>NC_061812.1:31071174-36071174 GCF_021462225.1 Girardinichthys multiradiatus | reverse complement strand
ACATTGCAGAGTTAATTGGGCCTCTGTGATCGTGCCTAATGGCTTTACCAGCAAATTATTGACACAGTGATGTGGGCCGACGTGCTACAGGTTTGCGAATAAATAAATAAGCAAGTCCCCACTACACCCACCTCTTTCTCCTCAGACACGAGGCTCGTCAATCTTGGCAACTGCCTCTGGAGCAGCCTGCTCGGTTAACATTTTAGAAAATGGCTGCCCATTAATAATAAAGGCATATTAACATAAGTGAATTCCGCTGTGGTGTGGGATTCAGTGGAACAGTTATTAAAGTCCAATTTGGCCCCATTAATAATGCATCCACCTTTGACTTTTTGATATCCAGATTATGTGGTATTACTGTGGCTATACATTATTTATTAACCACTTTCAATTGGAGACCTTGATGACTTCTAATTGTTAGGTAGTGGTGCCATTAAGTTATCCCTGATGAGGCTTGTCAATCAAGATGCATTTTCTCAACCCCAGTGTCCAACAGACTCCGCACACACATACTTGCATATGTACTCAATCAGAGTCAGGTGCCAACAGTGACGCCAATATCACCAGTGGTACAGTACGCAATGGGGGCAAAGAGCTCCACCCCACAACCCTGCCGAGCCACAGAGGTCTGACTCCTGTCCATCACAGGCATTTGAAGAGTAGCAGGGAGTAGAGAGGGAGGTTAAATGGCATGGGGCTCACTGTTAGAGAAACCTGGCTTTAAAACTTAATGGTTCCTATACTATGCTGAATGACACTGCAAGGGTGAGCAGTTGTCACGCCTTTATCTTCTGGGTGACTTTTGTCAGTCAGTCAGTCACTCAGATCGACAGACATCAGCACACAGAGTAATACAGATACACTCAGGCACACATAGGATGTAGGTCAACATTAACCAAAGATGTGACAAAATGTGAAAATCTGTTTGTAAATATGTAAAAGAAAGAAGACTATTAGCTTGCAAGGCAGCATGCCAAATCTGAAGGCAAATTTAGACAAACAGCAAAAAATTGGCTTGTGAACAGAAACAGCTGATTTTCATGTTCACCAGGTGGTGTGAAACCCAAAAAATATTTTACAGATCAGTAACTGCAACTCACCTAAGAATTATCAGGTTCTTTTAACAGCAACAGTTTTCATTGTGGATGTTGTTTTTGAGGGACAAATACTCAGAGTTGTCCATTCAAAGTATCAGTCTGGCGTTTAAAATGAAAGAAAACACGGAGGTTTAGGAAGCTAATTAAAAGAAAGATGTATTTTCTACTAAAATGTCAAAACATTTTTATTGATTATTAAGGCTGTGAGACAGCAAGAGAGAGCAAGACTTTCAGCGTACAGTATAACAGGAAGGGTCAACAAGTACAGGAAAGTTTATCTGCTTTATTATTTTCAGCTTTCAGCCTCTGTCTGTCATGGAACATGCTGGCATTAGAAATTTTGACAGTCTTTGACATCTCAAAATTAAGCAATCATCATTATTCTCTGGAGAATGAACCGCAAAACTGTTGGTTTTGCTATGGTAACTGTGCTAACAGCACTAGTTGCTAATAAAAGATGCTAAAGTTAGTTTAAAATAACAAACCCTGCACTTTCACCCAGTGACATGATGCCACATCTGCTTCTAATGTAAATGTTATTGAATGTTCATGCAGGAAATCTAGAAACAATATTTTAAACCCGGATTTTATATGTTCTTTCATTATAATTGTTAAAGAGAAATCAGAGACAGCAAAAATCTGTAACACATCAAAGCTTTACTAAAATAGAAAAATGGAAATTGACTATAAAATTCTGATCGGTGCATCTCTAGTTGGAATATCAAGACACCACATTCCGCCCAACTTGATGATATCCCCATCATGTTCCAAAGCTAATAATACTGTTCAGCCTGAAGTTGAGGTATTGTGTCATGGTGAATCAGCCCAAGCTAATTTGAAATGAAACAGCAATCACTTGCTGAAGAACATTCCTGTTTCACTAAAAAGGCTGAATAACAATTTGAGCAATGTGAAGAGGAAAGAAGGAAAAATGAGTGTGAATGAATTCTCCCGTGTGCACGCAAGGAATGGAATCACGATTAGAAAAAAGGAGGAAGTGAGATATCTCGTTAAATACACTGGAATTGGATACATAGTAGCAGCAGCAACACATATACAGGGGTTGGACAATGAAACTGAAACACCTGGTTTTAGAGGTGGAGGACTATTGTTAAAGTCACCCACTAAGAGCAATATGAGGAATGTCACCATGTAAAAGTTTGAACAGAATTCAAACCACAATTTTTTTTAAATTAAAAGCCAGCAATAACTAAGCAAAGATGAACTGTGAAATAAAAGCTAAAAAATAACTAAAACAAGAAAGTTTTTTAATTTTAAAGTTGTCAAAAGTATGATTTTGGAGGCAGACCATGTCGAAGATAAGCTCTCAGGAGCAGCATGGTGAATTAAAGGTTTTTAATGATAAAAAGAAAAACAAAAACTTACAGCATGATATGAGTAGATCTGGACATTGAGCATGGACAAAAAGGCAGTCATAGTAACTGGCATTGAAACAGGCAACCAAACAGTAGAATCCAGCACTGAACAAAGAGAAGACAGGAGCTTAAACAGGAGGAGAAACAGGTGCAGGCAATGGACTGGAACAAGGTGGCAGAGGTGTGTTAAATGTAGTTGATTACATGGATGAGAGTGGGAACTAATAGACATGAATGGAGCTGAACAGAGATACTGGGAATAATCTAACATGAAAACACCTAACAAATATGAGCACAGAGAAGGGAATTTAAATGGTAAAACCCAAATGGCCAAAATAGCAGATTATGGCAAGACCAAGCAGAACATAAGGAGAATGCTTAAAAACATGAACACAAATGAAAACCAGAACCCAAACATTAGAGAACGTGACAAAAGTCAGAATTCAAATCAAGCGCCTGAGGACTTTTATCTTTTATCACCAACCCATCCACTTCCAGATATGAAAACTTTATTACGGCATTTTACAAAAATACCCAGTAAAAGCAGCTTTGTACATCCAGATACTTTTAGCTCCAGCCCAGTCCTTGTTGCATTTAGGTTTATCTTTTGACTGGGCCATTCGAAGACATGAAAATGTTATCTAAACCCTTACATGGAAACTCTGGTGGTGTGTTTAAGGTCACTGGCAACTGGAAGGTGAACCTCCATCCCAATCTCTGTCCATGCTGAAGAAGCATTTCCAAATTAGGGTGCTGCCACCCCTATGTTTTTCTATGTAAATAGTGCGGTCAGGGTGATATGCATTGACAGTTTTCTACAATATATAAGAGTTTTGTTTGAATGCTAAATGTTTAGTTTTTGTCTCGTCACTTTTAAAACTTTAATTTGTGGAAAAAAACATGTACATTTTCATTCCAATTGTATTTTCTTGAGAATCACATAAAGTCACAAAAAATACTTTGAAGTGTGTGTTTGTAATAAAAAAAAATTTGAACATTTTCATGTGGATGTGATTATTTTGCAAGACACTAGTGGACCTGATCTGTAGAGAACTCCTGGTAGAGGAGTTATCTATGGGCCTGAAGTAAGTGATTATGTACTGTAGATACACAATGCACACTGACACACATACATTAAAAACTTAGAGAGAAGCAGATACATTCTGTTTAAGATCCACAGATCCAAGAGCTATAAGCCTTTTTACACAACACAAAAACATTTAGAAACTTACCTTAGCTCTATTAATGGATATTTAATCACTTTTCATAGAGAAGATACATTTCAGTAAAGAAGAGACAACACATTAACTCTTTGCAATATGTCCCAACTTCCCTGACTATACGAAGGAATACTCTGCAAATTGCTCTTGCTTTTTTTTTTTCTGCTTCCGCCTCTCTGCCTGCTCAGACGCTTTTCTCCTAAGCTCCCTGCTTGCTTGCATTATTTTTTACTCCTACCTTTTATCGCTTAGCCAAAATTATGGAAATATTGGACTAAAACTACTTCTTGCCAGCAACTCCCAAGGATTATTATTATTTTTATTTTTTCTAAAGGATTTTGATGTTTTTATAATCGAACTCGAAAGCAGGACAAGTTGACGCCAGCTAATCAGCACAAAATGCCTCCCTTCACCACAGAGGACTTCGACAAACGTTTACAGAAATTGGCTGTTTTGGAGATGAAAATCCATCGACTAGAAGTGAATGTAGAGGTGAATATGGGGTACAGCGATGATTCAACTCTGCCTGTGATAACAAACAGTGACAGCCAGCTGAACAACTCAGCCAGCAATCAGAACACTGAGAATAAACCTACCAGCACACCCCCCTGGCATGTTTTAGGCTCATGCCAAAAAAATCAAGGTAGACGACTCATTGGAAGATCTCAGCAATTGAATAAATTAGAATGGCCAGAATTACAGAGAAATGCCCCTGTTTCCCCTGGGAAAAGGAGACTTTGACAGCGAGCTGCTATCACAACAACTGATAGGAGTGAGACAGCTGGAAATAATGGAATTCATCCTCCAAAACAGATTTGCTTCACTACAGAATGAGAACCAGGAAAATGATCCATCTTCTGAGAACAATAAAAGGTTTGAGAACAACTTTCACTCTAAACAGTCTTCTCCTAAGCTGCCAGAGAAAAAGCGCCCCACCGGACCAAGAACCCTAATAGTGGGCAACACAGCTGTGGATGGGATTAAAAACTTCTGCAACAAGAAAAACACAGAAGTTATTATTGGTACCACTAACATGGTGTCCGATATCTCAGAGAATACTCTTGCTATCACAGAAAAGCGCCCGGCTCTAGAAAACCTTATTACACACTTTGGAGCCATGGATGACGTGACTAAGAAAAAATCACAAGGACTGAAGGAGGATTTCACTCATCTTCTGAATATTGTTGGAGGTCTCAATGTAAAGGTGTTTCTCAGCGGACCCTTTGCACCGATTTTCTGTGGAGATGAGATTTTTTCGAGACTTCTGATGATTAATAAGTGGTTGAAAAAAACATGTGCCACCACACCTGTGAACTTCATCGACAACTTTAATATTTTATTGGGAAAAAAGACAACTCTTCAAGCAAGATGGTTTCTGTTTGAACAAGCCAGGAGCCAGACGTCTCACATCTAATCTCTTCTATTCAGTAAATAATCCGCCAGCAGCTTCGACCTTCAGCAGAGAACATGAAGTATCAACAACAATGATAACGCTGCCTCCAACAGCTCCAGCAGAAACAACCGGCCAGTTGGCTGAGAAAGAGAGGTCATCACAAAACGTCTCCCCGTCAAAATCCACAGGAGAGTTGGACCCCCCTGTTATACCCCCCTCCCCCAAAACCCAGACCCAGACCGACACCCCCGGTAAACCCCCCTCACCGCAGACCTCGACCCAGACCGCACAGAACTCTCCCATCTCCCCACAGAGCCCGCTTTTTGCTTTACTGGATTCTGATAACATGAAAGAAGCTCTTAAAATCGGGACCCAAATGGCTCCGACATCTTCTCCATTCAACACCCCCCATGGCTGACGCCCTGCTACTGAACCAACACCTTCCAAATGCCGCAGAGTCCCACTACCTCCTAATCTATCTAATCCTAATCAGGACCTTCAAATCATTTCTCTGTGATACAGTCTGGGCCCCAGTGGTAACTCTATCAGAAATGAGCATGTCCAGGAAAAACTTGGGCCCCTAATAGGAGATAGTTGTAAAATCTCTGTGCTTATACGTGACAGAAAGAACAAAGCCAAAAGGATAAGAGACAGTAACAAACAATCAAACTTAAAAGCTATAAACTGTCAGGTACATCCACACAGAGTTAATATCAACAACTAAGTCATATAAACTGGCTTTATTGAACATTAGATCTCTGTCAGGAAAATCATTTTAAATCAATGACTTCATTACTGACCGCGATCTTGACGTTATGTTTTTAACAGAAACATGGTTACATGAATTTAATGAAGCTCCCATTCTGATAGAGTCGACGCCTCCGAACTACAATTTTCTTTGTGAGAGCAGACAGCAAAGAAAAGGTGGAGGGGGGTGGCCACTTTGTTTAAAGATTTATTAGAGTGTAAAAAAGTATTTCTGGGAAAATTTGACTCTTTTGAATATTTGACTCTCCAGGTAAAGAGCCCAGTCCAAACCATATTCTTGAATATTTACAGACCTACTAAGTCCAAAACAAACTTTTTCAGTGATTTTGATGAGCTTTTATCTGTGATATGTGTTGACTATGACTGTTTAATTATTGTGGGAGACTTTAACATTCACAGGGACAATCCTGAAGACAGAAGTGCAATAGATCTATGTGACACTCTTAGAAATGTTGGTTTGACTCAACATGTTAAACAAAAAACGCACAAACAGCGACATATTTTGGACTTGATCATCACTAAGGGTCTAAACATTTCCAAGGTGTCTGTAACTGATGTTGCTCTATCTGACCACTTTTCTGTTATTTTTGAAAGCATCATCTGCAATGACTCAGTTTGCCAAAGAGACATGATAAGAAAACGCATCTTTAAGGACGGTGCTGCTGAAACCTTTAACCAGATTTACTCTTCTACCTCCACTTTGCCCTGTAACACTGTAGATGAACTGGTAGAAAACTTTCATTCTAAAATCTCAGACATCATTGATTCAATTGCTCCAATTAAAGTGAAAGTCGTTTCTGGGAAGAAAATCTCTCCTTGGAGAAGTGCTCCACCAGTCAGAAGTGAAAAACAGGAGTGTCGAAAAGCTGAACGCAGATGGCGAAAGACTGGACTCCAGGTTCACTATATGATCTATAAAGAAAGACTATACAGATATAACATACAACTGAAAAATGCAAGGGAATCTTTCTTTTCTGAAATCATCAGCAAAAACATTAACAATGCTCGTGTATTATTTACCATGGTCGACAAGTTGACAAACCCTCCTGTAACTGTAGCATCTGAACTCCACTCTACCAGGGCCTGCAATGAATTTGTTAACTTCTTTACTGAAAAAACCTAAAAGATCAGAGGGGCAGTCAGCACATCCACATCAACTCCAGTTCCAATGCTGTCTTCAACTAGAACTGGTTTTGACTAAATTTCCCAATTTCACCAAATAAACTACAAAAACTTAGAAGAAATCGTACACCAACTAAGGTCTTCTTCCTGCTGTCTCGATGTTTACCCACAGCTTTCCTTAAAAAAGCCTTGCCTGTAATAACATCTGATTTAACACAAATAATAAACACGTCCCTTTTGTCAGGTGTTTTCCCCCAGGCCCTGAAAACAGCAATTATCAAACCTCTATTGAAAAAGAGCAACTTGGACAAGCTGCTACTGCAGAACTACAGGCCTATATCAAACCTCCCCTTCATCAGTACGAGTATTGAAAAAGCTGTGTTTCAACAGTTAAACAACTTCCTAACAATGACCAACCGCTTCGATGTCTTCCAGTCAGGCTTCCGTGCTCACCACAGTACAGAGACTGCTCTTGTCAAGGTGTTCAATGACATCTGTATAAATGCAGACTGTGGAAGAACCACAGTGCTGGTATTATTGGACCTTAGTGCAGCATTCGACACTGTTGATCACTCCATTTTATTAGAGCGCCTGGAAAACTGGGTCGGTCTTTCTAGTACAGCCCTCAATTGGTTTAAATCCTACTTGAAGGACAGGTAGTTTTTTGTGTCAGAAGATAACTTTACATCAGAGACCACAAAAATCACATGTGGTGTTCCCCAAGGACCCATCTTAGGGCCCCCTCTATTCTATATCTACATGCTCCCCTTAACTCAGATTTTAATAAACAATGTAAGTTATCATAACTATGCAGACGACACACAGCTATACGTGTCACCAGGTGACTATGAACCCATTCAAGCGCTGGGTAAATGCTTAGAAAAAAATCAATTCATGGATGGGCCAAAATTTTCTTCAGCTGAATCAAAACAAAACTGAAGTAATAATCTTTGGACCAAAGGAAGAGCGTTTAAAAGTTAGCACACAGCTTCAGTTAATACAGCTAGAAACCACCAGTCAGGCTCGAAACCTGGGTATAGTGATGGACTCAGACATGAACCTTCAGAGGCACATAAAGACAGTTACAAGGTCGGCCTTCTATCACCTAAAGAACATCTCCAGGATTAAAGGACTAATGTCTCAGCAGGACCTTGAAAAACTGATTCATGCATTCATCTTTAGTAGAATTGATTACTGCAACAGTGTCTTCACAGGTCTGCCTAAAAAGTCAATCAGACAGCTGCAGTTGATCCAGAATGCTGCTGCCCACGTCCTCACTAAAACTAAGAAAGTGGAGCACATCACCCCAGTTCTAAAGTCCCTACACTGGCTCCCTGTAGCTCAGAGAATAGACTTTAAAATACTTCTGTTAGTCTATAAATCATTGAATGGCCTAGCACCAAAATACATTAAAGACTTGTGGTCAGTGTATCAACCACCCAGACCTCTCAGGTCTTCTGGCTCAAATCTACTCTGCATACCCAGAACCAGAACCAAACATGGAGAAGCAGCTTTTAGTTCTTATGCTCCACTAATCTGGAATAAACTCCCAGAAAACTGTAAAACGCCGAAACCCTAAGTTGCTTTAAATCAAGATTAAAAACTTATTTGTTTAGAGTGGCCTTTGACTGTGCCATCTAAACATTATTAGTTACGTTTTCAGTCCAATTTTCCTTTCATTTTCTTATCCACCATTCTATTCTCTTTATTTTATTTTTTATTTTATTTATTTTTATTATGTATTTTTATTTATTTTTTATTTTTTTTATTATCTTTGTTGTTTGATTTTCTGTATCATTGTAATGTTTTTCCTTGTGTACAGCGCCTTGAGTGCCTTGTTGCTGAAAAGCGCTATATAAATAAACTTGAGTTGACTTGAATATTTGTTTTATTTAATTCAAAAATGGGTGTACGCAAGTCAACAGTAGATGTTCCTTATGCAGAAGCAGTTTATTTTTGACTGAATGGGCTATGATGGAGGGGATTTGTTTTTCAGTTTTAAAGGAAATGATTTTTAAATGAAAATAATCTTCATTGATGTGTTCAGAGATCAGGGATATGCAGCAGAGCAGTTAGCCAGACATGGCTTTGAGCTGACCTGCAAAATAGTCATGAGAAATGTAGCCAGTCCATCACAGGGCAACACAGAGACACACAAGACGAACGAACAACCATGCATGCACACACTCACACCTCAAGACAATTTAGAGAGACCACATAGCCTAAACGGTATGTTTGTGGACTGTAAGAGGACGCTGGAGAACATGATGAGAACCCAAACATGCACAGAAATAACATGCAAGCTCCATGCAGAAAGACACCAGGCCGGGATTTGAACCTTTTCGCAAGGCAACAGTGCTGACTAATAATAATAATAATAATAATAAAAATAATAATGTGATATCCATGCCCAGACATGGTTTTTGAGAAGGACCTGTAGGCCACGTATCATTCATAAATGTCTGTATAAGATTAATTACAGTTTTTAATGTTTAATTAATTGACAAACTGTTTGTTAAGATCTTTTTGGAGACATTACTATAAATCGTTGGCATTAATATTCTTGTTCATTGAATATTCATGTCTCTCCTCACCCATCAGTATCCCTGCAAGGCGCCGGTGGAAGGCCAACACTTATAATTGGCAATCTCTTCCTGTTGGTTGACAGTACAGAGGACTCATTTCCTCGCATTCAAATCTGCAAGTTGCACAAAGCCGGCTTGTCAACTTTCCACTTCATTACAGGTCAAGCAATAGACTCATTTCTCTTGGGCGCATCGCTCCCATAATTGTTTTTCACCTCTTCTTTCGAAGCCAATTTACATGTGCTTCCTTGCTGAGCGTAATAGAGACAAAAAAAGGAAAGACGAAAATGTTCTCGCTTTTCACTTTCACTCACCATCCATTAACAACTTGACACATGGAACGCAAAAAGTAATATGAATTTTGCTCTCCTTTCAGCATTTGCTTTGAGGCATTTGGTGTGTTAGACGGAGCATAGAGTTCGATAGGAAATCATGATGTAGAACAGATGAGAATGACGTTCAACAAATAGGGGCCTATGTACTTTATATAAGTATGAAGCTCTGAGGGTAAATAGAAATAGAAGAAGTTGACTTGCTATGTCACGATATGAAGAAAGCTTTAATTGTTCTATTTAGGTTTGAAATTGGTCCAAAATCTATCAGTAACTTAGGTTTGACTGGACTATACACTAACAGTCAAAGGTTTGAACACACCTTTGTCATTTAAGGGCTTTTCCATATTTTTATTACTTTCTGTATTGTAGGTACATACTGAAGATATCAAAACTATAAAGCAAAAGTATATAGAATTATGTAGCAAACAAAATGGTAAAGTAACTCAAAACATTCTTTGTGCATTTTTCAAAATAGCCCCTCTTTGTTTTGATTACTGCTTTACACACTCTGGATGAGCTTCATGAGGTTGCCACCTGAAATGGTTTTCCAACAATCTTGAAAGAGTTCCCAGAGGCAGGAATAAACATAAAGACAAATCATTCAATGAGAAGTTGTCCAAACATTTAACTGGCAGTGTATCTATTTGTAATACAAATATTTAATTTTAGTAAAAAACATAATTTATTGGTTTACCAATATTTTTATTTTATTTTGATTGCTGTCTTGATCTAGCAGATATATGTATTTTTTTTAATGAACACATAATATAACTAATCAGTTAAAGCTCTGATTAAATATTTTAAGCCACATAGATTTTATATTAAAAACATAACATTTATCTGTTGGTTCACCTTAAAAGTTGTCTGTAAATAAAAGAACAACACTACCTGTGATACACCAAGTAGGATTTGACATCTCATTTTTGAAAAATAGGTGCATCAAAATAACACATACAAAGGCAGCAGAATGTGCCTTATAAAAAAATGTGACAAATTTCCTAACCATCAAGTTGTCCGAATACCCTTTAGTCAACTCTGAAAGGCATCTCTTTATTATTTGCTAATTTCCCCAAACCTTTAGTGATTCAACCAGATGTATCAGAAAGTAAAAAGACGTGTCTAAAATCAGGCAACTATTAATAATTTAAATAATAACATTATTCCTTCGAACTTAATATAATTAATTCAGCTTGATAGTCAGAAATATGTATTTTCTCCAGGCATAAAATGAATTTTATTTTACCGAGACAAGTACAGAAAGGACCGGGCCTGGAGAAGAGTCAGTGAGCAGGCTGGAGTAGCAGGTAAAACTTTAAAATAGCACCATTGTATTACTGTATTATAATTTAGCTAATTCGTCACTTGCTATATATATCTTATATTTAGGAGATGTGGACATAAAAAATTGGCTGTTTTTTTATTGAGCTGAGATTTATTTACTCACCGAAGACAGGCGTTCTGCAGCGGGGATACAGCGCTGGTAGTTGGTGTCCCGGAGGCCGATTCGTCTCCTAAAGCGGGACAGCAGATCTTCAAACTGGGTCCTGGATAGGCGGAAGTACTGTTGAAATCGGCCATCATCCAGACGCAGCTCCTGGAAAAAGTGGTGGTACTCTCCGAACTGTTCCCGTCCCTGAAGAATCTCGTGAATCCAGGGACGTTGACGTCGGCGGCGTTTTTCGGCTCTCCACAGGTAAAACACCGTAATTAGGTCCGTGAAATCCATGTCCGCCATGTTCAGTTTAAACCAGCAAGCAGCAGATGGAAGCTCCTTCTATTTGATGATGCGGCGAAGCGTTGCTGCTTGTTGCCATTTGGCATCGTGGAGTTCACGAGAAATGTCAAGTGAGCAAAAGCACACAAATGACGTGAAATATTCACAGAGTCCGTGTTCGATGTGAATGCACCATTATTTGTAGATTTCTATGTTTAGATTAAATGTTTTTGATTTTCTTGCTGCTTTTCCTTCATTGTTTTTTAAATTTTGGTGAGACATTTTTTTATATTGTTTTATTAGTGTTGTTCCATATTCTTAATTCATTGCCAAGTCTGCCCCTTTAAGATTTGCCGGAGTTCCTTTCTCATGTAGTATTGCTGGATTCCATTCATCTTGGAAGTTGGAGCATGGATCTTAGAATAATGATAATAATCACCTCAACTTTACTGTGTTACAGCTGCAAGTTGGGAAATCATAAAATGGAAAATCGTTGTGCTCAATCACCAGGCTCACTGCCAGTGTTTGAAAATAATAGTGCATTTATCTCTCTTTTATGCTTTCCAACACTGCAGGACATACTGGTAGCATGTGTCACTGATTTATTGACAAACTGTCAAAATTAGAAATGAAGAGTTTTTTTTAGTACCGCTTTCACTGCCTTTTGTTTGTGCAGCAGCCATTACGGATATGAAAGTATTTGATGGTGAGGAACCTTCAACTTTTCTGCAAGAATTTCCAACTTTGGATGGCATTTCCATTACTTCTCTGAGTTGGAACTCAGAAATGTCAACTTCAGAGTACAAATGGAACGTACTCCACATATTGAACTTTATATTATATCAACATTTTTGTAGTGATATTTTAACTACTATCTAGTGAACTGCAAATTAGTTGCATGATACAGCAAATTATTTGAAAAAGCTCGTAGAAGTAAAAACCATAACGCGCTGGGGCCTAACCTAACTGAATATGTTAGCTTGCTACTCTTTGAGCTTTTAAGTGCTTTTAAAAGTGCCCAAGTGCAGTTTGTCTGTTGACACTTAACTTGTTAAGTGGCTTGTCTCCTGTTAACCTGAGTTGAAGGAGTTGAGAATTATTATAAAAGTTGATATGAAAATATGTTTACAATCATTGTTTTCAAGTCTAAATAAACCAAATACACCTTTGGTATATAAGATATAGTGTTTTGAGAAAGTGTGGTATGAAGATAAAATCAGATTTCTGTCATAAAATGTAGTGTTTTGAAGACATCGCAATGTTAATTACTGAAAGTCTTCTGTCAAAAACAGAAAAAGACTACAGTCTGCTCATGTTTAGACATGCCTCCTGGTGTATCTTGCTGGTTTAACTTTGCAGGTACATAACTGTGAATACGAAGTACCACAGCACTCAAGTAATGTTCCAAATAAAATAAAAAAAACACCTGCTACTCATATCCACTGTACACTAAACAGTACAGCGAGGCAGTGAAAGAGTGAATCAATAAACATTTTGAACACAGCTAATTCTTGTATTTTGTGATTGTTATGACAACTTTTCCTTCTGCACCTTAACGATATATATATAAGGTCAAAGGCTTTAGATAAACTTTCTCAAGTACTGCATCTCGTTATTTTCATGACATTGTAGATTTTCACCAAAGGCAACAAAACTATGAATGAACACACACGGAATTATATAGTTAACAAAAAGTGTAAAACTAACCATTTTTAACAATGTTACATTCTTCAAAATAACCACCCTTTTCTTGAATTACTGCTTTGATATCTTGGCATTCTCTCCATGAGCTTCATGAGGAGGTCACCTGAAATGGTTTTCTAAAGAGTCTTGAAAGAACTTCCCAAATGTTCACTGAGAGACGGCCAAATGTTAATATTTCAATCATTACAGCAAAGGGTGGCTATTTTAAGGAATCTCAAATATAAAACATTTTTAAAGTTCTTTCGCAGCTTATCATTTGCTACATACTTCCATATGTGTTCATTCACAGTTTTGATGCCTTTGTTGGGGATCTATGTAAAATGTTATTAGTCACAAACATAAAAGAAGACCGGGCTGCATGGTGGCGCAGTTGATAGCACTGTTGGTAGCCTTACAGCAAGACGGTCCTGGGTTCAACTTCAACAAGAACATGTAAACTCTTTCTGCATAGACTTTGCATGTTCTCCCTGTTTTCACCGGGTACTCCGGCTTCCTCCCACATTCAACAGACATGCCTCTTAAGTTAATTGGTCTCTCTAAATTGCCCTTAGGTGTGTGAATGAGTGTGTGCATGGTTGTTAGTGTGTTGCCCTGCAATGGACTGGCGACCCGTCCAGGGTGTACCCTGCCTCCTGTCCATAGACTGTTGGAGATAGGCACCAGCTTCCCCGCAACCCACTATGGAAGAAGCAGTATAGAAAATGATTCACTGACATAAAGAAAACCAAAAAATGAGAAAGTGTGTCTAAAACTTTTGACCAGTTGTGTATATATATATATATATATATATATATATATATACTGCTCAAAAAAATAAAGGGAACACTCAAGTAACACATCCTAGATCTGAATGGATGAAATATTCTCATTGAATACTTTGTTCTGTACAAAGTTGAATGTGCTGACAACAAAATCACACAAAAATCATCAATGGAAATCAAATTTATTAACCAATGGAGGCCTGGATTTGGAGTAACACAAAATTAAAGGGGAAAAACACACTACAGGGTGATCCAACTTTGATGTAATGTCCTTAAAACAAGTCAAAATGAGGCTCAGTATTGTCCTCCACGTGCCTGTATGACCTCCCTACAACGCCTGGGCATGCTCCTGATGAGACGGCGGATGGTCTCCTGAGGGATCTCCTCCCAGACATGGACTAAAGCATCCGCCAACTCCTGGACAGTCTGTGGTGCAATGTGACGTTGGTGGATGGAGCGAGACATGATGTCCCAGATGTGCTCAATCGGATTCAGGTCTGGGGAACGGGTGGACCAGTCCATAGCTTCAATGTCTTCATCTTGCAGGAACACTGCAGTGTGAACCTGCTTTCATCTGTGAAGAGCACAGGGCGCCAGTGGTGAATTTGCCAATCCTGGTGTTCTCTGGCAAATGCCAAGCGTCCTGCACGGTGTTGGGCTGTGAGCACAATCCCCATTTGTGGACGTTGGGCCCTCATACCATCCTCATGGAGTCAGTTTCTAACCATTTGTGCAGACACATTTATGACCTGCTGGAGGTCATTTTGCAGGGCTCTGGCAGTGCTCCTCCTGTTCCTCCTTGCACAAAGGTGGAGATAGCGGTCCTGCTGCTGGGTTGTTGCCCTCCTATGGCCTCCTCCACGTCTCCTGGTGTACTGGCCTGTCTCCTGGTAGCACCTCCAGGCTCTGGACACTATGCTGACAGACACAGCAAACCTTGCCACAGCTCGCATTGATGTGCCATCCTGGATGAACTGCACTACCTGAGCCACTTGTGTGGGTTGTAGAGTCCGTCTCATGCTACCACGAGTGTGAAAGCACCACCAACATTCAAAAGTGACCAAAACATCAGCCAGAAAGCATAGGTACTGAGAAGTGGTCTGTGGTCCCCACCTGCAGAACCACTCCTTTATTGAGTCTGTCTTGCTAATCGCCAAAGATTTCCCCCTGTTGTCTATTCCATTTGTACAACATCATGTGAAATTGTTTGTCAATCAGTGTTGCTTCCTAAGTGGACAGTTTGATTTCCCTGAAGTTTGATTTACTTGGAGTTATATTGTGTTGTTTAAGTGTTTCCTTTATTTTTTGAGCAGTGTAGTTTCAACCCACCCCCTCCATCTTTGCTATGGAGGTAAATTTGTGGCAAAATAATTTGTGCATTGTATCTATAAATTTGAAGCCACAAAGAGAAAAGCTTTAGGAGTTTTTTAAATTGTAGATTCTGTCTTTCACAATTACTTAACAGCAGTTACACCTCTTTAGTTTCTTAAGTATAAGTGCACAAATTGTATTATTTGAATCACATGTCAAAAACCTCTTACAATCACAATTTTGCCCCAATTGATCCAAAACAAATGGTGCAAAACAAATTCACACACATGTATTGACATTTTAGCACAAACAATTTTTTAATCATATTTTTTTCCTTAATACAAACACAAATCAGTGAATACAAGTCACAAATTTGTTTTGCCACGTTTTCACTTTTGCCGCAAAGGTACCGCAGATAGTGAAGCAAAAATAATCTGTGACTTGAAGGTAATTCATATGGCCATACTGCCTGCCCAAGACTCACTCATGTTGAGGAATATGGGGCTGCCTCAGAGAGGGGTCTGGAGTCTGCAGCCATTCAGCACATAATAAATCACTAAAACGTTCCAATAGCTCCTTAAGACACAGAATTGAAAGCTGTCTGTGATTGATATTTGTCGGTTTAACAGAAAAGTGACGCCTCTCGGAACACGCATAGGGTGATCGTTTAGCGTAATGTGAACAGTTTTATATAAGTGTTCTCCACCTCAAAATACCTGCAAGAAATGTGTTGCAAAACCTGTCATTTCACTGGAACTGTCTGGGAGCGTAAAAGGATTCAAATACTGCAAAGGTCTCAATTATTGCTTAATTTACGTTTATCAAGGTATGTAAGATGTAAGATAACATGTTCTGTGATTCCTATCACTCCTCTTACCTGTTGCCAATCACTGTAGAAAAAAATGCAAATTACTACTTCTGTTTAGACGCAATGTCATCTCAAATATTGCTGGAAAAAAGGATTTGTATTTTGTTTATCAGAAGCAATATCATAAGGGATGTATCCTCTTCGTGATGCAAAGATAAAGAAATTATTGAACTGTAATGAGGGTTTGAAGAGATGAAGAACTTCTCAAAGATGTGTAAAGAGTGAAAAAAAAACAAGAGAACAAAACAAAAATGGAGACAAATCATTATTACCATCATTACATTTGGTGAAAAAGGCAGAAGTATGCTCCATCCCAATTATAAAGTACAAGAGTGTCATGTCCTGTGAGTGACGTCTCCTAATCGATGGAAAGATCTGGAAGGAAATAATTTTGCCAATTCTGACTGAATTCTGGAAAAACATTTTCTTGCACAATACAAGCACAAAGACAAAATTGTTTTAACTATGTAGAAACAACAACATTAGAGAAATATAATAATTTAAATAAAATTACATTGTTGTATTTGTTATTAAACATGTACAAGACAATTAGAAGGATGGACAGAGGAACAATGAGGATGACGTATAGCTAACCTTAGTGTGGAAATACATAGTTTTTTTTGTCCGGAGGTTATTAACCAACCATTTCCTGGTGGCTTTCACTGACACCTCTTTTACCAATTTGAGAAGAATTAGACGTCTCTAAAATACTTTTATATCTCTTTATGCTGAAAAAGGCCACAAAAAAAAACATATACTTCTAAAAAGGACTTAGGATAAGAGTTGGAATACATATATCAAACCATGTGATCTTTACATAACAGGTGGATAGTTATTCATGATGACATGCTGTTGATTTGCTGAAATGCAAAGGGTCAACACACTCGCCTTTAAAAATTCAACAATGCATTGAATAGGAAGGGATGCAAAACTGAAGCAGAAGAATTACAAATTCCCACCATTTCCTCTATTTGTGTTTCTCCTCAGTCAGCTCACATAAACACAATTATTCTTTCTGTCTACAAACCACACATCTGTATTGTTCCACCTGGACTCAAAGATAATATCACTGCAGACTGACATTTATACAGCCCAAATATTTAGAATTTACTACATGCAAGGACACAATTGTTAAAATATAAAAGATGTGTTAAATAAAAAAACAGACTAGTCATCAAAGTGAGTGGTCAACTGGTTTACTTCAGTGTTTATGGAACTCTACACACTTGCCAGAAAATTATTTTGGTAATAGATCGTCCACCTTGGATAATAAGAAACCCTAAAAGGACTAGTTCAAAAGAAGATGGTCTACTTGTTTCTATCATGTACAGTATCTGTGTCAGAGCTTCAAATGTACATTGCTGGCTGTGCTTGATAATGACTTAATTTTACATTATATGTTTTTTTCAGTGGGTTCATCACTGTTATCTTCAATGTAAGTTAGCATACACAGCAACATAGGATTTAATTCCATGTTCATTTACAAGGGCTCCATCATTAAAAACAACAAATGTACTACGTGTTTTGTTATGAAACCTTTACACATTTTAAGAGCTTTGTAAGAATTTCCACATGTCTTATGTGTTCTTTGGGCAGAGAAAACAACCAACCAGCTGTGTAGCACCCTGACTGAAGGGCGCTGTTTATCAAAATTCCAATCTAAACCAATAGAGCTGGTGTGGAGTTGACAAAGATCAATCATATTTAGTTTTAAATCAGACCAAAAGTCTGCAATTTGGAGCCAAATGTAAGGCTGTTGGTGTCATCCATTTTGGGGGGATAGACTGGATGAAGCTGGAAATCTGTCTGATACAAGAAGGTCAGAAGATTCATAACCGATCGGTTGGATGGATGAGAAGTTTACCGTTTCTGAGTTAATCACGGAAGTGTGTCACTCTGGTCCACCTCCCCCCTGTTCTTCTTCTTCAGATCTACCCATCCTCAACCGGAGAAGAGAAGTAATCAACATGTTGGGACCCAGCCATGGGGACAACATGAATGGCCAGTAAGAACTTTTCTAGAACTTTCAAAATAAATCGCATTAACCTACTTCCAGCACAGCCAGGAAAAGGGGTAACAGTGGACTTCCCGTGACGTCACTGTCCAAATAAAAACCCCGCTTTTGCGCTAATGTCTCTTTGCTGGCAAACAGACATAACTCTTCAAACTGGATCCAAGAGTGTCATACGATCATATGCACTAAGTTAAGTAGGAATGAATTGCTGTTTGTGTATCCGGTATTCATTCATGAACGGGGGTAATTAAGGTACAAGCATTGCTTGACTTTTCTCTCTGAGGTCTACAGCTGTAACATGCAATTTGGCCGGCCAACAGAACGAGCCACCCCATCCCACAGCTACGGAGGTTAGCTGCAGTTAACCCTTTGTTGTGGATGCTTCCTTCGACTTTGTCACCTCGGACAACTTTTCCTCAGCATGGATCACATAAGAGGTTGTGTTTTGGGCAGAGATAACTAATTTAGAATGAAAAAATCTAAACATTTTTCATTTTATTACATTTGGTTTTGTTTGTTTTGAAACTCAGCCATTTTAGTGCTAGCAGATTATCTGCTCAGCACATGTGCTTAGTTTATGTGTTCTGTGTTTGTCAGTCAGTCATTTTCTACCGCTTATTCCATAGTGGGTCGTAGGGGAGCTGGTGCCTATCTCCAGCAGTCTATGGGCGAGAGGTGGGGTACACCCTGGACAGATCGCCAGTCCATCACAGGGCAACACACAAACAACCATGCACACACTCACTCCTCACACCTAAGGGTAATTTAGAGAGACCAATCAACCTAACAGGCATGTCTTTGGACTGTGGGAGGAAGCCGGAGTACCCGGTGAGAACCCACACATGCACAGGGAGAACATGCAAACTCCATGCAGAAAGACCCCCGGGGATCGAACCCAGGACCTTCTTGCTACAAGGCAACAGTGCTACCAACTGTGCAGTCCTTCTGTGTTTGTGTGTTTTTTTTTTTTAAGTTAAGACAAACTTTATTTAAAGGGTGATTTTAAACACAGAAGATCAGCCATAACACGCCGTCCACACTTATGCATTTTAACCCTTTAATTAATGGTATTTTAAAGGTATGTGTTTGATTCTGATGATAAGTAAGGATCATTTACCCAAAAAGATTGTTAGTTTTCAATCTAGTAAAATAACATTTCCCTAAATATTGTTTTACTAAATTTGATAACTAAGTAACACAATTAAGCCCATTTCTCAAAGATTTGGTTCTTATTCAAAATAATGTTTCTTTAAATATTATTTTAATAAATAAAGGCAGCTAATTAAACACTGTTGAGAATTGGTCATCCAGAAGGTTAGTTCTATTCAGCAAATCATTCTTTAAAATATTATTTTATTAAAATAATATTTTATCTGATCTTGCATTATGAATGGTTGTCTAAAGGTATGCTTATTATTGCCTAAGTTAGTTCCAAGACTAACTTAACTTCACTTCCAGATTCTTCAAGATAATCCTTGGTTCTCAAACCATAAATAACATTGAATGGTAATGTTGCATCACTCTTTCAGTCATGGTTTTCAACCATCTTTGATCAACTTGTTTATATTGTACATAGCCCATTAACCTTTGGTATTCTTTAATTCTGCTTGGTAGTTTAGTTGGATTGTTTTAGCATAGTAAAGAGTTTGTTGATTGAAATATGTTTGACTTTGAGTTGACTTATTTTTGTTAATAAATTCTTGTATTTTAAGAAATTGTGTGAATTCATTCCATGTGTGTGCAGAGTTTTGCTGTTCAACAATGTCAGAGCTTGGCTCATCCCTTTCAATTATGTCCTAATATCACCATCTTATTGGGCTGGTATTCACAGGACAACCCTTAACAGACCGAAATATTATTTAATAAAATATTAAAATATAAATATTAAATAATATATTCATATTCACAATTACAACAAATGTCAAAGTAATTTCGTTTTTTAAATTGAATAGGTGTATTTAGATGTCTGGGCAGGGTAAGGCATAGTTCAAGGTAATTTAGAATCACCAGTAGTTAATCCAAGGTATTACCTTGTTGCATGCAATACTGATTGAAGTGATTTTATGCTGAGCTGTGTTTAGATTTGCTGTGCAAATGTGCTGAATCGCACAGCGCGGATGCGATCAACAAGGTGCGTGTGTTTTGTCCGGCTGATCCCAAATCAGCCAGGAGTTAGAAGTTGGACTTTTAAAGTTTTTCATTCAAAGCAACTGCAGTCTAGGCCTCATGGCCAGCTGATCACCGGAAATTGAAACATCAACACACATGAAGCACTTCTCTTTCCAAATTTACCCAAATTGCACATTTTGTCCATAAAATTGTTGGTTTGATCTTGATAGACACTCAATGCGCATATATTTTCTTTAATTATTATTGTTAAGTAGTCATTTTTATCCCCTTTGTGTAGAATAGTGCTTGTTAGTCAGGTGTGGTTTTGGTTAATAATGATCAATTATTAATGATAATTAACTAATTGTAATTATTAAGGTGTTTGAGCCCATGATCACAACACCAGAGGACATCTCTGATTTCTATTCGTAACTAATGATTTTTGGTTAAGAAATTTTTTTCTGAATTGTGATTCTTAGTTATGATTTTTGATAAATATTAATCAATAATCATAATTCTTACCAGCCCATGGTGTGACGTCAAACTATGGACTTTGCCACGGCCCCACCCTCCAGCCAAACCTCTCAGCACTGGAGACCAACTTAGACCATTATGTTATCTGTCACTGGGGATAGTTTCACATGGAGAACCGTTTAATTCAAAGTTAAATAAATACATAAATACAGCTATTGATAAATTATTAATAAATATTCCATGAAATAAATAAATATCCCCATGAAATAAAACAAAAATAATTATGTTAAAATAAATTTTAATCTTATTTCATTTATTTCATTTCAAGATTTATTTAATTTACTTAAATATTTATTTATTTCATTATTTATTTATGTCATAATGCAGTTTTATTTTGTGCCACTTTTATTTTGTAAAGCTACTTTACGTATTTCAGTGACTTTTACTTTTTAACCCTGTTTTTCATTTTAAACTATTTCTATTTCATGTTCTTATATTCATATGAGGGGCAGGGTTTTTATCTGCTGGGTGGCGCTGGGACAGCAGGGCCGAGCTCAATTCGTGGCTGTGGCCGCTGCCTGCCAGAAGACAGCATGCCGGAGCTGCTGCCGCCAGTGCCGGGTGTCCTTGGCTCCCCTGGTGCCAGACCGGCCGTAAAAGCGTCCCACGGCCGTTGCCGCTGTTTTTGTGAAAGCCAATGCTGATCATCGGTAAACGGGATGTCAATATTGTTATAGCCTGTTACTTTTAAATGATGATGTCTTTATTGGTTTTTATTTAATAAACAGCGTTAGACTCATAACATAAGGTGGCTGTATTTATTTGAGATGGGAAATAAATATCACTATGTGTGTGTATGACGTGCTGAAAGGATGACGAAGACTTATTGCACAAACAGCTTCCACAAAAACATCGGCAACCACCCAGGCTTTTACGGCCAGTCTGGTACCTTTTGGCATCCTCTCAGAATCTCCTGGCTCCCTCTGGCATGCTGTCTTCTGGCAGGCAGCAGCATGCTTCTGCTGGCCACAGCCAGGAATTGAACTCGGCCCTGCTGTCCCAGCGCCGCCCCACAGATAAAACCCCGCACAACTTCTAGTCAAACCTCTTAATACTGGAGACTAACTTAGACCATCTTGTTATCTGTCACTGAAGACAGTTTCATGTAGATTAGGTGACGGAGGTAAAGTATGGACATTCCAAAGTAAAACATTACACTTCCTGTTCTCAGGGGGCGGTGCTTCAGTGGATTGAATTGGATATTGTTTTGGGGGCAAATGTGGATCAATGGGAATTTTGGCGAGACTGTGAGGTCTGGCTCCACCCTTTGGACATGCTTAAAAACACACAATTTTGATAACTTTTGATCCCCCATCCGTTCTGACTAAACTGACCAAATTTCAAGCCGATCAATCAAAATCTCTGGGAGGAGTTTGATCAAATCTAGAGGCTATAAACGGCTAAAAATGGTGTCAAAATTGCAAATTCAATCAAAGATAGACGACTTCCTGTTTGTTATAGAACATGGTTGCAGGAGAGTTTTAGGTGGGGCTCGGGAGGTTCTACAAGAATTTCATATCTGTACAATAAAGTAAGGTAAATTCGTCGTCTGAATAATAACATTAAACAGAACGATTACAATAGGCCTTCGCAGCACTTTGGGTGCTCAGGCCTATGGTCTATATATTTTTGGGGTTTATCTAATTCCAAGGTGCTTCTGATGCTGCAAAATATTACAAAAGCTGACTTTAATGTTTTCACAAATAGAATAGATTGAAAAGAGGTTAGGTTTAGATCTGCTTAGGTTTAACCCCTCTACAATCTGTTAGTGAGGTGGACATTCAGTTTAGATTCCATAATAGCAGTGAACTAGTCCTTTTGTTTAGTAGTGATAACTCTGAAGCAGATGGCAACTTTGGCATAGTAGTCAACAGTAAGCAAGTCATAAAATTATATCAGTGCTCTTAAGTCTTTTGCATATTGTTTATCAACCCATCAATGTTTTTTTGATGTAATGTGTACCCTAAATGCTGCCACACATACTATTTAAAAGTGGAGATGGCTTTTTCAGTATGTAACAGAGTGTTCTCTGCCAGTTTAATGAGCAGTCTGTTAGCCACTTCCTCATACAACAGGAAAACAATTCAAGAACAAGTGTAGATACATTATGCCAAACCGAAAGCCCTCTTATATAAACCCAAAACAATAGCTTGGACTCAAACAGCAGCTGGATTGCATAACCCGTGACAGACTTAACTTTGATGAGAATTACTAGTAGTACTCAAATTAGATCAAGCTTTAATTCAGTTCAATTCAGTTTTATTTATATTGCGCCAATTCACAACACATGTCGTCTCAAGGCACTTCACAAAGGGTGTGGAATGGTGCGGGGTTGTTGGGGAGGTTAGAACTGAGTGTTAGTGTTTGGCCATTTTAGAATGGGCTATGTGTAGGGGTACTAAGTAAAATAATTCACTGATAAAGTGTGTCCATGTAGAGCCCACTGGTGGCCATTGTTATACTAAGAACCACAAGGATTGGGGGTACCTCTCTCTGTCAGACTTATTAAAACCATTGAAAAAGAGAAGGGGTCATACAAGTAGCAGAAATGGAGGGTGTGTTTGCACCTCAACCATAACTGAGCCGGTTTAGGCTAAACCTGACTCCCCCCTACTCCATCCAACAGGGAGGGAGGAAGGCAGAGTTAAAAATAATTGGAGAGTGTTGTTTCCAGTTGCATTGTGTGAAAGGTGGGTAACTTTAGAATGGGCTAAGTCAATTTAATCGAATCATATAAATTTCAAGTCAGGTACATACATTTCAATTAATCCTAACAATTGAACAGTGCAGTCGGAGTTAGTTATTTATTCAAATTGGATAAAATGTTTTTTCTGTCTATGGAAACCCAGCAGATTGCATCCAGTCAGTGACTTGCAACATTCACTCCTCCCGGATGAACATGTAGAGACAGTGGACAGTCACTGGTGTTGACTTTGCAGCAATCCCTCATACTGAGCATGCATGTAGCGACAGTGGAGAGGAAAAACTCCCTTTTAACAGGAAGAAACCTCCAGCAGAACCAGGCTCAGTGTGAGAGGCCATCTGCCACGACCGACTGGGGGTTTGAGAGAACAGAGCAGAGACACACAAAGAATACAGAAGCACTGATCCAGGAGTTCTTTCTATAGGAACGAAAAGTAAATGTTAGTGGATGTAGCTCCTTTAGTCGTTTCATCTAGAAAGAAAGAACAGATAAACTTTGAGCCAGTTTTCAAGGATAGAGTCTGAAAGAGAGCACATATAATTAGTTACAGTAAAAGCTCAGTCAATTGCTATTTCTAGGAGAGAAAGGGTTAAACACTGAAAGGCAGGGCCAAGTGGATCATTGGTAGAAGGTGAGCATTAACACTAGAACTTCCAGGGTTGTCAATTTGACGGTTTTGAAAGTTTGACATGCTATAACTCTGGTTTATTAAAACTCTTATCTTCCTGGCATCACGGCTTTTTCTAAATCTGTGTCTTGTGTGATCCCATGTCTCTATTTTAAAAAAATAACAAAGTAAATAAAAGATCTAAGTATTTCTACCTCTAACTACCACAGCCGCTATTTTGACGGCCCTATTATTTACATTGATATTTTTTCCCACGGCTGAGTATACGTGCAAGCGTTGCCTAGCAACCGCCACTCTAGAACGCAGTCTTAGAAGGCGATTGTTGGCATCCTACAAATGGCTTCCAGAAGGATATTTTCTGCTCAAGAGGCATTGGAAATTCTTCAAAAATTACATGATTGTGATTCTGGGGTCAAGAGGGATTTTGACGGCTCTTGGTCAGCATTCAGTTCCAGTGCCAGCAGGTCAGAGAGTGAGCCCCCCCCCGGCTAAAAAACACGAGTCGTCCCGTTAGCAGTAGGTTGTGGCGGAAGTAAAAGCCTAGCTTATGTAACGATTTTACCATTTTAGGCTATAGTTTATAGATTAGTAAACTAATAATATATAAACTACAGCAACAGTGCCACAATCAGCGTAGGTTCAGAGACAGGGAGACGAGCCAGGTGCCCAGTGCCCAGCTATAAACCCAGCAAACCAGCTCCCTGGCAGGAGAGAAACTAAAAACACAGTACTGATAATGGAAAAAGAAATAAACAATAAGTTAGGTCATAGATATAGTAGCCCAGTAACAACAATCTATTCTGCTGTTAGGATTATTAATCTGAGAATATTATTTAATATTAATATTTTAATATTTTATCAAATAATATTTCGGTCTGTCAAGGGTTGTCCTGTGAATACCAGCCCAGTAAGGCAATGGTATTAGGACAAAATAGAAAGGTGTGCGATGAGCTCTGACATTATTGAACAGCACAACTCTGCACACACATGGGATGAATTCACACAATTTCTTAAAATACAAGAATTTATTAACAAAAATAAGTCAACTCAAATTCAAACATATTTCAATCAACAAACTCTTTACTATGCTAAAACAATCCAACTAAACTACTAAGCAGAATTAAAGAATAATGAAGACTAATGGGCTATGTACAATAAAAACAAGTTGATAAAAGATGGTTGAAATTATGACCGAAAGAGTGATGCAACATTACCATGCAATGTTATTTATGTTTGAGAACCAATGATTATCTTGAAGAATCTGGAAGTGAAGTTAAGTTAGTCTTGGAACTAACTTAGGCAATAATAAGCATACCTTTAGACAACCATTCACAATGCAAGATCAGGTAAAATATTATTTGAATAAAATAATGTCTTAAAAATTATCTGCTGAATAAAACCAACCTTCTGGATGACTAATTCTCAACGGGGTCTCATTAGCTGCCATTATTTATTGAAATAATATTTTCAGAAATATTATTAAGGGAATATTTTGGAAAAGAGCCAAATCTTTCTGGAGAAATGGGGATTATTGGTTTTTACTTAGTTATCAAATTTAGTAAAATGATGTTAGGGACACATTATTTACTGGATTGAAAGCTAAACCTTTCTGGGTAAATATTATTTGGCAGCAAGCACGTGTCATAAGTTGTTAGCAGTTGAAGCTAACAAAAGAGGCTGATAGCTTAGCACCAGACTCAAACACACACCTTTAAAAATACCGTCAATAAAAGGGTTAAAACGCATAAGCACGGATGGTGCGTTATGATCAGTCTTCTGTTTAAAATCACCCTTTAAATAAAGTTTGTCTTAACTTTAAAAACACACAAACAAAGAACACAACTTGAGCACATGTGCTGCAGATATTCTGCTAGCACCAAGATAGCTGACTTCAACACAAACAAAACCAAACTTCATAAAATGAAAAACGATAATTTCAATCTAAATCTTTCTATTATTGTTCGGCCCACACCCTAACCTCATGAACTGTGCTGAGGAGTTGTCCGGGCGACGACGAAGTTTGAAGAAAGCATCCACAGTGAACAATGGTTAGCTACAGCTAACCTCCTTAGCTGCGGAGGGGTTTGAAGTTGCGGCCGCACTGTCGGGCTCACCAATCTGCACGTTACCACGGTGATGCGGCCTCCATTGTCCTTCCTTGGGAAACTGCTGCACTCGGCGTCGTGCTGGGAACTCTCTGGAAACAGTTCGCCTCTGCAGATCTCAGAGAGAACAGTCAAGAAATGCTTGTACCTTGATTACCCCATTCATGAATGAAAATCACCGGATACGCAGACAGTGATTCATTTCTACTTATCTTGTGCACATGATCGCAAGATCTTATGACACCCTTGGATCCAGTTGAAGAGTTTATGTCTGTTTGCCAGCAAAGAGACATTAGCGTGCTTGTTTCCCCTCCTATCCCGATGATCACCAGCGTGGAAGAGAAAGACTTGTGGGGGAAGTGGGGGTTTTATGTGGACAGTGGCATCATGGGAAGTTCGCTGTTACCCCCAATTCCTGAGTTATGCCGGAAGTAGGTTAATGCAATTTATTTTGAAAGTTCCAGAAAAGTTTGTACCAGAGTTTAATGTTGAAATCCATGGCTGTGCTCCCAACACTGCGCTTTACAATGTTTTTATCGCAAGACGAGCGCACACCTGGGAAGGAGGAGGAGATAGGAAAGGATGGCACTGTGTGGACAGTAGTAGGGGAGGAAGAAAGTAGAGGGAGGCGTCAGAGCCAGAACGCGTTGACAGAGCGCCAGATCCATGATGCCCAGACCGCGTTCCTCTGCTTGGAGGACGCCAAAAATGCTCATCCACATTCAGGACTGCGCCGTGACTGAGGCCCGCAGAGTTTTCGGAGATGATTCCTCCTCGGGCATGAGTGTGGATGAGCTGAAGGCATTTTTAGCACTAGTTTATGTCTGCGGAGTGAAAGGTGGGCGTAACATGGAGCTGTCCAGTTTTTGGTCAGATTAGTAAAGCTTTTTTTTTTTATTTACCCACTACTCTGTATAATTTTCTGTGCTATTTATAAATAATAATAAAAGTTAGTTGGTTTCGATCAAATACTATTAATTCTTGTCAAAACCATAATTTTATAGTGTGCAAGAAAACCTTTAGAAGCTTGGACAATGCCCCTCTCCAGAAAGGTGTCACAGGTAGACATAGAGTCAGGCCAGGTGTAGTTTCTAGGAAGAGAAAAGAGAGAACATAAAGTTAAAAGCTGAAATAGAACCAAATAATGCAAAATTGGAGAGTAGTGTGAGAATGTAGCGGAGAGGGTGAAAGTGGTCATTATGTCCTCCAGCAGCCTAAGCCTATAGCAGCATAACTACTGAGACAGCTCAGGATAACCTAAGCCATTTTAACTATTATCTTTATCAAAAAGGAACGGTTTAAGCCTAGCACTTAAAAGTAGACAGGGTGTCTGTCTCACCTTTTAACCAAATTAACAAATCATTGTAAATGAAGCTGGACAAAGATCTAAAATCAATAACAATGTTTTGTAGGCTATTGTTCACCCTTTACACATGATATTTTCACACTATGTTTTTCAATTTGTTTTGCTAATTTCTTGTACACCTCTATTTAATTATTATTATTATTTTTTTGTAACTCGTAGATGTCGTTTTAGGTGTAAGTTGACAAAACATAGCTTATACAATGTGTATTACTGCTCCAGTGTTTGCTCCATATAAAGTATAATTATCTGTATTTTATTAGTGTTTTTATGCCCATTTGTTCTTAAGTAAACTTTACCTGTATCCCGCACATCTACAGAATACCCCAAGCAATATTTTGAGGACACAGATAAAATTACAGAAGAGAAGAAGAGTGGGGATAGAACACACCCCTGGGGGGCACCAGTACTTATTGATCTGGTTCAGGAGAAGATCAGAATCAGAATCAGCTTTATTGCCAAGTTCGTGCATACAAACAAGGAATTTGACTCCGGTACACTTTGCTCTTTTGTTCTGTTTTTGCATTACAGAATATACAAATTTACAATGTAAAATATACACATATCTAATAAAAAAAGTGCATTTGCAACATCTGTATGCTGTTGTTCTGTACTCTATTGAATGTTCATCAGAGAAACAGCCCGGGGGAAGAAACTGTCTCTGTGGCGGCTGGTTTTAGTGAACAGTGCTCTGTAGCGGTGGCCTGAAGGTAAAGCTCTGAACAGTTTATGTGCAGGGTGTGTGGGGTCGGCAGAGATTTTAGCAGCTCTTTTCCTGACCCTAGACCTGTATAAGTCCTGGATGGAGGGAAGGTCAGCCCTGATTATTCTCTCTGCAGTCCTGATTATTCGTTGCAGTCTGGACCTGTCCTGTTTTGTGGATGAGCCAAACCACACTGAGATGGATGAAGACAAGACAGACTGAATGATGGCAGTGTAGAAGATAACCAGCAGCTCCTGTGGAAGGTTGAACTTCTTGAGTTGCCTCAGGAAGTACAGTCTCTGCTGGGCCTTCTTTCGAACAGTGTCTATGTGACAAGACCATCTCAGGTCCTCAGAGATGGTGGTTCCTAAGAACCTGAAGTGGTCTATGGCCGATACAGTGTTGTTGAGGATGGTGAGGGGGGTGTATGGGGGTGGTGTTCTCCGAAAGTCCACCACCATTTCCACAGTCTTGAGTGGGTTCAGTTCAAGGTAGTTCTGACTACACCAGTGTACCAGCCGATCCACCTGCTGTCTGTGTGATGGAAATTCTTTTATTAAGTATTCCAAAGTGTGTGACCTTTGGGTTACCACACTTCTGTGAACATCTGTGTTAGAGGAAGAAACTGTAAAAGCCATTATCAGAAGTTTAATGGTTCAGACTCATCTTTTAGGACAATGTCAGGAAGGGCAGTTAGGTCTGTTCCTAGATAACCTTGTCACTTTTGAACTTAAGAAGGGTTTGGGTCATAAAACATAGACTCTTTGCAGTTGAGATAACACTGTCTTGTTCTGGTATAAATACTGTGTGAAAATAGCGTTCGGGGCTCTGTTCAACTGACTTGCTCGGTGACAGAGTCATTCAAATGCTGATGCCTTTGAATAAAACTTATAAAGACAAAGTCCGGATTTTCTCTTGTTATGAGTCAACTTCTACCCACTTTGATAAGAAAATTCCACAACATCTGTATGCAGACTCATCACCATCCTGGATCAGTCCAATGACAGTGGTGTCGTCTGCAAACTTAAGGAGTTTCACAGACGAGTCCGGTGAGGTGCAGTCATGTGTGTACAGACAGAAGAGGAGTGGGGATAGAACACACCCCTGGGGGGCACCAGCACTTATTGATCTGGATCGGGAGAAGATGCTCCCCAGTCTCACCTGCTGCTGTCGGTCTGTCAGGAAGCTGTTGATCCACTGACAGGTGGAGGCTGGGACGTTGAACTGGGTGAGCTTCTGGTGGAGGATGTCTGGTATGATAGTGTTGAAGGCCGAGCTGAAGTCTACAAACTGGATCCTGGCGTACGTCCCTGGGCGGTCGAGGTGTTGCAGGATGAAGTGTAGACCTAAGTTAACAGCATCATCTGCCGACCTGTTTGCTCGGTAGATAGCAAATTGCAGGGGTTCCAGCAGGGGGCCTATGATGTCTTTCAGGTGCTTCAACACCAGCCGCTCAAAGGACGTCATGATCACAGACGTCAGGGCTACAGGCCTGTAGTCATTTAATCCTACGATGGTGGGTTTCTTGGGCACCGGGATGATGGTGGATCGTACCGTTGACTTAGTCTGAAAAATTGAACAAGTATGCCTTACAGGTCCCCCGCTTGCTCTCTGCTGTTCCACAGCCCTTCTTCCACAGCTCCTCCAACACAGCCGAGCCTGCAGTGAATGCGCAGCTTGCTTTTTGTCATTGGTCTTCTTCTGTTTACCTGTTTTTATAACTGAATAGGTGCCACTCAAGAAATTGGCAGCTGTCCTGTAACGTTAGGTTGTTTCTCCACCATTAGCACAGCTGCAGCAAACCGGCAATTTTTAGCTTGATTGACGGCATGTGCTGTGAAGTTGTGTTAGCAGCGTGTACCCGAGCGTGCTTGACACTGCTAAGACATTCCTCCTGGCTCTGATTGGTTGTTTTTGTGACCGGAAGTGGTGTATTTCTCCAAATGGCTCTAGGAACACTGGGAGGAGCCAGAGGAATTAGATTTTTTCACAGATAATCTGTCTCATATTCTACTGTCAGGACATAGTGACAGTTTTAACAACTATGTAAAAAATACCTTTTTTAAGATGTTACCTACTGCAGATTTAATGTAAATTACAGTGGTTTTGTATACCAGCTGCATGAAAGAGTATTGTATATGTGTGAAAATCAATTTTCATGGAAATCATTTGCATGAAATAATCTAGAAAGAATAGATTCACATCAGTTTTGGCTCCAAAGACGACGATTATCTTTGTCACTGTAGATTTCAGCCTCTGTACACAGGCTAGGGTCCATCATGACTTGTGGACAATCATGGTCATATTAAAGCTGAACTGCTTGCAACAGTTATGCGTCCTCTGTCAGAGTTGTTTCCCTCAAGTAAAAAGTCAGACTGACTGGATATAAATGCTTTAGAATCCATGCCATAATGTTAAAAGTCACTTGTACAATTAGTTTATAAAAGCCAACAAAACATTCTGAAGCTCTGGTCTTTGCCCTCTTCATTTCCACATGTCTGTCTTTACAACCCTTACACTAGCTTTGCGAATGTTCACTCTGAAAAACCAGTAGGGTTTGTCTTTAACACACCTTTTAAAAACCTATTTTGGAGAAATCATGCTCTTTTTTATTATATAACTGAACAGTTGTTAAAGAGAAAATGCCCCCCTGGCGATTTACTTAATGAATTTCATATCTGGTAGTACTTTAAGTTTTTATATGAGCAACACTGGATGATTTGCAGTGTCAAAACCTTCACTTTAACCAGAAGGATTGCCCTGAAGAGTATGTGATCAGATTAAACCCCACAGTATGATACATTCACACATGAATGCACATGTGCTGTGCTGTAGGTTTTGACTTGAATTTATCCTTTATTTCATATTAGTGATGCATTTTTTATGCAATATAAAAATGTTGCTGAGAATTGTCTCCTAACATTTTAAATCATGTCCATAGTGCTTATCCAGCGTTGCTGTATCTTCCTGTGTGTGTCTGCCTTTATAAATCTTCATCCTTCTGAAGTCATAGCACTGTGATAATCAAGCTCCCTCTCTTGTGAAAATCTCTCTCATCCTCTTTCCCTCCCACACTTTTTCTCTGTGTTTCAGAAACCCCATCTCTTGAAGCCAACTGGCTGCGGAAGCGAAGACAAGTTTTTTTCTTATGTCACCCTACGCACAAACTGAACTCTAATTCTAATTCACCATGACAATTTTGAATCGTTACTATAAATGTTCAACATGTTCCCGAATAGTTGCCATTGTAAGTGTTATCAGAATTACACATGCAAAAAGGAACTGACAAATCTGTAAAGTGTAATGCAAGCTCACCTTACCCAGGATTGCATCATGAGTACAGAATCAGCTCCGTCAGGCCTCCTAAAGCAAATCAGGAATACCAGAATCAAGATTTGATATAGTTGCTTAAAAGAGCATTTTTGAGATTCCTTGACCTAAATGATTGTTGCAAGATCTGAAAGGATTTAAAACGCTGACTGTTTCCATTGCTGGCTTCTCCCTTGCAAAAGTTTTTTCTGTATAATATCAAAGTGCAGTTTTTCTTCCTTTTCAAGTCTTACAAGTGCATGTTTCATCAGCATAGCATGGGTTTCAACTCTGCTGAATGCTTTTTATCACTGACAAGCAGGTGTGAGTCTCCTCTCTTTCATTTTTCTTCCTGTAAACTTGTAACAAAGCGTTATCAAACGACCGATGGAAGCTTTTCATTTTCCGTTTCACCCGGCCACAAGGCTGTTTTTCTGGCGGTGCTGCAGAGAGACCTTCACAAGGCCGAGCTTTTAATTGCTTCATTGCAGGGGGCTTGTCTTGACAGTGGCTCACATCCTTTCTTCCTTAAAAAAAAAAAGAGACAGAAATCTCAGAAACAGCAGCAAAAGGGTTTTTTTCCTATGCTTGATCTCCCCTGTGGAGTTTGTCAAACAAAAGAAGACCCTTTAATTTGGTCGCAACAGGGGCTCTCCAGTAAACTTACACAGAAATTCTGCCAAGAACATTCAGTGCTCCCTCTTTAATGTCCCAAAAGATATGTTTGACCTCACCAAGTGCATGAACATGACTGGGACAATAAATATGTTGTTGTTCACATGGTATTTACAGCTGTGTAACTGCATCATTTTTATTTTTATCACATGGAAGGAGATGGAGAAACCTGATGTGATATTTCAGTTATTAAGGAAAGGTGTGTGTTCCTGATTCACTAGTATAGCAGACATGAACTTATCCTCTGCTTGGGGTAAGAACCGCACCTGCTTTATGGTCTCAACAAGTCTCCATGGGAACTGGCTCAGAGGAAATAGTGTTTTATACCCAGTGCAGCTATGGTAAGTAAGGTTAAGGAAAATAATAATAAAAAAGACTCTGGTAAATAGATCAGATATACAGAGGTTTCTGTGTTACCCCCGATTAAAAAATTTGTGCCGGACAATAGGTGAATATGACAAAACAAAATACCTGTTCAAACAGCAGGGCATAATATGGATAAAGCATGCCTTGGAACTGATTGATAATCACATGAACATATCTTAATTAAAGATTCTTAAATCTCAAAAATCCTATCTTTTTTCAGATCAAAGAACACACCAAAGTGTACTGTTTAGAGTACAGTAAAGTACAGCAAAGTTGCTCTGTTTTATCCTTTTGAGCGTTCAACCTCTGTCAAGCAACATGCTAGATTTAGGCATTCTCTAGAACTGGGGTCCTAAACTGCAGTACAGGAGGGCTATTGTCTTGCAACTTTTAGATGTGTCTCTTCTTTATCTGACCTTAATCAAATGAAGTAAAATTCTGATTAGTGTATATCTTTGCTTGATGTACTATAAATTCATCTTACAAATGTAAAAAACTATCACTGTAAGTAAATGAGAAAACTACTGTAAAGGACTTTTTAGAGCCCAGAACATGCCTTAAAAGGCAATATATATAAGTGCTAAACATTTGCCATCTTATTTGCTTTTCACAATTCTGGGACCTAAATGCTAAAACATTAAATTCTATGCATATCTTACATACTTAAATAATCTGTACATGTTGTGGATGTGTGAGCTTTCATCTGGGTTTAGCCTTGTGCAGTTGTATAGGATGCATGAGCTTTTCTTTTCACTATGTATTTAGGATAAGAAAATGGGTTGAAAATCTTCTTCTATCTTCAGTGAAGCAGATTTGTTGTGCCCTTTTTCCTTTTCAAGTGGTTTTAGGTCTTTTGAAAGAGCAATAGCCAGAGAGATCCATTTGCCCAGCAGGGGATGCTCTGTGGGGAGTTTGAGGTCTCTGCATCCCTGGGGTACCTTGATCCCTTCTCATCCATCTCCGTGTGCACCTGAGTGTGCTCTTACTCAAAGCCCCTCTCTGACTGTGGATCCTTGTTATTCCAACCATGGAGGTTGCCCATACAAGGTCTGATGTCTTGTATTTAGCAAGTTGACTAAACAAATTAATTGAACCCGTGAAGTGACAAAAATGTCATTCATTTAGGCGATACCTACAGTAATTATTCATCCTGTTTTATGCATAATACAGTGTTTTACACTGCAAAGAGTTCTATATCCATGGTCCAGCACAAAGGTGGAAACTTAGGACTGTCAGGCTGTTTCTGAAAACATTACCGAATCACTTTACAACATTAAAGGGCCAATAAATGATCATTTAATTTACAGTAATTATTTATTGTACACTAGAGATTTTATTCTGTTTCCTTAAATTGTGGTTTAGATCATGTTAGGCTTACTCAACTATTATGAAATATGACAGATTAAATGACCAAAATTAACTATAATGACGGCAAGTTATATAGTGGAGTCACATCACCAAGTTTCACCAAAGTTTAGTTTATTTGCACAATTAAAATGCAAACCAGTAATTTAAAGGAAGAAAGAAAAATAGCAGAAAACCAAAGGATGTAGGAAGTTTCTCTAAGGAGGAATGGGTCAAAGCTCTGAGATGTCAGCACAGTTGGTCACCAACTACAATAAGTGCCATCCATCAATGCAGGATGTCCAAATCAACTTGGTAACACCTCAGCTGAGCAGTAGAATAACCTCCTATTGATAAGCCAAGAATGTGATATGATTAGCGTTTTCAAAGTAGGTAAGTGGCAAAAAAGCATATGTTGATCAAAGAGCAGATAAAATGGATTTCAATCTTATTACCATTTTCCCCCATTGTTAATTAAATTACTTTTTAAGCTGGTCTGTATGTTTTTTTAAATGAAAACTAAAACAACAATCAATAAGGAATACAATACCTCACGGTGGTCTAAACTGGCTGGTGCTCCTATATCTATTAGGAGCAGATGTGGGGTGTTTTGATCTCTTATAGCTAAAAAGTAGAAGATGGCAGGTGCAAAATAAATTTGGCTATGATGTGTGCTGTATTTAATGGACAATTTGCTACGTTTAGTGACAAACAGAGAAATGAGTGGCGCCTGGTAATTTTTGGGCGTTGGATAACATCTAGAATCAATCTGAGCATTCATTCTGTCATCTCTGGCGATTAGAAATGAATGACAGACACTATACTTGATCAGCTATGACCACAGCATTCTTCCCTAGGAAATGTTGATAAATACTTAAATTACACATTTTGACTGAGGTTGCAGCTATACACATCGTCTCACCCAAGATCTCTCTCTCCTCTCCTCATCCGTCACTCCCTCCGCTCATTTCTCTGCCATCCGCTCTTTTGTAGCTCTTTCTTTCTTCATCTGAGACTATGATTTGTCATGGTGACTGAGAGAAGAGATTGAAAAAAATGTTTACTTCAGGAAAAAAATATCTCTAACATGTCTTAATGTATTCTTTTAAAAGAATTGACGCAGTGGCACGGAAAAAGATTAATTTATCACGCCATCAAGCACAGGAACAGCTGCAGAGAAGGATGGGTGTAAATTGCAAGCCAACAACAATGACTGTGTTACAGATGGATTTCTCTGTCTGTTTCATATTGAGATTGTGTATGGGAGAAGGGGAATGGAGGGATGGGAGAGAAAAGGGGTTAGTGAAAAAAAGCAATTTTGTCAGCTTTGGTCTAAACTTTGTGACAGGGGTAATTTTGATCCATTAGCTCTGAGCCGGCCAATTTCTCATCGTTCTCACTCACACAAGATCTGCTCCCGGAATAAATACCTTTGGCCCTAATGGAATCTATTTTCAATGTAAAATGCTCGCAAATACATAACTGTTGGATGTTTTCCCTCCCCTGCGAAAGCATTCTGTTGTTTAAGCTGGTGTGAAATTGTATGCAGGTGCGTGAATTGTTAACAGGATATCATTCTGCCTCCTGGAATTTAAACTTTTAGGACAATTTAAGAAGTTTCAGGGGGGGGGGGGGGGGGGGGGGGTACACCAAGAAGCCACTTCCACAAAACTGGGATTGTGAGATGACAATAACAGGCAAGATCAAAGGGAAAATGTGGAGAAGAGGGTGAAATTGCAGAGAGCCAGCTTTAAAATCACATCAGTGGCTGAGTGAGCATGGCAGCATTTAAGGTGCTATGTGGAATATATTTGCACCTTAGCCCACATAATAGCAAATATAAGCAAAAGCATGCAGCAGCTACTGTTCTCTGAAATATATATTTTTATGTTAAATTGTTATGGTTCTGCTTCTGTGAATGTCTTTATACTCATTTCACACACAGTGTACATGCATACAGTAAACACTGTAAAATCTGAAACTATATACAGCAAAAAGATGCAAAACCTAAATAAAATAAACCATATATATTTTTACAGCAGAAGCATAATCTTACGTTAAAAACTTAGACGTAGTGTTGTTCAAAAACAGGTTTGGTTTGGTTATGATTAACTAATAAGTGCCAAAGGCAAGTATTAACAACGTTATTAAGTTTGATCACAATTAACAAGTCACAGCACCACTTGATTATCAGGAATGAATAGCCAAACAGCTCTGAGTCTCTGTCAGTTATTGTTTTATGGATACCTGCCTGGTGAGGTGTGGTATTATAGAACAACAGATGGAGAAGGCTTCACTGGTGTTCTCAAACAGCAAGACCTGCACACATATAGAGAATAAACACAACTTCTCTCCAAAATACAAGAATTTATTAACACTTCAACTTCCAGTAAAAATACTTCAGTTAAGAAAGTCTTAAACTAGGTTAGTAACATTCAGCTAAACAAAAATTATAAGAATATGGAAAATGTATATTGCGAAATAAAAAAAATAGTAAAAAAAGAACAAAAAGAAATAAAACTGAAACACCAATTACCAGTTAAATGATGCAGTGATATCACAGTTCAATGTGAATATGTACTTGTTTAAGAAATATGGTTTGTTTGGAGGAATTTGGAGTGAGGCCAAACTAGCTTTAAAACTAATTAAGAACAACAGATGGCATGTGTTAAAAAATGTGAAAAGCAGAAATGAAAATAAAACACAATTTTAATAAAATAATGTTTCAAAAATTGACTCCTAATGTGCTGCCTAACCATCACAGTGACTGATTGAATGGACTAATGGACTTTCTTTCAGGTGCTTTCTTGTAGATATTTCCCTGTGTATGTAAATCAATAACATCCCCTATCTTCCCCATTTTGAAGAGTGGTAGGCCACAAGTAGGCCACTATTTAAGTCATAGAGTCATAGAAACACCAAGTTGTGGTTAACTGCCACTGTGTTCAACTTTAAAAGTATAAATTACTTGTGGCACTAGTGATTTAAAAAACAAAAAAGCTCACTGCTCCAAGCCCACTGATAAGTACGGTGGATGATCTATTGTGGGCCTTTTCTACCCCAAATGCCCTGTGAAGCCCCCTGTGAAGATGTCTTGCACTTGGTAGAGTGCAAGACATCGTAAACGTTGTAATACCTAAATATTTTGAATAAAGATCTGGTGGACATTACCAGTAAAATTAAAATGAAAGTAGGGCTTTCAACAGGACAATGATACAAAACATATGACTAAATTGACATATAAATGTATTACCACTGTATTTAACTGGAACTACATGCTTTAGTCACATGAAATTAAGATTGAGTTTTTTTATTGAAAAAGCTCTATTTTTGTTCAGCATGAAGTAAAGGATGGACACATTCACTGTTAAGTGTAGTGGAGAATATGTCATGTTGTGGGCCTGTAAATCTAACCTTGTTAGAATGCATTGTACTATGGATTCACCAGGAGGATTATTCCAGAAATATAATCCAACCAACACAGAAATTGTTCAGACAAAAAAAAAAAATGACTTCTTCAATGGCTACCCATTTTCAAAGGCCAAAATCCTATAGAAAATCTGGGGAGTCAGATGAAGAGAAAAGAGCATAAGAGATGACTCTTGACAGTCTATAAAGATGTTCAAAGAGCAATGGTCAAAGATTCCTTTCCCTGTCTGCTCCAGCATTATGAAGCTTTAAACCAGAAGGGCAAGTGCTGTCTTACTGGCAAATGGGGTACAAAGTATTGACAGGAGGGGTAAAAATTATTTTTCCACTAGTGAACTTGTTACAAACAATTGTTTCTTGATGTGGGTTGTCCACCCAACAGGATAAATCTACTCAAATTAAGTAAGAAAGGACCTTTCTTTCATGTGAGATTGTGCGACGGTTATAATTTATAACCAGGGGTGCCAACAAATGTGGAGGATCAGGACAATCCCTGTTTTGAGAGTCACATGACAAATGGAGTTTTGACGAAAATTCAGAATGAAAGACTCACCTTGACCGCCTCCACCTTCCAGTGACTCTTCGGTGCGTCTCCCGGCCTTCCAATCAGCATCCTGTCCGTCTGATTCTCCATCCAATCACCTTCTGACACTTTGCTTTTAAAGGAGCTTCTACTGTGTTCATCTTCGCTTGCCAGCTGAGCTCATCCCTCCTCCACCCCACCTCCACCATCTTCCTTCACATCTACTCCTGGGTTCCTCGCTCCGTGGCCGCCAATCCACCACCAGTGTCGGATCAGGGGGAAGACATATTTAAATCTAAGCCTTACAAATGATCATCTTAGCTCATGTCATTCTCAGCATTCATGTCTTCTTCCAAGGTCTGAGCACCAAAGAAATAACCATGTAATTTTTCATCATTAAAACTTTTCTAATTGCCATCCCTCTCTTTGTGAGTCTTTTCAGATTGAATTATCTTTGCTTATATGAACAGATTTTTTCAAAATCAAAAATACAACCTATTTATTTATTTATTTATTTGTTTCACCTATAAAACTTTTCTAAGAGATATACCTAACGACCACTTTCACCCTCTTCGCTACATTCTCACACTACTCTCCAATTTTGCATTGTTTGCTGTTATTGCAGCTTTTAACCTTGTTCTCTCTTTTCTCTTCCTAGAAGCTACACTTGGCCTGGCTCTGTGTCTGCCTGTGACACCTTTCTGGAGAGGGGAATCGCCTGAGCTTCTGCTGGCAACAACTTAATGCTCACCCTCTACCGATGATCCACATAGCCCTGTCTTTTAGTGTTTAACCCTTTCTCTCTCCTAGACATGGAAATTGACTGAGCTTTTAATGTAACTAATTATATGTGCTCTCTTTCAGACTCTAAACTTGAAAACTGGCTCAGAGTTTATTTGTTCTTTCTTTCTAGGTGAAACGACTAAAGGAGCTACATCCATTAACATTTACTTTTGCTTCCCATAGAAAGTACTTCTGGATCAGTGCTTCTGTGTTCTTTTTGTGTCTCTGCTCTGTTCTCTCAAACCCCCAGTCAGTCGTGGCAGATGGCCGCTCACACTGAGCCTGGTTCTGCTGGAGGTTTCTTCCTGTTAAAAGGGAGTTTTTCCTCTCCGCTGTCGCTACATGCATGCTCAGTATGAGGGATTGCTGCAAAGTCAACGCCAGTGACTGTCCACTGTCTCTACATGCTCATCCGGGAGGAGTGAATGCTGCAAGTCACTGACTGGATGCAATCTGCTGGGTTTCCTTAGATAGAAAAACTTTTTATCCAATTTGAATAAAAAGCTAACTCCGACTGCACTGTTCAATTGTTAGGATTAATTGGAATGTATGTACCTGACTGTTGTGAAGTGCCTTGAGACAACATGTGTTGTGAATTGGTGCTATATAAATAAAACTGAATGGAATTGAATTGAACCTTCAGTTTCATTCTCTGAGTTTCTGAGTCAATTCACTTTAATTACAGAAAACCTTTTTCTATAATCATAGTAGCCAGGATTTCTTTTAGACTGCAGCTTGAAGGCACCTTGCTGTTGCAACTTCTGGGGACCGAAGATTGCCTCGGTTTAGAGAAAATAACACATCTTTTTTTTTAAGACATCTTACTATTCTGGATGTTGGTCCAGCTCTCCTTTTTCCATTTCCTTGGCAGCCATTCGGAATGACCACCCCTGTGGTGCTCCACTTGGCTGAACTGTGGCCCTGTTCAGAGATTTCTTCACTCCAGATTAGAAATGACATTACGTCTTATCAAGATGGAGGGTCAATAAAATATTGAAGCAACAGTGTTTACTCCGATTAAGCCTCCAAGTGCCTGATGGAGATTATGGGACAGTTCAAATTCTAGTCTGGGCGAGAAATAGGGGAAAGTGTTGAATTATGGATCATACAGCCCCTGGGAATGCAAAGAATAGATAGCAGGTAATCCCAGAGTGCTGACGGATGTGTGAAGGAGGAGAGAGACCATAGCTGATAGAAGAGGTGACAAAAACATTAAGGAATATTGGTAGGCTTGCTCTCATTTGGCATTGTTGATGAGTTAGCATTCTATTTTGAAATTGTTTTTAAACTTCTTAAATAAAATATATAGGTTGGAATTTAGAAGGCAGTGCAATCTCCTCCATATTTTGTGACTGTAAACTTTATTACCGGCTATTTGTTTTTTTCCTGTACTGGATTCACAAAGCAAATTGCACTAATCAAATGCAGATGCAAATATGATCATCAGATCCTGCAGATGGGAGCAATCTGCAGCTATATTTACTTCAGGACACAGTTGTCCTTTCTTAAGCCACAAGCACAACAGATGCTGTGAAGTGTGATTAAATAATGTTTTATTATTGATTTATGTTATGATTCTTGAGTGTGGGTTTTGGCTTTCCTTTTGTTGGTTGTCAATGTCTTGTTTGAAATGTGTTGCTATATAAGTCCATTTATTTCGATATAGTTTTTTACTATTTCATGTGTTCTGTTCTCTGTATAATTTAGTTTATTTATTTATTTTTATTCAGTATTAGTCTTTTTCTCATTGGTTTGTAGTTTCCTTTGTGTGTAGTTTATTTCCCTCTGTCTCCTTACTCAGTTCCCCTGCTCAGCAACTCTCCTCTCCCAGCTGTTTCACGTTCACCTGATTAACTTACCTGCATTCAATGCCATTCTCCACTCTACCCTCAGTATAACAGCTTGCTGATTTTCATTGTTCTTGCTGGTTCTCCATGCCCCACTCTGGTGTTCTCCATACCTTGCTCTTCTTTTGCTTATTATTAAAAATAATATATATGTGTGTACACTTTGTTCTATGGAATTAATAAATAACAAAAGGTTTTTAGGCTGCACACTCTTTCATACATGAGATCCCTGGTATTTTTGAATGTGATGCAATTCGCTTCAACAGTAATTTATATGAATATACAAAAATATGAGGATGTATTCCCCAAATGCTTCTACAATGCCTCATTTAATCGTGGGCAAACTATCATTTTGCCCACACTGTATAATTGTTGGAGCAGATCTGTCTTCGAGTATGATTTTAGCATTAGAAAGACACACAAAGTCAGGTTTGCACACATTTTACACCTGTAAATAGCTTTGTTCATTTGTAGATTTATGTGTATACAGTATGTGTGTCTGTCTTTGTAGCTTTGGCAAACTGTAGGTTTATTCTGTTTGCCTTGCAGTGTCCAGTTAAATTTGCTGTACAAAAAGGGTAAATATAAATATTTGTCCTTTTGCAAAATTGACTTACAGTAGTTGGCCTAATGGCATGACAGACCATGTCGGATTTCAGCAACAAAGTAGACAGGTCACAATATTTACAAGGGGCCAAGATGCTGGATGGAGCCAGGGAAACAACAACAGTGCTAAAACTAAGCAATAGAATAACAAGGAGGAAAGAAAAAGCATAAATAAAAATGCTAATTTTAAGAAGGAAATAAAAGAACAAAATACAATGAACTAAAGGTTTCAATAATAGCAATATTATAAAGTTGAGTTGACTCCGTCTTATTTTCTCTCCCCTTGCAGATGAAAAATGCATTTACTTATTCAAAAAACGTTATCAGACACATGAACTAAAACACTTGCAGTGCACAAGTTATCAGTTATTAATTTACAATGGGATTATTTTTTCAGCAGCTTTAAAAAGCAAAGTATGACGCATAGAAACAGATTTAATAAAGAAAACATTTTGTCGGCTGGCAATCTCTCCTACTTCTAACATAATTAAATTTTCACCATGAGGCAAGATACAGCTTTTAATTAAATTTGGTTCAGCTTTCTTTGAAGGTGCAAAAGGTGACAGACCTCAATTATGATGTACTAATTAAAGGAAAACATATATAATAAATAAAAAATGTTTTGTTGTACTGGTGGAGAATGCAGAAAGTTTGTGAATAACAGAAGCATGTGAAGTTCCGGCTATCTCATCATTTCCATTAAAGAAGGAAGAGCAGCTAAAATTGAAAGTGACTGTGGAGTCTTTAGGAGGCGGCATGTGATTTCCAAATTATCATATTTTCCGAGTCAATAATAAAAAGCTTATGATAGTGCTAGCTATGCTGACAGGCTTTAATAAGATAGGGTCGCTGGAGCGCGGCAGACCGAGGGCCAGACAGTTTGTTGTCTGCAAACCTAACCTAGTATGTGTATGTGTGTGAGTGTCTTTTTGTGCATGTTTGTGCAGCAGAAAAGGAATATGTTTCATTCATTCATCTATTTTATTTATGGATCATATTTAAAAACAACATCAGTTACCATGTGCTACGCAGGGAAATTACAAATAAATTTAACATGAGAAAATAATACAAGAAAACAGTAAAAAAAAAGAAATCCACAAATAATAACAATATCTTGACAATGAAACCTATTTAGCACCCAGCAAATCATTGTCAAGGTTTATGGGTAATAAAAACCATGCTGAAAGGCCAATGGCACTGTCACACCCATCCAAGACTGTTAACTTCCCAAATACAATGATTTCTTTTTTAGTCGCGTTTAAGCTACGGAAACTGATCTTCATCCAAGATAATATATCTTTAAACGGTTCTCTAAAGATGAATCTATAGCACAACTATTAGCTAAAATGGTCAAATAAATTTGAAAATCATCAGTGAAGCTATGGATAGAGGGGTACTTTCTGGTTATTGATCTCAGCGGAAACAATACAGTATGAAGAAGATGGACTCTAAACAGAGCCCTGTGGTATTCCACAGCTAAGAGGAGATGCTGATAAAGAATACTGTGGTAGATGAATGGAGAAGCTCCAGTTTGACAGATAGGACAGATAGTGCATTGCTTCTAATATCTGCACAGAATTCCAAATCAAATAAGATTTTTTCTGTCAAAAAAGCTTTTTTGCATGTTTTGTGCATGATATCCATCTTGTATGACATGTGACAGCTGTCTGTTTGAAGAGGATGTCAAGCTGAAACACAGTGAACACCCAAGAAATGCAAAACGAGCTCAGGGTGGAGATCCCATCCCAAACTCACAAACAATTCAAAGATTTCTACTTCTCCATTTTGGAGAGATTCATCTCTAACAGCACTGTAAAACAAAATTAAAAAACTTGAAATTTTGTTCAGTGACAAAGTATTATTGTTTTCACATAACCATATCAGAGATCATAAAAAAATGAACAGTCTCTGGCATAAAATACCAATATCATTCCGTAACCACATTGTGAGTGCTGTAGTTCTTTTATGGCATGAATGTAATGTGGCCCACTCAGCTTGTGGAAGCTTGTTCAGCTTGATTGCTGATGAAAGCCACCCAGCGTGATAAAAACCTTGAATTTGCTAAAAGTTTTGTACATCCAGCACAGTTTGAGAATGTCATGACTGCTTTCTTCGCCACATGACTGTGTGCAGATAAATACCAGTGCTGTGTACTCTGTGATACATGAGCCACAGTATCCAGGGACCTCATTGATACCATGTTAGGAAAAAGATAAAAACTAACAGGTCCATTGGGCATAAGTGCAGATCCTTCATTAGGGCACTGCTCATTGATTTCCCTGTTGGTAATCTCGAACTGATGAAGTGAGTGGGTACAAATATGAATGGCCCACTGATTACCTTGAACCCATCCTACCACATACCCATTAAGAAGCTGGTGGAAGTTGGGGGAGGGGGGCTTTTTGGAAGGGAATTTTTTTTTTCTGAGAGGTCAAGAGCGAAGGTTGAGGTGTGGGTTGTTATGTTCTGTTGACAATAAAAGAAGAGAAGCAGTCAACACAAAATAAGTGTCTATTATCAAATCATAATAATGAAAAAAAATTAAGCACTTTTTCCTTTTAGACAAGTCTCAAAGTGCTGCATAAAAGATACAACACCACAGAACAAGAATAAATGTCTTGATACTACATCGGTAGTAACATTCCTGTTTGTAGGTTTTCTTTAACAGAAAAGTATTTAGCTGCTTTTTAAAGCAATCCACAGTCTGCACTGTTTTCAGGCACTTCAACAGTGCATCCCAGAGCTTTGGGGTAGCAGCAGCAAAAGTTTGTTTGCCCATCGTGAAGTTTGAACTTGGGGGACAAAGGTGGTTAGTATTTGTGGAGCGGATTTTATTTTATGCAAATGATGTGACCCAGAGGTTGCATATAGATGTTGAAGAGAATTCATACAAGCATTGACCCCTATGGGACCCCACAGGTGTAAGTGTGGGCCTAGGATCTGGCATCCCCCAGAGCCACCAAATCAGCTGTCTTTGGCTACTGTCACACAGCAGGAACAAATCTGACATTTTTGCCCATATGGCGGTCACATTTAATTAGTAGTTTGAAGGACCATGCAAAAGAAAAAAAAAAGTATTTCAACAAAAAAATTGAATTGAGCATTAAGACCTGCAGTATCAACTTAGCCTTAGAGGTAGGACCTGAACCAACTCAGCAGTTCCATTAGGTTGGTTACATGGTCGAGACGGTGGAAGAGAACATTATAGTTGGCTGTTTTTTTTAAAAGAAGCTGTAAGGTCTAGGTGTAGTGATGGACAGACTTGGCAAGTCACTTCCGGGGACTGGTCAGAACTGTTTTTGTAATGTGGGAAAGCCAGAAGCCAAACAGAGATTGAATTGTTTGAAGTGAGCAATCACACTAGACTGAAAAAGTTTTTATCAGAACCTTTGACAGAAAGGGAAAATTGGAGATCGAATGATAGTTTTCCATTACTTCAGAATCGAAAATGGGTCTAATTATAGCTGTTTTTAAGGCCTGTGCCACTGAGGCACTCTGAAGAAAGTGATTAATGATTTCAATGATAAGGGGGCTTAAGTCAGAGACAAATCCAACAAGTCAGAAACATACACATACAGTATTTCTGATAAAAGCAACAATTTGAACCCTTGAGCTGTTGCTTTTATCTGTCATAGTCTGTCATGCCATCTACAGCGTCTAACCGATGTATATATACCCCTTGAACTCTTTTACAGTGGGCGAGATTACATCCACATAAAGCAATGCATTTTATCCATCCATCTATGCGTTGTCTATTCCAGCTTATCTTTGAGGGTCCGATGGGCGCTGGTGCCTCACTCCAATGGTCAATGGGCGAGAGGCGAGGAACACCTTGGATAGGTTGTCAGTTCAGCACAGGGCAACAGAGAGACACACAGGACAGACAACCATGCACACACACACACTTCGAAGGACAAAACAGCAAGACCAATTAACCTTCCAGTAATTTTTTGGGACTGTGAGAGGAAACCAGAGTACTCAGGAGCCATGGCATGCATGTGTAGAACATGCAAACTCCTTGGAGAAAGAACTCAGGTCCACGATTAAATCCAGGACCTTCTTGCTGCAAGGCAACAGTAATATTAACGGTGCAGCACTTTATTTGATAGATGAAGTAGCCGTTATTATGAAGACTATGTAAAATCACACATTTTTAAACAAATAAAAATCTATAAGAGGCGTTCATCTGTTGTGCAACAACAAGTTTGGTTTGGCTATAGGGCAGTTATTACTAAAGGTAGTAATCGTTCGTTCGTTCGTCGTCTTCCGCTTATCCAGGACCGGGTCGCGGGGGCAGCAGACTCAGCAGAGACGCCCAGACGTCCCTCTCTCCAGACACCTCCTCCAGCTCCTCCAGGGGGAGCCCAAGGCGTTCCCAGGCCAGCCGAGAGACATAGTCCCTCCAGCGTGTCCCGGGCCGTCCCCTGGGCCTCCTCCCGGTGGGACGTGCCTGGAACACCTCCCGAGGAAGGCGTCCAGGAGGCATCCGGTATAGATGCCCGAGCCACCTCAACTGGCTCCTCTCAATGTGGAGGAGCAGCGGCTCTACTCCGAGCTCCTCCTGGATGGCCGAGCTCCTCACCCTATCTCTAAGGGAGTGCCCGGCCACCCTACGGAGGAAGCTCATTTCAGCCGCTTGTATCCGTGATCTCGTTCTTTCGGTCATGACCCAAAGTTCATGGGGTTTAATCAAAATTAATAAGTTGGTGCACCATATGATTAATAATAGCCAAAGACCTCTCACACCCTGTCAGCTATTATTGTTTTATGAATACCTGCCTGGTTAGATGTGGTATTATAGAACAACTCATCGAGTGAATTTGTACACTGGTATTCTCAACCAGCAAGCAATACACACAATTACAGCGTAAACACAAACAACTTCTTCCCAAAATACAATATTTTATTAGGAAAACACTTCAAATTCAAGATAAAATACTCTTTAAATACTTAACAAGCTCTTTAACTAGACTAGTAACTTCCAACTAAACTACTATGTGAAAATTAAAATAAGGAAAATAAATTAAGTACAGACTAAAAATAGTAAAATAGAACAAACAAGAATACAACTGAAGCCAATAATTACTTCAGCAGTTTCACAGTTTAGTGTGAATATGTATGTTTAAGAACCAGGTTTTGGTTTGAGGAATTGGAAATGATGCCAAATTAGATTGATAGCTAACGAAGAACAATAGAACAACATCTAGCAACTAAAGTCCAGACAAACATTTTACAGAAAATACCTGTCAAGACTTGAAAATTGCTGTTTACAGATCTCGCACAAGTCTAACCTGACTGAAGTTGAGCTATTTTGAAATAAATGAGAAATTTCAGTTTTAGTCAAATGCCTGGTAGGGCATGAGCCTTAAAACACATGCAGCTGTAATTGGAGCCAAAGGTTGTTGCAAAGCATTTACTAAATACACTTGCATTCCACACATTGTACAAATATTTATATGTAAATATTTATCTTCCACTTCACTATTATGCTCTACTTTGTGTTGTTCTGTCACATTATATCACAGTAAAACATATTTATGGCTTCATTTGTGAATACTTTTGTAAGACAACCCATGTGTGCACATTTGCTACAGAGCACCTTTATTAGATGCAATCCAATACTGCATCGAAACTCTGATCAGGTCCCTTGCTTTTATCAAGAAGAACAGTCCAGTTTGTGGCAAAGATCAAGTTCAACCACACTATGTTCTTCTCTCAGGGTTTACTTCTGGCACTTTGGACTCCCGATAGACAGTTCCACCTGCACAAGCCTTCTTCTTACCAACAAAATTGTCCGTTGATTTCTATTCTTAGTCTTATTATTGGAGTAACCTAAGCATTATTGGCAATGTCTCATAATATGATTTATGTGCTTGGAACGCCATTACATGGATGTATGAGAGAAGCTTATTAGAATGGCCCTGCCACGGGAGTGACATCCACAGCGCCTGTTATGAAAAGCAGGCAGCGGCCTGTCCTTTCCAATAACCTTTCCTAGAAGGAAAGAGGACAGGACGAGACAAACAGGTAAAGAAAAGAGAAAGACAGCTGGGGAAGTAGAGAGAGACCAGTTACGGTAACGGTTGGTGGCATTATCGCCTAGATGCCTGACAGGGAGGGCTGAGTCTAAAGCCCCCTCTCATTAGATATGCGAGCACATTAGCGAGGATAGCTGTCTTGCTAAAGGTCAGGGTAGGAGGATGCCGGGACGGCGATGAAGCGCGAAGCGATGAGCATCCAACCTTCGGGCTCACCTCTTTGAACTTCAATCATTTTGGCCTGGGCTTAATAGGTCCCTGGGGAGGATCAGACGTAGGAAAGGAAACGGGGAGGGGAGGGGAGCCTTAATGGGACATCACGCCACCTTGACATTTTAATTAAGACTCCCAACCATTAGCATGCCAGAAGTTGGAGCAAGCGAAGCCTATGTAAAAGGAAATGACAGTATGTCATATTTTCTTGAGTCCCTGTGTGTAACATTAGAATCTACAGGGCAACATAATGGAGACAAAGAGCCGAAGGCTTTGCAAGGCAACATAGTAACAAGACAGCATTCTTCAGCTGCTGATGTAGAACATCCCCATACACATTACGTAATTAATTGGCCTGTTTGTGCACCTTATAATATATAATTAGGTGACATACTATAATATTAGAAAATAATTCAGAAAATTTTATTACATTTAGGTACGATCTTTTAAAAACAAGCTTTTTTACCTTTCCTTTTATATAGTGCAAAAGTGTTCTTTCTATTGAACCTTTTTACATTTTGTCACATTACGACTAAGAATAAACACTACACACACAATAGGCCTTTGCACGGCATTTGGTACTAAGGCTGGTTGCATTATGCTACAATAATATAAGGGACACAGCAAACAAGTAGGAGAAGGTATCCTAGACAGGGACCTAAATTAAATTTTTGGCCTACATGTCAAAATGCTATCTGTGGAAGAAAACACTGCACATCATTCAATGCTGCATTTACTTGTGAAATATTTAAACCCCATTAATTATTATCCTCTTATTTCACAATTATGTGACACTATATTTTGGTCTAGTGCATTAATGATAACTATATGAGAGATAACCTCAGGAATAGTTATGATGAATGCCTCTGTAATATGGAATTTCTGCTTTAAACTAAAAGCACTAAGCTACACCTCCACATAAATGTGCACTGTTTTGTACAGCTTTCACATAGGTGCAAAATTACAGAAAGTCAGAATGATTAACTTCTCTCGAGCCCCTAATTTGACAAATCCCTTGAAAACCTTTGAAAAGCAACAGTACCATCGATCCACAGGGCCACGTATTTTATCACACTGCCTGAAGTTCTTTAAAAATTATTTGACCATGGGCGTTGTTTAATAGTATTTTCTTTCTCGCACCACAGAATGAAACTGCTCTTCTGATGCACTGAAGTGAATAATGACAGGTGTCAGAAGAGCATAAGGTCCATAATAAAAGCTCTCTCTTTGCTCCCTTTCTTTTCTGGAAATCTCATTGATAAAATATTCAGTTTTCTGGTCCCTCAGACAATGACTTGGTGAACGGTTAAAAATTTTACATATTCACAAAAGTGGGACTGAAGGATTACTTGGACCTCTACCAAATTATAGACCAGGATCTATAAAGCATAAGCGACAGTACTTAACCTGCAGACTCTGAACCACATTATAGACACAAATAATATTGGCATTACAGGTGGTAGCTGTAAACTGAAGCCAAACATTAGCCATAACAATACAACCACCGATGTGTGTCTGTCCATTTTCTAGCACTCAAAAAATCTTCACCTATTTAATACAGATCAAGACCTCCCTGGGCTGTTTAATATTAAAAGAAGAACAATAGAAAATTTAGTGTGTGAGAACTGTAGGGTAGTCTTGACTCAGATCGATAGCGTCAGAATTAATCACATTTTTACTGGGGGTTTCAGAGGCTCCAGGAACATCCAGGGCTCTTTTTTTTTATACTGTTTCTTTAATCCCTAGTTTTTACTTGATTTGTATTTATTAAGATGGTTTAGTCATTGATACATTTAGTCAATTCTCATGTTTATTATATCTGTTATTTTGATGGTGCAGGTGGGGCAGAGGTTAGCACTGTTGCTTTGCAGCAAGAAGGTCCTTGGCTCAAATCCTGATCTGGGCTCTTTCTGCAAGATTGAATAAGTGTACTCTGGCTTCCTCCCATGATCCAAAAACATGACTGTTAACTGGTAACTTGTAAATGACCTTGATTTGAGTGTGTGCATGCATGATTTTATGTCTCTGTGTAGCCCTATGATGGAAGAGAAACAATAGTCTAGGGTGTACCCTGCATCTTGCACAGAAACCATTGGAGATAGGTGCAAACCTCTAAACCCGACCAGGCAAACCAAATGTAACATAGACGTTTGAAATTTGGATGGATGGATGGATGGATGGATGCCTTGTTAATAAAATGACTTGTGGTTCAGTTTTCAATAAGACTGTGCAGACAGCTGAAAATCAAAAAGGTTTAGATAACTCAGGAGTTGTTTTAATATTTAGACAATCCAGTGTACAAGATGTTCTTGAATTAGCCATAAAAGTGCAGCTTTTCATCTGTGTTGAGAGGGACTGCACACGACAGTACCAATGTGTTTTGCTGTATCTCATCTACTGTGCAGTGTTTTTGACTCATTGAATGCTACAGGCAGCTGGATTTGGACTTGAACTGATTTTTTGGCTTAACCTGGGATGTTTATATTCAGCTTGACATTGTTTTAGGTGAGTAATTCAGTTAAGGGCAGAGCGAGCTACGTACCTTATTGCTGGTGAAAAAAACATATGCTGGTGAGTTTGTCCCATCTTGGTGTGGAGTCAGGGGGTCCGTCGTGAACACAGTGCTTGGTGGAGTCTGCTCTGTTGCGCTTGTGGACCGATGCTGGGGCGGTGTTGCACAGGGCTCTTACCTTGCCGTCACGGTGCGCTGTGTTGTGGAGGGCAGGACACGGCGGGGGTGCTTGGAGTGGGGCTCTATGTGCAGCTTCCACTATGTGGATGTGTCTTCATCGGCTTTTCAGGAGTGGAGCTCATCTGTGGGGGTGTGCCCCTGTGGGGAGGGGATTCATAGCATTTTGGTTCAGGGGCATGTGTTCGATATCTGTGTCCTGGTTGAGGGTAGCCCTATGGAAAGATTCATGTTGGGGTTCATGGGGGGTGGGTGGCTCAGTGAATTTGTTGGCGGGGGTTGGGACTGTTTCATCCTGGGATGGCTCTGGCTGTCAGGCTTGTTTATACCAGATAGACCTCTCTTTGTACATGGCCTCCTCTCCGGATAGGGACGGGAGTTGTTGGGGGCTGGGGTCGCTCTGGTTCAGGCGGTGCCTGCACCAGCCTTTGCTGGTGCTGGGGCAGTCTGCCTGTTTCCTTCCCGGAAGAAAGGGGACCACCTTCAAGATCCGGGGGCAGGTTGCCCCTCTGGAGTATCGATACCTGGACCTGGGAGTAGAAAGTATGTATGGGGAGTGTTAGTGAGTTTACGACATCCATTGTTGTGTGTCCATCAAATATGGGGCCTAGTTCCTCCCCGCTGCAGTGTCTCTGCCCGCTGTTGTATTGGTGGTTCTCGGTGTCCGGGCTGGGTGTTTTGGTGCCAGCCCACTCCTGGTGGCTGCTTGCCGGGGCCTGGGCACCCTGGCTCTGTCGGGCTTCTGCTTGGGGAGCTATGTGATCTGGGGTCTTGGATCTCTGGGTCCATGGCTCCGGCATAGACGGCTGCCAGCGGGGCCTGTGGGTTCGTCGCTGCAGCTCACTGGGGCTTCTGCACTTTGGCTGGAGTTCTCTTTTGCTCTTCTCTGGGGGATTGCGGTAGTCCCGGTGAAGGGCCTCCCTTATATAGACCTTATATATACAAGAGCATTCACACTTACACCCACAGGTGTTTAGATACAGGTGTTAACAGATACACAGATGTTCTATATTGAGCCGCAGTTACCACTAAATACATCTTGCATTCATTAGTACCGTGCACTTTTCGGTACCAACGCTGTTGTTATAAATATTTTCACAGGTGTAAAAGCAGTCTTCTAGGGTGTTATCTTGGATTCTCTTCACCCTTCTTTCTCTCTATTCTTTTCATCTTATCTCCCATTTTCCTTTTTGCCCCACCTCTCTCTTTCTTGCTTATTTTTCTTACTTTTCATTTCCATCTCCATGTCCATTGGAATTGAAATAATTGAAAAAAGCAAAGGCTGACAAAGATTTGGTGAGTAAAACATTTATTTCTCCATTGTAGCTAAATGAGAAAACTTTTTGTATCTAAACAGCAGAATTTAGTGATGGCTGGGAGTCCTCTGTGTTTTGTTTTGTTTTGGTATCACGTTTTAAGGTTGTGCTACAGAACGTTCCATTGCACACTTAGTTCCTTACATAAACATTCTGCATGAACACAGTGCTGTATTTGTTTGGTACTTGTATGTACCGGACAGGGCTGTATCTGTTTTTTTTTTATTTTTATGAATTTGCATACCATTACACCTCTAATAGCAAGCTTTTATTTAAAAGAAAAATCCTCATACTAAAAAATTCTTGCTCTATTAATGTGTGATTGCTATAAACATAAAAAGTGTTCAAGAACCAGACAGCCTCAATATTCTGTAAGCCCATCAGGTTTCTCAGTAATTCTCAGTAGTTCTTGGGAGTCTTAACTTTAGCTTTGATTTTAGCATTTGTTAAAATAATGGACACAAAGACCGTCAAAGTTTTGGAAATGTAGATCCTTTGTTGTTACTTTTTATTCCAGAGACAGCAGATCAAAAATCTACATTTAATTTTTTATATTCAATTTTTCAATTTAGTTCAGTTTTATTTATAAAGCTACCTTAAAAGCCTGTGGTACATATCCATTTACTAAAGATAGATTAATCATATCTAAAATGGGGCTGGTAATCAGAGGGAACATGTCCTTAAATAATTTGGTTGGGATTGGGTCTAACATACAAGTTGAAGGTTTAGATGAAGCTAATATTTCGGATAACTCAGGAAGCTCCACAGGATCAAAACAGTCCAAAAACAAATCAGGTTCTGCAGTTATTTCCAATGTTGTCTCACTTGCTGAGGATGAAGTAATCATCTTCAGGAGTATGTCAAAGATTTTATTTTTAATAGAATCAATTTTATTTAAGAAGAATCCCATAACGTCTTGACTGCTGAGAGCTAAGGGAATGGATGGCTCAACAAAGCTATGCCTCTGTAATTTTAGCAACTGTACTAAAGAGAAACCTAGGATTATTCTTGTTTTCTTCTATTAATGATGAGAAATAAGCTGTTCTGGCTTGGCGAAGTGTCTTTTTATACAACAGTAGGCTATTTTTCCAGATTAAGTAGGAATCCTCTAGATGTGTAGAGCGCCATTTTCTCTCCAATTTTCTAACATTGTGCTTTAAAGTATGCAGCTCTGAATTAAACCAAGGAGCAAGCCTCCTATAAATGATTGCCTTCTTTTTCAAGGGGGCTGCATTGTCTAATGCACCACGCAATGATGAAGAAACACTATGAACAAAAGAATCAATTTGTGAAAGGGCAGAAACAGAATTATTGCCCTCCACTGTGCTTTTCAGTGATAATGAGGAAATTAAAAGTGGAACAGATTCTTTAAAGGTTGTTACAGCATCGCCTGATAATGATCTATTATAATGAAATTTTCTTTCAGGTGTGGAGTACTCGGTTAAATTAAACTCAAAGGTTATTAAGAAATGGTCAGACATGACAGGGTTATGAGAAAATATTGTTATGTCTTTACACTCAATGCCATATGTCAGCACAAGGTCCAGAGAATGAAGACAAAGGTGGGTAGGTTTGTTAATGTTTTGAGCAAAGTCAATTGAGTCTAAGATAGCATTAAACGCTATATTTAGGCTATCACTTTCAGCGTCAACATGAATGTTAAAATCCTCCACTAAAATAACCTTACCTGTATTTAACACTAAATCAGATAAAAGGTCTGAAAACTGATCTAAAAATTGAGAGTATTTTGAGGAATGTGAAAATTTAAATAATTAGTAGGAGTTGACTCATTTAACATAATCCTCTTGCTGCAACCAGGTTTCTGTGAGGCAAAATAAATCAATCTGATTGTCACAAATCAGGTCACTAACTAGCAATGTCTTTGAAGAGAGAGATCTTATGTTCAGTAGGCCACAATTAATTGTTTTATTTTTCTTTTCGGTCTGAATTGTGTTTATTTTTATGAGATTTTCCTGATTTCCTCCTTTTAGATTACAGGTCCTTCTCAAAATATTAGCATATTGTGATAAAGTTCATTATTTTCCATTATGTCATGATGAAAATTTAACATTCATATATTTTAGATTCATTGCACACTAACTGAAATATTTCAGGTCTTTTATTGTCTTAATACAGATGATTTTGGCATACAGCTCATGAAAACCCAAAATTCCTATCTCACAAAATTAGCATATTTCATCCGACCAATAAAAGAAAAGTGTTTTTAATACAAAAAACGTCAACCTTCAAATAATCATGTACAGTTATGCACTCAATACTTGGTCGGGAATCCTTTTGCAGAAATGACTGCTTCAATGCGGCGTGGCATGGAGGCAATCAGCCTGTGGCACTGCTGAGGTCTTATGGAGGCCCAGGATGCTTCGATAGCAGCCTTTAGCTCATCCAGAGTGTTGGGTCTTGAGTCTCTCAACGTTCTCTTCACAATATCCCACAGATTCTCTATGGGGTTCAGGTCAGGAGAGTTGGCAGGCCAATTGAGCACAGTGATACCATGGTCAGTAAACCATTTACCAGTGGTTTTGGCACTGTGAGCAGGTGCCAGGTCGTGCTGAAAAATGAAATCTTCATCTCCATAAAGCTTTTCAGCAGATGGAAGCATGAAGTGCTCCAAAATCTCCTGATAGCTAGCTGCATTGACCCTGCCCTTGATAAAACACAGTGGACCAACACCAGCAGCTGACACGGCACCCCAGACCATCACTGACTGTGCGTACTTGACACTGGACTTCTGGCATTTTGGCATTTCCTTCTCCCCAGTCTTCCTCCAGACACTGGCACCTTGATTTCCGAATGACATGCAGAATTTACTTTCATCCGAAAAAAGTACTTTGGACCACTGAGCAACAGTCCAGTGCTGCTTCTCTGTAGCCCAGGTCAGGCGCTTCTGCCGCTGTTTCTGGTTCAAAAGTGTGAATGCGGCACCTGTAGCCCATTTCTTGCACACGCCTGTGCATAGTGGCTTTGGATGTTTCTACTCCAGACTCAGTCCACTGCTTCCGCAGGTCACCCAAGTTCTGGAATCGGCCCTTCTCCACAATCTTCCTCAGGGTCTGGTCACCTCTTCTCGTTGTGCAGCGTTTTCTGCCACACTTTTTCCTTCCCACAGACTTCCCACTGAGGTGCCTTGATACAGCACTCTGGGAACAGCCTATTCGTACAGAAATTTATTTCTGTGTCTTACCCTCTTGCTTGAGGGTGTCAATAGTGGCCTTCTGGACAGCAGTCAGGTCGGCAGTCTTACCCATGATTGGGGTTTTGAGTGATGAACCAGGCTGGGAGTTTTAAAGGCCTCAGGAATCTTTTGCAGGTGTTTAGAGTTAACTCGTTGATTCAGATGATTAGGTTCATAGCTCGTTTAGAGACCCTTTTAATGATATGCTAATTTTGTGAGATAGGAATTTTCATGAGCTGTATGCCAAAATCATCCGTATTAAGACAATAAAAGACCTGAAATATTTCAGTTAGTGTGCAATGAATCTAAAATATATGAATGTTAAATTTTCATCATGACATTATGGAAAATAATGAACTTTATCACAATATGCTAATATTTTGAGAAGGACCAGTATTTTTCAACCTATTCAATTTTGGCCGTGGCGAGACACTGTCTTAATAGGGTAATGGGTGGGTAGCAGTACAGAAGCTGCAGAGAGGAGTATTAAACTATGTTGGGACCTACAGCCATGGATTTCCACATTAAAACTCTGGTACAGACTTTTCTGGAACTTTTCAAAATAAAGTGCATTACCTTCTTCCAGCACAGCCAGGAAAGGGGATAACTGCGGACTTCCTGTCGCGCCATTACCCAAAATAAAGCACAACTCCGAAGGGGGAAGGTGGGTAGCAGAGGACGTCCCAGTGATGCCACTGCCCGTATAAGACCCCCACCGTTCCCACATATCGCTCTCTTCCACACGGCCTTGCAGAGGGACCGGATAGGAGAGGAAAGCGCGCTGATGTCTTTTGCTGGCAAAAATACATATATTCAACTGGATCCAAAGCCATACGATCATCGATCATATGCAAAGTTAAGTAGAATGAAACACTGTCTGTGTATCCGGTGTTTTCATTCATGAACGGGGAAATTAAGGTGTAAGAGTTGCTTACCTTTCTCTCCGAAGCCCCACAGAAGTAAACTGTGTCGCAGAGAGATCCCCGGCAGAGAAGCTGTTTCTACAAGCCGAGTCTGAAGGAAGTTACTACGGCCTGCACAACCGTGTTACGGTAACGAACAGCTGGGCAGCGGACAGGCCGAGCCACCAGCTCTGAGGAGCTAACTCTTTTGTTCACAGAGCGAATGCAGAGGTTAGCTACCGAGCCAACCGCTTGTTGACTGGATACCTTCTTCAAACTTCGCCCTTGGACAACATTCCCTCAACATGGTCAGAGGTTAGGTTTGGGCAGATTAACAGATAGGTTTAGGATGAAATGATCTAAACGTTTCATGTTATGAAGTTTTGCTTTGTGGAACCTGGCTATCTTTAGAGCTAGTAGGCTAGCTACAGCACGCGCCGGTTCTGTGTTCTTTGTATGTTTTAAAGTTAAGATAAACTTTATTTAAAGCGCTTATGCATTTTAACCCTTTTATTAACCCTGGTATTTTAAAGGTATGTGTTGATTCTAGAAGATAGCTTAGCACCTTAGCTAGCTTCTTTGTTAGCTCAACGGCTAGCCGGTAAGGACACGTGCTAGCACTAAGACTATTAAACAGAATGGTTGTTGGTTTTCAAGCTAGTGAATAATAGTCCCTGAACATCATTTACTAGATTTGATACCTAAGTAAACACAATTAAGCCCCATATCTCCAGAAAGATTTGGCTCTTTTCCAAAATACTCAATAATATTTCTTCAAATATTATTTCAATAAATAAAGGCGGTTAATTAGACACCGTTGAGAATTAGTCATCCATGAGGTTGGTTTATTCAGCAGATCATTATTTAAGACATTATTTTATTAAAATAATGTTACCTGATCTTGCATTGTGAAGGGTTGTCTAGATGTTGCTGATTATTGCCTAAGTTAGTTCCAAGACTAACTTAACTTCATTTCCGGATTCTTCAAGATAATCCTTGGTTCTCAAACATAAACATTGCATGGTAATGTTGCATCACTCTTTTTGGTCATGATTTCCAATCATCTTTAATCAACTTGTTTATATTGTACATAGTCCATTAGTCTTCGTTATTCTTTAATTCTTCTTGGTAGTTTAGTTGAATTGTTTTAGCATAGTAAAGAGTTTGTTGATTGAAATTTGTTTGACTTTGAGTTGGCTTATTTTTGTTAATAAATTCTTGTATTTTAAGAAATTGTGTGAATTCATTCCATATACAGGTCCTTCTCAAAATATTAGCATATTGTGATAAAGTTCATTATTTTCCATAATGTCATGATGAAAATTTAACATTCATATATTTTAGATTCATTGCACACTAACTGAAATATTTCAGGTCTTTTATTGTCTTAATACGGATGATTTTGGCATACAGCTCATGAAAATTCCTATCTCACAAAATTAGCATATCATTAAAAGGGTCTCTAAACGAGCTATGAACCTAATCATCTGAATCAACGAGTTAACTCTAAACACCTGCAAAAGATTCCTGAGGCCTTTAAAACTCCCAGCCTGGTTCATCACTCAAAACCCCAATCATGGGTAAGACTGCCGACCTGACTGCTGTCCAGAAGGCCACTATTGACACCCTCAAGCAAGAGGGTAAGACACAGAAAGAAATTTCTGAACGAATAGGCTGTTCCCAGAGTGCTGTATCAAGGCACCTCAGTGGGAAGTCTGTGGGAAGGAAAAAGTGTGGCAGAAAACGCTGCACAACGAGAAGAGGTGACCGGACCGTGAGGAAGATTGTGGAGAAGAGCCGATTCCAGACCTTGGGGGACCTGCGGAAGCAGTGGACTGAGTCTGGAGTAGAAACATCCAGAGCCACCGTGCACAGGCGTGTGCAGGAAATGGGCTACAGGTGCCGCATTCCCCAGGTCAAGCCACTTTTGAACCAGAAACAGCGGCAGAAGCGCCTGACCTGGGCTACAGAGAAGCAACACTGGACTGCTGCTCAGTGGTCCAAAGTACTTTTTTCAGATGAAAGCAAATTCTGCATGTCATTCGGAAATCAAGGTGCCAGAGTCTGGAGGAAGACTGGGGAGAAGGAAATGCCAAAATGCCAGAAGTCCAGTGTCAAGTACCCACAGTCAGTGATGGTCTGGGGTGCCGTGTCAGCTGCTGGTGTTGGTCCACTGTGTTTTATCAAGGGCAGGGTCAATGCAGCTAGCTATCAGGAGATTTTGGAGCACTTCATGCTTCCATCTGCTGAAAAGCTTTATGGAGATGAAGATTTCATTTTTCAGCACGACCTGGCACCTGCTCACAGTGCCAAAACCACTGGTAAATGGTTTACTGACCATGGTATCACTGTGCTCAATTGGCCTGCACACTCTCCTGACCTGAACCCCATAGAGAATCTGTGGGATATTGTGAAGAGAACGTTGAGAGACTCAAGACCCAACACTCTGGATGAGCTAAAGGCCGCTATCGAAGCATCCTGGGCCTCCATAAGACCTCAGCAGTGCCACAGGCTGATTGCCTCCATGCCACGCCACATTGAAGCAGTCATTTCTGCAAAAGGATTCCCGACCAAGTATTGAGTGCATAACTGTACATGATTATTTGAAGGTTGACGTTTTTTGTATTAAAAACACTTATTTTATTGGTCGGATGAAAAATGCTAATAATAGACAATAAAAGGCCTGAAATATTTCAGTTAGTGTGCAATGAATCTAAAATTATATGAATGTTAAATTTTCATCATAACATTTTGGAAAATAATGAACTTCATCACAATATGCTAATATTTTGAGAAGGACCTGTATGTGCAGAGTTTATGCTGTTCAATAATGCCAGAGCTCGTCTCACACCTTTCTATTCTGTCCTAATACCATCGCCTTAATGGGGCTGGTATTCACAGGACAATCCTTAACAGACTGAAATATTATTTGATAAAATATTAAAATATTATTATTAAAATATTAATATTAAATATTAAACATTAAATAATATTCTCAGATTCATATTTACAACAACTATGACCCTGCTTCCTGGTCTGAACCCTGGGTTGTCAGAGTTTTGGAAAACTAATAAATTCGGCCAGATTCCTAGAAAGAAGAGCTGCTCCATCCAAAGTGGGATGGATGCCGTCTCTCCGGATCAGACCAGGTTTTCCCCAAAATGTTCGCCAGTTATCAATGCAACCCACATTGTTTTCTGGACACCACCTAGACAGCCAGCGGTTGAATGTCAGCATGCGGCTAAACATGTCGTCACTGGTCAGATCGGGGAGGGAACCAGAGAAAATTACGGAGTCCGACATTGTTTTGGCAAACTTTCACACCGAAACAACACTAACTTTGGTGACCTCCAATTGACGTAACCGGGTGTCATTACCGCCAGCGTGAATAACAATCTTACTGTATTTACGCTTATCCTTAGCCAGCAGTTTCAGGTATGATTTGATGTCGCCTGTTCTGGCCCCTGGCAGATATATGACTATGGTCGCTGGTGTCTCTAATGCCACGTTTCTGACTATGGAGCTGCCAATTACCAGAGTTGGCTTCTCAGCGGGCGTGTCGCTGAGCGGGGAAAATCTGTTAGAAACGCAGACGGGTTGGTGGTGACCTGTGGGCTGGGATCTAGGACTATGCTTTCTACGCGGCCTGAGGCCCCGGCTGCGCGGGCTCTGCTGGAGGACTGCTACAGGGAGCTACCACTGGTGGCTCCGCACTGGCTACGGGGCCTCGGCTATCTGCTGGTTTTTCAACAGCGCGGCGCCGGGCCTCCAATTCCGACACCCTCGCCTCCAGAGCCACAAAACTGCTACATTTATTACACATACCATTATCACTAAAGGAGGCAGAGGAGTAACTGAACATCTGACACAGAGAGCAGGAGAGAGGAGGAGACTCAGAGAGATAAACAGCAGAACGGGTAGCCATGGTGGAGCTAAAGCTAACGCTAAGCTAGCGACCCCTTACCACTACTAGTAAAACTGTGTAAGACACGGAGAGTCCCCAAACGTTAAATACAGCAACAGAAAGTATGTGTTTTAACGTGCTTATGTATTATCACAAGTAAGAGATATCACAGTAGAGAGAAATCAGATCAAACGAGAGAGCCCTCACACACCAAATAATTCACCAAGTGCAACAGCGAAAACAGGAAGTGACATTACACAGAGCTCCAGCCGACTCTGAACCAGCATACTTCAAATCTACTCACTCATATTTTGGTATACTTACTTACACAATTCAAATTTCTGCTTTTCATGTTTCTGTCTGTGCTCCACATATTTGCATTTTGATGGTACCCTTAAAGAACATTTTAATTATTTTTAGAGGACTGAAAAGTATATTTTATCATACTACTAAAATATCTAAACTCATACAAAGACTTTCATGTACTGGATTATACTTTAGTATTCGTTAAGTCATTCCACTTTAAAACAAAGTAAAAGTGCACTTCAGGTTGTGGTTTTGAATATTTTGATTTTAACTAAAATGCTTTTGGTCAAAAATTTGTTGTTAATCATACTTTAGATTATGCTGACATTTCCGTAACTCTGGAGGCGGCGTGGTTATCCACCGATCACAGACTCTGTGGTTTGACCCCTAACAACCTCAGTCCACCTGTCAAAGAGTCTCTTAACCCCACACTGATCCTGCAGCTTTCATGTGGGTTTGCTGGTTGAAATATATGCTTGACGTATTGACTGAAAAAGCACAGTATGTGAAAAAGTGAACAAGATACCAGAAAATAAGTTAGTGTTGGAAATGCAATGTTTCATTACATTTTGGCTATGCTTCTGTCTACATGTTTATTTGCATTTTGTTAGATTAATGTTCTCTAGACAAACACAGCAATCTTTGTAAGTGCAGTGGCAAACCTTTGTAAAGGCACTGACCCTGATGAGAGCAGGGCACTAATAGCACTACCTCTTAAGCCAAATGTTAACGCAGCTGACAAGGCTCATTCCAAAGTACAAAGGGACCAAACTCCTGTGAAGTGTAAAACAGTGTGAAGAAAAGAGAACTAATGATGTCTCTACAGCTCATGATCATATATGTAGGTTTATTGTTTATTATTTAGCGTTTTCCTAATTTTAACCATATTTAACTATTTAACTTAAAAATATTAGCACTGTTAAACAGTTACTATTGAAGTTGCATGAATAAAAAAAACATGTTGTCCTTTCTGCTCCAGAGGTCTTTCATTTTCCAGATGCTTTTTGTATACAACTCAAATGTAAACTTATGATGTTGAGGTGTGACACACAAACATGTTTAGATTATCCCTGGTTCAAATGACACACACAGTCTGGTAAATTTTAGTTTTTCTTAAAGCAAATATAGAAATGCTGCTGCTCAACAAAATGCTAAAGCTAAAATAACACGAGAAATTTAGGCTGTCCAACCTTAAATAAAAAAAAGAAAAGCTTAATAAAAATGATGAAATGGCTTTAAAAGTAATATAAAAACCAAAAAATCTTGATGAAATAAGACTTTAGAAATACTGCTGAAAGCATTGCCATTAGGGCTGCACGATATTAGGAAAACATACGGTATGCGATAATATAGACAAATATTGTCATAGCGAAATGACCTGTGATAAATAAATAAGTAATTAAAAGTTCTTGCTTTCTGCTTTGGATTAATAGCAAATTATTTCCATCTCAAGAGCAAGGTTTTATTGAAAAAGTTGCTTCTGGCCAAGGTCTTCTGTTTTGGCAATGAAATAGCTTAGTTGTTGTGGCAACTGTGGCTCAGTAGGAAGAGTAGTCGTCTTGCAATCAGAAGGTTGTGGGTTTGATTACAGCTTCCTCCTGCCATATGTCGATGTGCCCCTGGGCAAGGCACTTAACCTCAAGTTGCCTACCGATCTGCGTATGAATGTGTGAGCGTTAGTGAATGTGGCGCTAGTGTAAAGCGCTTTGAGCGGTCTGTATGACTGGAAAAGCGCTATAGAAGTTCAGTCCATTTACCATTTCTTAATGACTTGACCACCTTACTACCTCTTACCCTTCTAAAACCCTTTATGCCACATTATGTCACCAAATATATTACAGTCACAGAAATCCTGAATGACTGAATTAGCTAACATTAATTTCAGTCCAAGCAATTCTTCACAATATGCATATTGCATACGCTGCTAGGTGCAATAACGATAGATTTGCAATATATTGTGCAGCACTAATTGAAATTAGCTTTTTGCAACAGTAAAACGTTTTATGTAAAGGTCCCTTTGCTGTTACCAATCATACCACCATGTGCAATACTTTGGTACTGAGAAACAATTTTACAGGCCATCATTTAATATTAAACGGGATGATATTGATTTGCTCATAGCAGCAGAGATGTTTTCTAAATACTTACAGATTTCAGCAGTTATATTGACCTAATTTGGACCTATTTGCACATCTTTATCTCTCTGTCATTATAATTTTTTACCCATTTGTAGACTAATTTGCTTTGATTCCTTTGTATATCTGATTACTTGGGCTGATGCCGACATGTGGTGTGAATTTTATGTCCGTGGGCAGCTTAGAAATACTAACACATACATCAAACGGTTTTAGACCATTTATCATACAGTGTGATATAAATTACTATGAAGATTTTATATTATCCAGCTTGCACAGAGTGACATGTTGAAGTCCAAAAGGCTTTTTAGAACTGCATTGTGTGCTGTGCTCTAGATATATACATTTATATATTAATTGGCATTATTTGATAAACTGAATTTGACCCTGAAAATGAGCTGTATGTAGCTAAATCTGAATCCTGTCTGTATGATTTAATTTCATTGGTATAAATTTAAATGATTTTATATTTCTTTATAACTGGATATGAAGTGGACCGATCTGTCCTGTGATGTGCCTTGATATTAATGTTGTAGTGAATTGGTGGAAATAACTTTAGGTAAATAGAACTAAATTACAAATGACAATGCAAATCCAAACTTTAGTGTCTGAGAAATTTTCAATATCCCATAAGATCAATAAAAAGGGATATTTGAAACAAAAATATCAGGCTTTGAAAGGTATGTTCATTTCTATGCATTCAGTACTTGGTTGGGCATCCTTTTGCATGAATTACTGCATCAATGTGGCATGGCATGGATGTGACCAGCCTGTAGTTCTACTGAGGTGTAATGGAAGCCCAGGTTGCTTTGATAGCGGCCTCAGGTCATCTTCATTGTTGGGTCTGTGGTCTCTCATCTTCCTTAAGAGAATATAGTAAACATTGCAAATAACTTGTTTGATGCACAATCTAAATGAACAATATTTATTTATATCGATTGAAAATACAGTTATAAATCCATTATCATAAACCCACTCTGAATTCAAAATAATAATCTATGACCAAGACCTCAACTAGATTAGCCCCAAAATATCCAAATATCCCCCCACAAATTATAATGTGCCATCAAAGTTGTTTGATAGATTAAATATTTAATCAATTTTTAAATATTTTAGGATTGTCTGTTGCCAAGGCGTGGATGATTAGTAAGGCAAAAAAGCTGTAGTAAATACACTGGTTGTGTATATATTTCCTAAGCATGAGTAATAAAACGTCAGATTTTTAAATATTGTAACAAGAAATTGGCAGCAATTAGCAGCAGTCTGTCACTGTCATCTCAAATGTAATCTCAAGAACTAAAAACAACAGTGTTTGGCAGATTTTGTTTCGAAACAAAAACAAAACTCCACACTGTTAAAACCATAGCTATGGGTTTAATTCAAGTTTTCAGACAGTTTTTACTCATCGTCAGACATGTCCTGCTGGTACACTACATGTTGGCTTGACAGCAAGATGAAAAAAAATGCGGGGGAGAGTGAATTTGACAACTATGACCAGTATAGAGGCAATTTATCTGTTACTCCCAGCTGTCTCCAGCAAAGGTTTGCAACACCGTCAGAAATAAAACTCACTCACCTGAGATGTTGCTGTCATTTATAAATCTTGACAAACTCAGGCCACTCCATATTTTCCTTCTTCCTAATATCAGGGAATATCATTAATACAAAGCCTTTCTGCCTCTATGTACAAGTTGTACATAGAGTGGGGAGAACAAGTATTTGATACACTGATGATTTTGCAGGTTTTCCCATTTGCAAAGCATGTAGAAGTCTTTAATTTTTATCATAAGTACACTTCAAATGTAAATGACCGATTCTAAAACAAAAATACAGAAAATCACATTGTGTGACTTTTAATTAATTTATTTGCATTTTATTGGATGACATAAGTATCTGATCACCTAAGTATCAGAATCGTGGCTCTCATAGGCCTGTTAGTTCTTCTTTAAGAAGCCCTCCTATTCTACACTCATTACCTCTATTAATTGCACCTGTTTGAACTTTTTATCTGTATAAAAGACACCTGTCCACACACACTTATTCAAGCAAACTCCAACCTCTCCACAATGGCCAGAGAGCTGTGTAAGGATATCAGGGATAACATAGTAGACCTGTACCAGGCTGGCATGGGCTACAAGAAACAGCCAAGCAGCTTGGTGAGAAGGCAACAACTGTTGGTGCAATTATAAGAAAATGGAAGAAGTTCAAGATGATGGTCAATCTCCCTCGGTCTGGGGCTCCACACAAGATCTCATTTTGTGGGGCATGAATGATCATGAAGAAGGTGAGGGATCAGCCCATAACTACACGGCAGGAGGAATTAATAGGGCCATGTATGGGGAGATCTTAGCCAACAACCTCCTTCCTTCAGTAAGGGCATTGAAAATGGGTTGTGGCTGGGAAACTTCTGATATCTGTTATTGCAAACAAAGGTTTCTGTACCAAATATTAAGTTTTGTTTTTCTGATGTATCAAATACTTATGTCATGGAATAGATCACACAATCTGATTTTCTGGATTTTTGTTTTAGATTCTGTCACTCACAGTTGAAGAGTACCTATGCTACAAATTAAAGACTTCTACATTCTTTGCAAATGGGAAAACATGCTAAATCGGCAATGTATCAAATACTTATTCTCCCCACTGTAAAGGCATATAGCAACAGTATCTTAGATTATAAGTAAGTTAGTATTAAGTACTAATATGTTAAACTGGACTCCTCTGTACGGTGCCCAACAGGTGGAAATGTGCAGCAAACAGTGAAAACTCGCTGCATACACATGCAAACTACACAATTTATAAATTATACAAACTCCAAAACACACAAAAACAAACATCCAATGCAGCAAAAGAAATTGCTGCAATCACAGACAATGGACACAAGCAAAAGGAAAATGCTGCAAATACAAAAACAACAGCAAGCTAAGAAAAACAAACAAAAGCAAACTCGCTCCACAAAACAGATGTGCGCCAGACTGCTAGGGGGAATCGACCACCAAGTCAAATGGGACCAGACTCTCAGTAAAGACATTAACAGGAGGCCCAGAAGTAACTTGGAGGGAAGAAAGAATAGGCAAAGCATTTAACCCCAAACCTACCAATCTGCATTTCAGTGTATGAATGTGTGCGCATTGGTGAGTGCAATTTGGGGACATGTGGCTCTAGTGTAAAATGTTTGGAGTGTTAAGTATGAATAGAAAAGAGCTATATAAATTCATTTCACTTACCACCTTTTGTGCTTCTTATTACCGGGTGTTGAAATTCAATTCAAAATACTTTTTGTTATCCCAAAGGAATATAAAATTTTGTTTTAGCTCATATTATGCAGGTTTCTTCAAAGAGCTGTTGTAGATGCTAATGGCTGTGGGCAGGAAGGATCTCCTGTAGCGGTTTGTCTTACAGCAGATCCAAAGAAGCCTCTGACTGAAGATGCTTTATTGTTGTACAACAGTCTCATGAAGAGGATGCTCAGGGTTCTCCATAATGTTCTTCATTTTATGAAGAATCATTATTTGCACAATGATCTCTAGAGGTTTCAGAGTCCCCAGAACAGAGCCACCCTTCTTGATGAGCTTGTTGAGCTTTTTTAAGTCCCTGGCTCTGATGCTGCTTTCCCAGCAGATGATGGCAGAAGAGATCACACTATCCACAACAGACTTAGAGAAGATATGCAGCATCTTGCTGCAAACAGTAAGCTTCCTCAAGAAGCATATTCTGCTCTCTCCCTTCTTGTAGACGGCTTTACAGTTGCATCTCCACTCCTTCCACTCCGTCTCTTGTCCAGGTGAACACCGAGGTGTTGGGTCTTGGGCTGCTACCTCTCCAAGATCAGCTTAAGCCCCCCAATAAATGTGGGGTTTTTCCCTCTGCTAATTAGGTTCATTAACACTCCCCCTCTGTCTCACTGCAGCCCTGTTCCACACCTGATTATCATAACTTCTGATTAGTCTGTCTCTCTTTTCATTTGTTCACACTCCACTTCCCTCAGTTATAAGTTATAACTTTGGTCTTTTTTTTTTCTCTTGCTCTCGGTGGAAGACACACGCATTTTCTCTACCTCCCTCCCTGCTGATCCCTGCTTCTGCTTTTGTCTGTATTTTTCTCAGAGCCTCGCTTTGCATATTCTCCAAACTTGTAAATTATGGATTTGGTCAGCTGGACTCTCAACGTAATTGGTCAAATATTTTTTTTTTCCCTACGGGAAGACAGGGTAAAGGAGACCCTCTTGTCCAGGCTGGACGTTCTTCTCTGGAAACACAATGGATTCTTGGCAGCAGTGGAAGATTGTGTGCCTAACTACAATGTCGGTCGCGGACGTAGAAAATGTGTACATATTTGGACTTTTGATAACAGGATTTCTGCTTTTTGTAGTTGGTGGTTACCTGGCTTATCGAGTGATTCGCAAAACGTGGGCGACTGTTCAAAGCTTTCCAAAGCTGCCTGCGGTGTTAGATGGAGTCTGTAGAGCGATCAACACAGACTGAAATGTTAAGAGAGCAGAATCGCAAGCTGGACACGATTCTTGAACAGAATCGCAGCCTGGCAGAGGTTGGACTCAGAGGTTAAAGGATATAATCTTGGAGAAGTTGTATGCTCCAGATCTGCGGAAAATACCAGCAATATGGCTATTTGGATTAGCAATTGAGACAGTAAAATTCTGAAGGTGCTTGGAAATTAACAACTGCCTGAACCACAACATTTATTGTTTTTCTAAATCTGGCTCCCCATTGTGGCCTTGGCAACTTCTGCTAACTGGCTATCGACAAAATATCTCCTGGATGTTATATAAACACGACGCTCTTCCCCAGCACTCCCCTACCAGCTGTGTGCTGATAGGACTATGCGGCCAATTGATAAAACTTCCACCTCTCTTCTCAAGGACAATGGCGCTTCTATCAGTGTTGACAGTCTAATTCTTGCAAACACACTCAGACTTACATTCGCACCCTCAAGATTCCACCGTACCCTTGCTGAATCTTTACTTATGTGTGTGTTGCTTACCCCTGCTGAGTTTTTTTTGTACTGTTTCAGACTCTATTTTGCTAAAGAGACTAAAATACACCCTTTAATCAAACTTTTGACAGGTGACCTTTGACCTTAAGGGGGGGTCATGGGGCCATGGGGGCGGGGAGGTCATGGGGTCAACAGGAGTGTGTCCGAGGGGCGTAACCGTGCATGCTGATTGGTTGTCGTCATTAGGGGCAATACCTTAAATGAACCAATTACAATACAGGGGTGTGTTTAAGGGTGTTACGGGGAAGGCCTTAAATAAACCAATTAAAACACAGGGGTATGTATGTTCTAAATAGAACAAGACAAATATGGTATTATCAGAAACTGTATGGCATCAGCACCAATTAAAAAATAGAGGGTGTGTCTGTAAGCCTCGATGAACCTTGAATAACCCAATGAAAACAATGGTGCGTGCTTTAGTGTTGCTTTAAAAACAGGCATAAAACTCTGCACTTTACATGCAGCATTCGTTGGAAAAGAACACCCGTTCAGCAATGGTTAGAGTTAAGAGAGTTAATCGTCAAGTGGAGGAGAAACAAAGCGTGCCAAGATGATGAACAAGCAACTGCATCGTCTATATCATCTACTTCCTCATCTGAGATACCTATCGGAATTCCCGTCATAACATACTCTATCGATGATGAGGATCCAACATCAACTTCAACAACCACGGTTGAAAATCAGACCTCGGATCGGCCAAGAGGTACGTCAGTTCTGTGCAAAACCCCAGTGACTGTCTACCCGCATTCATCCCATGAATTGAATGCTCCTAAGAAATCAACATACTACATCTGCAAGGTACAAAGACCCCCATTCAACACTCAGCAGGAAGAATGGTCTTTGGAGCCATATGGCCTGAGTGGTAGCTGGGGTTATATTTTCATGTATGAAATAGGAGAGCTTTGCCTGTATCAATTGGATCAAGACAAGGTATTTAATGGATCATTGGCTCTGTGTACTCTCACCCACAGCGACTGGGCTGTGATAAGGCTTGCAATCCCACACCTTAATGATAGCCCTGAAACAGTCTCAATGCAGGAGAGGGAGGAAGAAGAAGAAAATGAACTGTCTCCTCGACCTGCAAAACGGGCGAGAATGTTTCCTATGCCATCCGATGTTGAAATAGCTGAGAGAGAACCTCTCTTTAGCGCAATGTGGGGGTCAAAAACCACAGAAAATTGTAGCTGGTCTTTTCGGGCAAGCAGACGCAATAACAACCGGACGAACCCCTCAGATCTGTTTGTGTTGGAGGCTTTCAATGAGGACTGCGGCATATTCAAGACAATGCTGGCTCTGCCGTTTGAAGCTTGGGCAGAGAAGATAAGTGAAATTGGACAGCGTCTTTTCAACCTTTTCCACAACTCACGCAGTTGGATCGATGTCATGTCAGTGAAAAAAACGCTGACGTTTCCTGTTTTACGTCTAAAACAAACCCTCTTCTGAGGACCCACCCCCTTCCTATGATATATATACGGGGGATAACAGCAAGCTCACAGACACTGAGAACCGAATCCTGAGAATGAGTGAGCCAACACCATACAGGGATCTCTACAACCACCAAGCAGAAATCCACTTCTCTCCTGAGCACGATGAAAGCTTCAACATTGGACCATATCATCCGCCTTCCCCGGACCTCTTCTCACCATCCACCTCAACGTCTTCATTCTCAGAGACCCACTTCAGTCCTGCATCACCTACAGGATACAACATGAAAATGTATCAACCGCTTTCTCCAGACCTCTACTCACCATCGCCGCTATTCATGGCTGAGTCTGTAGACGCAAATGTCCTGCCTGAAGACAAGAAGGTGGTTGTGGAGGTAGCTACCAGCTACTCAACCTCTACCGAAGCCCCTACACAAACCCTGGAACCGATCCAGGACTCTCAGCCTTCAGCGGAGGGTGAGAGTAACCAGGCGGACAAAATTGATGGTTGGTTCTCAACTGCCCTCATCAATACGGTGAAAACAGCGATACCTCATTTATTCAACATAACCTCTTTGAACTATCTCAGAGAAACCTGCTACGGGTGCATAACGAATCACCCGAGCCAGTGTCAGCACCAATGCCTGGAGGTATTAGGGGAGGATTATTTCCAAGTCAACTTTCAACGCATCGTGCGACAACTCGTAAACCCTAAACTTGTTCCTGCTATTGAGAATCTTCTGATACTCCGACGCATACAAGCGGATTCAGAGTGAAAACGATTGCAGAGACGGTTTTATATTAATTGAAATCGGTACAAGGCATCCACAGTGCAATAGCGCACGTTTATGATCGCATGGCCGAAGAGAAACACCTCAAACAACTTAACTCTGTTTCAGAGTGCTACAGACTGACAAACTGATCTCACATGTTTGATGACTTGTTGTATCATTTTTTAGTATTCCAGTACTTTAATTAATTTGCATTATATGATTTTTCTTCTTTTTTAGTATTAAATATAATTACAGTGGGAACATATTAACCTTTCCCGAAAGTGTTGTTTAAAAGCTTGTAGTGTTTCAATTAATCTGCATTATCTGATTCTTCTTCTCTTTTTTTTCTCTTTTTACTATTAAATACAAAAATAAAAAAAGGGATAAATCTACCCTCCGGTGTGTTTTTTTCCTCATTATTTAACAAGTAATCGTCAGAGTGAGCATAAGGCAGAGATGGCAGGAAGACGGTTGATGAAGAAAGTATATTATAGCCCTTCAAATATTTAATTTCCCTTTGGGATTAATAAACTATTTTTGAATTGAATTGAATTGAAATCCGGGAAGTTTTGGGGGTATAGATAGGCTGAGGAGGGTTACGCGGTTGAAAAAGTTAAAGATTTTTTATCAGGAGAAGATACCTATACTCTACATAAACCTGCTAGAATAAAGTTCCTGAGAAACAGAGTTTTTGTCACCAGAACTTTGAGACAGTTCGACAGCCGATCTCTGTGACATGCAAGCTCTGGCCAAGGAAAATGTTGGTTATAATTATTTATTAACTGTCATTGGCATCTTTTCAAAATGGCGTATGTACGAGTTTTGAAGAGGAAAGCAGCCGCTGAGGTCGTAAAGGCATTTGAATCAGTTTTTAAAGAAAGTCAGATCCCCAAAAAACTTCAGACTGATGCCAGTAAAGGATTTTTTAACAAGAAATTTAAGGTTTTAATGGAGAAACACGGTATTAAACATTTCGCGACAGCAAGTGAAGCAAAAGCTTCAGTGGTCGAGAGATTTAACCGCACATTAAAAACAAGGATTTGGAGATATTTTACAGTTAACAACACCCGGCGGTACGTCAATGTCCTGCAAAACCTAGCCACAAGCTACAACCACAGCTACCACTCCAGCATTAAAATGAGCCCTATTGAAGTGACCTCACAAAATGCCTTTCAAGTGTTTCAGAATCTGTATGATGTCAACTCCAACAGATATTGCAAGGACTCAGTGACAACGTTTAAACAAGGGGATCTTGTCAGAATATCCAAGGTCCGTGGAGTGTTTGACAAAACATACGAACAGAGTTTTACAGATGAAGTGTTTACAGTGTATGAGCGGATACCCCAATCTCCTCCTGTATACAAACTCAAAGATTTGGATGGAGAACCTATCGAGGGTTCCTTTTACGCAGAGGAGCTTCAAAAAGTAAAAATATTTAACGACAAGATGTATCAAGTGGAAAAAATATTAAAACGACGTACAGTCAAGGGTGTCAAACAGGTTTTTGTAAGCTGGAAAAACTGTCCTGAGAAATTCAACAGTTGGATCAGGTTTGATGAACTTCGAAACGTATAAAAAGGTTTGTACTAAACCTCACAGTTGACACAGCGTCATGAACCGTCAGGTAGAGGATGATGGCTTTTATGTAACTCTTCCCTCTAACGCTAGCATGGAAGTGTTTAAAAATAATACCAGTTCGAGTTTCCGTGTAAATTTAGCTCAACATATTGATTTAGAAGGCCAATGGATGGTTGCATTAGCAGAGATTTCATACCCTCATACATGGCATAATTTACCGGATCATGATGCCTACTTTGAATGGAGGAAGGTTGGTGATGTGGAGATCAATACGCAAAGGATCAGAGCTGGCTACTATAACAGCGTTATTCAACTTGAGACAGAGATGGAAATGTTTTTCAAAAAAATGAACTCGGGTATCCGCATTAAATTCAGCAAAGTTCAAAAGAGATTTGCATTTCAAGCAAGCGGTCCGTATGAAATACGCTTCTTCAACACTCTAGTTTATATGCTGGGCGTGAAACCAGGGGAATGGATTCATGTATCTGAACCAAAACTGGCTCCTTTTCTGGTGGATATAAAGGCTGGTTTCTATCACCTATACTGTTACAGCAAGGTGGTCAGCCCGCAAATAGTAGGTGACACTTTTGCACCTTTACTGCGTACCATCAAAGTACAAGGCGACTTCAGTGATATGGTTACTGTGACGTTTAACCCCGCCCACTACCTTCCAGTTTCCAGAAGACATATTGAAAATATCAATATAAAAATTTAATCGGACGAAAACGTTCCTGTAAATTTCGTCTACGGAAAGACCATCATAAGACTACACTTCAGACCGGTGATATCACAACGTAGGCTGAGATAAATTTTATTTGTATAAACTATTCCAGATATATATATAACCTCTAAGACTGATTGGTTATCATTCATATTCCCCTGGTCCTTCAACATTGCATCAAGCAGGCAAGAGAGAACATGGCACAGCTAAGTCTGAGACGTGATCCAAATCGCCTTGTAAATTACTATGTAAGTCAATCAGGCGGTAATCTGCCAGGTTTTATGGGGCTCCGGTCATGTACGGACATGGAATTGGATCATTATTTTCAAAATTATTCCGCTTTGTATCCCCGCTGGTTAAAAAAGGATTTGCTATTGCAAAACCCCATCTTAAAATGGCTGCATCAAATATCGCTTTGGATGTCATAGGTAGAGCCGTGAGTAAAATGAGTGGTTCTACGCGCACCGAAGGTCAAGAAGGTTCAGGAATTATGGTTTTATCCAAACGACTCAGAACAAGACCCCCTGGTGATCGTTTAAGGATGGTTAAAAAACAATGGCTAGCACGAAAAAGGAGATCAGTCGGAGCTGACAAACGAAGAGGACGGAAGTCTTCCACAAGTTTTGATATATTTAAATAATGGCTGTTTTACATAACAAATCATCAGAGTGCACACTGGCGGAGCTGGACATATTTTCTGCCCCGATGACGCAGCTATCGATTGAAGATAAAATTTACACCGAGATCCAGCCTTTATCAGCAATCACCGATGGAGGCCCGCTCGAGTTTTTCATTCCGGGAGACGGAGAAAAGTATCTGGATCTCAACGATATGCTGCTGCATCTCAGAGTGAAAATTACTAACGAGGATGGAACAAACCTGCCGAATGATGCACCTGTAGGGCTCATCAACTACCCGTTAAACACCATCTTCAGTCAGTGTGATGTCACTCTCGGAGATCGATTGATTTCACAATCCAGCGCCACCCATCCATATAGAGCCATGATTGAGACATTGTTAAACTTTTCTGAGGATTCTTTAAAAACCCAGTTTAGCTCTGGTCTTTTTTATAAAGACACTGCAGGTGCTCTGAACTCTATTGTTACAACTAACGGCCCTAACCAAGGTCTTAACAGCAGAGCAGGCTTTACGGCAAATTCCAGGGAGGTACATCTCCTAGGCCCCCTGCATGCAGACATATTTTTCTGTGAGAGACTTCTTTTAAACTCTGTTGACCTCAAAATTAAACTTACAAGAGCCAACGATGCCTTTTGTCTCATGGCAGCAAGAGACTCCACTTACAAACTCAGGATATTAGGAGCATCTCTTTTCATCAAAAAAGTTTCTGTCTCTCCAGCTGTTCGATTGGGGCACGCTTCAGCTTTAATGAAAGCAAATGCTCTCTATCCACTTTCACGTGTGAATGTAAAAACATATTCCATCCCTGAAAATTCAAGGGTGTGCAACCAAGAGAATCTTTTCTTAGGCATCTTCCCCAAGTATGTGGTGATTGCATTACTGGATCATGACGCTTTTACAGGAACACGCGATCTCAATCCGTTTGACTTTAATCATTTTGATATGGAATATTTAGCCTTGTGTAAGGATGGCAGACAAATTCCAGCTAAGGCCTTCCAGCCCAATTTTAACCAAGGTAATTCAGTGAGAGAGTATTACAACTAGTTTACGGCTACAGGACGACATCTTCCGCTGAGTATAACACGTCAGGAATTTAATCAAGGATACTCTCTATTCGCATTTGATCTTAACCCGGGTGAGGACACAGATGCTCTATCTCCAGTTTCCAGTGGGAATTTAAGATTGGAAATGAGCTTCAGAAACCTGTTGCCTCATACCACCACGCTGATCATCTACGCTTGTTATGACTCTATTTTAGAGATTGATTCAAAGAGGCGTGTGCTGGTGGATTATTATTAATCTAATCAGACATGAATAATCATGAAATTGAGAACCTGCTGCATCATCTGCTGGGAGATTTGTTTTGCGGTGTATGGCCGTGCGACCAGCGGCCGCTGCTAGTTGACAAATTCCCAGGGCCGGCCTACTTTATTGTGAACACACATCCTTCACACATGCCTGGGGAACACTGGTTAGCTCTGACTTTGGATGAGAATGGTCAAGCCAGCTTTATTGACTCTTATGGATCGTAACATTTTTAGAAGACAGATCCTCAAAAATGTTGTATCATAATAATCAGCTTCAAAACACTTTGTCCACCGTGTGCGGTCACCATAGTATTTATTACCTCTGTCATAGAGCATGCAGATTATCACTGCAGCAAGTGTTGTCAAAATACACCGGAGATGTGATTAAGAATGATTTAATGGTATCTAACTTTGTGAAAAAATATCAGAAATGTGTCATTAATTAAAGTTGTACATTTTATACTCACGGAACATGCTCTTTGGAGATGTTTCTGGATTGTTATGGAATTTAAATTGTCTTTGTTTTTTCATTGTTTGTTTTTTCTTATGATTTAATATTTGTGTAATGACATCATATGTTAGTGTGTGAAGTAGAGAACAAAGCTAGACTTGAAAATATAATCAATAAATATGTTATTGGATAAAAGAAATAGGCTACATGTTTCATTTTCTTATAACGGTTTATGGTGAAAATGTAATCCATCGGGGTGGTAGTGTTGTCTTACAAAGAGACTTTTTTGACTTCCCCTCAGCATTTTTTGGATCTTCCAGCTCGGATCTCGACCAATGGGGATGTTGGGTTTATGATTATTGATTGAATAATCTTGATCAATAATTATAATTACAAATCATAATCTGACAAAATCAATTTCTTAAACATAAATCCTCATTTATGAATCGAGACCAGAGATGTTTCTGGTGTTGTAATTGTGGCTCAACGCCTCTGACAATTACAACCGTTAAATACTCCGTAATAATTAATAACTATTGCCGGAGATGTCACTGTTTAATCGACCGTTTCTGCCAAAACGTGTGGAACTTGAAACTTATTTTGACTGACACATCACTTTTTGCACACAATGAAACACCAAATGCTCTCTCTTTATCTATGTGAATATTTATTAATTTTCACCTACTCAACATGCAAAATTCTACAAACACAGGGGTAACACATCTAAATAAGCAGAATCAACAAACGGTAGTGGGTATGTATTGAGTCAACCAGCAGTTTATGGCACTACAGACGAAGGGAGAGGGGGATATGAGTGGTGGCGAGTGGTGGGGGTTGGAGCGCAGCTCCGACTGTCCTTATGGTCTTCTGATCATAAAACGTCCCCCTAACTCCTGACCACAAAGGATTGATAACTTTTGGCGGCAAGCTAGCACAGTGAGATTGAAGACAAAGGTAAAATGGAGAATTTTACCATGAGGTCGTTTTAACAGTCCAGTCTTGCAACGCACCCGCGTTCAGATAGTAAACACAAACAGCTCTGGGGGACACGGCGGATCCCGATATTACATAACACATCAAAGTTTCAACAAGCAAGGTTACATGTACATATTATTCAGAACACATGAGATCCTAACCAGCGATTCTGATCGCTTCTACAACCTCTGACCCTGCCCAGGCCTTCTAATAAAGAAATAAAAAAAAAGGGTTTTACTTGTGTCGTCTTCTTCCGAGTGAGGGAATTCGAGCGAGGAAAAGTGGGATTAAGTTAATGTGCGTCCACAATTAACTTCAGGGGAACGGTCAGTCTTTGTCCTTTGGTCTTCTTGACAAAAAGGAAAAATATGATCTGACCATCAAAGTCGACTTGAAAATGAAACACGGTAGCGGTTCGTCTCTCCGAAACTCCGTGTCTCCAGTTACGTGTTAACTTACGTCTTCGATCGGCAAAGTGAAATCTCTGGCCTTCTTAGTCCAGAGACTTCAGTTATGAATGGTTCGTTGTCCAACGAGAGAGAATGAATGAAACTCTGCACAGAATTCTTCTCTTAAAGTGACGCGCTTCAATCACCAGATGATTTCTAGCAGAAGGCAAGTTTTCAAACATGAGCGCCTTCCTATATAGCACCCTGTGACGTCAGACTGGGGATGCCCAGTCATATCAGTCGCAATGCTCAATGGGATATGTAGGAGCGGGCTGTCCTGGGTACAAAATGGCCGATGCCATTGGAGGGGCACAGTGACGTCCAACAACGTGCAGATAATCCAATACTCAGCAAACAAGTGGTCCAACATTCCCCCCTAGGTTCAAAGGGTGAGATGAATCGCAGTCTTTGAAGCTACTGGGACCATTCTGTCCTTTGCTGAGCAATCAGTGATCCGTGGCGAAGCAAAACAAAACAAAATTGTCTCTGTGTTACTCAAAACCTACGACTGGGCAGGATAGAGGTTAGCCTGGGTAGGACTAAACTCTGACTAAACTCATACCTTTCTACATTGTTCAATGAGAAAAATACAGGACAATACATTCATATCATCATTACATTCTTTGGTCATCAGCTTTGGTAATCCTGAGACAAAATGAAACAATAACAGATATCGTACATATATATGTATATATAAGAATAAAATGAACAAAACAAAATCATGGTGCATAGCTTATTCATCCAACTTCTATTAGGCACTGGACCCTGGCTGTGTCATTGGCAAAGGCGGTGCTATGAACCGTGGGGGAATGAATGTGAGGGAATCAATCCTGACCTGTAAACGCTTAACTGCCTGTATGCGGTGTGTAATCTAAAAAAACGAATGGTTAAAACATGTTTAGGCTTAAACCATTAGCTCTTCCGGATGATGATGGGTTTTAATAGGACTCCTGACTCTAAACTATCTAGATGTGGAAAGAGGGAGAAAAGAATAAACGAATTGCATTATTTAGGCTATAAGCCAGGTGTGTTTGTGGAGGTTGCAAGGTGTCTGCCGTGGTGGACTTAGGATTTCTCTTCTAAGTTCAGCAGAACTAGGTCAATGGGTATCTGTGCCTCGGTGGGACTGTCTACAGATGAACCAACCTCCTTTAACACGATTTTGCATGAAATCTCGGGCAGCATGGGTGTGTCCATTACATCATTCTTAAACACTTTTGTGAGGTCTGCTGTGCATGCAGTGTTATGGAAAATTATCGTGTCAACTTACAGTCTAAGACTGTGTCCTAGAAGGTAGTTATATGTTTAACTGTTTCTGTTGAAGAAAGTTGTTAGTGATTAGTGCATGTTAGTGTGAGTTAATGAAACATGCACCTATTTAACTAGTCCTACGCACTGGTCTCTCCTTTCCCGGACATTGAGACAAGCTCTGTTCTTGGGGAGGAGAGTTCGATGTAGGACTTCATCTGGTTCAGCCAAAGAGCAGCAGCTGGGATGATGGTGTCAACCTTTTCTGACAAGCATCCAACCCACTTGATGAAGCTGCATGTCGCAGTTAGGAGGAATTTGTTACCTCCTGTTAATTTTGGAGCTGGTTCGACCCAGTTGGTCTGAAGGTGGAACCAAGGTAATGGAACCCCCCTTCGCTAAAGCGGAGGTTGACTGGTTGGCTGGGATGGCTGAAACTGGCGGCAGGTTAAACATCATTTGATGTAGACCTGGGTGTCATGAGACATTGGAGGCCAGTGCGCCATCTGCTGGAGGGTGTGGAGTGTGGCTTTGTAGCTCCTATGGCACCCTACAGGAGAATAATGGCGTCGGATAACGTGACCCCCCTTTGGTCTGTTGGAACAATGTCCACAGCATGGGAGAGCTGTTTGATGCCAATCTGCACACTGGCTGTTTTGAGGAGAGGGCGGAGCCCGTCTACTAAAAGGAGTGTGTGGCTGTGTTGTGCCTCAGTTACAAAGGGGTCTTTTTGGCACAAACGGTCATACAGCTCTCTAATGGTTGATGGATGTCCCAGCGAGAATGCTAGTAGCACTTCTGGTATGAAGATGGTTTCCAGGTGTACACCTTCCACCACTTTGGGGTTGTAAGTGTCCACACCTGGGTTCTTTAAGGAGCCAAGCAATGCATGACCGCCTCTGGCAGGAGTTTCCTGGATAGCTGGGTGCAGCTGTGTCTCGGAGGTGCACATGACTGGCTCTGATGAGGGCCTGAGAGGTCCTTCGGGCTCCTCTAAGCTGGTGACCTGATTGGTCACAACAAATCGTTCGCACCCCGTGGGTTTTGCACCTCCGCCTGGACCCAGAGTTGGTCCTGGTGGCAGTCAATGAGTGGGGCCAGCCTGTCCAGCAGGTCCTGGCCACCAAGACAAAGGTCTTTGTTTAATGTGCACCCATAGATGGGGTGCACCAGAGCCGTGTCTTCGGGTGTAATGTCCAGCTCCACCCAATTAGTGATGCATGATCGGTTTTGGGTGCAGCTGGTGATACTTACATCACGAAATTCAGCCTGAAGTGGTTTACTGAGGGAGAGCATGGCTCTACTCGCCTCCTCAAACGAGACCGAGAACCACAGGCTGATCTCTGATCCTGTTTTAAAATGGAACCTCAGTTTGACCTGTCCTCCTATACTGGTGAGATAGTATAGGTAACCTATATGTTCATTATGGTTCAGTTTACCTAAGAACCTTGGAGCAATGATTTGTGGTGTTTCTCCTGGAGAAGTCCCAAGGGGTTCTTGGAGTTTCCCAGGTTTGTCTCCCCATCCGATCAGGTAGACTCTGATGGCTGTGGAGACTGGGTCCATGCCTAGTCATGCTGACGGGAAGTTTGGGTCTGGTTTAACTAGGTCAGCTTCCTGTTTCAAGGGTTGTGGGGGCATGGTGGCCTGACGCACCGCTTCCGTCACCATCTTACGCAAGGCCTCCTCCATCTCTTTCCCCATAATCCCTTCTGCGTGTCGGTTCCACCCTCTTCCATCAGGTTTACCTTTAGGCTTCACGTGATGGTCAGGTCGTCTGTTCGACCGGAAGTGGTCCGGCAACTTTGACTGTGGTTGGTATTCAGTACCACCCCCCCAGTCCAGCTGACCAAACCTATGTTGTTCCCTGAACCTGTTCTTCGCATAGGTTCTGGTTGAAGGCCTTTCCTGACCTTCTAATGCATGGCTGGTTTTTTCAGTCTGGACCTGTAAAACCCTAGCCTCGCTTTCCGATCCCTTGGTCGGGCGAGCACGTGTTTCCCACGCCATCTGAGCATATTTGCGGATCTCTTGCATGCTCATGGCCTTGGTTCTGCAATACATAGTCACATCGTATCGCACACTTTCATGAAGGTTGTGGAGGAACAGGGATTTAAAAGCATGTTCCTCTTCAATGCCTGGCGCATTGCATCCTTGGAAGTAAACGGCTCTCAAGCGCCGGTAATACTCCCTGGGTGCTTCGCTTTTCTTTTGCTGGATCGTGAAAGCACCAAGTGTGGCTGAGGCCCGGTCCGTGTACACAGAATATTCCTCCCTTAAAGCTTCGCAAAGGGTTGAATAACGGTCTCGGACTGCGGGTGTCAGGCTCTCCATGAAAACATGGACGCTCCTGGACGTTGTCTTCCAGATGAGCTTCAGTTTCTCCCGTGCTGATGGGCAGTACAAATCTAGAAGACAGCGTTCCACTTCCCTAAGGTAATCATCAATGTTTGATTCTGCCTTATTAGGGTCGAAACGCTCTATGTCTTTAGCAAGGGACTCAAGCTGGCGGGTGCGCAATCCACTTTCAGGGATTGGTCCTGGCCCATCTGAGTCATCATCGGAGAGTTCACTCCGGTTGCACTCAGAGGGTATCGGTGCATCACGCCTCATCCTCGGAGGAGGCAGTGGAGGCTGCTCCCGGTATAACTGTGGGCCCTGTGCTTCCCGGACTCAGGTCCTGGGCAGCGGTTGAGGGCAGTAGGAGCTACCTGAATCCCAGGGGCGGCACTCCTGCCGCCGTGGCGGAGGTGAGGGATCGTAGAGGACCGTACTGCGAGTCACGTTTGACGGCTGCTCGCCTCTGAACCGTGAACTATTTACACCTGCTGGGTCCCCAGCCAGGTACCGTTCATGGCTGCTGATTGCAGTGGGGTGGGGCACCGCACCACTGAACCTATTGTGACTACTTACCCCTGTTCTTACCTCGGTGGATGTCCGGGGAACCCTATGAGCCTGGAAAGGTAATCTCTGGAGAGCAGCTTCTACATCCTCCAGATCTGACCTGCAGGTTCTCTCAGGGTTTCGCAGGTGTGGCTCACCTCCAAAGGTTTCAACCTGTGGGGTGGGTTTCGGTTCGTCCCCCCATTCTTCCAGGGGGGGCGGGGTGGCATGGCTACCCTCTATTGTTTCCAATCTATTTCCCACTTCTGTTATTTCCCCTCGAAGGACATCCACCGTCTGCAAAGTATCATTCAGCTCGAACTGCAGTTTAACGCGCTGGTCAACTTCCAACATTAACCTTCGCTGATACAACAGAGTGAGCTGTCCTAACACATCTGAGACCCGTCTGGCCTTCGGTGGGTTTTTAATGACTTGGAGCAACTCCTGAATCCTGGCTTCACATTGCTCAATGCCATAATCATTGAGGCCTTTACGCTCCTCGGGGGACAACAGAATCAATGACCCAATCACTTCTTGTGCCTGCATTCCTATGGGGTCCTCCACCATATACACATCTCCAGCTGCAGTCTGGGATGTTCCCTCCATCTTTGGCCCAAAATGCACAATGCACGCACACAAACTGTTTATTTATGAACCACCACTAAAGAAATTAGCAGCAATTCAACAGGCTAAGCTGTTCAGTGATTAAGGATTGCTAAACTTAATTAGCTGCACACAACAGGCTAAGCTGTTCAGTGATTAAGGATTGCTAAACTTAATTAGCTGCACACAACAGGCTAAGCTGTTCAGTGATTAAGGATTGCTAAACTTAATTAGCTGCACACAACAGGCTAAGCTGTTCAGTGATTAAGGATTGCTAAACTTAATTAGCTGCACACAAACAGGCTAAGCTATTCAGCTAGCTGTCTGATTCATACCTGTATCTTCCAGGTGTATGGGTTTGCTTAAAATGGGCACACAGGTTTGACCGTTCAAACTGTGGCTTACCCAAGTCTATGCTTTAATGGGGTTAATCAAGCAAACATGCAAAAAAGGGGAAGAAGGGAAATACATTTTTTTTTTAAATAACCCAGAAACCAAGTTCAAAATAAAATTTTAAAAATGGGAAAACGAAACTAAACATTCAATGCTGTTCTTAGCTTCAAATAAATGTTAGTGTTCTCTAATATGAATCACCTACCTTCCTGTTAGACAACTAAGTTAGTTTTATGAGTCAGATCAAAACATGCTTCACACACTAAAACCCAGCAAAAATGCTTAAATTTTATCCAAAAGTGGTGATGAATGATCTGTAACTTCAACTTTCAACTTTAAGTTATGCCCTTTTGATCATAGGTGACGGAATTATCTGACTGTGGTAATGGATTGAGTGATTTAAAAAAAATATCAAAGTAGGAAATGCAATTCGCACTAGTGACCACCAGACGGTACTGAGTGCAGGTCTGCGGTTTGGGAAATCCAGCTGCAATCTGTCATCTATTAAATGGCCACCAGATGTAGGTGTTGTTCTCTAACTGACTGGGAGAATGTTGGTCACAACTGTAATTACGCTCAGTGGACACTGGGGGCAGGTCTGCTGCTTATCAGCGCAGGTTTTTACAGCTGCAGCAGCAGGCTGGCGACTGGAAATTAACTTTAACTTTTCCACAAGTTAAACCAACTTTCACCTTGCATCCACAACAAACACCTCTGAAAGCTAATGTTATCCTTTGCAGTAGAACTGAGCACAACCTAATCAAAATCCCCTAATTCACAAACGTTCTGTGCGAAACTCAAGTCTCCCAATAAACGTCTTGTTAACGGAGATCACAACTGTTCATTCTGTGCAACAGTGATTTGATGTCTGTCTTTTTAAGGCCCGTCAAAGGGACGCCATATGTTGGGTTTATGATTATTGATTGAATAATCTTGATCAATAATTATAATTACAAATCATAATCTGACAAAATCAATTTCTTAAACATAAATCCTCATTTATGAATCGAGACCAGAGATGTTTCTGGTGTTGTAATTGTGGCTCAACGCCTCTGACAATTACAACCGTTAAATACTCCGTAATAATTAATAACTATTGCCGGAGATGTCACTGTTTAATCGACCGTTTATGCCGAAACGTGTGGAACTTGAACCTTATTTTGACTGACACATCACTTTTTGCACACAATGAAACACCAAACGCTCTCTCTTTATCTATGTGAATATTTATTAATTTTCACCTACTCAACATGCAAAATTCTACAAACACAGGGGTAACACATCTAAATAAGCAGAATTAACAAACGGTAGTGGGTATGTATCAAGTCAACCAGCAGTTTATGGCACTACAGACGAAGGGAGAGGGGGATATGAGTGGTGGCGAGTGGTGGGGGTTGGAGCGCAGCTCCGACTGTCCTTATGGTCTTCTGATCATAAAACGTCCCCCTAACTCCTGACCACAAAGGATTGATAACTTTTGGCGGCAAGCTAGCACAGTGAGATTGAAGACAAAGGTAAAATGGAGAATTTTACCATGAGGTCGTTTTAACAGTCCAGTCTTGCAACGCACCCGCGTTCAGATAGTAAACACAAACAGCTCTGGGGGACACGGCGGATCCCGATATTACATAACACATCAAAGTTTCAACAAACAAGGTTACATGCACATATTATTCAGAACACATGAGATCCTAACCAGCGATTCTGATCGCTTCTACAACCTCTGACCCTGCCCAGGCCTTCTAATAAAGAAATAAAAAAAAAGGGTTTTACTTGTGTCGTCTTCTTCCGAGTGAGGGAATTCGAGCGAGGAAAAGTGGGATTAAGTTAACGTGCGTCCACAATTAACTTCAGGGGAACGGTCAGTCTTTGTCCTTTGGTCTTCTTGACAAAAAGGAAAAATATGATCTGACCATCAAAGTCAACTTGAAAATGAAACACGGTAGCGGTTCGTCTCTCCGAAATTCTTCTCTTAAAGTGATGCGCTTCAATCACCAGATGATTTCTAGCAGAAGGCAAGTTTTCAAACATGAGCGCCTTCCTATATAGCACCCTGTGACGTCAGACTGGGGACGCCCAGTTATATCAGTCGCAATACTTAATGGGATATGTAGGAGCGGGCTGTCCTGGGTACAAAATGGCCGATGCCATTGGAGGGGCACAGTGACGTCCAACAACGTGCAGATAATCCAATACTCAGCAAACAAGTGGTCCAACAGGGAGAAAGAGTTATCTGCCTTCTTCTTCTTGTTCTTCTCTGCTTAACGCTGGGGGGTGCCTCAGCATTTTCAATAGATGTACCCTTTCCCCTGTTTTGAACCGACTATATTCATCATGAGCATAAGGGTTAATGATTGAAGATATGGGGATGTTTACCTCTGACAAGGTATGTAGAAAGTCTGACCATCCTCGGAGTAGGGGTCCTCCATATTTTTTAAACGGAAGGATGAGATTTTTCAACAAGTCAATTATGTGGGACCCCTTGACAACATTTCCTTTATATACAAATTCACCTCGCGAAGTCCAACTCTCACTTCTTTCGGATAATTTCTTAAAATTGTACTCAGCATTTTTACGGTTATGCTTCGGTAGGCTTTTCAGTACATCCGTAACAACCTGATCCTTAGGGGCCTCGTCCTGCCCCGGGCCTTGTTTTTCTTGGGACCGCTCATGCTCAGGAACCTCTGTGTCACGCTGCAGCGTCAAACTCACCCGCTGTTCTTCTTTCACACCTTGCTTGAGTAGAGTCAGATACCTCTGCAAAAGCGCATTGTATTTTTTGATTTTTTCATAAGAAGTCAAACCGGGCTCGTTTAATATTGCTCTCATGTCAGCATCCAAATTCTCCTCCGCGGTCTGTCTGATGGATATGTCTGACTGGGTCCGATGCTTGAATTGATGAGGGGAAATGAGAAGCATCTTCTGCGATGTTCTGAGAGACATTATCTCCTGATTATACCACCCACTAGATCACCGATCAAGGGAGCAAGATCCGTTAAAATGGGGAGAATAAAACCACTTCCTTGACTTTTGAGAGCCAGCTGTTTACGTTTGATACCGGTTCTTTTATCAGCCAACAATCTGATGATTTTTCTTTGTTTCTTCAATTGTCGGTGTTGAGAGGGCAATAGTTTAATGTTACCTTTTAAAATATTCAGAGCAATCTCACACAGAGCCTGAAGAAAGTCGGGAGAGCAGTGTGCGAGAATATCTTTACGTTTCTGAGGAGTAGCTTGGTACAGAGCTCTGAATAATGGGACATTCCTTTTTATACGTGCAGACATGATGACTTACTTTGTTCTGGGTACGTACACAACAGGCCAGTGGTGAGGAAGTATGCCCGTTCTCAGTCTGAAATGTTCTGGGCAGGTAGGCGTAAAATTGATGATTAAATATCCATGAGCTTCTCTCGTTGCATCTTCAAGACATTGGCCCGCCAAATGTTTCCGTCTCGAAAACATTTGGCGGGCCAGTATATTCAGCTGGAGTTTATCTCTCGGGTTTTTAAACAACACCATATAATTAGCATTCAGGCTGATGGTGCGACTGTACTTTCCCTGATGAAATACTTTCATCACGTTTTCATAATCTGAGGCTTGGGCAATAACGTCATCTAATATGATCAGATGATTTTGGTCACGAGGAAACAGGTTTTCATCTTCAAAAGAATGAAGCAATCCTTCCACAGAGGCAATATTTTTATTCATCTTCTGCAATTCAGCATACATGGGTTGAAAAGAAGTGTAAATCCATACAATATTTTCAGGAGCAACATCCATGACATGGTTACAGTTTTGTAAAATACTTTTTAAAAAGACAGTTTTTCCGCAGCTGCTGGGTCCAACAATCAAACATGAGAAAGGTGCTCTAAATCTAGGATCAGAATCAATCTCCTGTAAATCCATGGAACTTTTTTTTTTTTATTATATATTTTTTCTTCTTCTTCTTAAGCTCTAATAACCAAAAGGCAGAGTTGTCCCGTCAGAAAAAAGACGTCTCTTATCATAGACCAACCGAAACCTTTTAAGAAATGTTGCGTTTGTCAAGAAGAATCTCTTTTTATCCCTCCTGATCGTGTGCTGAGGAATTTCAATGACACCCTCACTTGACCCCTGTAAGTAGCCCTCAACCAGCCCTTTGATGCTGTCCAAATTGACCCTCTCGCTGCATTCATGCGTCTGAGTGATGCCTTTAACACATATCACTACTTTTTTACGGTTTTTGGTTTGGTATGCATAATTCTTGGGTCCTGCCGATGCAAACTCCGAAATAGTGTCCCTGTCTAACTTGTCAGTAAGATCACCCAGATAATTTCCAAGCTCCAAAGGAGTTTCGCCACTTTTTGTCACATAAATCAAACTGCCGTGTCAATATAAATCAATCTGTCCTGTAACTTCTCCATGCTGCTGAGAAGTTTTAAACGTGCATAAGCGGTGGTGAATGTAGCAATAAACACATTGTTTGCCTTGATTGGAGGAGAGATTACATGTTTGCTGAAGTTCCACTGCACTACACACATTTCAGGGTTGAAGAAATGGAAGTAGTTAACCCTGTATTTACTCGAGAACATGAAGCTGAAAAATTCATCAGGGTTAGTGATCACTGTGGTCTGAGACAGATCACTTCTTTGTGCAAATTTCCCCCAAAAACTGTTTAAACACAGTTTTGCCACCTGCCTTTTGGCAGGATTCACCTCGATTTTCTCAGGGTCTAATTGGATACCCCGATGGAGTTTGTAGTCTCTTACATACTTTGACTTGCTCTCCTGATCCACTGCTTCAGACAGGTAGCCTGAAGCCTCCTGCTTACCCTTCAGGAAGGTGTTGATATACCCTTTGAAGATTGTGTCACTGCTCTTTTCAAAATGCCACACCTCTGTGATTTTAGCAAGGCGATAACCACACTGCAACGCTTTACAAAACTCTACACTCACCCACACACCCATCAGAGCTCTGTCCTCATCACTATGTATGCAGGGACCTGACTGGTTATTTATTTCAGCACATGTGCGGCAGAGAGTAAACACAAGTTTACCTCGGGAAGTTCTGTAAGGCAAAACGGGGAAAAAGAAGCCTTGTGGGGGGTAGACCACGGCTCTGATTATACCGAAGTAGCGGTCCGGATCATTAAAATCTTAGCATATGATGGTGGGGTGACCAAGGGGAAAAACGCAGTTGGCGTTTACATAGGGGTACAGGGATGTGTAATCCACATAGTGTACAGTTTCACCCGGCCCCGCTGTGTACCTCAGTTCATAGCGCAGGTGCGTCCACCATACAGGGCATCCCAGGGTGATAACGGTTCGGGTGCATTAACTTTCTCAAGAAAGCTGATCACCCCCGGGTGGGTTTTTTTCATTTCAGTCCACTCATGCTCCCAGATGACCTCGAGACGAAGACCGTACACAGTTTGGAGCACCTTGCCTCTCTCAACAGTGGCTGTGTAAAACTGTTCAAATGCGACCCCTCTCAAGGGACACTTGTCATGAGGCATGTAACACTTTTTACAGCCGTGGAAAAAACAGCCGTAAAATTCAAACGCAACTTTGACACCGTTAATCTCTGCATACCCATCCACTGAATATGGACCAATTTTCTTTTCACCCCTATTTAAAGCATGCTCGATAAATATGGCTCTGCTGTCTGCAATCCAGCCGAGCCATTGAATGGAAAACGTTTTGCTGCTACGTCTGTAATCCAGAGGTGAGGGGATAGCCAAGGTTTTAGGAGGAAGGAAATTGGTTACAAAAACCTTCATGCACGCTGATGATATAGTGATGCATTTAAACGCATCCACACTTGTCTCCTTAAAGAACTCGTCTCTGAATTTTAAGCAGCCTTGAGAAAGAATTTCAACGTCATTTTTACAATAACGAATAGCTTCTTTCTTAAAGTCAAAGACCCCTTTGCTCGCTTCTCTGTACCAGCTGTTAAACACCTGTTGTTCTTGAAGACTCATGCGTTCTACAGCGTAACAGGATGAAGTAGGATATGACCCCACGTACTGGAGGTGCACTTCGGAGGACAATAGGTGGGGGAAAAAACCCTTGCTTTGATCGGTAAAACCTAATGCTTTCGGCATGGCACTCAACTTCATACACATGAAGGACAGGCTATCAATGTATTTTAACCTGTAATCAGGGTCGGTTAAACAGAGAACTTTACTTCCTAGCATGATGAGATGAGGTTTAATACCTAACAGCAGCATAGCTGTGAGAATCAGGTAGCTGTCATACCCACGCGCGTTATGAGCTATTAAGGTGAAGCCTCTGTACACCGGCCTCCTGAAACGGAGAAGACATTTTTGGGTGCAGTCTAACCCATAAGCATGCCATTCATCACCTTTCAACGTTTTAGCACAGACCAGAAAGGGGGTGTGCACACCGCTCTCATTGATGAAGCATTCAAAATCATAAAAAATTTGTTTTTCATCAAGCTGATTAATTGCACTGCAAGGCTGAATGTAACACTTATGATCATCGCATGTAATGTCTAGCCCGGGAGGTACATTTTCACCGCAAATACAGCATTTTACATTACACACGTGTGGTTTATCCGGTTTACTGATAGGAATGACGTATATCCTTTTGCACACCTTGTACGGTTTTACCAACTCACAGTCACTCATAGACCTTTCAGCACTATTTCTGTTGAGCAGTTCCCTGTGTCTACTGAAACATAAAGAATTACGACAGATTATTTGCCTGTACAGGTTACAGGATTGCTAATTTCTTGCATACATTTATATGTTTGACACACTGGACAATAACCTTCACAATGGTGTGTGTTTGCATTTTCATAGCCGCTGTAACAGTACCCACAGATATATCTGCACCCTATAAAACCTTTGAGATTTTTTATACCATAGTAATGACCTTGAAATAACAGCAAAAACAGAGGGTTTGAATGATCAGGGAAACTGGTCTCAAATTTACACAGAGCTGTAGAGCCCGTGGTTCTGTGAAATACTACAATTTTTCTCTTCAGAATGTTTTCAAATTTACCAATATCATTAAAAGTAACTGCTGTCTGCTCATCGAGGCCTGCCTGGTGCTGCCACTCCCTCCCCAGCTCTAAAGCCTGATTATCAGTAAGCTCAGGGTCAGAGACGTGTGCGAGGCAGATTGCAAAACATGACTGATTACCGGTATTATCTACAACATACAGGTGAAGCATTTTCTTATTAATCAGTTCACAGTCTAACGTTCCTGTAGCCTTACGTTTAGACCCTCCTGCTGGATCATTAACTACCTGAAGAACAAATTCCAGGTTATTGTCTACAGGCACATCAGCATTCAACTGTACTAAGTCGTCCAAAAAGTCCTCGAAAGCAGGCAGGATCATATGTCCATCATCTGTAACAGTAAATGTGACATGACGATTGAGATTTTCACCCACTAATTCCAGCTGCACAACGTCGTTACGTCTGGTTAAAGATCTTGCGGCGTCGGCTAATTCAATGAGAATACGCATGAGGTTTGTATAGAATGCTGCAAGATCTGGAACGTTACCCGGACAGGGTTGCGGGATGGTAAAAGGTCTCCTTATTTCATGGTTATTAAAACGTTCACGTTCAACAACAACAGTAGGAGGATTTTGCTCAATCTGACCAGAGCTGACTGCTATCTCCTGATTGGAATTACCCCCGTGCTGCGCCGCACTGTGTAATGTTGAAGGATTTTGATGACTGTCAGGTGGAGACGGTGTATTTAAATTTTCAAGAATCTGGTCTAATAAGTAAAAATTTTGGTCAGGTGGAGACGATCTGTTTAATTCTTCAATAGCCACATCTAATAAGTTTAAAAAGTCACCGGGCTGATCTTCATTGTAGTTGTTAACAAGAGATGATTCATCCTCTAAAACATGTGCAGCTATAGGGATTTCGTTAAGCTCAACTACTAAATTTTTTATTTCATCCAGGGCAAATCTGATTTGGTTGTCCATTTATATGAGCATAAGAAAAATCAAACAAACCAACAACAACAAAAAAAAACCCCACAGTGATCAGTTCAGTTTAAAATCACCTTGATGTCACCAAACTGCTTCTGTAACAGAATCTGACATGCAGCCAAAAGCGTTAGGGATGAGGCTTTATTTCGACGGTCCCGTGCAGCTTGTGAGGCCTTCTTTCTGCGACGTTGCTGTCCAGGTCTGGATCGGATCTGTCCTACCATTAACGTTACCTCTGTAAAGAGAATGAACAACAAAAAAATATATATTGAAATAAACAAATTAAAGCTGAAAAAAAAAGGGGGAATTCAAATTAATTCAGTAGGTATGAATTAAACGTACCGCTCATTAAGGCTCTCACAAGCGTTGCTCTGGTATGCAGAGCAGAGAGTCGCTGCCTTCTGGCTGAGGTTAAATATTCTGTAAAAAAATTTAATAAAATAAAGTTACCTTACGCTGCGCAGCACAGCGCTCATAAATAAACGATAATAATAGTTTTAAAATAAACATGTTTTTTAAGGGGGAAGTGAACCCCTATAACTTTATTACTTGTAGGTTGATAAACGAATTTTGAAATACTATAACTTACTCCGGGGGCGGGTCTGTGCGATAAAACCTCCAGATTTTGCTTCTTGTTGCACTGGACTTATGCGCTTGTGTTGAACGCTGTCTTGATCTTTGAAAAGTGACCTTCTGGTGGGCGGCTTCATTGTCGCATCTTTGGGTATCAGCTGGGTATGATATTATTTTATTGAACTATGCTTGCTTATTGTTCTTTTTATGCATTTTTACTCACCTTGCTACTCCACAGCTGATGGCTGTATTCCAAGTTTGTTATTGGCTTTAGTTTGCTTGATCAAATCAGCTGCTGCTGCTGCTTCTTTCAGAGATACGTTCTCCGTCAAATCTGTAAACAGTTTTATCTGAGGATTAAAACAAGTCTCTAATAATACACATTCACTCTCAAAGAAAACAAATAGTTTTTTAGGGCTTACTTTCTGGCCGGGAGCAGCTGGTACCTTATCCGGTGTGTTTTCAGGGGAAATGATGATAATTTGCGGAGGCGTATTTAACGTTTCAGATATTCTTTCTTTGTTAGAAGAAGGTTCAGATGTTGTCTGGTTTTCTTTTCTGGAGATAATCCGCCTTCTCAACTTTGATTGTCGGGGGGAAGGTCGATTCCAGCCGCTGACCCCTCCAACTTGATCATTCGGGTTTACCTCTCTCATCAAATCTATAAAATTGTTCAATGTTAGCTGATTTATTAGTTAACTATAAAATATTGTTGCACTTAACATTAATTACCATATTCCGATTGTGTCAAGATGAAATCCTCAAGGTCATCAGTGGTGGGTTCTAAGACAAGGAAACAATATATATATATATAGTCAATCAGTCAGTCATTTTCTACCGCTTATTCCATAGTGGGTCACAGGGGAGCTGGTGCCTATCTCCAGCAGTCTATGGGCGAGAGGTGGGGTACACCCTGGACAGATCGCCAGTCCATCACAGGGCAACACACAAACAACCATGCACACACTCACTCCTCACACCTAAGGGCAATTTAGAGAGACCAATCAACCTAACAGGCATGTCTTTGGACTGTGGGAGGAAGCCGGAGTACCCGGTGAGAACCCACGCATGCACGGGGAGAACATGCAAACTCCATGCAGAAAGACCCCAGGCTGGGAATCGAACCCAGGACCTTCTTGCTGCAAGGCAACAGTGCTTCTTCAATAGCCAGATCTAATAAGTTTAAAAAGTCACCGTGCTGATCTTCATTGTAGTTGTTAACAAGAGATGATTCATCCTCTAAAACATGTGCAGCTATAGGGATTTTGTTAAGCTCAGCTACTAAATTTTTTATTTCATCCAGGGCAAATCTGATTTGGTTGTCCATTTATATGAGCATAAGAAAAATCAAACAAACCAACAAAAAAAAAAGAAAACACAGTGATCAGATATATATATATATATATATATATATATATATATATATAAACAATATTAGAGAACATTCACATGCATTTAATGATTTCTTAAAGATGAATACTTACTTCTAAAGATGGCATTGTACTTCTGAGAATCATTAGAAGCAGATACAGCAATTTCTTTGTTTCCTGAAATATGTACCGACATATTTTTCTTGTCAGTACTGGTATTTTCAATGTAACAAGTTTAAACTAGAGTTCTACTAGTATTTTCAGTGTAACAAGTTTAAACCTTTTTTAGCAGTAGCAGACTTGACGCTTGACGATGTAGACAACTCTGATGTCTCTGCTCTGGGACTACTGTGAAACTAAACCTGTTTTTATTGCCAGCACTCTGAAATGCAAAAAGAGGTCCAATTATCATATTAGCTATTCATTGCACTGTTTCTTGTGGACATAACTCAGTGAGCTCTGACATGGGAAGCTGTCTCTATAAACTTTACCAAATTCAAAAAACAAGAATTTCCTTTTAGAAGCACGTATAAGCAATGAGAAACCAGCGAACTTTGACATACATCAGGCCCTGGGGGTCTCACCTGTTCATGAACCTATGTATTGACTCTTTTGGAGGGGCTTGAGAGAGTTCTAATTACTTTATTGCCCTGTGTCACACATTTGGTCAGGAAATTGAATCAGAAGGCCGAGGGTGATGTTGACTGGGAGTTCAGTTACAGAATAACTGTTTCAGTAAGTCCCTCAATAACCTTTGCTCTAAGATGAAAAAAAATGTTTTAGAAAAGCTACAGGTAACTGAAATTATCATTCCTTTTCCTAAAATGGAGTCTGTCATGATTAAAAACAAACACATCATCGCTAGAGTCAATTTATAACTTGGAAACAGTATACTGAGGGTTCGTAAAGTTTTTCTGTTAATTTCATATTTGTCTTACCTCTTTCTCCTGCTTTCCAGTCTGTTGACGCAGAAGTGGAAGGTTTGCTCGTTCTACTGATGTAGGGAAGCACAATATTTATTTACTTTTAGGTCTTTCTATTTTGAACTGATTTAGACTGGCTCATATATTCAGCAAATAGGTCCTGCTGTAAAGCAAAATGAATTTACAATTCTGTCAGGTTACACAGTTCATTTTATTAGGATTTCATGTGACAGGTCAGCATTAAGTTGAGTATACCTTTAAAGTATAAAGGCTGCATGTTTTTTTTAGATGTATTAACGCCTGAAAAACATACAAATTATTAATAACACCCTTAAACACACCCCTGGCTTGTAATTGGTTTATTTGAGGCCTTCCCCGTAACACCCTTAAACACACCCCTGTATTATAATTGGTTCATTTAAGGTATCGCCCCTAATGACGACAACCAATCAGCATGCACGGTTACGCCCCTCGGACACACCCCTGTTGACCACATGACCTCCCCGCCCCCATGGCCCCACGACTTCCCCTTTAAGGTCAAAGGTCACCTGACAAAATTTTTATTAAAGGGTGTATTTTAGTCTCTTGCTAAGAATAGAGTCTGAAATATGATTTTTTTCCCCCTCCTATCTTACTTTACCTAAATGTGTGATTTCATTACTTTTCATAGACTTTACCAGCGAAAACCAAACATTATTAGTAACTTGGACCTTAGCTGCTCTTACACCAATGACCCAGGTTTCTTAATTAGATTACTTAGTTCAACTTCAGCACCAATAAAAGCAATATATTATTAGCACCTGAAAATGTGGATTATAGCTGTTTTGTATCAGTGACTCAGCTTCACTAGTTAGAATTCAATGATTCAAGATGCTTTCCCCTACATAGAGGACTTATTGATATAATTACCTCTTTAGAAAGATTGGTTTAGAACCAGCTCTTACCAGTAAAACCCAAATATAACCCGTGTTTAGTCAGATGACTAACTTTTCCGATGCCCAACCCCTTTCTGTTCAGCTTCCTTAAAGTCACGGGTCATAGGAAACTTCCGGGTCCGTCTTCATTGTGGCTGTGGCGTGCTCTGTTGTCTGTTGGCGTGTCTCGAACAGATTGTAAAATCTGCACTTTATACAAACTCGATGGCATGAACTGGCGGCGATTTATCTTCCAAACCCCATTGGTATGGTGCTGTAAATAGCCATTCGGCTGTGCATGAAGTTAAGTCACCCTTACTCCATTGAAAAGGTAAAACAAGTTTCTGTTGATGTGTGATGGAATCCGAATTATAGATGAAGGTTTAATATGTGCATCACAATTGTTGTTTGGTGTCCTAGTTACATTTCATGTATGTTATGTTTTTTTTTTATTGACTTTGGAACGGCAATGAGGTTTTGTATGCTGATGAAAAAGAATATAGTTACACTTAATTAAAACTTAATGTTGCACAATATTTTATTGTCCTACTAAATGTGGTATTGAATTTGATATTGAGTGACTTTGGTCATTTCGTGTCAGTTTAGTATTATTGAAAGTGAACTTTAGCTGGATTGACTTGAAACATGTTTTTGATTTACACGAGTTACTATTTAAATCATGATTTAGTCATATAACAAACATGGGACTTTAGAAATGAAAATGTAGTGACTTTTAATGATTGCATTATGTATGTAATTTGTATAAATCTATTCATGCATTGAATGTTTAAATGGAATGAAATCCTTAATGTATGTTCTGACCTTTTAGGTCGGGTTTTTTTTGGACAAGATTCTTCACCTGGATTCATAGATGGCGAGCTAGAATCATGAACTTATGTTGATGGACTTTGAATTGAGCTTTGTCACTCAATCCATTTTTGTTTATTGTATTGTTATCTGCACCAGTCACTTTAATACATGCACCAAAACTAAAACTGAGTTTGCTGCTTCTTGGTTTTTACCCCTCAGGCTCTTTAAAGAACATTCTTCTGATGCTGCATTTGTAGCCCAGTCAAATTGCCTAGTCTTTATGCATTATACAAAGGATTATTAATGTTATCTGTATCATTGTAATATTGACCAGAGATTTTTAGATTTCTCAGAAGGATTCATAGACTTTTAGATTTCTTAGCATTTGATTAGTTTTTCTGTGTTTATTTTCTTTGTGATTGTATTGTAATTGTATGTACAGCGCTTTGAGTGTCTCGTTACTGAAAAGCGCTATATAAATAAACTTACCTTACCTTACATCAACATCCAGCAACATTCATGTTCTTGGTGTCCAGGGCTGGGCGCTTCGGTGTGTGCCAATTCACTCCCCATGGCTGCTTGCCAGGGCCAGGGTCCCCTGGCTCTGTCGGCCATCTGCTTGGGGGATGATGTGCCCCAGGGTCTCGGGTCTCTGGGTCCATTGCTGGATCTGGTCTGGTGTAGACAGCTGATGGCGGGGCCTGTGGGCTCGTTGCTGCAGCTCCCTGGGGCTTTTGCACTGTGGCTGCTTGGTGGTTTCCCTAGGGCCCTCCTCTCCGCTTCTCTTGGGGGGTTCAGTTGTTCCGACGGTGGTCCTCCTGGGTTTCCCGTGCTCTGTGGGGCCTTTGAATGTCTGTAGCTCAGATCTCCTCTGTGTCTGTCTCAGGTCCTTTGTCCAGATGACAGTGGGTTTGTTTAAGCAGGTGTATGATGGCATCTTCAACTTCAACTTCACAGCCCTAAGCAAACTGAAGTGGGTCTTGAGTTTATTGTTTTCTTACTCAGGTGGGCCAACTGGAGTCTACAACCATCATGATGTGGGATGTCTGGGCAACAGGTCTACAGTCATTGTGGACTGACGGGTGAGTTTTCTTTGGTACCGGACCTGCAGCCTTATTTAGGTTTAGTCTTTCCAGTTGTCTTGCACCCGACTTCTTGAGACACACAGGTGGAAGGGGGAGGCAAAGGGAGCATCAACATCTTCTAATTTGGTTGGAGGCATACATGTAAAAGCAGAAGGGTCCATTGCTGAGGTGGAAGATAAAATATTTGAGGTGTTACAGAAAGCTGTGGGTCAAAGGAGGGTGAGATGTCTGTTTGGCTGTGAGCAGGAGAGGATGCCGAGCTTGTTTCAGAACTTAGTTGGTTACACATTCAGTCATGGCATTGATATCCTCTTCGTGTGGTTGGCACAATGCGTCCCACTCTGTAGCCTCAAAGCAACCGCACAGGGCTTGCTCACCTTCCTGTGACCATCTTCTCACAGTTCTCTTTATTACGGGTTGCCTCTGAACAAGGGGCTTATATTTTGAGCAGAGAAAAAGAAGATTGTGATCTGATTTGCCTAGAGGAGGTCTTGCTTCAGAGATGTATGAGTCCTTGACATTTGCATAAAACAAATCCAATGTTTTATTTTCTCTGGTTGAGCAGCTGATAAATTGTTTAAATGTTGGAAGTGTAACAGAGAGTGAAGCATGGTTGAAAATCACCAGATGTTGCCACACATGCATTGGGGTGTTGTGTCTGTAGTTTAGCAACAAATGACCTGATCATACGCAGTGTCGGGAATGGCTAAAGGTGGAACATAAAATGTTGCTAAAATAATACTGGTGAACTCTCTGGGTAAATGATATGGACGAAAGCTTACTGCTAACAGTTCAATGACTGGAGAGACGACACTTCACAGTAACATGTCCTGGATTACACCATCTGCCAGTCCACCTCCTTTGTGTTTGCTGCTCCTCTTTAAATCTCTGTCTGCTTGTATGGTCAGAAAACCTGGCAGAGAGATGCTGGAGTCAGGGATATGATCCTGCAGCTATGTCTCACTGAAACACATAATAATCCATTCCTGATACTCTGGCTGGGTCATTTGTAGGGGTTGGAGTTCATCCAACTTGTTTCCCAATGATCTCACATTGCCCTTCATAATCTATGGAAGAGATGGTTTGAACTTCATCCTTCTCTCTCTTCTCTTTGCTCTTGCTCTGCATCCATGGTGCCTTCTTTTCAACTCAACATGGTTCATCATCCCTTCTGAATGTTATGTTTTAATATTTTCTAGTTGGAGAACATACTTCCAGAGTTATTATAAGATTACCAAAAGAGAAAAACTGTTTAAAATCAATGTTGTGACCTAATTTTTTTTGACACTACCATGCCCATAAATCCTATACTTTTTGTGTTTTCTTCTAAGAGAGATACTTTAATACAACTGGCATTTTAGACGTTAATGCTTTTTAAAATGTGTGAATATTTGTAATGTATGTGGTAGACTGAAGTTAATAATTGGCACTGATTAAAAATAATAATTAAATAGTTTATATAGAATATTTATGCACCAGTTTTTTTAAAGAGCATTCTTCAAGGGAGACAGTCAAAGCACAAAATTATGGGAACCCTGAGGTTTATTGTTAATACCCATCCATCCATTGTCTATACCTGCTAATCCTTGCAGAGTTGCAGGGCGGCTGGTGCCTATATCCAGCAGTGATTCAGTGATTATTATTCCTAAAGAAATCAAAGCCAGCAACACATTTAAAAGTTATGTTTTAGCTGTATTTTTTTTATTTGAATAGGATTTACTATCATCCTGTTGATGGGTTTCCTCAGACCAGCTGATACATAAAGTGTATTTTTTTCTTTTTTTGCCTCACAGCGTTGATCTAATAGGAGGCTACTTTGTTTCCATGCAGATTATTAAGCTTTTAGTGTGGTGATGAACCTGTGACAAAAGCAATACAACCTCTGGACAGAGAGTTATGATGCCAGACATTAACAGATCGGCAACTCAGTAGATAAGTCCCTAGTGAGACATCCTGATGCACATACCAAAGGAAAAATGTTTTACTGTTCTATCTTGCTATTTTGCTATTGCTCACATATTTCTTTGCACGATCCTAATGATGCATTTCATTCTTGCTGTCTGAAGTCATACTGTTTTCGGCGTTCCTCTGATAAAGAAATTCATTATTGTTTATATTTCAGCTTTTTAATTTACCAACAGTGGTGTTGCATCTAAAAACAGACACAAAGGATACATTAGTGTATGTTTCAAAATGAAATACTGTAATACTAGAGACAGTATGAATTTTAAATTTATATTAATATCTTGAGAAATAAATATAAAATGTAAACACAGTTTTTCCTTCTAAAGAGACTTAGACCCAGTCCATTGAAAATGGGATTTTTTCCCCCTTTTCTGTCAACACATCTACATGACAACGTTTTAATTACCATCTGCGTACCTACAGCACTAGTACAAATGTGAAAACGGTGTAATTGCCCAGTAACACCACTAGTGGGCAGTATGTTGTTTCAAACTCGACAACATGCGCAAACACTTCTTGTTTCTGAAGCGGGGAGAAAATGGGCACTTTGTTGGGCACAAATCCGCTGGGCTCTAATCTGCTGTTGTTATTGTTGATATCTTTGTCTTCTGTGGGTTTACAGCTGGTCGGCATCCGTTATGCTGGGCACTTGCTCATTAATTTCTACTGATTTCAGTCATACTGTGCATATGCCAGGATTTCCCTGTACATTAAGATTTTTCCTGTGTATACAAAAAACAAAGACCGGATGTTTTCAAACCTTTACTCACTGGAACCTGTTTTCAAATTGTACCATTTTCAGAGAAAACGTGGGCCATTGTTGTGTAGACAATCAATAGAAACGCAAAATAAAGCAGTGTGAAAGCATGGTTGCAAAGACCCAGAGGAAAGCATTTAGAATGGAAGGAGTCTGTGTCCTGGTTTCACTCACCCAGTTCCATGAAGTTATTTTCACCCTTGAACATCGGAAATACCCATTAGAATGTGCTGACAATTTGGTCTGGGCTTTTACTGCAGTGGATGTTAACACTTGCACCTCACACTTGGAGATTTTGTGTCTGGAGACAGTGTGGCAGCACATCACTCCAAATAAAGGAATCGGGGATATAATGCTGAAAATACAGTGTGGAAATCACTGGGTTTTTTTTGGGTGAGGGGAGTTGTCTTGTAGTTTGTACATTTTGTTGTATTGATATTATTATCACACGTGTATGAATGTATCCAAAGCAACATCAATGTCGAAGGAAAGGAGAACAAAACAACCCCTTAGCTTGTATGCTTGCCCACTTCTGTTAATTTTAAATAGAAGGTAAAGACTGTCCACAAGAAATTTAAAGTGATTGACTGCTTGACGTTTTGGGAATATTAGTTTGTCGTTTATAGGGATTATCCCTAACATCATGACATATTTACTTTGCCAGAGTTTATAAGTTGTTTTTTTAACTGCTTTATTTAGCTTTATATTTAGCAAAAACAAAAGCATTTGAGGTTTCTAGTTGCTGGGAGTAAATTACTGTAGCATAGGCCCTTTTATTTTATTTTTTTGTGTTCTCTGCCAGTAGAATATGTCAGCTGACTCCTATAGATCATTTTATTAAATGGTATGTCTTCTGGAAGGAAATTTGAAAGGAGACTTCATGGTGAAATGGGGAAGTACAGGAGTGTGTTCAGAGAAAGAGATCAGTTAAGAAGTGAGACACTGCGGACTGAAGATAGTTACCAGGAATACAGGGAGACTCCACATAATGTGAAGGTAGAGGTGGCTAAGGCCAAACAAAAGGCATATGGTGACTTGTTTGATGGGTCGGCAGTAAGGAGGGAGATAAAAATGAATACAGGTTGGCGAGGCCGAAAGACAGGGATGGAAAAGATGTTCAGCAGGCTAGGGGGATTAAGGATTGAGATGGAAATGTACTGACAGGTGCAACAAGTGTGATAGGAAGAAGTACTTGGAAGAGTTGATGAATGAGGAAAACAATACATAACAAAGCATCAGAAAAGATCCTTTTGGTTCAGGAAGTAGCAAAGATCAAGAAGGATGAAGTGAGGAAAGCATTAAGAAGGATGAAGACTGGAAAGGCAATTGGTCTTAATGATATTCCTGTTGAGGAATGGAAGTGTCTCAGCAGTAGAGCTTTTGACTAGGCTGTTCTTTAAGATCTTAGAGAGCGAGAAATGCCTGATGAATGGAGGAGACGTGTGTTGCTACCAATTTGAACAATGTTAGGATTATGATTATTGATTAATGAATATATATCAAAATTTATAATTAAAAATAATAATTGAGAAGAATAATTTTCTTAACCAAAAATCATTGATTACGAATAGAAATAGGAGATGCACTCTGGTGTTATGGTTATGGGTTTAGAAGCATTTAATAATTACAATTGGTTAATTATCATTACTTAATTGAGAATTAGTAACCAAAACCACGTTAAATGTCACTGTTTAATCAGCTGCTCCACCGATGAACATTTATTGACCAGATAGCCCAGATATAATTACTATTCTAGTCCAAAATTCATCAGCTAACTAAAGGGAGTAAGAGGACCATCTAAAAATATTAATAAAAGAACATATATGCGCATTGAGTGTCTATGGGCAGGGCAGCCTTCTTGGTGCGCTGATGCGTCTGGATGGCAGCTCTCAGCTTGTAGAACGGTGGGGCCGTGCCCTTAGCCACTAACAGCTGATTGCCCCAAATCTCAAACAAAGGGTCATAAAACTCTAAGGCGGGAACTCGGTGGAAAAACTCCAGAAATAAAACTGGTACAAAGGAGTGGTCAGGCGAGGCCCAGACCGCAGCTGCTTTGAATGGAAAAGTTCAACTTCTAACTCCTGGCTGATTTGGGATCAACCGGACAAAATCATGAACATGCACCTTGCTGAACGCATCCACGCTCCGCATTTCAGCCACAAAGCAAATCAAACAGCTCAGCATAAACACTTTAATCAGTATTGCATGCAACAAGTTGATACCTTGGATTAACTACCGGTGATTCTTAATAACCTTAAACTATGCCTCACCCTGCCCAGACCTCTAAATGCACCTATCCGACTTAATATCAAAAGAACAAAATTACTGTGTTGTTGACTTCTTCTCTTCACCAGTTTGAGGATGGGTCGTAGGTCTGAAGAAAAAAGCTGGGGGTCATAGTGTAACGCGTCTGTGATCAACTCAAAAATTTTAAACTTCTCATCCGTCCAAAATGGGAAAATATGAGGAACCATTGGAGTTGACTGAATCAACAAGGAGGAAAACTCATCTTCTTGGAAACAAACTTCTGTGAGTTTCCACCTGTGCCGGGTGTCGGTGGGGTTTTCGATCGGTTATGAATCTTCTGATCTTGTTGTATCAGACAGTATTCCAGCTTTCAAGCTCTTCAAGGAATGGCCGTGTGGAGGAAAAGTTTGCCTGGGAGCTTTTATCTCTCCAGACATGCGCCTCCGTTGCGTCCTCCCATGAGATACGCTGGAAATGGCAACGAATGTTTGGTTTCTGCAGGTTTTATAATCCCGGGTGACGTCAGAGCTGCGACGACTGTTGAGTTGTGCATGTTGTACTGCGCAGCCTGGTCGATCTGTCCGACAAGAAGGGATGACCCCAACAAGAACAAGGGAGATGGGCAGAGTTGTGGCAGCTACAGAGGAACAAAGCTGAAGAGTCATACAACGAAGTTATGGTAAAGGGTAGTGGAATCTAGACTGAGCAGAAGTGAGCATCTGTGAGCAGCAGTATGGTTTCATGCCAAGAATGAAAGGATGTTGATAGAGAAATACAGAGAAGGTCAGAGGGAGCTGCATTTTGTTTTTGTAGCTCTAGAGAAAGAATATGACAAGGTGCTGAGAGAGGAGTTGTGGTTTTGTGTGAGGATGTCTGAAGTAGCAGAGAAGTATGTTAGAGTGGTGCAGGACATCTATGAGAGCTGTAAGACAGTGATGAGTGTGATGAGTGTGTGCTGTAGGTGTGACAGAGGAAGTTCAAGATAAAAGTGGAACTGCATCAAAGATCGGCTCTGAGCCCCTTCTTGTTTGCTGTGGTGATGGGCAGGTTGAAAGATGAGGTTAGATTGGAATCTCCATAGACTATGATGTTTACAGATTACATTGTGATCTGTGGGAGAGGAGGGAACAGGTGGAGAAAAATGTTGAGAGATGGATGTTTGAAAGGAATGAAGGTTAACCTGAGAATGACAAAATACATGTGTTTGAATGAGAAGGACATAAGTGGAGCGGTGAGGTAACAGGGATCAGAGTTAAGAAGGTGGAGGATTTTAAGTCCCTAGGGTCAACAGTCCAGAGCAACGCCGAGTTTGAAAAAGAGCTCTGGTGAGACCACAGATGTTGCATGGTTTAAAGAAGTGGAACTGATAAAGAGACAGGAGGCAGAGTTGGACGTAGCAGAGATGAAGATGTTGAGGTTCTCTTTGGGAGTGATGAGGGTGGATAGGATTAGGAATGAGTACATCAGAGGGGCAGCTCATGTTAGATGTGTTAGTGATAAAGCGAGGGAGGCCAGACTGAGATGTTTGGGCCTGTAAAGAAGAAGGATAGGAAGTACATTGGCAGAAGGATGCTTAGGCTGGTACTACCAGGCAGGAGGCCTAGATGAAGACCAAAGAGGAAATATGAAGGCATGGGGACATGAAGGTAGTGGGTGTGAGAGAAAAAGATGCAGAAGATAGGGTTAGATGGAGACAGATGACTCGCTCTGGTGACCCATGAAAGGGAGATGCCGAAAGAAAAAGAAGATTGTATTGAATCAAAACACCATCTTTCCAAATGTTCCCCTCCATGTTAGCCATAATATTTACCTGGAGCAGTGGTATGTTTTATCTTATTATCTAAGCCAAATGAACGATTGGTTGTATGCCAGCACTTCCTTTATAACCATCATGTGTAGCATTAGCTTGAATGGACTTTTACAAGGTGATGCATAAAAACTAAATGTAGAACCTATGTGGCATTAGAGATAGTGTCCTTGAAATAACAATGTTATGTAAAGCAGCTATAACCCTTGAGTAAAACACAGACTGAATATGTATAGAAAAGTGAGAATTTCAGGTGCTTCCATTCACTTATGCCTTATTCGACAAAACCACTTCAGGGCTAGCTGATATAATGTACTGACAGTTTCTTTTTTAATGTTTTTTTGTATATTAACTTCAGAAATGAAAATTAATATAAGTACATTAAGCTACAAGCCCAAACACAAATAAAAAGGCAAATTATAAAAATTTATACATCTCTCTATTGTTCTTTGTCCTATTAAGCCAATAAACCTACTATACTTTTGTAAGTGTATTACCACTTATAATGTTCCTATAGTAATCTGTTGGTGTTAAAATGGTCAACATGACTTTTGTCTTGCACTAATATAGTCTAATACCCCAACACAATTTATGGATTTGGGCAGTGATCCGCTTGAACGGCTAATTGTGTTGTTTTATCCCAACCTTAAGGACCAAAATGCTGAACTAATACAGTGCATCCAAACTACTATAACCAAGTCAATTTCAATTTTAAATGAAGAGCTTAGGTTTTAATCAGTTCAAGCTCATATTTGTGAAACAAACCCATGCATGCGCCTTTGATAGCTCCTTGACAATGTTTTGCAAGAAAAGTCTCTGAAAAATGGAAGCTCAAGGAAATGTATCATCTCAAGGTTTCATCAAAGTTTAGGGAGAGATTTAGTATTCATAATGAAAGTAATTTAGAATAGCAGTCCACCTACGGCAAAAGAGAATGGGAATCATAATCCTGAGCATCAGAGCTGAACGTCTCAACTAGCGCAGGCTCTGTGTAAATGGGCTTAATCAAAAGCTTTACATCTGCTGGTGTCATAATTCCAATGGAAGGTCATTACTAGTTTGGGGAGCAGCCGAGTATTTCTCCATCAGGAAAAAAAGGAAGAAAAAAAACCTAATTAGTTTGCACAACAAAAAAAACCAAAAGGGCCAAAACATGGCTGCACTGCGGGCTATCTTGCAGATAACTCTCTTAGCCAGACATGTTTCGTAATTAGTTTTTCCCCTCCACTGGGATATTCAATAACCTGCAGTTGGAGAGATTGAAGATAGTAATACTTATCTCAAATGTTTGGTTTTTTTTGCCCTCAAAATAATTCTGTCATTCAAAAGGAAAGGATTTAAACTAGAAAGAACACAACCGGTTTTTGCAGGTAAACAGGGACTTTTCCTTGAGTTTGAAACAAAACATTTATTTCCCTTGAGTTCCTTTTTGTCCCTGCAGTCCTCATTCATAGAAGCACCTGTTTCATGAATAGCATTGTCTGAATAATACAAAAGGATGGTAACAAAAACATTAATTAAGAAAAATTTATACTCCAGAGATTGTGCTGTATTGTTTTGTGCACACCCCCCAGACCCCCCCCCCCCCCACCCCTCAAGTGTGTGGTTAACTTCATCAACTTTTTTCTTACAGACTTGAAGTATTGGTCATATTCAGTATTATTCCCTTATTTTTCCTAAATGGTGACAAGGTAATTTTTTTTTTTTTTCCTACATGGCATATAAATAGAGCAGCCTTCATCAGTGCACAACTTCCTGTCAGTTTGTGATATTACCCTGGAGAGGTAGGGGGCTGAATGGACTAACAATGTCCATTGGCTCTGATTCCTGATGGAAAGATAATGCTTGTGCATTCACATGTCCAGATTCTGGGAGATTTGATTACTTCTGACAGCTTGTTTGTTCTCATTCCACCTGGCTGGAGCCAACCCCTGAGCATCTCCACAGGACAGAGCCGAAGTGATGTAAGCAGAAAACACACAGTTTCAAACCCCTCTTAGGTATTTCAGCAGCCCTGTATAACTATACTGTAGTTATTTGAGTAAAGAAAAGGATCTAGAAAAACAAAAACATATACAAAATATACATATAAACATATTTATTCATTAGTTGTATTGATAATGCACATGGTTGTGGGTGCTGTCAGGCTGACATAAGAGGTATTTATTCCAGTTAAAAATGTATTTTCTGATTTTTCTCCCTTTGAAATAAATACAGTTTTACTAATATGTTTATTATTCTTATATTGTGATATCTTTTTAAGAATGCCAAGTTTTTTCAGGAAAAAATTCATTAGGTTTGCTGGTGAATCAAACGATCTACATGTCATATCCTTCCTGTACCATCTGGTACATGTGACTGAATTCCTTCTCAGGTAGTGGCTTAGGGTTCCAATAATTTTTTTTTTTTTTACGATCAGTACAATAAATAACTCTTGTTGGTCTACTGCCTATGATTTTGTCAGCCACAACACCAGTGAGACAGAGGTCCCATTTTGCACACAATATGTTTCAAATTCATAGGCTTGTAAGCTTGTGAATTTGAAGCTAACAAGCTTGCAAGCTTGTACTAACATATAGTACAAACTTGCACTTTGCAAGCTTGTACTATATTTTAACGTCTCAATCTGCTCAATCTTTTTCTCGTACAATCTAGATGTTTTCTTGACTGTGCAATGATGTCAATGGTAAAAAGAGAATGCTTCAGTTTTGTCCTTGTCTGTATTATAAAACCTGCTCTGCAAGTTGTGCTCAGATCATGTTGGATATCCCCGATGCGCTGGAAGAGCATTGCCAAATTTTTCTATTCGTTTTTCTATATGTTGGCACACATTTACTAGAACCAGACAATGTTACAAGCTAAGTTATCAACAAATGACATCAAAACAGAGAGCAAATATGTTAACATTAGCTTACAACTTTAGGAAAGGAAGGTGTCAGCGGGAGCAAGATATAGGTTTATTGAAATTTGTTGTAATGTGAATCATATTTCTTTACAAACAAATAAATTAAAGCTATGAGTGTTTCAGGTTCTGTACTGAAAGGAAATTATAGCTATCTAAAGCTATCTTGTTGACACAAAATATGTATCACTGTAAGGAAAAACTATTCACTGAAACTGCAATAAAACATTATATAATATTTTACACAACACAAATTATCAAAGCTACATCAAAACATAGAGTAAGCATGCTGACCTTGGCTTAAACAGGATATATTTTCAACCAGGGTGAAATGTGAGTTTATTTAAGACTATAGCATGTGTCTCTGAAAATATAAGTATGTTCTGCAGAGACCAAGGTTCTGACAAAATGTCCATCCATGTCAAGAAAGATTAATGGTGCAGTGCCTGGAAAGTCACTGATACAATCAAGTGAACCAATAAAGTTGAAAACAATCACAACAGTAATGTCAACTATGAACTGCCAATAAAATGTAATATTTTATTTCACAGATTTTAATGAAATATCTGAGTTTTGTTGTAGATATTTGTTCAACATATATTACTTGATTTTACATAAAATAGTACTTTATATATACACTACTGCCTCTTTATTTATTTTTTCACAAAGACATTCTTCTTTGGGATCCCCAAAATTCAGATATGATTAAAGTATGCTTTCAAACAATTGAACATTTGTGTACATTTTATTTTTACCATTTAGAAATTACAATACTTTTTACTCAGGTTATAGTTGGTGAGAAGAATATGTTTGAAAGTCTTTTACAGTTAGGTTTTTCTGTACCACTGTTTGACTAGGTGTAATGTTTTATAAGTCAACTAAGAATACAAAGCTCTAATGTGAGCTAGGGGCTTATACTGGTTAAAGCTAGGATTGTATTTGGGACTACGGTGGGCAACCTCTAGCTATGGGCCTCTGTACCTATGTAAAATATGGGGCACATGCGGAGCTCTTAGCGAAGGGCTCAAACAGGGTCACAGTAGATTGCTTATTTCTGTGGGCTCAGGTAAATGAACCTGAAGAACATGTGGGACACATTTGGGTCCCACTCTATTCAGCCGGGGTGGGTCCAAAATGGCAGAATCCATTTCAAAAAGTTAACATGTAATGAATTTACATTGATGGCAACTGAGTTCACTTTCAACTATCTGGGCTCAGAGTGGGCAGCCCAAACCCAGACCGGTCCCTCTGTGGCCCCCACATGACAACTAATAAATGTTCTGCAGATTCAGGTCCCACTTCAGACCACATTTGTGACCCACAGCGGCCTCATGTGGGGAGGTATTGCAGGTATGGCTTTCATTTAAGGGTTTGAAAAATAAGACTTCAGGACCTGACACCAGCCTTGGTTTGTTATTGTTAAGAGTGACAAGTAATCCTAAAAAATAAAAATAATAACTAAAATAAAATGGGTGCACGGTGGTGCAGTTGGTAGCACTGTTGCCTTGCAGCAAGAAGGTCCTCGGTTCGATTCCTGGCCTGGGGTCTTTCTGCATGGAGTTTGCATGTTCTCCCCGTGCATGTGTGGGTTCTCACCGGGTACTCCGGCTTCCTCCCACAGTCCAAAGACATGCCTGTTAGGTTAATTGGTCACTCTAAATTGACCTTAGGTTTTGTTTTGTTTGTGTGTTGCCCTGCGATGGACTGGCGACCTGTCCAGGGTGTACCCTGCCTCTCGCCCATAGACTGCTGGAGATAGGCACCAGCTCCCCTGTGACCCACTATGGAATAAGCGGTAGAAAATGACTGACTGACTAAAATAAAATTCCGATAAAAGAAATCTATCAATAGCAGAACTCTCCTGCAACATGCTGACAACTTGCAACAATGTAATGGCATAGTAAATGTTTATCCAGCGGCCACAATGTAGCTCTTTACTTATCTTTCTTTGCAGCTAGATGGGATGGTGAAGACTGAATGTGGAAAACATTAAAAAAACTGATTTTTCATGGGCAATTACAAATACTTACATTCATTCAAGGAACCATAAAAAACTAAATCAACTGATCCTATTCAACATTCCTGCAAGAAAGCTACAAAGAAAGCTACAAAACTCATCACTCTATTCCTCTAACTCAATATGGCATAATACTTATCTTAAAGCTAACAATAAAAAGGTCCAAAATGTTGTATGATGTTTCAAATGGTACTCAAAAAGCAGCAAGGAGCTCCAAAAACTACATAAAACATGTTTAAATTCAAAGAAAGTTCTGAGCTATCCTAAACATCTTGTGTTCCAAATCCTTATGAGCTAAGGTAAATACAGTGCCTTGCGAAAGTACTCGGCCCCCTTGAACTGGTCAACCTCTTGCCACATTTCAGGCTTCAAACATCATGATATAAAATTCTAATTGTTTGTGAAGAATCAACAACAAATGGGACACAATCGTGAAGTGGAATGAAATTTATTGGATGTGTCAAACTTGTTTAAGAAATAAAAAACTGAAAAGTGGGACGTGCAATATTATTCGGCCTCTTTACTTTCAGTGCAACAAACTCACTCCAGAAGTTCAGTGAGGATCTCTGAATGATCCAATGTTGTCCCAAATGACCGATGATGATAAATAGAATCCACCTGTGTGTAATCAAGTCTCCGTATAAATGCACCTGCTCTGTGATAGTCTCAGGGTTCAGTTCAAAGCGCAGAGAGCATCATGAAGACCAAGGAACACACCAGGAAGGTCCGAGATACTGTTGTGGAGAAGTTTAAAGCCGGATTTGGATACAAAAGATTTCCCAAGCTTTAAACATCCCAAGGAGCACTGTGCAAGCAATCATATTGAAATGGAAGGAGTATCAGACCACTGCAAATCTACCAAGACCCGGCCGTCCCTCTAAACTTTCATCTCGAACAAGGAGAAGACTGATCAGAGATGCAGCCAAGAGGCCCATGATCACTCTGGATGAACTGCAGAGATCTACAGCTGAGGTGGGAGAGTCTGTCCATAGGACAACAATCAGTCGTACACTGCACAAATCTGGCCTTTATGGAAAAGTGGTAAGAAGAAAGTCATTTCTCAAAGATATCCATAAAAAGTCTCGTTTAAAGTTTGCCACAAGCCACCTGGGAGACACACCAAACATGTGGAAGAAGGTGCTCTGGTCAGATGAAACCAAAATCCAACTGTTTGGCCACAATACAAAACGATATGTTTGGCGTAAAAGCAACACAGCTCATCACCCTGAACACACCATCCCCACTGTCAAACATGGTGGTGGCAGCATCATGGGTTGGGCCTGCTTTTCGTCAGCAGGGACAGGGAAGATGGTCAAAATTGATGGGAAGATGGATGGGGCCAAATACAGGACCATTCTGGAAGACAACCTGTTGGAGTCTGCAAGAGACCTGAGACTGGGACGGAGATTTATCTTCCAACAAGACAATGATCCAAAACATAAAGCCAAATCTACCATGGAATGGTTCACAAATAAACGTATCCAGGTGTTGGAATGGCCAAGTCAAAGTCCAGACCTGAATCCAATCGAGAATCTGTGGAAAGAGCTGAAGACTGCTGTTCATGAACGCTCTCCATCCAACCTCACTGAGTTCCAGCTGTTTCGCAAGGAAGAATTGGCAAGAATTTCAGTCTCTCGATGTGCAAAACTGATAGAGACATACCCCAAGCGACTTGCAGCTGTAATTGCAGCAAAGGGTGGTGCTACAAAGTATTAACGCAAGGGGGCCGAATAATATTGCAAGCCCCACTTTTCAGTTTTTTATTTGTTAAAAAAGTTTGACACATCCAATAAATTTCATTCCACTTCACGATTGTGCCCCACTTGTTGTTGATTCTTCACAAAAAATTTGAATTTTATATCTTTATGTTTGAAGCCTGAAATGTGGCAAGAGGTCGACCAGTTCAAGGGGGCCGAATACTTTCGCAAGGCACTGTATAACATGTTTCAGAGAAAATGTCTGGCCTTCTGGGGAAACTGAATTGAGAAAAGTTGCTGGATCTCAAACTTCATCAAAATGTAACATGCACATATGAATGTGTGTACTTGTGTATGTGCAACACTGCTGATCAAAGCCACAGCAAAGTGGGCAGGCATACGTTTGAAGATGCCCCCCTGAGTTGCAGGCCACTCTCCACTCATGCACATTCACAAAGCATATCATTAAACATAATAGGGTTTTTATCACCGACTGTCAAGAAATACCGCTGCATTTGCATTCAAATTTAATTTGCCACACTGAAGCCCATGCATCCAAGAAATTGTCCTATATGCCCTCCCCCCAGTGTTTCACACATATGTGCACATACACATGCACAGTCTCATGTTTTTTTAATACCTCAGAAAAGGAGGATGTCACATAAAATCCCTATATTGTAGTTTTACAATTTCTTCTTGAAAAATGTATTGCAGGTAGTTTATGACTACATGTGAACACAGATAATCTAAAGCAGTTAAAACTACATAGTTCTGATTTGATGTGATTCAATTCTGTCAAAGACATATATCCAAAGATTATCATTGCCATTGGTCCTGAGGAATAACACCTAAACAAACTTTAATCTAAATACATATGCAAATAAAATGTGAAAAATGCAGGATATCAAAACAAACGCTTAACCATTTGTTAAGAATCAAGATGGAGGCATCATGATTTGGACTTGTTTTGCAGCCAAATGGCCTGGGCACCTTGCAGTCACCAAGTCAACCATGAACTCTTCTCTGTACAAACATTTTGTTGAGCTAAATATGAGGCTCAGGAAATCTAAAGAACATTGACAAAAAGTGAAAGGAATAAATATGCTGCAATGGCTCACTCAAAGTCCAGACCTCAACCTGGTTGAACTGCTCTGGTGGGACCTTAAGAGTGATGCTTGTGTAAACAAATACCATCAATCTTAAAGAGCTGAAGCCCTGTTAGAAATTATAAGTGGGCCCAAAGTCCTCTATCAGTCATGCAAAAAAAAAATTACTGTTTGAATTTAATGCTCAAGTGCGGAATATCTTGTGTATTGTGCACACTTGATATTATTTCAGAATCTGATAAGGAGCGGAGGATTTTTAAGCAAACACCAAAACTTAAAAAAAGGTGTACTTACTTTTGCCTATGTCTGTATCAAGGAGAAGCAAACCCCTGTAGGAGCCAATTCTGGAAAAATCATTGCGTGTGTTTTGATGCCAACTCATGATAAAACAAATTCATTTCTTTACTTTAAAGAAATAGGGGTTTTGTCAAAGACTGAGGCTGCTATTTTGCCATACTGTCTCTCTTCACCTGGAGTAATACAAAATATCCTCTGTAGAAGCTGTCAAAGTGTTTACCCACAGGCCTGGGTCTCTATCTGAAGCTTGACATCTAATATAGAGAAGTGGCCTACAGCTCCTCCCTCCCACCCCTGTCCAAAAGAAAGGATGGAGAGATGAGGTGCAACACTGAGCATGGAATTTATGTCGACATTGTTTTCTATGTGTATGGGGTCCAAAAGCTGGTAGCCGACTGCTGTTATAGGTTTTAGTGGTTGTGAATTGTATAGACCAAAATGTCAAACAATATAAGCTAAGGAGCAATTAAAACTCTTATGCTTTGAATTAGTTTACGTGGAGGCTAGTGAGTCATTTAGGAGAGTGGCGTCCAAAGTCAGTCCTCAAGGGCCGGTGTTCTGCACATTTTATATGTTGCTCTAAATTCAACACACTTGAATCAAATTAAGCAAGCCACTGTTAAGGAAGTCATTTTGCAATTTAATTCAGTTGTGTTGGAGCAAGGACACATCTAAAACCTACAGGACATCGGCTCTCGAGGACTGGAGCTGGTCACCCCTGATTTAGGATGTTGGGCTATGTCAGCGATGGCTCTAAGCAAATATATAAAAATAAGAAAACTCTGTGCGGATTATTTCTGTTTGTGTAAACGGTGTGGGAAGAAAGGAAGCAGAGGTGAAATAAGATGGAGATGATCTGAATTCTCAGTAGTCTTCTTTAGAAAGAAAATTAAAAAGTAACTACACACACAAAGTAAATCTGCACAGGCAGAGAGGCAAGAAATCTCCCAAAGGTGCTTTGACACTGCTTTGCCTATGTCACTCGTGGCAATTTGTCAACAAGAGGAACGAAAGGGGAAAAAAAAGGCTTGATTTTCCGCATTTAACTCAGGTGACAAATGTGTTTATGAACTGAATGTGTGGAATTTATTTATTTATTTGTCAAACCTTGTCAGAAGAAATAATTTGAGCGTTTAAAATCAAATAAACTTTCAGGATGAACCACAAGTTTTCCCTACAATGTTTATGCAATAAACATGCTACTTTATCACTTTACTGTACCTTTGGAGTGTAGAGGGTAGAGAAAGGTGCATGTTTTACAACCTATAAGGAAGACATTCCTATAAAATGAGTGCTGCCTCGTGAGCACTATCAGGTTTTATGATCATCTTTAGCTCTCACAGGGAGAGGAACAGAATAAGAAGTAGCCTCTTCTCCATCTCAAACAGACACGGTCTCTAAAACACACTCGAACGTGGGGTCTGATGCAGCCAGACATACTCATGTTATACACCCTACACTCACACACACATGCCACACGCATGCACAATGGGGGCTCTCAATCCAATTAGCTCAATTATTAATTAAAGAGTGCTGTGAGACGAAAGCTCGGCGCTGGTGGAGGCAGCCCAAAAGGGGCGTCCGCTGAGAATGGTTTGGACTCACTGTAGCAGTAGGTGATTAGGCTGCATTGCTAGCACACACATACACTCTGAGCAAATAGCAGCATTAGCTCTGTGTATTGCTTACACCTGAGTGCACATATTTCTGTTGCTTCCCATCATTTTCCCTCTCTTTAATTGTTTCTTCATCATGCATTTTAATGAGATTTAAAAGACGCTGTGATTTATTTGGGGATTTTTGGATAGCTACTGCAAATGAAAATAGACTCTATTTACTATTTTTTTTTACTTTAAAATTTATATTACCAGAATTAATCCCAATGAGTTTCAGAATCTTTTTTGCAAGGAACTCCTGGCAAAGACTGCACCATAATAGTGTTACATTTATAACACGACAAGACTAAATAGACACCAAAATACAAACAATTTAAAACAATCGGCAATTTATGCCAAAGCAACATCAGCGGCAGCAGTTTTCAGGAATAGGACATATATCCCCACTTATCCTTGCTGGGGTGAGTTGGGGGTGAGTTGTGCGTAGGGGTAAGACCATTTAGCCTAAACTCCAAAGTAAAATAACCCAGGCTGGGATTTGAACCCATGACCTTCTTGCTCCAAAGGTGCAGATACAATAAAATACATTTGCCAAACATTTTGTGTTTACGGAATGACAAACATAATTTGTAAAGAAAAATGTACCAGTGTTTGAATCCACAATTATGCATAGAGAGCCAACCAATATTCTTATACAAGCAATGATGAGCTGAAAAACTACCACCAGTTACTAATCTTAATGCCACACGATAAACCGAATTTAATATTTTGACTTGTTTTCGTTAGTCACTCAATAGGATCTTTAAAAGACAAATTTTCTTCTAAGAAAAAAAATAAATCTTTGTAAACTGACACTTATTTAATCACATTATCATTTAGTGTAACACTGACAAGCATTATTTTCTGTCTTCTTTATTACCACATCATTTTGGATTTACCCAAATTGGGTGGGAGTTTTTAGAAAAAAATTTCTGAACATCAAAGGCAGATTGAGGATGTTCTGTGACAAATCACGCACCGACAATAACATTTTGTTCACTGACACTCAAATAGTTTCCACTATTTGACAGTGTTTGAAGAGAAAAAAAGAGTTGTTAATCTCAAAAGCCTTTGCCAGATATAAAAACAAAGCAGCACAACATTCTTTAGAATCAGTGGTGATTGTTTTTTGCTGCAGCTGGTCACTTCTAGGCCCTATTAGAAGATTTGATGGCGAACCTTTCTGGACATTTCGGAAGAAGCAACACATTCTACCTTTGATACAATAACATGGTGTTTTTGAAGGTTAAATAGGTTGCACTGGACTTTATTCATAAGTATTAGAGGAAAGGAGGCTAAATACAATTACAGTTACATGTTATTTAACATTTACTTTTGGTGTCAGTGCCTCTATTGTATTGCTCTAAAAGATGAAAGAATCAAGACCAAAGTGTAAGGCTACATTCCCACTGCAGGTCTTAATCCTCAAATCTATTTTTTTCACAAATCTGATTTTTTTGTGTGGTCTTTCCCATTACTTTGAAAATGTTGCAGCTCCAAACTGACCCACATGCGCATAAGAATAATAACACCACAGGCAGAATACTTGATGCAATCCAATGTATCGGACTGCAGCATAGGCAGATCATCACATGCTCGATGCCCTTGATAGCATTCCGTTTAAAGGGTTGTATACAAATTTTAAAATACAAACTACGTCCCACATCCAGACGGCTCCTATGAGCCTTTCAGTTAGGCTTGAATGAAGTTTTATCTCTGTTTATTAATGAGCTCTAACGTCTTGCTGTCTCTCCATTGTGCAGTTCTATTCTAGTACCCTATCTGTTTTGTTAACTGCTACCGTTTCCTGCTGGGTGGCGCAGAGTTGTGATGAATGCGAACTAAATTGACGTCAAATTCACATCTAATCCACCTCGGTCGTTCCCACTGGAGTCACATTCCAAAAGATCAGATACGAGTCGGATTCAGGACCACATATGAATGTGGCTCAAATGTGACTTGATAAAGTCAGATACGGGCCAGATCTGTGTGCTCCCACTTGCTTTAAACAGCTTGACCTTATCGCTTGACCGTAAAATAATCCGATTTGGGCCACGTTTGCCTGCAGTATGAATGGGGCTTAAGAATACCACTAATTCAAAAACTTTTACCAATTTACTAACTCAAACCTGCTGTAATTAAAGGCTGCAAGCAGTTGTATATGTCAGTCAGTCATTTTCTACCGCTTATTCCATAGTGGGTCACGGGGTAGCTGGTGCCTATCTCCAGCAGTCTATGGGCGAGAGGTGGGGTACACCGTGGACAGGTCACCAGTCCATCACAGGGCAACACACAAACAACCATGCACACACTCATTCATACACCTAAGGGCAATTTAGAGCTACCAATTAACCTAACAGGCATGTCTTTGGACTGTGGGAGGAAGCCAGAGTACCTGGTGAGAACCCACGCATGCACAGGGAGAACATGCAAACTCCATGCAGAAAGACCCCCGGTCGGGAATCGAACCCAGGACCTTCTTGCTGCAAGGCAACAGTGCTACCAACTGCGCCACCGTGCAGCCCCCAGTTGTATATGTGAATAATGTAAAACTGTATTTGTACAAGTCAAATACAACGGCACTCAGAAGATCATTTATAGATTTGCCTTGCATCCAATGCCCATCCCTTGAAGGGTTTGTAAAATACAAATTAAGCAGGTGGAGATTAGAAGTGATCCCATAATCTGATTTTTGTGTATAGAGCAATCATTTTTGTGGGGATTTATAACATGATATAAGTACCACTAGGGATGGTAGATTTTATTTAAAAATACATTTCCATTGTATATATACTGTGCAATGGGCACCTTGTTCTCAGTTTTCAGTGCAGTATTATGGAATCTGAGAAGGGTTTAGGTACTTAATAAGACAAACATGATACATCCTCAAAAATTTAATCCCTCAGTTTTTCCTCACTACCTCAATTGGGGGTAGAGAATTCATCTTCAGAGAAATTAGGTACACTCCATCTTGATTAATATTGTAATGTCCTGAGAAATGCATGCAATATTTCTGACATATAGTGCTGTGCAAAATATTCCCCCCAACTTGAAACATGCAGCATAACCATGACAGCTGCCATGGCAACTTTGGAGAAGCTGAAAAGGTCCACTCCTTAGTAGGAAGAATCTGTGGACAGGACAACTATTAGTTGTGCACTCTATGAATCTGGCTGACTGACAAGAAGAAAGTTATTATTAAAATAAGGCTGTAAGATTGATTGCAAATTGGCACAATTCAACATAAATACGCAGCAATCTCGGAAGAGAATCAGTGGGAGTGTTCAAAAGACTTGAGACTGAGGTTCACTTTCCAGCAGGAGAACGCCCCTAAACATGAAGCCTAAAATCAATTTTGATCAAAACATATGTACATGTTAGACTGATCCAGCCAAAGCCCAGACCTTAATTTAAGTTAATCTGTGGCAATACTTAAAAAAACACTATTAATAGACTCTCCTCATCCAATCAAACTGAGTTTGAGCTAATCTACTTGGATAAATAGACAAAATGGTCAATATATCAATGTAGATTTATCAGTCTAATGATGTGCAAAGCAGACAAATACATACCCCAAAGGCCTTGTGGTTGTAAGTGTGTTAAAAGGTGATTTTTCTTTCATCTCAAAGTTATGCACTAGTTGTTGATCTTCACAATAAAATCCCAGTAAATACATCTAGATTTTTGTTGCTATTTTAACAAAATGTAAAACAAAAAGTTCAAGGGATGTAAATACTTTTGCAAGGCGCTGTATACATGACAAACCACTACATAAAAACAACACACAGTAAGAAGGATGTATAACTATGAATCCTTCAGTACATTACCAAGAAACCTTGTATTTTGGACCTTATTGCTCAGACTCCTGCATTTTTAGCTAATCATTGAATAGCTTTTACTTAAAAGGGTAAATATGAACGATAATGAAATCAATAAAGTCTTCAGTGGTGACTGTTTTCCACCAAAATGATGGTGGGGGGGGGGGGGGGGGGGGGAATCAGCATTGAAATGCCTCACAAATAGCCTGTCTTTCTTTTACCCCATCTATGCCCAAATTTCTTTATTCAGCAACTTTTTGATGTGCTCCACCAAGAAAGAAGGAGCTCCATGTTACACAGGTACAGTTTTTCCTTCAACTGAGGTTAAGTGAGTGATTTGACAAGACAAACAGTGGAGATGACAGATGCTCTTTGGAAAGCATCTGATAAACATCTCCAACGGGAGCAAAGCCAAAAGATCAAAATAAAATGTGCAGCTGCAGAGACAATTCTGCCAGTAGAGCAAACAGACTTCTAAATCCTGATAACAGAATTCAGGACAATCCACGACAAACAACTGCATCATATTTGTCAACATCAGGAACTATTGCAGGGGGGGACAACCCTTGGAGCTGGTGTAATATGACAAATACTCATCTTCTAACACACCAAATATCTAAAGGGCATCATGAACAAAATCACAGACTTTTATTCTTTGTTATCTACTTGTTCCTTAATCTATGTTTTATAATTTGGCTCTAACCAATGTCCAGCTTCACATGTATAAGTCAGAGCATCTGTCACAACTTCAGAGATTCACATAAACTTTCCTCATCTTAAATTCTCTTTTCAGTTATTGTGTTTTAGTTCTTCTTCATTCTTGTTCTTTCTGAGAATTGGTTTGTAATTAATAACAAGAAATATCTGCATTGCTTAATCGAGACTAATAATTACAATACAGAACATCTCCATTTACAATAAGATTACCTACTGAGTTCTGAAAGCATTTCCTATAGAATGTAGAAGAAAATGGGGGCAAATACAAATGCATGCTTCATTTTTCAGAGTTTTATTTGTTAAATATTTTGAAAATAGTGCATCATTTTTTTCACTTCACAGTTATGCACTAGTTTGAGTAGGTCTATTAGGTCTGGGGTGAAGACTGTGGCTGTAACATGACATGACATATTTCATGGAAACTTTAGTAAGGTACTGAGGATGTGACAGGCCTTGATTTATTCAACAACTGATCAAGCAAAAAGTGAAAATCCTTTTTTCATATGTGTTATAAAGCAATCAGGACATATTTATAATGAAATATTATTCATGTTTAAAAAACAATACAAACATGTACACTAATTTTGCTTTACAGTGTGGACAAGGGGAAGATGTTTAACTGTTTCAACCTCTGTATGACATTAATATAATTTTTACAAAAGTGAATTAACTTTTAAATATTGCCAACAGACTGAAGCTTACGTCCATTAGATTTTTTTAACCATCTTACTTAGATTACTGGGTTGCATGGTTAACTCTTTAATTACAGCCGTGAAAAAATGTCTGCAATAAAGAAATGAATTTTTTAAGCCCATTTGTTTAACACCAGATTGTCCGCTGGGGTTCCTATTACCTGATTCTTTTTCTTCCAACAAATTTAGAAAATCCCCTTTAAAGTCCAACAAAGCTTCCAGGCTTTAAAATGCCTTCAGGCTTTGCTTTGGGAATTCTCTATTCATAAAAACATGGTCCATATACAGGTCCTTCTCAAAATATTAGCATATTGTGATAAAGTTCATTATTTTCCATAATGTCATGATGAAAATTTAACATTCATATATTTTAGATTCATTGCACACTAACTGAAATATTTCAGGTCTTTTATTGTCTTAATACGGATGATTTTGGCATACAGCTCATGAAAACCCAAAATTCCTACAGCCTATTCGTTCAGAAATTTCTTTCTATGTCTTACCCTCTTGCTTGAGGGTGTCAATAGTGGCCTTCTGGACAGCAGTCAGGTCGGCAGTCTTACCCATGATTGGGGTTTTGAGTGATGAACCAGGCTGGGAGTTTTAAAGGCCTCAGGAATCTTTTGCAGGTGTTTAGAGTTAACTCGTTGATTCAGATGATTAGGTTCATAGCCAGTAAAGATTTTCTCACAACCAAGGGCAAACCAAGATGGCGCCGATGATGGCAGCCTCGGAGCTTCGCTCTCTCTTTGTCTTTGTATTTTGTGTGTTTTTATGTTTTTCGAGCCACAGTTCCAGTTCCAGTTCCACTTGGCAAATGTCCGTTCTCTAAACAACAAGGTGGACGAGCTGCTTCTCATCACCGGTAAAAACTCAGACCTCCGCGGATCACCGGTTCTCTGCTTCACCGAGACATGGCTGAGTGAAAACATCCCGGGCCGCGCACTGCTGTTGCCGGACTTCCAGCTGCTCAGAGCGGATCGCAGCGCGGAGCTATCGGGGCAGAGGCGAGGAGGCGGAATCTGCTTATATATAAATGAAGGTCGGTGCAGGGACGTAAAAGTGCTGGGAAAAACATGTAGTCCGGATCTGGAGTCATTTTCCACAATCTGTAAACCGTTTTATTCACCGAGAGAGTTTTCCTCGTTTATAATAATCGGCTCATATTTTCCACCGCATGGCTGCACTTCTGCCGCGGAAAAACATCTCGCTGAGCTGATTACAGATGTGGAGAAAAAATACACGGAGTCTTTCATCATAATACTGGAAGATTTTAACAGAGCAAACCTCTCCAATGAACTCCCCAAATAAAGACAGCATATTAAGTTTCCCACCAGAGACAAAAACACACTGGACCATTGTTACACAGCTTTAAAGGACTCATATCATGCTGTTACCAGGGCTGGTCTGGGTTTTTCGGATCATTATCTAATCCACCTCATCCCAACTTACAGACAGAGACTAAGAGCTTCCAAACCCAAGGTTCACACTGTTAAGAAGTGGACTGAGGAATCAAAGCAGATGCTACAGGCCTGCTTTGAATGCACAGACTGGACTGTTTTTGAAACTTCAGCCACTGACGTAAACCAACTAACTGATGTGGTGACATCATACATCAGTTTCTGTGAGGACCTGTGTGTGCAGACCAAGACCTTCTGCACCTTTGGGAACAACAAGCCATGGTTTACTCCACACCTCAGGAATCTGCACAGGGAAAAGGAAGAAGCTCACAGCAGTGGAGACTGGGCGCAGGCAGTGGTACAGGCAGGCCAGGAACAGACTAACAAAGGAGATCAAAGCAGCCAAGAGAAGCTATAGTGAGAAGCTTAAAAACAGCCTTTCTACTGGTGACACTTCAGCTGTATGGACCGGTCTGAGAAACCTGACGACCTACAAGAGCCCCTCCACCCATCCTGAACAGAGTTGTCTCCTGGCCAACCGTCTGAATGGCTTCTACTGCAGACATGACAAGAAGCCATTCACACCTCAAATCATCCCCTCCGCATCCCATTCAGGAACAAATTCATCCCATAAAGCAACCAACCCCCCACCATCAGATCCTCTGCCTGCACTAAAGATCTCCGAGGAAGAGGTAAACAGGCTCTTTCAGCGCATGAAAACAAAGAAAGCTGGAGGACCTGATAACGTCTCCCCATCATGCCTGAAAGCCTGCGCACATCAACTCGCTCCGATCTTCACAAGGATCTTCAACAAGTCACTGGAGAAATGTGAGGTCCCCTCCTGCCTCAAACGATCCACCATCATCCCGGTTCCCAAGAAACCCACCATCCTAGGATTAAATGACTACAGGCCTGTAGCCCTGACATCTGTGGTCATGAAATCCTTTGAGCGCTGGTGTTGAAGCACCTGAAAGACTGCTGGACCTCCTGCAGTTTGCTTACCGAGCAAACAGGTCAGCAGATGATGCTGTTAACTTAGGTCTACACTTCATCCTGCAACACCTCGACCGTCCAGGGACGTACGCCAGGATCCTGTTTGTAGACTTCAGCTCGGCCTTCAACACCATCATACCAGACATCCTCCACCAGAAGCTCACCCAGCTCAACGTCCCAGCCTCCACCTGTCAGTGGATCAACAGCTTCCTGACGGACCGACAGCAGCAGGTGAGACTGGGGACCACCTTCTCCCGATCCAGATCAATAAGTACTGGTGCCCCCCAGGGGTGTGTTCTATCCCCACTCCTCTTCTCCCTGTACACAAATGACTGCACCTCCTCGGACTCGTCCGTGAAACTCCTTAAGTTTGCAGACGACACCACTGTCATTGGACAGATCCAGGACGGTGATGAGTCTGCATACAGACAGCAGGTGGATCGGCTGGTACACTGGTGCAGTCAGAACTACCTTGAACTGAACCCACTCAAGACTGTGGAAATGGTGGTGGACTTTCAGAGAACACCACCCCCATACACCCCCCTCACCATCTTCAACAACACTGTATCGGCCGTGGACCACTTCAGGTTCTTAGGAACCACCATCTCTGTGGACCTGAGATGGTCTTCACACATAGACACTGTTTGAAAGAAGGCCCAGCAGAGACTGTACTTCCTGAGACAACACAAGAAGTTCAACCTTCCACAGGAGCTGCTGGTTATCTTCTACACTACCATCATTCAGTCTGTCCTGTCTTCATCCATCTCAGTGTGGTTTGGCTCATCCACAAAACAGGACAGGTCCAGACTGCAACGAATAATCAGGAATGCAGAGAGAATAATCAAAGCTGACCTTCCCTCCATCCAGGACTTATACAGGTCTAGGGTCAGGAAAAGAGCTGCTAAAATCTCTGCAGACCCAACACACCCTGCACATAAACTGTTCAGAGCTTTACCTTCAGGTCGCCGCTACAGCACTGTTCACTAAAACCAGCCGCCACAGAGACAGTTTCTTCCCCCAGGCTGTTTCTCTGTTGAACATTCAATAGAGTACAAAACAACAGCATACAGATGTTGCAAATGCACTTTTTTATTATATATGTGTATATTGCACATTGTAAATCTGTATATTCTGTAATGCAAAAACAGAACAAAAGAGCAAAGTGTACCAGAGTCAAATTCCTTGTTTGTATGTACGAACTTGGCAATAAAGCTGATTCTGATTCTGAGTCTGATTCTGATTGTTAAGGTCAGAAATATTTTTCCACATGCCATTTTTAATTAAATTGTAATAAATTACAATTTTTAAAATGAATACTCCTTTGACATTCTCTTATTATCTTGTGAGACATGCTTGGTAGAAATTCTTGGTAGGAAGAAAATAATGCTACATGCAAATCTGCCAGGGGTATGATAAATTTTGGACTTAACAGTTTCATTAAAGGCTATTTAAGCCAAGCTGAATGTTTTACTTCATAAAGGGGTTGTTTAAGTAGCAACGCATAGAACACCTGCATTTCATAAAACCTTTTTCCACTTTAGCTCCTGTTCTTTTAGTCATAGCGACCAAATACCAACCATTTTTCAGCTTTATTATTTATCATTTTTACCTGCAGTTGTAAAACAAGAAAATAACTTAAACTGATTTTGGAATCAGAAGACAGCTGAATTCTTGCAATTTAAAATACTATTGTACAACAATTTTCACAAAGCAAAGGAGTCAGGTCACTTTGTAACTATGCAACATTTGAGTGTTATCTAGATTAACATGAAACTGAAATGGAATACTTATTTTCCTAAGAAACCCCAAAACAATGCATAGAACACACCTAAAAAATGCCAATGGATACTTGGTTTAAATAATAAATCTTTGAAAACAAAGAAATATCAGATCTTTAATGGTGTGTGTGCTCTTTGTTTTCAATCAATATTAGCAAATTGCACTAAAAAGAAGGTTTTAATGTCTTGTTTGGTTTAAGAAACAAAACTGAATTAAAACATATCAGTACTAACTGATTTAACAGATGGTTTAGGATTTTTGAAATGAGTCTATGTAAAAGGTTTATAAGGAGTTAATCTCGTATCTGTAGCACGTGATTTCTACCATCCTAAAACAACTCCAGTCTCCAAAATGTCATAGCGGTTTATGTGAATTCTATTTCATAAACCTTTACAGACATATTTACACAGAGGCTGTTGATAGTTTAAACAGGAATTAGGTAAAAAGCTGTACATCAACATTTATTTTCCCGTATAAAACATGTACTGAGAATAGAACATGTTTCTGGTCAGAATAATTGTCTATAAAATCAAGTCAGTCTAACAACTAACAGAATAATAGAATCATGTTTTTGCTTTTTATAAGACTGTTCATTTAGATCATAAACTTACTGATCAGAAAGGGCTGTACAAGTTTCAGCCCAGAGGCTAACCTATAAATGTACCTATAAATTGTAATGTTTGCATTAGACAGTTATTTACATAGAAACTCATTTTTATTTACACATGAAATGCAGGTAGGAGGAGGCGTGGGCTTTCCTGGACAGAGTAACTGTCTAAAAGAAAAGGGTTGTAAAAAGGAAAAAATAGCAGAGTAGGGGATGTATTTTATTTTATTTTAATGATTTTTACACTGCCTTTAGTTTGTAGTTAGTATTTACTCTAACCAAAAATACATTATATGTTCTGTTCTTAGGATGTGTTTTAACACAAAAAGATCAATGGTGGCACACTGCATCAATTTCCCATGTAAATAACCACCGACGTCTTTATAGTATATGAAGATGTAGAATGCGTTATCTACTGCAGGTAACTGCAGAACCTTATAACAGAAACATCACCACAAAAATCCTGAACCGGAGTACTCCCAAACTGACTAAATCATGATCTTGTGCTGAATGAAACATTTAACAAACTTATACCATCGTTTTTACCACTTTTCATTTTTAATTGAGCTCAAGCTGTAGCTCACAACAGTTCCATTAATTTCTATGATAGAAATCAAGAAAGTATGAGAAAGAATGTATGTCAAAATGTGTAAACGAAAAGCCAATACAAGACACAAGAAAACAACCATATGTTGAACGAGAAAGATGATGTTAAGATTGAACTGCCGAACTTGGACATCAGTGCATAATAGAACGGACACCTATAAGGAAGGTAATCATAGCAAAGTCTCCAGTTTGAATTTGACTTTATAAAGTTAATTTTATGTTGATGCAACCATTAGGGATGACAACGTCAGGAGAACTGCTTCCTGAAAGCAGTAGCCTGGTTACCTGAAAAACCCACACCCTGATATTTAAACTGCTCAGCAGTGATCCTGGTCTGCATGTATTTCACCACAGTGGTGAGTGACCACTTGTGACAAAGAACGTAATTGGAAACTCTAAAATTCTAGCAGCGTTAACATAGACTTTGTACTAATGCACACTGGCATCAGCATTCCCATTTCTCCAAACAACTGTGTCACCAAAATAGCCTACTTTTTATTAATGAGTCATGGTGGTAAAAGTCGCCTTACTTCCATCCACATATTCAGTTTGTTTTACATGTGAAAGCTTAACTGCACTGCAGTAATGTAGGTGTCAGATCATCTATTAGAGAACTTCATCTGTATTGGCTGCTCAAATGCTATGAGAGTGTCTACATTTAGTTTTTCCACACTTCAAGCCATAAATGCCACACAGGGGATGCCTTAAAGGTAAGTGAAGATACAGATACTCAAGTTGATCACTCTCATTGTTGACTCAGTGGTCAACCCCTCAGTGGTTGACTAAGTGGTCACACATCCATTGGACTTATAAAAGTTCTTTATTTTGTAAAACAAAATCCTTTCTCTTTGTACAGCCATACACAGTGACAGGATTTCAGACAGTGCCATTTGCAGATGCTTCATTATCTTCCATATATGGAAGGGCATCTTGAGTTTTGAGGGGTTGAGTCAAAAACCTCTTTTGGTGACAAAAAAAGAATGTTTTAAAGTCCCAATTTATTTTTTGAAAAATATTAAGGTTGAGTGTGATTTAGTTTTTCCATAACCTCCGATATTTTAGGTTTTCTGGCTTTAAAATATGATGGTACTTGAGCTTTAAGGGTTTGGCCATTTATTTATTTTTTATCATGTAGCTATTTTCCTTTGTTTCTGTCAAGCACTTCATGTTCTTTGCTGTATAAAAGGGGCATAATAAGTTTTGATTAACAGATGTTTTCCTATCCAAATGATTTGAATCTACACATGGTATTATAACAATAAAATACATATAAAGTTCTTATATATAATCTTAGTTTATTAATAAAATTATTTGTAAAGTATTGAGCGTAAGTGAAAATGCATCATATTTCTCCAAAGCCCTAAAAATGTATTAGGACTGAGCTGGTCAGTGAAGAATTAAACAGTGGATAACAGTGTCTGACTGTGTGTCTCATTCACTTAGAAACTGATGTGACCGAAGCATGGGTGGGGAACCCAAATCTTAAGTTTGAGAGGGTGTCTGCTGATTGGTGTGGACATTTCAGATCAACACCTGCTCCCTTTGCGCACAGCCATGAACACACATTATAGTTACCAGTACATACAGATATGCATTCATGTGCACAGATGTAGTCACACTCATACACATGTTGCAGCTCCACAAAAACCAACAGTATCCACAGGGGACAGGTGACACAGACCATATGTCGGTGATGTACACAGAATGTACTACAGAAGTGATTCTTTTACTACCAGCACAGTATCTGATTCTGCAGGGTAACCTTTGTAAAGCAAGGACACAGGAAGACAGAGACTCTGTCTGACAACACCAGCCTCTACAGATGCTGAGGTGAACAGAGGGAGGTTTTATGTGCACCTGGGCTCACCTAAATGCAACAGACAGAACATATTTTTTAAGGTTCAAAAAGTCTTACTTTATAATAGTTGTTACATCATGATTTTCTCATATCAAAAAAGTTGCCCTGTATAGAAAATTAAAGATTATTACAACAAACAGAACTCAATGTAGTCAGCGTAAACAGATAGCAGATGGTTTACCTCCCTCTGGATATGTTGCATTGTAATGTTTAAGACCAAGGCCATATTCAGTTTGTCACACATTTAAATTGGAATGCCTGAAAACTGAGTATGTCAAAAGTACATAATGAGATTGTGTCAGGGAAAAATAAGAACAGGCAGAGAGGTATGCCATTCTGAAAAGAAAATATCACCTTTGAGATTGCCTTTGAATAGAAAATCACATGCATTGCACAATTTCTGAATAATCTCTGACTTTGAATAAAAGCAAAACTGAAATAACCCAAACGTTTCTACACATTGCATATCTTCAAAGGTTCAGCACTTACACTGAACACGACGGAAGCCTGAAATGGTCTCTGTAAAGGCCAAGATGTATAGGACGGGATTTTGGCTGACCAAACATTTGAAAAAGAATAAATGTCAGTGAAATTTACATGATTTAAATTAAATCATAGGATTTCTTTGCCTCTTTCTTTATAAGGCCTGCATTCCGATTTCCACAGAATACACATTCATTCGAAATGAAACTACAAACGGTGCGTACTGATGAATTCAATCTCAGAAGAAAAGACACATGGCGGATGAGGATAATGAAAGAACTAAAATACACTGCACATCTTTATGATGATTGCAATGGTAGCAAGTGTGCTGCAATGTGACAATAATACATAACACAATTGCCTGTAGCATTTATTTCATGCTGTGTTTAATCCTGCAGGAATAATGATAAAGGGAAACAATCAGAGTGTGTGTGAACACAATACAGAGCTTGACGGAATGGGTTATTGCTCTCCCACAGAGAATAATTGAGTCCTAACCAGGGGTCAGCAGAATAAATCATTGTCCTATATACAATAACTTATGACCTCCAGTACACCTACTAGTTTCTCCTCAGAGTTTTATTCTCCAGCTGTGCGCTTAATGTTGAGATTTGTGTATAAATGTAGATTTGTTCCTGTATTAAGTATTTGCACTGTCCTTATGGGAATTATACCCTTTTCCACAACCCATGCTTGTGAGGTTTTTCCTAAAATATGTGGGGAAATGTATCCATTTATTTTTCACTTTAAACAAGGGAAATCACAGTCTACATTAGAGCCATGTGCTATGTTTTAGGATGACTTACTCCAAGACTTTCCACCTCTGGGAACTCCTTCAAGACTGTTGGAAAACCATTTTTGATCACGACCTCATGAATCTCTGTGAGAGAACACCAAGAGTTTGCAAAGCCATAATCAAAACAAGGGTCTGAAGTTGAGTTCAGTTAGGAACTCTAAAACGAAGACTTTAAAAATGCCTTTAAGTTGGAATCCCAACTATAAACTGTTAAGGGTCACTTGGGAGCCTATCATTTTAGTCAAAAGCCCAGAGGTTGGGTCAAGTTAGCCAATCCATTACAGCAACATCACAGAGAGAAACAATCCTGCACACTTACTGCAGACAATTTATTGACCTAACATGCATGTTTATAGACTGTAGGAGTATCAGAGTACCTGGAAAAAATCAATGCAGGCATACAAACTCCACATAAATAGAATCTGGATGGTGCTGGCCATTTTGCCTCTTCAACATTTTGTATCCTTATAATAATTTTCCGGTGCGAAACAACATCATCCATAGGATGCTTGCACCTACCCTGCATCTATTAGTATCTGTCTCGGGGACATTTTCTACCCTCTTTGACAACTGGAGATTTTTAGTAATGTTCTATATTTTATATATAATATACAATTAAATCAAATAAAATGTGAGATCTGAGCATTTCTACCAGTCATTTTTCTCCAGTTCATTAAAATACTTATAGTTTATGTTTAAAAAGATAAATAAACTGATCTTCACAGGTTTAAATAAATTGGTACAAAATTTGTTTGTTTGACGAGTGTGAAATTGAATAGTGGTGTTAATTGGTAAAGGGTGAACTGACCTGAAGAAGACATCTTCTGGCTGGAAGGCGTGGTAAGCCGTATTCATCACTTCCTGTTTTCGCTGTTGCATTCGGTGAATTGTTTGGTGTGTGAAGGCTCTCTTGTTTGATCTGATTTCTCTCTACTGTGATATCTCTTACTTGTTCTAATATATAAGCAAGTTAAAACACGTACTTTCTGTTGCTGCATTTAATGTTTGGGGACTCTCCGTGTCTGACACGGTTTTTCTAGTAGTGGTAAGGGGTCGCTAGCTTAGCGTTAACTTTAGCTCCACCATGGCTACACGTTCTGCTGTTTCTCTCTCTGAGTCTCCTCCTCTCTCCTGCTCTTTTTGTTAGATATTCAGTAACTCCTCTGCTTCCTTTAGTGATAATGGTAAGTGTAATAAATGTAGCGTTTTTGTAGCTTTGGAGGCGAGGGTGTCGGAATTGGAGGCCCGGCTCCACGCTGTTGAAAAACCAGCAGATAGCCAAGGCCCCTTAGCCAGTGCGGAGCCACCGAGGGTAGCTCCCCGTAGCAGTCCTTCAGCAGAGCCCGCGCAGCCGGGGCCTCAGGTCGGCTGGGTGACGGTACATAGAAAGCATAGTCCTAGATCCCAGATCCTAGGTCACCACCAGGTCTGCGTTTCTAACAGATTTTCCCCGCTCAGCGGCACAACGGCTGAGAAGCCAACTCTGATAATTGGCAGCTCCATAGTCAGAAACGTGGCACTAGAGACACCAGCGACCATAATCAAATGTCTGCCAGGGGCCAGAACGAGCGACATCAAATCCTACCTGAAACTGCTGGCAAAGGATAAGCGTAAATACAGTAAGATTGTTATTCACGCTGGCGGTAATGACACCCGGTTACGTCAATCGGAGGTCACCAAAGTTAGTGTTGCTTCGGTGTGTAAGTTTGCCAAAGCAATGTTGGACTCTGGTCCCCTCCCCGTTCTGACCAGTGACGACATGTTTAGCCACATGCTGTCATACAACCGCTGGCTGTCTAGGTGGTGTCCAGAAAACAATGTGGGTTACATTGATAACTGGCGAACATTTTGGGGAAAACCTGGTCTGATCCAGAGAGACGGCATCCATCCCACTTTGGATGGAGCAGCTCTTCTTTCTAGGAATCTGGCCGAATTTATTAGTTCTGCAAAACTCTGACAACCCAGGGTTCAGACCAAGAAGCAGGGTCGTAGTTTAACACTCCTCTCCGCAGCTTCTGTACTGCTACCCACCCACTACCCTATTAAGACAGTGTCTCACCCACGGCCAAAATTGAATAGATTAAAAAATAATCTAAAAGGAGGAAATCAGGAAAATCTCATAAAAATAAACACAACTCAGACTAAAAAGAAAAAGAAAACATTTAAATGTGGCTTACTGAACATAAGATCTCTCTCGTCAAAGACTTTGCTAGTTAGTGACCTGATTTGTGACAATCAGATTGATTTATTGTGCCTCTCAGAAACCTGACTGCAGCAAGAGGATTATGTTAAATTAGTCAACTCCTACTAATTATTTAAATTTTCACATTTCTCAAAATACTGGGCAAGGAGGAGGAGTACCAACCATCTTTCAGTCCGATTTATTGATTAGTCCCAGACCAATCAATAGCTACAACTCTTTTGAATATTTAATCCTTAGTTTTCCTCATCCACATTGCAAAGCACTAAAACCACTTCTGTTTGTTGTTTTGTACCGTCCACCAGGCCCTCTCAATTTTTAGATCAGTTTTCAGACCTTTTATTTGATTTAGTGTTAAATACAGATAAGGTTATTATAGTGGAGGATTTTAACATTCATGTTGACACTGAAAGTGACTAAATATAGCGTTTAATCCTATCTTAGACTCAATTGGCTTTGCAAAAAACATTAACAAACCTACCCACCTTTGTCTTCATTCTCAGGACCTTGTGCTGACGAATGGCATTGAGTGTAAAGACATAACAATATTTTCTCATAACCCTGTCCTGTCTGACCATTTCTTAATAACCTTTGAGTTTAATTTAACCGAGTACTCCACACCTGAAAGAAAATTTCATTATAGTAGATCATTATCAGACAATGCTGTAACAACCTTTAAAGATTCTGTTCCACTTTTAATTTCCTCATTATCATAGAAAAGCACAGTGGAGGAAAATAACTTTGTTTCTGCCCCTTCACAAATTGATTATCTTGTTCATAGTGTTACTTCATCATTGCGTGGTGCATTAGAAAATGCAACCCCCTTGAAAAAGAAGGTAATTATTCACAGGAGGGAGTCGCCTTGGTTTAATTTAGATCTGCGTACTTTAAAGCACAATGTCAGAAAATTGGAGAGAAAATGGCGCTCTGCACACCTAGAGGATTCTTACTTAATCTGGAAAAATAGCCTACTGTTGTATAAAAAGACACTTCGCCAAGCCAGAACAGCTTATTTCTCATCATTAATAGAAGAAAACAAGAATAATCCTAGGTTTCTCTTTAGTACAGTTGCTAAACTTGCAGAGTCATAGCTTTGTTGAGCCATCCATTCTCTTAGCTCTTAGCAGCCATGACTTTATGGGATTCTTCTTAAATAAAATTGATTCTATTAAAAATAAAATCTTTGACATACTCCCGAAGATGATTACTTCATCCTCAGCAAGTGAGACAACATTGGAAATAACTGCAGAACCTGATGTGTTTTTGGACTGTTTTGATCCTGTGGAGCTTCCTGAGTTATCCAAAATATTAGCTTCATCTAAACCTTCAACTTGTATGTTAGACCCAATCCCAACCAAATTATTTAAGGAAGAGTTCCCTTTGATTACCAGCCCCATTTTAGGTATGATTAACCTATCCTTAGTAAATGGATATGTACCACAAGCTTTTAAGGTAGCTGTAATTAAACCTTTACTTAAGAAACCTTTGCTTTGATCGAGATGACTTGAAAAATTACAGACCTATATCCAGTCTTCCATTCTTATCTAAAATTCTTGAGAAAATAGTTGCCAATCAAGTGTGTGAGCATTTACACAGCAATGGCCTGTTTGAAGAGTTTCAGTCTGGCTTCAGAGCTCATCATAGCACTGAAACAGCTCTGCTGAAAGTCACTAATGATATTCTTATGGCCTCAGATAATGGACTTGTGTCTGTGCTTGTCCTGTTAGATCTCAGTGCTGCATTTGATACAGTTGATCACACTATTCTCTTAGAAAGGCTGGAATATGCTGTAGGGATCAGGGGAACAGCGTTTAAATCTTATTTGTCTGACAGATTCCATTTTGTTCATGTAAATAATAAATCATCTTTAAACTCCAGGGTTAATTGTGGAGTACTACAGGGTTCAGTACTTGGGCTAATTCTCTTTACTATATATATGCTTCCAATGGGTCAAATTATCAGGCACCATAGGATAAATTTTCACTGTTACGTTGATGATACTCAGCTTTACTTATCCATAAATCCTAGTGAGCCCAACCAGTTAGATAGACTACAAGCATGTCTTGAAGACATTAAAACTTGAATGACTTTAAATTGTTTGCTTCTAAATTCAGACAAGACAGAAGTTGTCGTCTTTGGACCGGAGTCTTTAAAAAAGAAACTGCTTAGTCAATCACTTAACCTGGATGGCATTAAATTGACCTCTGATAATAAAGTAAAAAACCTTGGTGTTATTTTTGACCAGGACATGTTATTTAAATCTCAAATTAAATAGGTTTCTAGAATTTCCTTCTTTCATCTCCGGAACATTGCCAAAATTAGAAATATCCTGTCCAGGAGTGACGCTGAAAAACTAGTCCATGCATTTGTTACTTCAAGGCTGGACTATTGTAATTCTTTACTATCAGGATGTCCACAAAATGCACTTAAAAGCCTTCAGCTGATTCAAAATGCTGCAGCAAGAGTTCCGATGAAAATTAAAAAGAGAGATCATATTTCTCCTATTTTAGCTTCCCTTCATTGGCTCCCTGTTAAATCCAGAATAGAATTTAAAATTCTCCTCCTCACATATAAAGCCCTTAATGATCTAGCGCCATCTGATTGTTCCATATATTCCTACCAGAGCCCTTCATTCTCAGACTGCTGGTTCACTGGTGGTTCCTACAGTCTCTAGAAGTAGAATGGGAGGTAGATCCTTTAGTTAACGAGCTCCTCTCCTGTGGAACCAGCTCCTGGTTTTGGTCCGTGAGGCAGACACCCTGTCTACTTTTAAGGCTAGGCTTAAAACATTCCTTTTTGATAAAGCTTATAGTTAAAATGGCTTAGGTTATCCTGAGCTATCTCCGTAGTTATGCTGCTATAGGCTTAGGCTGCTGGAGGACATAATGACCACTTTCACCCTCTTCCCTACATTCTCACAGTGCTCTCCAATTTTTCATTATTTGCTGTTATTTCACCTTTTAACTTGATGTTCTCTCTATTTTCTCTTCCTAGAAGCTACACATGGCCTGACTCTGTGTGTACCTTGACACCTTTCTGGAGAGGGGCATTGCCCAAGCTTCTGCTGGCAACAACTTAATGCTCACCTTATACAGATGATCCACTTGGCCCTGTCTTTCAGTGTTTAACCCTTTCTCTCTCCTAGATATAGCAATCGACTGAGCTTTTACTGTAACTAATTATATGTGCTCTCTTTCAGACTCTACCCTTGAAAACTGGCTCAAAGTTGATCTGTTCTTTCTTTCTAGATGAAATGACTAAAGGAGCTACATCCACTAACATTTACTTTTCCTTCCCATAAAAAGTACTCCTGGATCAGTGCTTCTGTATTCTTTGTGTGTCTCTTTTCTGTTCTCTCAAACCCCCAGTCGGTCGTGGCAGATGGACACTCACACTGAGCCTGGTTCTGCTGGAGGTTTCCTCCTGTTAAAAGGGAGTTATTCCTCTCCACTGTCGCTACATGCATGCTCAGTATGAGGGATTGCTGCAAAGTCAACTTCAGTGACTGTCCACTGTCTCTACATGCTCATCTAAGAGGAGTGACTGCTACAAATCTCTGACTCGATGCAATCTGCTGGGTTTCCTTTGATAGAACAACTTTTTATCCAATTTGAATAAATAACTGAATCTGACTGCACTGTTCAATGGTTAGGATTAATTGGAATGTATGTACCTGACTTTTGTGAAGTGCCTTGAGACAACATGTGTTGTGAATTGGCGCTATATAAATAAACTGAATTGAATTGAAACTGAATCTTACTTTTTAATTGTAATGTAATTTGAGTCACACTTATGGATTTAAAGATTTTTTTTTCAATGTGTTTGTATGCATTTTGCAAGCTGAAAAACTGATGGGTCTGCCTCCCATTGTATTTTCATACTTACTGTATTTTTACCTGTATTTGCTCATGTTTTTAAATGTTCGCTAACACATGCTCGTGATTATGCATTTGCCTGTATATTTGCATGTGTTTTTGCCTTTGTCGCCTGTTCCATTTCCATGGAAATAAAATGCGGGTGCAGCCACAAGTTTACACATTCCCCCTGTTTTGACTCCATTCAATCAACTGTGTGCATAATTACCCTGGTGCCGCGTGGTAATCTATTGGGACCCAAATATTGCAGTTTGACAAATCCTTCATTTGTATTCAGACGCTACACAAAGCATCAATCGTGCTTTAGCACACATGCTGCCCACCAACCCCCGCTTTCCGTTTTACACACACACACACACACACACACACACACACACACACACACACACACACACACACACACAGAAACACACCATCCCATCACCAATGCTTCCCTCACTCCCCAGAAACACAGCAGTACAAAACCAAAGGCTGGCTGATTAGAACAGCAAGACATGCTGGGATCTGGGTTTGTCATTAATATTTTTCTTTTCCAGATGGCGCCTCCTACGGTGTTAAAAGATACCACCACTGGGCTGGCAGCCAGGAAAGGGATCTTTATTGGAGGGAAGGACAAAAATTTGGAGAAACACTAAGATTAAATCTTTTTCTTTCAGTCCAAAGACAAAACACTAAAGTGACCTCTGTTAGATACTTTCCCTTAGGTTCATCCTCAGTAATAATCATCTACATATTTATCATAACACTTAAGTATTGGTTGTATTTATCCTTATTTTAGCAAACAAACTTCATGACACCCATCTAACAAACTCAGAGAGGATTAGAGCTTTTTCTTTAATCCTACAAAATTGTGTGCAATCAATGCACACACATACCGCTAAACAAATCCCCACAATCCCACACTGCCTGCGGGTGACTGTTTGGACCAGTGACATTTTGAGCCTTATTACACGCTCAGAACACAACGATGCACAACAAACAAGAACACCAATTTCATTTTTTTCTTTCCTCTCTCCCTTTCCCTCCTGCTTCTTCGCCCTCACTGTCATTTTCTTTCATTCTGTTTAGGATTGAGGATAAGGGGCAGGGGAGGAGAGCTGCAGTAAACAAGGACAGAAAGAGAAAAAGAGATTAGCACCAGCTAATAATCCTCTCTTTCAACATGTGCCGCTTCATATTTCCAAATTAAAGTCGAGTGCAAGAAAAGGAGTTTATTAAACATTAAACGTCCTCTGGCTGAGTCGAGCCGAGCACATCCCTCCCCTCCTGGCACTGTCCTGGAGGCTTACAGAGCAGTGTGCAGTGCTGGGCTTGCAGAGCTGGCGTAAACTAAAGTCATACATCACCCAGCTGATCAGGCCTTGGGAGAGGGGCCTGGGCCAATCATTTTGAGGTTAAACAATGTAATTTGGGTCTTGTAAGTGCAATTTATTTTGTCCGTCAGACAGAGGCATTGAAACATTTTCTCTGTTTTTCCCCTCCCTCTCCATTAGATAAAAGGAGGATGCTATTTGGGAGAGAGAGAGCAAGTCTTCCAGGGGCGAGACTCAGCGGTCATTTGCTCATTTGGGAAAAGAGACGAGACAAAGCAATGACTCACATGCTGAAATAAGCATTGGAGTTGTCCGACTGGTGAGACTGGAGAGCATTCATCTAGTGATTGTGATTTTCAAATAACATTTTAGATACAAAAAAACATGGATTTCTACTTTCTATTAGCCAAGGCTACATCATGTACATACGATGACTCTGATGAAAAGCATTACTGTGTTAAAGCACTGTAGAAGGCTGAACGTTTACTGATTTGAAGAAAAGTTTTTAATTTAAACAAAGATAATGCAAAACGTAATGTTAAGTTTTATTCTTGAATTCATATATTGAAAAGATAAGACATAAAAATAGCATCAGAAACCAGATTTGGAAAAAAATGTCTTATTTATCTTTTCTTTTTTCCTCTCTAAACCTCAAAGGCATTGTCCTATGTATTTTGTTTAATTACAAATCAAATAGGTTTAAACAAGTATCTGATTAGAGGCTTTGTAATTAATTATTTGCAGTTAATAGCATATTTATAAAGCAAATGTCTTTGACCCAATTACAAAAGTTTAATCCAACTAAACTTTTGGTTGATGACTAAATCAAAAGAGATATAAGATCGATATTATGATATATGGCAATTTCTACCTTAACTTTTTGGAACCTGGAATGTCTTTGTCTTAGTTTATGCTGTAGATCATCCAACTATACAGATCCAGATGCAGTGACATACAAAATGTTTTAGTTTAATTAAACCAGCAGCTAAACACTCTCTCAAATCATTGAATAATGTTTGGAAAAATAGTTCAACTGTTCAATTATTACAGTTATCTACAGTCATTCCCGTCACTGCATTTTAATGGAAATGTGTCTTTATATCCTCTATAGGAATCATGTTTTTCTTAACATCTCCCAGTCTGAATACTGCATAAATGATCAAACTGCAGAAATAAAGAAAAACTATAAAATCATGGATTAAAAACATGCTGGTATGGCAACATTGACAGGGTGTGACCACATGTGCACCAGTTTTTACTCTCATCATGATGTCTCTTAACAGATATTCTCTCACCATGATGCACTGTAGGACACTAATACTTAATGTAAGGCCAGATATTCTCTGGCCTTACATTAAGTATTAGTGCCCTACAGTGCTCTGTAGTTCTTTTCTATATTTACCCCTAGCATTAATGAGAATGCAGATCATGGGGGAAGCATAGCTATATTTTCCTAATACAAAATGAGGGTGTTAGAATGGAAGAATGTTTTTATTAGCCTTTGCTTTTATTTTGATTGCAAAATGAAAATCCAACTAAATTTAAACTCCTGTTCTATTACTCTAAACCACAAAAAGCTTTTAATTTAATGTTTTGTTTAAAATGTAAAAACAGTTTACCACGGATATTTAAAGAAATCTACCAAAACATGCGCAGATAGGCAGAAATGTAAAATTAGACTTTTAACATACCAACAACATAATACTACCAGCAGAGACATAAACAGACCCATTTTCTTAGTCTGGCACCAGATGCTGTCTCCAAGGCAAGTGTTCCAAATTACTGTCTGCCAGTGTGTCCAAGGCATTTTATCCAGCTGGGGATGATCACTGCCACCAATCTGCTGTTGCCATATCAGTGTACCTATTTACTGGCAAAGGTTTCAGTTTATGGCTGACTGGTGTATTCATATCGAGTCCTGAAAGTCCCAAGAGATAATGAATCCTCTGAACTCTTCCTGCCCTGAGCCTAATAACTTGTACATATGTATCAATTATAGATTTTACCACTTCTAACTCCAAACATTAATTGATCAAACCTCTAAACTATTTTAACGCTTAATGTTCACACATTTTATACTCAAAATGTCATGTTATTTAATTTCCTGGCCTACATGCAGAAATCCCCAAAACTTAGAATGCAAAACAGTAGGTCGTTATTTGAAGTGTGAAGTAATGGATGATCCGGGTCCTCATCTAGAGCAGTGTCTACAGAGGACAGAAGAGCTGTTAGAGTGGTATTTTTTTTTCCATCCCCAGTTAGAGCCAAGTTTTTCATTGTCGAAAAGAGAGATAAAATGCTCCGACCCAGCACTGATTATTGGGTTGTTCAATCAGATCACTGTTAAAAATAAATAATCTCGCCCTATTATCTCATCAGCTTTTAAAACTGTCTAGCAAGCCACCATTTTCTACAAATTTGATTTTTGCAATGCCTACCATCTAGTTCACATTTGTGAGGTGGATGAATGTAAGACAACCTTCTAAACCTATATATGGCATTTTGAATATCTAGTCATGCATTTCAGACTCACAAGCAATCCCACAGTTTTTCAATCCCTAGTGAAAGACATCCTATCTTTGTCTTTGTTTATCTAGATAAAATCTTTTTTCAGTCCCTGGAAGAACACCATGATCATGTCAGACAAGTACTTCAATGATTCCTGGAAAACTGCCTGTTTGTAAAAGCAGATAAATATGAGGTTCACAAAACATTCATATTTCTGGGTTACAGTTTTGAGGGTGAACAGGTGAGTGGTCCTTGAATAGCCCACACCTACAACCAGGAAGCCGCTTCAACGATACTTAGGATTCACAACGTCTTCAGGAGGTTCATTAGAAACTGTAGTATTGTGGTAGTTTCCTCTTACTGCACGCAACTCCACTATTATTATTTTTTTTAATTGGTCCATAGAAGTTGACAAAGCCTTCATTGAATTTAAAAGACGATTTTCTCATGCTCCCATCCTCATCCATCCTGACCCTGAGGTGCAATTTATTCTGGAGGTGGATACCTCAGATTATGGAGTGGGAGCGGTCCTCTCCCAAAGGTCCTTGTCTGATGGAAAAACGTTTTAACCCTACAAAATGAAACTATGACATTGGGTATTGGGAGCTCCTAGCCATCAGAATGGCCCTTGAGGAGTGCAGATATTGGCTGGAGGGCACTCCACAACCAGTTATCATCTTGACAGACCATAAGAACCACTCTTACCTCCAGTCAACGACTCCTTTCTTCTCACGATTCAATTTTAACATCTCTTTTCTCCCTGGTTTCCAAAACATCAAGGCTGATGTGCTTTTTAAGACAGTTCTCCATTGATGAGGTACCTACTTCTGTTTCTTTGGAGCACTCCCCTGGGACCTCGAGAGGGTGATCCAACAGGCTTTTCTACAATAATCTCATCTTGGAGGAGGTCCCCCTGATTAACTCTTGGCTCCCTCTTCTGTCCAGTTCCAAACCATTCACTAGGCCCACACCATTTTCTCCTGCCAGCCCGGAATCAGTCACACCATTGGTCTGCACCAGTGCTACTTCTGGTGGCCATCACTTAATAAAGATATTCAAATGTTTTGCTTTCTGCTCAGAATTTTCCATTAAAATCCTGTTCCAGCAAACTTTTTCCCAGATTCCTAGGTCTGTTCACCATTGACGCTGTCATCAGCCCATCCCCAGTCCAACTCAGACCCCCTTGTTACCTCCGGGTTTCTCAGTTTAAACCTGTGGTTTCCAGCTCCTTGTGCTCTCCTGCCGATCCCCATTGGCCATCTGGAACACTGTACACAGGATTGTAGTCGTCGTGGTCGTGGGTACAGTACCATGAGGACTGGGCTTGTTATGGTCCCAAAGAACGTTCTTAGGGGTCGGTTCCATCATCCTTGACCCTGATCTCATCTCGGAGTATGAAAACTCTTTGCCATCGACTTCTGGTTGGTCACCCGGTGTGTTTGTGTATTAGTATATTCCACCTTCTCTAATTGCGGGAGGTGACTGGCAGGTGGTTTGGGGGCAGCTGGAGGTCATTGGGTCTAATCAGGAGAAGTATTTGTAGGAGTGCTTTCCTTAGGACAGACTGCAGATGGCTCTCATTTTGCAGTGGTAATCAGGCTATGCCATCTTTGTCTTTGATCAAATCTCCAGATCGTTACTTACCTCCTTGTGTTCCTTTCCCAGGAAGATTCTTTCTTTCGGCTGCAACATAAGCTCAGAACACGTTATAGGAAATAAGGAGACAGAAATTCACGGAAAAAGAAAGTCAGAGCTTAAAGGATTTTGTACTCCTGCACTGGCCTCGAGATAGGTCAGGTTTATTTTTTTGTTATGTGTTGGGTGGATCTGTTATTGATGGCAAGCCAATCTCTCAGACAAATTGGTTGACTTCTCTTGCTGCACGGCACAGTGTGGTAGGCTAGCTGCACCAAAAAAAAAAAAAACTCCACACCATTTTGCTCTTGCTGTCCCGTTTCCCACACACATTTCCCTGGATGTTTGGACATTTTGTTTGGGACTCTTAAGGACTTCTACGAACTCTACACATCTTCAAATGCAGCAAGTGGACTTGTTGTGGGAAAGTTGGAACCATTCCTCCAAACTAAGGTTTTGTTGCAATTAGCTGATGAGGTCCATGCAATGTTAAATCGATTTTACATTTGAAACGGTCTTTTATTTAACACTAAATCCTGATTTGTACAATTAGAAAGATCCACCCAGGTAAGACTTGAAAGTAACCGCTGTGATTGTGAAATAAGGTTGTTACTGAGAAACTATTGGTACCAAAAGGAAACTTTTATTTAAAGTATATATATTCGGTACAATTAGTCAGAAGAAAAATTAATTTCTTTAAACCTGTTATTCTGAATATAAATAATTTTAGGCCCGTGTATTTATATTTCATCCAAAAGCATCTGTAATGTCTATTTTCAAAAGTTGATTTATTTATGGAGTTTGACAACATATACACAAAGTTTTTCACTTTACAGATTGTAATAGCCTGATTTATTAGTGTTTCTGTATATGTATTGATAAATGCTTTGCTCTGCGTTTACAATTACATTTACCTCATTCCTGTCTGTCTGTGGTAGAATCTATCTATCTATCTATCTATCTATCTATCTATCTATCTATCTATCTATCTATCTATCTATCTATCTATCTATCTATCTATCTATCTATCTATCTATCTATCTATCTATCTATCTATCTATCTATCTATCTATCTATCTATCTATCTATCTATCTATCTATCTATCTATCTATCTATCTATCTATCTATCTATCTATCTATCTATCTATCTATCTATCTATCTATCTATCTATCTATCTATCTATCTATCTATCTATCTATCTATCTATCTATCTATCTATCTATCTATCTATCTATCTATCTATCTATCTATCTATCTATCTATCTATCTATCTATCTATCTATCTATCTATCTATCTATCTATCTATCTATCTATCTATCTATCTATAGTATAAATACATAAATAAAAACAATAAACACAATTGAATCGGGGAACACGTTGGTGATTAGATAATGCCAGAAACCAAACAAGCTACTCTGACAAGTCTTAATGACAAACGTTTTTTTTTTTTCACCCTTCATGACTAAATCTTTTCTGCCAATCACAGTAGCTCTATAATGATAAAAAAAAAACTAGTGAATGTAAGTGTAACCAAAAATAGACACAAAATGATCTTATCATTACAAAGGGGACTTGTACATAGATATAACTTTTTCTGCATTAAGCACTAGTTTTTTCCCATCCTGGTTCTTTAATGTACCCGTCATCGAAAACCTTTTGTCTTCTGTAGTGACTAAAACTACTGTATACCAGTACCTCCTTAATTACAAATTATATCTAATTACTTCCACTTAGACAACGTGGGTTATATCAGTAACAGTGAGATTACTCTTAGAATCACTGCATGAGATTTACTGACCAGAAGACCCAACGCTGGTTTAATGTCTTCTCCCGTGAGAGCTGTTATCCTCCTCTTATGGACACACGTATATTTTGCTTATGTCTCTTAATGTGTACTGGCATTGGTGCCGGTCAGGAAATCTCTTGCAGTTTAGAGGATTAGACGCTACAAAGTGCCACTGGTGGAAAGAATGAGCAAGCCATACAAGTGAATTAAGAGATTAAGATGCTTTAGAAAGACTCATTACAATACTACAGGGATTTGGAAATGGAAAACATACCCTGAGTTTTGACCAATCCCTTTCAGGAGGTGATAGCAATTGTTAAGCCTCTCACCAAAACCAGCAATCTATCTGCCAAAGTTTTCAAATCTAATGGAATCCCAAGATTTCACGTGTTTAAAGATGTGACATACAATCACATTCACAGTGACAATTATGTACACCCAATATGGGAAAATGTGCAAATTTGTCCAAAGTTGTGCTACAGGTGGCATTTGTGACAGTTTTAAGGTCAGTTGGCACCCTTAGTTTTTTGTATGTGCATCTTGTTAGTCTGACTTCAATTATCTCAGCTGTTACTGAACAGAGTAGTGTGTCATTGGCATTACTTTCATAACATCTGTTTTTACTGTTAATTATACACATTTTTCACTTATAGGGCCTAAACAGTATTTTGTTCACATGGATATATGAAATTATAGTTTCACAGATCTGCATGGTAAAAGACCTAACTTTTTATACTTGTAACAAACTTCAAGATAACAATTTGAATGTTGTTTGTCACTTTAAAATGTGTCTTTAGAACTGGGGTTCTCTAAGTTCATGTTCAAAAATAAAAATGTTATATTATAGACTGAACAACCTGTGCTAAGCAAATATCTTTCAAAAAGTCTGTTTACAACTTACACACAAAAAACAAAACATTATGTCCACAATTGTTCTTTGTGCCCCTAATGCCTGTTTTATATGGCAAGATTTTAAAATTGTCGGCTGATTTTTTTAAAACATGAGAGAACCCACACGTAATGTTAAAGAAATCATAGATATAACAGGTTTGCATTTAACAGGTGTGGTGTCCAGCCACACGGCAACCACAACACACCACACACGAACAGATTTCACTCACCAACATTCAGATGTCAGACCGCAAATCTTGCACACCCACTTGAGTTCAGAGTAATTCCCTTCCGTTTTTCTGTCACCTCCCTTCTGATTGGCTATACGTCACATTCAACAGGCTGCATGCTCGTTTGTCCTTGCGGAATAGCCCACAGGGTAGAATATTGGGCCAGGACTAGAGCAGACTAGATCACTATTACACCACACACAGCAGGAATAAGATTATCTTATGAGCCATCATGAAAATTGGGGCACGTCAGAAAGGGAAAATCAGGTCAAAAACTGACAAAAATCCTGCTGTGTGAACCAGGCTTAAGTAATTTACATTTCAAGAGAGCATAATGACCACTGTAATTTTATGAAGTATTTAAACATAAACTTGATTACTTTTCATTCCATCCATCCATCCATCCATATCCATCCATCCATATCCATCCATCCATCCATCCATCCATCCATCCATCCATCCATCCATTATTATCTTTCTCCACCTCTTCCATACAAGGTTGCAGGGGAGCTGGTGCTTATCTCCAGAGGTGATAGAGAGGCAGGGTACACCCTGGACAGGTTGGGCAACACAGAGACACACAGCACAAATATGCACACAGACATTCACACCTAAGGGCAAGTGAGAGAGATCAAATAACCTAACAGTCATGTTTTTGTACTGTGGGAGGAAGCCGGAATACCCAGAAAGAACCCACACATGCCAACTCTATGGAGAAAGACCTCCGGGCAGAAGTCAAATCCAGCCCAGAAGTGTTGCTACAAGGCAACAGTGCTACCAACTGCGCCAATATGCAGCCTACTTTTTTATTCCTTAACAGATAAACTGATCAAAATCAGCAACAAAAATCTAACATCAAAACAACTTGGGTAAAACGTATAGATACCCAAAGACACTTATAGTACATCTCGTGATAAATCATAACTGAGTTTCAATAAGCTATAATGCATTTATAATACAATTCACCTGGAACACATGTAGCTCTGTCATTTATTTCTTCTTTTGAAGATTTTCTATAGCACTAGTGGTCTTTATTGACAGTTACCAGACAGGAAGTGAGCAGAGAAGGTCTCATGGTCGGGCCTCTGTATATGGGGTACCCACTCTACAGCTACACCATGCAACGCCCCTTGGTCATTTATTTCTAACAGACCACCCAACACATTTTTAACCTACATTTAGTCCAGCCCAAGATGGAGGAGTCACAGACTCTCCCAGAGAGGCAAACAAGCTGCATGCTGGCAAGCTGGACTAATTCTTCAAACTTGGATTCAGAGTTGACTGCAATCTGATTTTAGCGAATCCGTCAATCGAGAACAACCAAAGGCTAAGTATGATGTGCCCAGCGTTTATTCAAAATAAGGGGCATTTAAGACAAGATTGTCTTGAAAGCTTTTGTTCTGAGCTTCCGCTGAAAGGCATCTGAGCCAGAAAATCTCTAGTCACCTCGAGCGAAGTGGCTTCCTTCTTCCTTTAGGAGACAACAGGAATCGCTGTATCAGACATCTTTCAATGTCCCAGTCCAGCTGCACTGTGTTCAGTTCTCTTTCACTCTGCTGTCGGCCTGAAGCAGAGATGAACCCTCTTCTGCCTTAGTAAGAAGATGGCTAGTGGCTCACCTAGAAGTATAAGTTGCTAAATAACATCTTGAACTACTTTCCATTATGCCTATATCGATCAAATGGATGCAGTGGGAGAGATGAATAGCTATGTAAGAGGGAAAAGAGGTGAGTTAAAAAGAACACCCGAAATATATGTTTTTAGTTGTTTAGTTTAAGTCTGATTTGGTTTTTAACCCTATGGTTTGAAACCTACAAGAAGTCAAGCTAAAACATAAAACCATACATTTTCTTGTGTAATCTAGATTGCAAAATGTGAATGGAACATAAGGAGACAATATAAATGTAGTGATTTCTTTTTAGTGTACTGATTTGTTTTAGAAAAATTTAGGCAAAAAATTTGCTATAGCTGTCCACGGATTGTTGAGAGTTCATAGTCGAGCATTCCAGTTTCCTACATTTCTCTTGACAAATTGCTAAATTTTCCACACTTTCTGCCATGACATCATTAGACAAGGAGGAAGAACTAATTTGCCTTGTAGCTTTAGAAACACAAAAGAAAAACGGTGGTATATAAGGTCATCAAGCCAGTTAAGAATATCTGCAGAGTCAAGTACACCTGAATTTGGTAGCATTTAGTTGACAAAAATGCCTTGTAATGTAGATCACATCAGACAGATAGCAGAAACAATACAAACCCTTTCACTATTTAACTGTAAACATCTGTTAAAACAGTACATTGATGCTTAGATTGTCGAAAAGCCCAAATTTCTTAGATCAGATCCACAAAATGCACAATTCTATCACATCCACTAATATGCAACAGATTCTTTTTTATAGGTATGTTCAGTTTTGGGACTTGTTTTTTGAATAAGCTGAAGGCTTGCTCTAGATTTACTGGCAGCAAGGTCAGGGTGTACTACACATAGGCCAAAATTACAAAACTGTAAAAATGTTCCATCTTACTACTTCTACAGTTTAAACTACTTCAATGAGATGTCAGAGAACATGCCAGAGTGGCTTGTGTTTTTTTAAGATCTATGGAGAATAAAGTGACACTGCCCCTCCTAAAACCTATTGCTGCACACTGCTTATCAGCTGGCTGAAAAAGGATAATTACTAATTTTCCTGCTTAAAAGAAAGTCATATTTTGTCATGATCCAACATTTTGGACTTTGTTGCGGTTTTGGTTTTGACTTTAGTTTGGTTTTGTACTCATGTTTGGTTGTTTATTTCCTTCTACTGCCTCCTAGTGTTTGTTGTTTTCTCTCCCCTCACTTCTAGTTTTTTTTGTGGTTGCTTTCCTATTTCTTGTTATGGTTTTCTTATGATTGTTGATTATCATTATTATTATTATTACCTTTGTTCTCCAGTTCAGTTCCCCTAGTTTGCCTCTACTCCTCCAGTTCCTCCTGATCGGTTAGTTTTAGTTATTGTTTACATTTTGTTACACTATCTTAGTCCTCACGTTCTCTGCTTCATTCCCTGTTTATTTTCAATCAGTGTCGGTTTAGTTTTGTTTACTTTTGTACTTAGGGTTATCTAGGTTGTAGTGTTCTTCTGTTCCCTCTAGTTTCTGTTTTACTTTAGTTAATTATTATTTCTAGGTTCTTATGTTCCTTTGGTTATCCATCTATGTTCATAGATTCGCTTAGTTCTATTTCCCTGAGTTTTGTTTTACAGTGCTTACTTTTAGTTTGGTTTTCATAGTCTAGTTCCTCTCTCGTTCCCTTTTCTAGTTTGGTCACCTTAGCAATTATTCTTACTCCCTCAGTTCTCTACAGCCTGGTTCACACCTGTTGTCCATTCCCATCTGATTACCTACCCCAGTGTCTCATTGGTTCATACCTCACTCCCTTCTGTTTATTAGCTCTCTGGATTTCATTGTTCTTCGCTGGTTCCTTCTGTTCACAACCCCGTTCCGTAACCTCGATTATGTTCTGAGTTTAACTATGATCCTGCAGAGTCAACGTCTGTAAGTCTTTGGATATTGATTTATTGTTTTGTACCTGCAGTGCTTTTGCTTCGTTTTTGTTAAACTTTTGGAATTAAACTGAAGTGCCAAGGTGGGGTTTTGGATCGGATCAAAGTGCAGACAAGAACTTGGCAGCTGCATCTTAGTAATTTTTTTAGTTTATTCTCAAAGATGAAAAACTTACAAAACACTGCAGGAACTCATGGAAAAACATAGCATCGATTTTCAAGCGAAGCATAAACAAAGCATAGTCATGGTAGGGAACGGGGTTGTGACAAACAGGAAACAGCAACAAACAATGACACGAAACCAACTAATATACTGTGGGATAACAAAGGGTAGGTAATCAAAGAAACAGGGAACAGGAGTGACAAGGAGGCAGGGAGGCAGAAGGAACAGGTGTAACAAATGCAAAGACTGAGCATGGGCAAAGTAACTAATAAATAAACAGAAACACAGACCAAGCAAACCTATAGACAAAGACAAATAATCAAATGGGGAATAAGAAAACTAGAATAATCATGAACTAAAGTAAACAGAGAAACTAGAGGGAACACAGAAACAACAATAGCAACCTAAGAACAAACAAAGAACCCATAAAGAAAACCTGAATACAAAAGTAAACAAACCTAACCACACTGACTGAATTAACTGCAAAGGAAACAGAAAATAAACTAGTAAACAAGAGTGCAAAGGAACAAATACTAAAACATAAATAAACACAAAGATACTAAAAGAGAAATGAAACTAGAGAATCCAAGGAAGACAAAGAACTATAATAATAATAATAATAATGATAATAAACCATACAAAGTAAGAAAACAACCATAAAGGAAGTTAAGAAGGAAAACACTAGGAGGTGATAGAGGGAGAAAAAGAACTAATAAACATGATACAAAAACCAAAATAGAAACATCTAAGCAAAATGTACACAAACACAAAGCCACAAACAAAATCCAAAAATGTCAAATCTTGACAAAGACGTTTTACAATATGCCGCTGCCAAGCTCTTGTCTGCGCTTTGGTCACTCTAAACCTCAGAACGTGACAGATTTGGGTTTTGGTAGTAGTTCCTGTTGTGAAAAACAGTAAAATTCATGGGGTGGAAACTATAGGAGCACCAGCCATTGCCAATTAGGTAAGACTGTTTTACCTTAGCAACAGTTTAGCTACAGTGGTTTAGCTAAATGTGGGGTGTCTGTAAAGCAGTTGACTGCAGGCTTGCTGATAATATTAGCTTGTTAATCTTTCTCTAAAAGAGCAGACTGAGCAATAGAGTATGGAATTCTGTTAAAAAAATCAAAAATTTAGCTGGTGCACAAGTGTAATTATTATTTGTTAAAGATATGTTTTGCAGGAAATGGTAGCCTTTATTTTGTCATTTTTCTTTGAAAGTAGGCAGACAGAAAATGGGGTGAAGAGAAGGGGAAGACATGCAGCACAGGTTGCCATGGCCGGAACTCGAGTCAGAGGATAATTGGGTCGAGGGCCAAAGCCTCTCTATAAATGGGCTGTGTACTCTACCGCTCTGCCACGCAGGTATAATTATATTGTGCAGTTAGATCATGTCTTGCCTCTTTCTTCTAAATTAAGTGTAAATTCCATTGATATGTTAAAATAACATGATACCATCATATTTTTACTGAAGGTTTTACTATAAAATTGTATACCAGCCCATACTCAATGTGCACATACACTTTTATAAACAGTATAAGTCCAGATTTCTTGTTGAAGACTAATACATTTAGTTGTAGAAAAACAACCATTTCCAAAATATATCTAAATCCACTTCGTAAAATTGGATTCTAAAACAAATTACGAGAAGACATATGTTACCGTGTTTTGGATGAACGCTAATAAATCAAGCACATGGTGGTGTCTTTCAGGGGCAAATGAAATGGCCTCTTCTCAGCACAAACAACAACTTCTCACTGATTCTAATCCATAACCACACTCCCACTGCAAAACACAGTGAATACAAGGAGCAACAGTAAACTTCAGCCAGAGCCATACTGCCAGAGATTATTCTGGAACAAATCCATCCGAAAAGTAGCCTGCCAGGCATTGCAACTGTGTCTTCGGAAATGTTGAGGGAGGAGAAGAACAAACGGAATGAATAAGAAAATGAAAAAATGGAGAACAGATAGGGCCGAGATAGAAAGTGCTGGCCACTGCAAAGTCTCCAAACAAAGAGGATATGTGAGGCGTGTACCTCAAGCCTTTTTCCCTTACAAGAAGAGCCAGTAAGCACTTTTCTCTGCGTTGAAAAGCTAGCTCTCGCTCCTGGTGTCACATCAGCAGTTTTTTTAGCTAAACTCACAAGCACCATATCCAGGTGAGGGGTGTATGCTAAGGATATCTTCCTTTCCCCCTATCAGTCTTTTTCACTCCCACCAACCCCCACCATTTAGTTTCTCTCATCCTCTGCCAACATGTCTCTTCTTCATTCTCCTCCTCTTTTTGCACTTTACAATTCTCTGTCTTAAGCAAGATGCTTCTAAGTTGGTTCCCTTTTTCCATTCTTTATGTCTTACTTTTTAATCTAATTTTTCAAATTTCAAAACATCCTATGTTGTATGTGGGAGCACTTAAAGCGTTATTCTGAAGTCTACATTTATTTAATCCATATTTCATTCTGTAAGTGTAGGATTATATAGACAATAGTATGAAATTCTGTTTTACGATTAAGGTGCTCAGAGGAGAGTGTAATAATGACTGGGTTTCTACTCCATCAAGAACAGTTGGGATTTAGTTTCAGGATTTTCTGCATATGGATAAAGGTAAAGAAATTATATAGAAAAATATTTGTATTTCCAGAGTTTATTTCCTATCCTTTGTCTAATCGTTGGGTCCTTCATTCTGCTCTTCTTTTTTCTGTCTTCCCTTTCTTCCTACTATCTGCTACCCCTTCCTTGTCGCCTTCCTTCTTAGTTCCTTTCCTTGTGATTTTCCTTCCTTGCTTTCTACCCACACTTTTTTCTGTTCTTCCTTGTATCCTACCTTCCTCTGTTTCTTGTACTCTTTTTTTGTCTTTCTTTTATGCCCTTCCTTGTCTTACCTTTTTCATTCCTTCCTCCTTTATTTCATTACCCTCTTTCCTTTCTTGTGTTTTCCCATCCTGCCTCCTTCTCTTTCCTTCCTTCCCTACGTCATTCCTTGTTATCGTTCTTCCTTCCTTGTCGTTCTTCTTTCATCCTTCCTTGCCACCTTCACTATGTCCTTCCTTCCTTCCTTACTTTCTTATGTAATTTGTTTTTTTTTTTAACATTGAAGACAAAGAGAGAGAACTATATAAAGTTGAGTTTAGAAAAATATGGAATTCTTATATGAAAAATGTGCAGGATCCATGAAATGATAATTTCCTCTTTTCTTTACAAAAAATACAGTCCGCAACAAACATTAACATGTTCAGAAGTTGTTTTTTAGGTGTTCTTTGTTGTTTACATCAGATAAATATTTAGATATTAGCAATGTTATTTATTTATAAAATAGGAACACGGATGCTTACAAAGTCCCATGGAAGTGCACAGATGTACTCACACATCCAAAGATCCCTGGGTGGTAGAAAAGCTGAGCTATTCATGTGGCTGGAACACCCTCAGCTGGGAATACCACTTTCCCTGAAAAGTAAGGCTGGGGCACAAATCACATTTTCTGCACAATTAAAGTAGGGCTGTGGCTAAGTGTATCAGAACCATGCTCGCTACAGGAGCCCGGGGAGTCAGCAGGCCTGTCCCCTCTCCCCCTGTAATGGCAATGTGATGAAGACGGTTTCTCTGTAATTAGTTTCTGAAAAGTTCCCCTTGTCAGTGAAGCCACAGATTGAGCGGCAAAGAAAAGGCCTCTTAGTTCTGCGGCCATGCATTTTAGCACAGACTTTCTTTAAGAGAGGGATTATTGGGAATCCTGGTAAACTGACACAACACAAACTTTTTTTACTCAGTGAAGTGAAAAAAAAAAGCGTAAATGAGCTCTCCAAAACCTGATTTATGTAGCAATAGCAGAGACCATAACATATTTAAAACAGTTAATTCCAACCAACACAGCATTAATATTGTTTTGTTTCATAGCAGTTATGGTTTAAAAGCCATTTACTGTTATTCGAAATTGTATGGAAATGTGTGACCAAAGTGGATTTTTAAATGAACTGCACCAATCCCGACTCCTTTGTGTGCAGAGGAGAGGAAAGGAGACCCAGCTGTGAAAATTAAAGCTGTGATTTTCACCAATAAAACCATTACTGATGATTCTGTCACACAGCACACCTAATAACTTAGAACTTATGTAGAACCCCTGCAAACCTATACACTATAAACTGATTTAGCTGATGCAGATTTTCAAACTTAAAACTTTGTCACACAGTCCCCGGGGGTTGTTAGTGTTTTAATTTGTATCTTGTGATATAAATGCTGTAGTATTAGTGGTTTAAATTCATAACAAATGGCCTCATTTAATTAATATTTTCTAAGTTTATCTGTATTTATTTATGCATTTAAACGTTAACATGCCGATATCCAACATGACTGTTTGCAAGCAGTTCAGAGTCAATAAAAAATTGTGCCATCAACCTCAAATGTAGATTTCTACCTGTTTTGTCTGATTTAGCCCTGGTTCTTGTAGTAGAAAGCAGTAGGATGCAGAAAACTAATCTGGTTCCAGGCATATTTTTCAGCAGTGGAACTTAAATGACAAAGTTAATAATGGCAAACAGAACAATATCCCTCTTTGGAACAAGAAGAACTGACATTTGCCAATTTTGTTTTAGATGCAATAATGGGGGTTCATGTGTGTATTTGCAACGGGCAAAATATTTCTCTATTTTCGGCCTATACACTGATTAGATATAACATTATGAACACCTGCCTAATGTTGGTCCCTGTTTTGCTGCCTAAACAGCCCTGTCGAGGCACTGACTCCATTAGACCATTGAAGGTGTGCTGTGGTATCTGGCTCCAAGATGTCATGGATTGCTTTTTATCTTGGTCAATTGGAGGCCAACTCAACACCTCAGAGGCCTTGCTGTGCTCCTCAAACATTCCTGAACCAGTTTTTGGTTTGTGACAGGATGCATTATTCTACACTTAATTCTGATTTTGATTTATTTGTTGTTTTTAATATCTCCTATTTCTGTTCCTCAGTTTTTCTGTAAAGTACTTTCACTACCTTATGAATAAATAGTGCTATACAAATAGACTTGCCCTGCTGAAAGAGGCCACAGCCTTCAGAAAATACCAGAAAGAAGTCCACATGGTCTATAGCAATACCTAGACCGTGGGGCATGCAGAGTAACATCTAACTGGATTGCAGAACCCAGAGTTTCCCAGCAGAACTTTGCTAAAATAATCACACTTCTCAACTTGATGGAGTCCTTCCCATAGAACACTTTGGTTGCATGTGATTCCTAGGTACGATGCTCACAGGCACCTGACCATCCACAAAATGTTAAAGAAACCAGGATTCTTCAGACCAGATATCTTCTTTGATTGTTCTGTGATCCTGTTTTGATGGTCAAGTGCCCAATGTTTGTACTTTCCACAGGTCTGCAGCTTTGCAGCCCCACACCCAGTGAATATTGCAATGCAGCATTAACTTCTTCATCAATTTGAGCTGCAGAAGCTTGTTTTTTGGATTAGACAACCTGATAAGTGTATTTAAATTTAAAATATAAAAATTTTAGTTTGCCTCTATTATGTAAAGGTATTAGCAGTAACAACCCTCTGAATGTGGTGATGTACGGTAGTCCAGGCTCATTATTCTTGGACATTTTATTCCTATATTATCCACCCAGTTTAAATTGAGGACAGGTCAGCCCTGCAGGTAGCGGAATATGGGTTCGCCTTGTGTTGAAAAATTGATTAATGTCCCTGAAAATAATTTCAGCTCAGTGTCAGTATTTGTATCTCTAAAATATCAATGCACTTGTCTGCCTTAATGCTGCAGTCACAAAATTTCAGTTTCCTTTGTCAAGGGCATTGTTGCAACCATATATCATGTTAGAGCTGTGCTTTTATACTTGTTTAAGATAGGAACTTTGATAATCCTTCTTGTCTTTGATCCACTTGTTCAAAAGAAGATCTGGGATACTGATATGTCTCAACTTGATCCATATTTCCTCTGTTTAATGTCTGATTACAGATGTCCCCAAGCCTACCAAGGTCAGTGCCACCTTGATCCAAGTTGAACAATGTAAGGCCTCCATTTTTGTTCAATAAAGTTTGTAAATCATACACTTTACATGAAAAAATAAGCATATTCCCACTTTTCCCGAAAGGCACTAGTAAGGCATCTAATGGAAGAAAGCAAATAATTTTGGCCTCCAATGTTTAACTTTGAGGTTTTAACCTTTACTTTCACCCCATGATGAAACCTTAACTGCTTTGTGAGCTACCACCAAGAATGCATTGTCAGAAGGTCCACCAATAAATGCTCGACTTCAATTTTGCTTTCAAGATGACATTTGTGACGGGGGGAGATTACAAAGTGAATCACAGATACTTCCTGCTGTCACAAGGGATGGCCTAGAGGAAAATGCACGTGACCCGACATGAGGAATTCTCAGGGGCTGTCGGCTGAGATCAAACTCATTTGCCAAGCACAAGTCTCAGTGAGCAAACATGCCACACACATAAAGTGGTGCCTGAGATTGAACTGTTAAATTGTTGCTTCCTGTTTTGCTCCCAGTCCTAATTTGGAATTTATACCCATGTAAGCCATGTCAGCATAAATAGCAAAACAAAATAAGCTGCTCAAAAATTCTGCAGTAATCACTATTACAGAGTTAAGCATGTTTTATATACAGTATATTACCCTCAGTGAAATTTTTCATAAGGTTGAATGTAGCTCATTTTAAAATACCTGAAGCAGTTTACAATATTGTTCTCACTTTGTCTGTGTTGGTTTTTCAATCAATGAAGCTGTGAGTTGCAGTTTAGTGTGCAAAAAAGATCAGCTTGTTCTATCATCACACACTTGATGCTTTTAAAAGTGGAAGAGCTCACATTAAATGTGAAACATTTTCAGTACTGGAGTTAAAAGGCTCAAAATAAATAACAAAATCTTTAAATAACTTGTGAAAAAATTTAAAAACAAATCTAATAAAGGTGTTACAACATTTCGAAATGTTAAAATGACATTTGTAATCAAAGTAAAATCACCCAAAGTGCTATCCAATTAGATAAAACATGTGTTCATGCTTCACACTGTATACATTTTCGAGAGATTTATCATCAACTAGGGCTACACAGTAACACACTTGGTAGCAGTGTTGCCAGGGGTCTTTCTGCAGTCCAGTACAGTCCTAGAACGTCTTCTCTGGGAAAAATATTTGCCATAATTCATAACAAATGTTTGTATATTATAGTTTTAAAAAGACCATAAAAAACTAAGAAATCTGGAGTTAAGTTTGGAAAAGTCTGAAATTTTTACATTAAAAATGTTTAGGAACTCTGGGTTAAAGACACAGTCTATCTTACCCTTAGGGGCAGCCTTTATTTCGGCCTTATCTCGTTATCCCTATTGGTTGCCACCTGCAAAAACGGCAAATATAAACAAATTTCATATGTATGTACAGATACTTTATCAACCTCTAGGAAATATTAACTGGGTTCTCTACATTAACATACAGTTTATGTGCCGCCATGTTTACTCGCTCAAAGCTCCAGGCCTTAGCTTCCAACCACTGTAAACATTCGCTCATCTCTGCAGGTGTCAGGGTTTGGATGTTTTGGACTTGTTGGTTTTGGTTTTGTGTGTTTTGTTTACCTTTTTAGATTTGTCTTATTTGTGTTTTGTATTCCTGTTACTTGTGGTTTTCTGTTTTGTTTATCTTCGGCCCCCCAGTGTGCTCTCCTCACTCCTAGTTCCCTTGGCATTGCTTTCCTGTTTATTTTCTTAGAATGGTTTCCTTATTATGATTATTGTTATAGTTCTCTGCTTCCCTTACAGTCTATTCAGTCAGTGTGGTTTAGGTTTGTTTACTTTTGTAGTCAGGGTTTCTTAATGGTTTTGCTAGTTCTTAGGTTGTTGTGTTCCCTCCATTTTCTCAGTTTCCTTTAGTTCATGTTTATTCTGGATTCTTATGTTTTATTTATCTTGGTCTATAGTTTCGTTTAGGTCTGCTCACTGTTGTGTTAATTAGTCCCTTTCCTCATGCTTTAGTTTTATTAGGTTCACCTGCTCCCTCTGCCTCCCTGCCTCCTTGTCTCACCTGTTCTTCGTTCCTTTGATTACCTGTCACCTATTTTCATTGGTTCTCACTCCTCTCTCCCTCAGTGTATATATGTTTGGTTATTTTTATTGTTCCTCGCTCAGTCCTCCTGTTACTCCCATGCTGGTTCCTGTTCCTTGTCATTTTGGAAACTCGTGTAAGTTTATCTTTTTGTTATTAAAGCCTCAAGAACCTCATATCCACTATGCTGCAGTCAAGTGTTTTTCTGCATTCCGGTTCCGTTCCTCAACACATTACAACAGCAGGGATAAATCACATCTTATAAAACTTTTCCAAGCACACACAGCAGCTGTAAAGCAGGACTTCTCAGCATAGGACTATGATGGACTCTTTCATAAAATTGCAACTCGGGCTCCTTGTTTCTGTAGTTGAAGTGGCAAGAAGAATTTACGTGACCTATGAAATCAAGATGGCTACACTTTAGGAAAGAGAAAGAATTGGGGGTGAAGCAAGCACTGGAAGAGCCTGCAGGTTTGGGGGGGGGAATGATGTGTACACCTAGCCCAGAGCATGGAGCTGGTGGCCTTTGATTTGTACTGCTGCTGCTTTGCCTGTCACGTTTCTGCCACCTCCCAGCAGAAATAACCAGCACTGGCAGAACTGGTGACCAGATGCAAGGAGGTGCCAGTGGCTATAACAGCGGATATATCGCTTATGAGATCAGATGTCTGCAGGGCCAGCGAAGCCACGAGAGACTGTGAATGAGTGCGAGGGAGAGAGATACAGCATTCACATCAGGAGGAAATTGCTTTGCTGCCACCAGCCCTTCGGTGGTAAACACAGCAAGTTAGTGTGTGTGGCAGTCAGTGAATATAATTGTCTTGACATGGACATTGTTTCGACGGACAGAGGGAGTGAGGAGTGGGAGAGGAAGAAAGTGTGTTGCAGGGGGTAGGGGGGGCGAGAGGCTGTGAAGTATGGATTCAGGAAATTGGCATGGCGTTCACACATTGCCTGGGTAAAAGTGGCTCAACAGCAAAGGGAGAAAATTGTTTATGAAGCTTTCCATCCCTGAATCTAAACTGAAAAGCAAGAGGTGGGAGGGAGAGGAGAGAAAGAGGAAAAGATGGGAGAGAAAGAGAGAAAATTGGATGGGAAACTGTTTTGGGGAGAAGGGGTTGAATAAGAAGGCAGCAAGTGGAATAAATGGAATAGAAATCAAGATATAACTCAGAATGGACTGTGAATCAACTACAGCCTATAGGCTAAGAGTATGCATGCAAGGGAATATTCCCTTTTCTTTTTTTATTCTTTTTAAATCTATTGCTATTAAAATAATTTCACAATAATTACTCTTACATAATTCAAGAGTTAAACATTTCAGGCTTAATTTATGGTACTGACTTCTAAAATTACATGAAACTGCATAGTATAAAAATACAGTTAAGCAGTATTGAAGCCATTTTGCAAAACTAGGACCTATATAATCTTGGTGACAAGCATAATGCCTATCAGTGGCTGTTTGATAAACTGAAGGAAAAGTAAGCAATATCATATGTAAGCAAAAAAAAATGTTGATGGACATTTATAACAAATACTGGTGTGTGGATTACAGTTATTATGCATTACTCATCAAAAACATCTGTATTAGTCTTACTGGATCTCATTGCTCAGATGGTAAAGCGGTAGTTGGTTGTTTGATACAGTGCTAAACTGGTGATTGTGAAGCAAACAACAAATAGGACAAAACAACAGAAAACTGGAAGCTGCATAACTGTTCACCCTCCAAGTCAGTACTTTGTAGACCCACCTTTTGTGGCAATTACAGTTACAAGTCACTTTGGATAAGTCTCTATGGCTACATTCACACTGCAGATAATTGTTACCCATTTTTTCATGGCAGTCTAGATGGCCCAATACCGATCTTCTCACCTCCAAAAGTCTGAATTGTGCCACTTTCTTATGTGGTACTAAATCATATACATACATTTCAAAGCAGTCAGAATGGTCATATTGCATTTCATCCAACTTTCATTGTCTTGGCTCCGACTAGTCATCCATACATATTTCTCTACAGAAGTAGCAGTCACTGCTTCACAAAATGCCATTGTTAATAGTTGTGTTCTCTTTGTTCTCCTGCCTTTCTTTGTCTTGTTATAATGTGGTCATAATGTTCTCAACTCCCATTGCTCAACAACTTAATAAGAAACGCTGACATCCATTGTTTTTTCAGTGTGCTGCTGTGTGACATCTACATTCTCCTGCGCATTTTGGTGGCTTTGGGGTTGTGAACCCTTCAGACTGAAGTCTGATGGCAGTTGCATTTAATTAGTAGTTTGAACGACAAAGCAAGAAAATCAAATTTTAGCAACAAATTTTTTATTTTATAGATTCTCAACTGGATTGAGGTCTGAACTTCGACTAGGCCATTCCAACACATTTAAATGTTTCCCCTTAAACAATTCAAGTGTTGCTTTAACAGTATGCTTTGGGTCATTGTGCTGTTGGAAGGTGAACCTCCATCCCAGTCTCAAATCACAGGCAATCTAACACAGGTTTTGCTCAAGAATATCTCTATATTTGCACCATACATCATTTCCTCAACTCAGACCAGTTTCCTAGTACCTGCTGTTGCAAACATCCCCACAGCATGACGCTGTCACCACCATGTTTCACTGTGGGAATAGTGTTCTTGCCATGATGAAATGTGTTTGATTTGCGCCAGACATAGCAATTTCCTTGGATGCTGAAAAGTCCCATTTTAGTCTCATCTGACCAGAGCACCTTCCTCCATACATTTGCAAAGTTGCCCACATGTCTTGTGGCTAACTCAAAATATGCCTTCTAATTTTAACAATAAGTAAAGGCTTTTTTCTGGCCCCTCTTCCATAAAGCTCAGGTCAATTAATTGTATGGCTTATTGTGGTCCAGTGGACAGATACTCCTGTTGTGGAACTCTGTATTTCCTTACCTTTGGTCTCTGTGGTGCCTCTGATTAATGCCCTCCTTACCCAGTCTGTAAGTTTTTGTGGGCAGCTCTCTCTTCATAGGTTTGCTTGTGCTTTCCATTTGAAAATGATGGGTTTCATGGTGATGGGAAACATCAAAGATCTGGATATTTTTGATAACCTCATCCTGACTCGTACTTCTCAACAACCTTATCCCTGATTCAGGGATTGTTATCCCTAACAACCCCTGAATTGTTTGGAGGGCTCCTTGCTCTTAATGTTGTGATGCCCCTTACCTAGTGGTGTTGCAGCCCATGGTGAACTTTCAGAAAAGATATACTGGCAGATTCTGGATTCTGATAGGAGTTCGTCCTGTATTCGGTGGGTTGCTGGTTTGAACCTCTGCTCTGTCCATCTCAGTCATTGTATGGGCAAGACACTTCACCCAACTTGCCTGCTGATGGTGGTCAGAGGGCTCGGTGAAGCCTGTGTATGGCAGCGTCCTTTCTGTGTCAGTGCACTCCAGGGCAGCTGTGGCTGCAATGTAGCCTACCATTGTCAGTGTGTGAATGACTGATTGTAATGTAAAGCGCTTTGGGGTGTCTGGGGACTTGATAAAGCGCTATACATGTTCAGGCCATTTACCATTTTTGAAGGTAATTGGTTGCACCAGGAAATTTTATGAGCGTCATATTAACATGCCGGTTTTTAGTTTTTTCTTTTCATTATATATATATATATATATATATATATATATATATATATATATATATATATATATATATATATATATCCACACACACATACACACTAATATACACACTTATCCCTAAAAAAAACAGGGAGGGAGAGAGAGAGAGAGAGATTAATATGATTTCAATTTTTAAAGTACAGGTTGGAATATAACAAAGGGTAGGTAAAATGCCAAGGGGGATTAATACTTTTACAAGGCATTGTATACGAGGCTCTTTGAAAAAAATCAACGATGCAGCTGCAATTCATCCATTATTTGCAGAAATGCTGAAACTGCCCTAGTCCTCAATTCACTGCACCGGCATCCCTGTTACTCAAGATTTCCTGAATACTTCAACATACTTGCACCCATAAACAGTAGCAGAAACACGATATACATTTTAGATGGATATCAAGGCTTTGGGCTATTTCCAAATGATTCAGCTTTTTAATATATTGCAAACAAATTACTTCTACTCCCACACTGTTCATAGTACATAAAAATTGTATAAATCAAACTTTAGATGTTCTTGTTGACTTTTAACTAGTGCATGTGCCTTTTCTGCCATTGATAGATAGATAGATAGATAGATAGATAGATAGATAGATAGATAGATAGATAGATAGATAGATAGATAGATAGATAGATAGATAGATAGATAGATAGATAGATAGATAGATAGATAGATAGATAGATAGATAGATAGATAGATAGATAGATAGATAGATAGATAGATAGATAGATAGATAGATAGATAGATAGATAGATAGATAGATAGAAAATGTATCCGATTTTGTATTTTTCACCATTCCCATTCCATGGGCATGGAATCATTTAGGGTTATTTTTCATGTAGACCCAAATACATACATTTCAGTCGTGTAGGATGATGGCCAAATGATTTTGTATGCCTGTCCTTAAACCTTTGGCTTCCGTGTGACTGAATGCATGGACTCTAGTTTGTTCCTCAAAGATTCTCCTTAGGGAGCAGCTCTCTGGGCCTGTGGCAAATCAATGCTTTTTCTGTCATTCTTCACCCAGTCTGATTAAGTCTTGATACCTGTCACTTAAAGTCAAGGCAAGAGATACACTAATCAGATTTTTCCAAGCCAATACCAATTTCCAGTTTTCTTTAAGGACTAGTCTGCTAGATCCAACTTTGTCCAATTTAGAATAGTTTTTCCTAAGGGGTATACGGATAAAGAAAACGTGCTTCTTCATAGCGTTAGTAGTTTTAAATGTTAAATAAATAGCAAACAATTAAACGTTGTTTTTTTATTTACCAATGCTTGAAAGCACACATCCCTAACCTTTATCTGACTTTTTAGTAAACAAAAAATGCATTTAAGTACTGATTTTAACAGATTTTTTTAGAATCTGATCAACTGATGACTGATAGGGCCAATCAAGAGAATAATAACCTATTCAGGGTCTGGACTTGGTTGGTGCATCTATGGCCAGTCTTACTACAGTGGCTTCAGTGGCAATGCATATGCTTGACAGACTGTGACATCAAAGGGCTTAAAATAATCCTCACAAACCAAATATTTAAAGGTGACACAATAAATCCTTGTTCACAGTTGATAAAAGTACCTCTGACCTTAATGAATTTGCAGTCTTGCTTCAGTTTATGCAGCCTGACGAATTATTAAATGGGTAAAAAAGCTCCAAATAGCAAATAACAAAATATTAGAGAAAAAAAAACTGGCAAAGTTAGACAAATATCACGCTACAGATATACCCATGAGCTGTAATGTAAAGGCAAGCCGGTTCCAGCAAAAACACCAATTTTACATAGTAATCTTTCCATTATAGAGCTGCTCCATAAAATCTAGTTTCCCCAGTCAGTTCCTTTTTTTCTGTTTCTCCTTTCAACATTAAAAAGCTAACACACTTCATTTAATGTTAGTATATTATTTCCTGTTGTGTTCCTGTATTGGTACATGGAGACTCAAAATGTTCCACCTATTGTTGAAGACACAAAATAATCCAGAAAAACTCAGTTTTCATAACTTATATTAAATGCATACATTCTAAGGAAGTTATAAGGCAGAAAGCAATTGCAAAGTTGAATACAGCGTGATTAAAGATTGAAAGGAAGGAGCTTTGTGAACTTGAGTTTATAAAACTTGATTTTTCACTTGAGGACATGAGACAAAATGACTGTCTGAATATGTGTGGGGTTTTCTTTTTAGTTTTTGAGCTGATGTTGACTTTGGACACCCACATGTTTCCTCTAAACAAACATACCTTGGTTATACAAGGAGGTACATGGATCTTAGGTTTGTGGCCAATTTCCAACTTACAATTTCTGAAAAGCTTTGACCATCTAATACCAATTAGCTGATTCTGATTTCTCTTTTATAACTAAACTTTAGGATGAAGAGGATTTAAAAAAAATGTCCAGCCCTTCTGCTACGAGCACACAATAATTATTCATATGAGAAACGGAGGCAATATCAGGTTATCATGTGTGAAAGAACATTTGCTGTATAACAAGGATTTACAATTGTTTGATAAAGACAAAATGATAACGTGTGGCATTTTAAACATCTTTAGCATTTTTTATTTATTGAATATCATATATGTATGGCCTAGAGAAGGTAGATCCCTACATTACATTTGAGATTTCCTAAAGCTGCCAACATTTCCCCCAGACACAAAGAAAAAAGCTCAATGGGATAAAACAGAGCACCCTTTCTGTACTCCCTTTGAACCTTCCTATTATCTGCAGCAAGTCTTTTTCTCTCACACACAGTTTAACATTTCATTTTAAATAGCTCCTAACATCTCTCGGCTTTCTCCAACTTCATTTTCAGTACTGCACTGATCGTAAACACAACTAACCTTGAGCCTTCTTCCTGCAGCAGCAACATACACACTGAGGAGTGTTGCTTCTGGTGATATACTGTATGTTGGCTTTGTTATGGATTTTGTGTTGACTGTAAAAAACATAAGTTTCAAGTTTCTAACCGGTTGGGTACCAGTCAGGCCTGACCACACTGAAACTTGCTTGTTCCTGTCAACAGCCATTTTCTCGATACATCCCTATTTTTTCAGGGATAAGTGTTATTTAATCATTCATTACCATTTGTAGTAAATTTATTTATTTACAAATTGTACAAGTCATGTACGTTACATTTCAAATAACTGAGAATATAACATAAAAAATGTGACACCTTAACAAAACGTTTTGCATATTTAAAGCAGGTAAATGTAATTGTTAATTATTTGTAGAATTTCATGAAAATAAAAGATGATTTTTTCGGCTGAACAATTTGGGCTATCACACAGCAAATCATCTGTTAATCGAAAACCTTCAACATTTATTTGATGGACAGCTGCATTAACACAACATCAATCAGAAAAAAAACACAGTCACTGCCTGTGTGTGGACTAGTTAAATTTTCTTTCATTCTTGTCACCAAAAACAATGACTTCCTAACAGCCATTTCCAGTTTAAAACATTTCTACTGAGACATTACCATGTGAGTAGCAGTTTCCTCTTTAGCTGTGCTACCTGAACATGGAGGCTGAGGGGAGATAATCCTGGGTACTGCTGACTAGAGCAGGTATGAGGGACATGGGGAGGAGTGGATTAGTCCAACTGCTTAGAGATAGCAACAAGCTGGAAGGGATGAGAGAGGGGATTGGTGGAGGTGGTCTCCAGTCCAGACAAGAGAGGAGAATACAGGAGGGTATAAGACTGCATGAAAGGACAAATCTGTCTTTGGTACAGAGAAGAAATGTGTTTTTATGTATTTTGAAAGTATACATTTGAACAGTATCTTGCAAAACTATGTTTGTCATTGGCTTTTATGTGCTAGAACAACACAAAGTAGCACATAATTGTGAAGTGGAAGAAAAATTATTAAAAGTTTTTAAAACAAGTTAAACTCAAATAAAAATCTTTTTTTGGCTTTCTTCTTGCCACCCTTTCGCAGTCATTTTTTTTAGTCCATTAGTCCACAACTAATGGTTGTCATGTCAACATAATTCCCCACCTGACCTGCGGATCTTTGCAGCTCTTCTGGAGTTGCTTCTATAATCCATACCCTTCCTGCCCGGCTGACAGTTTAGTTGGATGACCCTACCCTCAGCTCTAAAATTTCAACATTTTGCAACTCTGTAATTTAGTTAGTGTAGTTATTATGTATATAAGGTATTTTTCTTGATTCTCACAGCATACTTGAATAATTTACAAAGTTTCACAGAAAAAGGATACACCAAGTTTCTTCATTTAAATTATACTGAGATTCAACTGCCACCAGAGAGTTAACCAAAAACCTGCCAGTTCCTTTATACATCATTGATCTTTTCACACTAATTAAAGTATAGCGGGGAGTATTTAACCAAGCTAACGAGAACTGTCAAAGTCAGCTTTCCTATTACTGGAAGACTATTGCAATGTAATGCAAGTACCAGTGGCTTGCAATCTGCAGCAACGACAAAGAGAGAGAAAGCGAGTGTGTGCAAGTGTATTGTTTTTAATAGTGTGAGTTTGTTAGTGGGCAAGTTAGTGAGAGAGAACACAGCATAATTAGCAACAATTTAAACATAGCAATTAAAAGTCAAAAGGACAAGCCAGCTAACAAAATGAATGGAACAGTGCCACTCTTGTGTTCTATTTCTTTATTTCTTGTTAGCAATAAAAGTGCTAAATATAATGAATAATAAACATCAACACATTTGGTTAAAAAAAAAACTTATTTATTTTTATATCAGGAGAAATGACCTAGTTATACTGGGAATTAATAATCTTTGTTGTGTGAATGAATATTTTCAGGACAGACTTAGGACCAAAGTGGATCCCAATGTCCATACCTAACCTATGAGTGTTATCAAGTTCATCATCAAGTTTGCGGACAACACCATGGTGGTGGGGCTCATCTCATCTCAGGAGGGGATGAGACGGCTTACAGGGCAGAGGTGGAGCATCTGTCAGCATGGTGCATGGACAATAACCTGACTCTGAACACCTCCAAGTCAAAGGAGCTCATCGTTGACATTCGGAGGTGTAAACAGGACACACAACCCATCACCATCAACGGGGACAGGGTGGAGATGGTGCCGGACTTCAGGTTCCTGGGCACCCACATCACCGAGGATCTGACGTGGATTACTAACTCTATGGCAATCCTGAAGAAGGCGCAGCAGAGACTGTGCTTCCTGAGGATTCTCAAGAAGAACAACCTGCGACCAGAGCTGCTGCTGTCCTTCTACCGCTGCTCTGTGGAGCCGGTGCTGAGCTGCGGCATCTCGCTGTGGTTCTCCAGCTGCACTGCAGCAGAGAGGAAGCAGCTCCAACGGGTCATCAACACCGCCCAGAGACTGACTGGCTGCCCTCTCCCCTCCCTGGAGGAGATTTACTCCACCCGCTGCCTCAGGAGAGCCCGCCGCATCATCATGGACTCCTCACACCCCGGTCACCATCTTTTTCAACTGCTCCACTCTGGGAGGCGTTTCAGGGCAATAAGGACAAAAACAAACAGACTGAAAAACTGCTTTTTTCTGAGAACTGTGGTTGCCCTGAACGCCTCATGTACACTGTAACAAATGTCAATATGAATAATGACATTAACAGTAAATACATTCTGTGCAATATCTTCAACACTAAGTGCAATATGCTACCTCATGTGCAATACTGGAACAACCTGTAAATATTCTTGTATACATCTTTTTTTCCACCTGCACAGTCCTTTTTTTTTTTTATAACTTTATAACTTTTAAACCTTTTAATATTTATTTTCTTTAATTTGCACTACTTGCCTGCACTGTTTTGTTTTGTTTTAAAAATTACGTAGCACCCATGTGGAGCAATGACAAATAAAGAATTCTGATTCTGATAGGTATTGTATAACAGTATCCAATTAGAACTATGAACCCAGATATATTGTAAACTGGCCTTACCCTAAAAGACAATTGGTCTTTTCACAGTCCACCACCTGTTGACCACTAAATATCAAAAACTTAAACAGAATCAAGACTTTGTTAAAGATAAATGTTTTGATGTTTTAACTCTCTATGACCAAAATTGTATACAGGCCACCTAAATTTATTTTTATCTCATGGCTGTAGAATGATCAGAAATATGCAGTATGTGTGCTTCTGTCTGTTTGTTTAAGACAATGTAAGCTTTCAGTATCTGGCAGTTTCTCAGTATTTCCTGTATGTTTTTGAACTGTTCCATAACAGCTTAAAAAGCAAAACAACAAACTCATGCCAACTCCTGTCTGTGCTGACTTGATGGTAATAAGAGAGTTAAGGTGTCCGCGGTTACAAGTGTAGTCTGAATGGAGTGCTTTCAGTCAAAATGTCAGTTTTGTTTTCTGCCAACAAAAGCATTGGAACATGTGAAAAAGAACAGCTGTTTTGTGAATTCAGCAAATATAAAATGCAGCTTGTGAACAAAAACAACATAAGATTAATTAAATTAATGCAAGGCAATGCCGCAATTACTAGGTAATGAGGACATGACCTACATATAGGTCGCGCCCCTCCTTGAACCACAACCTTAACGTGGTGGAGGGGTTTGAGTGCTCAAATGATCCTAGAAGCTATGTTGTCTGGGGCTTAAATGCCCCTGGTAGGGTCTCCCATGGCAAACAGGCTCTAGGTGACGGGTCAGACAAAGAGCGGTTCAAGAATCCTTCATGAGGACTATAATATCGAGGCACGTGACGTTGCCCGGTACGGCAGGGTCCCACCCTGGAGCAAGGCCTGGAGTCGGGACTCGCCGGAAAGCGCCTGGTGGCTGGGTTGCTCCTTGCGGGACCCGGCCGGGCCAGGCCCGAACGAGAGACGCGAGGCCATCCGCCAGTGGGCTCACCACCTGCAGGGGGAACCGTGAGGGACCGGTGCAAAGAGGATTGGGTGGCGGATGAAGGTGGAGACCCCGGCGGCCCAATCCCCGGATGCTTAGGCTGGCCCTAGGGACGTGGAATGTCACCTCACGGGGGTGAAGGAGCCTGAGCTTGTGCGGGAGGTCGAGAGATATCGACTAGAAATAGTCGGGCTCACCTCCACGCACAGCGTGGGCTCTGGAACCCATCTCCTTTAGAGGGGTTGGACTCTCTTCTACTCTGCAGTGGCCCACGGGGAGAGGCGGGGTGTGGATTTGCTTGTTGCCCCCCAGCTCAGCCGTCTCATGTTGGAGTTTACCCCAGTGGATGAGAGGGTCGCATCCCTGTGCCTTCGGGTTGGGGATAGGTCTCTGACTGTTGTTTCGGCCTATGGGCCAAGCGGTAGTGCGGAGTACCTGGCCTTCTTGGTGTCCCTGTCGGGGGCGCTGGATAGTGCCCCTCCCGGGGTCTCCATTATTCTGCTGGGGGACTTCAACGCCCACATAGGAAACGACACCTGGAGAGGCGTGATTGGGAGGAATGGCTTCCCCGATCTGAATCCGAGTGGTGTTTGGTTATTGGACTTCTGTGCTAGTCATGGATTGTCCATAATGAACACCATGTTCAAACCTAAGGGTGTCCGTCAGTGCACTTGGCACCAGGACAACCTAGGCAGGAGGTCAATGATCGACTTTGTTGTCGTTTCATCAGACCTTCAGCCGCATGTTTTGGACACTCGGGTGAAGAAAGGGGCTGAGCAGTCCACTGATCACCACCTGGTGGTGAGTTGGATGCGCTGGAGGAGGAGAAAGCCGGACAAACTTGGCAGGCCCAAGCGCATAGTGAGGGTCTGCTGGGAATGCCTGGCAGAGCCCTCGGGCAGGGATATATTCAACTCCCACCTCCGGGAGAGCTTTGACCAGATTCCGGGGGATGTTGGAGACATAGAGTCCGAATGGACCATGTTCTCCGCATCTATTGTCGATGCTGCTGTACGTAGCTGCGGGCGTAAGGTCTGCAGTGCCTGTCGCGGTGGCAATCCCAAAACCCGGTGGTGGACACCGGCAGGAAGGGATGCTGTCAAGCTGAAGAAAGAGTCCTATCAGCTGTGGTTGGCTTGTGGGAATCTTGAGGCGGCTGACGGGTACCATGAGGCCAACGCGCTGCGACCCGGGCTGTGGCAGATTCAAAAACTCAGGCCTGGGAGGAGTTCGGTGAGGACATGGAGAAGGACTACCGGTTGGCCTCGAAGCGATTCTGGCAAACCGTCCGGCGCCTCAGGAGGGGGAAGCAGTGCTTGGCCAACACTGTTTATAGTGGGGGTGGGAGGCTGCTGCCCTCAACTGAGGACATTATCAGGCGGTGGAAGGAGTACTTCGAGGATCTCCTCAATCCTGCCATCATGCATTCGCTGGTGGAAACAGAGGCTGGGGACTCGGGGTTGGACTCTTTCATCAACCAGGCTGAAGTCACCAAGTTGGTTAAAAACCTCCGTGGTGGCAAGGCTTCGGGGGTGGATGTGATCCGCCCTGAGTACCTCAAATCTCTGGATGTTGTGGGGCTGTCATGGTTGACACGCCTCTTCAACATTGCGTGGCGGTTGGGGACAGTGCCTCTGGACTGGCAGACTGGGGTGGTGGTCCCCCTTCATAAGAAGGGTGACCAGAGGGTGTGTTCCAACTACAGGGGGATCACACTCCTCAGCCTCCCTGGTAAGGCCTACGCCAGGGTTTTGGAAAGGATAGTCTGGCCGATAGTCGAACCTCGGCTTCAGGAGGAGCAGTGTGGTTTTTGTCCCGGCTGTGGAACACTGGACCAGATCTATACCCTCTACAGGGTACTCAAGAGTTCATGGGAGTTTGCCCAATCGGTTCACATGTGCTTTGTGGACCTGGAGAAAGCATTCGACTGTGTCCCTCGTGATGCCTTGTGGGGGGTGCTCCAGGAGTATGGAATTGGGAGCCCTTTATTAGGGGCCATCTGGTCCCTGTATGAGCGGAGCAGGAATTTGGTCTGCAGTGCCGGCACTAAGTTGGACCTGTTCCCGGTGCATGTTGGACTCTGGCAGGGCTGCCCTTTGTCACCGGTCCTGTTCATAACTTTTATGGACAGGATTTCTAGATGCAGCCAAGGGCCGGAGGGGGTCTGGTTTGGGGACCAGTGGATTTCGCCTCTTCTTTTTGCAGATGACATGGTCCTGCTGGCCCCCTCTGCAAAACCTACAGCATGTGCTGTGGCAGTTTGCAGTCGAAAAGCGAAGCTCTCGATTTACCGGTCGGACTACGTTCCTACCCTCACCTATGGCCATGACCTTTGGGTCATGACCGAAAGAACGAGATCCCAGATACAAGTGGTTGAAATGAGCTCCCTCCGTAGGGTGGCCGGGCCCTCCCTTAGAGATAGGGTGAGGAGCTCGGCCATCCAGGAGGGGCTCGGAGTAGAGCTGCTGCTCCTCCACATCGAGAGGAACCAGTTGAGGTGGCTCGGGCATCTATACTGGATGCCTCCTGGACGCCTTCCTCGGGAGATGTTCCAGGCACGTCCCACCGGGAAGAGGCTCAGGGGACGGCCCAGGACGCGCTGGAGGGACTATGTCTCTCGGCTGGCCTGGGAACGCCCTGGGCTCCCCCCGGAGGAGCTAGAGGAGGTGTGTGGGGAGAGGGACGTCTTGGTGTCTCTGCTGAGTCTGCTCCCCCCGCGACCCGGTCCCGGATAAGCGGAAGATGACCAGTACGAGTACCTACATATATGTTTTAAAATTTATTTAGACAGAATATAATAAATGCACGAGAACCAGTTCCTGCTGAAGATTTTAGTTCAATAATTTTTAGGTGGTGAAATGTGATTTTTTGTTTAATTTTAACCTGGCTGATCTGAATTTAGAACAAGTTATTGTTAAGGCTGAGCTGGCACAACACTACAATATTGTATTTACCAAGTTTTCCGAAATAGCTCTGTCAACACAACCAAGTATTTGTACAAATTTATTTGTGCTTATGCTACATTGTTAGCATGAATAGTTTGATATCACTGCACATGCTATGTAAAAGGTTCTGTTAGTTATTAGCTGTAGCTTGCCAACCATACTTTATAGTAGATATACATTCAATAAATATAGGCTAATGAATATCCTTGTATGATTTGGCCAAGCATTGGAAAGAGGAATCAAACCCCAGGCTTCACCTGGTGCTTGATTTTATTTTAATTCCTCCAGCAAGTGAAAGTGCATTGTATACGTTACGATGTCACCAGGTGACTATGAACCCATTCAAGTGCTGGGTAAATGCTTAGAAGAAATCAATGCATGGATGTGCCAAAATTTTCTTCAGCTGAATCAAAACAAAACTGAAGTAATAATCTTTGGACCAAAGGAAGAACGTTTAAAAGTTAGCACACAGCTTCAGTTAATACAGCTAGAAACCACCAGTCAGGCTCGAAATCTGGGTGTAGTGATGGACTCAGACCTGAACCTTCAGAGGCACAAGGTCGGCCTTCTATCACCTAAAAAACATCTCCTGGATTAAAGCACTAATGTCTCAGCAGGACCTTGAAAAACTAATTCATGCATTCATCTTTAGTAGAATTAAATACTGCAACAGTGTTTTCACAGGTTTGCCTAAAAAGTGGATCAGACAGCTGCAGTTGATCCAGAATCCTGCTGCCCGTGTCCTCATTAAAACAAAGAAAGTGGAGCACATCACCCCAGTTCTAAAGTCTATATACTGGCTCCCTGTAGCTCAGAGAATAGACTTTAAAATACTTCTGTTTGTCTATAAATCACTGAATGGCTTAGCACCAAAATACATGACAGACTTGTCAGACCTCTCAGGTCTTCTGGCTCAGATCTACTCTGCATACTCAGAACCAGAACCAAACATGGAGAAGCAGCTTTTAGTTCTTATGCTCCACTAATCTGGAATAAACTCCCAGAAACTGTAAAAGTGCCGAAACTCTAAGTTGCTTTAAATCAAGATTAAAAACTTATTTGTTTAGGGTGGCCTTTGAATGTATTATCTAAACATTATTAGTTAAGTTTTCAGTCCAATTTTCCTTTTGTTTTCTTATCCATTATTCTATTCTCTTTATTTTTTTAATTACCTGTGTGATTTTCTGCATCATTGTAATATTTTTCCTTATGTACAGTGACTTGAGTGCCTTGTTGCTGAAAAGCGCTATATAAATACACTTAACTTTAACTTATGCAGAGATGGATTGTACTAAATATTTACAATAAACAAACAAAAAAAAAGTCTTCAAATTAATAATATTGAGTTCTGGGGCCCTTTCTATGGAGGTCTAGAATCCTGTGCCTGTTTAGGTCCAACCTATACAATCCTCCTGCAGGAGCTTCTACTCTAGGCTTCTCCTACAAGGCAAACCACCCTTATTTGGAATTCAGTCTCCAAAGCAAAATTACAGAGCAATCAAACACAAAATATTTAGCAACGCCAAAATCTATTAATACAACTCGGATGTAATGAAATTGTTTAATTGCATATACATATTTGTCCTTTTTTCAGAAATGGTCACAAATGCAACATCCCATAATCATCTTATCTATTCAAGGCTTTGAAGACCCCCTTCTCTGGTTTGACATTCTGGCTTGGGAAAACACCTGACGGTGAGATGGACAAAAACACACAATACCTGGTGATCCTTCACATTGACATCTAGCAACTAAAGCCATCAGAAAGCAATTTTCTAAGCCGGCCAAATGTAACAAAATAAAATTAATTGTGTAATTATTGGTTGTGTTGGGACCCAGCCATGGGTTACGACATTAAAGGCCAATAAGAACGTTTCTCGAACTTTCAAAATAAATCGCATTAACCTACTTCCAGCACAGCCAGGAACAAGAAGGGAGTAACAGTGGACTTCCCGTGATGTCTCTGTTTGAAAATACCCCAGCGTTTCAACAAACAGATCTCTTTCCATGCGGTTTCTAGACAAGAACCAGACAGTAGAGGCACCAAACACATGCATGTCTCCTTGCTGGTAAGCAGGTATGACTCTTCAACTTGGATCCAGATCACATGTAACAAAGTTAGGTAATGATTTGCTGTTCGAATATCCCCACAGCCTGGAAAAGAAGGCCGGGACCACATCGCACGCCTTCCTGCGTGCACGTCCACGTAGCGAGAACTGCCCCGCCACATAGCGGCTACTCAATGAGCCTAATGTGCCTTTGTTGTACGGTTCGGCCAGGCCAGCTAAAAGCCCTTCCCCACAGCACGGAGGTTAGTTGCAAGCTAACCCTTTGTTTACCCACACGTGGATATTTTCCTCAATGCCCAGGACAACGTCTCCTCAGCACGGTTCATGTAAAAAGTAGTGTTTGGACAGAGAAGATAGGTTTAGAGTTAAATAAGCTAAACAATGTTCATTTTATGACATTTGGTCTGTGTTTTTAAGTTAAGACAACCTTATTTAAAGGGTGGTTTTTGAACACAGAAGATAACCATAATGCGCTGTCCACGCTAATGCATTTCAACCCTTTTAATAGTGGTATTTTAAAGGTACATATTTGATTCTGGTAACCAGCTATAAGCTTCTTTTGTTAGCTCCAGACGCTAACGGCTAAGAACACGTGCTCACCCATTTTATGAGTCAGCTGAAGATCATTTACCCAGAAAGGTTCTTAGTTTTCAATCCAAGAACTAATTTTACCCAAAATATTATTTTACTAAATGTGATAACTAATTAAACACCATTTATGAAATTAATGGCTGTTTGAAGGTATACCAGTGGCGATTGCTCTAAGACTGCAAGGGAAGCTCAGCTTCCCCTAAAATGTCAAAAAATAAGTGATCAAATATATACTGTTGTGTGTAAATGTCATTGACTAAATATGTGCTACAACGCACTCAACTTTTGTTCAGAATCAGCTTCTTATCACTGGTAACGACGCGGCTTTCCTCTCATTCATTCCCGCAGCTTCACAGTGCTTTAAACAGTGAGTTCAATAGCGAAGCAAAAATGCCGGGCTTTGTCCCGCCCATCGTACGCTCAGTGTCTCTGGGGGGTCTATGGGGCAGTGGGCTGGCCTCGGCTGGCCCAGACACTCAGCTTCTGCATGATGATTGGATGATCTTTCTGAGGCTGAACCCCTTTTTGATTGACAGCGAAATCACCGAATCAGCGATCTTGAAATTGAGCTTCCCTTCCTTGAAAGACCAGCATCCCACTGAGGTATACCAATTATGGTCAAAGTTTGTTCCAAGACTAAATTAACGTAATTTCCAGATTCTTAAAAATTATCCTTTGTTCTCAAACATAAATAACATTGCATGGTAATGTTGCATCCCTCTTTTGGTCATGGTTTTCAACCATCTTTGATTCCCTTGTTTATATTGTACAACATAGCCCATTAGTCTTCCTTATTCTTTAATTCTGCTTCGTAGTTTAGTTGGATTGTTTTAGCATAGTAAAGAATTTGTTGATTGAAATATGTTTGACTTTGAGTTGACTTATTTTTGTTAATAAATTATTGTATTTAAAGAAATTGTGTGAATTCATTCCATGTGTGTACAGAGGTTTGCTGTTCAATAATGTCAGAGCTTGGCTCATCCCTTTCAATTTTGTCCTAATACTACTGCCTTATTGGGCTGGTATTCACAGGACAACCCTTAACAGACCAAAATATTATTTAATAAAATATAAAAGTATTAATATTAAATATTAATACTTCAATCTTTTTCTTTCTTGGTTTTGAACTTGAGAAATGACTAAGGTTTTAAAAAGCAGCATTATAATGGTGTGAAAATTATTATAGGATTGTTTTTCTTTTGTTTTTTTCAGACATTTCTTTAGTGTTAGTCGCTGCCCAAACATGCCTCGCTCCTGTCCAAACACCAACCTCTGAACCAAAAATTAACTGTTGAACTCTGCCTGCCAACAGGAACCCAGTGACTCTTTTCACAGTGTTTTGTCTATACTGTGTGCAAGATACGTATCTGAAGGCATGGGTTACCGATTGACCATTCTTCTTAATAATACAAAATTATAAAGATATATTTTAATCATTACCATACAAAACTGACAGATAATATTTCTGTTTGGAATAGACAAATGACACAATCACCATATCTTTTAGAAACACTAGCATTTCTGGACACATTTTAAATAACCAGCTATTCTGACTGTGCTGTTTTGCTTATGTCTGATAGATGCTTCTGTCTTTGTATAATGTAGTTTTACCTTTAATTTCTGGGTAGAGCTGGTGATTGTGTTGATGGAAATATTTTTCTCAACCCTTTTGGGTATTAAGATTACAACTTTCTATGCATTCAAGAGCTCAAAGGCCATTGGCATTCAACACTGGTTTCCGGCCTTTGGCAATGACATTTCCCCAGACACCCTAAATCTCCTTACAATATTGCAACAGCACTGTTGGCTCCAAAAAGACATAAGCTTCTTTCAAGATCAGTGCTCTTTTATACCCAGTTCTAACACCCTGACCAATCACCAATTTCTCTCCTGTTTTTAGAACTTTTCAGAAATGTGTTACTTGTTTATTCTCTTATCATTTCTCTATCTTTGCTTCATCAAATTTAGGGTTTGTTTCTACAAGTTTAAAGTAGTCTGCCTCTGACAATGCAGAAAATAATTTCCTTTGTTCTTGTGACTATTAAATATTCAAAGAGTTGTATTTCAATTTTGTTTTTTTCCATTTAAGAGAGCTCCATGTGCCTCTGTAGTGGACCAGACAATATGCCTCTGGCATAAATAAAAAAACTAAATCACATTAGATGAATCATGCAGCAACAGTTCACAACAAAACTTATCTCAAGACATTATGCATGACAAAACAGCTCAAATCATTTGCAATTATGCACAATGAAATTCAGTTTAAATTCATTTATTTTAATTTAGTTCATTCCAAAATACTTTTTTTGTTTTGTTTGTTTTTGCAGGACTAGTATTTGTTATTGTTTCAAAGTAGGCAGTCAAGAAGAAGAAGTGGGGAGGACAGAGGTGGAAGACATGCAGCATGCGTCACCAGGGTCGGGACTTGAACCTGGGACAGCTGTGTTGAGGCCTCAGTATAGAAGTTGTGTGCTCTACTTCTACGGCATATGCCCTGCCAACCTTTTGAATATACTTTAATATATAGTCAGATTGAGATTAAAACAGATTGCACAGTGTACCAATTCCTGCAGTAAAAAAACCTAGTATAGTCAGATTAACAAAATGATACAAAGCCAATCAGTAAAAGGTTATCTCCATGAGTAAACAAACAGACTGTATTGTTTGTCTGTTGCATTCACCTATTTATCAAATACATATGTAGAAGCCCTTTGTGTCCTTTCTACAATAGTTGGATGACAAAATGTTTATAAGAAACAGTCACTACATGTATATGTTTACATAAAAAACTCAAAACATTTTGATTTAGTTGTTTTATTTCAATCATTCTCAAAATGGTATCATAAACAAATAAAACACAACTCATAGCTCATCTGGTGATGCTTACCATGAGGTATTTGCTAGCTTTGCTAACACCCTGTGCTATAAGAAGTCAAGATCAATAATGCATTGGTTTGGATGTGTGGGACACTGCTCAAAGGCATTTGCTTATCTCAGATGCCAGTTACTGCTTTCATCCCAGCGACATGCAGTGGTTGTCTGTGTGGAGAAGAGTATGTGGGGCGGTTTGAGAATGCAGTATTTACACACTTCCCATCATGTGATATTTATTTCACACCTTGATGTGTTCATCTACTTCGTGCCTCTAAGGAAATAAGCATAAAGCAAGAATCAACACAGAACTTCTAAGCCACTAATGCAACTGTCTGTGGGGCTTTTTGATCTCTTCTCTTGAATGCTAAATCTATTTACGCTGAGCTTTTTTCGGTTGCTCAAACAGATCAAGAAAGTAAAACACTAGTAGTGACAAAATTCAATCTGTACTATGAAAATAATGATGCAGCCCTTTTGTTTAAGCTGGCCAGATAGCTTTTAACAAATTAAAGTATACCTTTTCTCAGGTGAATCACAACAGCCCATATTTGGTCAGTTAACTAAGCCAATGTTATTTTTACCTGATACTATCCATCCATCCATCCATCCATCCATCCATCCCATTATTTATACCCGCTTATCCTTACAGTGTTGTGGGGGGCTGGACTCTATCCAAAGCTGTTCTTGGGCGAGAGGCAGGATACACACTGGACAGGTCCCCAGTGCATCGCAGTGCAACATTATACTAACCTTATGTTATCATATTAGCTGACGTGGGCATATAGACCAATTGCAGCATGACATCACAAGCTCAAGCTCGAACCTTAGGTCTACATTTGACTGATAAAAAAGCTCCAGCACTGTATAAAAAGCAGTGTGAGAAACTTACAGAAACGTTAATGTCAAAGTTGAAATACATTAAATGGGTTGTGGGATTGAATACATGCCAAATGTTGGAAAATATTTAAAATACTTAATAGGGTCTGCATTGCTATGCTCAAGTTAGGTTTAATAATGTGTGAAATAAAATGTATTGTGTAACTTAGTGGCTTGCTCAAAACAGGCCGCTGTGTATGTGTGTCTGACTTGGCTTGGTCTGCTCGGCGACAGTGAAGATATTTCTGTACATGTCTGAAAATAACAGCCAAAAGTAGAATAACAGGAATGTTGTGAAGGTCGAACAGACAGCTGAATGGCAGGTGTAAGAGTTCAACTGACACTCAGCTAAAAATATGTGTTTTTTCTTTGTAATTGTACACGCCTTGCTTTTGAATAAAAACCCTGTTCTGGGGAGGACAAGTCAGAAGTGTTTCTGGTGACTCAGCTGGAACACCTCTCCCCGGCGGGCAGAAGAAACTGTGCAGACTCTGTGCTTCCTTTTATTATTTAGTTTTACTAAAACAGTATAGCATATGACTTAGTCTTTCCAAAACAAACGAGCACGCAGGAGTTTCTGGGAACAACTCCATCAACTTGGTGATCCCGACGTGATTTTGGGAAAAGCAGAGAGATTCGGATAAAACAGAGAACCCACCAACAGACATCTGGCAAAGGGTACCCGTCACAGCATATTAAGGTAAAGCGGAAACCTGTTTAAATCAAATTCTGTTTTTGGCATTTTTCGATAGGCCTAAATTAAATGGTGTCTTATGTCCAAGTAAGTGAAAAACTCTGCTAAATTTATTAAATAAGAAAAATGTAAGGAAATCTGAACGATGTTAAATAATAGTATTAATAGTAAAAAAAAAAAAAAGAGGTTGAAGATTTTTTCCTGAGTTTGGCAACTCCACATGTTTTTTGACACAAATTCATGATTGTGCTGGGTTTGAGGCCCGTGGTGTGGGAAACTACGAATTCTGAAAGCGGTTTTAAATAGGGTTTGAGTCCCTTTGAGTAGGGTTTGAGTCCCTGAGAGTTTTATGTTTAAAGGAGTCAGAAGCTAAGATCGGGCAAAACAAAAAGGTTTGAATGCTGTGTTTTATTCGAGTTCTGTCTCGATAAAACCAGATTACAGATGTGATAATTCATAAAACACATAGTCTGAAGTCCCATGAAGCTATAAGTTACTGTGAACAGGTTGTATGAATCTGTAAGATCAGTAACAGTGAGAGCATGACTGTGAGTTATAAATGACATTTGTAACAAGACCAGCATGAGAAAACTATGAGCTGAAATAGGATAATTCAGCAAGAATAGTCAGACTTGGAGGACATCTAGTGGACTCCAGAGAAAAGTACATAATACACAAACACATAAATCGTATGAGCTGTGCACAGAAAACATAATCTGTGAGACAGACGTTGTCAGGCGGAGTGAGTGAGAGCGCGAACGGAGAGACAACGCTGCAGTCGGCAGAACTCTCATAAGCGGTTGAGTGAATGCAATTATTCTGTCTGGGAAACCTAGCGGTGTTAACAAAGGACAGATAATTGATTGCTGTTGACTGAATGTTTCATATAGTAAATTACATTGTGGTGTCTTGAGAATTGATTAGAACATTCTCAAAGGGGCTGGAAACGCGGGACATAGCGTGCCATATCTTCCGGCTGGCCACAATACATAAAAGTGTAAAACATGGACCAGGTTGATAGGGAGACTGATGACTCAGGGTGGGGGGCAGAGGCACCAGTTTGGAAAATGTTTAAGGAACAGGTGTATGTTTTAAGACAGCTGGTGCAGCAGACTCAGGAGGAAAAACAGGCTGAAAAGTTGATTAAGAAAATGAACCAGAAAATACAAGAGGAAGTGGAGAAAGATGGTATAGATGAAAAAAACAGAAAGAGTGTTGGCAGATGGTTTTGGCTGAACATGAAGAAAGCTAAAAAAGAAAAGGTGTTGGCAGAAGAGAAAAGCAAAGACAGTGGTTGGTTTAAAGGCAAGTTTAAAGAGACAAGAGACAAGGCAGCAAAAAATGAGACATTCTGGTCTCAGATGGTGTTTATATGGCAGGGAGGAAAATATACAATGTTTGATAAATCTGACACCACACATACAGAACCACACACTGACAGAAATAAGGAAACAGCTGACAAACCACCGCCCTATGCACCTCCCCCGCCATCTGCTCAGCCTCCTCCCCCTCCTACATCTCCTCCCAGGGCTGTACCCTGTACTTGACGTCAAAGAAGGGCGTGTAACTGTTCGTGGGTTGTCCGGCCCACAGGCTGCTCTCACCTCTTGTCCCGCCCCTACAGCTCCACAAAAAAAAACAAAAGGACTTAATTTCTTTCTTATCTGAATCACAAGACTCTCTGTCTGTAACTGACCCAGCTTGCTCTGAAGCACTCTCTGTTGGCTCTCATACTCCAGTAAAACCAGATGAGTTTAAGCTAAGAAGATTGCGAGAAATCTTGGATGGTGTAACAATTCCCATCCCAACTTTAACTCCATCTCAGCACCATCCCTCACCCCGTTCACCCTGCACAGCTTATTCACCCCAAAGCATGACCATGGCAACACCTGCCCCATCTAAGCAAGTAGGCTCAGTGACTGTTGCTGTGTGTGGTGACTGGCAGCCTGATGCCACACTTCCACCACAGACATCTACTCCTTGGACTTCACCCACCCCTAGTGTAGAATGTGAAGCCCAGGAAAATGATGAAGCCGTCTCAAACCTACATGAACCACCAGAAGACACACCTGAGTGCAGTGCCCCCCAACCAGAAACTCAAATCATGCAACCACACCTCCTCCGCAAGGTGGCATCAAGAGGGGAGCCTGGATTCTATAAAAACCAGATGCCCCTGTTCCATCAGCCTGGAACCGGGGGCCAGTGCAAATATAAGTCTTTTTTCCTGGGGGATCTTACCACACTCTGCGACAAGCTCCCACCCGTAACTGAGGGGCTTCTATTTGGTTACAAACGTTTCCCTGACGGCAGGCAGCACTTTGGCTCTAGGTGACTACCGCGCGACTGCAGCACGTTGCATGAAACCACACACCTGTAGAGAGGTTGAAACTACAGCTCACACCACCTTCGCCCTAGATTTAGACCCTTTCACTCGATATTCCCAGTGGATAGGGGACGCGCTAAGGGACCTATACCCTGTAACCAGGGGGTGCACTATCCCTAAATTTGAATGGAATCCAAACACCAATCCAAGAGAATATTTGGATCAATGCAAATCCATGTGGCAAACACAAACAGGAACCAATCCCGCCAATGAGGGCTCACAGAGGGATTGGTTCAGATACGCTGTGCTGAGAGGCTTACCCACACAGGTTAAAACCAACATGGAAGACAATCCTGATTTGCCAGGGGCTGATAGTGGAACGTGGGATCGCCATTTAATTCACCATCTATCTAAAATAAGAGAGGAACATAAGAAGGATGAGGAAGAACTTAAAGCGTTGCAGACTCAGTTACTAAAAATGCAGTTAGCTGAAGCAAATCAAAAAGCAGGGGAAAAGAAAAAAAATAATAATACCACCAAAATAATGTATGAAGGTGCTGTGTCCCAACCTCCACAGGCTCCTCCCTTTCCTGGCCACCAGGACACGTTTGCACAGGGGCCTATGACCTCTGGTCCTCATCAGGCACATGCTGGTCATTTCAGGGGACGAGGTGGGCCCAGGGGAAGGGGATTCCAGCGAGGGCCGCCACGGAGGTGGGGGAATGCTGATGTGTGCTATTACTGTGAAGAGCCAGGCCACTGGTCTAGTGAATGTCCATACAAGAACCCTCAAGGAGAGAATGGATGGTATGGTCCACTTGCAAGACCAGCAGGTCGCCCCCGCAGAGGGAGAGGTGGTCCGCTACGTGGAGGCCAACAGCAGCAGCCTTCACTCCAATTTCCAGCCTGGGATGAGCCCAGTCTCTGGCCAGACCACCAATGAGGGTCCCCACAGAACCCCCTGGACAGAGAGATAGAGGACCCCTTACTGTCCGTGACAGTGGATGGACAAAGTCTTCCTTTTCTAGTGGACACTGGGGCTACATGCTCAACCATCAAACAAGCCCCTCCCAACACTCTCTCCACAAGGACTACCACTGTCATGGGGTTTTCTGGGGTTAAACAGGTCCCATCTTACACCAAGCCCCTAAGAACTGAAATAGGAGGGCAATTTTTGAACCACAGTTACTTAGTGTCCGCAGACACACCAGTAAATTTACTGGGCAGAGACATGTTGATCAAAATGGGCGCAACCATTCGGTGTGGTTCAAACGGACTGCAGGTGCACCTTCCTAATGGCACCCAACTTTCATGTGATAGCAACACACACTTTTCACATGGACAGTATTTAATCCAGCCCTTACCCGATCGTATGGCTGACATTTACTGGGTCTTGCTACACCCAGAAACCACAGCGTGCAGGGGTGTTCTCTCTTCCTTCCTTCGGTGGAAATCCTGGATCTCCACTCTGGCACCCTATATTCCTCCCCATGACCCGCCGCATGTCACCCTGTTTTATGACAGAAATAACTGTGAATGCTACCAGGAAAGCTTTGCTGATGAGCTGGAGGGAAAGACGTGGGACATTGTCACCACTGACATTTATGTAGCTCCAGAAGGCGTTGTCGCCTCTGTACAGTTATCCAAAGAACAGGAAGGGTGATTTGAAATGTGGGCTGATGGTGTTCCGCACGTTTCTTTAGCCCTCCATCCAGGACATGAAGCACGTGAGTTAGGGGGGGTGTTAAAATGCTCCCTCTCCCTACAGGATTGGCACCTCTCTTCCACTCCTAACCTCTCCTATTCACCTTCAGGGAACACGTATCGCATTCTTAATCATTCCACAGATGTAGGCACCCTGGAACATGTACAGTTAGACAGACAACATGGTAGAGAAAAATCAGATCACCCACTGGCAGCTGCAGTTGTACAGAGCATGCCCTTCACACTCTGGGCAGAAGGTCCCACGGACGTGGGCCTCATACACTGTACTCCCATTACTTTTCAGCTTACTTCTGATCAACCAATCTGGAGGTCCCAATACCCTCATAAACCTGCTGCTGAACTGGGCATTAAGAACACAATTGAGGGTCTGTGGAATGCCGGTGTATTAGAGTCGGCTGACTCTTCCCCGTGGAATACACCTATTTTACCAGTTGAGAAAAAAGGAACAGGGAAATGGAGAATGGCACATGATTTGAGGGCCGTTAATGCAGCACTGTCCACTCCTACTGTCTCTGTTCCAAATCCTTATGTTGCTCTCACTAATCTTAATCCTGAACATGCATGGTTTACATGCATTGACCTGGCCAGTGCTTTCTTTTGCCTGCCTTTAGCTGAAGAATGCAGGGACATTTTTGCTTTCACCTATAGATCACATAGGTACCGATACACTTGTTTGCCACAGGGTTTTGCTCTCTCCCCAGGAATCTTTAACCAAGTTCTTAAAGACGCCTTACAGGACTGCCCACTCCCACCACATACTACACTCATCCAGTATGTTGATGACATTCTCTTGGCCACACCTACTGTCACTGAATGTTTGGAGGATACTGCTGTAGTTCTTTCACATCTGGCCAAGACAGGCTACAAAGTCAATAAGGCCAAACTTCAAATCTGCAGAAGACAGGTGGACTTCTTGGGCAGGGTGATCTCCCAGCCAGGGACCGGTATGTCCCCTGCGCATCAATCTGCAGTACTTTCTCATCCAAAACCAGTCTTTGTGAAAGACATGTTGTCATTTCTGGGCCTTACAGGATACAGTAGATCATTTGTCCTTAGCTACACTGATCTCACAGCTCCCCTTAGAGACCTAGTGAAAAAACAGGGCATGAGAAATCTCACTGCCCCCTTGGAATGGACCACAGAAGCTGAAGAAGCTTTTATCACTCTCAAAACAAACTTATCTCAAGCTGCGCACTTGGCACACCCTGACTACACGCTGCCTATTTGGATGTTTTTGTAACAGCACTCCCAGCAAATGGGGTGCTGTTCCAGAAAAAAGGGGGTATTAGAACTGTCCTTATGTACATAAGTGTTATGTTGGACAACATGGAACAAAGACATCATGAATGCACCAGACATGCAGCAGGGATGGCTAAAATAATCCAGAAAACAGCCCATGTAGTTATGGGACACTCCCTCCGCATTCTCACATCACATGGATTAGTGGCTTTTGTGAACTCAAAGACATTCACACTATCACCACTGAGACAACAGAGACGGAGCAGGGTGCTGGAAGCTCCTAACATCACATACACACATGAGGGCATAAATATGGCAGACAGAATGATGTCAGGTGAACCACATGTCTGTGCAGAAAAAGTGGAGTTTAATGAAAAGATCAGACCAGACCTACAAAGCACATCTCTGACAGATGCTAGAAATCTGTATACAGATGGTTGCTGTTTCAGACATGACACACAAGGACTTAAACCAGCGTATGCAGTGGTGGAGGACTCAGGGTCGGACTTTGTAACAGTGAAAGCGGAAAAGCTGACAGACACACAATCAGCACAGAGAGCAGACGTTCTGGCAGTGATAGCGGCACTAGAATTAGGAGAAGGACAAAAAATAAACATTTACACAGACTCAGCATATGCCACAAGTACAGTGCATGTTGAACTAAAGCAATGGTTGAGAACAGGGTTTAGGACAGCAGGACAGAAACCCATTAAGCATGAACAGGAAATGAGAAGGTTGGCTGAAGCATTGCTATTATCACAAGAGGTGGCAGTTATCAAGTGCAAAGGACATGACAGCAGCAATACCAGAGTAGCACTGGGAAATCAGGCGGCAGATCAAGCAGCGAAGCAGTGTGCTGGGTATCAACCAAAAAATATATTGTTGTGTTCAGAGGGAGGGTGGACACCAGAGCCCACTCTGGAGGAATTAGTGAAACTACAAAAGGGGGCCTCACCAGAAGAAAAGTCAATGTGGAAGGCGAGAGGAGGCAGTGAGGACCAAAATGGACTTTGGAGGAGTCCAGATGGACGTCCAATCCTGCCACCAGGGCTCACTACAGCAGCCCTGGAGGAAGCCCATGGCATGGGGCATGTAGGGACCACACAAATGATAAAAAATCTCAAACACTGGTGGCATCCTTATTTAAAACCAATGGCAGTGCATTGGATAAACTCATGTGAAATATGCAGACAGTTCAATGCCAAACCTACCTTGAAGCCAGCACCAGGGAAATTCCCAGTGGATCCTATTGCAGAAAAAGAAATCATCATTGACTATACAGATATGACTGAGAGAGTGAATGGGTTCAGATATCTGCTAGTGTGTGTGGATGCTTTCACAGGTTGGCCAGAAGCCTGGGCCACACAGAAAGAAGACAGCAAGTCTGTGGTAAAGTGTTTAATAAATCATTGCATTCCCAGACATGGTTTTCCAGCCAAAATAAGATCAGACAATGGCACCCACTTCAAAAACGAGGAGCTCAGAGAAGTGGAGAAATTTTGGGACTTAAACATTCCTTTGGGACAGTGTACCATCCACAGTCCCCGGGAAAGGTGGAAAGAATGAATCTGACCCTCAAAACCAAATTGGCTAAAATCTGTACACAGACCAAAATGAATTGGGTCACAGCCTTGCCGTTAGCCTTGATGTCTGTAAGAAGCTCCGTGAATCAGAGGCATGGTCTGACTCCACATGAACTGCAGACAGCTAGACCATTTCCAGGTCCCTAAACCAGGCTACCTTTTCTAAATGAATGTGAACAGTCTATGTCTCACCGTGATTATTACAGATCTCTCCACAGTCTTGTTGCAGCGTTCTCTAAACAGGTCCCAGCAGAACCAGAGACCAGAAACGGCACCACCACCACGCAAGCTCAGTGGGTCCTGCTGAAGGTGATCAAAAGGAAGTGGTCAGAACCCAGGTGGACCGGTCCATTCCAGGTCACAGAAAGAACCTCACATGCAGTGAGACTCAAGGGTAAAGGCGACACCTGGTACCACTGGAGTCAGTGTACAGCAACAGACGCTCCGCAAAGATCCCTCGCTGAGGTCCAGGAAAACCTAAGAGGAAACACCGGGAAGGAAGATCAAATTTCTCACCCCACTGAAGGGGCAGAATAATCCCCAGGGGTGAGAATGCAAGGCTCCAGGTCAGTCTACACCTGGGAGCTGAAGAAGAGAAAGAACATCAGGAGAAGAGGCGGCAGTGATTGAGTTTCCCTCTCACTGAAAGTGGTAGAGTTTTCCCTCCCACTTGTAAAATACTAAAAAAAAAAAAAAAACGGAACTAAAACTTTTGTATCTCTATTAATTTCTTTTTTTTTTACAGGTATCAAAGATTATATTACTCACAAGTATTACCAGGAATAATCATGGGGAGCCAAAGTGTAGGACCAAAACCCTCTAAGGGTTGGGTCATGGAATGTTTGTGTGTCATATCTTTCTGCATTATTACAGTGATTTTGGGTTTGATTTGTGAACTTCCATTCCAGACATGCTCTGACAGCCACCAAACTGAGCAAATGTTCAAATGCGCAATCAATAAGGGAAAAGCGGACTGGTGTATGGCTAAAAACGAGGGGATAGAGCTCAAGTATGTTTGTGGAGCCACCACCACCTTTTCTTTTGACCTGTCTGGTAGTGAATTGCGGGAATGGCGGAGCCGGGTGGGAAGGTTATGCCATTTATTTATGCATGAACGAAAAATGGTCTAAGTACTGTAAACATCGGAAGTACTCCATGCCCAGACCCCTACCATGTGGCTCTTGGAGTGGGGTGACTAGTTGGACGGGCTCTGGATGGACTCCTGATAAAAAGGCAGTACCCGGTAATTTGACAAGTATCAGCATCCAGCGCGGCACGCTAGGTGGAGCCATTACCAACGGACGTAACCCCCTTATGCTCTCCATGCACGTTGACTGCACTCAAACCTCTGTAGAGTATTTTACTCTTGCAGTATGGCAGTCAGGAACAGACACATGGGGACCAATAAAAGTTAATTTTCAAACACCGTCTGTGCACCAGGACAACACAATTACCATCCCACCGACAGTTAGGCCAAAAAATAAACCCCAAACTTGATTATTCCACATTGAAACCTATAGAGGTAATCCAAATGGCCACAGGATATACCGAAGATAACCTTTGGCTTCAGTGGATAACACAAACAGCAAAAGAACAAAGCAAAGCTGAGTGTGTGGCCTGTGCCTCGGCCCGACCACATCTTACCACCGATCCCGCCCCTCTGTATCCAGAGGACACGTGGGGTTACAATTGTATGATACAACTAACTAAGGAGGCCACACCAGCTAACTGCACCACACTAGCCAGCATTTTTCCTCCCATCCCCAATAACACCAAAACAGGACCAACCATTTATCCCTCAAAGAAAGAATGGCACTTATACTTGTTTTAATTTTACTGCTCAAAACCCTAAAATCAATGTGGGACAGATCCCCTTAGATTGGTGTAATAGGACCGCTTCAGGCGGGGGCATTGGACGTTGGGCAAGGTCAGGACTCTACTATTATTGCGGAGACCATAGACTGCTCACTAATATCCCACAAAAGATGGTAGGATTGTGTGCCATGGTTAGGCTTCAGGCACCACTGGTCCTGATAGGACCTAATCTAACATCTGCTATGACCACTCATGATAAGACCAGGGCGTTAACACGTAGAAGAAGAAGGCACGTCATGAAAAGGAGTGCAGGAACCTTTGACCTGAGTCAGGGCTCCCCCACTTACATTGATGCCATAGGAGTACCTCGGGGAGTGCCAAATGAATATAAAATCGCAGATCAAGTCTCAGCAGGTTTTGAAAATATCCCCATAATTGCAGCCTTTTTCCCGGTGACCCCAAATAAGAATGTTGACCGCATCAACTACATCCATTATAATGTTTTACGTCTAGCTAACCTAACAAGGGATGCAGTAGAAGGTCTGTCTGAACAATTGGCACCAACCTCCCTCATGGCTGTGCAAAACCGAATGACATTAGATATGTTGTTAGCAGAGAAAGGGGGCGTCTGTGCGATGTTTGGAGATATGTCTTGCACCTTTATTCCTAACAACACTGCACCGGATGGTTCAGTGTCAAAGGCTTTAGAGGGACTTAAGACCCTCTCCGCAACCATGCATGAACATTGTGGAATTCAAGCAGGACCTCCAGCCTCTGCAGTTTCCCCCACTCAGCTTCGTTTGGCATGACCAATCTGTGGTTCTGTTGGTCCAATGTAGCCTGGGCAGCCTCTCAGTTGCGTAGGAGGCATGAGACCATTGCTAGTGTCAAATTCCACCTGTTCGGTACATCTTGTACAAGTTGCTCGCTCTTTTTTCCAAGTGCTACTTGTTGCTGGTTACGTTTTGTGGTACTCGCAGGGCTTTGTTTAAAATGGCCAACAATCTTGCGGCACTTTGTCAGTACACCGGCAAACCCACTACTATCGAGGCAGACCGTGATGGTCCTCTGGAGAATGTGAGCATTGCAGGCGATGTGCTTGTATGGAAGGGCTCTCATAGCAGTCAGCATGTTTGCTGCGCTATCTGTACAAATGGTGGATATCTTGTTTTCAATTCCCCAGTCATGTACCACCTTGAGGAGCTGTTTGGCACATTTATCAGCAAAGTGCCTGGTTTCTGTTTACATGACGGTCAGTGCAAATGAGTTGAGGTTCCACTCGCCATCAACAAAGTGTCCGGTCACTTTCAAATAGCTGTGATTGCCAGCTGAGGTCCAATGATCTCCGGTTATAGCAACATAGTTGGGCGAGTCCTTCACCAAAAGCTCAAGTTTGTTTTTCTTTTCTTTTCGCCATCGTACATCTTGACGATTTTGGCCGTCAGTGTCGACCTGGACGGTGGCTTGTATAATTGGTCACTGGACGCAGTTTGCACTATATTTATCGGCCTGCAGTTCAACGCTATCCACTTGGCAAGAACATTTGTCAGTCTGTTGGTTGCAGACTTGCTCATACGTGGGGTGTTCTCTTCGAGTTTAGTTTGGCGAAGAGCTTTGCTGTGGCTTGCTAAATTGCTAATGCCTTCGCTGCTAACATTAACTGTGGCGGCGGCACTCGCGACTGGGTGCTTTGCGTTGATGTGGTAGGCTAAACTTGAGCTGCTTAAGTGGTAAGCAAACTCCTTCTTACAAAGAAGACATATCACTCTACCCTTTATTAATGGTGCCGTCGGGGTGTTTTTGGAATGTAAATTTCCCATTCATTGGACCAACAACTCTCACATGCTCCTCCATTTTCGCGTCTCTTCTCCGCTACTCACTTGAGCCTATCAGCTCATACAAACTCATGGCAGCCAATCAATGTCCACTTCAGGGTGTGACTGACCATTGTTTTCCACCCTCAACAACTCAAGCACAAGAAGCCCAATGCATAAAAAACAGCTTTCATAAAAAGGGAACTCTCATACAGAAATTGTAGAGTTGGAGATTAAAAATTAGATTAACACGATTAAAAAACATAAGCATGACTAATTAATCGCAATAAGTAATTAATTAATCGCAATTAACGCGATAATTTGACACCCCTAGTTTTAATAGAGGCATATTGTATTCTGTTTCTTTTCATCATTTTATTTATTATAGTATTAACTTTATGACTAAGTGCAACAATATAGTGGTAACATTCTTTTTAAAAGCTTATGTAGCTTATGTAGCTTCAGCACACTGTGCAAAGCTGTGGGTTCTTCACTTTGTGGGTTATGACAATAATTAAAGCTCTGCTGGTCATGAAATGCATGGAGTGAAAATTACCCTATAAATTACTCTTCCCTCTCAGCAGGGCACATCTGCGGGTCATGCGACAGGTGAGATGCCCCTTTGAGATCCTTTTCACGAACAAGTGCATTCTCTGATGCCTAAAGTATACCCTATGGACATGTCCTGAGAAAAGATAAAATAATCTGCTGATTTCTGTGCATTCACAATCCTCTTTGTATATAATCGCAGGTAGTGGTTAGAGTTATTAAATGTCTGGATAAAAAACTTTTGTCCACTTGTTGAGGACATGTTCCCAAGCTCCCAGCGCAAGCTGGGACTTTTGGGCACTTAACTTTCACCTCTGCTAAACAGCAGGCTATAGGTGGCTGTCAGAGAGACAGGGTGATAGGAAAACAGAAGATAAGAGAATATAAGGAGAAAACTTAAAGAGCAATAGTATTGGAGAGCTTCTGGCTCTCTATTACTATTGTAGTTGTGGCAATAAAGAGCTGGAGGCCACAACTACCCTATTGTGCCTCTGATTGACTCAAATCCTAAGGATAATGTCCAAAAGCCTCCATCAACCTGCATCTTCATACAACTTGAGGACAAGATGTTGCTTTGGTAATGAAAACAGCATCCATAGTGTGATGGGAAGCAGAATGTAATGGTCAAATACTGGACGATTCTGTGTTCACAGGGGTCTGTGGCAATTTCAAAAATTATTAGCTTCATTTTCAGCTTTTGTAATTGACTATGCTTCTACTGTGTTTCTTAATTTTTTTATTTTTGCTTTTTTTAATATAGTATACCAAGTATATCTGCCTAAGCTCAGCTTCTTCTTTAAGTATTCATACTGCATTTCAAGGGAAACAGCTATTTTTGGATTTGCACTCATACAAATTAAAATTAAATTAAAAATATCTATCTTCATTGACTATATGCAGTAGTGCACAGATAACAGAATGCTCGAAAATCATTTTGAAGTCTCCCAGAAAAATCTGTTTAGTGTATATTCTTATTCATTATGACAAAATTTATTGAAGTTGTTTTAGCAGATAAACTCTTCTAGAAACCAAGCTTTTATTTGATTGCAACCTTCACAGAGAGAACAAAATTATCAGCCCCTTTTCCTTTGAAAGCTCAGGGCCGCGTTTCGATACAAATTTACCCGGGTAATTTTACTTTCCTGGGGCTTTGCTTTCACGGGTAAATGGTCCTACACTCAAGTAGGTCTTTTCAGCTGTCCCCGGGATTAGTTAAAGGGGTGTTGTGTGAAGTGAGGCTTGTCTCCTGCAGTTTCAGTAATGACAGAGGTTACTATACAAATTAATCTTTTATATACCATTAATTTGTCACATTTAAGACAGAAAGTAGACCTCAAGACTTCATCTGTGCAGTCAGCTGATCAAGAAGGAGGCTACATGTAGATATTTTTTTGGAGTTTTCAGAGCAGTGGAGCTCCACTTACATGCTGGTCTGGGACTGGGACTTCCCCACTAACCACTGCCTGATCTCGGCCCGGCCCTCTGGGATTTCCTGCTACCTGTTATCTGTTTGTGGCGGCTGAAAGTGAATATAAAGCATTTAGTAGGTATGTCCTTAATAACCGCAAGTTCCAGAAAACAATATTTTCTGGAATATCTTTCGCCAGATATTTGTGACATTTTAAGTTATTGTTGGCATTAATAATTAACTATTTCACCACAGTTCCGTAAAACAAATGTTTTAATGCAGTGCTGATAATCAGACCACTTTAAATTTTCAATGTACACAAAAAAATACACATTTCCCTAAGACTGTATTTTCATGTAAACCTGACTTATTGGAGTATGAAATCTTTAATATTTTTTAACTTTTTCATAGTTTTATGCAGACAGTAGGTCTCTGGAAGACCTACAGAGCCGTCTGCAGGTTTGGATGCAGAAGCTCAGTGATCCTGCCATCCTTGGCTGTACTCTCTATGGATCTTCTACTTTATATAAATATTTGTTTATGATTAGACAGTCAATGTATAAATTCCCTGTAAATATAGACTAATTATCAGTTTTTTTTATTATAACAAATATTTTTTTACTTAAAACTTGTTCTGTAGTTATCTGATGAGATTACCTGATGATAATAAAAGAAAAACAAGTGTGTTTAGCAGTGTTAGTAGTTACTGCAAATAAATTATCCAGTTATAAAGCAACAACTCTGGCCAGATGCAAGTTGGTAAAATATTTAATGTCAAGCAATGACTTTTCCTGCTTAAGGATGCAGTGCAACTTAAGATCAACTGTATAACTTTAAATGTGCTCTGGTATTATTTACCAGTTGACAAACACACACAAAAAAAACTTTTACACGAAAGAAGTAAGGCCATATGCTAGAAAAAAGGTGTATTGCAGTTTTTTCACAACTTCCACATGCGTAATTAGGCTGATTTAAATAAATATTGTGTGGAAAAAGAAGGTACGAGATTCCCTTGGCTTCCTATTACCCAAGGAAAACAAATCCTGGGGCTTTCGGTGGAAAGGGGGCTATTTTGTCACTATTCCTAAATTTAAACAAGTGCTTTATAGTATGAGAAAAGACAAACAAAGTCAAAGCAGTCAGAAAAATTTACTTTTGACACGTCCAAGAAAAACTCATCACTGGAGTTTATTGGCCACAATTGCCAATTGTCCTTACAAATTAGGGCAAAATTAAACTAGACTTTTCACAAGAATGTTGAAAATTTATGATTATTTATAGCAATATGACAGTAATAAAAATGTTACTGATAGAGAAAAATGTTAATGATAGAGAAAAAAAAAGCAAACAAGAACCGATCTATGTTCGTTCGTTCGTCGTCTTCCGCTTATCCAGGACCGGGTCGCGGGGGCAGCAGACTCAGCAGAGACGCCCAGACGTCCCTCTCTCCAGACACCTGCTCCAGCTCCTCCAGGGGGAGCCCAAGGCGTTCCCAGGCCAGCCGAGAGACATAGTCCCTCCAGCGTGTCCTGGGCCGTCCCCTGGGCCTCCTCCCGGTGGGACGTGCCTGGAACACCTCCCGAGGAAGGCGTCCAGGAGGCATCCGGTATAGATGCCCGAGCCACCTCAACTGGCTCCTCTCAATGTGGAGGAGCAGCGGCTCTACTCCGAGCTCCTCCCGGATGGCCGAGCTCCTCACCCTATCTCTAAGGGAGTGCCCGGCCACCCTACGGAGGAAGCTCATTTCAGCCGCTTGTATCCGTGATCTCGTTCTTACGGTCATGACCCAAAGTTCATGGCCATAGGTGAGGGTAGGAACGTAGACCGACCGGTAAATTGAGAGCTTTGCTTTTCGGCTCAGCTCTCTCTTCACCACAATGGACCGGCACAGCGCCCCCATTACTGTGGCAGCTGCACCGATCCGTCTGTCGATCTCCCGCTCCATTCTTCCCTCACTCGTGAACAAGACCCCGAGATACTTAAACTCCTCCACTTGAGGCAGGAACTCCCCTCCAACCTGAAGAGGACAAGCCACCCTTTTCCGGTCGAGTACCATGGCCTCGGACTTGGAGGAGCTGATCCTCATCCCAGCCGCTTCACACTCGGCTGCGAACCGCCACAGCGCATGCTGTAGGTCTTGGCTAGAGGGGGCCAGCAGGACCACGTCATCTGCAAAAAGAAGAGACGAAATCCACTGGTCCCCAAACCAGACCCCCTCCGGCCCTTGACTGCGTCTAGAAATCCTGTCCATAAAAGTTATGAACAGGACCGGCGACAAAGGGCAGCCCTGCCGGAGTCCAACATGCACTGGGAACAGGTCCGACTTAGTGCCGGCAATGCGGACCAAACTCGTACAGGGACCGGATGGCCCCTAATAAAGGGCCCCCGATTCCATACTCCTGGAGCACCCCCCACAGGCCATCACGAGGGACACAGTCGAATGCCTTCTCCAGGTCCACAAAACACATGTGAACCGGTTGGGCAAACTCCCATGAACCCTCGAGCACCCTGTAGAGGGTATAGAGCTGGTCCAGTGTTCCACGGCTGGGACGAAAACCACACTGTTCCTCCTGAAGCCGAGGTTCGACTATCGGTCGGACTCTCCTCTCCAATACCCTGGCGTAGGCCTTACCAGGGAGGCTGAGGAGTGTGATCCCCCTGTAGTTGGAACACACCCTCCGGTCCCCCTTCTTATAAAGGGGGACCACCACCCCAGTCTGCCAGTCCAGAGGCACTGTCCCCGACCGCCACGCAATGTTGAAGAGGCGTGTCAACCATGACAGCCCTACAACATCCAGACACTTGAGGTACTCAGGGCGGATCTCATCCACCCCCGAAGCCTTGCCACCGCGGAGCTTTTTAACCACCTCGGTGACTTCAGCCTGGGTGATGAAAGAGTCCAACCCCGAGTCCCCAGCCTCTGTTTCCACCACGGAATGCGTGATGGCAGGATTGAGGAGATCCTCGAAGTACTCCTTCCACCGCCCGATAATGTCCTCAGTCGAGGTCAGCAGTCTCCCGCCCCCACTATAAACAGTGTTGGCAAAGCACTGCTTCCCCCTCCTGAGGCGCCGGACGGTTTGCCAGAATCGCTTCGAGGCCAACTGGTAGTCCTTCTCCATGGCCTCACCGAACTCTTCCCAGGCCCGAGTTTTTGCCTCTGCCACAGCCCGGGCCGCAGCACGCTTGGCCTCACGGTACCCGTCAGCCGCCTCAGGAGTCCCACAAGCCAACCACAGCCGATAGGACTCCTTCTTCAGCTTAACAGCATCCCTTACTGCCGGTGTCCACCACCGGGTTCTGGGATTGCCGCCACGACAGGCACCGCAGACCTTACGGCCGCAGCTATGGGCAGCAGCATCGACAATAGATGCAGAGAACATGGTCCACTTGGACTCTATGTCTCCAACATCCCCCGGGATCTGGTCGAAGCTCTCCCGGAGGTGGTAGTTGAATACATCCCTGGCCGAGGGCTCCGCCAGGCGTTCCCAGCAGACCCTCACTATGCGCTTGGGCCTGCCGAGTCTGTCCGGCATTCTCCTCCTCCACCGGATCCAACTCACCACCAGGTGATGATCAGTGGACAGCTCAGCCCCTCTCTTCACCCGAGTGTCCAAAACATGCGGCCGAAGGTCTGATGATACAACAACAAAGTAAATCATCGACCTCCTGCCTAGGGTGTCCTGGTGCCAAGTGCACTGATGGACACCCTTATGTTTGAACATGGTGTTCGTTATGGACAATCCGTGACTAGCACAGAAGTCCAATAACAAAACACCACTCGGATTCAGATCGGGGAGGCCATTCCTCCCGATCACGCCTCTCCAGGTGTCACTGTCGTTCCCCACGTGGGCGTTGAAGTCCCCCAGCAGAATAATGGAGTCCCCGGGAGGGGTACTTTCCAGCACCCCCGACAGGGACGCCAAGAAGGCAGGGTACTCTGCACTACCACTCGGCCCGTAGGCTGAAATGATAGTCAGAGACCTCTCCCCAACCCGAAGGCGCAGGGATACAACCCTCTCATCCACTGGGGTAAACCCCAACACGAGACGGCTGAGCTGGGGGGCAACAAGCAAACCCACACCAGCCCTCCGCCTCTCCCCGTGGGCCACTCCAGAGTAGAAGAGAGTCCAACCCCTCTCAAGGAGATGGGTTCCAGAGCCCACGCTGTGCGTGGAGGCGAGCCCGACTATTTCTAGTCGATATCTCTCGACCTCCCGCACAAGCTCAGGCTCCTTCCCCCCAGCGAGGTGACATTCCACGTCCCTAGAGCCAGCCTAAGCATCCGGGATTCGGGCCGTTGAGGTCTCCACCTTCGTCCGCCACCCAATCCTCTTTGCACCGGCCCCTCACGGTTCCCCCTGCAGGTGGTGGGCCCACTGGGGGATGGCCTCGCGTCTCTCGTTCGGGCTTGGCCCGGCCGGGTCCCGCGAGGAGCAACCCGGCCACCAGGCGCTCTCCGACGAGTCCCGACCCCAGGCCTGGCTCCAGGGTGGGACCCCGGCTCCGCCATACCGGGCAGAACCGATCTATGTTACAAAAAAAAATTTAATTAAAAAGTAAGTTGTAAAAAAAAAAAAAAAAAAGTACTCTTTCTTTGCTTGTTTATGAACCAAAGTAAACAAGCACAAAAGCACAAACTGCAGGTCACCCAGTGAGTTTGTAAGTAAAGTAATGGAGTAAAAATCACTTTAGAAGCAAGAGACAACATTTAAAGTAAAAAAGCTGCTATTGATGGTTTGGTTTGGTGCCACGGTGAGAGTTTCCAGTATTGATGGCTGATCTTAGAAGGGTGCTGAATAAAATAAGAACTTTTGAACAATGGCTAATCTCTTTAGTGTTTATGTTCTAAATGTTTTGACTAATAAATATTCAGGGGGTGTAGAACAACAGAACAATATGATCCTTCTTCAAATTAAGTACTCATTATATCCTGTTCTTTGTCTTAGTTGTTAAGAACTGAATGTATGGTTATTAACATATTCAGAGACGTGTGATAACACAACCAATCATTAGAAGTTTATCTATATCTCAAAAGCGGTTTTTGAATGCATTCGTATTATTATAGCACTTCTTTGTCCGCTTCCTATTAATTATCAACTTTTCTGTCACAGTGCTACAGACTTCAACAAAGTAACAAGCTTTTGAAGCGAACTAGAGTTTTTCAAAACACCCAATTCAGATGCCTTTTTGGGCAACTTAACCAATTTTAGCTGTATTTGATATTGCACCTCGTGAACCATTATAAGGTGTTTCTTTTACTTTTTACCTTCCACAGATCTGGTGACAACATTGACCAATCTGACCTGAAACCTGATGGAATGAGCACTTTTCACTTTTGTTGGTCCAAGAAAATAATTAAAAGTAAATAATACTACAAATGATCATTATTGGTCTCACAGTTGTTTTAAAAGAAAAATATATTTATGATAGCTTTAAACAATTTTAATCTTCCAACCTCAAAAAAATCAGTTTTACTGTCTTTTAAAATCTCCAGTTACTTTTTACTTTGCTGGCTACATGTTTAAATCTTGAATGAAGAGTCAGCTGTGATGCAACAGCAGTGAAATAAAGCAAAACACAGGTAAGTTGGTGCAATGATTCTTTTTAGAGATGTTGAAGGTATTGACAGTTAAAAAAAAACACTGCGTGATTAGTAAAGCCCTTCCCAGCAGAGGTTGTGTGATTAATGCATTTCTAAGCTATAATCAGAATCAGAATCAGCTTTATTGCCAAGTTCGTGCATACAAACAAGGAATTTGACTCCGGTACACTTTGCTCTTTTGTTCTGTTTTTGCATTACAGAATATACAAATTTACAATTTACAATGTACAATATACACATATCTAATAGAAAAGGTTCATTTGCAACATCTGTATGCTGTATGCTGTTGTTCTGTACTCTATTGAATGTTCATCATAATGGCTTTATATCTTAGGTTTCACCCGGTTATTTACATGCATTCATCTGTTTATAAATTTTCTATTCCTTCTTAGTATTGCAAATAAATGTAAAACACAATACTGAGATCAAAACAGGACTTTTAAAACACATACGTTTAGGTTAGTTACATAATGCCATTGTGTTTAATGTACTGACTGACAAAAATGTAGTTCTATTGTTGCACATTCTATTTAGATGTTTCAAAATCTTTCTTTCTGGCTTCATTTGTGTTTATTTACTAAATATATGGTGGAATCTGTAGTGTGTGGTTTTGCACACGGCAGCATAGTACATTTCCAAAATTAAAGGTCTTTATCTCCGAATGCATTTACAAACTGTGATATGCAGGGGTGCACCGATCGATTGACCGATACTTGCATGTGAAACCAATCTTATCCACCAATCTTCTCTATCTCCACAAAGGTCTGACAATCACTCATTGTCCCTTTTGCTTTTATGCTGAAAGAAAGCCATATAAGTTTGTGGAAATCCTTTCCATGATTCAATTACATTAATTCAAAGAATAGCTTTTGAGTGTTAATTAAAACTTTAACATGATATACTGGTTGGGTGGAAACAACACCCAACAAATTAGAAAAGGTACAATCACATTGTAATGTAGATTCTTTTATATGGGCAGTGCAGGTGCTTGATGACTACACAACCAGGAAAAATGTTTGTCTGTTTTGTATGGCAAGTCATTTGAACATGTATTTGTGTTTCAATTAGTTCAAAATTGTATTTTTATTCATTATAAGAAGAAATGTATCAGGCATTCCATTGACTGTCAAAGGAAAACTCAAATTTTGATAGCAACAATTTGCAATCTTGATACAAAAATGTATATTCTTGATATACATTTACATCTTAATGTCAGAGTCTGCAGTCTCTGCCTCTCCTGCTTACCTTCTTCCACCACCAGGGGCTGCTGAAGGCTGCGTCTTTGGGTGCGACAGGTGTTCCTCATTTTGATGATCATGTGGAGGAGTGTACAGGGGACGGATCACCAGCACTTCTTTGCCTGAGTGTTTTACCTACAGCGGTACCATCACCTGGCCAGATCTTGTATTTTGAAAATCTTGTGTCTCTTTGATTAAGAAAAATTACTCACCGTTTCTGTCTCGCTCCTACCAGGTACTTACCTGACTTGTTTCCCTCTTTTTCGCAGTCCCCCGGTTCCTGTCTCCGTGGCTAGCCCTGATCACTATCTGTTCCAGAACTCTAGCAATAAACTTCCAAAACTGTATACTGTTTTCTGAGTGTTCTTCCGCATGTGGGTTAAGTCGGCCGTTAAAACGATGACAGAACACTCAGGCCAGCCGAACCCAGCGGAGGAACTTCAGAGAACTGTATCTGAGCATAGTCATCAGATTCATAGCCATGGTACAACCCTTAGATCACTTTTAGAGCAGAAGCAGAAGACAAATCAGCAGTTGGGAGAACTAGGTAAGGTAAGGTAAGGTAAGTTTATTTATATAGCGCTTTTCAGTAACAAGACATTCAAAAAAAGTTCAAAACTAGCGGCAATGCTTCAGCAGAGGTTGGGTAATGTGACCGCCCAGCCTTCAGGCAGCGCTGCAGGGACTCCCGCTTCTCACCAGCTTCTGCATAGCAGAGAGGTTACCTCCCCCAATACCGAGAAGTTCTCGGGTGAGGTCGGGAGTTTTTGTGGTTTTCTATATCAGTGTGGTTTAGTGTTTAACCGTTCCCCACAGAGTTTTCCCCATCCTGATTGTAAGATCTCATACATTGTCGGATCACGTACCGGCAAGGCGCTACGTTGGGCTGAGGTTAGGTTTATCAACCCTAATCAGTTTGGATGTACATACGAGGAGTTCATAAAGGAGTTCAGACTAACTTTTGATTTAGATTCAGGTCCCTCCAGTGTGGCTCGCCGCCTACGGGCATTAAGACAGCGAGGCCAGCCTTTAAATGACTTCTCCATTGAATTCCGTACCTTAGCTGTGGCTTCTGGCTGGAATTCGAGCGCTCTGAAGTCCATGTTTTTCCAGTGTTTAGATGAGGCTGTAAAGGATGAATTATCGCTACTAGACGAGCCAGAGGGATTAGATGAGTACATCAACCTGGCTATCAGGCTTGATACACGCATGAGAGAGAGAAGGCGATTTCAGTCCGCTTCCTCGCCCCAGTCTCAGCCACAGTCTAGGTCGGTTCCCAGCCCAGGCGAGCCTGAGCCTATGCAGCTGGGTAGAGCGCAACTTTCGTCTAATGAGAGACAGCGGCGTAGGGAGATGAACAGCTGTTTCTACTGTGGGGAGTCCGATCATCAAATTTGCGCCTGTCCTATCCGACCGAAAGGGCAGGTCCGTCGGCTGTAAAGGGGCAGCTGGCAGACCAGAATTCAGATTCTAAGACCCCGCCACTAGTTTTGTCTGCCACTATTTTAATTTGCCAGCGGGCTGTTGGTTTTCAGCCCTCATAGATTCCGGCTGTTAGAACTGAGCCACTGACCACCCCACATCAGGTGTTGGCACTGGATGGTCAGCCTCTCCGCCACATAACTCACAGAACTGAGCCACTTGAGTTAGTGTTATCAGGAAATCACAGGGAACAGATTTCTTTCTTTATTTTTCCCATGTCCCAGAACCCAGTAGTCTTGGGGTTTCCATGGTTGCGGACCCACAATCCACATTTAGATTGGGCCAAGCTAAGAATAGAGGCCTGGTCCACACAGTGTATGCTCACCTGCCTCCAATCTGCTGTCTCCCCTAGACCTCTGGTATAGGAGGAGGTGGAGGTCGAGCCGTCGGACCTTCACCTTGTTCCCCCAGATTATCATGATCTTAAGGCAGTCTTTAGTAAGTCACAAGCCCTGTCCCTACCAGCCCACCGTCCATACGATTGCGCAAGAGATCTGTTACCTGGAGCCCCGTTGCCCTCCAGCCAACTTTATAAAATCTCACAGCCTGAGAGACAAGCTATGGAGAAATATACAGGTCCTTCTCAAAAAATTAGCATATTGTGATAAAGTTAATTATTTTCTATAATGTCATGATGAAAATTTAACATTCATATATTTTAGATTCATTGCACACTAACTGAAATATTTCAGGTCTTTTATTGTCTTAATATGGATGATTTTGGCATACAGCTCATGAAAACCCAAAATTCCTATCTCACAAAATTAGCATATTTCATCCGACCAATAAAAGAAAAGTGTTTTTAATACAAAAAAACGTCAACCTTCAAATAATCATGTACAGTTATGCACTCAATACTTGGTCGGGAATCCTTTTGCAGAAATGACTGCTTCAATGCGGCGTGGCATGGAGGCAATCAGCCTGTGGCACTGAGGTCTTATGGAGGCCCAGGATGCTTCGATAGCGGCCTTTAGCTCATCCAGAGTGTTGGGTCTTGAGTCTCTCAACGTTCTCTTCACAATATCCCACAGATTCTCTATGGGGTTCAGGTCAGGGGAGTTGGCAGACCAATTGAGCACAGTGATACCATGGTCAGTAAACCATTTACCAGTGGTGTTGGCACTGTGAGCAGGTGCCAGGTCGTGCTGAAAAATGAAATCTTCATCTCCATAAAGCTTTTCAGCAGATGGAAGCATGAAGTGCTCCAAAATCTCCTGATAGCTAGTTGCATTGACCCTGCCCTTGATAAAACACAGTGGACCAATACCAGCAGCTGACACGGCACCCCAGACCATCACTGACTGTGGGTACTTGACACTGGACTTCTGGCATTTTGGCATTTCCTTCTCCCCAGTCTTCCTCCAGACTCTGGCACCTTGATTTCCGAATGACATGCAGAATTTGCTTTCATCCAAAAAAAGTACTTTGGACCACTGAGCAACAGTCCAGTGCTGCTTCTCTGTAGCCCAGGACTGGGGAATGCGGCACCTGTAGCCCATTTCCTGCACACGCCTGTGCACGGTGGCTCTGGATGTTTCTACTCCAGACTCAGTCCACTGGTTCCGCAGGTCCCCCAAGGTCTGGAATCGGCCCTTCTCCACAATCTTCCTCAGGGTCCGGTCACCTCTTCTCATTGTGCAGCGTTTTCTGCCACACTTTTTCCTTCCCACAGACTTCCCACTGAGGTGCCTTGATACAGCACTCTGGGAACAGCCTATTCGTTCAGAAATTTCTTTCTGTGTCTTACCCTCTTGCTTGAGGGTGTCAATAGTGGCCTTCTGGACAGCAGTCAGGTCGGCAGTCTTACCCATGATTGGGGTTTTGAGTGATGAACCAGGCTGGGAGTTTTAAAGGCCTCAGGAATCTTTTGCAGGTGTTTAGAGTTAACTCGTTGATTCAGATGATGAGGTACATAGCTCGTTTAGAGAGCCTTTTAATGATATGCTAATTTTGTGAGATAGGAATTTTGGGTTTTCATGAGCTGTATGCCAAAATCATCCATATTAAGACAATGAAAGACCTGAAATATTTCAGTTAGTGTGCAATGAATCTAAAATATATGAATGTTAAATTTTCATCATGACATTATGGAAAATAATGAACTTTATCACAATATGCTAATTTTTTGAGAAGGACCTGTATTACTGAGTCGCTCACTGCCGGTATAATACGGCCCTCATCCTCACCACTCGGAGCTGGGGTTTTTTTTTGTTGGGAAGAAGGACGGGTCTCTTCGGCCTTGCATTGATTATAGGGAGTTAAATGCAATCACAGTTAAAAATAAGTATCTGTTACCACTTCTTTCCTCAGTTTTTGAACCAGTCCACGGTGCTACGGTTTTCACTAAGTTAGTTCTCCGCAATGCATATCATTTAGTCCGGATCCGCCAGGGAGATGAGTGGAAGACAGCATTCAAGACACCGCTTGGACACTTTGAATATTTGGTCTTGCCCTTTGGATTATGCAATGCTCCTGCAGTTTTTCAGACTCTGGTTAACAACATCCTGAGAGACTTTCTTAATTTGTTTGTGTTCGTCTATCTAGATGACATTCTGATTTATTCCAGAACTCTTTCTGAACATCACCGTCATGTCCGCCTGGTGCTACAGAGGCTGCTGGAGAAAGTTAACACAAAGGGATCAGGAGCCAAAGATTCTGAAATAGTATAAGGATCAGTTCTGATAGGACATGACACAAATTTATGTCTGTTGATTAAAGCACATAAAACAGATATAATAGGTTCGCAACCTACTGTCTTCCCAAGGAAATAAGGTGTACTTTCCTCCTGTGTAATACAAATATCTGGATCTATAATCGGATTTCTATTACCCCGAATTCTATAAAGAGTTCCTGTAGACGCACATGTTAAATTAGTCTCACTAGAAAATCTACTAACATTTCTGCTTTCCCTTACAGTATATTTCCTCACAGTTTTGATGCATCAGTTGCCACCAAACATTATCAGTATGATCATAGTAGTCAGAAAAGTGATGAATCTCTCTTCGAATCCGCTGATGAATATTATTAGTCAGATTAACCACACATTGTCTTTGCTGTACCTTTCCAAAAATGAACACAAGAGTTATAAAAATACTTGCAATACCAATCATTAGCATCAGAACAGACCATCTTCCATATAGCTGCATCGTGACCTTGAAGTGGAATGTCCTTTCTTCTGGTACTGAAAGCAAACAGTTTTTCCCAAAGAAAACAAATTATAAACACAACTTAAAAAACAAAAAACAAAAAATTCTGCTGTCTCTCCTGAGTGGCTTCAAGCTGCCTGTCACCAGTCTAGTACAGGTGGGCGGTCGTAGGAAGCTCCTCTAGAAATATATTTAGAAACAGGAACTCTAACCTGCTGGAGGTTAGGCTTCTATAGTCCAACTAAACAACGGTGGAAATGAACACATTCAAATTTGTAATAATACCATAATGATAAATATCAAGCAATAAACATAAAAGTTAGATAAAAGCATCCGAGATATCCTCCACAAAGTCAGTCTCGCTGTCAAAGTGGGAGGAAAGAATCTTTCACTGTGGTGTGTGTGCAGTGAGGCAAATGACCTTATGATTTCTAACTTTCAGGCAATGCGATGGCCTTAAGTAGATTCTGAAATAACGTTGCACTGCCCAAGGGATTATTGTGCCCTTGTAAGAACAGTGTTCTTCAACCACCTCTTCAATCACTCGCCAGTGATCAGCTCACAGTTCTTTGTCTTGTGGTGGTCCGCTGTCCTCACACCTTTCAGCCGTGGATGATCCAGTTGGAAGATGACTTGTCCTGGAAGCCAGATGAAGCTGGAGGAGCTAGAGCTTTCCTGCAGCTTTCCTGGGTGTCTAGTAGGATCTGATATGGGCCATTCCGGCCCTGGACTTCCTGTGTTTTCTCCTAAATTCTCTGAGCAGAATCCAGTCGCCAGGAATAAAGGACTGGAGGGTGGAAGTGGCTGTTTCTGGTAATGCAGCCTTCACCATCCGTGAAACTTGAGAAAACACGGTGGACAAGTTTTGACAGTAAAACAACATCCTATCTTCACACAAAGATGTGGAAGAAAATTATCTTGGCAATATCCCCATGTCCAAATTAGGAGACCTGCCACACAGCACTTCAAAAGGACTGAGATTTGCCTGTGTCCTTTGTCTCAATCTCATATAAGTGAGAACAATAGGTAGAGCCTTCACAACACTTGGCTAATTTTCAATTCAAAGTCCCATTCTCAAACCTAAGTGCTTAACTACATGAACTTCATCAAAACATCCAACAAAATCCAAAGAATTGATCTTCCGACTTCACCTGATATACTAGCAGTGACCATCAGCTAAATATTCTGAATATCAAAAATGTGACATGATGTTTGAGGAAGGTCTAATTACAGGTCATTATTTCATAGTTTCAGAATACCCAAAAAGAATTTCAAAAATGGTCTAATCTGTAGAGATATAAAATTTCACAAAAGAATCAACACCATAATTTCAGAGCGGTTTTCAGAATGTGGTCTTAGGGAGCTATGCACCATTTATATAAACAAAGTCACTAAGTCCTCACTGGAGGTATGAGCTACCCTTTTTTCCATGAGTGCTAAAACTTTTGGAACCCCATGTTACTTTATTCTGACATTCCCCTCTTCTGGCGCAGGGTCCAACCCATGCGACAATTCAGCAAAAAGCTTGTACAAAAATGTTCTAGTAACCAAGATCACATTACCTAGAACCAAAGAAATTAATTCTGACATAACTATGTGTCACTATGAATTTAACGAAAGCAACATAAAAGAAAATCCAGATGTTTTTAACTGCAATTCAGTTCCATTAACAACAAAACACAAACTTTAATTATTCAGTTCATCAATGTCTCACTTAGAAATTAGTCACATATCATGTCTTGTACAAAGATGAGTATTAGATTAATGGACATCTAATGTAATTCAGATGCATAAACCCTACAAATTTGAATCTAATAAATAATTCCCACCAAGTATAAAGTCATGACTCTGATTCTTTATCAAAAATATATTCCTTACTCTTGCATATCTTGAACTGTCAGCTAGTTTAATGGTACCAGGGAAACTTTCAATCTAATAAATCACCAATGATTCTGCATGCAAAACTAATTCTTCAAACTAGTTTAAACTATTTCATTAACCTTTTAATAATAAAACACATAAATCCAAAAGTCATGCTACATCCTTAATTATTATACCAAAAAAACATGTTATTAAGGCAACAATCACTACAAGCATTTTGATTCTATTGTCTCTTAAACAGTGTTAAAACTCAGGAAGGGAAGTGCTGAGCGTTACCATGACAACAAAGGCATGAACCAACCTGGTAGGTGGGCGGAGTCAGGCAGAACTAACCTCTGATTGACAGCCTCAGAAACAAGCTGCTTCTTAACTCTCCTGAAAACTCAAAGTTTTAATCAATCTGGGATTTAGAAACATTATTCTAAACATGGATTATTGTGTTATGCAACATATAAACAAACATTCAGTCCAACAAAACAAAGACAAAACATCAAAGACAGACAAATGGCCAAATTTGAAGCTTCAAGAATTCAAAGACATTTTTAACAATCTCTTTTCAGAATATGTTTTCTCAACCATATCTTTTAATGCTATAATTGATAAATTTTGTTAAGATAATCTTCAGGATCCTTTTTTTTTAAATGAGTGCACATAGTCCAAAAAATCTCAAAGTATTTAGAAGCACAGCAACAGTTTTCTCTTAAATGAATCCAAATTTACTGATGCTGAAACCTTTTGCTAAGTCTTTGTACTGTAACTCTATAATAATAATAACTACAATCCTGAGAGTTATTGTTATAGTTCACTTTTTGTTTGACTCAATTTGATCGCAGCTGTATTGCAGAATTTCCGTTAAATGCAAAGAAGTATTTTTAATTCAATTCAATTCAAATTCAAAGATACTTTATTGATCCCCGAGGGGAAATTAAAAAAGTCGGCATTGACATTTTTATGTTATACCCAAACTAAACAAAACTGCAGTGTTTGACTTAATCAGAAATTAAGATAAGAAGCTTGTCTCCAAACTGGACTTTTTCCCACATAGTGTATCAAAAAGAACAAACATCATTTTCTTTAATTTGGGCTATTTAAATTTTGAGAGTTGGGGAAAACTTATTACTAGAACCCCTCTTTTACAATCCAAATGCTGATAAATGTTCCAATATTTTATCTCTTAGTAATCTGAAATTACCTTGTGTATCTTTGTACTCATATGTATTCTTTTAATCTTTAAACCCTAAGAAATCAAACAAGGAGACTGGAGTTTGAGCCGACCATCCTCTTACTGTTAAGAGGGCCTTTATTTCTTTTCTTTTCCTAAAATGAAGGATTTTACTTGTCTTGATTCCGTTATAAAAATCCTAACCTTGGTTCCAAAACTAAACTCTTCAACCCCAATCTGTGTTCCCCAGAGTAGAAATTTGGAGTATTATTGCATTTCAAAGCCACCAAATGACTGGAACTCATCATTGGCTTAGATCTGTTTTAATAAGTAATCGGTCTACCTTTAATTAAATATTACAACTTTATGGACCCAAAATCTATGGCTCACGGGCTTCAGGAGTCCAGGAACCACAAGTTGAGTACTACTGCATTGAACAATGGTGTCAACTTTCTGCAGAGATTGAAGGATTGGCTAAATATATTATTTCTGCTTGGACAATAATCAGATTTAAAATTATTAGTTCACAGCTCCTAATTTACCTCAGATCATATTTGCTCCTATCCCAGTTCATAAGAAGCTTCAGACAAACATTATGCTAAAAAGCCAAAAACAAAACAAACAAAAACCAGATCTATTTTAAAATAAAGAAAAAGCATGCTTAAAAAACTTAGTACTGTGGTGGAAAATAACTCCACGGTTCTGAAGGCCTTTTCATGCAGAGTCTTTTAGGAAACATGAGATTAGTAGAATTTTTTTGTGTGGTACCACTGTCCAATCAGATTCTTTCTAAATAACCCCATTTTTCATTCTCATTTTAAAGGTTTGTTTTACCAAGGGAAATGTGTTTAACAAAACCAATTACTCTCAAAAGTTTTAAAAGTTTTTAGCTGGTGATATCTTAGAAAACAAGTGTTTTAATATTTCTGTGCAGCACAGAACTGATTAGGTGTCCTTTCCTTTCATTATTTCATAAATCAGAGTATGAAGAAGGAGACACCCCTGATGCCTCAAGGTTCCGGAACCATTTTTTTTTACCCGTGCAGCGGCACGTCTGCCGACTGGCTTTTCTCCTTTATGAGGTGTAGAAAATTGCTAAAAACCACCCGCAAAACCCTGTGTTTTGCTTTATCCCATTGTTACCAATAAGAACCTCCCTGCCATTTCTTTGCAGGGTAACCGGGCCCTCAGCTGATGTCCTCCCTCTCGCAACTCTGGAACCTAATTAATTAGTTAGGAGATGATGGTTAATGTGTAATAAAAAATAATAATATACATTATATCATACAGAGCAACTTCTCACCCAGATATATTTGAAGACAAATAGTCTGGATCCAATCGGCCAGAAGCCGCAGGCGGGCACCCGGACTCCCCTCCGTAAAATGGAAGTGGACTGAGAACAACTCTCAGGCTGGCCAGGCGTCCGTGTCCCCTCCTGCGGTCTCCTCTGGCACGTTAGATCCTGTTCGTGACGCTAAAATTGTTGTGGAATTTTCTTATCAAAGTGGGTAGAAGTTGACTCATAACAAGAGAAAATCCGGACTTTGTCTTTATGAGTTTTATTCAAAGGCATTCAGCATTTGAAGACCCTGACACTGAGGTTAGTCAGTGAAACAGAGCCCCGATCAACATTTACACACAGTATTTATACCAGAACATGACAGTGTTATCTCAACTGCAAAGAGTCTGTGTTTTACGACCCTAGACCCTTCTCGGGTTCAAAGGTGACAAGGTTACCTAGGAACAACCATCTACTCTCCCAAAGGCATCACCCTAAAAAATGGCCTTAACCATTAAACTTCTGATAATGACTTTTACAGCTTTCTCCAATAACACAGAGGTTCAGGGGAGTGAGGTAACCCAAAGGTCATACACTGTGGAATGTTTTTAAAAGAATTTCCATCACAAAACTGAAGAAGAAGCCCATGTTCAATATCTGTCCCCACCTAACAGCAACTCGGTAGGTAAGCGGTGTAGCTTTAACGGTGTTGATGTCGGTTGTTCTGTTGACGGGAGTGGTCCCTCAGCTCCCCGCTCCATCCATTCCTGCGTTTCACTCTCTTCGTCCATCGCTATGTCTTTGTCGTCTCGAGTTGTCCGTCTCCAAAGCCTCTCGAGGATCCTTCAAGTAGGGATGGATTAAGACTATTTGGCTACTAGCTTTACTGTCTGGGTCTGGTCATTCTACCCTCAATAAAGCCCTATCCTCACCTGCACGCTATACAGTTACTACGAGGGTTGTGACTGACGGCCTTGTCAGTCACAGACAACCTTACTCCCTTTCAGGCTGTCGGTCCGGGGTTCTCAGGCAGAGACGTCCTTCTGCTGAGCATCCTTCTTCTGGGGCCCCTTTATCTCTGTAAGAGTCCCTGTTCGGGCGCCACCTTTCGTTGTCCGATGAGCTAACCCCTCCCTCCTACGTCCATATGTCTATAGGGATTGCTCAAACCAGCTCTCCATCCAACGGGTCCAGACTTCCCCAAACCTGAAAGGTCTTACTAAGCAGGTTTAATGAAAGTTCTGTTTAAGCTGGTGTCGGGAAATGACTTGCCTAGCCTCTGACAGCCTTCATACAAAAGTCTCGCCATTCTTCAACTGGTGGTTTGGACGACTGAGTTGCCTATCGCAGTCATCCACACCTTCAACAATCACTTTTGTTCACGGCTGCTCATTCCCCAATTTTACAACTGGCTGTTGGTATATGGGCTAGGTTGATTTTAGTGGCTCGGCATGAGCCCCAAGGGCGCTGTTTTAACAAACTTGGCTAAGGCAACCTATAAAAATCTCCTAAAATATCTTGGAACCAGGCAACAAGACTTTTTACCACCAATGAAAAACCAAAAAATACGGTGACTCAAATAATTGAATGTCCACGATTTAATTAGAATTTTATATGCTTTCTTTATTTAGTAATGCTTTTGCAGGGGTCAGTAACAGCTTAAATTCGGCAACACAAAATAATTTCAATAATAGAAATGAATCAATCAACTGAACCTGTCTTTCCCTGATGCTAAAACTAGTGAGTTTGGAGAGGCTTTGAAGACGGAGGCTCATCCATGCACCTGATGGAGAAGATTCTTCTGGTAACAACAAGTGGTTTCTTGAAGGGAATACGACTTAATCTTCAGTTTTCTTCCTTTAAGTGGCAGGCACTGATAATCCAGGCTTTGATGGGTAAACAGGATCTTTGTTGTTATATGTATTCGAAGACAATAATTTCCAGAGGCTGAAGAGTTGAAGGAAACCCGGAGACATAAATGAGGTTGATTCAGGACTTCCAGAAGCCTGAACCTTAGAGCAATCAGCTGTTTACCGATCAAGTTCACTTTGGTTGTCTGGATAAAAAGGCTTTAGGTGAAATCAGATTCTTAATCTTGAGGCACAGTCCTTTCTGGGCCCATGTGTTGATCCTCTTTTTTAATGCAGTCGATCAGTGGGGCTGTGTCTCTGTTCCTTTTCCATCTAAGCTTTGTTTCTCCATCCGATTTTGTTCGCTGGTCTTCTGCGAGGAAACAACCCGTTCCCTCCTTCAGCATTGCTTTTATGGTGCTTGATGCTTTCACCAGTCAGCCCCTTATTAGGCTTCTCAGTTATTGTGCAACCTATTCAGCTCAGCTTCTTGATTATTGCTCAATACTTAGTCATGGTCACTTCTGATTCTGTTTCTCAGCCTTGGAGATGCCGATAATAGCCACGCTGGTCTGTAATCGCATCCTCCCTTCCTCCCATCGCTGTCAGCATGCAGCTGGCTCTCGTCCCTCCTAATAATCCTACAGTTCTTTCCCTAATCTGCTCAGTTTTAAACTTTACACAGTATTACACATTCCATTCTTCAACTTTCAGCATTTACTTTAAAACACAGTTGCAAAACCATCACTTCATTCTTTTTATTCATGCTTTACAAGTGATTACTGTTATATTTCTTTCATATATAGCTGATTTAGAATGTCAAACCTTAATGTTTCTTTCTTTAATTCTCAGTTCTTAACCACATTTCAATCATACATCTCTTAACTTGTTAATCAAAGATTAATAATTTTATTTAATACATGTGAAAGAATGTAAAATCATCATACATCATTTCTTTGGATATACTTGTTTATATTTTTGCAAAAGATAAGACAGATAACATGTGGCAGATAATACAGGTCCTTCTCAAAATATTAGCATATTCTGATAAAGTTCATTATTTTCCATAATGTCATGATGAAAATTTAACATTCATATATTTTAGATTCATTGCACACTAACTGAAATATTTCAGGTCTGTTATTGTCTGAATACGGATGATTTTGGCATACAGCTCATGAAAACCCAAAATTCCTATCTCACAAAATTAGCATATTTCATCCGACCAATAAAAGAAAAGTGTTTTTAATACAAAAAACGTCAACCTTCAAATAATCATGTACAGTTATGCACTCAATACTTGGTCGGGAATCCTTTTGCAGAAATGACTGCTTCAATGCGGCGTGGCATGGAGGCAATCAGCCTGTGGCACTGCTGAGGTCTTATGGAGGCCCAGGATGCTTCGATAGCGGCCTTTAGCTCACCCAGAGTGTTGGGTCTTGAGTCTCTCAACGTTCTCTTCACAATATCCCACAGATTCTCTATGGGGTTCAGGTCAGGAGAGTTGGCAGGCCAATTGAGCACAGTGATACCATGGTCAGTAAACCATTTACCAGTGGTTTTGGCACTGTGAGCAGGTGCCGGGTCGTGCTGAAAAATGAAATCTTCATCTCCATAAAGCTTTTCAGCAGATGGAAGCATGAAGTGCTCCAAAATCTCCTGATAACTAGCTGCATTGACCCTGCCCTTGATAAAACACAGTGGACCAACACCAGCAGCTGACACGGCACCCCAGACCATCACTGACTGTGGGTACTTGACACTGGACTTCTGGCATTTTGGCATTTCCTTCTCCCCAGTCTTCCTCCAGACTCTGGCACCTTGATTTCCGAATGACATGCAGAATTTGCTTTCATCCGAAAAAAGTACTTTGGACCACTGAGCAACAGTCCAGTGCTGCTTCTCTGTAGCCCAGGTCAGGCGCTTCTGCCGCTGTTTCTGGTACAAAAGTGGCTTGACCTGGAGAATGCGGCACCTGTAGCCCATTTCCTGCACACGCCTGTGCACGGTAGCTCTGGATGTTTCTACTCCAGACTCAGTCCACTGCTTCCGCAGGTCCCCCAAAGTCTGGAATCGGCCCTTCTCCACAATCTTCCTCAGGGTCCGGTCACCTCTTCTCGTTGTGCAGCGTTTTCTGCCACACTTTTTCCTTCCCACAGACTTCCCACTGAGGTGCCTTGATACAGCACTCTGGGAACAGCCTATTCGTTCAGAAATGTATTTCTGTGTCTTACCCTCTTGCTTGAGGGTGTCAATAGTGGCCTTCTGGACAGCAGTCAGGTCGGCAGTCTTACCCGTGATTGGGGTTTTGAGTGATGAACCAGGCTGGGAGTTTTAAAGGCCTCAGGAATCTTTTGCAGGTGTTTAGAGTTAACTCGTTGATTCAGATGATTAGGTTCATAGCTCGTTTAGAGACCCTTTTAATGATATGCTAATTTTGTGAGATAGGAATTTTGGGTTTTCATGAGCTGTATGCCAAAATCATCCGTATTAAGACAATAAAAGACCTGAAATATTTCAGTTAGTGTGCAATGAATCTAAAATATATGAATGTTAAATTTTCATCATGACATTATGGAAAATAATTAACTTTATCACAATATGCTAATATTTTGTGAAGGACCTGTATGTGGCTCCACACAGACCTCTCCAGTCTCTCAGCTCCAGAATATGAGAACATGCTTGTTTCACTCCCCACTGCTTCAACTGTGTCTTTTAATAATTATTGCATGGATTACACATAAGGATATTTATTGTAACTTTTATGGAGTTAACTGTGAGCATTACAAAATGTTGCATGGATTACATGGAAAGATATCACCTTATTTTGACAGGATATTTGTGATTTTAGTGTTAATTTTTCACCTTTCTTTGTGAGAACTAGTGATTAGACACTACTCTTAACCTTTAAAAGAATTTGTTTAAAAATGCAAAGGAAAAAGAAAATTGCTACACCTCCTAAGTGTAATAATTGCAATTTGACTTTTGATTCACCCCCCTTTATGGCAGGGTGGATTGAATTAAATTTTGGGATTTAATCTAGCAAAAATCCTGTTCTTTCAAAACATAAAACAAATCCAAAGTTCCTGAATGGATACATGCAGCAAAATTAGGTCAGATACTAAAATTAACTGCAAAGTTAATTCAGTTTCAGATTGTGGTCTTACACAAAACACAGCCTCTGGATACAGATGTGCAGCAACTGTCTGGACAGTGAGCTTAACTGAAGTTAAACCAAGTCTCAAGTTATTGCTTACACAGAAGAAACCAGACTGAGTCAGAACATCTACAATTTTGCCTATGTAGCAGAGTTGATTGTTACTAGCATGGAGATATTGGATTTATTAATTTTGCCGAAAGTCTAAAATTGTGAACTCCTGGGAATGTCACGAGTTATAATGTTTCTTAAATATAATCAGTGACATCTGATGTTAGAACTCTGATGTTTTGAGTCCTATTGTGACCAGTGACAGCTGGTTTTAAGCTCATCACTTGGTGCATCAATAATGTGCAGTTGTGGTTTATTCATTCTCATTTATGTACAGTGCAAACTGTCCATAATAATGTCCACCGGAGGGACACCATATGTTGTGACGAGAAATTTCAAATGGCACACATGGTGCCAAAATGTGGCAAATTGTCATAGTTCTATTTTTGTGGTGGACCAAAAGGCAGACAAGCACGGAGAAAAGCAGAGAGGTGGTCGAAAACTCCTTTAATTTAAAGCGAGTCCACTTACATGCAGGCGAGGTGCAGGGTGACAAAATTATCCAGTTCAAGGACAAAATCCAAAAGACATCTTATGAGGACATTGAAAAGACATAACGACACCGCGTGGAACAAAGGACGAAGGCAAACTTAAATACAGACAAAGGTGGACAAGAAACAATAGGGCAGGTAATCAGAGGAACAGGGAACAGGTGACACAAGGAGGCTGGGAGGCAGAGGGAGCAGGTGAAACAGATTAACCAATAAGGAGAAACACAGACCCAAGCAGAACAGGAGAAAAGATGACTAGAATAAAAGTAAACAGTAACTAAAGCTAACCTGTTAAAGGAGGAATTGGAGAATAAAGATAAACAGAAGAAATCGAGCTAAGAGGGACAATGAATGTAAAGGGAACAGAAACTGAGTAATTAACAACTAAAAGAGGAAAACTAATGATGAGAGGAGAACAGACAGGGAGGCAAAAGGAAACCAGAATTGTCAGAACACAAAGTGATTAACAAGAATATAAAAATTCAAACAAGAGCATCTGGTAAAACAAAAACACCAAACCACAAACAAAGTCCAAAATCTCACATCCTGACACAAATGGCCAATTCAGAAGGTTCGCCTGGACTTTTATCAACTAATACCTCCGTAAAACTCCAATGCTTAACTTTTTTTGCATGAATTTTGGTACAGCTAATGGTCGGATCCTGTATATTGGCTTGCTATATGTTTTGGATTACAACCTCATACTTTCAAAGGATTATTCATATCACAAAGTGCATTTTTAGGCAAAAAATTATTTTTATTTTTATTCACTGTTGTGTTGAACATTTACTCTTGCTTAGTAACTTAGGTGTTGATTTTTAGATGTCTGGAGTATTCTCTGGAGTCTTACCTTTATTTTGGTACCACATCCAGTCAAATATATATTGTAGGTCTTATCTTAGATATATATTTAATTTATTTTGGGTATGTAATGTATTTTTTGAGCGCATTTCTCAAAAAGAGTCCGAGGGTTTAAGAGGTAAGCTTTACTTAGCTTCTTCACACCATATGCAGGACTGCATTTGCTCTCAAGTTTGTGTTTTAAGGCATTCACAGTAATTTCAGGGCATCCCAGCTGTCTGAGTTTGGTTCGGTAGTTAGCAAGTTAATACGTCATGTTTTTCTTCCATCTGTCATACCCACTCACTGAACCTGGCTCTCTTTAAACATGGATGATTAGTTTCCAGAACTTCTGCTACCTCATCAAACTCCCTGTCAGACAGGTACACTTTGTACTGGACGATCGTTTCAGCTAAACCACCAAGAATGGAAGATTTAAGTTTAGTATCAGGATTCAACAAAGCTTCAGTTTCTTTGAAAGCAGCATTGACCCTGTCCAGCTGCAGCTCAGTATCACAAGCAAACTTGGGCATGAGGAAGACAATGGGTCATGCAATGGATCCTGAGGAGGGGGACTTAGGAGAAGACAATATATCTGTATCAAATCAGCTACCAGCAGATTAAAGGGATAAAGAGTTATCCAGTGGGCGGTAGGTGGCAGCAGCTGAGTAGGGAGGGGGCGGGGTTCCACCAGGCTGGGCAGGTGCAACCAAGTTAAAGATGACATTGATGGAGCTTTTTTCCTGGATGTCTGAAATTAAGACCAGGCTGTTGACTTCATTCCCAAACTCACCATCCATAAATTGAAGCCTATGGTCTCAGTCTACTCCACATTGTCTCTTAAATTCCTACATGAGTTCCATGATAGTCTATTACATCCCATCTAGGATGATCAATCTCTGGGAATTGTTTTCCCCAAGAATCTGAAGAATCTCTCCAGAATCAGGGAGTCCGCTTGTTGACCCATGAGTAACTATCATCCCCTTTCTGAAATTTACACCTTTGCTTGATACATACTTGGAAAGCTGAATGTCAGTTGTGGCAGGGAAGTCTTTTCAGTCTGAGGGATTTCTTGTTTCAAAACCCCCAGAGGGACCGTTAAGACGTTTGTCACATGTGTTTCTTAAAAAATGGATGATCTCAAGTGAAATGAAACCATAAGCTAGTTCTTAGTAGCTAGTGAGAGGGGCACATTTTTAAAGCAATTGGTGTGTCGCACAATCTGCTTCAAAACACATATTCCAGAGTTCCACAAGAGGCCCAAACAGCCTTATCAGTTGAGGATAGTGTTATGATTGGGGGTTGTTTGGTTTTTGCTTTCTGGGTTTTTCTTATATTTCTCTCACAGTTTTTGAATCATGCTTCCGTTTATTATTTTTCTGGTCATGTTTTAGTCTTGTTCATGTTCTGTCAAGTTTGGTTTTTGGTTCTGGTCTAGTTTTTGTTTGTATTCAAGAGTCTCTGTTCTTGCTCCAGCCACGTTCTGCTCTGTCTGTTAATCAACTTTATTCGGTTTACCTGCACCTAGTTAATCTGTCTTGCTTCACCTGGTTCACACTCCATTTATACACACCTGTTCTGTTTACACATGGCAATGCATGGCAGGCACCTATTACTATGCACCTCTAAACTGGACTCTTTATTTATTTTTCTTCCGTCTCCGTTAATGCGGCTCGAACCGCTGCGCGCACCCCCACAATATATACATCAAAACGACCGGCTCGGTCCCGTGAGGTGTGCTATTACTTTTATTGGCGTTTCGAGTTACCATGGCGACGTAATTAACGAAAAACCGAGCCCCAAAATCCCCATAGGAATGAATGGAGTCAGGGGCGGAGGAATCCTCAAAATTCACTGTTTTTGAGGCTCTACTGTATCGCCATACTTTCACCTAGAAACACAGTTCGACTTTCAGTTTGTAGGAAAATCTGCCGGCTCTTCATAAATGAAAACGGTTTGTTGATAACTGCTACGGTTTCTCTAAAATTAGACTCCAAGCGACACAAAGTTTGCGAGAAAATCACACTCTTAACAGTGGAGATGGCAGTTACTAGAGTGTAAAAAGAGGAGATTTTTTGAGGACAAATGATTTTCAACTGCCACTCACGGCCACAGATTTCGCTCTAAAGTCACAATGTTCGGTCAGATTGTAGGGCCGGGCCTCTGCTTTCACACAATAACTTCAAAATTGTTCTAAGTCTCATAGTTTTCTGTCAAACACCCCTCGATCGCCAAGAGTCAGTAGATTTCTGTAGGCCTTCTCCCATGTATTATGAGAGCTTGACCTGTAATCCATGAGTGACACCATTTATTTCCATAATCCTATTTTATACTATGAATGACATAGAGCTATGAAAATCTCCATGATTGGGGACAAGGGATGGCTGTCGACCACAGTTTAAAAAAAATGCAAATACCATGTACGGTTTCCGAGATATTAGACTTTGTTCGGGAGCATGTTCAGGCATTTTTGTCTTTTTCTCCATTTTCCCTCTCTTTTCACCCAGTGTTGTGCCTTTATTCTTATATTTTCAACAAAAATGTGTTAATATTCTCGATCCCCTGTCCGTTCTGATAAAAACGGTCCAAGAATGACATCGATCGCCCCTACGGTTTCCGAGTTATGACCAGTCGTTCGGGAGCATGCGCCTCCATGTTATAAAGCCAGGCCAGGGGAGACACAGAGTGAGGTGCTGCGTGAGTGAGAAACAGCAGGTGTCAAGTTACACTGACGCTCTTTGCTGATTGGATGATTCATTCCTCACTGTTCTATTTATAGCTCTGTGTATCTCCTACTGTATATGTCTGGATGTGATTCTGTCTTTCTTTCTGCCTCTCTGTGTCTCACACTCAGACACACACCCACACACACACCCACACACACATGCATGGATTACTATCTTTCTGAGGACTTTGCATTGACTTTCATTGATTTTCATTCATTTCTATGGCTTAAACCTGACCCGACCCCTAACCCTTTGAGCATCTTCATAGGAGGCAACTACATGGCGGCCATGTTGTGTGGGGAACTTAAACAGCATGTACTGCTGTTCCAACACCCAGACAACAGTGATTGACCCTAAAGGTCAATTTCTTTCATCAACCCTCCATGCTTATTGATGATTATTTAAAGCTTATAATAACATACACAATGGTTTTAGAATATCAAGCATGTTCTATATAACTAATAGAAATAACCCAGACCTGAAAGGACAACAATGCTTGATTTTCAAAATAAGACAAAACATGCTCTACAAAATAAAAGCCTTTAAACAATAGATGATTGCAGGACTGGGTTTCACACTGATGTTGGAGCTCACCCAGTGTTGCCCATTTAAAATAAGGCTTACTGAAAATTTCAAAATAAAAGCCTGAGTCCTCCAGAGTTAGTAGTAATATTTTAAGCTGATAATAGCATATAAAATAGCATAGACAATAAATTTCAATAAAAATAGCAAGCTCTGGTCGGAGCAAAACGCACCAAGAGGCAGGCCCCGTCTAAATTTCTTCCGAAATTTTCTAGTTCAGATAATGCTCCTGTCCTGTAGTAATGCCACGCCTGTCTCGCCAGCCTGGCCAAGTCTGTTTTTTGCCTGTTCTGCCTGCCCGTTCATTGTTTTGTTCCTGCCTCTTCTTAGAGTGAATTTTTGTTAATTAAATCTTTTTTTCACTTACCGACCTTCTGGTCTGCATTCTGGGGTCCTTTATCTCGCTAGCCATAACAGATAGTGCTCTATATAATGATGTTTTGGGAGCAGTTGCATATATCAGGGAAGAGTTCTTGGTATCTTTGTCTGTGCTCACAAATGTTTCCATCAAGAAACCCAATGGACTCATATGTATGTGTGTTGGAGAAACCACAAGCTCAACAATGTCTTTTAAGTCCAATATTATTTGCCATGCCATTTCACCTTCAGGCACCAGGTGCCAAATTATGAATGTCAGTAGTCTTATCAGAGCACAATTTTCATGTGCGTTTCCACCTATAGTTGCCCTAGTTGAAAATCTGTGTGGGATAACATGTGGCCTATTTGTCTTGTTGACCCACTTGTAAGTGAAATGCAGGAGGGAACTGTTGCAAGTTTGAAAGCTGAAATACCTCTTGGATATAAGCAATGCCACACACCGTGCACGCTCCTCTGGTACTATGCCCTCAAAGAGACAGGCATAATATCTGAAGGATAACCTGTGTGAAGTGGGCAAGAGTTTTGGTGATACGCAATGTCTTTTCACCCCAAAACAGCTTGTGCCATTCTTCTGAGCTGAGGTCACATAAGAGTCAAGGAGTTTATTTTGTCTTGAGGTTGAATGCATGGAATTTTACCACTTTTGTTTGGATGTCTGTTCTTGTTCCTGTGCAAAATCGGCAGATATATCCACTAGAAAAGTTCTCATTAAAACCTGCAATACTGTGAGCCCCCAAGTTATCTGCCGCTACAAACTGAATTTCCCCTAAAACATCTGCCAAGTAATGGAATGAAAACACTGTGTTGCTCCAGAGTTTTGAAGAAGAGGACGTAAGACACTGTCATAACCACACTTATTTAAATCATCAGCTTTACACAGTACTCCCAAGTAAATTGATGATAGTGATGAGTTTGAGTTTGGAGGTAAATTACCTTGAGTAGATTCTACAAAGCTTATGTTTCCTATGAGAACTACCCAGAGGATTACAAACCTCAAAATCATCTTTGTATAAATGTAACAAAATCCTCATCTCATCCCCTGACAGAAAACAGTTTTGCTGGAAGTATTAACCATTCTGAAGAGACTTGAGAGTGTGATGTTCAACACTCACCCTGCTCTGCTGTGCTCTGTGGTGTTCATCTACCTTGTCCACAACATCTTTCTTAAATAGCTGATGGAAAGTCTTTAGGACAGGCACATACTGAAAACATCTGTTTTTCTTGACATCAAGAACGTATTCAATGGGTTCTACAATGTTTAAGCTTTCTTTATAATACTTGTTGCATAGATAAGTGTTGCTTAGGGGACCCCCTTCTCTATGGCTTTATGCAATGGGTTAGAAGTGCAGAGAGCAATGGCTATATCAGATGTTGGTCTATGTTTCTGAAATACCCCTTAAAGAATGTCAATGGATAGGGGTAATGTTGCCAAACTTAAGTAGTGCAGTTCCTCTAAGAGTGTCTTCTCAATTACTTCAGGCAAGTTATTGGTTAAATCCACATCACTATTTGAACTGCAGAGTTATTTTGATTGCCTGCACCCTGCTCAGGGTTATGAGTAGATTCTTGTGAAACCCGAGTGTTTCTAACTACGTCTGGCTTGAAATCTTTCAACCTGTGTAGACTGTGTTTCCTGTTCTTGTGAGAGTGAAATATTCTGTATACATTTGTTTCAAAATTACAGCTGCCAAACATACAAGGAACAGTTTCATTATTCTTCAAATGAGTGCCAATGTGTGACAAAAAGTCCCTCTGTAGGAAAATCACTAAAAATGCACAAATTACAACTATATGTTGACAAATCCTGTAGTTCCTGGGTGTTTTGTTTAGGATGCACTCTACCTAAATGAATGTGCAAAGTTTCCATAAAGGTACATGGACAGCTAATATTTGGGCATACCATTTCATATGTTGGTGTTGAAGTCTAAAATGTTTTAGGCCTAACACATTCAGATCTGGCAAAGCTTACAATTAACCGCTGAAGTTTAAAACTTTATGGCCGATGACTAGGGGTGCTTAAAAATTGTTTCTTTAAAGGATCAGGATTCCTAGTCATGGAAATCTTTAATCGATTAAAAATGCCCAAAAATAAATTTTAAAGTACATTTAATTTCTGCTCCCGAGCATAATGCATATTACATTACGCATGTACTTGGACACTGTAGAAGAAGGCCGTCTAGGCAAGCTAGTACAGCAAGCTAGTTAGTCAGCTCACTTTGTCTGAATGGATTCTGCTAGCAAGTAGCAGGAGGAGAGCGTGATTCAACCTGCTCTGTCAACTCTTAAAGCCAGTGTCTGGGCACACTTTGGATTTCACAAAGCCCCAGGAAGGAGAGAGCTTGATATGAGCACATTGTTTTGCAAACTGTGTAAAATGAACTTGAGGTACTCCAGAAATAAGGTACTCCACAAATCCCCAGGCCCATTTCGCAAGACATCACCCTGAGCAAAAAGTAAAAAAATTGGCCAAAAGCAGCAGACCAGCACACTTTGGAGCAATGCAACAAACTTCTAGCTAATTCCCCAAAAGCTGGGAAGAGTTTCCACTCCATCGCCTGCTATATCACAAAGGATGGTTAATACAATGGACCAAGATACATTACACCTTCATGTTGCTTTTTTAGCATTAAAGCAGTGCCACAACTTTACAATGAAACAAAAAATAAAGAGGGAGAAGCTCTGACTAATGCCACTAGAGTTGCACGTGTGACTCCTGGACGTCAAGAGGCACCAAGTCATTTGTGACATTTACAGCACACTTCATTACGAATGGCTGGCTCATGAAGTCATTTGTAAACCTGAATCCCATATTTCACTTTGTAGCAGAAGAATGGAGGCTAAACATCAGTGACCTTGTCATTGTCACTGGAAATGCTGCAAATACTGTATGCTTGTTGCTGCACAGCTGGAAAAACTGACACGCATCTCGTGTTTTGCCGATTTGCTGAACCTTGCAGCGAGCTCTAAAAGAAAACATTCTGGCAGGACTTCTTGGCAAGATCAAGAGAATCTGTCATGTGCTGCAAGAGAAACAAAAACTTTTGGAATTGCCGTCACACAAGCTAAAATCAAACATTGCTACAAGATAGAACAGCTGTTATGAGGTGCTGGAAAGATTTCTGGAGCAGCAGCCTGCGATTTGCGCCGCTCTCCTTTCACCCCAGGAGAGAAAATGTTGACATGCAGATGACATTTGCACTCTCAATGAGGCTGACATCACCCATGCTGAAGAAATAGCTATGACTCTCAAGCATATGAGAGATGACACGAGGACTCCACACCAACTCTGTCAGTAATCGCTCCATTGCATGCTCAGCTGCTTTTTGACACACAATCAGACTTTGGTGATACACCATTTGTCCGTGAAGTTGAAAAAGCAATCAACAAAGATCTGGCAAAGCGATACACAAGTGAGCAGAGTAAGACACTTCTGTATACTGCCTCTACTTTATATCCAAGATTCAATATTTTGTGACATTGTGACAGCACAACATAGCATTCTTACTTCTGACCATGTTGATCAGTTTCTTTTTTTGCAAAATAATCTTGTCATTATTGACTATCATAGGTTCTAAAACACTAGTTTGGGGAGTTCATAAATCACATACAGTTTAGAAGTGTTTTTGTGCTTTGTACTTGCACATAAATGTTTTGTAATTGTTTATAAAACATTTATGTTTTGTAAAGAATTTTTTATTTTTATTTTATATTTTACATTTTTTTCTTACTGTACCAAAAATATGCTTAATATTATGTGTATAGTACACCCTAACCCTTTGTTTGCTCAACACATTTGTGTGTACTATTACTCCCAGTTACTGTTACACAGTTATAGTAAAAGTAGGAAAAAGTGCAATTAGAGATGCATCACTTTCCATAATTTAAATAAAACATAAAATGCATTTATCATAAACTGATCTCCAATAAACTTCCCAAATACAGACAGCACATTAAGTGTCCCACCAGTGATAAAAACTCTCTGGACCACTGCTACGCAACTTTAAAGGATGCATATCTTGCTGTCACCAGGGCTCCTTTGGGACTTTCTGACCACTCCCTGATCAACCTCATCCCCACCGACAGGCAGAAATTTAAAGCTTCCAAACCTGTGGTTTGGACTGTTAAGAAGTTGACTGATGAGTCAAAGCAGATGTTACAGGCCTTTTTTGACTGCACAGATTAGACTGTCGTTGAAACTTCAGCCTCTGATTTAAAAACTTACTGAGGTGGTGACATCATACATCAGTTTCTGTGAGGACATGTGTGTGCAGACGAAGACCTTCTGCACATACAATAACAATAAACCTTGGTTCACTTCTCATCTGAGGCAGCTATGTAGGGATAAGGAAGAGGCTCACAGCAGTGGGGACCAGGCCCTTTATAATCAGGAATAAACTGACCAAGGAGATCAATGCACCTGACTATAGGAGACATTTCCCCAACCCTGAGCAGAATCTTCACCTGGCAAATCAGCTGAATGACTTCTACCGCAGGTACGAAAAGCAGCAGTTCACATCTCAACCCAACTCCTCCACATCCCATTCGGACACAAATTCTTGCACATACACCAACCACCCCCCTACCTTCAGACCCCTTGCTTGCACTTAGGATCTCACCATCATGCCGGAGAGCCCGTGCCAAACAACTGGCACCCATCTTCACCAGGATCCTGTTTGTGGACTTCAGCTTGGCTTTCAACACTATCAACCCAGACATCCTCCACCAGAAGCTCATCCAGCTCAAAGTCCCAGCCTCCACCTGTCAGTGGATCACCAGCTTCTTGAAGGACCTGCAGCAGGTGAGGCTGGGGAGTGTCTTCTCCCACACAAGAACCGTCAGCACCAGCGTGCCCAGAAAACACATATGTAAAAATTTGCTTAAAGCCGGGCACAGATAAAAAATATGTAAAAACAGCATTTACCTAGACTACAATACACCGTTGCTATTTTCCCCACTACCTGCCACTCATTCGCATACTGTCACTCTGTGCTCTGGTGTGAGTGGGGTGTTGCAGTCAGTTTTGCAGTCTGCACCTGTCCTGAGCTGGGCTCTGCAGTCAACTTGGGCAGGCACAATAACCAGGAAACTGAGGCGTGGAAAAGACAAACTACCTACCACTTTTATTTTGGGGAGCTGGGAGATAATCAAGGCATTTCACAACCAAGACAAAATAAGTGACTGCACGTTGAAGAACAAGTCCAAAAATCTGCAGGCTGCAACTCACAAGATTTGCAAGTGATTCTAGGAAAACGCAAGACCAAAGTCGCTTATAATAAGCGGACTTGGCAACACCGATAACTGCTATTTGAGCTTCCCATAGGACGACAGATGGTTTGTTATCTCGTGGGATCTCCCATTATCTCACTAGTACATCTTTGGTGCAAGATCAGTCTGATTGAATCACGTTATCTCAACATGATAGAATTTCACAAATGTTAAGTTGTTGAATTTAATGCTTATCCTACAGGATTTAATCTCTTCACCTTTGAAAGATGAAGTTATTGTTAAAATTACACGGTGTAAATTTTTTTAAATGTAATGCTTACCTAACTTCCTTTCTTTGAGTGCAGGCGCCTACTAATTGTGACAGGATTCACTATTAAGTTCAGACCTTCTTTAATTACCCTTGAGCTGATTATTTGCTGCGTCTTTGCCATTTTGGATATTATTCGTCTTTCATTTTCTTCCATGTCTCTGGTTTCGCTTTTAATTTTAAAGCATTGGATATTATTTTCTATACTTCTTTATACGTTTTCCCCTCTCCAGTCAACATCTTAATCAACCTATGCTGTTCTTCTGAACACAATGCCTGGAATGACCCATTTTTGTCAATTTTTCAGAGAGAAATTTAGCAACATGTGCTAGTACCATCCTTAAATAAGGGCAACCTGACTGACACATGTTTCTTCACAGACTGAATGACCTCAGTAACTGAACTCCCCACTGCTATTATTAGGAACATGCCTCTTTCAATCAATTGTTCAATTACACAGACTCAGAATTATGCATATACTGAATGTTGGTTTTATTGGTTTTCTATGAGTCTAATAAACCTACTATTAAATTATTTGCCATATGTTAATATTATTTCTAGCAAGAAAGGGATCAATCTGGGTAGTCTAGTTGGACCGCTCTTATTTTGAACCCAAATGTACATATAGCATTGATTTTAAAGAAGCATCAGACTGGGACTCGGATATTTGCTGAAACCTCTTCTTAAATGACTCGGATCACTGTTGGAGACAAAAAAAAAAAAATCATACTGTTTCATCAGTATTGCCACATTACTCTGTAGGTGCATCATTTACAGCTTAAAGGTGTTCCAGAATGCGCAGCTTTGAAAAGCTCTTCTTGTGCCCCTCCCCTCAGCTCACCTTATTTTGAACTTGCTAATCACATCCCTTAAATCCTGAGCCCAACAAGCCCAACGGAAAGCCTCTGGGTCTTGCCCACAGTTCAGCGAAAGATACTGTACACACAGTCTTTTGTGCGTGTATATTTTGAGCTGCTCTGAACAAGATGCGTGGCTGCATGTCATATTACATTTGCCTTAGCCAATGGATAACCTTGCACACTGCCACACACAACTAACACACAGAGACAAATGCACATTAATTCACTGCAATCCCTCTGTGATGTTTGGTGAATCAACCTCAAGGTCACACAGAGTTTACTGTGCACACATTGGCTTGACAAATTCAGACAAAACAAGACAAATACATTAATTTCCTGCTTATTATTTCCATATTTCTACTCGGTACTCTATAATCCCTTTGCAAGTTCCATGCAGCCACTGAGAAGTGAGTTTTCACTTGTTTAAGTGCATTGCTTTCCAAAGAAATTTGTGGGGTGAGGATGACTTTTCATCTAACGCTTACATGCACCATAAACAAAAAGGTTATAAAATATTCATGTAGCTAAAACAAGGATAGGAAGTACAGTGTAAGCAAATCAAACTTTATTTGCTTTTAGGCTCGCCTCTGAATAGGTTTAACTTGATTAGTTGCCTCCATATATGCTTAATTGTGCGGATTAAGTTGTGTTCAGTGTAAGCAAAGTTTTTGCTGTGTTGTAAAACGCAGCAGAGTACAGAGGACATAATTTGTAATGCAGACTAAGGAAAATGCTATGTATGCATAGTATAAAAGAAAGAAGACTTTAAATGCTTGAAGAAATGTGAGAAAATACAATTTTTTTTTTCCTTTACAAGCAGAAAAGGAGTACTAAAGAAAGGAGGACATGGTAGCATATTGATCAGAGTGGTTTTGAGAACAAGCCGGCTTACAATCTCAATATATTGCAAGGCTGTGCCCAAATCAGTCCAACAACACCTTTCAAACTCTCAATAGCTTCCTCGTGAATCAGCTAGCCCTTTTGCGGCTGCCTGGAGCAGATAACAGGCTCAACTCTGTTAACAATCTCACCTAATAGACTTCTCCCCTGTCAATCACGTTTTAAAATACCAATACAGGCCAGCAGCTCATTCAGTTATTCACACACCTTCACATGTCCACATGCACAAGCTTGTTTCTTTTCACACGTGGTTCATCTTTCTTTAAAGTAAAAACAACCTAATGTTCAATTTTGTGGACCAGACATTTTGATTGAGTGGTAATGATCTTTAACCACTTGAACATACAAAAATATGTTTAACTTAAACATCTGCATTATTGACATTCGACTAGCAGATGTATATATTGCGGATGTCCAGATTGGAATTTCTGTGAGGAGGCCTGTACTAGGCCTGTACCCAATAGTTTACAATAGTACACAGTGCAGCCCTCTTAAAGGTACAGGCTAAGCTGATGACAACCAATTTCTCTTGTATGTTTAGAAAAAAACATAAAAGTAACTGTACCTACTTAAATTTATAGAAAGAGTACAGAAAGTGGCAACCGAAGAACATTAATAGGAAATCAAGCAAAATAATGACAACAATGTTTTTATTTACTCAGAACTTGTGTTTCAGCTACACCTTCCGAGACATCCAGGGATATCTGAGCACAGCAACAAAACAGGTCACATGACAAAGACAAGGATGTGCAGCTGCAAATAAAGTCTCAATCTCTCTTTCACAGTAAAAATCTTTCTTTCATAGTAAAAGTAATTGTAAATGATGGATGGATTTGGATTCAGAAAACTTTATAAGTTCCAAGGGCATTTTTTTTTGTAAGGGGAGTGTATCTGTGTAACTGTGTAAAATTCATACTAAGGATAATTCAAAGTCATTTACAGGAAAAAAAAGGACATAAAAATGCCAGATACATCTGTATGGAAACCCCTTCTAACATCAACAAAATCATGTGAATAGCTTTGCAGCTTTGCAAACTGTGTAAATGAGAAGAACGTTTTAGTTTGTTTTCAAAGCAGGCTGGGCAAAATGCCGCTGCACAGTTTGCTGGGGGTGCGGCTAATATAAAATTACAGGCCGTACAACGACCACAGCTATCAGGAGTTAGGATTTGTTAAGGAATCCAATACTGATAATTTAAGAAAGCTTTGACTGGGCCACCCGAAAAAAAAAAAAAAACGGTTTCAGTAAGTAAAGTAAAAACTGTAGGATGCATAAAAAGCCTATATTGATGAAATTATATTCAATGCAATACAGTGACATATTTACAACAGCAAATTGATATTAAAAGGGAACACTAGTATATGATACAATACAGCATTTTATGTGGTATGAGACAATAAGATTACTGGTATGTAAGGCCTGCATACAGAAGCATTGGCAATAATCACATTTTCTCCATTTGTGAAAGGTTTTTTGTGTCTATGCGTTGGAGGTATATACTGCTGCTATGGAGATGGGTTCCTTACTTGGAGCTGTGACAGGTACACACAAGTCATGCCTTGATCTGTTCTGCTAAACTGCAGAGACCTGAGTGTCACAGCTGCCTAAAGTGGAACCTGGATTCGCAGCACCTATGCAGAAACCAGAAAATGATATATAAACAAAAACAATATGATGGGTTGCTTGCTTTTAAAGTGGATATAATGTTATGAGCTTACTTATGCTCTCTAGAAGCTGCCATACCCTTAAAGAAAGCAGCTTAAATTTCATGAACAGAATGGTGCTATGGTTAAAAGACAAAATCAAGTTACTATTAATACTCACCCAAATCTCTTGAAAAGAATGGTGAATATTGCATTCAGATTTCACCTGATGTAATTCCAGGTCTGTCATATAAGCACTACACTGAAAGGTCAGACCTCGATCTTTCTCACGATTTAGTCAAGCTGTGTCGAAAGGATTGAAAATGCATCTTTTTGTTTGTAAAGCAATTTTTAGGGGCCAAAAAGTTGACATAACTTTAGCCTGTTAATTAACTACAAGGTTTAGCCTTTTTGTTTGATACATTGTTGACCATTTAACAACAACTTGACAGATTATGAAAGTTATTTGCTTTACAATAGTACTCACAATAGTACTGACAAGCATTGGTTTTTGTCCTCCTTTGTGACAAGGAGAGGGGCCACCTACTGTGTCATCCCTTTTGTGTTACACCCTGCTAGTCCTCAATTGGACCTGGTTTTGCTCCCACAACGTCCAAATTTTTTTGTGGCAAAAATTCAAAATGGAGATGGAAATGTTTTCATATAATTTGGTCCATATTAACATGACAGGATCACACCATTTCTGCAATTTGGTACGCTGCATATCCCTGAGGCGAATCTCCTGTTCCACCACAACCCAAAGGTGCCCTGTTGGATCTGAGATCTGGCAACTATGGAGGCTATTCAAGTTCATTGAACTCACTGGGTTAGCTGACAGGAGGGGAACCTGGTGTGGTCCTCTGTTGCTTTAGCCAATCTGTTTTAAAGTTGGACCTTTTCTGCATTCAGAAATGGGATCACACATGTTTTAGTTGCAATTAATGCTTGTTTGAGCTACTGTCACCTTCATGCAATCTTAAAGCAGTCTACTCATCCTTCTCTGACATCAACAACAGATTTTCATGCACACAGCTGCTGTTCACTAGACATTTTCTCTTTTTGGGACCATTCTCTTTAAACCCTAGAGACGGTTGTGTGGAAAAACTCCAAGTAGATTGTCAGTTTTTGAAATACTGCAACCAAACCGAATGGCTCCAACAACCTTGCCGTGTTTGAAGTCACTCAAATTATCATCTTCCTCTCTGATTCTGATGCTCATTGGATCTTCATCAAGTCGTCTTGACTATGTTTATATGTCTAAATGCACTAAGTTACAGCCAGGCAATTAGCCGATTTGCTATTTGTGTTAACAATTAATTAAACTGGTGTTACTAATCAAGTGACCGACCAGGGTATTTCAAACCACCATCAGATGCTGCCAAAAACGTTTCAGTCATTTTACATCCCTATTCAAGGTTGTTGCCATCCAGACAAAATGATGAAGATTATGGAAAGTGATTTTCAGTTGGAAATTAACAACACACAACTCCACAGAATCACTTGCACACACTCACTCCCTCTTCTTGCAGTTTTGCGTCTGTGCTAAGACCACAGGGACGGTTGACATTTCACTCTGGCTCCGTTTCCATTCTCTGTGATCACAGCCAGGCTGCCTCGCCTCCCTTAAAGGTCACTGTTGTTGTTTGTCAAAATTCCAACAAAAACACACCATACATTGCTCCCTGTGTGAGCATATGTGTGTGTGTGTGCATGAAAGAAAGAAAGAAAGAAAGAAAGAAAGAAAGAAAGAAAGAAAGAAAGAAAGAAAGAAAGAGAAAGAAAGAAAGAAAGAAAGTGAGTTGCAGTTTTGTGTGTTACTTACATGGTTTCAGAACAAAAACTGTCAGTCAAATCAAATCAGTTTTTTAGTAACCTGACCCAGATGCTGTATGGCTTGTTTCTTTTCTTGTTTGGTTGGTTAAAACAGACGTAGTGCACACCTAAAAATGTGGATTAATTTAAAACATTCCTTAGAACAGATATAGTCTAGCAACATGTTTTATACTAAAATCAGGGTTACAGTAACATTCCCAGCAACAGCAGTTATTTCTAAATTTTATGAGTTTTATAACTTTTATGTATCTTTTATAAACTTTATATGTCTTGAGGTTTGTTTTCAGATATGTCTGAAAGTACAGGGGTTGGACAATGAAACTGAAACACCTGGTTTTAGACCACAATAATTTATTAGTATGGTGTAGGGCCTCCTTTTGCGGCCTATAGAGCGTCAATTCATCTTGGGAATGACATATAAAAGTCCTGCACAGTGGTCAGCGGGATTTTAAGTTATTCTTCTTGCAGGATAGTGGCCAGGTCACTACGTGATACTGGTGGAGGAATACGTTTCCTGACTCGCTCCTCCAAAACACCCCAAAGTGGCTCAATAATATTTAGATCTGGTGACTGTGCAGGCCATGGGAGATGTTCAACTTCACTTTCATGTTCATCAAACCAATCTTTCACCAGTCTTGCTGTGTGTATTAGTGCATTGTCATCCTGATACACGGCACCGCCTTCAGGATATAATGTTTGAACCATTGGATGCACATGGTCCTCAAGAATAGTTCGGTAGTCCTTGGCAGTGACACGCCCATCTAGCACAAGTATTCGGCCAAGGGAATGCCATGATATGGCAGCCCAAACCATCACTGATCCACCCCCATTCTTCACTCTGGGCATGCAACAGTCTGGGTGGTACGCTTCTTTGGGGCTTCTCCACACCGTAACTCTCCCGGATGTGGGGAAAACAGTAAAGGTGGACTCATCCGAGAACAATACACGTTTCACATTGTCCACAGCCAAAGATTTGCGCTACTTGCACCATTGAAACCAACATTTGGCATTGGCATGAGTGACCAAAGATTTGGCTATAGCAGCCCGGCCGTGTATATTGACCCTGTGGAGCTCCCGACGGACAGTTCTGGGGGAAACAGGAGAGTTGAGGTTCACATTTAGTTCTGCTGTGATTTGGGCAGCCGTGGTTTTATGTTTTTTGGATACAATCCGGGTTAGCACCCGAACATCCCTTTCAGACAGCTTCCTCTTACGTCCACAGTTAATCTGTTGGATGTGGTTCGTCCTTCTTGGTGGTATGCTGACATTACCTTGGATACCGTGGCTCTTGATACATCACAAAGACTTGCTGCCTTGGTCACAGATACGCCAGCAAGATGTGCACCAACAATTTGTCCTCTTTTGAACTCTGGTATGTCACCCATAATGTTGTGTGCATTTCAATATTTTTAGCAAAACTGTGCTCTTACCCTGCTAATTGAACCTTCACACTCTGCTCTTACTGGTGCAATGTGCAATCAATGAAGACTGGCTACCAGGCTGGTCCAATTTAGCCATGAAACCTCCCACACTAAAATGACAGGTGTTTCAGTTTCATTGTCCAACACCTGTACGTGGGTTGAGCAGCAGCTTTTTACCTCAGTGTAAAAGCAGTAGATGGAGGGCCGGGTTAAAACTAGAGATCCACAGAGAAATTGTTTGGTAACCAGCTGAATTTATGCTTAACGGGCCCCGATCTGTGATTGGATGGTAATGTACTAAAAATGCGATCTTTTTTCAACCATTGCAACTTAACAACTACACTTGCCATAGTGAAACTTATTACTGTGGAAAGAAGACTTACTTAGCTAGCTTCAGTATCAGTAGTGTTTAAAAGTAAAGTTAGATGGGCACCGTTGGTGTAGGGGTTTAAGCGTCCGGTCCATGTACTGAGCCTTTGGCCCTCAGAACATGGGCAGTCCCAGGTTTGTGTCCCAGCCCAGTGACATTTGTCACATGTCTTTCCCTCTCTCCCCACCCCTGTTTCCGGTCTGCCTACTGTCAAAAGGACACTGCAAAAATAAAGGCCACTTGTGCCGCAAAAAACAAACAAACTGTGAACTCTGTAATCACTTGGTTTCTATGAATTAAAAGCAAAATCATGCTTAACTGCAGAGCTGTGTAATACTAACTCCTCTTTCTCTTTCACATACACACACAGTGTGGCATCACCTCTGGGCCTAATATACAGTTAACCACAACATTATTCATACACGTGGCAGATTTATATGTAATTTATTTTTCATTCAGCCAAGACATTTGTTTCTCATGGGCAATGAGTGAGGCATATCTCAAGATATAATAAAACAATGTAAACGGAGTACCAATTAAAAATTTATATTTATCTGTTTTTATTTACATTTGATTAAATAACATGTCAAAAGTTATTTATATCTTTGCAATCCAGAACTCTGGCTGGGCCACCCCAAAACATTAATTTTACTTCCAGTATAATTCCAGTTAAATCTGTCAGGGGTAATAATTTGGAGCTTAACTGTGCTTCTCTCCTTATAAGTCAACTGTCTGAGCCATACTAACACGTGCTAAATCTTCAGGTCCAGGTTTAGAAAATGTTTATCGCTGCTTTGGCTCAGGGGCTCTTTGCCTACAAGTTTCACAACCGACAATTATCACTGGAGCATCTACTCTGTGGATTCATAAACACCTGAGGCACACATAAAACTTGTCATGACAGACTCCAGGACGGACCTGTGAAAGTCAGAGATGTCCATATTCATCCTGAGGAATTGCTCTATGTTCCAGACATGTTCTATTAAATTTAAAGCCTCTATGGTAATACAATTCAGGTTATCTCTGTAATTCAGGTAATAATCTCACTGATTACATTTTTCAGTTTGTGCACCTCATTGGCTTTAAAAGGCAGTTGGACAGTGCCAATATAAATTCCTCATAACAGATGTTTTGTTATTAATCTTAAATTGTCTTTTATTGTTGTTCATTAATATGAATGCAATATACACTCAGCGGCCACTTTATTCGGTACACCTTGCTAGTACCGGCTTGGACTCCCTTTTGCCTTCAGAACTGCCTTAATCCTTCGTGGCAAAGATTCAACAAAGTACTAGAAACATTCCTCAGAGAGTTTGGTCCATGTTGACATGATAGCATCAGAATCAGAATCAGAAAAGCTTTATTGCCAAGTACGTTTTTGGACATACAAGGAATTTGTTTTGGCGTAGTTGGTGCAATACAGTACAAATTAAACAGTATAAACATATCTACAATATAATATAAATATATGTGCACAGTTTTAGTGAGTGAGAGTAAAAGTAGAGCAGTATAAGATGCAAGAGCAATACAACAGTGCAGGTGATCATTGTGCAAGTAAAGCAGGAGTCCAAGCTGAGCGTTAATGTAACGCATAGAGTTACAGGTTACAAGTGTCCTGTCAGCAAAAAAGGGGGGGTGGGGGGGGTGGGGGAAAGGGAGAGTGTCAGGGTGGTTTCCGGGCTTTGTTAACAAGGCTGGTGGCAGATGGGAAAAAACTGTTCTTGTGGCGTGAGGTTTTGGTCCGGATGGACCGCAGCCTCCTGCCAGAGGGGAGAGTCTCAAAGAGTCTGTGACCGGGGTGGGAGGGATCAGCCAGAATCTTCCCTGCCCGCTTCAGGGTCCTGGAGGTGTACAGTTCCTGGAGCGACAGTAGACTGCAGCCAATCACCTTCTCAGCAGACCGAATGACACGCTGCAGCCTGCCCTTATCCTTGGCTGTAGCAGCGGCGTACCAGATGGTGATGGAGGAGGTGAGGATGGACTCAATGATGGCTGTGTAGAAGTGCACCATCATAGTCTTTGGCAGGTTGAATTTCTTCAGCTGCCGCAGGAAGAACATCCTCTGCTGGGCTTTCTTGATGAGGGAGCTGATGTTTGGCTCCCACTTGAGATCCTGGGAGATGATGGTTCCCAGGAAGCGGAAAGATTCCACAGTGTCAATTGTGGAGTCACAGAGGGTGATGGGGGCAGGTGGGGCTGGGTTCTGCCTGAAGTCCACAACCATCTCCACTGTCTTTAGAGCGTTGAGCTCAAGGTTGTTCTCGCTGCACCAGTCCAACAGATGGTCCACCTCCCATCTGTACGCGGACTCGTCACCATCAGAGATGAGTCCGATCAGGGTGGTGTCGTCCGCAAACTTCAGAAGCTTGACAGACTGGTGACTGGAGGTGCAGCTGTTGGTGTACAGGGAGAAGAGCAGAGGAGAGAGAACACAGCCTTGGGGGGAACCGGTGCTGATGGTCAGGGAGTCAGAGACGTGCTTCCCCAGACTCACGCGCTGCTTCCTGTCAGACAGGAAGTCAGTGATCCACCTGCAGGTGGAGTCGGGCACACTCAGCTGGGAGAGCTTCTCCTGGAGCAGAGCTGGGACGATGGTGTTGAAGGCAGAGCTGAAATCCACAAACAGGATCCTGGCGTAGGTTCTTGTGGAGTCCAGGTGCCAGAGGATGAAGTGAAGGGCTAAGTTGACTGCATCATCTACAGACCTGTTGGCTCTGTAGGCAAACTGCAGGGGGTCCAGGAGGGGGTCGGTGATGTCTTTTAGGTGTGAGAGCACAAGGCGCTCAAAGGACTTCATCACCACACAGGTCAGGGCGACGGGTCTGAAGTCATTAAGCCCTGTGGTCCTTGGCTTCTTGGGAACAGGGACGATGGTGGAGGACTTGAAGCAGGCTGGCACATGACATGTCTCCAGTGAGGTGTTAAAAATGTCTGTGAAGATGCTGCAGATTTGTCGGCTGTACATCCATGATGCAAATCTCCCGTTCCACCACATCCCAAAGGTGCTCTATTGGATTGAGATCTGGTGACTGTGGAGGCCATTTGAGTACAGTGAACTCATTGCCATGTTCAAGAAACCAGTCTGAGATGATTTGTGCTTTATGACATGGCGCGTTATCCTGCTGGAAGTAACCATCAGAACATAGGTACATTGTGGTCATAATGGGATGGAAATGGTCAGAAGACTCATCAGACCAGGCAATGTTTTTCCAATATTTTATTGTACAATTTTGGTGAGCTTGTGCGAATTGTAGCCTCAGTTTCCTGTTCTTAGCTGACAGGAGTGGCACCCGGTGTGGTCTTCTGCTGCTGTAGCCCATCCGCCTCAGGGTTTAACATGTTGTGTTCTTCTGTATGCCTTGGTTGTAACGAGTGGTTATTTGAGTTACTCTTGCCTTTCTATCAGCTCAAACCAGTCTGGCTATTCTCCTCTGATCTCTGGCATCAACAAGGCATTTGCGCCCACAGAACTGCCGATTGTTGGCTATTTTCTCTTTTTCGGACCATTCTTTGTAAATCGTAGAGATGGTAGTGTGTGAAAATCCCAGTAGATAAACAGTTTCTGAAATACTCAGACCAGCCCGTCTGTCACCAACAACCATGCCACGTTCAAAGTCAAGTCACTAAAATCACCTTTCTTCCTCATTATGATGCTCAGTTTGAACTGCAGCAGATCATCTTCACCATATCTACATGCACCATACAATGCATTCAGTTGCTGCCATGTGATCGGCTGATTAGAAATTTGCATTAACGAGCAGTTGGACAGGTGTACCTAATAAAGTGACTGGTGAGTGTATATGTACAATCATGTTCAGTTAATTAGAATATTTGTTCCAATGGGGCTTATTTGTCAGGTTAAAAGTATCTTTTGAACATAACATTAAAATTGGTATTAAACATACTTTTCATACTTTTTGGGGACATTGTTGCTTAAAAAGTTTTATTATGAAGGCTGTGCTGCTTTTCTCATGCTAGCGATTGAAGTTTCAGATTTCTTCACTGACTCTGATCACCCAAATCTCTTACCGAATACAAGATTTGTATCTACAAATAGATGTAAGGTGATCCCACACTCCCAACACTTAAAACTCCCTTTTCAGCAATACATCTAACAACTAGTGTTTTTTTTAATGTCATTCTAAATATGAGATGTGTTTATATTTCACAACAGCCAGGAAGATCAGCGTACTTACATCAAACTCTCTGCCGGTTTTAAAGTGTGCCTGTTTTTTCTGTGGGGGGCTTTGTTTTATAGATTGCTCTCTTCTAGCAACAGCATCATAGAAAATTTGACCCATCTTAAATAGTACTCAAGACACACTACTTAATATACATATAATTAAACTGAAAACTATAGAACCTGTTGAAAATAAAAACACAATAAAAAAGATTTTTATGCTTTTCGATTTCAGAAAAACACCAGATTTTTATGTAAACAACAAAAAAAATAAAACATTTTAAAATCGTTTTTATAGAATTTTTGTATATGTATGTAAAACTAAGGAAAAAAAGCACATAGCTTGCGACCTAATGACAAAAGCGAATTAGTCTGCATACCATAACTATCATTCTGTTAGGGAAGTCATTTGCAGATATTACAAATAAACACTTCTCTTTATCATTACCTTTGTACATAAAAACACTGTTAACTTCTTTAGCATTTTTGTCCAAACCTGTGTAGAATTTCTATGTATGGCTAAAAGATCCAAATGAAACTCCCAAGGCACAAGTTTACAACCCATTGTTTATGCCTCCATCCTATACACACTTGCAAGATGGGGGTTGGACACAGAGAGGCACATAGTGACACACAGGACAAACAACAATGCACATACAAATTCATACAATTTAAAATAAGACCACAAAAACATTTGTGTTTGATGTCGGGAGATGCAATAGTACCTGGAGAGAACCCACACCTGCACGGAGAGAAAATACAAACTTCATACTGAAAGAGCCCAGGCAAGGATTCAAACACAGGACCTTCTTGCAGCAAGGCAACGGTGCTAACCACTGGTGCACCATGCACACCATAACCATTGTGTAGTTACACTAAACAGTCAAAACCTTGTTGTGTTGATGCAATTTTAAAATTTTCTACTGCAAGAGTAAATGCTATTAAACGTTTTATATGGAGAATTTGTTGTGTTATGTTAGAATATGTTATACCTAATATGCATTAAGAAAAAACAATCACCCCACAAGCTATGAAGCATACACCAAAGACTTTGTTAAACTGGAAAAGATAAATAATTTTGTTTGCAAAATTCAAGCCTTAGGTATCTGCAGCTTAAGATTAGTCTTTATCTTCATCAGTGTTAATTTGACTCCACCTAAACATTGTCTAAAAAAGATCTGGAACTGATTGTTGTGGATGTGTGGCTCCAAGCTTAAATTCTTAAAACTCTGAAGTTAATGCCACCCCCAATTTATACAGCGCCCTTCTCCGCTCTGCCATGCCACAGAACGAACTCTGCAGTAATAACACACCCTTTATAGTCAATGAGAACGTTTACAACGCTTCCCCAGGGCAGCACAGGGCAATGCCCTTCGTACCGCCATCTACCAAAATTCGACCCCAGTCTATTTTTGCCGTAAGCCTATGACCCTGTTGTTCATTTCTTCCTCCTCATCATCATCAGTATAAAATCATGTCAGGGCTTTCATCTGACAGCTTGACAGATAAACTCAACTACAAGCATCCTACATTTGGCTCTGCAGCTGTATGAACTAACCATTTCCTTGATATGTTTTTAGTCCCTGAGCTACTGGTGCCACACTTGGATGTTTTGCGTGCCTGGGTTCCCTTCTCTCATGTTCCACTCTGTACCCCTGTGGCGAGTGCACACTTCATCTGATGTTAAAGCAGCCTTATGTTGTTTTACACGTGGGGGGGGGGGGGGGGGGGGGGGGGGGTGATTAAACTTCATGTAATCACGTAAAACAACAAAACTAGGTGCACAATGATATACTAATGGGGACGAGTCACTGTAAATTTCTTTACATACTAAGGATCAGATAAGAGCATATTGATGACAAAAATAGTTTTCTAACAAATCTTAACTTCTGTTGAGCCCCTTCTGTCCCCACACATAACCAAACATACAGACACTTCCCTTACAAATGCTATTCAGCAACGTTTCATCTTGTAGATTCTCTGAAGCAAATAAGAACTATGTCTGGTGCTTTACTAAAAGAATTTCACCCAACTATATTTGTGTTTTTCATATATTTATGTCCAAAGTGGACAAAAATAAAAAAAATGAAAACATTCGTAGCTGAAAATGCTCTTTTCTTCGTTTTCACACATAGTAAATGTTTCATGAAACCTAAATTGAGTTAAAATCTGTTTAATGTAGAGTTGTTACGGTGTTCAAACTTTCAGATAACGAGTTTGCATGACTGTACATGCAAGCAAGTAGTCTAAATCTCACACATTAGAAAAACTTTTTTTCTTTTGAGTGCTAACAACTCATACATTACTCCACTGGGCAGAGATCCATTCATATCCAATGCCACTATTGTGAGAATAGTTTCATTTTGGGGTGAAAGATTCACCAATATAAAATTTTTCCGTCCTTTACATTACTTCTTCAGTAATATTCAGGTAGCAAAAGCAGACATCACTTCACTATTGTCTGCCCAGCTTAATCACTACATCCTCCACACTTTCTCCACTGTCCTAGGCAGAAAAAAGATTTTCATTTCAAAACACTTCAAATTCCAACTTAGTTTATCAAAATGTCACATTAAAAATGCAGGAAATGTTTGATTGTCAAAGAGTAAATGTTTTAAAGTTTTTGATTTTAAACAAAGCCTTTAAAGACAGTGTATTTGGTAAAATGCCATGAGGTGTTTCCTTCAAATACAATAATTTACAGCCCAGAATGATTGCTCATGGTTATTTTTCAGGGAGAGTTTGTAAGAAAAATAACATAACTCTACTCTGGACTGCCTTAAAAAAAAAAAAAAAAAGCACAAGAAAAAACAATTCAGATAACTGATTGACACACCACCCTATTCATCACAATGAGGGATGGTGGAAAGTATCTGTGACCAAAAAACACAGTTGGAAGGTAAACATCCATGCATTGTGCTTGCACGCAGACACATTTATAAACACACACACAAACACACACACCCTCACGCAAACATGAAAATAGTTCAATACCTATTACAGTGTAGCTTTGAAGATATTTGGTATCAAATGATTGGTGTAATCTGCTGCAAGCATTGAAAAAAAAAAAGGAAAGTGGCATCTGTTGTGTGCTTCATGCTTTGTGTGTGTAGCACAATCTTCTGCCTCTCCCTCCCTCCCATCTTTCCTTCCCTCTCTGTCGTTCATGTCCAGAGCCATTAGTGAGGCGGCTGCTGAGGCTGCCTTGTTTTGACAGATGCTCACTCTGTCCAAATGCATCTCTGAGGATGTTATGGCGGTTGTCACACTCTCCCTCTCCTCTCTATTTTCTCCTTTGCTTTTCCAGCTCTTCTTTTGTCCTGTAGTTTCATCCACTTCTGATTTTTACTGTTTTTATTTAAAATGCTACACTTACATGAAAACCTACCGCTATTCATTCGAGACTTACTTGTATCTGGTTTTTTTTGTGATACATTATGACAATAAAACCATCAAGTCAAAGGTTACCAGTGTGGATGAATTGAGCCCGCTTCAACTGCCTTCGGGCTTTGATGTGGACGCACTAGTGTGAACTTTGTAGCAGGTCACCCTTTCTTTGTGTCCTCCCACTGGGTACCTTGGGGGTAGAGTTTTGAAGGAATGGGAAGAGGGGAGAGTGGATGCAATGCCAAGCAGAGAAGGTCTTTGGGTCACTCAAGGAGCCCACAGCCAGAGCACTGGCATGACGCTAATCACCTGGACACAATGAGGCCAACTTTGAAGGATGTAACAAGGCCCGATGCTGCTAGATTCAGATGTAATAAGAAAGACAAGCCTGCTTGTGTTATCATGTCATGCCTAAATAATAAATTCAGTGCAACGATGGATGCGCTTGATGAAAAGATTGCCGTTTGAACCAAGCGAATTTGCTGCGGGAGATTGTGATCCTTTGTTATTCATCTTGATTCCTTCTGATGTTATTGATAAGCTTTAAAGATTTAATTCTGTTCTTGAGTTTTATAGTTTAAATGTTAGAGTTTTTCAAATTAAAAGTTTAAAAGCATTTAAAGAAGAAAATCATTTGAAAAACACTCAGTTACACTCCTCTTGGAAATAAAGAGAGGAAAATAAGTGTTGAACAATGTTTTTCTCAGTAATTGTATCTCAGTAGGCAATCCATGCATACCAGGAAATAAAAACTAATAATTATATTGTAATTATTGTACATAATACGTATCAAAAATGAGAAGAAAAGAAAAAAAAAAAACAGTATAGTAAGCAAAGAAAATAGCTCATATCTGTCAGTATTTAGAAAGCAATCCTGGTCACCATCAGTAGCAATTAATATTGCTTTAATGGTGCAATTACCAGTCTTGAATCCAATTGAATATCTATAGAAAGATGTTCATAAAAGATGCTGTCTAAGACAATGTCCAAGATTTGAATACAGTTTATGTCGAAGATTGCTTCAAAATGACACCTGAACAATGCTAGCTTTTCCATGACAGAGATGTCTTGAACTATCTTTACTAAGAAAAAACGTTTAGATGTTCAGTACTTTTCCCCCACTGTATATTGTGAGAGTGGTTCACGCAATAATATAAATGCACAAAAATCCAAGTCAAAGCCTCAGCGATTCATGGAATCCTGTTTATAACCCTCTCCATCACTCAATTCTCCCTCCCACTAAATCATGCATGCGTGTCTAAAGCATGCCAGCTGCCCCATACACGTACATCAGTTGATGTGTTTGCCCTGGAGGGAGTTGAATCTGTTTGCATGGAAGTTTGTAAGAAGTAAAACTTCACCTGCTCATTTCTTTAGTCCTGTTACCACTTCTGCATGCTTATACCCAGGTGAAGGTGACCTTGCCTGGAGGATTCAGAAATACAGAGCTGCCCCTCTGTCCTTCTTTTTTTCCCTCCTGTAGCCTTACTTTGTTGACTTAAGATGAAGAAAGATGTCAGTGACTTTCTCTTTGAGTGTGTGTATTTCTATATGAATGTGTGTGTGTGTGTGTGTGTGTGTGTGTGTGTGTGTGGTTGTATAAGAGTGAGTGTTGGCCAGGCTTCAGGAGGGGCTGAATCACACCCTCTGGGCTCTCCGCTGGATGGACAGAACTTGGCTCTGGGCTGAGAGGGTCCTTTACGCCTCAGCACACTCTCTCCCAGGTCCATATACCCTCCTCAATCCTCCTCACAAATGTTGGTTGAATTACAGGAGACAGGCCAATACATCCAAAGATTTCAGCCACTGTTAGAGGGGAGATGATTAAGTGAAGGAAATGTTTAAAAAAATGAGTAAGAATCGGTGTGGGGGTGCGTGGACTGGTACATGGACAAAGATGCATGAAGCGCTAGCACCACTCTCCAGACAGTGAGTGCAAGGAAACAATGAATCACAGGGAATAGGAGTGGTTGAAAATAAAATGAGACAGAAGCTGAAGTGATTCCGTATAACAGTACCTTTTCTGTAACCTTGCCAAGAAGGTGCCAGGGCTGAGTGGTGGAGTGGAGACAGGGTGAAAGAAAGTAGGGGTCAACTTCATCTCACTGCTCTTAGTCCTCCACTCTATCTCAGATCAATCTCTCCTGAACAAGCTCAGTTCTGGCCTGAAAAGTTTTTCAATTCAGATTGAAAAAATACAATCTAGTGAACTTCATTTCCGTGCGCCATAGCTGACTATCAATGGCCACTTTGAGCAGTTGTGTTCCCCAAAGTGTAAATAGGATGGTCTTTCTGTTGCCTAGGTTGGTTTTCTTTTATCAATATAAGTAGAAGTGCACAGTTTTTTGTTAAAATGTTACACCTGTTAATTACATTTTCCACCTAAAAACCAAAAACTTTAATGTATTTTATCTGATTTTTTTGTGATAATCCAACACATCTCTAATTGTTAAGGAAAATAATACATGTTTTAATTTTTCCAAAATAAAAACCTGAAAGTGTGACATTTATAGTCGTCCTCTTGACTTTTATACTCAGCTAATTAGCAAATAGATTCCACCAGTGTATAATTTAATCTAAGTACAAATACATCTTTTCTGTGACAGTCTCGGACATTTGTTGGAGGACATTTGTGAACATCAACATCCCAATTTTGGCCATTTCACTTGCAAAACGCAAAATTCATATAACTATTAGTTGTGCAATTTTAAAAAAACTGCCCTTTATAGAAGAGTGGTAAGAAGAAAGCCAACAAAAAATTTACTTATTTTTAGCAGCATCCGGTTGGTCAGCATTGATGGAAAGTTGACAGGAGCTAAATACATGGCAATCCAGGAAGAAAAGCCATTAGAGACTGCAAAGGACTTGGAGACTGGAGTGGAGCCAGAAGGACAATAACCAAAACTGTAAAAGCAGAGCTGCAACAGAATGGTTCAGGTCAAACCATATGCATGTGTTAGCACAATCTAGTCGAAGTCCAGACCTAAATCCAATTAAAAATCCTTGGCAAAACTTTCATTTTGCAAAGAGAAATGTGCAAACTGATTCCGGGGCACTGAGTAAAAAAGCTTGCCACACTTTTGAGATGATTTTTTTGTAAAAAGATTTTTAAAATCTCTTTTACTTCAGGGCTGCACGGTGCCGCAGTTGGTAGCGGTTTGATTCCCGGCCAGGGGTCTTTCTGCATGGAGTTTGCATGTTCTCCCCGTGCATGCGTGGATTCTCACTGGGTACTCCGGCTTCCTCCCACAGTCCAAAGACAGGGCTGTTAGGTTAATTGCATGGTTGTGCATGGTGTGTGCATGGTTGTTTGTGTGTTGCCCTGTGATTGACTGGCGACCTGTCCAGGGTGTACCCCGCCTCTCGCCCGTAGACTGCTGGAGGTAGGCACCAGCTTCCCTGCGACCCACTATGGAATAAGCGGTAGAGAATGACTGACCTTTTACTTCAATTTCACAGTTATACTATACTTTGTCTCATTAAAATACGGTGAAGTCAATGCAACAAAATGTGGGGGGATGAATAAGTTTGCAAGACACTGTAAATGTTTGTGGAATGATTTTTTACAAGGCACTTTGAGGTCAAAACAATACAAAGACATTTAAAATATATATAGGAAAATCAAAAATGCAGCAACACCAAGCACAAACCCCATCCTAAGCAAAGAAAACTGTAAACAAAAGATAAAAGCAAGTCTCCAGTCTCATCCAGTTATACATGTTCAGATTCTCTGCGGCCTGGTCTTCTTTGCAGTGACAGGTGACTTGATCCTCGTTCCAATCACAGCGCACACCTCTCAGAGGAGCAACGATGTCACTTGAACATAGAGGAATAGAAATCAAATCTGCACGCAAAGGAGAGTGCCAGAGTACAAAGCAGTGATAGCGGATAAAAGAGGAGGGGGGAGTAAAAAGAATGATATTTGAATTATGTAACTAGGCTCAGATGATTTGGATGATTCCACCATTGACACCAACATCATTTCTCATTACCTGAGCGCTGCGTTGCGCCTGGTGCTTTGCTGTCTCCCTTGAGTCATCTTGTGCGCAGCTATCAGAGCGGGAGAGACTGGAGGAAAAAAAAGAAGCCAACCGAGGAGAGATATTTGGAAGATGAGAGACAAAAAGATTAAAATCACATATCTAAACAAACTCAAAATAAAAATAAGCATCAATTTCACAGATTGAAAGTGGCTGATGTGGTTGCTTTAGTTACTTTAGTGTGCCTTATGCATGCTTAAACTTCAGAAAAAAACTAAAACAATACATGCATGTGGGAATTCTTTTTGTTTTTAACATGTCATAACAAACTGGTTAAAGTACCTTAAATGCATCACAGTTGTGTTAATTACAAAAAGTGTAACTAGAAGCTAAATAAGATATATAAACATGAAACAAAGAACACAGTTAAAACAACGTTAAAATCAATACAACAATTAAAACAGAAGTAAAAATAAAAAGTCTCAGGCTGTACTAAAAGCCAAGGACTAAAAATGAGTTTTTAGACGTGTTTTAAAAATGGACAGTAAAGGAGCACGTGTGTTATGTAAAGCAGGATTGTTCCTTAAACTGGGAGACTCAACACTAAGAGCTTTGTCCCCTCTGAGCTTCCGTTTAGACCTCTGCACCTCCTGATCAGCTGACATGAGGCATCAAGCAGGACAAAAGGGATGAAGCAGCTCAGAGAGGTGAGATGGTGCAAGATCATGTAAACCTTTAAAAACAAACAAGAAAATTGTAAAATAGTTTTGCTTTAAAATAATTGGGTTTACCTTAGCTTGCTGCATGAGATAGTAAAACACAAACTTGACCACTGCTCCAAATTAGCGATCTACTTAAAAGTCACTGTCCATTTTAAAACTTAAATTAAAAACTGTATGCTCTAAAAATTACGCTGAGGAGCACAAATCAGCAGAGGGCCACTAGGACCAAACACCATCACTTGTGTTTTTTCTAGTTAAAATATAAATTTAAGGCCATCCAGGCTTTGATGTCTTCGAGACTCCACAGAAGCAGAGTTTGATTGAAAAGGCTTCTTTTTATAGTGGCATATATATCTGACTGCCTGGCTGTGCCTGGGGGCATGTGTAGTCCCCTGACTCCTGCCACGGAGCCTGGGGGGGGACGGTGTGTCCTATGTTATGCTTTCCTGGTAAAGATTCACTTACCTCTGCATACCTAATGCTTGAAGTGGCACTAACAGAAGGGCAATTTGATTTATTTTCTGATTGTTTTAGCTCTATACATTTCAAGGAATAGCTGATGATTTTAGGATTGCGTTTTTAAAGTGGCAGCCTGCTTCTTTTGCCATTACATGACTACAGGGGTTGGACAATGAAACTGAAACACCTGTAATTTTAGTGTGGGAGGTTTCATGGCTAAATTGGACCAGCCTGGTAGCCAGTCTTCATTGATTGCACATTGCACCAGTAAGAGCAGTGTGTGAAGGTTCAATTAGCAGGGTAAGAGCACAGTTTTGCTAAAAATATTGAAATGCACACAACATTATGGGTGACATACCAGAGTTCAAAAGAGGACAAATTGTTGGTGCACGTCTTGCTGGCGCATCTGTGACCAAGACAGCAAGTCTTTGTGATGTATCAAGAGCCACGGTATCCAGGGTAATGTCAGCATACCACCAAGAAGGACGAACCACATCCAACAGATTAACTGTGGACGCAAGAGGAAGCTGTCTGAAAGGGGTGTTTGGGTGCTAACCCGGATTGTATCCAAAAGACATAAAACCACGGCTGCCCAAATCACGGCAGAATTAAATATGCACCTCAACTCTCCTGTTTCCACCAGAACTGTCCATTGGGAGCTCCACAGGGTCAATATACACGGCCGGGCTACTATAGCCAAACCTTGGGTCACTCATGCCAATGCCAAACGTCAGTTTCAATGCTGCAAGGAGCGCAACTCTTGGGCTGTGGACAATGTGAAACATGTATTGTTCTCTGATGAGTCTACCTTTACTGTTTTCCCCACATCCAGGAGAGTTACGGTGTGGAGAAGCCCCAAAAAAGTGTACCACCCAGACTGTTGCATGCCTAGAGTGAAGCATGGGGGTGGATCAGTGATGGTTTGGGCTGCCATATCATGGCATTCCCTTGGCCCAATACTTGTGCTAGATGGGTGTGTCACTGCCAAGGACTACCGAACCATTCTTGAGGACCATGTGCATCCAATGGTTCAAACATTGTATCCTGAAGGCGGTGCCGTGTATCAGGATGACAATGCACCAATACACACAGCAAGACTGGTGAAAGATTGGTTTGATGAACATGAAAGTGAAGTTGAACATCTCCCATGGCCTGCACAGTCACCAGATCTAAATATTATTGAGCCACTTTGGGGTGTTTTGGAGGAGCGAGTCAGGAAATGTTTTCCTCCACCAGTATCACGTAGTGACCTGGCCACTATCCTGCAAGAAGAATGGCTTAAAATCCCTCTGACCACTGTGCAGGACTTGTATATGTCATTCCCAAGATGAATTGACGCTGTATTGGCCGCAAAAGGAGGCCCTACACCATACTAATAATAAATTATTGTGGTCTAAAACCAGGTGTTTCAGTTTCATTGTCCAACCCCTGTATATGTGCATCTACGTTAAGATGCTTCAATTCTGTCAATAGATTTTTTTTCAGGTAGATTTTGAAAGCAAGATATTCCTAATATAATTAGTTGATTATGTGTACATGTAAGTTTCTGATATTTCATTGTATGATCAGTGAGACCATTCTTTACAATGGTAACTTCTACTGAACCCAAATGGCTTTTTGTAGACTTGATATTGTTAGAATTATGGATAAAAGAGCTATGCTCTTCACAGCCCACTACACTGGCATGCACAGATGCTTACACCCAGTTTGCCTGAGATGTGCCAGTCTTTTTTGTTGCCTTCAGTCTGTGTGGGGGTGGTTGGTGCATGACACATTGCTTAAAATAGACGTTCACTCTCTTTGCAAGAGGAGGTTGACAAAAAAGTGAGAGGGAAAGAAAGCTCATAAGGGAGCAGGAGAATGTGACAGTGACAGAGAAAAACAAAAGGAGGAGAAGGAAAGACAAGGGGAAAGAAACAAAACCCTCCCTGTGCATGAAACTATTTGTCAAAGGAAGCAAACATATACATTCATGGAAGTTTGAAATAGAGGAGGAGAAATTAATATTTCAGGTGAAGGGAATGAGACAGTTTTTCCAGGAAAGTAAATTGGGTCATGCTCAAAGCAATGATGTAGCACACATGGAACACTGAGAGCTACATCCAAAGATACTGTTCTTGTTTATTTTCTAAAGGGGTTCCAACTCTAGAAAAGCATAGGAAATTACAAAATTTGATTTCAGTATTGTTCAGGTCTACATATTTTTGAAAAGAAATATTGTGAAAAAAATTTATTTTTAGGATTAGCTTTCTCCAAATGTTATGTCCTTCCTTGTGTCCTTTGTTCCTTATGTCCTTCTTTTCCTTCCTGCCTGGATGTGTTAGGATGTGTTTTGACATTATCTGGATTCATTACACGAAACCCTAACAAACCCCACATCAAAATTTGTGAAGCTTTAAGTCAAAATGTCTTAGACAAGATAAAATAGATTTATTATTTCAGCTGTGATCCTTCTTGGCACCTGTCGCACACTGACTTTTTTAAAGCCTTCTTGTACAAAACACGTCAGCTAAGGACAGCACAATATTTGATTAATCATATATTGACATCAAAGGCCTGATGGCTCTCTGTCAGATGAGACTTGAGATGACTTTGAATCTTTTGGCAAAAAAGTGAAAATGAATCACTGCTTGCCTCACATAGATGTTAGTACCTTCCGTCATTGTTAATCTGTGCTCGCCAACACCTAAAGTTGCTGTCAGCAGGATAAGGCTTCTGTGTCATCTCTCCTTCCACCCTCCCCCTACAGAGCACTTCTTCCAAGTGCTTAAGATAAGTGACAAGACATCAGAGCCAAAGAACTGCTGTCATACCAAGAGAAAACTCTGTTCCTGTACGTGAGAAGATTCCTGGGTGTGCTGCTAAAAATGTAGGTCTAGATTGATTATTACTCATGCATAAACAAAAAAATTACAGTAAAAGTTGCACACACATTCTCACCATAAGCAAATATCTCCCTCTTCAGGCAACATTTTGTAAAAAGTTTGTATTGCTAATACACGCCACTATAATCTTGCTAAGATTATATGTCACTCTAAGCACCACATGACATCATCATCGACCCCCATTCTGCAACTTTTACCTTCCACCCACCCTATAGTCTCCTCTCTGATGGGTTGGCGGCATGCCACTACTCACTTTCCCCCATCCCTCCTCTTTCTTTCTTTCTTTCTTTCTTTCTTTCTTTCTTTCTTTCTGCTGCAGGAAAATTGCTGAATCATCCAGGCTGACATGGGTCAGGTGTAAGATTTGTTGGTGTGTGCATGTCTGTAAGAGTATATAAACCATGGCAAGTTTGTAATCAATAAAGTGGCAATATAGCCCCTCTGTTCCTGCGTTGCCTCCTGCATTAATGATCTGTGATCCACAGGGGCTACATTATGATAACTGCTAGGTTTATTTTAAAGCCCAAGGCTACAACCATTAGGGGGAAAAATGACTTCAAGTCATTGCATGGATATGTATTTGTGGAGGTTTTTGTGTGGAGTCACCTTTCAAGCTCTGGTCCTACCAAAGTATAGAAGCATCCAGGACACATCTGATATCCCCTTTTTACTGGGTTTAGACTGCACTACACTTGAGCCATAAACTGTACCATCTTTGCACCATGTTGGAGAGGCCTCTTCGAGCATATTAGCAGCACAGTGTCCTCTTAAATATGCATGCCAGCACATGAAAATTCACCAACTGTTTTGAGCATGGACTGCTGTCATGGTAGTGGCAACTGGGGTCCTGGGATGAGGTACCCCAGTTGAGAGACCCATCTATCAATTCTGTAGGGCTGGCACACAATTGCATGGCTTGGTCATCACAAAATGGAAGGGTGGACTGGCGATTCTGTCCTCATGCGAAGGTTACGACCTCACCACAGCAAAACAACATTGGCAGCACTCCAATGTTTGAATTTGTGCTGGACTAAGGGGATGTTTTGTATTCGAATGCCACTGCTCAATGTCTCTGCTTACCATCCTTGGCTGACCTTCATTCCAAATTGTAAGCCTTTGACACAAAACTGTGAGTTGTATCAAAGGGTCAGATGTCCTTCTTTGGCCATTCCAAAGGTCTGTCATTGGTTCTCTCTTATCTGAAAGACAATTCTCGGTTGTCTGCCTTCCTATATTCCTGTATTCCTATATTTGGGATTTGATAGCACTGTGAAGTGCTAGTCATTACTCTCTTTCATCTCAAGATTATCTCTTGCTTTCTGTTCTGTATGCTGGAACTGAATTAGGCGATTCAGTAATTAAATCATGATTTTGATTAAGGATTTAATTGAATACTTTCAAATCCAAATAATGAATATTTGATACTGAGTCAGTTTTGTGTACTTTTTTAAGTAATTCACTTTCATTGTTTTTTGTTTATTTCATTGTTGTTTTATGTCGGTGTAGGCGAGGTCTCCCTCGGAAAGGAGGTCTTCATTCTCAGTGGCATATTTTCTGGTTAAATAAAGGTCAAATAAAAATAAGTAAGTTATTTTATGAAAGTTGCATAGCCATCTGTTCAGGAGGCAGTCTAGCTAAATTGAGCTTATTGAATGAGGACAAACACACAATGTGGTTTGATTGTAATACAGTCACTTTCAGGTGGTTGTCTTGGAGACCTTATTGTGATCTTAATTCGATGTAATGGGCAGCTTAGATGATCTAAACTCATTGCTAGATTATTGCATGTGGCACAAGGTGATCAGTTTATTGAGTATGAATAACAAATACATGGAAATTCTTATCTTTACCAAAAATCAAGACTCCAGGTTAATATTGCAGAATTTTAGTGGGCATAAACCTCTCAGCTTTTTAAGCTTTACAAGAGCTTTCAACCCATTGTAGAATGTTTTAAAAGCGCTGTTCTAAACCTTTCTCTCATCTGCTAGTATTTATTTATTGCAAATATGACTAAATACAGAACACTGTATTACCATAATGTCCTTCCCATTTAGTGAAACATTAATAATGCATTTGCATTTGCTACTCCGTTTGATAAATACAAAGAGTCGCAGAGTTTTAAAGCTTTGGCATAGACGTTTTCATCAGGGAGCAGACATGGTGATTTTCATGTACCTTATATTATTATGCATACTCAATGTGGAAGTCGCACTCTCCTCTTAGCCAAACATATAAATTGATGAATTTATCAAAGCAGTAAGAGCTGCCCTTTTAGTTGCTGCTTGAAATTAAGATGTTAAATAGTAGAAAGCACACCCAGGGTTATTCATTTACATTCAGCATTATGAATCCAAATTCTTACACCCTTAAAAAAAGTAGCGTGCATTTTTGACTCGCCAGCAAACCTTCCAAAATACAGAAGCTTTATGGCTTTTTGAAATGTATTCAGATTCCATGTTTATTTGTATGATGTTTTTTTCTCCATCTAATTTGGAATTCAGTGTGGTGGATGCTGTTCAGTGTTTGATTAGATAAGTACTGGTAACACCTTGCTTCAGTGGACTGGAGTTTTAAATACCGAGAAGCTCCATACATGATTGTTAAACTGATTCCCGCATGTCCCAGGTCATAATGAAGTGCTTGCAATTAGTATTATGTATATAATTATGACGGTCATAGCTCATTAACTTATTCATCGCTGATGAAATTAATATAGTGGTGAATATGACCAGTTTCATACAGTGCTCTAGGGTTTGCAATTGATTTAATGTAAAGCATGTGTTTGACTTTGTGACATTGTGGAAGGTATTCATTTTCCACTGAGGTGACATTTGTCATCAATCCTTTTGCAATAATCATTTTTGCATAAATGCATTGTAACAACAAACAATGTCTTGCAAGGTACATTTCAGATTTGCATAAGCTGTATAAAAAAGTAATCTATTTTCTACTTACAGGAAACAAAATATCACACCATTGACAAACTTATAAACAGAGACCAGTAGAAGACTCTGGTGCTGACTTTGCTAATAGAGGTGTTTGTCTTTCCAGCCCATTACAGAAGAACCTGTTTGGAGAAATCTACTAAAAGCAGAACAATTTGTGAAGAATCTCATTTCATAACTTAATGGGCCAAATCATTACATTGATTCTTGATTTGCTCACACACTGAACTGTTTCCCCATGGTTCAGCTGACATGATTGCAAACAACAAAGAGAAAAATAGGGAATGTGTAAATAGTTTCCATTGTTGTGTCTGTAGAAATGGTCGACTGCATTCTGTCAACAATTTTTATTTCCACGCATTGACCTTTATTCATCTACTCAGTATGTATGTACAGGACAGCAAATTAGAAAAGGGCACTTGTGATGCACAGTGCAAGTATTAGATCTAAATTTTCCTGGTTATCTGTGTGCATGTGTGAGCGTGTTTATCAGACGACATGAGTCTATAGCGCTGATTCTAAAAGTCTGGAATCAGATGCAAGTCAATCCAGAGCAAGCCAATAAATAACTCATTCAGTCTTTTTTTACTTTTTAAGTGCTCCCATTTAGGTTAGTGTGTGTACTGAGAGCAATGGGCTGAAATTCACAGTTCAGATCTATTGTATATCTAGGAATGACGTTTTTTTGCTCTGTGGAAGCCTATGGAGCATTAAGTCATCAAATGATAACAAGTCGACTTAATATGGGATGCCTTAAAATTCTGCTCAGGTGATTTGATTGAACTATCTGCATAGCCTAACAGGATGTTATGTAATGTCATTGGGTCACTGTTGTGATATTTGAGTTGTAATTGCATTGATTCTGTAGCAGTAATACATATGTCCAATATACATGTCGTTTTAGAGAAAGGGTAGCCATCTGTATTTTTTGCCATGTCCCAAACAAAGTCTGTGGTCAGCTGGTTTATCTGGTGATAAAACTGTTTATAGTGTTAAGTGCATAGAAAGACAATGTGGGAATGCTATTGTATACTGAAAATGTTTTCTAATGCAGTCTGGAAGAAGGGCAAATATGACAGGGTATTAGAAAAATATTAAAAAGCTGTCTATTTTAAATAAAACTTATCTCAAAACTTAATAGAATCTTTTAACCCCAATGTTAGGTAAGAAAAAATATGCAGGGGGACAAAATATAAATTGCTGTCAAAACAAATTAAAATAAACAATTTTAGAACCATTAATGTGTAATATTCATGATAATACAAATAAACTGATACTCCACGGTATAACTACATGGGTATGAAATGGTTTGTTTACAAGTATGAAATAAAAGAATGAAGGGATGAAATAGCAGCACATAAGAATGAAAGGAGGAAAGCAATTTGAGGTTATAGTGTCTTTTTGCACTTTAACTTCAGTTTATTTAGTTAGTTTACTCTTGGGGTCCTTTATTTCTTTGGATGTAAAAAATGATTCAGTTAATCCAGTTAAAATTTATTACACAATTAGAGTGCTCACCATACCTTAGTGACCAAAATTAGAGCTGTTTAGGCTCAGAAACAAACAATTGTAAGCATACAGCACCATTTATTTGCCTTGTAAGTTGTAAGCAAAATTAATGAAAGGGATTTCCTCATTGCTAGCCATGCCAGACCTTTTACATTATCTAGAAATCCAGTTTAGATCTTTGAACATGAAGTTTGAGAATCCCTGCTATATAAGCAATATGGCAATAGTTTGTGCTGTTCATTTTCCTCTGCAGCATGTTGGATGATTTGTGGGTGGTGTTTATCTGGTCAGGAGGGCAGCAGCTGTTTGGTGATCGGGTGTTCTTCGGAGGAGGAATGCATATGTGTGTCAGACTGGTCAAGCTGTTCAAGGGTCACACCGGTGCGAACCCTTGATTAGGTCACACACAAACAGGAGTTAGTCACCAAGGTGTAAGGCATATACCATGTTTGAAGATAATTAGAAATGTTTTGTTGTCATAATGTACACTGGTAGAATGAATTAGCTTTTATTCACTTTGTTTTCTTATCCCCTGGCTCATTATTTTGTTTAAGTTGACATTGCAGTGTAATGTAATGCTCAAGAATCTCAAAGGTCAGAAAAGTTGTCTTATGATAGGACATATAAGTCATAATGCTTAAACACCTGTTTAAAAGATGAAAGGCATCTTGGTAAAACTATCTCAGTCTAGACAAGAACCCAACTTTATCTTGCTACCACTCACAGTGTGAAGGATACTGAGGAGGTAACAAAGTAAGAGGTGCTGGTACAAGGTAACAGCACTTGCTGTTAGACAACTGCAGCTAAGAGTTGGGTTCTTGGGTTCACCTGATCACCATAACAACCATCAAATGTAAGGCTTGTGTACGTATCTTTAATATGGATGCCAGTAATTATGAAGGGCACTGTAAACTTTGTTCATTTAAACCTCATTAGTGTCTACTTAAAATGAAAACACAAAGATAACAGAAAGTAAAGTCTACTCACAAATCTAAATAAGCAGAAAAATATATAAACCTTGTATACAGAGTGGGTAAGACTGTAGTTGCAGCCCAGACATTTTGATGTATTTCTCCAACATACTACAGAAAAAAAAACAAGTGAGTGATTTATTAGTAGAAGACCATATGACAGCTTTCCTTTTCTCAAAAAAATTCTGTCGCTCTCCTGAGGTGCAGCATTAAAATGCACTTCATAAAAGCTGCTACCTTAGAGGACTTTGAGAAGGAAGCCGAAAGCTAGGGACTCTCCACTTTCCAGCAATAAAATCATCTTCTGCCTCAAGTCATTTCATAAAATGGCAGCGATAAAGAGATAGACTGCTCTTTATTGTTTTTAGATTGCAGGCACTTTGCGAACTCTCCTCGCCTGTGTCTGGAATAATGTAAATATTTCAGAGCTATGTGCCTGCTAATACATAAAACAGATATATAAGTCCAATAAAGCTCCATAACTGTTTGTGCCTGGCTTAGCCGGAGGGGCCAAACACTTTAACAGGAGGGAATTTTCCCCACTCAGCTGACAAAGAGGACACTGAGGCTTCCTTGATTAATGGCACAACCCTGCTGGGCAAAGAGAGTTTGCGGCACCATGGCCTTCTTCTTAAAGGTAGCACCAAATATTTCAAATATTCAAAGTTTAAACTTGGATAACTACTTTCACAACGATGATTACTTTCCCATAATATGTACTGACTAACTACTTTATAGCTATAAAAAAGAGAATAGGAATGTACAAAAGCTTTGCTCTTTATTGCAGTTAAGCATGCTGGAGCATATGCAAGTTAAGGCTTAAAAAGGGAAGAAAATGACTTTATTCAGCTATAAGGTTCATTTGAATAAAAGTTAATATTTGATTTCAACAATAAAGTTATTATGTCAGAAAAAAAAGTTAAAACATTGAAAAAGTAGTTAAAATGTTAGGGAAAAGGTTGAAAAGTTGATAAATTAGTCTGAATACTGTTTCCTGACGGATGTCAAAATATTGAGAATAAAGTGGAAAAATATTAGGAAGAAGAACAATGCTGAAACTGGAGTGTTATTCTCAGACAGGTTTGATATGTATAGCATTTCAAGTGTACATCTACAGGATGTTTAAATGATAGAAAAGAAATAATGTATTTGTTCAGTCTATTTTCTACTGTTCGTTTACACAACAAGGGCGCACGTTGTTTTGAAAATGGCGCAATTTTGAAATCGTGTTCCAGACTGTAATAGCTTGAAAACGTCCCGGTCTCAGTTGTTTAGAAGGGAAAAATAAAATCTTCGGGGAAGCCCTGGCTCATGCGCACTATGACTGAAATCAGTGGAAATCAATGCACACGTGCACAACGTAATGGCTGTCTACCAGTTTAAAACCCTCAGAAGACGAACATGTTGTTGAGCTTCAAAGAACATCCCGTCTACTAGTGGCATGTCAGGGGAATTACACCATCTTTAGGTCTACTGTTGCCGTGTGAACTGCATTCAAAACTTTGTCGAATAAACGTCTCCACAGAAACGGAAAACAAAAATCCTGTTGTGTAAACAGGGCCTAAATCTTATTCTAAAGTTTCAAGCTTAAGGCATGGCTGCTGCAGGTCTTTGCACCAGTGTCCTTTCAACTTTATTGTTTATAGTACTTTGTCCATTTTTGTCTTATCATTTTAAATTCTTTCTCAGCATTTCATCTGTTTTTCTTTTCATTTTGTCATTGATCTTAAAATGGTTGAGCAACAACAACCAAAAAGTTCCTACCCATTTCTTTTGCCTCTAACTGACCCTAGTACTCGTCTACAACTGCAGACAACATGTCATATTATTTATTAACTTTTTTTTCTTCATTTTCTATTAAAGAAAAGGACTCAAAAGGACTCAATTTTCCATGGTCTACTCAAGATTTTTTTCCGTAGTAAAGTTCCATCTATTCTAACCCTAAAAAAATTATATTGATCTTTAATTTAACAGTAGTTATTCTTAAAAGTTGATGAGTTATGTCTTGGGGGTCGTGTAGGATTTGTGGCTCTTAACAAATTTTATTTTGTAGGTGCGAGTGCAATAATATAGTTTCTAGTAGGTTGACATTTGTGTTTTAAAAATCCTTTTTTTATTGTTTTATGTAACACTCTAATTTTCCAAGAAACAGAAATGTGTGTTTTCATTAGTTGTGAGCCAATAATCATCCAAATTAACATAAATAAATGTTTGAAATAAACAACTTTGTGTGTAATCAATCTACATAATACTTGAGTTTCAAGATTTTGCAATGAAGTACTGAAATAAATGTAATTGTTGATGATGCTCTAATTTACAGAGATTAACTTGTATCTCAACTCCTAACACAGACACAAGGAACGGAAATACAAAGAAATGAGACATTTTCTAGCTACACCGGCAGCATTACTGTAGACCTTTTCAAGGACAAAACTAAAATGGGTCGCTAAACGTTTTGCATTTATCAGAATTGATGTCATGTGTTGTTATTACTTAAAAGGCCAGCAGCAGACAACATACTCATTATAAAGATGATTACAGCGTTTGGGGGTGGGGAGTTCACATGGGCCTGGAAACACAACAGCAGACAAAACAATGGACATAAATTGAGGGACGATTAGCATCATTATCAATGTCATTCACTTTGTTTTGCAAACATGACAAGGACAACGATTTTCAAGAACTCAAAGACATATTAAAGGATGGAAAAGTGACCTTCATGAGGACTACTAAATCGAGGCACGTGACGTCGCCTGGTACAGCGGAGCCGGGGTCCCACCCTGGAGCCAGGCCTGGGGTCGGGACTCGTCGGAGAGCGCCTGGTGGCCAGGTTGCTCCTCGCAGGACAAGGCCGGGCCAAGCCCGAACTAGAGATGCGAGGCCATCCCCCAGTGGGCCCACCGCCTGCAGGAGGAATCGTGAGGGACCGGTGCAAAGAGGATTGGGCGGCGGACAAAGGTGAAGACCTCGACGGCCCGATCCCCGGATGCTTAGGCTGGCTCTAGGGACGTGGAATGTCACCTCACTGGGGGGAAAGGAGCCTGAGCTTGTGCGGGAGGTCAAGAGATATCGACTAGAAATAGTCGGGCTTGCCTCCACGTACAGTGTGGGCTCTGGAACCCATCTCCTTGAGAGGGGCTGGACTCTCTTCTACTCTGGAGTGGCCCATGGGGACAGGCAGCGGGCTGGGGTGGGTTTGCTTATTGCCCCCCAGCTCAGCAGTCTCGTGTTGGGGTTTACCCCAGTGGATGAGAGGGTCGCATCCCTGCACCTACGGGTTGGGGACAGGTCTCTGACTGTCGTTTTGGCCTACGGGCCGAGCAGTAGTGCGGAGTACCCAGCCTTCTTGGCGTCCCTGTCGGGGGTGCTGGATAGTGCCCCTCCCGAGGACTCCATTATTCTACTGGGGAACTTTAACGTCCACGTGGGAAACGACACTGACACCTGGAGACGTGGAATGTCACCAGGGCCGAGGGGGTCTGGTTTGGGGAGCAGAGGATTTCGTCTCTTATTTTTGCACATGACGTGGACCTACTGGCCCCCTCTAGCCAAGACCTACAGCATGCGCTGGTGCGGTTCGCAGCCCAGTGTGAAGTGGCTGGGATGAGGATCAGCTCCTCCAAGATCAAGGCCATGGTTCTCGACCGGAAAAGGGTGGCTTGTCCTCTTCAGGTTGGAGGGGAGTTCCTGCCTCAAGTGGAGGAGTTTAAGTATCTTGGGGTCTTGTTCACGAGTGAGGGAAGAATGGAGCGGGAGATTGACAGACGGATCGGTGCGACTGCCGCAGTAGTGGGGGCGCTGTGCCGTTCCGTTGTGGTGAAGAGAGAGCTGAGCCAAAAAGTGAAGCTCTCAATTTACCGGTCGGTCTACATTCCTACCCTCACCTATGGCCATGAACGTTGGGTCATGACCGAAAGAACGAGATCCCGGATACAAGCGGCTGAAATGAGCTTCCTCTGTAAGGTGGCCGGGCACTCCCTTAGAGATAGGGTGAGGAGCTCGGCCATCCGGTAGGGGCTCGGAGTAGAGGTCCGCTGCTCCTCCACATCGAGAGGAGCCAGTTGAGGTGGCTCGGGCATCTATACCGGATGCCTCCTGGACACCTTCCTCGGGAGGTGTTCCAGGCACGTCCCACCAGGAGGAGGCCCAGGGGACGGCCCAGGACACGCTGGAGGGACTATGTCTCTCGGCTGGCCTGGGAACACCTCGGGCTCCCCCCGGAGGAGCTGGAGGAGGTGTCTAGGGAGAGGGACGTCTGGGTGTCTCTGCTGAGTCTGCTGCCCCCGCGACCCGGTCCCGGATAAAACGGAAGACGATGAACGAACGAACGAACGAACAAAAGTGACAATTGGTGGTATTTGAAATGTTGACACATATTGCTATAATATTTGGGGTACATCTCAAAGTCTAAATCTGACCTGTTGTCTCAGATTTTGATGTATGTCTGCAAGAGGAATTGTAACTTAGTTTCATTAATATGGCTTAATAAAGCAAGAATAGTCAAAACAATTCTTCTCTTTTTAATTGCCACACTATACTGCACTGTTTTCAGATCTAAGATCTAATTTAGACCATGCTAATGGGAAGTTTGCATCTGCCTCTTTATGCAGTGCCCTTCAAAACAATTCCCAGCCCTTGAAGATGTTCATGTTTTGTCATGTTACAACAACAAACCTTAATGTATTATTGGAATTTCATGCGATAGACCAACAGAGAGTAGGTTGTACATTGTGACATTAAATGAAAAGGATGCATGGTTTACACATTGTTTTCACAAAAATATCTAAAATGAGCACTGTATTTAGCAGAGGGGCTCCATCAGGGCCCTCTAATGAATTTTTACAAATATTTTCATATCAATCTTGTATTAATCAAGAATATAATTTAAATAATTTACATCTAAATTATAATTATAATTTTATTATTTTCAAAAGAAATTACCCATCTGCTCAGTTAGTGTTGGATTTTCCAAGTTAATCTACAGGCAGCTGGTCAGAACTCATTCTACTCTGTTACTAGGCAGACACGGTCTGCTATCAGTTCCGTGATGGATATGCCCTCTTGAAAATGATCAGAGGACATTGCAATTGTAACTCTATGGAAAAATTGCCATGACAGTTGAACCAACCAACCAATCATATCATTCCTTTAAGTGGGTGGGCTTTGTAACCACACTCATGATTACTTCCCCAGAAATTCTTAGAGTGACATGCAGCTGTTTGAACAACAGTTGTGAGAGCAGCTTTTTATTGTAGCAGCTCATTACCTCCATTTGAGGCAACGTGTCTGAGGCCGCTGGACGACAGAGACATGGAGACATCCATCGATACAGAGATTAACTGATGGGACTCTTGTTTCATGTCCTGATTATCAGTTTCTTTTGTCATTAAACGCTAAGTAATTCTGCAGCCATTCTGCTTCCTTCATCAATGTCTTGGAGATTATGTCTTGGTTAACTTTAGAGTAATCAGCATACTTTCAGCATTCATCAGCTTTTTCATTTGTTTATCTTGAACCACAAACACCTAAACTGACAGATTTTTATAACAAAATTTAGTTCGGATTTGATAGATCGCTTTTTCAGCCATTTCTCATCTTTCGCCTCAAATGTCTGCTGATGGTTTGGTTGTGATCTCTGTGGGGGTTATTTGTGATAGAGCACACAGTTTATTAATGCAATTATTTAATTATATGTAATAAGATTTACCTTTAAAATGTAATTGTCTTTTTTAAAATAATTTTCAGAACAATTTTCTTTAGTCCTTTTAATTTTTGAAATCATGTATTAGAGGAGAGCATCATAGGTTCTTGGTCATTAAGTAACATTGTGCATAATTCTGAACACACCATCCCTATGTTGAAATACACTGATGGCAAGATCATGCTGTATGGCAGCTTTTCTTTAGAGGGACAAATGCTGGACCAGTCAAAGTTCCTTTTATTTCACAAATGTGCACTACTTGATTTTGTTTTGCTACATCACCAATAACATACATTTAAGTTTGTGGTTATAATGTGGCAAAACATAAAAAAGCTCAAGGGTGTGAATACCTTTGCATTGTACTTTATATATTGGGTAGTGAAATGTTTTTAAAGATGTATAGGAATTTAAAGGTAGACAGACTGATCTCGGATCCATTAAACCTGCCACTAGGGGACCCACTATGTCCCTAAAATCTCCAAAACTGAAGCTCAGTGGGAATGGTTACAGTGGATGAGGTTCTACAACATCACAGCCACAGCTTTTTACTTCTCTTGCCTGTAAGAGGCAGAAAAAAGGGGGAGAAAAATCATAATCTCACACCGTCTGATGTTGGCTTAAATGGTCTATTGCTTTGCTGATCATGTTGCACTCCCATCATCTTTCCCTGGCGTCTCCAAGACAAATCTGGGCTGATGCCATGAACACACATGTAAACCACTATGCACAGCAACAACAGCAGCAGCTGAGCCGTGATAAATGACGCTCTTTTCCCGATGGGTCCCTGTCGATGCATGTTCAAGTGGATGGGATTGAATTTAACCATAGAAATGACAGGCCATTCTTTTTTAGGGCACAGGGCAGGCAACATGAATGGTTTGTGGCAATGAGGGGGCTCAGTGATTGATGCCCCTTGAGGAAGAGCCAGCAAAACTGTAGAGAGAGACAAAAGAAAACCATCCCTGTCATAAATGTGACTGTCTGGAGAATCCACGAGTTGTGCTGTGTTTCCTGAGCCTAGCCACTCCTTATCCTCTTTACCACCTGATCCCTGTTTGAAGGAGCTTATACTTCTTCCTACCCAGCTAAAATGGCCCTATTTATCACACCCTTATGTTTCTGTCATCGGCGGCCTACAATGTTGTTGGATGAGACATTTGAAGTAAGCCCCAGAGAGCCACTGGAGGAGATGTAGCCTCTTTTGTGAGGCCACTGAAGAGAAAAGCAGAATGTATTGTATTTTAAACTACATTTCAGCTCATAGTTTCATTTGTTTGCTGTCAAAGTTATCTCCCTGTAGTGTAGATTGAAATTACTGTCACTATACAGCAGCAGCTTCACAGCTAAACTTCCTTACCGTTTTTCAAACCTGAATGTTTTGAAACTTGGAAGGATTGGAAAATTGTTTTGGACTACATGTGTTTGGATTTTAATTGCATCTATATACTGATTACTTTTGCAGCAAATTGGCAGAGTTCGACAAACTGAAATGAGCTGAATAAGTTGATTCCCATAATTATAACTGTAAATATTTCAGAAACTTGGAAATAAACCATTAAGGCTCATTTGTGCTCCTTTTACACATGTAAATTGTTTCTGAGATTGCCAAACTGCTTTCAGTGCGTTTTATATAGCTGGGATGGCACTACACCCACTAGAGGGCCATTTTGGGTGAGCTTCCGGATTTAAAGGTACATTGCAGAAAAGGGCAAACATGGCGATGGTGGAGGAAATTGTGATAATGTACATTTTCAGAAAGAGACACACCAAGAGGCACCACAGTAAACAGGTTTGGTTTGTACATACATTACGGCATGTGGATGGAGAAGTTCTGCCATTTCTGTCATTGTGTCCTTCTTTTTTCCTTTTGCTGATGCCATGTGAGCACCACACTGCCTCCGCAATTACTGGTGGTATTGCTTTTTGTAGCATTTGGATACCCATCCGCATTTTCCCTGAAGACGGGCTGACATATGAATGAAATGACACAGAAGATGTACTGAAGGTTCTGTCTGTATGCCTCTGTGTAATTAATCTTGAATCATGAATGGCCATTTTGGCTAATAAATGTTGTTCTGACTACAGATGCACCAAGAAATCAGCAAGTGACTAAAAACCAAATGATTTTCAGCTTGACTAGCCCTAAGCAACTGAAAATTCCAAATTTATTTTTCCGATCAGTGAAAGTTACTGTGGAAAGAAGACTCAAAGTTAGCTATTTCCAGTGTAAGGGATGACCACAGACGTGAGATTGCATTGCATTCTGGGATCTTGGGGGCCACCTGTAAGCTCCATTGAACAGCAGTCCTTTGCAATAATTGAAGAAAGAGATACCGAGATAGAAAATGAAAGAGAAAAAAAGTAAATGGAGTGAAAATAGGGAGGTTGTATTTCTCATGAGAGATGCTCTGGTCTGTTATGACAAAATGAGGCTGTTAAACACAATTGATCAAACTCTGCAAAAGGAGAGACATTGTGTTTCTCTTGTATGTTTTTACATACATGTTTGTTGATATTCTTTAAATTTCAGTGCTCATCTACAAATGCTAAAACATTTTATTCTGCTATTAGTTGCGAACATAATTTAGATAACTCATGAATGATTTCTATGCACTTTAGTTTGTCTCATTTCAGCTTTAGTGGGGTTTTAGAACAGAACACTGCCAAAAAATAGGTTGGCCATAACATTAGCAAATTTGTGGAGGAATGTAATTTCCACATCGTTGCATTGCAAACTCTCTAAACTCTCCAGACAAAGTTTACAATTAGCAATATTTCATACTTCCCCCATGTCCCTGGCATCTAACTGACAATTTCCTCACCTAAATGCTGGAAACGTAATCTTAGTCTTATCTAATGTCAAAGCAATGTATAGTGTTGCTTCTAACAGAGAAATGCTCTCAGGTGCAAAATAATGAGATCACCATCTATTAGTGAGGTTTACAAAAACTGCAAAGATGCAAAAAACTATTTAAAGGAAATATTATTTTGCATGACATGCTAAAACATGTCCGTGGTTTCATTCAAATCGTAAGGAAGAGTAAGAGTTAAAGCAGAGAACAGGAAGGTTGAACAGAGCAGGGCAAAGTTGGTCTATTTTATCATTTTAAGCTTTTATAATTTGTCTGTCGGGGATCACACTGGATTTGGAAATTCTGGCAGCCTTTTAGAAGAGTTAAGGCAAGAATCTACACTGTCCAGAGAATACACACAGAATCTTCTGTGACATACATGATAGCCAAGCTAACATAACTAATCATTAACGTAAGATGCTACTTTAATAAAACATCAACTTTAGGATATGTGCAAAGGTTTTCAACAGATGGACAATTCTTTATAATCCTATAGAGCCAGACTTGTAACGTTTCACATGTGGTCTCGATCTGTTGTTCTCTAGACTTTCCAAAGGCTTTTCAGAATTTTTCTTTGAACTTTTACATTTATATTATAAACATGATCATCATGAAGAAGAATGCAAATAAACACTTTTTAGAATTTGGGAAAGTTTAGATTTCATTACACAAGTGGCACTAGTCTTTGTGAACATGTTCCTTTAGTTTTTGAACACATAAAATGAAGAAAAATCCTTTTTTTTATCAGCTTGTATTGCTAGTAGTCAGCACTACAAAGGTTTGCAAATTCTATGGATTTTCAGACTTGAACCTAGAATGCACTCAACGTGACATAATTCTCGGATCAGTGTTACAACTTTTGCCGAGGCAAACCGAATGTTATTTAACATTATTTAAACTATTGTTGTAGGTGGAATTGGGGTATGAAGGGGAGGTGGGGGTTACTTAACTTAGGCTAAGAACTACACTTTTGGGGATAATGCAACCCAAGAATTTGACATTAAAGGGGACATATCATGGTTTTAAATCCTTCGTTTAAACACTTAAATCATTCAGTTGTGGTCTAAATAAAGTGGACTTGCAATGCTTTGGTCTGAACTCCTTTTTATTGTAGCTGCACAGGCTCCTCTTTTACTCGTGTTCTGAGGTGCATCTGAGAGCAACTCATTTTTGTGCGGCCTCTTTAAATGCTACTGAGGCACTTCACACCCCGCCCTCCTCAAGGTCAAGAAGCATTCCACTTTAACCAGTTCAGCCAGTTTTGTAGTAAGGAGCAAAAAGCAGCACACAGCGCTAACATAAGCAGAAGGCACGATGCTACTGCTATCAAAACAATGGCCAGGACGTCATATCAACACACAATAAATTCTTGTCTAAAATACAGTTTAGTGTTATTTGCAACTTACTGCTTTGCTGTGTCCATTGTTTCCATAGACAGAAGGAAGTGACTGCTTACACAGATTACACAAATTTTAGCAAATCCTTCTTGATACTGGCGGATGTTGCTGAAGGCACTCGTCCTTGAAGTGGGGGAAATAGGAATGTAACCAGACACTTTGAAGAGGTTCTGATGATGGGGGATGGTTTAACAAATGATGTGGGTTAATAAACCCAACAACTGGAACAAACTTATCCTCTTTCAGGCATATTTGAGCTTGGACTATATAAATATGGCGGATCGTGAAATTAATCAGCTGGAAGTTCATAACCTTGTTTGGATGTTCCGCAGCAATATTGTGATGTAACACTTGAAAAAACGTAACGTATGATAGAGAAAACTAAATTGACTGAAAAGTATGACCCAAACATAATATAAAGATACCTGGAGAGACTAAATTAGACACTCCTACAAACTCCAAGTACACAACAAAATGTTTAAAGGCTAAAAAAGTGGATTTTGCATGGTATTTCCCCTTTAAAACTATTTTCTTATTGTTTTCTTGAAGTACAGCTGCACATTTTTATCTTGTTTGAGTTGCGGCCTCTGGTCTGATGAGTTGGGAGAGGTAAGTGGTAACTTTTGAGCTAAAATGAAGGACAGAGACGCAGCCGTTGTCTTTACTCCATTACGCTTTATTGAAAAGACCTCCCACACTTTTTTGCGCGGGCGCACAACCAGTTGTGACAAAACCAATTGATCTGAGAATCATCAAACTTTTACTGAACTGTAATTAGTACACATAGAATAACTCTTGTACCATATTAGCGATGATTTCTAATTCTTAATGAATTGTTAATAATGTACATAGTAGTTAAACCTTCTGTAGTGCATTAGCAATATTTCAAATGGAATTATAACAAAAATAATAACTATAAAATGTGTCTATAGATCTTATTAACCTTTTTCTAACCTGTACCGTTTAACCTATCACATTTGCTTAAGCATTTAGGTATTATGTATTTTGAAACGAAGAGTTAAGAATTTAAATAATTGCAGTTTCAATTAAATCACATTTTTGCTAATCTCCTGCAGCAGAAGAAGATGATGGAATAAAATTTACTTACAATTAATCTGAATTGTATCAAAAAGGACGTTTTCTGAAGAATCTATTAAGCTCCCAGTCTTGCTGTGGGAGCTGGCAGAAATAGGTTTCACTACCTTATAAATGGGATGAAGATAATCAGTCTTGTGAATTGCGACCACATTGTGTCAATGCTGGGACCTTCCTATAAGACCTGAGTAGCGGCAAACAGAGCAGAACAGAATGAATGAATGACAGTGGGGGCAAAGGAGCAGGAGTGGGAGGGTGAAGGAGGCGGAGAAAACCTTTCATGATAAAAGCTGCCCGCTAAAAGTGTGATAAATTGGGAGATGACACAAGTCATGGCACAACAAAAGGGAAGAACATTGGATGGGGACCTATTCCTGAGAAGCTGATGAAATCAAGCTTGAAAGAATTGTGTCTGTGAGCCAGCAGTAGTTCTTATCCTCCCAAAACACTCAAAGATTAGGACATCGTTTTACTAGAGGTGGAGTTGGCATGAGACCATTAGTCCCTCTTGATTTCGCTCAAACTTTTTGAAGTGACTAATACCTTGCCTCATTCTTGGCATACTTATTGTTTTAGTTGGACAATAAAAATAAGACAAAAGAACAGCTGCAGTCACTTTCTGAAACAGTTTGACATTTTCTGTGTTTAAAGATGCAGTATTTGTGATAAATTACTCATTTAATTTTGTATTTAAAAAAAGTGCATAGCTCATTTTAAGAATTTGGCAATCACATCTGATAAAATATCCTCTTTCTCTCAGCAGTGTGGACGTGCCCTTTCTCTCACTGTTTTATCAGAGAGGATAATTATTTAAAGGACACCACAAATCTTGACATTAGGTACTAACAGTTCCTACCTGTTTTATCATCCTCATGTCATGCAGGCCTTTTTTTCTTCTTCTGTCTATAATTTTGTGGTGAGATAAAGCTGTATGATCGTTCAGATTTTATTAATACAGCATTTTACTTACAGTCAAATGTAACACAAAATGATGTACATAGGTTTAAAAGAAAGGGGCAAGCATTCAAGCAACAATTTACTATTGCACCAGAAAATGTTGAACTACAGTGGACCTTAAGTGTTTACACCCTACTGGTAAAATGCCAGGTTATTGTAATGTAAAAAAACAAATGATCATGATGAAGTGTTTCTGTTTTAAATGTGATGTATGCAGTCATGTAAAAAATTGCTACAAAAGCCTGTATGTTGTTTTGATGTGTTTGAACATATGGATATGCAATGTCAATTTAGCAATACTGAAAAATATCAAGCAATTAAAAAAACAATAAAAAACAAAGAGATTTAAATTCTCCTGTAAAATGTAATAATTGTTTTTTTTTTTGGGGAAGGAATAACCTATGAATCCTTTAATTTTATTTACTCTTGAATGAATAAAATTATGCACAGCTGTATTGCATGAGTAGCACATGATTTACACATTTTTATTCCACATTTCAAGGTTTCTCCTCAAACATCTTATGCAAGGTGTGTGAAGAATAAGCCTTTGCTTCCTAAGAACAACTGGAAGCCAGACAAAAGTTTGCTGGAGAGACCTGAGACAAAGACCAATGCTTTTGCAATAAGGTTCTTTGGACAGATAGGCCTCAAGCTGAATCATTGGACAACAGAATTTAGAACATGTTTGGCATAAACCAAATAGATAACAAAAAAGCTCAAATGAAGCATGGAGGGAGTAGTGTCATGGTTTGGGGATGCTTTGTTGCAGCAAGACCTAGCCAGCTGACTATCATTGAATCCACCATGAGTTCTACTGTGTATCAAGGGGTGCTTGAGGAAAATGTGAAATGATCTGTAATGATATTTGTTGGCACTATTTAAAAAGATGACTTTTACTAAACCGAACTGAATTTATGACATATTGGCTTCTTGATGGGATTTTGCTGTGGAATAATATCTGTTACCACTTGTGACTGTAAATGAACTGCAAAGGGGCAATTATCTTTCATTTATACTAACCTCAACTAGCAAAGGAACCAGTCACTGACATCTGCGATGCTTGAGTTGACAGAATAATATGACATGGTGAACATAGGGGAAACAACCTGAAAGCTAATTGTTAACACCTTCATAATGAAATTAACTCTTTATAATTCTCTTAAACCAAATTGTTATTTTATTTAGTTGTTATATTCCTATTAGAGCATATAATGTTTTTGTGCCTACGTTTGCTGAGTGGTTTTGTTTGCACATAATTTTGGATGTAAAAACATTTCAGAGCTTGGATGTTTGTCTCCATGTAAGCAAGAATAGAGCATAAACCTTAGTGTTATATGTTTACTATAAATGTTGCATCCCTAAATTGATACATTGACTTACAGCGGAGCTTTTGGGTCTTGGCAGTCGAATCTGTCCGAGAGCAACGCTGCTTCCCTTCGAGTATAAATATTTTTTTGGGAACTGATACCGAATCTGAGGAACTGGTTATGGGAACGTTTTGGAAACCAATGAAGCATTTGATTCGCAGCTGTGTGCAGAGAGGCACTGTCAAGAGGTCAATGTCTGTACCACATCATGTAGTCTCACCCACACAGCGTGAACAGCACACCATCTGGAGATAACAAAAAAACAGATTTAGCCTGAAGAATTTACAAATAATTTACGAAATAACTATAATTATAATTACTAAGGAAAGAATATTGCTATTTTATGTTTATAGTAGTTGAAGAGAAGTCACAAAAACTTTTATTTTTTGCACATTCATTTTTATGCTTCTTTCAAATAAAAGTGATCTAATGCCAGAAATAAACATTCAAATATTTTACAAATTTGAGATACATTACAGTATAACAAGAAATCAGTTGTGGTTTAGTGCTTATCAGAGGAGGGTTTGTACCATATATTTTCTACAATGTTATATAAAATGGCTTGAATCAGCAGAAATAACACCCCATTAATGTGTTGGCTGATTTATGATCCATCAGACAGTTAATTAATTTGATGAGACACAGCAGAGTGTCACTATCAAGGAGGGTCATTTGAAACACAGCATTTTTTCAAGGGGAAAAATATGAAGTGGTGGGAATGTTCTTAAATCAGGTCAAATACAAGCGGAGGAAAAAAACAGATCATTGGCACAACATCTTCAGAGAAACACAGTTAAATAGATAAAATGGGCTTTCAAACGGGTATTTTCATGCTATCATAGTCCTTAAATCAAATTAATCAGCAGAGGAGAGCAGTCGTATTAAACAGCATTCCCTAACAACCCTCGGCTGTGTGACAGCTTCAACAATGTCGACTCATTTTGTCAAAAATATGATGGGGGTCTTGAAGCCACTGCAAGAGGAAATGAGGATGTCAGAGTCAATTTTTCTGCCAAATAGAGTGGCCATCATCACAAGTTTCAATCTTGTTTCTTTTCACATAAAGCACATCAGTCATTCACTTTTTAATTTAAATCATATGAAAAAAAAATAAAGTTGAGGAGTTTGCTTTCTATCGCTGTACGCTGTGCTGTGAAGAAGCTGTAAGTGGAGAATATATGGAAAAACTCTGTACTTTCCCCCTGCCACAGTCAGTTCTCTGCATACACCATCAGCCCTCGCTCTATCTCTTCTTGTATGTGATTTATCTATCAGTCTGTTGTAGGATTGACTTTCTGCTGTACAGCAGGCCATTAAAGCCTGGGGGAGATTCACCTTGCCAGGCAGCTGGCTCAAATGAAAAGCTAAAAGAGCACATTAACTCATCAATATGAGGGCATGAAGATGAAAACAGTTGTCAAAGGCCTGCCAGAAATAACTGATCACAAAACGCTGCTCTATTGTAGTTAACTGAGGTCATGGGAGTCAAACAGCCGGTAGACTCAAGCAAGACAGGAGAAAGCATCTTGGAAGGCTTTGATTTGTGTATCACACAACAAAAAATGGATTTTTACTTAAAAACAAATTAAAAGAAGAAATGTTTAATTTAGCATCAAGCTGAGATTAGAGTAGTTCTTGAGTCTAGTGTGTGGAAGCCATAAATTAGTGTAGTAGTACTGTTTTAATTTGTAGATGCACTGATCTGAGTTTCATTACCATTTTTCCTATCCATGGTTTTGTGAGGCTTAAACCTCCTGGCTGGACAGGGATCTCCCAGGTGTGGGGGAGTACTCAGCTATCAAGAAGGATATTTATGAAAGGACAAAAAAAACTTCGAATTTTTTTCCTTTACATAAAAATTTAAAAGAATTATGCTGATGGTTTGTCAAAAACTTATGCTTGTTTTCTTTTCTGCTTGTTTTTACTTTTAAAACAAGCTAAAACAAATGAAGTTGGAAAAAAAGCCCTAACATGCTGATACTGTTTTTGGCTAATTCCCTTTAAAAGGAACACTGACTGTTAGGAACTATAGATACTATTTTATAAATATTTACTTCAGATGTAAAAACATGACCTTAAAATTAATGTAAACATTAAAGTTTCTACAAATTTTCAATAAATATTTTTAAAAGGACGTTGCATTCTGGGGTACAATGTCAGTAAGCAGCTGGCTTTGAACCCCTCTATCTAGCACTAGCTATGTTAGCACAATGTCTTCCATTCAGCCTTTTCAGTATGAACCCGAGTGGACTGAGATCAAGAGGGAAGCTCACAAATTGAAAATGAGAATGAAGCCATTGTATTGGATGAAGAGGACAGAGTTGGAGAAAACTGGTGTCTTTGAGGCAGCTGCGCCTCAATGCTAAGAGGAAGAGCACTTGCTGTAAAGATCTGCACTTTCTTTTTGAAGCGGTTAAAGGTAAGATTCCAGTGCCATTTATATACAAATAATTATAATATTCTTCTTGATTTTATGTTAGTAATTTGCAAATCACACAAACTAATTTATTATGTTTGGTTGTGTCAACAGTTAAAGGCACACAGAAACTTTGAGGCCGTTTGTCTCAATCCTGTTTTTTTGTTGGCTGCCCTTATCAGCCTCTATGACAAGGAGAGTGCTGGCTTACCAAATCTGAACTAAATCTCCAACAGGCAAGTGAAAACATGAACTCATGCAGGTTTGCCACCAAATTTTAACCTGCAAACTACATGTTTTGTAGCATTTCATAAGAACTGAAGATGTAGTCTTGATCCTTGGGACTCACTACCATTTTTAGGTATCACATATAATGAAGCAGAAGGCTAAAACTTTATCACATTCCATAATAAACAGCAGAGAAATAGACAAAAAAGAAGATGTAGTTCATGATGGTGATGTTTATATTTATAATATTTCCTTGTTGATTGCATTCGGTCTTACAGATATGCCGCATATCGACAGTTTACCCAGTGGATGATCGGTAACCTGGGAAGACAAATCCAAAGAGTAATCCCATTATGTTTAGTACATAAAAAAGAGATATATACCCAGAGCCAAATGGAACTTACAGGATTTGTAAATCAAAATATTAATCATACTGAGGTGAATGAGACTTGGAGGAATTTTAAATTGTACACAAAATTAATGTTTGGGATCTTATAAAAGAATACACATAAATATTGACTCTCGTTTTTTCAGGCTCTTTTATTCTCAAAATATGCCCTTTAAAACTGTAAAGGTGTATCTCTGAACAATGTATTACCCCTTGGACAGCCCACATGTCTATTAGAGAGTTTTAGGTCATTGATTCATTACGAAAATTATCACTGGATGGAGATCAAATGCCAAAAACAAACTTTAATAATACATTTTTGTCACAATTTTTGTCACAATTCTTCATCTGACAGTATTTATTAAGAGGACTTAAAGATGAATATTTTTGCTATCTACATAAATCATTTTTAATAAACAAATTGGATTTTTTGTTTAATTATGGCAAAATGATTTTTGTAAGTTTTGTTTTATCTTGCTCACATGCAGTGAGCCCACAGTGAATCCATTATTATTATTACATAAATTATTATTTATTACATGAATGTGGGTATTAACTTAGATGTATTTGTCATTAATATTAATGGCTGTGTAGATGCATGTCTTTCTGCTGAACCCCTATTCAGGAGTTGCAACAGCAAGTCATTGCAACATGCACAAACAGTTCATTGAGATATATTTTGATTGTTGGAATAAGGGAAATGCCACAGTCATAACTTAAAAATGTGTTTGAGATAATTTAGATATTGTCCAACTTAAATAGAAAATAAATTCTCATACATTCTGACTTTACGGTCAAAAACGGTTTGATTGAAATAGGACTCAATATATTTCAACAATTTTTTCATGATCATGGCGTCTTCTATTTTTCAAGCCCTATCTGGGGGTGCAAATTACTTTAATTAGTCATTTTGCAAAAACGATCCTCACTTACATGGGATAAATAGGAACAGTCGGAGGTACAATAGTCAAGTGCACAAAGGGAGGTGTGTAGTAGTGGCGATTGCTCTAAGACTGCAAGGGAAGCTCAGCTTCCCCTAAAATGTCAAAAAATAAGTGATCAAATATATACTTTAGTGTGTACATGTCATTGACTAAATATGCACTACAAAGCGCTCAACTTTTGTTCAGAATCAGCTTCTTATCACTGGTAATGACGCGGCTTTCCTCTCACTCATTCCCGCAGCTTCACAGTGCTTTAAACAGTGAGTTCAATAGCGAAGCAAAAATGCTGGGGTTTGTCCCGCCCATCGGACGCTCAGCATCTCTGGGGGTCTATGGGGCATTGGGCTTGCCATGGCTGTCCCGGACGCTCAGCTTCAGCATGATGATTGGATGATCTGTCTGAGGCTGAATCCTTTTGCCACATGCCAAGGATCAAATTGATGACATTTTTGAGGATTATACACCTTGATTTCTCTGAATGACTAAATTCCACTGAAAACCACTGATGTTATAAGGAGAAGATTTCCTGCTCCTGTAGTCCTACTCAATCTCTAACTACAGTCGTTAACACATGGTAGCTCAAGTGACAACTGTGTCCCTTCATTTTGCAGTTCTTTCATTTTCTTCTCAACAATAAAGGAACCTCATTCTTTAACTGACTCAAAAACCATAAAATGTATGTCTTTAACTTGAGCATCGGGTGCAGTTTGGGATTCGTGGGAGCTTTGGAAACACTAAAAATACCCTATATTGAACTCTGGATGAGACTGTGTCTACTGTAGCTTATTATCCCTTTCCTCATTTCCTCATCTTCATCTAAAAGAAACATCCTGGGTATGACTGTGTTTTGTTGTTTTTTTTTTCTGTGTCTAGTGGCATAAACATGGTTCACCATTATTGGATAAAGGATATCTTTCGGCCACTGTACCAATACATGTGATGTGTCTGAGTTGCAGCATTGATTGTATTATATGAAAACTGGACACTTGCAGATAACCTGCCTGGAGTGTTGTCAGTTTTCTCTGTGTGGAGGCTCATTTCCAATGGTTCACATTCAGATATGTGGGGAGCAGACTGAAGTCCTACAGGAGAGCTCCAACGTTGCCTGTTTTGGACTCTGCTCAGCATGTTTCTCACTAGCTAGCCAGGGTTATTTACGCAGCTTTTGCAGAAAAATAGTTTGCACAGCATTTAATTTTTGCCTTCTTGTAATCCAAACAGTCCCTGTTAGCCCCTTCACCAGCTGTGGTGGATGAAATGACCCTAATTATTTGACAGAAAAGTGTTGAGAGCATAAACATGGGTCTTTTTGTTGCTGCCTATTGACAAGTTTTCTCCTAAACAGCTCTCGTCTTTCTCCCTTTCTGAAAACAATGAAGACTTATTTCCAATTTTTGTTTCCTTTAGAGCACTGTTACCTTGCAGCAAGAAGGTCTTCGATTCGACTCCCGGCCGGGGGTGGATGATTCCATTAGTTTGGAATTTACAATCAAAAGTATTGTATTTAGGCATTGTAAAGTAAAAACAGCTCCAATGAAAATGCTCTTGTGTGTTGCCTCTTGAATCATAATTTCTCAACTAACGGAATCCAGCTTGATGATGTCATTGTTATTCACCGGAAACATGGCGCTCTCCATGGGTCAAAAATGTTATGAATAAATAGATTTTTATGGTTAGAAGAAGTTTTCATTATTCATTTAAAGCAATGTTGTGTTTAAGATGGAAATAAAAGCACATTAAGGACAACAATCAGGAGACATTTTAAGAACTATGCTATAATATAGTTTTTCAGCCCTTCCTCCTGTGTGTGATTATTTGTATGATTAGCAGATGGAGGAGATGCTGTTAGACAGGGATTTACTATTTTAAAACAAACACCAAATGCCACCAGGGCTAACATGTTAAACTGGCTCCAGCTAGCAATTAGCATGGTTACCATTATTAAAACAGTATTCTCCATGTGTATACTCTACAGAATGTAGACCTTAACCTTAGATTTTCAAAAAGCAGTCAACATTTTCATACAGCCCTAGGCCTCATGGACTGAGTTATGGTGTTGCGATGTATCTGCCCTTTTGCTCCTCCTCTGTGTAGGTGCTGTGGATTTGGAGTACAGCTTATATAAGCTTATATGTCTGTTCTTTCCTTCTGGGAGAGAGAGGAAGAGGTCTCTCTCTTTCTCTCTCTGCTGGTTTTCTCCATGCTCCGTGGTGCATATGTGTGGGCTTCTCTGCTGCTGGGCCACGTCTCAACCCCCATTATGCACATTTGAGTTTCTCCTTATATTTAAATGAATGTTAAGTTTGTGCACTTTTACCGTTGGCATGGTCTCCTGTTTTTATTATGGTCCTGAGCCAGTCATAACTATTTCCTAATGCAGGATGATCCATGACAGACAGATGTTGAAAGCACAAACAAATACAACACAGTAACTTTGCAGCATGCAGCCTTCATGCATTTGATGATGATGATCCTTAAGGATGGCCCAGTCCTCGATCATTTTCTAGGTGCATCTTAAGTAAAAATGTATTTTTAAAGTTTTGTAAAATGTTCACAATGAATCTTTAATGAATACTTTGAAGATCGTCCTGTTTGTTTTTGTCATTTGTGTGCAGTACAGATGGCTCAGGGTCAAATTGCACAGGTATTTCAAATATTTTTGTACACTTCGTGTCTACCTTTTGCATTTTTGTTCACACACAAAAACATTTTCTAGAAAGATATTCAGTATGAAACACTGTGTGCAAAACACATTAGCTTTAGGTATCCTAGAGCAGCTGCATTACTCAGTACCAGTCACAAACCATTTACCACATAGTGGGAGAAGCTGCTTCTATTGCAGAGTCCCTCATACTGACTGGAGAATCTGCATACAACTAGCAACACACTGTTAAATGGAACTGCTAAAAGGGGTGTCTGCATGTTTCAGAAATTCTGTTGGTGTCACTCTATTTTTTTTTCCTTAGCAATCATGAGTGGAGCCATCCAGGCAGCATGTATGTTTATTGAGCTATGGTCAAAAAATGAATATCAATCTATACATTCAATTCAATTCAATTCAAAGATACTTTATTGATCCCCAAGGGGAAATTAGAATTCCAGTACAACCCATCCAAACATACATCATGACACAAGACAAGGGGAGACAGGTCACCGAGGCTTTGCTGCCCACTCACAGGCGCAGCCCTTGCTACATGAGAAAAGAGACCACATTAGGTAAGTAGAGGAAAAAAATCATATTTCACACGTTATCCTTAGCAGGATACAGTTTGAGATTGCAAAAAACCTCAGCACAAAGAAGCAACACGTATGCAAAACAACATCATGCTGGGATCGGTGAAGGTGGTGTGAGGGGTGCATATGTTTATCTTGAGCATGTGTGTGTGTGCAAGTGAGTGTGTGCAAGGAAGTCTATGAAGAGCTGTCACAGGGACCATTGTCATTGATGGTACGTTGGAATGTTCATTAACCTGTTATGATTTGGGGTTGTTTGGTTTCTGCTTTTTTCTTATATGTTTCTCACAGTTTTTGAATCATGCTTCTGTTTATTATTTTCCTGGTCATGCTTTAGTTTTGGTCTTCTAGTTCATGTTTTGTCAAGTTTGGTTTTTGGATCTGGTTATGCATTAGTTTCATGTTGTTTTAGTTTCTGTTAGTTTGTATTCAAGAGCTGTTTTGCTCCAGCCACGTTTTGTTCTGTCTGTTTATTCGGTTCACCTGCTCCAAGCTAATCCGTCTCCTTGCTCCACCTGGTTCACACTCCATATATACACACCTGTTCAGTTATTCATCGCAGAAACATTTCAGATCATGTCACCTGTGTCCTATTGTTTATGGCAAGCCTGTCTTGCCAGCCTGCCCATGTCTGTTTTTGCCTGTCTTGTCTGCCCATTTATTGTTTTGGTTCCTGCCTCTTCTTTTGAGTGAGTTTTTTGTTTATTAAATCATTTCTTCACTTACCGTCATGCTGCCTGCTCATCTGCATTCTGGGGCCCTCCATTTCGCAAGTCCTGACACAACCGGCCACTCTGAGCAGCTCCACAGATGTTCTCAGGGAAGGGAGGGGGCAGAGGGAGCAGAGCGTCATGTTTACATAACTTCCAAGAGAAGTTGAAGATAGCCAGCCATCAAGGCCGTGCAGGGGAGCCAGATTCAGAAAACAACAATTATTTGGGTTAGGCTGACTCTTAATTTTCTGTCAGCCTTGAGAGTTTCACTGGTGCTTCTCAATGGCGAATCCAAACAGCCAAATTCCTGGTCTTTCGCCAGATCCGAGCGAACAACTTTCTCCAAGATTTATCCCATTTCACCCCTGAGTCCAGGTACCGCAACCTGCCTGCAATCCTCTGTAAGGATCACATCCAGTCTGCAATTCAGCTCACGCAACATCTCAGTCTGAGTACTGATCGCCCTGAAGATCCCATCACACATGCCAGGTAGCCTCACAATTGCCGGAACAGCTGCTGACATTCTCCGAATTTCTCGATATGCCAGGTAACCACTGACTCCAAAAAGCAGAAATCCTGATATCAAACATCCAATTATATACATATCTTCCACGTCCTTGACTGATATTATCAACAAACACACAATCCTCCTCTTCTTCCAGGAGTCCATTGAGTATCCAGCGAAAAACGTCCCGTCTGGGCAAGAGGGCTCTCCTCAACCCGGTCTTCTTGTCGAAAAATTTTTATCAATTGCATTGAGAAACCAGCTGACCAAATCCATAACTCAGAATTTGGAAGATATGCAAAAAGAGGCTCCAAAAAGAAGACAAGACACAGAGCTGAAGCAGGGAAGATATAGAAGGGTTGCAGAAGACAGAGAAAAAGTGTCCTCCTCCACCGAGAGCAGAAAGTCAAAAAAGGCAAAAAGGGATCCCTTGCCTAAATTACTAGAGGGGCAGGGGACACCTGGACAGGTCAGCAGTCCATCACAGGGCAACACAAAGAAGCATTCACACTCACCTCTAAGAGCAATTTAGAGGAACCAATTTAGAGAAACCAGTTAACTTAACCTCATGTTTTTGGACTGTGGGAGAAAGCCGGAGTATCTGGAGAGAACTGGGAAAACCAAGCAAACTCCATGCAAAAAGACCGCAGGCCGGGATTCTAAGTAAATATCAGCAATCTGTAATAAAATTTTGAACTATAACAGATTACATTATATCTCAAATGCAAAGCGGCACATACATGTTTGTAGGAGTTGGTCTTTTGTTTCCTAGTTGAAATGATTTCTCCCTTTGACACTAATCCATGAAATTCAATAGCACATTATATTAAAAAGTGTATTTTATCTTGAATTTGTAACAAAAGGAAAACAATTGTATGAAGTAACTTTTCATGCAATCTGTAATTGAATTTTTTAACCACATATTAGTCGCATATGCTGTTTGCCAAGGCTATCAACACGGTCCTCATCCTGGAATCAATATGACTGATAAACATCCTCTCACTCTTGCTGATAAAGTGACAGGTAGCCAGTATGGGAGAAGTCAGGATAAACATAATTAAGCAATAACAGGTTTAACTACCAGCTTTATTTTACAGCAGAAACACTGGTAATTGTTGTCATAGGTTTTCATTTAAAATTAACATATCTGGCTTGTTAGGTTACTATACATTAATCTCTCTTTGAGTGGAGGAGTGATATATATGTTGACATTTACATATAACAACAAATATAACAACAATCTGTCTAACAAATTTCAGTCTAACAGGTTTAAATTTTAGCAGAAGCTAAAGCTGCTGTCGCTGTTTCTTGCCATGTTTATTTGAGAACCTAAAAACGTGCGTTACATATGTGTCATGATTTGTGGGTGTTTCTGTTAATCTTATTTCTAATTTTGCTTTTAATCATGCTTTTGCTTATTTTCCTGGTCATGCTTTGGTTTTTGTCTTCTAGTTCTTAGTTTTGTAAAGTTATGTTTTGGATCATGCTACTGGTAATGTTTTTCTAGTTATATTTCTCTTTGGTGTTCTAGCCATGTTTCTGTCTGCCATAGCAATTAACGTTATTCGGTTCACCTGCACCTAGCTTTCTGTCTCCTTGCTTCACCTGGTTCGTGGTCCATAAATACACATCTGTTCTGTTACGCATCACGGAAACATTCCATTTCACATCTCTGGTTCCTGTTCTTATGACCAAGCCATGCCCGCCTGTTTTGCCCGCTTAGTGTTTTGTTCCTGCCTCCCTTGTGAGTGAGTTTTTGTGTCTTTGTTTTTAGAAATTAAATCTTTCACTTATCGTCATGCTGCCTGCTCATGTGCATTCTGGGGTCCTTCACCTTGTCAAACGTGACAGAATGGATAACTGGGTCCAGCAGCAGATGGAGGAGGCAATGAGACATCTCCCTGCAGATCTGGAGGTTCTGCCTTCTCCACTGCTGCTGGAGCAGATGGAGCGTGAGGCGGGCCTGCGCCAGGAATTCCGGGAAGGCTCTTCTCTGCCTCAGTCCCGATGTTCTCCACCAGCTCCCGCTTCAGCAGCAAAGCCGGCATCTTCTTCCTGCCGCAGAAAACGCAGGTGTGGAGCCATTTCCAGCCTTTTAGCCGGCGAGGAGGAGTCTCCCATGTCCTCTGCTGTGACGTCTGGAGCGATGGTTTCTCTGCCAGCTGATGTGGAGACCACAGTGAGTATTCCCATATCTTTGTTTGCCACCGCGCTGTGTCCCATGCTTGCTGCAGCCCCGCCTGTGCCGTCTTCGCTTCTTCCAACTCATATTACTGTGGCTACGCCTGATAAGCGTCTAAGGTTTTATGCACGCCTGCTTAAGAACTTCAGGAGGGTCTGTTTTTTTGAATCCTTCTCCTGAGCTGGAGAAGGTCAAGAAGATGGAGGAGGATTATGAGATGGCAGTAAGGCGGTTTTACTGCCGCCCACCTTCACCCACACCAAGCCACCAGAGTGCTGCAGCTGAGCAGCCACTGAGAGTCTCAGCGATGCCTCAGCTTCTGCGCACGCCACTGAGGGTCTCGGCGACACCTCAGCTCATGTTCAAGCCACAGAAGGTCTTGATCAGCCTCAGCCCGCTGTCAAGTCTCCACAGCCACAGCCTGCTGCAGAGTCTCCTGAGCCACAGCCCTCTGCCAAGTCCACAGAGTTTCCAGGGGGGTCTGAGGTTGGACCACCTCTGATTCAAGCCTCAGAGTTTCCAGAGGGGTCCGTGCGTGGACTGCCTCTAATCCAGGTTCCAGAGTTTCCAGAGGGGTCCGTGGGTGGACCGCCTCTAATCCAGGTTCCAGAGTTCCCAGAGGGGCCCGAGGTTGGACCACCTCTGATCCAAGTCCCAGAGTTTCCAGGGGGGTCAGAGGGCAGACTGCCTCTGATCCAGGTTCCAGGGCCCACTCACGGTGTTCCAAGGTCTACTGACGCTGTTCCAGGGCCCACTGACGGTGTTCCAGGGCCAACTGACTGTGTTCTACAGGCTGTCGACTCACAGCCTGACACTAAGACAGCCGAACCACAGCCTGACTACGGGGCGCCAGACTTCAGGGCTGACTACGGGGCGCCGGACTAAAACCCTGACTACGGGGCGCTGGACTCCAAGCCTGACTCCAAGCCTGGCTCCAAGCATGGCTCAGACCCAGACTCCAAGCCTGGCTCCAAGCATGGCTCAGACCCAGACTCCAAGCATGGCTCCAAGCATGGCTCAGACCCAGACTCCAAGCCTGGCTCAGACCCAGACTCCAAGCCTGACTCCAAGCTTCCAAGGTTCCGGCTTGAGGCTCCAGCCCCTGCCTCTGCTATTGGTCGGCTCGATGCTCCAGCCGCCGTCCCAACGTTGGAGAGACAGACGGAAGTCCCTGGAAGGGTGGATGACATCCTAGCCCCGACCCTTGGTCCTATGGCCTTCCAGGGGTTCAAGGAAAGACTGGTCCTTGTCCTGGTTCCTGAACCCTGTGACAAAGGGTTTGAGGACGAACCGCTGACCGAATATGTTCCTGAGCGGTTCGAGAATGAACCATCGCCTGATCCTGTTCCTGAATCCTGTGACGAGGGGTTCAAAGATGAACCGCCATCTGATCCTGATCCTGAGTGGTTTAAGGTCAAATTGCTCTCTGCCTCTGAGGGTTCGCCAGGCTCTGCTTCTGCCTCTGAGGGTTCGCCAGGCTCTGCTTCTGCCTCTGAGGGTCCGCCAGGCACCATGAATTTCAAGGACGACCAACCTCCTGTTGTTTATGACAGAACCTGGGATTCTGTCATGATTTGTGGGTGTTTATGTTGATCTTATTTCTAATTTTGCTTTGAATCATGCTTCTGCTTATTTTCCTGGTCATGCTTTAGTTTTTGTCTTCTAGTTCTTAGTCTTGTAAAGTTATGTTTTGGATCATGCTGCTGGTTATGTTTTTCTAGTTATATTTCTCTTTGATGTTCTAGCCATGTTTCTGTCTGCCATAGCAAATAACTTTATATGGTTCACCTGCACCTAGCTTTCTTTCTCCTTGCTTCACCTGGTTCACGCTCCTTCACCTTGTCAAACGTGACAGTATGTATAATAGTAAAGAAATTAATTTCATTTTGTGAAACATTGTGTCCTGCCACAACTATAATATATGACTGACACATATCATGTGCCGCAGTTTTGTATATTGTGTGTATTGGCTAAACAAAGTAACTTCAATTTGTTATAAACCATCAACATCTCATTGTTTTCTTTTTCTATAGTTAATGATCACTTTACCATCATCGCTGAAGATGCAATGCTCCATGCTCAGTCTATTGCATGCAGGAAAGTCATAATTAGCTCAACAAATGTAATCAGCGCAAGCATTTGACATGTTAAGTGTGGAAAGTTTCATCAGTGCAGACAGAGTGTCTGTATAGCGTATCATGAAAATAATATGATGTTGTGGTTAATGCTACAAAATTTCAGCCGTTTCTGCATAAATGCTATACTGTGATACATATGTGTACATATGATATTATATTGCATAAGCTAGTCTAAAACCCTTATAAAGGTGATGCTTTAAGTGTTTTATGCTTTGTGAATATGCTGAAAAGAAATATAGCCAGACTTTTTGCTGTCTTTTCTTCACACATTTTTTTATATTGTGAGAAAAAAATACAATAGATTTAATGAATGACGTGAAGCTCTGTATCAACAAATTTCCATGTCAGTAGTTTTCAGTTGTTTTGTGCCAATAATGCTATAATGCTATAATAAGATTTAAAGACACATGCTGGCAGAAATGCACTACTGTACATTCATCTTATTGCAGTTTGTCAAAAATATTTTTAAATAACATACCAGCCATGTCTCATAGCTCTACGTTGTTTTAAGTGGAGGCCTTTTCATTGCAGTTTCATCAGAAATTAAGTCGACAAGGGAAGGAAATGTATCCCTAATGTAAAGCACTCTTTCTTTTCCAACTGAATGTATAATGGTTGTTTAACCTCAATAATCCTGTTAAACACTTCCTGAGAACCTGGGGACAAAGGAGACTCGAGATAAGGATTGTTTTTGGAATCTTCCCCAAGAAATACCTTTGTAGGGATTGAAATGCGAGAAGGGAATCATAACAAGTTGATAAATAAATAAGAAGCCTTGAAATTCTGCCAATACCCATGCTCAAAGAGACAGAAGGTAGAAAGAGACAGACAGGGCAGAAGAGCGAAAGAATGTGAGCTGGAGGAATGAGGAGAACTTGATGTAAAGTCAGAAGGAAGCCCGGGGCTAGGATTCATCTTGTCAAAGTAAGACTTTTAACTTGATTCTGAATTCTGTCAACAAGATTCCTTCACAGTCTTACACAATTTCTATCTGAGACCAGATTTGGTGAGAGGGATCGTGGTTGGACGAGGTTGATACTGGACATATGGTTTACAGATGTTGACACTGATACTCCATATGTTTGAAGCAGCAATACTGAGCAGTAGATGTCGTACTGTAAAACATTTTTTTAAGATTAGTGTTCTGTGTCTCCTGAATTATGCTTTCTAGTAAAAGTCACAGAAAAAAGCCTGCAAACTTTGTGCAGCAAGGGCAGATTAAACAACTTTCATACTTGTTGTTAAAGCACTTCAAAGATGAGGATCAATGAAAGGAAATTTTGTTAGTGTTCAGTGAAATGGCGTCCAAACTGCCATTTGAATGGTCCTCCAGCATCTTTTATTCCTTCTCCTAACACATTTGGCAACATTAAATTGGATGTGTGTGATCATATGGGGCAATGTCATTTCATAAATGGGTAGCTGAGAGAAAGTGAATGAAAAACAGAGACTTTGCTCTTCTCTTTTTTTTCTTATTGTGAAACTTTCTGTTTCTCCTCATCTAAATATTTTAAAAATGTCTATCTTTATTTGCACAGTTACTGAAACTTTAAATTAAATTTAATAAATAAAATTAGCATCACAGTATTTTTTTTGTTTAATGGGGTCCATAATGGACTTAAATCCAACTGCTTAGTTTTCTTTCCTTCAGTAAAAAGTACTCCTGCCCAGAGGGTGATTTGATATTTAGCTGTGTCTCTTTACTCACTGAAGTCACTAATGAGCTACTGCTTCTGTGTGTCTCGTTTCTAGACAATGCCCTTGATGGATCTATTGCTCCCATTAACTGTTTTTCACTCCTTTTGTTTGTCTTTCCCATAGGAAGTACTATGGATCCCGTGTGTTTGTGCTTAGCTGTGTCTCCTTCCTGGAAAAAGTCCCAGATGGAGCAATTGTTGTAATTTGCTCAATGTATTCTGTTTTTCTATCCCATAGAAAGCCCTCCTTGACCAATGATTCTTTGTTTTCTGTGAATGCTTCCTTGTTTTCTCAACCCCCAGCTGGTCACAGGCTTCGTGCTTCTTTAGATTGCCAACTTTTTATCAGTTGGCATTAAATGATCAACTGAATTTGACTGTAATGACGTTGACTGTATGTAATCTTAATGTGACTGTAAAATTGTATGGTATTGGAATGAGCAAATTGGATTCTACATAGTGTCTATGTTATTTGATATGAATTGGACATGTTTGTCTTGTAAAGTGCCATGAGATTTGTGAGGATTCTTGGGTGCTCTGTGTTCCCTCTGATCAGTCTGTTCTCTGCAGTTCCTAAGTGGCAGATTGGAGCCTGGTTACCCCCAGCTGGCTTCAATTCCACCTGACGACCACCTGGTGTGTATAAGGCTGAGTCTCGCTGGAATGTTGGTTACTGCTCGGTAGATCTACCTCTAGCCTTGTTACCCTTGTTTCCTTGTGTTCTCCAGCCTTCATGTGTCCTGGATCCAGTTGTAATCTGTTCTCTGAGTAGATCCTCTGGATCCAAGGACTCTCTTTAATCCATCATAGCCTTGCCTGTTACTGACATAGCTGGAATCTTCACCTCCCTCTTGGGTCTGTGAAAGTACATACGAAGTAAGACCAGCCACTACGCTTCCTGGATTAGTTGGATCCTAAAACCACCCAGGTCTCTCCGTCCACAGATCCCTGTGCACCTATAAATAAACTCACTTATTATTTGCTTCATCCATGCTTTGGTCGAATCAGTTCCCTGTGGCTATACTCTGGGCAAACAACCTAAAAGATGACAAAACTATTAAAATCAATTGAATTGAACTGTTTGTGCATGGCTACATGCTCTACTACTACTCTAATTTTATGTTACATTATTGCACAATAGTTTATTTCCTCGTGTACTATTTGTTTACTCTGTCAATGGTGTATTTTTCTATTACTTGAATGTTTATGGCTGTTTTTGTTGTCAGTATTTTCACATCCTTTATTTTAGAAAAGAGATAGCAGATAAAACAAAATCCATTTTAAATTATGTCTTAATATTTAACTGTTTTACCTTGTAGACCTTCTCTGGTAAGCAACCTCATTACATTCTAATAAATGCACCACTGATTTTTTTTCCACAACTGCCCTTCAACACATTAGTTACTATATTGTTATTTCACCACCCCACAGGAAACAGACTTAATTTGATGTATTTTTTTATCAGTACCTAAATGCAGGGAGCCTCCAATTTAAAAGTGGCCATTTGTCAAGAAATGCACACAGACACATTTTGGAGAGAAAACAGATATGGAATCTTCAATTTTTAACAAATATATCATGAACTCAGCTCTTAGTCTTTTTAAGAGTAAGAGGAGAAAAGAGCCTGCCAAGGTCTGATAAGGTTCTGTAATAATAATAACATTTTCATAAAGCTCATTAAATCAAGAGTTTAGAGGTAATTGCTCCGTTTGCTGCAGGCTGACTATGTTGGTAATGCTGACGACTGTCAAACTGACAAACAACAAGTTGTGGAATATGGATTTTCCACCTCTCAGCGTGTGTTAATAACCTACCATCTGAGCATTGCCAAGGGAGACTGTCAAGATGGCATCAGTGATAAAATGTTAGCATGTGACAAAACGCACCTGCCCGCAAGAAGAACAATTCAATTTGAAATTGAATTTGAATGACTATCAGGAAAACCTTTTTCTTAAACCTCCCCTGAGGGGAAGTAATATTGATTAAGAAGAAAAGAACAGAGGGAAAGTTTTTTTTTTTTTTTTTCTTGCTTCACTTGGTTTCTGTCTTTTAGCTGCCACAGAATGAGAAGACTTGCATCAGTTTAACCAAATGCTCTCCTGGTAATTCCCTCTGATCATGAATCTTCCTCATAGGATGGCAGTGGCCATGTGTGTGTATGAGGTGAAGGCATATGTTATGCCTCCAAATTAAGAACCATGATCCATCACATGCTGAGAACAGGTGCAGAGTCCATCGAGACAGAAAATCTAGATTAGTCTGTCGGGGATGGAACATGTTAGATCTTTAAACCTGTATAACCCCTTGGATGTGGTGTCATACATAAAAACACAAATTATGTCTGCTCTATCTTTATCTGCAATTGAAAATAAGATAAAAATAAAGAGTCAATCTGTAATTCCAAACACCAACATTTGTAACATATAGACTTCAAAGGAGCAGAAGTTCAAAGAGCTAAGCATTAGAGTTGAAGGAATAAAAGGAGACAGCACTAAACAAACACAATTTAAAAAAATCAAAAACCAGCTTATGAATTACCGTAAAAATTCTGGTACTGATGTCATTTTCCAGTTTGTGTTCGTCTTGAACAGAGATTAGTGATATCTATGCAAGTATGCTTTACAGACTGATAGGCTGCTAGGCACTGAATCAAATGTCCAATGAAGTAAGCATGTGAGGTGTAGCTGGTCACTTTATAGACAACCTCATTGTTGCCTTTCACCAAACAGAGGGAAACAAAAGCTTTAGTGGTATTCATGACCTAGCTAATGCAACTGTTGAAGATAATGTGACAAACAATGACAAAGACACTCAAAAGATTAGCTCTGACGGGTGCCCCTGTTTTAGGTAATTTCTAAACTCATGGTAAACAACAATGGATATCACTTGTCTACACGTTCACAAGAGACTATAGTTAAGTTACTTGAAGTTTTCAGTTTTCATGACTTCCCTGGGATCTTTTGTAAGCAAGTGCAAGACACCAAAATATACAAAAACAAAAGCCTGTCTCAAAATGCAGTATTCTTTCCCACTCTTGGCAGACATAGCATCTATGAGTGGCAGATGAATTAATTCAATCGACAACCAGCGCATCTTTAGCGGTGTACCACAGCAGTTTTTTAGATGAGAAAATAGCACCATCAAAATCAGCTTAAAACGATCCATCTGACTGGCCGTTAGCCTTCCACTGATTTATTCCGTTTTTTTAACACTTATTCCAGCATGACCTATCTGAACTATCCTAATCTATCCACAAGCCATACCTGTATAATGTATAAGGCATTTTAGACCACAGAGTATAATTTGGAAACTTGTTGAAAAGCCAGTAAGCTGTTTTTAGAAAAACAACAATTTATACAAATAGTACAGTTTCAAGCATCCGAACGTGGAAGAACACTTATGTTGAACACAATGTTTAAAACTGGTTTAATTAACACTAATTTGTAAAGATGTAGCCCAGGTGGCAAAAACCTGACTAATGAAAGGAAAAATACAATTAATGAGTGTATGTCCCTTAAGTTTATCCATAATGGTTAAGTTTTAAATGTCCTACTGCACTTGAATGCATCGTTCAGTGTACGATGTTCAACCGCCAATCAGGAATCACACTCAGAAGCATAGGGTGAAGTCAAGGCACATTTCTACTTGTTTTTTTTCTGACTCGAGACACGATGGAGAAGGTAGCTACATGCTGAAGACAACATTTCGGTTAATATAGTAAGGAGAAAGCCAGAAGTAATTAGTTTACTTGTGGGTTCAGGAAATAGTGATTCAGCAAAGGGAGACGAGTTACATCAGCTGGTTTGCCTTCCACGTTGGAAGCTGTGGGGGAGCCAAAGCTAACAAACTCCGTTTGAAATCAAGAGCAACGGTCAGGTTTTTTTGAGTGAACAAAAAAATAATCTTGAGGACCCGGCGAGATTTCGATCCAATTTGATGGTGAGCTAAAAGGACCTTGAAGAAGAGATCCAGACCCAGAAGAGAAGAAGAGTCAACCACACACGTATACATACACAGACTATTCAGACAGACTCAACATAACCGGTACATCTGCAACACGGGCTGTCCTTCCTATAAGAGGCTCAGATGGACAATTTTCTTTCTTTCATCTCTTGTGGGACATTTGCACAATTTTCTTCTTTGTTTTGGGCGTTTTCAGTTAACTGATTGTAAGCCATGGCAAATTTTATTTTTATTATGTAATAATATAAGAGTTGCTACTCAATTTCATTTCTGTGTTCGGCTTATTATTGTTGCTCTATTTCTTGGCTCCACAAACCAGGTTCTTCTGATCATAGACCAGCAGATTGTTCTATCAGTTTATTTCACTAGTAAAGGTAACCCACTCTCGTATCTCGGAAAATCAGTTACAAAGAGGTATAAAGGACTGACCATGACAATGCAGAATTGTTTAGGACATTATTTTGATTTGCATGTTGGAATTATCTGTATCTCGTCTAGACAATTAGAGAAATCACTTTCACTGTCTACAGAGCAGAGTCTTTCAGAAAAGCGTGTACACACAGCATATTTTACTGTCTTCCCCTCAAACTGAGCAACATGATAATTTTACGTATTAAAAAACAAACAAAAAAAACATGGTTTTGGTGGACTCTTACAAAAACATTCATTATAAAACATTCATTATCCCTACTCAGCCTGTTTGCAAAGACCATGTTTAACCCGGTGATGTCACTGCTCATAGTAGAAGTTGGAATGTTTTTAAACGGTTCACAATTTAATTAAATAATTGTTTTATAAATACTTATCCTCATCCAAACTCCTCTAAAAGTTAGACGTGTTTTTTGTACATATTCTTATTTATTTATATTAAAAATATGTGGAACAACATAATACAACACCAAGTCTAGCAGAGCAAACAGGAAATGCTTGACTCTTGCCCTGGCTGTAAAAAGCATTGAAATGTTTTTTTTTTTACTTTTCTTTTACTTCTCTCCTGCCCAGTTTGGAAAAACATTCCACTAATTAGGTCTTCACCAGGGTCATTGCTGTCATCTCATAAAGAGCTGACTTCATCTCTATCATTCTCAAAACACCGGCTGTCACCAGCTAATGCAGCGGGCATCAGGCAATGGGCGGTGACACTGCTGCTTTCATGACGTCTGAGGTGTGTGGATGAATGATGCCGTCTGACGGTTGATGTTGGGTGAAGCGTACAGTAATGGGGAGACAGAGGTCAGAGAAACCATTACCACAGCAAGGAAGGAGGGAAAAGGGAAGAGAAAGTGGGATGTAAGCTGTTGTCTTCACCAACTGTAAGGCAAGACTGCTGTCTTTCTGCCATGACTGAATGTCTGCACGCTTGCTCTGAATTCATTATGGCGGCGCGGTGCTCATAAATACATGTCAGAAGGTGGCACGCCATAAAACGTTTCTGTCTGTTCTTGAAGCAATGGGCAAGGGTACTCATGAAGAGATTTTATGTTGCCTGACTGTTTGTCCTTACTTTCCATTAATATTTGCTTTGTGCTGTCAAAGGTGAGGCTGCCCACTCTAGAAGATAACATGAGACATGTCTGTAATTGCATTATAGCCACTGACATGGAGAAAAGCATAACTATGTTTAAGATTAAACACAATAACCAAAATCCATCTTCTGCTCAAAGGATTTACTTAAATGCCACTCTAAATTTGCATTCATTTTCTCAACCGACTATACTGTGACATAAGTTGACCCCAATCCTGTCATGCAAATAACTCTAGCATGGGAATAATAATAGCTCTTTAAATGAGGTGGCACATAATTACAATCCCTGACCCCTTTTAACTGTTACTGACTACCCACAACGTTCGTGGAACCATTTAGTATGTTCCATCTATCAACATCTGTCACTTTGCTGTCCTCATGACAAGGTTATCCTCATGACCCTTCGCTGTGATGTCATGTATTGTTTCAAGGTTATAGCTCAATGACGTTTGATGCCAATTGATCCCTCTTATTATGATGAGTTGGAACACCTTGGTATCCAGTATAACTTTAGCGCACCATCTGGAAGGGTAATGCGATGTCCTCTTGAGATCCAATCTGGGAACTTGCTGTGCTCAACACTATGGACTAATATTTGTGGAAACAAAAACAACATGGGTTACAAACATAATAATAAGGACGGAGGAGAAAACAAGGGAGGACAAGGGGGTAAGGTTAAACAGGATGACAAGGTAGGAAAAGGATGGATTCTTCACACAGTAGGAATGCCTTGTACAGATCTTTTCCTGGACCCAAAACTGTTGATAATCAGTGTTACCTATAACAAATGGGGGAACCATAACAGTTGACAGATTGTTGATGACACATTTGCATGCCAACTGACTGCAGTGACACCACCTGGTGTCTGTAGGAGGGAGAGAGAACATTTCCCTAGAAGCATAAACTAGTACAAGCCTCACCCACTGAGACTTGCCAGTTGGAGGTTTGAGGATTGGGGTGAAAACTGTACTCATTACAAATGCTGCCATGACTTATGAATCAGTTACCCTGAGAGCTTTAATTCAGAGTGTTTTGATTAGAAAGCCTTCACACACAATCAGACCTGGCTGTCACTTTCTTGGCTTTGGATTTGTCACATTTATTCTTACACATGTGACTAATCTATACCAACCTACTTCAAGTCGGCCTTAATTCTTTTTAGCTAATCTCAAAACAATTTGTATAAAAATCATGAATAATAGAGTAACTTAATCTTACAGAGCTGCCAGACGTTTTCCCAAAAGTAAGCCATAGAGAAATGCACTATGCTAAATTTGCAAAGTAGAACATATTACAAAAAGATACAGCAAACACACTTGAAAAGACAGGGGGCTATCAGTAGTGAATTACATACTTGTTAGAGTATAAGGCAGTTTTTTGCTTGAGTGATAATTTTGAAGTACTGAAAAAAACATTCTCTCACAAGTCTGTCTTGCAAAGCAATATATTTACTGTTAGTATGTGACTTTGTTAGGAAGAAAGCAAGATGAAGCTGTTACTATAGGACTTACATTCAATTCAGTTTGTTTATATACCACCACTGATTCAATCAGCATTAAAGTGTATACATAAATATACAGTCCATACAGTCCAAGAATAGAAAGATTCAAAGTCAAGTTGAGTTTATTAATAATACAACAAAATGTTTGTATCTAAGGAAACCCAGCCAATTGCATCAGGTCTCTCACTATTAAGCAACCCCTTGAGCATGTGGCAACAATGGACAGTCAACTGCATGTAGATGTTAACTTGCTGCAATCCCTCATACTGAGTATGCATGTAGCAGTGGACAGGAGAACTCCCTTTTGTCAGGAAGAAACCAAGAGCAGAACCTCAGGTAGAGCAGTCATCTGTCACCACCGACTGGGGGATATGAAGGTGGATGCAATAAGCTTGTAAATGTCTTCGACTCTTGTTTTAAAGTACGAAAGAAGGTAGCTCTTGAGTTTTGTTGTTGTGTTGGCAGAGTTGACTTATATATCCTCTATCACTTATGTATCAGCACAGATTTTGTAGAAAAAAAACAAAGACAGAAAAGAGTCAAATGTTTGTAAACACTGTGAGAATTCTATAGCTGGTTAACTGCTTGCTGCTAACAATGCTGAGGTTGGGTTGTTGGGTCAGACTGTTAAACTGACAAAGTGCAGGAATTATCTCTCATCTTTACTACACATGGTTCATGCAATCAATGTATAAACACACCATTTTAGTCCTATTTACATTTTCAGTTTTAAGCTTTTGTTTGTACATCTGTACAGAAGGAAATTCAATAATATTATTCGCAGTGATTTCAGGAGATGGTAACCAGGTAAATATACATTATGAAAATAATTATTTGGATTGCAATTCTTTGAAACAAAGACCACATAAGTTTCTCGTCTATACTCCCTCCCATTGTAACTGCACTGTTGCTGGTGGTCACAAGTTGAGATTGCCTCCATACATGGCAGTCATTTCATTCTATTGAGACCAATGGCATGCTTAATCCAGGTACTTTTCATTTGCTTCCACAGATCCCCTTTTCTCATCCTTGATGGCTCCTTTCACACCACTGTCTCCACGCTCCTCTGGAAGCACAATGGATACCAGTCTGTCACCCTGTCTGCCAGACAGACTTTTATCTGCTGAGAAGCCTACAGCTCATGGAAAGCCTTTGTTACCTATCTCTGAGTTGGCTGAATGACTTCTTCCCTTGATTTGTACCCTGCCATTTCTTCCCTCACACTGAACATGTGTTGAAATGTGACAAAGTAGTTTTGTTTGTTGGCATTTAGATACTTTATTGTACAAACATAGTTAAAGCAACTGGTTTGAATAAAATAGGACATAACTAAAAATATTTCACAAATCACAACATGTTTCCCATTTTCTTACCATACTGTTAATAGTAAGGCAACAACAATCTTCTTTCAAAGGCGTGATTGGCAGTGTTGGACAGGCATTATACGGATTGTAATTGTTTCTTCTTGGTCATGCGTCTCACTCGCTCTCTCTGTTCCCATCTATCTTTCCTTTTTTCAGCTTTTTTCTGAGTTGGTTTTAACCGCACAAGGTCATTGCTGTTAGGCACCAACAGCTCGACTTTATTGTTCCAGTAGGTCAGCTAGGCCGACACACATCACAGCTATTATTCCTCAGGAACAAATGGCCGTCCCATACTTTGATCTATGGCATTCTTTTTCAGACACTTCCATATAATCTTTTGACAGGATTTTCCTTTTCCTCTTTTCATTGAAAATCCATCTCTCTGAACCACTTCCTACTATTACTGTAATAGACTGTGGATGTTGCAATGCTTTGGCACAACACATGCAGACTCTGAGTGGGGGCTGATTATTAATATTGGCATCACTGTAGCAAGGCCACATACTGCTTTTAATACTACAAAATAAAGTAATAGCATGTCTTCCTCACACAGAGCTGCTTATGAAGTTCTGCTGTTCATGCATCTATATGATATGAAACGATGCAGTACATGATACAATATGATATGGCAATGTGATACGATCCATTAAAAATAGGACACAATGTGACACAAAACCAGAGATATGCCCCTTTGAAAATTTATTTTGAACTCATTGCAGTTTGAGTAATTCCCATCATAAGACCCTGTAGTTACAAGTCTCGTAAAACAAACTTTGAGAAAATGAACATGATCTACTGATAAGATAAAGAGCAATCTCTCTAGTTTAAAAATAGAATACACTCTCTGCCAGTTCATTGGTTTTACATTATAAAAGATGTGGCCTTAACCAAGTTCTACAATTATATAAATTTAATTTTGAGTGTGCAGAACCACATACATTGGATTTCATTATTTTGCATTGTTAAAAAGGATGAAGATAGTACAAAAACGTTGACGAAACTTTAAGAACACTCCAACAGTGGAGGTTTTTCAAATGAGTGATACTGCTAATGGCAGCATGACATTAAAATTACTCCAAAAAAGAGCTATCACTCATTTGTGCCCTGAATATGTTTTCTATTGTGTGCCTGTGCGTGCAGCTGAGAAAAGGGAAATTTCTATTTGCTTTAACTAAGAAAAACCTGCAATATAGATGCACAGTAACAATTAATGTCCAATAGTTCAATGATTTGAGTATTGTGATGAAGCCTTCCAAACAAGTGGCTGTGTTTGCTGTCAGTACAAGTGACCCAGCATAAAAGAAAGGTAAATTGAGTGGGTTGAGTTCAAGGTAGTTCTGACTGCCGATCCACCTGCTGTCTGTATGCAGACTCATCACCATCCTGGATCTGTCCAATGACAGTGGTGTCATCTGCAAACTTAAGGAGTTTCACGGACGAGTCCGCTGAGGTGCAGTCACTTGTGTACAGGGAGAAGAGGAGTGGGGATAGAACACACCCCTGAGGGGCACCAGTACTTATAGATCTGCTGCAGGAGAAGATGCTCCCCAGTCTCACCTGCTGCTGTCGGTCCGTCAGGAAGATGTTGATCCATTGACAGGTGGAGGCTGGGACGTTGAGCTGGGTGAGCTTCTGGTGGAGGATGTCTGGTGTGATGGTGTTGAAGGCCAAGCTGAAGTCTATAAACAGGATCCTGGCGTACGTCCCTGGACGGTCGAGGTGTTGCAGGATGAAGTGTAGACCTAAGTTAACAGCATCATCTGCCGACCTGTTTGCTCGGTAAGCAAACTGCAGGGGGTCCAGCAGGGGGCCTGTGATGTCTTTCAGGTGATTCAACACCAGCCGCTCAAAGGATTTCATGACCACAGACGTCAGGGCTACAGGCCTGTAGTCATTTAATCCTAGGATGGTGGGTTTCTTGGGAACCGGGTTGATGGTGGATCGTTTGAGGCAGGAGGGGACCTCACATTTCTACAGTGATTTGTTGAAGATCCTTGTGAAGATCGGAGCGAGTTAATTTGCACAGGCTTTCAGGCATGATGGGGAGACGTTATCAGGTCCTCCAGCTTTCTTTGTTTTCATGCGCTGAAAGAGCCTATTTACATCTTCCTCTGAGATCTTTAGTGCAGGCAGAGGATCTGAAGGTAGGGGGTTGGTTACTTTATGGGAGGAATTTGTTCTTGAATGGGATGTGGAGGATATGGTTTGAGGTGTGAATGGCTTCTTGTCATGTCTGCAGTAGAAGCCATTCAGACGGTTGGCCAGGTGAGGACTCTGTTCAGGAAGGGTGGGGGGGCTCCTACAGGCAGTCAGGTTTCTCAGACCGGTCCATACAGCTGAAGTGTCACCAATAGAAAGGCTGTTTTTAAGCTTCTCACTATAGCTTCTCTTAGCTGCTTTGATCTCTTTTGTTAGTCTGTTCCTGGCCTGCCTGTACCGCGCCCAGTCTCCACTGCTGTGAGCTTCTTCCTTTTCCCTGCGCAGATTCCTGAGGTGTGGAGTAAACCATGGCTTGTTGTTCCCAAAGGTGCAGAAGGTCTTGGTCTGCACACACATGTCCTCACAGAAACTGATGTATGATGTCACCACATCAGTTAGTTGGTTTAGGTCAGTGGCTGAGGTTTCAAAAACAGTCCAGTCTGTGCATTCAAAGCAGGTCTGTAGCATCTGCTTTGATTCCTCAGTCCACTTCTTAACAGTGTGAACCTTGGGTTTGGAAGCTCTTAGTCTCTGTCTGTAGGCTGGGATGAGGTGGATTAGATAATGATCCAAAAAACCCAGAGCAGTCCTGGTAACAGCATGATATGAGTCCTTTAAAGCTGTGTAACAATGGTCCACTGTGTTTTTGTCTCTGGTGGGACACTTAATATGCTGTCTGCATTTGGGGAGTTCATGGGAGAGGTTTTCTCTGTTAAAATCTCCCAGTATTATGATGAAAGAGTCCGTGTATTTTTTCTCCACGTCTGTAATCAGCTCAGCAAGATGTTTTTCCGCGGCAGAAGTGCAGCCATGCGGTGGAAAATATGAGCCAATTATTATAAACGAGGAAAATTCTCTCAGTTAATAAAATGGTTTACAGATTATGGAAAATGACTCCAGATCCTGACTACATGTTTTCCCCAGCACTTTTATGTCTCTGCACCAACCATCATTTATATAAAAGCAGATTTTGCCTCCTCGCCTCTTCCCCGATAGCTCCGTGCTGCGATCCGCTCTGAACAGCTGGAAGTTCGGCGACAGCAGTGCGCGGTCCGGGATATTTTCACTCAGCCATGTCTCGGTGAAGCAGAGAACCGCTGATCCGCGGAGGTCCGTGTTTTTACCGGTGAGAAGAAGCAGCTCGTCCATCTTGTTGCTTAGAAAGCGGACATTTGCCAGGTGGATTGAAGGCAGTGGTGTGCGAAGTCCTCTTTTGCGGAGCTTTACCAGCGCGCCAGCACGTTTCCCCCTCCGACGCTTTCGGAGCAGTATCCCATAGAATGCCGCAGCTCCGCTTGCCAGGAGCTCAGTGAACCTCGGATCGATGAAAGATGGTGAAAAAATCCCAAGAGAGGACTCTGATGTTGAGAAGTTCCTCTCTACTGAATGAGACCACAGGATTGTGGCCCGAGACCGCAGTACTGTGGCTCGAAAAACATAAAAACACACAAAATACAAAAACAAAGAGAGAGCGCCATTTTGGTTGCAATGAATTGAAGGTGTGAAATACTGAACATGGTAAAATTGAGTGTTGTAAAAACCAATGAGATTAATTTATCCTCTGTGAAAATTAGAATCCATGAATTTGGATGTCATTAAAATGATAACATGGTAAATATTAATGTTATAAATATTAAGGTTATCAAATTTAACGTTGCCTGTTTTCATTCACTGCCCTGATTTTAGCGCCTCCATTTTTACCACTTCAGTTTTATCATTTATTGCAATTCTCTACTTTGTCTGCAATTTTTGTTACTTCTAGTAGATCGGAGTACAGCAGCATCCCTGGCACAAAATTAATAACATGCTGGTTTTTACCGGACTCAATTTTACCATGTTCAGTATTTCACACTTTCAATTCATTTTAAGTTATTTTTTGTAACGTTGACCCTTCATTACAGTGTACATACATTTAGTATATAACTATATAAACTTTAGAGGAAATAAGACAAAGAACAGTACATGAATGTGTATGTACATCCATTTTTATATATTTAAAAAAAAAGAAAGTCAAGTTGTGGTTGTGCAAACATGCTTATTTTGTTTCACAACAGATTAGCTGATTACTCAGGCTGTAAGGTGTTCATTGTGTTCATCAGACTGACAGCCTTGGGAAAGAAGCTGTCTCTGTGGTGGTTGGTCTTTTGCGAATAGTACTTTGTAGCACCAACCTGATGGTAAAAGTCAAAACAATTTGTGTCCAGCATGTGTGGGGACTGCAAAGATGTTTGCTGCCCTTTTCCTGACCTGTACAAGTCCAGGATGGGGGAAAGGTCAGCCCTGATGATCCTCTCAGCACACCTAATTGTTCGTTGCAGTCTGGATCTGTCCTGTTTTGTGGATGAGCCAAACCACTCAGTGATGGACAAACACAGGACAGACTGAATAATGGCAGTGTAAGTAAGCAAGCAAGTAAGTAAACTATTATTATAAAGTACCGTTCACAGATAGAAAAAACACAGTGCTTTACAAAAAATACAAACATAAAACAAAACAGCATACATGTAACATCATAGAGCAAAAAACTAAGTAAAAATCAGTCTGAATTAATGAGTCCTCAACTGCTCCTTAAAAGGATCAACAGAATCAAGACAATGCAAAGATGAAGAAGGTGAAGGCAACAGGTATCATAGTCTGGGGGCCACACCTCTCAAGGATTTAGAGCTGCTCTGGTCTTAAAATGTGTTCACGGAACCATTAACAGCCTTTAACTGGGAGATTTCAGACTGCGAGGAGAGGTGTAGGGCTCTTGGAGGTCAATAATAAGGGCTTTAGTCTTATCAGAGCGGTTGTCACAGAGTGGATGTTTGAACAGTTTATTAAAGTGGACAACTTTAAATATTCAGTTGGCTTAAAAGAACAGGAGAGTTAAATTTCATCATCACAGAAATGATAAGACACATCAGAAAACTTCCTGATTATTTGGCCTGGGGGGAGACATACAAAAGAAAGAAAATAGGTCCCAAGATTGAACTTGTACTTCTTGAGTTGCCACAGTAGGTAGAGTCTCTGCTGGGCTTTCTTTCAAACACTGTCTATGTGTGACAACCAGCTTAGATCCCAGGAAAGGGTGGGTCCTTGGAACCAGAAGTGCTTTACAGTTGACAAAGTGTTGCTAAGGTGAGGAGAGACAGTGTTGGGGGGAGTTCTATAAACTTTAATTCTTCTTAGATGAAAAATTATAAGCTGAATAGCTTCAGCCTACACCTCTTCAATCTATGCAATACTTATGAATTAAATCTGAATTAAATAATGTACTATTGAATGTTGACGCATTATTGACTGATGTCTGACTATAACAGTTTGTGCTCAAGATCAAATGAACTCAACCTAAACCTAATCTCAGATTTCATGACCACAGATGTCAGGGCGACAGATCCTCAAGTCATGTAATCCTGTTATGGTGTGTTTTTTGGGGACTGGAATGACGGTGGAATGCTTAAAACAGTAGAGAACCTCATGGAGCTCCAGGGATTTGTTGAGGATCTGAGTAAAAATGGGGGCCAATTGGTCAGAGCTGGCTTTCAGGCAGAAGGGGGAAATACCATGGAGTCCTGGTCTTCTGACTGTGAAAGAGCGTATTTACATTGTAGAGTTGTACAGGTTTTTTTCTTTGCAATTTTTATGCATTGGGCTTAAAAGAAAAACAACTGAAAATCAGTTAAGGCTATACTTATGTATAAATGGGTTTAATCCCAATTCAAAATCCTACTAGGGAAAAAAAACAAAAAAACTTTGGTGTGTATGTTTGGGATTTTGGGGCAAAATTCCATCAATGCAAGAACTACCACTCCACCAACAAAACGCTAGATAATATATTCATCATCTGAATTACTTAAGGAGGACAGCAGCGACTTAAAGACACAGTTGAGCAGATATAATTACCATTGTGAGAAGGACATTTATGGACCTGCCCTTTGTTGTTATAATGTCTGCTTTGTTACGGTTACAACAGTCCAAAAAGGCATTCTTCAGTGGTATTTATGTTCTGCATTTCAGAAAAGCAATACCTCTCACTTGTGAAAGCATATTTAACCTACGGCCAGAAGGTTCCACTTCCACCAACAGCAGTGGCTTCACCTTGTCCCTGATTAATGAGTTTCATGTGGCATTTGGAGCTGCTTTAATCAAAAGTCCAGCTGTAGGATCACTTGGGTGACCCTGCTGCCCCTGTTTAACAAATGAATAGGAAGCTTATCTTGTGTGGCAATGCAGCCTGGAAACAGTCGGAGGCAGAATATGTGAGAAACAGGACAGTGTGGGACTGCCCATAAGAGTGATTTCTTTTTCTACATTTGCCTACTGCAAAGTTTATTTCAAGGTGGCTGTCAGCCCCCTTAAAGCATACTCACATCATGTTTAATTTATAGTTGTTCAGGGGATTTTTCATGCAGCACTAGTATTTTTATGGTTTAATTATTTAGAACTTCCCTGAATTAGGAGATTAATGTACCTACAGGTGTGCCAAGTAACTCAGGATTTGAAAAGACCAACAGATACTCCTGAATGATTTGAAATATTGAACCATCACCCATGGCTTACAGTAAATGTAGTGAGACTTCAAAGCCAGAATAGTGTTTTTCTGACTTCATCATTGTATTTTCATTACATTTCTTTAAAAATAAATCTACCTTCAACAAGCAAATGAAAATACAATAAATTGATAATGGGGAAAGTTATGATGATTTAAAAATCCAAGGGCATGTAAGCATTTCTGGCTTCTCAACAAGAGGGATCTGACAACCGAACAATAACAAGTCTACATATAGTTCCAATGTGCCATGTGGGCATTTGAGTTGTTGTAAGATGCACAAACCCACTGGTATTCCACCAGTATTATCTAGTTGCACCCGGATTCCTTGCAGCTCATCCACATGCATAATAAATTCAGTAAATGTCAGCTGTAAGGCCTGAGGGAAACACCTGCTATTTGTTTAGGCTCTGGTTTGTGATGCAGTCTGGTGTCATTTATGTTTGGATAGAAGTAAATGAACAAACAAAGCATACCAACATTTGCATGTCAATCTGGAATTTACATGTGAAACCCTAAGCCAACATTCACAGATCATACAAAACCTTATGAATAGCTGTCTAACAGTGTGTTGGTCCCTGTTTTGGTGCCAAACCAGCCCTGATCTATCAAGTCACAGACTCCACTAGACTCCTGAAAGTCCTGTGGTATCACACCTCAAAAGGATAATGCGTATATATAGTTCCGAGCTGCGTCTCATCAACAGACGTGTAAGTTGGTCCATTTAACACAAATAAGACATATCCAGCTGTAGTATGTCAAGATAGAACAGATTACTGGACTTCAGTCATGGATAGTCTAATATGAGGCATCCACATTTCTGAAAACAGGTTTCAGAGGATTGTTGGATGTCACGTCTTGGAGCATCGGCCTCTGTCGAGATGCAGCTGGTTTGATTTGGGTTGTGTTGTGATTCTGAACATGAATATATTGTTTAATATTAATAGTTTAATATCTTATTAAATAATAGTTTGGTCTGTTAAGGGTTGTCCTGTGAATACCAGCCCAATAAGGCAGTGGTATTTGGACCAAATTGAAAGGAATGAGCCAAGCTCTGACATTGTTGAACAGCAAAACTCTGCACACACATGGAATGAATTCACACAATTTCTTAAAATACAAGAATTTATTTAAAAAAATAAGTCAACTCAAAGTCAAACATATTTCAATCAACAAACTCTTTACTATGCTAAAACAATCCAACTAAACTACCAACCAGAATTAAAGAATAGGGAGGATTAATGGACTATGTACAATATAAACAAGCTGATCAAAGATGGTTGAAAACCCTGACCGAAAGAGTGATGCAACATTACCATGCAACGTTATTTATGTTTGAGAACCAAGGATTATCTTGAAGAATCCTGAAGTGACGTTAAGTTAGTCTTGGAAATAACTTAGGCAATAATTGGTATACCTTTAAACAACCATTCACCATGCAAGATCAGATAAAACATTATTTTAATAAAATAATATTTTTTTAAAGACTGATCTGCTGAATAAAACCAACTTTCTGGACGACCAATTCTCAACGGTGTTTATTTAGCGGCCTTTATTTATTAAAATAATATTTAAAGAAATATTATTAAAGAAATAGTAAAATAATATTTAAGGAAATATTATTCTGAATAAGAACCAAATATTTTTGGAGAAATGGAGCTTAATGGTGTTTAATTAGTTTTCTTGTTTAGTAAAATAATATTTAGGGAAATATTATTTCCTAGATTGGAAACTAACAACCTTCCTAGGTAAATGATTTTCAGTTGACTCATAAAGTGCACAGGTTCTTAGGCGTTAGCGGTTGGAGCTCACAGAAGAAACTTGCTTGTCATCAGAATCAAACACATACCTTAAAAAATACCACTCATAAAAGGGTTGAAATGCATAAGTGTGGACAGCACAATATGGCCGATCGTCTGTGTTTAAAAACCACCCTTTAAATAATGTTTGTCTTAACTTTAAAAGCACAACACAGAACTCATACTTAGCTGAGTTTTTCAACTGAAACAAAAACAAAAGTTATGAAACGAACATTATTTAAATTATTTAACTCTAAACAATCGTCTCTGATCAAACAACAAGAAAACATCCACTTGTGGGTAAAGAAAGGATTAACTTGCAGCTAACCAGCCGAACCGCACGACAAAGGCACGTTCAGCTCTTTGAGTGGCTGCATTGCAGCGTAGCTCTTGCTACCTGGACATGCACACAGGAAGGCGTGTGTGGTGGATGCTTCTACCACCACCACAAAGTGTTAGTATTGTTTCATTGTTTTACATTTATTAGTTTCAGATGACACTATACATAAGTTTAAGTTATTTTATTTAGACAGATATTTTCTAATGGGTGCACACTTTAAGATTTGTCTGAATGGTTTACTTATACTTGTTTTTTTATCTTTGAGGTTCTGCAAATGCAGACCAGCTTGAGGTGGAAGCCAGGAAGATACCATTATTCCAAAAGACTGAGGGGGGGACTTAACTTCTTAACTTGTTAAAGTTGTTAGTTATTTTGTCACTGTAGTATTCACTTATTTGTGTTGAGTTAAAGATTAATTTGTGTCATTTATGTTTGTTAATTAGTTTGTATGTATTTTTCTCATTTGTTGTTATGTTGTGCCTTCCCCATTTGAGTCTAGGTTATTCCACCCCTATTTGAGTAGTCTTTGTTTTTTGGTCTGGAGGTCAGTTTTGTTTGAGTTTTGTTGCTGTTCAGTTGACCTCAGCTGGGTTGGGCCCAAACTCATGTCATTTATTATCTGAGTTATTTTTGTATTGAAGTTTACCTTTTGTTAACTATTTTTGACAGTATTAAATTGAAGTTTTTCCAATTTCTGAACACCTTTTGTCCTTGCTTAAGTCTGGTCCACCACAGTTGGTGTCAGGAGTGGGATCAGTCAGTTAAGGACATTGGTGTATTTTATTTTTTCCTGGTTTTGACAATTTTTGCAATAACTACCCCTGGTTTTTATTTTTTATTTTTTCTCTCTTGCCTTTTTTTCTCTGAGAGGAAGAAATGCTTGGAAGGGGCAGAGGACGAACAAGAGGACCCAGCTCTGATCCAGATGAAAGAGATGCTGTTGAGGAAGGTGGAGCTGTTGGTGGAGTGTTTGACATGGAAGAGAAGGAGATTGAACCAACACTTTCAGATTTGGCTAGTCTTCTCAGAGCCCATCTAGGACAACAGAAGGCCTGGGAGGACTACTGGACCAGAGAAGCTGCTAAGCAAGAACAGAAATATGAGGAACTGGAAAAACAGTTCAGCTTGTTTAAAAGTGAGATTCAATCTCAGACCACTTCCCCAGTGCGGCCTACACAAACACCAGATCCTGGACTAGCAGCTTCCCCGCAACACAGTCTATCAGGTGACCTTCTCTATGCACATTTTCCGGCACCTAAATTACAAAAACTTAGTGAAGAGGATGACATTGAACACTTTCTCATTACTTTTGAAAGAATGGCTTCTGCCTGCAGGTGGCCGAGAACTGACTGGGCTTTTCACTTAATACCTCTGCTAACAGGCAAGGCTAGAAGTGCCTTTGTGCATATGGATGTTGATTTGTCTATGATCTATGACCAAGTTAAACTAGCTATTTTGCAGAAGTATGAGATTAACAGTGAAACCTACAGGCAAAGATTTTGCTCGCTTCAGGTAGAGCCTGAAGAAACTCCAAAAGAGCTCTACATAAGGCTGAAGGAGCTTTATAGTAAATGGGTACCTAATGGTAAAACACTGGAACAAATCAATGAAATAATTATTCTTGAGCAGTATTTAAGAATGTTGTCGTCAGAGCTACAGGTGTGGATAAAGGAACATAATCCAAAGACTGCAGAAAAGGTTGCTGAACTGGCTGACGTGTTTGTGGCTGCTAGGAGGAGGAACCTGTCTTGGGCTTTCCAAAGCTGGAAAAAGGATGGCTGCAAGCAATCATCAGCCCAACAGGTTTCAGCTATGGGTAAGCCCCCTGTGAAAAGATTTGACACCAAATTTCAGGGGAAGAAGCCTGTCTGTTACTTATGTGGACAGGAGGGTCACACCAAACCAATGTGCCCTCAAAATGCTGTTAAATTGTCCCAGATGTGTTTTGTGCCAAGGGAAGAGACTCAAAATGCTGGATCAACGCAGCCATTAATGGAGACGTATGTGAAGCTCAATGGTCAGACACTGAAAGCCCTGATTGATACAGGGAGTATACAGACCTTGGTCCAGCAAAGGTATGTTCCACCTCAGTCTGTTTGCACCAGTGAGACTGTCCCAATCTACTGTATCCATGGTAAGGAAAGGAAGTATCCAACAGCAGATGTCAATGTGACCATAAAGGGACAAACTTACCTGCTTAATGTTGGGGTAGTAGATAACTTGCCATTTCCAGTAATCCTCAGCAGTGACCTACCAGTGCTTATCGACCTGTTACACCCTCCTCAGTGTAATGTCGCTCTAACTTGGGCTCAAGCAAAGCAGCCTGAGGAAATGGTTTCAGATCTTAGTACCTTGCCATTTCACAATGTGAAATTTTCCACAGAAAAAATAAAGTCAGGAAGTCCAAAGGCCTGCGGAGGAAGGACAAGTTTCAAGGGACGGTGGTAGTTCCTCCTGACACCCCACAGACTGAGGTACTCCAAGAGTTTAAAATTCCTGGTAATATATTGGAGCTGCAGCACCAGGACTCAAATCTTGTGAAGTATTTTAAAGAGGCAAAAGTCAACACAAATAATTTTGTCATTCGGAATGACATTCTCTACAGACAAAATGGACCACAGCTTGTGGTTTCTAGAGCAGTGAGAGAAACTGTTTTGAAGTTGGGCCATTCTATTCCCTGGGCTGGCCACCTGGGGAAGCATAAGACCTTAGCCCATATAAAGCGCTGTTTCTATTGGCCTGGCTTGCGTAGAGATGTTGTGCAGTTTTGTAGGAGCTGTCCAGAATGTCAAGTTACATCAGCCAGGCTGCCTAATAAAGCTCCTCTCCAACCTCTTCCAGTTCTGGGTACACCATTTCAATGCCTGGGTATGGACATAGTGGGACCAGTGGAAAGGAGTAAAGCTGGAAATCGGTTTATGCTGATGAGGGAGAAGCTGGAGAAGATGACAACAATGGCCCAGGAGCACATGAAGACCTCTCAGCGTAAACAGAAGACCTGGTATGACACTGCAGCACGGGAGAGGGGGTTCAAACTGTGTCAAAAAGTGCTTGTTATGCTGCCTTCAGAGGATAGCAAGTTGCTTGCCAAGTGGCAAGGGCCTTATGAGGTAATGGGCAAATTGGGACCAACAACATATAAAGTCTCTGTTCCAGGTCAAAGCCGCTCCACTCGGATTCTCCATGTGAACCTGCTTAAAGAGTGGGTGTCCCGGGACCCAGAGAAATCTGCCTCTTTTTACATCCAGAGTACAGGGGATGAGGAACCTGAGGAGCAATATTTTCCTGTTATTCCACTATTGAGAAGGAATGCCTGGCTATAAAATGGGCTCTGGATTCACTTCGATATTATCTTCTGGGAAGACATTTTGTACTGGAAACTGATCACAAAGCCTTAAAATGGCTGGAGAGGATGAAGGACACCAATAGTCGAATAACTCGCTGCTACCTGGCAATGCAACCCTACAAGTTTGAGGTGCATTACATCCCTGGCAAGCAGAATATTACTGCTGACTACCTGTCCCGCTGTGTCGGTGAGCCTTCAGAGGAGGGGGAGTGTGTGGTGGATGCTTCTACCACCACCACAAAGTGTTAGTATTGTTTCATTGTTTTACATTTATTAGTTTCAGATGACACTATACATAAGTTTAAGTTATTTTATTTAGACAGATATTTTCTAATGGGTGCACACTTTAAGATTTGTCTGAATGGTTTACTTATACTTGTTTTTTTATCTTTGAGGTTCTGCAAATGCAGACCAGCTGGAGGTGGAAGCCAGGAAGATACCATTATTCCAAAAGACTGAGGGGGGGACTTAACTTCTTAACTTGTTAAAGTTGTTAGTTATTTTGTCACTGTAGTATTCACTTATTTGTGTTAAGTTAAAGATTAATTTGTGTCATTTATGTTTGTTAATTAGTTTGTATGTATTTTTCTCATTTGTTGTTATGTTGTGCCTTCCCCATTTGGTCTAGGTTATTCCACCCCTATTTAAGTAGTCTTTGTTTTTTGGTCTGGAGGTCAGTTTTGTTTGAGTTTTGTTGCTGTTCAATTGACCTCAGCTGGGTTGGGCCCAAACTCATGTCATTTATTATCTGAGTTATTTTTGTATTGAAGTTTACCTTTTGTTAACTATTTTTGACAGTATTAAATTGAAGTTTTTCCAATGTTTGAACACCTTTTGTCCTTGCTTAAGTCTGGTCCACCACAGCGTGTGATGCGGTCCTGGCCTTCTTTTCCAGGCCGTGGGGAAAATCCGCTTCGATTAGGGTTTCTTCTGGGTGCCGCAGAAGAAAAGTCAAATCATGCTTGTCTCATTACACCCTTTATATGAATGAATGCTGGATTCTCGAACAGCAGTTACATAACCTTGTTGCATGTGATTGTAGTTACTTTTGGATCCAAGTTGAAGAGTCATGTCTGCTTGCCAGCAAGGAGACATACGCACGTTTGGTGCCTCTCCTGTCCGGTTCCCGTCTGGAATCAGCATGGAAAAAGATCTGTTTGTTGGAACGTGGTTTTTTTTTTTCAAACAGTGACATCACGGGATGTCCGCTGTTATTCCTGTTCCTGGCTGAGCTAGAATTAGGTTAATGCGATTTGGAAATTCCAGAAAAGTTCTTACTAGCCTTTAATGGCCTTTAAACATCACCAGTGTGTTTGTCCCTGAATTGGGTGTGGTATTCCTCAAATCATTATTGAACCATTTTTGCTTTGTGGCAGGGCATGCAAAGCATTCCTTCAGAATGACACCACTGCCATTTGGGAAAACCATGAAATTTCATCAAAAGGTGTAGATGATCTGCAACAATGTCCAACGTTTTCCCACCAAAACATTATCCAAATATCAAACTTACTCTACGGTCTTGCCGTTCTTCCACAGTGCATCCTGGTGCCATGTTTATCCCAAGTAAGCGAGGCACTCTCACCTGGTCTTCCATGTGACATGGAAGAAAACAAAGCAAATGGTGATGCAGTGTGTATTCTGACATATTTTTATCAGAACTAGTATCGCCTTTTCTCAGCATTGTAAGCTCCAGTAGCTCATCTGTTGGGCCGGACTATATGGGCCAGCCTTCCATGTTTATCAATAAGCAATGACTGTGTCCCAAGTTCATACATGTTCCTTTCTTGGATCATTCTGATGCAGTGGAGACCAGGAACGTCCCACAGCAGTGTCAGTTTTGTAGATGCTCTGACCAAGTCTTATCAACTTATCACAATTTGACCCTTTTCAAACCCACAATGCTCAAAAACTTATGCTTGCATTTTTTCCTGCTTCTACAAATGTTGTTCTCAAAATATTCACTTTCCGCTTAATATATTCCTCTGAAAAACAAGTGCCACAATGAAGAGATAATCATTGTTATTCACTTAACCTGTTAGCAGTGATAATGTTGTGCCTGATCAGTGCATGCTGCTGTCCAATAAGCCTAGCCCCCTATATGAAAACAACAACACACATGGAAGCTATTTTGCACGATGACTCTTCTGTGATTTCAGCAATGGCACATAATTCATGTTCGAAATCAATATCTGTCAGATCATCAGGTCACAATACAAAGTGATGAGCAATTTAATCAGTGAAAGAAACTGATCACAGGAAGCCATAAAGATAAAGAATTCCTAACATGCTCACTCAGGCAAATAGATGGTTAAGTTGTGAAATAAGTTTGGATTCTTTCACGTTGAAACCATCAAACCTCTGTTGTTTTCATAGACAGTCTGTTTAGCATCTGACAGCATACTGAAAGAGTAACTGAGCTTTCCCTCTCCATCCAACTGACTGACTGACTGTAGATTTTCAGTTGCCAACTCCTGGAGGCCCAGAAGTTTGCATCGGCTTGTTTTTCATACTCACAATCCCTTTTCCTGCTAGCTAAATCACTGAGCTATGACTATAGCCCTGGTTGGGAGTCCTTATCTGCTATCATTAAAGATGCATTTATTCCATTGCCTCAGGTATTTGTGGGTGTTTGTGTGTATGTACGTGTATCTGTGCTTTCAAATGCCTTTTTTCTTGTTTGCATGTAGACACGGTTGAGGTATGCATGTGAAAAATGGTAGAAAGCGCAAAATAGATGATCTGGGTATAAATGTTTGCGTGTGTATGTGGGGTTGGCTTCAGGGGGATCCTATGTGTGGATGTGAACAAGGCTTTGTGTGTTTTCATGCATCTGCCCGTGATTTGTGTCTGTTCTCCAAGGTTAACACACTCCTCCCACACTAAGCTGATCTAAATACAGAGAGAGCTAGGGTAAATGGGGATCAGAAGTCAACCACTGGCAACCAGGCTAAATTATCGGCGGAAATCCATGCTGTCCTCATTAATTACACAAAAAGCTGTAAGTCATTTTCACCCCCTACCCTACCCTCCCCACCAGCCCACCCTCCCAACACCTCTCAAACTAACTGATGCTTCTCCAGTGATTCTTCCAGTTTGGCACATGTAGCTTACCCACAAAATTCCAGCATATTTAATACTCCCGTACACTCGAGAAAACAGAACAGGGGCATAGATGAAAGAAGGATCTGTCTTTGCTGCTGACATTGGAGGAGAGCACCAAAAAAATAATGTAGTCTGTGAGTCATGCTCACCTTGAATCCACTCTCTCTTTCATTACAGTTTTCATCGTCTTCACAAAGTAGTGGTACTGTTGTTCTTTTCTCTACGATCATTTCAATTATCTATGATTGTGAAACTAAGAGAGGTGCGCTATGCTTATTGTTTTTGATAAAACGTAGAAGTGCCTTGATTCACCAGCAGTAAAAGTAGTGACAGTGTTTGAACTAGGATGTTCTACTTTTTCAACACAAAGACTTTGTGTAGTTATAGTAAATGAGAAAATGCTTACAATAGCTTGGCTTGTTGGACAAAAGGGCTGTTTTCAGTATTCCATGGTAACATGTGAGATTCAGAAAAAAGTACGGATGCACAATATGCTATTTACATAAATGGAAAACTTGCAAATGCAGTCAATTTGAGTACTTTATGAATTTTAGATTAGAACAAGAGATGATCAAATTTAGTCCAGGCTCATTAAAAAAGAGTGAAACAGCCCTTTACATTACAGCTGAATAAGAATCTACAGTTACCAACCTGTGTCATCAGCCTCCAGCAGTATCTTAAAGACCTAACAACACTTGGTGCGAACCCATTCCCCAATGACTGGTCATGCAACCAAGCAATAGGCAATGAATACCAACTAATGGCTTGGTAAAGATTGAGCCATAAGCTTAATTAAATTCTGTTCTACTGGAAAGAGCCTTTATAGTGATAGTTTAGCTAGATTATTAATGTTAAAACCTGTAACCACAGAACTAAACTGTACAGAGAAAATCCTGTTGTGTATAAATATGACCCAGCTGCATGTGGGTTCATGTGAGTTCTTTGCTGGAAGGAGTCAGCTGAAATCTTAAAGAAAGCCATTCATTATTTCCCAGCTGGGGTGGAATACTCGTCAACGGGTGCTGACATTTACCGTATGCATTTCATTATTGGAACTGACCTGGAAATTAACGCCAGCTTCTCAGTTTCAACTCACCCCCAACCCACCCCCCAGTATGTGCAGCTCACCAAAGCATTGACCCTCTCCTCTTCTCTCTTCTGACCTTTCAGTACTGCATTATTTAACGCACACAAATCCCACATAGACCGCCACTGAATGCTAGGAAAAGGTATTGACAGAGACTTATGGCTGATGTTGGATAACATGCATAATTGAGGGGAAGGAAAACAGGTTATATCCCTGTCTGGGGTGTCTGCGAGTCAAACACACCGACCTTGGTGGGCTGGGTCCACTGCTGTGAAAATGGACCTCTGATTGAACACCTGGTACTAATTATTTAATCATGCCAAGCTACAAGCTGAAAATGTGTGAGCATTGACCATATTTAATCTTGTGCTGTTAGATAGCACATATTCGCTGTTCTAAAAAAAATTATAATACCCAGGGCTAAAATGAATGCATTTCTCACAGTTATTGTATAATATTCACAGTAGCTTATGAATATTAGACATCTTTCGTATAATTCAATGTATGAATATAAATGGGGATTAACAAATTGCAGTTTTCAATGTGTTTGTTTACAGGACACTGTTTGAGACAAAAGGGGTGACTTCCATTCAACGACAGCACACAGATGATTATCTGAAAAGTGTCACAAGGGGTCTAAAAAGGCAATTTAATAATTAACAAGAGTTTACAAGAAAAACCAAAGAAAATAAATGATAGCGTGTTGGTGGAGGACAATGAGTCGACATTAACAATCAGGTCTGCCAGTGAATAACGAGCTCACCCCCAACATTTTAATTAGCAGCCCGCCGGACGGCACAGTGATTAATGAACACTATTTGATTTCAGCGGTGCTCTGAATTAATAACAAATTGACATTTAATGAAAATTACTTACTGCAATTGAAATTAAAGCTGCTTCTTGTCCCTTTATGCACCACAGAATAATAATAATTACAAATGTTGCTATCCCAATTGATCATAAACACACTGAAAGAGATATCAAAGGTGATAAGACAGAATTATGGGAGGATTTTTGCAAACAACGTTAACAGCACCAATTATATTTTCATCACCTAAGCTCTAGGCAATACCATGAAGAGTTTCACTGAGCTGTTTATGAGCATTTTCCTTCATTCTGTGTCGCAGCTGGAGGCTTTGCACAGGGATGTCAATGACACATCTAAGCACTTCTCAGAGAGTCCTTTGTGTCAGAGAGTTCAGTTTTCTCCTCGCTCACATTCACTATGCAGTTAAACTGGCTAGTTAAACAACAAAAGCATTTAAAAAAATGTGCAGTGTCATTTGCATTTGTGTTGTATATTACAATGAGACACTTTGCATACTGGAAATATAAAATTAATAGGACCACCAAAAATCTCATCGTAATTAGTTCCTAAAGTTCTGACACTTTTAAAACTTTTTTTCTCCACCCATTTTTTGGCTTATAGCAAGTTAATAAAATGATTGCAAAGTTATTTTTTAGGTATTCTGAGATTTGTGATGTTGCTTTGAATTCTGGTTTCTATAACGATTTATTTTATTATATTTTTTGAAGGATGCTTAAAATGATCTAGTTGAAGTGGAGGTTGAAAAATCTAAGGACACTGAAGAGGCAAAAAGATTTGTAAACGTTGTGAAAATGTTCAGTTTAGCATTTTGTCTTCATGTTCCATGACTGTTAAAACATTAGCAGATTAAAAATGCAGAGGTCACTCCATCCATTCATCTGTCCGTCTGTCTGTCCATCCCACTCTTCCCACTATCACAATGAATCAAAATATTGCTGAAAAGTTAATTTAGTTCACTAAAACTATTCAAAACTGGAAAACTCATGTAGATTTACGGCACACAAAGGATTAGATTTCTAATACATAAACGTATGTCCATGTATTGTAAGGAATATGCACTCCATACTTGGTCAGGGCTCCTTTGCCATAAATTACTGCTACAGTTCGGGTTAGCATGAAGGTGATCAGTACCTATCCCAGAGTTGGTACTTTGGCAGTTTGGGTGCTTGTAAGCATACTGAAACATTTGCTCTAAAAGTTCCTGGTAAAAAAAATTTCACTAACTGTAGAAACTTCCCGTAACTCAATGTAACTTGAATTATTTGCCTCCTTGAAAGCTGTAACAGCAATTCATAGATGTTCCTTTCCCCAGCTCACAACTCATAAGTATTACAAGCTCTAAGTATATCCTTTTTCTTAATGATAATTGTAACACTAAGTTCTTGTATTTTTAAATTAAATCGTAATTATACCTTAGTCGTATGTGGCAGTTACAATATGCTTCACCACAACAGAAACTGCAAATAATTCTTTCCATCTTCTTATCAGTTTCAACATTTTCTAGACCTTTGCTCGCTTTGGAATGTTTTTACCATGACCTTTGATCTAAAGTGCAGCTTAACCAGCATTGCTCTTCTGGGCACTTTGTAAGGGTCAACTTTATTGGTTCTAATTCATTAATATTGCCAACAGCGTAAAAAAAACCCCATTAAATTAGCCATTTGTCTTACTTGTCCTGGTACAATATTTAAATGCTGTATACTTAGCATTAGGAACTAGTTGTTTAGTTAATGTTTAGTTAACCAGAATTTATAAATTTTGGCTGATAAACTGTGTTGACTCTTGCTTGTCTTTTTAAAATAGTTATTTTGTAATAAAAATGGAACGTATTCATAAAATGATCATTTCTAGTCCTACTGATTACTTAATGCACTTTTTTGAAAATCACATTAAGCCAATCACACGTTAATTCTTAGGTAATGATGGTGATGTGGAATTCAGTGTCTGTCTCGTTGTTTCTGAAATTGAACTAGCAATCTCCTGATAGGCAGACCACTGCTCTTCATCCTTATCCACAGCAGCAGTTAGCCAAAAAAAACAATGTTAATATTGACACACCTCATATAAGGCTAGATTTTAAGCGGCTCCCCAGGCTTCTTGTTGCATGAATGATGCCATTCCTCTAACTTTTTGATTGGGGAAATCTCTATTTACAACATAGTTGGCCAAGTGTGTGTGTTAATCCAGTGATTATGTATTCTCCCTATAGCCTCTCGCTGGAGATCAAACACTTCACTTGTTTTGATGGGGGTTGTACTGCTGCATCCACAAGGTGAGTCTTTACCCTGAAGCATGGTTGCCACCTGTTGGTATCTCAGCCCCTGATGCCTTCGGCACAGTAAACACAGTAACCTAAGGTTGTTTCTAGCCCAGCCAGCTACCACGTTTTATTTCTGAATGCAGGAGCTTACTGGCCACATATAGCCGAAATCAATATTTTTGCTCCTGTGAAGATCAAAAAGGTCTTTGTTGATGTGCATTTTCCAGCTCTCCAGTTGAGGAGCCTCTGTGTGATTACTGCCCCACGCAGAGTCCAGCCCCTTTCACTTATCTGAATACATTTCTGCCCTGTTCTTTAACACTGATGATTGTGCCTTATGTTCTGTGTCTGACTGGGAAAAAGACCGATTTATTTTGTGAGCAACAAACCAGCATAAGTGAATTTGATTGTGTTTGTGTTGAAGAGTTCCTTTGAGGTCCAGTTGAAATTCTGGGGAGGTTGTGTTCATTTCAAGTCAGAAAAGAGGCTAATTACATCTTCCCTGTGTATTTCATAGACCCACTCTGCTAATACATTCCAGAGCAAATGCCTGCCAGCTTCGAAATGGCAACTACAAACAGCCAGGAACTGTATGGCTCGTATCAATGTTTGATAAATGTTTAAAGCTTCACATTATAGGAGACTTGTGTTTCAGTTTTGCACAAGAAACTACATCCTCTCATCTTCTTTTCATTTTTTCACAAAAAGTTTCTACTTTAAGGGGAATATTGTCTGGGTTTCTGTTTTGCTTGGATTCTTTTCAGCAGCATCAGTGTATCGGTTTTGCATCTGCCACTATGGTGTCTGTTTGATATCTGTTTCTAGCTAATGTTCATACGCCTTTCACGTTTTCACATTATGTTAAAATTACACCAGACACTTTTGGGGATTTTATGGGAATTCTATGTGTTAGACCAACATAAAGTGCTGCATTTAATATAAAGAAAAATCTTTTCTTATAATGACGTCACAAGGAACTACTTTTAGTCTTGGGATTCTTTGTGAATACGGGCCCTGAGCTTTAGGCTTTCTATTTCCTAATTCTCAGCCAGTCCTTGGTGGTCAAACTGCTATGTTTTGGGTCATTGTCATGTTGCAGGGTCCAGCTCTTACTTAGCTTTATTTGTTTTGTAGATGGTCTCTCATTTTCCTTCAGCACATTCTGATAGACAATATAATTTATGGTAATGATGGTGAGCCAGATAGTATTCCAGAATTCCTGGTCTTTGCCTATGTCCATTGTGGCAAACTTCAGTGTGATCCTTATGTTTTTCTTGCAGACCAAAGGTTTTCTCTTTACACACCCCATTGTGCAGTCTCTACTAATTGTACAGCACTTTCACATTAATTCAATTCAATTTTATTTATATAGCGCCATATCACAACACGTCGTCTCAAGGCACTTCTGGATGAGCATGTAGTAACAGTGGACAGTCATTGGCATTGACTTTGCTGCAATCTTTCATACTGAGCATGCATGTAGCGACAGTGGAGAGGAAAAACTCCCTTTTGACAGGAAGAAACCTCCAGCAGAACTAGCCTCAGTGTGAGTCGCCATCTGCCATGACTGACTGGGGGTTTGAGAGAACAGACCAGAGACAGAAAAAGAACACAGAAGCACTGATCCAGGAGTACCTTCTATGGGAAGGAAAAGTAAAATGTTAGTGGTTGTAGCTCCTTTAGTGACTTTATCTAGGAACAAAAAGATAAACTCTGAGCCAGTTTTCAAGTTTAGAGTATGAAAGAGAGCACATAGAGTTAGTCACAGTAAAAGCTTAGTCAGCAGCTATGTCTAGGCGAAAAATAGGGTTAAACACAGAAAAGCAGAGCCAAGTGTATCATTAGCAGAAGGTGAGCATTGAGTTGTTGGCAGCAGAAGCTTGGATGATGCCCCTCTCCAGGAAGGTGTCACAGGTAGACACAGAGTCAGGCCAGGTGTAGCTTCTAGGAAGAGAAAAGAGAGAGAACATAAAGTTAAAAGCTGAAATAACAGCAAATAATGCAAAATGGGAGAGTAGCATGAGAATGTAGCAGAGAGAGTGAAAGTGGTAATTATGTCCTCCAGCAGCCTAAGCCTATAGCAGCATAACTACAGAGATAGCTCAGGAGCCGCTAAGCCACCCAAGTATAAGCTTTATCAAAAAGGAAAGTTTTAAGCCTAGCCCTAAAAGTAGACAGGGTGTCTGCCTCACGAACTAAAACTGGGAGCTGGTTCCACAGCAGAAGAGCTCAATAACTAAAGGATCTGCCTCCCATTCTACTTCTAGAGACTCTAGGAACCACCAATAAACCTGCAGTCTGAGAACAAAGTGCCCTGTTAGGAACATATGGAACAATCAGATCTCTGATGTATGATGGAGCTAGATCATTAAGGGCTTTATATGTGAAGAGGAGAATTTTAAATTAAATTCTGGATTTAACAGGGAGCCAATGAAGGAAAGCAAAAATAGGAAAAATATGTTCTTTCTTTTTCAATTTTCATCAGAACTGTTGCTGCAGCATTTTGGATCAGCTGAAGGCTTTTAATTGAGTTTTTTAATGGAGTTTTAATCTTGTTTCCACGGCTCTGGGTCCCAACACTAGCATTCTTTCGCTCGCTAGCTGTGACATTACAAGGGTGCTTCTGACTGAAACTATCAAAATAAAAGCACTTTCAATTTCCTTTATTCAAGTTCCAATCTCTTTGAACTTTGCCTCATTAAGTATTTTGTAATTTACGTTGTACATTTTAACATCTTTACTAGTCAGTCAGTCATTTTCTACTGCTTATTCCATAGTGGGTCACAGGGGAATCTGGTGTGTATCTCCAGCAGTCTATGGGGAGAGGTGGGGTACACCCTGGACAGGTCGCCAGTCCATCGCAGGGCAACACACAAACAACCATGCACACACTCATTCATACACCAAGAGCAATTTAGAGAGACCAATTAACCTACAGGCATATCTTTGGAAGCCGGAGTACCCGGTCACCTAATCAAACATTCAAAGTCCTACACAGAGAGGTAAAATATCTAACTAAACCGAATAAAACAAAACAGAACAAAACAACATAGAGTGTGTATGAAAATCCAACCAGCAGTGTTGAGCGGAGCTTCGGGAGCGGAGCTTTGGGAGCGTCAGGAGCGCCCCCCTGTCTCGGTCCCAAGCTGAAAGCACCTCCTTATAGGGCTCACTTTGTTAAATAGCCCATTGTGACGTCAGAACTGGAACGGCCCCTTCATATCAGCCGCGGTGCCCGCTGGGATTTTAAGTAGCGGACTATCCTGGGGATACAAAATGGCCGATGATGCCAGAAGGCCGGGTGGTGTCCAGCAACTTACAAATGGTCCAGTATTAAGCAAAACATGGTCCAACAACAGGTCTAACTTAGTCATTACCAACACAAAAAAAAATCTCTTTGTATTGTTTTTCCTAAAGTATAAATGCTTATGTACATGTGTAATAGGTTAAATATGACATTTGATAAATTTTCTAAATAATGTAAAACAACCTTAGCAGTTATTTGGATGCTGAATTAAATGTTAAATTAATTAATTGTTTAAGAATATTTATGAATTTAAAGTTAATTATTAAATGTTTTTGTGATAGTTTAGCGCTATGAACAAACAGTACAGGTCTAGAATAACAACCTACATGCATGCACAGTTAGAGGTAACCTAGATGTCACGGGTTTGATGAGAAAATGTTAGAGTTGTTAGAGACTTGACTTGAGACTCGACTTGCACTTGAACAATTAACAGTAAGCCATCATTTTAGACAACTCCTGAAATCCCTGTTATCAGAACAAACCTTGTTAAACAAACACTTTCCCATTTCGCAAGACCATTTACATTAACAAAAGCATTTTAATTTTAATTATCTTAGCTAAGAATATTAAACACAAATTTCTGTTGGGACAAAACTGCGTTTTGAAAGGTCTCAGTTGTAACCTATCAAAATAAAACAAAGGAGAATGGATACTTTTGAAGGCACTATATAAGGAAGATTTTCCTAATATTTTGTGATGTTCCATGAATAATCAACAACTCTCCATTTGCCAAATAGTGGAAAATTATATCGCTGTCACAAAATTTAGGCTAAAATCAAACTGTGCATTCCATTTACTCAGAAAGCCCAAGAAGGTCAGGGAGGGGATTTATCTGCCAACTGGTGATATCTCATCAAGATGTTTCAAACTGCTGCAGGGGAAGAGATGTTTAAGCAATAAGAAAGACAGTGAAATAGAATGACTCAGATGCACAGCAGATAAACTGTATGGGAAGAGCTTTTCTCATTAATTCTAACTATTGGCTCCTCTGCTGCATTGATTATATCTTCTGTGTATTCCTGCATATTTTAAAGGATTGAGTGATTTGAAATAAAAATGACACTGCTGCTCTGTTTCTGCACAAGACCACAGCCACAATAAATAGCTACATTAACAACAATATATGGGGTGTGATGCTCCCCACATCATTTATATTTATCTCTGCCACAAGCATGGGTAGTGTGAAATCACTTACACTAGTTGTTCCTGCTCACATCATTTCTAATCAAGTTGGAAAGGTGTAAACGGTTGGGGTGGAGTCTATGAGAATCTATGCCTAAACATGTCCACTATGATCAGAGCTGAGCCTGAGAGTAATGAATGCAGGCGAAGGGCTGATGATATGGAAGTGGAGCACCGCGGAGTCAGCCTTCACAAACCTAATAGAAACTTATGAGTATATCAAAATTTGGCTGATGTGAGTCCAGCAAGGGAGAAGTCAATATTCATTCAGTGCTGATGACAGCAATCAGAAGGCAAGAACTCCCCACATGCTGGGAGATTTTGGTAATGGTAGTGAAACACATAGCATGCTACACTCTACCGTTAGTCTCTACAGAAACTTAGTTCACATTTTACATGTGCAAAAACATGAGCAATTTAACAAGGAACTTGAATTTTTGAAACATATAAAAGTGCAATGCTGAGAGAGGTTTGTAATAATTATGTAAAACGTCATGCATGGTTTTGATGGGGAATTATTGTGAAAATTGCATAAGACAAAGAAAAACAGAAATACCAACATTAGTGTCACCAAACAGTTATGAAGGCAGTCAGTACTTGTCAACTAAACCAGTGAACACCTCCAGGTATTTTCTGTTACATTTCATCCATCATTAAAATGAAGTTGTTTGCCAGGTTAAGACTGCATTTGAGTCTGGAACCAGATTGCAGATTAACAGTTGGGGGTGACTTCTGCACTAATCACAAAAAGTCACTGTTAGAGTTATAAAGCTGATAAATACAGACAAGTGTAAAATGAAACACAAGGTAAACCAAGTAAGTTTGACTTGCAAGGGTGAGACAGTCCTCTGCCAGAACAGAGACTTCCTTCTCACAAAGGGAAAATCCTTGCACCAGCCTTTTATTTACAACTCACATTCCTACAAGCAAAAAGCGGGAATTTGTTCAGCCAATTCTTACAGAGATTTCAACTTAGAAGAGCATTCATTCCCATATATGGTATACGCTTGTCATGTCTAAGGAGTGATCCACTCCAGACTGCATTCGTTAACCTTCCACAAACCCTTTTTCACACTAAAAAACAATCATAGGAATCATCTTAACTATAGTAGAACTTCAGACATAAACATGATTTAAACTGAACAACGATAACTTATATAACTTAAAAATGACCAATCACCAAGGTTAGCGCGATTTAATACACTGATAACCATATCTGAAGCTAAGATGGAAAGCTCATGAAAAGATAGATTCCAGGAGAAATAAAAGTTCATGATTGGAAAAAACTAAAACAAAAAAACACTAAAAATCTGAATGTTCAGTTGTGTAGCAACTGTATAGTGTACCACTAATGAGCTTGTAAGATGAAGAGGAAATGAGTCGGAGAGAAACAAGAACCAACCAAACAGTAATAAAAGACAATAGTCAGAGGACCTTTCCCCTATATGGTGTTTTCACTTTCGGAAATCCAATTTCTGACTTAACCGAGTTTGGTTTTCCTCTTCACTGGCATGAACAGGCCTGGCCACTCACCTGCAGTGTAATTAAAGAAAAACAAAGTCCATCAATCAGCTGCCATTACTGCAAAGAGGAAGGAGAAATAGAGGGGAAAAGGGAGGAAAACAAGAGGCAGGATGGTTTCTGACACAATATTGTTTGAGAGAGAGATGGAGAAGGAGTGAAAGAGGACAGAAAAAGAAGATGAAGGGTAGATATATAAGATGAAAGGAAAGAGATGGAGGAATGAGGGGCAGGATCCAGGAAACAGAAAATGAAACAATCTGGCCAAATCAGGTTTGGAGTGGAGGGTAGGGAGCAGAGTGATTACAGCAACTAGACTGACTCACCAAGAGAGAGGGCCCCAGGGGGCTGACTAGGTGTGCACAAACACACACATACTTACACAAAGAGAGAGAACATAGCCCATTCTGTATAAAACAAACCCCGGTCACATACGCTCTCTGTAAAATTCACAAACCACTCTATTAATGTCAGAGGCATTTTACATTTGTAGCAGCAATGTTTCAGTGTTGCAGGCTTTGTGTCGGGCATTCTAAACACACACCCATACACACGTCTACACTTTTTTGTTCAGTTTAGCGTGTTTTTGCACTCCCCTAGGTGCATCTGCTGTCAGTGCAATGGTGGGGGTGTCACAAACTCTGTCAGCAGTCCAAACCTCTTCTGCCTCTGATGTGCCAAGCCTCATGTGTGCTCAGGTGTTCCACAGTTTATCTTCTGGCTCTCCTCAGCACCCCGCTGATAGATGCTATCTTCACTGTTATTGCCCCTCCAGTAATAAAACAACACTTCTTTTCCTGTTTCATGGTGTCAGAATTTATTTTCCGGCAGGGTTTCTTTTGTTCTTCTTTTTTTGTGTTTTTGATCAGCAGCTGACAGTGACTCAAATTTGCTAAAGGAGATACCATCAGAGGGGCACGTTCTGCAATACGATTAGTTTACAGAGAAAACCTAAGTAAGAAGATGAAAATGTTCACCTTTTGAGGTTGGATATCATGTTTAACCAAAATGTGACTAAATCCTTACATTCTGCAGGTGAATCTAGCTTGTATGTTTTAAGATTAAGGCACAGTATAACAATATGGCAAAACTGTTTCATTTAATATACAGGAATATTTAATAATATCAATCCAATCATATAGACATATTCAAGCTCAATGATATACATCCCAAGTCGATCCTAATTATAATACATTAAAGTCAAATTATTTTTATAATGCTAAATGTAAAAAAAAAAAAAAAGCATTATATCTGAAGAAGCCCAGCTGATTGTATCTAGTCAATGACTTTTCAACAATCCGTCCTCCTGATCAAGCATGTGGTGAGAATGGATAGTTGACGACATTAAGTTGTTAACTTTGCAGCAATCCCTCATAAAGAGCAAGCATGTGGCAACAGTGAGAGGAAACACTCCCTTTCACCAGGAAAGTACCTCCAGTAGAACAAGGCTCAGTTTAAGCAGGCATGTGCCACCACAGACTGGGAGTTTGAGAAGACAGAGCAGACACACAAAAAGGAAACCAAACTCTGAAGGTGGTCCAGGAGCAGTGGCAATTCTTGCATTAATGCTGTCCTGAGTGGGCCCTTCCTTCTGCACTCCCACCCATCGCAGGTACCCACACATAAACACATACACACCCACTCCCCTCAAACACCATTCGGCAGAAATTAAAAACTTAAAAAATTGTATCTGTTCAATGCACTCTTGTGATTTAACAACATATTTTTATAGATGACTTAATTGTATATGTGCTTTTCACATTTTTTTGTCTAATGCCCTAATATAAAAAGAAAATAATAAATGTTGTTATCAAATTCAGTTTACCAGTGTGAGCATTTTGGATTTAAAACTAGAGACAATCAAATGAGGAGTAGATTTATTGAAAACAGTGACCTGGCCCTTTAATGTAGTGCCAGTTTTGCAGCATCAGGGTCATCAGCCACCCACTGGGGAAGCCGTGTGTGTGGGGTGTGTGTGTGTTTAAAAAAAGTGTCAGGTATAAAATGGGGGCTAAAATAGGTGCTTAAGGAACACCACTCCCGGTCATAAGTGGTATTGATGTATAATTTTTGACAGTGAAATGAATGAAACATAATAACTGTTTTTAAAAGGGCAGGGACTAGACATAAGACATGAGGTAGAATTAAGTAATAGAGTCAGAACAAGAACTTAACAAGAACAATGTACAATTTAAAGCAGAAACTGAAAAAAATATGGGTTACATGTTTTTCTTTATTATTAAAAGTGACAGCAAAGAGAAAATCAGTAAGTTGTTGACTGAAAGAGCTGAGTTGTTACAGAGATAGTTTTTGGTATTAAGAGCAAAAACTCAAATGCTGCTTGTCCATTTTCTTTTTTTCTGTTTATTTTGGAGAATTGTGGATGCCTTTAGTAGTAAGTTAAGGATTTTGAAATTTGTTATGAGTAGTTTTAGCAATTCAGTCAAGGCTTCTGTCTATTTAGTTGGGAGCTGTATATTGAATATTTTCTGGCTGCTGGAACAGAAAGGACCACAAAGGGAACAATTGAGAACTTTATAGTAATCTTCTGTCTTCTTCATTTATGGCCTAATATAAATGTGATTACTGAAAAACTGTCTTTCCAATAATTTTGCTAAACAATGTAAACAAGCAAATAATCTACATTAGGCCTATGATTACAGTCTCTCTATAGCCCATGTAAGAGTAACGAGACACTTCTGCAAACCTCTAAAACTAATTTGTTTAAAAGACATATTATGTGTCAGAGTAATTATAACGGCAGTAGTAGATTTACTTATGGTTTGTTCTTGAAATGTGGAATGCATTCCTTCACAGCAGGTATGTTTTTATTTGTTTATGTGCAACTACAGAAAAGGAGAGCATTTAAATTAATTAATCAGCGAAGTACATAAAGATCCTCCTTGGCCAGTTAACTGTTTAATGTGAAATTATTTACAGTTAAAAGAAGAATGTCTTCATTTATTTAATTTTTGGATGTAAACGTTGTTAGGTGGAGGCACTTCCATGAAACCAAAAGAACTGAAAATGAAGAGAGACTATTACTTTATGTTGTGACAGGATAGATTTGTATTTTACTGTATGGTTTGGCTTCTACAGCTTTGATTGGGATGTCATGTAATAGAACAACACAATGTAGTGCATACTGGTGAAGGAAAAGATAAATGATGCAGAGTTTCCTTTTTCTAATAAAAATCTAAAATAAACAAATAATAAAAATCCTGAATTTGTACTTTTTTGAATGAAAATTTTGTTGCAATTACAGTAAGTCTTTTGCCCATTTTTGCTCCTGAAATAGTTTAGGCTCAGTCAGATTGGAAAAACAGCATTTGTGGACAGCAACATTTAGGTCTCGTCACAGATTCTCAATTGGATTTAGGTCTGGGTTTTGACTGGGCCATTCTAACTTATCAGAATCAGAATCAGAATCAGAAAAGCTTTATTGCCAAGGACGTTTTTGGACATACAAGGAATTTGTTTTGGTGTAGTCGGTGCAATACAGTACAAATTAAACAGTATAAACATATCTACAATATAATATAAATATATGTGCACAGTTTTAAGTGAGTGAGAGTAAATGTAGAGCAGTATTGGGTGCAAGAGCAATACAACAGTGCAGGTGATCATTGTGCAAGTATGGCAGTGCAAGTAAAGCAGGAGTCCAAGCTGAGCGTTAATGTAACGCATAGAGTTACAGGTTACAGGTGTCCTGTCAGCAAAAAAGGGGGGGTGTGAGGGAAAGGGAGAGTGTCAGGGTGGTTTCCGGGCTTTGTTAACCAGGCTGGTGGCAGATGGGAAAAAACTGTTCTTGTGGCGTGAGGTTTTGGTCCGGATGGACCGCAGCCTCCTGCCAGAGGGGAGAGTCTCAAAGAGTCTGTGACCAGGGTGGGAGGGATCAGCCAGAATCTTCCCTGCCCGCTTCAGGGTCCTGGAGGTGTACAGTTCCTGGAGCGACAGTAGACTGCAGCCAATCACCTTCTCAGCAGACCGAATGACACGCTGCAGCCTGCCCTTATCCTTGGCTGTACCAGCGGCGTACCAGATGGTGATGGAGGAGGTGAGGATGGACTCAATGATGGCTGTGTAGAAGTGCACCATCATAGTCTTTGGCAGGTTGAATTTCTTCACCTGCCGCAGGAAGAACATCCTCTGCTGGGCTTTCTTGATGAGGGAGCTGATGTTTGGCTCCCACTTGAGATCCTGGGAGATGATGGTTCCCAGGAAGCGGAAAGATTCCACAGTGTCAATTGTGGAGTCACAGAGGGTGATGGGGGCAGGTGGGGCTGGGTTCTGCCTGAAGTCCACAACCATCTCCACTGTCTTTAGAGCGTTGAGCTCAAGGTTGTTCTGGCTGCACCAGTCCAACAGATAGTCCACCTCCCATCTGTACGCAGACTTGTCACCATCAGAGATGAGTCCGATCAGGGTGGTGTCGTCCGCAAACTTCAGAAGCTTGACAGACTGGTGACTGGAGGTGCAGCTGTTGGTGTACAGGGAGAAGAGCAGAGGAGAGAGAACACAGCCTTGGCTTATGAATACTCTTTGATCTAAATGACTCTATTGTTGCTCTTGCTTATTGTTTAGCGTTGTTGTCCTGCTGCCCCAGTGTGAATTTGTTTATAATCCTTTAATAGTTTCTTGAAAGGAAAACTCCAACCAGTGTGCCTGATCCCAGCTTAAAAATAGCTTCCCCATAACATGATGTTGCCATCACCATGTTTCATAGTAGGGATGTGTTCAGGGTGATGTGCAATGTTAGTATTTAGTGATGCATATAGCTTTGCACAGACATCAAAAAGTTTAATTTTGTCCTCATCTGACCGGAGCACCTTCTTCTATACGTTTGCTTTGTTTCTAACATGACATCTAATATTGTCTAATAAACCATTAGTCATTCCTACAACAACTGTATTTATACTGAGAATAATTGCACACAGGTGGATTCTATTTACAACATCTGATGGCAATATTAGTTGTAATGAAACTTTGTGGTATCAGGTTAAAGAACACCACATGCTTTTTATATTTTCATTTGGACAGAGTTACAGTATATGATACGTGTGTATGTCTATCAACAAAATTCCCTACAAAATACAATGAGCTTTCAGGTTGTAACATATACAATAAAATGTTTAAGGGGTGTGAGTATAATTTTTATTAGGGATAATAATTTGCTAAGGGAAGACATACAGACTATTATACAATTAATTTTAAGATATATTAATGCTGCTTGGTAATTTTCTTTCCATTTTCAAGAATAACCACAAACAAAAATAAAATGTTTGTCATATTTGGATGAAAAAGTAAAAATATCAAACAGGTACTTAGGCAAAACTGAATGGAAAACAAAGTCGAAACACATTGTTTGCTTCCATTTTTCTTTGCAATGTGTCCATTAAGAAGGTAAATATATTTATTTCCCTGAGACTGCAGCTCAATCTGTCAGATGGGTAGGCGAAAAGATGGATGCTATGTTTGTACTGAGACGAGCCTGGCTCGTCAGGACATGAGGACAGTGACGCCAGCATTCCGGGCTGGGTGACAGTTAGCTTTGACGGCTTGGCGTAATGACCTGAGCTCCTGCGCTCTCGGCAGGGTGAAGCTTACGGGGAGGGAGAGGGGACAGGAGGGTTGTAGATGTGGGTGAGATGGAAAAAAGGGGACAGATGCCAGCTGAAACTGTGGGAGGGGAACGAGTTTCTCTCCAGCCCTCGGGCGGCTAACACTCAAACTACATTATTGTCATACAGGAGTCCGTTCTGGCCAAACATTGGCCCATCACCCACTTTGACTCCTCGCTGCCGATTCAGTCAGAAAGTGACAGAAGCTAAACAGCTTCCACTAGGGGCACCTTTCCAGACTAAAACTCATGCCACTACATACAGCTCTAATATGATTTTCAGTGTTTGCAACAATTTTGACCACTCTTGATCAAGAGCATCAGCGAGAAAACTGCATATTCATTAAAAACGTGCCTGAGTCGCACAGGCTCAAACAAAGTGAGATGATGGGATGGGAAGATTTAAATACACAATAGGGTGGGGGGATGGTAAGACCACAAAAGCTGCACAGGGAAAATGAGGAAAAGGAGAATCAATGATAGAGTGCCTGATAGACGCTGTCTATGGGGTCATTATTGGCCATTGTGTGTCTTTGGTACAGAATAGGAGAAAATGTGACAGATAATTAGAAGGTGGTGATTTAAAGGGAGAAAAGCAAGGCACGGCTATGGGAAAACAAAGTCAATGGACAGAACAAATAAGTCAATAAAATAAACACCGCAGCCGTTCTCAGTGCACATATGCACCACTAACTTAGCAGCACAGCATGTGTGCCGTCCAACCCTGGGAGTTATCTGTACACTGCATGCTCCACTTATGAGCTGATGACTGCGTGCATTACACATATTGAACTGTGTCTCCTATATGTGCACATATTTTGTGTTCTCAGCAAGATTTCTATTGCTTTAATCATTTGCAAACATAGCATTGTAATTTATTTTGTTAAACTGATACAGTGTAATGTTGGGGAGAATAAAAACAATCCTCCCTAAGAGCTCAAAGGGCAAATATAATTTTTCAGAGCAACAAAACGTAACACTCTTGTAAGTATGAGACATAAATATATCACAATTGGCCTTTCCATTGGTTTTCAGGTAAGGAAAATCATTTTAAAACTCACTTTTTAACACAAATAGAGCCTTTTGAGTCACACCCACTAAAAAAGCTGCACTTTATCAATGGATGAAGACTTAGCACCTGTAATGGAACTGACTCTTACTCTATCCCTGTAGACAGACTATGGATTGTTTTGGTGACAAAGTTGACCTTTTATTTTGGCATGTTTTAGTACTGGCAATACAGGAAAAGCAAAGATCATCTATGCAGAAAAGGGTGAACAGAACAACCCAAAGTTGGGGAAAGAGGACACAACACATTTCAGACCATGGCTAAAATAAACAGTTCCAGGAGACAATTAATAGCTAGACAACTAAGGTGAGAGCAGGTGTTAACTCTATCAGGTAACAAAATGCTTTCTTTAACTGTGGCTTTTACGTTTCATGTGTCCTCAGCCATTACAAAATGTCCGCAGATCATATTTAATCAATAATTGCTCTATACAAACATTTCTATGTTTTTATTTATATTACCTAGCTGCAGAAGCATAATTCTGTTCCGTGTGTCTGAGCCCAGTAAAGGAGAAAACATTTGGCTGCAGCTGCCATCCGAGTATTTTAAAATTTCCCATCATCTAAGTGGGAAGCGTTAACTTAAAGAAACTTTTTAGGACCATATAACATGATGTTGGGTAACTAACTGAAGAAGGGTCTATAGAGATTTAGTATAGTAGCAGATGGTGCCTTTAGAACAGTGTTTTGGCAGCTACATTAATGTAGTGCAGTTAAAGTCTCAAAAGTAAAACACAAATTAAGACTTGAGCAATTCCTTTTTGGCTCTCTTAATGTAAAGTGGTGACATATGGTGACACAAAATCAATGTCCTTGAGGACATCAGAGTAACAATGCTGGACAGAACAGGAGCAGGAGTTGCAATGTCTACCCTGAATGTCGGAAGAATTGTAGTGATTTGACTTACTGCTTTTGCCAAAAGCTTCCATTCTCCTCATGGTGAATTACAGACAATGTAGATGAGGATCCACAAAATAATGAAAAGCTGGTGGATTTGTTACATTTGCAGCTGAGTGTCGGTCAGGATATAAATTGGAGATGGGAAGTCTTCATTTTGTAGTTAGAGCAGCTGTAGAGATACGAAGATGGAGGTAGAGGGATATGGAGGCAGGTATGTGGTCTAAAACACAACAGAAACAAACACGTATTGATTACCTAAACAATTCTTAATGGATACGGAGTACAACAGTGACACCTGTTGGCTTTAAACTCACTGCAGGTGCTTATTAGCTGCCACGACTGATAATTGGAAATATTTATTATATATAACTATACAAGTTAGAATTGATATGAAACATGTATATCAAACTCAAAATGATTTCTGATAAGAGCAGGGCATGATATCAGTAAAATAACTGAAGTAAATCACCAATTACACAGCATGTGCTCACAGGTGAAAAGCTAGCAAGGTGCAGCATGCTAATATTGACAGTCGAAATATCAACATTAATACACATGACAAGACAAAACTACATTAATATACTTAACCAGTTCTCTTCTATGGACTAATAAAGAATTACTTACAGCAATTCAGTAACGCACAACAATAACCAAGGTCTGCACCAGCTGCACACATCCACTCATTGAAATACGTTCCTCAGCACCCTTCTTAAATAATGAAAGCTCTCACCTCTAGAGGGCACCTAGAGGTAAGACTAGGTTGAGCCACCCAAGCTCAAACTAAAACTATAAGCACGGTTTAACACAACAACATTATGAAATGTCCATGTCCAGCGGCAATCATGAACAGACTAGGCTTAGCACACAGCACTTTTAAATTCCTCCATGGGGTGCCGGTTTGTTAGGTCTCGAAGCTACTGCTCTCAGATAAAATTTCTCCTGACTTCCACCTTCTAACTGAATAAATCACCATATAAATATTCACTTTATTAACTCTAAATCGAGCTAGAGACGTTCCTCTAAAATTATTTGTGTTATGCATTAATGCCCAAGTTCAATATTCTAAGCATACTAATGTCATCACTCTTCCACAACTTTTAGCAGCAATCTCTGCTTTTATTATTTCACACCTTTTTAGATAATTCTCAATTTTAAACATGATAATGTATATAACTACTGTGAGCCACAAGTGTGAACACAACCGAGAAGGAAAAGTTGCAAAAATAATAACAAATGCCTTCAGGGATCCATCTTTCGTGTTTTAAGAGGAGGACTTTATATAGAAAATTTAGAATGCGGTAGTGTATATTATATAGCAGAATAAACTGGTATAACACAACAGAGTTCGAACAATGTACATGGGGGACTGTCTGTAATTTCAGATCAGCCGCGTCCCGCGTCTGTCCAAGTGCAGGTTTGGGATGTTTGTCTGTCTGTCTGCTTATCAGTCAATGTCTTTTCCCTCCATCCAAAAAGACCTGGCATAGTGTCTGTCTTCTGCCACATGATTGGCCTGGAACGGTCTGGGGTAAAAATTGATTTGAAGTGGCTTTAAAGCTTATGAAAGATTGATGCTTCGAATCATCTGCAGGCACTTCGGTGGTCCTTTCTACATCTTGAATATCCCTCTAGTTCCTGGTCTGGTAAACAAAAATCCTAATTTGAAAAAAGACAAAAGAAATGTTACAAATCCACCACAGAGAAATACATTTGTTTTAAAAAAAATATTAGACACACTACTAATGGGATTTACTTTCCCAAACCCTTAAAATGTATTTTAAAAATATTGCACTGCCAGGACCAGGTATACCTCCACCTTTGTTCGGTATTTGTAAATATTCCACCTGCCTTGTTATAAGACAGTTTCAGAAGCAGTGTTGGAAAAGGCCCTTGGCACATACATATTCATGAGAAATCAACACAATTAAAATATCTCTCTTATCTGTATAATTAAATCAGTTGCATCTGTCCTTCTGGCCAAACCACTGCAACAAATATCCGAATAACCTCACCTCAGCAAATATGGTGGGTTGGACCTGAAACAATGTATTTTGTTTTTTTATGGCTCTTTACCTCCTGCCAGAGTCAGTACCGTGATAAGCTAGCTTAGTTTATCAATGCCGAGTGTATGGACTGTGCAGTTTGTACCTGCTTTTAGGTGCGGTGCTATTAAAGTAAAAATATATACAAATATATCAAATTGAAGACAAATTATAATGGGGGTTACCAGGGTAACTGAGGTGAGGCCACATTTGAGAGCAACTTTCCATTATCTGAAACGAGTTCAACCCTAAAACCTGGCTTTACAGTTCAACACAGCATCACCTTTTATTAAATAGTGACTTACACTGAAGACTGTATACTGAAGACCCCAAAAACAAGCCATGGTCAGCAATAAAATAGTCCAAGTTGTGTTTAATGTCAGAAATTTGTTTGTAAAAGGGCCATATTTTGAGAAACTGTAACCTTGACTCTCCTATAGTGAATCTAGCACTACAGACAATCCTGTTTCAACAATTTGAACTATTTCTTTAATGTCTAACCTGAGTTGTTTGAACATTTAAGTGACTCTTAGTTCAAAAGGGCCTTCCCAATAACATTTCAACCCACACAAACAGCTGTACATCAGAAATAAAAGACGAGGGGTGACATTCAGGGGTGTCAAACTCCTTAAGTCCCATTTATGGATGTTTCCATCCTACACACCTCAATCAAATGGCTCAATTCCCTGCTAAGCATGCAGTCAAGTGCCACAGAGTTCTGCAATTTAGCTAATTATTTTAATCAGGTGTGTTTAAACAGAGATGTCTCTAAAAGTAACGATTTGACAGCCATGGTGTCTGTATCAGTGGCAGAGCCAGAAACATTTCATTGAATCTAGGTTTCTTTTTGTGGTGCTAGTGGCTTTTATTGTTATTTTTATATAAAAGTAGGGTAAAGAGAAGGGGAAGACATGCAGCACAGGTTGCTGGGAGTGGGACTCAAACCAGGGACAGCTGCGTCAAGGACTGAAGCCTCTGTAAATAGGTAGCACACTCTACGCCACACGCAGTGCGCTTCTTTTGTGGTTTGAGCAGTGGTGGTCGCTCTCTATTGCAGAGACACATGACTAACTTTGTCTTCTCCCCCATAACTGATAACAAAAATGCACAAAAACTAGTTCCAACAAGTGATCTTTCATGTTCATATATCATCAATGTGGATAATTCACCTTAATTCCACTTATAATAATACAACTGCATTTTCTTCTTCTAAACAACAGTGACACCATGAAACTGTATACAGCTTTTATGGAAAACACCTGAAATAAAAAAAGTAATAATGGAGCACAGCACTTGGGCACATTATTTCTCTTTCAAAAGAAAAAGGAGAGAAAAGAGGTCCCTTCCACTTATGTTAGTTCAGAGGCTCTTTATGAGTTCAGAGGAAGTTTACGAGCTAACAAGCATACACACATAACACATTGCCCTTTCACAATTGCCCTTATGTGCGCTGCACATAACATGTTAGTGTCTCATTTTTTCTCTTTCACAGGAAACCAGTCATATTTATTTTTATTTAAACTAAGATGAGAAAGTAAATAAATGTTGTTGCCTTTTTAATTTAACTCAGAATCTGACCTCTTCTGCACCAGAAGAAAATGAGAAAGAAATTGTACCGTTCTCTACTAAGTCCTTCTGTAGTTGCTGTCTTTAATGATCTTGTGAACGTGTACCAAAACCACTTCTATTATAATTGTGTTAGTAATTCAGAGCATTACTGCTGCCACCATCTGTTTCGGAGGGGAACTGCTTGTTCGGGGGTTGCGGTCTCCTGGTGAATTATGTCCCCACGGAAACAAGAAATCATTGGGGTGGCGGCAGGGGTTGCCAAAGATTGGCTTATGGTGGTCATTGCAACCCCTGGCCACCCCTTGGTCTGTACACAATTATGGGAAAAATATGACTTGACAGTTATCCTGCAGACAGTCACAAATGGTCATTGCTAAAGACACTGGCATTTTATTGAAATATTGTATCCAAGCTTATTAATGGAAAGTTGAGTGGAAGGAAAATGTGTTACAAAAATAAAACTGATAACAGCAGCCTTAAAAGGATTGTAAACCAAAGATGATCCAAGAATTTGCAGTTGACTACCTGGAGATTTTAGAGCACTTGATGCTTCCCTCTGCTGTCAAACTCCATGGAGGTGCTTTGTTTACTTTCCAGCAGGAAGCTGGTACCTGCCCACACTGCCAAAGGAATTATGGCATCACTCTCCTTATAGGCAAACTGGCTTGATCTAAACCATGTACAGAATCTATGGAGTATTGTCAAGAGAGGAATGAGCGATGGCAGAGCCAACAATCCGGATGATTTGGAAACATTTTAGTTTTCCAGGAACTGAATTTTGAGTTTTTATTAGTGCAATCCGAAGACATCAAAATTACCAGAAATTGACACTTATACAGGTCCTTCTCAAAATATTATCATATTGTGATAAAGTTCATTATTTTCCAAAATATCATGATGAAAATTTAACATTCATATATTTTAGATTCATTGCACACTAACTGAAATATTTCAGGTCTTTTATTGTCTTAATACGGATGATTTTGGCATACAGCTCATAAAAACCCAAAATTCCTATCTCACAAAATTAGCATATTTCATCCGACCAATAAAAGAAAAGTGTTTTTAATACAAAAAACATCAACCTTCAAATAATCATGTACAGTTATGCACTCAATACTTGGTCGGGAATCCTTTTGCAGAAATGACTGCTTCAATGCGGCGTGGCATGGAGGCAATCAGCCTGTGGCACTGCTGAGGTCTTATGGAGGCCCAGGATGCTTCGATAGCGGCCTTTAGCTCATTCAGAGTGTTGGGTCTTGAGTCTCTCAACGTTCTCTTCACAATATCCCACAGATTCTCTATGGGGTTCAGGTCAGGAGAGTTGGCAGGCCAATTGAGCACAGTGATACCATGGTCAGTAAACCATTTACCAGTGGTTTTGACACTGTGAGCAGGTGCCAGGTCGTGCTGAAAAATGAAATCTTCATCTCCATAAAGCTTTTCAGCAGATGGAAGCATGAAGTGCTCCAAAATCTCCTGATAGCTAGCTGCATTGACCCTGCCCTTGATAAAACACAGTGGACCAACACCAGCAGCTGACACGGCACCCCAGACCATCACTGACTGTGGGTACTTGACACTGGACTTCTGGCATTTTGGCATTTCCTTCTCCCCAGTCTTCCTCCAGACTCTGGCACCTTGATTTCCGAATGACATGCAGAATTTGCTTTCATCTGAAAAAAGTACTTTGGACCACTGAGCAACAGTCCAGTGCTGCTTCTCTGTAGCCCAGGTCAGGCGCTTCTGCCGCTCTTTCTGGTTCAAAAGTGGCTTGACCTGGGGAATACGGCACCTGTAGCCCATTTCCTGCACACGCCTGTGCATGGTGGCTCTGGATGTTTCTACTCCAGACTCAGTCCACTGCTTCCGCAAGTCCCCCAAGGTCTGGAATCGGCCCTTCTCCACAATCTTCCTCAGGGTCCGGTCACCTCTTCTCGTTGTGCAGCGTTTTCTGCCACACTTTATCCTTCCCACAGACTTCCCACTGAGGTGCCTTGATACAGCACTCTGGGAACAGCCTATTCGTTCAGAAATGTCTTTCTGTGTCTTACCCTCTTGCTTGAGGGTGTCAATAGTGGCCTTCTGGACAGCAGTCAGGTCGGCAGTCTTACCCATGATTGGGGTTTTGAGTGATGAACCAGGCTGGGAGTTTTAAAGGCCTCAGGAATCTTTTGCAGGTGTTTAGAGTTAACTCGTTGATTCGGATGATTAGGTTCATAGCTCGTTTAGAGACCCTTTTAATGATATGCTAATTTTGTGAGATAGGAATTTTGGGTTTTCATGAGCTGTATGCCAAAATCATCCGTATTAAGACAATAAAAGACCTGAAATATTTCAGTTGGTGTGCAATGAATCTAAAATATATGAATGTTAAATTTTCATCATGACATAATGGAAAATAATGAACTTTATCACAATATGCTAATATTTTGAGAAGGACCTGTATTATATCATTGTGTGTAATCAACATATATACTCACCAGCCACTTTATTAGGTACACCTTGCTAGTACCGGGTTGGACCCCCTTTTGCCTTCAGAACTGCCTCAATCTTCCGTGGCATAGATTCAACAAGGTACTGGAAACAGTCCTCAGAGAGTTTGGTCCATATTGACATGATAGCATCACACAGATGCTGCAGATTTCTTGGCTGCACATCTATGATGTGAATTTCCCATTCCACCACATCCCAAAGGTGCTCTATTGGATTGAGATCTGGTGATTGTGGAGGCCATTTGAGTACAGTGAACTCATTGTCATGTTCAAGAAACCAGTCTGAGATGATTTGTGCTTTATGACATGACTCGTTATCCTGCTGGAAGTAACCATCAGAAGATGGGTACACTGTGGTCATAAAGGGATGGACATGGTCAGCAACAATACTCAAGTACTCAGGTGTGGCGTTGACACGATGCTCAATTGGTACTAAGGGGGCCAAAGTGTGCCAAGAAAATATCTCCCACAACATTACACCACCACCACCAGCCTGAACCGTTGATACAAGGCATGATGGATCTATGCTTTCATGATGTTGACTCCAAATTCTGACCCTACCATCCGAATGTCGCAGCAGAAATCGAGACTCATCAGACCAGGCAACGTTTTTCCAATCTTTTGTGTCCAATTTTGGTGAGCCTGTGTGAATTGCAGCCTCAGTTTCCTGTTCTTAGCTGACAGGAGTGGCACCCGGTGTGGTCTTCTGCTGCTGTAGCCCATCCAACTCAAGGTTCAACATGTTGTGCATTCAGAGATGCTCTTCTGCATGCCTTGGTTGTAACGAGTGGTTATTTGAGTTACTGTTGCCTTTCTATCAGCTCGAACCAGTCTGGCCATTCTCCTCTGACCTCTGGCATCCACAAGGCATTTGGGCCCACAGAACTGCCGCTCCCTGAACATTTTCTCTTTTTTGGACCATTCTGTGTAAATCCTAGAGATAGTGCGTTAAAATCTCAGTAGATCAGCAGTTTCTGAAATACACAGACCAGCCCGTCTGATACCAACAACCATGCCACGTTCAATGTCACTTAAATCACGTTTCTTCCCCATTCTGATGCTCGGTTTAAATTGCAGCAGATCGTCTTGACCACGTCTACATGCCTTAATGCATTGAGTTGCTGATTAGAAATTTGCATTAACGAGCAATTGGACGGGTGTACCTAATAAAGTGGCCAGTGAGTGTATATGAATTTCAGTTGTTGAATGGAATTATTTGAAGATATACTATTGTTTTGAAGATATACTATTGTTTTGAAGATATACTATTGTTTTGAGATTCACGCCTTAATACATATGTGTGTGCGTGTGTTTTATTTTGGATAACCTAAATATATTACCATGTTTAGAATGTGTTTATTTGAATTACATAAAGCAAATACATTTTTTTTTTTTTCAGTGTTACAAGAAAAACAGTAAGTGTAGGATTTATAAATTTAATTTGCACAAGTATCTTTGCAGAGTTGCATAACATACATAGAAATAATGCATATTTGATGTTAGTCTATTTCCTAAACACCCAAGTAACACTCTGGGTATCTTTGTCAAAGATCTTTTGTTAATTCCTGTGTGATTACTGCCTGGGGAAAATGCATGTCTTTTTACTTCACCACAATGCAATCAAAGCCACTTAAAAATGACATTTCGGTCTGGGCCTCAATCTTTGCCAAAATCATCTCACCTCAAATATACCAATCAGCATGCCTTGTTCAGTGCCATCTAATGGGACTCAGTTAAATTATCTCCAAGGAAATTAGACTAGAAATTGAAAAGGCAAAAAATAAACAAAAACAAAAAAACATTTGCTAGTTTTGACGAGGACACTGATTGTGCCAATTTGCCAGATGTAACAATGCCTGTCAAAACTCCAATTGGAGCCAGCAAAAAGAAGCAAATAGTTAGTTTTGTTAGAGAGTTCGAGGAGCAATTTGCTGTGACACTTAAAACTGTCTTTCCATTAGCCAAAGAAATGCCCTTCACTGGAACTTTGAAGATAATTAAACACATAATGGATATCACTGTCACTCTCTGACTTGTTTGCTCATTTGTCTAAGTGTGGCTGCGGCAATTCAGACCCTATTAAAACGGAATAAATCGCCTGGTTACTAAGTCATTTCACCATCTAGGAAACTGTGTGTGTGTGTGTGTGTGTGTATGTGTATCTCACTATCACATATTAAGTAGATTTCTGTATCATGAATAATTGATTCCTTTTCTTCTCTGGCATTTGATGTTTGGACAAGTTGCTAAAATGCCCCGTTTGATTTGACAAGACTAAACAGAGTGTGAGCCTCTATTATTCATTCTCTGAATTTCTTTTATAAAATCTGTCATTGCTGTTTTGTTGCCATACCATTTCTGTGCTCTGTGTCCATCAGGATTTACTATTTCCTCCAGCCTGCACTCTGTCATCACCTCTCACGCTTTATGTTTTATGTCTTGCTTCCCATTTTGTCCCCCAGTTTGTGTAGCTTGGTAATCACTCATTTTCAGTTTCTTCACTTCACTCCGTCTTTTGTCCTCCATCTATAGAATACTAGTGACTGTCAACGTCATTTCTCAAAAGCTAATGGAAGAAATAAATCCTCCGGCCGTTCTACAAGCAAACCGTATTTACTGTGTCTATGTCGACGAGTGAGTAGCAAATGCTTTTGTATATTTTACAAGGGCATTTTTTATGACTGCTGTGCTCATTTGTTTAACATATAACTGACAAGGAGACGCTTTGTGCTCAAAGTAATGATCTCAGGGCCAACTTGTAAAACTTTACTACAGCCATTATGTGCACTTAAACAAAGGATGGGGCTGCTGCTTGTAGTTTACAGAAGGCGGTTTGATCCGGTTGGGAAAATGCACCCGGTGAGTCTTCCTAATTGGCTTTCGAAAGCAGAGCCACAATTTGGAAATAATACTTTGCTTTCATTGCTCTGTTTAGTCACTAGGCTTAATGTGCTGCAAGAACTCAGATGATGCAGAATAGGTTTCTATTGTTAAATCTAATTTAGTCCTTCTTTCAATATTTGATCATTTGAAAGACACTGATATAAAAAGTGGAAATCAATTTATACATTTGGTTCAAAGATTAAGTTGAGACTACTCTCATTTGTATGTTAATTATGTAGCTGGATTGTATCTGTCAATCTGTAACAAGATAAAAATTTACTGCATTTTTTGAGCATCTTTTATAAAACTCATATATTACTTGTTAAACCAATAAATCCTGAAAACAACTGCCTTCGTATATAAGTTGTTGGGTCCAGCCATGGATTACATTTAAAGGCCAGTTTGATCTTTTCTGGAACTTTCTAAATAAATTGCATTAACCTACTTCCAGCACAGCCAGGAACAGGAACAAGAAGGGAGTAACAGTTGACTTCCCGTGACGCCACTGTTTGAATAAAAACCCCGCGTTCCAACAAACAGACCTCTTCCACACAGAACCACAGCTGGAAGGAGAGACAAAGACATGTGTCTCTTGCAGGCAAGCAGACATAACTCTTCAGATTGGATCCAAAAGTAACTAAAATCACATGCAACAAAGTTAAGCAATGATTTGCTGTTCGTGTATCCGGCATTCATTCATATAAAGGGTGCAATGAGACTTGACTTTTCTCCTGAGGCCCCTCAGAAGCACCCCTAATCGAAGCGGATTTCCCCCACAGCCAGGAAAAGAAAGCCGGGACTGATTGTACACCTTCCTACGTCCAGGTAGCGAGAGCTACTCCGCCGCATCGCAGCCCCTCAAGGAGCCGAACGTGCCTTTGTCGTACGGTTCGGCCGGGCCAGCTAAAAGCCCTTCCCCACAGCTACGGAGGCAAGCTGCAAGCTAACCCTTTGTTTACCCACAAGTGGATGTTTTTCCTCAACACCCAGGACAACTTCTTTTCAGCATGGTTCACGTAAGAGGTAGTGTTTGCACAGAGAAGATTAGTTCAAAGTTAAATAATCTGTTCGTTTAATGACGTTTGTTTTTGTTTGTGTTGAGAAACTCAGCTACAGTGAGTACAAGCAGACTAGCACTCAGCTAAGTATGTGCTCTGCGTTGTGTTTTTAAAGTTAAGACAAACTTTATTTAAAAGTTGGTTTTTAAATACAGACGATCGGCCATAATGCGCTGTCCACGCTTATTATGCATTTCAACCCTTTTATTAGTGGTATTTTTTAAGGTATGTGTTTGATTATGATGACAAGCTATAAGGTTATTTTGTTAGCTCCCCTCAGGAAAAGGGAAGTAGGAGGGAGAGGTTAGCTCATCGGACAACGAAAGACCGAAATATTATTTAATAAAACATTAAAGTATTGATAATACATTCAAATTCATCACAACAAAGTGCTCAGTATTTAATCCTGGGTATTGTGAAAGTATTCTAAGACAAAACAAAATGGACTTTTGCATAGAGATGGGATGGAATTTCACATGGATTTCTTTCAACGGTGGTCATCTTTTTGCCACTCTTCTTCAAAGGCCTGATTTGTGGAGTGCATGACTAACCTTCCTGTTGTCATATTCTCCCACCTGAGTTGTGGATCTTTGAAGCTCCTCTGGGGTTACTATGTACCTGGGTTGCTTCTCCAAATAATGCTGTCCTTGCCTTGCTTTTCAGTTTAGGGTGTTTGCCATTTCATTGACGTTTTTTAGTTGTGCCACACTCATTCCAATTTCAGATGGATTGAACGATGTTTCATGACATATTCAAAACTTGGGATATTGTTTTAAACTCTAAACTAGCTTCAAACATCTCCACAACCTTACACAAGGTGGATTTTCTAATTTTACTGCAAATAGGATAAAGTCAAATATACACGAATGCAGCTTGCCTCCGTAGCTGTGGGGAAGGGCTTTTAGCTGGCCCGGTGCTATTTATTAGCGCTGATGAAGATTTTTATCTTATTAAACCTACACTGCTATAATATTTTTGCTTTTTAGATAATTTTATTGCACAGTTACTCTGACACCAAGCCGTAGTTTTAATTGTTTCGTTCTCAGTACGTTTCATACATGAAGGTCAATATTGGCCCTAACTTTATTTCCTGTGTAAATGATAATAGGCTTCTTTTTAAATAACCGGGAAACATGATGGTGGTTTAAAGGTTCATTAAACAGTATTCACATAAAGATTGTTTTAGACACCACAACAAAAATGATGAACTATTGCTTTAAATATATTTTACTTTAACAAAATTCTCAATCTACAAAACGTTACTATTAATGGCATTTAAAATTGCAACAGGAAGTCATTTGTTAATGTATTGTAGTGTTTGGATGTGGCAGGGACAACCAACCAAAAAAAAGGATTTACAGCTAATGAACAATAAAAGTACAGTTTGTAATTTGTACTGTTTGTAATTATTTAGTGACAATTTAATTGTATAAGTAACATTGTAAAAAGAAACAGGACTGTAAACCATTTTTTATGGTCTGTGGCCACATCCACAACAATAAATGACAATTGCATGCTTTTAAACATGTTACTGTTAGGCCTCTTCTCAAAAAACCTGACGTTGACTAGTTATTTTTATCTAATTTTTGGCCTATCTCTCATTTGCCCCTTCCTTCTGTTTTAGAAAGTTTTTATACAGCTGCAACCATTTTTTTCGAATCAAATAGCATTTTCCACAAACATCTTCAACTTGAACAGAACGTGGCTTTTAACCAGCACCTTTAGAGGTGGGCATATCAACCCTGCCCAATGGCTTTCCTGTCCATTTTACAACTGATTTTAAACGTTTGTTGTTGTTTTAAAAGCTCTTAATGGCCATGCCCCACCTTATTTATCTGAACTTTTATGTCTTTCTATACATGGCAGATCCATAAAGTCATCAAATCAACTTTTATTAGATGTTCCAAGGACCAGGCTTAAGCATTGGGGTGACTGGACATTTTCAGTGGCAGTAGCACCCCGACTTTGAAACCAACTCCCTTAAGACTTTTGCTCCACCACTGAGCCAGGCATCTTTAAATCTAAGCCTATGACTTATTTTTTCAGGAAGGCTTTATTATTTTTATTTGATTCTTATGTTCCTGTTGTCTGCTTTAATGGTTGTATGCTTTTCATGTTTTGGGATTTTCACTGTGATTTTGTTATGTTACTACTTTGGTCATCTTAGTTGGTTGTTTTAAATGAATGAAAGAAAGAAAGAATGAATGACTGAAACATATTAACGATATTTTGCCATTTCTTCGTGACGAAAGATGTGAATCAGTTTAGCAGTTTTCGGAGATTTTTTATATTTACAGAGCTGAGCAAAACACAGATCAGATTTAAACTGTGCCAAGTAATTTAATGTGTGCTGCTAAATCCATATTAATATCCTGTTTTCTGCTCTGCCCACAACATACCCCCATTCTTCTTTGTTCTTCCTATTAGCGTGTTATTGCAATGATGCAGTGAAAAGGCCTTGGGATTTTGTTTTCAAGAATTTGTCTCTTTTTTTTTTTCATTACTTTCATCTCACCTTCCTCCTTAGTACCCAATCTTTTGCCTGCCACATTGCCCGCTCCCTTGATTTGGCCTTCTATGCTTGGATGAACATTGTGAAGCTGCAGTAGCCTCAATGCGGTTCACTGATTATTGTAATTCATACACTTTAATTAGCTGCACAAACCATTAGCCACAATTAGAATATTACAGAATGTTTTGTGGCAGGAGCCAGCCACGAGATTGGCTTTATCTGCTGAAGGAGAAGAGGATGATAAAGGAGAGGGAGAGAGTCACAGAGAAAGTGACAAGAGGGCAAACCGCATTTAGATTTTAATCCTTGTGTATTTACACTGCATCATTTTATTCTTGTTGGTTTTCAAAATCTTAAAAGTACAACGGAAACTAGATGCTTACATACTGCATAAAAAGACACAACCTTTTTTCAATTCATTCTAAGCTTTTCCTGTATTAGGTCAGTTAGAATAATTTAAATAATTTGTATTTGCTAAATGCAAGAAAACATAAGAGTTCATTTATGTTTTGTTTTTTTTGCCTCTTTGAATTCAGAGGTTTACATACATTTCATTAGTATTTGCTAGAGTTGCCTTTTGAACTGTATAACTTGCTTTAAATATTTGTTTACCTTTCCACAATCTTCTGGGAATTTTGGCCCATTCAGGTTGGTTTTTACGTTGTTGTCCTTAATCCAACCAATTTTGCAGTATGATTAGGGTCATCGTCCATTTGGAGGACCCATTTCCACCCTAGTATTAACCTCTTGACTAATGTCTTGAGATGTTGCTTTAATATTTCACGTACTTATTTTTCCCTTTGATGCCAATTTCTTTAGTAAAGCACCAGTCCTCCGTGTAGCAAAACACAAACGTCACATGATGGTGCCATCCCACAGTTGAGATATTGTTCTAATGCTTATAAACTTCCCCCCTTTTACCTTCAAAAGTAATTACATCATTATGGCCAAACACTTTTAGTTTCATCAGACCACAGGACAGTTTCCAAAAAACTTGTTTAACACAACTCATACCAAGACATGTTCTTCACCTATGATGGTATGATGGCTGGACCCTCCCATGCTGTTTATACTGGCACACAATATCATTGTTAAAATAGATTAGCATGACACCATGAGACATCAGGGTATTCCACCAACGAATAAAACAGACTTGTTCAGGGCCTCGATTTTCTTTCTGATATCTTGTATGATTTCTTTTGACATTTTCATGATGTCACACAAGGAAGCAGTGTGTTTGAGGTGTTTCCTTAAAATACATCCACAGGTCAACATCCATTTATCTCAGAAGTAAATTAACTGAATCAGAAACTTGCAAAGCTTACAGTTCTTTTCTTGGTAATCCTAACTAACCCAAAACAGAAAAGGTTTTGTCCAATTAATTGTTGGACAGTATGAAAAACAAGCCTAGGTGTCTTTAGATAAATTGTGTGTATGTGGTTTCCACTGTATGTATCCATGTTATTTGTTCATTATTTTATGTTTTCTATCTATTATTCACAAAGCTGGGTTGAACACAAAAATAGGTTTTGATAAAGTGTTCTATCTTTCTCAATGCAATTCGTTTTTTGCTGGCTGACATAGTCATGTGACCTCACGTGCAATCCCACATTTTTCCTTCAAATCTATAGTAGGTGTGAGTCACTAGATCATTTGTGTTGCATTGGTGTCTGACACGGCGGGATGAGTTGTGTGGTTAGACCTTTGAAACCATTACGGCACGCTTGACATATCAACTTGATCCCACAGTAAAGATTGCAAAGTATATACATCATCCACACAAGGGCTGACATTACATGGCTGAATGGACCATAGAGATGAGAAGAAAACACTGTTCAATGATTTTTTTCATGAAGCCCATTATGTTGGGGTGACAAACTGCAGGTAATTATGCAGCAGTGTAGATGTATATATTGAAGTATTAATATTGTTGGAACCATTTCTTAGGTTACACTTGAATTCAGATGTAAATTGGATGTGCGACTGCTTTATTTTCCAATCACTCCCTTTCTACATCTAGATCATAATTCCAATTAATCGTATTGTTTAGGATATTACCGTTATTCATTCAATATCTCCTGCTTTCTTATACACTAATATGTTACATCAAATGCTTAGGTATAGCCCATGTTATGATGGCTGTAAGCAATAGCACAATGGTTGCCCTGATGACCATTAGATACAGTGCAGCTAATAAGCTCTGTCATGTGAGAGGGAACAGCATGGCTCAGTGCCACCTCATTGGCTCTGTGCTGTACGTCTGAAAAAGGGCAGAAGTCCTCAGGGATAAAATAACAATACTAATCGAATTTAAAGCAGCACTCCACTTCATAAGTAGATCATGTAAACAAGACAATTGATCTGTAAAAGTTGAATAGGGCTGAATGCCAATTTTCACTTGCTTTCATTAGTACAAAATACAAATAATTAGGAAATCCTTTTTAACTTTAATACCTCGAAGGTTTATAGTTTGCCTACCAACCCACCAGTTATAAGAATGATGTTCAAACACTAGCAAAGCAAAATCTAACTTGCTCTGTGCTGTTCAGATGCTCTTATTTACATTTACATTGTCTTGCAAAAGTATTCACGCTCCGTTGACCAACACAAAGTAATGTATAGTTGTCAAGTGGAAGGAAAATAGTACATTGTTTTTATTTATTTTTTGGTACATTTATGAACCTAAAAAGTCTCATGCCACAACAGGTTTTCTTTCAGAATAAAACCCCCACCCACCACATAGCATTTTGTACAGAGGCAAAAAATTATATTTTTATTGGTCGTATTGAACCCTGAATGGCTAGAGGCAAACTGCAAACTAGACTTCTTTAGGTTTAGTTTTAACAACTTTCTTCTTGCCACTATTTTATAAAGGCTAAATTTGTGGAATGCATGACAAATAGGTGTTCTGTTGACAAATTATCCTACCTGAGCTGTGGGTCTCAGCAAGTTTTCCAGAGATACCACTTCTTGACTGATTTTCACCTTGTTAAGCTTGTCAATTTAGGTGGTTGTCGATGTCTTGAAAGATTTTCAGTTGTGCCATTTCCTTACCATTTTCTGATGATGGATTGAATAGAGTTCAGTGGCTGTTTAAAGCTTGGGATTTGTTTTATATTTTATATGTTAAACTTGCTATAACTGCTAAACAACTTTATCCCTGACCTGACTGCTGTTTGTTGTGATGCTGTTTGTTCACAAATTAATTTCTAACAAACATAGGAGGCCTTTTACAGAACAGCTATATTTATACTGAGATTAAATAACTCACAAGTGGACTATGGATCTCCCTGCTCTCCCACCGACCTTCGACCCTCCACCACCCCATCGCCACCATCTAGCTTCTTAGCTCCTTCCAACTCCCTTATTATTGGGCCTCCACTCCATCACCAGTATTGGATCCCGGGGGGGAGACATCTCTAATCCTGATCCTAAATCATTCATTCAAGCTCATGTCATTCATAGCATTCATGTCTTCCTCCTGGGTCTGAGCGCCAAAGAAATAAACATCTGCTATTTAACTTCTCTAATCGGCATCTTTGCGTTTTTATTGAGTCTTTACAAGTTTGAAATGTATATCAGTGACGTGTGATGGGGTTCATAAGTGGTGAGGCACAGACTCCTCTGGAGTTGGATGTACACATATTCTGACCCAAAATAGAGGTTTATATTTCAATTTTGACCTTAATTAAATTATTTAATAAGTTTAAAAGCTTTGAATTATGCTTTTATGAATTCCATACTGTACAATACCACAGCAAGAAAAAACATATTTTATGCGGTCTTTTATTATATTATTTTAAAATATTCTTTTCCTTTTGGCTGCTCCCTATTTTTTTTATTAAAAGTGAAAATTGTGTATGATCTTATCTTTATTTGTGAAGTATATGAAGTCCATGGAAGCAGGGGTCATTAATCAAGTCTTTTAAAATCTCCCGGTTCTGCCTCACCTTTGTTTTGTGGATGCTAATGTCTGTGCTGCCCAAGGGCGTAACCCTTGGGTCTAGTGTTGGGGGGGTTAAGCTCTCTGCCTAGTTGTTAATTTATTGAATCATTTACTTTTGTAAAAAGAATTAGGCTAATTTTGCATTCCCTTTTTAGAAGTTCATTCCAATGCTTTTACTGTGATTTACATAACTTTCCTGTATTTTTTGTATTTACTCTGCAGTTTTTCTGTTCCACATCAGTTCAGCAATTAATAAAAAGCTTACTTTTATTTCATCTTTTTTCTAACACAGAAGTATTTAACATTTTTAGAGCCCCTTCATGTTCATAGATGCTGCATTGTGGTGTTTCAAAAGGTTCACAATAATTTGACTTGGTTTTAATTCTTGTTAGTAGTTTAAGTGGAGGATGAAGACCAACAGTTTATAACTCATGAAAAACACATTTGGATGAAGCAGATGACACATTTTGTGATATTTAGAAAATACTTTCTGCTTAGTCCGTCGAACTAAAGTTGTTCTTAAGCTCAGATAATTACTGTGGCTCAAATAAATGTGCTTCTTTTCTCATCGATGTAAATAATTTGTTTTTTCTCTCTCCCATATCTGAGGCTCCATTGTCATAATTCCTTACATTTCTAAAAAGAAAACTGCTGTAAAATTGTTTTCTTATATTTTAATGGAATAGTAACACCCTAAAAACACATTTATTTATTTTAATCATGCTGTGAGCTATCCCAAAATTTCATTAAAATGCTCCGTTCATGAACCTTTTGACTAAAGATCAGAAATTTTTACATCATGATGCAGATCCAGCTAGAAGCTCACAGAGAGGGTTACTATTGTTTTCTATCACGGTCAGGCCATTTAACTTCACCTGTAGCTCAGGTGAAAGTCCCTCATCATGACCCTGATAATGCTCATTAGTGAAACTCCACCTCATGTCTTGCTGGGTGATTAGCACTAGCTTGCAATTAGCCCATTATGAGCCAGCTCTCAGGTTTAACGCTAACTTCAGTCTGAGTTAAGCCACTCTGCTTCCACTTGTTCCTGGGCGAACACACCCACCAGACTCCCACTCTCTGGTTTGCTCTACGGCTGCTCTGAAATGAGCCGTCTCCTCTATTGTAGCCCTGTTTGATGCGCTCAGTGTATCTTTTTGGGTTATTAATGAGGCAGCCCGATGCTCCTGGACCGAACACCCGTTCTGGACTTGTCCAGAATGGACAAATTCAGTCCACCTGAGCCTGTGTGCATAGTTGCGCAGTCGCGATGCTGCGTCTGTGCAAATAACCACTTTTTGTCTTTTTTTCCTTTAGATTCATTTTCAGGCTGGGTAGCACGGGCAGTGATTATATGGAACACAATAGAAACAAATGTGATTGTTTTTAATAAAAATGTGAAGTGTGTCATTTTGAGGCTAAATGCATCTTTTGAAGATCAACTCCTAAATGTCTTCTTTCATGGGATTCGGGGCTGCTCTGTAAACATCTGGATCTTCAGCCCCAGAGGTCAATGTTGTCAGATCCTTGTCATTTTTGCCTGCTACTAACCCTCTTCCACCAGTAGGGGCGTTAGGAGCTGAGTTCTGGGTGGTCAGGTGTTTCGCATGAGTGTCATCAGCTGAAGGACTATAAGAAGGAGGCGAGCCAGTACTGAGTGTTTTGCCTCTTTGTGGTATTTAACTTGGCCAATTCATGGAGTTGTTTCTCTGAGAAGATTTGGTTTTTGTACCTTGACTAATGTTTGTTTTTGTCTCAGGTTGATCAAGCCTCGTTCATGAGAGGTATCAGAAGGAACTTACCAACAGTTTTTAAGGACTCTGGATTCTTGTTTTGTTCCGCTGGCAGCCAGATCTGATGTTGTCCTCACAGCTTCAAGCGAACCCTGTCCACCCTCCACCATAACTCTCAGGACTCACCTGCTACGGCAGTGTTGCATAGCCCGCCGCTCACCAGGATCACAACCTCTCTCCCTGGCGGACTTAACCCTACCCAATGTAAGCTTTCTCTATAGAGTATATTTGAGAATTTCAGTAGTGGTTCTTACCTTCGTCTGTTTTCCCTTGCAGTCTCTCTGCTACTTCTGTTTCCTGCACCTGACCCTGAAAATAAAGTTTTCTTAAACATTTCTCTGTTTAATCGTGTTTTTCTGCATGTGGGTCAAGTATCGAAGTAATGTTATTATATTGGGGGGGGGGGGGGGGGTCATATTGACTTGATCAGTTTGGGGACGTCATAACCCCTCTAACCCCCCTGCACATTACGCCCTTGGTGCTGCCCATTTAATGCCAAGTGAAATCTGTAAACTCACTCTTTTCTGGTGTACAACTCCAGTTAAAATGAGTGGATTACTTTTTTCCAATGTGGTTGAAGTGGATCTTTCAGCTCTGAAGTTGGTCTTCCTCCCTCTAAAATCTCCTGTTTTGACTAAAAATCGAGTAAGAAAAAAAAAAATTTTCCAATAGTGAGAAGTAATCTTCCATTGATCAAATTTAAACAGAGCACTGTTACAGGACTTGTCGGTGAAAACATCACTGCTCTCTGGGTAGCTGAAGGGTATGTAGTGTATTGACTATGAATCTGAATATATTATTTAATATGTAATATTAATACTTTAATATTTTATCAAATAATATTTCGGTCTGTTAAGGGTTGTCCTGTGAATACCAGCTCAGTAAGGCGGTGGAATTAGAACAAAATCGAAAAGGGTGAGCCAAGCTCTGACATTATTGAACAGCAAAACTCTACACACACATGGAATGAATTCACACAATTTCTTAAAATACAAGAATTTATTAACAAAAATAAGTCAACTCAAAGTCAAACACATTTCAATCAACAAACTCTTTACTATGCTAAAACAATCCAACTAACTACCAAGCAGAATTAAAGAATAGGGAAAACTAATGGGCTATGTACAATATGAACAAGTTGATAAAAGATGGTTGAAATCATGACCGAAAAAGTGATGCAACATTACCATACAATGTTTATGTTTGAGAACCAAGGATTATCTTGACGAATCTGAAAATGAAGTTAAGTTAGTCTTAGAACCAACTTGGGCAATAATCAGTACACCTTTAGACCACCATTCACAATGCAAGATCAGATAAAATATTATTTTAATAAAATAATGTTTTAAATAATGATCTGCTGAAGAAAACCAACCTTCTGGATGACCAATTCTCAACGGTGTCTCATTAGCTGCCTTTATTTATTAAAATAATATTTAAAGAAATATTATTAAGGAAATAATAAAATATTTAAGGAAATATTTTTGAAAAAGAGACAAATCTTTCTGGAGAAATAGGCTTAAGTATGCGAGCACGTGTTCTTAGCTGTTAGCAGTTAAAGCTAACAAAAGTAGCTTAAAGCTTAGAAACATAATCAAACACATACTTTTAAAATACCAGGGTTAATAAAAGAGTTAAAATGCATAAGCGCGGACGACGCGTTATGATCAATCTTCTGCGATTAAAATCACCCTTTAAATAAAGTTCATCTTAACTTTCAAAACACACAAAAACAGAACACAAAACTGAGCACGTACTGAGCAGATAGCCTGCTAGCACCAAGATAGCTGAGTTCAACACAAACAAAACCAAACTTCATAAAATGAAAGACGTTTAGATCATTTCATTCTAAACCACTTCTATCACTCTGCCCAGACCCTAACCTCGTATGTGAACCGTGCTGAGGAGAAGTGTCTGGGCGACGACGAAGTTTGAAGAAAGCTCTGTGAACAAAGGGTTAGCTTCAGCTAACCTCCACAGCTGTATGTGAAGGACGGCTCGCTCTGTCCGCCAACCAACTGCACAGTTACTGTAACCATAGTGATGTGGTCCCTGTTGTGCTCATTTCAGAAACTGCTTCACTCGGCTTGCTGGGAACTCTCTGGGAAACAGTTTGCTTCTGCCGATCTCAGAGAGAAAGTCAAGCAACGCTTATACCTTAATTACCCCTTTTTATGAATGAATACTGGATACACATACAGCAATTCATTCGTACTTAACTTAGTGCATATGATCGGCTGACCGTATGACACTCCTTGATCCAGTTTGAAGAGTTATGTCTGTTTGCCAGCAAAGAGACATTAGCACGCTGTGTCTCTCTGTCCGGACCCCCTTGGAGGACCCCGCGTACAAGAGATCGATTCCTTGGAAAGGGGGTGCTTTTATACAGACAGTGGCATCATGTGGCATCCTTTCCCTGGCTGTGCTGGAAGTAGGTTAATGCAATTTCTTTTAAAAGTTCCAGAAAAGTCTGTACCGGACTTCATGTTGTAACCATGGCTGTGGTCCCAACAGTAGCAACATGCTGTTAGCTGTCTGTGCCTATGGGGCTCAGCACTGCCTCCTATCAGTGCGGCCCGCTATGTTTTGGCTCACCTTGTCCATTTTCCCTGTGCATTTTGGCCCCGTTAGAAAGATTTTAATATGTCACACACATTCATTAAATATATTAGACTGTGGAATGTCTAGTATATTTAGACATATTTAGGTGTGGAATGTAAACATATTTAGTACATGTGTAATCAAGCATGTATATTGGCGGTATAAAGAGAGACAGCAATGGCAGGCGCCAGCTGCCTGCATCAGTCAATGTGGGACACAGCACCATCAGTGGTGAATATTGCCTCACCTTGCCTTTTTCCCGTGTATTTGAATAGTACATAAATTCAGCAATTTTGACCGTAAAAATGTTGAAATCATACAGAAAACAAATTTATAGAACAGTCAAGTGGACAAATTGATTTTCTCTTTTCATTGCTAGGATTTTACTTGTCATGATGACAGGTGCGGGCGGCTGTGCCTCACTTGCCTCCCCTGACTGCACGTCACTTATCCATAGTCTGAAAGAAATAGGTTCCGCTGTATTTTATTAGGGGCATTAGGAAGCAAATAAAAATCTTTAGATTTCTGATTTTTATTGATAAAAATTGTTTTCCTCCTCTTCATAGGTATGGGTTGCGTATCACATAAAATCTCAATGAAAGACTTTGAAGTTTTGGGTTTTAATGTGACAAAATGTGAAAAATTGGGTATGAATACCTTTGCTATGCACTGTAGCTCATGATCATTCATGCCAATTAATGTTCACCTATAACCCCCATCACTGATGCATACAGCCCACATGTTCAGACACATGGGTTAAATGTAATTTCAGCAGCAAGGAGTATCCCCACAGCAGGCATTTCGGGACCTTTATGGAGACTTTGTTCATGTTTGTCCAGCCTTCGGCACAGTGTCTTCCCTTATCAAAATTGTTGAGTTTTCTTTGAGCCGTCAGCAGAAGTGACTCCATCTCGCCCCGTTCTCACATGGCTACATTGCAATTGTCTGCTCCAGTGAAGCCTTTTGCCATGTGGGAAAGGTCTGCTCTTTTCATGGACACACACATGCACATGCACCTACACACATACCTCTACATCTGGTTGATTCACTTTGCTGGAGCCTACAGACCTCCAACTGCATGATTTATCTTAGCCAGCAAGTCAGAGCATTCGGGTTGTTGTAAAATCATTTCAGCTTTTCCAGCATCCCAGGCAAGAATCTTTTTATTATTTTTCTGAGCACATCAGCATTTTAAGCTTAGTAATTTTTTTTTGCAGCAGACAGATCAGTAGAAACAGTCTTTAGTGATTAAGATGATGATCCAACAGCAGTATTTCAATTAAATTGTAAATTCTATGCATCCAATTGTGCATGTGATAAAAACTAACCGGTGGACATTACCAATAGTGTGTGCATAATCTATCTTCATAAAATTAAAATGCAGTAAGTCAGAGCGGTAAGAAGTAAAGGTGAATTAAACAAAACCGTATTGTTGGCATCATTCAGCACCAAAAGGGTAGATAGCTGGCTCTATGTTCAGTTAATACTTTGAAGCATCATCAGTTTAATGTAAATATAACTTGTATGAAGAAACAAGCTAAAGTGCATATTTAACTGCTGCTAGCATTCAAACAGAACCTTACTAACACTTCAGGCCAGGTCAAAGCCATAATAAACACGATTAGAGATGATTAGACAAGAAAATGGCTGGTGACTGAAATCATATTGTTTTTTTAGCTGTTGAGCCGTGACCGGTCTGGTTGGAAACTCCAAAATCCAATCTTTTTCAGACCAAAGAATACACTATTCTTGGTAAATATTGTTATTTCTAATATCAGTAAGGTGCTTAAAATCAAGTCAGAGGATGGCATGCAGAGATGTGTCTTCAGTTTGTTAGTTTTGTTTTATCCTTTTGAGCCTTTAACCTTTCCCTGTTGTGGAAAATACTACACTTAGAAGCAATAGGGACCTAAATTCTTTGGGGAATACACACCAAGACTGTTTTTTTTAGTAATATTATTCACACTATTTGCTAATAATAAGATGCTACAGACTGTTTAACTCCATAGTCATGTTGTCTTTGTTTTGAAATACTGTAGTAAAAACCTTTTATAGCAACAGCTCTTTTACACAACACTGCTTGACATTGGATTTAAAAAATTAACAATTTTAAAGAAATATATTTTCAATGCTGAGAAATCAGAATTGACTCAAAATTGTATTAGCAGGTCAAAGCTCTTACTGCCAAATGTATTTACAAATATATATAAAAAATTAATTTTGTTATAACTGTCAAACAGATTCTAATCTAAGTAGAGGGTGTTTGGGTGTAACACAAACAAATTAAGAAAGAAATGTAGTATGCAAATTTGCTAAATTAGGCATTGCATACCTCAGACTGCAACATGGTAACAAAGTGTTTCCAATATGATCCTTGGTGCTGTACGTGTTTAATAAGCACCAACAGGGACTGGTGGTAAACATTTCCCCCTTAGATGTGTGGTAGTTTGAGGCCAATTTGCACCAATAGTCTACAAGGGGTTATTGCAGCAGATTATAGGTTATAAAGTTCCTTCTCATCAACATTTTAACAAGAAAATCATACCAGCTTTATATGAATAGGTACAAGCTGCACATGCCAAGGATATTTAAAACATGCGCCATTATTGTCATGGTAATTTGAATACCAGCGCAGTATAATTTTTTTTATTTCATTGGGAAATTTATTTTTTGACAGTTTTATTTGGTAAGGCTTTTATTCATGTATCCTGTATTGCAACAGTTATTGTTTTAACCACCCACCTGGTTTTGTGACACATTTGATCACAACATTTCTCTACACCTTCACATAGCCTTGACAGTTCCCAAGTCTTTAAGTTGATATTTTGCTCTGTGCAGCCTGCGAAGCCGCCTGAGGGAATTTGTGGAGACCTGCATGAAGGCTATGAATCGCTTCACTGCTTCTTACACATAATTCGGCCTAGAGTCTTGAGCAAAAACAGTGGTCACTCTAACAACTGCAACACCTCCTCTGGTCGTTATTGCCCGATGGGCTTAACAAGGCAAACCAGAGTATAGGAACTGCTGAACTCGCTGGAACTGGTTCTTTTCATAATATTTACTGTGTTTAAGAATCATAAAGGTCATACATTTGCAAGTATTGGTGAGCCTGATAAATTAAAACTACACGCAAATCTTTGCCTCACCTTGAATTCCCCATCATCAACTATCAGGGAAATTTCATAGATTTAGCTTCAGTTTTTAACACAATGGTGGGCTTGCCACACATTATCTTTGCGGTCATGTGAAGGGCAGATGCTACTGAAGGGGAGATAATTGGTGGCAAAATGTCTGAAATGTATAATTAGAAAGGACAAGACACTCCCCCTCTTTTCTTTCCTTCTGAGCTGCTTTCTCTTTCAGTTGGTGATCTGAGTGCCCGAGTGAGCTTTGATCTGGGCTAAGGTTCTCTGAACCCTGTTAGATAGGATATATTTGCTCCAACACACATCACTCTTTTGGTTTTTTATTTGGCACAATGCTGCTGCTTGCAGTACGTCAGATAGTGTACAAAGCCGCAGGTGAGGTTCTACTTAATTCTTGCTTCCAGCTTTTCTGTCTCATGACTTTTTCAAAGGTATGATGTCTTTGTAGTCTCTGAACTGCATCATGAATGATCATCACTTAACATCATTATTATTCCAGAGCACACTAGGACATATGTGCTCCTTGACTTGTCTGTTTTGTGTCATGGCTTTATTATTGTTACAGTTTTAAGCTTTGACGTGCACAGCAAATGCAGAACTTCATTGAATTCACTTTAATGTTAACAATTATTTTTTGATTAATAAAAATGTAGTCTTTCTGATTAGTTTAAACATGGTTGTGAGTTTCATTTTTTTTTTATCAGATGGGCTCACAAGGGTTTGATTTAAGAGCCTAACGTCATCAGCTGTGCCTCTTGTGCCACACAACATTACCATCTCAGTCTCTCCTCAGTCCAACAACCTGCAGCTTGACTGTAATAAAGGAGGGTTAGGAGAAATGGAGGTCATTTGGCCTATTACTGGTGGTTACAACAACACATAAGGGATCAGAATAAGGAGATACAAATCCTGCAATAACGGAGTCAGTGGTAAAGTCTTATAGGAATCACATTTTGGGGAACACACCTCCTTAACAGAAAGACTGTTTGTGCTGTAATAATCCAATCACACCATTGCCTCTGTTTTGCATTTTAATTTTGTTGGAAAATAATGCGGTAAGTAATGGACTTCTTCTGACATTCAAACTGTCCATCACATTAGCGCCACAACTCACACACCATGTATACTGTACTACGAAAACCTCAAGATGCTTGAAACTAAAAGCGAAATTTATGGCATGAACTTGGATACATGAAGCATAGAGCATTGAATTCCCTAGCACCCAGTTGAACCTTAAAAATAAAACTAAATAAAAATACAAGACAGTCATTGTGACAAAGGCAATTCACTTGGTCCTGACACAGCAGAACATTGTAAATCGCAAACATTTAATGTCTCTTGACATGCTGAAAATTTAATAGCATCAGTGTCTCAATTTATACACCGTATATACTGTGCATAGTGATTACTGCTACAGGGTTTAGGCAAGTGCAGCCATGAACTGATAACATTACATAATGTCTGCAGAGCTATGCAGACACCCTGTCTGCACTGACAAGGATTTACTCACTTTGGCATGACAAATGCTTAAAGTGGCTACAACAGGAGGGAAGTTATACCTATTTTCTGATTTATATCGCAAGTGATTATTTGACCACCTAGGGCACCTACAGACTGTGCAGAGCATTGAATCTTGATACAAAGATTGTCAGTTGATCATTAACACCTTGACATGTAGCAAGAAATAACCGTGTAACAAGCTCTTTTCTTGTTAACTTGCTATGTTGTTTAAATGTTTTAATGTCAGTGGGGTTGAGTTGCACAGTTTAAGGATTAAACTTAAACAAGGGTAACAGAGTATTTTTAGCCACTTATTGCTGTATGAATCTAATAACTTAAAGTGATGCCAATTATAAACACAGGTCTTACACGAGTACAATTTATTAAGAATAACCTTTAAAATAATGAATTTCTTTTTTTTTTTTTTACGTTTTACCTATTAAACTTGATGAGGCAGAATATGTTTAATTTCTGTGTTACAGTTGTCTGTCTTTGTGCATATTGTGAAAATGTTAACCATGTTCTACATGCTTTTTCGTTCTTCATCAGCATCAATGAATCTGCCACCTCCCTAATCTGTTGGTTTTACTGTAAACTGACAGTCTCTATCCATATATATATATAATGTGAGCCCCTGAAAAAGGAACTATATCCCCTCCCTCCCCTGTTCCCTCCCTTTCTCCATCTGTTCCTGGGATGAGGCATGGTAAGGAGCCAGGGAGAGCTACGAGCTGGAACAAGTCTATCTGCAGCAGCAGGCCTGGCCTCTGTAGCCACAGAGGGACTCAAACTGAAAGCAAGAGCCCACTTTTCGTCCGTCCAGATGCAGATGACTTCGCTTTTCCTCCGCCTCTCTGCCACACAATAATACCCTTTTGTAGCACAAGGGTAGAATCCAAGCTTTGTCCAGTCAACCTTAATTTATGGCACACATATTTTCTAGACGCACATATTGTTGCACAAGCTACAAAGGCATAAGCTTTCAAAGAGATGGAGAGGAAGTGCTGGCAGGAGGATTCTAGCAGTTTCTTTGTCTGAGGAATGGTATAAATCATTCACCACAACATGCAATTCCAGATTCAACAGTGCATTAATTTTTAGAACTTCAAAGATGTGAAGGGATTCGGAGGTGATTTTTTCCCCCCTCCCAAAACCCTATTACATTTCTATAACCCTGTATTTTACCTGAGGTGCGCCGCTGATCATGTTTTGTGTGGCCTTAGATGTTATGGTTACCTTTGTTTACTGAACCTTAAAACACTTAAAACACTGGGTGTAGACCTTATTCGAAAGAATGGTGCAATAATTATTCTTCTTATTGCAAAACATGATTTCATGTACAGCTAAAACCAGATATTTACATACACTGTATAAAACAACAAACACTTTCTTGCTGTCTGACATTAAATCAAACAAGCTTGCTTGTTTTCAGTCAGTAATGATTACAAAATATTTCTATTTGCTAAATACCAGAATAATGAGTGCATATACTTTTAAAGCACACTTTAAATACACAAATTTACTATTTAACATTATGTGAAAATCACACAAAATCAGACATCATCAAGAGAATTGTGGACGTCGACGTAGAACAATTTTAAATGTTTGAAGGTGCCACATTAATCTGATCAAACAATTATAAGCAAATATAAATGCCATGAGAATGTCCAGGTATCATTATGTTTAGCAAGGATGCAAGCACCAATACATAAATGTGTTCAAGTGTAAAATATGTGTTTCAACCCAACAGGAGGGAAAAGGGAAACACATTATGAAGATTTTTGCTGAAGCTGGTAAGCATGGAGTGAGACAAATGTAAAAAGAAATCCCATATGCTTAGATGTCTAAATATGTAAATGTAAGTGAGTAAGTAAATATAAATAAATTTAAGATTTGTATTTGCGCCTTGTTGTCAACTTATACATACATGTGACGTCAGATGTTTCATTTGTAAGAATACAAGTAGATAGTTGTGTATGATGTAAGGAATGAACGTACTAAAAACATACGATGATTGATTAATCCCTGTCCCATGAGGTAACAAAACGTTACAGGGTGTGAGAGTCAGGCTGACATATTCTGTTCCCCTTTGATGTTCCTAAAACATCGTTTTTCTCTTTTTAAGAGTGGAAATATATTTTCATACGTCACAGGAACAGTATGTTTGATAGAGGAATATGTGAAGTACTTACATAATAAATCTGCTAGAGCTGATGATTTTTAGAAAAAACACAACAGACATTACCTAGAAATATCTTTTATAAATCCAGCAATGTATTATATGTGACATTAGAACGTGATCTACCAGTATAAGAAGCATACATTTTCATCTTTTCAGGAAGCCTAATTTTTGCTCTTCAGCAGAGTGAGCTTTCATGCTTATCTGTAATAAAAGACTATAATTTAACGCAATGTGTTGTAAAACAGTGTTTGGTGGCTGACTGATATCTTTCGTGTTAAAGTGAACATGACACAAGTTGGAAAGGACTTTGATTTTCTCGACGATAAAAAAAAAAATAACAAAACAAAAAACGTAAGTGACAGGAACAGATCTTTGCAGGGGAACAACACAAGACCCGCTTCCTCTTCTTCTTGTTTAATGGGGGTTGGCTAACAACTTTCAGGTGAAATACTGCCACCAACTGGTAAGGAGTGTAACAGCTTCATCAGGAGTTTTAAATTCGTACTTGTATATTTGTGATTCGTACTCGTAAATTTGTGATTTGAACTTGTATTGTTGCAAAGTTGTAACTTGTATTCATAACTTCTCAACTTGTATTCTAACAGATGAAACATCTGATGTCACATCTTGTATAAGCTGGCAACAAGGCCCAAATACAAATCTTAAATTTATTCATGTTTATTTGCTTATATTTACAAATGTAGACACCTAAGCGTGCATTTTGGGGGGGGGGTTTTTTGGTTTTTTTTAACAGTTCTTACTCCATAGGTATGAAAGAACATTAGACACAATAAAACGAGTCATATAATGACATGGGCTAAAAGTCCACTCTGAAAAAAACAAGATAATACAAAAGCAGCATAAAAGATTACAGCTTCTAAATGCACACAAGTAGTTTGATGTTAAGTTTTGTTACACCACATGTCTAGTGGTCCAGTAAAACTAAAATTGAAGCTTTAAGCTAGTACATTTAATGAAAAAAAGAGGGAAGTTTACAAGGCTGAGAACATCATCCCATTTACTAAATGGAGGGGTACCAGCTTCATGTTGTTGGGGTACTGCAAGAGGGACAGGTGTCCACAAAATAGATAGTATTATGAGGAAAGAACGTTATGTCAAAATACTGAACCAACATCAGCCAAAAAGTAAAGGCTTGGGTACAAATAGATTTTCTGAATTAGGTATGAAGTAGCTTAAACCCGGATCTCAGTCCCTTTGAGAACTTGTGTCTTTACCAGTTCTCTCAAGGAGATAACTCTAAATTCCTGCCAGCTATTTAACTATACTAAGATTTGGGAATGCTTTCTAAAATGTTTGACCCAAGTAACAGTTTAAAAGAAATTCTACCAAATATTAAGGAAATACATGGTAACGTCTGACTGTGAACAAGGTAAAAAAAAAATATGTTAAAAATCATGTAAGTCATTACAATTTTTTAAATCCTAACTGAGTTAAATGTGAAAGATTAGTTTAATTCAGTGTCAGTGAGGAACAAAAGCTTATCTAGTTTTTATACAGTGTATCTAAATATTTGGTTTTCTCCATATGCAAACTATTATCCATTTAAAGTTTAAATATATTTGCCAGTGGCCCATCTTTATAATTTTTGTCTTTTCAAACACAATTATCTCAGACACATGCACTGAACAAAAACTGTATTTCTTTGTTCTATTTGACCTGCCATCCATGGTCTAATCACAAGTGACTGGTTACCTCCTATGCAGAAAAACATCAACCTAGACCTTTCCAAATTCAGCTTGAACACATAGACAGAAACAGAAAGCTCCTGGAGGGAAACCCATACCCATTGATGCTTGGCGTAAGTTGTTATTCCGGTAGAGATACAAGAAATAACTAACTTCACCCAAAACCACGATCTCTGAAGAATAACCCTTAAATTTATCTGTACTCTGGTAAGGATTGTAGACTGAGTGAAACAAAGATGGACATGGCCACATTGACATTCTCGTTTATGTTATTTTCTAGCATTCAGTCACAATATTAATTTGGCAACACTTTAAATTGACTCATCTGCCTTAGCTCCCAATTACACAAGTTGTTTGCACTAAAAGCTTAGTTGAGATAAAAAGAAAATATTCAGTCTCATCATTAAATTGTTACCTAAACAAGGAGGCTCTGTCACTATCTGTGGGACTTCACTTTAGTGTGATTCATTATTTTTCTATATTTAGTTCATAGTTACATTTTGATACTCTTGTTATTTTCAATCATAGTCAATAAATTAGACTGTGTTCCAATGAAGCTCACTTTTCAGATAAAAAAAAAGTACCTTTTGAAAACATTAGCCTTTGAGCAGGTATTAAATGTACTTTTCATTAAGTCCAATTTTTTTGTTTTAAAAATGTTTTTTATTGGTCTGATGTATTATTCTAATCTCAAATGTCATGTTTTCATTAGCTGTGTGTAGGAAAATCCTCATAATTAATTGAAATAAAGGCTGGGAAAACATCAGGCAGTGTGTTATTAAACTATAAAATGTGTTTCACTCAGTGAATTAAGTTACTGAAACAAATGAACTTTTCAAACATATTTTTATTAACTGTATAGGTCTGTACTTATGTTTAGTTTGGTGGTTGTTTTTTAATCCCTAGTTTGGAGTTTAATTCCAGTCCCTCAGCTTTTTCATTCACAATCCTTACACAGAGTAATTTCACTAACCTCTAGCCAATACCAGTTATCACTCAGTCTTTATACTCCTCTGATGAGTCAGTCTTTGCTGGGTTTCACCATTGTATTGTTGCATTCCATGGTTTGTGGTCTCTTTCGATGAGATTTGTTTGTAGGTTTCCTGCTTGTTTCTTCAATAAATCCATGTGATACTGAGTGTGCCTTCATCTTGATTGCAATTGAACCTATCACACCACATTCTATCCAGTGTGTAGCTAAACTTGGGAAATATTTTTGCAACCATATATGAAACAAATTTATTTTTCCATCCATTTTCTCTACCAGCTTAATCAATGAAGGATTGATCTGGCCTGACTTTCTATTTAGGGGAGAGCTATTGCTCCCAATAACTTCATGTTCTCTTTCTATAGATGATACATCTTTCTGTGTTTAACCCTGTCTCCCTTCTAGCCAAAGTGAGTTGATGACCGTCGCTTAATCACTTTTTCTGTAACTATATGCTCTCTCTTTCATCAAGTAGACTTTAAAACTAATTCGGAGCTTATCTGTTTGGCTAGGTTTCTGTCCTAGATAAAGTCATTAAAGGAGCTACTGCTGCAATTAACTATTTACGTTTTCTTTAACCTATAACATTCTCCTGGATCAGTCATTCTGTGTTTAGGAATAATACAGTCATATTCAATAAATTTGAATATGAGCTACGACGAAGCTCTTAAATGTCTTGTCTTCATTAGCTGTAAGAGAATAATAATCATAATAAACAGAAATACAGGCTTTATAACACCAGTCTGTGTGTAAATGGTCTATATAATGTGTGGTACTTAGTGAATTGAGTTACTGAAATAAATTAACTCAATAATATTCTAACTTATTGAATATGAATGCACAACTGGTTTGTTGGATGGACTTTCACTGCCCTCAATTCCCACACTTCATGTATATTTCTATAGGTTGAGATGCAAAATCACATAGAGTGATGGGACCTTGTGATGAAGGAAGGAAAAAAAAGAATCAGGAAAATGTGGGTTTATCGTAATTAATATTGCAATATTCCAAAACAGTATCGTAATTCAATGTTTTCCAAATACTGTGCAACCTGAACCACAACATCGGTTACTGGATAGAATACAGTGTGACAGTAGCTTTACTGGTAAAGGTTCAAATTCACAAGAAGGATATTTCTTTTTAGAAACCTCTTATGATTAAGTTCCCACGGTGAACCGCATTCAGAGATTTATATTAAGAAACCCGAATGTCATATGTGTTGTTTTTATAAAGGGCAGAGATGACTAACAAGGTTTACAAGGAGAATTTGCTCTGACAGCTGGAGCACAGAGACAGTATTCAACATTAAACACTACCCAAGAGCAGTGCATTAGGTACGTGAATTGAGTATGTTGGTGCGTCTCAACACAACTCAGAGTTTCACTTTCAATCACATATTGGCCTTTTGCTGGAAACTTAAAATCAATGTTAGCCTTCAAACCAAAGTGCATACATTAAATGATTCATGTTGGATCAAATAGCTCTGTCAGAGAGCTGAGAAAATATGCTTTTAGCTGAGCAAAAACATATTGGCTTACTGTGCCAGTAGAGACCGTTGTTCTGAAAGTAACCTGGGGAACATTACTTTTATCTGGCAGACAGCTTCATACAAATAACCATCTGGAATAGGCCAATACATACTGATATATACTCAGCATAATTTAATTTAAGAAAATAACAGTTTGAAGTTTCAACAAATTATGTTTATGTTCATAGGGATTTATAATTGCAATACCTCTTGAAAACAACTTTGTTAAACTTAGAACTGAAGACCTTATCTAATTGTTCCGAGTCATTCATTTAATGAGATACTGCCAAAACACTTTCCAGGCTGGAATCTGAGGAGACAAATAGCATGTGAATAATGCCATGAATTATCACATCATCTCCATAGAGATCTAATGGTTACCTAGCATTAAAAAAAGGGAGCAGATGGTGAGGGTACATGACTGGCTCAGGAGCTATTTATTAAATGTATTATTAATTATTTTTAACATGATGGGCTCAGCCTGCTTCCTTCTGGATCAACTGCACCAAGACGTTCTCTAACCTCCAGTGTCATTGGGTAAGTCTTACAGAAACCATCACCAACCTGCTGTCAGGGCACCAAGAAGGTTATGCTTTGCATTGAAGGTTTTAGCATTTATCTAAAATCCTTTCTGGAAGCAATTGCTGGGAGGTAGTCAGGCATCTGCATATCAAAAAGCTCTGATATTCTAGCTGTGATATTACAGTGTGGGTCTGGAGATTTGGCCCATTGCACTAAAATAAGCTAATGTGTTATAAATACTGTCAGCACACAGTATCACAAAGTCTAAAGCACAAGTTAACAGAAACATATTCAGCTATCATCTCCAAACACCTTGCACAGTTTCTTTGCTATCAATAATTGACTAATAGCCACAATATTTTTATCTGAGGAGCTTTTTGATTTTCTTTGCAAATAAATGCATATTGTTTGATTAACAAAAATGCAAATATTAGTGTAATGAGAAAGATGAGTTTAATTTTTTGCTTCCTATGACAGCAATTATTGTGTTACCATATGATATTTGGTGGTGGCTGCATCATGCTGTGGGAATGCTTTTTTTTATGCTTTTTAAATATCTAAATCTAAATAGGAATCTAAGGTAAGACTTTAAAATTGTTCTTCATAGATGGACAGAATGGATGGATCTCCATCCAATAAAGCCAAGGTTGAGTATCAAGACTTGCAGTTGTACTTGCATCTGAAAGTGGATCTACGAAGTATTTGTGATATAACGTTCATGAATGATCCGATTATTTTGAACAGCTTCTTACCTTGAATGGTAGAACTCGAGTCTCAGTCAGTTCTTTGTTTTTTACTACATTGCTTGCTTATAATACCCTACATGCACTGCACTTACTTTTTTCAATTGAATTGAATTAAAAATTATATATTCATTACTTAGGCGACTAAATACATTAATGTTACAGAGCGCATGCTCATTGCTCGCTGTTTGTTTATGTCACGTGTCATGGCGGCAGGCAGGTGTGTGGAAGTGTGTGCGACCTGCTGAGAAGCTGACACAGGCTGCATGCAGCTTGAGAGCTTTGTTTCTGCCAAGCATCTCAAGTGTACTTTCTTCTCTTGTATTTTGTTCCTTTTTGCCATTTTTATATCTATATTACACACAGCACTAAAATGCTATTAATGCACATGACACTTGTTTTAAAGAACTACATTGGTGTTTTATTTAGATTTTGATATTTTATACTTAATATTATGAAACTTTATAGATACAGAAAGATGATTCAATTTCACCCACATATGCCAGGTTTCCACAAATTAATATATTTATATTGATGAATTAATTTATAGTAATATATCGAATATACAATATATTGTTGAGGTAGGAAACTTCACGGGGGAGGTTTGAGATGGGCCTGTAGTTCTGCAGGCAACGTTTTTCAGTTACATACACAATCATTCTATCTGTGGATGTCTCCACAGCAACAGCATCAAAGAAACAGACATACATCATTTAATTAAAGAATTGTCTTGCACCCATCTTCTAGACGTTTCTGGGTGGAATAGTTATCAGAAGTTTCGGTCAGCACAGAGAGGAGTGGCACACTGCCCCACAAACACTCCAGGCTCCTCATGGTACAGACAGAAAACACCTGTAAGCCTTAACCTTTAATACTGCACACTCATTATTATGATACACGATGCTAATGTTAAGGTTTTTTCTAACTATCAAAAGCATATCTAAAACTCCTAATTAAAATCAATCTATAAGCAGCAGAGTCCCAAATATATCTTAGTCTTAGCTACTAATAATAATGCATTTATATTTCCACAATTTACAGCTGTGCATCTTGGTAAATTCCTGTAATGTGGTAACGAACAAAAGGCAACGATGTAGTTGAATTTCTAACCATAGGCTCTGTCCACATGGAGACGACCTTATGTGTATCCACAAGGTATTTTGTCGTTTAGGAGTTAACGTCCACATGGATCCTGCATTTTGGGAGACCAAAAACAATAGTTTCAAAACCAGGTCCCAGAGGGGAAAGATTTCAAACGCGTGTTTCTGTGTGTACATACGAAACACGTCTTTTCCGAAACCATCATGTCGTAGCTCCACCTCTCTCTGTAACCCACATGCCTATCTTTGCCACAGTGTTGCTGTATTGGTCCCACATAAGTTGTCTGTGCATGCCCAGTGTTTTTGTTTATTGTTTTTGGTATGCTTCTGTGGCAGTATTACTGTGCCACCAATGGGTCCAGCATACTACAGAGTTTTCAGTGGTGCTGCATGCACTCTCTGCTAAAAGTTAAGACTAAATGGCATCGTGTCCCTGTGCTATTGTACCACTATTTACATCAATTCATCGAGTTGGTGTTAGACGTACAAAATATTCTAGGAGAATAGATGAAAATCAGGAGGAGCTCCTGGCAGCCAGTATGATTTAGGTAAAGGTTTGCATGTTGAGAAGTTGTTTTTCTCTTAACACTTTCATAACAATATCACTTTTATTATATTCTATGCTATCCATTTTCTATAACCACTTCTTCCATACGAAGGAGCTGGTACACTCTGGACAGGTCGCCAGTCCATCGCAGGGCATTATATTATATTATATTGGCTGGTATATGGCTAGTTTTGTTGTATCTTTTTTTCATGATCAGGAGCCTGACATGTAAATGTTTAGATTCTGTCTTGTTTGCGACTGTATGTGAACAAAATTTTATATAAAAATAAAATTATTTTGCAAGGCACTGTGATCAATCAAATTCCACTGGTACTGTAAATCTGAGGTTGTAGCGATATTCATGCATTGGGAATGTGGTACTCTGTAATACAATTTTAAAATGAAACTGTTCTAGATTTAAAGTTAATAAGCATGCTTTTTTCCTGAACAAAAGCATTAGAGCTGGGAGACTACTTCTGTAATTATGGGACAAAAACAACAGTTACAGAGCAAAAGGCCGGACTGACAAATGATCAAATAGGGTGATGAATACTTAACATACCTCCTTAGTAATTCCTCCTCCATCCCTCTCTGTCTCTCGCCCTCTCTTTCTCTCACGTTCCCCTCTCCCAGTCATGGCTTGAACCGGAGTTGAACCGAATCTCCTGGGTTCTTTACTTAGACAGATCGTTAGTTGGATGACCCATCAGGAAAGATGAAAAGAAGTTAAGGGTTAGCGTGGAGAAAACAAGCAATAAGGGGACCAACGGCGAGGAGAGGTGGATGAAGTTGTCCCATGCAGTCAGTAGTGCACAGTTTTGGTGCTACTGCATGCCAAATTATCCCCTCTTGACCTGCCCCTGATGCATGCAGACTACAGCATAACAATTTTTTTTCAACTCACTCTGTGCCTCACCTCATTTCTTTCTGCATTGCACTTCTTCCAACCCATAAATTAACAGCCCATTGTTTGGGATCGCCAAAGCCTCGACGGCCATTGTGCATATATCTGCTTCTACATACCATTGTGCAATCATAATCAGATTACAAGAAGCACAATTTTTATGATTCTTAAGACTGCCTAGCCTGACACTAGGAGATACTGAATAGATACATTTGCTACATAGGCATCATACAATCAATCAATTTGGGCTTGTGCAGGGATGCAAAAAAAGTGCCCGACCAGAGAACTGCAGCGCCATTTAAACTAGAAGGTATTGAACAAGATAACAGAGAATAAAGGCTTGTTGATTTGTCTGATGATCTTTTTTCAGACATGCTTTTCCAAGCTCCTCAGAGAAAACAGTTGTTACAATGAGAATGAAGAAGCAAACGTAAGTTAAAATACAGGGGTTGGACAATGAAACTGAAACAACTGTCATTTTAGTGTGGGAGGTTTCATGGCTAAATTGGACCAGCCTGGTAGCCGGTCTTCATTGATTGCACATTGCACCAATAAGAGCAGAGTGTGAAGGTTCATATCATGAATTGCTTAGATAGTCGAAGTAGAACAAAACCAGAGGATGAAACAGACTCAGCACACAGGATAAGACGGTAAATGAGGGTTATTTCAACTGTAGACTTTGTTTAAGGAATCTTGAGCTGGAGTTGTCCAGAAGCCAGAGGAGGAGGAGGTAAACCCAGGAATCCAAGAAGAGAGAGAGAGTACTGGTGATGAGAATATTTACAGTGCAGTCCTTAGGAGGGAGTATTACCAGATGTTGGCAGGCAGGTAGGCCGATAGGCAGGTCGACAGGCAGACAGGCAGGCAGACGGATAGGGAGACAGACAGGAGTCCACATAACTGAGGTTATGTTCCAGCAAACGTCTGTATTAGCAGCTACCTTAAGAAGCCCATGAGTTCATTAGAAGAATGCGTTGCAGCTGTCGTCGGGAGCTCCACAGGGTCAATATACACGGCCGGGCTGCTATAGCCAAACCTTTGGTCACTCATGCCAATGCCAATGCCAAACGTTGATTTCAATGGTGCAAGGAGCACAAATCTTGGGCTGTGGACAATGTGAAACATGTATTGTTCTCTGATGAGTCCACCTTTACTGTTTTCCCCACATCCGGGAGAGTTACGGTGTGGAGAAGCCCCAAAGAAGCGTACCACCCAGACTGTTGCATGCCCAGAGTGAAGCATGGGGGTGGATCAGTGATGGTTTGGGCTGCCATATCATGGCATTACCTTGGCCCAATACTTGTGCTAGATGGGCGCGTCACTGCCAAGGACTACCAAACCATTCTTGAGGACCATGTGCATCCAATGGTTCAAACATTGTATCCTGAAGGCGGTGCCGTGTATCAGGATGACAATGCACCAATACATACAGCAAGACTGGTGAAAGATTGGTTTGATGAACATGAAAGTGAAGTTGAACATCTCCCATGGCCTGCACAGTCACCAGATCTAAATATTATTGAGCCACTTTGGGGTGTTTTGAAGGAGCGAGTCAGGAAACGTTTTCCTCCACCAGTATCACGTAGTGACCTGGCCACTATCCTGCAAGAAGAATGGTTTAAAATCCCTCTGACCACTGTACAGGAATATGTCATTCCCAAGACAAATTGACGCTGTATTGGACACAAAAGGAGGCCCTACACCATACTAATAAATTATTGTGGTCTAAAATCAGGTGTTTCAGTTTCATTGTCCAACCCCTGTATGTATTTTTTGCATCACTTAGTATGGATGATCATTGAGATGTAGCAGGGAACAAAGTCCAAAAAAGGTAGCAAAAATAAATAAATAGATTGTCAAAATAGAAGGAGAAGGTGTATGTGTTTGTGTCGGTAGACATCTTCAACCCAAGATGTTCCAATAATGTTTTTTTCTGCTTTGCCGTGTTTTTTTTTTTCTTTTGAAAGAAATACTCACAGGCTAGCAAAATGGTTTGCTGGTTTTGGAGTGACGAAAACAACCGCAAAGAGATCAGGCAGGATCACAGAGATCATCCAGATCAACCAAAAATAACCAGTTTCTAAACTTACATACAAAGTGACATAAATCCCTGGATGATTTTCAACCCTAATAAAATTAAAGGTGTACTTTAAGTAAAGATTTACCATCTAGTTACCCTAGTTCACTGGTTTTCAAACTTTTTGTACAGGTTTTTCACATACTGCCAGACATTTTAAAACAGCACCGTAGGACTTTTTAGCTTTGCTATACTGCATCATAAAAACAAAGAAAAGGGGGTAAAAAACAAAATGCTGTTTAATTACACAAAGATTTTCATTTAAATTTTTATTTTCATTATGAAATTTGGAAACATTAACAGAAGGTTCCAGCTGGAAAAGGGAGAGGTTTTTCACCAACTCTGAGCTTTAAATCCAATATGACTGACCACCTTGATATAAAACGTTGTGATATCAGCAGTAAGAAACTGTTAATTTATAATTTTGATTTTTTTTTTTACTCTTTAAATCGATCACGGGCTGCTCGGTGGCCCAGTTGGTAGCACTGTTGCCTTGCAGCAAGAAGGTCCTGGGTTTGACTCATGGCAGGGGTCTTTTTCCATGGAGTTTGTATGTTCTACCCGTGCATGTGTGGGTTCTCTTTGGGTACTCTGGCTTCCTCCCATAGTTCAAAAACATCACTGTTAGGTTAACTGGTCTCTCTCAACTGCCCTCAGGTGTGAATGGGTGTCGGCATAGTTGTTTGTCTTGTGTTTCTTTCTGTTGCCCTGCAATGGACTTGTGATCTGTCCAGGGTGTACCCTGTCTCTCGCCCCTAGACTGCTGGAGATAGGCACTAGCTCCCTCGCAACCCTGTATGGAAGAGTATAGAAAATAGATATAATATAATATAATATAATAAATGTTATATGGATGGATGGACAGATGAATCATTCACACAAAGCACTGGGCAACTTCCTAATTGAAACTTTTGCTTGAGGGTTTGAAAAACACAGAGTGTAGAGAGTTAAATTTTTAGTTTGTTTTGTTAATAGTCATTAGCATGGTCACTGAATTGGCACTGAATTTTCATTTGGAAAACCAGTGAAGAACACTGAAGCACAATAAAGTTGGGTTAGTCTCATTGTCAAGTGCAGGTGTTTTAGAGTAGTTAAAACATTAAGGGCCTGATCTCCAAAGATCCCAAATACTGGGTGCTAATTTGCGTGCACTATAAATAAATTGCACGTGCAATAAGTGGGCGTGTTGTGTGTGATATTCAAAGATTGCACATGCAATGGATAACACGTGCAATGTTACGCTCTCTATTTTCATCTATTATTAATATTTTTAGGTTTGACAACCCAAATCTGTTTGCACATGTATGGAAGATTCTCTCTCCCTGTCATCTGTCATTCTATCTATGCCTCCTTCTGGCCAAAGTGACAGCAGACATTTTTGCGTCCCAGTTATCACCTCCATTTCAAACGTGCTAAATCAACATGCAAAAATATGCCCTAAAAACCCTTTCAGGCTTTGAAAATTGTATTACGGGTGGTAAGGAATGATATTTGCATATCCTCCTCCCATGAATTTGCATTATCATATGTTTTGCATATTCATTAAGGCAGACATGCTAAAAAGGTTGCGCCTGCAGTTCCGCTGATTTTGCACACGCTATCTGAATACCACCACGTTTGTAGATCAGCTTTGATGACACAAAGAGGTTTGCATGCGGTTTTGTACACGCAAACCTTTTGAAGATCGGGCCCAAAGTCATTTTAGGAGATTTCAAAACAGAACAATAGTGATAGACTAAACTGAAACAAAACACCTACTTAACTTCATATAAGTTTTTGAATAAACATGTTCATTGATCTTCTTGCAACTCATACAGCTAACACTTAAAGCTAAAATAGCTGGCTAACTAGCTACTGGTTTGGTTAGCTGGCCTACAATCTGCTTAACAGGAATACTGTTTTAGACATTTAGCATGCCAACTTTACTTTTAATAAAGCATTAGCTGAATAACACCAAGGGTTAGTTTCCACGTCATGACTTTCCAAAGACCCTTCCTTTTTTCCATGGCTGGGACAGCAGTCAAGTCAAGTTTATTTATATAGCGCTTTTTAGCTACAAGGCACTCAAGGCGCTGTACATGAGGAAAAAGATTACAATGACACAAAATCAAACAACAGAGCTAATTAAAAAAATAAAGAGAATAGAATGATGGATAAGAAAATGAAAGGAAAGACGGACTGAAAACTTAACTAATAATGTTTAGATAACACATTCAAAGGCCACTCTAAACAAAGAAGTTTTTGATCTTGATTTGAAGCAACTTAGGGTTTCAGTGCTTTTACAGTTTTCAGGGAGTTTTTTCCAGATTAGTGGAGCATAAGAACTAAAAGCTGCTTCTCCATGTTTGGTTCTGGTTCTGGGTATGCAGAGTAAATTTGAGCCAGAAGACCTGAGAGGTCTGGGTGGTTGATACACTGACAACAAGTCTGTAATGTATTTTGGTGCTAAGCCATTCAGTGATTTATAGATTAACAGAAGTATTTCAAAGTCTGTTCTCTGAGCTACAGGGAGACAGTGTAGGGACTTAGAACTGGGGTGATGTGCTCCACTTTCTTAGTTCTAGTGAGAACGCGGGCAGCAGCGTTCTGGACCAACTGCAGCTGTCTGATCGACTTTTTAGGCAAACCTGTGAAGACACCGTTGCAGTAATCAATTCTACTAAAAATGCATGAATTAGTTTTTTATGATCCTGTTGAGACAGTCAGTCAGTCATTTTCTACCGCTTATTCCATAGTGGGTCACGGGGGAGCTGGTGCCTATCTCCAGCAGTCTATGGGCGAGAGGCGGGGTACACCCTGGACAGATCGCCAGTCCATCGCAGGGCAACACACAACCAACCATGCACACACTCATTCATACACCTAAGGGCAATTTAGAGTGACCAATTAACCTAACAGGCATGTCTTTGGACTGTGGGAGGAAGCCGGAGTACCCGGTGAGAACCCACGCATGCACGGGGAGAACATGCAAACTCCATGCAGAAAGACACCCGGCCGGGAATCAAACCCAGGACCTTCTTGCTGCAAGGCAACAGTGCTACCAACTGCGCCACCGTGCATTAGTCCTTTAATCCTGGAGATGTTCTTTAGGTGATAGAAGGCCGACATTGTTACTGTCTTTATGTGCCTCTGAAGGTTCAGATCTGAGTCTATCACTACACCCAGGTTTCGAGCCTGATTGGTGGTTTCTAGCTGTATTAACTGAAGCTGTGTGCTAACCTTTAAACGCTCTTCCTTTTGTCCAAAGATTATTACTTCAGTTTTGTTTTGATTCAGCTGAATAAAAGTTTGGCACACCCATGCATTGATTTCTTCTAAGCATTTACCCAGCGCTTGAATGGGTTCATAGTCACCTGGTGACATTTTAACATATAGCTGTGTGTTGTCTGCATAGTTATGATAACTTATGTTGTTGTTTATTAAAATCTAAGTTGGGGGAGCATATAGATATTGAATATGAGGGGGCCCTAAGATGGATCCTTGGGGAACACCACATGTGATTTTTATGGTCTCTGATGTAAAGTTACCTACTGACACAAAAAAGTCCCTGTCCTTCAAGTAGGATTTAAACCACATGCTGTACCAGAAAGGCCGACCCAGTTTTCCAGGCGCTCTAATAAAATGGAGTGATCAACAGTGTCGAAAGCTGCACTAAGGTCCAATAATACCAGCACTGTGGTTCTTCCACAGTCTGCATTTATACAGATGTCAATGAACACCTTGGCAAGAGCAGTCTCTGTACTGTGGTGAGCACGGAAGCCTGACTGGAAGACATCGAAGCAGTTGGTCGTTGTTAGGAAGTTGTTTAACTGTTGAAACACAGATTTTTCAATTATCTTACTGATGAAGCGGAGGTTTGATATAGGCCTGCAGTTCCGCAGTAGCAGCTTGTCCAAGTTTCTCTTTTTCAATAGAGGTTTGATAATTGCTGTTTTTAGGGCCTGGGGGAAAACACCTGATGAAAGGGATGTGTTTATTATTTGTGTTAAATCAGATGTTTTGACAGGCAAAGCTTTCTTAAGGAAAGCTGTGGGTAAAAGATCAAGACAGCAGAAAGAAGAGCTTAGTTGCTGTATGATTTCTTCTAAGATTTTGCAGTTTATTTGGTGAAATTGGGAAATTTTGTCAAAATCAGTTTTAGTTGGAGACAACTTTGGTACTGGAGTTGAGGTGGATGTGCTGACTGCCCCTCTGATCTTTTGGGTTTGTGTGTTGAAGCCAGAGAGGGAGAGGTGAGAGTGGTTTAACTGTGCTAGCAAAGTCCAACCCACTCCAAAACATTTTGTAAGAGGACTTTAAAACATTGGAGTGGCATGAGGGAAAAATGTAAAGGTTTTAAACCAGCAACTCTTTTGAAATCATTATATACCTCGGGACCAGAAACCAGCTCATGCCTGTTTCAGAGATACTATAAATAAACCCAGTATAAGAAGCCACTAGCATTTGTTCTTGGTTCACCAATGTTCACAGATGCTTCAGTTTGCACTGGAAGATTTTCACTGCATCTTTTGGGCTGTTGAAATGCAGTAGTTTCACATTGCAAAGGTTGCATGTATATACTCCCCTAGAACAGAAAAAGCTGATCTCAAGTGCAGGGGCTCTGGGAAATCAAAGGTCCCCTCCACAGCAGCATATGTCAATGTAGTGACCCTTCCCCCTTCAAATTTCTAACCAGTCACACTATATTTCTCAGACCCCACAAAAATAGTTCTGCCCTGATGATGAGTCAAGAACAAGTTGCAAGAATATGGAAGAAGTATAGACTCATTAGAGTCATACTTTTTTTAGACTTTACATTTATAAAACAGCAATTACACAGGTCCTTCTCAAAATATTAGCATATTGTGATAAAGTTAATTATTTTCCATAATGTTGTGATGAAAATTTAACATTCATATATTTTAGATTCATTGCACACTAACTGAAATATTTCAGGTGTTTTATTGTCTTAATACGGATGATTTTGGCATACAGCTCATGAAAACCCAAAATTCCTATCACAAAATTAGCATATCATTAAAAGGGTCTCTAAACGAGCTATGAACCTAATCATCTGAATCAACGAGTTAACTCTAAACACCTGCAAAAGATTCCTGAGGCCTTTAAAACTCCCAGCCTGGTTCATCACTCAAAACCCCAATCATGGGTATGACTGCCGACCTGACTGCTGTCCAGAAAGCCACTATTGACACCCTCAAGCAAGAGGGTAAGACACAGAAAGAAATTTCTGAACGAATAGGCTGTTCCCAGAGTGCTGTATCAAGGCACCTTAGTGGGAAGTCTCTGGGAAGGAAAAAGTGTGGCAGAAAACGCTGCACAACGAGAAGAGGTGACCGGACCCTGAGGAAGATTGTGGAGAAGGGCCGATTCCAGACCTTGGGGGACCTGCGGAAGCAGTGGACTGAGTCTGGAGTAGAAACATCCAGAGCCACCGTGAACAGGCGTGTGCAGGAAATGGGCTACAGGTGCCGCATTCCCCAGGTCAAGCCACTTTTGAACCAGAAACAGCGGCAGAAGCGCCTGACCTGGGCTACAGAGAAGCAGCACTGGACTGTTGCTCAGTGGTCCAAAGTACTTTTTTCGGATGAAAGCAAATTCTGCATTTCATTCGGAAATCAAGGTGCCAGAGTCTGGAGGAAGACTGGGGAGAAGGAAATGCCAAAATGCCAGAAGTCCAGTGTCAAGTACCCACAGTCAGTGATGGTCTGGGGTGCCGTGTCAGCTGCTGGTGTTGGTCCACTGTGTTTTATCAAGGGCAGGGTCAATGCAGCTAGCTATCAGGAGATTTTGGAGCACTTCATGCTTCCATCTGCTGAAAAGCTTTATGGAGATGAAGATTTCATTTTTCAGCACGACCTGGCACCTGCTCACAGTGCCAAAACCACTGGTAAATGGTTTACTGACCATGGTATCACTGTGCTCAATTGGCCTGCCAACTCTCCTGACCTGAACCCCATAGAGAATCTGTGGGATATTGTGAAGAGAACGTTGAGAGACTCAAGACCCAACACTCTGGATGAGCTAAAGGCCGCTATCGCAGCATCCTGGGCCTCCATAAGACCTCAGCAGTGCCACAGGCTGATTGCCTCCATGCCACGCTGCATTGAAGCAGTCATTTCTGCAAAAGGATTCCCGACCAAGTATTGAGTTCATAACTGTAAATGATTATTTGAAGGTTGACGTTTTTTGTATTAAAAACACTTTTCTTTTATTGGTCGGATGAAATATGCTAATTTTGTGAGATAGGAATTTTGGATTTTCATGAGCTGTATGCTAAAATCATCCGTATTAAGACAATAAAAGACCTGAAATATTTCAGTTAGTGTGTATGAATATATGAATGTTAAATTTTCATCATGACATTATGGAAAATAATGAACTTTATCACAATATGCTAATATTTTGAGAAGGACCTGTATATGTGATTTTTTTTTTATTTTAAATTCGTGAGTAAAAATTTCACCTGCAACAATTCGCCAAATGTGTTGACCTTCTGGTGACTCAAGCCAAAGCAATCCACGCTAGATCGATTCAAGCTGCTTTTAGCCAATAAAATTTTGCTCATCTGATCACGTCATACACCAGTGCGTTTTGCAGAGGTGAGTTTCTTAACAGTTAGCTTGTGTTATAAATTCAGTGTTTAAAAAAAGTCTCATTCTAATGAGACAATATTTCTTCCATGTCAAAAACTCTCAAACTAGGGCTGTGAGAATAGAATGTTGCCATTTTTTTTGCAGCCTGGAAGACATATGTAAGCCTGCAATTTCTTTGTATTTACCTTGAACAAATGGTGCCACCATGAGAGATCATGTTTCACATCTCTTTGTATTTTCTCCTCAAGTCGGAATTTATTTCTCCCAGCATCATTACATGTGGCAAAGCCAATGTCAGGTTATGTTGTCTGTTATAATTCACAAATAAAACTTAAAATGCAGACCTATATCCTCCTCAGTGTCAAGCTAGTTAGTTCAAAGTAACTGACCAGTTAAAAAATGAAACTATGATTGTCTACCAGTTGTGCCCACTTGTATCTATATATTGCCTTACTTATGGCTTTTATACAAGTCAAAAGTGGTGTTCTGATAATCCTCAAACTGAAAAAGACCACACTGGCATTAGAGCTGTACTCCTATGTGGTAGGCATACAAAACATGTTGGCATGGTTTAAATCAGTATTTCTGATTAAGATTTTCTAGCTAATTTGTCTTCTAATTTTAATTAAAGACAAAATGAGCTACTTATGTAATCTCGCCTTCACCTCTTTTTTTATTGGAATATATAGAATTAATTCTGACTTTTTCAGTGTAAATATGTGAAGGATAATGTTAATATTTCCTGATTCCGTTGCTTTTTCCTCTGCCCTTTGGATGCGTAGATCCGGATAAAGAACCAGCCAACAGAATATCATGGTGAATGTTCCAGGATATGGCCGTGGGCCATGTTCTTCCTCTGATGTGACAGTTCTAGGCTTCAGTCTGGCAAAGCCTCCTGTTGCCTTTCTTACCATATTAACAGAAAAGTCATGTTGCTGCTACACTCTGTACTGACAGAAACCAGGTGTTTTTAAGCAAAGTGTACAACAGTAATCACCCAAAAAGCTCAAAGCAGAGCACTGAAAGATATCTCATTTGGACCAATAAACATACATTTTTAGATACATTTAAACATATGGACTGTGCTAAAATGAAATCAAATTATTATTGTTACATTCTGGACACTTTGAGGTTTGTCATTTATATGTTTCACAAATCACAAAAGAACACAATTATGAGTTTGTCTTCTAATTTGGGAGTTTGGTAAAAAGCTATTTCATTTCATTTTTTAGGCCAGTTCACATTCGTTTCAATATTTATCATACTTGGACTTGTCAAAGGTGGGCTAGATTATTCTATGTTAAATTTAGATTTGTAAACACAGTTCAGGATCTGGAATCTTATTTTGTTTTAAAAATGCAAAAAATATGAGCATCAACAGTATCGTCTTAATCACGTCTAGTTCAAACAGAGGCCAGTTTCTTTGGGGCGAACAAATAGGGAGAATATGTTTCTTTATAATGAGTGTGCATTTACCTATGAGTTCCCTGTCGGTAACTTGAAGAGTTACTGCGGTAAAGGCAATTCAAGTTTATTTGTTCACCATTTCATGCAGGATACAGAGACAAAGAACATTTAATCAAAAACCTAGAATTAATTAAGACAATAACAGTAACATTTAATAGCTAACAAATAATAATGACCCAAGTAATATTTGGACCCTTACAGGAAGGCTGAGATGAACAGTAATGTTTTCAGTCCTGATTCACAGGAAGGAGGGGGGCGGGATGTGAAGTTCCTCAATAGCATTTAAAAAGACCGCACCAAAACAAGTTGCTCTCAGACACACCTCAAAACAGGGGCAAAAGAGGGGCATGTGGAGCTACAATAACAAGGAGTTCAGACCAAAGCATTGCAGTTTCACTTTATACAGACCATAACTGAATGATTCAAGGGTGAAAAGGAAGGATTTAAACGCATGATATGTCCACTTTAAAAGGTGAAAGGGAGGCCAGAGTTTGATTTCTCAAAGAACTCGATGGTAATCAAGAAGGCACGTGGAGAACTAGAGGTACCACTAAGGTTGACATTTAGGCGTTGAATGTCCGGCAGGCAGCTCCTTGTAAGCTCAACTAATGAGCCTGATGAATTGCAGGTGCGAAGAACAGCAGCAGCTCATTTCTGCTTATCAACTGAACCTGCTATCTCAGGGAGACAGAAGCACACAGACACACCTGGATTCTTGACAGACTTGGACTAAATCCTGAAGTGTCATGTGGCAAACAATTAGGAAAAAACGTCATCTACAAAAAACTGAATGTAAAATGCTCTTCATGTTTCAGCAATTCAGATTTAATCTCACAAGGAAAATAAAAAATACAGTGTGGAAATGAAAAATTCCACTGTTTTTGTTTCCAGACCTCAATTCAGAATCAAACTTAATATTTTTTCAAAACTGCGTAGGGAACGTGTCAGTGATGCAATGTTTTTTCTTCACTCCAACTGTTAAAGTTATAGTACTATTTGTCATCAGTCAATCTGATGCAGTGTGTAATGAAATATAAAAATCAAAGTTCAGTTTGAACCATGGTTTTTAAATAAAGGTTCTGTCATATTAACCGGGAGTTTCTTGACCCACATGCAGAATCACTCAAAGACACACGTAAGATCAAAGGTTTAATAATCTCAAAGATGACTGGTTCAGGTTGTCGGGGTTTGGTCCTCAGGTTTAGTGTCTCCTGGCGGCAGAGATCTTGGGAGGGTTACGGGCACAGTCTGTGTGTCTGAGATCCAGGGGTCCAGAGAGTCCGAAGGTAATGTCTCAGCAATTTGTTGGAGAGTGGGCAGGCTGGAGGAAGCGGTAGGAGCTTGCAGAGGCGGCCGGTTAATGGATGTCCTGAGTTAGCTGTCTGAAGATGATGGGTTGAGAATCCAAGGCTGTGATCCACATGACCTGAGAGTAGCAGAGAAAATGAGCTTGGTTAGTTCAAGGTTAACGAGAGTGGTACGAAACGTTCAGACGAAAAACAAACTAGGAGACTAGGTTCTCGGAGGCTTGAGTTACCACTCAACATGGAGCATCAGGCGAAGAATGCTCATCGAGCAGTTCCTTAAAAGCGCTCCAGCCATAGATTGATTACAGGTGTGCAGGAGCAGTCTGCACACCACGCCCATCAGCAGAGCTTCTCTGGGAAAACAGGAAGCTCACACAGAGCAAAACAAACAGATTGTGACAGGTTCTGTCTAGTGATGTGACATTCACAAACAAATTTATTCTTTTGAAAAGCTCCTTACCTTGAACGATAGAACCTTTATTTAGTGCTGTTCTTTGTTTCTTACTACTTTGCTTTCTTATAATGCTACTTTTTCAATTGAATTTTTAATTGCGTTTATTATTATTTAGGCAAGCATATCGCACATACTAATTGGTCACTGTTTGTTTTCGTCACGTGTCATGACAACAGGGTGTGTGGCGCTGCGTGGGACGCTGACGCAGAGTGCGTTCTGTAGGAGAGAGGTGGAGGACGGTCACTGTGCTTACAGTAAGTGACGCAACAAAAAGTTTGCACACTTTATTTGATTAATGTTTCCAGTTAAGTGTTGTTTACCATTAGTGAGTTGCATTAATACTTGATGATGCACTTGGCAGTTTTTATTTCTGCCAAAGGAACACAAACACACTTTTTTCTCTTCTATTTTGTTTTAGTTTGCTTTCTTTATTTTGTTTCCATATTACATATAGCATTGAAATGCTATTTATGCACACAACACTTAGTAAAGAACTACATGGATATTTGATATTTATGTTTTGATATTTCATACCTAATTTTATGGAAAATTTATACGTAAAGAGATTTTTTGGCATGAACACACTGTGGTTCTATTTTACACCTTTTTAATGAAAATATTAATCCTACTTAATACAGATCATTTAGCTTTTGTTATAAATTTCACCCACGCATGCCAAGTTTACCAAGAATTTATATATTTAATACCATATTAAGAGTGAAATTGCTTGTTCTTCAAAATATACACATTTTCAAAAACAAATCATTTCAGTTTTGAATGGCTAAGGGAACAGATCCTGAAGATTTGGTTCCTTTCAAAGAGCCATTTATAGTTCAGTCCATTTGAATCAAAAGAAGTCAGTCAGTCATTTTTTATAGCGCTTCTTCCAAAGTGGGTTGCAGAGTGGATCACGATGGAGCTGGTGCCTATCTCCAGCAGTCTATGGGCAGGAGGTGGGACAGGTCGCCTGTCGATCGCAGGGCAACACAGAGACATACAGGACAAACAACCATGGACACACTCATTCACATCTAAGGGCAATTTAGAGAGACCAATTAACCTAACAGACATGTTTTTTGGACCGTGGGAGGAAGGCGGAGTACCCAGTGAGAACCCACGGATGCAAACTCCATGCTGAAAGAGCCGAAGCTGGGAGTCCAACTCAGGACCTTCTTGCTGCAAGGCCACTGTCCTACCAACTGCGCCACTGTGCAATGCACTCAAGAGAAGTAAAAAAAAAAAAAAAGAAATACATACAAATTATTTTTTACTTTAGTTATACAGTTATATTATAGTCTGGCATTTTAAAAAGTGGCAACTATAGAATTGACTGGGTTTCAATTACAAAAAATCATTTTAAAATAATAAAATAACTAGAAAAAAGTCATGGGTGTTGTTTCTGAATTTCTGAATAAGCTGTTTTGACATTTGATAATAATTTTTTTTTAAATAAATTTGGAAATGTTTAAATTTAGACAATTGAGTGTATAAGTTGTTCTTTAATGCACCATGTAATTAAAATGGAAGAATTGCACCTGGCAGAGAAACACCCAGATGGACAGACTCCTACAATACTGTTCTTACTCACTTTGGACGCTGTCACCTGGCAGGTCTCCTCTTTCCATGTTATATCTTGCTACTAATCAACACTGTCCTGTGGTGCACTGAACTGAAAAGAATCTGCAATCAATCCTGGTGCTGTGAATATTATAGTTTGATAACAATGTGTTGGTGTGTGGATAAACAGATGCCAAAACTAACAAGATTCAGATGACAGCAAGAAAGATGAGAGAAAGAGTCAAGAGGAAATGCCAAAGACTGGCATCAGGGGAAACAGAGAAAGATGGATGAAATATGTTCTGCTTAGGATTCATTCAAGAAAGTTGTGGTTAGGGAGAATAGGAGGAAAGGGATCATTTGGGTTTACCAGGCAGGATGTGGGAGAATTTGAAAGTAACTCCATTTACTGCTTGCTTTCGTTCCTTGTTCTCTGTACAGTAACTCTGCTACCTCTTTCTGACTCTTTTGCACACTGCAGTTTTTTCACATCCCCTCTCCCTGGCAGAATGCTCAGGGAACATAGTCCTCCTCTGTCAGCCCCCCACACCCCCATCTTCTGCTTCACAGGTAATTAAATGGATTTCCTGTCTTGTAGTCAGTGAGAGAACATGACCCTGCACTCTGCTAGAGCGTGTCCAAAGGCACTCCAGGGCCGGCTCCCTGCACCATCTGCATCTCAGTGTCCAAGCAGAGCACTGGCCCTAAACAAACACACTCCACCCTGGGGACTGTCAAGCCACGGGCACCCTGACTAAACACACTCCACAGATACAGTGAGCAATAATGAACTTTGGGGAAATTGAGCTGTAAGCACCAAAGACCTAAACTACAGCACAAGTGTAGTGTTTAAAATGAGTAAGATTTACTGGTGATAACAGGTAAACATAAATAAATTGATAAATATTGGCAATAACTAGTATAAAAGGATCATAATTGTCTGAAATAATATCGGAGAAGATGTCCACTATTGCTTTTAGTCTGACCCCTTCCCTGAGCCCATTATGCCATTGGGGACCCTACCAGAGGCTGAAGCCCCCCTGACAGCGCAGCCCCCCAGATTATGGGGTACTCAAACTCAAAGTTAAGGTGACAATTCTGTGGAGGAACTGGAGAGGTTAGCTGTGGAGAGAGGTGCCTTGGTTTTTCTCCTGGACCTGTCACCTCCATGACCCTATCCATCCATTTTGATGGCTGAATGGAAAAATATGCTTACATTGTTGTTCCTAACATGCATTTACAGTCATAACTAGTAAGCACCAAAGTGGTGATTGTGTATATTTCAACAAAGGGCAGAACTTGATTTTGAAATTTCTTCTTTCCCTTTTTTGATATCTCAAAAGAAGAAAGACACTGCTATGAACGCTGGTGTCTCCCAGGGGCAGCATCTTATTGTCTTACCTAACACCATGATTTACTCATCCCATTAGCAAGGCCTGAGTTTACTTCCAGTACAGGACCAACGATTGTGAGCGTAAGCAGATCTTTTCCTTTACTTGGCTCTAGTTCAAGCATCTTTGACATGAGACTTCAGAGGTCTGACATAAAGATGAATTACACCTGACAGTCTACTTAGAGGCATGGGAAAATGTGTATGCATGCAGGATCCTGTCAAAGTCAATGCAGTCATCAAAAAGCACTATATGTCTACTGGCAAATAGTACCCAGAGTTTAAATGCTGTTAGGAACTCTGGTGCTACTCAAACCACAAATCTCTCAGATATTTTATTTCTGTAAAACCAATTTGTAAAGCAAAATTTGTCTCATGTTTAGAAAAACACAAAAACTGAACTATTTTTACTTAACAATCATTTGTATCTGTCAAATATTTTAGGTTTTCAGATTTTAAATTAGTTGGGCATCATGTTGGTCAAAACATCCTTTCTTAATCTCATCATAATCTCTTCAATTAAATTATACACCAGTTCCCCATGTAACATCTAGCTAATGACTCCATCGTAGTACTGCAAATTTCATACAAGCTATCTAGACACTGCCTTCAAATTATAACTACCAAAAAGGACAGGTGGCTTTATTTTGTGAAGAAAAACATCACTAACTTGTGTTGGAATGTGCATATACTCACTATAATTGCATTCAACTGTCAACTCAAAAGAGGAATAAAAACAATTTAAGATTTTTAGCTTTACATACTTCTTCTGAATAAAGTGAAATAAAAGCATAAACCCATGTCAGACCTTCTCTCAGTTTCCACTATGCATTGTTGGGACCACAGTATTGGATTTTAACATCAAAACTCCAGTACAAACTTTTCTGGAACTTTAAAAATAAATTGCATTTAACCGATTTCCAGCACAACTTCCGAAGGAGGAAACGGGATAACTGCGGAATTCCTGTGATGTCACTGCCTAAATAAAAGCACCGCTCTTGCTACATCCTGCCTCTACCATCCACACTCTGTGGAAGGCTGGCTGGTGAGAAAGCTCGCCAATGTCTGTTTGCTGGCAAAAAGACATAAACTCTTCAAACTGGATCCAACGGTGTCATAAGATCACGCGATCATAAGCACAAGTTAAGTACTGATGAATTACTGTTGAAAGAATCCAGTATTCATTCATAAAAGGGAAATTAAGGTATAAGCATTGCTTTACTTTCTCTCTGAGGCCTGCAGAAGCAAACCGTGCTCCAGAGTTCCCTGCAGAGACACGGTCTCTACAAGCCAAGTCTGAAGGAAGGACAACGGCCCTGCATCACTGTGGTTACGTAATGTGCAGTTGGTTGGCAAACAGAACGAGCCGTCTTTCATCCACAGCTACGGAGGTTAGCTGGAAGCTAACCTTTTGTTCACGGAGCTTTCTTCAAACGTTGTCGTCACCTGGACTACTCCTCCTCAACACAATTCAAACGAGGTTAGAGTTTGGGCAGAGAGATATTTAAGATGAAATTATCTAAACGTTTTTCATTTTGTGAAGTTTGGTTTTGTTTGTGTTGAACTCAGCTATCTTGGTGCTATCAGATGATCTGCAGCACACGTGTTCAGTTTTGTGTTCTTTTTTTATGTGTTTTTAAAGTTAAGACAAACTTTACTTGAAGGGTGATTTTAAACAGAAGATTGATCATAACGCGCCATCCGCGCTTATGCATTTTAACCCTTTTATTGACGGTATTTTTAAAGGTGTGTGTTTGATTCGGGTGCTAAGCTATCAGCTTCCTTTGTTAGCTTCAACTGCTAACAGTTATGGACACGTGCTTGCTGCCAAATAATATTTACCCAGAAAGGTTTAGTTTTCAATCCAGTAAATGTGTCCTTAACATCATTTTACTAAATTTGATAACTAAGTAAACACCATTAAGCCCCATTTCTCCAGAAAGATTTGGCTTTTCCAAAATATTCCCTTAATATTTCTTTGAATATTATTTTAATAAGTAAAGGCAGCTAATGAGACACCATTGAGAATTAGTCATCCAGAAGGTTGGTTTTATTCAGCAGATCATTCTTAAAACATTATTTTATTAAAATAATATTTTATCTGATCTTGCATTGTGAATGGTTGTCTAAAGGTATGCTGATTGTTGCCTAAGTTCATCTTTAATCAACTTGTTTATATTGTACATAGCCCATGAGTCTTCGTTATTCTTTAATTCTGCTTGGTAGTTTAGTTGGATTGTTTTAGCATAGTAAAGAGTTTGTTGATATATGTTTGACTTTGAGTTGACTTATTTTTGTTAATAAATTATTGTATTTTAAGAAATTGTGTGAATTTATTCCATGTGTGTACAGAGTTTTTGCTGTTCAATAATGTCAGAGCTCGTCTCACACCTTTCTATTTTGTCCTAATACCATCGCCTTACTGGGCTGGTATTCACAGGATAACCCTTAACAGATCGAAATATTATTTGATAAAAGATTAAAATATTATTAAATAATATTCTCAGATTCATAATCACAATAGCATTCATCTTTTCAGGGACCAAGGTAGTTTTCTCTGGTAGTTTGTCTTCGCCCTGCGTTTCCACTGCAGATACTAGAACCAAATCAGTCAAAAGTAGATAGAAATCTAACCCAAAAATGACCCTGGTAGGAGGTAGGACTTTTTAGATGGACCCTGAACTTAAGTTGGAGCTTTGTAGTGGGAGGACACTAAGAATTTATTACTGATTGAATGTCCCCAGTTCATCTCTTCCGCAGGTAATTTCTTCTATTAACCACAAATTAAGTAACAGTTTCCTTTAACTTCATAAACTAGCTTTAATGTCAAAGGGATAAAAAAGTTAGTGTTCTTTTAATGATTGACATGATTGAATTTAGGATGAATACTTAGTATTACTGTTTTACAATGAACTAAACAATAAAACTGTATTATTTTACTGCGCTAATAAAGCTGGGTTTTTTTGGTCATCAAACACCGGATAAAAGACATGTCAGCAAAAGGCAATGAGAAAGCAGCGAAAATAAAGCAGGGATATTCCGAGCAGCAAGTGTTTAATGTTTCTTTATCCTCACTACGTGCAGAAAAAAACAACTTGAATCCTCAGCCACCAGTAGCTTCTTGCTGCCTATTGGCCAGAGCTAACTATCTTTACTTTTAGCTGAATGTCTCTCTTCGGAAGTTTTTTTTTTATTTGCCACCAGCTTGGACTGTCAGCACTGTAAGTGAATGTCTGCTTATACTGGGCAGGACAGCAAAAATAATAATGACCCTGAAGCAACAACATGCTATTTTGTAGCATCAAATTGGAGACTGAACTAAGACAACTTCCTTCAGATCTTCATAATAAAAGCATTAAGCATACATATTGTGTATGGAAGCAAATCGTTACCATATTTCAAATGAAAAAGCATTTCTGAAAATGCTTTTTCATTTTAAGAATGTGACTGCATTGTTTGACTCATAAATGAAATTTGTAATCAATAATCCTATTTGCATTTTAATTTTCTTCTTCAACACTGCTCATTCTTTCACTTAATTAAAATGAAAAAAAAAAAGACATTTGAGATTTATTTTTCAAAATGTACCCCAGCAAATAGATACCAAAATTCAATTTGAAATATAAAATTTGAAAATGACAAAGCATTTCCAGAAATGCTTTTTCATTTTAAGAATGTGGCTGCATTATTTGACCCATAAATAAAATTAGTAATCAATCATCCTATTTGCATTTGCATTTTCTTCTTCACGACTGCACATTTTATGTCATAATCAAAAAGAAAACAAAGCAGACATTGCTTTTTCGTTTTCGTGGTCTGCCCACAAAGTACTGTCCAGAACTCGAAAACAAAAAAGCATTCCGAGCGGCGGGCACAGAAAAATGACGTCAGCAGCCGCTCTTCCTTGGCTCCCTGCTGACCGAGCTACCCATCTTGTTCGGTAGGGGGCGCTGTGCACATCTACATTGCATTACATTGCAAGCGTGCTGAGAAATTGATTGAATTGCAGCAGGGCCGAGCTCAATTTGTGGCAGTGGCAGGCAGAACTGGCAGTTCCAGTGGCAGGCTGTGGCAGTTCCGCCACAGCCTGCCGCAGGGTGGCAGGAGATTCCGCGAGGATGCCAGAAGGTGCCAGACCGGTCATAAAAGCTTGCCAATGCAGTTGCCGCTGTTTTTGTGGAATGTGCTGATTATCGGCAAATGGGTTGTTGTTATTGTTATAGCCTGTTGGCTTTAAATATATAATATATTGATTATTATTTAATAAACAGCTTTAGACCCATAACATAAGGTGATTGTATTTACTTGACATGGAAAATAAATAGCACTATGTGTATGTGTGACGTGTTGAAAGGATGACGAAGATTTATTGCACAAACAGCCGGTTTATTATAGAGTACGAGCGGCTATTCTGAATTGTCACTCACAGAAAATTATAAATAAATGCTTAAAAACATGCTCGATGTCCCGGGCCATAAGGCTGCCACGAGGATGCCACAGCCTGCCACCGGAACTGCCAGTTCTGCCTGCCACTGCCACAAATTGAGCTCGGCCCTGCTGCAATTCAATCAATTTCTCGGCATGTTTGCAATGTAATGCAATGCAGACGTGCACAGCGCCCCCTACCGAACAAGATGGGTAGCTCAGCCAGCAGGGAGCTGAGGAAGAGCGGCTGCTGACGTCACTCTGCTGGGCCCGCCACTCAGAATGCTTTTTTGTTTTCGAGTTCTGGGCAGTACTTTGCGGGCAGACCACGAAAACGAAAAAGCAATGTCAAAAGCAAATGCAAATAGGATGATTGATTACTAATCTTATTTATGGATCAAATAATGCAGCCACATTCTTAAAATGAAAAAGCATTTCTGGAAATGCTTTGTCATTTTCAAATTTTACATTTCAAATTGAATTTTGGTATCTATTTGCTGGGGTACATTTTGAAAAATAAATCTCAAATGTCTTTTTCTTTTTTATTTTAATTAAGTGAAAGAATGAGCAGTCTTGAAGAAGAAAATTACAATGCAAATAGGATGATTGATTACTAATTTCATTTATGAGTCAAACAATGCATCCACATTCTTAAAATGAAAAAGCATTTCTGAAAATGCTTTTTCATTTGAAATATGGTAACGATTTGCTTCCATAATTGTGAACCTCAAAGAACATGTTTTAAAGCCTTTTGAAACAGCTCACAGTATCCTTTTAAAAACACAGCAGTGTGAATACAGGGAGTATTGTGTCATTAGGCTGACGATTATGATTAATGTATATTGCCATTACCTGATGAACTCATGAAATCAAACACTGAAACCAGGCTTTTGGAGCGTATTGTATCGGTAGGTCTCATTGTCTGCAGGTGAAATACAAAAAGAAACATCGACCAAATCAACAGGTCACCACTCAAAGTGTCAGTTTGCAGTAACCACCGCAAGAGACTACAGTTGGACTTTGCTATTTCCTTGGCTTAACGACCCTGCTATTAACAGGCAATTGAGATGAACCAATAGAAATCACAGCTCGTGCTCAGAATTTATTAAGAGCCAGAGCGTGACGAGTCACAAGAAGCACAGTAATGCAAAGCAGGGTGGCACTGCTTCGGGTTTTTCTTTTTTTCCTCCCTCCACCATGTCTGCTGAACATAAATCAGACAACGAGACAGTGTCATTGAGACAGAGCACCCCTGGAGTCTTTGTACTAGTCAGAAAGGAGTATGCAAATGAGGACCTTGACCCAAATCAAATTCCAGAGCCCGTTCGTTAATTGCAAATTACAGACCTCGACACCCCAATCAACGGCCTTTTAAGGGAATGATTTCAGACTCATTTTTGCTATCCTCAGAAAAACATGAAAGGGCAAGACTAAAATGCAAATGTCCTAGTTATATGAAGCATACACCAGTGTAAATTGTACCAAAACCACTTTTGGTAAATCCAGTTTGTCTGTGCCACAACTAAGTGGAAGGGGTTAACTTATTTATTTTTGACAAATTCTGTTTTTTCTAACTGCCCAGGCTGCAGCTGAGATGACAATCAGTTCATCTAAATCTAAGGACAAGGTTCCCAACAAGGTTCCCAACTGTGTCCCAACCTCCAGGTTGGGGAACAATCTGCCTCAAGGGAGAAGTTTAGCAGTGACGGTAAACTATAGATGGATAAACGGATTTTAGGTGTTATCTGCAGTAATGCAGACATTGCTTTGCATGGTTGTACTGAAGAAAGAGTGGAGCCAAAAAGCAAATCTCTCAGTTTATTGGTCAATCAATTAATCAATCGATCAACCTTTATTTATATAGCACAATTACAAACAGTGAAGTCACCAAAGTGCTTCACAGGTAAGATAAGGCAAAAAGAGATAAAAGCAGTAAGCCATAAACACAATATCACAGTTAGGATTAATTAAACAATAAAAACACAACAATAAAATTTACCCTAAAAAAACGGACCTAATGCTCAAGCTCCCCAGAATTAAGTACCGACCGTCAGTTGTGTTCAGCAGATATGGATCATGACTGGAAGAACCACTTCCCAAATACAAGCACCTTAAATAAACCTCCACCATAGGATTGCTGAGCTCTATCAGCTGGGAGGAGCTCTTAGTACCACTGCTCCTCCACCCTGAATGGAATGAGCTGAGGTGGTTCAGGTAGCTGATCAGAATGCTTCCTTGGGTGCCCCCTTTGGAGATTTTTCAGCCACGTCCCAATAGGAAAATTTACATTTACTTTCTGCCCCGGGAATGCCTTTGGATGCCTCATAATGATCTACAGAGTGAGCCTGAGAAGAGGCATGTCTGTGTTTCCCACCTGGACCTGTTTCCCCGCCCACCTTATCCTGGATAACAGGAACACAATGAATGGATGGATGTTTTTTCAACCAACTAGAATCCTTGGAAGTGTCATCCACCTCAGTTAACCACCAACTTAAAGCACTTCTTTGTGGAGGCACTCATATTACTGCATGTGACAGTGACTATATTGTGGAAATCCTCCTTTAGCTTTAATACATCCTGACAAATTAGGAGACACCACTTTGTAAATGCAAATCACTGTTGTGTTTCTCCATCTCTCCATCAGTGTTTTGTCAACTGCCCTGCAGGCCCAAAGACAGAGAATTACTCCCAATTCATATTTTCTGTTCTTGTTTTTCACACCTGAGCTGTTTTCTAACAAGCAGCAAATAAGGGAATACAATATACACAATTTACACAGTTCCTGTAAATGTGGGGAAAGGACTTTTGTTTCTTTTCATTTGGGGAGCATGACTTAAGCGGTTGTGACAGATATTTTGCATTTATTATACTGTATCTATTACCGGTTAGTCTTTTTTAGAACTTCCTAGTTAACAGTTTAGAGGGAGAAGAGCGTATTTATACCCCCTGTCACATTTTGTCACATCACAACCAAAAACTTCAGTGTATTTTATTGGGATCTTATGTTATTAAAATACACAAAGTTGCGTAGTTGAGGAAGTGGAAGGAAAATTATGCATAATTTGTAGAATCTTTGCCAATAAAAATCTGAAAAGTGTGTCATATCCTTGCAAAAGAAAAGCATCGCAACATCATGATCCTGCCATCACTGTTTCAACATGATTAGAAGATGCTTGAGTTTTGTTTCAGATGTTCCTCTCATCATGATTATGTTTTCCAGGTCGTGCTTTAGTTCATTCCTTTAGGTTTTGTTTTTTACTTGTTCTGTTTATGGTGCATTTTATGTGCTGTTACTTACTCTCAGCCACTGCTACCTTCGGCTTTATTCGGTCCATATGCTCCATGCCCATCAGTCTCAATGTTTCCACCTGTGCCGTGCCCTATATTTACTCATCCATTCTGTTTACTCCTTGCTGGAGAATAATGTTTGTTCAAAGCCTTTTGGGTCCTACTCCAAGAGCCTCCTCCATTGACACATAATGTTTAGTTTTGGTTGCTTCTGACCAGAGTATGTTCCTACATGTTAGATGTCCCCTCTACATGACCTGTGCCAAACGTTAACAAGACTTTCAATGATTTTCTTTCAGCAATGACTTTCTTCTTGTCACTCTCCCGTCTAGTCAAATTTATGGAGTACGTGACTAATACTTGTCTGTCCTGTTGACAAAGTGTCCCACCTGAGTTTTGGACCTCTGCAGCTCATCCAAAGTTACAAGAGGGCTTTTCTAAATACTTTCATTGCCCAGCCTGTCAGTTTAGGTGGACAGTCATGCCTTGATAGGTTAGTATTTTTTCCATACTGTTTTCAGATGATGGGTTAAACAGTGCTCTGTGAGGTGTTCAAAGCTTGGAACATTGTTTAATAACCTCACCCTGCTTTAAACATCTCCGTAACTTTATCTGACATGTTTGTTGTGTTTATCGGTATAGCATAAACTCAATGGGGGTTACTGATTGCTAAAAGGGCATTTTAACTCTGTTACACTACTTTGCCTCCTATCACATAAAATCCCAATGAAGTACATTTAAATAATGTGAGAAAATGTGAAAAGGGGTATAAATACTTTTGCAAAGCACTGTAATCATTCCCTGATGCCTTTGGAAACCAGACTTCTTTGTATTATCCTCCTGAGCAGAGACCTCACATAAACAGGTTCTGATAGAGACACACACACACATCCACTGCTTCACAAATGCTCTTCGTTCTCTGTGAACAACGCCCAAACACACACACACACAAACACATAACCAGGCAGTTAGGAGCTGTGAATGAAGCGATATGGTAACCTCAACCTATGCGGCACTTCCCCACTGTGGGTTCAGCCAATGAATTATCCCCTCCAATAAATCCTGTTTGGAGGATAATCCCTTTCCCATCTTCCGGACAGACACTTTCTGTAATGAAATAGCCCTGGGTCCTCCCTGTAACCCAGTCCCATACCAGGCCTCTAACTCGGTCTGTCTCAGGGGGAAAGAAGGGCTTACAGTGTGACTTCAACCCCACTCAACCCCTGCTTAGCTTCAATGGCTTTGTCACCAGGCCCCTGCCCCCACAACTAACCCAGCTTTACGTCGCTTCTTCCTCCCTTCGTTCCCAATGCAACTTCATTTCCTGCAGAATCTTGAGTACAGTAGGCTCAACCTCTGCTGCAGATCTCTCATGGTTCAACAGCTCATCCCTCTAACTCATCCAAGTATTGCTTTCTCCTACCTTTTTTTTCCTTTCTGTTCTGCAAAAAAAAAAACTGAATCAAGCACAACTCTTCTTGTCTGATGATCTGAATGAAGGCAAACAGCAGAAAGTCTTATACTGCTGTAATGAGATGTCTCGCTGTGTCATATACTCTGTCTCTATTTCCTAGTAGCCCAGTTTTACTTGTGGACTGTGTGTTCTTGATCAGCAGGGGGTAGTTGTAGTTGGCAGCGTGCAGCAGGGGGAAGGCAGCCTAAGCCAGTGCGGGAGATGGAGGTGTAAATGACACCGGTGGAGAGCTGAGAGGAAACTCTCCGGGGCCCGAGACAGATGCAGGATGCAAGGCGTAACTCTGGGAAAACTAAGCCAGGGTTTTATTCAGTAATTGGGTTGGGGTTAGCGGCTGGCAAGCCGAGAAAGAAAAGACTTGTAAACAATGCTGCACACTAGAACATGGAGGCACAAGTGGAAATGTCCTTTGCGTAACTTTTAGAGGGGTTGTGTCAGAGTAGATCACTGAGAAACTGGAATGTCAAAACAGAATAACATGTCTCACAGATGTTCTGCAAAATACCTTTTTTATTGTTGTTTTTTTTGTTAGATTTTTTGGTTGTTTTGTTTTTATGACATGCCCAGGCTATATTTTCATTAAGAAAACAGTAAATGTGTCATGTTCTTCGATTTTCTGTCTGAGACTCTAGAAGGACAACAAGGATAAAACATTAATCCGATGTAGATGGTGTACTTGTAAACAGAGGATATAATAATGTGTGTTCTGCTTGTTCTGCAGGGAGTTTCCTGAGAGGAATTGAAAGACGGAAAGATTTTCAGTGAGTGCCGGCCCACAGATGGATGGAGTAAGATATGAAAAATTAAAGTTGTTGTTTAGTGTCTTACTTGGTTGGGAGGCTAATGATATCTGAGGAAATGGTACCATATTTCTTGCTGTGGCTAAAGTTGGCAGAGCTCAAGATGGTGTTGGCATTTCCTTGGGGCTTTTTCCTAGTAGATCCTTTGGGGAGGTGTGAGCTGGGGAGGGCAGATGGGCAGGTGTGTGACATCCAGGACTCGATCCAAGGAGCAGTTAGGAACTCAGGAGAAGCTTCCTTTTCTATTGTTGTATTTAGAACAAAATGCCACAGACAACACAGTCGAACATGTAATAGTATTTTTGCAACAATGAAGTCTCTTTTTTAAATAATTAAACAAAAAAACACAAAACATGGGATTGCAGAAAAACTCCAAAAACATTAGGGTAGCTACTTATGCCGAAGGCAGACAGTAGCTTCGAAAGCATGGTGACAACATAAAGGTAAATCATGTAAATGCACACATGCACATGCAAAGCACCAGTTAAAGAAGGCATACATAACACACCACAGAACTGGTGTGAGCTGGTTAAAGGAAGCTTTATAGAAAGAGCAGCACATTTAAAATCCAAAAGTCTACAAGACATTACAGATAAAATCAGTGCAAAAAAAGTCCTTTCTTCCTATTTTATTATCCCGTGAATGATATTTTTAAAATATTTGAATTTCAGACTAAACAAAGCAGATCATCTTGCTTTGGTAAATACTGCCTTCATCTCCCAGCCTTCCCTTGCTAACTCCATCACCTCACCCCACTCCAATCTCCCCACCCAGCCTGCCTCATCTTCCTCGCAGTATCTCTTTCATGGACACCTGGCTGATATGGCCGCTTAGAGGCAGGAAGCTTCCCCCGCTTATTATCATCTCTGTCTGGCAGGCAGGAGCCACTCCCACAAGCCTTAGAGTGAGTCTGCCCTTTCCATTCTCTTTCTCTGCCTCCAGAACACTGTCTATGCATGTGGAATGAGTAAGGTGTGCATAATAATTTAGTGTAATATTTGAGAAAGTTATAGAACCTTGAAACCTAGCTCTAAAAGGAAATGGCAATGTACAATTGGAGGTTCATGACAAATCCTAAAACAAGTCAATTCCAAGTATAGACAAAACAGAGATCCACGCATATTGTTCCTAGATTTGTAGTCTCAAAGAACATTTTCACTGCTCTTTTAAAGGTATTAGAAAGATAAAATGATATCTCATATAATCTCATCTGGACTGCAAGTCTTCAATTCCTCCACTCCTGCATTTACATTCTCTTGCAAGTTGTCTGTTGTCTTTGATCGTATCATTGTGGTTTCTAATTCCACCCTCTGTTTAACCCATGTTTCCTGCTAATCACCACAGGTTGCACCAATTGTTTAGGCTTTGATATCTATGCTAAAGCCTAACACCTTTCCCTCCCCCTATTGCTTCACTGACCGGGGAATGTTAATCTTTGAGATGCACGAATGTTTCCAATTAATAGGCGTCATTAGTGAAACGGTCGATCCCTGGTGCAGAGAGACATGATAAATGGGCAGGTGAAGGGGCGCATGCAAGTAAAAGTGAACCCTTGTAATGTGCCATGTGGATGCATGCCAGAACATGCTGAGTATCATTATTCTGTGTTTACCAAAGCTTGATGTTTAATGTGTTTGGCATCCAAAGATCAGAGGTGCATTTGTCAAAATTTCAAACAGCTTTGGGATAAGGAAAATTCTTCCATCTGCAGGTGATACAGCTTCCTTCTCCAGATTTTGCTCGTACGAACATATTCAATCTGAGGTAAAAATGTGAACAAGACTATTTGCTGTTGTTAGCATATGAATGAATACATTTTAACACTAACATTACAAGTATGTCTCAGTACATCGTTTTTAGACTGTACTTTATTGTGCCCCTGCTCATCACAGTGTTAAGGTCTGTACATACTCCCCAAGAACAGAGAAACTTGATCCTTACTCAGGGTGGCATGAACAAGATCTTTCTCTCTTGGACATTTTATACTTTACAAATTTAGAACTCCTTTGTTAAGTGGCTTGTACACAATCATCATACCAATAGCAATCATGCAGCTTGTGAAATGCCTAAACCTTACTTTCATTAAATGATAATCACTTACATCAGTGTTTCTCAAACTTTCTTAGGCTGAGAACCACTTAACCTATTCAACAAACTCTCACAGACCACCAAACTTGAAATTTCCCCCACAACTACACAACATCAACACTTTAATGTATACAACCTGAAATGAAAATGTCAGTCTCTTAACTCATTCATTGTTGTCTTCTTTTCTCATTCGAATGAGAAGGGTTGTGCTGTTTTTTCAGGGATACAAGTAAATAAATGTCTGGCTCCAAAGTGGAGAGTTTCAGCCTCATGTCATAGTCCACACTTGTGGACTATGACATGAGGCCTGTGATTGTGCTGCTCTGTTTTTACGCTAATAGGTGTTGAAAATCCCACTTCAGCCTTCCCTTGAGCCACATTCATTGTGTTGAAAGTGCTGAAAGAATCATCTAAGTATGCCAATTTTGCAAGCCACTGGGAATTATGCACCTTTGTCATACATTTTATCAGTATGCTCCAGGAAGAGGTTTACCTCATCTGAGGTGAAGGTGAGAACGTTTTACATGATAACCAGTAAACCTCTGTGTGAAAGAGAAGTTTGGTGTGTTTGCTTCCCATGTCATCACACTTTGCTTGAAAAAGATGTGTTCAGTGGCTTTCCTTTAATCTTGTTAACTATTTTCACAGAATCGTCCAGAGCAGATTCTAGGCACCGCAGCATTTTTTTCCCAAGCAGCTGTTTTGTGTGGATGCAACAGTGTGTTGCAGCTGTAGATGTTGCAACTGCACGAACACACGCTACCAATCCTTTTTTGTTTTACAGTCATGGCAGTTGCACCATCAGTGCACAGCTTGTGACACATCTTGAAAATCCAGTCCAGGTTATTTTTCACCAAAAACTCATTAAATGAGATGAAAATTGCTTCACCTTTGGTGTTTGTTGGCAGGAAATGACAGAAGAGAAAGTCATCATGCACTCCACTGGCATCAATGTATATTACATAAACTATGTTGGTAGATTCATCCAACTGTAATGAGAACAACCAGCTTTGGCGTAAACGTGTCACCAGCTGATCTTCAACACTTTCGGCCACAGATTTTATGCGGCATCATATGCTTCTTTGGTTCATTGTGTTTTATTTCACATAATCCGATAGGTTTCCCCACATACTCATTGTGTTTATTTTCAAACAGTCGTGTTACTTTGAAGGTTTCATATCCCCATTAGCTAACATTTCATGATACAAAGCACAGTGTGGTTTTGCATCCTTCTCATGGCCAGTCCATAAAAAACTACTTTTATGTAATCATGGTGGGATTTTCTTTTTACCTTGGCAGTGGATTTTCTGCACTCATGTCAAGTTTGTGCTGGGGTCGTTTTTGAAGAGATTACTAAAGTTTAACCGCGGTCCTCCTGGGGCTCAACAGCGATGCTTGAAAGGATGCTGCTTGCACTAGCATCAAGTTGTCACACTTTCCCTGTTGTGTCAGATGTTTCTTCAGATTTTCTTTTGAGCGACTCAGTCCTAAGCCATTACTCATTATTATTTTTAAATGTAATCTGTTTAGATTTGCTTACTGCACACGTTGCATTTTCTTGAGCTCATAGCAAATAAACACAGTAGTAGCATGTGGACCATTGGGGGCACTCCAGGGACCACAGTTTGAAAAAGACGGACTTACATCAAGTGATTCAAAGAATGCAAATGATTAGAAAACAGCATCAAAATAAATATTACAATATGATTTTCTGGAATTAAAGGGTACAATGAGGTTGATAAAGTTTGATCATTTTGTAATTATACAGGGAAACTGTGGATATCTTCCTAAAGGATCATCAAAACAATGTGTAGGGCCGTAATTCATGTTTGCAAGCTATGCTCAGGAAAAGCTATGCTCAGGAAAACTACAAAAAGTAGACCACCATCAATAGGAATCGGTACAGGAATTAACCCTAGGCAGGAATTGTTAGGACTTGAGCAATGGAGGACCCCAGAATGTAGATGAGGAGGCAGCATGATGGTAAGTGAAAAAGGATTTAATGACTAAAAAACAAAAACTCACTCAGAGAAGAGGCAGGAACAAAACAGTAAATGGGCTGGCAAGACAGGCATGGCATGACCCGAAAAACAAGACATGAGCAAGATCTGAAAAATGTTTCCACGAGGAATAAACAGGACAGGTGTTTATATATGGAGTATGAACCAGGTGAAGCAAGAAGACAGATTAACTAGGTGCAGGTGAACCGAATAAACTTAATTGACAGGAGAGAACAAACGTGACTGGAGCAAAACAGGAATTCAAGAATACAAACTAATAGAAACATAACTAGAAAAACATGAAACGAAAGCATAATCAGATCCAAAAACTTAACAACACATGAACTAGAAGACAAAAACTAAAGCATGACTAGGAAAATAATAAACAGAAACATGATTTAAAACCTTAACTGTGAAACAGACCAACAAAACCCAGAAACACCCACAAATCATAACAGGAATTATGATTATGATCATTTAAAAAGGTCTTAACTAGGACCCTGTCCAGTACCTGCAATCTGACATTCATTGTCATACTTTAAGGCATTCAGATTCATATCATTGCACAGACATAGTGTATATGCTTTCTGTTGCCTTAACATATTAAACTCCTCATTTGTTAATATAATCAGTGCCATTGACACTTTTTTATAGTAAATAATGATGATAGTAAATGACAAGTTTTAGATGGAAAGCCCTGATTAAACAGTGTACTTGTTAAAAAACAAAATAACTCATTTATACAAGTAAAAAAAATGTTTTACAAAATGCAAAAAATTATTTGTAGTTAATATTATTTAATGATTTTGGAATGCACAGTGAAATTGCAGAGCCTCCCTGTTGATTTTCATCCATATTGATGATTTAACCAATTACTTCTCCATCGAAATTTATGCATGAGGAAGATTATTCATGAAAGAAATGTCAGAATTAGATAGAAATCTTTTTTCACTTTCATTTTGATGTGGGGGATGTTTTGACAGTCCCTGTCCCATCTGGACATACTTAAAGAAAAGAACAGACGTCCTATGAATATTGACATTCTCTCAGTCCGGAAATTGAGCAATTTATGATGAATTATTTCATCCCATCAAGTATGTTTGCATTTGAAATGATGAAGCAAACATTAAGAAATGCTTGACATCCAAAATTATATCTATCTGCTCAAAGCTTCACTATACTTTGTGTTGATTTTTGTAAAACAGATGGTTCTCCTCATCAAACATCTACAGACTCTTTTCGCTCATCTCACTTCGAATTAAAACCCACAGAGGGTGCACTTTCAAAAAAAATCTTCTATTATGTATATGTTCCTGTCTCAGCACCTCTGTGTTAGGAGGGACCCACCGATACCCCGAAGCAGCTTCACAAATACACATTTTGATCCAGTTAGTCATCTCATCACAGTACGCGATGAGGGGACATTGTAATTAATCTCCTCTGTCCTATCTGACTGTTAGATCTTTCCACACTAATGTCGTCCTGCTGGTTTGATTGGAGGGAGCATTAGATGTTTTGTTTTGAAATGTGTCAAGCATGAAGAAACTATTAGCATCTAAGACCTACTGGCTGCCCTCTGGCACACTGTTGCACTTTTCTGCTACATCTATGAAATTCTTCCTCTTTGTGCTTTTAATATTGTCTCACCAAGGATATCTAGGCAGAAGACGCCAGGTGAAAGAGTTACCATTGCAATGATTTAAGGGCAGTACACAATATTCTAAAATAACTTTAGTAGTTATAGGTGATGTCACATTATTTATTTTTCACCACAGAACAATTGAAAATGGACAAAAGTATAAAATGAGAACACATACCTAAAATTTCTATAATTGTATGAGAATAAGTGTTTTCAAAAGGCATAAGTGGGGTATACAGCATTATTGCACTTTTCATTAAGTTGAGCTCAAAACATTCATACCTGCCATATATAAATAGCAGGCATGAGTATATCATGAGTAAAACTACAATGGCATTATGATATGACACTCAGAAAAAACTAAATATAGTATAATACAGGTAGAACTCTTAGTTTACATAAAACATTTTTTCCACTTACTATCAATTTGAACAGTTTAGGAAAGATCAGATGATAATGTCGTCTGTTTTTAAGCTCGCAACATCTGATTTAAATGGAGACACATCTGTCGATGTATTTTAAGGCATCACCTCAAACCCTTTGCTTTCGTCATTTGAAAATCAAAGAAATCACCCAAGATATGAGGAAGCAAACTCTGAACCACCAGACATCTTGTTCATCCTCAGGTACAATATCCAGATCCATGAAGGTGCCACATTAATATGTTCATTCATTGTACTGTTCAGGAAGGACGGAGCTCCTCTGTCCCAGAGATAAATAATGTTTGGTGCGGATTGTGCCTATCAACCTCAGCACAAAAGTTAAACCTTGTAAAAATTTGGTCTGAAACTGGTAAGAGAATGTCATTATCCACAGTAAAATTAGGCCTGTATTGACATGGACTGAAAGGCCACTTAACGATGAAAAAGCCATTACCCAAAAACAACAGAAAAAATGCCAGATTACAGTTTGCAATTTAGCTGTAATATCCATGGAGGAAAGGATAATCAGGAAGCTTGCAAGCCTGAGGTGTCACAATCATGTTGTGGGGTGTGTTGCTGCAGGTGAGACTGGTACATTTCACAAACTAGATGACATTATGAGGACCACAATTTGAGCAAACCATTGTGAGAAGCTTATGAAAGTATAACTACAGAATCTGTATGCTCACACACATTAAATAATAGTGTGTAAACTTCTAAATATAAAGAAAGTTAAAAACAATTCTCTAAATCATTCTCTTATTATTCTGCCATTTAGTGAATAGGAACCCTATTTCTGCCCTCAACTGTATAGTATCTTTAATTTAAAACAGAAAAGCGAGTATCATTCCAACTGCTGTTAAAACAGTATAACGCAATGAATATTACAGTTGTGCCATCTATAACATTTATATATTGTTACTTTGATATTTAACAGACTAATGCAAAAATATGAAATAAATATCAGGTAAATCTATTAGTTTTCAAGTGCTTTTTGTGAAGAACATTATCCCACTTTGCCATTCTGCTCTTTATAATGCTGATATTAGCAGGCTATTTAGACAACCCAGGTTTCCAATTGTAGTTTTTTGTTTAAAAAGCTGCTGCCTGTTATATACCATTGGGCAGCTGTATATGGTAGTGTTTTTGAGTACTAATGTACCACAAAACATTTACAATGTTTTGTGAACAACCGTCTTGTTCACGCAAGGTTATTTTCTCACTGGCTTACTTAACCATGAGGCATCATCAGTTTCCAGCAACTAACTAACTAACTAACTAACTATCTTACCCACCTACCTACCTACGTACCTACCTACCTACCTACCTACCTGCCTACCTACCTACCTACCTACCTACCTACCTACCTACCTACCTACCTACCTACCTATCGATCTAGATAATAACAGTATAACTACGCTGCCAGTCAAATGTTTAAGACATACAGGTGTTGGACAATGAAACTGAAACACCTGGTTTTAGACCACAATAATTTATTAGTATGGTGTAGGGCCTCCTTTTGCGGCCAATACAGCGTCAATTCGTCTTGGGAATGACATATACAAGTCCTGCACAGTGGTCAGAGGGATTTTAAGCCATTCTTCTTGCAGGATAGTCGCCAGGTCACTACGTGATACTGGTGGAGGAAAACGTTTCCTGACTCGCTCCTTCAAAACACCCCAAAGTGACTAAATAATATGTAGATCTGGTGACTGTGCAGGCCATGGGAGATGTTCAACTTCACTTTCATGTTCATCAAACCAATCTTTCACCAGTCTTGCTGTGTGTATTGGTGCATTGTCATCCTGATACACGGCACCGCTTTCAGGATACAATGTTTGAACCATTGGATGCACATGGTCCTCAAGAATGGTTTGGTAGTCCTTGGCAGTGACGCGCCCATCTAGCACAAGTATTGGGCCAAGGGAATGCCATGATATGGCAGCCCAAACCATCACTGATCCACCACCATGCTTCACTCTGGGCATGCAACAGTCTGGGTGGTACGCTTCTTTGGGGCTTCTCCACACCGTAACTCTCCCAGATGTGGGGAAAACAGTAAAGGTGGACTCATCAGAGAACAATACATGTTTCACATTGTCCACAGCCCAAGATTTGCGCTCCTTGCACCATTGAAACCGACATTTGGCATTGGCATGAGTGACCAAAGGTTTGGCTATAGCAGCCCGGCCATGTATATTGACCCTGTGGAGCTCCCGATGGACAGTTCTGGTGGAAACAGGAGAGTTGAGGTGGACATTTAATTCTGCCGTGATTTGAGCAGTCGTGGTTTTATGTTTTTAAGGATACAATCCGGGTTAACACCCGGACATCCCTTTCAGACAGCTTCCTCTTGCGTGCACAGTTAATCCTGTTGGATGTGGTTCGTCCTTCTTGGTGGTATGCTGACATTACCCTGGATACCGTGGCTCTTGATACATCACAAAGTCTTGCTGTCTTGGTCACAGATCCGCCAGCAAGACGTGCACCAACAATTTGTCCTCGTTTGAGCTCAGGTACCCCATAATGTTGTGTGCATTTCAATATTTTGAGCAAAACTGTGCTCTTACCCTGCTAATTGAACCTTCACACTGCTCTTACTGGTGCAATGTGCAATCAATGAAGACTGGCTACCAGGCTGGTCCAATTTAGCCATAAAACCTCCCACACTAAAATGACAGGTGTTTCAGTTTCATTGTCCAACCCCTGTACTTTCTCATTTAATGGTTCTCTTTATTTTCATCACTTTTCACATTGTACGTAGATTATCACTGAAGGCATCAAAACTGAATCAACACATGAAATTATGTTGCAACAAATTATAAAATAACTTTAAATATACAGGGGTTGGACAATGAAACTGAAACACCTGTCATTTAATGTGGGAGGTTTTAAGCCTAAATTGGACCAGCCTGGTAACCAGTCTTCATTGATTGCACATTGCACCAGTAAGAGCAGAGTGGGAAGGTTCAACTCACAGGGTAAGAGCACAGTTTTGCTCAAAATATTGAAATGCACAAAACATTGTGGGTGACATACCAGAGTTCAAAAGAGGACAAATTGTTGGTGCACGTCTTGCTGGTGCATTATGTGACCAAGACAGCAAGTCTTTGTGATGTATCAAGAGCCACGGTATCCAGAGTAATGTCAGCATACCACCAAGAAGGACGAACCGCATCCAACAGGATTAACTGTGCACGCAAGAGGAAGCTGTCTGAAAGGGATGTTCGGGTGCTAACCCGGATTGTATCCAAAAAACATAAAACCACGGCTGCCCAAATCACGGCAGAATTAAATGTGCACCTCAACTCCTGTTTCCACCAGAACTGTCCGTCGGGAGCTCCACAGGGTCAATATATACGGCCGGGCTGCTATAGCCAAACCTTTGGTCACTCATGCCAATGCCAAATGTCGGTTTCAATGGTGCAAGGAGCGCAAATCTTGGGCTGTGGACAATGTGAAAATGTATTATTCTCTGATGAGTCCACCTTTACTGTTTTCCCTACATCTGGGAGAGTTACGGTGTGGAGAAGCCCCAAAGAAGTGTATCACCCAGACTGTTGCATGCACAGAGTGAAGCATGGTGGTGGATCAGTGATGGTTTGGGCTGCCATATCATGGCATTCCCTTGGCCCAATACTTGTGCTAGATGGGCGCGTCACTGCCAAGGACTACCGAACCATTCTTGAGGACCATGTGCATCCAATGGTTCAAACATTGTATCCTGAAGGCGGTGCACCAATACACAGAGCAAGACTGGTGAAAGATTGGTTTGATGAACATGAAAGTGAAGTTGAACATCTCCCATGGCCTACACAGTCACCAGATCTAAATATTATTGAGCCACTTTGGGGTGTTTTGGAGGAGCGAGTCCGGAAAAGTTTTCCTCCACCAGTATCACGTAGTGACCTGGCCACTATCCTGCAAGAAGAATGGCTTAAAATCCCTCTGACCACTGTGCAGGACTTGTATATGTCATTCCCAAGACGAATTGACGCTGTATTGGCCGCAAAAGGAGGCCCTACACCATACTAATAAATTATTATGGTCTAAAACCGGGTGTTTCAGTTTCATTGTCCAACACTTGTATATCTAAGATTCCTCAAAGTAGCCACCATTTGCTTTGGTGACAGAAATATTACCCTTCGCTCATTGAACCTCTGGGAAGTTATTTTAAGGCCAAGCAGTAATCAAAGCAAAGGGTGGGTATTTTGAAAAATATAAAATATAAAAGATGTTTTGAGTTATTTCACATTTTCTGTTTGCTGCATAATTTCATGTGTTCAATCACAGTTTTGATGCCTTCAGTGACGATCCACAATGTAAATAGTCATGAAAATAAAGTAAACCATTAAATGAGAAAGTGTCTCTAAAGTATTTGACTGGTAATGTACATAAATAACCTTAAAGTGATAGTCATAATAATCTGACACTTTCATCATTAAACATATAATCACATTTTATATGCACAGCAATAATCCCTCATTTTTGCTTTGGGTTCATATGCCTCTGTATTTCAGCATTAGTGGGAGAGTGCTTTCTTAGTTTTCTATCCTGCTAATGAGTTGACCTCAGTTCTCCAAACCAGGAAAATACTTCTTAAAGTGTTTATTACGTGTCACCACAGGCTAGGGTAGCGATGGGGTGCATTTGTGGTTTCTTTACTTATCTTTCTGTCACCCTAGTACTGAGTCCGCAGGCCATTAGCTATGTAGAATCCCAGAGGGACCAACTGTGGGGTCCATGTGGTAAAGTATAACTTCAGCTGCACAATATCTCACCCTCTAAAGAAAATTATTTAACAAGAAACACAAAAAGATCCAATAAGAATACATAGTGAGCCAATTTTAAGAAGTAAAGCTCAGAATAATGCCACCATATTTTACCAGCAGCATCAAATTCGGAGAGTTAAAAGGATGCTATGAGTCAATGACAAAGAGTACATCTGTGTAATGGTCTAGACTGGGAATTGGTGTGTGAATGCCTGCATTGGTGTTTGTATCTGAAAACAAAAAACAAAGCAACTGAAGAAGTAATAGAAAAAAGGCAAATGAAAAAGTAAGTTCTTTTCCAGCCTTTATAAAGAGGTTTTATGCCCTTCCCATGTCTAGTTTGTGCGTTAGTAAGAGAGAGAGGGAGAGAATCATGTCCCCAGACAGCTTGATGTGTATATGCTTTCATGGAGGAGTGCTGTAGCCTGCTGTCTGTAGAGTAAACTTTGAAACGGAGTGCCGAGCTCTGCTGACAGAGTGAAAACATTGCAAGGTGTTTGCACTGTGGTGACTAACTGTCGCACATTAACATCTGGATAGGTGCTAAAATGTCCTTTAGAGCACGTTGTCAGTGTTCATGCTACCATTACTGTAAGCTTTTTCTTGGCACTGTGAAATCTAAACCATCAAACATAAAACTAATTCTGTGACCATCTGTAAACTAAAGCATTCCAAACATTACTTATTAAATTAACTAGATCCTAAGTTTTGCTATACACTAGATCTAAAAACTTTCCAATTTATTGGAATTTTATGTGACACACCAACAATAATTCTATCAGTGTTTAATTTGGAAAGCAAATTAAACACTATTTTTTTGTAGAAATACAAATATGAAAAATGTGGCCAGGACACTTTAAATTAGCTCACAACAAATGTTTTTACATTGTTGTTTATGTCATGACATGTTTTGTCCTTTTACAAAAAAAGCAGCATTCAATTCATTTACCGAAACATATAGTAAATTAAATTCACCATATAGAGAGATTCAGTCAATTGCATAAATGCCAATTACAATGCAAGCAGTCAGTCAGTCATTTTCTATACCGCTTCTTCCATGTTCTGTTTGTTGTGCTTGGGTATGCAACCTGCTTGATGACTAAAATATGCAATAAATAAATGCAGAAGCCGGTTCTTATGCATCTGTGTATTATGCATCTGTGCTTATCCGGGGGCAGCAGTCTCAGCAGAGACACCCAGACTTCCCTCTCCCTAGACACTTCTTCGAGCTCTTCTGGGTGGAGCCCTAGGAGTTCCCAGGCCAGCCGGAAGACTTGGTCCCTCCAATCACATATATTAAACTGTCACATTAAAAATCATATGCAAATTATTTTAATATAAAATATGTAATTATAATCCATAGTTGATGTGAGTTTTGTATTTTTAAAATCCGAACGCTGAAATGTGCACACACCTTTGACTTGGCATGGCTGCCCAGGTAAACAAAGACTCAAAAAGGGCAAGCTCATTAATATTGAGACACTTTGATTAAATGAGTGGCGCACTGATTAAATGATTACATTTATTTGTCCTATGGAAAAAAGGAGGATAGTGAGAAGGAGAATTAAAATCTCAGATTCAGTTTTGCTCCCATTTTTATTTAGATTTTTTTTTTAATTGGGAACCATACCCCCTTGGAGGCAAAGTCATTAGGCCTTATACATAACCATTGCTGCCACATTAAAATCACATTACACAACAACGATAATCATTGCATTCAATTACACATGGTAATAAATACTTGACGCCATCTCCTGTAAATCCATTAGCCTGGGAGACACACACAACACATGCAGCCATTAGAGAATCTCAGTGTTTGGACCCCTGGTTTCCCAGATAGCTCTCAATTGGTCTTATGGATACATCAACTGTTTACATTGTCTGATTGTAGCACATTATGAGGTGATTACAGTAACATTTGGCATAAGTGGGGTATACAGCATTATTGCACTTGCTTTTAATTAGACACAATATAAAAGAGACTTTCTGGGATAACGCAATAAAAAACTGCTTTAACTTTGGCCAAAAGCTAGAATTTATACCGCTTCAGTCCACTAATTCCTCAGCAATACATCAAATAAGTCTTATGTACTCCAGTTCCACAGTTTTATGCTACATTACTCTTTGAAACATTTTGAAACTTGCAAGCTGCATCTTTTCAAGACTACTCAGTGTCTTTCGTACAATGTGCATCTATCACTCAAATGACCCAAGATATGAACAAACTTATACCAAACAGGATTTTTGTCTCACTTCATTAACAGGTGACTGAAAGTGTGGTGTGGGGAGCAGGCTAACGTGCTGCAGGTTGCTGTGCAAGTCTTAAAAAAGAAACTGCTAGAACTGGAAGGCCTAACAAGTAGGGGTCTATATAAAAATTTCCCACTTATATGCATATACACAAGCATCCTCAACTTGATGTATTTCATTTCATATCTCTGCTGTCATCCACTCAATATTTCTCCACCCTCCCTCTTGCTTTAACAAAGACAATCCCACACCTTGCCTGCTCTACCTTTTTGTTAGCTTCAATCTGCTTCTCTCTTTTTCTCCTTCTTGTTTGATGGCAGCCTCACTTGTAATTAACTGTTATGTGGGGGATTGATTGCGGACAGCTTAGCATTGACCAGCTTCATTATGGAGTCCCTTCAAAGTGGGATTCTGGGCCTGCCAATACTCCTGAGTTTATTTCAGTGAGGGGATCAATAGTCTGCGCATTAAAAGCTTTATTTGGGCTTTGTCCGCCCCACAAGTACCTTTGCTCTGGCTGCTCTGTGGAGATTTTAGGTGCCACAAAAAAAAGCCGTTTGGCCTTTCACAGGTGGGAGGATGGAGTGATCAGTGGTGCATGATGAAAAATATAGCGGGAATGGAATCTCACATTGCATTCAGTCCCTTGAAAAAGCATTCATGATCATGTTGTAAATTTAAAAAAACTTCAGTGTATAATGGTTTATTATGATGCTTCACCCAACATTTGCAGCTTCAACTCTTGTGAGAAGGCTTTATGTTGAGAAATACTATCACTCTAATTCTCTGCCCTAATTCATTCCTGGGTTAAAGTCAGAACTCAATTTTTTTCTCACCAAACTCATGGCACATCCATATACAGGTCCTTCTCAAAATATTAGCATATTGTGATAAAGTTCATTATTTTCCATAATGTCATGATGAAAATTTAACATTCATATATTTTAGATTCATTGCACACTAACTGAAATATTTCAGGTGTTTTATTGTCTTAATACGGATGATTTTGGCATACAGCTCATGAAAACCCAAAATTCCTATCTCACAAAATTAGCATATCATTAAAAGGGTCTCTAAACGAGCTATGAACCTAATCATCCAAATCAACGAGTTAACTCTAAACACCTGCAAAAGATTCCTGAGGCCTTTAAAACTCCCAGCCTGGTTCATCACTCAAAACCCCAATCATGGGTAAGACTGCCGACCGGACTGCTGTCCAGAAGGCCACTATTGACACCCTCAAGCAAGAGGGTAAGACAAAGAAAGAAATTTCTGAACGAATAGGCTGTTCCCAGAGTGCTGTATCAAGGCACCTCAGTGGGAAGTCTGAGGGACGGAAAAAGTGTGGCAGAAAACGCTGCACAATGAGAAGAGGTGACCGGACCCTGAGGAAGATTGTGGAGAAGGGCCGATTCCAGACCTTGGGGGACCTGCGGAAGCAGTGGACTGAGTCTGGAGTGGAAACATCCAGAGCCACTGTGCACAGGCGTGTGCAGGAAATGGGCTACAGGTGCCGCATTCCCCAGGTCAAGCCACTTTTGAACCAGAAACAGCGGCAGAAGCGCCTGACCTGGGCTACAGAGAAGCAGCACTGGACTGTTGCTCAGTGGTCCAAAGTACTTTTGTCGGATGAAAGCAAATTCTGCATGTCATTCGGAAATCAAGGTGCCAGAGTCTGGAGGAAGACTGGGGAGAAGGAAATGCCAAAATGCCAGAAGTCCAGTGTCAAGTACCCACAGTCAGTGATGGTCTGGGGTGCCGTGTCAGCTGCTGGTGTTGGTCCACTGTGTTTTATCAAGGGCAGGGTCAATGCAGCTAGCTATCAGGAGATTTTGGAGCACTTCATGCTTCCATCTGCTGAAAAGCTTTATGGAGATGAAGATTTCATTTTTCAGCACGACCTGGCACCTGCTCACAGTGCCAAAACCACTGGTAAATGGTTTACTGACCATGGTATCACTGTGCTCAATTGGCCTGCCAACTCTCCTGACCTGAACCCCATAGAGAATCTGTGGGATATTGTGAAGAGAACGTTGAGAGACTCAAGACCCAACACTCTGGATGAGCTAAAGGCCGCTATCGAAGCATCCTGGGCCTCCATAAGACCTCAGCAGTGCCACAGGCTGATTGCCTCCATGCCACGCCGCATTGAAGCAGTCATTTCTGCAAAAGGATTCCCGACCAAGTATTGAGTGCATAACTGTACATGATTATTTGAAGGTTGACGTTTTTTGTATTAAAAACAATTTTCTTTTATTGGTCGGATGAAATATGCTAATTTGTGAGATAGGAATTTTGGGTTTTCATGAGCTGTATGCCACAATCATCCGTATTAAGACAATAAAAGACCTGAAATATTTCAGTTAGTGTGCAATGAATCTAAAATATATGAATGTTAAATTTTCATCATTACATTATGGAAAATAATAAACTTTATCACAATATGCTAATATTTTGAGAAGGACCTGTAGTTATAGACCTTGCTTTGTGCACTGGTGCACCATCATGTTGGAACGGAAAAACTGTTCCCACTAGCAGAAAATTGTCCAAAACGTCTCGGTATGGTAAGGTACTGAGAGTTCATATCATTGGAATAAAGGGACAAAAATGTTGCAGCAGGACTTATTGCAAATTTGGCATGCTATCACGGTACAGTGCTGAAATTGCTCAAATCCCGAGAACAATCCATTCTGTCTGCAATGTTTGTTTAAGCATTCAGCAAGCCATGGTGCTTGACTTTATAAACTTGTGGACATGGAAGTGGTTGGAATTCAATGATTTGGGTTGGTGAACAAATACCTTTGGCAATATTGAGTATTTTATTTGGATTTTTTGTGACACACCAACACAACGATGTGTATTATTGTGAAGTAGAAGGAAAATGATACACTGTTTTCAAATCTTTACAGATTGTCTTTGTAATCAGACCCCCCCCCCCGAGTCTATAATTTGTAGAACCACTTACAGTTCCAAGTTTTTTGGGGTATGTGTCTACCATATTTTTAACATTTGAGCCCACCATTTTTTGCGAATAACTTCAAGTTTTTCAGTCTTGCCACAAATACTTGTTAGATTAATGACAGGATGTTGACTGGCCTAGTCTAACACAGAGATAAGCATTGATCTGAACTGTTCCATTGTAGCTGTGGCTGTATGTTTAGGATCCCTGACTAGCCAGAAGAAGAATGTCTGCCTCATTGTTTCTGGCCTCTGACTGTTTCTTTTGCCCCAGGATTGCCCTTAATTTAGTTCCACTCTGCTTTCCATCGACTCTGACAAACGTCACTAGTTCTACTGGCAAAAAACATCTCCAACACATGGTACTGTCCACACCATGTTCCACCATCGAAATGGTTTGTTCAGTATTAGTTTTCAGCTACACATGGAATTTTGCATGTGCAAGCCAAAAACATTCATGTTGGTGTTATCTAACCAGAGCTCCTTCTTGAACACATTTTTAGTGTCCTCCAAATGGATTTGCAAACTTTAAACGGGAATTATTAGGTCTTTCTCTTTACCTGTTTTCCACAAAACCAAGAGTATATGAGTAACAGTTGTCATGTGAAAAAATTCTGGATCTCCAGAGTTTCCACTGGCCTCCTAGCTGTTTTTGAATGTTTGTACACTAATGTTGGCTAACAAATGTCTGAGGCCTTCATAGAACTGCTATATTTATATTGAGAATAAATTACACACAAGTGGAGACTATTTCCTAATTAGGTTGCTCTGAATCTTATTTAGGGGTATAAGATTTATGTTTGCTATTGTCTTAAACTTATCTCTAAATTTGGAAACTAAGTGCCTAACAACCATGCTAACTTAAAAATCGTATTAAAAGCATGAGGGCAGTGACGTTTGACAATGTGAGAAACTGGCAAATCTAGTGATTTCTAATCAAAATCTTTCAAAGAGGTTTTGATGTCTAACTTAGTCATTAAGGTGTCTGCACATAACTAAGGCAGTGAGTGGGAAGCAAATAGAAAATAAATATGTGAAGGAAAGAAAAATACTAAATTAATGAGTACTGTTAAAAAACTAAGGGAAAAAAGTCAAGCTAGGTCTCCTATGAATAGAAATTTCTGTTGTCTGAATTTAACACATTACTTCCAATTAATTTTTATATCAACTGGTTGATAAAGTTTGGATTTGTGCATGTTTCCAGAAAACATAAGGACACGTTTTAAACGATTTAGATTTTCAAAAGAGATTCTAGACATTTTACTTGGAAAACTAAGTCTAAAATAGTATGTTTGAAGCCTGTTTTCACTTTTACTCACTTTTTCAGTATTCTCAGAGTCCAGTTGTCTAAACTAAATGACATTTGTGTGTTTTTAGATATATTTGGGTTCAAGCTGTGCAAAAGTATGTTTTACGCAAAATGATGTCCTTTTCCTATCCACATAACTTTTGTGTTTTGTCTTTTGTGTTTAAGCCTTACCAGATTTGTTGCTTAGACTTACTTAACAAAACACATTGTACCAAAAAACCAACACTCACAAACATACTATGACATATTCTGTTACTACACTTAAAATGTGTAAAAGACGTTTCTCATTCAAATCCCTATTGTTACATCATTGCTTTGAACCCACAAAGGAGGTCTTCTCTTCCATATGCCAACCAATACAGCTCCTTGACTACCTCACATGACCACACAGAGATTTAGGAAAGGCTGGCTGACTTCCACCCCACCACCGCTCCATTTAAAAAAATAATTACATCAGGACAGAATAAATGCATTTCATTCCCAACCTGAAGTGTTTTGTGAAGGTTGCTGAAGTAGACTTGTAGACCTCTTGTATCCGATTCCCCTCAGATAAGGTTTCCATGAATTGATTCATGCAACTTGAGAGTTTTAAAAAGAAAAGCTGATCTTAAAAAGAAAAATTCCGATTTTTTGAAGTGGGTTTCTGTGAAGGTACTCCCTGCAATTATTCCATTTTTCTGTCACAGGGAGTGTGTAGAAAAGTCCAGGGTTCCTCCGCTGAAAATTATGCAATTTGATTTAACCATTTTCAAGGTCTAGATAAGTGTGGAAGAAAATAGTATGGCGTATGGAAAAATATTTGTATTTCTAGACGTATTTCCCCATTCCATTGTCTAAAGGTTTTGACCACCCTATATTGTACCTTCCTTTCTCTCTCATGTTCTTCCTTTTTTCCTTTCTTTGTTTCTTTTCTGGTGTCGTTCCATATGCAAAAGGTAACCAATGCAGATATTGTTGCCAAAAAAGCTTTTTTTTTCCCTCAGTAATGGACTAAGAATTTTAAAAGTATTAAATTTATACGTGAAATATTTGTAGAGACACTGAAATTGAGTAAGTCCTCTGAACAGACGAAGGTTAGAAGCTTCCTCCACCTGTGATTTCATGATCCGCAACTGTTTTGTGTTTGTTTGATTGCACTCACCTGATTTCTGTTGTATTTGAGTGCGTGTTTTCTGTTTCCTCATTGTTGGGTCTTTTGTTTTTCTTCCTGCTGTGCTGGTCTGTTAATCCTTCTGTTAGGCTGTTAATCCTGCTGTCCTGTAACTCCTGGTTCCTGAGTTTTCCTTTGTACCCTATAGTCTTTGGTCTTTGTTTTATTAAATGTATCTTTCCACCATGCGCCTGCTGATGATCTGCTGCCCCGTTGGTCCTTCACAACCTTAAACTATGACACCTTGTTTTTGCTCATTTTAACGATTTAAAACAACTCACCCAGAAAATGTTCACATCATGTGATACAAGGTCAAATTTGCCAATACTGATGATGTAAACACTCACAAAATACTGTTATTTAGGTGGTTGCTGATTTATTAGCTGAACAACTTCTATGTTATTACACAAATGCGGCCAGCTGTATCAGTTTTCTCGTGATCAGCTCCTACCTGTGAGTCTGATCAACATTTGCCAAGAGCATTGTCAACCTTTTGATATTGTGAGAGGCTGTTATTCAACATCAAAGACAGTGTGTTCCTGTGTTTTTTTTCAGGAATCGTAATTATTTCAGTGGACTCACAATCAGCTGAACAGATGGATCAAAACAGTCTCTAAGAATGTAACAATTAAAACTGACTAAAGTAGCAATGCATACCACAGATAAAAACAAAAATAAAAAAATTATGTTTAGAATTGCTATAATCAGTCAATTTAACTAGCTGTCTTCCCCTGCTCTAGTGATTATTCCCTGTAATATATCTCCCTGCTACATGTGAGAGAACTATTACGGAAAACTTCACAGAAACTCACTTCAAAAACTCCAAGCCATCTATTTGAGGTGAGATGCTGATGCAAGAATCCGAAAACTGCTACCATGCCGGCTTCTATGATCTTCTTAGTTATTGAGCACTTAGTTTATCTTCTGCAATCAATTAAAAAATTGTAATAAAAACCTGACAGAAAAACTGTTAATCAAACACAGCCAAGATAACACTGCAGAACATTCACAGTCTTACTTATTCTGCTTGCTCTAACTTTCTTCTAAACCTTTTGTTTGAGGTTTAAGTGCACCCACCTGCACACATGTTTATGCACCACGCGCACGCCAGCACTACAAAAGCTAGGCTTTGCCTGACATTATTAGTTTTGCATTTGGGCGCTCTGCCCAGAGTAACAGTATGGATTTTTGCCTTGGTTTCCTATAATTGGATGAGTTAAATTTCTCCATTCATTACATGTGCATCTGAACTCTGGACCTCAGCAGCTCCAGTGTTTTATTAGCACTCTCATCCCCTGATAATAGGGAAGCCTTTCCTTCACACACATTCCCTGAGTCCCAACAAATTAACTCTGTGTTGAGCATCCATGTCAAAGACAAAATATATACAATAGTAATCCATTTAATGCTCTCACATTCTTGTTTTTTGAAAATTTAATGTAGCGATCTGCAGAGTAAACAATTCTATGAATTATGTTGTAAATTTAATTTAAGTTTTGCTCTTTACAACTTCTTGCTGTCCTGTGGAATTGTCCATTGCAAGAGTTTCTCTACATTTCCTTTGTTTCCCACCGCTTGAACCTGTCACATTAGTAAGCCAAACTTTAATGTGTTTTATTTGGATTTTATGTGATACACCAAGACAAAGTAGTACTTTCAAATTTTCTTTCAAATAAACCTCTGAAAAATGTATTGCCTATTAGCATTGTTCCCCTTTTACTCTGATCCTTCCTAGATAAAAGCTTGTACAAGCAATTGCTTTCAGGGGTAATTTAGATTAGATCAGGTGTGTCTGTGAAGCTATTTTCAAATCTTACCATACTGTATATTGTCAATAGAATTTAGGTCTGGACATTCACTGGACAATTCTGACACAAAAATATGCTAATGCTTTGGCTCTATGCTTAGTGTAGTTTTCTTGTTGTAAGGTGAATCTTTACCTCAGTTTCCGTATTTCCTGATGAAAAAAAAAGCATCCCTACAGCTTGATGCTGCAACTACCATATTTCACAGTGGGGATTGGACCAGAGCACATTTTTGGTGTGTCTGCCACATGGCTTGTTTTGAACAGCAAATAGGACTTCCTCAAAGGTCAAATTAGTGCAGTGAACAACTAATGGTTGTCCTTTCAGCAGATTCTCCTACCTGAGCTATGCATCACTGCACCTCCTCCAGAGTTACCATTGCTACCTTAAATGCATATTTGTCATCGTTTTTAAGGCCGACTTGACCCACATGCAGAGAACACTCAGACAGAGAAGCGTAAACTCAAAGTTTTATTACTCAGTTCAAGGAGGCGGAAGAGCGAAGCGGGCTGGTCGTCAGACTGTAAGGGAAAAGACAGAGATGAGCTAAGGAAACAGAACGGATTATTCGATTCCTAGATCTATGCTTACTATTAAGAGGTGATCGATCTGCCTGGGGGGGGGGGGGACAGGTGCGAGTCTGGGGCGTGACCCTGCGCTGACTCGACTCGACTGGAGCGCTCTATTGATCCAGATAAGCGAAGGTGGGTGGACCGGTTGCGCTCAAACAGTCTGGAGGTTTTGCAAGGGTGGCAGCCAGGCCAAAAACAAAGTCCAGTTTTCACAGACTGTGTGTTCCAGAGAGAGAATCCCAACTCGGCGGCTCAGCTTGAATGGCCTAAGGCAAAGGGGAAAAAACAGACCATTAGTCAAAGCTTACAAGAGATCTTCCAAAATTCAGGAAAGGCTGGCCAGGTGATCACTACCGCAGCAGGCAAAACACTCAGGCGTAGAAGTGCCGGCGAGCCACCCTCATATAGTCCTCCATCTGATGAGGCAACGATGTGCACCTGTCAAAACTCCGATCTGCAGCTCCAGCAACTCTTAGAGGTGAGAGAAGGTTAGTAGCAGGCAGGCAGAAAACAGACTGTGACAGTATTTGATTTATGCTCTCCTTGCTCGGCTTGTGAGTTTACGTGGATGGCCATGTCTTGGTCTCCGTTGTGTCTTGTTTGTTTTTCGCATGATACATTATAGATGCTCAAAGCTTGGGATACTGTTTAGCCTTATCTGAGATTAAATTACACACAGGTAGACTCCACTTACAAATTAAGTGACTTCTGAACTTGGTGGCACTGGATTTTATTATAGGAGGAAAAGGGGGCTTAATTCACGTTTCAGATTTACATCTTAAAAATATATATTTTTTAAAACTCAAATCCTCCTTTCCATTCTTCATGTGTTTGTGGTTAATGTTTTGTTCTGTTACACAAATACACAAACTTTTTGAGTATTGTAAGATAAAATGTAAAAAAGCTCAAGGCGCTGTAACTACATTTTCAGATTTGTAAACTAAACATAAACACAGAGCATAGTTATACAAGTACTGTCTGAGTTGGCCTTGTGTAACAATGCTGTGATAATTTTGGCTGAGAGAAGATGAAACACATGAAGGAAGTCACAGATATGATCACCATGGTTCAGTGGGACACAGGTGAATTACATCTTCTGGTTTCTAATCCCTGCGGCTGCAGCGACAGGCTTTGCATGCCAACCCTGGTCATGTATATTTCATGGGAGCATGTATTTTTAACACCGCCATTTATACCATATGTGGATATGATGTATGGGTACTGACAACAGTCCTCGACATTATATGCACAATTACTCTTTGGCCCTGCTGTAAATTTTCAGATTCACTGGTAGTAAACAAAAAAGAAGAAATGTGTCTGAGGGGACTTGAGTTTGGTATAAGGTCAAAGCCATTGTGGACGACTTAATCTGTGACTTTATACAAATAGCCCAGACTAAGAATCCATTTGTCAATGAATAATTTACAAAGATAATGTATGCAACAACAAATGTTCCCACACAGCAGAGTAAGGCACCAGAATCAAGACAGAAATACTTTTCTTTGTTCTCCTGCAATCCTGGCTTTCACATTTAGATCTTCCGCATTCCTAAGGGCCCAGGTGACACCTTATTGATCACAACCATCTTTCAAGGCCAGGAACTTAAAGCCTCATGTGGCAATTTCAATGACCTTTGGAGACAGTAATGTCATTAGCAATTGTTCTCTGAGGACCCGATGAACAAGTATCTGTCTGGCAGCAGGCTTTTGGATAAGAGTTTCTGACAGCTGCAGAACAATGTTAATGTATGCTCTTTTGCTGGAGCTAATGTGTAATCAGCTCAGCACTCAGCTGTTAAAACGTTACTACAGTAATGTATGCAAATATGAATTCCATTTATTTCCCACCAGGTCCCAACAGGCAGGCTTTAAAGCTGCAAACTGTCTTACATCACAAATTACTTTGCTGGCACCAAATGCATTTTATACCCCTCAATCCTGGTGTTCCACACTAATTAGTTGGACTTGCCAGCGTGCATGTTTTCATCATTATTTGGTAACATCAAAATCTTTTTTTCCATGGTCCCCCAAACCTACCCTGAGCTCGCAGTCTTTCCACAGAGCAGGTGAAGCAATTTGAAGGTTTTGGATCACAAAGGCTGTAAAATAGTTTTCATAAGTAATTACATTCCTTTCAAGCTGAACCAAACTAATCAGAATTTCACAAGCCCTCTGTACTTTTGTCATTAAAGCAATGGTGCCTCTAAGGATTGTTATAAATCCAAATAAAGATATTAAATGGAACGAAAGTGTCATTGTTGGCCAAGAATAAAACCACAGGTAGCGCTCTATACAGGTCCTTCTCAAAATATTAGCATATTGTGATAAAGTTCATTATTTTCCATAATGTCATGATGAAAATTTAACATTCACATATTTTAGATTCATTGCACACTAACTGAAATATTTCAGGTCTTTTATTGTCTTAATACGGATGATTTTGGCATACAGCTCATGAAAACCCAAAATTCCTATCTCACAAAATTAGCATATCATTAGAAGGGTCTCTAAACGAGCTATGAACCTAATCATCTGAATCAACGAGTTAACTCTAAACACCTGCAAAAGATTCCTGAGGCCTTTAAAACTCCCAGCCTGGTTCATCACTCAAAACCCGAATCATGGGTAAGACTGCCGACCGGACTGCTGTCCAGAAGGCCACTATTGACACCCTCAAGCAAGAGGGTAAGACACAGACAGAAATTTCTGAACGAATAGGCTGTTCCCAGAGTGCTGTATCAAGGCACCTCAGTGGGAAGTCTGTGGGAAGGAAAAAGTGTGGCAGAAAACGCTGCACAACGAAAAGAGGTGACCGGACCCTGAGGAAGATTGTGGAGAAGGGCCGATTCCAGACCTTGGGGGACCTGGGGAGAAGGAAATGCCAAAATGCCAGAAGTCCAGTGTCAAGTACCCACAGTCAGTGATGGTCTGGGGTGCCGTGTCAGCTGCTGGTGTTGGTCCACTGTGTTTTATCAAGGGCAGGGTCAATGCAGCTAGCTATCAGGAGATTTTGGAGCACTTCATGCTTCCATCTGCTGAAAAGCTTTATGGAGATGAAGATTTCATTTTTTCAACACAACCTGGCACCTGCTCACAGTGCCAAAACCACTGGTAAATGGTTTACTGACCATGGTATCACTGTGCTCAATTGGCCTGCCAACTCTCCTGACCTGAACCCCATAGAGAATCTGTGGGATATTGTGAAGAGAACGTTGAGAGACTCAAGACCCAACACTCTGGATGAGCTAAAGGCCGCTATCGAAGCATCCTGGGCCTCCATAAGACCTCAGCAGTGCTACAGGCTGATTGCCTCCATGCCACGCCGCATTGAAGCAGTCATTTCTGCAAAAGGATTCCCGACCAAGTATTGAGTGCATAACTGTAAATGATTATTTGAAGGTTGACGTTTTTTGTAAGATCTGAAATATTTCAGTTAGTGTGCAATTAATCTAAAATATATGAATGTTAAATTTTCATCATGACATTATGGAAAATAATGAACTTTATCACAATATGCTAATATTTTGAGAAGGACCTGTATATAATGTCTCTCCAATGTTGTAAAACCTGTCTTGGATATCTTTCTGGACACATCATAAAGGTTTGTAGCACAAGAAGAAGTGTGATAAATTGAATACAGTGCAACAGCACTTTTCTTTGTCACAAGCTCCAACTATAAAACTCTTTTCTGCTGGGACAGTAATATGACATCTGCTTGCTGTAGGTGAAAGAAGTGCAGGATACATTTGTATTAAGCCCCCTTTACTCTGAACACCCCTCAATAAAACTTACCAACCAGTTGCCTTAAGAGATCAGCTAGATTAGATGGAGAGCAGCTGTAGATAGGGAGGAGTAGCAATAAGAAAGTCATTGTTGAAAAAAACCATAGACGTCCAATTTGGCAATGTGAGGTGCACAGCTAATATGTGAAGGAAGGTGCTGTGGTCAGTTAAGGTAAAAACGTAAACTGTTTGGTCAACATGTTGAATGCTATGCGTGGTGAAAAATGTGCACACCCTGACAACACCATCCTCATGGTGAACAATGGTTATACAATTGCAGCAAAAGATGGTTCTAGAAAGCACTGACTGGGGATACATACATATGCATGCCAAGATTCTGAAGTTTTTCTGTAATAGGTTTTGAAACCGATGTATAATTTTCCCACCAATTCACAATTATGTGCTACTTTGTGTTGGTCCATCACACAGAATCTTGGTAAAATATATTACCAATAAAAACAAGGAGGTATTCAGGAAATGTGAATACTTTTGCAAAGCACTCTGGTTTGCCTATTATACTTTATAGGTTCATTTTAAGAGATTGCTTTCATCTTTTTACAGAGCTTTGCCTGCCAGAATAAACTTTGAAAATGTGTAGAACATCAATTGTTTTGCATTCCTCACTGATTCTAATCTGAAATAAATCACTGCTCCAAGAACAGTATTTCCATGTAAAGATAATTGTTTTTTTTTTTATATTTCAAATGTCAAACATTGCCTGTGAACTTAAAATGGTACCTGTAAAACTTTGTAGTTTATTCCTTCAAAAACTTCAAAGTCAGTTGCTTTAAATCTCATTAGTTACAGTGGATTATAGTTGTGTCAAATTGTCATTGCAAAAAATACATTAACATCTCAGTCATATTTTTGGCAAAACGCAACTGAGCAAAATTTATGCTCAGCTTTTTTAGCTTATGATTATGTATACATGTATTAGGGTCAGGTTGTGCTAGAAACAAAGCAGTTATTCCAATCATAAAGGTGATTATTTATCTTTTACAACTTTTAGCATATGCACAGAATTTGGGCAATACACAAGTGCATATCTTGGATATATTGCATGGCAATATGATTTTTTTGTGATTATTGCTGTTCCGTTTCTTTTTGTTGTAACAGCTGTTGTTCAAAGCTTATTTTTACCTTTCAACAAGAGCTTTGAAGCCTCAGAAAGATCAGGCTGAGATTTTTAAAGAAATATGATTCAAAACACTCCTTGATCAGATGCTTCTCTGACAACTGAGAAAACTAACAACGAAGTCCAATTATTGGTTTAATGATGCCTTGTTTGATTCACAGAAACAAGAAGCTGAGGATGTAATGAATATTCACCAAAAAAAGAAGAAAAACATGGCTGATGATTCATTGTATGAGAAATCAAGAGCTGATTCATATGCTGACCTTGGAGATGCTGCAGATGTCAGGATGTCTTACAAATCCTCATTGGCATTCATCGTATACCACCAACAGCACACATGCAATATGTGATGAGAATGGAAAAAATACAATATCGATAACTGAAATATGCCTCTGTGCATCTGTGTGTGTATTTGCTTCTGCTTATTTGAATTAATGGCTGCACATGCTACACTGCAGTAAACACTGAAATACTGTGAACTGTTTTCTGTGAGCAATACGACTTGAACAAACAAACAATCTAAAAACAGGCTAAAATGTGAATATATTTTCAGCCATAAGCATATTTAATAAAATGTAATTATCAGAATAATATAATTATCTTGGTTCTGTGAACGTGCTATTGAGAAGCTTTAGAAGTGCTCTGTTAATTTTATTAAGCAAAGATATGTTACTTGCTGCAGCAAAGCTTTGTGGTTAATTTCAAGTCAGTTTACAGAGTTTTGTGCAATTAGTAAACAGACTTAACACCTCATCACAATATTGTATGTTCAGCTTGCATGTCTGAGCAGGGCTCCAGTGTCACCTTTCTATGAATATGACTTTGGAGCATATTTAATGTGATTTTCAGCTAAGCTGGGTCGGCACATAACTGTATTTTGCACGTTTCCAAACAACTGACCTCAGCAACTTAGACACAATAAACATGGCACATGGGTGCCACTGTAACAGCATTTCTATAAATGCTATGCAAATGTTGCAGCAAGATCTAATAATGTAGACTAATCTACTTTCATTATAGCACATTTAAAAAAACACACGATGGAGACATAGGTAGCCCAACATTCAGAATACATAATAAACAATAGAGAGCAAACAATCCTAATGCAGAGTTTTAAGCCAAGAAGTAAAGATATTTAAGAGACATTTAAAAATTAAAAGTTTAACAGTTCTTGAGCCAGCACTGAGAAACTCAGTCACCTCCTGATTGTTGCCTTGTTTTAGGAACAACAAGTAGAGAAGATTTATCAGTGAACCTTAGAGCCCGAGAAGGTGTATAAAACTCTGACAGGTTTAAGAGGAATTAGTGCTAATCCGTTTAAAGACTTAAAAACTAAAAGTAAAGTTTTAAAATTAATCCTAAAACAAACAAGGACCCAAACGGGGAGAGACCAAATGAGGAAAGATTTGATCATGTTTCATGTTGTGGTTATTATAACATTATTTAATCATGTTTTACTATGCAGACTCTCAGTCTACACAGACGAAGATTCACTCACTGCTGCATTCCAAATGCTTGGAGTGGCTGACATAGACTAAACAGTATTTTGAGCATTGACTTTAGTCAAAGATGGTTAAGGAATTATTAAGAATGAAACAAATAAACAGACAGTGATGTATTGGCAAAAGAAAGTTACTGTGTCCATACAGACTGGTAGTCTGGATATTTTCCAACCTTCATCATAATATGCACACACTACATAAAAAAGGGTCACACGTCATAGGCATACTTCAGGACTTGCTGTTTCCCAAAAGATTTATTTTTCTCTTTATATTTAATCAGTTTCTTAGATATGCTAACCTATGTGGCAACACATAGTAGAAAAGAAGAATAAGATCCTTTTTGTTTTTCCTCTTAAAAAACAAAAATCACATGAACTTACGTGCTGTTTTCAGATTATGCTACAATGAAGGTAAAATGTGATAGGTGAAAAGGAAGGATAACACCAACCTGCTCTAGTTGAATACAAATGTATATTCTGGACACCATGCAAAAGTTATTTTTTATACTACTGCAACCTTTTATCTACCCAGGTAAAATAAAGTGTAAGTTGTCAGATTTTGTATTCCAGTAGGTTTGTGTAAAGAAGGGCAGTAATTTTTACCTAAAGAAAAAAGTTTGCAAGTTCTTGGTTCTTTTTTTACTTTCTCCTTCTGTCACAGTCTGACAAATAAGTGAAGGGCAGCTAAGGGCAGAGACCCCTTGTAGGCAACAGCTTACATTTGATAGAAACTACCCAGCTTCTTTGACAGATCTGAATTTACCTCATGACATATGTGACTCAGCAACAGACCAGAATTGGAATCCAAATGTCTTGACATTTAATTGCCACTTGTAGGTCACTGGCAATCCAAAAATCCTGCAGTAGATCAGATCATCAAAGCGCTGACAGATTCCCAGCTTCTCTCTCTTTCTCCTGGCACCTGATGTCGGTGCGAGGTTGCTGTGCAGGCTGTGATGACCTGGTCAATAATCAGTAATAAAGATGGTGTGCTGAGCATGATTGTAGAATGATTGGTCTGTCGATAGTGCATCGAGCCAACACACCGAGAACCAGACAGATGCACATTTTGGAAGCAACTGAAAGGCAGCACAGCACGGTCTAAAATACGGTAGTTATATTAGGACAATAACAACACCAAAGCACTCAAGCATTGAGCTTATAGACCAGGGCTCTGTATACATCTGTTTGAGCTTTTTATTATAAATGTTTCATTTCATAAAGCTAATTTCAATGCATGATAAAAATGTGCTGGGTAAGTACAGCATGCAGTTTTCAAATGATGATTTCAGTTATTAAGGGAAACAAGCCAATCCAAACCAAGCAAAAACGGAATTGCCCCTACACCTAATAACAGTGTGTGCCACCCTTGGTTGCAACAATTCCCATCAAGCATTTGCTATAACTGGATATGCATATTTTAAATCACAGTGGCGGAACCTTGGTCCACTCTTCTTAGTAGAATTATTTTACAGGTCCTTCTCAAAATATTAGCATATTGTGATAAAGTTCATTATTTTCCATAATGTCATGATGAAAATTTAACATTCATATATTTTAGATTCATTGCACACTAACTGAAATATTTCAGGTCTTTTATTGTCTTAATACGGATGATTTTGGCATACAGCTCATGAAAACCCAAAATTCCTATCTCACAAAATTAGCATATCATTAAAAGGGTCTCTAAACGAGCTATGAACCTAATCATCTGAATCAACGAGTTAACTCTAAACACCTGCAAAAGATTCCTGAGGCCTTTAAAACTCCCAGCCTGGTTCATCACTCAAAACCCGAATCATGGGTAAGACTGCCGACCTGACTGCTGTCCAGAAGGCCACTATTGACACCCTCAAGCAAGAGGGTAAGACACAGAAAGAAATTTCTGAACGAATAGGCTGTTCCCAGAGTGCTGTATCAAGGCACCTCAGTGGGAAGTCTGTGGGAAGGAAAAAGTGTGGCAGAAAACGCTGCACAACGAGAAGAGGTGACCGGACCCTGAGGAAGATTGTGGAGAAGGGCCGATTCCAGACCTTGGGGGACCTGCGGAAGCAGTGGACTGAGTCTGGAGTAGAAACATCCAGAGCTACCGTGCACAGGCGTGTGCAGGAAATGGGCTACAGGTGCCGCATTCCCCAGGTCAAGCCACTTTTGTACCAGAAACAGCGGCAGAAGCGCCTGACCTGGGCTACAGAGAAGCAGCACTGGACTGTTGCTCAGTGGTCCAAAGTACTTTTTTCGGATGAAAGCAAATTCTGCATGTCATTCGGAAATCAAGGTGCCAGAGTCTGGAGGAAGACTGGGGAGAAGGAAATGCCAAAATGCCAGAAGTCCAGTGTCAAGTACCCACAGTCAGTGATGGTCTGGGGTGCCGTGTCAGCTGCTGGTGTTGGTCCACTGTGTTTTATCAAGGGCAGGGTCCATGCAGCTAGTTATCAGGAGATTTTGGAGCACTTCATGCTTCCATCTGCTGAAAAGCTTTATGGAGATGAAGATTTCATTTTTCAGCACGACCTGGCACCTGCTCACAGTGCCAAAACCACTGGTAAATGGTTTACTGACCATGGTATCACTGTGCTCAATTGGCCTGCCAACTCTCCTGACCTGAACCCCATAGAGAATCTGTGGGATATTGTGAAGAGAACGTTGAGAGACTCAAGACCCAACACTCTGGATGAGCTAAAGGCCGCTATCGAAGCATCCTGGGCCTCCATAAGACCTCAGCAGTGCCACAGGCTGATTGCCTCCATGCCACGCCGCATTGAAGCAGTCATTTCTGCAAAAGGATTCCCGACCAAGTATTGAGTGCATAACTGTACATGATTATTTGAAGGTTGACGTTTTTTGTATTAAAAACACTTTTCTTTTATTGGTCGGATGAAATATGCAAATTTTGTGAGATAGGAATTTTGGGTTTTCATGAGCTGTATGCCAAAATCATCCGTATTAAGACAATAAAATACCTGAAATATTTCAGTTAGTGTGCAATGAATCTAAAATATATGAATGTTAAATTTTCATCATAACATTATGGAAAATAATGAACTTTATCAGAATATGCTAATATTTTGAGAAGGACCTGTATTTCAGAGGGTTTTTTTGAGCATGAATTACCTGTTTAATGTCATGCCTCAGCATCTCAGTTGGATTTAAGTCCAGAATTTAACTAGGCCACTCCATAACTTAAATTGTTTTGTAGGCCATTCAGAGCTGGATTTGTGTGTGTGCTTCAGATCACTATTGTCCAGCATTACTCATTAGGGTTGAAGTTAAGCTCACAATCTAATCTAACTTTTCATCAGGATTTTTTTACAACATGCTAAATTCATGGTTACATCAATTAAGGCAAGTCCTCCAGGTCCTGAGGAAGAAAATCATGTTTTCTTTTTTTTTTTTCTAAAATGGCATGTTGGTTTACACAAGATGCACAGTTAAGCCAAACATTATTTATTCTCATGGCAGATTTAGATTTACAGCAAGTTTTATTCTCTTAAGAAGTTTGTTTTTGATATACAAATTGAAGGCATCTCTCAAAAGATAATCAAACAGGTTGCAGCACATTGCCCACATACGGAGGCCTCAGTCCTTGACACAGTCATCCCGGGTTCAAGTACCGACCCCAGAAGCCATGCTACATGTCTTCCCCCTCTCTCCCTTTCTGCCTACTTTACAAAAATAACAAAAATAAGGCCACTAGTGCTGCTACAAAAATAAAAGATAACAAAACATTGTAAAGAAGTATCTTGCTTGAAAAACTGGTTTTTATTTAAATTTTGTTAAAACTGCCATTTTATGTTCCCAACATATCTAAAAGTGTACAATTAAAGTGTTTAACAGGATTTCTGCAAGGATGGTAAGGGGTGGTTCTGGTTTTGATGATTCCAGCCATTTGAAGAAGTCCATGCATAGTTTACTAATGGAGCAGCTCTTTCCGGTTGTGATTTTCTCTTCACGCATCTCTCACAGGCCTTGATTTTGTCGTATACTTCTGCTGTCTTCTGAGGCCAGAAAAACCTAGACCTAATGAGATCGAGTGTTCTTTCAATGCCTAAATGGCCCATTTGGTCATGGAACTGGACAAGGACCTCTGGCCAACACTCCTCGGGCAACACAAGCTAGTAGGGTGGTTCAACCCCAACGTTTCTCTTCCTCAAGAGAACATCCTTGTGTAGCTCCAAGTGTCTCAGTTCTCGCAGGAGTAAAGGTAGGTCAGGAAGCTCTTCCCTCAGAGAAGTCCTTGGAGTTTCTCTTAGTTCCAACTGGCCGATGACGTGTTGAATGACTGGATCAGCCCACTATTTGGCAGCAACCTCGGCATCCAAAAAGGAATGAATCACAGGAGATCCAAATTGCAGGTCATCCACAAAACTGTCTGGCAGACTGTCAGCATCGATGGAGAGAGTTTGGACAAGAGCAGCCACATGGTCTTTTTCAGACAAACTTTACATCAGTTGTCAGTCACACATGTGGCCTGGACTATGTGCTGGTTTATTGCAACACAGGCAGGATCCTCAAGGTGTTTCTGGGTGAACTTCATGATTTTCTCATGTCTCCATGTGGTCATCGAAAAAGTCCATCCGCTTTGGTATTTTGTAGATGATCAAAGGGTACGTCAAAGGGTTAGTATGTGTCAACACAGTAAACTCTGTTCCTTACAGGTAGTCACTGAATTTTTCGGTTACTGGCCCCTTGAGCACCAAAAACTCCAGTTTGTGGGCGGAGTATCTGATTTAAATGTGTGACAGACCTCTGTTGGCGTTTGCAACAACTCTGTTTCTTCCCTCGTGCTCCTGGCATAACACTGCACCTAGGCCGGTAGAGCTGCAAAACAGTAATGGTTCTTTTAAGCTTAGGTAGTGCTGAGGTTTTATAGACTGCTTCAACTTCCTCTGGCTAGGTGGATATTCTGATGTTAGCTCGTTCAAAGGTTTTACAATTGTTGAGTAGCCCTGTATAAACTGGCGGTAAGATCCTGCAAATCCAAGAAACAATCAAAGCAACTTGAGGTTTTGTGGTACGGGCCAGGTTTTGAGCGTGGCAATCTTATCCGGTCCAGTCTCCACATAATTTCTCTACATCACATGCTCTAGGTAACAAACAGAAGTTTGAAAAAAGGCACATTTCTTAACAAATAGCTTCAAGCAAAACTCTTTCAATTGATGAAGCACTTTCATTAATCGCTCCTAGTGCTCTTCCAGCATTAGAGCAAATACTCTTGTCCAACTCCTCAATCTCAATTTGATAAGAGCCAGGTGTCAGATCCAAAACAGAGAACCACTCTGAGTTTAAAAAAAGTTAAATCAAATAAATTAAAGTTGTGGTATTAGGGCATATTTTTGCACGGAGACTAGGATAAATAATTAAATGTGAGTAGTTAAACTCGCACTAGAATTCCTCAGAAAAAAAGACAATAATATATTCTTGATGATATGTTTGTAATGACATAATGATGTGGATCTGACTTGGCTCCTAGGTTGTGAAAAAGCAAACTGGTTCATAGAAACAGTTAGGAACTGTCTCTAGCACCATCCCAGTTTTAGGGATTGGAACCTCCATGATATAAAAACCCTATCTGTGATTTGCTGGAGTCCCAAGGCCAGGGTATAGTTTTGTAAAACTTCCTGGACTGATAGATGTCAATGAATTTCTTTCTCATTGGACTCTTTAGCCTACTTCATGTTGTAAGATATGTTACATTTAACGGATTTCTTGAATCCACAGGTTTGGCTATAGTAAGGCCTGAGTGTGGCTAGCAGATCTGAACAAAAAATGTGCTTATCCAAAGTTAATTTATTATTAACTGGGGGCAATTATATTTAATACCAGATTAGTTTATTTTTTCTCTTTTTTACTCTTAACACATCAAGCATTTTAAAACTGCATTTTTTTAATAAACTTAGATTATTTTTATCTGATATTTGAATTTGTTTGACATATGTCAAATAAAAACAGAAGAAACATGTAAGTGGCCATTTTTTGTTTTTTTGCTGTACTCTGTAGACTTAAGGAAACTTAGCTAAACTAAATAGTTCAATAAACAATTGTGTGCCACTGACAGCTACCACAGAAAAATTTAAGAAACAGTTGACACCAAAAACGAAAACAATCTGTGTATCAGAATGATATGTCAAACCATCTATCAGGCTTTTGATTTGTTCTCTTGCATGAAATACATTTTAGTGATGATTGGATCTACTGGAGTTAAGAATATGTATAAAAATATCACCTGAATTTTGTAAACTACATAAAATAATTTTCCTCGAAGAAAAGTGTCACTTTAGTTTAGCTTATCAGGACAACATTTATGGCAATCAAACCAAGAACACAGACGTCTCGTCCTAACAGCAAATGATCATTCAACTGCCAATCAAATGAGTCACCCTGCCATTTGGGTTCTTTAGATCACTAGGAAAACATGGACATTAAGTGTGAACTAATCTAACCTATCCAGTCAAAGGTTTTATAGAAGTATAAACTATAGATCAAAATGTAATTCTTTTTAAAGCTTGTTGTGGAAAAATATTTAATGATCCAAGCACTGTTGTGGCTGTTTCTCAATTATATTACAGGTGCAGTCTAGTAGGCAACCTTCAGAGTGGGAAAAGAGAGAATCTATCCAACACATAGTTCATAAGTTTAACATAACCCCTAAACTCAGGACAGTCTTAGCACTTTGCAAGACAAAGGTCAAACAGTCATCAGACAGTAGCCAGAAACAACATTTTCTACTGCAAGAGTAAATGAGGAACTGTACATACAGTACAGACCAAATGTTTGGACACACCTTCTCATTCAAAGAGTTTTCTTTATTTTCATGACTATGAATATTGTAGCTTCACACTGAAGGCATCAAAACTATGAATTAACACATGTGGTATTATATACTGAACAAAAAAGTGTGAAACAACTGAAAATACGTCTTATATTCTAGGTTCTTCAAAGTAGCCACCTTTTGCTTTGATTACTGCTCCGCACACTCTTGGCATTCTGTTGATGAGCTTCAAGAGGTAGTCACCTGAGATGGTTTTCACTTCACAGGTGTGCCCTGTCAGGTTTAATAAGTGGGATTTCAAGCCTTGTAAATAGGTTTGGGACCATCAGTTGTGTTGTGCAGGAGGTGGATACAGTACACAGCTGATAGTCCTCCTGAATAGACTGTTAGAATTTGTATTATGGCAAGAAATAAGCAGCTAAGCAAAGAAAAATGAGTGGCCATCATTACTTTAAGAAATGAAGGTCAGTCAGTCCGAACAATTGGGAAAACTTTGAAAGTGTCCCAAAGTGCAGTCGCAAAAACCATCAAGCGCTACAAAGAAACTGGCTCACATGAGGACCGCCCCAGGAAAGGAAGACCAAGAGTAACCTCTGCTGCGGACGATAAGTTCATCCGAGTCACCAGCCTCAGAAATCGCAGGTTAACAGCAGCTCAGATTAGAGAACAGGTTAATGCCACATAGAGTTCTAGCAGCAGATACATCTCTAGTACAACTGTTAAGAGGAAACTGTGTGAATCAGGCCTTCATGGTAAAATAGCTGCTAGGAAACCACTGCTAAGGACAGGCAACAAGCAGAAGAGACTTGTTTTGGGTAAAGAACACAAGGAATGGTCTTTAGACCAGTGGAAATCTGTGCTTTGGTCTGACGAGTCCAAGTTTCAGATCTTTGGTTCCAACCATCGTGTCTTTGTGCAGCGCAGAAGAGGTGAACGGATGGACTCCACATGCCTGGTTCCCACTGTGAAGCATGGAGGAGGAGGTGTGATGGTGTGGAGGTGCTTTGCTGGTGACACTGTTGGGGATTTATTCAAAATTGAAGGCATACTGAACCAGCATGGCTACCACAGCATCTTGCAGCGGCATGCTATTCCATCCGGTTTGAGTTTAGTTGGACCATCATTTATTTTTCAACAGGACAATGACCCCAAACACACCTCCAGGCTGTGTAAGGGCTATTTGACCAAGAAGGAGAGTGATGGGCTGCTGCGCCAGATGACCTGGCCTCCACAGTCACCGGACCTGAACCCAATCGAGATGGTTTGGGGTGAGCTGGACCGCAGAGTGAAGGCAAAAGGGCCAACAAGTGCTAAGCATCTCTTGGAACTCCTTCAAGACTTTTGGAAAACCATTTCAGGTGACTCCCTCTTGAAGCTCATCAACAGAATTCCAAGAGTGTGCGTAGCAGTAATCAAAGCAAAAGGTGGCTACTTTGAAGAACCTAGAATATAAGACATATTTTCAGTTGTTTCACACTTTTTTGTTCAGTATATAATTCCACATGTGTTAATTCATAGTTTTGATGCCTTCAGTGTGAAGCTACACTATTCATAGTCATGAAAATAAAGAAAACTCTTTGAATGAGAAGGTGTGTCCAAACATTTGGTCTGTACTGTATGCTTTTATTGTGTTGGCAGGCTTCACACACGTGTTTGTTAGATTTGACCACTGTTGTTATGATCTTCAATTAACATTTTATGCACATCTAAATTTGACTTTTAGGCTGCCAGTTAAATGTTATTTAATTATCTTGAACATGAATGAGCATGGACTCTGAACTGTACACACAAATGTAACAAAGTTAAGTCATGATTTCTTGTTCAAGTACCCAGCATTCATTCATAAAAAGGGGGTAATTAGGACAAATTGACTTCTTTTCTGAGGCCTACAGAGACGTCCTGTGTCCCAGACAACTCCCCAAAGCAGCTCGAAGGGAAGCGGTTTTCCCCACAACCTGAAGGAAAGGTATTGGGACTGCAGTTCAGCCGTTTAAAAAAGTTGAGACAACTTTATTTAAAGGATGGTTTTTAAACACAGATCAGCTATAAAGCGCCGCCAGTTCTTATGCATTTCAATCCTTTTATTAATTGTATTTTAAAGGTGCGTGTTTAATTTGAAAGGAGTGGTAACAAGCTATAAGTTTTCTTTGTTAGCTGAAACTGCTAATAGCTGGCACCAGTCAAGTTAGTGGTAACACATGACTCGCCGCCGTCTTATCAGTCCATAGGCTTTGACGTTACCAGGTGAGGGCCAGTGAAAGATCATTTATCCAGAAAGGTTTTTAGTTTCCTCTCTGGGAAAATAATATTTCCATAAATATTATTTAACTAAAAGTGATAGCTAATTAAACACCAGTTTCGAATATTTTTTCCAGGAAGGTTAATATTTCCTTAAATAGTATTGTACTAAATAAAGGCAGCTAATTAAACACCATTGAGAACTAGTGTCCAGAAGGTTGGTTTTATTCAGCAAATCATTCTTTGAAATATTATTTTGTTAAAATAATGTTTTATCTAAAGTGTTGCATTATGCTTGGTTGTTTGGAAGTACCACTTATAACCTAAGTTAGTTACAAGACTAATTTAACCTCATTTCCATCTTTCTCAAGATAATTCTTGGTTCTCAACATAAATAACATTGAATGGTAACGTTGCATCATTTTATTGGTCATGGTTTTAACCATCTTTGATTCCCTTGTTTATATTGTATATTATTAATTGCTCTTACTCATCCTTACATTTTGCTTTAGTTGGATTGTTCTAGTATAGTATAACATTAAAATATGTTTGACTTTGAGCTGACAAATTTTTGTTAAAAAAAAATTGTGGTATGTTAATAAATTGTGTTAATTTATTCCATGTGTGTGCAGAGTTTTGCTGTCCAGTAATGCCAGAGCTTCTCTCACCCATTTCACTATTGTCCTAATACCACTGCCTTATTGGGCTGGTATTCGCAGGACAACACTTAACAGACCAAATCATTATTTGAAATTATTTGAAAGTTTTATTTTTGGGTCTTGCCTCTTATAATGATTGTTTATGTTATCCAGATGGGGCTTTAGTTCATTCCTTTAGGTTAATTTTCTGTTTTTGGTGCATTTTAGTTCTGTAACTTTAGGATTTGTCCTTTGGTTTCATTGTCATTGTTTCTCTGTTCAGTTCCAATTATGTTTTGTTTCCACCCTCAGCCATTGCCACCATTATCAGCGTCATTCAGTCCACCTATTTGATGTCAATCAGTCTCCATGTTTCACCTGTGCCATCTACTATTTATACTCTGCTGTTCTGTTTACTCCTTGCTAGTCCATACAGTTGTCATGCCAAGTCTGTCTATGACTGTCTGCTACGCCAAACCTGCCCATGTTTATGCCTGTCTGTGCTACCACCCACCTGTTGTAAGTTTTTTTTTTCACTTACCGTGGGCTGCACAGTGGTGCAGTTGGTAGCACTGTTGCCTTACAGCAAGAAGGTCCTTGGTTCAATTCCCGTCCAGGGGTCTTTCTGCATGGAGTTTGCATGTTCTCCCTGTGCATGTGTGGGTTCTCACCAGGTGCTCTGGCTTCCTCCCACAGTCCAAAGACATGCCTGTTAGGTTAATTGGTCTCTCTAAATATCACTTAGGTGTATGAATGAGTGTGTGCATGGTTGTTTGTGTGTTGCTCTGTGATGGACTGGTGACCTGTCCAGGGTGTACCCTGCCTCTCGCCCATAGACTGCTGGAGATAGGCACCAGCTTCCCTGCGACCCACTATGGAATAAGCGGTAGAAAATGACTGACTGACACTTACTTACCACACTGACTCTGCCTGCCTGTCTGCAATTTGGTCCTACTCTGAAAGCCACCAGCTTATTGACAATTATGTTTTGTTTTTGTTTTTTGTCAAACTCAGAGCGGTTCAATGACAATCCCAAGACAAGAAGCAAGACTTAATCACTGCATTTCAGGTTATTTCTCTTAAGTATTTTTTACTTTTTTGTAAAATGTACACACACACATGTGCCCACAAATTTATTCATACCTGAAATGGCTACTCAGCATTTTAAAGCGTATTTGCCTTGTTGAAACCTCAAAATGAAAGAGCGCACTGAAAGAAGATAGGAACAGGGATAAAGCTTGCAACCCATGTATGGAGGCTACAGTCCTCGATGCATCTGTCACGGGTCCGAGTCCCAGCCTGTTGACCTTTGCTGCATATCTTCCCCTCTCTGTCACCAACCCAATTCGTGTCAGTCAACTTACAAAATAAAGGCTCGTAGTGCAATAAAAATAAAAAAGAAGCAGTTTATTAGAATGGTAATTAATTTAAAGAGAACTAAAACTATTTTGAGATCAGTGTATAGAAAATAGTTCACAAGTGGAAGACATAGAAAACACTGATATCATTCTTTAATAAAGCGGAACACATGTTGTTAAAAAAAGTCTCTAAAAAGTCTAAAATGTCATTATGGGATGTTGCTACTTTGTTGAGAAACGGTCTGTTTGTACAAACAGATAGAGACAGCACAACTTAATTTGAGGGTTTAAAGGAGGAAGCCTTTGGTCTCTAAGAAAAACTTGAAGACCAGATTAAAGTTTACCATACAGAATATAAACAAAAACCAGGGCATCTGGAATACATTTTGTCAAACAAATCAGTCTAAAAATGAATTATATGAACATGAGAAAAGATTACACGTTTGGCATGAACCATATACAGCATTCCAGGAAAATAACTTCATACCAACTGTGAAGCATGGAGGTGGAGATGGTTTGGGATTCTTTGCTGCAATAGGACTGGATCAGCTCACCATCATAGAATCCACCAAGTATTCAATACAGTCCATCAGAGGATCCCTGAGGAAAATGTGGGAGCATCTGTAAAAAATTAAAGCTGCAGCAGAACTGGACCCTGCAACATGACAATGACCCAAAACATAGTAGTAAATTCACCGAGGACTGGCTGAGAATTAAGCGATATGTCTATAAGGTATAAGGTATAGATAGATAGATAGATAGATAGATAGATAGATAGATAGATAGATAGATAGATAGATAGATAGATAGATAGATAGATAGATAGATAGATAGATAGATAGATAGATAGATAGATAGATAGATAGATAGATAGATAGATAGATAGATAGATAGATAGATAGATAGATAGATAGATAGATAGATAGATAGATAGATAGATAGATAGATAGATAGATAGATAGATAGATAGATAGATAGATAGATAGATAGATAGATAGATAGATAGATAGATAGATAGATAGATAGATAGATAGATAGATAGATAGATAGTGACATTTTTTTTTGGTCTCTTTCACATAAAAAAGTCTGCATTACAAGATTATTTCACAATTCCCAGATCGCTAAATCTAGCTGCTCAGTTCAAATGAGACAAAGCTCGGAGGAATGTGGTCACTGTCGTTAATGGTACTTAGATGAGCCACAGGGTTTCAAATTTTCACCACTGCACTTCATATTCCCCAGAGGAAATTGAACATTGTCATGGATGGATTAGCTCTGTTATGGTGAGACATAGCTTGAGCAGGGGAGACCAGCTAAAAAACATTGGCCAAATGAAGGAGGGAAAAAGGTATGAAATTCATTTCATACCTCCTCAGGCACACTGACTTCAGGACTGTCTTCCTTCCCACAATGCTAAGCCAGTACATAAGCAACTTTTGAAACATTTGAAGATTACATAATGCAGCCCTTAAAATTCAAAGAACTGTCTTCATTTTCTGATAAGAACTAAATATTTTTTCACTCAGCTTCAAATTGTAAAAATATGTAAGCACATAATTCTCAGTTATTGCAACACATTACTCTTGCAGTTTTATTTTAGGTCTGCCAGGTATAATGAGCAGACTCACAAAATGGGATATACTTTACTTACAGTAAGATATGGTTGGAGTTGCTCTTTAAAAGTTTGTTAAAATGTATAAAAGTTTGTTATAATGTATTCTCATGTCATATTGTAAAGTATGACTCTATATATGACAAGCTCACCTTGTTGCAGCTGAAAATTTGAAAAAAACCTGATTTAAAATGGAATCCCTTTCTTTTTTTTCCAATGAAGTTACAGATGTCCATGAGCTGTAAGTCACTGTCTGCAAACTGCAGCTCTTCATTCAATAGATAAAATATTTCCTTGTGGAAGTGTCTTTTATTTTATAAAGAAAAAGGCAAAGCATGTAATGTTCAGATGATTTATAGCTCCAGGAAAGGCTGTTTCCAGGACAGTGCTTAGGCTACTTGAAACCCATTATTTGTTTTATGTTCCATACTGACAGTCCTGTAATAGAAAATCATGAAACAAGGATCATTTGAGATGCAGATGTGTTTTTGCCATAGCTAATTCAGTACAGTATACTAGCTATGCCCGATTATTTGGAATTACTACTACTACTATTTGGAAACAGTTAAATCCATTGTATTTACTGCTAAAATTCATATATAACATATGGCCCCTTGTTACAGCAGCATCCCATATCTGTGGGCTCTTTCACATACTGTATGTTTATTTCTCTGGGGGGTTCTTGAACTAAATAGTCTCTAAAGAGAAAGTACAGTAAAAATGAGTCAATAAAATGAATAAAATCTCTAAAATGTAACTGAATGTCCAACAATAAACATTAAATAACCAGGGTTGTTGGCATTCCAATTTAGCTTTTTTTTTTTTTTTTTTTTTTTTTTTTATGTGTAGATTAGGAAGTGACAAACATGAAACTTTCAAAGTGGTTTTGTCATGCTTTTTTCTCTGTTTGGTCTTTTTGTTTAGGTGTTTTTTTAATGTTTAGTTTTAGTTTGGCTCCTGCTCAGCTCTGTCTTTTGCCAATTCATACCCCCAATTTGTATACTATGACAACTTGCTGACAAGTTATTGCACATGAATACACACCTAGGTTTTTGTGGAATTATAAAATATTAACATTTTGGGGAAAAAACAACAACTTCTAAAGCACTCCCAGTCAAATACCATCCCATTCTGGAGCTTCTAAACATAAGATCTTCACACCCTCCTCCCCTTTCACCTCCAGGTTTACTTGTTTTTCAACTATACCTGGAGGTGGTTGGTTTCGGCTGGTCCAGCTTAATTAGAAAGCCACTGTGAACTTAATCAAAGTATCCTCTGTGTTCCTCCTTTTTCTTTTCCTTCTTGCCCTTACAATTATGCATGGTTGTATAAACAAATAATAAATTAAATGTTTATTTTATTTTTCTTAAGAAACAAAAAAATCAAAATATTGCATTAGATATATAAAAATTTATGAAAAAAAAGGTTCTAACACAGAAATGTAACATTATGACAGTTTTAGGCTCTACGCAAATACGGGGGAGGCTGCTGACTTTACAGTTGTCTTCCAGCAAACAGTCATTGACACCTTTCACAAGGAGATTAAGCCATAAAAGGTCATTTCTAAAGAAGCTGGCTATTTACAGAGTGATGTATCCATATTAATGGGAAGCCAAGGAAGGAAAAAGTGTGGTAATAAAAGGGATATAAGTGACAGGCAGAACTGTAGCCTTCAGAGGACTGTTAATCAAAGTCCTTTCAGGATTGGACTGCAGATGGAGTCAGTGCTTCAAAAGCCACCTCACATAGATGTATCTGGGACATGAAGTGAAATTGTCTCATTTCTTCTGTTATGCTACTTCTGAACCAGAGACAATGTTGGAAGCTAAGGATGAAAAAGGACTGTTGTTCAGTGGTCCAAAGTAAACAAGATTTTGGGCCACTAAACCACAGTCCTGTATACATTTGAGCTTTGAGCATTTCATGGAGCGCTGGTTAATTCATTACCTGAATGGAAAGAGCATGGCACAATTGAAAATCTACAAAGACATGGCTCTCCACCTAAACTGAGAGGCTGGGTAAGGGGAGTGATAATCAGAGGGGCTGCCAAAAAAAATGTAATTTGATGGGATGCACCTGTTTCTTGTGGACACATTCTTTAACATTCTGAATAAAATATAACACAAGTTATAGCAAACATTGCCTAAAATACAAAAAAAATAAGGTCAAAAAAACTTTTGGATGGTCTGTTTTCTGCTTTTCGGATCCAGCAGCAAATTCAGTACACACATCTGTCTTTCTTGAATTATTAATCTGATGATTGATTTGTGTTTTAGTGTGTGTGGGACAAACATAATGAAAATGGGAAAAATAGAAAGTACCAAAAGTTGTTCTACCCCACCCTGCCACCCCCTGTCTTGCCTCTATCTAATTCATTTACTGCAGTGTCTGGTTTTCAGGCAAAATGGTCAGAGATAATGTTAATCTTGGTCAGCAGCAGTAGGAAGTTGTGCAGTTCCACACAACACAACGGATTGGGATGATAACACAAATATAGTCAGAGGCAGACATAGGGTACTTATCTGCATGCTGAAAAAGTTTGGGGCTGACCATGCGTGACAGCAAAATTCTCGACTTTCACAGATAAGTCAATGTTCTTGAAAGACAGAATTTGATATAAAACAACATAAGGGTACCATCGGTTCATCCTGTAACCATTGTGTCAACTGGCATTAAGGTTTAAGTCTAGGAAACGAGTAAGAAGGGAATAACAATTGACAGGTAAATGGCTGCCACTGTGTTAGAGGAGGAAATTCACTAACCTTTATTCTCATTTTCAGTATAGGGATCATTCAAGTTTCTAATTGACAACTCATCAGACTCCCTGCTATTATGACTTCATTATATCTGCAGAGATAAAAATTAATGAGAAGCAGAGACACTAGATGGATATGCCAAACTTAGAATTCATTTACATTAAAGAGGGAAACTCTCTATTGGCCAGAAGCATATCTGTAATGACTTTAATCTGTGAAAACTTCTAATTTAATAACATAGTTCATTTATTGTTATTATTCTTTATGACCTTGTATATTTATGACTTTGAGCTCCTGTCACCAAATTCTGCCTAATAAGCCCTCATTACAGGCATTTATTCCAGATGTTTACTTTCCAGAGGCCATTTCCTGACAAACTTTCAATGATGCATCCTACATTTCTTCGCTTGTGGCTTCTCCTTCTCCTCTGACAAGGATAGGTTTCATTACTGTAGTCAATCTAGGCCCAGTGGACAGCTCCTCTGCAGCACTGTGCACCTCAATATAATCCTTTTAATTAAAGGCCTGCCCCCCACCGCCGCTGCCCTGCTCCCGCCTCTGCCCTTTTCTCTCACAGCGCCAGCCTTTTGTTCACCCAGGCACTCACCCACTCGCTTCATGTCAAGCCACGCTCTTGCCATTTCAAAAGAGGAGACGTCACCTTTGTCTCTACCTCTTTCATTTGGCTTTAATCTCTGCTGCAATATTGCAGAAAGTGTTTTGTGTGTGAGTATGTGTATTGGTGTGCATGTGTGTGTCTGAGTGTCTGTGTATGGGTGTTCATCCAAGGTAGGTTTCATCAGGGTTAAATCAGTCTTTAAAAGAGCTTGATTGCCTGTGATTGGGTGCTGATAAGAGGGCAAAGGGTGTGGTGGCATTTAGGCTGAACTCTGCTGTAGATTCTCTCTATTGATTTGCTATTGTAAAGGTGCTTTCACCTGTTATTCTTTTCAGCGGTTCTTTGAATATAAAGAATAATTTTCAGTCATGTTGCTCAAACTATGTCAATCAGTGGTCTGCAATGCACAATTGGACTATGATGTCATCAATTAAACACCTGGAAGAAGCTGTGCAAGAACATTAAAAAGCCATTATTTTTCATGCCACCTTTCCATTACTAAATACACTGCTTGCAGAAGTATTCTTACACGTTGTCATGTTACAACCATAAACTTCTATATGTTTAGTTCAGAATTTATGATAGACCAACACAAAAATAAAGCATAAGTCATTGTCAAGTGGAAGGAAAATTATATGCTGTTTCTAAAAAATGTGTCTGACTTCTGATACCTCCAAATTCAGTCCAACCAATTGCCTTGCAAAGACACCAAAATAGTATTGCCTATCTGTGTCTAACTGAGCTCAGTAGAAATACAGCTGTTCCCTGAAGGCATCAAAGGTTTGTTAGATAACATTGAAAAAGCTTCATGAAGACCAAAAGCACACCAAAAAAGTCAGGGATAAGGTTGTGGAGAGGTTTATAGCAACATTAGGTCTTAAAAAATATCAACAACATTTAAAATGTAAGAAATGGAAAAAAGTATGCAAACTCTACCCAGCATAAACCTACCACGACATGGACGTCCACCTAAACTGACAGTCTGGGCCAGAATGGGAAAACAAATGCTGCACATCAGTCAGCCCACCATCCCAACTATGATTATTCCGTTGGTATAATTTTCTTCAGCAGGTACATGGATGCTAGTCAGAGTTGATGGGAAGATGGATGGAGCTAATGCAGGGAAATCCTGGAAAAAACCCTGTTAGAAGGTTTACCTTCCAACAGGATCCTGGAAGACCTAAAAAAAATAAACAATCTATGATGTAGCAGTTTACATTAAAACATGCTCCTGTGTTAGAATGGTCAATTCAAATAATAAACCTCTTTAGATTTTTACTTGTAAAAAAGTTTAAAAACAATACATAATTTTTCTTCCTTTTAACAATGATGCACTATTTCATGTCTGTCAAGTAAAATCCCAACAAAATACCTTGCAGTTTGTTTGTTCCTTAAAAATGTGAACATGTTCGAGGAGGATTATAACTTTTGCAAGGCACTATCCATGTGTTCTGTGTTAAAATCGGCCTATATGTAGCAAGAATGAAGACTTGGTTACTGACCACAAACTCTCATGCAGTAAAACAAACACAATGACCTGATGTAATATATTTCTGCTTAGATAGTTTTGATTTCTTCTCACCTCAGAAAATGACTTCAGTCAGGCTAGTAAAACATGACACCAGTGACATAGACCTAAAGGGCTCAAAATCCAGGAGTATTTACTATCACAAGTTGTTATACCCTTTCCACCCCCCTGCATCTATGTCTCTTGTTCACAGCTATGAAAGAAGCTTTATCATGGTGCCACCACCTCAACCTCTAACAAGCCCAGCTTGGTGATTCACTTCTTGCATTCCCTCAGTGGCTCTCTGATTGATAAGAAAAACTTCCCCACCCATCCTGCCCTTGACCTGTCTCCATGCACTATTCATCGGCATTTTAAAAGTCACATTGGGCTTGCTTGGATTGTCCGCTGTTTGAAGCGAGGTGGGGATGGGGGGCATTATCAATCTCTCCACTCCCCGGCCCCAAACCCCTAGGGTTTTATGCATGCGAGGTGGTTTGTGAGAGTGAGTGCACCCTGTCCCAAGTAGACAGGGTATTTATTCACTCAACTTTCAAAGTCTGTCGGTGGTCGGCAGCCATAGCAATAACGCTCTCGGCCTCGGTCTGTCTCCCTCCCTCTCTCTTTCCTGCTCTTTGTCCCATCTTTCAGACCAGTGTGTTAGCATGCGCAACAAGCAGCCAAGGCTTTGGCCCTTTGACAGGCAGACTGTGGGGAATAAGATGAGCGAGAACAAAAAAAAAAAAAAAGATGAAGGAGAAAAAGGAGCAAGTAAGAGCAGTGCCCTTAAAGGGTTAAATCGGCTACTGGCATCGCCTCATTGAGAATTGTGCAAAGTTGAGCTAAATGACCATGCATGGATGAGCGATAGAGCCCGGACTAGTGCAACATAAAGAACAGAAAAGGAACCATAAACTGCGTTGGGATCAAAAAGAAAACCAGGGTGATATTCCAAAGGAGGTGTTGGTACATCGTAGAAGTGTTTAGACCTTCGGTGTAACTTGCAAATACTGTCAGTCCCTTCTGTTTATGTTGTCTCAACTTGCATTACGATCAATTGTGGGAGACAACTGGTTATTCACGAGCACCACCAGAGGTCAATACAGTTCTTCTTGTCTGCCTTCAGTGAGAAGGCAGACAGGAATTATTCTCTCATTAAACTGGACTCAACCCTGTCATCCCATTCACAGACAGTTAATTAATAAATGTTTGGACAATCTGAGGAAATGCCCTTTACAGTAACCCAGACAAAAGAAATGAAGGCCTTTTTACTTAACATTATAGCTCGCAGTGGTGTTTTCACACTATCGTTCTGAGCCATAAAAAGTTAACTTCCTATGGCTACATTTTCATTTCCTGTAGTGAGCAGTTCATATTGGTTGGAGGTGTTTATGTGAAAGTCTCCTTCTGTGTTTATTACACCACAAATGACAGATCAGGCTCTCTGACCCCTCTGGCCAGCTTTAAATAAAAGCAGTTTATTCCAAGGCAGCAGCCCCACTGTGGACCGCTGACATGAAAGAGCCTGAATAGTGCTAGGAAAGCAAAAGGGCCAGTTAAAGGGAAATTATATTTCTAAACAAGGTTTGACAATAAAAGCATGAGTGGGAAAGATAAACAAAAGGTACTGTACCTCCTCTTATTGCTTTTCAACAGAGTGCATGAAAAGGCACAGGGGATTTGGTGGGTTTACTGTGCTATGTTTACTACCTTCTCTGAATATTTTTCCCCGCTATTGGTTTTCCTCTGCTACATATGACTCCATAATATGCGGCTTAACAACATGCCCCACATTGTTGTGCAACAGCCATTATCCACACTTTTCTTAGTAACAGTGTATCTGATGAAAATTGTCATTTCGAGAATATACATTGGTGTGAAAAAAGTATTTATCCCTTTACGGATTTGGTGTTTTTGCTCTTTTGTTACACTTAAATGTTTTGGATGATCAAGCATTTTTTTAGACAAATTTACCCAGAGAAAGCACAAAAATAATACTTATTAAGGGAAAAAAGATATGCAAACCAACTGGGTCTATGTGAAAAAGTATTTGATGGAGATCCTTTAACCGAATTTAGTCTGAAGATGTCTGGATAACCAATTAAGCTTAATCTGTTGAATAATAAGACTGATGCATGTTCATTCATTATTTCAGACCTGTTCTCTTTAATTTTGATCAGTAGAAGTAGCAGTGGGTTCCTCCAATGTAAGTCCCTATATTTGTTGTTACGTGGGTTATTAAGTATTGTTTGATAAATTCATGAGAATGATTTATTATGCAGTAGTAATATAATGTGGCACTAATCAGTGTCAGAGCTCACACTGAAAAGCAACAATAAAGACCATTTAGGCACTTGGTGTCATGAGGTTGATAAAGTTTATTTTACAAGTATTGAGTCCTGACAAAGATCTTTGATGTTTCTTCCTGTCCTTCCTGGATTATCTAGAGAAGAGAACAGATATAGTCAGAATAATGTTGGCACAAAAAGTTTATTTTTTTTTTAAGGTAAAGAAAACACCTTACTGCAAGGAGGTGAGTTAATGGCTAGGGAAGGATGATAGCAAATCCTGAGATGTAGGTGGTGAGTGCAGTGTTGGAAAGTTTAAATCACAAAATTGGAGTGAGGAGGTAAGAGCTAAGCATGGGACGGAACCATGCAGGTTTTGGCAGTGGAGTGGGGCCGCCAAGAAACGGTCAGGTAATTTCCAGGTAGCATTTTTAAGGCTCTGACTTTGTGCTTGATAGGATAGATCTTCATGTGAGGAGCATTATTGGATCTCCAGAAATCTTCCCTTGGAGGAAACACACGTATGAAAGCTATCTCAGCCATTAAATGACAAACAAATGTTCCTAGAGGCTTGGCACTGTAATGGTGCATTCACACCGAATGCGGATTCTACGAATATTTCGCGTCATTTGTGTGCTTTTGCCCGCTTGACATTCTGCGTGAACTCTGCGTTGCCATTTGGCAACAAGTGGCAACGCTTCGCTGCGTCATCAAATAGTAGGAGCTTCCATCTGCTGCTTGCTGGTTTCAACTGAACATGGCGGACATGGATTTCACAGACCTAATTACGATGTTGTACCTGTGGAGAGCCGAAAAACGCCGCAGATGTCGACGTCCCCGGGTGCACCAGATTCTTCAGGGACGGGAACAGTTCACAGAGTACCACCACCTACTCCAGGAGCTGCGTCTGGATGACGGTCGATTTCAGCGGTACTTCCGTCTATCCAGGACCCAGTTCGAAGATCTGCTGTCCCGCGTTGGGAGACGAATCGGCCTCCGGGACACCAACTACCGGCGGTGTATCCCCACTGCTGAACACCTGTCCATCTGTATTCGGTGAGTAAATAAATCTCAGCTCAATAAAAAAACAGCTGACTTTTCATGTCCACATCTCCTAAATATAAGATATTTGTGTCTAAACATAACCAGGCCAGGTCCTTTCTGTACTTGTCTCGGTAAAAGTAATTAGTTGAGTCATACAACTCTGGCTTGCCGCACACCGCCACTATGATCTGGTCCTCCATCTTCACTGACAACCGCTTCTTCTCCGCTGCGGTCTTTCACCCTATGTCACAGCCACATCCAGTCCCTTATTGGTTGACGCGACACGAATTTAGGAAAAAGTTCAGATTTTTCAACTCGTCCATCGTTCTTGCTCCACTCTCGCTTCGCTCGGCGCGCCTTCCGCACCGCGTCCTTTGTCTCCTTCGCACCGCCTTGCGCCGCTCAGCTCCTGAACGCGCCTCTACATAGGGATAACATGTAAATTGGCCGCTCCTATCGCAGAATCCGCGTTTGGTGTGAACGCACCATAAGGTTGACACAGAAGAGTCGAATAATGAGCTTGAAAAGTAGTAGGTATGCCAAGTACAACACACCTAAAGATCCCAGATCCATGACACACAGATGTAATGCCTCCATGTAATTTGATACACATGCAGATTGGTGATGGGTATGTAAATAATTTGATTTGCAAGAACCTGGCGTGTTTCTTACAGGAACTGAATGTAGAGCAAAATAGCTTACAGGAACTTGCTCTGCAGCATTACCAGCACTTGACAGAGTTTGATAATGGTCACATAGTGAGTTTGCACAAGGTTGAGTGGGTTTGTCATGCGACTGCCCGGCAAATGGGGGTTCATATGTCACAGTGGACACATTGTGTAACCAATTAATAAATGTGAACACACACAAACATTGCAAAGGTCCTGGTCGTCAAAAACAGACAATATAAAGGAAGAATCATTGCACTGTATACAAAACAGAATTCCATGACATTTGCCATAGTGACACATGTATTGGACACCTTGCAACATGGCTCCAGATGATCTATTGCTGCTCTGGATGTGAACCAAATTATGTCCAAATCACACCATTCGTTCTGGGGTCTTAGAAAGATGCTTAACCTTTTTTGTCAGTGAGTGTATTTGCTGATTGTTTTAATCATTTTTCTTATTTTTCTGAAATGTAATGTGCAAAGCTCAGTACACCAATAAGCACAACACCTTAAGCAAACAAAAATGATTTTTGAAAAAATTAAGTTAACTTTTTCAAAATAATACTGAGATGAAAATACTCAGTAGCCTTTGAAGTATTATAAAATACTGTATAAAAAGATAGACAACATCCTGGAACACTGAGATATTTTCTGTCATTACACAGACATTATGTCAAGCACTAGTAAGCATGCTCTGAGCTGGCCAGAGGTCCATCGGGGGGCGTTGTTATCTCTTCAGAGTAGTTTCCCTCTCCATGTTCCTCTCAAAGAGTCAATGTTGCGGCACATCAGAAAGAGCCTTTGCCTCATTAAGCCATTGATATTCTGTGATGCTGGCGCCCTGCTGAACACCATATATAGGGACAGTGGTGCCAAGGGAAGGACACAGTGTGGGTTTTATGGAGAGGCTCTACTAATACTGAGAAAAATACCATTATTATGTGAATATGGTTGGTGTGTAGCAAGTGAATGTGTGTGTCTGTGTTTGTGTGATTATTGTGTTTAACAAAGTGTGCGAGAGTGTGTGTTTGGAAGGTGGACCTGCAGCCTGGGGCAATCCCACTGTTATAAATACAGCATTCTAATGGTGACTTTATGGTGTTGCTGGCGTAAGGCTATGGCCCCACAGGGACCACTTCCCCACAGCCCTTCTCCTCCCTCATCTCCCTCTCCCTCTTTTCTTTTTCCCCCTAATATATTCTCCTGTTTCCCCACATTGAGAATTTACAACCTGACTGGGTGAGATGGGAGCTGTAAATTCTCTGCCCTCCCTTTGCTAAATTATTTATCTGCAAGCTCTGTGACACAAGCAGCAGATGAGAACACTGCTTAAGGAGATAAAAGGCGGAGAAAGTTGGGGCCTAATTGACCATAATGATCAGGTAATGAAGAAATATACCAAGCATGTTAGGGCGAAGCAATTTTACTACATGCAAATGTGGTGACAGCGTGTGCTAAGTAAATAAAAGTAGACTTACGACATGTAGGTGCAATAAAATTTGCATGTTTGTGCTGCACAACAAGACTACTGGATGAGTGCCATCAGTGCTGGAGTTTAGAACAAATTCAGGGAAGAATGTTACAATATGAAAATTTTGTACCATGAATATTCTGTGCAAATTCATTTCGATAATTATGATTATCAATATTATTAGCATTTTGTAAAGTGTGTTGAAAATGTACCAAAATAATTATCACATGCTGAAGAGGTTGCACTAATAGTGACCAGCATTATCCAGTTTTCCTGCACCATAGTTGTTATCAGTATTATTAATATTATTATCATCATTAGAATTATTTCACTACTACTAGTGAAAATAATCATTATTTTTCAATAATTTTTCATTCTGTCACATTGACTTCTACATTGCAGTTGTTTTTATTATAATTACAGATTGTGGCTTAAGAATGAGACCCCATATCTCAATGAGATTACCTGTATAAATAAGGTTTGAAGCAAAAAATTAATTTTTATAGTGTTTTTTTTACACATTTCTAACCAGGAAATTTAAAATCTCATTTACAAATATCTTAACACTCTAACAGTCCTACGGGTAGCCGCTAATAATGTTTTTCAATTAATTACATAACATTTTTTCAAATAATCCTTTAATGAATTTTAGGATTTAATAAACATCACAAAATAAAACGTGAATAAAGATTAGCGCTTTAAAGTATGAAATATGCCTCTCCCAGGATGTTAAAAATGAACAAAATGAAGCCTGTTTTATTTATTTATGTAAAAATAAAAAAGTCTAGGTTTTATGAATGTTGAAACAGATTGAAACTGATCAAGAATCAGACAGAATCAAGCCTCAGTTTAGTCATGAGGGCATCTCAAGAATCTATATAACTTTGACTGATATTTCTTAACCATAAGTAATATTTATAAGTCCAGTTCAAATGTTATTTATTTACTTATTCACCTTATCTACTTTGACTAAAATGGTATGAAGTAAATTTGATTTATTAGGCGGCACAACGTCTACCAAATCTTGCACAAAGTCAAACTTTGTGTCTGTTGGGTCTGAAAATGCAGCAAACAGACCTGTGTCTATCTTCAAAGAGTGCATTTAGCAGCTTAAAACACATTAACCAATGAATGTTGTCTCTGCACCTGCTCTTCATGCATGGTGCTTGTGCTGCTGTGGTAATGCAGCAAAACCTTCCAGAGCATCCAAACCCTGTTTATCTTCTTTTTTAACTTCAGGCACTTTCATACTTCAGACCACTTTGGTCTTTGAGAACTTTGAAAAGTTTTTACAACAACACAGTGAATCAGATGCTTTACCCACAAATGTTCTCTGACCCAACCAAAGACTGGAGCCAAACACCTCTGACAAACACAGCACACATGCACAGACACACAAGTTCCTGCAGCCATGAGCTTCTATTCAGTGACCTTATATGTGAACATCTGTGTACCAGTCCAGTCTCTTAACAGAGCCCTCTGGAGTCACAACATCTGACAGTGAAGAAATTTGTGTATCCACTGTTTACAAGCCAGCTGATATTGGGCTTTGACAACTTCACTTGGCAAGTTAGAGGTATAACAGCAGCGGGTGAACTTTAGCAGTCCGTGGTAAAGTGATTCGCGCATAGTAGTACTATCTTTGGCAATGTGACTGGAACATTGCCCTAAAAAATAAAATGAAACAACGAATCTCTGTTATCCAACAGCAGGAGAATGTGCATGGACACATGTGGGTCTTTGCGGCCAACAACAGAACATCTGCTTTTGAGGGTAGCCATTGTCAAGCGCCTGTAAGGTAAAACCAGCAGGCGGCAAGTGATCCTCTACTGAAAATGAAATGGGTGAAGCTCCGCCTCAGTTGCTAGTCAGCGACGGGACTCAGGTAAGGTTGCTAGGTGCCAGTGTAACTGTAACATCACAATTACACAATTATGTTTTCTAGAAAAAATAAAACATTCATTTGTAGCCAAAAAATGGCTGAATGTTTTGTTTTGTTTTGTTTTTGCATTCGGACTGTTTTTAGAAGCATTAGAGATCCAAATGAAAGTAAACAAGGATCAAAAACTTAATTTTGCATAATAGATCCCCTTTAAGTGGAGAGAATTAAAGCTGACTGTTTTGACAACTAAAAGCAGACCAGGTGTTAATAAAAGGCTAGTCCAATAAATCTGACCTACTGATAATAATTTAAACAGAAAAAAATAGACAATTTTAAAGAAGACTGCAAACAACTAGCTAAACGTTACCTGACTTAGATGCCGTTTCCTTTCAGTGAGGACAAAAACCTTTTTAAAAAGTCAAAAATAAAGCTACATTTAACATTTGGTGTTATTTTTTGGTTGAAATATCCCCGCCTCATTTTTATTGCATTGCTTGCATCTGTGGCAAAGCATCTGAGACGGCGGTTTTGAGGGACAATGTTTAATAATGTAATACTCAAGTATCGCTTAATGGTAATTATATTTTAACACTAATACTCAATGTTGGAAATGTTATTACGGCAATCTGGAAACAGTTTCATCTCTCTTTCAGGGACAGCATTAACATCCATATATTTTTGTTTTATTTTGTATCTCCCAATAAAAATCACACCTAAAACAGAGGAAATAACTTTTTAATTAAATCATCCAAGTTTGCAGCAACGCTTTCACTCTACTGTAAATGTCTCTATCTCGCCTTTGTTTTCCCTCTAATGATGCAGCCTCCTCCTATATATTGCACTGTTCACATGATAAATGGTGATAAGAGTAGGCCATTAATACACTGCACTGCAGAAGTCAAAGGGGGACAGTACAGAAAAGTAAATGTGATGTCCCTCCTCTCTCTCCTCCCGGTGATCCTTTAGATCTAATAGGCTGCGGCTTCTGTAAGGGCACCCTGATTTCTAACCCATCAATGCACTTTATTAAGCAATGACATGGCTTGATCGTGTTGACCCCAAGGTGTCAAACAGGCTGTACTGATAACTTCCACATTTCCCTCCACCAAATACCTCTGGCTCAGGGCCAGGGGTGTCTATAGAGTCAAAGTATGGGACAAGAAAAGCAAGGGAGAGTTAGGTAAGGAGAAGGATATATGCAACACTAATAGATCGTTATCTCCTCCCAACACCCCCCCCCCCCCCCCTCACACACAAACACACACACACACACTCTCTCTCCCATCCTCCCACTCACTATTAGCCTGGTAGAATACCAGGAGCACCATGTCTGCTGAGATAAATAAAAGCAAGCCTCCAGATCGATCCTCCCCACCCCTCTAGTTTTCAGGGGGCCTTGTGGTGACCTTTACACAAGATAAGGTGGTCACAAAGGTCACACCAGCTTCACGCCCCACCTCCACAAACCTTTCCTCCCAGGCAAGCCAGCAGGGAGGGATGGAAAGTCAAGATGTGTATTCTTGCAAACAAACTTTTCCCACCTGCCTCCAAAGGGGTCCCAGAGAAGAGTGACCGAGTCACAAGCGGACTGATGAGATGACGACTGTCAGATTGACCTTTTTCGAAATGCATCAGGGGGTGGAAAGATGGGCGTCCTCCCCCTCAGCTTAAAGCAGAAGTACGCAGCGTCACATCCCAGGCGTCGCTGTCTTATTTGCTTCAAGTAAGAGCAAGGGAGAAATCTAAAGAGCAGTGGTGCCAGGATCACGTCTCTGTTATTCCTCAGCAGAGAAAGGTTAAAGAAACAGTCTGTACGAATTTAGATTCAGTCCCTGTCATCAGCATTGCTTATAACAATCTGCTCTCTGTGGAGGGGAAGAAATCCACATTTATTCTCACACTGAAGAGGATGTGCTACTACAGGAAGCCTATTTCAGTTAATGTGTACCATTACCTGGCAAAATGTATATGTCTACTGACAGTTGTTCCCTTGATGGTCTTTATTGTTCCAAGATGAACATAAGAAAATCATTTGTTCGAGCAAAGATTTATCAAAAGACTTTTCTCATTCAGTTACTTAGGAAATATAATATAATGGAAATTCTTTCAGTAGGCATTCCACAATGTATGACCTTTGGGTTACCTCACTCCCCTGAACCTCTGTGTTATTGGAGAAAGCTGTAAAAGTCATTAACAGAAGTTTAATGGTTAAGGCCATTTTTTAGGGTGATGCCTTTGGGAGAGTAGATGGTTGTTCCTAGGTAACCTTGTCACCTTTGAACCCGAGAAGGGTCTAGGGTCGTAAAACACAGACTCTTTGCAGTTGAGATAACACTGTCATGTTCTGGTATAAATACTGTGTGTAAATGTTGATCGGGGCTCTGTTTCACTGACTAACCTCAGTGTCAGGGTCTTCAAATGCTGAATGCCTTTGAATAAAACTTATAAAGACAAAGTCCGGATTTTCTCTTGTTATGAGTCAACTTCTACCCACTTTGATAAGAAAATTCCACAAAAATTTTGGCGTCACGAACAGGATCTAACGTGCCAGAGGAGACCGCAGGAGGGGACACGGATGCCTGGCCAGCCTGAGAGTTGTTCTTAGTCCACTTCCATTTTATGGAGGGGAGTCCGGGTGCCCGCCTGCGGCTTCTGGCCGATTGGATCCGAACTATTTGTCTTCAAATATATCTGGGTAAGAAGTTGCTCTGTATGATATAATGTATATTATTATTTTTATTACACATTAACCATCATCTCCTAACTAATTAATTAGGTTCCAGAGTTGCGAGAGGGAGGACATCAGCTGAGGGCCCGGTCACCCTGCAAAAGGAATTGCAGGGAGGTTCTCATTGGTAACAATGGGATAAAGCAAAACACAGGGTTTTGCGGGTGGTTTTTAGCAATTTTCTACACCTCATAAAGGAGAAAAGCCTGTCGGCAGACGTGCCGCTGAACGGGTAAAAAAAAATGGTTCCGGAACCTTGAGGCATCAGGGGTGTCTCCTTCTTCATACTCTGATTTATAAAATAATGAAAGGAAAAAGTGGGGATGATTGTGTTAAATGTGCTTTAATTTGGAAGATAAGTTTGGTTTTTCACAGCGTGGAAGTTTGAGTGTAAATAAGTTAAATAGTTTCAATAGTTTCAAGTAAAACAGTTGATGGAAAAATAAAAAAAACATAAGAAAAAGATTAAAAATCACAGAATGCATCAATTAAGGTGTTAAAGAGTTAAAACTTTCCTGAAGGAAGTTTCGTTTGTCTTAAATATTGCGATCAGTCGGAAAAGAAGGTAAAAGTGAAAAGGGACATTAGAGATGCGAAAAGAAAGTTGTTTTAGAAAGGAGTATAGTGCATGTTATGAAAGGAAGTGACAGGCAGGGGGACAACTAACTGACTGACTGATAATATTTCTTTGTGCAAAATCTGAACCTATACTAAACTTTTCTTTTGCCTCTCTCACACACAAATACACACATATATGGGATTTGAGTTCAACATCTGCGTTTTTGAGTCCACCAGAGACGCTTCTCCAGCACGGCCTGAAAGAGAGAGATCTGCCTTCCTGTTGAAAATCGCAGTGTGACTTTCTACAAGAAAAAAAAAAACGAAACTCAGAAGAAGTCTGGACCCACTGAGATGGACAACGATCCATGCTGTTTGCAAGAGCCAGAAGAGTGATACACTGGATTTATATTGAAAGCATCTTATGCGGGCAGAAGATAAACTGGAGCAAAGTTTCTTCTTTCTCCCTCCTGGAGAAGTTAAAGTGGACAAAGAATGATTCAATGTCTCACCAACAGACCTGGGAAGGGCCTGGTTGTTTTTTGGACTGATAGAGAACTGTGTGCCATGACAGTCTGACTCTGGAGCGATTAAGAAACTGATGGGGGTAACGTACAAACACACACACATTTGCATAAATCTTTTCCTATTTACTGCAATGAAGAATGCTTATTAACCGCTGCTCATGTGACGCTTGCTTTTCCCACATTTGCTGTGTCCCCTGCAATGGGCAAGACTACAAAACATGTGGCAAAATATTTTTTCATAAATAATTTGGCAACTTATTCACAGATTTGAACAGTGTATAGCTAATACTTGTCCTGTTTGTGAGGAGTAGATCTCTGCAACTCATTCAGAGCTCCATGGGCCTCTGGGCTGCTTCTCTGATTAATGCTCCCCTTAACCAGCCAGCCATATAAGGTGGATGGCCATGTCTTGGTAGATTTGTAGATGTGCAATATTGTTTTTGAGTTAAGATCATAGATTGAACAGTGCTCTGTGAGATGTCCAAAGCTTGGCATATTGTTTTATAACGTGCTTATTCAGAACTTTCGGTCTTTGGATTTTATTCTGAGGTGTCAATGTTAAGGGGACAGAACACAAATGCAAATCACACTTTTCTTCTTTTTGTATTCCACTTCACAAGTACACACCAATGTTTGCCAGTCTGCCAGATATGAATCCCAATAAACTAAGCTTTTTGATTATTACTGAACTAAATGTTAAAAGGTTAAAAGGGTGTGAATACTTTTGCAAGGTACAGTGAAAAAGGGAAGAAGATTTCAAATTATCTGATCAGCCTGAATAACGCAGTAGAGCAAAGATTACCACTTAGTGGTATATCAGTTTCAATGAATATTTTGGCTCATAAATGTGCTTATTAATAAACAGTTGCATTCCCCTTGCATTCACTTTCTAGAAGTCAATGAATTGAATTGAAAAGCCTCTTTTTACCAAATAGCATGTTGTTTACTTCGTTCTTCTCTAACTCTAATCCTTATTTACACACATAAAATAGACAGAGCATCCATTTATTTATTTTTTCTCTTCATCCAACTTTGTATTGTGTGCTTTGATTGCACAAGGACAGGCTCATAACCTTGACGCAAGTAAATAAAGACATAAGCAAGAGTCCAGATTAGGTCTTATCTTGGGTAAAGGTGTTGCGTGATGTCAGCTGCAGGTGATGGAGATAATAACCTTTTTCCTTCTGGACGGTAGAGGACACCTTTAATTCCCCTCCATGTTTGTGTGAAAAGGGAGTATCCTTCAATGCTTTATCTTTGCATCATCTCTTGCCCGAAAACATCTTAGAGATAGAGGAGCGGCTAGCGATTACACGCCAGTTCATATCAAATGCCCAACTGTAGCTGCAGATACAAAAGAAAATAGCTTGTGTTTCACATTAAAATGCACACTACACTGTCCATAATGAAAGTTATGCCCTCTTTGGTCTCTGCACACCATGTTGCTAGTGACCAGAGCTAAACACTTAGTGTAATTGAAGAAGGCAATGTGCAGAAATCAAGACGGATTGGTGCTGCAAACGGGGGCCACCTCCCTGGAGCCTCAGTCTATTAACACTGTCACTCTGCTCATCAGCCCTGCACCTGCCCGTTCCCACTCCTGGTTGGCTTTAATCATGCTTTCTAATAAAAGCCAATATATCATAAAACCCACAGTTACTCACGCTGTTTAGCATCTGCTGGTAACATGCTAGGCTCATGCACAGATTGCGAAAAGATATGGAAACACTGTCACTGTAGATTCCTGTTCTACCCGTCCCTAGTTAATTTGATGAACTTTCTGACTTTGAACCAATAGGATCTCTAAGGTAAAATTATCAGGTTCTGGCTGCCACCCTACCTGTGCGAGAGAAAAAAAGATAGCTCACGTGCATGTTTAGAGTGACTGCCTGTCATAAAGATGAATTGCTCCTCTGTTTTTATGACTTGGCACCGGTGTGTTGTCAGAGCAAATATAGCAGAGATGGTAAACAGAGACAGGTGCATTTGTTTATCACTAATGTGAGCTAGAAAAGCTACAATGCTAATGTCCTCTTGAGAAGATTCTAGGCACATGCTTTGTGGTTGTCAATAGGGGTTAGTTATCAGATAAAAGCACTTACAGCCATTAATATGTGCCTTTAAAGCCTTAGAAAATTGTCAATAATCTGGAGTCCACTAGGTCTATTTTGCTTCTTTTCACTTATAGAAACTACATCATGTTGTGTACCTTTCAGCAGAACGTCTTTATATTTGTCATTATCTATCTGCAACTGAAACCAGATATTTACAAACAGTGCATAAAAAATAAATGTCCCCCTTTTTTTCCTTACTGTCCAGCATTAAATCAGGCTTTTTTGATTTAGGTAAGTTAGGATTACCAAATGTATTTACATTTGCTAAATGTCAAAATAATGAGAGAATTGGTTGGAGTTGTTTTTTTAACCTGCACACAGAATTGTATATACATTTCCGAGAATTGCCTTTTAAACAGTATAACATTTTAGCTATCCTTCCACAAGCTCCTCACAATATTTTGTTGGAATTTTGGCCCATTGCTCAAGAAATGGAGTGACTGAATCAGGTTTGTAGGCCACAATGCTCACTCACACCATTTCAGCTATACCTACAAGGTCAAGGGATTGTGATAGACACTCCAAACCATTTACCTTGTTGTCTTTAAATCACTTCATGCTTACACTAATTGTCCATTTAAAAGGCTAATTTAGAATAGGATAAAAACAACCTTTAATGTCCCACAGTGGGGAAACTCAGGTGTACCAGCAGCAAAGTGATGGGTAAATGGGAGCATGCAGATTCACACAAAGGTAAAACTATAAAAACAGAAAATAAGAATCAGAGACTGTACAATAAGGGCAGATTTACAACATAAGAAAATAATACTGTTCAGTTTATTGTTCAGGTGAACACTCAAGTGCTTATAAGGGTCCATTAGCTCAATGTCAGTTCCCTGGATGTTCAACGATGTTGGTGTGGTGGGTTTGCACCTGTGCAAGTCCACCACCAGGAGGTGGAGGTGGTTCTGCTGGCACCAGTCCACAAAGTCCTGTGTCCACCTATAATGAGGCCGACTATGGCAGAGTCATCAGAAAATTTCTGTAGATGGCAGCTTGGGGAGTTGATGGAGAAGTCTGCAATGTAGAGGGTGAATATTGCCAGCACACTTCCCTGCAGGACCTCCATACTGCAGACCAGCCTGTCAGAGACACACCACCATGTCCTTACATACCGTGGGTGGCCAGTGAAACACTAGACCTTCCTGCAGCAAAATAACACCACAAAACCCAATGCTATCAACCCATAAAATAAAGTTGGGGTGGTGTTCTCAGGCTTACAAGCTTTCCTCTTTTCCTCCATATGCAACAATGGTCATTATAGCCAGACACTTCAATTTTCATCAGATACCATGTAATAACTAAGGTCTATGTACCTGAAAAAAGTAGAAAACTTTAATTTATCTTTCAATGCTTCTTTTGGAGCATCAGCTAATATCTTTGTTGTGCCCCAGCCATAAGATGAAACATGGACTTGAACTGTACACAATCAAAGAGACTGGTAATAGCTACATCAAATGTTCATGCTAAGGAGTAATTAAGACAATCTAAACCTTTCTTTCTGAGCTTCTGCAGAAAAGGAATCTGAGCCAGAGGTTCCTCAACCCCAAAGATACGATTTCTCTAATCTTGTCGAGTGAAGCAGCTTTCTACCCTCCCTGCCTGAGAGGAGACGGGATACGAACCGCAGGTTTGCACGCTTTCCTGCATTCCATCCAGGTAGCTACCCTCCAATATGCTACTAAGTGCAGATTTCTTTGTTCATCGCCTTTGCTACACAACCCAATGCCCTTCAGACCTCCTGTCCTGTTCTTCAGGACAGTTTATGAAAGAGGTGGTGTCTGAGCAGGGAAACTTATTGCAGGATGACACAATCTAAATATTGTTTATTTCATGGTGTTTTGCTTTGTGTGTGGTGTGTGATGGACATTTTTGTAGTAAGTGTTCCAAAGTGTATGACCTTTGGGTTACCTCACTCCCCTGAACATCTTTTAGTGGAGGAAGCTGTAAAAGCCATTATCAGAAGTTTAATGGTTAAGGCCATTTGTTAGGGTGATGCCTTTGGAAGAGCAGATGTTGTTCCTAGGTAACCTTCTCACCTCTGAACCCGAGAAGGGTCTAGTGTCGTAAAACACAGACTCTTTGAAGTTGAGATAACACTGTCATGTTCTGGTGTAAATACTGTGTGTACATGGCATTCGGGGCTCTGTTTCACTGACTAACCTCAGTGTCAGGGTCTTCAAATGCTGAATGCCTATGAATAAAACTTATAAAGACAAAGTCCGGATTTTCTTTTGTTATGAGTCAACTTCTACCCACTTTGATAAGAAAATTCCACAACAATTTTGGCGTCACGAACAGGATCTAACGTGCCAGAGGAGACCGCAGGATGGGACACGGATGCCTGACCAGCCTGAGAGTTGTTCTCAGTCCACTTCCATATTACGGAGGGGAGTCCGGGTGCCCGCCTGCGGCTTCTGGCCGATTGGATCCGAACTATTTGTCTTCAAATATATCTGGGTGAGAAGTTGCTCTGTATGATATAATGTATATTATTATTTTTATTACACATTAACCATCATCTCCTAACTAATTAATTAGGTTCCAGAGTTGCGAGAGGGAGGACATCTGCTGAGGGCCCGGTTACCCTGCAAAGGAATGGCAGGGAGGTTCTCATTGGTAACAATGGGATAAAGCAGAACACAGGGTTTTGCGGGTGGTTTTTAGCAATTTTCTACACCTCATAAAGGAGAAAAGCCTGACGGCAGACGTGCCGCTGAACGGGTAGAAAAAAATGGCTCCGGAACCTTGAGGCATCAGGGGTGTCTCCTTCTTCATACTCTGATTTATAAAATAATGAAAGGAAAAAGTGGGGATGATTGTGTGAAATGTGCTTTAATTTGGAAGATAAGTTTGGTTTTTCACAGCGTGGAAGTTTGAGTGTAAATAAGTTAAATAGTTTCAATAGTTTCAAGTAAAACAGTTGATGGAAAAAAATTAAAAAACATAAGAAAAAGATTAAAAATCACAGAATGCATCAATTAAGGGGTTAAAGAGTTAAAACTTTCCTGAAGGAAGTTTTGTTTGTCTTAAATATTGCGATCAGTTGGAAAAGAAGGTAAAAAAGTGAAAAGGGACATTAGAGAGTCGAAAAGAAAGTTGTTTTAGAAAGGAGTATAGTTCATGTTATGGAAGGAAGGATGACTGAATGACTGATAATATTTCTTTGTGCAAAATCTGAACCTATACTAAACTTTTTCTTCTGCCTCTCTCACACACAAATACACACATATATGGGATTTGAGTTCAACATCTGCGTTTTTGAGTCTGGATTTTAGAAACCTGCCCTTCTCCATGGCTACTCCGCCAGAGACGCTTCTCCAGCACGGCCTGAAAGAGAGATCTGCCTTCCTGCCTGCCTGCTTGTTGAAAATCGCAGTGTGAGTTTCCACAAAAAAAAAACGAAACTCAGAAGAAGTCTGGACCCACTGAGATGGACAACGATCCATTATGTTTGCAAGAGCCAGAAGAGTGATACACTGGATTTATATTGAAAGCATCTTATGCGGGCAGAAGAGAAACCGGAGCAAAGTTTATTCTTTCTCCCTCCTGGAGAAGTTATAGTGGACAAAGAATGATTGAATGTCTCACCAACAGACCTGGGAAGGGCCTGGTTGTTTTTTGGACTGATGGAGAACTGTGTGCCATGACAGTCTGACTCTGGAGCGATTAAGAAACTGATGGGGGTAATGTACAAACACACACACATTTGCATAAATCTTTTCCTATTTTCTGCAATGAAGAACGCTTATTAACCGCTGCTCATGTGACGCTTGCTTGACGTTGACAGATATAGCGGGTTAAAATATTATTTTAGGGTTAGAAAAGTATCTTTAAAAGGGTGATAACTTAGCTCATTTGATACTTTCCAGTTAATTCTTTTAGAGAAACAAGTTATCTTTCGTCGTGGAATATTCAGGGTCAATCATTCTAGTTATTAAAAGTTATTAAAAAGCAGAGGAAGTTACAACATCTCCAAAACTCAGCAGTAACCAAGTGTTTCTATGTTATTCTCAGGACAGATCTCATGAAGGAGCATTTTTAAAACCCAGCGCATGCGTAAAACCTGATGGGTTTCTCCTTCAGGCATTATTTTCTCTTGTCAGAATTTGTATTCCATAAATCTAATGGGTAGAGACCTCATTAAAACAGGCTTAGTTCTACTGCAGATGGTCTTCATACAGTTTCTGACACAGTATTTACAGTTTGGTGCAGTTTTTGTCCGCAAGTGCTAACTGACGCTTATGGAAGGTACAAATTCATTGTTTTTCACAGCAGCTGCTGGGAAGAGGTTATATTAGGTTTTTCTTCCCTCTTCTGATTCATGCAGCGTGTTGATTTACACTGTGCCTTATATCAGGTCCTGACAAAAAACTATGAAAGGCTTGGTTCTGCAGTTTCCTTTTTTCTCCCTTTGGAGAAGGAAAGAGAAACCTAATCAGTTCTGTGTTGCATAGGAGTCTTAAAACGCTTGTTGTTTTCTGAGATATCACCAGCTAAAACCTTTAAAACTTTGAGAGTAATTGGTTTTGTTAAACACATTTCCCTTGGTAAAACAAACCTTTAAAATGAGAATGAAAAATGGGGTTATTTAGAAAGAATCTGATTGGACAGTGGTACCACACACAAATTAAACCAATCTTATGTTTCCTAAAAGACTGCATGAAAAGGCCCTCAGAACCGTGGAGTTATTTTCCACCACAGTACCAAGTTTTTAAGCATGCTTTTTCTTTATTTTAAAGCAGATCTGGTTTTTGTTTTGTTTTTGGCTTTTTAGCATAATGTTGTCTGAAGCTTCTTATGAACTGGGATAGGAGCAAATATGATCTGAGGTAAATTAGGAGCTGTGAACTAGTGATTTTAAATCTGATTATTGTCCAAGCAGAAATAATATATTTAGCCAATCCTTCAATCTGTGCAGAAAGTTAACACCATTGTTCAATGCAGTAGTACTCAACTTGTGGTTCCTGGACTCCTGAAGCCCGTAAGCCATAGATTTTGGGTCCATAAAATTATAATATTTAATTAAAGGTAGACCGATTACCTATTAAAATAGATCTAAGCCAATGATGAGTTCCAGTCATTTGGTGGCTTTGAAATGCAATAATACTCAAAATTTCTACTCTGGGGAACACACATTGGGGTTGAAGAGTTTTGTTTTGGAACCAAGGTTAGGATTTTTATAACAGAATCAAGAAAAGTAAAATCCTTCATTTTAGGAAAAGAAAAGAAATAAAGGCTCTCAACACTAAAGAGGATGGTCGGCTCAAACTCCAGTCTCCTTGTTTGATTTCTTAGGGTTTAAAGATTAAAAAATACCTAGGAGTACAAAGGTACACAAGGTGATTTCAGATTACTAAGAGATAAAATATTGGAACATTTATCAGCATTTGGATTATAAAAGAGGGTTTTAGTAATACGTTTTCCCCAACTCTCAAAATTTAAATAGCCCAAATTAAAGAAAATGAGGTTTGTTCTTTTTGAAACACTATGTGTAAAAAGTCCAGTTTGTAGACAAGCTTCTTATCTTAATTTCTGATTAAGTCAAACACTGCAATTTTGTTTAGTTTGGGTATACCATAAAAATGTCGACGCCGACTTTTCTAATTACCCCTCGGGGATCAATAAAGTATCTTTGAATTTGAATTGAATTGAATTAAAATACTTATTTGTATTTAACCTGAAATTCTGCAATACAGCTGCGATCAAATTGAGCCAAACAAAAAGAGAACTACAACAATAACTCTCAGGATTGTAGTTATTATTACAGAGTTACAGTACAAAGAATTAGCAAAAGGTTTCAGCATCAGTGAATTTGGATTCATTTAAGAGAAAACTGTTGCTGTGCTTCTAAATACTTTGAGATTTTTTGGACTATGTGTACTCATTTTTAAAAAAAGGATCCTGAAGATTGTCATATCAAAATTGATCAATTATAGCATTAAAAGATATGGCTGAGAAAACATATTCTGAAAAGAGATTGTTAAAAATTTCTTTTAATTCTTGAAACTTCAAATTTGGCCATTTGTCTGTCTTTGATGTTTTGTCTTTGTTTTGTTGGAATGAATGTTTGTTTATATGTTGCATGAAACAATAATCCATGTTTATAATAATGTTTCTAAATCCCAGATTGATTAAAACTTTGAGTTTTCAGGAGAGTTAAGAAGCAGTTTGTTTCTGAGGTAGGTGCATGTTAACAGTTTTGCAGTTTAAGGTTCACTAAGATGGGTTGGAATGAAGAAACTGTGGGTCCGCCCATAGGCTGTCCATCATAGGTTAGTTCTGCCTGACACTGCCCACCTACCAGGTTGGTTCACGCCTTTGCTGTCATGGAAATGCTCAGCACCTCCCTTCCTGAGTTTTAACACTGTTTAAGAGACAATAGAATCAAAATGCTTGTAGTGATTGTCGCCTTAAAAACATGTTTTTTTTTTGTATAATAATTAAGGATGTAGCATGACTTTTAGATTTATGTGTTTTACTATTAAAAGGTTAATGAAATAGTTTAAACTAGTTTGAAGGATTAGTTTTGCATGCAGAATCATTGGTGATTTATTAGATTGGAAGTTTCCCTGGTACCCTTAAGCTAGCTGACAGTTCAAGATATGCAAGAGTAAGGAATATATTTTTGATAAAGAATCTGAGTCATGACTATATACTTGGTGGGTATTATTTATTAGATTCGAATTTGTAGGATTTATGCATCTGAATTACATGAGATGTCCATTAATCTAATACTCATCTTTATACAAGACAAATCAGGATGATATGTGACTAATTTCTAAGTGAGACATTGATGAACTGAATAATTAAAGTTTGTGTTTTGTTGTTAATGGAACTGAATTGCAGTTAAAAACATCTGGACTTTCTTTATGTTGCTTTCATTAAATTCATAGTGACACATAGTTATGTCAGAATTCATTTCTTTGGTTCTATGTAATGTGATCTTGGTCACTAGAACATTTTTGTTTAAACTTTTTGCTGGATTGTCACATGGGTTGGACCCTGCGCCAGAAGAGGGGAATGTCAGAATAAACAATAAAGTAACATGGGGTTCCAAAAGTTTTAGCACTCATGGAAAAAAAGGGTAGCTCATACCTCCAGTGAGGACTTAGTGACAATGCGAGAGAGACATTGTACTTTGTTTATATAAATGGTGCATAGCTCCCTAAGACCACATTCTGAAAACCTCTCTGAAAGTATGCTGTTGATTCTTTTGTGAAATTTTACATCTCCACAGATTAGACCATTTTTGAAATTCTTTTTGGGTATTCTGAAACTATGGAAATAATTACCTGTAATCAGACCTTCCTCAAACATCATGTCACATTTTTGATATTCAGAATATTTAGCTGATGGTCACTGCTAGTATATCAGGTGAAGTCTGAAGATCAATTCTTTTGATTTTGTAGGATGTTTTGAGGAAGTTCATGTAGTTAAGCACTTAGATTTGAGAATGGGACTTTGAATTGAAAATTAGCCAAATGTTGTGAAGGCCCTGTTCTCACTTATATGAGATTGAGACAAAGGACACAGGCAAATCTCAGTCCTTTTGAAGTGCTGTGTGGCAGGTCTCCTAATTTGGACATGGGGATATTGCCAAGATAATTTTCTTCCTCATCTTTGTGTGAAGGTAAGATGTTGTTTTACTGTCAAAACCTGTCCACTGTGTTTTCTCAAGTTTCACAGACGGTGAAGGCTGCATTACCAGAAACAGCCACTTCCACCCTCCAGTTCTTTATTCCTGGCGACTGGATTCTGGTCAGAAAATTTAGGAGAAAACATAGGAAGTCCAGGGCTGGAATGGCCCATATCAGATCCTACTAGACACCCAGGAAAGCTGCAGGAAAGCTCTAGCTCCTCCAGCTTCATCTGGCTTCCAGGACACAAGTCATCTTCCAACTGGATCATCCATGGCTTGAAAGGTGTGAGGAAAGCGGACCACCACAAGACAAAGAACTGTAAGCTGATCACTGGCGAGTGATTGAAGAGGTGGTTGAAGAACACTGTTCTTACAAGGGCACAATAATCCCTTGGGCAGTGCAACGTTATTTCAGAATCTACTTAAGGCCATTGCATTGCTTGAAAGTTAGAAATCATAAGGTCATTTGCCTCACTGCACACACATCACAGTGAGAGACACATAGGAAACATACAGGGAAGACCTCTACACATTGCACATAACCTTTCTCTGGATGATGGACTGGTGACGTCTGCAACAGAGAGACAGTCAAATATGCGCCATGATGCTTATTCTCCTTAAGTTCTTAATATTTGGTGGCTACTAGGGGCTCCTTTGCCTGGACAGCGAGGGTCAGCCAAATTCTTTTCTCCCACTTTGACAGCGAGACTGACTCTGAGGAGGAAATCTCGGATGCTTTTATCTAACTTTCATGGTTATTGCTTGATATCTATCATTATGGTATTATTACAAATTTGAATGTGTTCATTTCCACTGTTGTTTAGTTGGACTATGGAAGCTTAACTTCCAGCAGGTTAGAGTTGCTGTTTCTAAATATATTTCTAGAAGAGCTTCCTACGACCGCCCACCTGTACCGGACTGGTAACAGGGCAGCTTGAAACCACTCCGGAGAGACAGCAGGATTTTTGTTTTTTTTGGTTGTTTAAGTTGTGTTTATAATTTGTTTTCTTTGAAAAAAAAACTGTTTGCTTTCACTACCAGAAGAAAGGACATACCACTTCAAGGTCACGATGCAGGTAAATGGAAGATGGTCTGTTCTGATGCTAATGATTGGTATTGCAAGTCTTTTTATGACTCTTGTGTTCATTTGGGAAATGGTACAGCAAAGATAATGTAAGGCTAATCTGAGGAATTATGACTAATAATACTCATCAGCGGATTCGAGGAGAGATTCATCACTTTCCTGACTACTATGATCATGCTGATAATGTTTGGTGGCAACTGATGCATCAAACTGTGAGGAAGATAAGAAATGACAGTTGCAATGTTTGTTGTTTGATTCCACGTGTTATTAATAATCAACCATTTTTTGTATCTGTTCTTATTGATACTACTTTCTTTCCAGATAGGCAACATAACCGGTTGGTGGAGGTCATTTTTCCTTGGGTGCGGAATTATAGTGTAAGGGAAAGCAAAAATGTTAGTAGATTTTCTGGGTGTTGGTTTGCTAGAATTTTTGTATGATTGTGTTATAATCATAAGGGGGGAGTGTGATGGAAATTTTTGTAGTAAGTGTTCCAAAGTGTATGACCTTTGGGTTACCTCACTCCCCTGAACATCTTTTAGTGGAGGAAGCTGTAAAAGCCATTATCAGAAGTTTAATGGTTAAGAACATTTGTTAGGGTGATGCCTTTGGAAGAGCAGATGTTGTTCCTAGGTAACCTTCTCACCTCTGAACCCGAGAAGGGTCTAGGGTCGTAAAACACAGACTCTTTGAAGTTGAGATAACACTGTCATGTTCTGGTATAAATACTGTGTGTACATGGCATTCGGGGCTCTGTTTCACTGACTAACCTCAGTGTCCGGGTCTTCAAATGCGGAATGCCTTTGAATAAAACTTATAAAGACAAAGTCCGGGAGGCGGGGTACACCCTGGACAGGTCACCAGTCCATTGCAGTCCATGCACACACTCATTCACACACCTGGACTGTGGGAGGAAGCCAGAGTACCCAGTGAGACAGTGCACAGGGAGAACATGCAAACTCCATGCAGAAAGACCTGCAGCAGGGACTCAAACCCAGGACCTTCTTGCTGCAAGGCAACAGTGCTACCAACTGCACCACCGTGCAGCCCGGATAATGATCGTCATACAACATTAAAAACCAATTATTTCTAATTTGGCAAATCATTCTTTTAAATATTTCTTTATTAAAATAATGTTTAGGAGGAGTGAATGCTGCAAGTCACTGACTGGATGCAATCTGCTGGGTTTCCTTAGACAGAAAAACTTTTTATCCAAGTTGAATAAATAACGGAATCTGACTGCACTGTTCAATGATTAGGATTAATTGGAATGTATGTACCTGACTGTTGTGAAGTGCCTTGAGACAACATGTGTTGTGAATTGGCGCTATACAAATAAAACTGAATTGAATTGAACTTACCTTCTGATTTTGCATTGTGACTTAATTAATTTTAAAAAAGTTCAACCTAATTTCCAAATTCCTTAAAATAAACCTCTGTTCTCAAACATAAATACCCACACTGAACAGTGATATCATTGTATCATTTTATCGGTTAAAGTTTTCAATCCTTTTTATTGGTTCCCTCTTTCCTGTATTTGTACATGGGGCTCAGGTGGTAGGGGTTCATCTTGTACTTTAATAAGCCTACAACCTTGCCCTCTTCCAGATACTGCACTTAAAAATTTTGCAGCAGAAACTTTTAAGTTTTAGCCAAATTACCAACTTTTGAGGGCTTGTTTGTTTTGGTTTATTAATTATAAATATATGTTAAAAAAATTAATTCTCATTTACAAATGAATAAAAGAGGTAATCATGATAATAAAGACATGCAAACGTGTATGATATTATATGCACAATAGACAACTTAATATGGTAGCGTTTGGAGTCAGACAGATGGCGGTAGCTTGTTTCAATGTGATTAAAGGTTTATTGGCAGTTTATAAGGGAATATATAAGTTCTTGGTTTTCATAACTTTTTGACCCATTTTATTTACATAGTGAATATTTACATGGTTGGATTTTGATTAATTTATTCATTTAAACAGGCATGCAAGTAACCACAATACACACACACACACACACACACACAGATGTGAAGTTTCCAGTTATCTTTATCATCAATAATTAAGCCAAGAATTGTATTTTCATGCACTTTCAATTTCTACCCTACTAATCTGCATCTTGATGTAATTATTCCATTTATAATTTCCAAATATCATAAATGCAAATAGTTCAAATGTAAGTTAAAATTAGTTCAGATTAATCTAAAGGAAGTCTCTAGTAGTTATATAAGCTTAAATGTCTGCAATAGTGTGCATACCTGAAGTGGTGAAACATCTTTGCTGTTAGATGTCTAAGAAAATGTATTTTGAGATTGATAAAAGTCTTTGAAAAGTTTAAGAACTTGCAGGAAAAATTGTGGCAAAGCAGAATAGGCCAGAACTTAAAAGGTAACGCACTGCAAAAAAACTCAGATGGCAGAGCAACATTTGATGCAATGAGAGGTGTTACACTGCCAGATTCCAGTTACAGGCAAAAAACAATAATTTTCTCAGGAGAAACAAATTTCAACAGATACAATCAGCTTTATCTGAAAAAACTCCACCAAGTTTTGAAATAACCTTTCTCTCATACTTCTTGGAGCTGTATGGTGCACACATTAGGACAACAGGGACCAACACAAAACTGAATTGTTTACAGGCTGCCCCCACCACAGCAGTTCACTGAGAGGTCAAACTCAGCACAACTCCAGCGGGGGCTGTGAAACAAGTTTGGCCTACTTTTATCTCTACAGTAGATCAGCTTATGTTGACGTAAAAAAATGGTAGTTATAAGAAAATCAGCCATTCCTTTACTCAGTAAATATGAAATTAACACCTGAACCCAGAAAGAACCCCTGAATGCACACATAGATCACACAAACTCAATTTAAAAAGACACCAGCCCAGGATTGAGAATCAGAATCACCTTTATTGGCCTATATTGTGCACAAACATGGAATGTGACTTCAGTTTCAAGTGCTCACAGCATAAAGAGTTTTACATTATTAATATATACGGACAATTGAACGGTATGTATCTGAATGTGTATGTACAGCCATTTTTTGTATATCTAAAGAAACGAAAACAGAAAGTCAGGTTGTGGTAGTGCAAAATATGCTTATTTTGTTTTACAGTGGAAAGGCTAACTACTCGGGGTGTAAGGTGTTCATTTTGTTGATCAGAGAGACAGTCTGTTCGAGTAAACTGTCTCTGTAGTGGCTGGTTTTTGAAAATAGTACTCTGTAGCGCCTACCTGAGGGTAAAAGTCTTAATAGTTTGTGTCCAGTATGTGCAGGGTCTGCAAAGATGTTAGCTGCCCATTTCCTGGCCCTAGACCTTTACAAGTCCTAGATAGAGGGAAGATAAATTCCAATGATCCTCTCTGCAGACCTTGTTAAAGTCTGAACCTGTCCTGATTTGTGGATGTGAAAAACCACACAGTGATAGATGTGCACAGGTTAGACTGAGTAATGGCTGTGAAGATGACCACCAGCTCATTTGGAAGGTTGTACTTCTTGAGTTGCAGGACTCTGCTATGCCTTGTTCCGAACATTGTCTATGTGTGAGGGCTACCCCAAAAAAGTGGTTCTTAGGAACTGGAAGTAATCCACAGTCAATTCAGTTTTGTTGAGGATAGCAAGGGTAGTCATTGTGGGGGAGTTCCACAGACGTCCAACATCATCTAAACTATCTTGAGCATGTTAAGCTCTAGGTAGTTCTGACTGCACCAGGGCCTTTCAGAAAAGGTGTGTTCATACTGACAGATCATGCGACACTTAGATTGCACATAGGTGGACTTTGACTAATTATGTCACTTTTCCAGGGGCTTTATAGAATAGGGGGTGGATACATACAGTATGCACATGCTAATTTTTAGTTTTTTTCTTTTTTAAATTCTTTACAACTAAACTTCTTTAAAATTATTTTTCTTTTTTTTTTCTCATTTCACTTTATCAATTTAGACTGTTTTGTACAGATCCTTCACATAAAATATAATTAAAAAACATTTAAAGGTAAGAATGTAATAAAACAGGTACAAATCCAAGGGGGTCAGTTATTTGGTCAGTTTTTTTCTTGCCTGCTAATTCAGGGCCTGGTCCCCACTGCTGTAGACCACTTATTTGGACTGACACAGCTTCCTCAGGTTTATTGTTATTGTATGTGCAAAATGTCTTGGTCTGCACACACCCGTCTTCACAAAACTTGCTACATGTCAGTGAGTTCATCCAGGTCATTGTCTGAAACTTCAAAAACGGATGTTATTTGTAGCTTGGTAGTTCATTTGTGTTGTTAAAATCCCCAAGAACAACGAGATTCTTGGTGTTTTTTTCTCTACGTCTGTTATCAGCTCAGCAAGCTGTTTTTCAGCCTCAGATGTGCAGATGTGTTGGGATGTAAACACCAGCCAGTACAAACGAGCACAGTTCCCACTGTAAATAAAAGGGTTTACAGTTTATAAAAGATGACTCCAGGTGAGGACTGCATGTCTTCTGTAACACTGACATCAGTACACCAACCTTCGTTTATATAAAAGCAGACTTCACTGCCTCTCGCTTTCTCTGAGACTCCGTGCAGCGGTAATTGTAGAACAGCAGCAAAGCACAGTGGAAATCCACAAAAAAACCACAAAGTACGAGCAGGCATAGTACTGAGGTGGCCATCTTGGAACAAATTCGAACCCAGGACCTTTTTGCTGCAAGGCAGCAAACAGCAGTGAGGAAAACAAGTGTTTGCTTTGAGTGTGAGCACTTTCCTTATGTGGTGTTAGATACGTCTTAACAGAATAAAGGAGTTAGAAATGGGTAAAAAGCTTGAATCTTACTCCAGAAGAGTAAGAGCCACTGACCAAAAGTAATCATTATTTTCAGAGCAATGCTTTTTTCTGGAAAAACAAAATGCCCATTAGGGGAGTAAGAGTATATAACTTAGTATTGACATTTTTTAGTACTTTTCAAGTTGGGATGTGTACCAAATGAGTACAGCATTGTTCTATACCTGAACACATGAAGAATGTGTACATACAGACATAACTGCTCAAACCTATGTTCCATCATTTAAAAAAACAACACTGAAACAAAAACGTTTCAGCTAAAGTCTGCTATTTGGGAACATCAAGGTTTCTCATTCAGCCAAGCCGACTGTAAACATCAATGGTTATGTGTAAAAATCACCTAAAGTTCATATCCAGCTGCCTGCAGCATTCAACCAGTGCAAAATCCTGCTCAGCTTATGGTGTATCGGAGTGGTTCCCCTGACGAGAGGGGATTTCACAAGAGTAGCACTTTTTTACTTCATTTTAGGACACTGGATCATCTAGTGGTTCAAATATATAAGTTTTAAAAGTTCAGCGCCGTCTTATTCAAAAATTCCTAAACAACAAAAACATTGCTTATCCTTATTTGACAAAAATCAAACCAAATCACCAGTCAGTTTTCACTGCCCACCTTTTGAATTTTTACAAAGTAATACAATTTGAATTTAACTATACTTTCTGAAATTTTAAACATTATTTTTTTCACTACTGAATAAAAGAAACTACTTTAATTTGTTTCTCTTGAATGAGACAAACCGAATATAAACCAAACCTTGACTTTGAAACTACTTTGAATGTACCAAATTGTGTTTTCTGTGAAAGTCATCAGCTGTAAGAGACCTGGCCAAAAGGGATGGCCAAATCAGAGCCAAGATTATTGTTTACAGTTAACAACATTTTTGTCACAAAGCAATAGTAATATCTTGATCAATCCAGTCACCTAGATGAAATGAAATGTTTGATTTGATTGTTTACAATGGGAACGGTTCACAGTTTATTTCCCTAAATTACCAGCCTACTTGTAGACTACCTGTAGTTAAGTATTTTGATGAATTATGAATAAAAAACAACTCATCCATAACCTCATAAATAACAACTTCCATACAAGTTGATGAACTACTAGTGATAATCCTAAACAGATGTATTTTGAAACAAAAACATATCTAAAAGGATATGTTTCTCTCTTAAGTTGCATGCTATTTTTCCCATATACTTTTCAAACAAAAGCTTAAAAGATGCAAAATGATTTTTATAAAGTGGAGAACCTATAGTAGCAGAAAAGCACAAAAGTCATTTTGTGTCCACAGGGTGCGGCCATACAACTGACAGTTAATATATTTTTCTTATGACACTGCTGGATTCTCATGAGATTTGCAATATCTTGTCAGTCAGCATCCTGTCCTGGCAGTTACTGTAGTCATTTCAGTGAGAAGACAGTGAGAAACCTATGACAGCATTTAAACAGGGATCAACATAGATGCTGTCACAGCAAAACAGAATTAGATTTTATTTTTTTATGAAATGAACAGCAAAAGACGATACTACAGCATCTTCTTGCTCGATAATATGTTTTTCTTCATCTGGCCTTTGCAATAGTGTTTTTATTTCTGCTAGATTTGACTTGCCGCTAGTTCATACCTGAAAGAGAATGAGGGGAAGATGACTCATTCAATCATGTTGATTCCCAAAATGTCTGAATTATTATGTTCATTTAGGCTTTTATTGATTTATGTGAACAATTTTTTTTCATTGTAGACCAACAATTCAACATACAACTGCCATTATTTTTAAAAACAAACAAATCCACATATAGGGCCAGAAGTATATAGAGTATAAGGTAAATACATCCTAACCAGTTCTTGGACTACTACGTGAGGGACATGTATTTTGTAGTAAGCAAAAAGGTCCTGGCATAATTTTGGATATATATTCAACCACTGTTCTTCTTAGAAATGCTAAAGTGGTTTAAAGTTCAATAGAATTATTTATTTTTTCATTGAGGTTGAAACCAGCTTAATCTTAGCTTGATTTATCATTTTCAAAACGAGTCTGGATTTGTGTTTGAGATAATGGTTCTGTTGAAGCACTCAATTGCATCCAAGTTTCAACCATCTACGTGTTGACTTGAGGAGCAGTTGAACAAAATAAAGGTAATTCTCATTCTTTATTATTCCATCCTACCTTTTAAAAATGCAGCAGTTGCTCTGACAGTAAAACAAACCTCACCATGATGCTGCCACCATGTTTTCCAGTTGGTAAAGTGTTCTTACATTTTAAAGCCTCTCTAATTCCATAATTATTGCTTTTAAAAATCAATTAAGTTGTAATATCAGTTCGCCAACACAAAAAAAATTTCCAAACACAATTAAAAGCAAAAATGTAGTGTTTTTAGAGTTTGGTTTTTATACAATTCTAATCAGAATTGTTTAAAAAATGTCCACTTCACAGTTTATATTAAAATTAAACAATATAATAACCAACCATTCCTCCTCTTTTACTTAGAACAAAGAGTGAAAGTCTTCTTTTCTGCCAAAAAGGAAACGTGTTGTCAACACACTTTGAGAGTCATTTCACTTTGTAGTGACCCCACTAAAAGCAAAAGTTTACAGTTATTTGTGTGTTTTCAGGGGGAATGAGTTGTCAGTGCCTGAGGTCGACAGCGAGCCAAGTGCCTGAACACGGGCCTGGCTGCTTTGATGGATGTAGGGAAGAATACAGTGAAGTGATGGTGGAGAGAATCTCTCCCCACGCCACTACATTTCCAACTCACAGCTACTCCATAATGGAAAGTGCTTTCAGAGAATGTGACGCCAGACCAGCATGTCAGACTTGGGTCTCAGGGGCAAAACAATAAGAAAAGACAAGCAAACACACACACAAACACACACACACACACACACACACACACAAACAAACAAACTAAAGAAAAAGCTATGAACTGTTGCAGGATGAGCTGCCAGTAAAGTAGGTTGGTCATGGTTCAACCCAAATCCTCTAATGCTGCACGGGCAAAACGAAGGGAACAGAGGGATAGTGGGGGAGGCTGGTAAAAAGGGAGGGGAGAAATCAATATTTCCACAACATGGCTGCTCTCACTACTGTCAATGACAGCAGGCATCATGAAAAGATATGGGAGCAGGAAAGGGGGAAGAAATGAAAGAGATAAGAAGAGAACAGTAAAGTAAATGACATCTGAAGCTATTTCCTCCAGGGCCCTGGCTGATGTCGAGCCTTGAGGACTCTGCGGAGTTATGGGGAGAGTTAAATTTCTATTAGCTCTGAGGGGAAATTTAAGTCCGCTGTCTCCAGAGGAGGACTCAAGTGCAGACACAAAGTGCCCCCATTGTCATGTGACAGATGAGAACAGCACGACCTTGAAATGAGTCAGGAGGTTCACCACTAAATAGTTATGTCAGTGAAAATGGTTTAAAGTAGGAAGGAGACATTTAGGATCATGATGTGTTAATATACAGCAGTGAGCTTTCAGAGCTTTAGACCAGGCCATTTGTGGACATAGGCCAGCAAGGATATTATCTGCCGATGGAAAATGTAGTTCCTAAGGGCAACCAACACCTGATAGCAGGATTGGTGATGATTGTGTTTATCGTAATAATCACTGTAATTATTCTCTCACTTTTCCAGCTTATGGTTTTGCAGCTTGCAGTTTGAAGCATTCTCATCATTAGACTGTAAATCTGATCAGCCCCTCCAAAAACATGGGTCAGGTAAATTTCTCAACCATTTTCACAAGATTTTATCAAAAAAATTTCAGCACAGTTTATCTCCCACTGAATTCAAACCAAAGATACCCTGTGTTCAGATCATCTGGAGGAGTGAACATATTTTGTTTTTTGATGCAAAATTTAAACATTTATCTCAGGCATTTGTGGTTTGCCAGTGCGTCACATTTACTGTAATCTGGTTATCGCGCTTTGTCACCATAACAGCATGCAGCAGTGGAAGGAAACTATTTATGGAGATTTTATTGTTGTTGATGGTGTACCCCATGCATCTCCTTTGCCCCCCGCCCTTGCTTTACCCAAAGGCATTCCCAAAAAAGATAAAACAACTTGACTTAAAAAAGAAGTTCCATAAGATGCCAAAAACTATATTGGTGTAGAACACTGTGTGGTGCTTTAAAATAAGCATGCACAGCTGAGTTAATAGACTGTGTATGTGTTATTATTAATTAATGCAAAATGTAGATATTTACATATTTATATGCAGCTCAGCTAAACTGACTATATTGATGTCCATTGGACCCTGTGCTAGTTTCCAGTGCATTTGTTATCTTTTATTTTTAATTTTAATGTACTGAATACATAATTTGTAGGAAAGAACATGTGCCATATGTAAGGAACACATAGGCCAAAATAAATGAATCTATTTATGCATAACTTAGCTCATGTGTCTGTTTCAGCTGGGTGTTTTGCTCGTTTTGTATCCAGTCATACTTAAAAAACTGATTAACCTTCAATCACCTTTTTAATTGGTATTCCTCAATTTGGCTTGACAATAACTGACACACCCTTCTTTTATAAAAAATTTAAAGCACTTTGTCAATTGTTTAAAAGAGAGGAAAGCTTTTTTTTTGGTGTCTTCTTTAAAAATAATTACTTGTGCTGGTGTCTCAGAAGAACTGTAGACTAAAGAGAATCTCTTGTTTGTTTATGGTCTCAAATATCTAAGCTACACAAAACAGTGAGCTGATCCTGGATTTAATAAATCAGTAGCTTCTTTCATCCAATGCAAGGCATTTAAGAAAAGCCTATTTTGATTTATGTAATTGGAACAGTGGGCAAATTGCCTTGCAAGATAATGTACTCTGCCTGTCAGATTTACATATAGGAATACATGGTCACAAATAGAAATAACGTAAAATAATAAGGAAATGCAATGAAAGATTTTTTTTTTCATCATTAATGAAACTAATAAAGAACAATTACAGCATTTAAAATTAAAAGTAGGGGTCAGAACCCAAGATTGTATTAAGGGTAATAATGTGTCAATAATGTTTTTTTTTAAGTTCCACAGTAAGTAAAGCAGGATATCCTGGAATTAGTACAAACGTCTGGCAACATCAAAATATTGTAATCACAGGAGCTTGTCTGATAAGAGCCTACTTTAAATAACAATTAAGCAATGTAACATGCTTAAAGTGAAGAGGTAAGTGATTTTTAGGTGAATAAAACATTTTGCACTAATAGACAGTGAGAGCCACCTAAACTCACTTTAGACCTCAGTCATTAGTATTCAAACTGGCATCTGTGGTTATTCAAAGAAGAAAAACAACATCAAAATGTTGCCGCTTGTTGGGGTCATCTGTTTTGGTCGGACAGACGGACTAGGCAGCGCAGTTTGACATGCGCAGCTCTGACGTAACCCGCGGAAAATAAACCTTCGTTGCTATTTCCAGCGTGTCTCATGGGATGACGCAATGGTGGCGTATATCTGGAGAGACAAAAGCTCGCAGGCGAACTTTTTCTCCACACAGCCATTCCCGGAAGAGCTTGATAGTTGGAATTCTGTCTGATACAAGAAGGTCAGAAGATTCATAACCGATCAAAGACCCCACCGACACTCCGGCGCAGGTCGAAACCCACAGAGGTTTTATTTCCAAGGAGACCCCTTGTTGGTGCAGTCGACTAAACGGTTCTTCATATTTTCACCGTTTTGAGCAGATGAGAAGTTTGTTTTTTTTAGTTGATCATGGACGTGTTATCCCCCCCCCCCCTTGGTTTTCTTCATACCTCACCCATCCTCAACCAGTGGAGATAATAACTCAACATCAAAGTAATTTCATTCTTTTTTTATTTTAAAATGGATAGGTGCATTTAGAGGTCTGGGCAGGATGTGGCATAGTTAAGGTGATTTAGAATCACCAGTAGTTAATGGCTCATAACATGGAATGAGTGAAATTCTGAATAAAAAATGGTTCATCAGACTATGTTTGTAATTGCCTTGTTTAATCATGCTGTCATTGCAAATAGTACTTTGCACAGTTTCTTTCTTATTGTTGAATCATGAATGCCAATTTTTACCAAGGAATGTGAAGTGACATGGAGCTCCAGAAGAAATCTTAGTAAGTCGGAAAATTGGGAAGGTACGCCACTGCTCCATGTGTTTCCAATTTGTTGATAATGCCTCTAACTGTGAATCTGCCAGAATCCCAAAGCTGTAGAAAAGCCTTTGCAAACGTTTCCAGACTGATTAATTTCATTGATGCCGTTTCTCATTTGTGCTTTAATTTCTTTAGATAAGGATATGATGTGTTGCTTTTTGCGACTTAAAAATAAGATCTATACCTGGCTTTCTGAGAGAATTATAGATTCCCCAAGGAGAGAATGTGTACCTAATTATGTCAACAAAGCAGTTTTTTCCCACTGCCTGAAGAAGATGTCATTGAAACTGCAGCTTCGCAAGCCTGACGTGTCCGCCAGTCAGAGTTGATGCTGATCTCAGCCGCTAGACTGAGAGTGTTCGCCATTCAACTCACTTGCCCTATTGGGCACTATATAGATCTATCGATCTATAGTTCAGCTCCTAGTGTGGTAAGGCGTATTCGCCACTTCCTGTTTTCACTGTTGCACTCAGTGGATTGTTTGGTATGTGAAGGCTCTCTCGTTTGATCTGATTTCTCTCTACTGTGATATCTCTTGCTTGTTTCTAATACATAAGCACGTTAAAACACATACTTTCTGTTGCTGCATTTAACGTTTGGGGACTCTCCGTGTCTTACACAGTTTTTCTAGTAGTGGTAAGGGGTCGCTAGCTTAGCGTTAGCTTTAACTCCTCCGTGACTACCCGTTCTGCTGTTTCTCTCTCTGAGTCTCCTCCTCTCTCCTGCTCTTTGTGTCAGATGTTCAGTTATTCCTCTGCCTCCTTTAGTGATAATGCTACATGTAATAAATGTAGCATTTTTGTAGCTTTGGATGGGAGGGTTTCGGAATTGGAGGTCCGGCTCTGTGCTGTTGAAAAACCAGCAGATAGCCGAGGCCCCTTAGCCAGCGTGGAGCCACCGAGGGTAGCTCCCTGTAGCAGTCCTTCGGCAGAGCCTGCGCTGCCGGGGCCTCTGGTCGGCTGGTTGACAGTACGTAGAAAACAAATCCCAGCCCACAGGTCACCACCAACCCATCTGCGTTTCTAACAGATTTTCCCCGCTCAGCGACACACCCGCTGAGAAGCCAACTCTGGTAATTGGCAGCTCCATAGTCAGAAACGTGGCACTAGAGACACCAGCGATCATAGTCAAATGTCTGCCAGGGGCCAGAACGGGCGACATCAAATCCTACCTGAAACTGCTGGCTAAAGATAAGCATAAATACAGTAAGAATGTTATTCACTCTGGCGGCAATGACACCCGGTGACGTCAATGGAAGGTCACCAAAGTTAGTGTTACTTCTGTGTGTAAGTTTGCCAAAACAATGTCAGACTCCGTAATTTTCTCTGGTCCCCTCCCCGATCTGACCAGTGACAACATGTTTAGCCGCATGCTGTCATTCAACCGCTGGCTGTCTAGGTGGTGTCCAGAAAACGATGTGGGCTACAATAATAATTGGTGAACATTTTGGGGAAAACCTGGTCTGATCCGGAGAGACGGCATCCATCCCACTTTGGATGGAGCAGCTATTCTGTCTAGGAATCTGGCAGAATTTATTAGTTCTCCAAAACTGTGACAACCCAGGGTTCAGACCAGGAAGCAGGGTCGTAGTTTAACACTCCTCTCTGCAGCTTCTGTACTGCTACCCACCCATTACCCTATTAAGACAGTGTCTCGCCCACGGCCAAAATTGAATAGATTAAAAAATAATCTAAAAGGAGGAAATCACATAAAAATAAACACAACTCAGACTAAAAAGAAAAAACAAAACAATTAAATGTGGCTTAGTGAACATAAGTCTGATTTATTGATGATTATTGATTATTGATTAGTCCCAGACCAATTAATAACTACAACTATTTTGAATTTTTAATCCTTAGTTTTTCTCATCCAAATTGCAAAGCACTAAAACCACTTGTGTTTGTTGTTTTGTACTGTCCACCAGGCCCTAAGGTTATTATAGTGGGGGATTTTAACATTCATGTTGACACTGAAAGTGATAGCCTAAATGTAGCGTTTAATGCTATCTTAGACTCAATTGGCTTTGCTCAAAACATTAACAAACCTACCTACCTTTGTCTTCATTCTCTGGACCTTGTGCTGACATATGGCATTGAGTGTAAAGACATAACAATATTTTCTCATAACCCTGTCCTGTCTGACCATTTTTTGATAACCTTTGAGTTTAATTTAACCGAGTGCTCCACACCTGAAAGAAAATTTCATTATAGTAGATCATTATCAGACAATGCTGTAACAACCTTTAAAGAATCTGTTCCACTTTTAATTTCCTCATTATCACAGAAAAATACAGTGGAGGGCAATAATTTTGTTTCTTCCCCTTCACAAATCAATTCTCTTTTTCATAATGTTACTTCATCATTGCGTGGTGCATTAGACAATGCAGCCCCCTTGAAAAAGAAGGTAATTATTCATAGGAGGCTGGCTCCCTGGTTTAATTCAGAGATGCATACTTTAAAGCACAATGTTAGAAAATTGGAGAGAAAATGGCGCTCTACACACCTAGAAGATTCCTACTTAATCTGGAAAAACAGCCTATTGTTGTATAAAAAGACACTTCGCCAAGACAGAACAGCTTATTTCTCATCATTAATAGAAGAGAACAAGAATAACCCTATGTGTCTCTTTAGTACAGTTGCTAAACTTACACAGTCATAGCTCTGTTGAGCCATCCATTCCCTTAGCTTTCAGCAGTCATGACTTTATGGGATTCTTCTTAACTAAAATTGATTCTATTAAAAATAAAATCTTTGACATACTCCTGAAGATGATTACTTCATCCTCAGCAAGTGAGACAACATTGGAAGTAACTGTAGAACTTGATTTGTGTTTGGACTGTGTTGATCCTGTGGAACGTCCTGAGTTATCAAAAATATTAGCTTCATCTAAACCTTCAACTTGTATGTTAGACCCAATCCCAACCAAATTATTTAAGGAAGTCTTCCCTCTGATTACCAGCCCCATTTTAGATATGATTAATCTATCCTTAGTAAATGGATATGTACCACAAGCTTTTAAGGTAGCTGTAATTAAACCTTTACTTAAGAAACCTTCACTTGATTGAGAAAAAACAGACCTATATCCAATCTTCCATTCTTATTTAAAAGTCTTGAGAAAATAGTTGCTAATCAAATGTGTGAGCATATCATTCTCACACTACTCTCTAATTCTGCATTATTTGCTGTTATTTCAGTTTTTAACTTTATGTTCTCCCTCTTTTCTCTTCCTAGAAGCTACACCTGGCCTGACTCTCTGTCTACCTGTGACACCTTTCTGGAGAGGGGCATCGTCCAAGCTTCTGCTGGCAACAACATAATGCTCACCCTCTACGGCTGATCCACATGGCCCTGTCTTTCAGTGTTTAACCCTTTCTCTCTCCTAGACATGGCAATTGACTGAGCTTTTACTGTGACTAACTCTATGTACTCTCTTTCAGACTCTAACCTTGAAAACTGGCTCAGAGTTTATCTGTTCTTTCTTTCTTGATGAAACGACTAAAGGAGCTACATCCATTAACATTTACTTTTCCTTCCCATAGAAAGGACTCCTGGATCAGTGCTTCTTTGTTCTCTTTGAGTCTCTGCTCTTTTCTCTCAAACCCCAGTCGGTCATGGCAGATGGCTGCTCACACTGAGCCTGGTTCTGGTTCTGCTGGAGGTTTCTTCCTGTTAAAAGGGAGGTTTTCCTCTCCACTGTCACTACATGCATGCTCAGTATGTGGGATGGCTGCAAAGTCAACGCCATTGACTGTCCACTGTCTCTACATGGTCACCCAGGAGGAGTGACTGCTACAAGTCACTGACTCGATGCAATCTGCTGGTGTCCTTAGACAGAAAAAACTTTTTATCCAATTTGAATAAATAACTGAATCTGACTGTTCTGTTCATTGGTTAGTTATTAACTGGAATGCATGTGCCTGACTTGAAATCTATATGATTCGATTGAATTGACTTAGCCCATTTTAAAGTTACCCACCTTTCACATAATGCAACAGGAAACAACACTCTCCAATTATTTTTCCCTCTGTCTTCCTCCCTCCCTGTTGGATGGAGTAAGGGGGAGTCAGGTTTAGCCTAAACCAGCTCAGTTATGGTTGAGTTGCAAACACACCCTCCATTTCTGAAACCTGTGCGACCCCTTCTCTTTTCCAATGGTTATAATCAGTCTGACAGAGAGAGGTACCCTCAATCCTTGTGGTTTTTAGTATAACAATGGCCACCAGTGGGCTCTACATGGACACACTTTATCAGTGAATTATTTTACTTAGTACCCCTACACATAGCCCATTCTAAAATGGCCAAACTCTGACACTCAGTAGTTTAATCTAACCTCCCCAACAACTCTATACCATTCCAAACCCTTTGTGAAGTGCCTTGAGATGACGTGTGTTGTGAATTGGCGCTATATAAGGAAACTGAACTGAATTGAATTGAATTGAATTGAATTGGACTTCCTCCTGTTCCTCAGAACGGTTCATGTCAGAGGTTGTGTCTTGACAGAGAAAAATGGTTTAGGATAAAAGATTTTAAATATAGTTTATTTCAATTTGTTTTGCATTGTTCATGGGGTTTAAATGCTTGAGGGCTAACCAGCAACTGAGCCTGAGGCTATATATTTATTTGCAATGTTGACGACTGGTAAAGAGCCACTTTACTCCTGCACCATGATCTTATTCCTTTCATCAGTGTTTTCTCTTCATTTCCACTCAATAACCAGCAAAAATAACGTCTGCATAGTCCTTATAAGGGTGCTTGTGTCTCCATTATCTCAGCTGCTAAAGCTCTGCTAATGCAACAGTAACCCCCAGTAGTTCCGCTGTGTTTACTACACTTTTGTTCATGCAGCGGCAACAGCACGCCGCCAGTGCTGAAACAAACATTAATATTTGTTTTAATGGTTGCTTTCAGTTTTATTCTTATTTGTTCCTTTTTACTTTTTTCTGTAGTTTATTGGATTTCTAATTTTTTTCATTTTACTTAGTAGATTATGTGAATGTTACTAGCCTAGTTAAATAGTTTGTTGACTAAAGTATTTTGACTGTAAGTTGAATTATTTTGTTGATAGATACTTGCATTTTGGAGTGAAGTTGTTTGTGTTTATTTTATCTGTGTGTAGGACTTGCTGGAGAAAGCCAGGGCACAAATTCACTCAATCTATTATTCTGTAGTACCACATCCAACCAGCCAGATTTTCATACAAAAATACCTGACAGAGACTAAGAACTGCTTGGCTATTCATTCCTGATAATCAGGTGCTGCCCTGGTTTGGCCATTTTGATTCAAATTACTAACTTTGTTAATAATTGCCTTTGACACTTATTAATAGTTATTCGTAGTCAAACAAAACCTATCGTTGCACAACAGTCTACTTCATGATATCAGACAGGTTCTATTTAAGTGATTTTTAGATTGTATGTGCAGTAATCAAGTCTGAGCGTAGCTAATGAAACTGAGCCAAAATATGTTTTAAATTACAGGTAATTCATGATAAAAAAAAAGGGAGACAATTACTTTTCACATAGGGCCAAATTGTTTTGGATAATAGTTTCAATGAATCAATGAAATCATTATTTGAAAACAGTGTTTTGCATTTAATTTAAATTTATTAAAAGTTGTTTGATAATCTGAAACATCTAAGTGTGACACAAAAGCAAAAAGATAAGCCCTCTGTAATCAGGCAAATATTTTTTCATAACTCTGTACATATGAACTCAGAAGAAAAAAAAAATGTGTAAATACATATTTACTGATTTAAGTTCAAAATTTAAGAAATTGAGTTTGTAGGACCAAAAAAACAAGAATGTGGAGCAAAAGCTGTTTCATAAAACAAAGTGACAAGCATTTGAATATATTCCTCCAAAAAAGTGCAATTTCATAACCACCTGCTTTGTGCTGAGCCACCCAATCCTGCAGCTAAATAAAGCTAATGTCTACCCACAAATAATAAAGCACACACCATCTTATTGTTTCCCCTGCTGTTTTCCTTGTGCGTTTTATGTTATAGAGGGGGACCTGACTTTGATGGAGCAGGTGATTTTAGGCTGCGCTGTTGGCAGCAGAGAGACAGAATATCTTCCTAAGGCCCACGGATAGCACTTTTTATGAGCTGCTCATTGCTGGAACTACATCAACCTGTCCAAGGCTGCCACTGCACCACGGTCTTTAACACTCTGCCTCCATTACCCACCTCTATCATTCCTTCTATCACAGAGGCTCAGTTTTTTTTTTCTGTGTGTGTTGAGGAAAAAGTCATTTATTAAACTGGACAAATGAGATAAATTGGAAAGAACTGCTTGTAATTGTTTTCTATTTAAAGATGACCAAAGCAAATGGCCTTTATAAAACAAATGAGCCAGCCCTCATAATGATGAGCAGACATGACGGTTTTGCGCGCACTTGCAAATGCACTCCTAAACACATGCACTGATGTGACATAAAACAAGAGTATAAGACATCTGCTTAAACAGCCCTCTGCAGTCTTGTTAGCTTGTGCACACAAAGACACACTCCCAAGGCATTCTGCCTTTTATAAGTAAACAGTTTTGACGGTCAGCATCAGCATCATCCATTCTTACTGCTCATAACCCATTCATACCTCACAACAAACCATGCTGCGAAATGACACTGCTGCACTCACTAACCTCAGATCACCAAGCCAGTACTTTTCCCACTTCTATTAACACATCCATGATAAGGCATGTGAGGCAGGGGTTGGGGGTGGGCTGGATGAGAGAATGAAAAGATGTTACGGATGGGACGCTGGTATCAATAGCATAGTCAAATTATTGCCAATCAGATTTTATTCACAGCTCAACTGCTAGACAAATTGCAGCTCGTACCATTTTCTATGGGTCAAGGCACTGTCTAATTTCATTTTAATAAGTCCTTTTCCAGGGTTGGGACACCGCAGTATAACCAAATAAACATGCTAGGGTACACAAAGGCAGTCACACATGGCCTTATGCTCAGTTTTATCAACACCTCCCTTCCCCCACCATAGGAACAAGAGATGGTGTGACCATGTTTTCATGGTTGATGATTCAGTGGGTTGAAATATATATATATATATATATATTTATTAAGATATAGATATATCTATATACCGATCAAACGTTTTAGAACGCTTTTCTCACTTAATGGGTCTCTTTATTTTCATGACTATTGAAATTGTATATTCTCACCAAAGGTAACAAAACTATGAATGAACCCAAGTGGAATTATATAGTAAACAAAAAGTGTGAAATACTCTTAACATTTTTAGATTTCAGATTTTTACAAAATAGCCACCCTTTGCTCTGATTACTGCTTTGCTCTCTTGGTATTCTCTCCATGAGCTTTATGAGGTGGTCACCTGAAATAGTTTTCCAAAGAGTCTTGAAAGAACTTCCCAGAGGTTCATTGAGAGACGGTCAGAGGTTACTATTTCAGTCATTACAGCAAATGGCGAGGAACAGTTTAGTGCAACAGTCACTTTCTTTGCATCTTCTTGATGCCAGCATTAAAAAAGCAAATGAGCATCACATCAGAAAACCACAGGTAGACTGCTGAATGCATAAATAGCAAATTAAGCCCCTATTAGACTCTCTAAAAATCTGTCTCGAAGAATTTGTTTTACTCTAATTTACTCTTACATCAGCTCCATTACAATTCACCACAAGGTTTTGAGTTGAGGCAAATTGATTAGATTAATACATATTTAGGCAAATAAACAACTAGTGCCTTTAGGGTGCTTTCTTGGCAGCATTTCTTTAGAACCTTTCAGGAATGAAAGGCGCTAATATCAGCGGCTGTCATATGTAATAACATCACGCACTCATAAAAATACAAGTCCCACAAACATCAACAGTGAGAAGAAACCTGTGAGAGTTACATATCAGCGGTGAAGTATGTAGTTAAATCAAATTCTTGGTAATGCAGCAGAAAGAAAAAAAGAGAAATATCTCAAAAATAAAGCATAAATTCTTGATAAAATGTGAACTGGATTCAAAGGCTGTTGCGTCGGCTGCCTGTCATGTTCATAACTGGCTCTTTGAAGTCAGTTGTCAGTGGTCGATGCTAAACCGTCGTCAGAGGCGCTCTCTCTCCTGTTCTTTCAAGTTCCCCTCCAGCGGCCAGTTTGCGGGGCAATGTTCATTTTGAATGGGCAGTTGCTGCTCTGGAGATAGGGATGGTCAATCTTCTTGTCAGAAATATTGTCCTTCCACCTACACATGTTTGCTTGGCATTCAGCCATCCTCAAAGAGAAAGAAAGGCATATTCAGCGAGGTGCAAAACACATGGCTGTTTTGTGTATGCTGAGTTTCAAAGCACTCTATTTCTGTTACTGTTACCAGAAGGAAGAAAAATCACAAAATGTCACTATTTTGCCTACACATGGGAAAGCATTAAACCAAAGCCCATCAAATGTACAGTATGCAATCCTATGTCTGTTTTCTGAGTTCCACTCTCATATATATTCAGAAGCCTATGGGCTGCAAGAAACTAAACAGAATATTTGATCTTCAAGTGAGAGAAATAGGGTGTACACAATCAAGCGTGACGGCCAGCAGAAATACCACCGAGTCAGTAAGATATAGTCCAATGTGAGGAAGTAGAGATAGCAGCGTAACTAAAGATACAGCATGCATGTAGAGAGTAACAGCACTCAACAGATAGTGAGCCCTGGGCCGGGAAGATAGGCCCCACAGCAGCAGAAACATTTGAGACAAAATAGCTGACATTATCTTTTAATTAGATTCACACTATTTACTAGCTTGTTTGTACTCTCATTTATACATTACCTGATATGGCTTTTCTTTATCTGGTGTCGGGGTTGAAGAAGCCGATGATGATAGCGGCGCTGGTGGTGACGGAGTGTACAGAAGCGTGAGGAGGCAATGCACATGCTATATTTCTCTAACAAAACTGAAACTTTCACATGACTTGCTACCGTTTTAAATAGCAGGTAAATATAAACATTAGCAAAACTTGAGTGATTTTTAACTTAACGATCAAAAAAATTAAATACTGGAGAAGACCAAAGGCTGACCGGTTGATCTTTCCAGCTGTAGCTAGAATTTCACAAGTTTTACTCCTCCAGCTCATTTGTTACATTCAATAATGTGATGTATGCACTCATACATCAGTTTAATGGAAGATGCAAATGTCCTCATTAAAGACGGAAGGACAAGTCCCTTTTACACAGAGCCGATCCATAATTAGCTTGTTCGCTGCACTGGCCCTGAAGCATTTACAATAATACTGTCTCAGGCCAACAAGCACAGTTAGATTGACTCAGTGCTTGTACAATAATCCAAAGTTGGGTATATAGTTACGCTTCCAGCAATAGTATCTGGCAAATTAAAGTAGTGTTTCATTGGACAGAAAAGAAAATCTCATTTCCAAATTTGTGTCAGTGCTGGGATACAATGTTAACTAAAAAAAATTTAAAAAATTTAAATGTACTGAAGCAAAAATATCCATCTAATTACATGTTTAACTATGTAAGCAATTGGTCAAATAAATTTTGGATTAAATCTTCTCTGTGATCCAAAGAGGTAGGAAAACGAACCAGTGGTTAGCACCATTCAATCACAAATCCCACATCTGTATTTGTGGAGTTTGCATGTTTTCTCCAGGTTTGTAAGTGTTATCAAACTTCATCATACTTAATGTCATCAAGAAATTCTTATTCCCTCCCACAACAACTAGTTCAATTATACGTCATTTTAATATTAGAGTGAAGGTTTACATATTTATTTATTCATTTCGAACATGCATTAGCATTGAATTTTACAACAAAGAAAAAAAAACACAACGTGTGTTGCCCTGCAATGGACTGGTGACCTGTCTAGGGTGTACCCTGCCTCTCGCCCATAGACTACTGGCGATAGGCACCAGCTTCCCCGTGACACACTATGGGTAAAGGGTAGAAAATGACTGACTGAAAAAAAAAAAGCAGATAAGATCTGTTTCTTGAGGTTTTCTTCCAGAGTGAAACCTAGAAACAATGTTTGAAAGGGAGTGGGTGCCTGATGTACAGGTCCTTCTCAAACAATTAGCATATTGTGATAAAGTTCATTATTTTCTATAATGTAATGATGAAAATTTAACATTCATATATTTTAGATTCATTGCACACTAACTGAAATATTTCAGGTCTTTTATTGTCTTAATATGGATGATTTTGGCATACAGCTCATGAAAACCCAAAATTCCTATCTCACAAAATTAGCATATTTCATCCGACCAATAAAAGAAAAGTGTTTTTAATACAAAAAACGTCAACCTTCAAATAATCATGTACAGTTATGCACTCAATACTTGGTCAGAAATCCTTTTGCAGAAATGACTGCTTCAATGCGGCGTGGCATGGAGGCAATCAGCCTGTGGCACTGCTGAGGTCTTATGGAGGCCCAGGATGCTTCGATAGCGGCCTTTAGCTCATCCAGAGTGTTGGGTCTTGAGTCTCTCAACGTTCTCTTCACAATATCCCACAGATTCTCTATGGGGTTCAGGTCAGGAGAGTTGGCAGGCCAATTGAGCACAGTGATACCATGGTCAGTAAACCATTTACCAGTGGTTTTGGCACTGTGAGCAGGTGCCAGGTAGTGCTGAAAAATGAAATCTTCATCTCCATAAAGCTTTTCAGCAGATGGAAGCATGAAGTGCTCCAAAATCTCCTGATAGCTAGCTGCATTGACCCTGCCCTTGATAAAACACAGTGGACCAACACCAGCAGCTGACACGGCACCCCAGACCATCACTGACTGTGGGTACTTGACACTGGACTTCTGGCATTTTGGCATTTCCTTCTCCCCAGTCTTCCTCCAGACTCTGGCACCTTGATTTCTGAATGACATGCAGAATTTGCTTTCATCCGAAAAAAGTACTTTGGACCACTGAGCAACAGTCCAGTGCTGCTTCTCTGTAGCCCAGGACTGGGGAATGCGGCACCTGTAGCCCATTTCCTGCACACGCCTGTGCACGGTGGCTCTGGATGTTTCTACTCCAGACTCAGTCCACTGTTTCCGCAGGTCCCCCAAGGTCTGGAATCGGCCCTTCTCCACAATCTTCCTCAGGGTCCGGTCACCTCTTCTCGTTGTGCAGCGTTTTCTGCCACACTTTTTCCTTCCCACAGACTTCCCACTGAGGTGCCTTGATACAGCACTCTGGGAACAGCCTATTCGTTCAGAAATATCTTTCTGTGTCTTACCCTCTTGCTTGAGGGTGTCAATAGTGGCCTTCTGGACAGCAGTCAGGTCGGCAGTCTTACCCATGATTGGGGTTTTGAGTGATGAACCAGGCTGGGAGTTTTAAAGGCCTCAGGAATCTTTTGCAGGTGTTTAGAGTTAACTCGTTGATTCAAATGATTAGGTCCATAGCTCGTTTAGAGACCCTTTTAATGATATGCTAATTTTGTGAGATAGGAATTTTGGGTTTTCATGAGCTGTATGCCAAAATCATCCGTATTATGACAATAAAAGACCTGAAATATTTCAGTTAGTGTGCAATGAATCTAAAATATATGAATGTTAAATTTTCATCATGACATTATGGAAAATAATGAACTTTATCACAATATGCTAATTTGAGGAGGACCTGTATATAAGCCAATAAAACCAGGAAATCCTCTGATCAACACAACATCAGAATAAATAACACATCAAATGACTGTGCCAGTATTTATTTACTGGCATTTAGTATTAAATAAACTACCAAAAGGATGATAGAAACAAGTGCTGGCATTACATTTTTAGCTTTTAATGGGCAACCTTGAAATAGACTAATGTTTTAACATCACCTGTGTCTTCTTCAGAGTAAAAAAGAAGTTGAAAATTGATAAGCGAGATCCAGCTCTCTTTTGTATTGTTCAGCTTGAAGCTGCTGCTGATTCAGTTATAGTCTGCTGGGAGATCCACATAAACTCCTGAAATGTACTGTGGGTTGTTTTCCTGGTGCCATAAAGAAAACACATCAGCAACGATTATAAGGAAGTAATTGTTGCTGTGAATCAGTCTTAGGTTAAAAGCTTTTTTTTAATACAATTTAAATCTAAAATTCTGTCGTAAGATTAGAAACAGTTGTCTGTCCTTTCAGATATGCAGATGTGAATGGCTAATTTTACCCCACATATGTTATGTTGAAGAGCTGCCTGAAGAAAGTATATGTCATTTGTGCAAAATACTAAAACACTTAAAAAGATTTCCTATTAGACTAGCTCCTAAGTGACGTATCACGAGTAACTGGTTGATCACATTATATCTACATATGAACAAAATGGTTAAACTATGATTGCCTGTCAAGAGGCAATCATGAATATGTATATCTTTCTACATAGATAAGTAGTATCAGATAAGCAGTCGCATTTTTGATCTATATCCTTGTAATAAAACTTTAAAAAAAAAACTTTAAAAAAAGCATGATGTAAAGCAGGCTTGGATTTATGGGGTCTTTTAAGGCTATTCACATGCCTCTGTTATTGACACTGATTATATCTGCATTGCAGGCTCCCCCATTTAGTATGTATCCCCTCAGGTTGTTTTGTGATTGGGGCAATCTATAATAGTAAGACACTTCAGACCTCTTACTGACAATATCCTTGTACCTCCACCATTTCATTGCACCACTTCAGTTTCCCATGCCACTTAAAACGCATATTAGATTTCTAATGTAAACCTTCACTTAGCTGTCAGCCACTACATGAACACTATTCTTCTATTGCATGATATGCCCACCCTACAGTAGCTCTATAGTCCTATTGGTTAATCAATTTCAAAGTTTTTAACTTTTTTTCTTGCTGCATCAAAAAACTTTGGGGGATTTTATTGGGACTTTTTGTCCCAATAACACATCTACACAAAGTAGTGCATAATTGTGAAGTGGGGGAGAAATTATGTGTTTTTTAACATGGTTTACAGATAAATACCTGAAAGTGTGGTGTGCATTTGTATTTAGACCTCAGAGTCTATGCTTAGTAAAACCACATTTCACTGGATTGTGTTTTTGGCAGTGTGTCCCGAAATGCTTTTGAAGTCTAGAGACTGAAATTCTTGCCTGTTCGTCTTTGCAAATTAGCCCAAGCTCAGTCAGATTGGATAGAGAGCATCTGTGAACAGCAATTCCCAGATTTTGTCACAGATTCTTTATTGGATTTAGGAATTCTAACACATATATAGGATTTAATCTAAACCATTCAGTTGTAGCTCTGGCTGGTGAACCCAGCCCAGTCTGAAGTCTTTTCTAACGGATTTTGTTCCAGGATTTTGCTGTATTTATTTCCATCCATCTTCCCATCAACTCTGATCATCTTCCTTGACCCTAGTGAGGAAAAGCATCCCCCACAGCATGAGGCTGCCTCCATGTGTTAATGGTGGGAATGTTGTTTTTTGGGTGATGTGTAGTGTTACTTTTCTGCAGCAGTTGTACTTAGAGGCCACAAAGTCTAATTTTGGTCTCATCTGATCAGAATACCTTCCTCTGAATATGTGTTGTGTCCCCCACATGGCTTATGGAAAACAGCAAACAGGAGATTGTATGCTTTGGCTTTCTTCTTGCTACTATTCCACAAAGGTCAGATTTTTAGAGTGCATGACTAATAGTTGTCCTGTTGACAGATTCTCCCACCTGAGCTGTAAATCCCTGCAGCTCATCCAGAGTTACAGTGAATCTCATGGCAGCTTACCTGATTAATGCTCACCCTTTGGGTGATTGATAAAACAGGGCACTTTGACCTGTTTGGGACAGCACTTGGGAATTGTTTAATAATCTAATTCTGCTTAAACCTCTCCACAATTTTAATGCTTGACTTGTCTGCTATTTTCTTTGGTCTTAATGATGCTGTTTGATCTCTAAGGTTCTCTAACAAACTTCTGACATCCTTACAGAACAGCTGTGTTTTCACTAACAACTTTTACCACTGAGATCGACTCCTTGAAATCAACTTGTTGTGATTATGAATCTGAGAATATTATTTAATATTTAATATTAATATTTTAATATTTTATCAAATAATATTTCGGTCTGTTAAGGGTTATCCTGTGAATACAAGCCTAGTAAGGCGATGGTATTAGGACAAAATAGAAAGGGATGAGCCAAGCTCTGACATTATTGAACAGCATAAACTCTGCACACACATGGAATGAATTCACACAATTTCTTAAAATACAAGAATTTATTAACAAAAATAAGTCAACTCAAAGTCAAACATATTTCAATCAACAAACTCTTTACTATGCTAAAACAATCCAACTAAACTACCAAGCAGAATGAAAGAATAAGGAAGACTAATGGGCTATGTACAATATAAACAAGTTGATTAAAAAGATGATTGAAAACCATGACCGAAAGAGTGATGCAGCATTGCCATGCAATGTTTTTGTTTGAGTACCAAGGATTATCTTGAAGAATCTGGAAGTGAAGTTAAGTTAGTCTTAGAACCAACTTAGACAATAATCAGCATACCTTTAGACAACCATTCACAATGGAAGATCAGATAAAATATTATTTTAATAAAATAATGTTTCCAAGAATGATGTGCTGAATAAAACCAACCTTCTGGATGACTTAACTTATTCTCAACGGTGTCTCATTAGCTGCCTTTATTTATTAAAATATTTAAAGAAATATTAAGGAAATGGTAAAACATTTAAGGAAGTATTTTGGAAAAGAGACAAATCTTTCTGGAGAAATGGGGCTTAATTGTGTTTACTTAATTATCAGATTTAGTAAAATAATGTTTAGGGAACTATTATTTACTAGCTTGAAAACTAACAACCTTGTAAATATTCTTTAGCAGGCAAGCACGTGTTAGCAGTTAAAGCTAACAAAGAAGCTGATAGCTTAGCACCAGAATCAAACACACACCTTTAAAAATACCGTCAATAAAAGGGTTAAAATGCATAAGCGCGGACGACGCGTTATGGCCGATCTTCTGTGTTTAAAATCACCCTTTAAATAAAGTTTGTCTTAACTTTCAAAACACACAAACACAGAACACAAAGCTGAGCACGTGTGCTGCAATAGCCTGCTAGCACCAAGATAGCTGTGTTCAACACAAACAAACCAAACTTCATAAAATGAAAAACGTTTAGATCATTTCATCCTAAATATCTCGCCATTACTCTGCCCAAACCTAACCTCTGAACCATGCTGAGGAGTTGTCCGGGCGACGACGAAGTTTGAAGAAAGCTTTGTGAACAAAGGGTTAGCTTCCAGCTAACCTCCGTAGCAGTGGCTGGGCGGCCCGTTGTGTCCGCTGACCACACTGCACGTTACCACGGGATGCAGCTCCTGTTGTCGTTCTTTCAGACGGGTAAAAACTGCTCCACTCTTTGTAGAGACAGTGTCTCTACTGGGGACTTCTCTGGAACACAGTTTGCTTCTGCAGGCCTCAGAGAGAAAGTCAAGCCAGGCTTATACCTTAATTACCCCTTTCTATGAATGAATACCGGATTCTTTCAACAGTAATTCCTCAGTACTAAACTTGTGCATATGATCGATGATTGTATGACACCCTTGGATCCAGTTGAATAGTTTATGTCTTTTTGCCAGCAAAGAGACATTAGCGCACTTCCAGCCGGCCAGCCTCGCACAGAGTCCGGGTGGAAGAGATCCCCCCCCACCCCCCTTCCTCAGTTGCTGGAAGTCGGTTAAATGCAATGTATTTTGAGAATTCCAGAAAAGTTTGTACCGGAGTTTTAATGTTGTTTCCATGGCTGTGGGTCCCAACAAACGTCTGATGTTAGAATAAATGCAGATAAACAAATTCATAAGATACTTTTCAGTCTTTATTTGTCAACCCATGTCTAATTTTCCATTCACTTGACATAAATCCCACAAAAATATGTTGAAATTTGTGGTTTTAACTTGACAAAATTAACAGTAGTCTGTGTTTTTTGCCAATAATTGATAGTGGAGATTTTAAATGCATATTATCACTACATCAATAACTGTCGGGCACTAAAGACCATTCCTTGCAGTGTTACTCTTTATACGAACATTAACTATGAAGACAGGACAATGTCACATATCTACCAATGCAAAAAATGTTTTTTTGTGAAACATTTATTTTGGCACACTGTCTGCCCTTTATAAAATCAGTTTTTCACATATATTAAGTGGAGATTTCATTTGAATCTTTGGCCTTTTTATCTTAGCCAATCTCTGATTCTTTAGCACTCCTAAATAATGCATGCACCTGCTTTTGGGGGAAGGATAAAGTGGCTTTTAACTTTCGCTCGCACCCAATACAGAGCTCTCCCTGTCAGGGGCCAGGTGAGCTGCAGCTGAGCATTCCACCATCGCTGTGGAGGTAACTTTCATGCTCCGCTGGGCAAACATTTTCCAGGTCACATTTTTCAATTACTCTGAGAGGCAGGTCCCACAGCAACCAACCTGCCCCTCCCCCAGCAGCAACCACCCAAGCAGACACCGACACACACACACACACATACACACACATATAGCTCCAGCCATGCACTCATATAAACAGACTAAAGCCCCTTACCCCTCCCCTTCACCATGCCATCCCATCTTGCAATCTTTCTTCCCATGCAGCGGAAAAACGCAGCACAGCATCTCCTCCCACCTTTTATTAAAAACACACAAACAAGGACAACTTATGGTGAAAAGGAAAACTTCAAAGAGCTCCAAGGAGACAAGAAAACATACAGATCCTTTTCCAAAAAAAATGTTGATTGATATTTATCTATTTACATCATAATCATTCACTTGTTGACCAAAGTAAGCTTAAACTAGGGCCAAACAAGCTTTCAATACACAGGATGCCTTTCTGTTATTAAAATTGTCAATGTCCCTTAGGTTCAGCATGAGGTGATTATCTCCTTATCTGAAGACTTTGAAGTCTCTCCCTGTGTAAGTTGCCTCAGGCATGTGGTGAGATATGAAGAGTCATCTGCGTAATGCTTCTTCTCCAAAGCATTCATGTCTTTATGCATTCATGAACAAACCCATCAGGATGATGGCAATGTGAACGTGCCACAGTTCATTCTTACTTTTGCTGCCCCCTGCTTTCAGCTTGTCAGTCTGCAGTTTAACACTCCAATCTAGTGTAGAAGGTTGCAGTGTTGGGCTGGTCAACTGTCTATTTAAAATTCCCACCACATGGGTCGCAACACAGGTCACACAAAAAGAGAAACCTTACATTTGCTTGATTGGTGTGGGCAACAGTTCTCTGTCTGGCTATGTTTTATTTACTCATTTTTGCCTTTCCAATGAAAAGAGCTCACGGTGTCTCCGATATTCTTTGATGTTTAAAAATGGATTTTGAAAGCAGTATTTTCAATTTCTTATTATCATTCAGTCACCATTATTTTGCTTCTATTTTACTTTGCTTGGAGCTACTTGGTTAGGTTAATGAACCAAAAAATTAGGCTCAGTTACAAAAAAGATTTTACATTTGTTCCAAAACACAAAAGTGCCATCTCAATAGCACATACAAGAGTGTTACCAATATTGATGTTACACATGTTGTGTAAGAGTGAGGACAGGTTCATTTCTAAGCCATCTGTAATGACAAACAAGACAGACCACCACCACCAATGTTTGGAGAAATGTGGAGTTTTAGTTCTCTGTCACACAAATTTCACATGCGAGACAACATTTTTTATTTTGGTCTCATTTGACCAAATCACCTTCTTCCACATGTTTACTGTGTCCGGCTTGTGGGAAACTGCAAACAGACCTTCAGATTTGTGGAGTACTGGTCCTTCTCAAAATATTAGCATATTGTGATAAAGTTCATTATTTTCCATAATGTCATGATGAAAATTTAACATTCATATATTTTAGATACATTGCACACTAACTGAAATATTTCAGGTCTTTTATTGTCTTAATACGGATGATTTTGGCATACAGCTCATGAAAACCCAAAATTCCTATCTCACAAAATTAGCATATCATTAAAAGGGTCTCTAAACGACAAGTTAACTCTAAACACCTGCAAAAGATTCCTGAGACCTTTAAAACTCCCAGCCTGGTTCATTACTCAAAACCCCAATCATGGGTAAGACTGCCGACCTGACTGCTGTCCAGAAGGCCACTATTGACACCCTCAAGCAAGAGGGTAAGACACAGAAAGACATTTCTGAATGAATACGCTGTTCCCAGAGTGCTGTATCAAGGCACCTCAGTGGGAAGTCTGTGGGAAGGAAAAAGTGTGGCAGAAAACGCTGCACAACGAGAAGAGGTGACCGAACCCTGAGGAAGATTGTGGAGAAGGGCCGATTCCAGACCTTGGGGGACCTGCGGAAGCAGTGGACTGAGTCTGGAGTAGAAACATCCAGAGCTACCGTGCACAGGCGTGTGCAGGAAATGGGCTACAGGTGCCGCATTCCCCAGACCTGGGCTACAGAGAAGCAGCACTGGACTGTTGCTCAGTGGTCCAAAGTACTTTTTTCGGATGAAAGCAAATTCTGCATGTCATTCAGAAATCAAGGTGCCAGAGTCTGGAGGAAGACTGGGGTGAAGGAAATGCCAAAATGCCAGAAGTCCAGTGTCAAGTACCCACAGTCAGTGATGGTCTGGGGTGCCGTGTCAGCTGCTGGTGTTGGTCCACTGTGTTGTATCAAGGGCAGGGTCAATGCAGCTAGCTATCAGGAGATTTTGGAGCACTTCATGCTTCCATCTGCTGAAAAGCTTTATGGAGATGAAGATTTCATTTTTCAGCACGACCTGGCACCTGCTCACAGTGCCAAAACCACTGGTAAATGGTTTACTGACCATGGTATCACTGTGCTCAATTGGCCTGCCAACTCTCCTGACCTGAACCCCATAGAGAATCTGTGGGATATTGTGAAGAGAACGTTGAGAGACTCAAGACCCAACACTCTGGATGAGCTAAAGGCCGCTATCGAAGCATCCTGGGCCTCCATAAGACCTCAGCAGTGCCACAGGCTGATTGCCTCCATGCCACGCCGCATTGAAGCAGTCATTTCTGCCAAAGGATTCCCGACCAAGTATTGAGTGCATAACTGTACAGGTGCTTCTCAAAATATTAGCATATTGTGATAAAGCTCATTATTTTCCATAATGTAATGATAAAAATTTAACATTCATATATTTTAGATTCATTGCACACTAACTGAAATATTTCAGGTCTTTTATTGTCTTAAAACGGATGATTTTGGTATACAGCTCATGAAAACCCAAAATTCCTATCTCACAAAATTAGCATATCATTAAAAGGGTCTCTAAACGAGCTATGAACCTAATCATCTGAATCAACGAGTTAACTCTAAACACCTGCAAAAGATTTCTGAGGCCTTTAAAACTCCCAGCCTGGTTCATTACTCAAAACCCCAATCATGGGTAAGACTGCCGACCTGACTGCTGTCCAGAAGGTCACTATTGACACCCTCAAGCAAGAGGGTAAGACACAGAAAGAAATTTCTGAACGAATAGGCTGTTCCCAGAGTGCTGTATCAAGGCACCTCAGTGGGAAGTCTGTGGGAAGGAAAAAGTGTGGCAGAAAACGCTGCACAACGAGAAGAGGTGACCGGACCCTGAGGAAGATTGTGGAGAAGGGCCGATTCCAGACCTTGGGGGACCTGCGGAAGCAGTGGACTGAGTCTGGAGTAGAAACATCCAGAGCCACCGTGCACAGGCGTGTGCAGGAAATGGGCTACAGGTGCCGCATTCCCCAGGTCAAGCCACTTTTGAACCAGAAACAGTGGCAGAAGCGCCTGACCTGGGCTACAGAGAAGCAGCACTGGACTGTTGCTCAGTGGTCCAAAGTACTTTTTTCAGATGAAAGCAAATTCTGCATGTCATTCGGAAATCAAGGTGCCAGAGTCTGGAGGAAGACTGGGAAGAAGGAAATGCCAAAATGCCAGAAGTCCAGTGTCAAGTACCCACAGTCAGTGATGGTCTGGGGTGCCGTGTCAGCTGCTGGTGTTGGTCCACTGTGTTTTATCAAGGGCAGGGTCAATGCAGCTAGCTATCAGGAGATTTTGAAGCACTTCATGCTTCCATCTGCTGAAAAGCTTTATGGAGATGAAGATTTCATTTTTCAGCACGACCTGGCACCTGCTCACAGTGCCAAAACCACTGGTAAATGGTTTACTGACCATGGTATCACTGTGCTCAATTGGCCTGCCAACTCTCTTGACCTGAACCCCATAGAGAATCTGTGGGATATTGTGAACAGAACGTTGAGAGACTCAAGACCCAACACTCTGGATGAGCTAAAGGCCGCTATCGAAGCATCCTGGGCCTCCATAAGACCTCAGCAGTGCCACAGGCTGATTGCCTCCATGCCACGCCGCATTGAAGCAGTCATTTCTGCCAAAGGATTCCCGACCAAGTATTGAGTGCATAACTGTACATGATTATTTGAAGGTTGACGTTTTTTGTATTAAAAACACTTTTATTTTATTGGTCGGATGAAATATGCTAATTTTGTGAGATAGGAATTTTGGGTTTTCATGAGCTGTATGCCAAAATCATCCGTTTTAAAACAATACAAAACCTGAAATATTTCAGTTAGTGTGCAATGAATCTAAAATATATGAATGTTAAATTTTCATCATTACATTATGGAAAATAATGAGCTTTATCACAATATGCTAATATTTTGAGAAGGACCTGTACATGATTATTTGAAGGTTGACGTTTTTTGTATTAAAAACACTTTTATTTTATTGGTCGGATGAAATATGCTAATTTTGTGAGATAGGAATTTTGGGTTTTCATGAGCTGTATGCCAAAATCATCCGTATTAAGACAATAAAAGACCTGAAATATTTCAGTTAGTGTGCAATGAATCTAAAATATATGAATGTTAAATTTTCATCATGACATTATGGAAAATAATGAACTTTATCACAATATGCTAATATTTTGAGAAGGACCTTTAAACAGCTAAAAGGTGCCCTGTTTGTCCCAACTGACTTGAAGATTTCTGCAGCTCCTCCAAAGTTACAATTGGTTTCATTTTTGCTTCTTTGAATAATTTCTGCAAATAGGAGGACTCTGTTTACTAAATTGACTTCTGATGACAACTGGTTACAATTGATTTGACGTTAGGATATCAGAGTAATGAAAACTAAATACTTAATAATGATCCACTTTTCAGATTTCAGAAAAAAATATGGAAAACCATGTGTCCTTTTCCTTTTACTTCACAATTATATTCTCTGAAATCACAACAAAATAAACTGAAGTCTGTGGTTGTAAAGTGATCAAATGTGTCAAATTCAAAGAGTGTAAGTACTTTTTTAAAGCACTGTATAAGTTTGAGTCGTATTGCAGAGACTCAGTTTACATTTATTAGGTGCAGGAACTCAGAACATGTAGTTGGGTTGTGGAAAATAATCACACTAATAGACTAACACTATACAGTATATCACTATAGAAAATAGTTTTTACAAAATTAATATTATATATAGAAAATTTTATATAAGTGTGCATTTACTAATGGACATATGAGTATAGTTTGATCAGGATAAAAAACATGTTTTTTTAATAATGTAAGGTGTGAGAGAATGAACTTAAAACATTTTGGTTGCTCACTTCTCACTGACATTGACACTGACATTGAGATCATAGCCTGCAGCTTGAATACCTCTTCGAGCAAAGCTAAAAGCACATTGTTAAACCAGATCGTGGCAGTGCCTGACATTCCGTTCCTTTCATTATAATTGACACAGACAGTGTAGTATATTTTAAGTGAATTCCAAACAGATTATCCTTGTGCCAAAACTCCTCATTAGTGTATCACATCATCAGCTGAAAATAGCCTAATGACAAATATACTATTTACTGCGTTTTGAGTAATGTTTGTCTCTGCAGACAAGCTGAGGAAGTGAGAATTTTACTGAAAGGCAGACTAAAACATGTTCAGATTGGACTTTCTGTGGATTATATACACAAAAATAAAATTGTAGAAAATCACTAGACGTTATCCCTTTAATCCCTGTGTATGAACCAAAATTTCCATAAATGCACCATCTGTAGCCAGCTAGATATCTTTGAACCTTAAATACCTGGCATGACTTTAAAAACCCTAGTCAGGGCCTTTTAAATCCTGACTGCATGGAGCATTCATGAGGAGCGGCTGAATGCTATGTGTGTCGGATATTTCAAACCATACAGCGGCTCAAACTAAATAAAGCAGTAGATAATTTAGGAATTACAGAAAGATCGGATGTCATAAACTAATACTAAAGTATCAAGCCTTAAACAGAAAACACATACAAAAGAGAAAACATACAAAAATGTTACTGTAGACAGACCATGCACCAAAAGTGTGGTGAGATATGCAATACTCAAGGCCTTATATATGCTATATCATCAAAAGTATTCCCTTTTTCCTCTTCACACATATGAACTTGAGTTACTTTACAGTCTTAACTCATAGGGTTTAAAATGATCTTGATCCACCCTTTACAGCTATAACAACTTCAACTCCTATGTGAAAGCTTTCCACTAGATTTAGGGGTGGACCATTCTTCTGGAAATGCATTTTTGAGTCTGTGCTCTCCTTCCAAAGACATTCTGCTGGGTTGAGGTAAGGACTCTGTGTAGACCATTCAAGTTATTCCACACTAAACCCACACTATAGACCTGGCTTTATGTCATGTTGGAACAGAAAGGGGCCATACCCAAACTGTTTGCACAAAGTTGTCAGAATGAAATGACTCAAACTGTCCTTATATGCAGAAGCATTAAGAGTTTATTTTACTTGAACTACAGGCCAAGCTCAGCACATGAAAAACTGCCCTACACCAAAAACTACATTTGACACAGTGTAGTCAGGGAACTGCGGTTTACTTGATAACTGCCAAACCTAGACTCTTCCATTGGATTGCCGGCCTTAGGAATGAATCATCACTCAAGAAAACACATATCCACTATTCTGGAGTCCAGTGATGGTGTGCTTTACCCCTACTGCATCTGATGCCCTTCTAGTCTACATGAAGTTGGATGTCTGCCGCTATATACTCTGCAGAAAGTTGGCTACTACTGTGCACTATACGCCTCAGCATTCACTAAACCGGATGTGATTTTACACGGCCCAACAATTCTTTGCTGTTGTTCCAATTTGTTTCCATCCATCCATCTATCCATCCATCTGGACCATTGGAGGAAGCTGATTACCTACAGAGAACCTTCACACGCAGGACAGGTTTCAAACCCAGAACCTTCTTGCTGCAAGGCAACACTACTAACCCCTGCCATCCGTGCAGCCCAAATTGTTTCCATCTTGCCATAATATACCTATGAGTTGACTATGAAACATTTAGTAGTAAGGACATTTCCCAACTGGGCTTATTATACAGGTAGTATACTACTGTGGTACCATGTTTGAATTCACTGAGCTCGTAAGAGTGACCCATTCTTTCATACGTGTTTGTGAAAGTAGTCTGCATGCCTAGGTGCTTAATTTTATACACCTGAGACCATTTAAGTAATTAGAACACCTGAATTCAATTAGTTGAATGGGTGAACTAATACTTTTGGCAACATAATGTATCTAAAAAACCAGGGCTGCTTTGGGTTTTTCGGATCATTATCTAATCCACCTCATCCCAATCAAAGCAGATGCTACAGGCCTGCTTTGAATGCACAGACTGGACTGTTTTTGAAACCTCAGCCACTGACCTCAACCAACTAACTGATGTGGTGACATCATACATCAGTTTCTGTGAGGACATGTGTGTGCAGACCAAGACCTTCTGCACCTTTGGGAACAATAAGCCATGGTTTACTCCACACCTCAGGAATCTGCACAGGGAAAAGGAAGAAGCTCACAGCAGTGGAGATTGGGCGCGGTACAGGCAGGCCAGGAACAAACTAACAAAAGAGATCAAAGCAGCTAAGAGAAGCTACAGTGAGAAGCTTAAGAACAGCCTTTCTACTGGTGACACTTCAGCTGTATGGACTGGTCTGAGAAACCTGATTGCCTACAAGAGCCCCTCCACCCATCCCGAACAGAGTTGTCTCCTGGCCAACCGTCTGAATGGCTTCTACTGCAGACATGACAAGAAGCCATTCACACCTCAAACCATCCCCTCTACATCCCATTCAGGAACAAATTCCTCCCATAAAGCAACCAACCCCCCACCATCAGATCCTCTGCCTGCACTAAAGATCTCCGAGGAAGAGGTAAACAGGCTCTTTCAGCGCATGAAAACAAAGAAAGCTGGAGGACCTGATGACGTCTCCCCATCATGCCTGAAAGCCTGCGCACATCAACTCGCTCCGATCTTCACAAGGATCTTCAACAAGTCACTGGAGAAATGTAAGGTCCCCTCCTGCCTCAAACGATCTACCATCATCCCGGTTCCCAAGAAACCCACCATCATAGGATTAAATGACTACAGGCCTGTAGCCCTGACGTCTGTGATCATGAAATCCTTTGAGCGGCTGGTGTTGAAGCACCTGAAAGACATCACAGGCCCCCTGCTGGACCCCCTACAGTTTGCTTGCCGAGCAAACAGGTCGGCAGATGATGCTGTTAACTTAGGTCTACACTTCATCCTGCAACACCTCGACCGTCCAGGGACGTATGCCAGGATCCTGTTTGTAGACTTTAGCTCGGCCTTCAACACTATCATACCAGACATCCTCCACCAGAAGCTCACACAGCTCAACGTCACAGCCTCCACCTGTCAGTGGATCAACAGCTTCCTGACAGACCGACAGCAGCAGGTGAGACTGGGGAGCATCTTCTCCCGATCCAGATCAATAAGTACTGGTGCCCCCCAGGGGTGTGTTCTATCCCCACTCCTCTTCTCCCTGTACACAAATGACTGCACCTCATCGGACTCGTCCGTGAAACTCCTTAAGTTTGCAGACGACACCACTGTCATTGGACTGATCCAGGAAGGTGATGAGTCTGCATACAGACAGGAGGTGGATCGGCTGATACACTAGTGCGGTCAGAACTACCTTGAACTGAACCCACTCAAGACTGTGGAGATGGTGGTGGACCTTCGGAGAACATCCCCCCCCATACACCCCCCTCACCATCCTCAACAACACTGTATCGGCCGTGGACCACTTCAGGTTCTTAGGAACCACCATCTCTGAGGACCTGAGATGGTCTTCACACATAAACACTGTTCAAAAGAAGGCCCAGCAGAGACTGTACTTCCCGAGGCAACTCAAGAAGTTCAACCTTCCACGGGAGCTGCTGGTCATCTTCTACACTGCCATCATTCAGTCTGTCCTGTCTTCATCCATCTCAGTGTGGTTTGGCTCATCCACAAAACAGGTCCAGACTGCAAAGAATAATCAGGACTGCAGAGAGAATAATCAGAGCTGACCTTCCCTCCATCCAGGACTTATACAGGTCTAGGGTCAAGAAAAGAGCTGCCAAAATCTCTGCCGACCCCACACACCCTGCACATAAACTGTTTAGAGTTTTACCTTCAGGCCGTCGCTACAGAGCACTGTTTACTAAAACCAGCCACCACAGAGACAGTTTCTTCCCCCAGGCTGTTTCTCTGATGAACATTTAATAGAGTACAGAACAACAGCATACAGATGTTGCAAATGCACCTTTTTTATTAGATATGTGTATATTGTACATTGTAAATTGTAAATTTGTATATTCTGTAATGCAGAATATTGCATTGTACATTGTATATTGTACAATGTCAATTTTAAATTGTAAATTTGTATATTCTGTAATGCAAAAACAGAACAAAAGAGCAAAGTTTACCGGAGGCAAATTCCTTGTTTGTATGTACGAACTTGGCAATAAAGCTGATTCTGATTCTGATTCTATTTTCAGTATCAGTTAGGATTCTGAAAATAAGCTACAAGAAGATATATGAAGGTACTTTCTCCAGTTATGAATGTTAATTCAGACTACTACAACAGAGAGCCAAATGTAGAAGGGTACAACACATTTCCTTCATTTTCTGTATCTGCAGTTTTGGTCTTTTTGAGTAGTCTGCTGCAGTACGTCAGTTCATATCCCCTTGAAAGTGTTTTGTCCAATTGACGGAATGGCCAATTGACTCAGAGTGAACTTTGGTAGATAAAATGAAGGTCTTTTATTCTTTGGAGCTTTCAACTTCTATCTGTCATGGAATGTGCTGGAATTGAAAATGGTGGAAGCTATTTCGAAATCCCAGAGGTAAGGTACGGTTTTACATTCTCTAGAGAATATACAAACAGACAGATGTTAACAGCTAGTAATGCTAACCATGCTGATCACTAAAATAAGAATATAATGACAGTTTAGATCATCAATACCAAATAATTGTCTTTTTTTAAATTGCCAACATTGCCAAAAATCTCACACAGTGGGACATATTTGCTCCTAATACAGATAAATAACTTCCTGCCATGGCAAAAAAGCTAGAATATAATATGTTAAATGATGTTAATCATTGTACTCGTACTCATACTCGTCGTCTTCTGCTTTATCCGGGACTGGGTCGCGGGGGCAGCAGATTCAGCAGAGACGCCCAGACGTCCCTCTCCCCAGACACCTCCTCCAGCTCCTCCGGGGGGAGCAGGCCAGCCGAGAGACATAGTCCCTCCAGCGTGTCCTGGGCCGTCCCCTGGGCCTCCTCCCGGTGGGACGTGCCTGGAACACCTCCCGAGAAAGGCGTCCAGGAGGCATCTGGTATAGATGCCCGAGCCACCTCAACTGACTCCTCTCGATGTGGAGGAGCAGCGGCTCTACTCCGAGCCCCTCCCGGATGGCCGAGCTCCTCACCCCATCTCTAAGGCAGTGCCCGGCCACCCAATGGAGGAAGCTCATTTCCGCCGCTTGTATCCGGGATCTCGTTCTTTCGGTCATGACCCAAAGTTCATGGCCATAGGTTAGGGTAGGAACGTAGACCGACCGGTAAATCAAGAGCTTCGCTTTTCGGCTCAGCTCTCTCTTCACCACAACGGACCGGCACAGCGCCCCCATTACTGTGGCAGCCGCACCGATCCATCTGTCGATCTCCTGCTCCATTCTTCCCTCACTCGTGAACAAGACCCCGAGATACTTCAACTCCTCCACTTAAGGCAGGAACTCCCCTTCAACCTGAAGAGGACAAGCCACCCTTTTCCGGTCGAGAACCATGGCCTCGGACTTGGAGGAGCTGATTTTCATCCCTGCCGCTTCACACTTGGCTGCGAACCGGCCCAGTGTGTGCTGTAGGTCTTGGCTAGAGGGGGCAAGCAGGACCACGTCATCTGCAAAAAGAAGAGACGAAATCCTCTGGTCCCCAAACCAGACCCCCTCCGGCCCTTGGCTGCGCCTAGAAATCCTGTCCATAAAAGTTATGAACAGGACCGGTGACAAAGGGCAGCCCTGCCGGAGTCCAACATGCACCGGGAACAGGTCCGACTTAGTGCCGGCAATGCGAACCAAACTCCTGCTCCGCTTGTACAGAGATTGGATGGCCCCTAGTAAAGGGCCCCCGATTCCATACTCCCGGAGCACCCCCCACAGGGCATCACGAGGGACACAGTCAAATACTTTCTCCAAGTCCACAAAACACATGTGGACCGGTTGGGCAAACTCCCATGAACCCTCGAGTACCCTGTAGAGGGTATAGAGCTGGTCCAGTGTTCCACGGCCAGGACGAAAACCACACTGCTCCTCCTGAAGCCGGGGTTTGACTATCGGCCGGACTCTCCTCTCCAATACCCTGGCGTAGGCCTTACCAGGGAGGCTGAGGAGTGTGATCTCCCTGTAGTTGGAACACACCCTCCGGTCACCCTTCTTATGTAGGGGGACCACCACCCCAGTCTGCCAATCCAAAGGCATTGTCCCTGTCCGCCACGCAATGTTGAAGAGGCATGTCAACCATGACAGTCCCACAACATCCAAAGACTTGAGGTACTCGGGGCAGATCTCATCCAACCCGAAAGCCCTGCCACCGCGGAGCTTTTTAACCACCTCGGTGACTTCAGCCTGGGTGATGAAAGAGTCCAACCCCGAGTCCCCAGCCTCTGTTTCCACCAGGGAATGCGTGATGTGATGGCAGGATTGAGGAGATCCTCGAAGTATTCCTTCTACCGGCCGATAATGTCCCCAGTTGAGGTCAGCAGCTCCCCACCCCCACTGTAAACAGTGTTGGTGAAGCACTGCTTCCCCCTCCTGAGGCGCCGGACGGTTTGCCAGAATCGCTTCGGGGCCAACCGGTAGTCCTTCTCCATGGCCTCACCGAACTCCTCCCAGGTCCGAGTTTTTGCCTCTGCCACCGCCCGGGCCGCGGCACGCTTGGCCCCACGGTACCCGTCAGCTGCCTCAGGAGTCCCACAAGCCAACCACAGCCGATAGGACTCCTTCTTCAGCTTGACAGCATCCCTTACTGCCGGTGTCCACCACCGGGTTGTGGTGGTGGTGTTAATCATAGTTCTGAGGTGTAAAATGAATTTAGTCTAAATCTGTACTGGCAGGTTGAAGTTTACAATACTAAAGATGAGACATCTGTGACTGGTGCATCCATGCTTTTCAGTAATGTTAAGACTGAGTAATGTATAATTCCATCGAAAACACTATAGAAAATGTAATCAGCAAAATGATGTAAGATATCACTTGATAACATAAGAAAAGTTTTCAAATGTTAGTTGTCAAATTTACTGTTGCTTTACTGACAAAAAGAAAAACAAACTTAATCTGTGTCATAAATGCTCTAGTGAGTGAACGAACACAAAAATATTTCATTTGCAGGAAAATAGTCTTTAAGCTCTTTGCAATTCTTTAAGCCTGTTTGGCTCCAGGAAGCACTGGTGAAGCCAAACATTTTGAGATGAAAACTCTGTGGGGGTTTTTTACACACTGAAAATTCTTCAGGTTTTACCTCTGCACAGTCAGAACTATGAAAGCGACACTTTCAATAGATATACCCACACATATAATAATTGTTTGCTAGATTTCTTTCAAACCTTTCTTTTAAAAGAAATGTTGATTTACTTCATAACACAAACTAAAATATAATCAAAATGTATCTAGAAATATTAAGACTGTATATGTGTTGAAAAATATATAGTGCCTTGCAAAAGTATTCATACCCTTTGAATTTTTTACATTATGTCACAGTACAACCACAAACACTACAGTATTATATTCGTCTTCTGTGGGATAAGCATAATTGTTAAGTTAAAGAAAAAGGTTTGACAGGTAAAAAGTACAATGGAGTACTAAACATGTGATCTCTTGACTCAAATACTCCTAAATAAAATCCAGGGCAAACAATTTCCATCGGAAGACGTCTAATTTGTAAATAAAGTCCACTTAAGGGCAATTTAAATTTAGTATAAGTACAATTGTTTTGTAGAAAACATTGGAGATTTGTTAGAAAACATTAATTAACAAAATAAAGCCATATACTGCCCCTCTGTTATCCACAAGTCACGCAAGAGTTGATGCAAACAGGTGGAAGGAAGCCAACACAACCCTGAACAAATAATCCTCACTGTGAAACTTTGTGGTGACAGCACCATGCTACATGTGGGAATGCTGTTCTTCAGCGGGCAGGGAATTTAGTCAGGGTTGCTGGAAAGATGGATGGAGTTAAATAAAGGCTGTAAGAAACTTGAGAATGGGGCGCAGATTCAGCTTCCAGCAGAACAACACCCCTAAACATAACGCCAGAGCCACAATAGGCTGGTTTAGATCAAAGCATGTTCGTGTGTTAGAGTCTTCAAAGTACAGACCTAAATCCAAGTGAAAATCTGTGCTGACACTTGAAAACATATGTCCACACACACTCCCCATCTAATGTGACAGAGCTTGAGCTGTTTTGTGAAGCAGAAAGGGTAAACATTTAAGACTTTAGATGTGCAAAGCTGGTACAGACATACCTCTAGAAAGTGGCAACACAAAGTATTGAATGAGGGGGGCTGAATACAATTACATGCCATATGTTTAAGACGTTTATTTGTGAAAACGTCTTTGCAAACCATTCATCGTTTCTCCTCCACTTCTTAATTCCAAACTGCTTTTTTGGTCTATCACATAAAATCCCAATAAAATACACTAAAGTTTCAGGTTGCTACATAAGACATTGTAGCTGTTGCATGATAAATTGTTAATACATTTTTGCGTTAATACATTTGCAAGGTACTGTATAGAAGTGCATGTGGTGGCACATTGAGATACATACAGTATGCAGATATATATTTATTAAAATACACACACATATTTTACATAGATCCTAACTGTACACTTGGATTTTAACAGCAGCTCGATAAGTGTGATACATTTTGCTGTAAAGTATAAATGCAAATTTACCATCATCATCTACTGAAAAGCATGCTGGCAAGAAAACATCATTATTTTCTTTCAGCAGACGGAGGGAAACTTTTTTTAATAGAATATACATTAAACTGCAGACAGACCTTTCATTTCTACACCCGCCAGACGTTGTCATGTTCTGATCCATCTGTTTCTGTGTAGTATTATGCATGTGCACCCATCAGTGTGAGCATCACCCCTGGGCATGAGCATGTCATACCTGCTGAGTCTCCCCCGAAACACTTGCTGCCTCTCGTCTTAACACACGCAAGACATATGCTGAGCATCTGCATTTTTTTAATATAAAAACTACGTTCCTCATGAAATGTCATATATTATAAGGTTTTCACAGGATAGGCTTAGCACAGGTAGGGTTTAACTTTAATACCACACAAGAGTGTTAATTTGACACACCAACAATAGCATCTGAGGTGCTGCAAATGATGCATGAGACCCTTAGAGTGATTAGCACACACTGAAACATTTTACCCTGAGAAACCTTCTCTTCGAATAAGTTCCTGATTGACTGCTGTGTACTGTTTTTTTAGTGGTTTGGAGAAAATATGGGATGGAATACTCACCACAAAATAGGGTTAATGATGATTTGGAAAGCTTCAGGGTTAAGTTATTTAAAGAGAAAAGATAGTCAAGGCAAGGTCTCAAAGGCCAAATCAGGCCAATCACCATACTTAAAAGACAATAAACCTAAGAATTTAGCTAGTTTGAAGTACAGCAGCATAAATAAATCACAGTTGGCCTTTCTATTGAGGAGGAAGACACCGTCACCAGCACGACCACCGGGCCACAGCTGCAAAAGAAACAACAATTAATAAATATCATGAACACCCCAGTATAATAAAAAAAACGAAGTAATTAACAAATAAAGCAAAATAAACTCAGTAACTTCCCCCAAACTAAGTTAAAAGAGGATTGGGACCAAATGTGGCCCAATAGCCACGCCACAGCGTAATGTGAGCTGGGCGCTCCGATGCCACACCCCAAACAATTCAAGCCACCGGGATCCAGACGTAGGAAACAGCCGAGCGTGCTGAAATTCGTCGGCGCAACAGTTCACAGCAGTCCGGAGACAAAACAGCAGTGATCCAGTTATCAGGAGAGACCTGCCGATCCACACAGCTGCGCACACGCACGCACAGGAGGAAGAAGAGAAGGAGAAGCAGCATTGTGGCATTCACCACAAGGAGATCAATGACGCATATACCACACTTTGCGATCTGTCACCCGTCTGCAGCCAAGTCCAACAGGACGCGAGCCACTCAGTGGAAACGCACAGGAGTCATGCGTCTCAGAGGTGTGGGCGGCTTCTTTTATACCACATCCACTTGAGTCAACCGGAAGTTCTTACCAGAACTTAGTTGTACAGAAATAAACATGTCTATACCACACTACTATACTACAGTGCCTTTCGAGACTCATCTTCTAAAAAGGAAAACAATAAAATATGTTGATGGGGATGTGGCATTTGTTACCACATTGTCACTGTCTGGAGCAGTCCCAATATTTGTGCTGTTTATTGACAAAAACAAGAATATGTCAGAGTGCTTAGTTAACAGTGAAGAATTTGAGAACAAAGATCATCTATGCAGGAAACGTGACTGGTTTGATTCCTTCTCACTCACCAAAAACACGTTTTTCTCCAAGATTATGAAACAACTGGAAATTTGGTTTTAAAAGCCTTATATTGCAACTCTGCACCTCTTTCCAGTGTTTTGTGTAGTTTTGACCTTGCAATCCAATTTTGACAGCTGTCAAATAGTTAGGGTTCTGGTTTTGAAAATACAAAAACTGGGACAGGAACTATCTGAACACACATCGAAGTTCATCATGGAAGGGGCAGAGGATACTACAGCCCAAGAGGTCACCACAGCTGCAAAATGGCTTCCTGTGGTCAAAATAGCGAAGACAAGACATACAGATGCAGTAAATCAGAATACAATAAGGATTTACATGGAGACAGACCTGAAATGCTTAAGAGAACATAAAAAATGTCATGACACATGACGATGTGCTGCAGAACATGTATAAGCCACAATTACGGAAAGATGAGCTGACTAGGCAGATTGGTATGTTCTGAGTCATTTGCTGACATTTTGGTGTGTATGTGAAATTACCATTTTTTTAGGTGTTGGACAGAAAATCTTGTTTTACATTAAGCTTTAAGAAGTGATTGTAAACAACCTACTGGATTACGCAGCCATAGCATGGTGTAGCTTAGAGCAACTTCAACACTGCTTTTTTCTTCAATTGTCAATTCAGCCCTTCAACCCCTCCTACTTAACGTTTGTTCCGAGGATACTAGGCATCAACTGCATATATGCTGGCAGCATGAATGTCTGCGTAACTTGGATTTGTGGTGCATCTCTGAGATAAAGCCAGGAGTGCTGCTTTGGCATCAGGAGATATGAAATATATATTGTTTGGTTTGTGTGTACTCACACGGAAGGGATAAGCGTTTTCACCAACATATCTAGTTTTTGAAACATTTCACATTTCAAATATGTTTTCATTTTATTTCTTCCCCTCCATTTACCGCTGTGTCATTGTGTGACAATAAGTCTTTCTATAGTATTGAAATGAAATGCAGATGTGCAATAGTGTGACAGTGGTATTAAGAGAGTATAATACACAGCTCCTTCCAGATAGATAACAGGAAATGTTAGCCCACTGTCTAAATATGCTAAATGCTACACATAAAATGCTACAAGCAAACACTCAAACAAATTAACCTACTCTTTTAATGAAAGACATACTCATGCAGTAATTTAATCACAACATCAGATGCATGGACAGATACATGCAATATGCATACAGTTCACTACTTTGTCTGTTTACTATTCCCAGATTTGCACACATTGTCACGTTCATCTGAAAATTCACACATGCTAAAAAGCAAACATGTGTTGCATTGTTTCGAGAACAAACATCAGATCCATACAGATCCAGCAAGTGCTAATTGGTTGTACTATGAGAAAAAGCCAGGGGAGGGAGGATATTTAATTACTCACCATGTCTCCATGGTTACGTGGAGCGGGAGACCAGGAGTTGAACCAAAAGGCTGAGATGGAGATGAAGGAAAACAAGCAAAGGAAGCATTCTCATCTGTTTCTTTCTGCTGAATTGATATTTGCACTTGGGTGTACAATCATGTTTCACACACGATCACACATGCTGAGACACACACAAAAGTTATCCGCTGGGATCAGATTGAGCACAGAATTGTGTTGTTCGGGCTGTGATAGTAGCTGGCCTTAGATACATATGAGCTCCTGCTGCCTTTTTCCTAACATGCTTTGGCAGAAAGGACTGTAGCTCCGCTGGTCTATTTTTTCCTGGCAGGGTGTTGGGGAAAACAACTAGTATGCTTGTTGACTGCTTAATCATAGAAAATAATTTTGGTACCAACGCACTGTGATGGGATCTGAGGCATGAAAGCCTTGCCCTATTTTTTCTAAGCACTAATCCAGTCAGTTAGTTCATCTGCAGATACTAATCCTTTTTTTTTAACCACAGCCAAATGTGTAAAATGTATTGCAGCAAATGCGCTTGCATTACTTTTTTTGTCTGTGTTCTTTAGGCATTCAGCAAGTGGAGGGATTGTCTCATTTCTCCATTCTTTTTTTCTCTGCAACTTGATCGCATCAAGAGAAAAATGAGCAGCATGCAGAGTTGCTGTGATCTCTATCTTACATGTGATGATTTTTCAAATTCTGCTTAGCTATAAAATTGAATCTATCAAATCTCTAGTGCACCACATGCCCCCTACATTACTTTTTCCAAACCTCCCTTTTTCCCTTGAGCTTTATCGTTTTCTCAATCTTAGTCCCGCCGCACAGCCTTAAGGTCGGGCAGCATTATTATCGATGGGGGAGATTTAGATAAAGAAAAAAAAATGACTTTAGCTTGAGCTAAAATGACCTTAGATATTACTACCTTACTTTCCAATTTTACAAATTCAAAACAAACGAAGAGTATTGATGCACAAACAGCACATTGCACAGATGTACTATCTGAAACATAAGATAGAGATGCCCTGTTGTGACATTTCTATCTTACATCTACCCAGACTCCATGAAGTCTAATCCCTGCTTTAGGTTGAAAGCTTTATTCAAGGCTAAAACTGCCTTTCACTCATAGCATGGCGGAGCAAAACTTACCAGGGTTAGCTCTAATTACAAGGTCCACAACTCCATATTTCTTCCCGAACACTTTCAGAAGATGCTGCATTGAAGTTATTGAAAGGTGCGAGTTTGAATGGTGTGAAGTGATTTATCTGTTCTTAGCATTGAAATCATTTTAGAGCAATAGAAAGCTAAAGCTTAAGATATAACATTTCATGGTAATCGTACATGCCAAACTGGCACCTGTGATTAATTTTTTTCAGGCTTTTAAAATTATATTATTTTCCTGTGAATGATGAGAAATTCATTAACTGAATCATTCACTTCAATGTATTTACTTTGGAGAAGAAATGCATTAATGAGTTAATAAATGCCTCTTTGTCACACACATTACAAATACAGTGCCTCGGAAAAGGTTTCATATCATATACTCAGGCCCCACTCCTCTGATGCCTCTAAAAAGAGCTCTGGTCAGATAAGGCCAAAATTCAACTTTTTTGCCCATGTGCAATATTCTGTGTGTGGCATACAGGGGTTGGACAATGAAACTGAAACACCTGGTTTTAGACCACAATAATTTAGTAGTATGGTATAGGGCCTCCTTTTGCGGCCAATACAGCGTCGATTCGTCTTGGAAATGACATACACAAGTCCTGCACAGTGGTCAGAGGGATTTTAAGCCATTCTTCTTGCAGGATAGTGGCCAGGTCACTACGTAATACTGGTGGAGGAAAACGTTTCCTGACTCGCTCCTCCAAAACACCCCAAAGTGGCTCAATATTTAGATCTGGTGACTGTGCAGGCCATGGGAGATGTTCAACTTCACTTTCATGTTCATCAAACCAATCTTTCACCAGTCTTGCTGTGTGTATTGGTGCATTGCCATCCTGATACACGGTACCGCCTTCAGGAGACAATGTTTGAACCATTGGATGCACATGGTCCTCAAGAATGGTTCGGTAGTCCTTGGCAGTGATGCTCCCATCTAGCACAAGTATTGGGCCAAGGGAATGCCATGATATGGCAGCCCAAACCATCACTGATCCACCCCCATGCTTCACTCTGGGCATGCAACAGTCTGGGTGGTACGCTTCTTTGGAGCTTCTCCACACCGTAACTCTCCCGGATGTGGGGAAAACAGTAAAGGTGGACTCATCAGAGAACAATACATATTTCACATTGTCCACAGCCCAAGATTTGCGCTCCTTGCACCATTGAAACCAACGTTTGGCATTGGCATGAGTGACCAAAGGTTTGGCTATAGCAGCCCGGCCGTGTATATTGACCCTGTGGAGCTCCCGACGGACAGTTCTGGTGGAAACAGGACAGTTGAGGTGCACATTTAATTCTGCAGTGATTTGGGCAGCCGTGGTTTTATGTTTTTTGGATACAATCCGGGTTAGCACCCAAACATCCCTTTCAGACAGCTTCCTCTTGCGTCCACAGTTAATTCTGTTGGATTTGGTTCGTTCTTCTTGGTGGTATGCTGACATTACCCTGGATACCGTGGCTCTTGATACTTCACAAAGACTTGCAGTCTTGGTCACAGATGCGCCAGCAAGACGTGCATCAACAATTTTTCCTCTTTTGAACTCTGGTATGTCACCTATAATGTTGTGTGCATTTCAATATTTTGAGCAAAATTGTGCTCTTACCCTGCTAATTGAACCTTCATACTCTGCTCTTACTGGTGCAATGTGCAATCAATGAAGACTGGCTACCAGGCTGGTCCAATTTAGCTATGAAACCTCCCACACTAAAATGACAGGTGTTTCAGTTTCATTGTCCAACCCCTGTAATACTTACATTAACACCACCCTGAACACACCCCATGGGGAGACATGGTGGGGATGCTTTTCTTCACCAGGGACAAGGAAGCTGGGTAAAATGTATGTGATGTATTGCAGTATTGCTGGGCAATAAAAACCCCATTGCAGGCTGCAATAGCTTTTAAACTGGGACTTTAAACTGGGTCGAAGGTTAACCTGTTAGCAGCCAAAGCTAAAATAGTTTATTAATGAGCTGGAATGGCCACGTCAAAGTCCAGATTTAAATGAAATTAGAAATCGGACATGAAAAATTATGTTCACAAAAGTTAGTATCTAATCTGAGCTTGAGCTATTTTGCAAAGCATGTTTTCATGACTACATCCTGTTGTGCAAGTATTACATGGATGCTACTGCTGTGGAGTCAATATGGCCACCTCAAAAACTTGGAAGATAAAATCACCACGGTACTGACAGGTTAATGACATGCTCAGTTGCATTTACAACATGGCACTGCGTGTCTTTGTGATGCTTTATAACAAACAGAGCAGTTGTTTGATCTTCCTCTATATAGAGTCTATTTTTTAAATAACCATGTCTATATTAAATTTATAACTAACTAATCTGAAAATATGGCATACAGTGCTATAAAAGTTTTTGCTCATTTTCATATTTCTTCAGTCACTCTTTTACCACACTTACCCATAGTAAATACAAATTGCAGGTCTTAAACGATAATTTCTTCATAACTGGGGTAAACCTATTCAAACCAACCGGACCTTGCGTGAAAAAGGACTGGCCTCCTTTCTTAAATTCTAAATTAACAGTGATTAACCACTTTTTTGAAGGACAGCTGAGTTCGGGCCACACCCAAGCCTGATTACTGCCAGAAATGTTATAACTACATGAAGTAGGCTAGAAGATACAGCACTGTATGTAACAAATACTTGATGTCTTCAGCTGCTTTTCTTGCAACCATTCTGACGTCTTTAAGTGACAGGTTATCTGGGCTACAACCCTATTTTATTCAAAAATCTGGATTTCCTAACACTGATGTCACACATATTCAAAAGCAAGAAAGCTTTTTTTTTGTACTCCATTACCAGTTGTAACTGACAGGTGCCGTGTTTAGTCATAACAACATGCCACTTTCCTCCACCTCTCTCCTCCTCTACCTCCAGCCTCCATCTCATGCATTTTTCATTTGGGTTAATAGGCAATATATAGAACTCTACTAAGCTTTGGAGAGAATTTTCATGACATGTTTCATTTAGAAAACCTAATGGTAATGGTAAAAATGAATCCCATGAAGGCATCAAATAAATCTGATTAGATGGGAGATATGCTTGTGTTCCTTTAGGGTGAGGATTAGCAGGCTGCTATAGTGCAATCCATACTTGTCATAAACAACACTATGACATGTGTTGCTGAGGATGCTGAGATGTGCATTAGCACAGAAGAGATTATCATCATGAAGGATGGCAAGATGTTTTTCTCGACAAGTTTGTGATTTAGTCACTTGTATATTCAAAATCTTCCACTTGACAAATCACCTCTGTTTCATAAACAAGAGATGTGTTGAGAGGTTCTGCAGAAAAAGTTTAGAATGAGGCTTTCCACTTCATTGCCTCTTTAGAGACTTAAACTTGCACTCTTTGGATTCTGTCCAAAGTGATGTTTTTCTATGGTCCTACTGACGTGACTAGACTGCATAAAGATGAACTCCCCTGTTAGGTTTTGAGAGGTTGATCAAATAAAGCTCAACAAATTAGCTTTTTTTACCAACAGAAAAAAGAAGTGCTCTCAAATTGTTACAAGCAAGCTGGATTTTCTCAATATGCAGCAGAAAAATCATTTATTTTGCTAAACTCAGGTTGTAGCATAACAAGGACAAATGTAAAGAGCATGCATCTGAACAGATTGACTGTTGTGAAGAAATACTTTTTGTTAAGCTGCTTTTTCAGTGTAACATATATTGCCACATATGCTGGAATATCTAAAAACACTTTTTATATGGATGCAGATGTTGGAGTCATCTATTTTGGTCGCACAGTTTGACATGTGCAGCTCAACAGACATCGCAGTTCTGACATCATCAGGAATATAAATCAGCCAAAAAAAAAAGTTTTGTTGCCATTTTCCGCGTGTCTCACGGGACGACGCAACGGAGGCGCATATCTGGAAAGACAAAAGCTCGCAGGCGAACTTTTGCTCCACAAGGCCATTTCCGGAAGAGCTTGAAAGCTGGAAATCTGTCTGATACAAGAAGGTCAGAAGATTCATATACTGATCGAAGACCACGCCGACACCCGGCGCAGGTGAAAACCCACAGAGGTTTTATTTCCAAGGAGATGAGTTTCCCCCTTGTTGATTCAGTCGACTAACGGTTCTTCATATTTTCCCCTCCTGGATACATGAGAAGTTTACCGTTTTTCCTTGAGGTGATCACGGGCGCGTGATCCCCCCTCATTTTTCTTCAGACCTGACCCGTCGTCAACCAGAGAAGAGAAGAAATCAACATCAAAGTAATTTCATTCTTTTCATATTAAACCGGATAGGTGCATTTAAAGGTCTGGCCAGAATGTTTGAATTGTGTGTGTTCATGTTTTGTCCGGCTGATCCCAAATCAGCCAGGAGTTAGAAGTTGGACTCTTAAACGTTTTTCATTCAAAGCAACTGCAGTCTGGGCCTCGCCAGACCACTCCTTTGTTCCAGTTTTATTTCTGGAGTTTTTTCACTAAGTTCCCGCCTCAGAGTTTTATGACTCTTTGTTCGAGATTTGGGGCAATCAGATGCTAGAGGCTAAAGGGGCGTGGCCCCACCGTTTTAACAGCTGATCGCTGCAATGGAGACATCAGCACACCAGGTGGGCTTTTCTTTCCATTTAACCCAAATTGCACATTTTGTCCATAAAACTGCTGGTTTGATCTTCATAGACACTAAATGCACATATATTTTTCTTTTATTATTATTGTTAGGTAGTCATTTTTATCCCCTTTGTGTAGAATAGTGCTTGTTAGTTAGGTGAAGGTTTTTGGACCAGAATAATGGTATATCAGGATTATTCGGCTTCAATAAATCTTCATATATATAATTAAGAGAAGCATTTGTGTTTATTTTGTGCAAGAGTGATTTATCTGTCAAAACAAGGTCGAAGTTCCCCCCACCTTTGGTGAAGCGGTTGAATAAACAGTGACATTTACTGGTTTTGGTAATAATTTATCAATTATTAATGATGAATAGCTAATTGTAATTATTAAAGAGCTTTGAGCCCATAATCACAACACCAGAGGACATTTCTGATTTCTATTCGTAAGTAATGATTTTTGGTTAAGAAATTAATTTCTTTCAAATTATGATTTTAAAATATAATTCTTGATAAATATTAATTAATCAATAATCATAATTCTTACACAGATATGAAGAAATGAAGCACATTTAGTAAAACATTAAGTCCTGTCATCAACTTGGAAAATCTACATTGGTTTATTTATACCCTTAAACTAATACTTCCACTTTCAACAGCCTGTAGTTTTAACAGGGCCGTGTACAGTATTGACCACCACTGTATAGCATTTATGATTAACTAACCTTAGGACTATTTTCATGTATATTAGAATGAAGCTGCATAATGACAAAGAAAGTTATGCAATGCCATGATATAACTATTCTTGTTTTTTTTTATTGTCTTTGAACTTAATAACTTTCTTGGGCTGCAGCTTCAGCGAACACAATTCTTGAATGTGAAGTCCAAGCAGTCACATAATTATTATTATTAATTGGAAAACAAGGTAAATTCCACTGCTGTGGCAACCACCTCAAGCTTTCAGAATGCAGAGGTGAGTGGAACTTCATCATTGCAGACAGACCACCTGCATAGCATGGCTAAAGATCAAGTAACATAATTATCAGCGCAATGCTACATTTGTGTGGCATTTCACATCATTTTACAATGTTCAGAAAATTACTGCACGCAAAAACGTTGTTGAAGGATCTGCTTGAGATCAAATTACATTATTGCCATTTATTTAACGTTGATTGCCTTCACACCCTAAGGATACGCAAGGCAGATATAAAGTGTGAAATATGCATTATGCAGAACAGCTGTCTCAGTGACAGTGATTTTGTCAAGAAACATTAATCAAAACTAGTGTCTTTAATTATCAAATGCATATTAGTGAGTTTCATTGTAGTTTTTTATTACTAGTGCCAACCCAGCTAGATGAAGCAAGAACTCTTTGTTGTGGATGAATAACTTAGCCATATCACCCTTAGGACTGTTTGACCAAATTTCTACAGCCTTTCCAAGTCCAACAGGCTCTGCATAGCATCCAGTAATACACTGTTCTTTTCTCTATAGATTTCAAAGATATTTTAAGCATAATGATTGAATTGGCACAACTCACAATTATTACAAATCTGGAAAATCACTGATAATGAGGCAGCCTATATGGAAAGGTTGAGGACAGTCACTGTTTGATGCAATGGTAAATTATAAAAAATTAAATGCAAATCAAGGAATGAAAGAATCATAGGCCTCTGGAAAAACAAGAAAATGCACCTATACTGAGCAATGCACTTGCTAGGAGGAGAGATTAAGAGAGTCTCCAGTTTCAAATTCCTAGGAGTCTATATAGATGAGAAACTCATCTGAAGCATTAATACCTTATGCAAGAAGGCCCAAAAAGCACCAGACTCCCACAAAGTCTGCTCATTAATTTCCACTGTTGTACCACAGAGAGGATCTTAACTTATGGATCCACAGGATGGTACTCCTGTTGCAGTGCAGCAGAAAGGAGGGAGCTTAAAGCAGGTGGTTAAAAACAGCTCAGTGGATTGTCAGGTTTCTGCTATCACACTTGAGTGACATCAACCTGAGACATCCCCATCAGCGGGCTTTAAACATCTTTGGGGACACCTTAGACCTCATGCTCCCTGTTCAGCTCCTTCCTATCAGGCAGAACAAGAGCCAAATAAAACAGAACAAACAGTCCCAGGGGCTGGGGACTCATTTCTGAAATGATAATGCATGCATACACCTGATGGACAAATGCAATATACACAAGCGCAATGCATTATCATGTTTGTGACTTAGAGACTTTAGAGAAATTGCAATTTTTTTTGTATTCTGTTTTTATAAATAACAAGATGCCACTTTAAGTTACAGTTTGTTGCTTTTTGGAGAGGTGCTGCAAAAAAACTCAGTTAAGTATATAAGTAAAATTGGCTGGCTTTCTGTGCAGGAGTTATGTGTTTTATCATGTCACAACCTGGCTGCTATTTATTACATTACTTCATATTACTTCATTTCCCCTGAAATATGATTCAAAAAGCAAATATCTAATGAGTACTTCCATGATTTTAGTATGCGAGTGAACAAATTCATCTGGGGTGGGGGAACACTTAATATGGCCCGGAACATCTATGATGTTACCCTAAAAATCTGAAGCACCCTGAGCAGTTTGCTCAGAAAGAGTTGTCTAAACAACCTGGTGGCAAATGCAGACACCTCATTGTAAAGTACAGAGATCATTTGTTGGCAGTGATTGCTGCTAAACCTACATCCCCAAGAATAATTTAATCAAGAGCACCATCCTTTTTCATCCATATTGATTTATTATATTTGATTCCATGACATGTTCAGTTGAATCCATAATCTAAAGCAAACTCTGGTTTGTGTTAAATTTAAATTAAACAATAGGAGATGTCTTAAACTGTGGTCAGTGTCTAGTAAATACAATTCCTAATTTGTATTCCATTAGAACAGGGCTTTTTTATTTGGCAGATTGGTTGCTATTCATATTTTTCGACTGTCATTCCAGTTGTTAAGATCTGATGTTTTTTTTTTTTTTCCAAAGGAACAATGAATTCAGAAAGAACGTACAGGGACATTGTTTAACAGGATTTCAAAAATTAAGGCCATGTTTTGTTTTTATTTTTGTTCTTTTGGTGTCAAGAAGTAACAAAGGAAGTGAGAGCAGTGACAACTCAGTCAATATTACCTCTGCATTTTAATTAGTATATGTTGGGACCCCAGCCATGGGTTACAACATTAAAAGCCAGTATGAAGTTTTCAGGATCTTTCAAAATAAATCGCATTAACATACTTCCAGCACAACCAGGAACAGAAGGAAAACGTCTTATTGCTGGCAAACAGACATGACTCTTGGATCCAAAAGTAACTACAATCACATGCGCCGAAGTTAAGTAATGATTTGCTGGTTGAGTATCCAGCATTTATTCATATAAGGGGGGAATGAGACAAGTGTGACTTTCTTCTGAGGCCTCCAGAAGCAGCCCTAATCGAAGCGAATTTCCCCCATGGCCTGGAAAAGAAGGCCAGGACCGCATCACACGCCTTTTTGCGTATACGTCCAAGTACCGAGAGCTACCCTGCTACCCTGTGGCAACTTAAGGAGCCGGACGTGCCTTTATTGTACGGTTCGGCCAGGCCAGCTAAAAGCCCTTCCCCACATCTACGAAGGTTAGCTAAAGGTTAACCCTTTGTTTACCCACAAGTGGATGTTTTTCCTCAACGCCCAGGACAACTTCTCCTGAGCACGGTTCACGTAAGAGGTAGTGTTTGCGTAGAGAAGATCAGTTTAGAGTTAAATAATCTAAATAATGTTCTTTTCATGACGTTTGGTTTTTGTTTGTGTTGTGTTTTTAAAGTTAAGGCAACCTTATTTAAAGGGTGGGTTTTAAACACAGAAGATGAACCATAACGCGCTGTCCACGCTTATGCATTTCAAGCCTTTTATTAGTGGTATTTTAAAAGGTATGTGTTTGATTCTGGTAACCAGCTATAAGCTTCTTTTGTTAGCTCCAACCACTAACGGCTAAGAACACTTTATGAGTCAGCTGAAGATCATTTACCCAGAAATGTTGTTAGTTTCCAATCTAGGATATAATATTACCCTAAATATTATTTTACTAAATGTGATAACTAATTAAACACCATTAAGACCCATTTATCCAAAAGGTTTGGTTCTTATTCAAAATAATATTTCCATAATTATTATTTTAATATTTCCAAATATTTGCTTCAATATTATTTTAATAAAAAAAGCAGCTAATTAAACGCCATTGCGAATTATTCATCCAGAAGGTTGGTTTTATTCAGCATATCATTCTTTAAAATGTTATTTATTAAATGAATGGCTGTTTGAAGGTAAGCCAATTATTGTCAAAGTTTGTTCCAAGACTAAATTAAGTTAATTTCCAGATTCTTAAAAACTATCCTTTGTTCTAAAACATAAATAACATTGCATGGTTCTGTTGCATCACCCTTTTGGTCATGGTTTTCAACCATCTTTGATTCCCTTGTTTATATTGTACATAGCCCAATAGTCTTCCTTATTCTTTGATTTTGCTTGGTAGTTTAGATGGGTTGTTTTAGCATAGTAAAGAGTGTTTGACTTATTTTTGCTAATACATTCTTGTATTTTAAGAAATTGTGTGAATGTTGATGTAAAAACTCACATCAGTTCCCTCCTATTGTTCTGGTTTGCATCTATGTGTAGTGGGAGTGCGTTCACATGCATGTGAATGTGTTTAAACAAGCATCGACCAGTAGACAAACAGACTGTATGTTTGGCTGTGTGTCAACAATCAAGAACTTAATTGTGGTATTCTTTTAACAGCTACTTCAGCTGTGCAGTCATGGCTAACCAGGACTTACATTAAGATGGGGAATTTAACAAAGCAGTGTAATGTCCTCCTTTTTTTGCTGCATTTTTTCATCCTCTATTTTCTTTATTTCTGCGTTGAATTTACAAAGCAGATTGTAGTAAATACATGCAGATGCAAACAATGAGAGCACTTTTAACCTATTTTTGCATCTGGACAGTTCTTCAGCCACAAACACAACAGGTGCTGAAGTGATCGAAGAGAGAATCATTTTTACATTTCTTTTTATCATTCTAATTAACAGGTCCTGACCTACAAGGTATCCCTCAAAACAGGATAAGTGATGCTGCAGATTGTAAAGTACATTTGAATGATGTATTATTTTGACTGATTCATTCCGACATAAAAAGCACAGACTAAAATTAAAAATGTATTAGATAATCAATTAGATAATACGCTATTACATGTACTTTATACAAATATACTGTATTAACTTATAATTATTTTATAATCTGTGTAGTGCCACCATTCACCTCTACTATTACCCTCTGGATCTGAAGCATCTTTTGGAACTTTTTAAAACAATCCGTTTCTCATTCTGTATTTTAAAAATTGACCACGTGATTTTAAACACAATTTGGACCATTTATTTATTTAGAAAAGTTATGAACAAACATATCAGACAGACTTCACCAGATGAGAGGACAAATTCATCTTCTGTTGCATCCTTAACAATAAAATCAGCAGGACTCTGTATTCCCAATTTTTTAAGTTACCCTAATATTCTACCAGTTTTCAGCAGATTGTATTTTTAAGAAAAATCTGAGAATTTCTCAAATTCTCAAATGTTTCTTAGAATTTTCCCTCAGTAAGATAAAAGTTATTCACAAAGCATCTTAGACCTTCAGAGAGCTCCTAACGTGAGGAAATGTTAGGAGTAGTGAGGAGGACTTTCAGTGAGCCTAAGAGTGACTTAACTGGAGAAGTTGGTGGAAAGTCAGAGAGAAAGGAGAGATAATCTCTGTACAATGAACATCAGTGAATTGTACTTGGAAGCTACTGGCTCGAACATGCAGGGATCCACCCCCTAAACAGTCGAGTAAATGAGCACATAAACTTCCATAACAATCATAGAATTATTAATATATTAATATGGAGATAAGATCAATTTTATCATCCCCCTAGGGCAAAATTAAATAGTTTCAGTGGCAGGGCAGATTAAAGGTGCACCTCTAGTAAGGTAATATTAGAAAGGATAAATAAATATTGAAAACAATAATAAATAACCATGAATAAAAAGTGAACAAAATTACAAACACTATTGTACATAATTATTGTAATATGTTCAGGCTGTAAAATGCTTTACATTAGGAAAAAATTGGAAAATCTCTAAATAATATACAAATATATCTATCTATATATATAGATATACAGATAGATATATTTATAAATACAAACTCTACACACAATACAGTACAATAATCTATGCATTATAACATAGAAGGAAGATGTAAATGAGGTGAATACGTATTTGCTTTATTGATATGATGTCGGTAGCCTAAGCCTAAATGGTCATCTACAACGCTCCCCGTCTGTGGAGACGTTCTCTGGTGTGCTGCCATCTTCTCTCTAGCTTCTGACTGCAGCAGGTACCAGAGCTGCTCACATTCAATGCTCGTACTGAAAGCAGTGGTAACAACGCATTGATCTGCTTAGGAATGCCTGTTTGTTTGTGCTCTGATCCCAGGACCAAATCTACTTTTCAACACTCCTCTCTTCTCCTCCACCAGCAGGATCTTCCCCTCTGTTCAGTACGGTTTTCTCCACCTTTTTTTCTCTGTTTTGTTTTGGTCATTTTACCAAACTAAACCTTATTTTGCAAGAAGGCAATCACAGTAAAATGCTGAATTTAATATCAATATGAAATTAATTAGTATGAAATAGATGCAGTATGAAAACGATCAGCATGGTTAGTAAACATACTAATAATCAAAATTATGTCGAGCATGTAAATAAGTTACGTTCAAACATTTTGATGCTGTGTGACAATTACTTTAATCTTTCTAAGTTTCATCATCATGACTTACAGATTTCAGTCTAAATTCTATCATCGGTCAATTTCTCTCTATTAATTACTAGGAATGCATTTGTTTTATTTTTGTTTCGTTTATTTGCCACAACCAATCACATCTCTTAGAAGACAGCGTCACACCTAACAACGGGTCAACCACACCTCCTCACTAAGATAGGAATTTATGTTGTCTCCTTGCTTAGAGTCGCTCTCAGCAGGGAACTAAATCACTCTTAAGCCTGGTTCTTTGCCAGGAATTTTTAGGCTAAGATAGGAGCTCTCTGAGACGACTCAGAATTTATGTAAATATGGGCCCTGGTCTTTTAGAATTTAAAGGTATTTGTCCAGCCTTTCAATTACTTAAACATACATAAATGCAAGAGGACTTTCCCCAAAATGCATGCATATCGCTGATTTAAATGTAAGAAAACTATGTCAACACAGAGATGTTTTTATTCATTAGAGCTATTTTTGGAGCAGTGTTTGAATCTTTGAGTCCCGCACATTTAGAACCCGCAAATACTTTGAGAAATTTGCCACAAAGTTTCTGTACAGTTAGAACTGAAAGAATACACAATGCTTTGCTAATCATGGAAGATTTCCAGCGTGTTTCTGCAGGGGTCTGATGGCTTATGTATATTTTTGTCTCTATGAACTTACGTAGGTGTATAACAAGGCCACAGTCATTATTATTCTCACTGTGTAAGCATGTTTCCCACTGGCACTATTATCTTTGTGGAAAAACAAAATGACCAGCACAATTCTTTTCCAAAATGGCCTTGGCAAGGTGCAGAGGATAATCATATAATTTGCAGATTTAATTGGAAATATAAATCCCAGTCTGCAAACCCTTACAGGCAGGTTTGATATATACCTTTAAGATTGATGCATGATGACACCTTGCAAATGTGGAGGGTCACCTGTGTCACTTTTAAATATCACAGCACCCTGAGAAACCTGATTGGAGCTTCAACAACACATTTAAATAGCTGTCCTTGCATATTGATGAGCACAATTACCTCCTCAACTGTCTCTGTCTGCTGCAGATTAGATTGGCTATATTTTTTCCTCTGGTCCTTTTTCTCTATTTGACAGAACACGGTGCAGCTAATGTTGTTGTCACTTGGTCCTTTTTCCATTTTTCTTCCTTTTTTAACATTAAATTTCACTAATACACTGGGCGTGTTGTATTCCGACATGTCTTGTTTTATATGGAGTATGTGATAGAGCTATTACAACATTATCATATTTCATCTGAACTGTGCTATGTCCACCTGAAAAGGCTGCAGGCTTCATGTACATTTCCATATAGTATTGCAGCAGAGTGTAATGCTTTATCAATAAACCACTGGACCGTGTGCTGTTTTCATAATGGAGTCGTGAAAGCCTGCTCTGGTTCCTAATTACCACAACAAACAGGACCTGGCAGCAATTCAGAGGCAAAAAATCAGACAAGAAAAGGAATAGGAAGGAGAGAGGGGGAAATACACAACAAGAGCAATGATAAAAACAATACTATTTGTCAGTTTATCACCACTTCAAATCAAATTATTTCTGCTGAAGTAGCATGAAGGTCTAGTTGTGCCTGAAGGACGAACCTTAGAGTATGTACCAAGATCTGTACCAGTGTCTGGTTTCTGTAAGTCTGAGGAGTAGAAATGCACTGGGAAAATGGCTGTTGACCGGAATCCTATCTATTTTCCAATCACTGAGCGCACCATATCTAAGTGCTTCCAGGTCGCCTTAACAACAACACCTGATGTAGAAATTGTGACAGCAGGAAGAATTAGAAAAGTTAGCTATTTTGAGTATCAGTTATGAAGTTTGAGGAAGCACCGGAATGTAAGAATCTATTCAAAACAAAACTCTTTTCTATAACAACTTGAGACATGTCTACTTTCAATTCAAGCCGTGAGCAAGACTTTTAGCACATGCCAGAACGGTTGAACACAATACAGAAAATTTGAAGATGAAGCTGGTCCTGGTGGCAAACATTCATGGAGACGGAAAACTCAGCTCATGCTAGGTTGATTGAGTAAAGAAAGCCCAACAGTTTGCCGCTGACTACCCCTAGCTTTAGGATATATTTTTCACCAACCAATGATAATTCTGCAGAAATTTCCAAACACTGTAATATAAGAAACTGCAACAAACTTGTAATCTTCTTAACTTTTTGAGCAGCAGAAAGAAGTGATGTGGACCCATATGTCCAAATTGTACTGAGCCTGTCGGCAGAGCAGGACAGATCTTCACCCAAAGCCAGCAGCTAACTCTAATGAGTATTGACAACAACCTGAGCCTCTTTGACTTTCAACCTAATTCACTCTTTGAAAGAAGGAATCACTGCCTTAAGCTAACAAAGAATGAAGGAGAAGCAAATTTCTTCATCCCCATCCCCATTTGGTCTGAAAATTGTTTGAATTTATCTCTCCTCACATCAATCATCTTCTGTTATTACATTTTTGAGAAGATGTGCAGTATCTGTTTGGCTATCTCTTTATATAAACACCTCTCTCCAAAGCTCAAACTCTTAAGTGACCGTGGAGTTTGTGTTAAGAGAGTATTGATCCTATAGGAGCTAATGACAGCACTTCGCTATACAGAAAAAAAACTTGTCACCCCAAACAACTTCACAATAACCAAAGATAATAATTAGGCAGATAGAGGACAGTGATATGAAGAGAGGGACATAGGCAGAGACCAACTGATTCACATCGCCCCAGAAATAAGCATTCAATGGTCAGAGTATGCCCTTCTCAAAATCAAATGAAGGTGGGAGCTTTAGGTCTGGCATGAAGTCTGCTCAGATGTATACCTCTTTGTCTGAGAAGGTAAAACTCTGCCCTTTAGTGCTAAACCTTGAAATATGGGCATTTTAAACCAATCCCCTTTTATCGTAAAGAAACCTACAGCTAATAAACAGATGAGCTGGTTTTGGTTTATGATGGTGCTGTATATGTTCAAGGGATGAGTTGTTTAAGATCAGGATTTTTTTTAATGTGTCATTGTTTCATAATCAATATACAAACACACCGCTGTAGGCAGATATCTAAGGAGAAAAAAAAACAATAGAAACAAAAAATAAACTGAAAATACAATTATTCCCAAACAATCTTCCCCTTTCTTCTCTGCTGTCTATCATAAAGCTTCATCCAACAGCTCCATCCAACATGATCATTTATGTGAATCACTATAATCACTGTTATGATTGTGTTCCTGTCGGGCTGTATGACTGCAATTTAATGAAAGTTTGTCTTCCATTTTCTTCTGAAACCTTTAAGGACAGCATTTTGTTCTTTCTCTTTCTAGCCTTATACTTAAATTGAATTACGGACTACTTGAGGGCATGACCCTTTCAGACAGCTTTCATGGTAAAGATATCTGCACTGCCTGATAGGCCACCAAAGCGCAATGTTATACATAACTGAAAATTGGAAATTAGTAAACTATTACTCCAAAAGAAGTAGGGGAAGCAATGAGTCTGCTGAGGTCGATTTACCAGTAGGTTGTGTCATAGTATTAGATGCTGTTGCTGGGTTAGTACCAGCTAACAGGTGACCATTTCCACTGATCTAACTTACATTAGGAGATCTACATTTAGCATCAAAGCAGATTTTTTTTTCTCGAAACATAAAATATTAAATGATTTTACATTTGCAATTCGGAAATATTTTCTTATCATTATCATTTCTCTTTAATGTTTACACATCTACTGAACCATCAACTTTCACTGACTCTGAAGAGTGTCCCTTAGAATAAAGATGTAACTAGCCATAGTTATACTCACAAAACCCTCTCCATCAAATAAACTTTTAAGAATTAGAAAAAGTGACAAGGTGCCACATTTCATGGCACACATAAAATCCTCTGAACCTATTTGCCTCACTTTAACTCATGCCCTGCTCTCTTCCCTCTGATTACTTCTCCTAATGACACCATTATGAAACTGCTTCACAGTTTTCTTATGAAGGTGTAACAAAACTGCATTTGAGATTATTGGGTATATTTATAATTACTTTGCATTTTGCTGCACTGAAAAATGACCCAGTGTCTGTTTTTGTGTTCTGTGACACTTAAGCTGACCTTGCTGTCTAACAAAAACACACAAACACACAGTTCAAACAGTAGCAATAGAAACATTTCTTGATGGAGCTAAAGCAATAAACATGGGTTTGTTTACCCAGTGTAGCAGATTTCTTTGGTCAATGTGTTAAAGTCCATAGGACTATGAAACTGACTAGAAAGTGTTTATAACCATATTAAATATAGATTTAACATGTAATTTGTTCTTAAATATATAGAGATATGGTTTTACGTTTATAAGAAAGGTGAAGAAAATCCCTGCAAAGACAAACTGGTGCAAAGTTGATGCTTTACTACATAAGATGTCCTACCTAAGTATTAAATCATGGTTCCAAATCAAGGAGTTTTTAAATTATTGGTATTGGAGATCTTGACTGTTTTTATCCCGTGATACCAGCTGTTGTAGTAGGGCTGGTGATTTTATGTATATCAAGCCAACAATCTGCATGGCCAAAATAATGGCCGGTTTTCAGGCATTCAGCTTGTATTGTATTTAATGACATATTAGACTGGGTACTTGATGGATTCCCAGTCTGAATTGTTCAGTACCAGGAACAATAAATCCAGACACATTTGTATTCACTGTACAGTGAGTACACTGATTTTAATATTATAGGGTACACAAATACCTCATTTAGTCACAAGTTAATGTTAAGTCTAAACATAAATTCATTTGATTCAACATAATAATAAGAATAATTTATTGGGATCTATAATTTAATTGGATCTATTTTTTCATTTATGATACTGTGGAAATTATATGGATGTTTGCATGGACAACTCAGTATGTGTATTTATTTCAGATATAGGCAAACTTAATAGAGAGAAAATTGGTAAATATGATGGCATATTTGCATGTTTGTACTGTACTGCAGGACAGAATTGACACAAATGTACAGGTCCTTCTCAAAATATTAGCATATTGTGATAAAGTTAATTATTTTCCATAATGTCATGATGAAAATTTAACATTCATATATTTTAGATTCATTGCACACTAACTGAAATATTTCAGGTCTTTTATTGTCTTAATACGGATGATTTTGGCATACAGCTCATGAAAACCCAAAATTCCTATCTCACAAAATTAGCATATCTTCAAAAGGGTCTCTAAACGAGCTATGAACCTAATCATCTGAATCAACGAGTTAACTCTAAACACCTGCAAAAGATTCCTGAGGCCTTTAAAACTCCCAGCCTGGTTCATCACTCAAAACCCCAATCATGGGTAAGACTGCCGACCTGACTGCTGTCCAGAAGGCCACTAATGACACCCTCAAGCAAGAGGGTAAGACACAGAAAGAAATTTCTGAACGAATAGGCTGTTCCCAGAGTGCTGTATCAAGGCACCTCAGTGAGAAGTCTGTGGGAAGGAAAAAGTGTGGCAGAAAACGCTGCACAACGAGAATAGGTGACCGGACCCTGAGGAAGATTGTGGATAAGGGCTGATTCCAGACCTTGGGGGACCTACGGAAGCAGTGGACTGAGTCTGGAGTAGAAACATCCAGAGCCACTGTGCACAGGCGTGTGCAGGAAATGGGCTACAGGTGCCGCATTCCCCAGGTCAAGCCACTTTTGAACCAGAAACAGCGGCAGAAGCGCCTGACCTGGGCTACAGAGAAGCAGCACTGGACTGTTGCTCAGTGGTCCAAAGTACTTTTTTCAGATGAAAGCAAATTCTGCATGTCATTCAGAAATCAAGGTGCCAGAGTCTGGAGGAAGACTGGGGAGAAGGAAATGCCAAAATGCCAGAAGTCCAGTGTCAAGTACCCACAGTCAGTGATGGTCTGGGGTGCCGTGTCAGCTGCTGGTGTTGGTCCACTGTGTTTTATCAAGGGCAGGGTCAATGCAGCTAGCTATCAGGAGATTTTGGAGCACTTCATGCTTCCATCTGCTGAAAAGCTTTATGGAGATAAAGATTTCATTTTTCAGCACGACCTGGCACCTGCTCACAGTGCCAAAACCACTGGTAAATGGTTTACTGACCATGGTATCACTGTGCTCAATTGGCCTGTCAACTCTCCTGACCTGAACCCCATAGAGAATCTGTGGGATATTGTGAAGAGAACGTTGAGAGAATCAAGACCCAACACTCTGGATGAGCTAAAGGCCGCTATCGAAGCATCCTGGGCCTCCATAAGACCTCAGCAGTACCACAGGCTGATTGCCTCCATGCCACGCCGCATTGAAGCAGTCATTTCTGCCAAAGGATTCCCGACCAAGTATTGAGTGCATAACTGTACATGATTATTTGAAGGTTGACGTTTTTTGTATTAAAAACACTTTTCTTTTATTGGTCGGATGAATTATGCTAATTTTGTGAGATAGGAATTTTGCGTTTTTATGAGCTGTATGCCACAATCATCCGTATTAAGACAATAAAAGACCTGAAATATTTCAGTTAGTGTGCAATGAATCTAAAATATATGAATGTTAAATTTTCATCATGACATTATGGAAAATAATGAACTTTATCACAATATGCTAATATTTTGAGAAGGACCTGTACATGCTGTGCAATGACAAGTCTGTGATTACAGACACAAAAGTTCACTTTGTTTTCATAAAAGGAAAATGTCAGTTATTCTGCATAAATCACAATTTCCAACCAGTGCTGCTACTCTCTCATTCAGCAGCAGCACCACTGTGACTGATTTGCTTGTAATACAGAGATGATGTAGTGCTGACAAAATGTCACTAAAGCAAATAAGGAATGGAGTTTAATTTGTATTGTAAAAGTAATTAATGTTATAACAACAGCAATAAAACCATGACTAGTACACATGAACAGACTTGGAGTTGGATTTTATTCATGCATCATAAAGTGTATGACTGTGTAACTCATCTAGTAAAGATGTCTTAGTAATCAGTACGTCCTTAGAGCCCAACTCATCTAAATGTTTATTTAATGCATGTCATCGTCTGCTGCAACAGGTCTGCATTTAGTATTTTAATAAACATCTGAAAACCTGATTTATCACTAAAAAATTATCTTTCAGACCATATATACACCTGTTTTAGCCTAGATGTCCATGTACCATTTAGATATTGTTGGGACATATTCTTTACTACAAAATTCTCAATGGCTACTACAAACTCTGAGTTCTGTATTGGTGTAGGACAACACCAGACTGATTAAATTACACATAAACTTTATTTTCAGGTTTTTGTCCTTTTCAGAGTGGCAGAAGATTTGGGGCCAAGGGTTACAACAGGGGGTGCACTGTGGACAGGTATAGAGGCCAAGACAAACAATTAACATAAGATGTTGTGTTTTTTATTCATCTGTGGAATGACACCTCAGTATCTGTTGAAAATCCAGAAAGAAGAACAGGAAGAAGATTGATGAAATGGCAATGTGAGGCTGCACTCTTTTAGACTACACAGTAGGATTTGTTATGCTTTTTAAATTGTGAAGTAAGACTTCTGTTCAGGAAAAAGTGAGACACCTAGTTTATAGGACTGTATTTTTAGATACAGAGTTTATCTATAATCTAAAAGCTGTTTGATCAGATTATTTGGTTTTTGTAATATTATGTATATTATGGAGGAGAGAAAGTGTCTGTGTGGATTTTTTTTAATGAAGGGGTGATGGAGGATGACAGCTTTCTATTTTTAATTGCCATAGATCCTGTTGCCTGGTTGCCTCTGGGCCACAGTAAGGGTGCAGACACAAATATTCTCTAATGAGTATTAATCTAATCACTGTCTGATATAAACAAGGCTTCTGTAATGATTTCAGACCCCCATCGTCATCACTTCCTGACTCTGGCATTTCGGCTGAGGCTATTTGCATTAAATTAGACCAAAAAAAAGTCTGAACAAATTGAAGGACATTCTTGAGGCAAACATGGCAGGAGGGGAGGGGGTAATGATAGCTGGAGAAATTACCTCTCTTTATTGTCTGAATTTGACTCTTAAAGGAGAAACACATCATTTGTGAGTTGTGTTTCTCTGTTGAGAACAAGGTGGATTTAGTATTTTGGTTTGTATCATGGAAAAGTTCATTTATTACAGTAATCTTTTTCAAACGTAAACTCAAGTAGATTCATTGCATTAACAGTGACAGTTTTCAAGCACTTGCTTCTGTTAATGTTGCAGATTTGATACATCTAACAGCTAATGAAAACCCAACATATGTTTACACACTGTACAGTACAGTCATATTTAGTAAATTAGAATATGCATACCGATGAGGCTCAGGTGAAAAGTGCCTTTTGAAATTAACAACCTTTAAGCAGGTTTTAAACATTCTTTTTAATAAGCGATAATTTCTGTATTTTAAAAGTTGTTTGTAGTCTGTTGTAATATCCTAATCTGAAATGTCATTTTGTATCACCTGAAAACTAAAAATCTTTATAATTAATAGGAATAGAGGCCTAAAAACACCAGTCTGTGTAATTAAAATGAACTCTTCAATAGTACTCCAGTTTACTGAGTGCACCTGTATATGCACTCAGTACTTGTTTGGGACTCCTTTTGCATGAATCACTTCAGATGTGTCAAACTTCACCCCAAAAGGGGACAGAACCTTGAAAATCAGCTACACCATGGAAGTAATGTTCTTTAGCTGAGTATAACTTTGGAGTCATAAGAATTACTGTGTGAATTAAATATTTTATTGCCGGGGGAAAAATCAATCAATCAGAACAACATATTTATTTTTCTCTGCTCTTTTATTAATTCTTGTCATCATTACATGGCAGGACGTTCATTGAATTTTTGACGTTTGGGTTTGAAAGTCATTTGGAGCTGTTTGGGATGTCTCAGGGATGAAGTGAAAAACTGTGTTCTTCTAAACCGGCAATGCGCCTTGTGAACACATTGTGCAGTGTGCTCAGTTTATCAGCAAAAGGTACTCCGTGGAACACAGTAATTTTGGTTTTGTTTGGTCAGTTCACGGCAAGGCAGACAGAGCACTAAGGTTCCTTATTGGAGCTGACTCTCCCACAAGCGCAGCTGATGTTTACCCATGTCTTGAGCCATTAATAGCTGTCGTAGTGCTTTCTGGGATATGTAGCGTGATTGCCACTTGCACTATAATACTGACTGGCTGGCCATTAATAATACAAATCTGAAATTATCTCATGCCAAATACTATTGTATCACTGGGCCACATGTGGTCCATGGACCTTGAGCTTGTCATGTCTTAATTGCTGCAAAAATGCCCTTCTGTGTAAAATAATACATTTATATGATATATTAGAATTACTGAAATAAATTTACTTGTTTTTAATGATACTGAATTGTTTTGTGTTGAACTTGTCCTAACTCTGCTACAAAAAATATATATATATTCTTTTCAAAAAATGTCAATTTCACAACAAAGTTAGTGCCGCATCTGCTCAAGGAAAATGTGAGTGTTTATGTGTGTGAAAAGATATTGGCATTGAGAGGAAAGATTACTTATCATTACTTGTCACACATACACGGAAGGACTCTCCACTACCAGAGGGAAATATAGCTTCTTGTTTGCCTACCTTAACAAAGAAAACAGTGAAAACTGCACCCTTGTCTATCTTGTTTACCACCCTAGATTGAGAGGGTGACCTCCAAGGGCAGGGGACATGAATAATGTCCATTACCTGCACATGTTTCCTCTGGATGCTGGGGCTTTAATTACCTCAATTAGCATTTGGGAGATTGTTTGTAAGGATCTTTATCTACAGTGATGGAGCATATGCTCAGAGGGGATGCTAACTCACTGGAAAACACAGACAAATTGTCTTCCACTATAACCTTCTGCAATAGTCATGTCTCAAAGCACACTCTAAATAAGCTCCGTGCTCTGCTCAGATAGAGATAACACATTAACATGCGATCAAATAAGCTATATGGTGTAATACACATAAGATGATGATGTTGTAAAAAACTAAGTGGAGAGCTGAATTATTTGATCTGCAAAGCAACAGAAGGGGATCAATTGTTGATTCAAGATGACACAATTGTGAGTTAAAGGATGTCTCAGCCTGTCCTCTTGGGAGTATATTAGAAGTATTTCAACAAAACTGTGCAGGTTTCTCTCTACTTTTGTCCAAACCAACATACTCTGAAGTGCAATGCAGCATGATTTTGCCCCTGCTTTACCCAGTGATCTGTAACATGTGATTTGTCCCCTTTTATTTCCATAATGGCTTCTTGAGTTCCTTCATCAAAACGTATGGGGACCCCTCTCTCACTGTATAGGATTTGTCCTGCACTAATGGAGCTGAGATTGGATTCTGGCACTTAGGTGTGCCGAGATGATGATTCCTCCTTTTCAGCCGTTCTCTTACACCTCATACATAATACATAGGTTTAAAGCAGTATTGCTTTGCAGGCGAACTCATTTATTAACATGGAAGTCTCAGAGGAATCAGAAAGCTCAGCATGAACGTTTGCTTAAGCACTGCTCTCATTATCACTGGAAACCACAAGGGACCCTCATCAACAGGTGAGTTTAGAATAACCATCAGTATTTCATTACTGTATTATTTAATAATTATGTAACTGACTTTAAAAGTGGGAACACAGACTATTTCTGTGCAAAATGAGACCATATTTTGTTTACAATGTCCTTAAAACCACATGTTCTAACTGTAATTTGGTTCTTTTTTTATATTGGTTAATAAACCTCTCATCTCAGGTTTTGAAATATCTTACTTTTTTCTTTATAATCCTTTGTGCTTGTCCATATGATTGTAACAATGGCTAACTGTAAAGTTGCAAAATGTGAAGTTTGTAAAAATGTTTGTGGGTTTCAGTCATCTATTTCAGAATTTTAGAGTTTTATTTGGTGCAAGCTATTTTCATCTAAATTAAGAGGAATAAACTGAATTACACCATGCTATGCATAGTAAGTCCATATATTTTATGAGTTTCACTTTATGAATTGAAGTACTTACTGATGTTTAATGATTTTCTAAGTAAATGAGATAAACTTGTAAGATTTCTGTAATATTTTTAATTTCAGCAAACAATCAAAGAGATCTCTGCACCTTTACACTTTTTTTGTTTTAAACTTTAAATCAGTCTGAAGCTGGTGCAGGCTACTCTAAATCTGATATGTAGAAGTGTAACAAAATAACATATAATGAAATAACAACTTTACTCCAGTAAAAGTATACTGAAACTGTAATATGAAAATATGTCTGCAGAAGATGTCCTTAATAAGTAAATGTGCAGGGCTTCATTTCCCTCAGCTATATTATTATGTTTTGGGAACTTTCCTGAAACATCAAGCTTGGCAGTCGGTCTATCCCCATGTTGACCTTTTCTTTGCCAGAAGTCACTTTCTGAAAAATATGCTGGAGCTGGAGAGACAGCATTAAGGGCTGATTAAACAAACGTCAGTTTCTTTCAGTACTTTGAATCAGTTTTCAAATGACCACCACCTCACTAATCAGAGGCACAGAACAAAGAGAACAAGAGCAAAATTACTGGCTTAGTATTACATGCAAGAAGCCTGATTTCATGTAATCCAACACTTTGTTAGAAGATGTTTTGGAAGCCAGTGCCAAGTAGCTGCTGATTATATTCCACTTAAAGGTGCTTCTGCATTGGTTTCACGTCTAACAGCAGATGGCTTCATCTAACATTTATGCAGTATATGGATATTACGGTCTGAGTTCAAGTGACTATGGCGTTAACAAGGCATTTGGTCCACACATCTGTCTATAAAACCTTTACATGAAGCAAGTAAGAAAATTATAAAATGCACTTTTTATGGCACAGACTCTGACAAGTGGGGGTGGACTCCTGTGAGCTCGTATAGAATATGCAAAACATAATCAGATCAGCTCCAAAACACAAATTCAATATCTAACTGAAGCAGAGAAAACATATAAAGAGATATTGTCTCCATCTTGTCTGTTTTTCTATTAATTTGTGGCAAACAGGAAGTAAAAAACACAGAGTCTTTTTTGAACTAACGAACTGCCACCTCCCTCCTTGAACCGCCACCTCCCCTCCTTGAACCGCCACCTTAACGTGGTGGAGGGGTTTGAGTGCTCGAATGATCCTAGAGGCTATGTTGTCTGGGGCTTAAATGCCCCTGGTAGGGTCTCCCATGGCAAACAGGCTCTAGGTGACGGATCAGACAAAGAGCGGTTCAAGAACCCCTCATGACGACTACAAAATCGAGGCACGTGACATCGCCCGGTACGGCGGAGCCAGGGTCCTACCCTGGAGCCAGGCCTGAGGTCGAGACTCGTCGGAGAGCGCCTGGTGGCTGGGTTGCTCCTCGCGGGACCCGGCCGGGCCAAGCCTGAACGAGTGACACGAGGCCATCCCCCAGTGGGCCCACCACCTGCAGGGGGAGGTGAGGGACGTGAGGGACCGGTGCAAAGAGGATTGGGCGGCAGACAAAGGTGGAGACCTCGGCGGCCCGCTCCCCGGATGCTTAGGCTGGCTCTAGGGACGTGATTTTGTTGTCAGCACATTTAACTTTGTTCTGTACAAAGTATTCAATGAGAATATTTCATTCATGCAGATCTAGGATGTGTTATTTGAGTGTTCCCTTTATTTTTGGTATATATATATATATATACAAGTGTTGGACAATGAAACTGAAACACCTGTCGTTTTAGTGTGGGAGGTTTCATGGCTAAATTGGACCAGCCTGGTAGCCAGTCTTCATTGATTGCACATTGCACCAGTAAGAGCAGAGTGTGAAGGTTCAATTAGCAGGATAAGAGCACAGTTTTGGGGACCGGTGCAAAGAGGATTGGGTGGCGGACGAAGGTGGAGGCCTCAGCGGCCCGATCCCCGGATGCTTAGGCTGGCTCTAGGGACGTGGAATGTCACCTCGCTGGGGGGGAAGGAGCCTGAGCTTGTGCGGGAGGTCGAGAGATATCGACTAGAAATAGTCGGGCTCGCCTCCACGCACAGCGTGGGCTCTGGAACCCATCTCCTTGAGAGGGCCTGGACTATCTTCTACTCTGAAGTGGCCCACGGGGAGAGGCGGCGGGCTGGGGTGGGTTTGCTTGTCGCCCCCCAGCTCAGCCGTCTAGTGTTGGGGTTTACCCCAGTGGATGAAAGGGTCGCATCCCTGCGCCTTCGGGTTGGGGAAAGGTCTCTGACTATCATTTTAGCCTACGGGCCGAGTGGTTGTGCGGAGTACCCGGCCTTCTTGGCATCCCTGTCGGGGGTGCTGGATAGTGCCCCTCCCGGAGACTCCATTGTTCTGCTGGGGGACCTCAACGCCCATGTGGGAAACGACAGTGACACCTGGAGAGGCGTGATCGGGAGGAATGGCCTCCCTGATCTGAATCTGAGTGGTGTTTTGTTATTGGACTTCTGTGCTAGTCTTGGATTGTCCATAATGAACACCATGTTCAAACATAAGGGTGTCCATCAGTGCACTTGGCACCAGGACAAACTAGGCAGGAGGTCAATGAGTGACTTTGTTGTGTATCATCAGACCTTCGGCCGCATGTTTTGGACACTCGGGTGAAGAGAGGGGCTGAGCTATCCACTGATCACCACCTGGTGGTGTGTTGGATCCGCTGGGGGAGGAGAAAGCTGGACAGACTTGGCAGGCCCAAGCGCATAGTGAGGGTCTGCTGGGAATATCTGGCGGATCCCTTGTCCAGGGATGTATTCAACTCTCACCTCCGGGAGAGCTTTGACCAGATTCCGAGGGATGCTGGAGACAGAGTCCAAGTGGACCATGTTCTCCGCATCTATCGTAGCTGCGACCATAAGGTCTGTGGTGCCTGTCGCGGCGGCAATCCCCGAATCCGGTGGTGGACACCAGCAGTAAGGGACGCTGTCAAGCTGAAGAAGGAGTCCTATCAGCTGTGGTTGGCATGTGGGACTCCTGAGGCAGCTGACGGGTACCGTGGGGCCAAGCGTGCCGCGGCCCGGGCGGTGGCAGAGGCAAAAACTTGGACCTGGGAGGAGTTCGGTGAGGCCATGGAGAAGGACTACCAGTTGGCCCCAAACCCCAAAGAGATTCTGGCAAACCATCCGGCGCCTCAGGAGGGGGAAGCAGTGCCTCGCCAACACTGTTTACAGTGGGAGAAGGGAGCTGCTGACCTCGACTGGGGACATTATCGGGCGGTGGAAGGAGTACTTCGAGGATCTCCTCAATCCTGCCATTACGCATTCCCTGGTAGAAACAGAGGCTGGGGACTCGGGGTTGGACTCTTTCATCACCCAGGCGGAAGTCACCGAGGTGGTTAAAAAGCTCCGCGGTGGCAGAGCTTCGGGGTTGGATGAGATCCGCCCTGAGTACCTCAAGTCTTTGGATGTTGTGGGGCTGTCATGGTTGACATGCATCTTCAACATTGCCCAACCGGTCCACATGTGTTTTGTGAACCTGGAGAAAGCATTCGACTGTCTCCCTCATGATTCTCTGTGGGGGGTGCTCCAGGAGTATGGAATCAGGGGCCCATTAATAGGGGCCATCCGGTCTCTGTACAAGCGGAGCAGGAGTTTGGTTCGCATTGCCGGCACTAAGTCGGACCTGTTCCCGGTGCATGTTGGACTCCGGCATGGCTGCCCTTTGTCACCGGTCCTGTTCGTACCTTTTATGGACAGGATTTCTAGGCACAGCCAAGGGCCAGAAGGGGTCTGGTTTGGGGACCAGAAGATTTTGTCTCTTCTTTTTGCAGATGACGTGGTCCTGCTGGCCCCCTCTAGCCAAGACCTACAGCACACACTGGGCCGGTTCGCAGCCAAGTGTGAAGCGGCAGGGATGAAAATCAGCTCCTCCAAGTCCGAGGCCATGGTTCTCGACCGGAAAAGGGTGGCTTGTCCTCTTCAAGTTGAAGGGGAGTTCCTGCCTTAAGTGGAGGAGTTGAAGTATCTCGGGGCCTTGTTCACGAGTGAGGGAAGAACGGAGCAGGAGATCGACAGATGGATCGGTGCGGCTGCCACAGTAATGGGGGCGTTGTGCCAGTCCGTTGTGGTGAAGAGAGAGCTGAGCCGAAAAGCAAAGCTCTCAATTTACCGGTCGGTCTACGTTCCTACCCTCACCTATGGCCATGATCTTTGGGTCATGACCGAAAGAACGAGATCCCGGATACAAGTGGCTGAAATGAGCTTCCTTCGTAGGGTGGCTGGGCACTCCCTTAGAGATAGGGTGAGGAGCTCGGCCATTCCCTTTAAACACATATGATAGTGTACACAGTTGTATACAATTCAATTTCGTTTTATTTATATAACACCGACTCACAACAAATGTCGTCTCAAGGCACTTCATGAAAAAAAAATTGAATCCCCAGTGAAGTTGGATTGCCAAGCCTGTAAACAGGTTGGAAATGTCTGTGGCATTAGTGGCATAATTCAGAGATGCCATATATACTGCACATAGCCACTACTCCTACAAAATTTACATACATCCTATACAAACTCACTGGAAAGACCTGCTAATACTACTTTATTTCATTGTATATCATGCAGATGCTCTGGCTGCAGTGAGGAAGATTCGGGATGCCAAATGCTTGAATGGCTTATGTTGCAACAGACTTGGCCTTGTCTTCTGATTAGAGTTGCAAAGGGGCAAAACATTTCCAGTAAATTTCCAGGAACCTTCCCTAAGGCACCAATAGACAATGTGAAGAGTGTTGAACCTTCAGTGCAAGTTGGTCTGACAATTACCAAGTAATTGTTTGTCCCCCTCATTCTAGTTATTTATTTAATTATAGTTCTAATAAATATAGTTATATTCATATTTTTATGTTATTTACTTAGCCTAACTTTTTTTTCTCTGTTTCTGTGTTTCTTGTTTTAACTTTGGCAAAAGTGACTGTTAAATTTAGTTTTATTAAAATGCTGTAGTCTGATTGATTGATTGATTGATTGATTGATTGATTGGAAAGAGTAACTCTGACAGTACCATTGGCTTTGTTTTTGTTTTTTTTGTAAAGTTTTTGGGCTAAATAAGAACATTACATTTCGATTGGAAGTTAGAGAGCAGGTTAATATCTGCTAAAGGAATGCAGGGAACACTAACTATGAAATATTCAGCACTCAAACAGAAGTGGTATAATGATTCCTATGAGAATGACTGATACAAGTGGAGTTTTAGAAGAAATATTCATGAAAACCTCGCAGGGCTCCAGATATTTAGATATTCCGCTCGACTCTTTAGTGGGAGATGTTTAATGGCTTTCGAGTGTCATTAGAATGCAAACAGCACAAATTAACAAGGAGCTGTTGAATGTGAGGAGCTACACAAAATCATCTTTTGATTGTCTTATAATGTAGAGTAGGCAGTTTTATTGTAATTAGCGATACTTAGTAATGTGTGAAAGACAAAACTGTTTTCACATTTTTACTTAATGCAGCCTCATCAAGCATTACTCTGATAAAACAACTGTTTAAAAAGTGTTATATGAAAAATAATCAATCAAATCTATCAAATAATCTTTCACTAATGTTATTACAGTGCCTTGCGAAAGTACTCAGCCCCCTTGAACTGGTCAACCTCTTGCCACATTTCATGCTTAAAACATAAAGATATAAAATTCATATTTTTTGTGAAGAATCAACAACAAGTGGGACACAATCGTGAAGTGGAATGAAATTTATTGGATGTGTCAAACTTTAACAAATAAAAAACTGAAAAGTATAATATTATTCAGCCCCTTTACTTTCAGTGCAGCAAACTCACTTCAGAGGTTCAGTGAGGATCTCTGAATGATCCAATGTTGTCCCAAATGACTGATAATGATAAGTAGAATCCACCTGTGTGTAATCAAGTCTCCGTATAAATGCACCTGCTCTGTGATAGTCTCAGGGTTCTGTTCAGAGAAAGAGCATCATGAAGACCAAAGAATACACCAGGCAGGTCCGAGATACTGTTGTGGAGACGTTTAAAGCCGGGTTTGGATACAAAAAGATTTCCCAAGCTTTAAACATCCCAAGGAGCACTGTGCAAGCAATCATATTGAAATGGAAGGAGTATCAGACCACTGCAAATCTACCAAGACCCGGCCGTCCCTCTAAACTTTCATCTCGAACAAGGAGAAGACTGATCAGAGATGCAGCCAAGAGGCCCATGATCACTCTGGATGAACTGCAGAGATCTACAGCTGAGATGGGAGAGTCTGTCCATAGGACAACAATCAGTCGTACACTGGACAAATCTGGCCTTTATGGAAGAGTGGCAAGAAGAAAGCCATTTCTCAAAGATATCCATAAAAAGTCTTTGCCACAAGCCACCTGGGAGACACACCAAACATGTGGAAGAAGGTGCTCTGGTCAGATGAAACCAAAATTGAACTGTTTGGCCACAATGCAAAACGATATGTTTGGCGTAAAAGCAACACAGCTCATCACCCTGAACACACCATCCCCACTGTCAAACATGGTGGTGGCTGCATCATGGTCTGGGCCTGCTTTTCATTAGCAGGGACAGGGAAGATGGTCCAAATTGATGGGAAGATGGATGGGGCCAAATACAGGACCATTCTGGAAGAAAACCTGTTGGAGTCTGCAAGAGACCTGAGACTGGGACGGAGATTTATCTTCCAACAAGACAATAATCCAAAACATAAAGCCAAATCTACCATGGAATGGTTCACAAATAAACGTATCCAGGTGTTGGAATGGCCAAGTCAAAGTCCAGACCTGAATCCAATCGAGAACCTGTGGAAAGAGCTGAAGACTGCTGTTCACAAACGCTCTCCATCCAACCTCACTGAACTTCAGCTGTTTTGCAAGGAAGAATTGGCAAGAATTTCAGTCTCTCAATGTGCAAAATTGATAGAGACATACCCCAAGCGACCTGCAGCTGTAATTGCAGCAAAGGGTGGCGCTACAAAGAATTAACGCAAGGGGACCGAATAATATTGCACGACCCACTTTTCAGTTTTTTATTTGTTAAAAAAGTTTGACACATCCAATAAATTTCATTCAACTTCACGATTGTGTCCCACTTGTTGATTCTTCACAAAAAGTTAGAATTTTATATCTTTATGTTTGAAGCCTGAAATGTGGCAAGAGGTTGAAAAGTTCAAGGGGGCCGAGTACTTTCGCAAGGCACTGTATTTGCAGATTAGGGAGTAGGTCTACAGAATTCATTAAATATACATTTATATACTGGTCAATTGTCCAGTATCTTATATGGCAGTTTTGTGACTTCAGTGATCATCATGGAAGAGTCTAATGGGTACGAGCCACCACTGGATGTGTGTGTTTGGGAGTTTCTTACGGAATATATATGCATAATATATGACTGTATGAGAGTATGTGTGCATGCTGTATGGCTATGAGTCTTTGACGGTGTGTGTTCCTGCATGTCTCCGTCCTCTCCTGGCCTGATTCTGTAGTGCTTTGATTTGAGCGCAGTGATCCAGCTAAGACTCGGAGCAAATACACGGATTAGGCCGCAGCAGTGCAGATAACACTCTGATCAAAGTGTCCCGGCTGCTCTGACAGGCACAGAGAGGAAAATAAGTTAAAGGAAGAGATTCTGCACTCCCGCAGCCCGAGTCACACACTTTCTATATCCACGGGGTAGCAAGATAGACAGGAGGGGAATGTCCTGTTTCATCTTCTGGCGCCTTTGCTGTCAGTTGCAGGGGGAGAAAAATCACTCTAGTCGGGCCTGTCAGGGCCCATCAGGGTTGCTGAGACAAGGAACAAAATCTCTTCTATCCAAATGGGGAACACTCCCTGCTTTTGTCAAGCCTTTTACTTCATTTCAGTCTTACTACTCTTTAACCAGTTTTAGTCCCAAGAGCGGACAAACGTTCAGATGATTTTGTGTTTCTATACAATTAATGAAACTCCAACCAATACACCAAAATAGGGTGCTGTTTGCCTGAGTAATGTCATTTATTTTTTGAAGTTCTTCCTGAAGATTTGATGTGTTCATCGTGTCTATTTGGTTTTTGAATGAGGATCTAAGTAATTCCTTATTTCCTTGGCAAATGTTATAGCATTCTCTATTGTTGCTTTTAAATGTATACTTTTCTCTGCATTGATTTTTCATTCTGGATTTCCTTGTTCTGTTTTTTTTCACTTATTGATTTATCATTTGTAGATACTGCTCCTTTATTCATTTTGGCCTGTTTAAACCCAATTTCTTCCTGCTAATTGCCACTCAACTCTCTTTCGTTCATCTTTAGTTTCCACAGTATATGTGCTGACTAGTTTATTTTATTCCCTGTCTGTTTATTACTCTTGTCACTAACATTAACGGTTTACACCATCCCAGTTTTGGGATTGGCTTTTATTTCTGCTGTAAACATCACTGTAAAGCTAATAAATTTCCTAGGTTTATATAATTCCCAGAGATGTCCCAGAGTCATTTTTTGAAATCCAATTCATGTCTTAAGTCTTTAAGAACCAAGTCAAATCTCTAGTATTTAATGTGTTAAAGTGTGTGGAGATGTTTATTTAGTGAATGAATGAAACAGAATGGATGATGTGAACAGAAAGTGCTTTTATTTTGAAAAGCGGGGATTGTCTTTTTTTCAGTGACACTAGCTGAAAGGCAATAGAATAAGACATAATTCAGAATAAGACCTACCTACAATCTGCTGAACTGTCCTCATAACAGTAAAAACCTTTGTGAAGTAAATTTCATCATCTGTTGATTTGCCAAGACTCTCCATGAGCAACCCAGATTTTTGTGACCTTAACATGGGACGTTCTGCTGCTTCCCCATTTGGATAATTTATCTTTCAGACCACGAAACCTGCAGTAATTTACTAACAACAATGCCCTTTATTTTTGCAATACTTTTCTTTGTCTCTTTTGAAAAGACAGTGTATAAACGAATGCAATAAGTTGAGTGTTGTGGTCCAATGGACCCAAAAAGAGAATGACCTAGTGCAGGTCAAGTCCAACTGATTACATCACATAATGTGAGCGTCACTTGTTCCTGTCAAGCGTGGTGTGGCAGAGGACCCCAGAATGCAGATGGACAGGCAGAGTAACAGTGGTGAGTAAAGGATTTAATAAAAAAAACTCACTTCAGCAGGTGGTGGCAAAAACAGGCATGGACAGGCAGGCAAGAGAGTCTTGGCATGAACAGCATGAACTGAATAACAGGGTGACGTGATCCATATCGTTTCTGGGAGGAGTAAACAGAAAAGACGTGTATATATGGAGCGTGAACCAAGTGAAACAAGGAAACAGATTACAAGATGTAGGTGGACTGAATTAAGCTGATTACTAAAGTTGACTGAGGCTGGGAGGCTGGTCAAAACAGAAATCCAGGAACCTAATCAAACCTAAGAAACATAACTGTAACAGAACATAAATCTGATAGCACTAGGAACTGAAAACAGCCAGAAGAAAACAAACCTAAACAACTACAGCACCACCTCTAAAACATAAAGAGATTTCAAAACTCATCTGTGAGAACAAAAAATGAGAAAAACCAAAAACCAAACATTCCTAAATCATAACACTTCCATTATGTGCCTTACAGACCAGTTTACTTTCTTAACAGTTCATGAGACTCGAGTACCAGGCTAGAGTCTAAGTCAATTCTTGAGTCTTCAGTCTAAATCAAGTCTAAAGTTTAAACAGTTAAGGCACTGGTTTTCAAGAAAAAATGAACAAATTTAAGACAGAGAAATTGATATTGCCAAACACTAGCCTAAGGTTGCCAACAGGGGGAGTGTAATGTGGGGAAGACAACCCAGCTGGAAATACAGCAGCATAATCGCTTTCTTCTAAAATGATAGCTAAGAGGGGAATCACAGGCAGGGTACCACAGAGATTTTCTTATGTGAGATGAAATGTTTTTGGTAGGTGTTTAGCAGAGAAATACATTTTCTGTGGTATCTTTATGTTTATAGACTGTACTGTTATTTTAAGACTTTTTACCAACATATGAGAAAGTAAACCAACAGTGTTGAGAGCAGAGAGTGGAATTTGCAGCATGCTGCTAAATCCTGTCCTTAATGACTAAAAGTCTAACAGGAATTGGTGGAGAATGAATACTGCACCTGATCATTTCCTGTAATAGGACTGAATGAAGCAATAAACACATTTACTAGATAACAGTCGTTAACAACCACACAGGGGACCGGGACACAGCAATGCTTTTTCCTGCTAACGTGACTCCAGGTCAAATCACCCATTCATCCCTTACTTTTCACAAGTTTACTCACCGCATGCGCATGTTTGTCCCCTCAACATTGATTTGTGGTGGGCCTCAAAAGCTCAGAATTCCATCTGACAAACTTAGATCATTCCTTTTGCCTACCAGCCATACAGACAACCATGCATGCTTAATTAGTTTACAATAAAAAACGTATATTTTGAATTTCAGTGACATAACAAGAAAATGCTTCACAGCCCCTTACTAAACCAAAACCTAACAAATGGCAAGCGCAGACAGGCTTTATATTGGTAGGCTAGCTGCCACTCCTCTTTCTGGCTTACAGATAAAATACAGAAATTTCTTCAACTAATAAGTGTTTAATAAAACTTCCTTCAAAAGTCAGCTGTGTGGTTGATATGAACTGATAGAGGATACTTTATTACCAGTAGTTGTAGAGATGCCATTGTAATATAAAACCAGACAAAAACCCTGAGTAATTTTTGTAGTTCTATACATTCATCTTAATAAAATAGGTTTGGTGCTTTTCACTTTTTTGTTTTGTCAGACCTGTGACCCTCTGCATTTTATATGCATGCACATCATTTACAACTAAAAGTACTGGTATGAAACAGGAGGGCTTTTATCCAATTAAATTCAGAAAGCATTTTAATTTTATACAGTGCATTAAGTCCTAGATGCATAGTTACAGCTTAACAAAGTAACTTTAATGCCTTGTTTTTACATACACGTGTGTTTGCTCAGTAAATCTGCTATATGTAAATATGCCTCTGAAAATTCAACGTAATGAAATGCATGCCCATTAAAAATGGATAAAAACTTTACTTCAGTGATAGGAAAAGATAATATTAACACATCTTTTGATCAGCAGAGAGGTAAGTTAGGAGGTTGTTCTGCCTGGTGGTCATTTTTGTGAATGATGTTAAATAAAATTTGAACAGTCATGCATTCTCTATATGGCTTTCTATTCTTCCCATCCAACTCTTGGTCATTACAACTTTTCAGTTTTCATTTTATTTTTTTCAGAAGCAGCAACTACTCTCTTGACCTTTCAGTAACTGTATTTTATCTGATTGATTTGCAACCACTCATACTATATTCTGCTGCTGTAATCTCAATTGTGTGTATTAACATAGTGGAGGACCGCTTTTTATGACCTGTGAATAACTGAATCATGAACTGCATTCTCCACTGCACACCTTGGTCTTCAGGCTATAATCACTAACACACCTTGGATCATGTTCCATGTGCAGCCATGCTATGCTAGCTGGTTTTACTGGACCTATTATTAATTAGTCTGCTTGGTGATCATTTTTGGTTGCTATGGCAGATGATGCATATCCAAGCAGGATCTGTTAGTTGGTTAAAACAAAATGTCATTGTCCTCTTCATGATCATCGTCCATATTTCTTTCTTTTTTTGAAGCCGAGTTATTCAAAGACTTAGCGCTGTCATATGGTTGAACATATGGTTGAGAGTTTTTCCCTGCAGCTCTAAAGAATAAAAGACAAGCTAGCTAAAAAACGAATGCTATGCTATGTTTGTGTCATAATGTTAAAGGCCGATCTGACCCACAACAGAGAGGGATTGTAAGGAATGGTCTTGCAGGATAATTGGAAATTAACAGACTGTAGTACAGTACATAGTTGGGCTCTGATCCACCAGGGAGAGAGAGGTGAGTCCAGACCTGCGGATAGCTGCGTTCTAGGTCACCAGGGTTTCGGAGGCTGGAGACTAGAAGACCATCGGAGGGCGGACAGGTTTGGCTCAGCGGGGCTCAGACGGATTGCCAGCTGGTAAGTAGTTCAGGTTCTTCTTTGTTTGGTTGGGTATGATCTCCAGTTCTCCAGGAAGCGAGGTGGAATCAAAGCTCTAAACAAAGACAAGAGTTACTTCACAAGGACAGGCAACTTGTAACAGACAAGATAATTCTGGCCAGGTTGAAATACCGCATAGGCAAACACTCAGGCGACGATGTACTGGCAATCCATCCTCTTTATACCTCCCCAAGTGATCATCTCAATCCGCCGCACCTGTTACCCTCCAAGAAGGGTCTCAGGCGAAACCTAGTGGCTGAAAATAGTTAGTAGAAGCTACAGACAGAGTCCAGACTGACACCACCTCCCCCTCAACGGCTGCCACCTGGCGGCCTGGAAGACCCAGCTCGAGAGGAGTGGAAGTCCGGAGAAGCGAAGGATCCAGGCCCTGTCCCAATTCCCACACTACACCCTACGCTTCTCTATGAAGTGTTTACTTTGTACAAGTGCATGTAAGGGTTGAAGTGCGCAGGTTACATGCGTTCAAAATTGGACAATTGGAACAGTCGGGTTACGTCATTGACTTGCACCTCTGCACCGTAACTGCAACATCAAAAAGGGCGGGAACCAGCGCTGTTTTTAACAGTCATGCTGCTAAAAAAAAAACTATTTAAAACTGCAACAAGCAATTGTTTTGAGGAGAAGAAAGTGCAGGAAGCGACAGAAGTTTATACACCAGACTCTCGCCGCGCCAGTGTTTGTTTGTAAGGTAACTTCCGTGTTATGGCCTACTGACTGCCCAGACTCACTCTGAACCCAGTGGTTTCTTACAATGTTGAGCCTGGAAAACCAGTAAAGAAAAATATTTGTCGGCTTGCTGTCTAAAGTTTACGCAGTTCTTATTATTCTGATTTGATGGCTGGTTACGTTGACGGTTGTTATTGGTTTTTGCTCAGAACGTCATCTCCAGCAGTGAATTGTGGGTAATATACTTTGATGCGGGCTTCGCCGAAAGGCCCGCCCCCTTTGTGCGGATGGCACAAAGGGGGCGGGGCTAAGGACCACTCTGGAGAATTGGGACACACTACACACTCGAACCCATCAACGGGAACGCGCGATTCAGGGACACAAGGGGGGAAGTGCGGGTATTGGGACAGGGCCCCAGAATGAAGGACTTCGGAACCCACAAGCGATCCTCTGGACCGTAGCCAAATAGTTAGTAGCAGCTACAGACAGAATCCAGACTCTGACTGTTTGTTGTAAGAGTAAATTTTATTCAGTTAAATTTACAATGAGATAGAAAAGCAAACTGAAAAATTATTTTATACAGGGTGAACTATATGTTGCATGAGTTTGATCTTCAGTTTTAATCTGATCAGTTTTTCACGTAAGACCCAACTGTGGTTTATGTTGATATTATTTTATCAAAGAAAAATGAAAATCACTTAATTTTGAGTATCTGTATTTTCTATCTTGGAAAACAATAAATGGGATATATATTGCATTTATTATTATTTGTAGAGATGCTTCTGTCCCTAAAAACCAGAAGAATTTTATTGTATCTGTGGATTTTCAGTGATGAAGAAAGAAGATGCTGTGTATCTGTTGAGAGAAACAATCATTTTATTTTTGCTATACAAATTTCATTTTTAAAACATCAAAACATTTCAACTTACAAAGGATGTTGAAAAAAGTTTTTTGTTGTTTTAAAAATGAAATTTGAATCAGCTAAAATCAGAATTGACAGCTCAAAAGTTTACAAAATCAGTGATCAGAAATTAGCCACAAAATCTGTAATCTGTCTTTCTTTCCCAAATAGTGAACAAGTAGACAAACCAAACAACAGCTTAATACTGCCTACATGTTCATGATTATAAATTATATCATAAAATGACAAATTACAAAGCAGCATAGCTGGAGAGTTTAAGGGTTGAGGTGCTCTCCCTCCGTCGACACCAGCTCATTACTTATCCATGAAGGACTGTTAACCACACTGAAATAGAATCTGATCTATTCACAACAATGGTTTTAATTAGATCTGTGTGTGTGTGTTTCTGTGCTTACACTACATTGTGCCTCTGTGTGTATACAGGACTGCATGCTTGTCAGTGGACAGAAGCAACCTTGAAACCCAGGAGTCCCATGTGAAACGTGATGGTGTGCTCTGTGTGTTTATCACCACAGACTAATTGATTAATGTGTTTCTGATGTCGTCTAGAAAACAAATGGCTCTCCCCCCCTTTCTCTCTCTCTTTCTCTCTCTATTTTTCTCTCTCTCTCTCACACACACAACCACACAGAACAGTGAACTTTATGTAATTAACACCTGAATGGACCATGTTTTTGCGCCAGTGCTGATGTGGAAAATAAGAGGGGATTAATGCAGCCCTCTGTTAATTCCACAGCCTGCTTTTACACAAAAGACAAGCCCAATATACAGTCAATCTTATGTAGTTAATAGGGTAATTAAAACTTAAGTCGTCTTAACACTGAACAGATTTCTATGATATTGTGACACAACACCTTAAGGCCAGGCAAGACATTAGGGGATTTTAATGCAAATCTTCTCTCTTACTATCCAATTACAGAGTTCATCAACACCTGTATACTTTATCTGGCTACTAAGTGTTGCAACAGGCTATCTTGTGAAGAGTTAAAATGTATCCAGTGCAATAAAATCCAAAACCAGAATTGTCAATGGTATAAAAACTTGTAAATATATTACATTCCTAACACAGCCTTTCATTTTTCATGGTGAGGTTGGCAGAGAGTCCGATCTGTAGGCAAGGTTAAGAGTGACGTGAAGGACTTGCATGACTGAGACAGAAGGGAAAGGTCTCACAGAGAGAGATGGTCGAAAAAAGAAAGGGGTGGTGGAAAAGACAGAGAAGGAAAAGGAGGTGAAGCGAGGAGAAAGAGAGAGGAAGGAGAGTTATTTGCTGTGCGACAGAGCCCCACAGCAGACACGGCGGGAATAGCAGGAAAGCAGCTCAGTGGAAAGAGGCTGAGTGCTGTTACTTTCTATTTATTTTATCACTTTACCCAGTGAAGCTCCCTTTGCGGAAAGATGCATTGTTTATCTAGAATAGCTGGCAAAGAATAAGCAGGGTAGACTATTTAATTCTCACTGGTGTCTTTCTCTAAACGGTAATGTAGTGATCAGACAGAGGAATGAGATTGGATGGTCAGCTTCATCTGAGTCTTCTATCTTCTAATAATAGAAACGGCTGCTCAATAGGAATACCTTTACATTTAAGTGATTTTCTGTGTAAACTAAAAGCTCAGGCTTAAATGTCTACATGCTCCTTAGATTGTCTATTTAAAAGTATTCATGAATATTTTATTGTGTGTTGTTCTTCTCTTTCCAATCCCCACAGGTGAATGGTTAAATATTCATGGCTGCATACTGACTGGATTATATAACCTCCTGGAGGTTTCTGGAAGCAACATGATATGTATGATTAATTTAAATTTGTCTTTTGGTACGGGAAGATGTATCGCGCGATTAGACTGTTCTTCAAATATTTGGAACTATTAATGCCTCTGTTCTCCAGGTTCTGTTGACAGAAAAGTGTTCAAATCTGTCAGCAGAAAGGAAAAAACATATTTACTGTTAGTAAATGCAGACTTTATCTGGTGATGACTGCAACATAAAGACTTTAGTTGCAGGATGTTTGACAAACTGTAGGGTGAGGCTTAGATGGCTGATAGGCACAGATGGAGGCTAACTAATATAAGCTTAGCTAGACGTCGTACTAGTCACACTGTGAATCTAACTTTTTTCTGCATGTTGGAATAAACCTTATCTCGCAATTATACCATGTTTTGTGTAAGAAAAGGTAAAACAAACTGAAGTTTACAAGACATAAATCTAGATATCTGCAATATGTACTTCAAGCAATGGTACATAACCATTAATTCCATTGTGAAGTAATGTGAAGTATTCTCTCACCAGTCACCTTATTAGAAAAAACCTTGCTAGTACTAAGTTGGACCCCCTTTTATCTTCAGATCTGCCTTAATTGACAGCAAAAGGTGTCAAACAACATTTCCTCTTAGATTTTGGTCCATATTGACATGATAGCATCACACAAATGTTGCAGATTTGCCATCTCTCATCCACGATGTGAACCTCCTGTTCCACCACATCCTGAAGGCGATCTGTTGGACTGAGATCTTGTGACAGTGGGGACCACTGCAGAACAGCAATCTCACTGTCATTTTTATAAATCTGTTTGAGACGACTAGAGCCTTGTGAAATAATGCATTATCCTGCTGGAAGTAGCCATCAGAACATGAGTTCACTCTGGTCATAAAGAGATGGACCTTGTCAGGAAATATACATGTAAATGGTAAATGGACTGAACTTATTCAGCGCCTTTCCAGTCATACTGACCACTTTAAACAATTTAACAATTAAACAATGATCAGTTGTTACTAAGCAAAGCGTGATAATCTTGAACAACATCTTTAGATAAGGGAACATTACAGGTACTTTATTTTGTTATTGTGGATCATAACCAATAAGTTGTAAGTTAAGCTATAGAATTCAAAAAAAAAAAAAGAAAAATAAAGAAAGAGAAGCAAGAGGCAAAATAGAGTAGTTTTTTGAGGGGGTTGGAATAACTAAGTCAGAGGGCACCCCTGCACAACCATGCTGGCTATGAGGAGATGTTGTAGCAGGCATTGCTCTTGACTCTGTGGTCCTCTTCCTTGCAGTGATGACTGGGTCTTTCAAAAGGACAGCAATGAACTTCACAATACCCAACTAAAGGAACTGTGTCCGGGATACTACATCTTGCATGTTCAATTCAACTAATTGCCACAGGAAATCTTTTGGGGCGGACGGTAAAGGTGGTTTACAAAAACAGATGTCAGTTCCATTAGACAGATGCCATTGATGGAGCCATCTTCACTACATTTTCTCACGAAGTGGTCAACAAGAAATTTTATGCTACTCACTACTCAGTCTTTCTTTGTCTTGTTGTTCTATTTTTAGCATTTTGTTTGTTGATGTTTTTTTTTCTAATACTCCTCTTTGTTTTTTGTTTTGTTTTGGGGTTTTTTGCATTTTGAAACTCAACTTACCACTTGGTCACATTCCAAAGGCATGAAGGGCAAATACTAGTAATATTTTCCTTAATCCTAAGATTTTGATCAAAAATTTATTTATATTCTGATAAAACGTTAGAATCTTTTTTTTTTTTTTTTGTCTCAATGTCTCTCCATCTGTGCTATAATGGTTGGCCTCTGCATTAATCTAAGGGATGCCAACCAGGCGTATCCTATCAGTTATAAGATGACAGTATGAGTCCTTAATAACCACTGTATAAATTGTAAATACTGGATAATAATTCCTGCTGTAGAGTATTTCTGGAGAAGAGTATGGCACAGAATAAAAGGGTGTATGGAGAATTTATAGAAGTTGAAAGTTGAAAAACATAAAAGTCCCACAGTATTAAGTCAACTACAACTCTTAACTTTTATGAATATACACACACTAGTGGACTGGTATTCTGGGTGTTTGTAGGTCAAGTCTGAGCCTTGGGCACTTAGTTGTGTTCCTTGACCCATTTTTTTCTCACTTATGGTATGACACCTTGTCCCACTGGATAGAGAGATTAAAATGGAGGCGTGTGTTTGATCTGCTAAGAGATGAAGACTATAGGTGTTACATCTTCATACATGTCATGACCTAAGGGTTTTCAACAAAATTTTGTTTTGTTACATGGTAATTAATGTTACTGACTTGTCAGTGGTTCAGATGTTTTGGTCAGGTTTTATTGTGTTTTGCAAATTACAGTTGAATTTGTCCTATTGTTCTTTAGTCACTGAGTCTGTCACCAAGAAAAAGACAAGCAACATCATTCAACATCATTTAGATTGTGTATCTTCAGAAATGCTAGACTGCACAATACCAATGAGTGAATCCTTTACAAAATTAAGCGTTTTACAAACAGTAGAAAACTTATATTGTCTACTTGTATTGTCAGTTCAGGCTCATCTGTATCAATCTCTCTCCACCGACTAGTGTGGTGTTGCTCTGCTTTACACAGAATTTTAGGATAAAGATTTTATCTTTTATAGCTCATTAACTTAAAAAAATAATTTAACCTTAAAATGGGTGCTTTATAGCTTCTCATAAATAGGAAAGTGTAAACTAAGAGACCTTCACTGGAAGCAAGACACTATTTTCATTTTTTTAAAAACAGTTATACTGATTAAATGTTTACTGTTGTAAGAATTTGAACAAAAGAGGCTAAATGATAGATTAAAGGCAGAATCTACAAATCCTCACAGTACACTGTAAAGTGCTGTATTAAACCCACATGCCATACATTTTTTTTTCTTTAGGAATAATACACAGGATTAGGGGAAACTAAATAGAGCTAGACTGAAGAGGTCCTGGAATCAATTTAAAATGTATTTTTGGCACAATAGCTGCAGTTATCCTCCCATACAGTAGGAGGGACCACTGACTAAACAATGTTACTACACCATTGAAATAGCCATCGGAAAAATAAGTTCATTCACAAACCTTACATTTTTCTGTCTTCTCAAAGGATTTGATTTTACCAATGGAAACAATACAAAAATACGTTTAGTCTAAGAACCACACTAATCAGACCTGCTCTACATGTTCTTCGAAACACAGGGTGTCTGCTGACATTTTTTTACCACTCAGTTTTGGCTAGTTCTTTGTCTTTATTGTCTTTATTTAGCCCACAAAAAGATAATGAATATACAGGTCCTTCTCAAAATATTAGCATATTGTGATAAAGTTCATTATTTTCCATAATGTCATAATGAAAATTTAACATTCATATATTTTAGATTCATTGCACACTAACTGAAATATTTCAGGTCTTTTATTGTCTTAATACGGATGATTTTGGCATATAGCTCATGAAAACCCAAAATTCCTATCTCACAAAATTTGTATATTTCATCCGACCAATAAAAGAAAAGTGTTTTTAATACAAAAAACATCAACCTTCAAATAATCATGTACAGTTATGCACTCAATACTTGGTCGGGAATCCTTTTGCAGAAATGACTGCTTCAATGCGGCGTGGCATGGAAGCAATCAGCCTGTGGCACTGCTGAGGTCTTATGGAGGCCCAGGATGCTTCGATAGCGGCCTTTAGCTCATCCAGAGTGTTGGGTCTTGAGTCTCTCAACGTTCTCTTCACATTATCCCACAGATTCTCTATGGGGTTCAGGTCAGGAGAGTTGGCAGGCCAATTGAGCACAGTGATACCATGGTCAGTAAACCATTTACCAGTGGTTTTGGCACTGTGAGCAGGTGCCAGGTCGTGCTGAAAAATGAAATCTTCATCTCCATAAAGCTTTTCAGCAGATGGAAGCATGAAGTGCTCCAAAATCTCCTGATAGCTAGCTGCATTGACCCTGCCCTTGATAAAACACAGTGGACCAACACCAGCAGCTGACACGGCAGCCCAGACCATCACTGACTGTGGGTACTTGACACTGGACTTCTGGCATTTTGGCATTTCCTTCTCCCCAGTCTTCCTCCAGACTCTGGCACCTTGATTTCTGAATGACATGCAGAATTTGCTTTCATCCGAAAAAAGTACTTTGGACCACTGAGCAACAGTCCAGTGCTGCTTCTCTGTAGCCCAGGACTGGGGAATGCGGCACCTGTAGCCCATTTCCTGCACACGCCTGTGCACGGTGGCTCTGGATGTTTCTACTCCAGACTCAGTCCACTGCTTCCGCAGGTCCCCCAAGGTCTGGAATCGGCCCTTCTCCACAATCTTCCTCAGGGTCCGGTCACCTCTTCTCGTTGTGCAGCGTTTTCTGCCACACTTTTTCCTTCCCACAGACTTCCCACTGAGGTGCCTTGATACAGCACTCTGGGAACAGCCTATTCAGAAATTCAGAAATTTCTTTCTGTGTCTTACCCTCTTGCTTGAGGGTGTCAATAGTGACCTTCTGGACAGCAGTCAGGTCGGCAGTCTTATCCATGATTGGGGTTTTGAGTGATGAACCAGGCTGGGAGTTTTAAAGGCCTCAGGAATCTTTTGCAGGTGTTTAGAGTTAACTCGTTGATTCAGATGATTAGGTTCATAGCTCGTTTAGAGACCCTTTTAATGATATGCTAATTTTGTGAGATAGGAATTTTGGGTTTTCATGAGCTGTATGCCAAAATCATCCGTATTAAGACAATAAAAGACCTGAAATATTTCAGTTAGTGTGCAATGAATCTAAAATATATGAATGTTAAATTTTCATCATTACATTATGGAAAATAATGAACTTTATCACAAAATGCTAATATTTTGAGAAGGATCTGTAGATAAGGATCCTGTTTATTTTCCCCATTGGATCAAATCTAGCAACTGTTTAACCACAATTACATATCTTTATAAGGACTCTTTTTCACCTTTTCAGTCATATTATAACATTGGTTTCAGCAATGGCAGTGTTCGTGTGTTTCCGTGTGTGTGTGTGTGTGTGTGTGTGTGTGTGTGTGTGTGTATGTGTGTGTGTGTGTGTGTGTGTGTGCTGTAAACAGTACTTACGTGACTTTAGCTAAGGCTTTAAATGATTCTTTTACAAGTAAAAAAAGACAAGAACAGGAAAATGAAAACAAAAGGTAAAAATATAAAGACATAGCTTACCGAGTTTTGAATAGCTGCAATCTTAGGTTATTTTGTTTGTTTAATTTCAAAACTAACCAATTTCATTAATTTCTCAGGGCATAGCTTAAGGTTCATGAGCCGGTAACAACTTAGTGTGTTACAAAAAGAGGATCCAGTGAGATATTGGGGTAGCAGTAAAAAGCACTTTAGCTACATCTTCCTAAAAGCTAAAGTGAAGAACATAAAATCAGTTGCACAGAAGAAGGAGCCGTGGGTGTAACAGCAAAAGAGCAGAGTTAAGGGTGATAAAATAAATGTATTCTAAGACGAAGTTCTCTGATAAGGAGAAACCTGTAAGGATATGAAAAAGATTGCCCTACAGACTGGATTATTACATAATTTACTGGGCAAATGTCCAATGAAGTCAGTTCTACTTTCCAGCAGTTGGGCTCTTTCATACAATCTTTCTTTTTTTTCCACAGTTCGCGATTGTTCTGTGAAAATGTGCAAGTGATTTGATGTCTTCAGTGCCACACTGTACCAGATCATCCACTGAGTCTCAGCTGACCCATCTGCTGAAGACTAATGTAAATTTCAGTCTGATAAAAAGCAGTTGGTTCCTCAACTGAAAGGGTTCAAGGACTACTTTTCAGGCAACAGTGTGTAATGAAAATGAACAGTAATTCAGAGTGTAATTAGTTTGAAATTCTGAAGATATGAACAGATTAAACCTGTAATGCCTTTGCAAGATCATTAAAATTAAAGGAGGATCATATAAAAACGCATTAACATTTGTAAATTAAAGTGCTTTATAGAAGGATTAATGCCCCTTGAATCTTTTATGTTGTTGTGTTATAATTTCAATCTGAAAATACTCACAAAGAAAGGAATGGCAATTAGAAAAGTTTTAATGATGTGAAATTACATGGTTATTTCTTTGGTGCTCGGACCTGGGAGGAAGACATGAATGCTGAGAATGACATGAGCTAAAATGATCATTTGTAATGCTTAGATTTATTGATGTCTTCCCCCTGATTCGACACTGGTGGTGGATTGGCAGCCAGGGAGCGAGGAAGCCAGAAGTAGATGGGAAGGAAGATGGTGGAGGTGGGGTGGAGGAGGGATGAGCTCAGCTGACAAGCGAGGATGAACACAGCGGAAGGTCCTTTAAAAGCAAGGCATCGGGAGGTGATTGGATGGAGAATCAGACGGACAGGATGCTGATTGGAAGGCCGGGAGATGCACAGAAGAGGCATTGGAAGGTGGAGACGGTGAAGGTGAGTCTCTCATTCTGAATTTTCGTCTAAACTCCATGTCAGACGTATTTTATTAGGCTTTTATGTGCTAGACCAACACAAAGCGGTGCATAATTGTGAATTTGAAGGAAAATGATACATTGTTTTGAAAGTTTTAGGGCATGCTTTTGGGTTCAGCCCCCTGAGAACCAATTATAACTACAAGTCATTTGGGGTTTATGCCTCTACCCGCTTTACCCATCCTTTTGTACTGTGCCAGGTTGGACAGTGAACTGTGACTGCGAACATCAATTTTCAATTCTTTAACACTCAATTGGATTTAGATCTGGACATTGACTGAACCATTCTGACACATGAATATGCTTTGATCTAAACCATCCCTTTGTTGCTCTGGTTGTATGTGTACAGTAGATGTCCAGCTCGAAGGTGAAGCTCTGCTCCAATCTCAAGTCATTTGCAGCCTCAAGCAGGTTTTCTTCTAGTACTGCCCTGTATTCAGCTCCATTCATCTTCCCATCAAGTGATCATCTTCCCTGTCCCTAGAGAAGACCATCACCCCCACAGCATGATGCCACCACCCTGTTTCAGCATGAGGATTGGGTATTCAGGGAGATGTACAGTACTTGTTATTCTCCACACACAGGGCCTGGTCTACTAAATGTTTGCATGCATAAAAACACTTGCAAACTTAAAAGCCCACCCAAAGCTGATCTGCTAACCAGGTGTACCACAGATTGCATCTGTTAAATGAGCAGGATAGCAATCACAATCTATTTAGCATGTTTGCCTTCATGAATACTGTATGCAGAATATATGCTGATTATAAGAATGTCCACACACAATGTGATTTATCAAACATGAAATGAACTGAGCTCGCTGTTTTTGCATCTATTTTTAGCAAGTTTAACAGGCAGTTGCAAACTGCCACAGCATTACTTACAAATGTCTACAGTCATTGTGGTGAGAAGAGGGCATAGGTACAATCACAGACAACAGAGAGAGAATCGTCTGTGCCCGTTTCAACATATTTGGACTGTCAGAAATAAAACTAGTAGACACATATCACTTATCCAGCAATACCATTTCTCAGCTTTTGGAGCAAGTCATAAATAGAAGCCATGCCATATCTCCTGTTGGACTATTTTGTTTGCTAAATGTTGGACCATTTGCACGTTGCTGGACGCCACCAGGCCTTATGGCATCATCGGCCATTTTGTATTCCAGGACAGTCCGCCACTACAAATCCCAGCGGGCACCGCGGTTGATAGGACGGGGGCGTCACAGCTCTGATGCCACGGTCAACTATATAACAGAGTATGAGACGGCTCACCATTGCTTTTCAGCTTGGAACCAAGACGCGGTTACCGGCATCTGAAGCGCATCATTCTGGAGAAGAAAACCACACGTGGACTTTCATTCATTATCCCCGTTGGCCAAAGAGAAAACTACGCAAATTAAGCTTGCAGGAATAAGACGGCTTGTAAGTTTTCAACTTTACTGATCGAAGGCGTGGATTTAACACGTAACCAAAAAAACCACGGAGGTTTCAAGGAGACGCAATTTTTCCTCCTTGTTTTTTTTTTTTTGTTCCAGTCGACTAGTGACGGTCAGTAATGTTCTTCACCTTTCTGCCAAGGAGGCCACAAAGAAAGAAAACGGACCGTTCTTCTCTGAGTTATCCACGGACGCGTGGAAACCCTTCACCCCTTCTCTCTCTCCCTCTGCTCAAAGGAGACAACATCAAGGAAAATTCGTTCTTTTATTTTTATTTCTTTATTAGAAATAGCTTGGGCAGGGTAGAGTAGGGTTTTAGTGCGATTTACAATCGCTACTTATACTCCAATGTGTTCTGAATTGTATGTGCATGCCATTGTTTTTTGAAACTTGATTGCTATTGAATTTCGGAGGCTGCCGAGTCTCGCAATTTGTGTTTTTACTGTCTGGATACCTGAACGCAGGTGCGCGTGGAACTGAACTGCTATAATAACATTATGGTGAAAACCAACCATTTTCTACGTCTTCAACTTCATGTTTTATTAGTTGCCGCCAAACGTTTGACAACCCTTTGTGTGCTCGAACATCCACAGCGGTGGGGGATGTTTTATGATTTACAGTGTAACTAAGCCCCACTTTGGGAGTGACGCTTCCAAAGCTTCTTTCAACACCATATTCCTCTTGTATTTTTGCCATAACTGCCATAACTGCTGGTTTGATTTCATACACACGTGATGCTGTTGTTTTATTGTGTTTAGCTAGATATTTTACCCTTTCGTGTAGAACTTTGCATGTTTAACTAGGTGAAGATTATTGAATCGGAAGAGCGAGTTGTATCAGGGCTGTTGATTTAATAAATTTTTTTTGTGCAAGAGTGATTTGTCAGTCAAAATAAGGTTAAAGTCCCCACATTTTGGCAGAAATGGTTGATTAAACAGTGACATCTAATAATAGTTATCAACTATTCTTGAGAATTTAATAATTGTAATTATCAAGGGCTTTGGGCCACAATTACAACACCAGACGACATCTCTGGTTTCGATTCATAAATGAGGATTTTTGGTTAAGAAATTAATTTTCTCAAATTATTATTTTTAATTATAATTCTTGATATATATGAATTAATCAATAATCATAATCCCAACACTCCTATGGACAAACACCTTGCAACACTGCATGTTCTTGCATCTGGATCATTCACTTTATGGCACAACACTGTTGTCCGGATCACACTAGCACTACTATATAGCCCAGGAAAGGTGACACAGATTATAGTTGTCTGCTGCAACAAGAATTGCAGCAGATCGGTCCTGTTGACAGATCTCCTTAGCTCCTCTAGAGGTATAATAGGATCTACCTTCTCCGTCTGTCAGTTAAAGTGCATAGCAATTTCTCGGCAAGTTTGCAGTTGTGCCATATGTTTTCCATTTTTAGATGAATGCGTGAATAATGCTCCAATAGATGTTTTGGATATGGTTTTATATTCAAACCCTAGTTTAAAGTTCTCCACAACTTTGTTAGTATCCTGTCTGCTGTGTTCCTACATTAATTTTATCCAACATAAAACTCTGAGGCCTTCACAGAACAGCTGGATTTTTACTGAGACTAAAGTACACACAGGTGGACTTCTGAAGGTGTGTGGTGTTTACTTTTAAGCTATTTGTTGTGACTCAAAAGTATAAAACACTGAGAGTCAATAACAGGCTGAATACCACGCCACACTTTTAAGATTTTTATTTGTAAAACATTTTGAAAGAAATAAGTCATTCTCCTTTCACCACACAGTTATGTAAATCTCTGAGTTTGTGTATCATGTAAAATACCAATAAACACATTTAAGTTTATGGTTGTAATGAGTATTCTGGAAGGCACATTATGCAAATGCCTTAATAATTTTCCTGAACTGAGTACACCATTTAGGAGATTCTCTGCAACATCCTTAAATGAGTCATTTAGCTAAGAAATTTAGCCCCAAGTGTCAAAATTAAATTGAAGCTTAAAATGCTTTGTGATGTAGCTCTGAAATCTTGCCATTTAAAAAAAAATGAGCTGCATGTTGAAAGCAACTTCCTAAATTACTGAATAAGTATCCAAATAAAAATCGCCCAGGATCAACACAGATGTTAGACATGATGAGTCAGATATTTAATCCAACAAAAGAGAGTAGTTGAAAGGCCAGAGCTGTTAACCAAACTGCCACAATACTCAGATTGTTAAACACAGGCTACAATGTGTCTGGGGAACTTGAACGTTTTCACTGTTTGAATATGACACATCCATGGTAAAGCCTATGAGACAAGTGTGACCACTTTCGATTGTGTGTTGCCTCTAAATGTGATGACTACACACAAACCTTCCAGCACAGCAGTAAGTGGCATAGCCAGGTCCAAATTATCAGCTGAATGAATGCATCTTTCAGACCCCATTATTCGGATTTGGCAATCCACACACAACAAACGTACCCCACAACAAACTGAGGCATCTGGAGAAACGGAGGGTGAAAAAAAAAGTTCCTTTCACTGAGCTGGCATGATAAGACCGTCTGTATTTCCACTCCCTTTATCACGTTTCATCCCAGACAATGGATTGAATTTCAAAAGCCAATAAACAAGGGAGATCTCCATTCTGCATGGCAGTTATCACAAACCAGCGTCCCGCTCTCATTTGCTCGCCCCTCTTGTCCCCCCGTTATTTTCTTTCCCCTTTCTCTGAAATAAGCAGGAAAAGAGAGATGGAAATTAAAAGTGGGGAAGGAGAGCTGGGAGAAAAGAAAGGGAGCAGAGGAGATGAGACGCCTTCATGCTCCGGCTCTTCTTTCATTGGACTGATAAAGGGAAACATCAAGGCCAGGGGTGGATGCGTTTTTTTTCCCTGTTAACTGAATGAGGCTTTTGAGGAGCCGCTCCCCTGAGAGATGTTTGGAGGAACGGGGAGTGGTGAGCCAACATAATAAATATTCTTATCTGTTATTGTCATTGTAATGGGACAGGGCAGAGGGAGGGAGGGAGGAAGCGACAGAGGATAGCTATGTTGGTGCCAGGGGACCTGACAGTGTTGACATGCAGAGCTGAGAAAATCAAATGAGAGACAGAAAGGGAGAAGGTAAAGAGATGGAAAAAGAAAAGATCTTAAACCCGAGGGAATTTGAGTGTAATTATCTGTGGGTCGTCTTGGTAGGGAAAGAAGATATAAACAAGAAGAGGTGACAGTGGGGCTTTACTGTATCACATGTGGCCAGATGTTCTTAACAAGCAGGAGGAAGTGTCTTTAACTTGGAAAGGATGTCCTACTATTATTGAAAATTCTGTCTATTTTCTTCTGGGGTCGCTATACGGAAACATCAGCTATAAAATGGAAGTGCAAAAACTCGGAGATGTTTAATTTTAATAATTACATTTGCAAGGAATAGGCACCAACATTCCAGGGACAAGAAGTGAAATAATGTTTTGACGGTCAATAGTTCGTCACAAGGACTTTGCTTCAACAATGCCAAATAAACAAAATTTCGTGGCCAATTTCAGATCCCTTGTTCTTTTAAAGCTTTCACCTGCCAAAACTCATGTTAGCCAAACTACTGTGTAAGAAGCATTTGTAGGAGCCATGCAATTCACTTGTTTCTGGCTTTCTTTTGGTGAGCAGTCATTAACTATTTATATTAGGAACAGAGGTAATGTCATGCGTATTGTGTGAAAACAGCCGCTGTAAAACAGGGATTTACTAATATTGTTAAAAAAAGACCAAATCATGACTAAGTTGATCATTTAAACTGGCTTTAGCTTCCTATAACAAGCAATTGGCTTAATCTGCTACTTGCAAACTGAATAATCAGTGAGATTTGCCTATTTTTGTACCCAAAGAACAGTGTAATTCCTACTAGCAACAGACGTTAACAGCAGCATACGTCTTTGCATTTTATGCATTTAAGCACCAAAGGAGCATACATTCACTGGTCAGTTTATTAGGTGCATCTTGCTTGTACCAAGTAGATCCTTCTTTTGCCTTCAGCATTTACTGCAGAGTTTTTCAGCTACACATCTATGCAACTCTCCCATTCCATCACATACCAAAGGTACTCTTCTGAGTGAGAACCTAATTTGAGAGAATGTGAGCTTTGTGCATTATTCTCCTGGAAGTAACCATTCGAAGATGGGTACATTGTGGTTGTATTGGGATGGACATGGTCAGCAGCAATCCTCAGATAGGCTGTGATGATTAAATTGGTAATATAAAGGGCCCAAAGTGGGCCAGGAAAATATTCCCCACATTACTACTACACCTCCTCCCACCGACTGGAACTGTTGATTCAGGGTAGGATGAATCAATACTTTAAGCATATTTTGTTGTGTTGTTTTCTATTCTATTTTCAAAAAATAAAACATTTCAAAGAGAAAAAAATAATTATGTTTGGATTCAGTGGCAACCGCAGTGCTTCCCATTCAAATATGGCTAGCCTGGACCCCCTTGTTAAATTACATAAAACTTAGGGTGTTATATTTCATTCACATTTTAACTTTGAAAAACAAATTTGTTCAGTTGTTCATTCTCTTTTGAACGGATGTTTTTTTTTATCTTTGAATTGGTGATCCATGCTTTTATTACGTCCTAACTGGATTATTTTACTCTTTATACATTGGTGTTAGTCAGGCCTGCCTTGTGTGATTGCATTTGATCCAGAATGCAGCAGCTCGTGTTCTGACCCAAAGTGAAATACGTGGGCATATTTTCTCCATTATTGCAAGTCTCCTATGTCTCCCTGCTAACTTTAGAACTGATTTTAAAGTTTTTAATTTGACTAATAAGGCACTAAACAGTCTGGCTTCTCTGTATTGTCTGACATGCAGCCTTATGCACCCTTCATACCCCTAAAATCTAATGATTCCTTGCTTTTAGCTGTACCACTGTCTAGGCTGGACCACAGGGGTGATTGGGGCCTTGGAGTTGTAGCCTCTTACCTGAAATAAAATGCCTCTACATATCAAACAGGCTCCAACCGCCAGTGTTTTTAAGTCTCATCAAAAACACATCTATACTTATTGGCATTTCATGTTATAAGGGAAAAAGGTTTCTCTTTTTCTTCTTTCTCTATTTTTTCTGTGTATTTTGTCTTTTGTGCTTTGCTGTATTTCATTACTTTCTGTACCACACTTTGGTCAAGGTTGTAGTTTTTTTTAAATGTGCTATATAAATAAACTTGAATACCAAAGTCTAAACTTACCATCTAAAAGTTGTTGGTTTGTTTTCCAATTTTGGCGAACTTGTGTTAATTGTACCTTCAGTTACAATCCTAGCAGACAGCAGTTGCACCAAGTGTGGTCTTCTGCCGCTGTAGCTCACTTGCTTCTGGAAATATTGGTTGCTAGTAGAGCTTCCGTTGCCTTCTATCATCTTTAAACCAGTCTGACCATTCTCCTCTGACCTCTGAAATCAACAAAGCATTTTTGTCCACACAGCTGTTGATCACTGGGAGTTTTTTTTCTTTTTAGAAACGACTCTCTGTAAACCTGAGAGATGGTTGTATATTAAAATCCTAGTACATCATCAGTTTCTGAAATCTTAGTTCAGACCATCGGGCAACAACAACCATGCCATTGTCAGTAAGGATTAAAGTGGCAAAGACACTTAAATCCCCTTTATTTGATATTCTGATTCTCAGTTTCAACTTCAACTAATGTCAGAATGCACTGAGTTGCTGCTTGTGATACGCTGATTCACTATTTGCTTTGACAAGCAATTGAAAGGGTGTACCTAATAAAGTGAGCTAGTGAGTGTCTCAAACACTAAAGGAACACATAAAGGTGGTAGAGGTATTTACGTGTAAAGATGTAATGACATACAAACTGCCAGAAGTGCAAATAAACTGTTAATTACATAAGTTATTACTGTGTTCAAAACACATGGCAGCCATATTGGATTTTATGCTTGGGGTTCATAAGGAGCAATTGTATTTTAACTTGTGGTGTTACTTGGAAAGCATAATATTTAATGAAATGTTGCCTGCTCTAGTCTGATGTCCAGCTGATGGTATGGTAATACTGAGGTATTTTAACTCCTTCACCACCTCCACTTTGTCTCATGATGGAAATATTGTTTGATTATTCTTACATTATGCTACAAAGCTGTCCACCAGCACTCTGTACTCAACCTCTTGTCCATCTTTGATACAACTAACAACAACAGAGTCATTCTGAGTATTTCTAGATGACAGTACTCTGTCTTGTCCTGAAAGTTCAAGATGTAGAGTGCACAAAGGAATGGTGAGAGTACAGCCCCCTGTGATGCTCCTGTGCTTCTAATCTCCTGGTCAGACACACAACTCTTTAGTCTCCCAAACTGTTGTGTATTTTCAGGTAGTCATCATTCCAGGCGATTGTGGAGGCATCCACTTGTGTCTTCTGAAGATACAGGTAGATGCGGCATATCAGGGTCTACTGTGTTAAATGCAGTGGAGAAATCCAAATACATGATCCTTAAAGGCCTGTCTGCTTAAATGACAGTGGGTTTGTTGAAGCAGGTGCATATTGGCATCTTTACCTCTAACTTATCGTATTTAAGCAAAATGTAGTGGGTCTTGAAAGCTGATAGTTTGTGTACTCTGGTAGGCCAGTAAAAATCTCTCCAGAAAACATTATGAAGTCCGAGGTTAGGAAGAATGAGGTTTCTTAGGTACTGGAACAAGGCAGGATGTCTACCATAAAACTGTAACCTTCTCTTGGGTCACACTAAAGTTTGAGAGATTTTGCAGAATCGTACATAGCTAGTCCACATAGGCCTTGATACTGTGCTGACTACAATACAAGCAGCCACTATGGTTTTGTCAGGTCCTCTCACAGCTCAATAAGAAGGTCCTGATCCATGTCCAAATCCAAATCTATCATGATTGTAAGGGTCCTTCCTGCACTGCAGGACCCTGGAGAGCTGCACTGGTGAGTGTGGTTGGCAACCTGCAGTTCTCACACATTACTGCAATCTTCTCATCATCCCCACAGGGAATACAAGAAGCTGCTGGACAACCAGTCTTCAGATGATGATCACCCTGTGTTAGAGGTATTATTCTTTGTTTCTTTTAATTTATGATTCCTTTGAGTAATCTAGCTACATCCATGTGTTGTCTTGAGTTAATCTCTGTGTGATTCACTCCTCATGCTCTCTCTCTTTCAGGTATCCTGTTCTGGATCCCACTCCTTGGATCTCCAGAGCTACTTTCTTGTTGTAACTGAACAAACCTGGGAATCTTACTTACTACACAGACATTCCTCACAGCTCAAACCCCACTCACCTGCCCACTCTCCAAAGATGAGAGCTGCTCCTCCTGGAAAACATCTGTCTTCCCCTTTTGCGTCAACCCACCGATTGCCACCAAGCAATTGGTGGGTTGACCAAGCAGTATCTATGATTCAAACCATTAAGCCCACACTACAGATCTGTGGAAACGTTATTCACCAACTTGCTCCATCTAACTTCTGCCCTGTCTCCCACAGACCTTGCCAGAGACAAGAATCCAAATTGATTCCTGTACATGACTGCAGAATAAACCATTGTCAATAAACCACTTGCCTTTGCATTTCATCTCCCTAATTGATATCTGTATATGTGTCGGAACACTGAACATGAATACGTCCATGATGCATGAGTTCATACGTTGTCCCCGCTCCCACAAGGTCACACCAGCTTTCTTGCATAGTTTAAAAACATGCTTGCTTTGGGACTACAGCCACTCCAAATTGCTCTTAAAGAGGACCTATTATGCAAAATTAACTTTTTGATAGTTTTTTATGCTTCCATTTGGATCCCCAATGCTTCTACAAACAGTCCAAACGCCAAAAAAAAACATTTAGCCGTTTTTTGCCTAATGAATGTTTTATTCTTTCTAGAAAATGAGCTGTTTCTAAAGTTATTTAATTGTGACATAAAAATTACGCTGGCACCTAGCAACATTACCTAAGTCCTGTCCCTGACTAGCAACTGAAGTGGAGCTCCACCCATTTCATTTTCAGTAGAGGATCTCTTGCCGCCAGCTGGTTTTACCTTACACGCGCTTTACAATGGCTACCCTCAAAGGCAGATGTTCTTGTGTTGGCTGCAAAAACAGTTTCATGGCTTCATTTTATTTTTTAGGGCAATGTTCCAGTCATATTGCAGAGTACTAGTTTGTGCGAATCACTTCCACACAGACTGCTTTGAGAACTCACATCAGTACACGTCAGGATTTGCAGAAAGACTTAGACTAAAGAAAAATTCAGTCCTTGCTGTTCATGGCAAATCTGCATATGACAGAAATGTAAGTACTTATTGTTGTCTTATAAGTTTCGGTTTCGTTTTCACCTGCTGGTTGGGGGCGTTGCCATATACAGCTAATTGGGATAAAAGTGACAGTTCCCTAAAACAGCTCATTCTTAGGAGCTCCACAAAGAGGTAACAGAGGAGGTGAAATGTCATTATCTGAGAATGATTTTGTGCAAAAATGTAATTAACATGTTTTATATAGTCCATAAACCTTTCCCAAATGTTTAATAGGAAGGATAATAGGTCACCTTTAAGTGTAAGTGTTTGCATACATGATTGTTTGACCTGTATGTCTCTACAGGTATGTTTCCTCTGCACAAACCAAGGTTGTTTTCTGGGGTAGTTTTACTCCCCCCTGATTTTCCACTGCAGGAACCAGAGCGAAATCAGACAAAGTGAGTAGAAAATTATGCCAGAATGCAGCCATGGAAGGAAGGTTGTCCTTTCTGAACAAACTCTAAACTATTGGTGGAGTTTTGTGGTAGAACAAACATTTATTACTGGTTAAATATTCCCATCATTTTGTTTCAGTCAGGTCATATTGACAATTAAATGTGAACTTTCAGTTATACAACAGGAGAAACTGGTGTTTTTTGCAAACTGGTGTTTTTTGCAAACATAACATTTAAGATGTTATGTTTAAGATGGCGCCGCAGATGGTTGCCTCAGCATCTTGGTGGGCACTGTTTTGTTTTGTTTTTTGCTTTAAAACAGTCTTCTGTGATGGTACCCGGAGCTCTCTCAACAGAGAAGAACTCATGAGCATCAGGGCTACTACACCAGAGGAGTTATTTCCCACTTTTCTGCTTACTGCTGGAATTTTTGGACATTCTGGTCAAAGGTGCGCTCACGCGGTGAAACGCCGGAAGAGAGGGAAACGGGCTGGGTTGCTGGTACGTCTTTGCAGGCGTGGACTACGAACACCGTTGCCTAGAATATTTTTCTCTAACGTGCGCTCACTTCCCAACAAAATTGAGGAACTACAACTGCTGTTGGGAAAAAACAGGGACTTTTATTCATCGGCAGTTTTGTGCTTCACGGAGATGTGGCTGTGTGGATTAATACCGGACTCTGTGATGCAGCTGGCAGGATTCCAGCTCTACAGAGTGGACAGAGACAGGGAACTCTCCGGCAAAGCGAAAGGTGGAGGAATCTGTTTCTACCTCAACAGTGGTTGGTGCAACGACGTGACAGTGATTCAGCAGCACTGTTCTCCAGACCTGGAATCCTTCACCATAAACTGTAAGCCTTTCTATTCCCCCCGTGAGTTTGCTTCGTTCATCCTGGTCGGTATTTACATCCCGCCGCAAGCTAACGTGCAGGTCACACAGCGCATGCTCGCCGACCAGATACTGAGTGTGGAGCGGACCAACCCGGACTCCTTAGTTATCATCGTTGGCAACTTTAACAAAGGTAATCTCACCCATAAACTCCCCAAATATAGGCAGTTTATAAAATGTCCGACCAGAGAGGACAACATTCTGGATCACAGTTACACCACCATCAGAGACGCTTATCATGCCGTCCCACGTGCTACACTGGGCCAATCCGACCACATCATGGTCCACCTGATTCCTGCATACAGGCAGAAACTAAAGCTCTGCAAACCTGTTGTGAGGACGAAGTGGAGCAGTGAGGCTGTGGAGAATCTCCAGAAGTGTTTAGGCTGTACAGACTGGGATGTGTTCAGGACTACTACCTACAGTCTGGACGAGTACAGAGAGGCTGTGACTTCCTACATCAGCTTCTGTGAGGACAGCTGTGTACCATCATGCACCAGGGTGAGTTACAACAATGACAAACCCTGGTTCACAGCCAAACTCAGAAGGTTAAGACTGGATAAGGAAGAGGCCTTCAGGAGTGGGGACAAAGACATATACAGAGAGGCGAAGTACAAGTTTGGCAAGACAGTGAAAGAGGCCAAACAACTGTACTCTGAGAAGCTCCAAAACCAGTTCTCAGCCAACGACTCTGCATCTGTGTGGAAAGGGCTCAGGCAGATCACCAACAACAGGCCGAAAGCCTCCCACTCCATCAACAACCGACGCCTCGCCAACGACTTGAACGAGTTCTACTGCCGCTTTGAAAGACAAAGGGACAGTCCTGCAACCATCCCCCACGACACCCCCCAACACCTGCAGCCACAATCCACCACCCCACCTCCCCAACCTCAAGAGGGGCCTTGGCACCTCCAACCCCCACCCTGAAGTTCCCCCCCATAAGCCCACTACCCACGCCAGGGATGGCTCTTTCCATCCAGGAGAGGGACGTCCACAAACTCTTCAGGAGACAGAACCCCCGGAAAGCTGCTGGACCGGATTCTGTCTCACCAGCCAGCCTGAAGCACTGCGCTGATCAGCTGTCTCCAGTCTTCACAGACATTTTTAACACCTCACTGGAGACATGTCATGTGCCAGCCTGCTTCAAGTCCTCCACCATCATCCCTGTTCCCAAGAAGCCAACAACCACAGGGCTTAATGACTTCAGACCCATCGCCCTGACCTCTGTGGTGATGAAGTCCTTTGAGCGCCTTGTGCTCTCACACCTAAAAGACATCACCGACCCCCTCCTGGACCCCCTGCAGTTTGCCTACAGAGCCAACAGGTGTGTAGATGATGCAGTCAACTTAGCCCTTCACCTCATCCTCCGGCACCTGGACTCCACAGGAACCTACGCCAGGATCTTGTTTGTGGATTTCAGCTCTGCCTTCAACACCATCGTCCAAGCTCTGCTCCAGGAGAAGCTCTCCCAGATGAGTGTGCCCGACTCCACCTGCAGGTGGATCACTGACTTCCTGTCTGACAGGAAGCAGCGCGTGAGGCTGGGGAAGCACGTCTCTGACTCCCTGACCATCAGCACCGGTTCCCCCCAAGGCTGTGTTCTCTCTCCTCTGCTCTTCTCCCTGTACACCAACAGCTGCACCTCCAGTCACCAGTCTGTCAAGCTTCTGAAGTTTGCGGACGACACCACCCTGATCGGACTCATCTCTGATGGTGACGAGTCCGCGTACAGATGGGAGGTGGACCATCTGTTGGACTGGTGCAGCCAGAACAACCTTGAGCTCAACGCTCTAAAGACAGTGGAGATGGTTATGGACTTCAGGCAGAACCCAGCCCCACCTGCCCCCATCACCCTCTGTGACTCCACAATTGACACTGTGGAATCTTTCCGCTTCCTGGGAACCATAATCTCCCAGGATCTCAAGTGGGAGCCAAACATCCGCTCCCTCATCAAGAAAGCCCAGCAGAGGATGTTCTTCCTGCGGCAGCTGAAGAAATTCAACCAGCCAAAGACTATGATTGTGCACTTCTACACAGCCATCATTGAGTCCATCCTCCTCCATCACCATCTGGTACGCCGCTGCTACAGCCAAGGATAAGGGCAGGGTGCAGCATGTCATCCGGTCTGCTGAGAAGGTGATTGGCTGCAGTCTACTGTCGCTCCAGGAGCTGTACACCTCCAGGACCCTGAAGCGGGCAGGGAAGATTCTGGCTGATCCCTCCCACCCTGGTCACAGACTCTTTGAGACTCTCCCCTTTGGCAGGAGGCTGCGGTCCATCCGGATCAAAACCTCAAGCCACAAGAACAGTTTTTTCCCATCTGTCACCAGCCTTGTTAACAAAGCCCAGAAACCACCCTGACACTCTCCCTTTCCCCCACACCCCACCTTTTTTGCTGACAGGACACTTGTAACTTGCAACTCTATGCGTTACATTAACGCTCAGCTGGGACTCCTGCTTTACTTGCACTGCCATACTTGCACACTGATCATCTGCACTGTTGTACTGCTCTCGCACCCTATACTGCTCTATATTTACTCTCACTCACTTAAAACTGTGCAAATATATTTAGATTATATCGTAGATATGTTTATACTGTTTAATTTGTATTGTATTGCACCGACTACGCCAAAACAAATTCCTTGTATGTCCAAAAACGTACTTGGCAATAAAGCTTTTCTGATTCTGATTCTGATTAAAGCCAGTCACTAAATACCCCAATACCTGCCCAGTTTCGGACACTACTGTGGAACCACACACAAGACACATCAAGGTAAAATGGTTCTAGAAATTTGAGTACTGAGGAAAAAAAACATTTTTGAACCCACAGCCTTCTGTTGCAATGTGAGACCCAGACTAGGCCCCCCCCCCAACAATGTATCCTCTGCTAAATGGACTCGCTGTAACATATGGTGTAAGCTGTGGGACTTAAATGTACATTCTCTTAACAAGTTCTTGATATATGTGATGTGTATTCCATTTAAGGCACGCCCTAACTCTTGTCTTTATAGACAAGACGTCACACAGAGCTTTTAAAACACAGAACAGCCTCACAAACTAATACGCTGCCATGTCAAAGCTCCACCTGGGGACTGCTTTCCTTCGTTTTCTAAAAAGATTGTGGTCTGTTTTAGAGATCAGAGAGCAAAAGTGTATGCTTTTCGGATGTACGTGCACATATATATATAAAAAAAAGATCTACCAACGGTACTGATTGTGTGGTCAAACTTCACAAAGAGTGCTCAAGAAAACATGGACATAGAGTGTTGTATTGTGTAATTTCCTTGTAGCTTAGGGCGCGTTAGCTGGCAGGCTCTATGCTCAGGCTGATCAATTATTTAAGCTACTTTGAGCATTCCGTGTTTCCCCTGGATTTATTACGTCCAGCTGGCGGAAGTGTGGCACAAGGATAAACGAGATGCATTGAGAGAGACAAATACAAAAGAGAATCATCAACTGCGTTGCCACCTAATGCTACGCAGGAGCAACATTATAGAGAAAAGTTTGGTGAGTTTGGTCCTAAGTTCTGCTATGCACAACAGCGCATTCAACATGACAGCAGGCTGTATCAGAGATGTGTTACTTTTATCTGGAAAGATAGAGATATGAGGTAAAATAGACAACCTTTGTGTTCTTGCTTGCTTGCTTGAGCGCGGTGTCTGTGAATAGATGCGAGAAGAAGCTGCTTAGCATTTGTATGCGTGCGTATGTGTGCACATATTTTCTCCCACGCAGTGGCAGCTTGCAGCTGTAATGAATGGGGCCTGGGGAAAGCTGAGAGGATGGGAGGTGGCAGATCATAAATAATCATTTATCCCACCGTTTCCCCTGCTTCGCCGCCTGACAGACCACTGGGTGCAGGCCGGAAGCAGGCAGCAAAGCGAGCTGAGTTGCAGCTGCACCACCTAGAGCACATATGTGGCCTCAGTGCTTTGCGACAGATTTTTCTTCACAGCAGGTCCGTCTCTCCAATACTCCAGTGAAATGAGCAAAAAGAAGAAACTATTGAATAGTGAAGATGGGTTGCCTGTGGAAAAAAACAGATCATATTGGCAAAGAAAAGAAGTGTAGAAAAACAGACCAACAAGAAATGCTTCCTAATCTTGGAGAGAGTATGAAGTAATGAAAAGAGAAATGAAAATTAAATGCCAGCCTATATTGTTATGTGTGTTATTTATCTTAAAGTCAATAGCCTTCTCACCCGTTAACTTTTAATGTGTACTTCCAATTGGAGCCTGAAATTAAACAGTGCTAGAGGAAATCAGCAGCACATAATGGCATAGCCCTGAGGGGAAATTCACTCATAAACAAAGGTTTGCTGTTCCTGCAGGGGGGAAGTGTGTGTGGGGTGGTGGGAGAGGATTGCATTATAAGTGGCAAAGATTCATCCTGAACAGAGAGCTGATACACCAAACAACTGCGGTGCGTTTAATATAATTGTTAAAGCGTAGTGTTATCAGTCAAGCAACAACAAGCTTACAGCGCCTTGCAACAATATTCATAGCCCTTGAACTTCTCCACATTTTGTCACTTTGCCACCACAAGCTTCAATTTATTTTACGGGGATTTTAAAGTAAGTGACCACAGAGCAAATCATTGTAAAAAAGAAGAAAAATGAAATATGGTTTTTAAAGGTCCTTACAACAAAAAATCTGAGAAGTGTTGCATTTCTTTTCAGCTAGTTTCCTAACAGAAAAGGAGCAGTGTGGTTTTCATTCTGGCCGTGGAACACTGGACTAGCTCTACACCCTCTTCAGGGTACTCGAGGGTTCATGGGAGTTTCCCCAACTGGTCCACGTGTTTTGTGGACCTGGAGAAGGCATTCGCCTGTGTCCCTTGTGGTGCCCTGTGGAGGGTGTTCCAGGAGAACAGAGTCGGGGGCCCTTTATTAGAGACCATCCGGTCTCTGTTCAAGCAGAGCAGGAGCTTGGTCCGCATTGCCGGCACTAAGTCCAACCTGTTCCCGGTGCATGTTGGACTCCGGCAGGGCAACCCTTTGTCACCGGTCTTGTTCATAACTTTTATGAGGTGAGGTGTTCCAGGCATGTCCAGCGGGAGGAGGCCTAGGGGACGGCCAAGGACACGCTGGAGGGTCTATGTCTCTAGGCTGGTCTGGGAACACCTTGGGCTCCCGCCGGAGGAGCTGCAGAAGGTGTCTGGGCAGAGGGAAGTCTGGGTGTCTCTACTGAGTCTACTGCCCCTGCGACCCGGTCCCGGATGAAGGGGAAGACGACGAGTACGAGTAGTTTCCTAACATTGTCCAAAATAAAAATCCACGCAACCAGTTGCCTTCATAAGTCACCTAATTAGTAAACACAGTCCCCCTGTGTATAAATCCATCATTCAAAAATGGAAAGAGTATAGCATGCCTGCAAACTTATCAAAGTATGTTGTTGTGATTATGAATATGAACATATTATTTAATATTAATACTTTAATATTTTATTAAATAATATTTCAGTCTGTTAAGGGTTGTCCTGTGAATACCAGCCCAGTAAGGCGATGGTATTAGGACAAAATCGAAAAGGGTGAACCAAGCTCTGACATCATTGAACAGCAAAACTCTGTACACACATGGAATGAATTCTCACAATTTCTTAAAATACAAGAATTTATTAACAAAAATAACTCAAAGTCAAACATTTCAATCAACAAACTCTTTACTATGCTAAAACAATCCAACTAAACTACCAAGCAGAATGAAAGAATAAGGAAGACTAATGGGCTATGTACAATATAAACAAGTTGATCAATGAAGGTTGAAAACCATGATAGAAAGAGTGATACAACATTACCATGCAATGTTATTTATGTTTAAGAACCAAGGATTATCTTGAAGAATCCGGAAGTGAAGTGAAGTTAGTCTTGGAACTAACTTAGGCAATAATTGGTATACCTTTAAACAACCATTCACAATGCAAGATCAGATAAAATATTATTTCAATAAAATAATATTTTAAAAAATGATTTGCTGAATAAAACCAACGTTTCTGGATGACCATATTTAAGGAAATATTATTTTGAATAAGAACCAAATCTTTCTGGAGAAATGGGGCTTAATGGTGTTTACTTAGTTATCAAGTTTAGTAAAATAAGGGAAATATTATTTCCTAGATTGAAAACTAACAACCTTTTTGGGTAAATTATCTTTAGTAGGCAAGCACATGTTATTAGCTGTTAGCGTTTGGAGCTAACAAAAGAAGCTTATAGCTTATAATCAGAATCAAACATACAGTACAGACCAAAGGTTTGGACACACCTTCTCATTCAAAGAGTTTTCTTTATTTTCATGACTATGAATATTGTAGATTCACACTGAAGGCATCAAAACTATGAATTAACACATGTGGAATTATATACTGAACAAAAAAGTGTGAAAAAACTGAAAATATGTCTTATATTCTAGGTTCTTCAAAGTAGCCACCTTTTGCTTTGATTACTGCTCCGCACACTCTTGGCATTCTGTTGATGAGCTTCAAGAGGTGGTCACCTGAAATGGTTTTCCAACAGTCTTGAAGGAGTTCCCAGAGATGCTTAGCACTTGTTGGCCCTTTTGACTTCACTCTGCGGTCCAGCTCACCCCAAACCATCTCGATTGGGTTTAGGTCCGGTGACTGGAGGCCAGGTCATCTGGCGCAGCACCCCATCACTCTCCTTCTTGGTCAAATAGCCCTTACACAGCCTGGAGGTGGGTTTGGGGTCATCGTCCTGTTGAAAAATAACCCCCAAACCATCACACCTCTTCCTCCATGCTCCACGGTGGAAACCAGGCATGTAGAGTCCATTCGTTCACCTCTTCTGCACCGCACAAAGACACGGTGGTTGGAACCAAAGATCTCAAACTTGGACTCATCAGACCAAAGCACAGATTTCCACTGGTCTAATGTCCATTCCTTGTGTTCTTTAGCCCAAACAAGTCTCTTCTGCTTGTTGGCTGTCCTCAGCAGTGGTTTCCTAGCATCTATTTTACCATGAAGGCCTGATTCACACAGTCTCCTCTTAACAGTTGATCTAGAGATGTGTCTGCTGCTAGAACTCTGTGTGGCATTGACCTGTTCTCTAATCAGAGCTGCTGTTAACCTGCAATTTCTGAGGCTGGTGACTCGGATGAACTTATCGTCCGCAGCAGAGGTGACTCTTGGTCTTCCTTTCCTGGGGCGGTCCTCATGTGAGCCAGTTTCTTTGTAGCGCTTGATGGTTTTTGCGACTGCACTTGGGACACTTTCAAAGTTTTCCCAATTATTCGGACTGCCTGACCCTCATTTCTTAAAGTAATGAGGGCCACTCGTTTTTCTTTACTTAGCTGCTTTTTTCTTGCCACAATACAAGTTCTAACAGTCTATTCAGTAGGACTATCAGCTGTGTACTGTATCCACGTCCTATACAACACAACTGATGGTACAAACCCCATTTATAAAGCTTGAAATCCCACTTATTAAACCTGACAGGGCACACCTGTGAAGTGAAAACCATTTCAGGTGAATACCTCTTGAAGCTCATCAACAGAATGCCAAAAGTGTGCGGAGCAGTAATCAAAGCAAAAGGTGGCTACTTTGAAGAACCTTGAATATAAGACATATTTTCAATTGTTTCACACTTTTTTGTTCAGTATATAATTCCACATGTTAATTCATAGTTTTGATGCCTTCAGTGTGAAGCTACAATATTCATAGTCATGAAAATAAAGAAAACTCTTTGAATGAGAAGGTATGTCCAAACCTTTGGTCTGTACTGTATACCTTTAAAATACCATTAATGAAAGGGTTCAAATGCATAGGTGTGGACGGCTTGTTATGGCCGATCTTCTGTGTTGAAAATCATCCTTTAAATAAAGTTTGTCTTAACTTTAACACAAACACAGAACACAAACCGAGCATGTGCTGAGTTTTCAACACAAACAAAACCAAACGTCATAAAACGTAAAATGTTTAGATTATTTCACTCTAAATTACTTCTCTATGCCGAAAACACAACCTCTTACCTGAACCGTGCCGAAGAAAAGTAGTCCGGGGCGACAAAGTTGAGGAAAGCTTCCACAGTGAACAAAGGGTTAGCTTGCAGCTAACCTCCATCGCTGTGGGTGGGGCGGCTTGTTCTGCAGGGCCGGCCAAACTGCACGTTACTGCTGTAGCCACAGTGATGCGGTCCCGTTGTCCTTCCTTCAGACTGGGAAAACCTCCTCCACTCGGCGTTGTAGAGACAGGGTTTCTGCTGGGAACTCTCCGGAACAGTTTGCTTCTGTAGACCTCAGAGAGAAAAGTCAAGCCACGCTTGTACCTTAATTACCCCCGTTCATGAATGAATACCGGATACACAAACAGCTATTCATTCCTACTTAACTTAGTGCATATGATCACGTGATCGTTTGACACTCTTGGATCCAGTTTGAAGAGTTATGTCTGTTTGCCAGCAGAGACATTAGCGCGCTGTGTCCATCTGTCCAGTTCCTCTGGGGACCTGCAAGGAAGAGGTCAGTTTGTTGCAAAAGCGGGGTTTTTTTCGGACAGTGACGTCACGGGAAATCCGCTGTTATTCCCTGTTCTTGGCTGTGCTGGAAGTAGGTTAATGCGATTTATTTTGAAAGTTCCAGAAAAGTTCTTACTGACCTTTCATGTTGTCCCCATGGCTGTGGTCCCAACAATGGCCATACAAAGAGAGCATTAGTCAAAAGCAGCCAAGAGGCCAATGATAACTCTGGAGGGGCTGCAGAGACCCATAGCTCAAGTTGGAGAATCTGTTGACAGCTAATAGGTGTGCGCTCCACAAACCAGGCCTTTAAGGTGGAGTGGCAAGGAGAAACAAATGAATAGGAAGTCCTTTTTGCAATTTGCCACAAGCCAAGTAGGTAATACAGCAAACATGTGTTAGAAAGTGCTCTTGTCACATGACACCAAACTAAACTTTTTAACCTAAATGTAAACACTAGGTACAGCAAACACACCATGATCGTGCTAGTGGCATCATGCTATTGCGTGTCTCTTTTTCAGCAGGGACAGTAAATCTGCTGAAGATGGATGCTGAGCAATCTGGAAAGAAAAAACCTGTTGTGGGCTGCAAAATACTTCAGCTGGCAGAGGGGGTTAATCTTCCAAAAGGACAGCAAACCTAAGCATCCAGCCACGGCTACAATGGAATTGTTTAGGCTTAAAAATTGCCAATCACAGGTGCTCTTCATCCAACTGGACTGAACCTAAGCTGTTTCACAAAGAGGGATGGTCAGAAAGTCTGTCTCTAGATGTGTAAAGCTGGTAGAGATACACTGCGAAAGTCTAGAATTGTGTGAATTATTGACTCAAATCTGCACCATTTTGTTTTGGCCCATCACATAAAATCCCAATAAATACATTGATGTTTGTGGTTGTAACATGACAAAATGTGGAAAACTGAAGGGGTATGAATGGTTTTGTAAAGTACTGTAGACCATCAGTCAAGAAAGTGCAGTGACAGTAAATCACATAAGCAGCATGAAAGTAGGAAATGACACAGAATGATTTGTGGACCACACTCTTTTATGCTTTACCATTTAATGAGAATGGTCAAGGCAAAGACACAAGGATAACACTTCTCTCAGAAAATCACATTAATTCTGACCTGTACAGAGTTCGTCTGGCATTCGTTTTTTGGATCAAGATATGATCTTTTATTCTTTGCTTTCCTTTTATCTTCAGTCAGACTGACCCCACACAGAGATATGTGCAAGCTATTACTAATGCATAATATCATGACTGAGCTCAACACTCAAAGAGCAACATTCATAACGACTCCAGCACGTTGGTCCTCTTCATCCAAGCAGACTAAACCAGACAGAACTTGGACAAGAAGAGCACAAGGAGAAAAGACAGGATGGCTGAGGTTGAGAATGTGCTTTCCGTTGTGATTATACCAAAGTGTTAAGGTATGGAGGTACATTTGTTTCAATATTATTCAATCAAACAAAAAACTAATCTCAATCGAAAAAAAAACTAATCTCAATCAAAAAAATAAATTGTGGTCGAAACTTTTGGAATGTTCAATCAAAAAAAACTAATCTCAATCAAAAAATATTAAGTTGTGATCAAAATTTCAGAGTTGTAACAATTTTTTTTTTTATGGAATATTTTATTTTGGGAAGAAAAAAAATTGTTTGAAAAAACGTTTTTTGATTAAAATGACTCATTTTTTCTCATGAAGAGAAAAAAGTTATTTGCAAAACAAACTTATTTGTGCATATCAAAAATCTTTGGTTACACAACTCTCGCTCTTTTGGTTTTGACGCTCTCTGTTTTTGGTTGAACTCAAAGAATTTTGAGTGCTGGAAACATGAACATCCTGTCTGAAAGATTAGCGTAGCGCATACAAGGTGCATTACGGTAATGGAGCATAAAGGACCCCGATCCTGGCAACGGTTGAGAAAATAAGAGGAAAACAGAAAAGTAACCTACAGAACATTTATATTAATTACATTTTTACAACTTTCACATTCATGTTTTATGTAAAATAATAAATAATTAATATTTTACTGTACATTTCTGGAGAAATACCTTGTCAAAGGACCTCAAAATGCTTAACCAGCATATGCTTTTGCCTAACTTTGAGGAATTTATTTCTCCAAAACCATGAGGTGACAACACAATCTCTTCAGATTTTATTAGAGGGTTATCTATATTATAACCAGAATTAATATTTCATAATTTTACTGTAGAGGTTTGGAGAAATACACAACTATCCCAAGTGTAGTATAAAACAGAGTCCATGTCGAGCAGACGGCATCCCATAATCCTGTTTGCTGTCCTCACAACACCGTGATACTTCTTTCCTCTCCTGTGCAGTTCCCACACCACACTGTCATGCTGAAACACAGAGTGCTTTCCACCGTGGCCCTGTAGACATCTGTAAGCAGCTGAGGAGAGAGAACAGTGTGTATTCATGTCCTGATGAAGAAGAGCTGTTGTACCTTCTTCAACAGGCAAGGGGTGTTTCCAGTCCAGGAGAGGTCAGAGTAGATCTGGATGCTCTTGCACTTTAAGCTGTCCAGACCACTTTCCACAGGACCTCATTGACCTCACCAAAAAGAAGCGTTTGTTGTACTTTGTTGGGGTAGTTGTGTATTTCTCCAGAAATCTACAGTGAAATTATGAAATACTAATCCTGGTTATAGCGTAGATGACCTCTAATATAATCTGAAGAGATTGTGTTGTCACCTCTCATGGTTTTGGAAAAATAAATTCCTGAAAGTGGGACAAATGCATATAATGGTTGAGCATTTTGAGGTACTTTGACAAGGTATTTCTCCAGAAATGTACAGTAAAATATTAAATATTTATTATTTTACATAAAACATGAATGTGAAAGTTGTAAAAATTTAATTAATACAAATGTTTTGTATGTTCCTTTTCTGTTTTCCTCTTATTTTCTCAACCGTTGCCAGGATCGGGGTCCTTTCTGTTCCATTACCATAATGCACCTTGTATGCGCTGCGCTAATCTTTAAAAGAGAGCTAGTGTCGACTGGTGTGACCGCGTATTTCTGACTGTCGGCTCACTTAACTGCAGTTTTCTTCTGTACAAGCCCTGCAGTTCGAGCGGCCGCTTTAGTCAGCGCTAACTAGTAGGGAAACGTCTTACAGCGTTCGTCTTTAGGCCCCGCCCAGGATGTTTATGTTCCCAGCACTCAAAATTCTTTGTCGTAACCAAAGATTTTTGACATGCACAAATAAAAGTTTGTTCTCTTCTTGAGAAAAAATTAGTCATTTAATTAAAAAAAAGTTTTTTCAAACAATTTTCTTTTCTCCCCAAAATAAAATATTCCACTAAAAAAAAAAAATTGTTACAACTCTGAAAGTTTTGATCACAACTTAATATTTTTTGACTGACATTAGTTTTTTTTTGATTGAATATTCCAAACGTTTTGACCACAATTTATTGTTTTGATTGAGATTAGTTTGTTTTTTTTGATTGAATAATATTGAGACAAATTTACCTCCATATTAAGGTGGCATTAATGGTGTGTAAAATTTGATTGTGATGCAGAAATACTTCTCATTTTTTACTTCTTAACTTCTCACATAACGCTGCAAAATAAAGTAATAATAATATGTAGAACATCTTAATGAGGTTTTCCATAACACTCAAATTTAGTTCTGTTTTGCATTTTAAAGCAAACTGTGACCTTTAACCAAAATCTAAATAAAGAGTACAAATTAGCATTTTCCTGAAATGTGGCTTTGTGTTGCACAGCTTTGAATGAGTGGCCAACAATATTAGCTCCTATTTAAAACCACAACAGCTAAAACTTGCATTTGTATAATTAAATCCTAAATACATAAATTCAAAAATAGAAAAACTGAACATACTTGCACACACATGTAAGTGTGAAAAGTGTAAGGATTATGATTATTGCTTAATGAAGCAGGGGAGTGACACACGTCCGTGATCAACTCAAAAACAGTAAACTTCTCATCTGTCCAAAATGGGGAAAATATGAGGAACTGTTGTAGTTGACTTATTCAACAAGGAGGGAAACTCATCTCCTTCGAAACAAACGTCTGTGGGTTTTCACCTGCGCCAGAGTGTCTGTGGGGTCTTCAATTAGTTATGAATCTTCTGACCTTCTTGTATCAGACAGAATTCCAGCTTTCAAGCTCTTCCGGGAATGGCCACGCGGAGGAAAAGTTCGCCTGTGAGCTTTTGTCTCTCCAGATATGCACCTCTGTTGCGTTGTTCCGTGAGACACGCTGGAAATGGCAAAGAAAGTTTATTTTCCGTGGGTTTTATAATCCCACGTGACGTCAGAGCTGCGACATCTGTTGAGCTGTGCATGTCGAACTGCGCAGCCCAGCCAGTCTATTTCCCCAAAATAGATGACCCCAACAAAAGAAATGTATATTTAATCCATAATATTCTCATTGTTGTGAACAAATCCAAAAATTATCTTTCAGGACACAAGCAGTAAAACACCAAACCTCTAAAGGTAATGACGTTACACTGTATAAATACCTGCTGAGGGAGCCTCTTTAAGCTCTTTCTTAGCAAGAAATTCAAAGCCATGGGTCAGCTGGAACCCAACTCCGGAGAGGGGCTGGAATTTTTGTTACTCCAGAAATACCAGGAAGAGAGGTGTCAGGCTGTTGTGGAGAAAGGCATCTCGGACTTGTTTTCCCCGTTGATTGTGTCCTTTATACAACACCAAGTTCCAACAGAGAAGGTTCTGACTGAAATTCAGATAATAAGGTGTTTAGGGGTTTACCAGATAATGATGAAAACATTGTCTTTTAACATTTCAGACAAATGGAGAATTTCTTGCTGGTTTGCAGACATATGCATGTCATCAACAGAAAGTGCATAGACAACTGATGCAAACAGAACACATTCTGATACTGAAATACTTTAGAATTCAACTGAAGAGATAATCATCATTCTTCCAAAACTTATTCCATCATTTGCTGTTTTGATTATGGTAATTGATAAAAAAGTTGGTATGGTAATTTTTATTTCATAATACATTTTTAGATGGTTAAATTAATTTTCCTACCACCCAAATCATTCAGCAATTCTGCATGCTATGTGGAGCATCTTGAAAGAGAGAGCATATAAGTGCCTCATTCATGTGTTGTGGTGATAAATCTGAACAGCTTATTATCTGCTGTAACTCTTCCCTCTCATGGTAAGCCTTCATATAAGGGGTGTCGGGAGATCTGCTTGGAGTCACCCTTCAATGCTGGCATCGTGTTATTTTTGTTGGAATAAAACATATTGAGATTATGAAGAACTACTGCAGATTATAAAGAAATGCTATGAAATGCTATGTTGTACAGTTATCAGAGTAAAGAAAAAAAATCTAGATATTGTCAGCAACAACTGTTTTCAGCTATGCATGTTCCCTAAATTTAAAAAGGCTCTTTTCACATTATGAAACAACAGGTTAAACATTATTAGGTTGGTATTTGTTTGTATAATTTAAGCAAATGAGAATGCAATTGAAATGCAAATTAAAAACCAACAATTTGTATCTTTTTCTTCCAAAATGATTTTGGATAAATTTGTGGTTTGATTTCGATTTGCTTTAAAAAAAAAAAAAACTGAATTATTTGTCCTAAATGTAACTAATGATGAGAAATAACTCAGCAAAAAAAGTTATTCTTTCTAACTTATATTGCTCCATTGATAAAAAATAAAATACTTTCCAGCAGTCAATGTTGTTTCTTAGCTAAACTAGGGTTTCTATTTAAAACTAAATGTAAACCATGCACATTGCTTTGTATCACTGCATGCCTTTTCTGCCGCAACAGGTGATTGTTGCAAACCCTAATTAACAGAGATTTTGTGACAAGAGGTGTTAACTTTGGGCTAAAATTCACACTGGCCATTCCAATCTGAATAATGAGACTTTGTCTAATGCCCCGTTTCTAATGCTCGTCTTTGTTTCTCAGTGCTTGGACTCTTCGCTCCCTAACTTACCTTTCTAAATCTTGTTCCTCTCTCTGGCACTGGCTTCTTTATTTTTACTGGGAAGAAAATCTGCTGAGTAACTTCCCCTCCTTTTCCTTTCTTACCCGAACTCTCGCACAGTGTGTGATGGGAGAAAACAGGGACTAGAGGGTGAGGGGGGGGCTGCTGCTGACGTTACGCGGCTCACAGGAGTTGCCCATAAATGAACTCATTTTTCATCCTGCATCTCTCCCTCCTCCTCCTCCTGTTTCTGACTGGCACTTTCTTCATACAGAGCACCAGCCCTCTGAAGTAAGTGCCTGGCGCGTGACAGAGCACCATTCATCTCCTCATGATGAAGGACAGTGGGGTAGGGTAAGAACGGGAGGTAGGGTTGGCAGACGGACACGTGGACAGATGCAGGGGAAGACAAAAGAGACAGAGACACACTCCAAGAGAGACCAGATTACTGATCACTTCTAACAGAGTGAACAGGGAAGAGATAAAAAAGTAAAAAAAAGAATAGTCCAGTAAAACTGGAAAAACAGCGCCATGCAAAATAACTAATGAATTAAATCAATCATTAGCTTATGTTTTGATCTTTGATAAGAATGATAGAAAAGACAAACGTTTGTATTTTCTGTTCTGAACAAACTGCACTCTTGCATTTAGGTGAAAAATCCTCAGAAGCTGGTTGTTACAGGCAAAATCACAGTCTGTATAGTGTTCCTGTTGGGTTCTGTATTTTTAAAAATGTCAAGCTATGAAAATTTAAGTAATTTCTGTTATTTGCTTCAACTACCTGAAATAGTCAGAGGAAGTTTATTTTACCTAAAGAAATTCATGCAAACCATTTGAAATACTCGTAATGACTTTTAGTCATTTAAAAAAATCCAACATCTGACAGAACAATATGTTCTGACAACCAGATTTAATGAATGGCTTTGCATTTATTTTCATAAAACACAAATCAAATTTAGGGCTGCACGGTGGTGCAGTTGGTAGCACTGTTGTCTTGCAGCAAGAAGGTCCTGGGTTTGATTCCCGGCCGGGGGTCTTTCTGCATGGAATTTGCATGTTCTCCCTGTGCATGCGTGGGTTCTCACCGGGTACTCTGGCTTCCTCCCACAGTCCAAAGACATGCCTGTTAGGTTAATTGGTAACTCTAAATTGCCCTTAGGTGTATGAATGAGTGTGTGCATGGTTGTTTGTGTGTTGCCCTGCGATGGACTGGTGACCTGTCCAGGGTGTACCACTCCTCTCGCCCATAGACTGCTGGAGATAGGCACCAGCTCCCCTGTGACCCACTATGGAATAAGCGGTAGAAAATGACTGACTGACTGATGACAAATCAAATTTCAGCTCATCTGATTCAAACCAAGTCAGGTGAAGGTTTGAAATGTTACCAATAATATTTCTTCTGATAAATCTAAGACTGGGTGCTCTGAATGCTCAGATTAGAAATCACACAGCAGCACTTTGCTGGAGAACAGCAACAGAAGTTGAATGGGCAGATGCTATAATAAATGGGGTAATGGCATTTTGGGCACACTGCATGCAAACCTCAGCCTCAAAGGGGGAAAAAAATGCTGTAATAACCAAAGAACTGAAAAACTGGAACAGTTACAGTAAGAAACTAGTAAAAATGCTAATCTTACAGATGTCCAGACGCTTTTGTGAAACAATAAAAATATTAGCTTAGTGTGCATTAAAATGTATCACATGTGAATAGATTCATGATGCACTTGCCCCTTCTAGCACAACTCTTTTGATGTTGACCCAGCAGTATTACACTTCTCTTCTCATCATGTTATTTTTGGTCAGCAGTGGTTTTGGCCTTGCAACTCCCCCATAGATCACACTTTTGCACAGTGTCTTTCTTATGGTTAAATGGTAAATGGCCTGAACTTGTATGAAGTTTTATCAAGTCCCTAGAGACCCCAAAGCACTTTACACTACAGTCAGTCATTCACCCATTCATACAAACATTCACACACTGACAGTGGTGAGCTACTTTGTAGCCACAGCTGCCATGGGGCAGACTGAAAGAAGTGAGGCTGCCAAACACCGTCGCCACCAAGCCCTCTGACCACCATCAGCAGGCAAGTCGGTGAAGTGTGTTGCCCAAGGACACAACGACTGAGACGGACAAAGCGAGGGTTCAAACCGACAACTTAAGAGTTACAAGAAGAACTCCTACCACCTGAATCATGAAAACAGGCTTTAATCAAGGCAAGGGGGTCATGGTCATGCAGGGCTTTAGATGTTCTTGGTTGTTTTGTGACCTTCTGGATGTGTTGTTGGTGTGCTCTTGGACTACTTTTGGTAGGCTGACCACTACTAGGTAAGTTCACCACTATTCCATGTTTTCTCCATTTGTGGATAATGGCTCTCACTGTGGTTTGATGGTGTCCCAAATCCTTAGAAATGACTTGGTAGCCTTTCAGACTGATAGATGCCAACAGCTTTGAATGTCATCTGGTGTTGAATTTGTTTACATTGTGTTAGGATGTGTTGCTTTTTGAGGTTTTTTGCCCTACTTAATGTTGTAAAAAACGTTTTATGTATGAGATTTCTTGATTCTACAGCTCTGGCAGTAATCTGGCTGGTGAACTTGGACTTCAAAAGATTTTAAGTTAATCATAGTAAATTCATGATTTAATAAATAAGCTGTTTATCTTTTCACTTGGGGCCTGGTTGGTTTTGATAGTCTTTTCAGTTGATAAACAAAATCATCATTTGAAAACAGCTTTTTGTATTTGCTCCAGTTTTCTTTTTCAGACATAAACATTTTTTTTCTGAAATATTTGGCAAATGTTTAGCAAAAAAGCTAAAGGAGAAGAAATTTGTAAGGGTAAAAAACTTTTCACAACATTGTAGCTCATCTAGTTCCAGAATCAGGTTACAAGCTAAACATCCTTGCGGTTTTGGAGGTTTTTTCTCTGTTTTATGATTATGTTGTGACTTAAAAAAGCTATGTTTACCTCCAATAGTACAGCAGGTCCTCAGTTCTTGAAAACGAGATTTGTACCTTCAGGAAAGAGCAGAACATCCGTGGGTGGTGGAATGTACTTATAATAGTGGCCCTGTGGAGAGTTCTTGTAAATTTGTGCAATTATTTTTTTGTGTTCTGTGATTCTCAACACAAGCAATGAAGGCGTTTTCACCTTTGTAAAACTTTGGGTCTATTTAAAAATGTCAAAACCTTAGTTGTTTAAAGTGATTATTTTCTTTTAGCAAGTACATCTTCAACTCTGATGACTTTTATTGACTAGCTTTTCCTCTTTTACAAACTCTTGGATATTGTCAAGATGTTGTGTCAAAAGGAGACAGTACTGTGATTAAAAAAAATGGAAGCATGCAGTGAAGAAATACACGCCCTAATGTTGAACACAAATCTAATTGCTCTGTCTGTTTCTTCTATCGTATTATCTATTGGTGGGATGACAGATCACTGAGTCCAAACAATGCTATTAGGATTATATGCCTCATATCCAGGATTAGGTTTAGCAAGTAAACAACATTATTGTGATAGAGAGTGTGATTAATTCTGAATGTACAATTCTGATTATAAAAAAGATCATATTTTTCCAATGCATTATAATCTCTTGATTCTGTTAATTATGGGGAAAAAAATCTAAGAAAACTGGAATTACAAGTACAAATGCAATGGTGTTTTGCATGTCAAAGCCATTCAAACAAACTGTGGTCAACATTCATCTCTACTGGTTGTGCCCCAGCCATGGGATGAAACAAGGACTGAACAGTACGCAATGAAAGAGGTAGGAAACTTGGCATCTTTGATTACACACACCAACCTACTCTTAGTCTAGCCCAGGAAGGAGGAGTCACAGCTGGATTGTCTGTTTAATGTAGCCACTAACAAAACTGTTCTACCATTCCGGCCTCATTCTTATTACCCAAGCTAGCAGAAGCTGGTCGCAACAAGAAGGAAGCACGCAAGAGTCTGAAGCTCGCTGTTGAGAAAGACTCTACTTCGAAGAATCCCAGGGATCCAGAGTTGACAACGATCTGATATTACGTTATCCGTCAATCGAAGGACAAGCAAAGTTAAGCACTACAGTTCAAGTAATCCAGTATTCATGCACGTATCGCACGCCTTTCTGAAGCTGCTACTGAGAGCAGCCTCTACAGTTTCTTTGTTCACTGTCCACCATGTGACCAGATGGGCCACCTTCGCTGCACAACCCAACAGCCTTTGGACATCCCATCCTCCTGTTCTTCATAACGGTTCACATAAGAGGTGGGGTTTGGAAGAACAAAATTAGTTTAGGATTAAACAATTTAAATATTGTTTGTTTTGTGGCGTTTTGCTTTGTTTGTGATGGTAAAACAGCTATCTGGTAAAGCTAACGCATACATGCCTCTATGTCTTGAGGCTAGTCTATTTGCTCTGTATTGTGTTTAAAAATTACGACAAACTTTATTTTAATGAGTGGTTGAAACATAGATCAGCCATAACGCGCTGCTGGTGCTCATATACATCTTAATCCTTGTATTATCCGTATTTCAAGCACATGTGAAACTAAAAGGGTTGGTAAATAAACTACTTACCTTTTTTAGCCATCTTGTGAGAGTCAATAGACGTTCCTCTCTGCCATTTTAGTAGTTCATTACTCCATGTGATCACTGGTTAAAATAACATTAAAATCAATTGTCCAAAGGATTATTGGTTAATAATTTGGCAAATAATACTTCTTTAAATATCATTTCTACTCAAATAATTGTGGCACATTAAACAGCATTGAGAATTAATCATCCAAAACAGTTATTCATTTCTAATCCAGAAATAATATTTCGCTAAATAATATTTTACTAAAATAATAGCTAATTAAACAACATTGAAAATCAATAATCTAGGTTGATTTCTAATCCCACAACTCATTCCTTAAAATATTATTTTATTAAACTAATGTTTTATCTGCTCTTCCAATTTGCATTGTGAATTGGTTGTGTGAACACATATTAGCTGTTCTTAGTTATTTCTTAAACTAATTTAACCTCACCTCAAAATTCCTTAAAATAAGCCTTGGTTCTCAAATATAAATATCAACACTGAACAATTATTTCATTGCATCATTTTATTGGTGATGGTTTTCAACTAATATATTGGTTCCTTTTTTCTTTCACTTGTACATAGATAGTTTGTTAGTTTCCCTTATTCAGTCAGGCTTGCTTGGTAGCTTTAGTTGGCTTATTTGTAGCCTAGTTAAATAGTTTGTTAACTGAAAAATTTTACTTGGATTTTAAATAATTTGTTAATAAATTATTATATTTTGGAGAGAAGTTGTTGTGAATTTATTTATGTGTACAGTTTGCTTTTCAATAATGCCAGTGCTCGAATCACTCTTTCAACTACTGTTCTAATACCACCACCATATTGGGCTGGTATTCCCAGGACAATACTTGACAGACCAAAAGTTATTTAATTAAATGTTAAATAGCATAAGCATATTATTGCACAACATTTTCCTGTGTTAATGTTCTAGATAATACAGTATATTTTAAACTTTGTTCCCCTAACAAGCATGTAGTGTCTATGCAAAGAAGTGTATGTGCAGGCAAAATATTGAATCAGGTACAAAGGAAACATACAAACAACAGCACTAATTATCACCATAACAAACTTAAAAACCCACTAAAAAAAGAGATAAAGTGGAAAAAAGGGCCTTCCTAATACTCAAGTTTGCTTTGCAGACACTGTAGAATATGCTTCTGTAAAGGTGGTCTACAGTGTAAATAAATCAGGTAAATTATTACAATTTTTTTTTTTTTTTTTGGCATTTTCTTTAAAGAACAGATTGTTTTTGGACTTTTATTGCTCCTGCTGTGTGGCAGATGGACTCAAGCTCGAAGTGACACAGCTATAAAGCAACACCTGGTGGAGACAGGCTGGTCACAGCTACATCTGTAGCCGTCAGGATAGCGTGTGTGTGTTTGTGGGTGTGTCAACATGTATGTGTGTCCTACAGCCAGCAGACGTGTTGGCACATCATGACCAGTATGGGGGATGCTGCCAGCTTGAATTCTCTGCGAGATTCATCTGAAGAAGCAGAAAACATTCCAGCTCGAGAGAGAGGAAAAAAGTAGGCATGGTAGGTAAGATGTCCCTCACCAGTTAATATTATCTTCTAATGTCTTATTTATCATCAATTTTTTTCTCTCTATAAAATGTTAACAGCATTGCAGGTATGGTTAGTAGCATTCAGTAAAACAAAGTATTTGCAAACGTTCAAATGGCACAGGTCACTGAAGAGAAGAGTTCTCACCTAAGTGAGAAGCTAAGGGATACAAATTGCCACTAGAAGGAGAGATATCTGAATTTCTCTTCTCCATCTTTTACATCTCCAAGCCCCATCTTGGAAAAGCAGAAGATGATGGATGGATGGACGGACGGAGAGAGTTTTTAATTTTGCAGTTAGGGCAATTAACTTGATAGGATACTTATATATAATAAACTGTGGCTCTCAAATGACCACACAGCTCTGTTAAAATGTAATTTACACCTCCACCAAGGAAGTTGTTTTTGTTGTGTCGGTTTGTCTGTCCACCAGTCACTTTGCAAAATATTTGTAAAAATTATGAACTGATTTGGATGAAAATTTCAGACAAGCTGCTCATTAGGACATACAAAAGAGAATTAGATTTTGGTGGTGATGCAGAGCTCCATCTGGATCCAGGATTTTCTTTTATTCTTTATCATTGCCACATGGTTTGTCACCCTGTCAGCAGCTGACATTTTGTGGCCAGGAGTCATCCAGAGTATAGCTCATCTGTATAGAAAAAAGCTGACATTCGTCAATGACCCTATTGCTTTGGTGGAGGTCTGCGCTCTATTAGTGCTTTTCTAATTTCTGAAGTAACAAAACATTTCATTTATTATTTTAAAATCTTTTGCATAAAAAATATTTTAAAACCCAAAACATTATGTGATACTCAGATAGTGCTATTCACGTGAAAACAAGCTAATCTTTAAGAAAGAAAAACTCTTTAGTAGGAGTCTAGCAACATCCCACATTTCGACGTGACATGGTTTACCCACTCTGTAATGAAAAAATTTTGATTTCCTCATTATATAATGCACTGCTGTTATTATACAGTATTAATAATGTCCCCTTTCTAGACAAAACAAATGATGGAGTTATTGCTGCGGCTAACTCTTTGGATCAGTACTTTGTTTTAATTGGCATTGATTTTCTACTGGCTCAGCACTTCTATGATGCTTTGTTTCCCTCCTAGATGAAGCCACCAAAGGAGACACTGCTGCTATTATCCTTTTACTTATTCTTTAACATAGAAAGTACTCCTGAACTAGTGCTGATGTGTTTGTTGTGTGTCTGCTCTATCTTCTTTATAACTCTATTGGCCGTGGGAGATGGCCGCTCACAATGAGGCAGGTTCTCCTGGAGGTTTCTTCCACTAATAAGGGAATTTCCTTTCTACTTTAGCCACATGCATCCTCGGTATGAGGGATTGCTGCTAAATTTAAACGACTTGATGCAATCGGCAATCACTATCACTACATGCTCGTGTAAGAGGAGTGACTGTTGCAAAGTCAGTGACTTAATGCAGTTTTTTCTTTGACATGTAGCCCGTACTTAAGTAATATTATTAAATAAGTGGGCTCTGGATTCTTTATTTACAGTGTTCTCTCGTACTATTAAATTTAACTTCTCTCAATATTACTTTTGGATCACTGAAACATACCTCTTAACTCAGCATTACCCATTAAGATGAATACTAATGTTCAATAGGGGTGTGAAATACTGTACAATGTACCTCCATGTAAAGTAGAACATAGAAACCCTCCTTTAATGAGGCAAAATAATAAAGCAGAGAATAATTAAATGGCAGGGTTTTTTTGTGTTCAGGCCAACAAAAACAGCATTTTACCAACTGTACAATTAATCCACATATACAGTGCAGACCACCAGTTATATGACTCAATATTGTCCAAAAGAAATAAAACTAAAGCCGGCAAAAAATACACGCTACGTTGCAGGCCTGTATTCATGCTCATGAATGTAGAACTCCAATAAACTTGAAAATCCAGGGCCTCTTCACTCAAAGAGCAGAAACTCAGTACCTCGTGTAATCTTGTGATGACCACCAGATTAATCCAGGCAATAGGTTGTCCACGGTCCCTGAGAACCTCTCAGCGCTCCAAAAAGAACAGCAGTATGGTGCAGGTGTGAGGTCTCCACGTGCTCCCTGAGGTACCCTGAGCAACACGGGCACTCAGGGTGACTATCTGGAGTCCGTCAGTCGTTATCCAGTCCGGTAACGATCCTCTGTAACGATCCTCTGCTTCTAAAGTTCCACCATGGCAGCAAAACAGCAGATTGCAGAAGTCCTTATTAGCAAACAGCTAGGTTAGCCTTGCTCTTACCTCCGAGTAATACACAGTCCAACAGCTTCAGGCTGAAGCTCTACTGTGTCTTGTTGAGTTGTTAACTGGTATATCATGTGACTTCTCATGACGATAAGTCTGAACTCAAACCCTAAAAATACCCAAAACCAAGCTAACGGATCCACCTGCTGCTGTCCCCTCTCGTGCCGAACTCTCTTCCGCTGTTCTATGTTAACTGTCCATAGGAAAATACAATTTTCACTTGTAATTCACAACAAATAAAAGATAACATATTTTTTAACAACATAGACACATTTTTAATAACTTTATCCACCTTATTCCTGGAAAGACAATGTAGTTACGATTATAGGTAGAACTTCCGGTGGAAGAACGTAAGTAGTTTTAAGCTAGTCTTACTGCTGTTGCTTGTGGTTTGTTGCTAATCTGCTTATAGTTTAAAAGTTACAGTTGCATTTTCTAAAGGATATCAAGCAAAAGTTTTGTTTTCTAAAATGTCTTTGCAGAGCTTTGGTACGTGTTACGCTGTTCGTGGCTGTACTAATAACCAGACCAAGCTTAACTTGTGGCTTCATATATACAAGTCCTGCACAGTGGTCAGAGGGATTTTAAGCCATTCTTCTTGCAGGATAGTGGCCAGGTCACTACGTGATACTGGTGGAGGAAAACGCTTCCTGACTCGCTCCTCCAAAACACCCAAAAGTGGCTCAATAATATTTAGATCTGGTGGCTGTGCAGGCCATGGGAGATGTTCAACTTCACTTTCATGTTCATCAAACCAATCTTTCACCAGTCTTGCTGTGGGTATTGGTGCATTGTCATCCTTATACATGGCATCGCCTTCAGGATACAATGTTTGAAACAGTGGATGCACATGGTCCTCAAGAATGGTTCGGTAGTCCTTGGCAGTGACGCGCCCATCTAGCACAAGTATTGGGCCAATGGAATGCCATGATATGGCAGCCCAAACCATCACTGATCCACCCCCATGCTTCACTCTGGGCATGCAACAGTCTGGGTGGTACGCTTCTTTGGGGCTTCTCCACACCGTACCTCTCCCGGATGTGGGGAAAACAGTAAAGGTGGATTCATCAGAGAACAATACACGTTTCACATTGTCCACAGCCCAAGATTTGCGCTCCTTGCACCACTGAAACCGACGTTTGGCATTGGCATGAGTGACCAAAGGTTTGGCTATAGCAGCCCGGCCGTGTATATTGACCCTGTGGAGCTCCCGACAGACAGTTCTGGTAGAAACAGGAGAGTTGAGGTGCACATTTAATTCTGCCGTGATTTGGGCAGCCGTGGTTTTATGTTTCTTGGATACAATCCGGGTTAGCACCCGAACATCCCTTTCAGACAGCTTCCTCTTGTGTCCACAGTTAATCCTGTTGGATGTGGTTCGTCCTTCTTGGTGGTATGCTGACATTACCCTGGATCCCGTGGCTCTTGATACATCACAAAGACTTGCTGTCTTGGTCACAGATGCGCCAGCAAGACGTGCACCAACAATTTGTCCTCTTTTGAACTCTGGTATGTCACCCATAATGTTGTGTGCATTTCAATATTTTGAGCAAAACTGTGCTCTCGTACTTGTAGTCTTCTGTTTTATCCAGGACCGGGTTGCGGGGGCAGCAGACTCACCAGAGACGCCCAGACGTCCCTCTCCCGAGACAGCTCCTCCGGGTGGAGCCCAAGGCGTTCCCAGGCCAGCGGAGAGACATAGTCCCTCAAGCGTGTCCTGGGCCGTCCCCTGGGCCTCCTCCCGGTGGGAGGTGCATGGAACACCTCCCGGGGAAGGCGTCCTGGAGGCATCCGGTATAGATGCCCGAGCCACCTCAACTGGCTCCTCTCGATGTGGAGGAGCAGCGGCTCTACTCCGAGCCCCTCCCAGATGGCCAAGCTCCTCACCCTATCTCTAAGGGAGTGCCCGGCCACCCGATGGAGGAAGCTCATTTCAGCCACTTGTATCCGGGATCTCGTTCTTTCGGTCATGACCCAAAGTTCATGGCCATAGGTGAGGGTAGGAACGTAGACCGACCGGTAAATTGAGAGCTTTGCTTTGCTTTTCGGCTCAGCTCTCTCTTCACCACAATGGACCGGCACAGTGCCCCCATTACTGCGGCAGCCGCACCGATCCGTCTGTCGATCTCCCACTCCATTTTTCCCCCACTCGTGAACAAGACCCCGAGATACTTAAACTCCTCCACTTGAGGCAGGAACTCCCCTCCAACCTGAAGAGGACAGGCCACCCTTTTCCGGTCGAGTACCATGGCCTCGGACTTGGAGGAGCTGATCTTCATCCCAGCCGCTTCACACTCGGCTGCAAACCGCCACAGCGCATGCTGTAGGTCTTGGCTAGAGGGGGCCAGCAGGACCACGTCATCTGCAAAAAGTAGAGACGAAATCCACTGGTCCCCAAACCAGACCCCCTCCGGCCCTTGGCTGCGTCTAGAAATCCTGTCCATAAAAGTTATGAACAGGACCGGTGACAAAGGGCAGCCCTGCCGGAGTCCAACATGTACCGGGAACACGTCCGACTTAATGCCGGCAATGCAGACCAAACTCCTGCTCCGCTTGTACAGGGACCGGATGGCCCCTAATAAAGGGCCCCCGATTCCATACTCCTGGAGCACCCCCCACAGGGCATCACGAGGGACACAGTTGAATGCTTTCTCCAGGTCCACAAAACACATGTGGACCGGTTGGGCAAACTCCCATGAACCCTCGAGTACCCTGTAGAGGGTATAGAGCTGGCCCAGTGTTCCACGGCCGGGACGAAAACCACACTGCTCCTCCTAAAGCCGGGGTTCAACTATCGGCCGGACTCTCCTCTCCAATACCCTAGCATAGGCCTTACCAGGGAGGCTGAGGAGTGTGATCCCCCTGTAGTTGGAACACACCCTCCGGTCACCCTTCTTATGAAGGGGGACCACCACCCCAGTCTGCCAGTCCAGAGGCACTGTCCCTGACCGCCACGCAATGTTGAAGAGGCATGTCAACCATGACAGCCCAACAACATCCAGAGATTTGAGGTGCTCAGGGCGGATCTCATTCACTCCCGAAGCCTTGCCACCGCGGAGCTTTTTAACCACCTCGCTGACTTCCGCCTGGGTGATGAAAGAGTCCAACCCCGAGTCCCCAGCCTCTGTTTCCATCACGGAATGCATCATGGCAGGATTGAGGAGATCCTTGAAGTACTCCGTCCACCGCCCGATAATGTCCTCAGTCGAGGTCAGCAGCCTCCCACCCCCACTATAAACAGTGTTGGCGAAGCACTGCTTCCCCCTCCTGAGGCGCCGGACGGTTTGCCAGAATCGCTTCGAGGCCAACCGGTAGTCCTTCTCCATGGCCTCACCGAACTCCTCCCAGGCCCGAGTTTTTGCCTCTGCCACAGCCCGGGCCGCAGCACGCTTGGCCTCACGGTACCCGTCAGCCGCCTCAGGAGTCCCACAAGCCAACCACAGCCGATAGTGCTCCTTCTTCAGCTTGACAGCATCCCTTACTGCCGGTGTCCACCACCAGGTTCTGGGATTGCCGCCGCGACAGGCACTGCAGACCTTACAGCCGCAGCTACGGGCAGCAGCATCAACGATAGATGCGGAGAACATGGTCCACTCTGACTCTATGTCTCCAACATCCCCCCGGGATCTGGTCAAAGCTCTCCCGGAGGTGGGAGTTGAATACATCCCTGGCCGAGGGCTCCGCCAGGCGTTCCTAGCAGACCCTCACTATGCACTTGGGCCTGCCAAGTCTGTCCGGCTTTCTCCTCCTCCAGCGGATCCAACTCACCACCAGTTGGTGATCAGTGGACAGCTCAGCCCCTTTCTTCACCCGAGTGTCCATAACATGCGGCCGAAGGTCTGATGATACGACAACAAATTCGATCATCGACCTCCTGCCTAGAGTGTCCTGTTGCCAAGTGCACTGATGTACACCCTTATGTTTGAACATGGTGTTCGTTATGGACAATCCGTGACTGGCACAGAAGTCCAATAACAAAACACCGCTCGGATTCAGATCGGGGAGGCCATTCCTCCCAATCACGCCTCTCCAGGTGTCACTGGCGTTGAAGTCCCCCAGCAGAATAATGGAGTCCCCGGGAGGGGCACTATCCAGCACCCCGACAGGGACACCAAGAAGGCCGGGTGCTCCGCACTACTGCTCGGCCCGTAGGCCGAGACAACAGTCAGAGACCTATCCCCAACCCGAAGGCGATATGACCTTCTCATCCACTGGGGTAAACCCCAACACGAGACGGTTGAGCTGGGGGGCAACAAGCAAGTCCACACCAGCCCGCCGCCTCTCCCCGTGGGCCACTCCAGAGTAGAAGAGAGTCCAACCTCTCTCAAGGAGATGGGCTCCAGAGCCCACGCTGCGAGCCCGACTATTTCTAGTCGATATCTCTCGACCTCCCGCACAAGCTAAGGCTCCTTCCCCCCCAACGAGGTGACATTCCACGTCCCTAGAGCCAGCCTAAGCATCCGGGGATCGGGCCGCTGAGGCCTCCACCTTCGTCCACCACCCAATCCTCTTTGCACCGGTCCCCAAAACTGTGCTCTTATCCTGCTAATTGAACCTTCACACTCTGCTCTTACTGGTGCAATGTGCAATCAATGAAGACTGGCTACCAGGCTGGTCCAATTTAGCCATGAAACCTCCCACACTAAAACGACAGGTGTTTCAGTTTCATTGTCCAACACCTGTATATATATATATATATACCAAAAATAAAGGGAACACTCAAATAACACATCCTAGATCTGCATGAATGAAATATTCTCATCGAATACTTTGTACAGAACAAAGTTAAATGTGCTGACAACAAAATCACACAAAAATCATCAATGGAAATCAAATGTATTAACTAATGGAGGCCTGGATTAGGAGTCACACACCTAATTAAAGTGGAAAAACAACACACTACAGGCTGATCCAACTTTGATGTAATGTCCTTAAAACAAGTCAAAATGAGGCTCAGTATTGTGTATGGCCTCCACGTGCCTGTAAGACCTCCCTACAACGCCTGGGCATGCTCCTGATGAGACGGCAATGGTCTCCGGAGGGATCTCCTCCCAGACCTGGACTAAAGCCTCCGCCAACTCCTGGACAGTCTGTGGTGCAACGTGACGTTGGTGGATGGAGCGAGACATGATGTCTCAGATGTGCTCAATCGGATTCAGGTCTGGGGAACGGGCGGGCCAGTCCATAGCTTCAATGTCTTCATTTTGCAGGAACTGCTGACACACTCCAGCCACATGAGGTCTAGCATTGTCCTGCATTAGGAGGAACCCAGGGCCAACCGCACCAGCACCGGTACCTAATGGCAGTTAGGCTACCTCTGGAGAGCACATGGAGGGCAATGCAGCCTTCCAAAGAAATGCCACCCCACACCATTACTGACACACTGCAAACCGGTCATGCTGAAGGATCTTGCAGGCAACAGATCGCTTTCCACGGTGTCTCCAGACTCTGTCACGTCTGTCACATGTACTCAGTGTGAACCTGCTTTCATCTGTGAAGAGCACAGGGCGCCAGTGGCGAATTTGCCAATCCTGGTGTTTTCTGGCAAATGCCAAGTGTCCTGCAGGGTGTTGGGCTGTGAGCACAACCCCCATTTGTGGATGTCAGGCCCTCATACTATCTTCATGGAGTCAGTTTCTAACCATTTGTGCAGACACATGCACATTTGTGGCCTGCTGAAGGTCATTTTGTAGGCCTCTGGCAGTGCTCCTCCTGTTCCTCCTTCCACAAAGGCGGAGGTAGCGGTCCTGCTGCTTGGTTGTTGCCCTCCTACGTCCTCTTCCACGTCTCCTGGTAGCGCCTCCAGGCTTGCTGACAGACATAGCAAACCTTCTTGCCATAGCTCGCATTAATGTGCCATCCTGGATGATCTGTGCTACATGAGCCACTTGTGTGGGTTATAGAGTCCGTCTACCACAAGTGTGAAAGCACCACCAACATTCAAAAGTGACCAAAACATCAGCCAGAAAACATAGGTACTGGGAAGTGGTCTGTGGTTTCCACCTGCAGAACCACTCCTTTATTGAGTGTCTTGCTAATCGCCAAAGATTTCCCCCTGTTGTCTATTCCATCTATATATATATGTATATATATATATATAATTATTTTTTCTTTTTGTTTTTTTTGTTTTTTGTTTTATATATATATATATTTGAGAGAGAGATAGTATGGAAAACCCTAATTTGACACATCTTCAATATCTTTTGCTGTATTTTTATCATCAGATCAGCTTGACAAGAATGAGGAGCTGTGTACAACACTGAAGCCATCCTGTGATGCCCAAACACAATGGTCATGCCCTGGGATGGAGGACCACAACTACTCTCAGGGGCCCACAATCTCATGTGTAATGAGTGCACCATCCCCAGCATTGCCAAACTCTGTTTCAGAAATGTTTTGCAGACTGATGAAGACTCTCTCCTATATACAGGGATTCCACTCATTGAGTTTCACACACTTGTGTCTTGCCTTCAGCCATTTACTCCAGCTTCCTCATCAGTGCCTGTTGTGGACCAAATTCTAATTACTTTGATGAAGCAAAGACAAAACTTTATAATGGCAGATTTAGCGCAGCGGTTTAAACTGTCACAAGGTCAGGTCAGTAAAACTATTGGAATCTGGATAAACATAATGTCCGAGCACACCAAGGACCTCGTTATCTGGTTGCCCCGTGAAACTATCAAAGCAACATTGCCAAAAGCTTTTATGAAGCACTACGCTGACACAACCTGTGTAATTGACTGCACAGAGAGTTTTGCAGAAAGCTAAAAATCTGGACTCCAGAAGTGAATCATACAGTCACTACTATGCCAACAACACTGTGAAATATTTAGTGGCTGTTTCCCCCTCTGGGCTTATCATGTTTATTTCAGATGCTTATGGTGGCAATGCAGTGACAGGTAGATTACACAGAACTCAGGGAACCTGGACTAATTACGTGCTGGAGATGAGATAATGGGTGAACTTGGTTTCACAGTTAGGGACTCAGTTAGGGAGGAGCGTAGTGTGAATCTTATCATTCCAGCATTTACACGCAAAGGGTGCCAGGTGACCAACGGGGAAGTCACTCGCACACGCCGCATTGCTCACGCCCGGATTCCTGTTTAACAAGCAATAAGGCGTCTCAAGGTGTACAAGATTCTTTCTCAAACGGTGCCAATTAACTTGGTGCCTAAAATTGACAAAATGCTCAAGATTTGTGCGGGCTTAGTGAATTTAAGAGCTGAGCTTATTTCAAGTGAAAAGTGAAAAAAAATGTAATATTGCTCTTAGATGTAATTCTTTTATTGAACATTACCTCAAACATCTGAGATGCAGATGTACTTATAATAACGTTAACACAACTCTAATAATATGGCAATATGCTTGATAGTTTTAAAAGCGCAATATTTTTGTCAAAGCAAAACAAAAGTTCTTAACCTTTCAACCTGTTATTGAACTAGCAACAAAATAAATGTTTAAAATATTTGTGATTCTTGTGTTCATACCGTCACTTATAAGCATATACAGGTCCTTCTCAAAATATTAGCATATTGTGATAAAGTTCATTATTTTCCATAATGTCATGATGAAAATTTAACATTCATATATTTTAGATTCATTGCACACTAACTGAAATATTTCAGGTCTTTTATTGTCTTAATACGGATGATTTTGGCATACAGCTCATGAAAACCCAAAATTCCTATCTCACAAAATTAGCATATTTCATCCGACCAATAAAAGAAAAGTGTTTTTAATACAAAAAAACATCAACCTTCAAATAATCATGTACAGTTATGCACTCAATACTTGGTCGGGAATCCTTTGGCAGAAATGACTGCTTCAATGCGGTGTGGCATGGAGGCAATCAGCCTGTGGCACTGCTGAGGTCTTATGGAGGCCCAGGATGCTTCGATAGCGGCCTTTAGCTCATCCAGAGTGTTGGGTCTTGAGTCTCTCAACGTTCTCTTCACAATATCCCACAAATTCTCTATGGGGTTCAGGTCAGGAGAGTTGGCAGGCCAATTGAGCACAGTAATACCATGGTCAGTAAACCATTTACCAGTGGTTTTGGCACTGTGAGCAGGTGCCAGGTCGTGCTGAAAAATGAAATCTTCATCTCCATAAAGCTTTTCAGCAGATGGAAGCATGAAGTGCTCCAGAATCTCCTGATAGCTAGCTGCATTGACCCTGCCCTTGATAAAACACAGTGGACCAACACCAGCACCTGACACGGCACCCCAGACCATCACTGACTGTGGGTACTTGACACTGGACTTCTGGCATTTTGGCATTTCCTTCTCCCCAGTCTTCCTCCAGACTCTGGCACCTTGATTTCCGAATGACATGCAGAATTTGCTTTCATCCGAAAAAAGTACTTTGGACCACTGAGCAACAGTCCAGTGCTGCTTCTCTGTAGCCCAGGTCAGGCGCTTCTGCCGCTGTTTCTGGTTCAAAAGTGGCTTGACCTGGGGAATGCGGCACCTGTAGCCCATTTCCTGCACACGCCTGTGCACGGTGGCTCTGGATGTTTCTACTCCAGACTCAGTCCACTGCTTCCGCAGGTCCCCCAAGGTCTGGAATCGGCCCTTCTCCACAATCTTCCTCAGGGTCCGGTCACCTCTTCTCGTTGTGCAGCATTTTCTGCCACACTTTTTCCTTCCCACAGACTTCCCACTGAGGTGCCTTGATACAGCACTCTGGGAACAGCCTATTCGTTCAGAAATTTCTTTCTGTGTCTTACCCTCTTGCTTGAGGGTGTCAATAGTGGCCTTCTGGACAGCAGTCAGGTCGGCAGTCTTACCCATGATTGGGGTTTTGAGTGATGAACCAGGCTGGGAGTTTTAAAGGCCTCAGGAATCTTTTGCAGGTGTTTAGAGTTAACTCGTTGATTCAGATGATTAGGTTCATAGCTCATTTAGAGACCCTTTTAATAATATGCTAATTTTGTGAGATAGGAATTTTGGGTTTTCATGAGCTGTATGCCAAAATCATCCGTATTAAGACAATAAAAGACCTGAAATATTTCAGTTAGTGTGCAATGAATCTAAAATATATGAATGTTAAATTTCCATCATGACATTATGGAAAATAATGAACTTTATCACAATATGCTAATATTTTGAGAAGGACCTGTATGTATTCTTATAAGAATGGTTTTTTCTCTGTTGTAATATAAAATATTCTAATTTGAGATTAATAAAGTTTTGTCTAATCGTATTGTCTGTCCTAATATGTCTGGAGGGTTTTTCTGTTAATTTTTTATTGTTCTAGTGTTTGGAGCATTTTGTGAGTGTACTACACATAAAACCAGTTATTTGCCTAATGTATTTTCAAGAGTTCTAGGTATTTTAGGCAGAGCTGAATTTTCTTTGCAGCAAATTCATCGACTACTGTTGGAAGCATGTGTGAAAAGTAGAAATTTTCAAGATGCTTCGTTAGTGCATCTATAAAATCTTTGTCAAATGAAATGTCGAACTCCATGTGCTCAGCTGGTGCCTAGATGACCAGCTTGCAGCTCTCCAGCCTGAGGCACATAATTGTAAGCTGCACCTGGAAGAATTAATGTCATGGTTTCTTTTAATGAAGATTCACAAGTAACTTATTATATTAGTTCATTGATTACAAGTAACAATCACCTGAAGGTAGTATCCATGTTGGCCATTTGGAAGAATGACATAATTCCCGTCTTCCAAGCGTCTGATGTCACCATTTGGACGAGCAATAAACTCTGCAAGGGACATGGCACTCTTTAGAGGACACTTAATCTCAAGGAGCTGTGCTGAATCCAAAATTCCATCTGGGCTTGCTCCAAACCAGGGAGGGTCAGGACACAACACCAGGCCCCTCCGTTCTACAGTGTGCCCTTGAGCCTCCATGAGCTGTATGGCTTTGTCTTCATTTTCTTTCCCATATTTAGTTGCCTTGCTGCCTGTGAAGGTGGGGTGCAAGTGTTCATTTATGCATTTTTGTGGGTTGGTAGTGCTTCGTTTGGGCACTCTTTACTAGCAGTGAGTCGTAGCTTCCTTGCATCGTGCATCACGCACTCTGTACCTGGGTGTCTTCTGTCAACTTCTCCATCTGAGCTGGGTTTAGTTTAACATATTTCTCAAAAAAAGAGAGGCACTTCTTGCAGATCAGCATGGTGCTGAGCTCTGTATGGGGCATTTGTAAGTCACACTGACTGAGAAGATTCATGGTTATCTATATTTACTCTGTAGCACCTTGAAAGAAGACTGTTTGTCTGCAGCTGAAATAGTGGGGCCATCACAGAGGAACTGATATAACTTAAATTCTTTGTGATCCTTGAAAAGTGTGGGATTGCTCACTGAAGAGGATGCAGTTGTGGGATCTAATGTTGATGCAGATGAGCGTTCATGAATCTGGTCTGCTTTATGATGTCTAAAATATATGTGCTTCACCCTTTTCAGCTCAACATTCTTTCTTGTACCTGCATTCCACTTTCTCTGTATATCAGTGCATGATGTCCCTGTCTTTCCCTGTCTGACTGCATTCTCCACCTGAATCAGAAATTAAGTCCAAATGTTAGACAATGTTTTTACACTGTCAATACAAAATGCAATTAACATGATTATTAAAACTAAAAAAACAACCAGTATGTACCTTCCACGGTATTGCAGCAGCATGGCTGCAAGATCTGCTTTGTCATGCAACACATGAACATCCTGTCTGAATTTCACCTGATGTTGAAACTAAAACCCAAGCTCGGTGATAAGGTGCTTTAAGGCTTTGGCTGGGCTCTATGTCTGCTTTAAGGTAGAGAAGATTGTGTCCCACCTCTTTTAACAAAACGCGACCAACCTTATTACTGTAGAGATACTGATATGCCTCTGAGCTTTTTAGATTGCTCATCGCTTCGCCATCTGAAGCAACTGCATTAATGACGTAACTAAATATGCGAGTGTAGGTTATCTGCCGCCACTTTTTCAGATTGTCCTCCCATCCCTCGATAGCTGCAGGTAGCGGTATAACAGTACTGCCACATTCGAGCTGTGTCAGCTGATGTTCCCACATATTTTTGCCCCAAATGGTCGAAGAAGGAAGATTAGTGCCTATTGTTAGCATGGAAACAAAAGCCGGTTCCAGTTTAAGGCGGAAGTCACGCCCATAAATTGCGCGAAGCATCATGGGGGATAGGAATAAGGTGGATATGAACTTTAGAATTTTAACAAAGTAAATGCATTGAATAAATGAACGTATCCCTTTGTTATTTACTATCTTAGACTTCTACTATGCTTTACTATTACTGCAATGTTTTTAACCAGGTTACACCCTCATCACACTAAACGTCTGGGGTCCTCAACAGACTACCAATGAACTACCAGAACTTTGGAAAAAGGATTAACCTTATACCCCAGTACTATGGCCCTTAATCTTTACCTATAGTAATGATGACACCTCTATGACTAATGGTGATAGGCTGATCATTAGCTTGTCCTGGCTCATCATAGGTCAATCGAACTACTGGTTTAATCTGTCTCTTAGGCTGTAATTTAGGAGTGTTGTGCAGTTGATTATGGTGTGTTTTTGGTTTTTGAGTTTTGACAGACTGGGCTGTTCTGGGATCCAGATCACATTCTGGGGCAGAATCTTCTCTTGTTTCTCGTCGGTCCCACTCCTCTTGCATTTCCACCCTCGGATTTATCTCAGTCTCACTGTCCTCAGATTCGCTATCCTCCGGTTGCAGTTCCTCATTTTCACTGCTCTCATTACAATCATTTTCATCACTAACATTGTCCTGGTCATTGAAACCAGCCTCATGTGAAGTTGCTGGAGATCTGAAAGCATCTCTCAATCCTTCTTGCACTCATATTCGAGTGTAGTAACGCTTCTAATGCTCATTGTACTCACACTGAGGATAATTCAGAAACCAGTGATAGATGAGGTTCAGACATAATTATAGCCTGCTTTGGTGTCTTGCTTGTTGTTGTTTTCTCATTTGAACAGTTCTGGTCCTCTGCAGGGATTGGCAATCTCACATGTTGGCCAATAGGAACGATGTGATCTCTGTGGATTGTCTTCAGACGACCATCCATTCTCTTTCCTCAGTTGGTAGACAGGAAGATTAGGCATTTTTTCAACAACTTGATAAGGTACTGGATTCCATCTTGTTTGCAACTTATGCTTCCCTTTAGGTCCCCAGTTCTTCAGTAAGACCGTTTTCCATTTATAAAGACTGGAAACCAACTCTTCTGTCATAAGCCGTTTTGTTCTTTTGATGGACTTTGTCCAGTCTCGGATTCTAGTTTGCAGGCTTGATGGAGATCTTCTTTGAGCTTAAACACATAGCAAGAGTGATTCACATCAGCGTTGTTAGTTGTTGTCCCAAAGCACAGGTCTACTGGCAATCTGGCTTCACGACCAAACATTAGATAATAGGGCGAAAAACCAGTTGCATCACATTTTGTACTGTTATAAGCATGGACCTAATAAGGGACATGGTGGCTCCACTGATGTTTCTTCTCAGCGCTCAGAGTACCCAACATCGAAGGCAATGTTCGATTGAACCGCTCTGGTTGAGGATCTCCTTGCGGATGATATGGGGTAGTCTGTGATTTTCTTATCCCCATAGTCCTCAATAAGTCTTTAATCAGGTGACTCTCAAAGTCTCGTCCCTGGTCATAATGGATACGAGTCGGTAGACCATCGTGAACGAAAAACCTATCCACTAAGGTTTTAGCCACTGTCCGAGATGTCTGATTCTTGGTCGGGAACACCTGGGCATAGCGTGTAAAATGATCGGTGACCACCAAAGCACTCTTGGCTGGACTAGCTGATGAACCTCCACGCCTAAGTTACGTTTAGTGATGCGATAAAGTAGATCGTCAGTAGGGTTAATTTGTCTCTCTCTCTTTTTATAAGTGACACCTCTGGACTGGTGCTAGGCCATTGGTTCAGTTTGACTGCCTGGATGGCTGGACCAATGACTGGATCTTCCTTCTGTGCCTGAGCGAGATCAGCTTTTGAAACATGTTGCAGAGACTGCAACTTCATATTCAGGGGGAATGCATATATGTCTGGGACGCATTCTGGAGAAGCTCCAGTTTGGTCTACACACCTGGTTGGACACTCTGAGTTTTCTAATACTTGTACTCTTTTGCAGATGGATTTAACAGCGGCCTCAGGTATAGTCTTCCTTTCGGTGTCAGCGTCAAAGTGTCTTGAAAGGATGTCTGCATCTATGTTGTGCTTGCCTGGTCTATAATGAACATCAAAGTCGTACGTAGACAAAGCAGCTAACCATCTGTGTCCCACAGCATTGAGCTTTGCCATAGACAGGACATAAGTCAAGGGGTTATTATCAGTACGTACTGTAAAGCGTGCCCCATACAGATAGTCATGAAAGCGATCCACCACAGCCCATTTTAATGACAGGAACTCAAGCATAGGATATGAATAGGATATCTTTCTCAGACTGACTTAGCTTCCTGCTGGCAAATGCAACCAGCCTTAGATCCCCTTCTTGTAGTTAGTATAGCACAGCCCCCAGTCCCTTGAAGCTAGTATCCACATGGAGCTCGTAGGGCTTTGCAGGATCAGCGAAGGCTAGTACCGGTGCATGAGTTAAGCAATAGATGATCTGATCAAAGGCTTGTCTACATAAGTCATCCCACCGCTCTCCAAAGGGTTCTGACTCTTTCAGATAAGACTTGTTGAGATCTGGCCTCTTTCTCTTGCTCTTTTGTGTCGGAGCATAGCCTTTGGTCAGTTTGATGAGGGGTCTCACAATTGCAGTATAGTTAGCAATGAATCTCCTATAGTATCCGCAGAAACCTAAAAAGGATCTCAGAGACCTTAGGTCACGGGAACACTAATGATGCCAGCACAGAGTAACTCTTGCAGATGTTTTCTTACATCCTCAACGTCTGCAGGTGCCAGTCGATGTGATCTTTGGCGAAAGGGTCCTGTATTGGCCAGACGGATGGTGTGCTCCACATCTTTTGCGAGGCCAACATCCCATTCATTAACCCAGAAGACGTGGGAGCATTCTACTAGTTTCTGTCTAAGCCGGTCCTTCCACTCTTTAGGCACAGAAGAGTCACCAAAGTCAATCTGATTGCTGTTAAAAGTTGTAGTCTCCTGTTTTGGGTTTGGCATGGAGATGACACTTTCAGTGCAATAAATATGACCCATGACGGTTCCAATAGGACTGATGATTTCCCTGGCAGATTGGTTTTCCACCAAAATCCTGAAGTTGTTAACTTGCACCACATTGGAAGGCACAACCATAGGCTGCAGCAGGACACCACCTGGCAAAGGAGCTAACGGAGAAGAGTCAATCATCAAGATCTCTTTGCCAACTGTCCACTGGAAATGAACTTTGCAGGTTATTTGTAAGTCTTTTCCTGGGGGTAAGCACAATGGACTTGAACCCTGCCAAATAACACAGCCTACCTGGTCATCTTGAGAGCCCAGGGAAATAGAATGTGTGAGAATGGGTTGCGTTTCACTGTGGACTTGGACGCCCAGACTTTTGGCTATGTCCCGCCCTTCATTTTTGCATTTATGTACCAAATTACGGACATGGCTTGTGTTAGTACCAACAATGACAGGAATCTGCTCTTCTTTTGGGCTTGGACAGATAAGGGCAAGAACTGGTACGGTAGGTCTTGTGCCAATAACTTAAGCAGGATACTCAACATCTACCACAACATAGCCGAGATAGGGGCACCTGACATTGGACTCACTTAAACCCCAAAGGTCAAGGCTAGTGACTGGATGAACAGGGACAGAGGACAGACGGGCTTTGTACCAGGACTCAAATATTATGGTGACCTGAGATCCACTGTCAAATAAGGCCTCACAGGGTTGTCCATTCACTTTAAGCGGCACAGTACTGGGTGGCCCAATTAGTCCTTCAGGAATTCCAGCTAGGGCGGAGGAAGTCAGAAGACCCTGCTTGACATAACAGTTGATGTCAGTGGCATTACTGGTTGAGGTACCTGGATTTTCTTTCAGTATACTGATAGTTTGAAATAGCTTTCTATTTTCAGGATTTTGACATTTTGCCACAAAATGCCAAAATGAGATTTTGTATTTCTAAGTAGTCTGTGGAAGAAGGTTTCGTCTGTATGTGGTGGACTGATATAGTAAGTTTTCTCCTTGAGGCCTCATACTCTTCCTCCAGGTGGATCTCATTTAAGAGTTGGAGAAAAGTTGGGGGTGAGGACTTTTTTTCTCTCAGCCGCAGCTGCATTAGCAATGAGGTCAGAAGCGATAGCCCCTCTCAGAAGTTGTTCTAAGTGAGCTTTGTCTTTGCTTTGAGTCGCTAGTCCTCCTCTCTGAACAACTTTAGTGAGGGCCCTCTCCAAACGCCTTGGGAAATCAGACAGTTTTTCACTTGGTTGCTGCTGCATTAATCGGAAGGCAAAATAGAGATCATCACCAGACTCAGCACTGCAAAATGCACTTTCCAGTGCCTCCAAGAATTCATCGGGACCTGCCTCGGGGTCTGACTCACGGACAGATTTGGTAATCTCCAGTACTGGCCCTTTCAAACTTTCCATTAGCCTGCCCCTTTTCTCTTTGTCCGTACAGTCACTTTCTTCTACCATGAGCCATGCCTGTTCGAGCCAGTGGTCCCACAGGTCTTCACTGAGGGAAACTGGCAAGTTCCCTTAGAACACCCTCATCCGCCTATAACCACCTTCAGCTTGTGGTTTACGTGTCTTCTCCAACAAATCATCCACTGCTTGCAAAATAGACTCAGTTGAGTTTCTGGGGGAATTAGAATTGGGTTGTGGATGAGCAGAGCTGGAAAGCAAGCTCTGAATATCATCCATCATCTTGCCCTCAGTGTGAAGGAGACTCTCCAACTTCAGAAGCTGCCTGTTCACCAAGAGTGACTATCGGCCATCTTTGACCACGGACCTGTTCCAGAACTTCTTTAGGTGTATTATCTTTCGGTAGATTTTCTTTACATTCGCATAGCACCATTAGGCAGCTCAAGGAGGTGTGGAACTGGCGACCTCTGACTCGCCCTAGACATTTAATAGTCTCCAATGTCTCTTCTATCTTGGCTATTTCCACTTCTTCTGGAACCATAACCAGGAGTGCTTTAGCTTCCTCCAAACCTTCACCCCAACACCACCTTTTTAGCTCTGCAGCTAGCCCGGTGCGCTCTGCCATACTTCAACCAAATATAATGGGAAATGTAAATTAGCTACTTTAAATTAGCTCTTATTCTTAGTGTGTGCCCTTTAATGGTTCAAAAAAAGACCCAAAAGATCCCAGCGGTGCCTCCATTTATGTAGCCTTTACTTAAGCAATATTATTAAATAAGTGGGCTGTGGATTCTTTATTTACAGTGTTCTCTCGTACTATTAAATTTAACCTCTCTCAATATTACTTTTGGATCACTGAAACATACCTCTTAACTCAGCATTACCCACTAAGATGAATACTAATGTTCAATAGGGGAGTGAAATACTGTACACCGTACTCCATGTAAAGTAGAACATAGAAACAGCCCTTTAATGAGGCAAAATAATAAAGCAGAAAATAATTAAATGGCAGTTTTGTTTTTGTGTTCAGGCCAACAAAAACAGCATTTTACCAATTGTACAAGTAATCCACATATACAGTGCAGACCACCAGTTATATGACTCAATATTGTCCAAAAGAAATAAACCTAAAGCCAACAAAAATACACGCTACGTTGCAGGCCTGTATTCATGCTCATGAATGTAGAACTCCAATAAACTTGAAAATCCAGGGCCTCTTCACTCAAAGAGCAGAAAATTTTATTGAAACTCAGTACCTCGTGTAATCTTGTGATGACCACCAGATTAATCCAGGCAATAGGTTGTCCATGGTCCTTGAGAATTTCTCAGCGCTCCAAAAAGAACAGCAATATGGTGCAGGTGTGAGGTCTCCACGTGCTCCCTGAGGTACCCTGAGCAACACGGGCACTCAGGGTGACTATCTGAAGTCCGTCAGTCGTTATCCAGTCCGGTAACGATCTTCTGTAACGATCCTCTGCTTCTAAAGTTCCACCATGGCAGCAAAACAGCAGCTTGCAGAAGTCCTTATTAGCAAACAGCTAGGTTAGCCTTGCTCTTACCTCCGAGTAATACACAGTCCAGCGGATCCACCTGCTGCTGTCCCCTCTGGTGCCGAACTCTCCTCCCCTGTTCACTGTCTATAGGAAAATAAAATTTTCACTTGTAATTCACAACAAATAAAAGATAACTTATTTTTTAACAACGTAAACACATTTTTAATAACTTAATATGAACATTAGAATTTTAACAAAATAAATGCATTGAATAAATGAACTTATCTTTGTTATTTATTATCTTAGACATCTACTATGCTTTACTATTACTGGAATTTTATATTAACCGGGTTACAGACAGAAAAGTTTTTATAAGTTGGAATAATAAACAAAGCTTGACTACATTGTTTAATAACTAGGATCATACTGGGATGTATGTAACTGACTTTGAATCTGTTTATATAAATGGTGTCACATTTTAGACATTGAAGGACTCAAGTGCAGAGCAGAGTGAAGGCGAAGCAGAATGTTTAATGCAGTCAGTCAGTCAGTCATTTTCTACCGCTTATTCCATAGTGGGTCACGGGGAGCTGGTGCCTATCTCCAGCAGTCAATGGGCGAGAGGCGGGGTACACCCTGGACAGGTCGCCAGTCCATCGCAGGGCAACACACAAACAACCATGCACACACTCATTCATACACCTAAGGGTAATTTAGAGTGACCAATTAATCTAACAGGCTGTTTAATGCATTGAACGGAAAAAGGCAGGGAAACAAGGAACTTGCCTGAAGATGGAGGTAACAGAAGAATCCAGCAAGATACAAAGAGAACAGTTGAGTACAGTGCCTTGCGAAAGTACTCGGCCCCCTTGAACTTTTCCACCTCTTGCCACATTTCAGGCTTCAAACATAAAGATATAAAATTCTAATTTTTTGTGAAGAATCAACAACAAGTGGGACACAATCGTGAAGTGGAACGAAATTTATTGGATGTGTCAAACTTTTTTAACAAATAAAAAACTGAAAAGTGGGGCGTGCAACATTATTGGGCCCCCTTGCGTTAATATTTTGTAGCGCCACCCTTTGCTGCAATTACAGCTGCAAGTCGCTTGGGGTATGTCTCTATCAGTTTTGCACATCGAGAGACTGAAATTCTTGCCCATTCTTCCTTGCAAAACAGCTGGAGCTCAGTGAGGTTGGATGGAGAGCGTTCGTGAACAGCAGTCTTCAGCTCTTTCCACAGATTCTCGATTGGATTCAGGTCTGGACTTTGACTTGGCCATTCCAACACCTGGATACATTTATTTGTCAACCATTCCATTGTAGATTTGGCTTTATGTTTTGGATCATTGTCTTGTTGGAAGATAAATCTCCGTCCCAGTCTCAGGTCTCTTGCAGACTCCAACAGGTTGTCTTCCAGAATGGTCCGGTATTTGGCCCCATCCATCTTCCCATCAATTTGGACCATCTTCCCTGTCCCTGCTGACAAAAAGCAGGCCCAAACCATGATGCTGCCACCACCATGTTTGACAGTGGGGATGGTGTGTTCAGGGTGATGAGCTGTTTTGCATTTACGCCAAACATATCGTTTTGCATTGTGACCAAACAGTTCGATTTTGGTTTCATCTGACCAGAGCACCTTCTTCCACATGTTTGGTGTGTCTCCCAGGTGGCTTGTGGCAAACGTTAAATGATACTTTTTATGGATATCTTTGAGAAATGGCTTTCTTCTTGCCAGTCTTCCATAAAGGCCAGATTTGTGCAGTGTACGACTGATTGTTGTCCTATGGACAGACTCTCCCACCTCAGCTGTAGATCTCTGCAGTTCATCCAGAGTGATCATGGGCCTCTTGGCTGCATCTCTGATCAGTCTTCTCCTTGTTCGAGATGAAAGTTTAGAGGGACGGCCGGGTCTTGGTAGATTTGCAGTGGTCTGATACTCCTTCCATTTCAATATGATTGCTGGCACAGTGCTCCTTGGGATGTTTAAAGCTTGGTAAATCTTTTTGTATCCAAATCCGGCTTTAAACTTCTCCACAACAGTATCTTGGACCTGCCTGGTGTGTTCCTTGGTCTTTATGATGCTCTCTGCGCTTTGAACAGAACCCTGAGACTATCACAGAGCAGGTGCATTTATACGGAGACTTGATTACACACAGGTGGATTCTATTTATCATCATCGGTCATTTGGGACAACATTGGATCATTCAGAGATCCTCACTGAACTTCTGGAGTGAGTTTGGTGCACTGAAAGTAAAGGGGCCAAATAATATTGCACGCCTCACTTTTCAGTTTTTTATTTGTTAAAAAAGGTTTGACACATCCAATAAATTTAATTCCACTTCATGATTGTGTCCCACTTGTTGTTGATTCTTCACAAAAAATTTTAATTTTATATCTTTATGTTTGAAGCCTGAAATGTGGCAAGAGGTTGACCAGTTCAAGGGGGCCGAGTACTTTCGCAAGGCACTGTATATATGCTGAGACAGAGGTAGAGAAATGACAGGCAAACCAGATGAGCTAGTCAGAGGAAATTAACTGAAGCTGAGGCAGAGAGAGGGAGGCAGAGAGCTGAAGGAGGAGGGCTAATTAACATGAGTGGAGCAGAAACACAGAGAAACCCAGGAAAGTATTTAACCAAAATCTATTGGAAGATAATTCTAAATGTAGAAAAATTAGAACAGATTACAAAAGAATAAACTAATAAGGAAAACACATAATGATTAGACCACAAGTTTTCGATCATTTATTTCAAGTGAATAGTTGTAAATCGTTTTCTGGTGTCATTCCCCTTTTTTGTCATAACCCATGAGCCAGGTTGTGACTAAAACTGTTGTGTCAATTTTTTTTTCAAGATCTTTTAACCAGCATCAAGTTAACAATTCTGTGATTGAAAAGGAGGCATTAGCACTTTGTTGTGTATATTTTATCTGCGGATGGATGTTAAATCCAGTGATCCTATTGTGGGGTTGCTGGCTTTAAGGGTAGGGGTGTGACTGCCCTGTGGGCAACTAACTGGTTTGAGCTGTTGGAACGGATCCATTGCTCGTAGTGCAGCAGGCATACTAAGTGGAAACACCTGAGTTGGTTATTCACCCTCATATAAAGGCCTGGGTGCTGTACAGAAAAGGGGGAATGGTCTTTTCTCTCCCCCTTTTGGCCATGGTTGTCCTCCAGGTTTAGCCTTGGTTTGGTTTGGTTTGGCCTGGTCTGCTTAAGTGTGGTTTGCTTAATTTAACACTCAACATTTACATACAACTTTGTCACCCATTCACATTGACATGACTGATTTTACTGGCCTCATATACTGAACTGTTGTTACCTTCGGTAATTTATTTCAAATAAATACTTGTAAATCGTTTTCTGGTGTCCTTTCCCTTTTTTGTTATAACATGAGCCAGATTGTAACGACAAGGAAGTGAACTAAAGAAGCATGATCTAAAGAACATAATAATAATGACAAACAGACTGGATTGACTCTTTATTTTTGTATATAAATTGGATTTGTTTGTTGTTTGTGCCGTGTTAGATAATATTTGTTGTGAATCTGCATAGAAACGTAAGTAATAAATGGAAACATATTTCAATATGCAAAGTAGTTGTGAATGAAAGATGTTTTCTTTTCTAAGAGAGGCAGTACTTTGTATCTTATTTAGTCCTAGCTGCTTTTACTTATAGGGATACACTTGTACACTAGAACCCAGCCACAATATTTACGTGTTTTCTTCCCAGAAATGGTGTAATCACGCCAGCTCTTATGCAGTCATTATAACATACTAATACAAATACATGCATCAGTGCATGTGAATTACTTCTTGCAGTTTGCACAGAAACTGAGTCTGGCTTCTTCTGCTCTGTCTTCCACAGAGTGCCCTCCTTACTCCACAGCTAGCCATTCAGAGCTCTTTCATGTCCCAGCAGCCCACAGCCCAGTCAGTCAGAAGTCATTACACCCGCTATTAACTCCTGCTCAGCTTCATTAGGCATGCAAATTGAGGAGGGACAAAGACGTGAAAAACTTTACTCTATTTCACACCCTCCACCTCCCCTGTCTTTCGCTCTCTTTCTCCCTGCTGCCAAAGTTCCACCTGGGTTCAATTAAGCTTGGGTTTGTATTGAACAGTCTGATGTGCAAGTTTGTCTTGTGTCTCAGGGTATGGAGAATCTTTCTGCTAAAATATTTGACAGTGAGAAAATTAAAACTTTTACCTGAAGTCCTAAAACAACAACTTCCAGGGCATTAAAACTACTGTAACTAGGTGCCATGACAAGATGTGTAATCAGTTAGTCAACAAACTACTTTAATTTAATATTAATGTCTAATATTAATATTTATTTTACAACTTTTCCAGGTAGTTCGACCAACTCTTTTTAGAGTTCTATCCCTTTTTAGAGCTCTATCTGTTCAAGGTTTGAAGGGTGGTGTTTCCATATACACATTCTCAGTTTTTTTCCAGAAAATGTTCGACAGACCTTTTAATAATATTCCAATGTTCATTTTTTTTCCCTCAGCCATTATTGAGAGCTTTTAGCTGTGTGTTTTGGATCATTATCCTGTTGGAGGACATATGGTGTTTGACTTAGGCTGAACATTCTCACACTGGGCATTATGTTCCACTCCAGGATGCCTTAGTTGTCTTTAGACTTCACTGTTCTCTGCGCAGGCTCAAGGTTCATGTCTCACAGCAGGCATGGCATTTCTTGCTTTGAAAGGTGGATTTTTCCTTATGACAGTCTTGTCTCATCAGTCTAAAGGATATTCTCCCAGAAATGTTGGGGCTTATAAACATGTATTTTGGTAAAATCTTGTCTGTTTTTTGGGGGTTTTCTGTCAATAGTGGAGCCTTCTTGGATCTTCATTCATGCAGCCCTTTATGGTTAAAAATGTAGCAAATGGTGTGATCAAAAGTGACCTGCCTTACCTATGAAGATCAGCTTAATGGGCATTATTACAAATAATGTACAAAAAAAGACACATTTTCCTGTTGAATTTTGTTCAGATTCAGTGCTCATGAGTATATTCATTTCTGTGCCAAAAATCAAGAAATCTGTAAAAAAAAGAATGATTGAAAAAAAACCAATATAAGGCATTTAAGAATGCAACCAAAGGTTACCAAATAATGACATTAATGTTTGAAACACTGAATTCAAAACATCCATCCGAGACAAACGTAGTAAAATCAAAGTCTCCAGCTCAAATTTGAGTTAAGTGAAGATTTATATGATGTATCCAGTGAAGAGAAGGAAGCTATTAGTTTTTTGCCATCATAGCATAGCACAGTGTGTGGTGTAGCGGTAGAACGCGTGACCCATATACGGAGACTTCTGTCCTCGATGCAGCTGTTCCTGGTTCGAGTCCCGACCCTGGCAACCTGTGCTGCATGTCTTCCCCCTCTCTTCACCCCACTTTCTGTCTGCTTACTTTCTAAAATCAAAAAATATACCTCAAAGATATCATTATTAATTCTTTCAATATTTATAGGTTTTATGATTGGAGAAGAAGATCATCCTTGAAATGGTTTTATAATGTTTCCTTGTTTTTTATTTTAAAAAATATTTGAATTTCCTCTTGGATCTATGTCCTGAGGTTGGCTACACTCCTTTTAGCCCTATACTTTTCAGTAATATGGCCAACTTTGGTCACAAGAACACAAATCTATTTGCAGATGGTGTTTTAGCCTTTATCTTTAATGCTGATGTTGTATCTATAGTCTTCTGAGCTTCTCAGGCAGCTCTAGCCTTGCTTTCTTTGGTCCTTGATCAGTGTGGCTCACACAATGTTACCTAACTGGGTAGCCTTTACACGTTTATCCCTTCAACTAGGCTTAATAGCTAATGAAAGGCTAGAGGACGACTGCAATACTAATTAAGGAGTAAAACATTTAGTATGAAGAAAAAGCAATGACTGATCTTTTTAGGGGTGCCAAAAATCAGTCCATACTTTTTTTAGGTCTGTGTAAAATAAGCTTTTAAGTCATGCATATAAACATTAGGGCACTGGCTCCCAAACCTTGCTGCTTCCTGACCTACAAAAACATTGGAAGAGACTCTTAATGCTGCTGCAACAGCCAATATATTGCTTATTTATATTTGTAAGTTATGTTTTGTATCTTTTCTAAATGTGGGTAACCATTATAAACTTTGTCATTAGGTTTATTTTTTTGAAAATAATTTCAAGACCAAACACTTGTTGATTTACAACACCAATGTTGGGAAACACTGGATTATATAATTGCTTTAAATTGAATCACTTTTTAGGAGAAATTAATATTCTTAAGGGTACCCCAAAATCTGTTGCCTATTTTTCATTATACACATTTTAAGAAGTGTAGGTTCCTTTTTCTACTTCATGACATCAAATCCTCTTTAGTAACACTCTTTTTTTGGTGGTAAATTTGGCCTCTTCTGTCTAAAGCCACCAACATCAGAGGCAAGGCCAACACGGGTCAGGGCCAGTCCCTTGCTCTAACGGAGCATAAATGTGTTTCACCGGAGGCCTGAATTACCAAGGGATAACAGAGTATGTCGCTCTGTGCCCCTGTGCATCACACAACAGGCTCAAACAAGTAGAAAATGTATTCAGAGAAGAGGTATGAAATCAGCCTATGTCACTCAAAAGAACCCCACCCCTTACCGTTATTTAGATTTAAAATACTATCATACCTTTTAATCACTAGTTTGAAGATAAATATACTACTTCTTTATTATTTTTATTGAGAAAGAACAAATCCCAACAACTTTAGCACATGAATTTGAGTGATGCGTATGTCTAATAAGAGAACAAGGATGCCATGATTTTACCAAAAACAGATCAGACCTTTTTGCAGAAGAATTGAATGGTTATGACTGTTCATCAGTCAGCTGAGCCTTCAAGCAGGTATTCTGTGGTAAATAGTGCCTTCCTCTGATTCTTATAAGAATTACACTTAAATGTCATGTAAAACAAAATGAACTAGGTAAATCAGGGGTTGTGGAGTTCATCAGTATGATGTTAACTTCCTCTGTTTATTCCAGCACAGACTCTCTGCATTTGTCAATTTGAAAGCTTCACAAAATATGATTAGGGTCATTGTCCATCTGACAGGTCCATTTATACCTTAGTTTTAATTTCCTGGCTGATGTCTTGAGATGTTGCTTTAATATTTCCACATAATGTTCTTTCCTCATGATGCCATCTACCACACAACACAATGCTTCCGCCCCTGCATTTCACCGTTATGACATGCAAGTTTCTTCCTTTTTCTTCCGAATGTAACAATGGTTATTATGGCCATTCACTTCACAATTTCAGTTTCATCCGACCATTGGACATTTCTCAAAAACTGAAGGTCTTTGTCCATGAGTCCATTTGCAAACTATAATCTGGCTTTTTTTTTTGCTTGGCCTTTGAGCCGGTACAACCCAGAACAGAAGTACTGGCTCAAAGGCCACGGCAACATGCCCATCTCTGGGACACAGAACTATAATTCTCTTCCTGATATTTTGCCTGATGTCATTATACTGACATTTAAGGGAAAAAAAACCTAAAATGGGTTTTTGTGTTGTTTTACATTCCTCCATTGCTACATGGAGACACACAGGACAGATAACAATGCACCACACACTTATAATTAAGGGCAATTTTAGAAAAAACAGTTAACATAACAGTCATATTTTTTGGACTGAAGGAGTAAGCTGGAGTAACTGGCGAGAACCCACTCATGCATTGGGGGGGGAACATGCAAACTCCATGCAGCAAGGCACCAGGAGTGCTACTAACTGCATGACACAAATGATGCAGGATACAAATAGTCACAAGTTTGACCAGTAAAATCATCTTGAACCATAATATCCAGAATAGTGTGGGAGATCTGAGTGCATGTCTACATGAAAGTCTTTTCTTGCTAAATGGTGCTGTGTCATGAAAGGCCCAGAGGCCAAGGGCCAGCCAGAGGACAGGTGGTGAGCTAATCATGTGGAAAATGAGAGCCTGGAAGCTAAGCGTTGGGGTGGGGAATGTGGCAGATAAGACGTGTCCACCTTGTGCTCAGAGGTCTTGGCCCAACTGGGAACAAGACCAGCCTCACAGTCCTTTGCTGCATCTGCCAGTAAATCCCTGATCCCACCCAAAATTCCCATATCTCTATTATCCACCCAGTGTGTCTCAGACTAACACCGTTGCTCCAGCATTTTTTTTTTTTTCTCATGCTCATTAAACAAATTCCCTGAAAAGTGCCTCATCAACCTATTATACTGAATTGAAGAGGATTTATGATCATTTATATACCTTTTCTGGACAACTTCTTTAGAGGTTTCATCATTTACAACACAAACAAAAAACTATTTTGTACCTAAGTGTTGTCAAGCAGAACATTGAGCAATATAAGTCATGTTCTTGGTATTTTTCTCCTTTTGGAGTTCTGCAACAACTATGAAATTGTCTTCATTTATGAGCAAATAGACAGCAAACAGGTCACATATGAAACAATCAGGGGTATGGTTGGGTTGCATTTTCATTTAGTTCCATTTCTTGCACAAAGATGAGAACATAGTAATCAGAGCTCTTTTTTCAATGAAATGAGGGACCACTGAGGGAAGCAGTATGATAATGTATAATTGATCAAACTCACAAAAATAAGTTGCTGAAAGATACTATTTACTTCCAAACTTATTGGAAATAATACATTTAACAGCCAACAGTTCCTGGGATTATAAGTGAAAGTGACTGGGAATATCAGAAACTCAGTTTACTTAGGACACGTAAGATGGCTTTAGATGGGCTCATGAACAGTGCATAGAGAGATTGAATGGAATGGGTTTCCATGGCTGTATTCAAGCCTAACATCACCAAGTGCAATTCAAAGCATCAACTGAAGTGGTGTGAAACAAGCCACAACTAAACAAACAAGGGACATAGAAATAAGGGACATAGAAGCAGTGGAGATGTGTTTTACAGAGTCATAGAATATCTCTGTCTAGCAATCCAGTGTACAAGTCTGGGTTTGGCAGTTGCTAAGAGACCTACACTTTCCTGATAGCATTGTGACAAATGTAAAGTTTGATGCAAAAAGGATTATGGTGTGGGGATATTTTTCAAGAAATGTGCCTAGCACCTTAATTCAAGTGAATAAAACACTTAATGCGTCAGCATTTCAAGAAAGGTTGGACTATTTTTTTGCCTTCAACATTGTGGGAACAGTCTGGAGATGGCCAATTCATGTTCCAGCAGTACTGTGCACCAGTGTAGAGAACAAGGTCCATTTGACATGGATGAGCAAGTTTGGAGTGGAAGAACTTGACTGGAGTACTGACCTCAACTCTATAGAACACATTTGGTATGAATCAAAGAGAACACTGAACCAGGCCATCTTGTCCAACATCAGTGTCTGACCTTTAATGCATCGTGGTCAAAAATTCTCACAGACACACTGTGAAACTTTATATGTGTGTGAAGGCAGAAAAGCAAATACCTTTGGCCAGGGACAGATAGACGCTAGGTGGTGCTAGAACACCTGCCCTTTTATCCTTTGGAGAAAAAAGTGCCCTCCTGAAATCTTCTTTTTTTTTTTTTTTACAGTGTATAGTGTGGGGCCCAAGGTAAGATTTCTGAATTTAAAGGCCTATAATACCAGTGCCCCACGTTTTGAAATCCTAAGTTGTATTTTCTACTTCTGTGTGTGTAAAAATTATGATGTTATTAGAATATTTTATTTTCTAAATAGCTGACATCTTATCAATTCTCAGGACTTGTAATCTCATTAATTTTTATTCTCTAAGAATAATTTCTGTCATATATCACACTGGCTACATGCAGAAGTATAGATGATTCTTCTTATGATCATATTCTCTGATGTTGGTTTCATTTTGACTATAAAGATTTTATAACTCATTTTCTGGGTATAGTTGATTTACGCTGTAGAATGGTCACTGGCTACTCACATTTCTGAAGGTAACTCATTTAGTGTGACCTACCTGGTAAATTTGACAGTGTAACCTGCTTTGCTACAACATAAGGTTATTTGGTGCAGAAGACATTTTGTGATAAAAGTACAGAATGATATAGTCAAGACAAACACGTTGTGCTCAGTGTGTAAAAAGAAAAAAAAATGAAGGATAACGTAAGTTTCAAATTTGACTCAGGAAGTTCAGGTTGTGAATCAGTAATCTAACTTTAAACCAGTCTATGATCATTTTGTTGCCTTATTAATCTTAAGAATTTTGTAAAATGCATTGTTGTTTTGAGTTTTTTTTTTCCTGGGTGGTCATTTCCCTTCAACCCACAGGACAGTTTGTTTTGGGGGTGCTTAGTAATACATATAAATTATGTTCATGTTGTGCCTGTAATAAATCTCACACTACAAAGGCAACCGACAGCTCCATGTGCCGCACAAGGTGCCCTTTTTTTTCCACTTGAGCACTTGCCCCCCAAAATGTCTGTGCACGCCACTGCCTTTGGCAGTATACCATATGCTAAAATCCCACTCCTGAGTATATGTCTCTGACAATCCCTTTTAAGGTCACAGAGAAATGTTTTTCTTTCCAGCATTTCAGTAAATATTTGTTTTTTTCTTCCTTGCAAAATACAGATAAGCTGATGATGATAATCAGCACGCATATTTGTTATTTCCCAGCCGTTATCATTTCAAAATTAATACAGATGGAGAAATAGTCTCAGTTTTAACACACTCTGGCCCACACTACCAGAGTCACAGTGACTAAGCCAGGAAATCTTGGAAACCTGTTCAGAACAAATGGCCACAACACCATTTGTCCCCAGGCCTGACTCTTCCTTGACAAACCAAGAAGACGCTGCAGGGCAGAACAAAACTGGTCAATATTATAGGACTTTTTTAAAGAGGGAATATTGCTGCATGTGTTTTGAAAAACATCCTGAGGGGGGAACCATTAATTAGCTTAACAAAATGACCCCCAAATGATTTCAAATTGTTCCTAAACTGCTGTCAAATTAGTGTCACTCTTATTTAGAAAGAAGTCTTTTTAGGGGACGGGGACATTGCAAATATTAATACATATTTGTAGAGTTTAATTCATTTCTGCAGACTGTAAATCTTGCTACATCTCTACTGGGATGAGACATCTAGCAAGCTATTTTAACTTCACAATTGCTCTCCTCTTTTGTCATGTCACTTATAAATGTTGCTTTGTTTCATAAGAGCTCTTTGCATTTTGATTGAAATGACAAGAGCAACATCTGTGTATACCCCACTCCACAGAGGCAAAAACCCTCAGCCCACAATTTGTGAAGGCAGAGGAAAATAAATCTTGTAACTCAGAACCCCAAAGTTCTGAAGTTTTGTTTCTCATCCTCCAGTTTCCACTCATTAATATTTATGGGTGCTTTTACTCTGTGAACAAAACAAAAAAGTAGAGCGGTGACCCAGTTCGAAATTATGGTTTAAGTACTGTTTCTGTCATTGCTAAATATAATACTTAGTATTAAAGTTAAAACGCTGAATACGGAAAAGGTATATAAAAACTATGAATTGCAAATAATATACAGTACAAACCAAAAGTTTGGACACACCTTCTCATTCAAAGAGTTTTCTTTATTTTCATGACTATAGATAGGCACCAGCCCCTACAACACAGCAAGGAATAAGCGGATCCAGAAAATGCAGTGTGAAGCTACAATATTCATAGTCATGAAAATAAAGAAAACTCTTTGAATGAGACGGTGTGTCCAAACTTTGGGTCTGTACTGTATAAAAACCCTGGTGGCAAGTGGAAGATTCAGACAGAAAAAGTGAAAACAGCAAGAAAACATGTGTTAAACTCCATTTGAAGGGGATTCATCTCTGCCTCCATCTATGTGTTAATACCACAGGTGGCCATAAATTCTACAGGGCCCTAAACTGAATTTGATTTGGGGCCTCAGTTCAGTTCAATCCATCACCCACCAGACACCAGCACCACTAGAAAATCTTTAGAATAATCTACTAAATAATCTAAAACTAATACTAGACACAAAATTAGCTTGAAATCAATATTGAAAAACAAGGAGGAAAATAAGCTTTGAACAATGGAACTTTTAGAGGCTGCAATACTGTTCTCCAACCCGTCCATCAGGATCAATAAGACCAGCTGGAACTAAAAAAGAGCATCTAGGATGTGTTCGTGTGATGTCAACAAAGTGGGTGTGGCCATATTAAAGGGAAACATAAACACGCTGAAGTCTTTCATACAAATGCATCAAATAATGAAGTTAAACATGTGTTCTGATCAGGAAAAACCTCTATGTGTGCAAGCCTATTGTATGCTCCAAACTTTACTCTCATGGCAAACAGCAAAATTATAATTATAGTTATATAAATGCTAAAAATGTAATAGGCTTCCAAGTTTTTAAGACTTAAGGGCCATCATGTATAAAGATTTGCGAGGATTTCTTACTAAAGCATGGCACACGTTTTACTGTAAATATGCCAAAAAATTCAAATTTATGAAACAGTGAAAGATTTAAGCACCAAGATTTCCTTTGTACATCCCAATCAATGAGAAAATGACGAATACCAGACTTCTCCCATGCGACGCCTTCATTTACATTATGCAAACAGTAAATAGGCTATGCACATGTGGTTCTCTGCACAATCAAAGATCATGTCTTTATGCAGAAAGAAGAAATTCACTTTATGTGAGTAGAAGATGCTTCTAAACAAGGCGTTTCGGAAAACACAGACTCATGAACTTCCAATATTTTATGTGCAAAAGCAAACATCCTTGCATGTGCACCAATTACATGAATCAAGCACACTGTTAAATAAATGCAGACGTTTGCTGGGTAACCAGTGAGGCTGCTGCATTTCAAACTTTATGCATGTGATTATTCACATAACTACAGTAAACATTAAACCACTAAGGTGTTTGCTATAAAGCTGGGAAATTTAAGTCTAACCAGCAAAAACAGGTGTGTAACCATTTACAAAAAATTATGTCTTTATAGCAGCAGCCCTGTCTTAAGACATTTTGGTCTGCCTGGTGCCTTCATAAGAGCTTTCATTTTCCAGTTTACCTCCATCCTGGACATCATTTAAAGACTCTATGGACAAGAAAGGTGTTTAGCAGTTTGGTATTTTGCAGCTGGGATAAATTTGCCATCAAAACTGTGTGGTTGACACAAAGCGAGTAAAGTCTTCTTCCACAAGTCAAGTTTAATAGTATATCCACTCATGCCAGCATGAATAGACTGACTGTAGTCTTAGAACATCCCTGACACTTAAGGATGGATCGGCAGAAAAGACAAGGAGTGTAAAAACAGATAGAGCATAGAAAAGAAAAGCTAGTTTGCCCCATCGCCTTATTCATTTGAGGAGAACCCACACCTCTGATTCTTTTTCTCTCTCAGTTCAAATTAAAGACTGGAGGTGAGGGAGAGGAGGTGGGGGAAGGTTGGTGAGAAGAAAACAGAAGAAAGGTGTTAATTGCTTGCCAATCGATAATTCTATAATTACTTTGTGACAAATGGCTGGCTTGTGGTGCTGAGGTAGGTTCAGAGGAGGCTGGTCAGTGGGTGTGGATGTTAAAAGGGATTGGGAACGGAAATATTTGCTTTTGTGCCTTCAAGCCCACCTGCCCCTGGGGATTTGTGACGGAGAATTTATGTCAGGTTTTAAACGTGAGGCTGAATCTGCCTGGGGTGCACCTTGTAGTGGGGGAGAGATGGTACACGCACGCATGTGATGGATCTCATACAGTGCTTTTTTTCTCATGTTGAGGAAGTAAATCCCTTTATTTTACAGTACACAACAAAGTCTAAAGAGAAGAGAATATTCCTCTAGATTATCCTGTTTGCACCATTAAACTGTCAGACCAATTCAAGAAAGAAGAGGGGCTGTCAAAGCAATCCTGAAGCAAGAGGTTTGAATTTGGCTTGAAGACTTTGAGTCAACTGCTGTCTGTCACAGCTCACTATCTTCCAATCACAGTTTCATTATGCCAGCCAGGCGTGAAGAGATGGGAGTCTCTCCTTGCCGTAGGGGGGGCTTTAGGCAGACAGCAGGTGGGCTATCTGGAGACCTGTGCAGGTCAGTGACTCCTAGCGCCCCCTAGTTGCCTGCAGGTGGGCCAACGGGAGATTGATGGCCCACCTTCGTTCGTGTCAAATCACCTGTCAGCGCGCCCCTGGCACTGAATCAATTTTGTTTCAAGCCACCATTAACCTTGGACCACTTGGATTCATTCCTTCTCTCCACGGACCAGGCCCCTCGCAACCTTTGTCCACTACGGTTGCCAAACTAGTTACTGGTCTCAACTTTTATCACTGAACTTCCATCAGCGTGGGTTTCTTTTAAACAGCTAGCAATTCAACAGGTTTAGCTCAATAGATCTTCAGCACACAAGGTCCAAAACCTTAGTGTTTATGGAGCATTAAACAGAACCGATTCATTGTGAAAGCTTTTTTAGGGTCTTTCGTGCCCACCACTCTACATGTATTTGAATGAAAATGCATTGTATTGACTATGTGCTGTTGCAGGATTTAATATTGTATGAGTGATCCATCTGTATATGAAGCATGGTTGTGAGCAGATGTTTGATCATTTCAGAGGCCTATAAAAGGGTGATTGGGCTGCCATTGGCCGCTGTAATATTGATTGATGCCAGGCAGGTGGGGGCCACAGTTTCTGCCCTCAGACAGACTGTTTATTTATATAGTCTGCCGTCTGCCCACCTTTCCCACAATAAGGCTACATTCACTGAATTTACAGTCGTCAGGAGAGAAGAGGTATGGTAATGATGTGGGGTAGCCCAGAGGAGCAAAAGAATAGAAACATTTTCACTTTATTCTCTCCACACTCTGGCATAAGTTATTTAAGGTTGGATCTCATGTATGGTTTTTTTTTTTCTCCTATCAAACACAGGACGTCAGCTACCTAGTATCTGCTAACCATATAATCTCCTTTAATTTTAATGGTGATCTGCTCTAGGTTTTGACTTACAATTTTATATCTCTGATATTATTGGTTTGAAATCTGTGCTATGGGGTAAAAAGCTTAACTTTACATTATGTCTCTTATACACACTAGTGCTGGGGCATTTGCTGTTGCGACAAACGTTAGGTAGTCTCAACCAAACATTTATTCCTCGTCATTTATCAGAGATGACTGTTAAAATGATACAACAACCTGATCAGGCCTCACTGAACCTCTTCAACAGGATGAGAGTGATAGTAATAATGTTCATGTCAGTTGGTTGTGTTCATGACTTTATAATAGTTTAACTTAAGCTAACAATTGCTTTTTAGCTGCTAAGAAGTTAGCGCAAGATAGTGCTAGCTATGTTTAGCATTCAGCTTCTGTGTAAAAAAAATTGTCACAAAGTCAGTATACAGTTATGGCAAAATTATTCATACCCTGGCAGATTTAGGTTTAAAGCAACCTTTCAATTTTACCAGCATTTTTCTTCTCACCGAAAGTAACATTAATGTTTTGGACTGGCAAAGCCAGAGTTATGACCTAAATTTGTGGAGGGAGCTAAAGATTAGGGTGATGGTAAGTAGGCCTTGCAATCTCAAACACCTAGAGCTCATCCCCAAAGGTGAATCATGAAAATACCAGTGGAAACATACAAAATACTCCTGAGCTATCACTAAAGATTTTTCTATAGATTGTTGAGAAGGGTATAAATAATTTTAAAATCTTTTAATCAAATGTCAAATCAAAAGATATATTTTATTTGAAAAGTGAAGCTCCTCTTACGTTGTTTTATGATCTTTTGAAAGATGCCTGTCTCAGAAACAAAACAAAAACTTCTTGGGTCAGTTAAAATAATTTTAAATTTAAGTCTACAAGAGGTATGAATAATTCTGGTCTTAACTGTTCAGTTTTATATATCCAGTATGAATGTTGCTATCTACATTCAGCTGATTGTCAATAACAGTCTATTTATACATTATGAAGTCCTTACTATTTATTATTAGGATCATTTTAATACAAAATGAAACTATCCTATGCGGTGGTCCAGTTTAAAGCAATGTTTCCTCACAAGCCAGGGCCTTTCTGTGCATGTTCCCTCCATGGGTTCTCTCTGGGTACTCCAGTTTCCTTCCAACATCCAAAACCATGCATATTAATTTAATTAGCCTGTCTGAATTGCCCTTTCGTGTGGGTGCATAGCCATCTGTCCTGTCTTTCCAAACAAGGGACTTGGATAAGGATCTTTTGAAAATTGTGCACATTGGTGTGTCTCTGTGTTGTCCTGTGATGGACCCTCTAACCTATTATCTGTTTAAGATAGGCACCAGCCCCTACAACACAGCAAGGAATAAGCGGATCCAGAAAATTAAGGAATGGAAAAGTTAGCAATCAATGTTCTGGATTATTCTTTTCACCCTACTCTTTGGTAGCCTCAATGTTAGACACAAGTCATGTTAACCACATGTTTTGAGTTGAAAGACTAATACTGGATGCCAGGTCAAACCCATAAGCCAAACCTGTCAATTTAAACTAACCCATGGGATAAACAGGTTCAAAATAATCCAATTTGTGGTTTTAGACTGTACTGAACATGTAACGGGAGCACTTGTAAACTAGGTCACAAGCTACAATGAAGAAAGCTTTTGACAAAATAGACTCACATGCTGCTTAAAATTTGCCCAGTAATGAGTGTCCTTAAGCATGACAGATGGACACAAACAGAGAGAGCATAGTCCTCTCTCAACGTTTTATGGTGCTAAACAATGAAGCCCCTTTTCCAGTCTAATATTCAGAGCTTAGAAGGAGTCAGTGGTTGGATGTAGGCTGCCTCTCAGAGTGTGTCTTCTTTTCCACAATGGCTCAGGGATCAGCTCGTGTCCCTGACAGGACACTGTGCCACAGTGTTGGCCTGTCCACTGAGCAGAGCTGTGAGCCTCAGATCAGTGGTGCTGCCTGGCCTACGGGTTGTTCTTTATGTCTGTGCTGCTGAGTGGCTGGCTCTCCGCTGTGCACACGGCAGCCCTCCAGATGGATGCTGGGGCAGCGGAGGCCACGGGGCTGAAAATCCCATCAAGCAACAGTTCCAGGCCTGTGCACTGAGAAGATGAAGCGCTCCAGCGCAGCAGGGGATACAGACCAAACCTTCCTGCACCTCCATCACGCTCCCACCTTATGTACCCCTCTTTCCTTTCTCTCTTCATCTCTCTCTTTCCCCACCCTTTTTCTCTTCCTTTTACAGGGCAAAACTGCATGGCCAACCAGCCAGAATATGAAGTGTGGCCCTCAGGGTCTGTGGCCCTCACTTGTTAAATAAAGGAGTTGACTGGCTGATTGATAGACCCTCAGCAGTCCCTGCACCCAACATGTTTCCCAGTTATCCAAATACTTTGTTGGCCGGGCCTGCATTAGCGTTTGTTAAGTGCAGTGTTTGATGGATGGCACCAATTTTCCTCCTAAAACTCAGATGAGCCGTCCAAGCGCCTTTCCCACTCCCCAGATTTGTCCCCAGGTAAACCCCATGAGCATGAAAGGACAAGAGTATTCTAAAACAGTATCAATCAAACAGCCTTGTGCACGGCTGCAGCAGCGACGCCATGTTTCAATTATGCATCTGTTCTCAGGTGGATAAGAATTCGTTCAACCTCTTACCTTCTCTGAGTCACAGAGGGAGCACCCTGCATGTTGTCTTCACAAAGTTTGTAATTGTACTTTTTAAGAATGAATTCACTTCTGTTGCCATTTTATCAAATTTCATGACATTAAAATATACTACAACATATTACGTGACAATGTAGATCTCAGACAGCTTTATTGCTGCTGTTTCCAACAACAGTAAAGCAGAATTATCACCCTATGGTTGTGTGCCTTCGCTAGCCTTTCACATCAATATCACATCAGTCTCACCTTCTGTTCCTTAGTTATGGTGCCAAATGATGGCCATTTTTGCAGAACATTATAATATTTGTGAAGCTGACTCTTGATTTTTTTGGAGCAAATTGGAGCATCATCATACAGGGCCTTTAAAGAGTATTTGTCGCCTCAGAATTCCTCTGCTATTTTGTCACATTAAATGTTTCAAATTTTAATAGTAGACAAATATACTCAGAGTAAATAAACAAAAACAGTTTTCAAATGATGATACCCTGTTTAATGATTTATTACCATGATTGAGCACACTTTTGGATAGCTTAATCAACTTGTATGTGCCACGCCCAGACCTGTTTGTTTCCAGAGATAAAATCACTTAAATAGAACCTATCAAGCAATATGAAGTAGGCTAAAGGATCTTAAAAAGCAACACATCATATCCCAAACTAAAGAACTACAAAGTTATCGACGCGTATCAGTTTGAAAAAGTAATTTCTAAGGTTTTGGGACTCCAGTGAACCCCAGTGAGAGCTCTTATCGTCCAATGGAGAAAACATGGTACAGTCGTGAACCTTCCCAGGACTGGCCGGCCTATCAAAATTACACCAAGAGTGAATCAAAGATTTGCAATTTGAAAAACACTGTTTGTTTTTACTCAGGTTAACTTTGCCTGATATAAATAGTAAAGTCTGCAGAAGGAGTAAGCCTATCTTGCCACAATGTACTGTAGCCTCATTGTACGAAACAAAACCCTGCAAAGCCCATTGTCAGAGAACTGCAGCAGAGTGATACCCTAGGGTCACCAAATGACCAAGCATTAGATAATATGTTCATACCAAGCAGCTGTTTGGGAGGCACACCAAGAGATGTAACTGCAACAGTTACCAGCATTGCAAAACTAAGATTGACCAAAATTGACCTTCTTCCATGATCCTCTCAGTCCTTTAGACTTAAATCCTACAGAACTGTGATGTGATAAAACATAACTTTATGAAATCATATATTTTCTAACCTGGCATTTTTTGAGTAGGCAACAAATTTACCCAAAGTGTGTGATAATGCTACTGCAATAAAACAAGAATTTACTTTTAGGCCTTTTACACATCATTACTAGGCCTGCACATAATTGTAGAGGAAGCCACAAACCCGGTCCTAGAGTTAGCTAATTTTTCTAAGAGAACGCCGCCCTAATGGCAGGGCCATGTGCTCGGTAATCCACAAAGGCTGCGCAGGAGTGTCAGCGTGATGCAGTGCACCGAACAGACAGGTGAAAAAAATAAACAGATGTGAGACGAGCCTCTGGAGTGCTGGGTTCATTTGTTACCTACAAAGGACAGACACATTCCTGTCAGACAAGCCATGGCAACTCCAGATGCGAGGTCATTCCAGTTACAGAGGGAAAATCTTAGGTTAAGGACAAAGATTCTCTCCTCGCACAAGAGGCGGCAGAGAGGTTTTATTTCCCCTGTGGTGTTTCACAGTAAATGTCCCGTCTGCATTTGCTTTGAAGAAGCCGGAAACCTTTTTTTCCATAAAATTGGAGATTATTTGTCTTTGTATATCATCTATTAATTTCCGTTTACCTAAAACTGAAGTTCTATCAGTGGATCTATAAGTAGCTCATTTTGGGCTGTTGATTTGCTCAAATCCAGATGAATTTAGATGTACATCAGAAACACACGGCTAAAGGCTTCCTCTTTGCTTTTTAATTACATTACAGCTATGCAATGGCCTCATGTATATAGCTATACTAGTTAGGTGAAAAAATCCCTTTTTTCTTCTTGTGACTCAGCAATGTAGTTTGCCTTTTAGAGTACTATTTTCTCTATATTACATCTCTGCATAACATGCATGCTTCTTTGTGCATGTCAAACTGAAGACAACCACAGATGCTGAAGTCTTTTATTGAGGATGTGAAAAGGTACTTGAGACACAGTGGCTCCTAACCAGAACAACTGGCATCTCTGCTTTGCAGATGGACATGCAGGTGGGCTCACAGGTGGAGAGGGAAGAGGGGAAGGGCTCTGCCAGTTATGTGTCCTGCTTGGCGAGAGCATCTGTGTGCGTGCAAGAGTTTGTGTGTGGACAACATCTGGGTTGCTGTCCACTGAAATGCCAACCAAACTATCAATGAGTGAATCTACACTGCACCCTGCTGGGCAGCTGAGGCTCTGCAAGATCAAAGGACACCAAAACTTATTTTTAGCTTCATATTTTATTGTGTAGTTTTGAAAATTTAGAAACTCAAAGGTAAAATAATTAAAATTTGAGCATTTAACAAAATGTAGCTACTGTAAACAAAAAAAATATTAATCTTTTGCAGTCAATGTTTAACATACTTTGAAAAGATTCAAGTGGACCTTATCAAACGTAATTAGTTTAAACCAAAATCTCTCTTTTTAAGCAATTCTCGCAGTCCACACAGAAACTTTGATCCTACATAAATTATTTGCTCTGCCTGTGAAAAGATGGACAGAAGCAAACAATGCGACTGCAGAAAGCACACCAAAAAATAATATTGATCCCAGCAGCACACAGACAGCTAATCAATGAATGTATGTCCTCCCCACACAGGCTGCAAGTCAAGATCAATTCTGAAGGCATCTGCAGATAAAGTGAACTAGTTCTAAACCATATCCCAGCCCTGCAAAATGGAATAAATAAACATATGAAATATTGACTTGACTACAGATTTGAGTAATGGAGATGCCAGACTGTTTGAACTCTTGAACAACAACCAAGTTTAATGACGTAACCAAGAAATATTGTTGCAACAGCCTCTAAGTGTATCCCTTTCTTCTTAATTCATGGTGTCTGGTCATACTCTTTTATCTCGCTTGCTCTCTGGCCTCACATCATGAACCACCAGATGATTTATTGATCTCAACAAAGACTGCATTATTGTTTCATCACCTTGTCATTATTGCCCCATGATGACTCTGGTATGAAAAAAAGTTGGAGAAGTCCCTCAAGGGCGTCTCTTTCAATATCGGACCAATTGGCTCATTATTTTTCATGTCTTGCAGACACAAGACAGGTTATAGGTGGTTAATGGCTCAGTGATTGCAAGGGCGGCTGGCTGATATAAACTTCATGTCCACTGGTCATTTTTTTTATTTGTATTTACGTGCTTATGTTATGGTAATGTAAATCAATATCACAATTTAAGCAGCGTGTTGTGAAGTCCTACAGGGGTCAGTGTTGAAACCTAAATTGCTTATTTTGTCTGTGAATATGTCTGTGAATATGTACAAACTATGAAAACAGGTGCATTTCAGTAAATTACAATGTCATCAAAAGGTTATATTATTTCTGTAATTCAGTTGGGTCATATAGATTCTTTCCACATAGAGGGACATAATTCAAGCGTTTATTTATTTTTTATGATGATGGCTAACAGCAAATGAAACCCCAAAATATACTTAGTTCAGGAGTGGCTTGACAAGAGGAATGCAACATTTGTGGCCCATGTGTAAGATTTGTTTGTGCAGACTGGTTTTTAATACATTGACTCCAGCCTTAGACCAGTCCTTGTGAAGCTCCCCTAAATTTCTGAATGGATTTTGCTCGAGAAACCTCTCAAAGCTGCAGTTATCCCTGTTGCTAGTGCACTTTTGTCTACCACACTTTTTCCTTCCACTCAACTTTCTATGAATGGTCCATTACTTTTTTCAAAAACTTCTACTTTTACTGAGACGTTGAATTTGTGATTTTATTTTCTGTAAGCAATAATAAAAATTACCAAAAAATACAGGCTGACTTGAAATATTCCACTCTTTGTGTAATCTATATCTATATATGAATTTCACTTTCTAAAATGAGTGATATAAAATATTGAACTTTTTTACCATATTCAAATTTTTTCAGGTGTACTTGGATGCTTGGAAACAGCACACTGCCAAATCAGTATAAAGTCCGCAGTCATCCCAATGTTTGTTTAGACCATAAGATGTACATAATATTTCTGACTTAAAATAAAGTTTTTATTGGTCTGATGTAATATTCAATTCAAATAAAAAATGTTTTGAGAAACCAAATTTTGGGTTGCTTTTGGAGGATAGATATAATAATCATAAATAAAAGATTTGGCATACACTATGTCACCCGAAGTAATCACTTCCCCCTCCAGTTAGTTTGACTCATGTGTTCCAATAAATTCAGCAGCCACAGGTAAAATTAAGAACCTAGACTGCTTCTACAAACATTTGTGAAAGTATGGTTTGTTGTCAGTTCAGTGTATTCCAACATGATGATGTATCCAGTCATTACATTTCCTCACTACTAAATGTTACAGTCAGCTGTTGTTGGTATTGTATCAAAGAATGAGTAAAGTTGCAGGTCATGTAAAAATCACAGAATGGAGTCAGCATATGCTGAGCTCAGGGCACAGAAGGCACCAACTTTCTGCAGTCAGTAACCACAGACCTAGAAAACGCCATGTAGTTTTGAGGTTAGCTCAAGAACAGTGCAAAGATAGCTTCATGGAATGGGTCTCCATGACTGAGCACAATCAAGGCTGTTCTTCCAAGCCGTACATCACCAAGTGCCATGCAAAGTGTTAGATGCAGTGATGTCAAGCACACTGCCTTTGGACTTTAGAGCAATGGAGATGTGTTGTCTGTGATAAGTCTTTTCTGTCTGGTAATCAAATGGATGAGTCTGATTGGTTGTTACCATGAGAACAGTGCTTACCTGATTGCATTGTGACAAGAGTAAAGTGTTGTGCAGAGGAGCTGATAGTTTGGGACTGTTTTTGAGGAGTTGGGCAGTTGCAGTGAAAGAAACTCTTAATGCCCTAGCATATAAAGACATCTGGGATAATTTCATACTCCCAAGTTTGTGGGAACAGTTTGGAGATTGCCACCCCCCATCATGTTCAAGATTGCATAAAGCAAGGTAGAAACTTTACTGGCTGCCACAATGTCCTGACCTGAATGCCTTTGGGATAACTTAAAACGTAGACCATGAGCCAGTTATTTTTATACATCAGTGTTTGACCTCACATATGTGCTTGTAGAAGAATGATAAAAAGTGCCCCTAGACACATCTAATTCCTGTGGAAAGCCTTCACAGAGGAGCTGAAGCTGTTTTTTCTAGAAATTTGGATCATCATATGAAAGCCTATGAATTAAGAATATCAGTCAAGTTCCTATGTATATGCAGGCAGATGAGTGAAAAGTCATCAATACTGTGTATATCAGATTCAGTGTGCAATGGATCTAAATACTGTATGAGTGTCACTTTCTGAATTTATTAAAGAAATAAATTTACTTTTTAATATTCCAATTGTATTGAAGTGCACCATGTATAGTATATGGACATAATTGTTAATAAAACAACATTTCTGTTTCAAAAAACTATAATCATCTAAGGGATATTCTGATTTTATAATAAACTGAATTTGTTTGGGTTCTGAATTTCTTAGTTTTAACCAAAAATCATTAAAAAAAACTACTAAAAAATAAAATAGATCACTTTTTGAATTACATCACTCAAAAACATTTACTTTTTTTTCTATTTTTTGAGATGCACCTGTAAAACAACGTACTTCTGATAAAACCTGTACATTTTAGATTAAATGCAAGCAAAAACAACTGTCCCATAATTCCTTTAATTCATTAGTAAAAATTACAACAAAACGAATGCAGCCCTTAGTTACATCCAAATGTGTACAATTTTAGAAAATAAAACATAAAGGCACCCACTGAGGTGAAAGAACCAAAAGGAAATAAATAGCTAGACCAGTCAGTCTAGCCATAAGACAGAAATAGTCAGAGATGAGCTTGGCACAAATTCTTAGTAAGAGCTGCTAATAATAAGTAGAGATGTTTTCTTGACAAGATGTCAAAGGACAGAAACAAAATCCACTGAGGTCAGTGCAGCAGCAGCAAGTTGAAGGCTCAAGTCAGGTTAGCACCACTTTATGGATCAAAGGCACATTAGGTCAAAGGGGAGTGGGCGGCGTCAATGGCTTAAGTTTCAATGTCGTATTTTTATTCCAGATTCAAAAAAGAACAAGAATTCATCAACATAGATAAAAAAGTTAAACCTAAAGGACTCTGAAATATGCAATGTCATGTATGTCTGCATATGTGAAGCACCAATCAAATTGGCACTTGACTGCAGAAATATTGTTGGAGAGTGGTTCCTGGATATTCATTCAAGATGTCAGATGAAACAGATTCCTTCGTTTAACATTTGAGATATCAGATGAAGGAATCCGGTTTGTTGCCCAGCACTGCATGAAATGATCAATATCCGTTTCCATTTCTAGTTATCAAAATACACAGCTGATATTGCAAAATGTGATGTACCACGATCTAAAACTATGGGGAGGAAACCAGCTTGTAGCAACGTAGTAAGTAATCAGGGAGGAACATAACATGCACATTTTTCAACAGTATGCCCCACAGTATTACAGAATTATCAAGACAATTGTTTAAGATATTGGGAAATATTCAAAGAAGGATTTATTGATCTCATAGAGGGGTATCCTATCAGTAACACCAATGCATTAATAAGATTATTAGATTCATATTAGGAAAACATTTGCATTAAAAACATAAGACAAAAGAGTACCATTTGGTGTGCCAGTCTAAGTCAGCTACACCATTGACCTTAAAAGTTAGAAGTTCCCATTAAAAGTTATAAGTATCAATTATTTTATTATGTTGAACATTGTTTGGAAAAAGTTGCATAAACACTTAGTATTCTATGAGTGGCAGTCTGTATATTTTTCATCATAACATTACTAGCCATTTGAAAGCCTACACAGCACTAATGAGAGTTGGACACCTTTAACACGACTCAGCCTGAGCAAGCAGAGACCTGAGGAACAGCATTAAATATTTAAAACTCTGTAAAAAAAACAACTTCTTCTTGGCTAAAACAAGTTACAAGGCACTATGTTCCACATAAATATGAGCAATGTAATGGTTAAACCTCCAGCTTCTAGTCCTGATAACTGAAGCGTTAAACCTGGCTTTCTGATAAGTATCAACAGTGACGAGAAGAGCAGTCATTAATCACAGGAGAGCAGGATATCGTCATGTAGACAACAATCTGCTTAATGGCACTTATAAAAAGGCTCTATGACAAACAACTCTTTACCGAATGTTTAAGACTTGAAGCTACCCTAATTAAATAACTAAAATCTGCTCGCTGTCTGCTTATTTTATAAGCTTGAGATCATATACAGGTCCTTCTCAAAATATTAGCATATTGTGATAAAGTTCATTATTTTCCATAATGTCATGATGAAAATTTAACATTCACATATTTTAGATTCATTGCACACTAACTGAAATATTTCAGGTCTTTTATTGTCTTAATACGGATGATTTTGGCATACAGCTCATGAAAACCCAAAATTCCTATCTCACAAAATTAGCATATTTCATCCGACCAATAAAAGAAAAGTGTTTTTAATACAAAAAACGTCAACCTTCAAATAATCATGTACAGTTATGCACTCAATACTTGGTCGGGAATCCTTTGGCAGAAATGACTGCTTCAATGCGGTGTGGCATGGAGGCAATCAGCCTGTGGCACTGCTGAGGTCTTATGGAGGCCCAGGATGCTTCGATAGCGGCCTTTAGCTCATCCAGAGTGTTGGGTCTTGAGTCTCTCAACGTTCTCTTCACAATATCCCACAGATTCTCTATGGGTTTCAGGTCAGGAGAGTTGGCAGGCCAATTGAGCACAGTGATACCATGGTCAGTAAACCATTTACCAGTGGTTTTGGCACTGTGAGCAGGTGCCAGGTCATGCTGAAAAATGAAATCTTCATCTCCATAAAGCTTTTCAGCAGATGGAAGCATGAAGTGCTCCAAAATCTCCTGATAGCTAGCTGCATTGACCCTGCCCTTGATAAAACACAGTGGACCAACACCAGCAGCTGACACGGCACCCCAGACCATCACTGACTGTGGGTACTTGACACTGGACTTCTGGCATTTTGGCATTTCCTTCTCCCCAGTCTTCCTCCAGACTCTGGCACCTTGATTTCTGAATGACATGCAGAATTTGCTTTCATCCGAAAAAAGTACTTTGGACCACTGAGCAACAGTCCAGTGCTGCTTCTCTGTAGCCCAGGTCAGGCGCTTCTGCCGCTGTTTCTGGTTCAAAAGTGGCTTGACCTGGGGAATGCAGCACCTGTAGCCCATTTCCTGCACACGCCTGTGCACGGTGGCTCTGGATGTTTCTACTCCAGACTCAGTCCACTGCTTCCGCAGGTCCGCCAAGGTCTGGAATCGGCCCTTCTCCACAATCTTCCTCAGGGTCCGGTCACCTCTTCTCGTTGTGCAGCGTTTTCTGCCACACTTTTTCCTTCCCACAGAGGTGCCTTGATACAGCACTCTGGGAACAGCCTATTCGTTCAGAAATGTCTTTCTGTGTCTTACCCTCTTGCTTGAGGGTGTCAATAGTGGCCTTCTGGACAGCAGTCAGGTCGGCAGTCTTACCCATGATTGGGGTTTTGAGTGATGAACCAGGCTGGGAGTTTTAAAGGCCTCAGGAATCTTTTGCAGGTGTTTAGAGTTAACTCGTTGATTCAGATGATTAGGTTCATAGCTCGTTTAGAGACCCTTTTAATGATATGCTAATTTTGTGAGATAGGAATTTTGGGTTTTCATGAGCTGTATGCAAAATCATCCGTATTAAGACAATAAAAGACCTGAAATATTTCAGTTAGTGTGCAATGAATCTAAAATATGTGAATGTTAAATTTTCATCATGACATTATGGAAAATAATGAACTTTATCACAATATGCTAATATTTTGAGAAGGACCTGTAGTTATTTTAATGCATTCTGAGTTTTTTTGCTACATGTGCTCTTTGAAAGGCACAGTGGCTTAAAATGGTCATTACTGGCTAAAGGTATAGATTTCTCAAAGATACTGCTCGAAAAGCCTGGCAAATGCTAAAGAATATGGCAAAAATGTGTAGTTTCAAAAAGCTAAAAAGCAAAAAAAAAAAAAAAGTTTTGAATATCTGCTGCAATGTCACATGTCTGAGTTAAATTCATATATACAGCTAGTTTAAAGATGATAAATCTTACATTTCACACAATGTCAACTGCCAAACATGTACAGTGCCTAACTAGCCGAACCCCTTGAACCTTTTCACATTTTGTCACATTACAACCACAAATTATAATGCCATTTTCTGGGATTTACGTGACATACCACAAAGTAATTGTGAAGAGCAAGGAGAAACATACATGGCTTTCAAGATATTTCATAAATCTAAAAAGGTTTTCTTGCACCCCCTTTACACTAATGTCCCTTAAGAAAATCCAGGGCAACTATTAACTATTGCCTTAAGAAGTTACTTGAAGAGAGACAATGTGTATCTAATTCAATCTCGGTATAAATCCAGTTCTGTGAAGACCTCAGCGGTTTGTTAGAGAACATTAGTAAACGAACAGCATCAGGAAGACCACAGAACACAGCAGAAAGGTCAGGGAGAACGTTTTGTGAAGTTTATTGCAGGTTTAGGTTATAAAACAATATCCCAAGCGGAAGCAGCCAATAATTTTGTGGTAAATGAAGGAGCTGTACAGATCAAAAGCTCAGTTGTTCAAATTGTCATAAAAATGCCATGCACTTTAAAATTTGGCCTGTATGGAAGAGTGGCAGGAAGAAAGTCATTGTTGAAAAAAGTAACCTGACCTAATGTCGGCAGTTTTAAGTTATGTAGGACATGCAGAAAACATATGGAAGAAGGTGTGTTAGTCAGATGAGATTAAAACGAAACTTTGTGAAATGTTATTCCTAGCATTAAGGGATGAGGCCGTTTTTTTTTAGCAGGGACTGGGAAGGTGGTCAGAGTTGAAGGTCATGTGGATGAAGCAAAATACAAGGCCATACAGGAAGAAAACCTGTTAGAGGCTGCAAACGACTTGAGACTGGAGTTCACCCTCCAGCAGGACACTGCCTTAAACATAAAACCAGTGCTATAATAGAATGGTTTAGATATTCATGTCTTGAAATGACCCAGTCAATGTCCAGACCTAAATCCAAATGAGAATCTGTGGCAAGACGCTCTACTTTCAATCTTACTGAGCTACTTAGCAAAGATGAATGGGGAAACATTTCAGTCTCTAAATGTGCAAAGCAGACAAAGACATTCCCCATCAGACTTGCAGCTGCAAAACAAAACAAAAAATAGACTTGCAGCTGCAGGAAAATATTTCAAAACCAGGTATCTTTCTGCTTCCACCCTAGAATTAAGCAATACTTTGTGTTGCCCCATCACATAAAATCCTATCAAAATACATAGAGGTTTGTGCTTATGGAGTGACAAAATATGGAAAAGTTCAAGGTGTATGAATCCTTTTGAAAGGCACAAAAGAAGGGAAATAGGAGCATGAGATAATCCAGTTTTTCATTTTCTTTCTTGCTAAACCCAAACAAAGTAGGCAATTTCATCCAGGTCCACAGGATAGTCTGTGAGGTGCAAAGCTTCTTTGATGTCAAATCTTTCCCCCTTGTAGCTTCTCCAGTGCCCGGCGGGTAGGTAGATGTCTCGTTCTTGCTTTCCAGGCTCTAAAACTGGAGCTACCATTAGGTCATCCCCAATCAGGAACTGGGAATCAATTTTATAGGCCGTCTCATCACCTGTGGCAATCCACCACAGTGGACGTATGATTGGGTCCCCGGTGTCCAAAACCTCACCTGCCAGCTCAAGGACCCGCGGCGCCACAATACTTTCGTGAATGGCTGTGTATTTCCGAGCAATTTCCACGACCTCATTGCCGTATTCCCATGGTGGAATAGAAAACTGCATGGAAGGCATGAAGGCAGACAGCTCCAGCCAGCGGATGTAGAGCTCTTTATCAGGTAATGCTCTTTCTCCGCTTGTGTGGTTCAGGTAGGCGTTCCCCCCGATCATGTCTGGCAGGATGAACTGATACCCAAGAATGCTGATGGTGAGCACTGTGGGGATAAGAGATTTGAGGCCCAGCTCATAACCCCACACAGAATCTCTATCAATTGGCCTGAAGAAGCAGGATATGTTCTGGGACTGGTAACCACTGCGCAGCTCAGCGCGGTCGTTGTAATGAAGAGCCATCTCTGTGTAACGCCTTGTGAAAAAACTTGGGTCGCGAATGTGATCCTTTGTACTAAATTTCCAGGGTAAGTAGTTTGTCTCCCCTGCGTCAAATTTAAAAGAGGACACCCCATACTTTGAGCGCAGTGAACGTAACTGGGAGGCAAACCAATCACGGGCCTCAGGGTTGGTGAAGTCCAAAATTCCACCAATGCCATTCCACCAGTGCACCAACGCAGGCAGCCGGCCTGTTGGCTCTCGGACGAACAACCCTCTCTCTACCAGGTTATGGAAGTTCTCCGAGTCATAGTTAACAAAGGGATGAATCCAGAGAGAAACCAAAAATCCATCCGATTTTAACTTTTGGAACATTTCAGATGCATTAGGGAACTTAACTGGGTCAAACTCAAAATCTCCATAGTGCTTTGTATAGCGGTCATCTAGCTCCAGGTGACTACAGTTAAAGCTATACTTGCGAATGTTGGCAGCATACGTCAGGAGCTTTTCTTGATCGATGTCACGCTTATGTAAAGCCCAAGTTGACCAAAGAGGATGCTCAAACATGACTTTGGCAGGCACTTTGTATGGTTTGTTAAAGTATCTCCGGACCATGTACTTGTGTATGGATGTAACATCCGAACCCACGCAGACTCTGTAGCTCAGTTCAGCACAAGGAGCCTCCCCCAGGTTTGGCTTGAAAGGGGTATCATGGTACCTTGCTTGAAAGTACATGGTTTTCTCTGTGTCATTCCAGCCGAGGTGAAAAGGAACAGAGTTGTTGATCTTGATGGCAGTAGCGTTGGATGACAACCAGTAGCTCTCCAGGATTCCACCAAATTCATCACGGTTTGAGTAGATGTCGCTTGTGACAAAGGGTTTGGGAGCCTGTTGGCCTGAAAGAGAAATAGGCCAGTGCTGAATTGCTGAAACTGCACCACCGTACCAGTGCGCAAACTTGTAGGTCATGGCATGCTCAACAGGAATGTCAGGGACTAGTTCTTCCCAACGCACACGGTAGCACTGCACAGTGTCTTTGGGTCGCACTGTCTTTATAAAAAACTTAAGCTTTCTGTCAGTGGTCCGTCCACAACGAAGAATTTCCTCCTCTTTGGAGCAGGAGTCCAAGTCCAGGGTCCCTGATCTGTCAAGATTTAAAAATAATGACATTTTCAGTCTTTGTTGATGACACAAACACCTCATTATATCTGAATAAATAAGATCATTAGAGTTAGTTAATATCAGTAAATTATTTCAAAATGTGAAACTCTTATTGTATAGATTCATGTATTTCAAGCTTTTATCTCTGTCAATTTTGATGATTATGGCTCATAGCTAGTGAAAACATAATATTCAGTTCAACCAAGTACTCAGTGCATATCTTGTACAGTACATGGAGATAATTTTCCGTAGTCTGACATTTCTGTAATAAAATTCTTTTTATTGGTATCCTAATGTCTGACTTTTGTATTGACATTAGCTGTAAGACACAGTCATCAAAATAAACAAAGATAAACACTTGAAATATATCACTTGCCAATTTCATGACTCTCTGCAAGTGTGTCTGAAATCATGTGTGTGGTGGCTCACTAAACTGTGACTCAGATCACAACTAAGGTCTAGTGAACCTCCCACAAACTTTTGAATGGCCCTTGATTCACAGTCTTCTCAAAGCTGCAATTATGCCCACGGCTTGTGCACCATTTTCTACCACACTTTTTACTTCTGCTCTCCTTTCTGATTTTAGGCTTGGATATAGCACAATGTGAACAGTTTTCCTAGCAAATACTTTTTGTGGCTTACTCTCTTTGTACAAGGTGTCAGCATGTCTACTTAACAAATGACACGTTAGCAATCTCCTCCAAGACCATGTAGGCCATAATGTAACATTTGTGTATTAAGTCCTTCTTTAAATTAGTCTTATATTAGAGTTATATGTATATATACATACACACACATAAAAAAAAATCATGTGTAAAAATGGGCAACCTGAAATCCATTCTGAAGACAATAGAGCCTCCCTGGTTGCGGATGATGTAGCCATCCTTATTGAGATCTAGCAGTTGAGTCTTCAGCAGCTCAGCTTTGCGCAGCGAGGCAATGTAATAACACCAGGCAGTCACGGCTGCGATGACCAGTAACAGACCGATGACTCCAGCTCCAACCAAGGGTCGCGTGTCCTTGGTGTGTTTCAGCTTGGGGATAACATCTGTAATTGTGCCACCAGCACCGCCTGGCACCACTTGGTACATGGCTTGTGTGGTTCAGCGGCCAAATCCCTGAGGTGATGTTGTGCAGATCATCAAAAATGTTGAGCAGAGAGTCACGTCTGTTTGTAGTGTGTCAGAGAAACAAGATAAGAGAGTTTTAAAAAAAACGTAATCATCTAGGAAATCCAGGAAAAATCTGAAGCACACAAAACATGTTCTACACCTTTGCTTTAATACTGATTCAAAGCCTGTAAAACACTTCATGCTCTGCCTTGCTAAACAAAGTGATTTCACAGCACTTAAAGGCATTAGGCTGCCAGGATGTAAACTTTAAAGATGTGTTTGAGATTTAACAAAACAAGTCTTTGACCAATTGGCCCAAAAGAGACTAAGTAGATGTTCCTGAAGGTAATTTTAACACATGGATTCAATTGAAAGAAAACTCATGTGCATGGAAAGAAGTTTAAGGCAGCAGAAAAGGAGGATTTTAGCCTTAAACCTCTGAAAATGCCAATGAGACAAGATAAGAATACTGAACGCTGTGCTCTATCCCTCCCAATGAACCAAACTGAACACTACCTGGATTATTCCATTCAAATGTGACAACATAAGCAACGAGTAAAGGGAAAAACTGAAAAATTCCCATTATCAGTTTCATGCAGACAATACTGTTGCTCACTGCAAGTTAACAGCAACATCTCTTGAATAATTAAATTTGACACACTTAGTTAATCAGAACACACTGGATATGAAAGCACAAAGGAGCTCTAAGACTAACTCTTCTGTGCTGCCAACAGATCGAGAGTATTAAAAAAGTCCAGGTTACACTGCCTTGCAACAGTAAAAATGACGATGACGTTTATTGGGATTTTATGTGAATGACCAACACAAAGTATTGTGCATAGCTATGAAATGGGAAAAAAGAAAATTGTGGTTTTTTAAAAAGCCAAGCAAATAGAGGATTAATCAGAAAGCAGCCAAAAGGCCCATGTTAACTCAGGAGGTGCTGCAGAGATCCCCAGCTCACATGGAGGAATATGGTGACACAGCAACGATGAATTTGTGCAATCTGGCCATTATGGAAATTATTATTGAATCAAAGCCATAAAAAGCCCATGTTGGCAGTTGTCAATAAGCCATGCAGGGTCAACAGCAAACATGGAAGAAGCTGCTCTGGTGAGATGAAAACCAAAATTGAACTTATTTGTGGGCAGAAACATTAATGATCTCCACAGGGATGCGTGGTGGTGGCAGCAGGATGCTGATGGGACAGGGAAGCTTCTCAGTGTTGAGGGGAAAATGGATGAAGCTAAATGAAGGTCAAACCTGAAGAAAAACCTGTTAGAAGCTGCAAAAAACTTGGGACTGGGGTGGAGATTCGCCTTCCAGCAGGAAAATGAAGCAAAGCAAACAGTCAAAGCTGCAATAGAGTGGTTTAGATCAAAGCACATTGAAGGTCAGTCTACAAATGCATGCGAAACATACTTTTCAGATTTTATTTTGTAAAACGTTTTGAAAAATATCTATCGTTTTCCTTCCACATTACAATTATGCACTACTTCCTGTTGGTCTATCACTTAATACATTGTAAATTGTGGTTGCAATCTGACAAAATGTGCAAAGATTCAAGCAATATGTATACACTTTCGTAAGGCACTGTATATTGTTTGTTAATTTGCCATCTGTCAAACTAATTTCATTCAGTCTGACAGCAAACGTTTTCCTTCAGTTTTCACAGAGGTCCTTAGAGATCCACACAAGCTCCAGAAAACAGAAAAAAATAAATATTCTCAGTGAGCCCCATCTAGTATTAACTGAAATATGTAAAGACACATGCCTACAAAACAAATGCAAATCTCAGGTGAAATATCACAGTAAAGATTGTCGTCATTAAAGACTTCTCCACACTTATTAAACTCCACAGAGGAGAACGTTTTATGCTGGAAGGTTTGATCAACACGTCTTTGGAAAACATAGACCTTTAGTAAATATTTAACCAATTAGGCAATTTATTCGCTAATTTAAATAGATTCCATGAAAGCAGAACCCATTTTGTTTTTTACAGTAACTTTATTTATACACAACCTAGCACCAATAAAAATAAGTCATTCAAAACCTGTTGCTCAGATGACACTAAAAAAGTGTTTTCTAATACAGTCCCTTTTGGTCTCACTTGTTTGTTTACAGTGAGCTTATATCTGTCATTTCAGCTGATTCATTATCAGACGTGGGGAGGGGGAAAGAAAGAATTGCTGATTTAGTCTGTGCAGCTGTTCGAGTCACACCACTTCTTCAAGTGTTTGTGCCTGAGAGAGCGGGGGTGTCCCTGCATGCTAATTATGGAAACAGTCAATAAGGCTGAACATGAACAAGCAGAGCAGAATATTATAGACTGACAGGTTAATTAAGAAAGATAGAAATAAAAACTGCACTTGTGATGTGGCTTTTTTTTTTTTTTTCAGAGTTTAACTTAATAGGTATGTTTACTAAATAACACATTGTTCAGGACGCCCCGATAAAGACACAAAACACACAAAAAAATGTGTGGATCAACAGCATAAAAACGTTTTTTTAGCGCCCGACATGTGGAAACCAACATGTTTTTTTTTTTTATCTACTCGATAGGACGTGCGACAAAGTTAAGTGAAAGAAAACACAGAATCGGTACAAAAACACAAAAATCTCATGCAAATTCAGATTCTTTTTAAGATCGTTCATTACAAGTTCTTGTTCCTACCGATCAACAGCGATCTCTTCGTTGGTTTGCTACAACTACAGAAAAAACAGCCCTACGGAAGAACCCAAACGCGCTGGTCTGTCTCCGCCTTCATTTACGCCCACACTGACAAGGGAAATGTAGTCCAGCAGGAGAAGTAATACTCTTTATTTCAATCTGCGCCGTTTACAGAAATGTTTTGATTTCAGCAACACACAAAAGATTAATTACTACACAGAGTTCACAGCTTGGATGCCAGAATACATCGGGTAAAATAAGTATTGAATATGTCGACGTTTTTCTCAGTCTAAATATATCTCTAATCGGCCAATTGGAATAACATTTACATCAGGTTTTAGCAAAAACCCAAATAAACCACACATCCAAAGAAATCAAAGAAAATGAGTCTAGAAATGAAGTTGTGGGTAAAAAAAAAAAAACTAGAATGACACAGAGAATTGAACATGTGAAGAAAAACATGTGCAATAAAGGCACAAAAACCCAGAAACCTAAATTACTGAGTTATGTTAGTATTTAGAAAGCATTCCCCCTGTCATGAGTAAATCAGTATTAGCTGGTTTAATATTAACTGATAAAAGGGAGTCTGTAAAAAGTGTTTAACAGAGTGATATGATTGGTAAAAGCAAAAAGTGTTACTGTTGCAAAACATACTAATGGTATTGGTTTACAGCTGCATTTCTGAACTTCTGAATGTTCCTCCAAAGACGCATAATGTGAAGATTCAAAGAACATCATTTCATTACAAATCAGCCAAGACCAGGTGTCATTCATAAGAGGAGTAGACTAAAAGCCAAGGAGTACTCAAAGCTTCATAGAAACCTGGAATTAATATGTCTAGTTTTTCCAGTGAAAACAATAAGTGATGCTCCCAACCACAATGGGCTTGATGCACACTCACTGTTTTGATGTCTTTGTGTAGATTACTTGGGTTGTTATAATAATAATTTACACTTTATTGATCTCACAATGGATAAATTATTCTCTGCATTTAACCCATCCCTTAAGGAGCAGTGGGCTGCCATTGTGCAGTACCCAAGGAGCATTCAGGGGTTAAGGGTCTTGCTCAGGGACCCAGAGTGGCAGGATGTGGGATTCAAACCAGGGTACTTGTGGCCTCTCCAGGACACAAATGCCCTGCTCTCTAATCACTAGGCCACCACTCCCCAGTAAAATATGTGAATCTTGTGTAAGTCTCATGTCTATAGTCCCATTACAACTATATTTACTGAGACAATTTGGACATTTTAAATAGTTATTGTCTCTGCTGCATAAATATTGAAAGAAATCTTACACAGGTGAAAAAAATAATTGCAATATAATATTGAGAGACACTGGTAGCCCATTAGAGTGACTTCTCTTCATCCAACTTGATCCTGACAACCCTCCCTTAGAAAGATCAATTACCATTAATTTAGAAAGAAAATTTTGAAGTTTACATGCTGCTCTCCAAGGAGTGATGTTGTAGTTTATTCACAGAGAATTGGACAATAGCTAACAGTCTCTTATTTTGTTCCTTCCACATTCTGAATCCCCAGCTTTGAAGAGGGAAATCTCTGTTGTTCCTGATAAAGGCTTTCAGAGACAAATTCTGGGTGTATGACGTAGTGAGCAGCTTGGTAGGGCCTCACCACTTGGAAGCAGCTGTAGCAGTCACTGTTGGCAAAGCATAGGAACAAAGTCAGACCTCAGGAGCAATATTAAAGCCCCCCCCCCCAAAAAAAATCAAAATACTACATGCAAGTGAATGTGCACCTAAAATCCTGAGTTCTGGTAGAGCAACATTTCCTGTAAGGTGTCCGTGCAAAGCTGTAAGGAGCTGCAGAAGGGTTGCTTGTTTGAGGTCTTGTTTGAAGCTGACCTCCTGCTTGTTGCCTGTTTTAAGATAGATTTCTTATTGTGATATTTCATATCATTTATAAATGTATTTATTTGCAAATGTATTTATACCACCTGATTTTATTTCATATTTTATCACGTTACAACCAAAGACTTCTTTGGTTTTTTTTTAAATGCGTGTTATGTTTTAGTTGATAGATCAACACAAATAGCGCATTATTGCTAGGTGGAAGAAAAATTATGCATAATTTTCCACAATTCTGGTACAAAAAATGTGAGAAGAGTGGAATGCTTTTGTAGTTACCTCTTTACTTTGACTTTACTTTGTTTATGACACAAAATCCCAATTCAATATACTAAAGTTTGTTGAAGCAATGTGATAAAATGCGAAAAAGTACAAGGAGTGCGAATACTTTTATAAGACACGGTGTGTTAAATGGTATTATTTTATTTTGATTTTAAAGACTTTTGGGACCTCAAGTCCTAAAGTTCAAAGGTTGTTTACTTGCCTGAGTTGTTGTGCTGAGAGTGGATTGACATTCCTCTGATAACCCACTGTCCTGCAAAGCAGATTCACCAATATCAGAATGCGTTTATAGTTACCTTTAAGCTAAACAGGGACGCAATTAGTAATTACTTATTAGGGGTCCTCAGTGCGTTAGGAAGCAGACCATCAATGGCAGCAGGAGTCTCTGTCAGTTGTGGTTTATGTGCCCTGTCACTGATAGGAGGCATGGGCTCCAGGCTGTTTGAATTTGTTTTGCCTAAAGGGTTTTCAGGACAAGCCAAGACAGGATTGTGAGATAAGAAATGGTTCAAAGGGGGGAAAAGGGGCCGGCCAGTGTCCACAGGGGGCAATGGGAGGAGTAGTGTGCGTGTTGGCCTGTAGCTGGACTGAAGACTGCGGGGGAACAGGAAGTCCTGGGGAGGTAAGAAAATAAAAACTGGAAACAAAAATTATAAAGAGGGAAAACTTCAACCTAAAATTAGAAAACTCTCATTTTAATACAAACTTTCTTTGGACACTGTTACCCAGTTTCTGTACACCTTCAAAAAATATTAATTCCTTGACATATTGTCACATCACAACCACAAACTCCATTGTATTTTATTGAGATTTTTTTTTTGTTGGTTTTTTTGTAATAGACAAGTTGAGTATTAATTAAAAGAAGCAGCCAAGAGGCCAAAGTTACCATGATCCAGAGTTCAAGTAGAATAATCTGTTGAAAGCATGACTGTTAGCTGTGCATCCCACAAATATAGCCTTTAGGGAAGGCGAGAAGAAAGCCATTGTTGAAAAAAAAAACCTAAAGTGTCAGATGTTTTCTGCCTCCATATAAAAAATCGTATTTGTGGCATAAAACTAACATGGCACGTCAATCTAAACACACCCTCTCCACAGTAAAACATGGTGGTGGCAGCATCATGCTAAGCAACAAGGAAGCTGATTAGAATTGATGAAGCAGCCAAGAACAGGGTAATCCTGGAAAACCTGTTGGAGGACGGAAAAGATTTGACACTGGTTCATCTTCCTGCAGGTCAATGACTCTAAAGATACAGCTAGCCCATATTCATGTGTCAGAACGACCCAAAAAGTCCAGTCCCAAATCCAGATTCTGTGGCAAAACTGAAGAAAAATGTTGCTTACAGAAGGGGAACAAATCTGTCTATAGATGTACAGGGGTTGGACAATGAAACTGAAACAGCTGTCATTTTAGTGTGGGAGGTTTCATGGCTAAATTGGACCAGCCTGGTAACCAGTCTTCATTGATTGCACATTGCACCAGTAAGAGCAGAGTGTGAAGGTTCAATTAGCAGGGTAAGAGCACAGTTTTGCTCAAAATATTGAAATGCACACAACATTATGGGTGACATACCAGAGTTCAAAAGAGGGCAAATTGTTGGTGCACGTCTTGCTGGCGCATCTGTGACCAAGACAGGAAGTCTTTGTGATGTATCAAGAGCCACGCTATCCAGGGTAATGTCAGCATACCACCAAGAAGGACGAACCACATCCAACAGGATTAACTGTGGACGCAACAGGAAGCTGTCTGAAAGGGATGTTCGGGTGCTAACCCGGATTGTATCCAAAAAACATAAAACCACGGCTGCCCAAATTACGGCAGAATTAAATGTGCATCTGAACTCTCCTGTTTCCACCAGAACTGTCCGTCGGGAGCTCCACAGGGTCAATATACACGGCCGGGCTGCTATAGCCAAACCTTTGGTCACTCATGCCAATGCCAAACGTCGGTTTCAATGGTGCAAGGAGCGCAAATCTTGCGCTGTGGACAATGTGAAACATATATTGTTCTCTGATGAGTCCACCTTTACTGTTTTCCCCACATCCAGGAGAGTTACGGTGTGGAGAAGCCCAAAAGAAGCGTACCACCCAGACTGTTGCATGCCCAGAGTGAAGCATGGGGGTGGATCAGTGATGGTTTGGGCTGCCATATCATGGCATTCCCTTGGCCCAATACTTGTGCTAGATGGGCGCGTCACTGCCAAGGAATACCGAACCATTCTTGAGGACCATGTGCATCCAATGGTTCAAACATTGTATTCTGAAGGCGGTGCCGTGTATCAGGATGACAATGCACCAATACACACAGCAAGACTGGTGAAAGATTGGTTTGATGAACATGAAAGTGAAGTTGAACATCTCCCATGGCCTGCACAGTCACCAGATCTAAATATTATTGAGCCACTTTGGGTTGTTTTGGAGGAGCGAGTCAGGAAACGTTTTCCTCCACCAGTATCACGTAGTGACCTGGCCACTATCCTGCAAGAAGAATGGCTTAAAATCCCTCTGACCACTGTGCAGGACTTGTATATGTCATTCCCAAGACGAATTGATGCTGTATTGGCCGCAAAAGGAGACCCTACACCATACTAATAAATTATTGTGGTCTAAAACCAGGTGTTTCAGTTTCATTGTCCAACCCCTGTACATGCAAACATTTTGAATTTTGTGGTTTTAACATGACAAAATGCAAATTTTAATGTTTAAGAACTTTGAACACAATTTGTTTTCATTTCACAGACATATCTAAGAAAATATATGTTTTATATTTTTTCCTTTATTCAAATCATTATCACTCTGACTAGATATTTATTGCTCAATTTGGTTTGCCATAAAACAGAGTTGTTTTAAAATTCTGTTTGATATTTCTAATGTTTTTATTTTTAAACACTGCATGATACACTGAAATGTTATAAAAGTAAGTGTTGGGGGAACATTTCTTTGCATGATCTGTCTGCTATATTCGTTTTGTTTTCAGTCATATAGCTATTTTAAGAACATTATATTCTATAGTGCCTGTTTCTGTTTAAATGTGACCTATTTATTCAAAATATAAAGAAATCATATCACATAAAACAATACCTGTTAGCTCTTTATTCCTAATAAATTCAACGCATCTTTGCCTGACCACAAATAAACAGAGGTCATGCATGTAAAACAGAGGGCTGTCCATCTTACTGGCCGTGGCTGAGGGTTGTTTCTGCGGTGGGCTGAAGTAGGTCGAAGTTCAGCTTTTTTTGCTCTGCCCGGAGATCTGAAATGCTCCTTGTACATTGTGATGTAGAGCTGGGGACCCATCTTCAGTGGTTGTCTTACTGTTTATCCGCACCTTGCCTCCAGTTAACCTGAAAGTCATGCGGCATTCTGTAAGCTCCACCCCTTCCCTATATCTCTGCCCCTCCTGCTTCTACATTTTATTTACTGTGAAGATTGCATAATTGTTGTAGCAGTATGCATTTAATCTGTCTTTTACCATGGTATGTTGCTTACTCTGAATTTAAAATGCCACAACACAGTTTTTATTTTGTACCAGGAAATCCTGCATCAATTCTCTGCAGATTTAAAAATAGATGAAGCTATTGGTTTAGCCTGTTGCTGTTGTGATGAATCTCGTCTGTTTGGTGCAGGTTAAGAGCATCCCTGCTGAAGCAGAACAACTCTTTGTGCCACCTGAGCACTCACTAATCTCCCTGAGCTTTAAGCCCCCCGCAGAGACTCACATACCTAGGGTCAATGCCCTTGACCTGCTTCCATAGCTCTGGAGGCCCTGATCAACAATGCAGCCCTCAATTCATTCACTGACAACCAAATCTTAGCTATTTAGTTGCCTTTGAGTTTAAACAGTCTGGACACAGCTGCAGAACTAAAACAAAAACTCCAGAATTTATAGACTGTATCACAATCAATGACTGTCAGCACGTCACACAAGCATTAATAATTTGTGGAGCACTGCGGGGGCCATTGTGTCTGTGGCAATCTCACTGAGTTATCTGTGACAGGAACTGGCTGTGTATCCACTGCAGTGGTTGAACTTCATTTGGAAGCCGCATGAAGCTCAGTCACATACATGTCAGCAGATGCAGAATGCAGGGCATGTTGAATGATCTTGGTGATGTGACAGAAAATGTATTTCATTGGATTGAAATCAGATCCCAATCATTCACAGTTTTGATGACAAACACTTTAATTTCTTAATTTCTAAATTTTAAGAATTGCTAGAAAGTCCTTTCTGAGAAACATACAAACATCTTTGAACATCTCATACAGCACCAAGCAAATGCACACTTTTTATTTCACTGTTAGAAAGTTCTTCACAGCCTGTGAAACAGATGCCCGTCATCAGCCTAGGAAACCTCAAAGCTGGGATACTTGAAGCTTTCACTGATGCTTGGTTTTCACTGCAGCTTTAAGTTTGTTGTACAGATGGCCAAAATTCTGCAAGAGAAAACAAGCAGATAACTTAATACATCGAGCTTATTTTAATCCTTCTAAAAAGCAGGGCAATAAATACAACACCTTGCAATAATATTGAAACCCTGTTATTACAGGGGTTGGACAATGAAACTGAAACACCTGGTTTTAGACCACAATAATTTATTAGTATGGTGTAGGGCCTCCTTTTGCAGCCAATACAGCATCAATTCGTCTTGGGAATGACATATACAAGTCCTGCACAGTGGTCAGAGGGATTTTAAACCATTCTTCTTGCAGGATAGTGGCCAGGTCACTACGTGATACTGGTGGAGGAAAACGTTTCCTGACTCACTCCTCCAAAACACCCCAAAGTGGCTCAATAATATTTAGATCTGGTGACTGTGCAGGCCATGGGAGATGTTCAACTTCACTTTCATGTTCATCTAACCAATCTTTCACCAGTCTTGCTGTGTGTATTGGTGCATTGTCATCCTGATACACGGCACCGCCTTCAGGATACAATGTTTGAACCATTGGATGTACATGGTCCTCAAGAATGGTTTGGTAGTCCTTGACAGTGACGCGCCCATCTAGCACAGGTATTGGACCAAGGGAATGCCATGATATGGCAGCCCAAACCATCACTGATCCACCCCCATGCTTCACTCTGGGCATGCAACAGTCTGAGTGATACGCTTCCTTTGGGCTTCTCCACACCGTAGCTCTCTTGGATGTGGGGAAAACAGTAAAGGTGGACTCATCAGAGAACAATACATGTTTCACATTGTCCACAGCCCAAGATTTACGCTCCTTGCACCATTGAAACTGACGTTTGGCATTGGCATGAGTGACCAAAGGTTTGGCTCTAGCAGCCCGGCCGTGTATATTGACCCTGTGGAGCTCCCGACGGACAGCTCTGGTGGAAACAGGAGAGTTGAGGTGCACATTTAATTCTGCCGTGATTTGGGCAGCCGTGGTTTTATGTTTTTTGGATACAATCCGGGTTAGCACCCGAACATCCCTTTCAGACAGCTTCCTGTTGCGTCCACAGTTAATCCTGTTGCACCAACAATTTGTCCTCTTTTGAACTCTGGTATGTCACCCATAATGTTGTGTGCATTTCAATATTTTGAGCAAAACTGTGCTCTTACCCTGCTAATTGAACCTTCACACTCTGCTCTTACTGGTGCAATATGCAATCAATGAAGACTGGCTACCAGGCTGGTCCAATTTAGCCATGAAACCTCCCACACTAAAATGACAGGTGTTTCAGTTTCATTGTCCAACCCCTGTACATTTTGTCACATTACAACCAAGAACTTCGATGTTTTTTTTCATTTACTCTCAGTTGCAGAGAAGATTAAAGCAGGGTTTGAATATAAAACTACATTCCAACGTCTGAACATCTCACTGTTCAATTCATCAGCTAAATCAGGAGGTGGCAGCATCATGCTGTTAGGATGCTTTTCTTCAGCAGGAACAGGGAACTTTGTCAATATTTAGTTATATACAGTATTATCACGATGAATACCTTTACATACTGATGTAAATGTACTGTAGTTGTGTTGGCTGAGATGGAGCTCACCTTAGGTTAATATTTAACAACTGCAAGCAATCTTAATTTCCACATAAAATGAAAACTCTAAAAATGTTTAAAATTGTTTCCATAGATCCCAGTCTGTAAAGTAATCAGTAACTTAATGTAGAGAAATAAAGTGCTATATCTCCTTCTAATATGGTGTGAAGGCTGTATTTTAGGGAGATTTTCTGAAGTTGGTCATAGACGAACACAAAGCAGAGCCTATTTGTGAAGTCATAGGGATGGATTTAGGGTTTTCAATTTTTTAACTAACTAAATCGCAAAAGTATGCTGCATATTTTAATTTAGTCCCTCAATACTTTGAACCACCTTTCACTCTGGGAACAGCTGCAAGTCTTTTGTGGTAAGTCTCTGACAGCTTTGCACATCTACAGATTAATTTTTTTAGCAGTTCTTCTTTGCAATATGGTTCAAACTCAGTCAGCTTCTATGGGGAGCATATCTGAATATCAATTTTGAGATCTTGCCACTGACTCGATTGGATTTAGATTTTGACTTTGACTGGCCCATTCTAACACGTCATAAGAGGTGGTTGAGCTGGACCCAAATGCAGTCAAGTAAGTCGGGTGAAGATGGTGGTAAGCTGAATATGATCATCAAAAACACAGGAAACCTTACATATAAAGCACAAAGACAACCGGCCATAGACTTGAGGTGAGGGCAATAGAAGAAACCAGCAATTAACGATGAAAACCAGGCGGTTAAATCCCAAGAAACATTAAAACCTGATGAGTACCATCAAGGGAATGCAGAGCAGCCAAGGGGGAGTTTGAGCAGGGGGACTGAGGGAAGGAGACAACAACGGAATGAACAAAGGAAACTAAACCAAAGCACAAAAGGATTAACAAACCAAGGAGAAAAAGACCAACACTAAAATTTTTAAGCAAAATGTATAAACAACAAAACACATGAAACAACCACGCAACTCAACACAAAGGAATTAACTGATGTGGCAAGACCTAAACACCAAAATATCAACACTAAATCATCAAAATGCAAACACAAATGAAAGACTTTATATGTGGGAAGGGCCAAGTTAAAAATCTTTGGAAGCGAAGCGGATGGATGGATGGATAGTGAATCTAGGTCAACTAACCTGGATTGAATAGTAAGCAATCCCCAAATAAGCAGTGATGCATCCTCCTAAGAAGAGATCAAATGCTGCTGGTTTCACCCTGAAAAAGATTTGCATTAGTTTCCTAACCTTTAATAAAGTCCCACACATGCACAAAGGTGGTGGCACAGTTTTATACCTGTACATCAAAATTGGTTGGTTCATTTGATCATAAAAGGTGATGTCAGGGTCCCTGAATGAAGAAATAACATTGGTCATGATGTTGTTGTGTTGCTTTAGAGCCATGGAATGAATCACGAAGACTAGTGCACCTCTTGTCCTGTCGAAAGGTGTGTCTATGGACCTGCTGCAGGTAGCTCTTGAACTTGTGCTCCAGTGAGTTGACCAGCAGGATCTGACTGGGTTCCTTGTGCAGCAGCTGGGCAGCCCGGGGCACTGAGGTCAAAAAGGACATCAAACTGGACATGCGACTGTCCTGAAAGTCCTACATTGAGGTCACAGATGTTGGTTTATAAAGGCAATATAATTATAAGCAACAAAAAAAAAAAGCTAATACATGTGAAATAGTCATTTTGGAGATAATTTTTTCAGCAATTTTTTCATAAAGCTGCGTCATGATAAAACCTGTCTTTTTGCACTTTAATGGCTACATATAATTCAAATCAACATGATATTTTATTTATAAGGGAAAAATGGGCTCTTGAAAAATGCAAGGACTCTGTAATGTCTATGCATGAACACCAGAGGGCAGCACATCGAGTAAAAGAACAAGGAACTCACCAAGTGACCCTTAAAAACCTGAACATCCTTTGGTGAACCCTTAAAGCAATCACAGATTAATATGCTTTTAAAACAGAACAAAAAATAAATGACTTTTTTTTTCATTTACATATAAAAAGTGTAATGTCTTAATTTCATTCAGTCACCTTGTCTGAGAGATTGTACATATACCGGGCCAGTGCTTCTGCTATGATGATGCCGTTTCGTTTAAGTTTCCTAGAATCCACCTGGGACCTAAAAGATGATAAACAGATAAAATAATTATTTTTATTTTTTTAGTGTGTTAAAAGAGTTAAAAAAGTATTCTCTAAATAAATAAGATAAACCAATTTGAGCATACATTGTGTCCAGTATAGAACCGCGAAGCTCAGATTTAGGATCTTCCACATGAGACAGAGTGAAGCCCAGGATCCTCCGTAGGCTGTAGCGTTCGTGCTCCCAGGCCACTGTTGACTCTACAAGATTGATCTTCTTGTGCACCAATCCCACCTTCACCCAGGGAAATCTGAAGGAAACCACCTGGGGGGTAAACACAACATAAAACCACACAACATCATTAATACTGACAAGACATGTTTATGCTTTCTTATACAGTTACAATAAAAGCAGTTACCTCCTCCAGCTGTTGAATGAAAGAGTGCAGAGGAGTGTCTGGCTTTGGAGGGCGCGACACATGCACATAAAGTTCATCACCTTTGGCCACCGTGTCCAAACACAAGACAAATGCCACGCTGTCGTGAAGCAGGCTGGACTCTAAAGGAAAAGGGGACTGGCTTTATTACAATTTTAAAGGTGATATTTTTGTATTCATATTGGCACATTTTCAGCTCTCAATCTACATGATCACTAAGTCACAGAGCTGGAATCTCACCGGCATGATCAAGGTTCTCCTCAATCCATCTCTTCGTGCCAAGGAAGTTGTATTTTCCTCCTCCGGTCAAGGAAAACATTAAATTATACCTAAAAAATCAGTCAGTCAGTCATTTTCTACCGCTTATTTCATAGTGGGTCGCGGGAAGCTGGTGCCTATCTCCAGCAGTCTATGGGCGAAAGGCGGGGTACACCCTGGACAGGTCACCAGTCCATCGCAGGGCAACACACAAACAACCATGCAGACACTCATTCATACACCTAAGGGCAATTAAGAGTGACCAATTAACCTAACAGGCATGTCTTTGGACTGTGGGAGGAACCTAAAAAATATAAATTGGAATATTCTTATTAATTTGTGAGTTGTGCATTTTAAAAAAAACAGTGCCCTGCAAAAGAATCCATATACCCTCACATTTTGGTCTTCTTGATGCTTTATCAAACTTTAGAGGCCTTCACACAAAAGCTATATTATAGTAAAAATAAATTACTAGCAGATGATCTCTGTTTAGATAACTTCTACTTGGTTGCACGGCACCTTAATTAGGGCTATCAGAATAAATAGGACTGGATATAAACACACATCACACTTCCAGATTTTTATTAATGAATAATATTAAAAACTATGCATCTTTTTCCTACTTCACGATTAGGTAGTTTTTTTTATCACATATTTTTATCACAAAAAATCTAAATAAGATACAATAAAGTTTGTGTTTGTAGTGTGACAAAATGTAAAACTTTGAAGGGGAGTGAATACTTTTTTCAGGCTATGTATTTGTTTGTTGAACTTTTATTGAGGGATTAAACGCCCTGGTTTGGAGCATTATATTTTTACCAATGAAAGCCATATCAGAGCACATCTTCCTATTATATTCTCAATTGGCATTGTTTGCCCTTGCAGGTGCTTTATCATAACTCATGGATAAACTGAAGCTCACTGTGGTCTGGTGCTGGAGCTGCTGTAAAGTTTCTGGAAGAGACGTGCCAGTTCAAGCAGGATGGTGACTCCACTGCCATTAGAGTCCGCTCCATATGATAGCCACTGTTTCACACAAACACGTCCATGAATAAATGCCAGGTTGAACTGAAAGACCTGAGCTTTTAAGCAGGGGAAAGGTTCAAACCAAGGTTGAAACCATTTCACAGGTTAAAACTTGCAAATGGCGTGTTTTAATAGCTAACCCACCGGAGCCAGTCCATATGAGTCATAGTGGGCGGTGATGACGATGGTGGGAGCATCCTCTCCTGTTCCAGGCAGCACACCCTGAAGTACAGAGCAGCATGGTGGAGGACTTTAGAGCAAGACAATTTGAAGTAAAATGTAAAAGATCTGTTTGAAATTTAAATAGCTATTGTGCTATACCAAGCGGTGCTCCTACCTCCAATGTGACAATAGTGTTGTCAGTTATGGCCTTAATGGCATTGTTGTTGCTCACTAAGATTTGAAATGCTGTGGCGGTGACCATACTTCGAAGGACTGTCAACAGTAAAAACATTTTCAGAAAAAGGTCTTTCTTTCAGTTTTTCTTCTGCAGTACAACCAATTTATTACAAATTTCACATCCATCTCATGACTTCCACAATTTTTTATCATCCATCACTGTAGCATACATATTTACAGTAAATATTGTTGTCTGTCTTACCTCTAACAAATATGGATGAGGTCCGTGAGGCTGCAGCCTGCTTCACCTCCTCATACATGTAAAGCAACTGTTCATCCTCAGGAACAACGTACAATGGAATAAGAGTTTCCTTCTGCAAGGCCTCATTCTCAGTCACCATGAAGGACTGACACATAAAATAAGTGTTTTTACCAGTTAATTGCAGAACCTCGCTAAATCTTGGGGTTTCTTTTGGAGCAGAAAATAATCTTTCGGGTTTTACCTTTACTGTCTCATGTGGAACGCTGGAGATATTTTGTGGCAGTAAAATCAGTACGGCAGCAGCATTCTGTCTCAGGGCCTCAAAGTATTTCTCCACAGTGAAGTCCTGAACCTTCATAATGACACAACGGCGGGTCAGCAATGGTTCGTCTGCAGAGCGTGCCTCCGCCACAACTATGGCGCCACGGCAACCTCATACAACAAGAAAAAGAAAAGCAAAATAAACACAGACATTGCTAACAAAACTTCTTCTTTATTTGCAGTTTTGTGGCAGTTTCTTTTGGCCTAATTTGAAGACTCCTCTAAGTTGGAGTTTAGGTTCGATCCTATTTATTGTGTTGCAGTGCTGTGAAAAAAACGTTTGCTCCTTTACTAATGTCTTCTGTTTTGGCCATTTTGTCACAATTAAATGTTTCAGATCATCCGTTAAATGTTATCAGACAAAGGTACCCTGAATAAATGCAAAAAGCTGACTCAAATGATGAGTTTATTCATTATGGGAGAAGATGTATCTAGACCAACCTGGTCCAATGTGAAAAGCGTTACTAGTTCTGTAAAATCAGCAACTACTTTCAATAAAACATGTGACTAGGATAAAAAAAAAAAAGCAACACATATGTCCCAATCTTAAGAAATTCAAGGCAGATGACAGAGAAAATTAAGTACATCTATTCTGGAAATGTTTACAAAGCTATTTTTAAGGCTTTGGGAAATCACAGTGGGACTCACAATTACTCCAAGAGTGCATCCAGAGGGTCATAAATGAACCTAGAACAGCAACTAAAGCATTGCAGGCCCCACTTGCCTCATTTAAAGCTGATGATCATGATTACACAATAATAAAGAGACTGGGCGAAGATGGCATCGATAGGAGAAAATCACTGCTGACCAATGACCAACACAAAGACCCAAATGGCTTCGTGATGATCCCCAGGACTTTTGGGAAACTATTTTGCAGACTGACAAGACAAAAGTGGAACTTTTTGGAAGGTGTTCATCTCGTTATACATCCGTTACACTAACAGCAATTGAGAAAAACATCATGTTTGCAGTCAAACTTCTATAATCTGTGATGCCTGCTTCATGAAGAAAAATAGAACTTATTATTGCAAAAACAATGTTAGAGGAAAGCTTTTTAATTTGGTCGTGTTTGCAAAACACAGCTAATTCACAGTAAAACACAGTGGCCAATTCTACATGTAGTAGTCTGCTTGGAAAGAAAAAAAATCTATCTGACATTATTTTCCTATAAACTAAAGCCTCAATAAAAAATAAATAAATACACTAATATGTCATTTAAAAGATACTTAAAAAGCCTCATCTGGCTTATGTCTGACAGAAAGCTAACACTGCACATCATCCTGAATACATAATCCTTACAGTCACACATGGTGCTGGCACCATTATGCTGTGGGGATGTTTTTCTTCCGCAGGAACAGATGAGCTTGTCAGCGTTAATATATAAAGGGATTTATTAATGCAGTGCTAATGGAAATATGGAATCCATAGCTTGCTCAGCTTGATCTTACCATGTTTCTGCCGTGCCAGATTGTACTGCTGCATCCTGTAGGCAGTGAACTCATAGGAGGACACAGCAGGAAGGGCAGAGCCATGTAGGTGCTGCACACAGAGCACCAGCAAAACAGCAGCGCTGCTCAACAACATCACGTCTTGTCTGGTTGTCATCTCAGTCTGTAAGAGGTGGTTGATGTTAACATTTATGTATACGTAGCGCAAGACCACCATGGGTAAGTTAAAACCAAATGTGTATTCACCGAAGATGTTAGCTAGAGAGGTCACAGCAGAAAAAATAAAACACCAAAGCTCACAACATGTTCTGCGGTTTTGTATGAATTAGTGGTGAAGATGAGCAACTATGGTCTTGTCTAGTGCTACCACATTCACTACTAGCCTGGAAATCCTAAAGACAGGTGCATTACTATTAAGTAAACTCCTGCATGTTCCACTTTGGGAGCACTGCTTACCTTTTCTCCTTATGACGAGCTTTTATCAGCCGTGTTTTTCAGACTTGTTTAAAGCCAGCATTGCATCTCACAACATGGCCACAGACTCCTATATACTCCTTGGATTCAGGGCATGTAGGTAAGCCACCATTCACCATCTGCTCCCAGGGGATCAACTCTAGGCTAATCATGAGTGCCCCACCCCCAACCCCTCACACTATAATGCTAGTTAGAAGTTTATATTTACTCACCATCAGCATGAATGTCAAATAAATTTGGAACTTTGTCTAAATAATGGATTTAAATTATATGTTGTGTGTGTGTGTGTTCCTGTCTTGGCATCACAGTGAGAACCATTTCCCCGATTTCACCATCAAATTGAGGACCATTTGTACCAAAATGAGGACATTTTGCTGGTCCTCACGAGCTATTTTGCTAACGGTTAGGTTTAGGACTAAGGTGTGAATTGAGTTTAGGGAAGGTTAGGCATGCACTGGTAATGGTCAGGGTTAGGGCATAGAAAGGGTTGAAAATGACTGAAAATCAATGGAAATCAATGGGAGTCAACACAAGGTCCTCACTACATATAGCAAAACAAGTGTGCGTGTGTGTGTGTGTGTGTGTGTGTGTGTGTGTGTGTGTGTGTGTGTAATAACAGCACAACACAAAATGTTTTTGAAACAGGAACTAGATGCACAAGTTGCAATTTATTGTATTTTTTTCTAATCCAAACATGGTCAACATTAGACTTACAGGCTCAAATATTTAAATACACCCGCAATAATAATTGAATAAAGGTCCCTTAGGAAAATGCAGAGAAACTACACAAACTTTGTTTATTTAAATTGTTGAAGCAGCCAACCTTGTCCAACTTTCAACTAAATAGCAGCTGATTTTAGGTAAAACACGATGACTTGGTGGTAAATGGCTTTCTTTATTATTCCACTTTGTACAATGCACCACCTTTGACAGTGAAAATGCCCCACAGCATGAACCCACCTCCACCATGCTTGTCATTTGGTAAAGTATTCCGTGGTTCTACTCCTTCAAACATTACCAACATTGTGGCCAAATAGTTCAAACTGCATTTTATGACAATGAAAGATTTCCACAAGGTTTGGTTTGTCTTTGCAGGAGGCTGCAAATTTCCGTTTAGCTTGAAGGTGGTAATTTTGGGGCAGGGCCTTTTTTGTCTCCTCTTGGTTGGCAGTCTCTTATTTCAATTTTCTGTGGACCGTGATAATGCTATTGCAGGATCTCCTAGTTTATTATAAGCTTGAGCTTTGGTCGTTACAGTTTTTTATGCTTTTAACATCTTGATGTTCTAAAATAACAATGATCCCAAGTGTAAACTGGTTTTTGAATGGTTAAAGCAGGTTAACATTAAGTTTCCAGAATATGATCTACTAATCATACTGACATTTTTTTTTAACTATGCTTAAAAGCTAAATCTATATAAAATGTTTGACATTTTTGTAGAAAATGTCAACCTGGATGAGGTGTGTTCTTTCCATAAAATCTTGAAACATTAAAATTGGCTGAGGACTTGGGAGTGTCATAGCTATCTCACTTTACTTGGCATCTAAACAAAGTTAGAACAGATCAAAATCTGTAAAACAACATGTAAAATCTAAAGTACCGTATATGTTTTTTTAATTCCAATAAACTTGATTGCCAATGCTTTGCTTGGCGTCAAAATCAGAACAAGTTTAAGAGCTGCTGGTTCTAAGAGGGTCTAGAGGGCATGAAAGTAGCAAAATCGCCTGTTTTTATATTTGAAGAAGCACATCAAAGAATGAAAGTAACCTCAGCAGTAAGCAATGTGAAAAGCTCCTTGTATTTTACCTTTTTATAAACAGACTAAGCAAAAATGTCTGGAAAACCAAACATTTTTTCAAAGGCATGTTTTAAAAAGTTAACACTTTTCAAAATAAACTCAGAACACTACCATTCATGTTAATGAAAAGGGCTGCACGGTGGAGAAGTTGGTAGCACTGTTGCTTTGCAGCAAGAAGGTCCTTGATTCGATTCCCAGCCAGGGGTATTTCTGCGTGGAGTTGGCATGTTCTCCCCATGCATGCGTGGGTTCTCTCCGGGTACTCCAGCTTCCTCCCACAGTCACTGGCCCCGGAATGGGGGGATGGGGCCATTGCTCTCTCTTAAAGATAAGATTCCCGCATACAAGGTGCATTATGGTAATGGAGCAGAAAGGATGCAAATCTTGGCAATGGTTGAGAAAATTAGAGGAAAACAGAAAAGTAACCTTCAGAACATTTATACTAATGACATTTTTACAACTTTCACATTCATGTTTTATGTAGAAAAATGTATATTTAATTTTACTAGAGTTTTGGAGAAATAACGGGTTAAAGTACCTACTAATGCTCATCCAGTATATGCTTTTCTCCCACTTTCACCAATTTATTTCTCCAAAACCATGAGAGCTGACAACACACTCTCTTCAGATTATATTAAAGGGTCATCTATACTGAAGATGTAAATAGGCTCTTTCAGCGCATGAAAACAAAGAAAGTTAGAGGACCTGATAACGTCTCCCCATCATGCCTGAAAGCCTGTGCAAATCATCTCGCTCTGATCTTCACCCGGATCTTCAACAAATCACTGGAGAAATGTGAGGTCCCCTTCTGCTTCAAACGATCCACCATAATCCCAGTGCCCAAGAAACCCACGATCCTAGGATTAAATAACAACAGGCCAGTAGCCCTGACGTCTGTGGTCATGAAATCCTTTGAGCGGCTGGTGTTGAAGCACCTGAAAGACATCACAGGCCCCCTGCTGGACCCCTTGCAATTTGCTTACCGAGCAAACAGGTCAGCAGATGATGCTGTTAACTTAGGTCTACACTTCATCCTGCAACAAACTCGACCACCCAGGGACGTACGCCAGGATCCTGTTTGTAGACTTCAGCTCGGCCTTCAACACCATCATACCAGACATCCTCCACCAGAAGCTCACCCAGCTCAACATCCCAGCCTCCACCTGTCAGTGGATCAACAGCTTCCTGACGGACCGACAGCAGCAGGTGAGACTGGGGAGCATCTTCTCCCGATCCAGATCAATAAATACTGGTGCCCCCCAGGGGTGTGTTCTATCCCCACTCCTCTTCTCCCAGTACACAAATGACTGCACCTCATCGGACTCGTCCGTGAAACTCCTTAAGTTTGCAGATGACACCACTGTCATTGGACTGATCCAGGACGGTGATGAGTCTGCATACAGACAGCAGGTGGATCGGCTGGTACACTGGTGTTGTCAGAACTACCTTAAACTCAACCCACTCAAGACTGTGGAAATGGTGGTGGACTTTCAGAGAACACCACCCCCATACACCCCCCTCACCATCCTCAACAACACCGTAGCAGCTGTGGACCACTTCAGGTTCCTAGGAACCACCATCTCTGAGGACCTGAGATGGTCTTCACACATAGACACTGTTCGAAAGAAGGCCCAGCAGAGACTGTTCTTCCTGAGGAAACTTAAGAAGTTCAACCTTCCACGGGAGCTGCTGGTCATCTTCTACACTGCCATCATTCAGTCTGTCCTGTCTTCATCCATCTCAGTGTGGTTTGGCTCTACAAAACAGGACAGGTCCTGGCTGCAATGAATAATCAGGTCTGCAGAGAGAATAATCAGGGCTGACCTTCCCTCCATCCAGGACTTATACAGGTCTAGGGTCAGAAAAAGAGCTGCTAAAATCTCCGCAGACCCCACACACCCTGCACATAAACTGTTTAGTTTTACCTTCAGGAGCACTGTTTTACCTTCAGAGCACTGTTTACTAAAACCAGCCGCCACAGAGACAGTTTCTTCCCCTGGGCTGTTTCTCTGATGAACATTTAATAGAGTACCAAACAACTGCATAATGAAGTTAGTTGCAAATGCACCTTTGTGATATGTATATTTAAGAACATATATAGAGCATAAATATATCTTCTAACGCATTAAACAAAACAAAAAAACCCAGAGAGCAAAGTGTACCGGAGTCAAATTCCTCGTTTGTATCCTATAACCAGAATAAATATTTCCTAATTTTACTGTAGAGTTTTGGAGAAATAACGCGTCATACATAGAGAAGAGCGTGTTCAGTCCTACTGGACCTCCAGCAATCCACTGACCACCACTGTGTCAGATGTTGGATACTGCATGAGCATTTTGAGGTACTTTGACCCGTTATTTCTACAAAACTCTACAGTAAAATTATGAAATATTTCAATTCAATTCAATTCAAAAATACTTTATTAATCCCAAAGGGAAATTAAATGTTGTTATAGCTCATATTATGAAGGTTTCCTCAAAGAGCCGTTGTAGATGCTGATGGCTGTGGGCAGGAAGGATCTCCTGTAGTGCTCCGTCTTACAGCAGATCTGAAGAAGCCTCTGACTGAAGACATTCTGTTGTTGTAGGACAGTCTGATGAAGAGGATGCTCAGGGTTCTCCATAATGTTCTTCATTTTATGAAGAATCCGTCTTTCCACAATGATCTCCAGAGGTTCCAGAGGAGTCCCCAGAACAGAGCCAGCCTTTTTTTATCAGCTGGTTGAGCTTTTTTTAAGTCCCTGGCTCTGATGCTGCTTCCCCAGCAGATGATGGTAGAAGAGATCACACTTTCCACAACAGACTTATAGAAGATATGCAGCATCTTGCTGCAAACACCAAAGGACCTAAGCTTCCTCAAGAAGTACAGTCTGCTCTATCCCTTCTTGTAGATGGCTTCACAGTTGCATCTCCATTCTAGTCTGTTGTCCAGGTGAACACCGAGGTATTTATACTCCTGCACCACCTCCACTTCTTCTCCCATGATAGAAATAGTTTTTGACTTATTCCTGTTTCTCTTAAAATCTACAATCATCTCCTTTGTTTTAGTCACGTTCAAAATGAGATGATTGTTTCCACACCATGCCACAAAGCGGTCCACCACCTTCCTGTACTCAGCTTCTTGTCCATCTCTGATCCACCCCATGACTGCTGAATCATCCGAGTATTTCTGCAGATGACAGGAGTCTGTCTTGTACTGGAAGTCTGAGGTGTACAGAGTGAAAAGGAATGGTGAGAGTACAGTCCCCTGTGGTGCTCCTGTGCTGCTGACTACCTGGTTAGACTCACAACCCTTCAGTCTCACAAACTGTGGTCTGTTTGTCAGGTAGTCTTTGATCCAGGAGATAGCTGAAGCCTCCACCTGATTCTTCTGGAGTTTCTGACAAAGCAAATCAGGTTGGATTGTGTTAAATGCACTGGAGAAATCAAAGAACATGATCCTCACAGTGCTGCTGGCTTTGTCCAGATGACAGTGGGTTTGTTGAAGCAGGTGTATGATGGCATCTTCAACTCCAACTCCACAGCGATAAGCAAACTGAAGGGGGTCCTGATGGTTTACTGTTTGCTTAGTCAGGTGGGCCAACAGAAGTCTCTCTAGGACCTTCATGATGTGAGATGTCAGGGCAACAGGTCTATAGTCATTGAGGACTGATGGGTGAGTTTTCTTTGGTACCGGAACAAGACAGGAGGTCTTCCACAACACCGGAACCTTCTTCTGGGCCAGGCTAAGGTTGAAGAGGTGCTGCAGAATCCCACAGAGCTGCTCTGCACAGGCCTTCAGGACTCTAGGGCTGACATGATCTGGACCTGCAGCCTTATTCCTATTCAGTCTCTCCAGTTGTCTCTTCACCTGACTTCTTTAGACAGACAGGTGGAAGGGGGAAGCAAAGGAAGCATCAGCATCTTCTGATATGGTTGAAGGCAAACATGTAAAAGCAGAACGGTCTAGGGCTGAGGTGGAAGATAAAAAATGTGAGGTGTTACTGGACAGCTGTGGGTCAAAGGAAGATGAAATGTCTGTTTGGCTGTGAGCAGGAGAGGATGATGCGAAGCTTGTTTCTGAACTGAACCTATTGAAGAATGTGTTCAGTTCATTGGCTCTGTCCAGACCTCCATCGGTCTGATCATCCTTCTGCTTGAAGCCTGTGATCTTCTTCATCCCTGTCCACACATCTCTGATATTGTTTTGCTGGAGCTTGCTCTCCAGCTTCTTCTTGTACACCTCCTTGCTGTCTCTTATCTTGACTTTAAGTTGCTTCTGTATAATCCTCAATAATTCTCTGTCTCCCTCTCTGAAGGCTTTTTTTTTCTTGTTAAGCAGGTCCTTCAGGTCACTGGTTATCCAAGGTTTGTTATTGGGGAAGCATCTCACGGTTCTGGTGGGGATGATGTTATCCACACAGAAGTTTATATAATCGGTTACACACTCAGTCATGGCATTGATGTCCTCTCCATGTGGCTGGCACAGTGCGTCCCAGTCTGTAGCCTCAAAGCAACCTTGCAGAGCTTCTTCAGCTTCTTGTGACCATTTTCTCACAGTCCTCTTTATTACAGGTTGCCTCTGAACAAGGGGCTTATATTTCGAGCAGAGAAAAACAAGATTGTGATATGATTTGCCTAGAGGAAGTCTTGCTGTAGAGATGTATGAGTCCTTGACATTTGCATAAAACAAATCCAATGTTTTGTTTTCTCTGGTAGAGCAGCTGACATATTGTTGAAACGTTGGAAGTGTAGCAGAGAGTGAAGCATGGTTAAAATCACCAGAAATTGCCACAAAAGCATTGGGGTTTTGTGTCTGTAGCTTAGCAACAACTGAGCTGATGGCATCACATGCAGTGTCAGCAACAGCGGAAGGTGGAACGTAAACTGTTGCCAAAATAACACTGGTGAACTCTCTGGGTAAATAATATGAACGAAAACTTACTACCAACAGTTTAATATCTGGACTGCAGAGATGACACTTCACAGTAACATGTCCTGGATTACACCATCTGTTGTTCACAAGTACTGCCAGTCCACCTCCTTTACATTTGCCGCTCCTCTTTAAATCTCTGTCTGCTCGTATGGTTAAAAAGCCCGGCAGAGAGACGCTGGAGTCGGGGATATGATCCTGCAGCCATGTCTCAGTAAAACACATGATACTGCATGCCCGGTACTCTGGCTGGGTCCTTTGTAGGGCTTGGAGTTCATCCAACTTGTTTCCCAACGATCTCACATTGCCCATCAAAATCGACGGAAGAGATGGTTTAAACTTCCTCCTTCTCTCTCTTCTCTTAGCTCCTGCTCTGCATCCACGGCATCTCCTTTTCAACTCATCAGGGATTTGGGGTTGTAGCTGAAGTATTATTTGAGCTTTTGAGATATTAATCAGCTGCTCCCGGTTGTAAGAAACAACCCCGTTGCCATGGCAATGCATCATAACAAATGTCCAAAAATAGAAAGTATTAAGAAAAATCTTCCAAGCTGCACAGCATCCAACATTGGAGTGGACAGTCATCCAAAAAAAATCAACTGTATCCACCACAAGAGGAATAGTTCCCAAAAAAGAATAAATCAGAATCAAAAGTAACAGAGCTACTCCAACCTGCTGCCACCTTGAGAGGCGCAATTCTATAAATTTATTCTGGTTATAGTATAGATGACCCTTTAATATAATCTCTCATGAGTTTGGAGAAATACATTCCTAAAAGTGACACAAATGCCTATACTGGTGAGCATTAGTAGGTATTATTTCACCAAACATCCTCAGTGAAATAATTTTTTTTTTTTTTTTTTTTTACGTAAAACGTGTGTGAAAGCTGTAAAAATGTCATTAATATAGATGTTCTGAAGGTTACTTTCCTATTTTCCTCCAATTTTTCTCAACCGTTGCCAGGATCAGCATCCTTTCTGCTCCATTACCGTAATACACCTTTTATGCATGAAGCTGATCTTTAAGAGAGAGCTAGTGTTAGGATTATTAATCTGAGATTATTATTTAATATTAATATTTTTATATTTTTTCAAATAATATTTCGGTCTGTTAAGGGTTGTCCTGTGAATACCAGCCCAGTAAGGCAATGGTATTAGGACAAAATAGAAAGGTATGAGACGAGCTCTGACATTATTGAACAGCAAAACTCTACACACACATAGAATGAATTCACACAATTTCTTAAAATACAAGAATTTATTAACAAAAATAAGTCATCTCAAAGTCAAACACATTTCAATCAACAAACTCTTTACTATGCTAAAACAATCCAACTAAACTACTAAGGAGAATTAAAGAATAACGAATACTAATGGGCTATGTACAATATAAACAAGTTGATTAAAGATGATTGAAAACCATGACCAAAAGAGTGATGCAACATTACCATGCAATGTTTATGTTTGAGAACCAATGATTATCTTGAAGAATATGGAAATGAAGTTAAGTTAGTCTTGGAACCAACTTAGACAATAATCCGCAAACCTTTAGACAACCATTCACAATGCAAGATCAGATAAAATATTATTTTAATAAAATGTTTAAGAATGATCTGCTGAATAAAACCAACCTTCTGGATGACTAATTCTCAACGGTGTCTCATTAGCTGCCTTTATTTATCAAAATAATATTTAAAGAAATATTATTAAGGGAATATTTTGGAAAAGAGCCAAATCTTTCTGGAGATATGGGCTTAATGGTGTTTACCTAGTTATCAGATTTAGTAAAATTACAGGTCCTTCTCAAAATATTAGCATATTGTGATAAAGTTCATTATTTTCCATAATGTCATGATGAAAATTTAACATTCATATATTTTAGATTCATTGCACACTAACTGAAATATTTCAGGTCTTTTATTGTCTTAATACGGATGATTTTGGCATGCAGCTCATGAAAACCCAAAATTCCTATCTCACAAAATTAGCATATCATTAAAAGGGTCTCTAAACGAGCTATGAACCTAATCATCTGAATCAACGAGTTAACTCTAAACACCTGCAAAAGATTCCTGAGGCCTTTAAAACTCCCAGCCTGGTTCATCACTCAAAACCCCAATCATGGGTAAGACTGCCGACCTGACTGCTGTCCAGAAGGCCACTATTGACACCCTCAAGCAAGAGGGTAAGACACAGAAAGACATTTCTGAACGAATAGGCTGTTCCCAGAGTGCTGTATCAAGGCACCTCAGTGGGAAGTCTGTGGGAAGGAAAAAGTGTGGCAGAAAACGCTGCACAACGAGAAGAGGTGACCGGACCCTGAGGAAGATTGTGGAGAAGGGCCGATTCCAGACCTTGGGGGACCTGCGGAAGCAGTGGACTGAGTCTGGAGTAGAAACATCCAGAGCCACCGTGCACAGGCGTGTGCAGGAAATAGGCTACAGGTGCCGCATTCCCCAGACCTGGGCTACAGAGAAGCAGCACTGGACTGTTGCTCAGTGGTCCAAAGTACTTTTTTCGGATGAAAGCAAATTCTGCATGTCATTCGGAAATCAAGGTGCCAGAGTCTGGAGGAAGACTGGGGAGAAGGAAATGCCAAAATGCCAGAAGTCCAGTGTCAAGTACCCACAGTCAGTGATGGTCTGGGGTGCCGTGTCAGCTGCTGGTGTTGGTCCACTGTGTTTTATCAAGGGCAGGGTCAATGCAGCTAGCTATCAGGAGATTTTGGAGCACTTCATGCTTCCATCTGCTGAAAAGCTTTATGGAGATGAAGATTTCATTTTTCAGCACGACCTGGCACCTGCTCACAGTGCCAAAACCACTGGTAAATGGTTTACTGACCATGGTATCACTGTGCTCAATTAGCCTGCCAACTCTCCTGACTTGAACCCTATAGAGAATCTGTGGGATATTGTGAAGAGAACGTTGAGAGACTCAAGACCCAACACTCTGGATGAGCTAAAGGCCGCTATCGAAGCATCCTGGGCCTCCATAAGACCTCAGCAGTGCCACAGGCTGATTGCCTCCATGCCACGCCGCATTGAAGCAGTCATTTGTGCAAAAGGATTCCCGACCAAGTATTGAGTGCATAACTGTACATGATTATTTGAAGGTTGACGTTTTTTGTATTAAAAACACTTTTCTTTTGTTGGTCGGATGAAATATGCTAATTTTGTGAGATAGGAATTTTGGGTTTTCATGAGCTGTATGCCAAAATCATCCGTATTAAGACAATAAAAGACCTGAAATATTTCAGTTAGTGTGCAATGAATCTAAAATATATGAATGTTAAATTTTCATCATTACATTATGGAAAATAATGAACTTTATCACAATATGCTAATATTTTGAGAAGGACCTGTATGTTTAGGGAACTATTATTAACTGGATTGAAAACAGACTACCTTTTCTGGGTAAACATTATTTAACAGGCAAGCACATGTCCTAAGCTGTTAGCAGTTGAAGCTAACAAAGGAGGCTGATAGCTTAGCACCAGAATCAACACACACCTTTAAAATACCGTCAATAAAAGGGTTAAAATGCATGAGCGCGGACGGTGCGTTATGATCAATCTTCTGTTTAAAATCACCCTTTAAATAAAGTTGTCTTAAGTTTTGTGTTCTTTGTGTGTTTTTAAATTTAACGTGTGCTGCAGATCGTCTGCTAGCACCAAGATAGCTGAGTTCAACACAAACAAAACCAAACTTCATAAAATGAAAAACGTTTAGATCATTTCATCCTAAATATCTCTCTGCCCAAACTCTAACCTCGTTTGAATTGTGTTGAGGTGGAGTTGTCCAGGTGACGACGACGTTTGAAGAAAGCTCCGTGAACAAAAGGTTAGCTTCCAGCTAACCTCCGTAGCTGTGGATGAAAGATAGCTCGTTCTGTCCGCCAACCAAATGCACATTACCGTAACCACGGTGATGCAGGGCCGTTGTCCTTCCTTCAGACTTGGCTTGTAGAGACCGTGTCTCTGCAGGGAACTCTGGAGCACACTTTGCTTCTGCAGGCCACAGAGAGAAAATAAAGCAAAGCTTATACCTTAATTTCCCTTTTATGAATGAATACCAGATTCTTTCAACTGTAATTCATCAGTACTTAACTTGTGCATATGATCGCGTGATCTTATAACAGCCTTGGATCCAGTTTGAAGAGTTTATGTCTGTTTGCCAGCAAAGAAACATTAGCGCGCTGTTCCCCCCTACCCGGTACTTCTGGAGGCCGTGTGGAAGAGGTAGGATGTAGCAAGAGCGGTGCTTTTATTTGGACAGTGGCGTCACAGGAAGTCCGCAGTTACCCCGTTTCCTGGTTGTGCCGGAAGTAGGTTAATGCAATTTATTTTGAAAGTTCCAGGAAAGTCTGTACTGGCCTTTCACGTTGTAACCATGGCTGTGGTCCCAACACTAGCGTCAGCTGGCGTGACCGCGTATTTCTGACTGTCGGCTCACTTGACTGCGGTAGCAGGAGGCAGGAGGACTAAACATAGTGGCCAAAATACTTAAACAGAGACTGTAAAGGCCAACTTTTAAAGAGAGAACAGGAGGAACGACGGTTCTGAGCTAAAGCCCCCAATATATCAAGACCCTATAATATTAATAATATAATATTAAGTACGCACCAACATTATAGTGTGACATAATTGAGTATGTGCGACGCAACACCCCCACGGCCCCCTCGCCTCTAAAATGAGTCCGGCACCGCTGCCCACAGTACAAAAATATGACTGTTAGGTTAATTGGTCTTTCTAAATTGCCCTTAGGTGTGTGCCTGGTTGTTGGCCTGCAATGGACTGGTGATCTACCCAGGGTGTACCCCGCCTCTCACCTGTAGACTGCTGGAGATGGGCACCAGCTCCCCCTGCAACCCACTATGGAAGAGACGGATATAGAAAATGGATGGATGTATGAATTTTGATGTAAACCTCTGGAAGCATTATTTATTTATCTAACTGATCATCATTTACTTGGTTTCACCTCCTGAAGAGAAAACTCTGAAAAACTGGAAAATACACAGGGTATTGAGATATCCATTATTTATTTTTTGACATGTTGCACTATACACAGAACTGTAACACTATTCAAATCTAAATGGTGCCAGTTCACAATCATCATGACAAGTATCTGACAGATGAAAAAGCGCCTGCTTCTACAGAAATGAATTTCCACAGGTGAAAATAAAGGAAAAACACACAACTGCCTGTAAAGAGCTTGTGTTACAACTCATACTAAACTTAAGCAGTTAGTGCAATACTCACTGGCTTTTGAGAATAGCACTCAGCAGGGGATAGCTTTCATGACGTGTATGCAAATCCAGTAAAATTATGATCTTGATGGGAAACTAGTGCACATAAAGCCCCCCCACACCCTTTATTTGTAAAGAGCCTTAAAATTGTTTTATTGCAGAAGTATAATATCAGACTGAAAAAAAACCTTACAAATCCTATTTTTAACATGAGTACATTTATTCAGTGGATTATATTGCATGAAAAGAAATAATGAATGTACTTTTTCCTTTAAGTTGATAATTTCCTAGGTATCCATGACCTTCTGTTTCCCTACTGTATAAGTAGAAGCCAGAGAGGCCCATATCCTTCTTTAAAATGGGAAAGACAAGGAAACTTGTCATTTCAAAAAGGCAAATATATGTGTTTAAATAGCATCTTGCCTATATCTCCAGTCAGAGTTTGAAAAAACTGGGACTGAGGCAAACAAGGCTGTATGTAGTCCCAGGTGCACCTTGCCACCACGTGTAGTAAGCAGGAAGGTACAGGAGCTTAAATAATTAGGGATGCACAGGCATGAAAATTTGGACTGATATCGATATCCAATGTTAATATTTCTGTTATGGCAGAAAACCAATATTAAGTATTTTACATATATTTCCAGTCCCTTTTGGCACTGGAAAAAAACTACCAAATATCACATAGCTAACCCCCCGAAGTTAATACAGATATGTTGTGCATCCCTAAAAATTATGTAAGTACTGCTTATAAGAACTGCTTCATTTTTTTGTGGGAGATTTTACTTCTGCAATAAAAGATTATTGTAAAGCATTTTAAACATTTTTACTAGAGAAGGGGCTGCTGTCAAAAAACCATTTGTCTCTCTCGTCTTTTTTGTCATTTGTAGCTAACAGTCCTTTAAATTACCTCTGCCTGCAACATCTGAAAAACAATCATTAGGATGGCTTACTCAAACCAAGATCTGTGGGAGAAAAAAAGGTGACGAAAAAAAAATACAATTTTCTCTATTTTTACACTAGAAACATACAGTGCCATAACTTACACATTATCTCTATTCAGTGAGTCAATGACCTCACTGTTGCTTTTCTTCCTGCTGCTCTCTGTAGTTTTTGTATCAAAATGTAAAACTCTAAAAACAACAGGATTATTATCATGTCTTAGGTTGGACTAATGGAGATTTCACTGAGAAACATAGTCTCACAATTAACAGTAATTCAAAACTGGAATAGTTAAGGGAAGTGGAAACAGTTTTAAAGTTTCTAAAGTTTAATAAAATTATAACTACAATGTCTACACATACTTCAATTTGTTTCCATCTACTTTTTATAAGCGTGACTGGAATCTGAGGGTGAATATTTTGCAAGAGACAGTGAGATGGTCGCAGTCCGAAACTGTGGAGGTCTGGTGCTACATGTACAGGTTTTGTCCATAAGATACATTTTTCACAATTATTGGCATCCCTGGTTAAGATGTTTACTAAAGTCTTAAAATAAATTATGTTTAAGATTTTGTGACCCTAAGGTGACACTTTTTGCTACAGTTCTCTAACAGTTGCCTTTTAAGATTTTACTGAAATTTCTAACATCTAATTTCTTGAATATTACCACATCTGCATCAATGGAATGGCATGTTTTCTTATATTTCACATTTTGAAGAGTTACTTGGTGCATCAGATTTATACCCCAGGGGAAACACAAAGTCAAAGATTGCCAATTAAGTTTCTTGACACTTTTTCACTTTTGATTGTAGATATTGAGCAGATTTAGACGAGAAGCTGTTTTCTTACAGCGGTTTCTTGACTTATGAAAATTAACACAAATCTGCTTCAATTGAACTGCGTGTTTTCATGTTTTACACATTTTAAAGAGGTTAAGAGAAATGTTGTATCTATGTTGTATCAAGGAGGTCCTGCATACGAATGCCACCTTTTGGGTCTTTCTGCAAGGAGTTTAAGGGTTCTCTCCTGGTTCTCTGACTTCAGTCCAAAAAGCATGCACTAGTTTCTCTAAAGTGTCTTTAGGAGTGAGTGTATGCATGCATGGTCGTTTGTCCTGGGTGTCTCTGTGGTGTAACCCACCTCCTGCCCAATGACCACTGGAGATAAATGTTTATTAGAAAATGCTCCAGGTGGCCTTACTTGTGTCAGTTGTGATTTTAAAAAATTTGTTCCTTAGTGTTGAATTATTTTTAAACACAAAATTGCTTTTCTTTTCTTTTTCTTCACCAGGGGTACTAACACTAACACTAATTTGGCCTCACTTCAAAGATATTCCTTACATCAAAACTAAAAGCATGCAATTCTAAGCATTTGTCTTCATTTGTTTCCTCAGTCATGTATATGATGGAAGCTTCAGTGTGGGATAGTGCTGTGCCATGAATAAACACACAACGTACACAGAGTCAGGAGCTTACTGCTTTTTTTCCTTACATCTATTAAAATGGCAGTAGGTGAACCTAAATGTGACTGATGTTCCATTTAACAAAGCACACAATGTATCTTCAATACAAGGGGTTGGCTCCGGGTCAGAAGGTTAAAATAAATATCCGCACATCTGTCATCAGGACACAGTGTTAACAGGCAACATGCATTTTTTTCAGCTTCTTATAACTAAATATAAAACAGATATAAGCAGGACAATCTCAGTATAACAGACTGACTGGCAGCTTAGTGTTGAGAGGGTGAGCACTAGTGTTTCATTCGCACTGTTTTCCTGGGCATGACCGGACTCACACACATCATTTCCGAGTCTGACAATCATATACAAGGGAAGAGGAAGCAGACTAGCTGAAAGAAAGGAGAGAATTGGAATTAAAATGGCCTTGAAACTGCTAATTTACTATAGTCCATTATAATGGATCGCACATTATACACCAGGAGAGGAAGTGGAGTGCTTGGACAGCCCACTGACAGTAATGATGACTAAAAGTAATTTGGCTGATTCTTTCTCATCCCTTCTTGTCGATTCTCCTCTTCTGCAACGTCGCACAATCATTTATGCAAAACAAAAACTCCCCAAGCATGAGCTAAAACTCAAATGATGGAGAAGCAAAAGTAGCATTGTTTTCTTCGAGGTAAGGTCTCTGGCATGAGTTGAATCCATCCCTGCTGAACCAACATTGCAGACGTAAGACACACAGATCCTGCCATAGGAGGAACATGCACAGGTACTGCACATATTCAGTTTCACATTCTCTTAGTTTAGCCTTTGCCTGTTTTCAAGTTGACAGTTTTTCCTCCTCAATGCCATTTTGTTCAGCAGCTGGCAAAAAGAACATTTGGGGATGAAGGAGGACTGGGATAGCTACTGGATCTGACAGGCTGCGGAGGGAGCAGCCTGGCAGCACATGCAAGTGGGGTTGACTGCTTTAGGCGGGATCAGATCCAGGTCCTCGTCATCTGGGATCTCATCAAGCCGGTACCCGTCCTTCAGGAGCTGGATGTTCAGGTCCTGGTTGATTTGCTGAAAAATTACATAGAAAAATAAAATTATATCGGCAGAGCTTTAAAATAGTTTAAGATGGTTTTGTCAAATGCTTCAACTAATAACTATAACTACTACCATTAACTATTACTCTGTTGACCCTAAAATTAAACTTTTAATTTTCATAAACGGCAAAAACAATATCAGAGCAAATAGTTCAACAGCAATGGCACTAATCAAACAGACAGAAGATATTGCCACTGCATTTAAAAACAAGCAGTGTGCATTAGGGATGTCTACAGATCATTAAACAGCTTCTAATACGGCTTTAAACATTAAACAGCTTCTAACTACTTATAATAATAAGATCACAAAATATTCCTGAAAAAAATAGGAAAAGCATGGACTTTGAGGAGTAGCAAGCACTTCAGAAACTACCTTGATGAAAGAACATCACAAATGGGTTTCCACAATTCTACATGTGGGCCTACTTTGTTTTGTTTGCTGATGATACAAATGTGTGTTGTTTAAGACATAATTTTGTCTTAATTTAATAAAACAAACAACATAAATTTCTACAAAAGTGAGCAATAAAATAAGTGTTGTTTATTTATGTTAAATGCTGAAGTGCTTTTATAAATTTTTTTTCAACCCAGGGGAAATAGGCGATGCTTCAACCTACCACTTTTCGGTCACTCTGGGTTTATGTTTGATGACTAGATCGTTTCTTTGCTCTTATTTAGCAAATGAAATGAAATGAAACATAAAAGAAGCAACATACTATCAAATTATTACGATGATGAGTGGAAGCCACAGGCAGCTAAAACCAGAACATGTGCTACATGAAGAGGAAAAAACTGGGAGAAGATTTACAGGGATGAATATGTGCACATAGACCTGGTGTGATAGAGGAGAAAGAGGGTGATCACATGGCGATGGTTGTGGTTTTGCCAGATAGCGCTGTGAAACAATATAATATTTGTATAAATACCTGGTCCCTCAGACATCTCACCTCGGCTGAGGAGTATCCTGATGAAGAGTATCTGGACATGTCAAAGTCATCATCACTGAAAGACAGGTGACACCTGTTAGACCTCAAAAAATAAGGATGGCACCATAGAGGAATTACTACATAACAGAAAATTATTATGTTCTACAAAGTTGGGGTCCCCAGGAGGGTGAATCAGTGCACGGAAGCATTTGATGCTTCTTTCACATGCAAATCCAAAACTCTACTTTAATTGATCTGTCATGGTTATTTTCACATTAGGTAGCCCAGATGGGATTATTTCCACCATTAGGAAAAGCTTCATATTCTCTCTATAGCTTCAGAATGAAATCACCCATTCTGTATTCACAACATAAACAGAAAAATCTTGATCACTTTTAAAATCTGCAAATGCATTACAGAAGAACTGCATCAGGTCCTTAAAAGTGTAAAAATTCTAGTTATTTATTTTTTCTAAACACTTAGGACAGTAACATTTCCAATAACAGACTGATTAAGATGTTTGTGAGGAAGGAAGAAAGGACAAAGGCAGTTTATGTATAATCACTGAAGTAACCAGAACACGTACATCCGGCCTTACATCATGAACTGCACGGGCACCTTGACTGCTCTGCGGCTATGCAGCCCCATACGCATCAAACTGTGATACACAGGTGACGACACCTTTCTATCAGCATTTACTTCTTCAGACGTTGGAGCTACAGTAGCTTGTCTGCTGGATCAGACCACACGGGCCAGCCACACATGCATCAATGAGCCTTAGTGGCCCAGGATACCGTCTCCTTTTAAACACTGTTCCTTCCTTGGACATTTTTTAATACTTACCTTTGCAGGCAGTGAACATCCCACATGAGCTTCAGTTTTTTGGAGATGCTCTGGCCCAGTCATCTAGGCATCAGTTTGTCAGACTCACTCAAATCTTTTGCAGTTCTAATTTTTCTGCTTATAAACATTACATTTTAACAACATAAAGTTCACTAGATGCCTAATACACATATTTATTTGTGTATTATTTGTATAATTTGTATATTATTTAGATTGTATAAATAGACACAATCTTTTTTTTTCCTACTGTCCAACATGAAGTCAGATATAGTTTACTGAATAGTCACTGAGTAAAATAAGAAAAATGTGGATTTTGAGGAGATTTTCAGAAACTATCTTGATGAGAGAACATCAAAAAAGGGATCTCAGAAGGTTCTATTCACGGGCCAAATTTGTTTTGGTTGCTGATGATACAAATGCGACTACAAAGTCGTTCCGAAGCTTGAGGGGGCAACTTAGTAGTCTTCTTGCAATTGGAAGGTTTCAGGTTCAATTCCAGTTTCCTCCGATCACATATTGATGTGTCCCTGGGCAAGCCACTTTACCCCCATTTGAAAACCAATCTGCGTATCAGTCTTTGAATGTATGTGTTTGTGAGTGCAATTTGGTGAATGTGGCTGTAGTGTAAAGTGCTCTTAGTGGTCAGTATGACTAGAAAACGCTATATAAATTCAGTCCATTTCAGTCTATTTGCCATTCATAACATGTGAGTTAAATGGAGGCACACTTTTGGATGTATTTTAACGGAACACCTGAAACATTTACCTGAAGTCACAGTTTAAGGACTATCTATCGAATACTGGTAATCCTCACTAAACAGTATCCACCTTAAGTAGTCCAAATTGGCGTGTGTTCGTGTCTGTCTTGTTTAGTCAATAACACATTTAAAATCAAGGCTAATCGTAACTAAAGATGCACCAATTAGTATTTTTTTCACCGATTTCAGATATCCTTGTTTTATAAAACTTTGACATGCCGTTACTGATGTTAGCCAACTCTGATACCTCTCATAGCAAGATAAGAAAAGCATTGAAAGTATATTTTTCTAGCCTTCCTGCCGTGAGCGATCATTGCTTATTTATTTTATGAGCAGAGGCGACACCAAACCATGTATGAGGAAGAAGAATCTGTTAAACAAAGTTTTAAAACTACGACAAAGTGATTCACATTTTCAACTGTCTGTAGCATCTTATATTAGTGATTAGAGAGGCCAGCATTACTAAAACCACAGCCTCTGTGTATTTTCACTGGAGAATACAAATCCTTACCTAAAATCTGGTATTTTCTAAAGGCTTGTCACATTTCTGAATCCAGCTTGTTTCATGACAGAAAGAGATTGAGAGCCTAAAAAGCTTGAAACACACCAACCAGCCTTCCTGTTAACTGCTGACAGTCTTGCTCTCTCCCACAGCCTGAATTAAAAGCAGACCTGTCTTAACATGTTGTGGAGAATATAGGTTCTCTTTAAAGAGTTTTCTCTAACTTTACGTTTAAACACTCGATTGATAGTAAACAAATGTAACTTTGAGTCATTGAGACTTCAAGTAGTAATCTGGTAGGGCTTACGTATGGTGTGTTCACTGACTGGAAAAAGACCAAACATTTGAGTTTGCGACCAGTTTGCAATTTCCCAGTGCATCGCTGATCCTAACAGATTACAGTGAGAAAAAGTAGATCATAATTTGCACATGGAAGCAAACAAATAGAAGAAAGAAATCATCAAAAGTAAGAGTGAACAGGGTCAGCTGTATATGCAGATGTAAGATGAGGCGGTAGAGCCTACAGATGGTACTTTACTGGACTGAGATATGCAGAAAGATCCCAAAGGCAGCTAAAGTTGCATTTGTCAGAACTATAAAAGTTTGTGAATAAATAGAAATTCAGTCAATCTAATAGTCAATCTTTATAGCTTTTTATTGTAACAACATGGCAATGCATCTAGTCCATCTTTTTTCTCACAAACAAATAATATGTCTATCCTGCACTGTAAACCACAACAGGGAAACACTGTGCACATGTATTTCTAAAACATTAACAACAAATGGGTTGACTCAGTGAGAGTATGACGTAAACTCAGTTCACGTCTCATTGTAAATGAGAGGGGCTTGCTCATGTAGGATGAAAGAGGGGGGTCCACAAATGGTGGGACTCATCTGGCCCAAATACAGACCTGCTGGCTCACAGAGGGGGAGGAAGGCGCTCTGTTAGAGCTGCTTTTGCCTGTCCAAATCCTCACCCTGCTGTGCTCTAATCCTGAGCCCTGGGAGAAGCTTTGCCCCCTTTTTTAGGATCATTTCTGTTAAGAACACTATCAAGTCGCTTTATGAATTAATACGCTATAAACAAGAGAGAGTTCTGCAAAAACTATCCAGTTTCTGCTTATAAAGTGATTTTTCGAGCGGTGCAGAATATTGTAGAATTACAGTGCTTACCTGTCAGTGTCCAGCGCAACCAGAGGCTTTTCATCTGGGCTCTGGTCTAAAGAGGAGTAACCTTTGTTTGGCACCACCAACCTATAAAAGACCATAGCCATGTTCTGCATTTAAAGATTTGTGAACACATAAAAAGCCACCGTCCCATCTGTGACAAAATACAACAACGAAGCACCAAGAAAATGACTGCAAATGTTTATGTCACAAAACTTAAAAGCAAGCCGCTATAAGTATGAGATAATCTCTTCCCAAAATGAATTGGTAGCATTCAGACTGCAAAATTATCTTTCAGCCTCAGACATCCTGGGTTCACACCAGTGGGCAGCGTTTCTTCTTTTCCCACTAATCCACAAGAGAGTGGGATTAAGTACATGAGCCACTTGTCAATGCCGAAGGCCATGCAGGGGTTTGTGCTCTGTGGTTTTGACTCCTTCATCAGCGTTCATGCTCACAAAACAAGCATTTCTTTTTCTTCTAAAAAGCCTTGCTGTGTTCTGATTGAATTAGTTGTAGCATTAGGAAATCTAATGGTGTGTCTGGCAGACTGGAAGCAATTAATGCGCTACAAAGCAGGACGCACTGTTTTCATGATTTGCATTTCAATTGGTCGCAGTATTTTGCACTCATTGCTCAGCATACTAATAAACTGGTCAAACTTAGAGCAGAACAAAGAGGTAAAGGAGGGTGCTACCTTGTCCTGGCGTTCTTCTTGGGTTGCTGATTGACAGGACTTCCCACCGTGCCATTCTTCACCGATGCCTTCCTGGCAAGGTCCCTCTGTTTCTCTGGGCAACAAAGATGTGAAGTCATCAGTAAATGCATCAGCTCAGTTGGACACATTTTCTAGAATTGTATCATTTGGGGAAAAAAATAAGTGTTTAAACCTTCCATCCAAATGTAGAGGGGAAGTTGCATCATTGAACTTAGTAGTAAGTATTGGTAACTGCAGGCTCACAGGTACCTGCAGCATCTGGGCTGCAATAAATTTGAGGGTCGGTTGTAACAAAATCTTTTTTGAATGCATCCATTAAAATATGGTGTTACATTACAGCAATATGATTTTTTATCTTACTGAGAAACAAAGCAAAAAAAAACTAAGATATTCTTTGAATGGTAATGAGTTAAAATGATAGATTTTATCTGAAAAACCTTACATTTCATTTAATTTTCTTGGTTTGTAGAGTTAAATTAAAGCACAAGCATCTAGCAGCACTGTGGAGGTGAAGCATTTTCTGACAACTCTGAAACTAAACATACATACATTCATCTGCTGGGGAAGCAGCATCAGAGCCAGGGACTTAAAAAAACTCAACAAGCTGATAAAAAAGGCTGGCTCTGTTCTGGGGACTCCTCTGGAACCTCTGGAGATCATTGTGGAAAGAAGGATTCTTCATAAAATGAAGAACATTATGGAGAACCCTGAGCATCCTCTTCATGAGACTGTCCTACAACAACAGAGTGTCTTCAGTCAGAGGCTTCTTCAGATCTGCTGTAAGATGGAGCTCTACAGGAGATCCTTCCTGCCCACAGCCATCAGCATCTACAACGGCTCTTTGAGGAGACCTTCATAATATGAGCTATAACAACATTTAATTTCCCTTTGGGATTAATAAAGTATTTTTGAATTGAATTGAATTGAATTGAATTTCATTAGGTGTGTAGCGGTTCAGATACAGTACCTTGGAAGAGTATTCATACCCTTTGAACTTTTTTCATATTTTCCTATGTTAAAGTCACAAACGTCAATGTATGTTATGAGGATTTTTGTAATAGACCAAAAACATTTGTGCATAAATCTTTTTTTTTTTAAGATATTTTTTCGGAACTAGAGGCCTTTACCTTTGTGTGTAACTTAATCTCAACCTAAATGCAGTTTTCCTATTCTCAGAGGTTTGTAAGAGAATACAACTGAAGAAACAGTATCATAAAGACCCAGGAACACAGCAGATGGATCAGGAAGAAAGTGGTGGAAAACTTAAAAGGATTTAGTTGTAAAAAAATACCGTATCTCAAATGTTCAATCTATCATCTGCAAACCCAGAAAGACATGGCTGTTCACCTAAACTGACAGGCCAGGCAAGGACAGCATTAATCGGAAAAGCAGCAAAGAGGACCATGGTAACTCTAGAGGAGCTGCCGAGATCCACGGCTAAGGTAGGGAGAATCTATTGACATGACAACTATTAGCCGTGCACTCTAAAAATCTGGCCCTTATGAAAAAATGGTAAAATGAAAGCCATTGTTAAAAGAAAGCCATAGAAGATCCCATTTACAGCTTACCGCAAGCCACTTTCAGGAAACAACAGAGATCTGAAAGAAGGGTCTTCAACTTACTATGTGACAACTTTACCAGCCTTTTCTGCATTAGTTTGGTGTGGACTGCTTCAGATAGATAACCCATTTTTTGCACACTTAACACAAAACAATAAAAAAAACTCATGTGAGCCCAAGTGATGAATTCATTGTCCATATCATGTCAGTTTGGGACAAATAAATATACTGTTACACCTTTAAAAATCAGTGCTATTAAAAACAAATTCTCTGATACTATCTAAGAAATATCATGTGGCTCTAATTGTTTCCTTCACGTCCACTGACCTTATATTAAGCAGTAAAGCAGACCTGCACACTATGGTTCCCATTATTATTTTATAGTGCATAACTCACTGGTTTGTTAAATACCTTCCATTCATTGCAGCTGCCTATTGATTACCCTGTTATATAAAATGTGGAATCATATCATGGGATGGTTTGCAGAGGGTGGTTGACAATACCTATCTGGACCTGCAGTGGGGAGGGCTTGTAGTTTATGGCCACGCTCTCTCCTTTAGGGTCAGACGCTACCTCTAAAGTAGAGGATGCTGCTGGGTCCTAAAACAGAAAAAAAAAAAACACACACACAATGCATCAAGTCAGCTACGATCACTAAAACCTACAGCAACAGGTGGTCTTACCTCAATATAATAGTACGGAACCTAGTTTTTAAAAGGGCTGGGTATAGTATTAGTAAATTTAGAAAATAAAAACGCTGAAATCACAATGCTTGTTGTTCATAAACAAACATTCAGTTCACAAAGTGATACAGAGTGAATACAAAGGTATGCTGGCAGATGCACAAATGTCTCATGCATAGTGATGTTAATTGTATAACATGTAATGTTATAATTTTGCATAAGATTCTTAACTCAGCAGTCCAGATAACAAGCTGGACCTTTACAGTGATCCTTAGAACACAAGCTGCAACATACACAAATCCCAAAGACATATTAAAACTTTGCTGAGTCAAATCACATCTTAATCTATTCTTAATCCCGTCTATCCTAATTAGGGCTGTAACGGCATGTACAAAATCAGCGTTGTTTTCTACCTAAACACAAGTAGAATGTTTATGTGCCGACCTAAGGCCCTGTATACACGACAATGTTTTCAGGTGAAAATGGAAATGTTGAGTTTTGATTCGACTGTTTGTTTACACAACAACAGCACACATTTTTTCTGAAAAACATCCAAATAGATGTTGTCTCCCTTATCGTGTAGACAGGATGAAACCTTTCTTAATGTGGAAGACCTGGCTCATGCGCAGTATGACTGAAATCAATAGAAATTAATGAGCATGTGCACAACATAATGGCTGCCGATCACAGAAGACGTAAACGATATCAATAATAACATGGGTGGATTGTAAAGTTATGTCTTGTGCTGCTCTTTTGAATCTAACTTCGGTTCAACAAAGTGATCATTTTCTCCCTCGATTTCTAAGCAGGAAATGTTTGTGCATGTTGTTGCTTCAAAGAACATACAGCCAACTAATGGTGTGGTGGGGGAATGACATCGTTTTCATGTTTTTCCATTTCAACTGGAACGGAAAACAATCCTGTTTTCAAAGGATCATCGTGTGCGACGCAACGTTCTATAGCACAACTTTAAAAAGGGTCACCAAAACAAAACAGAGAGGGCTCCCAGCTATCACTAAACTCTGATACTTGGAAACATTAAGGTTTTTCATCCAGCTACAGTTGACAAAATAAGGTAGACAAGGTTCTGAAAAGGTTGGCTAGATGGGGACACTGATGATCTTGAGTCATATTAGAACTTAGGGAAAAATATTATGCCTTCACTGTACCTGTGGGGTATAAATTATTTGAAGCCCAACTGACTTTGTAAGATTCTCCCCCTTACAAGGAAATTAAAAGTACAGAAAGTTTACAGTAGGTTTATGACATAAAGGTCATGAACTAACCATTTGTACATTTTTCAGGCTAAATGTGACTCAAGCACTTGGTGACAAAACCCCAGTTGGCAAGCGCTGAGGTCAGTCAATTCTTGCAGTTGATCACCAGGTTTGCACGTCTCAAGAGAGATTTCTGTCCACTCCCCTTTACTGAAATTCTCCAACCCATAAATTTGTTCCCCAGTAACTCAAGAGTTTCACCTCCATCCCCATATTTTCTGTAGGATAAGGTCCAGAGACTGCCTAGGTTATTATAGAACCTCAGTGTAGTTCTTCTTAAAGCAATACTTGTCTTGGGTGTATGTTTTGGGTCAGTGCCATGCTGGAAGACCAATCCACGAACCAGCTTCAGTGTTCTAAATGAGGCCAGGAGATTCACATCTGAACACCAGATGGTGTTCTGGGATTCATCTTCAGCATTTCTCTGTCTTCAATACGGAATGTCAAGTTGATGCCAAAGACTTCAGTTTTGGTCTTATCTGACAACATCACATTCTCCCAAGCCTTCGCTGAATCCTTCAGGTGTTATCTGGCAAACCTCCGATGGGCCTGTCACATGTGCCTTCTTGAACAGGGTGACCATGTGGTCCCATCTTCGTTGAGATCTTTAAATGCTCCTTTACTGTAATTGTGGCCTTACCCATGACCCTTCTCTGAATCATAATTATCCTATAAGGTAAGATCTTGCATGGGGCTCTAGAATAAGGGAAATTGACTATGTTCTTGTACTTCTTCCATTTTTAATGTACTGCTCCAACAGTGGTCTCTTTCTCACTACATTTCTTGCTGGTGTCTTGCAGCCCATTCCTGCCATGTGCAGGGCTGCAGTCTTCTCCCCAATGTCATTAGACAGCTTTTTGGTCTTGCCCATAGTGGGGATGGGACAGGGCTAGCTTGTATGCCTCATGGGCACCTAACCAGTCTGTGCTGATCAAAATTCCTTCTGGCTTATAGGGGATCAAACACTTACTTTACTTTATCAAAGGCAAATAATTTATAATCTTTATTTTTTATTTTTTTTCTAGATTTTTGTAAAAAACAATTCTCTGTTGAAATTAATCTAGCATAAAAATATTTTTTTTATAAAGGGGTATACTTACCAATTCAGCAGGGGATAAATAAATACTTTTTTACCCCCAACATATATGGGGGGAGGTGCATGATGGGTATTCAATAGTGGTGCAATATAAAAGACATAATATTGACATAAGCATAAATCAACACATTAGTAAATAAATGCATGAGTAAATATAACTGTAAGCATCTCATGTAAGATTGTGTTCTTCTATTTCAAATGTGAACTCATGCAAAATATACAGGTCCTTCTCAAAATATTAGCATATTGTGATAAAGTTCATTATTTTCCATAATGCCATGATGAAAATTTAACATTCATATATTTTAGATTCATTGCACACTAACTGAAATATTTCAGGTCTTTTATTGTCTTAATACGGATGATTTTGGCATACAGCTCATGAAAACCCAAAATTCCTATCTCACAAAATTAGCATATTTCATCCGACCAATAAAAGAAAAGTGTTTTTAATACAAAAAACGTCAACCTTCAAATAATCATGTACAGTTATGCACTCAATACTTGGTCGGGAATCCTTTTGCAGAAATGACTGCTTCAATGCGGCGTGGCATGGAGGCAATCAGCCTGTGGCACTGCTGAGGTCTTATGGAGGCCCAGGATGCTTCGATAGCGGCCTTTAGCTCATCCAGAGTGTTGGGTCTTGAGTCTCTCAACGTTCTCTTCACAATATCCCACAGATTCTCTATGGGGTTCAGGTCAGGAGAGTTGGCAGGCCAATTGAGCACAGTGATACCATGGTCAGTAAACCATTTACCAGTGGTTTTGGCACTGTGAGCAGGTGCCAGGTCGTGCTGAAAAATGAAATCTTCATCTCCATAAAGCTTTTCAGCAGATGGAAGCATGAAGTGCTCCAAAATCTCCTGATAGCTAGCTGCATTGACCCTGCCCTTGATAAAACACAGTGGACCAACACCAGCAGCTGACACGGCACCCCAGACCATCACTGACTGTGGGTACTTGACACTGGACTTCTGGCATTTCCTTCTCCCCAGTCTTCCTCCAGACTCTGGCATCTTGATTTCCGAATGACATGCAGAATTTGCTTTCATCTGAAAAAAGTACTTTGGACCACTGAGCAACAGTCCAGTGCTGCTTCTCTGTAGCCCAGGTCAGGCGCTTCTGCCGCTGTTTCTGGTTCAAACGTGGCTTGACCTGGAGAATGCGGCACCTGTAGCCCATTTCCTGCACACGTCTGTGCACGGTGGCTCTGGATGTTTTTACTCCAGACTCAGTCCACTGCTTCCGCAGGTCCCCCAAGGTCTAGAATCGGCCCTTCTCCACAATCTTCCTCAGGGTCCGGTCACCTCTTCTCGTTGTGCAGCGTTTTCTGCCACACGTTTTCCTTCCCACAGACTTCCCACTGAGGTGCCTTGATACAGCACTCTGGGAACAGCCTATTTGTTCAGAAATTTCTTTCTGTGTCTTACCCTCTTGCTTGAGGGTGTCAATAGTGGCCTTCTGGACAGCAGTCAGGTCGGCAGTCTTACCCATGATTGGGGTTTTGAGTGATGAACCAGGCTGGGAGTTTTAAAGGCCTCAGGAATCTTTTGCAGGTGTTTAGAGTTAACTTGTTGATTCAGATGATTAGGTTCATAGCTCGTTTAGAGACCCTTTTAATGATATGCTAATTTTGTGAGATAGGAATTTTGGGTTTTCATGAGCTGTATGCCAAAATCATCCGTATTAAGACAATAAAAGACCTGAAATATTTCAGTTAGTGTGCAATGAATCTAAAATATATGAAGGTTAAATTTTCATCATGACATTATGGAAAATAATTAACTTTATCACAATATGCTAATATTTTGAGAAGGACCTGTAATGCATATTTTAGTGTCTGGACAGCAATTTTATTAAGGGGGGTTGTAGCATTGCCTCCTCTGGTCCCACCTTAATGGCGCTACAGCTTTTTCGAATGGTGTTCAAATGCTGTTATTGTGGAAGCAGTGAATTGTGTGAACTTGCCATGCTTTAGAGAATTTTCAGAGGATACTGCGATTTCCACTAAAGCTACAAGGAAGTTTTACTGTAGTAATTGCTGAAAATCTGGGGGTCAGAGAGAGATTCAGTTCAGCAGAGAACATCTAAGTCAGACAAAGTCTGAAAAAATAGGTTTAAACTGCATACTATTTTTTTTTTTTTCTGGTTTTAGTGTTCTAACTTTCTGGGAAGTGAGGCAGGGTCCTGAATCAACTTGTGTTAAACATACTTAGTACATGAATAACATTTGAGTTAAAGGTAAATGTTTAAATAAATCAGATCCATCACAAGCCAAAACAGCCAGGACAAACAGCCTGCTTCAGGACCTGTTTGCGTCTCTACTTGGCTGGAGCATCAATAGGCATGAGTGTTCAGCCTATGCTGGTGGCTCGGTCTCTTTTGTGCATAAACGAGTGGTGATGACGTTGTGAGGCAGCCATGTAAAGGAACAGAGGGGGTTGGTGTTGGAGCCATGGCTTCACCAAACTGAGAAAGGGGGAGCAGAGCTGGCCTGCTTCACTCACAGAGAGTCACATTATGTTGATTCTACAGGCATCTCCTTGTTGCTCTCTGAGGAACTTCACAAGTCACGAGTGCAAGCTGTCAGGCAGCTATAAGCATGGACCTACAATTTTGGATTCATAAAATAAAAGAATAAGTCCAGACATGTTTTTGTTTTATAAGACACCAAGCCACAGACATGCCGGGAATTAAGTCAACAAACCGTTCATTTAACTGCAATGAGAAATGCTGCCACAATTTAGGCCAATACCAGAAACAAACAGGGCTTATTGAGTCTCATAAGGCTTGGTGAAAAATTTATGAGAAGTTTAGTGAAGAGCTCATTTAGCATATGAATTTTCATGTTATACAATTAAAAAACAAACAGCTAAGAACATAAAATGGGACCACAGAACATTAGGTTTTTAGTTGGAGCAACAATACAAAAGACTTGATTCAGGTAGACACAACACATGATCACAGATGCTAATTAAACATTATAGTGATCTAGGATGTAACACACATATGGCAAAATGGTGTTGCAGTGCTTGTAGAAGTATTAGTACATTTTGATTCAACCACAAAACTCAGTTTATATAACAAGGATTTTATGTAAAAGATCAGCACAAGTAGTGCATCATTGTGAAGTGGAAGGAGAATGAATGATAGGTTTTGATCATTTATAGCTCCAATACTTTATTAAAACATCCGTCACTGCAATAACAGCTGAAAGACTTTCGGGGTACGTCTCAAGCCGCTGTGCTTATCCAAAGACTGACATTTTTGCCCATTTTTTAGGGTCGTCTTTGTCCCACCTAATCCCAAGTCTTCCCTAGTTTCTGACAAGTTTTCTTTCAGGATTGCTATGCATTCAGTTCTATTCATCTCTGATGAGCATCTTTGTCCCCCGTGAAAAATAATGGCTTTCCTTCAGCAATGGCTTTCTTCATCATTGCCAGATTAGTGGAGTGCCTGGCAAATAGTTTTCCTGTCAACATATTCTTCCGTGGGCATCTTGGCCAACCAGTTAAAGCCAATACATACGCCGCAAGAACAGATAAATTATTTTTCTCTCTTGTGGCTGCAAGAGTTTGAGAGTTCTTGCTGCTTGTTCGTGACTTGCCAGACCTATTTGTTTGCTTGATGTCTGCAAATTATATTATTATGTATTATGTAAAGACTTCCTGAGAGTTCTGCACTTTAGTTCTTGTGAAGTATGAAATGTCCGTCACAGCAAGTGAAGCCTTTAGTTTAGGTGGACTGCTATGTCTTGGCAGGTTATCAGTTGTGCCATACACTTTCAATTTCTAGATGATACATCAAACATTCCATGAGATGTTCAAAGCTTGGGACACTTCTGCTTTAAACATGTTTGCAACTTTCACAGTTTTTTATGATGCTGTTTGTCCACTAATGTTCTAACAAACCTCTGAGGCCTTCACAGAACGGGTGAATTTATTTTAAGGTTGAATTACAAACATTACATCAGTGGTCATTATATGTACAGGTATGTCTCAATAAATTAAAATATGTGTTCTGAGGAGGCTCGTTTGGCAGATTAAAAGTACCATTTGGAAATAACTATCAAGCAGGTATTAAACTTGCCTTAGTGAATTCGTGAATTCGAAATGGAATAACCTCTCAATAATATCCAAATTTATTGAATATGACTGTAAATGCTTTAAAGGCATAGATAGCAGGGCTTGCCAAAATGGTCCAGTCTCTAACCTAATACTCAGCTTGTTTGATGCGATAGAGGAGTTGAAGACGTACATGTTGTTGGGGTGAGATGTCGGCAAGAGCAATTGTTAAGGAGAGCGCAAGAGATACTGTGGGTTGAGAGAGTATGAAGGAGGAAAATGCTGGGACAGGAGTTCAAAAAGTAATTAAAAAAAATACTGCATTGATGACAGAGCGCCTGGTGAAGCATGACACTATCACTGTGAGAGAAACAATCAACTCAATGGTAAACACCAAATTTGTGCACATGATAGCTGAGACTACTTGAGAATGATCAAGGAACAAGTCTGCAAATAATCATGTGATTTGTGAACCTTCTCTTCTACACCTCATTTTTGTTCCGCACAACCAAACCTCACAATCATGAGAGAACCACACCACATACAGGTCCTTCTCAAAATATTAGCATATTGTGATAAAGTTCATTATTTTCCATAATGTCATGATGAAACTTCAACATTCATATATTTTAGAATCATTGCACACTAACTGAAATATTTCAGGTCTTTTATTGTCTTAATACGGATGATTTTGGCATACAGCTCATGAAAACCCAAAATTCCTATCTCACAAAATTAGCATATCATTAAAAGGGTCTCTAAACGAGCTATGAACCTAATCATCTGAATCAACGAGTTAACTCTAAACACCTGCAAAAGATTCCTGAGGCCTTTAAAACTCCCAGCCTGGTTCATCACTCAAAACCCCAATCATGGGTAAGACTGCCGACCTGACTGCTGTCCAGAAGGCCACTATTGACACCCTCAAGCAAGAGGGTAAGACACAGAAAGAAATTTCTGAATCAATAGGTTGTTCCCAGAGTGCTGTATCAAGGCACCTCAGTGGGAAGTCTGTGGGAAGGAAAAAGTGTGGCAGAAAACGCTGCACAACGAGAAGAGGTGACCGGACCCTGAGGAAGATTGTGGAGAAGGGCCGATTCCAGACCTTGGGGGACCTGCGGAAGCAGTGGACTGAGTCTGGAGTAGAAACATCCAGAGCCACCGTGCACAGGCGTGTGCAGGAAATGGGCTACAGGTGCCGCATTCCCCAGGTCAAGCCACGTTTGAACCAGAAACAGCGGCAGAAGCGCCTGACCTGGGCTACAGAGAAGCAGCACTGGACTGTTGCTCAGTGGTCCAAAGTACTTTTTTCGGATGAAAGCAAATTCTGCATGTCATTCGGAAATCAAGGTGCCAGAGTCTGGAGGAAGACTGGGGAGAAGGAAATGCCAAAATGCCAGAAGTCCCGTGTCAAGTACCCACAGTCAATGATGGTCTGGGATGCCGTGTCAGCTGCTGGTGTTGGTCCACTGTGTTTTATTAAGGGCAGGGTCAATGCAGCTAGCTATCAGGTGATTTTGGAGCACTTCATGCTTCCATCTGCTGAAAAGCTTTATGGAGATGAAGATTTCATTTTTCAGCACGACCTGGCACCTGCTCACAGTGCCAAAGCCACTGGTAAATGGTTTACTGACCATGGTATCACTGTGCTCAATTGGCCTGCCAACTCTCCTGACCTGAACCCCATAGAGAATCTGTGGGATATTGTTGAGAGACTCAAGACCCAACACTCTGGATGAGCTAAAGGCCGCTATCGAAGCATCCTGGGCCTCCATAAGACCTCAGCAGTGCCACAGGCTGATTGCCTCCATGCCACGCCGCATTGAAGCAGTCATTTCTGCAAAAGGATTCCCGACCAAGTATTGAGTGCATAACTGTACATGATTATTTGAAGGTTGACGTTTTTTGTATTAAAAACACTTTTCTTTTATTAGTCGGATGAAATATGCTAATTTTGTGAGATAGGAATTTTGGGTTTTCATGAGCTGTATGCCAAAATCATCCGTATTAAGACAATAAAAGACCTGAAATATTTCAGTTAGTGTGCAATGAATCTAAAATATATGAATGTTAAATTTTCATCATGACATTATGGAAAATAATGAACTTTATCACAATATGCTAATATTTTGAGAAGGACCTGTAGTCATTGGGTGAGTCAATATGTAAATCATATTTATTCTTCTTTAAAATATGAAACCAGATGGTAACCTGACAAAGAGAATTGTTGACAGATTTCAGACTGAAAAGCTAAATGATATATGTTTCATAACTGCTAAGATTTGGATACCTAAATATAATTAAGTAGCTTCATCAGCTGCTACATTTAATGGCCAATTGGGAGTCTTTATCGATGCATACACTGATGACAAACATTTTTCTATATCGAGTTTTTTTTTTCCTTACACATCCAGAACTGGAAAAACTAAAGGCAAACTCCATGCTTTTCCAGACTGTGTAGAAACCCTGTTGTGATGCATTTTTAAGGCTCCGCCTTGGAAATCAATCTGTGTCTGTTCTGTTTCTGTCACACCTTCTGATAGGATGAGTAACCCATGTCCCCTTCATTACTAGCCTCATCTTCTTCTATCTGTGATGCTTTGTTCCCTTTGCATGGAAGACTTAACAAAAGCTGCTGCTGTGAATGTGATGCACACAGACTGGTAGATGTAATGAAATCTCAACACAAAGACAAATTAATCACACTCCAAGAAGCACAAGCATTTTTTTCAGATGGCAGGCCTTTGCTCCATGATGGAGCTTAACCATGTGTTTTTTTATTCCTTTTGCACTTTCCATTAGAAAGTGCAAAATGTGCAAATGATGGAGGATGAAAAAGAATTTCAAAATCTCAAAAGGATATAACACAGCATATTAAGCACAGAAGGAGCTTGGCTTTCCACTAGTAGCATCTATTAGCTTCTGCTGAACAATTACTAAGACACCTGGGGCAACTCATCATTTTTCTGTACATTAAACTTGATATATAGCCCTGACCTATAGCATCCATTTATATACATCCACTCTCCCTCATGATCCTATTTGCACACACATAAAGTGCTTTGCAAAAGTATTCCCACCCTTTGAACTCTTTAAAAAATTTTACTTTACAGCCTCAAACTTTAGTGTAGTTTATTAGGATTTGATATGATAGATCAGCACAAAGTCGTATACTATTGTGAGGCGGAAGGAAAATATCACTTTGTTTTAGAAAATAATTTACAAATAAAAATCTCAAAAGTGTGCAATTTAATCTCAGTATAAATCCAGCCATTTTGTGAAGGCCTCAGAGTATTGTTAAAGAAAATTAGAGAACAGCATCATGAAAATCAAGACAGACAAGTCAGGGAGAAAGCTGTAGAGAAGTCTGAAGAACCTTTAGGTTATAACACTATATTGTAAGCTTTGAACATCCCATAGAGGACTGTTTAATTCATCATCTGAAATGGAAAGAATATGGCACAACTCCAAACATACCAGGACATGGCCGTGCAAATAAATTAAAGTGGACCATGGAGACCCTGGAGGAGCTGCAGTGATCCACAGCTCCAATGGGATCTCTATCATGAAACACGTGGTGGCAGCATGATGCTGTGCAGAAAATTTTCTTTAGCAGGGACAGGAAAGCAGGACAGAGTTAGAGACGGGGAACTGAAAGGATCTAAGCACAGACTTGAGGGTCACCTTAGCAGCTCAAACGTACAGTTCAAGCTACAGTATAACAGGTTACCTCAAAGCATTTTTATGTGCCAGAACGGCCCAGTCCTAATTGCAAATGGGAATTTGCAGCAAAACTTGAAGATATATGTTCACAGAGAATCACAAAAAACAAAAAGAAAATGATTCTACAATCATTATATCCTTTACCTTGTGTTTGGCAATTATGCTAACTCCCAATTATGCTAGTATATTCAGACTGGGTATGAACTAGTTTTATGCTGTATGATATTATATGTATGCAGTTTTTTTCTTTTCTTTTATGTTGTATCTTTTTTCTATTTGTCTTTATTGTAAAGCACATTGTGGTTTCTGAACTTTGAAAGGAGCTATATAAATGAATTATTATAAGTAAGTTTACTTACTTATAACAAAATGTGGAAAATACTCAGGGGGTATGAATACTTTAACAAAGCACTGTATGTCCCTCAGTGCATCACATTCATTTGTTTGTCCTGTTGACAACTACTTCCTTTCTTCACATGCTGAAAAGCTACAAGGCTGCTGACACAGCATGGACTGTAAGCAATTGGTAGGATTACACATTGCAGCCGCCCACTGACCAATCCTAGTGAAGGCTGATCGTCAGCTGACCACAGAAACAAATGAATGTTGTAACAATGTTCTAACAAGGGTAACAAGGCTAGCAATGGTACAATCCATTAATGAAAAGCAGGTGCACATGAGCATGAACAATTTTAGCTATCAATAGCCTTGTGTAAGGGTTTATGTGCTAAATAATGTGTGGATGTTAATGAAATGGATCCTTTGTGATTTTGTGTCTCATAAAAAAGCAAGAAAAAAGGGCAGGCAGTGATTTAAAATACTTCACAAAATGTTTTAAGTAAGAGCTGTTTTTGTGCGAATTTGGCAGGTGCCAAGTGGATTCATGAAGCTTGGGAAGCACAATGGGGTTATTAGCATCATAATGCATGGCCATGTGTGCCACAGCACCTGCGATCCTGATATGGTCAGATAGTGTGAAAGCTTTGTGTTTGAGAGGTTTAGATGGTACAACTCAACACTGAAATAGGGTTACTGAGTGTGATCTGATTATTTCAAGTGTGTCAAGAGAGAAAACTGCAACCACAATCCAAAAATCAGATCCTCAGACTGAACTCCAAAACTATTTTAGAGGATGAAATATTCAGCACATGGATCAAATTCTAGTGGATGCAGCTGACTGCCTTGTTAGAGGAGCTCAGAATAAGAACAGGATGAGGACATCAAAATTACTTATAGAAGGGTAAATAATATGCTGTCTTTCTGTTAAGTGTGCAAACGTAAGTGCAAATGACGTTTGATGACAATAGAGTTAAATGAATTATTCAAATGTAACAGATAAATACAAATTTTTGCAAAACGCACAGCAAACGCAGAGGCTACTGGGTCTTTTTTCACTATTTTAGTAACTAATTTAGAGCTTTGACAAATGCTGTAAAAATTGGAAAATATTATTTTGCATTACACATTTTAACGATCCAGTTCACGGTGAGGATCCACTTCACGCGATCTTTTGGTCTGATACTCAACCAGACCCAAATAACACGTCATCCAATGACGAAATGCGAAAACACTGAGCTATAACAGCACTGATGTAAACAAGCGCATATGACGTGGGCTTTGAAGACTCACGATTTTGACTAAGTGCGTAGTTAAATTATTCAGATGCAGTGCATTGATTACGTGCTTACTATTTAAATACTACACGGATATTTGTTTTTATAAAAATTCAATAGTCGCTATCCTTTTTTTGTCTATAGTTGGTCGGTATCCACCCACCCCGAGATCCACTGTATCCCAAAGCTGCAAATTACTATCCGCTGGCTCACCAACATATTATGTTAGACATCTATTACAATCAGCCACAGAAGAGAGTAGGATCCCGCCTCTTGGATTCAGTAAAGATTAATTTTCATAATACCATGTTTTTTTGTGTTTCTTGTCTTACCAAAGGCTGTGTCTCTCCGTTGACAGGAGGCACTTGGAACCTGTCGATTTCTTCCATCATTTTGGCAAACTGTGACGGGACAAATTCGGTAATTTAAAGATAAATAATGAGTTTAAATCACACTGTCCCCGGTTATTGATGCTCAGTCCGTCGGGATCCTGGAATAATCAGCATGATAGCGGCTCCTTTTCCTCCATCCCGCTTGACAGAGGTGACTCGACAGCAAAGCCCCAGCAGTACCGGCCTACTTCCGGGTCTATGGAATATTCATGAGAATTTTGTCCAATCACAAAGGAGAACACACAGAAATACGCAGAGATCTTATTTAGTCTGTGAATCTAAATATCAACCTAAGATATTTTAAAAGATTGATTTTTTTTAAACAAAGTGATTGTATAAATTTTTCACTTAGAATTGAAATTCAACACTTATCTAATACTATTGACAGAAACAAACGAATAAATAAAAAAAACATGGAAAAATATTTATGACAGGTTAACCTGGGCTAGTAACATTACGCCTTATTTGGGTATGTATGTAACAAAATTTGCTTTTACAATACTGATAACAGTCTGCAACAACAAGAAGTTAACGGGACGGCTTGTCGTCATGGTAACCAGTACACAGCAGCCAGGTAGCCTCCTTTAAGCGTGTGCTTCTTTTGCTTATCACCGTTTGAAAAGTTTGGCTGCTTTTACCTTTATCGACAAAAATAGATTTGAAAAGTTACATATTTTGGTTTAAGCTTTTTAAACAAGGGTCCTGCCGGGATGCCCGTGTATAACAATAAGGCGGCTGCTCATGGCAGAAAGGTAATTGCTGACAAATGTGAGCTTTTGTTGTGTAGCTGCCACTAGCAAACTTGCAAGGCTCAACTGCACAGTAAATGTACTCGTTAACTTTACAGTTTTACTTTCATCTTAATTTGTTTTCAAACAGGCCTCCAATGTTCACAAGGTGCCTGGTGCGAAGTTACCTAAAGCTCCAATAAAGAAAAAGGTGCGTTAATTTCAAAAATACAAATAAACAGTACTAAAAGTGAGTTAGTGTAGATATTTATTGCTAGTCTGAAATTGTTTATACTGAAAGTGCCTTTCAGTCCCTTGAATTTACAAGTTCAGTATATTCTTTAGGGAATTTTATGTGATAGACTAACAAAACGTAGGGCCTTTTTGTGAAGTGGATGGAAAACAATACATTATTTTGTAAATTTTGTACAAATAAAAATCTGAAAAACTGGCAGGCAGTTGTATTCAGCCCTCTTTATTTTGATTCCTATAAATAAAACACAGAGCAACTAATTGTCTTCAGAAATGATGACCAAATATTGTGTAACTTATTTAACCTCATTTTGCTGCAATTACAGCTGTTTATTTTCTACCTCAAAAATTCAGTCTCATGATTGCTGTCTGTTACATGGCTTGCAGAAATGATTACTAAATTCTGTTTAGGCATATCAGAGTAAAGCGGGTGAGGACGTGTGTGCTACCCTTATTCAGATTGTATATGTTAAAGACTTTGATAAGTATTATACACTGCTCAAAAAAATAAAGGAAACACTTAAACAACACAATATAACTCCAAGTAAATCAAACTTCAGTGAAATCAAACTTTCCACTTAGGAAGCAAACACTGATTGACAAACAATTTCCCATGATGTTGTACAAATGGAATAGACAACAGGGGGAAATCTTTTGCGATTAGCAAGACAGACTCAATAAAGGAGTGGTTCTGCAGGTGGGGACCACAGACCACTTCTCAGTATCTATGCTTTCTGGCTGATGTTTTGGTCACTTTTGAATGTTGGTGGTTCTTTCACACTCGTGGTAGCATGAGACGGACTCTACAACCCACACAAGTGGCTCAGGTAGTGCAGCTCATCCAGGATGGAACATCAATGCGAGCTGTGGCAAGAAGGTTTGCTGTGTCTGTCAGCGTAGTGTCCAGAGCCTGGAGGCGCTACCGGGAGACAGGCCAGTACACCAGGAGACGTGGAGGAGGCCGTAGGAGGGCAACAACCCAGCAGCAGGATTGCTACCTCTGCATTTGTGAAAGGAGGAACCGGAGGAGCACTGCCAGAGCCCTGCAAAATGACCTCCAGCAGGCCACAAATTCAATTCAATTCAATTCAAAATACTTTATTAATCCCAAAGGGAAATTAAATGTTGTTATAGCTCATATTATGAAGGTTTCCTCAAAGAGCTGTTGTAGATGCTGATGGCTGTGGGCAGGAAGGATCTCCTGTAGCGCTCCGTCTTACAGCAGATCTGAAGAAGCCTCTGACTGAAGACACTATGTTGTTGTAGGACAGTCTGATGAAGAGGATGCTCAGGGTTCTCCATAATGTTCTTCATTTTATGAAGAATCCGTCTTTCCACAATGATCTCCAGAGGTTCCAGAGGAGTCCCCAGAACAGAGCCAGCCTTTTTTATCAGCTTGTTGAGCTTTTTTAAGTTCCTGGTTCTGATGCTGCTTCCCCAGGAGATGATGGTAGAAGAGATCACACTCTCCACAACAGACTTATAGAAGATATGCAGCATCTTGCTGCAAACACCAAAGGACCTAAGCTTCCTCAAGAAGTACAGTCTGCTCTGTCCCTTCTCGTAGATGGCTTCACAGTTGCATCTCCACTCTAGTCTGTTGTCCAGGTGAACACCGAGGTATTTATACTCCTCCACCACCTCCACTTCTTCTCCCATGATAGAAATAGTGTTTGACTTATTCCCGTTTCTCTTAAAATCTACAATCATCTCCTTTGTTTTAGTCACGTTCAACATGAGATGATTGTTTCCACACCATGCCACAAAGCGGTCCACCACCATCCTGTACTCAGCTTCTTGTCCATCTCTGATCCACCCCACGACTGCAGAATCATCCGAGTATTTCTGCAGATGTCAGGAGTCTGTCTTGTACTGGAAGTCTGAGGTGTACAGAGTGAAAAGGAATGGTGAGAGTACAGTCTCCTGTGGTGCTCCTGTGCTGCTGACTACCTGGTTAGACTCACAACCTTTCAGTCTCACAAACTGTGGTCTGTTTGTCAGGTAGTCCTTAATCCAGGAGATTGTTGAGGCCTCCACTTGAGTCTTCTGGAGTTTCTGACAAAGCAAATCAGGTTGGATTGTATTAAATGCACTGGAGAAATCAAAGAACATGATCCTCACAGTGCTGCTGGCTTTGTCCAGATGACAGTGGGTTTGTTGAAGCAGGTTTATGATGGCATCTTCAACTCCAACTCCACAGTGATAAGCAAACTGAAGGCGGTCCTGATGGTTTACTGTTTGCTTACTCAGGTGGGCCAACAGGAGTCTCTCTAGGACCTTCATGATGTGAGATGTCAGGGCAACAGGTCTATAGTCATTGAGGACTGATGGGTGAGTTTTCTTTGGTACCGGAACAAGACAGGAGGACTTCCACAACACCGGAACCTTCTTCTGGACCAGGCTAAGATTGAAGAGGTGCTGCAGAATCCCACAGAGCTGCTCTGCACAGGCCTTCAGGATTCTAGGGCTGACATGATCTGAACCTGCAGCCTTATTCCTATTCAGTCTCTCCAGTTGTCTCTTCACCTGACTTCTTGAGACACACAGGTGGAAGGGGGAAGCAAAGGAAGCATCAGCATCTTCTGATATGGTTGATGGCAAACATGTAGAAGGGTCTAGGGCTGAGGTGGAAGATAAAAAATGTGAGGTGTTACTGGACAGCTGTGGGTCCTGTGGGTCAAAGGAGGGTGGGATGTCTGTTTGGCTGTGAGCAGGAGAGGAGGATGCTGAGCTTCTTTCTGAACTGAACCTATTGAAGAATGTATTCAGTTCATTGGCTCTGTCCAGACCTCCATTGGTCTGATCATCCTTCTGCTTGAAGCCTGTGATCTTCTTCATCCCTGACCACACATCTCTGATATTGTTTTGCTGGAGCTTGCTCTCCAGCTTCTTCTTGTACACCTCCTTGCTGTCTCTTATCTTGACTTTAAGTTGCTTCTGTAAACTCCTCAATAATTATCTGTCTCCCTCTCTGAAGGTTCTTTTTTTCTTGTTAAGCAGGTCCTTCAGGTCACTGGTGATCCAAGGTTTGTTATTGGGGAAGCATCTCACGGTTCTGGTGGGGATGATGTTATCCACACAGAAGTTTATATAGTCGGTTACACACTCAATCATGGCATTGATGTCCTCTCCATGTGGCTGGCACAGTGCGTCCCAGTCTGTAGCCTCAAAGCAACCTTGCAGAGCTTCTTCAGCTTCCTGTGACCATTTTCTCACAGTCCTCTTTATTACAGGTTGCCTCTGAACAAGGGGCTTATATTTCGAGAAGAGAAAAACAAGATTGTGATCTGATTTGCCTAGCGGAGGTCTTGCTGTAGAGATGGATGAGTCCTTGACATTTGCATAAAACAAATCCAATGTTTTGTTTTCTCTGGTAGAGCAGCTGACAAATTGTTGAAACGTTGGAAGTGTAGCAGAGAGTGAAGCATGGTTAAAATCACCAGAAATTGCCACAAAAGCATTGGGGTTTTGTGTCTGTAGCATGTGCAGTGGGTCATTAATGGTGTGGGGTGGCATTTCTTTGGAGGGCCGCACGGCCTTCCATGTGCTCGCCAGAGGTAGCCTGACTGCCATTAGGTACCGAGATGAGTTCCTCAGACCCCTTGTGAGACCATATACTGGTGTGGTTGGCCCTGGGTTCCTCCTAATGCAGGACAATGCTAGACCTCATGTGGCTGGAGTGTGTCAGCAGTTCCTGCAAGATGAAGACATTGAAGCTATGGACTGGCCCGCCCGTTCCCCAGACCTGAATCCAATTGAGCACATCTGGGACATCATGTCTCGCTCCATCCACCAACGTAACGTTGCACCACAGACTGTCCAGGAGTTGGTGGATGCTTTAGTCCAGGTCTGGGAGGAGATCCCTCAGGAGACCATCCACCGTCTCATCAGGAGCATGCCCAGGCATTGTAGGGAGGTCATACAGGCATGTGAAGGCCACACACAATACTGAGCCTCATTTTAACTTGTTTTAAGGACATTACATCAAAGTTGGATCAGCCTGTAGTGTGTTTTTCCACTTTAATTTTGTGTGTGACTCCAAATCCAGGCCTCCATTAGTTAATAAATTTGATTTCCATTGATGATTTTTGTGTGATTTTGTTGTCAGCAATTTCAACTCTGTACAGAACAAAGTATTCAATGAGAATATTTCATTCATCAGATCTAGGATGTGTTATTTGAGTGTTCCCTTTATTTTTTTGAGCAGTGTATATTATTTTCCTTCCACTTCACAATTATGCATTACTTTGTGTTGGTTTATCACATAAAACCCCAACAACTAAAACTGAAGTTGTATCATGACAAATTATGGAATAGTCCAAAGGATATAAGGGGCGATGTCGGCTCAGGTGGAAGTGGTTCCTTTTGTTACCCGTGGGTTGCCCGTTCGAGCTTCTGCTCTGTCCGTCTCAGTCGTTGCGTCCTTGGACAAGACACTTCACCCACCTTGCCTGCTGATGGCAGTCAGAGGGCTCGGTGGCAGCTCTGCTACTGTCAGTCTACCCGAGGGCATCTGTGGCTACAATGTAGCTTACCACCGTCAGTGTGTGAATGGGTGGATTACTTATTGTAGTGTAAAGCACTTACGGGTCCTTGGACTAGATAAAACACTATACAGGTGCAGGCCATTTGCCATATTTACTTTTGTAATTCGTTGTACATGAAAATATCATTTTCTATTTTACTACCGACATAAATCTTCTATTTGCTTGACATTCTAGGATGAAGAAGAAGCCGTGGATGTGCCTGATGGATTGGATGAGTGGTCCCATTTGAAAGCCACTGTGAAGCCTTCAAATCAACTGGAGCTCTCTGAGGCTGTAAGAAAAGGACAGGGATATTAATGGATGGGTCATTACAAAGTAGGCCTGTGAACAAGACACAAGTCCTACTTAAGACAGAAACATCCCATATCATGTACAAATATATATATATTAAACAGCTTCAAACTCTCAAGTATACTTAGTTGTTTTTCAGCAGTGACTAGTGGGGATGTTTTGCTTGATTTTGAACAACTTTATGGGCATTTTGTGATCCGTTCTGGTTATTCTGGGTGTAATTCTAACCATTCCTTATACACTACTCAAAAAAATAAAGGGAACACTCAAATAACACATCCTAGATGTGAATGAATGAAATATTCTCATTGAATCCTTTGTGCTGTACAAAGTTGAATGTGCTGACAACAAAATCACACAAAAATCATCGATGGAAATCAAATTTATTAACCAATTATCGGCCTGGATTTGGAGTCACACACAAAATTAAAGTGGAAAAACACACTACAGGCTGATCCAACTTTTATGTAATGTCCTTAAAACAAGTCAAAATGAGGCTCAGTATTGTGTATGACCTCCCTACAACGCCTGGGCATGCTCCTGATGAGACGGTGGATGGTCTCCTGAGGGATCTCCTCCCAGACTTGGACTAAAGTAACCAACTCCTGGACAGTCTGTGGTGCAACGTGACGTTGGTGGATGGAGCGAGACATGATGTTCCAGATGGGCTCAATTGGATTCAGGTCTGGGGAACGGGCGGGCCAGTCCATAGCTTCAATGTCTTCATCTTGCAGGAACTGCTGGCACACTCCAGCCACATGAGGTCTAGCATTGTCCTGCATTGGAGGAACCCAGGTCCAACCACACCAGTATATGGTCTCACAAGGGGTCTGAGGATCTCATCTCAGTACCTAATGGCAATCAGGCTACCTCTGGCGAGCACATGGAAGGCCGTGCGGCCCTCCAAAGAAATGCCACCCCACACCATTAATGACCCACTGCCAAACCAGTCATGCTGAAGGATGTTGCAGGCAGCAGATCTCTCTCCACGGTGTCTCCAGACTCTGTCACGTTTGTCACATGTGCTCAGTGTGAACCTGCTTTCATCTGTGAAGAGCACAGGGCACCAGTGGTGAATTTGCCAATCCTGGTGTTCTCTGGCAAATGCCAAGCGTCCTGCACGGTGTTGGGCTGTGAGCACAACCCCCATTTGTGGACGTCGGGCCCTCATACCATCCTCATGGAGTCGGTTTCTAACCGTTTGTGCAGACACATGCACATTTGTGGCCTGCTGGAGGTCATTTTGCAGGGCTCTGGCAGTGCTCCTCCTGTTCCTCCTTGCACAAAGGCAGAGGTAGTGGTCCTGCTGCTGGGTTGTTGCCCTCCTGCGGCCTCCTCCACGTCTCCTGGTGTACTGGCCTGTCTCCTGGTAGCACCTCCAGGCTCTGGACACTACGCTGACAGACACAGCAAACCTTCTTGCCACAGCCTGCATTGATGTACCATCCTGGATGAGCTGCACTACCTGAGCCACTTGTGTGGGTTGTAGAGTCCGTCTCATGCTACCACAAGTGTGAAAGCACCACCAACATTCAAAAGTGACCAAAACATCAGCCAGAAAGCATAGGTACTGAGAAGTGGTCTGTGGTCCCCACCTGCAGAACCACTCCTTTATTGAGTGTGTCTTGCTAATCACCAAAGATTTCCCCCTGTTGTCTATTCCATTTGAACAACATGTGAAATTGATTGTTAATCAGTGTTGCTTCCTAAGTGGACAGTTTGATTTCACAGAAGTTTGATTTACTTGGAGTTATATTGTGTTGTTTAAGTGTTTCCTTTATTTTTTTGAGCAGTGTATTTACTTTCAAATCCAATTTGGAGAGATTTTATGCTTCTTTCATTTTAAGTGACTACAATCTTTATGAATCCTTTCAGTATTTAACCGTTCACTCATTCCCAAGACTAAGTAAAGAATATCCTAACATCAGTCTTACTTTTAGCCATTTTGACTCACTGTTGTGAATCTTTTATGCACATAATTGGTTTCATTGTAAAGGAAATGGGCTATATGGCCAGAATCAAAATCATGTCTGTCTGGCTTTTTGGATTATCTAGTTATCTGTCTGGGGTAATATTTATTTTACACTGTTTAGATGTGATTCTGTTTTTCAACCGTTGTCATCCCTGTACGTATATGACTAGGAGCTGAAAGAGGAAATTACAAGAATTCTGACTGCAAACAACCCACATGCTCCCCAAAATATTGTTCGCTACAGCTTCAAGGTAAGCAAGTTATAACCAAGTATATAAAATACACAAATAAATGTAAACGCTACCATTATTGTAGTATTATAGGGACTGTGAATCCAAATAAAGTATTTAAAATTCTTGTGTGAAGGCAAATATGCTTGCTTTACTCTTAGCATTTAAAAAACACACAATTCAACCTGTACTCTACCAGAAATCTTTATTGTAATATTTATTTGATTTCATTTATTTTTTGATATCTTCTGAGCAGATACTTGAGGTAATTTATTTGGATCACTCAGAGGTGTCATAGCTAAGCTTCTTTTACCATTATTCATAATTCTTATTTCTGCCTTTTCTTAGGAACGTTCCTATAAGCCAACGAGTGTTGTGGATCACTTGGCTGTTCACTTTGTGTTAGAGGGGAGCCTTTTGCATAAAGACTCAGATGAAGCTCGAAGACTTAGAATCAGAGATGGTCTTCCTAAAGGTACGGTAGCTATGAAGAATCCTGAAGTTTATAGCATATGTTCACCAGTTTTTACAAATGTTCCTGTTAAATTGTGTTTGGGCTTTTATTTTACATTAGTGAGTGAGGAATTCAGTGGAAAGTCTAATCTAATCAATCCACAGTATTATGAAGAAACTTATTCAGCCACATCTAGCTGTCAGTAGATGGAGCTCTTTTTAGTATACTTATTGTCTTTTCTCTGCATAAAGCAACTTCATTTTATACAACAATATAAAAAACTGCTAATTTTTATATTAACTAATTGTGTGTATAACATGTAGTCAAGAAAAATATTGTCTCAGGGCAGTTTCTTTGGGACTTAGCCAACCAGCACCATACTCAATGATCTAAACGCACTTTGTTGCGAGCCCCTATCTGACTGTAAATCCCCACAGTGGTAAATAACCGCTTGTGACAGAAATTATTATTTATTCGAAACACTAGTTCTGGCAGCATCTCGGGTAGATGTTGCAACTTCTGCATTGCTTCTGACCAGCATTGTTACTCTGATTCAGACACGTGTCAGCGCATTTTTCCCAACATCGGTGTCGCTAGAATAGCTTACATTATATTAGTGGGGCTTGCAGGGATTGTGCAAGTCCACGTTTTTCGTCATAATTAGTTGTGTTTTAAAACTGTACTACAATGATAATAACTGTCAAAATATTATTCCAACAACACAATCCGTTGTGCCACTGTGCAGGTAGTCTCTCCCACATTTTTGGACTATACATAATTATCATCCATATATGGATGTGTATATTCAGTTTTGAGGGAGTGACCCAAGAAACATTTTAATGTGTGTAAAAATAACTTATCTGCTTTAAAAAAAACTGTGGAAATGCCAATTGTGATCTACTTATGTTTTTTTGTTTGAAGATTTTTAGATTTTATTGGGTTTAAAGCACAATATTTGGCCTTTAAACTATAAAAAAATTATCAAAAGTGTTTTGTTTTTTGTTATCCCATAACTCCCTGGTGTAGTGAGTGGTTGGAGCCACTAGATGTCACTATTTGGCTACCAAATACAGTTTGCACAATGACGCAATGTATAGAGTGTGTTTGTTGAAAACGTTTGCTTTATGAACTATACATTTATGATTGTATGTGTCATATTTGCCCAGAGGATGCACCAATGGAGAATGAAGCAGAATCAGACGAGAATCACATTGAAACCCCGGTAAAAAAAAAAAGAAAAGCAATATTACAACCTATAAATACTTGAAATTAAGCTGTTGAGATTAAGCTTAAACCTCCCACTGCTGATTTTCCACAGGCTACACCTGTGGAGGATGGGGGAGAAGGTGAAGAAGCTGGAGAGGAGGACAGACCAGACAGTGTTGCCTCAAAACCTGACAAGAAAGAGGCAAAATGTACAAATCAATTCAACTTCAGTGAAAGGGCATCACAGACTCACAATAATCCTTCAAGGGTATGAAGTAGCAGTAAATATTGTGTTATGCACCATTGTTAATGTGTAATATTTACAAAATATGCACTATAATAATAAATGGCATTAAAACACTAAGTTGTTGCTCATGTATTATGTTTTATAAACATAAAGAGGTTTTCCTTTTCCCTCAGGATAGAAGCTGCCAGACTGAACCTCCTCCACGCATCACCTTTTCTGTCGCTGCTAATCAGGTACGTCACTGACTTGTGTTCTGATGGGGTCGACGCTGATTTATTTTCTCTTTGTGTGAAACACTGATTGTTTGATGGGATATACTTTAATAACTGATTGCTTGCAGTGGGAAATCTATGATGCATACATGGAGGAACTGCAGAAGCAAGAAAAAAACAAGGAGAAGAAGAAAACCACATTATTGAAAAAAAATAACAAGACAAGCAAGAAGAAGATGACTCTCATGGAGACCCAGGTAAACTGCGTTTAGGCTTTCCTGCCTTAATGTATCATTATTACATACATTGTACATATTACCAAACTGAAAGATACACCCTAATTGGTTGACAATGCACAAAACTTCTAACACTACCCTGTCATTAAAACTCCATCCAAAACTTTGCTGTATTTCTGCTACAGAGTGATAACATCGCGAAGGTGGGCAAGGTGTCCAAGATCATTGAACGAATGATCAACCAAAACACAATGGATGACATAGCACAAGGCATGGTCTTTACGTAAAACACAACAGAAAACCCAAGTAATTTTTGAATAACACATTTTACTCTCTGTTGTTCTCTAACTGCGTTCCTTCATACCCTGCAGATTTTAAGTACTATGAGGATCCCTCCGATGAGTACAGAGACCAGGAGGGCACTCTTCTGCCTTTGTGGACCTTTCAGTATGGAATCGCCAGAAATTTGTCTGTCACTGCCCTCTGCTGGTAGGTTGATTTGTCAACTCTACCAGCTCTAAACCTGAATAATGGGGGATTTGCCTCTTTGATTTACAGTGCCTTGCAAAGTTTCAATATCATGTGAACTTTTTCACATTTTGTCACTCTGCAACTCCTCCTGAGTGATCGTGGAGCTTTGTGCTGCTTCTCTTATTAATTCTTTGTTTGTTTAGGAGATGGTCTTGTCTGGTAGGTTTACAGTTGTGCCATGATCTTTTTATTTCCATATGTTGGATTAATGTGAGGATTTTATTTAGGGGTACTATATTAAAGGGAGCTGAATACAAATGTATGCCGCACTTTTCAGATTTTTATTTGTACAAAGGGTTTTAATACATTTGCAACATTATTTATTGTGATAAATGAGGAGGATGAGTGATGAAGTCTTTACTTGATAGGAATAACAAATACCAGGACCTGTTTGCTGTGGGATTGGGATCGTGTAAGTACTATGAATAGTAGTAGTAATAAAACATCTCTAATTAAATAAAACTTTTTTTTCTCTGATTCTTGCATAATATTTTCTTTCCCAAAATCCCCTTTCTTCTATCTCTGTTGGAGCTAGATAACTTTAGTAAACAAGAGGGTGGCATGTTTCTCCTTTACTCATTGAAGAACTCAGCTTTCCCAGAGTGCATCTACTACACAACGCTTGGGGTCCAGTGCCTTGACATCCATCCACAACACTCGTATTTGGTGGCAGTGGGCTTCTACGATGGCTGTGTGGCTGTCTACAACTTGAAGGAGAAAGAACCGCACCCTGTTTACAAGAGTACCGCAAAGACTGGCAAGCACACAGATCCTGTCTGGCAGGTGAGGGGGGCATGTCAGATAGGGAAGTACACTGTTTGTGAGCTGTTCAGTTAAATGCCAAAGTGTTCACCTTCGCTTAACTTGTGCTCACGTTAGTTTCAGTTTCAGTAGATTTTTATAAGAAACTTTGTTTAAAGCATTAAATACTTGAATATCTTTAAAACGTGCAGCGGTATAATTAGAGTTATGTTTCATTCCTTCCTGACTGCCACTGACAGTCATCCAGGAATTCACAGAACCGTAATTACAGCGTAACTTCCGTTATTTAGGTTGTGGGTACTTGTGAGTAATGACAAATTTAGCACATATTTTTGTTAGTTTTGAAGCTGAAGATAATCCAAAATGTTCAGTGTATTTATGTGTTTAGTCTCTTTACTTCTATCCTGTATTCAGGTGCGCTGGCAGAATGATGATATGGACAACCACCACATTTTTTATTCTGTGTCATCTGATGGCAGAGTTGTGTCCTGGACACTGGTCAAGGTTAGTACAGCCAACATTATACTGCAAATACAACTTGGTTGTTTGGATGATTGTTTTGCTGTTTTCCTGTAGATATGAGTTTATGTATTTGTTGGTTTCCCTGCTAGTTGTTTTCTGTTTTTGTTTTACTAATACCCATATATCTATATGTTGCTTTATAACTCTATATTTGTGTTCTTGCAGAATGAGCTAATCTCTACAGACGTTATCAGATTGTCGGTGAATGGCGCTGTCACTGATGGACCAAATAGTGCACAGCTGTCCAGCATTTGTAAGAAAGCCACATAGACCTCTATGAGATTTTCTCTATGGCAGTTATTTGGAATTGATTTATATAATCAGCTTACCATATAAGGCTGATAAATGTGACAGTGTATATCTTCATGCGCAGCTCATGGTACATCGTTCGACTTCCATAAACAGATTGATAATCTGTTCCTAGTTGGCACGGAAGAAGGGAAAATTCATAAGGTATGTGTGGAGGATTTCACAAGCCGATTTGGCTGCATGATACTTCTAAAATTACATTAGGAACAATGTTGATGTGCTCCACTTTGACAGGCAGACCCTCAGGGAGAAAGGAAGTCACAACTTAGTTTGAGATACAGTAATAAGGCTATCTGGACTTCATTCATAAGTCTAATACAGTTTATGTGTTAAAAAAAAAAAAATTAATTAATTCACTTTAATGAAAAAAAGCACATTACTCTGATGTGACATGTCAGAAAGCTAGGGGTGGACAGCACATTTTCCCAAATGTCCACATGTGTATTATGGTATATAATTTTATTTGGCTCCTATTAGCAGTAGTCCTTGCAGATAAACAATAAAATTCAACGTGCCATACTGACTTACTTTACCATTTGTTGTCGCAGCCAGTGTGGTGCTTTTCTGACTGTTTTTTAATAGAAATTCATTGCAACTCACTCACCGTTTAACATGCTTAAAAGATGTATACAGTTTTACTAAGAAAGAAGAAATAATTAAAGATTACTTTTTCTTCTTCCTGCTAACGGTTGACAGGCACTTGCCTGATACGTGTGAAATCAGATCCTCCCTTCTGTCAAGTTGGCACAAGCACCTTAGAGAGGACAGATTAACAGTCTTTCACCGAGCTGCAGGACAGCAATTATTCTGACAGTGTTTGGAATTGCTGTGTCCACAACCTATAAAGCATATTTTACCCAAGACTGTCTTGTCAGTGTCTCGCTGCAGTCTAACTCTGCTGCTATTTTGCCGCTTTTACAAACCCTAAATACACATTGGAATAAAGCTGTTAGATATATTTCTCACATTTAGCTTCCCTGCAACTAGATGTTGACCAACATACCTTTGGCTAGCTTCACAGTGGAAGCAAGTACCCAGTAATAAATAACTCACAAGAAAATCTTTATTATTGTTCCTTCAGAGTTTTTTTTTGTTGTTTTTTTACATATAGCTCAAGTCTTGTCTGGTTTTTAGAGTTTCAGAGTTTATATTTTAATATTTGTCTGAGAACCTTTATTTTTTTACAAAAGTGGTAAATCACAGAAATATAAATACAATGTTTTTCTCTAAACAATTATCTACAGAGAATAACAAAGTCCACATGCTCCAGGTAAAATGAGGCCATTATAAATCATTTCAATGCTGTTTCTTCTTTTAATGTGACATTTGCCCTGTACAATTTATTAAACAAAAAAAATAAAAAATCTGTTCAAGGAAAAAAAAAATGCAAAAACATCCCCCAAAAGATGTAATATCCTGGTTACATCAGTGGGCATGCCTTTTAACTAATAATAATACATGTTCAATAAATTCTGTATTCTTTGGTAAGAGTCTGTTCACATGCCACATGGAAACAGGCATTATTGCACACTGTTTGCACAAGAGCATTTCTTTACATGTCCATACATTAACGTGTTAGCTGTTATAAACCTTGTTTTGTTAAGCTCCAATAAACAGACACTAAATGATTTGTGTAACTAACTGGATGTCTTCAGATTACTGACTTCTTTTTATTTGTACTTGTAGATAAAAATCAACACTTTCCTTTTATTCCCTAGTGCTCCAAGACTTATTCCAGTCAGTTCCTGGAGACGTACGATGCCCACAGCATGCCTGTAGATGCTGTAAAGTGGAACCACTTCCATCCCAAAATTTTTATTTCTTGCAGCTCAGACTGGACTGTGAAGATCTGGGACCACACCATCAGGTAAGAAACACAGATTTGTTGGGTAACTGCATCTGCTGAGTAAATTGTTGTTTGAACTCTAGATTATTTGTATTGTCTTATAGCCATTAACCATAAAATAATATAAGAAACTATAGCCTGATCAGCCAGTATGTCAACTGACAAATAAAATGAATAGCAATCATTTCAGTTGTTATTGACATTTGATAGGACATAACACACTTTAAGTCAACATTATGTCTTTGAAGATGTGATGGATTTGAGCAATTTTGATGAGAACTAAACTGTAACACCTGGGTGATCCACAAAGCGGATTTTTGTGGAATGTTCAGATACTGCGTTGGTTTGGACGAACCAGAACTGGTGTTTTAGATTAAAGCAGTGTACTTAAAGGCATAACGTACCTCTAGAAAATCTTAAAGAGCATAAATAATTTTTTTTTATAACTTTTTCTCATCAACTGTGCTTAGACTTGTAGCTTACAATAATTATATTCATTTTTATGAATGAACTCAAGAAAAAGGGTGAAACAAACAAGTGAGCACAAGGCAGCCAAAAGTTGCCAAAGAATGATAAAATTTCATTTAACGGCCTGAAATCCGGCAGTAATGTCCTTCCAAGAAAAAAGCAATGATAGCAAAGTCTCCAGCTTCAATATGAGGTTACATCCTAAATCTTATGTAGAGGTTTAACCAATGAGGAGTTGGAAGTCAGGAGAAATGTCAGAGCAGTAACCTGGAGACCTAACAAAATGGCACATTATCGAGGGATTTAAAAGTGTTTTTTAGGGTGCCCAGTCTGCCTGTATTTCACCACAGTGCTAAATGACGACTTGTAACAAAACTAATTCTAAGCAGTAAACACTAAAATTATGACAACATTCAGATAGGTTTTGTACTATCTGCTCTAGTCCTTACCACCAATGTTACTGTGATGTACAGAGGCATGTGTCAGCAAATTCCTTCCAAACAAACATTTCACCAGAATAGCCTACTTCATATAGGCGGTGATCATGGACATCTCATATCTCACAGAATCTGCCTATGTTTTACATGTGGCAGTTTTGCTACAGCACTGTAAAGTAGATGTCAAAATGTTATCTCACAGTCACCGTCTGCCACTCAAACTCTAAGAGTCCACATTTAGTTTTCCAACAATATCTAAAAAGTCACTTCAAGCTAATACAAATGAAGGAGGATCGTTTGGTGAGAGGAGTTATTGATTTTAGGTGATCTGTAAACCTTCAAAGATTTTTTGTACTGACAGGACAAATATAAAGCAAAAAACACTCAGATTTTTCAATAAATGCCCAGCATAAACCTTAGGCACACAAACACCAGCTGTGTTTGCCTTGGTGATCATTCTCAAGCGATCTGCCAAAGCTGTAGCAGGAACTATGTGTTGTTTTCTTTCCTCAGGTTTGGATTGTTCCTTCCCTTAAGTCCAAAATCCAAAATGTTTCATAATCCCGTGGCAAAAGGTGTTTTCACAAGAGAGACTATGTTATGTGGGAGATGTCACATCTCCCACATAACATAGTCTTACCTCCATGAAATCACTCACATTTCCTGCATAGATTATCTTTGTAGCAAAAGTACTTATGACATCCATTTAACATCATATAGTTAGGATGTTCTTTTTTGTCAATAAAACATTCTGTGTCCTATGTACACTAACATTAGCCCATCAGACACTGCCAACTCAGATGACACGTCATAAACCATGCGATTATATGGTACTCACTCCCAGCTTTTAAGACGCATGGCTGCAAAGGCTTTTATTGTTGGATACTAAGGGTACTATAAGGGTACTTTTAAAACTACTTATCTGCTTTGAAAAACTGTGAAAAAAATATGTTTATATTTTATAGCTTAGATGTTTATAGGTTTATGGTTATAAAATACGATATAATTTGTTTTAGTCTTATGTATAAATAAGTTCCCATATAGTGTAATCTATGTGAAAGTTTTCAATTTTGCCATCTATCTAAACTGATAATTACACCTCCATATGCTGCAACCCTGAAAATCTTTGTCCAATTAAGTATTTATGGAGTGTCCGTTACTAACTAAAAGCCTTTAACTGACTAAAATAATCTGCTGCTGAACGTTTGGTGCACGGTATCACAGCTGACCTTTAGTTGTCTAGTAAAGTCCATGCCGAAGGGCAAGGGATGTTATAGCTGCAGAGGTGGCTCTTTTCTCCTCTGCTGGCCATATGAGCACCTATAACGCAGGGGCTCACATAGTTGGTCTCTAAATACAAACCTTTTATCTTGTACAACATTTCTGAATTCAAATTTTATTTAACCCCAAATGCCATTTCCACAAGTATCCAGTTATTTTTACTTCCTTTTAATCCTACTATTCATCTTCCAAGGCCAGGATTACTGGACCAGAAGCCTGTCGCAGCAGTCAGCGAGACAGTTAGCAGGGTTCTCCATTGGACTGGTCGGCAGGCTGTCACGGGTACCACTTATCAACACATATATCAACACTTGTCTGTGACAGTGCTGTTTATGTGATGCTAAGACAATTGCCCACCATCACATCAGCAAGCATTCCAACTGTGTCTGAATTAACTGTACTTCCCATTGAATAAAATTGGCAGCACTGAACCTGCTGAAAGGTCATGTGCTTGTTGCGCTGTCAAGTATTCCTGCTTGTTGGAAGAGGTTAATTTTCCAAGGATAGCGCAAGCTCTGAGGAACAGCATGATGTTATAACGAATAGTGTTACAATCTCCTGTTGAAAGGAGTTGCTTGAAGTCAATATGACTTCATTCATTTAACATGCAATAAAGGACAACCTCGTTTTTATTGTGATTTTGATTAGTTGAATAATATACAACTTTATATACAGAACTTTAGTTTTTTTTATTTTGTAGCTTTTGGAAGAGTCACACAAAACATGTTTCTGTTAGTTATAAAAGGTGCAAAATAATGCTGCATCATTAACCTTAGCAACATTTTGAATGTTTGCAAATATTTAGGCACACTCAGTGAAATGTAATAATATTTCTTGTGATCTTTTCATGGTTTTTTGCAGTGTGTTAGTCTTTATGAGCTTCTTATACTCAACGTGGATCAAGCATAATTTTCTTGGCTCATTTGATTAACCCACACATTCTCCCACACTTTGTCTGCACGAGCAGCTTGACTGAATAATGATAGTAATCATTTGCTCATCATGAGAGACACTATTTCAAAGTGTAATCCTTAAAATCCTAAAAATACAAAACGTACGATTTCTGAATAAAAACACTTTCAATTCCCAGCTCACTGTGGAGGTAAATGCTGTCTGAACTTGTAAACCAAAGAATGAAGGAGGGATTGTGGACCTTGCTTGATGATTAGGCTTTGATGAGCAAATGTAGTGTATGAGCAGAATGGATGTTGCAACACTGCATGTCTTCTAAAATCAGTGAAACTAGAACACATCATGGGTAAGAGCAATGGGTAAGTGTTTCATATACATTTGCTTTGTGCAAAGAAAAGACAATAGGAATGCTGAAAATAGCTCCATCTTTTGACAGCTAGATGTGGCTGAATACGTTTCTCCATTATAACGTGGAGTGATTAGACTAGACTTATTTATCCTGAATTCATCACTCAATAAAAAATAAAATGGTTTTAAATAAACAAAATAGTTGTTTTCAAAACCTATTATCTAGTCTAGACCAAACAGAAATTGCTCATAATTAGAAAGATAAAGGACAAGAAAATATGCTGGTTTTTTTTCAGAAGTCACTTAATTAGTAAATAGAGTTCATCTTTGTACCATTCATTTCCAGTATATGTAAAGCTTTTCTGTGAAGGTCTCAGATGTTTGTCAGAGAATGCTAGTGAACAAACAGCATTATGAAGACCAAGCAAAACTGTAGATAGGTCAAGGGTAACATTCTGAAGAAGTTTAGAGCTGTGTTAGCTTCACAGGTATGTGCTACTTGTTGGTCTATCATAATCACTGAAATTTGTTGTTGTAACATGACAAAATGTGAGAAGGTTCAAGAAGTAACAATACTTTTATGGAAGCAAATCGTTACCATATTTCAAATGAAAAAGCATTTTCAGAAATGCTTTTTCATTTTAAGAATGTGGCTGCATTGTTTGACTCATAAATGAAATTAGTAATCAATAATCCTATTTGCATTCTAATTTTCTTCTTCAAGACTGCTCATTCTTTGACTTAATTAAAATGAAAAAGAAAAAGACATTTGAATTTTATTTTTCAAAATGTACCCCAGCAAATAGATACCAAAATTCAATTTGAAATGTAAAATTTGAAAATGAAAAAGCATTTCCGGAACTGCCACAGCCTGCCACCGGAACTGCCAGTTCTGCCTGCCACTGCCACAAATTGAACTCGGCCCTGCTGCAATTCAATCAATTTATCAGCACGTTTGCAATGTAATGCAATGCCGACGTGCACAGCGCCCCCTACCGAACAAGATGGGTAGCTCGGTCAGCAGGGACCGCTCGGAATGCTTTTTTGTTTTCGAGTTCTGGGCAGAATTTTTCTTTTTCATTTTAATTAAGTGAAAGAATGAGCAGTCTTGAAGAAGAAAATTAAAATGCAAAAAGGATTATTGATAACTAATTTCATTTATGAGTCAAACAATGCAGCCACATTCTTAAAATGAAAAAGCATTTCTGAAAATGCTTTTTCATTTGAAATATGGTAACGATTTGCTTCCATATACTTTAACAAGGCGCTGTACATCTTAGTGTGGTGGTAGCTGTGATATATAGAAACTAATAAGTCATAGTCAAAACTAGCTTTTTTTAGTAAGACTGATGTGATGATGTTGAAAAATCTCTTTTTTTTACTCTGATCAGATTCATTTTAAGCAAGATTTACATTTTCAGTGTATGAAAACATAGCACAATGACTTAAATATGCAAATGAAATTAATACTGAGTACCAGGATGCGTTGATTGGACATTGTGTTTTTTGGGACATGGAATTTGTCATCTGAATCTGCAAAAAATACAGTCCTATCCTTGTTCCTGTATTATATTCAGGATCAGGGTTTTGAGAGAGTGGCAAAGCCTCTGTTTCCATTTGGAGTTAATATGCGTCCTGAGCGATGCATTCACAAATGGATTGTCAAATGTGTCAGTTCTCACAAATAAAATGCATCTTCATGTGTTTGTAGTGAGCAGCTTTGAATGGATTTTACTTTAACTGTCCTTTTGTATTTTTCTTTTTCAGCACTCCAATGTTCACCTTTGACCTTAATGCAGCTGTCGGGGATGTTTCCTGGTCTCCTTACTCTTCCACTGTCTTTGCTGCTGTGACAACAGATAGAAAGGTAAGAGCCTTTTTCAGTTCTTTCCTGGGTTTTTTTTTTTTTTACATATAAAACCATGAGAACTTCTGATCATTCTCTACTTTTAGAATTTACAACATCCAAAATATTCCTTTACATTCAGGAGTTTTTAATTTCATGTTTGGCATTTTGCTCCATCTATATTTAAAATATCTTTATTAGACATACGATATTTATATTTATTATAACATTGAATTTGTCTTGATAAGCTGTTTTGTTCTTTGTTCATTGTATTTGTCAGTATTTTTATGAATTACATTACATGATTAGGGTGTAATCACTGACATTGACTAATATAATCAACATCAATATTTTTAAACACATACATTTTTGATTTAATCTTTTATATGTAATTTGAAAAGGTTAAAGCAGTTTCCCTGCAAATTGCTGTGTGTTTGGACAGTTCACTGCCTGCAGCCTGCAGGATTACGTCTGTGTGTTTGTCCTTTTGTCTTTAAGTCAGCCGGGTTCGGCTCCAGGCGCTGTTTGCGCAGCTATTTCTAAACAATATGGTCAGTGGATCATTAAACTTTCCCTGATGAGCTAGGTTATAAAAGTTTTCAAAGGCCACCGAGGTTTAAAGAATGAAAGTACTTCAACTTGGGTGTTGATAAACTGAGCTCTGGATACTCAGTAGCACCATGAATGAACAGCTGTTTTGATCATATTTATTCAAATACTTATTGTGAACATCTAAATGAATCAAATTCAAACAAGACACATTCCTAAATAATATATACTTTTTATAATAAATACTAATCATTTAAAAGTTACTGTTTCTATCATTACATTTCAACTAAAAGTGTAATGAAATAGATCTCTGTTGGAGTTGCTCTCTGACTGAACAGAGACATATTTGTATTTATTTATGTTCAGTTTCATCATATATGACCTTCTGAATTATTATTTTTTATATTTAAATACATAATTTATAAGAGGTCCTTGTTATTTACTATTTCATGCAGGAGGTTATGCTTAATACAAATAATACTTTAAAGTACAAAACCTTGTTTTGTTTTTTGCATTTTATTTTGAGGTATGCCACAAATAAGAGCTGTTGTTGCAAAAAAAAACTAAAATAGTTTTTTTTAGAAAAAAAAATTAAACTAATTAATTAATAAACTTAATTGATAAACTTTAAAAATAAAACTTTTATAATGTTATACAATTTCAAAAACTACAATTTTTAAAATGACCACACAGTTCAGTAACAGCTGTTTTCACAAAATCATAACATCAATTAACCTGCTTCTGTAATAAGAGGCAAAACAATCTGTTTTCTGTTCAGTTGGATATCCTATAGCTATAACTATGGCTTAATTAAACCAAAATGTTAAATCACAAACTTTTAAGCTGTCCAGTGTTTCTGTGTTTAAATGAAACATGTAACCAGTTTTAGACCTTTATTAGAGCCTAAAGCATGCTTGACTGCGAGATCACAGCTGTGTTTCACTGATAACTTGAACTTGACACTTATATGACTGCACATGTGAAGCACCATACCGGTACAACATCTACCGTCTGTCACTCATGTTTTAATCATCTGTATATGTTGGATGAGTCCCAAATCAAAGTTAAGCAGCCTTAGGAAATCAAGTTGGTTCAGACTAATGTTTCATGTAACAGAGAAGCTTCCTGATTATTGATTCCAGGATAAAGTAATTTCAATGGGTGCTGTTGCTTATCTTCACATATTTGTTTTAGTATGGCTTCAAGCTGTCCCCATCTGTTGGTCTTCTCAGTCTGCGCAACACCATAAAAGTCAAGAGTGTTATGTCTGACACATTTCCTGTCCAATGTTCCAACTGAAGTTGAGTGAGAATGACAGAGAGGAAATGAGAGCTGAGTAATTTAAGAGACACCTTATGTGATATTTTTGTGTGTTTATATCATGTACTCTCAACTGCCAGGAATTGGTCATACTTACACCAGCTGCACCAGGCGTTTTTATGAGATATCTGTGTATGTTTCTAACTTCTACAGAATTTAAAGTGTTTATTAATCAATTTCACAGTGTAAACAGCATGAAATGATAACAGGTTTATGGCCAAAACACAAGGCGTTTCCTACTTTCTGTGTCATTATAATCGCTTTGAAATTTCTTAGTTAGATCTTTCTGTAGACTTTTTTTGTGGCTCTGTATAGGTTCTAAAGACTCGTTGATTTTTATTTTTGCAATGTCTCGGTCCAACACTGAGCAACTCAGCAAAACCACTACAGTGGATGAAGTTACCTGCTTGTTTTGAAATCTGCAGTGCAAATGTTCACAAAAACGTCTAGAGTAATTTAAAGTTTGGAAGAAATAAGTTGTGGAAAAAAAACCTTCCGGGTCTCATAGTTGAAATGTGCATTTAAAAATCAGTTTCTTAGTATTTACAAATAATCAGTGTTTTTGAGACTGCATAGCATTAAGAAATAGTATCCAGCATTTTTCTCAGAGGCGGTCTGTAAGAAAATCAGAATTGAAGCAAACAGGAACTTTAAAGAAACTGACTCAGAAACATAAAACGTTGGCAACAGTAGGATCTAGCAAGGATGCACTGAACCAGGGAGAAATATATTCTTGGGGGAAGTGATTACTGAGATTGGGGCCAGGTGAGACTAACTGACAAGTGAACACAGCTGAGTGGGAAATCAGACAACAGAGACCACTGAGAGAACAACTAAAAAACTAGAATTGATTCAATTCAATTCAAATTCAATTCAAAAATAATTTATTCATCCCAAAGGGAAATTAAATGTTGTTGTAGCTCATTATGAAGGTTTCTTCAAAGAGCCGTTGTAGTTGCTGATGGCTGTGGGCAGGAAGGATCTCCTGTCTGTCTTACAGTAGATCTGAATAAGCCTCTGACTGAAGACACTGTTGTTGTAGGACAGTCTGATGAAGAGGATGCTCAGGGTTCTCCATAATGTTCTTCATTTTATGAAAAATCCTTCTTTCCACAATGATCTCCAGAGGTTCCAGAGGAGTCCCCAGAACAGAGCCAGCCTTTTTTATCAGCTTGTTGAGCTTTTTTAAGTCCCTGGCTCTGATGCTGCTTCCCCAGCAGATGATGGTAGAAGAGATCACACTCTCCACAACAGACTTATAGAAGATATGCAGCATCTTGCTGCAAACACCAAAGGACCTAAGCTTCCTCAAGAAGTACAGTCTGCTCTGTCCCTTCTTGTAGATGGCTTCACAGTTGCATCTCCACTCTAGTCTGTTGTCCAGGTGAACACCGAGGTATTTATACTCCTCTACCACCTCCACTTCTTCTCCCATGATGGAAATAGTTTTTGACTTATTCCTGTTTCTATTAAAATCTACAATCATCTCCTTTGTTTTAGTCACGTTCAACATGAGATGATTCATGTAGCCCTCTGTGATTGTGATGTTGTAAGTATTGATGTTCAGTTGTGATTCTGATTTGATGTACCGTGCAGCTCTAGAAGAGTGTTTAATGACTCAAGTTGCTGCTGACTACCTGGTTAGACTCATAACCCTTCAGTCTCACAAACTGTGGTCTGTTTGTCAGGTAGTCTTTGATCCAGGAGATAGCTGAAGCCTCCACCTGATTCTTCTGGAGTTTCTGACAAAGCAAATCAGGTTGGATTGTGTTAAATGCACTGGAGAAATCAAAGAACATGATCCTCAGTGCTGCTGGCTTTGTCCAGATGACAGTGGGTTTGTTGAAGCAGGTGTATGATGGCATCTTCAACTCCAACTCCACAGTGATAAGCAAACTGAAGGGGGTCCTGATGGTTTACTGTTTGCTTACTCAGGTGGGCCAACAGGAGTCTCTCTAGGACCTTCATGATGTGAGATGTCAGGGCAACAGGTCTATAGTCATTGAGGACTGATGGGTGAGTTTTCTTTGGTACCGGAACAAGACAGGAGGACTTCCACAACACTGGAACCTTCTTCTGGGCCAGGCTAAGATTGAAGAGGTGCTGCAGAATCCCACAGAGCTGCTCTCCACAGGCCTTCAAGACTCTACGGCTGACATGATCTGGACCTGAAGCCTTATTCCGTTTCAGTCTCTCCAGTTGTCTCTTCACTTGACTTCTTGAGACACACAGGTGGAAGGGGGAAGCAAAGGAAGCATCAGCATCTTCTGATATGGTTGAAGCCAAACATGTAGAAGCAGAAGGGTCTAGGGCTGAGGTGGAAGATAAAAAATGTGAGGTGTTACTGGACAGCTGTGGGTCTTGTGGGTCAAAGGAGGGTGGGGTGTCTGTTTGGATGGGAGCAGGAGAGGAGGATGCTGAACTGAACCTATTGAAGAATATGTTCAGTTCATTGGCTCTGTCCAGACCTCCATCGGTCTGATCATCCTTCTGCTTGAAGCCTGTGATCTTCTTCATCCCTGACCACACATCTCTGATATTGTTTTGCTGGAGCTTGCTCTCCAGCTTCCTCTTGTACACCTCCTTGCTGTCTATTATCTTGACTTTAAGTTGCTTCTGTATAATCCTCAATAATTCTCTGTCTCCCTCTCTGAAGGGAAACATGAATGGAACACTTTGAAGGATTATCAGATTTCAATCGGGAAACAAAATCATGTTGGATATCCACACAAATGTGGAATGGGTAATGTGTTACGATGAAAAGGATGCCACATTATTTGATAGAAATGAAAATTATGAACCCACAGAGCGCGTCTTCCGAATTCATTAAGAAATTGAAGATGGAAAAACTGAAGTGGCAGGCTCGTCCAATTTGCTGGAATGTAATTGCAGCGATGCTCCTTATAGGACAACTGATGTGGTCCTGTGGTATCTAACCAGGGCATCACTGAGCTCCTGGACAGTTAGAGATGCAACTTGGTGGCATCAGATGGACCTAAACATGATGTCCCAGAGATGTCCTGTTGGATTTCTGTGCGACTCTCCATGGATATGCCTCCTCAGAACAACACTGACCTGCTGCCAAAGCCTCATGTGAGCTCCGAGTGAACCTGCTCTCATCTGAGAAAAGATCACCAGTGCCAAACCTACCAGTTCTGAAGTTTTCTGGCTAATGTCAGTTGAGCTCCACAATGCCGGGCACAGAGCACAGGGCCTAACAGAAGACGTAAGGCCGTCACGCCACCCTCATGAAGTCTGTTTTTAATGGTTTGCTTAGAAACATTTACATCTGTGGCCCACTGGAGGTCCCTTTGTAGCATCTGGCAGTACTCATTGCACAAAGGAGCAGAGACTAGCTAAGGACTTCTGGCCCTGTCCATTTCTTATAGAGTAGCTGCCTGTCTGCTGGAATCTCCTCCATGCTCGTGAGACTGTGCTGGGAGACAAACCTTTGGGAAATGGCTCTTATTGATGTGGCATCCTGGTGAAGTTGGACTGCCAGTGCAACCTGACACACTCACCATTTAATTTCTCTCTCTAGGTATTTTTTTCTATGGCATGTTGATATTTGTGTGAAGACAAAATATAGTTTCCAACCAAATGACAAAAGAAATAGGGCAAAAAGAAATTTGTGTCATTTGGTTGTGGAGATTCAATGCAATTTATTGTCTGATTTTAACCTTTATATTCCCTCTTGGTACAGCAGTTTTATTGCAGAACATTTAGCAATTTCTGTGACAACTCTCTAGCAGAGTTTGAGTGACTCATTGTAGTTGTGTGCTCCTTGATGCATGTATACCAGTAATGACAACCTGACTTTCTGTTACTTCTGCCACTCCACAAAATGTCAGAGGAACAATGGTGTAGATGTTTGCGTGAGTGTGTGGGTTTGTGTGAGCTTGTGCACATGTGTTTCTGAGGATAATACATTGCTGTTCAGGCTGAGGTGCAAGAATGACACACAGTTGTGTGGCGCAAACAAATTCTCTCTGTCCCTGATCCTCCATCTGAGCCACCTGTTTAGAAAAGTGTCTGGATGACATAATGAGAAAGTCTGGTCCTGTCTCCTAGTGATTAGTCTTCATACTCCATGTTTACTCTTTCTGGTGAATGTCCTTTCAACCTTTTCTGTAGGATCTGTCACACATTTCTCAGTAAGCAATATCTGCAGCCACCTATAAATTAAATTAGGTTTAGTGGAAAGTCTTTTCACCATTCCTCATTTCTTTACGGTTTCCTAGATTACATACAATTTTCTGGTAATCTTAAGGGAGCAAATGTGAAGCTTTCTGAAGGCCTATAACATATTTTTCTTTCTACGGGTACTTTACATCAATTTTTTAATCAAGTTCTTGTATCTGCAACTTAACACTGACAGAAGAATCATTCAGACCTAAAAAAACATTGTAATAAGTCTGTGTTTTTGTTAATTTGATTTTCCCATCAGAGACCAGCTGTGAAAAACAAAAACAAATATGGGGCAAAACATTACTTTGAAATATGAGCAGTTTTGTGTTTTTGGGGGGTCTTTTTGTGGTTAAAAATAGACAAGCAGACAAGCATAGAAAAATGAAAAGGTATTCATTTTCTCTTCAACTGACAGTGGATGTCCTGTGCAAGTGCTCCAAACTACTGTCTGACAATATGTCCAGGACACATTATCCTACTAGTGATGGTCACTGCCACTGCTGTGCTTCGGCCATTGTATCATTGTACTTAACTACTGTCAGTGTTAAATTAAATGGTTGATTGATGTATTCTTATAGAGTCCTGGCATGTCCAAAAAATAGACAGATATTCTGACATCGTCAGACAATGTGACGATGAGCAGTAAAACATTTCGATACACCACAGAGAGAAAGAGGACAGAGAGTTAAGTAAGTCTGAATTGAAAACTCTTTTTTTTAAAAGTTGCACAATAATTAAATTTTAGATATGAGCCAGCAGAAAATCTATGATGGCTTACAGTAGAATGGGATAGATCGGGTTAACTCTCAATATGTTGCATGGGGAAAGGACATTGACCATATGTGTTAGAATCTGCAGTCATTTAAATTCAATTAGAAGTGTGGTGTTGATTTTAAATAGGGCTTTAATGAATGAGTAATCATTCACGGATTGATTTGTGTTTCTGGACACAGTTCACTTCTGCATTTATTGATACCCACACTAGCAAATATAAAGCTTGTGCTGTTTGCATAGCACATAGCTTTGTGTGAACAAGCTGAGTTGTCCAGGAGAAACAGCGCCTCCTAGAATTAGGAGCCTGTCCAGGAAAATAACAAATGTTTTACTTCTGTTTCTCCTTGTCTGTGATTTTATGTTTTTAATTGGTTAAGAATGAAAAGAAAATCTAAATAAATAAAAATTTCCGCTCATCCATTTTTAACCATAACCACAAAAATGGCCTATATTTCTATTTAATTCAATCAACCACATTTTCTAATGAGAATATCTTCTTGCCAAAACATACACAGACTCTAATCAAGTGTTATTGTTACATGTAACAAGTTACTTTATACCTGTTACTTATTATTCATATTCCTTGTCAGATTTGGTTTTAAAGTTACTTTCATTTAACCGAGAATTTGTTGTCATTTTAGAAATGAGATCTCCCAAATGATAAGACAGTGTACCAAAGGTACCAAATGGTGGTCACACCAAAATATTGATTTCATTTAGATGTTTTGCTTTTGTTCATTCACTGCATTTTGATGATTGATGAAAATAAATGATTAACACTTCCATTTTTGAAAGCATTCTTTGTTTACAGCATTTTTCACACCACAAAGCTTTTTCACAGTACTGTATTTCCATCTCAAGTCTTGATTTGCCTTACAGCAATCAAGCATTTATAATTGCTGACAAGCTTTTTGCATGTCTCCACTGGAATTTTGACCATTCATCATCATTTTTATCTTTAAGGTCGGATGGTCTCTTTGCCATCACCCTAAAAATTTGCTCCCTCCAAAGATTAGTTATTAGATTCATGTGGGGACCATGCCAAAAGATTGGTACTATTTCCAGTCAGAAGATTCACATTAGTCAAACATTACCATAAATCTGAATCGTATAGATAACATTGAGCCTCTTATTTTATCTATTTATTTAGCTTAAAACTTTCAGTTCCATAATGAAACAATTTCCAGTTGGCATCACTTTTGTCTTTTAAAGAGAATAAAAATATAAACAATCACAAGTTAGTTATAAATGTAAACATTTTATACCAACTCTACATGCACATGTACTTATAGTTTTTATGTATTTATTTTCCTGCTTATTCACCACTACGTGATCGTGAACCTTAAGAGGAACATCTGCGATCGAATTGTACTGTGTACAATTACAATAAAGTCTTTTGGTTTTATGACTTCAGCAAAAACCTTCATTGCATAAGATAATAGCATAAATTAAACACAGCCATGTTCTTTGTTGAAAATATGCGATATTGATGGGGTGGTCACTGTGATGGGATTCTACATAACGGTTTCTTTATCCTCCACATCATCCAGCGATAGAGACTTCCCATAGCCCCGTTTCTCTTTTGTCTCCCTGGAACACAAGACAGCAGTGGACAGACTAGTTGGTTGTCAAAATACACAAAATTGCCTAGATGCAAGACTAAGGAAAAATTTGCAATGTTAAGCAACCAATTTATTTATTACTCGTTTTTACAAAATTAATAGAAATTGACTTATTTGATCAACCAGCAAGTTAGTATATGGTTATATTGCACAATATTTCAATGCTTAGAGCAGAGTTAAACTTCTCCTAAAGAAAGATTTCACAGCAATTTGCCAAGTTAAAATTTAACACACTGATATGTACTTTCTGTTAATCAAAGATGTTATCTTTCTGTGGGACCACATTTCATTTTTTGCTAAACTGCATGATGTTCAGCTATAAACGTTTATATTAAAGTATAGTTGATAATGCAATGCAAGGTACCCATAAAATAAGACATTAAAAGACAGTCAGACTCAGCCAGTGAACTCTACCACATTATGAATGTTAGTTGAAGCACTCACTGTGTGTCAGAAAGAAAAATGCTCTGCAATTATATTTGAAATTTGTATCCAACAGCAATGTTGTGTTAGAACCATAAAGCTACAAAAAATCGATTCAATGAATGTAGTGTGTTTTTACATTTGCGCAAACAGAATATTTCAACATTTCAGAAATAGTTTTTACTGCCTGAATCTTGAGTGCCCTCCCCGTTGTGAGGTAGAGCCTCATTGTTTCGGGATTTCTGAGTTGATTGCTTTAGCAAAAGAATTCTATATATAAAAACTATTTTCCGGCCAGAGTTAAAAACTGTCCTTAGATACAACCTTTACACCTCACAACATGAGTTTTAAAAAGTCACAAAGAAACTGATCACATTGCAGCACCATCGGTTTGCTGGTCAGTTTACCGGTTTGTGTTTGAGAGAATAATCGTGATTTACGAACCTTTTTCTATTTAGTAGTGTTTTTAGGAAAAGGATGATGAAGACAATCAGCAGGAAGCCGACGACTGCTGACAGACCAATCAACCAGGGCTGAAGAGTCACTGACTTAGATCTTCCAGCTGACAGAATAAATTAATTACAAAATAATTCATTTGTAAACTCACGGAAAAAAAACGTTGTACTCAAAATCTTTTAGCAAAGTTATTTTTCAAAATTCATAATTAAACCAATTGACTTTTTCATTTAAAAGATATTTCCCTTGGCATTATTTAGTCTTGTTCTTCAAGCAGTGCTAAAATAATCTTAAAAAGAGATCTAATTTTTTATTCAGGTGTCAAGATACAGTCAATTGTGAACAATTAAAAAAATAATGATAAATTTACCATTGCCAGCTGAGCCTCTGGTAGCACACAGGAGCAAACAAATTGCAAATAAATTCCTCCCTACCATGGTTGATCCAGCTGTTAAAACCTGAGTGACCAACGCTAAGCGTTCAGCTCGACTCTGCTGCTGAGAACACCAGCACACGCTGTATTTAGTATCTCTATTGTTTGCATAACTGTGTTGTAATCAGAGCTCAGAGTCCACAGCAGAAGTTTATTAGCAATCTGGGTGTGTTACCGATTTTATTAGCCATAAACAGTTTTTAACGACATCCTATAAATAAATCACGCCCCACGGATGCACAGTAGACGAGTTTATCTTTGAGTGTCTTGTTAATTGTGAAAATACTGGGTTTAGTTTCATAAATGTGACGTTTTAAATGGAGGCAGTTCTGCATAATTCTGTTTCAATGTCATGTAAAAACAAAATAAATAGTTCTGTTGCCTTCTCTTGTCCTCCTCTGTAGTACTTAGTGTTTACCAGAGTATATACATAGGGTATAGATACTTTTTATTTTGTCCAAAATTGATATCTTAATCCCATATTTCATTGATGTAAATAGTTTTATGAGGAGTGTAGGGCTGGACGATATAGGGAAAACATGTAATGGCAATGTTATTGAATAATGCAATTACAATGTCAGTTCCAGTGTCCTAACATTTCCCTCGCTTTTTTATTTCTTTTCCAATATTACAATGTATTAACCATTATGTGAGCTGCAGCATCTCAGTCAATTAAATTCATATCGGGTGGGCCACCATAGACAGCTGTAGTCCATGCAACCAGCCAATTACATGGCTTACATTTCAAGTGTGAATGCAGGGAACTTCAAATATGACAGCACACATTGCATTCAATTCAATTCAAATTCAAAAATACTTTATTAATCCCAAAGGGAAATTAAATGTTGTAGCTCATTATGAGGGTTTCTTCAAAGTTGTAGATGCTGATGGCTGTGGGCAGGAAGGATCTCCTGTAGCAGATCCGTCTTACAGCAGATCTGAAGAAGCCTCTGACTGAAGACACTCTGTTGTTGTAGGACAGTCTCATGAAGAGGATGCTCAGGGTTCTCCATAATGTTCTTCATTTTATGAAGAATCCGTCTTTCCACAATGATCTCCAGAGGTTCCAGAGGAGTCCCCAGAACAGAGCCAGCCTTTATCAGCTTGTTGAGCTTTTTTAAGTCCCTGGGTCTGATGCTGCTTCCCCAGCAGATGATGGTAGAAGAGATCACACTCTCCACAACAGACTTATAGAAGATATGCAGCATCTTGCTGCAAACACCAAAGGGACCTAAGCTTCCTCAAGAAGTACAGTCTGCTCTGTCCCTTCTTGTAGATGGCTTCACAGTTGCATTTCCACTCTAGTCGGTTGTCCAGGTGAACACCGAGGTATTTATATTCCTCCACCACCTCCACTTCTTCTCCCATGATAGAAATAGTGTTTGACTTATTCCTGTTTCTCTTAAAATCTACAATCATCTCCTTTGTTTTAGTCACGTTCAAAATGAGATGATTCATGTAGCCCTCTGTGATTGTGATGTTGTAAGTATTGATGTTCAGTTGTGATTCTGATTTGATGTACCGTGCAGCTCTAGAAGAGTGTTTAATGACTCAAGTTTGGCTCTGGTTGTAGTGCTATAAATCTGAAGATGAAGAGGGGTTTAATTTTCAGCATTACTGTATTTTTTTCTAAATATTTCAAAATCAACAAAAGAATGGCATCACCAGATGAAATGCAACGTTTTGGAATGACATCATTCGAGTTGAGAGGTAAATCTGACAGAAAACTGAGGCTTTAGATAAGAGATTTCCTCTCATTTTGACAGATCAGTGTAACTTTTATGAGGCAGAGTAAGGAAATATCACTCACTCTACTTTGACTTCAGTCAGAATGCAGGATGCTGATGAATTCCAACCACAAAAGGCTGAATGCTGAAATATTATCATAAAGTGTTTTTAACAAAGTACAATTTTAAGGATGTGCACACTTAAAATTGTGTTGCAACAACCAGGGAGTTGCAGCATTGTTGTTCTTTAGGTTTTCCACTCTAAAAGATGTGTTTGTTTATGAGCTATAATGTAAAAGGGGAATTTCACATCAGGAGGGTTTAAAGTTTTGAAATGACAATTCTTTTTTAATTTGGGTTGACAGTGTACTTTTTATTTCCACTGTATGTTCTATGACATTTAAGTTCTAACACAGTGTAAGCTGGGATAATAGTATCGAAGGTGGTACTGGTATATTATATTGAAGATATTTTGGTAGCACTTTGACTTTGAGCGATGAAATATGTGTTTTGGCAGATCAAGTTTGACCATATTTTGAAAGTTAAGTGGGCAGGAACTTGCTCTTGTGTGGACTGGTTACATGACCTGTTGTGTATCATTTGCAAAGCTCATGTATGAGGGGCCCGGTTCTTGGATCCGTTTCTAATAGGTGGATTTTTTCATGGGAGGCATTTGAGTAGATTTTTGATAATGTCTACTTGGAAGGACAGCCAAACCAATAAATCTGTATCCTCTACGCCATCCCAAACAGTTTAGTTTGGCATGGTCAGCTCTTCATATTTAGAGAATCCAGACAACAGATGTATTTGGTTGATATTGTTATTTCTCAGGATTAAGCTGTTGTCATTTGGGCTCTGTTTCAATTTCTAGTCTGTAAAAAAGCTTCTGAAGTAAATGCAGCCAACTGTCCAAATAAAATGATTTTCTGTAATCCTCATAATGAGCCACACAGTAATCCATGTGTCCATGTAATTACTGGGAATTACAGAAAAATCCACTTCAGGCAAAAGCTCCCAGGCACAGTCCTAATCAGCTGGCAACTTACCCCAGATGAAATTTGGATGGATGGATGGATGGATGGATGGATGGGTGGATGGATGGATGGATGGATGGATGGATGGATGGATGGATGGATGGATGGATGGATAACTGTGTGGGATTGGTATAAACAAGAAATTTCCTTTGTTAGAAAAATGAATGAGTAGAGTGCAGCTTTATTCTCTTTAAATATTGAGCAAGTCTCAAAAAGATAGCACTACCAAACCCTGGTACTAAAGCATCTCTGAAAGGTTCTTGGGAGGGAACATTTAAAAACCTGTTATTTGTGGATTTATGCTAATATGAGCTAAAGGTAATTATAAATTCAGTAAACTGCCTGCTCCAAGTGCTTTTGTGAATTACAGATGTAGTCAGATTGCACTGCAATTACTCATGACTAATGCTGCATTAGTCTTTATAGTAGAACTTCAAAAACACTGTTGTTAAAAGGTACACTGATAAGAGGTTAGAGGACGCCACCCTGTTGGAGTTTGATCATTAGTTACAAATGGGGGTCTTTGTGTGGTGTTAATACACTGGCGTGAACACTTGTGTGCTGGTGTGAACTTAAGCGGTCCAACCACAATGATCTTTTTCATAAAAACTTCATTCGATGTCATCTGATTGTCTAAACACATCAATGCAGATGAAAATCTGTCATCTTGGGTCCACTGGGTAAGATGCCTAAAAACATAGCAAACATCAAAGTAGTGCAAAAATGCACACAAAAATGGACAGCTAAGACCAAGAATTAAGAGCCCCATCCAAACTAATTTATACACCTTGAACTTTATAGATGTTGTCATTTAACTACAAACCTCAATTTATTTTGTTAGTTTTTATGTATGAATATGAAAATTAAAAAAACGTAAGGCATGATTCTAAAGGAAAAGAAAAAGGTTACGTGGTTCTTCTTGTCACAGGACAGTCAGAGTTTAGCACCATCACTATTAATATACTGACAAAATAAGAAAAAGCAACACACTTGCAAAATACATATTAAAAGGATTTGAAGATAAAGTTCCAAGACAAGTTATTTTGTGTTTGTTGCAATGTTTGCTCATAGAAATAAATCAATATAGTTGAGTTAAAATAAGGGATATAATGACTTATCTTTCTCAGGTTCATGTCTTTGACCTCAGTATAAACAAACATGAGGCTATCTGCCAGCAGACAGTGGTGGCCAGAAAGAAGACCAGGCTGACTCACATTGAATTTAATCCCATCTCTCCCATCATCATTGTGGGTGACGACCAAGGCAATGTGACCAGCCTCAAAATCTCTCCAAACCTCCGCAAGAAACCCAAGGTGAGTACAATTAATATATCTCATTTGCTCCAACATCCTCGAGTCTCCGTATGAGGATTTGTTTCTGTATATGTAATATTTTGTATGATCATTTGATTCAGATCAGCAAATACAAATTTGCTAATTTTACAACACACTGATTTGGAATGTAACAATATGAAAATTTATTCATACTGATTGTATGAAAATTCATCATGATTTTGTTAAAAGGTGTTGAAAATATGCAAAAAGCTTTATGAACTGTAATTTAATAATCTTAGAAATTTGTACCTTGATGTTCCAAACACAGAATGTATCCTCTTGGCTCTTATATCAAATGTTTGCAGGAAGTTGCTTCTCATTTCTCCTGCTGTGTTGACGTCCATCAAACTGGCACAATTATTCTGACTGTGCTGCCGAGCATGATCAGCTACAATAATGAAAGACAAATCTAAAAAGTTGTTCACAGATAAACTGGACCATCCTAAAGACTACAAACATCTTGCTAAAAATGTGTTTACTTAGCATTAACCTCTAGACAGCCATTAGCTGCCAGAGTCAAAGAAAGACTCATGTTTTCTTCTGCATGTAGCAAGGGAATAAGATGCCTGGTAAAGTCATCGTGGTCCAGTAATCAACTCCAGCATACTGCTAGTTACCACTTGCTGCTCTTTAGTGGTTGAAAGTTCACCCCCTGTGCTGCTTTCAGCTTGTGTTGCTGCAAAGCATTTGATACGCCACCTTTCATTGACAGTAAAAAACATTATTTTTCTTAACATGGTAACTGAATATGGCTTTAATTGTAATTATATTTTAAAAACTGTTTTACTTACTATAGGACATTTTACCATTGAAATCAATAAAACCTGCAGCTGTTTTGGCCCTCATCCAAATTTAACTTCACTATGCAATAATCCCCCATCTGTTATCTGAATTACTCTTTTTCTTGTTTGCAGAAAGAAAGCTAATTTGAATAAAATAAAGAAAAACTATTTGGTCAGTGGTGTATTATACCATAGTAAAATGTAGCAAAGTGCCACTTTAATCTGTCTCTGCTAGATGAGTCCCTGAAGCCTCTCTTAAACTGAGAAGTAATCACATCAGTCCTTCTGAACACAGGAGGAAAGCAAATGGCACACTGAGTCACAACACTTTAATCAGAGCCCATTAGCAGTTAGCTCAGCAGCGTTTCCACTTCTCCTTTGTGTTGTTCCCATCAGTGTGCGTAAACCAGACAAAACTTTAATGACTAGAGAGAGGCCTTCATTGCATTCATTTTCACAACACACTTTACTGCACATTGTATTATGTAGACTGCTCCAACATCCTGCTGTTGTTCAACAAAATGTTGGTTTGGCTATGAATAACTATTAATAAGTGGTAAAGGCAATTATTTACAAAGTTAGTAATTTTGATTAGAATAACCAAGCTGGGGCATGACCTGATTATCATGAATTAATAGCTAAACAGCCCTCAGTCTATGTCAGTTATTGTTTAATGAATACCTGTCTGGTGAGGTGTGGTATTACAGGACAATAGATTGTGCACTGGCTTTCTCAAACAGAAAGCCCTGCACACATATACAGAACAAACACAAACAAAGTATCTCCAAAATACAAAAAAGTTATTAACAAGATAATTTAACTTTCTGTTAAAATGCTTTAGTCAAGAGACTCTTTAGCTAAGCTAGCAACATCTAACTAAACTGGGAGTAAAATTTAAAGAATATGGAAAACTAATAAAGTATGGGGAAAAAAGGAACCAATAAACAATAAAACCATGCAGTGATATCACAGTTATCACAGAACCAAGGTTTGTTTTGAGGAATTGGAAATGAGGCTCTGAAAGCTAATAGAGAACAACAGATGCTAGGTGTTTAAACAACCAGTTCAGAATGCAAAGCAGAAGGGAAAATTAAATGCTATTTTGATAAAAAATGTAAAACAAAAAATCAATTTCTGAATTAAAATATATAACATTATGGACAATTGATTCTTAATGTTGTGTTAATTAGCCTTCACAGTTGCTGACTGAGTGAAGTGATGGATTAACGAATGGCAGCAGCACAAAATGTTTTTGGACTCACAAGATCAAATTAACTGACAGATGTGATGATGTCACATCCTGGGTTAGCTGCTCAGTTAACAACAATGGAAATAGTGGCTGCAGCGCTATTTAGCAACCCCGCTAAGTCCCACATGTACCTTTAAGTACCACTAATGGAAGTATTACTGTGTGTATAGGCGCTGACAGCGTGCTACAGTCGATCGCAGCGTGAATAGAGCGAGTTGTGTAATATACACAACAGAACTAATGGTGGTTACTGTCTTAGCCTTCACAGGGCTTTAGCTTTAGCAGCTGAAATAACGGAGGCCTGGAGGGGGGGTGCTTAGAACATTTTAAAAGTCAATGTGGCAAATAAGCATCAGCCGTAAAAACACTTTGCAAATAATTTTGATAGAACATATATTAAAGAGCGTAATAGCCTGCCCAGAGCATGAAGGTTAACATTAAGGTTAGAAAATTAGCACAATTAACAGTTCTTACTATAACCATTTATGTATCCATCATAATGTTTATATTCTAAAAGAAGTTCCAATTATTGATATCAGAAAGATGAATATGTGCCCGAAAATGCCCTGGGTAGTGTGAGCACAGCTGTGTTGTTATGTGTTGGTACATAATGTTGTTTTCTGCACGTTTTGTCGCCTTGGCCTGAAGGTCTGTAATGTTTTTATGGATTAGACCATGTTGTCACGTGTCCACTGATATAATTAAATGGCCCAAAACAACATGCCTTTTACTTCAGCCTCGTGTCTTAATAGTGGCAGTTTCAATACAAAAACAGCATTATAGCACATTTAATGACAGTCTTTTAGTGTTATGTCTCTGAATCTCACCAGGCAGATCAGTTTGTGTTTGGAAATGAGACCAGTAAATGAGCATAAACATCACGGGCATCAAGATTCGATGCTCTTTTCTTTTTAAATGCAGCTGATATTTAATCAAAGAATTAAGATGTTACTTTGTGTTTAATGTTTACTCTTTCTTAAGTATGATTTCTCTATTAAGATGTTTGTTTTACGTCACACTCTTAAACCTGGTTGACTTTATTGGTCTTCTTAAATCAAAGTCCAGTTCAGCCTGAAATAACCCTGTAATTGTAAAGGAGCTTTGATAGGCCTGTTAAACATTCTCTCATGTTAGGATCACTTTCAGCAGTACGGAAGTAAAGTTGAGTCATAACTTTGCTCTTTGTAAAGATGTCCCAAAGGCAGCAGCTAACTCTGCAGCTCCTTTTAAATTATCATGGAAAAGACCCATTATACATTATGATGGTTATATTTATTGTTATATTAATAATTCAAAACATTATTATTAATAATACATTTTAATCTTAATTTTCTCCTTGTTTAGAGCAAGAAGGGCCATGAGCTGCCCAAGGGTTCAGAAGCAGAAGTAGCAAAGATGGATAAGCTGCTCAGCCTGCTGAGAGAACCAGAGCTAAGTACAATTTAATGCCGCCAGTGTGGCTTCTCATACTGGTGCGGTCTTTGCTTTTGGCTAAAACGAGCCTAGTTCTGTTGGATCAGTGTTTGCAGCAAATAGCATTGACATGGCACAAACTCTGTATGTTTAATAAAATGTTATCTTGGAGTCTAACTTAATGATACACAAATAAGAGTGTTCTGAATGCCCAGAATTTTAATCTGTTAATTTTTTTTTTTTTTTGTACATGTTTGATTAATTCAATGGACACAAGTACCCTCAGAGAAAGTTGGAAGAGGAATGTTTGTTACTTTGTTATAGGTTTTCAGTTATATCAGTTGAATTGTTCAGGAACTGAAGACAATTGTTGCTGTTTTGCAAAATGATTCTCGGTCCAGTTTGAATGAATGCAAAATCCCAAGGTTGTTTTCTCACTCTCCTCTTCATTAATCATCATACATTCTTCAATAGGAAAAAAGATTTTGTGTCTGGGAAACAACCTTGTTGTAAGTCAGCGACAGTCCTGTGATTGTCTTGGAGCTACCACCAACTCCCTGACGAAGACATCACATTGATATGTCTCCAAAATGTCGTTGTATGTTTATTCATTAATTGTATCTTCACATGTTTCATTAAAAGAAAAGTCAGGTTTTAGTCTTTTATTATTTTCCTTGATTTTTGCCAAATTGATCCTTCAATCTGTTTGTTTTGCGTGCTCTGTATGGTTGCAGCAAAATGCCCGCATGTTTTCAACATCATTTGGTGACAATAAACACGTTAAACCTGTTGGTGAAGAAGGCCTGTAACAGACTGGATTGAGCAGATTTCGTCTTCAAAGATCTGCAGCAGTCATCTTTAAGCAAAGTTTTTATATCAAGATGACCAGATTGATTAGATTGGTTTGAGTTCAAAGAAAGGCAACAATAGCTCAAATAACCACTAGTTACAACCAAGATATTCAGAATACCATCTTTAAATATACAACATGTTGAACCTTCAAGCAAAAGGCCTAGAGCAACGGAAAACCACATCGGGTGCCACATCTGTCATCTAGGTACTAGAAACTGAGGCTACAATTTACACAGACTTGTTAAATTTGGAAAATGACAGATTGGAAAATGTTGTCTAGTTGAAAAAGTTTCCCTTTCAGCTGCGACATTCAGATGGTAGCATCAGAATTTGGCCAAAGCAACATGAAAACATGGACCTATTCTGCCTGGTATCAGTGGTTCACACTGCTGGTGGTGGTATTACGCTGTGGGTGATATTTTGCCACATTGGGACCCTTTATACCAAACAGAGCATTATTTAAACACCATAGCCCACCTCAAAAAATTAGCATATTGTGATAAAGTTCATTATTTTCCATAATGTCATGATGAAAATTTAACATTCATATATTTTAGATTCATTGCACACTAACTGAAATATTTCAGGTCTTTTATTGTCTTAATACGGATGATTGTGGCATACAGCTCATGAAAACCCAAAATTCCTATCTCACAAAATTTGCATATTTCATCCGACCAATAAAAGAAAAGTGTTTTTAATACAAAAAACGTCAACCTTCAAATAATCATGTACAGTTATGCACTCAATACTTGGTCGGGAATCCTTTTGCAGAAATGACTGCTTCAATGTGGCGTGGCATGGAGGCAATCAGCCTGTGGCACTGCTGAGGTCTTATGGAGGCCCAGGATGCTTCGATAGCGGCCTTTAGCTCATCCAGAGTGTTGGGTCTTGAGTCTCTCAACGTTCTCTTCACAATATCCCACAGATTCTCTATGGGGTTCAGGTCAGGAGAGTTGGCAGGCCAATTGAGCACAGTGATACCATGGTCAGTAAACCATTTACCAGTGGTTTTGGCACTGTGAGCAGGTGCCAGGTCGTGCTGAAAAATGAAATCTTCATCTCCATAAAGCTTTTCAGCAGATGGAAGCATGAAGTGCTCCAAAATCTCCTGATAGCTAGCTGCATTGACCCTGCCCTTGATAAAACACAGTGGACCAACACCAGCAGCGGACACGGCACCCCAGACCATCACTGACTGTGGGTACTTGACACTTTCATCCGAAAAAAGTACTTTGGACCACTGAGCAACAGTCCAGTGCTGCTTCTCTGTAGCCCAGGTCTGGGGAATGCGGCACCTGTAGCCCATTTCCTGCACATGCCTGTGCACGGTGGCTCTGGATGTTTCTACTCCAGACTCAGTCCACTGCTTCCGCAGGTCCCCCAAGGTCTGGAATCGGCCCTTCTCCACAATCTTCCTCAGGGTCCGGTCACCTCTTCTCGTTGTGCAGTGTTTTCTGCCACACTTTTTCCTTCCCACAGACTTCCCACTGAGGTGCCTTGATACAGCACTCTGGGAACAGCCTATTCGTTCAGAAATTTCTTTCTGTGTCTTACCCTCTTGCTTGAGGGTGTCAATAGTGGCCTTCTGGACAGCAGTCAGGTCGGCAGTCTTACCCATGATTGGGGTTTTGAGTGATGAACCAGGCTGGGAGTTTTAAAGGCCTCAGGAATCTTTTGCAGGTGTTTAGAGTTAACTCGTTGATTCAGATGATTAGGTTCATAGCTCGTTTAGAGACCCTTTTAATGATATGCTAATTTTGTGAGATAGGAATTTTGGGTTTTCATGAGCTGTATGCTAAAATCATCCGTATTAAGACAATAAAAGACCTGAAATATTTCAGTTAGTGTGCAATGAATCTAAAATATATGAATGTTAAATTTTCATCATGACATTATGGAAAATAATGAACTTTATCACAATATGCTAATTTTTTGAGAAGGACCTGTAGTTGTTGACCATGTCCATCCTTTAACAACCATGGTTCCTCAAGCTTTCAGGAGCTACATCCAGCAGGATAATGCACTGTTTCATAAAGCTAAGATCATCTCAAGCTAGTTTCTTGAACATGACAATGATTCAGCTGTTCTCCACTGGCCTTCACAATCACCAGACCTTAGTCCACCAGAGCACCTTTGGATGCATGCAAATCTGCAGCAACTGTGTTATACTGTCATGTACTAAAATGAATCAAAATCTCTGAGGAATGTTTCTGACACCTTGATTATTCATGGTACTCAGGCAACATCAGAAGTAGTACAACTAGGCTGAGCTTATCTGCAGGAGATTCTTAAACTTGTTTCATATTTACTGTAAAACCCCACTAAGCTAGAAAGGAAGGCGGAGAGTTGCAAGTAAGCAGGGACATAAATCGACGTAATAGATTGCACACTCGACAGCTTATCTTGGCTTGTACATTCTGTCTTGGGCATCGGTCCAGACATGATCAGGAAGCTTTATATTTTCCAACCCCAGGGAGGACTATGCTTTGAAACATTTTTATTTATTTATTTTTTTTTCTCTTCATTCCTCCCTGTCTTAATAATCAGATCAATCAGTAAAGTAGCACCCAGGAGCTCTAATGTTTCCACATTGATCCAAACACCCTTAGATTCTCTGCCACCAGGAGCATTCCTGCCTTTCATGTCCTCCTGTGGTCACATGCAGAACTTGATGATTCATCCACTAGTTTAGAATAAGATGCTTGCTATGTCTGCTGCTTCTTCTTGCAGATTATTTAAAATGCATGTCTGGGATGGCTGTAGCAGAAATAAGAGCAAAGCTGCATTTATCAGTTCACCTTATTGTATCAATGAGAAGCATGTGCCACATTATCTGAAGACGTGAAGGTGCATGAATCATTTTAAAGTGTTCAAATTGTTAATGAGGTTCTGTTTAATGGTTATAGGCACTAATATCTTATTTGCACTAGATTACTCTCAGCATTTCAGCATTGTCATGTTTGCATTGCAGTGATTATTTTACAAAAGCCAATGATTATTTAAATAAGAAATAGGAGGTAGGAGGCGGGACGCCACCAGTGATCTTCCTTTGTGAAACACTTGCTGAGAACAACACGTGAAGCATTGTCAGTCAGAGTAGTTGTTGGATATAAAACAAAGAGAGGTAAGAAAAACACCATCATTTTGTTAGTTTAAGTTATTGCTGTTGTTTTTTGTTTAACTTTCAGGTAGTTGCTCTGAGTGTAAATGCTTTACATAAAGGGTGTCCAAAGTGCGATTCAAGAGCCAATTGTGGCTGAATGATTTTGTGCAGCCCTCAGCTGCAGTTCAAGTATGGTACAAATCTGGCCTGCCAGCAAAGGTGGCTACTGCTAGCAGCCATATTTCTATTTAAATTTTGCTTTTTATTCTTTCTTCCTTGTAAAGGGATGAAAGAAAAGTGGCAAATTGAAAGCTTCTTGAAATATCTGATACACCACAAAGTATTAATTTGATATCAACCACGTTTTTTGCTTTTATCATAATTTCACGGTAAATAGGACTACAAACATTTAGCGACTTTGAGCACAGTTGTTTATTAAACATGGCTAAATCCAGCAATGGTTTTCAAAGGAAGACTAATCTGAATTCCAATGTTGTTGCTGAAAATAGAGTACAAGTCTTTCCTAAACCAAGAAAATAGATCTCAATGAACTCTCAACAAATGTAGGAAATAGTACAAAATTTGTATGTAATGTCAAGGGTCTGACAAACAAGATACTGTACTTTTTATGTCTCAGAGCTTCAAGGGTTACTTTTCAAGCAAAATCTAATGACTTTGTTCATTTTATGAAAGTATTCAGTGATTAGTAGATTATTGAGAGTGTAATAACAAAAACAAATTCACATAAGACTATTTTTGTCTTGTCCAGGGTGTACCCTGCCTCTCACCCATAGACTGCTGGAGATAGGCACCAGCTCCCCCACGACCCACTATAGAATAAGCGGTAGAAAATGACTGACTGACTGACTATTTTTGTCTTTTGATTTAAAACAATTTCAAATTTCTGTTGCCTGCAAGTATTTTCAACTTGACAGTTTTGGCCTGCGTGCTAAAACGTTTGGAGACTGCTGCTTTACATGTTTTTTTCATAATGTGTGTTTCACACAGGAAGATTACTGATGGCGTACCGCCTTCTACCTCCTTTTCTAATGTAAATAATCTCAGCTTCTGTGTACTTAACCAAGCATGGCAAACAGGACAACAGTTTATAGGTTCATAAAATAGCTTATGCATAAACCGCTACGAAGGTTTTGAGATTAAAGTTGTTTTAAGACACTAGAAATCCACCTTGGTCTTGGTCCCTCTCAGGTATACCTTAACTTATACCATTTAGGGTCCCCTTGGCCTAAGGGGCCCAGGAGCTCTTAAATTATTAAATACTATATTATATGTGCAATACAAATGCACATATAGTACTCTTGCTAACAGTATACGAACAGTCATATTTAGGCCATTTCTACTGTTTGTGTCTTAGATGGAACCACAGTAAATTGCTAATCAGGTATTACCCTTTTTTCCTGAGGTTACTAATGAACAAAAAAAAGACTTAGACCTTGCTCCTCCATTAATGGTACGTTCTTTTTTTGCTCAGGAGTCTGATCTTCAGGGTTCCCACTCAGAAACAAAAATGCCCCCTAAAGTTGAAACTGGGAAAGTCAGTGGTCACCATGATGTGCTGCAGCCCCAATTTGGCTGCAGCACATAGTGAGAGATACAGGTATAAACTATTTATTAATACCTATGATGGTTTGTTGCTCATGCACACATAGTGCACCACAACCTTTGTCAGCATGTTGGTGTTTGATTGCATAAATGGATACAATTACGTTGGTATCATCTTGCAATGGCAATAGTATGTTAATTCAGTTAATTCTGTAGTGCTAATTCACACAGAAAATGTCATCTCAAGGCACTGTACACAATAAACAGATCCGGTTTAAATGCTGAAATATCAAATCAATTCCATCATACAGACAGATTCAAATTTAATCTATTCCAGTTGGACATCAAGTGTAATACAATGCAGACCAGTTTGGTTTATAATGCCAACTGTAAAAGGTTTTCTATAATGAATTCAGTGCCAGGGCCAGCATTTCATTAAGTCATTGACTTTGCAGCAATTCCTCCTCCTGAGCAAGCATGTGGTGACTGTGGAAAGTGGTGATTCCCTTTTAACAGAAAGAAACCTACAGCAGAACCAACAAAACAAAATGTAACAAAACCCAATGGTTCTCTGACTTACAACAAGAATACCTTCAACTCAGGGGTTACATCATTCCCTCCAGGCTCCGTCTACAAAGACAAATCAAGCACAGCATGATTGCCAAGGGTTTTTGTGAGACATGGGGCCATAATGATATTCTATCTACGGCCCCATACAACCTTGGGCCAGATCTATCTACAGCCTTGGTCCAACTAATCTGGATTTCTAATGAAGACGCTTTGAAAGTTATGTACTAAAGGTAAGATATTAACTGCCTATTCACAGGGTCACACCAGAACTAGCCCTTTAAGTTTAGATAGGGGGAATACTCAGTTTTGAGAAAGGTACTTCATTCTAAAGGTGATTACAACACAGTCAGAAACCATTTCTGTAACTTTCTCTTTATTAGGTGCAGCTTTAATCTCAGGAAAATCTGTAAGCTGAAAGGTACATACGATAGTCTTTAAACAGTGCTACATGCTCTGTTAAATGGAAAGTTACAGGATCAGATAAACAGTTTACATGTTGCAGGATGAATATATTTGGAGCAGTGCAGGAAACATTTGCAGGGTCCCTATGGTATCTGAAAATCATTTCCTCTTTGACTCAGTCCAGGATGAGGGGCCCATCATTGCAGCCAGAAGCAGATGTCAGAGTTAGGGACATGTTGAAGAGGGCACATTTTTAAAGTAAACTTGATCAAAATTTAGCTGAGTGACATTACCATGCACACTCTCCACATAAGCTTTCAAGTCCATGTGTTTACCATAGACTAGCTTTTAGGTTTTTTCCAGCCACACTGAGATCAGAGAATATAGTTAGAAAACTAGCCTTTCTCACAACCTCTGTGTACCCCTCCATGTGGCTGAGGTAATCCTATGTTTTGCAGTCAAGTGTACCATCACGTTGGTATTCTGGGACGTGCTTTGTCACCCAAAGGAACATGTTTGTTAAGGGATAGCTGGGTGAAAGTATCAGTTAGGAAGAACATTCAGTATTTTCCTGTTTACACTCAGTCCTCGTGCTTACTCAAGCAGCGTTGCTGTAGCGGCAGGCATCGACTCCCTCATTTGTGGTTACATTTGACTCATCGTTCCGTAGTCAAGAGGTCAACAGGTACTTGTGCTTGTTCATCTGCTGGGTTTCTGCTTCACTTGGGTCTAACACAGGCAGCCTCTCTGGGCTAGAAGGCACGCCGCAGGCTCGGTAGACAATCAGGCAGAGCAGGAGGAGGAGGATGGCAACGAATGTATTGCAGGCAATGGCCACCAAGGCTGCTGCGGATAATCCTGTGGAGTTTTCTACAGCTTCCATGATGGATGCTGAACTGGTGAGATTCAGCTGTAATAGTTTTAATCTGCAGGATCATATATACTCATGGCCACAGATAGACTTAACTAATTCATATGGTTCTACAATTAGTTAGCTCCAATATGACTAAAATATATAACATACCTATTTATTAATATTGTTATTAGATGCTATGCAAGTATCTTAAATATAAAACAACTGATATCATTGAATCTGTTTACATTTAGAAAGTGAGTTATTAAAAAGGTTGAACTCTGAAGAACATTTAGACAAAGCAACAGCAGAGAGAGTTTGCCTGCATGTTTCCCACCCGAGGTGAAAGTTGTTTATCTTGGTAGCTCCTTTAAGGTGAGACAAGTCAACAGAAATTAGCCTCGGTTCACTCTGAGGATTGCACCACAGGCTGCATAATGCAAACACTCCATTATATTTCAGTAAATGTAGACAGCGTCTGTAAAAAAAGAACCAAACAGAACAATTAACATATATCAGTTTTCTCACATTCCTTTTTTACACCAACTTTCTAAAAAAACCAGTGAACAGTGAGGATTTCAGTCAGGATTAATTTGTCATCAACATTTGTATGATCATGTCTTTTATTTTACTGAACTTGAACAATAGATGCATCGTTATGTCCTCAAGTGACACTTTTTTGTACTGTTCATCTAGTTTTTTAAGATTCATGCCTATAAGTTGATGCAGGTGAAAAGTAAAACATCCCCACCACTCAATGATGTCTTGTGTTTTTGCTTTTTTAAACGTTTCAGATTTAAAATCAACCAAAATAGCCATTTTCAAGTGATGATTATTTTTGTCAGGGGAAGCAACTTATTTGAATCAACCTGGCCCATTGTGAAAAGTAATCCCAATTCAACTCAATAAGCTTTTATCTGGCCTAGTCAAGGCCCAGAAACACTACAGTGTGGCTGAATTAAAAGAAATGCACAGAACAGTGGTCTTAAAAAATAGAGTCAGACAGGCAGTTGTTGTTACCAAATGTGCCAAAGCCAGTTATAAGTTTTAGGGGCAGTTACTTTTTAACACACTTTCAGACCCCTGCCTGCACTTAGGATCTCAGAGGAAGATGTGAATAGGCTCTCCCCATCATGCCTGAGAGCCTGCACCAACCAACTGGCACCCATCTTCAATGAGATCTTCGACAAGTCATTGGAGCTGTGTGAGGTTCCCTCCTGCTTCAAACGCTCCCCCATCATCCCAGTACCCCAGAAACCCGCCTCACAGGATTAAATGACTACAGGCCTATTTCCCTGATGTCTGTGGTCATAAAATCCTTTATGCTACCGGTGTTGAAGCACCTGAAGGACATCACAGGCCCCCTGCTGGACCCCCCGCAGTTGGCCTACCGGGCAAACAGGTTGGCAGATGATGCTGTCAACTTGGTACTACACTTCGTCCTGCAATACCTCGACCACCCCTGTTTGTGAACTTCAGCTTGGCCTTCAAAACTATCAACCCAGACATCTTCTACCAGAAGCTCATCCAGCTCAAAGTCCCGGCCTCCACCTGTCAGTGGATCACCAGCTTTCTGAAGAACCTGCAGCAGGTGAGACTGGGGATCATCTTCTCCCGCACAAGAACCATCAGCACCAGTGCTCCCCAGGAATCTGTTCTATCCTCACTCTATCTTCTCCCTCTACACAAATGACTGCACCTCAGCGGACCCGTCTGTGAAACTCCTGAAGTTTTGAGATGGCACCATTATTGGACTGATCCAGGATAGTGATGAGTCTACATACAAACAGATGGTGGATCGGCTGGTACACTGGTGTTGTCAGGACCACCTGGAACTTAACCCACTCAAGACTGTGGAGATGATGGTGGACTTTCGGAGAACACCACCCTCACACACCACCCTCACCATCCTCAACAACGCTGTGTCTGCTGTGGACCACTTCCGGTTCCTCATTTCTCAAAACCTGAGATGATTCTCACACTTAGACAATGTTCGGATGAAGGCCTGGCAGAGACTGTACTTCTTGAGGAAACTTAAGAAATACAACCTTCCCCAGGAGCTGCTGGTCATCTTCAACACTGCCACAATTCATTCTGTCTATGGTTTGGCTCATCCACAAAACAGGACAGGTCCAGACTGCAACGAAAAGGTCTGCAGACAGAATCATCAGGGCTGACATTCTCTCTGTCCAGGACTTGTACAGGTGTAGGGTAGGAAAAGAGCTGCTAAAATCTCTGCAGACCCCACACACCCTGCACACAAACTGCTTAGAGATTACCTTCAGGTTGGCGCTACAGAGCCCTGTCTGCTAAAACCAGCCGCCACAGAGACAGTTTCTTCCCCCAGGCTGTTTCTCTGATGAACACTTGACAGTCAGAACAACACCATGCACACTTGGACTGATCTCACATTATATTCCATTGTAAAGTCAATTGTGTATATATGTACATTTAAAAAGTTATATTTTATTGTTGAGAGCAAAGTGTACCAGAGTCAAATTCCTTGTTTGTCTGTACAAACTTGGCAATAAAGGTGATTCTGATTCAGATTCTTAACATCGGGCCAGATTGGTTTGGATAGCTTTTTTCATCTGTAAGGGTGTAAATACTTTTTCACAACACTTCATATATATTGTTTATCTTAAGATCATTATTTAGACAGTGACCGAAGACAAAGAAAATCAGCATTCTCATGTATTTTTACCATGCTTTTTAAAAATGAAAAAAATCTGAGCCTTATAGCATAATTGCCTAAGTCATATTGACTCAGGTAATTATGCTCCAAATATCCAATTACTTTTTACAAATTCCCTCTGAGATTATTCGTGCCTTATGACATGGCGCGTTATCCTGCTGGAAGTAACCATCAGAAGATGGGTACACTGTGGTTATGAAGGGAAGGACATTGTCAGCAACAATACTCAGGTAGGCTGTGGCGTTGACATAATGCTAAATTGGTACTAAGGGGCCCAAAGTGTGCCAAAAAAATATTCCCCCACACCTTTACACTACCACCAGCAGCCTGAACCGTTGATACAAGGCAGGATGGATCTATGGTTTCATGTTGTTGACGCCAAATTCTGACCCTATCATCTGAATGTCGCAGCAGAAATCAAGACTCATCAGACCAGGCAACGTTGTTCTGACAGGAGTGGCACCCAGTGTGGTCTTCTGCTGCTGTAGCCCATCCGCCTCAAGGTTCAACATGTTGTGCTTTCAGAGATGCTCTTCTGCATGCCTTGGTTGTAATGAGTGGTTATTTGAGTTACTGTTGCCTTTCTATCAGCTCGAACCAGTCTGGCCATTCTCCTCTGACCTCAAGGCGTTTGCTCCCACAGAACTGCCGCTCACTGGATATTTTCTCTTTTTTGGACCATTTACTGTAAACCCTAGAGATGGTAGTAAATCCCAGTAGATCAGCAGTTTCTGAAATACTCAGACCAGCCCGTCTGGCACCAACAACCATGTCACGTTCAAAGTCACTAAAATCACCTTTCTTCCCCATTCTGATGCTCGGTTTGAATTGCAGATTATCTTGACCATGTCTAAATGCATTGAGTTGCTGCTATGTGATTGGTTGATTAGAAATTTGCGTTAACGAGCAGTTGGACAGGTGTACCTAATAAAGTGGCTGGTGAGTGTACAGGTCCTTCTCAAAATATTAGCATATTGTGATAAAGTTCATTATTTTCCATAATGTCATGATGAAAATTTAACATTCATATATTTTAGATTCATTGCACACTAACTGAAATATTTCAGGTCTTTTATTGTCTTAATACGGATGATTTTGGCATACAGCTCATGAAAACCCAAAATTCCTATCTCACAAAATTAGCATATCATTAAAAGGGTCTCTAAACGAGCTATGAACCTAATCATCTGAATCAACGAGTTAACTCTAAACACCTGCAAAAGATTCATGAGGCCTTTAAAACTCCCAGCCTGGTTCATCACTCAAAACCCCAATCATGGGTAAGACTGCCGACCTGACTGCTGTCCAGAAGGCCACTATTGACACCCTCAAGCAAGAGGGTAAGACACAGAAAGAAATTTCTGAACGAATAGGCTGTTCCCAGAGTGCTGTATCAAGGCACCTCAGTGGGAAGTCTGTGGGAAGGAAAAAGTGTGGCAGAAAACGCTGCACAACGAGAAGAGGTGAGTGGACCGTGAGGAAGATTGTGGAGAAGGGCCGATTCCAGACCTTGGGGGACCTGCTGAAGCAGTGGACTGAGTCTGGAGTAGAAACATCCAGAGCCACCGTGCACAGGCGTGTGCAGGAAATGGGCTACAGGTGCCGCATTCCCCAGGTCAAGCCACTTTTGAACCAGAAACAGCAGCAGAAGCGCCTGACCTGGGCTACAGAGAAGCAGCACTGGACTGTTGCTCAGTGGTCCAAAGTACTTTTTTCGGATGAAAGCAAATTCTGCATGTCATTCGGAAATCAAGGTGCCAGAGTCTAGAGGAAGACTGGGGAGAAGGAAATGCCAAAATGCCAGAAGTCCAGTGTCAAGTACCCACAGTCAGTGATGGTCTGGGGTGCCGTGTCAGCTGCTGGTGTTGGTCCACTGTGTTTTATCAAGGGCAGGGTCAATGCAGCTAGCTATCAGGAGATTTTGGAGCACTTCATGCTTCCATCTGCTGAAAAGCTTTATGGAGATGAAGATTTCATTTTTCAGCACGACCTGGCACCTGCTCACAGTGCCAAAACCACTGGTAAATGGTTTACTGACCATGGTATCACTGTGCTCAATTGGCCTGCCAACTCTCCTGACCTGAACCCCATAGAGAATCTGTGGGATATTGTGAAGAGAACGTTGAGAGACTCAAGACCCAACACTCTGGATGAGCTAAAGGCTGCTATCGAAGCATCCTGGGCCTCCATAAGACCTCAGCAGTGCCACAGGCTGATTGCCTCCATGCCACGCCGCATTGAAGCAGTCATTTCTGCCAAAGGATTCCTGACCAAGTATTGAGTGCATAACTGTACATGATTATTTGAAGGTTGACGTTTTTTGTATTAAAAACACTTTTCTTTTATTGGTCAGAGGAAATATGCAAATTTTGTGAGATAGGAATTTTGGGTTTTCATGAGCTGTATGCCAAAATCATCCGTATTAAGACAATAAAAGACCTGAAATATTTCAGTTAGTGTGCAATGAATCTAAAATATATGAATGTTAAATTTTCATCATGACATTATGGAAAATAATGAACTTTATCACAATATGCTAATATTTTGAGAAGGACCTGTAGATTAGAGGGGATATTCTGTTTTGCTTTTGTTCCACACGCTATGAGATAAAAAACAGATCTTGTATAATCAGATGTATTTAATTGTTTTCTGATCAAATTTGTATTTCTAATTACTAAAGAAGACCCTAGAAGATTTCCTCCAAAACTAAATAAATATGTCATGTAAAGCATCGTTCCATGATGGCAGTGAAATAAATAAACTGGCCTTGATGTTTGGCTGTGGCTGGTTAGAAAAAGGCACATGCAGCAGATGTATATGCTTCATTAGTCCTTTAAAATGAAGTGCATTTTCAAAATGCAATCAACCACTGCAGATCCACTGTTAGGTTGCTGCAATCACATCAGAAATCACTGATAAGCTGCTGTATTTTTCACATGCATATCTTTGCAGATATGAACGCACAGTGAGACTGTGTGTTAATGTTGAAGAACATTAAGAAATGGCCTGAATGTTATTTATAATATTTTACCATTTGTTTCTTTGGTATGTTAGAAATTGAACACCAGAATAGCACAAATCAACGAAAGCCGAACGTTAGTTTTTGTGCATTTTAATTTATGGTGCTTATAAACTTTCATAAATTAAAGTCTATAAAAAAATCCTAAAATTGTTAGAAAATGTGTTAGTTGTTGTATTAGTTTCGTAATGCCCTGAGATGCATTCTATGATCGAATGAACGCTTCGATTTAAACTTAGTGACCTTTACAGACAATACCTGGAAGTAAATTGTTTGATGGATCAAAGGAAAACTGATAAAATGACTGCTTTATTCAAACGTTTGTTTTATTTTGTGCAATATAAATGATCAACCTAGTCCTTGTTAATTATATAAACAATAGTCACGCTATGTTAAATAATGCATTAAATTTCATTTAAAATACACACCAAAATTATCAAATGTGCATGTTATTGTAAATCAGTTCTTATTTTACAGTTTTTTTTAAATAATACATTTCTTAAGTCTTAAAGTAAGATCCCTCCAAATTTGACAGCATTGCTTCTAATCAACAAATGAGGTCTGCTCCCTTCCAGGTGAGGGGTCGGTCATTCCCCTAAGTGGAGGAGTTCAACGATCTCAGTGTCTTGTTCATGAGTGATGGTAGGATGGGGCAGGAGAGAGTTACATGTATTGTGGCCTTGTCTGCTGCAAGGAGAGCTTTGCTCTGGTCCATTGTGTTGAAGAAAAAGCTGAGCCAAAAACCAAAGCTATTAAATTATCAGCCTGTTTTTATTTCAACTCTAACCATTGCTGATCGGACGCCAAAATGAGCTTCTGCTGTAGGGTGGCTGAGATATTATAAAGAGTTTGATCATCTGGAGGAGCTCGGATTTAAGCTGCTGCTCCTCAGCATCAAAAGGAATCAGTTGAGGTGGTAACTCCTATTTATTAATCTTTATAATGCAACCGTTTGTATTTGGAGTGTGTAGTTCGTAGCTACCGCTCATCCAACTATGACGGAGTTGGTTGTTGCTGTTTTTGTGCGGCTCATTGGCTGGTTAGAGTGGATTAGTTGGAGGAATTTATCACATTTATAAACGTTTTACTTTTACTGGGTTACTTTTTCAATCCAAATGCGGATTTATGCTTTCAGCACAGAAGTTGGGGAGTTTTAACCAAACGTTAGGTTAAAAATTATAATCCTTTTTTTGGGGTTTGGAGCAGAGACTAGAAGAGCCTCGTCATTATTCAGATGGCCATTTGGAACTACTTAAAGATCTGTTTTGACTTCTGCTCCAAGAATGGCACAGCATATTTTGCTGTGGTGGTACAAAAATAAATCTTTAATATAGTTCTGCTTTCTCAAGAAATGTTTACATCATTATTATAGAAACCTCTATGAGTATCTTAACTCAAATCAGCTGAATCCACTGATTCTTTCTAACAATATTTTATGATTATTTTCCCTGAAGGCTTCCATGTGATTCTGAGACCTTTGGAGCTTTAAAACTAAAAGAAAACCTGTGTATCTGATAAAGTCATTGTGAGGATTTAAGGTGGACTGGTGGAGCTTTGAGCCTTACTTGGGAGGAAGGTTAGAGAAACGTGATCTGCAACACTTTGTTTTAGTGTATCTTGTGTTCAAATTTAAGAAGCATGAGTTATCTCTTCAACAGCCTGTTTTTAATATCAATTCATGCCACTAAGGTTGTTAAGATTTTCAAATTTGCTTAATCATGCTGCACTACTATCTAACTGAGGACATTCAGTTTAATATCACTTACCAGAAAGAGTCTTTAAAGAAATATTCCTGTCATCTCACACTGTCCGTTTCTTTTCACGTGGAGGGCAGTTCCATCTTTAGCTGCCTGCTGCAGTCTTCTTTCTCTTTCATCTCTGCCCCTTCCTTTGCTTCCCCATCTGCTCCGATGCACTACACACATGACGAAGCAGGACCGCACACTGGCAGTGCAAGAGCTTTCCAATCAACACAGATGCTGGAGAGAGAGGGAGAGGAGGGGCTGTGCAAGTAGATGTCAGCGGTGATGTCAACCGTAGGGGAGAGGAGAACACTTTAGATGTAATTGCACAGGTCTCCTGCTGCAGACAGGAGGAAGAGATGTGGAGGTTATGACAGAAAACAAGCAAAGTTGGCTGTCAGAAAAAACAATAACTTGTGCCTTCCACTGCAGTGTAGATGGTGTTTCAAGGATTTATTTTAGATGTTTGATCCAGTCCTGGAAACAACAGGAAATTACAATGAGCAACTATGGGAAGGTCCACTGTTAGGTTTCAGTCAGTGTGGCTCTAATAGTTGCCAGTGGTTCTATTACACCAACGTAAAATGTCAACAGTTACTGGAAAATTCATCCAAGTCCTGCAGCTGTTTCTGTCCTGAACCATTGTCCTGGTGGTGCTGTTGCTTTTTGTCTCAGCCTGTCTCCTCAAACCAATGTCACTCTATTGATGAACATTTCTAAAGCCTTCAGTGTTTTTTTTCTGCTGACAGAAATAAAATGTTACATCATTGTGCATCTTAGATAAAGTTGCTTTGTTGCTTTTTGACATACTTGAACAACAATAGTGCATTTGGCCTGCACTGTAGCTTCTAAACCTACAGTCTTGATGTGCTGCAGAGTCACCACTGGACGGTCCAGTAATTAAAACGGTCCTTTGAACTTTTTCACAGTTTGTCACGTTACAACCACAACATCACTGTCTTTTTGGGGGGATTTTAAGTGGCAATACAAAGTAGGGTATTAGTGAAGTAGAAGAGCAAAGATGCTTGCTTTTCTAGAATGTTTTATAAATAAAATAAAAACAGGTGGGATGTGCCTACTCTTCCGATGCCCCCAAATTAAATCTGGTTCAACCAATGTCAGGTCACTATAAATACAGCCGTCTCAGAGGTTTGTTAGAGGACATTAGTAAACAATAGTATCATGAAGACCAAGAACACACCACACAGGTCAGAGAGAAAGTTATTCAGAAGTCGTATCCCAAGTTCTGAATGTCTCATGGAGCTCTGTTTAATCCATCATCCGAAAATTATGACATCAGTGTAAATGTGGGAAGAACAAAGCCATTGTTGATAGAAAGCCATAAATTGTTCTGTTTGTAGTTCGCCAGTAGAGAAACATGAGAAAGTGATCTGGTCCAATGAAACCAATATGTAACTTTTTAATTTTCATACAAAACACTTTGTGTGTAGGGGAAACTAACTTGCCCTGAACATAAAATCCACAATGTGAAACATGTTGGTGGCAGAAGAGACCTGTTAGAAGCTGCAAAATACTTGAGACTAAGAGGAAGGTTGGCCTTTCTGCAGGACAACAGCCCTAAACATAGAGCCACAGCTACAAGGAAATAGTTTAGATCAAAGCATCTCCATGTGTTAGAAATAGTCAAAATTCATACCTAAATCCAAGTGAGAATATTCGGCAAAACTTGAAAATGATATTCATACATGCCTCCCTCCAGTGGACTTAGGTGGAACTGTTTTGCACAGAAAAATGGATAAAAGTGTAAGTCCCTCACAGCTAGAGACTATTAAAAGATGCTAAAAGAGTTGCACTAGGTGGTTCTATCAAGTATGGATTTATAAATACAAAGGTATACCACAATTTTCAAAATGTTAATGGTTGCAATATGAAGCACTTTAAAGCAGATATGAAGTCATGATGGAAATGTTTCTGATTATCCAGAGAATGGTGAATTAGCATTTCATCCACAGTAGAATGGACTGTATGCCCAAAAGAACTTCATAGGATAGAAAAAAGTACTTCTGTTCCAGGTTTATTTTAAGCAATCACTAGAAATCTCTCATGGGTATTTTAATGAGAATTAATGAGCTATCATTAGTGTAAAATCAAAGCACATTACTCAGAGAAAATAAAATCATTTGTTACGTTATGTCTCATGTTTAGGTGGAATACGTGAAAACCTAAACAAAATGTTAATGTTCACTATTCTGGATGTTTGTGGTAATTTATCTGATATTAAAGAGACCCATGTTAAACAGAGAAATCATAAATATAAAGCTATAACACAGCAAACTACAGCAGACGGTTCTATAAATACCATCTCATTCCAATAGGCTAAAAGCACACTTTCTGTTTGCTGTATGTCTGTATCTTCAGAGCTGTGTTCATTTTACTATGTTTCATCGCTGGGAACCAAAAGCAGCAATAGAACCTTTAGCTCGAGGTCCCTCTAGAGGCCAATAATAATACTGCAACAGAAAGAATGCAGATCAGTTTGAACCTTTAACTTGAAACTCAAGATGGTTTATTGTCTAAATACAGGTCCTTCTCAAAATATTAGCATATTGTGATAAAGTTCATTATTTTCCATAATGTCATGATGAAAATTTAACATTCATATATTTTAGATTCATTGCATACTAACTGAAATATTTCAGGTCTTTTATTGTCTTAATACGGATGATTGTGGCATACAGCTCATGAAAACCCAAAATTCCTATCTCACAAAATTAGCATATTTCATCCGACCAATAAAAGAAAAGTGTTTTTAATACAAAAAACGTCAACCTTCAAATAATCATGTACAGTTATGCACTGTGAGTTGGCAGGCCAATTGAGCACAGTGATACCATGGTCAGTAAACCATTTACCAGTGGTTTTGGCACTGTGAGCAGGTGCCAGGTCGTGCTGAAAAATGAAATCTTCATCTCCATAAAGCTTTTCAGCAGATGGAAGCATGAAGTGCTCCAAAATCTCCTGATAGCTAGCTGCATTGACCATACCCTTGATAAAACACAGTGGACCAACACCAGCAGCTGACACGGCACCCCAGACCATCACTGACTGTGGGTACTTGACACTGGACTTCTGGCATTTTGGCATTTCCTTCTCCCCAGTCTTCCTCCAGACTCTGGCACCTTGATTTCTGAATGACATGCAGAATTTGCTTTCATCCGAAAAAAGTACTTTGGACCACTGAGCAACAGTCCAGTGCTGCTTCTCTGTAGCCCAGGTCAGGCGCTTCTGCCGCTGTTTCTGGTTCAAAAGTGGCTTGACCTGGGGAATGCGGCACCTGTAGCCCATTTCCTGCACACGCCTGTGCACGGTGGCTCTGGATGTTTCTACTCCAGACTCAGTCCACTGCTTCCGCAGGTCCCCCAAGGTCTGGAATCGACCCTTCTCCACAATCTTCCTCAGGGTCCGGTCACCTCTTCTCGTTGTGCAGCGTTTTCTGCCACACTTTTTCCTTCCCACAGACTTCCCACTGAGGTGCCTTGATACAGCACTCTGGGAACAGCCTATTCGTTCAGAAATGTCTTTCTGTGTCTTACCCTCTTGCTTGAGGGTGTCAATAGTGGCCTTCTGGACAGCAGTCAGGTCGGCAGTCTTACCCATGATTGGGGTTTTGAGTGATGAACCAGGCTGGGAGTTTTAAAGGCCTCAGGAATCTTTTGCAGGTGTTTAGAGTTAACTCGTTGATTCAGATGATTAGGTTCATAGCTCGTTTAGAGACCCTTTTAATGATATGCTAATTTTGTGAGATAGGAATTTTGGGTTTTCATGAGCTGTATGCCAAAATCATCCGTATTAAGACAATAAAAGACCTGAAATATTTCAGTTAGTGTGCAATGAATCTAAAATATATGAATGTTAAATTTTCATCATGACATTATGGAAAATAATGAACTTTATCACAATATGCTAATATTTTGAGAAGGACCTGTACATCGGAAATAGTGACTGGGGTCTAAAGATCGCTCACTTTCAGTCACAACTAAAACATTGCCATTTATTTCCCTAAATACCATAACAATACAACCAAACCCCAATAAAAATACCGCTATATATAAATATTTGTTTGTGAAACCCCGAGGTATGTAATTTTAGATTTATTGCAAAATAGCATAATTTTTGTTCTGTGCTTGGTCCCTTTCCCTGGAGCTCTGTATCAGACTAATTTCTGCAAGTCTTCAGTTGAGAACTGCCATGACTATTGTCAGAGCTGAGTAGTTTGTATGTTGCAGAATTTATGCTGCTGCTTCTTGTGTTTGCTGTCTTTGTATTATTCCGTTAATGTGCAAAAATTATATTTTGTTGTTACTGATAAACATTTTACAGTTCAGTGCTTAGATGTTTTGCTAGAGTATGGCATGATGTTCTGTCTTCAAAAACATGTGGATTTGTGTTTTTGTATGTTGGTATCAGCTCATGCCAACAGGACTGTTGAGCATGCTCAGTTCATGTCACAGATGAGACTTCTTTCATCCTTCGACACTATAATTGTAAGCTTTATCACATATTGAGGCCAGGAATCTGCTTTGTGGCACATTCTTAGTTCGCGTGTACTTATAAGTAATAATAATATAATAATGTTAATTTTTTTGTGTAAGAGACTCAGGAGTCATTTTAATAAATGCATAATGTAGCTTTTAATAAATAGAACAAAAAGATATACAAAAAACAATATGCTGCATGCACATTCTTTCTGCATGACATTTATGCATTTGAGATATTATAAATAGTTTAATAAAATCTGCTAACAAATTAAATTTTAGCATGATGCATATTTCAAGCAGCATCTTCTGATGTGATTTAAGAGTTTCATTGAGCAGGAAAGGCTATGACAGACACTCTCAGCCCTTAGCTCAGGCTATTCTCTCCATATAAAGAAGATTTGCAAAGCTTTGAAGTGTGTTTGGGCTTCTTATGAATCCTTCTACACAGTGATGCAAACCATCAGAGTGTTGCATGTCGAAAAGGTGCAGGGCTTCTTCTTCTTCAGAGTAGAATAAAACACCACACAATTTTTTTCTCAGTTTGATACAGTACAGCATCATTATCTCTCTATTTCTTATATTTGCCTACATCTTTGTTTCAGTGCCATAAAATCTCAGTAAATCTGATATTTTTCATGACATCTAAACAGAAAACGCTGGTGTTTCTGAGACCATCCCGAGCGGTTCCTCTCTAGAGAAGTCATTATCACTGACATGTCTGGTCACAAGATTGTGTGGTCTTTGAATTTTTCTTTAATAACAAGGTTTTGGTTGGCTGTCCCACTGTCTGGTGCTGTTCTACATCTTTATGTGATAAATGTCAGCAGTCATTAGTATTCTGAGCTACCATGGTACAACGTAACAAGATATACAGATCATCCATAATTTTTTAATGTGCGCAGGCAAAAGTCGTGACCCAGTTTCGTACCACATGTGTGTTTTCAAAGGGCACCCATGTCACACTGAAGACAAATGGCTGCAAGACAGAGGGTGGACCTCTAACAAGGCTGTATTTGGAGAAAAACAACTTTTTGGTCACCACTTTTCTTGTATATGCATTTATTTATGCCTGATTGTTATCAGCTATAACAGCTTTGCAAAATCATAACATCCAGCCTAATAAGATGATCACAGTAAATGCTTTTCCACTGACAGATAATCGTGGTTTATGAAGCTTAAAGTCTTCTCTTTTTGATACCATCACTATTACAGTACCTTGCATGTTTGTTATACTAATAGAACTTCTTTTACATTTTGTCACTACAATCTTCAATAAATTTTATTGGGAATTTTTTATTTGTGTATTTCATGTGTGAAAAAATAGAAAAATTATATTATTTTCATTCCACTTTACAATTATGTATTACTTGATTTTGGCTTATCTCATAAAACTCCAATAAATTACAATAAAGTTTGTTGTAACATGGCAAACTGCATATAGGTAGTATGATTAAAGTAGCTCTCATGCTGTTCGTCAGCAGCACCACTCATTAGTTAATCAGAGATACTGGTCTCTAAAATCGCTAATGAACAGTAGCTCATATTAGTCTCTTTATGAAAGGTCATTAACTGCTGAATTACCCCAAAGAAATCCCAAATGAGTTAGCCTAATATCAGGAAGAGTATTGCTCCGCCAGATAAACACAAGTAGTGTACGCTGGATCAGCGGAAATTGATGGGGGCCTGATATGTCCTGAAACTTTCTGTTCTGAGATGCAGCAAAGGAGAATTAGAAAGAGTGGAAATGCTGTGGGGGGCTGAGCTGAAGGATGCTGTTGGTGTTCAAAACTGAAGGGGACATTTCACCACTTTTACTGCTTTAATATTCTGTATCAATATGTCTTCTAGATGTTGTTTGCACATAATGAGATCCCTAATGTTTTCCATGATAACAGTTACTCCAGGCACCTTTTTGCTCTGTAACGGCAGAATAATTTAAAAGAAGGATAACCTTACTGCCACAGTGACAAAGGCCTTAGTCCACCTGACATGGTTTAGGTTGATTTTCCTACAACCAGTGAAGGACAAAACAACCAGAGAGTGCTCATCATGTTCTACAACTTCCTTTGGATGTTCAGATTTCAAGTGGCAATTTAAAAAACGCCACTGGGAAAACTGCTGGGAGCGTGCAGAGCTGTCCCCTGAAAAGAGTTGTTGTGCAGAATCATACAGTCCCTTGTACAACCTTTTTACATTTTGTCACATTACAGAGACAAACTTTGATGTATTTCATTTTGATTTGATTAGAAGGCATGATGCAGCCACCACCATGTTTCACCAAGGAATTGGTGTATTCAGGGTGATGTGCAATGTCAGTTTCCCTTATGGTTTTGCATGGATGTCAAAAAGGTTTCTTATTTGTCTGACTGGAACACCATCCTCAACATGTTTGTTTTGTCGATCCTCCACATGGCTTGTGGCAAACTGCAAACTGGATTTCTTGAGGTTTTCATCTTGCTACCCTTTTCTAAAGATCAGATTTATGAAGCATAAAATGAATAGTCATCCTTTCAACACATTCTCCTACCTGAGTCTTGGATCTTTGCACCTCCAAGTTACCATGGGTCTGTAGCCTGCTTCTGATACTCTCCTTATCTGGTCTGTAAGTTTAGGAAGACAATCATGTGTTGTTAGGTTTGTAGCTGTGCCATACTTTCACAAATTTGGTTGAACAGTACTCCGTGAGACGTTAAACGCTTTGGATATTGACTTATAACCTAAGCCTGCTTGAAACATCTCCACAACATTCTTCCTGACCTGTCTGTTGTGTTCTTTGGTCTTCATGATGCTGTTTGTTCTCTAACGTTGTTCTCAAACAAGTCTCTAAGGCCTTCACAGAGCATATGAATTTATACTGAGATAAAATTACACAAAAATGGAATCCATTTACTAATTATCTCAAGGTCTGGAATTTATTTAAGGGTATCGATGTAATAAGAGGCTGAACACAAATGCACACATTTCAATTTTCCTTTTGTAAAACTTTTAACAAACGTATCCTTTTATTTCAACTTTACAATTAAGCACGTCTTTGTGTTAATTTATCAAACTGGGTTGAAATAAAAGATTGAGGCTAGCAAGTTCAAGGAGCATAAATAATTTTATAAGGCACTATAAGTAATTTGTGCTACTCTGCCAGACTGGACACGTTAAAAATAAAATGTGAATTTTCTACTAATTAAAGTTCAAAATCTGGTACAGAAAGCATCATAAAGTGTCATCGCTATAAAAGATAATGACTTACAACAGTTCAGAGAACAAAATCAAAGAAGGGTTTCCTAATAGCACATTAACTCTGTGAACACTGTTAAATCAGTGATTAGGACATACTTGTTTACAACTTGTAAACAAGAACAAAGAAATTCAGTTTAAAAGAAAAAGAAACAAAATCTTCTCAGCGACCTAAAATCAGACTAAAGTTTCGAATTATCAACATTATTTCCATTTGCTAAAAGCCAAAAAATCAAGAGACAGACGTCATTCAGTAAATTATTTTATAACTTTCTTCAAATTAAGAAGATTACATACACTAAGGTTACTGTGTCTTTGAATAATTTGTAAAGGCTGGACAATGATGTCATGGCTTTTTCAGTTTCTGATAGGTTAATTTAAAACATTTGAGTTCATTGGAGGCACACTTGTGGATGTATTTTAAGTCTCAACAAACACACTGCTTCCTTGTGTGACATCATGGAAAAACAAAAAACATCAGGCAAGAGGGACAAGAATTGTGGTCTCTACAAGCCTAATGGAAAATCACCCTAAGAGTTTCTAAGTTTGATGAAGGTGAAAAACATCTCTCTTTCATTATTCTGGCAATTAGCAGATGCATTTTTTTGTTTCGTAATGCCAATATTTGGTGGAAAAGTTTTGCTTTTTCAGCTTTTTCTTTCTTTTCATCACGTTTACAAGTTGAACTTTTACTCAAGCTTTCTGTACTAAACAGCTGATATGAAATCTGATCAGAGTTGTTTAAGACACATTATCTCAGCAGAGGTTTAAAAAAAGCCATCGATATTAGAGCCAGCTGCCCTTTCTAACACTCAAAATATACGCTAATGTAATGCTATGCTTGTATGTAATATCAGCTACTTTTGTGGACATGCATCCGTTCACTTGCAGATAAGTTGATATGTGGCGATTGTGTACGCAGTTTATTTTGTCATAAATGGAATAAGAAGTAGTTTTTTAAATACAATAATGCAAAAACAGTTATAAAAGCAGAATCCTTGAGGGCTTTTGATCTCATCTACTTGAATACATTTCATGTTCTCTACCTGCTCTGCCTCATTCCCACCATTATCACATTTCATTTATGCAGCTGCATGAAACTCCTGAATAGAAGGAATGTGTCATGAGATATGAGTATATGGAGAATGTGGTACTAATGGAGGCAGCTTAGTTGAGAGGACTATTTCAGCACTTCATATCACGGAGTCACGGACAACTCTCAGAGCATACAGTCAACAGTGTTGCTAATAACACAGATGCACAGCTACAGGTGATTTAATATTGTCTAGCAGATAAAGACATCAAATGTGTTTTAATGTAAGCATATACAAAATAAAACTGACATTAAGCTGCTTCGACTAATTGTATTTGTGTGACATTTTCTCCTTTACAGAGTATGCCAATCAGTTTACAGTCTACATTGATCCCTTGATAATCTGGCTAAATTCTTTCAAGTCGCCTAATCCCTGCACTCATTTTTCATCTCGTCCTCTTGAGTTTTGCTTTGGTGCAACATCAAAGAGGCTGCACTACAATTGTGTTGCATTTCCCTTTCAACTGATGGGAGATAATACAGCAAAGATTACTGATAAAACTGACTTGTCCAAGTGCATTACAATGGCTGCATCAAACCGAATTTATCAAGGAGGGCTGCTTTGACTTCCACCTGCACAGAGGGGATATGTTTTCACACAAGGGTTTTTTGTGTGTGTTGCATATAGGTGTTATTTGTGTCATGAAGGGCGCTCGGGGCACAATTTTAGCTCAAGGAGGGCCGTGAAGCATCTAAAAACAGCTGGAAAGTGATGCTTTAAATAACAACAATGAAAAACTTAAATGAGTCATGAGATGAAACAGACTCAGAGGATCATGAAGCTCAGCTAACCTAATCTGAATCACCACTTTTATTTCCTCCTACCTTTTCAGTTTCTCTTTACACCTTTCAGTCACATTGCAGCAGTGTCAGATTTGTTTGACTGTGATAGAGTGGGCAGTCTCCATCACAGTCAAAGATGGAGATGAATCTGCTATATTTAGCTGGTAATATACTATATGTCCAACATCACAAAGGAGTCCAAGGGAGGCGGTATGCAATACACGGTACATGAGGGAAGGAGAAATATTTCAGACTGACCATTTCTCTCAATATCTTTACAGAGCTGTAAAGGTCTTTGTCTATGTACCAATTTATTTTTTTGTTGCTTATTTGTCACACATACATTTCAGATCATATCTGACAAACATCACCTCAGTAAATAGAAAAAGCAGTTTTCAGATCACAATTTTTACCAAGGAAGGAAAGCCATCCAAACCAAACTGGCCCTAAGTGAACATGTAATCATGCCCCATTTTAAATAATAAATTAACTGTGATTGACCAAATATTTAATTTCATTAGACACACCCAGGTTTTATTACTGTCAGACTTATCAAATGAAATAAACATTATAGATTGAACCTGTCAAGGAGCATGAAGTAGAGCAAAAAAAGAAATCAAGAACAAATAAGAAACAAAGTCACTTCCTAAAAGTGGCCAGTCGACCAAAATTACTCCAAGATCTCCATCAAGAACTCATCCAAGAGGTCACAAAAGATGCTTTAGGACCTGGAAGATTTGCCATATTTGATGGAACTATGAATTCTGCTCTCTAGCAGAATGTCCTAAAGGACAATGTTTGGCTATCGGTTTGTGACCTTAAGCTGTAGTGCACTTAGTTTATGCAGCGGGACACGCCAAAAACAAAGGTTTTCTTTGTCTCTTTCTGGAGTGGCCCAGTCAACGTCAGGACGAGAATATCCTTTATTGTCATTGTCACAGGGTACAACAACATTGAAAACAAGCTATCTGGTCTGTGCATTCAGCATTAAATAATTTATGTAAAATAGAACAATATAAGCAGTTAGTTATAATAACACATGTATACATATTCATACTGATTGCACAGTTCTCAGTATTGCATCTCCCTTTACATTCTGGCTTTATGAAGTTTAGCTATTGCTGTTTTTCAATCTGCTTTTCCTTGTTTTAAATAATCTTTAGCATCTGCCAGACAGTAGCAGTTCAAACAGAGTGTGACCCGGGTGAAAAGAGTCCTTTATGATGTTATGGGCTTTTGGGAGACAGCAGGAACTGTGAGGTTCTACAAGTGTACGGAGAAGGCTGCCAATAGTCTTTTGTCCAATTGAGATGCTGTGGCATGACCTTAAACAAACTCAAAAAACCCTTCATATAGGCTAAAATAAAACAGGTTATCTTTTTCTGATAAGAAAACCATGTTAACAATCTGAAACATATAAAGGTGATAAAAGACATAAGAAGATTTTGAGGGGGGCAAACACCTTTTTTGGGTGAATTTCTATTGTTAATGTAGGTTTTAAAAATTTTATGGGTAAAATGTTTATGTCTTATAGATGCCATAGTGGTCACATCCATCCATTGTATATTATTAACCATGCACGCCCACACTTTCATACCAAAGGGCAATTTGGAGAGACCAATTAACCTAATTGGTCATGTTTTTAGGCTGTAGGAGGAAGTCGGAGTACCGGGAGAAAACCCACTCATACACAGGGAGAACATTCAAACTCCATGCAGAAATATCTCACGACAGGATTTAAACCCAGACCCCCTTGCTACAAGGCAACATTGCTACCAACTGTGCCACCATCACTGTTCAGCCCCCCTAGTGGATCATAAGATTATAAACAAAGTCAGACTAAACTAAAAAACATAAAATACATTTTTTTAATTAAGTAACTTTGCAACAGTGTCTCTTTTGGGCCACATTTGCCAGGAGAACAACTTTTTCAAAGTTTTCTTCCAAGTTGGGTTTGTACATAATTAACTGGAACCGCACTGACATGTTACGAGCTGAATTATCAACAAGTCGCATTAAAATGCAGAGTAAATATGCTGATGTTAGCCAAGCACTTCAACAAACTGCTTTGCACGAAAGTATTAGCAGGAGCGAATCATGAATTTTTTGAAGACTGCAGAAGTTTGACACCTCTGGTGTATCTTTAGTGAGAAGTGATAAACCATGTTTGTTTTAGGTGATGTCAGAACATTACAGTAGCTTTCTTTAGCTAGTTTAAACTGTATTGGAGCAGTATATTTCCTGCAGAAACTTTGATTGGGACAAAATATCTGTTGCTGCTAAAAATGTATCTTACAGACTGCAGCATCCTAAAGAGGACCATGTTATAGTGGTGAAACATATTGTGTTATCTTAAATGATCCAGATCAGTAATGTGATCGAGACCTCCCTAACATGACTGACATGACATGAAACAAAGACAGGAACTACGGCGGTATGTTAGGGTTTGAACTCTGCAGGTAAAAATATCTGGCTCTCTGAGCAGGAAGGGGAGCAGAAGATGAGCTGATCTCAATGCTTAAAGTAACATCAAAGTGACATTGTAGTTTTTCTTTACAATTCTAGAACGAAATAAGGAAAGGAGTTATTTTGGTTACTTCAAAAGATCTTTTGAACTACTTATTCGGACTTTAATCAGCTTTTTAGTTCAAAGGTCAATCATCTGATATAAAAATGTTTGATAATCTAAAACATTAGTTTGATCAAAATGCAAAAAAAATGCAAAAAAATACATTTGGAAGGGGGCAAATACCTTTCTTATGGCACTGTGTTTTTAAATCGGTTGAAAGTAAACTAGTTCTTGTTTTTACTGAAGGTTAAAAGATATTGTTATAGAGAAATTATTCTTGAACGTTATTCATTACTGACCTTATAATATTGACATACTCAACATGATCACGATGAACAGACATACAAAGACCTCCACAATTATTGGCACCCTGGGTAAAAAGCCTTCAAATAAATTCAACTATAATTGCAGAAGCATAATCTGTTCCTGCAAATTTTTGAAAACTCTAACATTTAATATGAGTACACCAATTTAGTGGACATCATAATTCTTGGCACCTCCACCAATTCTTATTAAATAAATGTAGCTTAATTACTTTGGAAAATTACACTTCACAGATGTCTGGTAACTATTAATAAGTAATACATGATTTTCTGTTTTTCTGGGGTCTAAGCTAATCTTCAGAATGGGAAAAACAAGAGAATATTCCATTAGGATAAGGCAGATATACGTTGATGTTTTTAAGTCAGTGAATGGCCACAAGAAATTAGCTCTAGCTAAGAACACTATCACCGATCTACTTTGTGCTTAAAAATAAACAGGATAAAGTACACCAGTGTTTTAGCCTTGTGGAAACTAACCATGGATTTATGTTGCTTCTAGAAATTTACATTTTAACACAAAGCATCTGTGATATCTAGTGTAGACATAAACCAAAATTATATTGATTGTTCTTATAAAAAGAAGAAAGTTTTCAAAATTGAGCTGTAGAAAGCAATAAAAATGAGTCACATCCTGTCAACAGAGGGGAACAAACAACAAGAGCCAGTCCATGTAAGATTGTCCAGAGATTTTTGTTTCCTTTGTCCCGTATTTATTTTTCCTCCCTCTCCGTGCTAATGATCCATCTGTAAGACACAGAGGCGTACAATAAAACACAGCCTCAAACATCAAAGAAACTCTGAAAGACATGTAGAGGCATATTATAGATTCAGTGAGTGTCATGCACAAACATGCCGCTAATGACTCCGACATGTTACAGCATTTCTTTCTTCAATGTCAGTAGAGATGAGAATGAAATGTTGTGTTGCATCGAACAGGCCAAGCTGTCTGACTTACGGTGGCAAAATGAACAATGCAAGTGATGGCAATGACGATAAGACCGATGATGATTGAAGCAGTGGAGACGTATAAGGCGTTCCTGCCCAGCCTCCTGGAACCATCATAGTCACCACGATAATAACTGTTTCTAGACTGAGTAATAAAAGACAGAAATATATTACTGTAAACATATGTTCGTTGCAGTTTTCTAGCCTTTAAATTGCTATCTTTAATTGTTCAGTACCTCTTTAAAATGTTGGTAGGCAATAGAGCACTTATATTTTGACTTGTAGAGTTCATACTCAAACCTTTCCTATTTTGTCACATTACAACCACAAACTTTAAAGGGTTTTATTTGGATTTTATGTGATCAACCAACTCAAACCAGAACATAACTGTTATGTGGAAGGGAAATGATATCTGCTTTTCAACATGTCTTACAAATGAAATTCTGAAATATCTGTTCAACTCTCCAGAGACAATAGTTTGTATACCCGTCTTTCATTAATTAACAGCTGCAAGTCTTTCAGGGTCTGAACCAGCTTCGCACATCTAGACACAGAAACATTTGCCCATTTTTCTTTGCAAAATAGCCCCAGGTCAGTCAGATTTGATGAAGAGCATCTGTAAACATAAGTTTTCATGTCTTGGCACAGATTCTCGGTTAGATGTAGGTCTGGACTTTGACTGGACCATTCTAACACATGGATATCAGAATCAGCTTTATTAGCCTGTGTGCACAAACAAGGAATTTGACTTTGGTTTCAAGTGCTCACACAGTACAGACATATATGTTTGGACTTGAGCAACGTAGGACCCCAGAATGCAGACGACCAGGCAGCATGACGGTAGGTGAAAAAAGATTTAATTAACAAGGACCCACTCACAAAAAGAGGAAGGAACAAAACAACAAACGGGCAGGCAAGACAGGCATGGCATGATCCAAACAAGACATGAGCATGATCTGAAAGCAAGGTGTTACGGCTTGAGCAATGGACGAACCCAGAATGCAGACTAGCTGGCAGCATGATGTTAAATGGAAAAATATTTAACAAAAAACTCACTCACACGAAGTGACGGCAAAAACAGACATGGGCAGGCTTGGCAAGACAGGCTTCGTGTGAACAGCAGGACATGAGCATGAAAATGAAAAATGTTTCCGCGCCGACTAACTGAACAAGGTGTGTTTAAATGGAGCATGATACAGGTGGAACACAAAACTGATTAACATGGTGCAGGTGAACCGAATAAACTTAATTGACAGAACAAAACGTGACTGGAGCAAAACATGGCTTGAACAGAATGCAAATCCAAGGAAACAAACTAATAGAAACATAACTAGAAAAACATGAAACGAAAGCATAACCAGATCCAAAAACGTAACTTGACCGCACATGAACTAGAAGACAAAATCTAAAGCATGACTAGGAAAATAATAAACAGAGACATGATTAAAGACTGGAGCAGTGAAAAACATAAGGAAAAAACCAGAAACCAAAAACCAAACAACCCCAAATCATAACACAAGGCATGAACATGATTTGAAAATGATTCCGCGAGGAATACACAGAATAGGTGTGTATATATGGAGAGTGAACCAGGTGAAGTAAGACAGATTAACTAGGTGCAGGTGAACCGAATAAAGATAATTGACTGACAGAACAAAACGTGGCTGGAGCAAAACAGACTCTTGAATACAAACAAACAAAAACTAGAACAACATCAAACTAAAGCATGACCAGATCCAAAAAACAAACTTGACAAAACATGAACAAGACTAAAACATGACCAGAAAAATGAACAGAAACATGATTCAAAACTTCAACTGGGAAATAACATATAAAGAAAAAACCAAACAACCCCAAATCATAGCAATATATGAATATATAAACTAGAGGAAATAAAATAAAGAACCTTCTAATACCTTCTAGGAGTGCATGACTAATAGTTGACCTATCAACAGATTCTCCCGCCTGAGCTGTGGATCTCTGCAACTCCTCCAGAGTTACCATGAGCCTCTGGAACATCTGATTAATGTTCTTCTTGCCTGTTTTGTCAGTTTAGAAGTAAGGCCATGTCTTGGTATTTTATTGTTTTGTTAAAGTCAGAGGATAGTTTCAGCAGTACTCAGTGAGATGACCAAAGCTCCTGATATTGTTTTGGAACCTAGCAATGCCTAAAACTCTTCATCACTTTCTCCCTGACCTGTGTGCTGTGTTCCTCGTTCCTCATGATGCTGTTTCTTCACTAATGTTCTCTAGCAAACCTCTGAGGCTTTCACAGAAAAGCTGGATTTATACTGAGATCAAATGACACATACTGTAGGTGGAATTTATTTACTAATTATGTGACTTCTGAAGGCAAATTATCGAACTGGATTTTGTTTAAGTGTGTCTGATTAAACGGGACAATATATAATGGATCCAAAACACAAAACCACGTATCATTTTCACAATTCTACAGACTGTGGTTGAAGCGAGGTAAAATGAAAAAAAGTAGTATCCATTTTTGCAGAACTGTGTACTTTGGCAGACTGAAATTCTGCTGTCATTAGAATCGGTTAGAGTTTCTTCTCTTTTTCCAAAATAGAGGATAAAAATAGAAGATGTGTTTCTTTGATGGGCAGAGCAGGTGTATGTGTGACTGTGTTACATCCCAGGGTCCAAGAAATTCACTCGCAGGTTAGAGGGCAGTGTCAGCACAGCATTTTAAAAACACACTTTCCTTTGGCAGTTTTCTCTTCTCTGACAAGTTGTTTTCAAATTCTAGAAACATTCTTTTAAAAAACATTGTTAAAATCCAGCCCAGTGTGCGTGTGTAGAGCATACATACCATGACAGAGAAGACCAGGGCCACTATGTTGACGGGATATGCCGGACAGAAGCACGCCAACATGGTCAAACAAAGGTAGCTCCGGAGAGGAGCTGGAGGCTCCTGCTCCTCTAAGGAACCACAGTCCAAAAATGTGCTCCCACTTATGGAGCTTTTCGTGTGTGAATCAAGCACACCGACTGCCATTGACAGCCAAAACCAGTATGGTACAAAACCACTAAACAACAACCCAAATAAAGCTGATTAAAATCTCAAAATACTGTGAAGGAAAAAGTATAATGAAGGGAAATCCAGCTTGAGGTGTCAAAAGTTTGTGAAGTCAAAAGTTTATCCAGAAACCAATATCTGCAGAGTAAGTTTGATGTTGTTCTTTGGATGTTATTCTGTGTCGCTTCTTTAGGTTCTTCTGTTTGTGGGCAGAGATGGTAAAAGGAGAGAGGTGGAAAGGGATCTGTGACCCTGCTGGCCTCTATCCAGCTCCTGACTGCAAGTGTGGGGATCAGACTGTTTACCACTGCTGCTCTGGCACCTCATATAACTAACAGCTAGCGCTCTGTCATACTGTACGTCGCAAACTGTACTAAGTGTGGTAAATGCATGGTAAGTTTTCTTCTTGTTAAAGTAAATAGAAATGCAGCATGTACTGCAAGTAGAAAGCTTTTTTCTATATAATGCACATTCAGTTCCACCGCCACCACTTGCATAATAGCAGCAATTCTGCTGTTTATTCCACACCAAGGCAAGGCGATTCTTTTAAAGTCGCTCATTTCAGCAACAAGACTACATAATATAAAAAGTATGATAAAGCAAAGTAAGAAAAGTAAAGAAAAGCTGGACTACATACTAAAATTTATTAACTTTAATATTTTAGGGCTTTTAACCCCCTGCATTGATGCACTCTGGGCGTTTTGCTCCAGAGTGCATTTTATCTTAGCATAAAATCAAACGTTTCCTCTTGGCAACTCCTTAGAACTCTTCTGGCCCATTACGGTTCTGGAATATTTCTTGTCTATAAACCTGGCTGCAGCAAGAGGATTATGTTACTATAAACGAGTCAACTCCTACTAATTATTAAAATTTTCACATGCCTCAACATACTGGGTGAGGAGGAGAAGTAGCAACCATCTTTCAGTCCGATTTATTGACTAGTCCCAGACCAACTCTTTTGAATACTTAATCCTTAGTTTTCCTCATACAAATTGCAAAGCACTAAAACCACTTCTGTTTGTTGTTTTGTACCATCCACCAGGCCCTTACTCTCAATTTTTAGATCAGTTTTCAGATCTTTTATCTGATTTAGTGTTAAATACAGATAAGGTTATTATAGTGGGGCATTTTAATATTCATGCTGACACTGAAAGTGATAGCTTAAATATAGCCTTTAATGCTATCTTAGACTCAATTGGCTTTGCTCAAAACATTAACAAACCTACCCACCTTTGTCTTCATTCTCTGGACCTTGTGCTGACATATGGCATTGAGTATAAAGACATAACAATATTTTCTCATAACCCTGTCCTGTCTGATCATTTTTTTATAACCTTTGAGTTTAATTTAACCGAATACTCCACACCTGAAAGAAAATTTCATTATAGTAGATCACTATCAGACAATACTGTAACAACCTTTAAAGAATCTGTTCCACTTTTGATTTCCTCATTATCACAGAAAAGCACAGTGGAGGGCAATAATTTTTTTCTTCCCCTTCACAAATTGATTCTCTTGTTCATAGTGTTACTTCATCATTGCATGGTGCATTAGACAATGCAGCCCCCTTGAAAAAGAAGGTAATTATTCATAGGAGGCAGGCTCCATGGTTTAATTCAGAGCTGCATACTTTAAAGCACAGTGTTAGAAAATTAGAGAGAAAATGGCACTCTACATACCTAGAGGATTCCAACTTAATATGGAAAAATAGCCTACTGTTGTATAAAAAGACACTTCGCCAAGCTAGAACAGCTTATTTCTCATCATTAATAGAAGAGAACAAGAATAATCCTAGGTTTCTCTTTAGTACAGTTGCTAAACTTACACAGAGTCATAGCTCTGTTGAGCCATCCATTCCCTTAGCTCTAAGCAGTAATGACTTTATGGGATTCTTCTTAAATAAAATTGATTATATTAAAAAGAAAATCTTTGACATACTCCTGAAGATGATTACTTTATCCTCAGCAAGTGAGACAACATTGGAAGTAACTGTAGAACTTGATCTGTGTGGATCCTGTGGAGCTTCTTGAGTTATCAGAAATATTAGCTTCATCTAAACCTTCAACTTGTATGTTAGACCCTATCCCAGCCAAATTATTTAAGGAAGTGTTCCTTCTGATTACCGGCCCCATTTTAGATATGATTAATATATCTTTAGTAAATGGATATGTACCACAAGCTTTTAAGGTAGCTGTAATTAAATATTTGCTTAAGAAACCTTCGCTTCATCGAGATGACTTAATAAATTACAGACCTATATCCAATCTTCCAATCTTATCTAAAATTCTTGAGAAAATAGTTGCCAATCAAGTGTGTGAGCATTTATACAGCAATGACCTGTTTGAAGAGTTTCAGTCTGGCTTCAGAGCTCATCATAGCACTGAAACAGCTCTGCTGAAAGTCATATTCTTATGGCCTCAGATAATGGACGTGTGTCTGTTCTGGTTCTGTTAGATCTCAGTGCTGCATTTGATACAGTCGATCATAATATTCTCTTAGAAAGGCTGGAATATGCTGTAGGGATCAGGGGAACAGCGCTAGGCTGGTTTAAATCTTATTTGTCTGACAGATTCCCGTTTGTTCATGTAAATGATAAATCATCTTTAAACTCCAGGGTTAATTGTGGAGTACTACAGGGTTCAGTACTTGGGCTAATTCTCTTTACTATATATATGCTTCCAATAGGACAAATTATCAGGCAGCATAGAATAAATTTTCACTGTTACGCTGATGACAGTCAGCTTTACTTATCCATGAATCCTGATGAGCCCAACCAGTTAGATATACAAGCATGTCTTAAAGACATAAAAACTTGGATGACTTTAAATTTTCTGCTTCTAAATTCAGATGACAGAAGTTGTTGTCTTTGGACTGGAGTCTTTAAAAAAGAAACTGCTTAGTCAATCACTTAACCTGGATGGCATTAAATTGACCTCCGATAATAAAGTAAAAAACCTTGGTGTTATTTTTGACCAGGACATGTATGGACATGCATGCTCAGTATGAGGGATTGCTGCAAAGTCAACGCCAGTGACTGTCCACTGTCTCTACAAGCTCGTCTGGGAGTAGGGAATGCTGCAAGTCACTGACTGGATGCAATCTGCTGGGTTTCCTTAGACAGAAAAACTTTTTATCCAATTTGAATAAATAACTGAATCTGACTGCACTGTTCAATGGTTAGGATTAATTGGAATGTATGTACCTGACATTTGTGAAGTGCCTTGAGACGACATGTGTTGTGAATTGGCGCTATATAAATAAACTGAATTGAATTACATCTGGACCATGAGTTAGAGACTTCCTGGTGCTCTGTAGCTTCCTCCAAAACTTCTTCTAGGAGAGTCTAGCTCAGCCACGGCCTGTTGGGGAGGGGTCTTTTACAGTGATCTGCTTCTCACAGTGGACAGCGAGGTCCTTTATGCTCTCTGTTCCAAGGTGAAAATATCCTAATTAACCTTTATCCCCAGCAGAAACATTTACCAATATGTTTTAATTTAACTCAGGGATTCAGCATTTTTTCATTTTTCTGGAAGTTTGTTCAAGTGGAGCATAAGAACTGAATGCTGTTTCTCCATGTTTGGTTCTGATTCTAGGGCAGCAGAGTGGACTTGAACTAGGAGACCTGAGTGGTCTGGAAGGTTGATACAATGACAACAATTATATAATGTATTTTGGTCAGTGATTTATAAACTAACAGAAGTATTTTAATCTCTATTCTCTGAGATACTGGGAGCAATTATAAAGACATTAGAACTGGGATGATGTGTTCTACTTTCTAGTGAGGATGCAGACAGCAACGTTCTGGATCAGCTGCAGCTTTCTGATTGACTTTTTAGGAAACCTGCGAAGACACTGCTGCAGTAATCAATTTGACTAAAGATAAGTGCATGGATGAGTTTTCCAACATCCTGCTGGGACATTAGTCCTTTAATCCTGGAAATTTTCTTCAGGTGATTATAGGCCGATTTAGTGATCGTCTTTATGTGCCTTTGGAGGTTCAGGTCTGAGTCCATCACTTCACCCAGATTTTGGGCCTGATCAGTGGTTTCTAGCTGGTCTAACTGAAGCTGTGTGTGGACTTGATCGCTTCTCGTTTGGAATTGTATGTTGCTAATATGTTGATCCTTCCACAATTTTTAGAAACAAGATGTATATAAATTCTTAATAAAATAATTTTGATTACAGTAGAATAAATCTCAGACTGAGAAATTCAACACTGATTTTGTGTACATTTATTTAACATGGGGAGAATCTCGTGTTTATGAATGTTTTTTTTCCTTAACACATTTGTTTTTTAGCTTTTGTTTCAGAAGCTACCACATTCTTATCAAAATGTCATTGCTTAAAAAAGTCATAATCTTTGTCATATTTCAAGGGGAAAGAGGCCCACAGTATCACCCATCCTCCACCATACTTAACATTGGATATAAGGTGTTTTTCCACATATTGATTCATATGTTCTGTTGTCTCCCTGACCGTCTTCATTGTACATGGCGACAAGATAAACTCGCCACAGCTTGAGTCATTTAAAATTTTAGGTGAGATTTTTTTCCTACAAAACTCCACACACATCTGCCTTAGCTGAATGGTATGTTCTCTCATCTTTCTTATTTTGTAGAGTGGGTGCAGAAAAATGTTACTTCCTGGAATGACCACAAATCATGGTTTACTGATTAAAATTCTAGAAACCTTTTATAGCATAAATTATTCTATTATTTTTAGTGAGATTATGCCACTGCAATGAGATTAATTTATTTTAACGCTTTTTACACTTTTTGCCAATTGGAACCTGTAAAATGCACAGGGCATTTCATGTGCTTGGAAATAATTTAATCACCAAATCTGAAGGACTTTCAAGTTATTGAACACCTTATAAAACTATGATGCCTACATTGATTGACCACAGCCTGTCAATACAATGTACAGTCAGTGGCATGATCAAAAATACTGTTACAAATTGCTTTAGAATAATTTATTAGGAACTTCAAATTGAAATTGTCAGAAAAGAAAAATAAAAAAGGAAAACTTGGCGAGGGACAGTCAGAATCTTTACCCGATCCCACACAGAGATCCACTCCAAAAATTGGCCTTTTTCCATACATCATCAAAACAACAAGCATCTTTAAAAGCAATATACAAGGGGGAAAACATCTCAAAACAGAAAAATATAGTTTATTTTTTCCAGAAAATAAGTCTTAATGCCGCAGAATTTTCCACTTCTTGTCTGCTATTACCAATAATAGTACTATTTTCATTTGTAAGGTAAAAAATAACTTATTGCTTTATTGTAAGTTTAAAAAGTTACAGTGTTGGTGTCCAGCAGTAGTTTCTATTTATTTATTTTTTTTAAACCACATCCCAGCCTGACAGGGGAGCTACAGGCCGCAACAGGAAAGTTTTCTACGTCAGAAAAAGAAGACTGAACAGGCAGGCAGCTTGTGTTTGAAAATCTGCTTCTTCTGGATTTCCTGCCAGCCAGAGTCATCTTGTACTGAGCTCCTGTATCAGAACAGACTGGGGGAGTGACCCTGTTCCATTTCTGGTTCCCTGCTCTGGTTCCGCCTGTTCACCTCCACATGGAGCAGCAACCTTATAATAAACAATAATATGTTGGTTCCAGAGAAGCACAGATTTAGGAGAAATGCAGGCGGGCCAAAATGGAACAGGGTGACCTCTTTTTTTCAGTACCAAAGAAAAAAGGCAATAAAAATGCTCCTTCGCTGCCAAAAGTAGTTCCATATTACACTCTGAATGTATGCACACAAACACGGACTCACACACGCTCAGATGTAACCACATGCACTTTCAAACAGTGATAAGAGGACAGAACAAGATTGTGATTTTTTTTTTTTCCTTTTTTTACAACTGCGTTCTCTGAGAATGTCCTTCATTTGTCTTCACGGTGGACAACACCGCATAAAAGAAACATGTATTTCAGTAAGAGAGCAACAAAACAGAAACATTAAGAGAACCGCTCAAAAAAATATATATATACTTTCAAAAAGAGGAAGTGAAGCCAAACCCCATTCCTGTGAATCCCTAATTTCTCCTGCTTTAAGGTTGTTATTCTTCCATAAGTCCGTTATGTTTAGCAGAAACAGGTAGCATGAAGATGCAAGTGATGCAACTTGCATTTTTGGAAAAACAAAGTAAAAAGGGGATGACTTTGTTAACTAACTTTGCAAATATGCGCAAAGTCTTGAATAATAGACAGCTGCAATGCATTCTCTACAGTTATTGTACTCCTTCATAAGTCGATTTTGTTTATCTAAGATGAGTCACATGAAGATGCAGAGGTCTAGCTTGCATTTTTGAAGGAGTAAAGCAATAAAAAGGGGGTGACTTTCATGATTAAAAGAACAAATATGCCAGACATGATCCTAAAAATTTACTTGATAGCAAACTGCTGCCATGCATTTTCTCCTTCTTTAAGGTTACTATTTATCATTAAGTCCATTTTACGTGCCTGGAACAGGTCGCATAAAGATGCAAGAGTCGTTCTTGTATTTTTCAGGAGCTATATCCAGAAAAAGGGACGAATTTGAGAAAACAGGCCAGAAGATAAGATCCTGAAAATGTACTGAAAAGAACAGCTCTGCACTGCACCTTCTCCTGTTTTCGGGTGATTATTCTTCCTTAAGTCTGTTGTGTTTAACTTAAGTTGCATGATCTTGCTAGAGTCAATCTTGCATCTTAAGGAAGTAAAGCAGAAAACGATATAATTTGGTCGATTAACGGAGCAAAAATACCACACAAACTCCTGAAAATGCACATTTCAGCAATGCACTGAAGTGACACAAGAGCAGACTGACCCACAGTGTGCACATTTAACCATATGCATACTGTTAAAGTAGTGAGATGCTCGCAGACAGTAGCATATGACATCCAGTCAAAACCAACCAATGAGAATCCCCTCCATCCCACCCCGCCTCTATGTACAATATCTTACAGGAAGACATAAAAACATTGCTTTAAAACCAATTACAGAATAAAATACCTTACAGATTATCATTATTATGTCAATATTAATAACAATATTACAAAGGTTTTTGTTTTTCAAGACTACCAAAATATACATTTTTGTTTTTTTCATCATCTGTGTTTTCAGTGACAGTTGCAGCGTAAAAAAGGACTTTTTGTTGGGTTTGCTCTTCCTTTGTTAAAAATGCCCCCATATCACGTTTTTTTTTTTTTTTATCACATCAGTAACAGCTTTGAAAGATTTCATAATAAAATAACACGTCACATTATAATAAAATCATAAAAAATAATCAAAACAGTTCCTCGTTGTCCTACTCCATCGGCTTCTCATACATATTTTTGCAGTTTTCTCCTCTCAGCTTCAATAGAAGAAAGAAATGGATAACTGAGGAAGAAAGGTGGTGGGGTGGGCGGGTACTAGTTGTTGCACTACATGAGGACAAAAAAAAAGAGAAGAACTGAGGAAGTGTTGAAGTGAGATTAGTACAGCAAAACAAGAGTTCTGGTTTTAAAAAGATCTTCAGTCGGTGGGTGGAGCCACATGGTGCCAGGAGAGCGGGCTGGAGATCCATGACCAGCCAATCAGATTGTGCCGTCAAAGGGCAGACAGCGTTCTGATTAGCACAACAGCAGACAGAGGAGGAGCCCTCCAATCCTCTGTGACCTGTGCCTCCTCAGTGGTAGCCATTAGTAAATGCAGTGGCAATCAGAGGACCCTGAGGACACAGTTATAAGAATGAATGCACTCTTTGTCAGTATGTATGTGCAGTGTTGCATGTTTCTGAATGTAATAGGCATGACCTACCCCTAGACCATGACCAAACCCTGTGCTGGGGGCGGGGCTAGCGGCACTGATGTAGCTGCTGACTCCTGAGTCTTGGTTGGCTGCAGCGTACAAGTCAGCCATTGGTCCGGGGCTGCTGGTGCCCAGGAAGCCAGCTGTGCGTGATGGGGTGGAGCCTGGGAGGCAGGAGAGACAAGACAAGCTTGGACACCAGAGGGCTTCATACACACATGGTTCTAAAAATATACCTTTATTTGCTCAAGCAAGCCTTTGTGCAAACATTCAATCTAAAGCAAGCATACAAATATGCAAAACACACAGAGTTACAGACATACCTCTGACCACTGCTGCTGCTGCCGCTGCTGCCATTGGTCCATATGCAGTGAGGGGAATGGCTAAGGATTACACAACAAACCACATTATAGCACAAACATCTCATTGTGGATTGTTCTGATATCACATCATAAAGCAATAATCTACAGCTCTGTGTGGCTGAATCTACATCTGCTCAAACATCTGTCACGTTATTTCAATCCAACTGCTGCACAGGGGGTAAAAATGCACCCAGGATGCAACATCCAGGAGCATCTGGCTCTGGCTTCACCAGATAAGAAAAACGACAGAAGTCACATGTCCGAGTGAGGAGTTGTGAACCTAAAGGTTTAAAAACACAGCTGCAAAAAGATGCTAGTAGATCTGGGTCATATGTATAAAATAACCAAACCTAAAGGTGCCTGCTGTTCTACTTTATCAGTAGAGGTCGAGAAACCTCTCACTCACAAAGCCTTTATGTAGGAAATGAATTCCTCTGAAGTATAAGACAAGACAGGTCTGTTGCATACACCGGACTGAGAATTTTTCTGCTCCTGCGCCTTTTGTGCCACAGAGGCTAGTCCCTGCAATAATTTCATCATATTTAGGTACTATTTTAGTAACTTCTTCTACATTAATTATTTTTCAACATAATTACTCAGTTCACGACCTCGTCTTTAAGGTGGTTCCATCTATGACACAGCTGGGAAGGTAGAAGCATGTAAACACTGACTAAAAACAGGCACCAAAAGATACATTAATATTGAGTATGGCCCACTGACCTAATTTAATCTAGCAATCAACTTGCAAAAGTTCACTCCTTGAACGGATGATGTGTTTGGGGTGATGTTTAGTGTTATATCTCCAACAAATAAAATGTATAGACATTTGAAGGTTTATGAGGGCAGTGTGTTCAGCAGCTGCTCTAGCGTTGCCAGACGTTCATCCTAATGATAGCTTCTTAGTCATGCAGGATTCAGCTCATCCTGAACCAAACCAAATTGGCAGCAGAGCTTTTAAGAGTTATAAATAGCGCTGCCATTGCTCTCACTGTCCATGAGTCAGACAGCATGACTATGTTCAATAGGATAGCCCAAGAGTAGGGATGCAACCATATGCAAATGTGGGCCAAGATGGAAATCCGATATTAATATTGTTGTTATGGCCGATAACCGATACTTAGCATATTATACTGTATATATTTTCTTACCCTTTCGACACTGTGAAAAAAACCACACCGCTGACTTTGCTCTTCTGCTTCAATAAAACACCCAACAATCCTGTGCTGCATCACTGTCACATGACCAAACAAATACCTCCAACCCCCTCCCCATCCCGAAACACATGCGCAAACAGCAAAAAATGGAAATAAACAATGCTTATTTATATCGGCCCAGTTTTACTTATCGAAGCGATATGTTAGAAATTGACATTAGCTAAAACCAATGTTAATGCCAATGTATCGTGCATCCCTGCCTCTCTATATTCTAGCGCTCCATAACTACAATGATTTCTGATTTCATATCTGCATAGAAACCCCACAACAGAATGAGATTTTTGGAAAAAGAAACTCCCTTATTTTTTTTTTGGTCAATCATTTTTTTTCATTAGGCTGCAAGCTACATGCTTTTCTTCATTTTCCATAAACATGGAATTTTCCATCAACAAAATGAATGTGTTTCAATCAAATTCATTGATTGTAATTTTGATGTTAAATTAAAACAACAAAAACAAAACTGTATCACTTGGATCGTAGATTAAAGAGAAAAAACACATAAAAAAGAACTAAAATAAGTTTCATATAATAAGTTTAACACTAGCATTTTAACAGCTTTGAGGCAGATGCTTTGTAGAAGTCTGGTGGATCTGCTGGTTGTAAAAGTAAAAATCTCATTGTTCTAAAACCTAGCAATACAACTCTGGTTCTTTAATTTAACCATGAAACATATATTTTATATAGTAATTATATAGTAAGCTTGATCATTTGCAAAAAGTTTTTTGGCTTTAGAGAAATGTATGTACTAGAAGCGAGGGCAGAAATGGCTCTTTGAATTGAAATGGTTGCTGACCCCTGTCCTAGGCTATAGCAAAAGATGGATTTCATGAGATGTTGGTCATTTATGTCGTTAAGGTTGTTTTGTACCTAACCTTTTTAGATACAAAAGAAGCTATCAGCCATAGTACATGAATTTATTCCCACAGTGGGGATGTTTTGCCAAACTGTTGAAGCAAATTGACCCGAAACCGACTTCAGCAGATCCCAGGAAAGCTGAATGTGTTTTATTCGTTTGACCTTTCAACCTCTGCCTGTCATTGAACATGCAGGATTTGGAAATGATGCCAACCTTTTGGAAATCTCAGATTCTATAGGGCAGTGGTTCTCTAACCTTTAATAAACACCTCAGTAGAATCCCGGGTTTTCCCAGCTTGATGTGTTATATCACAAAAACCGAAATAAATTTCCATTGACCCTGCTTAATTGTAAACATATGTTACATTTTTACTCAAAAGTTGAAGCTTCCAACTTTTTAGATGGGATGAGACAACAGAAATGTCGCCTGGAGTAGAGGTTTTTTGCCAGTCGCAACCTTAAAACCCAATAAGGCTGCCTAGCATATAAAATTTTGTCATGTAAAGATATTTTATTTACATTTGAATATTTGTATCTAATAAAATCTTTATGAAACAGTACTATATGAATTTCTACAGTCTTTGAAAGCACAAAATACTGAGAAATAAACATTATTAGTTGGCAAGTTACTGATATGACCAATATTTCTTCACAGTACCATTAAAGGTAGCCCATGTACCACCACTGTAACCCGTACCACAGTTTGAGAACCATGGCTCCAGGAAATACAGAGACTAATGCTAACAGTTTTTAATGCTAACACACTTTTAATTCTAACAGCCTAATTCTTCAGACAGTTTAAAATGTATATTCCAAAACATTTTGCCCTGTTTTACAGCAACTGCTCTTTCTCAAACACACACATTGTGACGTCGACGTCTGCTCCTAATATACATAATTAATGAAGATGACTTGAAAGGAATATTTAAAACACTGTTAATAATGGTTTTATTGAAAATCAAATGGACTGGATTAAATAGCGCCTTTCCAATCATACCGAACACTCAAACCTTACACTGCAGCCACATTTACCCAGTTACTCTTACAATCGTGCACACATGCATACACCGATACACAGATCGGTAGGCAACTGGACGTTAAATGCCTTGCCCAGGGGCACATCAACAGGAGGGAGCTGGAATCAAACCAACAACTTTGAGATCTGGTATAATTGGTACCTGCAGGTCAAAGCCTTACAAAAACTGGCAACCATGGACTGGCCACAAAACTCTGATTGGTGCATCTCTATCTAAAACTACGGACCTGTAAAGCCAACACTAACTTTTACAACTATAAAGGGTTCTGTGATGTTCTTAATCTCTATTTAGCACAGAAGACTTTAAGTGCAAACAGTTCGGTTTGACGTTTTGGTGCCAAATGTTTTTTTTTCCGCTCCCTTGGCCTTTAGAAGAGAAAGGAGCCACTGACCTGTCAGCTCAGGGGGGTGGGATGATGTCAGAAGGGGGGTCCGCTCTAAGTGGAATTCTAGAAACACAGAAGGTCAGGAGAGAGAACGCTTTGTAAATACAGTCTCCATCCACAAGCCAAACTACAAAGCCACAGACACACAAAACAGCAAGATGAAGGCACAAGCACAGAAAGTAAAAAAAATTCCTTTAAGGAAGTCAGGAAGTCAGGAGCAAAAGGAAAAGGAGGAGCCATACGGTCTAAATGAAAGGCAATTACATAAGCAGATTAAATAAACAGAATCATCAAAGTGGAACGAAGCACACAGATGTAAAAATTTAAAGGAGAATATTAACAACTCATGTTTAAGTTTAGAAAGAAAAAAGTGAAGCTTGGAACCAACAAACAGAAAGAAAAATCTTGTTTAAGCCAGATTTGGTCGGGAATGTATGTGCGCACAGAAAGCCAGAGAGGAAAACATGGCTGCTGTTGTTCATCAACATATGCTGTATGCTTTTAGAAACCTTATTGTCCACACAGCCACGAAGAGCCAGGCGTGTTAAACTTTTAAAGCAAATGTACCTGGGAACTGGTAGGTGTATCCAGGGGCAATTCCAGTGTAACTGCGGCTGGTGTAGGTAGTAGTCTGGAAACCAGGGTAGCCTGGAAAAAGCAGGGAAAATTATCTGATTGGTCAACCTCTCATGTGAAAACGTCAAGGTTTAAGCAAACAATTTCCTACAAAGTATGTTTTACCAAAAAAAGTTATTAATTTGATAGGATTGACAATCTTAAAGAAAGTATCATATACCATTATTAAGTGCTTACGTAGTGATCGCAACAATGAATGCATCATTCAGACTTTTATCGACTTTTTCTCATTTATGACTAATTTATACTTTTAAATATTTTACATTTAAAATGAACCTCCAGGTCAGGTGAAAAGTGTAGTAATGCCAAATGTCTTTGTGTATCACTTAAATACCAATGGTTTTCAAAGATAAGTCAGAGACGAGTTATTACCAAATGAAGTCACCTACATACTGCATTTTACAAAGTTTTTGTTACTGATCACAGAATTATCTTAAATGGCCAGTAGGGGGAGTAATACAACCACACAGGAAGGAGCTCCTGCTTTTCTCAATGAAAATATCTTCAAACCCTATTTTTCTCCAATAAAGGTCATTCACTCTATAACTTCTGTTTGACATACATCATAGATGAGACATCAATAACACCAAAGGAAAGGGGATAATTCAAGAAAATATTTGATGTTTTTTTCTGAGAAAGTCTATTCATAAAGGCTCTGAAGCATAAAAATAAATACAGGTTTTAGTTCAAAGTAAATTATTTTTATGCCTCACTTTAATATGCCTTCATATAGAATATATATAAGACTAAACCGTGCTTAATTGTACCTTTTCCTTTAATTTGTATTTTAAAGACATTACTGCAGTAATTGTGGCTATTAGATGTGTAGTAAGATGAGGCTTTGTCTTGTGAAGTGATCATTATAAAGTCCAGATATGAAATGCTTTTGACTTGACACTCTGTCTGCATGTATCTTTGAGACTCTTATTCTGAAGGAAGAAAGGAAGTAGTTCTTGAGTTACTCTGTTACATTGAAAGTTGACTAATTGACCAGACTGATAATGTTAAATAAAACAGAAGTCTCTTAAGGCTGGCTGACAAACAGTTCAAATATTGTCTCAACAGCACTGAAGAAGCTCCACCACTTAAATTGTTGTGTGGCAGCATTTTAGGTACTCCCAGATTATGGGAGCTATTCCAGAATATTTGCAGATTTAAAATTGTTTAAAGATTTGTAGAAAACATCTACAAAAATGCATCCATTTTCAAAGCTCCTCTTCAAAAACTCTTCCAATAGATCAGGTTAATTTCTGCATTTTTAGTTTTGGATCTTACCTAACATGCCAATCCCCAGCATGAAGGTGTCCATCCCATAGGGCATCACCCTGGAGCGCCCCCTGGCGGAGCCTGTTGGTGTCATTACTTCTTTGGGCTGGGCTTTCTTACACTCCACCTAAACCGAAGTAAAACTTAATGAGTGTTTACTAAAAACTACTTATAAACATCTGGACATACACAGGTTTGTAAGCATGATTTCTTTTGTGACAGCATGCACCGGTTACCTGTTATCAAGGTATACCAAGGCTTTAAGTAGACACGGTTTCAAAACTGCTCACATTTTCCATCATACTACACATTAATGTCTTTTTTTAAAAATGCCAAAGAATGTGCCAGAAGGTGACCTCCCCCAACTATTGCTGAACACTGCTGGTCAGCAGGCTGAAGGATACTATTATTTTCCCCTCGCCTACAACAAAGATAAATTTGGCTGTTTGGAAATGTTTTTGGTCTAAATAAAAAAACTAAGAGCATCGGGGAAATCACTCTAATTAAGATAACACTGTTTTAAAACTGCTGTTAGCAACCTATGAGCGACATATCTGTTCAGCTGCAGATTACAGGCTTTAACTACGCAGAAAGCATGTAAAATTAACCAGCAAATATAGGCAGAATAGCAAGAGGCGTAATATTCTGCACAGTAAGTACTTGAAAACTACTCAGCGAGAAATTTAGCATGACTATATTATATTATATTATGTCTATGAATGAAAATCAAACTAACAATTAAAAATGTAAGGTAACATTATAATAACTGTATTATAGATAATCAATATATTTTAGGAGCCCTAGAACTAACTGTTGCCTATCAGATTTAAATTAAAGCAATTACCTCATGTTACATACATTTTTCTTGTGGGAATAATTCTCAGTTACGTACCATTTTGTTGTTGATCTCGTGGAAATGGATCTCACAAACTTTCTCAACCACGTCTTCATTCTCAAAAGTGACAAAGCCAAAACCTAATAGAGATAAACGGATACAAATATAGGAATAAATGATTGGCTGCTTCTCTTCTAACAAAAAACAAGCGATCAAATAAACATTTTGCTCTGCATTCATCATCATAACACAAAGCACAGAGTGGGGTGGTGACTCTTGCATGTCATGGTTGTCAATCAGAAATAAGCATAATAGAGAAGGGGGAGAGAGTGGGTGTGGTTTTTTAAAAACTGAACCCAGATGATCATCAGTTTCTCTGCTCTTCTTTTTCTTCTGCCTCTCCTTAGCCTTCATCTCCTCGCTTGTCTCCTTAAGTTACATCATCGCCTGTAGCCATCTTGACTCTGTATGGCGACCCTCAGCGGGCCCTGCCCTCACCCACAGAGCGGACAGAGATAAATGGAGCAGGAGGGGAGGCGAGGAGCGGAGGAAAGACAAAGTGATGTGATTGGAGGAAAAACGCAGCCTGTTTTGCAGCAGTTCACCTAATGACTCTATCACGCTGCTTCTCCTTTCATTTCCAGGGACCCATTTCTGAATGTCAACATATATTTACAAAAAATGTATGTTTGTGTGTGCCGTTAACTGTTACCTCTATGTCTGTTGGTTGTTTTGTCGAACATGAGCATAGCATCATCGACCTGAGGGAACAGAGTAGAGAATACATGAGCTTGGACATATTAACGCTCACACATCATTACCCAGCATGGGGTGCCATTGTTCCACTTTAGCATTAGAGTAAGAAGGGAAAACAGATGGAGAGGGTGGACGGGGACAAAGGATGGGCCAGACAGGTGACAAAGGAGGCGGCTGCAAGGGGGAGAACGATGGAGAGAAACCGCGAAAAATCAAATGGAAAACAATCTACCAAAGTTAAATAAGATAGAGTTGGAGGAAATGCTTCCCTATTCTTCCCTCTTTCACTTCACTTCTCATAAACTCTGTCCAGCCCTCTCCCAGCTCATTTTATTTCCTTTCGTTTGTTCACCCTCACTGTTCTTTCTTTCCCTCCCTGCAAAGTTTACTATTCCCATGGAGACTCTGTAAAGAATTTCAATTAGAAGAACTTGCATCCCCCATCCCTCCCTTCTAGCATACAACTCACTTTATTGAATGGGATGGAGAGTAACGAGGTAGAAAACAAGAGTGACAGAATGTGAAAGAAGGAGAAAAATAAAGGGATGGTTTCCAAAAAATCAGTTGAGGATAAAGTTGGGATGGAGGTTGGAAATTCTGTTAGAGATGATTGTGAATTTTAAAATGGAAAACAAAGTGATTCAGGGTCTTTGTCAGCACGACACCCTTGTATTCTCCCTCCTCTTTTTCCTTTTTGCACTCACTCCACTGCCCTATTCATATTCCACCTCCTCCTCCCTCCAGCCCCTCCCTTCTTCCCTCCCTCACTTGTCCTTCACCGGCAGGAAAGTTTGCAGCTTCTGCTCGAGCTCCAATGGCATAAAGAGAAGGAACACAGAGAAGCTAAACAACTGAGAGAATCAAACTTTTAGCTCTTTGAATCTGTGGCGCAGAGCAAACACGTGCCGTGTATGACCACACGGCTATTTCCATTTGTCAACATCAGGTGAAACTCAAACCGGTGTAACATGAGCTGCAGAGGCCTCTGAATGATCCAGCCGTCCAATTTCAGACACTTATCTCACATGAAAAACAAGACACGCTTGCTTTCAGGTGGATGAGCACGCATAGGATCAAGGTTGCTCTAAAAACCTTCCTGACTATCTTCTGTGTCAACGTATATCCTGATCGCACGCACACACAAACACACAAACACACACACATATCCAGCGCTCCTCCCAACCTCTATCTCTGTCCTTCATTCAGTTTTTACACCCCCCCCTCCTCTAATTTCTCATGTCTTCCGCCCTTCCGGTTGTCCAAACTCAATGACACAGCAGAGAGCTATGGGGACGCTAGGTAGACAGCTCCATGCAAACATGCTAATCACCTGCTATCACTATCTGTGTGGAACTCACTAGCAGGTTACTCCCTTTATTTTTTTTTTATCAGTTTTTTATGTTTTAAATGTGTTCATTGTTATGTGTTTTATTAATCATTTGAGTAGAGTTAGCTGGTCAGAAATTCAAAATCAGATCTGAAAGTGCACTACCAGGTCACACTGGCACAAACACTATTCAGTGTGGAAGCTCTCACTTAGGGAAAGAGACTTAATGTTAACCATTTTCAGTATGGGTAAGGTGTTTAAAATCGTTTAAAATAAAGTCAGAGAAAGCACAGAGATTTATAACACTATTTAAAAGGAAACTATTTTTTGAGATGTTGAGGATTATCTGCAGTTCATACAGACTACGACAGAGAGTATGACTTTCAATTGATACCAGGAAGGCTGTTTCATCTTTTTCAGCTTTTAACTCACACTTTAGGACTTCAGAAAAACATGAAATTTTGGTAAAAATCCCAGTGATATGAGTAGCGCTAAATAAGCTAATCCTTAAATAAACTGTGCTAATGCTATCGCTTCTTCCTGCTCCCTTTTCAAACACCTTGAGATTTGTCTACATAATATTTGCTGGATATTTTATGTTGTTGTTGTTTGTTTTGTATCAGTTGTATATGTAAATATATGTACATATGTATATAGACATAGGTATGTTTTTTTATTTTAATATTTTTGTTATTAAATTGTCTTTTTCCTTTTTTTGATTGTTCGAAGAAAGAAAGGAAAAAAGAAAGAAAGAAAGAAAGAAATAAATAAATGCTTTCTTCTTTGTGTTAATTGCAAATATAGATCACATATAGTAAAGGGTTTATCCAGATACTGAAAAACATTATTAATTATTTTAAGCCTGACATGCTGGTTTTATTGAAAACTTGCATGAAACAACAGTTGCAATTTGTTAATGACTTAGCCAAAACATCGTAATGCCCTCCTAAAACATTTGCTTTAGCATTTTGGAATTATTGTTGAGGTCCAAGCAGTTTTTTGCCATCCTGGTATTGGGTAGAGTAACACTGCAATTACAATATATCTGTGATATATTGTGCATTAATCTCTCTCTGTCATGATACCTCTTGAATCTAGAAATGCATCCTTTTAAAAGTCTTAAAATTAAGGTAAGCAGTTAGCCCAGCAAGGGTTAACTGTCACCGTAATATGCCAGTTAAAATTTACGACGCTGTGATCATTTTGTCTTTATAATAGTAATAGTTTTCAAGCAAATGCGGTCAAAACTTAGATACTGGAAATTGTCAATTAAATTATGACCAATCTATCTCTAGTTACAAGTACAGCTAGTCTTTAAGTTAGCATTAGCACTATCGAATCTAAAACGATAACTAAACCTGGTACATTTTAGGCTGTTTTTTTTATTTGTAAAAGACCTACATGAAAATAAGAATAATCTGATGTACAAAAATGCTAATTTTCTTCAGGTAAATGTCTGCATCTGTAATTACAAGCACAGCTAGCCTTGCAGTTAGCATTACCATTACCAATATCTATTGTAAAAGAGAAAGGGCTTTGCTGTTTATTTATCACGTATAAAAATGAATATATTCTGATGTACAAAAATGCTAATTTGCTTTAGGTAAGGATTTGCAGGCATAGAACCTTTAAATCGTGCGTGCAAGCTATGAACATTGCCAAAACAAAGGCTTTACTTATATGTCCTTGTTCCTATAACTTCTTAAAGTATAACTAAACCTGATGTAAAAGCATAACCCCGCCCCTAGACAACTTTAAAAAAAAATGCCCCCAAAGTGGGCAGTGCAAAGAGACACTGAGGGGTAGGGCCAAGTGTTGGGATGAGCGGACGGGGTTTAAGGTAAAAGGGACGAGGTAAAGCTAGCTGAATTTTATTGACATATTAAATCATGGTGGAGAATTTTGCACCCTCCACGTCATCGGAGGTTGAGGGAGGCTATATGGAGCCCAGCGGCCCTGAGCCTTATCTGCTCTAGCCGCTGGCTCAAGGCGCTGACTCAGCAATGCTCAAAGCCAGCGCTGTAGAGGCAGTGGAGGACAGAATGAGGGCGTGTGTCTGAGTAACATGGGTATATACCATGATGTAGACATGTACAACCCAAAGAGGGTAGCACTAAGATGGTTTTAGGACTAATGTTGCAAAATTAAACAGGTTTACATGAAAATGTAAACCTTTACAAAAACCAGATCCTGGAATACAGCCGCAAAATTATGATCAGTGCATCTCTAGCACAGCTAATCTTGCAATTAGCATTAGCAATATGTACTCTAAAAGATATCATATTTTCAAGAACAATAAATAAAATACTGCTGTTCTAATGTACAGAATTTCTAGTGTGCTGTTGGTAAAGGTCTGTAGGCATGTAAACCACTCAGTCATGTGCGCGAGCTCAATTCCTCTCACAATGTCCGCATCCCAGGGTGCTGTAAAACAATCTGATTGCATAGCAGTGGGAGTCTGAGATTGTTACAGCAGCAGCACAGTCACCAGTTATTCTGCATAGTGGAAAAGTTAAGGTCATATTCTCAAGTTCTGGCTTCTCAGATCTACAGAAACAAGGGTCAATCGAGATCCTGAGCTGCCTTTTGAGCACAGGCTTAAAAATACTCCATTGCTATTGAAGCGTACGGCTATTGTCCGAAGAACAAGTGTTTGCTGACAAGTCCATTAAACTTTTCTGAGAGATTATGAAAGGTGGCATTCACATTTTTTCCCCCGCTGTCTCTTCACATCTCCCTCTTCGGTTTTCGCTCTGGGCTCTCCGGCCATCTCTTTCTAAACAGGCCAGCAGACAAAGTGTTCAGTCAAGCCTTCTAATCGCCAGCTCACATGGGTGAGCGGAGACCCAACTTTATTCCCCCGTCTGCCACGACCATGCTGCATTTTTTTGACTTATCCACTTCTTTCTTTGGTCAACGCACTAACATATCCACTTTTTTTTGTCACAGAAATAAAAAAGCTGGACGGTGGGTTGGGGTTTAAATCAGTTTTCCTTGTCAGGTAGCCTAGTTTCAGGTATGCAGAGTGGGGAGGCAGGATAAGGAGGTATAAAAACAGGGATTCCCTGGCTTTAACAGAACTGGCTATACGAACAAAGGATCTGAAATAAATACCAGTTTAAAACACTTCTGGGATGGGATAATTTCTGTTTTTAGCCTTGGCCAAAAAGAAGAGGACCTCCACCTCAGGATTCAGATGTATTTCTCAAACAAACATGCTTTCTGCAGTCTTATTGGCCTGGAAACATTCACCAACAGGAGCTCAGATTTGTTCAGTTAGAAAACCTCCGACTCCTCTGTGTGGTCGAAAATGCCTCAAAGGTCGACATTACTTTGTTTTGAGATGTAATGCTGCCAAAAAATAAACCCCAGCGCAAATCAAAGAGTTGCGTAAAATGCATAGCGCATTCTGTGTTTTTCTTGCAAGGCGGAGCCATGGTATAAAAAAATAAACAGGACACTGGGCGCTGAAACATCTAAACCTGCACCTTGTAGCTGGGCTCAGATAATAAACAAGAAATACCTCCTGCACTGTGGGAATGCACTGTGGGATTGCCACTATCCATGATACAGCTCTGGTCTCACGTGTCCAAACAGTCCAAATATTCCCTCGTCCTGCGGAGGGAGTGTTGTCTTAGATATGAGTGTGTGTAATCACCAAGGAGAACTGATTCAGCACACAGCAGCAAACTGCCATTTTAGAAAAGCTCATCCATGTCAGCACGGCTTACCTGAACGGGTGTGATGGTCACAGGTTGAATCTGCATTCAGGGCTAATAATTAAGGCGTTAAAATTTTAACTAGCACCTGAAATATGGTAATAGCACAGGCATGAGTCAGAGGCCAACAGAGAACGAGAGATAGAGAAAGCCCAGCCAGACACAAGACAGAAGGAGCTTCACGCTGTTAATTTCTTCCAACTCATTAGGCCAACATCCTAAAGCGGTGCTCATTTTCAGACTGTCCTGCTCACCGACAGCAGCACAGGCGCACACTTAATGTTTGTGACAAGTGGATCAGCGGCTGTGAGCCCCAATGTCTGTCTGTGTTTCCACAAATGTATGCAAGCTCGCCTCTCTCTGCAGCCATGACGATGACACTGTCACATTTTCATGCGCGCGCACACACATCTTTCTGTTCATGCAAATGGACACTTCTCACACTTTTTTATTGGGGGGGTAAAAATACATTGGATTACAGCAGGACAATGGGCAAAGGCAGGTCACCACGGCAACAAGCAGAGAGGGGCAGGAGCACGAGCTGTTTATGTGGAACGGGATGGTGACTGAAGTCCTGATTTCGGCTAAGAAGGGGGAGAATCTTACAGTTGTTGCTTTTAAAAAGTTAATACAACTCACTCAAAATTGGATGCGTTATGATTAGTTTTCATGTCATTTTGTCCCATCAGTGAGTGGTTTTGCCCCTTTAATAGTCACTTATGCTCCTCACCATCTCAGCGTCCCTCCCTGTTCTCTGCCCTTCAACCTTCCCTGAGATCCCCTCCCTCTGTCTCCATGGGGGGCTACTTCTTCCCTTTCAGTCCCCTGCCATCTCTTTCTTCTCTTCCCCTCCTGCTCTCTTCCTCCTTCCTCCCTCTCCCCCGGCCACTCATCTGTCTCCACAGCATGGGCTTCTTTTCCCAAATTTCATTCAAAGCGGCTACAGAAAGACAAACGCTGAGGCTGAAAAAAACCCGGCAATTTGATTGGAAATGAGCAAAACAGCAAACAAAGGAGGCAAAGGAACACATTGAGTTAGGACAGTGGCAGATTAGCAAAACCACCAATGAATGCAGAGTCAGGCTTAGTGCCAAACACCTTTATCAGTTTTCTATCTTACCTTTCCTAACTGAAGAAAACAGTTTGGAGCTATAAAGGTTAGCGGATGAATATATGACATTATGATTCCTGCCCAGGGGCACTTGTTGTTCTGTGGGGTGAGCCTCCACATCTGAGTGGGTACACAGAAAGCCTGTAGTCTACCTCGGGTAATTTGATTAAACAACAATGAAAAACTTGTTTAAACATCTACAGTACTGTGACAACTCGTCTTTCTTATAAGAGCCTAAAAACATAACTAGCATGCAGGCAAGAAACAACAGAATGAAAAGTTCTGAATAAGCAACAAAAGTAATGGCTAGGGAATTTTAAATAATATAAATAGCTTCAAGTGGAATGAGTTTGAGTAGTTAGTTTAGTTAGCTAAGGTAGCTAATGGCTAGCTAACAAAAAACGAGAGAATAAAATATAACATAATTGTAAAATGAGGAACTGCAAAAAATAAGTTGTTAAAAAGCATAATGTAACTTGAACAAGTGCTTCACTGAACACCATTCCCCTGCCCTTACATATAAAAAACATAGATATTCTCTGCTAGTAGTAGCACAGAAGAAGTAAAAACTCATGAATGTAAAAGGGAAGATTACCAGATGTCAGGTCTGTTTACTAGCTGTTTTATTTATATTTGAATTAACTAATTACCATCCCAATGGGGAATAACACATTTGTTTTCTGTTTTTTGTTCATTTGACTATATAAATTAAGACTTTCTTTAACATTTAAGTTTCATTGAGGGACATTGCTTCTTTATGTTTTTTTTTTTAAATCTAATTAGTATGGTAAACCCATAAATGTAATATCTTCCCAGCTGATTACAATTTTACAAGTTGTATAACTTCTGGGCAAACAACTTTAAAAAGCAAGTGTTGTGTTAGAGTAACTGCAGCTCTGATTTTGGTCCTGATCGTGGCAACCTCCTTCATAATTCTCTGCATATGCAACTCTTGCATGCAAGTTTATGCAAATATGCGTTTGTCATGGAGTGACATTTTTGGACTTTATGGTTTCTTTTGCTAGTCCTTAGATCTTAGGTTGTTGTGCTACCTCCAGTTCTCGGTTTCCTTTAGTTCATGTTTATTCTTGATTCTGTTTTATCTTGGTCTGTAGTTTTCGTTTAGGTCTGTTTCACTGTTTTGTTAATCAGTCCCTTTCCTCATGTCTTAGTCTTATTAGGTTCACCTGCTCCCTCTGTCTCCCTGCGTCCATGTCACACCTGTTCCCTGTTTCTTTGATTACCTGCCTTTTGTTCCCCTCTCTGTGCTCTGTGTATATTAGTAGTTCTGTTTGCTTAGTTCCTCGCTGGTTCGTTCTGTTACTACCCCGTTCCCTACCATGTCTATGCTTTGTCTATGCTTCGTTTGGAGACTATGCTACGTTTTTGCTACGTTTTTGCCTTAAGTGACCTGCAGAGTTCATGTAAGTTTTGGACTGTACTTATGATTCATCCCTGCAGTGTTTTTGTTACGTTTTCGATATTTTTTGAATAAACAAGGAAGTACTAAGATGCGGCTACCGAGCTCTTGTCTGCGCTTTGGTCCGACCCACAGTCCTCCCCCGACATTACGAACCAGCCAACAGATGGACCAAGCAGACAATGAGAGGATTACTTTGTTTGAGTACTTCCGACGTGCTGCGGAGAAGAGCGCACGTCAGGCTGCAGAGGAGAGAGAGCAGCGGTCACCGTTTTGGGGCACAAGACTGGCTAGGCCTCTTCCGGGTACCGGTCCGCTGCGCCACAGACCCTCTCCTCATCCCTGGAGTAAGTCACTAGCTCCAGTCTGCTTTTCCTCCTCGTTTTCGGAGCCAGAGTTGCCTGCAGCGCACTCTCCCAGTTCGGAGCCTGCCACACCTCGTCGGAGATGTCGCCGGCGCCGCAAGCAGTCCGCAGCAGCAGCAGCCGCGCCTGAGCTCGTCACGTCCACAGCTGCAGCAACAACAGCGCCTGAGCTTGTCACGTCCACAGCTTCAGAAGCAGCAGCGCCTGAGCTCGTCACGTCCACAGCTTCAGTAGCAGCAGCGCCTGAGCTCGTCACGTCCACAGCTTCAGTAGCAGCAGCACCTGAGCTTGTCATGCCCTCTGCTGGTCTCCGGTCGTCAGTACGACCTCCTGCTCCGCCATGGGTTCAGGCCGGGTTGCAGGAGATCAAAAAGGAACTTATGAAGTCACGTTGCCTAGAGTGTGTTCCTCACTTGACTATCAATCCTCAGGATCTGGTTGACGTGCACACTATCTTACTAGATGAGTTTCTTGCAGAGGGATGGCTAGACGCTCCAGCTCCACTCTCCGCTGGAGGTCCCTTCGATCCTCTTCTCGTAGCCGTTAAGGCAGCCATGCCTCTGGACTCACAGCATGCAGCTAAGCCTACAAAGCCTCAGCCGGCCATCGCCGGATCTACAGAGCCTCAGCCGGCCGCCGCCGGGTCTACAGAGCCTCAGCCGGCCGCCGCCGGGTCTACAGAGCCTCAGCCGGCCGTCGCCGGATCTACAGAGCCTCAGCCGGCCGTCGCCGGATCTACAGAGCCTCAGCCGGCCGCCGCCGGGTCTACAGAGCCTCAGCCGGCCGTCGCCGGATCTACAGAGCCTCAGTCGGCCGCCGCCGGGTCTACAGACCCTCAGGCGGCCGCCGCCGGGTCTACAGACCCTCAGCCGGCCGCCGCCGGGTCTACAGACCCTCAGCCGGCCGTCGCCGGATCTACAGAGCCTCAGCCGGCCGTCGCCGGATCTACAGAGCCTCAGCCGGCCGTCGCCGGGTCTACAGAGCCTCGTCATGACACGGAGGAGCCCGTGGGCGGGCTGCCTCCATTCCCACACCATGCTTCGGTGGAGCCCATGGATGGGCTGTCTCCAAGACCTGGTCCTGAGCACCTGCTCAGTTTCCTCTGGGGGGTGTTACTGGAGATACGGACTGACTCTTTGCCTGACTCTTTGCCTGACTCTTTGCCTGACTCTTTGCCTGACTCGTTGCAGCCTGGGTCCAAGTTGGACGCCAGGGCCAAGTCTTCTGGGTTTCTGCCTGACTCCTCGCTTCGTGGGTTTGCCTGGCATCTCCGCTGTCGGACTCCAGGCAGACTGCATCCTCGCCGCAGACCTCCGAGGCGCCTGCATCCTCGCCGCAGACCTCCGAGGCGCCTGCATCCTCGCCGCAGACCTCCGAGGCGCCTGCATCCTCGCCGCAGACCTCCGAGGCGCCTGCATCCTCGCCGCAGACCTCCGAGGCGCCTGCATCCTCGCCACAGACCTCCGAGGCGCCTGCATCCTCGCCGCAGACCTCCGAGGCGCCTGCATCCTCGCCGCAGGCCTCCGGATCATCAGCCACTTCGCTGGCTGCTTCGTCGCAGGCGGCCTCCGGATCATCAACCACTTCGCTGGCTACGTCGTCGCGGGCCCCCTGATCATCGGCCTCCTGGATTTTGTTAGGCTCCCCTGGAGATTATGGACTTTGGTTTTGTTGTTTTGTTTATTGGGAGTTATTTTTGTTTTGGACTCTGTCCCTCCTCCCAAGGCCCCCCTCCGCCCACCCTGTTTCGGTGGTTTGTGTTTTGGACTCTTGCCCTCCTTCCGGGGCCCCCTCCGCCCGCCCTGGTCGGGTTGTTTTGAACTATTGTTTTGGTCTTCAAGTGGTCGTCTGGAATCCGACCTTGAAGGGGGGGTAATGTCATGGAGTGACATTTTTGGACTTTATGGTTTCTTTTGCTAGTCCTTAGATCTTAGGTTGTTGTGCTACCTCCAGTTCTCGGTTTCCTTTAGTTCATGTTTATTCTTGATTCTGTTTTATCTTGGTCTGTAGTTTTCGTTTAGGTCTGTTTCACTGTTTTGTTAATCAGTCCCTTTCCTCATGTCTTAGTCTTATTAGGTTCACCTGCTCCCTCTGTCTCCCTGCGTCCATGTCACACCTGTTCCCTGTTTCTTTGATTACCTGCCTTTTGTTCCCCTCTCTGTGCTCTGTGTATATTAGTAGTTCTGTTTGCTTAGTTCCTCGCTGGTTCGTTCTGTTACTACCCCGTTCCCTACCATGTCTATGCTTTGTCTATGCTTCGTTTGGAGACTATGCTACATTTTTGCTACGTTTTTGCCTTAAGTGACCTGCAGAGTTCATGTAAGTTTTGGACTGTACTTATGATTCATCCCTGCAGTGTTTTTGTTACGTTTTGGATATTTTTTGAATAAACAAGGAAGTACAAAGATGCGGCTACCGAGCTCTTGTCTGCGCTTTGGTCCGACCCACAGTCCTCCCCCGACAGCGTTAGTCTAGCCCCATCAACGTCCTTGCATACTCGGTGCATAATTAAGAAAGTGACTGCGTATGTCCAGCTTATTTTATGCTGTGACTGGAGTAACTTTTTAGTAAACAAGTTGAAGAGCTGAAAATAACTGATGGATAGAGTATTAATAAATCAGGTCCAACAATGAAAAAACATGTATAAGCAGAAAAAATAAACAGTGAGTGCAGTGATAAGACAAATAAAGTCATCTAAAATTCTACTCAGATGTTTGTCTCTGTGAAGGATAACACCAGGCTGAGGCACCAAGAGTGGCTTGAACACAGAGCATCAGAAAGCAGCAGCAGGTTAATAAAAACTCACCTTTCCAAACTGATCAAAGTATTGCTTCACATCTTCGATGGTTGTATTGACTGAAAGCCCTCCAACAAAGATTTTCTTTGTCCTGGTGACAAGCTAGAAACACAATGAGAATGAGAAGATATCTTTCATGACAAACATAGCCTTTATATAGGCAGATGTTAATGTAGTAAAACGAGGTTCTGTTTAAGCTTCGTCTGCTATTTCCATAAGTTTAATGTGTGCTTAGATATGCATCGGTTCAGTTGAGAAATGTTGTTCAGCACTGATTCATCCGGAAGCCCATACTAAAATGTGTCTGTATCATTTCAGGAGACAGGACAGAGGTCAGGGAGCACGGAGTAGAGAAAAGGGTCACGGTGTCAGGCTTAACAAATGAATTGCAGCTCTTTTCTGGTCACGTTCCTGACTCTTACCCCAGCCAACCAGGATTTAGGGATTAGGGGTGATATATGACATCATCAACTTGCTGTTAACCCGTTTCGTGGGGGGGCACTCACCTTAGGCTGAGCCCGGCGGGGAAACGCCACCTTTGGGTCGATCTGCAGGGGAGAGATTTAAATTCAGTTATAAATGCTGGCAGAGCAGGCAAAAAATTTAAGATTGATGGATTATTTTACAATACAGCATACAGCACTGAAGTGATAACTCTTCCCCTCCTGAGTTTGCTGTTTATATTTTATAGGGCTTTCATTTATGTTTAGGCTTAATCTCATCCTTTAGAGATCTACCTCCCACTGAGTTACAGCTCATGCAACTCAACAACAAAATGTCCGAATGAGAAAAAGATATTAGGAGCTGCATTAAAAAGTACACAAACAAAGGCAAAAGGTATTTGCCCTCTTACAGCTTTCTTCTAAAATGTTTCACATCACCAAACAAATTTAGACATCAATGAAATATAACCTGAGTAAATACAAAATGCAGTTTTCAAATGATGATATTATTTATTAAACCAAACCTATCTGACCCTGTGTGAACCCAACCCCCAGGTTAAAACATTAATTAACTGTGATTAGCTACAATTAATTTGTGAAAGCTGAAAGTTCAATTTCACAAGCCACACACTTTTCTAATCACTGCCAGATATATAGATAAAACAATTACCTAAATAGGACCTGCCTAACATCATGAAGTAGGCTAAAAGAAGACAACCCATCACGTCCCAATCTAAAGAAATTCAAGAACCGATGACAAACAAAGGCACTCACATCTATCAGTTTGGAAAAGGGTTACAAAGCAATTTCTAGGACTTTGTGACTCAAGTGAACCACAGTAAGAACCAGGATCTACAAATGGAGAAAACATGGAAAAGCAGTGAAACTTACTGGCCTACCAAAACTAATCCAAACAGCTCATCCAGGAGATCACAAAACAACCCAGAACAACAACTAAAATACTGGAAGCCTCAGTTGCCTCAGGTAAGTTTTCAAGACAAAAACCAGTGCCAACAAAAAAGAATACAAAAGCCTGTCTCACAAAAACATCTTGATGATCTCCAAGACCTTTGGGACAATATCCTCTGGACTAATATACAGACAATCAAACATGGTGGTGGCCACATGCTTGTCTGGGGTAGCTTTGCTGCTCCTGGACCTGGTCAACCATAATTTCTGCTCGCAATCAGAAAATCCTAAAGGAGAATATCGGGGCCCTGTATTACTAACCTTAAAATGAGGCTGACCTGGGTTATGCACTAGGCCAGTGATCTGAAACACCCCTCCCAGTCCACCTCTGAATGCCTCAAAATAAGCTAACTGAATATTCTGGAGTGGCCTAGTCAAAGTTATCTTATTGAGATGCTTCGACATGAACTTAAACAGGCTGAATTAAAAAAAGAATTAAAACAATTTTGCAAAGAAGAGTGGGCCAAAATTCCTCCACAGCAAAGGAAAACATGCTAATTGCCTCTTATCACTGACATTTGACAGCAGTCGTTGCCCGGAATGGCACAAACAGTTAACAAATTTAGGGGGTGATTACTTTTGCACACATGTCCACAGGCCTAGCTTTCCATAAATAAAATCATCATCAGATTTTTTTTTTTATTATTATCGCAAGTTATCTTTTATATCAAAAGTTGTTGTCATAATCTAATACATGTAGTGTGGCAAAAACAGAAGAAATCTTTATGGTGGCAAATAAATCTTCACAGGACAGTAATTAACAACATAACACAAGAAATGCAAACTATAATGTGGCATTTTGTCAGTGTTGTGACCCCACCAACCATCAGAATCTTTTATTTATTTAGCAAAGTCACTAAGTCTGTTTCTGCTCTATATTCTGTTTAGGAGCACCAGATTCTTCCAGTGGCAACTTCAAACAGAATTAGTCACAACACACACGTCTTTAAATCTGACTATTTGGGAAGGAGTACTAAGGCCCAGAAATAGAGTATGTCCTAATCTGTAAATATGTATAGTAGACCCTTGTTTATGCAAGCCCCCACAAATCCAAACTAAGCAGCCATACAAACAGTCAACAGGAACAAATTAGCCAGTGAGACAACAATTCATACTTTCTCTGAATTTTCTGCTACAACTGGGCCCGTCTCAGCCACAAACTAGACAAAGGCGTTTAATATTCCAAATACATTGAAGACGGAGATGTTTTTTTCTAAGTCTCACAAATCCTGACAACCACCATTTTGGATTAGTCAGATTTGACTGTATCCAGAGTCGTCCCCCCCGTCGCTGGAATGTCTCAGCAGTGGTCAAGGTTGGAGATAAAATTAGAAATAAATTAGGTTTGAACGAGATGGCATTTTAATAATGTTAAATATGCAAAGCCCAGCCTGGCATTTTATATTTGCGTGGAATCTTGTGTTATTCACACTCAGGCCAGCAAAGAGAGATGATTTTGGGTCACAGGACCTTGTAGTGTATTAAAGTCTTAGGGTTTCCATCTATGTTGCAATAATTGGATCTGTGAAGCAAAGCCTCTTGTGTCTCACACAGTCGCTATTAGGTGTATTGAATTGCCATTGGCAACTATAAAGAGTCTGTCAAATAGCCAAAAATAATTAGATATAATGTGGACAATATACACATTTTAAATAGGTTCCTCATTCAATATTTAAAAAAAAGAAGCTTTCATCTCTTTACAGTGATAATTGCCCGTTTCTGATGGCAAATACATCCTTTGAGGGCCTTTAAGTGCCTCAGATTTCCACCACTCTGAGAGCACAGGGCTGTGTAACTAAGATGCAGCTGCAGCGCCCTTGAAAGGGATTGCAGAAGGACTTTGCACCTTGAAGTGGGACGCAAAGATGAGAAGAGTCATGTCACCTCCAGCTGGTCTGAGCACAAAGAGAAAGGTGACAGGGACTCACGAAGCCAACGGCGACAAACAGCAAACAGCAGCGCAACAATGGAGCAAGGTCACAAAAAATGGCAACAAAGCAGTTCTCATAGTATCTGCCGCAACTGGGATAGATGTAACATTATAGATCTGTGTGACTCCGAGCTGAGAATAAATGATACCGCTTTTTGCCCTTAAACAGGATGCGGAAAAACATGTTATTCGTACTTAATCAGTAGCACTAAACCAGCACCACAAAAATTGCTTTTTTATCCAAGAAAAAAGGAAAGAAAAACAAAGATTACCAGAATGAAACAAATGCAAAAAGACAAATACGTTTATTTATTTATTTTTGTTGCAAAGTTGGGGGCATGTTCATGGGGTTTTCTTCTGACCTGGAAGTGACTTATAAGCCTCTGGTGTTGAAATCAGCTCACCTGCTTTTAAATGGTCAGACATGACTAGAAAAGTAAAGCTGCCTGAGGCCATTACGAGGCACAGACACAGACACGCCACGGGCTGGCAGCGATCAGAAGCTGAATCACATTTGACACAAAACTAAAGTCACAAAAACAGTAGAAAAAAACAATACACATACACAGGCAAAAATGACACTCGTTTTTCATCATCTTGTGATTTTTGGTAATTGTCACTGCATGCCATTTGTCAAATGTCTGGATCAGCTTTGAAACCAGTTCTGTTTTAATGACTTAAACCATTGTAGGTAGAGTATATTACAACACACGACCAGTTTTTACACATGAAATCAATCACATCAAAGCTTAAAACTTTCCTAGCATGCATCCACATCACAAGCAACACTTTGTTTTGGTCAATTGTAAAAAGAAATCTGACAAGAGTTAGAGACGAATGCTTTGGCAATTATCTTTTTTTAAGATATTCTAAATCATTACCTTTGTCGAAGGACCTGCAGCATTTTTTTTTATTTTATGCTAAATTTTTACATTCAGTTGTTTGCACAAATTAGTTTTGTGTTAGAGATACACTGTGAAATCGGACTGCTGTCCTAAATCAGCCAATATTACGCATGGTTGATTATCAGTGATCAGTGATCGGCAGGTCGGAAACAACAAATCCGACTTCTTTATGATCAGTATATGCACCTTAGATCTAACAGGTCACACGGAAATGAGCACTCTTCAGTGGGGAAGTTGTTACTAAGGGAAGAAGTCTCAAAGTTAGTTTTTTATAGGTACCCATATGATAACAGATCAAATTAAGGATAAATAAAAGATGTAAGAAGCTATTTTCAAAGGGAACTTATGTGTACCCCTATACCACAACCGTATTAGCAAATAGCAGGGAGTTAGGTGAGCATTGTTTGTGAATTTGTCTCTGGATGACTAAATGAGATATTCTTTAATTATTTTGGTTTGGGTTTTATCTGTAGATACCACTGTGATTCAAAGAGGGACAGATGTGTCACTTTGGCCTTTTTTTATTCAATTATGCAGTTTTTTATCAATGTTTTATCACCCTAAAAACATTGTATTGTATCTAGTAAAATCTCACATTCTTGAGAACTCTGTCTAATGCAACACATTGATATCAGAGATGGTATTTACATGTTATGTGACATATTTCATATTTCCCATTTGACCTAGTTCCTCTAAGCTTAACAAACACCCTAAAGTGATGGTTACCAACTACACTAGGTTAGACCTAAAGCAACATCTGTAATAATGCTACTACAGCTACAATCATGCCATGCTGTTAAAAAATAATTCCACTTGAGTAGAAAAACAGAGAATATATCTAAGATGTAATTTCTAGATCTGCCTGTTCTCTGAGGGAGGCAAAAATAAATGAAAACTAAAGCATCTACCAGAGTGGCGGATTAGCCTCAAGGAAGACAGAAAGGCCACAAAGCAAAAAGGAGCAAAAACAGACATAGCCAGGTCACTGTTTTCAACACTCAGAAATAACTCTTCAGAGGCTTGATGTGCGACGAGAATCAGTCAGACTTGTGAAATTGTACGTACCAATAATAAAAAAACGTAACAGGAAGGGAAAACGCTTGCCGTTCGGAGTCTGACAGAGAAGAGTTACAACCGAGTGTTCCTGAAATGGTCTGACTAACATCCTGCTTCATGACATCCAACCTCCGCTCAATCTAAGCAGCAAAGTGACAGCAGAGCCTAAATTATGATTTTTTTTAGTGTTTTAGCTTTTAAAAACTACACTAATCTACAACAAATAGTCACCTCGCTTGGCGCTGAGCATCCACCAGCGTTACAAACTGGAAAACAAAAATAATATAGAGGAAATAACGTCAAATAAAATGATGGAGGTAGGCAGATAGCAGAAAGAGGAAGTTGAGGATGAGAAAAAGCTTAGGATAGAAGAGAGAAAAAATGTATTCATTTGGAAAACAGTCAGCCCATGAGAAAGTGGGCCTGTCCAGCATAGCAGTGCAGCGGGGCCGTCCCAGCAGGCGGCCCCTCTGATTTCATTAATTAACAGGACAAAGAGTACAAAACAGATGGGCCCGCAGAAGAACTCGGGCTCCTGAGTGACCCTCCCAGGCACAAATACATATATACACATGAATACATATACACATGAACATAATGCAGCACAAACATAACACAAACACATGCATGAACTTTTATCCAAACATACAGGAACACAAAATCAACAAGCTATATGATGATGTGCCTCTTCCAAACACACTGGCCAACTTGGCAACCAAATGGCAAACATCCACACCGATTAAAAGGCACCACAGGCCACCACATAATGGCAGCACAATCAATATAGGCTAAACAAAAAGCTATAAACACAAGAGGACAAAAAAGGGACTTGGCATGTCAATGAGTGAGGGAAGGACACTTGGTTTGGGCTGAGGCCAGCAGGGTCAACCTGCACAGATGAACAATGGTGCGGTAATTAGTTAACGAAGCACCCTAATGAGAGCCGACGACCCAACCCTATCCCTAACCCCGTAACCTTCCTAACCAGGTTGGGTGCGGTGGGGTTGCTGTGTGCATGTGGCATGTGGAGAGCAGCCCGAACCCACCTTAAGAGCAGGTCCAAGCTGCTCAGATCTGAGGCTACCTATGAACCTTGGAAGGCCAATCCAGTTTGTTTCCTTCAATCCGATTAGTTGTTTTTCAGATCCATACTAATTGCAGCACAGGAGCTGAGCCTTCCCCCTCCTCCTTTCCTATTCTCTTCCAACCCCCCAGCTCCAGTTTTGTCCACGTCAGCATTAACAGCTAATCTTCAATTCGAAGGGCCACTGCTAACATCTAAGCTCTGGTAACCAGGTGTTGGAACCGCACAAAGTCTTGCATCTTCATGTATATTCAGCTACAAATTTAATGTATTGAGTTTGTATTTTATTGGATATACCAACACAAGGTAGTGCATTGTTATGGAATGGAGGGAAAATGAGACATGGCTTTCAAAATGTTTTACAGATAAAAGTCTGAAAAGTGTGGCGTGCTGATGTTTTAAGTCCACCTTTATTACTCGAAATAAAATCTGTAAAAAAACAAAAATGTCAAAATCTAAGATATCTGACATATATAACAGTTTCTTTTTAATCTTCTTTCATTAAAAACAGCATTTTCCTCTATTTCAGCATTATACAATTAAAACCCCCACTGGGGGTGGACCGATCAAGCTTTTATTGGCCAATTTCTGATACAGTTTTCTGCATTTCTTTGAAGTCTGACTTGCCGATTCAGATTTGGACAGATTTCCTGTTTATCTGATTTTTATTAAACTAAGAAATCTGCATCATACTACATGCCGTTGATTATGCATTAATACATGGAGAACAGAGGGACTTTTTTAGGAAAAAATTTATTCTGACTTTTCACCCTTTTAACATTGTTCAGAGTTAATGAAGAGAAAATTGGCCGAGTGATTGGTGCATCTGTATTTACAAAATTATACGTTGAGACAATGCCCTCTAATTGAATAACAACATTAGGTGATCACACATTACTGACTCATCATCAGTGGACGTATTGTCCATGAGGTTGCAAAAAGGCTCAACAATCCATCACTTATAACAAATCCTCCATTTATGGGTAACTGGAACCAGAGACGGTCATTTTTCTGAGAACATCTGCTCCTCTCTTCCTAATCCCGTAACTGGTTTCAGTGAAGCATTTCACAGAGAAAAACAAAAACCGTAGCAGCTATGCCCCCTCCGCATCCAGAAAAACACAACTGCACACCACGGGCCCGAGGCAATACTTTGCCCCCGACAGGAAATCTAACCTCCAACCAGAAACAGCAGCCTCAACAGACTTCTCCCCCTGAAAATAATCAGCAACCTCATGTTTGTTTTGTGGATTATAATGCTCTGCTGAAATTTCACCTGTGACTTTCAGTGTTTTAAAGAAGGGTTAAAAACAATCCAGGATGCAACAGTACTGTAAATGTTTAATAACCTTTTTAACCAGGGGCATGGACCTTGCACCATTAATGTAATTTCCCTCTCACCCTGTGTGTCCTGCTGCTCTGTTAAACAGCCTTCCCATACACCTTTCGCTGGTTCTGTCGATGCCCCTTTGTGGCATTTGCCAACAAACCGGAGGCTCAGCGTTAGAGGGTAAAACACCAGAGCATCAAAACTTCTTCAATCCCAAAAGTCTTTCTCGAATCTGATCTATAACTACAGGTCCAGGTGTATTGCAGTAGAAAATAATACATGGATTTTAGCAACATTGAACCTGATGTTCATCTATTTGGATCAATTATTTTTTACATGGTGCTTCTGGAAATAGGCCACAACCGAGAAAACATCTAAACCCCTGCAGCTGGAGTTTGCAGATATAGTCTGAAAAAACAAAAAATAAACATTCTCAACTGTGAATAAGAAAATGCAAACCTAAATATGCTTTTGACCAGAGGCACCCTAAGATTGTTGCCCTTGGCAGCGTCTTATTTTTAGCATAACTGTGTATTTCTGTGTCTCACTGTAATTATCAACTAAAAATAGCAGTTTTCTGATATTTACACACAAAAAAACTAGCTTAATCTAATTGGTTTCATTTAAACAAAATGCAACAATCAATACTAATATTCTAAAATCTAACAACATTATTTGTTACAGTTATTATTAATGTTTTAACATTTGTCTATCCTCATTGTGTTCTTTATACAAAGACTTAAACAAAATTATAGAATAAAAACATGTTGCACAGGATTTGTTTTCCTTTTTACCTCCAAACTTTCTATATACTTACATATGGAGTTTAAAAAGCTGATATTAGCTGGTTCAATAGTCAGGCTGCCTGCTTAGACTGCTAGCCTGCAATCCGTTGCTTTACAACTGTAATTTTACAAGTGTTACTCTAGTAGGAGTAAAGGGTGGCCCTCCTTTAATCTTTACAAAGTAGATGTGTGTTTTTTTTTTACAAACACTCAAATTATGTTTTTCTTGTAAGCAAGAGTAATAGCCTTCTTTCAGTCAGCTGCCCAACAGTGCACAGCAACAGATGGATGATAGGCAGTGATGGATTAGGAAAGGTATGCCAGAATATTTTAGCGGTTTTGAAAGCTTTTTAAAGCAGCATTCCTCAGATTCTGGAAACTGGCCCATGTCTACAGCCACCAATTTAAATTGGCCATATTACAGAACAAATGTTGCTAACCACTCACATTAGTCACTTCACAATATTAATTACACAAATAACAGGAAACCTCTCTTATTTGGTCTGGCGGCCATGTCTGGTGTAAACCTTTTTAATGTAGATACTATGGAGTTGGAGAATGAAAAACCACTTAAATCATCGTGCTTAAAAGTGACCACAGAAAATCTGGAGATTTATTTTAGAGACATCAAGACTGAAATATGATTCCAGCGAAGACACTGTCGGCAGAACAAATAAACAAGTAGCTTTGAATTATATCTTTTAACATCATAACCAAATTCTGTTTAATTATATTGAGTATACTTGTCAGCTCCTTCAAATCCTAAATAAATCTCGATTTAAACATTTTCAAAGAATTTTAAATTATTTCAAAATATGTTTAGAAACCTACACAAAAATTTAAAACAAAGATAACTGAAATATATTTATAGAGAAAAGCAAAGATAAAGCCTACTGCTTTAAGAATTATACTGCAGTAATTGATTCTTAGAGTTTGGTGTTACAAATATAAAATTAACTGCTAAATTTAGAAGTATGTTTTAAGTAAACACACTCATTGTACAGAACCTATTTACAGCATCAGTGATGATTTTGGTTTCCAGCCTAGACTGTGCAGCAAAAATCTTTCGAAACCGGTAAACGTATTGTTCTTCTAAGCAAAAGAAGGATGACAAAAACTTCTTTCAGCCACCTGTACAGCAGTCCAAAGCCACAGGTGGTGGAAGGGCAGCATAGTGTTGTTTATTTTTATTGTTTTTCATGAATTTTATACATATAATACACTCATCATTTATGGTTGCATGGCATCAGTAAAAATTATAACTTTGGTGTTGTTGAATACTGCCATGATATTTCCTATTATAACAACGCTCTGCCTCCCCCCTTCTGTGAAATTTAACAACTCAGCCACTAATACATATAGAAGAATAGGTAGACCCAGGTCTGCTTATAAGTAAATTTCTGAGTATTTGTTACACCCACTTATGTTGAAATGAAAATGAAAACAAAACAAAAAATTTACCTACATATCTTTATATCCCTATTCTGTATTTTGGACCTGAAAGTACATCATGTTGGCTGACATGTTTATAGAATAAAACTAATGGGAGTTTTAATAAACAGCAAAAAACCCCAGCTGTTCAGTATTCAGCCTGCCAATAAGAGACGATCAAAGAAATCGTCAGATTCTGATCTCTGACTGACTGCTAAATCTCAAGTTTTCAAGTTTTTTACATTTTTACATTCATGCAAAGTGTTTTGGTTTATAGGAGGGCAGCGTCAAATCCCCACCAGCAACCTGCCAAGTTGAGCTTCCAAAATCACACACACACACACACACTCGGGGTCCTGACTTTCAGTTGCTTCAGCAGCACCTACTTTTAAGAGGTAATATGACTCACTGAGTAACTCTTTGCAGTTGCTCAGAGCATACTTTGAAGCACACACAGCAACAGGCATGTTGTAATAAATCTAATAACGGCTGTAGAAAAAACCTTCAAACATTTGTAAGTTGCGGCTTTGACTTTTTCTACTTCTCATTATTTCAAAGTCTGGCATGACTTGACATTATCGCTGTGTGTCAGAGCTGTGCCGCCCGACTGAGTCCAGCGCCTTAAGTTAATGCAAAATAGCTGAGAAGTTGTTATGGAGACATGAATCCCATTGGGTTGTGCTGTTACAGCACGGTCTCCAGAGGCTGGCGTCACCCCCAGCAACAGACTTGCTCCAACAACTGCACCCAACTCTACCTTTTCTCCACCCCTGGGTTATGCTGCCATTCTGTGCCACCAATTTTCACTCTCAAATGATCCTATTGTACATGCGTGCGTGCATGTGTGTGTGTGTGTGTGAGTTCAAGCTGACAAAGACACACAGTCCCGGCTCCCACACCCAATGTACATGGCCAAGACTTCAACGTTCACACCTTCATGGATATTCAAATCTCAGTCAGCAGCTCGGAGTCACACCAGAAACAAGCCGCTGGGATTCACCCGTCCTCTCATGCCTTATTCCCCTATATTTATTAATAAAACCAAACACAAGCAGGACCTTTCTGGCAAAGTGTCTGTCCCATTTACCCACATTTGAATGTTCATGCTCCAGCAGTGTAGGAGGGGAAATTTATTATAGAAACTCCTCAATCAGAGCAGACACACTCCTTGCAAATCTCAATAGTTACTTCAATATTCAAATGAAGACCTCACTGGCTGAATCTGCTCGAGTTGGAATTCAACTTTTTCCTTCCCTAAAACTCAGCTGAAACAACTTCTGTGAGCTCTGTGCTGAGCATAAAACCTGTATGGGTGTTAGCAGGGGCTCCAACTACCCCATTCAGGTCCCCCAGGTAACCATGGCAATGAAGACCAAGAAAGAACGCTTTCATGTTGGCGCCCTGAACCGGGATTTGGAGTGGGGAAATGAGCAGACAGGAGAAGCAGAAGGAGGAGGAGGGTGGCTGCTCCAAAATGCACTCCTAAACTTTACAAGCCATACAGTGGGAGGCAAAATGCAGAGAAGCAGGAAGAATAATAAAAAAAACAACAAGCTGGTAGAAAAAGTTAGCCAAGCATAAACCTATTTAAGAAAAACTCACCGTTTTGGAATCCAATTCGTGTCTGTTTTGAGCCAAAACCTTTTCCACGCCGTCCTGATCTGCGTATGTGACGAAGCCGAACCCCCTGCAAAAAAAGAGGAATGAAATTAACCATACATATGCAGCCATCTTTGGGGGAGAAGCTCAGTGGTCCCTTCAAGGGAGGTCCGATATGCCTAGATTATTCCAAATATTAGCTAAAGACAAGCTTCAGCTAGCAGCAATAATTATTCCTACCACCACTATTATAATACAATGTAATGATAGGTACAGCTATAAACCTTTTATCTATAACATTTATATATTATTGTTTTGATAATTACCTCTAGGATAAATACCTGCGAAATGTGGTAATGATTTCAACAGAGATTCACCCACCAACCAGGCCTTTCCCAGATAATTTTTGGTTTTCCTTGATGCGTTTATAGACAAAACATTGCTGCTAGTTTTTGGTTTTGATGCATTTAAGAGATATATTTTTAAAAAATCTGTTTGAAGTATTTGATCAAATGATCACTGATCAAAGCCAAACAAGCAATGATTATCCGATTACAATCTCTGGCCGATTGATTGGTGCATCTTTGGGTTTTCAGTAGCTTACCAACTGTACCCTGATAACAGTAATGGATGGTGCTTCTTTATTTTTCAAATTCTGCGTTTTGATAAATATTTCTTAACAGCCAAATGTGCCTTTTTTATAAAAAAAAAAAAAAAAGCTTTGTAGTCAACGTCTTTAAGCCAGCTAACCAGCAGTGTGCAGCAGCAGGCTATTCTCTTTATAGCTGAAGAAAACAGCCTGGCACTTCATTGAACTGATTTCAAACTGAATGAGTGAAAACCTTAGCACCTTTGAAAACATATGGTTCGTTTAGGTATATATAAATATAAAAAAATCTGTTATTGCTTTTGCACTAGTTAGGTCACCCCCCCTATACAAGATTATCAGTGGTCACCATCTGGCCACCCTGTTTAAAAACATTCTGGGGGCGCCCCTGGAATATAAAGCAGGCATGAGGCATCCAGTGATAGGACGGCGGGGCGCACACGCCTCCTTTCCTTACCTCGACCGCTTGGTGACGGGATCCCGCATCACCATGCACTCCTTCACCTCGCCAAATTTGCAGAAGTACTCCCTCAAGCCCTCTGCAGAAGACAACGAGGACAGCGAACTGTTAAATAAACTCAGGAAGGGGGGGGGGGCAAGTTCTCCAACAGAGACCTCCCCATACACACACATGTGTTGCTGGGGTGGCCGGAGAGAAACAATGGGGTCGGGGTGGACCACGTTGTGTTTGTGTCCCTCCAGACCTCCCAGATTACAGCGGAGGCCACAAAACGAGATTGCAGGCTTTTTAAGCAGCAGCAGCATCTGTGGGATAATAACACGGCTAACTAGAATAAACTGTGTTCATGCGTGTCTCCTAGAATAAATGCAACGATGAGGGAGGGGGGACAGCAGCAGAATCATGGGAATAAGTAGGCGCTCAACTTCAGCCTCGACTCCGAATAATCGATAACTTTATTATGTGTGCATTTATTTTAATAGTTGTGCCCTCCTCTTTTATTAACTGCGCAAACGACCGCACAGGGGGGGGGGGGGGCACACATACAAGTCTGGTTGTATGTTTGCGCGATTTCCAATGTTAATCTCCTGCGTCTCTGCAAGTCTTAAATCCTAAGAGCTGATCCTCAGGGAACAGCAGCCTTTCTGTGTCTCAACTATTTACACGGGTTTCTGTTTTAACTTCAAGAAGCATGGACGCTGTGTGTTTCATAGAGAGAGGTTGTTTCATCCAGACAGTGTTAAAGTAGAGTGCGGGACAGCTCACCTTGTGTTGTCTGCCAACTCAGACCCCCGATGAACATTTTGCTGAATGAGAGAAACACAAGCCTTGTAAGTCACACAGCACAAAGCGCCTCTTTCGAGCACATTTATGAGGAAATCTGGAGGATTTTTCTATGTAATCTAGCATCAGTAAAGTAAAGAAGAAAAGCATCGGCCATGTTGCGAAGTCACCCATCGGCCAGCCGGGCCGTTATAATCCCCTAGAGGAGGAGGAATAAATAATAATAATAAAAACACAGGGATGATGGAGAAGTTGCAGTGTGGACCATTTGGAGGAACACCGCGATAAATAAACAAACAAGAAGGATGAGGAGGAAGCGAGGGAGGCAGGCGGAGAGAAGCGGTGCGTCTGTGTCTCCTCCGGTGAGTGGATCCATCCCACACACACACATTCAGAGAGAGAGAGAGAGAGAAAGACGCACATAGACACACACACGCAGCGTGCTCGTCTTTTGTCTCGGCGCGGAACTCCACTAAAGTCCAAGGTGAACTCAAAAACGGGTCCAGAAACCAAAGCGGTGGGATCCGGACCGGCTCGTTTACCAGGGGTCGTGGGGGGAGTTGTCCGTGCCGGAGGACAGGCTGCTCTGGCTCCCTTCCGTGTCCATTCTGCTCTCCTGCTGCTGTGGTTCCCGCACTGGTGAGGCGAGGAGAGGCAGTGAGGCTTCCACCGCTGCTGCTGCTCCAGACTCAGGGGCGGGCAGGCTCGATGAGAGCAGGAGGAGGAGGAGGGGTGAGGAGGAGAGGGGCAGCAGAGGTGGGGGTGGGGGAGGATGAAAAGAGGAGGGCTGAGTGAGGAAACACACGAATGCATTCGCGCTCAGGGAGAGACTCCGCCCTCTACCTCAGTTGTTCCCGTAGCCTCGGACCTCCCCTCCTCTTCCTCTGCCCTTCTCTCCTGCACATTGGCTGGCTGTGTTCATGCTGCCAGTGGCGCTCTCTCTGTGGCGTTTCCCCGCCGTTCCTGTCATTGGCTGATCACAACAGCACGGTCCATTAAAGAGTATTGAGTGGAGCGGGACCCACAGTGTCCTCTGCCAGTTTGGTAACCTGTAGGCTAGGGGCATCATAACAGCAAATAGAGGACATATATATATATATATATATATATATATATATATATATATATATATATATATATAAATATATATATATATTTATAATATATATATATATTTATAATAAAAACTGTAACAAGTCATTTAAATAAATTCAATTTCTACTGAAGAATAAATTAGTACCCCCTCCCCCCATCATCTATTTCTAGCTCATCGGGTGTGTATCAATACTCAGTATTTTCAAGCAGGTTCATACTGTTTACTTTGTTCCTCCAGGAATAGAAAAAAAGATTAGATATGGATATGAACATTTCTTTAAAAAAAAAAACAACAAATATTTATCGGGATATCCACATTTTTTCACAAGACTGTATTCTTAATTATAAACCCAGGCATCTTCACTCATTTACATTGCCTTGCAGAAGAATTCGTATCCCCTGAACTCTTCCAGTCACATTACCACCATAAATTTAAATGTATATTATTACTATATGTTAAAGGTTTTTATGTATAGAACCAACTCAAAGTACATTTGTGAAGTGGAAGGACAATTGATTTATGGTTTGCAAAATGTTTTACGGATAAAAAACTGGCATAAATTTTTATTCAGCCCCTATCTTCATAGAACCACCTTTCACTTACAGCTGCACCTCTTTTAAGATATGTCTCTACTAGCCTGGTACATGCACAGACTGAAATGTTTCCCATTCTTGTCTACATAATAGCTCCAGCTCATATTACATCTAACAAATTAAAGTGATTTGATTTAAATCACATTGACCAATTGGTCTAAATCACAGCTCAAGTATTTTGCAGCCTCTAACAGGTTTTGTTTCAGGATTGCCCTTTAGCTCCATTTATCTTTCCATCATCTCTGACCCGCTTCCCTGTCCCTGCCAAAAAAAAAACATCCCCATTGTATGATGCAACCCCCACCATCTTTCACAGTGGAGACGGTGATGGGGAGTATAAGCATGATAAATAATTTTCAAACCTTTTTCACCTTTAATATAAGATTGTTCCCTTACATTTCCACTGAAAACAGGTATCTATTTGTGCTTATCCTTGCAGGGTTGCGGGAGAGATGGTGCCTATCTCCAGCGGTTATCGAGGAAGAGGCAGGGTACAGTCTATAGAGGACAGCTGGAAAAAATATTTTAAAAATGTATAAAGCTGCAATAACCTGGATACAAAAGTCTGCAAAGTCTTAAACTGATACTTTGCTAAAGCACCTTTGATTCCATTCAACATCCAGTCTTCTTTTATTTGAAGTCTGTCACCATCCCACATCTTACTAACATACAGTACGTCTAGTCTGACTTGCAAAAGTTCTCCATCTTTTGTCTGCAGCCCTCTTTGGATGATCCCTCAGACTTTCTGTCAGATTTAGTTTTGAACTTTGTCTAGGTCATTCCATGATGCAGCCACCACCAAGCTTCACTGATAGCAGTCCACGTTTTATGATCTGGACTGCTGTTACTGAGTCAAACATAGCATCAAAGGTTCTGTTTAGTTTGATCAGACCACCACCCATTCTCCCAAAACGTTTTTGTAGATTTTAGCTAGGCCTGGCTGTTTTCTTTGGAATATAAGAATTTTATATGCAACCCTGCTGCTTAGTTCAAATAAATGGAGAACACAGCTAATTCTCATGGCTGCTTCACTTGTTAATGCTCTCCTTGCTTGGCCCGTCAGTTTAGGTGGACAGCTGTGTCTTTCTAGGTCTGCTGTCTTTTAGCTGTCACTAAAAATCTCCAGCAAACCTCTGAGACCTTCAGAAAACGGCTGGACTTATACAGAGAAGACAATATACACAGATAGACTCTATTTACTAAGTATGTGGTTTCTTATACTAATGCACTCCAAATTTATCAAAAATTTAAAAAGATAGATAGATACATTTTTCTTACACTTTCCAATTGTGTGCTTCGTTGTGGGCCTATTACATAAAATCCCAATAATATTAAAATGTTCATGGTGTATCATAATTTTCAAAGGCACTGTATACTCCCCAACCATCAACTAAACTTAATAGTAGATTTTAGACCGTAAGAGATGATTAAGGCCTGCTTCTCTCTCTGAGGGCAGTGAAGCCTCAGGTGCATGGAGAGATGAGTAAACTACCCTACAGGAGCAAAGCTCATCAAGAGCCAATGCTCCTATGCCATAAATAACCAATATTTATAAAACGTCTCACAAATTAACATAATGTTTTAAATAAATATTGAGACAAAATCACATTAAAAGATGCAAAACATTTAAAATGAGGCACAAAAAATGCAAAACTAGCTTTTTCACACAGTCTCCTCATTCATTTCCTTGACTCTCTCTGCAGGGGCCTGGTGGATGAAGAATTTGCCCGTGCAGCAGCCAGATTCCCTTAAATTATCTACATGGGCCCATGCCGTTAACACAGAAAAGTAATTCACAGGATAAATAAAGAAAAACAAAAATAGGTTCTAATAGCAATTGCTATTCTACGTACCTTCTAAGGGTTTTGTTACTTGTTTCAACTGAAACACGTTCAGACTGGATGGATCATGTCTTTGGTTTTTTATTTGATTCATGTCTGTAGTTTCTCTGGGCCATGCTAACACATGGATGGGCTTTGGTCTAAACCATTCCTTTGTAGCTCCAACTACAATCCTGTGCACCCTTCCTGCTGAAGAAAAGCGATCCCACAGCATGATGCTGCCACCACCATCTGACAGAACCAACCCATATGTATTTTAATGTAAATTAGTATTTCAAGGAAAAGAAAAACTAAAATTAATCTTCGAATGTCAAGCATGCTTTCATCAACTGGATTAAAGTTGCTAAATTTTATTTTATTATTTAAAAGGGGTAGCACTGACTATATTACGTAAGTGAAAACTACAGTTTGAGTGGCTTTTGAGGTTACTGACCAGAAAAGAGGTAGTCAGATGTGTCTCAGCTTGGGTGCATGAGACATGAGATCAAGAGTGATCAATCAGGTGAGTCACAAGGGTTTCAACACTAAAATATTTGCATTCCTGATTTCTGTGAAAAAGTCTATTTGAACAATGAGGTTATGAAATTCAGGAAGCATTACTAAACGTTATTACTTTCAAATGCAGCACTTAATGGTTTTAACGGTGTAAGCAGTGCACCTAGAGAGGCATAATGATTTAAGTCTGCTACAAATAAATAAATAAAATAGGGGCAGAACAGGGTTGGTTGTCCCAATTATATGTCAATGAGAAAAAAGTTAGAAAGGAGGCTTCTGAAAAATATTAGTTTTTAATACAATATTTCAATTTACAGTGTTGAATTTCATATCTTAGTTGAAACAAGATCTTGTAGAGGCAACATCTCATATGCCATGAAATGACAGAACATATAGGCTTGACTACTACAAAATGTTGGGGTTCATGGTGGTGGAGGGCTCATGGGGTTGAGATATGAATTCATTGGTGGGTTGGAACTGTTTCATCCTGTGGTGGCTCTGGTTGGCGGGCTCGTTTGGACCAGGTAGACCCCTCTTATGTACATGGCCCCTACCCGGAAGGGGATGGGGGTCGCCTGCAACTGGAATCGGGGCAGCGGGTCGGTGTCTAGGCAGGGGTCACTCGGGTTCGGGCGGGGCCGGAACTGGTCGAGGCTGGTGCTGGGGCAGTCTGCCTGTCTCCACCCCTGGGGGGAAGGGGACCATCTCCTGGGTCAGGGAGATGGTCCCTATGGGGTATTGGCACCTGGACCTGGGAGTATAGAGTGTATATGGGGAGTGTAAGTGAGTGTACGACGTCCATTCTTGTGTGTCTTTACATTGGGTGTTTTTATGTGTACGCATGAGGGTGGGAATGTGTGATTGTGACTGTGTGTGCCTGTTTTTGTGTCAGGTTGGGTCTTGGACTGCTCCCTCTCCTGGATCAGTTTAGGCCCCCCATCAACTGTGGGGCCTCTTTCTTCCCCGCCACACTACTTGCCGATGGCTGGTGTCTCTGCCCGCTGGTGTACTTGTGGTTCTCGGTATCCGGGGCTGGGTGCTTTGGTGTGTGCCGGCTCACTCCCGGTGGCTGCTTGCCAGGGCCTGGGCCCTGTGCTCTGTCGTGCCTCTGCTTGGGGAGTGATATGTCCCAGGGTCTCAGGTCTCTGGGTCCATGGCTGGATCTGCTCTGACATATACTGTTGCCGGCAGGGCCTGTGGGCTCGTCGCTGCAGCTCCCTGGGGCTTCTGCACTGCGGCTGGGTGGTTCCCTTGGGATTCTCCCCTGCTCTTCTCTTGGGGAGTTGCAGTAGTCCTGTCCGTGGTTCTCCTGGGGTTCCTGTGCTCTGGGGGGGCCTTTGGATGTCTGGGGCTCGGTTCTCCTCCGTATCTGCCCCGGGTCCAGGGGGGCTGGTCTGTGGCTCCTCACACTTGCTATTGCATTTTTTTATGGAGAAACCTTATATACACAAGCACTCAGACCCACAAATGTTTAGATTCAGGTGTTAACAGATACACAAATGTTCTATATTGAGCCGCAGTTACAATTAAATACATTGCATTCATAGCAACAGCACTTTTTGATAACAATGCTGTTATTATATATGTTACTGCAGGTGTAGAAGCAAGCAGGGTGTTATTTTGTAATCTCTTCATTCTTCTTTCTCTCCTCCATTCTTTTCTCCTTCTTTCATAAATATCAAGCAGAGTAATAAAGCGTTAGCTGTAATGCTCCACTTGTGAAAGTAAATCTGTTGGGCTTCTTCTGGGCACTCAGACAAGCAATTCTGAGCTCTACTTTGCCGGACAGGACACAGTTTAAAAAAAAAAGTATCAAGGTGTCTATAACAGAACAGAATCCAATCTTTATTTTATTTACTCACTTTCTGAGCCACAATTTTTACAGATATACAGTGACTGCCCTGGTGTACAGTTTTGGTGTGCCCACTTCTTGCCCACTTCTTGCTCCATCATAGGAGCTGAGATCACCTTTTCATCGCACCCCAAAATAGCTGTGCTCAGCTGTACACATCCTTCACCCAGTTCTTCATCCACTCACTCTATTACGGTTCAGTTTCCACCTTAACCCAATCTACCCCAATAACCCTGTCCCTTGGCCCATGTGACAGGCTGTACCAAAGAGCTAAGTGGCAGATTAGCAGTTTTAACTCTGAGTGAGGCTCAGTCTTTGCTGCTCAGCTGAGTAGCTCCAACAAGGACCTCACTTTCTGGGACTTTATAATGCTGCCTGTAATAGTTATGGGTGTTGTTTTGGGATCAGATAAAACAAAAGATTACGGATTCATTGTCTTTTCCCCTTCAAATTCAAATCCAGTCTGTATGTGTGCAGTAAATTTGAAGAGGGAGAGCTAAAACGAGCAGCCCCCTTTCTCACCCAAATCTCCTCCTTTCAGCACCTGACTGAAAGTTTTTGGTTGGAATGGGTGAACATTCACAACACCACATGATGATCCATGCATGTGCCGGTTCTGAGAAGGACTGCAGGGTGATTGTGTGTGTGTCAGCGAGGGGAGGCAGATCAGGGGGAGTGTGTGACTGTGGCCTGGTGGCCCATGGAGAGTGAGCAGTATGTAGGACAGGGCCTCGCTCTCACCAACCTATCCCGGCTTGAGCCGCGGCTGGGCGTGCTAAATTTCTGCATGCATGATCAATGGCGCTGGATGAAAAAGAGAGGAGAAAGACAGCAGCAGGGTGGGGGAGGGGAGAGGAACAAGTTAGGGCACTGTTTAAAGACACATTTGAGCAAAACTTATTAGGTTTATGTGCTACCAAAGTTAGCACAGTGTTGTCATTAGTATTTTAACAGCACACGGTGCAGATGAGCAAGAAACTGATTTTTCTTTCCATCTAGAGAAACTTTGACTAACTTTTTTACAGGCTTAGGCAACAATTTTGGCTAATTTAAAATTCTGGCAAAGCTTGCATGGAAGCAAAATTTACACAACTGCCTGTGTGTATGTGTGTCTGTGGGTGTGTCTGTGTGAGAGAGCTTTTCAGTGCACTCGTTGGCCTCCTTTCCCCTAACCCATCTCCATCCCTCTGTCTTGTTGTCATTCTGCCACCTCAGTTGTTTGTCTAATGCAAGTCTTCACTGCTTAGGTTTCCCTGACCACAACTGACCCAGAGCTGGGAGCCTTTTGTCTAGGAGCGACCCCTGACCTCTCAGGGCCTGAGACTTGCCTGGGACTTACTCTCAAGACCCTTGAGGCAGTTTGAAAAAGAGCTGAGGAGGGGATTCCAACGAAAAGACTCAGAAAGCAGTGTTCAGATCCTAATATTAACACTGTCAAAGCCTTTATTTAGCTTGAAGAGATTATGATAAAGCATCTCTTCGGCCACAGAGTCCTTGTCAAACAGTCTGTTTTATCTTTTTTTTTTGTGATGAAGACAAGTTTAATTGAAAGAATAGTAAAAGGCAACATAAAGAAAATTACAAAAATAAAACAATTTATTTTTTTTATTAAATCTTTATTAACCAGGCGGGATGATTTAGAACAATTATGCACCCTGGCAAATGGCAGGAGAGGGGGGGAAAGGGGGGTATAATAAAGTAAATTAAATGCTAGCAAGCTGTTTTACAGTCTGATTATTTGCTGGTTTGGGAATGTTGTTTTTATGTCACAATCCTGATGTGTTTTTGGGTTTAGACTTTCTTTGTGTATTAATCTCATCATTTCCTTGTTATGTTCCTTATGTTTTGTCTCCATGTGTTGCTTATGGTTAGGTGTTTTTTGTTTATTAGTTTATTCTTTTGTGTTTTACTCCCTAGTTTACCTTGTTCTTTGAGTTATTTTCTGCTAGTTCTCTGTTATATACAGGTCCTTCTCAAAATATTAGCATATTGTGATAAAGTTCATTATTTTCCATAATGTCATGATGAAAATTTAACATTCATATATTTTAGATTCATTGCACACTAACTGAAATATTTCAGGTCTTTTATTGTCTTAATACGGATGATTTTGGCATACAGTTAATGAAAACCCAACATTCCTATCTCACAAAATTAGCATATCATTAAAAGGGTCTCTAAACGAGCTATGAACCTAATCATCTGAATCAACAAGTTAACTCTAAATACCTGCAAAAGATTCCTGAGGCCTTTAAAACTCCCAGCCTGGTTCATCACTCAAAACCCCAATCATGGGTAAGACTGCCGACCTGACTGCTGTCCAGAAGGCCACTATTGACACCCTCAAGCAAGAGGGTAAGACACAGAAAGACATTTCTGAACAAATAGGCTGTTCCCAGAGTGCTGTATCAAGGCACCTCAGTGGGAAGTCTGTGGGAAGGAAAAAGTGTGGCAGAAAACGCTGCACAACGATAAGAGGTGACCGGACCCTGAGGAAGATTGTAGAGAAGGGCCGATTCCAGACCTTGGGGGACCTGCGGAAACAGTGGACTGAGTCTGGAGTAGAAACATCCAGAGCCACCGTGCACAGGCGTGTGCAGGAAATGGGCTACAGGTGCCGCATTCCCCTGACCTGGGCTACAGAGAAGCAGCACTGGACTGTTGCTCAGTGGTCCAAAGTACTTTTTTCGGATGAAAGCAAATTCTGCATGTCATTTGGAAATCAAGGTGCCAGAGTTTGGAGGAAGACTGGGGAGAAGGAAATGCCAAAATGCCAGAAGTCCAGTGTCAAGTACCCACAGTCAGTGATGGTCTGGGGTGCCGTGTCAGCTGCTGGTGTTGGTCCACTGTGTTTTATCAAGGGCAGGGTCAATGCAGCTAGCTATCAGGAGATTTTGGAGCACTTCATGCTTCCATCTGCTGAAAAGCTTTATGGAGATGAAGATTTCATTTTTCAGCACGACCTGGCACCTGCTCACAGTGCCAAAACCACTGGTAAATGGTTTACCGACCATGGTATCACTGTGCTCAATTGGCCTGCCAACTCTCCTGACCTGAACCCCATAGAGAATCTGTGGGATATTGTGAAGAAAACGTTGAGAGACTCAAGACCCAACACTCTGGATGAGCTAAAGGCCGCTATCGAAGCATCCTGGGCCTCCATAAGACCTCAGCAGTGCCACAGGCTGATTGCCTCCATGCCACGCCGCATTGAAGCAGTCATTTCTGCAAAAGGATTCCCGACCAAGTATTGAGTGCATAACTGTACATGATTATTTGAAGGTTGACGTTTTTTGTATTAAAAACACTTTTCTTTTATTGGTCGGATGAAATATGCTAATTTTGTGAGATAGGAATTTTGGGTTTTCATGAGCTGTATGCCAAAATCATCCGTATTAAGACAATAAAAGACCTGAAATATTTCAGTTAGTGTGCAATGAATCTAAAATATATGAATGTTAAATTTTAATTATTACATTATGGAAAATAATGAACTTTATCACAATATGCTAATATTTTGAGAAGGACCTGTATATGAAGTGACTTTTTCTGAGAACAGCTCTACCAGTACTAGAATGAGTTAAAGTCTTAAAATAAACTTCTACCAAATTAAGTAGTGGTTTTCAAGTAAACAGGCTTATCATACAGAATATTGTAGCTTTATGTGATATGTTGGTTGGCTCTTCTTTACTGTTAATGCAAAACTTTGCCTGCTTTTTTATGGAAGAACTATGAACAAATAAACAAATTTGTCTTTCTTGAACGTGAGAAAAAAGTAGAGCTGCATTCTTTCGGTCAACTGGCTGGCAGTGTGCAGCAACAGGTGGGGAAGGGCAGTGCTGTGTTGATGCATTATGCATCAAAAAACAGGAGTATGTTACTCCAGTTACTCCAACCATTACTGCCAACACTTTCTGTAGTATCTCATTAAAAGTATTTCAAACCCCTGAATAAGTGTGATGTAACATTTTTGTTGGTTGGAGACTATACGTGTTTGAAACTCTGATACACCTTGATACTGGTACCAGCCCGTGCCTACTTCCAACTAATTTATAAAAATAAAAAATAAAATGGGGCTACAATAAATCGTTGGGGAACACCCAAAGTGGATCTGGTGTGTTACTTCCTACAGTATAAGACTAACTTCCATCAGGTTCATTGTTTCTAAACCAGTACAGGTAAACATCTAAAAGGCCACAACCTCTCTCACAGCTTTCAGAGTCTAAAGCTTTTATTTTAATGTGATTCAAAATGAAAATGAGGAACAAGCTGCTCCTCAAAAACCTCATTGAATAAAACAAAGTCTGCTTATAAGGTAAGACTGGTAAAAAACAAATTATGCGCAATTATTTTGCAAGAGAGCATCATGAAGTTTTAACAGTGGAAAAGTCCTTTGAAGTGGAAACCAGGAAAGCATTTGGAAGCACTTCATTTGCTCTGAGTGTGTGTGTTTTTTTTTTTCTTTATCACCTGGCAGGTGGTGAGCAGAAAAATCATTATAGGACAGAGGAGATGGGAGGGAAACAAGCACACCTGTGAATGTGCAGGAGCTCCGCCTCCATTCTCCAATCACAATCCCTCCATCCCTCAGGGGAGAAGGTGTTGCAGTGGCAGAGAGACAAAGGGAGGAGAGAAAGGCAGAGGAAGGAAGAGATTGAAGGGGAGATTTACATGCAACAGTTGACTGGAGTTTGAGTTAACCTTTTATTAATCACAGCCACACTAAACAAACTAGACTGATGGTGCGGGGAGGCTCCGAGAGAGTCTTCCAAAGGTGACTTCCTGTGAGAGCAAACACACCACTGCCTATCTACCTTAATGACACAGGACTATTTCTGTCTGACGGCCGCATGGGGTGTGGGTGGGGGGTGAGCAGCAGCGGAAATCTGTGCTGTAACACCGCACAGACAGACGGCTGGGCGGACGAACCCAGGAACAGCACACACACACATGCACACACAAAGGCTAGTGGATACAAATCAGCTGAGACCTAACACTTAAAGACAGATTGTCAATACTCCACTTGCCGCCATGGCGATTGCTGCGAGGATCACAGTTTGTTAAAGGACTGTTTATTCATCGCTGTTGCTCTTGGTGCATTATTAACTCGGATATGTCTACTTATTCTGTATCTCATGTCACATCTACAGACCTATGCTTGGTATTGTTTTAAATCACAGCCAAAAACCGAGAGAAAGTGTAAAAAAAGTAAAATGTAGAGTTTCTTGCAAAACCTTTTCTGGTCTTTTCACATTTTGTCATGTTACAATCACACACTTGAGAGCATTTTAGTAGCATTTTGTATAAAACACAAACACAAAGTACACCATAATTGTAAAGTGGAAGGAAAATAGTATGTGGTTTCAAGTTTGTTTTTTTACAGTCTACAAAGTGTAGCATCCAGTTATAATCACCCTGAGTCAATAGTTTGTAGGACCAAGTCTTTTGGGGCTCTTCCTACAATCACGGAGTATTAGTCATAATATTAAAACAAAAAAATTATAGAATTATGATTATAAAGTCATAACATTATGAAAATAAAGTCATAATATTAGGTCTACTTGAATAAAGGTGTAAAATTTTGCGAATAAAGTCATAATATTACGAGAATTAAGTAATAATTTTTTGAGAGCTCGAACAAGAAAGTCTTCCCCTTACGTTAAAATGAGGAATATTGAGCATTTTGTGAAGTTATACTTTTGTATCGGTTTAACAAAAAAGGAAATAAACTTTAGCACATCAGCATCAAACTATTACCAGTATCAGGACTTTTAAACAATTGTGCAAACAACTGTCTATTTCAAAGGAAAAACAAAAATTCTAATAATAATTTATCTAAGTCTGGCCCTAATACTCTGTAGTACTTTCTAGCTTTGCTAGCCAGATCCTGGCTTTTCTTGTACAGGATAGCCCTTTATTCATCTATCTTAACATCAACTCGGCCCCTGGTACAGAAAAGCATCCCCACAGCATGATGCTGTCAACCCCATGTTACACAGTTGAAATGGTGTGCTCAGGGTGATTTTCTGCCACAACCAGAGCACTTTCTTCCAGATGTTTGCTGTGTCCCCTACATGACTTGTGGCTGTCTAATGTGTTCCTTTGTCTCCCTGATGTGGTGTTTGTTCACAGATGTTCTCTAACAAACCTCTGAGACCTTCATAAAACAGCTGGATTATTATTATTTATACTGAGAGTCAATTACACATCATTTATGTAACTTCAGAAAGTATTTTCTTGCACTGGGTTTCAATTAGCGGAATCATTTTAAAGGGGAGGAGAATAAAAATGCACGCCACACTTTTCAGTTTTTAATTTGTACAAAATTATGGAAACCATGCATAATTCCACTTTGCATTTGCTCTGTCATGTAAAATCTTGCTAAAATTCATCGAAGTCTGTGATTGCAATGTGCTAAAATGTGAACAATTTCAAAGGGAATACCTTTGCAAGCCACTGCATGACCTAACATAGTTTACACTGTGCTTGAAAAGGGTAGTTGCGATCATGAATGAGGTATTATTTTTCACTTCGAGACCGATGCTTACTCATATTTACAGTAGATGCCTCATCCGACCTCCTCCACGGGGGAGAGAGATAAAGTCACAGGACGATTGTCGGGAATCACACCACTGCACACAGAGATGGAATCACGACCATCCCTGAGACCATCGTCGTGCTGACCTAGAAGACAAGACTGCACGGTGACTCATCGGTTCTGTTGCGGGTGATGTCGTTGTAACACATGATGGATCTCACACCAGGGTGCCGGTGCAGTGTATGAGCTAGGCAGAAGGAAAGGAAAATCAAAAAAAAGAGGAGGATGTAAGCAACTGGAGAAGCTTAGGTGGATGAATGGATGGATGGAGGGATGGATGGATAGCCCGAGGAGGGGGGGTTAACAAGAAGTCCATACAAGCTGCTTCTAAACACACTCGTGAGGAGTCTGTGTATCTCTTTTAATCCTTTTTCCACTCCCCCCTCCATTTCTTTTCATGGGACCTCTCATCACCATTCCTAGCTTCTATTTATAGGACACCAATGCCCCCCCCCATCCCCCCCGTCCCCCAGTCTATGTGTAGTGTGTGTGTGAATGTGAGAGAAAGTGTGCGTCTGTTTTAAGGGAAACCTCAAGAAAGCATTGTCTCTAACTCTTAATACCAGCCTGATTTGATCCATTGAACAGAATCTAGGCGGAAGCCAGGTGTGTTTGTGTGTATATAAAGGAAAGGCTAAATGAGCTTGATTTATCCCACCTTTGCTGTTGTTTCCGGCATGTGAGTGTGTGTGTTGATTCCCAACTGACTGCTGAAATGTAAACCACAAAGGCCTGAGAATGCACAAATCATTCCTGGAAAGTGCTTTTTTGTTTTGTTTTGGCTGGAGATGTGCCTGTACTTGTGCATATGCTAATTGTGAGGAGTCAAACGGGATATGTTGAGATTCTTTTTTTACCCACACACAGTTCAGTGCTGTACAGCAGTTTAAACGTGTGTGCTGCGGCATGGAGGCCCGGCGAGCCTGATGGAAGGCTGTGGTTATTGATTTATGAGCCCTGGTTTGTGGTCTAATCACCAACTGACACATTTGGTCATCAAACTATAAACTATTAGCTAAGACAGACATGCCGTTAGCACTTGCAGTGAATAATGGACAACTTAAATATATATCTAGGTTTTTCAAATAGGTGCATTTCAGCTATAGGTACAGTCGAAATCTTATATTTACATACACTGCATAAAAAAGACACATAACTATTGCTCTGACATTTAACAAGACAGGATTATCAAAATGATTTCTATATAAAAAAAGACATGTTTTTCAGATGTATTACTTTCTTCAAATTTAGAAGTTTACATAGACTACAAACATTTTGGGAAAGGATAAATTATGATGTTATGACTTTGTAAGCTTCTGACAGGATAAATAGAGGCACGCCAGTTGAAGTATTTTAAGGAAACCCTTCAAGCAAACTGCTTCCTTGTGTTTCAGCACTGGAAAATCAATAAAAGGGGTTCTGTGCAGTTTTGGTGTGAAATGTGTAAATCAGAACCCGTAGAACAAAAGTAAAACATTTTGTGAAGATGCCGGCTAAAGATGCACTGTGAAAACAAGTCCTGTACCATCATAGACTGAAAGATCACTCAGAGAGGATGAAGCCATTACTCTAAAAGCAACTTAAAATGCTGCACTGCGAATGGTCTCAGCGGCAAGGATCTTCATTTTGTAGACATGGCACATGGCCTGATGAAACTAAAATTGACACAAATTGGTCTTCCAAATGGACAATGACCTTAATCATACCAAGTTAGTTGCAAAATGGTTTAAGGACAACAAAGCCAATGCTTTGGTATGGCCATCACAAGGTACTGATCATACTCAGTCCCATAGAAAATGTATTGCCAGAGCTGAAAAGGTGTGTGTGAGCAAGGCAGCCTGCAAACCTGACTCAGTTACACCAGTCCTGTCAGGTTGAATGGGCCAAAATTCCAGCAAACTACTGTGAAAAACTAAGGATCACTGAGAGATTCGCTTTCTCATTCAATTCAACTGATTTTATTTACAAAATACTAACTAAAAGTCAGTATTTAGGAATTATAAGTTACAATAAAAATAATTTACAGCCGCTTGATCTACCCATGTTCTAAAATTATTATAACATAACTTCAAGTCCAAGATTTTTTTTACTGAACCAAGTACATCCCAAAAACCTAACATATTTAAAAATAGTACTGTAATTTAAAGGCTGAGCATTCTTTTTACCATGAAAGTACAATGTTATTTCTTGTAACATCTAGAAATGTAATCTCTTCAACTGCTACCCCCCGCAGCCTTTTGGCATGCAGCCCATATAATCAGACTTCCGCTACCGTGTGCCTTCCTGTTCAGAGCATGTGTTTGCTGGTTTTACACCCAATACTCCCAACTGATTTAGTAGGAACCTTTCCTCCAAGCTAAATATGTTAGTGAATATATCTTACACTAACAAGTATATTAATTATCTTGCAGTTGTAGTTGTTTTCCTTCTTGAACGCCATTATGTAATATCATTCACACTGTGAACTGTTGCAGAAATTCAGATTTCAGATTTGATTCCTCTGTTCATTCAGTTCAGTGTGGAACCCAAAGCTACATTAAAACAAAGAGATAGCACATGGGTTTTATAACCATGGCCACTCAATTAGCCAACTACAACACAGGAGTATGAGACATCAGTTTTATTTGAATGATTACAGTATATGAAGACTGTGTGTCAGTAAGTGCAGGTTTGTTCACTTCTATAGGAGATGGATTTTTAATATTGAAATATTTACACTATTTAATATATGCATTAAAATATTATATGGTGTTGCACACAATAAGGAATTATAAGATTTTTATGTGGATTGCTTGCTAAAAATGACTGCTTACTGCTTTGATTTTACTCTGAATATCTATGATTTGTGGTTCATCACAGTTTTGTGGTCAAGAAACAAACAAGAATCATAGTGAAGTTAGTGGCAAAAGAAGCATATTTTTTTCGGTATATGTCAAAAAGCACAACGTTTGATGTTGGAAATAGAATCCAAATTGTGCCTTAAACAGGATTTCTTGAACCTGTTATTTTTTAGTGCTGTGACATCGTGCGTGTCAGTTCAAGTCCAAAAATCACTTATTTCTGCTGTAAAATTGAAAACTTTGTCCACTTCCTGCTTGCATAACCTCACAGCCACAGCTGCAACAACACACTCACAGTCTGGGACATCCCAGTGGGTCATCAGCAGGTTTCTTTTATCTTTAAGCCCAAATTTGATAGAATAATAGATTGTATGGGTTCTGTAAAGGAACGGGAAAAGGTGAGAGCTGGACACAGTGCCCACGAGGACCCGTTATAGGGAGATAGTGAGGATTTAGATGAAGAAGAGATGAAGAAAAACATCGCACAGAGAGGAGCCATAGGAATCGAATGAGGAAGAAAGAGCAAATAAAAACAGAGGGTGTGTGTATCCTCATTGTGTGTGTCTGTATGTGTGTGCAGCTGTGCAGTGTCGGAGCGAAGGAAGGCGTGAGCAGAGGGGGTCCATTGTGGGTCTTTGTGTGGCTCAGATTATCCTCTTCTCTGGGAAAGTGGAAACTCAACACTTCTCTCCAGAGGTCTGGTTACCAGGTGAGAGAAGAGGAAAGAAAAGAGAGAGAGAGAGAGAGAAAAAACAGAGTGAGCGCGAGAGCTGCATAGGTGTGGAGAGAAACAGACACAGAGAAGGGCAGAGGAGATTCAAAGATTTGGAGCATGGGAGCAAGAAATAAAGGAAAAAAGGAAATTAAGGTAAAACAACAAGAATAAACATAGAAAGATTGGATTTTAATCTGAAAAAGCCCCCCCCCCCCCCCCCCCCCCAAAAAAAATAAAAAAACTCCAATTATGTTTATATTAGAATGTAGCAAGTTAAAATAAATGTCGGATTGCATTTAATGTTGTGCTTCCTATTTATGAAATAAGCATAAAAATCTTGTATTCTGCTAGAGTGAAACATAGCCATCAATTAACATTAAAACATCTGATTGTGTTCCTGCCTTACAATAATTACGAAAAGAAATGTTATTTATTACATTATCAATAACACATATTAAAGAAATGTATGTAAAAGGAAGTAAAAACTAATCCTTAAAACATTTTTTTCTCAGCAGTATTTTAGCAAATAGAAGGAATTTAACCCAGAGAAACCCACAGAATAGGTTTAGTCTGATTTATTATTTTGTTTCAGTGGTCTCCTCTGCACTAAGTGTAAATTGTAACTGTTGTCAAATAGCTCCTCTTAGTGGCGATTTGAGAAACGTCAATGACCCTTCAATAAAGCCCATTTTCCTTTCCAGGAAAAGATGTTCATAAAACCTCGTATCGAAGCAGAAAAAGAATAAAAATCCTATAAATCTTAAAAATGTCAGCTTTTGCTACAAATTATCTATTAATATGCAAAGCTGACCATATAATTGGTTGTGTGTGTTGATAAAGTAGATGTGGCAGAAGCTCATCTGTATGTTCAAGATGTGAAAAGCAAAGTATGTTGAGATGCTGCTGGTTTAACTTCTCCCCATATGGTAAAATGAAACAATCAGGACACAGTTTGTATCTGAAAATGTCCATTTATTGACTCTGTTCTTTTTTATTTTTACAAACTATATGTATTTATTTATATATGTATATATTATACAAACAGCTTCAACTCTGAACACTAACATTTTCACAAAGTATAAAGAGGAAATACACCAGTTCACTTGGAATAAAACAGAAAACAAATTCATATTCCAGACATTTATCAACTTCAAAAACATAAAGTTACAATTAGAGATGAAGTAATATCTGATTTAGGATCACTAGGAGAAAAAGGTTTAATAAGGAAGTAGTTTTGTTTATTTACTTGCAACAAAAGGACAAGAAAAAAGTCAAAGTGTTGAGAACAAAGTTAAAATACTGTAAAAACAACTCTTCAAGAAAAAAATGAATAGACAAGAAATATAACAAAATTTGAGATAATTAAACCAATAGCAAAAAAAATGCAAGAAAAGGAAAAAATGAGAAAAAATTGAAAACAGGAGAAAAAGGACAAATATGCAGAAAAGAAGAAAAGAAAAAGAAAAAACATTTATGTATTTCTGTAAATGAGCTGCTTTGATAAAACAGCAGTTTCACAATTTTGCCTTTTTTTCTTCATTTCCACTTTACGTTCAACATTTCGACTCATCATGAAATGAATATTTGACTTTATCAGCTTTTCAAGTTTTTTTAAAGATTATTATGCTATTTGGTGTAACTGATGTCCTGTGTCTCCAGGTCTCTCTTGTAAATGAGACCACCAGAGATTACCTGTCTAAATAAAAGTCAAAAAATAAATCAAAACATTCTTGAATGGGAAGGAATTTTCTTTAACACTTTATTACATTAAAACAAAAAACGCTCCAAAGTTTACTTATTTGTTAAAATTATATATATATATATATATATATATATATTTATATAATGATATATATATATATATATATTTATTAATCATATCAACACATGCATAATGATCAACACGCTCTGAAATAGGAAGGATTTTCTATTTCAAACTGGTGTTTCACCAGTTACCACTGGTCGTCATATGAATTAAAGCAGAGTTAGCTGTTACCTGATCTTGTTTCATGTTGCAATCAAACAGGCTCAAATTTAAAAGGAAAAAAAAAAAACCCTTTGATGAGGCTCAGTACTCGTGCGGACATGTCTTTTTGTGTAGAAATGAAAGGGATACAGAGAGGAGAATGCAGGGCTAACCATGTGTATTTGACATGCGTGTTTTTTTGTGGATGGTTTCTCTCCCCCCCCCCCCCCCCCCCCCCCCCCCCCGTCTCCCGTGATGTTGTCTGGAGTAGATTCTGGAGGCGGTAGCTCTGAGAACAGCTGCTTCTGACAAACACTATGGGTGCCACTTGGGGATTGAGCGTGTGTGTGTGTTCAGATATGTGTGTGTGTGTGTGATTTTAATAGTAGCTAGGAAACTTGAAAGGAGTCTGATCATCCGTCCAATTGCTATTTGACCTGTTTTAAACACATGTTACACAGCCACTAGTGATTAGCCCTCTTTTTAAGAATCAAAGAGATCTGTCAATGCTTAAAACTAGATAAATTAAGCAATGTGGAGCTTCTTCCTGTTTGTGTGTCAGTGTGAAGACTACCATCATCTTCCAGCAAAGTAAAACACACTGAAAATGAAACAAACAAATGGCATTAAAGCTTGACAAACACGAGCGGCAGCTCAAACAGCTGTGGGAGCGTGTGTATGTGTGAACGTTTGAGCTGAATGTTGTGCAGTATGCATGCATGTGTGTCAACAGATGAGAGCAGCGGATGCAACATCCAAGGCTGCCACCATCATTGTCCTCCATTGTAGGCGTAGTTTGCCTTGTTGTGCATGACCAGTCTATTGTCGACAAAATAGAAACTGTCCGACTGCGTTTCATAAGGACACTCCACCATCTGAAGCACTGCAAAACAGACAATACATGCATGTTAGCAAACCAGAAGTGGTGCTTCTGAACTTAAATGTAATGCAGATATTTCTGCTGTGGTCAGGCTTTAAATAGAAAAACTGCAAAAACCAGAGCGTGGATGGATGGATGGATTTGGACAAAGGGACAACAGTAACGTCTAGCAATCAAAAAATTTTCTTGAAACTATGTGGCTTTCCATACTTATCTAGATCCATAAAATTCTTAGATCAAATCCCATGTTTTTCCACCCTGCGTAGGAAATCTGTCTTTGTGCAGTGGGTTATAAGTCAAATTCAAAAACAAAAGCCTTAAGAAAGCTTTATTTTATTATTTTGTGTTTTATTTGTTTTTCAGTTGAACTGTAAAACATAGATGTCACATAAAAGCTGGAAAAAGTGATAAATTATTTATCACGGTCTCGTGTTATACATCACAAAGACCTGAGGAGACTTTTTTGATCTTCTGTCTGTCTGCACTTCTATTGTTTGCTTAAATGTCTAGTTAAAGGGGATTTAGCACCTCCTGTGGTGGGAGCTAAAATGTTGTAGTTATCTGATTCGGTGCTGAATTGAAGGACTATTTCACATTTTTTAGAACTCTGGACTACTTTTGATTATCTCTACTTAAATATCTACTTGGTCAGTTCTGAACTGTATAATTCTACACTTAACAGAGTTTCTGCAAAATATAATTTGAGATTTATTTCAACTTTATTCTATAGCTGAAAACACACAAAAAATAGTTTGTTTCGTGGATTAGAACCACATTGGATTGAGGGATGCATGAAAACCACAATACATAGACTGGTCAAACCTGGATTTAAATATTCTACACTTCTCATAGATTCCTTAAAATCTGTGATCAGTGATTAAATTTTTTTAAAAGCTTTCCAATAATTAGTGACAACAATAGAATAGAAAAGTATCATTCGCTGAAAGGGCAATCATGCGAGAACAGCCGCTGCGCTTGATTCGGGGAAGATCAGCTGTTCAACACACAACGGCTGCACAACATCAGGAAAACATGTTATTGCGATACTATTCCTGAATATTGATAGCAATCAACACACATTTTTCTGACTCTTTCCCTTCTTTATTTCACTGTAGCATCTCGGCCCAGGCGAATAAACATCAAGTGTGGACACTGAGTAAATGTCTATCCAGCAGGTCAAATATAATCTTAGCGTGCAGAATTTGCATGCATGGCATTCGAAATAATGTCCTTTTGCTTTGCAATATTGCACAGATTAATATTGTGATTACATTTGCTTACACCACTACATTGCTGTAGTACACCTTTTAGTTAAGACGTATAAAAAGAGGCATAGGGTGAACATCATACTACAAGAAGGGCAGAAAATGATCTTATCTAATATGACATAACTGATTGATGTGGTGCATTTTATGTAAGCCTAATATAAGCTCCAGTGTATGATCTGATGCACAGATATGGTTTGACTGGTTCCCCATACCAGCCTGGCTTGGTTACAACCCCAACGGAGAGCCGAAAACCAAAACAAGCGCGTACATGTCCACTAAATCAGATAGTTTAGGATTTTCCACGTTCACCTATTAATTATCGGGGGGGGGGGGGGGGGGTTCAACAGCAGGACTCACCCAGGCTGTCAGAAAGCTGGGGGAACTCGTAGATATGTTCACATGTGTTACGGCTGCTTGGGATGCAGAAGCCAAAGTCAAAGTCGAAGCTCTTGAGCAGGTGATCACGAAAGTAGTGCCTCTCGATCATGCGGAAGTTGTTCAGGGGCCGGTTCCCAACCGTGAATTCCACCCTGATCGAATGAAGAAAAGTGAAGCTGAGTCTTTAGCTGTATTTCTTTTAATATGACATTTTTTATTATTATTATTATCAGTGTACACAGAATAAAAATAAGGAATACAACACTTCACTGCTTTCAAGCTGCATGTGTGAGTCACTCACGTAGCTCCCACGGTCCTCAGTCGCAGGAAAGCCGGTGTAAACTGGTAGCGAACAAATCGGCCCGCGGTGCCATCTCCATCTCTGTGCTCCTCATCATCATCTGACAGCAGAACAATGATTTACAGCATAATAAACACGTTTTCGGTTAAATTTACAAACAAGCAAACGGCTTTGACCCATATTTATAAAGCTATGAACATAATGTTGTCAGAGAAGCCAGTGCATCTATTTTTAAGTGAAACAGAACAGAAATAGAACAGTGGAAACTTGCACCTGAATGCGGAGGTTTGGCAATCTCAAACAGGACAGTGTCGGTTTCCAGGTCTCTGATTTTAAAGCGTACAAAGTCAATGTTGTAAATATTGTCTTCAGGTTTACAGAGGTACCCTGCAACAGTAACACACAGAGGACACGGGTTAACAAACAACAACAACCATTATGAGAACAAATTAGACTGAACTGTCCTGTTTTAGGTCAGTTATTACAAAACATATTTGTGATTGCTTGATGTTGCCATAATGAGAATTATTTATAACTGTCTTCTAATTCAGACGTTTACATACATGTCCTTAGTATTTGGTAGAAGGGATCTTTCAACTGTATGATGGGGGTCAAATGTTTCTACTATCCACAAGCTTCTCACAATAGTTTGATGGAATTTCGGCCCATTCGTCCTGACAGAACCGGTGTACCTGAGTCAGTTTTTATTGCCTTGCTCACACACACCTTTTCAGCTCTACCTACAAGTGTTCTGTGGTAATGAGATGAAGACTTTGTGATGGCCACTCCAAAACATTGACTTAGTTGTCCCTAAACCACTTTGTAACTACGCTGGTGGTACGATTAGAGTCACTGTCCATTCAACAGACCCATTCTGCCCAAGATTTCACTGATGGTTCAATATTTTAAACATGCTCTTTCCTATTGATGCCAACTATTCTGTGAAGGACGCCTGTCCCTCCTGCAGCAAAACTCCGCAACATCATGCCGCCACCTCCGTACTTTACAGTTCTAATGGCCTTCTAAGGCTTGCATGCTTCCCGTTTTTTCGGCCAAACATAAAATTGGTCGTTATGGCTGAACACTTTAATTTTAGCTTCACCAGACCACGGGACATGTCTGAAAAAAAAATGTAGATCTTTCTCACTGTGTGCCTTCACAAGCTGTAATCTGGCATTTTATGTTGCTTTTGGAGTAATGGCTTCTTCTTTTCTGAGTGGTGTTTTTAGCCCACATTAGAACGAAAATCCTTTCATCGTGGAACTTTGCGCTCTCTTACCAGCCTCAGTCGGCATTTTCAGAAGGTCTTTTTGCTTTTATTCTGGGGATGATAAACAGATTTCACACCAAAACACTATCATCTCTTAAACACAGCGCTTGTCTTATAATGAATACTTGCTGGACATTCATATTGTGTTTTTACTTGCATATAGTTGTTTGAATAGATGAACTGGCATGATACACAAGGATGAATCAGGCTTGTGGAGGTCCATAATTCTCTTCCTGATTATCTTGCCTGATTTGTTTGTATTTTCCCAGGTTGTCATACAAGGAAGCAGTGTGTTTGATGTAAGCAGTGTGTTTGATGTGTTAAAATATATTTACAGGTGGGCCGCCAGGCTTTGGTGTTACGGCATTGTAATTTAAAGTATGTAACCTGTACTGCACTGAAGCTCAAATAAAATCCTGTTTAAACCCAGACAGACAGACTGACATATGAACCTACGGTAATAAATCTATAAAACAAAGTTAATAAAACCCGTGAGGCAATGGTCTCATAATTATTGAGTTACAGTGGACAACAGGGACTGGACCGGGGGTCCAGGGCTGCATGTGGGTCTTAACACCGCTTTTAGTTATGATAGTAAGAACAGCATTTCAAAGACAATGTTTCACTAATGGGACAGGAAATATATATTTTCTTGAGTCTTTGTATGTCATTGGGGTTTATTTATTTATTCATTTAGTTTTTAATTCATTTTACATACATATCCAAAGGACCTCATTCTGCTGAAATTATTTATTTTTGTTCTATTTTTTTGTTGTTGTTCTTAAGCCTAAAAATACATAAATTGTTATTTATTTTGAACAGGAAACATTTGTGTTTAATGCAGGCTTGTTATTTGTAAAAATTCAATATTTTGTGTTTTTTCGAAGGTTTCCCGGCTTAAGATACATTTTATGTTTTGATTCCTTGGTCCCAGAAAAATCACTCAAACTGAAAACACACCTTGTAATTATGCAGCCATTCTTACATTAGAGCCCAACAATTTAATTCTGCCTCCACAGCTTTAATAGCTGTAAATGTAGGCCACGACACAGAAGGACTTCACTATGATGGTGTAGAGCACTGGGAAGGCCTTGCTGCTCCCAATACTGACTGCAATGCCACTGTTTTCATCTCTGAACAACATGACATTATCATATGATTTCATCTGAACCACACTGAACCACAGGGATGGTTATCAAACTGTCGTAATTGCTCCTATCAATACACACCTAGAGTCCTCTGAGCGGTTTAATTATAGAAACAACAATAATTACCTATGACGTAAAAGAGTTGTTGGTGTTTCTAATTATGCCATTGTAATAACATCATACAGGGCATCATAGCTCGTTAGCTTGTCTCTATTTTTAAATGAGAGGTATTTAAGCCCTGTTTTTCTGTAATTCAGCGGGTTTCGTCCGCAATAAAAAGCGACCCAAACCTCTCGTAGCAACTCGCAGTCCTAGCACATCCTCCGGAGAAATGTGTCCATTCTTCGTCCGTAGCTCTTCCTCCGTCCCGGGCCTGCTCTCCACCTGGCTTCTACGGGACTTGAGCCTCTTCAAGACGCCTCCGCTGGGCTTTCGGTCCCGCGGAGGGGCAGAAGAACCGTGCCCGCCGCTGGAGACATTTTCAGCAACAGGCGCGTCGCTGCGGGCATTGGCTCCGCTCATCGCTGCTGACTGAATCTACCTCGGCTTCACCTGCGTCTTCAAACCCTGCGAATACCTGCTCTTCACCACCTCTTCTGAAAAAGACGCTGGAAGAAGAAGCGGAGGACGAGGAAGATGGCGTCGCAGATGGCGAATGTCGGGAGAACTGTCGGTGAACGGTCAAGCTCTTGTTTTTGTAAACACATGCTGGACGGTTGCCATGACAACTGGCTCTATGAGCCTCAGGGTTCTAAGCGTTTGCAAAAATGTCCACCAGGGGACGAGAGAATGCTGCTTTTAAGACATGAGCAGGAACTAAATAAATCAGTCAATCAATCAATAAAGTCGAATTCACTTGTTCTTTTTCTGAACTTTCTTCTAATGCCTTCAAACTTTTACATTGATTTAAATAAACAGTAACTATATTTGATCCTTTACACCAGGGGTGTTCAAACTGTTCACCAGGTCAGGACAAAATGTCAAGTCAAAATTAGTCGCAGACCCAAAAAAAAAAAAACATTATATAGGGATTGTTTTTTTGTTTTTTTTTTACCGCTCAATGATAAGCTAAACAGTATTTTAATCAAACAAATAAACTAGACAAATTCTTTAGGGAATGGATGTGTTAATTATTGCAGATCCAAATCTTAAAAAGGATTTGTATGTTTGCCTTATTAAAATGAAGGAATCCAGTCTGTAAATTATGTTGGGCACAACTTGAAATAAAGAAGAAGAAAATTTAGTTTATTGTCAGCAAAAGGAATAGGATTTGGGTGACTCTTTAAAAATGCATGCTGTATTTAGGAAAGGTTAATAAATTTGTTAAAAGCAGATTTGGGTGCACCAAGGTTTGCTTTTGAGTAAAAGTCATGGGATTAATGTGGTACTATTTAATCTGAAATTAAAGATGAATACTATGTGTTGTACCGACCTTTTTTAGATAGATAGATAGATAGATAGATAGATAGATAGATAGATAGATAGATAGATAGATAGATAGATAGATAGATAGATAGATAGATAGATAGATAGATAGATAGATAGATAGATAGATAGATAGATAGATAGATAGATAGATAGATAGATAGATAGATAGATAGATAGATAGATAGATAGATAGATAGATAGATATTTTTTAGCTTTAGTGATTTCTAACTTAAGATTTAACTTGTCTGATATAGTATAATATGTACTTGATTGTAAAATTGTTACTTAACTATTAATTATAGTATGAAAAATAATTTTGTACATTTTTCATTGTATTTATTTATTTAGTCATTGCTAATTATAGATACATCAATCATGTTTCCTGACATGTAGCCTGGTTATAAAACGCAACCACAACTCTGGTCGGCGATCATTTCCTCCTACTTTGAATTACCTAAGAAGTCTCTGCTTTTAAGATTTGCTGAAAGCTCACTCTCCTGTTTCCTGGTCCCAGGCGCATGAAAGCAACGCAAATTAACGTTGTAAAGGCTCAGGTCTAATGCAAATTCGTGTTTGCTGTGCTGGCTGACGGGCAACTCCTGCTGTTCAAAAGCCGCAGGTAGCCTCAGCAACATCCACAAAAAAAGCAAGACAGATCCTATTCCTTTTCACTTCTGGTGAGTAAAGTAGCCTTTCTTTACAATCGGAACCCGTTTATCCAGTCAATTGAAAACCCAAACTACAGGGAAGCTGAACATTCATACATACAACTTTTGTTTAGGCTTTTCAAAATAAGAGTCGGAGCTCTTTTTTTTTTAATTCAGACTTTAGCAAGCATTATTTATTATTTGTTGTGATCAATCATGGTTCGTTTACACCAAACATGGATGGTAATAGACCAATTTTAAAGAAGTAATATTCTAAAAAGTAAAATTTTAAACACAAAGGGACATGTATGTCATTTTATGTAGCCCTATTATTTTCGTATTGTTATACACTAACCTTTAGAGACATTTTCCTTTACACACAAATGAATAATGACATAGGTTTTAGAATGGTGATTGCCCACAGTTTGCACCTTTAACTGTTATGATTCTACTGTTTATAGAAGTGTTTATAGAAATATTAGAGCATTACTTTTAGAGATCAATTGTAAGATCAGACACTGATGCGGGGCAAGATAGGCTAGATTTATGTATGCTAGAGCAAGACTTTATTTCACTGGAATTTCAGAGCCAAGGTAGTCCGCTGAAAAACAACCCAGAACAATAATCATCGCTTCTCCAAACTTTAGAAAAGGGACATTATAGTGAGGAAAGCACCATTGTCTAAGCAACCTCCAAACTCAGGTTCATCTATCAGATTGCCAGATAGTGAAGTGAATTTCTCACTCCAAAAAATACGTCTGCACTGCTCCATTGACAGTCTGCTTCACACCACTGTGTCCTATCCATTCCATGGAAACCCATTCTGTGAAGATCTATGTGCACTGTCCTTGTGCTAATCTAATGGTCCCATAAAGCCTGGTAGTCTTCCACACTGCGCATCTCAGCATGCGCTGTCCACGCTCTGTAAATTTACATGGCCGTTGTTGCTGTTGTTCCTACTTGCCTGCACATAATTATGATACCACTAACAGTCGACTGTATAATAAGGGAAGATGCATAACCAATGGATTTATTGTACAGGTGTTATCACGGTGCTACACTTCAATTCACTTATCTCCTGAGAGATTCTTTTACAGATGTTTAAAGAAGCAGTCCGCATGTCTAGGTGCTTGATTTTCTATACCTGTGGTCATGGATGTTATTGAAACACCTGAATTCAGTGATTTTCGGGGTACTTCAGGGCTTTTGGCAATACACTGAATGATTCTACAACAAGAGCTATCGTTTAACCTGTCTCCTGGCACTTAAATCAGGAAGCGATTCATATATTCCACTGAGAAATAGGACACTCCTTCAACAAGACACATCAGTTCTAACTAAATATGTTCTCATCAATATGTGCTGTAAAAAGCAGTTAGCAATCCTGTAGCACACATTTTTATGCTTTTTAAAGAAGGGACAAAAATATAACCTGTTGACAAATAAATCTATTTTAATGTATATTAATTTTTGAAAAGGCTTTACTAATATACTAGCATATATATATATATTGGTCCAAAATAGCTACATTTAATTAGCGTACTAATCTTCTAATATACTTGGAGTATACTTATGACTAATTTGACTGAAAATATACGTATACATGTCAAAACGTTATATACATTAGTACATCATGTTTCACTAGGATAATATATACAAATGCATGAAACTATAAACTAGAGTGTATTTGCTGTTTTTAGTCCTGAGACAATATATTTTAAATAGATATTTACTACTATTTCATTTAACTTTATTTTATTGTTTGTTTGTTTGCTTGTGGAAAAAGGCATGAAATAACCTACACTTTGTAATGCTTGTGGGTATGGTAAAATGTTTTAATGACAGAAATATCTTATGTTTGCATTTTCTTTTTTTTTTTTTTTGGTTAACAATAAATAACAATAGTGTCAAACATATCTCTGAACACTTCAAACTAATCATTACAGGGGATTTTGTGTCGTTACGAATATGTTGACAGATGAAATATTTGCATTTATCAGGGGATTTGCAAGAGCAGCTCCGATCCCTTTGTTTTCAAGTGTGGTTAGTAATAGTTCGCTACGAGGGGCTACTTTCACTTAACCTTCCCTGTAGTCCACAAAAACAACTGGGACACCTGGGGCTAAAGAATGAAGGGCGAAGGGGTGACAGAGTAACGAGGTTTCCGCACTTTTATTTTGAAGTCGGAACACACTACTTCCTGTTTTGTAGCCCTTTCCCTGTGCATCTTGACGTCAGAGACGCTCGAGCTGAGGCTGGCGGGGCGGAGGGAGTGTCCGCTGCTGGGTGGAGGTCTAGCAGCGGACGGACGTCTTCTTACTGTGAATGACTTGAAAGAAGACAACAAATACAGGCAGACAACAGCTCAGTGGACGAGGTGTTCTCACGGAAACACTTTGGTCCCTGAACTTCTTCACACTTTCCTCCCGCGTTCACCTGTAGACCTGCGTGAGGACACGAGGTAAATAAACAAACTTAATTCCTGTAGTGATGTTTTATTGAATGAATAGCATTACAATGACGGACAGGAGCGCATCTTTGCTGGTATTTAGGTTAAATCCGGTGGTAATAACTGTGTTATTGAGGCTTCTCTCAGCTGACCCGCTTGAATTAATGTTACATTGATTTTTCTCACGTTTTGGAGGACACAGCTGGTTCAACGACTGCTAGTTCATAGTTTGTATTAGGAACTTATTAACAACCTGTAACAGGACAGCAGCGATGCGCACACAAACTGTAACTTATTATATCGCGACGTTTGCGTGAAACGGAACCCTAAACAAATCGGGCTCTCACAAAGACGTGAGCCCAACGTAAACATGGAAACCTAAAGCAGCCGGAGCAACACAGCCTTGGCAGGGTGACAGGCACCAAAGACCAAGATAAAGCAACCCAAAGGCCTGGCAGCAAGAGAGGCTGCTGCAGAGGGCTTTCCTCTGACAAATCCATTAAATCAACTCTACAGCAGCTTTATCTGTTTGTTGCCTGGGAATTCAAGTGTAAGGAAAACTAATGAGGTGGGAGAAACAAACAGGGCACGTTATTCTTATTTACCCCCACTGTGTGGTGTTCACAGCTTTATCCCAGGCTGATCCCATTACACAATATCACGCACACCCAAAGTGGTGTTTTTTGTTAAAGCAACATAACGTGTATTATGACAAGCAGGAACTCCCTCGGCGCACATGTACACTGTTGTTTAGGATTAAAACAGCCGGTGCCACCCAGAGCATTTTTGCAGATATTGCAAAGTGTCAATGTGGAGTTAACGTGGATTTACCGGTTTGTGCAAAACGTCTTACAAGCCCAACCCGATGCTGCATACAACGTGCTGTGGTATTTAGTGTAATAGATTTAGAAACATTAAGTTACCGCTTTCACATTGTGTGTCACAATCTGATCATCTTCAAAGCGCTCCAGTGCCAATCACAGAGCGGTTTCTGTATCATTTCAGTGCTCTTGGTTCTGTGGGAGAATTTGATGTTGTGTATTTTGTACAGTAAAATTGATGTGATGACTCATTCGGACTGCCTGCTCCAGTTTTTGTCAGTGACCCCAGTGTGACTTTGCGCAGAACTCAACCAATCTCACCGGTTATCAAAAACTAGATCTGCCTTTTTTTTTAATCAACATTCATTGTATCTTATTCAGTATTCTTAACCACGTTGAATCTTAAACCGTACCTACAAAAGTGACGCAGGTGTAAAGCCAGCGAGCCCTGAGCAGTTCTAGACGCAGCCGTCATGGGTTCGAGTCCTGACCCGTTGACCTTTGCTGCATATCTTCCCCTCTCTCTCCACCCAATTCCTGCGGTCAGCTTTCAAAATAGAGCCCACTAGTGCCACCAAATAAGAATTAGAAAAATTCGGCAATTTACTCAGTAAGAAATATCCTGCATTATATAAAGAATCTTTATCTGCTTCTAGAGCCGTTCAACAAATTGAATTTCGATTGCTGTTGAAATATCATGTGCAATGGTGCATTGCTTGGATGCAATATTTGGTTGGTTTCTATATTTCAAGTGCATTGAGTAATATATTTGGAAAGTTGAAGGGACTTTCACTGCCATTAATGCCCATATCTGACATAGATTTTACAGCTTGCCATGCTGAAGCTCATGAAAAATAGTGGTAGCATCTTTTGAGAAGAAGTACATGTTATCAGTCAGGAATAAAGTGCAGTGTCTAAGAGTTATAATGGAAATGGGACTCCTTTAGTGAGCTGATCAAAACCGCTATCTAACAGAAGATTGTTTTAAGGGTCTGATCGAGATTTAGGACCAGTTTCTAATCTGAGAAAGAAGGCTAGGATGGACGAGGGGAAGAAGCTAAATTAACCTTTTAAAGTGACAAATCCCCAGAGAATCCAACCTCATTGTCAGCTCAGGACATTTGAGGAGTCCCGTTAGAACCAACACATATTAAGGTCTCCAGTTGATGAGATCAGGGGCTAAACAGGTCTATACAACCCTGTTAAAATTCCAGGTTTTTCTTTTCATTTCAGTTTTTTTCTAAAAATAATGTAACATTGATCTGGTATAATTCAGCTGAAAAACCTCTTAGAAGGAAGAACAAAAAATTGTGAAATAACCCAGTTGCAGTGTGCAGACCCTTAAACTAATATGTCGTTGAGGTAACCTTTCGATTCAATTTTAGCATTCAGTCTTTTTTGGTAGGAGTCAATCTGTGACCAACATCCTTACGTGACAGTGTTTGCCCATTCTTTACTGTACAGTTTCTCCTAATCTATCAGATTGTGTTGACATCTCTTGTCCCTGTAGATTTTTTGTTAAATTTACTTCTGAGTTATGTCTAGAACGTTTCACAGCTTATGGTTCCCTGTCACGCATTCATTCTTTTGGTGATTGAGATGTATGTTTGCACTCACAGTGATGCTGCAAATAAAAACCCCTGTTCATCTTCTGCTTTGCAGCAGACACCTGAATGTTTTGAGTCAAAACTGATTGGTATTTAGGAGTATTCACAACTTCATCCGCACTGTAGAAAACCTTAATTACATTTGAAGAAAAGTAACCCCAGAGCATGATGGTGCCATCACCATATTTCCCCATATTTCACTATGGCCATGATGTTCTGCTGGGACTGCAAAAGGTGTTAGCTAATTATTTTAGTGCCATGTGTTCAGACACTCTATGCCAGTAATACATTTTCTGAAGTTATATATTGAAGCATAAAACGTTTTAGAAGGAAAATAGCTATTTAGGTTGTAAAGTCATTAACAAACAACACCTAAGTTGTTTCAGTGCCATAACAACACACGTCGATTAGAAGCAACTTTTTCAAGAAAACCTTTTTGTTGAGATGAAACAAAATCCTGGTCGAAAGCCTCTCTGCATTTGTGGGTTCTCTCTCGGTACTCTGACTTTCTCCCACAGTCCAAAAACATTAGGTTAACTGGTCAATCTAAATTGCCCTTAGGTCTGAGTGTGTTCATGCATGGTTGGTGTGCTCTGTGATGGACTGGCAACCTGTCCAGGATGTACCCCTCCTCTCACCTAATGACAGCTGGGGATAGGCACCAAACCTCTGTTACCCAGTGTGGCTTAAGCGGCTGTAGAAAATGGATGGAAGGACGGATGGATGGATGGATGGATGGATGGATACACTTCTCCTGACTGATACCTTTATGCAATGAGATCATTTTTATGTCTTGTAACCTCTCAGCAAATTATTTAGCTGAAGGGTAAAAATGAAGAACAGCAGAAATTTATTTCAGGTTTAACAGATTAAAGTTGATGGCAGTGTGAACTTAAGAAAATTGAATGCTGAAACTGAATCAAAATGTGCTTCAGCAAAGTGTTAGCTTTAGGGTGTGCACATTTTATACAGCAGTGTTTTGTTGGTTTTTCACATGAATTGTACAGGATATAGGAACAGGTCAAAGTATAAGCGCTGGTTCACACTACAGTTGCGTTGTCTGTTTGTAATATTTTCCCAAAGAGTGCTGTGTTAAAATGGAAAACTGAAGAACAGCCTGCTTTCTTTGGACCCGTTCAGTTTTAATTATAGCATGATATCTGTTAATGTTGCCATCTACACATTTCACCGAGCATTACCTCATTTAGCCCCACTCTTTATAAAGCACCCAGTGATAACTGATTTTTCGTCAGGATATAAACTGACTCTCTATCAAGACATGGTTTTTCTGTTGTAAAGTAGAACACAATGTTATCAGTGGATGAAAAGATTGGTACTCAGCTTGCTGTTTAGAGTAAACAAACATCTGATAATATCGGTTTATTGTCTAGATGTATATTGTGATTATGTGGTTAGTATAGAGACACAACACAGGGTAAATTGCAGATTATGATTAAAGATGTTACAGCTATTTTAAAAGTAGCATAAAACACAATTCTATATCTGACTGAATTAACAGGTCTTACCACTTATTAAAGCCATGAAAAGCTGCTTGCAACATTACAGTGATCCTCAATCAGTGAAGTGTCATGTCTTATCTATAATGCAGATGCTTATCGTGAAGACCAGTTTATTTTGAGGTTTTCAGTAATGAACGTTTTTTTTTTTTTTGGTCTTTGAGAAAAACTAAACAGTTTACTGACACCTAAGGAACACCCAAACTGAAAATGAGACCGGTGTGAGACGCGAGCACTGAGACAGTTCAGTGTTTGTTCAGTGTGATTGAAATGTTTCACTTTGTCCTTTCGGTAGAAATGTACTTTTAAAAAAATCTGGACAGACCAGACCCATCCTGTCCTCGTAGTTCCAACATAACCAGTTTGTTTTGTTTTAACTGAGTATGATGAAGATTTTCAGTTTATTGCAGTGGCTCATACCGCTCGAAGTTATAAACACAAACTTCATTCTGTTTTCTTGGGATTTTAAATGATCAACATAAAGAAAAGTTAAATTGTAAAGTGGATGGAAAAGGATGCAAGATTGGATGGGATGAAAAGCAAATTTTTTGGCCCATGCACAAAGCATTATATCTAGCAACAAACTAACTCTGAACATCACCCTTTAAACACCATTCTGCTGGTTAAACATGGTAGTGGCCCCATCATGCCTTGGGGAAGCTGATCAGAGGTATCAGGAAGATGGATGGAGCTAAATACAGGGCAGCCTGAATATTAATATGCACTACATTTTTCAAATTGATCCCATGTATACATTTATAAAACTACTTTATTTTGGTCAATCAAATAAAATCCCAAGAAAATAGAATCCAGTTTGTGGTTTTATTGTAACAAAATGTAGAAAAGTTCAAGAGATATGAATACTTTTTCAAGGCACTGTGTGGATTCCTGTAAGTAAACTCTTCTTCTCTCCCTTTCTTTCTCAGAGACAAAACAATGGACAATACCACTCAGGCCTCCCAGAGCGGGGGCCTGCCTAAAGCAAAGCCGACTCTGCCCCCCAAACCCGGTCTCACTCCCAAACCTTTCTCCTTGCAAAAAAAAAGCACAATTCGCTCCGTCAGTGCTCCAAAAACTGCCACCAAAACCGCCCCTACACCTAAGTCACCAACACCTCTGACCGAAAAATCAGAGGCAAAAAGTTACCCGACCAATGCTGTGATCACCCCTGCTAAGAAACTGCCTCAACCCACTTCAGCCTCAGCTCCCAAAACCCAACCTGCCGGTGTGCCGCCTAAATCTCAGCCAGAAGCAACAAAAGCAAGTGAAGCACCTCCAGAGAATAAAAGTGGTCTTGGTTCTGAGATGGTTGCTCCAGATCCAACCACCAAAACAACTCCACCTATAGAGGAACTTAAGTCAGAATCGGTCCAGAAAGACAGTGTCATCCAAACAAATCACAAAACATCATCAGAAGCTGTTGCTAGCTCAGAGCAGAAGGATGGAGAGGAGAAACAAAGTGAAACTCCAGTTCCTGTTACCCAAATGACTGAAGAGTCAAGCAGCAACAGTTTCTCAGCAAACAGCTCAGTATACAAGTGTGGCAGCACAAGAAAGCGTCTCCCTAAAGAGCTTACCTCAAAGTTTGAGTCAGGTGGTGTCCCTTTGCCCCCTCAGCCTTCGAAGGCCACTTCCAAACCCATCACCAAAGATGATTCAGATAAACCAGAATATTCTGATACACAGCAAAGCCCTGCAACACCAGAGCCTCCGATCAGAGAGAGTGATGCACCTAATGAGGTTTTTACCAGGGGAAACAGCATTAAAAAGAGAATCAGTCGTCTGTTTGACTCTGTGTCACAGCCGGACGTCCCGACCAAGAGAGAGGACCCAGAAATTTTGAACGGAATTGGAGGTGTGAAGGAGCAGATCAAAAACTGGGCAGCAGAAACAGGTCCAGAGGATCAGAAGGTTGAGAAGAAACCTCAGGCTGTAGCCAGGGTTCTCTCCAAGGGGTGAGTGAGGCCTTCTGCTCTCTCTGCAAGATCAGGCATGAGTTAAAGGAAAAATAAATTTCTTCTGCAGGTGGAATAAAGCATCACATTTATTTCAAAGTGTTTACATAAAGATAGCAATCAGCTATTGTCTCTTTTTACCATATATATTTGATTAATGACCATAATTTAAAACCAAAAGTCAGACTGGACTCATTTCCTTTGACAGATTGAATAAATCTGAAAATATTTCAATGTTTATCTCCAGTTTGTGCCAGTAGGATTTTATTCAAACATCACTGCAGCAGGAAACAGTTTACTTTTGCCAGTCATTGGTTGTTATAACTGAATCTAAAGTCTAGCATCGCAGCTGTGTTTTTGTCTTATGTTGCTGTGAGGAGGGTGCGAGTCTGGAACTGTTTTGGCTGGAAAGTTTAAGAAGTTCTTCTCCTTCTTCAGCTGTGATGTGTTAGGACATTAAAAAGGGTGTGCTCACTGTGTAGTGTAGCTTGTTTCATTCTTGCTGTGTCTCCATTTCTGTCCTTAGTTTTTTAAAGTTGGATAGGAACCATGTAATATGTCAGCACTTGCACCATGCAAGTTAGGACATTACACTTCCAAATTAAACTTTGAGTCTACACAAAGAGGCAGCATGAGAAAAGCTGAGTATTTGTTTTTATATGTAGCCTCTCTCAGGTTTGATATTTTTGCTGGTATGGAAAAGAATAGAATATTTCTTCATTGTCATTGCATATTCAGGTATACATTGAAATTGCAGTTCGTCTCCAGCAATATATAGAACACGGCAAAAACAGTAAACCTAGGATAATCAAACAACTTTAAAGGAATATCTTTATTTACATCATTTACAATTAGCACACACTCTGTTAGGCCTGCTTTGAGGCACCTGCACCTCCTGCCAGAGGGCATGAGGGTCAACAGGTGCTGTCCCAGGTGAGGGGTCGGCAGTGATTGCCCACGCTCTCCTGAGACACCGCATGGTGGCAATATCTTCTAGCAAGGATAGGGGGCTGCCAGTATTATGTTGTGTGTTGTTAGAAACCCTCTGAAGGTTCCCTCTTTCTGTCGCAATGCAGTTTGCATACCAAGCGTAATGCAGTATGTCAAGACACTCTCAATGGTGCTCCGGTAAAGGCTAACAGTTTTTCCCTAGCTGGTTCCTTCTGAGTATTCTTAGGAATTGGAGTCTTTGTCGGGCCTTCTTTCCCACTATGGATGTGTTTGCAGTTCAAGAGAGGTCCTCGGCTATATGTGTCCCAAGGAATTTGAAGGAATGACACCCGCTAAACACAGACTCCATTGATGCTCAATGGGACTGGATCCCCCTTGTGTGTCCTGAAGAACACCAACCTGCCAGTTTGTCGATCTCGTCCCCTCCGCTAATGAGGCCGATGACCATGGTGTCATCCAAAAATGTAATGATGGTATTTACTAATAATTATTAAGATTTTTTTTTTTTTTTTTATGAGGGCTGCACGGTGGAGCAGTTGGTAGTACTGCTGCTTTGCAGCAAGAAGGTCCTGGGTTTGACTCTTTCTGCATGGAGTTTGCATGCTCTCAGAGTTTGTTGGAGACCTCACCTCAAGATCCCCTCTTTAAATCTCCTCAGTGCTCCTCTAGCAGCTCCCCTTCGCTCTCTATTTTCATCATATTTCAACCATATCCTACGTTTTATAATAACAACTCACCTCTTCTCCTCAGTTGGGGCAAATTCAGAAGCCTAATATGTGCCTGTTTTATCCATTTAAAACCAGTTTTGATGTGTTTTTGGTCAATGCTTTGGATTTTGTCTGTCCATTGCTGATGTGAATCTCCAACCAACCTGTTTGCATTCTGAACTGGTTGATTCTGGCTGTCACATCATTAGACATACGTGCTATGAATTTTGAGTTATCGAGTTAAATGTTTGACCTCTGTTCATTATTTGTCCTCACCTTAGCCTTGTGTGGTTCACAATATATCTCAGTGGTGCATCATGGTCCAAAACAGTACTTTATTGTCTGAGAATGTGTTTAGAATTTTGCACAAAGGGTAAAAGAGGTGAAAGCATTCTGGTTTTGCCAAAAAAAAAGTGATTAATCCAATACATGTGCTCACAAATTTGGGAATTTAGTTCAAAGAATGGGGTTTAGTGTTATGAATATTGTGAAATATAATTTAGTGTAATGAGCTAATGTAAATGGCTGCCACAATTCTTTGTTCATCATTGTTAATTTTTTTCTGCACTTAATGATTTCTGTCTCTTCTGCAGCTTTCAGCCTGTAGATGAGAAGTCACCTGAAACATCAAGATTGGAAGTTCCTCCAGCAGAAGAAACAGCCACCCAGCCTGTGGATGCACATTCGACTGTATCTTCACCTACAAGGAGTCAAATTGAACCACCAAAGGAGGTGAGAACAGAAGATAAATACTTAGAAAATGCAACAGAGACACATGCAGAGTTCGACAAACCAAAGGAAGATGTCCAGCCACAGAGGAACGACGTCGTTGCTGCTGATGAGAAAGACTTGACCACTGACGGTGCACTGAAGAAGAAGAGGAAAGCCAAACGTCGCTCTGTTCGCTTTGGAACCGTGGTGGCAGATGACGGTGGACCTCCATTGATGCTGAGCCTAGAGCCTGAATCCAGTGAAGATGAAAAGCAAAAAGAGGATGTTGAGGCTGAAAACAAGGAGGAGGCTGTCGCTCCGATGCCCATCTACAGAAGAGTTGGCATTCTCCAAAGGAAGGATGAAGAGACACAAATACAAGAAACACTCAAACACCAACAGTTTCAACAAAGGCAGAAGGAGGAGGAGAGCGAAGAGGCAAGACTTAAGATGGAAGAGGCGCAAAAACAAATAGAAGAGGAAGAAGCAAAGGAGAAAGAGAAAGCCAAACAGAAGGAGTTGGAGAAAAAACAGTTAGAAGAAGAAAGAAGAGAAATGGAAAGACTGAGAGAAGAAAAGATTGAAAAAGAAAGGCAAATGGAGCTGCTGAGACAGAGACAGATAGAAGAGGAAATAAATAAAGAAAGGTTGAGACTGGAGGAGGAGAAGAGAAACGAGGAAATAATGAGGGAAGAAAGAAAGAGGCAGAGGCAGAAAGAAGAGGAAGAAAGACTGATCCAGAAACAGAAACTGGAAGAACGAAGAGAAACGGAGTTGGAGCTGATGAGGCAAAGAAAGGAGGAGGAGAGACTCAGACAAGAACAAATAGAACAACAAAAGTTAAAACAAGAGGCTGAGGAGAAGGAGAAGCTCAAGAGGCTGGAAGAAGAGGAGAAGATAAAAGGAAGGGAACTTGAGGAGCAAAGAATGAAGGAGTTGGAGCTGCTGAGGCAGAGGAAGGAAGAGGAGGAGAGACTCAGGCAAGAACAGATGGAACAACAAAAGTTAAAACAAGAGGCTGAGGAGAAGCTCAGGAGGCTGGAAGAGGAGGAGAAGATAAAAAGAAAGGAACTTGAGGAGCAAAGAATGAAGGAGTTGGAGCTGCTGAGGCAGAGGAAGGAAGAGGAGGAGAGACTCAGGCAAGAACAGATGGAACAACAAAAGTTAAAACAAGAGGCTGAGGAGAAGCTCAGGAGGCTGGAAGAGGAGGAGAAGATAAAAAGAAGGGAACTTGAGGAGCAAAGAATGAAGGAGTTGGAGCTGCTGAGGCAGAGGAAGGAAGAGGAGGAGAGACTCAGGCAAGAACAGATGGAACAACAAAAGTTAAAACAAGAGGCTGAGGAGAAGCTCAGGAGGCTGGAAGAGGAGGAGAAGATAAAAAGAAAGGAACTTGAGGAGCAAAGAATGAAGGAGTTGGAGCTGCTGAGGCAGAGGAAGGCAGAGGAGGAGAGACTCAGGCAAGAACAGATGGAACAACAAAAGTTAAAACAAGAGGCTGAGGAGAAGCTCAGGAGGCTGGAAGAGGAGGAGAAGATAAAAAGAAGGGAACTTGAGGAGCAAAGAATGAAGGAGTTGGAGCTGCTGAGGCAGAGGAAGGCAGAGGAGGAGAGACTCAGGCAAGAACAGATGGAACAACAAAAGTTAAAACAAGAGGCTGAGGAGAAGCTCAGGAGGCTGGAAGAGGAGGAGAAGATAAAAAGAAAGGAACATGAGGAGCAAAGAATGAAGGAGTTGGAGCTGCTGAGGCAGAGGAAGGCAGAGGAGGAGAGACTCAGGCAAGAACAGATGGAACAACAAAAGTTAAAACAAGAGGCTGAAGAGGAGGAGAGGCTGAGACAGGAGGATGAGGAGAGAAAAAGGAAGGAGCTGGGTAGAATAATGCAGCAAGAAAAAGAGCAAGAGAAGGAGAGGAAGATGATAGAGAAAAGAAAGATACAGATGGAGAAAGAAAAAGCAGAAGAGCTGAAGAGAAAGATGCAGGAGGACCTGGAAAAACAGCGAGCTGAGGAACCAAGTAAAAAGCTTAGAACAGATGAAGAGAATGACAAAGCAGGGGAAAATCTCATCAATTTTGACACAGAAGATTACTCTCAGAAGTCTGAGCCCCTATTCTCCCCCTCATCAAACATCTCAGAGAACACAAAGAGTCCCATCGACACCATTTACGATGACTTCTCTGTCCAGAACCCTCTGCTGGACGTGGACTTTGACGACTTTTCTGTCAAACCCAGAAGATGGACTCCCCTACCTAGGCTGGAAACTGCTCCCATCAGCAGCAGCAAGACAGTCGAACCTGTAAACAAAGACAACTGGCTGGTGCCCTTCGACAGTGAACCTCGGAAATCTCAGCAACAAAAATTATCAGAGCAAGCAGGAAAAACGTTGGTGCCCACCCCAGCCCCAGATAGCCCAAAGAAAGAGAAGCTGGAGCAGTTGTTGATAGATCTTGGTGTGAAGGAGAAGGTGGAGGAACAGAGGCCAGTTGAAGACCAGTTTGAGTCTGCAGAGATGAAGATGGAGGTGGAGGATGAGGGGGATGAAGAGGAGGATGAGGAGAAGATGGAGAATGGCTCAGAAGTGGCGATGAAGGAAGATGAGGATGAAGAAGAGGACGAAAAAGAGGTAAAAAAATTTTTTATCTCATTTTAATCAGTTGCAGCTTAATTTCCTCAACAAGGTCCAGAGAAATTCACTCACTAACACCAATTCTGCCAGAAAATACTCATATTTATAGGTAGCGAGGAAATTTGCTGGTACCCCTGGTGAATATGTGCAAAAATCCTTAAATAAGTTCTGCTTTTATTCTAGGAGCATAACATCACACTGAAAAATGTAGAAAATATGATCTTTAATTTCAGGCTGTTTATACTAAGGGGGAAAAAATCTATTTCTAAAAAGTCTGTTGTTTAATTAAATCACCTGCAGCACAATAGTTGGTCCTTCTGACAATCTTTTTAAAAAATAAATATAACTAAGGATTTTTTTATATATTCAACTTTTTTAAGTTTATTAGACTTTAGTTAGTTATCAATGACCTTCTGTATTCATCTTGTGGTATAAATATGATTTCTTTTTGTGACTGGCCACTAGGCTGGATGGGGACCCACTATGAGCACGATAATAAACAGTGGCATCTTGGGGTCAGCAAATCACTATAGCAACCACTGGACACCATATCGATGCCAACTACTTGTTTGATAGGGATGTGTGGGAGGTAGAAGCTTTTTGTAACACACCATCACAAAAGTAAACATGAAAAGATAGGTCACCCCTGAAAGGGCTTTAAGTGGAACCATTCGCCTTGGTCAGATGAGACTTGGTAGGAGCATTTTAGTCTCAATCACTCCAGGTGGATTTGGCAGAAAAAAGAGCATAAATATTTGGATGTGATGCCTATTGTTATACATGGTGGAGGATGTGTGATGCTGTGGGACTGTTTCTTTTCCAAAGACCCTGGGTTGTTGTTGGAGTACATGGTTTCAGGAAGTCCTTGAAATCCCAGGAAAGTTTAGACAAAATTAAGGTAGTCTCTTCCATAAAACTGGAAGATGGATCATCACACAACCCAAGGGTTGCACAAGGCATTAACAGCAAGGGTATTAATACATGTGTTACTGGGGATTTTGTACTCAAATCAAAGATTGGATTTTTGTAAATTTTTTCATTGTGTGATTATGCTTCTTTTACCTTTTATTCATCTTTTACCTTTATACCTTCGAATGCATTTGTGTCTGTAAATGTGTAAATATGATCTCTGTGTGCAGGCTTGATTTTTATGTGTTTATATCCAGTGTAGAAGAAGAGATTTGGAAATAGAGCTTGTTTTTAGAGGCCCAAATGCAAGCTAGTATTATTATGACATGCATATAATAAAAACTAATAATAAAAGCTCAGTCCTCGTTTGGCTCTGGCTACAGGAAATTGAGAGCTTTACTGCATGGTGGCAATTTGTTTCCTTTCTGGAATGGATCGATATCAGCTGACTGATTTGTTTTCCTGAGGAATATCCTCTGTTTGGTTGTTGACACAACATTTTAGGGGTTTTTTTAACCTCTTTTTGTAAAGTGATGTTCAGTCTTTCTGTTATCCAAGCAGGATGGCTCAGTGCCACTGGGGGTCACGTAGCTTATTCCATCCTGAGATGATCTCACCTAGTGCCTTTCTACTTAGATTTGAATACAAAATCTCTTAGTTTGAGCAGTTCAAGAGTGGCTGGTTTGATTTGCTTCCATAGCTCCCTTGCATCCAGGTTAGCAGCAATAATATCCAAATGCACAAGAATAACCAAGACCTATTACAGGTTTATTGAAGAAGAAATAGAAAGTTGTTTCAAATCTGTCTATCTTGCCTTTAAAAAAGATGGTTCTACAGATTTAGGACCTATCATTCTTCTACGCACTTCTTCTGAGCAGTGCCAGTTTTTCTTTCTACTTGTGGGAAAAAAACTTCACAAAACAGCTTTAGAATCTAAAAAAAGGTCCTGGCCTGCAGCATGATTAATTGCTTAATTATGAAGAGAGGGTGAGGTTGAGAGCAGAGATAGGAGTGAACAAGCAGATGTGGATGTTTCACCGCTGAATAATGTCAGTTTGGCAGTCACACACACACCTTTACCTGCACAAACACTGCCATTCCTGTAGCACCAGAAAATAATACTCGTTATACTTGCTTGAGCATGACTGAGCGAAAGAACCTGCAACGCTTGTGTCTCTTTGTACTTATAATGTTAAGTTCAGGGATCAGTATTAGTCTTGCTTTATGGTTTTGATTAGTCTCTAGGATCTGAATAGCAATAAGTGGAATTTACCCTGAGGAGATGTGTTTGTGTCAGATTGTAAATGTGACAAAAGGTGGAAGCTGTGTGGCATGAAATTGTCTGAATTGTTATGTTCTCCTGTTGAAACAGTATCTATATTTAATAATGGAAAGAATGAAGGACGTCAAGGTTGACTGGAAATTTAAGGTTAAGTTTAGATGAGTGACTGTTTATGTATCCACCACTGATAGTTATATGACTTTCAAACTGAATTAATCCCCCAGAAATGCTAACATCTGTGAAATGTGGTGCTGAGCCAGCTCAGTAGTGAGCAGCTAATAACATTTAGATTGATTGTAATGTAGTAAGCAGGCACCATATTACCATGGTTAATAGCCTGACTGGCAATAGATCAGCTCAAACACTATATATATATTTACAACACTATAAAATGCATCATTAGATGCGAAGCATGGTGAGAACCAAACATATTTGGGATTTTTTTAATAGTAAAATAGGTTTCTATGGGTGAGGGGAAATTGAACCAGGAAGTTTTCCTCCTTTCAGAAGGGAAAATCCTTTTAACCTATATTTCTGTTACTAATATGTGGCTCATTCAAAGCTCCTTTATGTTGGAGATCTGTGGTGATGCATGAAGTTTGAGATCATTTTAATATTTGTAACTGAAAGGAACGACCAGGGGTTTGTTTTTGTACACTCTTAGCCAGCAAACCATGTCTAAACAACTATCTGGCTGGATCCATAAGTAAATTTCTGTATTTACCTAACTGTTGGGTTACATCTTGTACATATGCAAATAGAACATGTAATAATTACAGATACTTTTGATCACTGCTCTTCCTCAATAAGACCAGGCAGCAACTTGAATCTGTTCAAGTTCTCAAATAGCAAACAGTTGTAAGTATTAAGTTATAACAAGGTTTTAAAAATCTTAAATTCCTAAAGTGCCGGAGTTTTCTGGTGCTATATGGAATTTAATGTAACGCAATACTCCCTCTCTGCCATCTGTTGCTGCACACTACTATTCAGCTGGCTAAAAAAGGCTCTCACTAGAACAACTTGGTTTCTCGAATATATTTCCAGTCACCAAAGTCACTGACAGACAGGGGACGGAAAACAAAAGAGTTGGCAAGCAACAATTGGCGCTTGTGAAATTAAACAGTGTAGGCTTTACCTGAGCAGATAACCAGCTAATATCACCTTCTTAGACTCATAGTCATGTTCTTTAAAGAGCAGAACAAACAAACTGGGATAATTTTCTCCAAAACACTGGATAATGTTCTGAAGCAATAAGCACCAGAAAACTGTTTTTAAACCTTGCAGGTGTTTATTCAAAAATAATAGTTTAAATAGTTTAAATAGTACATGTTACAGATAACAATTTTAAAACTTTAGAAATCAACAAGGAGGAGGATTTTTAACCAACAGTGAAGTCAAGACAGATTGCTTTAGCACCTGTTTGCACATGCGACTTCTTAGCAGCAGTGATAAATCACCAAACCCAGGAACCCTTAACTATGTAGTTGAATGTGTGTGTCATTGTGTCACCCTGCAATAAACAAACAAACAAACTATAAATCAGCCAATTTGCAAGTCCACTGTCACTGTGCTTTGCATATAACCACCTGGGTGCTGTGTATCAGGCCTTCGGGTGAACTGCTTTGCTCACGCAATTCTTCTTTTCACCACAGAGTGGTGCCAGTGCACTTGGAAATTATACTTCCTTAATCTGCACCACAGAAATCATTATTTTTTATTTTCTATTTCCCTGCAGTGCTTTTCACTCTAAAACGTCAGCAGTGTGGTTTTAAAATACTAGGAGGCCTCCTTTTTATGCTGCAATATAAAATTTTGAACAACCATGAAGGGAAACGTTTCTTAGTTTGTAGCAGACTGAGTAATATGTCTACTGGGCAAACAGATGTTATGCAGCCGACCATGCATCCTTATTCAGGGTACTGACATAAAGATAGATGGATGGATAGACAGATGGCTCTTATCATAAGAAGGTGTTTTGTGGTCAATGTTTCCACATTTGGATGTGTCCAACAGGGCAGCATGCCATAATGTCCATACATGGTGTTCCTACATGCTCTCGTTTTTTCTGTCTGTCTCCCTTCTCAATCTCCCCAACCCTCCTTTCAGACAAGAGGATGGGCTTGTGTGCAAACAAAAAACTTCAGCAGGCAGACGTCCATTCTTTCACAAACTTTCCTTTCACTCAATGCTCCTGTTTTCTGCTTTCTTCCCTGTTCTTTTTCCCTCTCACAAAGACCCGGTTCATTCATTGGCTGCATTTACCTACAGCAAGAGAGCACCGGAGGGAGGTACAGAACACACCTAGCCCTGCCTGCCACACCTACCTTCTGTTTTTCTCCCTGCTGGAGTTCCCACGTCCGAGCGCAAAACTTTTCCTTACTTTTGTTGTTTCTTTGAACTCATTTAGCTCTGCTACAGATAAAGGGATCGTCTAATGCTCATTACTCGGCATTGGATGTTTTGGTGTTGCAGATATTTGCCACGCTGCTTTTTGGGATAATTTTACTTTGGAAGTTTTTATTAACCTCCAAATTTTCAAATGGGGATCCTTAATGCAGACTTCTTCCAGTGCCTTTTAAATCTATGAAGATGTGATAATGGGAAAAATCCTTTTTTTGCATGCTGCATGTTCAGGATGCTATAGCTAAAACAGCTACAGAAAAAAACAGGCACTGGGTCAAATTTGCTTTACTTTCAGCGCACTTTGACTGTCAGGAAGTTTGTTTATGTAAAATATGGACGAAAAAATGGACTTCATCTTGTATCATGCTGACTTCCTCTCTTTCTGAACTACCTGCAATACCTTTCCATCTTCAACAAAGCTGAGACGCATTTTGTCTGGTGACCCCGTTCCCATGGTGACCCTGTCTGCTTTGTGAGCAACCATGCAGTACTTAGGAGGAAAGCTGTCAGCAGCCCAGCATCAGGTCGCCGGCTGGGTGGGTAGCTTCCGCCGGTCCGTCCAAGGAGCTCTGGAGTTGGTCTGGGGCCCCACAAATGAGAAGCAGGAGGTCGACGAAGAGGAGGATGTTGATGATAAAGAAAAAGAGGAAGGTGGAGATGGAGAGGAAGAGGGAAGGTTTCAGAGAGCCGTGTCACCCCTTCGTAACTTTGCCAGACGTAGCCGGCGTTCCCTGCAACGCCTCTCCGACAGAAGTCGGCAGCCCTTGCAGAAGAGAGCCACTGAAACCTGCTCTGTGAGAACTGATATCAAATTGTGTTCTGAACCATGTTATCAAGCTAATGAATATAAACAGGATATAAGAGCTTGGCTGTTTTCAATCATATAGGATAAAAAGAGGAGTCTTTTAGAGTTGTTTCACAGTCAGTTTTGCTTCTTATATTCTTTTATCAGTGATCACCCAGTCTAAACGCCCACTCCTGTTTGTTAAAAACCAACCATGCAAATCATGCAAGGAGTGTTTCAGACAGCGGCAGTCTATTTCAGGAAGGATATCTGATGAAGTTGCCTGAACGTGTGCATGTGTTGCCCTTTCTGTGTGGTGTGCGTCACAGATGTCGCAGTCGTCTCAGACAACTTTATCTGACAGGATTTTTATTTCTTCATGCATCTGCCTTGTGTTGCTCATCACGTTTAGTTCACATCTCACTTCTTCCACCAGCAATCAAGTCAACACAGTACCTTGCAAACGTAATTACACCCCTCAAAACATTTTCAGATATTGGCTCGTAAGAACCACAAACGTCGATGAACTGCATTCTATTAGGGTTTATGTGATAGATCAACACAAAGTTGTACATAAATATGAAGGAAAATGATACATAGTTTGAGAATAATTTAACCAATTAAAATCTGAAAAGTGTGATGCACATTTGCTTTCTGCCTTCCTGTGTAAATACTTTGTAGAACCCTTTTTCGCTGTAATTGAAGCTGCAAGTATTTTGGGGTCTGTCTCTACCAGCTTTGACAGTCTAGAGACTGAAGTCGTTGGCCATTGCAGAATAACTCAGTCCCAGTCAGATTGGATGTTGGATCTGTGAACTTTTCGTCATGTGGACACATATGGATTCAGTTTTGGACTTTGACTGGACCATTGTGACAATGAATATGCTTTTAATCTACTCCAAGCCAGATCATTGTAGCTCTGGCTGTATGTTTAGGGTTGTTTCCAGCAAGAACATGAAACTCTGCCTCAGTCAATAATCTTTCCCTGCTTCTGACAGGTTTTACTTCCAGGATTACAGGGTTGTGTGCTTTGTTAGATTTCTGCCACATGTCCCTCATGTTACACACCGAGCCAAAAGGTTAGGTCTCATCTGGTTTCATTTGACCAAATCACCATCTACCATATGCTTGATGCATCCCTCACATGGTTTTGGGCAAACTGCAGACATGTTTTCATGACTTTCTGCTTGTCACTCTTCCACTAAGGACTAATTTGTGGAAGGCACAACTAATAGTCCTCTCAACAGTCTTTGTGCATGTTTTAAGCGTGGGATATTGTTTCATATTCTACTCCCACTTTATATTTCTCCACAAGGTTATCTCAAACCTGTCTTCTTTGTTTGTTGTTCATTAGGGGTGCTGTTTGTTCAGCAAACCTTTAAGGACTTTGCAGTACAGCTGTATTTATACTCAGATTCAATTGCTTACAGGTTGAATCCAATTAATAAATATTTATAGACAGTTTCCTTGCACTGGATTTTATTTAGGGGTATCAGCTTGAAGGGAACCAAAGAAAGGTGCATGTCACACTTTTTAGACTTTTATTTGTAAAAACTCTTGAATTTTCATTCTGCTTCATACTTTTACATGACTCAATGCTGTTCCCAATACAAAATGCCAATAAAATACTCTGGAGTTGGAGGTTGTGACACGAAAAAGCATGTTGTGGACCCCCTTTCTTGTAATATGCACTTAAGATGCTTGTGCTTGTGGCATCTTGAGCATGTTATCTTCTCCACTTAGCTCCAAACCAGCTTTTCAAACATTCCTTTGAGTGCCACAAAAAATTGACGTAGGTAAAACATAAAGATGCTCTGCCTGGACTTGCATTTCTTTCTCTGCCAGTCTCGCAATCACACAAGGAGGTAGCTTTTAACTCATACGATGGCTGTGTCTACACTTGTTCAGCTGGTTTTGAGCTGGTAAAATGTCTCAAAAAACATATTTTACAAGGGTTTGTCTTATTCTCTCTCCATATATTTAGATAAGGGCACATGTAGCCTCAAGATCATTTACTGTTAATGTGTAAATATTTTTAAAAGTAAACATTTTCTTTGGCACGTAGCGTTCACTGTGTTCAGTTGCAGCGTAATGGTCAGGAATTACTTCATGGAAAGAATTAATAAAGCTCATCTTTCAGCTGTTTTAACACATTGCATTTGCACATAACAATGCTAAGTGATGACATGAGTTTTGCAGATAGTTGCATCTTCCATTCCTGCTTTGAAGGGGTCATCTGTATGGGTACATTCATGTGGATTTGTGTGAAGTACTTCTAAGTACATACTGTATCTTCTGTAGACAGCAGTCAGAATATTCTTGGTTTGGAGAATCAGGGAAAGGTTCTCATGGAGAAGTAGATCTAATCACTGCTCAGAACACGGCTGATTTAAGAGCAGATTGCCCAAATTCTAAATAACTCAAACCTCAATAGTTGTTTTTCAAAAATAGGTCATAAATAGCATCACTGCAGCATCAGATGGTGACTGCGACTGGGTCAATTTCATGACACAAAAAGTGTAACAAACAATAGTCTATACAACAATAAGTAAAAAAATATTTTAAATGCTTTGACATTTTTCAGGTTTTAGTTATTTTGCTTTTCAATGGACCCTGCTTTATTGTTGTTTTACTTCCCATAAAACATTTCTGTCAGCTGCAAGCGTTCAGATTTTTGTGTGCTGCTGATAAGATACTGACTACCCAGTCATCAATAAAATGTAACCAACCCTTTCCAGCCAGTCTTGTTGAACAATCATCACTACTCAGTGTTTTATTACTCATCTCATTACCGTTTCAGTTTCACAAAAACAACAATGCAGTTTGATGGCATGAAAAACATAACAATCTAGTTTCTGTTGGTTTTTTAAATTAGTTAAATGCCATCAATAGCTCTGTTTTCTGTTTCCTTTTTATTTTTATTGAAGGAATGTTTTGAATTTTTAAGAAGGGTTTGGTGGAGAGGATATGTGCAGTGATTATGTAACCTGCAGTAGAGAGATCTCTGAACATTAAGGTACTGTATACTAGTGTTTCCGAAGCAAGAGCAATGATCTATCTTTAAATGCTGCAAATGTGATGTGGCCCTTGGAAAGAAGAGTTCAGATCTGTTATGTTATGTCTGTATGTTCATTTTTATATGTAAAGAATACTTTTTCTGTTAACTCTTCTTCTGCTGACATTCCTGGTTTGCTTCAGGATTATTTTCTGAATCGCAACACAGTGTGCTCAGTACAGTAACTGCAGTGACTGCAATTTACAGGTATAAACGACCAATAAATAGAGATAAAAATACTTTGTTGTGCCTTTCACCTAATAAAATAAATTAATAAAATCTATGAGCAAGTCACTAAATGCCATAAACTACATACATTACAAGTCTGTGTAGGCATTCGGCATTTTTTAGAAAGGCCTAATGTGATATTGACTGTTCACGATCACTATGCATAACCCCTACAGTACAATAACCCTACTGTACTTAACCCCTCCTGCAAAAATAAAACAAAAGGTCTCCCTCAAGTAACAGTATGTATTGATAATATTTGCCTTGTGTGTCAGTGGGGGTTAACACACACTTAAACTGTCAGTGTCTGTAAAATATCTGGGTGCCAAACTTGTTTCTGACTGTAAAACATTTTGATGTAGCTTGATGGATGTCTAATTCATCACGTTTTGTTAAGTTATTCTGCTGTAGTCAAACTAAATATTTTAGCTATTTTGAGGCAAAAAGGAGATTTTTGCAGAGTGTTACAAGTAAAAATAACTCCTCTTCCTATCTGGTGACCCAGTTTTTACCTCAATCTTCCATCAACAACAAATAAACAGCCTTGTCACTGGGCCTGTTCCTAAACCTTGTTTTAATTTTTTTTTCACTTAGGAGCTTTTGTTTTGATTCAGCAGAAGCTATTGCAAATTTTAGGAAAACCACTTGATGTCTTGCTAGAATTAATACAGGTTACATAAAAAATTGTCCACCTGTGTTCAGCCTCTCTGATCCTGTTTGCTGCATCTGAACACAGGCTGTGGTTATAGGAAAATCACCAGAAGCCTATTCATGTGTGTTGCTATGCTGCTAGATAACAGGCTTTGTGCAAATTAAGCTGCCCCATGAGCCCTGAGCAATAAACTGACCCATGAAGAAGATGAGACGTGGGTGCTGATGTTTACTCGAGTGTTGCCTTGTATCCAGGTGACGGTTTCAGCTAAAACAAAAAGTGGGATGTGTCTCTTGACAAGCCATGAGGTGAGCTTAAAGGAATGTTTGCACAGAAGTGCACAGAGTTGATTTGGTTTGGTAACATGCTTGCGTGTGTGTGTGTGTGTTCCTATTTTGGCATCACAGTGAGAACCAATTTTCCGATTTCACCATCAAATTGAGGACCATTTGTACCAAAGTGAGGACATTTTGCTGGTCCTCACGACCTATTTTGCTAACGGTTAGGTTTAGGACTAAGGTGTGAATTGAGTTTAGGTTAAGGTTAGGGTTAGGCATGCACTGGTAATGGTTAGTTTTAGGGTTATTGTCAGGGTTAGGGCTTAGAAAGGGTTGAAAATTACTGAAAATAAATGGAAGTCAATGGGAGCCTACACATGGTCCTCACTACATTTAGCAAAACAAGAGTGTGTGTGTGTGTTTGTCCATGCATTCCTGCATGTGGGCGTGACATCATGAGTGTGTGTGTACGTGTGTGTATGTGTGTGGCAGTTCATGTGCCTGGTGTTTATTTAGGACAGCTCAGCCTCTGTGACCAGCTCATTAAAAGACGTATGCTTGGCTGATCCTTAGTCTTCTCCTCCCCCTGTAGTTTGCGATGTTGGCTCAGCACACAGTCCCCCTGCTTTCGCTCCTCTGTAGAAAAACTCCAACTTACAGAGCAGAGACGAACTGTTCTTGTAGAGCATAGGCAGAGTTGAATTAGAGGGTACCTGCACGGTGTTAACAATATATGAGTTGAGTGTTGAGATCTTCCCTGCAGCCCGCCATGTTAAAAGCATCTTTTGAGTTATTACTGGTTCTGTTGCATCATATGTCACTAAATTTTTGTTTCTATTCCCCAGCCACATGTTTACAGTTACTCCATAAACAACGAGGACGAACCCATTGAGGCTTTGTTTCACAGTGAACCACCACAACAGGATGGGATTTCTGAACAAACGCTCAAACCTGACAGGTAGGTAAAGAAGTTTTATTCTAGAATAAAATACAGGTCAATGAGAAAATAGGTTTAACCCAAGGAGCCTGAAGGAGAAATGTCTCCTATAAGGAATAAAGCATGCAGAGTGACTACATGTTTTGTGTCCTACAGCAGCGAAAACAAGAGCAGCTGGACGCAAAATTGTCCTATCCAATGTTTTCGAGGCTTGCCATTAAATCTCCCCCTTGTGGTTAATCGAGCACATGGCACTTTTAAGATTTTAGATTGACAACTTCGATAAAGATATAAAAATTTATATAATTAACATAATAAAAATGTTATTCAAGGCAAGTTTATTTATATGAGACCTCTGGAATACATGGTAAAGGACTTTACTGGAAAAAAGCAATGAAAATAAATGAAATTCTATTAAAATAATAAATGTAATGAAAGAATAATTGTAAGCATTACATCACATAAAAAAAAAGAAACTGTGGAATGATAATTTAAAGCAAATAAATCGATGATACTAATACATGATTAAAAATTAATATATAAAAACAATATTTAAACTTGTTGATTAACCTGATATTAAACTGCAATGTTATCAGTGCTGGTTTGAAGGAGTCAGCAGTTTTTGCACATCACAGGTTTTTCAAAGAATTCGTTTCAGTGCTGAGGAGCCTTGAAAGTTAGGTGTGGATGCTAAAAATTTGTCATGATCCGCATTTGATTTGTGTTTTGTTATTTGCACCCACCTGATTTCCATGTAGTTCTTCACATCTCAGTTATATTTAAGTTCCTGGTTACGGTCCCTTTCTTGTCACTTTGTCTGTTGCTGTCTCACTGGCTCAATGTTCTGTTACCGCTTTGGTCCTTCACAACCGCATATTATGACAAAATTATGTCTAAGTCTATAAAAACAGCTGGATTTCTTGCATGCTGCATAGTTTTGGCCTCATTGGGTGTAATTGAGCACTGACCTCTAAAGCAGCATTTTTGGGACCAAAAACTATTTTGGTCATTTCTTGATGTGGCTGGAGGAAATTCTGACCCATCCATTCACTGATAATATAACACACTCACCAGGTCAAAGTAAGGTGCTGTAGTTATTCAGTGACACAGACATATAAAACTGTTATCAGCACATGTTTGGTGAGAGATCAGTTCATAATCTGAGCTGGGGGAGCATTTAGATATTGAAGAAAAGGATTTTTGGATTGGCATATTTCAATTTAGATAATGAATACAAATAAGACTACCTATATTCAGTCTGCATGCAAGAAAATTCCCACTCTTTATGGTGATAGAAAAGTCTCCTGATAAGAACCTCCAGTCAGGTTTGCTGAAAACATGTTAAAGAACATCCATTTGGAGGTTTTCCTTATCTGCCGTTGACATGTGATCTTTGCCTTTTACCAATGCAGCCTGAGGGCTGTGTTGTGGCCAAAAACCTGACTGGAAATCACAATCATTTGTTGCTAAATTGCCTTTACAATTATATTTGTCAAAAACATAAAAAGGAAAATATAACAGTGGTCTTTGTTATTTTTATTTGCCTACAATTTAGCCCTAAAGAGGTTTTATTCTTTTCAGTCCAACGCCCATCTCTGACCCAGTCCCTGATGTCTCCTCTGAAGATGTCGATTGTACCGATTCTCAAAGAGAGCCAGATTTAGCTCCATTCCCTGAGGTTGGTAACACCTTTTGTCTGTCATAAAGGATTTTCCTCTGCAACATAGACATTGAATTTAGTTAGGATTAAAAAAAAAAACTACCTGAGAAAATGTTTTCTTAAGGTTATATTGTGTGAAAGTACCCCTGGTATTTACTCATGTATTTATGTTGCCCTCCACAGATCTCTACTCCTCTACTTGACACCAGCACACAGAGATCCAAAGCAGTTCTAAGTAGGAGGCGAACACGATCGCGTCCTTCTCGCTCACTCCGATTAGGATCGATTAAAGCTGCCAGAGTAGAATTGAATATCCATGACGGTAATGGGCATTACATTATATTTCTTAATATTTCATCTGAAATGAAAGCTGGGACTCGTTTGAAGTTCTATTTCTCTGCATGGATCAACTGATCGGTTTTTGTTTTCAGCTGAAAAAGGTGCCGAATCAAACGAAAATGAATCTGACTCGGAAGAGGAACACCCTAAATCAAAACCAGCTTCTTCTCCTCCGACATCTACTCAGAAAGTTCCTATGTTTCCAGGTCTTAGCCCTGCAGCCCTACTTGTAAGTTAACTAAAATGTTCTCTATTTGTTACCATCTTTATAAAAAGTCAAAGATGGATACCATTATGTAAAATATACTTAATGTTTCAGGCTGGAATAAAAAAGAAAACAGGTGGAGGAGCAGCTGGACCAGGAGAGAGAACAGCAAAAGACAAAGGACCACAAGAGAAAGAAAGTCAAAATAAGGAAGTGGCTTCATCTCTGTCACAGATCTCAGGATCTCCTCGCTTGCCGGCTCATCTCGCAGGAGCTGCACGAGTGCTGCCCCCCAACGACAGTAAGGCTGGAAGGTATGCTCAAATAATGACTATATATTTAAAAAAGTTCAAAGTCTTGTAAAGGATAAACATTTGGAGAAACCTACTGAAACACTAATTCTCTGCCGTCAGCGCTGCCTCGTCTCCTGCATGGTTAAAAGAGCTGAAGTCTAAGAAGCGTATGAGTCAGCATAACGGTGAAACTTAGACACAAGTAAGTTACAGAGCCAGTCAGAACTTACATTCACTCATCTTGGGCATAAATCATATTCATTTTGTGAAGTGATCATACATAAACCTACTTCAATTTTGAAAAAAAAAAAAAAAAAAGTGGGTTCACAAGTTTCTTTGTAAATTTTCTCTAATCTAAAAAGTCAAAAAGTATACAAACAGGCTCAATTAGCATAGGTAATAGTGTAACTATTAGTTAAATGTCTCCTAAATGCTTGCACCACAGCCACACACTTTTTGTAACCTTCAACGAGCCTGTGACAGCTTTTAGATAGACATTTGCTAAAATTGGACTGGCAAGGCAAGTTTATTTATATAGCACACATTTTAGTAGCAAGACAAGTCAAAGTGCTATATAGGAGAAGTAGGCTACATTACAGTGGCATATAGGTAAAGAAAATTAAAAAGATGATAAAAAGATAGGAAAGTTGGACTGAAAGCGAGAGTTCCTCCTGATGGTGAATAGCATTGGAGGGTGGACAGGCAGGCCAGGTAAAGCGAGGAGTGATCTTGCAATCTGATCTTGTGAATCCAGAACAGTCCTTGGACTGAGGGAAAGTCATTGAGTATTTACCATTGGGCAGGAGGCTGAACCACAGCGGGTTCTTCTGGAAGCGGGTTTGCTGACAGCCAGCAGGGTAAAAGCCAGAACAACACAGGATTTATCCAGAGCAGGCTCGTGTTGACAGCAACCTTCAGGGAGGAACGGAGCTGGTAAACACAGAGCAGGGTCTGTGTTTACCTTGGTAGAGTAAACAATCCAACACCTCCTCCAAGGTCTTAGCAGCTTTTGAAGCTCCTCAGGTGATTTCTCCTGATGCGGAACAGCTGTGCGACTGCACCTGCCTGTCGCCCCCTAGTGGAGGAATAGAGACACAGCACTCACAGCACAACAAACCTGCACTCAGCTCCGTGGCCTGACAAGCATAAGAACTAAAAGCTGCTTCTCCATGTTTGGTTCTGGTTCTGGGTATGCAGAGTAGATTTGAGCCAGAAGACCTGAGAGGTCTGGCTGGTTGATACACTGACAACAAGTTTGTAATGTATTTTGGTGCTAAACCATTCAGTGATTTATAGACTAACAGAAGTATTTTAAAGTGTATTATTTGAGCTACAGGGAGCCAGTGTAGGGACTTTAGAACTGGGGTGATGTGCTCCACTTTCTTAGTTCTAGTGAGGATGCGGGCAGCAGCGATCTGGACCAACTGCAGCTGTCTGATCGACCTTTTGCACCGTTGCAGTAATCAATTCTACCAAAGATGAACGCATGAATTAGTTTTTTCTGCTGAGATATTAGTCCTTTAATCCTGGAGATGTTCTTTAGGCGATAGAAGGCCGACCTTCTTACTATCTTTATGTGCCTCTGAAGGTTCAGGTCTGAGTCCATCACTACACCCAGGTTCTGAGCCTGATTGTTGGTTTCTAGCTGTATTAACTGAAGCTGTGTGCTAACTATTAAACGCTCTTCCTTTTGTCCAAAAGTTATTACATCAGTTTTGTTTTGATTCGGTTGAAGAAGGTTTTGGCACATTCATCCACTGATTTCTTCTAAGCATTTACCCAGCGCTTGAATGGGTTCATAGTCATCTGGTGACATCGTAACGTATAGCTGTGTGTCATCTGCATAGTTATGATAACTTACGTTATTGTTTATTAAAATCTGAGTTAGGGGGAGCATGTAGATATTGAATAGGAGGAGCCCTAAGATGGATCCTTGGGGAACGCCACATGTGATTTTTGTGATCTCTGATGTAAAGTTACCTACTGACACATAAATGTCGCTGTCCTTCAAGTAGGATTTAAACCAATTGAGTGCTGTACCAGAAAGGCCGACCCAGTTTTCCAGGCGCTCTAATAAAATGGAGTGATCAACAGTGTCGAATGCTGCGCTAAGGTCCAATAATACCAGCAGTGTGGTTCTTTCACAGTCTGCATTTATACGGATGTCATTGAACACTTTGACAAGAGCAGTCTCTGTACTGTGGTGAGCAGGAAGCCTGACTGGAAGACATCGAAGCGGTTGGTCATTATTAGGAAGTTGTTTAATTGCTGAAAGACAGCTTTTTCAATAATCTTACTGATGAAAGGGAGGTTTGAGATAGACCTGTTGTTCTGTAGTAGCAGCTTGTCCAACTTGCTCTTTTTCAATAGAGGTTTGATAATTGCTGTTTTTAGGGCCTGGAGGAAAACACCTGATAAAAGGGATATGTTTATTATTTGTGTTAAATCAGACCTTATGACAGGCAAATCTTTCCTAAGGAAAGCTGTGGGTAAAACACTGATATAGTAGGAATTGCTGTACAATTTCTAAAGTTTTTGTAGTTTATTTAATGACATTAAGAAATTTAGTCAAAATCAGTTCTAGTTGGAGACAGCATTGGTACTGGAGTTGATGTGGATGTGCTGACTGCCTCTCTGATCTTTTGGGTTTTTTCAGTGAAGAAGTTACCAAATTCATTGCAGGCCCTGGTAGAGTGGAGTTCAGATGCTACAGTTACAGGAGGGTTTGTTAACCTGTCGACCGTGGCAAATAAGGCGCGAGCATTGTTAATGTTTTTCCTGATGATCTCAGAGAAGAAGGATTCTCTCGCATTTTCAGTTGTAAATTATATCGGTGGAGTCTCTTTGTAAATGTTATAGTAGGATTTTCTTTGGTTAAAATCATAAATAAAATATCTCGACTTAAAAAACAAAGTATTGGTAGAGTTCCTTTAAATTAAAGGCCATGAATGTACAGTGAATACATTTTCTGTATTTTTAAAGTTAAGGCTTTCCAAAAGCTTTATGTTAGCCTGCTCTGTGTTATTAAAACTAGTTTTTTATGTCTGGGATCATTATGCTTTGGGAACCTGTTATTGTTATCAATACTGAAACATTTAGTACTGATATGAAGAGAAGTTAAAAAATGGCATCCTTTAATATTTCACCCTCTTTGTGAAAGAGTACCTATGGAAGCAAGACAGCCCCACAGCATGATGCTGCCTTCACTATGTTAAACAGTTGGTACTGTGCTCTATGGCTTCTAAGGCTCGCTTGATCGGTGCCAAAACCAGTTTTAATGTGTGTTTAGAATGATTGTCTGATTGAAAATCCCTATTGTGTCCATGTTTCAAACATCTCACCCAAACTGACACCATCAGATAAAAAAAGTTTGATTAACAGGAACAACCCAGTAACCACCAAAATTCAAACTTGCCACTAACTGGAAACTATTAAAACCTCAGTGCCTCTGTCCACAGTGAAGCAAGTTTCACAAGGCCATGGACAGAAACAAAGTAGGTACCAAAAATGAAGAACTTGTTTCAACATCAGCAGTTTCAAACTGAAATGTGCAGCTGCCCACACGGTCAAAAATTCTGAAAATAGTTTTTATAGTCAGACAATAAAAACATTGAGCATTTTAGCCAAAGTGATGAGAAGTTGCAGGAAGATAGAGGAGTCAAGGTGAGGCTTCCAGAACACTGTTCAAGTTGTCAGGTGGTAGCTGCATTATGCTGTGGAGCTGTCTTGCTGCCAGTACTACTGATGTACTGTGTGGAGCAGATCTAGTAAAAAAGAAGAACTATCTCCAAATTCTTCAGTTTCACTCTAAATAAACAGCTGCCTGGCAGAAACTTGAATACAGTCAGCTGTTTCAGCAGGAAAATTATCTCAAACACATATCAACACTGGCCTGACTTATGGCAGAAACTCACTGATAGCTACATAAAGCATCTGGTCAAGATGCAACTTACAAATTAACAAATCTAAATATTGTTTGGGGTGTATGTATATATTTGACCCTGTGTTGTTTAGAGAAAACTGATAACAGATTTTTACTTTTTTAATTATTTGAATGAACATGTATGTTGTATCATCTTCTCATCCACAACATTTCCAATAAATCGTGAAATGTCTGAAATATAAATGACATCCATGTCCATGCTGTGTTTATGTAAGTCCCTGAAGGCAGCTGTGTTTAGTTTCTTTTAAAAATGTAGACATAAGTGTTGTAGCTTGTGGATTGTTTTGAGTTTAGCAGAGCATGTCAAGATTTTAACAGCAACACAGTTCTTATCCATTATAATATCCAATGCATTTTGTTCTCTTTAGGAAACACAGCTTGATGCTCTTAATCAGGAATCGGATCACATCAGCTTCTTGCTGATGATTGCTCCATTCTGCACTTTGAGTGCCTTATTATGGACCGTTTCCAAGGGAAGAAGTCATGCTTTTTTCTGGACACAGATGCAACAATGACCTTTTGTATGTTAACAATGAAATATGGTGCCAAGGCTGTGTGCTGACGCTGAAAGGTGTTACTGCCAAGAAATATTTTCTCCAAGTGCTGTTTGAGAGCTCAGTGGGTGTTTGAGTGTGCTTTAGAGCAAACCCATTCTGTGTCTTCACATGTGAACGTGAAGTCCATCAGGCAGGGAATAAAGGCACGACACCTCAGCAGAATACTGACGATGTTTTTTAAAAAAAGGCTCCTTTTAGTATTTAATCCTAATCTAACATTTACAACTAAAAGTCTAATCAAATCTATTAAATCCAACGCTCCTACTGTAATTTTTAAGGGTCCCCTGAGTTGTGTGGGCTCAGCCAAAATCCTCACACAACAGAGAAAAACAAAGAAAAGCATAGAAATGTACAGACATACTAAATGAAAGTGTGTATTTAGTTTAAGTTGCACAGGTTTTTTATTTTTGTTTTACAGTATCACAGTCCTTCTCAAGGAAAGCTTGAAGCACTTTAACAAAAATATTAGCATATTTCCACCCATGCAATAAAACTGACCAATAGCAAAACCATATTTGAAGTTGTTTTCATGGAGGAAGAGGAGATTTTCTGTTTTTTGTTACAACTGTATCATATATATATATTTCTTTGGGAGCAATAACAGATTCAGGAAATGTGTGCCTGTGAGTTTATGTGTTTTTTTCTGAGTTTGTTAAACCTAGAAAACTATGTGCCTTTTCTTTTGCTTGAAAACTGTATTTTGACAATTATGGGACCATTTTTTTGGTCATTGTAGTGTATGTTTAATGGAAATGGAGGGAACTTTATTAAAAGTTTTTCTTGTCTGTAAAATAGGTTTCAGAGTGATCTTTTGATTGGAAAGTAACTTGTTTTGTGAAGGTGAAGCTTAGTTTTTTTTTATACTTTTGGATGAATCGATACTAAACAATATGCACAGTTCAGTTCAGCTTTTTTACATAGTGCCAAATTAAAACAACTGTAATCTCAAATTACTTAATAAAAAGGTCATAGGCAGACACCTACTCAGTCCAAATTCAATTCAAATTCATTTCATTTCAGTCCAGTCCAATCATGCAGTCACATTTAGATTCAATTACACATTTATTTTATTTACACATTGATTTTGTCATAATTATAATATGTAGTACAGTAGCTGATCATATGATGCCGGTTGTCGGCATCATATGATCAGCAATGTCAACTGTTGATCTTAAGATCAGAGGTAGGTATTACCAGCGGACAGCTGATTGCATCCAGTAGTTAATTTAGCAGCAAACCTACAGGTCCTTCTCAAAATATTAGCATATTGTGATAAAGTTCATTATTTTCCATAATGTCATGATGAAAATTTAACATTCATATATTTTAGATTCATTGCACACTAACTGAAATATTTCAGGTCTTTTATTGTCTTAATACGGATGATTTTGGCATACAGCTCATGAAAACCCAAAATTCCTATCTCACAAAATTAGCATATTTCATCCGACCAATAAAAGAAAAGTGTTTTTAATACAAAAAAGGTCAACCTTCAAATAATCATGTACAGTTATGCACTCAATACTTGGTCGGGAATCCTTTGGCACAAATGACTGCTTCAATGCGGCGTGGCATGGAGGCAATCAGCCTGTGGCACTGCTGAGGTCTTATGGAGGCCCAGGATGCTTCGATAGCGGCCTTTAGCTCATCCAGAGTGTTGGGTCTTGAGTCTCTCAACGTTCTCTTCACAATATCCCACAGATTCTCTATGGGGTTCAGGTCAGGAGAGTTGGCAGGCCAATTGAGCACAGTGATACCATGGTCAGTAAACCCTTTACCAGTGGTTTTGGCACTGTGAGCAGGTGCCAGGTCGTGCTGAAAAATGAAATCTTCATCTCCATAAAGCTTTTCAGCAGATGGAAGCATGAAGTGCTCCAAAATCTCCTGATAGCTAGCTGCATTGACCCTGCCCTTGATAAAACACAGTGGACCAACACCAGCAGCTGACACGGCACCCCAGACCATCACTGACTGTGGGTACTTGACACTGGACTTCTGGCATTTTGGCATTTCCTTCTCCCCAGTCTTCCTCCAGACTCTGGCACCTTGATTTCCGAATGACATGCAGAATTTGATTTCATCCTAAAAAAGTACTTTGGACCACTGAGCAACAGTCCAGTGCTGCTTCTCTGTAGCCCAGGTCAGGCGCTTCTGCTGCTGTTTCTGGTTCAAAAGTGGCTTGACCTGGGGAATGCGGCACCTGTAGCCCATTTCCTGCACACGCCTGTGCACGGTGGCTCTGGATGTTTCTACTCCAGACTCAGTCCACTGCTTCCGCAGGTCCCCCAAGGTCTGGAATCGGCCCTTCTCCACAATCTTCCTCAGGGTCCGGTCACCTCTTCTCGTTGTGCAGCGTTTTCTGCCACACTTTTTTCTTCCCACAGACTTCCCACTGAGGTGCCTTGATACAGCACTCTGGGAACAGCCTATTCGTTCAGAAATGTCTTTCTGTGTCTTACCCTCTTGCTTGAGGGTGTCAATAGTGGCCTTCTGGACAGCAGTCAGGTCGGCAGTCTTACCCATGATTGGGGTTTTGAGTGATGAACCAGGCTGGGAGTTTTAAAGGCCTCAGGAATCTTTTTTAGGTGTTTAGAGTTAACTCGTTGATTCAGATGATTAGGTTCATAGATCGTTTAGAGACCCTTTTAATGATATGCTAATTTTGTGAGATAGGAATTTTGGGTTTTCATGAGCTGTATGCCAAAATCATCCGTATTAAGACAATAAAAGACCTGAAATATTTCAGTTAGTGTGCAATGAATCTAAAATATATGAATGTTAAATTTTCATCATGACATTATGGAAAATAATGAACTTTATCACAATATGCTAATATTTTGAGAAGGACCTGTATGTCCTAAGCAAGCATGTGGTGACAGTGTGAAGGAACTTTCCCTTTTAACATGAAAAAAACTCAGAGAGAACAAGTCTCAGCATGATCACCCATCTGTCAGATAAGCCAGTAATGAAAACGGTCGTAAACAGGCTGAGTGGAGTGGAGTCGGCCAAAGTAGAGCCCATGGGAAAGGGGCACAAAATACTTGAACTCCTCCAGTTGGAACAAAGACTGACTCTGGACCCAGGGGTAGCAATCCACCTTTTTCCAGCTGAGAACTGAAAAAACATTGCAAGAAAAATAGAATAAAGATATTTGGCCAAAGCACTGAGCCGTGTGGTACTCCAGAACTAACTCTTGGTACTTGAGGAAGATTCTCAATTATGTCAGAGCAATAAGGTATAATCCAGTTTACTGCTGTTCCCTTAATCTCTAACACATGTTCAAACCTCTGTAAAATAAGCTTGTGATCAACTGTATAAAACGTAGAACCAAGGTCCAACAGTCAGATCTATCACAATCACCACACAAATGACAAGGTACAGTGATGAATTAAACTGAGGAATCCAAATTGTGAATTATTCAAATTTTGAATGATGGGAATGGGAGATAAGGGTAATAAAGCTGAAACATTTTGGATGCGTTATGATAAATGCAAAAAAAAAAGGCTGGATCAGTCTAATAGTGCTGAGTGAGACTGATCTGTGTTGATGCTCTTGGCTGGTGGTCAGTGCATTTTGCCCCAATAGGATCATGATGGGGATGGCAGCCTGGGCAGACCTGGCCAGTGGTTGCCACTGTGCCAGGGACAGAGGGCAAAGCTATTGAGATGCAGTGTGATGGACACAATGGGTGTGACAGACTTGCTGCATCAACAGGCTTTTTGCTGTTGTGGCCAGAAATAAACCATAAATACCCCCACTGGCATCCACCGACCGCTCGCCAGGCCTCCACAGCCACACACATCTTCACACTGAAACAGGCAGGAAGCAGAAAGACAAGACAAAAGGAAAGACGGAGAGCGTGGCTTGTTCGGGGTGTAGAAAAGCACAAGCCATCCAGGTAAAAACAATCTTTCTCAAGTTGCAGTATGGAAGTTTTACTGAAACACCTGACAGATCAAGAAGTGCATGAATATGTCAAAATATCTGACTTTTGTTTTGAAAGACTCACTAGCTGTACATTTACCAAGGTTTAACCTTAATATGTGTTATATGAGGAAGGGGTGGACAAATGGCAAGCAAACTTTACTAAACCATGTAATTGTTTTTTTTTTTTTTTTGGTTTCTAGAGGAAATATGACAGAACAGCAGGGAACCCCAGACCAGCTGCCTGCACAGAAGGGCCAAGGAGGGGCTGGAGCCTCATATAAGGTGCTATCTGTTAAATATCAGGACATAACTGGTTAAATTGCATGTAGTGGCATTTGGACCTCACCGTTTATTAACCTTCACCTGTTGCTTTTTCACAGCTGGTTGTATTTGAATTTGAGAACTTTCGTGGAAAAAAGGTGGAGTTGTCTGGTGAGTGTGAAGACATGTTGAAGAAGACCCAACGAGTCGGCTCGGTCATTGTGGAGTCTGGACCGTGAGTGACTTTCAGTTGCCTTTGAATATCGTTCCTTGTTTTGAGTTTGCTCATATTAGTCTTTTGCAGTTTTATGTAATGCAGTATGTCTGTACTGTTAGATGGGTAGGATTTGAGTGTCTGGGTTTTGCGGGAGAGCAGTTTGTCCTCGAGAAAGGAGAGTATCCTCGCTGGAGCACCTGGACCAGTTGTCAGAGTAGCTACACCCTGAGCTCCGTCAGGCCTCTAAAAGTGGTAAGTAATCATTGAAAGTGACTCTTTTGCAGATTTTAAGTGCAACATAAGCAAGCATGTTCTTTCTCTTCTTAGGAAAGTGCAGATCACAAATTGCACCTGTTTGAGAATGCAGCATTTGAAGGAAGAAAGATGGAGATTGTTGACGATGACGTACCCAGTCTTTGGGCTCATGGTTTCCAAGACCGTGTGGCTAGTGCAAAAGTTATTTCTGGAACGTAAGATATACCTTCATAGTCAAAAGAAATAATGGAGACGTACCGATGGCCTGAAGTGTAGAACTGAAGAATTAAAGGATTGGACCAATAAGACAGATTTCCTTAAAAAGTATCTAAGCCTTTGTAAATTGTGAATTGTTAGTCATGATTGGTAATTTACAGATTATTCTCTTTCTTATGAAGGTGGGTGGGATACACGTATCCGGGCTACAGAGGGCGCCAGTACATGTTTGAACATGGAGACTTCAAGCACTGGAACGCTTGGGGAGCCACTGCACCTCAGATCCAGTCCGTCCGACGTGTGCGGGACATGCAGTGGCATAAGAGAGGGTGCTATATTCCTTCCCCAGCCCCTGCCCCAGCACCTGCCCCTGGTCCTGGTCCAGGTCCTGCCCCTGCCCCTGGTCCTGGTCCTTCCCCTGCACCGCCCAAGCCCAACCCCAAGCCCAACCCCAACCCCAATCCTAATCCTGAACCTACTCCCAAATCCCAAACTAAACCCCAGCCTTAACAGCAAATCCCTGACAACACCCACGCTGACTGGGGAAAGCTGAATGCAGCTGGCCAATACCCAGTTTCTCCTCCATGCTCCTTTTTAGGCGAGGCTTCCTGGCCATGCAGTTTTGAAAAACTGGAACTGGCAATATTGAAACGTGTATCTCTGATGGAAATAAAGGCTTTGGCCCTGACTTTGGGTATGTGCCAATTTGTTTCATGATACTTCTTATGTACTGTATATTCAACTGCTTGGCAGGTCAGCTGATAGGAGAAATAAAATGGTAATTTCTCTAACTGATAGACATACACAGTTACCTACATGAAAGAGGTAGAACACTGAATTCTGAAATAGTCTGTGGATGGGACACAAAACTGGAAAAACATGAGCTTTTCAGTAGTTTGTTTTTGTCTTTAGTTTCCCTTCCAACGTACTTATTCGGCTGATCTTTTGCACATATTACACATTTTAACCTCAAACTTCAATGTATTTTATGTGACAGATCAAAAGGAAGAGGATACACATTTTATGCAAATATAGATCCAAAACGTGTGGCATTTAGCCCTTTTTACTACTCTTAGGGATAGAACACACTCCCGCCCCCCAGGGGTGTGTTCTATCCCCACTCCTCTTCTCCCTGTACACAAATGACTGCACCTCATCGGACTCGTCCGTGAAACTCCTAAAGTTTGCAAATGGCACCACTGTCATTGGTCTGATCCAGGACAGTGATGAGTCTGCATACAGACAGGAAGTGGATCGGCTGGTACACTGGTGTTGTCAGAACTACCTTGAACTCAACCCACTCAAGACTGTGGAAATGGTGGTGGACTTTCGGAGAACACCACCCCATACACCCCCCTCACCATCCTCAAGAACACCGTAGCAGCTGTGGACCACTTCAGGTTCCTAGGAACCACCATCTCTGAGGACCTGAGATGGTCCTCACACATACACTGTTCGGAAGAAGTCCCAGCAGAGACTGTACTTCCTGAGGCAACTCAAGAAGCTGCTGGTCATCTTCTACACTGCCATCATTCAGTCTGTCCTGTCTTCATCCATCTCAGTGTGGTTTGGCTCATCCACAATACAGGACAGGTGCAGACTGCAACAAATAATCAGGTCTGCAGAGAGAATAATCAAAGCTGACCTTCCCTCCATCCAGGACTTATACAGGTCTAGGGTCAGGAAAAGAGCTGCTAAAATCTCTGCAGACCCCACACACCCTGCACATAAACTGTTTAGAGTTTTACCTTCAGGCCGCCGCTACAGAGCACTGTTAACATTCAATAGAGTACCAAACAACTGCATACTGAAGTTGTAAATGCACCTTTGTATATGTGTATATTTACGGACATAAAGATATATGCATAAATATATTTCAAATATATTTAAAAACCCAGAGAGCAAAGTGTACCGGAGACAAATTCCTTGTTTGTATGTACGAACATGGCAATAAAGCTGATTCTGATTCTGATGTGGAAGAGGATTCTAGTGGCAACCTGTGAAGCTCTAGTGAACTCCGTGCCCGAGAGAGTTAAGGCAGTGCTGGAAAATAATAGAAGGTAATAGAAGCCACAAATAATATTGACACTTAGGGTACAATTTGGACATTTTCTCTTAGGGGTGTACTCACTTTTGTTGCCAGCAGTTTAGACATTAATGCTGTGTTTCGAGTCATTTTGAGGGGACAGCCAATTTACACTGTTATCCAAGATGTACACCAACTACTTTACATTGTACCAAGGCGTCATATCTTCAGTGTTGTCCTATGAAAAGAAACAATAATATATTCACAAAAATGTGATGGGTGTTCACTTTTGTGAGATACTGTTGTTGTGCAACAACATGTTTGGCTTGGATATGAAATACTTAATAAGTGCCAAAGGCAGTTATTAACAAAGTTAGTAACTTGGAAAGTCAGGGCACCACCTGATTGTCAGGAGTAAATAGCCAAGCAGCTTTCAGTCTCTGTCAGTTATTGTTTTATGAATACCTGCCTGGTGAGGTGTAGTTCTATAGAACAATCGATGGAGTAAATTTGTGCACCGATGTTCTCGAACAGCACGCCCTGCACACATATAATAAACACAAAAAACATCTCTCCAAAATATGTGTATTTATAAACAAAATAATTCAATTTCAAGTAAAAAAAAAACTTCAATTAACAAACTCATTAATAAAATAATAAAATTAAACTAAAACTAAAATAAAATAAAAAGGATGAGGAAAACTAATAAACCGTTAAGAAAAGGGAACAAAGGAATAAACTATAACCAGTAAAATGATGCAGTGATATCCCAGTCCAGTGAATACGTCTGTTTCAGAACCAGGGTTTGTTTTAAGAATTTGGACTGAATTCAAATTAGTTTTAAAACTAATTAAGAATAACAGTTGCTATGTGCTCAAACAACCAGTTCACAATGCAAGCCAGAAGGAATAAATTATTATTCCTATAATATAATATAATTATTATATAATATTATTTTAATGAAATAATATTTTTAAAGTATTTTTTTGCTAGCCTCATAGCATAATTGCCTAAGTCTTATTTCAGTGTTTTTGGAAAACAAGAAAAAACAATTTTCAGCAATCACATTGTATTTTTTATTGATATTGTAACAGTAAGCCAAAATATGACTTAGGCAATTATGCTATGAGGCTAATAATTTGCTAAATTAGAAATCAACAAAGTTTTGGACAATTGATTGTTAACGTTGTTATCAGTCTATCACAGTGAATCATTTTTGAATGGAGTGATGGACTACTAACTACTTTTTATGAACCTTACTATGAATTTCTCGCAAGTTCAGGTCGTTTGTCTGTTGGTATTTGCATTTGGGTTGATATTTATGAAAAAATGCATGTGAAATAAATGTATTTTTTGTTGTTTTTTTTTTCGTTGATTTCTTAGGATCATAATTTTTAGGCTCCAGACCCTAATTTTGGGTAATTCACAAACTGTTCTGAATCTGATTAACATTTCTGGCAAGGCAAGTTTATTTATATAACTCGTCAGTAACATGACAATTCTAAGTGCTTTACATGATGAAAAACAGTTCATTGCAGTGACAAAAAACATTTAAATAAAGTACATTACAGTGGCATGACTAAGGAAATAAATAAAAAATAATGACAAGTAAAGAAAGGTTGCACTACTGACTAAAATTAATGACACTTGATGCTTTTATGCCCATATTTTCTTAACATAAAATCAAATGATTCTCTCTGGGGAGCAGGCAACTCCTTAGAACTGTTCTGACCCATTATGCATCTCAATGAAGAGGGAATATTTATTTTAAAACTGGTCCATGCCTGGACCACGAGTCAGGGACTTCCTGGTGCTCTGTGCCTTCCTCCGAACTTCTTCTAGGAGAGCCCAGCTCAGCCACGGTCTGTCGGGTATGGGTCTTTTACAGTGAACTGTGGACAGCGAGGTCCTTTACACTCTCTGTTCCAAGGTGTAAATATCCTAATTAACCTTTACCCCCAGTAGATACTTTTACCAATATTTTTTAGTTAGTAGTTTAAATAGAACAATCAAAAGCAAATCTAAACATATTTTGTACCGTGTTTTAAAAAAACTAAGGGATTCAGCATTTTTGCTGGAAGTTTGTTCCAGGTTAGTGAAGGATAAGAACTGAATGCTGCTTCTCCATGTTTGGTTCTGGTTCTGGGGAGTAGACTTAAACCAGAAGACCTGAGTGGTCTGGAAGGTTAATATAACAACAAATCATTCCTACTTAGAGAACCCCTTTGGTGAGGTAGGTCATCAGGGATTGGTCAGAAACAACACACAGACCCGCCCAGGAGAATGAACATCCAATCAAAAAACACTTCCAGTCACTGGGCTGGTGGGAACGCGCAAAATTTGAAAGTTTACCCGGAAGCAGCAGCGGGATTAGAAAGGACGAGTGTACTCTTGAGCGTATTTTTGCATCTATGTTAACATTGTATTATTAATATCTGCATGGCAGGCTGGTGAGTATTTACATATCTCTGTGCGTTATTTATATATATATATACATATGTGATTTGAGCATAGCTGGGACTGAGGTGTTGTCGTTAGTTAGCAAATGTAGAGAACAGGACGTTAGCTACCGTTGCCTCGTAGCGCGAACGGAAGGAACGGGAGAGTTGACATTTTGCGACCGGGCTCTTTATTAATCATCCAACGTTAGCAGCATTTAAACTTCGAATAACTGTGTGTTTTTCACCAAGGTTATCCGGGGTTAGGGAGCCATGTTGAAGTTTAAATACGTGAGTCAGGGAGCCCTGAAGACACCTTGTTCCTCTACTGACCCCATCACCAGTCGCAGCTTGCGTCTCAACCAGGTGTTTCAGGTAAGGCCATGTCTAACTAACGTACTTTTAATCAGCTGCCATGTGAGTATTATTGCGTCGTGTCGCACACTTTCAAGCGGCTGGGCTGTACCTGACGTCTTCTTCCTGTTTTTTTGTGCTGTCCCCAGGGAAGAGTGAGCCTCTGCGGCGGGCAGCAGGGAGGATGCAGCGTTGGACGGGAGGAGTTTCTGGAGGCTCTGTTGCTGCTCTACCAAGAATGCACATCCCCGGAGCTGATGAAGATACAACATGTGGCAAAGTTTGTTCATAAATGTAAGTAACTTTTAAAATGTATATCTAGAGAGAAGTCTTGATACTTATTCAAAAAAGAAAACTGGGAACTATGTGTTAGTTAGACTTTATTCCTTGTTTAATTATTTAAAGTCCTTTTATTTTTTATTTTCCACATCACATCATTTTTTTTTCCAACTCAACATCTGTTTTCTTTTTTAAGTTACTGACAGCTAACACAGAGATAATTTTACACTAAACCATTACAAAAGGATAATTACACACTTCTTTTGACCTGTAGGATCTCATAGATTATGTTTTTAAGTGTACCCTTGTGATTGCTACTGGGCTGCTCAAGATGCCAGATAAACAAAGCTTTGATAGATTTATGTTAAATAATCTATACATTTTACACAATAATGAAGTCCAGATTTGAATAGGCTATCGATGAATTTTCTATGGAGTTTGGAAAAGTGTGGAACTGCATTTAAGTATTTTTCAGGTCTCTGAACGTTTCAGAGGAAAATGTGTATTTTCTGTCTGATAGTTAAATCCACGATTTTTGAAGGTTCTACATTTAAAGTTTTAATTATTGGCTTGAAAAATGTTTGTAAAGCTATTAGTATTTGTGTCACAAAATGTTGGTGATTGTATGTGTTATAAATACTGAAATAGAGCTGACCTAATTTGGTCCAAATGTCAAAGAAGCAGTGAAATAGTCCTTTACCAGATTGCTATATTTGAATCTTGTCTTTTGATGTTCGGTGTAACATACAGATAATACAACCCAGTTAGTTAAATATTTTGTACACAAATGTCCAGAACATTATAAAAGCAAAACACCTGGAAACATTGAGAAATGTCTTGGAAAGTATGGAAAATATTAATTGTACATATGTAGGAACCCTAAATATCTCATAATGAACATGTTTTTCTTGCTTATATCCTGGTGCTTGTCTGCAAACAGTTGCCGAGGTGGTCTCAGAGCTGCGTGCCCTGCAGCCAGCGGTTCATGACTTTGAGCTTTGTGCAGTGGTCGGCCGTGGTCGCTTCGCAGAAGTCCAAGTAGTTCGAGAAAAAGCCACCGGAGATGTGTGTGCACTGAAAGTGATGAAGAAGAGCGCGTTGCGCTCTCAAGAAAATGTAAGACACACTCTTTTGATTCACCTAAAAATATGTGAAAGACTTTAGACAAGAGCTTTGAGGAAAAGTAGGTAGGTGAAGTAATAACACCATTCAATTGTTGGTGTTGCGTATTATACACTTGGTGTTTTGGAGCTGCACTCCCAAAAAAGGTCCACAGGGGAGCGCTGTAGGGCTAAATACGATTAAAGAAAAAAAAAAGGTCTGGGTATGGCATTTCACTGCTGTGGTCTCTGGCATATGACTAATAGAGCAGATTTCTGTCACAACAGTACATGAGGAATGGCAGGGAATGTTGAAAATGGAGCAACTAACTGCATGATTTTGAATGAACGAGTATTGATTTGGTAATGCCACAGGAAACCACTTGTTTGCTTTAAATGACGTTTTTAGCATAAAAGAACAAGAGAATACTTAAAAAAAATGGTGGAACTTGAGATCATTTTAAAGTTTGATATCTTGTACAGTGAGGTGGGTTTTTGAGTGGCCAGTGCACATTTACAGAGCCGAGTGTTTTATGGTGGCTATGTTATGGTCATATCATTTATACTTTATTATTCCCAAAGGGAGATTAAATATAAAGTATTTAAATTAAACACTCCTATTTTTTAAATAAAAATCCATCTATGTTTTAAAGCTGTTCTGTAAATGGACCGACCACTCAGGCCATGCTTACCCGTTCTTGCACTACATGTCACATTCACTCATTGGCATGCAATTTCACACAGAGTTTCGCAGATCAGTGGGCAGCATGGAGTCCTGTGTCGTATTGGGGAAGCTGAAATGAAACTAACAGCCTCCCAGTTACCAGATTACTCTTCCCTACGTTTTGGTTCAGTCTCACCAGCTAAACTCTGCCCTGATTGCTGCCAGACTTTTAACAGCAAAGAATCCCCTAAATACAACCTCCCTAACAACATGAAGTAGACCGAAAAATAGCATTTGTAGGAGAGTTACTTCACTGACTCAACACAAAAGCTGTTCTCACATTTCCCAAACCGAAGCTTGATGACGGAAAGAACATCATACCAGCTGTCAAACATGGTGGTAGTATTGTGATGTTCTAGGGTTACTTTCCAGCTTCAGGAACTCGATGACTTGCCATATTTGATGTAACCATGAATTCTGCTCTCTACCAGAATACCTGAAGAAGAATGCTACGCCATCAGTACTTAAGTACTCTTGGGTTAATGCAGATCTTCAAGTCCACCTCTGAATGGCTCAAAAAAAAAGTGAAGGTTGTGGAGTAAATAGGCCTCGAAAACCCTGTCACAGAGATGTGGAAGACTCATTCCAGTTATCACAGATGCTTGATGGAAGTTGTTGTTGCCATAGGCAACACAACCAGTTATTAGGTTTCTCACTTAGGACCAAGTTGGCTTGAATAGCTTTTTCTTTAATTAATGAAATAATCTTTTGAAAACAGCTTTTTGTATTTATTCATGTTATACTTGTCTGACAATAGAACTCAACATCTAAATGTTTGGTGATCTGAAACGTTTAGGTAAATATACTTCTTGCCTATGCTTTTCTTTTGGGGCGACGGTGGCGGCAAATGTAGGAGTTTGTGTTGTAACCAGTAGGTTGCCGCTGCGAATCCCCACTTTCTGTCTCAGTCGTTGTGTCCTTGGGCAAGACACTTCACCTGCCTTGCCTGCTGATGGTGGTCAGAGGGCTCGGTGGCGCCGATTGTATGGCAGCCTCGCTTTTGTCAGCCTGCCCCAGGGCAGCTGTGGCTACATTGTAGCTTACCACTGTCAGTGTGTGAATGGGTGGATGACTTATTGTAATGTAAAGTGCTTTGGGGTCTCTGGGGACTTGATAAAGCAGGCCATTTACCATTCTTTTACTTCTTTGCAGGTTGTTTTTCACGAGGAGGAACGGATTATTCTGGCTTTGAATAATAGCCCATGGATTCCACAGCTTCTTTATGCCTTTCAGGACACAGATCATGTCTACCTGGTGAGATTGTAGCATGTTTAATTCAAGGGTTAAGAGTTTCCCTAGATTATGTTTGCCTAACTCTTACTGTGGTTGTTTGGTGGTCATGTTGCTGCACCAGAAGAATGTAGCCCAAAATACAATGATTTGAAAATCCTGCCTGTTCAAACTACAGGTCCTTCTCAAAATATTAGCATATTGTGATAAAGTTCATTATTTTCCATAATGTAATAATTAAAATTTAACATTCATATATTTTAGATTCATTGCACACTAACTGAAATATTTCAGGTCTTTTATTGTCTTAATACGGATGATTTTGGCATACAGCTCATGAAAACCCAAAATTCCTATCTCACAAAATTAGCATATTTCATCCGACCAATAAAAGAAAAGTGTTTTTAATACAAAAAACGTCAACCTTCAAATAATCATGTACAGTTATGCACTCAATACTTGGTCGGGAATCCTTTGGCAGAAATGACTGCTTCAATGCGGCGTGGCATGGAGGCAATCAGCCTGTGGCACTGCTGAGGTCTTATGGAGGCCCAGGATGCTTCGATAGCGGCCTTTAGCTCATCCAGAGTGTTGGGTCTTGAGTCTCTCAACGTTCTCTTCACAATATCCCACAGATTCTCTATGGGGTTCAGGTCAGGAGAGTTGGCAGGCCAATTGAGCACAGTGATACCATGGTCAGTAAACCATTTACCAGTGGTTTTGGCACTGTGAGCAGGTGCCAGGTCGTGCTGAAAAATGAAATCTTCATCTCCATAAAGCTTTTCAGCAGATGGAAGCATGAAGTGCTCCAAAATCTCCTGATAGCTAGTTGCATTGACCCTGCCCTGGATAAAACACAGTGGACCAACACCAGCAGCTGACACGGCACCCCAGACCATCACTGACTGTGGGTACTTGACACTGGACTTCTGGCATTTTGGCATTTCCTTCTCCCCAGTCTTCCTCCAGACTCTGGCACCTTGATTTCTGAATGACATGCAGAATTTGCTTTCATCTGAAAAAAGTACTTTGGACCACTGAGCAACAGTCCAGTGCTGCTTCTCTGTAGCCCAGGTCTGGGGAATGCGGCACCTGTAGCCCATTTCCTGCACACGCCTGTGCACGGTGGCTCTGGATGTTTCTACTCCAGACTCAGTCCACTGCTTCCGCAGGTCCCCCAAGGTCTTCTCCACAATCTTCCTCAGGGTCCGGTCACCTCTTCTCGTTGTGCAGCGTTTTCTGCCACACTTTTTCCTTCCCACAGACTTCCCACTGAGGTGCCTTGATACAGCACTCTGGGAACAGCCTATTCGTTCAGAAATGTCTTTCTGTGTCTTACCCTCTTGCTTGAGGGTGTCAATAGTGGCCTTCTGGACAGCAGTCAGGTCGGCAGTCTTACCCATGATTGGGGTTTTGAGTGATGAACCAGGCTGGGAGTTTTAAAGGCCTCAGGAATCTTTTGCAGGTATTTAGAGTTAACTCGTTGATTCAGATGATTAGGTTCATAGCTCGTTTAGAGACCCTTTTAATGATATGCTAATTTTGTGAGATAGGAATTTTGGGTTTTCATGAGCTGTATGCCAAAATCATCCGTATTAAGACAATAAAAGACCTGAAATATTTCAGTTAGTGTGCAATGAATCTAAAATATATGAATGTTAAATTTTCATCATGACATTATGGAAAATAATGAACTTTATCACAATATGCTAATATTTTGAGAAGGACCAGTATATGCAATTGAATACAAGACATTTAATGTTCAAACTGATAAACTTTATTGTTTTTTGCAATTCACTCAATTTGATGCTTGCAACACGCTCCAACAAATCTGGGAGAGGGGCATGTTTACCACTGTTACATCACCTTTCCTTTTAATAGCACTCAACTGGTAACTGAGGACACTAATTGTTGAAGCTTTGTAGGTGGAATTCTTTTCCATTCTTGTTTGATGAACAACTTAAGTTGCTCAACAATCTGGGGTCTCCGTAGTTGTATTTTGCGCTTCATAATGTGCCACGCATTTTCAGTGGGAGGCAGGTCTGGACTGCAGGCAGGCCAGTCTAGTCTAAAGTTATCTTCCTCTTTGGCACAGAGAACATGACGTCCATGATTTCCAAAAGCAATCTGAAATGTGTGCTCTTCAGAACACAGCACAATTTTCCACTTTCCGTCAGTCCATCTCAGATGAGCTCAGGCCCAGAGAACCTGGAGGCGTTTCTGGGTGTTGTTGATATATGGCTTTCGGTTTGCATAGTCGAGTTTTAATTTGTAGATGTAGCGACGAACTGTGTTAACCGACAATGGTTTTCTGAAGTGTCCCTGAGCCCACCTGGTAATATCCATAACAGAATGATATCCTTTTTTAATGCAGTGCCTCCTGAGGGATCAAAGGTCACAGGCATTAAGTGTTTGCTTTCAGCCTTGCCGCTAACTTACAGAGATTTCTCCAGATTCTCTGAACCTATTGATAATTTTATGGACTGTAGATAATGAAATCCTTGCAATTATATGTTGAGAAAGGCTCTTAAACTGTTGGACTATTTGCTCACAGAGTTGTTCACAAAGTGGTGACCCTCACCCCATCCTTGCTTGTGAATGACTGAGCCTTTCCTGAATCATGAAATCATGAAACTCACTTGTTTCCATTTAACCTGTTCATCTGTGAGATGTTTCAGAGGTTTTTTGATTATTCCTCAACGTTCCCGGTCTTTTGTTGACCCTGTACCAGGTTTTTTGGAATCAAAGCATATTTCCAAAATAGCATCAAATTCAAAATGAGTGAAGATTTCCACTAAGAAAAACAAAGTATATCGGTTTAGGGGCTCTATGCATAATTTTGACACTGTGTGGGTCAGAGAAAGAAGAAAAATTCAAACTTGTTCACCATGATCTTGTTTTTAGAAATCACTGAAATGTTACATTTTCCATTTGAGGTCCAAACCCTGGGAAACAGTTTTATTTTTTGTTCATTCATCTAAGGAAATTCAGAGACATGTTAAGTGATTAACATTAACTAATTTGTCTAAATTGTCTACTCAGCTCAGACATGAGACTGAATCATCTCTTTAGACAGGTTGCGTTTTTTCCCTTTAATGATTTTTGAATTGTTGATAAGTGGTTTAACAATTTAGAAAGGATGGGGGGAAGAAGGCCCCCGATAAGACTGGGCTGAAAAACTAAAGTATGTGCAACACCTCCAGGAGTCGTCTTTCTTACAATTAATGACATGACTCATGCTATTCTCTTCACTGCATCAATCTGCCAAAGTGTGGCTGGTTATCTTTTTGAAATGTCCAGCTTTTCTTTTGGCCAGTAAAAAAAACTCAGTTTGTTTTTGTCCACAGTGTAGCTCTAAAGTTTATTAAGATTATTAAGAATGAAGGAAACTTTTCAGCAAAAAATGTTTCTTTGGCACCCTCTAAAGGGCCCATATTTTATTCCTTACACAAAACAAAATCTGACCCCAGCCTGGCTGAGGTTGAAGGAAATTTTTCTGCGAAGCAAAGCTGAGGTTTCTTTCTGTCTCCAGCTTATATATCCTACCTCATGCCCCCTGCGTGTCGGTCTCAATTCTTCTTCGTCGTTTTTTCACTCCCCCTCTTTCCCACCCTGCTCACTAACCGAGCATGGACAAAAATACAAAGCATCCATCTTTATCCGTGTGTCAGAGAGGCTCCCAGTCTCTCTGTTGCTAGGTAACGCTAGAGAATGCTCCTGTTCATTCAGACTCGCAGACCATTCATGCGCCAGGGGCTCTCTCTCTGTGTGTGTGTGTGTGTGTGTGTGTGTGTGTGTGTGTGTGTGTGTGTGTGTGTGTGTGTGTGTGTGTGTGTGTGTGTGTGTGTGTGTGTGTGTGTGTGTGAAGGAAACCAAACCGCTCCAATCAACTTGACTAGTTTCTTCCTCCTCAAGGTGCAGAAGGCTGTCAGAATAATCTTCAATGATTTGTGTTTTTTAAGATATCGTTTCCGGCTTGTTGGTTTCACCGGATAAGTATTATTTTATGCTTTGATCACAGCAAAACAAACTGCGTAGGGATTTTGCGGGTATTCTTGGTCTATTTTTAGCAGTGCTTTGACTGCAGTATCGGAGATAAACCTGTAATAGCATCTGCTCCTTATAGAAGGAATTTATGAGAAGTCCCCTGTGAGCTTAATCTGAACATGGCTTTGATGTGAGCTCAGATGCATCATATGTGGCCCTACAGTTGTTGCTGTCATATGTAGTTCATAACTAAAGTTGTATCGTGGGATCCTCCAGTGATTGGAGTAGGCCAATTTTCATTTGATTGGCTCTGGCCTGTCTTCAGCAGCTCAAATACTGTACAAAGTTTCTTTTCCCCCTGTGTTTATCAAATGCACCCAAACTGAAAACTCCTGTAAATCTGACGACAATCAACTGTTTTTGTTTTTAGTTTAGTAAAAATCTGAGGAAAATTAGGAACATATGCTTTGATACATATGGATTTACCATGCAAATCAACAGTCAGTCTTGGCCATTTGGTTGGTGCATCTCAGATTATACGTTAGGTCTTTAAACCCTGGAAATAAATACTGGAATGGTAAGATCAGTCACGATTAACCCATATTTTCTTTACTACCCTCTTTCTTTGCTGTCGTCATTCCAAACTTTCTGAGCTTTAAGGTGTTTAGTGTGTTTTAGATCTGAATCAAGTGTGGATATACAGGAAGGTGAAAGTCTATCAGGGTGGCCAAATATGTTTTCAGCAAGCACAATGGATGCCAGCTGAAATATTATATTCTACCAAATATTGCATTTTGGTAGTCCTCTCATTATTGCACTATTTAAAAAAAAAAAAAAAAAAAAACTTGGAGGGGAGGAGGAGCAGAGGGGTGGGATATTATGACTGGGATTATATGGTTAGGGTTATATTTTGTATTCCTTTTATGTTGTATATTTCATTATATTTTATATTCTAGTATATTATTTAATAAATGAATTTCTGCCGATTTCTGTGTCTGTCTGTGTGTGTGTCTTCAGGCCATGGAGTACTTGCCAGGCGGTGACCTGATGTCTCTGTTGAACCGATACGAAGATCAATTTGACGAGTCAATGGCTCAGTTTTATTTGGCTGAGCTGGTAGAAGCCATTCACGCAGTCCACCAGCTGGGTTACGTCCACAGGTTAGAAACCCAAAGATATATTCATCTCTTCTGTGCTTTTCCTTCCGCACGTGGTAAAGGAGAGCACCACCAGAGCTTCTGAGTCGGTGTCGCTACTTTGTTTTCCCCTAAATTGGTTTTGACTTCTAAATCAGACAGCATGAAGTGTAGAAACAATGCTGATGTTTCATAATGTGCTCCATTAAACTTAGAGTAGCTGACACGTTAAAGTACCGAGGCAACAAAAAGCTTTTTAAAAGCAGTATCAAATGTCCTCTAAAATACTCCTTTGCAGAGATGTCAAACCGGAGAACATTCTCATCGACCGGACTGGTCACATTAAGCTGGCCGATTTTGGATCAGCTGCCAAGTTGACTGCAAACAAAACAGTAAGTGGATTACAGGGTTTGGGCTTAAGTGTTATTGGCTGTGAGAGTAAAAATTTCACAGCATTACCGCGAAGATTAAAAATCAAATACATAACATGACTAACAACTATAATTTAAAATATACCAGCAACTCTAGTTTGAAAGCAGCTTCGTCCTTAATAAAAGTGATGTGCAATGCCTCTTCAGTTTCCACACCGTCATTGATTTTCAAGATGAAAACCTTTCTAAACATTCCAAATGGTCTGTTCTGTAAGAGTGAGAAGCACATTGTATCCTTTTTTTTAGCCGAGTGATCGGCAGTGTGCAGCAACAGGTATCGGAGAGGAAGTGCTGCATTACTCTAGGCTTTGAACACACAGCAGTGTTTCCTCTAGGATTTTTTAAAATCGTGGCCAAGGTGGACTGCCAAGGTGGGTTACGTCCTGCTGTTCAAAACGTATCTGAAATATTACGCATTAAGGTAAAAGTTATTTAATTAACTGCATTACTGTCATTCGAATGCAACATATGTCCGCTCCAAGTTCCTTGGAGCCCGAAGAAAGCATGCGCGAGACACGCACAGTGGTTGACCCGGCCGCAGTCAGACGGACCGGAATGGACCAGAAAATTGGAGTTGTTCTGTAATTTGACGGAGAGCGGGTCCGTCGACGGTGACATTTGGAGTAGTCACGGAGGATGTGGGACCGTTCTCGTTAATTAACAAATCAACAGAATCAGTCTGTCAGTCGGAACAGAACAAATCAGGAATGGAGGATGTGGAATTCTTTCGCTGCCCTCTACCATACCTTCAGAATAAAGTTTATTTTTTTTAAATACATATATTATATGTATTTAAATACATAATAAATACATATACATATATATTTAAATACATAACTATTTCTATCATGGGAGAAGAAGTGGAGGTGGTGGAGGAGTATAAATACCTCGGTGTTCACCTGGACAACAGACTAGAGTGGAGATGCAACTGTGAAGCCATCTACAAGAAGGGACAGAGCAGACTGTACTTCTTGAGGAAGCTTAGGTCCTTTGGTGTTTGCAGCAAGATGCTACATATCTTCTATAAGTCTGTTGTGGAGAGTGTGATCTCTTCTGCCATCATCTGCTGGAGAAGCAGCATCAGAGCCAGGGACTTAAAAAAGCTCAACAAGCTGATAAAAAAGGCTGGCTCTGTTCTGGGGACTCCTCTGGAACCTCTGGAGATCATTGTGGAAAGACGGATTCTTCATAAAATGAAGAACATTATGGAGAACCCTGAGCATCCTCTTCATCAGACTGTCCTACAACAACAGAGTGTCTTCAGTCAGAGGCTTCTTCAGATCTGCTGTAAGACGGAGCGCTACAGGAGATCCTTCCTGCCCACAGCCATCAGCATCTACAACGGCTCTTTGAGGAAACCATCATAATATGAGCTACAACAACATTTAATTTCCCTTTGGGATGAATAAAGTATTTTTGAATTGAATATATATATATATATATATATATATATATATATATATATATATATATACACACTTTATTCTGAAGGTGTGGCGGCTTTTATTTTGCCGTGGCGATGCACCACGATCAAAACTCAGGCCTCTTTCTCTGGCGTCTTATTAAAAGGAATTTAAGTAAAGGGTTTAAGACTAGGCAGTTTTGAAAAGTCTGGAATGTTGTAGCGAAAGGTGTAGGAACCCTGTAAACCCTGATGGAAAGTTTTAGCAGTTTTTAAACTAATTGCTTTTGATACAGGAGTTTTTACAATTTTTTTCAGGTAGCCACTGCCACAGTACCTGTTGGAACCCAGGACTTTCTCTCCCCGGAGGTCCTGACTGTAATAAACAGGGGGTCTCAGAGCACCTATGGGACTGAGTGTGACTGGTGGTCCCTTGGGGTGATTGCCTATGAAATGATATATGCCAAGTCGCCTTTCTCTGACGGCACATCTACCAAGACCATTCACAACATTCTTAACTTTCAGGTAAATAGTTGGGTTGTCTGGTATGGCGGTCATTTAATAAGAGAATAATATAATTGAATGTCCATCTTGTTTGCCTCCAGCGTTACTTAAAGTTTCCAGTGGAGCCCCATGCCAGTAAGGAATTTGTTGACTTGATGCGGAGCTTGCTGTGTGGAGCAAAAGAGCGTCTGGATTACCAGGGACTGCGGTGTCACGCCTTCTTCTCAAATGTAGACTGGAACAACCTAAAACAAGGTGTGGGGTTCCCTTCTTTTGACTGTTTGTTTTCAACCTCGTAACAATGGTTTAGACACATGGTAAGACTGGCTGTCAAGTTTAGATATTGTTTTTAAACATATGCAAATGTGTGTTGTACTTTTGTGTTTGTATGTAAGCGACAAAGGGTAATTGCACTGTGAAAAGCATTCTCCGTTGTAAAATAATGAGATGCTGGGAGCCGTTGGCAGCGGGCCAGCTCCTTCTGTGGATGGAAAATGGGAGGAAGGCTGACGGTAAAGATCTGCAACTCATCTGATGCTAAACAGACGAAGCACAAATCCTGTACGCAGGCTACTCCAGCATGCTTTTCGTGCTACAAATTCGTGCACGGCGGTTTGACGTGGTTGTTTTTGTTCAGTTTGACATCGTCAGCCGAGCAGCTTTCAGAAAACACAACTGTGACTCTCAAATACATGTTTACTGTCAAAAATGGCAACATTTATAAACAACATCCCACGTTTCCTTTTAATTATACATGCTTTGACAGGAAAAGGGGCTTTTTTTTTGGTCTACCAAGTCATGCTTGTGTCCTCAGATGACTTAACCCACTTGATCCGATGCAATTACCTTTTACAGGTGTTATTTATAGCATAAGTTGTTTTGAAAACTGAAATGTGTTGATTATTTTACAAAGAAATTCTCTAAAGCCTTTATTTTTTTTATCATTCTGTTTGTTTGTTTTTTTTGAGTTGATGTAAAATACTCTTCAAGAAGTATCTCACATGTTTGCATTGGATATTCATTCCTTGCTTATTGACAGTTCAACACAGATGGAGCTTTTTGCTTCATTCTGTGACTCCAGCTGATTAGCTTGCTCTGCTGCAGTGAGGGAGAGCGAGCGAGCATGTGTATGAAAGGAGGAGAGAGGAGGAGGGAGGAACAGAGGTAGCATGTGCATCAACGCGCGACTTGCCGCACTCTAGGCTCCCACCGCTCTGCTCCACCTCCCCTCCTTTCTCTTTCCTTTCTCCTTGTTTTTTTGAACATCTTTTGTTTTTTTTTACTACCTTTTGTTTTTTTTTTGTTTTTCTTGCCCTCTCCTGTTCCCTCCTCTCTCATCCCTTTTACTCTTGCAGTTCTGCCGCCTTTCGTTCCTGCGTTGCATGCTGAGGATGACACTTCTAATTTTGAGGAGCCGGAGCAGGCTGCCCCCTGGCCAGCCCCAGCAACCCACCGAGGAGCTGTACCAGCAGGCTTCTGGGGCCAGGATCTGCCCTTTCTAGGCTGGTTCTTCAGCAGAGCATTAGCAGCATTGGCCAAATCTGAGTAAGTACTACCTGTTTGTGTTTTGAGCCTTTTTTAATTCAAAGTAAATCCATAGTAATCATCCTTTGCATATACGTCTGTATTATGATTGTTGTTCCCCCATATTAACACTGGGTGTTTTGCTGCTGTTGGACTTTACAGTTTGCTGGTGACCCAGCATTGTGGCCTGGCCAGCTGGTCTTGTCTGTGTCAATAGTTTACTGCCTGTTGGGGCTTAGAATTCATTTGAGCATATGATGTGTGAAACAAGCGGGGAAGGAAAGGAGGAAACCACTCATTTCAAATGCTTCATTCTTATGATTTTTCTTTTTTTTGCTTTTTTACTGTGTTTTGAGACCACATAAATTAATCTGATGCGTAGGCAGATTAAATAAATGAACCAGCGCATGCTGGGCTGCATTTCCTTTCCATGAGCACTGATTGGTATGCGGCTGAGTGTGTCAATGAGGTTTGCTGAGACGTGGAACCCCACACACAGGCACACTCCCACCATCACTGCTACTGTTGTGGTTTCCTCATGTCACTGTGAGGCATAATGAGCTCCTGCCTTTAACGACATAAACTCGGAATGTATCCTAATGGTATTTGGCTTCTTAACCCCTGATAATAAAGCAGGAGGATGGGTTTTAGTTTTCTAGCCCCCTCCCTGGGCCGGTGCTCTCACCGGTAAATGGTGCTGGAGACTGCGGATCATGACAGCAGCAGCAACAGAAAGGGAAGGAAAAGCGTTAGCAGATTAGACAAGAGAAAAGGCTGAGAGCTCAGATTGGGGGGGAAAATCTATCGCTATGGTTACTTCCGTGATGTTTTTTTTTTTGCCCCTCTTCAGCCCCCACCCCCATCTTTACCAGTCTTATCTCCTCCTCTGATTTTCTCTGTCTTCTAATGTCTCTGTCCCTTGCTTTTGCAATATCACTCATCTGGTAGAGCTGTTTAACTGAAGCCAGTTGTTTTGTTTGCTGCGTTTGACAAAGAGAAGCTCAGAACCCTGATAGTCTTTCAGTATTGTGTGGGTGCATCCATATGCATGTCCACATTTTTCATTCCAGTTAAAAAAAATAACCGAATTAAGCCAAGAATCAGGCATAATGAAATGCTAAACATGTGATTTGGGGTTTCCAGTCATGATTTATTTGCTTTTTATTCTTTTTGACCTTGATTGTCCGACTCCTCATTAGGAAAACGCGACAACAAATCCCCTTAACAGCTTGTCTCATATTTCTAAAAAGCCTTCTATGGCAAGGCGCCATCAAAATAATTGTTACATTTCATTGTATTCTATGCTCATCAGTTTATCAGTAATGTGTTTGGAGTTTCCCTTGTCTACTGATGGTTGTGATTGACTAAAGTAGAGTAGAAGGTTTGCGTGGTCTGTCATCTAACACTTTGAGAGCACGATACATTGACAGCTCCTTATTAAAATTCCCTGAATGATGCCAGGTGGTTGGCAGGGTGTAAAGTTTTCTTCAGTTTCCAGAGGATAAGTTCAATTCATTTAGCTGACAGTTTAACTCTCATCAAATGCTGGAACATGGTGTAAGGCTGCTGTTTGAAGAGCTTTGTTGACAGCTAATGCATGCTTTTTTGGAGATATCTGCTGAGGACAGTTGGAAGCTTTGATTTCCAATGTTTTAATCGAGCTTTCTCACCTACCTCACAGCGCCACCACAAGGCCAGATGCCCCACTTGAACATAAGGGGGGAAAAGGCTCATAAAGTGAAACTCCTTATAAGGCATTGGTTTCTCACATTATGGTAACCTTTAATATAAACACCACAATATTGCTGCATTAACAAAAAAGTTTAAAACTAAATATATAAGTGCATTAACTTAAAACAGAAAAGTAAACAAAATCAGAGACTAAACACCTGCTAAATGTAATGTTAGTTTTCAAGAGCACAGAATAGGGCTGCACAATATATAACGAATATATATCCTCGTTGTGATATAAGTAAATGTTAAAAATCAGAGTGATGGAAGCACAGATGAGAAAGGGATGAAAAACGCACAATCATCATAATATTTAACAGTATTATCACCGTCGCATGATATTCTAATATTGTTCATCCCTAGCAAAGAATGATCTAGCTTTTTGTAGAGTAACACAAGTAGACCAAGCTAAAACGAGCTGTTAGTTACTCAGGCTCTCTGCTCGGGTAGCCAGTCTGCAGTCAGCTGTTTACCAGACAAGTCGGCCATAGTTTGCCAACAGATACTTTTTAATACAGCGCTGCTTCAATAAGAGCGGTGGTTGGTGCTACTTTAGTTTCCCTACCATGGTTGTCTATGTTTTTCACTGTCAGAAATTTCTCCTAACCTCTACAGATGATGTTTTTTTTTTTGTATGCCTGGGAAATGCTTTTATGAAGGATGGATGTTGTTTACCTAAAATCTTCACATTGTTTGGCTTAATTTGTAAAAACAAGACAGGATAGCAAATGATGAGAAATTCACCTAAAGCAGATTTCTAGGATTCAATTCCCCAACTATTGCTTTGTTGTTCATGATTTCTTGCTGTTGGGAATCGTGTGTCTTTAGGTGGATTTACTTTATATTGCGTATTTCTCTTGTGTTATAAATATATTCTGTGTATACACCAGATCAATGCTAATAAGCCTGAAACATGCATACCCTCCGTGTTTTCCTGTCTTTCATTGATTCGCCTCGGTAATGCAGTCTGCACTGAGTCCTCATTTATTTTTCAGCCACAGTTCAAAGAAATGACAACCACAAAGTTCTTTAACTACACAGTATTTTCTGTCCTGTATGTTTTGTTGTTTGTTTTTATTTTCTCCTCTGCTCACAATATGTTAGAGCTGCAGAGAGTTTGGCCTTTACTTCAAGACTATTTTTACCCAAAGTTCCATTATAAAAGAAACCACGAAGAAGAAGTAAGTAGGTTGAATGTTATGAGACAGATCTCTGCCTTCCTTTGATTTTGTTAGTTTTTTTTGTCACTTTTATGAAAGACAGAAAAACCATAGGCCCCCAGTCCATTAAACCCCAGCTGGATACCTTTTTAATCACTGCAGTATTTTAGTTAAACTGTTCGACTAAAAAAACGGTATAATCTGAATTAAACTCCTAACACGATCTTGTTAGCTCCTTGTTAGCTTTCAGTTTTAATCAGGATTCCTGTGAGATTAATGACTGATGTGGTGTTTCAGGTTTTTTTTAATTTAGCAGAGCTGAGTGTGTGTGTGTGGGGGGGGGGGGGGGGGGGGGGGGGGTCCTTCTCAAAATATTAGCATATTGTGATAAAGTTCATTATTTTCCATAATGTCATGATGAAAATTTAACCTTCATATATTTTAGATTCATTGCACACTAACTGAAATATTTCAGGTCTTTTATTGTCTTAATACGGATGATTTTGGCATACAGCTCATGAAAACCCAAAATTCCTATCTCACAAAATTAGCATATCATTAAAAGGGTCTCTAAACGAGCTATGAACCTAATCATCTGAATCAACGAGTTAACTCTAAACACCTGCAAAAGATTCCTGAGGCCTTTAAAACTCCCAGCCTGGTTCATCACTCAAAACCCCAATCATGGGTAAGACTGCCGACCTGACTGCTGTCCAGAAGGCCACTATTGACACCCTCAAGCAAGAGGGTAAGACACAGAAAGAAATTTCTGAACGAATAGGCTGTTCCCAGAGTGCTGTATCAAGGCACCTCAGTGGGAAGTCTGTGGGAAGGAAAAAGTGTGGCAGAAAACGCTGCACAACGAGAAGAGGTGACCGGACCCTGAGGAAGATTGTGGAGAAGGGCCGATTCCAGACCTTGGGGGACCTGCGGAAGCAGTGGACTGAGTCTGGAGTAGAAACATCCAGAGCCACTGTGCACAGGCGTGTGCAGGAAATGGGCTACAGGTGCCGCATTCCCCAGACCTGGGCTACAGAGAAGCAGCACTGGACTGTTGCTCAGTGGTCCAAAGTACTTTTTTCGGATGAAAGCAAATTCTGCATGTCATTCGGAAATCAAGGTGCCAGAGTCTGGAGGAAGACTGGGGAGAAGGAAATGCCAAAATGCCAGAAGTCCAGTGTCAAGTACCCACAGTCAGTGATGGTCTGGGGTGCCGTGTCAGCTGCTGGTGTTGGTCCACTGTGTTTTATCAAGGGCAGGGTCAATGCAGCTAGCTATCAGGAGATTTTGGAGCACTTCATGCTTCCATCTGCTGAAAAGCTTTATGGAGATGAAGATTTCATTTTTCAGCACGACCTGGCACCTGCTCACAGTGCCAAAACCACTGGTAAATGGTTTACTGACCATGGTATCACTGTGCTCAATTGGCCTGCCAACTCTCCTGACCTGAACCCCATAGAGAATCTGTGGGATATTGTGAAGAGAACGTTGAGAGACTCAAGACCCAACACTCTGGATGAGCTAAAGGCCGCTATCGAAGCATCCTGGGCCTCCATAAGACCTCAGCAGTGCCACAGGCTGATTGCCTCCATGCCACGCCGCATTGAAGCAGTCATTTCTGACAAAGGATTCCCGACCAAGTATTGAGTGCATAACTGTACATGATTATTTGAAGGTTGACGTTTTTAGTATTAAAAACACTTTTCTTTTATTGATCGGATGAAATATGCTAATTTTGTGAGATAGGAATTTTGGGTTTTCATGAGCTGTATGCCAAAATCATCCGTATTCAGACAATAACAGACCTGAAATATTTCAGTTATGTGCAATGAATCTAAAATATATGAATGTTAAATTTTCATCATGACATTATGGAAAATAATGAAATTTATCACAATATGCTAATTTGTTGAGAAGGACCTGTATATGCTCCATGTATTGCTGTGTTTTAGAGAGGATCTCTCCTCACTGCAGGAGCACAGAGACAGCAGGGCTTGCTTTTGTGGTGATTTATTTTTGTTTAACACAGTGACTCAGGCTGAGTCAACTTTGTTATGTTTTTTGTTGTATTTGTAAAACCATTCATAACAACCTGTTCATTTAATCAGAAAGCTGCTATTCACAGTTGTCTCGTCTCCAGCAAATGAGATTAAACCGACTTGACTGTGTGCTTTTAGGATTCCAAAGGAAACAATTGAGGAAAGTTGTGAGCTTTAAACTCACTGCAAAGTTAAAGATGGACCCCTGGTAAACAACAACACCGTCAAGATTCTCCTGTCACATTATTTTGTCAGAGAAAGAGGAAATATTTCCAGGCTTTCATCACTTCTTATTTTCTCTGCAGTTTGTTTTTGTGCTGAATAACCCATATTAAAAAGAAAATACACTTTATTCCCTCCTCTGAAAGGCTCCTATGCTCATCATCTGTTGGCAGGAGTGTTATTGTTGGACTAAACATGCCTCTAAATAGAAAGAATAAATTTGAGGCAAACCTTGATGTTGTTTGCTTTTGATGATCGTTTTTTTGTGTCTGCATTATGACAATTTTTTTATTATAGCTACAGCATTATAAAGGCTTCCTGTGTGTGTCCTCGCTGTTACAAGGAGTTATAACAATGATGATGCAATAATTTCTAGACACAGTAGGGGGTTGGATGCCATCCTTATGTGACTCGGGCTGAATCACATCTCCGTTAACTTCAACCCCTCCCCCTGTGTCTTGGCACCTAGGTAATGTAGTGGTAGTTTGTTACACAAAGAGCAAAAATATGCTGCCAAATGCAACCCAGGAAAATACATTGATACATTAATGTATTTAAGATACATTTACATTTTATATCTTGCTCTGCCAATATACAAATACATATATACTGTAGGGTTTATATACTTCTTGTAAAATTTAAGTATGCAAACCTTCAAACATAATTGACGTAATTTGAAAATTTGTCCAACTTTAATACTTTTCCAGCATTTATACTGAAGCAGAGTTTGCTACACATTGTACATGTACTTATTTCACCTGCCTATGCTAATACACCAATATACATCAAACTGCAACTTAACTCTATTTATTTATTTATTTGAGCATTTATTTTTTGCTTGTTCACAAGAGCTTAAATAAAGCACATTAGTATGCATTAAACTACACAATACAGTATATTTTGGTCATTGTGGTAGTAAAACATTTTAATTAGAAAACTATTTAATTTGCTTTTTTTTATACTGGACAAACTAATTATAACAGTGAGACTAAACTAGACATTACACTGTAATAAAACATGTTACTTGAGAGAATAACTGTTTATTGGATAACTTTACCCCTTCATTTCCAAATATGCCCTAACAGTGTTTTAAGGGCTACAATGGCGTGCCCCTTTGCCCTCTTCCTCCTCCAACAGAAACAGTTTAAATTCCCACGCCTTAGAAACATCGGGTTGACGGCTAAGAATGAGGGTTAAAGGGTGAAATTGTTTTCAGCCTCATCTTTTTGTACTCACCAAATCATTTCATTAAAGCCTACTTTGTTGCGTTATATGGCACGTTAAGTAGTTCAAATGTGGTTGTGACCTTTTTGTGAAAACACACATGAAGAGCAAATGATGCTGCCGCATTGCATTGAGCAGCATTTTGATATTTGCCACATTAAAGGTCAAGCCAGTCTGAAGGTTCTGTGTTTTACTTCAATGCACTAAGGACCCTCTCCGTATGATGTTGTCTCAGGTCAGTGTCTGCAGGCCTCAACTCTCCTGCTAAGACCAACTCCATGGAAAAGAAATTTCACCTTAAAAGCAAAGAATTACAGGATACTCAAGACAAATGCCATAAGGTAGGAGAGTGCAAAGCCATGTTTCATGTTTTCATCACGGTTTTTTGTTACCAAAAGGTTCATTAATATACTCTCAAGGGTGATTTGGTAAATAAAGCTCTTCTTTCCACAATAGTGTTATAGAGCATCCTCTTGAAAAAGAAAACCAAAGTGACTGATTCCTCATTGGAAACTGAAGTTCTGTTTGAACAAAATCAGCCCAAAAATGTGGGTTTTATTACCAGACTTGTTGTTTATTCTAGCAGACTGGTTTAACACAGATCAGAAAAGCTTCTGTTTGTGCTTTAATAAGCCAAGATAATCTTCTTGTTTGTACAACATCACAGCTTCGTAATTTGCTGGATTCATGGTGGTGCGATGGGTCAGAGAAATCACTTCTAATCAGAATCAGAATAAGCTTCCCCGGCCAACTGCAAGTTGGCATACAGGCATACTGCTATTCAATTTTAAATCTCTTACAGTGGATGTTGCACAGTTGGAACATAAAACCACTTTTTCTTTCTTCAATGTTTTAAATGTTCCACCCTCATTTGAAAACAGTGTTTTGTTTTGTTTTTGCCTTAAGATGGAGCAGGAAATCTCCAGGTTCCAGCGTAAAATGACTGACCTGGAGTCAGTGCTTCACCAGAAGGATGTGGAGCTGAAGGCGTCCGAGACTCAGAGAAGCATCCTGGAGCAAGACCTCGCCACCTACATCACTGAGTGCAGCGTGAGTCATACTACCAGCTCATTCAGAGATGTGCTCGTAGGCTGTCAGAGAATGCTTGAATGTGATGTTGTTAAAGGATTGATTGCTCATTCAGACATCTGTGCGTTTTTTACACCACTAACTTTGTTGATTGGACCTTGTGTTTACATGAATGTGTCTGCAGAGCCTGAAGCGAAGCTTGGAGGAGGCACGCGTCGAGGTCTCCAGAGAGGACGACAAGGCCCTGCAGCTGCTGCATGACATAAGAGAGCAGAGCAACAAGCTGCAAGAAATTAAGGAACAAGTATGTCCTGAGGAACAAAACGAGAAGGTTTCATTTTCCATTCACAAAGTTGAGGTTGTTTTCAAGCCTGCTGTCTTTTTTTTTTAAGCTTTGTTTTAAGCCCTTACTGATAGTGGAGTGACTGAGGAAGCAGTGAGATAATATTTCCCCTCTGTGTGTGTCTGTTACACAGATGGGGCTTCCCCTCTGAGCGTCCAACACTCATAAAGGTCATCAGAGCAGATGGCATCCCTGTAAGGGTCAAAACATGAGCAATTGACCAAGAGGTTCTCCCAGCCACCATACAGAGAGAGGGCACCCAGTAATTACACTGGCCTAAAATAACTTTATTTGGATCTCAATCTATATCAGACGTTCTGCTGATAAACCAGCTATGTCTCTTATTGTTGTGAATGTATAGAAATCATTGAGCTCAAGAAATTTCTCGTCAAAAGAGAAAATCTTCCAGTTATTTGTAACACGATTCTAGGAGAATAAAGCGAATGTTGTGGGATGTCGGGCTTTTTGGGTTTTTAGCTTTAATTATTGCACTTTTGCTGGAAAACTGTCACAAAGAGCTGCAGTTTCAGTTGATGACTGCACACTGAAATAGTGTCAGCAGATCTGGGAGATATGTCTTTGTGTAGCACTGGCTGTCTGCACTTAGATCTCAGTTTCTAACTAATGCCACAGAAAAAGCTTTAAAAAAAAAAGCTTTAAAAGAAATACAGCACATTTAATCTTTTCTTCGTTGAAATCCGCTAAGGATGTCCAGAGACTGAACAGTCATGTAGGAATAAATATTTGCCGTTACTGAGTCCCAGTTCTGGACACAGCAGTATGTTTTTTAAAGACGGATGGACGGATTTTGTCCTAAGTGACGTTTCTGCAGGGCAGGCTTGAAAAGATCCAACTGACTGAACACATACAGCCACGGTCTTCAGTGAAGTCTGATTTAGTTCCTGCCTATGTCTTTATATATGGAGCAATTTCCTGGAGTGCTAAGCTAGTCTGGATATGGCAGACAAAACTTAATGAAAAATAGTGCTCTCCTGATTCAGAACATCATAAAATGTAACAACTAGCGTTTCAGCTGCTTTCTGTGTGGCTCTTTCCCATTTAAACAGCTGTTTAGGAATGTCAGCACATCATGCAGAGCAGGTCATGTGACAGACAGGAAGCAGCAGCAGCTGATACAGTCTATCCTTTACTGTCGATGTCATTTTAAAGGGTGCAAAACAATTTGTCAGGGAGAGGCCTGAATTATTAGATTGACAACATAATGCACATGTCCTATTCTGCTATTTTGCAAGCTGTGTAGCTGAAAATGGGCTGTTAAAAATGACTTGCTGGCTAACTGGGAGCAGCTGGCATAAAATCAGATAATACACTGACAATAGGTGTGAGGAATTAAAGTTAGTCAGGCACTCCAATATTAACCATTTAAAATGACTTGCCTAATTTCAACTTTATTGATTAAAATTTGTTTAAGCAGAAACCTGCCATCAAGGGTCTTCGTGGTGTTATCAAGTTACATACGGAGCTGAAACCAGATATTTACACATTGTAGAAAAACACAACGATGTTTTTATCACTTTCAGACAATTAAACATTTCCTGCTTGTTGGAATTATTAAACGTACACCTGCCATGGGTTTTAAGCAAATTTGAAAAGACCAGATGATGAGGTCATGGCTTTGTAAGCTTCTGATAGATTAATTCACAACATTTAAGTTAATTGGAGGAACACATGCAGTTGTATGTTAAATGATCACAGTCACTCTGCTTCATTGTGTGACATGATGGAAAAATCAAAAGACGTCAGAAAGAGAAGTCTGGTTCGATTTCCAGGCGCTGACAGATGCCACATTCATCTGTTCATACCATTACAGGTCCTTCTCAAAATATTAGCATATTGTGATAAAGTTCATTATTTTCCATAATGTCATGATGGAAATTTAACATTTATATATTTTAGATTCATTGCACACTAACTGAAATATTTCAGGTCTGTTATTGTCTTAATACGGATGATTGTGGCATACAGCTCATGAAAACCCAAAATTCCTATCTCACAAAATTAGCATATTTCATCCGACCAATAAAAAAAAAGTGTTTTTAATACAAAAAACGTCAACCTTCAAATAATCATGTACAGTTATGCACTCAATACTTGGTCAGGAATCCTTTGGCAGAAATGACTGCTTCAATGCGGCGTGGCATGGAGGCAATCAGCCTGTGGCACTGCTGAGGTCTTATGGAGGCCCAGGATGCTTCGATAGCGGCCTTTAGCTCATCCAGAGTGTTGGGTCTTGAGTCTCTCAACGTTCTCTTCACAATATCCCACAGATTCTCTATGGGGTTCAGGTCAGGAGAGTTGGCAGGCCAATTGAGCACAGTGATACCATGGTCAGTAAACCATTTACCAGTGGTTTTGGCACTGTGAGCAGGTGCCAGGTCGTGCTGAAAAATGAAATCTTCATCTCCATAAAGCTTTTCAGCAGATGGAAGCATGAAGTGCTCCAAAATCTCCTGATAGCTAGCTGCATTGACCTTGCCCTTGATAAAACACAGTGGACCAACACCAGCAGCTGACACGGTACCCCAGACCATCACTGACTGTGGGTACTTGACACTGGACTTCTGGCATTTTGGCATTTCCTTCTCCACAGTCTTCCTCCAGACTCTGGCACCTTGATTTCCGAATGACATGCAGAATTTGCTTTCATCCAAAAAAAGTCCTTTGGACCACTGAGCAACAGTCCAGTGCTGCTTTTCTGTAGCCCAGGTCAGGCGCTTCTGCCGCTGTTTCTGGTTCAAAAGTGGCTTGACCTGGGGAATGCGGCACCTGTAGCCCATTTCCTGCACACACCTGTGCACGGTGGCTCTGGGTGTTTCTACTCCAGACTCAGTCCACTGCTTCCGCAGGTCCCCCAAGGTCTGGAATCGGCCCTTCTCCACAATCTTCCTCAGGGTCCGGTCACCTTTTCTCGTTGTGCAGCGTTTTCTGCCACACTTTTTCCTTCCCACAGACTTCCCACTGAGGTGCCTTGATACAGCACTCTGGGAACAGCCTATTCGTTCAGAAATGTCTTTCTGTGTCTTACCCTCTTGCTTGAGGGTGTCAATAGTGGCCTTCTGGACAGCAGTCAGGTCGGCAGTCTTACCCATGATTGGGGTTTTGAGTGATGAACCAGGCTGGGAGTTTTAAAGGCCTCAGGAATCTTTTGCGGGTGTTTAGAGTTAACTCGTTGATTCAGATGATTAGGTTCATAGCTCGTTTAGAGACCCTTTTAATTATATGCTAATTTTGTGAGATAGGAATTTTGGGTTTTCATGAGCTGTATGCCAAAATCATCTGTATTAAGACAATAAAAGACCAGAAATATTTCAGTTAGTGTGCAATGAATCTAAAATATATGAATGTTAAATTTTCATCATGACATTATGGAAAATAATGAACTTTATCACGATATGCTAATATTTTGAGAAGGACCTGTATACGCCTGTATAAATCACATGGGAATGTCCAGCTGTCATACTTTTGAGGAAGGAGACGGATTCTCTGTCTCTTTTGTTGTGAAATGTGCGAATCCACTCCAGAACAAAAAGCAAAAGTCCTTGTGAAGGTTGTGACTGAAACCGGTAAGAGAATGTCATCATCCACAATGAAATGAGTCCTGTACACACATGGCGGAGAGGCTGAAATGTCCCTCGGAGAGGAAGAAACCATTAAAGTAACAGTGAAAAAAAACAGATTAAAGTTTACAAACGGGTTCAGGTAGAAAGACCAGTAAATGGAAACATTAATGCAACATCCCAGGACATCAGCCAGTAAGTTAAAGCTTGGCACACATGTGTCTTCAAAATATACAATGACCCTAAGCATACCACCTAACTAGTTACACAGTGGCTTAAGGAAACTAAATAATTTCTTTAGAGTTTCCACCTCAAAGCCCTGGACTCTTTACCATAGAAAACCCTGTGGGTGGAGCTTAAAAGGTGAGCGCAAACTTCTGAATTTGAAGAAATTGGAAACAAATTCTGTTGCTAACTATTCTGGCTATTCGGGGGGACAACCTAAAATGTCTTGGGGGGCCACTAATGCCATTTTGTTTCAACCGTTGGATAACTATTCACATCTGCAACTTTTTTTTTTCCTTGCTATTGTCCTCCTTCAGGAGTACCATGCCCAGCTGGAGGAGATGCAGGTGACCATCAGACAGCTGGAAGAGGACCTTTCAGCCGCAAGGCGTCGCAGCGACCTCTATGAAGCCGAGCTGAGAGACTCCAGACAAACAAGCGAGGAACTTAAACGAAAAGCAGTGGAATACCAGCAGAGAATCCAAAAGGTTTGTTTTTTTCCACCAAAATAAACTATTTATTGTTCATGTAAAGCCGATGTTGAGTAACAAATCCTTGTTATTTATTATGCTCTACGGTGTCATTTGCATTGGAAGAATTTGGGTTAATTCAATATAAACCAGAGGTGGTTTACAAGAGCAAAACTGTTGTACTGATAGCTGTGGGTACGTTCCTGCTAAATAATCAATGTAGACATCCATATGATAAATTTCAATGTCACTAAAAACCACCAATAAAATACCCTGCAGGTTTTTATTTCTCAGAAGTTTAACCCTTTTTTTAGTAAACTGTTTTCAGTGGGAAGATGTTGACTAATCTGTTCAGGTTATTAATTTCTTAGGCTAAAGAGCAGGGAAAAACTGAAGTGGAGGAGCTGCTTTCCAAACTTGAAAAGGTAAGTGAGGGATCAGTCTGCTGTTTATTTTTGCATAGCTAAAGTTGTAAAGTTTGATGACTGAATTCACGGTTTCCTTTCTTTTAGACCAACTCTGAGCAGCAGGTCAAAATCCAAGAGCTCCAAGACAAACTGTCTAAGGTAAATTTGTCTATGTTGTTTCTTCTTTCTCAGTCAGTCAGTCATTTTCTACCGCTTATTCCGTATTGGGTCGCAGGGGAGCTGGTGCCTATCTCCAGCAGTCTATGGGTGAGAGGCAGGGTACACCCTGGACAGGTTGCCAGTCCATCGCAGGGCAACACACAAACAACCATGCACACACTCATTCATACACCTAAGGGCAATTTAGAGTGACCAATTAACCTAACAGGCATGTCTTCTTTCTCAAATAAAATAAAAAACAAATCACGTACTGGCCTTCTATTAAAAACTTAGGGATTTGCTTCAATGCAAGCAGATCTGTCATTTTTACATTTTCCATAGAACTCAGTTTACTCATCAGTAGCATTTTATGTCCCCCTGTTGGCCTCCATGGGTAAGAATTGGACTAGCATATCAAGATGTCTGTCTTGGGATCCATCAGCAGCCTTTGACCTTCTGATTTTTCCCCAGGCAGTGAAAGCGAGCACAGAAGCCACCGAACTGCTGCAGAATGTCCGACAGGCCAAAGAGCGGCTGGAGCGGGATCTGGAGCGCCTGCGGGGCAAAACGGACTCCAGTGATACTTTGAAGCGTCGTCTGAGAGAGACGGAGGTACCAGCCTAAATCTACATACAATGTCCAGTGCCCTGTAAGGGTATTTATATGTTTTTTGAGTTTTCTTATGTTACAAACACAACTTCAGCATATCAGGTTTTTATGTCTCTGTCCAACTTAAATTACATGCTGGACAAGGAAAGCAGTTGTCAGGAAAAAGGTTGAGAACCATTTGGTAACTCTGGAGGAGCTGCAGTGATCCAGAACTCCGGTTGGAGAATCTGTTGAACAGCCAGTTGGTAGCTGTTTACTCCATAAATCTGGCATTTTTCGAAAAATGACTGGTAGAATAAACTTCTAATGGCAAGAACTCATTTAGGGGGTACAGCAAACATGTGGAAGAAGGTATTCTGGTCAGATAGGACCACAGTTTACATTTCTGGTCTACTTCCAAAACACTGTTGCAGAAAACTATCACCGTGAAACACGGTGATGGCAACATCATACAGTGGGAATACTTTCTTCAGCAGCGACAGGGAAGCTAATCAAAGTTGATAGGAAGATGGATGGAGCTAAAAAGAGGGCAAGCCTTTTAGAGGCTGCAGAAGACCTTAGACAGGGTGGAGATTCAACTTCCAGCAGGACAACGACTTGAAATACAACCAGTGCGTTGGAATGGCCCTGTCAAAGTCCAGACCTAAACCCATTTGAGAATTCTTGGCAAGACAAGAAAGACTTGGACCGTTAATTGCAGCTAAAGGTGATTTTACAAAAGAAATGGTGCACGCACATACACCATGTATAAAATACCATGTCTCTTTCTTAGGTCTCTGTGTTGGTCTGTCATATAAAATCCCAATAGAACACACTGAAGTTTGTGTTTATAAGATAAGTGATGAAAAAGTTCAAATGGTATGTATACTGTTGCCAGGCACTGTTTTGTTTTTCTTTCTTCTATGTGGATTGACATCACCATCACCACTTTTCTGCACTTACTTTTTATCCTGGATTTTGTTTTTGTTGTCGTGTAAGCAGGAGGGCAGGAAGACTCTGGAAAACCAGGTAAAGAGGCTGGAGATGGTCGAGCGGCGGGAGAATAAGCTGAAAGATGATATTCAGACCAAATCCCAGCAGATCCAGCAGATGGCTGAAAAGATTCTGGTAAGAGATCCTGAGATAAAGCTCATTATACTCTTCGCTACTCCACCCCTAATTTCCCCACTGCTCTGTGCCTCCCACACATCCAACACCGTAACAATCTAGTCTCAGTCATTAATGGTTGTAGGAAATAGGCATAGGGAGCAGAGCCTCACGAACAGTTTAAAAAGATTTGGTGTAACATTTTCAACATGAACAGGCACCGCTACAGTCAGCTTGTGGATTTCCAGCTTTTTAATGCAAGTTTGGTTTCTCTTGTTTGTGGAGTTAGAGTAGATTTATTAGCTGCCTCATTCTGTCGTCATTGTTTTACTTCAGATATTGTTATAATGTTTTGAATTTCCACAGGAGCTAGAAGAGAATCTGAGGGATGCCCAGTCAACGGCTCAGAGGATGGAAACTCAGCTGGTTCAGAAGGAGAGGCTTTTTGAAGATAAGATCAAGGTGGGTCAGAAATTATTCTTCTAGCACAAAGTTGTCTTGATGCGGAGACTCGACAATGCTTTATTTCAATTTTTCACCCCTACGTTTACAGTTATACCATGAAGTTTGTGTTTATCTTGTAGCAGGTTACTGGTAATAAGTGAAGCATGAACGTGTCTTAATAAAATCTGACCCGTCTCGTATTTTCCGGCTCGGACTGATCCAGGTACTGGAAGCCCAGATGAAGACAGACATGTCTGAGAAGGAGAGCCTCGAGGCCAAAAGGGCGCAGCAGGAGGAAGAGTCGAGGGAGAATTGCAAACTAATCAGCGAACAGAAAGCTGTAAGACAACAAAATCCTTGAAGTGGATTCAGAACCTTATCATGTCTGCTTACTTAGGAGATGTATGTTCTTAAGGGACCTATGTGAGAACGTACAACAATTTGGTTGTTAGATTATTTTTTTATTTATATTTTTTCAATTTGCTTCCTGGCACTGTTGGTTCTTCTACCAGTTTGACTGTGTTGGCATGCAGTGCTACAGAAGACAAGTTAATTGGCAGGATGTTTGTTGTTGCTCAATACAGCCTGGGCTTAAGTTTTAATCTCATTAATATGTTAGACTGAGGGAGCTAAGAAGCTTTCTTACATAGTCATCTCACGTTGACATATCAGCCAGCTACTAAATTAATTCAAGTAGGATTTTGTCAACATACAGCATTGTGTTAACCATCTGATATTATTCTTAATCTGATTTTTGTCATAAATTATTGAGAAACCTGTTTTGGGTCAGAGTACGCTTGTTAGACCTTGATGCACAGGGCGTTAATTGTATCAGCCTTCTGCTGCAGACCATTAATGCTATGGATTCCAAGATGAAGAACCTGGAGCAGCGCATCGCTGAGCTGTCAGAGGCCAACAAACTGGCCGCCAACAGTAGCATCTACACCCAGAAGAATATGTGAGTGAACGAAACATCCTGCACATGCCAGGTTCTCACGGAGATTTTTACTCCAGTGTCTTCACCAATGTACACTTAAACAATATTGGGCCTTTCTTGCTTATATGCTGTGTATTATCAGTATTTCAGAATAATATGGCTCAATTTTTAGTGTTTTTTTTTTTTTTTTTTTGTCTTAATTAAATAAATAATCAGTGGTTGATCACACACACGTTTTTCAATTTTGTTGCCATATCATAATCACAAACTTTAACGCTTTATCTTGAGATTCATGTGAGCAACAAACACAACATAGTGCAGAATTGTTAAGTGGATGGAAATGTTTAAAGATTTTCCATTGTTTTTATAAGTAAAAATATAAAATAGGTTGTATTTTTGTTCACCCCCCTTTTACTTTGATACCTCTAAATTAGAAAACAAACAGCATCATGAAGACCAAAGAGGTAATGCGCTGATCAGATGAGAATAAAATGTAACTTTTCAGTCTACATACAAAACACTGTCGCAAATTCTGCACATTGCCCTGAACACACCATCCCATGGTGAAACACGGGGATGGCGGTATCATGGGACAGGGAAACCGATAAGTGCCACTAAATGCATGGCAACGCATGAAGACGGCACCAGTGGGGCTGCAAAACATTTCGTATGGTTTAGGTGAACGATGACTGCAAGCCTGCAACTAGAGCTGCAATGAAATGGAATGGAATATCCTACAAAGCATATTCAGGGGCCCGTATAACCCAGACCTAAATAAATGAAGAATCTTCAGCAAACTTGGATGTTTAAGTTTGTTTTTTATCTTTTAACGAAGAATGTGTGGATATTTTGACCTCTAGGTGTGCAAGACTGGTAACGATTTCAGACAAAGGTGGTGGCAGAGGGCGGATTTCACATGCATGCCAACTTTTAAAATCTTTATTTTAAAAGAATTAAAACCATGTATCCTTTTCCTTTCACACATTTCCACACAATTATGGGCTACGTTTTGTAGGTCTATCATATGAAATCTCAATACAATACATAGAAGTTAGTGATTGTAATGGACGGAAGTTTAAGAGGCGTTAAATTTTGCAAGGCACTGTTTGCTGTGGTACTGTAGTGTCTCTTTCAAGAGATGAGTCAAATAAATACATAATAGCCATATTTGGTTTTGCTTTTCTTGGCAGGAAAGCCCAGGAGGAGATGATCTCAGAACTTCGTCAGCAAAAGTTTTATTTGGAGTCTCAAGCAGGCAAGCTCGAGGCTCAGAATGCCAAACTAGAGGAGCACCTGGAGAAAATGAGTCAGCAGGAGCAAACCAGGAGAACCCGGCTGATGGAGCTGGAGAGCAGGCTGCGGGAGGTGAGGCAAACGGAGCTAGTGGTGCTAAATCTGTAAGCTCCAGATTAAGTAATTCACTTAAACCGGCCCAGAATCCAACCTTGCATCATTACAATGGACAGAAGGGATTAACGGTCTGATCATCTAGTCGGCTTTTATAGCTTTCGTGGAAATGAACCAATAGACACAAGTCTAGAACGACGGCCCTAATGGGAACAGAGTCAAAATCAGCTTTATTGGCCAGATTAGTGCAAACAAACGAGGTATTCAACTTCAGTGCCTAATGAACAGATATTTAAATAAAAATCGAACAAAAGGACCTGTATGTATACATATACATGTGACACATTCTAGGCAGGTACTGCTTGTACTTTTTGTCCATCACACTGGGAAACTGATCGTAATGCTCCAATGTTTAGTTTTACGTATCATTTGAAAAGAGATTGAGAACTACGGTCTCCTCTTAGTTTCGATAGCTTGTCTGGAGATGTTGCTGACAGCCAGCCTGCTGACATGTCTCTGCCTCCTCACACTCTGTCCTGAGACAGGATACACAGCCTATCTCTAAATACAAGGCCCCGCTGTCCTTTAACTCGCAGACACCTTTCCACTGCCGTCTCTGAGACAAAGATGTAGGAATCTGGCAGATATAATTTGCCATCGCATTTGTTTAACAGAGAAAATGAAGCAGATTTTTGTGGCCGAATTCTGATCTTTGGTTTTTGTAAAGTGCTGGCCCAACCTGTACTGATTTTAGCTGATTTCTCTTTAAGAGCTATATTTAAAAGAATTCAAAATATTTATCTTTAGCCATCCTCTCATTTATTATTTTATTTAAATTAGGAGCAGAGGCAACGTCCAACCATGTGTCTGAAAGAGCTGTCTCTGTTTTTAAATGAGCGAAACCTTGTTTTAATAAGACGAAATGTTAGAGTAGACATTGTAGACACTATTTAGCATCTTTATATTACCGATCAGTGCAATTAATAACTGTAAACATCAGTCTATGCTTGTACCTCAAATATGAGATTTCCAAATTCACCAGGCTGCATGACTGACAGGTTTAACGGTCCAAAAGGAGAAGAGAAAGCAGCCTTTAACAGTAATCTGTTCAGTAGGGCGCACTTATCGATTGGCGATCAGCCGATACTTGCATGTAAAACCGATTCTATCTACCTCCACAAAGGTCTGGAAATCTGCCACAGACCCCTTTTGCTCTGCTGTGAGAGACGGCTAACCGATAGACCCGGCCACCAGATCACGTCTGCACGTTCGCGGTTAACAATTGTCTCCCTACTGACAAAGAGTGTTGTTGTTCACACAACCTGGTAACGTTTAGGTATGGTTTGTTTACTGATCAGCTAAAGAGAGACATTTTGAGTTTCAGAGCAGCTGCTCAATATGAAAATCAGCTAAATACTTGGTGCACCTGTATAAAAGATAAGTCTGCTTTTCACCTTTTTGTCTGGATTTATTGATTTGTTTTGCAATATAAAAAAAAAGCTATAAAAGAAAAAAACTGCTTAATCAGCTTCTTTTTTCTTCTTGTATTTGTTTTACAAAGCCAGCATAAAATTACCTTTGCTGCTGCTCCATTACTATAGCGCTGGCTTCCTAAAACGCGAGTCCAGTTCTCTGCACATATTCAAAAAGGCTGAATGTATGTGAATACCATCTCCTACAAGTATTGCGGCATACATGTAAGACGTTAAAACGGTCTGCAAACGTATGGATTGTTAAAATGTTTTTGAGGTCTGAATAAGTATGGAAAAGAAAACAGAGCATGGAAACACGTTTGTTAATATTTCCAAACTTTTTTCTGTTATCCATTCTCTAAAGGTTGTGCTCATCCATTTATTTTTCATCCCTCCATCTGCCTGTCAGTTTCATCCACACACTCCTTTGCCCATCTGTTTGTCAATCCATCCATCCTCTTCACTCTCCTTTTTTTTTTTTTTTTAGGTTTAATTTTTAAAGCCAGGCCACGATAGAAATATCTGCCATAAATTCGTAATGCTAGCTAAAAAGAACTGAAAACTGAGTTTGGAGAAGTATGGAATTTTGATACGAAAGACGAGCAGCAATCCTGTTATGAAGGCAGAATTAACTTTGACTTTGTTTTCCATGTAGATGGGCCTTGAACATGAAGAAGAGAAACTGGAGATTAAAAGACAGGTGTCGGAGTTGACCCTGTCTCTTCAAGAGCGCGAGTCCCAGATCAGCAGCCTGCAGGCAGCACGCCTCGCCCTGGAGAGTCAGCTGCAGCAGGCTAAGACGGAGCTGGAAGAGACCACTGCTGAGGCGGAGGAGGAAATCACTGCACTGAGGGTAAGAGACGCTACTGCAAGCAGACAAGGGCAAGCTCTCAAAAAGTTACTGTACAGTAAGTTTGGCATAGAGGGGAGGAGAGCAGCAAATATCCTGCAGCAAAATGCCTTAGGTCTCTATCCAAAATGCCAACCCAAAACCGAATAGCTGGTTCCATGTATTGTTTGAATGAAGGATAATCTTTCAGTCTAAGACCTTTTTTATCTGGAAAATTTCAGATTTACACATTTTTACATTGTACATTATTTTTTTGTAATTTTGCCATCTTTGGGGGTTTTCTTTTTTCTTCTGCAGAACCACAGAGACGACATTCAGCGCAAATTTGATGCCTTAAGGGACAGTTGTTCAGTAAGTGCTGCCGTTGCTTTCTTTTCTCTTTATTGATCATGACTAACAGATATCTGGCATAAGATTTGTGCAGTATGACAATTTATGTGATGCACTGAGTTGCACATATTCCATTTACCAAAACAAATATCTATAGCAGCTTTTACTTTGGACACTTTTATGTACGGGTTTAACACCTCCACCTGTCTGTTTTGCTTCAGGTGATCACTGACCTGGAGGAGCAGCTCACGCAGCTGAGTCAGGAGAACGCTGAGCTGAACCGCCAAAACTTCTACTTGTCAAAACAGCTCGATGAAGCTTCGGATGAGAGGGAGGATAAGATGCAACTCAGCCAGGAGGTGGACCGCCTGAGGAGGGAGGTGGCTGACCGTGAGATGCACCTCAACAACCAGAAACAGGTTAAATGAGAGCAGTTAAATTATCCTAGAACTTCATTAACGGCCACAGAAAGTATGTTGTAGCATTACAGCCACTTAAGACTTAATAGCATTTACTGTTGGTGAAAATACAGTGAGAATAATAGCGTGATATTGCCAAACCGTGTAAATGTTTTCTTACATTTATGCTCTTAGAACATTGAGACACTGAAGACAACATGCAGCATGCTGGAAGAGCAGGTGGTGGAGCTGGAGTCTCTGAATGACGAGCTTCTGGAGAAGGAGAGACAGTGGGAGGCATGGAGAGGAGCTCTGGAGGATGAAAAGAACCAGGCCGAGAGACGCACCAGAGACCTGCAGAGACTACTGGATAATGAAAAGCAGAACAGGTAAAATGTTAGCCTCTTGAATGTTCTTCTTGTTCACAAACATGCAACTTGATTGTTGTATGTCACTGTCTTTGTATATATTTCAATATTATAAAGACAACCTTCTGGTTCTGATCACAGGCTTCGTGCAGAGCAGCGCAGCACTGAGTCTCGTCAGGCAGTGGAACTGGCAGTCAAGGAGCATAAGGCTGAAATACTGGCATTACAGCAGGCTTTAAAGGAGCAAAGACTGAAAGCTGAAAGTTTGTCTGACACTGTAAGTCTCCCACCAATCTACAGTTATGTACCATACTTCTTACTTCGTCCAGACTTATTTCTAAACCTTGTACGGTTTATGTGACAGAATGTGTGCTGGGAATACACTCCAGATGGTATGAATTGCTGCCTGCAAATACAGTACTTGTTGGAATAGGGCTTTTATAGATGCATTTGAACATTGCCCTGTTGGAATACCACGTTATTTTATCCAAACTGTTGCTCCAAACTAGGCTCAACTGAATTATTACTGGAAGATGCTTGAACACCAGTGACACTAGCCACAGTAAGGCCACTTGAACATTAGCATTAACTGAAACTGCCTACCAACACAAGCCCCTGATCCTAAAAGGAGACCCTCAAGTTTGACAGATTTTTGCAGCTGCCCACACAGACAATCCAAATGCCTTCTGGAGATGTTTTATGATCAGAGGAGACAATTGAGCTATTTTGACTCCAAGGTATGATTGAAGGAGTCATGGTGTCCCTTTACAACCTAGGAACACAATATTGATTGTCAAGTATAGTGGTAGCAACATCATGCTGAGGGTCTGTCGCTGGACGGTTGAAACTTGGACACATTTAAGTGTTCAAACAGGATAATGATCACCAACACATCCAAAGTGGTATGGAATGGATGTAGCAGGCAAGGATTAGGCGTCTGATTTTATGGATAATTAAAAAATGTTATTGAAAAATTCATATATATATATATATATATATATGTATGTATGTATGTATATGTGTGTGTGTTTTTGTTCTGGAAACATCTTTGGTATGAAATATTTTTAAAAAACAACTCTAAAAATACTACAGGTATTCTAAGATCCAGTGAATCCATGTGAACATACTCATGTTCTTTACATAAAGATAGACAATGAATGTACTTTTTCCATAGGATCATTTTATATCCATCTTGGTCAGACTACATCAGCACTAGTTACACTTTGAAAGTTTGAAGCACTGTTCTTTTAAACTGTCATTTTCTTCAGCATCAGCTCAGTCAGCCTGTAGCTTTATTTCTTAAAACATGTTTGTGACTGGCTTTTGTCACATTCTGACATTCACTCATATGTTGTCACAGCTCAATGATCTGGAGAAGAAGCATGCAATGCTGGAGATGAATGCTCGCAGCTTACAGCAGAAGCTGGAGACGGAGAGAGAACTGAAACAGAGGCTGATGGAAGAGGTAGAGATTGATCAGCAGTTAACTAGAGTAGCATATCTGCACATGTTAAAGATATTGTCTTCAAATGTGTTTTCTATTTTAACTGTGTTTGGATGTTGGTGGTGCCCCTATAGCAAGCAAAGCTCCAGCAGCAAATGGACCTCCAGAAAAGCCACATTTTCCGTTTGACTCAAGGCCTTCAGGACGCCCTGGACCAAACTGACATGCTCAAAACCGAGAGGACAGACCTGGAGTACCAGCTGGAGAATATACAGGTGCTCAGTACTGTACCTCTTCAGTCGAATGAAATGTGATACCCCTCTAGAGAGGAAGACGCTCCTACTTATTAAATACATTAGCCAGAGCTAAAAGTGTCTCAATGGACCGATGATGATAAATTCTGATTAGTTTTCCCAAACCGACTTGTTTTCGGAGCAGTTTTCTCTGAGCGTTTCCTTCTCTGAGCCTCTGATTTCTGCTCTACAGGCTGTATACTCCCATGAGAAAGTAAAAATGGAGGGCACCATCTCCCAGCAGACCAAACTTATTGATTTCCTGCAGGCCAAAATGGACCAACCCACCAAAAAGAAGAAGGTACGGAAAAGTATATAATAGTTTACAAAACCATACCACAATCTTAGTCAGTTTTAGGGTAAAAACACATTTATAGTAACAATGTTATGCTAAAATCTTAACAAAAAAACTGATTGCCATTTCTCCTCTGGTACAGGGTATCTTTGGACGGCGGCGTGAAGATGTAGGCACGACTACTAATGGTGCTCTGGCTCAACAGGCCCAGCCTGCTGTCCCCATGCCGTACGGTGACATGAAACTTGCTTTGGACAAGGAGCGCTCCCGGTGTGCAGATCTGGAGGAGGCTCTACAGAAGATGAGGATAGAGCTACGGTCCCTTAGAGAAGAAGGTAGGGATGGTTATCTTCAAAGTTCTGGGCTCTGACTTAAATTATTTGTTAATAGTGATAACAATAGTAATCCCCTATTCTTTTGGAAACATTCACATATTGTACTAATCTTGTTGTATTTGCATCTGGTGTAACAGCGGTTCATTTCAAAGCCCAGGAACACGTGGCTTCTTCCACACCAGCCCAAGCTCGACACCAAATCCTCATGTCAGCCATCGTAAAATCTCCAGAACATCAGCCTAACCCCAGTAGCCTGCTCAACCCCTCCACCCGCTGCAAAGAGACGTCTACACCTGAAGGTTAGTCAGACAAAACCCAACTCACCGAATAAACAAATACAAACAGATAAACAAGTGCTAATCTGTTACTCTGTGTAAATATGAACCTTGAAATTCTTGCCTTGAGATTAACACATTTCCCTCGCAGTCGCTTTCAACCCGATTCTAACAAGTGGACTGTTTTTGGCCATCTCTTTTGTCCATGTCCTGTGTTGTATGTGTTCTCCCAATGACCCTTTTCACAAAGCAAGAACATCATGTGAAATAAAGGTGAATAGCTGAGCTGAGACTAACTTCTAAATGAACATTACATGAACTAAAACATAGTATCAAATATTATTAACTAGTTTTCCAACTATGGTTGTAACATTTTTGCTGTATCTCACAATATAAAGCAGCAGGTAATTACTAAGGTCTCACAGATGCACCAATCAGGAGATGGCAATCTGGCCATTTGCCCTTTGGTGACCTCTAAGAGAGACCAACAGCATGTACTAAGACACACTGAGCAACCACTTCACAGTTTTTAAAATTGGGGGATCTCCTGGATCAGCTTATGCCCCCCCATCAACCGTGGGACCCAGAGGCATATCGGTTTGGTGCATAAATAAGAATAATCTTGTAATTTCTTTATCTGTGGGATTCAAAACTAATATTTGTATTAAATTGGAAACATTTCTTTATTTTGTGAAAAAAAAAATTTATTCGTTTTTATCTCAATTGACAAATCAGACCACATAGAAACCGGAAGTTTAAATCAGCAATAAAAAGTTTGATCGGTGCATCACTTTTAAGTAATCCAGGCTCGCTTCTAGCTTAAATCAAAAACACATTATTGATGCAGTTTTCGCCATGGAAACTGAGCCACTGCTGCTTTTACCATGGCTAGGTTGAGTGAATCCCAGCAACAGTTGTAAACAGCTCAGTGATCACCTAACGAGCTTTGAGGAAAATGATCAAAACAGGATAAAGGAATAATATGCCATGTAAAACAACCACCTTTATGTGGAAACAAACCAACGCAATCATCTAGGACTCAACAACCTGTAGGAAAGCAGGTAGAATTTGTTGCTCTTGCTTTGTGGTGCAGGCTCCTGGCATCCGTGTGTTTTTCCTTGCATTTAGCTATTGTTAGACCACTTTCTTCTTTGTGTCTCTTTCCTTTTGCTCCTCACAGAAAAGAGGAGGGTCACGTTTGAAAGTAAGTTAGCCACCATCAAACACCTGAGCATGCTGTACGCTGTGGAAACTCTTCATTATCACTGTGTTCATCTGTTTTACCATCTAATTTGACTAAAGACTGCTTTCTTCCTTGAGTCATGATATAAAAAATATTGTGGAATAGGTAGCTTTTTACTCAGAAGCATTTAAATACATTTCATGCTTACTAGCATGTGCAATCTGATTTTAATTTGACTGTTTTAAGGTCCTGGAACGCTCATTTATACCAAATTCTCCAAGCTCATTATTCAAAATGCCTTCTAGTGCTTGAAAACAAGGCATATGATACAAGTCTTTGCTTACCCCCACAGTTATTTATCCTCTAACAGAATATTAATGTAACACTTTCCCTCATTTCAGTAACTTCTTTTTCTGCATCCTTTTTGCATTGCAGAATTTGGCCGGCGTGTGAAGGAAAGAATGCACCACAACATTCCTCATCGTTTCACTGTTGGCCTCAACATGCGGGCTGCCAAATGTGCCGTCTGCCTGGACACTGTTCACTTTGGACGGCAGGCTGCCACTTGTTTAGGTCTGTATCACGCTTTTCAACGGCACAGATGGAACATAAAAATAATTCAGAGGACACTTTACTGGCAAGATATGACAAAAATACCGGAATCAATTCTTGCAATGCAGCCTTCAAATGGATTAATCTGGCTTCTCTCTTCCTAGGTAGGTTTAGCAGTTTCACAGTAATTGTCTTAGAAAAGATAGTGTCCAAATTGATTAATCGATTGCTGGTCAGGAGTTTACGTTTAGTCCACTCATCAGCAAGAACATCTTAAACATTTTGGGCTTTTAACGGTGCATTTAAGCTGGTCACCTAATAGTGACCTGATAGTACATATAATACATACTTAGTACACCTCTATAAATATCACAGTTTCTGCTATGTATAAACAGGCTTTTGGTGCACAAGTTTGAATTTATTGGGGCCCAACAACACAAAAGGTAAAGTTTCAGCACATTTGTGTTGAAGTGTGTGCATTAGGGCTGCACCAATTGCAGTTTTCTGGACAATTACCGAAAGCCTGACCTGTTGATTCCAATTTTGGCCGATAACATTATTATAATTATTATTTATTTTTTTAACACTCCTAGTATCCACTTGCCAGCCTCTGGCTTCAGTAGAGCTTTATTAAATTGGTTGGTTTCCAGGCATCAACCAAACCTTTAAACATAGTCCACACATTTCCAGTAATGTTGTCTCTTAAACAATTTTAATGCCTTTATCATTGTCCTGCTACACCCAGTACTGTTCAGGTTCCAATCGACTAATTATTCATTTTAGGTGAAGCTGAAGAATTATAATTATTCCTTAATTATTATCTTAATTGTTTCTTCCACTCTTTTGCCCACTGAGAGTGGGCAAAATAGACCCTTATCATGATTCATCCACTACTATGCTTTACAGTGGGTATGCTGCTCTGAGGTTTGAGAGCCTAATGAATGTGACATGTAAATGCACATAGCATATCCCTTTTTAATAAATGTATGATGGGACATTTTAAAGGATTTTTTTATCCTTCTCTTGGGTTCACTGCAGAGTGCCACACCCTGTGCCACCCCAAGTGTTCCCCGTGTCTGCCGGCCACCTGCGGTCTACCAGCTGAGTATGCTACTCACTTCTCAGAGGCTCTGTGCAGAGAAAAGGCAAACTCACCTGCTTTGCAATTGAAGGAGGCCACTGGGCATGTTCGCTTGGAAGGATGGATGAAGCAACCTAGGTAATAGTCTTTCCCAGTACAAGTATTGTATAGCCTTACTAAAAATGTGTTTATACAGCACTAATAAGTATTTAAAAAAATCATATTTCATTAAATAGAAATGGCAAACGTGGCCAGCAAGGATGGGAGAGGAAATATGTGATTCTGGATGGAACCAAATTATCTGTCTATGATACTGAGCCCACAGAAGGTCAGTAATTCAGTAATTGGTTTTTTTTCTGTGCATTGCATTTTTAAAGAAATATTATTCTGTGAAATTTATAGTAATGAGGTTTTGTAATACTTTAAGTTCGGGTGTTCCTGTACAGATCACAGTAAAACCACAGCTGTTTATTTTCCCCTAGACTCTCTAAGGGCTGAGGAGGAGTTTGAGCTGTGTTTACCTGATGGGGAGGTAGCTGTTCATGGAGCTATTGGTGCCACTGAGCTCATCAACACTGCCAAGTCAGGTAAAAAAAAATACAGCTTCTCATATACTGAAAGATTTGTGTTTCCTTTTTTTTTTTCTAAAGAAAAGTTCAAATATTGATGCCTGATGGCTTTATTTATCTCTAGGAAAAAAGTAATTTAGTTACAGTTGATCACAAAAATTCAACCTTGCTTGACTCATCAACTAAAGTCTGTGTTCAAATTGAGGAAAAGATTAGGACAACCTGCTGTCTAATAGTTAGTTTTTACCCTTCTTGGTTAAAATACCTCTAGTGAAAAACATCTTGTAGCCATCTACCAGTCATTGACCTCGGTCTGAGGAAAGCTGGCCCCACCATACACTTTCAGCTGTGAGATGTTTGAGGCGTCTCACGTACAGCCCGTTTCAAGGGTCCCGTTCTTCATCACCTCTAATTTCTCAAGCACCCTTTGATACACAGTAGAATCAGGGTTTCTTCCTTTCTTCTATCCCTCCTTTCATGCCTAGCTTCATATGTTGTTTTCATAAACTGTAAAATGCTGAGTAATAATGTTCTAAGCATTTACTTCTCATATGATGTCCACAGACATCCCATATGTGTTGAAGCTAGAGTCCCATCCCCACACCACATGTTGGCCAGGCCAGGTCCTCTACTTCATGGCTCCCAGCTTCCCTGACAAGCAGCGCTGGGTGGCAGTGCTGGAGTCGGTTGTGGTTGGCAGCCGCGGATCTAAAGACAGAGCAGAAACTGAGGCGGTGAGTATCCTTTAGAATGTTTATACATCATTTTAGTATTTTACCATGTTCAGTATGTAATTATTTTTGTAAACAAGATCTATGAAAGCAGCCTGCTGCTTTGTTAATAGTAGATCACTTTTAAAATTGTAGTCAAAAGCTCTTAGTCTTGTTTGGGGCAAAAGTTGGAAAGGTAAAATAAGATGATTTTTATTCCTCATCAGCCAGCAGCTTCAGTTCTTTTTTTCTCTCCTCCTTCTTTCTCTCTCTTTGCATGTTTTCAATATCTTCATCCTGTACTTATTTGTTGTCCTTCTTTATATGAATGACTTGTTTGTACGTATGTGATTGTGTGTGTGTGTGTATCTCCATTCAACTCGGTTATGTGAATCATGTTATAGGCAGGCGTTTCTAAAAGACAGAAGAACCTATCACCTCTGGTTCAGGTACAGTAAGTGGCTGCACGAACGCTCAGCTTCAGTCGTCCGTCCGACTGAGCATGTTAGCTGTTCCCCTACTATGCAGAAAACTGTGTACATGATAGTTCAGGTCAGCACAGTCCAGGGTCAGCTACTCATTATGGTTGATCAGAACCGCTGCCCTGTAAAACAGTTGCAATCAGTCCTGCATACATTTTCATTAATACGTTTCAATGACATTAATGCATGGACACGAGCATGCTGCTGCAGACATTTGTCTTGGTGTTCGATGCTTTCTTGCATGCTCCTGCAAAAGCTGTGCTTTAGCCCTTTTCAGTGAATCACGACGTGATTTCAATTTTTGCAACAGCAGACATCATGGCCTGGTACTTTCTGTGTTCTACAAACGTTTTATTTCTCCCATCTTGTGCTTTCTTTGTACAGGTCCTTCTAAAAAAATTAGCATATTGTGATAAAGTTCATTATTTTCCATAATGTAATGATGAAAATTTAACATTCATATATTTTAGATTCATTGCACACTAACTGAAATATTTCAGGTCTTTTATTGTCTTAATACGGATGATTTTGGCATACAGCTCATGAAAACCCAAAATTCCTATCTCACAAAATTAGCATATTATTAAAAGGGTCTCTAAACGAGCTATGAACCTAATCATCTGAATCAACGAGTTAACTCTAAACACTTGTAAAAGATTCCTGAGGCCTTTAAAACTCCCAGCCTGGTTCATCACTCAAAACCCCAATCATGGGTAAGACTGCCAACCTGACTGCTGTCCAGAAGGCCACTATTGACACCCTCAAGCAAGAGGGTAAGACACAGAAAGAAATTTCTGAACAAATAGGCTGTTCCCAGAGTGCTGTATCAAGGCACCTCAGTGGGAAGTCTGTGGGAAGGAAAAAGTGTGGCAGAAAACGCTGCACAACGAGAAGAGGTGACCGGACCCTGAGGAAGATTGTGGAGAAGGGCCGATTCCAGACCTTGGGGACCTGCGGAAGCAGTGGACTGAGTCTGGAGTAGAAACATCCAGAGCCACCGTGCACAGGCGTGTGCAGGAATTGGGCTACAGGTGCCGCATTCCCCAGACCTGGGCTACAGAGAAGCAGCACTGGACTGTTGCTCAGTGGTCCAAAGTACTTTTTTCGGATGAAAGCAAATTCTGCATGTCATTCAGAAATCAAGGTGCCAGAGTCTGGAGGAAGACTGGGGAGAAGGAAATGCCAAAATGCCAGAAGTCCAGTGTCAAGTACCCACAGTCAGTGATGGTCTGGGGTGCCGTGTCAGCTGCTGGTGTTGGTCCACTGTGTTTTATCAAGGGCAGGGTCAATGCAGCTAGCTATCAGGAGATTTTGGAGCACTTCATGCTTCCATCTGCTGAAAAGCTTTATGGAGATGAAGATTTCATTTTTCAGCACGACCTGACACCTGCTCACAGTGCCAAAACCACTGGTAAATGGTTTACTGACCATGGTATCACTGTGCTCAATTGGCCTGCCAACTCTCCTGACCTGAACCCCATAGAGAATCTGTGGGATATTGTGAAGAGAACGTTGAGAGACTCAAGACCCAACACTCTGGATGAGCTAAAGGCCGCTATCGAAGCATCCTGGGCCTCCATAAGACCTCAGCAGTGCCACAGGCTGATTGCCTCCATGCCACGCCGCATTGAAGCAGTCATTTCTGCAAAAGGATTCCCGACCAAGTATTGAGTGCATAACTGTACATGATTATTTGAAGGTTGACGTTTTTTGTATTAAAAACACTTTTCTTTTATTGGTCGGATGAAATATGCTAATTTTGTGAGATAGGAATTTTGGGTTTTCATGAGCTGTATGCCAAAATCATCCGTATTAAGACAATAAAAGACCTGAAATATTTCAGTTAGTGTGCAATGAATCTAAAATATATGAATGTTAAATTTTCATCATTACATTATAGAAAATAATGAACTTTATTACAATATGCTTATTTTTTGAGAAGGACCTGTAATGCTAGGCCATCTCTCAACTTTGTCAGCTTTTTCCCAAAATTATGCCCCTGCCTCCTCTATGTAGAAACATCACATTTATGTTACTTTCTAACCTCTACTATCATTACCATAAACTGGAACGTGTTGTAACATTTACTGTGCTTTTCTAACTTTAGTTAGACCTGTCAATGTCATTCGTGACGTGAGGTTTTAAGGGTGCACCGATTGGCCGGCCAATATGTCTACCCTTACATGTGAAAGCAATCTTTTTCACTGATCTTATCTAATTGAAAACCCGTAGTGCAAGTTTTGTTTATTTTTAAAATGTGAAAAATGAAGGACTAAAGGAACTGCAATGCTCTAAACGTTTCATTTATGTTTGAGAGCACTACCTTATGTGCGGTTGTAATATTTTACGGGTATTGTTGAATGTTTTTCAGTAAAATAAGATTGGAACATTGGAGGTGTATTGTGACCTTATATCGGCTGACAGTGGCCGTCATGGAAAATCTGTATCGGCCAAAATCGGAATCAGCCGGTCAGGCTTTTTAAAGATCGGTAATCAGCCAGAAAACTGCAATCGGTACAGAAAATTGGAGTTGTTCCGTAATACGATGGAGAGTGGGTCCGTCGACTGTGATGTTCGGAGAATGTGGAACCATTAATTAACACAACAACGGAGTTGCTCCGTCGGTCGGAGCGGAACAGAGCAAAGCATTCTTTCGCCTCCCTCTAAGAACAACTGTAGCAGCTTCGCAGGCAGGAAGGAGCCGGCAGTGCTGGTTTTTCAAAATAAAGTAAATTTTAGGGTTTCATGATATTTAAATTTCGAACTCTGATTATGATTAGTATAAGTGCGTAAATAAAAATGAACAAAACAACAATGATAGATAGATAGATAGATAGATAGATAGATAGATAGATAGATAGATAGATAGATAGATAGATAGATAGATAGATAGATAGATAGATAGATAGATAGATAGATAGATAGATAGATAGATAGATAGATAGATAGATAGATAGATAGATAGATAGATAGATAGATAGATAAACACACAATGCATACAACACTTAGCTGATTCAATGGAGGTGTGACAAATTGTGTGCTTCATACATCCCCCTATATGTGAATTAAACCTCCCTATAACTAATGAATTTGTTTATAAAAGCTATCTGGCTGCCATAATCCACTCCATATACCTGCCTCTGACTCAACTAATGTGCAGATTTTTTAAAATCTTTCTTTGGCTCTTTTTTAATTGTCTTTATAGAAACTTCTGGGCAACTCTCTGCTGAAACTGGAGGGGGATGACCGTTTGGACATCAACTGCACCCTACCCCTTACAGACCAGGTACAGTAATGGAGATTGTTTAACCTTGCTTGTGGTTAAAAGGTTTGCCTGACTGCTGCATTTTTCTGATGGCCCCCTTCATCTTTTACTGCAGATTGTCTTAGTTGGCTCTGAGGAGGGTTTGTATGCTCTCAACGTCATAAAGAACTCTTTGACGCACATCCCTGGACTGACTTCAGTTTTCCAGATCCAAATCCTGAGGGAGCTTGACAAGCTGCTTATGATCACCGGTACGGCATTCTCCCTTTATGATAACCTTATGCAAAAAAAAAAAAAAGGCCACAATTTTTATGATTTGTATAAAAATACTTTAAACAAAGCTGTGAAATGATCACTTTAATTAAGAGAAAAGCAACAATTATTCCTGCTGCAGGGAAAAAGCTAAAACACAGATTTTAACAGTTATAATATCTGCAACATTTGCTTATTAATGGTTAATTAGTTTGTCTATCTGCCCTGGTTGGACTACCTGCAGTTTGCTGTAGATCATTAATAAGAGTACTTCCACTGTCTGTGTTCGTCCTGGCTGGAAATATTTCCAGTCGATTGTGGTATCTTTGTTGTGAGAACGGGAAACCTTCTTTCAGCCAGCTGACCATCAAGCTAGCAGCAATAGGTGGGGGAGGGACTTTGTAATCTCTCTGTTTCATATAGCCAGAGGAAATTCCTGTCACTTTTTCTGGAATCCTATTAAAAGGACTTGAAACTTTTTGATTGGTATGATGGAAACAATTAGCGATTTATGAACCATTTTTAAAGTTTTGGTATACCTTGGTACCAGGCAACCAGCCAATGGCTAGATCAGGACATAATGGTCTGTCTGTCGTCCCTGGTTTTCCTTGTATGAATTTTGTTTTATGGAACGGGCAAAACTTGCTCTGTTGTAAAACTGTTTTATTCGCACAGAAAATTATTCAGCCATCACAGCAAATAAGTACCATATTTTCCGCACTATAAGGCGCACTTAAAAACCATTAATTTTCTCAAAAAATGACAGTGCGCCTTGTAATCCGGAGCGCCTTATATATGGATCAATTGGTTAATTGGTTGATCCATACTGGTTGTACACGGCGCTCTGTCAAAATGTTTCAGTACGACTGGTAAACTACAAAGCCGCACCGCTTGCAGCATTACGGCTACCGTAGTCAGGGGTGTCGCCGAAGTAATAGCGGTAAACACCTGTACTGTGCTTACTCCTAGTCCAACACCACTTGTGTGTGTATAACGACCCCAAAATTGCACCTTTCAAGAGACACCCTTACGATGCTGAGTTCAAACTCAAGGCTGTCAGCTACGCAGTCGAACATGGGAATAGAGCAGCAGCGAGAGAATTCAACAGTTAACGCTACTATATTGTGAATGTACTAACGTTTGATTTAGTGCATCAAACTGTTTCTTTTACATGTTTACTGAATCAGGGAAAAGTTCCCTTTCACGTTTTAACTAACGTTTGATTTCAACTTCAACTTCATAGACTCCAATGCATTCCTAACGTGCGGTTGGCTCTATTCAATAGATTTCTATGTAGAGGAGACCTTACCATGAGAGTGAATGGAGTTATCAGAACGCTGGTTTGTAGTGTATTAATAAAGTTTGACTGACTGACTTATCTGACTGTTTTGTTGACATTTTCTTTAGCACAGCTCCATCTAGTGGATGCATAACGCAACCCAAGTCAAACGTTTGACTGCAGTAGCTTCTATTCTATGCGCCTTATAATCCGGTGCGCCTTATAGTGCAGAAAATACGGTAGCTTTTTTTCTAAATATACAAGCTAGCAGCTGTTTACCATAAACGCATCAAATTAGAATAACTTGTAGTTCAACACAACTAATATTCCAAGTGGTTTCCTCAAATTTCTGGGTGAAATTTCAATCCTCAAAGTTCAAATTGTCTCTTTTAAAGACAAGCGCTAGCTTAAAATTATTTAACCCCTGCATGACAACTATGTTTGGCACCTTTTGCTTTTATGACCTGCTGTAAACATCAATCATAAATTATGTTTATGACTGGATCCCAGCCCGGCAGCGTTCCTGAGGGAATCTTAGCCCACTTCTTATGGATGAAGGCCTCCAGATCATGAATATTCTTGGCACTGCATGCTGCAGCCGCCTTTTTAAAATCCCACCAGAGATTTTAGAGTTTAAGTCAGGCAACTATGATTGCCACTCTAGTGTCCTTTTTAGGACATCATCTGAAATCAACTCTTGGTGGGCTTTGGGATGTGCTTTGAATCATTTTCTGTTTTAAGGTCTAATGACATTTCAGCTTCCTCACAAACATTATCTCCAAGGATTTTTTTTCACGGAAGCACTATGCTTCCTTACTGTATTTCTAGCGACATTTACGGCCTGTATTTTTGTATCATTTACTTTGTTTGTACATAGCAAGGATCTCTGCTCCTAACTTTTGGAAACAGTCCTGTTTAGAAGCCACATTTTTTACGTTCAGTGAAAGGTTCCTGTCAACAGTCCTGGTAGTTGAGGTGTTTTGTCTCAAGCCCTTTGACTGGTTTCGCCACGTTTTCCTGAGACCTCGCCTGATTTTCAGTTGTGTACTCTAATGATTACTGTTCAAGTTATTTTGAGACTCCATTGGTCATTAAAACTAGGATTTAGTGTTGAATTTGGATACTATTCTTGTAAAATTAGTTTATTTACCTATTTAAACAGTTCGTGTGTCATGTGTTTATTGCGAACATCTGAACAATTTTGAATTTTGCTAATCAACACAAATTGCAGTGGGGGATTGAATAATCTTTGATGTATTCATGGCCGTGCGCTCTAAAACAGCAAACACTAACCTACTATTTATTGTTTAACAGAGGTGATACATTTTTACAATTTAATACATTCATTTGACAATAAACAAAAGATTTACTGAAGTTTATCAGGGTTAGCCCAATCTTAAAGCCATATTTAAATATGTTCAATATTAAGTCATATATACATACATTCTTAAGTCCTATAATGTATATAAATTTTTTCTTTGATAATTCTTCTGTTTACAATAAGCAACTATTGATTAATGAAACTGATGTTTAAAATCAAAATGTTCTCATTGGCTCATTTAATATAAGCTTCGTCTTTGGAAAGAGTTTATTTAACCAGGTTTCGCCTTAAAACTGTGATACTACTGGCTAACTAAAACACGTCATCAGTAACTGTAATGAAGCTTTCTGTAAACTAACTTGTTGACAACGTTGTGTATACCTAATAATTGTTTTGTCATACATGTTGGTCTTAAAGACATAAAAGTCTTAAAAGCAGTAAATTTAACTTTCTAAACCCTGATTTAGTTGCTTGTATATCTTATAATGTGTGGTATGGTTGATGTCATTCAGGGGAGGAGAGGGCGCTGTGTTTGGTGGAGATCAAGAAGGTGAAACAATCTTTGTCACAGTCCCATCTCCCAGCTCAGCCGGACCTCAATCCTTTCATCTTTGAAACAGTGAAGGGATGTCACCTCTTTTCATCGGGAAAGGTGAGTCAGTTTGGTGATTAAACGGAGCTAGACCCTTGAGGACCATCATCCAGTCACTTAATGAGCTGATCTTCACAGTAACAACACAGCGGTGTGCTGACTGGCTGCAGGTATTTACCTCTGTCCTGATTAGAAGTGTTCTGTCTTTACAGATCGATAACGGACTCTGTATCTGTGCAGCTATGCCGAACAAGATTACAATCCTGCGACATAATGAAAGCCTCAACAAGTTCTGCATCAGAAAGGTGACTGACCAGCGTGGAAGATCTGTTCTGCTAGAACACGTGTGGAATTTAAAGATGTTTTTCATCCATTTTCTGTTCGTATTTGCAGGAGATTGAGACATCAGAGCCATGCAGCTGTATCCACTTCACTGGATACAGCATCATAATTGGCACAAATAAGTTCTATGAGATCGAGCTGAAGCAGTATGTCTTGGAAGGTATGCGTCATAATTGAAACCGTTATTTCTTTATAACCAGATGGTTTTACACAGACGTTCACAGCAGAGCAGTTTTGTCACTGCAGCGTTTGAACGTTCACACCTGAATGAGCTAAATAACTGGGGGGGGGGGGGGGGGGGATTTGTTTCTGCAGAGTTCTTGGATAAAAACGACGTAACGCTAGCTTCGGCTGTCTTCGCCGCATCCTCCCACAGCTTTCCCATCTCCATCATCCAAGTCACCACAGCCCCGCAGAAGGATGAATACCTGCTGTGTTTCCACGGTTAGTCATTTATTCGTGTGGTAGCACATGTTGAGTACACTGTTTACAAAGTTGGGCAGGTCAACCAAAGAGGAAAAGCTAAAAATGTAGCACTAAAAATCTGCCGTCGTTTTATCTAATGCTTTCTTTTAGATGCAAATGCATTTGTGTGTTTTTACCCGTTGCTGGATTTTTGCCTTGCAGAGTTTGGTGTGTTTGTTGACTCGTATGGCCGCAGAAGTAGAACAGATGATATCAAATGGAGCCGCCTGCCTCTCTCATTTGGTAAGTGTCAACTTTCTTTTTTTATTTGTTGTATTTGTTTTTAAAGGATAAAAAACAGTAATAATGATGGATGCTATGTTGGTTTTTCAGCCTACAGAGAGCCCTACCTCTTTGTGACCTACTTTAACTCATTGGATGTTATTGAAATTCAGGGACATGCTGCTCTAGGGTAAGATTGTTTTGTTTTTGTTTTTTTAATGAATTGTTTGCTATTTTTGCTTTGACAAAAAATATTTATACTTTGTATTTTTCTACTGTTTTGCTGGTTCAGACAAATTAGATTGAGTCGAAGTTCTTTGGATTACAGCTGTTAGTTGCTACTGAGATAGACAAATAAAAAGTAACTTAACTTGGATTAAGTGCCTTGCCCAGGGGCACGTAGACATGTGGCAAGAGGAAGCTGGAATCGGACCCACAACCTTCAGATTGCAACAATTTCTCCACCCACTAAGCCACAGTCGCTCTGGTGTAACGCATATGATACAAGTTTCTTCAGAGTTGTTGTAGGTGGTGATGGCCGAGGGCAGGAAGGGTCTCCAGTGGGGGTCAGTATTACAGCGGATCCGAAGAAGCTTCTGACTCAAGACACGCTGTTATGAAAGTCTGATGAAGAGGATCCTCAGGGTTGTCCCCAGAAAGTAAATGGTTCTGATGCTGCTACCCCAACAGATGATGGCAGAAGAAACTGGACTCTCCACAACAGACATATATGATAGACATACAGGGGTTGGACAATGAAACTGAAACACCTGGTTTTAGACCACAATAATTTATTAGTATGGTGTAGGGCCTCCTTTTGCGGCCAATACAGCATCAATTCGTCTTGGGAATGACATATACAAGTCCTGCACAGTGGTCAGAGGGATTTTAAACCATTCTTCTTGCAGGATAGTGGCCAGGTCACTACGTGATACTGGTGGAGGAAAACGTTTCCTGACTCGCTTCTCCAAAACACCCCAAAGTGGCTCAATAATATTTAGATCTGGTGACTGTGCAGGCCATGGGAGATGTTCAACTTCACTTTCATGTTCATCAAACCAATCTTTCACCAGTCTTGCTGTGTGTATTGGTGCATTGTCATCCTGATACACGGCACCGCCTTCAGGATACAATGTTTGAACCATTGGATGCACATGGTCCTCAAGAATGGTTTGGTAGTCCTTGGCAGTGACGCGCTCATCTAGCACAAGTATTGGGCCAAGGGAATGCCATGATATGGCAGCCCAAACCATCACTGATCCACCCCCATGCTTCACTCTGGGCATGCAACAGTCTGGGTGGTACGCTTCTTTGGGGCTTCTCCACACCGTAACTCTCCCGAATGTGGGGAAAACAGTAAAGGTGGACTCATCAGAGAACAATACATGTTTCACATTGTCCACAGCCCAAGATTTGCGCTCCTTGCACCATTGAAACCGATGTTTGGCATTGGCATGAGTGACCAAAGGTTTGGCTATAGCAGCCCGGCCGTGTATATTGACCCTGTGGAGCTCCCAATGGACAGTTCTGGTGGAAACAGGAGAGTTGAGGTGCACATTTAATTCTGCCGTGATTTGGGCAGCCGTGGTTTTAGGTTTTTTGGATACAATCCGGGTTAGCACCTGAACATCCCTTTCAGACAGCTTCCTCTTGCGTCCACAGTTAATCCTGTTGGATGTGGTTCGTCCTTCTTGGTGGTATGCTGACATTACCCTGGATACCGTGGCTCTTGATACATCACAAATACTTGCTGTCTTGGTCACAGATGCGCCAGCAAGACGTGCACCAACAATTTGTCCTCTTTTGAACTCTGGTATGTCACCCATAATGTTGTGTGCATTTCAATATTTTGAGCAAAACTGTGCTCTTACCCTGCTAATTGAACCTTCACACTCTGCTCTTACTGGTGCAATGTGCAATCAATGAAGACTGGCTACCAGGATGGTCCAATTTAGCCATGAAACCTCCCACACTAAAATGACAGGTGTTTCAGTTTCATTGTCCAACCCCTGTACATCATCTTGCTGCAAACACTGATGGACCTACGCTTCCTCAAGACGTACTGTCAGCAGTGACCTTTTTTTCTTGACAGCTTCAATGTTGCGCCTTTAATCCAGTCCAAATGATTGATGAAAATATAATAATCAGTGTTGGAATATTTTTACTCTCCCTTCTCTTCAGGTCACACTCATATGCACACTTGGACATCCCAAACCCACGTTACCTTGGCCCAGCCATCTCCTCTGGGGCCATCTACTTGGCTTCATCCTACCAGAACAAACTGCGAGTCATTTGCTGCAAAGGCAACCTGGTGCAGAGTCAAGAAGGTGGAGGAGACCTCCAGCGCAACGGCTCCGGACGCAGGTAAGAATACACAGCTTGATTCTGCTCCAGCTCACACTCTCCTTCAGTTATGTCTTTCGTTTCGGTACCACTTCACTGACACGTCATCCTTTTAAATCCTGCTGGTTTCTATTTATTTTGTGTTGTGGAAACAAATTAGAGGAATTAGATTCCGGCCTTTTTTCAGTCAAAGGAAAATTGATTAAAAAACACATGAAGAAGAAAAGATTAAAAACTTAAATTAGACGTAGGGAATAGCAGTTCTGCCAAATAAAGATTAAGTTTCAAACAAAATAAAAGATGTAATTTGTTTCCCTATTGAGGTTTATTTGACTAACTGAGTCATCAATGAACCCAGATATTTACATACTGTAGAAAAAGACTATTTTTTTCTCTTAGTTTCTGACATTAAGTCAAACTAAAACTATCTTGTTTTAAGGTCAGTTTAGAATTACAGCTAAAGCTGGTAGGAGAGTCTTTTCATCCACAGTGAAACATGTCCTTTACTGATATGGGCTGAAATGCCACTCAGAGAGGAAGAAGCCATTACTGTTTTATTAATCCTAACTGACCTTAAACAGGAAAAGTTTGTTCTGATATCGGGACGTTTTTATACAGCGTATTTAAAGATTTGGTTTCAGCTGCACATCTATTTGTCGATGCAGTTTAGTGCTCAGAACAAGTTTAGAGTAGCGAGAGATTTCAAGTCACACTGTCCTGTTTCTTGTATGTGGTGCTGATGGGTCACTGGGCGTAGCTGGCACTGAAGGACACAGGTGTCGGGTCCACATGTGGTGATGGCTAGAATAATGTTTTAAACTTGTGAAAACGAGAAATTAACTTTTAGTTTTTTGTTTTGCAGGAATCGGGGTGCATTTTTTATCTGTAATAAATTTTAAATCATTTTTTTCCTTTTTGTTCAAATACCTAAATGCCTCCTGTGAATTATAAAGAAGAAGCAAAATAAAAATGGTAATTTTTGTGCTTTCTCATTAAGGCTTTCTGTATTTTGTTGTCAACCACTAACTTGAATTCAATGTAGCAGACTAAATGGAGTTGATGGGTTCAAATAACAATACACTTGTTAACCAAATCAATTAGCGTTAGTATAAATTCGCACCCTTTCACCGCGTCCTCTGAGCAACCTGACTCCTGCAGTGCCAAGCGAAGCCATTTCCTGACGCATGTTTTCCTTCATTTAATGATGCACCATGCCTGTCTTTACTGCTGGGTTCCTCCCCACAGTCCTAACAAGCGTGGGCCACCCTCCTACAATGAGCACATCTCTAAAAGGCTCGCCGCCAATCCTCTGGCCCACGGAGACCCAGGCACACCCCACCGCTACAGAGAGGCTCGCACGGAGTTTCGGCGGGACAAGTCTCCCAGCCGTCCACTGGAGAGAGAGAAGTCCCCGGGTAGGATGCTGGAGAGCCGGATAGTGGGTTCTCCAGGCAGGGCCATGGCTGACCCCAGGTTAGAACGTTCCCCGGGCAGGGCCATGGCAGACCCCCGCATGGACCGCTCCCCTGGCCGGATGATGGACGTTCGAAGGGAGAGGTCCCCTGGAAGGTTCGAGGAGCGTCAAAGACTTCATACTGGCTCTGGGCGTACACCCATAAACCCTATTAACAAGGTTTGTAAGGTTGATGCTTCTTGATGTTGTGCTTTAATAAAATGGTGTGACTTCTCTTAGAGTACACAAAACTTACAATACCACAAATATTTATGGTTCTAAAGGTATGTTGTTGTTGCTGATCCCATGGTGTGTTGTGCAGTTTTACCAGATAACTGTAACTAACATTTTCAAGGGAAATTACTCAATAACCTTTGGTATGAAGTTGTCCAATAACTTTTAGATCATCACATTTGATAGTTATCATTTTGAATGCTTTTTGAAAGTATTCAAACCCTGTAAACATTTCCACATTTTGTCTCATTGCAACCACAAACATGTAGGTATTTTGCTGGGATAGTACTTGGTTTATCAACACGCAGAAATGCATAGTTGTGAACTACAAGCAAAATGGTTCCCGTTGATTTTTCACTAATAAAAATCGGAAAAGTGTAGTCTGTCCCCTTGGGTCAATACTTTGTGGAAAGATTCTACTTTGTTAAAATGGATGGGGTGGGTCTGTGACAATTTTCAAGTCTTGCCACAGATTCTCAGATTTAGGGCTGGACTTTGACTGGGCCTTTCCAACACAGGAATAGGCTTCAATCCAAACTGTTCCACTGTAGCTCTGGCTTCCTATTTAAGGTCCTCATCTTACTGGAAGGTGAAGCTCTGTCTCTGCCTCAAGCCTTTTGCAGCCTGTAACAGGTTTTCTTCCAGGAGGAATGCCCTGTGTTTAGCTACATTCATCTTGCCATCAAGTCTGATTAGCTTCTATCGTTTGATAACCATCTATCCATTACTTTCCATTTCTAACTTATTCACTAATTTGTATTGGTCTATAATAGAGCTGCACAGTATATCAAATCGCAGTTGTCATCGCAACATAAAGATGTGCAGTATCTCAATTAGAGCCGACTGCCTCAATGCAATATTTGTGGGATATTGTGAAAGTTATATCTTTTTAGTGGCTAAGATGCTAAAGCTGGGTGGTGGGGACATTATAAGGAAGGAAAAGAAAGAATAGGGTCACAGGAAATGGGGGTTTATATTAAAAAAATCTAATAATCTCAATTTTCAGCGATGGTATTGCAATTGCATCAGATATTGTGCAGCCCTACTCTGTCACATTAACCCCCAGCAAAATACACTGAAGTTTGTGGGTTTAATGTCACAAAATACAAAAAATAATGGGGGTGTGAATACAAGATTCCTCAAATATTCCAGCATTTGAAACGCTAAAGTGTATATTTCTGACTTTCTCCTGCAGGTGTGGGACCAATCATCTGTTTAAGGACGTGCGGAGCCACATACCCATCATGGAAGGAGAAATTCATTTTTTTCGAAGAACCAGTGTGAAGGTTGCAGATTCATATTGAAACACTGCCTAAACTTAAATACCTACTCAGAAAAACAATTGTAGCTGTCGAATAATAAAGGTAGCACTAGAGGAAATAAATATATTTCCTTCAGATTAGGCTATATTTTCAATAAAGAATAAGAAAATGTCATATTTACCAAATAAACATGGTTTTTATGACATTTTTGACACGTTAGTGTTTTGCAAAGAAAAGCTGAGATGTGGGTTTTCACATTAAGCCTGGACTTGGTGGGTTTTGCTACCTTCGGATACCTTCACCACTCTTCTTACTACATAAGCACAGTAATAGAAACTTTAGCATAAAGTCATTCGCTGCCACCAGTGACGGATGGTGTAAGCTAGTTCAAATCAACATTGTTTTATGCGGCTCCGTTCCTCCTTAAACTCCGTAGCTACAGATCAGGGCAGACGTATGGCAGGTCTCCTCCGGCTCCAGCCTCCACACCCAATCAGCATCGGCTAATTACAACCATCTTCAGCTCGGTCGTCTGTCGACGCCTGACAGGACTTGACTGCAAAGTCCCGAGTACTTGAAGAGGCCTCCCTGTAGAACCACACTCTGGATCACTGTCTGCCCTCCTGACAGGTCAACACTAAAAATGCACTACCCACAGCCCCCAGCAGCGATGGAGCAGTACCTTTCTAATCTTTCAGAACACAATCTGAGTGTAAATAGATGAGACATAATTTTATATATATATTCTGAGAGGGGATTTCAAGGCTGGAAAAGCCATGTCTATTTTTGTTAAAGAACAAAGTGATAAAAGTGTCCTCTTGAATGTCCAATGAGTATTCTTTTAACACTTCCTAACACGTCTTTATTAAGTGATTGATTGTATCTGGATCCAACCTGTGTATGCACTTCCATCTGTCAAAAGGGAAAAACCTCCGTACTGAATCATATGAAGGAACGCAGGGGGAAAAAAGCAATCATTGTTTGAAGTGTAAAACATCAGTACCTGAGCATTTCTTTTTGTACAGTGTTCCTTACTGTTGTATATAAACTGAAAATGTTCAAAACGAAGATAGAAAAAAGATTATTTTTTTTTTTGGTTCTCCCCTGATTGGTAAATGGCATGGATACGTATATCTGAAACGAAACGGAGTGTCGTCTTCTGCTTCTGCCTCATCAAGTTCCACAATCTTACAACAAAGCACGTGAATATTAACTAACCTGTGTGAACTATCTGCTCAGTGAAGTCGTGACGATGACCAAATATTACCCTGTTTTTTATTTTTTATTTTATTTACACTCTTGGAGTTGAGACATCCACTTCATTCTGAAAATCAGCCAAAACATCCGTCCTTGTTGATTCAAAACACAGATTTATTTCTGAACATTTTAATTTTCAGTTTTTCAGTCATGGTTTGCGAATGTAAGCAGATGAGATACCTCACTTTAACTTCGCCCAGTTTTTCTCTCAGCAGTAAGACGCTCAGCTCCAAGATATTTCTGGATTTTCTTTTTACTCCTTTATAGATTTAAAAAAAAAAAAAATACCTTCCTGAATGTATTAAAGTCAAGAAGATGGAGCTGATTTACCAGTGTTAAAAAAAAAAAATGCAACAGATTGCACAAATTTTCAGCTGGTCTCTGTACAAACGGGTTGCCCACCTATTTTAATTTTTATGATTCCATTTTATCATCTTTATGCTTTACATAATCCTGGTCACAATGCTCTTATGCTGGATATGATATTGTTGTCTGCTAACAAATGTTTAATTAGCGTTTCCTGTAGAGATTTTGTCACAGAATAATAAATATAACCATCGTCTTTCACTTACGATTTGTACTGTTTTCTTTTTGGTACTTGTCAGAAACCGTAGGGGGAAAAAAACTTCACATTGTTCATTTACAGCCGTGCTTCACATCAGACTTGGATTGGTTTAAAATAAACAATTATTACATAAAGAATAAATCTTAAAGTTATTAGGTAGTTGGGTTTTCATTGTTTAGATTTAGCTTTTTCTTTGAATTTTATTGCATGAAATAAATATTTGATACAATAGAAAAATAAAACTTAATATTTGGTACAGAAACCTTTGTTTACAATTCCAGAGGTCAAATGTTCCCTGTAGTTCTTGAGGTTTGCAGACACTGCAGCAGGGATTTTGGACCATTCCTCCATACAGATCTACTCCAGATTCTTCAGGTTTCAGGGCTGTCACTGGGCAATACGGACTTTCAGCTCCCTCCAAAGATTTCCGATTGTGTTGAGGTTTGGAGACTGATTAGGCCACTCCAGGACCTTGAGATGCTTCTTACAGAGCCACTCCTTAGTTGCCCTAGTTGTGTGTTTCGGGTCATTGTCATGCTGGAAGACCCTGCAGCGACCAGTCTTCAATGCTCTAAAGGGCCTAGGTTGTTGCCCAACGATGTCACATGGCCTCATCCATCCTCCGTTGGGCAGGCTGCAGGATTTTAATCCATGACGGTGTCAGTGGTAACCTTTGAGACTGGTCCTCCTTACACAGTTCTTTGGTGTTGCAACTGGTGGAGAGGTTGGAGTCTGAGTGTGCAGACAGGTGTGTTTTAGACAGGTAACAAGTTCAAAAAGGTGCAGTTAATACAGGTAATGAGTGGAGGATCGGAGGGCTTCTTAAAGATGGGTTGACAGGTAGAGCCAGAAATCTTACTGGTTGGTAGGTGATCAAATACTTATTTTATGGAATAAAATGCCAATTATTTACTGAAATATGAAACCATCTGATTTTCAGGATTTGTTTTTGTTTTTTTAGATTTTGTCTCAAAGTTCAAGTGTACTTATGATAAAAAAAAATCAGCCCTTCATTCTTTGTTGAGGGTAAATTTAGGAACATTGTGCATCTACATGATCATACAGTAAATGAATCCTAACAATGTTGCTGCACAACCTTTGGCCTGTAGTGTACATCTGTCAATTAGAAAATGAAACTGATTTATTTCAGTAATTAATTCAAAAACCGAGACTCTTAATATATGGATTTACAAACACTGCATTAATTTCTATTAATTTGGATGATTATGGGTTACAGTTGATGAAAACCCCAAAATAATTTTCTCAGAAATTTTTGAATATGACAAATTTAAAATGTATTTAAAAGTTTGTGTAATACATTAAAGTCAAAGCAAACAGTCCTGAGGAAGTCATGCTGACTTTAACATTCAGCTGAAAGCTTCATAGAAACAAAGTTGCTTTTGGTTCAAAGGCAGTACAGGTCCTTCTCAAAATATTAGCATATTGTGATAAAGTTCATTATTTTCTATAATGTAATGATGAAAATTTAACATTCATATATTTTAGATTCATTGCACACTAACTGAAATATTTCAGGTCTTTTATTGTCTTAATACGGATGATTTTGGCATACAGCTCATGAAAACCCAAAATTACTATCTCACAAAATTAGCATATTTCATCCGACCAATAAAAGAAAAGTGTTTTTAATACAAAAAAGGTCAACCTTCAAATAATCATGTACAGTTATGCACTCAATACTTGGTCGGGAATCCTTTGGCAGAAATGACTGCTTCAATGCGGCGTGGCATGGAGGCAATCAGCCTGTGGCACTGCTGAGGTCTTATGGAGGCCCAGGATGCTTCGATAGCGGCCTTTAGCTCATCCAGAGTGTTGGGTCTTGAGTCTCTCAACGTTCTCTTCACAATATCCCACAGATTCTCTATGGGGTTCAGGTCAGGAGAGTTGGCAGGCCAATTGAGCACAGTGATACCATGGTCAGTAAACCATTTACCAGTGGTTTTGGCACTGTGAGCAGGTGCCAGGTCGTGCTGAAAAATGAAATCTTCATCTCCATAAAGCTTTTCAGCAGATGGAAGCATGAAGTGCTCCTAAATCTCCTGATAGCTAGCTGCATTGACCCTGCCCTTGATAAAACACAGTGGACAAACACCAGCAGCTGACACGGTACCCCAGACCATCACTGACTGTGGGTACTTGACACTGGACTTCTGGCATTTTGGCATTTCCTTCTCCACAGTCTTCCTCCAGACTCTGGCACCTTGATTTCCGAATGACATGCAGAATTTGCTTTCATCCGAAAAAAGTACTTTGGACCACTGAGCAACAGTCCAGTGCTGCTTCTCTGTAGCCCAGGTCAGGCGCTTCTGCTGCTGTTTCTGGTTCAAAAGTGGCTTGACCTGGGGAATGCGGCACCTGTAGCCCATTTCCTGCACACGCCTGTGCACGGTGGCTCTGGATGTTTCTACTCCAGACTCAGTCCACTGCTTCCGCAGGTCCCCCAAGGTCTGGAATCGGCCCTTCTCCACAATCTTCCTCAGGGTCCGGTCACCTCTTCTCGTTGTGCATCGTTTTCTGCCACACTTTTTCCTTCCCACAGACTTCCCACTGAGGTGCCTTGATACAGCACTCTGGGAACAGCCTATTTGTTCAGAAATTTCTTTCTGTGTCTTACCCTCTTGCTTGAGGGTGTCAATAGTGGCCTTCTGGACAGCAGTCAGGTCGGCAGTCTTACCCATGATTGGGGTTTTGAGTGATGAACCAGGCTGGGAGTTTTAAAGGCCTCAGGAATCTTTTGCAGGTGTTTAGAGTTAACTCGTTGATTCAGATGATTAGGTTCATAGCTCGTTTAGAGACCCTTTTAATGATATGCTAATTTTGTGAGATAGGAATTTTGGGTTTTCATGAGCTGTATGCTAAAATCATCCGTATTAAGACAATAAAAGACCTGAAATATTTCAGTTAGTGTGCAATGAATCTAAAATATATGAATGTTAAATTTTCATCATGACATTATGGAAAATAATGAACGTTACCACAATATGCTAATATTTTGAGAAGGACCTGTACAGGCATTTACCAGGAAAGTTCAGAACCGTTCATGCTTCCTTCTGCTTATGAATATGTTAATTTTATGTGGCAGCACAACTTGGCACCTTGGGTGGTGTTGGAAAATATTCATGCTATGCTTATAGGATTGGTATGGCTATGCTTAAGTATGTTTAATAATGTGTGAAATAAAATGTATTGTGTAACTTAGAGGCCTCCAAACAGGCTTATATTAGTGTGTGTTGGACTTAGATATCATCTGCCCAGTAACTGAAGATATTTTTATATGTAAGACTTACTTCTGCCCAGTGACAACAGATGTTTTTATATTTCTACATATGTAAATAAAGGTCAAAAGTAGAAAAACGGGAAGTGTCGAAAAGTTAGCTGAATGGATGTCAGACAGCTCCATTTATGAAATCAGACAGTCGATTAAAATGTATGTTTTTTCATGTACAAGTATACGCCTGGCCTTTGAATAAAGACTGCTGTTCTTGGGGAAGTAATCAGAAGTTTCAGAAGGATTCGGACGATCTTCTCCCTGTACAGGCATCTAAAGACTGCAGTCTCCGTGTTTCTTTTATTACTTTGTTTTTTATTAATAACAATATAGGAGGTCTTAGCTTTACCAAACAAACGAGCATGCAGGAGTTTAGGGATAACTCCAACAGTGGCTAGCAAACTAGTCTGACCTAAACCCTCTTAGATAATCTATGAGGAAGATGACCAGTGCAGATGATCTGAAGGCAGTTGTTAATAAAACCGAGCTTTCAGAACACCTCAGCAGAACCACAGGCTGATGTCTTCATGCTACACTGCATTGATGCAGTAATTCAGTAGTAACTCTTTAGTAGGCTGGGAGTTCTGTATTAAAAATAAATTTTTTGAAATGTCTTTTGTGATATTCCAGATTTCCAAATAAAATAAATGCTTTAAATATTTCATACTTAAATAATTTGAGTTTTGCATATTGAATTGTCAAAATTTAAATGTTCTTTTCAATGATAGTCTGATCTATTTTTCTAAAGAAGAGCAAAGTGACCCACATTAGCAGCCATTTTCCCTCTCACTTGCCTCCAGACTCTTGAAGACAAACAGTGAAAAGGCCATTTGTCCAGGCCCATTGTGCTCCAGCGCCTGGTCTATTTTTAGGTGTTAAGCATTCAGCCAGTGTGACAATAGCTTGCCATTTCAGCCTCAGTAGCTGCAGCGGCTGCCCAGATCCAAGAGGTGCAGAAGAAGAGTTTTAACAACCCCATGTGTGTCTTTGGTTATCAACTTGTCTAAATCTGACCTCCTTGTACGCGTCACGCTGTCAGGTGATACCGTTTGGCAGCTGCTGAAGGTTCATCCGCCGAAGCGTGTTTGACAGTGGGAGGCCCGGGCACAAGAAGGCCTTTCAGCGCCTCACTTTATATAGACGGTACACCTGTGGCCTCACCTCCTGACCCCGGCCCGCTTAGTTCATTTTCACACACTGATGCTTTTCTTGACCGGCGGAGCCTCAAGTGACACTGAATGACTTGTTAATGATGCACTGAGACGTGGCACATTGTAAGGACGTATTAAGTGTCAGCAGTGTCGCACTTTAGTATGTCGCGCCTGCTACTGATGACATCCTCAAGCTTTGTTTCAAATGCTCTACAGTGCTAACAATGTTGTGGTCTTAAGATGAAGGCTGTCAACAGCTTATGATGGCGTCCCCTTGTTTTTATTTGTACATCATTTCCTGTCATTAGATTTATGAATTTAATGATTCATTTCCAGCATTGCAATAAGTCCTTTGAGAACTTCTTAATCATAGTAAAAAGGCAAGTAGGGCAGATTAAAGCTACTAGCCAGACTTGTTTACAAAATCAGCTCTAGATATAGTTTGTTTCCTATAAAACATCACGGGGAATTTTTCTGTTGATTTTGTTATTTTGTTGTAAATTGTAATTTAATCAGTATAACGTTTTCCCTTCCAAACACAAGCTTCGAAGTGCGTCTGGTGACATCACATAAGGCAGAAGACAACCAATTAAAGGTCTTTTGAGTATGCCTAGCTGTATTTTTCTTTAGTGTTTTCTCCTCTTTATTGACATGTTTAAATGGATGATGGTCATTGTGCGTCTTTGCCATTTTTGCCAGATTTATATTTATTTTTCAGGTTCAAAAGTGATGGTACCGAACATGCATGAATTCATCATCAACTCATCAGAGTAAAACTCCAGCTCAAAGCTGTAAGGTTAAATCTCTTCCAGGTCAAAAGGATTGCAGTCTCTGTCAAAATCTGTCAAGTCTATTGTCGGCCATAGTTAGTCAGCTGGATTCCTTTGCCTCTTGTGATGTTATCAACCCACATATGCACAAAGTATCTTTCTCTTGTGCACTTTTAAAAACAAAACGTTTTTTTGTGTGAAATGCAAATCCATACTTTACTACCCATCTATGCTTTTACTGTCAGTTTTTGGTAATGAAAACAAAATATATCGTATATAGTATATATAGTATCTTATGACTATGAATCACTCCAGTTGCATTTACCATTATGGGGAATGCCTTCAGGCTGTGGTGAGCACGCCGTGTCCCACCATTATGTGGCATTGTTAGGGGAGAAAGTAAGCCAAACACCAGCAATGTGAAGAGGCTGGTGTAAAATGTCAGCAGGTTTGGCTCTAACTCAGTCCTGACAGGTCAGTAAATTACATGTAATGAGCTGGTGATTTTCAAGCACTCTCGTCCCTTTTCTCTAAAGGGAACAAAAATCATTGGTGTGCGTACCAGTGCCTCAAATTAGGAGTCGACTGCGATATTGTTGGTGACAGTCCATGACTTCCTAGGGCTAATTGCTATCATACAAAAGCACACAGGCCTCATCAGGCCTAAAGTTGTCAGAACTTTAATTATGAGTGTAGATCTTTGAAGCGTAGATTCTCAGATGAGTTTCTCTTTGAACCTTTTTGTTTCCACCTATGAATCGAGCTCATGGTTTCTAACACACTCTTCAAACTAATGGGGTTTTTGAAAAAATTTATTAAAGCAAACTTTTCAATTGAAGTTGATGGAGTAGAAACACTTAACAGTTTTGTTCAAATCACCATATACAACAAAAAAATCATTAAAACGATAATAGAAAACATGTTAAACAAAATATTGTGATAATGTAATACTAGGTACTAAATCTTAACAGCAGCTCAGCATTTTTTGATTTTTTTGTGGCCTTTGTTTTGTCTTTGTTTTCTGAAAGTGAGCTGACTGGAAATGGAGTGGAGAGAGAGGGCCTTCGCTGCAGTTCATTGAGAGGGTGTGAAAATATTCCTGGAGCATCTCTCAAACTTATTTTGGACAAAGGGTATGGACAATCCATTTACCCTCTCAGCTCCCCTCACTATCCTCTTCAGGACCCTCTTGTCTGCCGTATTGCAGCTGCACCAGGCTGCAATAAGGCCAGGCTTCTTGAAATGTAACTTTTGAGTCTATATCAAAATAAATACCACATATTTCATTAAAAGTTGACTAATCCTACGACACAGTAATGTATTAGGTCAAGGCAGGTTGGTTTTGACTTTAAGCTCCTTTGCACTAGACTGGCGGTTCTAAATCTACAGCACAAGTATCACTAGTGGTATATATCACTAGGAATATATATATATATATATCACCTCCTCCGGGAGGAGGCCCAGAGGAAGACCCAAAACATGCTGGAGGGACTATGTTTCTCGTATGGACTGGGAACGCTTTGGGATTCCCCCAGACGAGCTGGCCAGAGTTGCTGGGGAGAGGAAGGTCTGGGTCTCTCTGCTTAGGCTGCTGCCCCCCCAACCCAAGCCCAGATAAGCGGAAGTCGATGGATGGATGGATGGATGGATGGATGGATGGATGGATGGATGGATGGATGGATGGATGGTATTTTGCTGTGAATTATTTACAAGTTGAATACAAACATATTTACTTTGATGTAGTGCTAATAAGCACAGAGCACCAAAAAGATCTCCATCTTTATCAGAAAGCAATACATGCTAAACACATATCATTTCACTCTTCAAACAATCTAGCAGCATGTTAAATTAAGGTTCTATAATATTATGTATTTTATCATTACTATAAGTTCTGTAGGCAGCCATATTGGATTTGATGTCATGGTTGGTGGGAAGTATTTTTTCCAACTTCTAACTTGAAACACTTGATTTACACGCATCTTTTAACCAATCATGCAGTAAATCTTTATGAGAATTTTTCCTTTTATTTCTTTTTTCATGAGTAAACAGAACAAACTGGGAAAGTCCACGTTTACTCTACGGGGGCTCATTTCTAATCCATATAGATACAACTGGATTAAGTTTTACGTGAAATGTCTATAAATATTTACATCCATAATTCCTTAAAATACCTAACTAAAACTTATTTAGCATTAAGTACATGGGTGTAAAATGAAAGTAGGAAAGGAATGAAATGAAATGCCAATGCAAACGAGAATGTCAAGAAGTCTAATGTTTTGTTAAAAAACACAGTTTAGCTTTAGTTTATGTTGAAAGAGACTGGACCACATCATAAACACGGCAGCAGATTTTACCGTATTGAACATTTAAATCTAACACGGCCTTACTTCCCCCCGTTTCCTTTACACAGCCTGCAGACAAAGGAAATAATGAAGCTTGTTAACCTTCAGCCTGCTCTTGATATTCAAGACTGGTCGTTCCAACCTCTTTGTCCAATGTCAATCTTGACGTGAAGAGATGCTTGCTACTGAGGAGTGTATGTGTATGTGGGTGCTGTGATTTTCCTCTGAGAGCCTGCAGTACTATAAGTGTTGTATAAAGCATCATTTACCTGTCACTTCCTAAAGAGGACATAGTTTATAAATATCATCCAGTGGAGCTGTGGCTCAGGGACTACAAAAAGGCCACCCGCCATCGCCCCCATCGTTCACTAGCATCATTGTTGGTCTGACATCCCAGCTGCTCAGCCATGGTAAGTCGGTGTGTGTGAGATGTTTGTTACAGCAAGGACAGGTGTGTTCTCTTGGCTTCAGAGATGCTGCTTTCAGGGTAGACTGCTGATGAAAAATAGCTCTGTTAAGTTGTAGTTAGTCACATTGTGAAACATTCTATGTTTTCTTTCTCAAGTAATCTTTATTGGATATGTAGTAGATAACATTTTCTTGTTACCTCCTTAAAGTGATCTTCTTTGGACACTTTTTGCTGATTAAGATGCTTTATCTGCTTTATATATACAAGCATCTAGTTTATGCCTCCTCTTCTACATTCATGCCAAAAGGCCCCCAAGAAAGCTAAGAAGAGGGCAGGAGAGGGAGCCAACTCTAATGTGTTCTCCATATTTGAGCAGGCCCAGATCCAGGAATTCAAAGAGGTGAGAGCTGTTCAGTATAATGTAAGACCCAAGTCTTTCTGTGCTGCTCTTATACAGTTAAAGGTTGCATACACACTCTGAGGGGTCCAGCTACTTTCCCTCCTTTCCATTTCTATTGTTCATCGCCGCAGTATGCCCACCTGTCTATTTTCATGCCTCAGGCTTGGCAACAGCGAGGCGCACGGTATGCTGGTATGAAGGTCGGTGGTGCCCAAACACTCAGACTGTGTCATCAGTGATTAGGCTGCAGATGAACTGCTGCGCGTGCCCTGGATGCCGCTCAAAATCCGAAGGAGGGTTTACGAGTTATAAATACCCAAATATAGCTAAGGAAAACAAGAAAAAAGGGGTGAAAAACAGCATTTAAATTTAGAGTTTAAGCATTCTTGTTTCAGAGATGTGCGATCAGAGCACTGTGGCTCGCAACATTCACTTTTTAAAAGTAAAGTCATGAAGCTCTGTGCTCTTAATTCAGGCCTTCACTATCATGGACCAGAACAGAGATGGCTTTATTGACAAGAATGATCTGAGAGACACATTTGCTGCTCTTGGTATGTTGACATCTATATTCAAAGATCATGTTGGCATTAGTCCTTAAGGGCTGATGATCAGTCGCTTCACTGTGTTTGTGTTGTATATTTGTTCCCACAGGACGTCTGAATGTGAAACAGGAAGAGATTGACGACATGCTCAAAGAGGCTCCTGGCCCTATCAACTTCACAATCTTCCTTACAATGTTTGGTGAGAAGCTGAAAGGTAAGCACACATGCAATTATAAAACCACTCCAAAAAGTGTCATAGGAAATTATGCAAACGCTATTTTATGAATCTTTAAACTATCATCATTTGTTTTTTTGCGGGGGGGGGGGGGGGGGGGGTTACAGGAAATCACATGATTATTTTACACAAGAAATTGAGGGTGGAGATTGTGCCTCACCAGTTATCTTTCTGTTTTAAATATAGACTGAGGTGGCAATATGGAGGCTTCACTGTTGCAGCAAGAAGGACCTGGAGTTTCCATGTTCTCCCTGTGCATGTGTGGGTTCTCTTCGGGGACTCTGGCTTTAGGTTAATTGGTCTCTGTAAATTGCCCTTAGGTATGAATGAGTGTTTGCATGGTTGTTTGTCCTGTGTGTCTCTATGTTGTCCTGCAATGGACTGGCAACCTGTCCAGGGTGTACCCTGCCTCTAGCCCGTAGACCGCTAAAGATAGGCACCAGCTCCCCCGCGACCCACTATGTATGGATGGATGGATGAATGAATGTGGGAAATTTAGGATTTGCTGAGTATTTTCAGTTTTTTAAGACTTGAGTTTTAGAACACTAGGTCTGCTTTAGTTTTGGCCCATCACTAGTAGCTGGTAGTTTGAATTAAAAATTATACTAAATAAAAGATGTCCAGGGGTATTCACAGCAAGGAAGGTATTACCTACTTTTATCTAGGGATGCACCAAATAAAAATGTGGTCTGATATTGATATTCGATATTAGTACTGTTGTTTTGGCCGATAACCGATATTTATCGATATAATGTACAGAAATTCTGAACTACACCTTTAACTGTAAAAAAAAGCAACTAAATAGTCTAACGAAGCAGTAAAAGTCAGTGTGTTTGAAGGGTCGCGACGGCTCCTTTAATGTCTCCAGGCGCAGATCCAGAGGAGACCATCCTCAATGCGTTTAAAGTCTTCGACCCTGAGGGAAAAGGTGTGCTGAAGAAAGACTAGTAAGTGGCATGATGCACTCCTCACTCCACATGGGTTTGGAATATGCAAATTCTTGAAAGCAGCTCTGGATAAGCGTTTCCTCACAGTTCACTACACTCTGATTCTGACAGTTGTTCATCCCCTTTTACAATGAGTGTTGCTGTGAAGACTGTTTTTCCTTCTCTCCCTCAGCGTGACACAGATGCTAACAACACAGGCTGACCGATTCTCCTCTGAAGAGGTACATTGTGGTGTTTTACACTAATTATCACCATTACTGCTGATTACTTGGTGCGAGTGGGTGACTCTGAAAAGGGATGGACGTCATCATGACGGTCACACGTGTCTACGTCAGGCATATTTTCTTTCAGAATAATGAAAAAAAAGCAGCAAATCACAGTGAATCATCTCAGCTTTTGAAGCAGACAGAGTAATGTGGGGTTCTTGTGTGCTTCTTTGGTTAGATGGAGCAGATGTTTACCGCCTTCCCACCTGATGTGGCAGGAAACCTGGACTACAAGAACCTGGTCCATATCATTACTCACGGAGAGGAAAAGGACCAAGAATGAAGCTTTTTGATTATGTACTTTTTTTTTTTTTAACTATCATGTAAGAGTGAGTCATGCAAGCTCTGTGCTTATATTGGTTTTATTCTTTCTGTACAGTAAGACTAGAAACTGTTTGCACTAAAATGTTTTCCTCCAGGCCACAAAAATAGACAGTTCAGAATTGAATTGCAATAAGGTTTTTTTGTTCTGTTTTATTCCTTTTGTTTTATTGTTGCCATTAATGTGAGACTAATTAACATATTTTCATCGTCATTTTGTACACTGAAAACTACGGTCGTCTAATGTTTTACAGTGCCTTGCAAACCTATTCACAGCCCTTGAACTTTTCCACCACAAGTGTCACCTTAAATCTGGCCTTGTAGTAAAGTGGCAAGAAGAATTAATAAGACCCGTTTACAGTTTGCCACAAACCTTAAAGGAGCATATTAAAGAAGATAAGACCACAATCGATCTTTTTAGCCTATGTGTAAAATTACACACGGCAAATAACTAACACCGCGCATCATCCTGAATGCCATATCAGCCCCACTGGGACACACGGGCGTGGCAGCATCATGTAACTGGGAGAAAGCTAGTAGCGGTACTGGGAAGAATGAATGGTCCTAATTACATTACATTACCTGAGACCAGTGTGGAGGTTTTCTTTCCAGCCGAACGACAACCCTAAACATGCAACCAGTGCTGCATTGGAGTCCAAAGCTAACTGAGAATCTGTGGTAAAGCCTGAACACTGATGTTCACATACACTCTCCATCCAATCTGACTTAACTTGAGCTATTTTGTAAAGATGAATGGGCACAAATTTCAGTCTATAGATTTGCAAAGCTGGTAGGGGCATACACTAAAATATCTGCAGCTGATGCACAAACCATGTATCTTCTTATTTCCACTTTATCACAGAAAATCCACCCCAAAAAATAATTGATGTTTGTGATTGTAACCTGACAGAATAGGGGGAAATTTTAAGGGTTATACATATTTTTGGATAGCACCATATGAAGTTTATGCATGTCAAATAAACATCTCCAAACACAACTCCCAGCCTGTAATTGCAGTACCTTCACTGATAGGTTTAGAGGTTAATACGTAAACGTGGGACCAGTGGATATTCCGTTCCTCTGAAATCCCAGAGAGCGGAATCCAGAGATTCACATTGTAGGATTTTACTGTACACTGTGCAGTATATGGCTGCAGTATATGGCTGCTGAAACACTAGGCTTGACTTGCACAAAGACCTGTTGTCATTTTGGAGCCACGCTACGATGAGGATGGCAATGCTACACTATGGACTCTAAGCAGCTGGCTCACAAATGGATGGCACCATCTTCATCTATCTCACTTGTCAGACTTACTGTAGAGTTGGTGTTGTGAAATCTTTGGTTGTTCCAGCTGAAATTAATTGAGAAGGAACCTCAAGCCCCATTGGTGAAAGACATTTTCATTTTCAGATTAATGCATGCACAATTTCTGGATGCCCTAGGTGGTTGCTCTGATGCTAATCAGGGCTCTATGCTTCTATTTTGTGTAAAGTCGCATAGAACTGGACTGAATATGAGAGTCTTGATTTCTGGCAGAACAAAAGTCCCTTTTTATTATTAATACAAAACTCTTCATGGATTATTGCATGCCAGTAAATAAAGCATCTTAGCAACCACTTTATGTTGGAAATTTAATTCCTTTATATTTTCAGAGTGAACAACAGGCCAAACCCAAAAAAAGGGAAGCACCAACAAAGACAGTTTCTTGCATTATCTTGATTAAATGGCTGCTGATGGCAGGTCCCAACTGATTTATCAGCCACTAAAACACAATGAACTGCTTCCCCGGCACTTAAAGATCACTCAGCTCAGATGAGAACACAGAACTTCAAGTTCTTGGATTAAAATGTAAAAAATCATCCATGATGCACTTTCAATTAACTGACCTGAGGAAAAAAAAACTCTAAAGAGACCTTTTACTAAAGTAAAATAAGTGAGTAAATTTTATTTGTATAGCACCTTTAACAAATAAGAATTGGAAAGTATTTCACAGAGTATGAACATTAAAACATGATCAAATTAAAACATACAGATACAACCTGGGACATGTCATGGTGCCAGGTTCTTTAATAAAAAACAAAAGGAAACTTATGGGGTCGTTGCAGAGAGAACAGGCCCAGGAACACAGGCAGTAACAGGCAGGCAGAGAAAAGGAGCGCGGACCATAAGGCGGCCTCACGGAAAAATTAAGCAGTGAATGGAAAGAAGTCAAAGGCTTAAATACGGTGGAGAGGAAGGAAGAGGACAAAGAAAACAACTATTCAAAGAAATTAAATGGGCGCCATAAAGGAGAAGCTGAGGAGAGTAGACTAATGAACATGAACAGAAACACAAACAAACCCAGGGGAATATCTAACAGTATTAACTCTAGATGTAAAAGAACACTAGAATAAAATACACCAAAAATGAACTAAAAAGGAAACACGTAACAATGAGTGTAGAGAAATGAACTAAAGAAAACAAGATAAAATAATAAACAGCAAGGAAATAGTCAAAATACAAACTGAAAAGAAAATCAAATCTCAAACACCTCTAAATGGTCACCGGTAATTAAAGGACCTCACGGAGCTACACAAGTCAAAACAGACACCTAAATGCAATTCATACTGATCAATTAATCTAAAATACAGTTGCTTGTAAAAACTCTTGTACCGCTTGAACTTTTTCGTTTTTTTCCTCTTTACTCTGATAGTCCTGCATATAATCTTGTGCAGCCAACAGCACTGTGTGTGACTTCATGTCAGTGTAAATGCAGCTGTTCTGTGAGGGCCTCAGAGGTTTGTTAAAAATTACTGAACAGCATCATGTAGACCAATGAACACAGCAGAGATATCAGGCAGGAGGTTGTGGAGAAGTTTAAAGCAGGGTTAAGTTATAAGACAATAACCCAAACATCTACAAACCAAGCAAGACACGACCACCAAGCTAAACGGACAGGCCTCCCAAGATGAGCATTAATCAGAAGAACAGCCAAAAGACCTATGGTGACTCTGGGGGAGCTGCAAAGATCCACAGCTCAGGTGGGAGAATGTCTTGACTCAACAACTTTCAGCCATCCGTGCCATCAATGTGGCCTTTACTGAAGAGTTACAAGAAGAAAGCCATAAGAAATCTAATTTGAGCCATTAGCCATGTAAAGTACACCAAATTACATTCTGAAAAGGGGGTTCTGGTCAGATGAGAATAAAACTACACTTTTTGGCCTATTTCAAAACCGTATGTGTGGTGGAAAAATAACGCTTCACAACAGCAGGTACAGGGAAGCTAGCCAAAGTTAATATTTAAAGGGCAGTTCTAGGAGAAAACGTCTTAGAGGCTGCAAAAGACTAGATAATGGAGCAAAGGTTATAGCAGCAGGACAACAACACTAAACAGCCAGAGCTATGATGGAAACTTAGATCAAAGGACGTTAAAATGCCTAAGCCAAAGTTTTGACATATATCCAAATACGAGAAGATGTTTTTAGACTGTGGGAGGAAACCAAAGTACCCTGGTAAAAAAAGAAAAGCAAACCCCACACAGGGAGGCTGCAACTGTAGCTTGATCAGTGGTTACCACCTCATTACTGTGCAGAGGTAAAAGAAAATAGAAGCAATAGAAGTGAGGATAGAGCTGAATATGTAACACCAGAATTTATAAAAAAGGGATTATTAATACCTTCACGCCTTAGGTATATATATATATATATATATATATATATATATATATATATATATATATATATAGAGCATCACAATACACAATACATATAACTGTCTGTAACTGCCTGCAGGAATTATATACAGTGGTGATAGTGCAACTATTGGTTTCTATTGAAATTTACTACAGTGCTTAAGTGGATTTATAGTTCATCCATAGGAAAGCTTCTATTTGTGCAGAGTGAGTCTATTTAATTGCCGCATGTTGGAGTCACCAAGAAAAATGTTATCTGATTCACTTCCCAATTGCTTCCTTAATCTTTGAGTCATTTGGTAGAGACTCTAGTCAGTTACTAGTGTAAATAAATATTAAAAATAAGGCCGATTTTAAAAGTAAATTGAGCATGTATTCTGTTTGATTTCAGTTTTTCCTGTTTGGAAGAAAGATGTTCTTATTTTCATCAGATGTTCCAAGCATAAAACAGAAAAAAACAAGACCTGATAATTTTATAGCTACTGCCACCTTGTGGCTACATAGAGTGTCTGCTGTTTTAGTGCAAATGTCCTGCTGGATAGTCTCTTTTGTCTCAGCTTGCTTCTACCTTTAATCACTATGTTGCAGAGGTTGGTGAATTTTATAGCATTGAATGCTGTTTACACGATAATAAACAGTACACTCATGTACATGATCACTATTGGTCTGTGGTTTTATACGTGTGGCTGTAGCTTTTCAAGCCCCATATTTTTGCCAGCCTGTGCTTCACAGCTCCTCCTCCAACTGTTGATATTGAGTTTTGTCATTCTGAGAAGAAAATATTACAATACACTTTAAAACAAATTTTAATCGAAAGAAACATTTCTTAAAATCCATGTTTTATTTATACTTTTCTGCTCAAACAGAAGTCGGAAAGCTACACTGTGCAGAATATTCCCTGCAACCTTTTATCTGTCTACATTCCCCTGAGCATGGGCTGGGGGAAGATTCAGACTTATCATTTTAAAGAGGAATAATAAGAGGACATACTGAATTTGTTTCTTTAACACATCTTCACATTACAACAGTTAGATCACGAATTTTCGGCTTTCACCAAATTTTCAAAAACTTTCGTTTTTCAGGAAAAGTTTTCTGCCAGCATACACACGCTCAAAATCTGGGTTAACTTCAGTGCTGGAGAAGGTTATTTGTTCTTTTTCAGATCAGGTTTTTCATCAGTAATAATTGACTCTGTGAATCTGTTCTGTACCTCCAAGACCCCCATCATATTCCCCACAGACACCCTATGTGAATACTTCAATACTGCAGAAACATGTTCCCTAAAGGAGATTGTATAATACAGTGTGTGAAATAGGAGAAATAAAGTGCAATCAGCAGTGCAAATTAATTGGTTACCATGGCAATCACTAAGTTTTGTCCGCAAGACAACCATGTTGGATTTTAAGGTTGGGGTTGAAACCTCCAGCACTACCACAATTTAAACTTTTAGAGACATTTCTGAGCTGTAGCTCAAAACCTTCTGATCAAAAATGGAATGCATATGCAATAGGCTTTGAACACTACGTCATCCTTCATCTGAACATGCAAAGAGTATTACACAACCCCAAACCTACCAACACATAAACATCCACCAATACTGACAGGCTGGGCAAGGACGGCATTAACCCCAGAAGCAAAAACAGGCCGAGGGTAACTCAGGAGGAGATGGAGAGATCCAGAGCTAAGGTAGAATTAAATATTGACAGATTAATTTCTAGTTGAAACGTGGCCTTCATTAAAGAGTTCCAAGAAGAAAACCACTACTGAAAGAGAGCTGTATAAGAAGCCCAGTTTGCAGCATGAGATGTTCATGTACGCTCTTCAACCAATTTGGCTGGGTCTGAGAAATAAAAATATGTTTGCAAAACTAAAAGAGGCATGCCCCAAAAGACTTACAGTTGTATTTTCACTAAAAGGTGGCTCTACAAAGTAATACCTTCTGAAGGCAACTAGTTGCAAAGCATTTTATTATGAGATATTAGAACAAAATGGGTTGAATATCTACGCTCATTTTATAACGGGATAAAGAGTGAAAAGTCCAGGGATGATAAACGCTTACAAAGCGTCGTAAACCTGAGTCTGGGGTTAGTACCTCTCTGTGCCGCTAGATGCCGCTGTCCTCTCTGAGTTGGGTCTGCTGGAGCAGCGGGGGGCTGGATGTGGACCGTAGAGGACTCCTGCGGTGTGTGTGTGTGTGTGTGTGTGTGTGTGTGTGTGTGGGTGGGGGGTGCTGCTGTTTATGTGTGGTTTTTGAGTCTGTTGAGCAGCAGCAGCAGCAGGAGGAGGACGTGAAAACTTCACTGCGTCCAGCGGGAGAAATTTTCATCCTGAAAGCTTTCGGCGTCCGTCGGAGCCCAATCAGCTTGGCAGCTTTCTAGTCCAGCTTTGTCCGTCAGGGAGAAGGACCGGTCCGGTTCTCATCGCTGGAATCATTTCCGGCGTCCACCATGGATGATTTAGGTAAGTTCTGTTTGCATGAGCGCAACACTAAAGGAGCGTGTTGAACGTACGGAGACGGTCATAATGCTGCGAATATTCGGGCTTTTTAGCCCTCAGGAAGTCTGCCAATGTTGCTGTCGCATTCAGCGGTCCTGCTGGGTTGAATTAAAGCAACGCAGACGGACTCAGAAAGGAGAACGCATCAACACCAGCTTTTATGATAATGAACGAAATGATCGTCTTTTTATGGTGTTTATAAGCTGAAAGATTTGTGTGAACACGGTGACCGTGCTGCGTTGGCGGTGATGTGGGAAAGTTATCAGATTAGCCTGGTGTTATGTTACCTCAACTTATTTATCCTCAGCCCTACAGGAAATATAATCATTTGGACAGGAGAGTAACCCGATAAATCCTGGCGGTGGTCACGATAAATACCCATGCTGCATGCTGGATAACATGGATTTCTGCAGAAAACGTTGTTGTGATGTTGCGCCCACATGGACAGACAGATGACTCCAGGAGAGCTCAGTACACCTTGTTACAGCATTAAATGCAAACCCTGAGGGGACAGCTTATGGTGACAGGGAAGCTCGGCAGAATGCTCTTTAATCCATCTCACTTTATTCTTGCTGTCACTTGTCCTCTTGCTGTAGTTTAACAAAGCAGATCTTTCCTTTTCAGCTACATCTATCAATTATGCAATACCTTGCAAAAGTATTCAACTATTCACATTTTCTTGGAGCTTTTATGACATATCCACACAAGGTAAAAGTGGATTCTCTTACTTTACAATTTAAATGTTTAAAAGTTTGCCGTGCATTTTTATTTAACTGACAGAAGTCAGATTTATGCAAACGCCTGTCTCGGCAATTACATCTCCAAGTGTTGTGGGTATATCTCTGTCGCTTTGCTCATCTGTAGACTGGAGAATATTTGCTTATTCTTGTTTTTAAAATAGCTCAAACTCAGTTAGAAGTGATGAAGAGCGTTTGTGAACAGAAATTTTCAAGTCATGCCACAAATTTCTCTTAGATTTAGGCCTGGACTTTGACTAGGCCATTCCAACTTACATATATGCTTTGATCTGAAGTATTCTAATGAATTGTTGTCCTTCTTGAAGTTGAACATCTGACCCAGTCTCAAGTCTTTATCACCCTCTACACATGTTTTCTTCGACAGTTGTCCTGTGTTTAGTTCCATCCATCTTCCTATCAACTCCGAACAGCATCCCTGTCCAAGCTGAAGAAACCGATCCCACAGCATGATGCTGCCACCACCTTGTTTGTGGAGGTTGTGTGTTCAGGGGAATAAACAGTGTTTGGTTTAGGCCACGTCTAGCATTTAGCATGTAGGCCAGAAGGTTCTGTTCAGTTTTTTATGGTTTTCAGCGTAAAGGGGACTAAATACATTGCACACCATACTCTTCACATTTCCGCTTGTATCATTTTGTCACTTTACAGCCAAACATGAAGTGGGTGGTTATAAAGTGACGCAATGAGAAAAACCTCATACTTCCTTCTTTGCAAAGTAATTAATGTAAAAACTTGAACCCTTCTCCACAGCGCTCTCATCACTGGAACGCTCTCCCCCCCCCCCCCCACCCCCCCCACCCCCCCCCCCCCCCCCCCCCCCCCCCGGTGACTGTCAGGATAAGTCTAGCAGGATATCCATGAAATGCATTTCAGGACTTGAGTTCATGTGCTAAAAAAACTGTCAAAGGTTAAATGGTTATAAACAGTAAATATCTTACCTGGAGCAAATAACTCCCAATGGCTTCATTTAGTGTAAATCCAGAGTAGTTGATCCCAGAGCCTGAATCTAACGGCTGGTCTGAGAGGAGCCTTCTAAGGGGGTTAATGTAAATATTATGTTATGAACCTTTAAGCCATCATCACGTTTGCTTTGGATGGTAATATCCAGAGAAGCTGATGATTTAAGCAGGGAATGGAGGTAGGAGAAAGTGCACCAATGATGTTCCTGTGTCAAACTAGCATTTGTAACCACCAGGTTGAAAAGTAAGCCAGAGTTAAAATTGGTGAAGGTGCTGTTTATATTTTTGCCTTTTATACCAGTTGACTTTTATATGACAGGTATTCTGATATAATGTTGCATGGAGTTTGTAGAAAGGTGAATAAGTTGAAGTCTTAACAGCTTGTCCAACGGTGGTCCTGTTAGCTTATTCTAACAATTTTTAAAACAACTTAAACTGAAATATATCATATCTGTCCGAGGCAGCGCTGTATTGCTGCATAATAAGCATCAACGCTTCCACAAGAGGCGGATTTACGTTTTTTTCTTTACCTTTATTGTCAGCTGAACAGCGTTACTATAGAAAAGTACATGACGGTTAATGTCCCATAATATAGTATTGTATCCTATAAATGTAATCATTTTCAGTTTGAGTTGTTTTTTAATTGGAAAAATAAGTTAAAACAGACTAGTACTATCTTCACAGAACCTTACCAAACTATTCCTTGAAGACCTTTAAAGTCTGTTTTGGGTCGAGCTAGCCGTTAGCTTCAGCCTCTGGGACAAACCCAGCTGGATATATACCAAGTAAAGATGCTAAGAGAGGTTGGAGTAAGATAGACCCAGGATTATTGGCTGGTCTATATCCAGTCAGTATTTATGGGCATCTTCTCGGCTTACATTGGTACAGGGCTCTCCCTAAAGTAGCTGCTTCAAAAATATGTGTTACACAACCCAGTGTAATTACCATGTCACAGGACTGTAAATTCTGTCATCGGTTTAGGAAGGACGCAGAAATGTAACACACAAACAGACGACTGGTCCATGCTCTTTCATTGTGAATAATGTCTTTTGAGGATTTAAAATCTGTTTTGGAGATTTAGATTAAAGCACAACCGGTGGGATTTTAGTGAAGCACCGTGGAAATCCATCAGCAAAACCTGCTCCTATTTTTAAACTTAGAGCACTGCATCTAGATAGCTGAGGCAGCAGCACCTTGAAACATGCCACTAGGTATTCCCTGCCCTGTTCCCCACTTTCCATTACCTTTTCTTTCCAAATCCCATATCCTTCCAGCAGCTCTCTAATGAAAGCCGAGATTGTGACCCTAGAAGTTCTTTTCCCAGCCTCAGAATTTTAGTTTTATCCTTTTTTTGCAGAGCAGAGCTGGTCCTTTAGGCAGGGTTTTGGAGTAGATCAGACTAACATTGAAAGAAACTGGACTTCAGCCAATATTTATCCACCTTTAACGCTACACTGCCGCACCCTCTCTTTTCCCACTCCCCATCATTCCTGTGGCTAAACCATGCAGCAAACCGAAGTCCTGCGATGTATTGACAGTCCAAAGCCAGCAGAGTTAGTAGGAAAGGAGATGAGTCTTTGTCAAAGGAATCAGTTGGAGGCAGAATGAAAAGGGTGCAATAATCACCTTGTTCTTTGCAAAAAGCTTTGTTTTAATAAGCCCAGGTGTGAGTTTGTGTTATCTGTGCTTCATATTGTACTTGCGGGTTTCACAACTTAGAGGCTGAGGCTTGCTTTCAGGGAAACTTTAATTGACCCCACACTCAGTTGTCAGCCCTGCCAAGTGCTGCTTCCTTCTTCACCGCTCTGGGCCTGCACCGACAAGACACGAATATCAAGCCCCCCAAAAGTTAACTTCATTTAATTGACTTTGAGTCGCTCTGCCTTTTTATAGCTGGCTTTATAAGCCTGCAAATACAGTAACCGTCGTGCCACTCTCTCTCTGACGTGTTTCACTGCCACTCCCCATCGTTTCAGATGAAGTGAGCAAAGAGGCTTGTCGGCACGGCAGCTTCAGCGTTGGAAATGTCACTCACATTGTGGGAGTGGGGAGAGGAGAGGAGTTCTTTAGCATGAGATCTGGAGTAACCCAGATACTCAGATGGGTCTAAATATAGTTTGTATTGTTGTTTGTAGACCAAAGGAAACATCTAAAGCCCGTCATGTGAACATTTCTACTTTTTCTCGACGCTCGGCATCAAACTGGAACTCACTAATTTATGCAGGAGTGGATTTTGTTTTGTTTTTAGTGTAAGAAGCTTTATTTATTCCTGCACTAAAACCTTAGCTGGCATTTGGTTTTACGGTATGATGTGTTATCATCACATATTATGTGGTAGGGTGATAGAACATGATACTGTTCATTTCACTATAGTACGAGTGTCTGCTAGATTTTTTTTTTAGCTTTAGTTCCTCTTTAGCTTAAACTTCTCTTTTGCAATAAAAAGTATATAATTTCTTTAACATTTCTTTTTTCATTGTAAAGAATCCTTACAAACATTTCTAAATCAATTTAGTGACAAAATAATGTCTAAGATGATAAAACAACTCCCTATCCTCTAGTTTTCTTCAGGCAGACATTTAGTTTGTAGGATGTGTCACCGTTTTGCTGTTTTAGGACTTAAATGTGGTGTAAGGTTCTATAACTGGTCAGCAGGCGAATGTGTTTTACCTGCTTTAGAAAGACTGACCTCAGACAGATGATGGTTTTTTTGAACACAAAGGTGTTGATGGAACTTGTGAGACATTTGCTCACCAGAGTTTTACTAATTGTAGACTTTAACATGATTATCACAGCTAGTGTTGCTGACTGTGTACCCGATTCCTCTGTGTGTATTTCCTGGACTTTACCACACCTTAACTCATGCATTTTGAAAAGGCTGCCATTATTTCCAAATCTAGGATGTTCCATGACAAACAGAGGTTGAAGCATAAAGAATAAAAGGGAGCAGCTTTGCTGTAATGTGTTCAGCCTTCCTGATACCTGCTGAAGTCGACTCTGGGTCGATTAGCTCCTTCAGAAGATTGTTGCATCCCCTGGCTGGTCTAGAGGTAATAAAGGATCAACATAAGTCTAGTTAATTAATTAGAAGACAAAAAGAGATTTAAGATATTTAGTTTCTAAGATTTATTTCATTTTTTTAAATAAAAGATTTAGGCCAACATAACAAACGAATTGATGCATGGTGGAAAGCTGGGTGCAAAATAGGGCTACACAATACATCACAAATACTTCATCAACACAATAACGGTGTGGTACAATATTACACCCTGCAGCAAAAACCAGGAAACTTTGATGGCAAAGGTACAATATGACAAAAGCACCAAATGACCAGCCTTCACCAAAGTCTTTGTGTCGTAGCGGCCGACATGTCTCTAGGTTTTCCGTTAAATGGCTCCCTATAATTCTTCCTCCGAATTAATCATTTAAGGTGCTTTCACACCTTTAGTTTACTATGGTCAATATCAGTTGATGAGTTTGTTAACACATAGAAAACTCCAAGCGAGCTAATGCCTGTCACAAGAAACCACATGAGAACTATATATACTATTCCTATATTTTCTTGACTCTGTAGATGGCAAAAGCTGTCGAGGCAAAGGTTATTTTTCTCATAAAAAAAAACTCCGTATGAGTTAACTTCCTCTTTGAAGCTTGAAAAAAAGCCCGTGATTCTACAGTGACTCATGTTAAAGCTGCAGCAGACCAGCTGCACTGTATGATCGTTTTTCAGAGCTTGAAACATTCAAATCATACACACACAGAGCAGGAGCCAAAGCGAGGACACAGTATCTCCTTTTGGGTTTGTCCGTCTGTTTGACTTGAAAATCAAAATGCTACAGGGCTTAGAAACATATGATATATATATATATATATATAAATAGACAGACATACACACACATTGAGATACACACAGGCCCAAACTTAAGCACGACTATGATCACAGACTGCTGGTGTGGACAGACAGCTCTGTAAGGGTAGCTGACTAAGCAGCAGCAGCTCGACGCTCGGCCAGCCGTCGTGTTGTCTCTCATGGGACCAGTGCTCTGTAACAGCAGCCAGGGTTGATATTTGTATGTGGAAGGAATGGTTATTAAAAAAATATATATAAAAAAATAGCATCCAGAGATCGGGTTTTCGAGGTCTTCACCTTCGTCTGCTGCCCCATCCTCTTTGCAGTGGTCCCTCATGGTTCCCCCTGCAGGTGGTGGGCCCACTGGTGGATGGCCTCGCGTCTCTCGTTCAGGCTTGGCCCGCCCGGGTCCCTCGAGGAGTGACCCCAGGCCTGGCTCTAGGGTGGGACCCTGGCTCCACCGTACCGGGCGAGGTCACGTGCCTTGTTGTAATAGTCCTCATCAAGGTTTCTGAACTGCTCTTTGTCTGACCAGTCACTCAGAGCCTGTTTGCCATGGGAGACCCTACCAGGGGCATTTAAGCCCCGGACAACATAGCCTCTAGGATCATTCAAGCACTCAAACCTTTACACCACATTAAGGTGGCAGTTCAAGGAGGGGGGAACATTTGGGATGAGCTCTGAGTAGAGCCACTGTTCCTCCACGTCGAGAGGAGTCAGTTGAGGTGGTTCGGGCGTCTGTCTTGGATGCCTCCTGGATGCCTCCCCTGGGGGTGTTCCAGGCACGTCCCACTGAGAGGAGGCCCAGGTTATGGCCCAGGAAACGCTGGAGGGACAATGTCTGGGAACGCCTTGGGCTCCCCCAGAGGAGCTGGAGGAGGTGTCTCGGGAGAGGAACATCTGGGTGTCTCTACTAAGACTGCTGCCCCTGTGATCCGGTCCCGGATAAAGCAGAAGATGATGAGTACATACAAGTATTTTAATAAAGGCTAGGTATGAAGGAAATCCATAGCATCCTGAAGATCCTGATAGGCATAGCTATTCAGTGACTTGCAAAAATCATTCACACCCCTTCAATGTTTTACGTCACATTATGACCACAAACTTCATTATGTTTTACTGGATTTAAGGGGATAGACCAACACACTACAGAACATATGCATTTATATTCAACCCATTAACTATGTACCCCTAAACAGAATACAGTGCACTGTACAAGCAGAGGAGCATTACTCAGAGAAGTAGCTGAGAGGTCCATGGTAACTCTGGAGGAGTTGCAGAGATCCACAGCTCATTTCCAAAATTAAGCTTTTTGGTCTGCATCCAAATCTGTGTGTGGTGAAAAACCTACAGTGCACATCACATTGAACACACCATCCCCACTGTAAAACATGGTGGTTGCAGTATCATGCTGTGGAGATGTTTGTCTTCAGTAGGGACTGTGAAGCTGGTCAGAGTAGTTAGTTAATGGATGAAGCTAATTACAGGGTGATCCTGTGAAAACCTATTAGAGGCTGCAAAGACTTGAAAAACGCTTAGAGGTTCGCCTTCTAGCAGGATAACCTTAAACATACATCCAGAGCCACAATGATTTAGATCAAACTATAGCCATGTGTTAGAATGGCCCAGTCAAAGTCCAGACCTAAAGCTAATTAAGAATATATACACATATGCTCCTCTTGTCACTGATTTAAGCTACTTTCTTTTAGATTTTCACAAGTCTGTCTCTTTATGAACACTAAATACAAATACATGCTTCATTTTTTACAATTTTGGTTGCAGAGTTTGGGAATTCCTTCTAACCATCTACTTCACAAATTTTCACCACTTTGTGTTGGTCTGTTACATAAAATCACAATGATATATTGAGGCTTGTGACTGTAATGTGACCAAATGTGTAAGCATTCAGTGGGACTGTATATAGTGTGCCATGTCCCACGTTTGTCCTTCTGCCAGCTGAGCACATTGACCCCTTTCCTTTGGCACCTTTGCCTCTAGCAAAAATCATCAGTCATGATAGGAGGCGCCCTCAGTAACCTCAGTGTTGCAGTGGCAGCCACAGTTCATTGCTGCAATCCAACGTCCGTGCAGACCAGACATGAAGTGAGTCACACCAACTTGTAGGTATGCATCATCCAACCCTGACTTCCTAGTGGAAATCCATCCAGCTTTGTCGTTTGTCCCTCCAGGCAACCAGAACTGCTTCGTTTAGCTTGTTATCCATGACGAAATGAAGCAAAGCGAGGTGCACTTGTAACACATTTTGCATTGTGCATCTTTGTATACACTCTGCTGCATGCCTGAAGCGGTTATCGACCTCCCTCTGTCCTGCTGCTCTCTGACGAGAGCAGCGTCCCCCCCTTGCTTTGTTGTTGGGTTTCTCATCTTTTCCAGTGATTGACGGCTCCGTTGATTCGTTGCTGCTGCTCCTCTGGTGCAAGCTGCAAAACAGCTGGAAGATGGTTTTCACAGCGAGAATGATGACGCCACAGCGATTGCAACATATGATTGGGCGCTGTGTGAATAACAAGTGCTGTGTTCTAACGCTTGTGAAAAAGACACGGTTTTCTGCTTAACTACAATGAATCACAATTGCAAATTTCACACTTGTCAGATGGCCTTTTAGATGCACCTCGAGGAATTTTTTATTTCCAGTCGCTCCACTAATTGGTACGTAATTGGGATTTTTCAAAGAGCTTGCATGGTTGCTGTGGCTGCAGGCTGAGATAACACATCCCTGCTTTATTTGGAAATGAGCTGCAGCCCAGCAGGTTTCCTCTGGGCTTGTGGCAGGTTTAAACAACCGCTAACACACTGCTCCTGCGGCCCTATTTGGGATATAAAGCTGTCACAGAGCGAGCCTTTGATGAACTGTGAAACAAAGCGGGTGGAGGAGAAGGGAGTGTGCATTCGCGATTACAGCTGGATTTAAAATCAGATTCTGATTTGTTTAAAGAGATATTAGTGAAGAAATGTTCTAGAGGCCGTTGGAGTTTATGGCAGCATTGATGATACTTATATGTTTATATGTATGAAGAAAAAGGAGCACAAACACACTCCTGGGCTATGGCTGAATGTTTTTCCAGGGCAACGATTTTTTCTTTGCAGAGCTTTCAGACTCTTCTTTTCCATCTTCTTCCCTCTGTCTCTGTGCTGCTGGAGGGGAGACAAAGAGTTGCTTGTATGTTGGTGCTGTGACCTATTTCAGAAAAGCCAGAAGTGATTAGAAGAACTGCAAAATGACCATCCATCGATCTTTTTATCCAGGCAAGCATCTGCATTTTGGCTGTAGCAGGCCACCCACCTAAAGGAGCAAAGAAACTGAGCGCCAATCTCCCCCTCAGATGGTAATTCATCCAAAACAAAGTCTTAACAAGATAAAGATCCACTTCAGTCCTTTTCTGGAGCTCTTTGCTCCTCCCAATCTCCCCCTTAGTGCATTTGGTTTAAAATCTCCATTTAAAAAAATACCTGTTAACATAATGTAGTTTAAAGGAACTCAGTTTCTGAGCAGAGCTTAGAGAACAAGACCAAGATGAATCCTTCGCACAGAAACAACATCCTCCACATCCATTGTCTTTACCCACTTATCCTCGCAGGGTAGCTGGGGGGCTGGTGCCTATTTCCAGCTGTCATTGGGCGAGAGGCGGGGTACACAAGTAGTACATTAACTTGCAAAACTATTCATATCCTTTGAAGACTTTTTTTTTCCATTATACCCAATAACATCAAGGTAGTTTTTTATGTGACACACCAACAGATCCTGGTGCATAGCTGTGAGGTGGAAGAAAATTAATACAAGGTTTTATATTTTTTTAAATAAAATCCTAAAAAGTGTGTGCTCAGCTCCCTTTACTCTTTTATTCCAAAATAAAGCCAGTGTGATCAGTTGCCTTAAAGTTCCTGTGACATTGAATTTTCATGATAAATCCAATTACATTTATGGAAAGGAAACATTGATCCAAAAGTTTTAAAAAATAAATATATGTCACTGAAATGAAAAGTTGTTGAGATATATGGTCATAAATGTCACTAAAAAGGCATTTCCAGACTACTCCTTTGCGATTTTGTTGCGATCTTTTATGATGTCAAAGGGGAATCCCTGCAGGTAAACTGACTGCTGCTACAATGGCTAGCAACACAGAGAGCAGCAGAGAATCAGATATTTCTTCAGATATATTTCAGTCACTATCACAGAGAGACGAAACAGAGCCAGGAGAAGACCGTCAGCTTTCATCAGATGGCAGAGCAGAAGTGCTGCGACGTGTGGACGCCATCTCATTCGACCAGAGTCTATTTTTGCCGGATGCTGAAGCACAACCAGAGCACATGCAGAACATGCAGATTTTCGAAATTATTCCCTAAAGACAGACTAGATCCCGCTACCTTAATAAATACACACATATATTTATATAGACACGTGTATATACTAGCAGTTGTTTATGTTAGATTGATTAGTTCAATTACTGGATTAACTAAGGTATTTTAAACCAAGCAATTAAACATTAAATGCACTAAACTAAGCAACCAATATAGCTTCGCTGCATTCAGTGTACTCACCCATTGCAGAACAAAACACATGAAAATATATGGTTGCATAAAACGAAAAATGAAGCAGTTTAACTTGGTTTAACTTCCACAGAATGAGTTGTTTTGGACTTGCTACCTCATTTATCACTGGCTTTTATTGCACGATCTGCGCAAGTACTCCAATCACAACTGGCTGTGCTTGGTGGGATCAGCCCATCTGCCCCTCCTCGGTTTTCCAGCTTTATCCTGGCAGTTCTGATCCTCTTCACTTCTGGAAAATAGTGCAGACTATCGGCTGCTGACACAAATTATTTTGACAATTGTCTTTTATCACGTCTTTAATCCTGTTATGTTAATTACTTCCCAATTTCTTCAATATTAAGATGCTTTCTTTCAATTTTTGCATTTGTGGGAAAAACATGTCACAGGCACTTTAAGACACCTAGTTTGTAAATAAAGTCCTGCTGTGTGCAATTTATGAAGTGGAAGAAAAATGTTGGTTCAGCACATAAAATCCAAATAGCATGCTTTTAAGCTTGTAGTTGTAATGTGAAAAATGCGGAACAGGTAAAGGGGTAAAACACATTATCAAGGCATTATAAGTATGACTTATAGAAGCTTCAAGGACCAAGTTACCACAGCTGTTGGCACCGCTGATAAAAATGTGCAAGATGCATTAAAATAACAAGGTCTTCTATTGGTGCAGTTCTATAGCAGTGAGTTTTGAAGATTTTTTTACCTCCAGTTGTTTTAAACTTTTTAAATTATTGTTCTGACTGTACATATGGACACATTTAGGTGAGTAGCCATTCTCTGATTTACGCAAATTAACACACATCTGCCTCACTAAAATGACATGTTCTCTTGTCTTTTCCATTTTAAACAGGGGCCAATGGAAATGAGCCCGTGTCACACTACAATTATACCCCAGTGAAACAGAGGGTCAAGGATTACTAATTAAACGTTCTTCAACAATCTGAACTCTTCTGAATAAAAGTACTCAAATTAAACATCGAATCTTTCTAAAAGTTTCAGGGTGAGATTGCACTGCTGTCATAAAGGTGAATTTATTTTAAAGCCTTTTACTTGTACTTCTCCCTGTTGTTGCTTCTTACATCCCATTAATAATTAATACCTTCACCTTAAGATACATTTATTGAAGAAGTTCTCAGGCCAACTCATGAAAATCCCTTCAGTTTGACTGCAAACATTCCTGATAAAAGGGTCCATCAGAGATTGAGTAAACTGAGCCTATTTTGTTCAAGTTATCTTCTGCTAGTGCATACAGTATTTTCTCATGTATCATGAAATCCAGCAAAACCACACAAGAACAGCTCTGTTAGATTGTGCTTGTTGCTTTTAAGAGTTAAATTTAAAGAGCTAGTTACAAAAACGGCCTTTTCCTCTGTTTGGTTCACATAGAGGCCCAAAATAGGCAACTTGTAAACCACACGGAGGCTTCAGGACATACAGGCTGCATTAACCTTTGTTTGTGGGGAAATGGGGGCTGAGAAAAGGCAATATATTTTCTCTGTTTTGTTATTCCTTTTTAATAAGGCATCTTTTTCATTTTGTTGTGTAAAATAATATATAAACAATCCATCTGTGCATTTTCTGTACCTGATTAATCCTGTTAGTGGTCGTGGGGTTGGACCCTGTGCACTCTGGACATGTTACCTGTCCAACACAGGGCTTTTACTTGATATAATAAAGGAAACTACACATTTTCTAACACTAATCAAATGTAAAACCACCATAGAGTACATGTCAAAACAACTAAATTGAATGTATTTCAGTGCGAAATTCAACTAGTATTCATATGTGAGGTTAAAACCTCAACTTTTCAGAAACTTGTTTCTTAAAACAGCAAAATAAAGAAGGAGATAACATGTGGTCTAAGAAATCTCTGGAAAAGAACAAAAGCATATCACAGATTAACTGGCTGCTCTTTTCAAACCTCATTTAGTTTCCTGTGCTACATTAGATCAATCCCCCCGTGCATGCAACAAAGACCTCCATAAGTAGATACGCCTCTCTACCTCACTGACAGGTTTGGTTCTGTCTGCTCTGATCCTGTCTGCACCTTTTTAGAACAAAGTTTCCGACCACAGCTGTGGTCCTCACCTGTCCCTCAAAAAAACCTCCATAAATGCATCACTTATTGATTTTTTTCAAATTTATGAATTGTGCTGTAAAAAGCTAAATATGAATAAAATGTTTTAACATTATTTCTGATTCTAAAGATGCAACGTCGCCATAGGACACAGGACTGAAAAGAAAAAGATACGCTGAATTTAAAGCTTGCTTTGACGCCATGTATAATGTAGCTTTTTTTTATTGAGGTTAAAAACAAATTTGCACTTGCAAAAGCAGACTTATTAGGAAGCTAGACGTGGCAAAGAAACAAGCAGCTATGTGTTAAACTCACATTTTCGGCTGCAGGTAGTCAGTTTGAAGTCACTGTTTTTTGTGTCGCTGAAACTGAATGACTAATGTATGGGGGAAATTTACTGCCAAAAATCAAGAGCACATATTTTCAATTTGAGAGCAGGATTTCATTCTTCTTGTACTCAAACTTAGTAATGCTTGCACTCAAAACATCTGCTTTCTTTCAAATATACTCTGTTTTCTCTCAAATCTTTGTTTTTGCGCTCTGATCTAATGCTTCTTGCATAGATAATTTCTCCTCCTGCTCGGTTCATCCTCCGTGCTCTCTGCTCGGATCAAAACTGAGCTCTCAAGTTTCGTCCTTGCTCGCAAATTCTTTTTGCTCTCTTCCAGATTAAGGTCTTATCATCTCCTAGCAACCAAATCAGCCAATAGAATGACAGTGTGAAAATACTAGGTCACAGGCTTAGTTGGGGTGCGCTTGTTTCCTTCTACTGAGCGTACCTGTGTTGCTACTTCCCTGATACAAGTCACACGGAGCAAAATCTGGAAGCAAGTGTTTCTATGCGTACGGTGTGCGTCGCAATTTCGTGAAATAGGTCAATCTACTTCAATGTATAGCTCAACTCAGCAAAGTACAATGACAATGGATAATTCAAACTATCCTGAAATAAGTGATTTTAAACATTCAGTAGTTTAATATTTACGTCTGTTTCTATCAACAGTTCAAGCATTACTAAGTTTGAGTACAAGCAGATTGAAATCCTGCTCTCAAATTGAAAATATGTGCTCTTGATTTTTGGCAGTAAATTTCCCCCATACATTAGTCATTCAGTTTCAGCGACACAAACAACAGTGACTTCAAACTGACTACCTGCAGCCGAAAATGTGGGTTTAACACATATCTGCTTGTGTCTTTGCCACCTCTAACTTCCTAATAAGTCTGCTTTTGCAAGTGCAAATTTACAGTAAATTTCCCCCATAGTAATGTCCTTGCAGATATGAGTGGGCGAATGTCATCGAGAAAGAAAATGGTTAGACTTAGCAGTTGTCAGCGTAACATCCATGTATGCAGGCAGTTATGCTGCAAAAGACTGCTTACTGCATTTTTTCCTTCCACTCAACTTTCCAATAATATGTTTGGATACAGAACTATCTGAACAACCATGATTACTGACAATCACCGTTGGTGGCTCACCTTCCTTGTGGAGACTGTAAATATTTGTCAAGTCAGCGGTCTTTTCCGTAACTGTATTTTTATAACGAAAAAAAAAATCCTTTTTATGGGTCTTATGCAATATTTTCTTAGAAACTGAATTTTGGGTTGCCGTTAGCTTTAATCCATAATAATCAAAATTAACAGATATAAACACTTGAAATGTATCACTGTGTATGTAATGATTCTACAGAATATAATGTACAGGTTTCCCTTTTTTACTTGGATTAGTGTTAGAAATGAGTTTTTTTAATCATATTCTAATTTACTGAGATGCTCTTGTATTTGGTAGATCACCATAGATGAAGTGCCATGCATTCACCCTCTGCTTGTCAATAACACATTCTCCAGTTGAGTGTACACCGACTGTGGGAGATTCCCACACCTGATGGTAGATGATGGTGACCAGGTTGCTAAAGCTCACCAAGACTCATGAAAAAAATATCTTTCACCCCTGGTGCATATTTAAACTGTACATTTGATCTTCAGATTCTTCATTGTTTGTTTTATTGAACTTTTTTCACAGTCGAACCTGAGTGACTGCTGTTTAGGAATCTGGATGTTGCACTATTGGTGATGTGTTTTCAGTGTGCCTCCTAAGTAACATTTGTGCAACTGTCCCTGGAGGAACAACTGATCAATACGCTAAAAGCTGCCATAAGGCTTCACAGAGCTCACTCAGACCACTTCAGATCATCAGTTGACAAACAAGTCACCACTGGTCTCACTGAAAGTATTAAACCAGTTCATTTTTTTATCAGTCCAGTTTTAAACGGTCAAATACAATATGTACCATGTGCTAGAAATGTAGTCACGCTTCTTTAACCTTTTCACATCGTTGTGCTACATCCACAAACCTCTGGTTATTTATTTGGATTTTATGTGACCGACCAGTGCAGATTAGAACATAAATCTGACGTTAAAGGAAAATTTCAAAACTTTATTTTTTTTACAAATATGTAAAATAGTTAAGCCTTGTTTTGAAAATCGTGTATCAATATTTGCCCATTCGTCTTTGCATAATAGCTCAAACTCAGTCGTGTTGGATATAGAGCATCTGTGAGCATACATTTTTAAGTCTTTCCACCAATTGTCAGTTGGACATAGTTCTGGACTTTGACTGGGCCATTCTAACACATTAACTTGCTTTGATCTGTTGTAGCTCTGGCTGTATGTTTAGGGTAATAACAAAAAGGTTTTCTTTCAGGATGTTTTTCTGTATTTAGCTCCGTCCACCTTCCTATCAACTCCTACTAGCTTCCCTGTCCCTGCTGACAAAAAGCATCCCCACAGCATAATGCTGCCACCACCATGTATTACATGAAAACGGTGTGTTAGTTTTATTTATTAACAAATAAATGCTAGTTTAAATATAAAAAGACACTGCTGTGGACTTTAGTATTGGAGTTTTAAAGAACCGCATGCCGCTCCAGAGATGCAGGTTTCAGATCTCTTGTTCTCGTGAATGGCATGTCTAAGATTTGCATTTGTGCCATTCTATCCCATTTATTTAGTTGGTTTATTGTCATTCACCGTATAAGAAAAACTACATAATTAAACAAAACATTGGAACCTAGTCCGGTGCTACCATAAAAATAATAGTTGTCACCAGAATCAGTTAGAATTTGAAATTAACCTATATAAAACTAATAAAACACTTTCCATTTCTGGAGGATAGCTTAAACGCTGCTCTGTGAGATGTTCTGAGATACCTGACCTGTCTGCTGCGTTCCTCGGCCTCCATGATGCTCCTTGTTCTCTAACAAACCTCTGCAGTCTTCACAGAACAGCTGGATGTTTACAGACATAGAATCCCACACAGCTCTACTACTAACACTATTTACTTGTTGGTTGACTTCTGAAGACCTTGACTTTATTTTATGGGTGTCAGAGTAAAGAAGATAAAAATGTAGACACTTCTCAGATTTTCATTTGTTAAACAAAAAGTGGAAAAACATGTACCATTTCCTTTCCACTTCGCAGTTAAGTGCCACTCCCCCACTTAAGATTCAAATAAATGTGCATTAAAATGTGTGGTAGTTGTGTTACAATGTGTGGTAAAGTGCAAGGGATATGAATACTTCTAAAAAGGCACTGCAAGCGTCTCAAACCATGAACAGTTGTGAAACTTTGTTAGCATTTCCCATCAGAATGCGGACATGCAGATGCATACAGGAAATGCATGGTGTGAGAGCACTAATTCACCAGCCGTGAGCGTGAACAGCAGTCATGCTCACACCCAACCTGAGGGTGTAGAAGTGTGTAAAATGGTGCAGTAATAATCAGGGGCTCAGGCCGTTTGGGTGGTCTGTAATGGCCCGCTGCTACTTTGATGTTCATAAATCATCTACTGTAGGTCTGTCGTCCCTGCGGTCAGGGTCAGGTGGGGAGGTATTTATAGTTGGTCCAGATGCCACGGCCCGTCTGTGATATGTGTCGGCAGCCGTGCTGGGAGCCACCTGTGCACAGTGCTCCTGCTTTCTGTTGCACCTTTTTGTACACATGCTCCCATTGTAGTTATTCTGGAGGCCAGGTGAATTGTTTTAGATTAACGCAGGCTACCAGCTGCGTAATGTTAAAGTGCATATGGGCCCAGCTGGTCCTGATGGGGAATTCACGCTTTCTGGTGCTCTGTCGGCTTGTGTTACATTGAAAGGCCAATCCTTTCACAGCAGAGCATAGAAGGCAGTCACGTCAAATTTCAAAGCTGCAGAAGAACATAAGATATTGTTTGAGACTTTTAAATATGACATTCTGACTCTCTTTTAGAGCTAATAATTTTTTTGTTCTTTCCAGCTAAGGTTTCTCCTTTCCTGTCTTATCACAGTGTCTTGCATGGCTGATGTGCACATTTTTCACCCTTTCCCTCCTATGTGGAAGACGAGCTGTGGCACGTTAGGAATTCATATCAGCCAGCGCGCACCTTGCAAAACATCAGAGGGAAGAAATGATAGGAATGGGAGCGGGTGATGTAGAAAAAGGGTCAGGAAACATGGGTAAATGTGTTTTCTAGACAGCTTCTAGCAGCTGACATGTATCCTCTCAGTTCCCCTGTGGATTTGAAGCATGTATCAGAGAAAGCATTTCAAACCTAGCAGATAAAGCCTTTTTTATCCTCTAAACCAGCCCCAAGAGGAAGAACAAGAAGCGGTGAGCTGTGTGCCTGTTGTTGACATAATTCAACACTGCCCCCTGCAGGCTGTAAAGCCCTATATTTGGTTACAATGCTCCTTGAAATGAATCACTTCCAGATGAGCTGAATGAACAAAACTGGATGTGGTGAGTGGCAAACAGCATTGATTGACTCCATGCCGTGGTCAGCAGTGATAATGGATCAGTGCAGCGAGTGCAGAATTCAGCTCAGGCAGAATTTCCTGTTTGGATGTTCTTGTTGTTTTCCAGAACAGATCAAAACTCTCAAGAGTAGAGTTGGTGTTCATCTCCTGGTTTGTTTGGTTTAGATTTCATCCTTATTTAGAGTTGTTTGACCGTGAATGGTAGTGATCCAGGTGCTGCTGATCTAACATGAGCCTCGGCCTTCACTTTTAACATACTTCAGATACTTCAAATGGCTTCCTTTCCCTCCTTCCCTACACCCCCCACCCCCTCCCATTCCTAGTTTTTTCCTGTCATTTACAGCCCTTCTTCTGCTGCTGCGCTCTTCCCACTCTTCATCTCATCTCTTACTTTCTCTCTCCTATAATAAGCCCCATGCGAAGCAGTTTCCGTGTAATTAAAATGCACATCATTCATCTGGGAGGAAGGGAGTCTCCTCACTGTGTTTCAACCCACATTTTGGCCTTTGAGGATTTAGCTTGCGAGCGCCACGCACACAAATAGCCTCCTTAGATTCTTGTCTTTTCTCTAGTTTTTTAATCTGTTCACTGTTCCTCTCTGTTTGAAATCAGGTGGCAGTTAGAATGTCATCATTTGGGTTGCAGAGGTGAAAGCTGAAGGCTTTTCTATGCTTATTAGCTGCAAATTAGGACAACTGAAGTTAAATACTGAAACAATTTGTATAAGCCTTGGAGTTTAATGAGTAAATAATAAAAGTAGGGCTGCAGCTACCGATTATTTTAGCAATTGATTAATCTAGCGATTGCTTTTCCGATTAATTGATCTAACAAGCGATACTCTTAGTAAATTATCATACTTCAAGAAACAAACATTGATTGCGAATTTTAAATGCATTGTAAATGGCAAAAACATGTGAAAACAAAACTCAATTCAGTATTCAGAACATGACATTTAAATAATAAAATATTTAAATAAAAAAAACAACAATGCATTTTGTTGCATTTTGTAAGGTGCAATTGTACAAAACATTTGTAAGAGCATGAACAATGCTTAGATAAAGCTAAAACTATGCCACTTAAGAAGTTCTGGATAGAGCATATTTACAGACAAAGAAGGTTTTTCTTCCCAAGTGTAAAACATATATTTGTTGTACAGTTTTGGCTCTTTTTACTGCTCTGAGTGGGTTGTTTTTTCAGCAAAAGCCATGTTTCAGAATCTGTATATTCCAGTTAACGATTATTCGAACGCCAAATTAGTTGACGACTATTTTAATAATCGATTAATCCCGATTGATCCAATTAATTGTCCCAGCCCTAATTAAAAGTAAATAAATAAGTAAACATTTGCAGAGTTCTCTCATGCACCTCAGGTGATGTGTTGCAGCCATGCAGGAGACGGGTAAACACCACTGAAGAACAAATCAGAATAAAAAAAGTGAGAAATAGAAATATTTGTGCTTTGAGCTCACTTGCAATGCTTAGCAATACTCCACTCTGTAAACTAATGCCCTCTATGGTGTCTCAAAGGGACAAACCAAAATCATACCAGCCATCTGGTTGGTTTGTTTTAACATTATATTCAGTTTAAACATTATTTACAACAAACTAACAAAACTGCCTGTGGCAATTTGTTTTCTAGAGGATGATCTACATGTAATGTGTGTTGGTTAGGTTTAAAGCAGAGCATGACCAGTAAGTCAGAAAATGGCTAAACCCCTATATTTGCCCATACCTTCAGTCAGAGCAATAACTGAAAGGTTAAAACAAGTTTAATTTGCCACCAATCTCACTGAAAAACAGTAAAGTGGGACACCAAGTCTCCTTTACAATCATTAGATGCTACCTACACACCAACTGGTTGCCAGAAAAAAAAAAATAATTATAATTTCTGTCCTATCATCACTATCATTATGGAACCATGTGCTTTTGGTCAGGTGTGACTAAGATTAGGCTTTGTGCCAACAAACATCACAGGTGGGCCTGGCCTGAAACAAAAGATTGATATTTTGAAAAGCACCTTAATGCACAATGTCAAGTCTGGCAGAGGATCTGTGATGCGGTGATCATGGGAAAATTCAAGCAGAACAACAATGCAAAACATGTGACCAACAACAACAATCCAGTCTTCCATAATAATGTTATCTGATTTAGGATGGTATATTTAAAGGTTAGATTGAGGAGTTCAAACAATAAAACCTAACAATGTTCTCATGTGCCAAAGGATTTTTCATCTCTGTATAAAACATAAGACCAATTGAAGTGGTGCATTTTAATTCTTGGCTCTCACGTTTCATGTTATTGCAGTTCCAGTTCTGGTCACTGGGGACCAAACGTGTGCCGTGCTCTGGAGTCTGTGTGTCATGGTATGTTTACTTGGTAGAGGAAGCTGACACACCTCTGTGCTCTCGTCTAGTTTGTGAATGGGTTGCAGCTTGTCGAGCACACTTTGCATTGGAAACAAAAGCAGCCCGAAGCTAAAACTTTATACAACCTATGGAGTACGCCATTCTAATTAGTACTAAATCCACTTTTTTGAAGTTAATAAGCTGCTCATTTAATATAATGTGCCTCGTGTTTCTACCAGAACTTCCAGCTGTTAGGATGACAACCCTCACAGAAACCAGTCCTAAACAGTGTGTTCTGTATAGCCTCGAGCCTCATATTTGTGTGTAACTTTATTTTATTTTATTAGAGCGGCAGAATCCCCGTAACCAGGGTGAAATCCAGTTCAGCTGCACAGCTAAGTTGATTAACATCTCCTGTGTAAACCATCTGGACCAACGTCTGTTGACAGAGGTCTCGGCCAGCTGCAGTAAAACTTTACTATGACATCAGAAACAGGCAGTACTGAGCCATTGATTCAAGAGACGTTTTACTTCAGAGTTAGAGTAACAGGATCAAATATACTTCTGTGCCCTGTGGAAGTATGAAATTATATTATTATTATTATTTATAGTGCATCTTTCACTTCTCTGTTTTGTGCTGTACCTAAATTGGAAGCTACCTCATGAGAAATGTTTTATTGGAAGCCTCAGAGGTTTTAACACAGGAAGACTCTCTTGTTCCTCTCCTGGTGCAGCAGAGGTTCAGCACATTGCTAGCTCTACCTGTCTGTGTACTGGTTTGAAACATTTTCAAATTGTAGGTTTTATTTTTATTTAAGCTTGACACATTTCTCCTTGTTTTTTCTTTTGTGGATGGTTCTACCCCACCATTTAGCAAGGGATTAAAACTCACAGAGAGGCATTGGCAGCAGTATCAATTAGGTGTTATGACAACCTGTCTGGGGTTCAAATCCGAACCCCAGACAGCTGCATTGACTACTGAAGGCCTCCTTTACTTCCCCAGAACATTTTACTTTTGACAAAAAGTTAAAATTGAAACTCCTATCAAATGGCGATTGAAAGCATTTTCCTGAATCTCAGATAATCAAACTCAGATTATAGATTTTAAATAATCAAAATTTGTCGAAATGACAAAAACAATGTTGAGTTTGCTCCTTATACCAAAGCGGGATCTATTAGTTGTCTTTGTTGGTGCTTTTGGGGTTTAGTTGGCTTCTTTTTCTTATTACATTTGTGTATTCATGCAGTTGTCGGGAAACAAAATGTAGCATTAGTCCAAGACAAAATATTCTCTCCAGTTTTCGCTGGATTTACAGCCTCTCAGCACCATCTAGGAGCAGCTGTTCTAGTTCCAGTCGGTCATGTGCCTCAACGATAAAGGTATTTACTGATTACCACACTCCTGATTTAGAAGACACTGTCATTTCATATTTTGAGGGCAAATAAACCACAAATAATAAAAACTCAACTAGGTAAATATGTTCTAATCCTTAATGTCATATAAAACTGACTGAAAAAGCTACAAATATCATTCTGGAAAAGTAGGGATTTTAGAAACGGAAAAGTTGAAGGAGCTCTGAAAAATGCAGTGGTATTCTTTCAGCCAGCTGACCGGCAGTGTGCACCAACAGGTGGGGAAAAACTGTGACTCCAGCACCAGCTGACCATTCTTAAGGACAGTATGGGGGAAATGTTTGACAGTTTTGAAACTGTAACTTATACAACCTTGGTAAACCTTGATACTGGTTACTGGGCCTTGCTTGGAGCAAACAGAGCGCTGTGCTGTGTCCATAATAAAACAGAGAGGAGTGCTCCCTGGCCTCTGTGTCCAGAAATTACTCTCTGCTGTGACACCCAGTCAGCTGGCATGGTAGCCATGATAAATGCGTCAAAGCTGAGATGGTCCAAATGAATGTGGCTCAGCCTCTGCTGTGTCTCCGCTCTGTCTGCACAACCAAGTTACCATGACACTTGGGACAGGCATACCTGGCTGTCGTTTTCAAGTTTAGTAGGGCTTACAAACTTGGCAAAGGTAGCAACACCATGAAACGATGATATTGAGAAGTTAAATTCAGGCTGAGCATGTGGGGCACTAAAACCTAGTCAGAGCATGTGCTAACAGAGGGAAGGAGGAGCTGATTATACCCCTTGCACACCGTTGTGATACCACTCCCTTAGATGGGCATGCCTGCATTGATACGAGGTTGGCTTTCTTCTTTTCACCATATTTTGGATTCCTCACCCCACTGAAGACTGCTTTCTGTGCTTCCTTGTTTGTGTAAGTAGCAGCTCTTGCTTTAGAGCCGGCATAGCAGCAGAGGGATATACCCTTATCCCCTTGGCTTTTATTTTAACCCCTCCCTCCCCTCTCTGCCTCGACCCTCTCCTTTGCTCTCACCCTTTCGGGTTCCCTTGAGCCTGATGGTAGAGTTAAGAGAGGTAGTTCCTGCCTGGCATACTGTAAACTGTGTTTAGCTGCTTCTTTCTCCGCTGCCGTCTCCTCTCCACCTCTTCGGTATACAGTTTTGTCTTCTTCTAAGGTATATCTCACCTCTGTGTTAACTTTAAACGCTGAGTTTCTAACTCTCTGCCCAGTGTTTAACTTTAGGACAGGGCTTCTGTTTGGGATTTGCTGCTGAGTACACCTTGCCAATACATGTTAAACACAGCTTGAATCATTTTACTTAGACTCTCAGTCAAGAAGTATGAAGAAAAACTGACAGTAGTTGAATTTAAACATTTGAGATTTATTCACAGAAACTAAATCTTTTTACTTTCTACTAAAACAAGTTTTCAGTAATACACCATGTGCTCTCAATCAAATCCTCTATAATGTTATTTGTCCTTTTACCTGCTTTCTTTAGCTTGTGTCAAAATACTAAATTACCTTGTAGATGGAAAATCTGTGCATGATTGAACTGGTGCTCTTGGATTTTAAACACTGTTGCCAGGGAAGGGTCATTGAGTAACTAAAGGAGTGGCTCTGACAGCCTCCATGGTTCAACTTATATGACTTTAAATCCTCTGATGTCAGCGCACATGGGTTTTTGACAGATTGTGAAAGAAGCAGTAATTACTTGGTGATGGTTTGCAACCAGAATGCATGATGAGTTAAACATTACTCACAAGGAGTATATAACAAAGTACACAGCCTTATGAGGGACTACTGGACAGTATAGTTTTAGATCCTTTTAACATACACTGAAAAAGAGGAAGTTTTGATCTTTTTAACGCCGATTGTATGTTAATTTATACACTTGTATTACAGGTTTTCTTGAACTTAGGAGGAGCTGAGGAGGGAAAAAGAAGGCCCAGTTTAGTTTAATGCTGATCCTGATGGCTTCTTTTGAAACTGAAAAAAGTGTTTTATTGGTTGACAATTTCTGATCTAGAGTTTTTCTAAAGCTTTTGACCTGCGCTTACTGATTTTAGCCTAGTCCATTTTCTCTTTGGGAACTATAAGATGTGAAAATATAAGAACAGCTATCAAAATATGTCTTTCTAACCTTTCTGCCACAAACGGCATTAGAGTTATCATGATACTAAAGTTTCAAACTTCATACCAAAACAAGAAAAATACTCAATACCATTTTGGATACCGTGGCAACATTTTTTGAAGGCACAGGATTAAGGAGTCAGGTGTGGCTGAATGGGGGGGGGGCTGAGTGTCTCTGTTGTTACAGCTCTGCTGTCGACAATTTGGGCAAATAAGAATAAGTCTATTTATATCACCTTGACACAAATGTGTAAATAATTCATTTGTTTATCATGTAACATAACGAAATATCAATTACTTTGACAACCCTAGTGGTAATTCATTATTTATATTAGGAACAGAGGTGATGTCACATTGTGTGTGTGTGTGTGGGTGTGTGTGTGTGTGTGTGTGTGTGTGTGTGTGTGTGTGTGTGTGTGTGTGTGTGTGTGTGTGTGTGTGTGTGTGTGTGTGTGTGTGTGTATGAGAGAAAGACAGAGAGAGAGCATTCACTGTAAAAATGGATTGTACTATTTAAAATAAATTTAAAGCAAACAAAGAAATAATTATTAGATAGCGGAGATTTAGCATGTTATATTAACAATTAGCACAGTTAGCATAACTGTACAGTAGTCTCTCTGTGTACAAAATGTGGATCTTTACCATAACTCTGGGATTTTTAAAAGGCTGCCAACATTTACAAACCCAGCATGTTCCATGACAGACAGGAGTTGGAAGCATAAAGGGACAAAACAGATTGGCTTTGCTGTATAGGAAGTTTAGCCTTCCTGTTATTTTCTGAAAGTCTTGCGCTCTCTCGTTTTCTTGTTGCCTGAATAAACAGCAGACGTGTCTAAATATGTTGTAGAAAATAGATTTCTTATTTATAACCACTAATACTAAAAATTGCTAACTATGTGTAACCATTCTTAACAACTTTCACACCAGAGTTTGGTGGTGTGCTAGCTGGTAGCGCTAAGATATGACACATAAGACAAGACATTCTTTGAGTGAAAAAAGATTGAATTTGCTGTGTTTCCGACGTCCAAGGCTCCAGTCAGGGTCAATCAAGGTGGAAGTCGTCAGATTCTGGTCACCAGTGCTCCTCTATTGTTAATATTGGTGAAACTGCTTCTAGTTTCCTATTTTGATGGCAACTAGGAAAAAAATTTGTAAACTTTTGCTAAATTCAGCAAAAAAACTCGTGCCACGTGAGCATCCTAAAACACTCCACGTCTTATCAAATGTACTACTGTTAAAGTTAAGATCACTATCAATATTATCCTATCAGAAACACACAAAGTTAAGTATGTTCTGTGATGGTTTTTTTTCACAGATGCTTTGTTGGCCGACCTTGAGTCCACAACATCCCACATTTCTAAATGCCCACTCTTCCTGTCTGACGAGGCCGCGTACTCCTTCCCTGTTGGGGATCAGAACTACCAACAAGACATCTGCTCGCCATCTCAAGTGCCGCCAGAGAGAAGTCTGAATGGAGTAGATGAATCAGAGGTAACTGAAAGCAGACTGTATGTGTTATTCTGTACGTCCAAGGCTGTTTGAATGCAGATTATTCAGTCAAGGAAATTGCGTGACTTCCCTGAGGAACAAAGTGTACATTTGTAAAGTCAGTGGTGAATTATTGAAACCGACTCTAACCTTATTGTTCAGTCCTTCAGCTCAGCTCTGAAAAGTCCCTGGTCTGGAGAAAGCACCAGTCCAAACCAACACGTTGGCGGAGAGGACCACGTTTACAGGTAAGAATGATTTGCGAGGGGCTTTTATTAACTCTGCAGGATTGAATCTTTAGATGGCGGAGACTTTATTGTACAGGTAGACATTCCACCAGAATAAGCAGATTTTAACTTTTGACACCGCACTAAGTTAAAAAAAACTCATAAAAAAATAAGGATTTTATGAAGAAGTGTAGGTGCTAAGCAATGTATTTTTGCTGTCATCATGGTCTAGTTTTCCTAATAAGCAGAAGAGTAGTGAGTCATCATCAGCCGCTGCCATGAACTCATCTCTGGGCAGCAACCTGTCTGAGCTGGACCGGCTGCTGCTGGAGCTCAACGCCGTGCAGCAGAGCACCCCGGCCTTTCCCACAGAAGGTGCTCTTACAGTTTCTCATATTTCTCCGAAGGGGTGGACATGTCACGTTTTAAATTTAGCATTTCTGTTTTTGTGGTTGGGTGATCTTGTTTCCTGTTCTTTTGTTTTGTCTGTTCTCTTGTTCTGTTTGACTTTACAGACAAAGTAGCTTCGTATATCCTTAAAAGATTAAGCTTTTTTTTTTTTTTTAAGTAGTAGCTCCACCACTGCCTGCAAGCAGCACCAACCGCCACATCCAGGAGAATGGTGTCTCCGCTCCAGGTAAAGTCCCTCCACCCTTTCCGGAGAAGCCGAAGCGCGTTGTGGCAACTCGAGAAATAGAGGATGCACGGCCGAGTGTGGAGAGCCTTCTAGATGAGCTGGAAAGTTCTGTGCCCACACCCATGTAAGAGGGAAGACAAACAGGCAATAACTTGTCACAGTTAAAAAATATATATGTCAATTGGTTGATTTTTTTTATTTTACTGTTTTAGTCCCACAACCATGGTGGTCTCAGATGAGCCGAATCACGGACAAGCGGAGAGCCTGTCTCAGCAACAAGCCAGAATGTCTGCGTCCTCTGCCACACGAGAGTTAGATGAACTCATGGCTTCCCTGTCTGACTTCAAAGTCCAAAGCAATGTGAGTGTGGTTCAAGGCGGGCACACTGGCTGTTGAGATTTTGACACTTAATGACATTATTAATTGTACAAGTCAAATGGGTCATACTGATTTCTTTGTGTCTTTTTTTGCTGACTTCACGCATAACGTTTTCTAATGTTATACGACTTCCTTTATCAGCAGTAAACGTTCACCCATATAAGATAACCATGCCTCTGCTCAGCTTTGCTAAATCTTGCACCTTATTAGAACTGTCCATTGCTAAAGGGTTCATACCCCACTTTTTTACATTTTGTTATGATGACACTGTTCAATGTATCATCCATAAATGGATAAAGCTTGCCACAATCCCAAGTCTACAAAGACATGGCTGTCCATCAAACATGACAGGCCATTAGAGACTTAGAAATTAATTAGAGACAATAAAGACTTGAGACTGGGCAGATGTTCACTTTTCACCAGGACAATGAATAAATGTACAACCAGAGCTACACTGGACATTTGTTTGTAATGTGACAAAATGTTAAATAGTTCAATGACACTTTATTTTCGGTTGCAAGTATGTGACTTTGTATGTCTGAGTTCATCTGTAAAAGCAGGTCCAGTAAATTAAAACGGCATTAAATATATTTTATTAATTAAGATTTATGTTTAGATTCATTTTGTAATTTTATAAATGCCTTCTGTATGACATTCTTTACCGTTCATTTCTTTCAACTCATTCTCTATTGTTTTGGCCTTGTTTTTCTTCTCTGTCACTGTCTGTTGTTTTTGTTGGTTCATCACCTTCATTCCATCACTGTTCCCGACTCAGTCCAGCTCTCAGTTGTCGGTCAATCAGGATTCTGGTGATCCTTTTTTGGGTGCTGGATCACCTGTTGTTCCAGCTGTAGCAGACCTATCTGTAACACCTCAGGATACTCCTCTACCTTTGGGCTCCACTTCCCCTTCTTCGACACTTCTTTCAGTGGAACTTCACATAGATGAGGAGGGTTACTCAGTTCCTACATCTTTATGTGGTCCAACTGTAGTAACTACATCTTCTAAGAACCTTCAGTACTCCCGGATCCAACAGAAAGATCAAGGTGGAACTGTCACATCTGAGGTCTCACATTTGGAGAGCTTTAATGTCTCCAGTGCTTTGACGCCTCCAACCCAAAGGGAAGTTAGCAGTCCTGCACATACTTTATTAACAAAGGTTTCTGCATGTAAAGATACTGCTGCAAGAAGCTCCAGTCCAGCCGTCGTACCCAAGAGTCCAGTTACTCAATCTAAAATTCCCAGTCCCAGTAAAGCAAAAAGTCCCAGTCCTGCTGACATAAAATCTAAAAGCCAAGTATTTACAAAGGGTCTAAGTCCAGTTATGGTGCCCACTCTCCTGGAAGCTGTTCCCAGGCCATCTAGTCCAATAACTGTTCCTAGGTTTTCAAGTCCGGTTCCAAAAAGTGCAAGTCCATTGTCAGTCCCTGCTCTCTCTAGCCCACTGTCTGTCCCGAGGAGTGCTAGTCCTGACACAGTTGGACGAAGTTCTAGTCCTGTGACTATTCCATTTCGTTGTAGTCCTGTTCCAAAGACTGCAAGTCCTCTGACTCTTCCTCATAACTCCACTTCTCTACCCAAGAGCTTTGGTGCTGAAGCAATTCAAAGAAATTCCTCCCCGGTAACGCTTCCAAGTCTTTCAAGTCCAGTAACAGTTCCAAAGAGTGACAATTGGGTTCCTAAGGGTAGTCCTCAAGTCTTTAGAAAAACATTCACTACATCACACACCAGTAGCCCCAGAGCTTCTCCAGTTTCTCTTGCTAGTGTGCCAATAAACACCCAAAATTCCCCAGAAAATACAGGAGATGTCTTGGATTTGACATGGCCATGCCAGGAACCTTTACTGGATGACGCCTTTGATAAAATCCTCGCTCCCGATTCTAATCAGCTGACTGAGAACCAGCCTCCTGCATGTGTAGTTCCTGGTGATGAAGAAAAATCCTGGGAGGAAGAAGTTGGAATTTACCCTGAATTTAGCAGAGAAGGGACCCTGACGCCCATGACTGAGTCGAGTTGGATGGATGAGTGCTTCACCCCCTCCTCCTGCCCCGGGACGCCAGATGCAGCGCTGGACCTGCCAGTACAGCAGCCCTCTACTGTCGATCGACTGTCTGCGTCTGGTCAAGTAGGCATCTGAGCTCTCCCAAAATAAGCTGCTGGCATGAAAATGCTGAGGATTTTAGAGCTCATGTGGCATTTCTTTAACTTTGCTTCATATCCAAAACATTCCTATCCCAATGACAAAAGCTTATTTTGGGTGAGCAGTTTGTTCAGGCCTTAAAGGAGTTGTGAAATGGTACAAACATGTTGAGAGATTCCTCCTTCTCTGTGGTGTGATGCATGTGGTGTCTTATAGCAGTCACAGAATGGCTCGAGGGAGAAGATTTTTTTGCAGAGAATGTTTATGACTGATGTTGAAAGCTTTGCTGAAAGATTGTCGACGCACGTCTGCACTTGCTTTTCTTTGACGTTAGTCTGTAGTGGTGCTTTTCAAGCACGCTGATGGTTCTGATAGACATAGATGCTGAGAGACGCTAGTAATGCACATGGATTTCTGAGTGTTTGGAGTTTTGCTTCTTGTTGTTTGGCCTTTCCTTGGCATCTGTACAAATTTGGAAAATTTAAATGTCGTCACTTATTCAAGCATTAATCACAAGGATGACATAACAATTATAACAATCATTAACAGATGTTTTTAGCCGATGCTGTTGCTCTTTTCATGCAAAATACATCAAATATGAAATGCAATTACTAAGAAGTACTTAGATAATGCAACTTTTAGCTGAGAATCTGCACACTGAAACTATTACCAACTATGGAAAACAAATAGTGAAGAAAAAGGGGAATTAAAAGGTGTTCAAGATTACACAATACAAATTTTCTTCTCACTACCAACCAGTGACTCAATACTTTAAAATATTTGCCTTGAAACAACTTAGGCAGCAAGTTCAGCCTCTAAAATCATAAACCTGGATATTCAGGAATTAATGGAAGACTTGAGCCTGTTTGTGCTCCTGATAAGAGAGATACTTACCTCCACAAATTATAGTGTGTGGTCACAGGACACTGACTGACTCTCTTTGTTGCTTGGCAGCCTGATGGTTTCCATGCTGATTGCATAGTGGTTGGGCATCTAATCGTCATCCTTTTGTTTTTCAGAAGAATTGTATTTTATTTAGTCTGCGTGGTTTCTGTTTTATTGCCTTGCTTAATTAATTATTGCCATTTTTTTCCCAGGCAAAGGCCAGCGGCCCATTAAACATGGCTTTGCGACTTTTGTGTCAGAAACTGCCAGTTGAGAATGATTGCTCTAGAGATTGTAGATCCTTACTCAAAGTATGAGATTTTTAATAGGCTGCCAACATTTCCGAATTCGGCATCAATCTCGGAGGTTGAAAGGATAAAACAGAGCACCTTAGCTGTAGCACGTTCAGTCTCCTGGTATGTGCTGAAGTCATCTCCAGGTCAATTTGCCCATTCGCCAATACAGTGTAACATTCCCAAAGCAGGTATGAATTGACTTTTTTGGCAAAGTCAGTTAAGAAACAACCAAAACTACAGAAGTAGGAAACGCTAAAGAAGCAAAAACTGCTTTATATTATATTATAGAAACTATTAGCGAGATTAGCACAGCTAGCGCTGCGTAAACAGCTAGCACCATAAGTATTTCATAAGACTCTTAACTCTGAGATTTAAAAGAAAGCTACCAGCATTTTCAAATCTACCATGTTAACAACTTGAAAGGATAAAACAGGGCAACTTTGCAGTAGCACATTCAGCCTTCCTTTCTGCTGAAAGTCTCATTCTATCTTGCTTTCTCTCAGCCTCGATGAAGTGCAGACATGTCTTGAAATATTGTAAAAATGACAGCACGACATATCGTGACTATATCCTCATAGCAATATCAGTGTGTGCAATATTCATGTCGCAAAGTACTCTGGAGTGCAGTGATAGTGATAAATAGTTATTAAAAGTTATGAACCTGCATTTTTATGTTATTGTAATATTTACTAAGTTGGACAGAGTCTTACAGCGGCAGATACTCACACCAGATGCGAACGAGATTGCCCAAAATGCTATAGGTCACAGAGTGTAGGAAGCAAAGATGGGAAAGAGAGAAAAAATAGGCATATATTACTGATATTGTCATTGCAATATTTACCAGTATTATCACCATCGCAAGATTTTCTAATATCCTGTAGCTCTGAAATACAGTTTTCCTTTTTGTATGTCTCTGTGCCCCCAACTCCATTTTTGAACACCTCACTTACAAATACAATTGCTCATTTTGAGTATATCTTTCCTACCCCAACAACACACCAAACAAGTGTTGTTAGTGCGACCTGTTAGCTCTATTGAATAGTACGTTTACTGATGGGGAAAAAGATTTCAAAAGTTTCCAGCTGGCTGCTCACTGGCATCAGATTTCTCAGTGCATCTCTAACTTTAGTTGTCCAGCATGACTTAGATTCAATAGTGAAGGCTGTACTTAAATTTAAGGTTGCAGTGGTTTTGCTCACAAAAGTCATTTAACATTTAAATGGAAAGCTGTTTGGCAATCTGAAGTTAAGTCAAGTCAAGTTTATTTATATAGCACTTTTCAGCAACAAGGCACTCAAGGTGCTGTACATAAGGAAAAACATTACAATGATACAGAAAATCAAACAACAGAGGTAATTAAAAAAATAAAGAGAATAGAATGATAGATAAGAAAATGAAAGGAAAATTGGACTGAAAACTTAACTAATAATGTTAAGATAATACATTCAAAGGCCACTCTGAAAAAATAAGTTTTTAATCTTGATTTAAAACAACTTGTTGTTTTGTCGCTTTTACAGTTTTCGGGGAGTTTTTTCCAGATTAGAGGAGCATAAGAACTAAAAGCTGCTTCACCATGGTTGGTTCTGGTTCTGGGTATGCAGAGTAGATTTGAGCCAGAAGACCTGAGAGGTCTGGCTGGTTGATACACTGACAACAAGTCTGTAATGTATTTTGGTGCTAAGCCATTCAGTGATTTATAGACTAACAGAAGTATTTTAAAGTCTATTCTCTGAGCTACAGGGAGCCAGTTTAGGGACTTTAGAACCGGGGTGATGTGCTCCACTTTCTTAGTTCTAGTGAGGACGCGGGCAGCAGCGTTCTGGATCAACTGCAGCTGTCTGATCGACTTTTTAGGCAGACCTGTGAAGACACTGTTGCAGTAATCTATTCTACTAAAGAGGAACGCATGAATTAGTTTTTCAAGGTCCTGCTGAGACATTAGTCCTTTAATCCTGGAGATGTTCTTTAGGTGTTAGAATGCCGACCTTGTTACTGTCTTTATGTGGTTCAGGTCCATCACTACACCCAGGTTTCGAGCCTGACTGGTAGTTTCTAGCTGTATTAACTGAAGCTGTGTGCTAACTTTTAAACGCTCTTACTTTGGTCAGAAGCAAGTGCTCGAATGTCTGGCCTCTGTAATGAGATGTTCAGTACTGGTACTGTGAAGCTTGCGATGCAAAATGGGATTTACTAATACATGGCATGATCCCGGATTCCCACACCTCCTTATCGTCCACCCTTCAGCTCAAGTCGGTTATCCGCCGCACCAAAGAGACATCCAATGTGCATCCGATGTACAGGGAGGGATTGCTCAGACGTAAGATGGGACCAATCATTGTGAATAAAAGCAACTCCCAAGATCGGCTCATTGAGGAACTGCAGGGAAAGCTGGGGATTGGGCGAGTGGAGCGTAGGCGGAAACAACAGCCGGATGATTGGTTGACGGAAGGAGTCATCGTTATGTCCAACCCGCAAAGAACACGGGAGGAAGGGATCCAGCCACCTGTGGATAAGGTAGACAGACACCAAGGAACTGTATCTAGTAGGATAATGTAGGATTATGTTCTGTCAACTTGGACATTAAATTTTAGTTTTTTGGCCGTTTGAAGCTCTTTCTGTTCCTGTTTTTTCCATTCTATCTGCATTCCTGTCCTTTGTCTGTTGTCCTTCCCTTTTCCTTCTTTTCACCAGATCATCATCCCTCCCGAATCACCTGCCCCACAGAGAAAAGTCCTCCCTCCTCCGCTGTCTCCCCCAGCACCCAAAAAGCCCCCACCAGTCAACCAGACACCCCCACCACTACCTCCGCCACCTCCAACACCCCCTCCTCCACGAGAGCCCACCCCTCCACCCCCAAAGGAGCCCACACCTTCCCCCATCTTGCCCCCTCCATCACCTAGTCCTCCACCTAAGCCTGTCACACCACCCCCAGCCCCCAAGGTCTTTGTATCAGTTGGTTGTCAGACAGAGTACGACCCCGTCTTCCCACCAATGCAGGCATGGATTACCTCTCATACTCTCTCTCAATCTTCTTTACATTTAAGATTTGTTTTACTTGTTTACATATTTATTTGCTTATGGCTGCTCTGTAATTCGTAGGGCTCTGTTTTTTGGCCAGAGGTCAAACTTGGTCAGAAATCCAGCCGGTCCAGGTTACAAGGGGTTGTGACACTTTGAGTAGAGAGACTGAGCCCCTTTTCTAATTCTGACATCAGACGGCGCCAAGAGCCGTGTGTTTGGAGTCGAAGGGAGAATTTAAGAGCTTAGGAGAAAGCAGACTGTAACTCCCCAAAGTTCCCGTTGCACTAAGTGTCCTGCCGTGCTCGGGAATGGTAGGCTTGCAGTGCAGCCGAAACCTAATCTGGCACATGACAGCACAGTTACCACCACATTTATAGCAGGACTTAAGTCAACAGGTCCCATGAGTTTAGATACCGGCTTATTGAAGTTAAAGACCCATCATGTAGTCCACACTGCCTTTATTGAAGTTTTTTAGTGAGTACCTGTGGAATAATGCAAGTAGCTTTAAACATGCTTCTGAATCACAATGTTTTTTTTATTACGTCAGAGGTGAGGAGGTCATTTGTGTAAAAGAGAATTCATGGAGGAGAGGTGCTATTTTCTCTCTCAGGGGAATGTGGGAGTCTTGAAGATCCAATAACCACACCATCTGAGAAGGTCTGAGTTTGCTTACACTGCAGCAGCCAAATACACTCACATATGACGTTGATATCATGGAGTCATCCTAAAGGCCTGCACAGAAAACCTAGGCTTCATCCAAATATGTCTTGACATTTCAACTGCTATAAAAGAAGGGATATCACACTGTTCATAAGTGGAAAATGATCAGTTTCAAATCAATTCAGTTTATTATTAGTTCATAATGTCAAAATTCAACAGTATTTCTTCTGGATCTTCAAAAGGTCAGTGTCAAATAAAAAAAGAAAAACATGAAATAAGTGCATTAATACAAAGCTCCATTACTATCCTCTGCAGAACCTTTTGAAGTTATCACAAAAATTACAACAAGCAAACACCGACAAATATTATGATTATTTAGGTTTTCTTAGAAGTTGGATTTGGAAGAAATGATGTCACAGACTTAAGGGCAGACTCCACGCGCATGTCCACAGAATCAATTACGTGCAACTATGTTTTGCCCTTTAAGCGTGCGCTAGCTGCAAGTGGGAAAGTTTTGGGATTTGTTATGGTGCTAACTACTGTCAGCAATACAATCCCATAATGTGTCTCTTTTTTTTTTTTAAAGGAAAATGTTCACAAATGGAGGATGTGCAGTGTAGTGTATGCCTCTGGTTTAATGGGGTACACATTGTCAAAAGCGCTGATAAATAGTTTACAGTATACCTGCAATTTTAACTACTTTTATATGCACAGCAGCCATATTTGAGGCTGAACTCAGGGCTGTTCAGAGAGCTTAGACTTTTGCAGCTGGAATACCTGCTTTAACTTGTTGTTTTACAGACTGGGAACACAGAAAGTACAAATTAAACGAACCATAATACAGAAGTGGAAACCTTCTGATTCAATACAGATTATCCTGTTTCTCAGTTTTTCTTAAATGGATAATTAATTCAGATTTATGTTTGTGTTAGATCCAGTCACAAGGGAAGGGCTCAACAGGTGCACCGGCCAACAAGTTGGACAACATGTTGGGAAGCCTGCAGTCGGACCTCAACAGACTCGGAGTCCAGACCAACGCTAAGGGGGTCTGTGGTGCCTGCAAGAAACCAATTGCTGGACAGGTAATGATAGAGAATCTTCCAGATCACATTCAAGCTATTTCCTCCAACATAGCAGAAAAATGAAACTCCATAATGACCAGTTTACCAGCATTGCAGAAAAAGAAATTATTTCTATAAATAATTTGCCCCAGCAGCTGCACAGAGGGTAACATTTTGTAGTTGTCAAAATTGTTTGAAGATTTTTAGTCCTAATAGTTATTATTTTAATCTGGAATGTTTTAATTGGTATTCACGGTAAAGAGCTAAATGGCCTCAGTTAGTTTTCCTACATAGATCCATCTTTTGTAGGTCACATTTTTGACAAAATCCAAAACGCTGCTATGCTGATCTTAAAGCTTTTGAAAATGCAGATCCCAAAATTAATAGAGGTTATTTCATGGTGATACTATGCCCATTTGCCGAAATCTCGTAAGCTTTTAAGACTCCATCATGATGAAAAGAAGTTTGCCCACCAGATTTATTTGGCATAATTAAAGGGTTGTTCGTGATGAAAGAGGTCATACAGATCACTTAACATCAAAGCCTTTTCAGTTAATTAATAATTTAAGTCATATTTAGTCGATAGATTTTGTTCAGTTGGATTAATGTTAAGACCCAGTAAGCTTGCATTCTCTACTTTATTAAATTGTTGCTTCACAAGTGCAAAAAACCTGTGAAGCAACTAGACCAGACATTTCTGCAGAAATCTCTCACTTGACCTACATTGCAATTTTTAAAGCAATTTTTGCTGTGGTTGTAAACTGTATATCTTGCCTGCAAGGTTTAATCAGCAACTCAAAAAAGTGCTACTTTGAATTTTAGCATGTGAATAGACATCTGCTACAGCTTGCAGTAATCTCAACGCTTCTTGCCGAGCTGCGCTGCAGGGTTTTCCTCTTGCCTAGAAAGCTCATCCCACTTTAATGCACCGTGTCTCCCCACACCAGGTGGTGACTGCCATGGGCAGAACATGGCACCCAGAGCACTTTGTGTGCACCCACTGCCAGGAAGAGATAGGCTCTAAAAACTTCTTTGAGCGTGATGGGCTGCCTTACTGCGAGAAAGACTACCACAACCTGTTCTCACCGCGCTGCCACTACTGTAACGGACCCATTCTGGACGTTAGTAATGCATACACCCAAGCATCCACACACACATCCACATACAATGAACAGTCATACTATATTATTTATTTATTCATAAGGTAATGGATTAAGACCTCAGTGGAAAAGCCAGTAAGTAATGGAAGGTGCATGTCCTTCTAGTAAGGCACAGTGTCCTGGAAACAGCTGAAATGAGGTTTTAGGGAGATGAATATTTTTGCAAGGTACTTGTGCATAATGCAGAGCTTTTTCAGATGGAAACAAGTAATTAAATTCTCAACAATGAATGAGCAGGTCACTACTTTTTCCACTGACTTAACCAGCTCTGATTCTCACAGACAAACTCATATGTGTGTCACTGCATGTTCCTCTCTTGTCTCACTTGTCAGCACTCAGTCTTATCTTCATGGTGACACACTACCTTTGACACACACACACACACACACGCACACACACACACACACACAGAGTGCCAGAGGCATTTGCAGGAAACCAGTCGGTGGATGGGGGACTTTAGACTGCAGGAAGGCCGACATGAGTCAGTGCCAAGGCTTCCTAACTGATCCTCACCCACTGATTGACTTCCGCATTTGAAGCATCGCTTGCTTACTCTGAACACCACTGAGATTTTTCACTTGAGTAAAAATAAAAATATGTCTAATATGTCTGTACTATTAATGATTTAGAATGACATTGGTCAGAAATTGTACACAATGCTGTCTTGCTCCTCCTGGTGGCCACGTTGTAAATCACTTAGATCTCTGATGAAGAACTTTGCAACACACTGGTGTGTAGTTAGTAATCGTCTCTCTAATGCAGACTTTTTCCATTTAAGAATGTTTGAACGCAAATGCTTCTTGTATTGAAATTTAAAGTGGTCTTTGAGCTGTAGCTGCTTAGATATGCAGTCAAGACTGAAAAACACGTAGCCAGTCTTACTTTGTGAACTTTTTCTGCCCTCTCCTGGCCTCAATGATAGTTTCTCCTATCATTACATACAAGCTGCTCTTACATTTAACTTTCCTTGTAAAGATAAATCACTTTTCCTCCTGTTTAAATTTTCAAATTTGAGATTGAGAGGAATTGACCATTTGCTGCTCTGATTTTGCAGAAAGTAGTGACAGCTTTGGACAAGACCTGGCATCCAGAGCACTTCTTCTGTGCTCAGTGTGGATCCTTTTTTGGGCCAGAAGGTAGGAGCCACACTCATTATTATTATTAAGGATGGTATTGGAGATTTCAATCTGTTTTTGTCTTTGCTGCTGTTTAGGTTTCCATGTTAAGGATGGAAAGGCGTTCTGCAGAAAGGACTACTTTGACATGTTTGCTCCTAAATGTGGCGGCTGTACCCGGGCCATTCTGGAGAACTACATCTCTGCCCTGAACTCACTCTGGCACCCTGAATGCTTCGTGTGCAGGGTGAGCCACTGGCTGCATCCCAAACTATTTAGATTTAAGGACCCCTTTCATAAACGTCACGTTTTAACCCATTAAACGTGTTCAAAAGACATTTGTATTTCTCAGATAAACAGTGTCTTTTCGATGAATTGTGACGTTATAACCACAAACCTGTGTTATTGAGATTTTATGTGACAGAACAACACAAAGTAATGCTCAACTGTGCAGGGAAAGGGAATTGATTTAGCATTTTGCCACAAGCCAAGTGTCATATTTCCTTTGTCTCTATGAAACACTGGATGTATTTGGAAAAAAGGTGCTTCAGTCAGATGAGACCAAAATTAAACTGTAATGACGACCTGCAAAATGTCGTAAAAATGTTATTTGTGCCAGAACTGCATATCAGCCAAAGATTCCTAGATTTACAAAGTAAATATGACTGAATTTGAGCTATTTTGCAAAGGATTATGGGTAAAAGGTTAATTCTCTATATGTTCAAAGCTTGCTGAGATAACCCCTAAAAGACTTGCAGCTGTAACTCCAGCTAAAGGTGGTTCTACAAAGTACTGTTTCAGGGAGGGGTGATACAAAAAGAACGCTTTAACGTTTGCTTTTATCTCCACGTCAGATCTTTACCACAGAAAATCCAAATAAACTAAATTAAAGTTTGCGGTTGTAACTTGAGAAGAATTTGTTTTAGGGTTATAAATACTTTTGCCAGGAACTACATTAAGAGCAAAGTTGATATCAGTGCCATGCAGATGCATTTCTGCTTCGAGTCTGCTTCATAGGGTCAGATAAGGGTTACCCATTCATTGGGGTTTTTATAAGGCAGATCTACCCAAAGACATTTTAAAACCTTGATACAAAAAAAACCAGTACATTTTTAACAAGCACAGATATTTCTTTAAGTAACAATGAACTTCCAGAGGAGTTTGCATATAAATCCTACATTCCAGACTCAGTTTTCCGCTTTGTTTTCCAGGAGTGCTTCACCCCGTTCATAAACGGCAGCTTCTTCGACCACGACGGCCAGCCGTACTGCGAGTCCCATTACCACGAGCGCCGCGGCTCCCTGTGCTCCGGCTGCCAGAAACCCATCACCGGCCGCTGCATCACAGCCATGGGCAAGAAGTTTCACCCGGAGCATTTTGTGTGCGCTTTCTGCCTCAAGCAGCTAAACAAGGGCACCTTCAAAGAGCAGAACGACAAGCCGTACTGCCACGGCTGCTTCGTGAAACTCTTCAGTTAGACTATGTCTGCTGTATGTGCAATGAGTGTGAGTAAGAATGCACAAGGGGATTAAGGTGCACCTATGTGTCTATGTGCGTCGCTCAGAGTTTTTAAACACATAATGAGGGTAGAAATGTTTCTATCAGGTATGACACTGAAAGGGATTTGCCACCTTTTACACTTTTACTAAAGGCCTGTCAATGGAGCCCACAGAGATTTTTATTTGGATTTTTGTTCCTGAGTGTGCCAGGAACAAGAAAGAAAATGTTGCTTTCTTCTTGTTTGTGTGTAAATGAATAGTTTTGATTTGTAAAGTATTTTCCCCATTTAGCAGAGCAAGACCTTGCATCACATGATGGTTGGCCTGTGCTGACTGTTTTTGCAGATCTGAGACAGCTGCTTGATTGCATGGACCACTGAGAGTAAATATAAACAGTTTTAAAGTACTATGAGTGTTTTGATGAGCAGTGTTTGGACACTGAGTAGTTATAAAAGATGTATTTTTCTAATTCTGGAAACTTCTGAGGTGCCATTTTGGAATACCTGAACCACTTTTTGATATGTAAATGTATACAGACACATGTCCTATTTGCTTCAACATAGACCTGTTTGATCACTTCAACTTCAAATATCCCGTTCAGACCAGCTTTAAATGTATTTTATATGTTAGTGTCAATTAGTTCTTATTTTTCTACAGATTTCTTATAAAAACATGTATTTTTTTTTCATTTTCAGCACACATTTCACTTCCAGTTTTAGTAGAGATGCACTGATCTGGATTTTCCTGGCTTCATTTTGGGTTAGATTCAAAATGACTACTACTATCAAAGAACCTGTAGAATTTTTTTTTTTATTTTATTTGTTATGGCCCTCAAGAAATAAATCAGAATTGACAGATCAGACTTCAAAGGTAACCTAAAATCAGTATCGCCCTGAAAAATCCCGATCGGTGCATCTCTCCCTAACCATTATCTATTTTAAAAAAAACAAAAGAGCACTGAAAAACATTTTGATGGTTCTGCATTTATGGGTGGAAAATGGTGGAAGTTTTTAGTTTAATGCATTTAATGAATAGGACATAAAACAATATTTTTCTATGTTTGACCTGCTGATCATGGAACCAACCATCCGATCTTTGGATGATCAATCGGCGCATCTATTTTAGCTCACTTACTTCTAGAAAAATGTATTGAGTGAAACTTTGTTTTAACTTGACTACAGCACCACGAGTGTTGTGCAATCTACATTCACAATGATCATATAGTTTTTCCATCTACTTATAGAAAAATAAAATCAGTTCAGTTTAAACACGGATGTGTAATATTTAGATTTGATTTAAACCACAGATGCATTTCATGAGGAAAAACTGAAATGGATTGAAAATTGACATTTCACTGCTGTTATTTGCAGTTAATAAACTAAAAAACTATATTTTTGAAAATTTCAGCATTTTACAGCCTATGTGCATTTATCACTGTTTTTCATGCATCTATAAAACTAGTTAAATATTGTGCGTTTTGATTCGAAGCATGCCAATATTTTTTATTTGGAGTTTTATAAGCACCGGCTGCTAGTTGCTGTTACAATCATCTACATTTCTACACCTATAATATGCTGAGCCTCATCTGTTTTGATCAAAATGTGTGTTTTGGAGCAATTAAAGGCTCACTCTGGTATGCAAAGAGCTGGCTCTGTTAGCATGTAGCCTACTGTAACGACAGTCGGTCTCATTCCTTCAACACAGACACATGTACCAGCGCAGAGGAAACACAGCCTGCTGTCTCTGTGTTACGAATTGTCCTCCTGAGGTATCGGTGCAAAGGTCACTGATGGAAGATGGATGCTGGTCTTTACTGGTCAGGAATCAGGATAAGACTCTAAACCAGTGTTAGAACTTTATGGGAAAAAAAATAATAATTACATTACGACGCTTTTCGTCTTTATTTCACTCACCGCCTGCTTTTGCCTGAAATCAATCGTTAGATTTTTAGGGGTCAGGATGACTACGCCATTGCCTTCAGTTTTATATTGTGCAGAAAATTCATACACAAACTCCAATGTGCCAATTGTGTCAATGCAATAACCTTTCAGACACTGTGGAGCTCTCAAGCGTTTCCTGTGATTTTATTGTACTTTTTTTTTTTTTCCCGAGCTGAAGTCTGGGGGTCGTGCTGCGTTTTAGCTGAACTATACACTGTAGCAGACGAGCCATGGAAAAACTTGCTGTTGTTTAGCGTTCACATGTAGCTCGTTGCGATGCGATGGATGTAGCAGGCGACGATGCGGGTGTTGGAGAACAAGACTCGGGTTTGCTCGTGTTTATTTATCTCATGCTAAATTGCCTTACATTTTCTGCTTCTGTTGGAGAACTTGTATGAGGAAAACAAAGCTTTTTACTTGTAACGCAACTATGTGAATTTTGCTTTGTAAATGGAGTTACAGTCATTTAGCGTTTGGCTATTCTAATTTTCTCATGAGCTATTCATATGTGTGGGTGAGAGGCAAGTCTTTGTGGGTCCTGATAACTAATTGGTGAACCTCTGCAAATAAAAGAGAAAAATACAAATTTCTGGCTTTGTTTCATTACATTTTTAATTTTCATCACTGTTTGTATGCGTTGACAATATGTTGGTGGCATATACCATCATTTCATTTAAATGAGTTTATTCACGTTTACACTTTGGTTTTGGTCCAACATCTAGTACAATATGTAGATTTAATATACTTTGTTAATTTGCTTTTCATACATGAAAAAGTACCAAACTAGTTATTTTTTGTCTTTCTGTCCTTGTGATACTTCAAAAAAATGTTCTGCTTGTTTTAAAAATGTTAATTTTTTGCCATTTATCCTGATTTAAATTAATGAACAATTAAACAAAGAGCAAAAATCAAAGATAGAAGGATATGTTTATTAATCATTATTTTTACAGTTGCTTTAACACAAGTAGGAGCACTAACCGAGATATAAACTGGCACAAATCCCCTCTCACGGACAGCTAAAACGTCTCGTATTTCTTTACCTTCTAATGGACAAGGAGCTAAACAGGATTCAGCTCTAGATGTCTGAGCAGAGAGATGATCAGGTTCATTTTTTATAATGGTTCGTAACACTTCAAAGCAAACAGATTTCATTATCTTTACTGTAGTAGTTTATTAAAAGCAACAGAAACCACAACGTCACCCTGGAGAGATGAAGAGCTGTATGCAACATGTTTTCTGTACAATCACCCTTATTGTCCTGTGCTCCTTTCTATTTAGCCTCTGACCGTGTCAGGGTTTGACCTGCAGTTTAGGAACCACTAAGTAGGACAAGGCATCAAAGGTTGGAACATCACAGAAAGAACTTCGTTTGAACAATATATTATTCCAGAATCTGCTTTAATGAATATGGCTTCACAATACCTACTAATACCGCCATGACGATGTCGATCATAATAAACACAGATTTAACTCGCTTCCTCTCTTTCTTTACTATGACCACAATGTCCTCGCCGCAGTCACTGAGCTTTCAGTATCTCAGCAGGTGCTGATTGTTTCTGGTACAGTCTACTGAATCTCCAGAAATAAAATGTGTGTCCAATAAATATCGACCAGCAGGAAGTCACCTGTAGTTGTTTTGGTTTGATGTGGGGTCTCCCTACCATCAACCGGCAAAACGGGGACCAGAACCACAACAAAATGGCAACAGAGAATAACACAAAGTTGCCAGAAAAAATTTGAACAACATTTAAAATACACATGAAATTTGAACAACTTTGTGATCATTTAGGTTCGCAATTCATGAGAATACCTCACAACGGAAAACTATGCAAAAGGCCATGAAAATGGAAGAAAGATGGGACAGAATGGGAATGTCTTTGGAAGAAATTGTTGTGTGGATTGGCCAAAAGGTGAACTGGTCTCAGAGCCCATCTCTGTCACCAAGATCTATATCTAAGCAGGGTTGTCCAACTCCAGTCCTCCAGGACCACTGTGCTGCATGTTTTAGATGTAACTTTGCTCCAACACAACTGATTCAAACATGAATATTCTCCTCAGCATGTATTCAAGTTCTGCAGAGACCTGATAATGAACCATTTATGTGATCCAGGTTTGTTCAAGCAATAAAAACCACCAAAAACATGCAGCAAGGCGGCCTGACTTTGGACACCACTGGTGTAGAGCAACACAGGAGAAGGCACAGAGGTCCAAATTAATATGACAGCATACTTGTAAAAAGATAATTATAGTATGAATGAAACCACAAGATTGATCAAGAGTTTTCACAGGAAACAAACAGTCTGACAATACTAAGCTACTCAGCAAAGGCCACATATATATTATTATATTGTTGCGGTGGGATTGGTCAGCTAGTTCAGTACACCTGATGAATACATGTACACAACATCGGGTCACTTTGGGAAGGAGAGGAGGCAACATGAAGTCTGTTATTTGACAGAGCCTGGAGCTGGCCAACAAGATGTGAAGGATGCTGCGTGCTGTCCAGGATCTCCAGGTGCTCCAGGTTCTGCAGCCGGTGAAGATGCAGGAAGTCCTTCTCAGAAACACACTCGTGGCGGAGCTTCAGACTCTTGAGCTTTGGGAACAGCTCTGGGATTTCAGCAACGTTTGCTCCCAGATGTAAAGGCCAGGGGTCTACGTGAAGATGGAGGAGATTCGGCAGCTGCACCGAAATGGCTGAAATGTCCTCTAAAGACAACCTTGAGCAGCACAGCGTGAGGCTGGTCACGGTGGCTGGGATGGAGGTGACGTACATCTTAACAGGTGGGCCTCTGGTGACAGCTAGCTTTGACAGCTCGGGGAGGTTTTGCAGCCATTTGTTCAGGAGAAACACGAGATGTGAACCTGCTGATGACATCTTCTGATACACATCTCCAGAGAAAACCGAAAGGCTGTTCAGATGGGGCACTTTCTTCATTGTATTCACTGGGAAAAAATGGTGTGAGTACTGGATAAGTTCCAGACTGGACAAGGAGGAGATTCCTTCATTAACTGGTCTCTTTGGAACATAGACACAGGCGCGCTTAGAAGACAGGGAGAGATGCTTCAGTTTAGGCAGGTAAGAAAGTATGCTTTCCATTATCCAGATCGGTTCTACTAAGGTCCCAGAATTATGGCAGATCAGAGATGTGAGATTTCTGAGGTGAGAAATAAAAGGAAGGAAGCTGGATTTAATGGGAAACGTTACATCACACAGACTGAGGTGAGTGAGCTGCTCCAGGTGAGATCGTGTGTGTGCGTCTAACACCACGTCGCTGTTTCTTACAGCCAGACGCTTCAGATGAGGAAAGTCTTTACCGAAGTTCAGGTTCTCCGTGGCGCTTTGCTCTATAACCACTGCGGAGAGATCAGGAAGCTCCTGGGAGAGCTGCCTCCAGTCCTTGGCTCCGGGATTCCTCATCACCACGCTAGTGACTTTCCTACGACGAAGAGAGTCCCAGAACCGTCTGGTGTAGGAGCTATTTCTAAAAGTCAGGACTGCAGTCCAGCCTCTCCAAAGAGACCAGTGGTCGACGAGTTTCTTGAAGTACTTGCAGGAAGCCCGGAGGCTGAGTTTGTCTGGCACGGACAGGTATCCGAAAACATGGGTCCAGACCTCAGCCGGAAGGTTCAGAGGAGGCAGTGCCATCCTTATGGCCAGATAAAGAATACTCCAGCTAGTTTATAGCTCTAGATAAAAGTATAACTCACTTTTGACGCCACGCTGGTTACAGGAAGTTGACGCGGAAGCACCGAGAACGGTGTTGGGTGATGCTATGAAAATGAGCCAATAAATGGTCAGCTCCATCAGGCTCGTACGTCAACTTCCGCGCCATTTTGTGAGTGGCATTTTTAGTTGAACTAAATGCACTAAATGCCCTAAAAGTGCAATTTTTATTATTTTAATCATAGACGGCTGGTCTTACCAATGTTTTATGCGTCTAAGTTGTCTTTTTGTGTTTCATGTCCTGTTTCTTTTAACCTTTTTATTTTTTGTTTATGTCATTAAATGTAATTTTTCTGCACAAAATGCAGGTCCTGTGTGATATTATAAAATGCTTAAAAAACTTTTAAAAAGTTCGCGTATTATACTTGAAACTGAATTAAATTCAGAGATCTGGTATATTTTCAGGGGGAAATAAGAGTAAATTAAACCGCACTCGCATAGTGTTTCGTATTGGTTCTTCTGTCTTATTTTGAGTTGCAGCTGTCATTCGTTTTGTCTCAGTTCCTGCAACTCTTTGTACTAAAATTGTCATACATTGCATGAATATAATATATATAATTCTACAAGCAATTTTGCCAAATATGTTGGACCAGTTTTTATCGCTTTTTTATCGTGGTTAATTTGCCAGTCAGAATATGGCGGAAACGATGACGTATCGTTTCTGCAGAGTAACGAAGCCAATGAGGATTCTACCCTTGTCCTTCATGTCTGCTGTGATTGGTCGGTTTTGTTCAATATAATATTCTCGCGGACAATCCTCTTCCTCTTTCTTTCACGCGACCCTATTGCGCGGTGAGTCAATTGTGTCGCTCTCTCAAAAAGCGAAACACATTATGTTAAAACGGCTTGTGTGTTGTTGAAGATTTATATTGAATTAATAAACATGTTCGCCACACAACGGAGTATATTTCTTAATCCTATATTGGCTGTAAAAGCAATTTTACTTACCGTGGCCTTTCATGCTATTGCTAGCCTCCCGTTAGCCGGCTAACGTTAGCTATGGACCACATGTCTGCTGGCTCTTGATGGTGTCATTAGTTTTCGTGCTGTTCTCACAGGACATTTTCAATTAAATCTGTTCCTTTACAGATTACACCTTGTCTTTAAACCAGCTGCTAAGCGATCCTTGGAAGCACATCCAAGATGCCCAGGGAAGACAGGGCCACGTGGAAGTCCAACTACTTTCTGAAAATCATCGTAAGTCGTAGGACTTGACACACACAGATGCTCTGTTTAGGAATATCTCGTTCCCTTTGTAATGAGATGTCTTGACATGCAGTGGTTTTTTGTAGCAACTTTTGGATGATTATCCAAAATGCTTCATCGTGGGGGCAGACAACGTGGGCTCCAAGCAGATGCAGACCATTCGTCTGTCTCTACGTGGAAAAGCTGTGGTGCTCATGGGTAAAAATACCATGATGCGCAAAGCCATTCGTGGTCACCTGGAGAACAATCCTGCTCTGGAGAAGTGAGTAGCTTTGATGGTTTTTGTTCTGATCTAGCAGGATATCTACTGTGCAGCTGTTGTGGTGCTGTATTGTCGTTCCCCCTGCTAAAAGTAACATGTCTCCAGCTATCCCTGTCTGTCGACTTCCTTCGACTGCTAGGGACGCAAGGTCTCAGACACTAAACTCTGTTTCTGTGCTATTTAACTATTTCTGATCTTGCATCTATATAATATCAGATTGTTTAATGTCACAGGCTCCTGCCCCACATTAAAGGGAATGTAGGATTTGTCTTCACCAAGGAGGATCTGACTGAGATCCGGGACTTGCTGCTGGCCAATAAGGTAAAAGCATTAATGAATATTTGTGAATTGTGCCCTTTTTTGGTAAACCTTTTGAAAAATTTCTGTATTAAAGAGTCATACCCAGGGTTCCTTTACATGTGGAGAAAAGGGATGGAGTATGGAAAGTTTTCATGATTGTTTTACATTTGTTTATAGAAATCTTAAAATTGTACTCATACTCATCAATTTGTCTCTTTATCAGTTAGTCAGGGGACCAAGTAGCATAACATTATGGGATTTTCATTTATCCATCTGTATTTTCATCATTGATCTATCTATTCCCTTGACAATTCATATTTTTGCATATCTGTCAATTTAATTGTTGTAGGTTTCATTATTTAAAACATGACCACTGAATAGTTATGCTGTATATTCATAGTGAAATTTATTTAAACTTCATCTGCTTGAAATGACGATAAAACTGGAAATTTCAGTCTAGGCAGCATTGGAATTTTTCATCAAAATATGCATTGGAACCTTGAGATTTGCCACAGGAATGACTTAATAATTTGAATAACAAATTGTGTCATCACATCACTGGATTGTTTTATTGGATTGTTCCTGTCAACAAAAAGTTTTCATATCTCAATCTTATTGATGTGCAGGATAAGTTACAATGCAGCCTGTGCGGTACTGTATTGTCGTTCCCCCTGCAAACAATAACCTGTTTCCTCGCTATCCCTGTCAGTCATTTTCCATTGGCTGTCAGGGACGTAAGGTTTCATACACTCCAAACTCTGAATGTCAAGTAAGTTTAAAACTGCATTTTAAAACTTGGCCATAGCAAAAGGATAAAAGGTTACTGTGTTGCACCCTAGGTGCCTGCAGCTGCCCGTGCTGGAGCCATCGCCCCTTGTGATGTGACGGTGCCAGCTCAGAATACTGGACTGGGTCCTGAGAAGACCTCTTTCTTCCAGGCTCTGGGTATCACCACAAAGATCTCAAGAGGAACCATTGAAATCTTGGTGAGTCAGAAAGCGGATATAGGGTTGTGGGATGCTGTTTGACATGGATTTAAATTTTTGTTCGAATTACTGCCTCACATCCACCTAATTTTATGTTTTGCAGCAAACTTGTCCAGTTAGCTCCATCACGTAACTTCTTTTTTTTTTTTTTTTTAGAGTGATGTCGGCCTGATCAAGACTGGTGACAAGGTTGGTGCCAGCGAAGCCACGCTTCTCAACATGTTGAACATCTCGCCCTTCTCCTTTGGACTCATTATCCAGCAAGTGTATGACAACGGCAGTGTTTACAGTCCTGAGGTGCTCGACATCACAGAGGCTTCCCTGCATACACGGTTTTTGGAGGTAAGAGAATTAATTGAACTGGAAATGTTGCAAGAAGTCTTGGCAAATATGTCTAAACTGCAAGGTTTACTCATAGGAAACGTTTGAATCTTGTAGGGTGTGAGGAACATCGCCAGTGTGTGTCTGGAGATTGGCTATCCCACTTTGGCTTCTATCCCCCATTCAGTCATCAATGGCTATAAGAGAGTCCTGGCTGTTGCTATGGAAACGGATTACTCCTTCCCCCTGGCAGAAAAGGTGTGGTGCATATTACTTGCAGTTAACTTTGCAGGGTTTATTTTAGTGTTTAATCCTTGTCTGCCATGCTTTATGGCCAGTCAGGGACACTTGGTTTCAGATTGCAGTGGGTAAAATTTACTAATTTCCAAGATTTGTAAGTGAAAAGTAACATCTTTTCTTTTGTCCACAACCCACAGGTCAAATCTTACCTGGCTGATCCATCTGCTTTTGCTGCTGTTGCAGCACCTGTGGCTGTTGCAGAAACTGCTGCTGCTCCAGCTGCAAAGGAGGAGGTTAAGGAGGAGTCTGAGGAATCAGATGATGACATGGGCTTCGGTCTGTTCGACTAAAGCAAATACAGCGAACAGAATCATTTTGAATCGAAAAGACCACGATTCAATAAAGTTTATTAAAGTAATGTTCTGTGTCATTTTATGAGAACCAATGATTAAACATGAGCAGGATAATATGCTGATTCTGTGGAGTTTACTGTCCTGGGTACCGTGATAATAGGCCATTTAGAAAACCGGAAATTAAACTAACAGCTGACGTCTGATATGACGTGAATGTAGGGAAAAAAGATCAGGGCTTCCTGTTTGGGTGTGTCATCCTTCATTTTAATGTTTTTATGCGCTAGTTTTGAACTTCAGTTTTTAATGGAAGGAAATGTCATAGGCAGAAATCCATTCAGACGTGAATAAAATCAGCTGACTGCAGTAAGTGGGACCACTGGGAGACGACATTTTTGGCGCCTACAAAACCATTTCTAACGAATCTTATTTTGAAAATATCAAGCCGGAAACTATTTGGATACAGATGAGCTGGAGCTACAGGACAGGCGTTTGCTATGGCTGAGGTAAATCTTTGATTTATCCCAGCTAAAGAAAACTTTTCGCGGTCGTAAACCCGGTTTTAGATGGTAACGTTAAATTATTTTGGGAGGCAAATGTTAGCATTTTTCTCGTTTCTAGGGGTGTTTGAAAGCCAATAGAAACGTATAAGCTAGCCTGTTTTTAGCTAACGATCGTCTCAAACTTGATAAAACAATTTTTTTTTTCTGATTTCGGTTTTATTTAGTAATTCTGACTGACTGGTGACAATATTCTGTCTCATTGTCCTACAGGGTTAATGTAAATCTTCCCCTTAGCCAGAGGCGTAACCAGAAAATACTTGCCGGGCTGGTCTGATTGGGCCCGAGTGCTAGACAGGGTGGTAAATGACCTTAACGAGTTTGACTAGATACATGTGCTAATATTGTTTTTCTGTTAGGTGGGCTGTCCAGAGAAACATTTTCAGTTAAAATTGAGTTGGATTTTCTGCTCAGTGTAGCTAAATGTATTAAAAGATGTGCAGTGTCACACTGATGTACAAAAGAATAGTTAAAATAATATATACAGTTAGTCCCAAAATATTTATGTCCCTGGCAGATTTAGGTTTAAAGTAATCATTTCATTTTACCAACATATTTCTTCTGTCTGGAAGTAATGTTACCATTTTGGAGTGGTCCTGCCACAGTCCTGGCTTAAATCTGACAGATCATGGATGTCCAAAGCGTGGCCTTAGGGACATAGCTGCCCTAGAAATTGTTGTGTGCGGCTGGCAACCGAGATCCAAGCATACAAGAGCACAAATGTGGCCCACCAGCACAGATGGTGGATGCAGATTGATACTTTTAAGTTTTTTTACTCTCAGCTTGAGTATTTTGGCCCACATGATAAAAGGATTCTTCACTGTAACATAAATCTGCAGAGGAAGGTAATGATTAGGGTGGTGGCATGGGTGCCTTCCAACCTCAAAGATAAAACGTGGAAACATGTTAAAAGCTGGTCAACAATTATAAGGACAGAAAAGGTTTTGTGAAGGGTATTAGTAATTTCAAACATGCCCTTTTTTATTAAAATGTAAGTTAAAAACATATTTTTAATTGCTATTTCTTAACCTTGTTTTAGTATCTTATTAGAGATGCTTGTCTCATTTCTTATCAAAAACAAACTTTGTGATTGATTGAAAAATAATTTTAAATGTAAATCTGCCAGGGGTATGAATAATTTAGCTCTTAACCATGTAAAAATTATTGTTTTTTTACGTAATTGAATTTGAACAAAGGCGTATGAACAGCACAATTTCTGTGTAAAGTAATCGGTATATTAATGCATGTTCAGTCGAAAGGACAACTATGTGATCACAGAGGCAGCTGACTGCTCTACATCACAGCTGCTCTCTCTAACCCGCTGACTGGATGGAGCTTACCATCAGCTGGAAAAAAAACTGGGTCCCTGTAGGTTTTTCCTTTGGGTAGTCTGTTGATAAACCTGACGAACTGCTTATCAAATCAGGGGTTGTGCTGGCATCCACTGGCTACCACCCAAAATCCCCATTGCTTCCGGTCTTTGCTAACTGGATTCCCATTTGTCCAGACCCACAGCTTACAGGACCTCCAGCAGCCGGCTGTGTCCTCCAAGGTCTTTGTCCAGAGAGACTACAGCTCAGGAACAATATGCAGGTTCCAGACCAAGTTCCCCTCTGAGCTTGAGTCCAGGGTATGTAATGGTTTTTATGGTTGATGTGGTGCTGTATTTTTCAGTACTGTAGGATGTTGGATGTAAACTGTTGGTGTGTTTCCAGCTCGATAAGCAGCAGTTTGAGGAGACCATCCAGACTCTGAACAACCTGTATGCTGAGGCAGAGAAGCTTGGGGGGAAGTCTTATCTGGAGGGCTGCTTGGCTTGTCTGAGTGCCTACACCATCTTTCTCTGCATGGAGACACACTATGAAAAGGTAAAACTGCTTCACTGGGATGCTCTTCATGGTCTAAAGTGATTCTCTAGCTCTTGTGGCAAAGTGGATACATCCCAGCACATCATTGTTTTGTAATGTGCTGTTCTCTTTTTATATATAGGTCTTAAAGAAGATTGGCAGATACATAAATGACCAGAATGAGAAGATTTATGCCCCCAAAGGCTTACTGCTGACTGACCCCATAGAGAGAGGCCTCAGAGTCGTATCCTTAACTTGACAAACACATATAGGGATTCATTCTAATTGTATATTTACTTGTTTTCCTTAGTAAACATCTGTGCAGGAAAGTAGAATGCCTTCATGCACCTTTAATATTTTCACTTTGTTCTCATTATAACTACAAGCTTTATCTTCTGTTATTGGCATTTTATGGAATAGGCCAACACAAAGCGCCACATAATTGTCAAACGGAAGAAAACAATTATACATGGTTTCCTAATCTGAAAAGTATGGCGTGCATTTATACTGCTGACAGGCCAGGCAAGGAGAGCGTGAGAGACCAAGCAGTGAAGACATAGAGGACACATGAAAAGTGTCTTACATAACTAATGGGCCCAAAAAAGAGGTCAACTAAATGAAACCCCCACTCAAAAGTGACTTACAGAATATTAACTGAGCAAACAAAGTATACACAACTTAACTCACCAAACTGACCTAACACAAAACCCTAGACAGTGATTTGGACCGACCATTTACACACAATAGGGGAAACAGACCTTAACATCAATGCTAACTAAGGACCAAATGATCTAACTTCTGAGCGGACATTGTGCTTTTAAAGTGCTCAGCCCTTGGCCACGCCTCTTGCCCAGACAGGAAGCAGCCATCTTGCCAAACCAGGTAACTCAAAAAAGAGAAACAATAACAAAGGCACCACACGGTGCTACGACATGCGCGCTTCATAATATCATTGTTAGGTTTATGTAAAGAAATGAATTACATTACCAGAATACATGTTTAACTGCGAAACAAAATAAACTGAGATGAGTGTGTGAACTGATTTTAAAATGTGTGCCAGAGGCCATCACAGAGAGCATTAATCAGAGAAGCAACCAAGAGGCCCATGGTAGCTTTTGAGGTGCTGCAGAGATGTGCGAAAAGCCATGAAGGGGATTCAACAAACATGTGGAAGAAAGTGCTCTTGTCATCAGTAATCAGGCGCTCTACAAATTTGGTCTTTCTATAAAGAGTGGCAGGAAGAAATCCACGGTAGCACTCAGCAAACAGGTGCTCTGGTCAGATTAAACCAGAATTAAAATTTCTGGCCTACATGCAAAATACTGTATGAGGTGGGAAATGAACACTACACATCACTCTGAACAGTGTTGTGGCAGCATTATGCCTAAGGGATGCATTTCTTTCAGCAGGAACCTGTAAGGTGATCAGAGGTGATGGGAAGATAGATGGAAATAATAATGGACAATCCAGGAAGAAAACCTCTTAGAGGTTTAACCCAGCAGAGGTTGCACTCACTGCAATAACTCAGTAAGCACATTATCCCACAGGAGCTGGTGGTCATCTTCAACATTCCCATTATTGAGTCTGTCTGGTGCACGTCCATCACTGTGTGGTTTGGCACAGCCACAAAACATAACAGGGCCAGACTGACACGAACAATCAGGTCTACACAGAGGAACGTCAGAGCTTACCCTCCCTCCCCTGCATCCAGGACTTACAGGTCTAGGGTCCGAACATGGACCGCTAATATCTCTGCAGACCCCCATGCTTCATGGACACAAAGTATCTAGACTCTTACCTTGGCATCAGCGTTACAGAGCACTATTTGCAAAAACCAGCCTCCACAGAGATAGTTTCTTCCCCCAGGCTGTCTCCATCCATTCATCCAGAAGCCATGCCTACAAGCTACAACAGTAATGCTTCTTTATCTTTTCAAGATTACATCCTGTATTTCTTTACATTGAGAAACATTTTTTAACTCAGAAAAATATTTGGCAAGGCTTTCAGAATCATAAACCTGTTTTATTAATTCTCCAGTAAACAAATTAGTTATAAACACTTAATAAAAAAAAGTTGAAAAAAGATTTAATATGAGTCTCATGCAGTTAACTTTCTCAGTTAATTATTTATATTGACGTGTCCTTAAGGTGGGTCTGGTTGGCCTCAGAATGTGCTCTTTGAAAAGGGAACAATTAGACATTCCCCTTGTTGCTGAACTGACTTTGTTAAATAGAAGCTGCAATAGGTGGTTCATGCTACAGAGGAAAGACCGTGACAATTATAAAAAGGGAAAAGGTCAAAATGGAGAGTAACGTTTCTTTTTTTTTTTCTGAAGGTGTGTCAGAAATTCTTTCATTATACCAAACGCATTTAAAATATAGGGTATTATTTTCCTTAACCGTCCCTTTTTCAGGTTGAATTCACCATCTTTGAAGACAGAAGTATCGACTCTACGAGATAAAACAATTTTTACGATATGAAGAAAATTCGAATGCCTTTCTGACAAAGAGTCACCTACACATGCTGAGGGTCCGGCACTTGTACTCCCACTGTTACATGTAACCGAAACGACGACGCTTGCATACTTCCTCTAATGAGAAAACAAACGTAACATGACACTTGTAATCATTGACAACGTACGTTATTTATGGCTGCAGAACAATCATCAGGACTGAGCTAAAACACTGAAATATACTTTGTATTTAGCGCTTTTCTATTCTGGAGCATGATTTTGCTTTATGTCTTACCTCATTGTGTAGGTTGGTGATTGATCAGATCCGCCGTACCTGTTTCACAGTGTGTAGTCAGACCTCATCGCCTAAATTATATGTAAACCTTTAATGTGATCTTTTTTTCTTCTAATTTATACTCCGGTTACCTCTCTGTATGTTTGTACTTGCCTTTTCTTGTCTTTTTATACTCAAGACGTCTAAAACGTTGATCAGACTTTATGAAATGTGCCATCATGTTCATTGCCACCATCTCCACGTTCATCACAAGCAATTTGAGGTATTGTTTTGAAGATGTAAAGACAGTTAATATGTTGTGAAGACCTTAAACAGATACAGATTGTGTTTAAATTGTTGGCAGAGATGGTTGCAACCTTTGCTGAACCCATGTTTCCTGTTATGTTTAAGAATGTACGGGTTTGGGCTTAGGAACATGTCTTAGAAGTTGTACATTCTAGATGTTTCTGGTTTTGAAAATAGAGCATGTTTACCAAGTTCACCTCTAATTATACCCGGTACATTTTGAGAACTCTCATTTCTGTGACAGTATATTAGTTAAGCCATATTCATTATACATCACAAGTCCTATTATTATTAATTAGTATTAAGGTTAGATGGTTAGAGCCGTACAGCAGATTGTTTGGATTTTGTTTGAGGGATACGTGTCCTTAATTGTCATGTTTTATTGAAATAAATTGTAGTTACCTGAAATGTTAATCTTGTGTGGGGTTTTTAGAAATACTTTTGCAAATGCAGATAGGTCCTTTTCAATAAATTAAGGTTTCATTGAAAAGTTTAATTTCAGTAATTTAATTCAAAAAGTAAAACCCAGTTTCAACAGACACATTTCATTTTAATGATTATTTAAACTCCAAAATTCAGTTTCTCAGAAAATTAAAATGTTAAGTAAGGCCAATTTAAAAAGGATTTTTAACAGAAATGTCATCCTACTGAAATGTATGACCATGTATTGTACAGTATTTGCAGTTGATACTTGGTTGGGGCTCCTTTGTCATGAATGATTGAGTCGGGGCATGGAGGTGATCAGCCTGTGCCTCTGCTAAAGTGGCCTTCAGCTTGTTTACATTGTTGGCCCTGGTGTTTCTCATCTTGCTCTTAATAGTACTTCATAGATTCTCTGTATGGTTTAGGTCATTTATTTGCGGGCCAATCAAGCACAGTTAAACAAGGAATTTGAATCTTTATCAAGTTATTGTTGCTTTGATTCAGCACTCCAGAAATAGCAAACGTCTTGACTTATTGTGGTCCTCCTGTCAAAGGGTGTCAGTATCTGTCTGCTGGACAACTGTCGAGTCAGCAGTCCTCTCCGTGACTGTAGGCAAGAAGGTGGTCATAATAATTTCTGTTCTAAAAGCGTTCATGTGTCTTGTCTAATATTCTAATTTTCAGATAAAGAAATTGGTTTTCATTCACCTGTGCGCCTTGGTCGTCAAAATTAACAAAAAAATACTGAAATTAATGAACATTTCGATTACATTGATAAGTCACTTATATTTCGAATCACGGGAATCCAGCTCCCGAGTCAGTCACGTGGTACGGCCCTGGGTCGCGAAGCTTCGAACGTCACCGCGCACATGCGTCATCAACACCAGCCTCGATACTTGCTATACAAAAACAAAAACCTTCCTGGGCTACCGGACACGCTTTTAAGCCTCGACACAGCAGGACAGATAAGAAGTAGCGGGTCATAGAAACTCTTGTTTTTATTTTTATCTTTGGTAACCGCAGGTTAAAGCAAAAAGTGGGCTACGTTACTCAGAGACGTTATTCAGAGTATTCTAGCTCTGTTTTTAGCTTAACATTTGTACGTAGACCTTGAATGCATGACGAAAATACCTTAATTGGCTGAAGTCGGCGCCAGAAGAGCTATAATTCTAAACAAATCTGACTTACCTCATCGTTTTCTGTGATCTACGGTTGCAGTCCGCATTTATAGGTTGTAATGTTTTAGCTAGTTAGTTCAAAAACACATTCATTTCAAGCTGTGAAATCAGTAGAAGTTTACCAAGCAAACGTTGTTGCTCTCTGTCCACCGTGGCTTTTCCTTGTTTCGATGGCATTTACCTCCCAAAGCAAGAAAATCAGTTCTTGCATCATGTTTTGGATGATCTGGAAACATACCAACAGAAAAGAAACCATAAAAAGTAAGAAGTAGCATAGCTGGCTATGTAGTTTTTCCTTTACTTCCTTTGCAACATGTTGTTTAGAAGCGCAGACATTTAGTCATTAGTCATATGTGTACATAGTATCACATCAGATTCTGGAAAGAAGCCCAGACGGTTGTACGCATCCTGACCACCCGAGATTGTGACCCCCAGGGGGCGCTGTTGAATTTAAATATATAAGGTCACGTATTTTTAAAGCTTTTATCAGAAAATATGACCATATAACTTAAGAAAGGTATTTCAACTACAACAAAACTTTATAATGTAACCATCTTTATTGTATATTACTATTGTCACGTTTTTGTATGTTTCAGAACCGCTTCATAACAGTGTCCTTTGGAGTAACAATATCTCCAGCCAGAGAATTATGTATAACATCTGAGCAATGTATTGACATGAGTGGGGAGAAATTATATATAAAAAAAATAATACATGTGTTCCTCAAGGCTTAGTTTTTGGCTCACATAATTTTTAGTTTTTATGTGAATGATTTGATATGCCTGTGTCCTGGTACAAGTTTCTGATGATAATATAACTTTACTTGCAGCTTGTAAGGACTATGAGTTTAATTCAAGGGTGCCTAGACAGGAATTATTAAAATCTAAAGATTAATGGGCAACTTAAGCCTCTGACATAATATATCTTGGTCTCCCTTAAAATTTGATCAGCAAGTCTGGAGCTTATTTTCAAAAGCTTACCCTCAGATTAAACAGGGACTGTCTACGATTTCTTGCTGCAAATAGTTTAATGCATTCAGTGTTTTTTTGTTTCCTAATTTGAATTGCTGTGTATCGTCCTTGTCACAAACCGTTCCTACAACAATAAAGCCACTAAGAATAAAATGTAATAAGCTGATTAGGATCCCGGACAAGAAACCATTAGATCAAATCACTCTCATGGTCCTAAGAAACTGAATGTAAACAACTTTTAACATTGTATAAAGTTCTCAAACTTAGTCCATAATTGCTGAAGTGTGTAGTATTTAATACGTAACACTCGTTTCTATACAAACTAAACTAAAACACTTCATTAATAATAATAAAGGATAAACGGAACCTTTTGTTCCAGGGCTTAGGGTCAGGGTTTGCAGGTGAGGTTAGGTTTCATTTGCTCACTTTATCTCCGCCTCCTGATGAATCCTACATCTTACACGTCTTTTACCTGAAAACTGGTTGGTTTCTGATTTGTTTTCCTGTTCCCGACTCAATCGGAAGGCAGAAGTTCCTCGTCTACATATTATATTACACCTAGAAAATGTTAGCATTTAGAGATGTATGAGCCAGTATTCACTGATTTTTTGCTATTCATTTGAATTATTTGTAAAACACACAATTCACATATTGAGATGTACAGGTCCTTCTCAAAATATTAGCATATTGTGATGAAGTTCATTATTTTCCATAATGTCATGATGAAAATTTAACATTCATATATTTTAGATTCATTGCACACTAACTGAAATATTTCAGGTCTTTTATTGTCTTAATACGGATGATTTTGGCATACAGCTCATGAAAACCCAAAATTCCTATCTCACAAAATTAGCATATCATTAAAAGGGTCTCTAAACGAGCTATGAACCTAATCATCTGAATCAACGAGTTAACTCTAAACACCTGAAAAAGATTCCTGAGGCCTTTAAAACTCCCAGCCTGGTTCATCACTCAAAACCCCAATCATGGGTAAGACTGCCGACCTGACTGCTGTCCAGAAGGCCACTATTGACACCCTCAAGCAAGAGGGTAAGACACAGAAAGACATTTCTGTACGAATAGGCTGTTCCCAGAGTGCTGTATCAAGGCACCTCAGTGGGAAGTCTGTGGGAAGGAAAAAGTGTGGCAGAAAACGCTGCACAACGAGAAGAGGTGACCGGACCCTGAGGAAGATTGTGGAGAAGGGCCGATTCCAGACCTTGGGGGACCTGCGGAAGCAGTGGACTGAGTCTGGAGTAGAAACATCCAGAGCCACCATGCACAGGCGTGTGCAGGAAATGGGCTACAGGTGCCGCATTCCCCAGGTCAAGCCACTTTTGAACCAGAAACAGCGGCAGAAGCGCCTGACCTGGGCTACAGAGAAGCAGCACTGGACTGTTGTTCAGTGGTCCAAAGTACTTTTTTTGGATGAAAGCAAATTCTGCATGTCATTCGGAAATCAATGTGCCAGAGTCTGGAGGAAGACTGGGGTGAAGGAAATGCCAAAATGCCAGAAGTCCAGTGTCAAGTACCCACAGTCAGTGATGGTCTGGGGTGCCGTGTCAGCTGCTGGTGTTGGTCCACTGTGTTTTATCAAGGGCAGGGTCAATGCAGCTAGCTATCAGGAGATTTTGGAGCACTTCATGCTTCCATCTGCTGAAAAGCTTTATGGAGATGAAGATTTCATTTTTCAGCACGACCTGGCACCTGCTCACAGTGCCAAAACCACTGGTAAATGGTTTACTGACCATGGTATCACTGTGCTCAATTGGCCTGCCAACTCTCCTGACCTGAACCCCATAGAGAATCTGTGGGATATTGTAAAGAGAACGTTGAGAGACTCAAGACCCAACACTCTGGATGAGCTAAAGGCCGCTATTGAAGCATCCTGGGCCTCCATAAGACCTCAGCAGTGCCACAGGCTGATTGCCTCCATGCCACGCCGCATTGAAGCAGTCATTTCTGCAAAAGGATTCCCGACCAAGTATTGAGTGCATAACTGTACATGATTATTTGAAGGTTGACGTTTTTAGTATTAAAAACACTTTTTTTTTATTGGTCAGATGAAATATGCTAATTTTGTGAGATAGGAATTTTGGGTTTTCATGAGCTGTATGCCAAAATCATCCGTATTAAGACAATAAAAGACCTGAAATATTTCAGTTAGTGTGCAATGAATCTAAAATATATGAATGTTAAATTTTCATCATGACATTATGGAAAATAATGAACTTTATCACAATATGCTAATATTTTGAGAAGGACCTGTATTTAGTTGGTTGTTGATGGCCTTTTTATGTGTGTAAGACATACCTTCCTATAACAAGACTTTTAAAGTCCATGCTAATGTTACTTAATGCCCTTTGTGTGTCGCTGTGCAGCGTGCTCCTGTTCCCCCCCTTAGCCAGCAGACTGCGGTACCTGATTCACAGGACGGTAGAAGACATGCCAGAGCTCACTACCTTCTCTGTAGGGGAGAGCTGGTGCCGTAGGGTGGTGGTCTGCCCTTCTGAGCTCAGGTACACATATGTCTTTTTTATATATGCCTCTGTGATTATTAGTGAAGGTAAAGCTGGTTCATATAATAGAGAAACATTATACAGCTAATTAGTGTTATTTTATAGCTTTTCAATGTTTTGATAATTAATTGAGGCTAGTTGTTCGAGAAATTAGAGTAACCTAACTGAAGAGATTTGTTTTCCTGTAGGGCTGAGTCAGAAGACGACAGTGATGTAGAGAGCAACAGCTGCCTCTCTGAAGAGCCCCCTGGCAGCAGGGCGGTGAAGGAACCAGACGTCAAGACGAAACCTTCAACCCTGTCACAAAGTCGAGCACCTAAAAGGCCGGACCAGCCCCTCTACATGCCACGAGCCGCTCGTAAGAGACTGTCTCTGCAAAACTCACAAGGCCCCCCTGCAAACAAGGGTTTAAAAAGTCCTGCTCAGTGTAGCAGAACCTCTGCTAGCACTCCTTCAGAGTCTTGTCCCTGTCCTGAAGCCGCAGAAGAAACGGCTGACTCCGCCTCCTCTGCACAGGAACCCTGTGCCGCTGACAGTATAACTGGTGTGGCTGGGAGCCATTCAGAACTTTGTCCCCAGGGAGAGACTCAAACGTTGGCGGTGGGACTGCATGGAAGCGAAACCATCGTCTGGGACCAGACTGAGTTTTCCTTTGCAGAGATGAAGTTGGAGGACGCTAGGGGAGAAGACTTCAACGATGTTCGGACCGAAGACACAAGCACAGACTCAGATGATGTAACTGAACAAGTAGGTCATAGTGGATGTTTACACTTTTGTCTTTGTTCCTTTTTTAGATTTTTTTTCCGACAAGTTTTTTACACCTTTGGCAGATGTATATTTAAAACATTTTTACATTCAACCAATAAGTTTGTTGCTATTATGAGACAGGCATCTCTCAGTAGATAATAAAACAATGTAAATGGAGCATACATTTTAAGGAAAATGTATATTTACATAAAAAAAGCATTTAAAAACAATCTTTATGCCTGTAATAATAATCAATGGAAAGATCTTTTTTGGAATTACAGCAAACATAGCCTTATTGTAATTACTGACCATCTTGTTGCGTCTCTCCACTGGTATTTTAACGATTTATCTCTGGTGATGAGCTCCAAGTCTTTGAGGTTGAAGGCCCTCCTTGCCATCGCCCTAATCTTTAGCTCTTCACAGATTCTCTATCAGATCCCAGTCGGGACTACAGAATGCTAGTATTACTTTCAGTCAGAAGATACATGCTGGTCAAATTAAAAGGTTATGTTTAAACCTAAATCTTGCAGGAAAATGAAAAACGTTGTCCTAACTGTGAGCTCCCTGATGCTCCTGGTTTATAGATGAGGTGCGTTCTGCTGTTCTTTCAGATTAAGCTGCATCTTAAAGAGACAGACGTCTCTGTTGAGCTTGTCCACAATGACTACTCCATCTACGAGAACGTCTTTCTTAACTCGGATGACTTCAGCCATGTCATTGAGATTTATGACTTCCCAGCTGTTTTGAAGACTGAGGACCTTTTTGATGCCTTCACAAAATATAGGTGAGAACAGGAAGTTTTGAGCTGCATATCACTACGTATATAAGTACTTTCTGAGCAGAGGGCTAGAGAATATATTCTTAGTGCTGTTCTTATATCTTCCTTTATTGTGGTTCCTAGAGAGAAATCAGAAGGGGCTAAAATCAAAGCTTTACAAGAAACAGAGCTTAGAGGTCAGCCAAATAATTCTGATCAGTGCGTCTTTAGTTCTAACATCAGGTTTTACATTAATACATATTGTTTAGATGTTTCACATAGCGATCCAAAGTAATGCATGACTGTAATGCCATTTCTTAAACGCTGACCCCCGTATTCATCTTGGTCAAAAGGAAAACAATAGTGGAAAATCTTTCAGGGTTCAGTTCTCGAGTTTCGAGAGGACATATAATCCCTCTTTTTCATAAATTGAGACAATTTTGTAATTTCTAGACAATGCTTTGATCACAAAATGACAAAATAAAAATAAAAACTTGCCATGAGACAACGTGTGTTGTGAACTGGCACCATTTTAAAAAAGACAAGATACACTGTTTTCAACATTTATTAGAAATAAAATCAGAAATGCAAGACAGCCATGTGTATCGCACCAGTTTTACTCATGGAGCACTGTGGACCTGATGGTAGTTTTCCCCTTCTGGCTGAAACCCATCTCACAGTGCTAGCCTCCACCTGTCAGTGAATCACCGTCTTCCTTACTGACCGGCAGCAGGACAATAAAGAGTCTGCATACAGACAGGAGGTGGATCGGTTGGGACACTGGTGCGGTCAGAACCTCCTGGAGCTTAATCTGCTCAGGATAATGGAGATGAAGGTGGACTTCCACAGAATTTCCTCTAAAGTTCACATAATTATAGTCAATGTCGGTCTGCTGTGAGCGTTGGAAACTGAAGTCAAATTCCTTGTTTGTCAAACAAACTTGGCCAATACACCTGATTCTGATTCTGTTTAATTCATCATAGCAACATAAAAAAGCCTGGTAGGAGACACAGTAGACATGTGTCAGAAGCTGCTCTGGACAGATGACACTAAACTGTGAGTGAAGGAAATCAACTCTGCCATTCCCCTAAACCCACCATCCCCACTGTAAAACATGGTGTTGGGAGCATCATACTGTGGAGATGCTCTTCTTTGACAGGAAGGCGGGTCAAAGTTAATCGGTTGATGGATGGTTTACAACTCCCAGCCTTCACCTGCTGGCCATTTTCCCCAGAAGATTTCCCCTGAGGTTTAGCTCTGTGTAGTGATCTCTCTGCATGCTGTCCAGATGCATTCAGTTGTGGCTCACTGTCCTCAGCATGTTGTCTGCATCATGTTCTGCTGAACCACACATTTCTCAAATCGAATGGACTAGAAGAAGACATATGTCACCCATTGTGCAATCGTGTATTACTGAGGTGTCGGGAGCTTTCAGTTAATTGCCAGGTGGAGATCACAGAACAAAAGGATGATCTGAAGGGAGATTGGGTTGGAGGTTCACCTTCCAGCAGGAAAACGACCCAAAACGGTCAACCAGAGCTATAATGGAATGGTTTAGATCAAGATTGTTCCAGTCAAAGTCCTGATGTAAATGATAAATATTAAACCTGACATCACCATTGCAACATTTACCAATATTACGGCAAGATTTTCTAATATAGTGCAGCCCTAAAACATATACCACTGTAATCTGAAGGGAACCTTCACTGTCAGTATTATTTAATCATTTATGTGTTTTTCCCTTTATGTTCCCAAAATGTACAATTTTATTCTTCTTTAAATGAACTTTTTACCATGTAGTCTATATTTCGTCCAAAAATAGAGAGCAAGTTGTTTTCATTTCCTCCCCCTCTTGCCTGATAATAATCTCTCTCTTTCTTTTTCTCCTCCTGTCGTGTCTCAGTGACGGAGGAATGAAGATCAAGTGGGTGGACAACACACATGCTCTGGGTGTTTTCTCCAGCGAGGCAGCAGGTCAGAGCTTTTTCCACTGCACACTAAACGTGATGATCTGTGTTTGAGCTGACTGTGATGAAAGTTAGTGGTTGTCCTAATTACAGCGCTCCATGCCCTCTCCATCTGCCACCCACTGCTGAAGACTCGAGCACTTTCTGAAGGGAGTAAAAAAGCACAGGGCAAGGCTATCAGAAGGGCAGGTAGGAGATTTTGGGCTGCCACGAACACTGTTTTGGTAAAATCTCAATAGTTAAAGGTGTAGATTTCAGCGTTTGTGTCTTCCTTAAAGAATTTATCCAGCCAGTGAAGGAGCGTCCCAGGACGGACTGCGCAGTGGCCAAACGGATGGTGACCAGAGCTTTAGGCATACGGGGACAAGGCAGACTACACAGATACTGAGTCAAAGTCTACAGATAAGTAAGTAGGGGACAATTCAGACCCCGCTTAGAAAAATTTGTAAGTTAAAAGTGTCACTTCCTTGTTTGGCAAAACAGACAAGATAACAGTATAAATGTTAATATCCTTTATGGAAGTATGTACCTCTAATTCAGTTGTGATTATTTTATTTTATTATAATTGCTTATCTTTAGTGTGCCACTATGTGTTTCCATTTGTCAACTTGATGTTGATACAATATATTTTACTGAGGGACAAATAAAGGACCCTTCAATACTAAAATAAATTTGTGTTTCAAAAACACATGGTTCTGGAAAATACAAAACATTTGTCTACAGTCTAAACCAGGATCTGGTCATTTGCAGCCCTGTACAAGTTATGTCTTTCTGGTCATTTTGTTGAATATCTCTTTAGTGATCAACTACAGCAGCAGGGTAGGTTGCTACGGGTTACTGGCTCCACAATGTACCTGACTTTACAACTAAACGGAGGGTTTGTTTTGTCGCTTCGCTATTTAGTAGCAGGCTGAGCAGTCAGCTGATTAACGTACCGCAGTAGAGAAGAGCGTAGCAGGGGTCCAAACCGGCGCATCTCGAAGGAGGAGCTCAGGCTGTCAGTGGGCTGTCTGTGTCAGTTTAGCTAATATCTAAACAGACATTAGCTTATGTTGTCCGGGAGGTTTACTACTTCACTGTTGCAGATAAACAGTGGCGGTTCTAGACCAGAACTACCAGGGGGCCAGGGTGGGTCTAGTGTTTTTTCATGGAGGCACAGAACAAAAGAATGCAACAAAGAAAACAGGGCAACATTTCATCGTTTAATATATAAAGTGAGCCACAGAGCCACTTACGGCTCAGGAGCTGGCAGGTTGCAGACCGCTGATCTAAACACTGCGATCCTGTGTCAATACGGCTAAAGCAATAAGTGCAGCATTAATTTTTCATTCTTTGTTCAAGTAAAACTGTAAACAATGAAATTGGTCCAAGGGATTTAAGGTTTCTGTCCCAGTGCATTATCATAAGAAAGTGATTTAGTATTATGTGTTCAGTACAGGGGCCAGGACCGGTTCTACATATTAAGTATCAATTAAATCAAAATATTAGTATTTTGACGACCCTAATAAAGAGACACGTAGGGATGATAAAACAAGTTGGGTACTTTCAACATGTTTTATTAAAATTTTTAATGCGTTTCCACATTCACTGTAATATATTAAAACAATCAGCAACTGAAACGTATCCTTGTAAAATGAAGGATTGTTACATTTCTACATTCAAAATCATTTACAAATTCATAACGAGACATTTTCACAATGTTACCAAAGTCCCTGATGGATAGAGTTTAATAAGACATTTCAAAAACAGGCAGATGGGAGGTATAGAGCACAAATATGTGTGTATTTGGTGAATTCAAAAAAGCTTCTTGGTTTCTCTTATATTCTAGCTTAAATTTATGACTGAAAATCCATCACAGACATTGACCAACACTACAGGAACTCATTCCAGACAACATTTGGCATCTGTTGCATGCAGCACCTCCAAAAAATATAAATTTTTACTTTATTTCCTTGTCATTTAGCAGTGGATACCATTTGTCACAATTTGTAGCTAGTTAAATCCAATCCTGACAACAGGAGTTGTCTTTTCTGGTGCTTCCTTGCCAGAGGCTTTGGCATGTCACTCTGTAGTGAATTACATTTGTTTTGTGTGTTTAGATCATTTCTGCACTGTCCGAAACATTTGGGACAAATCTGATTTATACAGCCGCTTTTCATCACAGCTGTTTCGGATAAACTTACAGTGCGAGATTATGACAAGTTAAAACACCAGATCTGGCAGCGGGCACCTTGAATCCATGCAAATGAAGTACTACCCTACTAAGGAACATGATGTTGTCTGAGTTTTGGTTTGATGCGCTCTCTACACATTTTAAAGCTTTGGTTTCCAATGCACTCATCGCCACACTTGGTTTAACAAGTTACGTGGCTGTAATCCTTATTGCATCATGAGCACCAGGTCAAAATGACACAAAAACAGCAAGAGACACAAAAACACAGTTTTGTAAAACTGAACAGGGTAAATGCAGTTTGTTTTCCTATTGAGTCATTGTTTATTGCACCAGCTGAACCCTGAGCACAACAACAATCCAGCACTGCTCCAAGGAGGCTACGTGACACAGCTCCCTCTAGTGGTTGTCAAATGCTTTCCTGGTGCCATCCTTGTGAGGCGTCCTGCTCTGGTCTACCTGTGTGAAAGCTGGTTGGTCAGCAATCCGGGAAATGTGTCCTCTACGTCTGAACTTAATGTGCCACCTGTGAAGTCAGACATGAAAATGAAGAAACCCATATGGTGAATTCTTATTAAACACATTTTTGACTTTAAACTTTTTCTCTGTCTTGATTCTACAGCTGGACTGGACAGACCTTTCTCCAAACACTAACCCTGAACAGCGGAGGCTGCAGTTGACCTCGTGGCAGGAGGAAAATGACTTTCTGAGCAAGAAATTGTGAAATCTGTAGCTGTACCTGACCTCTGACCCGTGGTAACTTTTGTTCACCTTTGGCAACATTAGTAAGGAAAAAGCCTCGGCAATTAATTAACAAGGACAAAAATGATATTTCAGATTATTTCAAAGTCTCTTGAATGGCTTTGAGTTAAATTTCGATGTTTGTAGGTTTGACCTGAATTGTTTGGTTGCCTGGTTATGTTCAAGATGTTTTGTTTCCTGTTATTGCCCAGGTGAATGAGGACTGGTTGTTAACAGATGTTCATTTTCAGGATTTAGTTCAAGAAATATTTTATATCTAGCAATTTTATTTTGTTAAAACTGTTCATCAAAAAAAAAAAGATCTAACATTGTTCAGTCACTTTTTAAATAGTTTTTTTTTGTTTAACATATTTACTGAGGTTTTCAATATCTCATACCTTTTCTAATTTAGAGTTTACGGTATTTAAATTGTCAGTTTGAGCCAAGTTTATCCCTTTATGCTCCTAAATGCACTGATCAATACAATTTATTAAATTATATATATATATATATTATATATATATATTAATATATATATATATATATAATATATATATATATAATATATATATATATATATATTATATATATATATTATATATATATATATATAATATATATATATATAATATATATATATATATTATATATATATATATATTATATATATATATATATATTATATATATATATAGTATACTGCACATCAGGCACTATCAGACAAGTGAATACTAAATAAAATATTTACAGACTCATTAATGAATAACAAAGTTTAATTATTTATGTTTGAAAGCAACTGTTATGGGTTTTGTTGTTTCACATAAAAGAAATGTGAAAACAAAGAATGTTGGATTGGAAATCAGTTCTTTGTTTCTGTAGATACAGTTGTGTTAAAAAAAATAGCAGTGTGTTTAAAAATGTGAATAAATCTCAAAATCCTTAGAAGAGTTTTTATTTCCATGCACTGGGAACACTGCGTATGATATTCTCAATCAAACCATGAAGAAATTTTATCAATCTTTGAATCACATTGCAGAAAATGAACATTGAGCTGTTCAACAAAACAGCAGCGTCTGCATTTTTCTTTACAAACTCAAATATTTACTGTACGAACTGAAAAGTCTATAGGATTCATTATTCCTGTGAATCACTGAACTAATATTTAGTTGTATAACCACTGCTTCACACTGTGTTGCATTGAGTCGACCAACATCTGGCACCAATGAACAGGTATTTCGACCCAGGATGAAACTTTGCGTTTACTTTTTCTGCCTCTGAAACAGCTTTTTTGACGTCACCTCATAAGTTTTCACTCGAATTAAGGTCTGGGGATTGGGCTGGCTGCTCCAGAACTTTGACTTTGTCTGGAACCAAGATGCTGCTCCCTTACTGGTGTGTTTGGGGTCATTTTCTTGTTGAAACACCCATTCCAAGAGCATTTCTTCTTTGGCAGAAGGCAACATGACCTCTTCAAGTATTTTGATTTTATGCAAACTGATCCATGATCCCTTGTATGCAGTAAATAGGCCCGACACCATAGTAAGAGAAACGTCCCCATATCATGATGCTTGAGCCACCGTGCTTCACTGTCTTCAGAGTGGCTTCAATCCAATTAAGTGTCTGCACCCCTTGGACCCAAAAAAGGAAAAATTTTACTTTCATCGGTCTAGATAATGTTGCTCTATTTCTCTTTTTTAACAGTGGGACTTTGCAGGGGGGTCCTTGCTGACACAGCTTCACACAGGCATCTTTGAATTGTCCCAGTACTCGCTGTTAACTTTAGATTATCTATGATCACCATGGAGCTGATTATTGGCTGAATCTTTGCCACTCTGGATATTCTTCGATCCATTCAAATGGATCTTTCATTTTGCATCTTTCAATTTTTTCCATGTTTCTGGTTTTGCTTTCCATTGTAAAGAATTTGAGGGTCATTTTCTGCACTTTATATGTTTTCCCCTCTCCAATCGTTCCTCTAAAAAATGCCTGGAACGACCCATTTTTGGGTTTTCAGAGAGAAATTATGAAAATGTGCTGGTGTCATCCCTAAATAAGGGCTACCTGACTGATGCATGTTTCTTCACAGAATGGATGACCTCAGTAGCTGAACTCCTTACTGCTTTTATTTTGAACATCCCTCTTTCAATCAATTACTCAATTACACAGACTCAGGAGTATGCATATAATGAACGTTGGTTTTCTATGACTAATACGCCTACTAATAAATGATTTGCCATGTGGTAATATGATTTCTAGCAAAAACAGGGATTGATCTGGTTAGTCTAGCTGGACCGCTCTTATTTTGAACACAACATGAATGTAGTAGTGTGTGATTTATACCATAGTCTAGTTAAACACAGCAAATGTTGCGTCCCTGTTGGAGAAGACAGTAGTATCTTCGTGAGGAAGTATTCTCACCTATATGACAGTTGTAGGTCCATATCCGGTGTCCATCGTAGCGAGAGCGACACTTCATAATATTGTTGGTGTAATCGGATTCTGCAACCTCATAGTTCGGGTTTATCGCGACCTTAAAAAAGGAGAGCAATGTTAGACTAATAGTTTTCTGGTAATAAGGAATAACTGCGGCACAGTATTTTGAAAAATATCAGATTTCATTTTATAACAGAGTCAATAAGTTGATAAGTTTAGTGTTCTTCAAGAGTCTTTGCTCAGTTATGTAACATATGGGACACTGAATAGAGGAAAAGGCAGATGTGGAGAATGAGCATCTGTTTGGTCTATAGGAGACAGCAGGCTGATGTGAGATGGACCTTTCCACCAAAAAAAGTAGAATATTTAACAGGGTGAGACCAACAGAGCAGATGTTGTACCTGTAAGAAGTAATCTCCTGGCTTCACATCTGTGATGTCGATCCACTGACAGTCTATGTCGTGCCTGTAGGTGTCCCAGCAGCCAACTGTGATGCCTTGAGACCCAAAGTTGGCACATTCGTACCTCTTCTGTATACCTACATTCAGAGCAGATGTTAAAATAAAGCACATTTATTTTATCAAGAAGTCTGATCAAAGAGTGTAATTGTAGAATATTTATCATATGGAATTTGGTTGTAAGGTGTTTTCACTGTTAGAAGAACATCTCTAGAAAATCCCTGTATGTGAAATAAAAAAACAGGAAGTAAGTGTTTGACTTTACCCTCATCACAGTGGGTGTCCTCCAGACAGAAGCTGGCTTTATGTCCCTCTGCTACTTTAGTCCCGTTCAGACTCAGCAAGTCATAGTGGGTGAAAACTTCCATACTGTGGTAGTGTCTGGATTATACAGAGAAGGGAGTTTAATTATCATACAAACAGCCACATCAGAGAACTTAAACAATCTGGTAAGGAGCTGTTTAAATCATATTAGTTTGACCCAACATTAACAAGAGGAAAGTTAGCTGTTAGACATTAAAGATAAGCAGTAACAATAAAACTAAATCAGAGTAACTGATGAGGGGTTACAGTCACTCACTACACAGAATGTCCTGGTGAGGTCTCACCTGTGACACTCGTGCCAGATCCAGGAATGAGGCGACGCCCGGGGTCTGAAATCTGACAAGCCGTTGTTCTGGATCTGGGAGGAGAAGCGTAGCAGGCGGCGGTAGGAGTTTGGGTCGGCTTTGTCGGCAGTGCTGGACAGACAGCGTTCTTCATGGGCACACTGCAGAGCGTACATGGGCCTGTCCTCCAGGTACGTGGTCTGCTCCACCACCTGAGCACTAAGGACCAGGTCTGGGGCCGCTGTGAGGGGGGAGAGCACAATGAGATTAAACTAACTAATTCCAAAAACGTCTTACTACTCCTTACACCCACTTTGTTAGTCAGATTGGACAGAGGGGATCTATGAAAATCTAGTTTGAACTGAATTTAGATCTGGACTCTGACTGCGCTTTGATCTAAACCGTTGTACTCCAGCTTTGGCTTTATGTTTAACATGGCTACGCAATACTGGAAAATCTTGTGAGTAATATTGCGGTAAATATTGTGAAGATGATATCAGGTGCAATATATGCCGATTTGATCCTTTCCTGTCTTTCTCATCTGTGCTTCCTACAGTCTGACTCAGCATTTTAGGCAGCATCATTTGTGTCGGGTGTGAGCATCTGCTGCCCTGAGACTCTATTATAGCCCACAGTTATTGCACTCCAAACTGTCCTTTGAAATATAAATCCTGCACACACTGATATTACGTTGACAATACACTGCATTTGCGATATATTTTGCAGCCTTAATGTTTAGTGTTGTTGTCCTGTTAATAGCTACATCCACAGAACCAGCTTCGCTGTTCCTGCTGGGGAAAGACATTCCCACAGCATGATGCTGCCACTACGTGAAGTGGAAATGGAATGTGTAATATGACAAAATGTATCAAAGTAACATATTTTAATCAATTAATAATACTACTTTCATGCTCATAGGCACACCGGGCATATTGAAATATAATAGGAGCAGAACAGCTCATATTTTATCTGAAAATATTAACATGAATATGAAATGATTTACTTGTTAAAGTTATTTAAGATTCTACATGAATGTGGTGTTTCTTACTCTGAGTGCAAGACACTCCAGCAGCAAAGCGTCCACTTCCTTTCAGGCAGCTAACGTGCTTGCCATGATGCAGACATTGATCCAGAGTCAGCTCGGTTCCTGAACATCTCACTCCGCTCATCACCACAGAGTCAGCTGATGCATCTCCCTGCCAGTACCAGGTCTCCTGATAATTATAATCAGAAATAATCCAATTAGCAGAACAATCAAGATTTAAATGCAAAAGGCCGCTACCACTCTCATGTCATGTAAAAAGGTGCTCTCCTAACTTTAGGCATAAAAACAAAAAAACAACAAAAGCAACATGTGAACAGGGATCTGAATACATTATAAAATAATTATCTAACTGTTGGCATGACTCCATCAAATAATTTACCCCCCCACAGAAAGGTATGGGTTGCCCAGATGTCTCCCTCAAACCCTGACTCAGTCTTGTTGCACAACTTTGCAGACCAAATGGAAATCTTGTGCGAGGGAAATGTCAGACTTTCCACCAATTTTCATGGAAACGTGCAAACGAAGCTGAACTGGGGGATATGCATGTATCTGCTGGTGGGCTGAGGGGAAGAGCAGATATACTGAAGTGTAGATTTAAGATTGCCATCATATGTTCCATCTGGTGGTCAGATTTGCCTGGAAAACCCATTTATGAGTAAGACATGAGCCAGACTAATGGGTCTTAGGAGGTCCCTTCTCTGCAACAAAAAAATATAGAAATATACCATTCAGATGAGAACTTTCAGTTAAGGAGGTGGATTGGCCCTCTTGGATAAACAGTATTCACCAGATCTAGTCCAGGTTCCAGTCATTAACTCTCTGCAGTTATCGACACATAAAATCCCCATAATTCAAATCGCATACCTTCCTGATTTGGATCATATGAAGCCATACATTTCCAACACCTTTAGAGTGTGTTCACATATAGAGCTGATCCTTGAGGTCTTTTGCTCAGTGAACCCTCACCTCGTGACATAAAAGGAGCTCTAATCAGGACAGTAGTGTGATGCTGCCTCACTGTTTCCATGTGTTTTAATAATAAAACCTCCACTGTACTTCAAAGATCTGCTCGGGGTTTTCTCTAAAGTCCCGCTGAGAGGCTGGACTCTTAAATCTGTTATATCTTTACCTCCATTAACCAACCATTTCTCTTTACCGTCTGTTTTTAATGTAACCAAGCAAGTGGCATCTTTATTTTGCCCTCCGGGATAAATAAAGCCAAAGCTTGTTAGGGACAGAGAGAGCTAATGGCATCCACTGCCACGCAAACTCATTCGCTAAACAGGCTGAAACTGGCAATACTAGCAGGCTGCTGTAACCTCATATCTCACCTATCATCATCTCCTGCCTCCAGAACTGCAGTGAGGTAAATATGTTTTATTAGCATTACATTGTGGAAACTGATCACAGTGTTTCATGTAATTCGATTATTTTCTTTCAAATTAGAGGCTCCTTACAACGTCCCGAATGTATTTTTGTTAAAACACATAACCCATAAGAACAGAAACCGCCTTGTCCTCACAAAAACATCACGGAAATAGCACAGACCAAACAGATCATACAGGACACAGTTCTGAAAAACACTAAATCCCCCCAAAATAACAAAAAGCCTGCACTCACTCCCATGAAAGAGAAATGTGTTATTTTGCTCATGATAGAAAGCTCAAGAATAAAGGCATTTCTGGTCAGGACATGTCATTGTTCACAATAACTGCAGAAAATCTTGGAAATCCTCATACGTCTCTGCAGCATTTGTTAGTGTAGTAACTACGCCCACTTAAATATTGTCTGCATTTTTGGAGACTACACATGAAAAAAAAAGATTTGCGTATAAACTATGAAAAGAAGCTGCAACAACAGAAAATGTCAGCTTGTATGTACAGGGCTGGCTCCTCATATTCCGTGTGTCTGAAAGGAAATATCACCCTTGTTAACAGACACTAAACTTGGTATATATAAAGAAAACTCCAATCAGGTCAGCTGAGAACATGATGAAACAGCAACCACCATTTTGCAGGTGGCAGGCTTTTTGTTTGGGTAAGAAACCTTTCTTAGTAGGGTTACCTGGAAAGCATGGCTGGCAAAGCCCAGCCCCAGCTGTCTGCACACCACCATCGCCTCCATGGTTCCCCAGCTGTCGCTGCACACTGTGCCCCACACCAGAGAGCCGTTTCTCTCTGCCAGGACTTCCACACGGCCCTCATAGGGGTTACGGCCGCCGCCTAACCGAAGCTGAGGAAAGAGAGGGTTACATTTATGTTTCATTCAATCTTATAAATACAGAGAATTATATTCCTTGAAATGTATAAACCAGATGCAGTAAACTCACGCGGCTGTTGAAGCCCATTGCAGGAACATTACACCTGACTGCAGCATCTTCCTCATGGCTGCAGCCCACAGACTCACGGTTGAAGTAACATTCAGTCAGAGACTTTTCAAACCCAGAGCATTCCACCTCGTTCATGTGGACAGACCCAACCCCTGCAGGGATACAGCAAGAACGTAAGAAAATCATGAGTCTACTCAGGTAATGACAAAATGACCTCTCTCTATCATTATCAGAGAAGTTACAACTGAACACAAGATCCTGCCTGCTACTGCAAAAGGAAAAATGTATAAGTCTACTATTCTTGAGGGGCTTGGTTTTTTGGACATAATGTTCCATGAGGGGCAGATGTATGTAATATTGCACTGCAAAGGAAACAAGCAGTCAGCTATAAAAGATGAAAATGAAACTCTGAAGGGTGGTAAGTATTGCAGAATTTGCCCAGAACCATATGTAATTGCCCTCTCCAGATGTTCTCAGGGCTGCACCCTGACAGGTCAGCAAAAGAGGGCGCCTCCTCCATATAAGGTTGAATCTCCCAACTGATTGATGTAAATTAGTGTTGTTTCCATTCAAAATAAAGAGATTTCTTGTTAGTGACTGAGTTTACTGACATTAGTGTGCACACTGAATTCTGACGACAAAAACTATTCAAAGTCTCTGTGGTGAAGATTGTAAGTCCAGTGGTTAGCTCATGCACAAATCCCTCAAATGGTCTTGTCCACTCTCCAACCAAGAATTCCTCTCCTTAAACCCATAAAACATGTTTTCTTCACTGGAACATTTTGTGCAATCTTCTGTTTTGCTTTGAGAATAAGGCAGTGGGGAAAAAAATACTTTTTGTGCACCCATATGAATTTTTATAAAGCTGTGGGATATTGCATTTCACAGATTCAATATTTAGCTTAGTGTGTAAGCATTAATGTGCTGCCCCATACATTCCCTACTGCCTTCATGTGCTGACTTCAGGTCTAGAAGTGGCTGAAGTGAGACAAAAACAGGTGGTGGTACAGAAGGCAAAGAAAAGCTGGAGGTGCTTTCATTTTCACAGCTGAACATACATGGTCTTCTATACTTACTGGCATCCATGATCGCACAATAGACAGTTTTGACAAATCTAACCTTTAATTTAAGTACATTTATTTATCCATCCATTGTCAATACCCGATTCTCCTTGCTGTTCAGTTCTTTTCTCTTAGCCTCTCATCGAAATGGGAAAGCAATGGAAGTAATGCAGATGTGTGCTGATCTTTATAAGACAGGAAATAGCTCCAAAAATAGCTACTTGTCTAAATTTGATCCCATCTACAGTCGAAGTGAGAATTCAAATGTTTAAAGCAACTCTGAAAATCAGAGCTAGACAAAGGTCAAAGTTCATCTCGTCATAGCTTCAAATGTGGTCACCAATTCACCATAACTGCTATTTATTTTAAAGCTGTCAGAGTGTGACATTTTTGGACTTTGTTTGAGGCTTTGTTGTTTATTCTTTGCTTAGTTGTTCTATCTTGGTTTTTGCATCATGTTTTCTAGTCCCTCTACCGCCTCCTAGTGTTTCCCCTCTTAGGTTTCTTTATGGTGGTTTCCTTATTACTTAGTATGGTTTTTTTATTACTATTATTGTAATTGTAATTATTATAATTCATTGTCTTCCTTGCACTCTCTAGTTTAATTCTCTCTCTTAGTATCCTGGTGTTTTTTATGTTTTGGTAATTTGTTCCTTGGACTCTTCTTGTTTACTAGTTTCATTTCCAGTCTATTCAGTCTATGTGGTTAGGTTTGTTCACTTTGGTATTCAGGTTTTCTTAATGGGTTCATTGTTGGGTCTTAGGTTATTGTTGTTTCTATGTTCCCTCTAGTTTCTCTGTTTACTTTAGTTCATGGTTATTCTAGTTTCCTTATGCTTCCTCTGATTAATTCTTTCTTATAGTTTTGCTTAGTCTGTGTTTTCTGGTTATTCTTATTAGTCCTTTTCCCATGCTCAGCCTTTGTATTTGTTTCTCTGCCTTCTTGTCACACCTGTTCCCTGTTCCTTTGATTACCTGCCTTTGTTATCCCACAGTATATTAGTTGGTTTGGTATCTTTGTTCGTCGCTGGTTCCTTGTGTTTGTCACAATCTCGTTCCCAACCATGACTATGCTTTGTTTATGTTTTGCTTGGAAACCTATGCTACGTTTTGCCATGAGAACCTGCAGTGTTTTATTATGTTTTTGACCTTTTGAGAATAAACTAAAGAATTACTAAGATGCGGCTGCCAAGCTCTTGTCTGCATTTTGGTCCGACTCAAAACCCCATCCTGACAAAAGCTTTTGAACACATCTAACTGGGGGGCTAATAATTACAAGTAGTGCAGCAGCATGTTTCAAATGGAAGGAAATCAAAGTTTTTTTCAATGTTTGCTGCATGGAATTTTAATTTGTGAAATGTTTATTACTTTGGAAGTGCCCTTATTCCACACATTAATTCACATTAATTTCAATATACAGATTAAATTATGTATGGACTAACGTCCAATGTGTTGGGCTCAGATGGGAAATTGCTTTTTTTTTTAAAGAAACTGTTTTAAATTCAGTAACTGTGAGAGGAGCCATGCTTTTTGATGCTGCTGAAGGTAGATTTAAATAGCTCTGAGCTGAACAATGTCATTCTCATTCCCACAGTTTGGTGAAAGATCCCCACTGTAAAAGCTGCTGCTATTAAGAGCAACTTGAAGTTCACCGTCTGTCCAAAGAAACATCTACTCCTCATTAAAGGAAGCTGTGCACTGAAGCCAAACCTTCTTATTAGTGAGTATTCTGCTATAGTCTATGAACTGCTGTAAATCCTGTGATCATTACCTATCCACAGAGGTGTGCATAATGTCAGTGGGTTCTTATTCATCATCTGGAAAAATCAGATGAATGTACAAAAACCAGCCAATAAATGATATAGCTACTGCAGGTAGCTATATCATTTACGTACAGGTGTTATCGCTGCAAAAATATGTATTTTTTAATCCTTTGTAAAACTTCAGATTTGTATTAATTACATCACAGAACCAAGAAAGCTTTGAAACATCTCTGGATTAGACCTTTAAAGAAATGTCTCTGCTCTTTATTCCAAAGAATATCACTATTGTTATTTTGTTCAACACCAGAACATGTATTTCTGCATCATTACAAACAAACGGTATTATTATTGGTGATTAATATCTGGTTACCTTGACCCATTCTGCCTCCAGATAGGGCCTCTTTGGCGCTGCCAAAGCCGAGCTCTCGACACACCACGGTGGCCGCTCTGATGTTCCAGTTATCATCACAAACGGTTCCCCACTCTCCATTCTTCAGCACCTCCACTCGACCCTCGCCTATCATAGCTCCACCTCTTAGACGTACCAAGGGTTGCTGTGGAAACACCACATGAAATAAATAAAAATATGGCATATGTTGCAGATGTTGATCATTTAAAAGGCTATTACTATGTGGAAAAGGGCAAAAACATTCAAATATTTGGCAGATGAATGAATTCAGATTATAAAAACCCTTAAAAAATGCAATTTAATATGATGCATAATCTAAAACACTCAAGCTTAGTGTGGGATGAATTCCTGCTTGCTTTAGTCTGTGCTATTGTAAGTAAAGAAGATAGTGAAGGAAAGATCTTTTAGAGAAAGCTTAAAATAATTGTTACGTTTTTTGAAATAGCCAACAACTTTACTGGCTGGGTCATTAGCTAAACATGTTCTCATTTTTGTTGTTTAAACAATAAGATCCAACTGTAACACATAGAGAGCCTTGCAAAGGCATTCATACCTCTTGAATTTGTTCATATTTTGCTACATTACAACATCAAACTTGACAGGACATATATTTGTCCATAAAGGCATTTACGGAAAAGTGACAGGAAGAAAGCCATTGTTGAAGGAAAACTATTTTTCTTGTAGAGGACATGTGTTCTATCTCACAGATACAGAAAATTATATTTCCATGTAATGTATGAAGTAGATGCAGTTATCTCACTCGGCTGTTGTAGCCCATTGCAGGATCATGTGGAAGAAGGTGCTCTGGTCATACCAAAATTGAAATGTTTGGCCTACATACAGAATGTTGTGTGTGGAAAAAAACCAACAGTGCACATCCCTATGATGAAACATGATAGTGGCTGCATCATGCTCTGTGGATGCTTTTTTCCAACAGGGACAGGGAAGCTTTCAGAGCTAACTGGAAGATGGATGGAGCTAAATACAGGACAGAAAACTTGGTAGGGCCCATTTAAGATTTCTGTCAGGATTTAAAAATTAATTGATTACTTTTACAAGATATTGTCAAAAGGTTTAGTCTTGATTTGAAAAACAGATGATTAAAAAAAACCAAAACATGTGCAGTTCTAACTGGAGCAAAAGTTCTACATAATATTGACCTAATTTGGGCCTGAATATAAATGCAAAACCCAATTTTCAGATTTGTATTTGTGAAAAACCATGTGTCATTTTCTTCCAACCTCGCAAATATGCACAACTTTGAGTTGCTCTATCACATAACACACCAATAAACTACTAATGAAGAATGTGTTCAAAAGTGTAAATACTCTTGCAGTCCACTGTAGAGGTTGAGAGCTTTCTTGTCTGAGAATTAAAACAACGAACTGATAAACAGTGCAGTTATCAGTCTATAATCTAACCAACCTCCATCCTGTAGGCCTTTCTGAAACCCATGCTGACGCTGGGAGCAAAGGCCCGTCCAGGTACACAGCTGATCACAGCAGGCATGCCCCGCCGACACGTGTTGTTGCCTTTAAGCTGTATCTCTTTGCCCAGTTTGCAGTCTGACAGGTTGGACTCGTTGCCTGTGCAGTTGACAGAGAAGCCCCAGTAGTTCTTCTTACGGCGTTTGGCCAACAGTCTGTGGAGAAATAACCAAAACTGTGTGTGGGTGCTGTGCCATGACATGTAAGAAAACACATTAAAGCAGCTGTGCCCAAGGCCAGTCCTCGAGAGCAACTATACTGCAACTTTTCTGATGCATCCCTGCTCTAACACAGCATGTTAATCAGCATGTCGTTCAGCCTGCAGAGGCCTGGTAGCCATTCATTTGATTCAGCTGTGCTGGAGAAGGGATGCATCTTTGTGACACTTTAAAAAGGTTGTTTAATTGGTTTAATTTCCAGAAGAAACATTTTTCTCCTCTTAAAGCTTATTGAGAAGCCTTCCAAGTTGAGCACCAAAATGTTTTGTGGGGTCCACTGCTGACCTGCAGGGTGGGTTCTTTAATTTTCTAATGCAATAGATGCTGCTGCTAAAGGTCATAAACATATTAAAATGTGGAGATCCAGGTGCAGACCTGGCAGTATTACAGCCAGTCATCCTCCTGGATGACTGGTGCTTGGGGGGAAAAAAATCCAGATCGCTGTTGGCTCATGATTTCACTGTTTTCATAGTGTAGGGGCTGAGATCTCTCCATGTAATTGTTTACTCATGTGCACAAAGCATTTGAGTCCATTTCTCATGTCAGCAGACAGAGAGACAAAAAAATCCAAAAGTGCCACTGCTTTAGACTCCAGTACACTCAGTTGTTTCCCGTCCAGGCCTGTCATTCATCTGCGAAAACGTCCTCTGCTAGGGCCAACAATCTGAAGGGCCAAGACTGTTTAATCTCAGAGTACAAAAATGGATGAAGTATGAGTGACTAGCAGAGTAAACAAAGCTGATTGTGTAATGTTTCCTAACATAAGTTTAGCTTGGGCTGCACAGACCCAAACTTACAAAATCCACAAAAAAACAACTTAAAAAGAGTAACAACATCCCAGAAATACTGTATTTTTAGCATAAAGAGCATGTGGAGAGGATACAAGTCTGCCTGGTACACCACAAATGATGGCTTTTTTAAACGTGTGAAGTTTAAAGAACTTATTATATACAGTAGATCACAGTGTTTAAAGGTTCCAGGAACTGTTTTTTAGCTTAACCCAAAGTAAACCACATGAGACATAAACAGACTTTCAACACCCCAAAGTTGCATAATTTAAAGCTTGAGGCCCACCGCAGAAGCATTACTCACTTGTAGGGTCGTAGGTTGAAAGGTTTCTCACTGGGAAAACCATACATGCCACAGATGACTCTGCTGTTCATCTCACTCCACTCCTCATCGCAGATCTGTCTCCATTTGCCTCCATCTTTCACCTCCACGAAGCCCTCAGTGATGGGGATCTTTTTTCTGTGAGAGTAGGTGGCCCTGATCCTCACATCCTCCACCTGCACCGTCAAACCCTGGTAATCAAAGCAAAGACATTGTTCCATGAGACAAAATGCAGCCGGATACAAGGTTTTCATGTTTGTACTTCAATTTCTAACTGAAACTCACAATGATTTGCTTTGTCTTTATTTTCTTTTTTTTTTTTTATAAACTGTTTAATCCCTCCAGAAGGTATGATTTTGTGATCACAACTATTATGGCAAAATCAACAATGATCAGTAGCCTACATGTTAGGTCAGGGTAAACATTCTGGCACATTTGGTGACAAAATTATTAAGATTATTACTTTAATCTGTAGGTCTGAAAATTAGGCAAATAGCTAAAATATCTTGGTTAATATCAAGTAATCATAGGAAAGACATCATACAATGTTGATGGGCATCACTGTGGTGAGAATCTCTTTTATAAGACATCTTATGAGCAACACGTTGGTTTTTATTTGTGGAGTAGCTTGAAAATAACTCAGTAGCTTATCGCATATAACAGCTAAATCCGCCAGAGTAAATTCAGATAATTTGATCCCTCACCTGCAAGATTCCTCATGTGAAGCATGTCTAACACTAAATTACATTCCTCTGACCTCCTGTACAATATGTGCAGCTTCCTCTGAAACTACCCAGACCCAGAGTGCTTCCCATAAACAGGGTTATGTAACTAGAAAGGAGAACATAATCACAAATAAATCACCATTGTGTAAAATGGCTAGAATGTGTTATGTACATGATGCAGACAGTTTCATCTCTATATAGTCAGTCTAATTGAAAGAGCTTCCACTTGATATATTATAAACAAAACACACCCTTTGACTCCTACTCAAGAAATGTGAAACCTTTTTGGGAAGAAAATGGAAGCTTACTGCAGGGGAAACTCTTGTGAAATGCTCATATTGCACATGTGCTGCAAATTAAACCAATTCATGCCAGAAATGTGATCAGCAAGGTGAAAAAACAGTGAGCAAGAGACATTGTCAGTAGAGGTTTTTAGGTAGTGGAGTCTCTTTATGAGATCCTCTGTCGACCTAAAGGTTAGGCAAAGCCAGCTGCTCACAATGTCAGTATGCAGAGCACAAATCAAGTGAGAATAGTAACCTTTAACCTCAAACCCTTATTGGGAAACCAGCTAATAACTCCACTATTATGTTTCTTCCATGGGTCAAATTCTGCCATTTGCTCCTGACTGAGTGTGAAGTTGTATCGGAGGTGCCAAAAAAAAAACGACTCACATTCTGAGATGTTTTGTGATATGTAACTGCTGATCGTAGTACTTTTGTAAGAACGAGCTCTTTAAAAAAATCCGGCATGTTTCCCAGAATATTAAAACTTTTCCCAAAGAGTGGTTTCCTGAGATGGCGTCAGCCTCGGGGAATGTTCGAAGATTCAGGGCCCCTGAACATTTATGGCTGCAGAGCAGGAGGAGTCTCCAGTGTTTCAGGAACGACCCCAGTCCTCCCACTGACCGCAGCGGTTAGAGGGGGTAAAGACTACTCTTTCATGAAGGGATTCTTGCTAGTCAGAGCATGACAGAGTTTTTTCCGTCTGTGCCTGGCAGGGAGGGACCGTTGAGATATATGATACTGATCAGGCACTTGTTCTAAATTTAATCTCAATCCTGCTCTTTTGTTTTGCTGTAGAATTATTATTTTGACTTCAGTATAAAAGCAAAATAAACTGAGTTTGTAGAGGTAATTCGCTTAGGTACAAAAACCATAAAACAATTTAGAAATGCAACAAAAAGTAAATTTTTCCTTGAAAATGTCATAAAATTAAAAGAAATATGCCTGGCAGGTGTGAGATTAGGTATGCAACGGGGCACTGAGATGGCTCTGAGCAGTGTTGCATTTGGCTCAGAGTGAGGAAACTTGCTGTCTGAATGTGTGAGACTGAAGTGAAGTGGACAGATATCCACAGATGGGATCAGTCCCGGTGCCCACCAACCTCCCGAACCCTGTCCCCCAAGTACAGACTCAGCATTATACTGTCTGGCTGCGGCCCAACTGTACAGACCAAGCACCTCTTAACTCTGCTCAGCTGCAGGGTACAGAACACAAAGACACCATGAACTGTCGCACATTAAAGTTATGAAAATATTTTATTTTGAAATGATGCAAAGTACAAAATAAGATATTTAGGCAAGATCAGTGGCAGTTTTTCTTCTAGGGGATTTGGCTGCCCAGAGAAGCATGGTCGGACATGTATAAAGCAATTCTCCACCAAATACCTGTGTGTTTAAAGGAATTTGGACTGCATTTAACCAAGTGTAGTTCAAAATGTTCAGGAATTAGACTGGCCAGACGTCATTTGAACAATTTATCATTAAACATAGATTCTTTCAAACACTTGATGAGATTTGTGAAAATCCAGGATACTTTTAAACAGAGTTTGTGATTTTGAAATCTCTAAATTCAGTGGCAGGCACGGTTCAGCTAACCTGCTAACTGCTAACAGCTAAACAAATTTTTCCGTTTAGCAGATTAGCGTTTAACTTTGGAAACCGTTACCAGACCGTTTGGCTTCCGCTAAATTAGGTTTTGCCAACTTTGAACCTGCTAACAAAATTTACAAGTTTGTTCCTTTGTGTTGTGGGCATGTCTCGAAGAGTCCATTAAACACACTATTGGGATACTACATGTACACAGGACAAGATATCATTGTGCGACGCAGCAGCAGCTAGCTGAAGGCAGTTACGAAGTGTTCAGTCATATTTTAAGTTAAGGAATGTGACTGAGTGACAGTTGTCTTAACGGTTAGCGTTAGCTTCCAATATATATTTTTCTGTTTAGCGGTTTAGTACTAGCAAAACTAATATTTTAGTTAGCAGAATATGAGTTAGTGAAGCTAACTTTTTGGTTAGCTGTGCCCACCACTGCTCAAATTTCAAAAAAAGTTTTTGTTTTGCTTTGAAATGCAGAACAGGAAGAGTGCTTGTGTTTAGTTGTTTTAGGGGGCAGAATAAGGAGCTCCGGATTGCCAAAAAAAAAGTTTTAATACCTTTAGTGGGTTGTGTAAACACATTATCTAGGTGGGACTTTTGACGAGTTAAGCCAACAGTTAGGCACAATTATGTACCCCATAAGCAGTCACCTCTAGTTTAATATCAGGTCATCCAGATAAAGGAAAGTTTCATGAATATTTCTAAATACGTTTGCTAAATCTTACTGTACCTCAATGACTATAATAGTGAGCTCTGAAGTGAGCTCTGGGAGTTACTTCCAAATGAAGAGCAGACTCGTTTTTCTGACTGGGTCTCCCTCAGAATGTAGGTGTGTGAACATGAGGCTGTGGTCTAGCCAGCATCTGACTAATGCTTGCACTACTGTGCTTTTCTTCCAGTCTATTCAGGCCTTCTCCGGCACGTTCAACAACACGTGTGCAAAATGCCCACCCATTCATCTACTGTCCAGCCCACATTACAAAACTTGGCAAGCATGAATGCTGGTCACGCTTCAGTTCAGATGAAAAGCCAGAAACCTCCGAAATGACTTTCACATCTGCCCCACCCCAATTCCTGCCTCACTGGACCACAGTCTGCCAAACATACGCGACTGATAACTGATAGGCTTTGCATCTGGAATGTCTATTAGGGTGTCCTGCTTCTAGTCTGGCAGTAAAATTAAAGTCTCACAAAAGTTATTTCAGCCGGGAATAACCTGTCTGCAGCAAGAATTAGATATATCTGTTAAATGTGTGAAGCTAGTTAGCTTACCTTAAAGTCAGTAAAATCTAACTTTAACAACTAGATGTATTTCATTTATTTTCAGTACACAGAGGTGTGGTTCCCGTTTTATAACATACAGCATATGGTCTAAATTCAAGTACTGTAACAGGACAGGCAAAAAATGTTCTCCCATGAAACCAATTTTAAAAGTAAAACTTGCCTTTATTGTAGGTTTGACATAAATCTAATGTAATCCAACAATAATCAACTGCTAGAATATTTTCCTATGCCAAAATGTCAAAAACCTCTTACTATTGCTATGCAAATACATAATCTTGTCTCTATAAGTGACCCATGAACACTTACATTAGTATAGTCTTAGTTGTGCAGCATAAATTCTTTAACTATGAATCACATCTGCAATTTGCTACTAATACATCACATTTATAGAGTGAGCACAATGTGAAGACATTGAATCATAAAACCCAGATCTAAAAGTCTTCAGCTTGGTGAGTGTGAGACACAGAGGAGAACATAGGCCACGAGAGGATCCAGCTGTTGAACATGTGGTGCAACAGCGTTCCATACTGCTGGTATGACGTTTCCTGACATAAATCACCCTTTCTCCCCTCGATCATTCTCCTCCTCAAGAGCGTTTTCAATACGCCGAGCTGTCTAACTCCTGCTCGGGTTTCCAGCTGTAATCATGAGAATAGAAGAAGGTGCACAACTTTCGCCCAGTTTTAGTACATAAAAACCACGAGGCTTACACTGGTGTTTTCTCCTATTGCAACAGGCATCTTACATTTGACTGATGATTGCTGGTGTAACTGTTTTGTTCAAGTAAACATGTTCTAGTGGTGAACAGCAGCTGCCTGGGCTGCTCATGTTTAACTCATCGCTTCAAGAACAAAATGTTCTCTCTCTGCCAACTTGATCTGAAGGTTCAAAGTAAAGATTTATTTCTCTACTTGTTTTCTTCAGATTCAGATAGCTGTTATTTCCATGAATGGGGGCATTGTTTGTACGGGCATACTAAAACACAAGTAAGACAGTAATCAAGACCAAGATCAAAAAAGGCAAAAAAAAAAAAAGTAGGTGTAGTCCTTTCTAGTTGCTTAAATTAAGCGACAAGAGAGATAAAATTGTTCAACTGCAAATCAAGAATAAGGAAAGGGAACTGCAGTAATTTAACATAGTATGAGGGAGCATTTATATATCTTTGAGCTGTGGTTCTAGGGAGCATGTGTCTCCTTCCTGAATAAGAATAACCTCCTTGATAAGAGGTGATCCAAGCAGGACAGTATTGAAAACACTTTCTATAACACTGGTCTGTCATAGGTACTGCTCACTATTGTCAACATTAACAACATACAGTTATTATTGGGCACAGAAAGGTTGGAGGATATTTTATAAGTTGTAATTGACTCAAGGTTAAAAATGTGGTTTCTGACCTTTCGCAAAGGTTATCATAAGCCATTTTGACCAAAGTGAGCATACCTTTCCATCTGAAGTCCCTTTTTAGCACTCGTTAGCAGTGTTACATAATGACTACACAAGTAAACTGCGGCACAAATATTTTGGAAAACAAAAACATCCTCTCGGAATGACTGCTATCAAACTTGAACCACTAATTATCCTAAAAATAGCCCATCCCACTCTGCACGGTTCTTTCCCAGCATTAACATCACAGCAAAACAAATTACTGCTGACAATCAGTTTCACCACATCAGCTCCTTACATTATGAGAAATAAATGAGTGATCATACCAGCAGCGCTGTACTAAGCTGGACAGACTAAATAAAATCTCTGTACTGTAAACAACTAAACAGATACAGATTAATGTTGTGGGAATAGTGCTGGCCATTAGATGTGGCTTGTAAAACTGATTAAGTAAATACAAAAAGATCAGGAATGATCGGTCTATTGTTGTACTTTTAGGGGCGTTGGATGAGCATGTGAGAAGGGCTATGGGAGTGTAACATTAGTCAAAAATAAATACTTTGACACTATGTTCTAAATAAGAGACATATATCGATAAAATGGCCCTAAAATTCTAAAAAACATAGAGTGCCCTGCAAAGTATTCAAACCCCTTGAAGTTTCCAAGCATTAAAAACTACAAACCCCATGTATTTTACTGGGATTTAATGTGTGTGTCATTGTGAAGTACAATGAAATGGATACACGGTTTACAAAATTTCTAACACACACAATATGTGTTTTGTTCATTTGTATTTGAGTAGATACTATGTAAAACCACTCTTTGCTGTAACTACGGCTGCAAGTCTTCTGAGGGTAAGTCTCCACTGGTTTGCACATCTGAAGTCTGAGATTTTTCTCCATTCTTCTTTGTGAAATAGCTCAACCTAAGTCCAACTGGATGGAGAGCATTTGGGAAAATCAACTTGCAAGTCTTGCCGTAAATTCTCTCAAGCCACCCTTCGAGAACCATGGCCTCGGACTTAGAGGAGCTGATTTTCATCCCTGCCACTTCACACTTGGCTGCGAACCGCCCCAGTGCGTGCTGTAGGTCTTGGCTAGAGGGGGCCAGCAGGACCACGTCATCTGCAAAAAGAAGAGACGAAATCCTCTGGTCCCCAAACCAGACCCCCTCCGGCCCTTGGCTGCGCCTATAAATCCTGTCCATAAAAGTTATGAACAGGACCGGTGACAAAGGGCATGCCCAACATGCACCGGGAACAGGTCCGACTTGCCGGCAATGTGAACCAAACTCCTGCTCCGCTTGTACAGAGACCGGATGACCCCTAGTAAAGGGCCCCCGATTCCATACTCCTAGAGCACCCCCCACAGGGCATCACGAGGGACACAGTCGAATGCCTTCTCCAGGTCCACAAAACACATGTGGACCGGTTGGGCAAACTCCCATGAACCCTCGAGTACCCTGTAGAGGGTATAGAGCTGGTCCAGTGTTCCACAGCAGGGACGAAAACCACACTGCTCCTCCTGAAGCCGAGGTTCGACTATCGGTTGGACTCTCCTCTCCAATACCCTGGCGTAGGCCTTACCAGGGAGGCTGAGGAGTTTGATCCCCCTGTAGTTGGAACACACCCTCCGGTCACCCTTCTTACGTAGGGGGACCACCACCCCAGTCTGCCAATCCAGAGGCACTGTCCCCGTCCGCCACGCAATGTTGAATATGCGTGTCAACCATGACAGCCCCACAACATCCAAAGACTTGAGGTACTCAGGGCGGATCTCATCCAACCCCGAGGCCCTGCCACCGCGGAGCTTTTTAACCACCTCGGTGACTTCAGCCTGGGTGATGAAAGAGTCCAACCCCGAGTCCCCAGCCTCTGTTTCCACCAGGGAATGCGTGATGGCAGGATTGAGGAGATCCTCGAAGTACTCCTTCCACCGCCTGATAATGTTCTCAGTCGAGGTCAGCAGCCTCCCACCCCCACTATAAACAGTGTTGGCCAAGCACTGCTTCCCCCTCCTGAGGCGCCGGACGGTTTGCCAGAATCGCTTCGAGGCCAACCGGTAGTCCTTCTCCATGTCCTCACCGAACTCCTCCCAGGCCCGAGTTTTTGCCTCTGCCACAGCCCGGGCCGCAGCACGCTTGGCCTCACGGCATCCGTCAGCCGCCTCAGGAGGCCCACAAGCCAACCACAGCCGATAGGACTCTTTCTTCAGCTTGACAGCATCCCTTACTGCCGGTATCCACCACCGGGTTCTGGGATTGCCGCCACAACAGGCACTGCAGACCTTACGGCAGCAGCTACGGGCGGCAGCATCGACAATAGATGTGGAGAACATGGTCCACTCAGACTCTATGTCTCCAAAATCCCTCGGAATCTGGTCAAAGCTCTTCTGGAGGTGAGAGTTGAATAGATCCCTGGCCAAGGGCTCCGCCAGACGTTCCCAGCAGACCCTCACTATGCGCTTGGGCCTGCCAAGTCTGTCCGGCTTTCCCCTCCCCCAGCAGATCCAACTCACCACCAGGTGGTGATCAGTGGACAGCTCAGCCCCTCTCTTCACCTGAGTGTCCAAGACATGTGGCCGAAGGTCTGATGATACGACAACAAAGTCGATCATTGACCTCCTGCCTAGGGTGTCCTGTAGGCCCTTCAGTAGAATTAGTTATTATTTTAGGAAATTAAAGTAAGGGATTGAGTACAAATGCACGTAACACTCAAAATGTTATTTGTAAAAACCTGACAAAATCTATCAATTTCCTTCCACTTAGCAATTATGTGCTACCTTGTGTTGGTTAATCACACAAAGTCCCAATAAAAAACATCAAAGTTTCTCCTTGTAACATATGGAAAAGTTCAAAGGATATGAAAACTTGTGAATAATTTCATCCTGTTGGTACTGACCATTCGTAATGCCCCCAGCTGGGAGAGTTCACTTTCCAGACTCAACACAGAATGTCAATTCAAGCTATGAATAAACAGGTTGCAGGAATGGGGTTGCTCATTGCTACTGTCAGTTCAAGCAAACCTAAAGAGGTGTAGCTACACCTTTTTCCCTTTCCTCTCCTCTGTGACTCAAAAGACTTCGGTCAGACAGAGGAAATATTTACAGGGTGGGGGACTGGACTGCACTAACAAACCAGAAACCCTAAATACACTGAACATATAGGGAACAAGGAGGTGTTACCAGCAACCTATAAAAAAGGAGGAATAAGTGAAGAGTGTTCAGCAGTCCACACTACACATTTTAATTTCACCACTCCTCATTTCTGTCATTCCAAACACAGAAGAAGGCAGCAGAAAGACAAACAAGGTCAAGTTTTTTCCACTGGTATGTTATCTTAACTGTACCCTGAAGAAAACATATTCACTGTTCTGGCTGCAGCAGAGACTTGTGACCGAGCCAACACCTCCACCCCACATCAAGTATAAACAAACACAAAAATCACAGGCATGAAAGTGAGAAAGTACGCTCTTTGAAGCTGATTTAGTTTTAAATGAAAAACGCTCGTTGGCAGCCTTTTTGAGTCACTTGTTTTCAGACAAGCAAAAGGAATGTCTGCATCGTCTCCCTTGCCCTCCGTCCCTCCCTCTCTTGCTGTCACGTTTACAGGCCCACACTGACTTTCCATCCGGGACAGAGTTCTCTGCAGCCAGACAGGATGGTATTCCTGCTCTCTGAGTCATCGCCATGATCTCCAAGGCTGCAGAGAGGAGGTCTGTTGTGGACACTTATAATAGACTAATAGTGTGGGACACAGAGAGAGTCTACAGACTAGAATTCATCGAAATTATTGGCTGTATGTATGTATTACATGCAAACATAAATGTTAAAATGTTTATTCTTATCGAACTGTGATTTCTGGTAAAGATGTGACAGCTTGTGATACTTCAATAGGTTTCAGTTTAAGTTACCTAGATAAGAGTTAGTGCATTTTATTGTTGCAATGCAATTCCAGTAAGGAAGTTGGAAGGATTTGAAAATAAAACTTGCCTTTGAGCCATCGGACGTTTTACTGCGATAAGGTTTTTCTTTCATCCAAAGCCTGTCCTCTATCCCTTTTTCAATGCAGAGAACATCTGTTCAGGTTACATGTGTGTACTTGAACTAAGCTTGGAACTCTGTTCGGGTGGTAATAATTCTTAAATTGACTGCACAATGGATCCTTTTTGTGCAGTAGATGTCTACGTGAGCCTACCTCTGCACTGATGGCTTGGTTTCTGATGAACTTGAAGCCTGGAATGCGTTTCTGGGAGCACACCACCCCAACATCTTCTGAATGTTTGCAGTCAGACACTCCAAAACCGTTTGACTTGCACTGAGCGAGGCTCTTCTCTGCACCAGTGCAGTGCACGTTGTCAAGCCAAATTCGACCTGGAGCAATAGAAGGCAAGGGAAGTTTATTTGTATAGCAAATACACACAAGGTGATTCTAGGTGACTTACAGAAAAATAAAGGACCCAAGGTAAGGGAAATTACAATAATGACAAGAAATGCAGTAGAAGAAAATTAAAATGTAAGTATCACCTAAATAGCTAAGAAATAATAAAAATAAACTGATAAAGTATGTTTTTAGTCCAGATTTCAAAGAGCCAACAGTTTCTTGAAATCTCAGGTTTTCAGGGAGTTGATTCCAAAGCTGAAAGGCAGAGAACGTATAACCTGAAGACCTCTCCTTGTGTAGCTCTGAAACAGGTTACTGATGACTTCGGGAGTCTCCTTCAGGGCTGCGAGATTTAGAAAATACTATGATGGCGATGCCATTGATAAATATTGCGACGACAATATCAGTTGCAAAATATGCCTATTTTCTTCTTTCCTCTCTTTCTCACCTGTGCTCCAATCCCTCTGTGACCTTTAGCATTTTGGGCGATGTCCTTTGTGTGAGCACCTGCAGCCATGTGACTCTGTCCAACTGGCTAAATATTACATCAGCATGTAAAATGCAAGTTCATACCACTTGGAAGGAGTTAGACAGCAACTACTGCACTCCAGACATTCCTGTGCAACAAGAATATTGCACACAATGATATTGCGTTTAGGATATATTTATATATATACAGTACAAACCAAAGGTTTGGACACACCTTCTCATTCAAAGAGTTTTCTTTATTTTCATGACTATGAATATTGTAGCTTCACACTGAAGGCATCACAACTATGAATGAACACATGTGGAATTATATACTGAACAAAAAAGTGTGAAACAACTGAAAATATGTCTTATATTCTAGGTTCTTCAAAGTAGCCACCTTTTGCTTTGATTATTGCTCTGCACACTCTTGGTATTCTGTTGATGAGCTTCAAGAGGTAGTCACCTGAAATGGTTTTCCAACAGTCTTGAAGGAGTTCCCAGAGATGCTTAGCACTTGTTGGCCCTATTTCCTTCACTCTGCGGTCCAGCTCACCCCAAACCATCTCGATTGGGTTCAGGTCCGGTGACTGTGGAGCCCAGGTCATCTGGCGCAGCACCCCATCACTCTCGTTCTTGGTCAAATAGCCCTTACACAGTCTGGAGGTGTGTTTGGGGTCATTGTCCTGTTGAAAAATAAATGATGGTCCAACTAAACGCAATCCGGATGAAATAGCATGCCGCTGCAAGATGCTGTGGTAGCCATGCTGGTTCAGTATGCCTTCAATTTTGAATAAATCCCCAACAGTGTCACCAGCAAAGCACCCCCACACCATCACACCTCCTCCTCCATGCTTCACGGTGGGAACCAGGCATGTAGAGTCCATCCGTTCACCTCTTCTGTGCCGCACAAAGACACGGTGGTTGGAACCAAAGATCTCAAACTTGGACTCATCAGACCAAAGCACAGATTTCCACTGGTCTAATGTCCATTCCTTGTGTTCTTTAGCCCAAACAAGTCTCTTCTGCTTGTTGCCTGTCTTCAGCAGTGGTTTCCTAGCAGCTATTTTACCATGAAGGCCTGATTCACACAGTCTCCTCTTAACAGTTGTTCTACAGATGTGTCTGCTGCTAAAACTCTGTGTGGCATTGATCTGTTCTCTAATCTGAGCTGCTGTTAACCTGCGATTTCTGAGGCTGGTGACTCGGATGAATTTATTGTCCGCAGCAGAGTTGACTCTTGGTCTTCCTTTCCTGGGGCGGTCCTCATGTGAGCCAGTTTCTTTGTAGCGCTTGATGGTAATGATGGCCACTCATTTTTCTTTACTTAGCTGCTTTTTTCTTGCCATAATACAAATTCTAACAGTCTATTCAGTAGGACTATCAGCTGTATACTGTATCCACCTACTGCACAACACAACTGATGGTCCCAACCCCATTTATAAGGCTTGAAATCCCACTTATTAAACCTGACAGGGCACACCTGTGAAGTGAAAACCATTTCAGGTGACTACCTCTTGAAGCTCATCAACAGAATACCAAGAGTGTGCGGAGCAGTAATCAAAGCAAAAGGTGGCTACTTTGAAGAACCTAGAATATAAGACATATTTTCAGTTGTTTCACACTTTATTCTTCAGTATATAATTCCACATGTGTTCATTCATAGTTTTGATGCCTTCAGTGTGAAGCTACAATATTCATAGTCATGAAAATAAAGACAACTCTTTGAATGAGAAGGTGTGTCCAAACTTTTGGTCTGTACTGTATATCACATAAATTTATGATTTCTAAATAACACAAAATTGTACCACTCTGCCAAGTACAATATGAACCAATTTAGAAGAGATTGTTTATTTTGCTATCTCCACTAAAATGCTAGGTTAGCCTGTGTTTCTCATGATTGAAACAATTACTTTGGAAAGGGAGCCAAGTAAATGAATACGAGCAATAAGGTGAATTTTGTCTCACTGTTTTTCTTGTTTGATATGTTATGTGTATATATAATATTGTAAAGCTAAAGCTTTCGGTCAAGAATTAGTTGACAAACAGAAGTTAATCACACCAATTTCTATTTTCTCTGACTGCAGGACGTTCTGCACCCACAGAACTGCAAAATTCATCCAGAAAAGGTATTTAGTTAAACGATCACTTTATTTAAAATGCAGATTTAAGATGTTTAGATTTAAGAATGCTTTGATAACAAAACTGACTGCTTCAGCTGCTGTGAGTTACACTCCGTAAACAAGTTTCCTAACATTTCCACTGAGGTCACTGAGGAACGACATCTACTCACGTGTAGATGAGTTTGTTCGCTGGCATAACCTGCCAAGACCTGACTAAGAAATACCCCGACTAAAGCGGATCCTCAGCTGCACAGTTGGCAGATCTGAATCAGGCGTGAGGAAACCACACAGCTGTAGTCATGGGAACTTTCAACGTGATGCTCATCCCTCTAACAGTCTCAAAGTGTTCCTGAAGAACATTGTGACATACCAACATAGTGACTACATGTTAAATAGTTTCCCATGGCTACCTCTGAATAGAAGACTCAAGCCTTGACTTCAATTACTGCACGATGAGATCCAGCTAAGTCTCAATGGGCTTAATTAGTGTTGTGGTAAAACTGCCATTTATATGTTTTCTGGGGTTTTAAAGTACCACAGAGAGAAGCAAAAAAGTACAGTTGAATGGATATTTTCTTTTAATAATGAGCTATTATTGCAAAAAGTCAGCCAAGAAATACTCAAGCTAAACTGGACAGCAGACAGTATTCCCAGAAGGTCTGACTTGAACTAAAACTGTTGTACAAAAGACTCCAAAAAGGAAGTCCTTATAACTGTTATATAATTATGTTGTGAATCAAAATGTCTGTCCCAGTGTTTAGATACTGGTGATACAGAGCATTGCAAATGTATTCATACTCCTTTAATGTTTTCCACATTTTGTCATGTTATAACCTCAAACAAAAAAGTATTTTATTGGGCTTTCATGAGATCGAGCAACACAAAGTGCTTTAATTTTGAAATAGAAGAATGATTTGTTTTCAAACTTCTTTATAAAAGTCTGACATGCATTTGCATTGAGAGCCATTTACTTTGCCAGCCCTAAATAAGCAATAGGATAACAGTTGCTCATCTAAGCACTAAACAGAGGCCACTTGCGTGTCATAAATATAGAAGTTCTGAGAAGACTTTAGAGGTTTCTAAGAGAACATTTGTGAACAAGGGTTAGGGTTCGTGACGCTCAGCCTTCAAGCATCATGAAGACCCAGCAACACAGCAGACATGTCAGGAATAAAGTTGTGAAGAAGTTAAAACAGGGTTTGGTTGCAGAAATATATTCCAAGCTTTAAAACAACTTACAGAGTTCTGTTTATTCTGTCATCCGAAAATGAAGAGGGTATAGAAGAACTGCATACCTACCAGGGTCTGCAATGGTATGTCTGGATGAACTTGCAGAGGTTCACAGCTCAGGGTTAGGGTTAGGGAGAATTTATTTAAACAGGGCATCTATTAGATGTGTGCTGAAACAAATATGGCATTTATTTGAGAGCAACAAGAAAGCCACTATTGAAAGAAAGCCCCAAGAAATGCTGTTTGCAGTTTTTTACAAATCATGTAGGGGACATATACACGTAGAAGAATGTGCTCTGGTCAGACGAGACAGCAGCTGAACTTTTTCATTTGTATGCTAAACGCTAATAGTGGCAGAAAACCAACCCTGCACATCGCATGACGTGACAAAATGTGGAAATGTTCGAGGGGTGTGAGAACTTTTGCAGGACACTGTAGGGAAACAGAAAAAAATAGCTATTAAATTTTATTGCTGCATGTTTCCAAGAAGACAAAAACACAAGTTTGCCTTCACACAGTGCTCTGAATATTTAAGGAACCTTTCTCTCCTCTTCAGATGGCAGCTGATGACTGAGGACAATCATGATGTAAACTAAGATTTTCAGTTTTTCATAGCTAGCTTTTAATGTTAAAAATTCCATAAATAGTATGATAGGAAATTTTGATTCTCACTCAGACACATCCTTTTGCAATCTTCACATATTTAACCCTAAAACAATTTTCTGTCTTTCTGCTCAGCCAGTGAGCCTATGAAGATTTTACTGCTTGTGAACAGCCTCTCACCAAAAAAAGTCGACAATATTGACATTATTAAATGTTTCGACCAGCTTAGGGTCATAAATGAGTCTACCAAAGTTTCCATAATGACTGCTGTGCTTCATAAAGTTAATTGGAAACTGAATAACTCTGCTTCTGCAGTGGCCATTAGAGCATGTCGCCAGCTGAGAGGGACATGAGGCTTTAACAGGATGTCAGGACAACCAGCAACTATCACATTTACAGAGATGGGGATGTCATCAGTGGCAACAAAGGAAACTATACGGGACGGAAAATGGAAAAAAGCCACACGAAGGTGAGATTATGTCTGGGTTGCCGTGCTTCCAGTCTTTCCTAGCTCTGAACAGAGTAATGTGCCCCCACTCATGTCTGATGAGAAAACCAGCGCCAGAGGGGATTACCACTCAGACAGGGTAAACCTGCAACTCATTTACAGATTCCCATGGAACATATGGAGCTGAATGCAGACATGTGCTGGCTGCCTTTGAATGTATGCGGCTGGGCGACTGAGAGATACCCCCCACTCTAGCATCCTAAAACACTGAACCCTGTTCTGCTAGTTGAATTTAGGAAGTTTTGAATTGATCTCACAGATTCCTAACAACGAACCCTTTGTTTCTTACCTTCCCCTCTCCCAAACTTGGCTGAGGGAGACCAGGACGCAGCATCCATGAAGCCCAGCTCCCTGCACACCACTTGTGCAGCAGAGATGGAGAAGTCATCATCGCACACTGTCCCCCACTCTCCGTTGTAGAAAACTTCTAGTCGGCCCTCGTAGTGTTTCCTCTTCTCCCCCGCAAGCCGTAACTGGATAACAGGCTTGCCAGAGTCTGACCGGGCACCGCTCAGCGCCGACATGCACAGCAAGGTCAGTAAGAGTTGGTTCATCATTATGGAGGCCCCGCGTAGATAAGATGAGTTATCTGCAGGGAAATACGACTTTTATTATCAGCTGTATAAAACCGAGGGTCCTTTGCAGTTTCCAAACCACTGAACTGAGAGGTTTCTGGTACTTCCTGTCAATAATGTCAGGGAATACATGGTACCATTTTAAATTCTTGGTTTTGATAAAACATCAGGTTTCCAATGGCATCACAACAGCCCCTGTGTAAAACCAAGTGTAGAACCAAAATTTACCAGTTACAGTATATTGTGACACGTTTGACTAAACTGAAACATACTTCCAGAATATAGGTTTATATTGCGATACTATGCTAATAAATATGAACTCAGTATGAAAAACTTCACAAGTAAAAAAATGCATTCAATCAGAATTTGGAGTATTTGGGTTAAAAGAAAAGTAAACTGCAGACCTCTGTCTAACAGCCTAATTGGGGGCAAATGTGAGCTCCTGAAGAAAGGGTACTGCATGCCTCTGTATTGGCTGATCTGGGCCCTGAGGCTGATCTGAACTCTCTGAACGTCAGTTCAGAGAGTTCAGAGACAACACGGGCTGGATAAAAAAAAACTCAGAGAGTTAAGGTATGGAAAGAAGAAAGTTAAGAGACCTCCTCATCATTAAGCATGGAATGAGGAGGGGGAGGAAGCAACTTTCCGAGCTGACGTCATGGTGAAAGCCCAACAAACTGGAGAAGCTTGTATAAACACCTCCTTGGGTGAAAGGTCAATAAATTGTCAAACTGTGTGGGGCGTCACCTGGGGGTGTAAGTAAAACATGTGGTTCAGCTCCCTTAAAAATCACCAGTCAGCAAGAAGGAAAAGAAACTTGATAACCTAATAGTGAAACTTCTGTGTCTAGAAAGACAGACAGACAGACAGACAGACAGATAGATAGATAGATAGACAGACAGATAGATAGATAGATAGATAGATAGATAGATAGATAGATAGATAGATAGATAGATAGATAGATAGATAGATAGATAGATAGATAGATAGATAGATAGATAGATAGATAGATAGATAGATAGATAGATAGATAGATAGATAGATAGTCTTTATACCCCTTGAGCTTTTTCACATTTTAGTCAAGTAAACGATCAAAGAAGCAGTGCAGAATTGCTAAGTGGAAGGAAAATTAAACATGGTTTTCACAAATATTTTTTCCAAATAAAAATGTTAGTGTTAGTGCTATGGTACTCCGCTACCCTGAGTCAGTAAAATAGGTTTATAAAATAGCTATAGTACAGTAATATTGGACGGAGAGCATCAGTAAACATCAATTTCCAAGTCTTGCCAAAGATTCTCAATTGGATTTAAGGCTAGACTTTGACTAGGCCATTCTAACACATGAATATACTTTGATCTAAGCCATTCCACTGTACTCTGGCTGCACAGCAGTTTCTTCTACTGGAACGTAAACCTCTCCCCCAGTCACCCAAGCCCCACCTAACATCCCTACAGCATGGTGCTGCCTCCACTAGGTTTTACCATGCATTTACGGGGACGGGCAGTGTTAGTTTGCTGGCATACGTAGGTAGCACTTGTAAACCATAAAGTTCGATTTTAGTCTTATGTGACCAAAACACCTTCCTCCACATTTTTGCTATGCTCCCTAGATGGCTTATGGCAAAAGGCAAATGGGACTTCTTATGGCTTTCTTTCAACAATGGCTTTCTTCTTGCCACTCATCCTTAAAGCCAAGATCTGTGGAACACACAACTAACAGTTTACCTGTCAATAGTTTCTCTACCCAGAGCTGTAGATGTCTGCAGCTCACCCAGAGTTATCACGGACATCTTGGCTGCTTCCCTGATAAATGCTCTCATTGCCAGGCTGGTTTAGATGGACGGCCATGTCTTGGTATGGTTGCAGTTTTGCCATACTCTTTCTGTTTTTGGGTTATGAACTGAACAGAGCTATTTGAGATGTTCAAAGTTGTAACTTATCTCTGCTTCAAACCTCCCCGTAACTTTATAATTTGCTCCCAATTAGGCTGTTAGATGAACAAAGAGGCCTTCTGTTGTTCCTTTTTAACCAAATCATCCCAAAGCACTGTCCCTTAGGGTTCATGAAGCTGTTTGTTCACTAAGGTTTTCTAACAAACTTCTGAGGCTTTCCCAGAAGTGCTGTATTTATACTGAGAATAAATTCAAACATGTATTGTGTGAGCCATTGAATAATTAAGCGGCTCCTGAAGGCAGTTGGTTGGATAATATTTTATTTAGGGGTATCAGTGTAAAGGGGGCTGAATAATATTGCATCCCACACTTTAACCATGTATTCCTTTCCTTCCTCAAAATTAAACACAACTTTGTGTTACTCTATCGCATAAAAAAACAATAAAATGCATAGTTTGTGTTTTTAATGTGACAAAATGAGAAAAGGTAAATAATAATAATAAATGAGCAAAACACTCTCTATAAGAAGAATAAAAGCAAAGCACATGTAATAGCGGTCATGGCCAACATGGCTAAAAGTAATGCTAAGATAGCACTACTTTATTTATTAACTTATTTTCTGATTAACTATTTTCATTTTGAAGTTTAAATGAGCACAAAATGTACAAAATGTAATACTGGCCTAATATTTTTTAGGTTCAAAGTAGAAATTTGTAGGGTTTAAATTGCAAAAGGGAGGTTAATCACGAATATTTCCCTTTTAACAAAACATATCAGGCATTAATCGCCCCCCGTCCGGGTTTAGAACAGTTTGAGGAATGTAAAAAGTAAAAAGACTTACTGTGATATAGAAGAGCAAGCAGACCGCAGCTGGCAGGACGCTGGCTGAGTGGTTTCAAACCTGCCTGAGTGGATGGAGTGTGAAGCAGCGGTTCTTTGTCCCATAAGTACTTTCCAGGCTGTTTTATCTGGGCTCCCCGCACAGCTGGCAGCCGCCTCCCGACCCACTCCTCAGAATCAAGAACAGCCAATGAAAGGCCGCCTCAGCATCCTGACCCCGCCTCCTCCGTCCCAATCACCAGTATTACAAAACACGGCGAAACTTGATAACCTATCTGCTTTGCCTCCTGATTCCATCTGGAAAGTAGTCATAATGATAATGTCTATTTAAAATGCTATTAAAGCATAAATTCTTGATTATTGAATTACAAAAGGCTTTCAAATTAGTTCAAGGTGTTTTTGATGCTCTTGCCAAAATATATATATATTTTTAATAGTTTTTGTGTTAGTGTCAAAACTCTCTGAACATCTTTAAATGAACACCTAGTTTACTATATGGTTCAAATCAAAACCATGAAAATCAAAGTAAAAATGGTCAATTACCAAAACGTGGTATTCTTCTCAGTGCTTGTTTTTCCACAGAAGCAGTTTTAGGTCAGTCAATGTGATAGCTTTAAAAAAAGAATTTCAAATAACTTGATATAATTATGATTACACAAGTTTGACAAAGGCACAAAAACAGCAGGGATAACCAATAAGTAGACACTTACAGGAAAACTTAGAAATCTGTCAGGAGGTGTCTTTTCTGTATTCTTGCCTGGGGATTAGAGAGTGAGAGAATAAATGTAAACAGAAAAGTCGACTGTCCTCTTCTGACACGTTAACAACGTGATTATGTGGTGTGCTGCTGAGCTACTTACTAGTCCATTTAGGTGTCTCTGTACTGTGTAAGGACGCCCCCTTGTGGAGGGCATACTCAGGAAAAAACTGACACCGGAATGTGGCAGACAAAATTTCTAATCATGTGCATTTTTAAACCAAATATATTATAATGAAACAAATTATTTTCAGGAGGTGCGTGTGAAATATAAACCTGTCTTTTATGTCCTTTGTAGAAATAATTTAAGAAGCGTGTTGGTAGAAGCTGAGTTAGTTCTCATGCATTTAGTGACTGTACGTTTCAATAGTACATGTTAACAGAACACACTGTAGGCGCAGTATGGCCATGTTCAACGAGCTTGACAGCAAATTGTTTTGATATGTCTCATAAAAAGACATCGATTTCACAAATTTACACAAATTTTTGTCAGACAAAAAACTGTGAAAGAAAATAGGACCTTGAATAGTGAGTGCATTTTCCTAAACCCATGTAGTTTACCCTTTACATAACAATTTAGAAAGCAAAATTTTTAACAAAGAGCTTATTTTCCAATTCTTTGTTCTATTTCTAGTTTAAATAAATGATTTATGGTTGGGCCTAAAAAAGCAAAATGAAGTTGTGTGTCATTAAAGCTGACAGAACTAGGGAATGCTGAAGCAGACTAAACACCCAGCAGCAAAACCAGAATTGATTAAGGTTACTCAACCACTTTGGTTTTCTGAAATCATACAATACATAAACATATTTAGGATGTTGACATCAAAAAAATTAAGAAAGGATGTGGTGTATAGATGTTTATCACCCTTTGGTTATACATACATGTGACTGCAAAGGAAAACCGCAGCCTCTGGGAATATTTTGATGCTTATACTTTAGGATATTTGGGAAAACCGAAATGTGGTCTTTAGTTTGTTTGTAAAAGACAGTCTTTTTTGCATGTGTATCTTTTTTTAACCACGTTTCAAAATGCTGATTATTATTTACACTCGAAATAGAGTTTGAGGTGGTGTGTTACCAATTATCTTCCCTGTGAAACACATGCTGAACATAGAAAATAAGCTCCTTTGGTGAGAACAAGTATTTCAAAATTAATGTAATGTAACACAAATGATAAACAGGCCCCTACCTGAACCACTATGAAATGTTTGAGGTTGCAGTTTATTTTATGATGGTGGAAGTCTGCCGTCTTGGACTAGCTGTTAGCTTCAGTGTCGAGAGCCAACTAATCTGGATTTATGGTAAATTAAGACACTATGAGATATGATATTAAGAGCCTTTAACCTTTTCATAGAACCTCACTTCAAAATTCTGAGCTGTTCCTTTAAATGTTTTAGACAAACAGTATTGGTTTATTATTAAATCATAACCATTTATTTAGGAATTTGCAAAATATAGCAGTTAACATACAATCAGGACATACTCATACATTTACAAATAATAGTGACATAAATGTTTGTTCCATTAGGTATAAAATATACATATTGTACCACAAGACTTTCTTTGAAAAGCAGCTTCAAGCGCATACGACATCACCACAACGGGACATGAAGTCACACCAAAGTTTGTTTCAGTTCACTGTAATATTTGGCATCTGATTGTGCAGAAGTAAAAGAAGGTTTTCATACAAAAATCTATCATTTTGTTGTAATAGACCAAGTCTGTTTATAACTCCTTCAAGTTCAGACCAGAAAAAAGCAGGATGTTTTTACAAGAGTAAAGATGAACTCCTGCTTTTAGGTCTTTACGACTGTATGAACCACAAGAAAAGCCATACCACTTCCAATTTATTATAACAAGTTTAAAATATAATGATCATATAGGAAATATACCGTATACAGTACACATTGGCAACAGGTTGAAAGGAGAAAATTAACGTTTCCCCATAAAACAAACCGAAACAAATAGTCACATTAGCAACATCTTGGCCCTCGGGGATAATGTGATTACAAACCAGAAAAATTGGGAGATTTTTCTCACACAGGAAAGCGGAATAATAAGAAAAAGATATTTGGCACATGGGTAATATTACTGCATAATAAGCATAAGTCAAATCAGAGATTGTTTTTTTTAAGTGCTTCATACTCAGGATTTAGAGTACATAATGCACATTTAGGGTTCACTCAGTCAATTCTGAATATGTATATATAAAAAACAAAAAGCCTCATAAATATGAACCAATCAAAAGAAAAGCCGGCAGGAACTATGCAAAGGATCACAAAACTAATAAAGTTCAATCAGTTCAGGCACTCAGTATAAATAAATTGTCTGAAAACAGCAGCCTTCAAACAGAGGTCATTACAGTGAAAATGTGCTGGGATAAAAACGGACCGTGTCATCTTCTCCTCTCAGTTTCTGAACACATGCTGTATAAAATTATGATGGAAAATGTTATTTATTAAAAAAACAACAGCAATGCACAAATTATCAATAACAAATCTTCACACCTTAGCATGATACTTATCCTTTTAACATCTTTGACTAAATATTTAATAGTCATGATGTTGAAAATGATAGACACCTGATGATGATTTTGTAACTTTTGGAACGTGGCAAACATGTCAAGTCAGTTAACATGTGCTAAATTGTGCTGATGTAGAGGATTTAAATCACATGCTGAAGTAACAAATATCTTGGGCTTGAGGAAGCTGATGAAGAAAGCATCACTGACGGCGTTTTATTCTGTCCCCAGCTTGGCGATCAGCTCATCGCAGATCTTGGTCAGCTCCTCGATTTCTTGATTCTGTCAGACGCAGAAAGGAGAAAAAAAACTTTGAGGTTCACTTCCGCAATCTTTCAAACAACAACTGATTATATATATATATATATATACACCATGAATTAAATATGCTACAGATAAAAAAACAACAACATATGTATCTCATAAAAAGCCACATATGAACAATTAGTTCATAGTTTAATTATTTTATGGTTATGCGCTACACCATATCAGGAATTTTGATTTTTTTGTTTTAGCTATTTTTTTGAGGATATTAACACATGACTTCAGATTTTAACAGATTTCACATAAATCTATTTACATATTTATTTGATCCATTTATTTCCAATTAAATTCCAAGTATAAAACATGTAAATAACTCATTATTTGATCATTTCATGTTGGCATTTTAGACACTCCAAAATCATGTGTATAACAATGGTCCGACAACACCAGTGGGTGACAGTCCGACTAAAAGGTATGAGGTATCTTTTAAAATAATTAATAATAATAATAATAATAATAATAATCCATCCATCCATTTTTGAGAGGGAGCTGGTGCCCATCTCCAGTGGTTTATGGGCGAGAGGCGGGGTACACCCTCGACAAGGTCGCCAGCCCATCACACGCCAACACACAGGACAAACAACCAAGCACACACCCATTCTCGCCAAAGGACTATTGAAAGAGACCACTAAACATAACAGTCATGTTTTTGGATTGTGAGAGGAAGCTGGAGTACCCAGAGGGAACCCATGTATGCACGGGGAGAACATGCAAACCCCATGCCGAAAGACGCCCGCCAGGAGTTGAACTCAGGACCTTCTTGCTGCAAGGCAGCAGTGCTACCAACTGCCCCTAATTTAATCCATGAGCAAAAAAACAAATGTAATCAAGAATTTTATAATGTGAACAAGTGAGAAGAATAAATCCATTTTTGTGGAAGGACTTAAGCTAAACCACCTAACATCATCCACCACTGTTAAGACAAAGTTATGCAAAACAAAGAGCAGCCAGGGGAACCATCATGTTTTGGGTCAAGTGGGTAAAAGAACAGGGGTACAGAAACAAAAACCACTAATTGCTACAAGGTTTGATTTGTTTCCATTAATAATTCCTGCCAAAGTTCTTTTAACAGCCATGCACCAATGTTGTAACATGCCACATTTAGCATCTTTTCCCACACTGATTTTTGAGAAACAGCATAAAATCTATTTCCTTTAAATAATACAAGGTGGCTTTCAAGCATCCCCAGTATTTAGACTCCCAAAGTTAGGTGGAGTGGACCAGGTATTGTCCTTTTCACAGTCTACTTACCTTTTGAAGGACAGCTCTTTCAAGGGACTCCACCTTCATTTGCTCCTTTCTCAGACTCGCATTCAGCGCCACGCTCTCAACATCAGCCTTGGCGCGCACCTGGGCTATCTCCTCATTGGCCCTGATAGAGAGGATATTAACGAGAGAATAAAACTTAATGAAGGCAAACATTTTGCCTCGTTTTAAAAATGTTTGTTTATGGATTCATATTTTATTTATTAATGAAATCAGCTTGTAGAAGGTAAATCTTACTTATCTAGTTTCTCCTCAGCATGGAGTTTTAGGGTTTGATATCGCTGCTCCTCCTGCTTGATACGTAGCAGGTAGTCTTGCGCACACTTCTTCAGCACCTCCTCATTCTGAATACATTTTAAGCCGTGTCAATGTGGATTTCACACGATTCTGCAAAACATCTCAAAAGATTCATACCAACCTTTTTGAAGCCCTCCAAGACTCCTTTCATGTTCTCATACCTCCTGAAGAGATCTGCGAAGGATCTCTCGACTGAATTAAGGTCAGCCACGGCCTGATCCCTCTCTAAAGTCAACTGCCTGACTGACTTACTGGAGGAGAGGCTCTTGTTCTGCTGCTGATCCTCTGCAAACAAACAAGTGTAGGCTTCAGAATGCATGCTGCTGTCTAAAGCCTGCTTCAACAACATAGACCATGTGACGGGTCATGTAACGAGCATTTTGAGGAACTTTCACAGTGTGTGTTTCTTTGTACTACTGGGTTTATAATCACCAATAACTGACCAAGAATAAGTAGTGTAAGGAAATTTAGTGTTTTTTTAAAATGTTTTACCATAAGAAATCTGAAAAGTGTGGTGTGCATTTGTATTTAGTCCCCCGACCCAACGCCCTCATTTATAAATGAGATTGTCAAGATGTTAGGAGCACCAACATCCACTGTTATACAAAACACCCATAGAAAGTACTCCTTGATCAGTAGCTCTGTGTTCTTTTTGTGTCTCTGCTCTGTTCTCTGTTCTCACAAACCCCCAGTCGGTCGTGGCAGATGGCTGCTCACACTGAGCCTGGTTCTGCTGGAGGTTTCTTCCTGTTAAAAGGGAGTTTTTCCTCTCCACTGTCACTACATGTATGCTCAGTATGAGGGATTGCTGCAAAGTCAATGCAAGCGACCGTCCACTGTCTCTACATACTCATCCAGGAGGAGTGGATGCTGCAAGTCAATGACTGGATGCAATCTGCTGGGTTTCTTTAGATAGATAAAACTATTAACCAATTTGAATAATAAACTGAATCTAACTGCACTGATTGATAGTTAGGATTACTTGGAATGTATGTACCTGACTTAAAATCTGTATGATTCGACTGAATTGACTTTGTAAAGTGCCTTGAGACGGCGTGTTGTGAATAGAAATAAAACTGAAATGAATTAAGTACAAAAGCAGCCCCTCGTAGGCCCATTCCTTTAACCTTGCTAAATACAGCAACTGTGTTCAGAGAAAGAATGATTTATATTACATCCTTTTGGAGTATAAAGAAAAACCTTTCTAGACCAACAGTGTAGAAAACAACCAAAACCCCCAATAACAGGAAATCATATACCTTTCTGTTAACCAGTGCTTTGACCTTTTTATGTTTTGGATGAGCAAAGATTTACAGATTTTCTTCTACAAAAATCACAGCACTTTGTTTTATTAACAAATCACATGTTTATCATACCGCATAAAAATGTTTGATTTTTTTATGCGGCTCCGCAAAATAGTGATTTTAGCCCAATGGACAAAAACGTTTTGGCACCACTGCAGGTTGTTGCCCTGCTGGAAGGGGAACCCCAGGATCAAGTGTTTGCAGACTCCAACAGATTTCTATCAATCTTTCCATCATCTCTGTCAATGCTGAAGAAAAGCATCTCCACAGCATGACGCTACTACCACCGTGTTTCACTGTGAAGTTGTGTGTTCACAAAAGTCCCCAAGTTCAATTTTGGTCTCATCTAACAAGAGCATCTTCTTCCATGTTTGCTGGTCCCCTGCATGGCTTGTGGCAAACCTTTTCTTGCCCATCTTCTATAAAGATGGAAAGAGCACAACTAATAGTTGTCCTTTTAACCGAACTGTAGTTCTCTGCAGATCCTCCGGAGTTACCAGGGGTCTGTTGACTGCTTCTCTGATAAATGCTCTCCATGCCCAATTTGTCAGTTTAGGGGAATTGTCATGTCTTGATAAACACCTAATTGTGTCAACACTACACACCTGGGTTGTTTTTTAACCTAAACATGTTTTAATCTTCTCCACATCTTTACCCCTGACCTATCTGACATGTTCCTTGATCTTTGTTCAGATGTTCATTTGTTAAAAAGAAATTGAAAATGATGTATATTTTTTTTGTGTTGGTCTGTCACATAAAATCCCAGGAAAAATCCATTGAATTTTGTGGTTGTAACATGTATAAAAGTAAAACAAAAAAAACAAAAAACCCCAGCTGTGATTAGCACATCCCTTGGTATCACAATGCCCCAGTAGACAAACATTATAAACATCACAATGTGTTTGGCTCAATGAACTCAGTAACCTGACCTCTGTGTATCTGGTCATGTGCTTCCTAAGACACCTATGCTGGCTTTATCAAATATTAGATGTTTGTCAGGAAAATCTATTTTAATCAATAACGTCTTTACTGAGCATAATCTTTATGTTATGTTTTTAACAGAAACACGATTAGACGATAGCAGTGAGAAGCCCACACTAATAGAGTCAACACCTCACAATTACAATTTTCCAAGTGAGAACAGGGAGTATAAGAGAGGGGGGTGGCCACCTTGTTTCCTGATTCACTAAAGTATAAAAATTGGTTCCTGGACAAATTTGACTCTTTTGAATATCTGGCTTCCCAGGTAAAGGGACCTGCTCCAGCCATGTTTATGAACATTTACATGCCCCCAAAACCCAATGAAAACCTTTTCAATGATTTCAATGACCTTTTATTTGCGATATGTGTTGATTAACACTGTTGACAACCTTCTATGTGATGCACTTAAAACTTTGGCTTGATTCAACATGTTAAACAGCCAACACACAAACAGGGACATATTTTGAACTTGATCATCAGTAAGGGTCTAAACATTTCCAAAGTCTTTGAAACTGATCTCACCCTATCTGGCAGGCTTGAATGCAGGTGAAAGGTCACAAAAACAAATAGGAGGTGATGCTGATAGCATTCAGACAAAAGGAAACAATGGGAGGTACAAACAGTTTGGTTGTGCTTTTCAGTGACATGCGGTAAAATATTTGTTGCCCTAAAAACCCTATTAAATCCAGAGATTACTTCATAAAAATTAAAAATTTAGGAACAGGATTCCAACAATAACTACTGCTTTGGTAAAAGCAAAGACCAAAATAAAGCAATGCTGCTGCCAACATTTTGACTTTACAAGTTTTAGAGATGCAGTGCATCGTTGAGTAACAGTCTTAAACATAATGTTTCTCTGAACAGAGTAAGGACTGCAGTCACAAAATAAACAAACATACAGGTCCTTCTCAAAATATTAGCATATTGTGATAAAGTTCATTATTTTCCATAATGTCATGATGAAAATTTAACATTCATATATTTTAGATTCATTGCACACTAACTGAAATATTTCAGGTCTTTTATTGTCTTAATACGGGTGATTTTGGCATACAGCTCATGAAAACCCAAAATTCCTATCTCACAAAATTAGCATATCATTAAAAGGGTCTCTAAACGATCTATGAACCTAATCATCTGAATCAACGAGTTAACTCTAAACACCTGCAAAAGATTCCTGAGGCCTTTAAAACTCCCAGCCTGGTTCATCACTCAAAACCCCAATCATGGGTAAGACTGCCGACCTGACTGCTGTCCAGAAGGCCACTATTGACACCCTCAAGCAAGAGGGTAAGACACAGAAAGAAATTTCTGAACGAATAGGCTGTTCCCAGAGTGCTGTATCAAGGCACCTCAGTGGGAAGTCTGTGGGAAGGAAAAAGTGTGACAGAAAACGCTGCACAACGAGAAGAGGTGACCGGACCCTGAGGAAGATTGTGGAGAAGGGCCGATTCCAGACCTTGGGGGACCTGCGGAAACAGTGGACTGAGTCTGGAGTAGAAACATCCAGAGCCACCGTGCACAGGCGTGTGCAGGAAATGGGCTACAGGTGACGCATTCCCCAGGTCAAGCCACTTTTGAACCAGAAACAGCGGCAGAAGCGCCTGACCTGGGCTACAGAGAAGCAGCACTGGACTGTTGCTCAGTGGTCCAAAGTACTTTTTTCGGATGAAAGCAAATTCTGCATGTCATTCGGAAATCAAGGTGCCAGAGTCTGGAGGAAGACTGGGGAGAAGGAAATGCCAAAATGCCAGAAGTCCAGTGTTAAGTACCCACAGTCAGTGATGGTCTGGGGTGCCCTGTCAGCTGCTGGTGTTGGTCCACTGTGTTTTATCAAGGGCAGGGTCAATGCAGCTAGCTATCAGGAGATTTTGAGCACTTCATGCTTCCATCTGCTGAAAAGCTTTATGGAGATGAAGATTTCATTTTTCAGCACGACCTGGCACCTGCTCACAGTGCCAAAACCACTGGTAAATGGTTTACTGACCATGGTATCACTGTGCTCAATTGGCCTGCCAACTCTCCTGACCTGAACCCCATAGAGAATCTGTGGGATATTGTGAAGAGAACGTTGAGAGACTCAAGACCCAACACTCTGGATGAGCTAAAGGCCGCTATCGAAGCATCCTGGGCCTCCATAAGACCTCAGCAGTGCCACAGGCTGATTGCCTCCATGCCACGCCGCATTGAAGCAGTCATTTCTGCAAAAGGATTCCCGACCAAGTATTGAGTGCATAACTGTACATGATTATTTGAAGGTTGACGTTTTTTGTATTAAAAACACTTTTCTTTTATTGGTCGGATTAAATATGCTAATTTTGTAAGATAGGAATTTTGGGTTTTCATGAGCTGTATGCCAAAATCATCCGTATTAAGACAATAAAAGACCTGAAATATTTCAGTTAGTGTGCAATGAATCTAAAATATATGAATGTTAAATTTTCATCATGACATTATGGAAAATAATGAACTTTATCACAATATGCTAATATTTTGAGAAGGACCTGTACTTTAGACCGAAAGCCTGAGCAACAAATAACATTGTGAGGAAAGAAAACCACCACCAGGTGGCAGCAACTTACCAATCATCTGTGCAACTGTATTTTCATATTCTGTGACTATTTTCCTGCCGAATAAAAAGCATCCCAGTGTGAACTTTGTTTTTCCAATCACTCGTATCATTTTAACAATTTTTAAGATATTCTGCAGAAACCTCACCTCATTTCCATAACCTCTGCTCTGCTCTCCTCGTATTTTCGTTTCCACTCGCTGACCTCAATCTCTTTAATGATAATCTGTTTGCAAAGAAATGGATAAATTCAAAATGTCGAGTAGTGTTAGGAAACAAAGGACAAGATTTGCGTGGTCAACCCCTCTCTCTATGTGCACCTGGCAGTGACATACCTCCTCTCTGATCAGGGTCAGCACTGCAGCTTTGTCCACCTCAGTCAGAGGGACGCTGTCCTGTGATAGGGCTGCCGGGCCAGGGTCGTCACTGTCGCTCAGTTTTGCAGTGTGGTGCATGGGTATCTCACTCTGTGGAAGATTACAAACACTGATGTAAGGCGATGCATGAGAATTCATGACTTTCAAGCTTTGAAAGCAGATCAAAAATGCAGTAGAGCTGGAAAACATTTCACCAGATGTCTTCATGAGCAAGATGCAGAGAAAATGCTGGCTAAATTTGTTTCATCTATTGATACATCTGTGGTTTCAGGAAGTCACAATGAGAAACAGATATTTTTTGTTGTAAAATTATGATTAATTAATGTTTTTCTACACAGAATATAGAGATTAAAAACAACTGATCCAGAAGAAACCAGCCCCTTTGAATAATTCATGCGGTCTCTTTTCATCTCTTACTATATCATCTTTCAGACTGAAGGTGTCCTTCTCCTGCGGATGATCTGTAATCTTGATCTCGGGACCTTTAAAAAGAAAAAACTATTTAAACATAAATAATAACTGTTAGTGGTATTTAGCAAATCAAATCTAAAGTTACAGCTTTACTTAATGCCAGAAACATAAGTTAATTTTATCAATTCAAAAAAAACTTATAATAGTAATAGTTTATATCTTGCTTTCATTAAACTGAATACATGCACCACTTAAAAAGATCTGTCCTAATATAGATATGTAGGAAGCTCATTTTCCTCACTGAAGTGCTTGACTTCATTTCATCTGGGACAGAATTGCCTCCTGTTCTGCTGAGTAAGCAATCTACAAATTGTTCCCATAAAATCTGTGGCATTTTTTTTTTTTACTTTTGCAGTCTGCAACACTCTAAAAAGCAGCTGCTGAGAAAATTGTGCAACAGCAACATTCTTAGCTTTTTACATTTTCAACTCATACATTTAGTACAGGTCCTTCCTACTTTTCTATCATACAAGTTTGTTTCCCAGATGATTTGGGTGTTGCTTCATTCCACACCTTAAACTTCTTTAGAGACTCCTGCACAAAACATCTCCATCAAATGATAACCTTTAGCTCACTGTGGAGTCCTCTCTGACGGGCATTTCTGAACATTTATTTCTGTTCAACTTACCATCTACAGCAGGTATGGATGGCTGCTTCTTCACAGCTGGTTTATTGCATTCCTGCCCTTCTCTCTCTACCGGACTTTCAGTCGTCTGGCCAATCATGCCTGTGGAGGCCAGTTTCTCCTCATCTGTGGCGTGATGAACCCGCTGAGTGATCTCTGGTGTCTGTGCCACCACTTCATCTTCCTCCTGGTTGTCGGAGGGGAAGACATTAACTTTATTACAGTCAAGTTTACTTTCTACATATTTAATATTAAATTCCTAAATACATTCCTTTCCATTTTATAGGCACTCCTGGTATAGATGTATAAAAAACTAATTCATCTTTCATTGCCAAAATGGGATCTCACACTAAATGTATTTTGAAAATATAGCTTAACATTTATTCATTTGGGGGGTCCAATAAAATAAATGTAACTGTAACAGTTTTTGTTATTTACATTCCATCTTTTGTAAATTGTGTCCAGACGTTTAATTAGTAATTCAAGACTTCCTGTTTTCCTGGGGTATAAATAAGACGTCAGACAAAGGGACATTCCTGTTAGCCCATCTTCAAGATGGGAAAGACAAGAGAATATGCTATTCAAGTAAGGCATATAAGGAATCTAAAGAGTTTACCATATGAGTCACCATTGTCCTGCAACTTCTAGACATGTATCTGCTTCAACACGCCTGAATAAAGTAATTAGGTCATTAGCAGGAATCTGTCTACCTTGAATGCATGCTGAAGAGCTAGTTAAGCCATGTGATTCTGTGCATTGAAGCAGAGACACATCTACAGAAAAACTGAACAAGGACTCAGGTGTATCTTGCAGAAACACACAGTGAGGAGGACATTGGGATGTTCCCTGTTAGAGCACTGCAGCACAGTTTGGCATTTTGGGGTCTGAATGTCAACCTGTTAATTTGAGAGGCATACAAGGAAAACCCCTTTTCTGTTCTACCGATCTGCAACCTTTTCCACCCAGAGCTATCTTTGCTGCCAACTAAAAATCATCCAGAGCTACACCACCCCAACAACCTAGTCTGTTTTACAGTCAAATCAAAGAACATTTTTAGCTTTTAGAGTAAAGAAAAGCATTAATATTTTACAAAAACAGAAACAATCTAATTTCTTAAATTCTATATTTACGGAAATTAAACTAAAAAAGCAGTTGGTGACCTAAAAAACATGAAAGAACAAAGACAAAAATTGTAAAACACTGAAAACCCAATAAAACTTGTCTTTCTTTTAGATTTATTTTAAAAACATAGCTCATTCAAAGTTACTATGAGCCATTATGTAGGACCTTTAGAGCCATATTACGGACTCCTAGGGTAGACCGATGGTCTTTATTATCTAGAGTTTTGCAACACAATTATTTTCATTCAGGACTTGATATTGTTGAAGGCATGAGAGCACCAGACTAATATTTGACTGCAGAGTGATAAGTCACAGCTCTGTCACTATGCCAAGGCTGGACTGCAGAGCTGGAAACACTGCTGATGCCCCTACTCAGCTTGTGTGACTTAGTGTATAGGGGTGTGTGTGTGTGTGTGTGTGAGAGAGAGAGTATGTTGAGGCCAAGAGGTTGCACAGCTGCTGAATTATGAACACTGCAGTGTTGCTACAGTGAGGTAAAAACATTCCTGCCGAAGCACTCGGACAGAAAGATGATTACCTGACTGCACACATCGAGGACCAATGACTGGCTTTCATCGTATTTCTGCACTTTACAAGAATTCCTGCAAAACAAGCAAATGAGGATGATACAATTATTCGTTTTTCTTTAACAAATATGTATCCTTAAAAAGTTATTACTGTTCATGGCTTCTTAGTGAAGATGTATATGAGATTTAGCAAGACAAATGGAAAAATCATGCTAAGAAATATAGCAAATCAGAAAGCTAAATCATGCTGTGACGAGGATAATAATCTCAATGTCAGTACAGTCAAAGCACACGCTTCGATGAGCAGGAGTGAAATCATGCTTTGAAAGAGAGAGTACTTACAACAGAAAACAGAGAAACTTGACTTGCTCAGATGTCCTAAGGTCGGTAAAAGTGGACGAACAAAAGCAAAGATTTTTGAGGATTGCACGACACAGGCAGGAGGAAAGATAGAGGATGAAGGGGAATAACGCAGGGAGGGTTTTGACAAGGGAGCCATGACGAATAAAGAAGGCCAAGAGACAAAGGGAGAGGATGTGAGTGAGCAAAGGTGTCAGCATGTTAGTTACTCAGCAACATGTGGAAAACCTAAAACTTGTAAATTAACAGTCTATTTATGTCTGTTTATGAGCAGCTTCAGTGGCTAGTATGCAGAGTATTTTCCTTGTCTTCAAAGTACTTTTTGGTATGCACATTATTATTAGCAGTGAATTTAGTCCAAGGATGAGCAGGATCAGGCTGATACAACGCCTGGGAAGAGTATTCATACTCCCCGAATTGTAACGCATTTTCGCACACCACAGCCACAAACCTGAGTGTATTTTATTTGTATTTTTGTGTGATAGACTAACACAAAGTTGTGCATTAGGGTGAAGTGGAAGGAAGTGGAATTCTTTTCATCAATGTTACCAATGAAACTGTTGGGAAAGTGTGGGTTAGCAGGCAGAGCATTAATCCGAGAAGCAAAAAGAGACTCATGGTAACTCTGGCAGAATCTGTGGAAAGGACAGCTATTAGCCGCATTCTCTAGGAATCTGGTGTTTATAGCAGAGTTGATCGAAAGCTATTAGAGATCCTGTTTGCCACAAGCCATGTAGTGGACACTTAAAACAAGTGGAAGAGGTGCTCTGATCAGAATGAAACTTTTTGTCCTACACTGAAAAACACTTTGTGAAAATTAACACCCTGAACCTACCACAGGGAAACAATGGTGGCACTATCATGTTGTGGGAATGCTTTGCTCTGGAAGGTAAGAGAAAGCTGGTCAGAGTTGATGGGATGATGGGTGGAACTAAATGCAGGGTAGTACTGAAAGACAACCTGTTGGAGGCTGCAAAAGTCTTGAGAATGGGGTGGAGGGTTTACCATCCATCAAGACATTAACCCTAAACATACAGCCAGAGGTATGATGGATTGGTTTACATCAAAGCATATTCATGTGTTGGAATGGCCCAGTCAGAATCCAGACCACTGAATTTAATTATGCACCCGTGGCAAGACTTGACAGTTGATGTTCACAGATGCTCTTCGTCCAACCTGACTGAGCTTGACCTTTTTTGAAAAGAACAATGAGAAGAACAATAATACGTCTAGATGTGAAAAGCATGTAGACCGAGACCAATGGACCAGCTGTAACTAGAGGGAGCAGTAGTGTTGACTCAATGGGGCTGCACGCAATATTTTTTTGTTTTTTACTTGAAAAAAAGAATTGAAAATATTAGAACAATTTCCTTCAGAATTATACACTCCTTAAGGATTGTGGCTGTAATGTGACAAACCGAGAGAAAGTTCAAGGGGTGTACATACTTTTTCAAGGCGCAGTAAAAACCAAACATGTGAGGCTCGCTGGACAAACGTCTTCTATTATTTTTGAATAAACGACACTTACGAGGCTGCTCTCTCTTTGTTTTTCTTTGGAATCTGCTTGACTTTCTTCTCCCCAGGGGTTTGCCTTGCCTTCGGTTTGCCTTGGTCTTTTACTCTTGTTTCCGGTTGAGAGGCACTGCAGGACAAATCCTCGTTGTTCGGGGACTTCGATGTTTTAAAAGGGTCTATGGAGTCATCAAAATGTTCCGGGTCGAAACTGTATGAGCCCTTAGGCAGCACAGCAGAGCTGCTCACCTTGCTGTTGCTACCAAACGGATTGAAGTTTGGGTCGTCCCATTGACTGGGATCAAAGTTATAAGTTCCGGTTTTAGGTATAGGAACATCGTCCAGATTCAGAGGCGCAGAGGAGTCTATTGCAAAAGGTTCTGAAAGTGGCTCTGAAACACCTTCGGATACAGGTTGGGGAAGAAGTTCTGGAGCTGTTTCTAACACTGGTTCAGGATGTGCCTCCAACACTGTCGGTTCTGGTGCTGGTTTCAAAGAGGTCTCTGAGTCTTTTGGCTTCTGCTTCTTTGCAGCAATTTTGCTGGTTGTCCTTTTCCCCCCTAATTTCTTTGGAGGGGGCTTTCTGACGGTTCCATCATCCAGACCAAACTCCAGCACCACAGGCTTTGTCTCTGAAGATGGATCCATTATTTCCGAGTCTCCCTGTGCTGTTTTGGTGGCCTCACAAGCAGGCAATGACCTGCAAACTGGTTCTAGCCTGGGGAGAGAGCTTGAACCACATGGTGGAGGAGAGTTCTGGATTTTGGATCCACCGCTGGTGAAGGGGTTATAGCTATCATCCAGTTGGTCTGGGTCAAAGTTGTATGTAGCCTTGGGACCTGGAGGTTCTTGTTCCTCATCTGTATGGGGAAGAGGACTTACTGGGTCTTTTATTTTCAGGGATGGGGGCTTGGACCTGCTAGTTTTAATCTTTTGAGTACGTTCCACGTGGCTAGGGAGGGCATTGTAGTGATCCTCCAGATCAGCATCAGGTTTCAACTCAGGAGGCTGTGAAGCACTTGGTGCTGCAGGTTCACTGCTTGCTACTGAGTGGGGTTCCGGGACAAAAGTAGGATCTGGAACTGGAACCAGACCTGGGACTGGGTCTGCTTCATGGATGAAGTTTGTGTCTTGGGATGGCTCAAAGAGGAGAGCTGTGCTCTGAGCCTCTTCCTTCAGTGAGGATGAATCAGGAATGGGAAAAGAATCCAAGTTTTCTGAAGGGTGCTCTACTTGGCCTTCATCTTGATTTTGGACTTCTATTTCGAGCTGACCTCCCACAGGGACTACAGGCTCATCCAGACCCATGTTGTGGCTCAGTGTGGTATCTGGATCCCTGACAGGAACGGTCACTATCAGGTTCTCCTCCTGCTCCAAATCTGCGGAAATTACAGTAGAAACAAAAACAACATCACCGACAGAACCATGACACTTGAAGAGTAAACATGTTTCTAGTGAATTTTGATTGGTTGACTGAAAGCAGGTTACACACCCGCCAACTGTTCTAGTTGCTGCTGTTGCCATGGTGATGTCTTACTATGAGTTCCATAACATTGAAAGGAAACCAACGAATACGAAAACACAAACAAAACCGACGTTCATTTATCTTGAGTCGTGTCTTGTGCAAAAACACAAAAAAACCCCACAAAAAACAAAAAAAACAGAGTGGTGCAGGTATTAGCTTCAGGGAACATTTTGACACTGCGGCATATTTCAGTACATCCGTCATCATCATCGCTCTGTTCATACAGCACCATGTTGCTTAGAGACCAGCAGAGCCTGCACAGTTTTAACTGGCTAAATTTCAAAATGCAGTGTTGCAAGAATTAACACCTTAACATCGCCATACACACACGTGTACTCCCTCACACACATGAATATTCAGTAATACAGCATTGTAAAAATGTATTTGATCCCTTTCAGATTTCATCTTTATTGGTTTGTCACAATTACATCGTCAAACAAATGATATGAGACAAAATAAGTCTGAGTAAATACAAAATGCAGGTTTCAAATAACAATTTCATTTATTATGGGGGAAAAAAAAGCTATCCAACCCAACATGGCTCTATGTGAAAAAGTAACTGGTCCCTAATCTTCATAACCGGTTGTGCCACTCTTGGCCAAAACGACTGGCATCAAGTGTTTCTGTTAACTGACAAAGAGTATTTTTCCATCCCTTGGAAGAAATGTTGTCCTCTGCAGAACGGAAGGTTTTCCAGCATGAACGACCCATTTAAGGTCATACCACAGAACCTCCATCAGATTTATGTCTGGTGTGTTTTGGATCATTGTTCTGCTGCACAACTCAGGAGTGCTTAAGCTTAAGTTCATAAACTGATGAGCTGACATTCTCATTGGGTATCCTCTGCTAGAGAGCAGAATTCATGGTTCCATCAAGTCGTCCTGGTCTTAGAGCAGCAAAGCAGCCCAAATTAATCACACTAGCAGCACAATTGTTACCTGCTAGTAGCTTGTTCTTTTTCTAAGGTTCTGTGATAGTTTTACAGACATTGCAATAGGATGCACAGCTCTGGAAAAGTCCCACCTTGGCGAATGTGAGACAGGTTTTTATGTTCTCTTAGAATTCTCCCCAGGATGCAATTTTAACTCAGTCTCTTTTTATAGTTTAATCGTAAACGTGGACTTTAACTGAGCCAAGCGAGGTCTGCAGTGCTTTAGATGTTCTTTTGTTACTTCCTGGATTAGTGAATATAATTTGGTAGGCTGGCCACTCCTGGGAAGGAAGGTTCACCACTGTACCAAAGAGGACAAAAGTTCTCACTGTGTTTCACTGTCTAAGAACAAATTTCTATCCTCCTTCAGATCGATTGATCTCATCTGTTCTTGAGTTTCTTTATACTGGTTGCTTTTTGGTATATTTCAGCCTACTTCGTGTTGTCAGACAGAGTCTATGTCAGTGATTTCTTGATTGCAGTGTCAGTTGTGTCTGTCTTGGCTATTTTGTGTTGTGATCATTTGCTTTTATTTCAACTCAACAAAATACAACAGAGGCACTCAATTTAGACCCTTATATTGAATCTGCTGCACAATAGTGGTGGAACACGTTTTTTTAAATTCACATTTCAACCCAGAAGCTGAGAATGAAAAGGTATTCATAGGTATCACCTTATGTGATGGCTAAATTAAAGTATTCAGGAAAGGATGTTTGAATGGGTGTCAATAGGGTCTTGTTTGGGTGGAGAGTTATATGTGTGCAGTGTACGTGAAACTTTTAGACTATGAAGGTGAAAGGACTGAGGTGCCAATTTTTTTACGTTGACCCAAACCATTAATGTTTTGGAAAATCTCAATTCTTCAGCATTAAAAACAGGCAAAAATTTTGATTACAAAATACAAATCTGCTAAAAAGACTAATGGGTCCCCACAGGGTTAGTTTCCCTCAGTAATAAACACCAAGACAATAAAATCTCCAGCAATGAGTCATATCCTTCCAATCAAAGGATAATATGGTTGGTAAAACCATTTCTTTTCTTTTGTCTGATTAGACACTTCACTTTCGGAAAATGTTGCTGGAGCTGTTTTGCAGGAAGGATTTACTTCATCTGAAACAGCAGCGGCCTCACACACAATGCAGAAAGCCATTTAATTAAAAAAAAAAATCCTAAAAACACGCTCTGACATGCTACGTTCAGCCGGTCCCCTTGCTGGGACCTCTGTCAGTGACCGGCACAAAGCAGAGGTAACCAAAGCGCCGAGCTTTTGTTCAACCTGTTGAATTCTAGAGCAAAGGTCGTTCCCACACTCTTCTACAAGCCCCTCCTCTTAGTGAATCAAATATCAGAGCATCAATCGCAATCACACCAATAACAATCCAAAACCCAAACTGTGTGCATTCCAGCTTACATTCCAGCTATTTATTAAAGGTAGTTTAAAGCCTATCCAGGTGTTAAATAACCCTGTTTACCTTTAAGAAAATACCACAAATGATGGGATCTCTATAATACAAAGAGCATATCAATATTTACACTGAATATCAAATTTAGAAAAGGAGATAAATTCTTACCAAAGGCTAAAAACCTTCTGATATCTTGGTGCATTTTAAATAAATGACCTCCTATGCATTTACAGAGTGACATATGCTTACACAGTTCAGGTATGTGTCACATAAAATTATTAAAAGAGAAGATTTTTCATAAACAATGTATTTTCTTCTTTTGTTTATGAGGATGTGAGGCCTGAATAGTTAGAGCGCCATCAAAAGACTCGTTTCCATAGCAACCTTGGATAAGGGTCTAGCAGCCGTGTATTTGAACATGCAGTTAGTTCCTTCTGTTGAGTTTTTGAAATGTTAATAAGAACCTTCAGGTTCCCCAGGGAGTCACAAATGCTGCTGGGTCAGACCAGCCTCTCAGCTGCTCTCCTCCTCCTACTTTTGTTTTGTTGCTCTGCAGTGGCCTCACCTGTTTTGTCTGCATTGGTGTTGTTGTTCTCCAGCTCTCCCGGGACGGGCTGAGGGGCGCGGACGGGAGTCAATGCTTCAGGAGTATCAAAATGACCCTCTGACTCCGAGCTGCAGCACATGCAAATGTGAGAGAGCGCAGAAAAACTATTACATAACTGAAGAGCAACGATCATATTACAAACACTGTCAAGAGTCAGTGGTGGTGTGTATCCTCCTGGATTTAAAATAGCTGAATTATTATGCAAATCATTTTTCATAAAAATACACTCAAAGCTTTGAAAGGTACTTGGGTTTGTGACTTAAAATTATGTAATCAGATAGTTAACATGTGCATTTTGTAAAAGCAGCGTATTACAAGATAAAGTTTGTTCATTATCTTATAAAACCCCTTGGTGCTGGTGAAAACTAAAAAAACTAAAATAAAATAAAGCCTCAAACCTATTTTCCTGATTTTTAATGCACTAAACTGACCTGTAGTCAGCTTACATTAACTCCTCATGGATGTAGAGAGATTTATAACCCTCTATTTAATCTGACAAAGTGCAGAAGAAAGAGTAACCAAAGTAGAAGTAAAACAAGAGGAAGTACGTAGGACAACCTACCATTTCCTGTTACACTCTAAGAACAATGCAGCCTATGACATGAGAAATAGAAAAGAAAATGACATAAAAGCTGTCTCTATTGTAGCCATTTTAAGCATATGTGGACCTTCCTCAACACTGACTTTTAATTTGAATTTACAGCACAGATTAAATCCCATCTATCTAGTATAAGTGATCCATATTGGGCCAGTGTAGATCGATATATTGATGCAGGGGACTGTATCAGTGCAGGAAGGGAGGAAGTCATGAAACTAGTCGTTGTGTTTGTGATCTTGGTGCAACAGAGTTATCAAGGCAGACACTGATGATGTCAACACGTGTTTGCAGCTTTGGACTCAATCCTGTGTGGATTTTGGGCGTCTGTTAGAAATAAGCTCGTAGTTCTGTAGCTAAGAAACACAGTTAGGGACAACCTAAAGCACAGACCAGACAGAAACGCGTCAACACTTCACAAGAAGCAAAAACGTCGACACACACGTGGAGACAGATATGTCACTAAACATGTGAGATTTGGAATTTCTCCAGCTGACAGGTTAGAGGTTCGTGTGAAGAAGCCCCCTCCTCCTGAGCAGACAGTGTGAATCACCCTGACTGTAGTCTCACGGCTTCAGCACAACACTTGCCTGCTTCCTCGAGATCTGTCCTCCTCCTCCTCTTCTCTCCTTCCCCACTGCTCCCTTCCCTCGCTGTCCTCCTGACCCTCTCCATCCTCCTCTCCCCCTCGCACCGCCGTCCACGTCCATTTGGCCCACGACACCGGGGACAGCCAAGACATCGCTCCTTATTCGACCAAGTTCTCCAGCTGACTCACCAGTAACCAGAGCTTGGCTTCCACTCTGTCACTCTTCTTCAGATTTCCACCCCGCCAGCAACTCTCACATGTCTCCATGAGTTCCCGGATTCACACGAAGAGAAGGAGCCCCCAGCTCTGTGCCTATATCTGGCGCTGACAGTCCCTCCGTGGCTCTGATCAGCTGGTTTCTCAAATGATCCGCTGACTCTCTCCTCCTCTGATCCCCCCCCCCCTGCATCCTCCCCGCTCCAACCTCGGAACAGCTCACAGGCCACAAATGCAGCAAGGGAGGGGAGGAAGCGAGCTGTAAGCTCTAAAACCCCGCTGCAGCTTTGATGAGTTCCCCTGTGGATGAAGAATGGTACGTCCCTGTCAGACCGCACCTCTACTCTGAGGTAGAATGAGCCGCCAAACAAACACAGAGGGAGGAGTTGGAGGTAGAGGAGGAGCTGAACTCTGGGGGGCTCTGCGTTTTATAGTCGAGAGAGGTTAGGAATGTGGGGGCTGGATCTTCAAGACTTATCCCCCCCCCTCATGTTTCTCCTCTCCTCAGGCTCTTCAGCAGCTAACTGTTGACTAGGGGAACCAGTTCTGCTGGATGGCCTCAGGAGAACTACCTGACTGGATTCAATTTGTCTGAGGAAACACTCCAGACCACTAAACAAAGAACCACGTGGTTCCAAAAAGGAAAAAGTCATGGGAAGGTTGCATGTTTACAAGTAAAATGCTTGTCGTGTGTGTCGGAAAGGGTGCAAAAATATGGGTTTTCTTTAAAAAAAAAAAAAATTGCAAAGATTTTACTTTTAAATATATATATATATATATATATATAGAGAGAGAGAGAGAGTTAGATGAGTTGAAGCTTAACTCTTTCCACATACTTTCAGCTAGAGACACCATTAAACTTTAATTGGAGGACAAGATGTCCTTTTTCCAAAATGTTTGGCTTTTCATAATATTTCATATATTTTTCTGTAAACAGAGAACGTCACCTTTTAGCTCAGCTCTCAATTTACCGCTCGGCCTACATTCCTACCCTCACCTATGGTCGTGAACTCTGGGTCATGACTCAAAGAATGAGATCCTGGATAGTGTTGGAATGTGAGACATTACTCTGAATTGAACTTTCAAATTTCTACAGCTTTTCCAAACAACCCTTTTCTTACTTCTGGAGATTTCTCCTTTATTTAATGATTAAAATGATGACATTTTGTCCAGTTTCCATTTGTCTGTCATATGATTGATGATTTTCTGTAAAAAAAAAATCTCCCAAGAGCACAAAGAAGCCACACCTCATCTGTCATTGGGTTTGGTACAAATTCTCATATGTCTCATGTGTCTTGGCTTAAAAGCTTGTTTCGCTGTGGCTAAGAAGACTCTCTTCCCAACTTCAGTCAGCATCTTCACAAGGTCTTTTGCTTTTGTTCTTGGGTTAATTTGGACATTTCGCACAAAAACACATTCTTCTCTGGAATAGAGAACATATCTGCCTTCTGAACAGTTTTATGGCTGGACACTCCTGGAAGTTAAACACATGTATAACAGTTTGAATAGATGAACGTGGCACCTTGAGGCATCTGGAAACTGTACTCAAAGAACCTCTTTCTGATATCTTAGCTGATTCTTTCTCTTTTTCCATGATGTAACACAAGAACAGTTTATTCAAGGTGTTGCCCTAAAATACATCCACATGTGTGCCTCTGTTGAACTTAAATGTTGTAAATTAACCTATCAGAAGTGTACAAAGCCATGACATCATCATCTGGGCCTTCATACATTGTTTAAAGGTACAGTAATCTTAGTGTATGTCAACTTAAAAATTTGAACAAAGTAATGAGAAAAATGTCTCATTATTTTAGCATTTAGTAAACAGTAATAAATGTTAGAATCCTAACCGACTTAAAAATCTTTAGTCTGATTTAATGTCAGACGGTAAGAAAAAACAGATGTGTTTTTTTATGCAGTGTATGTAAACATCTGTATTCATCTGCAAATGAAAACAAATCCCATAGACTATGAGACTGATCATAACTAAATTACACAATGTAGAGAAGGTTCAAATATAACACTTTCCAGAACCAAGATGTGAATGTTCAGAAGTCACAACAATGACAAAGTCTATCAAAAAGTGTTGAAAGAATCATACCTAAACAGCTAAATTAAGGTACTCATGTTCACATTGAGACTTATCATAAATTAATACTCTTTTTTTAAACTCCAAATGTTTTTGCACCATGGCTGAAATTAATTACCCCTTACTGAACACTTTGTAGAAACTGTCTGAGTTTTTTGTGCTCTACTTCCCATGGCCAGATATTTTGCTGTGGAGCAGAAGGAGAGAGAGAAACGAATAAACGTTCTAGATTTCCATAAAGGAGCAAAGACACATAGCCTCAGTTGGACTCAGAGTTTCCACATTATAACAGGAAGGGAGGAGTTTCGGTTCTACCCACTTATTTTTGCGATCTGTGTTGGGTTTGTGGCTGGAGCGAATAGGAACAGCGCATGCATTGATTGCAGTATTTCAAAGGGATTTTCCTGCGGGAACAGCAAAAATCTTTCTGTCTTAATTTCAAACTATTAACTAAAAAACTTTAAATCAGAGCTATTTCTTTTCAGTTCTCCAAAACAAAACATGGTCAACTGTCTATTGTTTTGTTTACCTTCTTTAAGTGTATCTTGAGTTTCTTGTTTAAAATTGGCACCAATAAACATCACTGGGTAGCAGGAGGCAGCTGTGTGTGTCCGCCCTGATTAAAGACCGGCCCATTCTTTAAGGCTGCTCTGCCACCACCAACAGCCTCAGCCTTGGCAAGAGCTTGAATCAGAGCTCTTGCCAAGAAGTCTGACGCTCCACCAGAATCCAAACACAACCTGAAAGAGCTCAGATTTCAGTCACAGCAGGAGGAACCCTGCAGACCTTTTATAAGAAAACAGCAAGTCCCTTAAAAAAGACGAAAAACCAACTTGTTGTATCACATTCAGACTTTAGTGTAAATCTCACTAATGACCCAAATACTCTGTATATAGTTTCTGGTTTAACTTATTGTAAAAAAAAAAAAAAAAAATGCCCACAGAAGAAGAATAAAGTGGAAAATGTGTGTTTATGCATTGGAAACACTACAATACTTTTCATATTTCTTCTCTAAAAATAGAGCAAAGGACAATAGAGAAGCAAAAATGATTATGTAACTGTCCTTCCTTGCAGGCCTAGAATCCATCTACACAGCTTGGCCTTGGCTATGTCCTGTAAATCTATGTGACAGCACCAGACATTCCAGGAAATGATTGAACGTACAAACGAAGGGACACAAAGGTCAGAGGAAGAAGAACTGTCGAGGGGAGGAGAAAGAAGAGAGGAAGTAGATGGGAAACAAGAGGCAGAGATACAAATGAGAATGAGGAATGAAGGAGAGGAACAAGGATGGGCTCAAAAATCAGTCTGAGTAAGCACAATGAAACTTACACTTCAGCCTTGTGAGGAATCTAATGCCTTTTCAGATTTTAAGTAACACCAACTAAAAACGTAAAGGTGTCTTTAACAAGTTGGAAAACGTTTAACAGGTATGTTCATTTTCACACAATTTTTCTGTGGTGATAAAAAAACATCAAGTCAAATATATTTATGGTACATTTTTCATATTGTTTCTGGAAATGATTATTTCCAGATTGCATGTGCTTGCTGACATCTAGTGGTAAAACGCCATCACTGTAATGGAAAACTGGATTTCCCTAAAATGTTTTCCACTGCTGAAAACCTTTCCTAAGATAGTAAAAGAGGGATCTGTCTGTTAAAAAGACAACTAACAATGTCCCAACATACATTACAAGTGCCCAGGGATGTTAATGCAGCCATTCTTGCATGAATGGCGTATTGAGCGAGCCCCTACTTCTGTGCCCAAAACCCATTTTCTTTTATTTGGCCATACAGATTAAACGTTTCACAAACCTAAACTATATTTGAAAGAATCTATGATCACTATAGAATAATTCAGTAGAGGTTTAACTAGTCTTCTATGTAGTTTATTTTGCTTGTCCAATCTAAGGTGGCCCCTTTGCCAAACACTGACAACTGAGCAAGGTCCTCCATAGATTAAAGGTTTCTTAATCCCAAAATAATCTTTTTTTTGTCTGTCCAGTTCACAGTTTAGCAGTCTAAGTAGTTGATATTTTGGAATGCACAACTCAGATACTAACTTTATGGCATTAGGGTCCTCATTTCAAGCTCACATGTTGCCATTTCCTTCTTCTATTTTATGCGCATAAACAAACCATTTCATACCCAATGTACAAAAACTGATGCGTATCAGTTTATGTTTCTTTTTATGGATGATGAAGACCTATAGTAATGAAACTTGTTAAATCTCATGTATAAGTTACATGAATAATATTTTCTGAAAATCTTTTGTTACACTCGGTTTCCGCTGATTGTGGTTGTGATTTCTCTTTGTACCAGTTCACACTTATGGAGTATGATAATATATGACCCCTGATCAAACTTTAATAACTAGGTGGCATCCTGCCGGTAGGTATAAATTATTTGAATAATAAAACCTAATTTTCTTACCATAACCTTTGATTAGATTCAAATTATCAAATGAGAAACATCATATAGTAGACAGCTGAAACTACCAAGGACCAGTATGGCAAGGAAATCACATAGAGTTTAGCTAAAAATGATTTATACCTTTGACAGATTTAGACTCGAAGTCATGTTTTAATTTGACCCACAGTTCTTCTGACTGGGAGTAATATTAACCTTTAGGAGTGGCAGATCTAGAGTCCTTACTTGAATCTGATTGGGGAATGCATGGATGGAGCTAAAGATTAGTATGATGTCAAAAAGGCCTTCCAGCCTCAAACACTCATCACTAAAGATAAATTGTCAAAATACCAGTAGAAACATACAAAAGGCTGGTCAGCATTTTTAAGAAGGGTTTGATTGCGGTCATGTATATAAAGGCTTTTCATTAATTATTGAGGAGGGTTAAATCATTTTTTTTCAACAATGATACCTGTTGAACATTATCTTATGATATCTCAGGCGATGTATGTGTGTGATTTTCAATCAGAAACCAACTAACTACATCTAAATCTGCCAGTGTTATGATTCATTTTAGGCCAAACTGTAAAAAGTCATTGATGCAGGGTTGCTAACTCTCACTTAGAGCAAAAACTCATGTTGTTTTGGTTTTCTTACTCTACTCAAATAAATCTAATTTCAAATAAGGTTCCTGCACTGGAATCAGAATTTCGTACTCGGACTGGACATTAGGAAGGGCTTACTGGGGATGTTTTGCAAACTATGTATTTTATAAAGTTTAGCGACCCATATAACTGAAAGGTGTTTTAAATTGCAACTATTTAAAAACAAGCATAGCAAAGCCCCACCTCTAACCTAGGCCTCAACACCAAGCACATGATAGTCGTACATATCTGCAGACTCTCACAACAAAATTAATTTTATCACGTTTCCGGTTTATGACTATGCATAAAATATGAAACAATATAAAGTGAAATGACTTATCAATGTAGATTGTGTTTAAGGTCAGGGTTAAGGAAAGAGTTACTATTAGATTTTGGATGAGACTTTATGGACTAGAAAGGGGCTAAAAGTGGTGGGGCGTGAGAATGCAGGACCTGAGAATGCTGCCAGCAGCCAGATATTTCTTCTTCTTTTTAGTGGTGGTTGGCAAACATTTAGAGTGCATTCCTGCCACCTTCTGAATTGGAGTGTGAACCAGAATGGGAAACCTTTACCTGACTATAAATTCCTGTTTTTATAACAAACTGAAAAAACGGCCTAACTAAATTATGTTCAGAATTTAAATGAAGCAATTCAAGTAACCTAAACTGTACTTGATGCTCATGAAACCTGCACTGAAGAGTCTTTCTCTATGATATCTTACACAATCTATTAATGCATGCTCATCTGTCTCTTGAGTCTGACCATATTCAAATAATCCTGTAGGATGTTTTCATATTCTATATAGAGTGCCATTTAAACCGGTATGACCAAATCTAAGCCTTGATAAATGTCATCTTACCAACTGTTTTTGAATGTAGAAAAAATGTCTCCCTTTTTGCCTTTTATTCCATTCTTTCCACCATTCTTTTTCATTTATTCCTTCAGTATAGATTTAATTTCTGTTTTGCTGTATGAGATAGGCAGAGTGATTTCTGTCTTTTTGGTAGCTTTTGGCAGATTTATCTGCAAGTTCATTATCTCAAACTCCTGTATGATCCAGGACCCAGACTAATCTCACTACAATTCCTGCTCTTTTAATTCCATATAGTAGCTGTAAAATTTATATAACAATATCTTGCCTTGCTGTATGAAACACTAGAATTTGTAGCAATTAAAACCGACTGATGTTTATTGCTCTCTACCCACACCAATGCTAAAAGGATGGCAACTAATTCCCCAGTACAAACAGATAAATTATCACTTACTTTCCTTATACATCTTAAGATTTACTTCTATTGGCTTTATCCTTTTAGTAAAAATGGCTACTTTAGTTTTTGCCAATAAGAACATGAATCCCCATTTTAAGGTCCATGACTCTACCTCCAATATTGCCTCTTGTTTTTTTTTTTTTAAAGATTCACAATTTATCCCCCTTTATCATATAACTCCATCATCTGCAAATAAGGAAACTCCAAAATTCTGCTCGATACGATAAAAATCATCATGTATCATAATTGAAAAGAGTACTGGCCTAACAATGCTACCTTACGGAGTGCCATTTTCAATTAAATAATCGGAACTAAATTCATTACCTACCCTGATGCAAGTTCTTCTGTCAGTTAAAAATCTTTTTGTCCATTTACTAATTCTACCCCTTATTTCAAGAATATGCAGCATAATCATACGTCCCTGCTTCCACATCATGCCATCTGCCTTCTTTACATCTAAAACTACAGCAATGAGACTTTTTTAACTTGTGATTTCTCGTCTTCCAACCAAAAAGCAGGATAATTTGTACTTCTCCCTTTCCTAAATCAACTCTGATAGCTTTTAAGTATACCTTTTGTTTCTATATTATAACCGTTCTGCTCTGGTTACTCAAGTCCGTTTTTCCAGGCAAAGTGAGTCCATTTACCCTTTAAACTCTAAATGACATACCACAACTCCGTAATTAAATTTGGAATATTTTATGTAGAAAAGCAGAAAAATAGCACAACCACGGTAACCCGGGCCCAGTCCTACTCCTCAAGTGGATGAAGAAGGTGATACCCCGAACAAAGGAATGCACATCATTATAACCTCTAGGCTCTGCCTTGTTACATGAGACCGAGCACAAACTTCAGTGTATCAGAAAATTAATGTGTCAGTCTGGAGCGGATTTAACTGGATTGAGCAGTGTGGTCGGTTACTTTCTTTACTTTTCTCTGTTAGATTCTGCAACATACTATATATAATCTAAACCTTACCAGGAGTTGAATCCTTTGTCTTATTAAGAGCATTATTCAATTCCATAAAAGTAAACCTACTATTAACATTTTTCTGAAAAACCTCTTCTTTCTGAATTGCCTCTCTATTACTTTGTACTGTCAAAGCCATTTGCCTTATTTCCTCATTAGTAAGAATTATGTACCTTGACAAATGTTCTAGCCAAAAGTTCTGCCTTCTCCTTATTTTCTATTACCACATTTTCTCCATCTTTCATGATTGGATACCCATATTCTGGCCTGTTCCCACTCATCCTATCATTTTCCATACCTTTTGTAATGATATAGTTCATCCAATAGAATCACTATACTTCCTCCACTACTCCCTTTAAGCACACTTTATCGCCTTACTCACTATTGCCTATTTTGTTTTATATTGAATTAAACTTTGAAAATTATAAGTCAATTTAAGAACTCTAAATGCTTGGTTCCGGCATTTCACTGCCTTTGTGCAGTCTTCGGTCCACCAAGGAACAAATGTTTTCTTATGACTGCTCCTATATTTAGGAATTGACTCCCTTGCAGCTACCAGGATAGCATTACATAAATCCATGGTAAATTCACGAATACTTGGTTCTGTTACTACTTCATTAATCTTTCTTTCAGCTATAAAAGCAAATTTATTGCCCTCGCCTCTTGTTCTTTTTTCTATCAATCCTTGCATCTCCAAAAATCGGAAAAAGATCTCTGCCAATGAAGCTTTCTATAAAAACTCTCCATCCTATCCTACTTGCCAATCGCTGAGATACAACTGTGAGATCAAGTGCTGATTCTGATCCCTGTGACATATTCAACTTTGTGCCTGTCCCATCATTAAGACACGCCAACTCCTTTTCACTCAAAATCTCTAAAACATTACAATTTACATAATTTCTTTGACCTCAGAATGTGTTGTGTGCATTAAAATCTCAACACCAGATAAGGCCTCCTTTGCATTGACCAAGTAACGACTCTATCTTTTCTTTTTCTAGTCTCCTACCCATGCACACCTCAGTGACCACCACCTCAAGTTCATTATCTATTGTTACCTGTTGATAACTTATTCCTTGCCTAACAAAGGTTGCACACCCTCGCCCAGTACCACCACTTCTATCTTTACATAAAGTTGTATATCCTTTAATTATGAAATCAAAATTAGGTTTAAGCCATGTTTCCTGGATGCATTTGATATCAGGTTTTGTTAAACATTTGGCCATTTGCTATTAAATTTCTACAATTCCATTGAAGCACAAGCATTCACTGAGGTTCTGGTAGGTTTGCTCAGAGGAGCTTTCCTGACTAAGGTATGCATGGATTCTTTCCCAAGAAATATTTTTCAAATTCAAACGTTTTCTGCTGCCTTTACAACTAATTTAATCTTTTTGGTTTTATTCCTTACTTGCTCTGAACAATTTATGACAGCCAAACAGCCCTAACTTGTCAACTGAAAATCCATGATGATGTATTTGGCCAGAAGGTGGCGCCACTTCGCCTGCTACAGAAGACTTTCCCTGTGGGGAAATTACTTCTCCTTCATTACTTTTATAAACCTTTACTGCTTCAGCATAAGACATTTTCTGCTCTTTTCTAAGCTGTTGAATGCTTGCAGTTTATTTCCTCTCTGTACATCCTCCATATGCAGCTGTATGATCCCCTCGACAGTTATAGCACTTTCCTGTAGCACCACATTGACCATGCTCTCCACCACATCTCCTACACCTCTGTTTGCCTTTACAAACATTAGCAGTGTGACCATAGCAATGACACTTGTAGCATCTGGTGGGGGGAGGAACATACTCTTTTACATTAAAGGTTAAATATCCTATCATCACCTTTTTTGGAAGGACTTCTTCATTAAATGTCAAACAAATTCACTATGAACTTTTACTCGGTCATGGCTGCTTGAAGTTGCCTAATCTCCATAATGTTGCCCACTCTCAACTGTTGTTTGAGCTCAACTAGGTTTTCTCCAAAGGGGATCCATGAAATCACTCCCCTAACAGCTCTCTGTTCCCCAAACACTTTCTTCTCTGCTATCATCTTTTTAGATACAATTTGAAGTGTATTGTTCTTTTGTTCAAGATTTCTACATTTTAGACAGAGACATCCATCTTACAATACTTTTGCCATTTCTATTTGACCAATCTCAAAGCTGAAGTCAAAGACATTGGGCTAATTCTTGAAATCACTGCCTTCCTTAAATTTAAATATGACTCTAAATTCTTCTCTTATCATTTCCTTCTTTCTGACATCTGTTGAAGATTGTAAGTCATCATTTTCTAAGGCTCTCTTATTTCCCAGTAGTTGACTATTCGCCCTATCGACCCTTCCTCCTTTTTTCCTCACACTCTCAGGTGTCCGGATCATTTCATCTTCACCAGATGCTCCACCACTACTACTTCTACTAGCCATTCAGGTTCATTCACAATCTGGGTTGTGCCTCACCGCCAGTAGATTGAATTTCTAAATCCATCAAAGTCATATATAGGTTTAATATCATATTCTATTACCACAGGCGTTCCAATGAGGCTTATATGTCAGATAAAAACCACCTTTTGAAAATAACATCCTTTAGGCAGGTATTAAACATACTTTTAATTTAGCTCACATTTCTGCATTATTTTTTTTATTGGTCTGATGTAACATTTTAATCTTAAATGTTGTGTTTTCATTAGCTCTAAGCAGAAATCATCACAATTAACACAAATAAAAAATTGAAAACATCAGTCTGTGTGTAATCAATCTAGAGTGTATAACGTCAGTCAGTCACTCATTTTCTATACTGCTTCTTCCATAGTGGGTCGTGGGGGAGCTGGTGCCAATCTCCAGCAGTCTATGGGCGAGAGGCGGGGTACACCCTGGACAGGTTGCCAGTCCATCGCAGGGCAACACACAAACAACCATGCACAGACTCATTCACACACCTAAGGGCAATTAAGAGAGACCAATTAACCTAACAGGCATGTCTTCTGATTGTGGGAGGAAGCCGGACTACCCAGAGAGAACCCACACATTAATGTTCGAGAGTCGAACCAAGAACCTTCTTACTGCAAGACAACAGTTCTACCAACTGCGCTAGTGTCCCAGTATATAATGTATTTAGTTAATTGAATTATTGAAAAAAAAAATGAACTTTTCAAAACTATTTTAATTTACTAAATGGGTCTGTGGATTATGGATTAATTACCCAATTTGATCTGATTTTCCTAAAACCTATTTGAGACCCAGTTAAGACCTAATAGGTCTCCAACTGATTTTGCACATAGGGGTTGTATTTAGAGAACCAAAGTGGGTCACATACACGAATCTCATTGTGAGCACAGGCCCATTTAGTACCCTCCCATCCTGAGCAAAGTATGACGCTCACATACATCCATGTCTCCCCTAATGCTCCACTCTTGACAACTCTGGATATAAAACTCACAGCTGTCAACTACAGACCTGTGCATTTAACTGTATGAAGGGTTATGGCGTTACCTCCATACTCAGTTTCATGAGGAACATTCGAGGATCAACGAACAATTAACTTTTAAACGTCAGATGCAGAGCTTACCAGTGGTCGTCGCTAGGTGGCGACACCGTTCTTTGTGATTGGCGCCAGACGTTGAAGAGGAATCACTTCCGCCGTTAGTAAATGGCGGTTGCGAGCACGGTGGACTGTAAACATTTCAGCTGCCACAACTGTAACTGTCTAATTGTCCTAAAAACATGTACTTTGTCCAACACGCATGGAAGTTACAAGATGTCTATGTTCAACTTTCAGGTCGTCGTGTTGAGGAGAAAGTCGCCTCCCGGTCGCAGAAAACAAAGCAAACGGTAAGAAAGAAACATGGAGTCCGGAGGTATTAAACTGAGTGATGTTTGGACCGCCTATAAACCGAGCAGCGAATGATTATTAGAAAGGCCTCAGCCTCTGGTTTGTAAGTAACTTGGTTAAGAATGTATTATTCGTACTGGAGCTCTGACTGTTGTGGTTCCAGGTTTCCAAATGGAGGAGGAAGAAGGAAGAGGAGAGGAAGACTCGGAGTGTGAGGTGGCTGAGCTCCGGCTGAGAGTGGAATCACTGAAACAGGAGCTGAAGGAGTGCCGAGCCGAGCTGACTAAGTTAGAGAAGCAGCTTAGCCACTCTGAGAGGATGCAGAAGAGCACCGAGAGCTACAACGAAGACCTGAGGAAGCAGGTCAGTCATCCTCAACACCAGCAGCGTTCAGCACCGTCTGATAACTAATCGCACCCCCCATCCCTGTTAAGGTACAGAGCCTTGAAAAAGTATTCAAACCCATTGAGCCTTTTCACATTTCACAACGACAAACCTCTGCGGGTTTTATGCGACAAAGTAACACAAAAGAACAGAATTGTGAAGTGGAAGATAAATTATTTTCAATTTTGTCTACAAGAATAGAATCTGAAAAGTGAGGCAAGCATTTGTGCTACCCCCTTTCTTCTGATAACCCTTAATAAATCCAGTGCAGGCCAGGGATCAAGTTCTGAAGAACGTTAACGCAGGGATAGGTTATAAATTAACATCCCAAGCTTTGAACACCTCACTGAGGACAGTTCTTCTGGTCTGTATAGCAGTGTGACAAGGAGACCATCACTAAAAGCTGTAGATGTAGAGGACACAGAAAACATGAGGAAGAATGTGCTCTGATCAATTGAGACTGAAACAAAACTTTTTGGACTACATGTAAAACCTTACGCTGCGCATTACCTTAAGCACACCATCCCCATGAGATGGGGGCCATGATGCTGCCATCACCATGGTGATGGCAGCATCATGGTGTGGTGATGCTTTTCCTTCAGCAGCAGTTTGAAAATGTTGAACAGGTAAGAATATTTTTTACAAGGCACAGAATGTAGAAAGGCTTCATAATAATGTTGGGACATATTGTTGAGCTTAATGCAAAATAAAGAAATTCTGTGAAACTGGGAGGATTCTTAAACCAAAGGCATAATATATATTTTTTTGTATGATCTCAGGTTGACCAGCTCAGCGCAGAGATTCATGAGCGAAAGAAGAAAGAGAAAGACAGGGTAGAGTGCGAAACTCAGACAGAAGAATATGTGTGGACAGAATCTGGTGCGTCTGCACATCTTCTCAACTAAAGGATGTAACTAAGGTTTGTTGAGACGTTAAAAATAACATTCAGGGTATTTTTTTTTCAAGATTACTACAATTACTATTATGGAAGCTACTGTCAGAATGTCGAGGGGGCAGATTCCCAGGAAAGTCTGGACACGGCGACGGCAGCAGCCGGGGATGTGATTGAGGATAGTACGGCAGCCGAGGCATTGAAAGCAATTGAAACAACGGCCCCAGATGTGTCCGCCTCAGCAGAAAGCAGCGATGTAGCTGCAACAGTGGTATGTTTTTGTTTGAGCTGTTACCTATAATGTAGCTATAAAACCCGTGTTTTTACATTGTCATTAGATTTAAAGCTAAAATCTGAGTTGACCATAACATTCATAATAATGTCTGTTTCAGGGAGGTGATGCGAGCTCCATAGCTGACATGCTGAGGGCCACAGCTGAAGAAGCCATGACACAGACTGGCTTTGTCTTTGATGAGACATCTGGGATGTATTATGATCACAGCACGGGCTTCTACTATGACTCGGTTTGTTGGTTTTCTTTAGAGCCAATCGGCTGACTGGTGGCAGATTCGGTTTAATTGCTCGTTTTTATTGTAAACTTTCTTCATTTTTTCCCCCCTCTTTTCCACAGGTCAGTCAGTTGTACTACGATGCCAACACGGGCATATACTACTACTACGATGCAGAAAGCGGACGGTATCAGTTTCATTCCAGGATTGAGGTGCCTGCCGTGCAGAGCTCTGCCGAGCCTTTCCAAGAGACCCATGTTCCTGACAAGAAATGGAGGAAGGTCCAAAAGGGAGTCAAGAAGGCGTCACAACAGGATGAGGGGGTATGTAGCGACTGGATACAACGCATCATTACTTGGAAATGTTTGGTGGATGACGGCTGGCTTTTTTAAGTTGTGCTTTCCCTACAAGTTCGCTTGACTTTAATGGGTCTCAGTCTTTAAGAAATCTTGAATGATTCTGTCTGTAATGATGCAGGATAGTTGACTGAAGCCTATTCTTCTGACCTAGGTTCAAGATGTGACAAACTCTTTGGCTAAAATGAGGATTTGCTCTTACTGGAAAACTCCTCCCCTCAGAGGTATACCTGTAGTTTTACACTGCTAATGAATGAAATACACCGACAGACACGTTTAGTGATAACCTGGAAAAGATGTGTAACAAATGTATAATAAATTGGGTCTTTTATAGCAGTAGCAGAATCTCACACTGAAAAACTGAGAACAATCCAACATTTATTTTGAGTAAATGAATTGAGTGTGAGGGGGAAAAAATCCCAGGTTTGTGCAGTTATTGACTCCCCAGCGGTTTATACCTTTTCATCCTCTATATTCCACAAGGTCGAAGGACTTTTGACGGTTGCTGTTTCCGTCATCTCTTTAGATCATCCAGAAACTTAGGTCTTCTCGTCTCTTGAGTGCCCCCCACAGGTGTTGGGTGGGGCTTCTGTCTGAGGCCTGTGACGGCCATAGAAAGAGGCAGGGTTGGTGTCTGGCCAAACATTTCTTTGTTAATTTGGTTTCTCGTTTGATCATTTTGTTTTATCTGACTGCCTGTTTTCAGATTTCTGTAAGAGACGAGAGTCAGATATTTTGTTAAAAATTTTTTCCAGATTGTTCAAAGAATTCACGATGCTGAAGCACTTTAACAAGATTTCCCGGAGTGTTTGGAAGGGAAACAGACCCACAGCATCATCATTCCTCCACCACACTTAACAGTGGGAACAGGGTGCTATTACACATGTTTGTCCTTTGTTCCACTCCAAACCCACCTGGAGTGTTTGTTGCAGAAAAGCTCAATCTTAGTCTCATCTGACCAGAGCACAGAGTTCTAGTTAAAGTTTCGATAGTTAGCCAGTTCCCCATGTTTTCCTTTGCAATGGCAGCAAAAATACCCTTTTTTTTTCTTGCTTGTCTCCCAAAACAAGCATTTGGCTCATACATTGCATTTGATGGTTGTTGTGTAGACTTGGTGACGTCAAGATGCCCATTTTTACTGTAGTTCTCAACCCTGAACTTGGCGAATATTTTTTTTTCTTCTCATTGTGAGTGCTGGCAAGGTAGATATGGGTCCTCCAGCCTATTGGCCAGGAGATCAGAGAAATGGGCCTCTGTGTCACATCATATTAATACCCCACAGAAACAAAAAGTAATGGTTTATGAATTAAAGGTTCCTTTAAACTGTTATCATTTTAAAGAATGATGAATAAACAAACTTATATTAACTTCAAAGGATTATTAGAGGTGCCTATAATTGTGAAACAAGAGTGTATAAATGTATTCAGTTGAGGGTTGGATTTCTCTATGATAATGAATTGACTTCAAAGACTGAGACCCATGAATTCTGTGACTGAGATTTGGGATCAACAGTAAAAAGTCAGCCGGCCCGCTGCCATTGGACACAGTAAACTCACTGCTGACTGTCTGGTGGCAGGAACACAAACTGGATGAGGCAAAGCTGGAAACGGAAGAAACTGATCGGCCCGAATCCCGAAAACTGCACCAAAGGTCTTGTAGCCCAGACTTGGCTAAGGGTAGAAGAGACTCTTCAAAACATGGGAAAGAAAGAGACAAATCGCCATCAAGGAGAAGAAGGCTGAAAAATGGCTCGCACTACGAGGATAAGGGCAGTTCCCGAAAGAAGCGGAAGAAATCTAAGTCAGAAAAGAAGAAGAAGAAGAGGAAGAAAAGGAGCCTGGCTCGGAGCGATGAGTCTGAGGGCAACAGTGAACCAGAGGAGGGCGAGATCACAGAGTCTGAGAGAGAAGATTTGGTATCCACTTCATCACCTTCATCATGTTCCAGCCCCAAACATTCCAGGGAAAGTCCTGAGTCAGAAATGGAAGTGCACAGCCAAGAAGGTGAGAGGAAAATTATTCCAAAATCTGACAGATGTGGAACGCAGATGTCTCAAACTCATGCTCTGGGGCAGTTTATTAAATCTATTCATAACATCAAGCTAGAACTCACGATGGGTCGTCTGATTGTTCTGATTCTTCCTGTAAGTCGTTCAGCTGCTAATCCTGCTGGTTTGTTCCGTTTCTTACAGTTAATAACTTTTGGCCTCCCTGCGTTCGAGTGACTGTGGTCAGGTCTCCGGTGCTGCAGGTGGGAACGCTGTTCATCATCACAGCCGATTCTTCAGCTACATTCGGCAGGTTTGTTCTTTTCTTTTCACTGGTTTATGCACAGTGCTCCCAAAAGTATTCACGCCCTCTTGACATTTTTCCCCATCACCCCCACAAACTTCAATGTGTTTCATTGGGATTTTATGTGTCAAACCAGCACAAAGTCTGGAATTAAGTAAAAAGCAAAATACACAGTTTTTAACATTTTTACAAAGAAAAATCTGAGAATAATGTTAATCGGTACTTTTTAGAACCCCCTTATGCTGCAATTTCAGATGTTTTACATGATGCTTTATGACTCTACCAGCTTTGGGCACCTAGAGATACCTCAAGCTCAGTCAGGTTAGATGAGTATTTGTGAACAATGGTTTTCAGGTGTTTGTCACATATAGTCATGGTGAACATCCACCCCCGTCTTAAATGTTTTAGAGCCTCTAACAGGTTTTTTTTTCTCATTACTGCCCTGAATTTGGCTCTGTGCATCTTCTATTAACCCGTTTCCTCTTTTCTGTAAAAGGAAAGTATCCCCACAGCCTGATGCTGCCACCACCATGTTTCACCGTGTAGGTGATGCATACATGGTGATCTGCAGTGTTGGCTTTCCGCCACACATGGAATTGGAACTCATGTAAAGTTTATAGATATTTGGGGATCTAACGTAAGAAAATGGTGAAAGGTTTTAGGTGTTAAATCCATTAGAAAGGGGCTGTAACTGCATGAGTCCCACTACACAGGGGATGCTGCTTTGTAAAAACATTGTGACTTAATTTGAGCAAATATTCATCTTATTATCTCGTATTTGTTTGCAGAGAAAAGGACATGAACCATGCAGTTCGAATAGCAGAAATGGGTGTCAGCAAGGTACACTTCTCTGCTTTTCCTGCGACGGTGGAAATGATCCCATAGTTTCACGCAGTGTTTAAAAATGTTGCATGTTTGGTTCCAGTTCCATGCAGAGGTGTATTTTGACCAGGAACAGCAGAGCTACATGCTGGTGGACCAGGGAAGCCAGAATGGGACGGTCATCAACGGAAACCGTATATTGCAGGTCAGTAAGTCATCTCAGATAAACCAGAAGTGAAAACTTGCAGTTGAGCTATGATTTCCTCACTGAGTCTTCCATCTACAGCCCAAAACCAAGTCAGAGCCTCATGCACTCATGCATGGTGATGAAGTTAAGATGGGAGAGACTGTGCTGTCCTTCCACATCCACTCAGGTACCGATACCTGTGACGGCTGTGAACCCGGGCAAGTGATGGCTCACATCAGCAAGCACCGGAGGGAGGAGAGCACCGGTGAGCAAACAAGTCCACACGAACCTTAGTATGGGTCATTTAAAACTCTCCAAAGTTCAAGCTAACTCTCTTGTTTCTAGAAGGTCCTGGTCTCAGCAAAGAAGATAAAGAATCCCTGAGACAGAAAGAGCTGAAGCAAATGAAGGCCAAATATGGCCTGCAAGTGAGTGTTTAAACACCCGTAGCCTGTCTTTGGGTTAATGTATAAATCAAGCTTTTGGTATACATGGCTGGTCATCTCTTTGTTTTACCAACATAGAGCAGCGAGCATGAGGAGACCAAAGCCCTAAAGAACCCGAAATATAAGGACAGAGCAGAGTCTCGCCGCCAGACGGTGGGCAGTGAAGGCGTTTTCCAGCGAGATGACGCACCAGCTTCTGTACATGAGTAAGTGCTTAGATGACCTGGCCTTTTAAGGAAAACACTCCGTTCATATGTTCAGGGTTCCTACATGGTCTGGAAAAATCTGGATAACTACAAGAAAACAAAATGGAAAAAATATTTGATTTCTTGTCTACAGGTCCTTCTCAGAAAATTAGCATATTGTGATAAAGTTCATTATTTTCCATAATGTCATGATGAAAATTTAACATTCATATATTTTAGATTCATTGCACACTAACTGAAATATTTCAGGTCTTTTATTGTCTTAATACGGATGATTTTGGCATACAGCTCATGAAAACCCAAAATTCCTATCTCACAAAATTAGCATATTATTAAAAGGGTCTCTAAATGAGCTATGAACCTAATCATCTGAATCAACGAGTTAACTCTAAACACCTGCAAAAGATTCCTGAGGCCTTTAAAACTCCCAGCCTGGTTCATCACTTAAAACCCCAATCATGGGTAAGACTGCTGACCTGACTGCTGTCCAGAAGGCCACTATTGACACCCTCAAGCAAGAGGGTAAGACACAGAAAGACATTTCTGAATGAATAGGCTGTTCCCAGAGTGCTGTATCAAGGCACCTCAGTGGGAAGTCTGTGGGAAGGAAAAAGTGTGGCAGAAAACGCTGCACAACGAGAAGAGGTGACCGGACCCTGAGGAAGATTGTGGAGAAGGGCCGATTCCAGACCTTGGGGGACCTGCGGAAGCAGTGGACTGAGTCTGGAGTAGAAACATCCAGAGCCACCGTGCACAGGCATGTGCAGGAAATGGGCTACAGGTGCCGCATTCCCCAGACCTGGGCTACAGAGAAGCAGCACTGGACTGTTGTTCAAAATTCTGCATGTCATTCGGAAATAAAGGTGCCAGAGTCTGGAGGAAGACTGGGGAGAAGGAAATGCCAAAATGCCAGAAGTCCAGTGTCAAGTACCCACAGTCAGTGATGGTCTGGGGTGCCGTGTCAGCTGCTGGTGTTGGTCCACTGTGTTTTATCAAGGGCAGGGTCAATGCAGCTAGCTATCAGGAGATTTTGGAGCACTTCATGCTTCCATCTGCTGAAAAGCTTTATGGAGATGAAGATTTCATTTTTCAGCACGACCTGGCACCTGCTCACAGTGCCAAAACCACTGGTAAATGGTTTACTGACCATGGTATCACTGTGCTCAATTGGCCTGCCAACTCTCCTGACCTGAACCCCATAGAGAATTTGTGGGATATTGTGAAGAGAACGTTGAGAGACTCAAGACCCAACACTCTGGATGAGCTAAAGGCCGCTATCGAAGCATCCTGGGCCTCCATAAGACCTCAGCAGTGCCACAGGCTGATTGCCTCCATGCCACGCCGCATTGAAGCAGTCATTTCTGCAAAAGGATTCCCGACCAAGTATTGAGTGCATAACTGTACATGATTATTTGAAGGTTGACGTTTTTTGTTTTAAAAACACTTTTCTTTTATTGGTCGGATGAAATATGCTAATTTTGTGAGATAGGAATTTTGGGTTTTCATGAGCTGTATGCCAAAATCATCCGTATTAAGACAATAAAAGACCTGAAATATTTCAGTTAGTGTGCAATGAATCTAAAATATATGAATGTTAAATTTTCATCATTACATTATAGAAAATAATGAACTTTATCACAATATGCTAATTTTTTGAGAAGGACCTGTAACTTAATTCCTTATCATGTCCTTCATTCATTTATTCATTGTCTGACCACTGTAGAAATCTCTGCCATACTTGGAGAGGTAACTTTATTAGTAATTTTTAAGAGGAGATAAGGGCTGAGAAGTCTGGAATTTTAAGTCTGGGATTTTTCCATGGAAAATGTGTGGAAACCCTGCATGTTTCTCATATATTGTTTTTTGTCCTCTGAAGGGAGATCAGTGAGGTCAACAAGGGCCGGAAGATGCTGGAAAAAATGGGCTGGAAAAAAGGAGAGGGGCTAGGAAAAGAGGGAAGGGGAATGATTGATCCGGTAAGATAATCCTGTTAATTAGACATGTAGCAATCAGTCTTCCAGAGATTAAACGATTTCTCCTGGATCCTTTGGTAAAATGTTGAAAAATTATTTCTGCATCAAACCCAAGAACTACAAACATTTTCAGTCTATAAAAGGTTCAACAGACAGGATGTATTCGATGTATTTGTTGAGTTTAAAACAAATCTGGTTGGATTTGGTTGGATTCATAAATTAGAGTAAACTGCAGCGAAATGTTCCTTGTTTATGTGATATAATCTTCAAAACCAACAAGGCCTGCGTCAACAGGACAGACGTCCAAAGGCCGATATCGGCATCGGCCATAAAAAGCCTGATCAGTGCATCTCTTGTGTTTATGTGTTCCAAAGCCTGACAGTCTGTTGTCCTTGTTCCAACAGATCGAGCTGAAAATCCGGAAGTCCCAGTCAGGTCTGGGAGCGGGTGGCTTCATGTCCGCGGACGACATTTCTGCAATCAGATCCAAGTCCCATAAGAACTGGGAGAAAGCTCGCGAGCGCTTCGCCGACTCCTGTCATCCCGACCTGCCAACAACCAAAACCCAGAAGAGTAAAGCCTGGGTCCGATCAGAGGAGGCGGAGGACTCACAAACCAGTTTGGAAACAGGCAGCCAGGGTTAGGAGTGACTTACACCTGAACTCACTGTTGGTTTAATGTGGAGGAGAGGAGGGAATGTCCTCACTTCCTAAGGAAAATATGATTGTGTTAAAGCTTGAGAAACTCCTGGTACCAACTGACCGTTTTGTTAACAGTAACACCGAACATTGTTTATATGTTTGCTTTCTTCCTGTAAGTATAAAAGAGTTGTAGTCTGAGTGCTGTGCATCAGCCCACTTTCTAAAACTTGTCCCACTTTTCTTCTCTGCATGGAAACCGTTCAAACTAAGAACCGCGGCTCAAGCTGAGCTGCAGGACACAAGCCTCCTCAGGCAAATATTGACATGTCAAGTTATAGTTCTCAGAGTGAGATCATACTGTAACAAGACAGCCATGAGTCTATTCTAACGAAAAGCAACGATTCATGTTGAACATTTGATGAACTTAAAAACAAACATGACTCATTTAACAGTTCTTTTTTAGTAGATAACTTTTTTGGGATAACATCTGTTTATGACCTGCTTAGAGAAAATCCACATTCTTCTGAGTCCCCAGAAGCAAACATTTCACAGCCTGTCTCCTTGTAGCCTTATCTCTTCTATGAGGGTGTGTGAATATTTGCATCTATGCTTGAACAGAGGTCAGTGCAAAACAACACACAAGCTGCACAGTTAGTATTGCAGCTTCTGGTTGGTAATGTTCAGACTGTGTGCCCTAATCATTAGACATCTTCAGTATACAGTGACAGAAGTAGAAACACGTTTCAGAGTGAGGAGAGACTCACGTTATATTTTTAACGACGCTCCTAAAACTCGTTCGCCGGCTGCTGTTCTTCCGATCCTGACTTTGTGTCCCACCCATTTTAAATCTCCAACCGAAGGATGGACGCCACCGGAGTGTCCCTCAGTTGTTGGGCATGTTTTGCTCTGTGACAGTTTCAGCAGGTAACAGCAGGGCGCTGCTGTCAGATTCCTCCTCTCCTGACAGGTGAGCCCTCCCTCCTCTTGGCAGCCCTGCAAGTCTCCTCCTTTAATTCAACTGCACTTTAGCTTGATATATTGTGGAATAAAAATGGGAGGGATCGGTGCTGTGCTGCTTTTGTTCTGAATACAACCCCTCAGCCATAAAAAGATTAGTCATGACAGAAGGTGGGATGTGGTTTTACCAGTTCCTGACTGGTCAAGGCACATATTTTAAGAAAAAACAGGAAGTTTTAAATTCAAGCACATTAAACTCTGTACATTCATAATTATTTCAGCCTGATCTTAGCTATATGCAGTTTTCTCGCACATTTATTGAATGCAACATAATTTCACACGACTTCTTCCACAGAGAAAACGCACCAATCCCGAGTCAACAACAGAGCTTTTTTGTGAAGAGCTGCCATGAACAGGTACAGACATGTTCTGTGTTCATGGTTGCCATGAGGTGGAGCTGAAGTAATTTCAGGGTTATCTGATGTAATGTTTTAAACTATACCCAAACATGCACTTCAGCGAATTATTCAGTTATTTTTCTATGCATTGTCAATCTATAGGCACAACTGAAATGTTTACGTTTTTATTTAAAAGGGTACTTGCCTGAGTTTTTTTTTTTTTTTTTACTGGTCCACTCAGGTGGACAACATGCATTTCAACTTTGGAATAAATACGTGACAAACATTGAGTGAAAACCATAAAATAATCTGAATATATTTCTGTTAAAATAAAGCGACCATTTTCTAAAACGGTTTAGTGTGAAGGACAAAAATTAGCCATCTCAGCCTGCATTCTCTACATGTCCTCACTCCAATACTACTGCAGTGGTTCCCAACTTCTGTTTACCACGGGTCCCCCCTCAGTCAATCATGTTAGCAAAAATACAATCTGTAACTGTATTATTAAATGAAAATTATTTTATTTAATCTCCTTAACTTGAACATTTGTTTCTTAGGCTTTTTATTATTTTTAGCTCAAATAAAACCTAAAGATAACTGTTGTTGAGAAAGCATCTAAATAAATACAAAATCAACATAAATAATAAACCTGCTTTTGTTATAACAAAAACTGGAGCTCTTTTGAACAAGTTCCCAGTAATCAGGAACAGAACACTTAACAAAACTAATGCTCAGGGTGACTATATCAGTTTAACTTTGTTTTCATCATTTAACTGAGCTTTATTGAGACATCTGAGCTTGCTTGTCTTTAGTAACCCTCGATAGATCTCTGCAGAGAGGAAACAGCTCGTACATTTCTCTCATCTTGCAGGTGAACAGCATTGACACCCCTGCTCCAGTCTTTCTGGCTATAGTTGTTTTATTGTGCCTTTTTTGTTCTTTTGGTTGATAAAAGCTTAGTGTATTCTGCACCTGGGTCCTAATTAAGCATCAGACATCCAAGAATTATCCATACTAACTGATAATATTTACCCATCATCTTGGAAATAAAATATTAAATGTTTCCACGTACCACTAGGGGTACGAGTTCCCCCGGTGCAGTACTGCGCCTAAGCCCTCAAAATAAACCACTCTAACACATAAAGTGAGCTAATTTGCAAAAAAAAAAAACGTTTTTACTTTAGTATAATCTCTGTAATGATGCAAATAGCCATTTCACCGTAAAATAAAAGCATAACGTCCAGATTTGAATAATTCTTAATTGTTACCAATATGTTTAATGTACAGCAGTTTTATGATAAATCTAATCCTGTCTGAAGAAAGATTTAAAGATTTTCTTATTCTAAACTTAAACTGGTTGGTCAAAATAAGAGTCCAGTGGAGAGGCTAATTTGCAAGAGCAATCAACAGTCACACATGCAAGAACTTGGCTTTTAAATAAGCTTCCACTGTAGTGACCACAATGCATGAAGTACTCAAGGCAAACAAAAGGAAATACTGCCACGAGCTATTAGAATGAGTAACCATGGTGTTGATGGGAAACCTGAAATAAATCAGCTACACTTGCTATTAATGATAATTATCAAGCTATTAAGGTTACATTAAACTACTGCAGCTCTTCTAGAGAGTCCTGGTCACGATGGCAGCATGTCCCCCTGTTGTGAAAAAACGACTAGTGGATTTATTTATTTAAACTGGCATCAGATAATGAAGACCGTCCAATGAATGACGTGTTTCAGGTATTTGATTCACAGACAGAAATCTTGCTTCTAATCTTGATGTTTGAGATCGGTCAGAATACAACCGATGAAGGGAGAAGAATGTCTTTTCTACGCCCAGATTAGCTCTCACAGCTTTACACAATAATGTTAATTACAAATCTGTGTCTGGAAACATTTTCTAAGGTTTTAAAATAGGCATGTCACAACATTACTGTTCATAAAAAAGAAAGTATGCAGCAGTAACAAATAACTACGATAACTAAATGAAAATAAATATCAATAAGTAAATGGAGATATTTAGATAAAGATAAATGAAAAAGTTATGACACTAAATACAATTAATCAATTAGTTACCTCATTTACACAAGCAGATTAAGTGATTTCTTTGCTTTCTTATTTAGAACTTTGAGACAATGAACTTAGAGTTCGCCCTGCACATTCATGTTCTGAGCCAATCAGGTTTGAGCATAGACTGAACAGCTTCTGGTATCTTTTTTTACCAGTAGGCTAACAGATCTACAGCACACTGATGTTATAAAGGTGGCACAAAAAATATCAACTGTCGGTTATGTGCACATAAACACCCTGCTGTGCGTAGAAAATATGCTGCATTCTAGACTCCTTCACCCATCAGCTGATTTTATGTGTGACTTTGACGTTCACAGAGCCATCAGGGTCTCTTTCATCACTATTTCTTCTGGTGATTAATTTGATTTAAATGTTATGCAATTCTTTATTGCTGTATTGTAGTTACTTGTATGGCTTTATGATTTTATTGTAAGCATACAGTACCTGACAGAAGTATTTACTTATTCATATTTTATCAAATAACATCCATGAACTAAAATGTTTTTTAATATGGATTTGATGTGATAGACAAACACAAAGCAGTGCATTGTTCTAAAGAGGAAGGAAAATGATTCTTAGTTTTACATTTTCTTAAAAAATAGAGACGTGAAATGTTTTATCTGCATTTGTATTCAGTCCCCTTTAATCTGATACCCCTGAAAAGTCTGAGAAACAATCCTGTGTTGACTCAATGCACCCCGACCCCCCACCTCCTACTTCCGCCTGAGCTCTCTCTGTCCACCAGCTACGCCTGCACATCTGAGCTCACTTGAAATCACAGCTTGGCTTTCTGGCCAAAAACACAGCACTAGAAACTAGGCTGCAGCTCAAACAAGACTCCACACTGTAACTGTGAATGTGTACGTATGGGGAGAAGACATCAGGAGGTGGGGCTTTAAACGGATCATGCAGAATGACAATTTGGCGCAAAGAGGAAATTATCTGGATTTTCAACACATTCTAGAACAAATATACATTATCAGTCATATGTTTTAGATACACTTTTTCATTTAATGGGTCTCTTTATTTTCATGACTATTTACATTGTAGATTCTCACCAAAGGCACCAAGCTAAGAATGAACACAAATGTAATTGTATAGTAAACAAAAAGTGTGAAATAGCTCTAAATATTTTTAGATTTTAGATTTTTCAAAATAGCCACCCTTTGCTTTGATGACTGCTTTGCTCTCTTACCATTCTCTCCATGAGCTTCATGAAGTGGTCATCAGAAATAGTTTTCCAAAGAGTCTTGAAAGAACTTCCCAGAGGTTCATTGAGAGACGGTCAAAGGTTAATATTTCAGTCATTACAGCAAAGGGCGGCTACTTTAAGAAATCTAAAACATAAAACATATTTAAAGCTCCTTAACAATTTTTGGTTTGCTACATAATTCCATATGTGTTCATTCACTGTTTTGATGCCTTCAGTTAGAATCTGTGTACAATGTAAATAGTCATAAACATAAAGAAAACCATATAATGAGAAAGTGTTTCTAAAACGTTTGACTGGTAGCGTATTTTGAAACAAGCCATCTTTTGTGCACCATTTCATAAAGATAAGAAGGTTGTGAAATCCTAAGCTTATTATGTAGTCTTCTTAGAGCTGTCACATGGCTGGTGTCGGCGAGCTGACTCCGCCCATCAAACGCTGCATCCAGGCCAAAATTCCTGTGCTCCAAACAGAATGGAAATTCCAACACAGCTACTGCTTCCTCCCGGCATGTGAGTCATTCAAAGACACTGCTCAGAGTCTCCCACCCCTGTCCCTTTTTCCTGCTCTGAGTCTGAGCCTTAGGGTGTGCCTGTCTGTGACCTCATCCCCACCAAAAAAAATTACAATCTTCAAACTTCAGCTGCAGCAAGCATGGAGCTGTGTTTGTTTTCCACACAGCAACAAGCCGGGAAGTTTACGGATGTTGGAGTGTGTCCCACGCTCAGGTCATGCAACCCTTCTTCTGATAGATTTCTGTCAGAAAGGCTTCCATAAACCCTCGGTTTCTGTCTTTTCCAATAGAAACAGTAAAAAGCAGAGAGTATTATCGTTCACATCCAAATGACTGCGTACTGCTGGCCTGACCAGTGAGGGGGAATTAGAGATTTGTGAAAAGAGCCTTTGTTGTCAAAATACAATAGCTCTCATGTGGCAGCAGAACCTTTAAACCAGACACAGCAAAGTCGCACACAGTGTTCAAAGTCAGCAAATAACACAATGAACAGAAGCAAATACACAACAACCATCACTTCATGCATATTTTCAGGCTCACCTCACTTTTCTGAGGTTGTGACAGATCTGCTGGGAGATTCCTACCCTCAATGATGAAGATCCCCTCTTCAGACTGCTTCTGGTGGTAGTGGTGGTGGTGTCGGCACACTCAGCGAGAAAACTCCTGCTCTCTTTCTCTCTCTCTATGTGACTGAGCCCTGTCCATGTGGCTGGATGGGAAAAGGGAAATAAACTTTCTGGGCAGGTTGCCAACAGCCAAGTGGGTTTTAAAGAAACAGCAGAAGAAGAGCCATATAAGGTCGAATGACACAGTTCAGAGGAGGGATTTAGAGAATGTATATATCACACATGCACACACACTGAAATGTCAATAAATAATTAAGAATGCTTTTTGATTGCTGCAAATCTTTTATTAATCTTATTTGATCACTTATAGGGGAAGGGCTCATCTTGGAAGAACAATTGTTCAAAACTATTATTGGAAACCTGCAAAAAGTTGGTCAGTATTTATAAGAAAGGTTTGGCTGCTGTCATGCAAATACAGATTTTTCACTAATTCTTGAAAGGGGTATAAATAATTTTAACATACCATTTTCTTCTTTTTATATTGTTTTATTATCTTTCAAAGATCTTTGTCTCATTTTCTATCTGAAACAAACCTTTTAATTGAATGAAAATAATTTAAAATCCTAATCTGCCAGGGGTCTGAAGAGTTTTGCTTTTAATTGTATTTTAGATAAAGAATGACTTAAATGAATAACAAATTAATAAATTAAAAAGAAAAGGTTAGCTTATGACATTGACAAGTTGAAGTTTCTGTTCTGCCTTATGTAGAACGTGGACCAGGGCTGGCTACGGAGGACCACAAAGGCTCTTAATAACTTTGGCCAAAATGAAATAGACCTGAACAGGTCTTTGCTTTTTGTTTTCATGTAATATCTGCATACAATTTACACAGCAGAATGACACTAATGTAACAAGCTGCACAATGCAAATCCCAGTTTAAGGTCACAATCGCAAAGAACTGCTTGGATGAAATATTTGGTAGGTTTTAATTATTTACAGAAGATGCCGGACATTAAAATTAGTTTGATTTTTTTTCACCTATAAATTTGGCCACTTGGAAGGTGTATCATGTGGTTTATTCCCATAAGTAATTTAGATTCCAGCGACCAAAATCAGACATTTTAGGGAGAGGGTTGGCAACATTATGGTGATATAAAAGGAAAGAAATGGATTCAACTAAATTCAATATTTTTTCATTACAGCATTTAATAATAAGAATTCAATGTCATGTAACCCTAATAAACTGCAGTCCTAGTGCAAGGATTCTTTCTTTTTTTTGTCATTAGGTCACATCTAAGGGCCTTTTTTCATTTTATTATCCATAAATACAGAATGCTCAACATCAGGTTTTAATGGTTTTTTTTTGTGTGAGAACAGTAGCATTGTGATAACACATAACATATGATGAGGAATGAGCAGGTCCAAAGCAAGATTTAATCAGATACTGGAACGAGGTGTTAAGGAGTTGCTGGTGTTATTTTTAAGTACTGGATAAAAAAAAACATTTGACACAATCAAGCTTCAATAAGCAAATTATGATCAACCTGCAAAAATTAGATGCAGAAATGAAAACAGCAAGGTGGTGTCTCCCTCTAGTGGTTTTTTGTTTTTAACTTTTTTCTTTCATCAAAATGCAACCAGATCCCATACCTTTACTATATTTACAATGAACATTCTTTTTTTATTTTTTTATAGCTACTCTTGTTTCAGCAATCAACCTTTTATCAGCCACAATAAAACGCATTATAGTTTGTGAATGTAAAGTGACAAAACCATGCAACAATTCCAGGCACTGCATGTTGAAGAGGCCATGATGCCATGCACTTTAACGAGGATCTCAGTGCCTCTGAAAGAGAAACAGGCCCACAGCATTACAGATCTTTCACCATGCTTAATAGTCGGTACCAAGAGGCCCCTAAGATGCCAGTCTTTGTACCTGTTCTTGAACGGTGAGCTTTTGAGCTTTTGTTTAACATCCAGTCATATCCTCCTCAGCATCCACAATGCCAAAAAAAAAAAACCTTCTTCAAGTTTTAATTGTTTAAATTTTCTCAATTGTTGCTTTGACTGTTCATACAGTACGGTGGCCCAGAGGTGTCAGGTCAAATACAAAAGCCGCAACACAAATACAAAAGCCGCAACGGAAGTCACGCAACCTCCAACAGAAGTAACAGTGCCTGTTGAATGAAACAACGGGAAGAGAAGCTTTGCTTGCTAACAGCAGACAAATCTTGTCCGTTTGATAAGTGAAACGCATTTTTTTTTATTGTTAATCAGTCACACTGATTGGAACTATGAGTCTACAATGAGCTTTGACTTTGTTGCGTAAGTTAACTTACGCGGTTAGAACTGCGGTCAAGTGAGCCGACAGTCAGAAATACGCGGACCCGCCAGCCGACACTAGCGCCCTATTAAAGATTACTTCGCGCATACAAGGTGCATTACGGTAATGGAGCAGAAAGGACCCGATCCTGACGACGGTTGAGAAAATAAGAGGAAAACAGGAAAGTAACCTTCAGAACATTTATATTAATTACATTTTTACAACTTTCACATTCATGTTTATGTAAAAACAATAAATATTTAATCATTTTACTGTAAATTTTTGGAGAAATATCGGGTCAAAGTATCTACTAATGCTCAACCAGTATATGCTTTTGTTGCTTTTAATTGTGGTTATTGTATAGATAACCCTTTAATATAATCTGAAGAGATTGTGTTGTCACCTCTCATGGTTTTGGAGAAATAAAATTCTGAAAGTGGGACGAAAGCATATACTGGCATCCAGAAAGTATTTGATGTTACAGCCTTATTCCAAGAGAGATTAATTTCAGTTTTCATATCAAATTCGGCACCAAAAATCCTGTAATGACTACATTTCTTCCATTTTTTTTGTGAAAATCCTCTCAAACTCAGCAAGGTTTAATGGGGTCCAGAACACTGGAGCAGTTTTGCTTGAAGAATCTCTCATTATTTGTCTGCTGTTCTCCTACCCTCTACTGGTAGCCCCCCGTTCCTGGTCCAGAAAAATATACCCACAGCATGATGCTGCCACCTCCATGCTTCACAGTAGAAATAGCGTGAGCCAAGTGATGAGCAGTTCTTGCGTGGCCTAAGCAGCGGTTAAAGTCGTCAGGCTAATGCACAATGCTTTAGTATTTTCCTTTGCTGTTCCCCTCTTAACTAAAAGCTTCCACCTAATCCCATTTTAGTGGCCCTGTATCCTGGCAACAAGCAGCGGGGTAATACTCAGCCACAGGCTTGTTTTTAGTTCTTGGAAGCTACATAATGAAGAGACACTGTGCATAAAATGGGCACAGGCCATCCACACCATATCAATGTATGGTTTTGAGCAATGGCTTGAATAGGAGAAGTGCGTTATTTTTCTATAATAGATCTGAATCTCTTCTTCCTGCTAAGAGCCACATAAAGTGATTGATAGGTTGCTTCCCTTTCTTCATGGCCTATCTATCCTGATATATGGGCAACTATAAAAACAAACGCTGAGTTCAGTGCCTTTTACCGAGAAAGACACTTACAAAGCTGCAATAACTAATTTACTGGCCACTTAGGGACAACAAAAACAGACTGTGAAGATTTATCTATCATCACCTTTAGTGCTGATAAAAAAGAACTGCCGTCTGCTTTGACAGCAAATGAGATGGATGTGAAAAACAGTTGTGGGCTGAACAACACACTGCAGCTATGTAAGATCTGAGGAGCTGCAGATTCTTAACTGTAGTCCTTATACTGCCACATTTATCTGGTTTTCACAAAAGTAGCTTTTCATTAATCATAAACACATTTATATTTGACGGATTTGTTGGCATGCCTGGTCAGGATGTGCAAAAAGCCTGAAGATAAAATAATCTTTTATGACAGTAGCGCAATTATACACTGTATGAAATAACAAAATCCTACATTTCATTTGAATACATTTATAAAAAAATCTATGAATGAACACATGTGGAATTATATACTGAACAAAAAAGTGTGAAACAACTGAAAATATGTCTTTATATTCTAGGTTCTTCAAAGTAGCCACCTTTTGCTTTGATTACTGCTCCGCACACTCTTGGCATTCTGTTGATGAGCTTCAAGAGGTAGTCACCTGAAATGGTTTTCTAACAGTCTTGAAGGAGTTCCCAGAGATGCTTAGTACTTGTTGGACCTTATGCCTTCACTCTGCCGTCCAGCTCACCCCAAACCATCTCGATTGGGTTCAGGTCCGGTGACTGTGGAGGCCAGGTCATCTGGTGCAGCACCCCATCACTCTCCTTCTTGGTCAAATAGCCCTTACACAGTCTGGAGGTGTGTTTGGGGTCATTGTCCTGTTGAAAAATAAATGATGGTCCAACTAAATGCAAACCGGATGGAATAGCATGCCACTGCAAGATGCTGTGGTAGCCATGCTGGTTCAGTATGCCTTCAATTTTGAATAAATCCTCAACAGTGTCACCAGCAAAGCACCCCCACTCCATCACACCTCCTCCTCCATGCTTCACGGCGGGAACCAGGCATGTAGAGTCCATCCGTTCACCTCTTCTGCGCTGCATAAAGACACGGTGGTTGGAACCAAAGATCTCAAACTTGGACTCATCAGACCAAAGCACAGATTTCCACTGGTCTAATGTCCATTCCTTGTGTTCTTTAGCCCAAACAAGTCTCTTCTGCTTGTTGCCTGTCCTCAGCAGTGGTTTCCTAGCAGCTATTTTACCATGAAGGCCTGATTCACACAGTCTCCTCTTAACAGTTGTTCTAGAGATGTGTCTGCTGCTAGAACTCTGTGTGGCATTGACCTGTTCTCTAATCTGAGCTGCTATTAACCTGCGATTTCTGAGGCTGGTGACTCGGATGAATTTATCGTCCGCAGCAGAGTTGACTCTTGGTCTTCCTTTCCTGGGGCGGTCCTCATGTGAGCCAGTTTCTATGTAGCGCTTGATGGTTTTTGTGACTGCACTTGGGGACACTTTCAAAGTTTTCCCAATTGTTCAGATTGACTGACCTTCATTCCTTAAAGTAATGATGGCCACTCATTTTTCTTTACTTAGCTGCTTTTTTCTTGCCATAATACAAATTCTAACAGTCTATTCAGTAGGACTATCAGCTGTGTACTGTATCCACCTCCTGCACAACACAACTGATGGTCCCAACCCCATTTATGAGGCTTGAAATCCCACTTATTAAACCTGACAGGGCACACATGTGAAGTGAAAGCCATTTCAGGTGACTACCTCTTGAAGCTCATCAACAGAATACCAAGAGTGTGCGGAGCAGTAATCAAAGCAAAAGGTGGCTGCTTTGAAGAACCTAGAATATAAGGCATCTTTTCAGTTGTTTCACATTTTTTTGTTCACTATATAATTCCACATGTGTTAATTCATAGTTTTGATGCCTCCAGTGTGAAGCTACAATAGTCTTGAAAATAAAGACAACTCTTTGAATGAGAAGGTGTGTCCAAATGTTTGGTCTGTACTGTATACTTTTCTGAAGATACTCTTTTAGTTTTTTAAGTTCTTCAGAGTTTCTGGTTACGTCTACTTAAAAATCCATAACTTTCGTTTTATCTTGGACATAAATATGACATGACGGAAGGCGGGTTTGGGGATCTCCACAGCTCACTGTTAGAGAGCTGCAGCAAAGGGCTTCAGATCACCAAGTCTCTATAGAGTCCAGTACATTCTTTCCCATGTAGATGTAGATGTTTTTCCATGTAGACGGCTGTTTGAAGAAACCTACATGATGAGCTACAACATTTAATTTCCCTTTGGGATTATTTGAATTGAATTTGATGTAGATCCAGTAGATGCCTTGAACGTTTAAGAGTGATGCAAGAAAATGGTCTTTCCTGTCCTACGTTTACCAAAGTAACCCTTGATATGAAACAAAAGATAAACGTGTAAAAGCACCTCATGCTTACTTTCAAGAAAGGTGGAGGAGCCGTGAGGCTGTGGGACCTCAGTGATTGTGTGAAGATCCGTCTGTATGCTCTGACCTTGAAAAATGCTGTTGGAGACTCAATGTCCTGTTGGTAAAATGAGGCTGTACAAAGAATGTATGTAGGAATTTTTAGTAAGTAATTAAGTACAAAACAACAATACTGAGGAAGGAGACATTTAAAAACAAAATGATGGTCCACATGATTACATAAAGAAAGTATATATGTAAACGGGGTGTCACATAGATAGCATCTAATGGTTGCTCTGGAGAATCAGGAAAATCCAAGAAGCCTCTTAGCCTCTCTAACTCTCCTGCTCAGTGTGGTGACAAGAAAAATAGAAAACATTATACCCACAAGGAAACAGAAAGTCATGAATTACAACTAAACATTCATAGAAACTAATCAATTAAAAAAGTAACTTTTTAAAATGATTTTATAAAGCTCCAATTAGTTTTCTTTTAAGGTCCTCGTTAAGGCTTTTTTTCTTTCTTAGTATGGATTTCTTTCCCCACTAAACAAATGTACAGAAATTAAAAGCTTTATTTGATTTCACGTATTTAGTTATTTTATTTTCAGAGTAAGAAAATGGCAATGCAACAAAGGATGGATTTATCTTAAGGCTTTTTTCACATCTCTATTAGAGATGAGAATCTGTGTCCCCAGCTGCCGCCCCCTGATTGTAGCATGTGTATTCATGGATGGACGTTACATCACTTGTAGTGCGGCCAGACGCCAGCAGCAGCAGCATCCAGCAGCGCAGGAGGAGGAGAGCTCCAGCTGGCCATATTGCACACCAGCTCCGCGCAAATCGGCTGCGTCACATCTAAGAAAACACGCACACGCAGCAAGGCTGGAACGATAAGAGCCAAGACATCCAGGGAAGCGCACTGGTTCGTGATAACGCGACTCGGCTGAGCTGGTGAGTATATACATGCACTAAAGCATGTTGTTAAAAAAAAAACTATTTGAAAAAAAGTCATTATAATGCAGTCAGTCCTGCTTATGGTGAGTCCTCTCCTGCGCTTTTGTGGCTATCCAGGCTTTGTACCCCGGCCCACTGTGCGCCTTACATCGTGCATGATGTCGTTTCTGTTTTTTCCATGCATTAAATTTATACCTGCAACCACACACGGGGCGTGACTTACAACGATGCCTTCAATTTAAACGTTACTGAGTGCCTATTTACACCCTGTCTGTGCAGAGGAAAAATGGTGAAGCTGGGAAATAATTTCGCCGAGAAAAACAACGGGAAGGCGGTATCCGAGGACGGATTTGACACCATCCCTCTCATCACACCGCTAGATGCCAGCCAGCTGCAGTTCCCCCCACCTGATAAGGTAAAATGTCGGATTTTAAGAATAAAAGTATTAGTAAAAATCAATAACATACTTTCCTATATTTGAATTAAAATGCCTTTTTTCTATGAGATCATTTATAACTGCTGTATGTGTGTGTTATACTTTATGGCCAGGTGGTTGTAAAGACAAAGGCAGATTATGATGGTGAGAGCAAGAAAGGAAAGCTACGGTCCCCAAAAATCGCAGAGTTCTCCATAAGCATCATCGAAGGTGTCTCTGAGCGGCTCAAAGTAAGACTGATGTCTCCACTGTGGTTCTCCTACCTTATTTCCTAAAACCCTCACACTCCCACACACTCATATATTTGAGGGCTGACGGCTGTCCCCTTCCCTTGCCTTTTGGGACATCTGTCACTTTCATCTATCCAGTTGAAGCTCCTTGGTTCAGGCCCCCTTAATATCCTTTTATTGTACAGATAAACAGGGAGCCATAATGCATAATGATTCACTTAACCCCGCCCTAAGGCTTTCATTAATTCAGCTGCTGCCATGGAGATGGCCTCCACTTCTCTCCCAGCTCCCCTTCGCTGCCCTGCACCGTTCGCACCTAATGATTCCAGCGTGTTATTTTAGTAGAGGAAGCGCTGAAAAAACAGGTGGAGTTGGGCTAAATCTGCACAGATCTGGGTTTTGTATGCAGACTTCCCTTCTTTATCTTCAAGTTCAGAATCAACAAATGACACCAGCTCTGTGAAGAATGTCACGCTTCTTTTATGAAGGATTAAAGAGGCACGTCCCTGTCTCAGAGAATGGCGTTGTTGCTTTGAAATGCATCCGGCAGGCCTTTTATCACAGACAGGCTCCTTTATAAGCTCCTGTTGCTTTACTTTGTGCCATCTGCTCTGCTTTGCAACAGCAGGATTTGATTTGGCAGATAGAAGCTAGAAATCCTGTCAGACCTGTGCTAAACAACATGAGCAACTCTAAGTAACTGCATTGGATGTTCTTTTGGCCATTTCTTGGCCTCATTTTAACCGAGTATGAGGCAGTATAGTATATCCATTTATATTGTCTAATAAAAATAGTTTAAACACATAATTGGCACTGACCAACCCGTTTCTCCCACATCTTCTGCTACCCTGCTCTCGTTACTCAGAATCACCAGTAGCTGTTACGTAACCCTCCCGAGAACTGACGGTTCAGCCTCACAGATGGCCACTCAAGCTTTGTACTGGTGTAAATGCTACATGCATTACATGTTGGAGCTCTAACCAGTTTGGTACCAATACCATGAATTTCACATTTTGTTGCAGTGAAACCACAAACTTCAGGAAAAGCACACTTGTAAAAAGTGAATGTAAAATGAGACCTGATTTTAAACATGTTTTACAAGTAAAACATCTGTAGTCATGTGAGGTATGGGTCTTACAGCCTTGAACATACTGAGACTAAAATTTTTGCTCATTCTTATTCCCATTAATCCTGTGCACCTCAAGAAAAGCATCCCCACAGCATGATGCTGCCCCCGCTTGTTTCAGCCTGAGGATGGTGTGTTCAGGGAGATGTGCAGTGTTAATTTTCTGCCATATCTAGTGTTTTGTGTATGTCCAAAAACCTAAATTTTGGTCTCATCTGGTCTTAAGACATTCTTTCAAATATTTACTGTTTCCCCGGCATTGGATCTCAGCTGGGAGATCGACAGACGGATCGGTGCGGCTGCCACAGTAATGGGGGAACTGTGCCGGTCCATTGTGGTGAAGAGAGAGCTGAGCCGAAAAACGAAGCTCTCGATTTACCGGCCGGTCTACGTTCCTACCCTCACATATGGCTATGAACTTTGGGTCATGACCAAAAGAACAAGATTCTGGATACAAGCGGCTGAAATGAGCTTCCTCCGTAGGGTGGCTGGACACTCCCTTAGAGATAGGGTGAGGAGCTCGACCATCTGGGAGGGGCTCGGAGTAGAGCCGCTGCTCCTCCACATCGAGAGGAGCCAGTTGAAGTGGCTCGGGCATCTACACCGGATGCCTCCTGGATGCCTTCCTCGGGAGGTGTTCCAGGCACGTCCCACCGGGAGGAGGCCCAGTGGACGGCCCGGGACACGCTGGAGGGACTATGTTTCTCGGCTGGCCTGGGAATGCCTTGGGCTCCCCCCGGAGGAGCTGGAGGAGGTGTCTGGGGAGAGGGACGTCTGGGCGTCTCTGCTGAGTCTGCTGCCCCCGCGACCCGGTCCCGGATAAAGCGGAAGACAACGAGTACGAGTACAATTTTTCTTCTACTTCAAAATTCTGTAGTGCTTTGTGCTAGTCTGTCACATAAATGCCTAATAATATACATTAAAGTTTGTGATTCTGACATGAAAAAAATGTAACAAAACCTCAATAGGTATGCATACTTTTCACAAGGTACTGTACTGATTTGTGTAGATTCATACTTTTGTGTACATATACAGTACATTTTCCATCAATGCTCTTTAATAGTGGTTTTCTATCTAACCTTTGATATCAAGAGAAGACAACACAGCAGATGCAAGCCAAAGATGATCACACACATTTAAGATATTGACATTGTAAAATAATGTGGAGAAAATACATACATATTAAAAATACTTGACTGGTATCATCCCAGTACGGTTCTTACTCGGTCTGAAAAAGTGTGGAATTAGCTATTGTTATGTTCCTGCTCTTAGGAATGCTGTGCATGGAGTTTCTTTAGGCTTTATAAAAATATTCTAAAAGACAGGAATCACAAAAAAAAAAAAAAATCTTTTTACACTAAAGAGTCAAACAACATAATTTGTTTTTGATTTGTCACCTCACAAGCTTTATAGTTTGGCCTTGAGTATTTTGGTTTACAAATTCCTGACTGAGAACCCATTGATTAATATCAAAAATAAAACAATAACCAATTTCTCTGCTTCTTGAGGGTCTGGACAATTTCTGTGTTACTGGATCTGGTTTAGATGAAACAATGCAGCGGCTATCGGTTTAATTAGTAGACACAGAATAAAGTATCGCAGATTACAAATTCAAGAACGTATAACAAATCTTTATGTAGTCCTCATTCAATAAGTCTAGGTGGTGTAGATTTGGAAAAATCGAAGTTTCTAAGTTTTAGATGCCAAAACAGCTCTAAAATACATGAACCTGCAAGTCAAAAAACAACTTCAGACTGTTGTTTGTTGGTTTGTGGAAAATACAGTTAAGCCCAAAATTATTCATACCCCTAGAAAATGTAGACTTTAAGTAATCTTTTAATTTACCAACATGCTTGTTCCGACTAGAAGTAACATTCAGGTTTCAAAATGGCCTAGCCAGAATTTTGACTAGAGTTTGTGGAAGGAGCTAAAGATTAGGGTGATGGCAAATGCTGTATCAGTGGAAATATGCAAAAAGCTCTTCAGCAACTATAAAGACTTTGATTGTGCCAATGAATGATTTTAAATATACAGTAAATGTGCCAGTATGAATAATTTTGGGCATATCTGTACAGATCATAAAACACAACTACTGCACAAACAGTAGTTTGATCTAGAAGTCTGAGTTTGGAAAGTTTAATACAGGAAACATGTAGGATCTCCCCTTTTAGACATGTAATGTTGAAATACCTGTGTGTCTTTATCAGTTCTCATTTAAACAGGTATTGATTAGGTATATTCACAATTGCCTTTTCAACACATCAGTCGGTGGATAAGTGAATCTGCCCTGACCGACTGGGGGTTTGAGAGGGCAGACCGAACATGCAAAAACACAGAAGCACTGATCCAGGAGTACTTTCTGTGTTAAAAAGTAAAGGCAGATTTACTCTTTGGGTCATTAATACTGTTTGGGTTGGCTGTGACCCACTTAGAATGGGGGGGGGGGGAAGTGTGATTGTCAGTCCCTGTAAGTGTTGAAGAGCAGGTCTCTGTGCTATACAAGTATTTTTCATGTTATGCAGTGAACTGAAGTTTGTATGATAGTGAGAAACGTTGCTGTATGAACATGGCAGAAAATAGTTTAATCTTAAGTAGGCAGTATACATTTTTGGAATGCAACATATTTATATGCCTTAAAGTATTTTTCTTTGTTTTATGTTAAACATACCTTAATTTATTTTACTGGGATTTTATGTGATAAACCAACACAAAATAGCAAAAAAAAATTTAAAGTGGAAGTGAATGATGCACAGTTTTCACATTTGTTTTTACACAAACATCTTAAGAGTTTGGTGTGCATTTGTATTCAGTGCCCTTTATGCTGATACCAGAAATAAAATTATGTAGAACCAACTGCCTTCTGATAGTTCTGGCTGAGCTGCAGAGATCCACAGCTCAGGTGGGAAAATCTGTTGACAGGACAACTATTAGTGATGCACTCCACAAATCTGACCTTTCTGAAAGAATGACAAGGGGAAATACATTGTTGCAAGAAAGCCAAAGGAAGTTCTGTTTGTAGTTTGTCTCAAGCCAGGTAAGAGAAACGGCAAACATGTGGAGGAAGATGCTCTGTTCAGACGAATCCAAAATACAATGTCAGGTGATCAACGAAGATGGCACGTAATGGTGAACGCTAAACAATGAAACATGGAGGTGGTAGCATGTTGTGGGGATGTCTTTCTTCAGCAGGAACAGAGCATCTGGTTAGAGCTGATAGGAAGATAGACTGAGCAAAAACAGAGCAGTGCTGGGAGAAGTCCTGCTAGAGGCTGCAAAAGACCTTCCAGCAACAATATTAAACATTTACCCAGAGCAACAATGGAACGGTTTAATTAAAATAACATTTATGTGTTGGAATGGCCCTGTCAAAGTCCAGACCTAAATCTAAGAATCTGTGGCAAGACTTAAAAAAATTATGTTTATCAGTCCTCTCTATCAAATCATGCCGAGCTTGATTTGTTTTGCAAAGAAGAATCTGCAAAAGCTTCACCCTCTAGATGTGCAAAGTTAGTTGGGACATCTTCCAAGAGATCTGCAGCTGAAATTGCAGCAAAATGTGGTTCTAAAAGGTATTGACTCAGGTGGGCTGAATATAAATTTCTGCCACACTTTTCTTCACTATATTTCACAATATTTTGGTCTGATCTGTACACATCTCTCTTTTCATTAGTTAAAGTTACTTTTTATTTGAGTAACTAGACAGCTAGCAGTCCTTACTGATGAAGTTGTTTCTGTCTGCATCAGGTGACCCTGCTGGTGATCTGTGCCCTGGCGTTCCTGGTGTGTGTGGTGTTCCTGGTTGTCTATAAGATCTACCAGTATGAGCAGCCGTGTCCCGACAGCTTCGTTTACGTGGTAAAACTTCAAAACCTTCCTTCAATGTGGATTGTTTGACCTTAATATTTGAACACCAAGATAACTTTTGTGTTATGACATGATCCCAAGTTGCTTTGTTACACCTTTGAGTTTAGGGAGGTGTAAAATCTAAATTGCATTTTGCTTTGCAGCTTGTCAGAGAAGCTTATTTTGTTTCAGCAACCTCAGTGTTTTCTCTTATGTAACTTCAAATAGTAAAAGTGAGTCATAATATGATCAAAGTTTTTTCTAATGTTTGTCTTCACCTTCTGGAGCAGCAAGGCCGCTGCATGCCGACCGGACTTTACGGCAACTATCCCCCTCAGGGTCCCGGGGGCCGTGGCCGCCTCTTTACCCTCATCAACCACTACAACATGGCCAAGCAGACGATCACTCGGTCGGTGTCTCCGTGGGTGACCATCATGTCTGAGGAGAAGGTAACCCAGCAAGAGATGGAGACCGCCCAGAAGCTGGCCTAAACCTTGCTGGGATTAGGAGGTGGCCTCGTGACCTTTGGTGAAGAAAAAAATAAATAATACGGTTGTGCCATTCAAGCAAACCTCGAGTCCAGTTGCTTTCTGTGGGTGAAAAAAAAAACAAAAAAACAATTTATCTTGCCTGAGGTGCTATGCTGCCTTGTTGATGTAGTTTGGTCAGCTGATGTGTACAGTAGCTGGAAATCTGTGGAAGTTTTGAGCATGTTCTCAGCACAATGAGGCTCAGTTTGGTGGATTCACGATTTGTTTGAATAGCATATGTTATTTATTTATTTACATGGCATAGCATAGTGGCTGACATGTAGAAAAAGGCCACAGAAACACACGCACACTGTCTTTGTACATACACACATATATATAAAGAAACTCACTTTAGTACGGAGATTGTGAGCCATTCTGTGTCTGTGTCGCTTGTTTGAGCGCACGTGCACGCACGACTCGACTCCAGCAGCACTCGGTTTGCTTCGAGTCTCGTTTTCGAGTACTGACGACAGCATTTTACACCTCTGTTGATTTTCTCACCAAGCTAGTGGCGTATTTCCTATCGATTTCATCTGTGCAGAAACATTTTAATGTCATGATATAGTGAAACGTTAAGCCTTGACCTAACAGAAACGTACCAGCAAAAGAAATATTTTAAACAGTGTTGTTTTGAGTCCTCTAATATGGACTTTTAATGATAGTTCCCATTATTCATGGACTCCATGTGCTTTTCGTTGATGGCTATGGTATACCTTATTACTTACTTTTCATAGCACAACTTCAATGATGTATTGAATGTTTTTTGCGAATGAAGACACTGTAATATGCAGAGCTTTCCATTGATTAATGTCCCCACAGGTGGCGGTCCGCCGCCACCTGAAACTCGTTCTAGCCTGATGTAGTGGAACAATCTGACCGTAGTGGCTTGTCCTGTAGCTTTTTCTTTCTCCTCTCTGTATTAGCCATTTAACTTGAGCCGTCCCAATATATGTACCTTTTTTCAAGCAATGTGATGACTACCATTAAAGTGCATTTGCTACATGAAAATGTTAAATGAACAACTGAAATAAAGTGCTTTCATTTCAAACTGATGCTGGAATTTTCTAAGATTATAACTATTTCATTTATTATTCAGAGAGGATATCTTTTCGGTGAAGATGAAATAAAGGCGGTTTACAGACGAGGTCATAAATTTTGGATCTTATTGTGGATTTTCTATTATCCACACGGCTGAATTCAAAGACACGGCGTCAAATATATACATGCAGCCACCTCTGATATTTGGACAAATGTCACTTAGCAAGTTAGTGAAAAACTCCTGCTTTTTGCAGCCATTAAAGTCGTGGCATGTTACCAGCTGGATATTAGGTAGTTTCATGCCACGGACCTGGCTCTTAAGCATATTCCATAGATTTTCAACAGAGTTGAGGTCAGGGCCATTTCAGATGCCTAGCCTTAGTGTGCTTTATTAAATTCAGAACTAGGTTTTGATGTGCATTTAGGAAAACTGACCTGATGGAACAGCTGATTGCGTCCATGTTTCAACCATCTAGCTGCGGAAACTAGTCCTCCTTCCTTACTCCACTCACATCAAAACAGACCACCAGCATCATACAGCCACCACCATGCTCAAATGCTGGTAGAGCTTGCATAGGAAGAGGGACTGCTACAAAGTCAATGACTTCATGCAACACGCTGGGCCTTGTGGATTAGAGAACATAAAAACATTTTACTAATCAGCATTAAAAACAGACTCCTCCTTGAAGAAACCCGTCATGAAGACAAAAATATCGAGGCACATGACGTCGCCCGGTACGGCAGAGCCGGGGTCCCACCCTGGAGCCAGGCCTGGGGTCGGGACTTGCCGGAGAGCGCCTGGTGACCGGGTTGCTCCTCGCGGGACCCGGCCGGGCCAAGCCTGAACGAGAGACGCGAGGCCATCCCCCATTGGGCCCGCCACCTGCAGGGGGAACCGTGAGGGACCGGTGCAAAGAGGATTGGGTGGTGGACGAAGGTGGAGACCTCAGCGGCCCGATCCCCGGATGCTTAGGCTGGCTCTAGGGACGTGGAATGTCACCTCGCTGGGGGGGAAGGAGGCTGAGCTTATGCGGGAGGTCGAGAGATATCGACTAGAAATAGTCGGGCTCGCCTCCACGCACAGCGTGGGCTCTGGAACCCATCTCCTTGAGAGGGGTTGGACTCTCTTCTACTCTGGAGTGGCCCACGGGGAGAGGCGGCGGGCTGGTGTGGGTTTGCTTGTTGCCCCCCAGCTCAGCCGTCTCATGTTGGGGTTTACCCCAGTGGATGAGAGGGTCGTATCCCTGCGCCTTCGGGTTGGGGATAGGTCTCTATGGGCCGAGCGGTAGTGCGGAGTACCCGGCCTTTTTGGTGTCACTGTCGGGGGTGCTGGATAGTGCCCCTCCTGGGGACTCCATTATTCTGCTGGGGGACTTCAACGCCCACGTGGGAAACGACAGTGACACCTGGAGAGGCTTGATCGGGAGGAATGGCCTCCTCAATCTGAATCCGAGTGGTGTTTTGTTATTGGACTTCTGTGCTAGTCATGGATTGTCCATAATGAACACCATGTTCAAACATAAGGGTGTACATCAGTGCACTTGGCACCAGGACACTCTAGGCAGGAGGTCGATGATCGACTTTGTTGTCGTATCATCAGACCTTCGGCCGCATGTTATGGACACTCGGGTGAAGAAAGGGGCTGAGCTGTCCACTGATCACCACCTGGTGGTGAGTTGGATCCGCTGGAGGAGGAGAAAGCCGGACAGACTTGGCAGGCCCAAGCGCATAGCGAAGGTCTGCTGGGAACGCCTGGCGGAGCCCTCGGCCAGGGATGCATTCAACTCCCACCTCCGGGAGAGCTTTGACCAGATCCCGGGGGATGTTGGAGACATAGAGTCCGAGTGGACCATGTTCTCCGCATCTATTGTCGATGCTGCTGCCCGTAGCTGCGGCCGTAAGGTCTGCGGTGCCTGTCGCGGCAGCAATCCCAGAACCCGGTGGTGGACACCGGCAGTAAGGGATGCTGTCAAGCTGAAGAAGGAGTCCTATCGGCTGTGGTTGGCTTGTGGGACTCCTGAGGCGGCTGACGGGTACCGTGAGGCCAAGTGTGCTGCGGCCCGGGCTGTGGCAGAGGCAAAAACTCGGGCCTGGGAGGAGTTCGGTGAGGCCATGGAGAAGGACTACCGGTTGGCCTCGAAGCGATTCTGGCAAACCATCCGGCGCCTCAGGAGGGGGAAGCAGTGCTTCGCCAACACTGTTTAAAGTGGGGGTGGGAGGCTGCTGACCTCGACTGATGACATTATCGGGCGGTGGAAGGAGTACTTCGAGGATCTCCTCAATCCTGCCATCACGAATTCCGTGGTAGAAATAGAGGCTGGGGACTCGGGGACTCACCCAGGCTGAAGTCACCGAGGTGGTTAAAAAGCTCCGCGGTGGCAAGGCTTCGGGGGTGGATGAGATCCGCCCTGAGTGCCTCAAATCTCTGGATGTTGTTGGGCTGTCATGGTTGACACGCCTCTTCAACATTGCATGGCGGTTGGGGACAGTGCCTCTGGACTGGCAGACTGGGGTGGTGGTCCCCCTTCATAAGAAGGGTGTGTTCCAACTACAGGGGGGATCACACTCCTCAGCCTCCCTGGTAAGGCCTACGCCAGGGTATTGGAGAGGAGAGTCCGACCGATAGTCGAACCTCGGCTTCAGGAGGAGCAGTGTGGTTTTCGTCACAGCCGTGGAACACTGGACCAGCTCCATACCCTCTACAGGGTGCTCGAGGGCTCGTGGGAGTTTGCCCAACCGGTTCACATGTGTTTTGTGGACCTGGAGAAGGCATTTGACTGTGTCCCTCGTGATGCCCTGTGGGGGGTGCTCCAGGAGTATGGAATCGGGGGCCCTTTATTAGGGGCCATCCGGTCCCTGTACGAGTGGAGCAGGAGTTTGGTCCGCATTGCCGGCACTAAGTTGGACCTCTTCCCGGTACATGTTGGACTCCGGCAGGGCTGCCCTTTGTCACCGGTCCTGTTCATAACTTTTATGGACAGGATTTCTAGACGCAGCCAAGGGCCGGAGGGGGTCTGGTTTGGGGACCAGAGGATTTCGTCTCTTCTTTTTGCAGATGACGTGGTCCTGCTGGCCCCCTCTAGCCAAGACCTACAGCATGCGCTGTGGCGGTTCGCAGCCGAGTGTGAAGCGGCTGGGATGAAGATCAGTTCCTCCAAGTCCGAGGCCATGGTTCTCGACCGGAAAATGGTGGCTTGTCCTCTTCAGGTTGGAGGGGAGTTCCTGCCTCAAGTGGAGGAGTTTAAGTATCTCGGGGTCTTGTTCACGAGTGATGGAAGAATGGAGCGGGAGATCGACAGACGGATCGGTGAGGCTCCCACAGTAATGGGGGCGCTGTGCTGGTCTGTTGTGGTGAAGAGAGAGCTTAGCCGAAAAGCAAAGCTCTCAATTTACCGGTCGGTCTACGTTCCTACCCTCACCTATGGCCATGAACTTTGGGTCATGACCAAAAGAACGAGATCACGGATACAAGCGGCTGAAATGAGCTTCCTCCGTAGGGTGGCCGGGCACTCCCTTAGAGATAGGGTGAGGAGCTCGGCGATCCGGGAGGGGCTCGGAGTAGAGCCGCTGCTCCTCCACATTGAGAGGAGCTGTTGAGGTGGCTCGGGCATCTATACCGGATGCCTCCTGGACGCCTTCCTCGGGAGGTGTTCCAGGCACGTCCCACCGGGACGAGGCCCAGGACACGCTGGAGGGACCATGTCTCTCGGCTGGCCTGGGAACGCCTTGGGCTCCTCCCGGAGGAGCTGGAGGAGGTGTCTGGAGAGAGGGACGTCTGGGTGTCTCTGCTGAGTCTGCTGCCCCCGCGACCCGGTCCCGGATAAGCGGAAGACGACGAGTACGAGTACATTAAAAACAGAATTTGAATTATAATTAGGGCTTAGTTGGAATGTATGTAATTGAATATGAATGTTTGCAGTATTGGATTGCATCTCTGTATACATTTCTGGATGTGAATTGGATCTGTTTGTGTTAGGTATTATTTAGTCAACTCAGAGGTAAGAACGATACAGTCAGAGTTACTTGCAGCAAGGGTAGCCCACTTTGCAGTGAAACTACAAAGTTTTTGACACCCTATCTCTTTATTTATATGCACAGTTCAACAGACAGTTCAGACAGGGTGTGTGTGTGTGAGAAAGAAAGGAGGCTGGTTCACACAGAGATAACAATGATCTCACACACACAGGGAGGAAGGCATAGTGCAGGTGCCTTGCAACACAAAGTTTTTACATGAGTGATAACAAGTTTTTGCACCCATCCAACAGTTTGTCTAGTGAAGTCAATTAAGATAACATCTGTTGTGAACTGTCGCTATATAAATAAACTGACCTTAATCGTTATAACATGAGAAAATAACCTAATTTAATTGAATATTCTCATATTTTAAAATCCTTGCCTCCACTGATCGTAAAACCTTTCTTCAGACGGTGTTTGGCTTATCCAGGTGAGCAGCTGCTAATTTCTGTTCATTCTGGATCTGGGGCTTCTTTTTGTTGTTTGTACCTTGTCATTCAATTGCAACCCTATACTTGCTTAACTATAGGTTTAATGTCCAGTTGAGACAACCTGTTGTGTGTCCAAGCTTTAAATATCTTGCTGATTTAAAGTAAAGTTACTGAATTTAGAGGACTTCCTACAATATTCCATCCTGGCAGTGAAACAGATCCCCAGCATGCTGCAGCCATCACCATGCTTGACAGCCTGGATCAGGGGCCTATCTGTATGTCTACACCTTCTCGGTCCATGGCAATGCTATACTCTCTTCATTGTGGGCAGAGACACTGGTGATCCAGCATGTTCCAGTTTAAGATAGGCTGGATCCTAAGTGGTTTTTAGGTTGTTTTTTTTAACATTCTAAACACTTTTATTTGAAGTTTAAAGTTTGGATCTGATGACTAAAACTTTGATGCAGTTAGGCATTTCAACAGGACAGTGATCACAAATGCACATTAAAAAGGTTATTGGGATGGAAAGAGCAGGATGACAAACCTTTGGAATGGCCCTGAACTTCATTCTGTAAAATATATACGGACTTAACATTTGACTGCATCTGTGAAAGCTGGAAAAACATAGATTAGTCCTAACTGCAAACTTAGCATGTAATAACCCTCAACAGGTAATTCTCCTTAGATGAGGAAACAGTGACACAATGTGGCTTTGTGCAGATCTTCATGTTCCTGAAATTCCAGCCTAAAGATTTAACACCCTACCTTCTAAAAACAAAATCAAATCTTGGGTTACAGAAAAATAATCCAAATCCAACTGAGGGTGTTAGATTAATAAGAGATAAAAATTGTATTTATGTAGATTTTTTTTATTTGAAAGGCAAATACTTCATAATGTGGTAGGATAAAAAAAAAAAAAACCCACCAGTTTCAGCCTAACATTTATCTCTCTTTAAGTGGTTGAAAACAACTGATAATTAATCCACTGGATCACATTTTTAACTGGACACAGAGCTCTGTCCACAGAAGTGCACTCATCCATCAGAGCTCTTCTGAAAGCACTGGACAAAGATTAAATAGATGTGCATCAGGGACGAACAGACAATCTTCACGAGGAACGTCTTGTCCACCAGCTGCTGCAGAGTGAACTGTGCGTTCGGTCCAAATGCTGTCATCACATCTTTATAAGACATCCAACCATACAGTGCAGTCCTTTGAGGGAGCTCTGTTAACTGTCATACCAGTCCAGAAATAAGAGAGAGAAGGAGCACATGACGAGGAAGAAGAGGATCCAGACTCGGAAGCCAGCATTGTTTTTGATTGCCTTGGGAAACAAAAACAAAAATATTTTTTTTTCCAACATATAAACAAGTATAACGTATAAGATTTTATCTACCTCTCGAATATCCTCGTTGCCTTCTTTGACGTTCTCTGTTGCTCCCACAACCAGCTGGTGAATATTATCTATGTCACTTTCCTGTTTCAGGAAGTCAGATGGACAGTAAGTTTGTGAACAGGCACAACACGAAACCCTGCATTTAAAGTGACAGAAATGAAGGAGGTCATCTTACTTGATGGAGCACTTTTTCAGCAAAGATCTCCTGAAGCTGTGAAATCTCCACCACTTTCCCTTCAATTTGCCTGGTAGGTTTAAAGGGAAAAAATTAGAAATGATCCTGGGAACATAAATCCTACATAGTTTAGTCTTGTTTGATTAAGCAGCTTTATTCCATCTCAGATCAAACTAACCAAGGCTTCCTTTCACTGACGGAGCTTGGTTTCTTGTTTGTGTTGTTTTGGTTTGTACAACACCGTGCTCACATCATGAATTCACTGTACTCCTCTGATTGACTCAAACTCACCTCACTTCATCCACCAGGCTGTTCATTTCACTGACCAGTTTCTGGTTTTCCTGCTCAAACTAAACAAAAAAAAAACAAAAAAACATACGTTTTACATAAATTCAGCACAAAGAAAATTTTGAATATGCCCCATTATCTAAAGTGTGAACCCTTAAACCACTATTTTTACAATAAAAAATAACCCCCAAAGGTCCCCTAGATGTCTGTTTTTGACCTTCTGTACATTTAAATCTTATGACTTAAGTTTTATCATATCAGAGAACTGCTATTCAATCATGAGACACATAAAATATATGCATTTCTAAATGTTTAGTCTATTTTTTAGCCTGATGCGTAATGTTGCCCACCATCTGGATCTCCTCAGGAGAGAGCTCGTCCTCCACTCGGCCCTCTTCCCACAGGTTGACGCTGTTGTCTTGCACTTCTGATACGTTCTTCTCTACAAAAATGAAATGATTGGTTAAGAAGTTCCTACTGCACAACACTGGACCCAGGAGCTTTAGAAATGTGTTTAAAATATATTCAGAATTATATATTACAAGCTCCATTTGTGTAATAAATCTAAATAATGAGGCTGCAACACTTCAAATACTAATACATGTTTAAAACCATACACACCCAGTCTTTAAGCAGTTGTAAATGTAGAGCTCAGTAAATTGGAAAAATCAATGAAAAGTTTTTTTTATTCCAGTAATTTATTCAAAAGATTTATTACACACAGTGACTTATTCCGTGTTTATTTCTTTCAATGTCGATAATAATGGCTTACAGCCAAAGAAAACCCCAAATTCTGCTTAGAAAATCAGCATATTACAAAAGACCTTTAAAAAAGATTTTTTTCAACATGTGGCCCGCCCGCTGAAAATGATCTTCATGTAATGTATGGTATGAGCACTCAGGACTTGGTTAGGGAGCCTATTGCATGAATTACTGCATCAGTGTGGCATGACATCAGCATGCATTTCTGCTGTGGTGATGAGGAAGCCCAGGTGGCTTTAAAGGAGGCCTTCAGGTCAGGTTTACAGGTCTATCAAGTACACTCATACTATAGGTCATTACTATGCCAAGCCCTGCTGAAAAATAAAGTCAGCATCTGCATAAAGCTGGTCGGCAGAAGGAAGCATGAAGTTTTCTAGAATTTCATTGTAGCTGATCTGACTTTGGACTTGACAAAACACAGTGGATAAACACCAGCAGAGTACACGGCTCCTCAGATCAGCACTTACTGTGAAAACTTTACAAACAACTTAGATTCCATGTCTCAACATTCCTCCTTTAGATTACAGGATATTTATTCCTATATGAAAAGCCAAATTCACAGTCCTCTCAAAAGATGACTTTGGACCACTTTACTCCAGTTTAATCCTTTCTCTTCTCAGCCCAGGCAAGACATTTCGGGCCTAACATGAGCAAAATGACGGTTTTAGCCCTTTTCTTGGATACATCTGTGTGTGGTGGCTCTTGAACCTCTGACTCTAGTCACAGTTCCCATCTTGTGAATCTCCCCAAACTCTTAAACAGGCTGTGCTTCACAAGGCTGTGATAACCCCTGTGGCATGTGCACCTTTTCTCACTTTTTCCTTCCACTCAACTTTCCCAGTTTATTCTTGTATGCAGCATTCTGACACTAAACATACAACACTAAATTGAATTATTCAAATACATTTTGATGGTTTTCTAATTTATTGAGATGTTCTTGTAAATCTTTGTATGTAATTATAGTTAATGGGCTACTTTCTCATTAGATGTATTCTGTATTATTCCTTTGGGCTTTTTGGACCACCGATCGTCTGAGAATATCTCTGCACTAGAGACGGGCTTTTTGTTTATACTCCGGTTTTCAGTTCTCTCCATAGAATCAGAATGGGATTTTGGACTGGACCCTATTTATTCTCTGTCAAACCACTAGTTTGTCCTCAGCATTTAAATTATGATTCCTGCCAGAATCTGTAAGACCATCCTGTATTTCAAAGGTACAAGGATCGCAATCAGGCATGTATTAAGAAAATGAAAAATCATTTTTGGTAATTGGTATCAATGGATCAAGCAGGCAGTCCTAAAAGATTGGAGTTGTTTGTGGATGGAAGAAGAAAAATCACAAGCAGGAGCTTTCAACTCTAAGAAGTCTCCCACAGCCTGCTGATGGAAACCCTGCAGTGGGAACAGTGGACAAAATAACCCCTTTTCCATTGCCTGTACAAAGCCTTCGGCTTGGTAATGCCCAGATTGCGTTACAAATTTACCCAGGAAATTTCACTTTTCCGGGGCTTTACTTTCACGGGTAAATGTTAAATTCCCTGGGATTCCTATTACCCGGGTAAAACAAGTCCTGGGGCTTTCAGTGGAAAAGGAAAAACAATATGGACAAAAGGCTGTGGTGAAGACTTCCAGAGTTTTTAAAGGCAACTGAAGAACTTTGATAACAAGAAAGGCTTCTGACATTAGAAAACGAAAACCTGTCTTCACAAAAATGCTCCGATTTTACCCAGAAGTGACCATCGTAAAACCTGTTATACCGTTAAAGAAACAATTAGATTCTTGTGATGTTGAATAAAGACTTTTCCGGTGATGATCAAGTTGGCATATTCATTTTTCAAACAAGGAACCTTTTTATTTTAAAAGAACAACAGAAATATAAAAAAAAAACATTTGAACACATTGCCCTTTAAATGCTCTAATTAAATGAAGCAGAATTCATTGCCGGTTCAGTATTTCTTGAAAAATACTGGACTTAAATGTTGAAGAATTTTAAATTCTGCCTTTAACCTGAACACAACGCTCATTGTTAAGGGCCCTTAAATATGACACACTGGCATGACCATGTCATAACACTATTAGTTAAAAATAATTCACCCTCAGCAAAGTGTCAGTTTATCACCACAGGGTCTCAGTTACCTACCAGAACTTTCCTCCTTAACAACTCTCTCCTCTGCTGGCTCCGCATCCACGGTTTTCTCCACTTTACCGGGATGTTCTGGTGTCAGTCTCGATCTGGAAACAATAGGCATGACGTTATTTAGATCAAAACAATCTCACGTTAGAGTGTGGTAGAAGTGTTTGAATGAAGCACGCAGATACTCACAGTCTCTTCTTGTCCACCATTCTCTTGACTCTAATTGCTCTCTGCTCAGAGTACAGCCTGCATACACCTAAAATCCGATACAAACATGACATAAACATGCAGCTGTGTGCACCAAGGTCTGGGTTCAGTGATATCAGGTCAACCATCAAAATATAAAATAGTTCACAGTTACAGACAATTACCTTTCAGATACATCTCAATGAGGTCCAGGACTGCAACCCTGTGTTCCCTAATCTGAGCTGATGTGACCCTCTTCTCCACTGTGATGAAAGCAATTTAATCTTTATTCACAGACAAAGATACGCAAGGTCTTCAGAAATTAACAAAGCAAAAATGTCTGCATGTACAGCCGTGTGAACAAATATAGGAAATCCCTATTAAATATTGTCAACTTTTAAGGAAAAGAAACTGATTTAACTGAAAGTACACCACAAAAATATATTGTTTTACATATAAATAAAAAAAAAAGGTTTTGACCCAACCACACTTTCAGCTGTGAGATGTTTGAGGGTTTCTAGCACGTTCAGCCCATTTTAGGTTTCACCACAGCTTTGATTCTGCTTAGGACGTCCCATTGTTTAACTCTCTGTCAGTTGATTTACCACTATGTTTTGGGTCATTGTCATGTTGCAAGGTTCAGCTCCACTTCAGCTTTAATTTTCATTTAGATATTCTAACGTTTTCTTCAAGCACCCTCTGATGCACGGTAGAACTTATGGTGGATTCTATGATGGTGAGCTACCAGGTCCTGCTGCAGCGAAGCACCCTCAAACAAGGACACGTCCACCCCCATCCTTTATAGTTGGTATGAGATGATATTTGGTTTTTGTCAAACATGTCTTCTGTTCTGGTGTCTAAATAATTTGGTTTACACGTATGTGTCCAAAGAACATTATTTTAGAAATCTTTGGCTTTTTACCTATATTGTTATATTCCAACCTGTCATTTAAATGTTTTTTTAAAATCTTATTTCATGTGATGGATATGCACAAAATTGGCATGTGCATATGTATCCACTCTTCTTTGCTATGAAGCCCCTAAAAAGTTCTGGTGCAACCAATTACCTTCAAAAGCCACATAAGTGAGATGAAGTCCACATGTGTGTAATCTCAGTGTCAGATGATCTGTCAGTATAAACACTCCTTTTCTGAAAACCACAGAGGCTGTAACATCACTAGGCAAGAGGCATCACACCATGAAGACCAAGGAGCTTTCCAAACAAGTCAGGGACAAGGTGGTTGAGAAGAACAAGTCAGGATGGGAGAAACTGGTCCCAGTCAAGGGAAAGATGGATGGTGCTAAATACAGATAATCTTGAGCAAAACCTGTGTCAGTCTGCCTGTGATCTGAGGCTGGGACAGAGGTTTAACTTCAAGGAGGACAATTACCTGAAACATACTGCTAAAGCAACACTAGAGTGGTTTAAGGGGAAACGTTTAAATGTGTTGGTGTGGCCTAGTCAAAGTCCAGACCACAATCCAATGGATAATCGCTAGTTAGTCTTGAAGATCGCTGTTCACAAGCGAAAACCACCCAGCATGAAGGAACTGGAGCAGTTTTGCCTTGAGGAATGGGCAAAAATTCCAGTGGCAAGATGTGGCAAGCTCATAGAGACTTATCCAAGCAACCTGCAGCTGTTATTGCTGCAAAAGCTGGCTAGTACTGATTTAGTGGGGGCAAACAGATATACATGCTGACGTTTCCTGGTATTTTTTTGTCCCGTTTGTTGTTTGCTTCACAAAAAAAAATCAAAAAAATAAAATACATAAATGTAAATGAATAATATGTAAATGAAATGGTGCTCACCCTAAAACAATCCATTTTAATTCCAGGGTGTGAAGCAACAAAACACCAAAAAAGCTAAGGGGGGTGAAGGCAGGTATCCTCGTTGTACACCTCCCAGAACAGTTAAATGTGTGCAGTCTCCTTCTAATTACGCAGGGATACATTTTCACACCAACAGTAGCAAGAGTCCGCTGGAGGTCCTGTGATGACATTGTATTGTTTCTGGAGACTACTTTTAACATCTTATGGCTGTTTTAAGGATGAGCAGGGGGTCGGGGGGGACTTGCTCGGACAGCCAAATAAAGGCACGCTGCCAGTTGTTCTGAATGTCCTCCAATGTAGACTATTTTCACTAGAGAGGAATGGCCAATTGCAAATTCTTTTCTTACTTCTTTAAACCCCTTACCCAACTTATAAGTTGCTACAATGTTCTTCCTGAGGGCCTCAGACCTTACCATGGTGTTCACTCTCACTTCAACAGTCTGTGCACCAAAATATATGTCTAACTATATGCACCTGACGCAATACAACTGTGTGTAATTTTTGTTATTTTAAGTGGAAACAAATATGAGATTTCCTCAACTTATCCGCACAAGAAATTACATTTTCTCTGCTACATTTTATAGAAAGTTTTTAAAGGTCTCTTCTTCGGTTTTTTATTGTTTATTTGTTTAAACTGAATTTTAAGTTTCTTTTTAAATGATATCAAATATCCGTATGTCCATGTATGTCAGAAAAACACAGGCTGTTACACTAAGTTTTTCCCATGACTGTATAAGAGACGTACAACCACGCTGTAGAAGAACTGAATCCAATAGAAACCTTCATTGTGTAGCTGCTTGATGGCTTCAGAACAGGTCCTCATAAAGATCTGAGCATCCTGGTCAATCTGATCCCGTTCGCTATCCGTCATGCGGCTAAGATCTGTTGAGATAAGACTACAACGAAAACAAAGCACGTTTAGTTTCGGATATGGAAAACTATTGATCCAAATAATTCCAGTGAAAATGCTAGAGAAAACAAAACTCCAAACATTCACTGTACGTCCAGCATCACAGTCATACTGAGCAGTTGTTAACCCAAAAGACAAATTAAGAATTAAAATTCATCCACATTCAAACACATTTAAGCCCCAATGTAATCTAACAAAAAAAAACCCACGACATATTCTACATAAACTAAAAGGTCTCAAAGGTTTAAATGTAAACAAAGGGCTTTCTTAGTGGATTAATGTCACCTTCTGAAGAACCTGTGCTTTTCAGCAGTCAATCAGCAGTTAATTTACTCGTATTTCATTGGATGATGCTGCAACATTTGCATTATGGTAGAGAAAAAGGTAACGGCTAAACTGTAGCGACATGTTCAGAAACAGAATTTATAGTACAAATGTAACAGTTTATTGTAATGTGTGTTTTGATCCAGCAGAGGGCACTCTAAAGGGTCATTAACACCACTATAAACTGCCTGTCGCCTGTAAGCAAAGCTAATATTTCTCACACAAAAACATCTGAGAAGGTAAAAGTGTTGTTGGTTTAACACGCCAGATGGAAAACTAATTAGAAATATTACCAGTGCCACATGTTTGCAGTGTAAAAGTTTAACATGCATTGTATTATGTTTTTTTTTGTTTTGTTTTCAAATGTGATCTGGAAGCAGTTTAACTATTTTATTATATTGCTCTACAATGATCAAAAACTGTCCTCATTTAACCATCATTCTTTTGGAGCAAAGACAATTTTTAATTAAAGTAACACCTCATGGCTGCATATAAAAGAAACAAACATATTCCTGGATTTTTCTAATACTACTGTATTCTGCTGCACTAAAGGTACTTACATTTCCTTATGTTTTTGGTAATGCTTTGTGGCTGAGGATTTATCAACGCATCTCTTAAAGTTAGACGGCTTTCCACGCCCACAGCAGCAACAACAACAACAAAAAAAAACCCCAGAAAGGCTTTGAGCCAAGGAATGGCTGGATTAGTCCCTGGGCGTGATTTGTTCTACACTTGGTTGAAGCTAAATTATTCCAGACAATTAGACTGGAGCCTGCCACAACAGACCACCGTACTCGCTGCTGACCTTTTGCCAACACTCACCGCCTTCAGTGCACACAAACACACACATATACAGGAGACACATGGTTTTATTTACATACACATGACTTTTTTTTTTTCTCTTTTAAAATCAGACTAACCTTGCCCTGTTTTAGGTCTATTAGGCTTAAACCAAAATTATTTCTATTTCCCACATGCCAGAATATTAAGAAAGAGAAGTTTCTTCAAAGTCAGACGTTTACATATAATAAAATTACCAAGCCTTTAAACAGTTTGGGTTCTATGCTAGCTGAACCTGGTGCGAGAGGAAGAAGCCACTACTCAAAAAGCAACATAGAAACCTGTATTACAGTTTCCAAATGCACTTAGGGACAAACACCTTCATTTTTGGAAATATGTCCTGTGGTCTGATGAAACTAAAATTGAAGGGTTTGTCCGTTATCATATTTGGAGGAAACAGGAAAGTTTGCAAGCCTGAGAACACCATCCCGAGTGTGAATTACCGAGGTTGCAACGTCATGTTGTGTAGGTGTTATGCTGCAGGAGGGACTGGTGCACTTAACAAAACATATAGCATCAGCCAGTTCCTCCTCGATGCTCCAAGATCAAAGTTAAAATGTAGAGGTGATCGAGCATTTGCCGTGGCGGCCCCAGGACTGTGGAATACCTCACCTCAATATGTCAGCGCAGCTCAGAGCATAGGATCATTTAAATGTCTTTTAAAAACTCATTTCTTTCCCCTGGCCTTTGATTGAGTATGAGATGCTTAAAGTTCTTGGAAACTCTTCTGTGTTTTTATCTATTTTTATCACCGTTTTAGTCTTTTTGCTACTTTATAATTATTGGTGCAATTGTGAAGCACTTTGGTCAACTGTTGTTTTTTAAATGTATTATATGAGTAAATTTGACATTGAAGAAAGAATGTTACGTGAAGATAGTGAAGTGACATTCATGCCACCAGACAATAAGTTAAAGCCTGAGCACCAATGGGTCTTTCAAATGGACAATGACCATAAGCATACCATCAAATTGGTTTACAAAGTGGCTGGAAGACAACAAAGTCAATGTTTTGGAGTGGCCATCATAGAGCAACGATTTGCAGAGGTAAAAAGGTGTGAACGAGTGAAAAAGCCTACAAACCTGAACCAGGTATAACGGTTTTGTCTGGAGGAATTGGCCGAAAATCCCAGCAAACTCTTGAAAGAAGCTTGTGGGAGAAGACCCAAAACATTCGACCCAAACTATACAGTTTAAAATGCCATTCTATCAACTTCTTACCTTCATTAAAAAAATGCTCTTTCTCACTTCTCCAACTTAATGTTATGAGAGTGAGCAAAGAAAGGAATATTTTTTTGAAATCCTAACTGAATTAAAGCAGTTTAGTCTGATTTAAAGTCAGACAGTGAGGAAGAAAGGCTATTTTTACACAGTGTGTGTAAACATCTGGTTTTAATCGAATATGCTGTTTATTGTCTGGTCATGAACATCAATCTTCAGGGGTCTGCTTCGGGTTACTCTAATGGCCTACAGAAGCTTACCTTCCAGCGCTCACGTAGTCTTTTCGGTGTTGTAGCAGAAAGTCTTTGAGCTTTGTGATGTTCGTTATCTGCCAAGACAAAGTAAAAAGAAGCATTAACAGACCTCAATACCTCTGTGTCAATAAGACTCTTTGAACTGTGCACAAATTTGTTTCAGAAGGACTTTCATTCATTCCAAAGGAAACTATTTTCTCCCTGCTACGTTCAGACAGAGCCAGAGTAAAGTATCGTTCCGTGTATATATACTGGTTCCGACAGGTAACCTAATTCAGTGTATCTGACGTCTGTTTGACTTCTTAATATTTACTTACAGCAACTCATCAATTCCTGTACATAAGAAAACTCAAACCAGCAATTTCCTCAATTAACAGCTCTCATAAATAAAAACATGAGCCTCTGCATACATAGCACTGACAGAGCAATCTCTAATAAGCATTACAATTATGATCTATTTATCATAGCAAAACTGTCTGGGTTTATGTGTGTGTGCACAGGGAATCCAGGGGAAACTTGGTTCGCTCCAATATTTGCTGTTGCAATTTGGCCAAATATTAAAAAAGACCAAATTGCTTCCCCGTCCGCAGAGCTCTGCTGGCAGGGTGAGAGTGGGTGTGAATGCACACACAGTGGGCTCTGTCGGGTCCAGAATACGACAGAGCTCAGACAAGCCCTGGATTGAAAAATGACACAATGAGTGTGACTGTGACAGCAGCCACAGAGAGAGCGGGGAGGGGGTTCGGGGGGCGTTTGGACAGCATGACGACGCTGTCTTCACCCTTCAGACTTCTCACTCTAACAACCTCAATTATCAAATTGCCCTGGCTGCTAGAAGTAACCTGGCACCCGCGTTTAATGGCGGCTCTGAACATTCATTCCTCACGACATGCCGAATCGAAGCGGATTTATTGAAGCTGACGCCTGACAAAAGAAAACATTTTTCCCAATCTGGAGAGAGAGAGACAAACAGGGTTAACGAATTTGTCTGCTAAGAAAGATAACAGTGATGTAAGGCACTGCAGCCGGGGGACATGCTAACACAGGCAGGGGCAGCTAAGGTGAGCCTATCCTTGTAATAACACCATTATTAGAGGTCAGGAGCTAATTGTAGCTCAGTGCGACAGAGCTCAGAGGGGGTTCAAGGAGAACAGAGCACTTCCTATGGTTCAAATTGTCAAGTTTGTAGCTTTTCCTCAGCAGATGACAGAAGAGGACTCATGTTTTTAAACCAAAGAGTGATTTATTGTCTTTTTAGGTTGTTAGTAACCCTTAGTATAAGAGGTTCACTGTCTCGATTTGTTTTCCCTTTTGGAGCACAATGACAAGTCAGTTAAGCAACAGAGAAGTTTTGTTAAATGCAAAATGTAAAGAATTTACAAGAATTGAGCTCACAAATTTTAATTTAGCGTGGATTTCCCCTAACTCACAAAGTAAAGGTCCGACATAAAGACTCGCGTACATACAGTACATGAAGATTTAGGGTTAATGTAATGTTTTCATTTTAGCTACATATTTCTTCAGACTGGAAGTAACATTGACATTTGGAGAAATGCAGACAGAATTCCAACATGAATCTGATAGCAGATTTGTGGAGGGTGCTAAAGAAGATTAGGGTGATGATAAGGAGGCCTCCCTCAAAGACTCCTCACCAAAGATTAAATGGTGGAAACATGCAGAAATCTGGCCAGCAATTATAGGAAGACTTTAATTGCTGTAATGACAATAAAGATTTTTCCACTGATTATTGAGAAGGGTATAAATAATTTCTGACATGTGATTTTTTGATAAAATCAAAACTGACACTCGTTTTACATTATTATCCTCTGAAAGATGCCTGTCTAAAGAAACAAACTTCTTGGTTCAAAGAAAATAATTAAAAATCTAAATCTGCCATTGGTTAGAAATAATGTTGGCCTTAACTGTACCTCCACTCATTTTTTTTATAGATGTAAAGAGCATTTAAAACCACAGACTCTATGTAACAATCATCAAGATGTTGGTCTAATTCTGTCTGGATATTTGACCCATTTTATGGTCAAAAATGGTAGAATTCATTTAAAATAGTTAAATTGATTTTTTATTGGTTGCCAGAGACACAGCTTTCTTTTTTTTTTTTTTTTCCCTTTTCCACAGTTTTGAGGTCGGTGGTTTTCCAAAAATGTAAACGGTTGCTCTTGATTAACCTAAAAACCACAGTTTGGACAGTTGGTTGAGACTTAGTCACAGTTCCAACAGGACAATGATCTCAAACACATACCAGAACACTGGTTCTGGAATGGATAAAGGAGGCTAACACTAAGCTTTCAGGAACAACTCTGACCACAGCCTTTCACAAAGTGTACATACTCAAATTAAAAGCAAGGTCCAAGCAAGGAACCAACAAAATAAACTCTACCATTTCTGCTAAGAAAAGTGGTCACATATCCAGGCAGAAATATGACCGAACAATGTTTATGTCAGCAAAAATCACGTGACTTCTCTAAAACTTTATACAGAACATCTAACCAAGAATAAGTGTATGTATATATTTGAGCCTGTATTAGACTATTGGATAACAGAAAATCTGTAATAAATCCAAACATTTTTTAATTCACTGAAGTGATTGATAGTTTTATAAATCCACCACAAAAAAAGAGTTCAAATTATTTAATAAAAACCCAAAATGAACATGGCATTCATGCCAATCATAAGTCCATGTAAACTGACTGGAAATGTAAACGATGTCCAAACATTTCTTCCTTTGTTTGCCTTTACTGAGACATAAATACAGTTTCTATGATTATCATCGGCTTTGGACAGTCAATGAATACATTTTTACAGAGCATTATCATCCGCAACATGGCAAAAAATGGCCGACGCTAAGCAGTAGCAGGATTGCACGATAAGCGTAAAGTCATCCTCGCCTTACCTCTTATTTTTGCAGAAAACGTTCAACTGATAACATTTATAAACAAAAAAAAAAGTGGAAGCCCATTTTTTTTATTTTAATTCTGTTTTTGCGTTCAACATTTTGACTTTGCTTTGTGTGAGCAGTTAATACTTGGCACTTAAGAGTCTTTAAGGCAGAGAGCTGTAGTGCAGCTTTTAGACCAGCAGGAGATGCTAAATCCTCAGTGTTGGAACTTGCTGAATCAGAACACAAACATGACAGCGCAGACTGTGTGCATGAGTTTTTGTGTGTGTTGTGTGGAAGGCAAGGAAGTGTGAAGCCTGGTGCTCTGGGGGCTGAGCAGTCTCCTGTGTGTATACATTGGAGCCCAGATTCCCAGCACAACCTCAAGGGTTTGCAGGGGGTCAGAGGGATCAATTGCTCTTGTAACTTAAGACCTTAAAGAACAAGTAATTCCTCAACAATGAGGAAAGGGGTGGCCTTGTGCATGCAGCTCACCATATATGTGTGCAACTAAGGGCGTGTAACCGTGTGTGTTTGCGTGCAGCCGACAAAGGCGGGTGTGAGGCAGGGGCTTGCATTGGAGGCAGAAGGAGACAGTCTGTCGGGCTATATCTAATCTCGTCATCATCAAAGACCCCCACTTTACCTCCTCACTTTCTCCTTCCCCGCTGCTCCCCTCCAGCCCTGACTGAGCCCAAACAAACCATCAGGAGGGATTATTATGAGGAAGAAAAGGGAAAAGGCTTAGCAAGCAGATTTCCAAAGAGTTTGGATGGCTCTTTGTTTATGTTTAAAGGCAGGTAACTGACAGAATCTGGGATGACCACACTGCTTTGGTCTAAGACCCTGACTGCGTGTCATGACCGTGGGCTATCCGTCCTGACGCCATGCTATGTCGTGTTTAAATACGTGGGCCTTTTGCAGGGAGAAGCATTTAAGACTGGGCCACATATTGACTTTATTATCATGTTTATGTCTGACTCACAAATGGGCCGAGTTTGTTCTTCTCAAGTGTACTCGCATAGAAGGCTTCAGTCAGTTCGATAAACAAACAAGATCTGTTAGAATTACATTTGTTGGCTAATTCATAAGTGGTGAAATTAATCTTTTTGAACCAAAATTTTATTGTATTAATGTGGTACTACTGAATAATTCATTAACTACAAAAAATACTTTATAGAGGTTTTACAACTGATGGTTTGCTTTCATGGAAAAAAGAAAGTACATTCACTTCAAATTCTGGTGTTTTATATATTTTGTATCAACTAAGTTTGTTGTTGTGCACAAACTTTTTCATCGTTATTTAACAAATAATGACAAGGTGGAATCTGGGGTGAGTGGCTTTGTCCACTTGATGGAAAACCTAAATATCTGTGAAACCTGGTGATGTCCAGATAATTTCGGCATTAAAACTAGACATGGGCCAATCACTGGTATCAAGGTCAGTCTTTCCCCTCATTTTTAGTGTTTTGGGACAGACTCCGACACATCAGGGTTATTACATGTAACAAGATCTAGAATTACTATAGTACTAGGAAGAATTGTCTCATTGAAAAATCCCTAATTTGAAGAATTATGTTTAAGATAGCGCCTCCTGAAGCCGAGGTTTGACTATCAGCTGGACTCTCCTCTCCAACGCCCTGGCATAGGCCTTCCCGAGGAGGCTGAGGAGTGTGATCCCCCTGTAGTTGGAACACACCCACCTCGGTGACTTCAGCATGGGTGGTGTGATGGCAGGATTGAGGAGATCCTCGAAGTACTCCTTCCACCACCCCGTGTTGATGTCAGCAGTTCTCCAAGCCCACTGTAAACAGTGCTGGCGAAGCAATGCCTCTACCACTGCCCGGGGACTAGCACGCTTGACCTCATGGTACCCGTCAGCTGCCTCAGAATTCCCACAAGCCAAGCAGAACCGATAGGACTCCTTCTTCAGCTTGACGGCATCCCTTACCGCCGGTGTCCACTACCGGGTTCGGGGATTCGCAGATCTTACGCCCACAGCTACGGGAGGCAGCACGGACAATGGAAGTGAAAAACATGATCCACTTCAACCGCCACCTGGTCCTCTTTGCACCGGTCCTTCATGGTTAAACCTGCAGGTGGTGGGCCCACTGGGCGATGGCCTCGCGTCCCTCGTTCGGGCTTTGCCCCGCCGGGTCCTGCAAGGAGTAACCCGGCCACCAGACGCTCGCTGACAAGCCCGACCCCAAGCCAGGCTCCAGGGTGGGGCCCCGGTCCGCGATATTGGGCGACTCATGAAGGCTTCTGAACCGCTCTTTGTCTGACCCACAACCCAGGGTCTGGCTGCCATGGGAGACCCTACCAGGGGCATTTAAGCCCCGGACCACATAGCCTCTAGGATCATTCAGGCACTCAAACCCCTCCACCACGTTATGGTGGCGGTTAAGGTTTGAATGCGTAAAACTATTATGCCAGCCTTGAATAGAGATGCACCGATCAGGTTTTAAATGGCCGATACCAATATCAAGTCTGATCTGTCCTTTTAAATTTTCTTTCCAAACATCATAGCTCAAAGAAACTCATTGGTGTTTTAATTCAACAGTTAACTGCAGCAAACACTGATCATTAAGAAAACAATTGCACTGCAGGTTCCTTGATAGAGGCAGTAATTTGGAATCTAAGAGAAATAAAACGATTACAGGAACAGCTCAGCGATAAGCTTACACCAATAAACTTTTCATGTTTTTTACTAAAGTCCCAAAAAAAAATTTGCAGACTGAAAAAAAAAAGAAAACATCAGGAAAAGACGTTGACTTTCCGTTTTGATGTATTTAATGAAAAGGAAATAAACATTCAGATCCAATCGAAATATGTGAAAATTACCCTGAGCTCACTGAGTTCAACTGAGCTGCTTACATGATAAAGGTCTGAAGGCCAGGTTGGGACCAGTTTCAATGGAAACTGGCTGCGTGCATTTTCAAGCATCTCCTATTAATACATTTCAGGTAATATGTATGTTAAGGCTGGTGCTGTTACATTTTCCTAAACATTAAAAAATAAAACCTTAATCAGATATTAGCAAGTTTCAGGGAGTCAAAGTTTAGATGCTTTGAGATGTTTTCAAATGCATTTGGATTGAGATTTAAGACCAACATAAATCATGAAAAATAATTTACGTTCATTACTTGTTTACTTAAGAAGTGATAGTGGCAGGGTTTCTAAAACATTAATCATATCAAAATACCAAAACAAATTTCCCCAATTTTTAGCCCTAAAAGCCAGATTTATAAATTTGGAAGAGATTTGATCTGTGGTCTGGCTTTATAAATCTAAAGCTACAAAAAACACAGATTGTGAGGATGGATGGATGGACGGATGGATATTCATCAGGTTGATGGATGGATGGATGGAGAAACACATGAATGTATAAAAAGTTGGAGGTGGATGGAACAGATGGATGAAAAATTAACAAATGGATGGAAGGACATAGGATTTGGTGTTTTCATTATCCATTTATATTTTTCATACTTATCCAGACCCCCAAAACACATTTCCAGACTGTCTAGAAATGTTGTATTCAACTTACTGAAGACCCTAAGTTAGTAATATACGGTATAGGAAGCATCTTGCTGAAGTGTGCCCAAACAACACAGATCTCAGGACTGGCTCTGGACCCAGAACGTCTTTTACAGGAATGCCGATGCTTCTAATTAAAATAGCCCCATGCACTGCGGAGAGACTGATAACATCAGGATGCTACTGTTGACGGTTACAATCATTTAAATTAATAGAAACATATATTTTGAGAGCTCCCACACACCCTCAGCGTGTTTTGCCTTTAACAGATATTGACAGGAGTTTTTTAAACTAATGTTAAAAGAACATTTGGATTTTATTCCCTAAAAGGAACAACAAAAATCCAGTTTCAGGAACAGAAACTTTTCAAGATGAAGATCAGTGTCTTGTAGCTTTGTCAAACTGAATTCCTCAGCCAGAACTACAACAAACAGAACAACTGAAAGCAAGTAAAATTTCCAAAACAAATTAAATTATGGACGAAGCTATAACTTAAGTTGACAAATGTAAGACATATCTGAAAGAAATGTAGGACTTAATATGAAAACCCTGGGCATCTCTAAGGTCTAAAATGGTTATTTTAAAATTTAAGACTTTTTAAAAACACCACAGAAACCCTGATAAATGAACACAAATGCTAAACTTCCTGTGTGAAAGGAAGGAGACATGAAGTAATATATATATATATATATATATATACATATACATATAGACCATCACTATGTCATTCTTTGCTCGGAATAATTTGCCTTGGGGCAGAAAAACATTGATGGCTCAGTCCAGATTCAGACTAAAACATAAGAAAGATAAGAATGAAAAGGCTTTAATCATGATTCTTTAGTCTGCATATTTGTAGCCATGGTGGTAACACGGAAAAAGTCAAATGTAAAATATCACAGGATCTATTTCTTGAACAGTTTTTCTCCACCATTAAGCATCAAGAGCTGTATGATGACAATCGACTCAACAACTGATGCAAGACATAAAGTATTCAAAACGGCAACTGAGTTAATCAGACAAAAGAAGCACATATGTTATTTCCCTCAGGATAGTATATACACAACTGCAGGAGAAAAAAAAACCTTGAAACATTTCATTGTTCAGTTAAAACGTCGCTTGTATGAACTAAACTTTTAAGGACATTAATGACAGATGCTTCTTGTTCATCCTTCTAACCTCATAGTGCAGCATTGGTTGTGCTTTTCAAACTGCATATCAAATTGCTGCCATTTTGTGTCACTTATTGTGACTTAGGTGATAAACAAAACAATTATTTTATTTCAAAATTTTTTTCACCCACTAAGCAAATGTCCTTTAACCAAAGTAAAAAAAATAAAAATAATAGTTCAGTAAGACATTATGCCACTTTTTACACTTCTTTATAATAATACACATTGCTGTTTACTCCAAATGTTCTTTAGTTCATAGTTTTAATGGCAACACATAAAATAAAAAAAACACTGTTTGCTCACATCTTTACGTTTGTGTGATTCAATGTCAAATTATTTCAATTTAATGTTTACAGAGATTTATAACGATCAGATTTTGTTTAGCGGGTCAACTATAACTTGATCGTATTTAAACTGAAACTAAATCATCTTTGAAAAATGTTAAGCAAACTAGATTAATAAGAATGTTTTGAAAGTATAAGTATGCTGTTTTAGTATAGAAGGCAAGAGGATAATATCAGCATACTTTCAAGAGCTGGCTGCTGGCCACACTTTTCAGTGTTTCAAAGAAAACGCAGTGGGAAGGGGCAGATTTTGGAACAGCAATACTGAGTGCGCAGCAGGGAGCCCAGCGCTGTTTTCTACACCCAATTTAACAATTTCAGAGTGACCTCGTCCATTTAAAGTTGAGAAGGGCAGCATGCTGTGGGGAGTGACGAGGCGAGCGGTGAAACGGAGATCACAGCGTTCCACAGCGGCCCCTATGAGGTAAAAGATTCCCCCGACCAAACCTCATAACACTGGCTCTCTTATTAGCCAATCATAGCAGGTTCTTTGAAATCATTTTGAATAGAGCTACATTTCCTTTCTTGCTGAATTAGGAGCAAAAAAAAAAAAAAAAAAAGTCTCATAAGACCTCTGTGTATTTGTCAACTTTGATGTTTTCTTTCTATTTCTGTGAGCATTCAATGGGAACTCGGGCCGGAGAGTTAGTGGGAGAGTTGTGCACGTCTTAAAGGGCACCCACATCTGTTGTGCATTAGGTGCCGGCCGTCAACATTGTTACTGCGGACCTAATTTAATATTTTTTCTGTTTTGATCTTCCACCTTTAATCACTGGCTCTTGGGAGGATCGGCTTTCCTCAAAAATTGTTTGAGAACCGAAAGAAAATGTTATTGCAGCATGTTTATGGAGTCGTGCATGAGAAGAGGCGACTCGGGCAAAAGAAATGCTGCACATGTCAGGCTGCATAGAGAAGAACGGATAAACAGACTGGGGTAAGGTGGCAGAAAACCACCACATAACTTGAAACAGTCAAGACATTCCAGACTCGCAATTCCAATTTCTACAAAAACCTTCCACTGAGATGATATCTATGCTGAGGAGCAGACAGCAGGATGAGGAGCAGGGGGTGGGGGTGGGGATGCAATAGCCGGGCACCACAGGATAGGTTTGGGTTTCTTTGGAAGCAGCAGCAGTGCTTTTATTAAAACTCCATTTCCAATATCAATACAACAGAACATAACAAGAACCTGGTTGTGCAGAGCTGCAGCAACTGGGCTCGTGTTTGCCTCAAGGCGAAGGTCAGAGCCGCTAGGAACGAGAGGATGGCCTCTACCTCTCCGGGTGAAACGTGAAGTGGTTCTTCAGGATGGATTTGAAGACGTCTTTGTTCGGGAAATATATTTGAGGACAAGATCTCTAAGCGGCAGAAGAAATGAACCTTTAGCTGCCAATTGACTGTCCTTACTGCCAAGGGCAGATGATGAAGACCGTTTACATTAAATGAAGAATTACATTTTTCTTCACTAGCTCAAAACACAGCGTCATGTCCTGTAACCAGCTGCAATCACACTGAACTGCAAAACAGCATGAGGCTTGTTGTTGTTACTCGGTAGTGCACATAAAAAAATAAACTGAGCACTTCGGGAAGAAGAAATCCTCGTACAAAGACTGCTGTCATCTGCTGATGTCTTTCCTCATACTCTCACAGCTGTTTTGGTAGTCTGTTTCAAACAGCTCCTGCATTAGAGCGTTCACTGGTAAACACGGGTATTAAAAGAATTATTTTTAAGTTACAATTTCTTAATACCATTCCCAGTAGATTAAAGTCATTCTAATGAGATGCCAGAGGAAATGTTGGAGTAACTGGAGGTTTGCCTGTCTGTATGGAGCACAGAGTAAGGCAGCTTGCTCCCACCTGGCGCTGTGCACTGTCAGTAAGCTGGCTGAAAGAACAGCCCACCACTTTTACAAATAAAATCAGTTTTGCTCAGTGGAAATATTTCTGGTTGTTAAAAACGCGGGTAGTGGGGCGTTGTGTCCTCAACGCAGCTGTCCTGGGTTTGATTCCCGACCTTGACACCTTTGCTGCATGTCTTACCCCCTCCTCTTTCTGCCCATTTTCTGTGTGTTTATCTGTCAAAGGCCTCCAACGCCAAGAAAATCTTAAAAAAAATAAATAAAGAAAATCCCGGCAGTCATGGTGTGGAATCTGAAAGAGCGCCAACCATCACCACAATTGGCAAGACTGCCGGGTGGTTTCCAGAGCAGATAGCCCAACCAACTAACCTGCTTATATCTAAAAAGAGCAGAATTACAAAAAGGGATGAAAATCTTTGCAATAAGCATGTTGGCTTGAAAACTACTCTTAAATTTAGCGACTATTTATCCTATATTTATGCTTAACTCTACATAGGAATATTATAGATCACATTGTTATGTTGTGCTGAGAGAAGTGAGAAAGATATGAAAGAAATAGTAGAGATTTGAGTAAAGCCTGAAAAACCAGCGGTGAATGACTGCAGTCGTTGGGCCCTCAGATAGCAAAACATCTTTTTCAGACAAGCCTTGTTTATTTTAGCACAACCAAATGTATATGTGTTCTAGTAGCAGAGTATCAAAGTAAAAGCCTCGGGATGTTATACTAGCCTAGCCCGACCGCAGTCTCCTCTGTCAGCCGATAAAAACACAAAAAAAATAAATGGATGGAAGGGGCCTGTATGCTGTTGAACTTGTTATCACAGTAATAAACAACAGGAACACATTGCATTTTCATACCTACAGCAAGTCATTGCCAGAAAGATAACTATTCACCAACTTTTCTAACATTTAATTAAATAACAACAAGCGCGAAGCTCTGAGCGAGTTTGAGAAGAGCCAAATCATGATCCCATGACAAATGGGACAAACCGTCTCCAAAACTGGATTCCTTGTTAGGTGTCCCTAGCCTGTAGCAATCAGAATCTGTCAAAGGTGGTTCAAAGAATGGACAGCGGGTTAACAGCCAAGGTCCATTGATGGAAGTGGGGAGGAAAGGCAGGCCTGTGTGTTCTGGTATGATACATCGCTTAACAAGTTCAAGCTGGTTCTGAGAGAAAGGTGTCGGAATCAATAGTGCATCACAGATGGTGACGGATAGCCACAGACAGCCAGGATACCCCCGCTGACCCCTGGCCACCGGTATTAGCACCAAGATTGGGCGTCTGAGCATCAGAACTGGAAGATGGAGGCCTGGTCTGATGAATCGCATTTTCTTTTACATCACATGGACTGTTAGATGTGTGTACAGAAAACATGGCACTGGGATGCACTATGAGAAGAAGGCAAACTGGTGGAGGCAGTTTGATGCTATGGAGGATGTTCTACTGAGAAAACTTAGGTGCTGCCATCCATGTGGATGTTACTTTAACATGTAATACCGACCTACACGCTGTTCAGGCCATGCACACCTGTACTCCTTGATATCTCTGGCTTTTTTTTAGCGATGTAATGTGTCCTGCCAGAAACCAAAATGGTTCAGGAGTGGTTTGAAGAGCACAACATGAAGTTTGAGGAGTTGACTTCGACTCCAAACTCCCTAGATCTCATTCCAATCGAGCATCAGTGGGATGTGCAGGAAAAACAGGTATGATCCATGGAGGTCCCACCTCTTAATTTGCAAAAATTAAAAAATCTGCTGCAACGTTTTAATGCCAGATACCACAGCACACCCTCAAGGATCTAGTCCATACCATACTACGAATTACCAGGGGTGTTTTGGCAGGAAAAATGCGTCAAATGCACCATTAGGCAGGTGGCCATAATGTTTTGCCTAATTGATATAAATAACGAGTATGTCAATGAATTTACTATATATTTTTCTACGTTATATTGTAAGCCACAAATGGAAACACAAAAATAACCGCTAAAGATTAGAGATTCAACATTTTTCTTTTGCTTGTTCTCAGGCATAAGTTATGGCTGAAAGTTACAGAACTTTATCGTTTATGACCAAACTATCCGGTTTTCAGAGTGTTGAGGAGATTCTTGATCAACATTGTGAAGGTTTGGCCCACAGGTATTTGACATCTTGCTTGAGCTCGCTCTGCGTTGTGTGCGATCGGCCGACTATTGAATCAGACCTCCAGATCCTACAAGATCCCACACGTTTTCGGGGTGTTTCATTTGAACTTTTACCTATTTTAGTGCTTCTGGATGCCTAAGTGAAGCATTATTTAGTTTTTGTGCGCTTTCATTCCCTCTTTTCTGAGTAAGCTGCTACTCCATGTCAACGTATTTTCCCACAGGGATAAATAAAGTAAACTGAATATGTTTTTTCAATTTTTGATTCATATTTTCAGTTGGTATCTTAACATCATCTAGTCTGCAGCTGCTGTTTTTGATGCGATTGCTTGATATGTGATTAAGATGCTGCAAAAACCGATATTTATTTGCTCTAGCAGGTTGTTTTTACGTAAACCTACACAGAATATCATTTGTTGTCCCTTAGCAACATGGCTGTTGTTTCTTGTTAAAGTTTTGGTCAGACAAACCCATGTTTGAATTACATGTAGCTGAGCAGACGCTTAGTTACCTAATTTTAGTTTTTCAAGAATCTCTATACTAAAAATGGACCTAGCCCACACCAACTCCAGATACCATAAAAAAAAAAAAAAAAAAAAAAATCGGAAAAAATGCATATCCTAGTTTCAGGATTTAACTGTAACTTTTACTTTGACAAAAACTACAAGCTGAATTATTATTTTTTATTTCTCAGCAAATTATTCTCTGTAGCTGTTTAGTAACTGAAAATATCATATTCTACAGTAACAAATTAGACCTGTTGGCTAAAAAGACTACTTCACTGATCTAATTGAATTCCTGATTATTCACAAAAAGTTCATTTATTGAACATTTCATGGCAATATCTGTTAGGGATTTACTTTTTACTTTTACTTACATTTTGGGTCAGAACATTTAACGTGTATCCCACATTTCAGCTTTTTGAAGCTTTATTCTTGGTCTTCAAGCAACACACAAGATGTGGGTGTTGCTTCAAAGGTTTTATTTTGTGGCAAACAAGTCATTTGAAAATGTTGCTAACCTGAAACAAGGCATCTTATTTTTCCTCAGCGTACTGCTGGTGTGTGTTTAAATGACATCGATGCACTTGTTGAGGTCGCTGCTCTGTGATTTGTTCTGAGCAGAGACTAATTTGCTCTTTTCCACATCCTATGGGACAGATCATGGCTGAGAGACTCAACCACTGTATATGATCATGTTATTTTGCTTTTAGAATGGTCTGATATATCTCTGTGCATCCCCTGGTCCTGCAGTGCTGTCGCAGCAGCTAATGCTGCAGAAAGATGCACAACAACTACTAGTCATACAGTTGTTAATACAATCCCTATCAGCTGTTTCTATTTAGGAGCCTCTGCAACCTTTCTGCACAGAAGTTCAAATATGTCTCAGATCTATCCGAGCAGTTTTAGGCCCCCTCTGCTCCAACTGAATGTACAGCAGAGGCTAAAGCTAAAGCTAGCTTTGGAAACACTCACCACTTCTTTGGCTCTCAGCGAGAAGCCGCTCTTCGGTCGGCTCTTCTTGAAAACCTCATCTTTGACAGAGTCCACGTTTACTCCTATAGCCTTGTTCCTGGTTTTCACCGTCTTCACGCTGGCTTTAAACAGTAGTGTAATGTCCACAGCCATGTCTGGGGGACCAGCTGCAGCGCTGTAAACAAACCACCACGTCATCAGGTGGTGAGGTCATCGCACCGCGACGCTCCAGAGGCAAACGCCCATTAATGGCTGGCAGGAAAATGTTTTACAAACATAATTTTAGTCAGTATAAGGATATTTTATGGAATATTAGAGTTATTTTATTTAAAATAGATCGTTTGGACTTGAAATAGATTGATATCTGGTACATTATGCACCTCCCAAGTAGCTATAATTTAAAATGTAAACTATTCATATTTGTCTTTACAAAGAATTTCTTAGATTCTCATCTAGATTTGAGACAGAGAACAGCTATCTGTGCGCAAGAGCGAATCAGCAGGACAATCTTCTTACAATGCAAAGTCTTCTATTAATGAATAACAATCCAAATCTACGGATATGGATCCCTTGGATGTCATTGATGTTAAAATTTGGTATATTTTTGAAGGATAAGCAAAAAGAACAAAATGCATTTGTAGTCAATAAAATTATTATTTTAGCCAAATTCTAAATACACAAATGCCACTTCTCCAGGACCGCCACCACCTGGAATGTTCTTAAAAACCTGAACAAGATGTTTCCTACGTCTCTACCAAAAGTAAACAGCACCCAGGATAATAGTTTGTAACTTTCTAACTGATTCTGATTTAATTTTGCCCACCTGCCCAACAACACACACACATCTATTTTCGCAATAAAATAATGTAAATGATAATAGAAACGTTTTTTTTTTCTAGTGTGTAAATCTATATGTGTGACCTTTCGTTGTTCAATTCTTTGAGTACTGTTTTCACATAGGTGTGTTTTCTGTTTTATCTTTTGGTCAAACTTAAATCTTTTAGATAGTCAAACAAAATGTAATTTTAGACAAAGCTAACCCGAGTAAATACAAAAAGCAGTTTTCAAGTGATGAATTAATTTATTAAGGGCCTATTTAGGTCACGTCACATATCTCAATTGGATTTCAGTCCAGACTTGGATTAGGACACTCCAAAACTTCCAGGTTTTTTTTATAGCCATTTAGAGGTAGACCATCATGAGCCAATGGCCTGACATTCGCCTTCAGGATTTTAAGCAAGAGAGCAGAATGTATTGTATAATCTATTATGGAAAGCTATCCATGTGCCCAAGAAAAAAAGTAGCCCCAGACCATAACACTACCACCATCATGTTTGACTGTGAGTATGATGTTCTTTTCTGTAGAATACTGTGTTAGTTTTACGCAAGATGTAACAGGAGACACAGCTTTGAAAAAGTTCTAGTTTTGTCTTGTCAGTCCACAGAATATCTGTGTTCTTTGTTTCTCCATTTGTGGGTTCTATGGCCCTCACTGTGATTTGCTGTAGTCCCAAAGCCTTGGAAATGGCTTTAACCCTTTCCAGGCTGAAATATGTCAGTGACTGTTCCCCATCTGTTCTTGAATTTCTTTAGATGGGGGCTTTTGCTCTTCATGTTTTCAGACAATTTTATTTCATTTCAACTGTTAATATCATAACCGGAACAAGGAATATGTTCCACTTTGCTCTCAATGAAGAAATAACAAAAAAACTATATATATAAAACTTTCAACAAGGGGCTACACAGTGGCGCAGTTGGTAGCACTGTTGCCTTGCAGCAAGAGGGTCCTGGGTCCGACTCGCAGCCGGGGGTCTTTCTGCATGGAGTTTGCATGTTCTCCCTGTGCATGCATGGGTTCTCACCGGGTACTCCAGTTTCCTCCCACAGTCTAAATTGCCCTTAGGTGTGAATGAGTGTGTGTGTCGTTGTTTGTCCTGTGTGTATCTGTGTTGCCCTGCGATGGACTGGCGACCTGTCCAGGCTGAAATAGGCACCAGCTTCCCCGCGTCCCACTATGGAAGAAGTGATATAGAAAATGATTGACTGACTGAATCATACAAATGTAAAGTTTAAGGCGCTAGGAAATGTTTGTTCTTTTTTTTCCTTTGCTGATTTATTTCATTCACTTCGAGATGCAGATTTGGGAACTGTTAATGTTAAAAATCAAGGCTTGGTTATGCCATTGCAAGCAAAGCTCAAAGTCTGTCCTTCAGACAAATCTAGTAATTTTGTTCCAATATTCCTCATAAATCTGTTTATCTATAAGTGACTGAGGCTGGCACCAAGATGTAAGCAGCGGGGGCCCAGGGTGTTGAATAAAAACCTGTTATTTGCTGTGTGGTTTGCTCATTTCCTTTGTTAGTGTTGTGCCAGACTCTGTTACAGTTGAGCGGAGAGACTGTCTCTCCTTTTCTTTCCTTTCCTTTCCTTTCCTGCCACTTTAGCATTAACAACTTGTCTTTTTTTCACCCACACATTTTGCTTTGAGTGTGGGAAAAAAGCTTGAAAGCTATGAGTGTCGCATTAACATTTTCTGACTTTTGCACTTATAGCACACAAGTAAAAGTCACTGTATTTTATACTAAACTTTATTAATGGACACAGTTTATAACCATGGTGCCACCTTGAAGTCCATCACACTGTAAAGTTATTACATCTCCTAAACCTTTTCAGATTATTGGAAATAAGAGTTTAAAGGCTGTAAAATATTTTTATCTCTTCATTGCTGCAGCACCTCTTGTCACTCAGACTGAAAGGTTTCATCCTTGGTACTTCACTGTAGGTCCACGACCTAAACGGATTTGTTAGATTCATTTTGTTGTTTAGGTGTTTGTTACGTTCTTGGTTATATGTATTAGTTTATATTTTCCTTATAGATCTGGTTGCTTCAGCTCATTTAGGTGTTTTTCCATCACCTCCCTGCACTCCCTGCTCAATTGTGTTAATTAGTCACTCTCCCTTAATATTCTTAAGGCTCCCTTCCACCAGCTGCTCTCTCCCTGATTAGCCTCCTCAGTTCATTGGTCCATTCTCCACTTCCCTCAGTATTTATCCTCTCTGGTTTTCACCGTTTTGCCACTGGTTCCTTGTGATATCTACTTGATATCAACCCTGTTGAAGCCCGCTCCATGCCTGCTGTTCTCCAGGATCCTGTCTTATGTCTATTTGTAAGTCTTTTATTTATTATTAAACACCATATAATTTACGTCGTGGCTCCTTCTTTGTTGTCTGCATTTTGGTCCAACTCCCATACTCTGACAACAATAGGCTTGCCAAGATTGTATTTTAATCTCAAAGGAAACTGAGCATATACATTTTTTTCCAGCACCAGTGTGATTTCTGTGGTGGAGAGAAAAAGCACAGATTGTTAATTTTATGTGAAAATTAAACTAGACCAGTAAAAAAATCTTCCAGTGCACCGTGACAAAGTAAACAAGAATCAGGATGAAATATGAAAGACAATTTGTTTTTCTGACATCCATGAAAACTTTGAATAGAAGGATCAAAAGAGATTTATTTGTAACAATAACAATAAGTTTCAACCATAACCTAGACAGTTTAGGCAGATTGTTGGTATATAGTGAAGTACTTGGCCTTTAAATTGTATGTTTTTATATATTCTGTGGGTATTTATTGTGTACTCTCCATCTTTCTCTACGAAATAATGACATCAACGTTACACTGTGCTGTGTGGTTTTGTACGTCTATCCATCCCTCCGTCTGTCTGTCCATTGTCTTCTCCTTATCTGAGATTGCTCCGGATAGCAAGGAAAAGGTCCAGTAGAGAAACCCAGAGCTCCCTTTGCCCAGTAACACTCTCCAGCTCATTTTGTGGGATCGCAAGCTGTTCCCGGAAAAAAACAGGATATATTTTCTCCAGACAGTTTTGGGTCGTCCCCTGGGGTCTCATTCCAGTGGGACGTGCCCAAAACATACCAGAGCAGCACCCGCTTTACTGCAGACAAACGCTATATCCTTTTGTCCACCTCCTGCTCCATCCTACTATGACACATGAACATGACACCTAGATGCTTAAACTCCTCTGCTTGAGGCAGAGATTGACCCCCAACCCAAAGGGAAAAGTCCACGTTTGTCTGGTTGAGAATCATGGTGTCGGACATATATGAACTTACTTTCCTCCTGGCCGCTTCACACTCATCTGCAAACAGCTCTCGTGCAGTGAAGATCAAGGTCTGAAGAAGCCAACATAACTACATCATCCACAAATAGCAGGGATGACACCTTCAGGATCCAAAACCCTACAATCTTTTCTCCATGACTATCCTTTTGAGATGATTTCCATGAACACCACAGACAGTATCAGGGACAAGAGTAACCCTGGCAGAGTCCAACTTGAACTGGGAACAGGCTAAACTTTGTGACGAGAATGTTGACACAATTCTCGCTTTGGGCATGAAAGGATCAGATAGCCCTTAAAAGCCACCCAGGTGCCCCATACTCCCACAACAGCCTCCAACAAAACCCCTTGTGGGAAACGGTCATAAGCCTTTTCCAGATTCACAAAGCACATGTGGACCGAAAAAGCATACTCCCACGACCCTCTTCAGCAATTCTGCAAGGTTAAAGATCTGGTCCACTGCCAAGGACAAAGGCCACATTGCTCATCCTGTAGGCCATTCACACACGATGCTTTGATCTAAACCTTTCCATTGTAGCTCTGGCTACATGTGTCAGCTCATTGTCCTGCTGGAAAGCGAATATTCGCCCCAATCTCAAGTCATTTACAGTCTCACAGGTTTTCTTCCAGGGTTGCCCTGTATTTAACTCCATCCATCTTCCCATCAACTCTGACCAGCATCCCTGTCCCTGCTGAAGAAAATCCTCCCTGCACCATGATTCTGCCAATGCCAAGTATGGGTAAGTGTATTCAGGGTGATAGTTCCAATTAAATAATTTGAGAATTGTATTTTATTTTAATTTTCTCACTTATTCTCATATAGGGTTTTCGGAGTAAGGAAGTCTGAATACAAATGGACACCCTTTTTCAAAGTTTTATTTGTACAAAAAAAATTAAACCTTGTATAATTTTTGCTTCCACTTCACAAATATGCACTTCTTTTTGTTGGCCCTTCACATAAAATCCCAATAAAATACATATACATTTATAGCCGATACTTGACGAAATAAGAAAAAGCTGAAGAGGCATTAATAGTTTTGCAAAATGGTGTTTGTGATTTTGACATCCTGAAAAACCTTTCTGAGACAACAACCTACAATTGTTGTTCTAAAGAAGGTTGCATTCTTTATAAGCATTCCTAGATACTATCTATCAGGGATACAGAGACGAAGTGTCAATGACGGTATCCATTCCCACTATTCCTGATAGATGAGCCATGTTTTCTAGTGTCCTCCGGGCAGTCCACTTAACTCCCTGGAAAGAAGCCTTTACTTTCCACTTTCCCTTTGTTTGGACTATTATCAGACCTGTCAGTCTTGGCTCTTTATCTGCACAGGACTCATCCACTGGCTGTTTGACGCTGGCTTAATTATATCAAAGGTCCTTATCTTTAGGTTTGAGGGCACATCTTTTCTCTGAATTGGATAAATGGTCATAGGTCTGAGAAAAGTATCATAAATTGAGGTAAATAGCAGAAGTTTGAATAATAACTTCCATTTTTGCAATTTGTTCCTTGCTAATATAGATAACTCAGTGTGATTTAAACATTTCTTTTTTAATATTTAGTCTGGTAATTTGCACGGTGTTGTATGAAACCTTAACGTCCTATCAGCTACAAGTGATTCAGGTGGGAGAAAGTTCCCTTTGAAGTCATTTAACACTTTTTAACATGAAGATGTTAGCAGGAATTTCATGTAGCCTGAACTGATGGTGATCAATCACAAAGGAGGGAACGGCTGTCTTTCAGATGAATGTTTACGTCCTACAAGCTTTACAAATGAGTCTCTAGACGCATCCCAAATTTCAAGAAGATATCCTCCTGTCTTTGAGTGCTCCTGCTTGTGACATGGTTTGACACAATCTGGCAGATGGCAACGGAGACAAAAGCAATGGCAAAGATTTGAATTTGGTTATCCAGTTTACTTTGGTTGGCATCAACAAAATTAACACAAAAACTCTTTAAGAGCTTGGAAGAAAAATTGATGCCAGAGCAAATATTCTGTCATGCATTAATCATCTGAAAGTCTTCTTCCCCCTCATGATGTCACTTAAATTAAATTAGCTATAAAATTCAGTATGTATTATAGGTAACAAATGGTGATTAGGCTCATGAATAACCCTGTTGTGCACTTATCATATACACGTGTGTGACTGTCTTTGAGAAATGTACATTATACTGTTTTCCCTCAGTACTCTCTGCTTGGGTTTGCATGTCTGAGAATATTCAGATGTTAATTCTTTTTTGCCTTCATAATAATCTGGACCCACTTCTGCATATGAATCATAAGTTTTGCATGCAAGGTCATGCACATGTGAGTTTTCTGGAAAACTAATCATGGTGAATTAATTCAGCATAGCTGCTTGGACCAACAAAGAGCTACTCATAGGTTAAGTACAGATGCTACATTCACAAATTGGGTTTTCCATTGTGTAGTTACAAATCCTTAACTTTATTTAGAATAGAAAGGACAGCTGCAATTACCAGCAAGCTTCAGGCACAATTTTCTGCTCAAGGGATTAACCACAGTTTATGCTTTTATTTCTCTGGCAAGGTGGCCGCAAAGGGAAGGAAAGTTTCGAAAAGGCAATGTTGCAAATAAAATGACTCTTAACTTGGACTGCACCCATCAGTGTTACTATCGTGTATTATTTTATTTACTCTATGCATGCTAACGTCTTTTGGATTCTGGTTCATGTGGATTTCAAATAAAACCCTGCCTTTGCCACATGAAGACAGTCATGATTTAAGTATTATGGACACGCTTGACTTGGTACTTTCCACAGCGATCTTCAGAAACGGACAGCAATTGCGCCGATCGATGAAAGGGAATCCTCTGTGTAATTAAAGCCAGTACAAAAATTGGATAATTTTTTGCCTGGACAGCTTTCACATTCCAGCCTAATGTGCCACTGGAAGCTTTTGAAGTTGGCAGTCCTAAATTATACCTTTCATCAGCCAATCATAAGAAAAAAGCAACCTGACAGTCCGGATCACAATTTACTTTTAAGTTGCAATCCATGTAATCAAGAAAGAGTGCAAAATACCTCTAGCAAATTAACTATAAATGCATTGCTTGCAAGTTCTTTATTATAACCAATAAAATGGTTTCCCCTTTTAAAATCAAAATAAAAGTTTTCCCTCATCGACCAAAAGTTCAACATACGTAATTATCTCTATCCCTTTTTTTGGTTCAAATAATTACCTTTTCAGTGAACCATGTGTAAAGCTGCTTGTTCGAATCTAAATCTGAAGTCTTGCTTGATGTAAACTGTTTTTTAAGCAGGAGACTGAAACTGATCCTAGAAGAACATTTTCCTTGTGTGTTAGTTTTGTGATTGTTGGAGGTTTTGCTGTGGTAACTGTAACAACATGGATCAAGATTTTCAAGGGGATGAGGATTAAAGGAGTTAAATACAGGAAAATCCTGGAAGAAAACCTGCAAAAGATCAACTAAATAAAAGAGCTTTCTTTGTGCAAAGTAGTTCCACTTTACAAATCAAGTATTATGTTGTTTCTTTAACCAAGCACAATGAAATAATCCACAGGTTCACAATGTTTCAAACAACAAACATATTTAAATTCAATTAAAAAAACGAATGAGTTGGTCAAACACTTACATTTTTATTCTGGATACAGCCAAACAACATACACCTCCACTCAAAAGTATCTACAACCCTTGGCACAATTGCAAGTCTACCTAGACATGGCTCTCCACCTAAACTAGCAGGCCAGGCAAGGAGAACATTGGAGAGGGGGGCTCCCCTGTTTGGTGCTGGGGGGACGTAGCTCCTGTATTTGGCATGCATGGTTAGAGATAGCATTGTGGCTGGGTCAGGCGGGGGGCATATGTCTGCCCTATAGTAATGCCTTGTGTCTGTTTGCCTGGGGCTGCTGCTGCCTTCCGGAGCCGGGTACACCTGTTCTTCACTGTTATTGGGTTCTGTGTGTTTAAGGCTTTCTACCGTTCTCACCACTCTAACAACTAGGCACCTACAGGTAACAAACTCCCTTACATACACCTACTCAACACAAACGCACTCATTTCTACACACACACACACACACACACACACACACACACACACACACACACACACAATTATGTATGTCTCTCTTCACAAGGACTTTGCATTGAGTTCCATTTATTTTAAATTCATTTCTGACTCTAACCATAAACCTAACCTGAACTCTTAGTGACTTAGCAACTCCAAATAAATGTGTTTTAACCTTGATTTAAAGGAACTCAGGGATTCAGCTCTTTTGCAGTTTTCTGGAAGTTTGTTCCAGATTAGTGGAGCAGAAGAACTGAATGCTGCTTGTTTTCTCCCTGTTTGGTTCTGATTCTGGGGATGCAGAGTCAACTTGAACCAGAAGACCTAAGTGGGCTGGTAGGTTGATGCAGTAGCAACAAATCTTTAATGTATTTTGGTGCTAAGCCATTCAGTGACCTTTAAACTAACAGAATAAATTTGAAGTCTATTCTCTGAGATACAGGGAGCCTCTAAGGACTTTCGAACTGGGGTGATGTGTGGGTGATTCTTAGGTTTAGTTTAAGCGCCAGCGGTATGCTTTTTTGCTGTAGGACTGTTACCGGAATGTTATGAACCTAACACAACAATGGTTATTATGCATCATCAGATACAGCTTGTTTACTGTGCAGCCATGTTTTTTTTTTTTACCCAAGTGAAACAAGCCTCCTCAGAAAAATTAAACTGAAACATCAACCAAGTCATGTTTCAGCGGTTTTTTGCCCTTCTTAACCCCAGTGTTTGGCCAAGGCCAGGACTTGTATGTAGTTGTACATGTATTTTTAAATAGGCAAAGGCAAAAAAATGGGATCAAGAGAAAAGCTAACAGATGACTGAAACCATATGGCAAGGTTTGTGGTCTAACCCTTCTTGGGACTGTGTAGCACATAGTCCCACCCCCCAAATCCCATTCTGTCTTCTGTCACTGCCCTTCGAGTAAGACTGCAACTCGAGAAGTTCAGTCGTTGGCCAAGAACAGAGTGATTGGGATTCTCAGAAAGTACATGGATGATCTGAGGAGGAAATGGTTTTGCCGCCAAACACTCAATTACATGTAATTACAATGATTTAACCCAGGGGGGGAGGTTATTTCATTTTATTACGAGGTTTGCCCTTTCATGCTCTCATGTCTCACTGGGAAGATGAGGACTGACAGGGACCATGTGAAACAGATACCCTGCCCCTCACATGATGGCTTTTATTCCTCCTTCTTACATTCTGCAGGGGTTAAACCCATAAGCAATTATTTTTTTCTCAAAATGATCTGGAAATAAAAAGCTAGCCTTTCACAGAAACTAAAGGTCAATTGTCTCAGAGAAAAGACAGAAACCTCAGAAAGCTGAGAGTCTGAAACATTTTAAATAATTGGAATATTACTGCACAGGGGGCCAAGGGAAGCGTGGGTGAATCTGAAAGATTCACAGAGGATACAGAAGATTTCAGACGGTAAAACTTTACACACAGACTAAACATCTAGAACCCTACATTTCCCATGATGCCACTGGATATAGTAACACTCTGTAACAAGAAGCTCTCTGACAGACTTTGGTTATTAGCATTTAGACATTTTTTGAGAAGTCTGGAAATCTTTTCACGGCTGGAGTTACTCCACACAAAGCAGTACTAGAGGTATCAAAAATATGCTTTAATGCAAGAATTTAGTTGGGTAAGTTTTCTCTTTCAAGCAACTTACTCAAAAGTGACAAAACAGGGAGCAAGCAGTGAATTGTAAAAAAGAATGATTACTTTTAATGTTTTTACCTTTAAATGTTTAAATGCAGTTCTACCTGTATAGAGCCTCTGAATAGTTTTGTATACTGTTGTTTGTGTAATGTATGTCTGTTTGTCTCAGGGAGTGCAGATAGAAATTAGCTCTGAGAGCTGTTATCTGGTACAAAGCATGTTTCCTTTGTAATTAATGCTTCAATACCTGGTCCTGGTTTAATAAGATAAATAGATAATCAAACAATCTGTTGGATTATTCTGACCTCCTGATTGCCACTGCACCATCAATGAGACTAGGGTCCATTCACAACTACCTGGACAGAGGGACAGAGAGTCGCCTGTGAATGACGTGAACCAGTTGTAAGGGGACATATAACTTCCAAAAGTTTCTCTTTTGTCTCATCAGACCACAGACTATTTTACGAAAGGTTTGGGCATCATCAAGATGTGTTTTGGACAACATAAGACAGGCCTTTATGTTCCATTCCTGGATATTGGCTTTCACTGTGGATAGCTAAAATCTGAAAAAAAACTAAACAGCTTTGTAAACCTTTCCAGACTTTAATGACTTTTTTCCTCATCTTTATTCAGATTGGGGCATGATGTGTTGCTCTTTAAGATCATTTTGCCAACTTTAGGATGTCAGACAGGGTCCATTTAAGTAATTTCTTGGTTCTACGAGTTTGCCTGTAATCAGACCTGGGTGTGGATAGTGAAATAAATACTGGTTAAAAAATGCACTTTAATTCACAAACTGTTCAAAATTTAATCCACAAAGGTGACATTCAATTTTCACGTACACTCTGGTTGTTTTTGATTTTTTTTCCCCTAATAAATGAAATCATCTTGAAAACTGGTTATTGTATTCACTCAAAAACAGAAGAAATGTTTAAGGCAGTCAAAATACAGATGCTAGGATGTTCATTTGCTTGTAGAATACAATACGGACTCTTGATGAACAGGTAGTGATTGTGTATAATAAAATATAATAATAATAAACTAAATAAAACTAAATAAATAAATTAAATAAAACTGATTTAGATCCACAAATGGCTTCCAGCTATTACGATTAAGATTAAGAAAATAACTAACTGCTAACTAACTAATCTAAATGAAGACACAGCGAGAGTTTTGTACTCCAGGTAAGATATTAACTACTGATAACTTTTAAATCTAAATAATCACAAACTACTCTTTTAATTTATTGTGTTCATGTTAAATACTTCCTGTAGCTTCTAAATAAGTGGAATGAGATTATCCATTGCGTCCTGTGCACAACTGTAAGTTGATTAATTACGCATTATTTTGTTATTTTTATGGAGCAAATTTGCTAGCTTTTGGCTTTTTTTTATGACCCTGTAATGATGACTTCTTATTCTGTGTCAATGACATATTTTAATCAAAAAGCACCTTCTTCAGAGTCCTAGCTTGAACATTTTTCCTCAGTTAACCTATATGTTGTTATTCTTTTCAGAGGCAAAATTGGTTTAAAGGCCTGATGAGAGTTTAATAGTTTGAAGTTTACCTTCTACTGCAAAAACACACTCAGTTACCACCTCATTCACGATAGCTGGCAGGTCCACAGCACCACACCCCAGCTGGAACACTGAGAACTCTGTGATTGACGGTCAGTCTTCATTCTGTTTCTGGGATTACGGAGACTTCCCTCTTTAAAATGCAGGCCCCTTAACAAGGCTGAATCACAGGCGTGGGGAGGAAGAAAGCTTTGAAATGCAGAAACCCCTTGAACCAGAAAACAATCATGGGGGACTTAGGCATGGCACTGTTGCCGGAAATTCGTTGTGAATTCTGGTTTCAACCATGACCATTTCAGAACTGAGCTCTCTGGTTTTTGCATTAATTCTGTGTCCCCTCCCTTTTAGCCTCTTTCTTGGTTTCTATGTTGTAAAAATGTGCTTAAATCAACCTTTAAAAATAATAATAATAATGTATTTTATTTAGGACACACAAGGTCACCTCACAAAATTAAAAGCAATAAAACATTTTTTAAAATCTGATAGCAAAAGAAATCCTATGAAGTAAAACACCCACTATGGTACATGCACAACACATACAGTGGCCCTCATATGTGCACACGTTTCTGTTAAAATGCAAGGGTTTTGGGTGATGTAAAAAGAAAACTTTCATAAATCCTTTCAAAACTTTTGTTTTTGTGACATGTATTCTGTGCAATTCAAGTGGAAAAACATTATACGCCATTTTATTTTATTTATTTTAATACTAATGTTGAATCCCCTGTTATTTCAGCATTCAGCATTCTCCACCATGGATAAAAAGACTGAAACAGGTCAGAAAGGCCAACAGCAAAACTGAAGGAGCTGCTGCAATTTCCAAAAATGATTGGTTGTGTTCTACATGTGACAACAAGCTCCTGTGTTAGCTGTATGTCTGGACCAAGGAGACAGAAGCCTTTTCTTGCTAAGAAAACATCCAGATATAACTATAGAAAGTTCCAAACGCCTGTACTTTTAGGCCCCAAATCTTCAAATTTCAGCTAGAAAGCTGAAGATGAAGATAGATTTTATTTTTTAGCATCACTGCGAGTCCTACACAGTCTACCAACATGTGACATGTTGATATACTTCAAACAAAGATTGCTGAATACTGAAATTATTCTAAATATGTTTTAACAATGAATTGTGTGCACACCTACTCAGTCAGGTCACACCACCTTTTTAATTCTAAGATTTTTTCTTGTAATAGATTTCTTAAGCTTTCTACTGAATTGTACAGACTAAAAGTTTTTAAATGATCTATCACAGTGTCATTTCTTCCGTCATTAAAACCTGGCATTTTATCATGGGTGTATACACTCTTAGGAGCCACTGTATCTTTCACACAAGCTTCCCTCTGTTCTTCGCAACATCTCACATGGATGATGTGTTACTTTCTGCTTTTCCTGCTAAAAACACACTTTTCTCACCATTTCCATCTCTCGTTCCTCCCCATTTTCTTCCAGGCTGGAAGAAAAACTGTGGTTGACAGTGGAGGCCAAGTCTTCCCACAGTGTGTCTCGATTACTAAGCAGACAAGTATCCATGGTTAGACACAATCATGCCACTCTACACACTCCACTGCTGCTGGTTCATGAGGAGACGCAACAAATTGTGGATGATCCTAAAACTGCTTTAATAATTTGCGTCTGCCGTGATCAACATGCTGTGTAAATATTACAATAACTTTCGAGGATAATGATAAAGCAGGTCGTGACCTCGTTTAGCATGTGGAAATATACTCCAGCCCTGAATAAACAGGGTTGAACCACTTGTCAGAGTCTGACATTTCATTACAATCCTAATGTTCTCATCAGGCCTCAGAACGTTAACCAACCATGAACTCCTCAATCTGCTGTTTCCATTCCTGCTTTCGTTCTTTCCCTCTTCTTCTCCTCTGATCCTGGCTCGCTCTCAGCAGTGTATTGCCATCCAGCCAATTAGTAAAGGCAAACAGAGCAACAACCTCTCTCTTGGCTTAATGCACTAAGTCTCCTCAGCAGTAAATACCAGCCAATTCTTCAAAGTATTGTCATTCAGCGGGGCCCTGCTGGCTCTGGTCTTTGTCAGGAAAAGAGGGTCCAAGCTTTGAAATGGCAGGCCTTACGAAAACCACCACATTTTTCACGGGGAGACAAAAGGCTGAAAGACCTATTGCAATGGCTGATGAGGCCTGATAAAGGCAGATTACACTCGGCCTGGGTTGTTCCTTCAGTTGTGTTTTATTGCGTATCAAGGACAGGTCGTGTCACAGGCCGCTTGAACTGTCTGATCTCACTGATGCGAATTTGAAGACATGATGAGACCGTTTTAATTGTAAATGTTGAATACCTGTTCATTAAAAACCAGCACAGGTTTAATATAAAAATATTAAAAATGTACAGGTTTTTAATAAACAGTACAGGTTTAATATGAAAATACTGTAGATTCAGTTCCATCTAAGAATGTTGGAGTAAAGTCTATCATACCTCTGAGTTCACTCTATTCTCAACCTCCAACCGAGTGTGATGTAATTTTCATCACCTGCCCCCTAGGGGCCGCTAGGGATCTCTGGAGACGCCCCGTGCAGCCCTGATTGTTGTGTAAGTATTGTCTGTACGCGCTGGCAAGGATGATAATACTCTTTGTTTAAAAGCCTTTATGTTATCATAACAGGCCCCAGCCTTTAAAGATAAACGCCACTGTGCGTTTTTACTTTTGTCTCTTTTTCTATCTCACTGTCTCATCACTCCCTCTAGGCTCTTTCTAGACAGATAATGACCCCTGATCAAATTAAAATACCTAGGAGCAATCTCCTACTGCTACATATTGTATATTGAAGTTGTAAAACCACATTTATTAGACAGATAATAGAAAATTGCTAAAAATCAATAGTTGTCTCTCACAGTGAGCATAAATTATCATATTGTCAAATGCCAGGTTTGCAAAATCACAAAATCTTTAAAATTATTGTTGATGCAAAATTTGGCCTCTCAACCACTTCACTGAGGCAGGGTAATTTTAGATTTTAAAGATATTGCAACACAGAATAAACCCCGGGTAAACAATACCCTCCCTTTCTTTTCAAACATGACTTTTATGGGCATCAACAAAGTAAATTAGCGAACACATGAAATTGTGAAGTGGTGAAATAACCAGGACCAGGGTGTAACCTGGCAGCTGAAGACTTTAAGCTGGGCTGCGGTAGCAATAGAATTTATAATTTATGGTAGGTGAAAATAACGTTTTTTCTTTTGAACACAGTGCTTTCGGATAAGACAGGTACTGTCTTCTGTGGGACATGTTGGGGACACGTTGTAGCATCCATGCATCAGTTTGTACACAACTTGGGACGTTTCTTAACGTGCTTTGAAAACTAATGATTTAAATTTTCTGTAATCTATTGAGTGTTCTCTGTAAGGAAATATGGTTATATCACTTCAATAAACACTGTTCAGAGTTGTACTGTTTTGATCATGAAATGTGATATTTCACAAGGGTCAACTGATCTATACTGGGATCAGAACCACAATCAATGAAAACAGGGTGTAATATAAAATATTCAGTAAAAAATAAAAAAGTAAATTTACATGAGATTTGAGGAGTTTTGTTAATATTTACCCCCATAATTCATCTAAATACCTAACTGCCTATAGAAAATAAAATTACCCACAATGGATAAATACACGGATGCTATTTTGTGTTATTTAGATATATGAAATGCAAAGCTGTGAAACTAAGACTTAATTCTAAGACAGGTGTATTTACTATTTATATGTTTTCACAGAAGCATTCAAGCAGGACTGTATAGTAAGGGGAAAAAATTGCTTTTTACTCACTGGAAGAGATTTATTGTCTATTTAATGTCTGTCTGGTTATCAATCTTTTCAACATGACCAACTGCAGCTTACACCACTGGATTCTTTCTATTTAAGCATATCACACTCCTGAACAGTGAACTAACTTTATAACCTGCATGTGGTTACTGTGAAAGGAAAGAACCTCTCTACAATAACAAAGGAAGATAATCAAACCAAACAGCATGATAAAAGAAGCATGTAGTTAAAGCAGAAAAGCTTTGTGTGTCCATCCTTTGTGTTCCCCCGGTGTCATGTGAAAGTCTGGGGGCTCAAAGAATCCCAAGCATGTCGCTGGTATAGGAAGACCCCGACGCCAGACCGAGCGTCGGTGCCAGTGTCAATTTGTGCATCAGAGAAAAAGAGCAGCATAGAACGAGGGGAACAAAAGTGGGGCTGGACAAAAAAAAAAATGATGAGAAGAAGGAAAGTATGAGAAGAGGGGGAAGACTTAAAATGATGCGTGCAGTCAGGTGCCTGAAGGTTTTGGTGAAGATAGGGGGGCGGAGTGAAGGGAAATGGATGAAGCGGACCCCTGTTGGGCGTCCGTCTCAGACTCTTGTCTCCCACTCCTCTGTGCTCCTAAATTCACAGAAAGTTTGGTAAGGTTTTCTCTCCTCCTTCATCCTTTGCTAAACATCAGTTAAATCCACTCCTCATGGACATATTTGCTTGTTGATCACAGTCCTCCTCCCTGTCCCTGCTATCCCCTTCTTAGCCTTCACTTTGGGGCCATTTTCACTTCAAAGCCTCTCCATTTTCTGCCATCTCTGAGGGCAATTAGGAACGGGCTGACTTTGAACGGCAGGCACCGCCACTGCATTATAACTACTCATCCCCTGTCATGGGGGCTTTTGTTGGGGCTGCCCACATTGATTGAGAGGAAACTGGGGCCCCGGTAACCCCCCATCCTGCATTTTGACTGGTAAACTGTGGAGTAAAATGGTGTGTAATTAAGTGGCAGTGAAAGCAGGTCCTGTTAAGGTGTGTGACAGGCTTGGTGGGGAAGAAGTGGGCGGGAGCTGGCACTTTGGAGAGGAGAGGGGGTTGCAGAGAGTTATGGGCCTTTATGGGACCCTGGCGATATCAGTCCAGAGGTGAGCGAGAATCTTGGCAGGACTGTAGTAAAGCTATGAGGCGCAGAAAGTACTTTTTTCCTGTATATTTGTTACAAGATTCAAGTTGAAAGGATGAGAAAAAGGTGAAAATAACAAGAAATAAATTGAAATGTGCAGATAGATGTCAACAATCTTTTAAAAATAATGTTGAAAAATCAAGAGTAAAGAAAAAAATACATAACAAATTGGATCAATAAAAAAAGTCAAAATGTTGAGAAAAAATTCAAAAACCATTTTAAGAATAGCAATAAAGTAAAAAAAAAATTAAATATCAAGTAATAAAAATGATGTAAACAATATTTAGAAAAAAAGTCTAATTAGAATGAAAAAACTCAAAAATTGTTTCAGAAAAAAGGTTGAAATTGTGAGATAAAGTTATGTTGAGACCATAGTCAATAAACCATGCAAAGTTGAAAAAAGGTTAAGAATAAAGTTAAAATGTGAGAATAAAGTTGAAATGTCGAGGAAGAAAAACTCTAAATATTGAGTTGAAATGATGCGAGTGTTTTTATTAAACCAAACAAAGAGCTGCAAATCAGCTGCACTCAGCATTTAGCTTCTCTTCTTTAAGATTATATTTCTGCTTTACTCAACATTTTGAATTCAGTTAATATAAATTATTCTTTTTACTGTTTTGCCAAAGTTCCACTTTTTCCTCTACATTTTTGACTCTATTATGGAAATATAATTGCATCTTTTTTATCCTTTCAATTTTATCCACCAGTGGGAAAAAAATCAAGGGAAGAACAGAAAGAAAGGGCAACAAAGTCATAGAACTGACCAGTGCAAACAACTGTGAGCTGCACCTTAAGAATTTGGACCTTTATCTAAACCAAAACCCCCGTCCATGTTTTAAAATGCCACATTTATAATTTGATGCATTTCTTTCTATCAGTGAAACTGTCATCAAATTACTGTCTCGTTTTAGTCTCTTTAGTGTCCAATAACAACTTTTACTACCCCAGACGGTATGAAGTAAATTGTAGCAGAGCTCCATAGCGTGTGTGTTGAGTGTTATATGACTTTTTTTAAGGATGGTGGTTTTGTTTTGCTGCTGGTAAAGTAATGAAAAGAGGCAACGGAAAAGCATAAAGTGAAGACAGCTGGAGCCTTCAGTCCATGAGTGAAGATTTACAAACATTTGGCTAAATGTTTCCAAAAATGCTCTACATTTCTTTAAATTATTGTCTTCAACATTTAGACAAATATTTTTATTTTATATTTATTGCAACGCCATTTTGAGAGTTCTTGTTTTGCTCTAAAATCTACAAAGCACATACATTCTTTCAGATATGCACCTTGAAGGAATGCAGCGGTTGCGGTGGAAGGGGGCTGATTTAGTCGTGCTTTGATGCTCTCTCTAGTTGGAGGTCTCCCGCTGAGCAGTGACATCCTGTCAGCATGAAACCTCTTCTCATTCCACGGTTTAGACACTACATGACCGCAAGATGTTTGTGTCAGGGAGAGAAGGAGATGCTGAAAGAGCTGCTGATAGTAACAACAGCCTAAATGAAGTTTCCACACATTACTGACTTAATCAAAATGCTCTGAAGAGCAACTACAACTCCCACAAATTATAATTTATGTTGTGGAAAATTTGAAACAATGGCATTTATCTTCACGGTAACTTTCATCAAAACGTTTGTACACGTTTGTGTATGCATGGTTATTTTTCCATGTGGATCTCTCTGTTGGCCTTGTGTTTACAAAGTGTCCTCTGTAATTGGGTCCATATAACCCTTAAACTGTTTCCCATTTTGTCATGTTAAAACCTAAAACTTTCATCTGTTTTCTTAGGGGACTAGGAGTTCTGTGAAGGCCTGAGAGGTTTGTTGGAAAAAATTTGTGAACAAATAGCATCATGAAGACCAGGGAACACAGCAGACAGGTCAGGGATAATGTTCATTGATGGATTTGGTTATAAAACAATATCCTAGGTTGGGAGGAGCGATATGGACAAGTTTACCATGATATTTAGGGGTATAATATGCCAAAATGAAAACTGTGATGATAAAAAGTACTAAAGATTGATTGAAGTGTTACTCAGTGATAGACAGTGGGGCTGTGTTTTGACACAGCACTGCAGTCACAGCCCCCCTATAAAGTTCTTAAAAATCAAACCCAGAAAAAAGCTTCAACAAATAGCACCTTACCGATTACTGAATAGGTTACTTCAGGACAACAGTGACATTAAGTACAGTAATTCTATCATTATAAACACTCAAAAACTCCATTCAATTGGGGCGTCATGTGGCTGAGTGTTGGGGCAAATGTACAGTACACTCAGGATTACAATCCTCAACCCCACAAATCTGGCTTTTGTGGAAGAGTGGCACGAGATAAGCCATTAATGTAAGAAAGACATAAGAAGTCCTGTTTAAGGTTTGTCATGTTGGGGACACAGCACACCTGTCGAAGAAGGTGCTCTGCTCAAATGAGATGAAAATTTAACTTTCCACAATACATTTCTTGAAATAAAACAGTGACACTAGTCAGAGAATGATGGGAAGATGGTTGTAAATGATGGTGAGACTTTCCTACAACATATAGACACAGCTACAATTGAATGGTTTGCATGTAATCATATCTATGTGGTAAATTGGCCTAGTTACAATCCAGACCTTAAATCCAACTGAGAATCTGTGACAAGACTAGAAAATTGTAGTTCACATACGTTCTCTATCTAATCTGAGTCAGAAGGAACTTTTCAGCCAAGCAAAACGGGCAAAATCGCAGTTTCTAAATTTGCAAAGAGACATACCTAAAATGACTTGGATTTGTAAAATTATGTTCTAGTATTGGGTTAGGGGACTTATTGCAAAAGCAGCTATCCAAAGCAACTTGGCCCTCTAGGAAAAAGTAATTGCCCCTTATTAAATCATGAATTAATTGTGATTATACAATTTTTTTAAGAAAGCTGAGCTCAGCTTTACAAAACAAACCCAGGCTTGATTATTGCCTGACCCACAGAAATAAATGATTTAAGCAAAACCTCTCTGAAGGCAGAAAAATCTCAAAAAGCAGCAAAATCATCTAAAACTTTTTAAAAACCGTAAAAATGACCTCTAGCAGTTTGGAAATACTTACATAGCCATTTCTAAGATTATTATACTGTGATACAAGCTGCTGAAAAATTAAATAAACATTTTATCCATGCAACCTTGACTACAGAAAATTCATGCGCAGCCATATTGGATGTTGAACTCAGGGTGGTTCAAGAACTTGTATTTGGAGATTCTGACATCTGAGTACAAATTTATTACACCATTAGTCATTTAGTATTCTAATAAATGTCTTGTTATTAATTTGTTTTTAATAAGATGGAAAATACTTGCTGCTATATTCATTTTGGCACCAGAGATACAGAACATTTTGCATGAACATTTTTTTAGACCTGAAGCATGCCAAATAACCCCATGCATGGTTTCCATGCATTTTACCTAAGAAAATCTACTTTCCATGTTAGAAAAAATCATCTGGAACTCCCTCCGAAGTCAGAACAGTAAACTTCAATTTGTTTTTGAACAACAACCTCAAAATCCAATATGGTTGCACCTCTTATGAGACTTTTTTAATGTTCATTCATTAATTCACTCATTGTTGCACCACCAGACTTTTTATTTTGCACTTTTCAGTGTCTTTTTGCACTTAACAACAAATGTTTTAAATACATTATTGCACCTGGCAAAAGTAGCTTTGTCCCCACACAGTATTATGCTGTATATTTTACCCCTTTCATCATTTCTTCATGTTTAGACCCACATAAATCAGGTTTTTAGATATTGCAATATAAGGTTCAAGATAAAGAAGCAACCTTTTTCTTCACTTTTAGTTTGTAGTCATATTGTGGTGCATTTCTTCCTAACATTTGGTTGTACAATTAAAGAAGATTTGCAAAAGTGAAACCATGAGAATAAATTTGACTTTAAATGTACTTCTTCTTAAGGTTAATTTTTTTAACTTAGCTGAGTACCACGTAGGATCCCCAGGGCTGGGTGGAATTTCTAGCAATTACTTCTGCAGGTAATTAGAAAACATTATCAGTATAATAAAGCAATTTACACAAGCCTCAAGGGCCCTCAATGCCATGATCTAAATGTGGGCTGGTGTGAAGCAAACACAGGTCTCACAACGTTGTAATTGTACGGTGGAGGCAGCCTGTGGGTGGTTGAGGTTTCAAATGGCTCTGATTGATGCTGAGGTAACAAACAGGTAACAAAACCATTGGGAAAACAGTGAAAGGGTGCAAGAGATCCAAAACAAAGTCTGGCAGCTTGGAAAAACATTGAACATCAACATGCATGCTGTATAATATTTTAAATCAGTTAATATGTAAATCCCATGTTTCTTCTTTTATTTGTGTCCTTTTCATTTTCACATAAACACAGTATTGTTGTCTACTTGACATGAAGGGGACCAATAAAATCCTCTTTCAACTTAGACACTCCTAGTTGCAACCCCCTCATCTGTAAACACCAAACTGTGAAGTCCTAATGAGGAATAATCCCTACCTCTGCCCTGGCTCAAAAGGGAGAGTCAAGCAGCGTCATTGACCCCAGTTTTCGACAGCACGTACCAAAGATTAAGCAAACACTGGTAATTGCCCACGGGATCAGGTTCTGTTTTGACTGATGTCGACCCTATGCCGCCCAGTCTGTATTTGATCTGCAGCAGGATGGCAGCAGTGCTCTTCATTCACTCTTCACATCTCAGCTTCATGAGGAAAGAAGGCCAACAATCAAGAAATATGGGAGTCAGGACTTCCTGTCATGGTGTTAACACATGAATTACTGTATCTTTCAGCAAGATGTCTGCTTGCTCTTTGCTGTGGTCTTCCTTTCACTGCAACTTAGAAGACATAGATAGTAGTTTTATAGCCATCCCTCTTCAACTGTGTTCAGGCATGTTGGACACAAAAGTTATATTAATCTTCATTACTGAAATCAAGAAATATGTAGAAAAAAAAAGAAAAAAAGAAAAAGGGTTGGAAATGCAGCTGAAATTGTATAAATCATTATGTTACATTTGAGAGACCTAATTTGTGAAATCACTGCATAACAAAATGTCCATCCAAGGTAAGAGTAGTGGTAGCAAAGTCTCTAACTCAACTTTAAGTTCATAAAGTAGAAATTTAAATTCTAATTTTCCCAGTGAGAAGGAGGAAGTCAGCAGAAATGTGACTGTAGTTTGGAGACCTAACAAACCGGCACCCTATGGAGGGATTTAAAAGCACTGTTATGAGCCCAATCTGCCCGTAATTTATTACAGTGAGAAATGACAGCTTGTGATAAAAACTGCAATTCAAATGTTTTTTTGTGAAGCACCTTGAGACATGTGTTGTGAAGTGCGCTATATGAAGAAAGTGAATTGAGTTAAAACGCTACATTTCTGATAGATGTTGTAATATCTGCTCCAATTCTCACCAGCACTGTGCCATAGTGCAACTCTAACTTCTCTCCACATAATTAGTTCATGCACAATAATAATACATCTTTCAAAATGATATTCAGAGGACAAATAGACATGTCATGAAAGAGTGTTATGCCACTCAAACTCCATGAACCTGCAGTCTTCTTAAATTAATCTTCATGGCTATACTTGCGCGACCCATGTATGGAGGCCTCATATAGTCCTCGACGCAGACTATTGATGGATCAAATCCCAACCCCGGTAATGTTTTCTGCACACCATTCCCTCAGTCTCTCCACCATTTCCTGTCTGCTTACTGTCAACAATTGAAAAAAATAAAGGCCAAGGGAAAAGGGATGACTATATTGTTTTTTTCTGTTTTACCGCCAGTAATGGGAATAATGGCGTTAAAATAAACGGGTAATCAAATGAATTACGTATTTCAATGCCGCTACCAACAATTAAATGGGGCGCGTTATAAACCAAAGCTACTCATTAACGCTCTTGTCATCTGTCGAGGCTCACAGCCACAGGAGCTAAGCTTTATCCCTTTGGTGAAGGGAGGAGAGTGAGGTGAAACAATCGCATAACTGATGATTGGCTAAAGTGGAGTAAGCTTTTATTGTAACCCAATTATGGGGAGTGTTCAGTTTACACACAAACCACAAACGCACACAGCATCCCTGCTCAGGCAAACTAGCAGATGTAAGCTGCAAAAATGGCGGGTCTGGAGGGCAAGAATGCATTTTCAAAGTAGAAGTACAGACACTACTTTATTCTCCTTGAGGCAAAAGGCAAAAATGTACATGTGAAGTAAATATTAAAAGTTACTTGACTATGTAAGAAAAAAATCAAAATTCTTGGACATATTTAAACTTAAAAAAAAGCAACACTATAGTTACTTTTGCTGTTAACTAGTTACTTTTATAGTGGAGTAACTCAGTTACTAACTCAGTTACTTTTTGGGAGAAGTAACTGGTCACTACAACTAATTACTTTTGTAAAGTAACATGCCAAACACTGGTTACCACTGAGCTACACCATCCATTCCAAATACCCTTTAAAATTGATTTTTTGCCAGGAAAACAGCCCGTTCTGGGATTGGCATGAGAAACGTCCAGGTAGTGTTATTACGGACGTCATCCTCTACTTATTGTAGTAATCTTTGTGTTTTAGTCAGTGTAACTGAAACTGTTCCTTTTGATTTAGAAAGCGTGATTTAATGTTACTTATCTTCTTTAAAAACCAGGGACTGATATTTATTTGTGTTCCCTAGTTTTACAACTTTCTGATGGCATGTGCCCTTCAATGATGTCAAGTTATTGCAAGCATTATCAAAAAGTGTCTGTAATAGACACACTAAGAGATCTTGCGTGCTAAAACCACATCTGTTAGTTTAATCGAGGCCAAATATTCTATTGCGGACCCAAACAATGACATGCATTTCTTATTAATTGTAATTCGCTTTGAAGATCTCACCCTGTGGTGATGTTGGAGGTTTCAGCGGAAAAAATACATTAAATTTCATGCTTCCATGGTGGATAAAATGGCCATTAAAACAAGCAATTCCTGTGCGCTTTTATTGGTGCAAACAAATCACGTCCAGACGGCCAGAGTAAGCGCTATTAATGAGTCACATGGGGTTGGTTACAAAAGCAAATTCCCCAATTTTGGGAAAGAAGAATGTAGAAGATCAACTTTTAATTTCAATTAAATACTTTTATGTTTTAAAAAAAAATCTAACTATTCATAAGTGTGATTTGTGTGAATATGCATGCAGAAGCAATATGAAAAAAGGTTAAGAAACGAGCAGTCAAACTGCATTTTCAGTTTGAACTCATAACGATTTTTGGTCCCTTTTCACAGCAACATGACATGCAGACAAATGATTGCACAGATGAACCAGAAGCTCTTTGCAGACAGTCATGACAACCTCTCGCAGTGTTACAGCTGACCCTGTCAACAGGCTCAGAACAAAACAGTCAGAAACCCGGCTCTGTCGTTGGCTGCGCCTGACCTGGGAAGATCAAAACCGAGGTGAGGTTAATGCCTGCTGGAACCGTCAGTCTGTTTTTCATTTTCTACCTGTTGAATCATCTCAGCGTCTTTCTTGGTCTCTGGGGGATAAATGTTGGGTTTTTCAAGTAAATTTGACATGTCGATTATGTAGGATTTACTGGTATTAAGGAGTTCACCCTAAATGAATCCACCTTTGTAAATTATAGGATTAAAGGTACATTTGAATTTTTTTCTAGGATGAAAATCAAATATTTTTGTCATTCCGTCTCTTTTAAAGCACACATGGAAAACACAAATTTGGTCTTAAACTTTATTTCTAAGGCAGTTTGTGATTTTATAGATACAAAATCTGCAGCCAGTACATTTAGTGATTTAGTGGATCAATTAGTTTGCATTACCAGATTGTCTTTATTGATTTGATAATTAAGCAGTTAGCGGTTAGTAATATGGTCTCTGACAGCCAAGGGGAGAGTTCAGACTCTAAATGAGGTAAAATTGACAGCCCGTGGGCAAAGCAAATGCTAATAAAACCGGCTGACAATGCTGCAGGAATGTTGCCTCAATTAATGAAGCAGTACCAGCCCCTCTTCCGTCTGGTGCCAAGGCACATGTGGAACCTCTAAAAGGGCTACATTTCTGGTGGAGTGAATTACCCCCTCGAACCAGTCACACCAGGATATCAGGATGCAGCTCTGACTGAAGTTAAAAGATCCAACGCGGGACCTAATCCCCTGAAAGCATTACTGTATACACGCAAGCTCACGGGGATGACTTGAGAACAATTAGAAATAAATGCACACACAGGAACTGAGTTTATAGGAAGATCAGTGATAGAGTAAACACAGAGTTAAGGCAGAGATGGCTCAGAAAAGTTCATAATATGTAGGTCAACTGCTCTCAATCAAGATGCATTGTTTAGACATGAGGTAAATCATGCTTTTGGGAAGAAACGTTCTTGCACAGGACTGCTTTCCTTGTGTTTTATGTTGAATGAAATATAATGAGGAATTACAAAGTGATCTGGAGGCAGAAGAAGGTAAAAGACCACAGTTTAGTAGACACAACAAAGTGGCAGACGAGGAGCAACATGATGATGAGGAGGAAGAAGGATGTGAGGGATCCTCCTGTAATTGGTGAAGCTACATGGGGGCCGATTCAGGCTCTGGGCTGATATTAAAGTGACCTGAGAGGCTCCAGACACAACAGGGCCTTTAAACAACTCTGGCTCCACTGTGGAATGAGCCTCCCACGCCAACCCATTTCAGACGAGACCGTTCTCCAGAATGGGCCTCCAGTTTGGTTCACCAGTATTTGCAACACAACCTCCCACTTTAGATAGGGATACACAAATTATCATGAAATAAAGTTCTGAAAAATGTTTAAAACTGATTCTACTCAAGAGTTTAAACTATGACATGGAAAAACATCAGGTTTTTTGATTTACTCGGATGAATGAAACTTGCTACTTCAGTGACTATGAACCCACAATTGGGAATTACCGTATCCCTTTAATGACAGTCATGAAGTCAAATTCCAATTTAGCATAATGTCTGTTTTTTGAATAGGCAGTCAAAACAGCCGCTGATTTGTAATGAATGGGCAGCAAAGCAGTTTGGCTGCTGCCTGAACACCAATTACATTATTGCTCCTTTAAGTATTATTGCAAAAGAAAAGCATAAAAATGTGGTAACATTTTAAAATTGACTAATTTAATTCTTTAAAAAATGTTTAGAAACTTCACTTACACAAAAGTTAACAGACACACAAGAAACACATCAGCTCCTAGCTGCTGTCACACTGTTTGTTTCTTATCTTGTCATGTATGGGTATATGTGTTTCTAAAAAAGGGATTTTAGGTGGGTCTAACTGCGAAGTACTGAAAGTGTGTGGGTTACTTTTTAATGCTCCTTTGGAATGAAAGGTGTACATTTTTACAACTTGCTACTGTGTTGGGATGGAGAAAGTAACTTTTTCACAAGCTTGTTTTTTTTTTTTTTGCTTTTTTTTGTTCCTTTCTTTTCTTTTACTTTTATACCTCTAGAAAAAATAATAGATATCCCACTAAGCACTGTTGATTATCTGGATAAAGTATTGTTCAACTTATAACCTATGACTGTCCACCTAGGACCAGGACAATTAGTCAATTAGTTATTAGTCATAGAATCCACAAATCTAGAGTTTAAAAAGAGTGTCAAGGAGAAGGTAATCCCTGAAAGAAAGCCACAACCCTCTTTGCAGTTTTCTATAAGCCATGTTGGCAACGTAGTGAATATGTGGTGGTTGCTGAGGAGGTCTGTTCTTATGGGTGATACATGTTCAATGTGTCTGAGTGCTTTGCAAGCCACTGCAGTTTGTAGTATTAGTAAAAAATAGCCAAAGTGATAATGGTGCAGTACAAATAGGCATTACAAGAGAAAGCTTAGCATCAATAAAAGCCACCATTGTCTTAGTGAACAGCAGATACAGGATAATATGTGAACATGTAGCACGTGTTCCAGACACAGATTGTTGTGTCTGAAATTATCAGGAGGTTGCTGTGAAAATAAGATGCTACCATAGCACCCAAGACCCCCCCACCTCATCCCCAGGATATTTATACTAATCATTTTGTTTTCTTGTTGAGCAACCAATGAGAAAGCCATCACGACGAAGAAACCCACTTGTCAGTGGAACAGAAACAAAGAACTGTAAACGCTTTTACAGCTATAGACCCTCATCAAACCCACACTGCAGCATGTTCATGTGTCTGAGCTTGACATTTCCCCAATTGAAAACATCTTCATTGAGATGCGTAAACAGATTTAAAAGTCCTGATTGTCTTCTGTTTTCTACAGCTTGGGTCTTGTCTGAGATCTGATTTTCCTCTCTTTGATGTGACTTTAATTTTCCTCTCTTCCCCCCACCTAACATGTGTCCCTCATTACATCACGTCATGCTAAAGAACAATCTGTTTGTCAAAACACATCGCCAGGCCTAAAGGGGAAAGGATGAGAAGAGCTATGAGGGGAAGCATGGCTGAAAACCGAAGGGACTGTCAAGAGCATTATCTAAGCAGTAACAGATAGCTGCTCTTCACATTGCAAGACCCCGGGGCCGTGCCCCCAGTCCCCTTCTCCTTGATGTTTGCACCAGGTCGCTCGGGACCAGATCGGGGCGGCTCATTGAGTGACAGCTTCAATAAGGGTAATTACAGTGGGCTGCAGGGCCCAAGTTATGTAGTCTGGCAACTCCACCCACTGTGGAGCCAGAGTGACTGTGTTAACTACGGTGCTCGCCCAAGGTAGGTATCAGTCAGCCAGCGCCGGACCTCACAGCAGTAAACATAGACACACACTCATTCACACACACACACACACACACACACACAGGCTCATTAAGATACCCATAGATATATATGAGAAAAACACAGAATTTTATTAATTAATTCATATTATCAACACAACACATGGCAAAGAATCAACAACTTGTTCATGTGAAAAGTAATTTTTAGGAATGAAAGCTTGCACATCAGATGAATCAGATGAATCTTTTATTCATGTGTAAATTTCTTCAGATCTCTATGTAATTTTCTACTTATTCCTTTTTTCTTAAAAAACCCTCAAATCTATTCAGTTAATTAATCCAACTGGCCAGTTAACAAGTATTAATTTATTCTATTTTAAATGAGTTCATAATAAATTGGTTATTAGCAAACTGTTACAGTTTGTTCCCAGCTTTATTTAAATGGGGTTATCGCATTTTCAGGTATTTCATACAATGTACATAAAATAAAACATTAAAAAGAAAGAAAAACAACAACAAAGAACCATTCCATCTGTTCAAATATTGTAGATGTGCATTGTGGGGCAACCAATGGAGACAAGCTACAACCAAGTTAATGTCATCTCTTTTCCGGGTGCCTGTGAGGAGCCAGGTAGCAGAATTCTGGACAAGCTGGAGATGAGAGAGAGAGAGGAATAATGTAACGGGAGGTAATGAGGGTGTGAATGACACCTTCCAGGTCCTGTACTGAAAGAAGAGGCTTGATGTCTGATATGGGGCGAATATGGGAACAAACTGAAAGTCAGTCGCAAATACTGTAGAACAGATAAACAAAAATACACGTACAGCACAATTTTGATCTCAGGCTCGCTCTCAACTCTTGTATCGACTACTTTATCCTAAGCAAAGTACACACATGTCATCAAAGTAAGCAAAACAGGTTTGCTGCAAAAGCCGGAGGTATTTGTGGACTTAATGACATTCATTTCACTCCTGGCATTTGGTAAAACACTTAGCTCAGGAATTTTCATTCCCTTTGTACCCCATTGTAATGAACACAAACCCATAATTGTTTCACACCCATAGGCATAAACTTGACTTTTAATTTTCCACTGCTTGCTTAGTAGCCGTGCCAAGTTTTCTTCAGGTGTTGTTGAAACTCTGACTCACAGGGGTGCCGACCATGAGAGCAGGGCCGTCACTGAATGGAGCTAAATTTACACGGGACTCACACAGGCTGCCTGGTATTACAAGGTGACGCTGTCAGAGGGAAGGGTTAGAACTGTGTGTGCTGATTTTTTTTCCTGTTTGTAATTAGAATTGCTATTTAATTATGTTTCACTAAACAGCATCACTGAGCAATCAGTCAAATGTAATTAGAGGCTAAACTCAAATCCTGAAAAAGCCACATCCATAACAGCTGCGCTTTAATGGTAAAAATCCTGTATCGGTCCCTTAATTATTGCTTTACCATTGTCACAAAGGCAGCACAAAGGAATATCCTTTGTGGGTTCTTACTGAAGGGAAAAAATCAACCTCGGTGGCAGTGGGGGGAGGGACAAAGGTTCAGAAAGAAATACACCAAGAGGAACGTGACTCGCTAACACGGAGAGACGCCATGCTATCTTGTTGCTCAATGCTGAGTCACTCTCTGACATTTCAGGATGGTAATCTGCCTGTATAACCACAGAAAAAAACATAATCACTGCAGGATTTATAATTGCTATTGTGGCACTAATTAGAAACAAATGAGCTCTTCTGTTGAAATGCATACTCATATATTTTTCCTGAAAGTTTGTTCTTTTTTTGGAATAAAAAACAAGAAAACAAAATCACAGCAGCTTTATAATGAGTATGAAAACCAGCTGTGATGTCTCCGGCTTGTGCGCCAGGTTGAGAGCAGGGTTACTGGGATGAGCAGGGATCAGATGTATAGGCCTTCACCTAGAGTGTACTTAAGTTTAGCCATATCAGCCTGTTCTTTAAGGAGCAACCCCTTAAATCATGTTTTGTGGTTTTATATAAGTGCTACGTAAACTCCATGAATAATAGGAGTTTGGCACATTTAATTTCACAGCACCTCAGCCAATTTAGTCTCCGATTTGTGATCAAACTACATCGCGTTGCAAAGTATTCTCATAAACTCCCATGTATTTTATTGGGATTTAATGTAAAAGACCATCACTAAGTATTACATAATTGTTAAGTGGAAGGAAACTGATCCATAGTTTTTAAAACTAATAAAAACAAAAGCCTCAGAAGCACGGTGTGCATTTGTATTCAGCCCCACCGAGTCAGTTCTTTGGAAAATCGTTCAAGCTCAGTCAGGTCACATGGAAAGTGTCTGTGAACATAAATGTTCATGTCTTGCCACAGATTCTTAATCAAATTTAGGTCTGGACTTTGATTAGGCCATTGTAACAAATAAATATGCTTTGATCTAAATAACTGTGTTGTAGCTCTGACAGTATGTTCAGGGTTTTTGTCCTGCAAGAAGCTGGACCTCCAACACAGTCTCAAGTATTTTGCAACCTCTAAAGCAGGTTTTCTCAAAGGTTTTCCCTGCATCCCCACAGCATTATGCTGCCGTCACCATGTTTCACAATGGGTATGGTGTCTTCAGGTTTTTGGTGTAATCTGATAAGAGAACCTTCTTCCATGTGTCTTCCGTGTCATGTACATAGCTTGTGGCAAACTGCCAATACTACTCCTTATGGCTTTCTTTTAACACTAGCTTTCTTGTTCATTCTCTTCCATAAACAACAAATTGGTGGAGTAATCGACCAATACTTGTCCTGTTAACAGATTGGTATGAATCTTTTTGCAAGGTACTGAATAATTTTCCACATTTTTATAAACATGCACAGAAAGCTGAGGCTCAGATTTCTTGTGATGTCTCCAAATGGTTCAGGTTCCAACATATTGTTTGGCAGGTTAAATGCCTCACAAAAACACCCTACATGGACCTCTTCTCATCATATGACTTGGCAGGTTAATGCTCAATAACCGCTCAAAAAGTTTGTTTGGCATGTTAAGTTTGTACTTTGATTAAATCACTCAGCAATTAACACTCAAGAATGTGCAGCAGAATGCGGTTGTGTGTTTTGGCCGAGCAACAGCAGCAGCAGCAGCAGCAGAACAAGTTGCATTCCTCACCTTGAACGCTTGGGAGAGCCCGTCTGCACTCTCTCTCTTTCTCTCTCGCTCTGTTTTCGGTGCTGCGGCAATCACTCTGCTTGCCCATTGCGGTTTCATTTGCTTGTTTTGACAAGAGTATTAGCTTACAGGATCCCACCTTTTAAGTGTGGGAGCATTTAAAAACAAACAGAGGCGACATTATGAAAAATTAATGCAACAGCAGCAGCCAGGAAATAATGTTGACAGATGTTCAAATCCGTTACCTCATTGTGAACTCCTGGAGGTTAATCCATCTAATGAGGCAAATATAATGCTTGGTGTTGAAGCCAAAAGTTCTCCATCAACCTTTTTGGTGTCTCTCTGCTTTTGTATTATTAGCTTTTCAGACAAAAGACGCAAACTGAGACCAGGCCAAGAAAAAGCGTCAAGCTGTCTGCAGCATAATGAGCATCCATGTTCTTATTTTGCATCTGTGATTGCTCTGTTTGGGTGGTCGTGCCATCGTGCTTTTCTATTTAGGTGCACCAACATGAGAACTGTTGAAAATTCTAATTAGGATTTAAAGATAATGACTTGTTGTGTACATAAACACATTTTTTTTTACAGTAGACATCCTCCAAACAAATATCTGGTCTACTTACATCCCAAGCGGTCTGAGAGGCACTACATAAAACATCACCATGAGCTGGATTCACAGTAGAACCCAAGACAGATTCGGACGGTGTCTGCTTTTGACAAGAGGAAATGGATTACATGGATGAAGAAGACAGGAGCAGTTATTCAAAAACTGATAGGACAACATGCGCAGGGGCAAAAACCTGCGCAGGTGTGTGTGTGAATGCACAGCAGAATGGAAACGTGCATGTGCAAATCTGCTGTTTAGCTTTCAGCACCGGGCCCACAGTGTGACAGATTGCTGAAAGACAGGCGGTGCAAATAAAACACTAATGACACTATAATGGCTCATTAGCTGATGATGCGGGCAGCATTGTGTGCACGCATGTAAAGACGTGAGCACGCCCCGAGAGAGAGAGAGAGAGAGAGAAAGAAAGAGAGAGGGTGTATGTGTGTGTGTGTGTGTGTGAGAGAGAGAGAAAGAGAGGGATGAGATGCCTGCAGTAGGAGTGTGTTCCCAGGCTAACCTGACTAGGTGAGACTCTCTGGCACCAGCCTTGCAATGCAGCCTCGGGGTGGAGCCGTACAGTGCTGAAGCCTACAAACTGAGGTATGCACACACACACACACCCGCATACATCTTATATCTCTCTATCTTTACAGGGACTTTGCGTTGACTTCCATTAATTTTCCATTAATTTCTATGCCCTAACCCTGACCCTAAACCTAACCATTACAAGTAGACACCCAATCCTAACCCAACCTAAACTTAATTCACACCTTAGTCCTAAAGCTAACCATTACCGAAAAACATCCCTCCTTCTTATGGGGTCAATGCTTTGGGCCCCATAAGGTGCAGCAGGTCCTCACAATGTGTGTGGTATATGTTGGAAAGATGGGCCCTACAATGTAACAAATGCTAGACACACACACACACACACACACACACACACACACACACACACACACACACACAATCCTATTTATTAAAGGCCTGGGGCCATTCAGGTTGTTCTTTTCTTCTTTTCATATCTTGTTCAGCGGCTCCTTTTCAAAGAAGCACATGGCAGTTACGCTGAATACTATTTTTTTACATTCTGTGAGTGCATGTTTTACAATCTGCAAATAACAGACTGCCAATGCACTACATGACACTTCATCCTTGGAAAACTATGGAAAAGCAGAAACCCTTCTGTATTGCTCCCGGTTACCACGGTGTGATACATTTAACACTCCGGTTAAAAGGTAACCTTATGTTTGCTGTAGTGAGTCACGGGGTCAGGTCTCTTCATGTGTTTGACATTATTAGCAGAGCTACCATGTAATCCAGACTCAATCCTCGAGCCAATGAGACTTTATTGGGGGTAAAGGGTGATGGTTATGGAAGCTATTAGACAATAATGAAATAAACTCGATCCCTTTAACTTATTCGGTCCCAGGAGGATTGCCCCGCACCACTGAAGTTCTTCATCACCCAGTATTTAGGCAGAATTGGAGAGCTTTCATTAAAAGTCTCATAATCCATGTTCAGAGTTATGATTTCAAATTTATAATCTCAAAGAGTGCTTTCCCAGGGTTAGGGAGAGGGAATAACTATTCCTTGAATCTTTTTCACATCTTGTCACAGTACAGCCACAGAGTTCAATGGATTCAATTGAGATTTACGTAGACCAACACAAAGCAGTGCATGATTGTGAAGCTGAACCAAACATATCGTGTATGTGTTCACCCTTCCCTAATTCAATGCTTTAATCACCTTTTAGTACAATGACAACTGCAAGACAATTTGAGGTATGTCTCTAATAGTTTTACAAATTCAGAGACAGATTTTGACCAATTATTCTTTGTAAAATAGCTAAAGCTCAGTCAGATTTAATGAAAAATGTTTGTTCAGATCTTGCCACAGATTCTCAATAGGATTTAGGTCTGGACTTTAACTAATCCATTCTAAAACATTTAAAACAGCTCTGGGAGATGTTCAAGGCTTGATGTGTAGTTTTATAACCTAACTCTCCTTTAAATTTCTCCACAACTTGTCTGCTGTATTCCTTGGTTATCATGATGCTATTTGCTCACAAATTTTCTTTAACAAACAGCTGAGGCCTTCAAAAAACAATAACATTTATACTGAGAATAAATCACACACTGGTGAAGTCTATTAGAGGTCCTCTGATGGCAGTGGGTTGGACTGGATTATATCTACCTTTATCAGAATAAAGGTGGGTGAATATACTATTGAGATTTTTTTTGTAAACAGTCTCAAAGCATGTCTAAATTTGCTTTGACTAAACAAATGTTCATTATTTTGTGTTGGTAAAATGCAAATAAATTACATTTATGCTTGTGGCTGTAACATGACAATATGTGGAAAACTTCAAGGGCTGACAATACTTTTGCAGTTTAAAGTGAAGATGAAAAAGATGAAGCTGTCTTTTCAATTTTATACTTTGTACTTGGTGCATATTTGAGTTTAAACTTAAGTAGAAAGTTATGTGACTTTGTACAAAGAGAGCACAGTGGGTATGTTTCTCAGTCGACCATCACTGTAACAAATTAGTCCATAAAAGAACAAAAACACATCACATTCCTACTGACGGCAAAGTCGCATCAGAGATACTTAAAACACTTGATTATGATGAATCATATGTCTCCCAATATAAGAGTGTTATTATCCATCATTACCATCAAAGTTGGTGCACTGATGATTGTTTGTTAAGAGACCATAATTACAAGGCAAGCAGCCAAAAAGGCTTTGAAACATCTTAGAGTATATGATTGTTTTGAAAATTCAGCAAAGGTTGCCTGCACTCACTCCATCTGCTTCAAATAATCAGATTTGGTCTCATTTCTTAATGTGGTGAAAAAAGTTTATTTTGAGAAACACAAATATAAAATCATGTCACAAAATTCCTGTTTTTTATATCATCCACAAAGAGGACTAACAGCAGTAAGAGCAGTGTTCTGTTTTAACCTGTGTTGGTCTCTGGGAGCCTGTGGTTGGGCATTTCACTCTGTGAGAATGTGGCGTGGAGGCTAAGCTCCTCGTTCCAGCGGAACGTGTTTTCCTTTCTCCATGTTTGGACACACAGCAGACAAGTGGAGGTTAGGACAACACTCGATGAGGAGCCGAAAGACTTATCCAACAAGTAATTAGGACTAGGGTCAAGTTGGGAGAACTAAGTCCCCTAATTCCTGCTTGAATGCCACAGGTGAGGTAAGGTCGAGATCCTTTACCTCCTGAAAAAAAACTAAAACTAAAACACTATGAGAGGAGAGAGGAAATGTGATGACTGTTAGAGCAGGGTGGGGGTTTTGGCATGATTGGGTTCCAGAGTACTCCTGATGAGTAATTACCTCTTTAAATTAGTACATCACTATACAAAACCTCTTTTTCTATTTTTAAGCACTTGTATCTTCTTCGATCTTTTCAAACATCAAAGTATCTCTCAAAGAGTCCCTGTGAAGAGAAGAGAAGAAAAATTATATGAAGAAAAGTCTTTATATCTTTATAAAATATGGGATAAACTTGAAAGGCAAATCTCCACAGTATGATTATCAAAACAATAAATCAGTGTTTTCTGACCAGTCTTAAGTAACAGATCTGGTAAATAGGGGCCCAACTTGACACTGAAAGTGCATTGTTTGTGTTTTTTTCGCTTCAATTTCTTACCCAATTTGTATTATATAATTTTGAATCTTACATTCAAACCTGCAATTTAAATGTTTCTGTGTCTTATTTTATGTGATGGATCTGCACAAAATAGTCTAAATTGGTGAACAGAAAAGAGATAAAAAAGAAAAAAATTAAAATTGACATATGTATCTACCTCCTTTACCATGAAGCCCCTGAAAAATTCCAGTGCAACAAGTTGCCTTCAAAAGTCTCACAATTAGTGAAATGACGTCCACCTGTATGCAGTCTAAGGTCACAGAGGCTGCAATACCACCAAGCTAGAGGCAATACACCATGAAGACCAAGGAGCTCTCCAGATGTATGAAGGAAGGTGCTCTGGTCAAGGGAGACTAAAATGTAACTTTTCGGCCACCAAGTAAACTGCTATGTCTGGTGTAAATCCAAAACATCCCATCACCCCAAAAACACCATGTGGGGATGTTTTTTAGCGGCAGGGACTGGAAAACTGGTCCAAGTAAAGGGAAAGATAAATTATGGTAAATACAGGGATATTCTTGAGCAAAACCTATGTTGATCTGCCCGTGATTTGAGACTGGGACGGAGGTTCACCTTTCACCAGGACAATAACCTGAAGCATACTGCTAAAGCAACACTTGAGTGCTATATGGGAAACCTTTTAACTTGTTTGAATGACCTAGTTAAAGTCCAGACCTCATTACAACTGAAAATCTATGGTTAGACTTGAAGATCGCTGTTCACAAGCGAAAACAATCCAACACGAAGGAGCTGGAGCAGTTTTGCCTTGAGGAATGGGCAAAAATCCCAGTGACAAGATGTGGCAAGCTCATAGAGACTTATCCAACACAACTTGAAATTGTAATTGCTGCAAAAGGTGGCACTACAAAGTACTGACTTTTTGAACATTAATGCAACCTAAAAGTTTTTGCTGTTTTGTCCTATTTGTTGTTTGCTTCACAATAAAAAAATAATACATCTTTAAAGTTGTCGGCATGATCTGTAAACGAAATGGTGCAAATAACTTAAACAATACATTTCAATTCCAGGTTATGATGCAACAAAACATGAAAAATGCTAAAGGGGGTAAATACTTTTGCAAGTCACTGTAACTCTAAGTGATCTCTTGCTGGCAGGTACTATTTATTAAAGTCATAGAATGACATTGCTTTATTGTAAATTATGGTTAGAATACAGCACATTACTTCATTACTTCATCGGTTGTCCAAGTTGGTATGAAGATGGCACTGATTTTTAACTGTAAAAGTGGGATGCAAAACAACCCAAACTGCAGACATACAGAATAATCACATTCATGACTGAACCAAGTCTATTGCCTGGCAATGTCGTACGAACAATGGAAACCAAGTTGCAAGCCGTTCTGGTGCCGTTTTTTTACACACAAGCTCCTCTTTCTCTACTCCACTGAGTGAGATGGAGAACAGGCACAAGGGGAAGAGCACAGCAAAGTAAACATTACGCTACTCAAAAAGACAAAATGACTTATCTGACACGAAAATCTAGCTCATACATCAAATGAATTTATATTCAACATCTGAGAAAAATTTGAACTGAGACATCCCACCAACAGAATATATACTGGTTGATTCAAATCCTACCCCATCAATGATCATTTCACAGATAACATGTCATTGTAAGGTGGATTTTTAAAAGATGTGCCAGTTGGGGGAGTGCATGGCTTAGTGGTAGAGCAGACACAATGTAAATAGAGTCTGCAGTACTCAACCCAGTTGTTCTGGGTTTGATTCCCCATTTAATGCATGTCGTCCCCGTCTCTCTGCCTGTCTTCTTGTCAAGCTACTAATGAATAAATGCCACTACTGTCACCAAATCATTACATTAAAGAGAACAAATGGAGAAGCCCTGATACCCTTCACGAAGCTGTAAATCCCATCTTAAGTATGAAATGTTGACGGGTTGAAATGACCGGAACCTGTTTTCTTCATTATTTTTCCCCCACAAGCTAAAAAGAAAAAGAAGATCCTGATAACAATATATCAGCTTATAATTCACTGTAGCTGGGGATTTTTAAAACACCCCAAAAATGACAATGAGTTTAGGATGTTGCTCTTGGTCTTTAAACAATTTTTACATTCTTTGTTTCATGAGAGCACAATTAAAAACTTTGTTTCAAAATGTAATTCAACAGCATTTTTTGTGTACAATTTAACATCACCATTGTGCTACTTAAAACAGAGTAGTAAGTTTTATAATCTCTTTAGGTATTTTTAAGAGCAATTTTCATGTTTGTGAGATACTGACTGGATGCAATTAAACATTTAAAGCCCCCCCCCCAAATGTTTTTCTATTTTCATAATAACAATTGCTGATAAACTATAATACAGTGATAAGATTTACAATCCAGACAGTCAGTGTTTTGAGTTACAAACAAAATATTCAAAGCAAATCAACACTATTAAACTTCTAATTTCACAGAACACAGCAACAAAAATCACCTTAAACTTAATTTGTTTTAACGATTGTGGTGTTAGCAGTTTTAGCAGCACGTCTTGGTTTACTGTCTCAAAACTTTCTTGAAAATTTTTATTTCAAAAATAAATATTTTCAAAAAGTACAACTAGTTATTTTGTGGGAGAAAAAAAAAATCAGTAATGAAGCAGCACTTTGCACTGACTGAAAAAATGATCATCTCTTGAATTGTTTCTCTATTTGTAAAATTTGCCTAGTGATGAAAAACCCCTTATTTACATTTTAGGTTAAGCATTCCTTTTGATAGTGGTGCTGCAGAATGTGCAGTCTGTCCTCGAGCCCGGTGAGTTCACTTAGACCCTGGTAAAAAAAACGCCCGTGATGTTTTCATAGCCACAGCAGGCCTGTGCAATTGACCTTCTCTGTGCTTTTCATGTGGTGCAGTCCTAAGGCTTACCTCAAACCCACAACATGCTCTTAAATCATCTGCTCAGAACAGATGCAGCAATAGTTATTACATTTGAGGCGAGGCACAAGGGACAGCAGAATGATTCGCAAATATAGAGTATAATGTTATTGCCCTATTTTTCTTTTCCTTTTTAGGATTAGTTGCTGATCTCTTTGTAACTTTCCTTCTAAAATTCATTTTAGACAAAAAGATCTGTTTATGCATCAAATTAAAACAAGAATGAAAAAAGAAATAAAAATAATGAAGAACAGTTAAAAAACTTTATTTTTTAAGAAAATATGTTAACGTTACTGCATTCTTAGTTAAGAAATTTTGCTGTATGTATGTTGAGGATCTTTGCAGTCTTTGAGAGCGAGCGCTGGTCTCTGTATTGCCTGCGTGTAGCTGCGGTGGAGGATGTTCTGGAGGGGTCGGATCAGCCGCATCAGCCTTCTTAGCAATGGATTAGATGAAAATAGTCTTCTGTGTCATAAAAAGCCATTAAAGTTTATTGATGAGACTAATGTGTGTGTTTAAAGTAAATTAGAAGGAGGGGAGATGCCATGCTTTGAGGGAGAGGGTGATGAAAGGCTTGCATTAATGAACATGGTGGATGAACTTCTGTTTTCCATTTAGACAAACCACTTCCTCTCAGCTCAATGCACTAAAGCCACAAAAACACACAAACACACATTTAGTACCTGCTTAGAAATACAGTGTATTCTACAAACTGACAATCTCTATACAACACACTCAGACACAGACTCTCAACCCTGCCTCCGTCACAGCAACATACACATGTAAGTCATATACTAACCAGAGTAGAGCTGGCGCCTGGGGAGAGCAGCCTGAAATTGCCCCTAAGAAACCAAATCCACTTTATCAAACTGCCAGATGTCACTACCAATCCTCCTCCTGTAGACTCTGCTTTCGCCAGGCAGTAGCACAGAGGAGACACTGATTCCGATGAAGGGGATATGGTGACACAACAAAAAAAAAAAAAAAAAACACAAAACAAAACAAAACAAAACAAAAAAGATTTTTGAAAAGGCAGGATTACCTTTTTGGCACATTCATTATTTTTAATCAAACAAGACAGTTTAAAACTGCACTTCATAACTTGATGTTTTGTATGAAGCCACGATGTTACACAACAACATGACCTGTATATAACTATACTGCCAAAGTTAAATTAATTGTTTTTTAGGTAAATTTTACCCAGTGACAACCTGGAGCCAAAATCCTTTTCAACTATGCATACTTGAGATGGTAGTTCTGTCTTTATTTCCAGTTCAATCTAAATAAGCTTGACATTCTGAATACTATGGCTTTTTTATTTGTAAATAAGTTGTTAGCCAGAATGCCTAACAACACACACAACTGAAGAAGCTTTTACCACCTTCATCAAAAGCCCAATTGCTATGCCCCCATCCTCTCTCTTCACCCTGCTGACGCTGTACCCAGTGTCTACCTTTCCTCCATCAGGTGGTGGGCCAACATGAATGTGGCCTCCATTTGCCTTTTTGGGCTTGTGCCCCATTTGCCATGGGTCAACTACCAGGTGCTTGGTAGCAAGCTCCCCTCCAGGCCTGGCTTCAGGAGGGTAACCCAGATTTTATTCCGGGCGAAGATTGCCTAATAACGTCATCAGCTCTCATTGAGAACTTTAAAACAAGAGGACTTGGTTGAACTGGATCAGGCATATGATCATAATACCTCCTGGTCACCTCCCTTTGGAGGTTTTTCAGCTATTTCTCACCGGGACGAGACTCCAGGGAAGCCCCAGATTAGCTGGAGGGAGTATATATATCCCTTCTGGCCAGGAAACACCTCGGGGCTCACCCTGAATAAGCTAGAGAGCATTGCTGGTGAGAGGGATTTCTTGATTTTTCCTGGACCAGTTCTGCCCAAGGCCCAATTTCAAAAGACAATGAATGGATGAAGAGAGGTATTTTTTTTTTCTGACTGAAAGGGAATTACCTCAAATACCTGAGGCTCATCAACATAAACAGAATACCAGTGGAAACGTGCAAAATTCTGGGAAGCAGTTAGTTTTTATTGCTGTAATGCATCAAATATTTTTCTATTCATAATTAGTGTTAGGGTATAAATTATTTTTGACAAGCCATTTATTAATGAAAAGTAAATAAAGACACATAAACTTCTCAAATAAACCTTTCTCATTTCTGGCCTACCTGTATCACTGATGCACACACTCCAACCCAGTAGGTGGCGGTAATGTCCCTAAAACATGTTGCTTCAAGCACAGTCACCGGAGCTAATGTAAAGCTACAACTATCCTGATACAAGTTCAGTGTGTATGTGTATGAGTTTCAACACACACAATATATATAAATCTGAAATCTAAAATCTCATCTCTGTTTTACTGTCCTAAACTTACGATAAAATGTAATACTTTATTTTAAACTGTATATTTTTTATTTATTTAAACATTTCCCTTCAGTCAGTTTAAACTATTTTTAAAATAAAAAAACATTCACTTTTACTCCTTTTCTCTGTAAGATGTTTTATGTACTATAGAGTATTTTGTTGGTGCAATCTAAATAAGGCATGCACAAAAGATAACTTTTTTTAAAGGTAAATTTGTGTTAATAACAACACGACCGTGGTTGCTTAAGATGCCACGCAAAGCAAACACTTTTCAAAGTCCAACAGCTCCTTTAACGGCTCCAGTGCCTGCTTGGATTGAACAGGAAGTGAGAGGTAATTTGCCGTGAGCTCTGTCCAGCTTCAGAGCCCCCAGACATTGTGTCGTCCAATTACAAGTGGAGTCGCAGTCTTACAGAGACACGGAGCCAGCGGGTCACAAAGTTGAAACAGATTCCTGCCGTCCCCAGACAGATGTTGATTGAGTTCCTGGTAATCTGTTTGCTAAAATCACTCTTTCCCCATTTTCAGGCCTTTTTTTTTTCATTTCAAATCCATGTGTTTTATATAAATCTGAACAATCAACTGCAAATGGGACAGCTGTAGAAAAAGCCGAATATCGTTTAAAAGCAAAATACTTTGTCATGGGTACTTTGAGAAATGGAAATGGGAAATGGGCACATGCCTTAAGAACAATATGGTTTAAATAAAGTCAGCCTTATTTTACTATTATGTCACTAATTGCATTTCTTGCTTTTCCATTCTGAAAATAGATGTTTTCTTCGCTCGGGGAGAGACATTTAATGCATTTCCATGCCATAATTAATTAGTTTCACTTAATAGCCTGGAAAAGGCCCCTGATTGTACTAAAAACATGCTATCTTTTCCCCATCATATCCAGACACAATCAATTACTGATTGGTTTTCTCAGAGGAATCCAGAGTTTACAATGTTACAGGGTTAAAATTCAGTTGAATGTTCTGATTTTGTTCTGTTGGTAGAAAATGTTATTTTGCTTCATATGACACAATTTAACAAGGTAGATAACTTTTCAAGGTTTTTTTTTGGCTACTTTACAATGTTTCATGTGAGCTTAAACGTTTTCCATTGGATGATTTCAGCAATTCTGCTGAACAAAGATCTCATGCTTCCAAAAGACATACAATAAGGGAAAAAAAACCTTACCTGTCTCTGCTTTTTAACTCTTGTCCTACGTCCAATTACTGATATGTAACTTCAATCTGTCATAGTTCATTCATTTCTACTCAGCAGGCACATAAAAGCACAGATGATCTGTTTCATTCACCTCAGAAGTCAGAACTCAGATTTCAGAATGATGTCACATCCAGTTTAACTGTTCAAAATGCAATTCAGATAACCAGTGGGTGCACAGAGACCCAGCTAACTACTATAAGCAACAGGCCATTAGCAATGTATTTATCAGTATTCATGCTTTCAATCACTACAGGAACACTGTCACATCCAGAGGCTGCACAGAACTACTGTGATTGTTAACTGATTTAGTACAAAGAAGTGCAAATAAGAAGTTAGGGATGCATGTGAGGCAGCTATATTAAATTTTGAGGTTAATGCAGAAGTTTCAAGCTGCCTTCTTTCCCACTTGGAAATCAGACTTTCAATGTTTCAGTTGAGTTTGACAATTCTGACTTCTGGGTAAAAATTAAACAAAGTATATATTTAACACACCGGACATTTAATCATTCAATTATTTAAACATTAATAAAAAGAAATTTAAAGGAATAGCTCAGCTCTTCAGTTAATATCTTACCTTCAGTAAATAGCTCTATAGGTGCTTCCATTTAGTATACGGCCTTGTCCGCAATAACACAGACATTCTGGAAAGCAGGCGTTTTCTGCTCTGCCCACATGCCAAAGTGGCTTTTGGTGAGAAACACGTTTCCAAAGTGGACATTTTTGTAGTTGTTACCTGGAGATTGAACATCCCGAGATAATTAAAAGCGATTACATAGAGGTCAACTTTGCGCATGTCCATTGTTTGTATCTGTGCTGAAAATCCCAACAATATTGAAGCTCCTCAACTGTCTCACTTTGTCCTGACTCTATTTCCATTAAACCTCAAATATGATCTGAAGAAGTTAATGGGGGAGAGGAAAGGCTAAATAGCATGAAAAAAACATACAAACGGCAATTGTTCGTTCGTTCGTTCGTTGTCTTCCGCTTATCCAGGACCGGGTCACGGGGGCAGCAGACTCAGCAGAGACGCCCAGACGTCCCTCTCTCCAGACACCTCCTCCAGCTCCTCTGGGGGGAGCCCAAGGCGTTCCCAGGCCAGCCGAGAGACATGGTCCCTCCAGCGTGTCCTGGGCCGTCCCCTGGGCCTCCTCCCGGTGGGACGTGCCTGGAACACCTCCCGAGGAAGGCGTCCAGGAGGCATCCGGTATAGATGCCCGAGCCACCTCAACTGGCTCCTCTCGATGTGGAGGAGCAGCGGCTCTACTCCGAGCCCCTCCCGGATGGCCGAGCTCCTCACCCTATCTCTAAGGGAGTGCCCGGCCACAATACGGAGGAAGCTCATTTCAGCCGCTTGTATCCGTGATCTCGTTCTTTCGGTCATGACCCAAAGTTCATGGCCATAGGTGAGGGTAGGAACGTAGACCGACCAGTAAATTGAGAGCTTTGCTTTTCGGCTCAGCTCTCTTTTCACCACAATGGACCGGCACAGCGCCCCCATTACTGTGGCAGCCGCACCGATCCGTCTGTCGATCTCCCGCTCCATTCTTCCCTCACTCGTGAACAAGACCCCGAGATACTTAAACTCCTCCACTTGAGGCAGGAACTCCCCTCCAACCTGAAGAGGACAAGCCACCCTTTTCCGGTCGAGTACCATGGCCTCGGACTTGGAGGAGCTGATCCTCATCCCAGCCGCTTCACACTCGGCTGCGAACCGCCACAGCGCATGCTGTAGGTCTTGGCTAGAGGGGGCCAGCAGGACCACGTCATCCGCAAAAAGAAGAGACGAAATCCACTGGTCCCCAAACCAAACCCCCTCCGGCCCTTGGCTGCGTCTAGAAATCCTGTCCATAAAAGTTATGAACAGGACCGGCGACAAAGGGCAGCCCTGCCGGAGTCCAACATGCACTGGGAACAGGTCCGACTTAGTGCCGGCAATGCGGACCAAACTCCTGCTCCGCTCGTACAGGGACCGGATGGCCCCTAATAAAGGGCCCCCGATTCCATACTCCTGGAGCACCCCCCACAGGGCATCACGAGGGACACAGTCGAATGCCTTCTCCAGGTCCACAAAACACATGTGAACCGGTTGGGCAAACTCCCACGAGCCCTCGAGCACCCTGTAGAGGGTATAGAGCTGGTCCAGTGTTCCACGGCTGGGACGAAAACCACACTGCTCCTCCTGAAGCCGAGGTTCGACTATCGGTCGGACTCTCCTCTCCAATACCCTGGCGTAGGCCTTACCAGGGAGGCTGAGGAGTGTGATCCCCCTGTAGTTGGAACACACCCTCCGGTCCCCCTTCTTATAAAGGGGGACCACCACCCCAGTCTGCCAGTCCAGAGGCACTGTCCCCGACCGCCACGCAATGTTGAAGAGGCGTGTCAACCATGACAGCCCTACAACATCCAGAGACTTGAGGTACTCAGGGCGGATCTCATCCACCCCCGAAGCCTTGCCACCGCGGAGCTTTTTAACCACCTCGGTGACTTCAGCCTGGGTGATGAAAGAGTCCAACCCCGAGTCCCCAGCCTCTGTTTCCACCACGGAATGCGTGATGGCAGGATTGAGGAGATCCTCGAAGTACTCCTTCCACCGCCCGATAATGTCCTCAGTCGAGGTCAGCAGTCTCCCGCCCCCACTATAAACAGTGTTGGCAAAGCACTGCTTCCCCCTCCTGAGGCGCCGGACGGTTTGCCAGAATCGCTTCGAGGCCAACCGGTAGTCCTTCTCCATGGCCTCACCGAACTCTTCCCAGGCCCGAGTTTTTGCCTCTGCCACAGCCCGGGCCGCAGCACGCTTGGCCTCACGGTACCCGTCAGCCGCCTCAGGAGTCCCACAAGCCAACCACAGCCGATAGGACTCCTTCTTCAACTTAACAGCATCCCTTACTGCCGGTGTCCACCACCGGGTTCTGGGATTGCCGCCACGACAGGCACCGCAGACCTTACGGCCGCAGCTATGGGCAGCAGCATCGACAATAGATGCGGAGAACATGGTCCACTCGGACTCTATGTCTCCAACATCCCCCGGGATCTGGTCGAAGCTCTCCCGGAGGTGGGAGTTGAATACATCCCTGGCCGAGGGCTCCGCCAGGCGTTCCCAGCAGACCCTCACTATGCGCTTGGGCCTGCCAAGTCTGTCTGGCTTTCTCCTCCTCCAGCGGATCCAACTCACCACCAGGTGATGATCAGTGGACAGCTTAGCCCCTCTCTTCTCCCGAGTGTCCAAAACATGCGGCCGAAGGTCTGATGATACGACAACAAAGTCGATCATCGACCTCCTGCCTAGGGTGTCCTGGTGCCAAGTGCACTGATGGACACCCTTATGTTTGAACATGGTGTTCGTTATGGACAATCCGTGACTAGCACAGAAGTCCAATAACAAAACACCACTCGGATTCAGATCTGGGAGGCCATTCCTCCCAATCACGCCTCTCCAGGTGTCACTGTCGTTCCCCACGTGGGCGTTGAAGTCCCCCAGCAGAATAATGGAGTCCCCGGGAGGGGCACTATCCAGCACCCCCGACAGGGACGCCAAGAAGGCCGGGTACTCCGCACTACCACTCGGCCCGTAGGCTGAAATGATAGTCAGAGACCTCTCCCCAACCCGAAGGCGCAGGGATACGACCCTCTCATCCACTGGGGTAAACCCCAACACGAGACGGTTGAGCTGCGGGGCAACAAGCAAACCCACACCAGCCCGCCGCCTCTCCCCGTGGGCCACTCCAGAGTAGAAGAGAGTCCAACCCCTCTCAAGGAGATGGGTTCCAGAGCCCACGCTGTGCGTGGAGGCGAGCCCGACTATTTCTAGTCAATATCTCTTGACCTCCCGCACAAGCTCAGGCTCCTTCCCCCCCAGCGAGGTGACATTCCACGTCCCTAGAGCCAGCCTAAGCATCCGGGGATCGGGCCGCTGAGGTCTCCACCTTCGTCCGCCACCCAATCCTCTTTGCACCGGTCCCTACAAACGGCAATTGTTCTAGATTAATCTTTATCCTGGGACTTCTTCAGCTATGTGCAGGATCTTCTTTCGAATACCGATGTGGTTGATGTCGATGTTACCGTCATCTGCTGATGAGCCATACATTATGTATTATGTATTACAGTTTATGTAACAGAATCTTAGGGAGAGATTTTTCAACAGAGGAAAAAATAGTCATATAAAAGAAATGTTTAGAGTTGTGTAGCTGAGGTCCTAAACCAGTTTAATCAGACCAAAGCGGACTTCTACCATCTTAAAACAACTTCATCCTCTAAATAATCTAAGTGATTTATGCAAATGCTATTTTGTTAACCTTTAAACTGACTATATTTGCATTGAGCAGTTATTTACATAGATGCCAATAGTTATTTAAAAGGGCATTGGAGGTAGGAGACAGATTGCCATCAGTGATATTCCTATGTGCAACAGGTACTGAAAAAGTAAAAAGTAAAACATTGCCAGTCAGAGTTACTACCATATAGAAATAAGGCATTGGGCCATGGTGTTGGCACAGGTGTAAAACGTGTGACCCGTGTACAGAGACTACAATCTTCAACGCAGCCATCATGGGTTTGAGTCCTGGCCTGTTGATTGACCTTTGCCCTCTCTTTCTACCCTATTTTCTGTCAGTCAAACTTACAATAAAGGCCACTGGTGCCAAACAAAATGTAAGGCAGTGTGAACATCTATAAAATAGGGTTTGCTTAAACCTGTATAATATCCTTGCTTTTTACACTGTTTTATTTTTCTATCACAGTTACTGTGATTGGAGAAACGTTACATTCTCAGTACGTGTTTCACGTGGGAAGATAATTTTTTTGAGCACCGCCTACTACCACCAGCTCCCGTGCAAACACGAAGGGTCATCATACTGTTTGCATAAACATCTATGGTGTTTTTCAGATTGAAGTTGTTCTAAGACAGTAGACTCAGGCTTTGGACCAGGTCCCTCTCCGACTAGTTTTTGGCTTCAGCTTCTGGGTCCAACTGATCTGGAGTTATACTAAATGGAGTAGCCAAAAGAGGTAGCTAGTTCAGGAAAAACATTAACTGCTCATAATCTTTAAGCAAAACATCCTACTGTGATGTCGGGAATGAAGAAATTATCAACACAATATCAAAAGCTGTTTGCTATACATGGCTGTTAACATTTAAAATTTTGATATTGCATTTTAACACAAATGTTGATGCTTGATTGACTATGTTTTGGAGCCAACGTCAGTTTTCAAGCTTTCGGCACTTGCACATTGGCTTCAGCTTTGGCCTGGAGGCTGCTGGTTAAACTTATCTGTTGTGTGTGTGCCAAGCTGGCTGAACGCCACCTGTGGTTTGCACACAAGAGGGACACACAATCACACAGAGACACTGACTATTCCGACAGCATCAGTTGATTCATGCAATTTTCCCATCGTACACAGGAAGCGGTTTCTCAGGATCCCCATATTCCCAGGATGCCACTGGTAACGTGGTGTTTCCTTACCACCTCTTCATCTTCATCCCATTCCCTCCCTTGTTTGTTTGTTTCCCTGATGTTTTTATTTAAGGCATCAAAAGACACCCCCCACTTGCTCCCTCCCTTGCAACATCCCCTCAAAGCCCCAGAGCAGTCAGAATGATTTGTAAACTTCAAAAGACTAAGAGCCCCAGCCTGGTCTCCTCTGCTCATTTAGGTAATTCAATAAGCCAGGGGGGACAAGCGCAGCGGCAAACTGTTTCCCCTCCTGCCCTCTGTACCCTCGCTCTTCCGAATGGAGCCTCGGTGGACTATCTAGCACACATGTCAGTCTGTAATGGAGAAATGCTCTGCTAAAGAAGGATCCAGTAAAGGAATACTTCATGCTGTATTTGTTTTAAACAAATCAAACTTAAGTGTGTTTAGATTGGCAGCCAAGAGATCTTGAATTCTGCTTTCTCTGCCTTCTTCTCTCGTTTTAGTCCCATTGAAAGCAGCGTGCATGATAGTTAATTCTTCCTTTAAGCGCTCTCATTCTTACATCATAACAAAAGAATGGGAATTAGGCCCCATATTAATGTCTGCATTTGATCTGACAACCTTATGAAGTAAAAGTGGTCCAACAGAGAGACCCTGGTGAACTTCTCTGCGTTGCTGTCACATCTCTGCCTCTTCACGACAAGCGCCTTATCAGCCAGATCAGTGTGTACATGTGATGGTTCAACGAGGCACCAGTGCCATTAACAAAATCAGCAAAACCCAACCGACGACTTTCCTCTGATTATCGAGACGGAGGTGGTGGCACGTTTATGCAGGCACCGCTACAATGGGACCAGGCTCGTAAGCGCTGGGAGAACATAAATCTCTAGCTTTATCAAAACCACACAGAGACATTGGTGGTCACTCCCCACTGTGGGCTTCCTATAACCACCAAATCTACATCTGATAAACTTGTCTGCTCCACTTCACTGGTCCACAGCAGAAACAGTACATAATGCCACACAAAACCTGGTATAAATACATTTAGAAACCTGCATGCTCTGAAACAGTCTATAGAATATTATTTGAAATTGCATGACATGTTGCAGCTCATGTTGAAACACAGTCTCTAGACCTCAATGAATCAGTTTGTTGTAAATAGCAATTAAAGACATTAGCAGAGAAAGGTGGTGGCTGCCATGACTGAGAATGTGTGCTTTGTCTTCGGAAAAGTATTTTAAAAAGAAAGTGACACAGTGATCTGAAAAACAGAAGAAGAGCTTTAGTATTTAAGTCTTGACACACCTTCCACATTTCATGCATGCCACATGGCCTGAGACAAACTGCAAACTTTCATTACTTTCACAATAGCTTTTTGTCATTTTTCCATAAGGGCCAGATTTGTGAAAGGCATAACTAATAATTGTCCTGTAAACAGGTTTCTCCACTTTAGTTACCATGGGTCTCTTGGCATCTTCTCTGAGTTTAAGTGAGTTTTAGGTGCATGGCCATGTCTGTGTAGGTTTGCAATTGTGCCACACAGTTTCCATTTTAACCCAACTTTGGTTAAAACGTTTTTACTACTTTATCCCTGACCTATTTGTTGTGTTCCTTTGTTTTCATGATGCTGTTTGTTTTCTGATATTTTCTAACAAAGTGCTAAGGCCTTTACAGAACACCTGTATTTATACTGAAAACAAAATAAGCACAGGATGACTCCGTCTATGAATTAGGTGACTTCTGATTAGTTGCACATCTCCTTATTTATGTCAGAGTAAAGGGGCAGAATACAAAAATATTACTCCTCAGATATTCATTTGTAACAATTTTGAAAAACACTTACTTTTCCTTCTACTTCATAGGGTTCCTAAACAGTGGAAAAGTCTTGAATTTAATTGTCAATTTTTCAAGGTCTGGACACGTATAGAAAAAGAAAACACATTATTGTATTTCCAGAGTATCCGTCCGTCCGTCCGTCCGTCCGTCCGTCCGTCCATCCACCCAAAGATGATTTCAGTTTGCGCTAATTTCATTCATATTCTAAACTAAAAAATAGTTCTGAGTGCTCATGAAGCGTGCTTTTTCCTTTCCTCCTTCCTTTCTTCTTTGCTTCATCATTCTTTCCTTCTGTCTTTCATTTCTTCCATCGATTATTTCTTCCTTCCTTTCTTCCTTCCTTTCTTTCTTCCAGTCTCTGTTGTTCCATATTAAAAGCCTGACCACTCTAAAAATATCTGACATAAACTTAAAAACTATTACATTTATACAAAATAGTATATAAGTACTGAACAATCTTTCAATGTATGGAAAAGTCAAGAATTTTGACATGAAAAACTGAACCCTGACCTGTGAACCTTGACTTCACAATCATGCACTCTTTTATCCTGGATATGACATACATTTGCATTAGTATTCATTGTCATTTATGGCATAACAATTTACGGGGTATGAATACTTTTGCAGAGCCCTGTAGTTTCCGTGGCTGTCTCTGCCTGAGCCCACCTTCTAAGGAGGCAGTAAATGGTCCACTTTATCTCTTCTCTGTCAGCCATGACTGCAAGACCACCAGATAACAATCTAGAAAAAATAAACTGAATAAAACAATTTAATCGCCCCCACAATTCTTTTTACAGTCGTTTCAAAACTGTTCAAAGCAAAGTATGATTGAGATGAAATTGCAGAGATTCTTCCGGAGGAAGGAAACGCTGACTAGCCTCTTCGTCATTTATACTTGAGCTCATTGGGGCCGTACGGCTTGCTAGCACCGCCCACATAGCCACGACCAGGGCTGCATGTGGGGTGCCGTTGGATGGGTTGCTCCAAAGCAAAAGCAGCTCGCAGAGAATATTTAGATTGTGCTGTTGAAATATTTGTAATGTCCCAACACAGCTGCCGCCACCCAGAGCTGGCGAGGCGAAGACTGCCTGTAATTGATTTAATTATCGTAATTACACAATGGTTTTGTGTACTCTCTGTAGTCCTGGAGCAGAGGGGGGGTGGGGGGGCGTCAAAGTTAATGATGTGTTTCCATCTTAATTAATGCTGTGGTCCAGTCTGGTTAAAGCACAGCCGTACAAACACATGTAGATATAATTTTGTGGCAACTGACACAGATCAACGTTGAGGGTGGTGGTCTTTCATGGGTTGACATGAATGAAAGGACCAGTGACACTTTTTGTAGCAGGACTAAACAGCAAAGGTAAAAAAGACACAAAAGTAATGAGTGAATGCCCTTTGCATTCACACAAACTCCTGAGTTTGAGGGCAGGGGTGGGAGGGGGGGCTATTAAAAGTCTCGAGTTCTAGCCTGTAAATGTCATGTTTGGTCGAAGATTTCCGTTTTTGCCTTCTAATTGGTGTCGGGGGGATTTTGGGTTTTGAAAGGAGAGGCTGAAAAAAAAGCAAGTGAGGAAACTATGTGCGTTTATGTGTGTGTCGGGGGGAGGGGGGGGGGGGTGGTTATGGTGGGGTGCTTAAGCTCATAAAACTGCAGAGTTGCACTGAACCTGAAGCTTCACAAAAGCACGGCTTGGGTCACTGAGACGGGAAAACGGGGTTGCGCTAGAATAATAATTCCCTACTTTGATTTGACAGCACAAGAAAAATATTGTGTCAACACATAAAAGAGGTTACTGCTGATCATAAAGTACATTTACTGTTCAGGACTCTTGAGCGGGAGGTGTAGCTGACATGAGAACGTCAGTGTGGGAATGAAGAAAGGCTGGGTCAGGTTTTGCCGAAAGGATGATCTGTAGGTAAAAATAAAGAAGAAGTCTTCAACAGACTCCTTATGTTGGAACTTCAAAGGTGACACTGAGCTGTTGTCATAACTCCCACTTGTGAATCTGAAGGCATTTCTCTTTCACACTGTGTGCACAAACACCCCCAAGTCTCCCATCGCTCTACTCCCCCTGCACTATGTCTCGGTCTCGACAGTGAGTGGGTTACTCCACTGTTTACAATATTTCAAATTCCCTCTCAAGTGTTTGGTTTGGCAGGTTGTTCGGCCTTTTCCCTTGCAATTACAGGCTTGCTGGGTTTCTCAAATGGGGCTTTTGAAGAAATAACACTTTTCTCCCTAAGCTTAAAGGGGGGCGGGGGGGTTTGGCCAGCAGCTCATACAGTCAATCACACAGACCGAGCCTGAGCACTGTCTGACGCACTTGGCTACTAAAATATCCTGAAGTCTTGCATGAGTGGAGACATAGATGTATACGCACACTTTATGCCCCTCAGTTTAGTTCGTTTTCAACTGACTTGCTAAAATGTATAGATTTGATGTGAAAACTGTAAAATATTTTTTTATTTTTTAGAGATTGTCGCTATAAAACTAGAGTTGTGCCAAAGGTGATAGATAGGTGTTACAATGAAAACATTACGTAACCCTTAGTGGTACAAAATGCATTTTCAGTTCACAAACATTGGAAATTGTCCATCTACTTTTTTCTGTTATAGAGAAGCTTTCCCTTTTTTGCAACAATCAACCAGTAGAATCAAAGATAACTTTGAGAAGTGCCTGTTGGACCCGACTATACAGAAAATGAATATAGATGTAACAATGACAACAAATAGTTCTTAAAGTGTTTTTGGAAACACTAACACACAGAGTAAACGTTTCATGAATCTGTAATCAGTGTAAAAACATTTAGTCTACATTTGACTAGTCCATATTATGCAGCTTTGATACTTATCTTAATCTAAGGTGGACCTAATGCCAAACAGGCATGGAAAATGTTTTTGTGTTTATAGTAATGAAGGTTTCTTACCTTTTAAACCGGGTTTTAATCACTTTCTGAGTGTAGTGTCATTGCATTCATAATTGAACAGTTGATTTATTTAAAATTTAAACAATAGGGAATAAAATGCAGTCCAGATTCCTTCAAAACAGATGCTAACTTTACCATCGTTAGCAGCTAACAGCCAGTTGTGCTTTTCTCACAGTGCCTACAAACATTCATGTCTTGTTGGTCACGCTATCAATATTTCTGTATTGTGCCAGGGACCCAAAAAGCTGCTATATGAACAATTTAAAATTAAGGAAGCTATTATTGTAGTTCTTTTTTGTCTACTTTGTTAATGTATAGTGTATAATGTATAGTTGCAAAGATAACATGAATGAATATAGAAAGCAGTTTTTACATCATAGTTTAATTTATTAAAGAAGAAAAAGCTATCCAAATCAATCTGGCCTGATGTGAAAATATATTTGCCACCTTGTGATTAACCATTTTTCTTGGATCAACTTCAGTAGCCACAACAGATCTACATTACCAAGAAACCACTTAAATAAAATCTCTGTAACGCTAACCCTTTTACCTTAGCAAATAAAATAATGATTTGATAACTCTGTTTTTACTCAATATATTCCTGTCTAGTATTAAAAATTGTTGGATGATCTGGAATATTTAAGTCCAAGCAAAAACAACATGCCACTGTATCAGACCAACAACTTAAATAATTTCTTACTATATTATCAGACATAGCATTCACCGCTTTACCAGGGTCTCACAAAAACAGTTCTGACAAAGAAATGTGATCAACCAGGGAATTTTACGCCTAGCATGAAAAATGTAACTCAAAGGAGCAAATAGTGTGTATTTTGCAAGCAAATCTGAATATGCTGCTTTAATTTAGAAAACTGACTTTTATTTTAGGGTGACTTCTTTAGTTCTATTTTGGTAGCTGTTTAACCACAAAAGCGTGTCATTCTCAGCAGCCCTGCACCGGTAAATGCCCAGAGAAACGTCAGCTATTGCTTGAATACGAAAATGTTTTTAACAACAGATGGACGTTAAGTATTTATGAAGAGAAGATGAAATTAAAGGTGCGTCCTCAGCTTGTGGAAAATAGTCAGACTTGATTGAATGTAAGTGATCAAACTAAAACTACAGTAAATCACAAGATTTTTGCAGATTTTTTAAAAGTTTTTTTTTTTTTTTGCATAAGATCAGTTCTTTTTGGTTAACGAAATGTAAAGTTTCAGTTGTTCAGTTGCAATGATTACCAGAATATGATAAAAATTAAGATAATATAAAAATTATATTTACAGCTTATTTAATAAAAATCAGCTTTCAATAACAGGCATAGTTACTTATGTGGCACCTCATGAAAAATATTTTTTTTTGCATCTAAAGAGGTTTCTAGATTGGGCCTTATCACTTCCCCCATAAAAATGAATGATGAATTTTGTGCTTGTAAATTTAAATTTAGCTTGAGAGAAGATAAAAAATGATCCATATTTATCTAATCACAGCCAATATTTCTTGATGGTTCAAAGCCTGCAATGAGCCTCATCTTCTGCTTTAGGTTAGAACAGATGAGACAAAGAGAAGAAAGGGGGGATGAAATAGATGTTAATTTTTAAATGTTAATTAATCTAGAGTTGAAGAGCTCGCGTCTGTAGGAGTATTTTAAGGACATACAGTAGGTCATTGCCACATCACATTCTAGTAATCATGTTAGATGTAATTACACAATTGCTCTGCTAAACTTTTTCTGTGAAGATTACGATGCCGAGCTCAGATGAAAGGCCTGATAACATCAATATATTTGGCCTTGCATTGTTTGGGGGGGGGGGGGGAGCTGACTTCCTTACCCTGAGGCTAAGAATCTGCCCCCTCCTCTCTCCCTGTGCCCCTTCCACCCACACAAGGGAGTTAAAAATCCCATTTACTCTGACTGGAGCCAGGAGTTGGCTTGAAAAGGCAGAGGACAAAAAGCGATTTTCCACGGAACAAAACCATTACAATGGTCCCACTTTGATCTGGGCTCTCCCCGCCTCCACCTTCTCCAGTCCTACCAGTGCCAATTGAACTTTGTCACCATGCAACTGTCATCTACGAAGGGAAAACCCTTCTACTCTCAATGAAGCGGTCCACAGCAATTTAGTCCAGACAGGGCTTTGAAGTGTCAGGGAGAAGTTTGGCTCTCGGACAGCACTTTCTCCTCGCTACCTTCGTACTTTTCTTCCCTTCTCCCTGCAAATTGAAATGGCCAGTGAGACAGTGTGGACACTCCAGAGGGGGCAGCGACAGAAGTGAGGGAACATTAAATGTCCAGCATGGCAGTTTTCTCCCTCTTTCACTCCCTCCCGTCTGAGTAACAGAGGCATGCAGCGCTGGCATGTGGATAATAAGCCATGGGCCCCTGCAACATCAAAAGCTTGGAGAGCCCCTAAGAATACAAATGTGAGGCCTAATGGTACACTTCATTAATGTCCTCGCCATCAAAGCCCACTTTACTGACTTGGGAGATTGACTAATTTACACATTGTGGGAAATTGCTCCCAGCCATGCGTAAAACTGCCAAGCATTTATATGGAGAGACTCAGAGGGGGGAGGCTGGGGGGAGGTAAGTGGAAGGGACAGCCTGGATTTTCTTCTGTCCTTTCTTCGACTGTTGGAAGTGGCTAAAGGCCAAGCAGCGTCATCACACATACATTATGGGGAGTCCATGCCTTTGTTAATCATTCTAGGCATTATAACATGCAATCAAGCATTCTTCATCTTCTTCCCTAACTCTTCATCTTCTGCTCTTACAGCACAAGTTCTACCTTGTTTTAATCGTGTTTTTAGAAAATGTCAACATTTTTCAAAATGTGTGCTGCTACTTTCTGGAAGTATGATAATATGGGCCTCAGGTTTGCTATAAAGATCTAGCAGAGGTCTAAAAACTCACTTGTAGGTTTTAGTTTAACACTAAAAACTGGATCAGATAGAAAAAACAAAAATTGTTTAGGTAAAAAAGCACTTCAAAATACAATTCTGGTCAGAAGCTTTTATGCTTTTAATGATACATTTGAACCATTGTTCTTCCAGGGTGGGATCTCTACTTAGCTTGCATATTTACCCCCCTCCAGATCTCTTCTGTTTATTTTCTATTTGTTGGGTTGGAATAAAATGTTTCAGATCAAAAAACAAATATTAATATCAAAGATAATCTGAGATATGATGTATGAAGTATGATTTTATTTTCTAAGGCAAAAAAGTTGTCTAAAACAAACTGGCCTAAACCTAATTACTAATAGCTGGTTGGAGTTCTTTGGCAGCAACGACTCCCATCAAGCAATTTGCAATAACCAGGAATGTGTCTCTTATCGAGGAATTTTGGCTCACTGCTCTTTGCAGAATTGTTTTAGCTCAGACATAATAGAGGGTTTTTGAGCATGAATACACCATTTAAAGCTGCAGTAGGGAGTTCTGAGAAAACTGTGGACTTAGCCTAAAGTTTGAACAAGCACACCTCACAGATCCCTCCCCCTTGCTCTCTACTGTGCAACAGCCCTCCCTCCACAGTGGAGCCTGCAGTGAATGTGTAGGCTACTAAGCAGGGCCACAGATGACGGTGGATAAACAGCAGTGGCACATTCGCTATTAGGGACATCAACGATAAGCTTTACATTGACTATAACATGCCCATACTTTGACTGCAAACTTGGTCCTCAAGTCATTAGCACAGCGACATTAGCACAGCTGCAGTACACTGGCAATCTTGAACGAAGGTCCACGCAGTGTGGGGAGTGGAGGGGTATGAGTGAGCAGCGCGTACAAGAGCATGATTGAAACCACTTAGACATTCCTCCTGGCTCTGATTGGTTGTTTCTGACCAGGGGTGGTGTATTTCTGCAAATGGCTGTAGGACCATTGGGAAGAGCCAGAGGAGCTTGATTTTTTCAGATAATCTGTCTCATTATATACTGTCAGGACATGGTGAAACTTTTAACAAATATGATATAATTCATTTTTACAAACGTTTCCTACTGCAGTTTTAAGTTTTATCACAACATCTCAGTTGTATTTAAGTTTGGACTTTGAGTGGGGCTCTCCAAAACCTTCATTTTGTTTTTATAAGAGTCATTCAGAGACGGACTGTCCTTTGGATCATTGTCCTGCTGTATAACTCAAGTGTGCTTAAGCTTGAATTCACAGACTTATGGATTCTCCTTCAGGATTTTCTGGTAGAGACCAGAATTCATCAATCCATTTATTAGGGCACGTTGTCCATCACAACACCACCACATGTTAGACTGTAGGTATGATGCTTGTTTTTGAAATACTGTGTTAAACAATATATGTTGGTATGTAGCAGGAATAATTCTTAATGAACAAAGAACACAAGAATAAACTAAAAACTAAAAAGGAATGAACTAATCAGGCAACACCTCTGTAACAATAATGAACACTGAATATGGGAAAAACTGGATAACATAAACAGCAGGGAAATGGTAAGAACACAAACACAAAACCTAACACCCAAGGATCATAACAGGATCACCACCACCATCAACAACCATGAAGAAACCTTGTCAGGAGGTCGACCAGGAGACTGGGAGAACAATCAGAAATACTTGTTAGGAGGGCGTTGTGGAGGAATGGAGAACATTGCCAGCAGGGCAGCTGGGAGGCTCAGAGAACCCAACTCCGATCTGGGTGGATGAACTCAGCTAACTGCTCCACAAGACGTTGGAACCCACAAAGGTTCTCTGGGTGGCATGGAACCCGGAAGAACCCCCACGGAGCTCTGGAGAATGCTGTAGAAGCCAGAAGAACACTGGACAAATCTCTGGGTCAGGAGATGGAGGCCAGTCCACCTGGAGACTCTTGTCAGAAAACTCTGGAACAGGAACATGAGGCAGGTTGTCCTCTACCCCTATGGAGGAGAACTCAGAAACAGGAACACATGGCGGGTCATCCTCTACCTCCTTGGAGAACTCGAGAACGGGCACATGAGACTTAAATGGAGCTGAAGAGAGCTCAACAGGAGCTGTAGATGGTGGCGAGGACGATGACGGAACATGGGGCGATGATGATCTGACTCTGGGGCTCAGAGGCGACATGGAGCAACACAGTAAACAGGCCTTGGTGTGGCTGATGAAGCTAAGGAAAACAACGTGGTTACTCCAGGGTCAAGTTGGTTTAAATAGGTCGTTTCCTTAATCAGTCACTTGTAAACTGCATTTTATGTTTACTTTGTTTATTTTTGCCTGTGGTTAAAATTAGTTTGATGAACTTAAAGTCTGACAAAAAAAGCAAAAATAGACAAAATCTGTAAAAAAAAAAAAAAGGCAAATAATGTTTCACAGCACCGTACAACTGCAATAAAAAAACAGAACTAGGTGCACAGGTTTCAATTTATTGTTTATTTATTTCTAATTCAGACTGGGTCAAAAGTATACGTACAGGCTCAAATATATACATACACCCCACCTGATTTCTAGACAACATTGTTGATGGTTGTAAAAAGTATGGTGTTATGGCGCGGCGCTGATGGTGTAGGGGTTAAGCGCACAACCATATACGGAGGCTACAGTCCTCGAAGCGGCTGTCCCGGGTCTCCCCCTCTCTCTACCCCTCTTTCCTGTCTGCCTACTGTCAAAAAATACAAATGAAAGCCAATAGTGCCAAAAAAACATCTAAAAAAAAAAGTATGGTGTTAGGGAACATGTGTGTATGGGATAATTGTCTTATTAGAATGGTAAATAATGTCCAAACATTTGACGCAAGCAGTAACAATCAGATAAAAGGAAATTAGTTATACTGTTCAGGAACAACCTCGGAACCATCAAGCCTTTAAAAGCTAGAAGAGATACTGGGATATCAGTGTCATTCAATGTCCACAGTGAAGGACGTTTTATATGGTCATATGTTCAGAGAATACCCACATGGACAGGCCAAATGAATAGAAGAGGCACATCATTTTCCAAATTGGAAATTTTCTCTCAGTAACTGAAGATGTGCCATTGCCCATTAACATGACCTCATAAACCAAAACATTAAAACACACAATCGCCATCCAAACATGGTAAAAAAATAGAACATGTAAGAATTACACTTTGACGACAATGTAAAATCAATAATAATATGATAATATGATAATTGGGTTTTCCAACAGGACAACAAAATAAACATCTGTAATGGCCCAAAAATTAACCCCATTGAAAGTGTTTCGACTATGCTTAAATGCCTAATCCCTGCCAGGAAACCAACGTATTTAAATGAACCTTATCAATTCTGCTGAGATTACAGGTCAAATATCCAGCCAGAATTATGCCAGAAGCTTGATTATGGCTTCAAAAGCGATGTGGTTTTTGTACGTCTTTTGCTGCTCTGTTTTCTTTAACCTTTCACCAAAGTGACATCGTTTGGACCAGATAAAATCCAAAATAAATGTAAACTGACTAATCCATATAAATCCCTCTATTTGAACACATTTTTAACAATCACACACTCATACCCATAAAAACTCATATTACTGTCATCACCACTTATTATAGGCCATAGCTGCCTGCAGCCCTGTGTGTTTTACAACCATGTAAACCATACTATAGGAAATTAGATGACAGCTTGAGATATTTTTTGTAGCAGTTGAGCATAAACTTGCATGAGCATGCACTTTATGCATGTGTGTCTCAGAGGGATCTGGAGGGAGTTAACGCCTGGTTTTGGGCCCTGACACCTTTGATACAGAGTAAATCTTTCAGCAATAAAACTAGACGGTTTTAATTTGTCTCTTTTTGAAACAGTGTAGCTGGCCGCAGACACCAATGCCAATTTCTGCTCCAATGAAACATTGAGGGGAATGTTAAAAGCGTGTTGAGTGTCTGTATATGTAAGCACTGCTTTGACATAAGTAAATACACGAGCTTGGGTGGAACACCTGTTTATGTTGGAAACTGAAGGGGCTGACAGACATTATAAAGGAGTTTTCAGCTTTTTCCATGTAGCAAGAAAGTAGTAACTTTTTTCTAAAGGAGCTGAACTGGCAAAAGGTGCTGTGGCCCACTGGACTGTGGTTTGTTGGCAGGAAGGGAAACTTTAATATGTCTTATTTGCGATCTGGACAAAGTTTTGAAATTGGCCCGACCAAAACTAATGTACACTTCAGTCACCGACTGATCAACGGAGACTGTTTGAACATCATGACTAATTCTACCAATTAAACTATCACAGGCCCTTTTTCCAACAGACTGCTCATCTATAATGCTGTTCTCTGTTGCCATGGGCTTTGACTTAAATTCTCTCCATTCACAGTGGAGTGGAGCAAAGCACTAGTTCACAATCTATTAAAGCATAGCTAGGTTTACTCACTGTTCAGTATGACTGTTCAGAAGCTGAATGGTCAGGTCGGTATAGGCTGTTCAGGGCAGTATGGTTTGATCAGATTGGGGATTAGTGCATTTGCTGACAATGAACAATTCCCATAAGGTTAAATTTCCAACAGTTGAATCACGATGATGCAATGATTTACAGAGCAGGGAGTGTTCTAGGATGTGACATGAGAAGAAGTGAAAGCTCTTACATGAATGGCACCGTGGACGGTTACCCAAACACACAAAAAGCACAGAATAGAGATTTTCTGTTTTAAAGTATAATTGTTCAGCGTTAAATGATCCAGTTCAGATCTGAGCAGTCTAAATATTTTTAGGTTTACAAGTACAGGTGATCAAATACAGTCTAGATTTCTAAAAATACTCATTTCAAAGCGTACACCAGTTTTAGCATTTTTAACCAGTCTCAATTTACAGACTGTGTTTACGCTGGGTACAATACAGAGGGACACCCATTTGCAAATGGGCCAATGGTTTGACTTGGAATATAGCAAGAGAAAACTCCACCCTCCCTCCAAATTTAGTGGGTACTGATCCACATCCTCCAAATAAAAAAGCTACCACTGATGAACAGAAATAGAAAACGTACACCAGAGGATAAAATTTGCAGCAATTTCATTTACACCAAACCCCTTGAATGACCAGTAAAACGTGCAGCTCGCATATTATACAAATGACACTGTAATATGAACTGAGAAATCTCAATATAAACATCACACCACTTCAGCTAGGTTTTGCATGTCAGTTTATGCCTAAGCTATAAGCTTTATAAGACTAAAGTGCATTTAGACATAATTTTCCGTCCCTCTTTGTAAAGACTAAAATTATTCAAGTTCTGGGAACTTTCCAATGTTAAACCTGATAAACTATAGATTGCAAATAAAAGCTTGCTAATAATTGAAAATCAAATGTTTCTTCATGTGTTTGATGTGAAATATATTTTGTTCAGCATTTCATTATTTCCTCATATTGTCCACAAAACAAGAAGGTTTGGAAGAAGTTACTTAAAACTCACATTTTATGCAAATGACATTGTAATATGAATAGTGGAATTCCACGATTTATCATTATGTGTATAAGAATCACACTTCAGTCAAATTTTGCATGTCATTTTCTGTAAAAGCTGCAAGTCTCTGTAAGGTGTTTCTGTCAATCTTTGCAAAGACTGAAATTATCCTAGTTCTATAATTTTCTTGGCTCCTTAAACCTAAGAAAGTTCTACAAATCAGTGTTCGACAATAGTCAGTGATCAAATGTTACTTCATGTGAAATATAATTTAAGATAGTCCTATGATTTCTCCATCCAGAGTTTTTCTGTTAACTGTGCAGCAACCAGTGAGTTTCAAAGTGACTAAGGCCCAGCACTGTCAACCAACCAATGGAGACATTTTGGGTGAACCTGACATCAATGGAGTAAGCAGAGTCAGGTCTTGTGAAGCTCAAAGGGAACGCTTGAATTCACCTTTTGTTTGTCCCTAAACGAGACGCTGGGGAGACCGAGCCAATCTAGTCAGCAGATCTCAAAGAGAGGGAGAGCCACACTTGGATTTAAGTAATGCGCTGCTCCTTGTTGAACAAATTCACCATTGTGACTCGTTAGCCTGATACTATCCACATACCTGCTTTCGGGGAATGCATGTGAAAGGTCTGCTCTGGAGTCTCTGCCAAGAGGAGGGATGGGAGTGCCAAGGAAAGAGGAGGGGTCCAAACTAATGGGTCACAAATTCACATTGAGAGGAACCACATCTGCATTTTATCAACAGGGCCCAGATAGTGTTACAGGGGGACGATTGTCTGCAGATTGGCCATTGGGCCTTTTAAAGTGGTAAATTCTTGAGCAAAAGCAGAGCTGCGCACAGGATGACGTAGCATGATGCAGACTGCCACTCACTCAAACCATATGTTTATCACCATTAAAAAAGACCTGATGAATGTGGAAGATGCTTTAAATCATTTCAGGTAGAGCATCTTTATATTCTCCTTGAAAATGCTCCATCTATGATCATATTTGAAGCTGTTAATCAGCTCCATCTCTGACAATTCAGCCATTTCTTGTTCACGTCAGTTTCCTTTTTTTATTTACTCTCACTAAGATCAAACACATCAGTGGTAATTTGGCGGAAAGCCGTTATCTGCTCAGACATGCTTTCTTCCCATGGCTGACCCAGAACATCGTCTGACACATCTTCTCCACAGGGAGCTGTGGACGTGGGGGCCTGGCGTGGCCTGACAGCACAACAAGCCCCACGGGGCGTAGGCGTCCCTGTCGGGACCCTTGTCTCTTCCCTCTGCTTCATTACTGTCTTTTCTCCCCTTTCATCTGCAGTCTATTGCTGGCTGCAAGCCGCTCTTCATCCGGGAATACTGTGAATAAGGGGTGGGAGGCTGCAAACGGAGCGGATATGGGAAAAAGCAGAGTAAACATTTCAAAGACAGGGGATTTTCATTTGAGCTGTAAATACCCTTTTTAATTTTAAAACAGATGCCAGATTAGAGAAATGCAAATGTATGCTGTTGGCTTACACAACAGTGATGTATATATTAACGGTTTCCTATCGGAGATGGTCAACTTGAAACCAGGCTTCATTATTTATACAGTGTATATAATCTAACATCACAGCTGAATGACACTTTAGTGAAATAAATGAGGCACACAAGAAGACAATTTGTGCTCAGGGATAAATCGAGTAATCAATAGAGATGCTGCAGGATTTGGGAATCAGCTCTCTGGCTATTTATTCTTGATTAATCGGCCTGCAAGAAACCTTCAGTTTCTTTCAAGGCAGCTCACCCCAGTGACTAAAACATCGAGTGAATGTAACTTTGTGGACTCTGCTGCCTGAGTGACAAGGTGAAGTCCTTCAATTGGTCTTCAAAGGGCAGACCAATAAAGATGTTCAGATGAATCTCTCCACTTCATCTTGATTGTCAAAGTAAATGAGAGGGAGAGCCATTCCACTTTATGATCACCTATTTTCACTCTAATGGTGTTTATGAAGGGATGGAGATAAACAAATTAGGGCTGATGGGCTGGATAAGACACACACACATATTCAGACCAGACACAGCTTTTTTACTTGCTTACCATGTAATGTAAAAAATTAAAGTGAGATGTTTATTGTCTTTTTTTAAGCAATAGCTTTCTTCTTGACTTCTCATTAAAAGAAAGTGCTCAACTAATAGTTGTCCCATCTACAGGTTATCCCACCTGCGCTGCAGCTCCTCCAGAGTTACCATGCTAACCGTGGTGGATGACCATGCCTTGGTATTTTTGCAGTTGTGTCATAATATCTCTTTTGTAAAATGATGGATTGAACAGTGCTCTGTGACTCGTTCAAAGCTTGGGGTATTGTTATATAACCTAACATTGAGTTAAACTTCTCCACAACTTTCTCCCTGACCTGTCTGCCATCCTCATTGGCCTACATGATCCTTTTTGTTCACTAATGTTCTCCGACAAACCTCAGAAGACTTCAGAACAGCTGTGCTAATAAATAGTATAGAGGCCTACCATTACTGACCGTTGACCAACCTTAAAAATTCTTGGATATTTAGGGGTCTTGTTCACAAGTGAGGGAAGAATGGAGCGGGAGATCGACAGACGGATCGGTGCGGCTGCCGCAGTAATGGGGGCACTGTGCCGGTCCGTTGTGGTGAAGAGAGAGCTGAGCCGAAAAGTGAAGCTCTACATTCCTACCCTCACCTATGGCCATGAACTTTGGGTCATGACCGAAAGAACGAGATCCCGGATACAAGCGGCGGAAATGAGCTTCCTCCGTAGAGTGGCCGGGCTCTCCCTTAGAGATAGGGTGAGGAGCTCAGCCATCCAGGAGGGGCTCGGAGTAGAGCCGCTGCTCCTCCACATTGAGAGGAGCCAGTTGAGGTGGATCCGGTATCTATACCGGATGCCTCCTGGACGCCTTCCTCGGGAGGTGTTCCAGGCACGTCCCACCGGGAGGAAGCCCAGGGGACGACCCAGGACACGCTGGAGGGACTATGTCTCTCGGCTGACCTGGGAACTCCTTGGGCTCCCCCCGGAGGAGCTGGCGGAGGTGTCTGGGGAGAGGGACTTCTGGGCGTCTCTGCTGAGTTTGCTGGCCCCGCGACCCGGTCCCGGATAAAGCGGAAGATGACGAGTACAAGATATTTAGATGGTTTTTCTGGTTTACTGTTGCAAATTTCCACATGAAGCTGTTTCCCACATTGCATTTGTTTGGGCATACACATTTAACAACCACACAGTATTTGTTGTTTCTCTTTTTGCATGACATTTTAGTGAACTACAAATTATTCAAAACCAAAAATGTGTAATTTGAGCAGTAAATCATAAATCCCATTTCGTTAGATTTTTTTAATTTAGAGGTGAAAGAATTTGAGCGTACCATGTTTAGTATGAGCTTGTTTTTTTCACACAATCAGCTTATTAAATCTCTTATTTTAAACTAATAATATTAATATTAAATAATTCTTTCATCAAATTGTAATAACCCAAACAATTGTTTCTGATTTATTTCAGGTACATATCGTTAAGAATAGAAAAGGGAATGTCCTCTGATTGAATGAAACCAAAACCTGATACATGAAAAAATTGCTCTCATTCACAGAGGGACAGCTTAAAGAAATGATCCTCCTCTTTGATTTATTTGATCACTAACAACCTCACATCTTTGATAATTATGCACAGATTATCATGTTATTATGCATGTGGTATGCATCCATGAAAAGGACTCTACCTGCACATCCTCACCTTTTTATTTTGTGCTTTCTCTCACATGTAGCTACCCTCTCTGCCTGAAAGCTGCCTTATCTCCAGACTCTCATGCACCCCCCAGACTCTACTAATCAAGACAAACTCCAGCCCTCATCTCCTCCTAAAACCCACCCTATCATATCCTCCTCTCATTCCTAACGCCGGCCCCCCTCCCCTCCCTTCTCTGCCTCTGACCCGGACTCGTTCCCTCCTCTGCTGGCTGCCTGTGGCTGCTGGGCCGCACAGGGTCCCACTGTAATTGGTTTAGACATAATTTACTGCCCACTTGGTAATGTAGCATTTCAGCATCTGATAAAAATCATATCAAGTCACAGCGCTGGCCGCCACAGCTTGAAAGGGTCTCATTGTAATCATTTAGATACTGGAGGAGGTTCCTGCTCTCTTTCACTCAGCTTCGCTTGGTTACTAGCCCCCACCCCAGCCTTTGTAGTGCTGTTTCTCTGCACAATGACTTAAATATAAATTAATGTATTCACTTTTATGTATATATCTCACTCACATGTACAACCCCTGATGACATTTTCCCCTTTTTCTCCACTTTCATTTTTTTTTTTTTTTACTGTACACAATTATTTAGGGTCTGGTCAAAAGGTAGAAACCATAATTCTGGTTGCTGTTACTCACTTTAACTCTCAGTGTAATATTATTCTTGTTCACCTTTATTCTTTTGAGACAGGGCAGCAGGACCAAAAGGAACTGTTAACGAAAGAGGAGAATATGGGAATGAACGAGGAATTACCTAAAAAACAGGGAAAGCAGGGGAATATTAAGGTTTATGTATGATAATTGTTGCAGGGCTTTGCAAACGTATTCATATCCCTTGAACTTTTTAAACAACCTCAAACGTCAATGTGTTTTATTAAGATTTTAATGCAATAGACCTACAGAAAGTAGCTTATTGTGAAGTATGTAATTTAGTCATTGTATGAATACAGTGGTTTGTTAGAAAATAATTAGTGAACAACCAGCATCATTAAGACCAAGCAACACAGCTGGCAGTGCAGGGAGAACGTTGTGGAGACGTTTCATCAAGGTTTAAGTTGCAAAACAATATCCAAAGCCCTGAACATTACAAGGAAAACTGTTCAACCCATGATTCAAAAATAGAAAAATGTATAGCACAACTGCAAAGCTATGAAGTCAAGACCGCCAACTAAACTGACAGGCAAGTAGAGGATTAATCAGGGAAGCAACAAAGAAGCAATTACTGACTCCGAAGGAGCTGCAGAGATCCACAGCTCAGGTGGGTGAATGTTTGCACAGGAGAACTATTAGATGAAAAAAACAGATACATTTAAAGTTTGCCACAAACCATGTAGGAGACACAGCAAATATGTGGGAGAATGTGCTCTGGTCAGATGAGACCAGAACTGAACCTTTTTGGCCTGCAGGCAAAATACTGTCATGGAACACTATCACCATGTTCACAGTGAAACATGGTGGTGGCAGTATGATGTTGTGGAGACACGTTTTTGAAAGGTACGGAAAAGCTGGTCAGCATTGATGGTAAGGTGGTTGGAGCTAAAAGCAGGGTAATACTGGAGGAAAACCTGTTAGGTGCTGCAAAAGATATGAGACTGGGTTGGAAGCTCACTATTTAGCAGGACAACAACCCTAAACCTTCAGCCAAAGCTACAATGGAATGGTTTAGATCATAAATTATTCACATGCTAAAATGATCCAGTCAAAGTTCAGCCCTAAATTACGGGCCATAATATTCAGGGGATGGACAATAAAACTGAAACACCTGTCATTTTAGTGTGGGAGGTTTCATGGCTAAATTGGACCAGCCTGGTAGCCAGTCTTCATTGATTGCACATTGCACCAGTAAGAGCAGATTGTGAAGGTTCAATTAGCAGGGTAAGAGCACAGTTTTGCTCAAAATATGGAAATGCACACAACATTATGGGTGACATACCAGAGTTCAAAAGAGGACAAATTGTTGGTGCACGTCTTGCTGGCGCATCTGTGACCAAGACAGCAAGTATTTGTGATGTATCAAGAGCCACGGTATCCAGGGTAATGTCAGCATACCACCAAGAAGGACAAACCACATCCAACAGGATTAACTGTGGACGCAAGAGGAAGCTGTCTGAAAGGGATGTTCAGGTGCTAACCTGGATTGTATCCAAAAAACATAAAACCACGGCAGAATTAAATGTGCACCTCAACTCTCCTGTTTCCACCAGAACTGTCTGTCGGGAGCTCCACAGGGTCAATATACACGGCCAGGCTGCTATAGCCAAACCTTTGGTCACTCGTGCCAATGCCAAACATCGGTTTCAATGGTGCAAGGAGCGCAAATCTTGGGCCGTGGACAATGTGAAACATGTATTGTTCTCTGATGAGTCCACCTTTACTGTTTTCTCCACATTCGGGAGAGTTACGGTGTGGAGAAGCCCCAAAGAAGCGTACCACCCAGACTGTTGCGTGCCCAGAGTGAAGCATGGGGGTGGATTAGTGATGGTTTGGGCTGCCATATCATGGCATTCCCTTGGCCCAATACTTGTGCTAGATGGGCACGTCACTGCCAAGGACTACCGAACCATTCTTGAGGACCATGTGCATCCAATGGTTCAAACATTGTATCCTAAAGGCGGTGCCGTGTATCAGGATGACAATGCACCAATACACACCTCAAAACTGGGGAAAAATTGGTTTGATGAACATGAAAGATAAGTTGAACATCTCCCATGGCCTGCACAGTCACCAGATCTAAATATTATTGAGCCACTTTGGGGTGTTTTGGAGGAGCGAGTCAGGAAACGTTTTCCTCCACCAGTATCACGTAGTGACCTGGCCACTATCCTGCAAGAAGAATGGCTTAAAATCCCTCTGACCACTGTGCAGGACTTGTATATGTCATTCCCAAGATGAATTGACGCTGTATTGGCCGCAAAAGGAGGCCCTACACCATACTAATAAATTATTGTGGTCTAAAACTAGGTGTTTCAGTTTCATTGTCCAACCCCTTTATATGCATGCCACACTTTTAGGAATTTATTATTATTATTGGAGTTGGAAACAATTTGTGTTATCTTTAACTTTACAGTTACACATTACATTGTGTTAGTGTATGACATAAAATAAAATGACACCACACTGAAGTTGGTTCTAGGTTATTTCTTTGTAATGTGACAAATCGTCAAAACGTGTGAGAGGTATTAAAGGCCCTGTATGTACAAATTACACTTTCTTTAGGACTGAAATTTGTTGTTTTATGTGACAAATTAATAAAATGACAAATGCAATCCATAAAACTGCACACACTGTTTTGTTATTGTGTCTTAGTAAATTCTGCAATCGTAGTAACCCAGACTCCTTCAGTTAAAAAGCTAACAGGAAATTGGGATAATAAGCAGGATGCATAAGGATATGAACTTTGGGTTCAATTGCATGTGAAAGGACTTTTCTTCCAGGCTTATAAGAGCGGAAAGGAGACTTATGAACCAGCTAATCCAATAATAACACTGATTGCTCCTTAGCTTGCAGAATTTTAAACTATGTATATATATTAAAGCCCATAGCATGATTTAAAAGACTGATATTTTGACACTGGTTTTATAGTCTTATCAGTAAATTAAAATTTATAGAACACCTGAGATTTTACTTCTATGTTTTACTAAATAAGCCTACTATAAAAACAAATTTTAAAATAACCTAATACTATTTTCCCTTTTAGGAGTGATTAAGATCAAAATTTCCACCCACCCATGGAGCTGAAAGAGCGTGGAAAAAAATCCTCTTTGCTGGGCGATGGTATTTGAGATGGAAATTTAGTGGAGCCGATTCCTATTTCCAGGTCCTGAAGTGGATCCCTATAAGTGCACAATTTGCCATGTGTTTTATGAGCGGCGCTAAATCTGGGTTTTATCAGTGTTAGGGAAAATTCCAGGGCCTCTCCTTGGGTGTCATTAACATTTGAAGCAATAGCCACAGAAGTCCTTCCCCTCGCTTCAGGACTCATCTGCTGCCTGCTTGAACACAGAAAGTGAAACCACACAGAGAACAAAAGATGCTATCTAAAACACTAAACAAAATGCAAATATTCCTTTTTAGATTAAGTGGAAAGGTGACCAGGCAGCAATGAACTGCCTGGAAGAATGTTCTTTACAGTCAATTCATCTATGCGTTGTAGTAATTATTTATTTTATTTGACATTTAAAACAACAAACCAATTTCTTTCAGCTCTTTTTGGAAATAATCTCAGTAAATAATCAGTAAGTAATCTCTCAAGTGTACAATGTATAATTAACAAATGTGCTGTAAATTATAACTGAAAAACATACAAATCTGTGAAAGATAAAAATGTAAGAAAGATTTTTTGAATTTTGTTACATTTGCAAAAGATCTCATTGTACAAAGGTATCGGTCAGGCAAAGGCCTAAAAAGATCCACAGCATCATTTATATACCATGGCACAAAAAAGGCATCAATAATTGGAATAAATATTAGACAACAGTAATGTTGCAAAAGCTGAATGTTTCTCCAAAATTATTAAAAACAATTAGGTGGAAACTGGTCAGGGAGGCTGCTAAGGTGCCTAGAGCGAGACTGGAGGACCTGCAGGAATTTCCATCAAGGACTGGTCGTGTTCTACATGGGACTACAATCTCCTGTTTTCTTCATATTTCCTAGACTAACAAGTAGGATTGTGAGACAGAAAGCTTTCCAAAGAAAGCACCCAGGACAGGCTAAAATTTCCCACAACGATGTAGGAGATTGTGTTATGGTCTGATGAAACCTAACTTAAAGTTTTAGGCCACAATTTCAAAAGGAAGGTTTGGCACAAAAACAACAATGAGCATCACCAGAAGAACAACATGCCCACTATGAAACATGGTGCTGACAGCATCATTCTCTGGCTTTGCTTTTCTCTAGATGGATCAGACCTTTTTTTCTTTTATCAAGGTAGATCAAATCTAAAACATGCTATGTGCTTGAAAACAATGCCTTCATGACTGGGAAATATATTTGGAAGGGTTTCTCAAAGGTCAGAAATAAATCTGACAGAAAGTCTGTGGTCAACTAAGGACAATATATGTCCGATATATTTGGAGAACAAGGTACATTTTTTTATGTTTATTTTGGGGTTTTTTTAAGACATGAACTGGCATCATAATGCATCCCCAAAGAGGATCAAAGTTAGCTAATCATATTGAAAATTTGATGTGAAAATAATATTTTTTGCAAAAACAATAATCCATGTTTTAGAACTTCTGATTTGCAACTGTAATATCAAATAAAATACCACAGGCAACTGAGAAAAGCATGTCTTGTTATCTATTCTACTAGTCTGTCTAGATTATACCACATCATTGTTGTGAAAGCAAAGACTGGCTGTTCAGATTTTCATTTTGGTGAATGAGAGGACAAACAGGTTGCCAATAATTGTTTTTTTTCTCAGGGCGATGTGTTCTCTTTTAAGTCCTACTTACCTTTTAATGCGTCCATATTTTCTTTGCTTTTGTTTTTTTCTATGCCAGTCTGCACGACCCAAGCATAAACAGTTAAGGTATTTTAGACCATCACAGGTGACTCTAATGGGACAGTTTTATCTTTACTCAGTGGCCTAAACAAAGCGTCATACTGGAAGAGTGACCACAAACCACCAACCAATCCGTGCAACCTACCATTGGGATGTTATTAATTAAGTTGTTTGGACGTAACAGTGTCCACCAGGCTGCATAAGCACTAGTTAAGGCGGGTAAATTAGGCATCAACTAAGGTTAACCTTCTTGTATGTTTGGTGTTTCTGTAAGCCGCCAAAATGCTGCAAATCTCTGCCTGCCACCACAGGGCCGCCTTCCAGGGGTAAACCATTAGTACTCATTGTGAAAAGTGAGTTTTTAAGTGCTTGCTAAATCAAAGGCAGGCTTCTACTTTCTGAGGAGGAAGAACTTGGAAGTAAATAGGTGGTTTTCCTGCTTGGTCCAAAGTAAATAAGATAGAAAACTGCTTCCATCTACTTTGGAGCTCAGCCGTCTGGGTTCTATTTACACCGCAAGCTATTAGCCATCTCGCACCATCACGTTTATGACCATATGCACAGATGAAAGGTATTTGTACGCATGTAGTAAATCCTTGAGAGGGCCAAGTCTTGTTTAGCTGAAATAATAGAAAAGGGATTATCGATGCATGTGGTTGTGTGCCTAAATGCCCAACCTCTGACTTGATAGTTTTAACAACTTAATAGCATGTACTAAAGGGCAAAAGTAAGGGCCATTATGCTGGGAAAGCAAAAAAAAATCCAAGACTGGAAACAATTTTACAAACCAAGGTGCAGGCTTAAGTGTTTTTTTTTTTTATTGCTTGAGCTTATTTAGAACAGCTCTTAGAAATCAAGTGTCATTGGCAAACAGAGTAATTACATTTTAATCCCAACTAATATGTTTCAAAACTGTGTAATAAAACAATTAATACGCAGTCCTACCTCCAACCTCCAGCGACCGCGGGTGTTGGAAAGCTGCCATATTTTCACAATCCTCTCCACTGTAAATGAAAACACAAATGAAACCGTATATATTACTCAGCGCTGATGTCCTGACATCATCGCTTCATTAGTGCGTTGACTCTCACAGGGCGCTCTCTTCACACAAGAGTGTGCACTTGATAAGACTTGTGACCGCTTAAGAGGCTTTCTAGTGGTTTTCAGCATCTGTCAGGTGTCAAGTGTGGTTCTATGGCTTTGTTATAATAAAATCCCCCCCTTAGCTGTCACAGATCCACAGAGGTCCCCTCATCTACTGAAATTCACCCTAATGTCAAGCCATGAGGGATTAACTTCAGGCCAATAACACGCAATTAGATTTATTTCCCCCTCTTAAGCCTATTAGGCTACAGCTGAGCAGTCAGTGGTCATGCTTTAGCTGAATTTAATTGTGTTTTTTATGCCCAATGAGCTATGTACCGCAGGGGGTGGGAGGGATGAACGGATCCTTGTTGCACAGGAAAATACACCTTAAAGAGTTCACAAGTGGACGAGGTGATTGTGGCTCTGAGGCAGAGCTGTGCTTCCAGCATGGGTGAGGTGGGGACTCTGTAAACTGCAAAGTGAAACTGACACCGCCACTAATCGTTTCACTTTATATGCCTTTCATGGACTCAATAATCCTGTTACACAAAGATAAAGATGTGTCTTCCAATCTGAGCCCCTGTGCTGCTCCATCACAGGGCTTTTTTGCCTTTGTAGACACATTGGTTTGTCCTTTATTGCTGGCTGAGTGGCTGGCCCGCTGCTTCACACAAGAGAATGACAGAAATGAGAAAACATAGACCTAACTGTAAAGCACATTTGCTGCTTTCGATGGCAAATATCATAACATTTTAAAGTTATGTGTTTATATCTTATATTGTTTAATGAGATACACTTAAAAGTTGACTTTCAGCACGACTGGTGTCATAAAAGGGAAACTGCCTCTAATATGAATAATGACTGACCGCTCAGGGAAGGATGGTTAGAAAAAAAACAGGTTTTAGTAAAACCTACATTCTTTAGAGTGGAAATTGTTACTGAGGAAAGAACAGTAGATATTTTTAGCGTCAGTGAGGTCTTTAAAAATGAAGTCAGATGAAGCACAGAGAAGCAGGATGTTATTTGAAAGGAAACATTATTCCCTATGAGTCTGGAGACTTATGTGATTCATTCAGGCTGCAAGAGAGTGAGAGAGAGCGAAACTTCAGCAGAATACAAGAAGGCTTTAAAGCAGATATGAACTACTAATAATTTTGTCTTTTCCTAAAATAGTAAAATAGTTCACTCTGTTCACTCTCACCTTTGCTCCGAATATAAGCAGTTACTGATCTCTACAGCGGGTCTTAGAGCTTCATTTAATTTTGATGCTGATTCATTGAAGTCAGCAATACATTCACTTCTTCAGAAATAATTCACAATAGGACCTGTAATCTGTTCAGATTTTCTAATAATATTCCAAAATAAAACTTCCAGAAAACATGGTTTGTTGTTATTGTTTTCATCCACCTTGTCCATTCCACAACTTTAAGTATGTGCATTGAAACAGGCTAAAGGCATGACTAATGACAGTCTCAAGCAGTGCTTTTTTCATCATTAAAGTTAATGGTCTCCCAGGCTTCGGCGTGACCCTTCTTTCAGTGTCTGATTGTTGCATTGTCTCTCTGCTTTTAGTATGGTCCTCAACAAACTGAATGCAGCTCAGTCACACAGCAGACAGTGTGTCACGACGGTTTGTAAACAGTCACAAACTGATTTACTGATGCCGAGACACAACTTCACTCATTTCCTTTGTATATTTGGGCATAAATACAAATCTAAAACCTTAAATGCACAGAAGTTTTAAGTCTGTAGCTGAAGTTAGACATGGATGTTATCCAGGAAAGCCAATTTTATCTACTTTTAAATAAATCATTGAGCTTAGATTTCTGATCTTCTTAGCTCTATTATGTCAAACATAGCTGTTCAGGGTTTAGAGTCAGATTTATTAGGCTTAAACATTAAATATGGCCCATTCAAATCATAATTTAACACAACAATTATAGACAAAGCTAGTTACAGTGCCGTCAGTGGGAAATACATGTAAATTTCTAATCTTGTATACAGATATAAGCAGACAACACCTTGCAAAAGTATTCAAACCCCTTCTACATTTTCCACACATTGCCAAATTTTTTCACAAAGACAGTTTGAAAACCAGGGCATTCATTTGTATTTAGCCTTACTTACTCTGATACCCCGAAATGAAGCCACCAAATTAATGTAGAATAGTAATAAAGTCCATCGGAGTGTAATTTAATCTCATTATGAAAAACAGCCGTTCTATGAAGGCCTCAGATGTTTGCTAAACAACATTAGTGGACAAACAGCATCAGGAAGAACTAGGAACACAGATCAAAGAGAATATTGTGGAGAAGTAAAAGCAGGATAGGTTATAAAACAATGTCCAAAACTTTGGAAATGAATGCTGTTCAATCCATCATCCTAAAACTACAAAGGGTTGGCCTGTCCAATTTATCAGTCATCCGAGTCATGGCTATTAAAACAGGTTTACATTGAAGGCAACTGGACTTTTGCTCATTTATTACTCAATCCGTTTTTCTCAGCCTCAACATGTAGAAGAATTGGAGAAGTGGAGGTACAATTGACAAAGATTCAGATCTTATCAAAAAACTCATTTAGAGCTGGTTCCTATTCTTGAGATCATATTCACATTTAAATGAGAACTGACTCTTGCTGTCTGTTCATGCCATTCTAAAGGTTGAGTAATGAAGCATTCATCCTCTCTCGTCAGGTGATGAAATATATTCTGTTCCAAATTTGAATTAATCATGAAATGAAGGTTTAGTCACACCATTATGTACATGAAAAAGGTGGCAGAGACACCTCAGTGGAGTAAGGAACTAACCTACGGGTTCTGAAGACAGACCCTTAGGAAAAGTGAGGATTATCCAGCTACCCAGTTAGGAAACATGTTTATTGTGTTTCATTGTTTTGTCCAGAATCAAGCAAGTTGTTTTGATCCTGTGTACAGCCTATGACACCAAGTCTGGGAAGACCCAACAAATTGCTGCCATTAAAAGTATATCGCTCCACCCATAATGAGACCTGTGAGCACTCAGAAACCCATCATGCCTCACGCAATCCAATCAGAACAAAAACAAACATCATGAACAGCAAGCCCTCATTAGACCATCATCCTCCCAGACCCCTTCTTCAGTTTAAAACAGTGCTTGATGACTGAACAAACAAATCCCCAACATCTTTACTGTTTGGTGTTTGGGGTTCTGGGGTTCAGATTAGTAATCATATCTCTGTCCTGTTATTCTTGTCTGCCAGCGAGGAGGAGGTGTGGGACAGCGGATTCCAGTTAAAGGAAAGGAGAGGGGCTGGTGGGCTTTCACTGAAAACATAATTGGCATGGCCCCAGTGACACTGTCCATCAGATTGTGCTGTGCCTCTCTGTGTGTATTTGCGGGGCCTCTGCAAGGTTTCATTAAACAAGGAGCAGAGGCCTCAGAGGAGATGTTTGTGCAGCCTCAGTGGCTCCACCACACAGCAAGGAGCGCGGCTTCTTAAGCGCAGCCTTTCACAGAAACAATCAGCTTTGTAACAATATCTAATAAGAAGCCTGCCTGTACATTTTCTCAAGCGCCCGGGTTCGTCCCTACTTTAAGGTTTTATTAAAAAAAAGCAAATTCATTATAATATTTATTTTTATTTCAGACAAAATTAAACATATTTTTAGCCCTGTCATACCTAACTATTTTGACTATTCAAGGCTAAAATCATTTATTTTCATTATGAATTTTCAGTGCTATCAGAAAGTACTTGAACCCTGACAGGTTTTTTCTACACTCCTCTTTGCAAAATTGTTTTCATTCAACCACATTATTTCAAGCATGAGCAGGATTTTTGAGGTCATGGCACTGCAACTCAATTGGAATTAAGTCCAGAGTTTGACTAGGCCACTTCTAAACCCTCATTTTTTGAGGCAAGGTGGACGTGTCGATACACTTTGGACATAAAGCATAATCCGAATGTGCTCAAGGCAATGAACTGATGGTCGGACATTCTCCTTCGACATTTTCTGGTAGGGAGCAGAATTTATGGTTTTATTAACTACGGCAAGTCGACCGGGTCCTGAAGCAGCACAGAAGCCCCAGACCATCATACAAGATATCATGTTATTTTTCTGAAATGCTGTTGTGCAACAATAGGTTTGGCTATGAATAACTATTAAAAAGTGCTAAAGGCAATTATTAACAAAGTTAGTATTTTGAATAAAATTACCATTTTGGGGCACCACCTGATTATCAAGAGTTAACAACCAAGCAGCTCTTAGTTATTGTTTCATGAATACCTGCATGGTGCAGTGCAGTATTATAGGACAATAGATGAAGGAGTGAATTCACACACTGGCGTTCCCAAAGAGCACGCTCTAAACACATCTACACAATAAACTTCTCTTCAAAATATAAGAATTTATTTTAAAAATAATTCAGTTTCAATGTGAAAATACTTCAATTAACAAACTATTTAACTAAGCTAATAACATTTAATTAAAGAATGAAAACTAATAAACTACAAAAGAGAAAAAGAATAAACAATAACCAATAACCAATAAAATGATGCAATGGCATCACAGTTCAGTGTGAATATATTTGTTTCAGGACCAAGGTTTGGAATGAGGTCAACACAATTTTAAAATAAATTAAGAACAACAGTTGCTATGTGTTTAAATTACCAGTTCACACTGCAAATCAGTGGGGAAATTAAAATTATTATAAAATATTATAAGGTTATTTTAATAGATCTCTTCTTATAAAGACTGAAAAGTAACGTGTATGACTGATTAAATGTCACTTAAATAATAAGAACAGTCAAACTAAGGTGGTTTTACCACTGTTGATGCGAGTAGCAGCAGTCATCTTTTTTTAAAGATTTTTCTGCCACACCAGTAGCCCTTATTTTTGTTATTAGAAAAAAGCCAGACCTAAAGCGGGGCGGAGAGAGGGGGAAGACGCAGCACAGGTCACCGGGGACGGGACTCAAACCAGGGACATCGGTGCCGAGGACCGAAGCCTCCACACATGGGTTTGTGCGCTACGCCATGCACCTCACCCAAGTAACGGCCATCTTTAATGCCCCTAGTTGCCCGTGGTTTCCAGTTCAATTCAACTTTTGAGGGCATTCTAGTTGAAAATTCCTACTTGGAGGTTTGAAATTCCAATGATGGAATATTAGAAATTAAATATTAAGAAAAAAATATAATTAATATGAGTGCTGACGGCACGTTACGGCCGATCACGGAGCATACAGAAGGAAGGGTGTTTTAAGGACTATGATGACCTATTTTATGCAGGTTATTGACAAGAGATTGGTAAAACACAGATAAAACAGAGCAAGCTCATGTTACTGGGCCATCAGTGTTTGAGCCACTAATTGAAATAAAGTTTGTCTTAACTTTAAAAAAACAACCTAAAACAAATTTGTAGCTTCAAGGCTAATAGGCCTATTAGCGCTTAAGGAGTTTAGCACCACAATAATAAACACAATTAAATTAACAATATTCAAATTGTTTTATCCCATATTAATAATCTCTGCCCAACACTGTTTAGTTTTAGACCATAAGAGACAGGGTGCACACCTTCCAAAAAGCTCCTCTTATGTCTAGACAGTACAAAGAATATTTTCTCCAATGTCTTAGGGATCATCAAGATGTATTTGGGAAATGTTAGGAAGATCTTTATGTTCTTCTTAGTTAGCCTAGCTAGGTTATGGCCTTGAAACTCCCCCATGGAGGTCATTTTGCCCAGTTTCTTTCATGTTGTTGATGCATGAACACTGAACCTTAACTGAGGCAAGTGATGTCTGCAGTGCCATAGGGTTCTTTTATAACCTCCTGGTTGAGTCATCCATAAAATCTTGAAGGAATTTTCATACACTGACCACTCCTGAGAAGGTTCACCACTTCCATGTTTTCTCTGTTTGTATATAATGGCTCTGACTGTGATTCGCCGAAGTCCAAAAACCTTACAAATGGCTGTGTAACCCTTCCCAGACAGATGTCAACTACATAGTCTCTCATCTGTTCTTGAAATTCTTTACCTACTTCATGTTGTCAGACAAGTTCTGTTTAAGTGATTACTTCCCTATATGGGTCAGGCAGTAATCAATTGTAATGTGGTTGGGAAAACTGAGCTTAGCTTTTCAAGAGATGTAGTTAATAACAGTAAATTCATGATTGAATAAGGGAGTGACATTTAAATAATGACATCACCATTTAAAAACTTTATTTTCTATTTCTACTCAGGTTATCTGTGTCTGATTTTAGAATTTGTTTAATAATCAGAATCATTTAAGTGTGACAAAAAAAACCAAAAACAGATAAATTTGAAAGGAGGCAAAGTACTTTTATATCAGCTTTGCTCCTGGTCTTGTTCTGACCATCTGTTAGTGAGGAAACTCCTCTGAATTTCATTAAGGTGAAGATGCTAAGACCATTACCCGCTGCAGGTGAATTACTGACTGCTTATAACCTTGTGCAATGTTTTCTCCAACAGAGTCGTCAATCAGCGTTTGACATAAAGTGGTGAGCCACAAAAGATTCTTGGTCAGAAAGAGTTTTTTGCAAATGCTTCTTTTTTGCCCAATCCTGCTCTCCCCACCTGTCAGCAATAATCTACTGGTGGTGTAACTTGACAATTGCATAAACTTCACTGTCTTTCTTTTCCTCTTTCTCAGTTTCCTGGGAGTTTGTTTCTAGTATTACCTTCTAAAAGATTATATTTCATCAACACAATGTTGTTGCTTGGTGAAGACACTGACAGCAAGTGTTTTTTGCAGTTGAGTCTGCTGGTAAATAAAGAATTAGATACATATACATTTAAACTTTCAGTATTTATTACCTTTCTGTGAAACATCTGTACCTTTCATAACAAACTCTGCATGTCTCCAAACAAGTTTGTATTAGTTCACAGCAACAGCGAGCAATCATCTATTGGAAACCAAACCAACTGCACAACGGTTACGCTATGACACAAAAAACATGAACCGAGATCCTGTTCTGCATAAAAGAGCCAAAGCCGAAGTCATGGGCCTCAGCAAAGATAATCATCAGCAAGATTAAATAGGAGGATGGAAGAATAATATCAACCCTAAAACCCAGAGGAATCCATGCTGCCTTATAAGGTCTTCAGTGATGGAGAGAGGGCAGAGAGGGTTTGTGAGCCAACAAAACGGTGGACAGTACCAGCTCGTCCATGCATGGGAAAAACGTTCCTCTCTGAATGTGGAACAAATGAATTTAATAAACAATATCACATCTAAAAGAGATTCCAGTGTAAGTACCTCACTTGGGTCCTGATGTCTGGATTGAATAAGTCAAGGTAGAGCCAACTTTTCATCTTAAGAAAAAAAGAGGTTAATATTTTCTCTTAAATTACCCTTAATTCCAACATTCAAGTGGCTCTTAACATTTTCCACTAAGCCATCCAACCCAGTTCCCCAACACTGCAGTTAACAGCCTTATTCATCTTCAAATAGCACACTTGTAGCTCTCAGTATGCTCATCTGTCCATCAGGTGAAATTTAATAATCATATTTGTGTAACTTGCGCTTACAACCAGCCCCCCCCCCAACTCCCATCGCACCACCCAACAGAAGCTAAATACACACCACTTCAGCTGGCTCCACAAGTCTACTTTTGTCTGCTAGCAATTAATATAGCAGGTTTGTGCGACTCCATTGTTTGGACTGCTGGCCTCTTGTGGAGATAATGAGCCTTAATCGTTGAGTGACACCATAATTGCCAAGGTGTATAGTGACATGACAACAGACGCAATTACCCTACTTTTGACATCAATGCTCTCATTAAATGATGTCATTGAAACGTGATGCTTTGCATACACACCCAGCCACCCCGCCTATTATATACATGCACAGACACATTACACTGACCATGAAAAGGGTTTATAGGTATAGACGTACTGGCCTGCCTGGGAATCCAAAAAGTGATGCTTCACAGTGTATTTATTTTAGTTAAAAAGCTGATATTTTAGATAAATATCAGTTCTGCCACAATCACTGGTAGCATGCTTTGTGTTAAAGGTTTGTAACAATTAAAAGAATTGCAGTATTTATTATAGTCATACAGCATCCTCCACCCGCAAAGCCTTAAAACATTTTTTATTGTATTTGCATAATCTCGCAACGAAAATTTTAGAAAGACCCAACATTTAATTTGAACCCATTCAACGGGAAAACAAATCCTGTGAAATTATTGCAAGAGCCACACATATATTTGCACACCAATTAATTTCTATTAAATTAAATATGCTAAAGCATTACTTTAATTTATTTAAAAATGATCAAAGGGTATAACTATCACATGGCACACTCTTCAAAATGGAAAGATAGGAGAACACGCCTCTGAACCAAGGCAAAGTGTGCTGTGTCATTAGGTGTGTTGGTGGAGGACCCAAACGCAGGCAGGATGCAGGCAGAATAAAGTGAGAGGTTTATTTGAAGGTCAAAACTTAGAACACGGATCAAACAACTCAAGGCAGAAACATGGGCTTGAAAGGCACCAGGAGCAGTGGAAAACATCACAGGAACTAAAAGGAGAATCTTGGATGAAAACAGGGAGTTTATATACTGGGTGAAGTGATGGCTGGTGTGCAAACAGATGAAGCCGATTAACTGAATGAGGAGCAGCTGCAGGGGAGCATTAACCTAACAGAACTGAATGCAAAAATGAAAAAACACTAGTAAACATAAGGATGTGGTAAACAATAGCTAAACCGAACATGACTACACACTAAAGTCACAAGAAATACAAAACTAAAAGTGTCAAATCATCTCAGAAACGGGTGTTTTACGAGAAAAACAGAAGGAAATAGAACACAGTCCACAGCAAAAATAAAATTACCAAAAATAAAACAGGAACTACAACTCAAAACTAAATCCCCAAATGGCACAAACAATTTAAAGTACAAAATAAAGCCATAAAATAAATGCAGACTTCTTTAACTCATAACAGGCCGATCTTAGTTGTTCACCTAAACTTGCAGAAAGTCTGCAGTCAGTGCAATAATTCAAAAATTTCAAACATCTGGAACTGCAATAAACAAGGCTGAATGAGAACCAAGGTTTGTCCTGTGGAAATGCCCAGAGAGGAGGAAGATAATGGTCATGAATTCATTTGGAAGGCACTGAAAAGTTTTTTTGTGTTCTGGAACAGAAACGGTCAAAGTTAGAATGTAAAGTTACTGATGGCGGATAAAGTTTAAATTGCGGGTGAAGTTCCTTGTGTTGGAGAACTGTACAAACAAAAATGGCATCTTGGGGTCTCCATAGAGGGCTACCTACATGCCAACTGGTCGTTTGGGTGGAATCCCCCCTTTTTTAATCCTATTATTATGTAAATATGTTTCCTAAACTTTCCTAAACACAATCCATGTGATCTGGTCAGCTGAGACTGAGAATGAACTTTTCAAGAAAAGCACTCCAGTTGGAGTTAAAACAAACCATCTTGTGCCTACTGTGAAATACGGTGTTGGACCTGTGAGGCTATGGGCTTGTTACTCTTCCAAAGACCGGGGAAAATGTCCTTTTAGAAACACCAGTATATTTTAAAACAATGAATCAAGTGGACTTTGCCAAAACACTGAAAATGGGTTCACCGGGTCTTTCAGGAGGGTTATGATCCAAAACATATGGCCAAAACAGCACAGAAATGATTCAGCAGACAGAAAACCAACCTTTTCCATTGCTATCTCAGTCCCCCTCACACCTAAATCCTAGAGCTAGCTGTTAGGGTCCGTAGATTATGTAACTGCAGAAAAAAAAAAGATTAATTCATTTGAAAGACCCCTAGGTATCTTTACCAGTGGTGTCTGACTTTTTAAAAGATAAATATTGGCACAGATTCTGATTTTTGGCACCTAAAACAAAGGCTTACCCTTGTTTCAGTCATTCGACTCTGTGGACCTTAACCCAAGCCGTGTGACTGCAATATACATTTCTGTTTTCACTTAAATAGGGCTTAGAAGGGCATTTACAAGGTGCTTTTGCAAAGCGTGCAAAAGTGTTTTTTATGATGTGTTAGAAGCTGCAGTTATGTTAGTCACCACTTAAATATATGCAGTAAAAATGTGTCAAGCAAATCATTAATTTTGCGTTTATTGTCACACCCAGCACCTCAGCTCCACAATATGAGGCAAACACAGAAAACTCAGATATATCTACTGGTATAATAATTATTATCCTACTGCTGATATTGTCCCCCACGTTTTATCTCAAAAACCCCCTTCTCCCACCACACACACGTATACACACACACACAGAGAGAGGATACAGAAGCAAGCAAACAGATTACAAGCAAAAGGCCAAACCTATAAATACACAAACAAATTTGTAAGGTTGACTTTTGCAAATAGGTCTGCAAGGGAGAATATGTCTCCTGTTAACATTTTAAGGAGCTTTAGCTAAGTAGAAACACTTTCAAGAATAATAATAATAATAAAAAAACTTCATCAGTCAATATCTGCTCTTGATAAAATTCTATAGTGTGTGAAATATTTGTCCCTGGCTTTCATGAAGGCTTTGCAAAGATCCTTGGGTGCCATAAAACCTGAAGGCAATTAAAAGTGCTCATTTTTCACCACCGTTTCTAAATTCTGTAGCAATTAATCTGCCCAATTTGATTACGAACTGCACAAATTAAACAATAAAGACCTGTCTAATGAGGGATTAATTATGGGTAGCGGGAGGGGAAAGGGACGTTAGCAGCAGCCATGTGTCAGTGTCTCCTGCAGACAGCGCAGGGCCATAAGGAAGACAAAGAGGCTCCTCGTCCATGTGGTCCGGCGCTGATAGGGCCCCCTCATCACAGATCAGTAGATCCGCAGCCAAGAGAGCCCATAAAAGGGTGAGCCGTAATTGAAAGTGCCAAAATCAATAGCGCTGACAGGCCTTAATTAAATTAAATATGTCTCCCATAGGAGAGGGGTGGGACCCAGGGGACGAACGGAGTACAAGTGCTGCTGCCTGAGTGAGCTTAATGTTAGAGGGCTGTTGAAACATCACCAGTCTGTATGTGCATTATAGAACAGTAACTTTAAATAACTGATATGAGATCAGAGCAACTAAAGATGTGTTTTAAAAATGTCTAATATTTCCAGATGTCAAAACGCAAAAGTCATAATCACTAACATAATCATGTCATTTGATTTTGACCAAACTTGGCCAATTTTTCTATGTTATTAGCTTGAGAACAGTTTTCTCCAGTCCTCACCAGTGTGCAGCATTGGTTCTTAGCCAGGTGCATGAATGCATGACAATGAACACATAATATATAAGACTAAACCAAAATAAAATTAGATTAAGTTGAGAAAACGTCACACTGTTAATATGCTGCATCTGTGTGGTATTAGTTTCAGTGGTTGCTTGCAACAATGACTCTTAGAGTAAACAAGTTTCTTTTAAAACTCATTGGGTTTTTTTGTGTATACAGTGGCTTGCAAATGTTCCATATTTAGTCATGTCACAACTGTAAATGTCAAAAGTTTTAATGCAAATTAAAGGGTTAGACCAACATAAATTAGTGCATTATGGCTAAGTTAAAGGTAAGTAATACATCGTATAATACATTATCCTGTATTTATCTCCATTAATCTTGCCATTAACTCTGACCAGCTTCGCTGTCCCTTTTGAAGAAAAACATCACCACAGCATGATGCTGCCAACACTTTGTCCTCTTCTCAGTTTTGGATGATGGATTGTGCCCCATGACGGGCAAAACATTCTGATATTGTTTTACTTTTTCAAAGCACCGTCACAATTTGAAATACAGATTTCAGAATATTCTTCACTGCATTCATGTTTTTAGATGCAAAATGTGCTGTTTTTTTCCAAACAGAGGATGTCTTGAGTTTGCAGGCCTGTAATATTGCTGGTCACTGAAAGGCATCACCTGTATGAAAACAAAAACAACTCCTCACCATTTCAGGCTTCACCAATATTTAAAAGATTAGGCAGCTGGAGTCAGCAAAAAGATAACCAGCAGTGTATTCCTGTGCGAAGAGGTGAACGAAAGACAGGAGTTGGTAAGATAGGATGGTGACTGGGGAGAGGGCAACACAGGAGCTTCAACCCCTCTGGATAAACTTGAGTTGCAGACGGTTGAGACTTGTGAGATTAGAAGTGAGCCAGGTCTGCTACAGAATGGTCCGAAGGACATGGGCACATAGCAGCTCAACCTCTCAACTTTTGAGACCCCCCTGATTTCACCCCGACGCTTTTTGCGTTGCTTTTCTTTGACCAAATCCACAAGGTAAAGGCAGATAGACCATCATGATAATATAGGCTCAAAGTGTTTCTAAAGAATAGTTTATGTGTGTGGTGTCAACAGAAGGCCAAGGCAAGCTATTATTGTAAATCTTCACGATTGCATTCAAATACCTTTGACCACAGAAAATATATACCCCACAAAATTTTCTAAATTGATTTTTATACATCGAAAATAAATGTAACGAGAACTTAACGAGAACGTAAAAATACAGAATTCTTTATTTATATGCTGTTCACAGCAATGTTTTTTAAAAGCATTCATAACATAGTAAAATAAATAAGAAATGAGTCTTCTTAATTAAAAAAAAACTGTTTTAAATAAAATAAGCAATTATTCTTCCTTTTCTTCTTCTTCTTATCATTGTTATTATTCGGTATTACTGTATTATTAAGTAGTTGCTGATAAATCTTGTTACATAGCATTTACACAGTAATAATAATAATAATAATATCTATAATGGTTTATATAATATATACTTGGAGCTATATTTGTCTGCTAAAATAAATCTGAACATGTTTTCATTAGTTCCATAATTTATTTTTAATCCCGCAAATGCGTGTGGTTCTCCACTTCATTTAGCCAATCACCGAGCATCTTTTTAATGACCAATCACTGAGATGATTTGTTTCCTGCAACTATTGCTTGTTTCGCGCTTATTAAGCATTTAGCTCTAATTTGATTTCTAATCAACAAGCGCATTCTGCGTCTGACGGGCCCCCGAAATGATGGAGTTATCAAACGCGTCGCCATTAGTTAATCAATCCATTTTAGATATCATATTAGCCAGACCAGTGATTTGCAAATGATTGCACCGTGCACGGCTGTTTAATGGCGTGAGAGAAATAAAGGGGGAGGCGATAATTTCATTTCACACCAAAAGCTGCACCGCGGGGTAATTGAGATTTCTTTGGCTGAGCGATGAAATGCTGTAAATTTAAAAAAGCAGCAGTTTTTATCTGGATTTTACAGAGCAATGGGCGGCAGGCTCAGGAAGTGATACGGCTGCTGGGCCGGTGAAGTGATTTGGATTTGGAAGTCAAGCAGGGGTCATAGCGTGAGGGATGCTGATCCTATCAGGCTGAGAGAGAGTGTGTGTGTGAGTGTGTGAGTGATGCTGGAATAATGAAGAGACATGTAGGCTATGCTAACATACACACCTCTCCACGAACCACTGAATACAAAGTAATAGGCCATATATGATCATTACATCTTAAATGAAACCAAAGGATCGAATTGCACCGCATTTAATTTTAATTGGATGTTTGTTGGATGCATATTGAATTGGTTTGTGTTATTATAAATGTAACTGAATTGATATGAAATGAATATGCATATGAATTTCACCAGTTTTTAAAGTGCCTTGAGATGACATCACCTGTAGTTTAGGACTATATAAATAAAATGTATTAAAATGAATAAATAATTCTCGATAATTTGATTGTACCTGTTTTCTAATTATTTATTTTATAACTCTTTTTTTTTTTTGTTGAAAAGTTGAAAATAATACTGTTGCCTCGTGGTCATATAATTTATGCAAAGATAAAGTGACTTAACAACCTGATCATCGAAGGGCTAATTCGGAATTAAAACCACGTTGTTGTGAAATGACTGTGGAAGCAAGAAATGTGCCCTTTTAATTGGTTTTTGATGTGGGCAATTGGCTTTGTGCCCTGGGCAGCATGACCGAGGGGAAGGGGCATTACAACGCAAAAACACCAGCATTAAGTGACATTAATGAATATTGGAAATGCCTGTTTTGTAATTCATTTTTTATTCTCATTATAATATAAATTTTTATAATGCTGCATAATATTTAAATAATTATCCTGTCTGAATTGGCACTGTTCTTAAAAATGTTTTATATCCCTTGCTAATCACATAATTTAAACTGACAAAAATAAATAGTATTCAAATAAAGAGAGCTGATCGCTTTTTTATAATAATGAATTGAGACTGAGCAAACACAAATAGGCCCTGGTAATCCATTTTTAATTTAGGTGACATGTCTTTCTGCCCAGGGCATCAAATGCACACAAAAAAAAAACAAATAAAACCCTCCTTTCCTTTTGCCATCTCTGAATCAAAGTCTCACATATTTAATTTATGAAAAATTCTTTCAAAGATAATTTGAAAATTTTGCCTCTATGTAATAACAGAAAAAGAGCATTTTTGGCACCAGGACCCTGTGCTAAAAACAGCATAAAAAGCTCAACATATAGAAACCTGGACTGGATTATTAAGTTTGTAAAATCTCTATTAAGGGGGGATTTCTGAAAGATTGTTATTTAGATCAGCTGTTCGATTACTAGCACCTGATGTTTCTGATAGGTTACACAAGAAAATTATTTGTATTTATTTATTCCCAGATAGGGCTTAAAGGGGTTTGGTTGTAAATGGGGTGACAGAATTAGTCAGTCAGTCATTTTCTACCGCTTAAATCAAAATAATGTGCTGCTATAATGACAGATCACTGTTTGTTGTCATCGTTGCTTTAAATTGGATTCTCACCTCGGACCGCATATCAGTGCTGTAAATAGATATTAATATTTAAAGAGGTGAACACTGTGTTTCTTTGATCGGTTGAAGTTTAAACACCGCTGACTGCAACAATCAGAACAAAGCACACGGAAGTTTCTTTAGAAAACCCGAAGCACACCCCTAAAGTTTTGATCAAATTTCCCAAATTTCCACCTGCATCACATCAGACCTCCTTAAATCACCGTATACATCCTGATTCTGCAGGCACATATTTCTTTCTGCAGAGACTCTCCTCAGACAATAAGCCCCCCGCTAGTCTGGCGACAGCCGAGCTGAGAGCCTTTTTTTTTTTTCCTCTCTCCTCCTTTCCTTTCCTCTGAAGCGCAGAGAGGTTTTTATCATCCCCCATCACCACAGGGACGCATTCATCCAGCCTGTCAGCCCGGGAAAAGGTGAGGGAACTTGAATAGGGAATAAACTTCAGCGTATTATCGGTGTATTTAACTGAGTTACATATTTGAAGTGGAAAAAATAAAAATAAAACACGAATTTATTTTCTACTTTGGAAGAAGTTCAAACCTGGAGGCTTTAAAAGCGTTTATTCGCGTCGGCATGCCTCCACATTGGGACCTTATTTCTCTGTTTGTTGCCGTTTATAGTTGCTGTCCTGCAAGACCAAACAGCGGATTTATTATCTGTAACCTTCAAATCAATACATGAAGTATAAACTGAGTAACAAAATGTCTTTTGTTGCCATCTTGGCTTAAGTGAGCCATGTAGTCACACTGACAAGAACTGACAGGACAAATTAGTCATTTTCAATATTTGATGTTTATTTTTTCTTTCTCCAAGCAGGTTTTTCATCGTGATTTTTGGTTACCATGTAATTGTTACATAAATTTGATCCTCAGCACAGCCACAAGTCAGTAAAAAGTTGCCTAAAGCTACTCAGTACAGACAGGGGTTCGATTATCACATTCAAATGTAAATAATATTATCACACATTTGAACTGTCAGCCAGTCTATATTGCAGAGGTCCTTTTGTGGAACTAACAAAAACCGGTTTGGAGGAAATTACATGGGTCAGGGTTATTTATTTATTTATTTATGTTTTGTATTAAAAACTGACACTATATGAGTCACCTAATTTCCACTGCTCATATACGGAGTATCTCACAGTAATTAGCACAAAAAAAAAAAAACTCATCTTAAGCTAAAAAGTTAAAATCTCAGCTAAAAAATATATATAGGCTATACTTTTTAAAAGAGTGCCATTTTACTTTTTGTAACGATTATTTGCTAAATGAAACGGATATCCAGTTTGAGCTGGCACCTGAAGCTTTGATTTAATGACGGGATGGTTACTGAAGGGTGTTTTTAACGATGAACAATTCATGCAAGACCTTTAGAGAATGTACCGACCAATTCTGGACTATCGTCTGTCAGTTGAAGATTATAGATGGAGGGTCACGCAGAGCTCACACAGGTACAGCTACACCTGCCAAGCTGACTGACTGGAGCTCGTCCTGAAGCTTAAATGACCGAGAGGCATTGCTGCTTAGTGGCAGCAAAGTGGCCCGCTCCGCCTGATTGCGCTAATTGCTCTGAAACAGGATCCATTATGTATAATTATAGAGACCTTGGGCCGGACTGAAGGCTGCTGCTTTCATCTCTGCAGGGGGAAACCACTGCAGAGATGATATGTTCATGCAAGTAAGTCACAGAGTTATCATTTAGGTTATCATTAGGTCTTCAAATTAACTTGACTGTTTTCCTTCATAAAATAAGATAAACCTATCCACGCGTGGGTATTAGTGTCCCCACCGGGGGAAAGTCACTTATAACAAGCACCAAGAGCAAATTTTTAGCCTAAAAGAGCCCTTTTTACATCCACGTCTCTTTTCATGTCTTTACACTTTACATTGACAGAGTTCGCATGAAAAAGGGTTAAGACAACTTTGGGAGGCGGCAACAATGAGACCATTGTCTGCAGCCCCGCCCCCTGAGGAGAAATCAGAGGTAGTTTATGAAGTTAAAGAAAAGCCCAATGGGACTTGGAGCTTTTTTGTAACTTAACTCGGCCCTCATTTGTTACCCCGGGATTTAAATAAAACGGGATGGTAGACGTCTCCTCCGTGCCATATCAGCCTCTTTATGAAGGCCAGAGTTTGGGACATTGACTGGCACCTAAACCCTGCTGCTGCCTCATAAAGCCGAATATACAGAAGTCTACTGAGTCGGTTAGGAGATAAATATTATTAAATGTACATTTATTAGAAAAAATCATACTATAGTTTTGAATGGCGTAGATTTCAGCCTAAATTACCTATTTGCTGTTAATTTAAAATGTATTAATGAAGACAAAAAAATTACCTTAGCAGGTTTATAATGCAACGAAATAAACAAACACGTAATTTTGCATCTGACTTTTTCGGCAGAAAAATGAAATGGGGATTAATGTTTCGTGCTGAACATTAGTCAACGGCTCTGGGGCAATTCGCCCATTCGCCATTTTGTACCCCTAATTAAAATACACACGTCATTATTTGTCCTTTCTCTCTTTCATTTGGTAGCCGTATTACGTATCAGTTTTTCATAGAAGTATTTTAATGAATCATGAGGCTACTCAGCCTTATGCCCAAATCTCATTTAATGCTATTGTTAATTATTTAAAAGATATATAAACAGGCCTATACCCTTTTCCATTTATTATGGTTGGACTCCTATAAGTGCTGTTCAACTCGCCCCTTCGTGCCTTTGTAGTTTTGGGACTTTCGTACCGAACTTTTGCAGTATGAAAATTAGCCTTTTGTCGGAACGTATCGTGAATGCCTTAATTCTTACCCTTTCGTACCCAATCTGACGGAGTAATTTTCTGTATTAGTCAATTTAAATGAAATGTGATTTTATGACTCCTATAATTATCAGCAATAGAAGTTAGTTTTTCAATTAATGAAAATAGGATGTAATAAAGTCTTCAGAAAAGAATGTGCAATTCAATTAAATACGTGGGTTCTAGGAATTTTCCTGACAAAGTGTCTCTATAATTCTTGGAACTAACAAGAACAATAAACTGTTAGGCAATAGTTTATGCACATTCATACAAAATGTTTTGTTTACATGCACGAAATGGAGGTACGAAATGGCGAAGGGGCGAATTGATCCTGTGCTATAAAGTCACCACCATGCCAGTTATTAATGCATCTTGTGAGTTAGTGTAAAGTCACACTCCTGAACTAAGGACCAGTTAAGTGTTTGAGCCCCCAGGCAGAGGGGGCTTCAGTCTGATGATAGAGCCCCGGAGACTCGGGTGGCTTTTAAAAGCCTTCAATCTTGCATGTTTGGTGCACCAAATGTTCTAAGCGTTTCCAAACGCACAGCTGCAAAAAGCAGATGCATCATCTGCAAATGCAAGATGTGCAGCTGAGGGAACGATTAAAGCTAAGACAATAATCACCTGCAACTGCCATTAAAAGTGTCTAAAAGGGGGACATGGTTTGGTTTTCATGACTGTAGCAGCCAGGTTCTCATTATAAAGTAACATCCGCTTTCATGGCCCTCTCAACTAGTCACGACAAGCCTCTCAAAATAGCAAATTATTTACCTTATCTGGCTATCTCATACGCCTCAATCGCAAATCATTGTGTCACCTTGAATGGTAATTGCCCTTTATGAGAAGCGAGCCTTTTAATGTTTTAACCACGAGCGCACTGCAACAAGCCCGGACTTAATGAGTTTCTGTGTCTCCCAAAGGGAGGATAAATATTCCTCTCATCGAGAAGAGTCACACCAGCAGCACTCCGTCCATCCACAGCCACAGGTCAGAGACGTGGAAATATGGTGTGTATCTTGAGAAACACTTGCTTCGAGGAATCCTTGGTTGTACTGCGCGACGCTCGCACAAACCTGTGGGCGCTGACCCTTTTCTTCCACGCAGCCTTCTATTACATGACTCTGGCGCTCATTTCAATAGACTGCAGTAGCATGTGATCAGCTGAGAAAAGGCTAATTTCTCAGACTGAATGACTCAGTGTCCCTGGGCTAGGGCGGACAGAGGAAGAGGAGGAGGAGGAGGCGGTGCCGCGCTCTCTCGGGTGCGAGCGAAGCCTTTTTTTTTCAATAGTCTCCTTAAAAGTGCAACCCTTTGATCCGGACCGCGGCTGGCGCCTAAAAACAACATAAGTTGTCTGTCCATTAAGGAGTCTGACAAATCGTGACAGATTGTTTATGCGTGGTAATTAGCGGTTCTGACAATACCTGTCTTCACTGCCAGGGACCTTACATAAATATGTTGTGAAAGCCCATTTTTCTTTACTCCTGTTCAAAATGGGAAAGACATGAGTGCGTGCCATTATAGTAAAGCAGATGTGAGCTGATCTCCTGAATCCAAGAAATAGCTAATTGCCTAAAATTGGTCAGGGCAATAATTAGAACGTTTTAAAGCAACTGTGACAAACAAGGGCAATGTTTACCCTGACACCACGCAGAGCATGATGGGAGGGAAAAACAATTCAACAACTGTTAAAGAACTTATTGTAAAAGAACTGTAGCAAAGAGTGGTATCTTTGACATCATCAAGTCCCCATAAATGCATTGGACACTAGCTACATGCTTACTATTTGTTTGGGAGTGATGTGAAGGAAAAGCCTTTTTCTGCCCTACAATTACAAAAGGTAACATACTGGGGATTTAACTTGAACTGTGGGCTTTGGTCAGATGAGACTAAGTTGTTGTTTTTAAAGTGCAAACACTCCATTGGGATTGACGTAGAACAAAAATAAATATGTGGAAAATAACCCAATGCCCACTGTTTGGCATGGTGGAGGATCTGTGATGCTGTGGGTCTGTTTCTCTTCCCAAGGCCATGGGAACCTTGTTCGAATGCATGGCATCACTAATTCTTAAAACAAATTTTTTCAATTCAAAATCTGGTGGTCTGTACCAAAATCCTGTAAGTGGGTCAACATTTGTTCTCTTAGCATGATAGTTATCTAAACCATATGGCCAAATCAGGTTAGAAATGGTTCATCAGAGGCTAAATCAATCTTGCTCCATTACCATCTCAGTCTCCAGACCTGAAAACAGAAAACCTGTGGAGTGAGCTGAAGAGTAGAGAGAGGACCCATGGTTTCTGGACAATCTGGAGATGTGTGCTTTAACCTTGTGAATTGTTATAGGAGAAGACAATATGCTGTCCTATTGTCAAAAGGGGGTTGTACATCAACCCTTGGCAGCAAGGGTACCAACAGTTATGCCAATGTTGCTTGGGTTAGAAACACTTCTTTGCTCATATGGACATTTTTCTCTTACCAGATGTTCTAGAATTAAATGTTTTTTTCTAAAAAATTAGTTTTCAATTTGACTACTGCAATAAAATGTGAATTTACTTTACATCTTCAAAAAGCGTGCCAAGAAATGTGTCCACTAAAAAAATCAATCTTGCTACCAAGCTCGTCTTCTTAGCTGCGGAGCTGTGAGTTAATGGCACTTCTTAGCTTTTATTATCAGGAGAAATCTTCACATGCCTCCTTTTTGAAATTGATTTAAAATGTTTGTGACTATTTCACTGACATATTATGGCTTAACGACAGTGCTGATGCAAAACTCAAACTTGCGAGCTGGCCGAGCCTTTTAACCCAGAAGCAGTTGTTTCCAGAGGAGGATCCAAATTTTAACAGTTTTGCTCTATTTCAGTAAGGTTTCATGCCTCACTGACTTTTTTCTTTTTTTTTTTTTTTTGTTGTTGCTTTTTTTACATAAGAGAACCAACCACATGCTAAAATGATAATCAGTTAGAATTCAACTAATTTGGTTGAGTAAGCACATTTTAAAATTGGCTCTAGCTACTAACTATTGTAGAATCATTAATTCAAATCAATCCAAACAATTGGATGCAAACATGTTCAACAAATATTATTGGCTAAATCCTAACAGTTTTTCTTAGCAGTGTAAAAAAAAAACAAAATAAAAAAACGTAATCTCTTTGTTCTAGGATATAATTAGGAATAAAGCACCATTTGGGAGCGTTTATTCTTTATGAAACCATTAAGAGTTTGTTTTGTTTAAGTGTATTTTGAAGTTGGTGATATTGCTAAACTTCCCCAGTCTATTTTTCCCCCCCACATACCACTCTGCCCGGCCCCCGTCCCCGTTGATTGGCTGCCTCCCTCTCCCCGCCTGCATTATTATACAGCTCTGCGCTCCAATCTGGCCGCATAAACATGAGGATACCGTCACTTTAACAGAAGCGTTCCCACGACTGAGTCAGAGTTCACACTTGAACAGTCGTTTCGCTTTTTCCCAATTTTATTTGTGCCAGTCGAGACCTGTATGGCCCCATCGATCGCCATGTCAGCACTGACCGCCGGTGTGAAAAGCGAAGACCTCTCCCCCCGCTCGGTGCTCGTTAGCAGAGGCGAAATGCAGACCAGCCTGAGCCCCGCAGAGGAGACCGGGAAGCCAAAAGTCGCGATCCTGCCGTTCAGTGTCGAGGCGCTGATGGCTGATAGGAAGCCCAGCAGAGAGGTGCCATCTCCGGACGGCGCGGCCGGGACGTCCCGGGCGTTGGGGAAGGGGACGCGGATGGGGTCCTTCGCCGGTCTGGACGCTTCTGTTTCTGCTTTGCCGATGAGCTCTGCGTTTTCTGTGGGCGACATAATGAACATGTCCGAGGATGTGCTGATTAAACCCGAGAGCCCGGATAGTCAAGAGAGGACTTCGTGGATACAGAGTCCACGTTTTTCTCCAACTCCTCCAAGTAAGTTTTATTTAAAGTGCTTGTTAGGAATTCCCGCATAGGTAGATTTTAAATTGTGTAAGTTTAACGCTTACATTTAGGACACCTGCGTGTGTCAGCCCATTTTTCCACCAGATATTTTCAGTTTTTAAGATGTCGTGAAACTTTTGTTTTTTACTGGTTCGCTTTGTGTTCTTGCAGGACGTTTGAGTCCTCCTGCATGCCCGCTGCGCAAACACAAGACGAACAGAAAGCCCCGGACCCCGTTCACCACGTCCCAGCTGCTTGCCCTGGAGAGGAAGTTTCGCCAGAAGCAGTACCTCTCCATCGCGGAGCGCGCAGAGTTCTCCAGCTCCCTCAACCTCACAGAGACCCAGGTCAAAATCTGGTTCCAGAACAGAAGAGCCAAGGCTAAGCGCCTCCAGGAGGCAGAGCTGGAAAAACTGAAAATGGCAGCGAAGCCCATGTTGCCTCCGGCTTTTGGGATCTCCTTCCCCCTCGGCGCGCACGTTCCGGCGTCCTATGCGGGGACGCACCCATTCCAGAGGCACTCGCTGCCGGTGTCTCCGGTGGGACTATACGCCGCGCACGTGGGATACAGTATGTACCACCTGGCCTGAGGGAGGACGCAGACTGAGGGCAGTGGGACTACTTTTTTAAAGAGAGATTGGGCCCTTTCGCACCAGTGATGCGACAAAAAGAAGCATCCAGGTGGGGAGGTCAGTGTTGCATCTGGTCAGGGAGGGTAGGAGCAAGGCCTCCTAACGGACCCACACTGACGACCTTGTATTTTCTTCTCTTTTGACCTGGTCGGTACATTCTGAAACCGCAGAAATTATCCAACGATGTGTGTCATTTAATCTGAAGACTCACATGTTTCAGACAAAATTCTTTGAAGATGGATTTTTTTTTTTTTTTTTTTTGCAAATGTGGAAGATGTCCTGCAACCTTGCAACATATTTTGACCTTAAAATTAAGTGTGGACATTTAACAGGGCGTCCATGACAGCCAGGTGAAAGGTGACAGGACTTTTTCTCAGAGAGCTTGTCATTATTTTCGCAGCCATTTGGCTGGGTTTAAAAAACATCAACGAGTTGATGTCAAACTAAATTAAACCACGGCTTTGCAATTTTTATTTTCTTATTTTATTTTATCTTTTACTTCCATGTAACTGCGCAACCACATCGTGTCATCCAGTCCGTGAAATCTAGAGAACCACAGCATCTGTTTTTTGGTTTGTTTTTGTCAGATTTTTTATGTTTTGTTCAATAACAGCACTATCTGTTGTCGGATTGATTCCCTTACTTTTGGAAGGGAAAACTGTACTGTAAAGTAATGTACATTTGAAAAAAAATATCCTCATTTATATTCTGAATATATTTGTGACATAACTTAACAATAAATTGTTTATTCTTTTTTTTTTTTCCATGAAGTTTTTCGTTTTAAATGACGGTTGTTCATTTTATCTGCAGGAAATATCCATTAAATCTATATTAAACATATTTTAGAAGGATTTAACACAAAATAAACAGTTTTTTAGTGTTATAGATTTTAAAGAGGAGATTGGCGTTAACATCTAATTAAACAATGTAAAAGGTGAACGTTGACAGTCTGCTAGGGTTGTTCCACATAGGATAACCAAACCTGACTTTACATTTTTATATTCAGGCTAGATTTGGACAAGAGCTATGAACTGAAAAAAAAAATTGGAATCTTTTTTTTTTATTATCACAAAAGTCTTGTTCAAAGAAAAGGACTGGTCGACCTGCATGAAAAGTAGCCTACCTCCATGCAGCGCCCACAGTTTGGAGGATCAGGCCTGTTTTTGCTGGTCAAACTCACACATCTTGAGGAAAGTGTCGATCAGATGAAACACAGGTGGATTAAGAATGAGTTATTATAATATCACCAAAAGACATCATTTAATTGATCTGATCTCAGTCGAACCCTCTCATGGTCTCTGTTTGTGCACGTCCCTGCGTTGGTGTGCAGTGGATTTAAACATGTCATGTTATTTTGAGGAAAAGTTGCAACATCAGTATTTCCTGCTGATTCCAAATGTCGGTTTTCTTTCAATTTTACTGATTCAATTTTCTTTTTCTTTTTTTCTTTTCCAAGGGCTGTAATGCATAACAAAGGAAAATATGCTGCAGGCTCCTTAGTGGAGCTAGTAGTTTTGAAACCAAATGAAAATGAAGGATTTTAAACACTATTGACATTTATGCATCAAAGCATATGGGCCGTATCCTCTGATTTTTAATGTGCATACTGTTGGCTGATGCCTGAAAATGGGATTGGACTTCTTATTTCTGCTGCATTTATTGAATGGTGGTGAGGGGGGTCCGATTTATTAAACATTTGACCTGCTGATCACAGCTCTGACCCGATCATAGGAAAATTGTCTGATTCCGATCAAAGGCCGATTGATCGGTGCATCTCCGTGGGAAGTCTCTTCTTCGTTGTGTGGCTTTTTGCTTTGAAACATCTAACCCCGTGGACAATCACGTTTGCTGACTTTAAACCCAACAGATACATATTAAAAAGAGCTCAGAAACAATCAGCTGTGTCTGTAATTACGTGCGTTTGTGGTGTAAAGTGACACCTCTTTATATCCTGGGGAGGACCGAGCCAAGAGTTTTGAATCCCTGGAGTAAACGCATGTAGAAAATAACTGAACAGAAACTTAAAGTCATTTTCTGCCATCAGGGAACTTGGATGACAAAAGAGGGACCAGATAGGAGGGGAAGGGTGGAGGGAAATTAAAGACTGCTTCGCGGCGCTTTTAAAGGCTTTCTCCGGACTTTCCTGCCATTCAGGCAGGGGTTAAACTGGAGTAAAATAATTGCTGTAATGAGCAAAGGCAATCTGCCGCAGACAGAGGCCGGCTCCAGCGAGGCTGTAGCTCCAGGCAAGGCGGAACTTTTATCATTCCTAAAATGTCAACGGGGGACTGGGACGGGCAACACTTTCAGCGCAAAGCGCTGTGATTTCCTCCCGAACAACAAACCAAAACCAAACCTCTTCACTTTACTCAGGTACAATCCCTTTCATTTAGCTTTTATTATTTAAAAATCAGTTGAATTAATTTCAGATGTTTTCTTTGGCTTGACTCCTCAGATCATCTGCGCTCCGTCTCATCCAGCACGCAGGCATGAATTAATACATAATCCCGGACAATAAGTTCAAATCACACGGATGGACGCTCCTTCTGAAAGGAGCAGAAACTTGACACAAAGGAGCCAAAGAGGACCAGTCCTCTCCTCTGAAGCCTTTCATTCCTTTTTTTTCCCCCCCACCGCTCTCTATCCTGCCAGGGGCCAAACACAAAACAAAAGTGGCTTGTTTATATGGTCGAAAAGATCACAGGAGGTTCTTCTGACTCCGTAGTAAAACCTCTTGATCCCCAAATGAGACAAATAGGTTATCATTTTGGATAAATGGTTATGAAAAGAAGAGGTCTTTAACCTTTGAATGGAGGAGATATTATAGACAATTTAAACTTTAACAAATGTCTGTTATGCAAAATAAAAACATTTTCATTCAAAAACATAAGCCGATTTTGCCTTTTTATGTCCTTGCAGGTAACTACACGCCTGTCCAGCGTCACATGCAGCCTATAATAACACCACATGAATGTTATAAATCATGGCTCAAAGATAGCCATCACCGGCAATTTCTTGCGGATGTCTCTCCGCTAAAAGCAAGGAGGCCAATAAAACTTGCCTCCTGCAGAAAACCAGATGTTCATGTTTTAACGGGAAATTACAGTAAAATCAGAGTATATGTTTTCAGAAATGAATCTCGGAATAAGCTTACCATGCAGTCAGCTTTGAGGAATTAAATAAGGGGCAATATTTAAAACGGACAGATGTAAATTGTCCCGCATTTTATGTGTGGTTGTGGTCTGGATTCAGCAATAAACCTGATTAAGAAGCGGATGGATTCAGCAACAGACTTTTTTTTCACCGCGACCCACTATGGAAGAAGCGGTAGAAAATGAATGACTGACTGACATTTAGGTATAGTTATTTTAATATTTTAAGTGTATACATGAGCTGTTTTACAGAGAATATGCTGGTGCATATATGTGGAAAAATAGAAGCTGCTAAAAACTTGCTTGAATGAGGAAATTAGTTTATGTATTAGAAAGTCCACTAGAGGGCAGCACTGCCCTTGTCCCCATGCCTCAAAAGGTTGAAATGTGCTGCGGTCATCTGACTTTGGCCTCCCAGTTCTGTGCTTAGCAGAGACAAGAATAAAGTCCTCAACGGTAAATCTGTTAAACCATTAAACACTATATCAAACTGAAATGTATTATTAACCTTAATCATTATAAAAGCCAAAACCGATTAAGGTGTATTTGGTGTACACAGGGGAATAATTTAGAGATTGAGTAATTTCCTAATGCAGGCTAATGAGCAACATTTCAGAATAGAATAAAATAGTCTTTATTGTCTTTGTCCTAGGGGGCGGGGAGGGTAGGTTTTATTTAGTGGCATTCGAGTAAAGGGAGAGAGATCCCAAATCTGTCAAAAAATACCTATTTGCTTAGCACTCAAATATGGCCTTTAAGGAGGTAAGAAGAAAGCTCTTGTTGAAAGACCACCATAAGAAGTCTAACTTGCAGTTTGTCACTTGCCAGGTCTGGACACAACACATAAACTAAGGTGCACTGGTCAGATGACACAACAAGTGAACTTTTCAGCTTACATGCAAAATAAGGAGGAAAGCTAACATTAGACACCTGAGCACACATTCCCCATAGTGAAACACGGTAGTGGCAGCATCATGCCGTGGGATGCTTTCCATCAGAAGAGACAGGATTTGCTTCAGGTAGGCTGGTGCATGGATGCGTCTAAAAGTTACAGAACAGTGGCTCTTTAGGAGTAGAGTTAGAGACCCATGGTTTAGCGGAGTCTTGCGCTGAATGGTCAAGTCAAAGTCCAGACTTATATCCAATTCAAAATCTGTGGCAAGACTTGAGAACTGATGCTCAGATGTGCCCTTTTCAGATATTTTAACATGATAGATGAAACTTTATAGCGTCACAAAAAATGGAAATATTAAAGGGGTGTGGAAACTTTAGCAAGGGTCTACAGTGAGATACGATGGATACCAAATAAAGTCTTGTCAGAAGTACATCAACTGTACCATGCATGTTCTGTAAATACATTCCTAGTCTTTAACATTAAATAAATCAACAGCCTAAAAAGATGAATTAGGGGAACACAGGGGGATAACATGTTTAACAGCAACGCAGCCTCTCTCAACAGCCTGCTTGACTGACCAGCACAATTATTATAAACAGAGTAGAGAATGTGCCGGTCATCTATTGGTGGAAACATTTCCTTATGTGCACTAATGAGGCAACATTTTTCTTAAAAAAATGCAATAAAAGTGCTAAATGTGATGGAAAATTGCCTGAAAACCCTATAAATGAATCGGAATCACAAACTGCATGGTCACTACTTTAATGTGAATAGGTTTGTGATGTGTTCTTTATGAGGGAATTTTTATTTTAACAAAGCAGAGAATGATTGCTGATTGCGCAGCGTTTAGCGTTTTTGGTGCAGTCCCTGAACACTATATTGCCACGGACCCCTGCGGTTTTAATGTTCTGTTCTCGTTTTGCTTTTAAGAGTAGGTGCATTGTGCGGCCCTATAATTATGATTAATAAGAACAGCAATTAGGCTTTATAAGCGCACTGTGGGCCGGTTTTCCTTATAAGCCACATGGAGCTGACTAACAGTTTGGTCCTTTTAGGGTCAGTTTATTACAGCTGTGAGGAGCTCAGACATGACGGTTCAGAAGCAGGGTCTAATACAAAGTAAAACGAGTTTGGAGAATTCTGGGGATTCCTCACTGAGCAGATATAACTCCAGTTCCCAGTATGGCAAAATGCCTGCTGGATATTGTGGCATTATAGGGTTGCGCACATTGCAATGCAACATTGTGGTTGCAGAATTATACTCAAAACACCATAATCAGTTTGGAAATGTGTGTTAACCACATGGGCAGTTTGTTTAATCCATTCATGGATAATAATGTTAAAGAAATTATCGACTTTGTGCAAAGAAAAAATTTTGGAATCCTAAAGTTTGACAATGATTTTACTCAAATATGCAATGCTTTGCAATTGTATTCAGAAATCCTTCTCATTCAGTCAGGTTGCAAGCACAGATTTCAATGGATTGGAAGGTAAACATCTGCCTGAATCTCAAGTCTTCCTACAGGATGCCTTCTAAGATTGCTAGTGTTTAGCACCATCCATCTTCTCTTCAGCCTTGTCTGTGTTCTGATGAAAAGAAACCGCTGCTGTCATAAGATGCTGTTTTTTAGGGGTGGACAGCCTTTTATTTTGACCCCAGTTTTCTCAAGTTTATCTTAGTTAGGGAGGTAATTGTAGGTAATCGTCATTTGGTTTATTTATTTGAATAGTTAAGTTCTGGCCAATATTTTCAGATAGTTTCCTATTGTTTATTGTTTTGGCATTAGCCCAACCTAAGATTAAACCCAGCCTGAATCTAAAATTAACATAACATACTGGAAATAAATGGTTGTAAAATAATACAAATGTGTTTTGTGGCTACTTGAAGTCTGATACCGATGGATCACCTGCATGTAGTGTCCTGGACACCCCTACACAGGCCATAACAAAATCCATAGCCTGGTGCTGCCATTACCATGTTTCATGGTGTGTTCCAGTGTGCTCAGGAGACAGGCGATCTTAGTTTTTCTTCAAAATGTTCTCCAGTTGACAGATTCCTCACCCTGAGCTCTAGATCTTTGCAGCTCCTCCAGAGCTACCATGGGTCCCTTGGCTGCTTCTCTGATTTAATGCTCTCTTTGCCCAGCCTGTCAGTTTAGGTGGATGGCCATGTCTTGCTAGCTTTGATGCTGTTCTATCACTAACGTTCTCTAACACCCTCCGAGACCTTCTGAGAAGGATTAAATTTATGCTGAGAATAAATCAAAGGTAGGTGGAGCTTTTTTACTCATTACGTTCCCTCTGAAAGCATTTGGGTGCCCTGGATTTTATGTAGGGGTATCAGAGTAAATAGGGTTGAATACAAATGCTGCCGTGCTTTTAAATTTCTATTTGTATGAATAGAAAAACAAAATGCTTTTTTAACCCTCTTCACAGTTATGCACCATTTTTTCTTGGTCGACCATATGAAATCTAAGCAAAATACATTGAAGTTTGTGGTTGTTTGAAAATATGTGGAAAACTTTAGAGGATGTGAATAGTTTTGCAAAGCACTGTACACAATGAGAGATGATGAATATTCAATAAAGACTTGTCTTAGACTACTAAAGCAGTAAAAAGTGAAACAATCCTTGTAATTGTGCAGTGTGGTACTTGGCTAACTAGCACCATCTGCTGATGGACTTAAGTACCTTAAGCCTGTTGTTTCGCCCAAAAGAAGAACCCTGACTACAAACCTGCTTGTTTCTGAAGATGCTCATGATTCTAACGCCTAAACATCAGCATATCTACTGCTTGATTACTTCTTCGAACACAAGCTCAAGATGACTACATGAGTAGGCCGCAGGGATAAAAGATAACCATGGAAAGTCAGGTCAGAATAAAAATTATATTTAAAAATAAAACTTTGGAGAATTTGTGAGTGAACTATTCGCAGCAATGAAGCAAACCAGGCAAAGCACAGCAAAAGCATTGATTAAAATTTTGAAACAGAGAAGTAATATAGCATGTTTGCATATGTTTTTAATTAATATCAGTCAGTTGATGAGTCATTTATTATCGTAGAAAAAACACTGCGCCACTTAAATGGTTTCTGTTATTTATTATCCGGCTCAAATATTCTAAACTTGTTTCTATGAATAGAGCAGTCCAACACGTTCTTCTTCTCAGCATTTCAGAACTTGAGGTACATTTCAATCCATAACCCAAAAGTAGATTTGAATGTATGTTTAAACTGGGACAGGTCCCCTTAGGGATGCACGATACATTGGCATTAACATCAACGTCGGCCAGTGTTAATCATTTTTTAACATACTGGTATCAGTTCGCTTATTAAAACTGGGTAAAACTGGGTAAAACTGGGTAACATTGCTGTTATCTGCCATAACAGCAATGTTGATGTCACATATTGATATCGGCCGAAATTGATGTGATGGTACATCGCTAGGTTATATTATAGGTAAATCTCATTAAAATCCATAATCATTGTGATTTGGGCCATGTGGGTGGTTGCCCAGGGTGGCATTAGAAAAGATTTCCATGTTAAGGTTTTTGGCCAACATGTAGAAATCACTCAGGGACACAGGAATTAAACAGTAAGTGGTTTATTTAGAATAGATTATTCTTAGTAAGATCTATCGTCTTTGTTTAAATTGAAGAATTTATGGGAGGCCCCCCGATGTTTTGGGGGCGCTAAGCATTTGGCTTAGTTTGCTTATGCCTTGGGCTGGCACTGACACGCATAAACCAGGATCATGACAAAAGGGAACAAGCAGATAAAAGCCATATAACATATCTGTTAGATTTGTCTGGAACAGGGATGTCCAAAGTGGATCCTCGAGGGCTGGTTTCCTGCATGTTTTAAATGTTTCCCTGCTTCAGCACACCTGATTTCCATTTATGACTGATTAACAGGCTTTTGCTGAACTGCAGTCATCTGAATCAGGTGTGTTAAAGCAGGTAAACATCTAAAGCATGCAGGACATCAGCCCTTGAAGAGTGACTGTACACCCCTGGTCTAGAACATGTTTTCTGTTGCCTTTTTTGCATGTGCAGTGTTTAAAATAAGAAGAGTTTTTTGCCCAGGGGCGTTACAATGCTTCTTTTCTACTTGGTAACAAATCATACCGTAGGGAAGCCATGTTTGCTTTAAATGGTGCCACAGAACTAATTGACTTTATTCGTCGCACCTTTTAAACACTTGCCAAGTCTTTTCTGCCAATGCCAAACAATTTATTCTGCTAATGATTCCTGTTTTGAGTGTCTGGTAGCACAGGTAGCTACTGACAATGGGGTGCTTCAATGTCCCCTGCGACAGTGGTGAGCTGGTTTCTGCTGACGTTGGACTTTCTTCTTACCATTCAGCTTGCTTTGAAGAGCTATTTTTTTATTTTATTTTATTTTATTTTATTTTATTTTATTTTACCAGTGCAGAAAACCAGCAGGGGAAACAGTAAAAGTTCTTTCTATGTTGCTAGATCACAATAGATAAACTATAAGAATCATGTTGTGCGAACAATTCTTCTGTCTGCATAAAAAACGGCTCATGGTTATACAATGGAACTTATAACCTAAGGGGTTATATTATAAACACTGTACAATAGTTTGCTTGTGCATCACTTTTTTAGTAGTAGCAGATTGTAAAATAATGACGTGCTTCATGTTTTTAATGTTGTGAAATCATTCGGACTCTATAAAATAATGGTTAAAATAAATCCATGTCCAAACTTCACATGTTATTTATATTTTAGTAAATTTATTTTCATATTTTAATCAATACTGTTTTTATTTTATGCTGGTCCATATAACACCATTCTAGCAGTGTTCTACATGTGACTCTGAATGCAATAACGCAGTTCAAGCAGCAGAGGCCAGCAAAGGACAGGACTGAAATCAACAAAGCAAACTTGTAAATAACAACAATGCCACATGGTAACCTTGCTATCGGTAAAAGAAATAATGATGCCAAGCTAAAATATATGGCGTTCCCCGTTTTTATGCTGTTTTTGCTGTGCAGTTGGGAAATATTTTGTGTCAAAGTTACATTTTACCCTTAGGTCATCCCCATGTCTCAGGTTAAACCTAATATAACAGCTATGCTAACTGGTTGAAAAAAATGAAGTACTTTCTTATAACACTTTCATTGCTGGTGTTTCACAACTTTTTCCACATATACAGGTCCTTCTCAAAATATTAGCATATTGTGATAAAGTTCATTATTTTCCATAATGTCATGATGAAAATTTAACATTCATATATTTTAGATTCATTGCACACTAACTGAAATATTTCAGGTCTTTTATTGTCTTAATACGGATGATTTTGGCATACAGCTCATGAAAACCCAAAATTCCTATCTCACAAAATTAGCATATCATTAAAAGGGTCTCTAAACGAGCTATGAACCTAATCATCTGAATCAACGAGTTAACTCTAAACACCTGCAAAAGATTCCTGAGGCCTTTAAAACTCCCAGCCTGGTTCATCACTCAAAACCCCAATCATGGGTAAGACTGCCGACCTGACTGCTGTCCAGAAGGCCACTATTGACACCCTCAAGCAAGAGGGTAAGACACAGAAAGAAATTTCTGAACGAATAGGCTGTTCCCAGAGTGCTGTATCAAGGCACCTCAGTGGGAAGTCTGTGGGAAGGAAAAAGTGTGGCAGAAAACGCTGCACAACGAGAAGAGGTGACCGGACCCTGAGGAAGATTGTGGAGAAGGGCCGATTCCAGACCTTGGGGGACCTGCAGAAGCAGTGGACTGAGTCTGGAGTAGAAACATCCAGAGCCACCGTGCACAGGCGTGTGCAGGAAATGGGCTACAGGTGCCGCATTCCCCAGGTCAAGCCACTTTTGAACCAGAAACAGCGGCAGAAGCGCCTGACCTGGGCTACAGAGAAGCAGCACTGGATTGTTGCTCAGTGGTCCAAAGTACTTTTTTCGGATGAAAGCAAATTCTGCATGTCATTCGGAAATCAAGGTGCCAGAGTCTGGAGGAAGACTGGGGAGAAGGAAATGCCAAAATGCCAGAAGTCCAGTGTCAAGTACCCACAGTCAGTGATGTTCTGGGGTGCCGTGTCAGCTGCTGGTGTTGGTCCACTGTGTTTTATCAAGGGCAGGGTCAATGCAGCTAGCTATCAGGAGATTTTGGAGCACTTCATGCTTCCATCTGCTGAAAAACTTTATGGAGATGAAGATTTCATTTTTCAGCACCTCCTGGCACCTGCTCACAGTGCCAAAACCACTGGTAAATGGTTTACTGACCATGGTATCACTGTGCTCAATTGGCCTGCCAACTCTCCTGACCTGAACCCCATAGAGAATCTGTAGGATATTGTGAAGAGAACGTTGAGAAACTCAAGACCCAACACTCTGGATGAACTAAAGGCCGCTATCGAAGCATCCTGGGCCTCCATAAGACCTCAGCAGTGCCACAGGCTGATTGCCTCCATGCCACGCCGCATTGAAGCAGTCATTTCTGCCAAAGGATTCCCGACCAAGTATTGAGTGTATAACTGTACATGATTATTTGAAGGTTGACGTTTTTTGTATTAAAAACACTTTTCTTTTATTGGTCGGATGAAATATGCTAATTTTGTGAGATAGGAATTTTGGGTTTTCATGAGCTGTATGCCAAAATCATCCGTATTAAGACAATAAAAGACCTGAAATATTTCAGTTAGTGTGCAATGAATCTAAAATATATGAATGTTAAATTTTCATCATTACATTATGGAAAATAATGAACTTTATCACAATATGCTAATATTTTGAGAAGGACCTGTTATTTGGCTTTTGTTCTGCAAAGTTCAACTGAGAAACACATTTGTTGAGGAAGAATAAAAATAAAAAAGTGCAATAACCTTTTTTGAACCACAGCTTGATTCATTTTTAGTATTTAATCATCTTAGGGTCAAATCTGTCGTGAATTAAATTGAATCTGCTAAACCCACGGTAAAGATCCGAGCAAAATGTGGGACAAAAGGCTGACAGTAACACTGAAGCAGATGCAGGAATTTCCATCCAGTGCTGTTTGTGTTCTACATGCAACAAACTGTTGCATTCTCCAAATGGCTAGACTATAGAGTAGGGTTGCAGAACAGAATCCTTTTCTTCCAGGATTGGCAAAAATCTCCCACAACCTTGTGGAAGGGCAGTGCCTGTGAGTGGGCAGCAAAGCCTCGGTGACCCGTCCCCTCCTTGTCTTGTGTCATGATGTATGTTTGGATGGGTTGTACTGGAATTCTAATTTCCCCTCGGGGATCAATAAAGTATCTTTGAATTGAATTGAAAGATGTTTTATGTTCTGACTGAAGCCTGAATTTTATGGCAACAATTCTTAAAGGTTTGTTTTGGCACAAAAACAAGACTGTGAATCACAAAAAACAACCATACCATACCATTAGTAAATCATTGTGGTGACACCTTCATTCTCTGGGGTTTCATTTCTTCAGCTGGAATAAGACTTATTGTGAAGGTGAATTAAATTATGAAAATATGAACAAATCTCTTTAGACCAAATACCTGAACCAAAACCTTCGCCTACACAGCTGAAGATAAGCAGGGATTTTATTTTACAGCTTGACTCTAAAGGCCAAGCAAACATCCATATCAACAAAAAAATTACTTCATGAATTGAAAATTCTACTTTTCAAATGGTCTAACCAGGGTTCAGAACTAAATCTGAAAGAAAATCTTTGGGGTCACCTAAAGGTAACTGTGGACAAGAAAAAATCCTCACAATCTAATAGATTTAGAGAACTTTGGCAATGTAGAATGGGCAATATCTAGAAGTGGGATGCTGATAAACTCATACAAAACAGAGGGGAACATGAATTAAACAAATGGTGCTTTAGTTTAAAAGTTTGCACACTTATGCAACCAGGTTATTGCACATTTTTTAAATATTTTTGTTCTAAAAGATTAGTTCATTTCTCAGTTGCATCATGCAGGATAAAAGTCAAACTATATAAATCACTAAGGATCGTCATGTTCTGGATCACTGGGTACATCTGGATCTTTTACAACCAGGTGACATTAAAGTAAAAAAAGAACAACTCCACCTAAGAAGGCTTAGATGAGATTTTTATGTCCCTGTTCACAATGTTGCTGATGCAGCCATGCTTGTGTTTGAACAATTTTCAGCTCTACCACAGTGTTGGACTCATAGCTCAGCAGTTTTACTATACCATAACTATAAGGTGGTGTTTATGGACCACCTTGTCTACTATTTATTCAAAGAAGAGAAGAAGATATGAAGTTTGACAAAAATTTTCCACCAGTTCTCGTAGTTTCTGAGTGACATATTTTCCAAATGTAAACAACAGGGAATCTCCTCTTACAATATTTTGTCACACTAAGTACCCTTTTCCATTTCTTTCTGTTCCATTTTAAACAAAAGTTTAATCCTCACAAATGCCACAAAGGAAATGTTGGGTCTAGGTGGTCAACTGTAGAGGTACCTGATGCCCTTTTGTGCACTACTTAGGCTTTTTCGTATCTCCAAGTTTCTGCTCGACCATGAAAGCCTGTGTGATGTAACTTTGGTACCCACCCACTAGAGTTCAGGTGATAAAGAAAACGACTATTCAGGAAATGAACACAAGAAGAAAAACGCAGTGCTTGTTTCCAAGAAACCCAGTGAGGAAATTATCTCCCAGGGACAGCAATTATACAAAAACTGGCCCGATATTCTAGTGAGAAAGTACTTTATTTTTGCACTTCAGCTCAGTGTGCAAATAAGTGCATTTACCGCCTTCTACGAGGCTTTAATGAAAACTCTATGTCTCTGAGTGCAACACGATGTTTTAGCTGAGCTAAAAATAGTATGAATAGGTGCACATGCTTCTCAGCGTGGCCCAAGTGACTGGTACAAATGGACAAAGAGGCATGTAAGGCTTTAAAGATGACTCAGTTGGGGAAGCAATTAATTGAAGAGTGAACCTTGAACAATGTATTTAGTTTAGCTCAAGTTTAATCGTTTGTGTATCAACTGGTCATTTTGCTACTTTGCTGTTTCATATTTGTGTCCTGTTTCTTGTGCCAGTCCTTTTGGGTACAAAAAGGAGCTGCATGCCAAATGATATTGATCTTACCAATTCTGTGTCAATTTGTATGTTTTGAAACGATTCATCATAGTCTCGGTTTATTACATCCCAAAAACCTGCCATCTAACAGAAGTGTGTACTTTAGAGATCTACTGAGTAGAATGATGTAAAACAAAAAAAATAAGGATGTACAAACTGATAGGAAAGGAACATTTTTATTACTTTAAGGGAACATTTACTGATTGTGGGCATGTACAGCATATTAGAGAGATTTTATATTTCTCTGAAGAGTCCTTCCTATTCATAATAAGAAAGCAGCAGAAACATCACAACTCCTTTCATACAAAGTCTATACAAGAACATTCAGAAAATTACAAACTGTACGAGGGAGAAAGGTCCCTTTCTTCTCCAACATGTTGAAGGACCATGTTCAAGCCTTCAGATGTTTACAGGACACCCACAGCGCTGCTGCTGTGTGGAAAGCTCACAGTTACACAGCTTATTTCTGTTAATGGTGTACAAACCTTTGATCAGACCTGGTAAAGAAGCAGTGGTCAGTCTGCATTCACAAGCATCTAGTACTGGTTTATTATTTCAAGGTTTTCATCGGCATGGCTGGCATTCAGCTAATTTCCTGTGGAAAGTTCTCCGCTCGCTGCTGGAATGAAACCACACGTGTCCACTGACATGCAGACTGTCACCCAACCCTCAGCCAGTTGGCATGCAGGACATGAAACAACCCTGTCTTCGGTGTTATATAAATGCTGTTACTGCTCTACATTTGGCTACTATGGATTTCTATGAAGCTATGTCTATATATGAGATTGTGAACAGTCTCATCTGTCCTCCTGCAGCACCTGCAGCCTGTCTTCTGCTAAGTTTGGGCTGCTACGTCCAGTGTCGATAGACTCACAGTCATCTGTGAAAAACACCAAGTCCTGTCAACAGAAAAATAATTAAACACAATTAAATGCACGTTTATATTTGGTCAAGGGGCTCCAGCTCAAAAGTATAAAAAACACAGCTGAGAGGCTCTCACCCGGTAACAGACTCTGGTGATGATGTTGTACAGGTTCTGGATTTTCTGTTTCAACAGGACCATTCTGGGCTTCTCCCTGCAGTTTGGGTCGGGATGGTTCAGCACCACATAGAGAAAGTCACGCAGTTTGTTGGTGATGCATGCGTTCTAAGGAGATAATACAATGCTTTTCAAATGGTGTGAACTGGTGGTCCTCTCAAGTTTCTCCAGAGATGTTTTCAACAGATCTTCATTTGACTGGAACATGTGTCTCAAGCTTGATGCAAAACCATCAATTAAATGTAGCTCTTATCTGATAATAAAATAATTTATGTTGAACTGAAACAACAACCAGAGCAGAGCAGGTTTCCCTTTTTTTCCCCGTTTCCCCACATGCTTTAACATCATTTCCAACTTACATGCACATCAATGTGGATGACAGGTAGACCTCCAGCACACACTTTCTACAAACCAATCAACACGATGAGAATTAGAAGACATAAAAGCTGCCAGTCTAACATGAAAACTGCAACAGTGAGGAGCTCTTACGGTGAGGCGGAAAGTGTGGATCTTATTCAGCAGGGTCATGATTTCTTTGCTCAGGCTGAGCGCTCTGGAGTAGCAGGTCGGAGGAGTGCAGTCATACTGAAGCAAGGCGCTGAAGAAGCAGAGAGCCGCCAGTCCCAGCCTCATGTCTGTCAGCTCTAAACAGTCCAGCTGCTTGTGCAGGACTCCTAACAAGTAAACTGCAGAAAACGTCTGGCTGCACTTTTAAGGATGGAGAAGAAGTAAAAAAAAAGAACAATGAGGATGACGTGGAGGAACTGGAAGCCTCAGCGGGGAAAAAAGAAAACACTGAAGGCACTGTTGGATCCTGAAGCTTTATTTTAGTCTGCTAAAAGCAGATCCAATAGTTTTTGTCTGCTTGTTCTGGTTGGTTAATGTAGACTATAAATATCCTAAATATATTTCAGAATTTCTCTCCATGTTGAAAACAAGAAAAGCAAATCACAGCATCAGGGTTTAATCTTTGTAATAAAGTCATCTGAGTTAAGTTTCTCAATACATTCATACATACTGAAATTATACATTTTGGCAGTGTGGGAGAATATATTTTTTTTGACAGAAATAAAAACACTAACATTTCCATGACATGTCAATTTACAACATTTGCATCTCAAACATGCTGCTTCCTTGTGTGACATCATGGGAAAATGAAACGAAATTAGCCAAGATGTCAGGAGAAGAATCCTCAACATCCTCAACAAGTCTGGCTCGTACTAAGGTAGAGTTTCCAGACGCCTGAAGGTGCCACCTTCATTTGTTCAAACATTTCTATACAGGTATAAACTGTGGGAATGTCCAGTCATCTGACTGTACCGCCAGAGTCCAATTCTGTGCTCCATAAATGTAAAAAGTGAGTAGCAACCCCAAAACTAGTCCTGAGATAGACATCACAAAGCCCTGATCTTAGTCCACAGAAAACCTATGGGTAGAGCAGAAATGTGTGTATGAGCAAGGCAGCCTACAAACCTGACCCAGTTACACCAGTTCTGTTTGGATAAAGGGTCCAAAGTCCCAGGAAACTATTGTCAGAAGTGTGTGGAAGGACAAATGCTAGATCAGACTGCTACAGTTTAAAAAGCCATTCTGCCAAATACTAAACTTCTGAGTTTGAAGAAAGTAAACTATTCTGATATGCAGCAAATAGAAATAATCTTGGTAATCCCAGTTGACCTAAAACAGGAAAAGTTTGGTCTGATTTAATATCAGACAGTGAGGGAAAAAACAGGTTATGCTTTTAATTTCAAGTCAGAGAAATTATCACAGCACTTTAACATGTAGAGGACTATTTTAAAGAACGGATCTGGCGGTTCTCCAGCAGACATTCATTGACCCCCCCACAGAGTATGCTACAAAAGACCATTTCTAAAAAACTGACTCTACAGATTACTGTATCCAACCATTTTAATGGTAAGTTGAGTGGGAGGGAAAAGTGCACAAGTAACAGACTTTCCTGCAGCTTCGAGAGGATTGTGAAGCAAAGTCCATTCAAGATGGAGTTAGTGTTTCAATCAAGGAAGCTGGCTTCATTCGTGCACATTGGTGGTGTTAAGTCAGTCCTGAACCAGAGATGACACCTGGGCTAAGGAAAGAAAGGATTGGACCGTTGCTCAGTGGTCCAAAGTCCTTTATCAGATGAAAATTAGCATTTTATTCAGAAATCAAGGTTTCAGTCTAGAGGAAGGTCTGAAAAGCAGAGAATCCAGGTTCTGTTAAGCCCAGTGTATGTCGGTGATGATTTGGGGTGTCATGTTATCTGCTGGTGTTGGTCTACAATAATTCCCTAACCCACATTTCAATATTTAAATTCCTTTTTTCTATTGTTCTTGTGCAATTTTTTAATTTTCTGAGAAACAGAATTATGAGTTATCATAAGCTGTAAGGCATCATCATCAAAACAAATAGAAATAACTGGTTGAAAAACATCACTTTGTGTATAATAAATCTATATACAGGTTTCACTTTTTGAACTGAAATAAAGTAACCTTCTGATGATATTCTAATGTGATAAAATCTACCTGAATCTGAAAGATCTTAAGGAGGAAATACAAAAAGACACACAGTGTAAGAAGTCGGTTGCCTTTAATTGAAACAAAGCCAGATGCTACATGCATGTTAAAAAGTAGAAAAATATGCTGTTTTAGCTCCAAAGTAAAACTCAATTCATTTGATTTTCTTATGATCATATATTTACAACATAATAAAAACATTGTAAAAAGACATTGTATGTGAGCCTCAGGTTGTAGGAGCAACCGAGCCTTTCTTGAAATTAAGAAAATTCCTCTTCTTTTTCCTTTTCGGGACAACTGCAGTGTTATTAGATTCAGGTGGATTCCGAAACACAAACAGGCGCTCTCTGGTGGCGGGGCTGCCCGGTGCACTGCAGGCAGAGGCCGAGGTCATGTTTTCCTCTGCAGGGCCATGCACTGCCTCCCTTATAGCATCCACAGGCTGCTGTGCTTTTGTGAAAACGTCCTGCTTTCCTCTACTCTCTACTAGAAATGGTCCCGCATCACTTGGAAGCAGGAGATGGGATCTGGGGAGCAGTTTTTTCAAAACACTCTGCCTCTTTTCCTGAAGCCTGAGAGATCTGGAACACAAAGGGGCCGTTGTTAGCTGCATCGGAGTATTTAGGTGCTTACCTCATGCATCTGACCGCTAACGCCAAGCCACAACCATTCCTCTGATCAAAGCCATATTTCACTTCAGTTTGGGATTTGTCAATGATGTTCCCGAACCACTGAGCCATTAGTTAGTCCTGGTGGTAGTTTAACATCAGGCCTTTATTTGGGTTGATGATCACAGAAACGTGTTGAACCCACCTCTCTCTTTCCATGGCGCCGTTTGGCATATTTGTAATGTTTTTCCGCACCACAATTTCCCTCAGTCTGACAGGAATGGCTCTGTTCTGCTCCCCAGCACATCTGCAGAAAGAGCCACAATCATATCATGAAGCAACTCAATGGCTTCACATCAAAACCTGTAATGTCTGAAGCCTTTTCCACAAAACAGTGTTCTCATCCAGAGATGACTTCAGGGAGTCCTCAGTGTGAAAGAAAAGAGGTTTCACTGCCAGAGGTTGGCGTGAACCCCATGATGCAAAGCTTAACATCTGATTTCTGCTCATATTTTACCAGCATTCAAACCAGGTGCGAGGGAAGCGCGTCTCATCCACAGCTCGGTGGAATGGCTGCCTATCACAGCCAGCGTCTAAACACCAAGGTGCGGCTGCGAGGCAGCAGTTGCATGCGCAAGCAGTGCATATGGTGCCTGCCTTGCAAAAGTATTTACACCCCTACAACTATTTCACACGTGTTTTATAAGGACTTTATGCAATAGATCACATAAAATAAAATCAGTGCAAGAAATCCACAAACACACTACTAAGCCATACGTATCACGTCATCTCGCTCGAATAAGATTATAAAATGGCTGCAAAAGCTGAATTTCCCAAAGACAAAGAACAGTAAGAAAGACCTAGAAAGGGAAAACAACATCCCGTATGTTCTGTTGGATTCCTAAGCGACCTCATGCTGGAGACATTCCTCATCAGTAGAGTAATCCGAACTCAGCAGGAGACAGAAAACAGGAAGAGAGGGAAATGAAATGATGAGTAAAATCATTTATCTTTTCATCTTAGCTCAGGGTAAAAGGACTGCAGCGGAGCTGTGCACAAACTGTACTTCTTATTTAAATTAAAGATAATACTTGGAGATGGCTGCGTTTCAATGAGCTTCTGTGCGAACATTGATGGTTTCACTACTTCACTTAAAAAGCTTCTCTCATGAACCACAGAGATTTAGCTGCTGAAACCTTCACTGGTTACCAAGTCAAGTCAAGTTTATTTATATATAGCGCTTTTCAGCAACAAGGGACTCAAAGCGCTGTACATGAGGAAAAACATTACGATACAGAAAATCAAACACAGAAAAACAGATTAAATGACATTAATAATCCTTGGGGGTTTACTGGTAAGAGCTGGTTCTAATCCAATCTTTCTAATAGAGGCAATAAACTCATTAAGTCCTCTATGGTAAGGAATTAATTATGTGCTAGAAGAAAAACGATAATATTAATCCTTGAGGTCACTGGTATGAGGCAGCTGTGGTCCCATCATTCAAATAGTATCAGTCATGGGCACTCACTGAAGTCTAAGTAGAGAAGCTGGGTCACTGGTACAAAGTTGTTGTAGTCCAGACTTTCAAATACTAATAATTGGCTTTCACTGGTATGAAATAGTTGTAATACAATCCTTCTAAGAAATCTAAAAATCTATGAAGTCATATTTAGGTAAAAAGAAGATAGGAAGAAAGACCACATTGGGTAAGAGGAGGGAAAATAAATCATATTTCACATTTTATCCTTAGCAGGATACAGTTTGAGATATCAAAAAAAACAAAACCTAAGTACAAATAAGCAACATATATACGAGACAACATATAGCAGAGATACGGTGAAGGCTGTATGTCAGGGGTGCGTATGTTTATATGAGCATGTGTGTGTGTGTGCAAAGCAAGTCCATGAAGCACTGTCACAAAGGCCATTGTCCTTGAAGGTACGATGGAGGGTTCATCAACCGGCCACAAAGTTCTGAGCAGGTCCACAGATGTCCTCAGGGAAGGGAGGGGGCAGAGCGTCATGTTTACGTAACTTCCAGGAGAAGTTGAAGGTAATCAGCCGTCAAGGCCGTGCAGGGGAGCCAGATTCAGAAAAAAATAATTATTTGGGTCAGGCTGATTCTTAATTTTCCGTCAGCCTTGAGAGTCTCCTGGTGCTTCTCAATGTCAAAATCCAAACAGTCAAATTCCAGGTCTTTCGCCAGATCCGAGCATTAAACTTCTCCAACCAGTTGAGGTGAAAATACAATCTTTTCAGAAATTGAAGGGAAGCAAAGTAACACGAGGCAGCGGATTCATCCAAAGATGCGTGTTAGCTGATGCAGATCTGCTTGTGACTACAGCAGCTAAAAGAAAGATGCTGGTTGTTCACTAATGTTCTCTAACAAACCTCTCACAGAACACATGGATCTAATTACAAGGAAACTTGCTTCTGAAGGATACAGTTTGGATTTCATTTAGAGGCATCAGAGTGAAGTGGTGCAAATACACTGTGCACTAGTTTGTGTTGGTCTATCACACAGAATCCAAATAAAATATACTGAAGTTTTAAAATGTGAAAAGGTTTACGGTGTGAATACTTTCGCTAATCACTGTTTTATCAGCCTTAATGCACACATTCAGCATGTGGCGTATGCAGCAAAGTCTCAAGATAATCCTGAGTTTGTTTTTTTTTTATTGAGAAACATTAGATTTTTATTTTAGAAGATATTAAAATGTTTTTTTCTTTTTAAAAAACTAGAAAAAGCTAAATAAGATCAAATACCTTAAAGGCTACTGAAGCCAAAATGTACATTGTTATAGGGGTTAAAATGAAGATCTTTGCCTGTCCAAGAATGGTTGAGGACAACCTCAACAACCTTAGATTTTCTAACCAGGTTCACATGTTTTGTATTTTATTTTTTATCTGTCTGATTTTATTTTACGATCCATTCCTAACAATTACTCCTCAGGATTAGGTTGAAAATGATCAATAAAGTCTCTAGATGCAGGCGTGGAGCCATGATCTGGTGGTCTTCAGCCAGAAAACACTTCTATCCATTTGCATTAAAGAAGAAGTGGAGTTTCATTTGCTGTTGATCATTTTCAAGTCCATTTCAGGATGTCGGTTCGTTTTCAGCATGTGCACCAGCCAGGTTTGAAGCCCTCTCGCTAACCGTAATACGATAAATCAAACAAGGACAACAACTGTCTGCTATTTATTTAACCCTGCTATGTCTTTAAGGGGAAACAGATTTAATTGGTCAGATGCCCTCTGAGACCACCGTGTTTGTATAGATGCAGGTCCTGAGCAGTAAGACTACTTTCAAAAGTTCAACGATTGAGAGTTCCAGTTTTTGACACGCAGCAGAGATTTAGTGTGCAAAGGTTGTTCTAAAGGGAGACAAGGGAATAAAATAAGAAAAGGAGAAAACAAAGAATTCCTCTGGAGTTGACAAATCATATCAGATTCCCAGAAAAGGGTTGAGAAAGGCTTCACTAGAGTGAGGTTCACTATAAATCAGACCTATTCTCATAATGTGATCCAATACAGTAGGAGTAAATCATGAAAGAGCGAGAACCAAACAAGACTTCGGTCATCTTTGCATTGATAATAAACCACAGGCTCTCTTCTTACCCGAAGCGCTCATGCTCTGCAGAAGCTGAAACAGGATGTCTGCGGCAGAGGGCGTCGCTGATCGAAAGAAGTTCACTTTCAGGCAGACTTGGGAGAAGGAGACGCAGAGCCTCCAAGAGAACATCGTCAGAGACGTGACTCTGCTTCACCAGCTGAGAGGCAAACTCCAGATCCTGTCAAGTACAGACTCTCTTTACGTTCTTTTAATCAGCAGTAGCATTTCCACTGCTTATAAAATTGATAGCGGGTAAAATCAGACCTGATCACAGTTCAAATAAAGTCTTTTGAGCTTGATTTGTTCTTTGAATTCTTCCTTGACTTGTTTGCTGGTGGTAATCTCTTGAAACCTGAAGAGAAGAACAGGTTCAACACTGAATGTCAAAAACCTCTGTGAGCCCTTTTCATTAACACAGGCAAGGCAAGTTTGTCTGTAAAGCACCATCCAAACACAGGGTTGTTTTAAGTGCTTTACAGAAAAATAAAAAGGTAAAACAAAAACAGCATTAAAAACAAGAAATACATAAAAATCTTAAAATTGTTATAAAGAATAAATTACAAAAACAGTTGAATGCAAATTTAAAACAAAAAAATAATTAAGAAACGATTAAAACAAAACTTTTATGAGTAAGGCTGCAAAATATAAGCAGGTAAAATATAAGCAGTGATGTTTTCAGTCCTGGTTTAAAGGGCCAGCCAGACAGTTACTAGGGAAACGGCACTTGCCTGACTGCATTGAGTCCATTGTAAAGTTCATTGAAGAGGAGACTATGGGATGGGATTGTTTTGTTCTGTTGTGTTAGGAAGCCCTTAATTTTGCCATATTTTCTAAGAAGCTAATTGGCTAATTTAGTTATAGACATTGTGTGGTTGTTAAAATGCAGATCAGAATCTCATGCGCTCTGTGATTTGTAACCTCACCGACTAGTTGAAGCACAACTCTCTAACCTTAAAACCCAAAAATGGTGGCATCTGTTTTTTTGGCATTACGCTAGAGGAAATTCTTACCCATCCACTCATTGACTGGCAGACTAACTCTGTGAATGTAAGAGACTGGTTATGTGGTAACAGCCATCAACATATGCATGGTAAGCACATGTTGTAATACAATCTGAGATGGGGGATCGAAAATATAAGCAGCCATAGAATGGCGCCTTGAGGAACCCCACAGGTGACTTTTGTTCCCTCGGAATATAATTTCCAATGTTGTCCCTGTCTTCCAAGTAAGATTTAAACCAATTCAGCATTAACAAACAATCTTTTTCCCCTTTCTAGTCTAACCATCAGTATGTTATGATCAACTGCGTCAAACACAGCACTGAGATCTAGTAAAACCAAGGCTGTTTTGATGTATCACTGTTGAAAAGAATGTCATTTAAAGCTTTGTCCAGAGCCATCTCAGTGCTGTGGTGACCGCTGCAGTTTTCAGGGCCTGGGAAAAATGATTTGAGTGAAGAAAAAAATATTTAGAAGTTGGGTAGATGGTTTACCTTTCAAAGGTAAGGGCAATGACCTGTTCACACTTGTGAAGTGCCTCTTGGAGAATGGAGGTCATGCTGCAATCTGGCTGGAGCTCAAACACATGGTCTTTTTCACTGGCCTCTTCTGCCTCAAAGCCCTCTTTCTGGATTTTATGCAACAGTACTCCCCGCTGAAATACTTGTAACCTGTCCAGTTCTGTCCTCTCCGACTGAAGCTGTTGTTCTGCTTCTTCTAGGCCCTTTTGCAAGAAGGGTTGAATCAGAAACTACCCCTTCAGTTTAAATGGCATGCAAAGACACGAAGGATTATCCAAGATAAGAACTACCTACCAAGCAGTGGCTGTGTATACTCTGAGCCATATGCTGTAGTTCTGGGATTTGTCTCTCCCAGAGCTGTTGAATGAGCAGGTTCTGCAGGGTGACCATGGCCTTGGATGTCTCCAACACTTTGGTCCACCTCTCAGCCTTCTGAAAGATGATTGTAGCCATCTGCATAGCCAGCTTGTCTGCCTGACATAGCAGATAGTCCTTCCTCTCTCTCTGCATCTCCTCCATTACCTGCCAAAGTAAAAAAATAATAAAAAGTGAATTTCATGGACTTGTTGGATAAAGAGCATTTCTTGAAAATATTGAACTAACTGAACTAAAAGTACCTGGAAATGAATCAAAAAGAAGATAGAACTACCTTATTCATAACACTGTTCTCCATCTCCCGCTCTTTCTCAAACAGTTTACTCCTGTCCTGGAGCCTCTTTTGGAAACACACCACCTCTGAGATGTCTGTTTTCTTTCTGGCCTCAGTGGTTTTCCCCTTGGACTGCATATTTTCCTGAAAAAAACCCCCACAAAATCCACAAGTATTGTTGGGAAATAACTCCATGCGGAAGGTTATTATTTTATTGTGATTAGAAATTACACCACCCTGTGGAGTCTGCATAGTTTCTTAACAACAACATGCGTTCATCCAGCAGCCATGCAGTTTTAGCTTTGACACCAGTATTGTACTGGTGTACAGGTACACCCCTCACCACTTCTATAGTTTATATTACAGAGCCATGCAGTGGCTGAACAAGACTCACTTTTCTTTGCATAATCAGTTTGTTTTACTCATGTGGGTTGAACTGAATTTCCCTGCAGTCCTGCAGCTTTCAAAACATTATTAGGAGGACACCGTCTGTCACGTCACTAAAACCCTTTTCCAATCCATTTAGTAGTTTACCCACAAATACATGTTATTTGGCCCCAAAAGGTCAAATTATTGCCACACACGTGCTGGATGTAAGGGAAGTTAAAATACTGGTACACAACCAGCTGCATTGAAATGTTCTCTCCTTCATTTGGCTCAGACACTAAGAAAAAGAAAATTATTTAAAGGTCTAATGAACAGATTGGGGGAAAAACACTCAGGGCCATAGTTTGGAGACAATCGTTCAGATTTTCCCACAATTTTGATGCATAGAAGGGTTAGGATTTGATCTAGTGTATGAAGTGTTTACTTCATACTTTTTTCTGTGTTGTGAAAAAGTGGCCTTACATTTATTCAGCATATTCCTGTTAAAAATATCTTCTTTGTTAAGAAAACAAATTTGTGTTCTGTGTTTGCTGTGAGAGATTCATAAAGTGTCATTACAAACTCTACATCATCCACTTGGATTGACAGTATAAATCTTGGTTTGAGAGCATGACTCAAAAAGCTCTTTGCATTTCAGAAAAATTACCTATGTGAATTATTTATGTCTCATGGTTTTAAGAATTTTAGGTTTTCTGGCTTTAAAAAAAACATTTGTTGGGCCTTAAACACAGATTATATACAAATATTTATAACAATTTTGAAAGAATAGAGGTTACTAGAATAAACAAATTTAAAACTTGGGTCTTTAGAAGTACATAAACTTATGGCGGTAATATGTGATTATCTATTCACCATCTCCTCTTGACTTTTTGCTCTCCAGGTAGTCAAAGCAGCATGGAGTTTAGTTCTGGAGACAGCGTGAGGAAGCACCAGACAGCAGTCTATTACAGACAGACTCTTCTGAAACTCTAGCTTCATCCTCAGCCTGTCATCCTCAGACAGGGTCACCTGAGATGAACAAAGACACCTGAGACAGAGCGAAAAAGGGAGAATTAACAGGAAAACACCCTCATTCCAAACGTTAAAACTTTCCACAGATGAGGTAAATACATTTATCATCTGAATAATGAAAAATATAGTTAATTCCATATTTGTTGTTTTAGACAGAGTCAATGATCTAGATTCTTCTAATTTAGCAGCTACTGGGGAATTTTTCAACATCTAATGCGCAAAATAATGTAACTATTTAAAGTATGTTTTTTATATATACATATAAAGGGGTTGGACAATGAAACTGAAATACCTGGTTTTAGACCACAATAATTTATTAATATGGTGTAGGGCCTCCATTTGCGGCCTATAGAGCGTCAGTTCGTCTTGGGAATGACATATACAAGTCCTGCACAGTGGTCAGAGGGATTTTAAGCCATTCTTCTTGCAGGATAGTGGCCAGGTCACTACGTGATACTGGTGGAGGAAAACGTTTCCTGACTCGCTCCTCCAAAACACCACAAAGTGGCTCAATAATATTTAGATCTGGTGACTGTGCAGGCCATGGGAGATGTTCAACTTCACTTTCATGTTCATCAAACCAATCTTTCACCAGTCTTGCTGTGTGTATTGGTGCATTGTCATCCTGATACACGGCATCGCCTTCAGGATACAATGTTTGAACCATTGGATGCACATGGTCCTCAAGTATGGTTCGGTATTCCTTGGCAGTGACGCGCCCATCTAGCACAAGTATTGGGTCAAGGGAATGCCATGATATGGCAGCCCAAACCATCACTGATCCACCCCCATGCTTCACTCTGGGCATGCAACAGTCTGGGTGGTACGCTTCTTTGGGGCTTCTCCACACCGTAACTCTCCCGGATGTGGGGAAAACAGTAAAGGTGGACTCATCAGAGAACAATACATGTTTCACATTGTCCACAGCCCAAGATTTGCGCTCCTTGCACCATTGAAACCGACGTTTGGCATTGGCATGAGTGACCAAAGGTTTGGCTATAGTAGCCCGGCTGTGTATATTGACCCTGTGGAGCTCCCGACGGACAGTTCTGGTGGAAACAGGAGAGTTGAGGTGCACATTTAATTCTGCTGTGATTTGGGCAGCCGTGGTTTTATGTTTTTTGGATACAATCCGTGTTAGCACCCAAACATCCCTTTCAGACAGCTTCCTCTTGCGTCCACAGTTAATCCTGTTGGATGTGGTTCGTCCTTCTTGGTGGTATGCTGACATTACCCTGGATACCGTGGCTCTTGATACATCACAAAGACTTGCTGTCTTGGTCACAGATGCGCCAGCAAGATGTGCACCAACAATTTGTCCTCTTTTGAACTCTGGTATGTCACCCATAATGTTGTGTGCATTTCAATATTTTGAGCAAAACTGTGCTCTTACCCTGCTAATTGAACCTTCACACTCTGCTCTTACTGGTGCAATGTGCAATCAATGAAGACTGGCTACCAGGCTGGTCCAATTTAGTCATGAAACCTCCCACACTAAAATGACAGGTGTTTCACTTTCATTGTCCAACCCCTGTATATATGTGTATATATATATATATATATATATATACACATATATACATGTGTGTGTGTATATATATATATATATATATATATATATATTATACCTTCTTTAAATGCAGTGAGTAAGGCACATTTCTTTTTCTAGATTTCTATATCACTGACCTAAAGAAATCTCTCCAGTGAGCCCTGAGCTCCTTCTGTTCCCGCAGCTCTTGCTCCATGCCTTTCTGCAGAGACTCCCTGGTGCAGCTGAGGGTGCGCAGTGCTGCCTTGCCGTCTTGATGTAGCCTTTCCTGGCCCTGCAGTAGAGCAGTGGCCCCTCGCCCTGCACCCTGCCCTGACCCCACATCTGGTTCCACCTGCAGCATGGGGTGTTTAGCGCCTGGCGGCAAGAGTGCCAGCACGGCCTGTGACACAGAAGGCTGGATGGCTTTAACATCAGCTATCACACCCTGGATTCCTCGCATTGTTACCTAAAGAGAAAGCAGAACCTCAATAGATTAATCAAAAAACTTTTGAGCTCCATTTTAATATTTAGCTTCTATTTTTAATTTAGTTCACAACCCGATTACATTTTAATGTTTACTGTCAGAACAGCACCTTGCGGATGTCGGCAGCACCCTCTTCATCCAGATTGTTGATGAGCTCAGCGAGCTCCAAGCTGTGAGTTGTCAGTAAGTTCTGCCAACACTGCAGATGGTGTGCTACATCTATCTTCTCTTCCAGACTTTTGGTAATGCTGGATAAATCCCTCTGTCTCTGCTTGTGGACCCTCAACTGGAGAACAGGAAACTTAGAGGTTACAATGCAATGTTACTTTGCAAATAGATTTTTCACAGCAGGTTTTCCTGTCTTAGTCCAAATGAATTGACTGAATGAAATGAATGAAGTAAATTTATTTGATCTCCTCACCATGTTTGAGATGAGCTCTCTCCTCTTGTTAATCAGTCCGCAGCGCATAGAGCCCTTTTCTTGGTTCAGTGTCTCATCCAGTCTTTGCCTCAACATAACAAGCTCCTTCTGGGCCTTTTCTTCCAGCTGATCCAGCTGCTCTGAAGCTACAATACTCCCCCTGGTGGTCAATACAAGCAAACTAAGCCAACTTCAAATAGCATACTAATATTAATGGTCAAGTGATTTTAATTTATTTAACAGACATTTTTCTAACCACAGATAATGGTGAATTAGTGTTGACTGGTACTTTAGATAACCCTTAATAGATCTTAATAGCAGACAGAAAAATTATTCAGGAACTTGACACTGTTAAAAATTGGCAGTAAATGGAGATCAATAAATGTTAAAGATGGATAAATGGAGCCAGTTGTTTTATGGGCTACAAGTAACTGTATAATAGGAGGAAAGCGATGTCAAGACTTTATTAAGCTGAGAGGAATAAAATATAATGAATTTGAGAAAAGACTGATAGAAACCCTAACAGTAAACAACAAAAAGATAAGAATATTTCCATATCCTCTGGGTATGACTCATTTATGTACTGTAGTTGCTTTCTCTTTCTGTGCCTCTGGAGATCTGGTGGTAGAGACATTTAATGCAATTTCACACACAACCTCTGAAGAGAACATATGATCTACCACGTCTGGGACCTGCTGTGGTTGGATCTAATGCTCAGCATCGCCACTGTTCCAGCAGCACACAGAGCTGCTGCTCCGCTGACTGTCCTTAGGGGTCGGCTAGAATATTGGCCTGATTTATCAGCCAGCTGATACTTTGGCCTACTTTTACTATCAACCTTCCAGCTATGAAATAAACGTACAAATTTAAAGCATAGTTTCTGATTGTTTCAGAAAGTGATGGAGTGATGGTTTCCTAAGAAGAGACAGTGCCTCTAATCACGTAAATGAAGCGGTTTCTCCCCACTGCCTGAAGAAGACAGTGCTCAGACCACAACCCTGTCCACTGCCTGTGTGGGCCAGTCCAAGCAAACGCTTGTCTCAGTTGCCACGTCTTATCTGTTCATTGCACCCGATCAACTCACCGGACCTATTGGACGTGTTCATTAGAGTGGTTCACGTAAGAGGTTGTGTCTGGGCAGAGAAAATTGGTTTTGGATAAAACAATTTAAATATGATATTATATTAATATTTATTTCATTGCGTTTTGCTTTATTTGTGGTGTTTACTGTTTGAGTGCCAAAGGCCACTGGCCCAGTAGTATATTGGTTTTCTTTATTCTCTATTTTTACTTAGTAGTTTAGTTGAATGTTATAGCCTAGTTCAAGAGTTTATTGACTAAGGTGTTTTAACAAGAAGTTGCAGTTTTTGTTAGTAAATTCTTGTATTTTGGAGAGAAGTTGTGTTTATTCTGTATATGTGTGCAGAGCTTGCTGATGGAGAACGCCAGAGTGCGAACTGAGAGACTGAGAGCTATTTGGCTATTAATGCCTGATAATCAGGTGGTGCTCCGACTTGGTAATTTTGATCAAAATTACTAACTTTGTTAATAATTGCCTTTAGCACTTATCAATAGCTATTAATAGCAAAACCAACCTATTGTTGAACAACACTGCTACAAGTGAGCTCTTTATCTGAACCCAAATACTGCTCTCTATGTGAGACATCATAGTCATTCATTAAAAACTCATGAAAAAAGTTGTGGCCATCTTTGCAACACTAAATGTATAGATGATCATGTTCACCATAATGTTATGTTTTCAAAATTGTTGATCTGAGAAGTATCTGAATGCTGTACTGAGTGAACCTTCTGATGTTAGTAGGATGAGGGAGAAATGGGCTCCAGTACCAACCTCCTGATGAGGGTGAACCAGCTCTCCAAGTTACTCGAGGTGCTGGAGAAAGTGTCGGAGATCAGGCCATCGAGGCTGTGGAGGCTGTGGACCAGGAACTTCCTCTGAGCGCTGCGTTCAGCCAGGACATACCGCTGATTGGCAACAACTACATCCAGCACTTCTTCCAGCTGATCCTGAATCAGAAAATTACATAACACTGAGATTAATTATTAAGATTTATTATTAACAAATGTGGAATTTGATGACCACAATGCATCCATGCTTTTTTAAAATCCATTTTAAACCATTTGTGAAGGATGCAGATGTCTATGAACTTGCATGGTACTTTAGGTTGTGCAGAACAGGTTCTGGTAGGGTCCATGAAAAAAATAGCCATTATGCATAAAATGCGAGAAAGAAATTGTTCTTAGCCTCTGCATTCTTGTAAAAAAATATTTTTAAACACAGGAACGACTTTTTGAAGGAGTTTAATAGAAAGCTATGCAGCCTCCCCACTTATACCCAATCCTGACTCCCTCAGCTGTTACAGTCACTCAGTAGATCGTAGAACCTTCCAGACCACAGGTTCTGGTACGTTTAGTTAAGTCTTCTGTTGTTTTTTGTCCTCTTAGAGGAGGTTCTGATTTGTTGAAAATGTTATTGTTCAAAACAAAAATAAAAAGAACAAAAAAAAAAAAACGGATTTGTAGTCCATAATTACCAATAATGTTGAATTAAAATTGAACAAAATACAAAGGTAGCAGGATTTAACCTTAAAAACCATGCTTATAAAACTTCAACTACATGTTAAAACACTTGTTCACCTGACAAGTAAAGTACTCATGTTGAAGACTCTTTGCTGTGCTCTTCTCTAACTCGCCCATCCTTGTGGCCTCCTCTAGTTCTTCTGAGAAGATCTTGTGCAGCTCCACCCGCCGCCACTCGATGATCTCTCTCTGGACCTTTGCTGAAGCATCTTCATGCCGGACCAAGAGGACGCGGCGGAGGTGACTCTGGCTCAACTTGTGCAGCTTCTCCAGGAGGATGCTGCACTGGAGAAGCTCCTGGCCACATCACAAATAGAAGGTCTGTATACTGGGTCATGTTAAGGTAATTTTTCCCATTAAACACATTCTCACTACCTGATGTGCTGCATGCTGACAAAGCCGCTCGGCCTGGGCCTTTTCCGCTGCTTGTCTTCGATGCTCTGCTTCCATCTCTTCATGCGTTTCGAGGTTACACTGACCAGCCAAAGCAGCCATGCGAGCCCCTCGTTCCTCCTTCAGGCGCCCCTCCATTCCCAGCAGCTGCCCATGGACCACACTTAGCAGCCTCTGCTGGGCCTGGGCGCTGACATGGCCCTGTGATCGCAGGCCCGCGAGCAAGCAGGACATCACGTCTTTGTAAATCTGAATCCGGGTGGCCTCCAGGTTAGCGGAGGCTTGTAGAAGTGACGACATTTCAATGCTTCAGAAACAAGGGCAGAAAAAGCAACACAGGTCGCTTTTTTTTTTGTTTTTCTGGGAAGGTTTAATTGAGGTTATTAATAGAAAGTTAATTCACTGACTTATCCAAACCCTGGTACATGTTCTGTGGATCCTCCAGCACCATGACGTCCACCATCTTGTCTTCAAATGCAGCCTCATCTTTGATTGTCTCACTCATGCTGGACTCTGCATATTCAGGGTCCGTATCACATCTGATCCTCTAAAGCAAAAAAAATAAAATAAAATAAAATACCACAAATGCATGAATAACACAGAGCAGACCTTAAAAATCACACATTCACAGAAAATGAATGAAACACGTGCATCTTAAAAAAAATACATCAAAATAATAAATACTACCAGTTGAAACTAAATAAATAAAGACACATAACCAAGTAGTTTTTCCCTCGCTGTCTGACATTAAATCAAATGAAATTGTTCCAGTTTTAGATCAGTTAGGATTATCAAAATTATTGATATATTTGCTAAATGCCAGAATAATGAGATATATTTTTTACAGCATTTGTTGTAAATTCAAGTTCAGACGTCTGCAAAGATGATTATGTCTTTAAACAGCTTGGGGATGATGATTCCGTGGCTTCTGTTTTCAGTTTTTAACACATCAAACACCTTAGCGCCTTGTGTGACATGGTAGAAAAATCAAAAGGAAATCCACAAGTCTGGTTCATTCCTGGGTACAACTTCCAGACGCCAAAAGTTGCCATATCCGCTAAACCAAGCATCAACATCGTGGTGATGTCCAGCCATCCTGCTGTTCGTGAAGAAGACAGGTTCTGTGTCCCAGAGATGAACGTATTTTAGTATGAAATGTACGCATCAACCATAGAAGTAAAACAAAGACGAGATAAGTGAGTGTCATCATCCATGGTGAAACATGTCCTGCGCCAACATGGGCTGAACGGCCACTCAGAGGGAAGAAGCCATTAGTCTGAAAACAACATTAGGAGCCGAATTTCAGGTTGCAGATGCACTCAGGGCCAAAGACCTACATTTTGGAGACATCTTCTTTTGGTCTGAATATACTGTAAGGTTGGCCACAAGGACAATAGTTACATATGGAGGAGGAAGAGAGCAGGTTGCAGCCCTGAAAACACCATCACAACTGTGACGTACGGGAGTGGCGGTATCATGTTGTTGGGGTGAATTGCTGCAAAAGGGACTGGTGCACTTCACAAAATAGATGGCATCATGAGGAAAGATTATTATGCAAAAATACTGAAGCAGCACGTCAAGATATCAGGCAGGAAGTTAAAGGCTGGGTACAAATGGGTCTTCCGAATGAACAATGATCCTAATCGTACCACCAAATCAATGCTTTAGAATGACCACCACAAAGCCCTGATCTGTGGGAGGAGCTGAGGGAGCGTGAGAGCTTAAGGCAGCCTACAACCAGACTCAGTTACAGCGGTTTTGTCGAAAGGAATGGGCCCAAATTCCAGGAGACTATTGCTGAAGCTTGTGGATGGACACCCAAAATGTTTGACCTGGGTCATGTAGTTTAAAAGGCAATTCTACAAAATACTAAGGGATGTATGTGAACTTCCAACTAATGAATTTTAAAGAAATTTCTTAAAAAAATTATCATGGTAAATATTGTGATGTTTAGCAAACAGAAATAATTTTAGTAATCCTGACTGACTGAAGGAAAAGTTTAGTCTTATTTAATGTTTGACTGTAGAAAAACTAGGCTGTGTCTTTACAGTGTAACTAAATATAATAAAGGATTAAATAAATAATCAACACTTTTGAATTTTGATACCCTTTGCTGAAGAAGGCAAAATCTTGGTCTGGGACTTGTGAATTTTAGGGCGAGAACCCCCAGCAACAACAGCACCAAAGTGACAAAGAAACCAGCAACAAATCCAGCAAAATGGACTCCGTGATTGGGATAAATCTGAGAGGGTAAGCAGATTTTAAACAGAACCAGATTTCTTACCATCACAAAGCAGAAACTTAAAAAAAGATCACTAACAAATGCATAATTATGCAAGAGATTAGGCACTCATGGTAACTTACCCTATCAGTGGAATTTACCTTCAATGTCAGATTGGCTCTTAGTGGCCCAAACATGCTGACATCATTCTGTGGGATAAAAGGAAAGCAAAACAACCTAATTAGAAAGATTGCAGTGACTACACCTATTTTCTTATATTGAGATTGTGAAACAGTTGTCTTAGCGAAAACACTAGTTAGAGAAAATGAATTATGATTAAAGAGAAAGAGAACAAAAATATACCTGTGATGCATTAGAGAAGGTCAGGAAAGCAGGAAGATCAAGGAACTTATTGTTGTGACTCCTTACGTGAGCAGTATAATTAACAACAACATGAGATCCGGCTAAATCAACAAAATCAATTAAACTGCATCAATTTGGATCCCAGAACATACACATTTTTTATTATATTTAATAACCTTTTACAACATTCTGATGCAGTTACAGACCCAGCAGTGAATCAATAGCAAACGTCTGGTAGCCTCTTTCGATGACCCTGCCCTCGGTTCTGATGGGCACTATCCCAGATATGGAGTCTCGTACGGCCACCTGAGAAAGGTTGGTCCCACTCAGGGGGCCCAGATTGTGGATCAGCAGGAAGAACGTCAACTGAGGGGGATCAGTGCCGAGCTTCACCTGGGTCAAAATGATTGACAGTTGAAATATCTTATTCCACTAATAAAGTTCATGGAAAAGCAAAATGCATAGGAATAAAAGTCAGGTTGCCAGATTTATATCGGAACAAGATGATGTACCTGAGCACACTTGTCAAATTTAACCCCAAATGAAGATGGAGGTATCACACTCTGCACCTGTGGAGCAATCCAAAGATTTAACTTCTGGACATTTCTAACAATATATTAAGTTGATCAATTAGTTTTAGAATTCAGACGACCTGAGGAGGTGGCTGAGGTGGGCTGTGTCGGATGAGTGTGCTTCTGCTCTTTCTGAGGTGCAACAAGTTTGACATGTAGGTGAAGGAGGAGTAAAAAGAGTGTCCCCACGGCCCTGCGGGAGCCGAAGACGACGATGGGCTATATCCATAAACAGACAGGGGCCCGTTGTCCATTTTACCTGTAAGACCAGAAGGGAGTATTTAAATAAATTGGAAATAATCACTGTTAAGAAGACTAAAACTGAAAATAATGATACAAATAATACCAGTTATTACTTATTTATAAGCATTTCTTTTTCAGCTTTTACCAGTGCACAAAACATTTATTAGAAAAGTCCTAATGGCTTACATTGATCAAGCATGTATTCACAATCGCATAAGGAGTCAGCATTTGTCTGCTATTGTTTGAACAAACCGTTAATCGTGAGCATCGTCATGCCAGCTGACCTTCCTCCCTGGTATTGAGGCATTGGATTGCAAAAGTTCTATCAGTGGGAAAAAATATATATTTGTACACATTTATTAAGTTATTCTGTAGCTGAAAAACATCAGAAATCTTCATGGCATAAACTAAAGTACCAAAAGTATTGAGACACCACAAACAAATCATTAAACACAATCATTCCCATGGTAAGTGGTGGATAAAATCAAGAACCTAGACATGCAGATTGCTGCTACAAACATTTGGAAAAGATTGCCCCCCTAAATAAATTCAAATGTAGTACAGCGAAGGACGCCAAGTGTGCAAGACGTGCCTTTGTGAAATTTCCTCGCTATTAAACATTCCACAGTCCACTGTAAGTGGCATCATAATAAAGTGGAAGCGACTGGAAACAGCAACTCAGCTATGAAGTGGTAGACAAACCAAAATCACAGAAAGCGTTAACTAAGGTTTAACTGGGTTTGGAGGCTGCCATGAGAACTGTTCCTACCGCACTGCACTATGCCAAGTGTAAACGTTTGGTGAAGGGTGCATTGTGGTGTAGGGTTGTTATTTAGATGTTAGGCTTGGTCATTTACTTCCAGTGAAAGAAACAGCAGCATCCAATAACATTTCGTACAATTTCATGCTTCATGTGAAAACAGTTCGTGGACGGCCCTTCCAGATCCAAAATGACTGTGAATCAGTAAACAAGGTCCATTTGGACATGGATGAGCGAGTTTGATGTGACCCACACAGAAACCGGACCTCAACATGTTTGGGATAAATTAAAGCCAGGTCTTGCTGCCCAACATGCTCTCCTGGTAGAATGATCAGATAGTCCCATAGACTCCTAAACCTTGTGAAAAGCAATTCCTAGAAAAGTTGAACTTCTTAAAGCTACAAGGGTTGCTCCACTTCCATGCCAAGGGGGTAGCGTGTTAAAAATGGGATGAAATTACAGTTTATTTGTATGTAAAGCTAAGTGTCTCAATACTTTTTTTTTTTTTTCAGATGATTCTGCAGTCATGGGGTGGATCAGAGATGGACAAGAATCTGAGTACTGGAAGGTGGTGGACCGCTTTGTGGCATGGTGTGGAAACAATCATCTCATGTTGAACGTGACTAAAACAAAGGAGATGATTGTAGATTTTAAGAGAAACAGGAATAAGTCAAACACTATTTCTATCATGGGAGAAGAAGTGGAGGTGGTGGAGGAGTATAAATACCTCGGTGTTCACCTGGACAACAGACTAGAGTGGAGATGCAACTGTGAAGCCATCTACAAGAAGGGACAGAGCAGACTGTACTTCTTGAGGAAGCTTAGGTCCTTTGGTGTTTGCAGCAAGATGCTGCATATCTTCTATAAGTCTGTTGTGGAGAGTGTGATCTCTTCTGCCATCATCTCCTGGGGAAGCAGCATCAGAGCCAGGGACTTAAAAAAGCTCAACAAGCTGATAAAAAAGGCTGGTTCTGGGGACTCCTCTGGAACCTCTGGAGATCATTGTGGAAAGACGGATTCTTCATAAAATGAAGAACATTATGGAGAACCCTGAGCATCCTCTTCATGAGACTGTCCTACAACAACAGAGTGTCTTCAGTCAGAGGCTTCTTCAGATCTACTGTAAGACGGAGCACTACAAGAGATCCTTCCTGCCCACAGCCATCAGCATCTACAACTTTGAAGAAACCCTCATAATGAGCTACAACATTTAATTTCCCTTTGGGATTAATAAAGTATTTTTGAATTGAATTGAATTGAATTGAATACAGATTATTGTAGATTTAGTCTTAAACAAGACTAAGAGCATCCAGTGTACTAGTTAAGAGACAAGCTAAATAAATATAATGCATCCCTGTATTGATTCCACCTTTGAGAAAAACATGCAAACTCAAACAAACAACAGTGAGTTACTTACGCCATATTTCCCTGAGTAAAGAGGTGTTGGTGTGTACCATGATGTACCCGCAGAGGTACCGTTATAACAAAAATGTCCAACTCTGTTCTCCGTGACTCCGGCGTGCAGTGTCACGTCGTGACCGCAGCCAGCATACAAACACAAAACTTTGATAGCGAAGAAAATCGACCATAACGTGAACTTTTCCGCGTTGAAATGTACCCGAAACATTCGTATTTTATCGCGCTTACCACCGAGCGCAGCGGCTAGCTAACTGCCCGTCTTGTTTCTGCATCTTGCCTCGGTTAAAATCCTCCAAGTATTTACTTCATCTTTCTCTACACGCATTAAAGGTAAAATGGTCGCTGGCGCTCAACATCTTTCCCGGTTGTCAGAATCTGATGTTCGTTGTCACTCACGCAGTTTACAAGAGACAAAAAATTATGATTTGGAAGTCTCGAAAAGTTAGGAAAGATGAAAAAAACGGGCTGCTCCTTTAACAAGTATCAAAATAGTGGCACCGCGAAACGTCCTGTTATACCTTTCAAAATAAAACATACATTGAAGCTAGGTTGAGTGTTCAGGTATCTTGTATGAATGGGTCCCAGCTCGAACTCACGCTGCTTGACCCCGACACATAATCAAAACACTCGCCCTCTCCTCAAAAATACCCATTGTGCAAAAAACTGGATGGATGGATGGATTCAGCAACATTTTTGAGAAAACTCAAAAGACTTAAAAAAAACAACAACCTGTGTTTTTCCTGAAATCAAGGTGGAGTCTCAATCTAAAGTGGTCCTTATGCGAAAAGAAACTTCAAACATGGAGTGTACAGCTATTATTTCCTATTGGGCTTACACACCACAGGGGGACCATTGACTGAAAAATGCAAACAGATGATAAAAATATTCCTTATGGCACTATATGGGGTCCAAAAGTGCCACAATTCAATAGAAAAGTGAATAATTAAATAATTACTTTATTGTAAGGATATTTAGTTAATATTTTAAACAGCCATTTAAAAATATTTTGTTAAATCAATGTCATGAAGAAATATTTATTTCATTTACAAAAAGAATTTACAATTATTTTCTAATTCATGAACCTGTGCATCAGCCACCATAATGATGCATTTGATAAATCACAGACTTATATACCTTATTCTTATTGGATGTTATTTTAATTAATATGTTAAAATGATTTAGCATAATTGAATCCTTCTTTGCATTGTGACCAGCCCCCCGCCAGCCCAAGCCGCCCTGAGCAGAAAGCCATAGCCTGAAATCACCTGAAACCGGAAAACATCCTTTTTTTATCTCATTAATTAACATTAAAACAATTTTGACCTGTAAATTAAAACAAAACTTTGTGCCTTATTTTGAAAAAAAAAAATAAAACCCACATACGATATCTGATCTAATTTGCTGGTTTTTGTGTCTTGACGCAGAGACGTCCCCTTTGTGAATCTGGTCCTCCTCTCGGCCGCGTAATGGAAGTTGCGTGAAAAGAGGAGCAACAAGTTTTGGAACGGATTTTCGTTACTTTAAGGGTTGAAATAAAACGCACCATGGGAGCCGAAACATCTGTGTGAAAGGTTTGAGGATTTCAATTTCTGCCAAGACGTTACGGATGTTTGGGCGTTACTGAAACCAGTTAAGGTCCAGTTTCTGTCTATAGATTGAATCCGTCTGAAATGTCAGCGGCGGAAGTGCCTTCTGAATGCAGCACCGATGTTCTGGTCAGTGTGGCCGAGTCGCTTCATGTGTATCCAGGCCTGCTGACAGTGGCTGCAGTGTCTGGAGGACTGTCTGGTGTACTGGCTGTAGCTGTCCTCTATGTCTTCTGCATGAAGCCTCTGTTGTTGACTAGACAAGTGAGCACATATCGAACCGCATTTTTCACCTTAGTGATTTTCTTCAACCACAAAGACTAATATTACCCGCTCTACTGCAGGTTTACGACGCAAGGAGGCTGCTGGAACCTGATGTTGGAAATATGGACAACAACCAAAGTGACTGTGTCAGCAACAGCAAGAAGGAGGCCCCCGGTGGTTCCGCCAATGATAAGGTGTTTACATTTACTCTCACCCAGCATGTCCGAGTTAATTACAGGATGCTTTGTATTCTGGAAAAGTCTGGAATTAAATTTGTTGTATTTTCCAGATCTGGATAAGTATAGTAAACGAAATTAGTGTGGAAAATATTCCTTTTTTCAGACTTTGTTTTCCACTGCTTTGCCCGTTGTCCCATCTATCCATCCCTTTGTTTATTCATTCATCCATCCATCCATCCATCCATCCCTTTGTTTATTCATTCATTCATCCATCCATCCATCCATCTATCCATCCCTTTGTTTATTCATTCATTCATCCATCCATCCATCCCTTTGTTTATCCATTCATCCACTCATCCACACGTCCATCCATCCATCCATCCATCCATCCATCCCTTTGTTTATCCATTCATCTATTCATCCACTCATCCATCCACCCATCCCTTTGTTTATCCATCTATCCACTCATCCACACATCCATCCATCCATCCATCCATCCATCCATCCACCCATCCCTTTGTTTATTCATTCATCCACTCATCCACGCGTCCATCCATCCATCCATCCATCCATCCATCCCTTTGTTTATCCATCCATCCATCCATCCATCCATCCATCCCTTTGTTTATCCATTCATCTATTCATCCACTCATCCATCCACCCATCCCTTTGTTTATCCATCCATCCACTCATCCACACGTCCATCCATCCATCCATCCATCCATCCATCCAATCCATCCATCCATCCATCCACCCATCCCTTTTTTGATTCATTCATCCATCCATCCATTCCTTTGTTCATCTATTTATCTATTCATCCACTCATCCACACGTCCATCCATCCATCCATCCATCCATCCATCCACCCATCCCTTTGTTTATCCATCCATCCATCCATCCATCCCTTTGTTTATCCATTTATCTATTCATCCACTCATCCATCCATCCATCTGTCCATCCATCCATCCATCCATCCATCCATCCATCTGTCCATCCATCCGTCCATCCATCCATCCATCCATCCATCCATCCATCCATCCATCCAAAGATGATTTCAGTTTGCGCTAATTTCATTCATATTCTAAACTAAAAATTGTTTAACCTAGTGGTGGGCAATATGTATCGAAAGACATAAACATATAAAAGGTGATAATAATCATATCATGTTTATTTTAAACATTTCTGAACAGATTTTGATTGGTTTCTGCAATTTTGCCAACTTTTTTGTGCACAATGAACACTTAAGGGCTTCCGTAAGACTTGAAGTACCCTTGGTCTCAGGGTGTTTTCCTTGACTTCAGCATTAAAGTTTAAAAGTATACAAGGATGCTCAGAAAAGTGCAGTCTTGCTACTTAAAAACTAGTCTATGAAGATATAAAAAAGGCCTGAAAATTAAATGTACTCTTCAGTAAATAACCAAAAGAATGACTGAATTTATTCTGTAACTCTTACAAGGGAAACAACAGCACTCAGAAATAAAAAACAAATATATGTTAATATTTGATGCTGTTTGTGTTGTCATTATACCTCTGTTATTGACTTTTACAGATAATGCTTTTATAGTCAGCTGACAGCCAGGGTATTAAATCTCTTCCATTGTTGATTTGGTGGTCAGAAGCTGAAAGCTCCAGGAACCTCTGTTCTACATAATACCATAATAATACCAGATTGTTGATACATTCGAATCCATGAGGATCTAATATCATATTGCTCATCTTTAGATAAAAACACTGTGTTGTTTCTGAGCAGGAAAAGAAGCGGCCTCCTATGAACAGTGATGTGATGGCATTTGCCTCCAGAGCCAAGGTGGTCTACCCAATAAACCAGAAATACAGAGTAAGTTTAACACTTCTCATGCATGGCTGAAATCTAGACTTTTACATGATTTACCCAAATATTATTCTTGCCCTGCCTAAGCAACATATGTTTTCATTAAAATCATAGTTTTGGTTGTATGCAACATTTGTAGTGAAACAAAGAAAACTGTGAACAGTGTTTAGTGGAATGTGAAAACATTTAACTGCACGTTATTTGGTAAAGTGTAAAGTAAGTGAATACCAAGCACCAGTCTATTCTTTATAATAACATTGAATTTACAATAAAATATAGAAAAATGTGTTTAAAATCAGCCAAGAGGTATGAATGGTTCTTAAGGCACAGCATGCATTTCAATGGCAGTACGTATAGGCTGTTTATTTTTTTCCTTTATATGCATGTGCTTGTCAGCCTTTAGCAGACGGTGCGTCAAACCCATCCCTTCATGAGCACTCAAAGTTGCCGCCGATGCCTAATGAAGAGTCCTCCTCCTCCTCTGACGGAGGGTCCCTGAGCCAAGAGCAGGACAACAATGACAGCAGTCAGTTTATCTCCATCATGGAACTTCCTAAGAGCCTGCAAAACCAGAGTTTCACCAGAGTCTTCCACTACCCCCACACACTGGCACAAACTGGGTATGAGCCAGGCACCTTCTGAGGGTTAAGCTTTAACAAGACAACGTGTCCTCCTCATAACTGTTGCTTGTCGCTTTTCTCTGCAGCTTTGAAGGCAGGATCAGCCTTTACTGTTTGGCCTTGCAGGAAATACAACAGCACAGCTCTCAGCTTCAGGAAGAAAAGTATATGGTGAGCTCGTGATGGATCGTTTATTCAGGCAATATGCATCATGAAGATGTACAAATAATGGCACAAAATCTTACCTTGTCGTTTTACTGCACACTTCAGATTTTTCTGCAGATGCTTAAAATTATATTTAGCGTTCGGTTTCCAAAAGATAAAAAAGATGCAGACTTCGCCAAAAATACACTTCTGATGCAAGAAAAGGTACGAACAGATGCTCAAAATTAATGGCACGTTGTAAGACAGCACATGCCTTAATTTAGTTGTGTTTGTATCAATTTTAAGATTTTTTTCATTTTAAGAAACTGAATGAATTGAGGAAACGGTTGACAACAGGCCAAACTGCCAAAGAGACGATTCATGATGCTTCCTGTTCACTGGAAGAGATTGAGAGAGCTCAGAAAGATCTTCTTGAACTCAACCTTCAAACGGTAACAGAAAGCCTGATCTCTAAAAAAAGTGTTGTAAATCTACTAGATAACTAAAAAGTACCCTAAAGATTGTGACTCAGTGTATTGTGTCTTCATAGTCCAAAAGTTTCAGCTCACAATTGGAGGATTTGTGCCAGCTTCTGCTGAGGAGGGGAAATGGATTTTCTCCAGAAGAAGCACATGATGACATCCTCTCTGTTGTTCAGACTCTTTTGTCAGTAGAAGAGCACCTGATTACGCTACAGGAAGCTGATCTGAAGGTAAAGCAGCATTTTTGATCGGTATGTTAATTTCCTCACATCATCTGTTCTTTGATCCAATTAATACTCTGCCTTGGAAAGGTTTCTATACCCCTTTGAAATGTTTAAATTATGTCACATTACGACCTCACACTTCATGAATTCCAATAAAACATGAACATTTTATTGGAATTTTCACAGAGAGAATAAAGTAGTGAATAACTGTAAAGTTGAAGGAAAATGGTTAATGGTTTTCCTAATTTTATTCAAAAACAAATCTGAAAGGTGTGGCATGCATTTGTTTTCAGCCCCACTAAGTTACCACTTAATAGAAGCACATGTTGCTATCACATTGAAAGGTCTTTTAGGACATGTCTCTAACATGTGGTATCCATCCTTCAACCACGAATCTCTGCAGCTCCTCCAAAGTTACCTTTGCAGACTTGGCTGCTTCTCCTCTCTGCTGCTTTCCTTACACAGCTACACAGCTTTGGTGGATCCCCATATTTTGGTTGGGTTGTAGTTTAACCGTCTCCATTTTGGATAGAGCGTTGCTCAGTTTCACTTCAAAAGGCAGTTGGTTGCAGTGGAGATTCTTTAAGTAGATCAGAGAAATTGCAAATGCATGTGTCACTTTTAAGGTTTTTATTTGTGTCCTTTCCCTCCACTTCTTAATGATGAACTCACTACCTTGTGCTGATTACAAGAAATCCCAACAAAATACAACAAGGATTGTTTGTTGCAATATGACCAAATGTGAAAACAGTTGAAGGGGTTGGAAGACTTTTGCAAGGCCATGTTTGTGTGAAAAAATCCTTTTCACATTTGTTAGAGAACATTGGAGAGGTTGCTGTGGTGGGAGGAGTTGTCGGGACTCGTTCAGTCCCAGCCTGCCTTGCTGAGGTGGGAAGTGACTCTGAGACTGGGTTTGATTGCTACAAGGCTGGAACAGCTGACGAGCGCTGAAAATCTGAAGCCTAACCCCATGGAAAAGATACTTTCTGAGATTCAGGCCGCTCTGACCGAAGGGCTTCAGCGGGGCACTGAAGGTAAGAGCCAGTCCTCTGTTGTTAAGGAAAACAAATAGAAGAAGATCAGTGTAACATATGTCTCTTTCAGCTCATTTCTTGCAACAACTGTCAACATTTAGCCTACTTTTTAAACTTTACGGACCCTCTTCTTACAATAGAATATTGTCTGGGATTCCTCTTTTAATAGAGCACACAGTATCACTCATAGTAATGTCTCCCAGATTCTTATGCTGCCTCTTGTAGTGTAAAATTCTCCCGAAGGCCTTATGTGTATTCTTTTTTTTTACCGTAGAATTGTCGTCTGAGTGCCAAGAAGAAGCCCAACAGATTTACTTTCACAAGTGGAGCATCACAGCTAATGCTTTAATGCTCTGCTTGATTTTTATAAAAGAAACTTTATTAGAAACTGCTTTGGGATTATTTCAGTTGACGGAAACAAAAAGGAAAAAATAAGAAAGATAAGCAAGAATAAGCAAGAAAGAGGGAGAGATGGGACAAAAAGGAAAAATGGATAATAAGAGAAAAGACTGGGAGGAGAGAAAGAAGGATGAAGAGATTACAATATAACACCCTGCTTGCTTCCACACCTGCAGAAACATATATAATAACAGTATTGTTACCAAAAAGTGCATGGTACTAATGAATGCAAGATTTACTTTGTCAGTCTGCCCCAGGGCAGCTGTGGCTACAATGTAGTTTACCACTGTCGGTGTGTGAATGGGTGGATGACTGAATGTAGTGTGAAGTGCTTTGGGGTCTAAGGGGACTTGATATAGTGCTATACAAATACAAGCCATTTACCATATTTAATGGTAACTGTGGCTCAATATAGAGCATTTGTGTATATATATAGAGCACGGGAACCCCAGGAGAACCACAGCCGGGACTATCACGACCCCCCCCCCCCACATAGCACACACCACATAGCACCGTGCTCACAACAGAAACCCGAGGCCCTACACCAAGACAGGACAAACTCACCCGGCAAGAGGTCCCCGGCCTCATATGTATTTAAAGAAATTATAACAGTGTTTATTTGTAGTGTCTGTTTACAGCAGGAAGGCAGTCAAAAGTTAATTTTAACACTTATTTATTCTTCCAATCACATTCAGTAATTTAGTTGATCATATTTATGGTTAATGTGGATAATCTTATTAGACTATGGCGAACGTTCACTAATCACTGCATCATTATTGTTTACTCGTCATTATATTTATTGCTCGTACTGAAGCCAGTTTATTAACAGTCACTGTGAGCTCATCCAGGTTGTTTTTTAAACTGTAATTGTTTTTTTGAAGAATCCTTTAGGCTGGTTTGTTTACAGGTTTAGTTTTTTTTGTTACAGAATGCACAAAGAAGACAAAGGAGCTGGTGACCGAAAAGTGCCGCAAAAAGGAGTCCAAGAAGAAAAAGCTCGAGAGGAGTCAGATGAATGAAAGGAGTCGAGCTCTGGAGCTGGGGCAGACTCGCTGTGACCTGCAGGAACAAACCTCTGTTAGAATACTTTCCCTGGTTTATTTTTATCAGTTTTTTTTGTTGTTTTTTTTTGTTTAGATCCGTTTGTTGATACCTCTTCTGGCTGATTTTGAGCTAACTGTCACTTCAGGTCTACCAGGAGCTGCTGATGAGACAAAGGAAGCAGGTCTCTGATTTGGAGCTGCAGCAGGATAACAAAATTGCAGAGGTCCTCTGCGATCTTTGGAAGGTAAAACAAATAAATTCAGAGTTCTTTATTTGTTAGCTGGTGATGCAGAGTTAGCTATTTCAGGATCAGTGAGAAGAACAAAACATGTACAAAGCTATTTAAAATTAAACTCTATCCTTCAGAGGCATGTCAGCTCTTCATTCAGGTAGTTACTAAAGAGAGCAAGACTTTGGTTGAGTTTTTCAGGTACGAAAAGGAGCTATCTGCCACACAATATCAATTTATATGCACCAGGAATACCACGGATGCTTACATATTACAGCAAAGTCACTGTTTTAGCTTTTTGTTTTGTTTTGTTTTGTCTTGTTCTTCCTTGCAGTTACTTATAGTACTATATAGTAGACACTAGCCAGCTTTAAAATGTGAACTCCATACTTATTTTCTCTCTGATTTAAAAAATTAGTAAAACATGGTTTGACTGCCACTGCTCTGTCATGCACACACACAGTCTGACATTACTTCTGCTCCTAAATATTGAATGACTGCTCATGGCATCAAGGCCAGAAAGAAATATTTTGAATTATGTTAATATTAGTTTTTATTTTAAAACAATTGAAAAGTTGCAAAAAGTGGGTAGGTCAACGCTTTACCAAAACTACAGAGTTTAGAAATCAGCTACTCTGATTGGTGGATTTCTAAGGTATTTTTACCATACATCATAATATTATAAATACTTTGAGGCTTGTTGTAAATTGTATGTAAATGAGGAAAACATCATCCCTTTTTAAAAATGGAGAGCTGTGTTTATGAAACCAAAATTTCAGTAAAATGTTGCCACCTGAATGTGGTTCTAATGGTCATTATACACTCACCGGCCACTTTATTAGGTACACCTTGATAGTACTGGGTTGGACCCCCTCTTGCCTTCAGAACTGCCTTAATCCTTCGTGCCAAAGATTCAACAAGGTACTGGAAACATTCCTCAGAGAGTTTGGTCCATATTGACATGATAGCATCAAACAGATGCTGCAGCTTTGTCGGCTGTACATCCATGATGCGAATCTCCCATTTCACCACATCCCAAAGGTGCTCTATTGGATTGAGATCTGGTGATTGTGGAGGCCATTTGAGTAACGTGAACTCATTGCCATGTTCAAGAAACCAGTCTGAGATGATTCGTGCTTTATGACATGGCGCGTTATCCTGCTGGAAGTAACCATCAGAAGATGGGTACACTGTGGTCATAAAGGGATGGACATGGTCAGCAACAATATTCAGGTAGGCTGTGGCATTGACACGATGCTCAGTTGGTACTAAGGGGCCCAAAGTGTGCCAAGAAAATATCCCCCACGCCAGTACACCACCACCAGCAGCCTGAACCGTTGATACAAGGCACGATGGATCTATGGTTTCATGTTGTTGAGGCCAAATTCTGACCCTACCATCTGAATGTTGCAGCAGAAATCGAGACTCGTCAGACCAGGCAACGTTTTTCCAATCTTCTATTGTTTAATTTTAGTCAGCCTGTGTGAATTGTAGCCTCAGTTTCCTGTTCTTAGCTGACAGGCGTGGCACCCGGTGTGGTCTTCTGCTGCTGTAGCCCATCCGCCTCAAGGTTCGATGTGTTGTGTGTTCAGAGATGCTCTTCTGCATGTCTTGGTTGTAACGAGTGGTTATTTGAGTCACTGTTGCCTTTCTATCAGCTCAAACCAGTCTGGCCATTCTCCTCTGACCTCTGGCATCAACAAGGCATTTGTGCCCACAGAACTGCCGCTCATTAGATATTTTCTCTTTTTCAGACCATTCTCTGTAAACCATAGAGATGGTAGTAAATCCCAGTAGATCAGCAGTTTCTGAAATATTCAGACCAGCCCGTCTGGCACCAACAACCATGCCACGTTCAAAGTGACTTAAATCACCTTTCTTCCCCATTCTGATGCTCGGTTTGAAATGCAGCAGATCGTCTTGACCATGTCTACATGCCTAAATGCATTGAGTTGCTGCCATGTGATTGGCTGATTAGAAATTTGCGTTAACGAGCAGTTGGACAGGTGTACCTAATAAAGTGGCCAGCGTATTGCTGTATATTGCTGCAAGTCAGTGTGGATTGTTTTTACTAGCACATTATGTAGGGAGAGATTTGTAAACCAGCTTACCTATATGTTACTCTTAATCAAATTTGTGTTTATTTGCACACGTGTTAAGCTCATATTAAATCTTGCATCTCCAGAAACTTCGGGCCTCTTGGTCGAACAGGCTGGGTGAGATTGCCAGGGACGTCTTTTTCGCCTCTGTTCCTGCTCAGATGAACCTCACTGCTGAACAATGTGAGAATCTATGGCTGAATGTGGAGAATGGGCTGGCTGATCAGCTGCAGCAGGTGGAGAGCACCGCCAGGCAGCAGCTGGAGGACATCAGGGCTGAGCTGGAGAAGGATCAGCAGGTAGACACCATGCTGTGAATCAAATGTCTCTTTGAGGGTGTTTGGCAGCTGGATTCTTATGAAGACAATAATTTATCTAGTTAGATGTTTTTATTTCAGTTAACCGTTTCAAACTCAGCCCTTCTTTTTGTAGGTGTGGATCGAAGGGATGGCTCTGGGGCAGGCCTGTCTAAAGCATCTCGGTGAACAGCAGATGAAAATCATTCGAGCTATGGTGGCCAGGCAGAGCTACACTCTCAGCGGGTGGATCTTTAAATTAAATTTAAATGAACACATTTAAATTAACTGTAGATTTCTAGCAGCGTTCTTATGTGTAGCTATGCCCCCCTTATTAATTTGTAGGAGTTGTTGTATCATAAAATAATGCAGTATGATTGTTCTCTTAGTGACATAGAGAAGCTGATCGAGAAGAAACACGAGCACCTCTTGCTGCAGGTGCAGAGATCCTTTGTGGTCAGACATTTCAGTCTGCACTTGCTGAAAGAAATGAGGTTGTCCAAACTGAAGATGCTCTCTCAGACTGATTTCAGAGCTCTGCTAGTGGAAGATCCCAGTATAACACAACTCTGTGTTGATTCAACTCTCAAGGTAGGAACAGTGAAGTACACATATATGATATTGAAGTGTTTATGAATAAATTCGTAAAATGTGTTTAATTCAGCATTGCAAGGAATGTATTAATTTAGATTTGTATGACAAAACAAGCCAGCCCCAAAGCACAACAAAACAGAAACATAATGTTAATTCAAATTAATTTTATGCAATGCACTGTGAGATTCCTAAAAGAATGCCAACATTTTCTCATCCAACATGTTGTATGACAGATGAACTTGCATGAAACTATTCAACAAAGCAACTTTGCTGTAGTATATTCACCTTCCTGTTATCTGCTGAAGTCTTATTTGATAATGTCGTGGCTGCCTGAATAAATGACCAACATGCCTCTGTAGGAAACTTCTTTCTTAGTTTCAGACTGCTGTCACCAATATCTATCCAAAACATTGGAACCACCTACATTTGTTTCTTCTGGGATAACGTTCACTGTTAAGTACCCTTATTGTCTCAAAACAGAACAGCAGGGCCAACCTTGCAGAGAGGCACCTGGGTCCAGAAAGCCAGCTGCTGAGGAACAGCCTCCAACAGGAGTTCCTGTCTGAGCTGGAAACGGCCATGGAGCTTCTTCAGAGCCATGTACAGCTGGCGCTAGGCAACGCCCTCAGCCACGCCATCCATCACAGGATGGAGGCCGTGCCCACACAGTCAAAGGCTTCTTCTAAACATGACTTGACCATGAAAGTAGGGGCTTGTTTGAATTAATTACTTTTAATTTGAGGGTATGAATAATCTTTTTCTACCAAAATGCAAACCATAACAGTTTTTTTCTTTTTTCTTTAGCACCACCTAATTGAAGCTGCAGCAGAGAGTGTCTATTTGACCAAAGATTCTCTCAGCGCTTTGGTTCAAATCTATTATTCTGACCTGCGGGACATTTCCAGTAATCTGCAGCCAGATCAATTCAACTTAAACCAGGGTAATATTATGTTTCATATTTGCTACGTAATCCACAACGCTTCCTTACCTAAGTGTTCTGATGTCTGTTGTATACTGATGATTTTCTGCTTTTATTCACAGGGTATAATAAATGAAAATCAATGCTGTTGTTAGACAGAAAAAAAAAAATTATCACTTTAGTTAACTCTGCTTTTACAAACTTTTTCAGAGGTGAATAAAAGGCAAGATGGCAGCAGCCAGCTTAGAAAAGCTTTGCTGAGAGAACTTGTGAACTGGGGTGGGAGACCCGCCTCTGCTGAGTTTCAACAAAGGTACAGAGTCCAGCAAAAGAGTTATTCTGTGGTTCCATTTATCAAGATTATCAGAGTGGATTTCATGGGGATACTATGCGATAGAGCGAAATAGTAGCATAGGATCACAGTAAAGAACGTTGAAGTTTATCACTGTAATTTGACAAAATGCAAAGAAAATCACTGGGGAATTAATACTTCTGGAGGTGTTTAAAAAGAACCGGCTGTATCTGCAATTTTAGGTGGACTGTGTGTACTAAAGGAGAATAGTTCATCATTTGTGCTTGTTTTCACACGTCAGGGTTGTTGTACATAAAAAAAAGCTTCTGGAGCAAAGTGATCTGGAGCAGGAGATGATGTACGAGAACCTGAGGAAGAAAAAAGTAGCGTTGGACCAAACCATGGAAAGGATTAAAACACAGATAATGGTTGGTGTGCTGCTGCATTTCTCTGTTTGTTGGCAGGTGAGTGAATCTGTTCACGCTGCACTTGTGTTTGCTGAGAACACTGTGTTTCTGCATCCATTAGGAGGCAGAAGAAAGCTTCATAACTGAGCTGGCAGCTATGGCCCGCGTTTCTGTCCACAGTGTAGACCAGACGTCCAGCAGCGAAGAGGACAACGCTGGTAAGCAACCTTAGCCAGGAGTATGAGAATTTAAGGCCATTCTGACTCTGACAGAATTGATGTTCTTTCAGCCACATACCAAAACAATTCCAAGCATTTCTTCCTATTTTTGAACATTCACCTTAATTTGAAGTGTCTATGGCAGGGTCAGATTGTTTTGCTATATAATATGTAAAAGCATAATTTTGAGCATTGAAATTAAGAACAGTACATGACTAAAAATGAAATGGTTCCCTTTTTAATACCTTGTGCTAAATGAAAACTAACTGCTAAATAGTGACCTCCTGGCACACTTTTCTTTTGGAATAATGTACTGTATTTTGCAATACAAAAGGTCTATCTGTATTCTATTCAATTCAGTTTATTTATATAGCGCCAATTCACATGTCGTCTCAAGGCACTTCACAAAAGTCAGGTACATACATTCCAATTAATCCTAACCATTGAACAGTGCAGTCAGATTCAGTTATTTATTCAAATTGGATAAAAAGTTTTTCTATCTAAGGAAACTCAGCAGATTGCATCGAGTTAGTAACCTGCAGCATTCCCTCCTCCCGGATGAGCATGTAGAGACAGTGGACAGTCACTGGCGTTGACTTTGCAGCAATCCCTCATACTCAGCATGCATGTAGCAACAGCGGAAAGGAAAAACTCCCTTTTAACGTGAAGAAACCTCCAGTAAAACCGGGCTCTGTGTGAGCGGCCATCTGCCACGACCGACTGCGGGTTTGAGAGAACAGAGCAGAGACACACAAAGAATACAGAAGCACTGATCCAGGAGTACTTTCTATGGGATACTGTTGCTTTCTAATGGTGATACTATTGCTACAAATTGAACTGACGATATTGATTAATCCACATTTTTCCAATAATTTCCTTCTTTTACCATTACACAATGTCTCCACCACTTTCCGCTAGCTTTAGCATCTCAAACACAGGACGTGAACATAGGGTATGGGCAGTTAAACTCCATCCGGCTGGCCGAATATATTAGTGATATGCAGGATTTGTATGCCTGACACTAATATTATATCCTGGCAAATATTGCTTCCATGTGGTCTTTTGCGTGATATTGCACACATGTATATGGCGATGATGAAATATAACGCTGCTGTAGTGTTAACCTTTGGAGAGAGCAAACTTTAATCCGGAATCCTTGGAATCTTGGTTGAATTAAAACTTGCACGATACCCTTAAAGCTGTCAGAATTCAACCCGCTTCAAATAATCACATTTTACTTCAAATTTTTGAAAGCTCTCCAAAACATTCTCTGTGGTTTCTTTTCACTTTCTTGTTCTGACACAGGCAGATTTTTTTGTCCTTTGAAATAATAGATTTTATTACTACTCTGGCTTTTCTATATCAGTCTTGCGGAGGTATCATCAGACCCTCAATTCTTTCCGCCCTTAATCGGTTCGCAACTTGTGCTGAAAATATATACTGGTCAAAACATTCTCATTTAATGGTTTTCTTTTTGTTTATGAATATTTACGTTGAACGTCGATTCTCACAGAAGGCATCGAAACTGTGAATGAACACAGATGGAATTAAGTAGCAAATAAAAAAATTTAAAAGAACTTTAAATATGTTTTATATTTTGGAGTCTTTAAAGTAGCCACCCTTTGCTGTGATGACTGAAATATTAATATTTGACTGTCTCTCTATTAACCTCTGGGAAGTTCTTTCAAGGCTTTTTGCAAAGCCATTTCAGGTGACCACCTCATAAGCTCATGGAGGGAATGCTAAGAAAGCAAAGCAGTAATCAAACCAAAGGGTGGCTATTTGTAATAATCTAAAACATAAAAATGTTTTGAGTTATTTCACACTTTTTGTTTACTATATAATTCTGTGTGTTCACTCAGTTTTTTTGCCTTTGGCGAGAATCTATAAATAGTCATGAAAATATAGAGACCTATTAAGTGAGAAAGTGTATTGAAAACCTTTCACCCGTAGTGAATGTGCTTCTGTCCAGCCTGCACTCCGCTGCTTAAGGCTGGAACACGTTGAACTTGCAGAATGTCAGCAGTGTGAAGGATAATAAATGTAAAAGAAGAGCCAGCTACAAAGCCTTGTCTGCTTATTACAAGTCAAAGACAACACATGGTGTCAGAAGTGACCGGGAGCAACTTTTGACAAAGGGTTTGCAGTGGAGGAGCCAAAATGAAAGTCACCAGCAGCGTGAATGAAACTTGCTAACGAAGCAACATGCTATCTGAGTTTGCTACGGCGTGTGATGGGAACAAGCGACAATTGACTATTGCCCCTTTTCCACTGGCTCGATTTGGCCGTACTCAACTCCACTCGCCTCGCTTTGCGAGCGTTTTCATTGCTGTTTTTTTCCACATGACACCGGTACCTACTTTTTTGGTTCCTACTCCTGAGCAGTACAACCGGGGCTGAGTTGGGACTACATGTGACGTGAACAGATTGTTGTTCACTGATTGGCCATGGGAGGAGTAAGAAGATTTTCACCGAGATATTGCAGAAAAAAGTTGATAAAAGCGGCTACAATAATACTGACTGCATTTCCCGGCGCATACTGAAATGTAATTTTACTATTTGCAAATCATAAACCATGTCTGAAGGCTGAAAGCAAATTAATTACACGCAAGCGTTGCACGCGTTAAACATCATTCTAAACCAGCTGATCAGACATGAAATCAGCTGTTCAGACGCACATAGATTATCCCAGAAATGCACAAAACAAAACCACAATGAAACAGCGCGTTTGGTTTGGAAATTTATTGACAGTCCTTAAGCAAACCACTGCCTGTAGGAGGAGGGAGCAGGCATAGAGCAGTGGCCCGTAATCAGACTGCCTTCAACGGATCACACGGGAGGAAAATTCCGCTGACGCCGCGAAGCACGAATGTCCGTTATCCAACCTAAAACTAACTTCACGGTTTTGTGCTTTAAAGTCCTTGTCCTCGTTATTGCCATGGCTGAGACAAAAACCTTCTCACAAAGGCCTGTACTTCTTGAGGAAGCTTAGGTCCTTTGGTGTTTGCAGCAAGATGCTGCATATCTTCTATAAGTCTGTTGCAGAGCGTGATCTCTTCTGCCATCACCTGCTGGGGAAGCAGCATCAGAGTCAGGGACTTAAAAAAGCTCAACAAGCTGATAAAAAAGGCTGGCTCTGTTCTGGGGACTCCTCTGGAACCTCTGGAGATCATTGTGGAAAGACGGATTCTTCATAAAATGAAGAACATTATGGAGAACCCTGAGCATCCTCTTCATGAGACTGTCCTACAACAACAGAGTGTCTTCAGTCAGAGGCTTCTTCAGATCTACTGTAAGACGGAGCGCTACAAGAGATCCTTCCTGCCCACAGCCATCAGCATCTACAACGGCTCTTTGAAGAAACCCTCATAATGAGCTACAACAACATTTAATTTTCCTTTGGGATTAATAAAGTATTTTTGAATTGAATAGAATTGAACTTATTCATGCAAACGTTGGAGCTTCACCAGTCCAGGCAGCAGTGTCTCTCATCTTTGCTTCTCCTGCCACCCTCCCACATCCTCCTCACAGCAGATCCCCTGAGCCTTATTTTATAAGTTCTGGCTGGGCGGTGGTCCAGATAATTATCCCAGTGGATTATTTTATACAAGAAAAAACAAATGGAAGACATTCATGCATATACAATTATGCACGCATTATTTGTATTTTGTTTATTTATTCGCTTTATTAATTGTTTTTTTATCATTTCATGGTGATAACTTTAATGTGACAATGTCACACAGTAATGATAACAGCAGCACAGCGCACTCATGGCAGGGGCGGGGCTTCAGTCGCCATAGCTCCAGCCGTCAGTGGAAGCACAACTTGAAAGCCTTCGATTATGTACTGTATAGTTCAAAGGTTGTTCATCCATGTTGACTTCATGGCTGGGGTCCCAACAGGACGACTTACATTAATAGGATATTTTAGACATTAAAACACTAGGGCTGCACGGTGGGAAATATCTTCCCATGTGAGTTCTGTTGGGAGTATGATTATTGATTGAATAATCTTGATCAATAATTATAATTACAAATCATAATCTGACAAAATCAATTTCTTAACCATAAATCCTCATTTACGAATCGAGACCAGAGATGTTTCTGGTGTTGTAATTGTGGCTCAACGCCTCTGACAATTACAACCGTTAAATACTCCGTAATAATTAATAACTATTGCCGGAGATGTCACTGTTTAATCGACCGTTTCTGCCGAAACGTGGGGAACTTGAACGTTATTTTGACTGACACATCACTTTTTGCACACAATGAAACACCAAACGCTCTCTCTTTATCTATGTGAATATTTATAAATTTTCACCTACTCAACATGCAAAATTCTACAAACACAGGGGTAACACATCTAAATAAGCAAAATCAACAAACGGTAGTGGGTATGTATTGAGTCAACCAGCAGTTTATGGCACTACAGACGAAGGGAGAGGGGGATATGAGTGGTGGCGAGTGGTGGGGGTTGGAGCGCAGCTCCGACTGTCCTTATGGTCTTCTGATCATAAAACGTCCCCCTAACTCCTGACGACAAAGGATTGATAACTTTTGGCAGCAAGCTAGCACAGTGAGATTGAAGACAAAGGTAAAATGGAGAATTTTACCATGAGGTCGTTTTAACGGTCCAGTCTTGCCATGCACCCGCGTTCAGATAGTAAACACAAACAGCTCGAGGACACGGCGGATCCCGATATTACATAACACATCAAAGTTTCAACAAGCAAGGTTACATGTACATATTATTCAGAACACATGAGATCCTAACCAGCGATTCTGATCGTTTCTACAACCTCTGACCCTGCCCAGGCCTTCTAATAAAGAAATTTTAAAAAATGGGTTTTACTTGTGTCGTCTTCTTCCGAATGAGGGAATTCGAGCGAGGAAAAGTGGGATTAAGTTAATGTGCGTCCACAATTAACTTCAGGGGAACGGTCAGTCTTTGTCCTTTGGTCTTCTTGACAAAAAGGAAAAATATGATCTGACCATCAAAGTCGACTTGAAAATGAAACACGGTAGCGGTTCGTCTCTCCGAAACTCCGTGTCTCCAGTTACGTGTTAACTCACGTCTTCGATCGGCAAAGTGAAATCTCTGGCCTTCTTAGTCCACAGATTTCAGTTATGAATGGTTCGTTGTCCAACGAGAGAGAATGCATGAAACTCTGCACAGAATTCTTCTCTTAAAGTGACGCGCTTCAATCACCAGATGATTTCTAGCAGAAGGCAAGTTTTCAAACATGGGCGCCTCCTATATAGCACCCTGTGACGTCAGACTGGGGACGCCCAGTCATATCAGTCGCAATGTTCGATGGGATATGTAGGAGCGGGCTGTCCTGGGTACAAAATGGCCGATGCCATTGGAGGGGCACAGTGACGTCCAACAACGTGCAGATAATCCAATACTCAGCAAACGAGTGGTCCAACAGTTCACTCCGGGTACTCCCAACAACATGCATGTTCATTTTCATCCATCGTAGGGCTCTTATTTTTGATTCTAAAAGAAAATAAAACATCCAATATTATTAATTAAACAGATATTGTGAATAGAAAAAATCTCAACATGGTAAAAAACGAAGTTCTCTGAAACACTAGACAACTGTGGCCAACTATATATATATATATATATATATATATATATATATATATATATATATATATATATATATAAATTGTACTGGCTAGTAATCAAAGGAAACACGTCCTTAAATAATTTGCTTGGGATTGGTTCTAACATACATGTTGAAGGTTTAGATGAACCTAATATTTTTGATAACTCAGGAAGCTCCACTGGATCAAAACAGTCCAAACAGAGATCAGTTTATACAGCTACCTTCTGTGAATGATTATCTTCTTTTTCTTTTTCAAGGGGTCTTCATTGTCTAATGCACCACGCAGTAAGGAAGTAAAACTATTAACAAGAGAATCAATTTGTGAAGGGGAAGAAACATAATCACTGCCCCCCACTGTGGTTTTCTGTGATAATGAGGAAAGTAAAAATGGAACAGATTCTTTAAAGGTTGTTACAGCATTGTCTGATAATGATCTACAATAAGTTAATGAAAATTTCTTTCAGGTGTGGAGTACTCAGTTAAACTCAAAGATTATCAAAAATGGTCAGACAGGGCAGGGTTATGAGAAAATATTATTTCTTTATAATAAATTCCATTAGTCAGCACAAGGTCCAGAGAGAGAAGACACAAATTAGGTAGGTTTGCTAATGTTTTGAGCAAAGCCAATTGAGTCTAATGCTTCTTTTCCACTGGCTCGATTTGGCCCAACTCGGCTCGCTTCGCGGGCATTTCCATTACTGTTATTCCACTACCGGTACCGGTTCACTGATTGGCCGTGGGCGCGGCCAGACGTAAGAGTCGACGAGCATAAAACAAAACAACTGCCATTTTCAAACATGCATTCAAGCGAGTTTATTTCTTCGGTTTATATCTTGGAATTGAAGAAGAACCCCATTCAAGCTCACAAATAGCAACAGCACAGGCCCCACGTCTTCCATAGCTCCTTCGTCTTGTTCTGGATTGTCAGAGCTTTGGAGAACTAATAAATTCGTCCAGATTCCTAGAAAGAATAGCTTCTCCATCCAAAGTGCGATGGATGCCGTTTCTCCGGATCAGACCAGGTTTTCCTCAATGTTTGACAATTATCAGCCCACATCGCTTTCAGGACACCACCTAGACAGCTAGCGGTTGAATGACAGTATGCGGCTAAACACGTTGTCACCGGTCAGATCAGGGAGGGGACCAGAGAAAATTACAGAGTCCAACATTGTTTTGGCACATTTACACACTGAATCACACTAACTCGTTGACCTCCGATTGGCATAACCAGGTGTCATTTCCACCAGTGTGAATAATAATCTTACTGTATTTACGCTTATCCTTAGCCAGCAGTTTCAGGTAGGATTTGATGTCGCCCATTATGGCCCCTGGCAAACATTTGATTATGGTTGCTGGTGTCTCGAGCCCCACGTTTCTGACTATGGAGCTGCCAATTACCAGAGTTGGCTTCTCAGTGTTGCTGAGCGGGGAAAGTCTGTTAGAAACGCAGACAGGTTGTTGGTGACCTGTGGGCTGGGAACTAGGACTATGCTTTCTACGTACAATCACCCAGCCGGCCTGAGGTCCCAGCTGTGCGGGCTCTGCTCAAGAACTACTAGAACTACGACACGTACCATTATTATTAAAGGAGGCAGAGGAGTAACTGAACATTTGACACAGAGAGCAGGAGAGAGGAGAAGACTCAGAGAGAGATTGAGAAACAACAGAATGGATGGCCATGGTGGAGCTAAAGCTAATGCTAAGCTAGCAACCCCTTATCACTACGAGAAAAACTGTGTGAAACATGGAGGCTTCCCAAACGTAAAGTGCAGAAACAGAAAATATGCGTTTTAACGTGCCTATGTGTTCGAATAAGTCAGAGATGTCACAGTATAGAGAAATCAGATCAAATTGAGAGTGCCTTCACTCACCAAACAATCCACAGTGAAAACAGGAACTGAAGCAATACGCCTTACCAGGCTCCTTCACAGCAAAACGCCTCAAAAATAGTAAATGTAGAGTTGCACATTACATAACATCCATTAAAGTGTACGAAAGAAACTGTTTTCCTTGACATGTTTTGTACGGCGCCCGGAAACTGACCTGTGAAAAAATATATAGCGTGCGCACAAAATACTAATTAGTTCCCACAAAATACTAATTTGTTTTGACAAAATACTAATTTGTGCCCAAGAAGTACTTATTCGTGCGCACGAAATATTAATACGTTCCTTCAAAGTATTAACTTGTGCGCACATTATACCTATTAACTTTTTGCATCAGGAAGACCAAGGAACACATCAGACAGGTCAAGGATAAAGTGGCACATAAAGCCGCATAACTTTCATGTTTTCTCACGTTACAACTTCAAACCTCAATGTATTGTAACGTTAGGTTAGAGCAACCCAGCACCAGTATTTCATGCGCAAGTTATACCTATGTTGTCACAAATAAGTACTTTGTGGGAACAGATTAGTATTTCGTGCGCACGTTATATATTTTCTTTTCTCCATGTCAGTTCCCAGCCGCCATAGTTTTGTGCATCATCGGTTAATTATTGTTTTCAGCCCACTGTGACTCAGGAAATCAGAATTTTTGAAGTTAAGCCACATTTTCTGATTTGTGAAAGGGAGATTACTGTGGCAGCTGCGATCTCCTGCTCCATTCTTCCCTCACTCGTGAACAAGACTCCGAGATACTTAAACTCCTCCACTTGAGGCAGGAACTCCCCTCCAACCTGAAGAGGACAAGCCACCCTTTTCCGGTCGAGAACCATGGCCTCGGTCTTGGAGGAGCTGATCTTCATCCTAGCTGCTTCACACTCGGCTACGAACTGCCCCAGCGTATGCTGTAGGTCTTGGCTAGAGGGGCCAGCAGGACCACGTCGTTTGCAAAAAGGAAAGACGAAATCCACTGGTCCCCAAACCAGCCCCCTCCGGCCCTTGGCTGCATCTAGAAATCCTGTCCATAAAAGTTATGAACAGGACCGGTGACAAAGGGCACCCCTGCCGGAGTCCAACATGCACCAGGAACATATCCGACTTAATGCCGGCAATGTGGACCAAACTCCTGCTCCGCTTGTACAGAGACCAGATGGCCCCTAATAAAGGACCCCCGATTCCATACTCCTCGAGCACCCCCAACAGGGCATTACGAGGGACACAGTCGAATGCTTTCTCCAGGTCCACAAAACACATGTGGACCGGCTGGGCAAACTCCCATGAACCTTTGAGTACCCTGTAGAGGGTATAGAGCTGGTCCAGTGTTCCACGGCCAGGACAAAAACCACACTGCTCCTCGTGAAGACGAGGTTCGGCTATCGACCGGACTCTCCTCTCCAATACCCTGGCGTAGGCCTTACGCCAGGGTATTGGAAGAAAGGTTTATTTGATTTGTGAGAATTCAATAAAGGGTCATTTTAGTGCTTTTTTGCATCTGGACCACATTAGAACTGGTCCATCTGAAAAACTACAGTCCTTAAACTCATCAAACCCAAACTATATTATTCTACACTAATAGCATAATATTTCTAACCCAGTTTGTGATTTGTGTAACCTTTATTTTGATTATGAAAGATCCCTAAATGAATTTAGTACTTTTTTTGCATCCGGGCCACATTAGAACTGGTCCATCTGTAAAACTACAATGTCTAAACTCTTCAAACCTGAACTAGACAATTTTGCACTAACAGCAGAAACTGTCAAACCAGGTTTGTGATTTGTTAAATCTGTTTGATTTGTTAAAGTTCAATCAAGGATGTTAACTCTTTTTTTGCATGTGGACCACATTAGAACTGGTCCAATTTAAGAACTAGTATACTTAGCCTTTTCAAACCTAGAGTAGATTATTCTACACTAACATCAGAATCTTTCAAACCCAGTTGGTGATTTGTGCCACTGTCCAGCCAAGTACGACTTCAATAACAACAATAAAAACATGTGAGAACAAATGTGCCATAACCAATCAAGTAATTTCTAATATATGCAAGTCTTACTTTCCACCAAGAATTTAAATAATTAGTGGCATGGCTATTTGATGTTGTTTTCTAGAAACATGTGACCTATCGAGACCAGTAGAACACAGGGAAGTCCATGCAAAAAATCTCCTGTTTTCACTCAGTCTTAATACAGGGCTTAGGGCAACTGTAAACATACAGGAAAAATAAGGATTAAATGGCCAACCTACTTTTATCAAAATTTGTGTTATCTATATCATTATTTTCTCTAGCCGGTCTTCTTTTAAATGACAAATACAATATGCATAAACATTGGCAATACATTGGGGAGGAGAAGGAAAAAAAGTTAAATTAAACAAAAATGATGCTGTCCATACTCCCCCAGTGTGGACAGGGTGAACTGAAGTACTTGCCAGAAATACTTCTCTTTCTGCAGTGTTCTTCTTGGGATAATGGGATTGTCTCTGGGCCCTCTGAACCGAAGTCAGATTACTTGTATCTAGTCACAAACTTGGCCATTAAAGTTGATGCAAAACCCACAAACAGGACAAAAAAAGCTGTTTGGTGACCTAACTGCACTGTACTGTGGAAAGCTTCATGCAGACCAGCTTCAAGATGTGAGAAGCACATAGATGTTTTGGCAAACTTCAAAGCAAATCTTTAGGTATTCTTGAACACCGATATTATTGAAGGCCTGAAATACATGAATCATAGCCCAGCGGAATTCAGGTTCAACCTGTTGAGGTTTAAGGTTCTGAAAAATAGTCAAGACGCAAGCAACTCAACCAGTTCAACAATGTTGCTATTGTCTGATCTGATGTAAGCATTTTGCAAATAGGGACCACAGTTTTAGTTGTATTCTGACACAAAACACATATTGAATTTACATATTGAAAATACAATCTTCTGGATACTGATGGGTTTCATTTTTGTACTTGGTTGTTCTTTGTTTTTTTTGAATTTCTAAGTACTCTGTGAAATCATCTCTGTCAAGGCAATTTTGTAGGCTCTTTTCACTGGATATTTTCTGTAGAACTGCTACAGATAAAGCAATACATCTAGAGAAATCACAGAATGGTGATATTATTGCAATGTCTTCTATACTTAGATAGCCAGTGCAAACTGGGTGAAACCAGTTTTTAAAAGGACTACACTGAGCACATAGTTCTGTTGGATTATTGGGCTGTTTACAAATGCAAAATAAAGTGTCAACATGATACTCTGAACTTTGATCCACTTTCTTGGTCTGTGCATAGTTTTCAGCATCTCAGCTATCTGCACTGAGGACTGGGTTTCTCTGAAGAACTGCTGTCTTCTCTTAAACTAGATCATAGCAAACCCGTTTCTTCTCTTTACATGTGTCCTTGTTTCTAAATACTGCATCTCTGTTTTTCTCATTGCAAGTTTTGGTAGGGGGTCCCTCAAGATATAGTCTCTGCATTTTGCTTGGGAGATTCCTTTCCTGTCACTTTCGCTCATTTCTTTGCCTCATTTTGTGTGTTGAAATTTACAGATGTTTAGAATAGTGTCATTTCCTTTAGAAAAATGGTGGTATCCTCCTGAACTACATCTGAACCAGTCTGACTACTTTCCTTTCCTCCTCTCTCCCCCCCCCCTCTTGTCATACTTTCCCTCTATATTATGCTGAACAATACAAACTGGTTTTCTTTTCGACTACATTGTCATGAAATAGTTTTCCTGCCAGGTCTTTCCATATGGGGCTGTTCCAATGTATTTTCTTTCTTAAATGTCCAAATGCTAACCGTTCTGCATCTTGTTCTCACCTCCTGACTATGTCCATATATCTGGACAGTCATGTCTTTGACCTCTTCTAAAATTTTCCATATGTTTTATTCTGACAAAGTGAAGTAGGACGTTTTCCAATAATTAACTTTGTGCCTAGAAATCCCAACTCCTTAAAACTCATGGAGGCAGAGGAGTAACTGAACATCTCATGGCGGCATTGGAGGGGCTAATCTGGAATACAATTCTGGATAAGTGTGTCAAAAAGGGGAGACAGTTTAATTACAAAAATATATGGTTATTTATTGCAATATATGTAATCTTCTAAACTGGTTTTGTATCAAAGCGGAAACAAGAGCTGCAGAATTCTTTTCTTAAACTTAAAAAGTTAAAAATTTAAAATCCTTTGATTTGACATAATCTGGCAACTGGATTTTGATGTTTCTTTGTGTCTCAGTCAGCAGCAAGGGTAGTCTTAAGAGGTGTATATTGTTATAATCATTTCACCCTAATTAAACGTTCTGGTCCATGTCACTTCTTGCATGCTCCAGCTTTTGAATGCTACAAAATTGATACTGATATCCTGCCATTGCTCTCTGATGCACATGAACATAAATACAAGTTTGTAAGTACTACAACCTGTATACAGCTATTGCACTTTACGAATAGCCTGATGATCTGGTCGGTAATGAAAAATGAGGTGGAATTGCACTTCAGCCATTTCTTGAATTGGAAGCTACAATCAGAAGCCAACTTTAGCTTTGTGTTTTTTCACACACGGGCATTTTTAGGGTCTTGAAACATTGGGGGCTTTAGCCCAGACTCAGAATATATTTTTAATTAACATAAGACAGCAACGCAGTTTATAGGTAATTTAAAGTTAAAATAAGATACGATATGTTGTACTGGTTCTGTGCCTCGGCTGGGTTTTGATTGAATGTAAATTATTGTTGACCAAACAAAAAAGGTTTACAATAATTTTACTTGGTTTAAATTTTTGTTAGACGTTGAATGAAGGATAAGGAGAAGCAGAGTTTAGGATTTATGAAAAAAAAAACAACATTTTGCTGAAGCAGATAAGGACACATTTTTTAGTATTTAGAAAAAAACTTGTTCAACAAAAGTTGTTCATAAACTCAGAGATGTTTATTATGGGCCAAATAAATGTGCCTTTTTTCTCAGCTACGTTACACTCTCATCATAGTGTTCCAGATTCTAAGCCCCAAGGGTCTTCATTTCTTTCATTTCAAAAAAGGAAACTGGTAAAAAGTTGATTTTCTAATGTCTTTGTTAAATGATAAAACACGTTTATTTATTGTAATTATGCTGAGAGCTTTCCAAACATTTTATAAGGCCCGAGCAGGAAAACTGCAAGGGCCTATTGTAATCGTAGGAATTCTTATTCAATGTTTTTTCCGTTGCGTGTTTGCGGGGCAATATGGGGACTTTGCCAAGCCCCTAGATGCACACGCTTTTACCCAAAATTGTCCCCCACGTAAAATTCTTGTTACTTAATGTCGTTGTCAGTGGGCGTGGCCAAACCACTTAGCCACGCCCCCAAATGTGAGTTAGGCCGAACCGTAAATCCTAGAGATCTGAAATTTGGCACACTGCTAGAGCTTTTTCACTTTTACTCACCTCGAACTTTAACAAACTCCTCCTAGGGATTTTGAGCTATCGACTTCATATTTGGGCAATATGCTGATAAGGCATGGGGAATTAAAAATGATCAAAATCCTGAGTTTTCGGCCATGTTTAGGGAGCTTGGCTGGGGCACGAACTTGGCGTTCGTGCCCAAACTAAAAATATGCAATAACTTTCACATAAAAATGCCAAACCACACCAAAGTTGGCATGAAAGAGGACATTCGGGTTCCCGACAATCCTATGGGGTCATATGCTGACATCATCAAAGCCACGCCCCCTGAGAACCGGAAGTCCCTTTTCTCACTTGGAAAGGTGCCTCTCTGACCCTCTTGACCCAATCAACTTGAAAGTGTGTCAGAAGACAAATAACTAGTGGGTCTAACTTCGTTTGAAGCACAGTAACTTTTCATAAAAGGGCGTGGCCGTGGTGGCGCGGCGAAGTTGGATGTCATGCCATGGCCATACGTTTGGCTCTAATTTCCACATAGATCATCTGATCTGCACCAAATTCTATGTGATTGATCCTTTTCCAGTCCCAAACAGAGATCTGATCACATATTTGGTGGGTGTGGGCTAATTCATCCACAGCGCCCCCTACAAAATGTTAAAAAATCAGCCCCAAGTCATGCTTTTACCGGGGAATCTGAAATTCGGTACACATATGTAACTTCTCAGGACCTACAAAAAAGTCTCTTGGAGCATTGGTCTAAACCCCACAGGAAGTCGGCCATTTTGGATTGAATTTGCCATTTTGACCCTGTTTTGGCCGTTTCTAACCCGCATATCTGAGCGAACTCCTCCTTCAGCTTTTGACTTAGAGACTTGAAAATCACTCAGTATACTCTTAAGGGATTGGGGATCAAAAGTTATCAAAAGCTTTTTCATACATGATAGAATGTGGGCGTGGCAACGCCTCAAAATATGACTTCTTGCCACCAAAGACAAAATCCATATAGCTCCTACAAGGAAAGTCACAGACAAATGAAACCTTCTGAGATTGATCTGTCTCTGGCCCTGAACAACATTCACTCATCACATGCTGACATCATCAAAGCCCCGCCCCCTCACAACAGGAAGTGTCACATTTTCCTTTAGAGAATCTATTTTTGATGTTCTTCACGTAATCAATTTGAAAATGTCCAAAGTAACAAATAACATGATGGTCTTAGACAGGCGCCAGTACTTACTGCTTTAGCTGGAGGGTGTGGCTATGATGGCGTGGCGAATTCTGATGTCACGCCACAGCCATACGTTTGGCTCTAAATTACACATGGATGGTCCGATTCACTCCAAACTGAATATGCTTGATCTTTGTCAGCCCCCAAACAGCTCTATTGGATTACATTTAAATTTGGAACAACAGCGCCCCCTAGGACACTTCAAGGGCTATGTTTCCCTCATACATCATCAGATGCACTTGAAATGTAGTATCATGAGTTAATGATGGACATGTTTACACAGTCAACTGATGACATCATTATAGCCCCGCCCACAAAAAAACAACTGAGTGCAGCTTCCATTAGGAATATCCGATTTACTCCAAACTGATTATGGTTGATCTTTGTCAGCCCCCAAACAGTTATATTGGATTATATTAGAATTTGGATCAACAGCGCCACCTAGGACATTTCAACTGTTCTATCTCCCTCATAAATAATCGCATCCACTTTATTTTACTGGCATTTTTCCAGCCCTTCATTCCACTTATAAATAAACTGTTCTGAGTCTTTACTATAAAACACTTTTTGAGAGAAAAGGTTGTTAACTTGTCGTGTTTAAAATATACCACAGTGCCTCAATTTGGACCTTTGTTGGACTCTCTTTAGTCCTGTTATTAATATTTCAGTTATTAATGACTGCATTCATATGGTATGTTTGTTTCGCCTTGAGTAAAACTGTATCCTTGTTTAATTAGTTCAGTTTATATAATATTACATGTAGCATTGAGAAAAAAACTGTGTGATTAATTGCAATGTGTTATTTCTTTTAATTAATCTAATTAATGCACCTTTAACGGACATGTTGTACGTAGCTTGCCAGCTGTAGTTTAAAACTCTTTATAAAAGTGATGGATGACGATTGTTTAGTTTCCAGTTTGCATCAACAGGTGCTTCATACAGGTGGAGAAACCTCCAGTCATTCCAGCACTTTATCTGGAATCGTATTAACAAGGCTTTAAACTGTAAGAACGGTATGGCAGAATATTTTAGCCATTTCAATACGGCAACTTTTTAAAACTTGATACTGGTAACCAGCTTGTTTCTAGGCTGGATATTTTAAAGTTTGTTCTTCACTGTGTAAAGGAACCCATCATCAACATCTACAGCTGTCTTCTCTGAACATCCAGGCCTTTTTAAGCTGTGCTCTTGCCTTCAAGAGGTGACCAAAACTGTCTATATTGTTATTGGCCACCCCTGATAAATATATGAAAAAAAAACAGATAAATGAAATACAAATAAATAAAGCTTGTATTGTTTTAGCATCTTCTCACCCCTGAAAATTCTAATCTTTTCAGAAGATTCATTCAGTCGGGCAAAAAAAGCCGATTTAAGAAATAATTGCCTTTATCAAAAATCTTAAGGCCTATTACATAAATGTAAGATAACCACTTTTTATATTTTAAGTTAATCAAGATGTGTAAGCATTTTTAATATGTAATCCATCTTTTCTTGTTTCCCTGAAGTGTGAATACGACACTAATAGCGAGCACCAATCAGAATTACAGGGTCGATTTCCAATCAGCGGTTTTTGTAAAGTATGTAACATATATAAGATATAAGAACAGCATTCGGAATGTTGGTTTTTTGCATTCCTGTAATGAAGAGTCATTACATATTTATATTTAGAAAAGAGGCAACGTCACAACATGCGTGTGAGACAGGGTTTTACTAATATAATACAAAGAGAAAGCGATGACGAAGTTGTCATTTTTCAATGGCTTTAACATTTTAGATTAGCGATTAGTGTGGTTACTGCAGTAAACATTACTAAAACACCACTGTCCATGTTTATTTTCCAGAGAAAGTAGATCCTAACATTAGGATCTACTCTGTCTACTTTCTGGCCGTTAAGCTGAAAATGGTCTGATTCCAGCCGCCAGCCTATTTTCTTGCACACAAATACCGTAGCTTTTTCTTAGAGACTCTAAATAGAAAAAGCAATCGAACATTCCATTCAAGTGTTGCAGATGTTTGTTATTCTCTAAAATCCAGGAAATGATTAGGCCGCTTCTAATTTTCCTGCTATCTCCTTGATGAATTAGGTTTGTTAATACAGTTTCAATTTGTCCTGTTTTAATACAATAATCTAACGTTCAAATGTCAATATTTCCTGTCCCTTATGATGTGTTGTTTTTTGACAGGTGAACAGAGTGTTCCAATACTGGACCTTCTGACTCTGAACCCAGCTTTAGATCCAGCCTTGAATCCATCTCTGACTCCACTGTTTGCAGCTCCTGTGGTGAAATCAAAGGCAAAGAAGAAAGGAGAGAGAGAGTCTCACCCAAGCTGAAATCTCTAGATGATAATAAAAGCATTTATATTTTTATGTAAAACTGGACTCAACTCTTTTGTTTGAATATGATAATGAAAGTTCACCCTTTGTTAGTATGCACTTTTTTCTACTAAGAAGCAATAAAAATCAAAAATAATGAAATGGACTGATCTTTCCAAGTTTTGTTCCTTCTTCTCAACTTGCGATTAAAACTGCAACATAGCGGACTTGACAGTAATGCATTAGTTGCCATACTCACACCCATACTGTGGCTCGTTCACTGCATTGATTCTTGAGTGCAGAGATGATGGATGCCCTACCCTCCCTCTCAGCAAGTTGTTAGATGAATTAGAGATGTCCTTCCTGATTGTAGCAGAGTGCTGCTACTCAACGATGAAAGCCTCGCCTTTTTTCTTGCTCTAATGGGATTTTAAGTACAAGCCCTTATGGATAATAATGCAGAGTAATGGCGAAGAGTCTGGCAGACATCTCTGTATGCAGCAATCTAGTGGGAAATTTTAGGGTTTCCTGTCAGCGCAGAAGGTTTATGTGTGAATTAACAAACATCAATTTTTAATCTGCCTTTTTAATTGAATTGCAAAGCTTGCACCCATAACCAGTTTTTGTTATGGAAGCCTGAGAAAATATGGTCCACATCCACTAACACATGTCTGGGTTGATCTGCCAAGATTGTATATGTGTCTCCTGTTAGATGTGCTCGTACTATCAACTTTGCAAGTGTCGTCAATGCTGATCTGTGATGAGGGGAAACCATTTGGATGTATTTTAAGGTCCCTCAGGGGCCTGCAGGGACTTGTGGGAAAGTGACCTGATTTCTAAATTTCTCCTCTACTGCCCAAGCTCTGGGCTTGTCGCTTCTAAAGAACGGAGAAAGCCTTAGGACTGCAAAGGGAGGATGAGCCGACCCAGCCAGAGCTTCTTGGAATATGCAAACACGTTAATGTGGATTTTGTTGATGGATACGAGAGTAGCTTCAGATCTTTGCCAGTAGATTCAGGTGAGTAAAAATAGACACAGGTAAATGGAGCTAGAGATACTGTATGTTTGCAACACATTGAATTTACAGGGGTGTCCTAGAACAAAAAGAGACAATGTACCTTTTTAAATGTTGTCATGTGTTCATGTTAATTAACTGTATGCCATCTTCAAAATAGAGCCATCAAATACTCATCATCATTATGTGTTGCACTTGCAAAGTGGCACTTAAGCTGTTAATAGAGACGAGTGAAATAAAAATGTCCAGAGAGGTAAAGATGTGCGCAGTGTGGCAGCATCATTAGATCAGATGACCAGTTATTTAAGGACCACAAAATAAGGTCGCATCAGAGTCCTGAATAAATTGCTCCTTCACTCCATCGCAGAAAGGCATTTTCCTGCAGTTATGTTTAGAAGGTTGCAGTATCAACTCTTGAGTTGATGCATTATATCTGAAAGAAACCTGCAGAGTAGGGAAATCTAAATTAATTGATTATGTGATGTTTAATGTAACCTGCTATTGTAATAATGCTTATTACATAATACAGAAGTTTTTGAGTCAATAGAACCTACTGGATAGCACAGATTAATGGTTGGCAACCTTCAGCTATCATTAAAAATAAAAGGACTTGTTGTCTTGGGCCAATAAAAGAAAACTTTTATGATTAGATAGATACACTGAAGCACTGTTTAAAGGGCAAATCATAAGTCTTTCTCTCATAATAAAGTTAAAACAAATGCAAGTTTTGCTCACTATTTGCCCTCCCTAACAGGTGAGCAGCAATGGCTGACTTGCAGCAGGAATATCCCGGAGTCCTCCTGGGGATCCTGGAGGAGCTGGCCAACATGCGCCAGTGGCTGACATTCCAGGACCTTTGTCGCATGGTTAGCACTCGCTTTGACCTCGACCACCTCATTGAGCTCAGGGCTTTGCTGTTTGCTGCCGCCAGCAGGGACCCCTGTTTCCCTGCTACTCTGTTCCGAGACCGGGTTTCCACCAGAGGCCAGGGGCTTTCACCCATAGGGGTCTCTGCAGACATTGTGACTATTTTCAATCTCATTCAGATGACAGGTGGAGTCTCTGATAGCAGCTATCCAATGAGAGCCCAACCAATAATCCCTGTCGATCAATCTCCTGGCCCCAATCTGCCTGGTTTACACCCTCTGAACATTCCTGGTCGAGAACAAGCACGCACTCACTCTGACTCCAGTGGGAGGCCTATTGCCCAGCACTTGCTTTTTCCAAAATCAAATTACTCTGCTCGCAAGCGTGGAAGTCTTCCCCCGGATCCCATTTCATTTGTGTCTTCCCCTCCCGTCCGGACGAGGGCTGTGTCTTTTGACTTGCCTCACACTACACACTCATACTCCAGCAGTCCAAACCTCAATGAGGTAATGAAGAATATCTACCTGCCTCTGGAGACGGACAGTGAATCGAGTGGAGAATCTGCGGCAATGGAGGTGTTTGAAGGCGAACAGGAATCATCGGTTGACCAGAAGAGAAGCGCCTTTAGGAAAGACTTCCACAACCAACCGCCTCTAATACCGCAGGTGACTGTCAGCAGTGAGTCTCCAAGTCCTAAAGCAGGGCATGCAGGCTTCAACAAACACAGCTTTGAAATGATCCCAAATCCTTACCCATCGCCTACTGCAGTTCACATGTCACCAGAGCAACGGGCTAAAGTTAAACATGAGAGCTTTGAAGATCTGCAGGATTCAACTTACTTTGGACCAGGCTCAATGCAAGAGCCATCTCCCCGGCACCTTCGACCACCCAAGACACAGAGGGCCATCTGGAGTAATAAGAGTCACAGTCTGGAGGACCGGCTAGGCATTGGCAGCATTGATCTGGGGATGGAATCACATGCGCCACAACTTCCAAGACGATCTACCCCTGTTATAAGTAGTTCCTCAGGAGGTGAGAGTATAGACAGTGGATTGCCAAGTGGAAGTGATAGGCTGAAGGCTCAGGGAACACAAACCGACCCACCGGATCCCCGGAGACTCCGGAGCCTGGTTCATGCTGATCGGCTCTCCTTCATGACTTCATTAGATGACCCTGAATTTGGTGAGGATGACATCAGTGCAATTTTTCGCTTCTTAGATGACATAAGCATGTGTGGATCCACAGGAGTCCTGCATTCCAGCGATGGCACAACTAACCAGGACACCCCCGAGGCCCGACGTGGCCGCTTAGGCCAACTCCAAAGACTTTTCCATTCCCTGGAAAGCAGTGATGATGGGCTAAAGACCAGCGTCTGCAAGTTGCTGCTTCGCATGAGTCAGATAGAAAGACAACTGGAGTCACTGAATGATGTGAAGGCTGAGATTTCTCAGGTACTCTCTGCTTTACAGCGACTGGATGAAAAGATCCAGCAGCCTATTGTTGGTGGTGGTCAAAGCGCTGGCGGTAGATGGCTTGAGCCTCTCAGTGGTGTCTCCTCTTTTATGAGCCACCCTATCACTCCCTCTGACTCATCAGAGCCTCAGCCGCTGTCTGCAACTGGGCATCTGTTATCAGGGACCAGCTCAAGTAGCGTGGACTGGAGCCGATGGAACATCACTGGGGATCAAACAGAAAGCAGCAAAGGTCAAACGGATTCCAAAGGGCAGAAAGAAGGGAAGAAGGATGCATCGTCTCGCCGTGCCTCCAAAACCCAGCTTGAAGAAAAAAATTCCTCTGATACCAAACAGCTGAACGTCTCAAACTCTGCAAGAGACTGGTCGGTGTCCTTCTCAAAAAGTAAAGATGGTAAAGCATCACAAAGGAAAATTGGACAGGTAAAGAAGTTCTACTTATTTCAGTTAACATACTTTTTATTCTAATGCGTTCCTACAATACATAATGATGCAATCTATGTATCCAAGTAAAGTTTCTCATATACTAAACTAATGCTAATTTTGAAGGTAACTGTACTGTTTCCATGTTGCGCAATTATTGTTGTGCATCGATGCCTTTCCCTCCATTTTGCAGAATATACATGTTTCATTATGTGGATGTGTGACAGATTAAACTGAACATATGTATTGCTTTTGTTTATGATTTATGTAAAGCCTATGTTTGGTCTGTTTTTATTCCAGGGAGATCAGTCAGACAGCACTACCAACCTGCTTTCCCAAAAGCCTACCAGCATGGTGGAACAAGTGTTTAACTCGTCCCTGTTCCGTCACAAAGATAGCACCCTAACAAGGGGGCTTGGCTCTGGAAAGGTCATTGACCCCAGACTGGCCGAAGGAAGAGGGAGAGCCATATGGACCGTAGATGACAGAGAGGCACGAATCTCCACTTTGGACTTACAAGTAGGAAATGCTGACCCTATAAGGGCTACAAGAGTTGCATGAATTTATCTCTTTCTTATATTGTCTATATATGACATCAGTACATTTATCTGTCAATAAATAAAACAAATGGCATTTTGTTTGTCAGGGTCAGGAGTCTCTGAACCCCAACAACATGGAGTTCTGGATGGACGACATCTACACTCCGGGCTACGATGCCTTGCTCCGGCGTAAAGAGGCTAACCTCCGGCGGCTCAAGATATGCAAGCTGGTTGCTCTCATTGCCACTGTTGTAACTATTATTCTCATCATTGTCATTCCAATTTGCACTATGGGTATATGAACACCCTCACAGAGAATCTACGGCCTTGCCCATCTTCTTTCATTTTATTACTTTATGTGTTTTCAGCAGCCATGTCATGTACTTGGAAACGTGCACGGCATCCCTATAAAGATTATTACGTGAGAGACTTTGACACTTGGACTCTAAATCTAGACTGGTGATTTGGAAGGTCTGAGTACTTGTATTTCTTAGCATGATGCACCATGGTTTATTATGACAGAAAAAACAACCTGAAGGTCATTTCAGAACCCATTTTTTCACCCATTAGCTAGGACTTGTTTGATGATGTTTATTATCAACATTTTTAGGTGGCTGAAAACAGAACTCATCAAATATGAGAATAGTTCTGGTTGAACATATTGAAGCTAACAACACTGAGCCAGTTGACAAGTGTCAGTTTGTTCCCTTATTTTTTTCTTTTGAGTCCACCTTAATTATGGTGCATTTGCATTGTAATTCAGCACTGAGCACTGCCTGACTTGTTTTTGCTGCTCCTTTGATAACAATCCAGGACTTATATCACCTTTATGTAAGATAAGAGTTTTATCAGTAGGTGAGAGTTTGGGTGATTTGTAGTCTTAGATGGTGTGTACAGGGCCGTTGTTTTCTTTAGGTTGGAATGTACTTGAATTTCCTTTAAGCTATATTACACACTGTTCAAGCAAGCTGGAATCAATAAAAATATTATTTTTATAGAGTTATCTCCCAATTTCTCTCAGCAGGAAATATAATCATTTAAATCCACTTATCTGGGGTGCAGGGTGTTTACAAGGTGTCATGTTTCAACAGTCAAAGATGGTTGTTGTTGATGCTTTGGATGTGGAGCAGTGAAGGAAAGAGGACACCTCTTCCAGTAAACACTCTCTGAGTGGGAGATTCCACTTGCAACTCAATTTATGGGAAGATTGAAGTGCGCTGATGTATACATTATCTTTTGACAGGACTCGCTTGGCCAGAGTTTCTTTACATACCTACAGACTCACTCAGCACCAGCGTCATCTGGTTTTCATTCACCTGTTGGCTCACATTCCATCTATGACACAGATTAACTTATGAAAGCAGAATATAAAACCTTTTGGGGAATATATTCATAGCATACTCTAGGTCTCTTAGCACAAATAAGGCATTGTAAAGAAAAAAACACAGCCTACCCGAGTATTGTTACAGATCATGTCCACCTCTTTATGACCACAGTATACTTTTCTTGTGATGGCTATTTTCAGAATGATGATGTACCATCTCACCAAGCTCAAGCATTCCAAAAGCTCCCACCCTCAGTCACCAGATCTCAAACCAAATCAGCACCTTTGGGGTGTGTGGAAAAAGAGGTTTACATTATGGATGTAGAGCTGAAAGATTTGCAGGAACTGGTGTCATATGTTCCAGAATCTCAGAGGAATGACCCCCTCAACCTTGTTGAATCTATGCCATGAAGAATTATTACAGTTCACATGAAAATACATTAGTCCAACCTGGTGCTTTGAAGGTGCACCAAATATAGGGGCAAGTATGTAAATAGCTGCACAGCAAAATTGTGTCCTACATTGCTCTAAAATTAGGCTTCTTAAGCTGTGGTTCAAGTACCACAAATGGTACCTGGTACCTGTTTTGTGTCTTATGCAATGCAAATACAAAGTGACACTGACGTGGAGCTAATAAGAATTGTTCAAGAACATGTTTTCCTAATCAAAATCTTATCCAAAGAAAAGTGCTATTTGAAAAAAATTAGAACCCCCTCTAACATACAGAAGTGGTTAACAGTGACTCAAGAACAGTTACCTCTGAAGTAAAAGTTTACCTTTAACCTAGCTTAACCATCCTTCATTTTGAAAAACAGTGGAGTTCACTGGAACTTTTTGCAACCAGGCTAACTGATGTAACCAATTCAGTTTGCACTTTCAAACAATGTAGCTACATGTTCAGAAAAGGAGGTTATGTTATGTGTGTGTGTGTGTGTGTGTGTGCGTGAAAATGGCAGACGTTGAAAAATATATATTTTTCCTGTGGGTATGACATAGTTTTACCTTCAAGGCAGCCATATTAGATTCTGAGGCTAGGGTTGATCAGAAACCTGCAATTTTACAAGCTATATTTCACTTCTAGGAACCTTCTATTAATTCTTTCCAACTACAAACCCAATAAATGACTACAAATTTAAACTTCTTAGAAAACGTAGAATGCACAATTAAGTTGCATCCTTCAACCAACTGTGCAAAGCCAAAGGATAAGCAAGTATTTATTTATTTATTTTCTGTTGTTTTGTGCAGTGGCTGGGAACTGACATGGGGAAAAAATATATATATATAGCGTGCGCACGAAATACTGATTTGTTCCCATGAAATAGTAATTTGTGCCCACGAAATACAATTCATGCGCATGAAATATTAATTTGTGGCCGTGAAATATGTACATGAAATATAATGTGTGCATGAAATACTGGTGCTCTAACTTAACGTTACAATACGGTGAGATTTGTGGTTGTAACGTGAGAGAATATGAAAGTTATGCGGCTTTCTTAACCACTTGATCCCTGACCTGTCTGATGTGTTCCTTGGTCTTCCTGATTTGAAAAGTTCATAGGTACAATGTGCGCATGAATTAATACTTCATGGGAATGAGTTTCGTGTGCACGTTATATATATTTCGTGGCCGCAAATTAATATTTTGTCTGCACAAATACGTACTTTGTGGGCTCGAATTAGTATTTTTTTGTATTTATATATATGTATATATATATATATATATTTTTTTATTTTTCTTTTTTTTTTTTTTTTCCGCCATGTCAGTTTTTGGGCTCCATAGGTTTGTTTGTTTTTACAAAGCTTCATGTGGAAAAGTGTAAGTCCTGTTGCGATGCTGCTTTAAAACCTCTGACAGTATGGTTGTACTTAGAAATCGTAATATTTACTCGGGTGGTGCATGTTACTCAAATGCAATAACCATTGCTCTTAAACAAATGCTGCCTGTTTAAACTGTGTGTAATTCAGTTTTTGATCAGGCTCACAATATCAATTACTGAACTATAATGTGCTGGCTAACATTCTAGGCTGTCAAAATGTGATGCCCAAATTTCACTGCAACATTATATTCTAAGTTACAAACTACAATACTTTTTGCAAAGATTTACATTTCTTTCTTCTGTAATTAAGTACTTTTTGTCAAGAGATCTGAACGCTTTACACAAAACTGCAACAGTAGAATGGCCCATGATTCTGTGCTTTTGTCATTAATGAAACAGTAGCCCACGGAACCAGTAAGTACAGGAAGAAATGTATTGATTGTTTCTCATATTCTAAAGATTTTTGTTTTGCCTTGTGTATACACACAAGTATATTAGGGGTGTGTGTTCTGCTCCAATGTACACGCCTTAGTAGCTCTGCTGTATATTTGCCGAGTGTTACCCATGAGGATGTTTATAGATCCATTACTCCCGCAGTGTTTCCACTGAAGAGGGCCAACCCCAGAGTCAGCAAAATCTGCAGGTGCTTCCATTCCACCGTCCATGCATTAGTGGACCCTTCATTTTACACTCTAGGGAAAGTTGAAACGGATTGACTTGAAACAGGGAAGTTTTTTTTGTATATGTGCACTTTTTATACATGCAAGTAGAAGGTAAACAAGGAATGACTGTACCTTGCAGTAAAGAATACTTGTTTGCAGTGCTTCATAATTGTGTGTAGGTATGTTGATTTGTCATATAGTAGCTGTCTGCAAGACATTTATGTCTTGCATTTATTTTCCAGATCATTTTCAATAGAACTGATTAAAAAAATAAATGTGTTTAAACTTTACATGTCTTCAAGTGTTACAGTGCATTCCAAATGTATTAATTTTGTCATATTCAAACCACAAACTAATATATTTTATTGGGATTCTTTCTGATAGACCAACTTAAAGTAGTGCATAATTGTGAAGTGAAAGAAAACGGGTTTTCAAAACCTTGTATTTAGCTCAATCCAGCTTCCTGTCAACTCTTAGAAGCTTACCTGTTCCTCCTAAAGAAACATGTTCCCATAGCATAAAGCTGCCACCACCATATTTCATTATAGGGATGCTGTGTTCAGGGTGATGTGCAGTGTTAGTTTTCCACCACATATGATGCCTTACATGTAAGTCTAAATACCTCAGTTTTGGTCTTATTTTATTAAAGCACTTTCCTCCATGTTTGCAGTCTCATATGTGGCTTGTAGGGGACACAGTAAGCTTGGACTTCTTTTGACTTTATTTTAGCAATGATTCTTATATAAAAGCCATATTTGTGGAGTGCACAACTAATGGCTGTCTTGTCGAAAGACTCCCACCTAAGCTGTAGCTCTCTGCAGATCCTCTAGAGGTATCCTTGACAGCTTGCCTGCTTCTTTGATTAATGTGCTCTTTCCCCTGACTGTCCATTTAGGTGGACATCTGCATTTGACACTTGTGCAGTTGTGCCTTTCCATATGTGGATGATGGATTGAGCAGTGCTGTGGGAGATACTCAAAGCTTGGGAAATTGGAAAATTTGTCTTATAATGTAACCCTGCTTTAAACCTCTTCACAACTTCCTCCCTGGCCTGTCTGCAGTGTCCATTGGTCTTCATGATGCGGTTTGTTCACAGAACATCTGTATTTAAACTCCGATTGCATCACACATATGTTGACCCTTTTTTACAAATTAGGTTACTTCTACAGGTAACTGGTTTTACTGGGTTTTCTTTGGGGGTATCAGAGTAAAGGGTGTTGAATGCATGTCACACTTTTCAGATATTTATTTGTGGAAAAATTTAAAAACAATGTGTCAATTTTCTTCTATTTCATAATTATGTACTAGTTTATGTTGGTCTATCACATACAGTCTCATTATATTAAAGTTTGTGGCAGTAATGTTTGAAAATGTAAAAACGTTCTCGGGGTGCGAATACATTTGCAGGGCACTGCATATTGAAAGTTACCAGTAATGTTCCTCTTAGTTTTAGACCAGGCAGTGACCAGTGTAAACCAGAGTGTTAGAAGTTAAATGATACTTGACTGCAGGAAATGTACCTGTAGACATGAATTATTGATAAAAGCATAAAGGCTGTATTGACTGACAGATCCTATAATCGCAAATCAACAATAATGGACTTGCAGTGTTCAATAGTCAGGCATGCAGTACTTGAGGCAGTAGTCTAATGCAGAACCAGATGACATGTGCATTACAAAAAAAAAATCAAACAGGTACATAGAAAATAGCTGTAGTCTGTTGACACATTGTTAAAATTATTTACTGGACACAGATATATAAATCTGGACAACTGATTCACTGTATATGTGTGAGAGTGTTATTCTCATTAAATGCTGCATGGCAGATTGGTTGCTACACCCAGATATGCCAGCAGTGGCTGATTAATGAAGCTGCGGTGTGCATCCTGAGAGCCAGGAGGAAGACAACAGCACACAGTTACTGACTGCATGTTTCAAAGAATTTCATGCATAATATTTACCTAAAATCAGCTTACATTGAAACACAGAATCTGGCTGGAAGCACATAAATAAGGTTTACTCATAGGTCAAGAGTTCCCTATTTAATTTGAGTATTTAGTTATTTATATTATACATGTGTTTTCAGGTCTGATGTAACCCCAACAGAAAGAGTTACTAAAGAGGTTGCAAATAAAATAATGGTAAAAATGCCCTGTACTTGTATAGAGCTTTAGCTAATCCAATGACCCCAAAGCACTTTACAAGACAGTGTCTTACCCAAGGACACAACAACTGAGACAGATGAGGCAAAGGTTCGAACCAGCAACCCACTAGTTATAGGATGGACACCTACCACCTGAGGCACAGCTCTTGACGATACGGTATTATTAGAGACATTTTGGTAATCTTTACACTGGCCACAAAGCAGCTAATTGATTTTTAAGAAACTTAAATAATTTGAAGAATAAAATAACCACTCAAATAGAACCAGTGTAACAACATGAAGCAGAATAAAAGGTCTCAAAGAGCAATCTATCATGGCCCATTCTAATGAAATCCAGGAAGATGGAACAGTGGTAAACCTTGTGGTTGTAAAGTAGTGGAAGACCCACCAAAATTACTTCAGATTAGTATCTTACCTACTACAGGTATTTATCACTAATAACCTTCAAACAATAATCCATCTCAAATCATTCACTATCCTCTTGATAGACATGAATTTCATCTGTTCATCTGCTGTTTGTTTCTCTTACTCTCCTCTGTGCATTTACACGTCTGGCTGTGTTGGGGGCGGCAGAGCTCCCTAACGTCCGCTTTCAGCAGACGAAGAAGAAAACCGGCGCTGATTTTGAACTAAAGGAATGTCAGGCGTGGCTGTGTTGATGCTGTGCTAACACTTAACCATTCCTCCGCTGTTCGGACGCTATTATTTTGCATGCTCCCCCGACTACGACAGGTGCGGTATATATTGGACAGGTAACTGCTTTGTGATCTTTGACGTAATTAATTCATGTCGGGAAAAACTGTTAGCTGGTCGCTAGCGCACTCTGGCAGCATTAAACACGATTTATTGTTATTTTAGTCAAATAGTTTTCGAGCTAGATGTTTGTATCTGACTCAACTGTGTATTAACTGTAGCTTTACTGTGTATTTAATGGTGCCTCCCAATTACATATATGTCCAGACCGGATGTATAGCTTAAAAACAAAGCTAGATGTCGCGTACACAAAGGATACATTAACTCGTTTCTTTCTGCTAACAGTCGCAGTGAGACAGCATGGAGTTGTCTGTTGTGAACCTGTACAACCAGTTTCAGAGTCTCAGAGCTCAGCTGGACGCTCTGAATGAGAGCACCGAACCACGTAAGTTATCACCAGACCTCAGTGTGATAATTGCCACCTCTGTACAAGCTACCAGCTCCTGTAGTCCACCTTTTAGTATGCTTAGTGTTACAGCAGTAAATGTTGCTACGCAGCCTGGAAAAGCATTAATTGATTTGAAGTCTTTTCCAGGTCTGGATAAGAACGGAAAAAAGTAAAAAGTGCGGAAAAATACTTGAATTTCTGTTTACTCCTCACATTATATGAAGGTTCGCCTCTCTATCTGTCCATAAGTCTGTCTATTATCCAGCCATTCATTTGTTCATAGTCCAAACTTCTTTTCTCACAGTCTGAGATTTTTGCAGGGTCCATAATTAAAGCCGTACCTCTGTAGGAGTATCTCACATTAATTCATAATCAACTTTTTATTTCTACCTGCATAGTTTATGGAAGCAGTGTACCTATGCTTATGGTATGTATGTGTGTCAATGGTGATGTAAACATTTCCAGTAAATATAGAGAATTCCTCGTTTTTCTTTTCTTTTCTATTTATAGTTGTGCTGTCACCACTACAAATAGAAGTAGAACTGAATACTTGGGTTGTGGACTAGTACTGTTAATTATTAGCTTACTTTATATGTTACTGTTTCTATTATCCTATGTATGTATTTATGTTTTTCTTTGTCATATGGTGGATTTAGCTTGGATGTTTCCTGTTATTTTTTTGTGGAGCACTTTCTGACTGTGATAATTGATTTATAAATTATTCATTCATCGCAATTGCAAGTGACATTCTTGCAATAAATCCACATTTTCCTCAAACCTTTCTGTTCCATCATTGTAATATTCCACTGTTATCTTTAGCATCTCAGTCCCTAAGATCTATATCAAAGTCAGAGATAGTCCACTCAACTGGTCGAATATATTATTGGGTTGCAGAGCATAAATTAGGGACATCTGAACTATAGAAGGCTACTAAAAATTCATTCCAAGCGGTCCTTTGCAATTTTGATGTTGTGCATATTACTATTGTGAAAATGAGTGTGATAATATGTCGTGCAGCTAATTAAAAGTGCATTGTGCAATATGAGTATACAAGAATCTGTTCCACCCTTGTCTTGCACTGCAGAGTTCCTCCAGATGGCAGTGAACTTCGAAGACTGTCGTAAGAAATGGCTGCTGGCAGGTCAAGAGCTGGTTTCCTGCAAAGAAATGTTGGCCAAAGTAGAAACGGAGACGGGGGCCCTGGAGGTCAAACTAAAACACGCACGAAACCAGGTGGACGTGGAGATCCGTCGGCGGCAGAAGGCAGAGGCGATCTATGAGAAACTAGTTAGTGTCAAACTAATTGTTTTGTCTGCAGAGTTGTTCACAGGTTATTGTAAAATGTAAAAGAAGCTAGATTTTAGTGCTTTAGATAAATGCCAGCATCAGTCAATTGTTTTTACAAAATAACCCATCTGCATTTGTCTGCGTGGACTTGTCCCTGTCACCCTGCTGCTTGATGGGTCTAAAAGGAGCGGCAGCTACAGCTGGTCCGGGACCTGCTGATTTCAGAGAATAATGGCAGCAGTGTTCACCTAAGTGAGGAGCAGCGGTCAGCCCTGGCCTTTCTCAGCGCACATTCGCAGGCAGCCCACTGTGCTAAAACCAACCTCAACTCCAGCCAAAGGTCAGCCTCACACAACCTGGTCTTAACATTTGCAGCATCTCTGATCTGTTTTCCCTCAACATGATAAGACAAGTGAACAGACTGATATTTAATGGCAAAATGTAGAGGCTAACATTAGATAATAAGGAAGGGAATTTGTATAGGTTTTCACGGTATTACTATTAGACCGAGTGGGAGGTTCGATTATGTAAAAATACCAAATTACATAAAACAATGAAGGCATCTCATGGAAACAATGCAGTTACAGAGCATTACGAAAGTATTCATACCCCTTAAAGTTTTCCACAATTTTTCACATTATACCGCAGACCTTAATGTTTTTATTACAATTGTTTGTTTTAGACAAACACAAAATTCAAAACGTTTTATAAATATGAAAGTTGTGATGTGCATCTGTATTGTCGATATTTTGTTGGACCATGTTTTGCTCAATTACAGCTTTAAGTCTTTTGGGGTATGTCTCTACAAGCTTTGCACATAAAGACACTGAAGATTTTGCCCATTCTTCTTTGCAAAACAGCTCAAGCTCAGTCAGATTGGATGGAGAGCTTCTTTGTAAACTCATTTTTAAGTCTTGCCACAGATTCACCTTTGGATTAATGTCTGGAATTTGACTCAATACAAATGTGCTTTGATCTAAACCAATTTATTTTACTTCTGGTTGCATGTCTAAGGTCATTGTCTTGTTGTAGGGTGAACCTTGACCTCACTCAAGGTTTTTCTGCAGCTACTAACCAGTTTTCCCTCAGGATTGCATTGAATTTAGCTCCATCCACATTCCCCTAAACCCCGACCAGCTTCCCTGTCACCACTGAAGAAAAGTATCCCTACAGCATGATGCTGCCACCGCCATGTTTCAGGGCAGGGACGTAGATGTGCAGTGTGGATTTTCCTCCTCACATATTGTTTTTATCTCGTCCAAAATGTTAATGTGGTCATATCTGACTAGAGCGCCTACTTCCACATGGTTACTAGCATGGTAGAGACGTACTACGAAAGACTTGCAGCTGTAATTGTAGCAAAAGGTTGTTCTACAACATATCGACTCAGAGGGCAGAAAACAATACCAATGCTCATCACACTCTTCAGATTTTTTATTTTTCCTTCAACTTTAAAATTATGCACTAAGGGTTTGGAGTCATAATGTGATTACAAAGTGTAAATGTTAAAGGGGTTTACATACTTTTGCCAGGCACTGCATACTGTGATCAAGAAGAATAACCGCGTGGATAGAAGTTTAAATAAAACATTGCGTTCTGCATCACGACCCTGTATATCAACTGTAGTCTGAGGAAACTGTTCTTCTGAATCACAACGTGGCCATACTCTAACTCGCCATGTGCCCACTTGGTTTGTTCACTGATGCCGATTTATTTTACAGATTAACTAGAATCGATGAATCAACGTCTTTGCTGTCAGATATCAGCTATGACCAAACGGATGAGTCTCTGGTACGCTTTCTTTGTGTCAAATGGCTACAGTAGCTTTATTTGGAGGAGCTCATTAATAGAGCAGCTCAACATGTCTTAATTGTCTGGCTGTCTCTGCTTTAGGACAGGGATTCTTCTGTGATGAAGAATTTGAAACTCCGTAAACGACAGAAACGGGTGAGTCATGTCATTACTCACGTTTTGAACACAAGCCTCGTTGCTCACACTGATGATCCCATCATTTAGACGTTTTATGTCTGTAAAGACATAAAACAGTTTACGGTTCAATCCACTGGATCTAATTTGTTTTTATTTTCTTGCTTTTTGGAATTATGTCTGAACTTTCAGCGCTCCTCCAGAAAGCTCGCTGAAGGTCCTCCACAGGCAGTGAAGAAGCCCCGCTCCACAGGACGTACATCAGACAGGGTAATGTTGCCCTCTGCAGTTAACTCTGCTCCACAACACTTTAAAAACAACCCACTTTTTTTAAGCTTAGATTGCTGTAGATTAAGTTCACAAAAAATGCCCTCCTCTTTAATATGATTCAGAATAATGAATCTGTCGTGGCCAAAACAACCATCACGGTGCCTGCGATTGGTGGTGTTGTTGAGGCTGTCTCCACCATTGAAGCGATACCGTATTGGACCCGTAGCAGGAGGAGGAGTGGTGAGAACTTCTCTTTCATTTCACTTTTTATGACCTTATAATGTGATTTGGAATCAATGAAAGCAAAATGTTTGTGTAAACTTCTTGTGGCTGATTTTTGTCTCCAGTGTTGGCTGACACAACCACCACTGACCACTCTGAGGCTGGTAGTGAAGCCCCCAGCAGGCCGGTCTCAGATATTCCAGCCCAAATCCACACCCCTCGAGCCAAAGGAGGGAAGAAACATAATTTTATCCCCAAAACGGTTGGGCTAAGTTATTTTTTTCTAAATAGTCTTAATTCTAAAACCAGCTTATTTACCTTTTTTCTAAACTACCTTCTTCATCAATCAGGTGATCAAGTCTGAGTTCTGTGCACCTTGTGGCAGAAGAACCAAGTTCGGCAAGCTTTACCTTCGCTGCCAGGACTGCAGGATTGTGACCCATCCAGAGTGTCGGGATAACTGTCCCCTGCCCTGTAATCCCTCAGTGCTGGAAACTCCCATGAAGGGAGCAGAGGTATGTTTCTGATTGCTTCATGTATGTTTCCTTTACATGCCAGGTGCAGCAACTAAAGCTTCTCAGTAAGGTTAAGGCCCAATTCATGCTGTTATCACATTTTGTCTAGATTACATAATTCTCTCTGTACTGGTCTTAATCAGTCATCACCAAGGTGTCTGCAAAATGCAGCAGCTCTCTTTTGGACAGAGGAAAAAAATCAAGAACAAATTGCACCTTTCCTGGACCTCCTTGTGTAGGTTCCTTTCTATTTTAGGATTCAGTTAAAAACTGTATGGCTCGTTTCTAAGAATCTAAATTAGAAACGCATTAATCAGAGATTTGTGTTTGATTTCTGATCACCATCTTTTGTACGCTAAAGCTGGGGACTCACTAAACAACTTTCACATTCTTCACATAATGGAAAGACTAGGTCTTCATACTAACTTGGGATCATACACTTAACTGGATCTGCTGAGGGATAACGGACCACAGGATTTGTTAAAGCCACCTGAGTGTATCAAACTCGAGGAAACATGTGGTTTTAAAGGAAAAAACATACCAGTAGGTGGCAGTAGTAGAAGATATTCTCAGAATTTGAGCGGGTTAAATTTCTGTTACACACCCCCATTAAATGAATAAGATGCAATGAAGTTTATTTCACATATATGAATAGGATTTATGATTTAGACGCGTTGACTGTATTTTGTTTGTTATACACATGTTGAGCGATTAATGTGAGGTTGTTTGTGGATTCTGGAATGATCGTCAATGTTGGCTGTAATCTAAAAATGTTTTTATTTCTATCAGACAGACATTAATATAATGTTTGTGCTGGATCGCGCAAATACACAGAATTTATGATGAATAGCTTTATTCTAATTGGAAAACATTTTATTTAGAAACGTGCCCATTACCTTTATGTTGTTGTTTGGTTTATTTCAATAAGGTCCTTCACCAGTAACTGAATGACATATCAGAATGTCTCTCTGTTGGTTTATTTTATTTGTATTTCAGACTGATTATAATTTTTTAGTTTTTAGTTTGTATTACGCCACTATTGCTTTGCTTTTATGTTTATAGGGTTGTAGTGTGATTAACGTTTAAGTCCCTTTGTGGTGTAGCTGGGTATTCAATTCATTTTATTTATATAGTGTCAATTCACAACACATGTTGTCTCAAGGCACTTCACAAAGGGTTTGAAATGGTATAGGGCTGTTGGGGAGGTTAGAAGAAACTACTGAGTGTCATTTTAGAATGGGCTATGTGTAGAGGTACTAAGTAAAATAATGAACTGATAAAGTTTGTCCATCTAGAGCCCACTGGTGGCCATTGTTATACTAAAAACCACAAGGATTGGGGGTACCTCTCTCTGTCAGACTGATTATAACCATTGGAAAAGAGAAGGGGTCGCACAGGTAGCAGAAATGGAGGGTGTGGTTGTCTGCCTTTTTGATTCGGGGGTTTTTTATATTAGTATTAGTTTATACCTCACTCTTTGGAAAGCAAAGTTTGCTAAGAAAGATTTAAAACGTGCTATATAATTACAAACTGATCTGATATTTTCGGGTTATGTACTCATTAAAAGATGTCATTTTTGTACAGGCTACACTGGCAGACTTTGCTCCGCCCACCCCCCCAAGGATCCCGACCTTGGTTATCTACTGCATTAAAGAGATCGAACGCAGAGGTCTTCATGAGGTCAGACGGGTTTAAAAAACCTTTCTTCTTTACACTAAATGCATCTGGAAAGTATTTCCAGCATTTCAGTTTTTCCACTTATTGTAATAAAATGGATTCATTTCATTTTCCCTATGAATAATACCCAAGAGACCCCATAATGACGAAAGGTTTATTAGCATTTTTGAAATTTTTATAAAAACAAGAAAGGATTTATATTGTTGGATCGCAAGTCTTGGGTACATCTTTAGAAACTTGGCACATCTGATTTATTTTTATTTTTGTTTGGGCTATGCTCCTCTGCAGATCTGCTCAGCATCAGTCAGATAGTCTGATGCTATGTTTACATCTTTTACAGAGAGGCTCATTTGGATTTAACTGTCTTAAGCTATTTCATCGCTTTAATCTGCATTTCAGAGCCTTTAAAAAAAAAAAAATCTATATTTGGCTGCTGTCTCTTTGCCCGGCATGCAGATTAGTCTTCCAGTCCCTACCACTAAAAAACATCCCCACAACATGATGCTGCTGCCACCATGCTTCACAGTAGGGATGGTGTTACCTGGGTGATGAGCAGTTGGTTTTTCTCCAGACACAATTCTTGAATATTAGGCTCCATTTTAGGTTCATAAGGCCAGACAATTTAATTTCTCCTTGTCGGGTATCTGATAGTTATGAAAAAAAAAAAATTTAGTGCTTGAGTTTGTATACTTTATTATATATCTTATTACCCACTAGATAAAAAAATACAATATGGAAAAATGGGGGTTATTAAGATTGATTTGTATTTAAAATATGTAATTTCGCTTTGATTTGTCACATTACAGCTCTGGTTTATGTCCATATTGTGGAGCATAACAGTTTTTGTGTTACTGACAGAAGTCGCATATAAAGTACACCCAATCAAATAGGAAATATGGTTTTTTGTACTGCCTTTTTTGGCTTCTTGTAGGTCCAATTGCATTGTTGATTTGTGCCAACTGAGACCTTACATAATTAGTATGTTCGATTCAAATCCATATTCAATGAACTGAGTTTAACCCCCGTGGTAATCCAGTTAATCTAGAAATGTGAAAATGATCAGCATGAACAGCATCATAGCAAAGGTTGTAAATACAAATTTCAAACAGATTCTTTCCACTTTGTCGTTATGGGAAATTGTATGTTAAATTTGGAAGATTAAAATAATGTTTCCTCATTCTGCAATAAGGTTGCAACATAACAAAATGTGGAAAAGATTGAGCGCTGTGAAAAGCTTCCAGATTCACTGTAATTTTCTCCCTATACTGATAATATTCTTGATAATTCCTCTCCTGTTAGTCCTCTGGGTGTTATTATGGTACCATTGGTTGAAAACAATGCCAGCAGAGATACAGTTCCAGATTAGTTTTTTCCATTGGTGCAGGTTGGCCTTTACAGAATCTCCGGCCATGAGCGCCTGGTGAAGGAGCTGAAGGAGAAGCTCATCCGAGGCAAGACTCTACCTTCCCTTAACAAAGTCGAGGACATAAATGTCATCACAGGTGTCCTGAAAGATTTTCTCAGAAATCTGCCCGAGCCGCTTCTCACCTTCCGCCTCAACAAAGTCTTCATGGAAGCAGCCGGTGAGTTTTCGAGGCTGCAGCAGTAACTAACTGGCTGCTACATCTGTTTAACACTTTATGAGAATCGTTTGTATGTTTCTCTGTAGAAGTACAAGATGATGGCAACAGTCTCGCCCTGTTGTATCAGGCCATCAGTGAGCTGCCTCAACCTAACCGAGACACACTGGCCTGTCTGATGATTCACCTCCACAAGTACTTTTCATCACTTATAGTTCAGCAGCGCTGAAAAATTCATTTTTTCTGTAATCTGTAACTCAGGTTTGCATGAATAGGAAATTTACCTGAAACTTTTTATATTTAATCTCCAGGGTGTCCAAAAGTTTGGACACTAAGATGGATGTAAACAACCTGGCCAGAGTCTTTGGTCCCACTCTGGTGGGTCATGCTGTTCCTGACCCAGACCCCATGACTATCCTGCATGATACCAGCAGACAACCAAGGGTAAAGTGAATTTTCAGAACCTTATTGTTTAATTTAGAAGGGTCGTGGTGTTTGCATCTGAGGTGATGCACATGTCTGCTTTGGATTTGATTAATCTATTGTGACTGTTCAGACGGTTTTGTTTTTTAGTAAGCAGCTTATTTTGGATTTCCATAGGTTGTAGAGCGCCTCCTGAGTATTCCCGGGAGCTACTGGAGCCGGTTTGCTCACCCCGATAACGAAGGCATGGAGACCGCTCAGCACACCGACACTCCGAATCAAAAAGGTGGACAACTGCGCACTGATAAGACAAATGGCAACATCTAAAATGAACAGGACATGACTCAGAATGATAGATTTTCTAACTAGCTTTGGGGTGATTTTGGGTGATATTCTGGATAGGATGTCCCTGTTGTATTCTTACTCCCTGGATTTCAGGTGCGTTTCCACTGATTGCTTCAGGGCTCCCGTCTGCTCCATTGTCAAACTGTCAAATGCATTTTTCAAAACTGTTTTCAGGGAGCTTTTGACAGACTCCCTGCGTTTCCATGGGACCTTTTTCCACAATTTAGTGTAAAATTGGTATAATATAATCCAATAGTTTGTGCTTAAATCAAGTTTGGAGCCAATATCTGGCAAAGTTTATCTGAGGTTATGAGTACCTGGCTCTTCGTTGTAGGTCCTTTACATACATACCATTTAGTTTACATAACGCAAGCTTTCCTGAATTTTGGCAGTTTTCTCAAGCATGAAAATATCCAAATCCATAGAGCACATTTCAAAAAAACAGCAAGTTTGCGTAAAGTGCTGTACAAAAATAATATAAATAAAAGACATAAAATTAAGACAATTACAGAGATTGAAACACCCATAAAATAGAACAGAGACATTAAAAAGAAAATGTCAACACATTCTGGACCAAACACTTTTCGAAAAAGATGTTTTTAAAAGAGACTTAGGGAATTGGTCTTTATGTTAGTTCTTCCTTTTTTTCCTAGTGAGCATACTGGGGCCAGTGACAACTCCAGAACAGCAGATGATGTCCAAAACGCCGTCCTCCAGCTCGCTGTCTCAGCGGGTGATGCAGACCCTCAGCAGTAGCACCATGTAAGCACACGTACACTTCTCCCACACAGAGAATACATTCCTTTTGAAAAACTATAGCCACATACTCCTTGAACATTTTCCCATTTCAACCACAAATGTCAATGAACTTATTTAGCAAGTGGTTGGAAAGTGAAAGAATACATGGTTTTCAACATTTCAACTCTTATTCATCTAGAAACGAACCAAAAAAAAAATTCCATTATTCTTTTCAGAAGCTCAGCTCAGTCAGATTGGATGGAGATTGTCTTTGAACAGCAAATTTCCGAGTCTTGCCGCACATCCTCAAATGGATATAGGTCTGGACTTTGAATTGGGCCATTCCAACACAAATATACTTTCATCTAAACCATTCCATTGTAATGTCAGGTTTTTAGCTGTCTTTATCTAGTCTTCTGCCACTACTGCCTGGTATGTATCTCTATCCATCCTCTTTCCTGTTGATGTTTACCATGCTGAATGTGTAGACAGGATGAGTTGCAGTGTTTTCCATCACAAATGGTGTTTTGCATCCAGACCAAAAAGTTCAAGTTTTATTTAGAGGTATCAGTGTACAAGCGGCTGAATATGAATAAACAACGCCCTTCCAGATTCCTTGTTCTTCTCTGCAATGATGCACGATGTTGTGTTGGTCTGTCACATAAAAATGTATTGCAGTTTTAAGTTGAAAGTTGACAAAATATGGGAGGGTTCAAGACATAACCGACATCCATCAGTCTGGAATTGGCATAGATAATTCTTTGCCACGAGTATTTTTTTTCGGGCTTAATTTTCTAAACTCAAAAGATTAACTAATAATATCATTGCATAATTTCTGAATTTTTCTAAATGAAATTTGTTTTACTGTTTGCAAGGAGCAAAAACAGCAAACTTTTTTTTTAGAAGTATTGCATTTTGCAGTTGTTTAGGACCTAACTCCATTATTGTTTTTTAACACTGCCCCCCTTCAATTTCCTAGATTTGGGAGCAAGAGCAAAGCCACATCTGCCTCTAACCGCCAGGGAAACTTCTTTGCTTCACCACAGCTGAAGTAAACGCAGGGAGGCCAAAACGCTTTTATGTATTTGGATGTTACTGACTGCAATAATAGAGTATGCTGTTGTCTAATCATGTGAAAAAATTACTGTGCAATCTTAAGATTCAGTTTTTTTTGTTTTTCTTTTGAGTGTTTTTTTCCCCTTGTAAAACATCAAGATTTGACTAACCTTTAGTCTTTTTATCTTTGATCACTAATATTTTATTACTGACCAAATCTGATTTCTTCTGATTCAAGTTTTAAGCTTTGAGTAACCAAGCAACTGTTTTAAACAGATGGAGATCAGTGATTGTTATGCTTTTGTGAGACGTTCAGAAACTGTATTTACCGATGAATGTCAGTGATTATGTGGTTGTAACCACATGTCAAACCAGCACACATCAAAAATATGACTAAAGAAATGAATGGGGAAAAATCTTGTTGTTGGCCAGTGTAGCTTTTTTTCTTAGTATGTAACACTTTATCTTTCTGTTGGTGTGTTTTGCCGTATGAACAATTATGGCTTTTATTTACTAATACCTCAGTACACTAATAGTGACATGTCATTTTCTCCTTGGTAACCTACACCACTAGAGGATACTGTTGCACCAGTATAGAGATGCAAGCCTTCTGCAGTGAATATGATTTATTGTATTTATTCTGCACATAAACACTCAGACATACTTGCATAGATATTATTCTGTAAACCAAAGACTCACTCATGTGAGCTTAAACCTCCGTCTGCTCTGTTTGACATGAAAATTATTTGCATTTGTATTTAACTAAAGTGTTACACTATATATGTTGGGGGGAAAAAGTTATTCTGCATGAAAAAAAGTCCTCCCCATGCTGCTTTTATTGTACGGATGTTTAACAAATGTGATGCATAGTAGTAACTTACAATAAGAAGTATAAATGTTATTGCTAGACATAAAACCCTGATTGTATGGTGGTATTTTTGCAGATATTTTATTCCTTTTTCTTGCATTCATTCCTTTCTGACATCCTGTGTAACTGATTTTGTTTGAAATCTGTGGTACAAGTTATTAAAATTCATTCCTTTCTCTCTGCATCCATTGCTAAGCTAAAAATAAAACATAAAAATCTTGTTTCTTTGTCTTCATGCATGAAGTAGGTCTGTAGGGGGAGGAAGCTTTCTGCTTTAAGGCTGTCCCAGTATACACAATAAGATATGTTAGTTTATACTTAATATAATTCATCCTGAACAAAAGGCTTTTGCACCTTTGACATGGATAATTGTTACCACATTAGTGTGTGTTATTAATGTTCCATGCAGCTTGGGTTTAATTCTTCATTGCTTTTCTTTTAATTGAATGCAGGCCGTTGGTATTTCAGATCTTCAGTGAAAGGGCAAAAGCACAGGGCCAGCTATTCCAAAGCCGACGTGTCTCTGAATGATAATGCCTTTCAGCTCATTGTTCCAATAGTCATTAGAGCTATTTCCATAATCTATTGGGCTGAATGGGCAGGCGATGAGGTCCAATATTATTATGAATTAAAGCAGGGATCATTTATACTTCTTATAGTTATTCCATTAGCATTTATTGTGGAGAGTGCTAAGCCAGGCAGAACCCACTGACATACATTTTATATGGCCTCATTTAATACGGAGCCTTATAACAACCCTTTTGGTCCTCTGAGATCTAAGTCCAGCTGTTTGGGGCGTAGCGTGCAAGCGTGTGTGCATGGAGAGGTAGGGGGGATGCTGAAAATATGGTGCGCAGTTTTATCCAAATTAGTCTGTTCCTGTTTTCTTTCTTCCTTTTTAAAACATCCATTCAGCCAGGAATAACTGCAGAGAGGAGCCTGCACACAAAAAAGCAGAATTTCAAATCAACATTAATAGTTGATTAGCCTGAAAGAGGGTCTCCTGTGTGTCGATCTGTCCTCTCACCAGGGGATTTTTGTGTTTATTTATGCTGTGTGGTGCAGCATACGCTGGCATGCTGCAGACATCAAACAGCTGGCTGTGTACAGTGTGTCTCTGTAGCTCAATATTCGAGCATGCCCCAGCGTGCAGTGATCGAGCTCCGTTCTGCTGTGGGACCAGCCAGGGCCAAATGAGTAACTAGTCCAATTAAGAGCTCTTAAATAAATTACAATGTAAGTTGGTAAATGTGTAACAACAAGAGCATCGCTTAATTCCTCTATTTATACAGTGAACTGCAAACAGATGTGCCAAAGAGAAGATCCGAACAAGTACCTTCTTTGGATCCTGAATGTAATCAATAATTACCCAAGTCATGAAGTTAATTATTGCGGCTATCGACTTCACTGAAATTACACCGTATATATGTCAAGCTGTTGCTGTGGAGAATGTAGCAGGTGTTGGCTTGAGGTCAGGGCAAACATTGGCAGCATCGCACAGATGTCAGCTCAAATCATACAATTTGAAGCCTCCCATCTGATTATTTATTAAATAAAAGTAAAACCTGACCGGAATAATTGCTTTTTTTTAATCAACATTTCTACATGAAGACACATCTTCTGCCATCTGTTAAAGGTTACAAGCGTATCAGAATCTATAGATGGAGCAGGCTTGATGTACAACTGCTTGACATGTGCAGAAGAAAAAATAGCTATTAGGTCCAGTTTGAACAGAAAAGTCTCTTTTTATTGTATGCAATTAAGGGGATAATCTCCTGCAATCCAACATTGTTGGACAAGTTCACCCTTTACAAGAACTAGTTCTACATTCAGTTTACATAGATTTAAATTGAATTCATTCATGTTCATAGTTCATCTCTGAACTGGTATGGACCATTGATACATTGTCTACTTGACATAAAGTCTTTGCAAATATATAGATCATTATGTCATGCACCAGTTAACATATAAATCATTTCTTTATATAACATTTGTAACATAGTTTTGCCAACTTACTCACATGTGTTCAATTCTCTCCTGTTCTCTCTCTTGATAAAGCCAGTCTCATTTGCATATTTTCCTGCAAAATGACTCATATTCCGAATGAAAAGTGACCCATTAGTATGTTTCTGATTGCCACACTCTTAATGCACTATGAGGTTGGTGGTCCTTTTTCAGCTGACAAAATATTCACGCACCTAAATTAAAAAGTACATTTGACCTGTTGTTTCAGCTATACTTGCCTGTATGACGGGCGGAGAATAAAAGTTAGAAGTGATAGACGGCATTCATTCCTCTTGTTAGGTATTATTTAATCAACTCAGAGGTAAGGAACGACACAGAGTCAGTTTTACTTGCGGCAAGGGTAGCTGTGCACTACAAACTACGAAGTATTAACACTCCTCCCTCTTTATTTATACATGCTTGGTCACACACAGTTCAAACAACATTCAGGGTGGGTGTGTGTGTGTGTGTGTGGGGTCACAAAGGTTAGGGTTTATTTGTCTTGATTATAAACAAACAGGAAGTGGGGGCCTGGTGAATAGCCCCCAGATGCTGCTAATAAAATAATAAAAGCATCATAAAAGCATAACTCATTCTTGTGACCATCTCCCTTCCTGTAACATGTAAGGAAGGAAAAACACTTACATGAGTGATAAACAATACAAAAGATATAAAAACCCTGACACCTCTGCATGTCTCAGCTGTTGCTGCAAACCCACAGCTGTTCTCGCTCCCTGCCAGCAGAAGGCTTTGTGTTGTAGCAAAAACAACATGATCTTCCACTTTGACACAAGCCTTTGGTGTATATTGTTTAAAAAAACAAAGGTTTAAACAATGAAAGAAGGCATACATCACCAAACAGTTGCAACCGACGGACGGATGGACAGACAGACAGATAGTTTTATGGCATTGGGGAAAAGGAGAGGTTATAGCTGTTAGTCAGACTAAAAGTGAGATGAGCGCCCTTTTGTATATCCCCCAAGCAGTCAACAGAACTCTTACCTATGAGGGAATATGTTGAAAATATTTTCTGCATGGAGTGGTTAAATGTTGCTCTTAATCTCTTTGTGTTTTTCATTCAGATTTCATTCACTCCCCAAAAGAGCGCAAATTTAAGTTCATCTTGTAAAAGACACATTATCTCAGTTCAAATAATGTCTTTCAAAGGGTCTCAAGGTTTACACCACTCATGACTCCACTGATTTGAAAGGAGTCATGCACACTGAACGTCTACTAACATAATACATATTGTATGAATCATTTAACAGCTCACACTTCTATTGCTTTGAAAATATTTCTCTCAAATCTTTCAGATCTCTTATGTATCTTTGGCAGGTTTTTCTTTGAATAGATCTCTAAGTAAGCAAAAAACAGATGAGATGTGAATCATCCTCACTGTATTTGACACTTTGAACACTCAACACATGTTAACAGCTAAAATAAACCAAACCATGCTAACCCCCTAAAACTGATAAAAGACAGAAAGCTTTGCCTGATCTATACCCACCTCAAACCTGCGAGTATTTCTAAACTGTAGGTAATTGTATGCCTTGTTAGGTTTTAGTTCTCTTGCTCTCTTTTCTCAGCTTCATCCCTTGTTCCACTCCCCCCCCCCCACCCCCCCCCCCACTCCTCCTTTAAATCGAAATGCCGTCTTAGCTGGCTGCTGCGGATAGTCGATACCTTGTTACCACAGAGAAATCAATTATCTCGACCAAGCAGCAGGGGAAAGAGGCAATAATGAAAGAATGCTCCTCCTTCCCAGACGATGGCCGCGGTCATTAAATATGAATTCATCATTGGCTGAGGAGATTTATGGAGTGAGATGAAGGCCCAGAGTTCATGCTCTCTTTGCACCAAAAGTTTTGCTTATGTTTGTTAAATAAATGGTTGTCAAACTGTCTAGTTACAATTCCTTGCACCAGTATTTACATCCCCTGATTTTTGTACATTTTGTCACTTAGTACATTACTGTGAAGTAGAAGGAAAAGGATACATAGTGGTGTGCATATCGTTTCAGCCCCCTTTACCCTGATACCCCTAAATAAAATCTAGTGCTAGCAAATGCCTTCAGAAGTAACTAAGAAGTAAACAAAGTCTACCTGTGTGTAACTGAATCTTAGTATAACTACAACTGTGAAGGTCCCAGGGGTTTGTTAGAGAACATCAGTGAAGAAACGGCATCATGAAAACCAAAGAACAGAGTAAACAGGTCAGGGTGAAAGTTTAGGGGAAGTTCAAAACAAAATAAGGTTATAAGACCATATCCCAAGCTTTGGACATATTTGAGACACAACAGAAGGAGCTACTCTGGTCAGATGAGACAAAAATTTCATATTTTTAGTCAACATGCAAACCACTATATGTGGCAAAAAACTAACACTGCTCATCTATCTGAACACATCATCCCCATGATGAAATATGGAAGTGGCAGTATCATGCTGTGGGGGCGCCTTACTTGATGAGGGTCGGGGAAGCTGGTCAGAGCTGATGAGAAGAGTGATGAAGGTAAAAGCAGGAATGAAAACCTGTTAGGTTGGGAAAGATCTGAAAATGATGTGGTGCAGGACAACGACCCTAAACATACAACCATGGCCACAACAAAATGGTTTACATCAAAGCATATTCATGTGCTGAAATGGCCCAGTTAGTCAAGAACTACAACCAGTGAAGAATCTGATCTTGAGTAACTTTTTTTGTTTAAAGACTCTAGAAACATCCCCTAACAACTTGCAGATCAGATTGCAGTGAAGCTGGTTTTACCAAACGTGACTCAGGCAAGGTAATTATACCTGCATGCCACATTTTTCTGATTTTTATTAGTAAAAAAAAAACATTTGAAAAAACCATTTTTAATTTTCCCTCCACTTCACACATATGTATAATAGATGGATGAAAGTCAGTGGACTGGCTGAGCCACATAAGATGCCACCACATTCATAGACGCACAGGGTCATTTGAAATGGAGGTCTCAGCCTGTGTGGCATTTAGGTGACAGTAGAGATGGTGCTGATGTGTGACTTGTATGAGGGCATGACTGTCTGCTTTGGCCTGTAATGAGCAACCCTGAAAGGCGTCTGACAGCTGCAACAAAACTATGTGTGTGAGTGTGTGTACGGAGGGTTAAAACTACAAGACGTCACCACAGATGGAGAAAAAGAAAAAAGTGCAAATGAGGAATGGGGCAGAGAGGTGAAAATGTATAATTTGGACTTACTCTTAAGGCAGCAATAAATTCCATTTTAATGGGGAGCCACAAGCAGAAGCAAGCACTCAGCAGTCTGTTGTGTTTGATGCCAAATTGTGCAGAATAAACAGATTTGCTGTGCAGCTGGTCTAAAGACACGGTTCCCTCCCTACCATCCCTCTGACTCGCTCTGTTCCCATCTCTCCACAATATCTGCCCCATCCTCATTTCTCCCTCCTTCTATCCCTCTAGCTCTTCTCCTCCTCTATGGATACGGCGGAGAAGAATTAGACAAATCATTACAAAAAGATGGAAACTGTTTTGATTCAGTTTCCTCCACTTACCTGAGTACTCATTTCCAGCTGTCACAAATACGTTTAAAGCTTTGAAAGTGTTTTTATTTTAACAGAAGGAGAAAGAAAAAGTGAGCCGCATGCCACTAATGAGAAACAACATGTCACATCTGGCTCATTTCCTTCTGCAAAGATGGATCTCCGGTCATCCTGCACAAGTTAATCGCAGACAAAGCTTCTTTATTCAGAGTAACCTTTCCACATTGACCCCACTGCTGGTTTCATCGTGCAACAGAGGGCTGTTGGATATTTAAAAAAATTAAAATAAAAAAAACTAATGAGGAAATCTTGTAATATTACATTAAATTATATTTTGCAATCTTGGGATAGTTTTCCTTCTTGATATGACACTGAAACATGTTTTTTGTCCTTTTGTGAACATTTGCCTCGTGTTGTTGTCACTGTTAACTTCATTAACATTTTATTCTTAGAAACTCCAGCATTACCTTTTCAAACATACAATAAAGTATCCGTTAGAATGCAGCCAGATGCTTGTATGTGTCTTTGTGCATGTGTCTGAAATCAAGTAGTTGAATGTGAATGTGTGTGCACTAGTGTATGATGCGGAATCTCGATAGAAGGGATGTAAGCATGAATGGCGTGTGCAGTGACCATGTGTGGAGGTATTTCATGTGTGTGTTTGAGGGTGGCTCTGGTTTTGGGATTGTTTTGCTGCATGGATGGACAACAGCAATAAATACTGTGGAGCACATGAGATAGGCTCTTATCTTTTCAAACCAGATTCACCAAAATCTTCTCCCATTAGTTGTTATGGTCTGATTTTTATGGAAAAGAATGACCGTCACCATGTGGGTTTGGGGATTAAGCCTAAATTGAATCTTCACAAGCATTACATAATCTGCTGCAAATTAAAACGAGTCCTATCTCGCAACAGATGCCTTTCCTCGAGAAAGCAAAAGCAAACTCCTTCTTTCTTTAACCATCTAAAGCACCTTACAACTGATTTATTTACAATGACTTGTAAATCTTACCCCTGGAATTTTTTTCACATTTTGTCACATTACAACCACAAACTTTAATGTACAGTACAGACCAAAAGTTTGGACACACCTTCTCATTCAAATAGTTTTCTATATTTTCATGACTATGAATATTTTAGCTTTACACTGAAGGCATCAAAACTATGAATTAACACATGTGGAATTATATACTGAACAAAAAAGTGTGAAGCAACTGAAAATATGTCTTATATTCTAGGTTCTTCAAAGTAGCCACCTTTTGCTTTGATTACTGCTCCGCACACTCTTGGTATTCTGTTGATGAGCTTCAAGAGGTAGTCACCTGAGATGGTTTTCCAACAGTCTTGAAGGAGTTCCAAGAGATGCTTAGCACTTGTTGGCCCTTTTTCCTTCACTCTGCGGTCCAGCTCACCCCAAACCATCTCGATTGGGTTCAGGTCCGGTGACTGTGGAGGCCAGGTCATCTGGCGCAGCACCCCATCACTCTCCTTCTTGGTCAAATAGCCCTTACACAGTCTGGAGGTGTGTTTGGGGTCACTGTCTAAACTCAACTAAACTCAAACCGGATGGAATAGCATGCCGCTGCAAGATGCTGTGGTAGCCATGCTGGTTCAGTATGCCTTCAATTTTGAATAAATCCCCAACACTGTCACAAGCACCCCCACACCATCACACCTCCTCCTCCATGCTTCACGGTGGGAACCAGGCATGTAGAGTCCATCCGTTCACCTCTTCTGTGCCGCACAAAGACACGATGGTTGGAACCAAAGATCTCAAACTTGGACTCATCAGACCAAAGCACAGATTTCCACTGGTCTAATGTCCATTCCTTGTGTTCTTTAGCCCAAACAAGTCTCTTCTGCTTGTTGCCTGTCCTCAGCAGTGGTTTCCTAGCAGCTATTTTACTATGAAGGCCTGATTCACACAGTCTACTCTTAACAATTGTTCTAGAGATGTGTCTGCTGCTAGAACTCTGTGTGGCATTGACCTGTTCTCTAATCTGAGCTGCTGTTAACCTGCGATTTCTGAGGCTGGTGACTCGGATGAACTTATCGTCCGCAGCAGAGGTGACTCTTGGTCTTCCTTTCCTGGGGCGGTCCTCATGTGAGCCAGTTTCTTTGTAGCGCTTGATGGTTTTTGCGACTGCACTTGGGGAAACTTTCAGAATGCCAAGAGTGTGCGTAGCAGTAATCAAAGCAAAAGGTGGCTACTTTGAAGAACCTAGACTATAAGACATATTTTCAGTTGTTTCATACTTTTTTGTTCAGTATATAATTCCACATGTGTTAATTCATAGTTTTGATGCCTTCAGTGTGAAGCTAAAATATTCATAGTCATGAAAATAAAGAAAACTATTTGAATGAGAAGGTGTGTCCAAACTTTTGGTCTGTACTGTATATAATTTGAGTTTAATGCCTGATGCGTTGTAAAACCACTGTTCGCTGTCCAGTTATATTCTTTTTGCCTATTCTTGTTTGCAAAAAAGGCCCAAGCTCAGTCAGACTGAGTCGAGTGGATCTCTGAAAATCAATTATCAAGTTTTGTCTCAGATTCACAATAGGATTTAGGTCTGGATTTTGACTGGACCGTTCTAAGACATCTAAACCTTCTCATTGTAGCTCAGGCTGTATGTTGAAGGCCATTGTCCTGCTGGAAGGTTGACCAGTTTTCTTGAAGATAATCAAAGGTTAAAATTAAGTTTAATAACTTCACCCTGCTTTAAACATCTCCAGAACCTTATCCCTCACCTATCTGCTGTGTTCCTAGACCTTCATGATCCCTCTGTTCAAAATGTTCTTTATCAAACCTTGGAGGCCTTTAATGAACATCTGTGCTTATTCTGAGGTTTACTAATAAGGAGATTTTTAAGGGCAATCGGTTCCAATGGACTTTCTTTGGGTTTTAAAGTAAAAAGGACTGAATACATATGCATGTCACACTTTTCAGACTTCATTTGTCAAAAAAAAAATGAAAACCTTGCATCATTTGCCTTCCTCTTCATAGCTAAGCACTACTTTACACTGTACATCACCAACTAAAATTGCACTTAAACCATGAAAAGCAGATTTTCTTAATCTTTCCGGTTTTCCCTGTCTGTCCTGTAGAATGCACTGTTGCCTCCTGTAATCCACCTCTGCAATTTGAAGCACTTCCATTATCTTACCTACCTCAACATCTCTATCATGTATACCTTTCATGTGCTTGTTAGGATATGGGAGTGGTAAAGCATTGTCACCACTCTGTATCAGTTGCACAGCCGAGGCTTTATTTGAAATGATAAAGTGTTTGCTTTTACTGTGGCAGCGTGCTCAGGTGACATATTAATACCTTCCTCTTGTGGATTTCACCTCTGGGGACAAAGTAATAAATTGGGTGGATCAGAGATCATACATAAATGTAAGATGAACAGTCACCAGTGTATGGAGGAGCTCTAGGACACAAATTCTCACGTTCGTTGTTTTATATTAATACCGAAGTGATATATGTTGTAACTCGTTTCAGATGCTTGAAGATAGTTATAGCTGAATATCTGATTGAATATAGCACAATGTAAGGTGCAACTGAAAAAAGTACTCTGCATGTGAAATCCCTACTTATAGTCTCCTATAGCTCCTGACAATACATCACAGAGAAATATTTAAATATGTGAAATTGAAACTGGATGTTATAACCCCAATTCCAATGAAGTTGGGAAGTTGTGTAAAACATACATAAAAACAGAATACAATTATTTGAAAATACCAACTAATATGCAATTCAACCTATACGAAACTGACTACATTAAAAGACAAGATATTCACTCATTTTGAATTTAAAGCTTACAACACATTCCAAAAAATCTGGGAGAGGGGCATGTTTACTACTGTGTTACATCACCTTTCCTTTTAACAGCACTCAACTGGGAACTGAGGACACTAATTGTTGAAGCTTTTTAGATGGAATTCTTTTCCATTCTTGTTTGATGAACAACTTAAGTTGCTCAACAATATTTTGTCGTATTTTGCTCTTCATAATGCGCCACACATTTTCAATGGGAAACAGATCTTGACTGGCAAGTCTAGTACCTGGCCTCTTTTGCTATGAAACCACGCTGTTGTAACACATACAGAATGTGGCTTGGCATTGTCTTTCTGAAATAAGCAGGAATATTCCCTGAAAATGACGTTGCTTAGATGGCAGCATATGTTGCTCCAAAACCTGTATGTACCTTTCAGCTTTAATGGTGTCTTCACAGATGTGCAAGTTATCCATGCCATGGGCATTAACACACCCCCATACCATCACAGATGCTGGCTTTTGAACTTTGTGCTAATAACAATCCTTGACCTCTTTGGCCCAGAGAACACGATGTCCATGATTTCCAAAAACAATCTGAAGTGTGTACTCGTCAGACCACAGCACACTTTTCCACTTTGCGTCAGTCCAACTCAGATGAGCTCAGGCCTAGAGAACCTGGAGGTGTTTCTGGGTGTTGTTGATATATGGCTTTCGGTTTGCATGGTCGAGTTTTAATTTGTAAATGTAGCGACGAACTGTGTTAACCGACAATGGTTTTCTGAAGTGTCCCTGAGCCCACCTGGTAATACCCATAACAGAATGATATCCTTTTTTAATGCAGTGCCTCCTGAGGGATCAAAGGTCACAAGCATTCAGTGTTTGTTTTCAGCCTTGCCGCTAACTTACAGAGATTTCTCCAGATTCTCTGAACCTATTGATGATTTTATGGACTGTAGATAATGAAATCCTTAAATATCTTGCAATTATACGTTGAGAAACGTTGCTCTTAAACTGTTGGACTATTTGCTCTCAAGTTGTTGTTCGCAAAATGGTGAACCTCTCCCCATCCTTGCTTGTGAACAACGGAGCCTTTTGGGGATGCTCCTTTTCTACCCAGTCATGTCACTCACCTGCTTCCAATTAACCTGTTCATCTGTCAAAAAAATTTGTTTTTGGAACATTCCTCAACTTTCCTAATGTTTTGTTGTCCCTGGTCCAACATTTTTGGACCGCACTGTAAGCATTAAATTCAAATAAGCAAAGATTAGCAAAAAAAAAAAAAAAAGACCATCATCAATTTAAACATTAAATATCTTGTCTTTGTGGCGTATTGAATTGCATATAGGTTGAACAGGATTTGCAAATCATCGTATTCTATTTTCATTTACGTTTTACATAGCGTCCCAACTTTGTCGGAGTTGTAGTTCTAGAGCATGCAAACTGTTGCAATCTTTACATTAGACCGCACGGCCCTCGACACGTCTGTCAAATTGGGGTTTTAAAAAATCCGTCTTCAGTATAGCATAATATAGATATTTGTCTCTTTCTACTTTGGTGTAATTGAAAAAAGTAAAATAAATATTTGGCATTTGGTAAATAAATTATTTTGGTAATACTAACTGAACTAACTAAAACAGGAAATGCTTTGTCTGATTTAATGTTAGGCAGTTAGAAAAAAAGGTTATGTGCCTTTTTATACGATGTATGTAAATGTCTAGCGACAGTGGAGAGGAAAAACTCCCTTTTAACAGGAAGAAACCTCCAGCAGAACCAGGCTCAGTGTGAGCGGCTATCTGTCACGACCAACTGGGGGTTTGAGAGAACAGAGCAGAGACACACAAAGAATACAGAAGCATTGATCCAGGAGTACTTTCTACGGGAAGGAAAAGTAAATGTTAGTGGATGTAGCTCCTTTAGTTGTTTCATCTAGAAAGAAAGAACAGATAAACTTTGAGCCAGTTTTCAAGGATAGAGTCTGAAAGAGAGCACATATAATTAGTTACAGTAAAAGCTCAGTCAATGGCTGTATCTAGGAGAGAGAAAGGGTTTGACACTGAAAGACAGAAAGACAGGGCCAAGTGGATCATCTGTAGAAGGTGAGCATTAAGTTGTTGCCAGCAGAAGCTTGGACAATGCCCCTGTTCAGAAAGGTGTCACAGGTAGACACAGAGTCAGGCCAGGTGTAGCTTCTAGGAAGAGAAAAGAGAGAGAACATAAAGGGAAAAACTGAAATAACAGCAAATAATGCAAAATTGGAGAGTAGTGTGAGAATGTAGCGAAGAGGGTTAAAGTGGTCATTATGTCCACCAGCAGCCTAAGCCTATAGCAGCATAACTACAGAGATAGTTTCAGTTTATTTATTTATATAGTGCTTATTTACAACAATGTCATCTCAAGGCACCCCACAAAGGGTCCGGAACGGAGCTGGGCTGCCAGGGAGGCCAGACCAAACCACCGAGTGCCAGAGCCTGGCCACCCCAGAACGGGCCTCGTGTAGGGGCACTAAGTAAAATAATAAACTGATAAAGTTTGTCCATCTAGAGCCCACTGATGGCCATTGTTATACTAAAAACCACAAGGATCGGGATACCTCTCTCTGTCAGACTGATTATAGCCATTGGAAAAGAGAAGGGGTCATACAGGTAGCAGAAATGGAGGGTTTGTTGCACCTCAACCATAACTGAGCCTGTTCAGGCTAAAGCTGACTCCCCCTTACTCCATCCAACAGGATCCAACAGGGAGGGAGGAAGGCGGAGGTAAAAAAATAAGGAAGATAGTTCAGGATAACCTAAGCCACTCTAACTATAAGCTTTATCAAAAAGGAAAGTTTTAAGCCTAGCCTTAAAAGTAGACAGGGTGTCTGCCTCACTTACCTAAACCGGGAGCTGGTTCCACAGGAGAGGAGCTCGATAACTAAAGGATCTGCCTCCCATTCTACTTCTAGAGACTCTAGGAAGCACCAGTAAACCTGCAGTCTGAGAACGAAGTGCTCTGTTAGGAACATATGGAACAATCAGATCTCTGATGTATGTTGGAGCTAGATCATTAAGGGCTTTATATGTGAGGAGGAGAATTTTAAATTCTATTCTGGATTTAACAAGGAGCCAATGAAGGGAAAATAAAATAGGAGAAATATGATCTATCTTTTTAATTTTCATCAGAACTCTTGCTGCAGCATTTTGAATCAGTTGAAGGCTTTTAACTGCATTTTGTGGACATCCTGATAGTAAAGAATTACAATAGTCCAGCCTTGAAGTAACAAATGCATGGACTAGTTTTTCAGCGTCAGTCCTAGATAGGATATTTCTAATTTTGGCAATGTTCCGGAGATGAAAGAAGGAAATCCTAGTAACCTGTTTAATATGGGATTTAAATGACATGTCCCGGTCAAAAATAACACCAAGGTTTTTTACTTTATTACCGAAGGTCAATTTAATGCCATCCAGGTTAAGTGACTGACTAAGCAGTTTTTTTTAAAGACTCCAGTCCAAAGAGAACAACTTCTGTCTTGTCTGAATTTAGAAGCAAAACATTTTAAGTCATCCAAGTTTTTATGTCTTCAAGACATGCTTGTAGTCTGTCTAACTGGTTGGGCTCATCAGGATTTATGGATAAGTAAAGCTGAGTATCATCAGCGTAACAGTGAAAATTTATCCTATGCTCCCTGATAATTTGACCTATTGGAAGCATATATATAGTAAAGAGAATTGGCCCAAGTACTGAACCCTATGGTACTCCACAATTAACCCTGGAGTTTAAAGATGATTTATCATTTACATGAACAAACTGGAATCTGTCAGACAAATAAGATTTAAACCAGCCTAGCGCTGTTTCCCTGATCCCTACAGCATGTTCCAGCCTTTCTAAGAGAATATTGTGATCGACTGTATCAAAGGCAGCACTGAGATCTAAGAGGACAAGTACACACACAAGTCCATTATTTGAGCCTGATAACAGTTCCACAAGTCCATTATCCTATTTGAGCCTGCCTCCTATGAATAATTACCTTCTTTTTCAAGGGGGCTGCAATGATGAAGTAACACTATGAACAAGAGAATCAATTTGTGAAGGGGCAGAAACAAAATGATTGCCCTCTACTGTGCTTTTCTGTCATAATGAGGAAATTAAAAGTGGAACAGATTCTTTAAAGGTTGTTACAGCATTGTCTGATAATGATCTACTATAATGACATTTTCTTTCAGGTGTGGAGTACTCGGTTAGATTAAACTCAAAGGTCACAAGAAATGGTCAGACAGGACAGGGTTATAAGAAAATATTGTTATGTCTTTACACTCAATGCCACATGTCAGCACAAGGTCCAGAGAATGAAGACAAAGGTGGGTAGGATTGTTAATGTTTTGTGCAAAGCCAATTGAGTCTAAGATAGCATTAAACGTTATATTTAAGCTATCACTTTCAGTGTCAACATGAATGTTAAAATCCCCCACTATAATAAACCTTTTCTGTATTTAACACTAAATCAGATAAAAGGTCTGAAAACTGATCTAAAAATTGAGAGTAAGGGCCTGGTGGACGGTACAAAACAACAAACAGAAGTGGTTTTAGTGCTTTGCAATTTGGCTGAGGAAAACTAAGGATTAAATATTCAAAAGAGTTGTAGCTATTGATTGGTCTGGGACTAGTCAATAAATCGGACTGAAAGATGGTTGCTACTCCTCCTCGCCCAGTATTTCAAGGAATGTGAAAATTTAAATAATTAGTAGGAGTTGACTCATTTATAGTAACATAATCCTCTTGCTGCAGCCAGGTTTCTGTGAGGCAAAATAAATCAATCTGATTGTCACAAATCAGGTCACTAACTAGCAAAGTCTTTGAAGAGAGAGATCTTATGTTCAGTAAGCCATTTAATTGTTTTATTTTTCTTTTCAGTCTGAGTTGTGTTTATTTTTATGAGATTTTCCCAATTTCCTCCTTTTAGATTATTTTTTAATCTATTAAATTTTGGCCGTGGGGGAGACACTGTCTTAATAGGGTAATGGGTGGGTAGCAGTACAGAAGCTGCAGAGAGGAGTGTTTAACTACGACCCTGCTTCCTGGTCTAAACCCTGGGTTGTCAGAGTTTTGGAGAACTGATAAATTCGGCCAGATTCCTAGAAAGAAGACCTGCTCCATCCAAAGTGGGATGGATGCCGTCTCTCCGGATCAGACCAGGTTTTCCCCAAAATGTTCGCCAATTATCAATGTAGCCCACATTGTTTTCTGGACACCACCTAGAACGCCAGCGGTTGAATGACAGCATGCGGCTAAACATGTCATCACTGGTCAGATCAGGGAGGGGACCAGAGAAAATTACGGAGTCCGACATTGTTTTGGCAAACTTACACACCGAAGCAACACTAACTTTGGTGACCTCCGATTGAGGTAACCAGATGTCATTACCACCAGCATGAATAACTGTCTTACTGTATTTACGCTTATATTTAGCCAGCAGTTTCAGGTAGGATTTGATGCCGCCGGTTCTGGCCCCTGGTAGACATTTGACTATGGTTGCTGGTGTCTCTAGTGCCACGTTTCTGACTATGGAGCTGCCAATTACCAGAGTTGGCTTCTCAGCGGGTGTGTCGCTGAGCGGGGAAAATCTGTTAGAAACGCAGACCGGTTGGTGGTGACCTGTGGGCCTGTGGGCTCTGCTGAAGGACTGCTACAGGGAGCTACCCTCGGTGGCTCCGCCCTGGCTAAGGGGCCTCGGCTATCTGCTGGTTTTTCAACAGCGCGGAACATCAATGCAACCCAATCATATAGACATATTCAGATCCAATTATATACATTCTAGTGTAATCTTAGTTAGAGTAGAATGAAGTTAAACTCAGGTGAATAATGCCTATTGGTAAAAAGTTACAGATCCAAGAAAGCCCAGCTGACTGCCTAGAGTCACTGACTTTGCAGCAACCCCTCCTCCACCAAGGGGAGACGTTTGGATGTTGTGGCAAAACGTACAAGGGTAAAACCTGCTTGGTTCATTTTGACCAGGGAACTCCATGGAATGGGACAGTGATCCCACTCTCAGTAGTCTGACAACAGATATCCCTGCAAACAAAGAGCAAGAGACCAAAAGGAGATCTCAATCTGTGTACAAAATCCACTCTGAAAAGCAGAAGACTGTGGCCTGGACTGAGGTCACAACACAGAGATGAGCCGCAGCCGAGAAACATCAATGTTGCAAATGATTTTTTTCAATAATTCAACAGGCTTGTTTCTAAACTGAACAAACATTTTCCTACTTAGTTTATCACTAAACTACGTCAAGAGGCAGAACCTTTAAATTCTTGTCTTTAATTCCTGGCAATTTGACAATCATGCTGTGAAACAGTCTGCTTACCCATTTTCGACATATATTGTTGGTGCGTGTGTGGTGCACTGCGCAAGTTCTGCAAAATAACCTGTTTCCTTGTATGTAACCCCAACTTCCTTCCTTTCAGTGACATGATGAGGACATCCTCAAAACAGCAGGACATCACGCAGAGCAGAGTCAAAATCATCATGAAAAAGTTTTGACTTCTTGTCACGAGAGATAAATCGTCATGGCTGAGGAGTTTGAACTCCCTGACTACATCAATAAATATGATCTTGATCGATTCAAGGCGACCAACACACCTGTTGGTGGAGCTGAAAAATCAGGTGAGAGCATGAGTACATGTAAAATGAAAAAGGAAAAGCAGTTTATGTATTAGTATTTTAGCAAATACATTACAGAGACAGCATTTGCTGCCCAAGAGCGGTTAAACAACTTGTGTTAAAAATGTTTTAGCAAGAAATATCTCTTTAACCATTATTTCAATGTGGTCGTATATACTGTAATTTTCATTCTAAATTGCAGATCAGTAAGTGTACTGTGTATATATTGATTCATCTCAGTCAATCTGAATTTCATTAAAACCTTTGTTTAGTTCACTTATTTATTCAATTCTAAAAGAGAAACATATATACATATTCCTTTATGAGTTTTTTTAAGCATTTATCTTTGTAAACATTGATAATTATGGCTTACAGCTAATGAAAACCCAACATTCATTTGATCAGAAAATTGTAATATACCATAAGGATAATGAAAACATGATCTGTAAAGCAGAAATGTTATCCTAATGAAAGGTACATGTGAATGTACTGTACAGTATATACATACCCTGGTCAATAAGGCAGGGATTGGTACTTTTAGCGATGTGGGATGGTGACCAGCCCTTTTGGAAAGTGAAATCACCATCACCGTAAAGCTTGTCAGCAGAGGTGGCTCTGACTGTAGACTTCAGAAAACAAATTGGACCAACACCAGCAGAGGACATTGCTCCCCAAATCATCACTGACTGTGGAAACTTCAAAATGGACCTTAAGCAACTTGGACTTAGTGTTTATCCAGCTTTTGTTTGAAAAGGGTACTTTGGACATATATGCAAGAATTTAGTACTTTTTCTCCCTAGCCCATGGAAGATGCTTCTGATCTTGTCTTTGGTTCAGGAGTGGCTCAACATAGGGACAAGGCCAGTCTTTCAGTTAGACACTTTTTCTACACCACAAGTTTTCCTTCCACTCAACTTTACATTTATATGGTCGGAAACAGCCCTCTATGGACAGTCACCTTCTTTAATAATAGCCAACTGCGGCCTATCCTCCTTTTGGAGGGTGTCAGTCACTGTGAAGTCAGCAGTCATCCCCATATAATAATATTTATTTTTATAATCCTTTTTTGGTGTTATCTAATAATAATATAAGTAAGCACTATAATAATATAAGCAGTATAATTTATCAGTATCACTTTTTGAATTGAGCTACTGAAGAAATTACCTTTCTTTTTGATATTTTTACTTTGCTGAGATCAGTGGCGGATGCTGGTCTTTCAAGGAGGGGAAGCTCAATTTCAAGATCGCTGATTCGCTCATTTTGCTGTCAATCAAAAAGGGATTCAGCCTCAGACAGATCATCTAATCATCATGCAGAAGCTGAGCGTCCGGGCCAGCCGAGGCCAGCCCACTGCCCAATAGACACCCAGAGACGCTGAGCGTCCGATGGGCGGGACAAAGCCCAGCATTTTTGCTTCACTATTGAACTCACTGTTTAAAGCACTGTGAAGCTGCGGGAATGAGTGAGAGGAAAGCCACGTCATTACCAGTGATAAGAAGCTGATTTTGAACAAAAGTTATTTATATTTAGTCAATGACATGTACACACAACAGTATATATTTGATCACTTATTTTTTGACATTGCAGTCTTAGAGCAATCGCCACTGGCTGAGATGTACCTCTGTGTTTTTTTTTGTTCACAGAGAGAAGACTCCTCAGATTGGGACTTTTAACTTTAGCATTGCTGTGCATCATACAAGCCGCTCTCAATCTCTCCTTACGACTTGCCTGTAAGTTCTGCCAAAATACCCGGAACATACCTGCAAATTCAAGGCACCATGGCCAAATAATGTGTTTTGCCAAATAAGCATTTCCCAATCACTTTCCTCCAACTGTCCATGTTGTTTCAGTTTACTCAAAAGTAGATGTCGACCCTTTCAACAGCTCCACTGTCATGGGCTTGTGCCAGAATGAGCAGCTGCAGCAGAATTCAACCCAGCTCTCGTTCTGCTGCAACCTGCTTACGAGGCTGCTGAGAGAATATCAGGCGCTGGAAAGAGAACGGGACCTCTTACGGGAGAACATCCAACAGCTTTCCAGAGATAAATTGCTGAATGATGTGGATGAGTACTCTGGATCTGGGGGCATGTTCTTTACTGATACATTTTATACATCCAAGGCTGAATTAGAGTGAAATGTAAACTATATAGAGGTATTTGTAACAAAATAACTTAGTCGCTACAATGCATAGCGCTTGCGGCTACAATATTTACAATTATTACCTATTTACTTATCGTTATCTGAGAGTAATTTTTTATTTAGCGTCTTTCAAGCAGAGATAAAATCTGTATTTTATCTTTATGGTCTTTTAGTCAAACTGTTTTGTAATTTAAATCTTTGAATTTCAATGAAAATATTACCTACGCATTTCAAAATATATAATTTTTTTTTCTTTTTTTTCAACCTGTCTTGTCGTGGTGTTTTAGGCATACCATGTAGAGCAGACGGTTGCCTACATGTGCCACGGCAGTTTTGCACTGCAAAAAGGTTATCTCATGACAGTTTCCTAAATGCATGATTAACTTTATTAATTCCAGATTCAATCCAGAGTCAAAGCAGGCATGCCACATTGATGTAATTGTTTGCGGGAGTCATTGTCCTTACTTTTCTCAATTCATCCATCACTACTTTGTGATGGTCTGCTCCATATAATCTCAATTAGTAAACATTGAACTTTGTGGTTGTAATGTTCCAAAACTTTAAATTAAAAGCTTATGGATCATAAATACTTTTGTAAGGCACTGTGCAGTATGTGAAAAAAAAAAAAATAATAATAATGAGGATTGAAACCAAGGTTTTAAAATATTTTTATAAAACTGTATATTCTAAAAAACATAACATTACGTCATTTTTTTACATACTGTAAGATTTATGACTTTTCTTTCCAGACTGCATGCCTCATCAGGTTTTACCACAGACCCAAGAGAAGTGAAAGAGATAAAACCCAAGCTAAGGCATTTTTCTTTTATTTTGGCTGCACTCACATCCTCTTAGGCAGCACTCATTGCCAGTTTTCTGACCAGGATGGCACTTTTAGTCACACAAACTGTTGTGTGAGTAGAATTTGGAAAATGCAGTCGGGTCATGAAAGACACAAAGGACAGATGAAGCATGTTGACCGGATAGGAGTATATGGATCATAGTGTTTCCAACAAAAACCCTGCAAACACATTCGCTTGTAAAAACAACAACTAACTGACCAAGATGAATGCATGCACTTGTAGAATTAGATCTTCTTTTTACTTGTAGATCGGGTCATGTGCAAACTATTTTGCTAATTTGACTCACCTATTGAGGATCTTTTTGAGTCAATCAACTCTCCTTTTCCCCATTTTTGGGATCACCAAGTTTTTCATTGCTGATAATTCAGTCAAATGTAAACTAAATGAGATCACACTGCAGCACGTTTACTAATCTTTTCTCATTAACACGGCTGGCTTCCTTTTAACCAACCACGGTGACTGGCACCAGTGTTCCTGTGACAATACTGTATGTATTTCAGGCTCTTGTTATCCACCTTCCCAAATGGCAGTAATTGTCAATCATCCCAAACTTGTCTCCTGTTCGTTTTTCCTAAATAGAGCCACATGTTTTGATGTATGCACTGCATTGTGGCCTTCAGTGACTGCAGCAGATATTACTGCTGAATTCTTTTAAATTAATTATATGAGAACAGGTTGGGTTTATTGAGGTGCAGTGACAAAACAGTCAAGCATAAAGAGGACCAGACCTAAGAACATCAATGGGGTGAGAAAGCAGTTCTGAAGTATCAACAGAAAGTGCCACAGATTTCAAAACGAGCTCCTGAGCAAACACAGCAGAATGACTGTTAGTCAGAGCTGTGCTGTCTAAGTTCCTTGGAGGGTGCAGAGAACGCCTGCAGATGGTCAAGTATTTTATGATGGAGCGTCAAAGTCCTCATTTACATACCGTCAACAAATTAGTTCACATACATGTGCTGCACAAACAAGCTGCAGATCTGACAGTAAAATTAAAAATAACCCTAAAACGTTTTCACACTTGGTCACATTACAATCACAAACTTCATCATACTTTCTTTAGGTTGTTTTTTGTCACAGACCAAAACAGAGTAGTGAAGAGTGTGGCATGCATATGTATTCTTTTTACTACATTACCTTTAAACAAAGGTCAGTTCAAACAATTGCCTTCAGAGGTCCACCTATGTGTAATATAGTTTATAATAATTGGCTCATATTTTTGTACATATGTATATTTAAGGACATAAAGATATATGCATAATATATCTTATAATGCATAACCCCCCCCCCCCCAAAAAAAAAAACAAAACCCAGAGAGCAAAGTGTACTGGAGTCAAATTCCTTGTTTGTATGTACGAACTTGGCAATAAAGCTGATTCTGATATAATCTCATTATAAATCCAGCTGTTCTGCGGAGGCCTCAGAGGTTTTCTAGAGAACACTTGTGAAAAAACAGCATCATAAAGAACCAGCAACAGAAAAGACAGGTCAGAGGTAAAGTGGTGGAGAAGATTAAAGCAGACAGTGGGCGATTCTAGGTTGTTATTAGGGGTACTTACTCCAAAACACTGCAAGCTGAAGACACTGGAGTTTGCCTCTGGTAAGAAATGAAGAGACACACAGCTTTGAGTTTGCACATTTAATTTAACTGACACATTTGCACAATAAATTATATCCAATACAAAATGCAGCTGTTCAAAGCAAGCAAAGGGAACAGCTTTACAACAAATAGTGAGAGGACTTGTAAATTCCTTTATGGGAAAAATTTGTCAAATGCCTTAAAAACTATTCATAAGTTGGAAACTACAGCATCTCTATATGGTGTAAAAGTTTAAACGTAAACTCCACGACATGTCATTGTAAAATAGTTTATTGGGGGTTGAAGCACCAAGGTGAAAGATTTACAAAGGACCCTTTGGCAGAAGGTTTTTGTAATGTTTTTTTTTTTTTAATGTTGCATGTCATATTGTTGAACTGAAATTTTAATTGGACCATTTGTGGCCTTGCCCTGCCTCTGATGCTTGAGTAATTGTGCGCTGTTGATGGCATAAATACAACATACTGGCCTTAATGAGCAAAATGAGATGTCCCTGTTGAGTAAGAATACAGCGACGAGGGTCAGAGTTCAGCTCCAGCCTTTCAGCTTGTAATTGGCTGAGTCTGTGATATCTCCCAGAAGGTCTTGTCTTCGGAGCCTTCAACTTCCTCGTGTCTTTAGGCTTCTTATTGTGACAGCTGAGAGCCGAAAGCCTACACAGAGCTATCAAAATATAGAGCTGATCATAACAGAAGGTTACACAGAACACATTTTCCTCCTCACATTAAAGCCTCACATTGGGAAACTTAGAGTCACCATATAGAGCGCCAACACCACGTTTGTTGGCCCCTCTGATAAAGATGAATAATTCATCTTGAAAGGTCCAAGGTTGACCCATTTTCAGTGTTCTGGTAGAGTCCACCAGATTTCTTTAGCTCTGTGGTATTTCAAGCAGTTCATGTTTTCATGCACTCTAGCAAAGTTCTTAGGGTCTCTAGAGAAACAAGCCCACATCACAGGTCCTCCACCATACTTAATAGTGAGCCTGAGGGGTTTTCCATATCCTTTACATCAGATGCACCTGGAGTGGCTGAAAAGCCCAGGCCTAGTCTCACCTGAACAAAGCCCGCAGTTCTAGTTAAAGTCCAAGGAGACTTTAACAAACTCCAACAAACATTTGTGATGGTAGGATAGAAAAAGGATTTTGTTCTGGCATCATTCCTAAACAACCAGTTCGTGTATAGATTGTTTACAATTCTCCTCACTATGCGTGGTGTTACGACAAGTATGGGCCTTTGTCCAGCCTACAGTGGTAGCCTGTGGCTACAAAATGGACCTCTGACATATTTATACCTCAGGTAAACAGAAAGTGAAGGATTACTGACAAGATGTTCCCAAACCACTGTCTAAACCTTTTGCCATACAGGCCATGCTGGTCTATTGTTCGTGCTGAACAATAAACTACATATGACTAATTATTGTAGGAAAGAGATGTGTAAATAATTGTAAAACATAAACCTGTAAAACATAAACATAAAATGCTTTTCAAAAGAGCAGAAAAAAATTGTATTTCCTCATAGTTAACATTTCAGGTCACTGATGTCAGAGGGGGTCTGACAACTGATATTGGGGAACCGTAGGAAACAACTTGGATCAAGACAAAGAGGCAAGTTTCTATGTGATTTCTCAATGCTGATGGTGAGGCTGAAACAAAAGGTGATGATCAGAACTTCAACAATTACAAACCTGTTTATATTCCTAATTGAATCATTTCATTTGATTGATTTAGGGCACATTTGCCACTTGTATAAGCCATATCTTAACACATAAACTTATATAACAACCATACAATTATTAATATAGAGATAAGATTAACCTTATCATCCCTCTAGGGTTAAATTAAATAGTTTCAGCAAGAGCAGGTGCACTTTTAGTAAGGTAATATTAGGAAGGACAAATAATAGAAACAACAATAAATAACCATGAATAGAACATTAGGAAAATTACAAACAATATAGTACAGAATTATTTAAATCTTTTCAGACTGTAAATTGCTTTCAAACATTTGGCAAAAATTAGAAAAAACTCGAAATAATATATGTATTGTACATAAATACAGACCCTAGTTGAGATACAGTAAAATAATCTGTGCACTATATACATAGAATGAACATGTTAGATGATGATGTTAGTGGCAATGGCCTAAATGATCATTTACAACGCTCCCCGTCTGTGGAGAAGTTCTCTGGTGTGCTGCTATCTTCTCTCTAGTTTCTGAATGCAGCAGGTACCAGAGATGCTCACATTCAAGGCTGGTGCTAAAAGCAGAGGGAATGACGTATTGATCTGCTTAGGAATGCCTGTTTGCTTGCACCGTTATCCCAGGACCAAATCTACCTTTCAATGCTCCTCTCTTCTTCTCCACCAGCTGTGCCAACAGCAGGCTCTGCTCCTCTGTCCAGTTCGGTTTTCTCCACCTTTTGTTCTCCAGCTTGTTTTGGTTGTTTTACCAAATCAAACCTTTTTATACAAGAAGTAGGTCACAGTAAAAGGCTGACAGGTGACCATATATATGATATATATATATGATATATATATATATATATATGACTCTGAGAATCTTAGAGTTATTATATATATACTGTATAAGATTACTCTGAGAAAGCCTTCACACATCTCAGGAAGGATTTAGACCCAATCCATTTTGAGGAAATTCTCTTAACCCTTTGGGTTTCTTGGCTGCTGTTTGACAGCTCACAACTTCAGCTCCCTCTACAGATCTACAGTTCACTCTATGACTTTAATGTGCTTCTTCTGTGGCCACTCCATTGTAGTCCTAGTATAAGTCCAAGACACACTGCTAGCAGTGTCGATGTCTCTGAGCAATATGAACCGTATGCAGAGGTTGAGTAACTGCAAAGGTATATCTTATACAGAAATGTAACAATTTACACAAAACTATTTGAAAAATGTACTGTGACATTTTGCTTTATGGAGCATGAACTATACGTAATCGAAGTTTGATGCATTTTAAACCAAAGAATAGCCAATACACAAAAGAAAAATAAATATTTCATGCACATTTGCCTTAAAGGGATTGCTTGTCATGGTCCATTGGTCTTTGTGTTTTAGATATCACTTTGGCTCTGTAAAGGTTTTGTATGGTGGTGAGCCTCCTCACATTAATACACTTGCGCTCTATCCACAGGGCACATAAAAAGAAAAAAATCACCTCAGCTGACTCTTCACAATAAGCAGGGTTCTGGTCAATCTCTGGATTACACATGATCACAACTATTAACACCTGCAGGGTTTTTTAAACAGCTGCTGCCCAATTGAATAGCTGTTTAAATAACACATGAGCCTAATGTCACACATTTAGTATAATTTAGCAGGCTGTCCTGTGCTTGCACAAACAAAAGGAAGACAGGCTTAAGGTCTGATGTCTAATAATTAGGTTCAAATACACCCAGACAAAAGGACTAAAAACAGATGATCTGGACACATCAACAGACGACAGACTTCAACCCTTGTCAAAATCTTGTCGGAATGCTGACATGTAGATTTTTAATGTACTGGTTATTCAAAAAAAGAAAACTCAGTCAGACACATTGTAACTTTTCGGCCTTCCATAATTTTATTATGTTAAAAAGCCCAACCTAAGAGTTCTCTCTCAGCTACAGTGCATTGCACGGATTTGTCTCACCTGATCATTTAATCACTTCTCTAGCATTCAAAAGCCAGTCAGTTCTTTACCTCCTAGTCAGATTCTTCTGCCTTGGTTTTGTAAGTCTTCTTTAATATTCCTCTTTAATATGAAACTGCTGTCCTCTGCTCTATTTGGGTCCATTAACAGTGCCAAGTTTTAAAAAAATAAGTAATGTCTTTCTCTCTATAATTAAAGTGTGTAAAGGTTTCTTTTTAAACTGAACAGGTTTTATGATTACAACCACAGCCCCAAACAACCTCTGAAAAACACGGCAAGTACACCTAACATCCACCTAAGCTTGTGGGTCTTCTTTCTGTCCTTACAGAAGGAAAAATCAGGAGCTGACAGGAGTTAAGGAGCTAATCTTGCAACAGTGAGGTTGCACGGACAAGCTGGAGATAAGAAACAACTAATGATAAGGTTTGAGAACCCTGCAGCCCAAACACAAGCTGCAAGGGCCAAGATCCCTGAGCCTGATATAAAATAAAAGGCAAGGCTGTAAGGCCCAAGGCTCCCAGAAAATTAATAACACATATATGTCACCACAACCATGTTTTGCACTTTTTTGCCAGGAGGCTGCATTGAAGACCTCAGCCAGCTGAAGATTATGAGTCAACAGGCAGGCTTGAGAAGATTGTAAATGAAAAGGACCTTATGTGACATGACTTCACAAAGAAAAAATACACCACCATCTTTACCTACATCTTTGTATCACAAGCCAAAATCTTTTTTACATAATAAGAAAAGATGCTCTGCTGTGATTCCTTGGTGCAGCTCTTTCCAATAGGCCTGTTGTTTGCAGTGAGTGCAGTAAAATGACGTGAAATGTGCCACAAGCGACGCGCTATTTATACACAGTGTGATAAAATCATGTTAGACAAGCGTTAAAATCGAACAGGTCCAGAAGAGAGCACAATGTCGGATCATCAGTCTATAACCATGAATATTAACCACACACACACACACGCGTTTAAAAGTAGTCGGTGTTTCACTTCTTGGATGGTTTGCATGTAGTTGCAGCTGTGCTCACAGAGGTCCCTCAGGAGCTCATTACAGAGAATGGCTGTACAACCCCCCCATACACCTCCACCACCATACACACACTGCATGAAGGGTACAAGAATCATGTCACCCCACACTTCAGATGTGTCCCCACTGCAGAAACTCTGCAGCACCAAGCTGAAGGGTCAGTGACATGTTTTAAATTCTGCTTTCAACCATTCCATACTGTGTACATTTATGCCTTCACCTGCTATACACTGATTGTGGAAGGACTTCTAATGAGAAGGCCAACCTGTCTCCAAAGCCAGGAGTCAAACTGATGGCCAGATCTATCCCTTTCTATGATGGCTGACAAAAGGAATGAGTTGAAACAGATTTCAAGGAATTATTTGACAAATGACACTAAAGATTAGTCACAAAGGACTTGTTAAATAAAGGTGAACATGACGGATGTCATGCAACAACGGTCCGACAACAGAAAGGACACAGAAATGAAAAGAAGGAGGTACTGGCTGAAACTAAAGAGGGTGATAAAACAATAAATCTAATAAAGAAAAAGATGAAGTACAAAAAGTGGTGGAATATTACCAAATAGTAGAATAAACAGTGTCACACATCAAGGACAAATGATGAAAGATCAATTAACAATATAAAGCATTTAAATCTATCTTTATGTTTAATGTTCATTTACATATATTTGTATTCTTTGAAAATGTCTACTTATATTTTATGAAAGATCAAAAAGATAACACAGCAAAATAAAATTGTTTTTTTTACTGGACCCAAATGCAGGCAGGAGGCAGGAAGAGTCATGATATGAATAAGTTTAATGGAAAACGGAGGAAAAAGAGACAACAGGGAAAGAAGCAGAGAGGTAATATAATAATTTTGCAGAGAGTGATTAAAGAGAGCATTTACACTGGGAGGAGCTCAATAGGAACAAGTGAGACTAAATAACTAAATGTGGAACAGATGTGGGTGAGCCTTAACTTAGCAAGCTGAGTGGAGAAATGACAAAAACACCAGGATATATGGGAAAAGTACGAGGATCAGGCAAATAAGAACTAAACCAAACTAAACACCAAAGTCACAGGAAATACAAAGATGAACATTACAAACCAATGCAAGGACAGGTGTTAAAAAGATATAGGAAGTCATGTGAACAGATGACGGGTTACCAAAATCAATGGGAAATCAGTACATTAAAAAGTGCAGAACAAATGAATTCCCAACAAACGTAAACATATGTATAAGCTGCTTCCTGAGACAGTTTCAGCATCCAAGAAAGTTAACAAGTTTCATCCACCTGGTGCCAATCTTTGTCGAGCTGGGTGCATCACCAAGACAACAAAGTCCATATGAAGCAGATCAGACTGCAATGCAGCAGATGCATCACCGAGTTGAAGACTGAGATAATATGTGAGGAAAGGTCCCCGGATCTTATCAAACCTATCAAAGAGATACTAGCGATGTTGAATTTACCAAAGAAATGACTGATTCCTATGTATCATCTGAAGAGGCCAAGTCTGACCCCATAATGATTTTTATATTTTTCAGTCTTTTCTATTATTTCAGCTTTTCCAAAATGATTTTGTTTATTTATTATTTATTGCTTATGAATTCTATTGCATTACTCAAAGCCTTATTTGTAGGCCTTTGCTTGTAGCAAAGCCAAAATGATCTCATTGTACAAATGTGTCAGCCAGGAAAATAAAAGAACTACGAAAAACACAGCATTACATGTACAACATGGCACAGTGAAGACAGTTATCAATAACTAAAGGAAATATGGAACAACAGTGACATTACTAAAACAAGACATTTGTCTATAAATAATGCAAAGACAAGACTGAGAAGGCGGGGAAGGCTCCTTACAGCCTGGCAGTGACACTAAGGGAGCTGCAGGGATCTCTACCCAGGACTGGTAGTGTTCTACATTAAAGTAATGTTTTTTATTGTTCTATTATTTTTTTCTATGTCTGGACAAAGACGTATGAATAAAAGACAATAATTTACATTTAATTAAAATATATAGGCCTGGTAAAAATTTCTAAAACATTGTAGAAGAATGTCTTATGGTCAAATGGTCTTATGGTTCAAACTTGAACTGTTGGCCACAAATCCAAAAACTAAACTTGGCACAAATACAACTTGGTAGATGAATGAAACAATATCATACCTACAGTGGAACATGGTGGTGGTGGCATTATGCTGTGGGGCAACTTATCTTCAGATGGAACTAAACTTATCAAGATGGATGTAATAATGAACAGTTCCAAATAATAAGCAGTTTGACCTAATAGCTTCAGGTAGAAGGTGGAAGAGGGACAAGCTTCCCATTACATTAGAGATTCTGAGAAACGTTTTAGCTGAGTAATGGGCTGCTGTTAAAAGTGCTAAAATTGAGTTTATTTTTAAGTTTGTGTCTAACAGCGACAAACCTCAGGTTCTTTTTAACTCACTGAAATCTCTCCTGAATCCTTGTGATTCATTTTACCGGGTTTCTTCTGTATTACTTGGGAACAATTTTTTAGTGATAAAGTGTATGTTGTCAGAGCCTCACCCTCCGATTCCACACCTGATCCTGCCACATCCCCTGTTTATTCAACCGTTTTAGACCACTTTGTATCGGTCCCTATGTCCCAGTTGTTGGAGATTGTCAGGAAGCTAAAGCCTTCTATTTTTCTAGGTGACAGTATTCCTCCAAGACTACTAAATGAGGTCTTTAGTGCTGTAGGTTCTTACATTGTTAATTAAATCAACATCTCACTTTCCTTAGGCTGTGTCCCAGCTGCTGTGATCCAACCACTTAAAAAGAGCAACTGAGATCATGATGTTTTATCAAACATTAATCCTATTTCTAAGTTGACTTTTCTTTGAAACATTTTATAGAAGATGGTTTACTTTCAACTTCAGGAGCATCTATAGCTACATGGGATCACTGAAACATTTATGTCTAGTTTTAAAATGTATCACAGCACAGAAACATATTTCTTTATAGTTTTTAATGATGAACTTTTAACTGCAGACTCAGGGGCTTTTGCTGTTTTAATCTTACTTCATTTGACTACTGCTTATGCCATGGTGGAATATAATGTTTTGTTATCACATTTGATACAGTCTTTGGGTGTTAAGGGCATAGTTCGCTCCTACCTGTTTTTTCTGTCCAGTTGAGTCACTTTTCTTCCTCTAAGGCCCCTTTACTGGTGTAAAGTAGAGACAGTTAGAAGCAGCCGTGTTTATTATTACTTTTGATCAAATTTACAAATGCCAGTGTATTCTGTCTTCTCCATATTCTCCCTTATCTGCTCTCAAAAAGCTTGGCATCACTGAAAAAGCAGATCATGGGCATTTTGACAGGAAACTCTGAGGTAGCTGTGAGCATTTCTCTTGTTGGGATAATGGGGTTTAAACAGGATCTTCCGTTGTGTGCATTCTGGCTAATTGGACATCAAACGCTGAATGTACGTGAGAGATTACTTCTAAGAATGTCAGACTATAGGAGACTAGGTATTTGCTCTCTATCTGATACTTTGTTCTAAATCTGAATTATTGGACAAGAAAAGCCCCTAATTCAATATCTTGCCTTAATTTACAAGGCGAAGGGATTAAAAAAAGCTCCTGAGAGATGTTGCAGGATTACGATATGCCACTTTCCTGCTGGTAGGTTTTCAGTCTAGAATAAGCTTGACTGAGCTAAAGGAAGGTTTGCGAGACATGGAAAGAGGTTTGTTTGCAAATCCTAACTTGACAAGTGCCTTAAGTAAAGACAGAACAAATGAAAATTATTTTTGTTTATTAACATTTACCATGCTATTATAGTTAATAATTTAATAATGTATTTCACACATTAAGTATTAAACACAATGTTCCAGGGATCATGGAAATCACATAAATGTTTAGTTATTTTTCAAAAAGATAAAGTACTTCATAATGCTGTTGTGAATCTGATCTTTTAGTTGTAATTATGTCAAATATTTGCATAGTTGTCCCAAAAGTTATTCGCTCTGTACCGCAAACTAGGTTTATCAGCAAAATACACAAACTAGCAATTTTTTGCAATAAACACTTTAAACACGCATAATTTAAATAGCTCAACACAACTACTAAATACCACTCTCAAAATTATTCAATGCCTTCTTAACAAGCATCTTAATTATTTAATGTAGTAGAGCATCCTTTAATTGGTCTAACCTGCTGCAAATGTGATTCATATAGAGAGACCAGCTTTCTGTAATGTTTTTGAGGAATCTTAGACCACTCCTCAAGGACAAATGGCCTCAACTTCAATAATATTCTTGGGTTGGAAACACCTTTATTCAATCCCGCAAAAGATATTCAATAGAACTCAAATCACGACTATAATGGCCTCAGAAATATCTTCAAGGATCTCTTTCTGGATCGTTACATAGTCAAGAACTAACCTACATTAAAGAATTTTGGCATTCTTTTTTCCCCAACAGACCTATGAGGTACTATGATCAGGGCTCACTGAATCATGGCATGCTAAAGGTCTAGTTGAAAGACTTGCAAATTGTTTTTTATTTTGCCAATAAACCTAATTTGTCCTGGGGAGTTGAATAATTTTATATACAACTACAGTTCTCTGTAAGTTTGGTTTTCACACTTTTTCCAAAGTTTTGTTGGTTTTAAGTCCATACTTTATATTTTATATTTTCTGCATGTGGGGAATAGATTATCTGTCCCTAGTGAAAAACACCCTGCTTTTCACCTGCTCTCATCAAGTAAAACCACCACACCTCCATGACCCCAAACAAGATAAAGGCAGTATAAATCATGGATGACAGTATTTTTGGTCAAATTGTAACATTATATTGACATATTGCATAAACAATGTATCACTTCAGGAAGATAATGTGTGGAACTTAGCATATTATGTCCAAAGATGTTAGGATTGGGGTAAGAATTTAATGCAGGGTGTCATTCTTCAGCAGCAAATGTCACAAAATCACGTCTGAAAAATAATGCATGGTTACTTGGTTGCTGTTGCACTTTGGATACCAGCCCAGCACATGTATGCATGTGCAGTATAAGCAGTGTTTTCTGCTTTGCTTTTGCATGCAACAAACAACTGGGTGATTGCAAAGCAATGAGGAAGAACCAGGTGGCTGACAAACGTTTGCTGCCCATCTAGGGGACCTACAGGATCTCATCCTGGTTGATGAGAAGTTCTTCGGTAGACAAAATGCTTTCAAGGGTTATTTTCACATTACAAAAATAAATCATGAATAACTACAGCCTGCCCCCTATAGCGGAAGACACAGCTCTAAATGTCCCAGGTAGTGTTAAAATTTCCTGGTAAGAGTCATATAGGACCATTAGATGTTCCCCTTTAAAGCCACAGTGTTGCATGGTAGAGCCAGGGAAACTATATCTTGCCATATCAGTGTGGTTACAAGTTTTAAATAATTAGCATCCTTTTCTGTATCTTTCTTGGTGCAACTCTCATGTGACAACACAGTTTCAGTTCCTCTTGAATACAGGGAAAAATAATAGCTGAACCAGCATATCTTAAAGCAAGTGAAAATATGTTATTATCCAAAAGGGGCCGTACACACCATGAAAGTTGTGTTCTAAAAAGCCATCAGAGCTTGTATTATACCAAAAGTGTACCACCAGGTATGTATTAAAGAATTCTGCTCCAAAATAAGTTTATATCAGCTAAGTTCACAATTGAAATAACTAAAGCAAACCTCTTTTAAGGTCTAGGTATTTACATATTTTGTAAATACACTATATTACCAAAAGTATTGGGTCACTTGCTTTTACACCAATGAACTTGAATGACATCTTATTCTTGATCCATAGAGTATAATATGATGACAGAAACAAAAAGGAAACAATAAGAAGCACGAAAGAGAGAGGTGGGGCAAAAAGGAAAGGGGGAGAGAAGGAGAACAGAATGGAGGAGAGAAAGAAGGATGAAGAGAATACAAGATAACACCCTACTTGTTTCTACACCTGCAGAAATGTTTATATTATATTATATTTTTAATAAAAAAAATATATAATATAAAAAATATATATATAAAAATATATAATATAAAAAAATATATATAATATAAATATTATATTATATTATATTAATAATATAATATAATATTTATATTATATATTTTTTTACCAAAAAGTACATGGTACTCATGGATGCAAGATGTATTTAGTGGTAAATGCAGCTCAATATTCAACATTTGTGTATCTGTTAACATCTGAATCTAAACAGTGTGTGTGAGCGCGCTTGTGTATACAAGGCTTCTCCATAAAAATATGCAATAGCGAGTGTGAGGAGCCACAAACCTGCCCCCCTGGACTTGGGACAGATACGGAGGAGATCCGAGCCACAGACATGCAAAGGCCCCACAGAGCAGAGGAACCTCAGGAGAACCATCGCTGGGACTACTGCAACTCCCCAAGAGAAGAGCAGGGGAGAGTCCCAGGGGAACCACCCAGCAGCCACAGTGCAAAAGCCCCAGGAAGCTGCAGCGACGAGCCCACAGGCCCCGCCGGGAGCCGTCTATGCCCGAGCAGATCCAGCAATGGACCCAGAGATCCGAGACCCCGGAGCATATCACTCTGCAAGCAGAGGCCCGACAGAGCCCAGGGGTCCAGGCCCCGGCAAGCAGCCACAAGGAGTGAGCCGGCACACACCAAAGCACCCAGAACCGGACACCGAGAACCACAAGTACACCAGCGGGCAGAGACACCAACCACCGGCAGGTAATGTGGTGGGGAGGAAATAGCCCCACAGTTGATGGGGGGCCTAAACTGATCCAGGAGAGGGAGCAGTCCAAGACCCAACCTGACACAAAAACAGGCACACACAGTCACAATCACACATTCCCACCCTCATGCCTACACATAAAAACACTCACACCCACACACCCAACGTAAAGACAAACAACAATGGACATCATACACTCACTCACACTCCCCATACATACTCTATACTCCTAGGTCCAGGTGCCAATACCCCATAGGGGCAACCAGCCCCCAGACCCAGGAGGTCGTCTCCTTCCCTCCGGGGGTGGAGACTAGCAGACCGCCTCATCCATTACATTTCCAGATAGAGAAGCATGATTGATCCCTCCAGAAAATATGTCTCCACTGCTATAATAAGAAGCCCATTACATGAAAGTTAATCTGAAGGATATATGAAGCTTCGAGGTCTGTAACTACTGACGCTGAAGAAAGTTGGTGACTTCCTCACACTGTATAACTCCGTATCATTTGTTCCCGACCCCATTGGTCCTATTTCCTCCCACTTTGTTATAATACCCTTAAGAGTTGACTGTGGAATATTTAGTAGAAATCTTCATGGCTGAACTTGGACAGTACCACGCTGGTAGTCATTGAGCTCCTGAGAGCGACCCATTCTTTCACAAATGTTTGCAGAAGCAGTCTGCATACCTAGGCGTCAGATTTTATAAACCTGTGGCCATGGAAATGTTTACAATTTTAGAACTTGTTAATAACTGGATTATGTATGTTTAAAAATCCTATAATTACATATATGCACTCCCTTACTATGCATTTCTATTGCTTATTTTACACACACAATTAGACAGCATCTTTACAAGCATACATACCTTACTTTGCCAATCCTTTCTTTAAAATCCTTAAAGTTTTGCTTTTCTCATTTCGGGGCCCCGTATTTAACTGTGGAAATGGGAGAGAAATAATCAGCAGCATGCTGCCTGTGTCAGCCTGTCGGATTTGAAGTTTATTAAGAACATCAAACCGGGGCCGTCCCCCTAAGGGAACATTTTGCTATCCAAAGCTTTGCCTGAGTTTGCCTCCACCAGCATCAAACTGTCACAAACATCCCATTTAATTTGCAAAGTAGTGCACAGAGGGGAAGAGGGAGAGAAGAAAACAGAAAACAAGTGTCATTTTCCACCATGTGTAAGTACACCATTTGCATTTAAATCAAAGATATATGATGAAAAGTCTACGTTTTTGCTTTTGGGCGGAGATTAACACTGAGTTGTTAAAAGGCAAAAACGTTTTACAGTTTATTGTGCCCCATAAAGTTGCTTAAACGTAATTTCACTTTACTAACATGAATTAAGTTTATGTCTAAAACCAAAAGCGATTGAACTATGGCTTTTGGTCCAAACTGCAGCTTCAAATAAGTACATAACCTGCTCTGGAACACCGTTGTCCCCGTAAAACTTAGAGCATCCTGCATGTTCTGGCACATCTTCATGGATGGCTTTATTAGGCTGTGACTTTTGGATGTGAACAAACTCTACTGGTTGTCCAAGCACATCTTAAGTTTGAAAGTGTAAACAGATTGAAATGCAACTGAATTGTAAACAATGAACTAATATTAATATGTTAATAAAGAAACAGCTGTCTCATATTGTAAACCGTTGATCTATTCTACACCACAAAGGTATACACTCACTAATAAAGGACCCCTCGTCACCTTTTGTGTTTCAGTGCTATGTCTGTTGCTCAGATGCAGGTGACACAAGAGGGTACAGATGGGGGTCTTTTATTGTAGCTGGTTCTTGACATTTGTTTGGTGTATAAAAAATGAACATTCTTTGTTGTTTTGTTTTGCCCTTCTTCAGTAGATTTTGCAGCATTCAATTCAATTCAGTTCAATTCAAAAATTTCCCAAAGAGAAATTAAATGTTGCTGTAGCTCTTTTTATGTAAGTCTCTTCAAAGAGCCATTGTAGATGCTGATGGCTGTGGGCAGGAAGGGCAGGAAGGATCTCCTGTAGCAGATCTGAATAAGCCTCTGACTGAAGACACTGTTGTTGTACGACAGTCTCATGAAGATGATGCTCTGGGCTCTCAATCATGTTCTTGATTTTATGAGGAATCCTTCATTTTACAATGATCTCCAGAGTTTCCATAGGAGTCCTCAGAACAGAACCAGCCTTGTTCATCAGCTTGTTGAGCTTTTTTAGTCCCTGGCTCTGATGCTGCTTCCCCAGCAGATGATGGCAGAAGAGATCACACTCTCCTCGACAGACTTATAGAAGATATGCAGCATCTTGCTGCAAACACTGATGGTCCTAAGCTTCCTCAAGAAGTACAGTCTGCTCTGTCCCTTCTTGTAGATGGCCTCACAGTTACATCTCCACTCCAGTCTGTTGTCCAGGTGAACACTGAGATATTTATACTTGTCCACTGCCTCCACTTCTTCTCCCATGATAGAAATTGTGTTTGACCTATTCTTGTTTCTCTTGAAATCTACAATCATCTCCTTTGTTTTATTCACGTTCAAGATGAGATGATTGTTTCTACACCATGCCACAAAGCAGTCCACCAGCTCCCTGTACTCAGCTTCGTGTCCATCTCTGATTCACCCCACAACTGCAGAATGAGTATTTCTGCAGGTGACAGGAGTCTGTCTTGTACTGGAAGTGTGAGGTGTACAGAGTGAGGAGGTAGTTTATTGTTTGCTTGCTTAGGTGGGCCAACAGGAGTCTCTCTAGGACCTTCATGGTGTGGGACATCAGGGCAACAGCTCTATAGTCATTGAGGACTGATGGGTGAGTTTTCTTTGGTACTCAAAAAAGACAGGAGGTCTTCCAAAACACTGGAACCTTCTTCTGGGCCAGGCTAAGGTTGAAGAGGTGCTGCCGAATCCCACAGAGCTGCTCTGCTGAGGCCTTTAGGACTCTAGGGCTGACACCATCTGGACCTGCAGCCTTTTATCAGTTCAGTCTCTCCAGTTGCATCTTCACCTGACTTCTTGAGACACACAGGTAGAAAGCGGAGGCAAAGGGAGCATCAGTATCTTCTGATTTGGTTAAAGGCAAACATGCAGAAGCAGAAGGGTCCATGGCTGAGGTGGAAGATAAAACATCTGAAGTGTGACAAGAAAGTTTTGGGTCATAGGAGGGTGAGATGTCTGTTTGGCTGTGAGCAGGAGAGGAGGCTTCTGAACTGAACCTATTGAAGAATTTGTTCAGGTCATTGGCTCTCTCCAGACATCCATCGGCCCAGTTTTGTATTTGCTTGAAGCCTGTGATCTTCTTCATCCCTGACCATACATCTCTGATATTGTTTTGCTGGACCTTGCTCTCCAGCTTCTTCTTGCTGTCTCTTATCTTGACTTTAAGTTGCTTCTGTATACTCCTCAATAATTCCCTGTCTCCCTCTCTGAAGGCTCTTTTTTTCTTGTTAAGCAGGTCCCTCAGGTCACTGGTGATCCAGGGTTTGTTATTGGGGAAGCATCTCACCGTTCTGATGGGGATGCTGTTATCCACACAGAAGTTTATATAGTCGGTTACACACTCAGTCATGGCACTGATGCCCTCTCCATGTGGCTGGCACAGTGCTTCCCAGTCTGTGGCCTCAAAGCAACCTTGCAGGGCTTCATCAGCTTCCTGTGACCAACTTCTCACAGTTCATTTTATTACAGGTTGCCTCTGAACAAGGGGCTTATTTTTCGAGCAGAGAAAAACAAGATTGTTATCTGATTTGCCTAGAGGACGTCTTGCTGTAGAGATGTATGAGTCCTTGACATTAGCATAAAACAAATCAAACGTTCTGTTTTCTCTGGTGGAGCAGCTGACAAACTGTTGAAACATTGGAAGTGTAGCAGAGAGTGAAGCATGGTTAAAATCACCAGAAATTGCCACAAAAGCATTGGGGTTTTGTGTCTGTAGCTGAGAAACAACTGAGCTAATGGCATCACATGCAGTGTTGCCAACAGCTATAGGTGGAACATAATCTGTTGCCAAAATAACACTGGTGAACTCTCTGGCTTAATAATATGGACCAAAAATTATTGCTAACAGTTCAATATCTGGACTGCAGTAACGACACTTCACAGTAACATGTCCTTGATAACACCATCTATGGTTCACAAGTACTGCCAGTCAACCTCCTTTACATTTGTCGCTCCTCTTTAAATCTCCTTCTGTTCGTATGGTTAAAAAGCCCGGCAGAGAGACGCTGGAGTCTCTCCTGCAGCCATGTCTCAGTGAAACACATAATACTGCATTCCTGGTACTCTGGCTGGGTCTTTTGTAGGGCTTGGAGTTCATCCAACTTGTTTCCCAACGATTTCACTTTGCCCATCATAATCAATGAAAGAGATGGTTTGAACTTCTTCTCTTGGCTCCTGCTCTGCATCCACGGCGTCTCCTTTTCAACTCATCAGGGATTTGAGATTGTAGTTGATGTATTATTTTAGCTTTTAAGATATTAATCAGCTGCTCCAGGCTGCAAAAAAACAACAACCCCGTTGCCATGGTGACGCATAATAACAAATGTCCAAAAGTAAAAAAGTATCAGCAAAAAATCCTTCCAGCTGCACAGGATCTGACACCGGAGAGTTAAAAAAATATGAATTTTATCCACCACAAGAGGGATTTGTTTTGTTAAAAAGAAATAATCAGAATAAAAAGTAACAGAGCCACTCCAACCTGTTGCCTCCATGAGCATGACAGGCTGAAGGAGGCCTGTCATGCTCAGGAGGAGGCCAGAGTTTTGGGGGAGTCCCTTTGGAAATGTGCAAATTTCTTAATTTATTTTAATTTTGTTTTACTAAAAGTGTTGCAGTGAGCAGTATATGACTATGTAACAGTTTTCCTTATGTAATGCAGCTCAGGTTATTTTTTGTTTTGAAGCAAGAAACTTTTTTGGGGAAATAAACTGCTGCCATTCTATTTCCTTTCTAGTGAATTCATGTGAATGAATGAATGAATGAATGAATGAATCCAGAACATGGATGAATGAATATTTTATTTAAGTGTCATATACAACATGTGCCCAGCCCACGCAGGCTTATAAACCAGTATTAACAATTAAGAAGTAGCCATACATTAACAATACAATAAAGAAACAGTATTTTAGACAGGATAAAGTGCTGTTTGTCTTGCAATCAATGCTTCTCTATAAATTTTGGCAACATAAACATCTCTTTTTTATAAAGCCAACTCAACATATTACCATCTGATAGCCAAAATAAATCAACATTTTACACTTTCTCAAATATAGACGTTCTCAGGTCATTATTTAATGGGAACAACAAATGAAAATCATCTTCAACAGCATTAAAATCACATAAAACACACAAACGTTGTTCCTCCAATATTCTTTTGTAACGCCTCACCTTGACAGAAAGAGGCAGAACACCCGCTGAGCACAGCTGAGAGTGGGTGAGTCTAAACGTGAAAAAATGAACAGCATTTTGTGAAATTTTAAGTTAGTCTGGCAGAACTTGGCAGACTAAGAAGTGTTTGTATTTCCTGCGTAGTCTTCTGCGTCTTGTGTTGAGCATGATCTTGCTCACGTGTTTATGAGTGATTATCACTTTTTGGGGAACTTTGGACTGATGTCGTTTTTATAGGGTGAAGTCCAGGTGAGGTCCTTAAGTTATTATTAAATTATGTCAAGATGAACAGAAGTTGTCAAAAAAAGTTATAATAGTAATAATAATAAAACAATTATTTAGTCAGGATGGTCCTATTGCGGCACTGCATCTCATCTCCTATGGAGTCTTGGTCAACATAGCGTAATAAATATAATCAATAAGAGTTTCAAGTAAAAACATCATGAAAAAGGTTAAGCAAGGAAAATACAGAAATAAAAAAAATTAAGGAAGAACGTAGTATTTCCACTTCAGGTTTCTATACTGAGTCCAGTGCTTCAACTTCCAGGGAGCTTCCAGGGACAATAAGGGGATAATGGTCATCCTTATACATTTGTTGTCCTTTATTTATACAAATTAGTTGCAAGATTTATTTATGTATGTAACCCAATATTATTTTTTTCTTAAGGAAACTCCTGACATTCTGCTTCATCTTTTGTTTGTGTGCCAGCCCAAGGTTGTGAATGGCCCCCTATCTGGTCAGCCCTTTGGAAAACGTCTGGATCCACCCCTGTTTGAAAAAAAACAACAACATAGAAATGAGTCCAAAAGAATAAATGCAGTACATACCTTGGACTGTGGCAGAGGTTCAAAAGGCATGCAAGAGACTAGAAAAGATGAGAGATGACATGAACAGTAAGATTTTTTTATAAGCTAACCTTGTAACATTTGCCATCAGAACATTGGTACATACCAAGATTACCAATCTCTTTCACTCAGCCTTTCATGGTTATTTTGGGGCTAAAGTGTCCATGAGTAATAACCACATGCTTTGGTTGCAGTCCAGCTTCTGTGTTGAGGTCTACAGATTGTTCAGCTTTGAGCAACACACACCATCAACCAGGAATAAATATGCTGCAAGTGAATTTAAAGTGACACTTCAACGGACAGAACCAATAGCATCACCTCCATCCTACACTTTCCCCAGCTGAGTGCCTCTTGTCTGGAAAAATTGACAGACAGTCTCCGTTCCTCCTGCCAGGCCGGATATGCAATTTATCTGTTGGAAAACATGCAGGAGGGCTAAAGACGGAAGACCCTCCTATCTGGCTTCACGACGCAAATCACTGCTCAGTATGCTGTGCCTGGGTTTATTTCACCCTCCAGCAGACAGCAGAGTCTGTATGGGACCCTTGGTAGAAGACCTAAGGCACTCCTGCTCAGAGTCCTTCAGCCTCTGTCTCTCTTGTTGCTTTGGGATGGGCATCAGACTGACAGGGCCAACAGGACAGGGAGTTATGATCCGCCTGGCTTGTTTCTATAAGAGCCTGATTTTGTGACTGTTATTACCACTCTAAATTTATCTGTTATAGCAGAATTTGCCCAAAGCTTTGGGCAACACAAATACATTGTTCAACAAGCAGGCCTTATGTCTACTCTAAGAGAGGATGTGATACAGTGAGATATTAAAGCATAGCAGGAAAAAGGATTACTCCTGCTCCTGAATTAAACAATTCATTACCACCATTCTTTTTATAACTATAGACTAATTACATTAGCCATGATGGCTGTGTCATAAGTCTGTCGAGCTGCTTTCATAGTTCAATAAATGAACTCACCAGGAAGGATTTGAGCCATTTTTAAATTGGTTCTGGGAACATATAAGGCAAATGTATAAGCAGAAGTTATTCTATGGCTGGAGGTCAAGGATTTGACATAAAACGGACTGGTTCCACTCGGAAACATTAGTTACACTGGTTAATGTCTGACAGGCTCATTTCTGCCTTCTTTTATCAAAAGCTAATTCAGCCATTTTCTCTTCTGTTTTTTTTTTTGGCAAATGTTCACGTTGATATTTTCAGTTGATATTTTCCCTTGTGGTCTTGACCTTCGACATACAGTGCTTTGGCAATGTATATACACCCCTGAACTTCTTCACACTTTATCACATTATAGCCTCAAATTTCAATGTGTTTTTTTAAAGTTTTATGTAACTGACCAACACAAAGTAGGACATTATTGTGAAAGGGGAGGAAGCCATTCATAGTAAGTAAAAATTGTAAAAGTCTGATCTGTATTCAGTCACTTTTACTTAGACACTCCTAAATAAAATCCAGTACAACCAATTGCCTTCATAAGTGACCTATTTAGAAAATAGTATCATTCTGTGTTTGACTTATACTCAGCATAAATCCAACAGCTCTGTGAAGGCCTCAGAGGTCTGTAAGAGAACAAAAAGCATCATGAAGACTGAGGAATACAGCAGGCAGGCCAGTGATACAGTTGCCGAGGTGTTCAAAGCAGGGTTTAGATTACAAAATAATATCCCAAGTTTTCAAAATCTCACAGAGCACTGCTTAGTTTGAAGTTCAGACCACATCCAATTATGAATGTTTGGAAAGACTTTAAAAATTATGTTCGCAGATGCCCTCCATCCTATGTGTCTGAGCTTGAGTTGTTTTGCAAAGAAGAATGGGAAAAATTTTTCACTCTCTAGATGTGAAAAGCTAATAGAAACATACCCCAAAACACTTGCAGCTGTTATTGCAGCAACATGAGAATACTAACATTGCTTGCTTTTTTAAATAAAATACACATTTCAATTTCTTTATTCATATTTCTCCTTCAATTTCTCCAGGCAATAAATGATCATGACAAACAATTCCAAGATATCAAAATATGTAAATACTTATTCAGTTATGAATTTAACAGCAACCCCTTAAACTCAGAATGTTGTTTTATAGGGAGCAGTTTATGTGAACCAGACTGTAGAGTTCAAGCACTTTTCAGGGAGTACGAGACTTTGGAATTCGAAAGATCCTGTAGATGATTTCTCTTTCTTTCATTGTGTTTTCCTCACACCTGTAAAACGAACAATTTCCTGCAAAGCTCAAACTAGCACTCAGGAGACAGACATGAAAAACATGCAAAATAAATTCAAAGACATGCCTGGCTTTGATCTCTCAATACAAATGCGTTCTCTCTGTGTTTCACAAGTCTATGACCCTTAACCAGGCTGAGAAAAACTCTCACAAAAGGTTCGCTTGCGGAAAGTGTGCAGAGTCTCATTGGAACTGTGTGCATAATGAAGAAAGTGTGTGTGCCTGAAGCTACAGCCTACACTGAATTTGAAAAAGAAAAGAAACCTTCAACTTTACTAGATATCTCTAGTTTTTTTTTTAATAATAAAATACTGAATGAAACAAGACAGGGTGGAGAGTTTCATAGTTTCTCAAAAATGGCCTATATAAATGAAAATGATAGATGCATCAAAGTTTAAATATGGTGGTCATTTTCTGCCTCTGCTGTAAGAAAATGAAGATCAGACTATTGCAGTGTACTGATTCTCCTAAACATTGAATATTCCTCTATGTGCATAAAGAGCGACATGGATTCTCAACTCATAATCAGCCCTTTAAATTCACAGAATATATTTGCTGTTGTTTATTGTAGATGAGTTATTTGCAAAAACTGTGCATGGCATCTTCACAGAAGCAGATTCAACCTGTGTATAATGCATTCCTTCTTGTTAGTAGCCGAAGACAAACTAGCCCCAGTAAGATTAGACAAGCATGCGAAGACTAAAACCTTTAAATCAAAAGGATGCATTTCTTTAAAATTCTAACACCTCCGATGCTAAAAACAGGCTGAATGCAGCAACATGTGGGGACATGTTGATTGTTGTGTAGCTTCATGGTTGGAGGACAGATTTAACACTGTTGGAGGTGGAAGAGGTTAATTAAGCTTCATGAGCAGCATTCTGTTGGAGCAGTGTTTATTTTTATATTCAGAATCAGAATCGGTTTTAAGTGAGTGAGAGTAAATGTAGAGCAGTATAGGATGCCAGAGCAGTACAACAGTGCCGGTGATCATTGTGCAAGTATGGCAGTGCAAGTAAAGCAGGAGTCCAAGCTGAGCATTAATGTAATGCATAGAGTTGCAGGTTACAGATATCCTGTCAGCAAAAAAAAAAGGGGTGTGTGTCAGGGTGGTTTCCGGGCTTTGTTAACAAGGCTGGTGGCAGATGGGAAAAAACTGTTCTTGTGGCTTGAGGTTTTGGTCCGGATGGACCGCAGCCTCCTGCCAGAGGGGAGAGTTTCAAAGAGTCTGTGACCGGGGTGGGAGGGATCAGCCAGAATCTTCCCAGCCCATTTCAGGGTCCTGGAGGTGTACAGTTCCTGGAGCGACAGTAGACTGCAGCCAATCACCTTCTCAGCAGATCGAATGACACGCTGCAGCCTGCCCTTATCCTTGGCTGTAGCAGCGGCGTACCAGATGGTGATGGAGGAGGTGAGGATGGACTCAATGATGGCTGTGTAGAAGTGCACCATCATAGTCTTTGGCAGGTTTAATTTCTTCAGCTGCCGCAGGAAGAACATACTCTGCTGGGCTTTCTTGATGAGGGAGCTGATGTTTGGCTCCCACTTGAGATCCTGGGAGATGATGGTTCCCAGGAAGCGGAAAGATTGCACAGTGTCAATTGTGGAGTCACAGAGGGTGATAGGGGCAGGTGGGGCTGGGTTCTGCTTGAAGTCCACAACCATCTTCACTGTCTTTACAGCGTTGAGCTCAAGGTTGTTCTGGCTGCACCAGTCCAACAGATGGTCCACCTCCCATCTGTACGCGGACTTGTCACCATCAGAGATGAGTCCGATCAGAGTGGTGTCGTCCGCAAACTTCAGAAGCTTGACAGACTGGTGACTGGAGGTGCAGCAGTTGGTGTACAGGGAGAAGAGCAGAGGAGAGAGAACACAGCCTTGGGGGGAGCCGGTGCTGATGGTCAGGGAGTCAGAGATGTGCTTCCCCAGCCTCACGCGCTGCTTCCTGTCAGACAGGAAGTTAGTGATCCACCTGCAGGTGGAGTCGGGCACACTCAGCTGGGAGAGCTTCTCCTGGAGCAGAGCTGGGATGATGGTGTTGAAGGCAGAGCTGAAATCCACAAACAGGATCCTGGCGTAGGTTCCTGTGGAGTCCAGATGCCAGAGGATGAAGTGAAGGGCTAGGTTGACTGCATCATCTACAGACCTGTTGGCTCTGTAGGCAAACTGCAGGGGGTCCAGGAGGGGGTCGGTGATGTCTTTTAGGTGTGAGAGCACAAGGCGCTCAAAAGACTTCATCACCACGGAGGTCAGGGCGACGGGTCTGAAGTCATTAAGCCCTGTGGTCCTTGGCTTCTTGGGAACAGGGACGATGGTGGAGGACTTGAAGCAGGCTGGCACATGACATGTCTCCAGTGAGGTGTTAAAAATGTCTGTGAAGACTGGAGACAGCTGATCAGCGCAGTGCTTCAGGCTGGCTAGTGAGACAGAATCCGGTCCAGCAGCTTTCTGGGGGTTCTGTCTCCTGAAGAGTTTGTTGATGTCCCTCTCCTGGATGGAAAGAGCCGTCCCCGGCGTGGGTAGGGGGCTGGTGGGAGGGAACTTCAGGGTGGGGGTTGGAGGTGCCAAGGCCCCTCTTGAGGTTGGGGAGGTGGGGGTGGTGGATTGTGGCTGCAGCTGTTGGGGGGCGTCGTGGGGGATGGTTGCAGGACTGTCCCTTTGTCTTTCAAAGCGGCAGTAGAACTCTTTCAGGTCGTTGGTGAGGCGTCGGTCGTTGATGGAGTGGGGGGCTTTCGGCTTGTCGTTGGTGATCTGCCTGAGCCCTTTCCAGACAGACGCAGAGTCGTTGGCTGAGAACTGGTTTTGGAGCTTCTCAGAGTACAGTCGTTTGGCCTCTTTCACTGCCTTGCCAAACTTGTACTTCGCCTCTCTGTATATGTGTTTGTCCCCTCTCCTGAAGGCCTCTTCCTTATCCAGTCTTAACCTTCTGAGTTTGGCTGTGAACCAGGGATTGTCGTTGTTGTAACTCACCCTGGTGCATGATGGTACACAGCTGTCCTCACAGAAGCTGATGTAGGAAGTCACGGCCTCTGTGTACTCGTCCAGACTGTTGGTAGTAGTCCTGAACACATCCCAGTCTGTACAGCCTAAACACGCCTGGAGATTCTCCACAACCTCACTGCTCCACTTCCTTGACGTCCTCACAACAGGTTTGCAGAGCTTTAGTTTCTGCCTGTATGCAGGAATCAGGTGGACCATGATGTGGTCGGATTGGCCCAGTCCATCACGTGGGACGGCGTGATAAGCGTCTCTGTTGGTGGTGTAACAGTGATCCAGAATGTTGTCTTCTCTGGTCGGACATTTTATAAACTGTCTATATTTGGGGAGTTCATGGGTGAGATTACCTTTGTTAAAGTCGCCAACGACGATAACTAAGGAGTCCGGGTTGGTCCGCTCCACACTCAGTATCTGGTCGGCAAGCATGCGCTGTGTGACCTGCACGTTAGCTTGCGGCGGGATGTAAACACCGACCAGGATGAACGAAGCGAACTCACGGGGGGAATAGAAAGGCTTACAGTTTATGATGAAGGCTTCCAGGTCTGGAGAACAGTGCTGCTGAATCACTGTCACGTCGTTGCACCCACCACTGTTGAGGTAAAAACAGATTCCTCCACCTTTCGCTTTGCCAGAGAGTTCCCTGTCTCTGTCCGCTCTGTAGAGCTGGAATCCTGCCAGCTGCAGCGCAGAGTCCGGTATTAATCCACACAGCCACGTCTCCGTGAAGCACAAAACTGCCGATGAATAAAAGTCCCTGTTTTTCCCCAACAGCATTTGTAGTTCCTCAATTTTGTTAGGAACTGAGCGCACGTTAGAGAGAAATATTCCAGGTAACGGTGTTCGTAGTCCACGCTGGCGAAGACGTACCAGCACCCCAGCCCGTTTCCCTCTCTTCCGGCGTTTCACCGCGTGAGCAAAGGTGAGCACACCTTTGACCAGAATGTCCAAAAATTCCAGAGCAGTAGGCAGAAAAGTGGGAAATAACTCCTCTGGTGTAGTAGCCCTGATGTTCATGAGTTCTTCTCTGGTGAGAGAGCTCCGGGTACCATCACAGAAGACCGTTTGAAAGCAAAAAACAAAACAAAACAATGTGCACCAACACGCCGAGGCGACCATCTGCGGCGCCATCTTAGGTCATTCCCCACTAAAGTTAAAATTAGACGACTTACTCATAACTGTTGGTATTTTTCATATTTCATCAACAGCTCCTATAAATAGCTCATAATGATTAAAATGGGTTATGGTTAGTAGTAGGTCAGTAGAACATATGATGTCATGTTAAGTTGTAATTCTCTGTGAATGACTACTTTTTGTTAAATGAAGGTGTGTCACTAACTTGTTTTAGCCTGCTTAAACCTCATAACCTGTTAATTTGTGCTTCAGTCCGCTTGCCTCTGCTTGTCATTAAATCCATCACATTTGCAAAATGTTGCATGCTGTAGCGATTCAATGCATTAAATTTAAAGAAAACATTGTTACTGTGCTATATTACTAATATTAGTTAGCTTGGTCACTGAGCACACCGATTTATCCAGTTACACTACTCCAGACATCTATCTCTTTTTTTTTCTTTTTTCTGTTTTTAAAAATAGCTGTATCTACAGAGTCTCTGGGATTCTATCTAATTATGCTGCAATTCCTATTCTGCTCAAGTAGATAGTAAGAATGGCGATATTAACATTCACATTTGAAAGAATGTCCTTGGTATGGCTAAAGCAGTGCTAGGTGGATTCAGTTTATCAGCTTTAGCCGTGTTGGGGTTAACTGGTTTAGGTGGACCCATCGTCTGTCTGTCTGCCTGCTGAGGACTCGGCTGCAGTTTTACAGCCTATGGCAGGACATATAGTCACTTCCTCAAATTTGGCCATTTCAGTCCACCCTGCTCCTCATTTTGAACCACTACCATGCATTGTTTATTGTCAGGGGTTTCCTTGTAGGCATAGTACAAGTACAGTACAAGTAAATACCAGTGAAGAACTATTGTGAATAAAATACAGAGAAAAACAAATAGTGGTACTTTAAGCATGTCAGGCAATCGTTACCATCCCCAGCTCTGTAAAATACCTTCTACACCCTCTCAGATTGTGTACTGTGGACCAGGTAAGTTGGTTTGTTTTAAGAGTATTACCCGGGTTTCATAAAGATTTACAATGAAATAGCAAAAAATTAATTAATTAATAAAAAACAATATGAAAACTTGACTTTGGCATTTTTTATAGAGGAAGCACTGTATGTAATGTGATTCTGATTTAAAAAAAAATTGTCTGGCTATTCAAGTAAAAGGGGTTGATGAAAACATGAATAAACTGTGAGGAGACCATATAACACACAGCTTGAGACTTACTTTACATCGCAAAGTACATTCCTAAAACAAAATAATACGTGAAATTCTATCTTCAAATAGGAAAAAATTTGCTCCAGCCAACAAGTGTTTCTTTTCTAGAAAATAAATAAAGTAAATGAAGAAAAAAATATTAATTTGTGTTAAAGTGTTAGAAACATCTGATTAGAATTTGTCGGCACACTCATCACTACCACGGAGTATTAGGGTCACTTAGAGAAAAAAAAAAGCACAAAGTAATTTTTAGGTCACTCACCTATGTTAAGATTAAAGTTGAAAGGATGAGAAAAAAGTGGAACATAGCATATAAACACCCTGTGAAGGCAGGGTCAACACCCAGGCTAAACCTGTCAGGATAAAACACAGCAGTTTCAGCTCTTGTCATTAAGATATTGATCCAGATTTATTCTTAGTATTTTGACCTTCATCATGAAATAGAATTTTGACTTTTTTCTTAACATTTGGACTCTATTCTTGAACTCAAATTCTGACTTTATTCTGGGTATTTCAGCTTTATTCTGTAACAAAAAAGAAAAATCCACCATTTGGTTTTCTTCAATTGACTCTAGTATTCTTTCTTACATTACAAAGGAAATAGGAAAAGCTAATTTAAAAGGTTAGGAATCCATCCTCTTAGTGGGAGATGTAAAGGATTATTTAACTACAATAAAATATAACACATTTTTAACAGTTCCCAAATCAAGTGAAACAGATGTGTTTTCGAGAGTTATGGAGTTGATAGTAACGTCACGTTTTTAAAACAAATCTGTTTTGCACAAAATGATTCATTTTAACAACTTGTGATGATGTAAACCTCAAGGTACCTCTTGAAAATCCTTCCCTGCTTCTTTGCTACAACCAGCATCATCAGTTTGACGATGCATCTTCCCCCACCTTGCAGCTTGGATAGGCAAGTCGAGCCAGCAGCCTGAAACAGAAACTATGCCTTGGCAACATCAACAACAGTATTATTGCACAACCATCACTCTCTCCCCTGCATCTAAATGTTTCATTACAGCCAAAGCGCAGACACAATTTCGCGGCCTATATGGGGCCACTTACAAGCAAGCTCGCTCTCTTAAGGGAAAAGCAAAGCATGACAAATTGAAATAAATGAGAGAGGGAGAGACGGAAAGAAATGTGTAGGCGGAGGATGACAACCACAAGGTCTCCATATGGCCTCACAGGGAGGAGAAGTCATGTATTCCTCTAATATATTTTTGTTTTTCTCCTATGGATGTCAAAACTCTCACATTCTTTTTCATTTATCTGCACATTTTACCATTGACTTGGGTATTAGCTTGGGGATACAACAACCGTTTTGATAGGATAATTAACCTTAAATTCTACAAAAATGATTTGACTCTATTTAATTATATCAAGAATCAGGCTGACATTATTTCTGTGATGGATGATCTCATCTTTGAGAAGTGCACATTGAATGCTATTTTACCAGCAGATTAAAAAATTAACTTGGATGCAAACCAGACTAATATATCATATCTTTATCAGCTGGATTTACAGTAGGATAAGTTGGTACAGACCCTGGAATATGTCTGTGTTTTTTTGTATTCTGCTAAAAGAGTCTGACAATTTAAACATCAAATAAATGACATCTCAATTCAGATAATCTAACCAATTACACCACAGACACAGGATTGTAAGAAGAAAATATGTTCTGCCCTCAAGCCTTTCTTTTAGGGATGAAACTATGAGTATTTGTCTATGTCACATTGTGAGATTTATGACACTGTTAGGTGCAAAACCGAAACAAATTTGTGCTGCCAACAAACACAAGAACAAAAAGTTGAGAAAAAGTGGGAATGAAAATATGATTTTACTCCAACCTTTTCTTCTGTCATAAGAATACAGTACCTTGCAAAAGTATTCATACCAGTTTTTCATGTTTTGATAAGTCGTAACCTAAAATCTCAGTGTATTTTATTTGACAAACAAAAAGTAGTACATAACTGTCAGGTAGGGGATAGATGATACATAGTTTTCTGAATTTTTACAAATGAAAATCTGAAAAGTGTGATTTACATTTATATTCAGCTTTCCAGAGTTGTGATACTAGCTTTAGGGTCTTGCCACAGTCTAAGTTGGATTCAGGTCTTGGCTTTGACTAGGCTATTCTAACATGTATTTTCTCTTGCTCTCGGTGAAAGACACATGCATTTTCTCTCCCTCCCTCCCTGCTGATCCCTGCTTCTGCTTTTTGTCTGTATTTTTCTCAGAGCCTCGCTTTGCATATCCTCCAAACTTTTAAATTATGGATTTGGTCCGCTGGACTCTCAACATAATTGATAAAAAAAAAATTTCTGACAGGAAGACAGGGTAAAGGAGACCTTATTGTCCAGACGGGACGTTCTTCTCTGGATAAACAATGGATTCTTGGCAGCAGTGGAAGATTGTGTGCCTGGCTATGATGTCGGTCGAGGACATAGAAAATGTGTACATATTTGGACTTTTGATAACAGGATTTCTGCTGTTTGGAGTTGGTGGTTACCTGGCTTATCAAGTGATTCGCAAAACGTGGGCGGCTGTTCAAAGCTTTCCAAAGCTGCCTGTGATGTTAGATGGAGTCTGTAGAGCGATCAACACTCAGACTGGAATGTTAAGAGAGTAGAATCGCAAGCTGGACATGATTCTTGAACAGAATCGCAGCCTGGCAGTGGTTGGACTCAGGTTAAAGGATATAATCTTGGAGAACTGGTACGCTCGAGATCTGCGGAAAGTACCAGAAATTTGGCTATTTGGATTCGCAATTGAGACATACCAGTAAAACTCTTAAGGTAAACTGCCTGAACCACAACATTTATTGTTTTTCTAAATCTGGTGCCCAATGTGGCCTTGGCCACTTCTGCTAACTGACTATCAACAAAATATCTCCTGGATGTTATATAAACATGATGCTCTTCCCCAGCATTCCCAACCAAATGTGTGCTGATAGGACTATGTGTTGTTATTATGAATCTGAGAATATTATTTAATATTTAATATTAATATTTTATCAAAAATATTTTGGTCTGTTAAGGTTTATCCTGTGAATACCTGCTCAGTAAGGCAGTGGTAATAGGACTAAATAGAAAGGTGTGAGCCAAGCTCTGACATAATTGAACAGCCAAACTCTGCACACACATGGAATTAATTCACACAATTTCTTAAAATACAAGAATTTATTAACAAAAATAAGTCAACTCAAAGTCAAACATATTTCAATCAACAAGCTCTTTACTATGCTAAAACAATCCAACTAAACTACCAAGCAGAATTAAAGAATAACGAAGACTAATGGGCTATGTACAATATAAACAAGTTGATTAAAGATGATTGAAAACCATGACCAAAAGAGTGATGCAACATTACCATGCAATGTTATGTATGTTTGAGAACCAAGGATTATCTTGAAGAATAATGAAAATGAAGTTAAGTTAGTCTTGGAACCAACTTAGGCAATAATCAGCATACCTTTAGACAACCATTCACAATGCAAGATCAGATAAAATATTATTTAAAAAAAATAATGTTTTAAGAATGATCTGCTGAAAAAAACCAACCTTCTGGATTACTAATTCTCAACGGTGTCTCATTAGCTGCCTTTATTTATCAAAAATAATATTTAAAGAAATATTATTAAGGGAATATTTTGGAAAAGAACCAAATCTTTCTGAAGAAATGGGCTTAATGGTGTTTACCTAGTTATCAGATTTAGTAAAATAATGTTTAGGGACTATTATTTACTAGATTGAAAACTAACAACCTTTCTGTTAGATGTTCCCTAGCAGGCAAGCATGTGTTCTTAGCTTGTTAGCAGTTAAAGCTAATAAAGGAAGCTGATAGCTTAGCACAAGAATCAAACACACACCTTTAAAATACCGTTAATAAAAAGGTTAAAATGCATGATCGCGGACAGCACATTATGATCAATCGTCTGTGTGTAAAATCACCCTTTAAATAAAGTTTGTCTTAACTTTGAAAACACACAAACAGAGAACACAACCTGAGCACGTGTGCTGCAGATAGCCTGCTAGCACTAAAATAGCTGAGTTTCACACAAACAAAACCAAACTTCATAAAATGAAAAACGTTAAGATCATTTCAATCTAAATCTTTCTCTATTACTTTGCCCAAACACCAAACCTCGTATGAACGTGTTGAGGAATTGTCCGGACGACGACGAAGTTTGAAGAAAGCTCTGTGAACAAAGGGTTAGCTTCCAGCTAACCTCCGGAGCAGTGGCTGGTGGCCCGTTCTGTCCGCTGACCACACTGCACGTTACCACAGGATGAGGCTCCCGCTGTCCTTCCTTAGACTCGGCTTCGTAGAGAGAGCCTCTCTGCAGGGAACTCTGGAACACAGTTTGCTTCTGCAGGCCTCAGAGAGAAAGTAAAGCAATGCTTATACCTTAATCTCCCTTTTATGAATGAATACCAGATTCTTTCAAGAGTAATTAATCAGTATTTAACTTGTGCATATGATCGCGTGATCTTATGACACCCTTGGATCCAGTTTGAAGAGTTTATGTCTTTTTGCCAGCAAAGAGACATTAACGCACTTGCCTCCCCTGTCCCGATGATCACCGGTATGGAAGAGACAGGACGTAGCAAGCGCGGTGCTTTTATTTGGACAGTGACGTCACAGGAAGTTCGCAGTTACCCCGTTTCCTGGCTGTGCCAGAAGTAGGTTAATGCAATTTATTTAGAAAGTTCCAGGAAAGTCTGTACTGGCCTTTCACGTTGTAACCATAGCTGTGGGTCCCAACATATGCGGCCGATTGATAAAACGTCCACCTCTCTTCTCAAGGACAATGGCACTTCTATCAGTGTTCACAGTCTAATTCTTGCAAACACACTCATACTTATATGTATTCGCACCCTCAAGATTCCACTGTACCCTTGCTGAATCTTTACTTATATGTGTGTTGCTTACCCCTGCTGAGGTTTTTTGTACTATTTCAGATTCTATTCTGAGCAGAATAGAGTCTGAAATATATATATTTTTTCCTCCTATCTTACTTTCCCTAAATGTGTGATTTCATTACTTTTCATAGATTTTCAGATTTCTCAGAAGGATTACCAGCAAAAGCCAATTATTATTAGTATTTCATTACTTTTTCATTGATTTTTAGTTTTATCAGAAGGATTACCAGCGAAAACTAAATATTATTAGTAATTTGGACTTTAGCTGCTCTTACACCAATGACCCAGCTTTCTTAATTAGACTACAATGGACTGTTATTACTTAGTTCAACTTGAGTACCAGTAAAAGCAATATATTATTATTAGCACCTGAAAATGTGGATTAAAGCTGTTGTGTACCAGTGACTCAGATTCCCTAGTTAGAATTTAGTGGAATGATGAGACTATCAATATTATCATCTTCTTTTAGCATAAGATGCTTTATTATTAAGAGTGGCTTGGAACCAATTTCTACCAGTAAACTTGGAAGGATTATTAATTATTATTACTTCCAAGGATTATAAGTGTCATTTGATATGTTTTTCTGTGTCTGTATCTGTGTTTATTTTCTTTGTGATTGTATTGTAATTGTTCTTCCTCAAGTACAGCGCTTTGAATGTCTTGTTACTGAGAACCGCTATATAAATAAACTTACTTTACCTTACCTTACCTTACCTAACACATGAATATGCTTTGACCTAAACCAGAGGTCTCAAACTCCAATCCTTGAGAGGAAGTGTCCTGTTCTAGATGTGCCTCTGTTTCAAGGCACCTAAATCAACAAATTAGGCCATTAGTAGGACTCTATTGAACTTGATGACTTGCTGAGTAAGTACTTTGGTTAATGTAATTCAAGTGTGCTTACAACATGTCTTTTAGCAAACTCAAGCCGTATCTTCTTATTTTTTACACTAAGTAATGGCTTTTTGCTGTCCACTCTTCTACAAAGCACAGCTCTATGGAGTATATGACTTATTGTGGTCCTATGGATAGATGTTCCAGTCTCTGCTGTGAAACTCTGCAACTCCTTTAGGGTTACCTTTGGTATCAGTACTGCCTCTGATTAATACCTTCCTTGCCTGGTCTCTGAGTTTTGGTGTGCGGCCCTCTTTTGGCAGGCTTGTTGTGGTACCATGTGCTTTCCATTTGAAGTCAACACATCTGATGGTGCTCTGGGGCAACATCAAAGATTTGGATATTTTTTTATACACCCATTCTGACTTGTTTGTCTCAACAACCTTGTTTCTGACTTGTTTGGAGAGCTCCTTGGTCTTCATGGTGCCTCTTGCTTAGCGGTGTTGCAGCCTCTGGGGTATTTCAGAAAAGGTATGTTTATACTGTCAGATCATGTGATACACACAGGTGGACATCATTTCACTAATAAAGTTACTTTTAAACTTAAGTGCACCCAAACTTTTTAAGGGCTTCATAGCAGAGGAAGAAAGGGAGTGGATCCAAATGCACATGAAATCTGTGGTCATAATGTGACAAAATGAAAAACAAAAATGTCCAAGAGGCTTGTAAACCTGTACCAGGTGACTTTCACTGTGACTGTAAGTCTTTCACACACACACACACACACACACACACACACACACACACACACACACACACACACACACACACACACACACACACACACACACACACACACGCACACACACACGCACACACAAACACTCAGCTGGCTAAAATTATCATGATCCAAAGCCTTTGACACCGTCATATTGAGGCCGAGCTGACATTCCATCACACCAGGTGTGCTGTCATGGCAACTACAGGCCTTTCATCTACCAATTACTCATTGGGTATGCATATACTGTTTGGTACATAAAACCTCCTCCTAACACACACACATACACACACCCCAATCTCAAAGCCCCAAACCCACCTAACAGCTCCACCACCAACACACAGTCAGTCAATCACACTTTAGTCCCATCTCTCTCCACTGATTGGCTTGTTCCTTTTCCTGACTTTCATGTATGGTTGACTACTCGAATGACAATGAGCAGAGAATCACCTGTTCTGCTGTCAGTCCATGAGAAAAAGAGCAACACTGGGAAGGAGAAGAGCAAGAACACCTGTTGCGTGTTTGAATGTTCAATCACTGTGTATGGGGGAAATGTTGAAAATAATTCCTACGTTAAGAATCAGGATCAGAGAAATAGAACAGACTAGTGAATTTCTTTCTTTCACTCCACACCTTTGAATCCAAGCCAAACCCCTCCACAAACTTCTTTTTGATATTTGGTTTATTTTAGTGAAAACAAATCCAGGTATTATGGTGAACTATTTAAAGATTGATCAGTTTTAGATGCCTTACAGGACATATTTGTATGCAGGTTTTATATTCTGTTTTTTTTCTTTGCTTCCTCATTATCTGGTCAGTTAGCTCCTCTTATCTTGTCTCATGCCTGACGCTACGTCGGTGTGTAAAGCTGTGTGGATGATCTTAAGGAGCCTTCTAAGGCAGGTTTGCTTCGGGGCTGCTGAAGAACCCTCTAAAAGCCAGAGAGAGATAAAATGTTATTGGTCAAGGTTGAAGTGTTACCTAAGCTACTGTAATATTTGTTTTTTTTGTTTCCAGTTTTCAACAGAAAGGGTTCAGTTATTTTTCATGGGTACCGTATACGAGCCTGGACACTGCTGGCAAGATAGACAAGATCAAAAGTTTAATCTAGTCATTTTTCCAGCTTTCAGTCTTCCTGGAAGATGTCTCGTACATGTGCATTTGGTTTTAGTCTTCTAACAGAAAAACTGACTTGATTCTGCTTACAAATTTACCGTGTCTACTTACCTTGCAGTTGTCTTCCGGTTCCAGCTCCACTTCCGTTTACCTGCTCACTGTAAAATAAAACCTCTTGTAAAACTTCATCGGTCTCCTGATGGCTTTCTGCATGTGGGTCAAAACAATCCATAAAACTATGACAAAAACGTTGGCTGCTTTTTCTGTGTTGTATTTGCATTTCCTCATGGTGCATGAGTGGATTTTCTTCAAGTGCTCCAGCTTTCTACCATAGTCAAACAAACATAGGTTAATTGTCTGTTCTTGAATGCCCAGATGAATGTGCATTTTTGTTTTGTCCCAGTGTTCGCTCTGTGAAAGGCTTGTGAGCTGCACAGGTTTTATGCAGTATCTTGCTGTTTGCTGAGACTGGAATTTGGAACGATGGATGGATTTTCTTAATTATTTTAGTTAAAGTTTACTCAGTTCAAAAAAACATTCTCATTAAGTCTGAATGTATCACTCTGGTATGATTGTCATTGGAAAATCTCAGATGAAACGGATTAAACTACATCTTTGAAAGTATTTTTTGGATGAGCTTTAAGCAAATCCAAACATGAAACAACCAAATCTATTTGGGAAAGTAACTCATTGAGATATGGTATTTTGGTGGAAAAAGTTTTTATTTTGTTTCTGTTTTCTTTGTTACTAGAAGTTTTCATTGGAAGTGGGAAAGAAGAGAACTGATTCAAGGAAGCATCCATAGGTGGGTGGACATTGTTCACTGTCTAAACGTTTTCATATCCCTTGGACTTTTACACATTTTTTTTTTTTTCACGTTACAACCACAAACCTCATGTTTAGATGGATTTTATGTGATTAAATAAGGTAGAATAGGATTGTAAACTGGAAGGAAAAGGATACATTTAAATATCTTTTACAAATATAAGTCTGAGCAATATGGGGTGCATGTTAATTCAGCCTCTCTGAGTCAATTAGTAGAGCCACCCTACACTGCAAGTCTTTTAGGGTATGTCTCCATACACACCAGGAGACTGAAATGTTTGCTCATTCTTCTTTGCCTTATAGCTCAATCGTGGCCAGACTGGATGAAGAACATTTGTGATTTTTTTTTTTTTTTTTTTTTTGTCTTGCCACAGATCTTCTGTTTTGGATTTGCTCTGGACTTTGAATGGGCCATTCAGATATGAAACTGATTTGATGTAAAACATTTCATTGTTGCTTTGACTGCATTTTTGGGGGTCAGTTTCTTGTTGGTGAGCCTAGGTCAAAGGTTCACCAAGTCTTTTGCAGCCTCTAACAAATTTGCTTCCAGAATTGTTCTATATTTAAGTCCCTACATCCTTCGCATCCACTCTGACCTGCTTTCCTGTCCCTTATGAAAGAAAGCATCCCCACATCATCATAGTGACACCAACATGTTTCATAGTGGAGATTTCGTGTTCATATGCAGCTATAAAACTAGCCTTGCAAGTAGGCCAGAAAGTATAGTTTAGCTCATTGGCCCAGTATATATTCTTCCATTGCAAACAGGACAGCTGTATTATACTGAGGTTAAATTATGTGGAGGTGCACACCTATTGGGTGACTACTGTGGGTAAATTAGTTGCGCTGGAATTTGTTTCACAGTAGCAGATTAAAGGAGGCTAATTTCAAATTCACACCACACTTTTCAGATTTGTGGTTGACCTAAAATTTTAGCATTCTGCAGTATAGTGGAATTTGGATATTTTTAATACACCATTGTGAACAGAAACGTATCCTTGTCATTGATTCTGGTTTTGTCCTCTACTTGCTGCACATTTGTGGAGAATTCAATAAGTTGTTGGGAAGCCTGCTTTGTCTTTGATATAAACTCTAATAGATGTTTTATTTACATCTCGAGTCAACACTATTTCATTTCTGATGTTTGAACCCAGAATTTTCTCACATCTGTCTTCATAAGCATTAACAACAGGGCTGTTATCTCCATGTCAGTTCCCTTCATCGTCACCCAGCCCATTACCAAACAAGAGAGGAACCTTATGCACTTCCCCGTCTACCAGGCCTCCCTGCGACTGATCTGACTACAGATGTGTCTGGGCTGGATCACTGAAGGGAAAAAAGGATTTGTTGGAATATTGGCTCTGGCATTTTGAGACAACAAGAGACAAAAATACGGTGGCGATTAGAAGGAGAGCTTTGTTCTGTCTGTCTCTGTTCTGAATAATCTGATCACAAGTGCCAAACAAAGATGACTCAGCTGGTTCAAGATATGATGACTAAATATGAGTCATATGAGCAGGTTTTTGGAGTTAAGTCAAAAAGTACGGATAACTTGACAAATTTAAAGGTGTGCATCTGCACTAAAATATGTGGCTGAAATAGTAATAATTAAAGGGATTTTCGAAGTTATGATTGACATGTTTTTTGCTTTCATTACCCTTCAAGGTTCATTTGTATTTCTGTCCTTTTTCCCTTCTCTCTGCACCACATGGCTGTTGTGGAAATATAAATGCCTTATCATTAGTAGCTAAAGCTAAGATATATTTGGGATTTGCTGCTTATAGATTGATTATTATTAGGAGTTTTTGGTTATGCTTTTGAGAGTTAGAAAAATCCTTAAACAGTAGCTTCTAGTGTGGTCACACAATGAGTGTTTATTATTCAAGGTTGAAGCTTGCAGGTGTTTTCTGTCTGTATCGTGAGAAGCCGGCAGTGTATTAGGGAGGCATGGTACTCCTCTCCCTGAAGATTCCTGAAAATGTGTGAGAAACTGACCTTCAGCAAAAGAATGTGTGAGAAAACTGAGAAGGGCTGCACAACAAATGTAAAATGTATATTTCCTGTAGTATGTGTGTGTTCAATAAAAGAACGGTGCAGGGGAGAGAAAAACAGATGTGTTCCTGACTACGCAGATGCAGCACCTCTCTCCCCGGCCGGGTGAACAACTTTATTACTTAGTCCGTGTTTTTCTTTCTTAGAAATTCAAGTCTAGTTTCTCTTACAGAATTAAGATGCTTTGACCAAATAAACGAACGCGTAGGAGTTTAGAAGAACAACTCCAACACTGTTGATGGGTTTAAACATCATTAAATCTTATCACATTGCTTTAATCAATGTGCCATGGCATTTCTGTTACTGTTTTGGTTATCACTCCTTCATTGCAAGCATTCAAACAGTTTTAGCAGCAAATTTAGGAACTTATTAAACGGGACATTTCTTTAAACTGTGCCATGCAATTCCAGATCATACCTATTCCCCCAGCATTTATTGTTTGTTGCAGCATGTAAATCCAAGTATCCAGAGGCACAGTGAAATTGGTTTTCATTTCTCCAATTTGCCGGGAGAGTTGTGGAAATATTCCTTTTCCTCTGGAGCAGATTTAGTTTGCAGAGCTGAACAGGAGCTAAATGCAGAGGGAGGAAGCAGTATGTCTTCCCATCCACATCAAGTGTTTCCACAGTGATGAAATATACGAGAATATAGTGCAAATTTACTTTATTTCCAGAGCATTGTTGCATTTTATGATAACCAAGGATAAAAACACAAACGTTCACTTTTGGGAAGTGAGAGAGGATGTTTAAATACACATGCATCTGGAGTTTCAGTTAGGTTAATTTAATGACTGTAAACTAGGAGGTGTTGCAATTTCTAATGATGAGCCTATTTTCTTGCCTTCTCTATTGTTTTCTATTGTTCTGTTGTTTTCTGTTGCTTGTGTGTGTCCATTTAGAATTACAGGTCCTTCTCAAAATATTAGCATATTGTGATAAAGTTCATTATTTTCCATAATGTCATGATGAAAATTTAACATTCATATATTTTAGATTCATTGCACACTAACTGAAATATTTCAGGTTTTTTATTGTCTTAATACGGATGATTGTGGCATACAGCTCATGAAAACCCAAAATTCCTATCTCACAAAATTAGCATATTTCATCCGACCAATAAAAGAAAAGTGTTTTTAATACAAAAAACGTCAACCTTCAAATAATCATGTACAGTTATGCACTCAATACTTGGTCGGGAATCCTTTGGCAGAAATGATTGCTTCTATGCGGCGTGGCATGGAGGCAATCAGCCTGTGGCACTGCTGAGGTCTTATGGAGGCCCAGGATGCTTCGATAGCGGCCTTTAGCTCATCCAGAGTGTTGGGTCTTGAGTCTCTCAACGTTCTCTTCACAATATCCTACAGATTCTCTATGGGGTTCAGGTCAGGAGAGTTGGCAGACCAATTGAGCACAGTGATACCATGGTCAGTAAACCATTTACCAGTGGTGTTGGTACTGTGAGCAGGTGCCAGGTCGTGCTGAAAAAGGAAATCTTCATCTCCATAAAGCTTTTCAGCAGATGGAAGCATGAAGTGCTCCAAAATCTCCTGATTGCTAGCTGCATTGACCCTGCCCTTGATAAAACACAGTGGACCAACACCAGCAGCTGACACGGCACCCCAGACCATCACTGACTGTGGGTACTTGACACTGAACTTCTGGCATTTTAGCATTTCCTTCTCCCCAGTCTTCCTCCAGACTCTGGCACCTTGATTTCCGAATGACATGCAGAATTTGCTTTCATCTGAAAAAAGTACTTTGGACCACTGAGCAACAGTCCAGTGCTGCTTCTCTGTAGCCCAGGTCAGGCGCTTCTGCCGCTGTTTCTGGTTCAAAAGTGGCTTGACCTGGGGAATGCGGCACCTGTAGCCCATTCCTGCACACGCCTGTGCACGGTGGCTCTGGATGTTTCTACTCCAGACTCAGTCCACTGCTTCCGCAGGTCCCCCAAGGTCTGGAATCGGCCCTTCTCCACAATCTTCCTCAGGGTCCGGTCACCTCTTCTCGTTGTGCAGCGTTTTCTGCCACACTTTTTCCTTCCCACAGACTTCCCACTGAGGTGCCTTGATACAGCACTCTGGGAACAGCCTATTCGTTCAGAAATTTCTTTCTGTGTCTTACCCTCTTGCTTGAGGGTGTCAATAGAGGCCTTCTGGACAGCAGTCAGGTCGGCAGTCTTACCCATGATTGGGGTTTTGAGTGATGAACCAGGCTGGGAGTTTTAAAGGCCTCAGGAATCTTTTGCAGGTGTTTAGAGTTAACTCATTGATTCAGATGATTAGGTTCATAGCTCGTTTAGAGACCCTTTTAATGATATGCTAATTTTGTGAGATAGGAATTTTGGGTTTTCATGAGCTGTATGCCAAAATCATCCGTATTAAGACAATAAAAGACCTGAAATATTTCAGTTAGTGTGCAATGAATCTAAAATATATGAATGTTAAATTTTCATCATTACATTATGGAAAATAATGAACTTTATCACAATATGCTAATATTTTGAGAAGGACCTGTACTTATCACTCTCTCACCCCAAAGTCCATACTAAAGTCCCTGGAAAAGGTAAATAAACAACCTCCCTACAAGGACCATTGCTGGAGTAGTTTCTTACTCTGCTTACTTGTTTTTATGCTGGAAAATGCATTAGTATGTTCACAGGAAATAACCCTGGTCCCTGGAAAAGGTTGCTGCAGTCAAAACACATCTTTAGATTGAGATCTGGTGGCCATTGGAGTACAGTGAACTAATGTTCAAGAAGCAAATTTGAGATGGTTTGAGCTTTGTAGCATGGTACTCAGGTGGACTGTGGCATTTTAACAACAATCAGACACACACACACACACACCATTATACCACCACCAGCAGCCTAAATCATTGACACCAGGCAGAATGGATCCATGCTAGGGTTTTTTATTTAATTTTGCTCGAACCATATGAATTTTACAGATTAAACTGGGACTCGACAAGACATTTTTCTCTTCAATTATTGTCCAACTTTGGGGAGTCTGTGCAAATTGTAGTCTCAGTTTTCTGTTCCTTCCTGACAGAAGTGGCACCTAATGTGATCTTTGGCTACTGTAGCCAATCGGCTTCAAGTTGAATTGGAACAAGTGGTTATTTGCCTTTTAAACTGGCAATTCTCACTGACATCAATAAGGCATTTTTGTTCCCACAGCTGCCAATTGCTGCATTATTTTTTCAATTTCTGTCCATTTTTTGTAAACCTGATGGATGCTTGTGTATGAATTTCCAATAGATACACAGTTTCTGAAATACTCAGACGAGCCCATTTGATTCATCTTGAACATTTCTTAAGGCCAACGAGCAAATTGTTAATCACATCAAGCCAAAAATTTTTGCTCAGTCTGCAGTTAAAAGAAAATGTAGGTGTTTCAAATGCAGTTTCATCCCTGTTGATTAACCCCAGAATACGTTTCTCTGTCCTTTTTTTGACACCTCTTATTTCCTTCGATAATAATGTTGTCTATAAAATGCTTCAAGGATACAAATAGATGTGAAATTTGAAACATTTGCCAACGCTTGGTGTTATGGTAACAGTTTTGTTATAACTTAATGTGTCTTTGTTGTTTGGTTGTTGAATAGAAGGAGGAACGTTGCACATAAAGCTGTTCATTGCATTGCTGGATGATTACTAATAATCTGTCATCTTTTTTCTCTGTTCTTTATCCGGTATCCATTACAGCCCCTTTGGCTCATTCAAGCGGTTTTGTCAAAAAGGGTCAAAGAGCAGCCTCATCAAAGGGATGTTTGTAAGTCTCAATGGGGAAGTAGGCTTGCTTTTTTTCCCCTAATGGGCTGGGCTCAATGCAATTGTTTTAAAGCGACAATGGAAATGGTTTTGCTCCTAAACGAAGCGTCATAAAAGCAAACTGTGAAATCAGGCAACTTTGTTTGTTAAGGAGAATAAATAAAATACATCAGCAGCATATTGTGCTGGAAAGCCATTTATATGGAAACAAATTTATGTAAAACAGTGAAGCTTGGCCTCACAACCAGTCTCCACTGCAATAATTTGGCACAAATGAAAATAAATTAACATGCTCACCTGCGTTTTATTACTAATTTGAGTAAACCACATGTAAATCAAATTTGCAGTTGCGTTTGGCTTAAATTTGAACTAAATCATGCTGATTTTAGTCTGCTGTATGTAAATGCATAATCATAGTCACTAAACTGATACAAATTCTGCCTTGATATCATAACTTTAAAGTAATCTATTAATTTACAAAAACACACACATGCACATCCACACATGGGAGCTGCTCCTCGGGCAACAATAATCAATTAGAATATTCTGGCAAAGGCTGGCTGCACCATGTAAATGATTTGATACAAATGAGCCTTTCCTGATTAAACGCTCTAATTTGCTAAAAGGTGTGTGTGTGTGTGTGTGTGTGGGTGTGAAAGAGAGAAGGAGGCACGTACTAGGGCCAGCTAAAACATGTAACAACTAAAAAGCCCAGGGTGCTGTAGAAGATGATAAATGGGAGTACAGCTGTGGCTTTTTAAAGGTGTTAGAATAAACATGAAATGTACTTTTGTTTTTGAGAACATTGGGCTCTTTAATGGTGTTTTTTTTTAACAAAGGAAGAATTTTATTTAGTTTCAGTCAGACTGTCTCAAACATTATCTGAAATCAAAGCCAGTGCCCTATAGTGGAAAACAGCTACTTTCAAAATATATGAGTGACTAACTTACATCAGTTTTAAAATATGTAACTTTTTAATGGCATTTGTTTAAAATAAACAACAATTAACAGAAAGATTATGTCAGTTAATTAAATATGTTAAAAGATATGCCTCATGTCATGTCTGCTAGTCTGAGCCAAAGGGGGAAGCCCCTTTGGCTCAGACTAGCCAGTCTGACCCAAACTGCAGATGTGACCCCCTGGTTGAAAAGTGCAAACCTTAATTAAACAATTTGGACTTGGAGTTTGGAAATGTAGCACGGTAAGTTTTGAGACAGTAAGATCTAAGTAAGTTTTATTCAAATTTTTTGTCATGTGGGCCAAAATTGTCACTTAAAAAAACATTACCGTTTTAACAAATGAAATTATACTGATTCTTTTCAGCTAAACAATAAACTAAGCATGCAATATTGTAATTAAACAAATAGAGCAGGAAAAGTAGGAGTAATTTTGTAGGAAAGGGAAGTGTAAATCATTGTAGATCCAAAACTTAAAAAGGAATTTGCATGCTGGCATTCTTTTGGGCTTGATTAAAAAATAAAAGTTGTCTGTTCTCAGCAGTAAGAGCAGGATTTGGGTCACGCTTTCTTTAAAAGTGCTCGCTCTATTTTAGGCAAGTTTAATAAATTGATTGCCACCAAAGTCTGCTTTTGAGTAAAAGGGTCTTGGATAGATGTAATCATTTTTACTATTAAATTGAAGAAAATGCAAAAAGCGTGGTTATTAAAAAATGAATACTTTGTGTTAAACCTATCATTTTCCATTGTAAGAAGAATTTAATATATCTGTAATAATTTTGCAGCAATGGAAAATCAAAAGTCTACATCTGCATCAACCACTTGTGCTGGTGTGCCAAATTTCTATCATTCTTGCAGTTATGGGCCACACAAAAGCAGCCCAGAGACTGCAAATGGCCTGGGGCTGCCCTTTTGATGTCCCTGCTTTAAGTTGTTGGAAAGCGACCTCTAAGTTCCAGGAAAATACAGGCCATTTGTACCAAAATAAATACTTCTAATTAATTCATTAATTTCATCATTGTCTTATTTAAGTGTGTTTTGCCCATTTCCAGAAAAAACCACCAACGGGGCAAACATTATTCGGCATTATCAGAGGTCGATAGATTTTCCCTGAATACCTAAACTGTCATGAAATGAGTCTAGAAGTTACAGTTATACTCAAGTGCTATCACAGTCAGTATGTCTTATTAAATCAATACATCAATCAATACAGGATTTACACAGCAAATGCTACATGTAGCCCTTTTCTCCTCTGTAGAAAGAAAAGTGGTGTATTTGTCCAGCTAATGACGCAGAGCCATCGCATCAGCAGGTGATGTGATTCAAACAGGTCTAAAGACTGACCCTAACCCTAACCCTATCCTTTGCACAATCATCTCCAGAGGTTTCAGAACACTACCCAAAGCGGAGTCAGCCTTTTTATCAGCTCCTTGAGCTTTTTTAAGTCACTGGCTGTGATGCTGCTTCCCCAGCAGATGATGGCAGAAGGTGCTCATACTCTCCACAACAGACCTAAAGAAGATATGCAGCATATTGCTGCAAACACTGAAGGACCTAAGCTTCCTCATGAAGTACAGCCTGTAGTCTGTCTTCAGACAGACTGTAGACAGCTTCAATGTTGCATCTCCACTCTTGCCAGTTGTCTAGCTGATTACTGGTTTTTATACTCCACCACCTCCACTTCTTCTCCCATTATAGAAATTCTCTTGAAATGTACAGTCATCTGGAACATTTCATTTTAGTGTAATAGAAGACACGACACGGCTATCCTCTTAGTAATAAAAAAACACTGCTTTCTGCTTTCCTGACTAACCTCAGTGCTACTGCTACTGGTATCACATGTGGACTAGGATGTTTCCTGACAATCTGCAGAAACAGAGTGAACCAACCTTTGCAATCATTTTTACCTGGTATAGCGCTCTGTCTACAGATATCTACAGGTGCAGTCAGAAGGAATAGTGCACAAAAAAGCTGTAATTTCATATATAACTGTAAGTAGATCGCAAAAAGTCTCTACAATTGTTCTAATGAGTCATGTCGTCCCCATTGTATAGGCTCATTGTTATCTAAATTCTATAAGCAAGATACTACAGGTTCCTAAATATGTTTGATATCAGGACAAAAACCTTTTGCAGTTGAGCTGAAGTCTAAAAAACTCCTTTCGTTCTGTCTCCCAGCAGCCTGTCTATGCACAATTTGAAGATGTTTGCGGTTTACTACAGCTGGGAAGCCCTGTTCCAGATGAACAACAGTGTAAACTAATTTCTTCATCTGAGGGGCCTGATCATGGCTCTGTATGTATTTGCATGTAGATCATGGATTATTTGTTTCAGCTGCTTTGTAACGTCCCTGTTGCTGGACACATTGCAGTTGATGTGCCAAGATTAATTTACTTTGAGTGCTGCCAGCTAAGTGTTGGTGTCACAAGTTGGTTAAGTCCAGGATTACTAGTCCATCTTCAAGTTCTCTAATGACTAAACCACACAGTTATGCAATAGCTACATATCATTGATAAGCTGCCACTTCCAGGCTCCTCTGCATTGCAGCCAAGATTCAAATATGCTGCCACTGAACCACCACCGCACCATGGAAGTATGATGCATGCTCTAAATAGTTGGAGAACTGTAATTCTTTATCATATGTAAAAGAAGGCCGATTGCATTGTTTGTACATTACAGATTACCTCTCCAAGACCTTGCAGAGACTACTCACATTCTGTCTGATTTTGTCGCCGTCTTGTAAAGAAGCCTAAACAGTAGCTAACTACCAGACCGCAACACACGTTAAATAAGTCTTTTTCCTGTGATCAGATCTGAGCAATTTGTTTTTGAGGTTCTATTAAAGTCCTAAATATTATTAATTTGACCTCTAAAGTGAATTTGGCTACTTTTAAAATTTAGAGCTTGATAGCATTCAAAACTCAAGTTCTCAAACTGTGCAACTTTAAAAGTCAACTCCTTACTGCTCTCAACTTTCATCTAGACCCTGTGCATATCACACCAACCACTCGTCACATATTCTCTGTCTGATATGCTATGAAAGCCTGTTTCTAGCTCCGCACAATAAGGTCACACATCAGAGTGCCAGGATGAAGGTATTTGCTCTTTATTTTGCTTCACTCATCCTCCCCCATCATCCCTCTCTTGCTCTGCGCACCCTGAAAGGCGCACCGACTGATGGGTAAAGTATTTGAGGGCGTAGACTGTATTTATGACAGATCTGGGTTGACTTTCTTCTCATCCTCATCTCTGGATCCCCCGTGTCTTCTGCTTTACAGGAGCAACAGGCGGTCTTCTTCAGTGTACCAGCACTAACCATCTGTATGGCACATTAAAAATGCAGCCACATGCAGACACGCTCTCGAGGTTGTTTTACAATCTCTCCTCTCATTTCTGTCACACATTTTCAGACACACCTGACTTACCCTCACTCTGTGGCTCTCTATACCTTCTGCATCACACTTTCTAATAGGACCCGCTAAGCCTCCCCAGTGTCAATAAATCATTCTTGAGCAGCTCCATCAGACTTAATCAGCCACTATGTAAACATAGCTGCTAATCCTTCGTCAAACAGCCTAACTCCCACTTGGTGATGTCCTGATTTTTACTCTATCTGGCAGCACCCACCTGGGACTTTCAGATCAGTCAAATTGTGAGAAGAGCAATCGCTTCATGTTTTCACTGTCTGTGGCCTTCAGTAACCTGTTAATCACAGAGGGAGACATGTCAGACACAGAGGTCCAGACGACACACAGACAAAAGATGGATGACTTTCTCTAACCATTTATTTTCTTCCTCTAATTTTTTTAAAGAGACCAGTATTCGACTCTAGATGACGATCATTAATGAGAGGTCTGATGATCAGAAAGGATAAAAGGGGTTCAGCTGGTAACCACACCGCAGTTACAAATGAAAACGGGCTTAAATTTCTACTACCAGTTTTAGGTTATATTTCAAACCAAGCAAATGTACAATGTATAGAGCCTTGCAAAAGTATTCACACCCTTTAAACATTGTCACTTCTTTTGACACATTTTTATTTGTCCTGTTATAACCACAAAGTTCAAAGACTTTTATTGCCATTTTATGTAAAAGACCAATACAAATGAGTGTATAATTGTGAAGTGGAACAGGAATTATACATGTTTTCTATACAACAATCTGTAAAGTGTGGTGTGCTTTTGTGTTAAGCTACCTTTACTCTTACCCCTTGTTGTGGAGAAGTTTAAAGTAGGGCTAAGTTATAAAACAAGATCCCAAACTTTGGCCATCTCACTGAGTGCTGTTCAATCATCATCTCCTAAAAAATGGAAAGACATATGTACACTTACTAAGATGAGGCCGTCCATCTAAACTGACAGCTTGGACAATAAGATCGATATTGACAGAAGCAGCCAAGAGGACCATGGTTACTCTGGAGGAGCTGCAGAGATACCCACCTCGGGTGGGACAATTTGTTGACAGGGCAACTTCTAGTCCTACAAAACTCTAACCTTCATGGAAGAGTGGTAAGGCAGCCACTGTTGTAATAGAGCCATAAGCCGTATTTTTGCGGAAAATTGCAGTTTTAATATTTAAAAAATGAGTACAAATTAATTAAAATGTACCGACTTGTTTATTTATTTTTATTAATTTTAATTTGCATTCACTTAAAACACATTTATACCAGGCAAATATATGTGTGACAATGATATATGTGTAAATAAAGCTTGTTCCTTTCATTCTTTATTCATGCCCTGCAAGGGATTGGCGACCTGTCCAGGGTGTACTTTGCCTCTTTCCTTTAGACTTCTGGAGATGGGCACCAGCTCCCCCGTGACCCACTATGGAATAAGTGGTATAGAAAATGAATGAATATTTTTATTATGTGCAAAATATGTTCACAGTCTCCTTGACATTAAAGCCCAGGACACCCCACACAGCTTATCTGTGGCAAATGAAAGGATGGCTGCACCCTCTCCTGTGTCCGTGTGAATGTGTCACCACTCACCACTTCCTGTTAAATATCTGTACAATCAAATACCTGTTGACAATCTGAATTACTGCTACTCTTATTTATTCTCTTGAGTTCCATTCTAAGGCCAAAGTACCATATATATTTTAAGAGGCTGGTTATCAATATCAAGGTATAACAAGATCTGTTTTAAAACATCTACAATTTTCCAGAAGTAATTTATATGGTTTAAAATCTGTTCAGTGTGATGCCAGAGAAAACGAGGGGCTAATGGGAATTCTCTCCAACTGTATGAAGTACATTGTAAACCAGTGCTTCCAGTCCCTCACCTAAAGTTTCATGGCATAGGAACTAAAGACGTACCACCCATTGATTATTATGGTTATAAGGTTTTAAAACTACACTTGGCAAGCCATGAATGACTTTAAGGCATTATTATGCAAATGTAATGCATACTAATTAACTGCCTTGCCATACTTGTGTAAATATTAAGAGCAGAAAGGCAAACAAATTGATAAATACACTGCTCAAAAAAATTAAAGGAACACTTTTTAATCAGAATATAATATCAAATCTGTTAAGCTTCTGAAATATTGATCTGGTCAGTTCAGTAGGGGTTGTTAATTGGTGTCACCTGTTTAGGTGTTAATAAAATTAACAACAGGTGCACTAAAGGACAACAAATAGATGACCACTAATAGATGATACCGCTGACTGGCCTCCACTCTTCCCTGAAATTAAGTCCATCAGACGCCACCAGGCTGCATGTCAGACTGTCAAGGAGCTAGGGTTAGCTTTAGTGTTCATTTTCAGCAAATGATGTGGCAACACATTACTCATTCCAAATCAATGTGGATAGCCAGCAAGATTTGTTTCCAATTAAGATCTGATGTATTTCTTCAATTAAGTCATTTAAAGTTTCTATGAAGATATCACAGTAAAGAGAAATTGTGATATTTTTACCCAAAGTTTACATATTGTAAAAAACTCATAATGGTCTATGCATAGTGGATAATGGTGGAATAACAAACTTTAAAACAAACTATATATGTCACAAATACATGGGCTAATAATAATTGGGGAATGTCCTACATCTAAAAGAGCAGTGCTTTATTATTTATCTAACCTACACATGAAAACATGCAGTACAAAAGTCTCATTCTCCCAGGAAAGCAACATTTCTTCCTGCAGGGTTTCCCAAGGCACTCATTGATTTTCTGCAGGCTATACAATACCCAGGCCCACTGGATAATATGAGAGAAGAACATAACATAGAGTTGAAAATAGATGATCTCAAAGAATCTGAACTAACAAGACACTGTGGATCTGTCTCAGTTGCAGTTTCACAATATCAAAAAATATACACACTAAGCATTTAATATCATGGTGAATCAGAGCTAATATGATGAATTAGTTGAAGTGTGGAAAGGGCAGAAAAAAAAGGGTCAGAGGACATCAGTCTAATTCTTGTTACTACAACATAATCAGAAAGAGGGTAGCTAAATTCAAGGGAGTGCCAAGGTAAATTGCAGGCACTAAAGCAAAAGAGAAGCAATTAAAATAGTACAGCTTAATTTTCGAGAGATTTGTCTATGGCTGCCACCTTCTATAAAAATATATTTATGTCTAAAGAAACCCAAACAATTACATATCTGACTGCTCAATGGATTCAGCAAGAAAGATAAAGGGAAGGAACAGAAATGAGAAGGGGGACACACGCTGAGAAACAAAACTGAGTTCCATTAACATGACAGTAACCTCCTCTGAGAGATGCACCAGCTGCAAATGTGACAACTATATGGTCATATTTTCAGCTATGTGTGCTGCACTGTGTCTTCTAGATAGTTGCTGTGATCCGGCGTTTTCTGAATTGTATTATTCAGCTGCACTGGTACTGCATGTATTAGGCATTTAAAAAAAGGTAAAATTAACAGCTAGACTAACCAGGGTAATCGATGCATTACTAATTAATTTTTGGCTCCGAATGTAAACGTCCTCTCTCCAAAAGAGGTGTGTGTGTACGTGTACATGCACACATCACAAATTCACAAGAAATAAAAAAAAGTACGAGTTAAGCAAAGACAACCTGATTATACCCATATTTTTGCATGTTGAAATAACTGCTGCCTGTTGGTATAAGGTTGAAATTATCATATCATGTGCATTTAAGTAAATTACAATATGATCAAAAAGTAAAATTTAGTAATTCAGTTGAAAAAGTCTGATTTTATGTGGTTTAGATCAGGTACGTTTGCTCCACAGTCCATAACAGTTATACCATAGCCATTAAACAAGGTTGTGATTGTTATGGTAGTGTGAGAAGGTATCAAATGCTGCTGGAAAATGAAATCATTATCTCAAGGCTATGGCTATTCCTTGTGCATTCTTTTCTACCACACTGTATCCTTCCACCCAACTTTAAATTAATATGCCTGGATACAGCACTCTGTGCACTCTGCCAGGTTCTTTAGCGAGGACCCTTTATGGCTGACACTCCCTTTGTAGGGTGGGAATGACATTCTGCAGATCAAATATCAAGTCGGCAGTCTCCCCCAATGATAGTGTAAGTCATAATATACCATTTATGTATCAAAAATAATTTTTCATTGCTTGGAATAATGAATGTTTTCCTTTATGAATAATATTACTAAAACAATCAGCTTTTCATTTATATTTCAATTTACTGAACTGCATCTGCATGACCATTTTAAGGTTTAAGATCATAGTAGAAGAAGTTACAAAGGTACTCTACATTGCTGTATGCCTCACCCATTTTTGGACTTTGACTTTATTTAAAAATACAATACACAACTCAAACACAAATTTAACCATTTGATGCACTGTCCCAGATTAGAGTTGTTTTGTTAGTTTACCTCTGCATTTCCTTGTCAAGTTGTAGTTGCAAAGCCCAACAGAAAGGTATAGAATTATTCCTGTGTGGCTGCATTTTTAGTGGTGTCTGATGCCTTTAACTTTCTACATTGTGACAGCATCAGACTTGGACTTTTTAGAATAATGCAATCACTGAAAGGAATAACGCTCTTTCAAACAACCAAATATGGCTGACAGCAAACTGTTTGGCTCTGGCTTCACACATACAATTTCTTACTGCCTTAATTTTTCTTATAAAATGTGTTTTGAAGAAGTGAATATGGACCGGTCTAAAGAGCTGAAAAGCTCATAAAAACAAAACAAATCTCAGCACTAAACAATCTGTATTTGTCCTCTGGGCAAAATAGCAGTGTCATATCTTTTGATGACCTTGTCTGTATACTAGAAATGTTTTTGTTTTGATGGTTCCACATAATGCCACATGTACCTGTAGGTCTGACACAGAGTTGACAGGCTAACATTGGCATGCAGCAAGTTTTTAGACTTTGGAGACTGTATTGTGAAATTGCTGTATTCTGGTTCTCTGGGATGCTTAAAGGAACTCAACAATGTCTTTTCACAAACAGCAGCAAAGAACATAATTTTTTTTTCATATGTAGAGATGTTATTCAAAAACAAGAGCTGAAAAAGAATCTTGACTCTTTGTTTCTGTCTACATATAACCTAGGATCAGCACCGCTGTACAGATAGCTGCTACAAGAAGTTAGAAAAGTATAAACAGAATTGAAGTCGATTGAAAAGAATGAGCCTAAAACTGTCATTGCTTCAAGAGTGTTGGGATTATGAATCTTGAGAATATTATTTAATATTTAAATATATCAAATAATATTTTGGTCTGTTAAGGGTTGTCCTGTGAATACCAGCCCAGTAAGGCGATGGTATTAGGACAGAATAGAAAGGTGTGAGACGAGCTCTGACATTATTGAACAGCAAAAGCTCTGCACACACATGGAATGAATTCACACAATTTCTTAAAATACAAGAATTTATTAACAAAAATAAGTCAACTCAAAGTCAAACATATTTCAATCAACAAACTCTTTACTATGCTAAAACAATCCAACTAAACTACCAAGCAGAATTAAAGAATAACGAAAACAAATGGGCTATGTACAATATAAACAAGTTGATTAAAATTTGAAGGTGCGGCCGCTGTGTGAACAAAAGGGTTAGCTTCCAGCTCCGTAGCTGTGGATGAAAGACGGCTCATTGTGTCCGCCAACCACACAGCACGTTAACTGCCGTAATGCGGTCTCCATTGTCCTTCCTTGGGAAACTGCTGCACTCGGCGTCGTGCTGGGAACTCTCTGGAAACAGTTTGCTTCTGCAGATCTCAGAGAGAACAGTCAAGCAATGCTTGTACCTTTATTACCCCGTTCATGAATAAAAATCACCGGATACACAGACAGTGATTTATTTCTACTTATCTTGTGCATATGATCGCATGATCTTATGACACCCTTGGATCCAGTTGAAGAGTTTATGTCTTTTTGCCAGCAAAGAGACATTAGCGGGCTTTGTCCCCCTCCTATCCCGATGAACACCGGCATGGAAGAGGCAGGATGTAGCAAAAGCTGTGCTCTTATTCGGGCAGTGACGTCACAGGAAGTCCGCAGTTATCTGTGCCAGAAGTAGGTTAATGCAATTTATTTTGAAAGCTCCAGGAAAGTTTGTACTGGCCTTTCACGTTGTAACTCATGGCTGTGGGTCCAAACAAGAGCTTTCTGCCTTTATAATGCATTATTGGTTTTTGTCATTCAGTATCCATTTAGATTGATTAGTGCTGCCTACATTTATTGGCACCTGTGGTTCAGATGTGTAAAACGCCTTAAAATAAATTATTTTATTCAGTACCGTAGTTCCACAGTGGTTTTAAAACATTTTTAGCTTTATTGTGAGTAAACTGTGAGGGGGAAAAAAATCCCATGTTAAGAAATGAGAGGAGGCCTCATTTGCCTGAAATTACTTCGGGGCCCACAGCGTCACAGATTCTCCCCCATACATTACATTGAGCATGATGTGCTTTCCCACACATTCATTAATAGGTTAAGCTAAACCAAGCTAAAGCATAGCTTAACAAATTCTATATACTTATGTTAATGATGGTGTGACAGAAAAACACTTTTTACTGTCATCACTACCAAACCAGTTAGTATGTGGACAGTGCTTGTAATAGACCCTTGGTAACCTTAAGATACTGCTTTTTGCTCCAGGTGGCATGTATGCCAACAGTGATCTGTGAAAATTGTATTGTACCCTCCTTGCATCCTGCACTCTGTGCATTGAGGAAATACAAAAATGGGGACAGCCTTATTGTCAAGTGGCTTAGAGAAATGGGCCTCTTTGTCACATATTTATACCTTGGAAACAGAATTACCTAGATTACCTATAAATAATTTCTTGTAAGCTTTATCAACTTAAAATACAAAAGATTCATTTTAAAAATACTTAAGTTACATTTATTTCAAAGCTATTGTTAGAGGTACCAATAACAGCTCCACCTGGGATTTTGTTAGAAACAATTACTTCCTAATATGATTTCTTTTTCCCTAATAAAGAAATGTAAAATTAGTGGTTGTATTTTTCTACTAGAAAAAGACTAGAAATAGTCGGGCTCACCTCCATGCACAGCGTGGGCTATGGAACCCATCTCCTCGAGAGGGGCTGGATTCTCTTGTTCTCTGGAGTGGCCCACGGGGAGAGGCGGCGGGCTGGGGTGGGTTTGCTTGTTGCCCCCCAGCTCAGACGTCTCTTGTTGGGGTTTACCCCAGTGGATGAGAGGGTCGCATCCCTGCGCCTTCGGGTTCGGGACAGGTCTCTGACTGTCGTTTCGGCCTGGGGGCCGAGCGGTAGTGCGGAGTACCCGGCCTTTTTGGCGTCCCTGTTGGGGGTGCTGGATAGTTCCCTTTGGCCAGGGATGTATTCAACTCCCACCTCCGGGAGAGCTTTGACCAGATTCCGGGGGATGTTGGAGACATGGAGTCTAGGTGGACCATGTTCTCCGCATCTATTGTGGAACACTGGACCAGCTCTATACCCTCTAGAGGGTACTCGAGGGTTAATGGGAGTATGTTTTGTGGACCTGGAGAAGGCATTCGACTGTGTCCCTCGTGTTGCCCTGTGAGGTGTGCTCCGGTAGTATGGAATCTGGTGCCATCCGGTCTCTGTACAAGCGGAGCAGGAGTTTGGTCCGCATTGCTGGCACTAAGTTGGACCTGTTCCCGGTGCATGTTGGACTCCGGCAGGGCTGCCCTTTGTCACCAGTCCTGTTCATAACTTTTATGGAAAGGATTTCTTTGCGCAGCCAAGGGCCGGAGGTGGTCTGGTTTGGGGACCAGTTGATTTGGTCTCTTCTTTTTGCAGATGACGTGGTCCTGCTGGCCCCCTCTAGCCAAGACCTACAGCATGCCCTGGGGTGGTTGACAGCCGAGTGTGAAGCGACTGGGATGAAGATCAGCTCCTCCAAGTCCGAGGCCATGGTTCTCAACCGGAAAAGGGTGGCTTGTCCTCTTCAGGTTGGATTGGAGTTCCTGCCTCAAGTGGAGGAGTTTAAGTATCTCGGGGTCTTGTTCACAAGTGAGGGAAGAATCTCGGGGTCTTGTTCACAAGTGAGGGAAGAATGGAGCGGGAGATCGACAGACGGATTGGTGCAGCTGCCGCAGTAATGGGGGCACTGTGCCGGTTCGTTGTGGTGAAGAGAGAGCTGAGCCGAAAAGTGAAGCTCTCGATTTACCGGTCGGTCTACGTTCCTACCCTCACCTATGGCCATGAACTTTGGGTCATGACCGAAAGAACGAGATCCCGGATACAAGCGGCTGAAATGAGCTTCCTTCGTAGGGTGGCTGGGCACTCCCTTAGAGATAGGGGGAGGAGCTCAGCCATCCAGGAGGGGCTCGGAGTAGAGCCGCTGCTCCTCCACATTGAGAGGAGCCAGTTGAGGTGGATCCGGTATCTATACTGTATGCCTCCTGGACGCCTTCCTCGGGGGGTGTTCCAGGCACGTCCCACCGGGAGGAGGCCCAGGGGACGGCCCAGGACACGCTGGAGGGACTATGTCTCTCGGCTGGCCTGGGAACACCTTGGGCTTCCCCCAGAGGAGCTGGTGGAGGTATCTGGGGAGAGGGACTTCTGGGTGTCTCTGTTGAGTCTGCTGCCCCCACGACCCAGTCGCAGAAGATGATGAGTACGAGTAGGAGTATTTTTCTACATTTCAGTGTAAGCTTGTGATACTGTGCTTTAAAAATATATTGCCAAAAGTATTGTGTCACACCACCAAATCAATGAATTAGCATGTTACAATCACTTCCAGGGCTGCAGGTGTATAAAGATTGGTGTGGAGAAACTTGACTGTCCTAACCTCAACCATCTTGAACACCTTTGGGATGAATTAGAGCCGAGGCTGCAATACTGGTTTCCTCATCTAACTATGAACACACCTCCTAATCTTGTGGAAGATGTTTACAAAATATTTAAAGTTGCTATTGGTGGCAACTGTCATGGGTGTGGTGAAGGAGCAGGACCCAGGCATAGACTGGAGCATTTATTGAACATGATTCATTAAATGAAAATGAGGAAACTAACAAGGAGCACAAGAAAACGGGGCGAGGAACACAGCGGAGTCACAGGCAGGAGAGAAAGACATGATACTGGGAGTGTAATGGAAGAATCTGACAGGAAGCAAATGCAACAGGTGAGGTCAAATACTGAAGGATGAATGGAGACATGATATAGAATGCAAGGTGTGAGTAATGTGCAGGAGATGAACAGCTGAGACCAATAAAGTAAGAGGGGTGAGGGAGAGAAGAGTAATGAGCAGGATCAGACAGAGGGGAAAACAGGAAGGAAATCTAACAGAAAATATCTAAATGTACAGAATAAACTCAGAAATAAGTAAACAAAATAATAACACTGAGATCTTATAGACTAAGAATAGGATGTCATCAAAGTTCATGTACATGTAGTTGGCAGTCAAATGCTTTTGGCAATATAGTGTATATATTTCGAATGGCCTTTTATATCCTTACCAGGGGCACCAATAGATGTGGCCAGGACTGTTTAGTTTTACATCATTCCTGGTTTGTTATAATTATAATTTAGAATAGTAACAGTACAGCGCTCAGTAAGTTAGTGGTGTTGTCGAAGATGTTGCTGTAATTTGTTTTACCATGCACTTGCATATACTGACAGGAACAGACAGGCAAATGTAAATAAAAACCCTAAAACATCGACACAAAGATTTGAAGACCCCCTATGTTATGGGTATTGTGTCAAACCTATAATATTGGTACCTTGAACACTCACACTTATAAAAATGTATCCATGACCAATGAATCAAAGCAACAAATAGTTAAAAAACCTCCCAAATGCTCATGATTCAGAAAAATACCAAGCATCAGAATCAGAATCAGCTTTATTGCCAAGTTTGTACATACAAACAAGGAATTTGACTCCGATACATCTTGCTCTCTGTTTTTTTTATAAGATATATCATGCATCTTTATGTCCTTAAATATACCTTAAAGCATGTTTGTTATATACACTGCTCAAAATAAATAAATAAAGGGAACACCTAAACAAAACAATATAACTCCAAATCAGTCACACTTTTGTGGAATCAGTGTCACCAGTTAGGTAGTAACACTTACTGCTGTGCAAATGGAACATACAACAGGTGGAAATGAGAGGCAATTAGCAAGACAACCTCTATAAAAGAGTGATTCTGCAGGTGGTGACCACAGAACATTTCTCTGTTCTCGTCCTTTCTGGTCAAACCTTTAGTCACTATTTCCTTTTGTCAGTGTTGTCAAGCATAGAGGCATCATGAGGTGTCTTTTACAGCCCACTGAAGTTGCTCAAGTAGTGCAAATAATCCAAGACGAAACATCAATGCAAGCGGTGGCAAGAAGATTTGCTGTGTCTCTCAGCACAGTGTCCAGATCACAGAATAGGTACCAGGAGACACAGTTGAACGCAGCTTCACACTGAGCATGTGACAGACGCGACAGAGCCTGGAGACACCCTGGAGAACGTTATGCTGACTGCAACATCCTCCAGCCTGACCAGTTTGGTGGTGGGTCAGTCATGGTGTGGGGAGGCATTTCTTTGGATGGCCACACAGCCCTCCATGTGTTAGGCAGAGGTGTCCTGACTACCATAAGGTACCAGGATGAGATCCTCAGACCCATTGTCAGACCATATGCTTGTGCAGTGGGCCCTGGGTTCCTTCATATGCATGACAATGCTAGGCCTCATGTGGCTGAAGTGTGTCAGCAGTTCCTGCATGATGAGGGCACTGATGATGTGGACTGGCCTGCCCGATCACCAGACCTGAATCCAATTGTGCACATCTGGGACATCATGCTTTGGTCAATCCACCAACACCACGTTGCACCACAGACTGTTCAGGAGCCAACTGATGCTCTAATCCAGGTCTGGGAAGAGATCCCTCAGGAAAACATCAGCCATCTCTTCAGGAGCATGCAGAATGTAGCATGTAACAAGAAGGTCCTGGGTTCGACTCCTGGCCGGGGGTCTTTCTGCATGGAGTTTGCATGTTCTCCCCGTGCATGCGTGGGTTCTCACCGGATACTCCGGCTTCCTCCCACAGTCCAAAGACATTCTTGTTAGGTTAATTGCTCTCTCTAAATTGCCTTTAGGTGTATGAATGAGTGTGTGCATGGTTGTTTGTGTGTGGCTCTGCGATGGACTGGTGACCTGTCCAGGGTGAACCCCGCCTCCCACCCGTAAACTGCTGGAGATAGACACCAGCTTCCCCATGACTCGCTATGGTAGAAGCGGTAGAAAATGACTGACTGATAATCTTTGTGACATTTCCTTCTCAACCAATTCCACTGTGTTAATAATAAAGTTTTTCAATAAGAATATTTAATTAATTGAGATTTAGGATCTATTATTTTAGTGTTCCCTTTAATTTTTTGAGCAGTGTTTAATATTAAAATATGCCATGACTGAAACTATTTTTGCTCTGAGAGGCAGTTATTTACTTAACTGTGCTTGAAACCATGAAGCTCAATTTGAGTTGTGAACTGAATTATTTTCCAAGTAAATTCAAATATATGACTGAGAGGCGATGAAAATAGAAAGCTGGTTTATAAGTTAATGCAGGCTGTGTGTGTTTGTGTAAATGAGAAGAGACAATGTGTGTGTGCTAAAAGCAGGAAAGTGTGTTGCTGCTTTATGAAATCCTAACAAGAGGGCAAAGGGATATTTTCCCTTTTCATTAGCTGACTGTTTTTGGTGCTCTCACATCTTCCTGGCTCTGCGCCAGTTCACACTCCCCCACTGTCTCCAACTCTAAATAACCAAATACATTATTCAACAGGGCCCTGTGCCCTTGCTTCTCTTAAATATTAAAATCTGAAAGCTGATTTATCTTTCAAAATCTATCCAAATCACACAAGTCATTCCTGTGCAAACATTTGATTTCTCAAACAGATAAATGAGATGGTGACTGGGTGCTGAGAGCAAAAAGGGCAAATTCAGGACATTTCTAACTGCTAATATTATAACAGAGAATTGACAATGCCAAAGATGCATGATGGCAGGTGTTAGAGAGACATAATCACTTCAATAATTGGGGAAGGAAACAATTCCTTTTCACTTTTCTTTTAATTAATCTGCAATTACTGACATAATTATCATTTCAGAATCCCTATTACAATCATGAGCTTAAAATTGTGGTTTTATTGTTGACCAAAAGTCAAGGAATATGAAAGAAGCCAAACTGTTGACAGCTGACAGCTTCTACAACTATAACTAACTATTCTGTCGTAAGTCTTAAAAGCTCAATTAAGGCCTAATTATGACATTAGTTTGTAAGATTTTACAAGTAGAACATTTATTCTGCTGATGCAGAAATTATTTGGGATATCCCGGTATCAGAGTCCAAATACAATGTTGTAGTAGAATTTGGCTCCTTACAGATTTCTTCTGTTTTAGCATTTTAAATGTTTCAGATCTTCAGGTTTTATTTTTAAATAAATATATCCAGTGTAAATACAAAAGGCAGATTTCAAATGATGATTAAATTTCAGTCAGTCATTTTCTACCACTTATTCCATAATGGGTCGCAGGGAAGCTGGTGCCTATCTCCAGCATTCTATGGGCGAGAGGCGGGGTACACCCTGGACAGGTCACCAGTCCATCACAGGGCAACACACAAACAACCATGCACACACTCATTCACACACCTAAGGGCAATTTAGAGAGAGCAATTAACCTAACAGGCATGTCTTCGGACTGTTTGAGGAAGCCGGAGTACCCGGTGAGAACCCACGCATGCACGGGGAGAACATGCAAACTCCATGTAGAAAGACCCCCGGCTGGGGATCAAACCCAGGACCTTCTTGCTGCAAGGCAACAGTGCTACCAACTGCACCACCATGCAGCTCATGATTTAATGTATTAAAGGAAAAAAATCTTTACTTGAATATTTTCATAAAGTCATCAAGATGTTTATGGCATTTCAGACGGATTATTGTTGAATCATGAACCCTGACCTTAACTGATGCAAGTGAGGTCTACAGAGCTTTAGATTATTATTATTATTTGTTGGTGTTCTCCTGGATGAGTTGTTGAGGTGCCGTTGAAGTAATTATAGTAGGTCGACCACTCCCTGGATAGTTGAGAACTGTTCCATGTTTTCTCCAGTTGTGGAACATGTGGTTCACTGGAGTCCTAAATCCTTTGATTTGGTAAAATTTTCCAAACTGATAGATGTCAGTTTATTTGTCATCTGTTCTTAAATTTTTTAGTTGGTACTGGCAAATGTTTTTGGTCTAAATGATCTGTATCAGGGGCAAAGAATTCTGGGCCAGGCTTTTGTAGTAGCTAATTACTGTTTATGCATCAGGTAAAATTTTGAAAACACAAATTCTGTTTTTCAAAGACAAACTTGTTTCTTGTCAAACAAGTTTGTTTTTTCTTGCTGTGACAGCTGGTCATTATTTCAGCTTTTACTAAAGAAATGAGGGTTTGGAATTCATCTTTGATGTAGAAACCTTTTTTTATAATAAGGTGACAGATTAGGACTTAAAACACAAAGGGTAAAGGTTATGACTATTGACTTAAAGGATCAGAAAAACTATTGTGTTAATCTGTTTGCTAGAGTTAATTGCATAAGAATGATTTAAAACACCATCAATATAATGTTCGTTCCATTCCATACAGCACCATATACAATTATTGGTACCTCTAGTAAACAAGTGTAAATATTCTTAAAATAAAATTTTCTTTAATTGCAGTTGCATAATCTCACACATATTTGCTGTATTATTAACAAACTTTTAACTTGCCTACCATCCTCTTTACTGTGTGTGGTGGCAAGATAAACACGTCTCCTTGATCAGCCTTATTTATTTTAAAGTATTGCCCTTTCTGTAGATATGGGAAGGTTTAGGAGAATAGCCATTTTACTGTAAACATTAATGTGTCCATCACTGTGTGGTTTGGTTCATCCTCAACCAGGACAGGTCTAAACTATAATGAACAAGTAGGTCTGTAGAGAGGATCATCAGGGCTTACCTTCCCTCCACCCAGGACTTGTACATTGTAAAGATGCATAATCTATTTAATAGAAATTTTTTGAGTTTGTCAAGAGTTATTATTTATAGTTTTTTCTTAACAGAAGATTTCCCCGCACACTGAATTACTACACCGAAATAAAAGTTTTTTGTTTTTTTTTTTAAATGGGGAGATTGCTTCAGAAACAGAAGATTGATTTAATTTAAAACTTTTTACACATCATTACAAGAAGTGCAATTTACACTTTAGGTTTGTTTACAAATCTAGACAATAGCAAGACATTTTTTTTCCCATTTCAGTCATTTTTCGTTTTGAAGTTACTCTGACGCACAAAAAAGTATTCATGTGCTGCATTTTCTATTTAGCTATTAAATCTATTCTTTTAGGAACATTATCAATACACACTCATTTGTCTGTTGTGGTAATTAGGAGCCAGAAGCTATTATGTAAGCTACCCGCAGAAGCTACATCTTAAATGAAATGTCTGCGTGGGAAGCTGTGTGGGTGGTGGAATCATAAAGAAGTCTCTCTAAAGTCTTAGAAAATATTCCTAATAGCCTAATAAAAAATCTTTCAAAAGCTTACCGGGCACAAGGGAGTGATCTATTTAAAGTTGCTGATAGCTGTTAGTCAGAGGCTAATTTTATTTGTTTGAGTGGTAAAATTAAATGTAAAGCAAATGATCATTTATGAATAAAAACAAGCACAAGCACTTACAATAATTATTGTGAAAACAAATAAAAAATATCCTCTATTTATTTTATTCATTTAGTATTAGGACATAACCTCTTTTTATGTATGTTGGCTGTGTTTGATAAGGGCTACACTGTGGTTGTTAGCATTTGGGGGCTGCTCTGAATGGAGTTTGCACATTCTTCCAGTATTTGCATGGATTTTCTCTAGGGACTCCAGCTACTTTTCTACAGTCTAAACCAGCATGTTAGGAAATATGTCCAAAACTAAGTATGTCAGGAAAAACTGTGGGGTCACCTTAAAAGGGCTGAGAACAAGATATCTATTCACAGTCTACTAGATTTGAACAACTTTTACAAAGTCAAGTAAGCCAACATTGATAAGTCAAGATGTGGCATCCTAATAGAATGAATTAAATCAAAAGGTGCTTCAACAAAGTTAATGATTAGTTCTTTTTCTAGTTGGATTTCACAGGATAAATGTCACCATAAAAGTTTGAGATGATTTATCATGTTTTCATTTTTTAAAGGGGTCTAGAACTTTGAGAGCCATTGTATGTGCAGTGGCGTAACAGGGAGAACAATTACATACTCCTTGTTAGGGCAAAGATTAAGTATAATCAGGTTTCTAATTTCTCCTTGACCATCTACTAAATCAGTTTTTGTTTCTTTAGGTCCAGTTTTGTTGGTAACAAGAGCCTTAACTACATTATATTATATTACATTAAGTCTTTTATTATTTTTTTATTTAAACAAAATCAGAACACTAACTGTTCAACAAGTACATAAAAACAGTATTCTACGACAGAAAATACACAATACATTGAACAGCGGTATCGAGCAAGATCTGAGTTTTAAAGACAAAATATATGAATATTTATGTGATCTTCCAACAGAACTACACTGCTCAAAAAAATAAAGGGAACACTCAAATAACACATCCTAGATCTGAATGAATGAAATATTCTCATTGAACACTTTGTTCTGTACAAAGTTGAATGTGCTGACAACAAAATCACACAAAAATCATCAATGGAAATCAAATTTATTAACCAATGGAGGCCTGGATTTGGAGTCACACACAAAATTAAAGTGGAAAAACACACTACAGGCTGATCCAACTTTGATGTACTGTCCTTAAAACAAGTCAAAATGAGGCTCAGTATTGTGTGTGGCCTCCACGTACCTGTATGACCTCCCTACAACGCCTGGGCATGCTCCTGATGAGACGGTGGATGGTCTCCTGAGGGATCTCCTCCCAGACCTGGACTAAAGCATCTGCCAACTCCTGGACAGTCTGTGGTGCAACGTGACGTTGGTGGATGGAACGAGACATGATGTCCCAGATGTGCTCAATCAGATTCAGGTCTGGGGAACGGGCGGGCCAGTCCATAGCTTCAATGTCTTCATCTTGCAGGAACTGATGACACACTCCAGCCACATGAGGTCTAGCATTGTCCTACATTAGGAGGAACCCAGGGCCAACCACACCAGTATACAGGTCCTTCTCAAAATATTAGCATATTGTGATAAAGTTCATTATTTTCCATAATGTCATGATGAAAATTTAACATTCATATATTTTAGATTCATTGCACACTAACTGAAATATTTCAGGTCTTTTATTGTCTTAATACGGATGATTTTGGCATACTGGAGTATTGTCGTGTGAATACCAGCACAATGTAGCGGTGGTATTAGGACAACAGATGAAAGGGTGATCAAGCTCTGGCATTACTGAACAGTAAAACTCTGCAGACACATGAAATACATTCACACAATTTCTTAATATATAAAAATTCATTAACAAAAATAATTCAACCACTAGTTAAAAATATTTCAATAAACAAACTCTTTATTATACTACAACAATTAAACTAAAACTACCAAGATAAATGAAAGAATAAAGAAAAAAATTAAGGAAAAAGGGAATCAATAAAAATGTATAAAAACCATGACCAATAAAATTATATAATATTACCATTCTGTGTTATCTATGTTTGAGAGCCAAGGTTTATCTTAAAGAACCTGGAAATTAGGTTAAATTTGTCGTGGAAGGATCTTGGGTCAGACCAAAGTGCAGACAAGAGCTCAGTAGCCGCATCATAGTTTATTCCACACTCCAGGTACTATGGCAAAACGTAGCAAAACGAAGCATGAACAAAGCGAAGCATAAACAAAACATAGTTATGGTAAACGTAGCATAAACGAAGCATAGACAAAGCATAGACATAGAAAAGGAACCAGCGAGGAACTAAGCAAACAGAACAACTAATATACACAGAGCACAGAGAGGGGAACAAAAGGCAGGTAATCAAAGAAATAGGGAACAGGTGAAACAAATACAAAGGCTGAGGATGGGTGAAAGGACTAAACAAACAGAAAACACAAACTAAGCAAGAGAATAAATCAGAGGAGGAAATAAAGAACTAGAATAACTATGAACTAAATTAAACAGAGAAACTAGAGGGGAACATAGAAACAATAACTTAAGAAATAAACAAAGAGCCATAAGGAGAATCTAAATTACAAAATAAACCATCAAGTCCAAAATGTCCCTCCATGACAAAATTAGTCTTAGAACTAACTAAAAACAATAACTGGTATACCTCCAAACAACCAATCACAATGCAAAATCATAAGAATATTTCAGGAAATGTTATCTGGAATGGGAATCAACAACCTCTTCGGATGAATGATTTTTAATGGTGTTTAATTAGCTGTCACGTTTAGTAAAATAATATATAAGGAAATATTATTCTCTATATTGGAAACTAATAACCTTTCTGGACAGTTGATTCTTAATGTATTACCTAGTCATCACATGGAGTAATGGACAACTAAATTGGCAACGAGGAACGTCTGTGAACTCTCACAAGATGGTGACGAGTCGTGTGTAAGCATTTGATTTCACTGGTGCTAGCATCAAGTGATAGCCATTGAAAGCTTATGACTTGTTCACCACTTCTATAAAGTTAAACATGTACCTTAAAATTACCATTAATATGAGGATTAAAATGCATATGATCATTGACGGCACATTATGAACACTTCAGTCGATGTTGTTAGAGACAGAGTCTCTACTGGGAACTCTGGTTGGTTCTCTGTAGACCTTAGAAAGGAAAGTTCAAGCCACACTTGTCTTAATTACCCATTTTGTATAAACACTGGATTATTTGAGCAGCAGATCATACTTAACTGTGCCGCATTTTATCGGCGGGTATTCGACCATCAGATCATGGTCTTAGAAGTGTTTGGCTTCAGAGACGGAATGACATCACGGGGACTCCAGTCGTGACACCTTCCCCCTTGGGCAGAGCCAGAAGCATGTTTATACCAGCCTTTGTCTACAGTTCAATCCATGTTTCATTCATGTTTTTAATCCATGGCTGGGGGCACAACATCTACCAACAAGTTAAAAACCCAATTTCTTGTTAACTTACCCTTTACACCTGGCTCCCCTATTTACAGGTCCTTCTCAAAAAATTAGCATATTGTGATAAAGTTAATTATTTTCCATAATGTCATGATGAAAATTTAACATTCATATATTTTAGATTCATTGCACACTAACTGAAATATTTCAGGTCTTTTATTGTCTTAATACGGATGATTTTGGCATACAGCTCATGAAAACCCAAAATTCCTATCTCACAAAATTAGCATATCATTAAAAGGGTCTCTAAACAAGCTATGAACCTAATCATCTGAATCAACGAGTTAACTCTAAACACCTGCAAAAGATTCCTGAGGCCTTTAAAACTCCCAGCCTGGTTCATCACTCAAAACCCCAATCATGGGTAAGACTGCCGACCTGACTGCTGTCCAGAAGGCCACTATTGACACCCTCAAGCAAGAGGGTAAGACACAGAAAGACATTTCTGAACAAATAGGCTGTTCCCAGAGTGCTGTATCAAGGCACCTCAGTGGGAAGTCTGTGGGAAGGAAAAAGTGTGGCAGAAAACGCTGCACAACGAGAAGAGGTGACCGGACCCTGAGGAAGATTGTGGAGAAGGGCCGATTCCAGACCTTGGGGGACCTGCGGAAGCAGTGGACTGAGTCTGGAGTAGAAACATCCAGAGCCACCGTGCACAGGCGTGTGCAGGAAATGGGCTTCAGGTGCTGCATTCTCCAGGTCAAGCCACTTTTGAACCAGAAACAGCGGCAGAAGCGCCTGACCTGGGCTACAGAGACGCACCACTGGACTGTTGCTCAGTGGTCCAAAGTACTTTTTTCGGATGAAAGCAAATTCTGCATGTCATTCGGAAATCAAGGTGCCAGAGTCTGGAGGAAGACTGGGGAGAAGGAAATGCCAAAATGCCAGAAGTCCAGTGTCAAGTACCCACAGTCAGTGATGGTCTGGGGTGCCGTGTCAGCTGCTGGTGTTGGTCCACTGTGTTTTATCAAGGGCAGGGTCAATGCAGCTAGCTATCAGGAGATTTTGGAGCACTTCATGCTTCCATCTGCTGAAAAGCTTTATGGAGATGAAGATTTCATTTTTCAGCACGACCTGGCACCTGCTCACAGTGCCAAAACCACTGGTAAATGGTTTACTGACCATGGGTATCACTGTGCTCAATTGGCCTGCCAACTCTCCTGACCTGAACCCCATAGAGAATCTGTGGGATATTGTGAAGAGAACGTTGAGAGACTCAAGACCCAACACTCTGGATGAGCTAAAGGCCGCTATCGAAGCATCCTGGGCCTCCATAAGACCTCAGCAGTGCCACAGGCTGATTGCCTCCATGCCACGCCGCATTGAAGCAGTCATTTCTGCCAAAGGATTCCCGACCAAGTATTGAGTGCATAACTGTACATGAATTTTTGAAGGTTGACGTTTTTTGTATTAAAAACACTTTTCTTTTATTGGTCGGATGAAATATGCTAATTTTGTGAGATAGGAATTTTGGGTTTTCATGAGCTGTATGCCACAATCATCCGTATTAAGACAATAAAAGACCTGAAATATTTCAGTTAGTGTGCAATGAATCTAAAATATATGAATGTTAAATTTTCATCATGACATTATGGAAAATAATGAACTTTATCACAATATGCTAATATTTTGAGAAGGACCTGTATGGTCTCACAAGGGGTCTGAGGATCTCATCTCGGTGCCTAACGGCAGTCAGGCTAGCTCTGGCGAGCACAAAGAGGGCCGTGCGACCCTCCAAAGAAATGCCACCATGCTGAAAGATGTTGCAGGCAGCAGATCGCTCTCCACGGTGTCTCCAGACTCTGTCACATCTGTCACATGTGCTCAGTGTGAACCTGCTTTCATCTGTGAAGAGCACAGGGCACCAGTGGTGAATTTGCCAATCCCGGTGTTCTCTGGCAAATGCCAAGCGTCCTGCATGGTGTTGGGCTGTGAGCACAACCCCCATTTGTGGACGTCGGGCCCTCATACCATTCTCATGGAGTCGGTTTCTAACCGTTTGTGCAGACACATGCACATTTGTGGCTTGCTGGAGGTCAGTTTGCAGGGCTCTGGCAGTGCTGCTCCTGTTCCTCTTTGCACAAGGCGGAGGTAGCGGTCCTGCTGCTGGGTTGTTGCCCTCCTGCGGCCTCCTCCACGTCTCCTGGTGTACTGGCCTGTCTCCTGGTAGCGCCTCCAGGCTCTGGACACTACATTGACAGACACAGCAAACCTTCTTGCCACAGCTTGGATGAGCTGCACTACCTGAGCCACTTGTGTGGGTTGTAGAGTCCGTCTCATGCTACCACGAGTGTGGAAGCACCACCAACATTCAAAAGTGACCAAAACATCAGCCAGAAAACATAGGTACTGAGAAGTGGTCTGTGGTCCCCACCTGCAGAACCACTCCTTTATTGAGTGTGTCTTGCTAATCGCCAAAGATCTCCCCCTGTTGTCTATTCCATTTGAACAACATCATGGGAAATTGATTGTCAATCAGTGTTGCTTCCTAAGTGGACAGTTTGATTTCACAGATGTTTGATTTACTTGGAGTTATATTGTATTGTTTAAGTGTTCCCTTTATGTTTTTGAGCAATATATGATTATCTCAACAGAAAATTTCTATTTGAATTTAAACTCTATTTTCACAGTTTTCTATTAGGTTAAACAGGTTTTCAGTTTGCAGAAACCACTATAAACAGAAATTTGATGCTGTGGGCTGAAACTTTTTCAGCCAGATTGGGATTTGCTCTTAGAACAAAATTGTTCACTTATTAGAGATTCTCTTCAGCTTTTGTATGAATCTTTTTCCCATCTTTATTCAAATTATACTGACGGCACCTTGAAGATAAACCACATATCCAGCAAGTAATAATTTGAGCATTTACTCTGGATATACTATGTTGGTTCCATTATCCTCACTGTGAATCCAGTGCCTTCTGAGTTTATTGCTTCTGACACAAAAGAGCACAAAAAGAAAATTCAGTACTATGCATGGTCACTCTAGCATGGCAGCATTCATATCTCTCTGTTTTGAGTTGCTGTAAATAATAGGCAGAATGCCCCCAGTCATCTAACTTCATTTCCTCTCTCTCTCTCTCTCTCCGTCTGTCGTGCTTATTTTGTTGATCTGATTCAATGCACTGATGATGACAGTGAAATTAGCTTTCCCTACGTCTACTTCCTTCCTCAGATAAATACGCTCATCAGCTCAGACCTCGAGGTCAAGCTCTGTAAGCTGCTATTTATTAGGTGCATTGATTCCAGAGCAGCTGGTATTAAGAATACTTGGTCAAACTGAAAGACTCACATCCACATTTTAATGAAATACTTAGCATGAGCTCATTTGTTTGTGTCTGCGAGGGTAAATACTGTGTGAACCCCCAGTCAATGCCCCTTAGGAATGTTTCAAACAATGGAGAACTAAGTTTAGCTGGGTTGATGGGCAGACAATGCAATTTTATTTCTTTTTTTGGAGAAATGTTCCTTTAAGGAAGAAGATGTATATATGATCCATATGACACAATACCAATAAGCAAAATTACCAAATGAAAACTCAGTGTAGTAGTTAAAACATTGTTTGCATACATGTCACTTCTGGTTCAGAGGCACTAACACTTTTGGATGGTATATTGCAGACACACCACTTTAAGATTTTAAACTGTTTTTGGCATTTTTATTAGTAATTAGCGCCTTCAGCATTACTAAAACAGCAGTCTGCATGTATATTCCCTGGAGAATGTATATCTTTACCTTAATGAGCAGGTTTGCAAAAGGCTGCCAACATTTCCAAATCCAACATGTTCCACAGTAGACTGAGTTGAAAACTCAAAAGTATGAAACAGAACTCTGGTGTAATATGTTTTGGGTTCTTATTAAGTCTCACCCACTCTCCTGGCCTAAATAAACTGTAGAAATTGAGTTTTAATGAAAATTAAACGTGGAAGACCTTCATCGCCACCGCTCCACCTGATGACTCCGCAATGGCGCTCCAATCAGAGACGGGTCTGCTCTTCTCCTCGTCCAATCAACTCCCAAGACATTATATTTAAAGACCTTCAACTCGGAAATCACTGTTCGTTGTTAAGCTTCGACCCTCCTCCTCCCCTTTCTCCTCCATCTGGCTCCCCAATTCCTTCAAACTTCTTCAGGCCACTCCACCACCAGGATCGGATTTCCCAGGGGGAAGACATACCTACCGTATTTTCCGCACTATAAGGCGCACCGGATTATAAGGCGCACCTTCAATGAATGGCCTATTTTAGAACTTTTTTCATATATAGGGCGCACCGGATTATAAGGCGCATAGAATAGAAGCTACTGCAGTCAAACGTTTGACTGGGGTTGCGTTATGCATCCACTAGATGGAGCTGTGCTAAAGAAAATGTCAACAAAACAGTCAGATAAGTCAGTCAGTCAAACTTTATTAATACACTACAAACCAGCGTTCTGATAACTCCATTCACTCTCATGGTAAGGTCTCCTCTACATAGAATTCTATTGAATAGAGCCAACCGCATGTTAGGAATGCATTGGAGTCTATGAAGTTGAAATCAAACGTTAGTTAAAACGTGAAAGGGAACTTTTCGCTGATTCAGTAAACACGTAAAAGAAACAGTTTGATGCACTAAATCAAACGTTAGTACTGTTAACCTTTCCTGTTTCTGTCCCCTGACCGTAGTCTGATGACACAGGGGAGACGCTTTCTCCAGGGCCGAAGTTACTAGTTTCCTCGGGGTTAACTCCCTCACTCTTACGTTGCTGAGTTGAGCATGAAGAAACAGCATCAAAACAGAGTTGTTGACGAGATTCGGGGTTCTTTTTAATGACTTTGCAGCACGTAAAAACACAGGGCTTACAGACTCATACACCGCTGCTCCAGTCGCCGTCTCTACCCACCCCATACACACAATAATACCGACGTCACTCCTTCACTCTTGATTCTCAGCTACGGCAGCACACAGCGCCACCTCTGTCCGGAGGAGTAATGTCAACATCTTCCATACACACACACGAAACATACACCCCACACACTGAGCTTCTAATCACAAATAGTTCAGGCAATTCCTGCAACAGTACATTCAAACGTTATACACACTAGGAGTAAGCACAGTACAGGTGTTTACCGCTATTACTTCAGCGACGCCCCTGACTACGGTAGCCGTAATGCTGCAAGCGGTGCGGCTTTGTAGTTTACCAGTCGTACTGAAACATTTTGACAGAGCGCTGTGTACAACCAGTATGGATCAACCAATTAACCAATTGATCCATATATAAGGCGCTCCAGATTACAAGGTGCACTGTCATTTTTTGAAAAAATTAAAGGTTTTTAAGTGCGCCTTATAGTGCGGAAAATACGGTAATCCTAATCCTAAATTGCCCTTACTAGTTCTCGTCATCCTCAGAGTATACATCTTCCTCCAGGTTGAAATGTCTTGACATGTCTCTGCATGCTGTAAAAGGTGTATTTTAAATAGATTCTGACACCTCTGTGCTTCCTCTGATGTCATTGTTAAACATACTGAAAATAGCAAGCTTTAAAACTTATTTAATTAGTACAAGTGTACAGACTGAAAGTGTCGTTATTAGCGTAACCCAGTAGCACTAAGGTACGGTGTGTTTTCTGATTGTCAGATTCTGGTTCCTCGTATAAATGGTTTGAAATGCAGTTCTAGGGTTGGGGTGAACTATTGAAAGGTTGATTTATACAATGAAGGCAGCAGCCCAGTCCCTGAGATCAAAGTCCAACCAACATGGATCATCAAACCAGCTAGTTTTGGACCCATGTCTCACCAGATAGTTTACTGAGAGGGATTAAACTGTGTGTGTACATTTGTCACTTAAGGGTGAATATAACACTGATTTGTTGTGATTTTTGCTCATGTTTAATGTGGAACCAGCTCTAATCGGCTATATTCGCCACACTAACTTTCAAATGGAAATGTAAAGCCCACCAATGTTACCATGCACTTAACTTTTATGTTGAACCGCTTTACATTCAGACTGAATATTAAATGTTGACTACATTGTTTTTGAACCCTACATTACTAATGTATTTATTTTTCAATGGTTATTCAAAAAAAAAAAAAAAGATTTCTTCTAGTTGCATTGATTGGATGGCTCAAATGTCAGTAATCACCCCAGGAGGAAAAACTATAATGATAACTACAAAGATTTTTTATTACAGAAGGTTTTCCAGACAAAACCAAATATAATTAAAGAGACCTTTTAATTTTCATTTAAAAAATAACATAAAATTAGTGAATCCAAAAGCAGACATCTCTGCCTTTACTCATCTTATTTTGCATGTTCTCCCTTTGTGACAGGAAATGATGAGTCTTAATTAAAAGCAAAACCACCCAGATTATTAGGAATTGTTGTAGCAAAGAAAATCAATAAATCGTTATTGCTTTTTGTTCAAAACATCCATAGTGGCCATTACAGAAACCACAGCTCAGCAAAGTGCCCCTCAAATACCTATTAACCTATCTTTCACTGTGTCACACAGGAGAAAAAAACTTGCATAACAATGACTTCCTGTGGAAATATGAAACACAATGCTTACTTAACACAGACACAAGAATGCTTGTGTTTCTGAGACCTTTTGTTGCTCCTTTTCACTCTCCGTGTATTTTTATAGATAAAAATTCCTCTGTAAAGAATCTTATTGCATTCTTCCCATGACACTCCAACTACGGCACATGAAGCATCCCGTCCAACTCATTACATATTGTAAATTAGCTCAGAGCATAGATCATAAATATCTATTTTGTATGTTCCTTTGTGGTAATGAGTCAGAATTTAAGGTGGAGGGTGCGTAAAACAATAGTTACCACAACATTATTATTATCTTTAATGCATGGGTGCTCAGCATAGTTAAAATATTCTCATCTAAAAAATTATTTACATATTTTAAGTTAGTCGGAAAACATACGTTTTTGTTACAAATTTTGAATTAATGTGTGCGGCAGACAAATTGCAGGACTGAATCATTATCTTTTTTATAGGGTGCCTAACAGTGGCGTTTCTTATTTTTAAATGAGCCATACAGGGAGTCGCTCAGGGTGGAATTAGAAAGTGGGCATAAACAAGCACCTTACAAACATATGTGTCAGTTGCCCACTGAACAAGTTTTCGATTAGTTTTATGCATATGCAGTCAGAGAGGGGTTCTTCTGTTTAGTTTTCCTTGTGGTGCTTCCCTCTAAGAAGTTCTTCATATATCGCACAATAGTGAACATTTGTCACAGCTAAAGTCTTGCAACTTAAACTGGGAAGTGAAACTGAAAGTCTGTAACTTTACATTGTATTTTATTTGAAATTTCTGTCAGTGGGCAACAGCAATACTGTCTTAAGCTGTACTTTTTTTTAAGTAACTCATGAATCAGTACATTAGAATATAATCATTTTACTTCCATCCATCTATCCATTGTCTATATCCACTTATCCTTGAAGAGTCGCTTGGGGATACACCCTGGACCGATCGCCATTTTTTAACCATGGCTGTACATCGCCATGTATTGCTTATTATACAGCTAACCCTTGCATGTTGAGTATAGGTTTATTTGTGTGCTTTTCGCTTCTTTGGAGCTCACATTACAGTCTGTTAAAATGCACGGCTGGTACATCCTACACCATTAACAGATAAATAACAGCCTAAACATAAATTAATATAAATAGATATCCATTAGCATGGGCTTTGTTACTGCAGTCCCACTGGACAGACTTGGTAGCTTAAGCCTGACACTGGGATTCAGAAAAAAGACTGTTCCTCGTTGCAGCTGACACAGGTGAATAGCTGATATTCCTCTGAGAAAATGCTCATTTCTTTCTGAGCAGCCTGCTATTCTTTGCACAAACAGCTTGTGCTTGACTGTGTTTATAACTTTGTAGATTAGTTTTAGTCATGTTTATGTTTTGTTTAAAAATAATTAAAAGCTTTTAGGATCCAAAGTTTGTTATCTTTTTTTTTTGTAACTGCATGCTAAACAGAGGTGGAATAATAAAGTAATCAAAAAGGCGATGTTTCCTCTCTTCTTATACTTCGATGCATGCATTTTCATTAGATGAAATGATAAGGAGCAATATAGCTTGTGAACTAATCTTGCCACATTGCTTTGTTTCTTTGATTATACAAGGAAAACTATTCCTCATACCATCACTAAAACCATTGTTCACCCCACTCAATAATTTGTGGTAAGTTTCCTAAATGCCGTGTGATTAATTCCAAATCATCATGAGTGTGCTTTATGTACACAGTTTGATTGAAACATGCATTGCATTTGCATAATTACAGCGCAGTAGAGTGGGGCTTATTGTTCAGATCCAATCTTAACCACTCAGACTCGGAGCTTTGTGTATTCAAGGGAACTAATATGAAATCACACAAATGTATTGTGTACAGTGTTCTCAATTATACACAATTACAAATGGCCTTTTGAAGAAACAGAAGTCTATTTCAGGCAAACAATGTTTACTATAAATGGTCCATGGTTGTTTTATAAAATAAAATATAAGCATAATTACAGGTCCTTCTCAAAATATTAGCATATTGTGATAAAGTTAATTATTTTCCATAATGTCATGATGAAAATTTAACATTCATATATTTTAGATTCATTGCACACTAACTGAAATATTTCAGGTCTTTTATTGTCTTAATACGGGGGATTTTGGCATACAGCTCATGAAAACCCAAAATTCCTATCTCACAAAATTAGCATATCATTAAAAGGGTCTCTAAACGAGCTATGAACCTAATCATCTGAATCAACGAGTTAACTCTAAACACCTGCAAAAGATTCCTGAGGCCTTTAAAACTCCCAGCCTGGTTCATCACTCAAAACCCCAATCATGGGTAAGACTGCCGACCTGACTGCTGTCCAGAAGGCCACTATTGACACCCTCAAGCAAGAGGGTAAGACACAGAAAGAAATTTCTGAACGAATAGGCTGTTCCCAGAGTGCTGTATCAAGGCACCTCAGTGGGAAGTCTGTGGGAAGGAAAAAGTGTGGCAGAAAACGCTGCACAACGAGAAGAGGTGACCGGACCCTGAGGAAGATTGTGGAGAAGGGCCGATTCCATACCTTGGGGGACCTGCAGAAGCAGTGGACTGAGTCTGGAGTAGAAACATCCAGAGCCACCGTGCACAGGCGTGTGCAGGAAATGGGCTACAGATGCCGCATTCCCCAGGTCAAGCCACTTTTGAACCAGAAACAGCGGCAGAAGCGCCTGACCTGGGCTACAGAGAAGCAGCACTGGACTGTTGCTCAGTGGTCCAAAGTACTTCAGATGAAAGCAAATTCTGCATGTCATTCAGAAATCAAGGTGCCAGAGTCTGGAGGAAGACTGGGGAGAAGGAAATGCCAAAATGCCAGACGTCCAGTGTCAAGTACCCACAGTCAGTGATGGTCTGGGGTGCCGTGTCAGCTGCTGGTGTTGGTCCACTGTGTTTTATCAAGGGCAGGGTCAATGCAGCTAGCTATCAGGAGATTTTGGAGCACTTCATGCTTCCATCTGCTGAAAAGCTTTATGGAGATGAAGATTTCATTTTTCAGCACGACCTGGCACCTGCTCACAGTGCCAAAACCACTGGTAAATGGTTTACTGACCATGGTATCACTGTGCTCAATTGGCCTGCCAACTCTCCTGACCTGAACCCCATAGAGAATCTGTGGGATATTGTGAAGAGAACGTTGAGACTCAAGTCCCAACACTCTGGATGAGCTAAAGGCCGCTATCGAAGCATCCTGGGCCTCCATAAGACCTCAGCAGTGCCACAGGCTGATTGCCTCCATGCCACGCCGCATTGAAGCAGTCATTTGTGCAAAAGGAATCCCAACCAAGTATTGAGTGCATTACTGTACATGATTATTTGAAGATTGATGTTTTTTGTATTAAAAACACTTTTCTTTTATTGGTCAGATGAAATATGCTAATTTTGTGAGATAGGAATTTTGGGTTTTCATGAGCTGTATGCCAAAATAATCCGTATTAAGACAATAAAAGACCTGAAATATTTCAGTTAGTGTGCAATGAATCTAAAATATATGAATGTTAAATTTTCATCATGACATTATGGAAAATAATGAACTTTATCATAATATGCTAATATTTTGAGAAGGACCTGTATCAGGATACAGTGAATGGTGAGGGAGCCAAGGTGAAGAAAGTTGTGCAATAAAAAAAGTAGTAAGTTCTTTATACTTTCTACTTCTGCTTTGTTATTAATTATTGTTCTTTTAGAATTAAGTAGTGTATTTGTATGCATGACACTGCAAATTATTTTAGGAAAAAAAAAAAAAAAAAAGGATTTTACAAGTAGGGCAGGCGTCTGGTGATATTAAAAACACCATGAAGTCTGTCTCCCGAAGCATTATGTCGCTGAGACTTCATCTGATGAAGTAAATTATGAAGTTACTTCATCTTTGATTGTTTGTCCCTCCCTCTATTGATAACTAGTTGAGTTCTCTGACACGCTGGTAGTATTGAAAGTGAGAATAACCTGAAATCAGTCAGTCTGAGCTTCTCCTTTAACTAAACTTTCTGCCTGTATGTAGGTGAGATCATCACAGTAGGTCTTTTTGTATATCATTAGTAACACATTCATTATGGTAGGCAGAGTCGCTAATGCAGTAAAACAACACATGATTTCCAGACCAATCAATAAAGTTCTCAAATAATGAAGTAAATTGGACTGGTAACCTGTTTAGGGCGTTACCTAACTTCCTTAAATGGCTAGATGTTGCAAACCCTTGCACATAGAGGCAAGCATTGATACCCCACCCAAACACACATATTTGTGCAAAAGGGATTGGCAGTCTCTTTAACATTGGAGATTTCAAAGAGACATCACACCCCCCAGACGTTCTCTGACCTCCCAGGATGACCACTGGTGATCTAGATGGGATTCTGTTGCTGTGGTAAATACCTGGGTTGAAATTTGAAGTGATAATGGAAGTAGTAAAAACTACCACCCATTGGTCAGCAGTGCAGTTAGTTACCATGGAGACTGAACACAGCAAATGGACAGACATTGGTGACTATAGTTCGACAGTGATTTCTGAAGAAACTCCTACTGATGTTTTGTTTGGAAATGTAATAGGTCCTGTCTATGTTTTTCAGAATCAGCTTTATTGCCAAGTTCGTACATACAAACAAGGAATTTGACTCCGGTACACTTTGCTCTCTGGTTTTTGTTTTTGCATTACAGAATATACGTACAGGGGTTGGACAATGAAACTGAAACACCTGGTTTTAGATCACAATAATTTATTAGTATGGTGTTGGGCCTCCTTTTGCGGCCAATACAGCATCAATTCGTCTTGGGAATGACATATACAAGTCCTGCACAGTGGTCAGAGGGATTTTAAGTCATTCTTCTTGCAAGATAGTGGCCAGGTCACTACGTGGTACTGGTGGAGGAAAACGTTTCCTGACTCACTCCTCCAAAACACCCCAAAGTGGCTCAATAATATTTAGATCTGGTGACTGTGCAGGCCATGGGAGATGTTCAACTTCACTTTTATGTTCATCAAACCAATCTTTCACCAGTCTTTCTGTGTGTATTGGTGCATTGTCATCTTGATACACGGCACCGCCTTCAGGATACAATGTTTGAACCATTGGATGCACATGGTCCCCAAGAATGGTTCGGTAGTAAAGGTGGACTCATCAGAGAACAATACATGTTTCACATTGTCCACAGCCCAATATTTGCACATTGAAACCGACGTTTGGCATTGGCATGAGTGACCAACGGTTTGGCTATAGCAGCCTGGCCGTGTATATTGACCCTGTGGAGGTCCCGACGGACAGTTCTGGTGGAAACAGGAGAGTTGAGGTGCACATGTAATTCTGCCCTGATTTAGGCAGCCGTGGTTTTATGTTTTTTGGATACAATCCGGGTTAGCACCCGAACATCCCTTTCAGACAGCTTCCTCTTGCATGCACAGTTAATCCTGTTGGATGTGGTTCGTCCTTCTTGGTGGTATGCTGACATTACCCTGGATACCGTGGCTCTTGATACATCACAAAGACTTGCTGTCTTGGTCACAGATGCTCCAGCAAGACGTGCAACAACAATTTGTCCTCTTTTGAACTCTGGTATGTCACCCATAATGTTGTGTGCATTTCAATATTTTGAGCATAACTGTGCTCTTACCCTGCTAATTGAACCTTCACACTCTGCTCTTACTGGTGCAATGTGCAATCAATGAAGACTGGCTACCAGGCTGGTCCAATTTAGCCATGAAACCTCCCACACTAAAATGACAGGTGTTTCAGTTTCATTGTCCAACCCTTGTATATACAATATACATATATACACATATATAAATAAAAAGGTGCATTTGCAACATGCTGTTGTACTCGTACTCGTACTCGTTGTCTTCCGCTTATCCGGGATCGGGTCGCGGGGGCAGCAGACTCAGGAGAGACGCCCAGATGTCCCTCTCTCCTGACACCTCCTCCAGCTCCTCCAGGGGTGCCCAAGGCGTTCCCAGGCCAGCCGAGAGACATAGTCCCTCCAGCATGTCCTGGGCCGTCCTCTGGGCCTCCTCCCGGTGGGACGTGCCTGGAACACCTCTCGAGGAAGGCGTCCAGGAGGCATCCGGTATAGATGCCCGAGCCACCTCAACTGGCTCCTCTCGATGTGGAGGAGCAGCGGCTCTACTCCAAGCCCCTCCCGGATGGCCGACCTCCTCACCCTATCTCTAAGGGAGTGCCCGGCCACCCTACGGAGGAAGCTCATTTCAGCCGCTTGTATCTGAGATTTCGTTCTTTCGGTCATGACCCAAAGTTCATGGCCATAGGTGAGGGTAGGAACATAGACCGACCGGTAAATTGAGAGCTTTGCTTTTCGGCTCAGCTCTCTCTTCACCACAACGGATTGGCACAGTGCCCCCATTACTGTGGCAGCCGCACCGATCCGTCTGTCAATCTCCCGCTCCATTCTTCCCTCACTCGTGAACAAGACCCCGAGATACTTAAACTCCACTTGAGGCAGGAACTCCCCTCCAACCAGAAGAGGACAAGCCACCCTTTTCCGGTCGAGTACCATGGCCTCGGACTTGGAGGAGCTGATCCTCATCCCAGCCGCTTCACACCCGGCTGCGAACCGCCACAGCGCATGCTGTAGGTCTTGGCTAGAGGGGGCCAGCAGGACCACGTCATCTGCAAAAAGAAGAGACGAAATCCACTGGTCCCCAAACCAGACCATCTCCGGCCCTTCGCTGCGTCTAGAAATCCTGTCCATAAAAGTTATGAACAGGACCGGTGACAAAGGGCAGCCCTGCCGGAGTTCAACATGCACCGGGAACAGGTCCAACTTAGTGCCGCCAATGCGGACCAAACTCCTGCTCCGCTCGTACAGGGATCGGATGGCCCCTAATAAAGGGCCCCCGATTCCATACTCCTGGAGCACCTCCCAAAGGGCATCACAAGTGACACAGTCGAATGCCTTCTCCAGGTCCACAAAACACATGTGAACCGGTTGGGCAAACTCCCATGAACCCTCGAGCACCCTGTAGAGGGTATAGAGCTGGTCCAGTGTTCCACGGCCGGGACGAAAACCACACTGCTCCTCCTGAACCCGAGGTTCGACTATCGGTCGGACTCTCCTCTCCAATACCCTGGTATAGGCCTTACCAGGGAGGCTGAGGAGTGTGATCCCTCTGTAGTTGGAACACATCCTCCGGTCCCCCTTCTTATGAAGGGGGACCACCACCCCAGTCTGCCAGTCTGGAGGCACTGTCCCCGACCGCTACGCAACGTTGAAGAGGCGTGTCAACCATGACAGCCCTACAACATCCAGAGACTTGAGGTACTCAGGGCGGATCTCATCCACCCTCGAAGCCTTGCCACCGTGGAGCTTTTTAACCACCTTGGTGACTTCAGCCTGGCTGATGAAAGAGTCCAACCCCGAGTCCCCAGCCTCTGTTTCCACCACGGAATGCGTGATGGCAGGATTGAGGAGATCCTCGAAGTACTCCTTCCACCGCCCGATAATGTCCTCAGTCGAGGTCAGCAGTCTCCCACCCCCACTATAAACAGTGTTGGTGAAGCACTGCTTCCCCCTCCTGAGACGGTTTGCCAGAATCGCTTTGAGGCCAACCGGTAGTCCTTCTCCATGGCCTCACCGAACTCCTCCCAGGCCCAAGTTTTTGCCTCTGCCACACCCGGGGCCGCAGCACGCTTGGCCTCACGGTACCCATCAGCCGCCTCAGGAGTCCCACAAGCCAACCACAGCCGATAGGACTCCTTCTTCAGCTTGACAGCATCCCTTACTGTCGGTGTCCACCACCGGGTTCTGGGATTGCAGCCGCGACAGGCACCGCAGACCTTACGGCCGCAGCTACGGGCAGCAGCATCGACAATAGATGCGGAGAACATGGTCCATTCGGACTCTATGTCTCCAACATCCCCCGGGATCTGGTCGAAGCTCTTCCGGAGGTGGGAGTTGAATACATCCCTGGCCGAGGGCTCCGCCAGGCGTTCCCAGCAGACCCTCACTATGCGCTTGGGCCTGCCAAGTCTGTCCGGCTTTCTCCTCCTCCAGCTGATCCAATTCACCACCAGGTGGTGATCAGTGGACAGCTCAGCCCCTTTCTTCACCCGAGTGTCCAAAACATGCGGCTGAAGGTCTGATGATACAACAACAAAGTCGATCATTGACCTCCTGCCTAGGGTGTCCTGGTGCCAAGTGCACTGATGGACACCCTTATGTTTGAACATGGTGTTCAATATGGACAATCCGTGACTAGCACAGAAGTCCAATAACAAAACACCACTCGGATTCAGATCGGCAAGGCCATTCCTCCCGATCACGTCTCTCCAGGTGTCACTGTCGTTCCCCACGTGGGCGTTGAAGTCCCCCAGCAGAATAATGGAGTCCCCGGGAGGGGCACTATCCAGCACCCCCCCCACAGGGACGCCAAGAAGGCCGGGTACTCAGCAATACCACTCGGCCCATAGGGTGAAATGATAGTCAGAGACCTCTCCCCAACCGGAAGGCGCAGGGATACGACCCTCTCATCCACTGGGGTAAACCCCAACATGAGACGGCTGAGCTGGGGGGCAACAAGCAAACCCACAAAAGCCCGCCGCCTCACCCCGTGGGCCACTCCAGAGTAGATGAGAGTCCAACCCCTCTCAAGGAGATGGGTTCCACAGCCCACGCTGTGCGTGGAGGCGAGCCCGACTATTTCTAGTCGATATCTCTCGACCTCCTGCACAAGCTCAGGCTCCTTCCCCCCCAGCGAGGTGACATTCCACGTCCCTAGAGCCAGCCTAAGCATCCGGGGATCGGGCCGCTGAGGTCTCCACCTTCGTCCGCCACCCAATCCTCTTTGCACCTGTATGCTGTTGCTCTATTGAATGTTGTGGAAATATAAATGCCTTATCATTAGTAGCTAAAGCTAAGATATATTTGGGATTTGCTGCTTATAGATTGATTATTATTAGGAGTTTTTAGTTATGCTTTTGAGAGTTAGAAAAATCCTTAAACAGTAGCTTCTAGTGTGGTCACACAATGAGTGTTTATTATTCAAGGTTAAAGCTTGCAGGTGTTTTCTGTCTGTATCGTGAGAAGCCGGCTGTGTATTAGGGAGGCATGGTACTCCTCTCCCTGAAGATTCCTGAAGACGTGTGGGAAACAATTCTTTAATTAAATGATGAAATGTATCTCTGTTTCTTTGATACTGTTGCTGGGGAGACATCCACAGACAGAATGATTCTGTATGTGTACTGCATAGCAGCGTGGGGTATAAAATGTAATGTAACACAGGCCCCAGAGAGACAACACATAGACGTTTCCAGGTACCCGTGTAAGTGTGTGTCTCCTCTCTGAATTCAGATTGGTTTTAATAAACTTGTGGAAACGTACAACTGATCTCTGACTGAGGATTGTCCTTTGGGGTGCCAAATAAAAAGAATCGATGAGAGGTGAGGAGTAATGTAAGAGTTAACTGACGGCCAGTAAAGTTTTCCTACCTCGACAATGTTCAACAGAGAAACAAACTTGGGGAAGAAACTGTCTCTGTGGCAGCTGGTTTTAGTGAACAGTGCTCTGTAGCGGCGGCCTGAAGGTAAAACTCTAAACAGTTTATGTGCAAGATTTTTGTGGTCTGCAGAGATTTTTGCAGCTCTTTTTCTGACCCTAGAGCTGTATAAGTCCTTGATGGAGGGAAGGTCAGCCCTGATTATTCTCTCTGCAGACCTGATTATTCGTTGCAGTCTGGAGCTGTCCTGTTTTGTGGATGAGCCAAACCACAATGAGATAGATGACAACAGGACAGACTGAATGATGACCGTGTAGAAGATGACCAGCAGCTCCTGTGGAAGGTTGTACTTCTTGAGTTGCCTCAGGAAGTACAGTCTCTGCTGGGACTTCTTTCGAACAGTGTCTGTGTGTGAAAACCATCTCAGGTCCTCAGAGATGGTGGTTCCTAGGAACCTGAAGTGGTCCACAGCTGCTACGGTGTTGTTGAGGATGGTGAGGGAGGTGTATGGGGATGTTGTTCTCCGAAAGTCCACCACCATTTCCACAGTCTTGAGTAGGTTGAGTTCCAGGTAGTTCTGACAACACCAGTGTACCAACCGATCCACCTCCTGTCTGTATGCAGACTCATCACTGTCCTGGATCAGACCAATGACAGTGGTGTCATCTGCAAACTTCAGGAGTTTCACGGACGAGTCCGCTGAGGTGCAGTCACTTGTGTACAGGGAGAAGAGGAGTGGGGATAGAACACACCCCTGGGGGGCACCAGTACTTATTGATCTGGATCGGGAGAAGATGCTCCCCAGTCTCACCTGCTGCTGTCAGTCCGTCAGGAAGCTGTTGATCCACTGACAGGTGGAGGCTGGGACATTGAGCTGGGTGAGCTTCTGGTGGAGGATGTCTGGTATGTTGGTGTTGAAGGCCGAGCTGAAGTCTACAAACAGGATCCTGGCGTACGCCCCTGGGCAGTCGAGGTGTTGCAGGATGAAGTGTAGACCTAAGTTAACAGCATCATCTGTTCAACGCCAGCCACTCAAAGGATTTCATGACCACAGATGTCAGGGCTACAGGCCTGAAGTCATTTAATCCTAGGATGGTGGGTTTCTTGGGCACCGGGATGATGGTGGATAGTTTGAGGCAGGAGGGGACCTCACACGTCTTCATTGACTTGTTGAAGATCTGGGTGAAGATCGGAGCGAGTTGATTTGCACAGGCTTTCAGGCATGATGGGGAGATGTTATCAGGTCCTCCAGCTTTCTTTGTTTTCATGCACTGAAAGAGCCTGTTTACATCTTCCTGGGAGATCTTTAGTGCAGGCAGAGGATCTGAAAGTAGGGTGTTGGTAGCTTTATGGGAAGAACTTGTTCCTGAATGGGATGTGGAGGAGATGATTTGAGGCGTTAATGGCTTCCTGTCATGTCTGCAGTAGACGGTTGGCCAGGCAAGGATTCTGTTCAGGATGGGTGGGGGGAAGTGTCACCAGTAGAAAGGCTGTTCTTCAGCTTCTCACTGTAGCTTCTCTTGGCTGCTTTGATCTCCTTTGTAAGTTTATTCCTGGCCTGCCTGTACCACGCCCAATCACCACTGCTGTGAGCTTCTTCCTTGTCCTTGCGCAGATTCCTGAGGTGTGGAGTAAACCATGGCTTGTTGTTCCCAAAGGTGCAGAAGGTCTTGGTCTGCACACACATGTCCTCACAGAAACTGATGTATGATGTCACCACATCAGTTAGTTGGTTTAAGTCGGTGGCTCAGGTTTCGAAAACAGTCCAGTCTGTGCATTCAAAGCAGGCCTGTAGCATCTGCTTTGATTCCTCAGTCCACTTCTTAACAGTGTGAACCTTGGGTTTGGAAGCTCTTAGTCTTTGTCTGTAGGTTGGGATGAGGTGGATAAGAGAATGATCCGAAAAACCCAGAGCAGCCCTGGTAACAGCATGATACGAGTCCTTTAAAGCTGTGTAACAATGGTCCAGTGTGTTTTTGTCTCTGGTGGGACACTTAATATGCTGTCTGTATTTGGGGAGTTCATTGGAGAGGTTTGCGCTGTTAAAATCTCCCAGTATTATGATGAAAGAGTCCATGTGTTTTTTCTCCACGTCTGTAATCAGCTCAGCGAGATGTTTTTCCGCGGCAGAAGTGCAGCCATGCGGTGGAAAATATGAGCCAATTATTATAAACAAGGAAAACTTTCGGTGAATAAAACGGTTTACAGATTATGGAAAATGACTCCAGATCAGGACTACATGTTTTCCCCAGCACTTTTACGTCTATGCGCCACCTCGCTTCTTCCCCGATAGCTCCGCGCTGCGATCTGCTCTGAGCAGCTGGAAGTCCGGCAACAGCAATGTGCAGTTTGGGATGTTTTCGCCCAGCCATGTCTCAGTGAAGCAGAGAATCGCTGATCCACAGAGGTCCGTGTTTTTACTGGTGAGGAGAAGCGTCTCGTCCATCTTGTTGCTTAGAGAGCGGACATTTGCCAGATGGATTGAAGGCAGTGGTGTCCTCTTTTGCAGAGTTTTACCAGCGTGCCAGCACGTTTCCCCATCCGGCACTTTTGGTGCAGTATCCCATAGAGTGCCGCAGCTCCGCTTGCCAGAAGCTCAGTGAACCTTGGATTGATGAAAGATGGGGAAAAATCCCAAGAGAGGACTCTCTGATGTTGAGAAGTTCCTCTCTACTGAATGAGACCACAGAATTGTGGCCCGAGACCGCAGTACTGTGGCTCAAAAAACATATAAACACACAAAATACACAAACAAAGAGAGAGTGAAGCTCCGAGGCGGCCATCGTCAGAGCCATCTTGCTTTTTCCCAGGGGCTGTTTAATTATTGACATCCTCAGGACAAGAAAAATGCATTTTTGTTTCATTGAATATACATACACACATATATATATATATATATATATATATATATTGTTACGGCCCCAGGCCTCATGGGCTGGGTTACGCATGTTGTAGTGGGTGTGCCCTTTTGCTCCTCCTCTGTGCAGGTTGCTGTGGATCTGGAGCACAGTGTATGTAAGCTGTCTGATTTCTCCTTCTGGGAGAGAGAGGAAAGAGTCTCTGTCTCTATTTGTCTTCTCCACGCTCCTTGATGCACATGTGTGGGCTGCTCTGCTGCTGGATCTCGTCTCATCTTCATCATGCTCATATTTGTCTTTATCCTTAAATAAATGATAATTTTATGCACTTTTATCTGTGGCATTTTGATATGCCCCTGAATATATGTACACGCACACATTGCTCCATTGGGGGCACTGCTACGGACCAGAGGGTCCCTGGCACCTGCAGTTGGGGTCTCTTTGAGTTACACCTCTCACACTGCTTGCACCAAGACCTTATCTCTTGGAACATCTCTCCATTATCATCTGCATGGTCCTCTTTAAACCAAAATGCCCAGAGTCATAGTGAACAGATGTCTTGACCAGTTCACACAGCTTCTCTGGCCGTACTAGTTGCTCAACTTTTAACCTTTTACCACCTCGAATGCGGCGGTACATAATACCATCTCTAATAACTAGCCTCCTCCATTCCTTTAAAAGAACGGACAACGGCCTGCCTCAACTGACCCTCTTGCTGTGGCTCAGTTTTCAGTTTAGACTCTTATAGTGTAAGACAGGGCCAACGACAGGATCTTCCTTCTGCCTTGCTCGGATCTCCTGTTTCATCATGGCAGGCAGTGAATCCATCCCCATCTCTCCGTAGGTCTCATCAGGTCTTAGGGGTTTAGATTGGGGTTTTTCTGGGGCTGTCAAGGTCTGGTTTGTGGGGCTTACAGACTGTGGTGTGGGCCAGAGCCTGTGAGCCTGGATCGTACAATTTGTCGATCAATGCCCATTTCAAAGCAAGGAACTCGAGTTTGTGAGGCGGGTACCTTGTCTCAGCTGGTCTCAAACCTCTGCTGGAAAACGCTATGAATCTCTCTGTGCCACGCTGGACTTGAACTGAGAGTCGCCAAGCCCTTCTCCCTAGGCGTTAGTCTGGAAGACGAAAAGTAGACTGTAATCAGGATAGCCCAGCACTGGAGATGATGTCAGTTTGTCTTTCAAGGTCTGGAAAACTTTCTCACATTCATCAGTCTACAAAAAAGGTCTGTTAGGTGCCAGATATACCCAGATATCACACTTTCCGTCTCGTCAGCTGGCATTTGGAGGGTTTCAACTTTAACTTGTGCTCCTGAAGCCGGTCAAACACCAACTGCAGTCTCTCTAGATGCTCTTTAGAGGCCTTAGAAAATATGATGAGGTAAATCAGTGAAGTGTATATCAACAAAACAACAGGCCATGAGTCTTTGAAAGGTTGATGGGGCATTCTGCAGTCCAAAGGGCATTCGGTTAGCCACCTGCCTGTAACCCGATGTGAGGTTGTGTAGAAAATAACTTTGCCTACCCTAGAGCCTCCAGTGCTTCCTCTAGTCTAGGCAGAGGAAAGGCATCTCTCATGCTGCAGGAGTTCAGCTTTCAGTAGTCAATACACAGCCTCAGTGGGCTGTCCTTAGTCATGACCACTACTGGTGAAGCATATGGACTCTTGCTAGGCCTAATGGCTCTTGCCGCCTCCATCTCAATTAGCAACTTTTTCACATCTTGCCACTGGGATGGGGGAATCCTGCCGTAACGGAGCCTAAAGGGCTTAGAATCGACCAGAGGGATTTAGTGCTGCACTCTCTTAGCATGGCCATAATTCAAGGGATGCTGAGAGAACACACCTGCATTCCTCTCTACAAGTTCTTTAAGGAGAGAGTACTGGTGTTCATCTTTGACTGCTGCTTCACTCAGATCCACTCCACAACTCGGACATGCTTCTTTGCCTCCGCCATTGTAACATGCTCCCCGCTTTTTGTCTGAAAAGCCCACCACACCATCCACCAGGGAAGCATTGGCCAAATGTGTATAAGGCTTGATGGTAATAGCAGGCTGCGACAGATTCATCACCCTGATGGGGGCACATCCTCTTTATACATTGGCAAGGACTTTAGCAACTATGAGGTCTTTGGGGAGATGAGGGGAGGAGTGGCCTTTAATCATTGCAATATGTCTTTTTTTGCGGTCCAGCCTTTATTCTGCACCTCAAATCCATCTCTTTTCACCCAAGAATATGCACTGTCCGGTCAGTGTACACAGCAGGGTCCACCATGTCATTCACATCACAAGGTTCAGCTCTCCTAATCTCCAGCAGAAAAGTGTACCACTCTGGACGGCTCACTTTGACCTGGTGAAGAAAATGCTGACCATAGGTTGCTTGGAGGTGGCTTCTGGAGGCACGGAGAACTTTAGTTCCTATAAGCAGAGGGACAGGGCGCAGAAGAGGTGAATGGATGGACTCTACATGCCTGGTTCCCACCGTGAAGCATGGAGGAGGAGGTGATGTGGGGGTGCTTTGCTGGTGACACTGTTGGGGATTTATTCAAAATTGAAGGCATAGTGAACCAGCATGGCTACCACAGCATCTTGCAGCGGCATGCTATTCCATCTAGTTTGCATTTAGTTGGACCATCATTTATTTTTCAACAGGACAATGACCCCAAACACACCTCCAGGCTGTGTAAGGGCTATATGACCAAGAAGGAGAGTGATGGGGTGCTGCGCCAGATGACCTGGCCTCCACAGTCACCGGGCCTGAACCCAATCGAGATGATTTGGGGTGAGCTGGACCGCAGAGTGAAGGCAAAAGGGCCAACAAGTGCTAAGCATCTCTGGGAACTCCTTCAAGACTGTTGGAAAACCATTTCAGGTGACTACCTCTTGAAGCTCATCAACAGAATGCCAAGAGTGTGCGGAGCAGTAATCAAAGCAAAAGGTGGCTACTTTGAAGAACCTAGAATATAAGACATATTTTCAGTTGTTTCACACTTTTTTGTTCAGTATATAATTCCACATGTGTTAATTCATAGTTTTGATGCCTTCAGTGTGAAGCTGCAATATTCATAGTCATGAAAATAAAGAAAACTCTTTGAATGAGAAGGTGTGTCCAAACGTTTGGTCTGTACTGTGTGTATATATATATATATATATATATATATATATATATATATATATATATATATATATATATATATATATATATATATATATATATATATAAATATATATATTTCTTTTCTCTTTTCCTTTTTCTCTGCTCCTCCTTGTCATTGTTTTCTGACATAAATTATGCTCCATCTCTCATTTGTCTCTTCTTTTCCATTTTCAGATGCATTACCAGCATTCATAGACAGGTTCTTTAATTATTTAAAAATAGATTGTTTGGAGTCCAACGTAACCCATTTTATTTCTTGTTCCTACATTTTTCTTTTTTCAGTTTCTTCTAATCTGTGCTCTTTCTTCATTCCCTCCATTGCTGGTGAATAATAGAGAAGTTGCATGCAGTACTTGTGCTGTCACTCAGCCAGCAAGAAGCAGGGGGCCTGCAGTGAATACAATATGTGCGTCTGGTGTGTGTTCATGAGGCTGAATGCTGATGATTAGCCTTCAGGGGATCTCCCCCTCAACATCATAGCCCCACATATGAACATACACGTACCATTCGGACACACAGAGAAAATGCAGTCAGCAGTAAAACACCTGCCTGCTCAGAGTATCGTGTTTTCTGCCTTTTAAATCCAAATTGCAAGAATTAGCTACAGTGCTTTCTTCATGATGCAACAAAATATGTTGGATTGACTACAGTCTCATTTACTAACAATGTAAGTGTAGAATATGGTTATGCCACATTATATATGAGCATCTTTCTATAGTAGGAAGATCACCAATTGGGTTAACACAGAGGATGAAAACTGGAGTCACAAGCAGCAATCAGGATGATGAAATCCAAGGCACTGCAGGGCAGACATGCTATTATTTTGCATCTGATACTCCATCCGCCATCCTTGTGGCAAGACTACCAGAGCCCCTGCTGCTACAAACAGCTGGTAGGTGGACTTGAGATATTCAATCCCTATCTTTAAGTTGATGGACTGACAGAAATACAGGCTGCAATAACCTGTGGAGGCCTCTCAACATGGTCCTCTTATTCAGCTGGCCAGATTGCTTGGTTGTTGATGGTGTCTAGACATCACGTTTAGCTCAGGGAGAGCATTTGGACAAATGCAGCATTTGGGGTTTGCAACCAGTGATGATATGCAAATAGAATAGAATATTTTAAAAAAAAAGGAGAAGAATACAAAGTAGTATTGATACAGTTACAGTTTAAGTAAGTTAATAAATAAAAAAAGATTTCTCTCTTATTCTATTGCTCTTTATTTCTCTATTCTTCTCTTTCCCCAGTCCAGTGCCTGTCACAACTGGGATGGGGCTTTTGCTTGCCTTTAGCCCAATTAGCCTGGGCTTAAAGCTCAAAGCATGTTAAGTGGAGGGGGTCCAAGCTGGGTTTAGTCTAGTTCAGCATGGCTTGGTTTGGGCTTGGCTCGAGTCCCGACTTTGAGCTGCTATGCAATTATAATTAAGGTTGTCCTCTGACACACACAAAGGAATTATTCTGCCTTCAAAAATCTTTGCATTCTGTCATTTAGCATATACTTTCTGTATCGCTTGTTTTCTACACATACGCAAACACACATTCTCTGTTTGGGCTCAGTGACCTGGCATAGCTTCACAAAGATACATAAACTCCCAGAAGGAGAAAGGGGAACAATACCATGTCATCCCTCTGCTGTTTAGCCCCATCCTCTCTGCTTCCCCAAAACCAATTGTGCTACTCACTCTCTCTCACTACCTCATTTTTTAGAATTGCGCTTTCTGTTTCTGTTTCTCTCTCCTTTGCTCTCTTATCTCAAGCACTTTGTTCTGTGAATTCATTAAGCTCTGCTCTTTATTGCCAGAGTCAAGGATCAATGGTTGCCATCGGGAAAGCTCCCTGCATACGCTGCCACGCATGGCCATTTTTAATGAGGCATGCTTCCATCTGCTCTATATAGGGAAAAAGAAGATTACATTTTCTGTTTTAAATTCATGCAGAGGGGTTAATCCTAATGATCCTTTGTGAGTCTACAATTGTAATGAGTTGCATTTAAAACCATAAATAAGTGCTTTCTGTTGATTAGCGTTCCCTTCCTGTTGTCTGGTGTCATTTTATATAGAGCTGTTGTGACTATGAATCTGAATATATTATTTAATATTTAATATTAATACTTTAATATTTTATCAAATAATATTTCGGTCTGTTAAGGGCTGTCCTGTGAATACCAGCCCAGTAAGGCAATGGTATTAGGACAAAACAGAAAGGGGTGAGCCAAGCTCTGACATTATTGAACAGCACAACTCTGCACACATATGGAATGAATTCACACAATTTCTTAAAATACAAGAATTTATTAACAAAAATTAAGTCAACTCAAAGTCAAACATATTTCAATCAACAAACTCTTTACTATGCTAAAACAATCCAACTAAACTACCAAGCAGAATTAAAGAATAACAAAGACTAATGGGCTATGTACAATATAAACAAGTTGATCAAAGATGGTTGAAAACCATGACCAAAAGAGTGATGCAACATTACCATACAATGTTTATGTTTGAGAATCAAGGATTATCTTGAAGAATCTGGAAATTAAGTTAAGTTAGTCTTGGAACCAACTTAGACAATAATCAGCATACCTTTAGACAACCATTCACAATGCAAGATCAGATAAAATATTATTTTAATAAAATAATGTTTTAAAGAATGATCTGCGGAATAAAACCGACCTTCTGGATGACTAATTCTCAATGGTGTCTCATTAGCTGCCTTTATTTATTGAGATAATATTTAAAGAAATATTATTAAGGAAATAGTAAAATATTTAGGGAGGTATTTTGAAGAAAATCTTTCTAGAGAAATGGGCTTAAGTATGCAAGCATGTGTTCTTAGCTGCTAGCAGTGAAAGCTAACAAAATAATCTGATAGCTTAGCAACAGAATCAAACACACACCTTTAAAATGCCATTAATAAAAGGGTTAAAATGCATAAGCACGGACGGCGCGTTATGATCAATCTTCTGTGTTTAAAATCACCCTTTAAATAAAGTTTGTCTTAACTTTAAAAACACACAGACAAAGAACACAAAACTGAACATGTGTGCTGCAGATAGTCTGCTAGCACCAAGATAGCTGAGTTCAACACAAACAAAACCAAACTTCATAAAATGAAAAACGTTTAGATCATTTAATTCTAAATCACTTCTATATTATTCTTCCCAAACACTTAACCTCATGAACTGTGGTGTCCAAGGCGGCGAAGTTTGAAGAAAGCATCCACAGTGAACAATGGTTAGCTACAGCTTACCTCCGTAGCTGTGGGTGAAAGACGGCTCGCTCTGTCCGCCAACCAACTGCACAGTTACTGTAACCACGGAGATGCGGTGCCGGTCTCCTTCCTTCAGACTGGGAAAACCGCTCCACTCGGCTTCGTAGAGACAACGTCTCTGCAGGGAATTCTCTGGAACACAGTTTGCTTCTGCAGGCCTCAGAGAGAAAGTCAAGCAACGCTTGTGCTTTAATTCCCGTTCATGAATGAATCTTCCGGATACACAGACTATTTCATTCGTACTTAACTTTGATCGATGATTGTATGACACCCTTGGATCCAGTTGAATAGTTATGTCTGTTTGCCAGCAAAGAGACATTAGCGAGCTGGGTCTCTCTGTCCAGGTCCCTGTGTGACCCACGTAGAAGAAGTCGGTTCCTTGGGAAGGTGGGGGTTTTATACGGGCAGTGGCATCATGGGAAGTTACCCCCCCCCCCTTCCTAAGTTGCTGGAAGTTGGTTAATGCAATTTGTTTTGAAAGTTTCAAAAACGTTTGTACCGCATCTTTCATGTTGTATCCATGGCTGTGGGTCCCAACAGAGCTTTGGAGCATCATGACTCCACCAAAACTATAACTGAACAATACCACAACCGTTGACCACGTTTTAGGTCATACCTTTTATTCACATGCCAGAGAAATTGTCAGAGTTATGGAATTTTTCTTTGTCTGTATGAAGCTTTAATTAACACAACACGCCCCCTTTCCCACTAGCTTCAGTGCACTACTGGTCAACTGGCTGAAACAAGGCTTCCACACCTTTTCCTTGCCAACTAGACAAATTCAGCTCGTTGGACATATTTTCATTCTCAAAAGACATCCACAGTATGGAAACTAGAATACTATCGCCCATCACTTATAAACTACAGCTGGCAAGCTACAATGGTCATGTGTCTTAAGTAGACAACTGCAAGCTCTACTTGAACAGCTAACATACACTTACACAAACTTTATGGTTCTGTTAATATTGTATGTGATTTGTTTCAGAAGTCAGAGCTCGATGCTGGGAATGGTGGCACACCTGTGTTAAGAGTATTCTAGTTGGAATGGGGAAGATTTTGTAATTTCTTTTGACCTTAGTCACTATTTGCTATTGAAGTCTGCAACATTTTATTCCTCTTTATTTAATGTGTTCACTACCAGAGGAACATGTAAATGGTTTGATATAGGACAAACCATAGTATGTTTTAATACATATTTTATGCCTGGAACTTTCACTACATTCAACATGCAGGACATTCATGTTGTACACAAATATGTTAAATCGGCGAGCTTCATCATTCAAGTTAGAATAGTTATTTCATGGGTTGTTTATGTTGATTTTTCAACTTGAAACAAGAAACATCTGACTTCTGAGTACAAAGACAATGCACCAAACAAGCATCATGACAAAATGACTAATACTTTGAACATTAAGTATGTATACTTGAAAATAACTACTAAATTTAGCTTCTCTTCAGTTTTGGTTGAGTCTATCAGTCACGAAAATGTATTATTTTTTTATTCACTAGTGAAATCTGGACTGGAGACAAAATAAAAACAAAATAAATGGGATGTTTAGTTCCTTACAAAATAGTGCTAAATTGTTGACTTGTCTTGTCTAATCCAATATCATGTATTCACTTTACACTCGGGCCTGAAAACAAGATGAAAATTAAAAGCAAGTGATGACAGAGCAATACCTGCACTGACCAACCTTTTATCGACATTGTTTCCACAGTTGGCTCATTATGGATTACCTAACAGAAATGGAGAGAATATGGGTTAGCCGGTTGATGCAATCTAGCGTCACCACTGCACAGTTGGCGTTCATGTACAGATAGGCCTCTAATGGCTTGGGTTGTTTTTGCACAGACTCATTGATAAACAGACTCTGTGACACACAGAAAGACACACGCAGAAGTGAACTCAAAGACGCACAACACCGGTAGATAATTGGACAGGAAACCTTACTCTAGATCAAAGATTTCTGTGCCAGCTGAAATTCTGCCCGGTCCACCAATGAGTCTCCAGACTGTGAAAAATGTAAGACAGAAAACAGGGTGGAGGGAAAAAAAAGCCACAATGACAAATCACCAACGTTCGTTCCAGAGAGAGAAAGATTTGTTGGAGACGCAACATGATGCATAATGAAAATAGATGCATGTACAAAGGCATTCTGGGCACGCTGTTGGTCTCCATTTAAAATCAATCCTGTCAATGCATCATAAGTTATTTTGACAGGGAGCAAGAGGCACTTCAGGAAACACCAGTTTAATGATGTCTTTAACCTGCCGGTAATTGACCTCCATATTGAAAGGGAGAAATCGTATTAAAAGCCCGGGGCAGGCGATTATAGTTCTCTGCTAGTTCTGCACACTATACATCATTTCTGATCAGGCCTGGGTCAGCATAAACCAAAGTGTTTTTCTTCCCCCTTGCAGAAAAAAACAGAGGTCTGTATACAGTAGTGAATGACTCTACTGGTGCTGGAATAGATTTATGTTCCGCGTCTACTGCTGCTTTGTGCTTTCACGGCATGCTTGGGTTGTTTTTACCCTAAATATAAAGAAACAGATACAGACAAAGCCTGAGAAACCTGAGTATTTTGGGAGTTTTCAGAGAATACTGCAGTACACAATCAGAGTAGCATGAAAAGGAACAATACATTGCAGAAGCTTTTAATGTAAAATAGACTTGCACACTTGCACTCCAGCACAAACAACAAGCTTACAACCAGCACCATACAGCAAAAAAGCAGTGTGAATACACACCATCTGGCTGCATTAAGGAAGCAAATAACATTAGATTTATGTGTGAGCTCTGGGAGTGAGAAATTGTAGTCTGCTATCAATTTGCTTTCACCTTGTCATGTTGCTCAAAATTTTAACCCCACATCTAATCAAATTCATTCACTTCTGTTTTGTGGAAACCTGCCAGAGCTTGACACTGACTGCCATGTTTCATGGTGCCAGTTGTATCAACAACGCACAGCCCTCCACAGCCAGCACCATACAGACATCATCTGTTTGTATACCCCAACCACGGCCAGCATCAGCTTGCAGAGACATGAGTGCTAGCCGCTGTCCACAGACGGCAAAACCCGTTCCAATTTAATTAATACTAGAGCAGCCTAACCAGGCATCTTGATCCACCCTTCTTTCCTTTCTGGCCTTTTCAGCTTTCTTAACCCCACATCTTTCTTTAGCTGGTAAAATAGGTTTGGATTCAGTCATGGCTACATGAGAACAAGTTGGTACTTTCCTGTTGAAAGGAGGTGATCTGGGAATCATAAGTACTTAGTTTCTAAAACCTCTATTTAGGCAAACGTTCCTGGATCCATGGTCAGTAAACAGGGTCAAGGTGATCCCAGTGAGGATAAGTTATGATTTCAATGTTAAAGTTCAGCGTAGACTTCAATTACACACAAGTGAATGGATCCATGGTGAAAGCATGTAGTTACACATTTGTTTCTCCCTCCATATCTGTCAGCTTGTAATAAAAAAAGCACAACTGCTCCTATAAAGGTCATCAATAACATAAGAAATGTATGATGACAAGCATCAATATATCTCAGTATATTTTGGATCGATGGATTTTAATTGAAGAAGGAGTCCTATCGGCTGTGGTTGGCTTGTGGGACTCCTGAGGCGGCTGACGGGTACCGTGAAGCCAAGCGTGCTGCGGCCCGGGCTGTGGCAGAGGCAAAAACTCGGGCCTGGGAAGAGTTCGGTGAGGCCATGGAGAAGGACTACCGGTTGGCCTCGAAGCGATTCTGGCAAACCGTCCGGCGCATCAGGAGGGGCAAGCAGGGTTTGCCAACACTGTTTATAGTGGGGGCAGAAGACTGCTGACCTCAACTGAGGACATTATCGGGCGGTGGAAGGAGTACTTCGAGGATCTCCTCAATCCTGCCATCACACATTCCGTGGTGGAAACAGAGGCTGGGGACTCGGGGTTGGACTCTTTCATCACCCAGGCTGAAGTCACCGAGGTGGTTAAAAAGCTCCACGGTGGCAAGGCTTCGGGGGTGGATGAGATCCGCCCGGAGTACCTCAAGTTTCTGGATGTTGTAGGGCTGTCATGGTTGACACGCCTCTTCAACGTTGCGTAGCGGTCGGGGACAGTGCCTCTGGACTGGCAGACTGGGGTGGTGGTCCCCCTTTATAAGAAGGGGGACCGGAGGGTGTGTTCCAACTACAGGGGGATCACACTCCTCAGCCTCCCTGGTAAGGCCTACGCCAGGGTATTGGAGAGGAGAGTCCGACCGATAGTCGAACCTCGGCTTCAGGAGGAGCAGTGTGGTTTTTGTCCCGGCCGTGGAACACTGGACCAGCTCTATACACTCTACAGGGTGCTCGAGGGTTCATGGGAGTTTGCCCAACCGGTTCACATGTGTTTTGTGGACCTGGAGAAGGCATTCGACTGTGTCCCTCGTGATGCCCTGTGGGGGGTGCTCCAGGAGTATGGAATCGGGGGCCCTTTATTAGGGGCCATCCGGTCCCTGTACGAGCGGAGCAGGAGTTTGGTCCGCATTGCCGGCACTAAGTCGGACCTGTTCCCAGTGCATGTTGGACTTCAGCAGGGCTGCCATTTGTCACCGGTCCTGTTCATAACTTTTATGGACAGGATTTCTAGACGCAGCCAAGGGCCGGAGGGGGTCTGGTTTGGGGACCAGTGGATTTCGTCTGTTCTTTTTGCAGATGACGTGGTCCTACTGGCCAACTCTAGCCAAGACCTACAGCATGCGCTGTGGCGGTTCGCAGCCGGGTGTGAAGCGGCTGGGATGAGGATCAGCTCCTCCAAGTCTGAGGCCATGGTACTCGACCGGAAAAAGGTGGCTTGTCCTCTTCAGGTTGGAGGGGAGTTCCTGCCTCAAGTGGAGGAGTTTAAGTATCTCGGGGTCACGATTGAGGGAAGAATGGAGCGGGAGATCGACAGACGGATCGGTGCGGCTGCCACAGTAATGGGGGCGCTGTGCCGGTCCATTGTGGTGAAGAGAGAGCTGAGCCGAAAAGCAAAGCTCTCAATTTACTGGTCGGTCTACGTCCCTACCCTCACCTATGGCCATTAACTTTGGGTCATGACCAAAAGAACGAGATCCCGGATACAAGCGGCTGAAATGAGCTTCCTCCGTAGGGTGGCCGGGCACTCCCTTAGAGATAGGGTGAGGAGCTCGGCCATCCAGGAGGGGCTCAGAGTAGAGCCGCTGCTCCTCCACATCGAGAGGAGCCAGTTGAGGTGGCTCGGGCATCTATACCGGATGCCTCCTGGACGCCTTCCTCGGGAGGTGTTCCAGGCACGTCCCACCGGGAGGAGGCCCAGGGGACGGCCCAGGACACGCTGGAGGGACTATGTCTCTCGGCTGGCCTGGGAACACCTTGGGCTCCCCCTGGAGGAACTGGAGGAGGTGTCTGGAGAGAGGGACATCTGGGCATCTCTGCTGAGTCTGCTGCCTCCGCGACCCGGTCCCGAATAAGCGTAAGACGACGAGTACGAGTATGAGGATTTTAATTGAATGTCTTAGAAATATGTTTTTTTTCTAAACAAGCAGTTGGATGGATTACATATTATTTTGATGATGGGGTCAAGGTGATCCCAGTGAGGATTAGATATGATTTCAATGTCAAGATTCAGCATAGAGCCCGATTATACACAAGCGAATGTTAAGTCTACAGGTAGTCCTGCTTTAAACATAGATATTTTATCCACTTTTAAACAAAGCAAACCTGATAAGTCTGAAAGGGGTCTAAACTAAACATATTTACCACATAAACAATGGAAAATTGGTAGACCTAAGAAGCCTGTACATCATGCAGAAAATACCAGAAAGCTCTTACAGGAGAGATTCATTTTGATTCAGTATGAATAAAATAATTACATCACTTTTTCAGCTGTGATATTGTGCAGAAAAAGACTGTAAATACACTCACCAGCCACTTTATTAGGTACACCTGTCCAACTGCTTGTTAACGCAAATTTCTAGTCAGCCAATCACATGGCAGCAATGCATTTAGACATGTAGACATGGTCAAGATCTGCATTTCAAACCGAGCATCAGAATGGGGAAGAAAGGTGATTTAAGTGACTTTGAACGTGCCATGGTTGTTGGTGCCAGACGGGCTGGTCTGAATATTTCAGAAACTGCTGATCTACTGGGATTTACTACCATCTCTAGGGTTTACAGAGGATGGTCTGAAAAACAGAAAATATCTAATGAGCTGCAGTTCTGGGGGCACAAATGCCTTGTTGATGCCAGAGGTCAGAGGATAATGGCCAGACTGGTTCGAGCTGATAGAAAGGCAACAGTAACTCAAATAAGCATCCGTTACAATCAAGGCATTCAGAAGAGCATCTCTGAACGCACAGCACGTTGAACCTTGAGGCGGCTTGGCTACAGCAGCAGAAGACCACACTGAGTGCCACTCCTGTCAGCTTAGAACAGGAAACTGAGGCTACAATTTGCACAGGCTCACCAAAATTGGACAATAGAACATTGGAAAAACGTTGCCTGGTCTGATGAGTCTCGATTTCTGCTGCGGCATTCGGAAGGTAGGGTCAGAATTTGGCATCAACAACATGAAAGCATGGATCCATCCTGCCTTGTATCAACGGTTCAGGCTGCTGCTGGTGGTGTAATGGCGTGGGGGATATTTTCTTGGTACACCTTGGGCCCCTTAGTACCAATTGAGCATTGTGTCAACACCACAGCCTACCTGAGTATTGTTGCTGACCATGTCCATCCCTTTATGACCACAGTGTACCCATCTTCTGATGGTTACTTCCAGCAGGATAACGTGCCATGTCATAAAGCATGAATCATCTCTGACTGGTTTCTTGAACATGACAATGAGTTCACTGTACTCGAATGGCCTCCACAGTCACTAGATCTCAATCCAATAGAGCACCTTTGGGATGTGGTGGAACGGGAGATTCGCATCATGGATGTGCAGCTGACAAATCTGCAGCATCTGTGTGATGCTATCATGTCAATATGGACCAAACTCTGAGGAATGTTTCCAGTACCTTGTTGAATCTATGCCATGAAGGATTAAGGCAGTTCTGAAGACAAAAGGGGGTACAACCCGGTACTAGCACGGTGTACCGAATAAAGTGGCCGGTGAGTGTATGTTTTGGTTTGTAAAAAGTGGAGGCTTTTGATTTTATGATAGAAATAAGTACAGCTTTTATGAAAAATCCAAATTTGTAGAATTTACCTTTTTTTCTGCTATTGACTGTGGAGATATACTGTCATCCTCATTGTCACTGCTCTACACTGCTCCACACTGTAATGGTCATACGTACAAGCTTGTCGCCACAGTAACTGCAGCATGTTCATACAAAAAGCCATTCTGGACAAAGTCCTTCTGTACAAACAAGGAAATCCCACCCATTGTTTAACTGGCATTTTTAAAACTGGACTCTGAAAGAAGGTTCATGAGTTGAATGAAGGAAAACAATGTCACAAGGACACAAGGAAATGAATGGAGATGCTGGTGTGTTGTTGAAAAAGGTAGAACAGAGGATGCCTGCATGCTTGATTGTAATTGCAGTCATGGTTTATGGCTTCAGGAGTCACAGGGTGGAATTAGAAGGAGTGATGGTAGTTTGACTGAGGATGAATTAGAATGAGGGATGACAGGAAAGGCAGAGTAAGGATGTGCCCATATGCTGCTGGGATGGAGGAAATCTCTGAAAGGAGATTTCACCTGGGCCAAGTCCCCCCACCGCCTATGGATCAGGTCCAAAGTTGAGCGGACCAAAACTCAGAAAGACAGAGAGAGAGAGAGAGAGGAAAAATCAGACAGGAGGCTAAAACATGACATCCTAATCAACCACCCAAAAAAAAAAAAAAAACAGGCTGCTGGGAAGCCAAGGTGTAACTGCTCCTCTTTTTCCCTTTTATTCACAATAAAATGCATTGACATCATACTATTTAATATAGCTAAAATTAATGATAATAATATAAGCCATCTAATGGATGACAGAAATAGAAATTTACACATCTTGACAGTTAAAAACACATTTTTCTAATTGTGATAAGTTGCTATATATGATGAATCTACACCACACTATGTAGTGAGAAAATTAGGAGAAATATAAAATGTTTGAATTTTACCAACCATCAAATAAACAATGTAGGAATGTAAAAAAATTATTTTGTATTACATTTTTTAGAGAAAGAAACATACTCACAGAATTGGAAATAAATTTTTTAAGAATCCAAGCAATAAGAAGAAAATCAAATACTCAAATAACATGCAGAATTATCTCAGTCTATTTGTTTTTCTGTCTGCCTTTATACAAAATATTAGCTGTCCTGAAACTTCTAAGAAGTTCCAAGATAATCAAATACTTATGCAATAAAATGCAAATTAATTACTTAAAACACAATCAAAAATGTGATTTTTGTTTTAGATTTTGTCACTCACAATTAAAGAGTACAAAAAAATTTAAGACGTTTACATGCTTTGCAACTGTTAAACCTGCAAAACCTGCAGTGTATCAAATACTTGATCTCCCCACTGTACATTAGTTAGAATGGCCCAGTCAAAGTCTAAACCTTTCTTCAACAATTTCAAAATCTGTGACATAAACAGATGTTCTACATCCAGTCTAAGTAAGCCCGAGTTATTTAAAAAGTCAGTCATTTTCTACCGCTTATTCCATGGTGGGTCACAGGGAAGCCGGTGCCAATCTCCAGCAGTCTATGGGTGAGAGGCAGGGTACACCCTGGACAGGTTGCCAGTCCATCACAGGGCAACACACAAACAACCATGTACACACTCATTCATACCAATTAATCTAACAGCCATGTCTTTGGACTGTGGGAGGAAGCCGGAGTACCCGGTGAGAACCCACGCATGCATGGGGAAAACATGCAAACTCCATGCAGAAAGACCCATGGATGGGAATTGAACCCAGGACCTTCTTGCTGCAAGGCAACAGTGCTACCAACTGCACCACCATGCAGCACTCTTTAAAAAGTGAATAGGCAAATATTTGAGTCTCTTCACGTGTTAAGCTGGCAACAACACCTCCAAAGACCTGCCGGTGGTTCTACCAAGGATCAGTAAATGCCAGATCTTTTTTTTTTTACTTCACAACTTTATGCGGCTCTGTGTTGGTGTGTTATGGAGGACCAATCCTGGCATAATTAAGAACAAATGCAAGAATAAATAAATGAACAGTTTACTAAATGAATTGAAATACATTGATGTTTGTGGTTATTTCGTGTCAGTTCATACTCTTCTCTTGACTTATACCTCTGTACAATGAGATGCTTTTTGTTCTTTATAACTCCTCTGCAAAGGTACCGTTAGTCTTTATCTAAAGTATGCAAATGAATAAATGTGAGGGATATTCTTACTAGGATAGCTGAACTTTATTTCAAGATAGTCAGATCCATAATAATGAATCACAGTTGTAAACTGTATAGGATATGTGCCACATTAATGGTAGAAAAATGTTGAAAGGATTTTATAGGCGCTTGTTTTACATCACAAAACACTGCATTTTACAGGAATGTGCACACTTTTTCAAGCTGCTGTGTAAATGCTGGTACACATTGCACTGAAATGTTAGTATGGATCTCAACAAAAATAAACCTGACTGTGTGAAAATCCTAAAACTAAAGAATTAATCCTGACATTGTACATCTGATGATAGTCAAATCTGTTATTTTTCTTTATAAAAAGGCATTCCAGCCAGTCCTAACCCAGCTGGTCTTACACTATACAAACACAGTCATCCTGTCACCAATGCTGAGAGCAACAGAAGGGGCAACACAGGACAGGTGGTGGCTACATGTGATTCATTGTTCCTGTAAGAAAGCACAAGTCCCACTGGTCTTCAAACACTCCTCTTTCTCCTTATTTCTTTCGTCTTTCTTCCTCTTCACCCACTCTTATCTGTCCTTCCTCCTTCTCTTTCTCAGATTAGGTGTGAAGAATAATTATCGAGTACTGAGGAGTACTGGGTGGACTGGATACTCATGGGAGCCTGGTCACTTTGCCATCAAATGTCCCTGGCAACACAGATGACGCTGCATCTGTAATGAGAGAGCTCAACTGTATCATGTCTGAGTGAATCTCTGTCACTGAAATGTGGTCAACACTTGGAGCAGGTTTTGTAGCCCAGGTCGAATTGGTTTGTTTTTGATTTTTTTTTTTACAGCATTTATGTGTTTCCCTTTTCAGATTCATCAAACTTTCTGTTGTTTGGATTTATTGTCTAATGAAATTAATGTTTGAACATTTTCATCACAAAGACTTTGGATGCAAAAAGAAGAGCTGATGAGATACTTTACATCTCATCAGCTCTTCCACAAATGTCATTGTATTATACTGGGACTTTTGGTGACTGACCAACACAAAGTATTGTATAATTGTTAAGAGGAAGAAAAATGATACATCAGTTTAAGTATGGTGTGCTGCATTTGTATCTGCTTGACTTGAGTCATTCCATTCTACCTCTGGCTGAATGTTTAGGGTTTTTGTCCTGCTGGAAGGTCAACCTCCTCAGTCAGAAAGGTTAGGGTTCATGTGTCTTGATTTTAAACAGAGAGGGAGTGAGGACTTGGTACGAGCAGCCCCTAGATGCTGCTGATAAAAGCATAACTCACTCGTCTCCCCCGTCTCCCTTTCTGTGGCATGTAGGAGGGAAAAGCACTTAGAGCAGACATGAGTGATAAACAATACAAACGTTTTCAAACCCGAACACACCGAAAGACAGGGCCATGTGGATCATCGGTAGAGGGTGAGCATTAAGTTGTTGCCAGTAGAAGCTTGGACGATGCCCCTCTCCAGAAAGGTGTCACAGGTAGACACAGAGTCAGGCCAGGTGTAGCTTCTAGGAAGAGAAAAGAGAGAGAAAACAGTTAAAAGCTGAAATAACAGCAAATAATGCAAAATTGGAGAGGAGAGTGAGAATGTAGCGAAGAGGGTGAAAGTGGTCATTATGTCCTCCAGCAGCCTAAGCCTATAGCAGCATAACTACAGAGATACAGGGGTTGGAAAATGAAACTGAAACACTTGTCATTTTAGTGTGGGAGGTTTTATGGCTAAATTGGACCAGCCTGGTAGCCAGTCTTCATTGATTGCACATTGCACCAGTAAGAGCAGAGTGTGAAGGTTCAATTAGCAGGGTAAGAGCACAGTTTTGCTCAAAATATTGAAATGCACACAACATTATGGGTGATATACCAGAGTTCAAAAGAGGGCAAATTGTTGGTGCATGTCTTGCTGGCGCATCTGTGACCAGGACAGCAAGTCTTTGTGATATATCAAGAGTCACAGTATCCAGGGTAATGTCAGCATACCACCAAGAAGGACGAACCACATCCAACAGGATTAACTGTGGACGCAAGAGGAAGCTGTCTGAAAGGGATGTTTGGTGCTAACCCGGATTGTGTCCAAAAACCATAAAACCACGGCAGCCCAAATCACGGCAGAATTAAATGTGCACCTCAACTCTTCTGTTTCCACCAGAATTGTCCGTCGGGAGCTCCACAGGGTCAATATACACGGCAGTGCTGCTATAGCCAAACCTTTGGTCACTCATGCCAATGCCAAACGTCGGTTTCAATGGTGCAAGGAGCGCAAATCTTGGGCTGTGGACAATGTGAAACATGTATTGTTCTCTGATGAGTCCACCTTTACTGTTTTCCCCACATCCGGGAGAGTTACGGTGTGGAGAAGCCCCAAAGAAGTGTACCACCCAGACTGTTGCATGCCCAGAGTGAAGCATGGGTGTGGATCAGTGATGGTTTGGGCTGCCATATCATGGCATTCCCTTGGCCCAATACTTGTGCAAGATGGGCCACTGCCAAGGACTACCGAACCATTCTTGAGGACCATGTGCATCCAATGGTTCAAACATTGTATCCTGAAGGCGGTGCCGTGTATCAGGATGACAATGCACCAATACACACAGCAAGACTGGTGAAAGATTGGTTTGATGAACATGAAAGTGAAGTTGAACATCTCCCATGGCCTGCATAGTCAACAGATCTAAATATTATTCAGCCACTTTGGGGCATTTTGGAGGAGCGAGTCAGGAAACGTTTTCCTCCACCAGTATCACGTAGTGACCTGGCCACTATCCTGCAAGAAGAATGGCTTAAAATCCCTCTGACCACTGTGCAGGACTTGTATATGTCAGTCCCAAGACGAATTGACGCTGTATTGGCCGCAGAAGGAGGCCCTAAACCATACTAATAAATTATTGTGGTCTAAAACTAGGTGTTTCAGTTTCATTGTCCAACCCCTGTAGCTCAAGATAACCTAAGCCACTCTAACTATAAGCTTTATTAAAAAGGAAAGTTTTAAGCCTAGCCTTAAAAGTAGACAGTTTGTCCATCTAGAGCCCACTGATGGCCATTGTTATACTAAAAACCACAACGATTGGGATACCTCTCTCTGTCAGATTGACCATAACCATTGGAAAAGAGAGGGGGTCATACAGGTAGCAGAAATGGAGGGTGTGTTTGCACCTCAACTATAACTGAGCCGGTTTAGGCTAAACCTGACTCCCCCTTACTCCATCCAACAGGGAGGGAAGAAGATGGAGGTGAAAAATAAGGAAGATAGCTCAGGATAACCTAAGCCACTCTAACTATAAGCTTTATCAAAAAGGAAAGTTTTAAGCCTAGCTTTAAAAGTAGACAGGGTGTCTGCCTCACGGACTAAAACTGGGAGCTGATTCCACAGGAGAGGAGCCTGGTAATTGGAAAGGATCTGCCTCCCATTCTGCTTCTAGAGACTCTAGGAACCATCAGTAAACCTGCAGTCTGAGACGAAGTGCTCTGTTAGGAACGTATGGAACAATCAGATCTCTGATGTATGATGGAGCTAGATCATTAAGGGCTTTATATGTGAGGAGGAGAATTTTAAATTCTATTCTGGGTTTAACAGGGAGCCAATGAAGGGAAGCTAAAATAGGAGAAATATGATCTCTCTTTTTAATTTTCATCAGAACTCTTGCTGCAGCATTTTGAATCAGCTGAAGGCTTTTAACTGCATTTTGTGGACATCCTGATAGCAAAGAATTACAACAGCCCAGCCTTGAAGTAACAAATGCATGGACTAGTTTTTCAGCGTCACTCTTGGACAGGATATTTTTAATTTTGGCGATGTTCCGGAGATGAAAGAAGGAAATCCTAGAAACCTGTTTAATATGGGATTTAAATGACATGTCCTGGTCAAAAATAACACCAAGGTTTTTTACTTTATTATTGGAGGTCAATTTAATGCCATCCAGGTTAAGTGATTGACTAAGCAGTTTCTTTTTTAAAGACTCCAGTCCAAAGACGACAACGTCTGTCTTATCTGAATTTAGAAGCAGAAAATTTAAAGTCATCCAAGTTTTTATGTCTTCAAGATATACTTGTAGTCTATCTAACTGGTTGGGCTCATCAGGATTCATGGATAAGTAAAGCTGAGTGTCATCAGCGTAACTGTAAACATTTATTCTATGCTGCCTGATAATTTGACCTGGAAGCATATATATAGTAAAGAGAATTGGCCCAAGTACTGAACCCAAGTACTGAACCCTGTGGTACTCCACAATTAACCCTGGAGTTTAAAGATGATTTATCATTTACATGAACAAACTGGAATCTGTCAGACAATAAGATTTAAACCAGCCTAGCGCTGTTCCCCTGATCCCTACAGCATATTCCAGCCTTTCTAAGAGAATATTATGATCGACTGTATCAAATGCAGCACTGAGATCTAACAGAACCAGTACAGACACAAGTTCATTATCTGAGGCCATAGGAATATCATTAATGACTTTCAGCAGAGCTGTTTCAGTGCTATGATGAGCTCTGAAGCCTGACTGAAACTCTTCAAACAGGTCATTGCTGTGTAAATGCTCACACATTTGATTAGCAACTATTTTCTCAAGAATTTTAGATAAGAATGAAGGATTTGATATAGGTCTGTAATTTTTTAAGTCATCTCGATCAAGCGAAGGTTTCTTAAGCAAAGGTTTAATTACAGCTACCTTAAAAGCTTGTGGTACATATCCATTTACTAAGGATAGATTAATCATATCTAAAATGGGGCTGGTAATCAGAGGGAACACTTCCTTAAATAATTTGGTTGGGAATGGGTCTAACATACAAGTTGAAAGTTTAGATGAAGCTAATATTTCTAATAACTCAGGAAGCTTCACAGGATCAAAACAGTCCAAACACAGATCAGGTTCTACAGTTACTTCCAATGTTGTCTCACTTGCTGAGGATGAAGTAATCATCTTTGGGAGTATGTCAAAGATTTTACTTTTAATAGAATAAATTTTATTTTGGAAGAATCCCATAAAGTCATGGCTGCTAAGAGCTAAGGGAATCGATGGCTCAACAGAGCTGTGACTCTGTGTACGTTTAGCAACTGTACTAAAGAGAAACCTAGGATTATTCTTGTTCTCTTCTATTAATGATGAGAAATAAGCTGTTCTAGCTTGGTGAAGTGTCTTTTTATACAACAGTAGGCTATTTTTCCAGATTAAGTAGGAATGCTCTAGGTGTGTAGAGCGCCATTTTCTCTCCAATTTTCTAACATTGTGCTTTAAAGTACGCAGCTCTGAATTAAACCAGGGAGATGGCCTCCTATGAATTATTACCTTCTTTTTCAAGGGGGCTGCATTGTCTAATGCACCACGCAATGATGAAGTAACACTATGAACAAGAGAATCAATTTGTGAAGGGGAAGAAACAAAATGATTGCCCTCCATTGTGCTTTTCAGTGATAATGAGGAAATTAAAAGTGGAACAGATTCTTTAAAGGTTGTTACAGCATTGTCTGATAGTGATCTACTACAATGAAATTTTCTTTCAGATGTGGAGTACTCTGTTAAATTAAACTGAAAGGTTATTAAAAAATGGTCAGACAGTACAGGGTTATGAGAAAAGATTGTTATGTCTTTACACTCAATGCCATATGTCAGCACAAGGTCCAGAGAATGAAGATAAAGGTGGGTAGGTTTGTTAATGTTTTGAACAAAGCCAATTGAGTCTAAGATAGCATTAAAGGCTATATTTAAGCTATCACTTTCAGTGTCAACATGAATGTTAAAATCCCCCACTATAATAACCTTTTCTGTATTTAACACTAAATCAGATAAAAGGTCTGAAAACTGATCTAAAAATTGAGAGTAAGGGCCTGGTGGACGGTACAAAACAACAAACAGAAGTGGTTTTAGTGCTTTGCAATTTGGCTGAGGAAAACTAAGGATTAAATATTCAAAAGAGTTGCAGCTATTGATTGGTCTGGGACTAGTCAATAAATTGGACTGAAAGATGGTTGCTACTCCTCCTCCTCGCCCAGTATTTCGAAAATAGAAATGCATGGCACACATTTAAGATTATTTGCAGAAAAAAAATATGTCTCATTTTCCTTTCATTTCTCAAGTATGTGAAATCAAACATAAGAGAATAATAATAGAAGTAAAGCTTAATCTTTAAAGCTAATTCAAACTTTAAAATAATAATAAAAAAGTATTATAACTGTTAGGGTTTTTATGACTTTTGTATTGTTTATCACTCATCTAAGTGTTTTTCCCTCCTTACATGTTACAGGAAGGGAGATGGTCACAAGAATGAGTTATGCTTTTATTCTTTTATTCTTTTATTCTTTTATTATTTTATTAGCAGCATCTGTGGGCTATTCACCATGTCCCCACTTTCCACTTCTTCTGTTTGTTTATAATCAAGACAAATGAACCCTGTTAATTGTGCTTTAATTTGGGAAGATAAGTTTGGTTTTTCACAAAGTGGAAGTTTGAGTGTAAATAAGTTAAATAGTTTCAATAGTTTCAAGTAAAACAGTTGATGGATGGAGATGAGAAAAATAAGAAACATAAGAAAAAGATTAAAAAGCACAGCGTGCATCAATTAAGGTGTTAAAGAGTTTCCTGCAGGAAGTTTCGTTTGTCTTAAATATTGCGATCAGTCGGAAAAGAAAGGAGTATAGTGCATGTTATGGTGGACAACTGACTGACTGACTGATAATATTTCTGTGTGCAAAATCTGAACCTATACTAAACTTTTTCATCTGCCTCTCTCACACACACACACACACACATATACATACATATATGGGATTTGAGCGCAACATCTGCATTTTTGAGTCTGGACTTTAGAAACCTGCCCTTCATGGCTACTCCACCTTCTTCAGCACGGCCTGAAAGAGAGAGATCTGTCTGCCTGTCTGTCTGCCTGCCTGCTGCAAATCACAGTGTGAGTTTCCACCAGAACGAAACTCAGAAGAAGTCTGGCCCCACTGAGATGGACAATGATCCATGCTGCTGAGCGATACACTGGATTTATATTGAAAGCACATCTTATGCGGGCAAAAGAGAAACAGGCCGGAGCAAAGTTTTTCTCCCTCCTGGAGAAGTTAAAGTGGACAAGAAGGATTGAACGTCCCACCAACAGACCTGAAAGGCCTGGGTTGTTTTTTGGACTGATAGACTGCCATGGCACACAGTCCTCTGACTCTGGAGTGATTAAGAAACTGATGGGGGTAACGTACAAACACACCCACATTTGCATAAATCTTTTCCTATTTTCTGCAACAAAGAACGCTTATTAACCGCTGCTCATGTGACGCTTGCTTGACATTGACAGATAAAGCGGGTTAAAATATTATTTTAGGGTTAGAAAAGTATTTTCAAAAGGGTGATAACTTAGCTCATTTGATGCTTTCCGGTTAATTCTTTTAGAGCAGCAAGTTCTCTTTCGTTGTGGAATATACAGGGTCAATTATTCTAGTTATTAAAAGTTTTTAAAAAGCAGAGGAAGTTACAACATCTCCAAAACTCAGCAGTAACCAAGTGTTTCTATGTTATTCTCAGGACAGATCTCATGAAGGAGCATTTTCAAAACCCAGCGCATGCGTAACACCTGATGGGGTCTCTTTCAGGTATTATTTTCTGTTGTCAGAGTTTGTATCCCATAAATCTAATGGGTAGAGACCTCATTAAAACAGGCTTAGTTTTACTGCAGATGGTCTTCATACAGTCTCTGACACAGTACTTACAGTTTGGTGCAGTTTTTGTCCGCAAGTGCTAACTGACGCTTATGGAAAGTACAAATTAATTGTTTTTCACAGCAGCTGCTGGGAAGAGGTTATATTAGGTTTTTTCTTCCCTCTTCTGATTCATGCAGCGTGTTGATTTACACTGTACCTTATATCAGATCCTGACAAAAACTATGAAAGGCTTCGTTCTGCAGTTTCTTTCCCTTTGGGGAAGGAAAGGAAACCTAATCAGTTCTGTGCTGCACAGAAATATTAAAACACTTGTTATTTTCTAAGATATCACCAGCTAAAACTTTTAAACCTTTTGATTGGATTGGTTTTGTTAAACTCATTTTCCTTGGTAAAACAAACCTTTAAAATGAGAATGAAAAATGGGGTTATTTAGAAAGAATCTGATTGGACAGTGGTACCACACACAAAAATTAAACTAATCTCATGTTTCCTAAAAGACTCTGCATGAAAAGGCCTTCAGAACCGTGGAGTTATTTTCCACCACAGTAACAAGTTTTTTAAGCATGCTTTTTCTTTATTTTAAAACAGATCTGGTTTTTGTTTTGTTTTTGGCTTTTTAGCATAATGTTTGTCTGAAGCTTCTTATGAACTGTGTTAGGAGCAAATATGATCTGAGGTAAATTAGGAGCTGTGAACTAATAATTTTAAATCTGATTATTGTCCAAGCAGAAACAATATATTTAGCCAATCCTTCAATCTCTGCAGAAAGTTAACACCATTGTTCAATGCAGTAGTACTCAACTTGTGGTTCCTGGACTCCTGAAGCCCGTGAGCCATATATTTTGGGTCCATAAAATTATAATATTTAATTAAAGGTAGACCGATTAACTATTAAAATAGATCTAAGCCAATGATGGGTTCCAGTCATTTTGTGGCTTTGAAATGCAATAATACTCAAAATGTCTACTCTGGGGAACACAGATTGGAGTTGAAGAGTTTTGTTTTGGAACCAAGGTTAGGATTTTTATAACAGAATAAAGACAAATAAAATCCTTCATTTTAGGAAAAGAAAAGAAATAAAGGCAGAGAATCTAGGAGAAAACACTGGAAGCCACAGGCGCTGGAAAGGCCCATATCAGATCCTACTAGACACCCAGGAAAGCTGCAGGAAAACTCCAGCTTCCCCAGCTTCATCTGGCTTCCAGGACACAAGTCATCTTCCAACTGGATCATCCACGGCTTGAAAGGTGTGAGGACAGCGGACCACCACAAGACAAAGAACTGTAAGCTGATCACTGGCGAATGATTGAAGAGGTGGTTGAAGAACACTGTTCTTACAAGGGCACAATAATCCCTTGGGCAGTGCAACGTTATTTCAGAATCTACTTAAGGCCATTGCATTGCCTGAAAGTTAGAAATCATAAGGTCATTTGCCTCACTGCACACACACCACAGGGAGAGACACATAGGAAACATACAGGGAAGACCACTACACATTGCACATAACCTTTCTCTGGATGATGGACTGGCGACGTCTGCAACAGAGAGACAGTCAAACATGCGCCATGATGTTTATTCTCCTTAATTTCTTAACATTTGGTGGCTACTAGGCTCCTTTGCCAGGACAGCAAGGGTCAGCCAAATTCTTTTCTCCCACTTTGACAGCGAAACTGACTCTGAGGAGGAAATCTCAGATGCTTTTATCTAACTTTCATGTTTATTGCTTGATGTCTATCATTATGGTATTATTACAAATTTGAATGTGTTCATTTCCACCGTTGTTTAGTTGGACTATGGAAGCTTAACTTCCAGCAGGTTAGAGTTGCTGTTTCTAAATATATTTCTAGAGGAGCTTCCTACGACAGCAGTACCAGACTGGTAACAGGGCAGCTTGAAGCGTAGAAGCCACTCAGGAGAGGCAGCAGGATTTATGTTTTGTTTTAAGTTGTGTTTATAATTTGTTTTCTTTGAGGAAAAAAAACTTTGCTTTCAGTATCAGAAGAAAGGAGTTGTAATGAAAATTATTTTATGAAGTGTTCCAAAGGGTTTGACCTTTAGGTTACCTCACTCCTCAGAACATCTGTGTTAGGGGAGGAAGCTGCAAAAGCCATTATCAGATGTTTAGTGGTTAAGACCCATCATTTAGGGTGATGCCTTTGAAAGAGCAGTTAGGTCTGTTCCTAGATAACTTTGTCACCTCTGAACCCAAGGAGGGTCTGGGCCATAAAACACAGACTCTTTTAAGTGGAGATAACACCCATATACTCTTTAAATACTGTGTGTAAATGTTGACACCACACTGAACCCAAAGCAGATGACTATGCTGACACAGGAAAGGTATATATTACCGAGCTACAAAATAAAGACCACTACTCCTATGATGACATGTTGTAAATTAATATATCTCCAATGCTTGAGTGTATTCATAATTGTACTTCATAAAATGACCTTATAGCAGAAAATCGAAAGAAGTTGCTGTTTAAGTGGAATGAGAAGAAGTGCAATGATGATATGAACAAGGCTTGTTTTAATTCTTTTATTTTTTATTATTACATTTTGTTTCTTTGTTTTATTATATTGTTTCACTCTGCCATGATTGGTGGTTGCCTAGGGGCAGAGGAACCGTGTAAGTGTTTCCCACAAATAATCTGCTTTCCGTCCTGTGGGTTTGTGCTCACACACGAGTGTTTTCTTTTATATATATTTACTCATGACTTCTTCGTGATAAAACAGGGGGGGAACTGTTAGGGTTTTTATGACTTTTGTATTGTTTATCACTCATCTAAGTGCTTTTCCCTCCTTACATGTTACAGGAAGGGAGATGGTCACAAGAATGAGTTATGTTTTTATTATTTTGTTATTTTATTATTTTATTAGCAGCATCTGGGGGCTATTCACCAGGTCCCCACTTCCCACTTCCTCTGTTTGTTTATAATCAAGACAAATGAACCCTAACCTTTCTGACCCCACACACACACATAAACACACACACCCCCACCCTGAATGATGTTTGAACTGTGTGTGACCAAGCATGTATAAATAAAGAGAGAGGGGGCTAATACTTCATAGTCTGTAGTGCACAGCTACCCTTACCGCAAGTAAAACTGACTCTGTGTCGTTCCTTACCTCTGAGTTGATTAAATAATGCCTATCAATAACCACAAAAAAATGTACTGAAATGCAGTGAGGTTACTTAAAATGTCTCTGTGTTTTAAAGCTTTGTGAAACTAAACAACTCAAGCAACCATTATTAAGATTTGTGGGGTGGTTTGTGAACTTTAGGATTTTCGATATCATCATCCCATCAAAATATGTGATATTATGCCTGTTTTACTTGAATTAAGATATTTAATTTAAATCTTAAAACTCCTGTGAAACACAGACCAGTTAATAATGAAGGTCTTTGCTGAAGTAAACAACATTCCGTGGTATTTTTTCGGCTGAAGATCTGATCAAAGCTGAGGAAACATTCTTTTAGGATGATATCTGAACTTTTATTATCACTGTTGGATGCATTCTCATTGTGCACCGATTCACAACTTGTCCTCACCTCTTAATTGTTCATTCAATAAGAATATCAGGGATGTATGTTTAAGATTTTCTGAGAGTTTCTGAAGACATACAACAGATCTAAACTGAATGCAGGGAAACACACTACTAGAGCACTGGACTTGTCAGCATTATATGTTAAACATAACACAAATATCCTGACATAAAGTCTGAATCAATTGTCAAGTTGCAGGTTTTTGGACCAAGAAAACTGAGCCTTGATTTTTAGCCTTGATAAAGGATCCTTATTTTATGCTTGGAGGTGTCAGATGAACATAAATGTAACCACTCTAAAAATATAGTATAAAGACAGTGACTACATAATTCCATTTCAAGCTGTTGAACAAACACTTCGCTTAATCCCCAGATGGCATCAGGAAGCAGAAAAGATGGAGTTTCGCAGAAGCATCCATACAGATGAGTGGAAAGCTGTGAGTCTGTATAATAATGGTAGGGGCTGTTCCTGACACCCTGGCATGTCCTATAATCGGCTTTCCTCAATGACAGCAAGGAGCCCAGAAGCCCAGAGAGTCCTGTCTGTCTGCCTTACAAACGCACACACACACAAACACACACACACACACAAACACACACGCAAATACACACACAAACACCTGGCTTGAAATGCAGGAGGTCCTAGGCTGCCAGCTGAAGAGCAGGATGCACACTAAGTTGCAGAGGAGCTCACACAAATATTCTGAGTGCAGAATTAAACCAGCAAGAAGCAGCTTCTAGCCCAGAGAAGCAAAAGTGAAATGTGTAGCATGTGTATACATCACATGCACAAATACAAACATAGAAACATAAAAGAGTTAAACAAATTATATATCTGGCTCTGATATTTACTGCACTACCTGCACATAGACACCAGAGAGCACTGCTAAAAGGTATGATGAGGGCACATAAAGAAGGAAAAACAAGCACTGAATACATTTTACTCTTTATATTTCTAATTTGACTATATACATGAAATTCACAACAGATGTCAGTAACAATCTTGGTAATCCAGAAATACAAAGAAATCAAAACAAATTAGTCCTTAAATTAAGGTTTGTGTAATAAAGAGTAATGATGAAGCAAATAAGCATAAGCCACATGAAGAACAGCAGCTGCAAAAAGACATAGAAAGCCAAAAAAACACCTGAGATTTGTCAGTATTTTAAAAGCAACCCTGCCCCCTATCAGGACTAAACATTTTCATCTGATTTAACTTTTCAATGCCAAAGTATGAAGAAGAAGCATATTTGATGTGTAAAGAACTCTCTCAGGACCTTCACAATATTTCTGTTGCACAACATACTACTGACATTGGCTACCGACATGTTTCCAAACTTTTGAATGTTCCAGTGAGTTCTGATCCAGAAGTGGAAAACAACCTTTCAGTATAAACCCACAATTTCTAGGTACCTCTTGCAAGATTTATGACAGAGGACACAAAAGATTAATCTGAAGAGTTGATGAGGAGCCATGGGACAGAGTGAAAGACCTAGAGGTACAGGGTGTACTGTGTGGGAGTGTGGGTGGCTGGCATGCTGGGGCATCTCTGGGGTTTGCATGTGGGGTTGGCGGGGTGCCCAGTCCTTGGGGTGCTGTGGTGGCCTTCCTCCAATGCTTCCTTCTGTGGCTCTGGCCCCTGGCCGGGCACCGGGCTGCGGTTGGCGGTCAGGTGGGTGGGGCGGTGGAGCATGTCTTGTGCCTGCACTGGGGCAGATGGCGGGTTGTGCTTGGCGTGGAGCGGTTGGCCTGCCCAGTCTGGTTACCCAGCTGGTGCATGTTTCCCTCTCAAGAACTGGTGGGCTGGGGCTGCTAGCGCTGGCCGGATGGTTGGGCGGGCTTGGTGGTGTGCTGCTCTGCTGGCTGTTGTGTCCAGTGGGGGATCGGGGTGGCAGGCTAGAGGGTGGCGTGGAGGGGCTGCAGCATGTGGGGTGGGGGGTTGTGCCCTTTTCTTGGATGTGGGGTCTTGGATGGGCTGAATGGCGATGGTAGAGCTGAGCTGGATAATGTTTCTCCCTCGGCTATCGTTTCAGTGGCAGTGATGTGGGGTGTTTGTGTGGTTGAGTGGTTGTGGTGGGGGACGCCGGCCCCGGGTGCTTGCCTCTGGCCGGTGACCTCTTGCCGAGTGAGTTTGTCCTATCTTGGTGTGGGGTCAGGGGTTCCGTTGTGGGCGCAGTGCTCGGTGGTGTCTGGCCTGTTGCACCTATGGGCTGGGGTGGTGTTGAGCTGGGCCCGTGCCTTGCCGTTGTGGCATGCTATGTGGTGGGGGGCAGGATGCGGCACAGGTGCTTGGAGTGAGGCTGTATGTGGAGCTTGCGCTGTGTGGGTGTTGCTTCGTCTGCTTTTCAGGGATGTAGCTCACCTGTGGGGAGGGGATTCATGGTGTTTGGGTTCGGGGGCATGTGTTCAATATCTGTGTCCTGGTTGAGGCTGTCCCTGTGGGGAAATTCATGCAGGGGTTCATTGGGGGTGGGGGGCTCGTGGGACTCTCCCTTGCACTTCTCTGGGGGGGTTGAGGTAGTCCCGGCGATGGTTCTCCTGAGGTTCCTGTGCTCTGGGGGGCCTTTAGATGTCTATGGTTTGGATCTCCTCCGTTTATGTCTCAGGTCCAGGGGGACAGGTCTGTGGCTCTTCACACTCGCTCACACTCAGACCCACAGGTGTTTAGATTCAGGTGTTAACAGATACACAAATGTTCTATATTGAGCCACATTTACCACTAAATACATCTTGCATTCATAAGTATCCTTCGTAAAAAAAAACTGTTAATATAAACGTTTCTTCAGTGTAGAAGCAAGCAGGGTGTTATCTTGCATTCTCTTCATCCTTCTTTCTCTCCTTCATTCTTTTCTCCTCTCCCTTTTTCCTTTTTGTCCTACCTCTCTCTCTTTTGTGCTTCTTATTTTTTAACTTTTTGTTTCTGTCTCCGTGTCCGTAACAATTGAAATAATCCCAAAGCAGTTTTATAATAAAGTTTATTTTATAAATATCAAGCAGAGCTTTAAAGCGTTAGCTGTAATGCTCCACTTGTGAAAGTAAATCTGTTGGGCCTCTTTTGGCACTGCAGAAAAAAAAAATCTTGAACCTTGTTTAAGGTTTCTGCAGAAGACTTACAAAATCAATGAAATATTGGGAAAATGTAGTTTGGTCATATAATACCAAAATTCATAATTTTGAATGTGTTGCACACAGCATGTTTGGAGGAGAAATCCCCTGCAAATAACTCACAAAAAAACAATATCAACAGTGATGTTTGGAGGTGGGATAAGAAATCAGCGGAACTGAATAACAGAGTACAGATCAAGATTTGAAAACAGTGTTCAGTATATTTTAGTAAGTGAGTTCCCTGTGTCATTCAATTTTATTTCACATAATTTTATTTATGGAATTATTCACACCTGACATTTGATATGAATTTCTTATCAGTAGCCCCATTAGAATGTTTACTAGGAAAAATGTTGAGGTAGTCAATACTTAACTTCCTTGGTTTACATCTGTAAATATTCCAGCCTGACATGCGCACATGAAAAGTAATCTGGGTATCAAAAAAGATACAGTGGTGGTGGTGGCATCATACTGTGGGTGGAGAAGACAAGGCTAAGACCTAGAGCCATGTGGCAGAACAATGTGGAGTAAAGTCTTGGGTGCCTCTGACCTTTTCTACCAGGTCACAGGGAGCTCAAAACCTAGAAGTGCAGGTTTAAAACTAAAATGTCAAAATAAGGTTAAAAAAATTGAAATAAACAAGAATAAATATAAAAATATTCATGTGATGGTGGCATTAGGGTTTTCTTGTTTTTTTTCATCTTATTTTCTGCACCATGAACATCGTTTTTATTCCCTGTAGCTGCCTGTGGCGGTTAAAAGTCACCGTGTTCGACAGCCCCATGAATAACTGAGCACGGTTATCTGTCCTGATCCACCTGGGGACATAGCAGGAAGAAAACAAATGTGAAACCCAGCAAGGATCAATAAAGGCCACAAATGTGAAGGACTTTTGATGGCAGAAAAGGTAACTTGGCTTTCTTAACACTTTAATTTGTTACTAGAGAAGAAACATAATTGTTATGTTGGTTTATATTAAAATGTAAAATGTGTACATTTATCTCAAGTTGTGTACAAATTTCATGTACAAATCAGCTTGCATTACTAAGCAAAGCACTCAAAACCTACTATCTGACACTCGTATTATAGTTGGTTTGATTTAAATAAGCACAAGGCCCAGGACTATAGATTACTCTTCTTCTTGTTCTTGGTGTATCCATTAGAATTGGTTTATTAATAACTTTTTACAGGTTTCTTTGCTACATAGTTGACCAAAAAGAACACAATGGCCTGTCATACATTTTCCCAAAACTGTCTTGATGATCCCAAGACTTTTGGGAAAATATTCTGTAGACCGATGACATAAAAGTTGGACCTTGTTTGTTTTGTGTTTGGAAGATGTGTGTTCCATTGAATTTTGTTTAAATCTAAGACAGCAATTTAGAAAAAGAACATTATACCAACAATAAAATTAAATAGTGGTGGTAGTCTAACAGACTTCGGCTGGTTTGCTGCTTCAGGGCGTGGATGATATTTGATGGAACAAAACATCCTGCTGAAATTGTCCAGCCATAATTGGTGACCTTATGCTCAAGAGCACTTGATTTATGCAGCAGGACAATGATCCAAACCGTACCGGCAAGTCCACCCCTGAATGTCTAAAAAATGGTTTTAAAGTGGCATAATAGAAATCTAGGCTTAAATAGAAATAAGATGGTGTGCCATGACTTTAAACAGACTGATAAAAGAAATACTGCAGTGTGGCTTAATAAAATTATTTCTGCAAAGACAAATGGACCACAATTCCTCCACAGCAAGATGACTCATTGCAGAAACTGCAACGACTAATTACAGCCACCTAGGGTGGAAACAACCAGTTAGGTTTAGGGGCATCTACTTTTTCACAGACGGCCAGGTTGTTTAACTAGCCTTTTTCAGTAATTGAAAACTGTATTTTGTATTTATTCAGATTATCTTCGTCTGATCCTAAAATTTGTTTGATGAAGTGTAACATTTAACTTTGAAATAATCAAAAACAGAAGGAATCTGAAAGGGTGCAATTACTTTTTTATACCACTGTATGTCACACAGTAAACCTCTGTCATGCAAATCACTAAATGTAGGAAACATTGTGTCTCCATTTTAGACTCAACCCAGCAATTAAGGTATATTAAGTACATTGGGTACCATTAAATGTTACGCTTATGCTTTTATTATATTTACCAGCTACAGCCCATGGCTCTAAAATCAGATACTTACAAATGGCTGCTTGCTTTGATTTGTTAGCAATTTTAACTTAATATTAATTTAAAAGAATACTGAAGAGGGACGCTGTGCACTCAGTTGGTAGAGCAGGTGCACCATGTGTAGAGGCTATTGTCCTTGAAGCTGTCTTCCTGGGTTCAATTCCATACACCCCCTTTCCTGTCAAATTACTGTTCAATAAAGGCCACTAGTGCCGAAGAAATCTGAATAAAGAAGAATATTGAAGAACTGGATTGTCAAAAGTAGTGCGCTGCATGTATCATTAAGAGTTTAACAACTTTCTATCATAAAAATCCTGGAAGCAGAAATGTGTATAGCATGTAGCTTTGAATTTTGTTGTTAATTTCTTTTATTATAATTAAAAGAAACAGCTAAACTTTAAGACCAAGAGAACACACATTTTCACAGTCTATTGAGTAAATATTCTAGTTAGCTACACAACAAAAATTACTACTGATATACATATACTAATGGGTGAAAACCCAACCTTATACTGCCATATTTCCATAATAACAGTAGAAACACACTCCAAAAAATAACAAAGCAACATTTAAATACATAACCTTATGAGGAAACGGTACTTTTCCTATAATAGTGTGCTTTTTTCAGTTTGTATCAAACATTTGAAGCACAATTCAAAATGCATTTGATCAACATTTGTGTTACCAGTTTTACTGTACTTTATCCTTACAGTAATTGTCTACCAAGTGACATTACTGTGAGTTTCACTGTACATGCAAACTTCTCACAGTTTACAGTCAAACTACAGCCTTAACAAACATCCTCTATAGACTGAGTCAAAGTGCTAGTATTTCATTACAGAATCTCTGCTGACTGGAAAACATAAAAAAAAAAATCAATAGTCATGGTGAGTGTGTGAGCTTGCTGCTTGTGTGTATACAGTATGAAGAGTGAACAAGTTAAGCTCATCCATCCTGGAAGACTTCAAGCTGACAGGTCTGTATTCTTAATGAACCTAGGGGGAATAACTCCGCGTGCACTCACTCACTCTCCAGTCACTCCCGTGCAAACGTCCTCTAGCGGCTGCTGCAAACGAGTCAACGCAAAACTGAACACAAACTGGCTAAAACCAGCTTTATATGATGTGTATCTGTTTGTGCATCTGCTAAAAGACTGCAGAGGGCCAGGTGGATGGAAGCAGGTGGATGCACATGCATGCCATCTAACACACAAAACCTGTAATTGCCTGCCAGGTGGTGACACTGGTATCCCTCACTCCTGTGGTGATCAATCTTAAAGAAAAAGGTAAACAATGCTGCAGCTATGTCCTTTAAGTCAGTCCGTCTGACCTTGTAAAGAGGTGCAGCTCCTCTAAGGGAACAAAAAAACAAAGACACAACTGACAAACAAAATACATCTTTTTTTAATGAGCATCAGTCATCCACAGCTTAGCACTATTTGATAGAAGGTTATCATATCAGACTGGAGATTGCTTGTTACAGATATAAAAGAGATTTGCATCACTGCCACAGTAATTAGGCCCCCATCAGAGAAAAACACAGCAGACTGAATCAGTTTAAGCTGCTATTTCTTTTCGTGCCCACCTTTATGGCTAAATATTTCAAATGTGTTTGCACATAAGTTATAAAATACCCTATTTAATTTTTTCCAAGTAACCGTCATTATCCTATTTGTATGTTTGTGTAGACGCCGCAAGGAGAGAGAGAAGACACATCGAGAGTAAAGCCATGACTGGTTAGCAGTAAACACACCGCTGAGGGCTCATTAGAGTAGTTCTTTCCTCTTCTCGCTGCTGTGCTCCAGTGACAGGGCTTTGGTTTCAGCCATATCTGGCATCCAGCAACAAGCTAATTAGCGGCTTGCACTTATTACAGTAAGGCTAGTGAGTGCAGCTCCTCTCCAGCTCATCATCCTAATTTGTCAAAGAAGAAGCATGCATGTTCCGGCTGCGACTCACACAGGAAGAAAGAATGGAAAAGGTTTTTCTAAACAACCAGTTCTCTCCACATTCGCACCAGGCTCAGCACCATTACTGTGCCTTTGGGAAAGCTGTCATGCCACTCGAACCTTTCCATATTTGTCACATTCCAATCACAACCGTCATTGTATTTTGCTGAGATGTTATTTGAAAGACCAACACGAAGTAGTACATAAGTGAGAAGTGAAAGTACAATGATATATGGTTTTCCAGTATGCTGTGGGTTTGGGTTCAGGGCACATCTCTTTGATTATTTATCTAGATGAAATATAGTGCAACCAGTTGCTTCAGAAATAATAGGTGAATATAGTCCACCTGTTTGGTGAAGGTCTCAAAAGTTTGTTAGAAAACAAAAGAAAACAAAGTGCATCATAAAGACCGAGGAACACAGCAGACATGTCAGGGATAAAGCTGTGGTGAAGTTTAGGGCACTGTTCAATTCCTCTTCTGAAAGTGTAAAGATTGCAAACCTAACAAGACATCGGTGTCCACTCCACATAAAATGAGAAGCCTGGCAAGGAAAACATGAATCAGGGAAGCAGCCAAGAGGCCCATGGAGCTGGAGAGATCCACATCTCAGATGAGAAATGCTGTTGTCATGACAACTCTTAGTACACTTCACAAATCTGGCCTTTATGGAGGAGTGGCACGAAGACAGTTGTTATTGACAGAAAACCATAACAAGACCCGTGTGCCGGAGGCCATGTAGCAGCAAAGCATGTGGAAGAAGGTGCTCTAATTGTTTTGCCTATGTACAATTTGCTATTTGAAGAGAAAAACTAACATTGGACATCACAATGAGCAAACCATCCCCACTGTGAATCATGGTGGTGGCAGTATCGTACCTTGGGAATGTTTTTTCTCAAGAGGGAAGGGAAAGGTTGGTGACAGTTAAGGGGCTAAAGGATTGTTAGGTTGAATGTATATACATTAAATGTTTATTATTATCGCTCACAAATATTTCTTGTCTATTCTAAAAGGTCAGATGCAGATGTGACCCAGCATTCTGAAACATTCTGCATTCACTTGTTATTTTGGTCTATGTGTAGCTGGTTTCACAACACCCGAAAGCAGAACCAGCTGTTCCTCTTTCCACTCTCTAACTCTGCTGGACCTATCTCGCACCCCCATTTTGTAACCTGATATGTCTGTTTACTTTGCTGTATAAAATAAACTCGGTCAGTGATCACACCTCTGTAGTCCACTGCAGATCAGTGTGATTACCCTCGCTTCAAGTAGAAAAAGTCTCTGTGTCGTTCCTCTGAGTTTGACTGTTGGTTTGAGCTGATCACTCATTCCACACCCCAACAAGGATGAAGCTAAATACAGGTTAGTCAGCAATTGTGGAAGAAAACCTGTTAGAGACTGCAGAGGATTTGAGATTGGGATGAAATTTGGATTTTAAATACTTGTTTTAAATCTGATTGAAAGTTAAGAAAGCAAGAAGGAAGCCTTTAAGGTCCTGCATGTTCTGATGGTGGAAAACAGCCTTAATAACAATGCAGAACAACAATACCTGTGGTTAGGTAAGTGGTTTGCTCCACTGGAATTGGCTTGGCTTATCACCCCCCTTTCTTTCTCTCTCTCTCTTGGCTGGTGGATTGTCAGATTTGGCTTCATAGCTGTTCGTTCTGCCTGGGGAGGTCAATCTGAGGCTGGGAGGCTATTGGATTGGCTTTGTTCCTCTCTTTGGAATTCAGAACCAAATTGTTACCAATTAAAAAAAAAATTATCTTGGTGGATTGTATCTACAGCAGGTGCACAAAGACAAAAATAAGGGAAACTGGCTGGAAAATGAAAAAAAATATTATGGTAAAAAAAACAAAAAAACACTACAACTACATTTTAGCCAAGTTATTCCAGGCTTGGGTATTTCAATCGGGCTTATACTCGATGGTACTGGCTCAGTGACTCTTATAATAAGTCCATCCTTCTCTCAGCACTAAGAGCTCATAGACATCATCCCTTAATGATGTCATCAGACATGGACCACAGAGGAGTATTTTCCACATCAATAGTTAGAAAAACAGATTCTTATAATTTTCAAACCCTTTAGTGTTTGTCTTTCCGATGGAGAGTTTCATAACATCAGATGACAGTAGCAGGAGGCAGCATTCTCAAGAGTACCAACTGTATTAAGAGGAGACAAGCATGCATTTTGTTAGTCAACTGGGTTTATAACTAGCAGGAAAAGATCATTATTATAAAGAGCATTACTTTCACATGTATTGGAATGCAAATAAATAGTTCATTGTAACAGGTCCAAAGTCATAAAACATTGCATTTTGAGATGGCTCACCAATTGCAGCATTATCACTTGCAGGAATAAAGATTGGTCAGTGCAATGTAATAAGGAAGGCCTTTAACCAAGTCTCATTTAGAGAGTGTTATGCCCACCAAAAATTCTGATTTCAATGTGTTATTAATGCTACACATGTTATTTAATACATCAAATAGCAATAACCTTGTAAAACTTAACACATGTTCTAAATATCTATATAAATATCCATCGTCTATAACCACTTATCCATACAGGGTGGGGGTGGTGCCTATCTCAAGCAGTTATTGGGCAAGGGGCAGGGTAGCATGCAGAGGTTGTTAGTCCATCACTAGGCAATGTTGAGACACACAGGACAAACAACCATGTACACTTATACCTAAGGGCAATTTAGAGATAACAATTAACCGTCATGTTTTTGGACTATAGGGGAACCCAGATTTCCCAGAGAGAACCGATGCATGCACAGCAATCCTTGCAGATAGACTCCAGGCTGGAATTTAAACCCAGGACCTTCTTGCTACAAAGCAACAGTGCTACCAACTGCTCCACCATGCAGCCCTATATAAATGCGTATTATAAATTATTTTCTCAAGAGTATTTTTCAGTAGTTTTATTTCAAATGCATATCAAGCCTCCAACCCCCCAAATAACTGTGCTGGTGATTACATTATATGACGATAATGAAAGGGGTGGAGGCTTTACTGCAGCTGCACAGACAAAACTAAGTCCATATGTTAAACAAAAGGAAGCATGCATCCTTAATCAAAAAGCCTATTCATCACACAGGTGATATTCGCCATAATGATGCGGAAAGGTAAGGAGATAATAAGGTAAATGAAAGGGAGAGTTACAACAATGCCGTAGTCAGAATACTTCATGGACTGTTGCACAGCTGATGAATGACTCTGCTTCTGCAGTTCCTCTCGCTTTTTTTCCCTCTTCCTCTGCCCAGGTCAATCCCCTCTGATGTTAGCGAGCTGCACCTAATGATAATAATGCAGCTTTTTAAATGCATGCGCTTTTTTGAAGCTGACATATTTGTGGTACAGCTGGACGTACAAACCTTAAGAAAGATGTTGGGAAAGACACATGAACCTCTTACAATTTACCTGTTGGAGCTGGCAGATGGTGGAGCCCCGGAGAGCTGGTAATATCACAACAATGGCCAATTAAGGGGTGACAAAGAAGCTGGGGAGGGCTAAGACAGTTTATGAAAAGATTCAGCTAATTAGTCAAATTTTCCATTAGGACCAGTGCCACACAGACATACACACACACACACACACACAGTTTTGATTGTTTTTTTGTACTCACATCAAAAGTTTAGATTGCCATCATACTATTGTATGTTAAAATAATAAGAAATACCCGAGTCAGTCTAGGCTGGAATTTATCCAAAGGAATTTGTAACCTTGTAACTTAAGTCAGCATTGACTGCACCACTGCACACATACGCGCCCAGACATCTTCCAAAAAGCTGAGAAAAGCTTGGAATTAAGACAATGTTTTCCCCTTTTCACAGACATGAGCACATTACACCAACTTTTTCATGCATTAAACATGCGTGACAAAACACATAAACACACACAGCATGCTGACTCTCCCGTCTATCTCCAACATGTATAGCGCACACACCTTCACACACACATGCACTCACACACACATCAAAGATCCCCTGCCTTCAGATGTACTCCTCCCTTCTTCGTGACCTTAAGCTGTCAGTGTTATCTGCTCCAGACATGCTGAATACAAACACACAACTAATTTTGCCTTAACACACACACATATATGAATTCTAACAAACCTTATGGAGGGAATTAAAGAGCTGAGCCCTTCATGTTGCTTCGCTATCAAATGTATCCTCCACTCTAGCACTGTGCTATTTTGTTTGCAGCTCTCTTAGCTTGGTATTCTTAACCTTCATAACTGTTATTTAGGTTACTCTGGCAATTTCAGAGTGACCTAAATAACCTACTTTCATTCTGACCCTTTTGATTCCTACAACTTCCTTTAATGTGTTCCTTATGTGCAGCCATGTTTCTCTCCTCTCTCATCTTCCCCCCACTGCTAACCAACTACTGTTATATTATTGTGTGTTCCGATTAGAGCAGTGCATTCTCACCCCTTTGCTCTAGCATGCACAAGTAAAGTGAAGAAACTTGCTGCTTTCCGTCACATAACCTAGTAACAGCAGCCATAGCAACGCATCGCAGCCAGACACTTTGCATACAAATGATTATGCACAGAGGAGGACATGTATCTGTGTGCGTATGCATGGGAAGAGATGGTGCCAGTGTGCTGGTGGGTGGCACTGCAAATTTAGTTGTGTGTCAGTGTGCTTGCTGGTTCTCACTTGCACACAAGTACATGTGAGGGGAGGAGAGGGAGAAGCAGACAAGAAAAATAATTACATTTTACTTACCTTTTGATAACAGAGTAAATACATTATAAGTGCAGTGCTGGATTGTACAGCACTTTGCAAAAATATTCATACCCTTTGAACGTTTACACAATTAGTCACGTCACAACAACAAATTATAGTTGATTTTATTGGGATTTTATGGGATAGACCATGACCAAGTATTGCATAATTATGAAGTGGAACGAGGATGATCTATAGTTTTCAAAATATTTTACAAAGATAAATCTAAAAATTATAAGGGGTGGATTTGTATTCAGCCCCTTTTACTCCGATGCCACTAAATAAAATCCAGTGCAACCAATTACCTTCATTAGTCACCTAATTAGTAAACAGAATCCAGCTTAATCTCAGTATAAATCCAACTGTTAGAAAACATTAGTGAACAAACAGCATCTTATAGACCAGGGAACAAAACAAGGTTATACAATTAAACAATATCCTAAACTTTGAACGTATCACAGAACATTGTTCAATTCATTATCCAAGATGGCACAACTGCAATCCTCCCAAGACATTGTCATCCACATAAACTGGCAGGATGGGCAAGGAAAGCAATAATCAGAGAAACAGCCAAGAGGCCTGTGGTAACATTGGAGGAGTTGCAGAGATCCACAGCTCAGGTCAGAGAATCTGTTGAATAGACAATAATTAGTGGGTCTGTCTGTCTGTCTGTCTATGATAGTCTTTTTCAGCAGGTACAGAAGCACTGGTCAAAATAGATGGGAGGATGAATGCTGGAGAAAACCTGTTATAGAGGCTGGGAAGGATTTGAGCCTGGGTCAGAGGTTCACCTTCCAGCAGGACAACCATACTAAACGTACAGCCAGAGCTACAACAGAGTGGTCCAGATCAATGCAAATTTATTTGATAGAATGATCCAGTCAATGTCCAGACCTAATTTAAATTAGAATCTGTGCAAGACTTGAAGTACTGCAGCTGATCACAAATGCTATCTATCCAGTCTGACTGAATTTAAGCATAAACATGTCACACTTTTCAGATTTTTATTTGTTAAGATTAAAATAGTGTTCCTGCAACTTTATAAATATTAACTATTTATGTTTGTCTATGACATTAACTTCTAAGAAAATACATAGACGTTTACGGTTGTATTCTAACCAAATGTTGAAGATTTTTAAAGGGCTTGAAATGCGCTGCAAAAATGCAATTCATGCATAAGTGAAACCATATTTTCAAGTTGTTCATGCACCAGGTTCCTTAAAGAGAGTAATGGGTAAGACATAAACTGGTCACAAATTTTAAAAAGAATCTTACAAAAAATATTAACTAAATAATCTGAAGTTATATAGCACCTTTCCAGTCATACAGACCGCTCAAAGCACTTCACACTAGAGCCACATTCACCCAACCGCACTCACCAACACTCACACATTCATACACCGATACGCAGATCGGTAGGCAACTTGAGGTTAAGTGACTTGCCCAAGGGTAAATCGACATTTGGCAGGAGGAAGCTGGAATCGAAGCCACAACTTTCTGATTGCAAGACGACTACTCTCCCTCACTCTTAAAGATTTTGATGATGCCTGAAAAACACCACTTGCTTGCTGATATTTTGCATTAGTTGATGAATAGCAGAAAGTGATGCTGCATTTTCACAGGGAAAACTAAGAATAACAAGTAAATATCCATCTATTATTTCAGGCTCACACACCTTAAGGATGAGCTGAATGGATGTATGCACATATTCGCCTACTGTAAGTGTTTTTATGCTTGTGGGTGTGTATAATTTGCATCTGTCTGTGCATGTTCAGTTGTGTGCGTAATAGAGCAGGGAGGAGGCAGCATTTGTTTAGCAGTGGGGGGAGATTGTTTGGATCGTTTCTGCCTGGCAGCATGCCCAACATCTGCAGGCCTGTGTTGTAGCTCTGCCGTGATATCAGGGTGGGCACAACCCATGATGGATTACACTCATTGCACAGGTACCCATGCAAAACTAATGTGTCTATAAGCTATTGTTAACAGCAACATTGCTGTGTGTGTTTACATTTGGTGTCTATGGGTATTCAGTATTTGTGTACAGTTTAAAGGATCTTGAAAGTAACTGCTGCTATGAAAGGAAATAAAAATGTGAACAAATATAAACTTTAAACATTGACATAAAAAAATAACCTGGTACTGATTATGTCTTAATTCTTGGGGTGTCAATATAGATATGTTTAAAGAGTCTACATACAGGTCCTTCTCAAAATATTAGCATATTGTGATAAAGTTCATTATTTTCCATAATGTCATGATGGAAATTTAACATTCATATATTTTAGATTCATTGCACATTAACTGAAATATTTCAGGTCTTTTATTGTCTTAATACGGATGATTTTGGCATACAGCTCATGAAAACCCAAAATTCCTATCTCACAAAATTAGCATATTTCATCCGACCAATAAAAGAAAAGTGTTTTTAATACAAAAAACGTCAACCTTCAAATAATCATGTACAGTTATGCACTCAATACTTGGTCGGGAATCCTTTTGCAGAAATGACTGCTTCAATGCGGCGTGGCATGGAGGCAATCAGCCTGTGGCACTGCTGAGGTCTTATGGAGGCCCAGGATGCTTCGATAGCGGCCTTTAGCTCATCCAGAGTGTTGGGTCTTAAGTCTCTCAACGTTCTCTTCACAATATCCCACAGATTCTCTATGGGGTTCAGGTCAGGAGAGTTGGCAGGCCAATTGAGCACAGTTATACCATGGTCAGTAAACCATTTACCAGTGGTTTTGGCACTGTGAGCAGGTGCCAGGTCGTGCTGAAAAATGAAATCTTCATCTCCATAAAGCTTTTCAGCAGATGGAAGCATGAAGTGCTCCAAAATCTCCTGATAGCTAGCTGCATTGACCCTGCCCTTGATAAAACACAGTGGACCAACACCAGCAGCTGACACGGCACCCCAGACCATCACTGACTGTGGGTACTTGACACTGGACTTCTGGCATTTTGGCATTTCCTTCTCCCCAGTCTTCCTCCAGACCCTGGCACCTTGATTTCCGAATGACATGCAGAATTTGCTTTCATCCGAAAAAAGTACTTTGGAGCACTGAGCAACAGTCCACTGCTGCTTCTCTGTAGCCCAGGTCAGGCGCTTCTGCCGCTGTTTCTGGTTCAAAAGTGGCTTGACCTGGGGAATGCGGCACCTGTAGCCCATTTCCTGCACACGCCTGTGCACGGTGGCTCTGGATGTTTCTACTCCAGACTCAGTCCACTGCTTCCGCAGGTCCCCCAAGGTCTGGAATCGGCCCTTCTCCACAATCTTCCTCAGGGTCCGGTCACCTCTTCTCGTTGTGCAGCGTTTTCTGCCACACTTTTTCCTTCCCACAGACTTCCCACTGAGGTGCCTTGATACAGCACTCTGGGAACAGCCTATTCGTTCAGAAATTTCTTTCTGTGTCTTACCCTCTTGCTTGAGGGTGTCAATAGTGGCCTTCTGGACAGCAGTCAGGTCGGCAGTCTTACCCATGATTGGGGTTTTGAGTGATGAACCAGGCTGGGAGTTTTAAAGGCCTCAGGAATCTTTTGCAGGTGTTTAGAGTTAACTCGTTGATTCAGATGATTAGGTTCATAGCTCGTTTAGAGACTCTTTTAATGATATGCTAATTTTGTGAGATAGGAATTTTGGGTTTTCATGAGCTGTATGCCAAAATCATCCGTATTAAGACAATAAAAGACCTGAAATATTTCAGTTAGTGTGCAATGAATCTAAAATATATGAATGTTAAATTTTCATCATGACATTATGGAAAATAATGAACTTTATCACAATATGCTAATATTTTGAGAAGGACCTGTACACCTTGGTATTGTCAAAATTTGCATCAGATGGTATGATATTGGATTTCATAATGGACAGCTTCTTTATGTAATTGTACATCTCATATGCAGTATAAGACAAAAACAGAAAACCATTGCCTTTTCCTGTGTTGGGTTATTGGCTAAAATTAAGCTGAACCTAGCATTTAGTCATGGTTGGAATGAGAAGGTTTTCATCATGATTGGCTTTAACCAGTGATCAGTTCTTCAGCAACAAAAAATCTTTTTCCAGTCAGTGAGGACACCAGGTCATAATGACAGCAACCCTCAATATCAGTGAGGTGTTTAAAAATAAAGTCAGAGGAAGCACAGAGATGTAAGAAGCTAATTAAATAGAAAATGTGTTTTGTACAATACTGGGAGATGTCTGTGGTTGATATAGGCTGCGAGCGAGCCAGAGAGAGAGCTGGACTTTCAGAAACAGGAAGGCTAAATGGAGAACAGTAAAGTTGATTTGTTTTATATTTCTGAGCTTTTAACCTCTATCTATCATAATCATGCTTGATTTCGACATGTTGGCCACCTTTTTGAAATCTAAGTTAAAGTTAGGACATGCATTCTCGTAAATATACTGAGAGAAGGCTGTTTTAGTAGTGCAAGTGGTGCCAACAGTGCTAATTGCTGATATAAGGTGCTATAGAAAGCTTAAAAATGTCATCTCTGTAAATATTTTGTCTTTATTTTAAAATAGCTTAAAAAGATTTTTCAGTTACTGCTCACTCACACAGTGTGATCTTACCTGTAGTCCTTACACAGATAAATGATGACGGTTCACTTTGGCTAGACGTTTTCTGATATCTGTGTGTGTTATAGTTCCTGAACAGAAGTCCGCTAGAGTCAGTACTGGCAGATCAAAGCGGTCACAAAATTCTTGCTAATGCATGTCTTGTAAAATATACTTTGCAGCGAAACAGACAAAAGAAGCCTCTACTTTAGGAGGCACATCTTTTTTCAAGGTACCCATCTAATAATTTCATGTTTCTGCAAAAACGGAAAAATTCTACCCAAATCTGAACTGCTTAAGTCCTTTTGTTACCTTTGACAAAAGGACTTAAGCTTCCTTAAGCTTCCTTTTCATTTTAGCCTCTGCCATATAAATAATCAAACATTAAATTATGTTATGTGCTCTTGTTGAGGTCGTATTTACCTCATATTGAGAATAAATGAGGACCAGGTGATTTTTAAGTAACTCAATATCCTAAAATATATGTGACCAAACCCATACACTTCTCTGCTCGTCATTGGCAGGAACACCCAGAACAGTGGGCCAAAGGAGGCCACTGACAGTTGGAGCTTTATCTGTCAGATTTTTGGAAATTTGGGTGTCTTTGGTTCTCCCATTGGCTCTTCCCTCTCTTCACATTGCATGCGTTGGCCAAGAAGCAGGGCCTGTCTATAAAAATGGATTTCTCCCAGTCTGTATTGATATGGTGAGGCACATCTTATTGCCACTTGTGCTCTTTTATGGAATTTGTATAGATGAGGCTGGAGAGATGTTGACAAGAGTGTGGAGGGTCTGACTACACTCAGCATTATTTGTATACACCAATGTACACTTAAAGAAAAAAAAAATGACACAGGGGATAAATGGGAAAATTGTAGGCATTATTCTGTCCAATAGAGGGACTCACATTTCTACCAGCCATTACATCGCATTTAACTTGAGGTCAAAAACAGAGTTTACAAAAACTAGGGCAACATCATACTAAATTATGCAGATTCTGGGCAAGTTTCAAGACCAAATAATTCATCTGACATTTTTTTCTTTATTGCTCAACAAAGATCCCACAGATTCTAAATTTGCCACACGCTTCAAACATTTTGAGATCTCATCTTCCTGTAACAAACAAAGACTGCAATTCTTTGTGGATATCTGCCACTCTATCACGACAAGGCTGCGACATTCATCTTTTTATGAGCGACACAAGACACGTGGCAAATCGCTGTGAAGTGTCTCGCTTGGAAGGATTTGGCAAACCCTTATCTTACCTTTGAACACAGCTCTGATTAGCACAGATATTTCAGATGCCTTGGATAAACATCCTGAGGTAATGTGGAGAGGGATCTTCATAAACAAGCATCTGAACAGAAAGTGCAGAAACATCACAAGGTCTCCAGTTCTACAGAGACTTAAAATATCAACCAAGCCTCAAAAATTTCATGAGCCTTTTTGATAATCACCGCTGTCACCTTATTGCTGTGAGTCAGGAGAAGAGGAAAAAGAACAGGAAGTGTTTTTGATCAATATTTCAAATGCATTCATTCCTGTCTGAAATGATAAATGAGACAGGTAGGTACTATTTTAGGGTTGGGTTTTAATGAGGCAAAATGCAAGAAAGTAATGATTACACACCTTCATTTCCACTGCTCTGTGGTCTTAGAAGTATAACATCTGCATGTATTGCTGCTCACTCTGTAAACTGCAATTTGGCCTAGGGACCTATTATAAGTATTTTTGCTACTAATTGTCCTGCCATGCAATTTTCTAGCATACATTTGATCCCAGTTCTGAACAAACTCTGAGGTCTACCACAACCTTGCAAAATTTCAAGCCTTTAAGTTTTTCACATTTGTCAGGTTACAACCATAAACTTGGCATGTGGTATAAATAGCAAATAATGCTCTGAAAAGTTTGTTGTTAATTTGCCTTAAGCCCTCCTGAGTCAATTCTGTGTATAAGTGTCTTTCACTGCAGTCTTTTGGTTATGTGCAAGTTTTTGCATATTTAGAGATTGACATTTTTGCCTATTATGTTATGTCAATTATGTTTTGTTTACTAATGTTTAACAAACCTCTAAGACCTTCACAGAACAGCTGGATTTATAGGTAAATAGTTATTTGACTTTTGAAGGCAAACGGTTGCTCTGGTTTTTATTTAGAGGTATCAGAGTACAGTTTGGAAAAATCAGCATTTAACACTTTTAGTGGTTTTGATAAAACAAGATACCCAACCAGACATCCCTTTCCCTCCACATGACAATTGTGCACTACTTTTTGTTAACTTATCATGCACCATCTTAATAATATATTATTATAATAAAAGCAGTATAATTTCTTTAGAGAGACAATGTACACTTTATATTCAGGAGTTTTTAGTGGAATTCATTTTACAAATCCATGAGTTTGTAAACATTCCCTTTCACCTAGTTTTCTTGGATGCTTGAATAGACAGAGATGATCATATGCTTCAGTCCAACAATCTGTCACCAATTCAGCCAGCCAGTTTCTCCTTCCAGCACATTTGAGTACCTTGTCTCCCAGGTATATAATCTTAAGATGATGGTTTATCAGTCTGTTCCTCATCCAAAACTCATTCCTCTCTTTCATCTTGTTTTTCTTTTTTGAAAACTGTTTCCTTCCCCTCCTTATACTTCTTTTCTCACTTCATCCCATCAGATCCCACTTCCTCTTTGTCGTACATCACGCCTCCCCAGACCTGCATCCTCCACCCCCTGCCTCCTCCTTCTCTGTTTCCCAGTTGCATCTGTTTGGTATATTCCCAAGGGCAGCTAGGGGCCAGAAGGGTCCATGAATAAGTCATTAACACTGGCCCTTCAGACTCTGTGATCATCGGCAACCTGTTCAAAAACATGGTTCCCCGCCACCTCTCATGCTCCCTCTGCACCCTTCACTCTGCATTCATAAGCAATGAAAACATAAATAAATAACATGTTATGAAGTTTGAGTGTGTTTATGTGTGTAGGTCTCTGTTTCAGCACCTTGAGCTTCAACGTGTTCGTTGACTTATTGAACTGACAAGGAGCTGATATTGTACTGGGAAGTAACCGGTATAGAGAGAGTGATGCTTATTCAAAATGAGTTAGGAAAACTTGAAGGTCAGCCAAGTCAGAAAAAAGATGGAATCAAGAAATTTCGTTCACCTCGCCAAAATGTGGTTTTAAAGTCCAGAGTAAAAAACTGAAACATTTTGTTTAGGAGGATTTTAATTTTTATTATTGCAATTTTCTGTTAGCTATGTTATTTTATCCATTTAGTTTAATACAAGTTTGTTGTGTTTTTACAGCTCTTTATGGGATAAATTTTTTTTTTTTTTTTTGCTGTTTTTGCTGTACAAACTCATTGATGCAATGAGTTTGTTAAAGGGTGTCATTTAAATAACGTTGACATTAAAACTCATTTTAACAATTAAATAGATTCAGTTTGAGCGGTTAAACTTTTTGTCTTATAGTTGGCAACATAAAAATGTTGCTGCAAAAGAAGATTTATCACTACTGTGTAATACTTTACACCTAAAACCATCATTAGTTGAGAAAGACTACAGTCATTCTGATCGGATTCCAGCTCATGGCTGTATATGTTTTTATAATTTGAGAAAAGGTTTTGCATTTGCACTTCATCAGGTCCTATCAATAAAAGTGCCTTTTTGAAAAGCCTGAAATACTTCAGCTAATTCAAAACCAATCAGATATTAGATATAGGTGTAATCCAGGTGTTAAGTTTAAAGAAAAAACTTTAGCTTTCCTCCTATTAAGGAAAAAACACCCTTGCATATAATACTGCCCTGCTCTGACATCACATCATCATGTGACAGTGGAAGACCTATGAATAGGCTATATAGACAGGAAGTAGTGACTGCCGGGAGATGCTAGGGAGGCGCTGGGAAAAGTTTGCTGGAGGAGCCACCTACCAGGACCAGATTGTGTGAAAACTAGCCGGGGTTTTTGTAGAAACCACGGAGTTGGCCAGGTATTGATGGCGAGCTAGGAGCCTGAAGCTCTACTCAGCCCAAATTCATCTGTTGAACATCACCTACTCTGATTGGGCCGGTAGGAGACTTTGCAGCCACCATTTTAAGTCATTGTCTCTTTGCAACTCATTGCTCATGGCCTTTCTACATAAACTCTGAAGATCTATCCCTCTGTTGTTGAACCTCTTGGACTTTTGCCTGCTGGGCCGTTGAACTGGATGTTGCAGGTGGCACATACTGCTGCTTGGACTTGGATTTCTCTTGAACTTGTGACTTGAAAGAATATGCATAATTCGTATTAGAATTTGAACTGATGAACTGTGATTTAAGATTTGAATGGCCATTTGTCTTGATATCTTCTGTGTCTCTGTTATGTTTGTTTTCCTGCACAATATACAGTATGGTACCACCTAAAAAAAAAATCAGTTGCTGGTGTTCAGTCTCTTTCTCCGCTCCTAGAGTCAACCTTTGGGAATCTTCTGTTTCTAGCCTAAGATTAAGTGAAGCACAGGTAACACAAAGCATAGTAACTGAATAACTATAATAGTCCCTGCAGCTTTTACTAATGTTTCTCACATCCTTATTGATACCTGATGATGGAGAGAGTCTCAGGGCATGTAAAACATAAAAAGAAACTTTTATGAGATTCAGGTTCTTTTACTGCAATGATTTGTGTTACATCAGTGATTCATATCAGTTCAGTGTATTTGAATAAAATATGGTTTAATGAAAGAAGTTAAAAAAACTTTTAAACCAGTTAAAATAGGTGCAACAAAATACTCTAAAGATGCTTTCACTTCGTTTCCTATCTTGCTGTTCATGCTGGTGCATCAAAAACACAGTTTAAGTGGGTCTGAATATTAAGAGCGCATATCATGCAAAATCCACTTTTTTTAGCCCTTAAATGCATTTTGTTGTGTACTTAGAGTGTGTAGGAGAGGAGAAAAGTTGAATTTAGTCTCCCCAGGTGCTGTGTAGATATCTTTATATTTTGTTTGGCTCATATTTTTCAATCTGTTCAGTTTTCTCGATTTTCCATTAACTTCTTTTAACTGTTACGTCACATTATTTGCTGCAGAACAGCTAAACAAGATAATGGACTACGTATTTCGTGTTTCTGACATTTTTATTTCTTGCTGCAATTTTGTAGTCCAAGCTCAAGTATGCCAAAGCTGCGAGTGGATAAGTCTAAATGTTCGGTTGTTGGGTGTATTAACCCACACAATTCATTACACTGTCTGTAGGATCATAACCTCTTCCAAGTGCCTGGTTACATTTTATTTTTCATGGAAATTTACCCACATCAATGAGGAAATTTCTCAATGTTTGTGCGTAGTACTTCGAGGACGAGTGCTTCAGCAGCTTCCGACAGTATCAAGAGGGATTTGCTAAAAGACTTCAGGGGTCAGTTCCTTCTGTCTATGTTAACGATGGACACAGCAAAGCGGTAAGCTGCCATAGACGCTAAAATGACAATAAACTTCAATTTAGACATGGATTTATTGTGTGTTGATATGAAGTCCTGGTGATGGTTTTGAAAGCAGTAGAATCATGTCTTCTGCTTATGTTAGTGCTGTGTGCTGCTTTGTTGTCATAGTTTTATTTGTACTATCAACAATAACTCCAGTGTGACCATAATTAATAACAAAGCAGAATCCATATGCAGACCTTTTTAGGCTCCAACCTAGGACTATTACAACCTGCAACATGTTCAATTGAAACAACTGTGTTTTTCTTCAAAATGGTATTGTTTCATATGCATACATCAATATTTACTGCAAGAGACTTGCACTATCATACTATGCTAGATGTGAGTAAATGGTGAGTAGAAGAGAAACACTGCAGGGATTCAGGCATGAGTAGGTAGTAACAGGAAGAACAGGTGGAGAAAGAAATCAGAGAGTATAAATACTGAGGTAGGGGGGAGAATGGACCAATGAACACTGGGAGCTAATCAGGAGGGAATCAGGAATAGTTGGTGAGAGAGAGTAAGACAATTGAAGGAGGGACGCTAACTAACACAGGTGATCAGGGAATCCAGGGGAACAACAACACATCTAAGAGAACAGAAATAAGTAACAATGAAACAAACTCAAGAACATAATCAGGAAGGAACCAGGTCTACAAGGACATATCATCTAACACAGTGTTGGGACCACAGCCATGCTTACAACGTGAAAGGCCAGTGCAGACTTTCCTGGAACTTTTAAAATAAATTGCATTAACCTACTTCCAGCACAGCCAGGAAACAGGGTAACTGCGGACTTCCTGTGACGTCACTGTCCAAATAAAAACACCGCTCTTGCTACATCCTGCCTCTACCACCCGGACTCCGTGTGAGGCTGGCCAGGGAGAGAGTGCGCTAATGTCTTTTTGCTGGCAAACAAACTCTTCAACTGGATCCGAGAGTGTCATAAGATCACGCGATCATATGCACGAGTTAAGTACCAATGAATCACTGTTTGTTTATCTGGTATTCATTCATAAAAGGGGAAATTAAGGTATAAGCATTTTGCTTGACTTTCTCTCTGAGGCCTGCAGAAGCAAACTGTGTTCCAGAGAAGTCCCCAGTAGAGACGCTGTCTCTACGAAGCCGAGTGGAGCGGTTTTCACAGTGTGAGAGGAGGACAACAGGAGTCGCATCACCGTGGTAACGTGCAGTTTGGTCTGCCTGACAGAGTGGCCACCCAATCACTGCTCCGGAGGTTAGCTGGAAGCTAACCCTTTTGTTCACAGAGCTTTCTTCAAATGTTGTCGTCGCCCGGACAACTCCTCTTCAACACGTTTCAAACGAGGTTAGGGTTTGGGCAGAGAGATTTAGGGTAAAATGATCTGAACGTTTTCATTTTCTGAAGTGTAATTTTGTTTGTGTGAAACTCAGCTATCTAAGTGCTAGCAGGCTATCTGCAGCACACATGTTCAGTTTTGTGTTCTGTGTTTGTGTGTTTTTAAAGTTAAGACAAACTTTATTTAAAAGGTGAATTTAAACACAGAAGATTGATCATAACGCGCCATCCGCGCTTATGCATTTTAACCCTTTTATTAACCCTGGTATTTTAAAAGGTGTGTGTTTGATTCTGGTGCTAAGCTATCAGCTTCTTTTGTTAGCTTTAACTGCTAACAAGCTAAGAACACGTGCTTGCCTGCTAGGGAATATTTAACAGAAAGGTTGTTAGTTTTCAATCTAGTAAATAATAGTTCCCTAAACATTATTTTACTAAACTTGATAACTAAGTAAACACCTTTAAACCCCAATTTCTCCAGAAAGATTTGGCTCTTTTCCAAAATATTTCCTTGAATATTTTACCACTTGCTTAATAATATTTCTTTGAATATTATTTTAATAAATAAAGGAATCTAATGAGACACCGTTAAGAATTAGTCATCTAGAAGGTTGGTAATATTCAGCAGATCATTCTTTAAAACATTATTTTATTAAAATATTTTATCTGATCTTGCATTGTGAATGGTTGTCAAAAGGTATGCTGATTATTGTCTAAGTTGGTTCCAAGACTAACTTAACTTCACTTCCAGATTCTTCAAGATAATCCTTGGTTCTCAAACAAAAACATTGTATGGTAATGTTGCATCACTCTTTTAGTCATGGTTTCAATCATCTTTAATCAACATGTTTATATTGTACATAGCCCATTAGTCTACCCTATTCTTTAATTCTGCTTGGTAGTTTAGTTGGATTGTTTTAGCACAGTAAAGAGTTTGTTGATTGAAATGTGTTTGACTTTGAGGCAACTTATTTTTGTTAATAAATTCTTGTATTTTAAGAAATTGTGTGAATTCATTCCATGTGTGTGTAGAGTTTATGCTGTTCAATAATGTCAGAGCTTGTCTCACACCTTTCTATTTTGTCCTAATACCATTGCCTTACTGGGCTGGTATTCACAGGACAACCCTTAACAGAACGAAATATTATTTGATAAAATATTAAAATATTAATATTAAATAATACTCTCAGATTCATAGTCACAACAATAAGAATCACAGAAAGTAATCCAAACACAAAAATAAAAGACAAATCTAATGAACAAGAATGAACTGAAATAACAGCAAATGAAGTAAAGAAAACAGACAAGGAACTCAGACTCAAAACCTAACACTGGCAGATTATGACATGCAATAAAGTTTAAAACACAAGTACCGCGATTCTATTTTTTTTGGCTTGGCGATTAAAGCAAATCTCTGTAAATTTAATAAATGAAGGGTGTAAAGTAAAGGTTAAGAACATAAACATTACTGTTATGCAATCCAGACACAATAAGCTGAAACTGAATCAACTTTAAATGTCACCTCTGTGACAAACTCTCCTTCTCACCCTAAGCTCTGAGCAGCTGAATAAAAAGCAGCTCGTGCAGTGGCAGTGGGGAATTTTAAGGATTTCTGGATTCATGTCAGCAAACACCAATGAATTATAGATTTTTGTACCAATTTGTTGCCTGCATTACCAAGCTAAGTGAGTATTTTTTAGGGGGCAGAAAATCAAGCAGGGTAGCATTGGAAATCCCCATGAGACCTGGAAGGTGAAAATAAACGTTTGCTTGCCATATTTACTCTGGAAACTTTATAGTAAATTGACTTAAATAATTATGATAGAAATCTCTTATGCTTCTTTACTTGTTAACATTTGGAAGAGCAATACAAAACCTAGCAGACTAATATTAATTTGAGTTGGCTGTGAGAAAAGACACAATTGGAGCATGCTGTAAACGTTGCCTGATTTGACTGAAAGTAGTTTTTTAACAACTCACAGGGGAGAACCTTTACTGTGTTGTCTGACATTTGCAGAGCAGATGGTCAGTCTAGTATCTGACTGGAGGACTCTTCTGTATATTTATGTGAACAGGATAATGAACCAACCATCTATCAAGTGGGAACACTCTTGTAGAATACTAGAGGCTCTCCTGCTGCTCCCAGCAGGGTGCTCGTAGCACATGAGCCAGCTCATCAGAAGTTGCTCTAGGTGTGTCTCTTCTCGCTGCAGGACTCAACTTGTTTTAATTGCTGCTGCCTTTGTGTATATATTCACCCATGCATAAAATTATCTATGTGATCAATACCTCCTTTGTTGTGCCTGTTAACAAAGTACTTAAAGTGTGCTCATAATCAAGGTGAGATTATGATTTCATTTTTAGATGCAATGTTGTATTTATAATTTCAATTAGCTCTGTGTGGATGAGCTCTATAACTCTGAAATCTATAACTCTCAAATCTAAGGTAAACTTAAGAGCCTGAAACTTTGCTGTTTTTAGTTTTGCTTTACTGTGATAAATACCATTACATCCTTTTTAGGTTCCATTACATTGTTAGAATTACATGAAATGTTGCTGTTGTCTTTCCAAGTCATTACTGTGGCTGCCAAAGAGCTGACTGAAAGACTGAAGGCCCCAACTGCTGTTAAAATACGAAATTACACTTTCCATAATTCTGTCACAGTAAGTGACTGCAAACCACAGATGTAATGCTGTAATGAAGATTGCTTTATGGTTACAGACATTTTAAGATGTGAAATTTAATCTGTTTCATTATTTCTTTGGGTCATGTTCAAAATGTCATCAGTTACATTTGTTCAGAGGTTCAACTGCTTCTAGAAAATACTTTTTGTCAGCACTGCATACTTGATTGTTCCTGCAAAGTGCAAAAGGATATGACTGCTTTGCCTTCTTCTGAGGGACTTTGCTGTACCAAGACTTCTTGTATCTTGCCACACTAACACCTGCCTCCCTGTGACCTAAAAATCCAAACTGTCTGACACCCATGGGGAAAGCAACAAGGACATGCAGTCTGTAAAGTGACCTTCAAGTTTCAAAGAACTTTGTATGGTCCAGCAGAGACAGAGAGACAGAAAGAGATATATCCTACACTTTTTGTCTGCTGGGGAGCCTGAGATGCAGGAAATGACTTACCAGTTTTCAACTGGACTAGAGGTTGGATGCATTGATATTACTGGCTACTGTGAAAGTGGATAAATTCAGGTTTTCACAAGACTTAGCTGAACCCCCTCTGGTAATCTCCAATTATTTCTCTGAGAGATAGACTAAGTTCACAATAACTACAGACATTTCTTTGTTGGTTCCTGTGGTCTGATAAGCTTTGAATAACTATAGGAGATCATAAGATGAATAAGAGTGACAAATTATCATTCTTTATTATATGAAAGGTTGATTAACAATAGATTTAAACCATGATTCCATTAGAAGTCATTTATATAATTTTAGTTGACAGGTTCTGATCAATGATAATAAATCTTGGCAATGAAATATGAGCAGAAATCTTTTGGTTTAATTTGTGAATTAGGAATAAATCAGTGGATTTTTTGATACATAAATGAGACTGATTGATTGATGTGCAGTAATGTGATTTAACTCAGCCCTAATCTTTGTTACATAAAGACAAACCGTAATTTGAAAATATCTGCATTCTGCATGTATTGATCTGATCAATAAAGTGACAGACCCAAGTTTGGTTTTTTTCTCTTATTGCAGCAGATTCATTTACTAGGTGAGCGAAAACATTATTTTATGAAACATACAAAGAAACAAATAAACAAAGGGCTAACAAATGAATACAAACAAAGCTAATTTAAGTTCAAAACTACAGACTAAAGATCGGGTTTATAAATGGGAAAGGAATGGTTAAAATAATAATTAAAATCATTAAAATCTAAGAATTACCAGGAGTTTATGGTGTTCTCTCAGAAGCCTAACAACAGGGGTTTTACGTAACTACGTTGTTCTAAAAGGATAAATTCAGATGACCAAGTTTTAAAATTGAGCTGTTTCACCACTCAGGGAACCAACTGAGTGTCTTCGTGTATGTTTCTCAGCCTGTAAACATTTCCTAAAACTAATTTACATTCTTTTTTTTTTTAAATGTACTCAAAAATTTACCCTTGTTAGATTAATTATTTCAGGTTAGTAAATGATGTCCTGCAATTAACCGTCATCCGCTATGTGTATCTGGACTCTTCACCTTTCCGGTAACTTTTCTACCAGTCATGCATATGCTCATATGAACTCCGTTCTGCTGCATTCACTGTCATGGTTCAGGTTTTTGGACTTCTAACATCTGCAAAATATCCACTTTTGTATTTAGTAACATTTAGTGATGGGGCTACAAGAACATTTAATGTTGGAGGGAGAGTAGAGACAGCGCTAACTGCCTTCAACAACCTCCTTGGTTTTATTCATACACACACACACAAGCTCACACGCACACACACACACACACATTCACACACACACATACTTCTAAACTTAACACCTAACCCCAAAACAGCACTGCTTTTTATAGGACTCAGGCTTTGGACCCCATAAGAAGGAGTGGGTTATCACAACGTAGTATAGGCTGGAAAGATGGTCCTTACAATGTAACAAATGCTAGAACACACCCACACAAAGGGAAAGAAAGTCTACTGCAGATGATAACTGATATTTTTGGCAGACATCTGCAGTATGTCACCAAGATAACACCATGTCTGCTGTGTGTTTCTTATATGTATTGTGTACCTGATTTCCATACACTTGAATGTGTCTCAGTACCCTCACACAAAACAATTAGCTGTATAACTGCAAAAACTAAAACTTTCCCACCATCAAATATGTCACCAGAGTCAGTTAAATGGAGGTAGCTCACTCTCAAAAGCTACCTCCATTTAACTGAATCTGGACTACACATCGCTTCTCCATCCCAGAGTAGCTTAATGTTCCTTATCTCAGTACAGCAACCTGTGTATTAAGGGAATTACACAAACAAATGTGACTTTTGTACATTTTAAAACCCCTCAAGCTGAGCTTGCAATTCTGTGGTCCCCAGTCAGCAAGAGATAACAGCCAGGATTTTACAAAACTTAGAATAGCCTCATTACTGCAAAATGATATAATATGTTATTGTTAAACTTCCAGACATGAATTCAGTCCTTTTTAGTCAGTTAATATGGGCTGAGCAGTAATCTCTGATGGCAGCATTCTTAGCTATTTGTAAATCCGGCTCTCTGCAGACCGTGTGCTCCAACTAAAATGCAGGAGACGTTGTATGTATAATGTGTCATTCTAATATTTCTCTTTGTTGGAACTAAAAGAAAGATTTTGGGTTTTCAGTAACATAAAGCCAAATGCAGACTTCAGACTGCATCATTGTATTTCAGTGGTGGTTGTTCCGTTTTAAAGGTTCGATCCTTTTTCCCTGCTCCGTGTTTTACTCTTACTGACCTTGAACTCATTTATCCTATTTTATTTTGCTCAGCCTTTCTAAGGGCTTCAGGTTGCCATTTTACTAGCTGTCAGTCCAGTACTTGTCCACTTAATGGTGACATGTATTTAATTCAGGCATTTAAAAGTAACAGTAGTAGTAGTAGTAACAGTAGTATGCAGATTCCATCATTCTTACTTGGAGCTTTCTCCAGTTTTGATCTGTTGCTGCTTACCATTGTAAGTGTTTCTTTAATGCAAGGTTTTGTCTTTTCACAATTTAAGCATGCAGAGGTCAGTCAGTCATTTTCTACCGCTTATTCCATAGTGGGTCACAGGGGAGCTGGTGCCTATCTCCAGCAGTATATGGGCGAGAGGCAGGGTACACCCTGGACAAGTTGCCAGTCCATCGCAGGGCAACACACATACAACCATGCACACACTCATTCTTACACCTAAGGGCAATTTATCGTGACCAATTAACCTAACAGGCATGTCTTTGGACTGTGGGAGGAAGCCAGAGTACCCGGTGAGAACCCATGCATGCACAGGGAGAACATGCAAACTCCATGCAGAAAGACCCCCCGGTCGGGAATCGAACCCAGGACCTTCTTGCTGCAAGTCAACGGTGCTACCAACTGCGCCACCTTGCAGCCCCGTGCAGAGGTAATTTCCTTAATTTAAAAGAAATAACTTGGATGCCCGTTTACTTTCTATTTGCTAATTTCAGAGCTGTCAGTTATAAGCAAACCTCTAGAAGAATTGGTGGAGGGCCATTTAAATTTTTATCAGCCAGCCTGTAAAACTCAATAAGTCCTCTTTGGCAAAATCTTCTTTAACCTGTGGTGTTCTCCAAGGCCTCATAATTGGTCCATTGTTATTTTTATTTTACATACTCCCCCTAGCACATATTCAGTCTTTTAGTGACATCTCTTGCCATTTTTATGACAATGATATGTAGTTACATGTCTTTTAAACGAGATCGATTTGATAAAGTAACTAAACTGATCAGATTCCTGACTAAAACAACCCACTGGCTGGATGACAATTATTTTATTATATTCTGGTAAAACAGAAACAATGGTTGCCCTGTCAGAAATACTGAGACATCAGCCAAGCAACTGTCCCCTTTTGTACATCCATAATGTCTAGTGTTCGAAACCCTGGAATGACTTTTCATTTTGGCCTCAACCTGAAGGTACATATAAAATTGATCTTAGGTTCTTGCAGTTAAGGAACATATGCAGGAGGGGATTCTCACCTCAGCAGCAGCCCCAGTTACTTATAATGAAAAATTGTAGATTTTCCCAAGGAGAGTCTTGCCCAGTGCAGTTTTAAAGTGCTTTGGGATGTTAGATGCAGATTGAAGGGGTCTTCTGGGACATGCTCATGCCAGATAAGTTATAACGCACAGGGAGTGGTTATGCAGCTGTGTGGCATGCAGGACAGAAGAGGAGGACAGCGGGAGGATATAAGGAGGGAAGGCAGGTGGGGTGTACAGGGTGGAGGAGGAAAAGGCATCTGCCAGGGGGGCTGGCTTGGCTCTACATCGGAGAGAACAGAAGGAAGAAAGTAAATCTCTGAGGCATTCCGTATTTCTCTTTACCCATTTATAAGTCTCTGCCTTTTCCTCTCCACTCTTTTTCACACAGCATCTGGACTCACTCTTTTTTTCTTTTCAGATCTGTTGGATTCCTCACATTGCCTCTGTTTCTCCTTCCTGACTGGGCGTTATATGTCCCCTATTCTTTTCATCGTTTTGCTTCTTTCATTCCTTTCGCAGCCCTCTATCTCTACTCAGCACCTTCTTTATACTTGTGTCTCTGTCTTTATTTTAACCATCTCCTCATTGCTCCATAAATTTAAAAAGGGAAGAAAAGCTTGGCTCAAGATCTGTGCCGGTGCAGTCGAGAATGTACCACCCTACCAAGAGAGTGGGTGTTAAACACAGACATCGGCACAGTCTGCCAAAAAGATGGCACCACACTAAACATGGTGGCTGCAGAGAAACATGAATATATCTGCTGCCACCCACCCACTCACAAGAGTGTATGTCTTTAGTTCACTTTTACCAGAACAAAGTTCTTGGTGTTAAGTCCTTATTTTTGCCCTAGTAGTACTGAAGTCGGTCAAGTACAGTGTGCTAATACACATTGATTTTATGATTTTTATGTGCTAGGCCAGCACAAATAAAAAATACATAGTTTACAAATGCCTTTACTAATACAACATTCAGATTAGACAGAGAGCATCTGTGAACATACATTTTTAAGTCTTGCCACAGATTCTTTATTGTATTAAGGTCTGGACTTTGACTTGGCAGTTCTAACAAATAAATACGGTTTGATCAAAACATTTCTTAGGAGCGCTGCTTTTATCTTTAGAGTCTTTCTCCTCCTGGAGGGTGACCCTCCACCACAGTCTTAAAGTCTGTTGCAGCTTCTAACAGGTTTTGCTCCAGGGGAGTCCTGTATTTCACTCAATCCATCTTGTAATCAACTTGGTTCCCTGTCCCTGCTGAAGAAAAGCATCCTGACAGTAAGATGTTACCACCATTGTGTATCATAGTAAGGGTGCTGTTCAAAATTAGACACAGTGTTAGTTTTCTGCCACAAATATTATTTTACATGTTGGCCAAAAAGTCACATTTTCTTTTATCTGCCCAGAGCACCTCCTTTGACGTTTCCAGTGTCTTCTACATGATTTGTGGCAAACTGCAAGCAACTACTAACTAGTTAGTAGCTCTTTTTCAACAATTATTTTCTTCTTGCCACTCATCCTTAAAGGCCATATGGAGTACAAGACTAATAGCTAGAGCTCTTTCAGTTACCAAGGCTGTTTCTCAGATGAATCGTCTCCTTACCAGGCTTGCCAGGTTAGATGGAAAATTGTCCATCCAACCTGGCATGTAGCTATCCCATACTCAATTTTCAGATGATGGGTTGAACAGAGCTCTGTTGGAAGTCCACAGCCAACTAAAGCATGGAGGTGGAACTGTCATGGTTTGGGGATGCTATGCTGCAGCATAGCACCTGGTAGCTCACCACCACTGAATCCACCAGGAACTCTATAGAGTATCAGGAGGCCTGAAGAAAATGTGAGACCATCTTTAGGAGTGAGTCAAACTTTCCTCAGACCAATGTCAGAGACTGGTAGAAGGATACAAGAAGCATTTACACAAGTTACACAAGCTGTAAGGAGGTAAGGGTGTCCTAACGTTTTCCACATTTTATTGATATATTTTGTTAAATGAGTAAATGTTTTGTGTGTGTGTTTTCGTTGTCCGATGAGCTAACCCCTCCCTCCTACTTCCCTATTCTTGAGGGGATTGCTCAATCCAGCTCTCCATCCAATGGGTCCGGACTTCCCTAAACCTGGAAGATCTTACTAAACAGGTTTACTGAAAGTTCTGTTCAAGCTGGTGTCGGGAAATGACTCGCCTAGCCTCTGACAGCCTTCATACAAAAGTCTCGCCCTTCTTCAACTGGAGGTCTAGCCCACCGCAGTCATCCACACTTTCAACGGTCACTTTTGTTCACGGCTGCTCATTCCCTAATTTTACAACTGGCTCTTGGTATATGGGATAGGTTAATTTTAGTGGCTCAGGACGAGTCCCAAGGGCGCTGTTTTAAGAAGCTTGGCTAAGGCAACCTATAAAAACCTCCTAAAAAATCTTAGAACCAGGCAACAAGACTTTTTACCACCAATGAAAAACCAAAACTAGAATTTTATATGCTTTCTTTAATTAGTAACGCTTATGCAGGGGTCAGTAACAGCTTAAATTCGGCAACACATAATAATTTTAATAATAGAAATGAATCAATCAACTCAACCTGTCTTTCCCTGATGCTGAAACTAGTGGGTTTGGAGAGGCTTTGAAGACTGAGGCTCATCCATGCACCTGATGGAGATGTTTCTTCTGGTAACAAGTGATTTCTTGAAGGAAATACGACTTAATCTTCAGTTTTTCTTCCTTTAAGTGGCAGGCACTGATGCTCCAGGTTTTGATGATTAAACAGAAACTTTGTTGTCATATGTCTCCGAAGACAGTAGCTTCCAGAGGCTGAAGAGTTAAAGGAAACCCGGAGACATAAATGAGGTTGATTCAGGACTTCCAGAAGCCTGAAACTTAGAGCAATCAGCTGTTCACTGATCAAGTTCACTTCTGTTGTCTGGATAAAAAGGCTTTAGATGAAATCAGATTCTTAATTTTGAGGCACAGTCCTTTCTGGGCACACGGGTTGATCTTCTTTTTAATGCAGTCGATCAGCTGGGCTGTGTCTCTGTTCCTTTTCCATCTGAGCTTCTTTTCTCCGTCCGATCTTGTTCGCTGGTCTTCTGAGAGGAAACAACCGCAGTTCCCTCCTTCAGTATTGCTTTTATGGTGCTTGATGCTTTCACCAGTCAGCCCCTTGTTAGGCTTCTCAGTTATTACGCAACCTACTCTGCTCAGCTTCTTAGTTATTGCTCAATACTTAGTCATGGTCATCGTGACTTTCTGGTGCTGATTTTCGGCCTTGGAGATTCCAGTAATAGCCACGCAGCTGACTGTAGTCGCATCTTCCCTTCTTTGCATTGGTCTTCAAAAGATTCTCTGTCAGCATGCAGCTGGCTCTCGTCCCTCCTTGTCATCCTGCAGTTCTTTCCCTAATCTGCTCAGTTTTAAACTTTACACAGTATTACACATTCCATTCTCAGCTTTCTGCATTTGCTTTAAAACACAGTTACAAAACCATCACTTCATTCTTTTTCTTCATACATCACAACTGATCAACATTGTATCTTTTTCATATATATAGCTGATTGAGAATTTTTAAATCTTAAATGTTTTTTACCTTAATTATTAGTTCTTTATCATATTTCAATCATACATCTTTTTTAACTTGATAATCAAAGATCACTAATTTCATTTAATAGTTAAAGAATGGAAAATCATCATACATCATTTCTTTGGATACTTGTTATTTATACTTATGCAAAAGATAAGACAGTTAATATGTGGCTCCACACAGGCCTCTCCAGTCTTTCAGTCCCAGAACATGAGAATATGCTTGTTTCACTCTCTGCTGCTTCAACTGTGTATTTAATTAATTAATGCATGGATAACACATAAGGATTTTTATTGTAATTATTATGGATTTAATAATTGTTGCATGGATTACATGGAAAGATCTCACCTTATTTTGACAGTGTGTGTGTACCTGTAATGAGTCAATTTCTTTAGAGATAAATGGTAATTATATACACAAAAATATTTATGGTTTGAGGAATACTTGCCAGAATTGAGAAAAACTGTATTTCTGTTCAGCTATTGGATTGCTTGTAAGTGTTGAGTTTAAATCCCCGTTTCAAACTGTGTGTGGCTGGCCAGCAGGACAGCCCAATTCTCCCATCCTCATGCCAGCAGTAAGGGATTACACACATGTCCTTCTGACAGTCATCCTGAGTACAGGCATCTAATGTAGGTGTTAATATACTGTGAAATGCTGAAAATACTCTGGAATTCTTGTTTTGGCTTGCTTGGTTCTGTGGCATGCTCCTGCAGTGTGTGCACACATAATAACCCCTTGCTGGGGCAACCATCTTAAAGAGGACACAGGCACAATCACTGAAATTAGCCTAACCCCATAAAATACATTCTCCACTCAAGCTCATCCTCTGAGCCTTTATGTAGCACATCTTCAGCACTGAGACTGGCACCAATACGTCATGTCTGGTTCTGATTGTGTTGTTATTAAAGCTGACCAACAGCTTCACATAATTTTTTTAAGCCTAAATCTCTGTTTTGACTTGGATGCCTCCAGTTTTGCTGAGTGTAAATGTAGAATAAACATTCTCTTTCAGGACACCTCCGCAAGAACACTAACCTGTAAGTTAAAGATAAATAAATTAGATTTGATTAAAAGTTGTGTGTTTGATATGGTTTATGGTGTGGACGGTCATGTTTTGATTCGGTTTCCTTACCGAACCAGTCATTTGACACGGGAGGAAGTGCAAAGGAATTATTTACAAAGTCTTTCAGTTGGTGATGTGACTTTACATATAAACACACACTCTCACACACACACACACACACACACACACACACACACACACGGTGGGTCGCAGCACTCTGGCTGGGTGGCGTCTGAAGAGGAGAGAAAGAGTTAGGTGAGGAAGGAGATGGATTATTGTGGAAATAACAAAAATGGAGTGCCTTACTTGAGGTTGACGACATGGTAGAGCAAAGGAGTGGGCAACCGAATGATCTGGATGGGGCACTCAAACTGTAAATCCTTTGGAGAGGCTTTAGGTGCAGGTCCAGTTACCCAGAGGCATGAGTGAGGCTGAACGGAGAACAGATGCTGGGAAGAGCGGGCAGGGATCTGGAGGGGGAGCGACACTTGCTGCAGACAACCGTGGTCCATAAGAGGTTCCAAAAGAAACCCGTCACAAAGGGTTTGCAGAGGTAGTCCAGGCTTGGCGAGGGCATCAAAACAATAAAGTCACCTGGAGACACAAGGAGCATGACGGTAAGAAACTGTTACTTTCGAATTCACACTTAGTCACCAAAAACTAGTATAAAAGTTCAAAGAACTCAGAGGGCTTGATTCTACCACACAGGTTGTCCACCAGGTGAAGAATGGTTGTCCTGCTGCTCCTTAAATCCCCAGCATCTGATCAGAAGAATTCAGAGCAGGTGTGTGTCCTGCTATGGCTCCACTATACCTCCAAGCAGAGTTCTTCTGTTCACAGAGAGCACTAACAGATGGGATCACTAATCACACAGAACATGTCATGTGCACTGTCAACAAGACTGTGTTTTTCTGTTATGCTTCTACAAAGTTTGAGGGACAGGGACAGTGCCTTGCGAAAGTACTCGGCCCCCTTGAACTGGTCAACCTCTTGCCACATTTCAGGCTTCAAACATAAAGATATAAAATTCTATTTTTTTGTGAAGAATCAACAAGTGGGACACAATCGTGAAGTGGAATGAAATGTATTGGATGTGTCAAACTTTTTTAACAAATAAAAAACTGAAAAGTGGGGCGTGCAATATTATTCGGCCCCCTTGCATTAATACTATGTAGCGCCACCCTCTGCTGCAATTACAGCTGCAAGTCGCTTGGGGTATGTCTCTATCAGTTTTGCACATGGAGAGACTGAAATTCTTGACCATTATTCCTTGCAAAACAGCTCGAGCTCAGTGAGGTTGGATGGAGAGCGTTCATGAACAGTCTTCAGCTCTTTCCACAGATTCTCGATTGGATTCAGGTCTGGACTTCTCTGGCATCTCTGATCAGTCTTCTCCTTGTTCGAGATGAAAGTTTAGAGGGACGGCCGGGTCTTGGTAGATTTGCAGTGGTCTGATACTCCTTCCATTTCAATATGATTGCTTGCACAGTGCTCCTTGGGATGTTTAAAGCTTGGGAAATCTTTTTGTATCCAAATCTGGCTTTATACTTCTCCACAACAGTATCTCGGACCTGCCTGGTGTGTTCCTTGGTCTTCATGATGCTCTCTGCACTTTGAACAGAACCCTGAGACTATCACAGAGCAGGTGCATTTATACAGAGACTTGATTACACACAGGTGGATTCTATTTATCATCATCAGTCATTTGGGACAACATTGGATCATTCAGAGATCCTCACTGAACTTCTGGAGTGAGATTGTTGCACTGAAAGTAAAGGGGCTGAATAATATTGTATGCCCCACTTTTCAGTTTTTTATTTGTTAAAAAAGTTTGACACATCCAATAAATTTCATTCTACTTCACGATTGTGTCCCACTTGTTGATTCTTCACAAAAAATTAGACTTTTATATCTTTATGTTTTGAAGTCTGAAATGTGGCAAGAGGTTGACCAGTTCAAGGGGGCCGAGTACTTTTGCAAGGGACTGTATATATGTACTTATACTGCCTTGAGGACGTTAATGAATTTTATTGCAATTTTACGTGACAGATCAACAGAAAGTAGTGCATCATTATAAAGCCTAAGGAAAAGCATACACTGTTTTAGACATTTTTTACAAATCTGATTTTTTTTTTTTTTTTTACGCTAAATATATGTGATTGAGCATTGACTCTTTAAATAAAATAACAGGATAATTTAAAATTTTAGTGACTCTGTTTATTTAAAAATTATGTGGAGTTTTGAATTGTTCCACTAAACTGTAGTGACGCAATGCAAGAAGATAAACTAAAAATGTGATAAGACAGTCAATATGAAAGCAATTTTAAATTTTTTTAAAAGTTCAACCTAATTAGCCCAATTGCCATATATTTTGTTGATGTCCACTAGCATACAAACATTTATTTCATCTCACAGAGCACAGGTTCGATTTTTGCAGTGCTATGAGGTTTTGCATGCACCATTTTTTTCATAAGGTTAATAATATGTAACAATAAAAGTTCCCCCTGGACTGTAACATGCCTTTGGGTTTACATAAAAAAATGAGCATTGTCTTTTACTAATTGATAGCACATAAAAAACAATCAATGCAGCTATATCTGCCATGTTTTCTGGGTCGATGCTCGTTTTACCTGCAATGAATCCAACCTGAGAACTGATGCGAATTTCTTTGCAAACCATTTCAGAGCAACTTCTTCAAACTCACAGCAAGTAGTTTATAATTGAAAGACAAATTTTGGTGAAATATTCAAAAGACATCTCCAATAGCTCTGCTTAGACTCAGACATGGTGCAGCAGTGTTTTGGATCAAAGGTTTTATTCATAGCTTGTGTTTTGATTCCATATCGAGCCTCATTGTAGAAAGCAACCAAGGACCTCACACAGAAAACAACACAACTGCAGAGCTTCCTTTAGGTAACTCAAAGTGAAAACATAATTTACAGTTATCTTATCAGGGGGCAAATTTAACAACACATTTGAAACAGTCAACACAAAGCATTGTATTGGATCTTACATGTTTGAACATTTGATAAAAAATATAATGTGAGGGAAAATAAGAAGCAAAGAATTTGTGAGAGACGACTGAATAACAAGAGAGAAGGGGGTGATTAAGGCATAAAATGGAAGAGCTCTGTGCAGAGATGCACACAGAGGCAAAAAAACATAGAATAGAAAATAATGTCAGAGGACAGAAACATGAAGTTTAAGGTAAAATTATGACGTGAATCTCAATAAATTCCAAACAACATTGACAAAAAAAAAATCAGTAATGTGATTAACAAAATGTAACTTATATATTATAGAGATTCTAGATACACAGAGTGAACACAGAATGTGTTTCAAGCAATTATTTCTGTCTTTTATAGCTAATCAAAGCCGACAATTCAGTCTCCCAGAAAATGTTTTAATTACATAAGACCACTAAAAGCAATATTTAATACAGAACTGTTAAGTTATGACCTACACAATCATGCGGGCGACTGCTAACTTGACTTTTACCAGCAGAGAATCAGTGACACTCTCCACAATAAGGGTAAGCTACCAAAGATCAATGCTCAAGAAGACAGCTGTTCGAAAAGAGCACATTAATGGAGAGCTGAGTGGAAGGAAAAAGTGTGGTAACAAAAGATGCAAGAATGACCACAACTTTGAGATTATGAAACAAAGTCCATTCTAGAGTTTAGGCAAGATTGGCATAGAGTGAGTTGCAGCTGGAGGTAGTGCTTTAGGCACCACCACACGCATAGTATCCAGGCACCTGCTCACACTGTCAAATGTAGCAATACCTACTTTAAATGCCATGGTATCACTGTGCTTGATTAACAAACAAATTGGCCTCACCTATACCCCATAGGAAATCTATGAAGTATTGTCAGAAGACATACGAGAGACACCAGGCCCAACTATCCAGATGATTAAGTTATTCATGCAAAAGGAGCCTCAACCAAGCATCAGAAACTGAATTTTTGGTTTTCCATCAGCCATAAGCCGTAATAATAAAAAGTTATAGAAATAACCACTTGAAATATATTATTCAGTGTCTCTTGAATCTATATTTTATACTTATTGAATTTATTTAATGAACTAAATGATCTTTCAGTGATTTTCTAATTTACTGAAATGCACTTGTACACCAGGTAAACTCAGCTAAACATTCCTATTAATAGTGTGCTCTACTAAATTAGAAACAGGCCCTGAAAGATGTAATGTTTTCTCAGATCTGAGGAGGGGTCAAAACAGACTCAATGACTCTTTGAGGTACTGAGGGAAAATAAACATGGAAGCATAAAAGCATCAAAACAATCCAAGATGAAACTAATGCTTGGCTGGAAAGAAGATGTAAAACATGCTATTTTCAGAATACAGAGGTAATTTGATCAATTTTACATTTAATTTAGAAAAAGTCTTCAAAGTGAGACACAACATCCATAAAGTGACTATTAGCAAACATAAAAATCTTTTCACAATTCCTATATACAATTCTTTGAACATGCAGGGAAAATATTACACCATCACACCACTCCTGAAAACCCCTAGACACCGGTGGAAGCACCCTGAGATCAGCAGCATGACCTCGGGGTGGCGTGCGGCCCGGGCCGGTGTGACGACCCCACTCTGACAGAGTGTCAATACAAAGCAATTTACAAGCGCTTGAAAAATCGACCCTCGATAACAGGCAATTTCTCTGCTCCGCTGCTTCAAGAGGCATGACCCGCCTCGCAAAACGTGAGTGAATGGAGGGAGGGGAAGACAAAAAGAAGGAAGGAGAGGAAGAGGAGGAGAAGGGTGATCATGGTTCGCTGGGAATGATTACAGGTCTCTGTACTCTAAAGCTGAGAGGGAGGGAGGAAACGTTGGCCTGTAATGGGGTAAGCAGCTGTAATAGCAATATGGGACTCAGATAAATCACTGTTTGGAGTTGAGAGACGAAGATGACTCAGGAAGGAAGAAGTTCTAAGAAATCATCACAGAAGCCGTCAGAAAATGAGAAACAGTTCAGCCAGAGCGGAGTTCAACAAAAATGAGCAGTTTGTGGGGAAGAAGCAGGGAGGGGCAGAGGTGCTGCTGTTGTTGATGAAATGTGGATTGTGATCGTCTTTGTGTGTGTGGAGTTGAGGCCACAGGTGAGAACAGAGATAATGACCTCATTCCTCTTCCCTTTTGCCACAACACTTTTCTCAGCACCTCTCTATTCATCAAACCCCATATCCATCTCTCCGTTCCTCTTTTCTTCTGATTCTCCATGCTTTCTGCCGAAGAGCCAGAGGTCACAGCTACTCCCAGACAAACCGAAACACACACATAGGAACAAGTCAGGACAAGTGTCTTAGAAAAATGCCTCATCACATTCAATAAATTTGCTTATTCTTGTGTTTTCAGAAGAACACACATTTATTTAAAGTTATGTAATAAAAGTGTAACGAAAGTTTCCACCTAAGGAGATTACAATATACAAAGTTTTTTTGAAACACACCAAAGAAATCAACAGATCATCTGATTTACTGTGAATTGGGGTCCCTGACATCATAAGAGGCACACGAACAGAGCTGATCAGCTGGCATTAGAGAACATTTTTGCAAACGAGCATGTATTGACAGATTTTAACAGATTCTTAAGCTTTCGAGTTGAAACGGTTTCAGCCTTGCCTCTTCGAGCCAAAATGTGTCTCAGATGACCTCCAAGCCTAGACAGATACTCCACTGAATAGTAAAGTTAATGCAGATGGTGATGATGACAATAATCTTGGAACTTTCAACAGTATGAATCTGTTGATGTCCCTGGTGGGATTTTTCCATTTGATTGCTTTCCATGCATATTCACCACTCACAAAATCAGTAAATGGCATATATAGCTTGTATCACTCTAAATATTCCTGTGATTTGCAGAGGTGGAAATAAATTGTGATAGAGAGATATGATTTCCCTTATAACAGGCCACTAGTACGGACCAATTGTGGAAAATGTCCCCACTGGGGGGAATTTCAGAGCAGACCCTAAGAAAGCTAAATGTTTTCAGCAGCAGTCCTCAAAGCTGCTTTTGTGAGCAGTGTTTTTATTGTAAGCCATGAAGAACTCTGCCTTTTTTCTGTGACAGGTTTTCCCCCCACATTTCATTGGCTCATTTGTCACCTATAAATGTTTCAGATCATCAAACAAATTTTAATATCAGACAAAGATTAACGAGTAAATGCAAAAAAGCAGTTTCCATTTCGTCCATCCATCAATCTTCTACACTAGTCTATCGTTCCAGGGTCGCAGTGTACCTTTCTCCTCTAGCCTGGAAAGCTCGCTTGTCCATCACAGAAGAACACAGAGTCACACAGGGCATGCGGAGACAAATTCATATTATAGGGTAATTTAGGGTAACCAATTAACCTAACAGTCATGTTTGTGGACTGTGGAAGGAAGCTGGATACCCTAGAGAGAACCCTCGAATGCAGAGGGAGAACACTCAAGCTCCATGCAGAAAGACCCCAGCCAAACTTTAAACCCAGGACCTTCTTGCTGAAAGGCAGCAGCGCTACCAACCACTGTTGCAAGCCACTTTTTTTTTTTCAAATCATAATTTCCTTTATTTTGGGAAAAAAGCCATCTTCTCCAGTGAACAACGTTAAAAAATAGGGAAGATATTACGGCACACAAAAGATTCTTGGACAACATCTAAAGCTCTGCAGGTCTCACTTGCCCTAAGGTTAGTGTTCATAATTCAACTATAAGAAACAGACTTGGCAAAAATGTCCTCCATGGGAGAGTTCCAAGGCCAACACTACCTCTGAGCAAAGAGAACACAAAGGTCCGTCTCACATTTCCCAATAATATCTTGAAGATCTACAAGACTTTTGGGAAACTATTTTGTGGAGTGATGAGACAAAATTTGACTTTTAGGAAGGTGGTGTAAAACTAACAACATTTTAGAAAAATTAAAAATAATTATTATTTTGTATTAACTCAGGTTGTTAAAATTTGATTGATGATCTTAAACATTTAAGTGTGGCAAAAAGACCAGAAGATATCTGCAAGAGGGCAAAATTATCTTTACTTTATGTGTGCCAGTGTACGACACCGAGACTGTGCAATAATCTTGAGTTATTTTCAGAAACCCTGATACATTCCAGCAGAAATCCCTTTGAAGATGCATTCTCAACATACCAATAATCATACTGTATAGAGAGAGCACACAATCAGACTCACACACAACACCTCCATTAAACTGGCTTCTGGAAAACAAAACATATGAGTTACTGCCAAAAAAAAGCACTTGTAACCTGCTACCTTATCGTTCCAGGTTCAATTACTCATGCTCACGTTTAGACACACAAATGAGGGTATGCGAGGAAAGGTGGCACCTGACTATTGGTTTTCGAAGGTGTTCCTGAACTGCTGATGGGAGAGGCTCTAATGCAAAGAGACAGATTCAGGTCACTCACTCACAGCTGCGTTGAATTTAAAAGGAGAAGAAGAGAAGAAAAAAATGTATGTTGTAGTGAAGGAGGGGAGTGTAGGTTAGGCTGGAAGATGACAAGAAGAGGGAAAGACCAAGAAGGAAAGAGCGCCGCAAGTCCTGCAGCAAGATGAAATTTATGTGGCAGAGAACAAGGAAGCTGTGCATGCAGAATAAAATGAAAAATACAGGGTAATTGCAATTGGGAGAGTTTGCAAGATACAGATGGAGAAAGCGCAAGAGAGGGCCAGTAGTGGCAGAGGAAGAGAGGAGAAAGTGCAGGGAGATGGTAATTGACATAAAAAGAAAGTGACAACCGAAAAGATGAGTACATAGAGAGGGGAAGAGTCAGAGAGAAAAAGAGAATTACTATTGAATGAGGAATGCGAGGGAATAAAAAAGCTTTGGAAGGCGATGCAGACGGGAGAGGAGAGAACATGCTGTCATACAGCGCCACACTTGATATACAGGACTTGCGAACATCTTAAATCATTGAACAAAATAGCATTGTGTAATGACAAGGGATTGTACTCTGCTGGAACATAATTCATGAAGCAGCAGTCACACCCATTTTTGAAGTCAGGATAAATGGTAGCTTCAATTTTCTCTTCTTCTGTGAGAGGCACAGCCTTTTTTACTCTTATCAGCGAAAATATTCAAACTGAACTGAGAGCTGAAATATTGCTACAAGGATGCCTGCTGCTGGGTAACATTTGGAATTTTTTTTGATGCATAAACCACTCAAATGTGGTTGTAGATCAAGCTTTCCAGGTGCACACCCAAAAACAGAACCTCACCTTCAACTCCACAGACCTTAGTCTCATTTAATTTGTGCATGCTGTCAACTGCTCCTCTCTGGAGCCCAACAGAAGTGCTACCAAACATCATAGGACAACTTCACATTCCATAGGACCAGATATAAACAGGTGAAAAGAGTTTTACCAGTACAAAATATGATTAATAATAATATTTAACGTTTCCTTTTTTGAGTACTGAATACGCATTGGTTCATTTGCAGATTTATTCTGTTTTTGCTTTTTTTACTTAAATATGTCAGATCATCACTCAAATTTTAATATCAAACAAAGATAACCTGATAAATGTATATGATAATTTTATATTGCTGTGGAATAAATGTGACCCACTCTTCTTTTCAGATTTCAGATTCCATTCAGCCACACTGGTGAGTTTTTGAGTGTGAATGTCCCATTTGTGATCATGCCACTTTGATTTAAGTCTGGACCTTTGACTAGGCCACACTTATCCTGCACCTTTTATATGCAGCCCTTCTCCTGCATACCTAAGTCAAACAAATAGCTTGTTACCAGGCATCTGCAGAGGTGAATGACTGAATGCTGAGGAGGGAATTCAGCCATTGGATTTAGGTGTTGAAGAAGGGACACATCTAAAAGTTGCAGGATAGTAGCTCTCCAGGACTGGGCTTGACTGGACTTGGGAACCCCCGCTCTGAATAAACTGAAGGTTTTGATGTGGCCACCTAACTTATGTGTGTTTGAGCTTAAGGTCCGAAATTGATGATTGGATATTTTCCTTGTTATGCTAGTTTTCCTCCAGGTTTAATGGAACACACATAGTCCAAGAATTTGCACTTTTGTTTTGTTATTCCACAAAATATTTTCTCCGAAGTCTTGGGGATCATCAAGATTTCATTATCTTTAGAACTTTGGCTTTGTACTTGTACTTGTAGACTTCCCTCTCCTCAGACACCTCCTCCTGCTCCTCTGGGGGAAGCCCGAGGCATTCCCAGGCCAGCTGGGAAACATAGTCCCTCTAGTGTGTCCTGTGACGTCCGCTAAGCCTCCTCCCAGTGGGATGTGACTGGAACACCTCTCAAGGGGGCATCAAATACAGATCCCTGAGCCACCGCAGCTGACTCCTCTCAATGTGGAGGAGTAGCAGCTCTGCTCCGAGCTCCTCCCGGATGGCCGAGCTCCTCACCCTATCTCTAAGGGAGTTCCCGGCCACCCTCAGGAGGAAGCTAATTTCAGCAGCTTGTATGGCCCAAAGTTCATGCTCAAACTTGAGGGTAGGAACATGGATGGACTGGAAAATCAAGATGTGGAATGTCACCAGCGCACTGATCCATATGTCAATCTCCCACTCCATTCTCCCCTCACTCGTGAACAAGACCCCAAGATACTCAAACTCCTCCACTTGAGGCAGGAACTCCCCTCCAAAAAGAGGGCACGCCACTCTTTTCCAGTTAAGAACCATGGCTTCCTACTTGGAGGACCTGATCGTCATCTCTGCCACTTTGCACTCAGCTGCAAACAGCCCCAGTGCATGCTATAGGTCTTGACTAGAGGGACCCTGTAGAACCACGTCATATGCAAAAACGAAAAACAAAATCCCCTGGTCCCCAAACCTGACCCCTCTGGCCCATGGCTGCCCCTAGAAGACCTTTCCCTTTCCATGAAAGTTATGAACAGAACTGGTGACAAAGGGCAGCTCTGCTAGAGTCCAACATGCACCGGCAACAGGTCCGACTTAATGCCAGCAATGTGAATGAAACTCCTGCTCCATTACAGCAGAGATCTGATGGCCCCTAATAAAGGTCCTCTGACTCAGTACTCCTGGAGTAACTTCCACAGTGCACTACAAGGGATAAGGCTGAATGCCTTCTCCAGGTCAACAAAGTTCATTTAGACCTGTGGTCAGACTCCCATGAACCCTTGAGCACCCTGTAGAGGGTGTAGAGCTGGTCTAGTGTTCCGTGAGTGGGACAAAAATCACACTCCTCCTCCAAAAGCCGGGGTTTGACTATCGGCCGGACTCTTATCTCCAACACTCTGGCATATGCCTACTCACCAAGCAAGTGTGATCTCCCTGTAGTTGGAACACACCCTCCGGTGGGGACCAACACCCCAGTCTGCCAGTCCAGAGGCACTTTCCCCTACTGTCACATGATGTTGAAGTGGCATGTCAGCCACGAAAGCCCCACAACATCCAGGGGGACGTTGGTCCCTGTTTTCAGTTTTTTTTTTTTTTATAGTCTTTTGCCCAGCAGATGTGCCTATGCCTCCTCCTTTGTTGAGACTCGGCAAATGGGGGTGCCTATTGGGGTCAGCCGGGGAGCTGGCTCCCTGGGAGAGCGGTTTGCCCCCCAGTCCTTCCCTCCCCATCCCCGGACACCTCCTCATGCCAGCTCCATCACAACACCACTCATGGAGGGCCTTGGGGTGCGGGTGCGACATTGGAGTGCCGCAAGGGTTTTCCATCTCTGCGGTCCCATGGCAGCCTGTGCCCCAATTTTATTGTACAACTTAGACACTCTCACTTATAACATTTTCATGACATTCACATGTAGGGCCTTGGGGGTGGGCGCACTCAATGGTATCAAGAGGGAGGATATCCTAGTAGCCTAACCTCTGGTGCCCGCACTCACCTCTAAGGGTATAATTGCATGTAGACATTGAGGGTTCAGAGTGGGGGGTGGCAGACCCTCTTCCCCACAGTTTTTTTCTTTTTAAATGCACACTACAACAACATGCATCAATACCACATTTGAGCCGACGGAGGCGAGCTTGGGGTCTTTTCACACCCCCGTTCGCTATTTCCCATCTGTGGTCAGAGGCCGGGAGTGGGCCATCTAGTCGGGTGTGTGCTGGGGTTGGGGGTCGGGTCTTGGGGATTGTCTGGTGCTGGGACTGGCGTTCAGTTCTCTCGGGATCGCTTGGGTTCCCTTGGATCGCGGTCCCTGGCTTTGGGCCCTGGTCTGCCGGCTGGGGGGGGTGCCGGGCTCCGGCAGGGGGGTCTTAGCCGGCGTCGACTGTGATGTGGCCCCGCTTTGGTGGAGGGCCTGGCCGGCTGGACTGCTTGGTGGGCCGTGGTGCGCCATGCGGGGTGCAGGTGCCCGGCGTGCTGGGAAGCCTCCGGGGTTTAGGGGTGGAGATGGTGGGGTGCCCGGTAACTGGGGCCGCCGTGGCCTTCTTCCACTGCTTCCTTGTGTGGTTCTGGCCCAAGGTCGGGCGCCGGGCTGCGGTTGGCAGTCGGGTGGGTGGGGCGGCGGAGCATGTCTTGTGACTGCACTGGGGCGGCTGGCGGGTTGTGCTTGGCCTGGAGCGGTTGGCCTGCATGGCCCAGGTACCCGGCTGGTGCATGTATCCCTCTCGTGGACTGGTGGGCTGGGGCTGCTGGTGCTGCCTGGGGGGGTTGGGCGGGCTTGGAGGTGTGCTGCTCTGCTTGGTGGGGTCTGCCCTGTTGCGCCAGTGGGCGGGGGTGGCGTTGTGCGGGGCCCTTGCCTTGCCATTGCGGCGTGCTGTGTGGTGGGGGAGCGGGGTGCGGCGGGGATTCTTAGAGCATGGCTGTGTGTGGAATTTGTGCTGTGTGGGTGTGGCTTCATCAGCATCTCGGCCATGGAGTTCACCTGTGGGGGTGTGCTCCTGTGGGGGAGGGGATTCGTGGTGTTTGGGTTCGGGGGGATGTGTTCGATATCGGTGTCCTTGTTGGGGGTGGCCCTGTGGGGAGGTTCTTGTTGGGGTTCACTGGGGGTGGTAGACTCATGGGGTTGGGGTCGGAGCTCATTGGGGCGTCGGGACTGCTCCGTCCTGGGGCAGCTCCGGTTGGCGGGCTGGTTTGGGCCATGTGGATCCCTCTTTTGTACATAGCCCCCTCTCCAGAGGGGGATGGGGGTTGTTGGGGACTGGGTTCGGGGTAGGGGGGCGTGAGCCGGGCCGGGGTCACCCGGGTCTGGGCGGTGCCGGCGCTGTCTGCCTGTCTCTGCCCCAGGAGGGAAGGGGACCACCTCCTGGGTCCGGGGGCTGGTTACCCCTAGGGGGTACCGCCGCCTGGACCTGGGAGTATAGAGTATGCATGGGTAGTGTGAGTGAGTGTATGACGTCCATTGTTGTTTGTCTTTACGTTGGGTGCGAGTGATTTTGTGTATACGCATGAGGGTGGGAGTGGTTGATCGTATCTGTGTGTGCCTGTATTGTTTTTTTTTGTGACAAGTTGGATCTGGGACTGCTCCCTCTCCTTATGGGGGGCCTATTTCCTCCCCGCCACACTACCTGCTGGCGGTTGGAGTCTCTGCCCGCTGGTGTACTTGTGGTTCTCGGTGTCCGGGGCTGGGTGCTTTGGTGTGTGCTGGCTCACTCCTGGTGGCTGCTTGCCGGGGCCTGGCCCCCTGGGCTCTGTCAGGCCTCTGCTTGGGGGGTGGTGTATCCCGGGGTCTTGGGCCTCTGAGTCCATGGCTGGATCTGCTCGGGCGTTGACGGCTGCCGGCGGGGCCTGTGGGCTCGTCGCTGTGGCCCCCTGGGGCTTCTGCACTGTCGCTACTGGGTGGTTCCCCTGGGACTCTCCACTGCTCTTCTCTGGGGGGGTTGCGGTAGTCCCGGCGGTGGTTCTCCTGGGGTTCCTGTGCTTTGGGGGGGTCTTTGGATGTCTGTTGCTCGGATCTCCTCAGTGTCCGTCCAGGGACCATGGGGCAGGTCTGTGGGTCCTCACACTCGCTGTTGCATATTTTTGTGGAGAAACATTGTATACAAAAGCGCATCCACACTCATACTCACAGGTGTTAAGCTTCAGGTGTTAACAGATACACAGATGTTCTATATTGGGCTGCACCTCTCACTAAGTACATTTTACATTCATAATTACCATGTACTATTTTGTTAAAAAAAAAAACAGCTGCAGGTGTATAAGCAAGCAGGTTGTAATCTTTTATTCTCTTCATCCTTCTTTCTCTCCTCCACTCTTTCCTCCTTTTCTCCCCTTTTTCCCTTTTGCCCCATCTCTCTCTTTTTTGAGCTTCTTTTTTCCTTTTCATTTCAGTCTCCGTGTCCATAACAATTGAAATATCCCCAAATAATTTTATAATAAAGTTTCTTTTATAAATATCAAGCAGAGCTTTAAAGCATTAGCTGTGATGCTCCACTTGTGAAAGTAAATCTATTGGGCAATTTCTTGGCACTCAGACAACAATTCTGAGCTCTACTCTGCCGGACAGGACACGGCAAAAAAAAAAAACATAGTAAGAACCGCTTGGTCAGATAATCCTGTTTCCTGTTTTCCTCTAGTTCGCATAATTTTGGATTTCCCCTGGAACTATTTTTTTGGAAGTTTTTGAATTTCCTTTCTTAAGTAAATATTTTTTATTTTCATCTGGCGGCCTCCGTTTAAGTGATTTCTTGGCTTCAGTAATCAGGTCTGGGCATGGCTAGTGAACTGAACCAATAAATGTGTTTATTCACAGTTAATCAGGATTTAATAAACGGGATAATTAGATTTTTACAGATGGCCACACTGGTTTAGCCTTTGTTCATGTTTAACTGAAATCATCATTTAAAAACTGCTTTTCCTATTTACCTCAGGTTATTTTTGTCTATTAAAATGTATTTGATGATCTGAAACATTTAAGTATGACAAAGCAAAAACATAAATATACATAGCAGGAAAATACTTTTTCACAGCCCTGTATGAAGAATAAATAATATTATTGCCACTTGTACTACAGGGCCAGTACTGGCCAGAAATTTCTGCAGCGCCTTTAATGTTGCTGTAGGCTTCTTGGCAGCGTCCTTGACCAGTTTCAATACTGGAGGGATATGCAGTTCTTGGGGATGTCAGTGTTGCACCATAGTTTTTTTCTTCACCTAACTGTCTCTACTGTGTTCCTATATGTAATGCCTTGAATTATTTGTTTTTGGTAGACTTCTTCTGTTTGATACATTTTTGACAATTAAATCTTTGGAAACTCTCTGTGGGCCATATATTTTGCTATGAAAAATGACAAGAAGGTTTTACTGAAAACCACCAAGAACAGCCAACCTTTGTAATCACAAGTATTTTAAATGATGTGTACAGGCTTCTATCTAACATGAATTTGAATATGCTGGTTAAATAGTTACGAGAGGGCGTGCACGTTTATGCAATCACATTATTATAGTGTTTTTAGGTATTTTTCCCTCTAAAAGATTTCAGTTTGTTTTTCAGTTGATGTGTGCAGATTAAAAATCATATTAAAGTTGGAAAATAACCTTTATAAGGTTAATACGGTTGTTTTACACAACACAAAAACATGACATTTTTACAGGGGTGTGTGTAGACTTTTACAGTGTGTCTGTGTGTGTGTGAGAGAGAGAGAGAGATATCAAGTGTGCACAGTATCTGGAATGTTGTCGGTAATTGCCTGCATCGTACCATCCATCACAATGTTATTTTCACTCTCCTTAGTCACAAACGTGTTCCTGTCTTCAGCTGAAAGAAAAAGCAAAATAAACTTTTTCTCAAAATGAGTCTAGCAAGGTTTTTTTTTTTTGGTTTTTTTCACGTTGAATGAAAGCATACATAGCAAATTTTATAGAAGACGATTGTAAGGGGAGCTCAATGGGGAGGAAGAAACATCATATCTGCCAAGCACCAAAACAATAAAGGCAGACAGTACTGAGTTGTCAGCGACTGCAACACCACCAGGTCCCACCCTGGGAAAATGAAAAACATCGCAATGACACAAAAACAAAGCCTTCTCTATAAAGTCATGTTTGAGTTTTTCACTCATCTCCTCACACACTGGTTTTGTTTTTATTTTTCCAGCTTGCATAGAAGTTTCTCAAGAATTTTATTGACAGATGCTGGGTCATAATGGATGCAGGGCTTTGCTTTGCGTTGTTGTCAGAGATACTTTCGACGTTTTGCAATGTTTCAAGACAACCATCTACAAGACAATAAAGCACAAAGACAAAACTTTGAGAAGAAATCATCCAGACTATTGTATAAATTGATCACAACTTTCTTTAACAAAAGTTAACTCTGGTGATGTTCAAAGATCAATAAATTATGATTTATCCCATAAATAAGAACTTTTGATAATGATTTGTTACCCTGTTTCCTCATTTATCTCAGTGTCACTCTTAATCATCATGCTCACAATAATGCGCAACCTTTGACTGTTTGAAAAGAATAAATTAGCGCATTGCTTTGCTAACATGTACCCAGCCTGCCTAAAATGATAAAACTGACAGTTCTTGTCTAGATTTTTGGAAAATTAATGTGTATGGACAATATTTTCTAGCAGTTTAAGTTTTGAAATGGATGCCCTGCTCACATTTGTGGTTTATTGATAGGTTTAGACCTACAGTGCCTTGCGAAAGTATTCGGCCCCCTTGAACTTTTCAACCTTTTTCCACATTTCAGGCTTCACACATAAAGATATAAAATTCTAATTTTTTGTGAAGAATCAACAACAAGTGGGACACAATTGTGAAGTAGAATGAAATTTATTGGATGTGTCAAACTTTTTTAACAAATAAAAAACTGAAAAGCGGGACGTGCAATATTATTCGGCCCCTTTACTTTCAGTGCAGCAAACTCACTCCAGAAGTTCAGTGAGGATCTCTGAATGATCCAATGTTGTCCCAAATGACTGATGATGATAAATAGAATCCACCTGTGTGTAATCAAGTCTCCGTATAAATGCACCTGCTCTGTGATAGTCTCAGGGTTCTGTTCAAAGCGCAGAGAGCATCATAAAGACCAAGGAACACACCAGGCAGGTCTGAGATACTGTTGTGGAGAAGTTTAAAGCCGGATTTGGATACAAAAGATTTCCCAAGCTTTAAACATCCCAAGGAGCACTGTGCAAGCAATCATATTGAAATGGGAGGAGTATCAGACCACTGCAAATCTACCAAGACCCGGCTGTCCCTCTAACTTTCATCTCGAACAAGGAGAAGACTGATCAGAGATGCAGCCAAGAGGCCCATGATCACTCTGGATGAACTGCAGAGATCTACAGCTGAGGTGGGAGAGTCTGTCCATAGGACAACAATCAGTCGTTCCTGCACAAATCTGGCCTTTATGGAAGAGTGGCAAGAAGAACGCCATTTCTCAAAGATATCCATAAAATGTCTCGTTTAAAGTTTGCCACAAGCCACCTGGGAGACACACCAAACATGTGGAAGAAGGTGCTCTGGTCAGATGAAACCACAATCCAACTGTTTGGCCTCAATGCAAAACGATATGTTTGGCGTAAAAGCAACACAGCTCATCACCCTGAACACACCATCCCTACTGTCAAACATGGTGGTGGCAGCATCATGGTTTGGGCCTGCTTTTTGTCAGCAGGGACAGGGAAGATGGTCAAAATTGATGGGAAGATGGATGGGGCCAAATACAGGACCATTCTGGAAGACAACCTGTTGGAGTCTGCAAGAGACCTGAGACTGGGACGGAGATTTATCTTCCAACAAGACAATGATCCAAAACATAAAGCCAAATCTACAATGGAATGGTTCACAAATAAACGTATCCAGGTGTTGGAATGGCCAAGTCAAAGTCCAGACCTGAATCCAATCGAGAATCTGTGGAAAGAGCTGAAGACTGTTCATGAACGCTCTCCATCCAACCTCACTGAGCTCCAGCTGTTTTGCAAGGAAGAATGGGCAAGAATTTCAGTCTCTCAATGTGCAAAACTGATAGAGACATACCCCAAGCGACTTGCAGCTGTAATTGCAGCAAAGGGTGGCGCTAAATAGTATTAATGCAAGAGGGTCGAATAATATTGAACGCCCCACTTTTCAGTTTTTTATTTGTTTATTTGTTTACCAGTTTGACACATCCAATAAATTTCATTCCACTTCAGGATTGTGTCCCACTTGTTGTTGATTCTTCACAAAAAAATAGAATTTTATATCTTTATGTTTGAAGCCTGAAATGTGGCAAGAGGTTGAAAAGTTCAAGGGGGCCGAATACTTTCGCAAGGCACTGTAGATCTAGTCCAAACATCCTGGCCTAGTGATTTCCAAAAATCATTAAATCACTTTTCCTTCAGGAAATATGACAGTGACAATAACAGAGAAAAAACTGATCAAACGATATAAGCAGATAAGGACATGGTGTAAGCAGTTTACAACAGCTCTGAAATGTAATTTTGCTTAAAAAAATAAACTCTGTGGCGTCGCTTCAGTAGACGGATCTGCCTATTACTCTGTTCTGTATGTCCATCAAACCTGGACTAAGGACGTTAGCTGCCCTAATTTTGTAAATACAACATAGCCTCTACAGAATCAACTTCTGTTAAAAACCAAAGCCTTCTCTGATTGTTATGGGAGCAACTCAGCTGGCTCAAGGTTCTGATGGCAACCTACGGCTCCATTTGCATGTGCTACATGTGGCTCTTTAGACACCCACATAATGGGTTTTATGATTTTGATACAAAATTATACAGAAATATCAAATGTTCAATATAATGGAAAGAAAAAAGCAATACTTGTTTGAGCAATCCTATTTTCCGTTTTTTTTAAATATATGTGCATACTCCTTTGATAACTGAAAGACACTAATAAGGGATATTGTGTGGGTCAGGCCTTTAAATCATAATTCAGCAAAATGTATGTGCTTTGTTAAGGTAAGCAAATGGTTTTTCTCCATTTCCTATAAATATGAAAAAGACTCAACTGGCCCTGTTATTCATGAGAAAGTGTATGTCTTCTTAAACCTAATAAATTATCTTTTGTGAGAACTGAATTAGGTTTTTAAGCTCAGAACTTTTATTTAGCAGCAGCAAGTACACAAAATGCTCTTTGGCTTGTAAAAGTTGCTGAACCCCTAACCCCGTTAATATAGTGGTTCTTCATTAACTTGGTGGTGCAGTTTATTTGGGCCAGGGAGTCGAATTTCCAGAGTTCCCAATCAGAAGATCAAATAGAAGTCGGGATTCCAATTTGAAATAGACCTATATGGGTAACGGTAGTATAAAGAATAGTTAGAGTCAGGAATAAACTGTTTATTTGCACTTCTTTATTACATTAAATAAAAGGCACAATGCAATTTATTCTTTTAAGGATTTTCACTTAGTATTTAAACAGGCTTTGGTATGTATGGTTAACAGAAGTTAACACTGCGATAATTAGCATATCCCACTGGTTTTTCTACCTGCAAGTGGAACACACTCAGTATTCTGGTTTAATTAGCAAAACGACTTTAATTTGATGTCATGTATGACGCTAACATGCTGATGTTTAAACACAGACTGTACATGAAGGATGAACGTTGTCTTCCCCTCAAATCACAAGACTTTTGCTTAAATTTCTGTCATGAATTCAGAGGGCCACATTCCTGTATTTCTTCAGGTTCAACTTGCATCCAGCTGTGACTACTGGCTACATTTACATCTACATTTGTAAATTTGTCGGTAAAGAGTCATATGTGGGAAGTTTTGAAGTATTAGTTTAGTTTATACACTCCAGGGGACGATCATTTAAAGTCATTTTTGTCAATTTGTTCAGAATCTTCTGCACTGTCAAGGCTACTCAGAGTTATTTTAGTTTGAGTCAAAAATACAGCTCAAAAACACGAGTTTCAGAGAGCATTTAAGAGCGTAAATAGTGAACAGTTAGGAAGTTAGATTTGCTTGGCACATGTAATGCTTATAAACACAAAGGCATCAATTAAAAGATAAATGAAGTGGGTGTGATTTAAAAATAACACTGCATGCACGTGTGGATGTAAGTTGCAGAAAATACTCTGAGGTTCAGACATGTTATTACTTTGACTAAAAACTGTATGGAATGACTGATTAAAAAAAATCTTGTAGGAACAGCCACCCATTTTAAACCTACGCAATATTTGTATAGATGTATAAGATGTCTCTAAATCTACTGTATGTTTGGCTTCATAGAGGCAGGGACCCAGACACAGCAACGAACTATCAGGGAAGTGGACCCAGAAACTGAAGATTTGTACATACTCCACTAAAGCAGTCATTACAGTCAGGCAGGAATGAGATTCAGTATGACTTAAGAGAGGTCTCCAAGTCTTTTAAATAAACTTGAGAAGCCAGTGAGAGAAAGTCTAAGCGGTTCAAGTATAATGGACGGGGGGGTTTCTAAACACTGTGTTGTATGCAATCTCTTGGTGGTTTCCTCTGCTCCAGATATTCTGTGTACTCATTGTATTACCCTGACTATTAAACTGACGATAGACCAGGCTTAGATGGACAGTTTACTCAGTTATTTATGTTCTGATTTGTAGTTAGTGGGCATTTTCTTCATGGTCTCAGGGTATTCTCACTGCCAAATAGCTCTTCAGTGGCTCTGAACATGGCAGCAGGTGGTCAGGATTCGGTTGCAGATCATTTTTAGAGCTTTTTTATATGATGAACATTCATCAAAATGATGGACATAGTTTAATAAAAGTCCATCTGATTTTTTTTCTCCCAATTTCAAGTTAGTAAGTAGAAAGGCAGACAGCTCGCTTAATCCAAAAAAGGAACAAAACTTAAATTAAAAGCCAAAAGCGGCATAAAAATATTAAAACACCAGTGGCTGTCTTCAAGTAATGATTATTAAACATTTGGTGACAAACAATTAGATTAATGACAAATTAATTGAAACGGTAAATTGATATTACAATGAAGCTAAATGAACCATGAATAATGAGAGCCAATAGATGTTCTCCTTGAGGTGCTATCTTGGGAGCATCAAGCTCTGGGCCTCCCCACAAAATCCTATAGCTACAGCTTAACATGGCGAGTCTGCTACAGCTAATTAAAGTGGGGATAGTATCTAAATACCACAGTAGAAAATGATCAATGCCAATATGCAGCTCTGCAGAATGGTTATTCAGATAATAAAGAGTCTTCCTCGATTTACTGTTCACAATATGAAAGCAGATCACAGCATGTTAAGTTGATAATTGAAGACACTCACAGATCCACTAAAAACTCATTTCACATGCCGACGCACATCCGAACAGATATCATCATTAGCAGGATTTCACAAGCTAAAACAGCATGTGATCTATGGTAGAAAAGCTGAACTTTCAAGGTCTTCTATCATCACCTCTGTTTCTACACAGACATGTTTGAACTGGATGTAATTTACATGCGATTTTCTGTTAATGAAGCCCTAAACAGAGTCTAATTTGTAAAACGTTGGGCTGCTGCAGTATTTTGAATGCAGTTCTTATGGTAAAATGGTTGCATCTCAAGGCGTGTCATGCTCTCTCTACAACGAATTAAATAGTTTTTTCCACTTTAGAAAATCAAATAAGTACACTGTTTTAAATGGAAACTCATTGAGTGTTAGTCAAGCAGAAAATGTCAATTAATTAGGTGCTTTACCATTTAATGCTGTCCTTGCCCAGCCTGTTTAAGAGGACTGAAATGTCATTGAAGGTCTGAAGTTGTGCGATACTTTTCCAATTGTTGAGTGATTGAACAGCGCTTTGTAAGATGTTCAAACCTTGGGATACTGTTTTAAAACCCTCTACTTTAAAACTCTACTTTAAACGTCTCCATAACTTTGTGCCCGACCGGTCTGCTCTGTTCTAGGTCTTCTTGATGCTGTTTGTTCACTAATGTTCTCTGACGAATCTCTGAGACCTTCACAGAACAACTTATGCTGGGATTAAACTAAACACAGGTGGATTAGATTTGATTTGATAATTAGTTGACTTGTTGGGATTGTTTTTTATTAAGAGGTGTCAGAGTAAATGGGATTGAACACAAGTACAAAGACTATATACCAGGAATATGTAGCATAAAAGAGGGCCACATTTCATGCTGGAAAACTGTTACTAATTCTAATGAAAATGGTTGAGCACAGCACTATGTTGCAGGTTGGTCTTCTTGTTTGTTCCCCAGCTGTTCAATCAGCAATCTAGTTGAAGAGCCTGAAGTCAACAAGAGCCCATGTGGAGGAAAGTTGGAAGTTGCACAAGAGATGGAGAACACACGCCATTGGTAACACTTTCCCAGACTTGTGGATACTCTCATCTTCTTTTCACCTCTCTTTCTCCTACTGCCACCTTTTTCACCCTCGAGGACTCACTAGAGTGATGGAAGGAAACAGAGCCGAGCCATCTCCACCTGGTCATTATCAGACACACACCTGCTGCTGTTTTGGAGCACCAACAGTCATTTTATCCTGTCTCGAACATGGCTTAACTTCTTATTTCACTTCAATTGGTTGGATGTTGTTGTTTTTTTTTTTAAGCAACTCTTTTGTTGTATTTCTCACAGTATTTTCTACAAAGTTCCATATGTATGTATTACCTTAAGCTTAAAACTGAGGTGAAACTGGTTAAAACAGTGGTTTTTGTCACCGAGAACTCTCTCCTAACAGTGATGATGCTTGTGTGATAGGTTACCATGACTACGTGACACCAAATCGACCTCTTCATCCATTTGTGCAGCAGCAATCGTTTCCACCATGGCAAGCACTAACCTTGCCTTCCATCATTTTTCTCCCCCCTGCAATACAAGTGCCATTAATTCAGAGAGGAGGAGATAAGGTCGAGGCTGCTGGATTTTGAAAGCTCTGCCACCAGAAGAACTGAAATCAGTCCACAAAGGCAGGAGAGAGGCAGCATCAAGCAACTGAGGCTATAAATTATTTATAGTCAGTCCCTGTGAGGCTTCGACATGTGAACTGTGCACTAAAAACTTTATTTGGGGACCATTTTCATTTTTTAGAATTTTAGTGGATTTGATACGATTTGAAGTAACATGCGTTTTGTTAAAAATACAAACAAACACTCACATAGGTATATATTGATCCTTCTTAAATTAAAAATTTACTCTGCAGTGTTGTCATGTCAACTAAATGCTTTTTGCAGCAAAGCCAACACACTTATTCCTTCTTACTAATTGCACAGAAGATAAACGACACAGCAAGATGTTTTTCATAGTGGTCATTTTTATGTGTTCTAGGCACAAGCTGATGTATGTTCTGTAATATTCTTGCTACAGCACATAAAAGTACATCTGACCATTTGGCAGCTGGATTGCTTGGTGGAAGAGCAGAAGCAGCAGAATTTTCATATCACACAGTAATTCAAGCAGCAGTTTGCAGTGTGAAGTAAGCAGCAGCATGAATAAAGGCCGTCATACTTTAATGATTTGCAGGCTGAATCGTGTCCCTTCACGCAAATGTGCAGGAGTGTCTTTCCTTTTTATTAAGACATTCAAAGACAAAATTTCAAAGGATTAGTTATTTGTGTGCATACATGTTCAATATGGAGTCAGGTAAAGTAAATTTCAGGTGAGGTTCATTTTAAACAATATTGGGAATAGAAAAGAAAACCACAAACAGTTTCACACTTGTGAAACTGTTCATTCAATAATTTTTACCGATAAATTAGGAAATTTAAATAACTCAGTGAAATTAAAGAAATGAATCTCAAAGATCGGATTGTTATTTACAATACATTTTATGGATTTGGTGTTTTTCCAATGTCAGACTCCAATTTGGGTAAGTCCACGTCTTTGATACAGGGAACCTGGGTTCAATTCCTGGTTCTGTCAGGATGGGCATCCGGTGGAAAACGTTGCCACGTCTGTGTGCAAATTGTACAAGCTTGCTGTGGCGACCCCTGCATAAGGGAGTAGTGAAAGCACTTATCATCATCACAGTCCAATTTGTCAGCCCAGGAATCTTCCACTAGGCATAATGTTTTTGCAATTTTGGAATTTATTGTCCCATGCATATGTTGTGTATCGGCCTCTGTCACTAAACATTTCTGTCATAAATCCACAAAGACGTGCCGCCTCTGAGCTCCCTATGACCATTTATAAATCACAAGTGGAGAGTGCCATTATCCCTCACAACTATGAGCGTACACAAAATATAGCGACATCGATGACAGCACTACATATAATATCTGTGTCTGAAGTGTACTCATACCATTCTTTACAAAACAATAATAAGGAAATATCTCGCCTTCTTCCTTTTCTTGTCAAAACTTATCTCGGAGTCTTGTTTATGATGGGAAATCCTGCTGCTTGCTGGTCACTAAAACCGTATGTTATCACTTCATCACAAAGGCACGTTAATCCTTTCTTAAAGTGCTTTGGAAAAGGGGCTAAAATTTGCACACTCATCGATTAATTCAGTGATCCATCATGACACTATGGTTGACCTGTGGCTCTTGAATAGACTTCTCCCATCAGGCAGCGATTGTTTCCTGGTAGGTGATTCCTGCGTGTCTACCCTTTCTATAAAACCTTGTGACCCACCTTGTATTGTCAGTTTTCTACAACAGGTTCAGCTTTTTCCTTCATCGCTTAAATAATTTTATTGCAGTTGCATATTTTGCATTTGTGTGTAAAACAGACACGCTGTCTAGTTTTATGACTAGGCTTAAAAGCTTCCTTTTTAAAAATGCTTAAGTCAGAGTGGTTCATGTTATCCTGAGCTAGCTCTGTAGTTAGACTGATATAGGTTGCTAAAGGACATTCTAACCACTTTCCTTGCTCTACTATTTTCTTCTGCTACTCTCCAACTATTCATTATTTGCAACTACTGCTGCCATTATGTTTCTCCCATTCAAAGCTACATCTGGCCCAGAGTTTCTGTGTTTAGGTGTGTCTGGTTTCTAGAGGAGGCTACAGGCTAAGTTATGAATGCCAATAACTTAATGTTCCCTCTCTATTGATTACACACTTTTACCTGTCTTTCTGTGTTTAACCCAGTCTATTTAGTAAACAAAACCATTGAGAGAGCTGTAACTAGCTATCAGTACTATCGTTTTTATCCTATTGGTGGTACTGCTGTCTTAGGGCTCATTTCATTAGCAACAGTTCTGCTGGAGGCTTGTTCCTTTTAAAACGAGTCCCTCCTTTCCACTGTCACCTCATGCTCCCTCATAAGAAGGGATTACTTCGAAGTCAATGACCCAATGCAATCGGATGAGCTCCCATCGATGATTACATTTGACCAACTGGCATAATAAACAGAATTTGACTGCATTGTATTATAACTGTACTCCAGTTTTCATTTCATTAATTTCATTTGAATTATTATATAGGGCTTTGATTAAATGTTTCAATATACTTGATAATGACTTGCACCTTTTTGCCTTATGAAGTGCATTGACATAACATTTGTTGTGAACAGGTGCGATGTAAAGGAATTAAATTAAGTGAACTGAATTAAGCTGAACTGCAGTTATTACAGAATATGAATTAATATATTTAACGTATATTTGACGTATTATAGGAACCAAAACTTGTCAAATGTTTTACAGGATGTAACTTACACAGTAGACCAAGATCATTACACCCACACACCCCCAGCTGCAGATTATGGCAGAGAAACGGCAAAAAGTTCACGAGTGGGGTTTGAGTTTTATCTCACATCATCCCATGTGGCATCTATAGTTATTAAACTAAAAGGTCAATAAGAAATATTATCTGCTGTAGACAGACGGTAAGGTAGCGTCAGGGAGGTCCTTAAAAACATCATGCGATTCTGTCTTTCGTCTTCACCTAACGCCCACATGATTGACTGTGCACCTGCAGTTTAAATTCAACCCCCAGTCTCCAAACCCTCAGCTTTCTGGTTAATAAATTGAAGTAATTAAGCCTCACGATGCCTCACAATGTCAGTTCTTCTGCCAGGAAATGTCAACATCTTATCTCAATCCTACAATGCACTGGATCACAAGCAATTTTTGTTGACCCAAAACTTCAATATATTTCATCAGGATTTCTTGTGATTGGCAGAAAATGATAAATATTTTTCAAAGGTAATGTTTGACACATAAAAAATGAAATGTTTAGTGTTTGTACCCATTGAACCCCCTAATTTACTGATTTATAGAACCAGTCTTAACTGCACTTACAGCTGCAATTTTTGGGGTAAGTGTCTAACAGCTTTTTTGCCCATCCGTCACTGCAAAGCAGCACCTCATTCTTCCACATACTATCCTAATCACCTTCATGGCTTTTTGCTAACTGCAGAATTTTTATCTGTTTTTTTAACAATTCAACAATCTTACCATGGTTAAAGCAAGACCAGATTTGTAGAGCACTTGACATTTGTAAACAGATTCTCCCAACTGAGCTGTGGATCTCTGCAGCTCCTCCAAGGTTGTCATGGTCGTCTTTGCCCCTTCGCTGATTAATGCTCTCCCTGAAAGAATAAGTAGAACTAATAAAGTACAAAAAGAACAAAAGAATGACCCATAACTAGTACAATAATGCAATGATATCACAGTTTAATGTGAACATAAGATTTGTCTTGAGGAATATGGAGTGAGGCTAAATCACTTTTAAAACTATTTAAGACAATTTATTGTATGTGTTCAGCAACCAGCAGAAGGGTAAATAAAACATTATTTTAATAAAATAAGGTTTTAAGAATAATTTGCCAAATTAGAAATCAATAAACTTTTGGACACATCTGGAGTTAGCAGTTCAGCTAACAAAGAAAATATTTATTTAGCAACCCTTTAAGCTCCACATGTGCTTATGTGTATTAATGTATGTTTGAGCGCTGGTGGTACATTATGGCCAATCTGTGTTTAAATCTCTCATTAATCTATAGTTTGTCGCAACTTTAAAAACACAACCTGAAACTGCGAAGCTGCTGTTCCTACACCATTCTCTCTCAGAGCAGTGGAAGGCAAAGCCGCTTCACTCTACATAATTAGAGACACCATCTCTTCTTGGGGAATCTTTGACTCAGTTTTTTTTTATTCTGCGGAAGCTCAGAATGGATGGTTTAAGACAGCTAGTCATATTTTCTGTTGGTAGACGGTCAGCGTCTACTAACACATACAGCAAACCGCACCTATACTTCTGGGTTCTGAGATTCTTCGAAGAAGTTTTCGAACTCAGCCAGCGAAGTTAGTATAGTTGATTTCTGATTTCACGGGGATTCCAGCTGTGATTCCTCCTTCTTGGGAGCTGTGCCGGAGGATAGGTTAAAACCATACATTCTGGGAATCAGAGTTTTTAGCAGTGTTTTGTTCTCTGTGTGTGTAGTTTTGTTCCATCCTATGGCTGGTCCAACAGTATCTGTTCACTGATGTCCTCCAAAATTCTTCTGTGATATTAATGAACAGCTGTAATTTATACTGAGACTGAATCACACAAAGACTCTCAGTATAGTATGACCACGGAATGAATGAATGAATGAATTAATGAATGTTTATTGACATATACACAGTATGGAAACAAGTTTGTACATAAAATTGTTTTATTTGCTGTTCACAATAAAAGCCATACAACACAGAAATACCAATATAATACAAATATTTGGAGAACAAACAACTCCAAGAAGGTTATTCGTTGAGTGAACAAGTGGTCAATCTCTATACAAATTTCAAGGGAGCATCACATTTGTTCCCATCTGGAATCTTCCTATTGAAGAAGTAGGCATGCTATAGTTTTTCTGTATTTGACCTCCGAATGTTACAGGTGTTCAAGACTTTTCTCCATCTCCTGTTCTGCTACTTTGACCTAACCTAAGTTTTTACAGTCTTCTAGGACTTTTGGTAGGTCTGATTCTTCTACACAAATTCCATACTCCTGTGCAGTTCTGGCTATCTGTTCCATTTCATTATCCTTGCCACAAGTGTTCTGCCATATTTTAAACATGCCATACTGTCTTTCTAAAACTTCACTGACCCGGTCCTTTAGTGTTTTGGTCATATTTTCAACAGAAGGTGCTGAGCAACTAAATCTTCATTTTTTCTGGTCAATCCAGGTACCTCCTCTGGCCATGGAATGTTCATCAAACCAAAAATTTGGCTTCCCCTTAACACGGTGTTCATCCAAATCCAAGGCCATCAAAATCAATGGAAAAGTTCTGAAATTTTGTGCAGATTCAGCTTTAACTGAAGCAATTAAATACCAGAAGAAAAATACAGTGTAATGTGTTTTTGTTGAATTCTGTCTGATAAAAAAAATTAAAAAACAGGAGCCATAATTCTTTCTTTTGTCTTTCAGAGTGTTAGCTTGAATGTTTGCATACCTTTCTCTTCCTGGTTTGTGCTGTTCAACGATCAGTTTTCTAATTTCCAGCTTATCGTCTGTACTTTTTAGTTTTTTTCCAACTGGGTGCACATGCAGGCTTTTAGGATCGACTTCAAATATCCATTCGTTGACCATCAGGTATGTGTGTCTATCCTCTCCATCCTTTGCATAGTGACGAATGATGTTTCGTATATCTCTTCCTGAGCCAATCATGGAGCAGTTCTGAAGAACTTCCTTTATTCTTTCCCCATCCTTTATCCAGTTTATACTGCTTCCACATTTTTCTCCAAGTACAAAGGTTTTTACATTGAATTGTGGGTTGATAATTTTGACTTTGTATGGAATTGGTTGGACAGAGTGAAACACTCCTCAAGAAAAAGTTTCAAGCATCTTAAAGGCTAAATGATATCAATCCTTGTAAATGTCTGGGTTAAGAGATGTCATTGGTTTTTTTGGCCAGTTCTCTCAGTGGTTTTCAATTAGGTTCTCTGTCTTGCCTTGATGTCTCCCATCTGTTTTTTTTTTTGGGATCTGACATGTTTCTGTTCTGGTTCAGTTTCTTCCAACTTCTTAGTATTTTTGACTTAGTATTTATGAACTGTTCATTCGATCCAACCACAGTGGCCAGCAACAATAATTTAGCCAACAGTCTACTTTGCTCCCTGTACTTTTCAAAACGTATTTCCATTAATAACAATAAAAAGCTACAGAGAAGCTACAGTGAGAAGCTAAAGAACAGCCTTTCTACTGGTGATACTTCGGCTGTATGGACTGATCTGAGAAACCTGACTGCCTATAGGAGCCCCCCCACCCATCCTGAACAGAATCCTCGCCTGGCTAACTGTCTGAATGGCTTCTACTGCAGACATGACAGGAAGCCGTTCACACCTCGAATCATCTCCTCCACATCCCCTTCAGGAACAAATTCTTCCCATAAAGCAACCAACCCCCTACCTTCAGATCCTCTGCCTGCACTACAGATCTCCGAGGAAGATGTAAACAGGCTCTTTCAGCGCATGAAAACAAAGAAAGCTGGAGGACCTGATAATGTCTCCCCATCATGCCTGAAAGCCTGTGCAAATCAACTCGCCCCGATCTTCACCCGAATCTTCAACAAGTGACTGGAGACGTGTGAGGTCCCCTCCTGCCTCAAACGATCCACCATCATCCCGGTGCCCAAGAAACCCACCATCCTAGGATTAAATGACTATAGGCCTGTAGACCTGACGTCTGTGGTCATGCAATCCTTTGAGCGGCTGGTGTTGAAGCACCTGAAAGACATCACAGGCCCCCTGCAGTTTGCTTACTGAGCAAACAGGTCAACAGATGATGCTGTCAATTTAGGTCTACACTTCATCCTCCAACACCTCAACCATCCAGGGACGTACGCCAGGATCCTGTTTGTAGACTTCAGCTCGGCCTTCAACAACATCATACCAGACATCCTCCACCAGAAGCTCACCCAGCTCAACATCCCAGCCTCCACCTGTCAGTGGATCAACAGCTTCCTGACGGACCGACAGCAGCAGGTGAGACTGGGGAGCATCTTCTCCCGATCCAGATCAATAAGTACTGGTGCCCCCCAGGGGTGTGTTCTATCCCCACTCCTCTTCTCCCAGTACACAAGTGACTGCACTTCAGCAGACTCGTCCGTGAAACTCCTGAAGTTTGCAGATGACACCACTGTCATTGGACTGATCCAGGATGGTGATGAGTCTGCATACAGACAGGAGGTGGATCGGCTGGTACACTGGTGTTGTCAGAACTACCTTGAACTCAACCCACTCAAGACTGTGGAAATGGTGGTGGACGTTCAGAGAACACCACCCCCATACACCCCCCTCACCATCCTCAACAACACCGTAGCAGCTGTGGACCACTTCAGGTTCCTAGGAACCACCATCTCTGAGGACCTGAGATCGTCCTCATACATAGACACTGTTCGGAAGAGGGTCCAGCAGAGACCAGCAGAGACTGTACTTCCTGAGGCAACTCAAGAAGTACAACCTTCCACAGCAGCTGCTGGTCATCTTCTACACTGCCATCATTCAGTCTGTCCTGTCTTCATCCATCTCAGTGTGGTTTGGCTCATCCACAAAACAGGACAGGTCCAGACTGCAACGAATAATCAGGTCTGCAGAGAGAATAATCAGGGCTGACCTTCCCTCCATCCAGGACTTATACAGGTCTAGGGTCAGGAAAAGAGCTGCTAAAATCTCTGCAGACCCCACACACCCTGCACATAAACTGTTTTGAGTTTTACCTTCAGGCCGTCGCTACAGAGCACTGTTCACTAAAACCGGCCGCCACAGAGACAGTTTCTTCTCCCAGGTTGTTTCTCTGATGAACATTACCAAACAACAGAATACTGAAGTTGCAAATGCACCTTTATATATATGTATAAATATATTTAAGGACATAAAGAGACATGCAAAAATATATCTTATAACCCTTTTTTTTTTTTAAACCCAGAGAGCAAAGTGTACCAGAGTCAAATTCTTTGTTTGTATGTACAAACTTGGCAATAAAGCTGATTCGGAAAAAGGGTGCATCTTATCAGGCGATACCATATAGGCAAAGGTAGGCAACCGCCTGGAGTCCCCAACCAGTAAGGGCCCAAACTGGTTGCCCAACCCCCTGACAATACCTATGCATTAATACTGTATCTTTGAGATAAAAATTTTTTAATATACAATCAAAACAATAACAAAAAATGTGACAAAATGCATGTTCGACGTTGCATGCTCCCCCCTGTTCTCATACTAAAATGGCATATTAGCAAGTGCAATGTACCTGTCAGCTTATCATAAGCGACTTTGGGCTTGTTTTTCTCTAAAGTTGCTTTCAAACCTACTGAGTCGCGGGTTGCGGTTTTTTGGGCTTGTTTTTAAACGTGAAGTTGCTTATTTGGGCTTGGCTTTCTTTCCAAGTGAAACGCCATGATTATCTCCCAGCTCCCCACAATAAAGCAAAACATGAGAGGTAGGTATTTTGTCTATTCCACACCCCCGTTTCCTGGCTATCGCACCTGCCAGACGTGACTCGACATGCCCCAAAAACACAGGTTTACAGGGAAATAACCTTTTCACACAGAGTCATGTAGGTTTGGATTTTTTTTTGGATAATAAAAGTCGGCATTTAAAAACTGCGTTTTGTGTTTCCTTGTGTGGTCTTTGACTAATATTTACATTTGTTTGATAATCTGCAACACTTGTGTGACAAACATGCAAAAAATAAGAAATTTAGGAAGGTGCAAGCACTTTTCACACCACTGTACATGGCTGTATATGACTTATATTGTGTGACTTTGATTTTTATCTGTACATTTCATAATTGCAGTTACTCTCATTAACTTTCCTCTCTGCAGGTTAATATATTGTGTAAACAACATTGTCAACTGAAAATATAAAAAGGGAAGGAACAAATTACAAGATTTGCAGCTAAAACAACTTTTTATTGTTGTCCTTTTACAGTTCATACAAGTGTCTCTCTTGCCTGAACGTCTTATTGTCCATCATCCTTCATCGAGTCTGGCTCCCTGTCCACACCTGCAAAGGGCCACTGTCAGGCAAACTCTTTCCTGTCCTAGGAGTAGCCAATATAATTCTAAGAGAATTTTGATATAAAGTTATGGAAATCTGCTAATTTAGGTATATATTATATGTTGACTAAATTTTCCACCTCTACCTTGTCATTAGTTTGTACAGAGTGGTGTTGATAAGACTTGCTTTAGCACTGTTTTATTATAATAATAAAACAAAGGTTTTGCCAACACATTTTAATCAGTAGTTGTGCCTTATTAAAATAGGAATTTGCTGCAGTATTCCGGTATGAAAACTGTGGGAGCCCTCAGGGCCTACTGGTACATTACAGCAGACTTGGGTCCCTTTCTTGTTCGCCTGGGGCCTTTAAAATGGCCAAGTCTGCTACTGTCTGCAGGTCATCTGAGCACCATTGTACATCCTCCATACAGTCCAGAATCCTTTTGGTTGCTTCTGAGAGCATGTTCCTGTCATTGTGAAGGAAGCTAGACTTTCTGAACAGTTTGAAAGCCACAGCGGACTTATATCAAAGCTGTTGTGGTGGGATGTAAAAAAAGAGAGCTTAAAAACATCCACATAATTAAAAGTTCTCAAAAATCAGAAAACGTTCTATCAAATACAACTATCAGTGACAAAAAGAGTCTAAGTGTTTAGGAAACAAGAATATACAAAACATTGAACTGAGTAACAAGAAGCAGTTTCCAGAAGATGATTTAATTCATTAAGGAGAGAAAGGTATCCGAAGCAACTGACACATGCTAATGTAAACAAATAGCCTGAGGTCACCTGGAACAGAGGTGGTAGCTACAGCATGCTCCTCAACTTTGTCCTTTATGACCGCCAATTTGTCAGTAATGTGACGAGAATGATCATTGTCCATAGCTGTTAATTATAATAAGACGGAGTGAAGTGATTTTAAACCGATTTAATGGATAACATTGCCATTGACCAGGGCAACTGCCCTGGTCAATGGCAATGTTATCCATTAAAGCAGCACAGAACACCAGCAGTTCTTCTTCTGCTAATGCATCTCCATACCACCTCACCCCTTTGTCCATTTTTACTTAATGTTTGTTCCAAGGATAGCTGGATGGATTATTTATGCCTTATTTGTGGCACATTCCTGAGCTAAAACCGGAATTGACACTAAAAGCAGAGGGGTTCTGCTTTATCATCGGGGGATGTGACAGATACTGATCAGTTTGTTAGTGTTCACAATATTCTTTAATGTTCCCACAAAACTGTGCAGTACATCGTTTTGGCAAATGTTCAACAAGTAAACAAATAAACAAGCAAACCAGAACAGGTTTTGGGGATGGTAATGAAGAAAATCAAGACCCCCTCCTTATGTCACTGTACTAGCAAGCAAAGTAGGTTTTTATGTCTCTCTGTGTCTTTTTCCATATATGTAGAAAGTGTTTTTAACATGTGGCTGAAAATGCTATTAAAAATCTGGTTTTTATGTATCTTTGTCCAAACTCATCAAATCTTTAGATGTGTGATTATTTTATTTGATCCCATTAATTTATATTTGTGATGTGGTGAAAAAAAAGCTGGAAGAAAACCTTTAAGGAACGTGTATTATTTATATTTTAATGCCATACATTGTAGCTAATTACTTAGTAAACACAGCAAGAATGACAATTATTCTTTCTCTGTCTAAGGAATTCCTTTTTAAAGAACAATTCAAAAAGGTAAGTAAAAAATTTATACATAACTATTTGCCGTCTTTGTTGTGCCCACTCAAAGCTTCACGCCACAATAGGCCGAAAGAGAATCAGCCTTCTCTCTGAGGAAAAGCGATTCCTTTCAGGTTTCACTGAAGCTGCAAGAGAAAGGATAGAGGCAAAAAAATCCTGCAGCCAGAGATGCCCATTTGAAGATCAAAACATTGGGCTGGATTGTGTGTATATTTGCATGCGAATGTACATGAATGAGAGAAACAATGGAGCACGTATGGACTGAAGCCATTAAAAACCATTTTATCAATTTACTGCACACACTCAGCTTGTTGAGTAGTGATTGAGTTGACTGATGGCATCCAGTGTGGGATGTGTGCAGTTGACCTCACCGATCCCATGATTGCACGCGAGCCATTCACGTAGGCAGAAAAATAAAACATCTGCATGTAAAAGCATTTTACGTACATGCAAGCAGCCTCATCTCTGTGTGGGGGCATAAGGCTTGGTTGCGCTAATCAGACGTGCTCCTCTGAATCCCTGGGGTTCATGACACAAACCTGATGGGGGAGCATAATCGGACAGACCTCTTACCATTCACAGCCGGGGTGGCAGGGGGGTTCTCTGGAGTATTTTTGAGTGAGTGCACATCTAGAAGAAAGAGAAGCTCGATCAAAGGTGAAGAAGGTGACAGTTCAAAGTTTTCAGCTTTTTGATTTCAAAGAAAATGGAGGGAGTATATGTCAAACAATTTAAGAAATCAATTAAATCATAAGGCCCTATCAATACAGAGTCTGTGTTCAGGAGATTAGGACCAGTGGACACTATAGACGAGGTCTTCAAGAGGTCTGGAACGCTCTATATAGATTGTTATCCCATGTGTGTTAATCAGACATCAGGACGCTTCAGGTCAGTGGAGCAGGGAATGGATTTTCACTGGCTCAGACAAGGAGCTGGAGTGCATAATGGATTCTACCTGTGGAGAAATTAACAAGCCAGTCAGAGCAGAGAAACCTCCAATCTGAAATAGTGAAGCAAGTGAAGCTTGATTCCCTAAGACACTGATCTAAAGTGAACTCATTCTTTTAAATTCTTTCTGAGTTGATATTTACAAAGCTTTCATTACAAGTAGGAACAGTTGGTGGAGCTTTGATCTCTTAGACCAACGTTCTGTTGGTCTTTGACAGGTGCTGCTAGTCAAATGCAATTGTTTAATTGATCATTAACACATGTGACCACCTCTATAAAAGCAAGAGTTTACTGCTCTGGTACATAATGCCACAATGTCAGGGAGGAAAGACATCAGCAGTAAACTGAGAGACACAATCGTCGCTGCCCAATCATCTTAAAAGAGTTATAGGGTAATTTCCACCAGTACAGTGAGAATTATTTTCATTCATAGAAAACATGTAAGACAGGACTGGCATCTCAGAAAATTCACCCCAAACTCAGACTGTCCAGGAGAGTAGTCTCTAAAAGCTCCAACTCATTCAGTTCATGGCAATAAAATTGAAAAAAAAAAATAGATTCAACAAGCCCTACTTGTTTGGAAGGGTTTCCAGGAGCAAGCTTTCTTCTAAAATAAGGATGGGAGCACGCAAAGCAACACCAGAATTTACCACAAATCTTCTGAAAAAATGTTATTTGTCAGCTGAGTTTAAAGAAGAGACCTTAAGACAAAATAGACAGTGCTTTACCTGGTAAGAATCAAACAGCATATGAGCTCAAACCTCTCATGCCAGCTGTCTTACATGGTTGTGGAAAAATTTTGATTTTGGCGTTGTTCTGCAGCCACCGGTATTCCATGAGCCTATGGTTTGCATTGGACGATAATTTACATACAAGCCAGTCATTATTCACACTGAAAATGGAGGTAGCAGACGGTGACCACCGGGGATCTTCTTGTGTAAAACGTACTGAGAACAGAACATGTACTCTGGTCAGAGTAACAGCTTAATATAAAAGTAAAGAAGTAAAAAACAGAGAAAGGTGGCAGTTAAAGTGAACACTATTTTATTGATTTTTATACTTCCTTAGTTTGCTTTTAGGTTTTTACTCTGACTGGAAAACCTTCGTCTCATTTTAAGTACATTTCACATGGGAAGATCAAAGGTCGCACAAGCCTCATACTTTCATTTTGGTCCTAAATAATCTTCAACTTCTTTACAAAAAACCATGCAATGCAAGCATAAAGATGAAAAACAAACACCAGTTGTAGGCACTAAGGCACTTTAAAAACTGGAGTTGTTTTAAGGCAGTAGAAGTGTTGGCTTGGAGTTTTCTATTTTATGTGAGAAATTAGGTGCTTCGAACCTTGTAACAGAACCTTAGCTCAGAAACTCCTGTATTGTCCTTTTAAGGCTCTGGAAAGTTGTTTAGATAACTGTTACATGTTTACTTTAACTTTAACTGTTACACAGAGACGTTGGCCATTAATTTAACCAACTTCAAAGTATTGTTCTTCATCTGAGGTTACTAAAAATGAACAATGCTCTCATATGACTGTTTATGCCTGTGGTGGGCTGAAGGTTGGCAACACCTGTGCCTTACGCCTACTCCACATTTTTCAGACAGCCTTTTCTGAGCCCCACAAGTTAAAGACGTGACAGTAATCCAACTTGTAGCTTCCCTCAACAAGTCACGCCTGTCACCTTTTCCTTGCTAGGAGCAACTGAACCTCTCACCGGATTTAGTGGCCCTATAGATACCGTTGCCACTCACTGTGTCCTGGTTCCGCCACAGACTTGATGCAAAACAATATGACAGACACCAAAAAGACTAAAATGGAACTTCCATTTCACTGTATGTGATAAAACAGATCACCCCATTTGTGACTAAACAGGATTAAACTGGGAAAGGGAAGAGGGGGGGGGGGCAAATTTAGATCATAGCTTTATTAACTACAGCAACAGAATTTAACACACAAAGAATAGGTAGAGGGTGGGAGGGTAAAGGAATGAGCATCGTGTGCTTTGCAAGGAATTTATCATAATGTTTGAGCCGTGAGATCATTTGCCTCTTGACAGGATCATTACGAGAATCAGCGCTCCCACAACCATTACGCAATTTCAGCGTTCTTCCTTGGATGGAATTTTAATTGAATTAGCCTGGCTGGTTAAACATGGTTTGAACGATAACATTTTCTGTCTAATCTAGCCGCATTGAATCCATTGATATGAGAGAGGGTAGTGCTGACGTGTTATGGCAGGATATGAAGGGAAAAAAGGACTGTTTTCCAGTCATTTTTTCTTGGTCTCCTTTTTTTCTCTGCTCCATTCCTTCTTCTTGTTCAGCAACAATACGTGCCATTAAAATCAGCAGCCTGGCTCATCTGAGCCTGACACTCGGCTGTGTTCCACACACAGAGCTGCTCTTCCAGTCAAGTGCTCACGTAAGCTGAGGGCAGTGCGAGCATGATGTATGCCTACAAGCTAAATGTGTTAGTATTACCTCTGCTGGAGAACAAACCCCCAGCAGCCAGCCGAGCACATTTCTGTAAAAATGATTAACGATGCTGATCGTTATGAAAGGAGACTGCTATCTCACTGCTGCGTGACAAGAGGGTTCCTTTTGATTGAAAATATTCAACATTAAGCAGCTGATAGAAAATGACACAGTCCATTAAAGGGCTAGACTTGTAGTATGCACCGAAGTTAAGTAAGAATATTACTAAACAGCAGAACTTAATATTAAACCTAAATCAATTGAGAATCTGTGGTAAGACAAGGAAGTTTATGTTCACAGACCCTTTCCATCCAATCTGACTGAGCCAGAACTCTTTTGCAAAGAATAGGAAAAGAGTTTAGTCTTTAGATGTGCTAAACTAGAGACATGATCCGAAAGATAAAGTAATGGGGCAGAATAAATACACACCACACTTTCAGATTTTTTTAATTTTATTTTTTTAACGCAAGTAAACTTTTCCACCACATTCCAAAAGGTAGTCTATTGGACGGGGATCTGGTGACTATGGAGGTCTTTGGAGTGCAGTGGACTCACTGTCATGTTAAAAAAACAGACATAATTCTTTGCTTGTGATGAGATGAATTTTTCTGCTGGAAGCAGAAGATGGATAAACTGTTGTCACAACATGGACATGATTAGCAAGAACACACAGGTAGGCTGTGGGGTTAAAAATTGGTCAGTTGGTAATAAGGAGTCCAAATAAGGAATCCAAAGTGTGCAAGGAAAGTACAGTGCTGTGAAAAGGATGGTTGTTTTCTAATGTATTCTGTTTTTGCTGTTTTTTCACACTTACACTAGTTTCAGATCATTAAACAAATTGTAATATTGCATAATGATAACCTGACCTATTACAAAAAGCTGTTTTACTATACTATACAAACCAGCCTGGAATTATTGCCAAATTATTCCACACTTAGCAATAATTAACATCAAGAGTTTGCGATAACTGGCAATGTGTCACCACAGAGGAATTTTGACCAACTCTCCTTTGTAGAAATGTTTTAATTGAGCCATGTTTGGTTGAGTGGCCTCTCCTGGGAACATTCACCACTGCTGCATGTTTTCTTCACTTCTGCTTGTTGGCGTACCAAAGTCTTAGGAATGGCTTGTAGCCTTTCCAGACTGATGGAGTTCATCGACTACTGTTTTTGAATTTTTTTAGATGCGGTTACAGAGTTTCTTAAATTATTATATCTGCAGGTCAGATAATAATCAGGCCAGGGTTTAGTGACGTTGAGCTCAGCTTTTAAAAAAATGTAGTTTAATCAGTTAATTCACAATGTAATCACAAGACATGTTGCTTTGGAAAGCTTTTTCCCTTTAAACATTAAACCCTCATTGGAAAACAGCATTTTGTATTTGCTCATGTTATCTTTGTTGGTTATAAGAAAAGGTAGTCAATCATTTGAAACACTGAGGTGTGACAAAAAAGCAAAACCAGAAGAAATCTGTAAGAGAGCAAAGACTTTTTCAGAGTCCAAGTACAGTTTAGCAAACTCGACATTTTAAAGTTTGGTATATGTTCTCCAATAATAACCCCAGTGACTGGTTGTAATTATCTGACAGCGAGCTCATCATTATCCTGTGTGTGATTGCAACATTGTACCTGGTTCTGATCCAGTCCAGCAGGCAGATGCCAGTGTGTTTCATCATATTTGTACTTTAGGGAAACTGAAAACCATGAATTACTAGTTAGAGGTTCTGTGATGCATACATGCATAAAAAAGTAGACACTAGCTTTACATTTTTTTTAGCTAGCTCTAAAGTTTTGTTCCCATGTACCTGTGTTTGTGAAATTGTAGCGAGTTGTTAGTTGACTGAAAAGATTTCTCACTGGACTGCTTTTATGTCAATTAATTGATTTTCAGTCTGCAGACCAATCATTTTCAGTATTTTATTTATGAAGAAACCCACATTATGACTCCAAGTCAGAACTTATTTAGCAAAAAATGTTTAATCTCTCCTTGATGCGTGTTTATTTACAAGTAGTAAATCTGCAAAATAGGAACATAACATAATATTTACACAATGAGTGTTAAACTGCAAACTCATGACAGTTGCTTCAAGTCTGAAACTCTAAAAAAGTACAGGTAATTGAAGCATTAAAATTCTCTTGCCGACTATCTTAAATTCATTTGCTTTGTTTCCATGGATCCTAAGAAACGATCATTCTGGGGAAAAAAAGTATGTTCTAGATTGAGAGGAAAGCAGGAAAACCAAGGTCTCAATTTTGATTCAGCAATGATTTTAAAGAGGCTAGAAATAACCAAAAAGTAAGGAATTATGCACCACTGTGTGCTGAATCCACTCAACCTGAAGACAGAGCTCTAAAATCAGACATGATCCTTTGTTTTGTTGTGACTGAAAACAGCCTAAAATCCAGCATCACAGAAAAACACTGAGCTTCTTGTACTTGTTAAGAGTTGTAACTTGGCTGCTGGTGGCGGCTGCTTCGGATGACACATATGCTTTTAGACAAACATTCTTTCACCTCAGTTACAGTAAATGCAAACCATCAGCCGCATTAACCAGAGATGGGAAGCCAGCAAAACAGTTTAGACTTGCAAAGTGGGTCAATTAAAAAAAAAAAAAAGCAAGTAACCATGAAGGTGATAAATGAATCTGACCTCTGAAACCAGCCAGGATGACATGAACAGAATCAAAAACAGAGAAAGAGCTGAGAAGGTTGAACTATTTTTAAAGAGTCTGACAGATTACCAGCTGGATACTGAGCAGCATCTCCAGCAGCTAATTTTGCCCCCTGTACTCAGAAACATCACTCAACAGATGGCCCTTCAGAGAACAAATAAGCCTCAGCAATGATGTATTTTTATGCCATGTGATTTTTACAAAAAGAGCACCAAAATGTAAAAATGCAGCAAAAAGTCAGAGGAAACAGACATTGGTGGTTCATGGGTAAATTAACCACTATAAACAGTACTGCCCTGCCTAAGCCCATCTTTACGATTTTTGATTTTGAACTAGATATATTCAAATGCACTCCAGAATCAAACAAAGACTCAACCAAGAGTCAACCAATCAGCTGCCCACTTTAGTGCCACCATATTTCCATATAATGCTTACCTATTTCATCTAACAGGTATGACATAAGAGCCAACATTAAATCTAAGGAGAATTTTTCATTATTGAATGGACAGGCATACTTGTTTTCAGTCTACAGGGTAAACAATCAAGTTCAAACAAGTTTCCAGTTAAAAAAGGTTGATATGCATGTCAGGTCTCAGACATGCACAGTAAACAAAGTGGTTGGGATGAACAGCAACAGCATTTACGATGACAGCCCTAATGTTGGATAGAAAAACAAAGGTACAAGAATTAAAGCAGCAAGTCACATTTCCATCACGACGACACAGGCTCATCTGACCCGATGAACCGTTTTATTCCGATCCTTTAGATCAGGAAAATAAAACCAGGAGTTCGGTCAAGTACTTCAACTTCCGGTAAGCTGAAAGGAATTTTTCCATGGTCTTCCATGTACCGTAAAAATGTACAATTTACATGTTTGGAAAACAAAAACGAAAACAAAAGGCAAAATAAATGGCCAACCGTATTTGTTCATTATGAAAAAGTATACAATTTACAAATGAAACATTAACAAAAACATTATACAGACCACAGTTTGGTTTTTCGGCAAGCAGAAAAAAAATCATTTCTCACCACAAGGTCAAAAACTATGACGTCAAGACTTTAAAAAAAGAGAAACAGAAATCCTCTTAAGGGAGAAGCAATATAAAAAAGCTTAAGCCACACATGGCAATAGGCTAGTTTTAAAACAAGAGCTGCAGGCTGAGGGGAGGATTACTCCGTCTGATGTGGCTAATGAACAGAGCTGCTTCTACAACCTCAGCATGGATGAAAAGCTAAAACCCATACCTCAAATTTAGATGTCGAAAGAAATGCTCAGTTGATCTTTTCCATGCCCCCTTTTTTGGGTATTATAACTGAGGAATGCTGGGGAATAGTGGCTGGAGGCTGAAAACAGCTTTTCTGACTTTGTGTCCCTTTTAAGTGGCTCAGCTAAGCGCTACCTGAACTGTCTGCAAGCGGTAAGGGTTTAGCTTTGCTCATTTTTTTGGAAAAATAGGTCATTAAAAAATGGCAAACAGAAACTAATGGCCGGTGGAGTCTTGATTGTGGCATACAGTTGCATCTTAGAAAATTGGAATACCATTAAAATCGATTTATTTCAGCAATTCAATTCAAAAAGTGAAACTCAAAGATTCTACTATATGCAGAGTCATATATTTCAAGAGTTTGTTTCTGTTCATTTTGATGATAAAGGCTTACAGCCAATGATAACAAATGATTCAGTTTCTCGGAAAATAAGAATACTACCTAAAATTTAAAAAATAAACTTTCAATACAGAAATGTTATTGTATGGAAAATTGGGTGGAAGAAAAAAATATCTGATATAAAAAAATGGGCAAGCAACAGAGACAACCGAAGCCTTGACAGGATGCTGAAGCAAAGCCCATTCAAGAGTTTTCGGTGTGGACTACAACTGGAGTCAGTGCTTCAAGAGCCTTCACACAGATGTACAGTGGGGAAAATATTTGATACCCCGCCGGTTTTGTAGGTTTTCCCTCTTACAGAGAATAGAGAGGTCTCTAAATTCTACCTTACGACACATGGACATAGTTTTTAGTAGAATTTTGGGGTTTTCAAAAGCAGTAAGCCAGAATCATGATAATTATAATAATGCTGTAAGTGACTGACATGCAACTCTATGGTGTCAGTTATGCATCGGGGAAAACTACAGTAAAATATTTTAGGTAGTGCAATGTAGCTACTTCATTGTTCAGTCAGTAAATGACTATTAATCAGGTGCTGCTTTCGAAACTAATAGACAAACAGCTGAGGAGCTAGAAGCTAACAATAAAATAATTATATGATATTTGGCTTTTTAAAGCCAACAGATAGCGGCGCCTGAATCAAAACAGCATCTTAATGAAGTTTTTTTGTCTGTCGCTATGTTTACTTCCACATTCAACGATGATCTCAATCAGCTCTTTTTAGTCACTAGGCAATGATCATATTTAAAAATCAGACTGTTTCACATTCCATCTAACAAAATGTCTTTACACTAAACAACATTCAAAGAAAACATGGCACAGTACGAATTTTTTATTTTGTTTTTCATTCATTTTCTGCCTACATTGAGTCTTTTCGTCTGTACTTGAAATATCAAATCATGTTTCATTGTTTTATTTTTATTGTGTTTGACAGTTTCAATGAAAAAAACACAACAAAAATGTTTTCTCCCTAATCTTTCATTAAAAACTGTATTTATATATAATATCTATATAGTCTTGCTTTGTAAGGTTTCTGTAAATTGTGCAAATTCTGCAGTAATACAAGTGGCGAGAGATCAGAGAGTGGGCAGTTGATTACATTTATACAACAAAGAAAAGCGTGACAACTTTTGGAGTCACATGACCTTCAGAGCCACTCTCCACTGGCTCTAACATATTGGTCCACTCTGTTCGTGACACCATGTGTGGAGTGTCTGAGCTTCTCTCGATTTTCCTGGTCATCGTCAGTGTCATAATGACAAATTTTTCTGAAATCCAAACAAAACAAAAAAAATCTCAAGCAAACCACAAACACCAACATCCACGATAATCACACACTGTCAAGGGACTTGTTCTCCACGTATGCATGTGTGAAAATGTCTGGAGTCCGAGCCTCTCACACAGACACAAGCCCACACGCTGCACCGGTGCTGCAGACAAACACAAACATACACATGTAAGCGTACACAGGCCCGCCCATCTCTGTCGAACCCCACCCCAAGTCTGCAGTATACTGCTTCGGTCCTTTTGCAGTTCGTGTTTCTGGGGGTTGGACTTTTTCTGTTTGTTTGTTTGTTGTCTGAGAAGAGCGACGGAGACAGAGCAACAGATGGAGAAGAGTTATGAGGAAAGGGGGCAGGTGGATTGTTCTCAGCTGGCCAGGGCCATTGTGTCGATGACCTGCTCCAGCTTGCTCCTCAGTCTCTGTCTCCTCGCCTGCTCGTCCCGCTCCAAAGATGACAAGATCTGAAAATAGAAAGGGGAAGAAGTCAGCAAATGATTCACATACATCAACCTTAGTTTTCACAGCATGTACACATTCTTAAGAAGGCTGAAATTAAATTAAATCCTGCTTTCAGGTAAGCTTCTGGATTCTTCACCTCTGTTTATCATGGAGGAAAACTGTATACCAGCATTCCATGACCTATTTAACAGCCATGTAGACAAGAAAGCCTTTAAAATACTGGTTCAGCACTGATAAAACAGAAGCTAAGAGAAACTAATATAAACTATGACATTTTAGGCATCAGTTGTGGGTTTAATGCAATCACATATGGAATCCTCTGTCACAGATGGTCACCACTCTTTTTCAGTAACGGACACACAAATGCTTTAACTTTTTGTTTCAGTGCCCCAACAGAAATTGTTTAAGGTACTATATGAAAACACTCCACACCAAATTAATACAATAGCTGATAATGATGACACACAGGAAGTCAGAGAAAAACTAGCTTCTTATTATTCTATAGTGCACAAGTTCAGGTCACAAGTTACAGCAGCAGTGGACAAGGATCAATGAAATGTGGCAAGCCCAGTAGTCAAATAATAGCGTTTAACGCAAGTTGTTTCAGCATTCCTTCTATATGCTTAGTATCATGCATACCACTTCTGCAAGCTAGTTTGAGTCAGCAAAATAGGTTTTGCTACGCATGATATAATTTAATAAGGGCATCAAATATGCCCACAGGCACCAACATACATTAAACAGGTTCTCAACTAGTACCACCTAGTGTTAAAACAATGTTGAAAGGTGAGTTTGTGTTTAACATTTTAGATTTTGTATTTAACCCATTACTGCCGGAATTTATTTACAATTATATAAAAATAGTGAGCCATTTGTGTTTTTAAAAATAAATAGATATCATTAAGTTGAATATAGAACATACAGCTGATGCAAATATGCAAACAAGCTAAATTATAAATTATTATTAGCATAATTAGACATGACTTAAACCAACACATGTTGGCAAACTGCTTCCAGTAAGATACTTGGTATGTGTAGAATATGCAGCAACCAGCATTAGAGGGGTACACACATGAATATATTTGCATTAATAACAAGAGCAGTTTGAGGTAAGTTTTGTGGCATTATTTTACAGATGTGTTTTTTATTGCATGAGGTTAAGGCAAAAATATTTAAATCAAGCACCTTTTTGTCTTGTTTTCATTACAAGAAATATACCTGTCAGTTTTGGACTTAATAAAAGTTTTTGACCCGTTTTATCCACAGTAACTGATTTAATCCCACCTTGCTATGTATAGCCTGCTAGCATAGAACACCCCTCAAAGTGGCGTGGTGGTTTGTTTATTTTTTGATTGATTTATTATTGGATTTTTACTTTTTATTGAAAGTTGTGAAAAGAAATCTAGCATTTGTGATTTGAAACCATTATTTTTTAATCCTGAACCACACCTGTACCAAACCATGACCCAAACATAGAGGTAGTAAACGAACCGTGCCCCATATGTACCTTTACCTTGAACCTTGAGATTGTACTCTAAGTACTTATAGATTGCTTTTACTAGTCACCTACAAGGCTACACAAGCACTACACAGGGTACCCCGAAGGGTCTTCAAGTGAAATTTAAGACTTTTTAAGACCTTTTTAAGACCACCTAGAAGGAAATTTAATGCCAATTTCACAGCTATAGCAATAAAATTATGAATGATATAATAAAAAATCTATTTTAAGATTTTAAGCCAGAGAAAATAATTGCCAGGTACTTGAACTTATTTTATTTAGACTTTCATATATAATAGACATTAACTTTGTGAGCTGTGCAATAATAAAATAAAGAAAATATGCATGTTTCTCACATTAAGAGTCAACACCACTCACTATTGCCTTACAAGCAACCTTTTGGTTATACAAGAGATGAAATGCAGATTAGGTTAAAAAAGTACAGCAATCCACTTTACGCTAATTTCGTCGTTCGAAGTAAATGACTGGTGGTCCGAAATTGTTTTCAGGATCCAAATCACCTGTGCCCAAAGAGTTGGCAAATGAGCTCGCAGGTTCACTACCGGCTGTACTACCGATGATGCGGTGGCTTCAGTATTGCTTGCAGTAGCCACGTTGCTGGTTGTTAAAGTAGAGCCTTGCTTTGAACAGAACTGAGCAATAGGTGCCTGCTGTTGGTGGGCTATAGCATAAGCGACATGTTTGGCGCTCTTCATATGGGAGTCCAAAGCCATAAGTCCCATCGTCCCCAGCTTAAAAGATTTTCGGCACAAACAGCATTGGGCCTCATGGTCATTGTCTGAATTAGGTTTAACCCACTCATATTTTGGATTCTGCAGCCACTTCGGGTTAAAATGACACTTGCCCATTCTGAAGCACACTAAGCTAACTTACTAACAAGGTGGTTTTGTTTCCCCACCACTCACTGAGCCCGCGGGAGAAAGTCGGCTGACGGGCCCTTCGTAAAACGGATAATCGTTATTGGGCGCATGAATTCTTACATTGCTCGCACACACCAACAACACATTTTGCTTCAGTATTTTAGAAAATTTTTGCATTTATTGTCTCACTAAAGGACAAAATAAATTAAGACCTGTAAATGACATTTTATAATTTGTCTTCAAAATTTAATACTTTTAAGGCCTTAATTATTTAGTAAAAAATTCAAGACTTTTTAAATACTTTTAAGACCCCGCGGGTACCCTGACTACAGTAAGGAGACTGAGGAAAGGCAACTCACTTTTTCTAAAAAAAAAGGACAGCTGCAAAAAGGGCCAAAACATCTGCCCTTCTTAATCCTGCCAGCTTTGGACTTGTCAAACTACTGGCTAAATAGCGACTTCTACCATTTTCTTAAAGCACAAGACTTCCAATCAGGTTTGTTTTACCAGCAGGAATGTTACAACACTGTCAGGGCAGTCAGTCTGCAACACAGACAGCATTATCTAAAGCAGTTTGTTTAGACTACTTGGAAGTTAAACACAAAACAGAAATGATCCACAATGTGGAGAGAGATGTTTGGTCTTAGTGAAAAAGGGAGATTTAGTAACAAATATAACAATTTTCACTAGGTTTCTGGGCTCCAGTTTTTTTTAATTAAACACATATGATACAAAATAATAAATAAGTTTTAGATAAAAATCACAAATGTAGGGTGGATGTAGAGATACTCAATATGCATTGTTAATGTAAAAACTATGGCAACCACAGATGACTACTTTGAGGACATATCAGGTAGGCGACTATATCTGATGTGTGACAATGAAATATCCTTAATCCTGAAATCCTTAATTAATGAAAGTAACATATTTAACTTACTTAACAGCTAAAGCAAGTTAAACACAACTTAAACTGTGTTTTTTGGAATGTAACTTGAGTGCTATGAGACCTAAGGTTCCTAACTTCGACAGTTAAAATACATGGTAAACATCATAAGCATCTAACTAGCAAACTATTGAAATCTCCGTTTTGTATTAGTCACTGTCAGGTGCTAGATTTATTTCAGGATTGGACTGTGGGGAAAGCTGAATATTTGGGGGACACTTTCCTTCTGATAGAGCTGATTACTTCTCTAAATAACCTAAATTTCTCAGCTAGATCAAAAATCACAGAACAACAAACCCCATAAAAAATGTCTTAAAATAAACATAAAAAACACAAGTAAAAAAAAACCAAAAGAAGCATATGCACTAATTGAACCTTATCTAAATATAAATCTGGGCAAATGCAAAACTTTTTATTGCCTTCTTAAGATCTTGCAGAAACCGTGCAGTCAGTTGGTTGGACCTTTACTGCTCCTTATGTTCATAATGTCTCACAGACAGGTGAGGATAAAGTAGGGTGATCACAATCAATATTGTCATCTTAAAACTTTGTTGTAATGTTCTGGTTGTCGGTCTAAAACTGGTTCCTGATTCGCCAGTTATCAAACTTCTGAACTGTTTAATAGCAAAACATCAAATCTGACCTCATCTTTGTACTTGACAATGTAGGAGTAGATCTCGTGTAGAGCTGACATGCTATTGAACTGGTTGGCATGAAGCCGAGACTGCTCTGCCAGGTAGGCGCTCATGTCCTGGTCACTGATGGCAGGCATCCTGGAGATGTCCGAGTAGTACCTGAGCAAACGCAAAAAGGAGTTTACATCCAGAAATGCTAAAGATAATCTTAAAGTACAATCATAAATTCCAACTAACTGACCCACCTTTCAACCCAATTCTTGTAGTTGGGGATGTCTTTAGCATACAGCAGCTTGTTGGAAGGAGAGTCCTTCCCCAGTTTGTGCTCTGATGTTGAACATGAGTCCATGAATGTTTGAGCCACCACAGACAAGCAGGCATCTGTAATGCTGTTCTTATGGATGTCAAAGACAAACTGTGGGTTCTTGATCACATTCACCCAGAACCTTAGTGGAAGACTGCAAGGATGGAGGGAAAACGGGTGGAGGGATGGAGATGTTAGAGAATACTTCAAAGAGAGCATTCACACTAATAATGAAAAAGGCACAGAGGGGAAGAGTACTGTCAGCACTGCTGCATTTCTCCTCACCAGTTGCTCTTCCAGGTGTGCCGTACGTCAGGGTCTGTTATTGAGTGTTTGTCAGCCTGCTCATCGAGGAAGTCAAACATGTATTTAATGGCAAGCGGCAGGGCGCTGCCGCGATGCGCTGTGCTGAAGATGGTTTCAAACAAGTCATCCACAAACTTCTGGAGGGTACCCTGAACAAGAGAACCAACCCTAGGTTAAAATATCTTCCTGGTTGGCCAAGAAGCACACTTGTAAGGGTGGGAAGCAGTGATTAAACTATTACAGAAGACATTCATTCTACAAATGGATGGATGGATGGATGGATGGATACAACATGTAACAATAAGATTGGGAATAAAGTCTGGAAATACAAACATCTTTTCATTTTCTACTTTCTTTTATCAGACTTACTGACACTTGGAAAATACTCAAATCAACTTCCATACATCTCCAGACTTTACAGGCTATATAGGAACCCTGATAAATATGCACACAACTGCTGTAATACAAGATTTTCATACCATCACATCCCCATCTGGGAGTGATCGTGTGAGTGGGTCTGTCAGGTTATGTTTAATTAAAGCCCTCTGATAATTAATAAGTCATTGTAACCCAGAACAAGTATACCAGTTTAACCAGTTGTGTTACAGCATAACCTGCTTGAATCGTGTAGCTGCAGGCAAAACCTGTCACCAGCAGGTTGTTAAGAATAACAGTGCTTTGCTTTCAGTGCACTGAGAGTTTGTGATGATGCAGAGTGCTCAGTAGACTTTTCTGTATTCAGGAAGGGGCTCAATGGGAGTTCAGCCTGAGGATTCTCTGCCATGTTTTTTTTAACCAGATAACACAACTCTGGAGAGCCAGAATCCTTTCAAAGTCCTCTGAGGTTGAAATGATTTTATATTTCCCACAAGCAACCAGGCCACCTTCAGCAAAACTTTATTTAAACCAGACAGAAAATTCAAGTTGCAGTTCTGTACTTAATCACATTAACTAATCTGCTTCCTAAACACACAAGGCTGTGGGGGATGTAATAAGTAGAAGAAAACTGCAGAGCTCCATGTTCCCCCCATTGTCTTCCTCTAGCGTGCATGTTAATCGCTTCCCCATTGAGGCTACAGTGATGCAGCCAACCTTGCACTTTCCTAGCTGGAGCTGAAACAATGAAAATCTTGAGGTATTGAGTGAACCATCGGGGAGAGATTATGTATTAGGCCATGGATCTTCTCACTACTTTTATTGCTTAGAATAGGGGTGTCAACTTCCTGTTCTCGAGGGCCAGTGTCCTGCAACTTTTCCAATGTGACACTCCTCAAACAAATGGCTGCAATTCCTCCTCAGTATGCAGTCAAGTTTTCCAGAGACCTGCTAATGACCTAATTATTTGATTCAGGTGTGTTGAAGCAGAGGCACATCTAAAAGTTGCAGGTTACCGGCCCTCGAGGACTGGAGTTTGACACCTGTTGTTGGATTGTGTATTTTATATTTGCATGGACAATAAGTTCAGGGAGCAGATACCAACAGAAATGTATGTTTGTTTGGTTTTTGTGAGTCAGGAAAAAAATTTCTTGGAAGATTTGCACATTAAAGGTATTTCATTTTTCACTCATGGCTCTTAGCATCATGTTTAGAGATAATCCCATTTAATAAAAAATGCTAATTGGGTTTTTCTTGATATAAAAAATAATTATGTACTGTCCCTTTAAGTAGGGCTGAGTGGGGTAGTTAGGAGTAATCAGAATCTAACTCAACATAAACAGTGGTCAGAATCATCTTACTTAGAGAATCAGGGACAAATCCTCAGGTTGGGTTCACAGCAAGCTGATTTCAGAACACGTTTCCTCAATCTAAAACTACAGAAACGAGAATCTTTCTCCCCAATTTGAACAATCACCACATTGGGTCTGTATACGCCTGGTCAGTTTAAATGAGCTCTGTTTAAAATCCTGTAACACACATTTAAAATCTGGACTATATCCTAGACTAAATACAGTTTCTTTAAAGTACAATTTTAGATCTGTGATATCTTTATTTTGTTTATAAAATTAAAAAAAAACTGTAGTTTCAACGTTTTGTTTACCATCTAAACCAGCCCTGGTCTAAGAACCACAGGTCCATATTACAGCCATAATCTAAAAGGGTCTACAGGTCAGAAAAGCAGCGAAATAGTCCTTTTTGTGATTTTAAATAGTGTGCAATAATCTGTGGGTTCTGTCAGAAACTCTAAAACCAAACAATGACATTAACAAAAATCTAGGTTCTGATGTGCCAAATGAAAGAAAGAAAATGTCATCTAAATATAAATCTATGTAAAAAGTAATTCATATTTCGACAATATGTGTAGCATGAAGACTGTTATTCAGTTCAGAGTACAGCAGAAAATAAAGTACTATCAGTACTTCCTACATCAGCTTTGCTTTTGGGAGCTGCTACTTTGAAAGTGAGTTCACTCTGACTGCTTTCAGTTGCAGGTAAGATACTGTCTATTAATACATGGATGATACAACCCCACAAAATATGAAAAAATAATAGATCTTTTAACCTTTATAAAGTTCTTTCAAACCTTTATTGTATTGTACCAGACCAAAATGTTTGGGGTTTGATTCCATTATCCTCCTGCTACATGCCGAAGTGCTACTGGGCAAGCCACCTAACTCCAAGCTGCCTACTGATCTACATATCAATGTCTGAGTATGTGCCCATGGCTTAAAAGAATGTAAAGTCCTTTGAGTGGTCGGTATGATTAGAATATAGGCTAAATAAGCTCAGCCCAGTTACCCTAAAATAATTTGAATTAGTTCTGAAAAAGAAATCAGAAATTGCTAAATTCAATATTAAGCTTTACAAAAAACAGATTGAAAATCAGCCACAAAAGTCTGAACAGTCTACATCTAGCACTACAGTTCCTCACAATGTGTGTGTTCTGGAGGACATGGTGGAATATGGTGAATAATGATGGTACCGACCTGAATCTAAAAGCCCAGAGGGCACCAATAGAGGGCCCAGTAACACAAAGCTAACAACTCAATAGTCAAAGGTCAACCTCCTAATTAAGACTGTACATATGTGTGTCTTTGTGGAAAAGGTTATGAAAAATGTTAATGAGCCTTGAGACCACCGCCAAACAAAGGTCAACAGAGACTGCAGGTTTAAATGGACTACATGACATGGTTCGTGTCAAAGGGGGAGGATTTGTATCTCGTTACCTTAGTGGCAAGCAGTCTGGTCAGGTAGATCTCTGAGACCATCTTGCTCCCTCTGTCCCCCTCCCTCTGGTCTGAGTGGTCGTGGTTCTTTACCAGATGCCACAGCTTGGTGCCGCTCTCGAGATCAGGAGTGATCATGGGCGTTCGGGAGCGCAAGCTGTCTGGACTGCTGGCTGTCCTCAGCATGCTCTCTGAAGACATTTAAAGGAAGGTCAGGTTAAAGCAAACAGGATATTGGAAGGAGAAGAAGAAATAAGGAGTTTCCCTTCAAGTTTTGGTTTATCAATGAGAGAGAGTGTGTGTATTTCATATCATCACTTCAGCGAGAGTAAATTCTTGTGTGCAGAAAACAGTGCCCTCTAGTGGAGAGGGTAAGATTCTTATTTAGTATACTGACCTAATAACTTTCTTTTACATTTTGTCACATTACAACAACAAACTTCAATGTTTTTCATTTTTCATTGGCATTTTTGCTGTGCAGCCCCCCCTGAGTATATGCTTTGTAAACCCACCTTTCACTGACAGGTCTAGCCACAGAACCTAAGTTAAATTTAGATCTGCACTGGGTCATTCTATGCCACATGAATATGCTTTGATCTAAACCAGGGTCGTTGTCCTGCTGGAATGTGAGTCTCAAATGTTGGCAGTCTCAAACAGGTTTTTCTCCTTGTATTGCCCTGTATTCATCTCCATTCACCTCCCCATCAACTCTGACGAGCTCCCCTGTCACAACTGAAGAAAAGCATCCCTACAACATGATGCTGGCACCCCCATATTTTCCCCTCTGGGTTGGGGTGAGGGTTAGGTAGCATGTTAATTTTCTGTCACACAGAGCATCTTGCATCGAGGCCTGAAAATTCAGTTTTGGCCTCATCTGATCAGAGCACTGTCTTCATCATGTTTGCCTCGTTTTCTATGTGGTTTGTGATAAACTTTATACAGGACTTTTAATGGCTTTATGTCAAACTTTCCATACTTTTATTACTCCGACATAAACTGTATAATTCTACCCTCTTATATCAGTGTACAAGACCAGTGTAAAAAAAAAAAATCCCTGGTTTAAGAACAGATTTCAGGTCCACAGGAAGAGAAGTCATAAATAAAAAGCCTGAGGCAGCTGCAAACTGTAAACCTTCCTGTGAAGTTAAAAGCTTTTTGAAAGGTGGCAGCCGTGTCAATCTTTCAGTCCAGAATAAAAATGTCTGTCACTCTCCACCGTCACCTCCCTCCATTTATCGGACAATGATCCCATATTTGTGACACAGAGCATTATGCTTTCACTTTGAATGCTTGTCACTCGAGTGACAAAGCAGGAAAGGATTGAGGGGTTTGAAATGTCAGGTGAGAGTAGACCATGGACGGGCAGAGTAAAGGTGATGGGCTGTGTGTGAGTAGATATTTTCAATGAGCCGGAGAGACTTTTGTTATAAAACTTTCCAAGTTAAACAGGTGAAAAGTAAAGAAAAAGGTGTATCGTTCCATTTCTGTAAAAACACAATTTTATCTAAAATGCATCTAAAAGTAAATACATTTTCTTGAACATTTCTGACAAATGAAAGTGACAAACAACCTGAAACCCAACAGTGCTGAAAAGCCCCCCACCCCACACTTGTGCACGCAGACATGTAAACACAAACACACAGAACACACACACACACACACCTTCTCTCGTACCATATCTGCTGAGGGATTTGGTGAATGTGGAGGAGTTGGAGATGTTGTAGGCCGAGTTCTGTTTGGGCACTAGGGCAATCACTGAGCCATCTGTCACCTGCAAAAGGATTTCCACGTTCAGTTACACAGGACAGCAGAATTCTCGCAAGCATGATTTTACAGTACTGGTTTTAACAACCCCAAATGTTTCCTATCATTTGTTCCCAATTTGCCAGGCATAAAGTGGCTTTAGTCAATTGTTGTTCTGATCCGTTTAAGGTTTTCATTGGCATCTACTCCCTTTTCTGACCGTGACCCCCGACTGAACAATTGAATAAAAAATAAAGCTACTACATCCTTGGGATTCACCTGGTGGATTTAAGGTAAGGTCTAGTTACCCATATCCACATACACCCAACAAAAAAAGGCTAACATTTTAAAAGTGCTTTTAATGAGATGCCCTTAAAGCGCCAGAGTTTTCTCCAGCTGTATGAAGCATAAATTAATGCAGCACTCTCCCTTCTCTACCTGTAGCTCTGCACTGCCAGTCAGCTGGCCGCAGAAAGGCAACTACAACACCTTTCCCTCCCTGGTGTAAAAATAACAAGACCAAGCATCACTCTTTTTAAGGTAGAAAAAAACCACAGCTGGCATACCTCTCAAGCAGCCAACTGCATGCTAGCTACCTCCAGCCTGACTAAATAACCAGCTTGTTATACTTGTGTTACACTACCAAAGGTGTAATATTCGGCGCTGGTATTTGTAAACTATTAAGAAATTATGGCAGGTGTGTAGTCTTTCTATCAAAATCAAAACAACAATAAATGTTATAGAGTCTGGTGTCTGTTACATTATTTCAGCTGAAGAGGAATACCTGTTACTTTTCTGTTCTAAATAGGCAGTTACATTATGTTGTGTTAAAGCCTGTAAATTGTAAAACTGTGGTAATTGCATTTGAGTAACACAAATTATTTGAGAGCGGTACATCTGCAAACTAAGTGGGAATTTCATAAGTTTCCGCATTTTGTCCTCAAAACATTACCCCTCCTTAAACCGCCACCTTAACATGGTGGAGGGGTTTGAGTGCTCAAATGATCCTAGAGGCTATGTTGTCTGGGGCCTAAATGCCCCTGGTAGGGTCTCCCATGGCAAACAGGCTCTAGGTGATGGGTCAGACAAAGAGTGGTTCGAGAATCCCTCATGAAGAACAAAATATCGAGGCACGTGACGTCGCCCGGTACGGCGGAGCCGGAGTCCCACCCTGGAGCCAGGCCTGGGGTCGGGACTCGTCGGAGAGCGCCTGGTGGCCGGGTTGCTCCTCGCGGGACCTGGCCGGGCCAAGCCCGAACGAGAGACGCGAGGCCATCCCCCAGTGGGCCCACCACTTGCAGGGGGAACCGTGAGGGACCGGTGCAAAGAGGATTGGGTGGCAGACAAAGGTGGAGACCTCAGCGGCCCGATCCCCAGATGCTTAGGCTGGCTCTAGGGACGTGCAATGTCACCTCGCTGGGGGAGAAGGAGCCTGAGCTTGTGCAGGAGGTCGAGAGATATCGATTAGAAATAGTCGGGCTCGCCTCCACGCACAGCGTGGGCTCTGGAACCCATCTCCTTGAGAGGGGTTGGACTCTCTTCTACTCTGGAGTGGCCCCCGGATGAGGCGGCGGGCTGGTGTGGGTTTGCTTGTTGCCCCCCAGCTCAGCCGTCTCGTGTTGGGGTTTACCCCAGTGGATGAGAGGGTCGTATCCCTGCGCCTTCGGGTTGGGGAGAGGTCTCTGACTATCATTTCAGCCTACGGGCCGAGTGGTAGTGCAGAGTACCCGGCCTTCTTGGCGTCCCTGTCGGGGGTGCTGGATAGTGCCCCTCCCGGGGACTCCATTATTCTGCTGGGGGATTTCAACGCCCACGTGGGGAACGACAGTGACACCTGGAGAGGCGTGATCGAGAGGAATGGCCTACCCGATCTGAATCCGAGTGGTTTTTTGTTATTGGACTTCTGTGCTAGTCATCCCGGGGGATGTTGGAGACATAGAGTCCAAGTGGACCATGTTCTCCGCATATATTGTAGATGCTGCTGCCCGTAGCTGCGGCCGTAAGGTCTGCGGTGCCTGTCGCGGCGGCAATCCCAGAACCCGGTGTCCACCGGCGGTAAGGGATGCTGTTAAGCTGAAGAAGGAATCCTATCGGCTGTGGTTGGCTTGTGGGACTCCTGAGGCGGCTGACGGGTACCGTGAGGCCAAGCGTGCTGCGGCCCGGGCTGTGGCAGAGGAAAAAACTCGGGCCTGGGAGGAGTTCGGTGAGGCCATGGAGACGGACTACCGGTTGGCCTCGAAGCGATTCTGGCAAACCGTCCGGCGCCTCAGGAGGGGGAAGCAGTGCTTCGCCAATGCTGTTTATAGTGGGGGCGGGAGACTGCTGACCTCGACTGAGGACATTATCGGGTGGTGGAAGGAGTACTTTGAGGATCTCCTCAACCCTGCCATCACGCATTCCTCAGTGGAAACAGAGGCCGGGGACTCGGGGTTGGACTCTTTCATCACCCAGGCTGAAGTCACCGAGGTGGTTAAGGAGCTCCGCGGTGGCAGGGCTTCGGGGGTGGATGAGATCTGCCCTGAGTACCTCAAATCTCTGGATATTGTAAGGCTGTCATGGTTGACACGCCTCTTCAACATTGCGTGGCGGTCGGGGACAGTGCCTCTGGACTGGCGGACTGGGGTGGTGGTCCCCCTTCATAAGAACACACCTGGTGTGTTCCAACTACAGGGGGATCACACTCCTCAGCCTCCCTGGTAAGGCCTATGCCAGGGTATTGGAGAGGAGAGTCCGACCGATAGTCGAACCTCGGCTTCAGGAGGAGCAGTGTGGTTTTCGTCCCTGCTGTGGAACACTGGACCAGCTCTATACCCTCTACAGGGTGCTCGAGGGTTCATGGGAGTTTGCCCAACCGGTTCACATGTGTTTTGTGGACCTGGAGAAGGCGTTCGACTGTGTCCCTCATGATGCCCTGTGTGGGGTGCTCCAGGAGTATGGAATCGGGGGCCCTTTATTAGGGGCCATCCGGTCCCTGTACGAGCGGAGCAGGAGTTTGGTCCGCATTGCCGGCACTAAGTCGGACCTGTTCCCGGTGCATGTTGGACTCCGGCAGGGCTGCCCTTTGTCACCGGTCCTGTTCATAACTTTTATGGACAGGATTTCTAGACGCAGCCAAGGGCCGGAGGGGGTCTGGTTTGGGGACCAGTGGATTTCGTCTCTTCTTTTTGCAGATGACGTGGTCCTGCTAGCCCCCTCTAGCCAAGACCTACAGCATGCGCTGTGGCGGTTCGCAGCCGAGTGTGAAGCGGCTGGGATGAGGATCAGCTCCTCCAAGTCCGAGGCCACGGTACTCGACCGGAAAAGGGTGGCTTGTCCTCTTCAGGTTGGAGGGGAGTTTCTGCCTCAAGTGGAGAAGTTTAAGTATCTCGGGGTCTTGTTCACGAGTGAGGGAAGAATGGAGCGGGAGATCGTCAGACGGATCGGTGCGGCTGCCACAGTAATGGGGGCACTGTGCCGGTCCGTTGTGGTGAAGAGAGAGCTGAGTTGAAAAGCAAAGCTCTCAATTTACCGGTAGGTCTACGTTCCTACCCTCACCTATGGCCATGAACTTTGGGTCATGACCGAAAGAACGAGATCCCAGATACAAGCGGCTGAAATGAGCTTCCTCCATAGGGTGGCCGGGCACTCCCTTAGAGATAGGGTGAGGAGCTCGGCCATCCGGGAGGGGCTCGGAGTACAGCCGCTGCTCCTCCACATCGAGAGGAGCCAGTTGAGGTGGCTCGGGCATCTATACCAGATGCCTCCTGGACGCATTCCTCGGGAGGTGTTCCAGACACGTCCCACCGGGAGGAGGCCCAGGGGACGGCCCAGGACACGCTGGAGGGACTATGTCTCTCGGCTGGCCTGGGAACGCCTTGGGCTCCCCCTGGAGGAACTGGAGGAGGTGTCTGGAGAGAGGGACGTCTGGGCGTCTCTGCTGAGTCTGCTGCCCCCGCGTCCCGGTCCCGGATAAGCGGAAGACAACAAGTACGACGAGCACGAGAACATTATTGATTTTTTCAATGGGCTTTGTTTTTTCCTTTTTTTCTTACTTTTAGCAGTTGTAAGGCAAGACGAAAAGAATGAATGTTATATGTTCTTCAGTCATGAAGATGATGTTTCACAAGACATTTAAAATGGTGTCAGTTTGTGCCAATGCACGTGTATAAATATATGTAGAGAAGTAGACCATTATTTAAAGATACAGCCATACCATAAGCAAAAGATACACCCATGGTGATATATTCATCCAATCACGTGTTTCGCTTGACCTAGATAACACTTTCCTTCGTTGCAGATGTACCTACTCGAATTATTTTGGTGTTTACATAAAAACGGTGCATTCAATCAAACCTGCTAGAACCAAGCAGAAGCATGCAGCTGTAATTATGGTGGATCTATCCAGCTGGGTACCTGGTAGTGAGCTAGGGTGTTGAGTCTCTTCCAATCGTTATCAATCTTGGTGGTGACATCCTCGTCCTGAAGGATAATCCGTGCCATTCTGCCTTGCCGCCACTCTGTCACCAGAAAACACAAAAGGAATCAAACACATGGGCAAGGACATGCTCGCACTAATTTACCACTCCTGAACAAGTCAGATCATACAGTAACAACAGTGCAACAAGGAAATTTGATATTTATGTTTAAGAAAATGAACAATTTTAAGAACTCTTCTTTCATTCTTTATTCAGGTGCATTCTCCTCTCATTTCTGAATGGCGCCCTCTGACTTCAGAGAGCACTTAAAATTATCCCCCCCCCACCCCTTCTGCAGCACATCTTTGTTAAGTGTGTTAACTGGAAGTGCTTGCAGCATTTTGTTCCACCTAAGTCCTCACCGAGATCCATATCCGAGGCCTTCGGTCTCTGAGAGTACGGGGTCCCCTTGTACACAGCGTCCAGCAGTTTTTCCTTCACCTGAGTCACTGTGTCACAGTTAAGAGTCTTCACTGTCACCTCGGGGGCATTTTCATTCTCTGGGTTTACACAGTGCAGCGTCTAGAGGTAAAATACGGAAAAGGGTTCAAATATGGACCAGGAAGTAGAAACGGATGGAAAAGATTCTGTTTTAAAGCAAAAAATAAGACTTGCTAAAAGCAGGTGAAAAAAGAGTATGTTCACCAGACTGCATGAATACTGACCAAAGTTTTGTAGTCAATTTGTTGTCTGATGAGTTTATCCTCGCTGAGGGAATAGCGGGCTTCTCCTGTGATTGCATCTATTGGGCCTTTTTCCATTTGCTGCTTCATGGCACAGTACAGCATGAAGAGAGGCTCCCCAGCACATTCCTGAAAAAAGGAAAACAGAGAAACAGGTGCAACTTGAATTAAACTTTTCAAAAACATTCTCCCACAAACAGGTACACAAATCATTTTGCTGAGCAATCCGCTAATTTATTTCTAATCTTCTCTGAGAGAAATAGAGGCAGAGCGGGAAAGGACAAGGCCATGGCCCGTGTTGGCAAACGGCACAAGACAGACAGAACAGCTCTCCCCAGAGTCTGCACTCTGAGGGAAAAAACAAGCTGCGAAAATCTCTATTTGTGTGTGAGGGGCCGGCTGAATGAGTAGGGAGGAAGAAAAGAGAAAGTGTGAGTGAGACTGAGTGGCAATTGATGGAGGAGTTAATAGAAGGTTAATGACTGAGGGCTGGAAAACGCTTGGACAAGCACTTTGGTGTGTGAGACGTGTCAGCCAGGCAACAAGCGCTGGGATGTTGGGCCCCCTGTCTGCCCAGTTTCCCCTCTTTTCATCCAGTTGTTTAGCTGACCCTGCCAGCTAAGCATTGCCAGCCACACGTCTTGAAGTCAGGTCATATTTATGCAACGTTGGCCATCTTTCTTGTTTATATAATGATGACCTTCAGATCGGATCAGAGCCACTTCAGGTATACAGTTTTATTGTAAAATACAGAATCATTTCAGATCTTCTGACACTTTGGAAGGCAAACCTCACTTTACTTATAATGGTAAGCTATGTTTTTTTTTTTTTAAATCAATGACATCAAGTCTTTTAAGTTTGGATAACATCGATTTAAACCATCATTACTTATGGAAATTATTATTGATGTCAATAAAGGTCACACATAGCTAGACTCTACTTAGGTATTACTGCATAATATTCATGTATTTACAGATGTTCTTAGTATGATTATCAGTCTAAAACATATTCTTACCAACTAGTCATTATGACTAACTGTATGTCAAAATTGAGCTATGTGCCTTGAGGAAAATGCACCTAGAGTATTTGCAAATGTCTTCATATTCATGAATTTTGTCAATGAAAAATCCACAGTATTTTATTGGCTTTAAGCCAAATTCCCAACATAAGGAAAGCTTGCTTGAGGGATATCCTGTATTTAGCTCCATGCATCTTTCTATCCACTTTGACCAACTTCCTTGTCCCTGATGAAAAAAAAACATGCCCACAGCATAACGCCGCCACCACATGGTTTGGAGTGATGTGTGATGTTGGTTTCCCAATGTTCAGTTGACTGTACCTGATTTTATTTAGGGCTATTAGAGAAAAGGGGTCTGAATAGAAATACTCCTCAAAACTCAGTAGGGATACTGAGTTTTGCAGAGACTGACATTTGATTATATGCAATATCAATATTGCAAAAAAACTGCTATAAATATTAGCTAATTATATAAGTACCATGCATTCAGATGATCTATGTTAGTGATATATTTGGTGATACATGATGCAGCAGAAAATTAGAGTTTTAGGTTTTAGCAATATTTTAAGAAAATAAAACTAAACTGCTATTTGGCCAAAAGAACTTTTTCAATAAAATCATGTTGTTGAGATGGAAAATGAATTTTATTTATTGCCAAGTAGCTGGATTAACACCTCATCTGGTGTTCATATTTGCTATGAACCTAAAGCAAAAAGACATTAATACTCTGTAGTTGAAAATTTGTGTGAATGTAGGATCATCGTGACATTCACCAATATTATGGCATATCACATTTATCAAATATTTTGCAACCCTATAATACATTATAGTTTGTTGCCGCAACCTGCCAAAATGCAAAACAGTTCAAGGGATGTGAAAACATTTGCAAGGCAACTGTATGTCCCATTCCCTGTCCTGCATCCTTCAACCAGGCAGGTTCCTGCATTAACAGGAGTCAGCCATGTTGGCGAGCTGTAAGATGAACACTGTGGGATCGTGCAGGTCCGCCTGCCTCCTGCCGTTAAAACACAGCACATCGGCAGACGTCCTCTCTTTCTAGCAGCATACAAATATCAGTCCTTCTGTCTCCTTCAAATGGAGCCAGTGTCCATGAGCACCTTTGACTTTGTACGTGCTTTAGTGCCTCCTGTGTCTTGTTGGGATTTTTTTTTTTGTAATAACAAAACCTATTTTATGCAATCATCTTTTATTTTACCAGAAGCAACAAGCAGAAATATCAGGTTTAGAAATAGAACAAAAACATGAGGTTCCTGACCCTTCAAAAAAGGCCAGGGAAAAGAGGACAGGTGAACTTTAAGAACAGGGTAATGGATGGAAGATTGCTTTTTTCTTCTTCTCCATGCTCCCTTTTGTAGGTAAAAGCTCCATCTCGTCTGCCCCTCTGAAACACTACTTGACCTTTACCCATCTCTGTTCACACCTGACTGAATCTTGAAATTGTTCCGGGCCTTTCTTTTTCATGACCCTTAAAAATTCAGGAAAAAGCAGAGTCGCAAAGGTTTAATAAAAGCTGTCGTGTTTTCTCCATACCAATTTCCGTCCTCCTCCAGCTCTTTTGTGTTTCTATTTTTTTCTTTATAGCTTCTAAAACCTCTTCTAAAAACGTTTGGACATACCTTAAGTCATTCAATGTCTTTTGTTTATTTGTATTACTTTCTACATCGTAGATACCCAGTAAAGACATCAGAACTGCAAACCACTCTCTTCCTTTCCTTTCTCTAAACTACAGGGGTTGGACAATGAAACAGAAACACCTGGTTTTAGACCACAATAATTTATTAGTATGGTGTAGGGCCTCCTTTTGCGGCCAATACAGCGTCAATTCGTCTTGGGAATGACATATACAAGTCCTGCACAGTGGTCAGAGGGATTTTAAGCCATTCTTCTTGCAGGATAGTGACCAGGTCACTACGTGATACTGGTGGAGAAAAACGTTTCCTGACTCGCTCCTCCAAAACACCCCAAAGTGGCTCAATAATATTTAGATCTGGTGACTGTGCAGGCCATGGGAGATGTTCAACTTCACTTTCATGTTCATCAAACCAATCTTTCACCAGTCTTGCTTTGTGTTTTGGTGCATTGCCATCCTAATACACAGCACTGCCTTCAGGATACAATGTTTGAACCATTGGATGCACATGGTCCTCAAGAATGGTTCGGTAGTCCTTGGCAGTGACGCGCCCATCTAGCACAAGTATTGGGCAAAGGGAATGCCATGATATGGCAGCCCAAACCATCACGGATCCACCCCAATGCTTCACTCTGGGCATGCAACAGTCTGGGTGGTACGCTTCTTTGGAGCTTCTCCACACCGTAACTCTCCCGGATGTGGGAAAAACAGTAAAGGTGGACTCATCAGAGAACAATACATGTTTCACATTGTCCACACCCCAAGATTTGCGCTCCTTGCACCATTGAAACCGACATTTGGCATTGGCATAAGTGACTAAAGGTTTGGCTATAGCAGCCCGGCCGTGTATATTGACCCTGTGGAGCTCCCGACGGACAGTTCTGGTGGAAACAGGAGAGTTGAGATGCACATTTAATTCTGCCGTGATTTGGGCAGCCGTGGTTTTATGTTTTTGGATACAATCCGGGTTAGCACCCGAACATCCCTTTCAGACAGCTTCCTCTTGCGTCCACAGTTAATCCTGTTGGATGTGGTTCGTCCTTCTTGGTGGTATGCTGACATTACCGTGGATACCATGGTTCTTGATACATCACAAAGACTTGCTGTCTTGGTCACAGATGCGCCAGCAAGACGTGCACCAACAATTTGTCCTCTTTTGAACTCTGGTATGTCACCCATAATGTTGTGTGCATTTCAATATTTTGAGTAAAACTGTGCTCTTACCCTGCTAATTGAACCTTCACACTCTGCTCTTACTGGTGCAATGTGCAATCAATGAAGACTGGCTACCAGGCTGGTCCAATTTAGCCATGAAACCTCCCACACTAAAATGACAGGTGTTTCAGTTTCATTGTCCAACCCCTGTATGTTCCACCTTTTTCGTGTTTTGTCTCTGTTGTTTTAGGCCGGGCCTAAAGTTCACAAACACAGCTGCTGAGCAAATCCCCAACAGCTTCTCTCATAACCCACTCTCCTTTTACTGAACTCCACTCCGTCTGTCCAGTCTCAAATTTGAAGCCAAGACACACACACGCACACAAGATCCAAACCCGACACACACTCATACACAGATGCTAACTGGGACCCCCCGGGGCTTGGCCAGTTTGCTGTGCAGCAGACTGGCTGTCCTAACAGGGTGTTTAAAGCCCCAATGCTAACTGATTAGCTCCAGAAACATTAGAATGGAGAGAATACATTAGAAGGAGAATGAGTTTAGCAGCATTTATTGATTACCTCTTATTTGAAATCAGAGGGAATAATTCAAAGATGCACAGAAAACACACAGACTCAAAGAAATGAGAAAAACTTGACTCTACGTTCTGAAGAACAGTGCACAGGGATCACAATATCACCGACTGCATCTGAAGAGGGGTTCAGTCCCTGCAAAACTCAGTTAAGAAAAAGAAGAGTTTTTCAAATGTAAGGCAGAGGTGTAATTCTGCCTTATCTCATACTGCAGCTGTGCATGCATGTGTGTTGGTAAGTGCCAGAGCTGCTACTGCTCCAGACGTTGTGTGTGCATCCCGGTGACAAGTTTACCTTCAGGAACTTGTAAAGCAGGAAGGTGAACCAGTTGGTGAGCATCTTCTCAGCTACTGACTCCGTCCTGGAAGAGAAGGGAACAAAGTTGTGATTTGTTGGAGTGCAACCAGAATAAAGAGAGTAAGCCAAAAGATGTTTTTGAACCTCCACACATGCTTCTATCTTATAAAACACTACAAAAATCTAAAGGTTCGACACACCCAAGTCATTCAATGGGTTTGGCTTATTTGTACTACTTTCTACACCATAGATACTGAGTAAAGACATCAAGTAAGTAAGTAAGTAAGTAAAATTTATTTGTATAGCACGTTTTCGCAGACAGGATGTCACAAAGTGCTTCACAACAGAATAAGGCAGTAAACAGTACAGAATAAAAACACAGTACAATTATAAATGCATATCATAAGCTCAAGTCTTACTAAAAGATTATTGATATAAAAATGTCTTTAGCTGCTTTTTAAAATCATCCACTGAGTCCAAACTTCGCAAGGAAATAGGCAGTGCATTCCACAGCCTGGGTGCAACAGCCTGGAAAGAGCGGTCCCCTTGAGTTCTGAAACGGGTGAGAGGAATCATTAAAAGATTTTGATTTGATGACCTTAAACTGTGACAGGATTTATATATTTGTATCAAATCAGAATTGTATAAAGGAGCCTCACTGTGTAAAGCTCTGAAAGTTAAAACTAGAATTTTAAAATGAAATCTCAATCTAATAGGCAGCCAGTGCAGCGACTTTAAAACAGGGGTTATATGGGTTCTTCTGTTTAAGCGAGATATTAATTTCGCAGCAGAGTTTTGGACGACCTGAAGACGGGCAAGCCCCTTCTCATTAAAACAAGTAAACAGACCATTACAATAATCCAGTCGTGTAGACACAAAAGCATGTATTATCATCTCTAGTTCAATTGGGGAATCTATAGATCCAAGTTTCGAAATGTTTCTCAATTGGAAAAAGCAGATCTTTAGAATTTGTTTTAAATGATGCTCCAAGGAAAGGGCTTGATCAAAAATGACACCTAAATTCCTAAGGCTATCTTTTTGTGAGAGAGTTAGATCACCCAATTGTTGTTTAATTTCAGACATAGCACTGTCCGGTGCAATAATCAGGGTCTTTGTTTTTTCTGAGTTTAGCTGTAGTTATTGTTTGACCACTGCTTAATGTTTGTTAAGCAGCCGATCAAAGAAGACAGTTTGTGAACCTCAGTAGGCTTAAAGGAGCAGTACAGCTGAATGTCATCAGCAAAAAGATGATAAGCAACATCATTAAACTTTTGAATTATCTGACCTAAGGCAACAATGTAAAGTAAAAACAGAATGTAAAGTAAAAACAGAGCATCCAGACTATTAGGCAAAGGTATTTTCAATCATGTAACAAACACAAAATTTTGAAATAACTCAAAACATCTTTTATATTTTAGATTCTTTAAAATAGTCCTCCTTTGCTTTGGTTATTGCTTTGTATTTTCTCCATGAGCTTCATGAGGTCATCACCTGAAATGGTTTTCCAACAGTCTTGAAGAAGTTCCCATAGGTAGAAATAAACAAAGAAACTATTGAATGAGAGGGTGAGTCCAAACCTTTGGCTGGTAGTGTAGGTGCATCTCAATAAATCAGAATATCATTCAAAAGCGAATTATTTCAAAATATAAAACATTATATAGTTTTGTCTCACAAAGATAAATATATCTGCAGTGTTTATTTCTGTTCAAATTATAATCATTGCTTACAGCTAGAAAGGTAAAACATCTATTTTTCTGCAAATTAGAAAATTACATAGAACTAATAAATGCAGAAATGTACTAAAAAGTACATCCGTATACTATAAAGTATATGCACTGCAGCGTGGCATTAAAATGGTCAGCCTATGGCTCTGCTGAGCTGTTCAGGAAACTCTGGTTGCGTTTACTTCGGCCTCTAGCTCATCTGCATTGTTGGCTCTAGTCTCTCTGTTTTTTGATAATAATTCATAGATTCCGTATGAAGCTTAGGTCAGGCAAGTTTTTCTGGCCAACCCAGCACAGTGATTCAATGGTGAATAAAGGAGGCATTGGTACTTTTGGCAATGTAATGTAAAGGTAAAGTAAGAGGCCTTGACTCTTCAAACTCAGATTTCAGCCACAGTTCTAGCCTTTGCTTCCTCTTAAGACTGCATTTATCCCTGTTGCTTTCACTCAGTTTTTTTCTTCCACTCAACCTTCCAATAACATCTCTGAATACAGCAGTCTGTGTACAGCCAACTTCTTTAGCAATGATCCTTTGTTACTCACCCTTCCTGTGATGGGTGTCAATTACTGTCTGCTGAACAACTGTCAAGTCAGCAGTCCTCCCTATGATTGTTTAGACCATAACATCGTCATAACCTAATATTTCAGTTTGAATTGGTCCTAAATAATGATTTAATTCCCTGAAAAGACAACAGAAAAACAACCAAAATAAAGCTTGACATATATAACTGTGTAATGAACCTATAAGATATATGAGATTCACTGTTTAAATTGAGTTCCACAAAACTTTTCAATGATTTCAATAGTTACTTTTTTTTCCAACATGCACATGTAGCTACAATCTGTCATCACAGAACAACACTTTGATCAGATACATCAGGACATCATCAGTCTTCATGCAGTTAACCTTTGCTCTCCTCTAAAAACAAAACTGCTTTGCAAAACAAACGCCTACACTTCATTTATTGCTAAAGCCCCTTTCTCCCTTTTCATTAGTTTCGAGCAAACCCACTTATAAAAACAACAATTAGTATAATTCAATCACCTCTCTTGTTAATCATAAATTTGCAACTCTATGAGGGGAACATCTGCTCGTTTACTTCTTTAGTAAACAACAGAAGCACCCACCAAATCAAATAAAAAGAAAGCAATTAAAGAGATGGTATTTAACAGATGTATTGTTATTGTAACGTTTTTCAACACCTGAAAGCATTTTTTTTTACATTTCCAGGTTTTATTCTTTAGGAGATTCGGCTCAACTAACCCTAACGCAAACAATCATCCATATGTGGTTCTGCGAAGCCGGTTATCAAGTCGGCAAGTCAACCCAGGGTTACTGACTCGGGCAGGTGGTGTTCTTGTAGACCAAGTGGAGCTAGAATAATTTGGCCTTAGAAATTAGAATTACAAATTAGAATTAATTTGGCAGTCAAATTATTAAGGCATTATTGAAACTAACATTTTATCATTGCAAATGTTATTGTATTTAATGCTGCATGTGTCACCGGTTGGACATCAGACAACGTGTCAGTCTTAATCTCTGCGCAACAAGCAATGATTCAGCAGGCAGGTCATTTTCTGCCATTCAGAGTCCATTATCTCACAATATTTTGTGTCTGGTTCATAATTTTCTTTTCTTTTTTTAAATTAATGAATCCATGAATTTGTTCATGGATGCACAGAATATGTAGCAGCTTAGAAAGTATGTTGTGCTCAGATACATTTTAGGATCAAGATTTTTTTAGAGGCATTTAAATTAAGAAACTATATTAATGTTGGTTTCTAAACTTCAGCTTCTGATAGAAACTAACTTTAGGGTATACAGACTATTTTTTGGGTCCATAAGGATCAATTCTGTTGAGAACTCGGACAAAAAAATGATTAACTCGGTGGGAAGGAGAAAAACAGAAGACAGTTCAAGCACCGCCGTCCTTTCTACCTTTTTTCTTTTTCTCAGGGCAGTGATTGCTTAAGAAATGGTGCTTTCAGAGCCTTGACCTGTAATAGTAAACATTTCTAGAATCCTCAGAAAGACACTAATGCTACTTCATAGTACAGATGTAGTACAAATATATAAACATATATAGGACATCTTCCATATTCCCTACTTTGTTTTTCCTCAGCAGTTTGGATTGGGGCAGAAGAGATAGAAGGTTGTCCAACCATGGACCTGACAGGTTCTGCTACTATGTTGCTGTTAAAACATTTCTATGCTATTTATTTTATGTAATATTTACCTTTATCTAATCTAATGTAGGTTAATTGCTATCAGGGTCATCCTCCCAGTATTCAACAATGACTTTGCAATTGTATGTTTTCACTGCCCTATAACAAGATGATATTTTCTGGTCCAGCTACCACTAAAACTGAAAGCTTTTTATAATCAGAATCAGAATCAGAAAAGCATTATGGCCGAGTACGTTTTTGGACATACAAGGAATTTGTTAATATTTGAAATAAAATAACTAGAAGAAAGAAAAAAGTAGGCCAGTATTGGAGGGAAATCAATGTGGGCCTATGGTAAAAACAGGAGATGAACCTCTGCACTTCTGCAAGCCACCCGTTTGGACTAAGTGTTGTTTGATGTACAGTACCGACCAAAAGTTTGGACACACCTTCTCATTCAAAGAGTTGTCTTTATTTTCATGACTATGAATAGTGTAGCTTCACACTGAAGGCATCACAACTATGAATGAACACATGTGGAATTATATACTGAACAAAAAAGTGTGAAACAATTGAAAATATGTCTTATATTCTAGGTTCTTCAAAGTAGCCACCTTTTGCTTTGATTACAGCTTCGCACACTCTTGGCATTCTGTTGATGAGCTTCAAGAGGTAGTCACCTGAAATGGTTTTCCAACAGTCTTGAAGGAGTTCCCAGAGATGCTTTGCACTTGTTGGCCCTTTTGCCTTCACTCTGCGGTCCAGCTCACCCCAAACCATCTTGATTGGGTTCAGGTCCGGTGACTGTGGAGGCCAGGTCATCTGGCGCATCACCCATCACTCTCGTTCTTGGTCAAATAGCCCTTACACAGCCTGGAGGTGTGTTTGGGGTCATTGTCCTGTTGAAAAATAAATGATGGTCCAACTAAACGCAAACCGGATGGAATAGCATGCCACTGCAAGATGCTGTGGTAGCCATGCTGGTTCAGTATGCCTTCAATTTTGAATAAATCCCCAACAGTGTCACCAGCAAAGCACCCCAAACCATTACACCTCCTCCTCCATGCTTCATGGTGGGAACCAGGCATGTAGAGTCCATCCGTTCACCTCTTCTGCGCCGCACAAAGACATGGTGGTTGGAACCAAAGATCTGAAACTTGGACTCATCAGACCAAAGCACAGATTTCCACTGGTCTAATGTCCATTCCTTGTGTTCTTTAGCCCAAACAAGTCTCTTCTGCTTGTTGCCTGTCCTCAGCAGTGGTTTCCTAGCAGCTATTTTACCACAAAGGCCTGATTCACACAGTCTCCTCTTAACAGTTGTTCTACAGATGTGTCTGCTGCTAGAACTCTGTGTGGCATTGACCTGTTCTCTAATCTGAGCTGCTGTTAACCTGCGATTTCTGAGGCTGGAGACTCGGATGAACTTATCGTCCGCAGCAGAGGTGACTCTTGGTCTTCCTTTCCTGGGGCGGTCCTCATGTGAGCCAGTTTCTTCGTAGCGCTTGATGGTTTTTGCGACTGCACTTGGGGACACTTTCAAAGTTTTCCCAATTGTTCAGACTGACTGACCTTCATTTCTTAAAGTAATGATGGCCACTCGTTTTTCTTTAGCTGCTTTTTTCTTGCCATAATACAAATTCTAACAGTCTATTCAGTAGGACTATCAGCTGTGTACTGTATCCACCTCCTGCACAACACAACTGATGGTCCCAACCCCATTTATAAGGCTTGAAATCCCACTTATTAAACCTGACAGGGCACACCTGTGAAGTGAAAACCATTTCAGGTGACTACCTCTTGAAGCTCATCAACAGAATGCCAAGAGTGTGTGGAGCAGTAATCAAAGCAAAAGGTGGCTACTTTGAAGAACCTAGAATATAAGGCATATTTTCAGTTGTTTCACACTTTTTTGTTCAGTATATAATTCCACATGTGTTCATTCATAGTTTTGATGCCTTCAGTGTGAAGCTACAATATTCATAGTCATGAAAATAAAGACAACTCTTTGTATGAGAAGGTGTGTCCAAACTTTTAGTCTGTACTGTATGTCACTCTTTTTTTTCCGTCTGTCAGAAAACTATGAGATGAAAGTGGATGTGACGGGAAATGAAGGTGCTGGGGATGATAGAGGGCAGTAAAAAGGGACAGAAAATGCTTTTGGGGTACACTTTTGTAACAGGAAGTTCATATACCTACAGAGTTGGTTGATAGCCTCTAAACAAAAAGCAGGTGATGTTCTCCTGGACTTGTGCACTAAGGTCTCAGCTTTTAATGAAGACATGAAATTAAATATGTCCAAAGCAGGAGATTGTTTTACTCAAAAAAGTAAAATTCACATGGAAAACATTTTTTCTGCATGCTTTTAAACATGCATGCATTTAGACAAAATGCTCAACATTAAACACTTTTAACAAGCTTAATGAGCCCAGCTCCTGATGCGACTGTAGTAAGCAGGGACAGTTTGTTGTGACTATATGGCCCTGGGAGCAGGCTTCACATGGACTCAGAGTCATTTCTTGATAAGATTTTTAATTAAACATCTTTTCGAGGAGTGGAGGATGAGAAGAAAAAAGTAGCTTTTTATCATTAAATGTTTGATTCCAATTTATTTGGAGACAGACCATTTCTCTAATTATGTTTTTCTACAGCTATGTGTATCTTTTCATGCCTGTCTGTCACAGCTTCCCTTTTCTTCCCTAATTTTTGCCTCTCTCACCATATTGGACGACTCTTCTGTGCAACAGCCATACTCTTCTTCCCCATCTCCGCCTATATGTTTCTCCCCCATCAATTTCCCTCAAGCTTAAATCTCCCAGTAGACATTGTGCCTTCTGTTTCTGTCAATCACCACATCCCTGTGTCCCTGGAGCTCCATCCACCTTTCTCTTGCTGCCTCTTCCTCTTTCACCTCTCATATTTTTTTCTCCTTCATTGCTCGTCTCTCTTCTTTCCCCAGCAAAGCCCTTCTCTCTCTGTTCTTCACACCTGCTCCGTTCCTCATACTTCCTTCCCTAACTATGTCTCTCGCTGTGAGTGCAAGAGAAGGGATATGGCAGCCTGTCTTGCAGCAGCTCCGGCGGGAATGCATGCGTGCTCAGGGGTGTAATCCTCTCTGACAGGGACAGGACCGAGAGATAGAGACAAGGTATTGTCACAAATGCCTCAGAAGCCACAGTCACTGTCCCTTCCATTCGCCTCTCTTAGTATTGGCCACCAGGACAGGAAAACCACTGGTTTGACAGTCTCACAGCAAACTATCAGCTATTTTTGACAGTATTCTTTTCATTTGATTTCATCACCGTATTAAAGCCAGACACAAATCCTTGAAAAACTATTTGCACCCCTTTATTCTTTACCCTCTTTGCACATCTAGCGACCAACATTTTTGCAAATCCTTCTTTCCAAAATAACTCGAGCTCACTCAGACTGGATGGAAATCATTTGTGAAGAGCAATTTTCAAGTCTTGTTGTAGATTCTCAGTTGCATTTTGGTCTGAACTTTGACTGGGCCATTCATACACATTAACATGCATTGATCCTAACGTTTCCACTGTGGCTCTGGCTTTATCTTTAGGTTTGTGTTCCCACTGGAAGGTTAACCTCCATTTCAAGTCTGTTACCCTCTCTGTATTTAGCTCCATCCATCATCTCATCAATTCTGACAGTTTTCTTGTCCTTGCTGAAGTGAAGCATGCCCATACCATGATGCTCCCACCACTACATTCAACCTTAGGGGTTGTCAGGGTGATGATTAGTGTTAATTAAAAACCACAGTGTTTTGCACAATGGCCAAAAAGGTCCATTTTGGTGTCATCTTGTCAGAGCTCCTTCTTACGTTTGTTTGCTGTGTCCCCTACATGCCCTTTGGCAAGCTGCAAACAGGACATCGTAAGCATAATTTTCCTTTCACTTCACAATTATGCACGGTTTTGTGTTCATACGCTGAAATTTGTGATAGGAATCTGACAGTTCCAGGGTTATCAAAACTAAAGCAAGGCATTGCACATGGATAGTTTGTCATGAATTTGGTAAAAAAAAAAAAAAGAAGTAAAATGTTTTTATTTAGCCAATCAGTGCTAACTAAAAAGGCTCTTCTGAAAGACACTCAAAGTATAAAGAGTTTGGTAAACAAAGGCTTGAACCCACAAGCACACTCCATAGGGCATAAACTTAAAGCTCCACTGGAAGAACCATTGGTGCACGTGACATGTTTTTGTGCTGTTTTAGCCACTCTCCCACCTTCTGTTTATCCCCACTTTTCTTACCTCCTAAGCAGCAGCTTCGGGTGGTTCTTGCTCTCCAGGTTTTTGTCGATAAGGTCAGACAGGAGCTGTTTGAGGACACCAGTGGCGTACTCCATTTCCCCCTGCAATGCTGTCATGATGAGAGAAGCCACGTTGCCTCTGTCTCGCATGGAGAAGGACCTCTGAGCTTCCAGTGTGCGGATGAATGTCAGCAAAAAGTGCTTTTTGGTCAGTAGCTGGCCGAACAACGTCAGGGCCTTCTCCACATTTGCTTGAAGCTGATGGTAAGGGGGGGGGGCGGGGGGGGGGGGGGGCAGAAAGAGTGAAGATAAAAAGAGTGAGGAGAATATGAGACACAAAAAAGAAATTGACAGTATGGAAAACAATGAATATGATGTAAATGAAGCAGGTTTTTGGTGAGAAGAAGAAGATGATAAGAATGTACAAAAAGGAAGGAAGGATGTGGAAGTACAAAGACAGGTGGGGAAATATGTAAAGTAATTAGAAGCAGTCACAGACAGTAATAAAAAAAAGAACAAGAGTAGAATGAGGAAAACCGAACTGATTGTGAAGTGCGTTTGTGAAATGAGGTAATGCGCATGTGAAAATTATTGAACACTCATGAAAAGACCCTCAATTTGTTTCTTACAATGCATGTATGTAAATATCTTCAAAACAAAGTGCTGAAGCCCTGCACATTTTCCTCCCAACCCTCTTTTTCTACACTATGATACACGTTCCTCCCTTCGCCCTCTTTTTTTTCTCCTGTCTCATAGCAATGGCCAGGCCTCCTTTTGTGAGAGCCACAAACACAGATTTGAAGACAGAATGCAAGCTTCATGCTGTAATAAGAAATTGATCTGCCTGCTAGCACACCACTGTGGCCTGTGATTGCCTTGGCCATACAAATGAAAATCCAATGCTGTGTTACACCATCCCTTTGGAATACAGTTCATAGCACAAGCAGATAGAGAATGTCTCAAAGGCCTGCTCCTGCAGCTTTGGAAGAGAGCACAACTCTACATTTTCCAAATGATGTATACATTATAAGGCAACATCGTGGTGCATTTGGTAGCACTGTTGCTTTGCAGCAAGAGGGTTCAGGGTTCAAATCCCAGCCTGGGGTCTTTCTGCATGGCGCTTGCATGTTATCCCTGTGCACATGTGGGTTCTCTCCAGGTACTCTGGTTTCCTCCCACAGTCCAAAAACATGACTGTTGTTGAACGTACGCTAACTGGTTAGCCTAAATGAGTATGCATGCCTGTGCATGCAGGATTGTTTGTCCTGTGTGTCTCTGCATGGCCTTTTGATGGACTGGTGACCTATCCATACCCCGCCTCTCGCCCAATGACAGCTGGAGACAGGCACCAGCCAACCCCACTACTCTGCACAAAGAAGTGGGCTTAGGTAATAAATGGATGGACGTATCCATTACACTCTAATGCAGTGGTTCCCATCCATTTGTTTATTCTTATGCAAACGTTTTCACTGTAATACATTTAGCATAAATATTTCTCATATGCAAAGCTTTTCACGCAACTACTGAGTAATGTAAGTTTTAGGTGAGGATACAATTTTGAAACTGCTGTTACACACAACAAAGTTACCTTTTAGTATTGGTGTTTTATGGAACAACAGTAAAACTACATTGAAAAAGCAGATTGATACATTTGGTATGGTCTAAATAAAACTGAATTTACTTATTACAATAAGACCCTTAAGCTGAAAGAATGTCCTTAACCAAACATCGTGTATATTCTGGGGTTCAGAGTTAAAACCTCTAAACAGGATGTTACAACTACAGTTTGACTGCATCTTTGAGTAATCGTTTAAGTATTGTTTTAGTAATCATCGGAGGAATCACCACTGATAGACTTGACAAGGGCTTCATCTGTAATCCTGACCTCTCCTGGATTCAGCCTGAGTTGGGTGTCACAGCAATATTTACAGGGGAACCCAGATTAAAGCTTTTAGGCTCTCCCCTCTTTGTAAAGCCCAAGACATGTCATCACAAACCTCACACCTGACCCCAGAGTTTGATTTATGCTAATTCTCAAAGAGGTCAGAGCTGTAACAAGATCTCACAACATTAAATTATTAAACAACTATATGTCCTATAAACTGCTATCCACTTGCTAGCAGCATCTGGTGAAGTAGGTGGAAGCCATTATCATGAGCCCCAAATATGAGTGTATGGGATTTAAGCTCAACACCCTTTTTCTATGCTTAAGGCTCTTATATTTAAGGAAGAAATGAAGCAGTTCTTAGGTTGTCCTACATGTTGGGTACTCAATAGATAACAATAACAGAGTTAGAGATGAGACATAAATGATCTGTAAGCACTGGGTGAACATCACTCCTTGCAAAGTGGCAGCTTCTGTAACCTCCTATCCATACTGGGCTAAATTGTATTTGATCACCTCTAAATCTAAAAATATTTAGCCTGATCTGAACTGGATCACTCAATGATTAACTGTATATTTTAAACATGTTGACATCAATGAAAACTTCCATTTTATTTGTGAAAACACATCAGGCAAACACACACCAGTTAGAATTGGTACTGATGCTGTTTGAGGTATTTTTTCACTTACTGCTCCATAAAACCACCAATAAATATTTTGTTACGATTTAAATAGTTTAGCAGCACAGTTACAAGACCTACATTACTGTTCTAGTAAAGGCGGCTTTTGCCTTTAGTATTTGTTATTGTGAGTCTCTGGCTCTTGACAGCTTACTACTAACTAGAGGAATTTTGTACATACCTTAAATCGTCACATTTGTAATTCGCACAAAAATATTAAACAAATGTGATACATTTTTAAGTCAATATCACCTATCGCTAATCAGTAATATTCCTGATGGTAAGAAAAAAATATTCTGCGTACTTGTTTATTATGTGAACACATTTTTTGTTTATTGTATCTATTTATTTTAAAAAAAGGTACATCTGGGTGTTCTGGAAGACAAATGCTTAGTGATTACTGCTTTGTTGTACATAATACATATTCAAATTGAACTAAAGTGCCTTTGCATGCTGTATTAGTTTCCACATAGCCTTGGGTCATGTTAGAGAGAAAAAAAGCAACTTTAGAGAAACAAGGGTCTCCCATTTTCAAAAGCCTCAAACAGGGTCTGCTCGGCAGAATCAAAGTGCATATCATACCCTTAACAGTACAACATCAGCTTACAATGTAAAACTAAAATTATTATAATCTTGTTTAATTTTATTAAAAGCTTTAGCAGCAACAATGGCAAAAATCCATCTATAATCTGATCCACCTCTAATTAACATCCACAGCTTGTTGTGTATGTGGGTGTACATAAGTGCAGAGCGCTCTTTACTGACCCGTACCTCCATCTCCTTGAGTACAGGGTGGTCCTCAATCCCAGGAAAGAGGACCCTCATTGCGTATGTGCAGTAGTCCAGGAAGGGAATTCCTGCACCGTCCAGCTCCTGCGTCAGTTCATGGATGTCTGTCTGCAACTCTGCAAAGGCTGTGAAAAGGGGCCAGGGACATAGCTTAGAAATATAAAATGAGTTTGAAAATCTTACTTCATCAAGGAAGTAACTAGAATATGTTTCAGAGGAGAGAAATGCTGCAAAGATGATTTTAATAGAAAAAAAGAGAAGCTACAGGGGAAAAGGTGGCAGAAAAGGGCAGGGCAACGGAAAGTGGTTTAGATCTAAGAAGCTGGAGGAAGTACACCAGAACATCAGAGTGTTAAAACACACACATTACATGCTGCCACCTCACAAACTCTTCTTACACACAGACAAAAACACACACACCCATACTTGTTCTGCTTTGCCCCACAGCTAAACATACACCCTTGTGCCCAGATGATTTATGTGAAAGCATGTCAATGTTTGTACACATTTTCAGCTCCCGGACAGCTTGTGTTCTGACCCCATTCAGTAAACTCAACTCCCTTTAATGGGGAAAAACCTCTCAAACATACCCCATAGAACTCGATAAAAGGAAAACTTCTGCTAAACTGTCTCAAGTGTATTTTCTATAGAAAACTCCTTGAGAAGAAAATCTACAACGTTGGCATAAGGACAACTGTGCATCTGTGTGCTCTGTAGCCACATCTAAAATACAACACACACGTAGATACGTAAACCAAAGCCCAGACTAACAGATGGCTCATGTCACCCTGTCTTCAGTTCCCATCTCTCTTTCTCCCTCTCTCCTCTGATCAATGTGAGATCTTAAAAGTCACCTTTCTACCTCTTAAATTTCTCCATCTTCCTTTCATTTGTCCCTTCAGATCCCCTCTCTGTTTTCCATTCATCTCACTTTGCAGCAAAATTCACTGCCTTCCATGCATTCTCCTTGAACATTTTCACATTGCTACTAAACATCACAATTTTTAATTGATTTTATTGGTATTTTATGTGATATACCAACATATAGATTATCATATAATGGTTAAATTGAAGAATACAGGGTTTAAAGGGTGAAATCATTTTTGTGCAGAGAGTTTTGCAAGAAGAGTATTTTTCTAAGAAAGCCATTTCAGCCATGAGGTCCAAGGTAATTCAGGAGGAGCTGCAAAGATCCACAACTCATTTGGGAGAATCTGTTGACAAGAAAACTATTATTTGGCTTTTACGGAGGAGTGGCAGGAAGAAAGTCATTGTTGGAAGGAAGCTATAAGGAGACCTGTTTGCAGTTTGACACAAACCATATGGGGGACACAACACACATGTACTCTGGTCGGTTGGAATCAAAAGTGAGCTTTTTGCCCTACATGGAAAATGCTATGTGCAGTAGCAGCATTATTGTGGGAACGGTGGTCAAAGTTATTGAGAAGGTGGATGAAGCTAAACATGGTGTGATCCTGAAAGAAGACCTATTAGAGGCTGAAAGAGACCTGAGACTGGGGCAGCTCTAAACATACAGCAAGAGTTACAATGCAACAGTTGATATCATATTTATATTCAAGGGTTGGAATAGCCTAGTCAAAGCCCAGACCAAAAACCAAAATGATCTGTGGAAGTACTTGAACATTACTGCTCACAGATGGTGCTCTGTATAATTTTCCTTCCACTTCACAGATAAGCACTACTTTGTGTTGGTCTGTCACATAAAATCTCAGTAAAAGAACATTATGTAACTTTTTTTGCCTATCCTAATATCATTTGTCTCCAATTAAACCTTTCTCAAATTATTGCCTTATTGCCCCATTTCAATCGATCATTTTGTTCTTATCCATCCACCTGTCTCCTTCCAGACAGCAGTGACAGCTGGGGAAAGACAGGGTCGGCGGACATAGACTTACCACTGCACACCCCAGACAACCACAGCACGGCCCGCAGTGTGAGTGGGGGTTGGGGTTGCAGGTAGTTTCTAAAGGGCAGGAAATTAATACAAGTCAGAGAGAATAGTGTGAAGTGCCCACAAGGAAAAATAAAGGTGTTGATGTCTTTATCTGAGCCTCTCTGCCTTTAACAGCATTTCAAATGTCTGAGAATGAAATCCTTAAGCCTCACAAGCTCACTTGACAAGTTCAATACAGCATTTTAAATTAAGCCTGATGTATCCACTGCATTTAAAAGCCAGTTTGGTCGATTAATGTAAAAAAAAAGCAGCACAATCTGCCACTTAAATCCTATACAAGCAACTTGTCTTAAGGCAGTTTGTTCAGTGGTTTAGGTGTGTTATGCATCAGCTCATGTAGCCTCAAGCTGACAAACACTTTTAATGCAGTTTGAGGAGCTCAATCTGATGTTTCAACTTCCTCCAGGCAGTTTTTCCAAAATATGCAGCAGTACTTTCCTGGTCCTATAAATAGATTTTTTTTTGTCATATCATGGCTATGTCTGCCTTGGTTATCACAGTTTCTCAAGCGGCATGGTATGCAGATCAAAGCTCATATTTGGAGTAAGGAACTCACTAATGCAACAAACCTTGTTAGAGGGAATTGCATCATGAAGTCTTTAAAACATCACACTTTCTCTGTCTGCTAGCAAACCTTAAATAGGTAATCATTGCGTCTTTCATCGGGATAATGATCTACAACATATGACCAAATCGATTTTATTTGAACCAATTTTATTTATTTTGTTTTAAACTAACATCTTTATCAGGGGTGCCAGCAAACATCTCTGCATCTGTATGTGAAGCCTTGTGATTTCTGAAACAGAAAATGGGAAATGTTTGCCATATATTTAGATGGAAACAGGAGTTGACAATAAAAGATAAGAAGACCTACAAGGACAAAAAGATAATTCCACTAGAGCAGAAATTCAGTAAAGAGGTTGCATTAAATCTGCTTGATTTTAGTAAAATGTTTTTCTTGAAGTCTCTTCTTTATTCTGATGTGCACATCAGGACATATCAGAGCTCAACCTGAACAACTAGCTGCTACTGGTATATTATAAACTGTATATTTATGACAGAGTTTCATTCGAGCCTCGCTAAAACAATGGAACACATGAAGTGATCACTCTTTTTAGATATATTGGGATGATCATGTTATCAGTATTCTCCTTTTCCTTTATCCCATCTGCTTCTCTCACTGCTCTGCCAGCAGCCCAGCATCAGCACCACCAGCCTCTCCCTGGATCCATGCTGTCTCTTGCCAAATGAATATATGCTAATGCACTGGTGTGTAAGTTTCACTCGATCCCTCCCTGGGCTTCAGCTGTTGCCAAACCACTCCTTCCCTACAACCCCTACTTTCCAACCTCTATGCCCTGGTTCTTTCTAACCCCCCCCCTCCCAACACTTCTCGTTGTAGATGATGTTGAGGCCAGCCAGGCTTGTCTCTCCTGGGGGGGAGAGCCAACATCTGGTGGCTGGCTCAGATCAAAGTGCTCCTCTGGAAACACACCAACACCCATGCAAACATGCACACACACACTGCTGCGACCAAACAGCAGGGGAGTTTTGGCATTGACTTGGAGAGCAAAGCAAGAGACCAGGGCAGAAAGAGCAGACAAGCAATTTGATAGGACTGTTAAATGTATGTTTTGCAGCAACAGAAGGAAGATTCTGTGATGGATGAAACACACTAGAGGAAGACCAGCATCATGAATGTGGATTTTGTTGAGTGTTGAGCTGAGGAAAGCACCTCTCACTTCACCACTCACCTTCTTTGCACTCCAGGGCGACCCTGGACTCTAGATTGTCCATCTGCAGCTGCAAACGCTTCAGGGTGCGGTCGGCATCCCGGGACTTCCTCTTGTAAGCGATCAGAACCGCAATGATGACCAGCAGAAGCAGGCCGCCACCTATTCCAATGCCAATGATGGCAGGCAGAGTGAGCAGGCTGTCGGAGTAAATCTGCAGAATCCCAGGTGAGTATTCAAACCCTCCAACACGGATCTGGCAAAGAAAGTAAGGAAGAAAGTCATTTCTGTTGCAGGTTCACACAAGACTGAAAAAAGACAAAGGTAGAAAAAAAGTAGACTGTGTGCAGGAATATGGGAAACGTTTACAAACACTCTGTAACATGCAACATTTAAGAATCTGAAATAGATTCTACATGAAAGCAAGTTATTCAACACACAACACCTGAACAAGTAATACATGTCCAACATGAACATAAAAGACAGATAAGGCTGCACGACATAAATTAACAGAGCACCAAGGCTCCGATACATTTTCAGGACCAAACTCCACACTGTTCCAAACTCAAATTAGTAAAGTTCTCAGTCCATCTTTGGCCCATTTCTAGAGTACAAACATTCACCATGAATTCACTGCGGACATTTCTATCAAGGGCAGGCTTCAATTAGCAACCCTGCAAAAACCAAAGGGAGGAAAGTAAGGAAGGAAGGAAAAATGAAATAAATGAATCAAGGACAGAAGGAACAAAAACTAAAGAAAAACGAGGAATGAAGGATGCTAGGATGATAGGAAGGAAAAAGAAAACAGGGAAGAAATGAAACAAGGAAGAAAGCAAGGAAATAATATAAAGAAGCAATGAGAGAGGAAATGATAGGAAAAAAGAGATGGAAGAAAAAAAAAAATCAATTAATCCATTTTTGACCCCAGGAAAGAAAAGAAAGGAGCATATCAAAAAAAAAAAAAGGAAGAATAAAGCCAGAAAAAAGCTAATAATAAAATAAAAGAAAATATAAGAAGCCTAATAGAAGAAATTAGAAAAGAAGGAAGAACAAGGGATACCGAGCAGGAAGGAAGGAAGGAAAAAGGAAAAGAATGAAATAACAAGGATTGAAAGAACAAGAAAAAGTAGGAAGGAAAAACTGAAGAAAGCAAATGAAGACATGAAGAAGAAAGAAGGGGAGAAGGGTGAACAAAATGAAAAAAAAGGAAGCAAGGAAAGACGGACAAAAGGAAATAAGAAACAAAAGCCATAGGAGCATCAGGAAGGAAAGAAGATAGCAGTAGAAAGGAAGTAAGGACGTATGGATGGATACAGCATTTAGAAAACAGAATTGGAAATAAAGTCCTGAAATACAAATAATTGTCCATCCTCTATTTCTATCTCCCATATTATTTCAAATTTTATTCTGCTTTTAGGAAAACCTTAAAGCATCTTTAATGTAAAACAAAACTGTGCCAGTTTAAGTAAAACCAGATGCAAACTCCACTAAAGTCTTTAATCTGAGCTAGAAGATAAAATATCTGCACCCTGAGCATTTGGACCATACCTCATCAAACAGTTGTAAACGGCAAACATTAAGAAAATGTAAGAAAATAAATCATGAGAAACACCGCCTCCCAAGCATATTCCTTTCACCCCCCACTTTCATACCCCCATTTACCAGGCTTACGTCTATGAAATAGGAATTGAAGAAAGATAAAAATAGACTCAGACCTCTCATGCCCGCTAGCCATTTTTTGGTCTCCACTGAATACCAACACTGTTTGAATGCCAGCGATGATGCCAGCCAAACCAGACTGATCAAAAGGCTCTAAGACACAAATACAGTCGCAAACGCTGCCAACGGAAGAAGGGATGTGTGAGTTTGCGCGCTCGCAGCTATCTGAATAGGGTAAAATGTAGCGTAATTGGAGGTATTTGGGTCGGATGGCTGGTGAGGAGAAAATGAGATGAATGAATGAAAAGGCAGGAAGCGGATTGACGTATCGGTGGGGGGATGAATAGCACAAACAGCATATTAAGCAGAGGATGTTGGATAAAAGAGAGATAAAGAAATGTGACTGCTCCATCAGTTAAACCAATTTGATAAATAGCAGGAATATAAAATATCAGCTGCTTAACATGAGGAAAATACAACTCAGGGTGGAATGAAGCTCATTTTCAGGTAGTATACGCTGCTATGTAAGCCCCCTAAAATCTGCTAGTCGCTGTGCTTCACGCAAATCAGGTCGAAATATGAAAAAAAGAAATATCTCATAGTAGAAAGACAGTTTTCCTTACTGTGACTTTATGCTCTCCAGTCAGGTTAGGCCATTCACACAGCAGCTGGCTCTCAGACAGGGTGAGGACGCAGGGCGTGTCTCCGATCAGCACCGTGTAGTTCAGCTTGGAGTTTCCTGGGGCTGCAGGAATTAGGTTACGACCCTGGAAACAGACACACACGTATCTCATCAGCCAAGATAGTGTAGGGTAACAGCATTCATGCACAAACTTTCTGCAACTTTCAGCATGTTAAAATGAACACATCTGAGTTTTATTTAAATTATATAAATTTAATAGTTGCCTTTAGCTCATCTGCACTGTTAGATCCTTTTCCTAACACCTCATAGGTTCTCTAAGTGATTCAGGCCAGAAAGGTGTGCTGGCCAATCAAACACAGTGATTCCATAGTCATCAACAGCAGGTGTTGGCACTTCTGACAATGCGTGTTGGGGCTAGTTCCAACTATGGCTGCAATCCACGCTTTGTGAATCCTCCCTGAACTCTTGGATGGACTTTGTTTCAAGACTCTCAAGACTGTGGTTAGCCCTCTTACTTGTGTACCTCTTTCTAACACACTTTTTCCTTCCAGTCAACCTTCAATGTGCTTTGTGAAAAGCCAACTTCTGTAGAAATGGCTAAGCCTCCTTATTAAGGGCGCTGGTGATTGCAGTCTCCCAAATTATCATGGAGCCACAATACTAATCAATTAAAAATGATTTTTATTGGTTTTATGCAATATTCTAATTTTCTGCGAAGGAATTTAGTGTTTGCATTAGCTATAATCATCTCAACTAATAAACATAAATGCCTTAAATATACAACTCTGTGTAATGAATCTGCATGAATTGAATTACTAAAATACACCAACTCCTTATGATATTAGCACATAACTAATATAATGTGCATATTTTAATATTTGACATTTTGACACATTTTTATTAATGTATATATTTACATAACGTATTTATTTATTTATTCTATTATGTCGTCTGTATACATCTAATAATTGTTTTTTACTTTTTGCACTGCAATCAATTTCATTTGATTAATTCTGCTTGATGTGGCGCTGCTGAAGAACTCAAACAACTGCTAGTTACGAACAAAACAATCTGCAATACGTACATTTTACTGAATTCTTTCCACTTTGAGCCACATTTTCTCCATATCCACACCCACTTAGTTTTGCAGAGTGGGAGGAATCAGTTCCTACAAAGAATCACAAGCTTTCCCAGAAAAATATTTACTGGAATTTTTTTTTTTTGTTGCATTTCGGAAAGTCTTTACCTCAAACACAGAAAGGCAATCACAAATTGGCATTATAGGATTATCTTTAAAGATATAGAGGAGCGAGTTGCTATTCTTCAATTTTAAAAGTCCACCCTGATTTACTGTGAAAAAGAGGCTTTGGTTTTCCATGAAATTGCATGATAATTTCCTCCTCGCTCCTGAAAGGCTTTGAAGTTCAAGGGTGAGGAGGGGGATGTCATTAGGCAGAGTGGGTGGGTGGGACAAATGCACACTGCTACTGCGGTTCATGGTAAACATGGCTGTGAAGTCTCTCTTCAGATGTTTTTAGATAAAAATCTGAGCAGGTGCCATAGCAACACATGGACCCACTTTGAAAACATGACTTGCTTTGCACCTGATTTGAAAGGGACGATTTAAACCCTTTGTCTTAAAGGTCTTTAACTCCCACTGGAGAAAACAGGTGGAGAAATGAAATCTTTCAGGCTGAGCCACATTTAAAAGTGAGCTGTGCTCAAGACTGGTGGGAGAAAGGCAAATTATTTCAAATTCTTGTTAGCATCTTTATCTGCTGAACTGAAGAGGTTGCTGCAATATTTTCTGAATTTACTATTTGCGAGATTAAACGTTGCACACTGTTGACGACTGTAGCATTACAGGAATCCTACTATCTGCTAATGCTGCCCTTCCTGTGCGTCAGATGAGTGCTAACACTCAGCTAACCTTCTTTTGTCCTGAACTCCTGGTGTGTGGAGACATTTCTGCCTGAGCTTCAGAGAGTAACCTTCAATAGAAAACACCTTTCATGTTAAACCACAATAAACTCAACCCATACATTCATATTCCTCTCATACATTCCAGGTAAACAGAGCGAAAGCCGAAATGAAACAGGAAAGATGAGGAATGAGAGGATAAAGGAAAAACATACAGACATGTTACCTGGGAAGGGACACAGAGAGGAGGAATGAAAGAAATAAAACACACACACCATTTAGCAGGAGAATAAAAAGGGCCTGGCAGAGAGGAGGCCAAAACGGATAAGTACCATGAGCACAAAGGAACTTACCTTGAGTATAAGTGGGGAGCTGGGCTTCAGCTCCAGCATGCCGGTGGGACTGAGGGGTTCAAACACCGGGTCTGGGTGGTAGCTGAATGTCTCGTTTATCACCAGTACGGAGCGCACGCCGTCCATGACAAATCCAATCTCGTCAGGACTGGTGCCCATCTCAGAGAAGCTTCTGTCAGATTTGGCCACAGAGGGCGCCAGACAAACCATGACGGTGTTGTTGAGAACCGTGCAGTTCTAAAACAGAGCGAGCCAGAGAGAAATAGAGTTAAAAACAAAACAACAAAGATGTGTATATTGAACAGGTGCTGGGTATTTCACTCCTTCACTGTTTCATTCCTTTGGAGTTTTAGTCATTTTCTTACATGTTTTGATAACAGATGAATTAATATATATAGTTTACTGTAAAGTCGTGTGGTTGTGGAAATATCTGCAGCAAAAAGTTGCTTTGAGTCATACGTCTCCTTTATCTTCTTAAATCCACAGGAGGTAGTAGTCTAATTGACTTTGAATCTATCCTCATGATTTGATTGAATTGACTCTATAGTACTGTAAATAAATTTGATTTGTTCGATTTGTAAATCAGTTCCATATAAATAAACTGAACTGAATATTTTGATTTGCTCAGGGGTCATCATCTGTCATAGCTCATAGGAGTCGACTAGCTAAAAGCAGGAGAAAGACCAAAACAAATGGAAATAGAGTTTATGACAAAGGAAAAAACTGATAAGTTAGGCTTTCAATACATGAGTACAAAACAGAAGTAGGAAGGAGGAAAATAACAAGGCGAGGTATAAAATAGGTGTCTGAATCAGCAAAGAGGCAACCTGAGCCACATTAAACAGGTTCCTCTCTACTCCCACACTTTTTTCTTTCAAAATACTTTACATTTCCAACACTAAGGAACAGATTTCTTAATAATTTTGGCTAAAATTGATAAAGAACCAACTAGTGTTTTCGAACAGTTTTTAATTTTTTTCATTGAGTAATTGCATTGAATTTCCACAACAGATAAACACTAAAAGTATCAGTAATATTTTTTTTAATACATTTTTCTTTTCACCAGGTTGGAAACTATGTATTTTATTTTTTACATCATTTTGTACAAATATCAACATTGCCTGAAGGAAAATGTATCAATACCCTTTGGCAAGAGTTTTAGGTTTTTTTTAATTTTTGAAATAAAATGGTGGTTCTTTACAAATGACAAGAAATTTCCTATAGTAAATCCAAGTTGTCCTTTTTCAAAAGGTCATGTATCTTTTGCGGCTCTAAACTATTTTTAAGCTGAACTGATGACAAAATGGCTCTTTGAAATGCAAAGGTTGCAGACGCCAGGTCAAGAAGCTACAAAAGTCGTTAAATGGCCCTTATGTATTTCTGAATGGGTGTTGATTTATTTGTGGGTGCTGTCAGAAACATTTAAACCAAAATGTTCAACGAACTGGACAAAGACCTGAGTCGGATTGCTGCAAATCAAAGAGACGAGGATCATCCACATATATATCAATATGAAAAGCTCTATTTCTCAGAAGTCTGATTTTTATCTTTTCCATCTATATTTATCTGAGTTTTTTCCATACCTATTCAGACAAACATTAAAATTAAATTCCAGACTTTTCAAGATACAGTAGGAACCCTGCTTTAAAAGAAGGAGGAAATAAAAGGTTAAATCAAGCACGAGTTCCATTATAAGGGCTGAAACTGGGTTTTGTGATGCAACTGATTAAATGTGTCTGTAACAACATAATGAGGAAAAGGCGGCCTAATAACATCAGTGCTGTAATCAGTGTCGATATCATTTGGAAATACCCTATGGGTTTTAACACTTAGAACAAATTAGCCCGTAATGACAGAGAAGAACTGAAGGGGTCAGCTTGTAGCTGCTAATGAGAACACGGGATGGCAGAAGTGACCTTTGGGTAGTTTCTTCGCCGTAGTTAAAATGCACCTTGAAAAAGTATTGAGGGTTTGACAGCTGTACTTAAAGTGGGATTAAATTACAAACTGGTGAACTATTTCCTAATTCGGGAACTTCTGAAGGCAAATTGCATTTTATTTAGGGGTATCAATTTTGAATCTGAACAGCCCATCCTTTCAGATTCAAAATAATTAAAGTTTTTGGTCGTAATGTGTGAATACTTTTTCCAGGCACTAAACACTATTACATGAGTCACACTTGAAACACCATCTGTGTGGGTACAAACACAAAGGCTGAATTGTGTTTATAGGTCAATAAATACACCTCTGCAGTTATGTGGGGGGCCAAAAGGAACGTGGGATATTTTTTCTTTACTTTTAGCTCAGAGAGGGAGAGGAAAAAGGTTAGCTGGGGCCCGTGGTGAAGGGTGAGGAGAGGGGGATTTGCAGTAGCAGCTTTATTGCTAGTTGACATTTCAAAGGTTAAACTGCTAAAAGGAAATTCAACATCAAAAACAAACAGAAAATGGGCCCTTGGCAACTTGACAGACAGGTCAGGACTATGAGTGTGTATAATCTAACAGTTATATTTTCCATAGAAAGGGAGACACGCAGGCTGAATCCCATTTCCTAGTGTTACCCATAATCCTCCCCTTCTACGGTGGCGCATAACAAGGTTGTGGTTGAAGAAGCTGATACAGCATGAGTTAAATTCCTTAAACAAATCTAACTTAATATGCCTAAATGTGTCATGTAAAAAGTTAGTAAGTTCTGGCATACAGTAAGTTGCTAAATTTTATACAAGGTTTTGATAATTTTGCTCTTGTTACTGTATATTTAAAACAGAAACATGCTACTTTTTTCCTACTTTTATTATGTTCACCTGTTCAACTGTTCAATCACGTGGAAGCAACTAAACATGAGGAAAACGACTTGCTGAAGTTCAAACCGAGCATTAGAATGGGGAAGAAAGGAGATTTAAGTGACTCTGAATGGCTGTTCTGAGTATGAATGATCTACTGGGATTTTCACTCACAAAAATCTCTGAGGTATACAGATGAATGGCACAAAAGAGAACTAACATCCAGTGAGCGGCAACTAAGTGGAAGAATACGTCCTGTTGATGTTAGAGGTTGGAGGAGAATGGACAGGCAGGTTCAAGATGATAGAAAGGTAACAGCCGCTCACATACACTTGCTACATCCAAGGTATGTGGAAAACCATGTTGAAACGAACATCATGTCGAACTTTGAAGCTTACAGCCTACAACAGCAGAAGACCACAGTGGGTGAAACTCCTGTCAGCCAAGAACAAGAAACTGAGGCTAGATTTCACTCAGCTTCGCAAAAATTGGAAGGACTGGAAAGAAGTTAATGTGGTAAGGGTCAGAACATGGAGGCATGGATCCATTCTTACTTGTATACAAAGTTCATGCCAGGGGTGGGGGTGGTATAATGGAGTGCGGCATATTTCCTTAGGACACTTCAGACTAGAGCCGAGCATTGTTTAGCCATCAAAGCCAGAGTACTGTTGCTGGCCATGTCCACCCATTATGACCACAGTGTTTTAGCAGAATAATGCGCCATGTCACAAAGCTCAAAACCTTCTGAAACTGATTTTGAGAACATTACACTGAGTTCAATGTACTCCAGTGGCCTCCGGTCGGCAGATCTCAAACCAAGCAACTTTGGGATATGGTGGAACAGGAGATTCACATCATGGATGTGCAGTCCATAAATCCGGAGCAACTATCATGTCCATATGAAAGATTGTTAAATCTACGTCAGAAAGAGTGAGGACAGGTGTGTTGGTAAAATGAGGTCCAACTTGGTTCAAAGAAAATGAGGTGGCCGGTGAGTATTTATTAAAACAAATACATTGGTATGCAGGAAAATGATTATTTTTAGGTACATAAAAATTAATTTAGATTTACATATTATATATTATGTATTTAATACAAATACATTTATGCCAATTAACAATACTTAACAGATTAACCAAATGTATTAAACACTTCAAACTGGATATTACAGTTATTTTTGTGCCATTTAAAATATGTCTACTGAGCAAATATTTACATTTATCAGTGTATTCTCTCCCATTTACCACAAGCAATAAATGGCTGTTCTGGTTTTGGCAGTAAACGACAGGTGCAGGTGTCTGAAACTCACATTTTCTGACTGTGCAACTCCGTACTTGGCTCTCATTTTGGGCTCTTTAATGGTGGCCAGATTGGTTCCAGTTATGGTCAGCATCGTGCCTCCACTAAAAGAAAAATATATGGAGAAAAAAAGTTTTATTAGAAGTAAAAAACTAGGAAAAAGACAAACATGCAACAGCAAAACAAAAGCAATATTTTTATAAGCTCTTCTGCTTCCCACTGTGTTTTCCTGCTGCTCTTATGCAGAGATAAATGTGACTAAATCTGTTTTCTGTGGGATTCAGCAGGACCCTTCAGATGGCGATTCACCATTAATGTGCAGCCTTTCACCTGCTTATTCATGGAATCCCTTTTTCCTGTAATGAGTGTGATGCTATGACCGTCATCTGAATGTTAAAAGCTTGTTTAAACCCAAATGTAGGCAGGGGTGAAGAAGAGGTGATCATGTAGTTATTTCAGACTGCAAAAGTCTTGGCCCCTAATCACTACATCTCAACAGTCAGAGGACATACAAGCAGTGTAATATTGCTGCAATCTGGTATTATTTTAAATAGGAAATATACATAGTGCTGGTGTCATGTCATGCAATTTTGACCTTTACAGGAATATGTGATGCTGACCAGCAGGGACATGGATAATGTGGGCGCGAAGCCCGTATCACCACACAGCCTCACACTGACAGCCTCTGCTGGCTGAACTTTATCTGATGTGAGGCTTCCTGACAGATTCTGTTCAAGTTAGTTCACAATTTATCTTAATCCAGAGCTAATGCAAGTGACCACTGGCAAAAAAATGATACACGGGCTGAAGATGCCTTGGCTCAGACTGTTTTCAAAGAGGGACAAGATGTGCCATAAAAACACATGTTCTGTATCCAAGCTCGTGTGAAAGAAAGAGTTTGACCATTTCAGGGATCATGTTGCTTCGTTCTCAGCAGCATAACATAGAGACCCTTAAACCACCGAGCTTAGCATTAAAAAAGAAAGGAAGACATACAACAAGCCCATTCTCAATCTCTGAGTGGGATGGGCTGTGTTAGGGTCAAACAAAGCTGTTATAAGGAAAAACGTGATTTCAGTTGCACAGCTTTTAGTTAAATTGGCCTTGAAATGGACTGAGACCAAACAGGAGGAGAACACCACCTAAGCCAAGAAAAGGGTGAGGGCTGACAAAGGCTTAGAGGAGGCTGGCTGTTGCGGTTTCTGAGGTGAAAAGGGAACACATGAGAACGCTTTACATGTGGTTATATGTTTGTTGGTGGAAGAACAGAAACCACAGCCGTAGAAAAGATATATAAAAACAACTAGAACAAAACTCAGGGAGGAAACGCTTGCTGAAAATTTACTCTTTCAGACTCAAATTTCCAGATTTGTCAGTCCTTTTTTTAAGGTTACATTTAAAAGTTCGCTAAGAATCTATGACAGATTTTTCTACAGGGGTCAGCTTTTAAATATAAATCATGAAAACAAATATAAATCTGGAAAATGCCAGACTGCAGGAGCCCTACAAGCATAACTTTTAACAACTTGTTGAAGAACACTGTAATGAAGTGTATTCACTACTGGGCCTCGTGTCTCTGTTTTCAGTTGAAGGATAAAGCCAGCAGTATCTTAAGGGCTGCAGAAAGAGGATGACCAAAGAAGAAACTGTGACAAAAACAGCATACTGAATAAAAGTTTCCGATTGGTGGATTAAAGTGGTAACCTTTAATATTGGATCTTCAGTTATCATGTGACTTCAGTGTAATCTACCCTGGTAACCTACCATTCGGATTTAAAAAGAAAGTTATTTATCGTGGAGTTAGTAAGCAAAAACTGGTTGGTTGAGTGTAACTATTAAAGATTGGATAGGAATTGTACAAAAAATGTATAATGGAAAAATGACCTTATCTTAAATACAACTAAAAGCTAAATCTGATTAATATTGGTCAAAATGTATTTCCTTTCTGGATCAGGAAAGACTCTTCTCTCTGTCTCTGTAAAGATGACCCTGTCTCACTGTTCATCAATAGTTTAGGGCTGGGTTAGTCATTTCATAAAAAGGTCCCACTTGCAGTTTGCCACAAGCCATGTAGGTGACAAAGCATACACATGGAAGAAGAAGCAGCTCTGGTCAGATGAGAACAATAATTTCTCTTTTTAGCCCACTTGCCAAATAATCTGTGTCGCAGAAATGTAACATTGAGGCAGCATCATGCTGTGGGGATGGTTTTCTCTGCAGGGACAGGAAAGCTTGTCAGGTTTGATGGGAAGACTTTAAAACTCATGCGTCCCTTTCCTGCCAACGTTACAATTATGCACCACTTTGTGTTGATCTATCACATAGAATTTAGGTTTTTGGAAATAAAATCCTAGATGCATGAATTATTTTGCAAGGCACCATTTCTAGAATTTATTAGACAGGAAATAAAAGAGCTTTCTGTGAATCTCTCTGTGGCTATGCAGTCTCATTTCAACAAGTCAAGCAATATTTACAGATACATCTCTGTTAATCAGTCAGCAGTGCACCGCTTCAGGAGCCTCCTTTAACCATGTTCGGCTCTCAAAGGTTTACTTTTGAAACATAAACAGAATAAATAACACACTTTAAGAAAGTGAAATGAGGGCAACAATGGAGAGGGAAACTTTTCTTTCCTTTGAGACGCAGACAGGGAGTGTGCAGGCAAAATAAAACATTTAACACTCTTCACAGAGAGTTCATGGTTGAGTTACGATGGCCATACTTATTCAAAAAAAGGGTCTTAACTGGAGGTCTAACCACCTCAAAGGATTAATAATGTATTGATGCTTTTGTGTGGGTTCTGCAGATGTACAGCACATCCAACAGAATTGATGATCAAACACTGTACAGATGTAAATAATAGATAATAAAATATCATATACCATGCTAATTTATGAAACAGCAGTGCAAGATTGAGCCATATAGAATATATTTAAACTGGAAAATGTGGCATAATTGAACCCTGTTTACATTTCCTCTAAACAACTGTGGTAATCATTTCATATGGTTGAATTTCAAAATGTATTCACAGTTGGGACAAGAAGAAGACTCGCAGAAAGGCTGCAGTGGTGGTCGTACCTGGCGATACTCCAGTCAGGCTCGATCTTGAGAATGGTGGGATCATCTGTGTAGTTGAACTTGACGTCGGGGTTCCTCAGCTCTGCAGCATTGATGTCCACCATGACTGGAATGGGGCCTGGGACCTGCCCAGCCGGCGTCACGCAAACAATCTCCTTGCTGCTCCGCCTGGACGAGAAGAAAGAGGACAAGATAGAGAGATGAGATTAAGGTCTGACTTCTTGTTCTAAGGACTCACTGTGTCTCAGACAAACACTGGAAATAAAAACTTCATCTTTTTAAAAATTTTGAAATTATTAATCAGATGTGATTAAATAGCAGAGGTGCGCACACACAACATAATGCTGACAATGACTGATCTGCGAGGCAAATATCTTCCATTAAGTCCATCAATCATTTCATCCGTTATAACCACAATGTGGAGAAGTTCAAAGTTGTCTCTGTCTCTCCCTCCTCTCTGGTGCTTCATCTGACTACCAGATCTGAAGTAGCTGATCTGGCTGGTCGCCTGCATCAGTGATGCAATTCTCTCTCTGACAGATGGTCAAAAACATGGGAAACTTTTATATAAGCTTTAATTTGTGTTTATAAAAACATATATGTATTTGAAGTGCATGAAATTCTGCAAATCTTCATATAATAATGTTGTGAAAATGCATTCAAGGCACTTGAACCTTTTCACATTTTACCACATCACAACCAGAGACGTTATTGTACTTTATTGGGATTTTACATGACAGACCAACAAAGTGGTTCATAATATTGAAGTAGAAGCAAAGGACACGTGGTTTAACAAATCTATTAAAAAAGGTCCAGCACGTATATCAATTAGACCCTTTTACTCTGAAACCCATAAATAAAATCCAGTGAAATCCAGGTCTGCTAGTTCAGACCGATTATGTTAGAATGGCTCAAAGTCCACGGCTATATCTAAATAAGAATCTGTTGCGAGACTGGAAAGTTGCTCGACACTAACAATCCGATCTAAATGGACTTGAGTTATTTTGCAAGGAAGAAAAGGCACATTTTTCAGCCTTTAGATATGCGAAGCTTGTAGAGAAACAGCTCAAAACACATGCTGCTGTGATTGCAGTGAAAAGTAGCAGTAATCAGGAGGCTGAATACAAATGTTTGGCAAACAGTTCTGAGTTTGGTTTCAAATGGTTTTTGGAAAACCATTTGAAACCATTATTTTCCTTCTGCTTTACAATTACGCTCTATTTGGTCACATACAATTCCAATTAATTAAACTGAAATTTGTGGTTGTAAGAAAATATGGAAAAGTTGTGCAAATACTTGTGTGTATAAAGAGGTGTATGAATACTTTTATAAGGCACTAATAAGTAAATAAGCCTTTATTTAGTCATCTGCTTAAGTCCTTTAGTTTCCCTGCAGATGCTTGTACACTGGTGTGGAGCCGTGTTTAAGTATGATCATGAAAAGAGCAAGCCGATCAGTACATAACTCTTCCTTCAAGATCTGCTGCGAAAGTAAAATGGAGATGGAGAATGGAGAAGAAGAATTGTGAAAACAGATGCCTGGAGCCTGTTCTTGGCACCTTGCAGTTTTCCAGGGCGTTGTTTGGGCAACTGACCAAAGACTGGGTTATCGGGCGGCTTTGTTGGACATGTTGCCACTGCTTCCCGGGGGGGCAGTTTTAACAACAACGACGTCCTCAGACTGAGAGGAGACAGAGGGGATGGGAAATAGAAGACAAAAATTGAAGCGCAATTTAAAAAAAAAAAAAAAAACATATAAAAGATTTTCCACATTCCTCTGGTGCTGTGTTTCTATGGCAACCATTTTCACAACACAGTCAAAGTCAAGAGCAAATGTGGTGCTGCGAACGTATTTTTTGACAAGGTTGCTGCCACACAAAAGAAGCCAAGAGAGGATATGGAAGGAAGAAAAGGAGGAGGAAAGAAAAAGGGGGTTGCACAGGGAGATAAGAGGATGAGTGACTCGGGGTAAATAGGCTTTGATTAAAGCAAAGGCCCCACTGAATGCAAAGACGCATTAAAAAGATAGACTCAACCAGTTCATTACTTTGGCCGTAAAGGTTATTGCTGCTCAGTGAATGAAAGGCCAAGACTATTATATTCACCTTTCTGGTGATGTGCTGCAGAGCTTTAAATTGGCCTCCACTTTTCTTTTCTTTTTTCTTTTGATGAGAATAAAAAATATCTTGAAGTGTCCAAGCTCATTAATTTAACCCGTCACTTGTTGCGTCAGAGAAGGAAGCAAGTTTAACAAAAACACATATATGAGAAAGAGTTGGCTTAAAAAATTGACAGTCAGAACAATTTTCTCAGTCACAAAGTTTTGTCACAGTTGCATTTATATAACTGGGTGCTCTTATGGGTACACTAAATAATAACTACTGACGTATAGGTCTTATGTCTCTAACCATCGAACTGGATTTACATCTTCGTCTTGTAACTCTGGCACATCTTAATAAAGCACAAAAATAAAAATATGAGGCTGATTCTTGACTGAACCAAATAATCAATGAAAACAACTCTGTCCAAAAAAAGCTATGGACTTGGGTTCAAAACAAACCACATTTGTTACTGCAATCAGAACCCAACCACAACATTCCTTTTAAATTATAGTCACATTTCTGACAAAATGAGGGTTTTGCACTTAAGCCTTTCACAACATAACTGAACAGTGATATCAGTTTCCTCTGGAAAAGCTACACTATCATTCTCAAAATTGCTGTGAATTACAGTCCTGCAGGTCATCCTCTTAGCAGCTGCATTCCTCAGACTTGCAGCATCATGGACAGCAACCAGGGACTGCTAATACATAATTATTGCACAATACATTCAAAGGGAGAGAATAAAAGTTTCATTAAATCTTAATGAAGGGCAAAAGCATGCTGCATATTTAGTTACTGTCTATTGAGAAGCATAAGAAAAAAAAACAGCTAGAGATGCACTGCTCAGAATTTTGTGGCCACTTTCTGATCGCTAATTTTTGGTGTTGAGCTGAAAGTATCAATTTCAGATGATTCTGATTTAAGAACTATAAGATATTTTTAACTATTTATATTAGTGGTGAAGGCAACGTCAACATGTATGTGTGAGGTAGCATGTATTCCTCAGAGAAAGTCCTCTTGTATATTAAGTAGCTTAAATTTTCTCACCTTTCAAAGGTGCACGGGTGAAGCCCGATCTTCACAACTACAGCGCTGCCTGCATTAAGATGACTGCCTTCAATGGTGATCCTTGTTCCTCCAGACAGAGGGCCAGCGAAGGGTTGGACACTGTTAAAATACGGAGTCTAACCAAGGAGACAGAGGGTAAAGCAGGTCAGGAATAACTCCGCTTTTAACATGGCCGTCAAATGCAATTATAAACTCGTGCTAAAAACCGTTGTCAACGCTGTATTTTAAATTAGAGACACTTGCCACAAAACTGAAGGCCTTAGATGAAACAGCTTTGTAATCAGGGTGGATGCAGTCCCTCACGCAGACCTCCACCTGAGCCTCGTGCACTCTGTAACCTGTTGCATCATTCAGTCGACACACTATCCTGGAAGAAAGGGAAAAACACAGGTGGAGAGGTGAGTTACCTAAAGATGACAGTTTTGTTTGTGCAGAGTAAGTCTATATGCACCAGCCTAATTTCTCTTCATTTTAAAGTATGTTGGAGCTTGAAAGTGCTGGAACTGGAACCTCTAGGAGGGAACAAAACCAACACATTTATACTCCAGCACCAGTTCCTCACAAACAGTAGTTGTGGGGATGGATATTTAATTTTGGAGTTGTTGATTCTTTTTAACTGTTCTTCAAATGATGATACGACACGGATCCACAATAAAATCTGAAAACAAGGGGGTTCAAGGGGTCTGAATACATTTAGGCACAAATACACACACAAACACACACACACTCGGGTAAATGTCCCTTACCAAGTTGCAGAGAAATCACACTATTTTTGTAGCATATTTTTTGAAACGTGCAAGGCAACTCATCATATAAAAAATGGTAGAGCTCAGTTAAAAAGGCTGGTTTCCTAGCATTTAATCATACTTCATACATTGCTAAGAAACTTTGAGCCAAATGAATGTGGGGTATATGCATACATTTGAGCCTGGATTAGAGACAAATCAAGTTCATGTTGTAACATCCTTCCACAAACCATTTAAACGTCCAACATTCAAGTCCAAAATGAGGGCTCGTAAACTTCAGGGCAGCAGTGTAGGTTGTTTTTACAGATGTATGACATTCTTCTCATTCCACTTTGAGATTATTTTTTAATTGGAGATACAATAAATATTTTGGTTTTTCAAATGAGTTATTTCATTTTTTATTGGGATTCTCAGAAGCCTGCAAAGAAATGCAAATTGTAGAGCGGATTTATTTGTCATCAATGTCAAAATCTAACCTTTTATTAGTTTAACCACAGCAACACATTTTAACAGAACCTGCAGCACAAAGAGATGTTGAGGAAGAAAAATAAAGAGATGCTTTAAGAAAACATCATAAGGTTTTTTACAGAAGAGCATTTTTGGTAATTCATCCGTTCGGGTCTAAAATCTGTCTTTCCTGTATCCACAGTGTGTCCTTAATAAAAACAACAGAACAAATGTTCAGAGAAAATCTGATCAGAAAAGGAAGAGTTCTCTCTGCTCCTGTGTACACTACGCCTGGATTAGCTTGCACTGTAGAACCGTAAGCAGAGCACATGGCCTTGGGCGCTGGCTGGCCAAATGAAAATCCACTGGAGAAATTATCGAGCCACGAGAAGAGTGGTGGTGCAGCCTGCAGGGAAGACACGCACACACACATACACACACACACACACGTATATGCACAAACACACAAACTTCATGTTTCAGCCACTGGAGACACAGTTGACTGTTAATTAGCCAGAGCGAACGAATGAGACAGAGAGAAAGGGTGAGAGTGCAGAGCAAAGAGAGAGAGAGCTCTCTTTGAATGAGAGAGAACATTAAAGTGAGAGAGGCTGATTAATTGAACGTGCTCATATCTTACACATCTCCTCAGCTACCCCACCCTAGGATAAGTTGTTAACTCTGCTGCTTCCTTCCTCCCTGCAGGTGGCCATGGCAACCGTAGCACAGAGGCGACAATGAATTTCACATTCCGATGCGGTGCGCATCAATTGTTTTTACTTTGCCTTTCATTTATTCCCAGGTCTCCTACTATGACAGGGGGCCGCGATTAAAATGCTGGACAGCTCTCAGTTAGAAATCCGGCTTCAGCTGCTACAGTGCTGCACCGATGACAGGTGGATACACCGAGCTGGTACCGAAGTACTTAAAAAGTACCTCATTTAGATTATTGTGTTAATATGTAAAAGAGCAGACAATGAAACATGTCACATTAGGACACGGTAATGCTAATAGAGCAATAGCTTTTCTTACTAGAGGCTTTCCTCAAAGTGAAGTCAACTCTAGCTTGTAAATATTTAATGATTGAGATGAATGACAAAAGGTTCTATTTTCATCAATTCATTCAAAGAAACAGGGACTGGGTGAAGGGTGGATAAAGTATAGGTGCTAGTAAAATAAAAAGAATGAATAGTGACAGTGAGAACAATGTGTTCACATTTTACCAAGCTATTAGGTGACCCCCCACCCCTTTCTTTTTCTAGCGGCTAACCTTTGACCTGTGCTGTCAGTCCTAAAGACTCCTCTCACAATCTGATAGGGTTACAGGGACATCAAGTGAAACCAGGCCACTAATGGCTCCGTATGGCTACCATCACTTATAATTAGGATGACAGCCTAACTGGCTACCACGCCCTCCTCTTCCTCTTTAGCATGCTACTGTACCAGATTTGCAGCATCACAGAGTTGAAAAGTTTAAACTAGAGATGCACCAAGAAATCAGCTGGTGACTGGAATTGGATGATTTTACACTTCATAGACCCTGACTGGTAAAATGTGATTTATTTTAAGATCAGTGAACATGCTGATCCTAACCACTAGCCAGTCACTCTGGCAATACCCTTTGGTATAGATGCTGTTACTCAGGCAAGAAGACTCAGGCCCTATTTACACAGCAGAGTTTTTGGTGAAAACTGACAAGTTTTGTTGTGTTTTTACTCTTCTGTATACGACAATGGCACACATTTTAAGATTAAAAAAGAGGAACCACAAAATCTGTGAAACTGTTTTAAAAGATAAGCTATTTAATACGAAAAAAATTCGGCTTTTACTTCCTGCTACTTATACAGGTCCTTCTCAAAATATTAGCATATTGTGATAAAGTTCATTATTTTTCATAATGTCATGATGAAAATTTAACATTCATATATTTTAGATTCATTGCACACTAACTGAAATATTTCAGGTCTTTTATTGTCTTAATATGGATGATTTTGGCATACAGCTCATGAAAACCCAAAATTCCTATCTCACAAAATTAGCATATCATTAAAAGGGTCTCTAAACGAGCTATGAACCTAATCATCTGAATCAACGAGTTAACTCTAAACACCTGCAAAAGATTCCTGAGGCCTTTAAAACTCCCAGCCTGGTTCATCACTCAAAACCCCAATCATGGGTAAGACTGCCGACCTGACTGCTGTCCAGAAGGCCACTATTGACACCCTCAAGCAAGAGGGTAAGACACAGAAAGAAATTTCTGAACGAATAGGCTGTTCCCAGAGTGCTGTATCAAGGCACCTCAGTGGGAAGTCTGTGGGAAGGAAAAAGTGTGGCAGAAAACGCTGCACAACGAGAAGAGGTGACCGGACCCTGAGGAAGATTGTGGAGAAGGGCCGATTCCAGACCTTGGGGGACCTGCGGAAGCAGTGGACTGAGTCTGGAGTAGAAACATCCAGAGCCACCGTGCACAGGCGTGTGCAGGAAATGGGCTTCAGGTGCTGCATTCCCCAGGCCAAGCCACTTTTGAACCAGAAACAGCGGCAGAAGCGCCTGACCTGGGCTACAGAGAAGCACCACTGGACTGTTGCTCAGTGGTCCAAAGTACTTTTTTCGGATGAAAGCAAATTCTGCATGTCATTCGGAAATCAAGGTGCCAGAGTCTGGAGGAAGACTGGGGAGAAGGAAATGCCAAAATGCCAGAAGTCCAGTGTCAAGTACCCACAGTCAGTGATGGTCTGGGGTGCCGTGTCAGCTGCTGGTGTTGGTCCACTGTGTTTTATCAAGGGCAGGGTCAATGCAGCTAGCTATCAGGAGATTTTGGAGCACTTCATGCTTCCATCTGCTGAAAAGCTTTATGGAGATGAAGATTTCATTTTTCAGCACGACCTGGCACCTGCTCACAGTGCCAAAACCACTGGTAAATGGTTTACTGACCATGGTATCACTGTGCTCAATTGGCCTGCCAACTCTCCTGACCTGAACCCCATAGAGAATCTGTGGGATATTGTGAAGAGAACGTTGAGAGACTCAAGACCCAACACTCTGGATGAGCTAAAGGCCGCTATCGAAGCATCCTGGGCCTCCATAAGACCTCAGCAGTGCCACAGGCTGATTGCCTCCATGCCACGCCGCATTGAAGCAGTCATTTCTGCAAAAGGATTCCCGACCAAGTATTGAGTGCATAACTGTACATGATTATTTGAAGGTTGACGTTTTTTGTATTAAAAACACTTTTCTTTTATTGGTCGGATGAATTATGCTAATTTTTAATTAAGACTATAAAAGACCTGAAATATTTCAGTTAGTGTGCAATGAATCTAAAATATATGAATGTTAAATTTTCATCATGACATTATGGAAAATAATGAACTTTATCACAATATGCTAATATTTTGAGAAGGACCTGTAGACAGGACGCTAAACATTTTACAACCAATTTGGCTTATTTAATACTTTTGAAGAGTTCAGTTCTATCTGACACAAATCCTGCTAAACTAGCAAATGTTTGCAGATATTTGGAAATATCACAGATAGTGGAGGCTCTAGGCAACTCTTTCTGCATCAGACTGATACATCTTTCAGTGTAGAAAGGTCCATTAACACAAACCTTTTATTCCCACTGCTTTAAAATTGTTCAACTCAACAGTTAGTTGTAATTTGGTTTCTTCTTTCTGTAAGACAAGTCTGGGAAAACACTCACATCACCACAGGCTATTAAATGCAATTACATAGTACATAGTCTATTCTTGCATTTTTGTATTTCTTTTCTTTTCTTTTCTATTCTATTTTTTCTATTTCTATTTTATTTTTTATACTTTTTTATACTGTTTTTATGCTAGTAAGTAATTCTCCTTTCTGTGGGATCAGTACAGTTGGTCTCATCTTACTTAAGCTGCGTTTGATTTGTCTTGGAGGACGGAGTTCAGAGCAGAGAATTACATCTCACCTGAGTTGGGAAGTGGTTGCAACATGGAAAACAGTGGCCACTATTAGTATTACAAGCCAAAACTAATGTTTTTCTCTATGGTTTATACATTAACACACAAAAGGAACATGTTAATAAATAGATATTTGACAGGACTTATGTGTGACAGTGGTTTATTTAAAGCATCAGAGGTACTATTAATTAGTTTATATCAGGCACGATCACACTAAATTGTACATGTGTGGTAGCCATTTTGGATATTCAACTTTGGTTTGGTTTGCAAGTTACCCAGTCGGGACTTTTCAGTCGTCAAAGAGTTCTTCGCATTTACAACTGGAAACTCGGAAAATCTGACTTCTGAGCACAAAGACAACGCACTATTTCTCTATTCAGAATACACACAGAGAATGTGTGCAATGCGTAACATGTTTGTCATGCTAAACATGCTAATTGCTAATATATGTTAAGGACAGATTAACATGTCTGTCATGTTTGCTTTTAGCAAAAAAGAGGCAGCTCTGTAGCCAACGCTGGGCTGTTTTTGAGAAATGCTGTTCTTATTTTATGAAAAAAACTTTATTAAAACAGAATCATTCAACTTTTGTAAAAAGTAGAGAAGTTGTATTTTGTTGCCTTTCATGGTTCTTGAAAATTGGGAATCATTTTTGTATGGGCAGGTCAGAGTTTTACAAAAATCCTTCATTGGTCAATAAACCCCTGACAGTACATCTATTTGTTAAATGCAGCTATATTTATATTTCACTAAGACAGTTTTGGAAAAGAAGTCACCATGTTTCCTCTTGAATCCACTGCTAGAGACAGAAGAAGGAAATCAGAGTTTGTAAATTATAGATCACAATTGACATGTCACTACCCATTTTGGCGACACCCGTCATCACTGGGGAGATCAGCACGGCGTTCTGTTGTTTTTACTGTCAAACCATCACAGTCACCTTTCTTGCCTTTCCTTCTTAGTAAGGAGGCAGACGTAAAACTAATTCAGCTGGGACTGTGCAGCAAAACTCAGTGAATGGAACATTTGTGTCTGCTGACAGCTACATGGTAAGGATGTGAACACTGAAGACATCTCAAACTGTCACGAGCGTCCCAAATTTTTTCCTTGGCCTAAATTGCCTTATTCTCTGCTTCAAGAAAAATGAATTCAATACTAGAAACTGTAGCTCATGTTGGGTTCCTTGCAAAAATATTCAAACCCCTTGAACTTTTCCCCATTTTGTCACATTACAACCACAAACTGCAATGCATTTAATTTTTTGTGATAGACAAACACAGAGTAGTCCTTACTTGTCAAATGGAAGGTAACGCACGCTTCTCAAAATTGTTGACAAATAGCATGTATTTGTAATCAGCCCCCTTTACGCTAATACCCCTAAATTAAATCCAAACTTGCTGTCAGAACTTATTGAACTGGTAAATAGAACCCACCTGTGTGTAATTTAATCTTATCATATCATAAACTATTGAAAAATTATTATTTTTAAGAAAAATGCATGTCCAGATTGTAAAGAAGGTGCTCTGGTTACATGAGCACAAAACTGAAGTTTTTTGACCTACCTGCAAAATGCTAAATGTGGAGAAAGTAACACCTAACATCACGCTAAACAACAAAACCCTCCTCACAGTGAAAAATGGTGGTGGCACCATCATGCTGTGGTAATCCTTTTCATCAATAGGGGACAGGGATGCTGGTCAAAATAGATGAGAATGTGAACAGAGCTAAATACACTGCAATCCTGGAACAAAACCTGTTAGCTGCAAATTTCCATCGTCAGAAAGACAACCCAAAATATACATGTTCTCCATCTAATCAGACTCCGTTTCTGCTATTATTGGAAGAACAATAAGAAAACATTTTAGTCTCTGGTTGTGGAAAGCTGAAAGGCACACAACCCCAAAGACTTACCGCTGTAGTTGCAGTGAACTGTGGTTCTAAAAAGCATTGATTAACAAGAGTAAATATATATGCTTGCCATACATTTAAGCTTGTAAGTATTAAATCTTGCATCATTTTACATTGGCATAGATTCTCAGCCATCTGTACATGACAATCCTGTTCTTAAATACAAGGCAACTGTAATTGTTTTGTTTTTTGGAGATTTTTTTAGCACTGATCAAAAAGGCTGTATTAGTCTACCCCTGAAAAACACAATATATTGAAGCTTGAGGTTGTATAGTGACAAAATGTGACATATCAAGGGGTATTAACAATATTGCCAAGCACTAAAAGTAGTTTCCGTGAAGCCTCAGATATTTCTGAGAAACTACAACAGAGCAGTGTTTATCTTGATGATGGCAACTGGAGTGTAATAAATGACTCACATGATGTTACTTATTTCTGAAAAAAAAAAAAAAAACTCTGTACAGATGAAGTGGCCTTTTTTGCAGTTAAAACAAAGACCTCAGTCATATTAAAACAAACTGTGCTTGAACATAAAGCGAGATCATGCAGATGGGACTTTCTGGCTTTTGCAAATAATACGCTTCCCAGCATGTACTGCTGCAGTTATTAAATGAGAGTTAAATTAAATCCATGACACCCGCTGTGATTCTGAATTTCCCAGAAAGCAGTAAATATAACTTAATGAGAAGAGGCGTTCACATCACAACCTTTTAGCTATGAAGCAGTTTTATAGGATGGAAACCACCCACTTCCAATATGAAAATATTATTATTATTATTAAATCGGTTCATCTTAAAATCAGAGTAGCTGGAGAAATAAATCCGGTGTAGGAGGCTACAAGAGTCAGTTTATTTATTCTAATTATTTGTGGAATAAAAGGTTCAGTGTTAGCTGCCGTCGCATTCACATGGACTGTACGTCTGCAGCGCGGCGGTACCATGCACAGCTCGGGGCGGTTTAAAAGGAATGGGTTCTGTTGGAGTGGAGGAAACAGCTTCTAACCTTTACAGGTTTTATGAAGCAGTGTCTGAGAGAGAGATTGCTGTACTTAATGCCCAGTGTCACATCGATAAGGGACTAGACCAAGCAGGGAAATAGAGTGTTTTAGAAGTAGCAATGTGAATGGATGGGTAGACAACTGATAGTGTCAACGTACTGCTCTGCGCTGATGTACTGCTCCTCCTGAGGGTTACATGTCACCTTCCCGATGCGGACTCCATTTTGGATGTCTTTGAACTGCAGACCCAGGTTCTCACCAGTGATGGTCAGCATGGTCCCTCCCTGTCTGGGCCCTGTCTCTGGGTAGAGCTGGTGGAAAGACAGTGAGATACACAGTAAGTTCATAGAAATGCAATCTGTTTTCAAATGGTTAAATGACCCAATACAAAGAATTAAAGAGTGTCTTGCAAAAGCGTCTTTGAATAGTTTTGAAAGTCGCTGTACTATACTGCATTAAGAAAGTTATTATGGTTATGGTCTTTGCAGGAGAAGTGCTACCTCATCAGCCCCATTAGTTCCACCTCTGTTCAGTTAAATAATCCCAGTCTGCCAATTCGGACATTGGACACATCCTTCTCAGCCTTACTTCTATCTTTCATTTAACCCGCAATGATTTATCTATCACACTTACAAAGCCTTTGACAAGGGATCCCCTTTCTTTCCCCTCAAGGTCTGTGAGAGGTGAGCGGAGGTGCTAATGGCTACTACGCACCAGCCTGGTTGCTAATCACTTCCTATTCATCCAGCCCTATATGCAGACAATGGTAATCAGTCTACCATAATTAGACCTAAAGCTAATTGGATTAAAGCATGGCATGGCAGTGGGGTCATTTGAAGCAACACAAGAGGGGGAAGGGTGAACTGGGTTGGGAATGGGGTGAATGCTGCTGGTCGGGTGTAGTGATGTGGGTGGGATGAATGCTATATGTACAATTGCCAATTTAAAAAATCCTGCAACACATTAAAAAGTAAAGGTAATAAATCTGTTCGGTGATGATTGCAGCTCTGGGTTTAACCTCTGTTCTGATGTTCGGCAACTTTGCTTGTCAAGGAAAGTCACCAATGGCTCTCATTTATTTGTTCTTACAAACCAACTACCTATACTTTTAGATTTTAAAAGTTTAGTTTCCTTTGCATTTACCACCTCAGCCTTTTCTTGGATGCCTCAACATGTTTCAATACTTCTTACTTCATTGCAGCACTAGTTGCTGTTTTTAGCTTAACAGTACATCTGTGCAGACATGAGCAACACCACTCTGACTAGACACTAACTTTGAAAAGGTTATTACAAATACTTAGTAAAGCCTCATGTTCTGCCATAAACAAGGTAAGAGATGTCAAATATCTTTTTACAAAGTATTTTTTTTCTTTATATCCCATTCTATATATCTTATGCACACACACCTGCAACACTCAGAGCCTTGTTTAAGAGGTTGTATGAAGAGTTTAAAGTCAATTCTAGGTTTATTTTTATGGTAGAAGGAGGTTTTGTGCAACATTTAAAAAAAACAGTACATACTGTATTTGTTTGAAGTTTGATGGCTGATCCAATTTCTGCACAATATTCCTCAAAAACAGCTGATGCTCCAAACCTTGTAAGACATTAAGTATTTGTCGTTATACTTTAAAATAATTTAATTGTTCATTTAAATTTGCCTCTTCAATTTTGTATTTTACCTGTTTTTTAAGGACCCTCAAACTAGGCAGGATTATCACGTATAAAAGGTAAGCTGAGGTTGTAACAATAATCACAGATGAAAGTGTAATTTTATAATTCTTTGAAGAGGATACCAAAGAAAGTCCCCTAAGTGACCAGGTTTGCTCCACCTTTATAGGGCCATTGCTGCATACTGCTGGTGAGCTGGCTGAAATAAAGCCATTACACTTTCCCTTTGCTTGCAACTAAGATAAATTTACCCGTTGGAAATATTTACAGTCACAAAAAAATACCAACACTTATGGTGGGGACACCAAAGGTGTGCAACCCATCAATCTTCTTAAAGTAATACTAAAGTTGACAGGCATGTGTGTTAAGTAGCCCACTATAATATGGGTACCTGAAAAGATACCCCAACTAATTAACTTGCTTATATTAATTGAGTAAACTTGTGCTACTCTACAAAAGGCAAAACAGCCAAAGCCATTTACTGTGCAAGAAGCATTTGAAGACAACTTAGTGAATGTTTATTTTTATATTTTGCTTAAGTCTAAGTATCAGAGTAAAAACAACATATGGCACAGATAAAATTATTATAACTGTAATCTTGATTATATTAAATACCAATCTTTTACTCAAAGCCATCCTACCATGAGAATCTAAAAAGGTAACAATTGAATTAATGAATTAAACATGGTGGATGTAAAACTGGATCATATTCCTCCAAGTGGAAAACTGCGGACAGCAACAATTTCTGGAACATTACCTCATTGTTTGAGTTATAACGGATAATGATGAGACTGGTCCTTTAAGGCAACACTTTTGACAGCCTCAGGCTAATAAAACTACAGAAACTATGGCTGGTTAGTTTAAGACACAGGTGCTCCAAACTCTGCTGACAAAAGCCCAGTTTCATGAAAACCAGAGCTGAAATGCCACCGTGACCTAAATAATTTTTCATCTTGCACCAGCTAAGACGCTGATGAGCATCTCTTCTCAATCTCGAATCTTTTCAACTTTCTTCCAACTTGCAGCCTTTATTTTGCTCTAAACGTGCATTTTAAAGCTTGAGACAACAGAATGACTGGTTTAGAGTAGCTCCCCAGCCAGAATCTTCAGATATGTTAATCAACATCTCTTTCTCAATAAGGGGCAGCTTATCAAACACACATACACACGAATTGGTTCATCAACAACTAAACAGCACAAACAAAAAGGCCTTTTTGATAAAAGCCGCCAGCCTAAACACTCGCTCTATTCTCTGCTTGCCGTCACAAGGCTTTACACCCATTCAGCGCCGTTTTTTTTCTTCCTTTGTGGCATCCTTGTCCTGTTGTGTTGAAGGCTTTGTGTCAGGCCCATTGCGTCTGACTAAGCAGCAGCGCACAGATAGCATCTGCTCGTTATAGGAAGGGGAGGAGAACGGGAGAAGAAAGCAGGGGGCACGCAGAGATGATATGCACGCTGCGTACGGCCTCTGAAGTTATCTGCAGTGTGGCAAGTCCTCTCAGAAAAACAAATCGTCACAAACAAAATGATGGTGGTATTGACAAATATTACATCTTCACAAGAGGTTGAGTGATGGCCAAACCCATATGGCCACAAATTCCAGTCATAAATATATATCTTGTGTGTGTGTGTAAAACAGATTTGTACTTGTAAAAAAATAATTTAAAAAGTTGGAAATGTTCTTTTGTAAGGTCTGTTTACAGATACAAAGTTAAAAACTACGTGTAAAAATCTGTGCTCAAGTTCCCCAACTTGCGTGTCAGTTTCAACTTGCAAGTACGAATTTTAACCAGAAATTTATTCTCTCAGCCGATTGGTCAGTGTCATGTCAATCACAAATTTAACAATCCAATCAGAGAACAGATGAGTTTGGCTGTAGTGGAGGCTTTTTACTGAGCGGTAGGTCCTGGAGGGACACTGGATTTTAAAGATGGAGTATGGCACCAGCGCAACTGCGGCTCAGGTAGGCATTACTTAATGGTTTAGTGGAACAATAACAAGATCATTGTCCAGATAAATATTTTTAAAATTCACGTACGGTTACTATACCCTGTCATTATGTGAGGTGCAGATCAGACAAGCTGCTTCCATTTGAAGCAGAGCATTCCATGTTAACAGTCTTGATAAAAGCTAGCTTAAACAGGGATCACAGCATCGCTCCTCACGTCACACATGTTCAAATATTCCCTTCTGTGGTCAGTTCAGTCTGCTTAAAAATCACCACCATGGAGAATAATGTCTTCTGATATAAAAATAGTCTTGATAAGATCTCGTGTTGGTAACAGAACTGATTGCTCTGAGGTTACGTCAACCCTGTCACTTTAAGGAATGACACTAAGGAGTACTTTGTCATGCCAAAATGCACCTATAGCAACTGGAATACAGTACGCAAAGTCTGTTGATATTTTGTTTACCGTTTGTCAAATGTGTTTTGGTACTTTTTAATTATGTTACTTTTTTATTATGTTATTTATCTTAAAGTATGCTATGCTAAAATTGTGGATCATCTGTGTTGTCATGGTAACATTCAAGCAGTTGACAATTAGCCACAGTCATCATCATCATTTTAATATTTATAAAGCGCTTCACAAACCAAAGTGCTGTACGGGTGAATAACAGAGAAAATAGAAAAAAGATTTAATAAAACAATAAAAAACCACAAACAATAACAAAAAGGTTAACAATATAGGCAAAGAAATCAGCAATAAACAACAACAAAGACTGGTGTATTGCTCATGCTCTCTGGAATTAAAGGTTAAAAAGATGAGTTTTTAAAAGAGATTTATAATCATTTAAAGTTACAAGCAGACCTCACAGGAAGAGGGAGACTGTTCCAGAACCTAGGAGCTGCGGCTGAAAAAGCTTCATCCCCCCTGGTCACTGCCATCAGCTCCTGGGGAAGCAGCATCAGAGCCAGGGACTTAAAAAAGCTCAACAAGCTGATAAAAAAGGCTGGCTCTGTTCTGGGGACTCCTCTGGAACCTCTGGAGATCATTGTGGAAAGACGGATTCTTCATAAAATGAAGAACATTATGGAGAACCCTGAGCATCCTGTTCATGAGACTGTCCTACAACAACAGTGTCTTCAGTCAGAGGCTTATTCAGATCTACTGTAAGACGGAGCGCTACAGGAGATCCTTCCTGCCCACAGCCATCAGCATCTACAATGGCTCTTTGAGGAGACCTTCATAATATGAGCTATAACAACATTTAATTTCCCTTTGGGATTAATAAAGTATTTTTGAATTGAATTGAATTGGTCACGAGTCCAGGGGAGACTGGACTCTGAGCTGTCCAGATGTTGCCTGGACAGCTCCGGGTCCAGGCGGCATCTGGACTTTGAGCTGTTGGTCTTGAGAGTTTAGAGTTCTACTGGGGATGTGTGGATGTCAAAGCTTGTTGAGGTAGAGGTGCCAGACCGTTCAGATATTTAAAAACTAAAAGCTAAATCTTAAAACCAATTCTAAGAGAAATAAAGTGTACTTCTAGAGAGAACCTTTCTTAAATAGGACAGTGTGTGATTCAGCCCTAGGGAAATCTGCAAATCATTTAAAATTGTTTTACTTAACAGGAAAATGAAAATCAAGAGGGCCTTGGTCTATTTCCCTCCAGCATGGAGGACCTGGGTCATTCCTGTGACTCTTTGGTAAGTTAATTGTTTTCCTTTATTGAAGAAAAAAAAACATCAATACCTTTAATATAAGATGGGACAGGTTAGAGCATATTTAAGAAAAATACATTTAAATGCCATTCAGTTTGTCAACTACATTTAATAGGTATTCCGCATAAAAAGATCTTCATAAGATTGCTATTTTGTGTAATTTATCTTTATGCAATGGGGTGGTTCATTGTGCTTAAAGTGGATTTTATATGATATCAGTAACTCTTATCTTCTTCTATCAGGTGGTTTTAGGAAGGCAGGTTTTGCACTTTCAAAATAGGCTAGAGCAATCCTGTCAACAAAATGTCATCTTTTGGTTACCTGGTTCCAGTTGTTTAATTGATTTCTTATACATTTTATGAGTGCAAGTACGAAGAATTTTTCTATAGAAATAAACTTGTCCTGCTTCCGTCTAAGATAACATATTGTTCTGTATCTCAATATAAGGATTTTGGAAGAGGATAATGCTACTCAGATGATCAAATAGAATACACATAATAGCATTGCACACAACAAAATATTTTTATGCAAACATTTTCTAGGTACTTGAAGCTCCTCACCAGCTCAGCTGTCTCATCCCTTCTGATATAGATAGGAGAAGGTCTACCATTGTTGTTGACAGCTAGCTGGCGAAAGGGGGAGGCCCAAGATGTATGTTTCCAAGGTCAGCCTCCAAGATCTAATGAATATAGATGCATTCCTATCTACACATGCACAAAGCTGAAATTCCCAGTGTTTTTTGTTTTTTTTAACAAAATCCAGTTCATGACTACACAGTCTGGTTTAGAAGCACAAAATATTTATGACTGGAATTTGTGCCCATAAACCCAGGGACACGCTCCTTTTTGAGTCAAAATAAAAACCCTATTTTTTAAATAATTCCCATGACTCCTCAACTTGTCCCATCACAATGGCTAAATTAATTATTAATAAGATAAGCAATAAAGATGTGTGAAGAACATTCAGTGTCAGAAGTCAAAACCCATTCAGGGCCAATTATAACATTCTAGCTCAACTCCAGGGACAAAGAAGGACTCATAAAAAAGTAAACAACTGCCATCATGCCGTAATTGTTCCTTTATGAACAGGAATTGCAAGCATTTAAACCGGCCCTTTTTATGTCTGTTTGTGCAGTAACAATGAGGCCCATTGTTCAGCACTAAAACTCGATCAGCAAATCAAAGTGGCCCGGTCGATAAAGGCTTGTAAAAGGAGCAGAATCTATCTCTGTGTTGACAGACGGGAAAATGACGGAAGAGGATGGGACATTTAGAGCAATTGGAATAGGGGGAAAAAGGAAAATTTGAGATGCTAAAGATGCAGAGAGGAAAAGAATTAGCTGAGCTGGACATGAGAAAGCTGCTGCAGAAAGTCTTGGAGCTTAATAGCAGACAGTAGAGAGAGCATTCGCCTTTTATAAGCACATAAATGACATTTTCACTTCTCCACAGGAAAAGCCAATGATTTATGTAATCCACTTCCTTATATTCAAAAGCTGACAAAATGCAAAAAACAAACTCGACAGCACACAACTGTGCTACTGTACATGCGGAAGAACTAAAAATGCACCATTACCGCCCCCACACTGGCAAGGCCGGCTCCGTTTTAATTGGTTTCTGAGGGCTTACTGTGATGCTCTTTCTGTCCCAAAGGAGACTGCAAGCAGGAGATGATGGATGATGGTGGGCCAGGTAGCATCCAGGACCAGTAAAGGGACGTTTTTGCTTTATACTGGGACACAGAGACACTGTGTGTGTGTGTGTGTGTGTGTGTGTGTGTGTGTGTGCTTCACTCTGTGTGACTTTGAACGTGATCTTGAGGACTATACAGGTCAACCAAGCTGGAGATTAATTTGCCGTTCTAAATGTAAGAGACTCAAGACTTACAGTGCCTTGCAAATGTATTGAACATTTTTTATCACTTAAACACTTCTATGCATTCTATTAGGATCTTATGTGATAGACCCACACAAGGTAGTGTGGAAGAAAAGGGATACATGGATTTAAATTTTTCCTTGAATAAAATAGAAAGTCTGAAGTGTGGTGTATTCAGCTGCTTGAGTCAGTACTTTGTAGGACCACCTCTTTTGGGGCATGTCAACACTGACATTTTTACCCATTCTTCCTTGCGAATAAAACTTTAAGCTCACACAAATAGGACAAAGAGTGTTTGTGTAGAGCAATTTTCAAGTCTTATCACAGATTCTCCATTGGATTTAGGTCTAGACCGTAACTGGGCTATTCTAACACATGAATATATATTTGAGGCCAGATATGTAGAGTCCACTACTAACTGGTGACCTGTCAACAGATTCTCCCGCCTCAGTGATAAATGCTCTCCTTGCCCTGCTTGTCAGATTAGCTGGACAGCCATGTTTTAGTTGATTTACATTTTCCATTTTCATCATGGTGGACTAAACAGTGCTTTACAAGATTTACAAAGCCTGGGACATTGTTTTATCACCCAACCCTGCTTTAAACTTCTCCACAGCTTTATCCCTGACCTATCTGCTGGGTACTTTGGTTCACCTGATGCTATTTGTTCAGTAGCCTCTGGGGTCTTCACAGAATAGCTGGATTTAAGATTAAATTGAATTACAAAAAATGGACTCTATTTACTAATTAGGACAAGTTTGAAGGCAATTTGTTGCAATGGATCGCATTATTTTAGTATCAGAGTAAAGAGAACTGAATAGAAATTCACACCCATTCTTCAACTTTATATTTGTAAAAATATTGATAACCATGCATCCTTCTTCCTAATTATGCATTACTTAATGCCAGTCTAAAACATAAAATGCCAATAAAATACTTTGTAAACTGTAGTCAGAGCGTGAAAATGTGAAATATTTACTGTATGTGAACATGTACATCAACACACAAATCTGGTAATTGCTGGATGGACATCGTCAGGCCAGTGAAGGATCACAAAATGAAGTCAGAAATTGAGCAGCTTAAGGTCCTAATTTTGCCATTTCTAAAATCACAATTTAACTCCTAACATTAACTGCTGATCAGGTGCCAGAGCTGTTATGGAAACGGTGCCTAAGTGACCACAAACAAACCATTTCAAATGGGCAGTTGCACAACAAACAGGTTAACCACGTGCCGTTCTGAAGTCTCTGGCCAACTGTGTCAACATGTATACTATGTTCTGTGGTGTTTCCTTCCTGCCTGGACACATACACCTCCAGCCCAAGTGAAATTAGAGGCCACAAGGCAGATTGCATGTTGTAACACCAAGCTCAGTTGCTAGAAACAAATAAGGAGACTAACAATGGGAAATATGGACTGACGGGGTGACTGGTAGGAAGCAGAACTATATTTAGTTCGTGTGGCTGATGTGATGCTCTTTGGGCGAAAGAATAAAATGGCAAATCAAAGAAAAGAGATTTTCATCTGCGGGGGTTCATTTGGCATTAAATGTCGGATAGTAAATGTCATAGGTGGAGAAAAGAGGTGAGGACGCTGGTGGAGCTCGCAATTAATAATGCCTCCTTCCAATGTCTCCCCCAGCTCTGTTTTTTTTATTGTTGTCTCTCTTCCTGCCCTCTGGAACCAGCAGCATCCTCTCCCGTTGATTCTGAAGCGTTTCTCTGCCAGCTTTTTGACTGCCACCAACATCTTGCCCGGAGGGTAGAATTTAGCCCTACGTATGCATAGAGGAGCAAATGACTGCATGCAACCACCCCCTCACCTCTCTCCTACACACACAGCCCAATGTCTCTGTATGCTTGTTTCTAAGAGATAACTAAAGTGAGCATGAAGGGAGAAGGAGCATTAGTTCAGGGATTTATATATATATATATATATATATATATATATATATATATATATATACACACACACACACACACACATACATGCATCATATACATACATGAATTATCTCAGCTAAGGTAATGATTTTGTAGCTCAAGAAAAAAAGGGAAAACTGACAGTAGCTGAAAGGGCTGAATGTCAAGACATGTCTCACAGACCATTGAGTAAGTTTCATGCTGGGCTGTGTGTGTGTCCATACCAGTGGTGAGCACTGTGGGCATAGTGACCCAGGTCACAGCCAGACGAGGACCACTGCCATGGTTGCTGATGGTAACAGATGGTTACATTGCGGTGTGTAGATGGCTCAGCTCCCTCAGCCTATCATGTGCATGTATGAAAAAGTGCACACAAGCATACCACCCACAGTGGGACATAATACACAGAACCCTATATCTAAGTTTTTTCCCTTGTGTGCTGATTTGCCTCCTGTGATGTATGATGTTCCTTTCATTAGCCAAGGCCAACAACAACATAGCACAAGGAGAGACTACACATTTCTTTCCATTAAAGGGGCAAACTCTTTAGATTTGAGGGCCAGAAAACCTGGTGTAAAAAAATGGTGTAGTATAAAGTAAGTATAACACAAACATTATTATGTTGTTTTTCTTTTTAAAGCAAATCATTTGTTTGAAAACCCCAATTTTTTGACACAAAATGAGCTTTTGGAGCCAGGGTTTCCCAAATGGACACTGAGCCGTGGGGGTGGAAGTTTCATGGTTTGACAATGCTTTATTGCAACTGGACCAAGCCAGCTGACCATCGCTGAATCCACCATGAATTCTGCCGTGTATAAGAGAGTAATTGAGGAAAATCTGACTATCTGTAAGAAACAGTTTAGCCGAAGCAGAATTGGACCCTGAAACAGGATAATGGCTCAAAACATACAAGTAAAGATACCAAGGATTGGGTGAATATTAAGAAATTAAAAGTTCTGTCTGAGTCAAAGTCAAAGGAATGGTATATAGATATCTATAACTAAATATAGTTTTAGACACACTTTCTCACTTAGTGGGTCTCTTTATTTTCATGACTATTTGTTTTGTAGATTCTAACCAAAAACAACAAAACTGTGAATGAACACAGAATTATACAGTAAAAACAAAAGTGTGAAATAACATTTTTATATTTTAGATTGTTCAAAATAATGTATTTTCTACATGAGCTTCATGAGGTGGTCACCTGAAATGGTTTTCCAAAGAGCCTTGAAAGAACTTCCCAGAGGTTCATTGAGAGACGGTCAAAGGTCAATATTTCAGTCATTACAGCAAAGGGCGGCTACTTTAAGAAATCTAAAATATAAAACATATTTAAAGTTATTTTGCAATTTTTCGTTTGCTACATAATTCCATAGGTGTTCATCTAAGTACAATGTAAATAGTCATGAATATAAAGAAAACCATTAAATGACAAAGTGTGTTTAAAACGTCAGTCAGTCTCTCTTTCTCTCTTATTATTGTCATTGCAAGAAAAATGTTTGACGAAAAGACAAGAAAGAAAGACAAGAAAATATCTATTTTCTTTTTAAAATTTGTCAAACGTTTAATGTTTTATGAGGTATGTGACTGCATGTAAAGCATGAACACCATGTTTGTCTGTGATATAATTAATCTTTTATATGTACCCTTGCAACATCTTTTTATGTATTACTGAAATTAGGGCTTACCTTTGTGATCTTTGGGTGTGCACAGCGGCTGTTTCCAGTTGTAGCGTGCATCCAGATGCTCTCTGGGGGAGTGCACTCCTGTCTGAGGGAGCACTTCTTCTCTCCTACGCACCAGCCACACTCGAACTTGGGGTTGGCCTTCAAACACATGCCGCAGCTGTCTCTTAGTGCAAAACACTTATACAGGTGAGCTGCAGATGAGAAGAACAGTAACAACTGCGATTTAAGTGTTTTTACATTATTAGGGAAGATAATACATTGTCGACAATTTCTTCTAATTATCATAAGCCAAACTAACAAAGATAAACAACAAAACTTTCTTATTTTGACATAGACTGCATTCACGTTTCTAATTTAACAACACAAATGTGTTTGGTAAGACAAAGTCAAGGCTCGTTCACTCAAAGACAACTTCCTCCTATTTCCAGTTTTAACTCCAAATCCCACTGGTCAAAGAGCAGCTGTAAAAAAACCTGTACCAATTACTGGCAGCTAAACGATTTCCCTGTAATTACATTAACCTAACCATATTTATGATGGAGAAGCATTGCTAACACTCCACCAGATGTTAACCCTGATGGTCGGGGGACATCTTTGTCCAGTAGATGCACTCAGGAGATTCATATTAGCGATAACACAAGGCAGAGCCACCGATGCCTGATGCTGATACTGTCTCAATGTGTTATTTGTTACAGACACACTCGTATGACATCAGATGCAGCTCGGCAGCTCTAGAAAAATGAAATGTGAGACAACAGCAGCTTGCTTGGTACATTTAGACAACAGGGGATGATCAATACATGAAGTCATATATACATATATATATATATATATACATATATACATATATATATATATACATATATATATATACATATATACATATATACATATATATATACATATATACATATATACATATATATATACATATATACATATATACATATATATATATACATATATATATATACATATACATATATATATATACATATATATATATATATATATATACATATACATATATATATATATATATATATATATATATATATATGTATGTATGTTATATTACTAACAAATGGCAGCAATCACTGCTTTACCATTGTTTAAGATGAAACGGCTACATATATAGAATATGTCAAGACAGAATCCGTCTGCTTCTAGCTGTGTCTGCAACCATCAAAGAGTAACAACGAGAACCAGACAATGACACTCCCTGTGAGAGCGCGTACATCCACACTGTGTACATCCACAGGCCATATCGAACACTGGTGATGAGGTTATTTTAGCTCACAGCAGGGGAATAATGTTATAGTCCCCCTGTTGTGCTGTATAAGCCACAATAATAAAGACAGCACTATGAAGAGTGTTATACCAGTAATTATGTCCAACAGACGATGATCTCATTGTCTTGTCCCACAGTGGTGCATTGAGCATGTATGATTTTAATCACTACCCGCATGGCTCTTTATTTGGAGGGTAATATGGGGTTATATACATTCCATGTATATTGAATTCACATAAATATTGAAGATCCAATAACCAGGCATTTCCATACATTGTATAATAATATCCATAGTGTTTTTTCCCATCACTGTCTGACATTAAATAACACAAAACCCTTCCTGTTTCGGAAGGGGTCACTTAGGATTACCAAAATTATTTCTATTTGCTAAATTCCAGAACAAGCCATTACCTTGAAAGCAGCATTAAAAGCAAGATAACAATTTGGCAATGGAATCAGGGATGAACCCTTAAATTTGGAGACATGTCTTGTGGTCTGATGAAGCTGAGATTAAAGTATTGGACCATGATAACCACTGTTACATTTGGAGGACAAAGCAGAAGCTTGCAAACTTAGAAAACCCCCAAAAGTTTAAGTAGGAGGGTGGAAACATAATGGCGGGTGGGTGTTTTGCAGCAGGAGGGTTTGGTGTATTTCACAAAGCAGATTAGGAAAGAACATAATGTGGAAATATTGAAGCAACATTCCTAAGCATACATCCAAACATTTTTCAAAGTGGCTTAAGGGCAACAACGTTTTTGCCACAACAATGCCCCAATCTCAGTCCCATAGAGAACATGTGGGCGGAGCAAGGAGGCCAACAAACCTGAGGCCTTTACAGCAATGTGATTGCAATATTATTGCTAATTAATGTGCTTTTGCTCACGCCCTTCTTCCTGTCTGACATCTTTACTAATCTTTCTCACCATCTATTTTATCATGTGTGAGCATCAACTGCAGTGGGATTCCACCCATGAATAACATTTGCATACAAACAATGGATTCATGACATTTAAAATATAACTGCCAACAGATATAGCGTTTTAAAGTCCTTTGCCATACTAAAATTGCTAATGCCGATTTAACTATCAAGTAAAACTGTATTTGGATATATTATGCAGCTATAATTCTAATTTTTCAAATTATGACTATGGTTCTAAATCATGTAAAGAGTGTCATAGGCACTGTTAATAGCAAAGAAAAAAAGAGGAATAAATAGAATTTGTTGGCAAATTTCTATATTGCATACATAATATCCATAAATATCTCATCCTTGTTTTTACCACTATTACAGATGCCTCAGTCCAAATGAATCAAAACCATGTGATAGAAAGTTCTACTAAAATCAGTAAAATAACAGCAAAACCATAATATGAGGTTGCAAGTATCAAGGTGCAACAAAGTTAAGAAAATTACGCTTTCAAAACTGTTTAAATCTTTTATTAAGCCATTCTTGAGCTGCCAGAGAAAGTGCCGCTTGGACTGAGTTTTCTGCTGACGTGTTTAATGCCGCCCTCACACGTTTTGCTGCACACTGCCTGTGAGCTGGCTGAAAAAGTTGACTACACCTTCTTGTCGTTTGCAAGATAGATCAACTTGGCTGTTTAGAAATACTGCCAGTCATATAAAATAAAAACATTGCTGGTGTGGAAAGTAAAGGAGTATCACATATCCCTCCTAACAGAATCATGTTTGTTAAACAGCTGACTGCAGGGGTTTACTGGAGCAGAACCATCCATTGTCTATATCTGCTTAACCTTGAGGGGCACGGGGGACACCAGTGGTCATTAGTCGAGAGGTGGGGTACACCCTGGACAAGTCTCTTGTCCATAACAGGGCAACAGAGAGAAGGTCAGGACAAGGTCAATTTGGAAAGACCATTTAACCTAAAAAATGCATGTTTCTGATTTGTGAAAGGAAACTGTAGTACCTAGAAAGAACTCAGACATTTATTGTTCCTTTTCTATTTTTAAGTAAAAAGTAATTTAATCAAGTTGTATGTTTTTGATTTAAATGTTTGCGTAAATACAGTTAAAAACGGGTATTTTTGTTCATGCTTACCATGAGAATCTCATACCAGTCTATGCTTTTAACTGACAGATCATATCAGTTTTAGGAAAAAGATGATTTTAATATATTTTTGCATAATGTGCTAAAAAAGAAAATCCAATTTGCTCACATGTTCAGACCGACTAAGTGGCCGAAAACATGAAACATACAGATGGTAATTAACTGTTAGGAACAGCAGAGAATAAACATAGTGTAGGAGCCATTTGTGTTCTTGGTGTTGGGTTATAGTTTGATTTATTTTATTTGGTTTGTTTTGGGTGGTATTTTCACGCTAGTTTACACACTGACCTATATTTCGTTCTACCACTGGTGGCGGTGTAGGGTGAAAGTTATATAGGTGCAGAGGTGAGAAGGCAAAAGGTTTGGGTGAGGGAAGGTCCTACGGTTTTTAACGCTCTGTAGGCCAAACCTAGCTTTTCTTGGTGATCTTGTGTTGTGTTGGAGCCCAGTGGATTAAGCAATCAAACCTCGCAAGCCGTTCAATAAATGGGAGCATTCCCCAACATATTTGACAGTATGGACATTGTTTGTAAGCGCGTTGGAACCTGGATCCGCCCAAACCCAGAAGCGACCAAATTAATGGAACTTGATGGTCGCTACACATAGATGCAATGTTCTAACAATGTGTAAATGGAGTCTTAAGCAAATGACATTCCTCTAACTCACCTTTAATGTTGTTGGGGTTGTCAATAACAAAGTTTCCATTCCAAACTACAGACAGGTCCACCGGCAAGTCACTGATATCGCTGCCTTCATAAGTATACTGAAAGAAAAAACAAAATGAACAGCAAGATTAGTACCAAGTTGTTCATGTAAACTTCTTCTTACAATAGTAAAACATGCATTAGTCCAATAAAAGAAGGAACAAGTAAGAGGAACATTGGGAAAAAGAAACAGAGTTCAGCTACTAGCTGGTAGTAATGTGATATGCTATGGCGCCCACACAGTTAAAGAGCTATAAAAATGAAGTATGAGAGACAGGTTATATTGTGATTTTCACACATGGCACATCTACGTCTCCCTGGTAGAGCGCAGAGTTGATTAAGAAATTGGGATCCCCATCACTGCATGACTCATTCCATCCCAGTGATGAATGAAAAGCCTAATATATCTCCAACAATAATATTCTCATCTAATTTCATTTTTGCATCCTGAACTAATAAGAGTTGAAACGTAATTGACTCCTCGTCGGCATAATCAGTTTTATGGATTTGCTTTAAATGAGACAACAAGCCTCAGAAGCGGTAATCTGATGGCGGTGTGTGAACTGAAGGGATGACATAGAAAAGAGCTCCTTTGAGACCCCTCCTAACAAATAAATGATGACAATTATCGCTACCAAATAAAATGCAGCTTCAGAAGGTACACCTCCTCTCTTGTGATTCACACAGAGGTAAACTGTCTTCACAAAAGCCATCCAGAAGTAGTGCTGAAAGCAGAAGCAGCATTATCACTTTCTCTCTTCCTACAGTGCCAGGCACATTTATTGGCACTGCTAACAATCTCCTGAAGCAAGATGTAACTGTAGCTTTTTCTAAAATGTATACTTCCAGAAACTAAGGTCCATTTCTATTAGCCGCTGACCTCTAGACTGGAGGAGGACCCCTATCTTGCCACCAGAAACAGTGAGGGGGATAAAAAAAAAAAAGATGATAAATCTCCAAAACTATACTGTTGTAGAACTGCAGCAAAGAGTGCTATGTTGGGGTCATCAAGTTACTCTAACAACCGTTCGGTACCATCTACATGCTAACCTGTTGTTTGGACTAATGCCAAAGAAGGACTTTTCTATCCTCCCATCACAAACCTGGACTAGAGTTTTCTAAACTCTACAGGGACGTTAACTTGAACTGTGTGCTTTCATCAGATGAGAACAGGAATGAGCTTTTTGGCCACAAACACTTTTGGATGGGTTTGGGGTGAAACAAAGGAGGAATGTGCAGAAAATCACCTCAAGACCACTCTTAAGTACAGTGGAGAATCTATGATGCTGTGGGCCTTTTTCTTTCAAAGGGCCTTGGAACCTCATTTGAGGGCATGGCATGATTACGCTTTTGAAATACCAGGTGATTTCATCTGAAGAATCAAATCTGCTTCCTTGTAAAATGCCACACTAATAATCATGCAAAACATATGGTAAGTCAGGACAGAACTGGCTCTCCATGCACAAAATTAATCTCTCTCAATGGTCATCTCTGACACTGTCCACATAAACCTGGACATTTTTCAACTAATTGTGATTTTCTGTACCATTTCTACTTCTCAAGCCCAAGGCCTACATCTTGTAGAAAATCACTGACGTTAACAGAAGAGAAGAAAGGATAACAGGACCCAGGAGTTTGGATAATCCTGACTGTCCAAGGAGGTATGGTTAAAAACTCTTCTCTCTGTTCGCCCATATACAGGTCCTTCTCAAAATATTAGCATATTGTGATAAAGTTTGTTATTTTCCATAATGTCATGATGAAAATTTAACATTCATATATTTTAGATTCATTGCACACTAACTGAAATATTTCAGGTCTTTTATTGTCTTAATACGGATGATTGTGGCATACAGCTCATGAAAACCCAAAATTCCTATCTCACAAAATTAGCATATTTCATCCGACCAATAAAAGAAAAGTGTTTTTAATACAAAAAACGCCAACCTTCAAATAATCATGTACAGTTATGCACTCAATACTTGGTCGGGAATCCTTTTGCAGAAATGACTGCTTCAATGCGGCGTGGCATGGAGGCAATCAGCCTGTGGCACTGCTGAGGTCTTATGGAGGCCCAGGATGCTTCGACAGCGGCCTTTAGCTCATCCAGAGTGTTGGGTCTTGAGTCTCTCAACGTTCTCTTCACAATATCCCACAGATTCTCTATGGGGTTCAGGTCAGGAGAGTTGGCAGGCCAATTGAGCACAGTGATACCATGGTCAGTAAACCATTTACCAGTGGTTTTGGCACTGTGAGCAGGTGCCAGGTCGTGCTGAAAAATGAAATCTTCATCTCCATAAAGCTTTTCAGCAGATGGAAGCATGAAGTGCTCCAAAATCTCCTGATAGCTAGCTGCATTGACCCTGCCCTTGATAAAACACAGTGGACCAACACCAGCAGCAGACCATCACTGACTTGACACTGGACTTCTGGCATTTTGGCATTTCTTTTTCCCCAGTCTTCCTCCAGACTCTGGCACCTTGATTTCCAAATGACATGCAGAATTTGCTTTCATCCAAAAAAAGTACTTTGGACCACTGAGCAACAGTCCAGTGCTGCTTCTCTGTAGCCCAGGTCAGGCGCTTCTTCCGCTGTTTGTGGTTCAAAAGTGGCTTGACCTGGGGAATGCGGCACCTGTAGCCCATTTCCTGCACATGCCTGTGCACGGTGGCTCTGGATGTTTCTACTCCAGACTCAGTTCACTGCTTCCACAGGTCCCCCAAGGTCTGGAATCGGCCCTTCTCCACAATCTTCCTTAGGGTCCGGTCACCTCTTCTCGTTGTGCAGCGTTTTCTGCCACACTTTTTCCTTCCCACAGACTTCCCACTGAAGTGCCTTGATACAGCACTCTGGGAACAGCCTATTCGTTCAGAAATTTATTTCTGTGTCTTACCCTCTTGCTTGAGGGTGTCAATAGTGGCCTTCTGGACAGCAGTCAGTTCGGCAGTCTTACCCATGATTGGGGTTTTGAGTAATGAACCAGGCTGGGAGTTTTAAAGGCCTCAGGAATCTTTTGCAGGTGTTTAGAGTTAACTCGTTGATTCAGATGATTAGGTTCATAGCTCGTTTAGAGACCCTTTTAATGATATGCTAATTTTGTGAGATAGGAATTTTGGGTTTTCATGAGCTGTATGCCAAAATCATCCGTATTAAGACAATAAAAGACCTGAAATATTTCAGTTAGTGTGCAATGAATCTAAAATATATGAATGTTAAATTTTCATCATGACATTATGGAAAATAATGAACTTTATCACAATATGCTAATATTTTGAGAAGGACCTGTATTGTAAAATGTTGAAGAAGACAACTAAGTGCGGTCCTTTTTGACAAAAAAGGGCTACACAAAGTACATTCAGGGTGACTGTGTTAAAAATTACTTCGTCAACTTAATAAATGTACACAGATTAAATGTTTAATTTTCTAATAGTTTTCAGTGCAAAAAGAGAACGTTGTTGCAAAAAAAAACCAAAACAAAACATGAATATATTCCCAATAAATGTGGCAGCCACTGCACATAATAGAACAGGTGGTGATACGCAACAGATTCCCTGACATGGGGATGGTGGCCTGCAGTAGCTTAGATTCGACCTAATATCATCACTCAGAAGGTGACCAATAGCTTTCCCCTCCTCTGCTATGGTCACCATCTTCAGTAGCTTCAGGGGGCAGAGATAGAAGGCCTCTTCTCTTGTGGTGAAGTGGTGATAAAATCTAATGTGAAAGCCCCTGTCTTAAGGCTACAGGGCCCTCACAGATTGAATGCAGCTACAACTTGCTACCACTAAGCCATATCTCACATTTCAGCTGGATACCGTGAGATTTATCTGAACATCTGTAGTCATAGTGATTTTAAATGTGTTTTAAGTGTGTGGTGAGGGGATGGAGGTGGTGATGAAATGTGCATAGACAAGATAAGAAAATGAAAGGACACAGCAATTTCACAATTTGTGAATAGTTTATTAATTCTTTCTTTGCTTCTGTGATTGGATGATTTGCATTAAGTGTGCCCCGAAGGTGGAAAAGAATAAAGAAACATGTCTTCATGTAGCACAGATAAAAAGTCTAGTTTCTAATTTTAAATTAGGAAGTCCTGCCAAAATGGGACATCAAGCACATTTTACCTCTGATTTATTCAGGCAATGGTGGACTACACAAGTAGAATCCTAAGTGAAAGTTGTGGTTCATGTCAAACTATGTACAGTAGGTTTATAGACCATATTCATAAAATTATCAAGGAAAAACTGTGTCTGTAACAAATATATGTAAGCAAAGAGTGCTACAAAAAACAACAAGCAGCAAGTAATGAGTCATGTACAAGAACATATTTGTTCTGTGTTACTGAAAGTCGAGAGGTGGGGTGAAATTTAAGAGAAGCTGTTGAGAAGAAGTCTGATCCAGCAATACGGGAAAAAGAGCAGAGAGCAGATTTTTCAGCAGCCGGGTGAAGGAGAAATAGCAAGGCCAAGATGGATGGAGGGAGGTGATTGTGTGTTATTCTGTGGACACCATTCATTTACACACGGAATAAGAGGCCATGGCTGGGCTATAAGCACCTGAACTGGTGGGGGCTAAAGTGAAATTGGCATTTTCAATTTGTTCTCTGACACGTCTGCCTTGGTCTATTCACACATTCCTCCTTCTCTCCTTATCCTCCTCCTGACTCCCGCCTCTTTCCCTCTTCTTCCTCTGCCTCTCATTATTCCTTCCCCACACCTCTGCACCATCCTCTCCTGGTATCAATCTCGGCCTAACTTTCTCTCCTCTATCTTTATGCCCCCAAAAAACCACAGTCAAACGAGGAAATATGATGCAGATTCCTTTAACGCATATACCAAACATCTCAGGCGCAGTGCTATAAATACACATCCCACACACGGGGCAGTTTTCAGAGAAGGTTGCTGGAAAATTTATCAAAGACTCAACAATCTCTCTGTGCAGGAAACATTAATGATATATAGTAACACATGTAAACATAGGAAGATAAAACACTCGTACAAACACCACATTCTAGACACCGGCTATTGTTTTTCTCTGGCTCAAACATACAGATTTCTTCGGCCTTTTCAATGTCCTCCCAATCCTGACCACCAAGAGACCACCCAGTCTGCCTGAGAACAAGATGTTTTCTGGGAGGGTGAGGAGAGCACATAAGTATGTTTGAGTGTGTGAGAGCATGCAAGACAATGGAACAGAAGAGCAAGAAAGATACACGGCAACGAATGAGAAACAAATAAATGAAAATGAAAGGAGAAAACAAATGACGCATCAGGAATAAAATTGATCCCAAAAAGGCAGAGGAGAAGGTGGGACATAAAGTGATTTAAAGAAGCCTTATATGTGATACATTAACACAAAGTAGGGCATAATTGTGAAGTGTAAAGTAAATGGATATACAGTTTTAAAATTGTTTCTCCAAATATGTATGTGTGGTATGTGTTTGGTACCAAGCTCTACCAGCTGTGCACTTTTTTTGCATTTTTAATGGCAAAATAAACTGGAAGGACAGAGTCTGTGAAAATCAAGAATCATTTCGTCACTGATACTAGATCGGATTAAGGTCTAAACTTTGACTAGGTCATTCTAACACATGAATATGCTTTGATCTAAAGCATTCCATTGTAGCTTTGGATGTACAACATATTTTCTTTCAGAATAACTCCATATATCCTCTCATTACCTCGGATCAGCTGCTCTCTGCAGCTGATCCAAGAAAAACATCATCAAAATCATGATGCTGCCACTACCATGTTTTTATGGTGGAAAAGGTGTGTTGCAGTGATGGTTTTCTTCTCATAACTTTTATCAACAAAGGGTTTCATCCTAAAGACTAATACTTGCCTCTCAAATATGAATCTCTTCAACTCCTACAGAGGAACCATGGGCCTCATGACTACTTCTCTGATTAATGCTGTCCTTGCTCGTCAGTTTAGGTGGACAGGTTTGCAGTTGCCCCGTATTCTTTTCATTTTCAGATAATGGATGGAACAGAGTTCTGTGAGATGTTCAAAGCTTAAAATATCTTTTTATAAGCTAGCCCAGCTGACAAGCTCTCCACAACTTTCTCCCTGACCTGTCTGTTGTGTTCCTTGGTCTTCAAGATGCTCACTGATGTTCTCCAACAAACCTCTGAGGCCTTAATAGAACAGTTGGATTATACTCAGATTACATTACAAACAGATGGACTTTATTTAATAATTAATACAATACTTTTGTAAGGAACTATAGCTGCAGGACATTGTATTTGGCAGGTGCTAAAGCTACTTTATTAACTCTGTTTTTTTCGCTTACCACCATCAGGTATGCCTTTCATATTCACACCTTTGTCTTTAAAGTAGTGATAGTCTAGTTGGAAACCAACGTGGCCAGTAGAGGCAGCATTATTTATGTAAATCTAATTAAGCTAAATTTAAACAGACTCAAAGAAACACAAAAAAATTTGTTATTAGGATTAGACAAGCCAAGGTGTTTAACCTAGAAAAAAAGGGATAGCGAGTACCATCTTTGATTAATGTTGCAGTGAAGGATATATGCCAGAACATTTTCAGTGAACCCATCAGGCACATTGATGTGTGAAAAACACCAAACAGCAGGCCCGAGGAAATCGCTTCCCTCCAGTAATCCAACGTCATATGTGTTATACAGGTCCTTCTCAAAATATTAGCATATTGTGATAAAGTTCATTATTTTCCATAATGTCATGATGAAAATTTAAAATTCATATATTTTAGATTCATTGCACACTAACTGAAATATTTCAGGTCTTTTATTGTCTTAATACGGATTATTTTAGCATACAGCTCATGAAAACCCAAAATTCCTATCTCACAAAATTAGCATATCATTAAAAGGGTCTCTAAACGAGCTATGAACCTAATCATCTGAATCAACGAGTTAACTCTAAACACCTGCAAAAGATTCCTGAGGCCTTTAAAACTCCCAGCCTGGTTCATCACTCAAAACCCCAATCATGGGTAAGACTGCCGACCTGACTGCTGTCCAGAAGGCCACTATTGACACCCTCAAGCAAGAGGGTAAGACACAGAAATAAATTTCTGAACGAATAGGCTGTTCCCAGAGTGCTGTATCAAGGCACCTCAGTGGGAAGTCTGTGGGAAGGAAAAAGTGTGGCAGAAAACGCTGCACAACAAGAAGAGGTGACCGGACCCTGAGGAAGATTGTGGAGAAGGGTCGATTCCAGACCTTGGGGGACCTGCGGAAGCAGTGGACTGAGTCTGGAGTAGAAACATCCAGAGCCACCGTGCACAGGCGTGTGCAGGAAATGGGCTACAGGTGCCGCATTCCCCAGGTCAAGCCACTTTTGAACCAGAAACAGCGGAAGAAGCGCCTGACCTGGGCTACAGAGAAGCAGCACTGGACTGTTGCTCAGTGGTCCAAAGTACTTTTTTCGGATGAAAGCAAATTCTGCATGTCATTCGGAAATCAAGGTGCCAGAGTCTGGAGGAAGACTGGGGAGAAGGAAATGCCAAAATGCCAGAAGTCCAGTGTCAAGTACCCACTTGGTCTGGGGTGCCGTGTCAGCTGCTGGTGTTGGTCCACTGTGTTTTATCAAGAGCAGGGTCAATGCAGCTAGCTATCAGGAGATTTTGGAGCACTTCATGCCTCTATCTGCTGAAAAGCTTTATGGAGATGAAGATTTCATTTTTCAGCACGACCTGGCACCTGCTCACAGTGCCAAAACCACTGGTAAATGGTTTACTGACCATGGTATCACTGTGCTCAATTGGCCTGCCAGCTCTCCTGACCTGAACCCCATAGAGAATCTGTGGGATATTGTGAAGAGAACGTTGAGAGACTCAAGACCCAACCCTTTGGATGAGCTAAAGGCCGCTATCGAAGCATCCTGGGCCTCCATAAGACCTCAGCAGTGCCACAGGCTGATTGCCTCCATGCCACGCCGCATTGAAGCAGTCATTTCTGCAAAAGGATTCCCGACCAAGTATTGAGTGCATAACTGTACATGATTATTTGAAGGTTGACAATTTTGTATTAAAAACAATTTTCTTTTATTGGTCGGATGAAATATGCTAATTTTGTGAGATAGGAATTTTGGGTTTTCATGAGCTGTATGCCAAAATCTTCCGTATTAAGACAATAAAAGACCTGAAATATTTCAGTTAGTGTGCAATGAATCTAAAATATATGAATGTTAAATTTTCATCATGACATTATGGAAAATAATGAACTTTATCACAATATGCTAATATTTTGAGAAGGACCTGTATGGCTCTATGCTGAATCCACTTCTATATTTTAGAGTCATTAACTGTGTCTTTGTGCTCCTGTGTTGTACTCCCTCAGGACAGATGACCTGCTACAGTAAAGGACAAGAGGTCAAGCCACCTTTCACGGTCACTGTCACTTTTCTGCTGAGCAGCGAATGAGAACATGCCCCATTTCCCCCTGAACCTGACAGCCAACTCCACTTGATATCCTAATAGATGACGAATGTAGGTGTACCCCTTAACCCTGCTTTACAGATGGACATGTAGTCTCTTTAAAAATCTCCACCACACACACCCCTATATTAAAGGCGTTTGCTTACCGCCCAGAACATCACTGCTTGGTCTTTACTCTCGTTTTTAGTTAGTGGAATAGGCGTCTGCCTGTGTTTGTACATCCATCAACAAAGAGATGGAGGTGGGGATTCATGTGCTGGGGAAGGAGAAGCGGTGGTTTCTGGGGTCTTTGTTAAAAAAACATTAATAAGTAGTAAGGGAGAGGTGTGTCTGGGCACGTATGTGGATAGGATGAGTAGCAGAGGGTGGGGGACGAACGTGGATTGTTAGGTTACAATCTAAAGTTCATCTCTCATTGCACCAGCTTATTAAAGTTTTAATGTAATTCAGTACAGTGGCACAATACATATTTCAAGAGTCAGTAAGATTTAAAGCATTATTTAAAATAAAGCATTATTATTACTCATAGCAACCAATTTATTATTGTCCTAAACAAGATAATTGAGAAGATGAAATTGTTTGAACATAATGAAGTTTCTAGTTTCAGGTTCAACATGATCCTAAAAAACACAAAACTGTTTCTAGGTTAGACATAGCACTTAAACCGGGGGTCCCCAATTAAAATAGCAGGAGGTCCACTACCTCCCTCGTCCAAACACTTTGGGACATTGGAACATTTTAAATCAAGAGAAAAAAATATTTTCTTTCATCTTTATTTAACACAAACTTTTTTTTTTAAAACTAGTGATCAATTTTTCATATGCCAATGAAATCATCTGCTGAACAGAAAAGTGCAATCTAATTTAAGTAGCAATGTTAAATGCACTTTGAGTGGCTCAGTCTAGCTGGGTCAGTACATCTTGGTAGAACAGTTCTGCTCTCCTTGTTTTGCTTGTGGCAGGATTGGTAATTTGCTTAACCTTTTCCTTAAGTTGTTGTCCTTCTTTTCCATCTTAACGTGTTTCTGCCACAGCTTCCATGCACTCTTTGATCATTTCCCAGTCAGTGAAAGTCTTTTTTGTGTTTTCCCAAAATCCACTGTACTCACAGTGAACACCCGTATGCTTACTGTTGTGCTGTAAGAGACCGTATGCTTCTGTCCATTCATCTTTAAATGTGTGATTTTCATAGTCCACATATTTTTGATGAAGCCATCTTCTTTTACTCACTCATCTGTGCACCACCAAGTCATTGTACTATCAGCAAGCATTAGTTCCCAAACTAGTAACTTAGCAACCCACATTAAAGGACCCGCATAGCTTCTTCTTTGTCGTTTTCTGGCGGTTGGCATACAACGCTGTGGTGCATTACTGCCACCAGTTGGCTTGGAGTGTGGACCAGAATGTCGCTGACCCACATAGCTGCCCGTCTGTTCAAAAGTCAGACGAAGCAGCAGGCAGGAATAAAATGTTTATAACTACAGAATAAATGAGAAAATGCTTTGCGGCTAGGGTACCAGTAGCAGCCCTGACTGAAGCAGCTCATTGCCTGACTTGCATCATGTGCAGCCAGACGCTCCGCAGGGCTATACCATATTAACACGAGATACAAGTGAAGTTAGGCACTGTAGGACAACATGCAGTAATATATAAATGTTTTAAATCAGGTTTGGTCCGGATTGGACGGCACGTTTATCCGGACCCTGGTCCGCTAATCCGTGACCTCTGGTCTAAACTGTCCTTCCTGTCTTTTTCTCCAACACTAATAAATGAAGCACATCCGCAGATTGTTTACTGAAATATAACAACTGCATAATTCGGAGGCTCCTAAAGTTGCGGTTGGGACCCCAATAAGGGGCACTAACCAATAAGCATAGGGTTTGGAGATCCCCTTCAGAAATCTCACAAAATAACAAACCTAATAACAGTAAAAGCCTGACAATAACATAACTGTTAGAACAGAACAAAAACAATACTAACAAACAGATAAAAACAAAAACTGTCTGTTGATGCTTTTTGTACTGTTATGGTACTCCGCAAACAAAGGGTATATACTCTACTACCGTCCTCAGTGTTTCATATAAAACATATTGCAGCCAGTTTAAGTTAAAGATATTATTCCAATTTATGAGAGAGAGAGAAAGTGTCATTTTTACAGCTATCATGGATTGTTGTTCCTTTGTTGCGCCAAACCCTTTAGGCTCATATTAACTTTGAAAGTAGAAAGAAATGCAACTACAAAAATCGTTTGAACTAATGTTTGATGTATTTACTTGCTTTTAGTTCACCTGACAAAAACTCAAAAAATCATGAAAAACAGTCGCCTTAGAATGCTGATAAAGACTGTCATTTTAGCAATGGCCAAAAGGACTTAACATAGAGACATAAAGCATAATAGAAACAAAAAAATATAAGCACCACCTGGAACTGTGGTTGAAGGAATAAATGAAGGAAGCATAAAGTAACAACTGGCACTTTCTGAGAGGCTCACAGTCAGATAATTATACTCATGCTGAAGCTGGACACCTAAAAATTTCAAACTTGCCCCGAGCAAGTCTATACCAATGACAAGACAGGCTTTTCTCCTTATCCCTACAGTTTTCAAAAGGTGATGACAGGAAAGTCAGACCGGACCGAACACATCCTTCAATCAACTGAAGATCCTTCTAGCTATAAGATATGTCACAAAAGGACAGACGAGGAAACAGGGGACACTGACTGAAAGTTGGTCCATCTGAAACAATCTTTGCCAGCCTAGATAAGGTTTGGCACATAGTGTCTGTCTAAGTAAAGATTTATACTATACTCATTTATACACACAGTCAACTTCCAGGCAGATATGGCCTCCTAATCAAGGATCAAGTGGTAATCCTTCCCACAGCTTAGGGAGTGTGAATGTGTGTACTGTATGTGTGAGGTCAGGCAACTTGGAATCACTCCCTGCTCATAATAGGAGACTGTTAGCCAGTGCTAATCGCCAATGCTAACAGGATTGGAGCATGGCTGGACCCAGTTAGCCAGCTTATCTCTCGCACAGAGACCTGCACACATAAACATACACACAAAGGCTTAGATTAATACTTTACCCACTAATAGAAAGAAACACAGAAAGAAGGGAACAGGAGAAAAATGCTGGCTTGAGAGAAAAATAATGCTGTCATAGTCAATGTTTCTTATTTTTCAGCCAACACATTAAGCTAGTGTAAGCTTACAAGACTTCTTACAGAGGAGGAAAAAAAGCTGAAATGTGGTAGCTTGCAGAAATGCCTGTATTTTCAGTGTCATCCTTTTGCTACTCTGTCAACTTTATGCCATTCATCTGGCTGCCTTTTTCTCCTGATGAGATGGCGGATGGTCTCCTGAGGGATCTTCTCCCAGACCTGGACTAAAGCATCCGCCAACTCCTGGACAGTCTGTGGTGCAACGTGATGTCGGTGGATGGAAAGAGACATGATGTCCCAGATGTGCTCAATCGGATTCAGGTCTGGGGAACGGGCGGGCAAGTCCATAGCTTCAATGTCTTCATCTTGCAGGAACTGCTGACACACTGCAGCCACATGAAGTCTAGCATTGTCCTACATTAGGAGGAACCCAGGGCCAACCGTACCAGCATATGGTCTCACAAGGGGTCTGAGGATCTCATCTCGGTACCTAATGGCAGTCAGGCTACCTCTGGCGAGCACATGGATGGAAATGTGGCCCTCCAAAGAAATACCACCCCACACCATTACTGACCCACTGCCAAACCGGTCATGCTGAAGGATGTTGCAGGCAGCAGATCGCTCTCCATGGTGTCTCCAGACTCTGTCACGTCTGTCACATGTGCTCAGTGTGAACCTGCTTTCATCTGTGAAGAGCACAGGGTGCCAGTGGTGAATTTGCCAATCCTGGTGTTCTCTGGCAAATGCCAAGCGTCCTGCACAGTGTTGGGCTGTGAGAACAACCCCCATTTGTGGACGTCGGGCCCTCATACCATCCTCATGAAGTTGGTTTCTAACCGTTTGTGTAGACACATGCACATTTGTGGCCTGCTGGAGGTCATTTTGCAGGGCTCTGGCAGTGCTCCTCCTGTTCCTTCTTGCACAAAGGTGGAGGTAGCGGTCCTGCTGCTGGGTTGTTGCCCTCCTACGGCCTCCTCCACGTCTCCTGGTGTACCGGCCTGTCTCCTGGTAGTGCCTCCAGGCTCTGGACACTACGCTGACAAGACAGGCTTTTCTCCTTATCCCTACAGTTTTCAAAAGGTAATGACAGGAAAGTCAGACCGGACCGAACACATCCTTCAATCAACTGAAGATCCTTCTAGCTATAAGATATGTCACAAAAGGACCTTGCCACAGCTCGCATTGATGTGCCATCCTGGATGAGCTGCACTACCTGAGCCACTAGTGTGGGTTGTAGAGTCCGCCTCATGCTACCACGAGTGTGAAAGCACCACCAACATTCAAAAATGACCAAAACATCAGCCAGAAAGCATAAGTACTGAGAAGTGGTCTGTGGTCCCCACCTGCAGAACCACTCCTTTATGTCTTGCTAAAGATTTCCCCCTGTTGTCTATTCCATTTGCACAACAGCTGTGAAATTGATTGTCAATCAGTGTTGCTTCCTAAGTGGACAGTTTGATTTCACAGAAGTTTGATTTACTTGGAGTTATATTGTGTTGTTTAAGTGTTCCCTTTATTTTTTTGAGCAGTGTATATATAAATATAAATAATGGGACTTGGAATGAGGTCTTGAAATAGCAATAGTTCTCCATAGTTTTTCTTTTGCCCTACTTTTTTAGACCTCAAAATACCCACATCAACTTTACATGACTTCAATACTAGACTTCCATATTAGACTTCTTCTGACTTCATGGGAACCCTGCTAACAAGGTGTTTCATTTAACATGGCATTTGAAGAAAAGAGTTGATACTATCTCCTGAAGGAAAACCATTTACATGGAGTGTGTCTTCACCCAAACGGAACCACAGCTGCTCATGTCAACATCGTATGTTTAAAAAAAAATTAATAAATAAATCAGGTCGCTCCATTAGGACCTAAATGTAAATTTAATCTTGTTAATCTTCTAATAATCATGAAGAAATTGAACTGTTGAAATACAGAGCATATGTAGAGTAAAGGTTACATATTGAATGTATGTGCAGGCATAGGTAGAAATGAGAAGTAGATGATTAAAATGGGGTGGAGGACGGGTGGAGCAGTTGGCATATGACAATAGCTGTGTAGCAATTAATTCCTATTTGTCCAGGAAAGGAGCGTGGGAGCTCTACTTGTCAACCTCAGAGATGAGGGGGACAGACAGAAAGCTGAAGACAGGATGGACATGAAGTCGGACCCTAAAGACGAAGACGATAGAGAGGAAGGTTTTCTTATAGTTTCACATACAAGGAAATTAAATTAACAGGGCCGTGCAAGGCTCTAATACTATTTAAATCTAACCTTAACTGTAGAAATACACACAATGGATTCCAAAGTGTCATTATTCATTTACCAAAGCTAAATTCAAGAATGTGCAAGAAAAACAAAGTCTACACTCGCAGCTTCTATAGAATTGAGGAAAAGTGGCAGCCAGGTGCTACTAATTAAATGGTTCGTTATCAGTGTGCGCCTCTATTAAAAAAGGAAGTTTGTTGCAGTTTGTTGGTGTGTTGACAAAATTCCCAAATCCTGTCAATCTGGGAAAGGTTAAAGGGACATTTCCAAAATATTTGAGGCCATCAGGAGTGGACATGCCAATAAATACAACCCAAAGTTAGCCAATTAAATGTTCAGAGAGATTGCATAACATCCAGCTGCATCTCAGACTCTGGAGGCCTCAGTTAGCATGTCACTTGTTAAATGTCAAGACATTACAATTAGATTAAGACTGAACAAGGCAGGGTTATTTGGAAAAGCTGCAAGATCAAAGCATAATTTGAGATGAGATGGGAGGAGATGTTTAGGAGATGTTTAGCATAATATTCAACTGTTGAAGAAAGTCATAACTAACTAGTGTGGCTTTGGTCAACACTAAAGTTATGATTTTTTTTAACGTGATAACTTGTGGAAAACCAATAACAGCTCATCGGCAAAAACATCTCATGCTAGCATAGAACTTGGACTCCTTGAAGTCAAAGAGTTGAACATGAACTCCTCTGCATAGCAAACTATTCTACTGTCAAATGTGAGACCATCTGTCCAAACAAGACAAGAATCCCAACCAGCAGCAAATCTACAAGACTTGAAAGATGAAGTACTTTTTATTTCCAATGAATGTACATGAGAGGCAGGAAGAAGAGAAACAAAGCAGGACCATAACAGACTGTGAGAGATCAAAATCAGTAGAATCTTTAGAAGCTCGCAGGGTAAATAAATAAACGTATTAACTCTAAAATGACCTGACTCAAATGAATTCTTACCAACATAGCCCATGAAATATAAATTTTTGAATTAATAACTACCAACAGTTTGCCTAGTTTTAAGGAAGCCTACTGAAAAATGCAACTTAACACTGCAGTGCCTTAAAATCAAAATCTGATTAGTGTCATCTGAGTGATCACGTGGTAGTATTTAATCTGCAGCAGCTCACAGTACATTCCAGCCATTCCTCCCACATGTTCCACACACTCTTACACACACACCCACAGTCTGCAGGTCAATTAAAACAGAGTCACTGTGTGGTATAGCTGAATGAGGTGGCAGGTCCACTATTTATATCTCATTAAGCTGGGTAAGGCCATGCCAGCCCAGACTGCACCATGCACCTAGCCTACACAGAGCAGCACCAGGGCCCTCATTAGCCTCCTTCCTGACATGTTTAGCGCCATGAATGTCTGAAAATATGTGCATGCTTTGCTGCATTTAACATGAAAGGTTTACAGCCTCAAGTTATTGCAGCCGGTTGGTTATATTAACAAATCCCATTAAGCCAAAGGAGTGAAGCCTAGGGTAGACTGAAATTGTCTCACCACCCTGACTCATGCCTCACATACACACACTGTCAGGATGTTAGACGGACTATTATACAAGCATGGACTGTGTTAACCACTCTCCCTGCAGACATGTTTGGCCCCTTCTCCAGACTTCTGTTTGCTCTCTCCATCCATTCATTTATCTATTAATCCATCTTTGTTGTTTGCCATTTTCCGTCTCATTTCCAATTTAAAGTAAGCAGGGTATTTGTTCTCTCTATAGCTGTGCCAATCTTCCACCTCTTCTCCTAATTTATTTCTCACATTATTTCCTAAATTGCTGCATGAAAACTTTCTTGCCTTTGTATTCATCTGTCTTTCCCATATTTCTTTCCACACCACAATTCTTCTCCAAATCTGTTGCTTTTGTAGTTGGCCATCTTGCTGTACTAGTGTGTGTGTGGGAGAACACACCCAAACACACACGATGGTGTTGATCTCTGCGACAGCCTGCAATTCATCATCATTTTATCTGCCTTAATTGGATGCCATCAGGACCTCTAAAACGTCACAGCTCTTCTTCAACAAACAGCTGCTCTCTACACACACTGAGAAAATACACACAGACACACATCTTATTTCCAAACTAGATTTTCTCCTCCTGACCCCATGTCTGCTATTTCTTCACTGGTGAATAGTCGAGAGAAAAAAGGAGGGTGATGGAGTGGCCGACTGGTTTATCAGACGTTGAGGTAATGGTGTACGGCTTGAGCTGATATCATCTGTCCTCTCATTCCTGCCCTCCGGGGAGAAATAAGGAAAGAAGGTTAAAGAGGGAGACAAAGAAAGGAGAGTGGAGACATACAACTGAACTAAAAGCGACACTGAGGGCCACAATGCTAAGCGGAGTCCTTAACAGTCTGAGTCCCTTTTTTTAGCCTTAGTGCTTAAATGATCACCAGCTGTTTTTCCTCAGCCTCTGTGACCAAACAGTTTTGGTTGCAAAGGTTTCGGACTTTCTCTGCCTCATGTTCAGCACAAATGAAGAAATTTCAAGGATTTCCATTGGGATTTTTCCTGATACAACACCATAAAGTAGCACATAACTGTGAAAGGTAAATAAATCAATCTATAATTGTTTTACAAATACAAATCTGAGATGTGCAGTGTGCATTTCAGCCCCTTTTAATCTAGAACTCCTAAATTAAACTAACCCACATACCCCTATTCCACCAACGCGATTCGGTGCTTTTTCCAGTTTCCGAATTGAACCAGTGACAAATTGAACCAGTGACCAGTGACGTGTTTCCACAAACAAAAGAGGTTTCAGGGTGTGAACTCTGGTTCAACTTAGGCACCGCAGAATACTTGGTTGTTCTGCAGGGACCGCAACATCACCCGTGGGTGGGTTGAAGCTGCAGACAAGAATGGCGGCAAAGAAGAAGAATGTACCGTATAAAAAATTATTTATATGTTTGCAAAAACACGCATTGCATAACTACCCATTGTATGGAGTCGCTGTCTCAATTTCTGTATTAGCTTTAGCTTGTGAATGCTCTGTTTTTGCATTAGAAGGAACATTGCACACAGCTCAGAAACAACAAAAGCTCAAAGGCAACCAAAACGGTTCATGAAGGCCGGTTCTTTCGGTGGAAAAACTCTAACAATAAAACATGATTATGGCAGCATTATGTTGTTGCAAGGCTTTTCTTTTGCAGGTATAGGTAATCTGCTTAGTTTGGAATAAATACAAGGCAATCCTGGAAGAAAACACATTATAGGCTGCAAAAGACTTGAGACATGGATGGCGGTTCACCTTCAGCAGGACAGCAAAACCAAAGATTTAGCCGGGTCTACAATGAAATGGTTTACATCAGAGTGTATTCACATATTGGAATGGTAACGTCAAAGCTCAGGCTTAATATTTTTGAAGGATGGGCAACATATTTCATTCTCTACAAGTGCAAAAGTGGAAGAAAAAGACTCCCAAAGACCTGCTGCTGTAATTCCATCTGACGATAGTCCTTCAAAATATTCACCTCCTGAAAGACTTTACTAATGTTCTCTAGCAAACCTCTGGGGCACCCACAGGTGGATTTACTGATTGGTTGATGTTCGAAGAAAATTGATTGCACATAATTGTATTTAGAGGTATTAGATTTAAGAGGCCTGAATAGGCCACGCTTCTCAGATTCTTATTTGTAAAAGTTATTTTGAAACCATGTATGTAGTGGTATATCACATTGAACCCCACAAAATAATCTAAAATCTATGGGTGTCAGAAGACAAAATGTGAAAAAGTTCAAGGGCTATGAATACTTTTGAAAAGCACAGTGTGTGTGGAATGATTGTGCACGTGTGTGTACAAGTGTTTGTTTGCTCCTGTGATCCCTCTGGCAGTGCAACCATAGCTTTCAGTCCCCAACTCAGCATTCTATTGGCCCTTTCACCTGAACCACAGCCTCTGATTGGTCGACACACACCGGGAAGCTGTCTTTTCTGGGTCAGAAAAGCGAACAGCTTTGATGCAGACACCAGCTTGTCGTTTTGGTGGCTGCTGACCAGAGTTTACTTCCACCATAAGGTCTGGCTGATGGTTGTGAATTTGTCAGTATTAAAGTGGGCTTTTCTGGCAAAAAGAAAAATGAAGAATACGAAGAGGACATGTTTTTCTTCTTCACACAAAATGATCAGAGCGGTTCTCCAATTTATTTGCTAGTGGATATAGTGCCATTTCATCAGCTTTCTTTTTTCAAAATGCCCAACTTCAAAAGCCCCCTATGTACACTGCTATGAATTATTACTTGTACAATACAAACCTAACAAAAGCTAAACACAGCTAAATTTACAGCTTAGAGCAGGGGTTTTTTATAATCCTCACCCTAAACGTAGGAATCTTCAAAGTCTTAACACCTTAAACATGGCCTACTTGTTTTATGTCAGCTTGCAAAAGCAAACCATTTACAATCCTGCATTCTTTCTTCCTCTGGTCTATAATCCACTTGGTCTTTCCCCATTGGGATCAGCTGGTGTGTGCAGAAACTTAATACAAAAACACTGAATTCTCCCATGAGCAAATATGGATAGCCAATACTCAGCATAGGTAATATGGAGCTGGAGTTGCACTATCATATATCCCATGTACCACATATACAGTGGGTTATTGACAGCCTCCTCCCAGGGAATACTTTATAAGCCATTATGTTATCATGGTCACTGTAGAAACAGCAAAGTATGGGAAACTAGGGTTTAAACCTGATCTGACGGTGGATGCTCTGAATATCCTGTGGTGAAGTTGTCTACTCTTGGATGGTGTGATATTGTATGAAAGAAAGGAGAAAGAGTTCTGGCCTCAGGAGAGACTTTAGAGAAGATCTTCTCTCACATGCTCTCATCTCGATCCCCCTCCCTTATGTTCTTTTCGACACCTCTCTCTACCCCTTTCACTTTTCTCCATTCATGTAGCCTGAAATTGTCTATTAAGCTCCAATTTCCCTAGTCCATCTAACACCCTCTCATCTTCCTTTTTTGTAGTCTATCTCTCCCAGGCATTGCATCTCTTTTTGTTCTTGCTCAATCAGTCTCTATTTTCTCTAGTTCTCTGCTTTTTTCCTTTACAACATTTGTCCTTCCTGTCTTCTTTTGTCTACCCTTCATGCCCATTTCTTTCAGCATTTATCTTTCAACACTAGGGGTGTAAAGGAATATAAAAATGAAAGCATATTTCTTGGCAAAGTGAAGCCTGTCCTACAAAGGACAACTCAGTTGTCAGTGTGTGATTTTGTCTGGTGAAGTAAGTCCCTGCCATTATTATGGGCTCTGAAATATGTATGTGTCATATACTCTTATTTTGAAATAAGGAAGGAAGTAGTTTTTGGTTGCCCTGTTGTGCTGACACTCAGCTAAAGGGGCTTTAAAGGGCCAAACATAGTACCAGTCGTTTTGCATGAAGCGTGAAACAAAGGTTTACCCTAGACTGGGAAAAGGGCATTTGAAACGCAGCACCCAAAGTTGAAATGTGTTAGACTGCTCTGCGCTCTGATGTGCATGTTTGTAGCCAATATACACAGGATATCCATCAAACTGTCTGTTACCAGGCAGAACGGAGATGGTCAGTGTGCAAACTGAGTTTAGAGAACAGAGCCCATACTGGAGCAGGGTTAACTTGGGAAGATGGGACATCAGAGCTAGAACATTGGAACTTTGCCTATCCATTTTCTCCTTGTTCCTTTAAAAACCTTGTCTCCTTTGTGTGTACTCCGCAAGGGATGAACAAAACCAGCTGTCGATGTAGTTTTCAGCCTAGTCCTACGGGTTTTCCTGCTGAGTTTTGAGGCAAGCTCAGTGCATGCTTGCTTTGGACTGAAAGCCACAGATTAAAGTTGTCTTGTCAGGGTAGCTAACACTAGTATGTCACAAAGGCATTAAAGAATACGCTATCACTTTTAGAATGTCTATCTGAGGGCATTTCTTTATGCTTGGTAGAAAAAAAGAAACTATGACAAAGCAGACAAGATACCAAGCGACTGGCTAATTGTTAGCTGTAAACAATGCCAGAGCTGCGTCCCGTTTGTACTAGTGGGTCTAAATGATTAAAAATCCAATATTCTATACAAGGTGCAATACGGGCGATGCATATATAAAACATGGTAAAACCTGCAGCAATAAACTGCTTAATTATTTTTCTGATGACGTCTACAACATTAACCCAGCTGGATTCACTGCACTGTTTGAGAGCACATGGGACCTCGGATTTCAGTCCCAGATCGAAGCTCAGACTTTGGAGACATATCAAAAGCGGCATAAAGTGGGCATCTCCTTTAGAGCTTCTAGTCACACTGAATTAAAGGGTCCTTTCACAGTTTCTTAATGAGTCTGAACATCATAGAATAATCTCTACATCAAAATCTAAAACCAAATCTGAACTGGATAATTCTAGACTTAGAGATTCTTTAAAACACAATTTGTGATTTATGAAACTACTTATTTGTGGAAAATGTTTGCTAAAATCTCATCTCTTCTCAGTTTTATTAGCCCACTATTCGCCTTGTCAACTGGATGCGTCAATGTATCCATACTCGCCACAGCTCTAGTTTCTCTACTTGTGCTCCCTTCCTCAGTTTTTGTGTGTTAGTTTGACACATGGATTTTAGAGATCTGAGTCACTCAATCTCAAAGAAAAACCACTGGTTTAGCACTCTAGAGTTTATCCCATTGATTAGCAGCCTAACGCCCCCCATAAAGCTCTCTTGTTGCAGTGTTCTGAAGGAAGAGCAAATCCACAGATGCATTCAGGGCTATCATGGGAGACACAGTAAGACTTGTTGAGAGATGCACATGTCAACGTGCCTACAGACAGTGATTAACCCCTCTCGTCATAGGTGTGTGTGAGTGTGTTTATATATACAAACAGATGCAGCAGTGTGCACACAGCATAAAAGATGAAGTCTATTTCCACCGCAATCATGCATGATTCATAGAGTCAGCGCTGAACGCTGTCACAGCATGAACAAACAGAGAGGAGCCTGTGTGAAAAGCTGAGATATGAAGGTCTATAAATGGATAAACTAATATTTAAGACCCTATTCTTCTGAAATATTGCTCCTGTGCTAAAATAAGACCCTCATCCAAATAATTCATGACACATAATTAAACTCATAATCTCAAGTCTGCATGAATTATGCCATAATGGCAAGTTCATGCAGCTGGCACCTTTTTCCTTCTCCTGAATCTAAATACAGTGCATGAAGACTCTATGCATGTGCTACATCGATATCTGGCATTGCATCAAGCGTCGACAGCCCAAGGCTAATTACTGCTAGCTTGTCTGCATGGTGGACATCAAATAGAGATATTCCACTTTCAGCAAGAGCTGGACTTTGTTGCTTATTAAAACCGGCCTTGCAGCTACAATAAAGAGTCAATAAACAGACATCTCTGTGGACAGACAGTCCTGTAGCAGGATAATTATCCCTGCCTTCACTGTCAAGCATCTGCCAACACCTGAAGACTATCCGTCGATATAGACAGAATACTGTCAAAGTGGGTCCCCATCAAGATCTACAGCTCAGGACGGACCGATGGTAAAGTATGTTAATGGCAAAACCTCAGGTTATCATGACAAGTGCCAGAGATTCCCAACCAAAAATTACATCTAAGTGTTTCTAATTTAACAGATATATTATTCCCTGTTGCTGTGACACCTGCAGAGCCTGCATGAAAAACTAAATTAAAAGCTCTACCTATCACCTCTTTTCTAAAAATAGAAACGCCGAGGTACAGAAGCACCAAGTGGAGGTGAACTTATGAGGAAGATTGAGCACCGAATCCGGGGAGCAGCAGGAAGGCAGATAGAAAAAGATGAACTCTGAAGGCGGATGGAGGAAAAGAGAGGGAGAGGTATAAAGTGGAGGTGTAAACATGATCAATCCGCTCCAAACTAGGTTCAGAGAGAGACTTCTTCTCCACATTTTCAGCCTCAATGAAGCGCAACGCTAGCTACCTCTTATCTGTCATGCTACTGTGAAGCCACACGCGTGCATGCACAAACAGCCACATTCTAACACCAAACAGGCATGGACTCACATGCACAAATACCTCTGCGCACCTAAAAATCCTCTGCACACATGCAAACAAACCGGGTCGGTACTAAATGGTGTGCAGAAAATACCCTACGTGACAACACTAAATCCAGTTAATATGTATCACTACCAGTTAAAGCCATGAGCACATACTGTACCCTGGAGTAGTGTTTATACTATGGAGCTTTGTCATATTTTGTCATGTCAGCACTACAAACGTCAGTGTGGTTTTCTTGGGATTGTGTGATAGACCAGCACAGAGTACAAAAGTAGGAGATAAAGTGAAAATATGTTTTTAAATGTTTTTGCTAATAACAATCTGATAACATTAGAGTGGATTTTATATTCACCTCCAGACCTAAAACTGTGTAGAACCACATTTTCCTGCAACTACCATTGCAAATGTTAGGTTATGTCTATATCAGCTTTGCACATTTAGAGACAGATTTTTCTGTTTAGCATCAGCAAACAACAATTTTCAAGTTTTGCCACCGATTATCCAACAAATTTAAGTCTGGGTTTTAACCGGGCCATTTTAAAACCTCAGTGGACTTTGACTTAAACCGTTCCAGTGTAGCTCTGGCTGTATGTTTAGGGTCATTGTCCTGGTGGGAGATCCACCTCTTCTCTTTTTTAGCATCCAACAGGTTTTCTAACAGAATATTTAGCTCAATTTTCTAAAGAAAAACATCCCCATAGCACTATCCTGCCACCACCATGTTTCACAAGGATGGACTGTTCAGGATGATGTGAAGGTGTTAGCTTTTTGCCACACAACGTTGGCATGTTGTCCATAAACCGAGTGACTTGTGAGAGCAATTAGTTGCACAAGATTTAATTTAGACGTATCAAAGTAAAGAAGGCTAAATACAACTACATACCACATTTATTATTTGTTAAAAAAAATTACGTAACAATTATGCACTACTTTGCATGGATCTATCACACAAACTACATATAGTATATGCTTGTTATTGTAATAAAACATAATGTAAAAATATTCAAGGGGCCCGAACACTTTTGCAAAGCATTGAAAAAAACTAAGCAATGAACATTCATACCTCAGCCTTACTCACTCATGCTTGAGCAATATTTTACATCACGTTCTACAAAACACAAAGCAATTACTTATGATTTGGACTAATAAAAAGTGAGAAAAAAACCCATCATATATACATGCATCTTAATCCAAAGTTTAATACTGCCAACAATATTTATTTGCCAACTATTAGTTCAACGCAACATGTAAGCATTGGGTCATTTATCTAGACTGTCACCAAGTCAATATGCAATGAGTGCGTAGTGATTCATCATGATGGTGAGCACAATTATGTCCAGAATGGCCATTAGCTGTTGGAGGCTATTATTTAACCTTGACCAAGTCAATGCCTTCACTGGGATCATGATTTAGTTACCCAGATGTATTGATTTGAACAAAAGTAAATGCACTGCTTTCAATCTGTACATAATACACAGCATCATTCATGATGCAATTTATTAAACAGTGCATCTCTTTCTAAATTTTATTTTTCTATATAAATATGTGAACTTGCATACTTACGCCTTACTCTTAACATAATTGTTTTTTTTTTATGTTGACTCAAGCAAACACCATCACCACCTATAGTGTTCTCCAACAGTAACAGCGCTAAAACTGTATGTTTTAATACAGAGATTACTCAGATTTCTCACAATCTTTCTGTCATTACTCACCGCTGTTTTCTGGCACTGGATGGAGGTGCTGTTGAAGCGCAGCGCAGGAACACTGTATGTCACGCCCTGGATGTCAAAGACACACTCATAGTTCTTCTGTCCGGACTGAGGTTGGGGTAGGTTTCTCGCTGTCAAGGTGATCGGCTTGGTGACTCCGACTGGCATGTAAATCTGGGTTGATGGCAGAATCTGGGGGCAATCCTGGGAAGACAAAGAAAATGAAGATGCTTAATCTCTAAATCTCTATCTCTAAAGGAGAAAACATGGCAGGAAGAGGGGTTTTTCAGCAGGGTTAGAATTGTAAACAGCTCTAAGAAAATATGACGGCTAATGAAGTCAACTTGTTGCCATTTCCTCTCCAGTCTAAAGAACTGCTTCAGTATTTACATATAGTACCTCTGAGAAAATATTGACACCCTTTTAAACTATTCCAAATTTTGTCATGCTACAACCACAAACCTTAACGTATATCACTGAGATTTTATGTGACAGACCAACATAATGACATATGGTTTCCAAATCAAAGGCAATCAACTATCTTCAGTAGTCCTGGATTCACCTGCGTCCACCTGTGGGTTTTTGACTCTCAGCATAAATGCTGCTGTTCTGTGAAGGCCTCGGAGATATGTTGGAAGACATTAGTGAACAAACAGCATCATGAAGACCAAGTAGAAAAGCACGCAGGTCAAGGATAAGGTTGTGCAGACATTTAAAGTGCAGTTAGGTTATAAAACAATATAACAAACAATCTATCAGAACGATTTAATCGATCATCTGAAAATGCAAAGAGTACAGTACAACTGAAAAACTGCTAAGACATAGTTGTCCACCAAAGCTGACAGGCTGAGCATGGAGAGCATTGATCAGAAAAGAGGCCAAGAGGCCACATGTAACTTAGGGGGAGCTGCAGAGCTCTTGTGGGGGAATATGAATCAGTATCATTCGGTTGTCAGGGACACAAAAGCTGGTCAGAGTTGATGGGAGGAATAATGGATCTAAATACAGGGTAATCCTCGAAGAAAATCTCTGAATGGCTGCAAAATACTTGAAACTGAGGCAACATCCAGCAAAACAACTCTCAACAGTCTGCCAGAGCTCCAGTGGAATAAAGTATATTTATATATGTGTTGACTGCCTCTGTAAAAGGCCGAAACCTAAAAAAAATCTAAAAGGGTATTTTGCAAAGTATAGGCTCAGGGGAACTGGATACAGTCACACACCACCCCTTTAAGATTTTTATTGTTTAAACCTTTTAAAAACCAGGTATTCCACATCACAGGTATGCACTGTTGGTCAATCACATAAAATCCAATAAAATAGTATGAAGGCTGATGGAAAAAATGGGAAAAAGTTCAAGGGATATGAATACTTTGCAAGGCACTGTAGGCTGAGTGCAGAACTCTGGCATCATGGTTGAAACTCCAGGCAAAACAGCAACTTGTGAAAAGTATATAGGGTACTTTTTAACCACCAAATCTTTGTGCCAATGTTATGGTGATCCAATATAGTTGTGTGAAATGAAATAACAAGCTCTATGTTTGTTTCTAAGAATATGCATGCAACTTTGTGATCGTGGGAAGATCCAAGGGGTTTGTTTAGATCATCTGGCAACCGCCCATCAACTGAGGGGCAAAACCCTGCAGAGTGTGTGTTTGAGCATGTTTCCTTGTACAGATGCGTTAGAGACACACAGCTTCCTTAACGTGCAATTGGATTAATTTAGCATGTTTGGGACAAGAATAAGACGGGACAGAATGCTTGGAGCATAAACTTTCCGAGAATTGAATTTGTGCATGTGCTGGAAGAAATTAACTCATTACAGTGTTCAGGCTATAATTTGGTAGAGCGATGTGGGTCTCATCAACACAGATGGGTTAAAGATCCCAGCCTGTACCTTGTCATACATATCATACACTGACACATAAGAGACATGCACACACAAGGAATTCATACTCGGCTATTTATATAGGGTGTTGGGCCTCAAAATTATGCATTAAGATTCAGATTGATTATTCAGCTAAAATATTGCAGTACCTATTTTTCCAAAAAGTCTCAGGTGTACAGGCTAACAGACTCTTATTAGACGTTCAAAAAAGATCTCTGACCAGATCCTTGTTTAATATTCGCTGCTAACATGTCACCTCACACCCTTTCCCTTCAATTATCTCTTTAAGCCCCTATCTAACTCCCTGCTCTGTACATTTTTCTTTCCCCTTTCTCCAGCCACAGCTGCTGTACATTAGAAGCTACAGTGTGTCCCCAGGGCCCGAACACAATGCCTGAAGTTTGTTCATTAGCCTGCTTAGCCCTGGCTTTGTATTTCAGATCACACACAAACACGCAGCCCCCCAACACATAATGAGGGAGGGGAATACTACAGGAGGAAGACGGAGCGGAGTGCAGAGGACCAGACGTATAATCAACTAGGACGGAGGCGGGGTGAGCGGAGGAAGGGAGCAGCAGGAAAATGGATGGTTAAGAAGGAAGGAGAAAGGTAGGGAGCGGAGGAGGGAGGAGTAGTGAGAAATTGAAGGGAAAGAAATGTGAGATGAGGAAAAAAAAGGCAAAAAAAAAAAAGTAGTTTAATTGGGAGGAGAAAATAATGAATGAGATGTTAATGTAAGAATAAGAAAAGATAAATTGAACTACCTAAAAAAGGGACATCATCAAATGTGATGTTGAGCAGAAAAAAGTTTCAATTCAGTTCAATTCAATTCAGTTTATTTATGTAGCGCCAATTGACAACACAATTTCTCAAGGCACTTCACAAAAGTCAGGTACATACATTCCAATTAATCCTAACCATTGAACAGTGCAGTCAGATTCAGTTATTTATTCAAACTGGATAAAAAGACTATAAGTACAATAAAACTATATTTCAAACTAAAAAGACCGAGTGGGATCCCTGTATCCTCCTGCATCTTTTCAATGCATTTATCCATCCATCCATCTCCAGCCACATCGTGTACCGAGTCCCCGACAATGTCCTACTTAATTAACTGCCTGGAGTCTCAGACAGCTCTAGAAAATTGATGGAAGGGGCCAGAGATGGAGGGAGAGGCGGGAGACTGCGACAGAAGAGGAAACAGAGATTGATTTGCTCTTGTGGCTTTTGAAGTTGAGTCACAGAAAGGTACTGTAAGCTCATGTCAAAACCTGAGGACTTGCATCACTCGGGGTGTCACAAGGTAGAGGGGAAAAAAAGGTTTGAACACCCTGCTACTATGTCAGGAAAGCCTCTGAATTGCAAGCTAGTACAGCCCGTAGCATAAGCTGCTGCTAACTGATGTTTTATTCATCTATCGACATTGTGTCAGCTCCACCGTTTACTTGTCGCTTCTTGGCCTGTTATATTTCCTTATACTATCCTTTTAATTAAATTACTTCTCACTATTAATGCATAAACAGCTTTAAAAAAATCTAATAAAAACGAAAAAATAAATTATTTCTATATATTGAAGAAAAGATTAGGTCAACTTGTGGCACTGTATATGTAAGATTTGTAAGCCTTATATTGCCAAAAGTATTGGGACTGTGATCCAAATCACTGAATTCTGGTGTTCCAATAAGATTTTAGTTTATGGCCCCTTTGCCAACATCTACCTCCATTTAATACCTACACATCAGCATTTCATCCAGTCCTACTTCAATTCTGTACCTGTAAACAAACCACTCAATCTTAAACTAGTGTGTACTAGTTTATTTGGATTGTAGTCTAGTATTTACCTTAGCCATGGAGATAAATTGTCTCAAAAATTGCATGTTACTTACATTGATGTTGTGTTATCTGAAAACTTTGTATTACTCTCTATTGTTTATGATCCACTTTTTGCCTCAGTGACGTCAATAAAATACGTCCACCTGCTGGAAGGTACTATTTATTGCAGTCATGCAACGACATTGCTTTACAGCAGACTTAGTAGATCATAGAAAATTACTTTTGCAAAGCAGGTATAAAACTTTCCTAAAGCAGGTTCAAGTTGCCAAACTTCCTGTGGTGGACCACACCGTTTCAAATCAAAAAAGGCGAGAACAAACAACCAAAACCAGAACCTGCTCCAATAGCATTCATTACCACAATCAAGCATTTAAGCATGCAGATTACATCTATAAACATTTGTGAATGCGTGGGTTGATCTCTGGAGATCGGGGAATGTAAGTATGGTACCATCGCAGAACGCCTTCTTTTCAATAATTCCATTCATGAAATTTCATAACCGTAAGTGGCTCAAAAAATTGAAGCAAATGAGAACAACGGTAACTCAACCATAGAGGAAGCTAATCAGTTACAGACCTTTAAATGTCATGTGGCCTTCAGATTAACTTAAGAACAGTGCGTAGAAGAGTTGCATAGAATGGGTTTCCTTAGCTGGGCAGCAGCATACAAACTTTGCAAGTGCAATGAAAAGCATCAGATTCTGTGGTGTAATGCACCTCACTTATCGGCTTCTAGGCTTGCTCCCTTAGTTCTAGCCAAATAAACTATTGGTGCTGTAACATAAAAAGAGATTTTTGGCAATTTAATGCTTCCTACTATGTGGAAACAGTTTGGGGATAACCCCCTCTTTTTCCATCTTCCATGTCCTTATGCACATGGAAGATGTGTACTAACTTGACTGCCCTGCACAGATCCATGACCTTAACCCCACAGAGGACCTTTGGGATGCATAGGAGAGACAGCATGTCAGGCCTCCTCATCCAGCAGCAGTACCTAACCTCACAAATGCTATCCTGGAAGAACGATCAAATATTCACATAAACACACTCCTAAACCTTGTACACAGCCTTCCCAGGCGAGTAGAAGCTATAGCTCTAAAGAGTGGTCCAACTCAATATTAAAGCTAATGTATCAGGAACACTGTTAATAAAGTTCACGCGTGTAATGGCAGATTTCTCTACTTCTGACAATACAGCCCAGTGGCTATGTTTTCGTTTAGTTTATATAAAACATTAAATAACTTATAGATATGGTACTTCACCACTGCCCTTGTCTCTGCAATGCTGTATTGAAACCGATAGGATTGTAAAGGGAATGTGAGGTAAAAGAAAGGAAAAAAGGAGGATACCGAGGGAGCAGGATGAACAGAACACCATTGTGCAGGGAGAAACAATTTCATCAGTCTTTGTGACAGGTGCCAAAACAGTTCAAAGCCCGCATTCGGGCTACAGAGTACAGAATACACTGAAACAATATTTTACCGAGGGGAATACTTTGAAGCTAGAGGAAATTCTTTTCTTTTTTTTTATTTCCTTCCTTTTCATGACTTCTCAGTTTACAACTCATCTGTGAAGAAGGATGCTTCGGTTTTCTTTGCCAGATGTGACACAGCATCTGGCAGATTTAAGGATGACCAACAGGCAGGAAGAGAAAGTGATGTGCATGTGTGTATTGTTAAGACAACATGTATTATTGTGAGTGTGTGAATCCACCTTATGGGCTTACTGCCAGACAGGTTGCATATAATGAATGCCTCAGGATAACTTAAAGGCATTACATCGAGTCAAAAGTCTCACAAAAGATCAATAAAAGAGCAAATTGCAATTAAACTTTTCTTTCACCAGACCATGAACTTCTTACACAGACCAGCAGCTCGCTTCATAAGGGTCACTTCATCTTGCCGCGCTGTAACAGCTAAGAGGTGCTTTTAGTAAAGCTGTGTGCATCTGTGAGTGCAGGAGATGCGTGAAAAGAATGCATGACACAGATGGTTTTGTCTTCAAGAGAATGCAGCACAAAAACATCTGCTCAGTTTTAGGATTCTTATCACCGTCTTTGCATTCAAACATCTTTAGAAACCTTTTACTTTCCACACATGCAAAAGCTCAGACACCTGCATTTGCACAAACACCTATAATTGTATTTTTAGCTGGGAAATGTATTCTTCCACTGGTCACACATAGACTAAACAGTATGTATATGTACCTGAATGTGTGCAGAAGTGTGTGTTTGTGATGGCTGACATCCAAGTAGCCAGAGGGGTCTCTTTAGCAGCTCTGCATATTTGTTCTACCTCCAAGAATGCCCGAGGCCAATGGTGCATTTCTCCTTTCTTATGGCATGTATAAATATGTAGATTATAAAGAGGAAATGTAAAAATTCCTTCAGATCCCCTGCTTTATTTTCTGCAAAACAAAAAAAAAACAAAAAAAACTAAGATGTTCTTAATGAACTTGCAGCTTACATAAACTTCAAAGGCTAATTTATTTATGTCCAAAAAGGCAGATTACGATGCCTAGCTGATACTGGATCCAAACTCAATGTTGAAAAAAAAATCCTGCAGGTGGTGTTTGAGGAGTGATGATAGGATGGAGTAGAAGATAGCTCAACAAACTGGTGCCCCAGGTGGGATAATGTTGGCACTGCTTCGGTCTGTCAAAGAGCTGAGCCAAAAAAACCAAAGCTCTTGATTTACCAGTCCGTCTACAGTCATGAGTATTAGATTGTGACAGAAAGAACAAGCTCCGAGATGCATGCGGTGGAAATTAGCTTTGTCTGTAGGGTAGCTGGGCTCACCCTAAAGAGCAACACAAAACTGGGAGGTCTATGATGCTTTCTATCAAACAACCAACACTGGCAGATGGCCAACTCTCTAAGGAAAGGCACCCAATGAGCCTCTCCAAACTCGTTTCTTACCAGAAGAATTGCAATGTCTGATAAAACTATGCAAGATTTCAGCTATCTTTTCTATGTCAGTTTGCTTAAAGAAGACATGTTAAATGTACCTTAAAGGTGGTAACTGATGCAGCCCCATAGATGAGATGCACCACGATGCTCCTAATGTGCATTACCCTTTAGAGACTGGACAAGAAGTCAACTTGAAGGAGGAAGTAGAGCCACTGGCCATTGCCCTCCAAAGGTGGCTTGGGTATGTTATCAGGATGCCTATCTGGCATCCCCTTTGGAAGTTTTCTATGCATTTCCCACTGGGAACACCCCCCAGTTCAGACCCAGAGGGTCGATATATTCCTTCTGGCCTGGGAAGGCTTTGGGATCCCCCAGAATGCGCAGGAGCATTTTGCAATGAAGAGAAATGTCAAAATTCCCTCCTTAATCTGTTACCCTTGCAACCAGACCTCAGAAAGGTGGAATATTTTGCCCACAAAAAAAGCATTCTTTGGAGCAGGGATACCTCACATTTTTCATTTCAAAATTCCTTACTTCTTCAGACTCAACTATATATACAGAAATACACAACAATCAACACTTCTCTGCTGTTTGTTTTACTATTAAAACTCTAAAAGTCCCAAAGTTTATACTTATCTTTATAAGTTGCATCACCTCAGCAAACTGTCAATTAAATTTCATGCTTTAAACAGTAGTTATGCCTAAAAAAAATCTAACTTAAGACAGTGTGACAACAATGTCTAAGGTGCAAGAAAAACATTTGCGGCAGTCAAAAATTGTTGTTAGGAAATTTCAAATATTTAATATAAATGTGAAAAAAGCATAATTTTTCCATACTTATTCAGACCGGAAAAATAGTAACAGTGATAGAGTTTTCAGGACTGTCCTGAAAACACTATCACTGTTACTATTTTTCTGGTGTGTAAACGCCCAGATATCAAATTAGATTAGATGCCACAATGAATCCTTTAACAGGAGATCAGCTGTCACTTTAGATTGAGGGAGGTTTAATGCATTTCTCTTTAGTCAACCTCAATGTACTCCGACATGTACTACACTACTTTCACTATTACATCTTCTAAATAAAGACAGACATTAATAAACCAATGTTTGTTGATGGGAAGAGGTAATGTCTACATTGCAGGTGGGCCAAACACCTTTTAACATCAGCCAAGAACAGATAATGAGACAGTCAGCAGGAAGATGTGCCAGCATGTGTGTGTATGTGTATTCATGCAAATATGTAAAAAGGTGAGAGATTAAAATCAAGACATTAGGTGGAGATGGGTCTGGGGGTGGATTGGGACACAAGTGAGAGTAAAGGGGGATAAAGGTAGAAAGCAAGAGTGGGATGCCATATAAATAAATAAATGGAATGAAAGAGCTAAAAGTGTTCTGAAGGTTTGGCATAGCCTGACAAGATATGAATTAATAAAGCTCCAAAAACACCGCACATTCGTAATGAGGCAGATGTCTGGTCGTTGCTTTTTCTTTTTTTTTTAAGTACCCCTCATCTCTCTATGATTCACACACACACCCTTCCATCCATATTTAATTAGCCGCTTCTGTGATGTGCAGACTATAGATCAGGGACAAGAAAAAAATAACACGCTAAATAATGAAGTAAAGCGATATGAGGAGCCCAGGGGAGAGATAAAATGGCAGCGATGGTCACAGAAGAGCAAAGAGGACACAATGGTACAAATAAGAGGAATGCAGTGTGTGTGTGTGTGTGTGTGTGTGTGGATATGTCACGCAGAGCTGACAATGGGAATATATAAAGACTGCCAAATACATCCCATTGCCTGTAGAGCTGGTCTCTTAGGTTTTCTGACAAAGATTTTACCCAGCCAACACAATATATGGTAGCAACAGTCAATCCATAAGGGGAAATTCTTATTCTTTGTAACAAGGAGGACCTCCCATATTGAGACTGAAACCTATTTCTGCTACATAAATAACGCTGTGTAATGAAAGTAGCAAGATAATAATACATAATTTAATAATTCAATTGACAATTAAGCCAAATGGCTCTAAAAAGGTATGCATAAATTTAAGATTTATGCACGTTTTGGTGAATTTGTTGCAGTGCTGGTGGCAACTAAAGGTAAGTTCAGATAAATCCAAAAAGATCTCCTATAAAATATCAAAGGTGTGGATTTCTATGCAATAGTGAAAATCTCCTAAATAATTGATTTACAATGTTAAACAAAGACTCGATAGACTGTGCTTATTTAAGTTATCAGCAGAGATGGTTTAATTACTTTTAAAAACACATTAACAAAATGAGAATTGACAGTTCCGTTTAGGAGTTTTAATTCACTCATCATTGAGCTTTTGAAGACTTATTATAACTGTTCGTTTCACCGTTGGCTGATAAAACATACAACAATGATTTTATAAAGAAGAATTGGATGCACAAGATTGAGATTATTGTGGATATTCCCTAATCTGGACACAGTTAAAATCAGGCATGCATGCAGTATTGGTATTATAAGAACTGGTAGAGTTTATTTAAACTGGTCAGTTTGTTGAAATGGGCCCATTCTTGGCTCATACTCCACACATTCTCAACAGTGATAAGGTCAGTGCTATTTCAGATGCTTAATGTTAGCCTGTGTTATTCATTCCAAAACCAGTTAGATGTATGTTTAGGATTATTGTCCTGCTGTAACAGCTAATTGTGTGCATGTTGTAACCTGCTGATTTTAGGTAAAGTTAAAATATTTGGATGTTGTCCTCCATCTTCCTTATTCCACTCACTTTATGCAAAGCAAATGTGAGCAAGAGAGACTCAGCATAATGCCACCACCACCATACTTGACACGTATTAGTGTTTTTAGGTTTGAAAGCCACACCCGCCTCCTAACTTTTTTTAGTCATTGAGGCCAAATTGCTCAATCTTGGTCTCATCTGACCATACAATCTTCTTTAAAAGATGGAATGTGGCTTGTGTCCCCAAGATCTATTTTGTTTTAATCTGAGTATCTGTTTTTAAAAAGGACAATTAAAACAATGATTAAAGCCCAAAATAAATGGTGTTCATGTCTATGGTGAGTAGATGAAAACTAGTTTTTTTTCCCTTGTCTACAAGGTCGACTATGAGCCTAATAAAAATCATGACAGCTGTTTATATTTATACAAGAAAAACATTACATAGTTGTAAAATGAGCTAAAAGTAAATTTCTATAGAAGCTGTACATTTCAAATTGTACTTAGAAGCAGGTTAAAAAAAGCATCTGTGCATGTAAAGCCGGCTCATTAGGAAGCAAAAGCCAGAAATATGTTTTGTGACCAAGACTTGCTGCGGGGGATGGAAGGAGCGATAGTCTGTGAGGAACATTTTAATAAGGAAGCAACATGTAGAACAGCGCAGGAGCAAAGGATGCAGAGGAAGAAAGGGGACTTTGAACTTTGAAAAGGACTGAGATTGTCTGCCCACGCCCTTCTTACTGAGCGGAGTGGTGATGCAGGAAGAGAGGATGAGAGAGAAATGAGGTGAACACTGAGTGCAGATGAATGAAGGAATGCATGACTTGAATACATGTTATTCAGTTTTGATTGTTTTGGTTATTAACACCTCCCAGATCTGGAGCTTGCCTGAAACTAACATTCATGTCCTCTCTTTACTCCTTGTGCACACATACTGTCTCAAACTATGGGCTTTGATGCATCATCTACGCAAACACACATTTCTGATTTCATCTCGTAATCCCTTATCTTTGATTTACAAGCAAGGTGCCTGTTTATCCCCTTGACACACATGATGCAGTGTGCCATAAGACAATAAAACATTGGAACATGTGATATGTTTTCTTCTTTTTGATGAAGCTCGTTTTTCCTCCTTATGGATTTTCATAGAACAGAGGGGGAAGGGTGCGGGTTCCTGGCACCCTGTTATCATTCTAACCCAGATATGTCAGCAGCAATCAAACCCTGTGCTTTTCAGCTTTTCAAAAACAAGCTTTGATTTCAGAGGTAGATATGCTCTTCTATCTGCTGCCCACGGCTCTTCTCTGTAGACAGCACAATATTTCAGAAAGTCTGGAGTGAAACCAGAATTTTACAACTGCCACAATACCTCACTTATAGGGAGCAGGTTTGCTTGATTTTATGGAAAATATGGAAAATTTACACTTTTATAATAGGGCTTGGTCACTATTAAACAAACCAAGATTTAAAGGATTACTGATAATTTTGAGATAAACAGCAAAACAACTATTAAATCTGCAATATTCCTTAAGATGGAAAGACATCTAACTACTTAATCTTCATACTTTATGCTGCTTCAACCATTTAACAACAAAAATGTTCAGTTCATTTAGGTAGCTAACATTCTGCTATAGGGTTTCTTCACCAAAGCGATTCCAAGGCCTTCATAAGGCAGCTTTTTAACCACTTCTATCACCAAACTGTTTTTATTTTCCACAAAAATAGACCCAACTAGGAGCCACTTCATTTGGTTACTATAAATGCATCGGAGTGAATTTTTCCGTTTTAATATATTAAAATAATAAAAAGAATTTTGAAAGTAATATGATTAGGAGACGATCTCTCACTCTGCCTGGATGATGTTAAAATAAATGGCAGGAAGATGAGAGACAGCAAATGAATCACAGGATAGGGTGGGCCACGAAGGATACACCAAACCCATCCTCAAAATCTGCAGAAAAAAGGATGCATTTGCCAGCCACATTTGGCGAAGCCTTCGAATTTGGAGAGCCTTCATTGCTTCGTTGTGATGTAATTGGTCTACAAATGAGGCCTTTAAAGGATGCAGCCCCTAAATTTGGAGCTATCAGATGCTTTTACTGTTGAATGTTGCAAAATCATTTTACTACATTACACTTGATGGTTTTTCAATTTTTCCTCTTGAGTTGACCTCTTTATCTTCTTTATGTACTAAGGTTTAACACCTTGTCAACAGGTTTAACTTTTTAAGCTTTTAGTTATTGGCACTAATGCTAGTCCACTGATTTTTCGGCCCTTAGCCTGCTTCCAACAGATCTGTACACATGGTTGATTTGCTTTGTTTTCAGCTAATATTTTCTAATTCAGATTCAGCCTTTAGTTCTCAGTATGCTTCTATTGAGTTTTTATAACACATTTAGTTGTGCTTTTTGTTTCAGTTCAGCTTCCTCAGCAGGTCCGTTTGACTGAATGCTTCAAGCATTCACTGAAGCATTCGCTTGGACACTAACCAGCAGGTGGTTACATATTTTCTCCAAAATTATTATTCTGGTTACAGTTATTAAGTTTGGCTTTATAACTAAACACAACACAGAGGAAATTATTATTCGTAGTCATGTTATACTATAAACTCACCCATAATGTTAGTAAGAGTGCTATTTAAGATTAACATCAAAACAAATGAGTGAAATAATAAAATCCAAACCAGTGCCAGCCATCTTCAAGTCCCTGAGACTACTGTGTTGTGGATTTTTGGCCATCTTGGATTTTGCTAGGGAGCGCAGAGATGTTGTAAAATGGACACAGACATAAGACTGTGAGGGCCCTTTCTGAAAACAGCATGATGAAAAGCCAAACATGACAGACTCACTTAGCTGGTCTTGTGAGATTGGCCACTGGCTCTCCATCCCAGCAGGCGGCTGCTGTTTCTCAATCACAGTCTCTGCTTCTGTGATCTGCCTGCACTTTGGAATTTGTTTGTCCTTCAGCCCATTCGGCTGAATTATTCTTTAACTACCCAGCTCTTTCTCTCAGTGACTTAGCAGTTATTTCCTACCATCCCTGACACACAGGCAGTTTGATAGTGAAAATGCAATATTCATCTGTGTTCAACATTAGGCGGGCTGGCTGTGAGGGCTGTGGAGATGAAGATTTAAAGCGGCCTGAATAATTAAACCACTGGGAACTGTGACAAACACAGATGCAAAGCAGCGCGCACACAGACACTAAGGAGTCCATGTGCACAGCCTGCAGCAATGGCCTGCATGTCCATCACTTTGCTACAAATTAGCTGTTCATTAAACCTTCACTGATGCTGGATTCAGTGGTGCAGTCAGTGTGCTCGCATGACTGGGGTGGAACAGGCCGCACTAGTAAGATTTGGATATTATATGGAGAAGAGAATAACCTAGCGGCAGTGTTACACGCAAAACTGAACTCTACACGTTTTAATGTCCAATCAAATCACTTTAACCGATTTATCCAAGAAACTGGCCTTCAAATCTACATGAAGTCAATATATAATGCATGCTGAGGTTGCTAAATCTCAGCCTCTTCTATAAATATTAATACAATATGCTTGTCTACTAAGCTCAGCTTTTGATACGAGTCCTAGCACAGTCTCTGTGAGACAAGGTAAACGACCCTCTCTGACTTCTTTTGGTGAAAAACTGATGCACAAAGTGAGTGCAAACGTAATTATAGCAGGTTTATGAAGATATGCAACAATTAGAGGTTGGAAAACGTGAAGAAGAAGCCCTTAGCATTACTGTTCTTTCTAAATCCAAAGATGTCAATGGGTAAAATCCTACTCAAGCCATTGCTATCGAATGTTTCAGTGTAATGTGGTATACCTTTTGTTCCCAACCTTCTCCTCTTTAGGCCCCATTTGTAAATCAACGATAAGAGCTGAGCCTCCCCATTCATCAATCAGGTACAGTAAATTTAGTAACTTCTTATTTACATTAGGAACTCTTTTCAGGACATTTTTTTTCCACAAAGATTTATTACATTTTCTTCAGAAATAAGTTGCCAAGATGTCAATGGCACCAACCTGGTGCCATTGACATCTTGACAACCAGGTTGGTGCCAACCATCTTGGCACTAACCTAGTGTATCTGCTATTTGGAAAATATCACTCCAGTATTGTTTTTCTAGGCATTTTGTGGTGAAAACTTCCATTGCATGATCCCTGGAGCTCTCACATGCCATTTATACTGTGTTGATTTCCACACCCCTGATCCTAATATACACGCACTATACGTAAAGGAAGTCTATCCAAAATGACATATATACTCTAGAAAGGTGACAGAAATGGATGTTCCATAAAATTATCTTTATTTCCCCACGTTCAAATTCACATAGCACATGTTTTTCAATATTCCAGCATACAATATTTCTCCGAAATTAAATCAAATTAATGGAAGATAATGTCCTTTTAGATATTATCAACTACAAATGTAGAGGTCCACAACCTCAAATCTTTTCATAGGAATGTATCACTGATGTTCAAATTGGATTGTAGCTTCTCTGGGAGATGATTAATAATATGTATGTAAACACGCAGTGCCACCAGAGTGTTCCTTTTGTGGTGCACATGTTAGACATTTTTTGTTACTTTGCAGTGCAGTTCATGCATATTGATAGGGGACACTGCATCTGCCTGTTGCACTAAGTTCAGATGGATTATGTCCGCAGTTAATGCTGTTTCAAGAATCAAGAATCATCAGGCGAGTCGGGCGGCAAGCTATTGGGGGGCATGTAGGGGCAGCAGCATGTGGGGTGGGGAGGTTGTGTCCTCTTCTTGGATGTGGGGTGACCGGCATTTGGATCGGCTGAGCGGCGATGTTAGAGCTGAGCTGGATAATGTTTCTCCCTGGGCTATCTTTGCAGTGGCGGTGATGTGGTGTGTTTGTGTGGTTGCGGGGGGGCGTGGTGTGGGACGCCAGCTCTGGGTGCTTGCTGGGGACCTCTTGCCAGGTGAGTTTGTCCCGTGGAGTTTGGTGTAGGGTCGGGGGTTCTGTTGTGGGTGCGATGCTCGGTTGTGTCTGCCCTGTTGTGCATGTGGGCAAAGGCTGGGGTGGCGTTGCGCTGGAACCTTGCCTTGCTGTCGCAGCACGCTATGTGGTGGGGGGCAGGATGCGGCGGGGGTACTTAGAGTGGCGCTGTGCGTGAAGCTTGCGCTGTGTGGGTTTGGCTTTGTCAGCTTTTCGGGGATGGAGCTCACCTGTGGGGTGTGCCCACATGGGGAGGGGTTTAATGGCGTTTGGGTTCGGGGGCATGTGTTCGATATCTGTGTCCTGGTTGGGGATGGCCAAGGGTGTAATTTGAGGGGGGGTTATGACCCCCCTAAAAATCTGATCAAGTCAATATGACCCCCCCCAATATAATATCACTGATTTACAAATAAATAATGCATAAATAACTTGTTGATTTTCTTTTATTTTCATTTACCAGCAAAATAACATCATGTAACCACCCCCTCCTCCTAAAAACTTGGTATCACCCAACCCGCTTTCTCCACCAAGCATTCACTGTTTGCTTTCATTTTGATTCAGTCACTGGTGAGAGTGGTAGTACTCTCAAGAAAACCGACAGACAATGATTTTTCACTGGTCGACAGCAACACCTTGTAAAAAGAGCGAAAATCCAAATGAAGTAAATATATATATATATATATATATATATATATATATAAACACACACATAGATATTGTTAAGTTAGTTTTCTCTATACCGCTCGCACACGCCTGTACACGCAGACACACTGAATGGCGGTGCATGTAAACTAGCTTCAAAATACGCTGGTACCCAGGTGCTTTGTTAGAACCTGTCACCTGGACCTCTGGGGCTGAAACTCAAGATGTTTTCAAAAAAGCCCTGAATCTCATGAAAAAAGACATTTAGGAGTTTGTCTGTTCAAAAGATGCAGTAAGCCCCAAAATGACAGACTTCACATTTTTATTAAAAACAATCAGATTTGTTTCTATTGTGTTCCATCTTATCAGTGCCCGCTCTATCCAACCTGACAATGAGTTTAAAGGAAAAGAAGGCCAAGATGTGGTTATTTGTGCACACGTGGTACCGCAACTGCCAACAACTCACACAGGCTGAGGTGGACTGGCAATTTGTCCATTCTGGACTAGTCCAGGATGGCTGTTCGGTCCAGGAGCGTCGGCCTACCTCATTAGTTACCCAAAACGTTACACTGAGCACATCAAACAGGGCTACAATAGGGGAGACGCCTCAATTCGGAGCAACTGCGGAGCCAACCAGAGAATGGGAGCCTGGTGGGTGTGTTCGCCCAGGAACTGGAAGCAGAGCGGCTTAACCCAGACTGAAGTTAGCGGTAAACCTGAAGGCTGGCTCAGAATGGGCTAATTGTAAGCTAGCGCTAATCACTGATTCATCCAGCAAGACATGAGGTGGAGGTTCACTAATGAGCATTATCAGGGTCATGATGAGGGACTTTCACCTGAGCTACAGGTGAAGTTAAATGGCCTGGCCATGATAGAAAACAGTAGTAACCCTCTTTGTGAGCTTCTAGCTGGATCTGCATCATGATGTGAAAAATATCTGATCTTTAGTCAAAAGGTTCATGAAAGGAGGAACATATTTTAATGAAATGTTGGGATAGCTCATAGCATAATTAAAATAAATGAATGTGTTTTTAGGGGTGAGGGGTGTGTTTTTAGAGCTAGGGTGAGGAGCTCGGCCATCCGGGAGGGGCTAAGAGTAGAGCCGCTGCTCCTCCACATCGAGAGGAGCCAGTTGAGGTGGCCCAGGTATCTATACCGGATGTCTTCCACAGGAGGTGTTCCAGGCACGTCCCACCGGAAGGAGGCCCAGGACACGCTGGAGAGACTATGTCTCTCGGCTGGCCTGGGAACGCCTTGGGCTCCCCCCAGAGGAGCTGGAGGAGGTGTCTGGGGAGAGGGACGTCTGGGTGTCTCTGCTGAGTCTGCTGCCCCCGCGACCTGGTCCCGGATAAGCGGAAGACGACGAGTACGAGTGTTTTTAGGGTGTTACCATTCCATTAAAATCTAAGAAAATAAATTTTATAGCAGTTTCCAAGTAAATCTGTTGGGCTTCTTCTTGGCACTCAGACAACAAGTCTGAGAGCTACTCTGCTGGACAGGACACAGTTAAAAAAAAAAAAAAAAAATCATCTGCAAAGGTATGGCTGGTATCGCACTATTGTGCTGAGATAATTTGGCTTCCTGCGCCGTGTGTTTGCCTCTCTTTTGTGTAATATAGTCCCAAGCATATTGGATAATGTTGAATCAGCTGATTCAAAATGCTGCAGCAAGAGTTCTGTTGAAAATTAAAAAGATAGATCATATTTCTCCTAATTTAGCTTCCCTTCATTGGCTCCTGTTAAATCCAGAAGAGAATTTAAAATTCTCCTTCTCACATATGAAGCCCTTAATGATCTAGCTCCATCATACATCAGAGATCTGATTGTTCCATATGTTCCTAACAGAGCTCTTTGTTCTCAGACTGCAGGTTTACTGGTGGTTCCTAGAGTCTCTAGAAGTAGAATGGGGGGCAAATCCTTTAGTTATCGAGCTCCTCTCCTGTGGAACCAGCTCCCGGTTATGGTCCGTGAGGCTGACACCCTGTCTAATTTTTAGGCTAGGCTTAAAACTTTCCTTTTTGATAAAACTTATAGTTAGAGTGGCTTAGTTTATTCTGAGCTATCTTCCTTATTTTTTACCTCCAACTTCCTCCCTCCCTGTTGGATGGAGTAAGGGGTGGTCAGGTTTAGCCTAAACCGGCTCAGTTATGGATGAGGTGTAAACACACCCTCCATTTCTGCTACCTGTATGACCCCTTCTCTTTTCCAATGGTTATAATCAGTCTGACAGAGAGAGGTATCCCGATCCTTGTGGTTTTTAGTATAACAATGGCCATCAGTGGGCTCTAGATGGACAAACTTTATCAGTTTATTATTTTACTTAGAGCCCCTACATGTGGCCCATTCTGATGTGGCCAGGCTCTGGCACTCGGTGGTTTGGTCTGGCCTCCCTGGCAGCCCAGCTCCGTTCCGGACCCTTTGTGGGGTGCCTTGAGACGACATTGTTGTAAATAAGCGCAATATAAATAAATAAACCGAAACTGAAACTATCTGTAGTTATGCTGCTATAGGCTTAGGCTGCTGGAGGACATAATGACCACTTTCACCCTCTTCGCTACATTCTCACACTACTCTAAAATTTTGCTTTATTTGCTGTTATTTCAGTTTTTAATTTTATGTTCTCTCTCTTTTCTCTTCCTAGAAGTTACACCTGGCCTGACTCTGTGTCTACCTGTGACACCTTTCTGGAGAGGGGCATCGTACAAGCTTCTGCTAGCAACAACTTAATGCTCACCTTATACAGATGATCCACTTGGCCCTGTCTTTCAGTGTATAACCCTTTCTCTGTCCTAGATACAGCAATTGACTGATCTTTTACTGTAACTAATTATATGTGCTCTCTTTCAGACTCTATCCTTGAAAACTGGCTCAAAGTTTATGTGTTCTTTCTTTCTAGATGAAACGACTGAAGGAGCTACATTGACTAACATTTACTTTTCCTTCCCATAGAAAGCACTCCTGGATCAATGTTTCTGTGTTACTTTTGTGCCTCTGCTCTGTTCTCTCTAACCCCCAGTCGGTCGTGGCAGATGGCCACTCATACTGAGCCTGGTTCTGCTGGAGGTTTCTTCCTGTTAAAAGGGAGTTTTTCCTCTCCACTGTCGCTACATTCATGCTCAGTATGAGGGATTGCTGCAAAGTCAACGCCAGTGACTGTCCACTGTCTCTACATGCTCATCTGGGAGGAGGGAATGCTGCAAGTCACTGACTGGATGCAATCTGCTGGATTTCCTTAGATAGAAAAACGTTTTATCCAATTTGAATAAATAACTGAATCTGACTGCACTGTTCAATGGTTAGGATTAAGTGGAATGTATGTACCTGACTTTTGTGAAGTGCCTTGTGACAACATGTGTTGTGAATTGGCGCTATATAAATAAACTGAATTGAATTGAATTTTGGGCCTTTTTTCACAGATTCTCTTCTTGTTATCTTCCGTCTTCCTTAGTCACATTTAAAATAAACAAATCTTGTTTTGTGATAGGAAACTGTGAAACAAGGTGTCTGCTGAGCCATGTGCAATCATGTGACTTGTGAATCATGTAAATTGAGGATCTAAGATTTTGTGTTAATGATTTCTTGTAATCAACTTTTTGTAATTCCTGTTAGTCAATAAATCATTTTACCTTTAAACTTCACATTTGTATGTTGGTTGAGAAACATTTTGAAATGTCTCCTTACAATTAATGTACACAAATGCAGAGTAGGGCTATGGGGTAGGAAAATGAGGTGAAATACCACACAACATGAATACACTAGTAGAATTAAAAATGAGGAAATGTGTATGTTTCATTCAGTGTTAATATATACCAATAAACCATACAGGGCTAACATCCACAGCCCCTAATTTTTTGTTACACAGGTAGAAATGTAATTAATGTGTCAGATAAGTATTTGAAAACTTTTTTTTTTTCAAAATCAGCAACGTTTTCAGGATTGAAATGGTCCAAGAAGATAAAAGCTCCACACGTGCAAAATGAACCGAGGGTTAAATGTTTGGCGGTCACGGTCTAAATTAGATCTGTCTGGCAGAGAAGGCATGCAGATACTTTATCCTGTCGCCTCAACTTCCTCTTTACCTTCTTTCATTCTCTCTCTCTCTCACTTCCCATTTCTCCAACTTTAGAGCATTTGATAAAAGAAAATTGCATTACTCTGAATATAATCTGCAGCTGGTTGTGGGCTGACTTTTATTTGCCTCCCTGTCTTTGTTACTTTACATTTTTTCTCTCCTCTCTTTCTGTTTACATCTGCTCCTAATTAACACACTTTTGTCTGTCTTTAGTTTGTCTCTAGTATAATACTTTACTGGATAGAGTTTATTGTTTAGGCAAATTGAATGTGGGTTAATTCATCCTACCCCCAGTGATTTTCTTGTTTATTTGTGGTCTCTTTACGACACAGCCGGTTATTTTAAATATGGCACATGCAAGTAATGAGTGGAGACACGCATGTGGGTTTGTTACGAGATCATAGGGGCACTTTTAAAAGATGGAAATTTAATAGACTAATAAAAAATAAGGAAATGGGGATAAAGGATAAGTTGTGCGATGAAGGAAGCAAATGAAAAAAAGGCACACTCTGAAACAATTTGGTGACCAAATAAGACCATTTTCAGCTTGACTTGCCCTGACGATTTAGAAACCTGAAGATCCTTTTCAATGAACTCAAACTTAATCGCTACCAGGTTTTGGTAACAAAAGCACTCCTCAGTGTGGACACTGTTACTGAGCAGACAAGACTCCAAATGTGCTATTTTCAGTATCAGTATCCATGCAACCTCACTCTGCCATGGGACATGCTGGATTTGGACCTGGTGACAGCCTTTTGGACATCTCAGAATTTATGTAAGGCTTTAGAGAATCCACATGGACTGCTGTTTCTAGTTACCAATGCTAATCACCAATATAAAATGTTAAAGATTGTTTTTATACTTCTTTAATAATATTTTTATATTACAGTTCTAAAACAGAAATCAGAATCACCATTACCAGATCAAAGTTTTATAAAGTCAGATATCAGAAAACTGCAATAGAGTTTAGACCAGTGAATCCCTTAAAAAAAAAAAAAAGTAAAAAGAAAAATTACGGCAAAGAGAAAATAAACAAAACAAATAAAATAAAAGGTGAGAAGTGAATGAAGACAAACATCACCAGATACAGACAGCAAAAATAAAAAGGAGAAAAGAGAAAATAGGGAACAGTGGATTTTATTCAAGCATCCACCCACCCTTGCCTCCCCCTCACCCATATGCCCCCTGCAGCCCTGCACTGCTGGTTGTGCTTTGTCCTGATAAGAACCAGTGACAGTCACACATAAACACACACTGAAGGAGTACAGTCAAACACATACGTATGTATCCATGCTCAAAGAGAGGCCCCTCAAGCAGCCTTGGCCTGCAGTCTGTGAGACGTTATTTTTCTCCAAAGAATGTGTGTGTGTGTGTTCTGCTCAGTGTCTGAGTACCAGCCAGGGTAAACACAGTGTGCCAGAATGTCACGGTTCGGGGTCTTCACACCTCCGTCACAAATAACCCAGTCAACCATGGACTGTGTGCGTCTGTGTGCAAGTGAAAAGCAGTGAGAGACGGAAACACTGACCATGTGATTCTGTGACTGTTTTAAGAATGAGGAGGTAGACTGTATGCGATAAGTGTAATCGCATGGTTAACAGTGTGTGAGAGGAAGACAGCGCATGAGAAAATGAGCCAGTGCACTGCGACACTTTGTTCAGACCATAGTCTATGTGGAGCATCTCCTGTTAATGTTGTGTCAGGGGACAAAGTGTGGATGAATTTGTTGGAACAACTATAAAGATGCTTCAGATGCACTTTTATATGTACCAACTACCTGCAGTCAAGAGGTTCTTTATAAAAATATTTAAAGAATAACATTATTTTGTCAAAAATAGAAAAAGCAATGAATTTCATGCCACGAGTAACTATGTAACCTGAAGATGTAATAAACTTGGCATAATTGTTCAAACTCTCTAGCTCCTCTGAGTCTCCTCTGGTTGTCTGCCAAAAGCCTCAAGCCAAGGCATAATAAAGTTGTTAGATTCATTTCTATCTCAGCCTTTTTACTCTTCTAGTCAAAGAACAGAAGAACAAGTGATACAAATACTGCAAGAAACTGTTTTTGTTGACATAAAACATAGCTTAAAGATAACTCTTGAACCTTGTTTTGAATGTCTGCTAATCAGTGTCTTTAGTGGTTGAGTATTGTGCATGATTTGTTTGAAAAAGCTACACAACCTAGCACATACATCTGACCCAGTTTCGGTGTTCACAATGTGATGGACCCAGGAGTTTCAAAATGTACTTGGCCTCCAGTGGGCACCTCTAAACAAACTACAAATTTAACGTACAATTCTGTGAATCACATTTGCCCTTTTATAGATTTCTTTCATTTTCATTTCTTTTTCCAAAAAAGTCATGGGGATCATCAAAGTCTTTTTGGCAAACGTGAGACAGGCTTTTCACGTTCTAACCCCAAATCTCTCCCTGAGATGCCCTTTTTGACCAGTCTCTTTTGTATTATGAAATCATTCATGCTGACCTAAACTGAGGCAAGTGAAATCTGCAGTGGTCTGACATGCAACAGATTCTTTTTCTGACCTCCGAATGAGTCGTTGTGATTTAGGTAGGCTGGCCACAATTGGGAGGTCCCAAAACTTAAGAAATGGGTTTGTAACCCTTTTCAGATTGATGTAACAGACTAGCTGTTCTTGAATTTCTTTAAATCTGGGCAAATGTCAGCTTTGGAGACCTTTAGCCTACTTCATGTCGTTATCCAGGTTCGATTTAGGTGATTTCTTGATTTCATGTCTGGCAGTAATCAGGCATAGGGGCTGCCAGTGAGATTGAACTGCAATAATTGTATTTAATGTGAAATAATTCATGATTTAAGAAGAGAGGACATGTTATTTACTGAGCCAGGTGGGTTTGGGTAATGTTTTCCCCTAATAAATGAAATCTTTTAAAAACAGAATTTGGTATTTATTGTGGTTATCTATCTGTGTTTACTTATATTATCCAGACAATGTTCACTGTTGAAATTTAGAAATAATGGAGAAAAAACTGAAAAAGAACACCCTTTATAAATTTAACACTTATTAGTTAATTTCACATGAAGCATTATTTAAATGTAAAATAGAGCAATAGAGTGTGCGCGTGTTGAAGAAAATGGAAATGTAAAGGCTGTTCCACTTTTCATAAAGAACCAAAAGTGTTTGCTGTGTGTCCGGGCAAACTCTAATGATAACAACACAGAGGATAAAACAGTGAGTGTGCGAGGTGAGGGAGAGAAAACAACGAGGGTACTGCCTTCACTACAATTCTCAATCAAGTTATCCGGCGCCTTGATTGCTCGAGTGAGACTGAGCCTTGCTTTTCAGCAAAACAAACACGTAAGCATGTCTTAGGATAGCTGAGCCCAGTCAGGCTGAACTTTGCCTGGCACTCATCAAGGCTTTGGCTCAGATAAAACTCTAGGGTTGTAAAGAGGGAAAAAGTTGAGCAGGAGATGGCAATCAAGGAACAAAAACGGAAAGGAGGTAAAGACAAGGAAAGAAAAAAACAAAAGGAGAAAACAAATCATTCAACAAGTTGGAGCCCTGTATTGTCTTCCTTAAGTGTCCCTCCAGCTTTTTCGTTTTTATGATAAAGAAACTTTAATTCTTCTCTTTCAATTTTCCACCTCGTTGCTCGTTAATTCAAGAATTAGTTTGTTGTGCCATTTGTAGGCTTTGTTGATTCATGAATATTTGATTTGGAAATGTCACTCATTAAACATATTCTCCCTGCTTACAGTCAATCCATAACTTTATCAATGTTCGCCCCAGTCATAAGACAAAGTCTGTTTATGGAAACATGTACAAAACTTTTTAATATTATTAATGTTCTAGTGGCAGAGTGGGAGTGGGGTGAGGTTGGGGGTGCAAATCAGCAATACATAAACAATTTCAAAAAGCAAACATAAAAAATTATGAATTAAGGCTACAAAACAGCAACAAAAAAAAGAGTCTGGACGTGCTACTTTTTTATTTGAAATATTTACACTAAACTTATGTATTTTATCGTTGCGCTTGTAAACAAATGTGGGAAGAAAAGCAAAGCAGAAGAAGAACAAAGGCTGATCAAGTTGATATTAAAAAAAGAACATCTTACATTCATAATTCATCTGCTAGCTCTATTCTTTCATCTTTACTGTACTGTCTAGTCAATGCAACACAAGTCAGACCACAGAGTCATACGGGAGGAGCATCCTTAACCCTGAGTGAATGCTCGATCTGGCCTTTGATCACAGTCTGACAATGAGCCTTATCCCACCCAATCCACTGTTTTCATCTGCAGACAAGAGCAGTAAAGGTCTGAGTGAAATGTCTGCTATCAGGAGAGTTCATTTCACTGCCGTTTGTATTCAGGATAAAGCTGGAAAAAAGGATCATCTTAAGCCCAAATCAGATGTGTGCACATACAGGTGCATCTCAGTGAATTAGTTGATTTATTTCAGTAATTCAATTTAAAAGAAATACTTGCAATGAATAATTTCACATACAGTGATATATTTCAAGTATTTTTGTGTTAATTTTGATGATTACGGCTTATACCTAAAGCAGCACAATACATTGAATCAAAATTATCATTTCAATATCGGTGTCTGCAACGTTGCAATTACAAAGGACTGCTTGGATACAATTTTGCTACAAATTATGTTTCAAGTGTCAGACATTTACGATATTTATAATATAGTTGGTCAGTTAGATGGGGCAACTGTCTTTAACACAGTCACTTCATGGTTTTATTTATGTTTCTGAAGCAGTCGTGGCAGTTTAAAGTCCTCATAAATAAAGGTAGACTGGATTAAAATCCACAGTTAAATAATTCTTCAAAATTCTTCTTCAATATCTGGTTTAAACGCAATGGTCTCTCCAAGCTTGATTGGCCAACAAATTGCCTGAACTGAGCCTCATAGAGTATCTATGGAGTATTGTCAAGAACAAGATGAGAAACACCAGATCCAACAATGAAGATAAGCTGAAGGCTGATATTAAACCAACATGGGCTTCCTGAACCTCAGCAGAGCCACAGACTGATTACCTTCATGGCACACTGCATTGATGCAGTAATTCATAAAAAGAAGGACAGACAAAGTATTGAGAGCATATGCTGTACAGTACGTGGACATACTTATCAGTAGGCCCACATTTCTTTAATAAAAAACCCTGTTTTATTGGTCTAATGTGACATTTGTATTATCTAAGAAACTATATTTTGGGGTTTCATTAGCTGTAAGTCCTAATCACCAAAATTCACAGAATTAAACACTTCAAATACATCTATCTGTGTGTAATGAATCTATATAATCAGATAGTTTTACTTTGAATTGAACTAAATTAACTTTTCAATAATCTTCAGATTTTTGTGAGATGCACCTGAATGTAGACAACAGAAGGCTTCTTTTCTAAAGACAGCTAATAGAGGAAAAAAGTCACAAGGTGCTAAGAAACAAAGGCACATTTCTGTCCCATTTGTCCTTTCCTTCACAACACAAATGAAAAACAGAAGGGAATGCAGAGAGGAAGAAGAATGAGAAAAAGATGAGGTGACTGAGCATCAAAGTGGTGAAGGATGAGTTGGGGAGAGATGAGTCCTGCCCTGGAGAGCAGGAGGAGGAGGAAGAGGATAAGCCAAGTCTTCAGGAATAGCATTTCTGGTTGGGGCACTGAGGGCACAACTAATGGATGTGGCAGCTAAGAGAAGGATGATAAATGACTTGGTGCATACTTGCTTGTGTGTATGCAGGCTACTGTAAGATTGTTTATACTTCTCTGCAAGAAAGACACAAAGCATAGCAGGCGTGTGTGTGTGTGTGTGTGTGTGTGTGTGTGTGTGTGTGTGTGTGTGAGAGAGAGAGAGTGCACATGACTGGCTATTGGAGTATGTGGTGCAATGGTTTCTTGGGTAGATGAGGTGTCAGGACAGGTCTCTGCGTCCACATGCCACCATCAGCTGGTTGGTCTATTACTGCCTTCATCCTCCGCTTTAATCTCTTCATCATCCTCTCTATTCTCTTATCTCATCTCCATTGATGTGATGAATTTATTCTATTTTACTTTTCAAGGGGTGGCTATTTTAAAGAATCTAAAATAAAATGTTTAGAGTTATTTCACACTTTTTGTTTACTATATAATCTCACGTGTGTTCCTTCATAGTTTTGTTGCCTTTGGTAAGAATCTACAATGTAAATACTCATGAAAATAAAGTTAAATGAATAAGTGAGAAAGTGTATCTAATACTTTTGATCGCTAATGTATATTGGCATGTATTTTCTCCCTTTGGTCTCCTGTGGACTTCCGGTCACAAAGTTCCTACATATTTTTCATCTTACTCTTAGGGTGTATTCACACCAGGAAAGTCCTTTGGTCCACTTGTTGGTCCGAACCAAAAGCGAACTTTATTTTTTTCATTTGGTGCGGTTTGTTTTCACATTGTACTTTTTGCAAGTGAACTATTACTTGTAAACAAAGCCACGAGGGTGACGATCATTGTTCCCACTGGACAGAAATGACGCGGGCAGGACAGAGCACAGACCCGGAACTTGAGGAAAATAACTGTAGACATGCTACGTGCAGCACCTCTGTTCTGCATATTTGGGCCGTTATTACAGCTGCAATATTATTGTGAGAGTGAAGAGCAGCTCATTCAACACAGACTTTGAGACATTCCATTTATAATATTGGAACCCCGTCGGAGAATGCGTGCTGAACGCCGACGTTCTCTATGTGCCTTGACCCACAACAAGCCAGTAGCGTTGCTAAGCAACACACAGCTTATCAGGTATGATTACCTTACAACACATACCTTTGCTACCGGCTACGGTGGCTTTTTATGTCCAAAGAGACGTACGCTTTTTGTAGTTGGTTCGGATCGGGTCCGGTTTGTATTCAGACCATAAGCGAACCGCACCAGAGTCTGTTTGGAAGCGGACCGAGACCACCTCAAAAAGTGTGTCTCGGTCCGGTTGTTTGGTCCAGACCAGAGTTCGCTTGAGTGTATTCACACCTGCACAAAAGGTCCGGACCAAGGGGGGAAACGAACTCTGGTCCGTTTAAAGCGGACCAAAAGTGGCAAGTGTGAATACACCCTTAGTTCCTTTTTCCATACTCCACTGGACCTGGAAAATACTGAAATCATATTTTCCAGACAATGTAGGAACCCTGTGTTTATACCTGTGTTGCTGCTCTGGCCTCACCCGGTTAAGAAACAGCTTTCTCCTTAGTTCTTCCAAATGGGCACAAAAATCCAACAACTTCGACCCCATGAACCACGAAGCCTTGTCCCGTGTCTTGTTTTGTACTGGGCACATAGGCTGCGGTTTAGCAGGCTTGTGTTTAGGATTCAGCTACAGCTTTGGTTAATAGAAGAGATAAAGAAGAAGGCAACAAGTTATAAGTCTGACCCAATAATAAAGGCCAGTTATTCAGGCTGGGCAGACACGTGGCAGAGGGAAGGCTTTTATCTGCATGTAGATAACACAGAGAGCTGGACGAGAAACATAAAGAGTCAGGGATGAATTGTGTAACGCATGTGCAAGGCCTGAGACAGATAAAGCACGGGTATAAGCGTCCCTCACTGGGGAGTAATACTGATTCAAATCCTCAAGTCCATTTGGAAGATGTGAATTTAATAACATTGTTTGCCTCTGTTAAACTTTGCACCCGTCTCTGCTGAGGGTGTTGATAAAGAACAGCAACTTGAAAACCCTACGCAGGTCCGTGTCCAGCCCTGCATGTATTACAGCACTTGACAAATGCTTGCTATGCCTTACATGACGCCTGCCGTCACTGCCACTTGGCTCGATTAATATTAGCTTTTATGCTAATGCAGCATTTGGCTTTGTAGGAACAAGGCAGTATTTCCACAGAAAGTCATTCATCCCAGCCTGTTTATGGCCTTATGGGGCACGACAGAATTATTGCTGCACAGTACACAAGCTGTTGTCACTGTGCCAAAAGCCAATATTACACATACAGACAGCACACACGCAGCAGGATGATGGAAGAAAACCCCTGAGGCGAAAGGCACACAAGATGGAGGGGTATGTGGGCTAATGAATAATATCTGAGCTCATGTTGCTATATGCGTAAAACCTTACAGTAATGTCAATGTGGAATATTTATTTACGATAGAAATAAATGGTAAATTTATCAGTTATTCTTAAAAAGATGTACCAAAGAAAACAAATGGCTGCTGCTGGACTGACAGCCACACTGTCTGTAGCAATTCACCGGGAGTCTTACCTCAGAATTGTTGACACGTCCCTCCTGGAAAGAGCAATCGTAGGCGTTTTGGGTGCACATGTGGCGATACTTGCACCAGTGGCAGGGGAAGGAGCCATTCACACAGGAAAGGCAGCTGAAACAGAGATTAAAAGGAGACCATGGAGGAAGTTAGCAAAGTCAGCTGCTTTTTTGGACAACTCCTACCCCTTTCAAGTTAAATCTCATCAACATGATTTTGTAGTTTTCTTTTTGTTAAACAATATCTGTACATCTTTAAAACATATTGCAAGTGGAAAAAAGAAGAGATTTGATGAGTCTGGCAAAGAGGTTTTACAAGTAATGTTTATAAAACCTTAACTGTCAGCCTGGCATGGAGAGGTATCAAGGTATAGCAATGATTTAAACAGTTACAGTTTCAAAATGTTTGTAGAGTTTGAGGTTCTTTTAACAACATGTCACAGAAAGTACCAGAGTGACTAGAGCTAGATGGAGCATAGAGTAATGCACCACTCCAACCCACCCGTGGCTGAGGACCACCAGAGCCTTTTTTTTTTACCAAACAGAAAAACAAACTGTAATGGTGTAGAAACAAAATCTGTACATATTCTTTTTTCTAGAGTTTTTAAAGGCAAAAAGAAACACTAATTACGTATTAGAAAAAACAAAATATACATCTTCACATTTTTGTTTATAATAGTTTGAAAGAGTGGTATTACTTCTCAGGGTTATTTTACTGTGAGAATCTCATACCAACCCTTGCCTACCATTACCCCCTCTCCCAACTTAATATCTACTGAAAAGTCTTTTTACTTTCCTTGATTTCTACTTTTGTTCAACCTATGAAATGGTTCTGACCTGTTTACCTTTCATCCCCCATCCTTAGACCCTAAACCTGCCTTAACATCCCTCTCAATCATCACTCTCAGCTTGCTTGAACTTTCGTTTGCTTTCACTGTCTGTGCACTCATAGACCTCCCCAACCACCATTCAACTCTCTGCATACTGTTACTCTCTTGTTACATATATTTTATCCACTCAGTAGTGAAGCTTCCTATATATTTCACCATCTCCACGGCACTCTGTTCACATCACTTCCATTTACTTTGCGCTCCCCCCAGTCCCCGTTCTTTCTCTAAAGCTCTCTTTCATCCAAGGGGCTAAAAGCCCTCCACCGCTTTTAATTCGCCTGCTTTGGTTGAGGCGAGGTGCCGATAGACCGGCAGAAAGAGAAAGACGAGGGAAAGGAGAGAGGCGAAAAGGGAGGGAGACATCAAAAGCAGGTGGATTTCCCTGACAGAGGTGCATATGCCAGGTATTGTGGGAGAGAGGGGGGGATAGGTGGCTATCTTATGGGAGAGAGATGAAACATAAGCTTGGGTATCTGAGGATGATTATGAATCTATGTGTGCAGTCTCATATCTAAAGAAACCCCATGGAGGAGAGTCACAAAGGCTTATGTATGCAGTTTATCAAATAAGTGGAAATAAATTGTTAGCTTGCAGCATTCTCTAATAAACCATTACTTGTTAGCAAATAAAACAACTTCATGCTATTGCAAAACTTACTAAAGGGCAATTCACTCAATTCAGTTTTAGGGTTTCATATCTGTGCCTTATTTAGCAAGGGATTTGTGTCAGCATATGGTTTATTGGGCTAAAAATGAAATACTGCATTTAATAAAGCTAAGATGGTACGCAGATCGTTTTCTACTCCACCGTATCAGCCAAGTGTAAATTTGTGGTGATCTGTCTGGGGTGAAAATACTCCTGACAAGCTCTGGAGTGTGTTTTAACCCTGTGTAAAATGCCAGCTTTCCTTTTCCTTATCCGCATGAAAAATGAGGGCTTTAACTCTTGAGCTCTGAGATGGAGCCCACGTATGAATCCATCAAACCCTGACGTGGATTCATTTGGATCAATTAGGGCCGCTCGTTTGTTAGGTGCACACTTTAGGTAATCATTTCCAGCCCAGAAACCCCCTCCTTTTGAACAAGATCAGAGGCTGGAGCTTAATTCAATCCCACTGCCGCTTTAATTGACCAATTTAGCATTGTGCTGACAGAGGCTGTCCATTTAGAATAAAAGATGTGCAGCTAAAGAAATAACAGGCCTCTTAATACCACACAAGAGCAAAGAGGAGATTTGTCAACGTTGCCAACAAATGAAGGGAAAGCGATTAGGCTATGCTGGGTTAGCATCCAGTGCTCAGACTTAAAGAGCAGAGCTGGGATTTGAGTCCAGTGTTTTGTCCTGAAAGAACAGATGAGAAACAGCAGATGGCTGGACAATACAGAACAAATGAGAACATTAACAGGAATGTACTGAGAACCCATGGAAATCAGACTCCATGGTCTTTCCTGATAAAGCAAAATTTGTCCTGGTGCATGTTTTCCACTGTTGCCAACTTCTCAGTCAGAGAAATAGATACTGGCTGACCTAAAGATTGTTGAATGATGTCAGCGTCTAATTTGCCCAATTGACTATTTGCAGGTGATTGAAATGGACTAACAGCCACACAAACAAAACCAAGAGTGAGAGACTCAAAGGAGAGTTTGTGGTAAAACATTTTTTGCATACAATTTAAATTAGCATAGACAAAAAAAAGACAACAGAAATGCATTGATTTTACTGTGGTGATTTAGCTAAATAGGTCAATTTACCACAATGAACCTGGTTCGGCTAAATGAGGCTGTTTTGGCATTATCAGGGGCTTAGATATGCAAGACAAAGGCAGTTTAACGTTTACATCCAACAATGACTGCCAGCGGTGGCTTCAAACCTGTACCATTTATCAGCAGTCTGGATGAGGAGGGCATGAATGTCTCCTGGCCTTACTGCAGTTGGGAGGACTGTACCACCTGGTAGTGCTTTGGGACAGGAAGGGATCCATGGCAGTGATTGCTGCTTGTAAGAACAATATTTTCTTTCATGTCAAGGTCTCCAAGAGGCTCCAGTAACAATAGAAAAAGCCAGTAGACTTGTCACTAGTTTGAAAAATAGTTACTGGAGGGGTCAAAAAACTGTTGAAATATAGCAACAGGGTAGCTAAATCGGCAGCGCTGGCGCTATCTAGTTTTAACCCAAACCTGGAATAAAGTATTATATACCCAGGTTGCAATCAAATTATAATCAAGATTAATTTGGGAAAATGAAAAAAAAACTGGATACTTAGCTTTATGGAAAATACAAGAATCTTTTTTCATCTTGTTCTCATGCACCCATATCTATCTATCTATCTATCTATCTATCTATCTATCTATCTATCTATCTATCTATCTATCTATCTATCTATCTATCTATCTATCTATCTATCTATCTATCTATCTATCTATCTATCTATCTATCTATCTATCTATCTATCTATCTATCTATCTATCTATCTATCTATCTATTTTTTGCAAGTTGTTTAATACAAGATGCTTTACATAGGTTAAAAACATAACGCATTCGAAATCATCAAACTAGGTGAGCAAGCGCATAAAACAATTGGCAAAATTAGAAATACCTAAAGTAGAAAAACGTCACTCAGCAGATTATTTATTATTTGCCAATACTGATACAAAAAAAATGAGAATAAAATTACACAAAAAATAACAATGATCAACTTATCTAAAAGGCAAAATGAATAGATAATTTTTATTGTCTCATTTTTGTATGGTCATGATGCCAACTCTCCGTCTTTATCTAACTTCCAAAAGTTAAAAACAACCCCAAAGTGGCAAATTTGTTTTAAATTAATTTTTTACTTAACATTTCTTTGTAAATTTTTCTTTATACAATTTCTCTAATGTTACCACTTAGAAGCCTGGAACATGTCACAGTAAAACAAATTTTTTTTTAATCATAAAATGTTTTGTATAGAATCTACATTCAGAATCTAACAGAACCAAAAAAAGACGAATCCTGGTTTTGGCTGCAGGTGTGGGTGACTGCTGCCAGAGGACTCTGGAGGTGCTGCTTAGAGATGAGAGAGAGGCAGATGGCAACAGCAGCTACTCATTGAGAGGGGTAAGTAGGATTCATGTGATAAGTCAGAATCTCCAATATTACCAGAAAAAAATTACTAGATTTATTGGAAGTTGCTTTTTTGAAACGTTGCCAAGAATAGAAACAAAGTCACTAAGTTGGCAACACTGCTCTAGAGCAGCGTGTGTCGTTACACCCTATAAAACAAATGAACAACAGCTAAGTTAGCTGGGCTCATTGTGATGCTTGTTGGCATTTGTTCAAACAGAACAATCACAAACCTGAATGTCAAAGAGCTTGGCTCGGGATCAGTGTTCTTCAAAATACACTTCAACACCACCTTAACACAGCAGGTAACTCCAATCAAACAGCGAACAGTACAATGTATAGTTAGCGGCCCACGTCAGTCATTACATTTGTCGCATTACCTTGATAATAACCATTTTTTCCGACTTGTTAGTGTAGCAGTGACTTTGAAATAATGAGAAAAATATCAGCAGGTAACTGCCTGTGTTTCTTTTTACTTTTACAAGCATGAACTTTGAAATAAAAGAAGATTTTATTATGCGTCCAATCCAAAGCCAGCGGCAGCAACCCCCTACAGCTCACTCTTCAATAGCAGGGCTCCCTGTCACGAGCTGTTGTTGGATCTTAAACTCTCTATTACAGCCTGGATACACCCTCGTCAGAAAAAGCCCACCCAGCGTCATTGGAGGGTGTTTGATTCTCTTTATCAAGGGCAGGTTCCATTTTTCAGACCCCCCCAGCATCACCTTATTGCTCCTTCATGTCCTTTACTGTTGTCTGCAGCCAGTTTGAGGCTTTGAACAGCTGGAGACATGCTCCCTGTATGCCCACGCTCATAATGTTAATTTGAGCCTTTCATATTCTGATGCTAATCGAGATACGCTAGCAGTGTTTCTTCAAGGCCAAACACAATAGACTGATTCCCTGCTCGCGTCTCTGCTTGGTCAGTTGGGGGGCTAAACACAAACTGTCCTCCTAGTGAGGCACGTTTGATTCTCCTGCTCTCGGGAAAAATTACTTATTTATTGGCTACTCTTTATTTCAAAGGCAAGGTGTTGAATTATTTAACTCTCCTAAGGTATTGTCTATCAATATCATTGTTGGATTTAACATTTGACAAGGATAAAAAAAAAAATAGGACCTAATATTCTTGGACAAAAAGGTATTACTGCATGGATGAGTTGAGCTTGGAAGAATATTAATAATTGTTAAGCTTTTTTCAGCTCATCTGTTGAAATAACTTTCTACCAAAAGGGCTGATCTTTAAATAGAGTTCTTCTAGCGGCATGCTAAATCACACAAAATCAGAAATGATCCAATCTCTGTCCAAATTAATCTGACCACAGAGTAGAGAGGTGCTTCATATGACCCCATGCATACACATAACCTTCAAATCATTTTCAGACTGTCTTTATTAAACATGTGGATGTAGAATAAAAAAAAAAGAAACCATATGGAAATATTTAATTAAGCGGTAATCATGGCCGTGGGTGATTTTCTATTTTAATCTCAGCAACCCTTAACTTTAAAACTCTAGGGATTCTAATTAAATTCGTACAAAAATGCAAATTTATGGCATTTGTTTTTTATGGCAACAGGGCCACAACGTAATCTTTTAAGTAAATAAGGAGGAGGGCCATGTGCTTTTGGGAGGAACCAGGGATTGTGCCTGAGAAAAATACTTTCATCCATTTGTAGCAGTATGTAACTTAAAACATGGATGATATGTAGGCAATGGCTGCTTTCCTCTGTCAAGGTATGCCAAAGCTTTAAAAACCTAAAATTTTCAAAAGCGTGAAATATTGCAAACCTTTATTTCTTGGCTTGAAATATTGCTTACATGGCTTACAGATAAAGAAAACCAAAAATCCAGGGTCTCAGGGAATTAGAATATTACATAAGATTGAAAAAAGTTACTGCATTAATGCAGTGTGGCATGGAGGCAATCAGCCTGTGGCTATAATGAGGTTCAATGGAAGCCCAGGTTGCTTTAATAGCAATCCCAATAAGAACAAATGCAAAGCAATGATGATTATAACTGTAATAAGCCTATGTGCACCAATTATGACTGTAAAACATTAAAATATATAACTATAATAATTTGCATTTTACATAATTTAAAAACAGTAGGAACAACTGTCCCTTTTCTGGGCAAATAATAGCAATTAGATGGTGTTATGCCTTTATGTCTAAACGTTTTGAGTTAATATCCTGATATAATCACTTAAGGTTATTATATTGTGAGAATATGCCTGATTAAACATCCTGATGTACTTTCAGGTAAAAATATTGTTTTGAAGGAAGTCTTTCTCCTTTAGATGGTAAAGGTCTTCAGTATTTTGAGTATAATTGCTTTAAGTGTAACTTTAGCTCTGTCAGGAACAAGGGAGCGTTCTAAAAACAAAGCGGTGCATGTGGCCACGCGGCTATTATGCCAATGACATTACCAGTCTGATCTCATCAGACTCACACTTCTGGCGTGGCAGTCTCTGCATGTACGCAGGACAGAGTGCCAGCTCCAAATGGGGTTCTTATCTCCGCATCTCACTTCACCATCAGAGTTACTGGAGAAGACGCAACATGGCCTGTCTGTAACTTCATTAAATACGTCCATTACATCACTCAGAGGTTGTTTTAGATGAGCGCAGAGAGATTTTATCAGAGTTCATTGGGGGAATATCCTCTCATGGGCAACTCTCTTTACTGCATTGCACATTCTACATTTCTTTATTGTTAATGTGAATTTAAGGCACTCTGGGAAAACATGCAGTGCAATTTGATTTTTTCATGTGCTTTGTATTCTTACAATTTTGGGGTTTCCATCAGACATGAGAGGTATTCTAGATCGTTTTAAAGAAGGTATTCAAGAGGTAGAGCAAACACAATGAGGTCCTCATGGGAATATAATTTAATGATGATCTGACACCGTAAACCACCACACCCTTAACCAGCTGAGCTAATCATCTTTCTGAGAAAAAGGATTTGTCTGCAAGAGCAGGGAAGTGGGACGACTGGGTTAAAGGTCACAATAACAGATTAGGTGTCTAAGATATCCACATAGTCGGTTTGTGCTAAGTGACACAGTGGGGAAAGGCGTGGCTGTGCATGCATGTGTCTATGCCGTTGTGTGTTTTTGGACAATCCTCGGAGGAGGCTCATCCAGCATCCAGAGGGAAGCCGGAGCAGAGCCCTGCCTGCACCCTAGGGGCCTCTGAGCCATCTGCTGCCCTAAGGCTAATACCCCAGCAGACGTTTCTGCCTGCCCTGGATCTGCCACAGATTGACAGGAGGTATGGTATCGTGTGGTGTGGGGTCGAGGAACTGGAAGATTCTTTTACCATGGTGGGGAGAGCATGGTCGTCTCAAAGCTAAAGCAGGGGTGTGGCTGTGCGGGTGGTGGATTTTCAGCAGAAGATGGACTTAAAAGGCATGGTATTTAGGGTATGGAAGCCAGGAATGTTTACTTGAAGAAGAGACTTTATTCATAAGAACTGAGCATTGCAGCAATGTTTGTTTTTGATGTTTTTATAGGTGCAAGACCGCAAATTCATATGCTCAAAAAGCCAAATCTATTTTTTTTAAAGTGAAACGAGGTCAGAGTCAGTTACTGGGAGCAATCACAACAGACCACAGTGTAATGAAGAAATCCTTGATAAATCATTAGTGTGTTGTGGGTTATGATAAAACGCATTTAGTTTCCATCTTGAAAACCAAATGTCTCATGTACGGCACATTTGATTTTTCACTTTGACTGTAACACTAGCCTCCAGTGGAGGTTGGAAGGGTGTGTGTATATGTGTGTGTGTGTGTGTGTGTGTGTGTGTAAGTGTATATGCATGTGTCTCATAAAGTGTGACACGAGAAAGCTTATGGGGAGACTGGAGAAAAAAAAACATCTCACAGAAGAACAGGAAGAAAAAAGCCAAATAAAGCCAGTTTTTCACATAACCACTAACTTCAATATGTTTTACCTAATAGAGAAACAAAGCATTATATAATTGTGATGTGGAGGGAAGCTAATACATGGCTTTCAATTTTTATTTTTACAACTGAAAATGTGTAAATATGTATATAACCCTGCTTACTCAGATATCCCAACTTAAATTAATTTAGGGTTCCTCCAAAATTGAAACTTGTCCAGACTCTTTCCTTTTTGCTCCTCTAAGAATATGAAATACTAAAACCCACTGCAGATTTTTTTAGTACAGTTTTGGCTTAATTACTGCTTTTATTATGTGGTTATTTCAGCACATGGCATGTTATGAGGTCTATAAACTCCAGTTAAAGATTATTCTTAACGATCATTATTACTAAATTCATTGACTGTTATTATCAATAATTGATTAAACATGATTAATTGTTTCGGCCCTACTGCAGATGTATGAAAAATAATTCTACAGAGGACAATGGAAGAAAGGAGGACCAAAGGAGAGAAAGAAAGAGAACATGAGGTAGGATGAAAGGCTTGAAGGACAAAAGAAAGGATGGGGGATATAGAAAGAAGGGAGGATGGAAGGTAGGGAGAAGGGACACAAGTTAAGAAATATAGAAAGAAAGACATATAGAGGTAAGAAACCAGGGAAGGACACAATGCTGTATACAAAACAGGAAAGAAAAAAGGAAAGAGGGAAGAAAAGCAAGGCAGGGAAAACTAAGTATACAAAGACAGAAGAGCAAAGCTTAGACAACAGGACTGAATAAAGTCTGGAAATACAAATCTTTTTACACACTCGTATTTGCTTTTTCTATGCTTCTCGAGACTGCATAGGAACACTGCTCACGGCAGCCAACTTAATTAGTAAATTAAGTCCTGTGTGTAATTTAATTGTTTTGTGAGGCCTCGGTGGTTTGTTGCTGTTTGCCACGAGTCATGTAGGAAACACAGCGAATCTGGGAGAAAGGTATTCCTGTCAGATGAGACCAAAACTGAACAACTGGGTGAAGACCCCAAAAAGAACGCTCAGCTGTAACTGCAGTGAAACGTGGTTCTACAAATATTGACTCATTGGGGCTGAACACAAATACATCAATCAATGTTCAGATTTTTATTTAGAACGCAATGTTGAAAACCAAGCGTCTTCCCTTCCACTTCAAAATAATGAACTAAACTGTGTTAGGCTCTCTCATAAAATCTAACTGTAACAAGGAAACATGTGAATAAAAAGTTTAAACTGTATGAATATTTTTTTTCTATGAGAAAAAAAAAGCTTCAATCAATATTTGTTAAAATTATTTAAACATTCTCACTTACGATTGGTGGACGCTGCAGTTGTAGAAGACAAAGTCTACACTGGCAAACTTTTTGCCCGTCTCCTTGGACTTGAGGTAGAGCTTCACCACCCGCTTGTCACCTGCATGGCATTTGAAAGCAAATAGATTAGACTCCATTCACCCTTGTTTGATACCTCTTTCAAGTTCTTCTAAGCGATTTAACTTTAATTAATAAACCGTCACACAATCATCTAAGATTAAACCCAAAAATAGGTTGGTGCATCTTTTAATACAACCTCAGCACTGATCCAGCACAACACATTTTAATTTCTGACTGTTTGACCTTGAAACATTAGACACACACACACAGTAATGTAGCAACACACTTCACATTTCTCCACTGTGGGGTGACTTTAAAAATAGCAGCTCCTATCAGCATTCGGAAACCAGCAATGATGAGTACTCATAAAAGGACATAATGGGCTAAACAACTTCTCGGTTGTCTCTTTAAAAAAATCACAAAGAACACAGTCGGACATGTTTTCAGTGCTTTGAATATGAATACGTTGCAAGATTAAACTTCTCTTGGTGTGACAAACCTGGATATGAAACCAGGGCATAATTTCTGTGAAAGAAAGAAATATATAAATATGAGGATATTTTTATCTGTGATGGTAAACCACAAACAAAGTTGCTGCTTTGAAAAGAATTTACTAAGAGAAGTGGTCATTAAGACACAGAGAAAGCCAAACTGAAACAGATGTAAGGAATTCAAAGGCGCATCTATTTTCAGTACATGAATGTGGAATGTTGAGCTCTTCTGTGAGGAAGGGACAGCATTTCTTTTTTGTAACAAGGACTTCAAATGAAGAAATGAAAATCAAATCAGCTGTAAAAACTGTTCAGGTGAATTCACAGCTCTCCACTCCTTTAGATGAAAATCACAATAAAATCCGTTATGAGAAGATGCATCAGCAGAGAAGCACACAAATCGGCTGGTGACAGAAATTGGCCCGCATCAGTGATCAGCTGGTTGGAAATTGACTAATCTGATGTTTCTACAGTGAACACACCCTGCCCAAGAACTACAGTGACACTATTTGGTGTAGAAGTTACTGAAGAAAGAACACTCAAAGTTGGCTATTTTCTTTTTAGAAGCAACCTGCATTTTCTTTGACATGCAGAGACATGTCTGAGGTTCATTCACGCTGAGAGAGAGTAACACTTTGTACAGATAAAAGAAAGGCTGAACCTATAACAAAAGTTGTTTTATCCTTATGAAGATGATAGACATGGAAATGTTGGCAGCCTTTTGGTAATGTCAGAATTAAGCTAAGATGAGGATCTACATTCTGTGGGAAATAAATACAGGTTCTGCTATTTTAGTAACACTAGCCTGACTAACTGCACCAATGGTTAATATAATCTGCCTGTGCTGTGTTCCTAATATAAAGATTTAGTAACTGTTCACTACACAAAGGCTCAAATAAATATTCTGAATCCTGTTCTTACAACGTCTTATTGTGGAGCTCTAAAAAAAAAAAATATCAAAAGAATCTGATCGTTGCATCTTAACATTTTAGCCTGAATACACAGCATAGGATGCCAGTGAAAGACGAAAGGACAAACGCACCAACATACTGATATCATCGAGACATTTCTACATGTCTACATATCCACGACCACACCCTGGCTACCCCAGTGACCTCATTACCCCATGACTTCACACTCATCGACTTTTCAAGTCCTGACCTTTGTTCTTAGTGATGGGGGCGATGTCCCTCGCTGAAGGAGACAAGCAAAAGATGTGTCCACCCTGAATTCGTCCCTCTGTCTCCACGTAGTCCTCAAAGGAGCAGTTAACCCCCGCTGACAAATCGGGCACATTACGAGCCTGAAGGACCAGCTATGGAGAGAGCACGAGCGAGACGATCGGCACAAGATCAATGGAAGGACATGGTGTAACATGGATTGTTATAAGATATGACATGAGGGTTAATGGGAGTTGTTGAGAAGGGGAGTGAGGCCTGGGTGTGGGTATGCACGACAGGAACAGGAACAGAAGAACAGGGGCTCATGTGAATGGATGTGTGCGCAGATATCAATGGCTGTAGCAGATACTGGGAGGTTAATGTGTGCGTGTTAATGTGCAGACTGAAAGTGATGGAAAGTAATGAGTCAAACCTACATGGTTCCATTAAGGAGACTTTGACAGAATGGGAGCTCTTAAAGACAGACACAGTATTTGTAATGTTTTGATTAATAGAGACAGTGAAAAGTCAGGAACTTATCTAGTGAGTCATAAACTTGTTCCCTGTTCGATGTTTTGGACCAACAGAGACAGGAGTCATTAAGTAAATAAAATAATGTAATAGCTACAAATATTCTGAGACAAACATGAAGTGCTTTTATTATGAAGTGCATTTAAAATGATTTTGTTAACAGCTGGTACACTCCATATTGTAATTTTCTATACAGTGCACTAGATTGCATTGGAGGCTTCTTTTACTCCTTTTAAGTCTAAATATTTTCCAGAATATAACAAAACTATGAATTAAATGTTCATTTAGATCCTTAGGTCCAAGTCTAAACAGGAAACATGTTCTGATGTATGTTATGAATTAAAAAATATGGAGTGAGATGCAATATAGTCGAATCTTTGAATGAATGTTACAGGAGGTGTCTTTATTTTGTGATAAAATGACATTTCAGAGGTAAAGTCATTCTTAGGAGACTGAGTATAGCTCATTATGGACCTACAGCTAACATAAACAGATTGTTATGAGCTACTAAAAGCTCACAATCCATGAACATCCCTGGCTAAAATAAAATAAAAATAAAATGCAAATGTCAGGGACATACAGTTTGTCTATGAGACTCGAGTGCCAGACCTTGCGTCCAGCTGAAGTCTCGAGTCTTTAGAGCAGGAGTCCAAGTTGTGTCTTGAGTCTTTGTTTTTGCTATCAAGTTTAAATCAAGTCTAAACCTCAGACGTGTCCTCATCTCTGGTTGCTGGTTCCTTTTCTTCTCATGTCAGTCTTGATAGTGTGCAGCTTTCTGCTCAGCTAAGGGAACCGCTTGGTGCATCATTTTAAACGAATTTCCACCTTAGCAGTGCTGATCATAACGTCTAACTTGTTTAAACAAAAAAAAAAGAATGGATCATCTACAAATCATAAAGGAAATTGAATTGAAAGTTGCCTTAATGTGATTCACCATCTTGTTTGTTAACCCAAAACTGGAGTGGGAACAAATTACTCTACTGACAGCCAATATATGTATAAGTATAATGTTCCTTCTGTCATTTTTCTTTTAGCTTGATGGTTAAAACATAAGCAGAGCTGGAATATGAGCCAAGAGCATGCATACATACCTGAACTTCAGACATGGTGACAGATATATTTCTTGGCTGAACCGTAAGCTCCACACACTGTCTTTGGTCAGAGGCGAACCTCTGAGGCTCTGCTGCTCGTTCACAACGGTCCTTACGAGAACATCTGGGAAGCAGAAAGGAAAAACAGAAAGGTAAATATATGGAGGATGATAGAGAACAATGAGGAGGGAAGAACAAATGAGAGGTTTGAGGAGGAGAAAGAGGATATGACAAACTGTTAAATAAAAATCATATTAATATGATAAACACGTGCAGCCATGACTGTCACAGAAAGTGAAATAATTAAATATAAGCCGGCTAATAGCTTCCTCTAACCATTAGTGTCGGACTTTACATCATTGCCTTATTTCTTGTGTAATCTGTGCAAAAACTGCTAAGGTGCAAAAATAACTAGTCCCTCCTGAAATCGTTTTACTTTGCAGGTCCAGGTCCATCTAAATCAAACTTCTCTGGAGACCTACAGGCAATCACCAACATTTCTTTTGGACCCATAAAATGCAATTCCAGCCTGCCCCACATCAACAGCGCTCCACCTCCGCCCACTTTATTACAAACCAACTGATCGTGCTAAAAATCAGCATATACCTCGGCTTTTTGTGGCCATCTTGCTATTAGCTATTCATAATGCATTTACTTCACCTATGCACTAACGACAATTGGTCCCAGTGGTGAGAAGAAAGTGCTGATGTGGTGCTCTGCAAGGCCTTAACAACATGACAGAAGCAGAAAAATGCTAACTGCCTGCTCCGTACAGCAGCTCCTGACGTTCCCTCATTTAGTTAGCTTTCACCCACGCTTGGAGGGAAAACGCTGTCGCCAACCGCTCCCCAGGGAATTAGTGACTGACACACTTGCACGCACACACACGCACTAAGGTGGCACAGAGCAGTACAAAGGTATGGACAGGTTTCTCATTATGAACCTCCTTTCCTTTTACTGCTCATGTGAGAGTGGCTATGTAACTGAACTAAATGAAGTCTGCTCTTTTGTCTGGAAACACCAGCAACTGTGAGCCAATGTCTTAATTTGCCTTCAATTCCACCGCTGATTGAGAACACTGTGGCTCTTAATAACATGTGACTGAAAACACCAGAGGCCTAAAACCAAAGCTTAGAAATCATTTCCCTTTTAATATGTTGTTGTCTTATGAAGCTTGGACACATTTGGGAACATTAAGGTGGAAAATGAACGAGCTGACTTCAGGACACAAGGTTAACGTGAGCTCATATGGAAGCTAATAACTAGTTGAAGTACGCGATGACTGAATGGAGAAATGGAGGAACTCAGGTGGTGTGTGCGCCTTGAGGGAAGGCAGGGTGCTGATATGTGCTGTAAGTTTAATTAATGAGATGAGAGTTGATTTCATGGCAAGCGTTTGAGGCTCCCCAAATAAGGTTTAACAGCATGTAACCAGTCTCCCTCCCCTGGGTACACACACACAAACCACAAACACACTCACTTACGTCTCACCTACTTTTTTTCTTTTTTACATTTTGTCACGTTTAGCTCACAAAACTTAGTATATTTTATTAAAATTTTAAGTGATGGACAAACACAAATATATGCATAACTGTAAACTTTAAGGAAAATCATACTGGGCAGATTTATAAATGAAAATATCAAAATCGTGGTGAGCATTTGTATTTAATTCCCCTTTAATCTGATCCCACTACAAAATAAAATCTAGCAGATGCATCTCTCTCGCTCTCTTTCTCTACTCCATACGGCAGCTGTATTAGCAATGAAGGCAGTTCTATAAAGTATTACCTCAGGAGGCTAAATACCAATGCTTTAAACCCATTCCATCTTGCAACAGGCCTTTTATTAATACATGTTTCTTAAACAAAGAGGTTACCACCCCTCCACAACTATGCAAAGTTACATAAAATCATAGTTAAATACAGGTCCTTCTAAAAAAATTAGCATATTGTGATAAAGTTCATTATTTTCCATAATGTCATGATGAAAATTTAACATTCATATATTTTAGATTCATTGCACACTAACTGAAATATTTCAGGTCTTTTATTGTCTTAATACGGATGATTTTGGCATACAGCTCATGAAAACCCAAAATTCCTATCTCACAAAATTAGCATATCATTAAAAGGGTCTCTAAACGAGCTATGAACCTAATCATCTGAATCAACGAGTTAACTCTAAACACCTGCAAAAGATTCCTGAGGCCTTTAAAACTCTCAGCCTGGTTCATCACTCCAAACCCCAATCATGGGTAAGACTGCCGACCTGACTGCTGTCCAGAAGGCCACTATTGACACCCTCAACCAAGAGGGTAAGACACAGAAAGAAATTTCTGAACGAATAGGTTGTTCCCAGAGTGCTGTATCAAGGCACCTCAGTGGGACGTCTGTGGGAAGGAAAAAGTGTGGCAGAAAACGCTGCACAATGAGAAGAGGTGACCGGACCCTGAGGAAGATTGTGGAGAAGGGCCGATTCCAGACCTTGGGGGACCTGCGGAAGCAGTGGACTGAGTCTGGAGTAGAAACATCCAGAGCCACCGTGCACAGGCGTGTGCAGGAAATGGGCTACAGGTGCCGCATTCCCCAGACCTGGGCTACAGAGAAGCAGCACTGGACTGTTGCTCAGTGGTCCAAAGTACTTTTTTCGGATGAAAGCAAATTCTGCATGTCATTCGGAAATCAAGGTGCCAGAGTCTGGAGGAAGACTGGAGAGAAGGAAATGCCAAAATGCCAGAAGTCCAGTGTCAGGTACCCACAGTCAGTGATGGTCTGGGGTGCTGTGTCAGCTGCTGGTGTTGGTCCAACTGTGTTTTATCAAGGGCAGGGTCAATGCAGCTAGCTATCAGGAGATTTTGGAGAACTTCATGCTTCCATCTGCTGAAAAGCTTTATGGAGATGAAGATTTCATTTTTCAGCACGACCTGGCACCTGCTCACAGTGCCAAAACCACTGGTAAATGGTTTACTGACCATGGTATCACTGTGCTCAATTGGACTGCCAACTCTCCTGACCTGAACCCCATAGAGAATGTGTGGGATATTGTGAAGAGAACGTTGAGAGACTCAAGACCCAACACTCTGGATGAGCTAAAGGCCGCTATCGAAGCATCCTGGGCTTCCATAAGACCTTAGTGCCACAGGCTGATTGCCTCCATGCCACGCCGCATTGAAGCAGTCATTTCTGCAAAAGGATTCCCGACCAAGTATTGAGTGCATAACTGTACATGATTATTTGAAGGTTGACGTTTTTTGTATTAAAAACACTTTTTTTTTATTGGTCGGATGAAATATGCTAATTTTGTGAGATAGGAATTTTGGGTTTTCATGAGCTGTATGCCAAAATCATCCGTATTAAGACAATAAAAGACCTGAAATATTTCAGTTAGTGTGCAATGAATCTAAAATATATGAATGTTAAATTTTCATCATTACATTATAGAAAATAATGAACTTTATCACAATATGCTAATTTTTTGAGAAGGACCTGTATGTTGAAGTTTGTTTGTAATGTGACAAAGTGTGAATGTGTGTGTGAATACTTTTGCAATGCCCTATAAAGTCCTGTCCATATGACTGCATGTGTTTCAGTTTATTTAGTAAACCTGCTGCAGCAATAATCCATTAATCCCAATGCTGTATTTCCAATCATACTCAGAAACATTCAAGCTAACAGAGCTCAACTGAAAAACCCACAGCAACACCTGAGGTGAAGCACAGCAGGTGTGCTAAACTGTGTTCACACCAACAAAAATAAACCCAGCAAAGAAAAACAATTGTGTCAGAGAGAGGGCCAAGCTTTGATTTTATTTGTGTTCCGACAACAGATTTACTCAGTTGACAGATTTACGAGGTTTTATGCTCTTAGAGGCACCTCAGTTCAGCTTTAGCTGGGTGCTAAAAATACAAGCTGTCAGTTTTGTTCTGTTTAACCCAATTTTAGGAAAAAACGGTTAAATATGGGCGACTCAAAATGGCAGTGTTGCTTTTAAAAAAAAAACATTCACCTGAACTCAGGTTTTTCTGATTTTTGTAGAGATTTTATTATCTGCAGAGATCTGCAAAGGGTTCTCACAGGAGCCCACATCCACCAGAGTAAAGTCTGCAAGTCGTTTATCATATTGACAGGACGCAGCACATGGATTTTGAACTCTAACATTATTTATTTCACATAAACAACATGACTAGCAGCTGTAGACCACCTGTTGTAGACCACCTTGGGGGGGTGAGTCTATACTATTAACTAGCTACTTATGGGGCTCATCTTTAAGAAAGTATGGGGCTCACAACGTTTAAACCAGAAAAATGGATGTGAAAAAAATTGTCGAGGTAAAATGTTATATTTGAGGCCATTTTTATGTATAACAACCACTTCATGTCAGGGCATTTTGAAAACAACTGTGCATACAAACGTGACCACAGAAGAGTAAATTCCCACCAAAAAACTTCAGGGGATATAAGGATTAATTTCACATGTTTATGATAAAAAAATGTGGATATTCTCTGATGTCAAAAAGTTGTACATTTTCAAGAAAACAGATATTTCCATGATTAAAAGGCACACATTTATATTGTTAAAACTAGGATGTTTTCTCACAATAAAAGGTCAGACATTTGTGATGAAAAATGCCAGAGGTGCTGAAAGATTGAAGCGTAAGCAGAGGGTCTTTTCCTGTATCAAAACGACATCTCCTGGGTGTAGACCTGATGCAGCCATGTTGCAGTTTCTTCCTCACCGTCTCAGGAGTGTATTCTGGATCCCGTTTGAGGCTATCGTGGCAGGTCTGCACCCAGGAGATGTCGTTCTGATGCAAGAAAAGATCCTGGATTGTTCATTTACACTAGAAAATATCTAGATGCGCCTTTCATACAATTTACTACTTGAGGACTACTGGCATTTTTTGACACAAATGTCTGACTTCATAATCTCAGTAAACAGCTGAGGTTTTTTCATGTAAATTTATGATGTCACAATGTCAGAGAATATTACTATAAAATATGCTAATAATATTGTAAATTTGAGCTTTTCTTGCAAATTTATGACTTTCGACATCAGAGAAAATACAAATTATCTCTCGTACATAACTGAAACTAATCTAGAAATTTCTGAGTTTTTGGAGGAAATTTACATCTCGGTGGTCACTTTTGTTTTTCCTTTTATCTACAATGGCCCTAATACTCTGTCGTACAAATTCCATATTACTTTATTTCTTCCCAGATTCTGTTTTGCCTATTCATAATTTTCTGAATTTTATATTTTACACTTTCGGCTGAAGTTTAACTGTCTCAGAATCATCTGCAGAAGATGGAGACACTTGATATTCGATCTCCGAGTTTTCTGAATTATTTTTTACATCAACAAAATAATATGCATGGTGTTAAATACAGGTTCGCAAGCTGCCATTTTAAAAATTGGCCACAAGAGAAACAGCTGCAAGGTAGGCTTTTAGATTTTTACTATTTTGCACAACACACTTTGTGCAGAGAATATGCACAGGGCAGAAGTCGTCTCTCGTTGCATCGAACGAGCAAATGATTGAGAAAATACATATTAAGAAAATCTTGCAGACTTGATTCTTGATCCCTTCCTTAGAAGACATGGTTCTATTAAAGAACACGCAGCAGAAGGAGGGGCTGCCCTCAGGCCCAAATTGAAATAATACTGGAAAGTTATCTGACCCATTAAAGATCGGAAATAATCACATTTACACTGGCCTTTCTTGGGTTAGGCATCGAGTCTCATGAATCGATTTATTCTAGGATAAATATTTCCTTAAGGTGTGATGAAATTAATTTTCTGTTAGCTTGTAAGCGGACCTAAATGGGAATTTTCAGTGATTTTTGTCAATGTGAGTTACAGGAAATGTAGTCAACTAAAGTATAGAAAGATTTAGCTGACTACAACTAGATGAAAAATAAAATGACTAAAATGCAACAAAAATTAAATCATATTTTAGTCAAAAGATTATGACTACCATTATGACAAGAAAGCCACTGAGAAAGCTGAGACTCTGTGCTTTCAGACAGTGTTTATAGGACCATTCTAGTATATATTTTCACAGAGATATGAATGAAAATGTCATGTAACACATGACAGCATGGAATGCATCCTCTACGGGTTAAAGTGGTAATTCTAACTTTCTACAAATAATGAATTTTACAATGATGATCATAAAAACAGTAAATGTTTTACTTCAACTACAAACGTAGCTAGTTCTTGTAGTAGACAAGGGAGGAAAAATTAAACTGATGAGTTCGTGCATAGAACAAGTATAGAACAGTAATGCATAGAATGTGCGTTGTAGATGATCCTGTGATCTCTTTGCTTCAGCGAATCATCAAGATATTTTAATATTTCAAAATCTAATTTCTTGTCCCAGCATTGGTCTCAAAGGTAAGAGGGGTTCAGTGTTATGGTGTGGAAGTGCTTGTGTGAAGAACTTACACGTTGTGGAGAACACACCAACCACAGTGAGGGTCTTTGGAGCCCAAACAATCTCCACAAGTGGTGTACTGCTCGCAGCTCTCCACTGGAACCCTCGCCAACTGCAGGCAAACATAATAGGGAAAGGATCAGCTACGTTATAATAAAGAAAAAAACATACATTAAAGTTAAACTGTGTTTCTTCAATTTTAAATTGGTGCTCTGCCAACAGTCAGAGTGTGTTTTTGTGGGGTGTGTCTTTGTGCATGTGTGTTCTGGCCAGTGACTCCAGGTTCAGTCGCGTGTGACAGCCTCCAGTCAAGCATACAACAGCTGAGGACTTGCAAGGCATGTTGGGACACCTGACAGGTGGCTGTGGCGACAGAACCTGATTGACGGCTGACCTCAGAACAGCTACAGGAGGCTGAGGACAAAGACACTTATGAGAAAGGAGATCCTCAGGTCTGCAAAGTCTGTTCAGCAGGGCCTTGTAGCAATGTGACAGGCTTGTGGGTGTGTGAGCATGTGTGTATCACCCCAACACCGCACCACCAGCAGCACCACCATCCTGGATGCACCAACCTGATGATAGGCTACAGATGTTATCTATGAAACAAGATCAAGTGTGTGAGTTTAGCCCCTCCACTTCAGTTAACGCTGATGACAGATGGTTCACAACATCGCCCCACCGGGCCTTACAATGTGCGAGTGCATTTCAAGATATTCACAGGAGATCGAGTGTGTTTCAACGTGTGACGGACAGATTGCTAGCATATGTTCGCAGAGCTGGTATGCAACAAAGTGGGCATGTGTGTTGGAACGCACACATGTGCTGCAAGTGTCAGCGCTGCGTTTTAACTTTTCTACACCAAAGAGCCCAAATCTCAGCCGCCTGATTTGTATTTCATCACGGGAAAGGTCGCATACAGTTGAAACCAGATATTTAAATGCTGGACAAAAAGTTACAAAACATTTTTTTTTCCCTCGCTGCCTGAGTGCACCAGCACCCCCTACAAATAAATACCCCCAGAAAAAATACCCCAGACAGCATATCCTACTTTACAGATGGGACGGTATTCTTAGCCTTGCAAAATTCTCCCCCTTTCCTTTAAATTTAAGGATTGTCATCATTGTCAAACACTTTAATCTTAGTTGCTTCAGGTCTCAGGAACCTCTAAATCCAAATCCACTTTATTTATAAAGCACATTTAATACAGCAAGTGCTGTACATACTAAAATAAAAAATAAATAAAATAAAACAAGACATCCACCAGACAATTTGAGAAAAGATGTGTTTTTAAAAGAGACTTAAAAATGGGAAGTGAAGATGCCGGTCTGACGTTTAAAGGCAGTGCGTTCCAAAGTTTGGGAGCCAGACCAGAAAAGGCTCTTTCTCCTCTAAATTTTTGCCTAGTTTTTCAGACAACTAAAAGCAGCTGGATGGGTGATCTAAGCGCCCACGAAGGAAGATAAGGTTGGAGTAGATCCTTGAGCCACAGAGAAGCCAGACCATTCAAGCATTTATAAGCTAACAATACAATTTTAAAATTAATTCTGTGATGCATAGGGAACCAATGGAGAGAAGCCAGGACAGGTGAGATATGTTCATATCTCTGCATGCAGGTAAGAACACGGGCAGCAGCATTTTGAACTAGCTGAAGCCGTGATAGAGATGCTTGTGTCAGTACTGGTTTCACTGTGGATAATGACTCTCTCTACCAGCTTCAGCCACCATCTTCACAATGTATTTTGCCTTTCCTCTCAGGTTGATACATACGTTTTGCACCAAAACATGGGACACAAGGCAGGTTTCCTTCCCGATGGTTGGAGATTCACATGGCGTTTAAGGCTGTACACAATTAATTGGATAGATGAACGTGGCACCTTGAGTCATCAGGATATCGTACCTGAGGATTAACCATGTTTGTGGAGGTCCACAGTTCTGTTCCAAATATCTTGGCTCATTTCTTTTTAATTTCCTATTGTTCTCACCCAAGGAATCAAAGATTTTCAGGAGCTGTTGAAAGGCAAAGTAATCTTACTGTATGAAACTTGGGAATTTGAAGAAACTATTGCAGTATTTGTAGAAACTAACAAATAAAACAGGAAATATTTGGTTTGATTTAATGTCAGTGGCATTAAAATAATGTGTCCTTTCATAGAGTGTATCTAAATATCTGGTTTCAACTGTTTGTTTGTAACAACTTTTAATAAAACGCGAGAGCTGATTAGTGAGTCAGAATTCAACAGGCCTTGGGGACAAAGGAATGCAGTCATTAAACAGGCCTTGGGATTCCTCCATAAACATGACGAGACTTGTTTTTTTTGGTTGACGGTTACTTGAAGGTCTAAGCACCAAGGTTGGAAATTGGAACCAAACACTGGCCAAATACCAATAAATTTCTCAAGTGATAGAAAAATCTAGTCATCCCACAAGCCACAGTGGTAGGTGAGTAGTTTGAACAGAAAAGCAGCAATTCCATGACTGGCCTGTTGGGGACAGATATGTGCATGAGCTGCCATTGGACCACTACAAATACAGTTAGGAGAAGAAGAGGAACTGAGAAGTAATTATGCATTACATTCTTGGCATAAAGCTGTTGTCGAAAAACCACCAAAATTTCTCAAGAGGAGCCAGGGGATAAATCTAAAGTTAAACAGCCGCTTAATAAGAAGTTGGAAAGAACTGAGGTTATGCAACGGAATAGCTTTTGACAAAAGTAACCAGAAGATGTTTTTTTCCCATTTCGTATTTTTGCACCTTTTTTGCACTGTTGAATAGTTAGGATTAATTGGAATGTATGTACCTGACTTGAAATCTGTATTGTTCGATTAAACTGACTTTGTAAAAGGCCTTGAGACGACATGTGTTGTGAATTGGTGCTATATAAATAAAATTGAATCGAACTGACTTTTGACCTGACTTTTTCAGACGCTTCATATTTAAAGTAAGTTGCTGTAATGTAGTTGTGCCTGCTTAATGTAGATATGATTCCAGTAAAACTTTCTCAAGAGGAGCCAAGCGATGAACCTGAAGAAGTGGAAAAGAACTGATGATAGCGAGCAACCAGTCAATGTTTTCCGGGTTTACAATTTGGTACTTCTGCAGTTCTGTTTTTTTTTTAGCATAGCTATTTTAGGACCTCTTGCACCTACCCCAGTACTATGACAATTAAGAATATTCTATTCTACTTGGACAACCAATAATTCTAAGCAATTTATCTACATTCAATGGAAATAGGATGCAACAATTACTCTTTACAAAGGAATTACAATTAAATGAAATTATGTAAGATATCTGAGCATGAATATTTATTTCCCTAATTCGTTAAAATACTTAAGTACCATGAGAAATCAACTGACATGCCATGGTAAGGACCATGGGTACAAACTTGTTTGTTTACAGGTGGAAGTGGAAAGCACAAACATGTGGGTAAGAAAGAGGCTTTCGGGGCCAGACACAGTTTTCCAGAGTATGAAGGAATTTCCACATTATCCCCATTAATGCATTAAAGAGTTCCTTTAGAATATTTAGCAAACTCAAAAGAAGCGCATCATAGTACATGCTGTTGGTCAGTACATTTATAGGCTGAAAATAGAAGTTCTTTATTTTTATGCATTTAATTAAATGGGAAAAGGCTCTGATTTTTCTTTATTTACCTTGACGATCACTGATCAAAGCCAATCAATGGAAAATTGGCAAGTTCCTTGACTCTAGACGGATAAATGATACACCATAAAAAATAAAGTTTTTTTTATGACAAAGACAAACATTGGCTTGTAAAATACTTGAGTGAAAATTTGTCCCAGAATTTTAATTTCCACCTCTGAACAGAAAAAAAAACAATCCATGGCTTCCAGACGTCTATTTTATCAGGCCCTGTTTTATCCCTCCATGCTCTTCCTGTTTTTCCACCATCATCATCATCCTTCTCTGAGCACCACATTCATTCTTTATATTGCCAGACACAAGCAGTTACTTCCTCAGTTTCAGATCAGTATAGCAGAACCCACTACAGTAGCTTTGTGGCTGGCTTTGAGCCCAGAGAGAAAGATAGATGAAATGATGCAAATGAGCATTGAAAGGAGCTGGAAGCGAAGAGAGAAGGAGGAGGTCAACTCCTAGAAGTGCACATGGGATGGATGAGTGGAGGAAAAGTGTAATTGAAGACACACACAGGGTGAATAGGCAAGGACATTTTACTGAGTAGATGGAATACGGTGGCAGACACCCACTATGCGTTACTGTCAAACTGAACCAGAGTGTGGTTCTCATCTTAAAGGGGTGATGAAAGCAAGATAGAATTAAGTACACTGCTGTCTTTGATTACACAGGGAGGACAGAGGTGGAAAAGGAGCGTGCACAAGGGAACAGATGATGGATATTAGGCTGAGAGCGAGAGGACATCCCACAGGATCCCTTAGTGATTTAACAAAAAAAGAAAACAGAGACAGGGAGAGATTGTATGTTCCCAATATCACCATGGTACCATCCCATTCCCGTTTCCTTCTTCATAAATCATTTTGCCTGTTATTAAGGACAATGGTTTACATAAATCATGCTAACATGAAGAATCTTTGGTAGGCTGCTATAATCTTATCACAGCCCTGTGTTGTAATAGTCATGGCCTGTCATTCACAATTGTGTCTCAGCTCATAATGGTGAAGACTTGGTGCTATTTAGTGGTGGTGCCACAAAGTTGTTAATGTGGCGGGCGGACCCATCATTGTTGCTTTTCCCAGTGGGGATATAAAATGCTTGGAGCTGGGAAAGCACAAACTGCAAGTGGACAAAAATATGTGTGTGTGTGTGTGTGTGTGTGTAGGAAATGCTGTCTAACCACAGACACACACAGATCCTCGCTCTCTTCCAATTCCTGTCCCTCTTGATGGCTCTTTTAATGAAAGCCAATTCCAGACAGTGCGCCACATTACTCCTTAAAATGACCTTATAAAAAAAGCCCACCATCTCCCCTCTCCAGCAGTGGCCTTATTTACAACAGCAGCCGCTGCTGTAACTCCACTCTCTTTCCCTGCCCCTCCTCCTGTCGACAACCCTCCCTTCCTAACTGTATCACTGTGCCATGACATCTCCTTTCTCTAATAAACTTTCCACCTTTCCTCTCCAATCTGTTTTTACAGAGTGCCGTCACCTGCCTTTAAACATCCAGCTAAAAGGCCTTGCAATGGTCACCCGCTCCTAAAACCCAGAGGAAGTGTAAAGCTTTCAACACAGCTTTTCATTGCTTGTAAAATCTAAAGACATATAAGGATTGGCCTTGCTGGACGGTCTTTTATTCTATTTATTTAAAAACTGAAGGGGTCTACAGTACAGTGGAAAAGGATGAGGAGACCGTGTGCGGATCTGGTCAGAAAGACCATCATATATGAACACCTTGTATCTCAAAACATCATCCATTTCACTTTATTTCTTAAAACCCAATCATATATGGTTATAATGCTTCTGATAGAGGATCTGTGGAGATTAGGGTGATGGTAAAGAGGCATTTTAAACATAAACACCTGAAGCTTATTACATAAAAAGAATAATCAAAATACAAGAGGAAACCTGCAAAAAGCTGGTCAGCAATTATAAGAGAATTATTTTCATAAAATGTAAAAAAAAAAAAATTCACAATTGACAATCCAATTATACCGTTTTACTATCTATTCCAGGGGTATTATCTTTGCCAGGGGTATTAATAGCTTTGGGCTTCTCTTTAAGTGCTGCCTATTTAGAAAACAGTAGCTAAGTCTAACAGCCTTCAGAAATTCTGAAATAAATTACCATGTCTTTTTTTCTTCATTTTTGTGTATGTTGCATTTATTTAGACTTCACGAGAGTTGTGCATCTCTCAATTAATAATAGCTAAAACACACAAGAATCTACAAGAAGTATCCAGTCTCGGTTAGTGCAGATTACACATTTCTGGTAGGGGATCTGGAGGCTACATGGTTCCATTTTAGATTCTTCCCATGGTCTGCAGCTTCACACTCTTGCAAGAATTTATCTTTTGCAACACTTTTAAGGGATCGTGCAAAGGATTTTATATTCTCTTTGGAGGTTGTATAGTAATGTGTAAATGAAAGATTGAAGAGCTAGAAATAATCAGAAGTGCCAATAAACAATTTTTTTTTCCTGACTATCAGCAGGTTTCATATGCAGGGCATAAATATCAGACTCTGAGGTTGGGATTAGTGAGAAACCTCTAGACTTTTCCCTCTCTGAATTCAAGGGACCTTTCTGTTAGGTTTTCAAGCTTCAAACATGGAAAATTCAACTTCTGAGTAAATATGAAACTGCGATGGCATTCTACAACTAATCAAGCCGTGCCAATCGATACACGCATTTGTTCCCCAAGCCCAGCTGTACTACTGTTTAGATTCTCTATCAGTAAAATGGTATGTGGAAAACCTTTGTATTTACCGAGTTGGTACGTGTTAGAAGAGGTCTGAAAATCTAAGCTTTAAACCATCAGCTTCAGGGGCAAAAAGAGGGCAAATTTAACAACCATTATCGTCATCTGTCATCACTCCTCTTTGTGGCCTCTACTCTGTCAAGCAACATTAACCCACAGCTTTATTATTTCAATAACCATCAATCAGTTTTCAACTTCTCCTGGATTAATTCAAGCAGATAGTAAAAAAGAAATCAATGTCTTTCCATACAGCCACTAAATGCCCCAGGATGACAGAGGAGCTGAAATCATAACAAACACACTGTTTACTGGGCTGCAAAAGTAGGTGCAGTCTGAGTTGTGGTTTTATTGATGGTGGCTTTTTTTTCGTTTTGCTTTGACGTTAGATCATCTTGCCAACAGCGTTTCATTAGCAACAGCAGAGGTACGATCCCCCAACTACCCCTGAGGTGCGGTGTAAAAACATGGCTGAACACAAGGTATTCCTGTTATTAGCAAGACACTTCTACCAGCACTGGACTACCTGCGGAGAGCAAGTGTATGCACGTGTGTGTGTGAGTGTATACGTCCAAGCGGGGGGTCATATCAAAGACTGGGCTAGTATGAGTGCATTGAGTGGATTGTAAGGGGCTTAGGAGATCAATGGTAGGCTCGGCTGGGCTTGATGTGTTGACTGATTTAAGCTATGCTGGGAGGCAAACACGACTGGCAGAATTTGGCCCAGAGATGGCGAGGTACGACTAAAACGAACCGGTGGGACAAACATGAGAAACTAACATTACATAATTTTTTTGTGTGCCACTGAACATTATCTACTGCCATGTTGAAGATGATGAAAGATTGCTGCCACAATCCAACTGTGGCACTGACAGTCATTTTCTGCAGGCCTGTTTTATTAAATTAGGCCTTTACAGTGGAACAAAATAGTCTCCACAGTGATAGCTGTGATATCTGACAACTCCCTCCCTCCAGCATTTGCACCTGCCAGCCTTTCTCATGCTCTTGCTATCTTTATGTGTCTCATATCGTGGTTTGAGCACAGTTCTCTGTTCAGCTTTTGTTTTCTCTATACAATTCATCCTTTTTTATTATCTTGGTCTGTTTTAACTGCTCCTTTTGTCTCTCTCATCTGAAATACTGTTTTGATTACAATTCCAACAAAAACAAGAGGCAGATCAAGCAACCCATTTATTTGTTTGAGTGTGCATGTGTGAAAAGCATGACAGAGTCAACACAGTGTATGTAGAGCACATAAATACATTGCATGCACCAAGAGACTAACACAGTAGCTTCTTCTCATTAAAAACATTTGGAAAGTGTTGAATCCATCCTTAGCTGCAAATATTAAGGCATAAAACAAAACTAAACATATTTTGTGCTTTCTATAATCTTTTGTTGTTCAAAGCAAAAGTTTTCTTTTGCAGAGATACAAAGACAACAATGAAGAGAATGCAGTAAAGGATGCAGACATTCATCGTTCTTCATCACCATCTTCCTCGGATGGACCTTTCTATTACCTCCTCCAAAATAAACTAATCTGCAGCTATAGGTCAATATACTATCACCCTGTGTGCAGCCATTGTTCATTATAATCTGTCTGAGGAAAACTTGGACAAAGAAAAAGAACGACACAGGTTTGAAAACAAAAAAACAGCAGAAAACAAAGAACTAGAACAGGAGGATTGTAACAAGAGAAAAAAATGAAGAAAAAGGTAACTGTGGTCGGCTGAGGTATCGAGGCCTAGGGGTCTTCTAATTAAGCGAGGATGCGAGCGGCCGTCTACTTGGTAAATGACTCTGTCACTTTAGTAAATGGACTTGGTGAGGAGTGAGGAGCCACATAGCTGGCATTTCTATTAGCACGGCCAGGCGAGCCACCACCATTTACACCAGCTGAAAGAAACAGAGGAGAAAAAGAAACAAGCGACCAGTGGACAAATTCTGCTTTTCCTGATTAACTCTCATAGGCAGCCGTGGGAGTGGCACGCCTGATTTGAATGAATAGAGATGAATATGTTTAAAGGAGATCTGTTAAAGTTGGGGGCGCTTTACGCATTTGTGATGTGCCACCTGTCGCTCACAATCACCATAGCAGCCAAAGACAATCAAAAGCGAGAAGGCTGGTATGGAATTCTTACTGTACGAAATCCTTGAGGAAAAATACGCTACGTTTCAATGGATTTACACAAAATTCCAAAACAAGTAAGTATAACATGATCTAGTGGCCTTAAATGAAAACAGAGGAGCAACAATTATTCCTACTACAAAGTACAACATATAATAGATACAAAGTATAAAATTTTACCAGCATCACATTGTTATCAGGTACATAGTAGTCATTTTCTTTCAGCCAGTTGCTGAGTAGTGTGCAGCAACAGGTGCAGGCGGGGCAGGACTGCATCTCCCTATGCTTTACAAAGCCGTAAAAAACTGCCGTCCCTACGACAATTTCTTCGGCCCCTCATTTACAGGACTTTAAACCATATGATGGAACATTTTTGTGTTTTTTAAACTATTTGTTTAAAATCTTGAAATGCCTTAATGTCAGTAACCGGCCCATCTCTAATCACGACACATGGATAGAGGATGAAAATGATATATGATGCTATAAGTTTTTATATTTATTTATGTATACACAGAGTAAAATGTGCAGCCATGATTAATGTGTGAACCTCAGCCAAGGTCCAGGAGAGCCTTAAAGACCCAAAAGATTGTTAGGATTGTCGCAAGACGATTGCGATAAACACCACAGTAAAGCATTTACTGTCTTCTTTAGAGGCTTCACTCAAGTTCTTTCCTTCTCTAATCTTTAACTAAACACAGGAGAAAAATGTACCCATCTACTTTCTCCTATTTGGTACTTTATAACTGGATCTGGCGAGCGGTAGTGTGCATGATTCTGAAAGGGAATCAGATCCAAATTCAAAACAAGTCCCTCTTTTACCATCCATTGTTCTACACAGCGTGGCGTCTGGTTAAGGCACGAGAATCGAAACTGTGTGCCATTTGGAGCATTTCCACAGGCCATGCCAGCTTTGATTGGCCTTGTTCCACCACCATCAGTCAGAGCCACATCCTTCTGCCCCAATCACTGTCGAGCAACAGGAGGAACCCACTGTATGGCCGCTTGATGGTGATTGAGAAGAAAAGCGAGTAGGGGGAAGAGAGAAACTATTAACATCCCTATCCATCTCACCCCCTTGCCTAAGCATATCATCCTGCTCTATCGCACCATCCTCTGGGAAAAGACGGCCGGGTGGAAGCAGAAAGATGAGAGAAAGACAGAGCTATCTAGTGGCAGCTGGACTTCCATTAAGGCTGATAGCATCAAGCACAAGACAAGTGTCTGAGCACACTTCTCTAACGAGGCGCATAAACACACAAAGCATTTAAAGAAATGTGAAAAATCACAAGAGAATGATACTTGAAAAGAAAAGGGGTGGTGAGGGGAAAAGCAGGAAACGTAATTAAGAGAATAAGAGGAAGGAAAATGTGAAACACTTTCCCTCCGGTAATGGCAGAGACTTGGTGAATCTCCTATCATGGTTCTGAAGGAATTATAAGTACACTCTCAGTTTTTCTCTAGCTTTACATCAGAGGAGAGAAGGGCTTTGAAACTAACATTTGTAAACCAACAGACAAGTTTAAGAACAGAGCATTTTCATTGTTGTAGAGGGAGAGACCAGAAGAAGAAACTTTTAAATTAGGAAGTGTTTAAAGCATAAGGAGAACTACAGGTCCTTCTCAAAATATTAGCATATTGTGATAAAGTTCATTATTTTCCATAATGTAATGATGAAAATTTAACATTCATATATTTTAGATTCATTGCACACTAACTGAAATATTTCAGGTCTTTTATTGTCTTAATACGGATGATTGTGGCATACAGCTCATGAAAACCCAAAATTCCTATCTCACAATATTAGCATAATTCATTCGACCAATAAAAGAAAAGTGTTTTTAATACAAAAAACATCAACCTTCAAATAATCATGTACAGTTATGCACTCAATACTTGGTCGGGAATCCTTTTGCAGAAATGACTGCTTCAATGCGGCGTGGCATGGAGGCAATCAGCCTGTGGCACTGCTGAGGTCTTATGGAGGCACAGGATGCTTCGATAGCGGCCTTTAGCTCATCCAGAGTGTTGGGTCTTGAGTCTCTCAACATTCTCTTCACAATATCCCACAGATTCTCTATGGGGTTCAGGTCAGGAGAGTTGGCAGGCCAATTGAGCACAGTGATACCATGGTCAGTAAACCATTTACCAGTGGTTTTGGCACTGTGAGCAGGTGCCAGGTCGTGCTGAAAAATGAAATCTTCATCTCCATAAAGCTTTTCAGCAGATGGAAGCATGAAGTGCTCCAAAATCTCCTGATAGCTAGCTGCATTGACCCTGCCCTTGATAAAACACAGTGGACCAACACCAGCAGCTGACACGGTACCCCAGACCATCACTGACTGTGGGTACTTGACACTGGACTTCTGGCATTTTGGCATTTCCTTCTCCCCAGTCTTCCTCCAGACTCTGGCACCTTGATTTCCGAATGACATGCAGAATTTGCTTTCATCCGAAAAAAGTACTTTGGACCACTGAGCAACAGTCCAGTGCTGCTTCTCTGTAGCCCAGGTCAGGCGCTTCTGCCGCTGTTTCTGGTTCAAAAGTGGCTTGACCTGGGGAATGCGGCACCTGTAGCCCATTTCCCGCACACGCCTGTGCACGGTGGCTCTGGATGTTTCTACTCCAGACTCAGTCCACTGCTTCCGCAGGTCCCCCAAGGTCTGGAATCGGCCCTTCTCCACAATCTTCCTCAGGGTCCGGTCACCTCTTCTCGTTGTGCAGTGTTTTCTGCCGCACTTTTTCCTTCCCACAGACTTCCCACTGAGGTGCCTTGATACAGCACTCTGGGAACAGCCTATTCGTTCAGAAATGTCTTTCTGTGTCTTACCCTCTTGCTTGAGGGTGTCAATAGTGGCCTTCTGGACAGCAGTCAGGTCTGCAGTCTTACCCATGATTGGGGTTTTGAGTGATGAACCAGGCTGGGAGTTTTAAAGGCCTCAGGAATCTTTTGCAGGTGTTTAGAGTTAACTCGTTGATTCAGATGATTAGGTTAATAGCTCGTTTAGAGACCCTTTTAATGATATGCTAATTTTGTGAGATAGGAATTTTGGGTTTTCATGAGCTGTATGCCAAAATCATCCGTATTAAGACAACAAAAGACCTGAAATATTTGAGTTAGTGCGCAATGAATCTAAAATATATGAATGTTAAATTTTCATCATTACATTATGGAAAATAATTAACTTCATCACAATATGCTAATATTTTGAGAAGGACCTGTTTTATTCTTTGTTCCACTGTCAAATTTGGAAACTCCTGAGTTACCTCATCTACACCATACAAGGTTATTAGTGTATACTGTGATATAATCTACATTTGCATTGGAGATGGCAACAGTTTGATCTGACATCAAACCAGATACTGACATCATTGTGCTGCTGAACAGTCTGAGGGCTGCAGAGTGAGGACTCTACATTGCCTTCTTCTCAGATGTTTTTGAAGTGAGAGCAAAAAGAAAATAAACTACCAAGGATGTGTTTTGTGAAAGATTTAGTGTCGAAAATTATGTTGGACTGTTACAGTACTAACAGGAGAAAAGCTCAATATAGGAGTGACAAGGAACTTCAGGAGACAACAGAAAGGGCGTGGGGAATACAGAAAGTTGATTTAATATCATTTTGACCTTTTGACTCCTATTTGCTAAATGTGTCAAACTGGAAAACACAGGCCGCTTGTTTAAAGACTCAAATAAAAAGAAGGAATTATTTACAACTTAGACAATATGACAGAGACTGTAGGAGTTAGCGGTGCTAACAGCGCTAATGGTTCTTATTGCTAATAAATCACTTGTAAAACAGTTTAGACATTTAGACTCTTTACTATATTCAACTACTATTATTATATTGTGCTGTTTCATGTATCTACTCTTATTTGTTCACACATAAACATAGCATCACTACTTCTCATAAATATATCCGTTTAGTGCAAAAATGGTCATTCTGTGGCAATAAAATGAAGTGATTTTGTCATTGGTTCTAGTGTTTTCCTGCTTCTTTAAAAAATTCTACCAATGTTTTTCTCCTTTAAAATAGCGACAGAGTCAACAGCAGTAGCTTGTTTTTTAGTAGTAAACAAACTGAAATCTGTGTCTCAGTATTCTGTAGTTCAGTTTGAATGTGAATATATACGTGTGAATGGCACATTCTGATGTCATGTAATTGTCAATCATATAAATAATAATACGGTTGATGATATTTGAAAGTAATTGTATCAGTATAGCTGATTTATTTTTACTCAAACTCTATAACAAAAAACAACACTAAATGTTGATATGAAAGCAAATCAGAGAGAAAATTATCAGTATCAGCAGATATTTAAAACCCACTGTTTCATATCATTTCTAATTTGAATAACTAAAGACACTAAAAACCAATTTCTCTCAAATATTTTCTACTAGGTATTTATTTTCCTGATAAAATTAGGAGGAGAACATATGTTTGACTGAATCATACAATGACCATGTGAAACTTGGTATTTTAAACATCTATCTGCTATAAGAAATAGGCGTCTTTTTCCGGGATATTTGTATTCTTCTCAAAACACAGATACATTTTGCTTTGTAAAATGTGCTAGAGTGTGAATGAAGCCGCATACACACAGCGTGCAGCAGTGCATGATGAGCCATATTGTTAATCATACACTGTGAGAGCTCAGTCCTGTGCTGAGGAAAGGTGCTGTAATAGTTTGAACTCTTGTAATTGAGTGCCATATACCTACATGACTATACCCCCCACCACCATTTCACCCCAGCCCCTTCCTCCCAGTTCCTGTACTCCTGTGTCCGCCTCACTGCATCAGGTCTATTAACATTTCCATAACAATGACCATCTCCTTGGTAAAAGTCTGCATGTCTGGGTGTGGACACAAGAGCACTCTCAGAAGCTTTGCACCCCATCAAGCCAGTAGATGTAAAAGCTAAAAATCAGAGCACTCATAAATCTAAATGAAGAAAAGGGGATGCTTAATGCGCTTGGTTAATTAATATTAGCAAGAAACATAATAACTTTAAATAGTCTCTCCTCCTCTTTTATCTTACTCAGCTTGCAACAGTAGCCCACGCTTAAATGCCATATTATGTGCTTGTTAACTTCGGGATTTCCTCACTCAGCCAGAGTTTGACAAATTGTCGGAAATTCGTCTTGAAGCCACTTAGAACTGACTGATTACTTGTATCTAGCACAATGAAAAGGCAGTCTAGGCTGATGCAACCAGCTGCTTATTATGTGTGTTGATGTTACTCTGTGCTAATGTATTTGCTAACGAGACTGGCAGCGAACCAGTAATATGTGAATGTAAACAGATCAACACACACAAACACAGAGGACTGGTGTCTGAGGAAGTCCTTTGGGTAAGATAATACTTGATGAGGCCATGTTCAGAAACCCAACAACACAAAGCAGATCATTGTTTGTGATTGTAGTGGCTCATACCAGTAGCTAATAAATGGCACGAGAACTGTGCTTGTATAGTTAGGGGTTTGAGGCTTCAGACTCCTTTGAGAGATGAGGATTTTGTTGAAAAATTGTTTGGGTTAATCTTTTTTAAATACTGAATGAAGAAAGAGATAATGCTGTAAAATGTACAACATAGTCAATTCATAGACCAAGTAAATTCCTATAACTATGGATGTTGAACCTTTTATCAATTTTTATCAGTTTTGGACAATTAAATTTTTTTTCCACCAGTATAACGCTGTTTTAACTCCAGCCATCTCCATTTCAGCTCTGACTAGCTTTAATGTCCCAGCATGATGCTGCCACCACCGGTTTTTTATTACCATGGACAAGGTGTATTCAGGTCGATGTTCTGAGATAGTTTTTTACCATAGATATATTTAGACAGAGTTGGTCAAAATGTTTAATATTGATCTCATGTTTCACCTACCTCCACATATTTATTGTGTCCCCAACATGGCTTGTGACAAACTGTAAATTGCACTTTTTATGGCTTTCTCTTAACTACTCATTAATAAAGCCAACATTTCTAGAGTGCAGATTCTCAGATTCTTTGACCGGTGCTATGGAACTCTGCAGCTCCTCTCGAGTTACCATGGGCCTTTTGGCTGATTCTCTGAATAATCATGGTAGATTTGCAGTTCTGATTCTAAGAGAATGGCCTGAACAGTTCTTCTTGAGATGTTCAAAGCTTGGATATTGTTGTATAGCCTAACTCTTTTTTAAGCTTCCACACAACCTTCTCTCTGACTTTTCTGTGTCTTTCAGTCTTCTTGATACCGTTTTTTATGTGCAAGATGTAGCAACATTAACACATAAAGGTTGTCCTTATCCACATAATTTTCCACCATTGTATGAGGTATTTTTCCTTTTTCCAAGATGCTCTCCCTCTTGCTCCAAATGCAAGTCGCCTTCCTACACCAAAGCTGAATATTCATGCTTTCAGCAATTAGCCAGTGTTGCACACTACGGCACTTTTATATGCAATGGATATCTTGAAAGTAACAAGGATGTGTGCGGCCATGTGTGTATGACATTGAGGCCGAGCAGAAAAAGGGGAAAAACTGCAGCCGAGGCATCAGAAGCAGTCACAGCTTCCTAGCTTTGACTATAAAACAAAAAGGGAAGTGATTTGATGATGAAAAGTCTTGACTGAACCAAGACACCATGAGATGATTACTTACAGGGAGAGTTTTGCTCAAGAGATGCTTCAAAAAGTTGGTATTGACTCAAAGGGTGACATTGCTTTTATTGCAGCTCGCCGTGCAGATAAAACAACTCCAGCGAAGCACAACATCATCACTGCTAACCTGGAGAAAAAACTATGCATCAGTTAGAAGATGTGTGCACGGAATGTTTGCAGGTGACTGAATGGATCATTGTCGTTGATGCTTAGATTTTAAAAATGTCAGCAGCAGCCGACTTTGCTGTTTGCTCTGACACAAAGTGAATTCTGCCAAAGTGATAAACAATATGCTTTCCAGTGAAGGACACGACGCCAACAGAATGTCTGCAGTCAAAGTTAAGCTGATCTAAATTTCCTGGAATAACACACCGTCTCATCAAACGCATACACACACACACATAGCAGGCCGTCTGCTCCTGCTGTCATATCCTCCATTGATAATAACGACAGTGATGAATATAGCTGGGACTGAGTGAGTCATAAATCACTAGGGCTTGACCCCTAACTCTGACTCACGGCCCGGGCATCCATTTGTGTGAGTGTTCCTGCATATGTGTGTGAGGGGGGACCTGTGAGCTACGCATCACTGGATTGGACCACTGACACCTTAATGTTCTTGGCTTGTCTTAGGAACCCCCCACAGGCAACAAGCTGCACACACAGTGAAACTCACAGGGTAAAAACAAAGGTGTGTGTTGTGTATCCTTTTCCAGAAAAAAAACTGAACAACTATTTTCTCTCTAGACAACAAGACGTAAGCAGTCAGTTACTTAAATTAGGACCCGAGATGGCATTACACAGTCAGTGTGGAAAAGCAGTTACTTCCAATGAATACGTGCAGAGTTGCATAGTCATTGGAAGATGTAGACCCTTACCTATGACAATTTCCAACTCCAGCATGTTCCATGACAATTTGAGCTTGAAAGCTCAACATGATAAAGTATCAGAATCAGATTTATTGACCTAGACGGTGTGCGCAAGTAAAGATGCAATTTACAGTGTACAGACATTAAGTATTTTAGCCTTCCTGTTATCTGTTGAAAGTCTCGCTCTCTCTCACAGCCTGAACGAACATTCAGTGATTAGTGAGGCATCGGACTTTTGACTTTCCATCTGTATCTACAAATCGTCCAATTCTGGTCAACTGAAAGTTTCAAGGTGCATCTGCAATAATTCTACAACTGTTTCCACTTTAAAAAAAAAAAAAAAAAAAATCCATGTCTGTGATAATATGTGGACGTGGTGGGGACTAGCGATATCGAGAGATCATTACAAATCTGGGAATGGGATTAGTGGAAGGCATTTGAGAGGGGGGTGGGGGGTCAATTTAGGCTTAGAAAGAAGCATTAAGTGTGTGTGTGTGTATGTAGCAGCTAGAGAGGATTTTAAAAAGTAGGGATGGGGGGCACTGGCAGAATAGATGGAGGGTGGAGGATAAAGATGAGGGTAGGATGGAGGCTGAGTGAAGGGAATTGTCCCCTCGAGTCATTAGTGATGTTGGGGTTGGGGGCGGGAGGGTTTAGCTTGGAGGTCTGGCAATGGTAGAACCCCATTCTACTTAACCAAAGCCTGCTAACCATTAATGGGGATCAAACACAGCGAGATGAAGTAGTGAGTATATATGTGATAGATTAAATGTATGTGTGTGTGTGTGTGTGTGTGTTTGAGTGGGGACTTCTAAAGAAAAGGGCATGCTCAGTGGATAGAGGCAGAATGTCCTTGAGTGTGGAAGGCTGTATTGGGGTGTGTGTGTGTGTACGTATGAATAAACCATGTGAGCTTGAGCTTAAACTCTTATTTTGTGCTTGGGTCTATAAGTAACATTATGTGTCCAGGTTTTCAGTTGCCACAAAGTGTGTTTCATCCCACTGGTACATGTATGTTAATTCATTAGCAACTGGAGATGCACCAAATAATCAGCCAGAAATCACAATGATCCAGGTCAAATGGTGAAAACTTTAAACAAGTTTCTCCTATTGTTAAAATCAAAGAAACAAGGAACTCTGACTGTTTTAGGCTGTATGATCAATGACCAGCAAAGATGGTCTTCCTGTATATTAAGAAGAAGGTATTAATGGAGAAAATGGTCAGATTATAGACTGTATTACAAAAGCCCAAAAGGGTAAGTAATTTGCTTGCTGTGTAAAAATGATTTTGTTAATATCTCTGTGCTGCTGTCTTTAAGCCTTTGTTGTTTTACATGAGTCACATTTTCTTTAATATTTCTAATAAGGCTCCCGGTTGTTTGTAATAAATCTCAATATCTTTATTCTAAGAAACCATGACGTGTCGGTAGAATGACATTCTAATTAATACTCTCTAACTGTTGGCCTGAAGTCATACTGCTGTTAATTGATATTAAGTTGGTTTCATTGAGTTTTGTGGTTAATAACTTGAGGGTGTGATTATAAGTCAGTTGTGGGTTTTCCTGTGATGAGTTATTGCATATTTTTGTAAACATTTTCTGGTTTGGAACAGGACTGGTTAAAAGGGACTTCTACTGTTTTATGTGATAGGACAGCGGTACAACAGTGGATTTTTAAATTTTACAATATGTACATAACCCGTGGTAAATTTACATTAAACAATAATATGTGCTGTTAGCTTTCATACCTTGTTGCAAACTTAATGAGGTAAAATGTTTGTGGAAGTCACTAGGAGTTTATGATTCTCATAACGGGCCCCGACACCGCAAATTACAGGAGCTATGTGCTGGTTAATTTACAGTAATATGGATCCACCTAATGGTGCATTCAAAGGAATAACAATGACTTTAAAGGCAGGTAAACACCTTTACAGTAGTTAGGGGTAGAATCGGTGAGTCCATGTTAAACTATACGCAATAAAATTATATTTTGTATTTTTTCTGTCTGACATTGTTTAGTTTTAACAAATACAAAAAAAGTTTGGTTTCTAAATATAACCTGCACTGCTCACTTTAAAACAAAGCTGCGATACGATCCACTCAAATGAAGCACAGCAACCTATCCCACTGAACGTTTCAAGCACACATCTATCACAGTAAAACGCTGCAAGTTAATACAGAAACTTAGGTGTCTCCAGGGACTTCCTTCCTAACACTGGAGCTGGAATCAACTCTGTTCAAAGGGTTCACTGTCTTAAAGCAAGCTTCAATGAAACACTTCAATGCCCAGCTGCTCTTTTTGGAGTCAAGAGCTGGCTCATGGCTAAACACAAACGGGCAGACACTCCCATGGTCATTTGATTAAGATGATTAGTAGAACATCATGTTTCAATAAGCAGTTCACCAGCAGGAGTTGAGACCTCTCCAGACGTAGTTTGGTTCAGCACATCTGAACCAAACTACCCAGCTCTTACTTTAATAATGTATAACTAAAGAAGAAGCAAGGCTCAGCTGTGGCAAACTAAAGAATAGGAATGAGTGCCTTGAACTGATACCGTACTGATAACCGGTACCTGGGAATCGATACCTGTACTCAATGGTACCAGTTTTCAGTACTTTAGTGAGTGTTTATGTGGCAATAAATATCATTTTGTTTAACAATAAAATCTCAAAAATGTTTAATTTAACAGTTATTTCTCAATATATAAACTTTAATGAATGCATCAAAACAACATCCAGCTGTTTGTATTGTAACATCTCAGTTTTTTCAAACATTTCTCCAACATGAAAACCCTGAGTTGTAGCCGTAGATCTGAGACAAATATTGCAGCGAGCGTAATCTGCATCGCATTTTGAAAAGTGGAGCCATACTTTCGAGCGCTTTCTATCAGCCATACTTTGTTGATGGTACCAGCAGCTACTGACCCCATTACGTTCTTGTGGGTCCAATGCTGTATTCATGTCCGGCATGGATAGGTACCGAAATGTGGTACAATTTGATTTTACATGAGTCTGTACTCGGTAGTACTGATGGAATTTGGTCGGTACCCACAAAAGTACCAAATTCAGTACCCATACCTACTTTTACCAAACAAAGCACATACTTTATATAGATAGGAATGGGCCTGTTAGCGGTAGAAAAGTACAGGGGTTGGACAATGAAACTGAAACACCTGGTTTTAGACCACAATAATTTATTAGTATGGTGTAGGGCTTCCTTTTGCGGCCAATACAGCGTCAATTCGTCTTCGGAATGACATATACAAGTCCTGTACAGTGGTCAGAGGGATTTTAAGCCATTCTTCTTGCAGGATAGTGACCAGGTCACTACGTAATACTGGTGGAGGAAAACGTTTCCTGACTCGCTCCTCCAAAACAACCCAAAGTGGCTCAATAATATTTAGATCTGGTGACTGTGCAGGCCATGGGAGATGTTCAACTTCACTTTCATGTTCATCAAACCAATCTTTAACCAGTCTTGCTGTGTGTATTGGTGCATTGTCATCCTGATACACGGCACCGCCTTCAGGATACAATGTTTGAACCATTGGATGCACATGGTCCTCAAGAATGGTTTGGTAGTCCTTGGCAGTGATGCGCCCATCTAGCACAAGTATTGGGCCAAGGGAATGCCATGATATGGCAGCCCAAACCATCACTGATCCACCCCCATGCTTCACTCTGGGCATGCAACAGTCTGGGTAGTATGCTTCTTTGGGGCTTCTCCACACCGTAATTCTCCCGGATGTGGGGAAAACAGTAAAGGTGGACTCATCAGAGAACAATACATGTTTCACATTGTCCACACCCCAAGATTTGCGCTCCTTGCACCATTGAAACCGACGTTTGGCATTGGCATGAGTGACCAAAGGTTTGGCTATAGCAGCCCGGCCGTGTATATTGACCCTGTGGAGCTCCCGACGGACAGTTCTGGTGGAAACAGGAGAGTTGAGGTGCACATTTAATTCTGCCGTGATTTGGGCAGCCGTGGTTTTATGTTTTTTTGGATACAATCCGGGTTAGCACCCGAACATCCCTTTCAGACAGCTTCCTCTTGCGTCCACAAGTAATCCTGTTAGATGTGGTTCGTCCTTGGTGGTATGCTGACATTACCCTGGATAGCGTGGCTCTTGGTCACAGATGCGCCAGCAAGACGTACACCAACAATTTGTCCTCTTTTGAACTCTGGTATGTCACCCATAATGTTGTGTGCATTTCAATATTTTGAGCAAAACTGTGCTCTTACCCTGCTAATTGAACCTTCACACTCTGCTTTTACTGATGCAATGTGCAATCAATGAAGACTGGCTACCAGGCTGGTCCAATTTAGCCATGAAACCTCCCACACTAAAATGACAGGTGTTTCACTTTCATTGTCCAACCCCTGTATTCCAAGGCTTTCAAATATTGTAGGTATAAAACCGTTATAACCACTGTTGTGAAGGAACATGTTCGAATAAACGCATTCATAAGTGGAGCTCAATTTTTTGACTGTGCTATTTTATTTTACATGATGAACTTGAGGTGAACGCAGCTCATCCTGACCTCAATAAACGGTATTCTATTGCAAAGTGAATAAAATATTTTAACCATTTTGAGGTGTCAAACAACAGTAGGTAAGCAGCGAGCTGGTTAAGCTGTTCTGTATGTTTAAAATCCTTGTGTTTACTGCTAAACAATTGCATTTCCAATCATGCCAGGCCATGCCTATACATACAGCTTTTTTTCCTCCAGCAACCTATTTTACTGTAGACCATCAAGAAATATCTTCCCATTATGCTGAACCCCATTTCCGATCCTTTCTCCTCCCTCCGTCTCGGCATCCGTCACTCACACCGCTAATGAGACAGAAAAACGAGGGGAGCAGCTGGGCCTGGGGAGCAACAGAGATGCGACATGCTCTCCTCTTCCTCCTCACTCCCCTGCTTCTTCCTCCATCCAGCTCACCATTAAAACAGAACAACCTTCACCAGAGGTGGGGGGCTGCTAATAACCACTTGAACACACACACACACCACATGTGACCTGTAACATTCCCAATACATCTCTCTGTGAAATGTCTTGATTATAAGCAAACTGTCAGAGCGGTAATGTTTAGCTGGTGTGAATGTGTGCTGCCTTGCAATTAAATCCAGTGGGGATGCAATGTGCAGTGATCGTGCAGTGGGAAGGAAAGTTAACATATACACAAATAATGGCTAATGGGGGTGAGATTTGCTCTGGACACTTGGTAACAAGACTACTTTGGGGGAGCTGATGTTTCATTCCAATTAAATTGCGAGTGAATGTAAATCACCTGTAGTAAAACAATTTAATGAGGCTCACTGTTGATAGTTACATGTGTGTTTGTGTTTAACATGTGTAAGAACTTCCTGCACCTATTTCTGGATCCCAGCTGCACAGGCAGAGGTGTTGGATATAATATCTGCAGAGTGTTTCCAGCAATAAACTCACCTGTCTGTCAGTCAGAGTATAGATGTGCTGCAGGTCAGGGCTGAACAGCATGTCTCTCAGTAAAGGACTTCCTCCTTCGCTGACGGTCACCTTCTCATAAAGCACTGAAGGATGGTTGGAGCTCACAGAGTTCACCAAGATCTATGAAAATACACAGGAAACCCCATTCAAATGTGTACTGACGTAAATTGACAAGGGATACATTAAACACAGGCAAGAACGTTTTGCTGTAAACAGCTATACTTTTCCAATTACACAAAGTCTGAAGAAGATACTACACGTGTTTATGGTTATAATAGCAGCAAAGACTGTTTCAAAAGCCAATATTTGAAAAAAAAAAAAAAGCCTATTTTCGAGTGCACAGTTCTCAAACTTTATTACAGGCTTGACAAATTACTTTGTTAATTGAAATGTGGTCTACCCCAACAACCAAAAATGTATTTTAGGAAACAGTTCTGTCATAAACCCGCAGAGACGAGCACACTCTCTGAGCTGCCTTTGGTCATTCATAAATTACTGATCATGCCAGAAGCTGCACACATGAGAGCTTTAAAACAATTCTGACCATCATTGCCGAACCTAAGAGGGCATGAAGTGGAGCTCTTGCCGCGTCAATACAGAGCATAAAACACAAATCATACTTTATTTTCAAGCATAACTGCTGCTGAAGAAACTGATTGAGAATGCACTTATTTGGAATAAAAACCTGCTTGGCTAAAGCATAAGCAAACAAACCTAACCATGTTCAGGAGCAAACATCAGCATGCTCACCAAACAGCCTGTATGGAAACACTCAGATTTTATTTCTTAGCTTCCGTGAATAATTTGCTCAGATTTGGAGCGTAATGGTGCAGATACAAGACAGGAGATTGGCTGGCAGAGATGGCTGTGTGCCAAATCCATCTCAGCAGCAAATGAAAAGTGCAGAGCGACAGTGGTGGGGGGTGGGTTGGGGCAAGCATCGCCTCTGTATTACCGAGCTTTGTAGGCCGGTGCCGCTATCAGCACACAGTGACAAGGGAAAATGAACCTGAACACACACACACACACACACACACACACAAATAGGTTCACATACACACAGGTGAAAAAAAGGGTAGATGAAAGCTGACGTACACAGAAAGAGACAGATACATATAATAATGTTGTATGCACTTTGATGTGTACATGCACGCAGAGACAGAGGAAGAAACACATGGCTGGGTGCTGAAAACACACTATACAATGGAAGAATTTATTTACAATCTCACCAAAAGAAACCAGAGGCAACAATCCCATTATCTCCCTCTGCCTCTGTGTGAGCGTGTGTGTGCAACAAAGAGAGATAGAGAGATAGAGTGAAAGAGCTCATAAGGCTGTGATAAAGCACTGGAGATGAGAGGAAATATGGATGTTATTATCTAGATAATGGGGCCGTAAACAAAGGATACATTTCATTCAGGGATGGCTAGCAAACGCACATCGCTGCACAGTTTATATGTCCACACAAAGTGGTTGATATGCACAGGGAGGAAAAGAAATGCTTTTGTTCTCTGAACACCCAGCATCTGACAAATATGAGACTTTTCCAGTTCACTGGCTAATGACCAGTCCAAGCCTAGACTGGTTCTGGGCACAGAAAGATGAGATAATACAGAAAAAGAAAGACTGGCTTTTTCTGTCAGCCTTCCTGTTTTCTGTTTGACTCCATCTGCTTGTCAGTCTGTGCATTCTCTAGTTTGCACAATCCCCAAATTGCAAACTGATCACATCATCCAGTCTTTGTTTCTGTCCACACCTTTATTGCTCTCAGGATGCACATCTGCCACTGAGAATGCAGTTTATCTGCTCCACAGACATTTCTCAAGAAATGTGCTGGCAGAACAATCAGGACAAGAAAGATGAGAACACGGGACAGCGAGGGAGTGAGTTGGGTGACGTGTGAAAACATCGCTAATAAATCCTTTCAATCAATTTGTTCTACAGGCGTGGCAGCCAAGGCTGGCCGGAGGAACGGGCGGACAACAAAAGATTGAGGGAAGTATAAAGTGAACAAATGGGCGGAGGAATGAAAAGGTGGGTGTGTTGGATACGTAAACGTCTAATTAAATCAAACTCAATGACTGTGCCTTGGAATGCTGCGTTTAATCTAATAAGGTTAAGCAAACGTGTGTCCTGCCAAGCCTTGGTTGCATTTGTGTTGCTTTTCATATTCATCATGGAGCAGCTATTAACGTGCAAAAGACAGTTTGATTTACAAAACCAAAAGTTTATCCTTCCATCGTTGTCTATGCTCAGCTTGGTGAATGCACACAATCCAAGCTGAGAAATGAATTCAACAGTCTGCAGAGTGACAGGACAAGGTGCCTCAGTTTCATTGTTTCCTCTGTATTGTTTAGCTCTCTACTAAGTGCTTGATGGATGGCTTCACAGAATGATGCTGTGCTTGTGCTTTCGAAACAAGCCACAATCATATTCTCTTGTCGGCGTGTATAATGTAACATTAACAGACTTTAAACACATTTGAGGCATTGCTATAAGTAAGGGGGTAAGAAAAACAGGAAGGAGAACAAACAACAAATCACGTTAACTTACTGCCTTGAAAAAAAAATAGTGGAGTTCTTTTTTTTTTTTATTTTTTTATTTACATTACAAACACAAACCTTGATGTATTTAATTGGAGTTTTATGAAACAAATTTAAGTGGAAGCAAAAAAATTCAGTGTTTTCAAATAGTACAAATTCAAATCTGAAAAGTAAATAGTGCATTTATATTTAGCCCTTTTCATTCTGATACCCCCAAATAAAATCCAACGCAGCCATCTCAATACAGAAGTAATCAAGTTAGCAAATAGAGCCCACCTTTGTGTAATTTAATCTCAGTATAAATCAAGCACTTCTGTGAAGGCCCTGAGAGGTTTGTTAAAAACATAAGTGATAAAAAGAACATAACAGATTATGCAGCACCCTCATTCAAAAATGGGAAGAGTATGGCACAAGAGAAAACCTACCAAGACATTGCCGCCCATATAAACTGACAGACCAGGCCAGGCGAAGAGATGATTAATCAGAGAAGCAGCTAAGAGGCCCATGGCAACTCTAGAGGAGCTGGAGAGATGCATTGCTTAGGTGGGAGCAAATGTTAGCCTTTATGAGAAAACGGCAGGAAGATAGTCAGTGTTCCAAGAAAGCCACAAAAAGTCCTGTTTCCAGTTTGCAAACACGTGGAAGAAGCTGCTCTTTTCAGACCAGACCAAAACTGACATTTTTAGCCAAACATAACATTTAAAAGATCAAAGCCAGATGGTTCACCGATACTGAGAGAACCTCCAACTTACAATTCTTGTTTATTCCATTGGTGGTGATGGTTGCCAGCGGAAAAAGAAACTGGGAATAAACAGAGAGAAAGAAGATGTTTGTGCTCTCTGGAGAATGCTGTCCTTACAATACAGAAGAGAATGACATCTAAAATCTTATACAGTGAAAACGAAAAATCTTGTGAAAGGGTAACTTCAGCTGCAACCCTTTTAAATGGACCATTTCCAACTTTCCTCAACATCCCTATGGACTTTATTACCAGACATTCTGAAACCCTGCATAATCCCTGTGAGAGAAAATACGACTGCAAGTAAATAAACTAACACCAAACAATCACCACAATGTAACATTCCTGAATACCACCCATAATCCTCCTCCTACAACATCTAACATTCATTTCTCATCTGTGCTATTAGCATTAACATCTCCCCTCTGCCTGCCGATCCACCAAAAAGCCCCCGGTGTTGGGTTTTATCTGTGCCAGGCAGGCCTGGTTAGCTCCGATAGAAATACTGGATAGCTCGCTGATGATTGGGAGGGCTGGAAATATGAGGCTGTGAGAGGTGGGTGATAAGACAGTGGCACACCGATGAAAATGATGCCCGTCATGGCGGCAAGTTAGAAGTGACGGAGTGTGGATTAATTTTCCCATTTTCTAACATGGATGTCCTGTGTGGGATGAAAGAGGGAGCGAAGAAAGGGAGTGGCTAAAGTAGCTGGGAAGGAGTCTTGCAGAAAATTGTTGCTTTAGGATGTCAACTAAAAGGAGAGGAGCAAATGTATAGAGGAGGTAAAGAAAGGGATGGAATGCTCCATGATAATTAAAATCAAATGGAATGGACCGAAACAGTCCAGGTGTTCCCATGTAGGTCCAAGAGCTGCAGAACCACACAGCTTAGGTAATGTATTTGACATGGATTTCACAGGAAAGTGTAAACATAAAGCATACAAGGATCTCGACTAGCATGAACAGAATTGGGAACATACGGCACAGAAAAGTGGTAAACTTGACAATAACTATGTGCAATCATGCATAATGGCAGCAGGCCTCTACATTCCTGCCTTTGATGTGACAGGAGGCCCCCATCGTAAATGTCCATGTGTTTAAAAGGGCCCAGTAAAGTGGGGAGTTTAACGTGGAGCTCTGCAGAACAAAAGGAAATGAAAAGCACAGCATGAAGGTGATGATGACCAGGAGAAAATTGATAGTCAACAGAGACTGCACTGATAGGAGTCATGGGAAAGTTGAGGGAGTGAAAACAGAACAACACACTGTTGTCAATTAATTGCATAATATGATGAAAAGCAGCAGAAAAACTATAAAATGTATCTCTAAAGATGACTTTTCAAGCAGGAATGAAATTTTAAACTTAGCATTTAAAGTCAATATGGATGAAAAGATAAACATCTCCTGATAATACAACTTTATTCCAAATGTCACCATTATTTCTGGAGCAAGTGGGAGTTCTAGCAGTAAAAAAAACTATTATACAGCATTTTTGGGAAACAGCCTGAGTAATGCTAGCTCCTTTTGAAATGCTCTGATTTCATCTGTTTTGCCTGTCTTAGCAGTTTTCTATCTGCAGCACTGATATTCAGCTAGAAGACTGGAATCACTCTCTTCTTATCGCATCGTAGCTTGGCAGGATCTGAGCTGTGCAAGACACACAGATCTATCAGATGCTCTTAAACAGCAACAGATGCTACAAAAAAAACACGTTTTACTCGGTATCGACTGTCTAGGTAGGTGTGTTTCAGTTTCTAACAGTTGGTTCATGTGCTGCATAGCATTGCTGAAAATAAATTGCGTTTCAATGGCTTATTAGGAGCTACTGACATCTGACTAGTGACCCTGCATAGAGACAAAGGGATCCTACAATCTGGGTTGGGTCAGAGTGTCTGTCTCTGGTTTTGATGTGTACAAGAATTTCAGAAAGGTAATGTTTTGAAAAATACTGTATTGCCGTGTTTTTGACCCTTTCGGATTGTACAAACAGAAACTGACAGAGTCACCTGGTTACAATGGTCACCTCTGCTTCAGCATATTAGATCATTGCTATCATGGCTTGATGATGGGGAGAGGTGGCCAAGTGGTTAGAACAGGAGGTTTGTGTTCCGGAGGGGAACACAAGGGGCCAGGTTTGTATCCCACAGATTGCCACTCTGGGTCCCTGAGCAAGACCCTTAGCCCCAGAATGCTCCCCAGGCACCGCACAATGGCAGCCCACTGCTCCCTATAAGGGATGGGTTAAATGCAGAGGACAAATTTCATTGTACATGTGCAATGACCAATAAAGATGATTATTATTATTATTATTATGAAAAACTAGGAGTGTTTGCAGTGTGCCTCTTTGTTCTGGTTCAAAACTAATGCATTCATGTCTTTAATTTCACTCATTTTCAACGGACCAAGAACGAAACTCGAAACAGATTGATTGAGAAGAAGGAAAAACTTTTAAAGTGAAAACAGGTTGCACCACTGTCCGTAGCCGACACATTCCTGATGAATGTGTTGAAGAACATCGTGCTCAACTGAAAATGGAAGTTGATCCACACCTTGCTTCTCCAACAACAGAAAAAAGAAAACACCGTTTAAAGTGTGGAGAACTTACTTTGAGTGTACAGAAAAGATTTATCTACTTGTCAATAAAATGTTTCCTCATTTCTATTAAAAGGGGTCTATTCTCCAAAATAAGCAAATTTCAAAGTGCTAATAAATGTAAATGCTACATATAATTTAGATTAGATGTAATAAATCAAAAATAATAGAACCTTTTTACTGACATTACCATACTTGTACCAGGCCTGGTATAAATAGAACTGGATAATAAGATGAAAAACTAAATATAACTGCAATAATCCAGATGTTAGATTGTTTTAAAACAAAAAAGTACATTTGTTGTTTTCTGTTTTACATAGTGATTAGGTCATGTTTTAAATTTGTTGATTGGAATTTCTGGCGTCATACAACAAAACTGTGGAATGTTTACTCAGATCAATGAAAAACTCACTGCTCCATATTAAAAGCATAGCTAATAACAAACTAACTCCTTAGGTGGCAGCACAGATCAGCATATAGTTTGTAAAAAATATCAGGAGTGGCTAACAAAGAATAGCTGCTGCCTGTGTTTCTTTCGGTGGTCTAAAAATGCCTTGTTTGAAAGAATCCAGACCAAAGCACACACTTACTACTAACTAGATTACTTTCAACCCTCCAATTTAAACTACTTAATGACACATTTAACAAATTATTAACCCATTAACAGAAATGTGACACCTTTGAGCCTCTACAGAACGAAGCAGAAACACATCAACACATAAATGTTGCCAAGAGAGAGAATCTCATTCATGTATAACAACACGTCTGCAATAAATATTTCCATCTGATCCACGGTTGGCTGTGTTTTAAAGGTGGGAGCAGATGGACCATCACACATGAGTGATTGCCATGATATAGCTATGGGACAAATCCCCCACTACTAACACATACACACACATTCTCAGCATATGTGCCCGACACATAGATGGGCTTTGAGTAAACCTTAACCATATGTAGGTCAGACACTTAGATATCAGGCAGCCTTTGCCTCATTAGAACCGTGACAGACTAAGAGGCAGAGTGACATTGATGGAGGAGATGTGCCCTCAAACACATCTACTCACACAAACAGTGGAATGTGAGCCTGCTCCTATTCAAACACTTCAGGACTAGTTTGTTTAAAGTTAAGAGAAGGAAGGAAAACTAATCTTTTTTTATAAAAACTTACAAAGTTAATTTATCAAATTAGTTCTGTTTCTGTTTACAGCACCAAGTCACATTAGACAAACAGATCTACTTTTTATGGAGAAATATACAATCAAAACAATTTAGTCATAAAGATGACTTCAAATTTAATTAACTAGTTACAATTATTACAATTTAATACATTTCTACAGGTCCGATTATAATCTGTGCGGAACCTGCAAAAACCGATGGAGGTGGAAAATTTAAGACAAATACAAATACTTTTTTCAAAAGTCTTCTTTTAATCTTCTCTCATACTTATCCAAAGCTGAATAATCCTGCAACCAAATTCCAGACTACTTTTTATCAAAACATGGAAATTTTAATATCAGCCCTGATGTTTCAGGGCCCGGCTGCACCTGACACATTCCATCAGACGCATTGAAGTCCTGCTGATGTGTTTAGATCTGTGTAATCTGCCCTGCTCTTTTGTATCAGATTACTTGCGATGCCGATTCTTATTGATGGCTTTGGCATTCATCCACATGTCTGCACCGCTATTATTCGTGTGTGTGAACCTGCGGCCTTTTGCCAGCAGTGCACGCTAAAGGTCACAGTCTTCCACACTCACACACAGCTGCAGAAACATGCAACAGGCCTGACCTACATGTGGCGTTATTCTCCCGCCGTGTGTGCATGCATGCTATATACAGCAAGTCAACAGCAAATAAAATGTATTCATCAATGTTAAGGGCTTTAATTCCCACACTCGCTGAAATTAAAAGACCTTGTCATTCCTCTCTATCTGCTCCACTATCTTTTCCTTCTGTATTCGCAAATTCATATCCCTCTCTCACCTGAGTGTTCCTACCGTCACTTAATCTCTCGTTTTTCCTCCCTCCCTGCTTCTCTTCCTGAGAATTAAATGCCTTTAGCAAGCAGTCGTCAGATAAGTGCATGTAGCGAGTTGCTAGACATGGCGCAGCGGCAGCATTTCATCTTCCATCACTAAATCACACTAACTCAATCATCAGCATGGAGCTACACACACACACACCCAGCTGCAAGTGTGAGCAGCGCCACGTCTAGAGAGGTGCTTTACTATGACTGATTTTATCAGTTGTCTTGCAAACGGGGGAAGAAATTGCACCACAACATTATCATATACAATAAGATGAGGCTCTAAGATAGAGCTGTCCAATTGAACGCCTTTTTTAGTGTCGCAATTCAAATGAGAAAAGACCCCCTCTTACACAGAGGTGCAACACAAATCCCTTATGGGATATCTCAGCCGAAACAATATTACACATTTACATCAATGGCTGCTGAGAAGTTATTTGCAGTAAAGTAGTAACATGCACATAGATTTAAAGTGTATATGTGCACATGAGTGGAGCAACTTGTCACATTGCTCCTGTAGTGAGGCAGGGCCCCTGCCTGTAGTGAGGCATTACTGGATGACTGCAGAGCATCGGAGCCAGTGAGGGGAAAAAAGGAGAAAGCACTGCTAACAAGCTGCTCGCTGCCAGCCTTATCACAGGCAGGAAGGTGGGGAAAACTAAACAAAGATGGGGAAGAGAGCTTAATGAAATGAGGGAGGACCAATGCAATAATACACAGAGTGAGTGAGTGAGTGAGTGAGTGAGTGAGTGTGTGTGTGTGTGTGTGTACTTCTTGCTGAGTGAGAACCAATTTTTGTATTTTTATTGCAAAGTGAGTACATTTTGACAAAGTGAGTACATTTTGACAAAGTGAGGACGTTTTCCTGGTCGTCACTTTTCCAAATTCCGTTCTTGGGACAGGGGTTGGGTTTAGGACTAGGGTATGAATTGAGTTATTGTTAGGGTTAGGGTTAGGTATTAACTGGTTAGGGTTGGTGTTAGGGTCAGGGTTAGGCACTAAAAATCAAGGAAAATGAATGGAAGTCAATGGAAGTAACTGAAAAGTCCTCATAAATATAGTAAAACACGGATGTGTGTGTGTGTGTGTGTGTGTGTAGCTTTGCAAAAGCCAAAAGAGAGTGGAGTGTTTGTATTGAGAGAGTAGGAGTAGAGGAGGCTGAAGACTGAAGTGTGTGTGCTAGCTTTTGTATGCAAGCATTTGCATGAGAATCAAATAGCTTCAGTACAGTAAATACATTATTAAGTCAGAGATAAGAAGAGGAAAAAGAACATAAAGCATGCATGCACACACACTCCTACTCTTGACGTGAAACCATGCAGTGAAACCATGCAGCTTGACCCACCATTTACAGACTATATCAGCCATTTACTGGGATTATAGCAAGTGAGACCTCATCCTCAGCTGTTATTACTGAGGCAGGTGTGTGCGTGAGTGTCTTCCTATGGGAGAGCCAAAGTGATTACATGGCCACTGGTGCCTCTAATAACATCTTTTAGTGGAAGGGAGAAGGAGAAAGGATGGGTGGGGGTAAGATTAGCGATTTCCATCTTTCTTGGGGATAACCAGAAAGATTCTAGGAGGTATTTTGACTGTGCTGTCTGCTTTGTGAGTGTGTGTGTGTGTAAAGGTTTGCAATGGATGTAACACAAGATTCTTAAGGGAGAATGGCCAGAACCACGTTTTGGACTGATGTGTGCCAAACCATTTCTAACCGCAAAAAACCACCCACGTTCTCCGCTCTGCTTGTTACACTTCACCCTCCTCCTGATCGGACTTCTGGAAAAGCTACTTTGGTCACCCTGATCTTCTCTCTTTACCTTTATTTTTTTGGTTTTGACACTTCGTTTCCTCTCTTAATCTGCCTCTGTTCTTTAAGAGCCATCTCTCAGCGGTATCATCCTCTGTTTCTCCAAAAACACAGTCAAAAGGGAAACAGCCTTAATAGTATAAAGTAAGTTGACAAACTGAAAACTCAAATGAGCACAGGGTGGAAGAAACCATTTAGGAGTAAAGTCAGTGAAGGAGTAAAGGAAGGGTGGTGGTTTAAATTGGAGATTTCAAACACAGAAAGCACACCAACGTACAAAGTTTGGCAGTTATAAAGTGTGTGGAATGCCGATGGTTTTTAAAATGAGCTTTTATAGTGTGGTTTACAGTGATTTATAGTTGTGGTTGCACTTGTGTCTATCCTTCATCTGGGAGAGCCAGTAACTGGGATACAGTTTTATGTGCTTTTTTTCTGCATTTCTGTTTTTCCTTAATTAGAGCATATATGCTTTGTCACATAATCACATATTTCACTATATTTTATTGTTGTTTTTTTTTATATATATAACTTCAACTACTGCATACAAGTCTGTGTTTGTGCTCATATGCTTTTTATTCAACCCATCTGAGTCAATATTTTGTAGAACAAGCTTTTGGGGTGATTTTGGCTTCAAATCTTTTGGTGCAGGTCTGTACCAGCTTTGTACGCCTAGTGACAGAGAGATTTAGTTTCTTTGCAAACTGTCTTGAGCTCAGTCACATTGGATGGAGAGAAACGTTGAAGTCCTGCCAAAGATGCTTAATTGGAGTTAGGTCTGAACTTTGACTGGGCCATTGTAACACAAAATTATTATTTGATCTCATTCCAATGCAGCTCTGGATGTATGCTTAGGCTTGTTGTCCTGCTGGAAGGTGAACCTCCACCCCAGTCTCAGGTCATTTGCAACCTCTAAATGGTTTTCTTGGCTTTTCTTTCTGCCACACTACAGTAAAGGCCAGATTTGTGAAGAGCAAGACTAACAGTTAACAGATTCTCCCCCAGAGTTACCATGGGGCTCTGGGCTGCTTCTCTGAATATTGCTCTCTTTGCTTGGTCTTTAGTTTCGGCAGAAAAAGAGATACAAATCTGTTACACTAATCTCTACACATTGGCATGACAACCTCAAAACAATCCTAGCACAGAGTTACGAAGGAGGTGAAAGAAAGCAGTCAGTCTGTCTGTCTGTCTGTCTGTGTCTAACACGTTACAGTAGTGTCATGAAGCGAGCACTGAGGAAAAACTCAGAAGGACAAAAATAAGAGTTTTTCTTATGACTTTTATTAGGGATGTGATATGTGACCTGTAGGTCTGGAGGGGGTTCTGCTGTTAGTTTAACCCGGTTGGGCTGTATTTGTGTTTGTCTGTGAGGCAGAGCTCTGTTTTTCTTGGCATGAGGCTGAATGCAATGCTTTCTGCTGGGCGTCAGAGAAAGATGTTCTCATGGATGAGGCTAAAGTAATGCAGGTAATCTGGAGGACAGAGTGGCCGAAAGTGTTTCAGGTTAAAAGACAGTCGGCCATACTTGTTTGGCTGACTGTCACCTGACAACAGAACTTGACACCTGATAACAGAACTGAGCATGCATTCATGTAACACTAACAAGCATTCATGGAGTATTTTCTTTACTGGTGAGTAAAGCACTTTTCCAATAAAGCTGCTTTAATAGTTTTTGTATGCACATATGTAATGTTGGAATTTAGCCCTTCAGTTTCATTTTTTTGGGTGAAGTTCAGCATCTCCTCCCAAGGAATGACAACATTAGACTCTTTCTGTAACCAAAAGCACGTCTGACTCAGAGGTATGACAAAACAAAAACTAACCATTTTCCTCAAAGACCACCCACATATTTCTAACCCTTGTTTGAGCAGATTTGTTTAACTCAAGATCCACTCCTGAGAACCCGCAACTTTAACTGGAACAAGGAGACACTGGATAAAAGTTAAAGCGGACTGGCTTTCATGTATCTCCTATGCTCTTTTAGCACTTTTTTCTTCTGCTTTTTTATCTCTTTGTTGTTCATTTTGCAATCATCTCCTCTTCATATGTTTATATCTCTCTCAATCTCTTCCAGCTCCCTCCCTGCTCATTGTGCTCTCATAGTGTGCTGTAATGGTCCGCAGGGAAGGTCTTGGCTGCTGCCCTCTAAATAAAAGGAGCATGACTGATTTAAGAACCAAAAGACTGGACAGAGGGAAAAAAGAAGATCCCTTTTCATGTGTGTATATATGAAAGACAGAGAAAGGCACAGGGTGAGAAAAAGACTGAGTGAAGTCAAGTTCAAACTTAAATAAAATGAAAAAATGTCAGAAGAAACATAATGGATGGAAACAAAGAGTGGAACAGTTCTAATTGGACCTGGTATGAAATAAATCCACATTTACACCTGTGTAATACTGTGTTTGAACAAGGGAGAGCAGATTCAGAAAATAAAAGCAGATATGCACCCTGCACACACCACAAATGAATGCTGTAATAAGATCTTGCAACATTAACATGTTATGTATGTCTGTTTTGTTAAGTTGTCAGCATGAGGGAAGCTATTATTAAGAGCCCTGGATATGAAGGTGGGTGGCCCAAGTTCCACACCTTGTTGAAGCTTCAATGTTGCTTTAACAGGCTATTTGAGAGCCATGCAGTCTTTATTTTATTTGTAAAAATACAGAATGGGAGCATTTTGAGTTAGACAAATATAAGAACTGCAAACTGGTTAAACCTGGACCGGAATATTCCACGCAGATTTTAAGTTCTATAAAACCCTGTTTGCGACCTTTCAAACACTTACGCATTCTGAGGTTTTTCCAAAAATATTGCAAAAACCTTGTCATTAGTAGCAGTGAAATTCCCAATACTATCGATCTGTAAGCACAGTAAAGGAGAAAAGCCACACAACACCACACCTTGCTAACGATTATAAAGCTGGTGTCTCAGCTACCAGCAAGCAGACTCCAGCACCTTTTAAACCATTTGTGTGGCAGCAGTTTAAGTACTTGGTAAAAAAAAAAAAAAAAAAAAACTCAATTTACGCTTAATAAGAATAGCATGACTAACTGATTAGCCACAAATGATGCTAAAGCTACCATTGGCTATGTAGTTTCCAACTGGGACTGAATTTTAAGGAATCTGGAAAATCTGGACTGTATTTGATCTTCTTTAGTTTGCCATCTAAAACACTAACACAAAACAAAATTTTATTAAAAGACAGTTTTATGAAAGAATTATGAAATGTCGATGCTTTTCCGACAATAGAATTGAAAATGAGCTAAAATATTCTACAATGATTACAAAAATCTGATTTAAAAACCTTTTGCTCTTTTTAGTTAAAATTATAGGGAAAAAAGAGGATTTCTCATTTTGCAAAAACATTTTAAAACCCTCACTCTGAACCCATGTGTGTTGTCTCAAGAGGTGAATGTATCATTATAGCCCTAACTCAAACTAAAACTAAATCCTGTTTTAATCATTTCCATTACTCATGAAGTGGCTCCAGTGGAAAAACAAAGATGATGACACAGGGTTAACACTTCTTTCACCCACCCTTGTGTATTTAAACATGGCGAAATGTTTAACAACTTTTAATGCTCAATATCTGAAATTCACAATTTTATTTATAGTCTTCAGCAAACTCAACATATTTAGGAGTGACAGGGTCATAAGGATGACTTATCAGGATAAAAGTGGTAATAACTGATGTTTTTCTCATACGATAAAAGAAATAAAACTGAAAAATAAATATATAGAGAGATGACGCATTCCCTAGAGTGTATTCAAAGACAGGTGTGTTGCAGTGATTCACAATAAAGACTGGTGTGTGCTGAGTTTATCAGGCACCTTTCTATCCATCTCAGCCATTGAGAACACAATTATTTTTATCTTACTCTTTTATGAAAAGACAAAACCACAAATTGGTGCTAACATGGAGTGAGTCAGTGAAGTTCAGTGGGGAAACACTGGTAGGAGGAACGTCAGGAATGTGGTTCGCTCTGTTCAGTTCTGCACCTGTAAGCTGTAAACAAACCACTATGCCTGGTTTCTACTGTGCACCCTTGTAAAGATTTTTGTAACAGACCCTTTTAGAAGGGCCCTATTCATATTTTAAAATGAAATAGAAATGAAAATAATAGTTCTAAAACAATGGTGACCGTCATTTTTTGGTCATTGTTTTTTTTTTTTTATGTTACTGAGTATATTTATGCAGAGACAAGTTTACGATATGTTACTACTGGCCATAATATTGCCTAGCTTCAATCAGAAACTGATCCACATTGTCTATGGTACAAAGGGTATTGCGTTCAGCAGAGTGCAGCTGATAACAGTGCAAAGGTTTATTATGCCTTCCACTAAAGTAAATGTATAATAACAGAGCAGATGTTGAGCTCCTGCCAATGAGAAGCGCTGCAAGGTGATAAATTATTGAGCTAGCACATTACATTGCATAAAAAGCTGTGACTGGTACACTCAAGCAGGAAATGGGTAAAACTTTGCTGCCTGCAGCCTTTGCTTTGTAAACTCACTGTATGCTCCAGTAATCAATTCGGTCTTTATAATTTTAGAGTATATCTTTCATAAACATTAAGGGCAAAACAAAGCACCTTGCATAAGATGAAAAAAAAAATCCAACAACATAAAGGCATATGTGTTTAGTGTTAAATCATTTAGTCGAGATTTCACAAAACTAAGTGTTATACATTTTTAAATAGATCTGATATAAGTTAGTCCAGTGCTAAAAAGCCATGAAATTACCCTTTATGAATTTGCCCAACTGGAACCCAACTTCAACACTGTCTGGTTCTTGATTGGTAAAAGCTGAGATAAATGTTTTGTATTTAAATGTACTTTATGTTGTGAAACATAAACAGTGTGAAAAATGTGGAACTAAATCTGGAAACATATGGAAATGTTTCTGTCCTCTCAGGACACAAAAAAACAAGAATCAACACAGTGTAAAACAGTCAAGATAGTAATAAATATATATATATATATATATATATATATATATATACATATATATACAGTATATATACAGGACCTTCTCAAAATATTAGCATATTGTGATAAAGTTCATTATTTTCCATAATGTCATGATGAAAATTTAACATTCATATATTTTAGATTCATTGCACACTAACTGAAATATTTCAGGTCTTTTATTGTCTTAATACGGATGATTTTGGCATACAGCTCATGAAAACCCAAAATTCCTATCTCACAAAATTAGCATATCATTAAAAGGGTCTCTAAACGAGCTATGAACCTAATCATCTGAATCAACGAGTTAACTCTAAACACCTGCAAAAGATTCCTGAGGCCTTTAAAACTCCCAGCCTGGTTCATCACTCAAAACCCCAATCATGGGTAAGACTGCTGACCTGACTGCTGTCCAGAAGGCCACTATTGAATAGGCTGTTCCCAGAGTGCTGTATCAAGGCACCTCAGTGGGAAGTCTGTGGGAAGGAAAAAGTGTGGCAGAAAACGCTGCACAACGAGAAGAGGTGAACGGACCCTGAGGAAGATTGTGGAGAAGGGCTGATTCCAGACCTTGGGGGACCTGCGGAAGCAGTGGACTGAGTCTGGAGTAGAAACATCCAGAGCCACCGTGCACAGGCGTGTGCAGGAAATGGGCTACAGGTGCCGCATTCCCCAGGTCAAGCCACTTTTGAACCAGAAACAGTGGCAGAAGCGCCTGACCTGGGCTACAGAGAAGCAGCACTGGACTGTTGCTCAGTGGTCCAAAGTACTTTTTTCGGATTAAAGCAAATTCTGCATGTCATTCGGAAATCAAGGTGCCAGAGTCTGGAGGAAGACTGGGGAGAAGGAAATACCAAAATGCCAGAAGTCCAGTGTCAAGTACCCACAGTCAGTGATGGTCTGGGGTGCCATGTCAGCTGCTGGTGTTGGTCCACTGTGTTTTATCAAGGGCAGGGTCAATGCAGCTAGCTATCAGGAGATTTTGGAGCACTTCATGCTTCCATCTGCTGAAAAGCTTTATGGAGATGAAGATTTCATTTTTCAGCACGACCTGGCACCTGCTCACAGTGCCAAAACCACTGGTAAATGGTTTACTGACCATGGTATCACTGTGCTCAATTGGCCTGCCAACTCTCCTGACCTGAACCCCATAGAGAATCTGTGGGATATTGTGAAGAGAACGTTGAGACTCAAGACCCAACACTCTGGATGAGCTAAAGGCCGCTATCGAAGCATCCTGGGCCTCCATAAGACCTCAGCAGTGCCACAGGCTGATTGCCTCCATGCCACGCCGCATTGAAGCAGTCATTTCTGCAAAAGGATTTCCGACCAAGTATTGAGTGCATAACTGTACATGATTATTTGAAGGTTGATGTTTTTTGTATTAAAAACACTTTTCTTTTATTGGTCGGATGAAATATGCTAATTTTGTGACATAGGAATTTTGGGTTTTCATGAGCTGTATGCCAAAATCATCCGTATTAAGACAATAAAACACCTGAAATATTTCAGTAAGTGTGCAATTAATCTAAAATATATGAATGTTAAATTTTCATCATGACATTATGGAAAATAATGAACTTTATCACAATATGCTAATATTTTGAGAAGGACCTGTATATATATATATATTTAAAACCATAAACAATAAAAAATAAAATCAAGTAAACAAGTAAAAATACATTTCATATTATTTATGCTAATAATGCTAAAATCTACAATTCAAACTTGTGTACAAGTCAATCACAGTAATAAAACATAATAAAAACTATAGAAAATAAACAATTAAACATTTAAAAAGGACAACTTAAAACAGCAATGTAACTCCATATATACTGTATATATATATATATATATATATATATATATATATATAATTAAATTAGGATAAGCTTGAATTAAGAATAAAATCAGCTAAATTATTAAAAGTCAAGTAAAAGCCAAGTGTTAGATTAGCCATTTTTTGTCACCATAAGTTAAGTTTGATTTTGTTTTTAAATTAAAGTCTCTACTGCCCTCAGGTCCACAGGCGAGGGGAAGGGAAGCATGGCTCCCTGGGGTTATTGTTCACATGCACATATATGTGTGTGTTACACTGTGTGTGCCACACTCAAGTTACATCTATAAATACCACACACTGTATAATTCACAGGGGGCCAAAGAAGTTTGCAGCATGGACAAACAACAAGGGACGGCCCTCTACTCCACACAGCATCCACTGGAGTGGATTTGAAAACAGACGCAAGCAGGTGCCCGAGCACACGCACACACACACACACACGGAGAAACATACACTCCAGGAATGCCACAGCAGCAGCAGTGAAGCAGCTGGTGTGACCAGGTGGAGGATTGAAACCCCACCCTGGATTGGACTGTAGCCATGGTAACAAAACAGGACCTGACCAATGGCTGCTGTGCCCCAGGAGGATGGCTGGGGGTGAAGTCTATGTTTGACATCCAAGGCTGTCTAGATAATACAGCCCACCCACGTTCCACCACATTCCTACCAAATGATGATAATGAGAAGCTGTGAGCAAGTTGCTGTACGTTCCTATTGGCTCCTGAATTCAGTCCAACAATTAGCAAGAGCAAATTTGGCAACATCCAAAGACACACGGGAATTACCAACCACAAAGTTACTAGTCTTACAAAGTCTTTTGTTTTCAACTGTTTGTTTCCCACAAGAACCAACTGTGTATAAGTGATTTATAATGCACAAGCAAAATATTATGCTGTATTATGCAACGAGTTTAGGCTCAGAGTCACAGATTGCAAACAAAAAACAAGTATGGAGGATGAGGGAAATCAAAAAACAGGAAATAGTCAACAAAAAAACTGGGAAATCAGCAACTTATAAATCATGCGTGTGGTTGGTCTTAGTAAGAATGAAACGGAAAGAAAAACAGCAAAGGAAAAAAGAAAATAAAGTTTCTCTTAGGTGGTGGCTCAGCTCTTATTCTCGCGTCTCAGCAAGGAAGGGCGGGATGAAGAAAAGGAAGGAAAACAGAAAAATAATAAAAGGTCACATATACAAAAGTACCGAAAAAGAGGAACATTAAAAAAAAATCTCTAAGTTAGCTCTTTGTTTACCCCACACGTGAATGTGCTTCACCCACCCATTCACAAAAAACAGAAGTAGAATAAATGTTCAAAGACTGAATGCAAGAAAAGGTTCTCTATTTTTCACCAGCAGAAATCACTCAACCCACTGACATTAAACACAAATCTAAACTGAAAACTGCTGAGACAATAAAAAACATTACAGGTTTGCATGTTTATTTATGAAGGCATCATCTGTTTTGCTACATCAAGGTATCCTTTGTTTTCCAATGCACAGAAACAAATCCATTGACAGATCGTAGAAGAACAAACACTTGAGCTTACATGATAGGAAATAGCAAAAGCATCATCTAATCTAAGGAAATACATCCAGTGGTTGTTTTTATGTTTGTCCATGCGTCTGTTATTGAACATGAACTCTAATCCTGCTTTTCCTCAACAGATTCATTTCTTATCAGACCTCCATGAGCTACTCTGTTAGATACCATGTGTGGCTCAGATATCAAAGATTTTAATAATTAGGTACTCTATTGAATAATTCCTAAATTAATTGAACAGACATACATGAGCCACCCTAGGTATAACAAACATAGATCTTCCTTAAACCGCCAACCTAAATCTACTGGAAGAAGAATAATTTCAGTTCCTCATTTTATATTTTTCTTAGTCATGTCATGTCATGTCCAGTTTGCACATGATTAGGGACGCTGTATTTGATTGTTGCTTTAATGGTAAATGTCGTATTCAAAGTTAATGCTGTTGTCAAGACTTCCACAGAGGCGGGCGTACTGTGAGTACGGACGTTTGAAGTTTCTGAGTAGAGCATACTAATTTCCTGCATTTCTGGTGAGAAATTCCTACATTACCCACACTTTCTGCCATGGCATCATCGGACGAGAAGGAGAGCTAATTTGCCTACTAGCTTTGGAAAAACAAATAGAAAAGAAGGTGGTATATAAGGCCATTAAACCAGACTGGACAAGAAACTAACAAAGCAAAGGCCTCAAAAAAGAAATAAAAAGAAAAGAGTCAATGTCATGCAAATGAGAAGTGATGAGAAAGTTTCTTTTCAACTAAAGAGAGGAAGAGCAGAAGAAAGCCATGCAAAGTTTGCAGACAGTCAGCTGAGGGCAATGGACTGTCACAAGATTGCTTATTATAGAACTGCTTTTATTGTCTCTCTTTCGGTCTCACACGCTCCCTTTCTTTTAAGCAAACATATGCCTCCTTATCTCGATCTTCCTCCTCCTCCCAACTCTCCCAACTGCGCCACACACAGAGACAGGAAATTTGTATGAGCAGAGGAAGCCGTTCATATAGAAAACAGAGGAAATCCTTCGTGCTCAATTGCTTTATCTCACACACGTAAAGCAACAAGCATGCACACACACATACACGGCGGGACCATTATACAGACAATAAAAGAGACGAGGGCTGATTGGAGGTGGTGTTAACTATGGCACAATGACGCAGAGTATCAATGATTCTGCTCCTGCTGCACTGACTTGACCGGAAGCCCAGAGGAGTTAAATCTCTGCTCCACATGTTGAAGCTGTAGAATATGAAATTTGTGTGATTAGATTAGCTTAGAATCAAAGTAAATTACACTTTCCACACACGTTTACAGACACAAAGTGGATGAAAAAGAGCTAAGATGAAGCCTCAAAGCTACAGTGGATTACCTTTCGTTAACTTATCTTCCTGCATAAAAATAATAGCAGGGTTCCAACAGATCTTTCATGTAAATATTCTAGACTTTTTCAGACTCAACCTTCCAGAGTCTTCAGTGCTTTTCTTTCATTTAAAATACACTGCTTAAAAAAATGAAAGCAACACTTTTTAAAGAGAGTATAATATCACATCGGTTAAACTTCTGGAATATTGGTGTGGTCAGTTGAGTAGTAAAAGTAGTAGGTTGTTAGTCAGTGTCAGCTGTTTTGGTGTTAATAAAATTAACAACAGGTGAAATAAAGGGGCAACAATGAGACAACCACATAAACAGGAAGGGTTTTGCAGGTGGAGGCCACATACATTTCCCCTCCTCATTTCTTTGACTGCTTTTTAATAGTTTTGCATTTGACCAGGACCAGTGACACTACCGGTAGCATGAGGCGATACCTGGACCCTACAGCGGTTGCACAGGTAGTCCAACTCTACCAGGAAGGTACATCAATACGTGCCATTGCCCAAAGGTTTGCTGTGTCTTCCAGCACAGTCTCAAGAGCATGGAGGAGATTCTAGGTGACAGGCAATCACTCTACGAAACTGGACAGGGCCGTCCCAGGTCCTTCACCTATCAGCGGTACCGGTATCTGTTCCTTTGTGCAAGGAGGAACAGGATGAGTACTGCCAGAACTCTACAAAGGCATGCATACAGGCATGTGTGGGTCTTACATACTACCGAGTACCGTTTTGAGTTGCTGCAATGACATTTCAGTAAATTGGACCAGCCTGCCACATCAGTTTTATTAGTTAAAATTTCTCTGTGACTTGGATTAGGCCTTCTGTAGGTTAAAAATTTTCATTTTCATCAAATGTTGAGGAATCCTTTTGTTCACATTACCCATTCAATATCATTATGGATATCCAGAATGTTTTCTTTTTTTTTCAATTAATATCTCATGTGTTTTCATAGTGTTCCTTAAATTTTTTGACCAGTGTATAAAATACTCAGGTTGATAATGAATCTATGGTGCACAATGGGCAAAATTTATATATGAAACATAAAATAAAAAACTGAAAAAATTAAACAGGTGAAGGAGGGAGGGCAGAAAAGAGGTAGTGAGGAAGTACACAAAAAAAGGAGGGACACAAGAAAGGGGGTAGAAAAAAAGAAGGAACGAAACGATGGATGCAGGGAAGGATAAAGCAATGGCACAAGAGAGGGAAGAAAGGAAGAAAAAAGGAGAGAGAAAGAGGGTGTTAGGAAACAAGCAAGGGACAAAATAAGAAAGTGACCAAGAATGGAAAGACAACTAAAGGAGAAGGAAGGCAGAAAGAAGGACGGTGTTAATGAAGGATGAAAGAAATGAAAACAAATTGAGGAAGGAAGGACAAGTAAGAAAAAGCAAAGAACGAAAGACAGAGGAATGAAGCACATGAGGAAGGAAGAAAAGCAGTATAGAAGGAAGGAATAAAGGACAGACTGGAGGGAGGAAGGAAATAGCATTTAGACAATAGGGAATACAGCCTGGAAATACAAATATTTTCCATAATCTTATTCTGTTTATCCAGATGTGGAAAAAACTAAAATCAAATCCACACTTCTCCAAATACTTCCAGACTGTGTAGGAATCCTGTAATAAACAACACAATCATAACACACACTTAAGATTTCCTCAAAAGGTAGCTGTGCATTACTATCAGCTCATTACACATCGAAGGACCTTGTGTACTTGCTTACTCACTCTTTTCATTCACATCCCTGCAGACCTGGACACAGAGACACATTAACAAAACACATACATTGAACATTAAGCAGCAGCATGGGCACTCAGCAGGATTTAGAGGACAATTAAAAAGCTCAATTAGACTTATATTCTTATTTCTACAAATGAGCGTGTTACAGATGGTGTGGCATGCTTCTCGCATATGAAAACACACTCCGGTGGTTCCCTTATGGGAGTGAACATGCATGAAAATATGGAGAGAGAAAGGGAGAGATGGATTCAATCTAAATATGTCTAATGGCACCGCCTTGAGAAAAGCAGCTGATGGAAATATCTCCCACATCCTTAAAATGCCATATCTTTGATACTAATGTGATGCTTCTTACTTTCAAAAGGCAATTCACTTCGAGGGCTTGAAATCCCTTCGGTAAGGTTTGCTCACTCAGTGATTGCAGCTGTTGATAGATGCTGTTTGTGCCTTTCCACAAATACATTCATGTGTTTGTTTTATTTCCTTTCTCCATCATTTCCTCCCTATGCTCTAAAGCAACTTACATCTGTCATCCAAAGCTGACTGTTCTCCCGGATTTTTTTTCCTAAAAACTCCCTCTTGTTGCCTTTCTACTCCATCACATTTCTCAGCAAAGTATCACAATCCCATTGCACTTACTCAAATCATTCCACAATAAAACTGTCAAATCAGTTACAACATGCAGTGCCTTGCCGTGTCACATCACAACAACGAACCTCAGTGTATTTTATTTGGATTTTCTTGTAATGGACCAACACAAGGTAGTGCATAATAAGTTTTCAACTTTTTAACAAATAGTATTTTTAAAATCTTAAAATAATAAAGAAGGTTCTCTGCTGAGATGAGACAAAAAGTAAAATGTTTGGCCTGCATGGAAACAAAATGTGTGACAGAAAACACACTCCACAATCCCTGAGCATACCATCACCACAGTAAAGCTTTACGATGGCAGCATAATGCTGTGTGGAAGTTGTACATCGGAGACAGAAAACTGGTCAGAGTTGGGAAGTTGGATGGAGCTAAAAACAGAGAAACCCTGGAAGAAAGACTGTTAGAGGCAGCAAAAGACTTGAGACTGGAGCGGAGGTTCAGCAAACAGCAAGCGTACAGCCAGAGCTACAATAAAATACCTCAGATCTAAGGAGATCAACCCAGTCAAAGTCCAGATCCGAATCCATTGAGAATCTGCGGAATTACTTGAAAACTGATGTTCACAAACTCTTCATCAAATATGTATCTGAGCTTGAGTATTTGTGCAAAAAAGAATGAGCAAATATTTCACTCCCAAGATGCCCAAATCTGGTATAAAGACACTCCAAAAACCCACGGTGCGGTTTAATATTTGATTAAAGTATTGATTCAGGGGGGGGTGAATACAAAAGCATGATACACTTTTAAGAATTTCCTTGCTTAAAGAGTGGATTTGAAAACCATTCCTTTCACTTCACAATTATGCGCTACTTTGTGTCAGTCTGTCACATACAGGTCCTTCTCAAAATATTAGCATATTGTGATAAAGTTCATTATTTTCCATAATGTAATGATGAAAATTTAACATTCATATATTTTAGATTCATTGCACACTAACTGAAATATTTCAGGTCTTTTATTGTCTTAATACGGATGATTTTGGCATACAGCTCATGAAAACCCAAAATTCCTATCTCACAAAATTAGCATAACATTAAAAGGGTCTCTAAATGAGCTATGAACCTAATCATCTGAATTAACAAGTTAACTCTAAACACCTGCAAAAGATTCCTGAGGCCTTTAAAACTCCCAGCCTGGTTCATCACTCAAAACCCCAATCATGGGTAAGACTGCCGACCTGACTGCTGTCCAGAAGGCCACTATTGACACCCTCAAGCAAGAGGGTAAGACACAGAAAGAAATTTCTGAATGAATAGGCTGTTCCCAGAGTGCTGTATCAAGGCACCTCAGTGGGAAGTCTGTGGGAAGGAAAAAGTGTGGCAGAAAACGCTGCACAACGAGAAGAGGTGACCGTACCCTGAGGAAGATTGTGGGGAAGGGCCGATTCCAGACCTTGGGGGACCTGCGGAAGCAGTGGACTGAGTCTGGAGTAGAAACATCCAGAGCCACCGTGCACAGGCGTGTGCAGGAAATGGGCTACAGGTGCCGCATTCCCCAGGTCAAGCCGCTTTTGAACCAGAAACAGCGGCAAAAGCGCCTGACCTGGGCTACAGAGAAGCAGCACTGGACTGTTGCTCAGTGGTCCAAAGTACTTTTTTCGGATTAAAGCAAATTCTGCAAGTCATTCGGAAATAAAGGTGCCAGAGTCTGGAGGAAGACTGGGGAGAAGGAAATGCCAAAATGCCAGAAGTCCAGTGTCAAGTACCCACAGTCAGTGATGGTCCGGGGTGCCGTGTCAGCTGCTGGTATTGGTCCACTGTGTTTTATCAAGGGCAGGGTCAATGCAGCTAGCTATCAGGAGATTTTGGAGCACTTCATGCTTCCATCTGCTGAAAAGCTTTATGGAGATGAAGATTTCATTTTTCAGCACGACCTGGCACCTGCTCACAGTGCCAAAACCACTGGTAAATGGTTTACTGACCATGGTATCACTGTGCTCAATTGGCCTGCCAACTCTCCTGACCTGAACCCCATAGAGAATCTGTGGGATATTGTGAAGAGAACGTTGAGAGACTCAAGATCCAACACTCTGGATGAGCTAAAGGCCGCTATTGAAGCATCCTGGGCCTCCATAAGACCTCAGCAGTGCCACAGGCTGATTGCCTCCATGCCACGCCGCATTGAAGCAGTCATTTCTGCCAAAGGATTCCCGACCAAGTATTGAGTGCATAACTGTACATGATTATTTGAAGGTTGACGTTTTTTGTATTAAAAACACTTTTCTTTTATTGGTCGGATGAAATATGCTAATTCTGTGACATAGGAATTTTGGGTTTTTATGAGCTGTATGCCACAATCATCCGTATTAAGACAATAAAAGACCTGAAATATTTCAGGTCTTAATATTTTGAGAAGGTCCTGTAAAACCCCAATGACCGACACCGAGTTTGTGTTTGTAATGTAAAAAAGTTCAAAGTAGGTGAATACCGTCGCAAAACACTATAAACCTGTTGTTTGTTAATGCATATTTGTGTCACCTGCCCTTAACCAAATCACAAATACTTCAAAGACAATACCTGCAAAAACAGTAAAAGTCTCCAGATGTTCCTCTAGGTTTTCTACGGCCCATTAGTTGCAGGGCAATGCTTCGCTATCTATTTGGGCGGGATACATGTGCATAAACATAAACTCAGTCGCACATGGACAGAGGGCAATAAATTCAAAGCAGCATAACACCACCCCCGCAAAAAACATAGTGGGAGCAGCAGCTAATGCCAAAAAAAAAGACCAAATCCCAGAGTTCATCCGGAGGTAAACTTGATTCATTATTGTACAAGAACATGTGGTGCAGTCCAACAATGAAGGAACTTGGCAGCACATTAGAGAACTACTTTGGCTTTTAATTAAAACTTCTGAAAGTCTGATTGTTAAACGGAACAAGAATCACTCAGAGTATAAATGCCTTTTTTGGCAATAAAATGATATGCTACAGCTTATCTGTACTCCTGAGTTTATAAAATGAAAATCACAGACCAGTCTGTAGTTCAAGGCCGACCCAACTCTCACATAAATTCATGCACTAACTTTTTAATGCACACGCATGCTGAGCAATCTGCATTTCCACACCCACAAATGCAAGAAAAAGAAGAAAGAAAAAAAAAACTGTGACACACACCCACAAGCAAACACACAGAGTGCTAACTCAGAGCTGGAGTTGAGAAGTCCCGGTGGGAAAATCCACTTTCCGGAACATTTTACCCAATTTGCATCGCTCCTGGCTCCATCGCTCTCTCTGAGGAGTAGAGATGGAAAAGAAGAACAATTCGTTGCACGTGTGTGCATGTGCATTTATCTCCAATTGTGTCGTAACTTAAAGGGCTGGAGGAAACGATGTAAATCATCACCAACACAACGGCACCAATATGTCCTGCTTAGTCTTTTATTCACCTATTCCAACCTACTGTGGAGAGACTCAGCTGATCAATTCCCTGCTTTTCAGTGTTTCCAAGACGTATGCTGCGCAGAGCTGGCTGGCAATGAAATGTTAAATTCGTTTTGGGAACTGCGAACAAGCACACAAAAATGCATTTTTGCCGAAAGTCCAACATGACACATCATCAGGACTGCCCCTTTGCTGCTCCTACCCTCTTTCAGAGAACCCAAAACCGTTCCTCACATGGACAATCCGAGCAGGAGAGGGTGATGTAGGACCAATGCATTAGAGAAATGATGCAACGAGAAGAGTCGCAAGCAATCACTCTGATTACGACTGTGTGTGTGTGTGTGTGTGTTTGTGCTCTGCTGTTGCAGCTCCCTGCTGTAATCCCTCATGTGGTGCTTCCTCTAAGGAATTAGGTTGTTTTTCTGAGGTTTGACATTATATCCTCTGATTAGGTGCACCTGATGGTGAGCAGGTGACAATGAATACAGGTTTTCATACATTAGAAAAGATCAGCGGAGAAATGGGTAAGAGAGTGCCCATGGGGTCAATACAATTCAATGCACAAAAATGGCTGATAGCATAAAAATGTACAACAAAATGCCTCATTTAAACATTGATCACCATCACCTGTTCAAACATTTTCCTACTCTCTCCATCATTGGAAACGTTTAACATCATTTCCAAATCAATCTACATTAATGCAGGCAACACATTTTACCTGGTCTTTGCTTTTTGCTCCTTAAGGTCAATTACAATACGAGCTCTTTATCAGAAGAACCAATCGACAGCAAATTTCCCTTAAAGCATGTCTCTTTACTCTAATTACCTAAAGGGACAAACAATAGCTGGAGGGGCTTCTGGGTGTAACCTCCTTCCAGATGAACTCATGTCAGGCCCTCCTCAATAACTCCAAGCAGCTTTTTGCCTTTTATGCACTTCTTGATTTTTTGAGATAGCAAATTGTTATATGTTTGGGTGCCTGAAAAAGTTGGCATTTTTGGTGGTCATGACATCAAGATCAACACTGTAGGCCACAAGTTCACTTCTGGTCTCAAAATAAAACCACGCATATCTATATTATAGGGCTGCACAGCATGTTATTGCCTCGTCAGTGTGTGCAATAGTAATACTGCAAAGAATAGCAGGATTTTTTGCATATGTGCATTTTTGCATATATGAACCAGTGCATTCAGGTTTGGAACCTCCAGTGCTCCTGGTAGTTGGTAGTCTCAAGTGGAACAGCAGCTTTTGCTTTGCTTGGCATTGGTTGAGAATGCATTTCTATATTGATCACATTCATTTAATTGGGCAAGGCCAAAATAATGACCAAGATTAAATATGATTGATTTTCCAGCCTCAAGGCCAAGAAGCTAATGTAAAACAGTGTGCTAAATGTTCACACTGAGGCTGTTAAAAGCATAACTCAATTTAATTTGAAGGGGTCGTGCATTCAAAAGTAAATTAGTATATTCTTAGTACTACCAGTCATCTTGTGATTAACATAGCTGATCTCATACTCATAAAATAATTTCAGTCCGTGTCAAAATCTGTCTAAATTGAGTACACAACAAAAGCTGCGCCGGTTACTGCACATGAACTTTATCTGCCTTCTTTTTCCCCGTCTCTCTAAGTGTTTATTCCCAGCGGCAGCCTTGACCCTCTTGCCTCCACTTCACTCCACTGCATCACTAAATGCAGCCATTTTGGCTCCCGTAGGGCCCGTGATGGAGCTCTGGTCGCCTCCCGGCCACATTCATACCACCAGGCCTGTAATGAAACTATGGATTTTCCATCGCTGTGCTGACACTAACTGCCTGTTTGCTGTGCATCCAGTCTCCTCTGAGCTATTCTGTACCCTGTGTGTTGAGAAGAGATATCCCCTAACAAGAGCATTTCTTTAACCTTTTCCACAATGGAGTCTCAGTTTGATAGCATAATCATTTATATGTTTAAGAGCAAGTTTTAGTCCAGTATTAATTTTAAGTGTGCATATTCTGCAAACCTAATATGGGACCCTGCGGTAAAGCAGACCGATTCCTGATTGAAGAACACATCCATGCAAAGACATGAAAACACTGAATATGAATGGAGAGCACATGACAACGTGTGGTGTCTCTGCAGTTTCTCTCTCGCTCGCTCGCCCGATCCAAACACACACAGATGTGCACGGGGGTAAACATGACCTACAAGCCCACTTATTTCCCAACCCCGCTACAGTTTTCCCATCCCCACATTGTTCCTTCTGCAGCGGCAACCCAGTTTCAGCGCTTCGACTGCACTGTAAATCCCATGATGGTATCGCAAAAAATCCATGCTCTCTGTGACTTTCCTCCTTTCCCTCTCATCATCCCCTGGTCTTCCTCACTATCACCAGCCATGGCTGCCCTGACTACTGTTGCTGTGGCAACCAAGGAGCAGGCCCGAAACACAGGGGGGTTTGAAGACATGTTGGAGTAGAGACCCCTATGTTATTGGAGACTTACTGTGTCTGCTTGTTCGTGCTTGGGTGGTGTGTTTATTGACTCATTTTGGAAAAAGGTTATGATATCTTTACACAATCACACAACAGGGTTCTCATGGGAACATCAGAGCAGTCAAAAAGTCAAACCGGCTCATCATGGCAGTTGATGGTGATAGAACATGCACCGAGCGCAAAACAGTCACATGTATTTCAAATCAATTGACAACTAAGGAAGAAGAAAGAATTAGGCACAGTGAGGAGAAATCCTGTGCACCTGTATTTCTCCTTCACACCCTTTGAGCTGGTAGTATCCATTCCAAGGTTATCAGTAATCCAATAGGTTTCCCTGGAAGCAGGCACTTTTCTACAGACACATCCGATATCCTGATAGGAGAAACATCCGGAAGGAATTTCTACCGCGTGACACAGCATTCCATCCCTTCCTTTCCTTCTCTACAACCGGACAAAGTGTTGCGAGAACAAACTGTTAATCCTCACACTCGCAGAGAGGAAATCGAAAAAGTTCCCATGCATGCAGGAAAACTCGGAGGTCGGAAATTCAGACTTCCGAGTACACATGGAATGCACCATTGGCTTGGGAAAAAAAAAAAAAAAACACGGCGACATGCAAGATGCATAACTTATACACCGACAGGCTAAATGTTAGCTGCTAACAACACTACAGCTAGAATTTACTTCATGGCTGCTACATTAAAGGGCTATTTCATTTCATTTAAAAATAATTCTGTAATGCATTTCATAATCTATAGCTCAACATCTAAAGTATGAATGCTTAAACAACACTACTACTAAGTTGAAAGTAAAAGGTCAGGAAAAGGGACATAATTGTTGCCTTTACAAAATAAGAGAATGAAAACATAGTTTTTAAATAATGTGGTTTCAAAGGCAAATGATAGCCAAGACGTTTACCCATTTGTGGTTGCAAAGAGAAACTCAATCTACGTTTAGAGCTTCGAAGGAATGATGCATGTCTTTACAGCATGTCCACTTGACTTATTGCTTTCTGTCCCTGTTCATTCATTGGATGTACCTGCACTCTTGCCTTCATTAACGACTGCATGCGTTTAATAATGTGCATGGTGTGTTTGCCTGCAGCCTCTCCTCAGGGAGCCTGTTTGTAGCACTTTAATTAGCTTAATCCAACACTTACACATGAATAGAGAAGGAGAGCACAGTGTAGATGGCTGGAGTGTGAGAGGTGGCAGAAGGAGAGGAAGGAGCCTAGACCGAGAAGATCATTTCTGTCTACCATTTGTTACTCTTCCCTTCAACAAGCAAACACACACACATACACACGGGCCTCCATGTTGGATCTTGGCAGTGTCAGTAGCTGGCCCGGCCATTGTAAAACCCATAGAGAGGAGGAAACGGTCTTCAAAATGGCTACATGGGCTGTTGGTGGCCAGCTAAACCTTTTCCAGGGAGACAAAGAATGCAAACTGTGGCTAGACTAAATCACCAATTAAAAATAGTAGTGAAGGCTTAATTGGTGTTAGCCAATTTAGAGTGACAGTGTGCAATTATTGTTTCAGAGTAGATGTGGAGGACACTGTTGGGAGCTTCCATGAGTTCGCCTGGGCTAATTTAGCTGCTCAAAACAGTATTTAAGGGCCAGCATATTTTATAGAATTGGACAAGAGCAACACAGAGAAGAACGCAGGTGTAAAGTAGGTAGATAAAGGGAGAAAAAGCTGGAAAACGTAAAAGGAACACAAGTGGAAGAAGATGGGTGTGAAACGGGGGGGATTTAAAAAGATGCATAAACAAATACTAGCCCAGGGAATAGATGCAATCAGCTCCGTCAGTCAGCTAATGACCAACTCCATGGAGGAAAGAGAGGAGCAGAAAGAGTACTGATGGTGTGAGTGAAATGAAGAAAAGAACTGAGTGAACTGAGAGAAGAGAGGGAGGAACGAGAGACAAATGGCAGAGAGGAGAGATGGATGCACACATGACTAATTAATCAGCTTGAAACATTCAAACTAAAGAAAAGCATGGGCAAATATTTTACCAAGAGGAGACAATCAGTGATTAGTGAATGCAGATGGGGAGAAAAGTAACAGGGATGCAAGGACAAAGAGAGGCAGTGAAAAAGATATAACACTGCAAGACAGTGAATAAAACTGGGCCCAGTGAGCCCCCTCTTAAATGCCCAGTTCTTCATTTTTAAGACCTTGGATGCAAATTATACCATCACAGGGTCAGCTGTACAAACTCTTAACTGCTTTTTCTGCAAGCACTGCTGAACACAAAACCTTATATAGTGCTACACCAGCAGCAACACTCTTAACTGGTAAACAAAATATAAATATTCTAATTGGAGTGAACTTGTTGCCCTGTACAGTACTAAAAATGTATGAGCCACCCTAAAAGTTCCATGCAAAAGTATCCATACCTTTCGAACTCTTCCCCGTTATTTCATGTAATTACACATAATAGACAGGTGCAATGTGGAGCATAATTGTGAAGCAGAAGTGTAATGTAAGACCTGTTTTATTAATTCTATAAAAAAGTAAACATTTTAAATGTGTGACATATATTTGTGTTTAGTCCCCTTTACTCTGATACCCCTCAATAAAATCCAATCCAACCATTTACCTTCAGAAGTCCCCAAATTAATAAATAAAGTCCAGCTGTGTGTAACAGATTAAATATAGCTGTTCTCTGCAGGCCTGGAAGGTGTGTTTCAGGTTTGCACGTTGAAAAGATGCTCTGATCAGATGAGACCACAATTGAACTATTTGGCCTACATGCATGACCCAATGGGTGGGGAAAAAATTTACATTGCACAGCAACCTTAACACACCATGACAACCTTGGTAGTGGTGGCATGATGCTGTGGGGATGCATTTATTAAGCAAGGTCCGGGAAAATGTTTAGAGTTTTGGTTGAGGGTTGAGGTGGGGGTTCACCTTCCAGCAGAATTGTGACCCCGAACATACAACCAGAGCAATAATGAAACCATTTAGATGAAGGCACATTCATGTGGTAGAATGACCCAGTCAAGGTCCAGACCTAAAGCTCACTCAGAATCTGTGGCACAGATGATCCCTAGGCAATTTTACTGAATGGTGGCTATTGTAGAAAGTAGAAAACCCTTTAGAAAGTTAAAATGTTTTCAATGATGTCAGAGTAAAGGGACTAAATAACTGACGCCTGTTAGATTTTTGCATGTAAAAAAAAAAAAAAGACTACGCATCATATGACTTCCTCTTTACAATAATGCAAAACTTTGTGTTTGTTATCAGATAAAATCCCAATTAAAATACACTGAGGTTTGTTGTCCTAATGTAATTTTCTGACCCGTCAGAAGGCAGGATGAGGCAACATCATGATGGATGCATGGGGTTTGTGCATTTCGTTCTGTCTTTTAAGGGAAGTACAGACTGATAACAAGATACCTATGTTGGCCTTTTCATACCCCCAAAGCATATGGCAACACAGCAAGTAACCCTTCAAGTAAAACATATTTCCCCCACAGTACCCTCACTGTTATCTACCAACCGACTTAACACAAGGATGCAAAGGTATTACTGTGTTGTGGCTCCAGTACGCTCACACGGTAAGCATCCTGCATCACTAAAGCAGAGGAACTAATCAAAACGATCTTTTAAAAATCTATTAGGATCGCAATGAGTAATCCGATAAGCCGCCTACAGTCGCTTCCCATAGGGGCCTGTGTGTGCTTGAACTGCAGCGCTGTCTACATTCTTCACAGTAGATTAGCCGATTTGATAGTAACTCACATATTCACACTCATCATATGATGTAATGGAGCTGAAGAAGCTTCTCATATCCAGCTATTTAGCACATATTTAAAAGAAGCACCACAGTGCTATGTCTTGCTGAAGTATGCTTCCTACCCATGGATGTTTTATTCTTCTGTAAAAAACTTTATGGGTGAAAGGTTGAGCAACCTACACGCAAGGTTCTTGATAGGTAGTGGAGAGCTGTGCAGCAATCTGGCAACAATCTCCTCTAAATTAATGGACATTACAGAGTGCTGCTGAGCCTGAAAGTTTAAATGAGTGTGTGAGATATTATGTTAAACCATGTATGCCTGTGAAATAACAATCAAAGCTAAGCTATGCCTGCTGTGTCCCTCAAGTTGACTAAAACTCAAAAACATGCTGCACCAGGATGTATTCAACTTTGTTTATAGCAGTTATTATAAAGTTATAGTTTCAAAACAACTACAAATTTCCATCTCATTGTTCCTATGGTTTAAAATCTTTTTAAAGTGCTGGGGGGTGACGCATGACACATCTTTAGCAATATGAATGTTGCGCACACTGATTTTGCTGTGATGATAGTTGTGCAATGCATTGTACAGCCTAATTGGAGCTCATTACTTTCACCATTGATTTAATAAAAGTGGCAGTGTTAACATTATAGTTGGCAATCTACAACAATAGCAACAATACCCTGGGAGTTTGACTGTGAAGTTAAAGGGTGTAATATCAGAAAGTTGTTGTTAGTCATGAGAATTGAGCCGATGTTCGACTTTTAGATATTTTTTTAAACATTTGCTTAGGTTATTATAGTGTAGAATTCTTATGATCTTCTTATGCCCATGCATAGTGTTAAGTAGCATGAAAATACTAATTTTTGACTTCCCAAGTTGTGATTCCTGGCAGATGTATGTCCAGAGGTCTGGCTTTCTCCCATCCACCTGGTGTGCTTGTTACAGTAACATTGGGTCCAAACAGCTGACCGGATGTTGAATTTCCTATTTGATTTTCCCTTCTCTAAAAAAAGGATAAAAAGTCATTTTCCCAGAATAAATCACACATGATAGCAATGTTAAATTCTTATCAGAAAAAAAAACTAAATGAAAAGGTCTGAAGAAACATAGGTATATAAGATATGAAAAGACAGAAATACTTTGATGTTCCATCCAGAGATGCCTAATGGAGATGACCTACAATCGAGCGGGCCTCCCTCACTTGGATCGTGTCAGCATCCCAGCTTGCATCCCGACGCCTCTAATCTTCCCTTAAAAAATGGATCCGAGCGTGATACATTTATTATTCATCTCCTCTGCTCTTTCTTTTCAACAGTCTCCCTTTCTCCGCGCTTTCCTTCCCACTCTGATCTGCTCCTCACTTTGGCTCATTAACCCCTGGTAGCGTTGTATCAGGGTAGGGAACAGAGAAGAGATGAATGAGTGCAGTCACACACTGTTGGACTGAGCTAAACTGCATTAGCAATGAGATTATCAAGGTCTACACCATTATCTTCTGTAACATTAGGCGACACTGTTGCTCAATGTGACTTATCCTGCTTTTTAAAGGTGATTAGCCTTGAACATTTATCGTAGTGCTTTTTATATTCCTTTTAATAATTGCCACTGGGATTACAACATATATATATATATATGAAGATTAGCCAAAATGAGTGCCAAGTCATATTCTTCTTTTTTGTCACCTATGCTTGTTAGAGAGTCTGGAAGTATGGGTTATCACAGGAGATAAGCCTTTGTAGGACAAAGGTGCAGAGATAGAGCCGGTAGTTTTAATGAGACCGTGTGGGTGGATACAAGCAGATATGATAGCATAATTTTTTTTTTTTTTTTAGAAGGACCCCTCATTACTGTCTACCCTTTCAATTTAGATGCTACGATCCATGTCTTAGGATATAAATGAATAAAAGCATTAAGGTTGTGCAGATGCAAACTTGCCAAGTGTATATTTCTATGGGGGCACTTTCTTTTTCATCTATTTAATGAGAGAAAATGATGAGAGAAAAAGATGATCAGTGCATTTCTTCTCAACACATACAAAGTCCCAGCTATTATGAATGAGAAAAATCTTTGATCAGAGATAGAAACAGAGAGAGTGGGAAGAAACAAAATGTAAGCAGCACACCAAACGGGGAACAGAGAAGGAAAACAAAAAGTGAGAGGAAGCAAAGGATCATTGCCTTTTCTAAATAAAACAGGTGGCACATAGAGGCCTAGTCGGGTAAAAGAAAGAAGAGACATTGACAACCATTGCTTGAACCATAGGGGACCTGTCTAAAGTCATATTACGCCATCTCAATAGGATTTAAATCCAGACTTTGACTAGACAACTGCAGAACCTTCATTTGTCAGTCAGAGCTGATCTTGCTGGTCTTTTAAAGTGATTGTTTGATTCTTCATGTCAGACTTTAAAATATGGTTAGCGAAATGGAAGTTGGTTTGGGGAGCTTTTATTCCCTAATAAATGAAATCTGTGTTTATCCAGGTTATATTTGAAAGTGCATTTTTTGATCATTTGAGCTGTCACAAAAAAAAGTAAGGGAGCAAATACTTTTTCAAAGCATTGTATCTGGAAGTGACTAGCCACATTCTGTGTTCCCGGTGTGAAATACTGCAATGCCAATCTATAGGCTTGACCATGCCTCTGTGGACGAGTGTGCTGAAGACGTCATTCACAGGAAGATTGTGTTCTTCTCTGGGTTGACTGTAGCCACATGTGAGGACATTCCAGCAGATGGGAGAAAGACTCAGGCTGGCAATGATGAGAGCTAATTGATATCCACATGCTTCAGTGGGAGACACATATGCACACACATATGGAGACAAATTTAGTATAGAGAAGGCTAGTATGTCACTTTATAATAACTACATTTGTACTTTGTGTTATTGCACAATGAAAAAATGCCTCGATCATTAAAGCAGGGTATGTACCCCCCTTTGCAGGTCTCTCAAACCAGAGCTCTGACTCAAAGAAATATCTCAAGTTTTCACAGCTGATTACAGCATCTTGGAGATGGAAAAATGTAGGTCAGATTGTTGGTTTGCAAAGAATCATTACTTCAGTAACATGGCGATACTTTATTTTAGGTCTGATTAGGTATAAGGCCAAAAATATATTTAATTGCCATTTTAAAAAGGGTTGTCCCTTTCCAGCACCTGTTCTTTTGTTTTCTGCTTTTAATCCTATTACAATTGCTTTAAAACTGTTGAGAGTTAAATCGGTCCCATTAACTATATTTTTAGGTCATAATGATGCTATTTGTCCACTAATATTCTTTAACAAACTTATGAGACCTTTGCAGACCAGCTGGGTTTAAATGGAGATTAAATTAAACATAGGAGGAGTTGATCAACAAATTATGTACATTTTGAGGCCAATTGGTTTTATTATTTTATGTTTTGGGGGGGTATCAAACATCAAACAAAAAGATGGCTGAAATCATATACATGCCATATATCTTTGAAACTATGGATAATTTTCCTTTAATTTCGTACTCGTCGTCTTCCGCTTTATCCGGGATCGGGTCGCGGGGGCAGCAGACTCAGCAGAGACGCCCAGACGTCCCTCTCCCCAGACACCTTCTCCAGCTCCTCCGGGGGGAGCCCAAGGCGTTCTGAGGCTAGCCGAGACTCATAGTCCCTCCAGCGCGTCCTGGGCCGCCCCCTGGGCCTCCTCCCGGTGGGACGTGCCTGGAACACCTCCCGAGGAAGGCGTCCAGGAGGCATCCGATATAGATCACCGATCCACCTCAACTGGCTCCTCTCGATGTGGAGGAGCAGCGACTCTACTCCGAGCCCCTCCCAGATGGCCGAGCTCCTCACCCTATCTCTAAGGGAGTGCCCGGCCACCCTACGGAGGAAGCTAATTTCAGCCGCTTGTATCCGGGATCTCGTTCTTTCGGTCATGACCCAAAGTTCATGGCCGTAGGTGAGGGTAGGAACGTAGATCGACCAGTAAATCGAGAGCTGCGCTTTTCGGCTCAGCTCTCTCTTCACCACAACGGACCGGCACAGCGCCCCCATTACTGTGGCAGCTGCACCGATCCGTCTGTCAATCTCCCGCTCCATTCTTCCCTCACTCGTGAACAAGACCCTGAGATACTTGAACTCCTCCACTTGAGGCAGGAACTCCCCTCCAACCTGAAGAGGACAAGCCACCATTTTCCGGTCGAGAACCATGGCCTCGGACTTGGAGAAGCTGATCTTCATCCCAGCCGCTTCACACTCGGCTACGAACCGCCCCAGCGCATGCTGTAGGTCTTGGCTAGAGGGGTCCTTTAATTTCATAAATCCTAATTAAATGCATTGAAGATGTGGTTTGAGGACCAACACAACATGTTTGAAGTTAGGCTGTTTTGCTCCTTATCTTCAAAATTATTAGCAACATATTATTGTAACACCTGCCAGAAACATGTTTCAGACCGTACCTGCTCAGTCGAAACCTTTGTTTTTGTTAGCCTTTTAACTAGCATTATGCTTTGTGATGTTGCATGTATGCTGTTTTTACCTTTTCATTTATGCTTTTATGCTTGTATTTATTGTAAAGCACTTTGTAGTTTTTGTCCTGTGAAAGGTGCTATATAAATAGAGTTTACTTACTATTTGTTTATATTGATACATTTGATGTTTTTTGTGCACCATCATGTGAATAAAGATGTGTCCTTCTGGACTCAAATGTTCTGGAATGTGTAAAAGAGATAACTTAAAGATTTCTGCTCGATTTGATTGGGTTAAAGTTCAAGCTCCAGGAAGGGTTCTCATAGTGGATAGGATATACAGCATAAGCTGGTTCGTCACATTCATGTTGTGATTTCACAGTTCAACTACATAGAAAATCAGGACAGACATTTAAAATTAGTTTTTAAAATGTTTGTGCATTTATTCGAAAACATTGTGTTAAGACTGGATGACAATAAAGCATGTTTTTGAGCGCCCAGTCTTAACCTCCGTGGCCTCTGCCATGTCTGCGGTCATTCATCCTTTTCTACATCTCTATCTCATACTCCGTTTGCTCGTGGGTGTGCGTGTGTGTGTGTGTGTGTGTGTGTCTGTGTGTGTGTGCGTGACCCTGTGCCGCTGTGTGAACTAATGACCGAGAGCTACCAAACGCCTGCACAAAGCCAGTCTCTGTACCCATGCCCGGGCCAAACAACTCGTGGTTGAGCTAAACTGTGACATGAAACACATCCACTAAAACTGAAAGAGGAAAGTCAAGCTAAGCTTTCCTACTAAACAGGAAAATTATTTATGATTTTGTTTTTCCAGACTGATACATCTTACATCAGAAAACATCACACAAATAGAAACAGACTCTATTCCGCCATCATTTCTGCATACTACGAAAAGGGGAAAACTAGGGAGTTCCCACAACGTTCTGTTCTCATTTGGGAGGAGAGCATTTAGCAAAGGGGAGGTAGTAACTTAGATTCAAATGGGTACCACAAAACATGTACTAGCACACACACACACACACACACACACACACACACGGGACATTGATGAGACAGCATTATGCACTAGAATCACAATCACCCGTCAATTAGGCCATAACACGGTCTCTTAATGGTGACACCAACAGTCTCAGAGGTAACGTCAGTGACTTTACACAGTCAAATACACAAGTGGCAAACTGTTAATATTTCTCAGCTTAATAACTATGAAACCCCTTACCATTACTGTTGATTCCAATTTAACGCATAGAAAGAAATGCAAATCACACCAATACTGATTCCAGCCACATTACCCTCGTCTTCTCTTTTCCCACCAAATCCTAATATTCCCACCACTCTCCGTGAGCTTTGGGATTTCTGTCCATATTTTTTTTTTTTACCAATGGCAGTGAGATTCCATCCAAGCTGCCAAATACAATAACAGGATGCCCAGCATGAATGCATGACCCTTGAAATGTAATAGCCTAACAAATATTGTGTCCAAGCGGGTCCTTCAGATTGCTTTTTGGCACCTTTTGTTATTGTGATGAAAATTGTCCAGAGATACCAGCTTCCAAATTATAGAATTGCAATGTTAAACAAGAACTGCTTTACTTTAAAGCAATATCTAAGAACATCACGGTCTCCCTTACAATGGACCCAAACAAAACAGCCAAACTTGGATGATCTCAGCTGACTCATGCAGGGATTGTTTTGGAGTACATCAAGACTATTGTGAACTCTTAGACATGATTGTGAGAGTTAGAAATGATTTGAGAGTGCACAAAACCTCTGTCATGAGATTGGAATGGTTACTTATTATGGTACCAGCATGTCAGGGTTCATGATTCTTATGTATGACATTTGACATCAGCATGGATTGGTCATCAAGGAGTGGTCATGTTGGTCTTATGCCAAAGCAACATCATGCCCACACAGGACTGGTTTACCCCAAGTACCCACCGCTGGTATGGCTGGAACAAAAGGAAATTTACCTAGCAGCTCAAACAAACAATTTATAATCTTCCTGCTAATAAATACAGTGACACGCTGAGACCCTTGTACATAGACATCGCACAGAATAGGGCTCTTGGCTATGGAAAACAACAGACAACTCAAAGTGGCACATAGGATGGCTGACCAATGGGAGCCCTGATTTTTCAGGTTGTAGCCTTAAAAACCCATGAACAAAAACAAAAGCCTTATACATGCTTCCTGCTCAGAGTTGAATTATCTGGCGTCACCACTGTTATGAGAAACCAACCATTACAATAGATTGTGCTGCGTTAGCTACACTTCTGAAGTGGGAGTTCAAACCTTTTGTGATTTCAATTTTCTTTTCTTGTTTCCTCAGAAAATAGATTTTTGTTTCCAGGCACAAATTTTACTTAAACGAATCTGAAAAATAATAATCAAAATTTTGTTCAACAGAGAAAGCCCAATTTGACATGCAGAAGAGATAGATACAAAAATTTGAGTTCAAAAATGTCATCATTGTTGTTCCTATCAGTTAACTGTGTTCTAGTCAGGGTATTGTTTGTCTTTTTTTGCACATTTGAGGAAGGTTATAAGGTTTCAACCTTACTGAACCATCTTGTTTCCAGTTCCTGCCAGAAAAACCAGTCTTCTATGGTGATAGTGTGCTTCATCATCAGAAGATGGGGGTTACCCTCACTGATCCACTGTTGAATAGGCATCAGGCAGCATCTCTGCACCTGACCACCTTAGCCTGGCACAGCCACAACAGACACCCTGCAGACACTTGGGGTTCTGACCACCTGGCACAAAGGCTGCACATAACAGATGGCTTACATTGCCCCCTGATGGTGCGCACAGCTGAGAAATCCTAAGTCCTGTCTGTGTGTAAATGTGTGCACAGCATCAAACAAAAAAAGCACAATTAGGTATTGGACTATCGACTTGAAGGCTCTCTTTTTGTCTCAACCCCCTCAGACCACCTATAGGGACTCTGCATATGTGTGCAAGTGTGTTACCGTCATGGTCAATGCCCTTTTATTGTCAATGCTTGAAAACGCTGGAAAGTGCAGAAGTGGCCATTCGTCCAATTTTTTTCATTAATTAATATTTCATGTGTACAGCAGTGACTCTGATAAAGCAGCTCTTCAGACAGAAACGGAGACTAAGGAGCTAATATGCAGTTGGCAGAAAGGCAGTGACCAATGAGCAGCTGAGCCAAGCAGAGCCATGCAAAATTCTTAAAACCCACTGAAACCCATACCCATCATATTACAACCACAAACAACGCATTTTATTGGGATTTTTGTTCAATAGATCAACACAAAGTAGTGAATAATTGGGAAGTGGGATGAAAATGACTTATTTTATCAGTTGTTAATTAATTACACTCTAAAAAGGGTGGTTTGCAAAATATCCCAAAAAGTTCTTTTTTTGTCTCATCTGGCTACAGCAACTCCTCCCACAAGCTAGCTGTGTCTCCTGCATGGCAAATAGCTAACTGCACACAGAACGTCTTGTGTATTTATTTAAACAATGGCCTTCTGCTTGACACTTTTTTTTTTAAAAAGTCCGATTTATGAGGGCACAAATACTGTCAGCAGACTTTCCCACCTGAGCTGTAGATCTCTGCAGCTGCTCCACAGTTCCCTGGTTCTCTGATTCATTTTTTTCCTTCATAGGCCTGTCAGCTGAGGTGGACAGCCTTGGTTTGGTAGGCTTGGAGTCTAACACTACAGCTGTATTTATACTGCTATTACTGAGTTACACACAGTTTGACTATTTACTAATTAGACAACACACTAATGTGCTACTTCCTGTTTTTCTGTCATATAAAAGCCCAGGAAAATTCATTGAGCTTTGTGGTTCTAATGTGGAAAACCTCAAGGGGTGTGAATACTTTTACAACGATGTCTTTGACCACAACATTGTCGAGATGACTCCTAGAATTAGTGGACATCACCCATTTTTATCACCTTCTTCTTTCCTCCATCTACTAAAGCTTTCTTTATCTGTCTTACCTTTCTATCGTTCTTCCTGTTTCTACATGTCTTCTATCTGTGTCCCATCAAACCCCGACTCATTAGTGAAAGCTTCCCAAGTGAATGTCGCTGAGAGTGAGTGTGTCAAGCAGAGCACAAAGGGACTTCATTAGTGCTCGCTTTAAACATGTTGTTTATGCCACTGCTTTGTTGCTCTGGACAACCTTGAACATCATTGTTAATTAAAAATAGACTGAAAGGAGATGACACGGGTTATCAAAGCTCTCCAGTCTGCCCAAATGATGAATCAGAAGATGAATCTAAGGGAAAATGAAGTAGTGTACTGGAAGGGTTATTAAAAAAAGAAAGATGCTCTAGGATCCTTAAAAGAAAGAACAATTTTTCACACACCTCTTGTTTTTACCTCAGCCTTTCAATCAATCCTTCCATTTTTTTTCCTCTAAAAGTGCAACTAAAAAACCTATTAATTCAGCCATGCATTTTAGGACTTCATGGCTACTGAGAGTTCCAGACTGTTAGTATGTGTGTGTGTGCATAAGGCTTTGTATACTAGTGTTTTTCAGAATATTCTGTCATATCTTTTCCAAGATGATATCCTTTTGTTCCCGTACTTTCTGAGGCAGCCAAAAGAACTGCAAGCTTCTTATCTTTGTTGTTGACGCACACGAGAGCAACACAACAACAACCTGCTTCTCCCAAGTGAGGTTCCACACGCAAAAATACCTCAACCAGCATGCATAACAGCGCAGAGAAAAAGCCACGTGAGAACAGCTGAGGAAATAAAGCAGTTGTTGCCAGGCTAAGTGAATGGGGCGTCACGCTGACAATTGCAAAGCACCAAATCTTAGTCAACTTGTAAAGTTTGTCTTCTTCCTCATAAACATAAACAGACACGCACATACAAACCCACGGCATCACCGGAGAATGCATTATTGCACATACTTTGAGTGACAAACACACAAACGCCACATGCATACGCAAACAGGCGTTAAAAGCACACAAACACAGCCTGATTATACATTCATAGTTTTGAATGGATGACAGGTCTTGAGCAGCGAGGAGGGAAACGGGTTGAATTCTAATGAGCTGCCATTTACATGAGTCCTTTTCTTTATAAACTGAACACAGAAAGTCTTAAACATTCAAATTATACGAAAGGAATAACTGTGTCAAAGTCCATGTCTATCTACCGTACAATCACAAAAACAAAACTTGCAGTTGACACGCACGGTTGTAATAATCATCCATTCGCTACAGAAAAAGGAGTGCAATTGTTTCACAACTGGCTTAAAGAATGCTCAATCTTTCTATAACCTGCTAGTGTCTATGCAACAATAATTGTGGGGCTAAATTTGAGATTAGTGTCAGGATATCTACAAGGAAACCCCTGTGGTTACAGAGAATAAAGACTGACCCTCTTCAGTTATCAGAGAAAACCATAATTATAAAATAGATATACTCAGATAATATGTTTAGAAATAATTAGAATTTATAACCCCAATTTGCTGACATAGTACAGCGATTTTCCAATGTATTTACATGTAAATTGTAAGAAGAACTCATATTTCTAGCTCACGGATGCAAAGACAGCTCAAGTCTTTGTTCTTAAAGGAAAATGGCTGGTATTTGTCCAAACAGTTGCCAAATTTGTCATCGGGTACTTTTTCTGTTCACTGACACAGAGGCACAGACAATGCTTTACAAGGAATATCAGATGTTTTTAACAGAAATTGTATCCTCTCATTTCATAGATCAGCAAATGAGGGCTAAAACTGTTTACAGCCATAAGCGGTTGGGCTCAAAGTAAATCGAGACAACAAAGACAAACAGCAGCCCTTCAGTTTGTACCATTCAGAGCATCAGAATAAACAACCAATCACTCTTACCTTCTTCAGTTTTCCATTGCGTGTACCAACAAACACCACTGTGTTGCCACGGTAGTCATAGGCAGCCACCGAAGTCATGCCATCATCTTTGTCTACGAAAAGAGGGATGCCCTCAATGGTACTGGTCCCTCCAAGAGGCTGGTTGAAGTCTTGTCCACAGAAGTTGTCATCTATCTGCAGGGGCTGCAGAGGGAAGACAAAACGCCAAAAATAAGGCAAAACACTTTTTGTAATTTTTTTCAGGATAACAGCAGAAAAAAATCTTAAACCAATTATTTACAGTAAAAGAGACAATTACCAAATCATCTCCTGACCAGAACTGGCTGATTTTCAGATTACTGTATCAAACATTGACCAGCAAGTCAGAAACCCAATACATTAATCTTTTTTTGGCCTGTGAAAAACTAAGACAGCACTACAACAGTAGCCTTTGGTGTGGACACCGTTACTGAGAAAAGACGATTCAGTTAGCTATAAATAGTCAAAGGAAGAACAGAGATGTAACAAGCCCTTTAAACTGAAACTTTAAACTTTAGCTTCTAGAACATTCAGAATCATTCAGGCTACAAGAGAGCGAGAGAGAGCAAGACTTTCAAGCAGATAACAGTAAGGCTGAAAGAAGAACAGTTTCCACCCGTCTATCGTAAAACATGCTGGATTTGGAAATATTGACTGCTGTTTTAGTAACACTATCCTTGCTAACTGTACTAACCCTCCTAACTTTGTGAATTGGTAAAAAAGGATGTTAAACTCAATTTATACTGTATAAACTCTAATCACTGTCATCATTTAAAACATTAGCGAAACTTTACATCAACCACTCACACTGCATTTGACTTTACCTCAGCTCAGGAAAACTGGAAAAAAACTTATTACCAATGTAGTTCTTTATATTATGTTATACGCTTAAAAGAGTAATTGGTTTTGGCAGATTAAACCTTTACAAAAAACATCCAAATAAATCAAAATCTTTTACATTCTTAGTATATTTTGATGAGGTCCATTGTTTTTCTCATGCAAATCTGATGAGTGAAAACAAACACATTCAATGACAACGAAGCTATAAAAATTTGAGTTGTTTAAATAAAGAAAGAAGTTGTGCTTTTCTGGTGGTCCCTTACTGAGTACTGTTCAACACCATTTCTCTCATGTCTCAGTCCATGCTGTCCTAAACTCGCGTGCTGACTGATCACTACTGCAGGTAAAATACCTATGTCTCATAGGTACTTCAGAAAAACCACACTTCAAACAAACCAGAATATTCCTTTAATCCTTTAAATACTTATTGAGAAAAGAGGAGAAGACATAACAAAAAGTCCACTCAGGCCCAGGAGCTAGAGCACTTCATCCTAAGCACCCCTAGAATCCATATCCAGATCTTAAAAGCACCCAAGCTGTGTTCCGGTCCACATGGAGCTAATTTCTATCACCCAGTGGGAATTGCAGTGAAACCTATTGGCCTCCTATCTAACATTAATGCTTTTGATTCAATTGCCTAACACAGTAAATAGGCTATTCAAATAAAAGAGCCATTCATACCGCAATTGCATTCTCACAATCACCATCCCTCCATGCAAAACCTATTTTCCTCTGCAGTGTTCAGTCATGGTGGTGACACCGCGATCATGTGACAATATCGGGAGCATTCCAATATCACGAGGGGCACATCACCCAAGGCAGTTCATTGACCCATGTGATCCCTTAACCAGTCACTAAAGACACACTCAGCCCATAATGCATTAAAAAGAGTTCAAGTGCCAAAATGAATGAATCCTTTCGTTTGATGATGAATGACTTGTTAAACAAACTCATTTTGTACTATTCTAGACATTTTCCTGGAATCAGGCTATTATTTTGTATGGCTGGATTAGCGATTAAGTTGGGAGTTTATTTTTTTTTACTCACAGCAATATTTAGAGTTTTTCAAATCATCTTCTGGAAGAAAAATCTTCCTTATAGATTTATGTTTTTAAACATGTAGCATTACTTTGGATCGCAAATGAATATTTATAGCAAAATAACAGGTTCCGTCTCAGTCTAATAAAAAGGGATCCTGATTATGACAGGGAATGGAAGTTGCACACAGTTTGATTCATTTCAGATGCTGCTTTAGCCAAACTGTGACCGACGGGAGTCATATCGAGCAGAGGAACAGCATCAAAACCGAATGGCCGTCAGTGAGTTATTCAGAGTACACAGCGAGTACACACATACACTTACACTTGGGGAGTGTGTAAATAACAGTGTAATCCACAGACTTATCACTACATCATCTGATTGATCCACACAGGAGAAAAGATAACACCTCCCTCCTCCGCACACTCTCTCTCGAATGATCTACCTAAATTGCCTGCAGCTCAGCAAACGTCAATAAAGCCTTCTTCTGCGTTTTTCGACATTCTCACTATCTTTGAAGCCTGCTTCTGGCTGCAATAGGAACCTAGGAACTCTCACTAAGCTTTGTTACTGTTTGTAGCCTTAAAGCTTTCCCATTTTGTCATGTCACAACCACAAACTCCACTGTATCTCACTAAGATGTTATGTGATAGAGCAACAAAGTAGTGCTTATTATGAATTGCAAGGAAAATGATACATGGTAATCAATATTCTATACAAATGAAAAGCTTATGTGGGGTGAGCATTTGTAAGCAGCCACCTTTACCGTCATAGCCTGAAATAAAATCCACTCTATCACATAAAACCCCTAAAATGGGGTCTGAATCCTTTTTCATGGCCCTGTTTTCCTCTAATTGCTCCAAGTCACCTCTGACCCCTCAAGTGTCAAGGCTTTGTCCTGTCTTACCTATCTCTACAAACTAGTTTTTCTACACAAATATTTCCAATGTTTCCCAAAACAATATAATTTCTGCTCTTATGTGAGGGGTGTGTTTAAGTAATAGAAACACACAGCTATAACTTGAAACATTGTTCTGTAACCACTGATGCCTGAGGGGTAATTTCTCCCCGTCAGATTGAAGATGACTGACAACATCCTCGCTACAACAATGTGGTCTGATAATCCTGCCATGTAAACACCAACACAAACATTTAATCAAAAGTATCCTTTATAAACAGATTCTGCCACAAGCAAAATAACTTTCATCTTCAGATTAGATACAACTAGGAGCAACAACTTTATAGTCATGTAAGAAATCTGTCAACTGCACACAAAAACGCAACCATGACATCAGAGCCTGAGGGACACAAGTTAAAAGGGTCAATCCATCATCGTAGCTCCTAAAACCACAGTGTACAGAATCCACAAGACCCCAAAAGGGTCAACCCCCCTTACATCAATACATGACACACTAATAAGTATACACCACAGCCTGTATAGTCTCTCTGGGGCACATGAAGGTAAAAGTTCTCTCCTTCCCCTGCAATCTGGAAGCTTTAAACAAGCAAGGAATAAAAGACAATTCCCTTGAGGATAGTCACCCTTTTACAGGGGCAACCTTTATACAATTTAACCCAACAACAAATTCCCATGAGATTTAGGGCCAATGGCTATGGTGGAAAGAGTATTTCTCCCTGTGGTTTTTGTGGGTTATTGGCTGAAGACTGTATTTAAAGTTCAGCAGTTTTTCATAGAGCCAGTAAGGGAAGACCTAAAGTCTACAACCTTCAACTGACTTTGGCAGCAGACAGATACAAATGAAGAAGAGGAGGTTTCTTGTTTTGATTTTCCAATTGGATTCTCATACAACTGGCTATTATTGAAGGAGAAGTTCAACTTTTTTTATCTGCATTTATAAAACATTTTTTAGGGTTCCTACAACTTTTCCATTTCAAGATTACATACTGTTCCAATCTCAATTTTCTAGATTTTCCTGTCACATTTTATGACATTTTAGAAATTAGGTTTTATTCTATTTCATCCATCATGAAAAACAACACTGACGCTGGCTTTCAAGCTTGTCCTGCTTGAAAAATAAAGTAATACAAAAATGAAGGTAACGTTGTTTTGACACTACAACCAGTGAGCTACAAGCACCGTGTCTAGTAATCAGTTGACTGCATGTCTTTTACCTGAGCAGATAGCCTTGCTAGCAGGCCATAGCTGTGTTACTCTTTAAAGAGCCTAACAGCAAAAAGATACAATATTCATAATAGGTAAAATACTACATTTAGTAAGTGTGTATTCTATATTTTTGTGCGTGTATCAAAAAGCACCTACAGAAAACCTTATTTATGGGACCAATTTTAAACAAAATCCATGTAAGATTTATGGTGGCCCCGGTGTACAGGGCAGATAACAAAGATTCAAAGACTACCCAGTTGACTCGTTTGCCGATATTGAAGGTCACAGAGAAATATGGGACCTAAACAGAGCTAATACTGCAAGGGACTGCAAACACATATTGACAACAAGCTAAGCCTTTAAAAAAACAAGTCATGTTAGTAGACGATGGGGTGTTCATTTCCTCATGGGTGGAGCTGCTTCACCTACTTTATACTGCAACGCACTGAAATATTCAAGGTACCAAACACATGTCTATACACAGTAACACAGACCGACTGCTGATGTGTGCTGGCTGAAGTGGGCCGAAGGAAGTGACTGAATCATTCCTCTATTATTGTCACTTCTTTAACATAGTGAGTCAGAAAAATACACTCACCGGCCACTCTATTAGGTACACCTGTCTAACTGCTCGTAAATTTCTAATCAGCCAATCACATGGCAGCAACTCAATGCATTTAGGCATGCAGACATGGTCAAGACAATCTGCTGCATTTCAAACCAAGTATCAGAATGGGGAAGAAAGGTGATTTAAGTGACTTTGAACGTGGCATGGTTGTTGGTGCCAGATGGGCTGGTCTGAGTATTTCAGAAACTGCTGATCTGGGATTTTCACGCACTACCATCTCTCGGGTTTACAGAGAATGGTCCGAAAAAGAGAAAATATCTAATGAGCGGCAGTTCTGTGGGCACAAATGCCTTGTTGATACCAGAGGTCAGAGGAGAATGGCCAGACTGGTTTGAGCTGATAGAAAGGCAACAGTAACTCAAATAACCACTCGTTACAACCAAGGCATGCAGAAGAGCATCTCTGAACCCACAACACATCGAACCTTGAGGCAGATGGACTACAGCAGCAGAAGACCACACCGGGTGCCACTCCTGTCAGCTAAGAGCAGGAAACTGAGGCTACAATTCATACAGGCTCACGAAAACTTGACAATAGAAGATTGGAAAAACGTTGCCTGGTCTGATGAGTCTCGATTTCTGCTGCGACATTCGGATTGTAGGGTCAGAATTTGGCCTCAACAACATGAAAGCATGGATCCATCCTGCCTTGTATCAACGGTTCAGGCTGGTGGTTGTGGTGTAATGGCGTGGGGGATATTTCCTTGGCATACCTTGGGCCCCTTAGTACCAATTGAGCATCGTGTCAACGCCACACCTGAGTACCTGAGTATTGTTGCTGACCATGTCCATCCCTTTATGACCACAGTGTACCCATCTTCTGATGGTTACTTCCAGCAGGATAACGCGCCATGTCATAATGCACGAATCATCTCATACTAGTTTCTTGAACATGACAATGAGTTACTCAAATGGCCTCCACATTCACCAGATCTCAATCCAATAGAGCACCTTTGGGATGTGGTGGAATGGGAGATTCGCATCATGGATGTGCTGCCGACAAATCTGCAGCATCTATGTGATGCTATCATGTCAATATGGACCAAACTCTCTGAGGAATCTATGCCACAAAGAATTAAGGCAGTTCTGAAGGCAAAAGGGAGTCCAACCCAGTACTATCAAGGTGTACCTAATAAAGTGGCCGGTGAGTGTATGTCTCGGTAGACATCACCCTATCCTCTACTAGGATCTGTCAACATGACAACTCATGTCAGTTAAATATACAGAAACAGCAGAATACAACACAAGCTTATATACAGGATGCTAATCGGACACACCGCTGTGGATCACAGCTAATAAGGGTGAGAGTAAAACACAAAGCGCTCATTCAACGTCATGCAAATAAACTGGACAGCATGTTGCCTTTAACTGGTGCTATGTGTCCCTTTATGTAGCTGTTTGTACAAGGAAATAAATACTAACATGAAGAGCTGCCTGCTAAAAATTGTGGGACACAGTACAGCATTACTGATAGTGTTACAAATTCATCTGTGTGTGCTTTTCTGCATGCACTCATGCATCAACAGCTCTTTCTTCTTCATGGGACCAGACATGTTTCAAGAATGATCTTAAACGATCAGGAATGTTTCAAGATACACCCACAATCATAACATGTACCGAAATTAGGTTTTCCTCTGTGCATGTGCTCAAATTGGACTACTTCCATGAGCGTGTGTGTGAGTGATCATGACGTGAAAGTTATAAAGAGGTGGACAGTAAAAAAAAAAAAAGGAAAACAAACTGCAGGAGATGCTCCTTTGAAGCCTTGTTTTTAAACCAGATTTTATATACACTACCAGTCACAAGTCTTTTGCATTCAAACGTTTTCTTTATGTTTAAGACTATTTGCATTGTACTTAGATTCTCACTGAAGGCATCAAAACCGTGAATGAACACATGTGAAATTATTTAGCAAACGAAAAATTGCAAAATAACTTTAAATATGTTTTATATTAACCTTTGGTCGTCTGTCAGTGAACCTCTGAGAAGTTATTTCAAGACTCTTTGGAAAACTATTTCAAGTGACCTCCTTATGAAGCTCATGGAGAGAATACTAAAAGCAAAGCATTAATCAGAGCAAAGGGCGGCTATTTTGAAGAATCTAAAATATAAACGTTTTTAGAGTTATTTCACTCTGTTTACTATATAGTTCCATGTGTGTTCATTCACAGTTTTGATGAGAATCTCATAAAAATAAAGAGACCCATTAAGTGAGAACGTGTATCTAAAACTTTTGACTGGTTGGAGTGCATTTGCCTGCAAGCATATCTGGAGTGGATTTATAGGCTAAAGGCAAAAACCAGCAATGTATGTCTGATGGTCACATAGTTAACACTTAGGTATGCCTTTTTTACTTATTTTACAGATGGAAATCTAAAACATTTGGTGTGCCCCCTTGAGACTGATACCCCGAAATAAAATCCAGAGCAAATTGTCTTCAGAAATTACCTAATTAGGGTGCATGCCACACTTTCCAGATTCCTACAGGTATGCATTACTCTGTGTCCATCTATCATATAACGTTCTAGTAAAATGCATTCAAGCTTGTGGGCCTAAAATAGTAAAATGTTAAAACGTTTCTTCATTACAACATCAGAGCTCCAGAACATGCAGACGGACGAAGAAAAACAACTTTGGTTTTGTCTTAAAGGTTTCAACAAACTTATGATGGAATAAGACTTTATAGTAATTTCTTAATGGGTTCTAGATAAACATTTTCCAGTTCTAGATTTAATGTACAGAAGAAATAGGAAGTCATTGTTGAACCTCTACAATTTCTAAAAGATGTTACCTGATCCTCACTGAATAATTTACAAAATGAGACTATTGCACCCATTTCCGATTTATGGGGTGCAGTGGGGTAATTTCAGTGTTGGGTGCACTCCAAGCAGACCTTGAAAACCTTGAAGAGTTGGCTCGTCTTCAAAGCACTGCTTCCAAAAGCTGTCAACACATATTTAGGCCACAACAAATGGAGAGATATAGAAATAGTATAGTGTGCATTCCACAAGGATCAATAATCCCTTGAACCTTACCAAATGTTCTCATGTGACAACCACAACCACCAGTGTATTTTATTGGGATGTTTTGTGATGTGGAGGGAAAATTACTTGTTGTTTACAAAATGTTTTAAACATGAAAAATTGAAAATGCAGTGCACATTAGTATTTACCCCCTGAATACTTTGTAGTTACCTTTCGCTTACCTGTTCTTGCTACAGAAAACAATCTCCACGTTATCGTCCACATGATGCAGCCACCACCATGCTTCTCCAGCTGGTTGTTGCGTTTAGGGTTAAACCGTCAACACCCTAAACTATGTGGGTCTTGTTCCACGCACAGTGTTTTGGATGACTACAATTTGAATGTTCGTCTCATCTGACTTTCAAAGTACTTTCTCCCACGTTTGCTGTGTCCAGTACACGATTTGTAGCAAACTGCAGGCATGTCTTCCTAAACTTATTTTAACAATGGTATTCTTTTTGCCATTCTTCCATAAAGACCAGATGTGTGAAGTGAACAACTAATAGCTGTCCGCCTGAGCGGTACATCTTTGCAGAGATTATGATGAGCTTCTTTGGCTGCTTCTCTAATTAATGCACTCTTTATTCAGCCTGTCAGTTTAGGACGACAGCCATGTCTCGGTAGATTTGCAGATGTGACATACTCTGTTTTCAGATGATGGATTGAGCTGCGCTCCTTGGAATGTTCAGTTCTTGAGAAATTATTTGACTCCTAACCCTGCTTTATACTTTATGCCTGACCTTGCTGCTGTTTTCCTTGTTTTTCATGATGCTGCTTGTTCAACAGTGTTCTTTAACAAACCTTTGAGGCCTTCACGGAACAGATGCAATTATACTGAGATTAAAGTATACACCCATCTATTTACTATTCAAGTGACTTCTAAAGGGTATCACATTAATGTGGGTTGAATACAAATACACTACACTTGGAAGATTTTTAGTCAATAAAAAAATCCATAATATATATATATATATATATATATATATATATATATATATATATATATATATATATATATATATATATATATAATTTTTCCATCTACTTCCCAATTAGGTCTTACTCTATGTTGATCTATCACATAAAAACTGAGGTTTATGGTTGTAAGGTGACAAAATATGGAAAGGTTTAAGGGGTGTGTATATACTTACTTACTGCATGGTAAATATGCATAAACTATAAAATGTTTTCTGAATGCATACAAATGCTAGCAGTTATTGGAAAAGTAATATTTGCTACAGCTTGGTGGCAATTAGAAACCAGAGGAGAACTAAATGGTGCCCTCAAGCAAAGTAGTTAACCTCTGACAGAGCAGCTCAGTTACCAGCAGAGTTAAACTAGAGTCCAAGCAGCAACAAATATTTGCAAAGACAAAATCATTGCAAAGCAGATGACTAAATGTGATGATGGGTGTGCACAAACAATTTGAATTAAAGATTATTACGCAGGGGGAAAAAAGCATTACATAAAGAGTGCACACACACTCTACACCTGGAACCAGATCTAAATAGATAAAAAGGAAACTACCAGCACGTGCAGTACATGCACATCACTTCACCGCACTTCCTGATTACATCTGATAATGATGCATGCAACACACCACCCACACACAGTACCGATCAATACATAATTACACTGACAATTTGTATCATTAGAGTGGTGCTATAGCTGCTAATTTGTGGAGCTAAACACTCTTCAAAGAGGGAGAGAGGTCAGAATAAAATAAGCAGCTCCCACAGTCTGTATGGGTCTTTTCCAAAGGCTTTCAATTGTTCTGTAATAACAGGGTAACAAGTGTGACAAGATCAGCTCAAAAAGAAACCAAATTTCTTTTCTGAAAAAACCTTCCTCCTTTTACTTTTAAATGCTATCACATCGGCAGATATTAAATGACCCAAACTTATTAGTTTAAAATAACTTTTAAAGGATGACACTCAACTGACATCTCCCTGCTCAAGTCATTTAGTCTGTCAATTATCTCTTCATCAACTCTGGCTCAATTAATCAGTTTTAATTACTTAAACACATTTGCTGCCGTATCAGTTTAGATCAGGTCCACAGAAATAAGATGGTGTCTTACAAAAGACCACAAGAGCGTTACACTTATTACATGATATCCTTAATGATGGATTTAATCATATTAGAGGATGGCCTCACAGTTAATTCCAAGTTGCCTCGGCTATGCAGCGGTAATCAAAATCTCCTTGGGTGACTGAATGTGGCCTCGTGGTGTTTCTTTCTTACAGAATGCTATTTGCTGAAGGGAGAGAAGGATATTTTACTTACACTTCTTTTTCAGACAAGTTCCTTATTAAAAATGATAGAAGTACAGAAAACCTTTTAGAAGTTTTTGAAAGCTGCACCTTAAAGGATGTCCTTCAAGCCTTGCATGTACTATACTGCTGTAGGCAGAGGCCAGATTGGGGCACAGATAAGATGCCATCAACTAGGCTCTTCTAAACAACTTTATTAAAACAAGTGTAACAGTTAGTAACCTGTGGCTTAACAGAAGCAATATAGTGTTAAATATTCATTATTCATAACAGACCCAGCCTTCTTTATTTGCTTATTGAGTTTTTTGAAACACCCTGGCTCTGATGCTGCCTCCCCAACTGATTACGGCAGAAGAAATTGCACTCTTGACAATCCTTAGTGCCTGAATGGCTCAGGTTCCAAATTAATTAAAATAATAATGGTTAGAGCGTGGTTAGATAGTTCTGCCAAAAACCATTACTAGGTTGGCATTATTAAATGATTGTAAAATATTTTTTAAAGCTCCAGGGGCAAAAAAATTTTTGTAATAAACTCCAGATTAAATATTTCAAATTTCAAGAAATATCAATTGAAGCAGGTAAAATGCTTATGTACTCTGATGCCGTTACTTTGAAATCTCAAACATTTAAAAATGTATGAAAAAAAGCGGAATATTTTTGAAAAATTTTTTTTATATTAAGAATTAAAACTTCAGAGCGAAAAACATGACTAGATATGAGAATATTGGTCATATGAATGAGGTTGTTCATAGTCTGACTTCCCCACATGGTATCACCAACTTCTACCCATCAAAGAAGAAAAAGTGAAGTGAAAGCAGAATGTGGTGTTCCTCCAAGTTTTCTAGATCAGTCTGTATTTCCCTTAAAGTTTGCACTGGACCAAAACTGGAAGCTTAGTTCAATTAAATCCAATTTAAAGAAATAGTTCAAACCCAATCAGCTATGTCAACATTATTGTCATTATTTTTTGTTATATATTACCGTGTTGTTTTCATTTAGGTAATACTTTTAAAGTGTATTTGCTTCACTAATTACAGTTTTTTATGTTTTGCTGATTAGCTTAATTAAACCAAATTAAAACTTTATAATCTTGTCATTTGACAAGGTAAGCATTTGATTTTTTTTTTCTTATAAATACACAAGTTGTTGCAATTTTTGTTATGGTCACTCTTTAACACCTTCTATGGACAACAGTGCACCGTCACTGTGAAATACATGAGTATAATTTGCATGTTCTCGAACAAGCATTGTCACAAAATCATTGTAAAAATAAGACAAACAGCAGGCAACTTTTCAACCGTATGTTACATTAAACTAACAGGAAAATCTAATCTTAAGCAGAAGGAGACAACCCAACTATTGATTTTAGGTATAGTTTCAAATCTCACCTTTGACATTGCTGGCCAGACAAACAGCTGGTCCATGTGGTCTTAAAAGATTTCTACTTGAGACCGACTGGTTTTCTAGGATTGATTCTCTGATTGATGCCCTGACTTGTGGCAAAGTTCAAAACTCTCCCATCCATCTTGTAATCAAGAGAAAACACTTTGACAGTTTGAGTAATCCTTTCGAACAAGAAAAATGGCAAAGAGTTGCACTTCCCATTAGAGCAGGGAATATATTAACTGCAATGGTAGGGAGGGACCAGCTGCACAATGCCTAACTGTCAAGCGTGATGTTAGAGCTTATTACAATTGGGGTCTGAAAGTGATTGGTAGCTCTGGATGCATGACTTCTTTTGTCATTCAGATGAAAAATGTAAATTCACAGAGAATGAAGAACACAGGAATGATTATTCCATATAAAGGAACTTTTCCCTTACTTTTCACAACTGAATACGGATATTAAAAAAATGTTTTTAGCTAATTTTGAATATGATTACAAAATTAAATAATATTTAATAAGTAAAAGTGTGTTTTCTAGAAATTAACTCCTGTCCAAAGATGTTTTATGGCCGTCTCAACCCAGAATATTTCATAGACACACAAAGACTTGCTTCTGAGCCCTCATTAGTATGGCACCTACATTGGAAACACACACAGCCTGTCAGAGGAGCTTCGACACACACTCTCAGGGTTGACATGATGGAGAGACATATGGCTGAAGAGGACAGAGCGCTGGCCAGGTGAGGGATACTGATATTATTCGTGCGGCAGTCAGTGTTCAATCACGCTTTGCTCCTCTCCTTTCCCTCTTTCTGTCTTAAACCCTTTTCTCAAGCTGTTCTTGGCAGCGACAGTGAAAAAAGTTCTGAGGTCATCACTCTTCCTCTGGCCCTGCTCTCCTTTCAACCGGTGAATCATTGCCTCTCCTTCCTGAGCACACAGGCTGTAAAAGGCCTGCTGCTCCCTTCTTGGCTGTTTGTCGTTTCACTCTTTTCCTCTATTGCAAAACTTTTTTTTCTCTTAGTGCCTTTCATCAATTCCTTCATTCCCATGTCAGTTTAATCTGTAAGGCATTTGACTGATTGTAGGATATAGAGCTATGCAGAGAAATAAGATGGGGATCGAGATTGGTCAGTTTTACACTTGACCCGCCATGATGGGTTAAGGTAATAAATGTAAGATCTCTAATCACTTTCTTATTGTTTTGAAATTGCAGTGAAATCCCAATGAACTGCAGGGCTGTGTAAGACAGACTGCTCTCTCTCTTATACACAGTGTGTGACGTCCACTCTGGTCTTCACTCTGTTTCCTATACAGTTAGAATAAAAAAAAAAACTTTAAACTAGTTTAACACATAATAGCAAATCCAAGCTTCCTCCTTGTACTTGTAAAAAAGCCAAATCATCTCAGGGTATTGCACACTTCAACGTTGTAGGTTTTTTTTTTTTTAAAAGAACTGCTAAGTCAGCTAAAACCTATGTTTTAAAGGAGTAAGAGATAAGGTGACTTTTAAATCATTTTTCATGTTTAATGTTAAGACAGTTTAATTTCCAATTTATCCGGTAAGGGTGTTTATTTTACTTCTGAATCGACAGGTCAGAGCTTCAAAAACATTATCATTGATAGGAAAATGACCACAAATCTCTAAAAAGTGCATATAGTTGTTTATTTGACACATAGCTGTCTTTTTAACAGTATTCAACACGTATTAATAAAGCTCAACATGAAATACCTCCATATGTTGTGGAATGATAGGCCCTGTCCTAATACTCGCACTTCCACCCTTGTGTCCCTGAATTGCGCGTTCCCGTTGATGGGTTCGAGTGCGTAGTGTCCCAATTCTCCAGAGTGGTCCTTAGCCCCGCCCCCTTTGTGCCCTCAATCCGCCCTTCAGCGAAGCCCGCATCTAAGCGGACTTCGCCGAAGTATATTACCCACAATTCACTGGTGCAGATGACGTTCTGAGCAAAAACCAATCACAACCGTCAACGTAACCAGCCATCAAATCAGAATAATAAGAACTGCGTAAACTTTAGACAGCAAGCCGACAAATATTTTTTTTTACTGGTTTTCCAGCCTCAACATTGTAAGAAACCACTGGGTCCAGAGTGAGTCTGGGCAGTCAGTAGGCCATAACACTGAAGTTACCTTTCAAACAAACACTGGCGCGGCGAGAGTCTGGTGTATAAACCTCCGTCGCTTCCTGCACATTATTCTCCTCAAAACAATTGCTTGTTGCAGTTTTAAATAGTTTTTTTAGCAGCAAGACTGTGGACTTCAACCCCTACATGCACTTGTACAAAGTACACACTTCATAGAGGGGCGTAGGGTGTAGTGTGGGTATTGGGACAGGGCCATACTGTGAATGTTGCATTAAAGTGACTTTGATGTGATTGCAACTTTCCAATCAGTTGAAACTGTCCTAAAAACACTATTATGGCCTAATTACCTAAAAATATTAACAAAACCAAGTTAATGTTAATTTGTAAAAGGTTGGGGGGTGGGGGGGTTCCTTCGGGCGTCTATAAAGAATCACTTGTATTTTTCACCCAGTCTTACTCATATCATTAGTTCTATCCTTCAAATTCTTCTTCTCTTTTACGCGGATTTATTTGGCATCAAACTCTTCTTCTGGCTCGGACTCCCTCTGGTTCTTTCATTTTTATCTCCACCCACATCCCGCACCTTTCTCTTCTCCTCTCTCTCTGGTTCTGGCTGCCTCACTTGTTTAGTTTCTGCAACATTCCCGTTCACCCTTTCATGCTCTCACCTCTACGCAGTCCCTCTCTCTCTTTTGCTTCACTCTCCTCTTATGTTTTCAGTCATCTCTCGCCCTCTCTATCTCCTAACTTAGTGACTCTCCTCCATCCTCTCATTCTCCTTTTGTGGAAATGGTTTGTATTGATCCACTCTCAAACTGGTAAGAAGGTCAGGGGTTCACTAATAAAGCTCAGGGACAAAACCAGACACACACACACACACAAGCAACACAATATTGCACATAAACAGGAGACAAATATAGCCTGGTAGCAGAGCTGAGGTGCTAAACGCTATGTATTAGTGTCAGTGCTTTGCTGAGAAAAACATGTTTTATCACAGAGCTACATCTAATGTGCCTGAAGATTTGTGTTTACCAAACATAGAGTGTCAATTCGTCACTATATATATATATATATATATATATATATATATATATATATATATATATATATATATATATATATATATATATATATATATACCAGCATGATGATGAACACAGGCAAGAAATTATGATCCAACACAAATCTAAACTTCACACAGGAGGCACATGGAGCTCCTGGTGATCAATCATGGCTGTGGTTAACAGCTGTCCATGCCTGTCCAGCCCACCACCCACTAACCAGCCCTGCCTTGCCCTCACCTCTGCACCGTGGCAGGGTCAACCTAAACACATTCACGCTCCAACTTTAGCATAAAGGAGCATTTCCCACAATGCTAAGACTCCATTTCAATTTCCTAGGAACCTTGGTACTCTGTTTATGTCATGGTTGCAGTTATAGTAGTTCATAATTTTGCTAAGAGTCTAAAGGTATACCACAACAACCATCTCTCCCTCAACTGTACTGTAAAAATTCGAATTATATGTTGGTTTTGTATTTATGTTAAAAACTGGTATTTGCATGAGGCTAAAAGCAAAGCCCTGAAAACTGTAAAATAGAAAAATAATTAGATCTAAAAAATTTCCAAGAACCTTTACCAGTGTACATGTTCAGTGACAGAAGAGGGTGAACTCTGCATCTAATGTCATACGCAAATGTTATTTTCAACATGGGATTTGCAGAGGCATATTCCAGACAAACTCATCCTATGACTTTTCAATTCTGTCTCTTTTGAGTTGAAGTGTTGCTGGTGGGGGTACAACAAATCTTAGAGATGCATGGGGAACTGTGCTGGTGACCTAAACAGGCAGATTGTCTGCTTGGAAGCTGTTGGCTGTTCAGTCATGTTTCCACAACAAAGCGAGAGTTAAGGGAGTGCTGCTCATTTAGCTTCTTGGCCTTTTTATTTGTCTGCAGGTTTTACCTTTTTTGCTAAAATTTGGGTAGGAAAGGAATTCTCCTGTCAAACATGCCTAAGGCCAAGAAGGCATTGGCTTTAGGCATGTTTTGTCAAATTTAGGAAGGGCCATGTTGACATGTTCAGATTTAAACATAAATCTGAATGAACATGTCAGAGGTTAACAAAAATCTACAAATTCAATTACAAATTTCCCATTGGTGCATCTCTACTACATGTCTTAAATGTAAACTGCTGGTGTACTTTCCATTTGGTCATGCCAAGAACATAATATTGCTACACAGCAGGAATGGCTCCAGAAGGTACAGAAAGTTCACTCCTTATACTCTATCATTAGTGCACTTTCATGGGAGATCATATAAGTTCTTAACACTGTAGTTTAGAAGTGTTTCTGGTTTGGGTTGTTTTCCATCCTTCTTCTAAATGTATTTAGGGATAAGCGGAGTACAGTGCATACAGCATTTCAGAGTGTTATCAAGGTAATGAAAATTAAATCTGTAGAGAAAACTCACATCTGAAAGTAGTGATTAACCAGAATACAACTAACCATGAGTTCTTTGTAAGTATACTTTATTAAAAGTTGGAATAGAATTATAGCCTTACAATTATATTTTACTAGTGCAATTAAACTAAATTAATATTATTCTACGATTTATTTTTAAAGACAAAGCAACTAGGAAAAACAAGGAAATTGGGGATGCCATAAACTCAACCAGTTTTAATACAATACTGCATGGCCTTTTGTCTGGTTACATTAACTAGCACATGGATGTTTCCACTGTAAGCCGTACTAGCAAAATTATGCAATACCTCTCCTCTGTATGGATATCTTGATTCTTCTGTTTCATTCTTTTTTTTTTCTGTTTTACTGCTTGTTGTGTCAAGTTATTTTGCACAGCCCCAGTTCCCACACTGAAAAACAATCTCAAGCTCAAGCACCCTACGAATGGAAGACTGGGTCAGTGTTGGGCTGCTGACTTTAGGTCAGTTTTAAGGGCCATTGGAGCAGACATCATTAACCTGAAGGTGACCTCTTACATCTTGCTGCTGTCTTGGGGTCAGCCAGTCAGCTCTTTTGTAAAGCCATTACATCGTCATTGATGACAAGGGACGGCAGGTTTAAAGAGTCTTAGTGATAAATTATTGGTGGATGTAATCCTTACCAAAAGCATAGAAACCATGGTAATGAGCCATGCAGAATGGGATGGGAGGAATAAAGGACAGAGCAAGGCATATCAGTGGATTTATGAGTAAATGGATCAACAAATCTGTGGCAGGGAGCAAACATGAAGGTTGTAGCTGTAAAAACATCAACCATCATCTTGGTGGCATGGTATGTGTGAAAAACGAAATTCTTAAAAAAAAAAAGTTAATAAAAGCTAGTGAAAAAATATTAAATTGCATTAAAATTTGTATCACAGCATCAACTGATAAAATCCAGTTGATTTCAGGTGTACAGAGCTGACCCCCCTGAGCCACGTTTGAAGCATCGTCTTCCTTCTACACATAAAAATGTAATTCAAAAGTGAAAGACATCAACAGAGGTCTGCATGTGATTGAGACCTTATTAAGGTTTGATCGAAAGTCCTAATCAAGCTTGACTTTAAACATCTTTGTTTACATATGACCTGAGAACAGTCACATTTACCATTTATTATTCTGGGTAAGTGGTCAACTTGTAAAAGGCATCAAAAACATATCTTTGGACATTCAGAGTTTGGAAGGTTGACGAAGGTGCTTTCTCACCTGCTGCACATTTTATTGAAACACCCAAAAAAGGCACAATCATCATTATTGGAAACCTGTGTATATCTTATTACCTTGCCAGGGTTAGGGGTGAGTAACATTGTAGTAAAATTAAGCACGTAGCAGTAAGCTCTTGCATTTCATTATTTAACCATCAACACAGCAACTATAGCACTTGTACAGCGGTTGTTCTCTCATGCCGTGCCATTGCACCTACTATAAATAAAATACTGACTACTCACAGCAGGAAGACGAGAAAAAAATATGTTTCAGTACTGTTCTCATACCTTAATTTTGTTCTTAAGAAATCACAATTGGCTAAAACCTATATTAAGAAAAATATTATTTGACAAAGTACAGAAATTACCCACATAATTCTGATCCTTGTATCTCTAAATAGTGAGCTTAGTTGCCCAGTACCACATAGAAATAAGTCAAACAGCTATGTGCACCAACAGCTCCGCTTAAGCAAATAGAAAAAAATTAGATCTTCTCTTTTATAGCCTTAACATAAATACTATTAGAGGAATGGAAAATAGAAATTAAAGCAACAAACACTATTCACAGAACATCTACAAAAAGTGGCAATGGAGACATTAAAGATAGTAAAAGCAGAACCAGGCATTCACATGCCTAATCACACATCTGTGTCTTTATGCTAATGAAGACCAGCAAAGACAAACAGCCCCATTGTTCTCGACTGTCCTACTCCATTAAATGCAACACCAGCTGAGTGCTTTGTGTGCATTTGTTGTAATAAAGTCGCCTGCGATTAGAAATGTGTTGACTGCCAGGAAACACTGTAAAACGGCTTCTTCAACTGAGAGGGTAAAAAGGTAGATATGCAAACTACAAATCCGTTTTCCTGCAGTGTTTTAAGGTCACTAGTACGTCTTAATGCATGTGTCTGTTTAAGCAATGTCTTCTGTAATGGATAGAAGGCCATGCTGTGTGCATCAGTTAATAAAAACCAGGTCTAACTCACTATCTCTCAAGATCCTACACTGCAGTGCTCTGAATCATGCTGTGTGCATGTTTGTGGATGTCCCTGGGTGCTTCTCCTGAATGACATTTCACAAATCCAGGGGACCGGGCTAATGATGTCCCCTGTCTGACTGAATCAATGCTCCAAGACTTTGTTGGGGAACAGAAAAAAAGAGCAGAACAACTAAAAAAGGGAGAAAGCAGAAACAAGACAAAACAATGGCTTTTTAAGCTCAATATTGTAAATTCCTACATGTTTGGTCTATATCAACAAAAGTAGCAAGATACAGTCAGTAGGTAACAACTGCAAATAAGAATTAGAATCAGGAATCACACTTTTTTCACTGGCCACATTATTACATCTGTGTTTGTTAGTGCTAATAGTTTTATTTGCATGTTCACCACAAACTCTCAAGGGAAATCTGGTCAACAAAACTTGTAAAAGCAAAATCATAAGCTTACCGAGTTGATGCAGTCGAGCTCCTTGTTAAGCAGCCAGGGTAAAGAGAGTTTCCCCTCTCCCCTGTAGCAAGACTGAATTCGATCTTTGATCTTCTCCTTTATCTTCTTCAGGGTGAACAGGCACAACACAGACTCTTTGGGTGGCTTTGCCCGATTTTTCTGACCCTGAGAGAAAACCGTGAAGAGGATGTCTTCATTCTCGGAAATCCCCAAGGAGTTGGCCAGCTGCCGGCCTGGTCGAGCAAGGAAGGCATCCTGCACCAGACGGTACTCTATCCCGTCTTTGGTGCAGCCTATGGAGAACTCCACGTAGGAGTAAAACTTTGGGTCGTCCATGCATAGGCGGACAATTTTAGAGGTGAAGAACTGCTCCCCACTGGCATCAGGTGAGGTCAGTTTGGTATCTAGCTGCATTGTTAGATAGTAGACAAACTGTTCACTGCTGAAGCTGTACACATAATAGATGTCGAAAGCAGGAAACTTTGACAGAGTGTCTGAGGGTATCTTCAGCTGAGAGGAGACAAACTCATCTTGATAGACGAAGCTAAACATGTCTGCATTTTCTTCATTCTCCATCAGTTTGCGACTTGACAAGGTAGGGAAGTACTCAGATTTTCCATCAATAGGGGTTCCAATGAATAGCTTGCTGGTAGGACTTTGAGGGGAGCTTATGATGACCCCTGACATGGTCCCGGACTCCGCCACGCTAGAGAGGTAGTGTTCCTTGCGGTGGTGAGGCTCCCCAAGTTTGAAGAGGTCATCCAAACGCAAGAACTGGCAGATGCCTTGCGAGGTGCTGCCGCAGGCAATGAGTCGGTTCTGTGCATAGTCTATAAGAAGCAGCTTGTTCACGTTGGGGGTTTGGGCCAGGTCGTGTGGGCAGGACTGGACACTGGGCGGAGGGTAGCATTTCTCATTGTCCACCACTGGGCCGGTCATGTGGCTGCGGAGTTTAGTCAGGTTGCTGGACAGCTTAAAAATCCAGTTGACTGCTCCCACGTAGACTTCTCCAGTCTTGTTGTGGATGGCCAGATGTGTGAGCAAACTGTCAGGAGGGGCAAACCGCTCAAAGGGTGGGGGTTGACCTTCAGAGGGGGAAGAGACAACAAGGAGTAAAACCCCCCACAGGAGAAGCAAGTTCCCCTGCCCAGGGAAGGCTAATGTCCGAGAAAGAGGACACATATCTGAAGTGTCCAGGAGGCAAGGCCTTGGGGGACAGGGGAGGAGAAAGGAAGAAGGAGAACAATCTCTGCTGCCTGGATTCAAGTCAGGATTTTATTCTTTGCCTCCTCTACTATTAAGGAATGAGGAAGGAGAGCTTGAGGGAGGGAGAGGGACCAGGGAAGGAGAAAAAAAAACTCCTATTGATCCACTGTCCTGTTTTCAGTGTTGTGAGCAGTCATCAGGAACATCCAAAGAGGCACAAACTTGGAGCCCTGAAAGGCAAATAAAAAAAATATGTTAGAGAGTCTAAACAAATATTTCTTATTGATTAGGCAACAAGGAGGAAGAGAGGCCTAAAATCTTGAAAATTGCACAGTTTAAAGGGACAAAAAAGCCAAGTTGACATTTGCCTCAGTAAAGTATAAATAATATCAAATCAAGTCTGGACGGCAAATGTGCCTGCAGTGTATTGTGAGCAGGGGAGTCGGGAGTCGATTATTAAAAGCTCTATACACAGAATTCAAGCATAGCCATGAGTTATGGACTCTCAACACTGAACCAACTAATATTTCATAACTTTCAGTGTTACAGTGCTGCTTTTGGAGATTTGTTCTAGGAAAAACTGCTACTGGGGAGTGTAGCATTGACAGCGAGCAATTTATAGCTAGGTCTGCTGAAAGCTTTTCTTGTCATGGTTTGTGCTGTAACAACAGAACATTAACAAGTTTTTTCCATATTGTAATTACACAAATAGCTATTAATGGCAATCAGAGTTGTACGGTAGCCAAAACTATAGCAACGCAGGATAATCTGATAGTTTTGCCTTGGCCGAGAGAATCCAGTCCAATACATAAAGTACATTAAACAGAAAAAGGATAGAATAATTTTACCATTTACTGCTGCCACAAATGTTTTTCAGCATCTCACACTTATAGTACTGATCAACCTTTTAACATGGAGTCAATGCACACATCTTGTGTTAAGTGCTTATAATAACCCTGCAAATGTTCTTGTTTTTTTGTTTTTTTTTTTTACTTATTGTCAGTCTGAAAACTGCCCACGTTGTAATGCATCTGGCTCCATTCCCTTTCCCACTGTAGCGCCTGTCTGCTCAACAAAGCTAACATGAAAAACTGAAAAGCAGAGGTTCCGCAAACACACGTTTACGGCACAAACTAAACCACATGGTTAGTGCTCTGTGCAGACATATAATGTGCTGTTTTAAAGAGTAACAGTGAGCGGTTCTGGGTATGGAAATGTTGCAGAGAAAGTACAGAGATGACTGACAGATCTGATCATGTTAACATTGTAAATGTGCAACCATTGTCTAAACACACTTATCCTTGAAGGTAGGGTGGGGTACAACCTAGACAGGTCACCAGCCCATAACGAGCAACGCAGACAGACAGAGGACAAACAACTCAGCACACACATTCATACCTAAGAGAACTACAGAATAACCAAATTTACCCAACAGTGATGTTTTCGGGCTGTTTGGAGGGAGCTGGAGTACATAGAGAGAACCACGCATGCACGGGCAACTATGCGCAATGCAGAAAGACACAAGGCACGTCTTCAAACCCAGGACCTTCTTGCTCCAAGGTAACAGTGTGTCACCGTGCAGCCCATTGTAAATGCTCCACAGTAAATGCCAATAATACAAAAGCAATACATTCATACAAAACAAGATGCAATCCAACTTCGTAGCCTTTGCTTTAATTTCGGCTTGATAATCAAAGTCTTTGCAGAGGGAGTTTTCCTTCAATAACAAGTTGTAAAAGATGACATAAAACCAGATATGCAGCTTGACTGGTCATTATCAATTACCGGGTAATAATAAACAAAAAAATCAGATATTTTTCCCATCAGTGAATCCACTGATTGGTGGATTTCAAGGCACAACAGAAACAAAGAGAGTGTCAAGAAGGCAAGAAGGGGAAAAGAGATACAGAAAATATTTAAAAAGCATAGCTGTGAATAACAACAGCCTTTTAAGTTTATAGTGTTCTGTATCTCACTTTCCACTTCCTGTTCTTCTGTTGAGCCACCGATGAAGCAAAGCAAACAATTTTTAGTCATTAAACACACAGATCTGTGACTGAGATCTGTAAATCAACTCCAACTAGAGGCATCACTGTGTTCTGAAAGAGATCTGCAAAATTTCCTTTGGATGAAAAATGTCCCAACTTTGTGTCAACTTAGAAACGGAAGCAGATCAGAAAGAACTGAGTCAATACCACAACTCTGTCGGAGCCATCTTTGAAATGCTCATTATCATTAGTCACTCTGCTGCACACTTCAAATAACAGGTGAGTGGGAGAGAGCAGAGAGAGCAGCAGGGTCGGTCCATGCAATAACAAAGCATAACTCAGCTGGCAGAAAGCTCGCCATGTTCAGGAAGAGGCTCTGTCATCTTACTCTTGGCATGGGAAAAAAATTATTTATATTAAAGAGAAAACTAGAAGATAAATAAAAGGAGCAGCAGGAAGCAAAAAGCATGCTCTGTAAAGGTTGACTTCAACAGTATTGTAACCAACTCTACCTGTGCTTGCAGCAAACATCAGGGGAGCCCTGTAGAATTAGGCACTTCAGCTGCAGAAAACTGCAGACAGAAGGGCCTGATCTGCAATTATCGGATATACCCCTACTCTCCACTCTGTGAGATTAAAACGACTTGACGTGGATCATGGCCTCTTTGGCACAAGCACATGCAATAAAGTGACGAGCCAGCCTATAAAAAAAAACTAATTTCTTGCTCAACAGTACAGTCGCGCTGCGCGATGAGAGCAGATGTCAATTTAAAGCGTGGCAGCGCGTGGGGAGACTGGCTGCCTCATTTTCCTTTGTCATTTCCAAGAGAGGCAAAGACACAATGAGGCAGAGAGAGCACGCAAGCTAATGTCTGATAAAGAACGTGAGAGGACCTGGGAAAAAAAATGTCCCTCCTGTAACATCTCTTCGTTTAGGCCACGCACAGCTTGATGTAAGAGTGTGAATCTAACGAGAAATTGCAACAGTGGTTGCTTTTTATCTATTAGGCAATAAGGCATTATGAAACATCTTCTAAGTGATAGAGGGGATGATGTATATAGGATGGAAAAAGGAATGATGCTGATAATGTCCCTACTATTGCCCCCACAAAGCACATCCCCCTCAGTCCCCTTCTTCACACAATTAACTCAAGTTTCCTACATATTCTGCTGGTGGAGATTCCAGACTTGTCCAGTTCCAGAGTTTAAAGTCTTTTGGTTGTACAGGCAGGAGGGATGGATAGAGGGAAGGATGGAGGGATGGATGGATGGAGGGAGGGATCGAGGGAGGGAGGGATGGAAACACAACTATTATTCCGTACTCTACTTTAGGGTACCATGCTCTGATCCAGACGTGTAAAATAAATTCCACTTATTTCCAGACTGTGCAGGAATCCTGTTAAACTGTAAATGGCAGTTTTGACTTCTTGCACACATTTCTCTCACACAAAATTCTCCTATTTTCTCTCCCCACCCTTATCCCTGAAAACCCTCTTCAATTTCACTTTCCTCCAGAGCTTAAGCGCAATGCTAGGAAGAGCGTTGGAGGAAGGCTGCGAATCATATTTGGCACCATCAGGGGAAAACATGTCAATCATGTGGGCATGAACCTGTCTTCTGCCTCATTCCGGAGGCAGAAGACAACCAACGAATTGGGAGAGCCAAAGGCTTTATCAATCAAGGAGAAAGCATTAGAGACACTAGGCTGTAAAGGGGCAAGATGATTGGATTTAATATCGGCACATCTTATCAACTGACAGGACGGGAAACTGTTCCAGTAGGAATTGGAGACTGGAAAATAAATTGAGAGTAAAACGAGGGCGGCCCCCCTCCCACTCCCACTCATTTTAAAGACAGACAAGGGTGTTGCATGTTGTTAAAACTCCACAGGCTCAAAAAGAGGTAAGCTCTTAGTGGGGCTGAGCTGGCTAACTTGCACTCTCAGCCTCCTCTCCAAAGAAGCTGAACCTGTCAGTTCAGATAACGTTCCCACTGTAAAGTCGGGCTGATTTATTGCCGTTGGCATATCAATTACAGCCCTCAACACCGGAGGAAAGAAGAAGGAGAAGAAGGTATCCAGAGAGAGAAAGAGAGAGGTGACGAGGAAGGAAAAAGACCAGCACATGGACCAAATTCTCTATCCTAGGCCTTTCATTGCAACATCTGGGTCACATCTATTAAATATCACACTAAATCCCATAAAGAAAAACAATAATTTACACAATGAGCAAAAATTTCCATTACCATGCTAAACAAAAAAAGAAATGACCTCTTATAATCTGCCCTCTACCTCCTTGTTCAACAGCTAAAACACTCCAGAGATTGGATACTTGCCCAGGGGAGGAAAGGGAGATGCGAGAAGGGTGGGAGAGGAGCTGAACAGCACAAGGAGACGGCAAGAAGCAGGTGGAGGGGATGGGACGGTTAGAGAGGAGGCGAGATAGAAGGGGACCCAAACCCTGAAGCCTTAATCCTTTTGCTGGGTCTGCCTAATCCCGCCGTCACAATCTAACATATGGGAAGAATGGATTTACCATCCCCCAACCAACACACAGAGGGGTAGATAGGCAAGGGACTGGGTAGCGATCCCTAGATATTCTGTAAACCCAAAACTAAATAAAGACACAAACGTCTAACAAAGCTTAAAAAAAATTGTTTTCTTCTTATTTTAGAGCTTTGAAGAAAATTAAACTTGGGGTTCTACTTCTGACATTCTGCAGCTAGGCAAGGTGCTGGTTAGTTGTTTACAGGCTGGTTACACTTTCAGGCTGGCATATGTCCCAGTCAGAGGACGTCTTTGCAGCTGAGACGAATAGGAAGGGGGTAGGACTAACCACCTAAACCCACTCAAGTTTACAAAGTGGTTGTGCCGTACCAAAAATGCAAATCTCACTATAACTAACTAATCACTCCTCTTTGGAGGATTACTGGAATATTCTCAAAAATATCCAAACCCATCTGTCACCATACATGGACATTTTTTTATACAGGGACCATTTTCCCAGCTGGTCGGCAGCAGAATTTAAACACTTGATTTCTAGAGTTACCCGAGGTCAATAATAGCTATCCTTTTGGTGCTAAGAAGCAACAATGAAAAAATTAGCAAGCACTCTTTAGGTGCCAAAAACAGATGCCAATGGTTTGCATTCAGGTCATCCAATGGGACTTGACAGCTTTGAGATGGACGTATTAAAGTGCCTGTGACACGCTTTTCCCACAATTGCAGAAATTAGAAGAAATTATCTTAATATTGAGAGAACTGGGCAGTAATTGACATGATATCAGGATTAAAGACGTGATAAAAGAGAATTGTGATACAAAATAAGCATATTTCGATGTTAAACTTTAAGTCCAAAGTTGCCCGGGAATGACATCTAAGGGGATGTCTCCAGTCATTCATTGGGTGAGCGTCAATGATAAACCGCTCAGGTAGAAGCCAAGTTGAATTAAAAATAGCGTTAATATGGTAAAAAGGTGCATTGCTGGTGGTGGCAGCAATACAATGACAGCAGCCATTAGTCTGCACTATTTTTCTGAAGTGAACAGGATCAGAACTGCCTGGATCAGTGCTGGAAAACTGAGGAGGGACGGATGGGCTGGTCCCACCAAGCACAGCCAGATGTGATCAAAGGACTTCTCGGCAAACTGCTTTGAACAAGAAACCTCTGAATTCACAGGAGGATTGATGTCATTGGTTGGGATGTCTGACAGACGAAGGAGAATGTTGAAGCAGATGCTATAATCAGAGCATCTGATGTGAAAAGATCTCCAAAGAAAAAGTTGTTGCTACTGTTGCTAAACGGATCAAGGCTCAGCAGGTAAGAACACTTCCTTGTTGCAAAAGTACATTTAGATATCGGCAGTTGTTAATAATTAAAAATCCAAAATTATTATTTTCAATATTATTAATAATAATCCGGAATTATTATTATTAAAATAAGACAAATTACAAGTGCATACGATATATTTAAACAAATGTGTTTAGGAGCACTAAAAACCCCTACGACTTGTGTTTCACCGCCAACATTAGTCAGTTTTTGTGACCTTTCTGCTTTTTGTTGTAGAGAAGGAGATGGTTTCAGAATTTTTGAAAATGTTTATGTGTGAGGGACAGTATTTCTACCACTTGAACTTTTTCCACATTTTGTGAAGTTACAACTTCCAACTTGAATGTGTTTTACTGGGATTTAATATGATAGACCAAAAACATATAGAAAGGAAAGTCTAGCATGTAGTTGTAGTCAGCCTCCCTGAGACAATACTCCGTAAAACCACCTTTCACTGCAAGTATAGCTGTGTGTTTTCTGTGGTATGTCTCTTTCTACAAACAGATTTTTCTTTCTTTAAATCTTCCCATCATCTCTGACCAGCTACCTGGTCCCACAGCATGACGCTGCCACACCATATTTTACCTGCTACACAAAGCGTTTTGCATGTTGCCAAAAAATTCAATTTATGTCTCATCTGAGTCCTCTGCTGAGTCCCCTGCAAGGTTTGTGGCAAACAGCAAGACGTTTTATGGCTGGCTTTTAATAGCCGTCTTCTTGCCACATTCTAGAAAGATTTGTGGAGAGCCAGACTGATAGCTGTCCTGCCAACAGATTCTTACTAATCTATCTGGGTTTATAATGTACAATCACAATAAAAACATTACATTTTGAAACAAAATGTGAAAAACTTCAAGGCGTGTGACTACTTTCTCCAAGGAACTGTACCAGAACGTATCAAGCCTACCTAATAATGGGCAGAAGTTCATCCCCTCAGCCTAGATGGACAAACAGAACCATGTCAAATTTCTTCAATCAATGTAAGGGAGCCCAAAAAGGACTAAACCACTGTCCTTGTTTTGCTCTTCATTGATTTTGTAACATTTGACAAGAGTAAAGGTTTTACAGAAACCAGTTTACAAGCTGGACTAATGGATTCCCTGAGATTGTAAAGAAGTTATTTCTACTTTCTTTACTTAAAGACAGTATCATGAGCCATGGAGTAATAAAGCAAAATACAGCAGACTTTTACAGCCAATCTTCATCTTGTTAGGTCTGTATCAAGCGGTCTGAACTAGACATCCTTCTAAGATGTTGAAGGCTTGAAGAAGCAGTAATCATCAGGACAACTGCTTCCCTGAAAACCAGAGTGCAGTGTGGGTAACAGATGTGTGACAGCTGCCATTCCAAGACTGGAGACAGACTTTGGGCACTACATCACACAAATTATTCCTCTCCTCATTCCCTGCAACTATAAAGTCACTCACACACAAGAATTTCCATAGGAAATATGGTTACCCTCCAACATATTCAGACAGACAGCGTTTCACAAATATATGCCTGTGTTTGTATGCATGTGTGTGGTGCCTACATGCACCTGTACTTGGTGGCTTATTTGACCAAAGCAGATGGCAATGCCTTATGTATTCACAGCATCTTTCTCTTTAAGGACCTCATATTCAGATCAAATCAGTGATTTTTAGATGAAGCTCGTCATGTCTCAGGATGTAAGCACAAAACAGAACCACTGAGTAGAGCTGGGTGATCTAAACAAAAAATATCAAATACTATATGTAGTTTTCTATAATTAACATTTCAATAAAAATCTGATGTTTCAAACCAACAATCAGGTTTCTATGACCACATCTCGCTCAAAACAAACTGGAAGAACAAATGAAAACTAAAATTATTTTTAACTAATGAGATGTATTTAACTAATGAGATGTATTTTCAAAAGCAGCCACGAAACAAACACACAATTTCCTGAATTATTGTGGTAAATTACGAATTACAAGAAAACTACACTCTACCAATATATACTGCAAAACCTATTTGCAGAATTGTTGTTGAGCAAATATGTTTGAGTACAAACAAATCAAGCTTCAATTAAAGGTTAAAATCTCTTCTCTATCTTGTAAAAATACTTCCTTTTTCATTATTATTGTCCATTTTCTGTTCTTGGATAAACGTTTTTTAATGCCCAGCACTACCACAGCCCTATTTGCATGAAGCCAAAACCACTGATCAGGGATTCATCAACACTATTTGGAGGTTGGAAACCACAGTGAGCTCAAGCCAATGATGGTAACAGCTACTGTGCCTTACAAATGTAAAACATTTTTGCACATTTTAATTAGGAAACTTTAACGTATTTTATTCAGATTTTATTGGAGAGAATAAAAACCAAAGGGGACACACTTTAACATTGTTTACGAATAAAGATCTGAAACGTGTGGTGTTAATTTGTATTCAGCTACTAGTTTCTTGACAGGTCACACTATGATTTGTGAAAATGCACAATGAATTTGTATATAAATGAGTTTTTGTATCCTTGCTGCTGACCGCTTACATCATTAGAGCATATTTTGTGTCAAGTTAGTGGAACTGTATCAGTGAAGACTTTTCGTGACTTGAAGACCCTGGGAACCCTACAAAAGGCCAATTGTGACACAAAGCAGTGCACGATTGTGAAGCCGAATAAAAGAGATATGTGGTTTTCAAAAGGTTTTATAAAGAAAAGTGTGACGGACATTTTTACTCTGACACCCCAAAATAAAATCAATGCCAAAACAACACAGGATGTAGATATTGTGTTGCACCAAATAACTGCTGCCTTGTTGTGCAAAAACCTTTCCATCAAGTGAATCTTTTCTTCTTTTTTTTTTACCTCTGGCAAAAACTCACCTCTGAACTGGGATACAGAGGGAATATCAATGCAGAATTGAACACCTTATCAAATTTACAAAAACCAAGCATATCTGTGATCCTAGGGTTAATCCATTGTTCCTGAGCTTATCGTCTTGCCTACATACTCAAACAGCCGCTTTGAATCATCTCAGATCAGTTTGAGCTGGAGGATGCACGCCACCATGCTTGTGCTTTGAATGGTTTATGAGCATTGTGTCTAATTTGGCTGCTGAACACCGAGTTGAGCACCCCAGGCTGTCTCCTAGGCATGCAGCCCTTGTCATTAAAATAACACATGAAGAGCAGACAGACTGTATTTGTCTCCTCCTTTACATCTACCCCAATAATCCCTGCACAATCACCTTTTTATTTCTTTCTTCTGTTTTGCTGAAAAGCTCAAATCTTGCTATATTTTTCCAGTTGTGCTCCCCCTCTTTTAAGGTCTAATGGAATGCAGACAGCCAACTAAAATACCACATTTCCCAAAACAAATCTAAGGCATAAACATAGAAGCACATTTCCCCCTCCATATTTTTTTCAGTTGGGGCAGAAATATCACACAAAACAAAGACCATAATTCCAGTTGCTATGACAGACGGAAGCACCAATGAACCAGGAACCATCTTAAACCAACCCACATTTTAAATAGGAGCACACAGACGCACAACACACTGAGATTAGTGGTTTACTCTTAATCTCTGGACTGTGTTAGGCGACTGGCTCTTTCTTTCTATGACAAATCCTGTGTCTCCCAGCGTCTGTGGGAGTGTGTGTGTGTGTGCCTGTGTGAATGTATATACACTGAGGTGGGATAGGTAGGTAATTTGTAGGTCAAGGTCAAAGGGTGCCTTGTTAAAAAAAAAAAAAAGTTCAGCATTTCACCACCAGCTCAGTAAAGGAAGACCAGTCCTTTACTACTGCCTGAAGCATTAAGCTAATGCTCTTTGTGTTTGATAAGGTTTCAACCGAACAAGAGCAGATGAAGGATCAGAGGAGGTGGGGACGAAGCAGCAGGATGCTAACCATCTTGGCTATTAAAATGTGCTTTTTTTTTTCTATATGGAAGCCTTTTGTGGGTTTATTTTAGGCTCCTTGTTTACATGTGGGTCTATGTCAGAAGTGAAAACCTAACATTACATGGTCGTCCATGTTTTCTAACAGACTGGGCAAGGACAGCATTATTTCAGAGAAGCAATCATGAGGGTCATGCTTACTCTGAAGGAGCTGCAGATATCCACAGTTCAGGTGAGAAAATCTGTCGACAGGACAACTATACAACTAGTCATGCAAGTCAGCCACAACTGGAAAAAGAAATATGGCCAATTTGTATCAGTGGCAAATGATTGCAATTTAAAACATGCAGTAGGGGACATAACAAACATGTAGAAGAAGGTGCTCTGACCAGATAAGACCAAAATCAGAGCTAAATGGAGACAGATGGAGCTAAATTAAGATGGAGGTAAATTCAGATAGAGTTAAATTCAGGGCAGACCTGGAAGAAACCCTTTTGGAGAAGAGGTCTGGGTTCACCTTCACCGTCTGGGTTCACCTTCAAGTAGAAAAACGAGCGTAAACAGCCTGAGCTACAATGGACCAGTGTAGCTCCTTAGACCCTTATGCAACACACCTGAATCAAATGAATTGTTAGGATCTTAATAACAATGGACGTCTTTAGGTCAGACTTTGATGCAGCCTCAACCAGAACAGCCACAGAACCGGGCCCGAGAGCAAGTACACACAGGAAAATGTTGATTACGACTAATGATCCCTAACATTTAATCAGAAAGGTCACAGTTCCTTTACTGCAAACTTTCTACTTGGCTGTAGGAAGTTGCGGTTTTAGCCATCCAGACTGGCTGTGCAGGTGCTGATATCATGAAACCGCAGCCGAGGAGAGATTCAGTCAGCAGACTGGTTGAAGTGGGACACAGCTGTGATAAAATGAGGACTTACATGATGAATGTGAAATGACAGAACACCATGAAGTGTGTTCATGAAACATAAGCCAGACTGAACTCCACTGTATTATGCATGGACAAAGACAAAGTTGTGTTAACAGTTCTTACTGTTTAAACAAAGCATGTGCATTCCTCCGCAGCTCTGCTTACATTGGTCCTCTGAGCTCACTGTAGAGGAATGCAGTCCGCTCGGCCCGAAACAGCTTATTACCGAACAGTGCGGTCCAGGACTGAAAGTTCCTGCTTAGTTTCCCTGCCTTACAACATTCATCTAGGTACTTGTCTGACCCCTGACACTTGGGGCACTGCTTTGTAAAAACTTGCCGATGAGTGTTGATTGCTGTAAAAATACGCATGCCACTGCAAATCGACTCCCAAATGATCTGAGGATTGTTTTGTTCAGAGTGGTAATAAGAGGGAGAGAGACCGCTTAAAAGAGAGAGATTTAAAAAATAGGAAAAACTATTCCTGTATTCTCAAACAGTGATTTAAAAGGTTTCTGTTTGGATTTGCCAATTAAACTTTTCATCTAGAAAATGGCCCTCTCACTCTAGCTTATGGTTGGGTATCTCTGTTGGGAAGCCGATGTGATACGGAGTTCAAGACGTACACATAGATTCACAATTCACCAATTATTGGTTCTGGTTTAATTTTTTGAATCAACAAAATACGACACGGATCAGGTTTTCGTGACATACCTTTGTTTTTTAGCTTTGAGGCCTGCGTAGCCGTCCTGATTATTTTTATTTTTTATATTGAGATGGAAGTGTCAATTTTTTTCTTTCCCAGTACATCGATGGACCATTGCAGGAGACATAATACGTTATATTATTTGTTTAAAGTCATATCTTTATCACACCATTCACAAATTATAGCGCATATTTGTTTTCCTAATATCATAAAGACCTATTTATTATAGGAATTTTTAGGGAAGAACCTGAAAAACAGTCATTTGTAGACCATAAAAACTTCTTCAGTTTGGCAGGCTTGCTATAGTTCTCTTATAAAACAGTAGGAGCTGCTAACGTAAAATAATACTGCTCCCTACGAGGAGAACAACAGAAGCAGAAGAACAATCCAGGAGTAACTTTGATCTTTTCTCTGAGTAGATCAACTTTTACTGATTCAATCATAAAACAGATTTTATCCTAAATCAGAATCTACCGATGATCTGGAAAGGCATACGAGCATGTCAGTGAATCAAGACAAATCAGTTTATCTTCACATCAGTTTAGATCACATTATGTTTGACTATGTCCTGTTGAGCAACTCACTCCACATTGCCTGAGCCTTTCCACATTGTTGTTATTAATGAATAACAAGATGACAGGAGGAATGCAACAGAGGAGAAATCTTTGATCTTACATGACAAAGGAACTGGCATATGATCTGAGCAATTCCACCTTAAAATGTTAGCGCCAATTGTGGCACAGGTGCAGACTATTGTCTAGACTTGTTATTTAAACTGCAACAGACAAAAAGGCAATCAGATCTGTTCTTTGCACCAATCTTTACATTATCCAGAGCATTTATACAAAAAAATGTCCTGCTTGTTCTAATGACAGCACTAAAAGCAAAAAGTCTCATCACACACAGACACAGAATGGGACAGGACTGATGCAGAACTGACTTGGACAGCGGCCTAATCCATGTCTGTCCATTAGAGGCCATACTGTTTCCGGATATATGCTGTTGAGTAATATCAGTAACCATATTATTGGTTATGACAGCATGGCCCTCTCCATGCTCTAAATGCTTTAAGACGGGCGTGTGGCTTGTGTCACATGGCATTTAGCCGATTTATGTCCCCTCAATGGGTCGAAAGACAGCTGGGTAAACTCGGATATCTGAAGCTGTGGGAGCACAATTCATCAAGCAAAGCTAAACAGAATAAAAAGATATCCCAAAAATGAAAGTTAATTGTGATTGCAAAAACTATTTCATAACAGCTGACCAGCTAGAAACCCTCCGAACGACTTGTGTAAGTCATTACTACAAACAGGAAAATCCGCGACAGTGGCAGCACTACACAAAGGCGGCTTAATGTCCGAGAACTCAGTGGGACGGGACTATTTATTAATTTTGCTTGGCACGGCAACTCCAATTATCTCCTGACGCACTGTAGTGAACCTGAAACAAAGGAAGCACATCTATCCTAGCCGCTTTCAGTTCAGAAGTCCCGTTTTATTCCAGGGAGCAGACAGTGCAGGTTAGAATAGAAGCCTGTGAGTTTTGCAGATTTCCTGTCGTGTCCCCGTTTTCAGTCAGCTCATGGAAATTATAACATAGCTTTGCATGGATCAGTGCTTCACTATACATGTGGGGACAGGAAGACAGACAGAGGTGTGCATGTACATGTGGGTGCAGGTGGCTAAGATTTCATTCTTGAAACAAAGACAAAGCTAATGACATGCACACTAATCGAATCAGAACTCACCTATGTAGCCTTAATGAGAGAAGCAGCCAAAAGGGCCATGTTAACTCTAAAGGAGCTGAAGGACAACAATTTTGGCTTTATGGAAGAGCAGAAAGAAAAAACTCCCATTGTAAGTTTGCTACAAGCCATGAATGAGACTTAAAAAACACAGAACATGCTCTGGTCAGATCAAACAATCAGTCAAACAATAATCTATTTATTTATAGAGCACTATTCATACACAACAAAGGCCTTACAAAGTCTCGTACAGATGATAAAATGGACAAGGCAACAAAAAATTAGCTAAACAAGGCTAAGGATGGAAAAGATAATAAATGAAACAAAAATATATGAACTGCTAAATAAATAAATAAATACTTGGCAAACTTACTTTTACACTTAAATTTTACAAAGATAAACAAGCAAAACTACCAGGCTCTAGATGCGCAAAGCTGTGTAACTTTGTCTTGGTTTTTCACATAAAATCCTCATAAAATAAACTGCAGTTTTAACATGACAAAATGGAAATAGTTTTAAAGGGTACAAACATTACTGCTAGCCACTGTATAGCCCCTATTCCCACTGGCACAGAGAAACAAGAGCTCAAAATAGTATATGTGAATCCAGGTGTATAAATGACACAGTAAAAAAGGAGAAAAATGCTGAAGTTAAAAACAATGTGGTGGTGAAACCAGAAGAAAAACAACGGAGTGATAGAGGAGCGGGATGACAGAAGATGGTGATACCTTCACAGAGGAGTCACCAGGGTGTAACAAAGAGGAATGAAAAGAGATAACAGGAGAACAATTTGTCTTTGCATGTTTAGCCAAAAAGGATTTTATTTTCAGCTAGTGGGCAACTGAGTGCCTGACACAAAACAACCAGCACCACTTCAAATCCGACAAAGTACTTCAAAATAGGCAACTTTCTCAAGGATCATATTTGTAAGAGTTTAATCAAGTGCTTTAGATCGTTACTTATAGGCTTAGAGGCATTTTTCTGCTCCTACTTCAGCATACTTCTTTATTCAGAAAGCATCAAAGAAATAAAAAGTTTGAAATTAATCTTTTCCCATTATCATTTGCATTTCTAAGTAAATTAAAGTAAGCCAGTCAGGCACCACAAATAATTAAATCTTATCTGTGAAGCCGAGGTATAAATTTTCACAAAGCCATTTCTCTTTAATGGCTTTTGTCCAGCTGTAATCATCTTAAGATCTTCTGAAAGAACAGAGCTCAAGGCTAAGATGTTCAGCATTTCAGTCCAAGTAGAGTTCTACTCTTCCCTCAGATATGATCAGAACAGCATGTGAGGAGCCTAGCTGTACTTGGAGCTTTCCCAAAAGGAAGGGCCTGGCCTACTGGTCAAGCCAGAAGGACGAGTAACATCTGTGAGAAAGTCACGAGGCTGACATAGGAAGGGTTTAAACACACTCAACCTCGTTTTCATTAGGTCAAATTAAAGGGATTGCCTTTAGACTTGGCAGGAAGCACGTTTAATAAAGCAGCAGCTAATGTAAACTAGGAGTGTGGCCACATTCTGGGGGTGACTGATGTTTTTTGTGTCTCTCAGAGTTTACTTTAGTTATGGTCATGTCCAAATGTAGCGAGAGGCAGCAAGGCCATGGAGAGACAAAGAGCCAAAGCTGTGTCTAAAGAGCTTGTCAGTATCGTTGTAGGAACACAGCCTGGGACGAGGTAGAGCTCTGGGGAAGAGGAGAGCGCGGAGGAGGATAACGGAGCGAAAGAAAAACACTGTGGGAGATATGTTGCAAAGACAGAAATGTGAGCGTCAAGGAAGGGAGATAAGCAGAGACTGGTGTGAGCGGGGGAAGATGAGAGGAAGAGTGATGAGTGAGGGGAATGCCAGAGACAAAGAGGCAAGAAGACAGGGGAGAACTAAATATATCAGTGCCGTGCTCACTACGACACTGAGCTTGATATGAAGAGTCTGAGGTTGGACGGCAGTGTCTCGTAAGACCGGGGCCTCTAGCTGATCAAGTACACTACATATAGGCTGGGCTTTTGACAAGTGGATTCACAAAGACGAGACTGTTCTTGATAGAAATTCAAGGAAAGGAAACTCCTGGAGATTCACCATGAATCAGTTGGTGACCAGAAACTCAAAAATCCTATCTTTTATTGATCAATAAATGCAACCTTCATAAGCAAAAGCACAACACCCTTGCACGTGGAAGGTATTACTGAGTGAAAAAGACTCAGTTAACTAACTTCAGTAGCATTATGGTTTTTATAAATGAAGTCAAAGGAAGCAAAAAAGGTGCAAGAAGCTAAAAGATACAGGATGTTGGGGCGTTTCTAGAGGTCGTTCAGGCTGCAGAAATAGAAAGGTAGACTTCAGCAGGTGCTGGTCGTTTAGCTACTTTGCCATTTTGTACTTCTGCAGTTTTGGTCGTGTGAGGTCCTGTGGCCACCTGCCATGGGACTCAAATTTCTAATTGGCGAAGGAGCAGATAAACCAGGAATCACCTTCAGCTGAAACCAGGAAGGCTGAATATATCACAGCTATGTAGGCCGGTTCCCTTGAACGTTTGACCTTTATATGTTATGGAACATGGTGGAAAAGGAAATGTTTTTTAGCCTTTTGGAAAACTCTGATTAATTTTAGGATCCACATTCTCTACCAGATATACATTGAGATATACAGTTGATGCTAAACACAGAAATCATGCTATGTTATGGAACATGGTGGAAAAGGAAATGTTTTTTAGCCTTTTGGAAAACTCTGATTAATTTTAGGATCCACATTCTCTACCAGATATACATTGAGATATACAGTTGATGCTAAACACAGAAATCATGCTAATACAAGATGTAAAAGACAGAATAAAATGTCAACTCCAAATCATGTTGCATATGTTTTAAATAAGCAAAAACCCTGTTTTACAGCTCTTTCACATTCACACAGTGGAGGTTTGCCCGTGCTTCTAATATAAACTTGGCTCAGCAAGTACAAAAATTTATGTTTGGTCAATTATATCTTGTAACAACGCTTCTTGGCAATGATTTGTATAATGTTTGAAATCCTATTTATTTCCCTTTAAATAGGGCCATATCTGTAAAGAAAATCAATTTGTGGGTGGAGCAGCAGAGATGAATATGTGGGTTGAGCCCATGAAAAACTTGCCAAACAGCTTATTCTGACACGGACTCTTGTTTGCCATTTCACATTAGGAACACACCAATTGATTGGATGATGGAAATTTAATGAAACTAGACATACCAGCAATTCATATATCCGTTTTAAAATGTTAGACGTCAGTAGTGCTTGGCAGAACCAACCGCAAGTCTCTGATTAGGTTATCTATAACCAAAACACTTTAAATTCAAGTCATTGGAAAATAATATTTTACATGCTGTGGCTTTAAATGTCCTTAATTCTGGCATAGTATGATTACGTCTTCCATCTGTTTATATCCCAAGAACCCCTTCAGTCCAACTTTAACATCCTCCACTAGGCATCCCACTGTTATGTTCTAATACAGGTCCTTCTCAAAATATTAGCATATTGTGATAAAGTTCATTATTTTCCATATTGTCATGATAAAAATTTAATATTCATATATTTTAGATTCATTGCACACTAACTGAAATATTTCAGGTCTTTTATTGTCTTAATACGGATGATTTTGGCATACAGCTCATGAAAACCCAAAATTCCTATCTCACAAAATTAGCATATCATTAAAAGGGTCTCTAAACGAGCTATGAACCAAATCATCTGAATCAACGAGTTAACTCTAAACACCTGCAAAAGATTCCTGAGGCCTTTAAAACTCCCAGCCTGGTTCATCACTCAAAACCCCAATCATGGGTAAGACTGCCGACCTGACTGCTGTCCAGAAGGCCACTATTGACACCCTCAAGCAAGAGGGTAAGACACAGAAAGAAATTTCTGAACAAATAGGCTGTTCCCAGAGTGCTGTATCAAGGCACCTCAGTGGGAAGGAAAAATGTGGCAGAAAACGCTGCACAACGAGAAGAGGTGACCGGACCCTGAGGAAGATTGTGGAGAAGGGCCGATTCCAGACCTTGGGGGACCTGCGGAAGCAGTGGACTGAGTCTGGAGTAGAAACATCCAGAGCCACCGTGCACAGGCGTGTGCAGGAAATGGGCTACAGGTCAAGCCACTTTTGAACCAGAAACAGCGGCAGAAGCGCCTGACCTGGACTGTTGCTCAGTAGTCCAAAGTACTTTTTTCAGATGAAAGCAAATTCTGCATGTCATTCGGAAATCAAGGTGCCAGAGTCTGGAGGAAGACTGGGGAGAAGGAAATGCCAAAATGCCAGAAGTCCAGTGTCAAGTACCCACAGTCAGTGATGGTCTGGGGTGCCGTGTCAGCTGCTGGTGTTGGTCCACTGTGTTTTATCAAGGGCAGGGTCAATGCAGCTAGCTATCAGGAGATTTTGGAGCACTTCATGCTTCCATCTGCTGAAAAGCTTTATGGAGATGAAGATTTCATTTTTCAGCACGACCTGGCACCTGCTCACAGTGCCAAAACCACTGGTAAATGGTTTACTGACCATGGTATCACTGTGCTCAATTGGCCTGCCAACTCTTCTGACCTGAACCCCATAGAGAATCTGTGGGATATTGTGAAGAGAATGTTGAGAGACTCAAGACCCAACACTCTGGATGAGCTAAAGGCCGCTATCGAAGCATCCCGGGCCTCCATAAGACCTCAGCAGTGCCACAGGCTGATTGCCTCCATGCCACGCCGCATTGAAGCAGTCATTTCTGCAAAAGGATTCCCGACCAAGTATTGAATGCATAACTGTACATGATTATTTGAAGGTTGACGATTTTTGTATTAAAAACACTTTTCTTTTATTGGTCGGATGAAATATGCTAATTTTGTGAGATAGGAATTTTGGGTTTTCATGAGCTGTATGCCAAAATCATCCGTATTAAGACAATAAAAGACCTGAAATATTTCAGTTAGTGTGCAATGAATCTAAAATATATGAATGTTAAATTTTCATCATGACATTATGGAAAATAATGAACTTTATCACAATATGCTAATATTTTGAGAAGGACCTGTATATCACACCAGTATTTTTCACATAACTGCTCTACCATGTTCTACTACCTCCTAGGGGACCTACTGTCACTTATAACTTCCAAATCCCTCGCTCATTCTTGCGGCCGGATCGACAAGTTTGCTGCAGATTGAAAATATGTCAGAGGCGTTACTACAGTCATCGGACATTGTTTGGATATTTATGCATGGACCATTGCTCAGCTTAAAAGCTAGGTGGATGGCATTAGTAATGATGCAAGGAATGCTGGTATGGATGTTTTTCATGGTGGGTGCAAAACAGGACGGAACGCAGTCATGGGGGCCTCAAAGGTTTATTGGAACAACAGTGTTAAAACAGAATCATGACAGCAATGCTGAGGAGCCTTTCACATCACCACAGAACTCCAGACATGATCAATACTAATAAAAACTGAGGTCCCAGTGTTAAGCTATATTTATCAAGGCTTTTCAGATATTATTAGGGTTATAACAGGGTTATTCAGCAAAGCAAATAAGATCAAGATTTCCTATAAATCAACATTTGAACAGATTTAAAGCAATCTTTCTTGGGGGAAATCAATTCAAAACAGCTATGAAATTAACCTATAGCCTAATGGTATGAGTGGGTCTTGAACCATGGTTTAACAAATGCAGTTTTATGAGATTCAGAAATAAGCTGGTCATCATCCCCTTTCCTCTGTGGGTAATATGACCATTCCCTTGATGTGGTCATGAAAGGCTTGTACGATACATTTTATCTTGTTAAAACTCATGTGATTTCGGAAGGGGAAAAGGGCAACATTCACTCAACGACCAGAGCTTGCCACCAGGGTGATGCCTACGACCTCTACCTGCCAAGACCAAGCAGCCAGAGACATTCTTAGAAGGTCCCAGTTTCTCTTTGGACAAATAGTTCAAGTCTCTGCCTACATGCCTCATTTAAATTTCTAACAACTGCCTTAAAATCTCACAGACACAGAACGGATTTACAGTTAATTCGCCTGAAAGAAAGGTGAGAGAAAGTTCTCTGAGGTGACAAATAAACTGTGAATATGTTTGTTGAAAATGTGTCTTACAATTCGCACTGACCTTTTCACAGAGGACAAAGTGAATCAATTTATCTTGGCTTTGTTTGTATGAAACGCAAGGCAGAAATTACTGAAACCTAATGAGTAATAGGGACAAAACAAAGCAATGGCATACTCATGCCATTTCTGCTTGCCTAAAAGGCTACATTAGCATCTAAAATGCTAATTTAAACAGTCTTTGCCATGCAGACAACCTGCTCCTAAGGCCAAAAAAATGACAAAACAAATGATTCCCACATCACTTACCCAAGTTGCTTTTTAGATTCAGACAGAAAGGAGGACAAATCCAAGACAAACTAGAGACCAGAACTTAAGGATGGACAGAATAATCAGTATTATCACAACCCAACTATTCCCTGATATGACTCTCTTAAAAATGTTAGATCTAATAAGAGGGCGTTCCTGAAAAGCCTCAGTGTCATCATGCTGTAAGCATTTTTAACAAGATCCCAACAGAGCACACAAACAAATCTCTCACTTCGCCATGCATTTGTAAGTCATCCATCAACATGTGGAGTGCAGTGGTTGCATGTGAATGGATGGCAATGGCAGACGATGCTTGAGGTGCTCCTTAGAGTAAGCGTGATGACTATGAGAGGCCTAGATCGAGCCTGAGAGGGATGTGGGCTAACAAACCTAATGTGGGTCACTGTTTGGCTGGCCGAGGCTGCTGCTTATTTAGGCATGGATAAATAAACAGTACCATACAAAAGCGTCAAATGTTTTCACATTTGTCACGTTATATCCACAAATGAATGTATGCATTTTACAGGGATTTTATGTGATAGGCCAACACAAAGTCAAAGTTTTGCATTCTTTTTTTTTCAGCAAAATAGCTTTTTTTTTTTTTAAATCAGTATTAAATCTATAAGCTCCATCAATCTTCTGTCAACTATGATAAGCTTCAGTGTCCCTACTGAAGAAAAGCATCCCCACAACATAGTAGGACCACGACCACCATGGGTTACCTTTGGGGTGGGATGTTCAAGGTAAAGTGTTTGTTTTCAATTACACAGCAACTTGCAAGCAGGCCAGAAAGCTCAATTTAGGCTTCACCTTACTGGAGCATTGTCCTCCACAGCTTTGCTCTGTCAACTCAACGTTTTGTGGCAAACCAGATTTAATGGCTTTCTTCTTGACATTTACCAATAAAAAGGTCCGATTTGTGAAGTGCACCTAACACTTGTCCTGTCAACAGATTAACCATCCTGAGCCATGGTAACTTTGGCTCTTTCAGAGTTACCATGGCTGGCTGTCTGACTGATGCTCTCCTGGCCATGTCTTGGTAGTTTTGCAGTACTTTCCATTTTTGGATCATGGATTGAATAGTGGTCAGTGAGATGTCCAAAGATTAGGACACTGCTTCAGAAACTTCATCATTGAACTGACTGATGTGTTCCTTGGGCTTGTTCTTCTAATGTTCTCCAACACACCTCCGAGACAGTCACAGAACAGTTATATTTATACTGTGGACTGTTTAAAAATTAGGTAACTTCTGAAGACGACTGGCTGCGCTGAATTTTATTTAGAGGTCCCATAGCAAAGGGGGCTGAATACAAAGGCACAGCAATCTTTCCAGATCTTTATTTACCAAAAAGAAAACAAAAGTGTCATTTTCCCACTTTACTATTATGTATTATTTGTTAAGGTTTATCATATACAATCTCAATATAACACATTGAGGTTATGTCACGGTAAGATGCCAAAATCTGAAAACAAATCCATGGGGTATGAATTCTTTATGTACAGTCTGCATGCATGGAAAAGACACATGCGTGGCTGGTTAAACTTCATCCATTGTCTGCTTATCAGCTGTTTGCATTTCCTGTGCTGAGCTAAGGTAGTCCTCCCACGCCATTTCTTCGTAATATGGTCCTGATTAACAGGCCAGTGGCGGTGGTGTCTGGCTGGCCAAGTTATTCCAGTAATGTGTTTGTACTGGGGTGGGTCCTCAGGGAAACATGTGTCAGCCTGATCCACAGCATAGACAGGGCCTTCTCTGGCCCACTGTCCCCACAGGAACATGACACTAAATGATCAAGGGCTAGGAGAGTGAAGATGTATAGGGTTTGAACATGGACATGGTATTACTGCCATTATTAGTGCATTTTCCTTCTTTGATATGGTTAAATTAAAGCTCAGGGTTAAAATGGTACATAGGCGCAATTATGCAGTAATTGGCTGGTTTTCCCTTGTGTGAAACTCCCAAGTGAAGAGTTAGTGCAAGTTCGGTACTACAACACAAGGAATAAGTGATGTATAGATTTTAAGATAGTATGAGCTTTCAAAGCAGATGTACTTTCCTGCATTGCCTCAGTTTCCTTAAAAAATTTATTTTAGCTTGGTAGCCTTAATGCAGCAACTTTTTTAAGCAACGACCCAAGATATACGGGAAGTATAAAAAGAGATTTATGAGACAACATTGCAGTGCAAGGATCTGATGCACATAACCACAGAGTCTGCTGAGCAAACAACAATCAGCAATATACACCTCGCTTTTCCTGTTCCACCTGTAATATTGCAGAGAAGGCATACATAAACACACTGTGAGAGAGGGCCCAGCGCTGCAGCTACGGCTAGGAGTAAACATGTCCTGAAACCCACCACACACATGCAGACGTGGGGCTGGGGCTTCACCACGGTGGCGCCGGGGCAGGGCATGTGGCAGCAGCAGCTACTAATTAAGAGTGGCTCACTGAACAGCTATAGTTAGGCCTGGAGCTGCAGGGCTGAGGGGAACAGAGCAACAGGTCTGACACTGGGCCTGTGTGAGACTGTGTGTGTGTGTGTGTGTGTGTGTGTGTGTGTAAATATAAGAGTGTATGTGTGTTACTACTGGCCCTGAGGCTTTGGGGTAAGGCCCCAGTTCAACTCTTGCTGACTCAGATTCAAACAGTGCCTGTCTGGCTGCAGCCCTACTGGCACAGCCGGAAGTAGCGGAAGAAGAGCACTTTGCTCATTTACTGTCTCGGTCAGTTTGTGTGCATCTTTCGGTTTTGTTTCCACTTTTATCCTAGTTCACCCTACTAACCAGCCACCAATATATTTTCCAAGCTTCTTCCCTTGCCAATACATCCAATCGAATTTAAGAAGAAACATTATTTACAGTCATGTTTTTGCATAGCAGGACATATTACACCAGGAATCAAAACAGGAAATACTTTAAATAGTGAATTCATCTTGATTGATAAGTTAAGGCTCATTTGGCTCATTTCATCTTTTTGCTGGAGAGGAGATACTAAGACCATCCTGATACAATCCAAGCTTAATTTTCTGAAAATTGGAAATAATACTGATTAGAGAATCTGTATTTAATTTTCCTTTATCGTGGCTGCACATAACAAAAAGACAAAGCACTAAGAAATGTATCTGCTTTAATTGTATGTGTTATAATCGTAATTTGTTTCAGTTGTACCTTGGGTTTGAGAATAACTGGGCTCCCACCAGTTTTATCAGATGCAAACTTTCAGAAGTGCAAATAAACAGTGTACACCCACAACTTTCAATGCATTTATATGCATAGTGGGCATGCTGCACGAGGCCAGTGATCTACCATATTGGGTAATCTAAGAAAACAAGGCTCTCCTCAGATGATAGACCCATGGTTCCTCAAACTCTGGAAAAGGTACAACACGATGCTTGAGTTGCCCTTAGTGGTCAATTTTGGAATTACTATTTACAGAACTGCAGTCATTGTCGTAATATCATTGTTTGCAGTATCAGAAGATAGAATTGTTTAGATGAAATATTTGGTTGGATATCATATTTCAAGGGCCATGCATTCTACACTCTGTATGCCAATAAAATAATAATAATAATAATAATATATTTGAACAGTTGTATGGTCTTTAACTGCCCTTGGTGCATATCATATGTAAATAACATATTTTTCTGGTATCTTGCAGCCGTAGTTACAGGGTAAATGCAAACAAGTTGACTGTAATGTACAGTTAAAGATGTTAACTGGTGGCAGTCATCTTAGATTCTGAGGCCAGAGTTGGTAAGAAACCTTTGAGTTTCCCACTTAGAACTCTGACTTTTAGTTTTCCTCTTCATGGATTTTGAAAACTCTGAATTAAAATAGTACATGCAATGAAAACTATAACCTGCGACTAAGCACGGTCAATGGATAAAATCATTTTTCCACGTTTATTTTATTTTTATGGACAGCAAAATGTTTAAGCATGTTTCTTCTTAGAAAAGCAAGAATTTATAAAATAAAAACAGTACCATTGTGCCTGCGCAATCCCATTGTTATTGTCTTTGAAAGCTTAGTAGTGAGATTAATGCAAAATTCCTGCTTTTACTTCTTGGCCTCACCAAAAGTCTAAAAAGTGTTTTAGATTTAGGTGTAGGCCAACTCTAAAAGTTCAGAACCCTTTTCTTGTCTGCGGGGAACATATATTAGAACGTACATGGTGAATTTACCATCATACAAGATGAACATGCCTGAAAATTTGACTACTTTAAGAGTAACAATCTTTTCTCAGAGCGTCCGAACTGAGAGGAGCCTTCAGAAAGCTTTATTGACATCTGTATGCTTTCTAACAAACTTCTCAAGCTGCCCATTTTCCTTTTATTTAAGCTCGCGGGACTGTAGTTTACTGACCGGTACACAGACACGTACTCACATACACACACTTTTACTCCTCTGTGTTTACAGTCTAAACAGAGTGCAACGGGAGAGTCGGTGTGTTTATTGTTTGTCTGTTCCTCTCTCTCCCTGTGTTCCTGGATGTTTACCTCTGCAGAACAATGGACTAGGCTGGGAAAAACCTGAGCATGGAAAGTATTGTGTGCTGTGTGCGTGTTCTTGAATCTATTGTATTTATGATTGTATTTTTATGTCCTCTAAATAGCAGGCTGTGTGGTCTATAAAATACAACCAACCACAGGCTCAGATGAACTGCTACTTGTGATTTGTGCACTTTAACATTTATTTCCTACCAAAACGGAACATTTACATTTAGTTGGCCAAATAAATAAAAACCATTTAGCCTTAAATACATTTTTATGAAGCCGATGTATCAAGCAGAAAAGCTTTTCAATATAGTGATATAACTTTTTACTGCAGCAGGACTATGAACAGCGCATTAGACCAGGGCAATGTGACTGTGCCATGTTGGTACCTATAGCTTCTGAAAAAAGAAAAATATGACTCTTCCAGCTGAGCAGCATGTGTCAGTCTCTCTGTGTGTGGGTGCAAGATCTGGGCCTCTCGCCAGCCAACAGTTGGGCTACATGTCTCACGCGGAGTTACCAACTGAGGCTAACATTGATATGGTCCATCACTGAGCCACAAATATAAATCTAGCTTTGAAACTAAGCAGCTATGCTTGGATTTATATTTAATCTCTTAAGGGGTCTCTCATGTCTATGTGAGGGTATTTTAGTTTGAAAGCAACACAACTGAGTTTAGCACTTTATTTTGTCTAATTTGATAATCACACACTTGCAGACATATCTGAGCTTTGCAGGGCCGGCATGACCACTTGTTGTGCCGTTTGCTGCTGCACACTTAATCAGACAAAGTCTACTGCGTGGATATAATATGCACCCAAAGTGAAACAGAATTATTAGTGCAATCACTGGATTGCTTTCCACTGATTATCAGCAAACAAGGAGAAAAGACGAATGCAGCATCTACATTTAAAGCAATCACTTAAAACTGTTTACTTGTTCCTTTCACTTCATTAAAGAAAGCCCACAGCATCATGGGATATAGTTAAAAGTGAATACGTTTATAGTTAATAGCTGAGGTCTCAAATTCCAGTCCTCGAAGGCTACTGTTCTGCAACTTTAGACGTGTCTCCACTTCAACACATCTGAAGGTCACTGGCAGGACTTGGTAGAACCTGATTGCATGCTAAGAAGTCCGACATTTTATTCAGGTGCAGGGTCCTCAAGGACAGGTTTTTTTTTTTAAACAGATGCTTAAAACTTTTCTCTCAACAGACAACACCACTACATTAAACAAAAGTGCTCTTCCTTCGCTAACAGACACAAACATAGAAATGTTCATATTTATGTGGTTAATATGGTAACCACATAAATAGTTGTTTTTTTTTTTTTTTCCTTTTCGTACTTAGCGTGTCTCCCACGAAAACAAACACTAATAAGATCTCTAGGAAGGAATGTGCTCTTGAGAAAATAGTGTTTTTTGTGAGAATAAAAAAAAAAAACTATTGTGGTGCTCTGGGTAAATGATGAGTATTTTTTCCATTATGAAGCCTCATCACAGAAAGAGAACAGAGAAGCCCTGCGCTTTGCCCATCCTCACTCTGGCCCCGTGCCAGGCTTGCTCCAGCAAAGGAAAAACAGAGAAAGGGAGGCTGCTGAGAGCGTGCATCGATGTGTTTGAGTGTGAGAAGGGGCAAACATTCCCCTGGCAGGATCCCCAGGACCGGGCGGAGGGCAGGGTTCAGCCGCTGAAGGAGAGGCTGCGTGCCTGGCAGTCAATTAGCAGCTCGCATTTACACAACAAATGGAGCTCCCACGGTTTCTCTAGCCCTCACACACATGCATGCATGCACCACTCATGAGTGTATCCACTCAGCACTCATCAGCACACGCCGACACAAGGTCATGGAGAATAGGAGGGAGAAAGAGTGTGAGTAAGAGAGAGAGGAAGAGGCCAGCTATCTGCTGGAGTGGCACTCCACAACCACTAACTCGTTGGCTATATCAGAAGCACACGCAGCGATGCTGTAACAATATGAACGGCTGAATTCTGAAGAAGTGATGCAGACAGACATAATTTTCGAGAAGAGCATTCTTTGTGGGTTTTTTTTTTTTTTTTGCAGCACTAGTGGCCTTTATTATTATTATCTTTTTTGAAAGTGAGCTGACAGGAAACGGGGCAAACGCCGGGACTCGAACCCGTGACGGGCTGCTTTGAGGACTGAGGCCCATAGGTTTCACGCCCTACCCCTGCGTCACCTTTGCGCCCCATTCCTAAACTTTGCTTGACCTTTTCTGATGCAACTGAGGAGGCAGCTATTTAAGACACAGCTGAAAGCCGACTATGATTGGCCAGCTGACAGAAAAACATACCAACGGTTGTAATGAATAATCAAGTTACTCTTTAGGCAGATTTACTGGTTTAAATTTCTAATGACAAATTTGTTCACTATGCTTTGTTCTTTCAGAAATAGCTTTTAACAAAACTGAGTGGTGTACTTTTGCACTGCACTATACTTTGTGACATTACAACCACAAGCTTAACTGTGAAATCTTTACACATAAAAATCTAAAATGTTGGCATTCTTTCGCAGCAATTACTGCTACAGGTACATTTGCTTTTTTCTCTACCAGCTTGTTAGAGAGTCTACAAACGGAAATCTTTGCGCACTTCTCTTTGCAAAATAGCTCAAGCTGAGTCATATAGGACAGAGAGCATCTGTTCACAGCATGGTTCATGTCTTGCCACAGTTTCTCAATTTTGATAGACACCCCATACATGCATCTTTGCTTGTGAATTGGGAGGTCAGACTGGAAACTACAGAGCTGAATGTGAGAATGTGGGTTGATGCTGCTTCTTAATGTGTGCATGCATGTCATTCCAAGAATGTCAGCTTACTAAAATGCTCAACTCTGCCTAACATGAGCCTCTGCATACTTTCAACACATTCCCTGCCTTTAGAACAATCTATCAGGGACAATTATGAGTTAAAACAGACCAGAGGTATTAATTTTTATATTTTACTTACCTCTCTCTCTCTCACTCTCACTCTCTCTCTCTCACTCTCACTCTCTCTCCACCAAAAATAATTTTCACTTTTTTCTCCCCCTCCAGCTGTGCTCCGAACAGGCCTTTAAATCACTTGGACTGTGCCCTTTGATTGGTTGACCTCTCTGCATGATTAAACAGCCATTTTCAACAGGACCTCCATGGGAGAGCAGGAAATAGGGAGAGTCATACAGATAGCGGATGTGATCGAGTAACAGAACAGGATTCCTTCATGCTGATGATGACAGACTTTTGGATCGAAAAGCAGAAGAGACTGAAACTCAAGATGAAAAGCCCGGTGTGAATATCAACTAAACTTAGAGGGAACAAAATCGGGCTATCTGTGCGCTAACCACAATCATCAAGTAGAGCAAAAACATCTTAAGAGCACCGAAATGCCAAAACTAACAGAATGGTTGTCACCTCTCATAATTACCAAACACTATTTACAGCATGAATTCAAGTTATTTGAATGTATTTTATTAAAATTTCAAGCAATGGAGCAGCATAGGTCCACAGACAAAAGATCACCATGCATGTTTCACAAATTAAAATCTGAAAATTATAATGTACATACAGGGGTTGGACAATGAAACTGAAACACCTGTCATTTTAGTGTGGGAGGTTTCATGGCTAAATTGGACCAGCCTGGTAGCCAGTCTTCATTGATTGCACATTTGAACAAGTAAGAGCAGAGTGTGAAGGTTCAATTAGCAGGGTAAGAGCACAGTTTTGCTCAAAATATTGAAATGCACACAACATTATGGGTGACATACCAGCGTTCAAAAGAGGACAAATTGTTGGTGCACGTCTTGCTGGCGCATCTGTGACCAAGACAGCAAGTCTTTGTGATGTATCAAGAGCCACGGTATCCAGGGTAATGTCAGCATACCACCAAGAAGGACGAACCACATCCAACATGATTAACTGTGGACGCCAGAGGAAGCTGTCTGAAAGGGATGTTCGGGTGCTAACCCGGATTGTATCCAAAAAACATAAAACCACGGCTGCCCAAATCACGGCAGAATTAAATGTGCACCTCTGCTCTCCTGTTTCCACCAGAGCTGTCCGTCGGGAGCTCCACATGGTCGATATACACGGCCGGGCTGCTTTAGCCAAACCTTTGGTCACTTATGCCAATGCCAAATGTCGGTTTCAATGGTGCAAGGAGCGCAAATCTTGGGGTGTGGACAATGTGAAACATGTATTGTTCTCTGATGAGTCCACCTTTACTGTTTTCCCCACATCCGGGAGAGTTACGGTGTGGAGAAGCCCCAAAGAAGCGTACCACCCAGACTGTTGCATGCCAGAGTGAAGCATGGGGGTGGATCAGTGATGGTTTGGGCTGCCATATCATGGCATTCCCTTGGCCCAATACTTGTGCTAGATGGGCGCGTCACTGCCAAGGACTACCGAACCATTCTTGAGGACCATGTGCATCCAATGGTTCAAACATTGTATCCTGAAGGCGGTGCTGTGTATTAGGATGGCAATGCACCAATACACACAGCAACACTGGTGAAAGATTGGTTTGATGAACATGAAAGTGAAGTTGAACATCTCCCATGGCCTGCACAGTCACCAGATCTAAATATTATTGAGCCACTTTGGGGTGTTTTGGAGGAGCGAGTCAGGAAACGTTTTCCTCCACCAGTATCACGTAGTGACCTGGCCACTATCCTGCTAGAAGAATGGTTTAAAATCCCTCTGACCACTGTGCAGGACTTGTATATGTCATTCCCAAGATGAATTGATGCTGTATTGGCTGCAAAAGGAGACCCTACACCATACTGATAAATTATTGTGGTCTAAAACCAGGTGTTTCACTTTCATTGTCCAACCCATGTATGTACTGAGCCCTTTTTTTTCTGATACTTCTAAATAGAAAACATAGGAAGCTTTAAAAGTCAACTAATTTGAAAACCCACCTATCCCCCTGTGTGTCCTTCTCATTATAAATCCAATTATCCTGTAAATAGAGGTTTGTTTGAGAATAAACAGTATCATAAAGAAAAAAGATATGCAGCACAGAGGTCACCGATAAACTGGATAAGTTTAAAGAAGGGTTAGGGTACCAAAAAAAACAATATCCACGAATTTGAACATCTTCTCAGTATGGCGAGACTGTGAAAACCAAGATATGGCTGTCCACCTAAACTGACAAGAATAGCATCAGAGGAGCAGCCAAGAGGCACATGGTAACTCTGGGGGAGATCTACAGCTCAGGTGGGAGAATCTGTTGACATGATAATTATTAATGAAGCACTGTGTGTGAACAATCTTGCAAGGCACTATAGTTGTACCTTTAACTTGTTATTCAACCTACCAGGGAACTGTAGCTTTTGAAAGTAATTCTGTGGATGCATAAAAATGTTAATATGAGATAATGCTGTTTAGTTAGTCTGGCTCTAAATTTAATAACCTGTGTTTATTATCCAGCCCCCTGTGAAGCAACACAATTAGGTGCTGAGATGAAGTTTAAAAATCTATAAAGCCTGCATAGCTGACAAGGAGTCAGAGTCACAGTCTGTGTTGCTGTGATGAGCAGAGAGCGATGGCAATTTGCTGAAATCACTATTATAAGTGTAGGGGGGGTTAATTTCCTCCTCTTCCCTGAAACCGAACCTCTTGTCCGATAAAGTCGCCACCCCCTTATAACATCTGTTTGCCTTCAAAACAAAAAAGGAAAAAGCTGTAAATCAGGTACAGCAGGGTGGTGCAAGCACCGGCAGCTGTCCCAGTGCTGCGTTCAGACCTTAAACTTTGAATCAGCTTCACTGAGTGTTCCCCTCGTCCCTCTTTCACCACTCTACCTCATCGTGTCTTGCATACAAGAGCTTTTCTGTGCAACATTTATTATTCTTTGGTGTGAGCTGCCTAGTTGCTGTTCTGAGTTGGCGAATGCTGCCAAGTTCCCTCCCTCATTTCTTGGCGGTCTTATTCTTTCCCCTCAGCCGTTTCTGGCAATGTTTTGTTCAGATTCCTCCTTTTCCCACCCTTTACAGATGCTCAACGCAAAGGGCTTTTATATTAATGTAGCTACACGCAAACAGGGAGATGGGCTACTTTTGGAAGTGTCTGTGTGGTGGCCAAGTCAGAATGACGAGGTGTGGCTTTGTGAAGACCTAAAAAACAGCGAATACTTTGTTTTACAACCATGGTACATAGAACTGCACAGTACTGAAATGCCCTTTTACAGCAGTTGTACATACATTTTATTAAAGACACCTTTTTTTCCCTCAATGTCAGACATTAAATGAGACTTTTCCTGTTTTAGTTCATTTAGAATTACCAGCATTTTTCTAATTGCCTTAATTCAGAAGTTTACATATATTTTCTTAGTATTTGGTAGAATTGCCTTTTAAACAGTATGGCTTCAGTCAAACAGAGCAGACTGAATCTCCTTCCACAAGCTTTTCACAATAGTTTGCTGGAATTTTGGCCCAAGGTCTTGCTTTTATTCAGGGGTTGAATAAATATTAAAATTTTTTGGAAGCCAAAATAAATTAATCTCTGAGACACCTTCTCTCCGAATGGTATAAACACTCCCATGCTTCTTGTATTGCATATAACCGTCTGAAGAGATAAACGGGGCACCTCCAAGCACCTGGAAATTGTACCTACAGATGAACCAGACATGTGGCGGTCCGTAAGGAACTTCCTGATATATTGGCTGATTTCTTTTAATTAAATCATAATGACGCAGAGAAGCAGTGTATCTAAGGTGTTGCCTTAAATGCACCCACAAATGTACCCCAGAAGTTTACAAAGCCATGACATAATCACCTTAGCTTTTCCAATTTGTTTTAAGGCATACTGACCTTAGTGTTAGTTCAGAGGGCAGGAGGAGTGAATCTGTTGGTGCAGTGGGGGCCATGTCATGCTGATCCCATAATAAGATCACAATATGCAATGGTGAAGAGCAGAGCTGATCATCCAGAACAGCCACATTCCTGCACAAGCAAAGGGAACCAAGGAAATGTGGATCTCAGTGAGGAATGAAGGACAACCCTGAGAGAAAAGAAGCTGAATAGGAAAGGACACTCCTCCCTGCTTGCACGCATCAACACACCAGTCACAAGTTCCACACCCCAATTCATTGGAAACGTTGAATGGTATTATAGACACATTCCTTCATGTTTGCTGGCTGCTTCGTCACATGCTCTGTCTCTCGGAGCAAAGATACCCCTCAGTTACCCAGTGTCTCTTCACGTGGGAGCTGGCATGCTGCTGACCTCTGTGACAGCTTCTGGTAGGGAGAGTTAAGGCCGGGGCCAGAGGTCAGCGAGCACAACTGCAGTCATCATGGGACAGCAATGTGTAGCTCGCACTCAAACCCACCTAAATACCCCTCCCCCGCGATGCAGTAGCAGAGTATTACCCCAGGCTGGGTAAAGAGCAACAAGAGAGCCATGGCAATAAGACCTCCGCTGGCCCACTACACCTTTAAAGTAGAGATCAGTCTAACCTCTAACCTCCCTGATCCCATACCTCCCTTCTTTTAGTTTGGGGCCCTCCTCCTCCCTTCTTCTCTTGCTCTTCTTCTATTTCTGTCTGCACCTCCCCCTCACCCCCATTCCAAGGCAGTCCACCATTGTCTGTCCCAAAGCACTTATTCCTAAAGCCGCCCCGCTCCGCTTGCCTTTTCTCTGCAGGGGGTCGAGGAGGGCGAGGCAACTTAAAAGCACCCCCAGGATTTGTTCCGTTGCAGAGTGAAGGTAGCCCAGGTCTGCTAAAAGAATCATCATGTAGCAGCTAATGTTCTGCACAACGTGCTGTCGAATGGTTTTTTTTCCTTAACAAGCTATGCAAGGGAGGAGACTGAGAGAAACTGGATTTTATGGTCTGCAAGCACATGTTTCCACTGAGGCAGGAGAAGAAACCAGAATCTTTCTGGGGTACCACTGAACTTGTTTTTAGTTACTGATTGTTACAAACCCACTAGAAAGGTGCAGGCAAACGGTGAGACAGTAAAATGCAAAATCAAAACTCTTGAAATCCATTTGAATTCTAGCAATTTGCATCAAGATCTTAGTGAAAGCATCAGTATTAGCAGCATTTGCAGCAGTTGATACTACTATGTAACTGTAGAGCAGCAATATAAAGAGAAGTCCCTTGTACATATGCCTGTGGTCGACATGCTATGCAGTGGCACAATGCCAACACACAATGAAAGCCAGTCGGCGAGCCACTCATCACTTCTCCCTCTTTAACTCTTTGAGAGGAGCACAAAAGAGAGCTGACACAGTGGCTGTGGAAAGAGAAAGGGCCAAGAGAAGGAGGAGTTGTTGGAGATTTCATGCTGCTTCAGCACCAATTTAAAAGTTTTAGACAAGATTTTAATTTGGCTTCAGCAAAAGCCCAGAGGCAACAGATACAGGGAATCCGAAAATACTATGTACAACAAGAGATCCAAAAGACCTTAGATGTCTAAAGACCACAGTTTTCAAGACTGAAATTTGCTGTCATTTTTAGTATAATTTGTAGGTTAGGCAAAATAGTTTACTTTTACATTTTATTAGTAGTAAAATCCAGCACTTGGAAAAAACAATGGCATGAATTGAATCAAGGAAGCAAGGACGGAAAAAAGGAAACAAATCAATGGATGGGTGGACGGACGGGCGGGCTCACTTAATTTGTGTTCTAGAAAGGCTCAACTGTTCTTTAGGACTTACAGTGCAAATGTTTTAAGCTACCTCAGATTTTTCCCCTTTTGTTACAAGAGCCATTTCTTGCAAATTTTTAAAGTGGTTTTGATAAACAGTTATGTTCAGCGTCCTGACAGCAATAATATATTGTGGTAAGAATTGAAAACTGTCAAACGGATTGGTATGTTTTGGGGTTCAAACAAAGAAATGAGAAGAAACAGTCTCTCTGTGACAGACTGATGATGGGAAAGTGTCTGAAGATTCAGTTTTTATTGAAACGGTTTAAGTTTAAACTCTGAGGTGGTTCCCAAAGCCTGAAAGGCAGACACTGCAGCAAGCAGCCAGAAGGACCAGTCAAATGCTAACTCTAGAAGGTTATTGATGAACATTTATCTCCACCTGGTAAACACTAATACGGACATCAGTAAACACCTTATGAGTCATGGTGTACATTTCAAAATCCAATTTAAGATTAAAAAAACAGCATCCTGCATGTATTTACACACAAACACCCAACACCCTTCACTGCCTAAGGGCCAACGCCACCCTGCTGCTGACCTCTCTACATTAAGTCACCCTTCCTTCCGCTAACATGGAGGTTCCTGCTTTGTAGTCCACAACGCAGCCACAGTAAAGGGGCCAGACAGGCAGCTAGCTGATTTATAGGCCAGCGCACAGCAATCCTTTCCCTGGGCAAGTGGCGGTCTTCAGAAACCTGTCTTCTATTAGTCTTATTTACAGGGCTGGGGAGTACGGACGGCCTGAATAATTTAAGATTCACGTTGGTAAACACAACAGGAACCTGGAGAGTGTGTAAACGCAACAACAGGGAAGAGCAGGATGAAAGAAAAAGAGTAAAAATGTGAGAGGAAGTTAGATTGACTAGAATAAAAAGAGATGGGAGCAATTAAGAGGTGCAGCACCATAAACATTTATCACAACTATAAATGATTATATGTGAGTTTTGTTTCATCCTCGACAGTGTAGAGGGCTACCTCACATACTTCCATAGAGTCACTGCTCTGCCACAAGCCCATGAAAATATAATCCCCTATATGGCCACGCACATCAAGGAAAGTGCCTGGACGATGTTCTGCTTATCACCATGCAAATACATGCAAAGGCACACCCCCACGGCACGCTGCCTCATTTCTCACATAGTGGTTCTCATTAACAAGCCAAACATGCCTGAAGACGCCGACAGACTCTAGTGAGCATGGTAAACAACCAATGAGCTTCCTCATCTAAACTTAGACTATCTCTGCAAGGAAAACTGACAGTGAATCTGTGAGAAAGGCCTAAAATTATTGCACAGTAACTTGCATATCGATGTGTACAGAAGATCCAGGTGAATTGCTGCACAGAGCATCCTTATCAATTCAGAGCAATTTGCTGCATATAATTTCACTTATTAACCATCTGTTAAATGATGGTGACCAGTGATTTCGTCTAACTTGCCATTTCTGAAGGTGCAACGACGAGACTGAGAGCGATTTCCAAATTCGTTTTTTTCTATTATGACTACAAGACTAAAGAGAAAAAATGTGCGTACAGATTCTTTCAAAAAGACAGTTGTTTTGAAACCAGCTGAAAAGGAAGGAATTATAAGACTATCCCTATTTATGCATCAAAGCATGTATCAAACCAAACGTTTAGCGGCAATTTGTTGTTAGTAGACGTATAGACCAAACAAATGGTGGAAGTTCTTGGGTTTTTTATGTATTTAATGAACAGAGAAAAGGGAAAAATGAATCAAGTAGCTGCTTACAAATCTCTGGCTGATTGGGCATCTCCACTAGGGCTGCACAATATTGGAAAATCTTGGTAAATATTACAATGAGTACGATAACTATCAGTTGCAATAGATGCCGATTTTCTTCTTTTCTTTCTCATCTGTTCTTACATAACTGTGCGACATTTTGCATTTTGGGCAATGTCTTTTGTGTCCAGTGTGACCATCTGTTACTCCCTCAATAGTACATTAGTATGTAAGATGCAAGTTCAGATCACTTATATTATGTTAGCCAACAATTATTGTGGCACAAACAGTCCTTTGCAAGATGTACATTGTGCACACTAATATTGGGATGATGATGTATTTGTGATATATTGTGCTGCCTGATCTCCACCTATTAGTGGAAAAAATTCTAGAACTGATTTGGTACTGGGCATGGGCCGGGTCATGGCTAAAAGTCAATTTAATGATACAAGAGAAGGTGGCAAAAGCATAAAGAACATAGCAACACACAACTGCACCTCCCGTCCTCAGTGTAGAGTGCCAGCAGATAGCCCCACTACATAATCAGTTAACATCTGCTTGATATACTAGTCTTACCTAATAAAATCATAGTGGAAAAAGGATATAATATACTGTGAAATAAACACTTGATAACTTTGCTTCAGTCTATATTAAAACATTAAAATAGGAAATAAATGTTATAGATGGCATTATTATACCCATAATAATGAATATTTACATTATTTTAGCAGCAGCCAGAATAAAAATAGCTTTCTCTTTTGGGTGGTTTCAGTGAAGTTTATCATACCATGAGAATCTCATGCTGGTCCATGCAGCTACTTTATACAAACTTTTGAACAGAAAGTGACTGTCTCTTTGATTTTCAAGACCAATTCTTAAAACAAGGAAAAAGCAGTAGAAACACTACCGGAATGGACAGGATCTGTAACGTGGATTATCTATTCATCCCTTCCCCAACCTCAGGAATAACATTAGAATAAACCAGAATCAAATGAAACGTATTGGCGTCATCTAATGTTACAGGAAGGAACTGTGGCTTCCCGATCGATAGCAGATCCATTCCAGACTCTTCTTCAAAAGAGGAAGCACAACAAAAGAGGGCATTTTTTTTTTACGTCCACATAAATCAGAGACCCTGACCACCTGTCTGACACAGTGTCTGAAGGGAGATGGATGGAATGCTGACAAGAGTATTAGCATGCTGGGGAGGAAACCACCGATGCTGAGGCTGTGCCCGCTAGCTGCAGCGGTGGTGGGATTTCCACACAAGGCCAGTGGGTCAAGAGAGGAACCGGATCTTATGAGTGTGACTAGAACCCAATCCGAGCTGTGGTGAGCAGAGGGTCAGATACAACGAACGAAAATGTTTCTTTGGTTTGGAGCAGAGCCCATTCCACAAATTAATTGTGGTTCAATCACGACCACTCAACCAATCAACAACACTTGAGACAAAAGGACAACTTAAATTCGGTTCTCCAGAGGACAAATGGGGACTACAGTAAAAACATATTTTCAATTTGCCACATTTATTTGATAATGTCAGATTTCTCACTCCTATTCGTCTTGTCGGAGTGGCCTTTTTAGTGCCTGCTTCAAAAAGCATCTCCCATACCCGTGCAGCTGTCACTTTCAGCAGGCACCGAGGAGGACGCCGGGGGAAGGGTCCTTTGAAGAAACTGTTAAAAGTGGGCGATAAAAATAAACTGGGAGAGAGGAGAAAATTAATTATACATAACAGACAGTTCACTTGGATGAGCACACGACAGAGGCAACCAAAAAAAAAAAAAGAAACTTAGGCTGCCTTCCTCAGAGACAGAAAGAGGCAAGACAGTTCTGCTTTGCTCTGCCAAAGCTCTGGTCAAATTAATTTGGCTACAACTGAAGGGAGGGATCCAACAAGAAAGCTTTTTTAAAAGAGGTCAAGCCATCAAACAATGCACACTGAGCTTTCGTGTTTCAATTCTGCACACTTGTATTCAACTCTAGAGTGCTGTTTAATTCAGACAGTGTCCAGGGACCAAAATAAAGCTGTCAGTCGCCAGAAGATGGCCTGGTCTACCTTTAAATTCCACTTTGATTGGCGCTGATGAGGGTTTGTGCTGCCGTCTCACCAGCGAACTCAGCTCTCAATATGAGCAGTAATGCAGTGGCACTTTGCAGTTCAACACCACCTACCGGCGCTCAATCTCCGCTTCTTATGTGGGCCAAATGGAGGTCATTCCAATTTGAGCACTCAGTCAAGCTAGGCCCGCCAGGTATTGGTGAGTGAGTTTATTTTATATTAGTGCTCGTTGGCTGGATAGCTGTTGATACCATGAGAGGCGTGTGTAGAACGTGGTGGAGCTTTTAATATTCCTGCTGCCGTGTGGCTCCTCGCCCCGGGGCTCCGTGTCAAAACCCAGAGAGATGAAGAGAACTGCTCAAACCGAAAAGTGGTGTCAGTAAAAGATGGAGAAGTGACACTGTGGAGAAACAGGTGAGGATGTGTCAGAAGCACGTTTCTGCACATTTTTCCACATCCACATTTTTATATTTTCTCTGGCTCAAATTTCAGTGCGATGTTAAAGATTTTAAAACAATTAATAAAAAAATAAATAGCTATTTTTCAATACAATTATCTCTATCATGCATATCCAAATGTGGAACATATTTCTATATTTTTCTACATTTCTTCAGACAGTATAGAAGATCTTGAGACAGGAAACCTGAGAAGATTAAAGGGAAATAACTGACGCACACCAAGAGCAGAGAAGTAGCAACATGCCACTCTAGTTGTAACCTCTTTAGGATGACTGACACAAATGAAAACCTATGTAATAAAAACAAGCCATCTTCACCGGCTATCACATGAAAACCGATATTACATTACAGCAGCAGTGAGCCAAGAAAGTGCTCACGCGTGGTAGAGAGACTTAAGACTACAACATACCCAGCCATCTCTGACAAAACCACTCAGTCTGTTAGAGAGAAGATCCTAAGAGTGATAAATGCTTCCTCAATGGGCACCAATCTGAAAAACAGTGATGGGACAGGCATTGGCAAATTACGAAGACCAATTATCCCGGCAACAACATCCCAGAGAACCGGTTGTACAGAGAAAACGGAGGATCCTCAAGCTGCCAGGGAGTCTGGGGAGAGCAAATGAAAGGCAGGAAGGTATAAGCCTTCCATGTGCAGGGATTTATCTTTGGAAGGAAGACGAGAGAACCACGATGCATTTCGGGTGAGTTAGCATTTGCAAACGAGAGACGGAATGAAAAAATTAATTATGAAAGCCGGGGGGGGGGGGGGGGGGGGAATAAAATGAACGGGGGAGAGGTAGACCACACTGACAGAAGGAGAGGGTGAGGGAAAAAGGTTAGGAAAAAGAATGTTGGCAGGAAGAGACGCAGAAGAGCAGCAGAAGAGCAGAGGCATGAGAGGGAAGGCGAGAAGAGGAAATGCCTATGATGAGGGTTGTTCAGAATGTCAAACAGTAAGTAAAGTGGAAAATGAGCTGGATCTCACAGGATGGCAATACACACAAAGACACTACAGACTGCAAATGGTAACAGCCCATAAAGAAGTCTGTAAGGACATTTTCCAATCAAGCAAAGAAAATTTGACTTGTGCCTCCAGGAATTTCATTTAAATTCTTATTGTCCAAAATCCCTTATCAATACATGCATTAGCAGCACTACTACAAAATCATAATGACCAGTTTGACAGTGCGCCATGAGTAATTCAGTTTTCACTTCAACAAACCCCTCACTGCTCTTGTCATCCACCAACAATCTAATCAGACCTGCCGACTGAAAGGTCCATACGAATGCGACGCAGGGAGAAGCCACACAAAGGCAGGGCCAGAGGGGTACAAAGTGCACATCAGCTCAAATTCCAAAGTTTGGACATCACCGATTCACTCTTCACAGCACTACAACCGGACCGACCGGATAGCACAGCCGCTGACAACTCCTGACAGCAACGATTCCTTTGTGGGGCAGATCTGTATCGTAATTAAGTATGATTGAGGCAAATTGCTTGTAATTTTCTGGCTGGGTGGCCAGCTTTTATGCAGAAATGCCATACAAAGTGACACTTCAGTGAAACAAAATTATTTCTTTAAGAAAATCTTTGATTCACACTGGGAACTTTTACAAATCATGCATACGACACAGTAACCACTTAGAGAGTTTGGGACAGAGTGTGATCGTTGGTATTTATGCTGCAGCAGTGTGATTGTGTGGACAAGCCTGAACATGTTCACGTATCATTATCTTATTATCACCTGGCAATTACTCTGGCATTCTTTACAAAGAACAACAGATCTTATTCTTCATCTCATGCAAACTTCCTTATGCTAAACAACAAAAAGAGTGTTATTATGAGAGCGACTGCATAAAGAGTGCAACCCATATGTTTGAAGGTACAAAAACACACCTGATGATTAGAATTGGTCAGAACCTCAAAATTGCCTTTCAATCTTTTCTAATCGTGAACGCATCATACGAAGCGCCACCTGCTGACAACAGTCTTTGGTCTGGAAACTGTTACTGAGTGAAGAAGACTCCCAGTTTGGTATTTTCAGTATCAATGAGGTGTTTACCAGAATGTCAAAGGAAGCAAATCATGTTGAAAGATACTTAAAAAGAAACTATTATTGATGATGTGTGAAGACATGTCTGCAGTTTATTAGGGCAGCCAGACAGAGCAAGACATTCAGCAGATAACAGGAAGGCTAAACATGTTCCATCAAACGTGTTATATTTGATCCTTTTGAGCTTTTAACCTCTGTCTATTATGACACATGCTGGTCTTGGAAACCCTAGAAGCCTTATAGATATCTCAGTTTATGCAAGGGTCAATCTACTCCTGAGAATGCATACACAGATTGCTGTTTTGCTAATTCTAGCATTAAGGGTCAATTAATTTTGTCATTTTTTAAAACAGGAATCTTCCTTTTCAAAGCGACTTCTCTATTACACAAACACTGTGACATCACGTATTCATCTACATTAAAAAACTGGTATCTGCAGGTCAAAGCTTTACAACAACAACTGACTGGTGCATCTCAGGTTTATACAACTGCCTCTCTTTGCTGCTAGTCCCACATCCATAGAAATGCTGTTTGTTTTGATGAAACAAGCTCACCACAGTCCTGTTTTGTGGTTAGTAAAAATGTCACTGTACCTGCAGTTGGACACCACCTCTAGACCAACAGTCAAATTACGGTTCAAATCCCCAAAACATTTACATTTGAATGCAGGTCCTTTTCTGAAGTGTCAGTGAGAGAGGCTGCTGCTTGTCTAAGCTGATCTTCATGACGTCACGTTGCCTCTGTTTTATAACATTGAGCAAAACACCACCATTAAAGGTATGCAAAAAAAAAAGCAATCAGTGTAATTTATAAAATAACATTATTACAGATTAGATCTGTAATAATTACTAATATTGAACAGTTATTTGTGATTTTGATGCACAGAGCTAAAATAAAATAAAACACCTGCTACATTTAGTTGTAGTTTTTGAGGAAACGTGCTTATTGCGCAGACAATTGTAGCTTTTTGCTGCTCTGCTCTTTACAGAACAAGTATGACAAGTTGATAGTAGCTAGTTGATTACTCTGACTTTCTGTCCTGCAAAAACAGTGTCACCTTTTAAAAAGTGACGGGTGGCACTCCTTTAGTTCCAACACCATGACTGCGTATGTTTTGTTCTTCCAAACAACAGAACCTGTCTTTCTGGATAGCAACTAAAACATGTGGGAGACTTCCTTGAGCAAGCTGACCAGCAAGGCACAGCAACCTATGGGAGAGGGGCTGCACAACCTGCTCAAGGGCAAATTTGTACCCGAAATATTCCCAAATTTTGTAAAGAGGGCAAAGTGCAGTAGCTTTCTACCAAACAGATTGGCCGTGTGCAGCAACAGGTGGGGGAGGGGCAGTGCTGGGTTACTCTATGTTCAAGGGTGCTAAAAGAGAAAAAAAACTGAAGCCACAATGAAGAAACCCACCCTCTTGTTGTGACCTGATATACTGTAGGACTCCTGCATTAATTTTTAAGGACAGCTGCAGAGATTTCTGTAGATAAGCTCCACTCTGGCCCCCGTCCTCCTTCCACCCCTCTCCCCATCAGAAAAGGTACATTTATATTTAAGCATTTGCTACTCTAATCCAACTCATGGATTCAAATGAATTCACACAGCGTGCAGGGGGGTCGGGGTGTGACGATTAATTTGGTTAACAAGAATTTGAGTTTACAAACACACACACACACACATAAATGAGGAGAATAGAGCAATGAGAGCATTTCCAATAGCTGGCAACCAATGCGCACTCAAACACCCACAGACAGCCCTCGCCTCTCACTCCATAGAAATGGGGGGAATTCAATTGCTGTCGAATAACAAAGCCCGCAAATTGCCTCTCATTCGTTAGCAGATTAACGCTCTTTTCACATCGCAGCAACACAATTTCTAATTATTTCAAAGCTAATAAGGGGGATCGATTTTTTTCCTCTCCTGTCCCTCCCCTTGAGAAATCTGACACAACTCCTCCCTGAGGTCTTTTTAAAAAAAATGAGTGTTTAGGTTAAATAAAATAATCAGAAAAGCATAAGAATAATGTGTATCCAGGGGACATTTGAGAGTCAGGCTATGAATACCTGTAATTATGTATGATGGTGGTGGCATTCCTCCTCCTTCCTCTGAGGAAAAGCGGCAGCAAGACGCACCCCGATCTACCCAAAATACCGATCCTGAAGGTTTGATTTATTTCTAACAGGTAAAAAAAAAAAAAATTATTTTAACTGCACCCAGTCAGAAACTTGGCGCCCACTGCACCAAAGCAGAGACTAATGAGGAGAAAAACACACGGCAGAGAGGAGTTTCTGCGCCAGGTGTTTAACCCGAGGTCATTTAAAATGTTCAAATAAACTAATTCGCCTAAACAAATAGCTTCTGCGTGGATTCAGTCGGAAACGTTCCGCGCACACCTCCAAACACACACTCTTCAGCTCCACCGGTCCATGTTTTCTCCACAGCTTTTCCAAATCATACAGGGAACCATCCCCCGAGAGTCGAGGAGAAACACGGCGACAGAAACTCGCCACACGGAGAAACAGTAAACTATTAGAAAAAAAAAAAAGCATAACCTCAAAATTTCCACCTAAAACCCGAGCTTGATCCACGCGAGAGAAGCCCCCGGTACTTACGCGTTCAAGTGATCCTGAGGGCTGATATCCCCGCCATGGTTTTAAATTCCACAACTTGGGCTCATTTCCACGCTGGTCACACGGAGTGGCGGCGGTGCTCTGTGTCCGATCGTTCCCCTGCGTGTGAATGGAGCGGAGAGGAGAGGAATGCAGCTCCTGCCCCGGGAGGAGGAGGAGGGAGCAGAAGGCGCACTGCTGCTGCAGTACTCTACACAACCCATAGAGGGCTTCACAGCACAACTTGTAAACACGGAGGACCTCTGGGCTATAACCACATCCTACAAGTCATTTTTGTGGGATATGATGTGATAGATCATTTAATTTAGTTTTTTACAAGTGTACATTTGAAAAGCGTGCTGTGCATTTGTATTCACCTCTTGTATCCCTAAACAAATTCAGTGCAATCAGTTGCCAAGTCACCTTGTTTGCAAATACAGTCAACCTGTTTCTAATTTAATCTCAGGATAAATAGATGTTCTGTAAAGCCTGCTTTGGTTAGTTAGAGAACATTTCTGAGCAAATAGCACCATAAAAACCAAGTAAATACTAGACAGGCCAAGGCTAAAGTTTGAGAAAAATTATAGGCAGGTCTGTGTTTACTCTGGAGGAGGCACAGAGATGGTGGGAGGATTTCGCAACAGGACAACTACAGGGGTTGGACAATGAAACTGAAACACCTGTCATTTTAGTGTGGGAGGTTTCATGGCTAAATTGGACCAGCCTGGTAGCCAGTCTTCATTGATTGCACATTGCACCAGTAAGAGCAGAGTGTGAAGGTTCAATTAGCAGGGTAAGAGCACAGTTTTGCTCAAAATATTGAAAAGCACACAACATCATGGGTGACATACCAGAGTTCAAAAGAGGACAAATTGTTGGTGCACGTCTTGCTGGCGCATCTGTGACCAAGACAACAAGTCTTTGTGATGTATCAAGAGCCACGGTATCCATGGTAATGTCAGCATACCACCAAGAAGGACGAACCACATCCAACATGATTAACTGTGGACGCAAGAGGAAGCTGTCTGAAAGGGATGTCCGGGTGCTAACCCGGATTGTATCCAAAAAACATAAAACCACGGCTGCCCAAATCACGACAGAATTAAATGTGCACCTCAACTCTCCTGTTTCCACCAGAACTGTCCGTCGGGAGTTCCACAGGGTCAATATACACGGCCGGGCTGCTATAGCCAAACCTTTGGTCACTCATGCCAATGCCAAATGTCGGTTTCAATGGTGCAAGGAGCGCAAATCTTGGGGTGTGGACAATGTGAAACATGTATTGTTCTCTGATGAGTCCACCTTTACTGTTTTCCCCACATCCGGGAGAATTACGGTGTGGAGAAGCCCCAAAGAAGCATACTACCCAGACTGTTGCATGCCCAGAGTGAAGCATGGGGGTGGATCAGTGATGGTTTGGGCTGCCATATCATGGCATTCCCTTGGCCCAATACTTGTGCTAGATGGGCGCATCACTGCCAAGGACTACCAAACCATTCTTGAGGACCATGTGCATCCAATGGTTCAAACATTGTATCCTGAAGGCGGTGCCGTGTATCAGGATGACAATGCACCAATACACACAGCAAGACTGGTTAAAGATTGGTTTGATGAACATGAAAGTGAAGTTGAACATCTCCCATGGCCTGCACAGTGACCAGATCTAAATATTATTGAGCCACTTTGGGGTGTTTTGGAGGAGCGGGTCAGGAAATGTTTTCCTCCACCAGTATCACGTAGTGACCTGGCCACTATCCTGCAAGAAAAATTGTTTAAAATCCCTCTGACCACTGTGCAGAACTTGTATATGTCATTCCCAAGACGAATTGATGCTGTATTGGCCGCAAAAGGAGACCCTACACCATACTGATAAATTATTGTGGTCTAAAACCAGATGTTTCAGTTTCATTGTCCAACCCCTGTATTTGTTGTGCACTCCACAAATCTGGCATATACTGTACATACTCTGCAGGAACAGAGAAAAAGGGCACAACAAACATGTGGAAGAAGCTGTTCTGGTAAGACGAGATCAACTTTCTGACCTACATACAAAAACATAGTGTATGACAGGAAACTAACACTATCACCTCCACATTGATACAGGGCGCTGGCAGCATCATGCTGTGGGATCCTTTTCCCTATCAGGAACATTGAAGGTGGACAGATGGGAAGATTTGAAAAAAAGTAATACCTTTCCTTCAACTTCATAATTATTTGCAACTTTTTGTTGAGCTATGTAAGACCTGAGGTTGTAATGTCAAAAAATGGAAGCAGTCTTCTCTCAAAACATTCATTTGGATGAAAGGAAATGCCCCACATGGACTGAATCAGGATGCTTCCGTTAGTGCATGACGCAGGACTTATGGCAGTGCTCACCATTTCTTGTCTCAGTAAAAATGCCCTTAACAGAAATTCAGTTAGGAGGCTATCTCAAGCTAAGCCAACCGCAATTATGCAGACTTGGTTTTGTTAAGAAGGAACCAACCTCCAGGTCAGCCGGGGGCCCTAGCAGACACAGAGTTTGCTTTTACCTCAGGCCAGTTATGATTTTTTGAATTCCCTAAACAATTGGAAGCAGGACTGATTAAGGTCAAGAAGTTTGCACCATTTTTTGTGTCCAGTTGTTTTGCCTCTGTACATTCATCACTTCTTGGCCATGACTGTACATATAAAATGTTATCAAAGTTCTAAAGCACAAACTCTAAATTGAGGCATTTTCTCACCCTTCAACAGAAATTGATGAAATACATTGTTTAGATTATATAGTTTTCTTCTTTTAAACAATGGTGTCAGTATTGGCATGCTTAGCAACAGGGTGTTCGGATATTGTCTTTTCTTTGTTATTTTGGCAGACTTAAAATCTTTAATTTGGCACCTACGTCAAGCTCCTTCATTTTTCACCAGTCTGAGGACTAATCAACTCAGATGGGGGCCTTTCGAAAAATCTTCTGAAAAAGGTTGCAAAAGACATGAACAGTCATGCAGTGGAAATTTGGTGGTGGCAGCATCACGCTGTGGGGATGCCACCCATCACAACTGTTGAGGTGACTCTGTTTCAAAAGCACAGTTGGGAAGCTGTGATCTGCATTAAGTGCCTAACATTGTTTATTCTTATCATTGGTATCAAAAACCTAATAATATAGATAACATTGTTGGGACTGTAATAATGAATGTTATGTGATTTTTAGCAGCTGTAGGACTTGTTTTTCTGTTTTAAATAATAGTCAATTGGTGATGTTATGTTTAACAGTTTTTTTGTGTGAATATATTTATGTTGTGAAAAGGTGGTATTTTTAATGAAATCGTACAGTGAGAATTTCATGGCACATGCCTATAAGGCTATGTAAAGATAATCAACAAACTGGTGTTCACTTACACCACTGCAATATTTGTTTTTCTTTTACACCATTTCCTTTTTTATATCAGACAATTACTCCAGCCAGAGGGCCTTTACATGTTCTGTTTGCAGTAAGTGTTTCACATAGAGAGATCATTGGTGGAGGACGGCCTCCCCACTCCGTTTCCCATATGAATAATCATCAACCTACCTGTAAGTAACTGTCCGATGCAACCATAATGCAGGTTTCAAGAGTCATAAAATAGTGTTTGCATTATAATTCTGAACTATTCCCTTAAAAGCCAACTGAAACTAAGCATTCTGTAAAACAAATAATAAAAATTGACAGTGTGGACATGCACAGTGTTTACACATCTCTATGACTTTTTCTTAAAGGGATATTAAACCTTTTGTAACAGACACCAGTAATGAAATGATGAGCCAGTATTTAAAGGGAGTTTAGGCTTTGTAGTGTTGGCTGTTGATGAGCGCTGCAGAATCAGCAGATTCCAGCAGTTAAGATGCTGTCTGAATACAGGACTGTTATGTTAGTGTATGTCTTTGCTGTGAGGAAGCTTTTTGGATAAGTGAGTTATTCAAACAGGCAGCTCAGGTTACCAATTGCACTCAAGAGAGCAGAGAGCATTGGAGAGAGAGATCTGGCACTAAGGCAGTAACCACACCACCTGGCCTCTTATGCTCAGTGTGTGTGTGTGTGTGTGTTTAATAAAGAGAGGAAGAAGGAAGGAAAATAGGTAGATTAAAAGAGGTAGATGGAATTTTTGGTGAGTTTTTGATTAAGAATTATATGAAGATTTGTGTGTTTGGTATGAGTTAAAGATGAGTTTCCTCTGGGTGAGTACAACAAAGTCTACTGTCTGTCTTTAGAATTGTTTAGTTTGGTCATAGTAATACTAAAAGATGAGTCTAACTTACCATGTGAAAGGCCCCTGGACAAAACCATCCTCCATCTAACTCTTAAACACTAACACTGATTAGCCTGGGGTTACTGTGGCTCACATTCTTTCAGCTCACTTCAGGTTCTGTGCCATTATCATGGGCAGAATTGATGAATTATGAATTACAACATTAGCCTTATGAAAACCAGGATCAAAAGACGGCCTGCGATATGAATAGTCATTTCCTTTTTTTTACGCAGACATGTGTCCAGTAATACTCGGATGATAAAGCAGTTCAAATCAAGATACAGCTTCAGTATTCATACCTACAGCATGTAACCAAAAGTTGTTTTGTCTACAGTGCTCAGTGATGCTTTTCCAAATGAGCCAGATTAATCTTAGCTGTCATGATTTCACTAGGCAGTACGCAAGCTGAGCAGCTTGCACTGAAAGCAATGAGAATATTAAATAAATTTATGCATTGCTGCTGTTTGTTCTCAATTTGCCTTTCTTTTTAAATTCATGCACTATTAATGGGTCTGTGTTTGGCAAGAAAAACAAACATTTTAAGTTGATGGAGAAGACACAAGAGCTGACTGATCATGGTATGGAGAGTCACTGTTGTCTTTTAAAATGCACAACGAATGCACTAAAGTGCAGTAGAACAGATTGAAATACATTTATTTGAAGTGCCACAAGTCTGGCATATATGAAAGTGTGGCAAGAAAAAAGTTGTTGTTGAAAAAAAGCCATAAGAAGTCCCAATTACAGTTTATGAAGAGGTCACTGCAAACAGGAAGAAGAAGGTGCTCCAGCCAGGTGACAACAAAACTGAACTGGCATACATGCAAATGCTGACTTGTCCCCCTGAACACACCATCCCCATGATTAAACATGGTGGTGGCAGCATGATGCTTTGGAGGTGCTTTTCTCTTGCAGGAGCAGTGAAGCACCCTGTGATGGACTGGCCACCTCTCCAGGTGAACTCCTCCACTCGCCCAGTGATCATTGGAGATAGGCACCAACACCCGCCATGACCCTGCAATGATAATGGAGTACAGCCAATGGATGGATGGATGGATGGATGGACGGACGGACGGACGGACAGACGGATGGATGGATGGATGGATGGAACAGGTAGCTGGTGAGAGTACGGTAAATGGGAAGATGGATAGAAGTAAATGGGGTGATCCTCAAAGAAAACGTCTTAGGAGCTGCAAAAGATGTAAAACTAAGGAGGCTAGTTACTTTCAAATCAAAGCATATTCATGTGTTAAAATGATCTAGTCAAAGTTAAACCAAGGTCCGATTGAGAATTTGTGGCCAGACTTAAAAATGTGTGTTACCATGCATTCTCAATACAAACTGACTGACGTTGAACTAATTTGCAAAGAAGAATAAGAAACATTTTGTCTCCAGATATGCAAAGCTGGAAGAAACTCCAAGGAATTGTAGCTGCAATTGCAGCAAAACGGGGTTCTACAAAGTAGATTCAGGGTCTGAATAAAAAAGTTCCAAAACACAAAGAGTTTTTTTGTAACGAAATGTCAGAACCATGTATAATTTTTCTTCCTCTTCACAAGTGCGTACAATTTCGTGGTGATTTATTATATAAAAGACCAATTAAATGCATTGAACCTTGTGACTATAATGTGACTAAACGTGGAAAGGTTCAAGTGGTATGGATACTCTTGCAAGGCACTTTTTATATGAAGCAGTGCATATAATTCTGTGCACATATGCAGCTAAGATAAAATGTCTTTACAGTATCATGTCTCCACATCAAGATAAACAACGAGGAGACAGAAATCAATTCATAGATGATGTATACTGACAGTATCTTTTGTTCAATGTTTCCTGTACAAAAAATCACTTATTGATTGTATTCAATTTTATTGACTGATTCATTTTTGAAGCCGTCCATGCTATCTTACCAATTACTCACGAAAATGAAAAAATCTTCCTTTCAGAGCCATGAAAATCATCTGATCTGCAACAATTAGGTGAAGAAAATCTGATTTAAACCAGCGAGTGAAGTGAAAGTTTTCTGTCTTTGTAACCAGAGGTCCCATAGCTTAAGATAAGCTAAACAGGTAATGAGCCATTAATTAACAATGACAGCCAACAGATGTTAAAGTTACAGGATATCATGCAGCTAAACATCTCTGATCTGTTTGCACAGTTGCTTCAATTCAATTTCAGCTATTTGGATCCTTTTTTTGGATATGCTATTATTTTGCTTTGATCTTAATTTGTTATATTGGGCCCAAATGAGGTTTAGGGCCACAGTTAGTTGAAATAACATCTAATATATTATTTAAGGAAATTAGCATGTCATTTAATACGTTTATAATTGAGATTTAAGATTTTTTTAAATTATTTATCTCCATAATTTCTCAAAATACTAATATCTACCATGAGAAATAAATTAGTATGCAATAACTTAGCATCATGATTTTGGGCCTTTTAATTTAAACAAATCCTCATTTACAATTTGTAAAGGTGCCCCAGATCCGACAAACCTTTGTTTGGCTCAAAAGTGTCACTGTTTTCTAAACCTTGTTTTGATGCAGCATGTTCTTTTAAAGGTCCTTTGTGAGACCATTGTTTGGTTGCTTTTTCCCAATGCTTCATTGCTGGCAACATTTGTGCATTAAAATGTCTTGGTATGGTATCTGAACCAAAACTACAGGTTAGGATTTTAAAAAGATAATAGTTGGGTGTAAAATTTAAAAAAGCCTGTATTTCTTCCACAAAGGGGTTCGTCCTGTAACCGGCAGTTCGAACCCCCAGCAGTTGTCTCCCTGGGCAAGACACTTCACCTGCCTTGCCTGCTGATGATGGTTGGAGGGCTCGGTGGCGCCGATTGTAAGGCAGCCTCACTTCTGTCAGTCTGCCCGAGGGCAGCTGTGGCTATGATGTAGCTTACCACTGTCAGTGTGATAACGGTTGGATAACTGATTGTAGTGTAAAGCAATTTGGGTTCTCTGGGGACTTGATAAAACACTATACAGGTGCAGGCCATTTACCATTCTAATTGTAAAAACAAGTCTAAACATGCAGCCGCTGCAGCCGATGATAACAAAGTTACACAATTACATAAAAATGTTTAAGGAGGAGCCCTGCGATGGACTGGCAACCTGTTCAGGGTGTACTCTACCTCTCCTCTTGCCCATATATTGCTGGAGATAGTCACCAGCCTGCCTCTTTTAGGTTTTGGGGCTGCATCCATTTTCTAATAATTGCACCAACCGTTGTTGCCTTCTCACCGAGCCGCTTGCCTGTTGTCCTGTGGCACATCCCAGCCTTGTGCAGGTCTACAATTCTGTCCCTGGTGTCCTTAGACAGCTTTTTGGTCTTGAAATAGTGGAGAGGTAGGAGTCTGATTGATTGAGTTTGTGGACAGAGTTTGTCCACAAACTCTTTCTGCTCAACTTCTCTCTCACAGTTAAGGTGTACCTACGATGAAAATGATACACCTTTCCATTCTTCGTCCCCACTGCATGTGCTTGCTTTGTTCCCTGGGTGCCTGATGTACTCTAAAACCCAATATGTTGCACCAGCTGCACTCATATTGCAATTTTTCATTAAACTAACAGTATGCTATCCTATGCTATGCTATACTATACTATACAATGCTATAGGTTGGTCGTATTCTGTTTTCCAACCTACTACCAAAAAAAAAAAAAAAAAAAAACTGGACGTTTATGGCCTTTGAAATATGAACAGACACCTTCCTTTCCATTTGACTTGTTTTCCTTGTTTTCACATTTATTGTATGAGATTGTGGAACAGTGATTCAAATAGCTTTGCAGAGGCATTCATGCTGTTTAAACCTTTGTTACAATTTTTCACGTCACAAACCTCAATGTATTTAATGTGTATTTTCTGAGACCGTTCAATACAAAGTAGTGAACTACTGTAAAGTGGAAGTGATACTGATACATTGGTTTCAAATGGTTTTACAAAGTAAACATGCCTAAATAAATTTCATCGCAGCCAAGTCCTTTCAGAATACATGTAGGTAGTAAATAAACTCCATCTGAGTGTAATATCATTATTTTTCTTCCACTGCACACTTACACACTATTTGAAACTGGTCCGTCACATAAAATCCCAATAAAAATATATTTGTAATGCTGAATCATTCTCAGAATCACAGCCTTATTGATACAGACATTTATCAAACTGCAACATACTGTAAAGAGACATCAAGTATTTAGTAACCTGGATTAGGTGAAGGTTAAAGTATTTATTCTCTGTAACATTATGCATAAGTTCTACATTTGAAATGGGAATTTCTTAAAGTACTATGAGTTAAGCATATTTCCTGCATTATTATTAATTCAGGAGCATTTTCACTTGTTGGAAAGCTTATGAGACCCTGGAGACTTATTCTTTAAATTCCCGCAACCTTATAGGCAGGCTCATTGGCTGTGATTTACTGTGCATCTTTTCATAGAACTCCATAATCAATTAACTGTAAGTGCACACCACTGAGAATATCCTCAGTCGTGTATGTCTGCCGCATTAACATTCATTAGACGTGAATCACCTGTCTGTGCTGATTTTCTGCTGAATGTTTTCCTCCGGGCAGCAATCTGTCATAGATTGAGGGGAAAAGACTAGTAAGTTAATAATTTCCAGCTGGCTGTGTTACATTTTAGGCTCTCACAAATCTGATTAACAGTTGAGTTCATGGGGAGTGAGAGCTAAGCCTGAAGACCGATTTCAATAATTAGGAATGCTGCAGAAGAGTTTGACCACCATGAAAATATGGGAAACCTGAAGTGATATGCGATTTTTTCTTTTGATGGACCTCATTAGGTGGTAAATTGATAAGCTGGCGGTCTGCTGTAACCTTTAAAATATTTCAAGACCTCTGTGGAAAACAGATATTTGCTACCCAACATAGCAGTTCAAAGTCACTTAATAGCAAAAGTTTTATGAAGCATAAAACAGAAATAGAAAACAAGTGCTTTGATACTTCATTAATAGAGCAATATAATTAGAAGCAGTGAAAAGAACATCCTATAAGGAAACACATATTAAAAGCAGCGCTCTTTATTTCCCATTTCCCTGTTGTTGTTGTGTTGTGTAGGTGTTGAGTTGGACCAAAGTGCAAACAGGAATCCTGGATGAGCATGGTAAAGGATTTAATAATAACAGAAAACGTATATGTCTGAAGCAGGACAAACAGGACATGGAGCACAGACCCGGAAACAATCAGTGTAATGGATGAATAATGGAGAGAATAACGGGGGAATCCAGCAGTGAACAGCAAAAAACCAGGAGCCTAAATTCTGAGACAGAGGTGGAAAATGACAAAGGAACCATAAGAGATGTGGAACAACACATAGACCAACACAAAATAGCTTTGTATATTGCCATTTTTTATTGTTTTTACAAAATAGGTCAAGCTCAGTGGGGTTGAATGGAGAGCATCTAGAAACGTTAGGCTTCAAGTCTTAACACAGATGCTCAATGGGATTTAGGTTTATACTTTGACTGTGCCATTTTAACATATGAATATGCTTTGATTTAAAACATTATATTGTGTCTCTGGCTCTGTACTTTAAGGGTTGTCAAACTGCTGAAAGGTAAACCTCCCTGGTTTCAGTCCTTTGTCTCTAACCAGTTGTCTTCCAGTACAGCCCCATTTACTCTGCGCAGGTTCCCTGTCTCTATTGAAGACATGCATCCTAAAATGCTCAGATGCTGCCACAACCATGACCAAAAATATTAATTTTGGGAAACTTTAAACACAACTTCTTATACCTGTCTTTCAACAATGGCTCTTCCATTAAGACCAGATTTGTGGTTTGCAGAACTGCTAGTTTTCCTATCAATACATCCTCCCACCTTAGCTGTGGATCTCAGCAGCTCCTCTAGAATTACAATGGGCCACTTGGCAGCTTCCCTGATTATTGCTCTCTGTGCCCAGCCTGTCGGTTTAGGTGGACGGCCATGTCTTGGTAGGTTTGCAGCTGTGTCATGGATTGCAACATGAAAAATCCAGTACAGACTTTTCTGGCACTTTCAAAATAAATTGCATTTAACCGACTTCCAGCAGTTCGATCTCTTCTACGCGGGTCACACAGGGACCCGGACAGAGAGGCACAGCGCGCTAATGTCTTTTTGCTGGCAAACAAACTCTTCAACTGGATCCGAGAGTGTCATATAATCACGCGATCTTTTGTACAAGTTAAGTACAAATGAATCACTGTTTGTGTATCTGGTATTCATTCATAAAAAGGGGTAATTAAGGTATAAGCATTGCTTGACTTTCTCTCTGAGGCCTGCAGAAGCAAACTGTGTTCCAGAGAGGTCCCCAGTAGAGACGCTGTCTCTACGGAGCCGAATGGAGTAGTTTCCCAGTCTGAAAGGAGGACAACAGGAGCTGCATCACTGTGGTAACGTGCAGCTTGGTCGGCCCGACAGCGAGCCCCCCCAACAGCTTCGGAGGTTAGCTGAAGCTAACCTTCTTTCAAAGTGGATGTTTCTTCAAACTTCGTCGTCGCCTGGAGAACTCCTCAGCATGGTTCATACAAGGTTAGGGTTTGGGCAGAGTAATAGAGAAAGATTTATGATCTGAACGTTTTTTATTTTATGAAGTTTGTTTTTTCTTTGTTTGAAACTCAGCTATCTTAGTGCTAGCAGGCTATCTGCAGCACACGTGTTCAGTTTTGTGTTCTTTGTTTGTGTGTTTTAAGTTAAGACAAACTTTATTTAAAGGGGTGATTTTAACACAGAAGATTGATCATAATGCGCCGTCCATGCTTATGCATTTTAACCCTTTTATTGACAGTACTTTTAAAGGTGTGTGTTTGAATCTGGTGCTAAGCTATCAGCTTCTTTTGTTAGATCAACTGCTAACTGGTAAGAACACGTGCTTGCCTGCTAAAGAATATTTACCCAGAAAGGTTGTTAGTTTTCAATCCAGTAAATAATATTTCCCTAACATTATTTTACTAAATTTGATAACTAAGTAAACACCATTAAGCCCCATTTCTCCAGAAAGATTTGGCTCTTTTCCAAAGTATACCCTTAAATATTTGACCATTTCCTTAATAATATTTCTTAAAATATTTTAATAAATAACGCAGCAAAGGAGACACAGTTGAGAATTGATCATCCAGAAGGTTTGTTTTATTCAGCAGATCATTGTTTAAAACATTATTTTGTTAAAATAATTTTTTATCTGATCTTGCATTGTGAATGGTTGTCTAAAGGTATGCTGATTATTGTCTAAGTTAGTTCCAAGACTAACTTAACTTCATTTCCAGATTCTTCAAGATAATCCTTGGTTCTCAAACATAAATAACATTGCATGGTAATGTTGCATCACTCTTTTGGTCATGGTTTTCAATCATCTTTAATCAACTTGTTTATATTGTACATAGCCCATTAGTCTTCGTTATTCTTTAATTCTGCTTGGTAGTTTAGTTGGATTGTTTTAGCATAGTAAAGAGCTTGTTGATTGAAATATGTTTGACTTTGAGTTGACTTATTTTTGTTAATAAATTCTTGTATTTTAAGAAATTGTGTGAATTCATTCCATGTGTGTGCAGAGTTTATGCTGTTCTATAATGCCAGAGCTCGTCTCACACCTTTCTATTTTGTCCTAATACCATCGCCTTACTGGGCTGGTATTCACAGGACAACCCTTAACAGACCAAAATATTATTTGATAAAATATTAAATTATTAATATTAAATATTAAATAATATTTTCAGATTCATAGTCACAACAGACCTCAGGCCTTTACAGGACACCTTCATTTATCCTGAGATTAAAGTACGCAAAGGCAGACACTAGTTTCTTATTAGGTTGCTCTGAGGCCAGCTACTTGTAAAGGAATTTATTTAGGGGTATTAAAGTAAAGGGGCAGAAGATGTATAGACCTACCACCTTTTAACATTTTTATTCATGAAAATTTTTAAAAACCATGTATCATTATCCCTCTATGTGTTGGTCTATCATGTAAAATCCCAATAAAATACATAGAAGTTTGTAAGGTGAGAAGCTGTAGAAAAAGTATAACAGGTTAGGGTTACCTTTAAAGGCAATGTAAAATGGGCAGGAATGTTTGAGGTATGCCATCATAATTAAAATCTAGGTAATTAATTAGTACAGCCTCTATATGTCATGGCTGAATGTGGCCTTTCTCTGCTGGCTTCTGATGTGCATGCCCTCAGATGTACAATACAGGAAGAATGGCAAACATGGCTTTTGATTAAACAAGCCACTTCCCCTACGGTCAAAAATCAAGCAACTTTTGATATTGGAGGTTTTTTTTTTTTGCATTACGGTGTGAGAGATCCAGGACAACGAGGACGACTGTAAACAGCGATGAAAAAGGAAGCTTTGAAGCTGTTAGCTATAAGGCTTTTCATGTGTCCTTTAGGAGTTTAGCTCAACTAAGTACAGTCAGTTTCCTCTGCTAAATGCTTAGAGTTACACTAGGGCATGTGGTGAAAAATGAATTAAAAGGCAGAACACATTACAACTCAAATGGCCTAAACTACAACCTTGAAATGACCTACAAATGTGATGAAAACTGACCTCAAAGCCCCACGCAAACTTCGTAAATACAAAGCTAACACCTGGTGCTAAAAGAAGAGCATTCAGAGAAAACATCAAGCCTTAAGTTGTATTTCTTTAATTTCACACAGAAATTCCTTCTGATTTACAGTACATTAACATTGGATAAAGAATTCCTTTGTTCAGGTTTTATCTCTCTGCTGTGTTTTCCTTGAAAGGTTTTCATAAGTTTGGTAAAGGTAGACAAACAAGCATAAAACATGCCACATTCCTCCACCTAATGTATTAGTGGATAAACTCCTTTTGAACTTTGGTGAATCTCAAATGTTTGCACCAGGAGATTTTTCTTCCTGATATCAGACTGAACTGCTTGTTCATTTCATGCTATCTCTGAAGTGTCCTACACATGTACTGGCACTTCCTTCCTAGGAAAACAAAAGAAAACAAAGGATGAATATGCAGAAAAACTGTTCATGCCCATTGGTAAGTATGGTGGAGGGCCTCTGATGCTGTGGGCCTTTTTCTCTTACAAAAGCTATGGGAACCTTGTTAGGGAAATTTTACTCTCTGTTGCTGTCCTCACAAACAGTATCTGGTAACAAAAAACAACAGCTAAAAACAATAAAAATACAAACTGACCCTTTCCAGTGAGGGCATGTTCTGGTGTTTTGACCTATTGTGCATGTGCCCGTTTTGTAAGTTTTGTTGGGACTCACCAAACAAGGTAGAACAACCTGATGGAGTTTGAAAGCAAGTCTGCTGTTTTCCAGGATTAGCTACGACCACAGAATGAATATTTATTGTAAGATGTTTCATAAAATCAAACACTGCATAATAGTAGCACTTCCGACTGCGTAGAGTTTCAATATGGAATGTACTTCCTCTACATTCTTCTTCTGCTACCACCTGCTCAGTATAGACAGATTTTATCTGGAGTGGCATGTACTGTTTAAAATTAGAGCTATAGTGAATGCTGTGTATCTGAATCTGCAGTATAAAAGGCAAAAAGGTTAGAGACCAGAACAGGCAAGCCAAAACGTCCTAAAATCCAGCATAACCTCAGTTTTACAGTGAATGAGATCAAGAGCTCTTTAATGTGAACTTTAAATGAAAATCTGGGGGGCTCCGCCAGAAAACTAAACAATGTGTCATCAGTGGGTCTTTTAGCATGGTACTGAACCAAAGGAAATGGCCAAAACAACACAGAAATGGCTCCTCTGACAAAAAAAAAGTCCCATTCCCAGTCTTTTAGAAAAACTGTGGGACGAGCTAAAAAGACCATAAGACAGGACCCAGGAGTCTGGCAGCTATACAGAGACTGTGCAAAACACACCAATGATTTTGTTAAAAAAATGTACTGTTTTATGATTCTTTTTTGTCCTTTGAAAAAATGAAAAACGTTTTCAGTGTGATATTATGCTACTGCAATAATAAATGTACTTATTATTTTTACTCATTTAACAGGGCTTCCAAAGCAGCCTAGCTTTGTAAAAGTTCACTCTGTGGGAGCTGTTGTTATTGAGACCTGTTATCTGATGCCAAAGTATACCTTCACAAAGCAGCTGAAACGCCTGCAGACGGAGCATAACCGCACGTTCTAGGAAATGTTGCTTTATAAGGCTGAAATACTGTGAAAAATATGTAGCAGTGTGTAGGCCAATAGCTCAGTTGCCCTTAAATCTGTAGCCCACTCTGTATTGTTCCAGAAAAATAAGAAACTTTTTTATCATCAGTGCTGATTTCGGATCAGATCAGCTTTTTACACCAGGTCGGATATGACAGTGAGGGGAAGGTCCATATCATAACTCTTGCAGAGCTGAGATATATCAGTCGGGATGGTTTCTTGGGTACCAGTGTGTCACACTGTCCACTTCTAAGGATGACTACCTACTCTGTGTAGCTTATTGTAAACCTGGGGCTTTGTGCCAAAGCCTTTGCCTGCGCCAGGATTTCAGATCTCTGTGACATTAACAGTTTTAGTCACATCTTGCCAGCTTTGCTCATGCTGAGGCTCTCTCTGAGAAGGAAGTTTGGGGTTTGCCTGGTGTTAAATTAACACAGTCTGTCATCTCAGCTGGGCCCAGAGCTGAAATCAGATCTTACTGTATATCTCTGCCTAATGCTGATGGATTGCATTGCTTTCCAACCAATCCTGAAACCCAGGACGAATAGTGAAGATGTTGCACCTGGACACGATTCTTTTTTAGGGGAGTATAGAATCACTGTCACCATTTTAGAGCCTTTTCTATAAAGCTGAAGGTAAGTTGAATTCTTCTATTTTTTTTAAATAGCACTTGTCACAGTTCTCCCTACCCAAATTGCCTCCAGTTTCATCACTTTGTAGAAGTTGAGGCATTTCCCATACATAGTGTTAGTTGCACACACACTGTCGCTCGATCTTTTAGCTTTCTCAGCACTGTAACGCTTGTTTCCCCATCTTGCCCTTGACAGAGGAGCTTGTCACCCTGACACAGTAATTATACCAGAGCTGACATCTCCTCTTTCCATTGAATAATTGAGAAGGAGGAGAGGAAACAAGATCCTATGTTGGGAGACACATCTCTGTGCCCTTAGGGTGAAAATCCAAAATGGGCACTGTTTTGTGCAGAAACCACCTGCACATGACACTTTTTGACTTCCAGGCAGTTTTGGTGACCTTATCATAGACACAGCATTATTTTTGAGTTATTATTAATTTGTTAAGTACAGATAAGATAAAGGCATACATCTTTTCCAATGAGACATCTTTAGACACTACCATATGATTTGAAAGTAGACATTGCCAACATGGCACATTTCCTGCTCAAATGTGTAATTTTGTCCCAATAGGAACAGCAGGAACATTACCAACACAGACAGGTGGTCATAATGGCCAAAACGATGAAAAAAGGTCTCCTGATTCAGTTAAGTTATTGACAACCTGTAGAGGTTATATAGCGATAAATATCTTTGGTACACCATGATTGTTGGGATTCTGAGGTGGTTTTGTATTTTTTGTATGTTGCTTTTTGTTTTCTCTCTCACCCTTTCTACCTTTGGTGCTTATTTTGTCTGAGGTATCGCTGTTCCTGCTATGCTGCTTTTCAATCCTCTAACCATCATCTTATTAAACTATAGTATAGGGGGACCAGCAGGGCTTCCATTTGGTGCCAGATTGTCTGTCTTGGTTGCGTTAATCCAGTACTCCTTCTTGCTCTGTTTTTTGCGAAATTAAGTTGCACACCCTTTCTTTCCTTGTGCCCTATAACTATACCTGGAGCCAAAATTCTGTCTCCACGGGAGCAATCTCTGACTGTGATTCTCCATAACAAAATTGACTCCAGATAAGTCAACAGTACTGGAAAGGAAAAAAATAAACACCCATTCCTGTTTTCCTCCTGAGAAAGTTGTGATTTACTTAAAAACATTTCTCATGACTGTGAATGCCACACATAATCATAACAATAAACATCTCTGTTGAAGTAACTTGTGAGCTCTAGTGTGTTCATGGATAAGACTAACTTGGCATGGTCAGTTAAAAGTTTCAGTGTATGCTGAGCTTTTAAAACGTTTCAAACAGATCAAAACTGCTACATGCTGTATAATAGTGTTTCCATGGTTAAACATATTGAGATGCTGGAGTGACAAGAGTTTTCTCCCTTTAGAAAGTGTGGAGTGATGCATGATTTTTATTTCTTTTAGATTGATATCCGAGTCATTTATAAGACAGAACATGCAAATGTTTCTACCCAAGCCCCAGTTATAATCACACAGGAAATCCTGTTAGGTCCTCTTAAAATACAGTTTCTGCTTATGCAACATCTTCCTTCAGAGGTATTTGCACAATTTCTACATTTCATAAAACACTTGAAACCCTGACTTACCTGAAACACACCAAGGATGTTAGCATGCTACATATTTGCAGATGTGTCCATTTTACTGCCAGAGCTGCTAAGTTGAGGACCTCTTTGCCTTTTAATATTTTATATTAGACAACAAAGGCCATTATTTTACAAGAAAAAAATATGTCTTTCAAAAAGGTGGATTTACATCTCTGATCTTCCACACTTTTTCCTTCCACTCAACTTTTCACTAATATGCTTGGATACAGCACTCCTTTAAGAGAAAGCTTCTTTAGCAATTACTTTTTGTAGCTTATTCAAGTTTTGGAGACTTATCAGTCTTCCCCATGATTGTGTAAGCCATAGCATAACATTTATGTATAACAATCCTTTCTTTCATCTCATATTTTAATTTTCTGAAAATGGGGTTTTAATTAGCTTCCAGCCACAAGTGTGTGCAATTAATCTACATAGTTTCAGTTTGTGAACTAACATTCATGAAATAAATTAACCTTTCTGTGATATCCTTATTTATTTAGATTTTTTTAGATGCACCACAAAATACACAGAGCCCAGAATCAGCTCAGACACTATGTGTCTATACAGTCTCTGAAAACTATTTAATTAATGTCAGTAAACAACTTTCCAAAGCTGCCCATTTTGCCACCTGGGTTTTAGTGTGAAGATGAGGGCCTTTTTGCTTCTCACCATTAAATAACATAGGGTTATTATGTGTCTATCGAATGTGGCCTCTTGCAAAGTAGTGGATTTGCCCTTTGGGCAACCTGCAGAGGCTTACATGCCCGACCTGTGTGAAAGAATGAGGACAAAAATAGTTTCGGCAACAATGAAACTCTCCTGCAAAGAAAATTGTTTAATAATTAAATGTACTCTGTTGAAGGCATTTCATTATGCAATTCTTTGCAGCAAAAAACCTTTTACCTTGTTCCTATTCCCAGCCAACCCCTGGACTGCTTAGTTACCATGGCATCATGGGGGTTGAAATTCAAAAACCCCTGTCCGTCCTCCTCTCTGTATGTGAGTTATTATTTGATTTCACATTTGGAGTGAAGGCTCTGTCTTTTAAGATGTAGGCAGAAAGGAGACTGCTTGACTAAATCAACAAGTGGTCACATGTTTCACAGGCTTGAAAATTGGCTCAAGAAAGGACATTTCTGGCCATGTTATACATGAAGAGCAACCCAAACTTCCCATTTTTTGTAATAAGGCTATAAATACAATTCCCAATAAACTACCCTATATTGCCAAAAGTATTTGCTCACCCATCCAAATAATTGAAATCAGGCGTTCCAATGACTTCCATGGCCACAGGTATATAACATAAAGCACCTAGGCATGCAGACTGTTTCTACAAACATTTCTGAAAGAATAAGTGTCTCTAAGGTGCTCAGTGAATTCCAGTGTGGTATTGTGATAGGATGCCACCTGTGCAACAAGTCCAGTTGTGAAATTTCCTCTCTCATAAATATTCCCTTTCCAACTGTCAGTGGTATTATAAGAAAGCAGAAGTCATTGGGAACAACAGCAACTCAGCCACGTAAACTGATGGAGCGGGGGCAGCGGGGGGCAGCGAGGACAGCGGGAGCAGCGGATGCATAGTGTGCAGAGGTCACCAACTTTCCGCGGAGTGAAGCACTCCAAACTTCATGTGGCCTTCAGATTAACTCAAGAACAGTGTGTAGAAAGCTTCATTGAATGGGTTTTCATGGCCAAGTAGCTGCATCAAACCCTTAAATCACCAAGAGCTATGCAAAGTTTCAGATGCAGTGGTGTATAGCAGCCACCACTGGACAGAGCAATGGAGGTGCATTCTCTGGAGTGACTAATTGTACTTCTCCATCTGGCTATCTGATGGACCAGTCTGGGTTTGGTGGTTCTTAGGAGAATGGTAGTTGTCTGACTGTATTGTTGTAAGTGTAAAGTTTGTTGAGGGGGGGTATTGTGGGGTTGAGTCTCAGTGCTTCAGCATACCAAGATATTTTGGACAATTCCATGCTCCCAACTTTGTACAGTTCGTAGATGGCCCATTCTTCTTTCAACATGACTGTGCACCAGTGCACAATGCAAGGTTCATAAAGACATGGATGAGAGAGTTAGGTGTGGATGAGCTTGACTGGCCTGCACAGAGTCCTGAACTCAAACTGATAAAACACCTTTGGTATGAATTAGAGCGGAGACTGAGAGCTACGCCATCTCGTCCAACATCACTCTATGACCTTACAAATGGGCATCTGGAATTACAGTCAAAAATTCCCATGAGCATATTCCTAAACCTTATGGACAGCCTTCCCAGAAGAGTTGAAGATGCTATAGCTGCAAAGGGTGGACCAACATCATATTGAACCCTACAGATTAAACATGGCATGTCACTTAAATTCATATTAAGATCAAGGCAGGTGATTGAATACTTTTGTCAATATAGTGCATATCTTAGAGCATGTAACATGCCAAGGTCAAGCTTTAAATAATGAGTTTTATTCCAATACTTATACAATCCAGCAAAGAATCTGACATAATCTGTTCAATGATAGTAATGTATTTTGTTTTCACACACACACACACACACACACACACACACACACACACACACACACACACACACACACACACACACACACACACACACACACACACACACACACACACACACACACACACACACACACACACACACACACACACACACACACACACACACACACACACACACACACAAACAGTGTTTCCTTTTCTGCTTTTCACTCCAAGCTGTCTTCCACTCAGGAAATTATTAGAGAGAGAATAGGTGACATGTAGGAGAAGCAGAGGATAGGTGGCCTCAGTTCAGTGCCTCCATCTCCAACCCTGACAGAGCAGTGAATAGTCCTCACTCACAGCTGTCTTGGACTTAGTCAGCCAAGCACACCTCGGTCCTACAAAACAACACAATATGCTAGGATGCTAAGATGCATCCCGCAATGCAATTTTCTTCCAGGACTAGATAGAAGCAAGAGGGACTATTTAAATGCAAAACAACACGACCTGTTGCTGTGATTCCAGACAGCTTCCTGGTGACTACCTGGCTGGATCAGTAACACAGGCGAGCAGGGAAGCAGTTGTGGGAATCCCTCTGTGCTTTTACACCAGGGGGTTTCATTGGTTTGCATTGAGCTATAATAACAACAAGTGTTTGAATAAGTTGTTGCTGGATTTCAGTTTTATATAAAGTACAGGAATTCAACAATAAAACAGATTTTCACAGGTGGAATTCAATACTACAGACAACCTGATTTCTAGTAAACATATCCAGGCCACCACAACAGAGTCCTGTTCACACTGAGGGCAAATATGGTCCAAATCTGAGGTTTTTTGTGGTCAAGTGACCAGGTCAGACTTTTTAGAGCAAGTGTGAACTCTCAGATCTGGCCCACTATGTGATTTTTTCAAGTCAGAGTTAAGCCATTTCCATATGCGGTCCTGAATCTGACTTGTATCCAGTCTTTTTGAATGAGATTCCAGTAGGAACAACGAAGGCAGATCTGATGTGACTTTGACGTCACATTTCCATTTGTCACAACTTTACACTGGCAGTAAGTGATAGCAGTTAACAAGATGGATGACAGCTACAACGGTACTGGACAGCGGAGGGACAGTGAAATGTTAGACCTCATTAATATATGGACTGACACCTCTATTCAAGCCAAATTGGGATTTGGATTGTCCCCTCATCCAAACTGACCTCTCTGATGAATTGGCAGCAAAAGCTCTGCAAAATGCCAGAAAACAGAGTTTCCCTTATGCTTTAATTTGTGCGTTAACTGTTCAGCACCTGCTGACACCTTAAACGGCTTCTGTCAGACATGCACGTTACAAAAGCAATAACACCAATATCTTCCATGTTTGCTGGGCCAAAGTGTGACTTCATTGTGATTGTTGTTTGTGTATGCAGGTCAGTTTGGAACCACAAACAGTTCGCATTGGAGTCAGATATAAGCAATATTTTAAAAGCAATGTGAACGACAACGCAAAGAAATCTGGTTTTAGGAACAAAAATCAGAATTGAGCATTAAGACTTGCAAGCAATTTTGTGCTTAAAGCTAATGATACAACATATAAGGTTAGAGTGTTACATCAGACCAATAAAAAAAACCAAAAAAAGTTTTAATATAGAAATGCGAGCTTAATGAAAAGTCTGTATAATACCTACTTCAAGGTTGTTTTTTTTAAGGTGGTACTTTTAATCTGACAAACGAGCCTCATCAGAACGCATATTCTGATTTATTGAATATGACTGTATGTATCCAGATGTTGGAGCTACTATGAAATCAGTTTGAGCTCTTGGCTTTTTAAATAATTCGCGTTTTGGTGTCCAAACCGAGAAGAATCATTTTGGTCCTTAGATTAGACAAGTTAGGTCAGATAATCGTGAAGAAAAAGATTGTTCAAATAAAGTGTCATCACAAATGTGTTTCTATAACCTTGCACTTCGGTACTTTAAAAGTGATGCAATTCTAGTTGTGTATCAAAAATGCCAAAAGTAAAAATTAGAAGAGTGGATGTTTGTATTCAGTAGAGCTGGGCATCACTGGTCTATGGCCAAAACGATATGCATCTTGTTTCATTTCCAATAATTCGATTGATTTTACAGTAGATACATAAATAAAATAAAAAACACAATAGGATACAATATGATTTATGTAGGATTGATCGACTTTAGAGTACACAAAATCGAATGATTTGATTTGATTCAAGACGACAACACAATGCAAACAAATGACATTATGAAGCTGTCTACACATAACATATTTTTAAAACAGGTCTTTCCTGCTATTTTTAGGGCCCATTAAAAAAAACTGACATTCTATGAACAAAAACACTGAGGCTTAGTGCAAAATAATACAGCCTGTCAGGCTGCATCTGTGATACACATTCATTCAGTAACTCCGCAGCAAGCAGTAAAGTGCCTTTTCTTTATCATGAACACTAAAACATAAAATTGGCTTTCAGAGCGTTTTCTTTTATAATTTCTTTCCCTATAATTCAATGCTTCTGCAAAGAAGCGCAACTATCAAATATGAAAGGTAAATGTAATGATAGTGAGGTAGCTCACCAATTCTGTTCCTATAGGCTCTGTAATAAAAACATGTTATATATTGAAAGCCCCATTACATTAACACCGTGAGGTTGAAAGGCAATTTCATTTTTAATTGTCTTTAAATGAGCAAAACCTGTAGAAACAAGGGCATTAAAACACGTTGCATGCCACTTTAGAAACTCCTCGTCCGAGATCAGTCCATGCCTAAGGTCGATTTGGTTACCTGCAGACCTGCACATTCATAACATGTTGCTGTTTACAGTGTGTAATAAGGTTAGCTGGGCTCATTTAAAGTTGTGGTGATGTGTGCATTTTTATACAATAGCAAGCAGACAAAAAATAAAACTATTGGTTGAGGAATGTTTTTAAGCATCCTAAAATTAAATGAATCAAATTGTATCAATGTGAGGACATGAAAACAGATCGACCTCGATTCAACACCCAAGACTGCATCTTTACACTGGTGCTCTACCAATGAATTTGCATCTTGAACGGCTGCTTCAATCCAGAATAACAAGAGCAACCTGGGTTTCACGGAGCCTCTACCACATCCTCAAACATGACCATTAGGCATGTGTTAGACTTCCTACTGTTTTAGAAACAAAGTGTTTCTAACAGAAAGTCGGGAAGCACCTGATCATTTCAACCTTTCTCCCCCTGATGGATTATGCAGATCTGTTATTCATGAAAACGTCAGCCCAGTATTTGAAAAAATTGGATACTGTGTATTATTGTTCACTGTGTTTTATGACTGATTGCAGCTATCGTGTACATCACTGTACTTTGTATGCTACAGCAAATTGTCCATTTCTACCAGTCCACAGACTGTCTCGCTGGCTGTTTTTTTTATCTATAAATGATAAATGTGTTCTTGGGTTTCTACCTGCTTATTTATGCTAACGTTTGTGTTGCTAACTCAACTAATATGATCTACACTCTCAGGACATCATCTTTATGCGGGTCCCAAAAGTCAGAAATAAATTGGGTAAAAAGGCCTTTAAATTTTATGCTCCTGCTAGCTGAAATAACATGCAAAAGTATTTAAAACAACTTTTTTCTTTTCTTATACGGGAACTACTTATAAGGGAATTTAAGTCAACTGTAAAGGACAGATAAATTTGCTCACTAGGTTTTTGTAACTCTCCAAATGTTTAAAGCTTTATGATATCTCAGTGGTACTCTATGAGTTGTGAAAATGTTGTACTTGGTCTTGTTTTTGGTTTTGCTGTATGTTTTACACTGCTGTCTTGGCCAGTAGGGGTATGAATTAATAAAACACAGTCCCAAAATCTGTCTATTCATTCTACCATAACTTGCTAACAAGAAACCAAGATACATGAGCTAGAGTTAGAGACTGACCCTCACCTGGAGAGAGCAATCCAGTGCACGTTGAAGGTCATGGCATTAGGATACCAACATATCCCGTTTTTCGCAAAAGCAAAGATGCTAACCTGTGGTTTTCAAACCAGACAGGCTGCGGTCCACAATAAGACTTCAAAAAACTTTCCATGAACACTACAAAAAGGGTCAGAGACAAGAAGAAGCTCTGGCAGAGCCCAACCCTCACTAGGAATAAGCCAGATGTGTATGCAGAGAGTGCAGACACAGGTCTCACTTTCGATATACAGGTCCTTCTCAAAATATTAGCATATTGTGATAAAGTTCATTATTTTCCATAATGTCATGATGAAAATTTAACATTCATATATTTTAGATTCATTGCACACTAACTGAAATATTTCAGGTCTTTTATTGTCTTAATACGGATGATTTTGGCATACAGCTCATGAAAACCCACAATTCCTATCTCACAAAATTAGCATATCATTAAAAGGGTCTCTAAACGAGCTATGAACCTAATCATCTGAATCAACAAGTTAACTCTAAACACCTGCAAAAGATTCCTGAGGCCTTTAAAACTCCCAGACTGGTTCATCACTCAAAACCCCAATCATGGGTAAGACTGCCGACCTGACTGCTGTCCAGAAGGCCACTATTGACACCCTCAAGCAAGAGGGTAAGACACAGAAAGAAATTTCTGAACGAATAGGCTGTTCCCAGAGTGCTGTATCAAGGCACCTCAATGGGAAGTCTGTGGGAAGGAAAAAGTGTGGCAGAAAACGCTGCACAACGATAAGAGGTGACCGGACCCTGAGGAAGATTGTGGAAGAGTCTGGAGTAGAAACATCCAAAGCCACCGTGCACAGGCGTGTGCAGGAAATGGGCTACAGGTGCTGCATTCCCCAGACCTGGGCTACAGAGAAGCTGCACTGGACTGTTGCTCAGTGGTCCAAAGTACTTTTTTTGAATGAAAGCAAATTCTGCATGTCATTCGGAAATCAAGGTGCCAGAGTCTGGAGGAAGACTGGGGAGAAGGAAATACCAAAATGCCAGAAGTCCAGTGCCAAGTACCCACAGTCAGTGATGGTCTGGGGTGCCGTGTCAGCTGCTGGTGTTGGTCCACTGTGTTTTATCAAGGGCAGGGTCAATGCAGCTAGCTATCAGAAGATTTTGGAGCAGTTCATGCTTCCATCTGCTGAAAAGCTTTATGGAGATGAAGATTTAATTTTTCAGCACGACCTGGCACCTGCTCACAGTGCCAAAACCACTGGTAAATGGTTTACTGACCATGGTATCACTGTGCTCAATTGGCCTGTCAACTCTCCTGACCTGAACCCCATAGAGAATCTGTGGGATATTGTGAAGATAACGTTGAGAGACTCAAGACCCAACACTCTGGATGAGCTAAAGGCCGCTATCGAAGCATCCTGGGCCTCCATAAGACCTCAGTGCCACAGGCTGATTGCCTCCATGCCACGCCGCATTGAAGCAGTCATTTCTGCAAAAGGATTCCCGACCAAGTATTGAGTGCATAACTGTACATGATTATTTGAAGGTTGACGTTTTTTGTATTAAAAACACTTTTCTTTTATTGGTCAGATGAAATATGCTAATTTTGTGAGATAGGAATTTTGGGTTTTCATGAGCTGTATGCCAAAATCATCCGTATTAAGGCAATAAAAGACCTGAAATATTTCAGTTAGTGTGCAATGAATCTAAAATATATGAATGTTAAATTTTCATCATTACATTATGGAAAATAATGAACTTTATCACAATATGCTAATATTTTGAGAAGGACCTGTGCTAGGACCACAACGACCTTAAAAGCCACCCAGGTAGCTCATACTACTGCAGCTCTCCCTGCAAAAATAACCTCAAATCACATTTTCAAAAGCCTTTTCCAGATCTATGAAACCCATATGGACTGGAAGGGTAACTTGTAAGTTCTTACGCATCCACTAGTCTGAACTAAAAAAACAACAGCAGTGACTATAACAAGATGCAAACCATGCAATCCTATTTAGGCAAAGCAGACAATAGATCAAGATATGTCTCTGTGGTTAAATGTCTCATAATTCCTTTGTCTCGGCTAGGCAGAGAGATACAAACAGAAAGTTCCACTGCTTCACACATACTTATCTCATGACCTTGTAAACGCAGTAAAGACATCCCCGTTTAACAAAGTTAATTGGTCGACATGTCAGAGGATATTTAGCAGCTTAGTAAATCACGTGTCCATTGATTTTTTCCCCGTCCACCGCCTTAATCAGACATTGTATTGCCTAATCCAGTCAACAACTCCATTGTTACGAATCCTCAATGGAGTCTTGTGAAAGGAGGAGAGGAAGACAAGATAAGTCAGGGGAATGTAAAGGGAGAACAGAGAAGTGATTAAGATGCACGTTGGATGGGGAGTAGGTAAATCGTAGGGGTAGTGTAAAAGAACAAGAGTCAAACAAGAGTGCAGATGCAATCAGATAGATCTAGAAACAGAGGAGAGTGCATACATGGGTTTAAAGCTTCTCTCCTCTTGTGCATAGGCAGGAGGTTGCCATGCAGCTGGCTGTATGCCTTCACATGTTTCCGTGTTGTCCTGTTTGTGCTGATGCTGAGCTGCTGTGCCAGCTGAAGCATCAACACAAAGGGTTGTGTTGTGGCATCTGCTGTCAGTTATAAGCTTGACTTCCTCTAGCTCTAATCAGAGGATGCTCTCCATTTTGAATTTTGAGAAGCTCTTTAGAGGTGCATGCAAGTGACAAATAAGGACACAAGCCATTAGTTTCTTTGGAAAACGTGTACTCACCTTTTTATGGTGACTATGTACGCTTTTATTTTTCTAGAACAGTGGATCGGTAGAATCTTTTTGAGCTGCCAGTTTTGTTGCCATGGAAACAATGTTTGTCCAGTTATACAAATACAGCCATATATATTTTTTGTAACCTTGGCTGATTTGCCCAATTTGTCAATCTTCACACTCCAGCCCACTCTGCACCGTGGTTTGCTTCAGTTGAGAATTTTCTTTTAAATGATGGTGTTGCATCAGTTTAGTGAGGTATGTCCTATTGGATGCACACATACATCTCAGCAATAAAATGACGCAAATTTAAAGACCTCCAGCACTACAACCACCAAAGAAAATTGTCTTTAAAACCCTGTCACTGTTAGTTTCAGAATATTGAGTCTGTTTTTACATGACCGGACTTTCATATAATGATAAAAGCTCTTTCTTCTTTTTATGTTCGTAGGAAGGATGCCTAAAGGAAGGAGCAGTAAGTTGGAAAATAAATACAGAATCCAAGAAAAGTGTTCTGATCTCTTCGACAGTGAATAAACTGTTTTTCACCAAAGCATAACCAAATCAACGGCACAAAGTCAACTCGTTTTAACTCAAGCTTAAAAGATGAAAAGTCACTGAATCTAGCAGCTCGAACACCAAATTGAAAATGGTCAAATCCAAATGTGCTGTCCTCTAAGTGAATTTAAGGATAGGGGTTGGCAGAGTGCCCTGCAAAGATATGAATACCCTTTAAACCTTCTCAAATTCTGTCAGATCACACCCACAAATTGTATTTTGATTTAATCTGTTGGACCAACAGATGAAAAGAAACCTGCTAAATAAAAGCATTCCCACAGCATGATGCCACCACTACCATGTTACACTTTGAGGTCAGTGTGTTCAGTGTTAGTGTTAGTTTTCAGACCTTTTGCATCAAGACCAGAAATTTTATTCTGGTCTCGTCTGATTGTGGCATCTTCTTCCACATTTGCTGGGTCTCCTACATGGTAGAACTGCAAAAACTGCTTATCTAATTTAATTTAACCTGTGTCCACGTCACAATGAATCAGAATTGTGCTGCTTTGGGTGAAGAATGTAACAACTTTTATAACCACACATTGGCTTAAAAAATCTGCAGAGCACTAGTACTCTACATGCAAAGCATATTCACACAAAGCTAACGCCCTCACAGTGCTGGTACCACTGATAATCACAGCTTGGCTCATTGTTTACCTTCAGGCTGACCCCACTGAACTCACCCCTATACCTGGCAGTGTAGCATTTCAACATCTTCTCACACCAGCCACTGTTCCGGAGTTCGACTCTCACTAAGCAGGGTTCGGTATGGGGGAATGCTGGCGCTTTCAAGCGCCCAGCAGCATATCATCACTGCTGTGTCTTTCTCTGCCATGCTGTGTGTGAGAACTCCAACAGGCTAAAGGCGCATTAGTTGTTAACTCTTTCTGAGCTGGGATACACTTGACTCCTTACCCCGTCTAAGCACTTTTATCATGATGCGTTTTTAAACTGTGTTAAGCAGAGCCCAGGCCTTGATAGAAAGAGGGCCAAAATGCTCCACAACAATGTAAGAATTAAAATATTAGAATATTTTTCAAATTACATTTTAATGAGTAGCCAACTATACTTGATAAATAACATACCTTCATAAAGAATTCATATACTGTATGTGACTTAATAAAGTTTATGTGAGGTAAACTGCTAACTCAACATTGTTTTTGTTAAAAATACTCCTAAGTAGACATAAATAAAACTGAGTGAGGGGCACGAAGAAAATAAACATATCCAATTTATATAAAGAAGTATACAGTCCATGCAATCCAATCACAGAGTCAATTACATACAATCCAATTTGGTTGTAGTTACAAAACAATGCAGTCAAGTTCAGTTTATACTGCTAATTGGTAAAAAAAAAAAAAAGGACAATACTGGTAGGAAACCTGTTAGAGGCTTCAAAACACTTGAGAGTTGGAGCAGAGGTTCACCTTTCAGTCGTTAAGATAGCTAGAGCTAAGATGAAATGGTTCACATAGCTGTATACTTATATGCCAAAATAGTACAGTCAAAGACGAAATCTAAATCCAATTGGAAATGTTTGGCAAGAGTTAAAAATTGATGCAGACTTCTACACAGTATTGACTCAATGACACCTTGCTTTTCAGATTTCAACACCATATATCCTTATCGTCCCACTTCATCATAATGTGCTACTTTGTGTCGCTTAAGCAGATAAAATGTTAATAACATACATACAAGAACTATACATGAAGGGGGAGTATCCTAGCTTTGTTTGTAATGCTACATCCCCAAACAACAGTTAAATTGATGGTAAAAATGACAGCACGAGGTGTTAAATTATGGAGTGTTACTGTGTTGGGAGATGTTTGAGAGAAAGATGCAAAGACACAAATCTGGCACAGCTATGTGTATTGAGGTTAAAGAGTGGCTATGGAAATGCTTTATCTGTCTAACAATAGAGTTTGAGAGTGTTTATGTGAGTCTGCAACTGAGCTAGTTAGGTCCACTTTTTAGCTGATAGTCATTTACCTGCCATCAAAGTAAACTTCTTTTCAACCTGCATCATAATCAACAACCGGGGCCCCACTTGTTCCACTATAAAACCCCACTCTAAAGATGTTTTAAAAACCAGACTGCCTCACTTATTTCTACAAACTTGGACCCCTGCTGCTCCCATCCATTTGTTCCATTTCCCCTAATAAAAGTGGAGGCAGTTCAGAGGCAGAGGCAAATCATTTGACTCTGCATGTGTCCTTTGAGATAAGGCGCCATGTTCATACCAGAAATTTCTTGTCTTTAGAAGGGTAGAAACAGAGAGGAAGAGGGAGTGAAGATGAACAAAAAAGCTCTCAGAGGTGCGCAGCATACAGCAGCGCACTTCTAATTCTAAAGCCCGAGGATAGATTGCGGAAATTATTTATGTTTTATTTCATTTGTCACAAACATACACGCTGGATGGATCTGAATACAATTAACACGGCTTTTGGATTTCTTTGTACTCCAACTTATACATATAAAATCGATGCCCTATGGTTTGTGATGATTTCGCCTTTGATGACCCTCTTCGTTTGATCTCTACAATATATTTTCCTGTACAAAAAAAAAGCCACAGACGTGATTGATAATGCATGCATTCTCTGCTGGCTGCTGGGGTGCTGCTTTGATCTCCATCAAAACTGAATGAAAGCAGTTGATAAAATGTAGGCCATCCCTTGTTCTACTGGGTCAAGGGGGGACTTGTAATGCTCGAAACAAATAGTAAGACCTCACAGACCGCACACGCGCACACACACACACACACACACACACACACACACACACACACAAACACAAATCTTGGAAATCAAAGCTCTATCATTTCATTCTATCATTCTGCTTCAAGACCTGTATTTCACTCAAGTGGGAATCTCACAAACAACCTCCTAATTTTGCAGAGGGACTAACAGAAAGCATGCGTTTGAGTGGCAGCTGCAGACGCCTCCAAATGTACAGGCTGCAAAGACTGGATTTAAAGTTCTTTGGCCTTTCCATGCTGGGGTTTCAACACTAAGCAGTCACTGGCACACACAAAAAACAAGCATCCTCTATACGCTTCCTTTGTCTCTCCTCTCCTCTCCTCTCCTCTGCCTTACAGTGCAGCTAGAACATGCATGTATTATTCATTTAGCAACTAGCTGAGTGTAGGGCCTTGTCAAGAAGTGAACTAAACACAGCAGTGAGCAGAGGACAGTAGAAAGCATCCAAGCAGGGGGACGAATTAAGAAGAAGAAACGAGAAAGAAGAAGGGATGACAGCAAAAGATGGAGAGATGTGTTATCTGGTGGTTCTCTGTGGATAAACAGCTGCCATTACGCCAAAGCGGAGAAATGGAACAAACCTCATATATCTCTGTTAGGAGAGAGTGCACTCCGTACTCTCTTTTTCCACAGGGAGTTGAGCAGACAACCTTCTTCTTCTCTTCTTTAAAGCCAGTTGAGATTGTCTTTGAAGTGGTAACCTCTTGCCTCACAGTGCTGTCACCGAGTTTAAACCAAAGCAGAATATTTAAACTCCCAGTCGGCCCAGATTGGTCGTCGTTCTACCCGTGCGTGTCCGATCTTAAACAGCAATCTGACTGGTGTTCTCTTCTCTCCCAAGCTATTGCTCCAGAGATGTTTGTGGTGCGAAGAGTCACAACAGTTATTTAGAATGAGTCACTGTGGAGGAATAGAAAAGACAGAGAAGGCATCAGAATAGATAAAAGACCAGAACAGAACAGTGTATCAAAACAGACAATAATCCTGATGAAGACGAAGCTGGATCTTCATCAAAATAAATTGATCAAAATAATTTTACTGGAAGGGTAATAATGGTATTTAAAACACTTTTACTTTATCCAAATCTTATTTTGCTTTTCTTTCCAAACGTGTACAAAAGGCAACAAGCATCAGGAATAATATAATGTTCCATGCCCCAAAGCAAAAAGCAAATGTTTTAGATTACATTATAATTACTTTAATAATCCAAAGGTTCTATCATTTTAGCAGCAATAAGAATTTTTTGCTTCTCTTAAAATGTTTAGAAAATGTTAGAATTTCTTTGTTCATATTTTTTTCCTATTACTTTGGTTTTTCTACTAAGGTAAAGCAGTTGGGGGACAGGAATATAGGACAAGGTAAGGTGAGATCTGCAAGAGTTAAGTGTAAATGGAAGTGGTGAAAAACTGAGACAGACAGAGAAAAAATTAATTATAGATTATCATAAACAAGCTTCATGAAGCCCGGAGGAAGCTTTGTGCTGCAAGCTGTCAGTATTATGTGTCAGGAGGTGCAGATGAAAGTCAGTTATTTTGTTTATTGCTACTGAGTTGGAACACATTTTTAATCTCATCAGATCTTTAAAATGCTAATTGTCCTAATTAAAGCTGATGTAATCAGTTTCACTCACAGTGCTACAGTAACCTCAGCTCATGAGGCTCCATTTTCCCAGCACAGCTTCCAGTTTTTAATTCAGGGTCACAGGGAAGATCTTTGGTTAAATCGATTTTTGTCAAACTCTTGAATGGCATTTGCTGAACAAAAACAAAATATCAGGGACATTTATTTTGTTTTAACTAATGAAACGAGAGGAGCATTTTGCAGCCAAAGATTCTACTCCAGTTTTGACTGAAAGCACAGCAAGACTAAAGGGTTCACTATGTACTCCAAATGTGTGCTAACATTTGGCCATTTCCATCTTAATTGATGATGTTAATGCTTTTCCACTGGCCCCCATAGAGCTTAAAAAGAAATTAGTGCTAATATGTAACAAAAACAAAAACTAAAGAAAATACACAAAAGAAAAACTCAAACCAGGCAAACTACTCTTTTTATGCATCAAGCTTTGTGTTCAGGTTTTACAGGCCCACTGCAAAAGCATGTAACAAGCATTTGCTGTACTCTCAGTTTCACATCTCAGAAAAGCATTGTGAAATAGGCAGTATAGACTTCTACATGTCCCTGTCTGTCATATGACCTGCTCCACATGCTGTGCACAGACAGCTGTCAACAAAGTGCTAAGTTCTAAAAGCTGGAGAAAATGTAGGGCAGATTTTGGAGAGTTTTCAACAAGTCATATCAAAACAGACACTAAGCATGCTAATGTTAGCCTAGCCATTCAGCTAACCATTTTGGATTGAAGATGGGAGCTTATTTTAAGACTGTAGATGTATGTTTTGAATCAGATGTATCTTTAAAAACCAACATACAAACTAAGCATGGTTCAGTTGACCTGCTGTCAGAACATTACAGCAGCTTTCTTAACCAAGTTAACCCATATTTTGAGGTAGCATATTGAGACTATTGTACAGACAGACAGAGTTATGGGGAATTATTGGTCACTGTCAAGATTGGAGAGACTGCTGCATCCTGAACTTAATTGGTGAGTGAGTAGTATCTGACCTACTCACAATCTTAATGTAGACCATTTAAAACTCTTAAAATGGAGCGTGTGATTTTACTGCACTTTAGAATTACTTAGTTTTTAGGCATATACATACAATTAATTTTATTACCTTCAATGTTGTATCAGACTGTGACCTGGAATCAGCAAATGCCTAATCTTAATTCAAACGGTACTGGGAACAATAAGAAATACTGAGGAGATCCCTTGTGTGTTTATTCAATGAGTAATCCTACATTTGATAGGTGGTATCCATTAGGTTAAGGGCTAATGCCATTGGTATGTAGCCATCTGGAGCTTCCAGCACCCTCGGGTGAGGTTGCTAGAAGCTGCGCTGTTTGCAGTGGATGTTCTCGCCTAACTGCCATCCCAGCCAAGCTCCACACCATAAAAATAGCAATTTGAATTTTTCTAACTCATCATGGACAACCAAAAAATATGTTTCTTTGTAAAGTCTTCCTTAGATATACACAAAAATGCACTTAAATAGTTTTGGCTCGACTGCTCCATCCTGTAGTCACTACACTCCCTCTTGATAATTGTTTTCCTTATATAATGCATATTGAAACACACCTATAAATACTCAGTTTGTCCAGATGTTTCTTTTAGTCTTTTTTTTAGTGATTGCATGTGGCTCCCCCTTTTTCCATGGTGGCCTGGGTGGCTGGCCAAGTAACCCACCCCAAAAGGCTACCAGGAGCTATCTGCATGAAATCAGTAGGATATAAAAATATCCATTCAGTTCATCTTTGAAGTGACAATATCACTTTATTTATCAGGCACCTCAAAAACCAACAAGACTGACCAGTACTGTACTAGAAAAAAAGAGATAAGAGACAAAGACAGGCCAGAGAAGAGAAGGTGCACAAACATACAGAAGCAAATAAATAACAAAACAAACGCACACAGTTGAGAACGATAGATTGCATGCCAGAAATACCGTTGCCAACACAAGCTTTGTGTCTGGACTTATTCAACTGTCACCAAACTATCAACTTAAATTGGACACTTGGAAAACTGTCCAAAATTGAGTAGTTGACATTATAGTCCAATAGCCTAATGTATTAGTTCTGAAATCTAAAGCTGTGGTTGTGATGATATGTATTAACTGTCATTGTTTTCGAAAGAGTTCTGACCCACATACAGAGAACACTCCGGAGAAAGCGGTAAAAGTGAAAATAATATTTGGTCACAAAATAATCTGGAACGGAAATGGACGAAAACACCAACTGTATGGGGAGAGGGGAAGAGTATTAATGAAAACAGGGAACCACGTAACTGAACGAATGTTGAGAATTGCAGATAGATAAGTGAACAGCTTACTGAGTGAGTGTGGTCAGGTCGCCAGGGGTTGAGGGATTTGGGATCCGAGTTGTCGAGGTTGAGTTTGTTCAGCTGGTCTCTTAGATGCTCCTTGATGAGCTTAGTGGTGTGAGAGTTAATTCCTTTGTGCTGATACTTGCGTTGGAGGGTGAACAGGGTATGCTCAGTTCTTGATCCTGGAGACGAAGGAAGCAGGGAGACTGTCAGCTTGAAACGATGACCCAAACAAATAAAGTGCTTGGAAACGAAGTCCTCAAAACATAGTTCATTCAGAAGTACTTAGATACAAAGGTCAGTAATCCAGTGACATAGATCCAAGGTTCAGATTGTTAGTCTGCAAAGGAGCATAAACAAAGTTACTACAAGGCGAAATACTAAGCATAGACGTAGCATTGGCTGAGATTGTTACCACGGAAGGCAACACTCTGGCGTCGAAGTGCTGGCAGCCTCCTACTTAAGTACTCCTCAACCAATCAGTAGAATAAGTCGCACCTGTCACCCAGCACACCTGAGAACTCCAGAAACGTCTGAAAACACTGAACACATGTTGCAAACACAAAATACACAAAACACAACCCAATCCCAACATTAAAAGTGAAAAATATGATGTACAAAGAACTCTGCAGTCTAACCAACACAACTGTACAGCTGTGCTAATTAAGGCTGTGCTGACAAACCATTCTTCTTGTAATATTCACTGTTGAGGCCTCTTAGAAACCCTTTGAGATGCTTTTCAAAAACATTGCCTGCATGAAATACAGGTCCTTCTCAAAATATTAACATAATGTGATAAAGTTCATTATTTTCCATAATGTAATGATGAAAATTTAATGTTCATATATTTTAGATTCATTGCACACTAACTGAAATATTTCAGGTCTTTTATTGTCTTAATACAGATGATTGTGGCATACAGCTCATGAAAACCCAAAATTCCTATCTCACAAAATTAGCATATTTCATCTGACCAATAAAAGAAAAGTGTTTTTAATACAAAAAACGTCAACCTTCAAATAATCATGTACAGTTATGCACTCAATACTTGGTCGGGAATCCTTTTGCAGAAATGACTGCTTCAATGCGGCGTGGCATGGAGGCAATCAGCCTGTGGCACTGCTGAGGTCTTATGGAGGCCCAGGATGCTTCGATAGCGGCCTTTAGCTCATCCAGAGTGTTGGGTCTTGAGTCTCTCAACGTTCTCTTCACAATATCCCACAGATTCTCTATGGGGTTCAGGTCAGGAGAGTTGGCAGGCCAATTGAGCACAGTGATACCATGGTCAGTAAACCATTTACCAGTGGTTTTGGCACTGTGAGCAGGTGCCAGGTCGTGCTGAAAAATGAAATCTTCATCTCCATAAAGCTTTTCAGCAGATGGAAGCATAAAGTGCTCCAAAATCTCTCCTGATAGCTAGCTGCATTGACCCTGCCCTTGATAAAACACAGTGGACCAACACCAGCAGCTGACACGGTACCCCAGACCATCACTGACTGTGGGTACTTGACACTGGACTTCTGGCATTTTGGCATTTCCTTCTCCCCAGTCTTCCTCCAGACTCTGGCACCTTGATTTCCGAATGACATGCAGAATTTGCTTTCATCCGAAAAAAGTACTTTGAACCACTGAGCAACAGTCCAGTGCTACTTCTCTGTAGCCCAGGTCAGGCGCTTCTGCCGCTGTTTCTGGTTCAAAAGTGGCTTGACCTGGGGTATGCGGCACCTGTAGCCCATTTCCTGCACACGCCTGTGCACGGTGGCTCTGGATGTTTCTACTCCAGACTCAGTCCACTGCTTCCGCAGGTCCCCCAAGGTCTGGAATCGGCCCTTCTCCACAATCTTCCTCAGGGTCCGGTCACCTCTTCTCGTTGTGCAGCGTTTTCTGCCACACTTTTTCCTTCCCACAGACTTCCCACTGAGGTGCCTTGATACAGCACTCTGGGAACAGCCTATTTGTTCAGAAATTTATTTCTGTGTCTTACCCTCTTGCTTGAGGGTGTCAATAGTGGCCTTCTGGACAGCAGTCAGGTCGGCAGTCTTACCCATGATTGGGGTTTTGAGTGATGAACCAGGCTGGGAGTTTTAAAGGCCTCAGGAATCTTTTGCAGGTGTTTAGAGTTAACTCGTTGATTCAGATGATTAGGTTCATAGCTCGTTTAGAGACCCTTTTAATCATATGCTAATTTTGTGAGATAGGAATTTTGGGTTTTCATGAGCTGTATGCCAAAATCATCCATATTAAGACAATAAAAGACCTGAAATATTTCAGTTAGTGTGCAACGAATCTAAAATATATGAATGTTAAATTTTCATCATTACATTATGGAAAATAATGAACTTTATCACAATATGCTAATATTTTGAGAAGGACCTGTATGATATTGGTGTTAAATATACTTGAAACACACAATTCAAATAATAATTTAAATGCTTTTATAGGTTCCTGTCCTTTCAAGCACCTAGTCGATATCAAATATGGATGTGGCAACATATCTGGACACATAGACAGTTCTTTGTTAAGAAGAGCTAGTTCTAAATTCAGTTTAGCTGATTAAAAATGGATTAATTCATGTTCACAGATCACCAGTTAAATATTCTGATCTAAGCTCAAAGCTCCAACATTAACAAATTATTTTGTATTCGTCATATTTTGTCAAAAACAAAATTTTAGAATAAGTTGCATTTAATAATGGCAGAATTTCCAAGATAGAGGCTTAGTCCCAGTATTTATTCGTTGTTAGAAAACAAAACCAACCTGTATACAGTCATAGTCAATAAATTAGAATATGTGTTTCTATAAGGAACGCATATTTAGCAAATCATGATAATTAACAGACATAAAGGCTTGAAAATATCAGTCTGTGTGTAATTTATCTATATAATGTGTCTCACTTAGTGAATTGAGTTACTGAAATATATGAGCTTTTAAATATTCTAATTTATTGAATTTGATTGTATATAAAGCGTGCTTGTTATAAATATAATTTGCCTGAGGTATGTTTTAGCCAAAACGCCTTTGAAGCCACAACGTTTAGCTCTAAATATAAACTAAATACAGAGACAGTCAGAGGAGATGTAGGAACAGTGAAACTACAAGAACTACACCAAAAAATTGAAAACCCACAGTAAAATGTGAACTATTAAATTTTTTCGAATTCAAAACACTATGCGCTACTGTACTAATACAATTTAATTCAGACAATCACAGGACAGCTTAACATACAGCGACTTCAACAGACATTCACCATCATTTCAGTTATTTTGCCATAAATCTGACATGGCGCAGGCTTTAACATAAAGACACAAAGAGCTATTAAACAACAAAAGAAAGAGTAATAGCTTTTAAATAAGGAGTTGTCATTTCGGATCAGCCTGTTTCCCCTGATGGATGGCATGGGAAAAAAAACCAGCTCTGCTGCGAGCAAAAGCCGTGCCCCATGGGAGGGGCCAACCTGAGACTATGTGGCCCACCCTGACAGGTCATAACAGACCACGAGGGCACATTGGTGAGATCGCATTATGCCAGATAAATATGTTGTGGCCTTCACCCAAACATGTGTAGCTTCTTTATAGCAAAAGGCTGCCGCATGTCCCAGTTTAGACAAAATAAAAACTTGTGAGGATGAAGATAACGTACTGTGTGTGTGTGTGTGTGTGTGTGTGTGTGTGTGTGTGTGTGTGTGTGTGTGTGTGTGAGTGAATGCATACGAGTGTGTGGCAGCCACTCATGGTTATTATGCCCCCAAGCAAGGCTAAAGACAGCTGCACAGTTGTGAAGACAGTAGAGAACAAGGGCCACTGCACATCACATGCTCATAAAATGTTGCCTGGTGGCCTGAAAAATCAGACAACTATTTTATCAAGGGACACATTATGCAGCACAACAAATTAATCACTCTTGCTGCCTTTTCTCTCTCTTTTTGTCAGGTAGAATCATAAAAGCTACTCTACAGTGTCTTCCAAAAGCAATATTTTTTTCACATTTTGTTATTAGGATTGTATGTGACAGAACAACATAATGTATTGGGAAGTAGTGTGTTTTTATAAAAACAATTGTAAACTGTGCGGTGTAATTCTATTCACCTCCTCCAAAGTAGAAATACCTTCAATGCAATTACAGCTACATGTTTCTAGCATATGTCTCTAAAAGCTTCGTACATCTAGATGCTGACATTTTTTAACGTTTTTCTTATCAAAATAGCTTAAACTCAGTCAGACTGGAAGGACAGCGCCTGTGAAAAGGAATTTACAAGCCATGCCACAGAATCTTCATTGGATTTAGGTCTGGACTTTAAATGGGCCATTCTAACACATGAATATGCTGGGTAGCCAACCAGTACAGAATCAAGGACAAGAATAAAATCCAGCAGCACTGCAAAGAGCCAGACAACAAAATGTCCACATATCTTTAATAACTGAAATGCCTTATAGCATAAGTTCAAACAGTTTTTTTAACATTTTAACATCAGATTTTCTTATCCCTTAACCAATTACCACTGAGGCCACAAAAAGTCCCCAGGATCACATAGGGCAGTGCCCATTTCCTGATTTCAAGTCAAGCTGCCAAGATAAATAGTGCTCTAGGTTTTAAGCTTTAAAATGTGACAGTGATGCCTGGCATTGCAAGAAGGGTTTCCCATTTCCTTCAGCAAAAAATACAATTCCTCCCATTGAGATAAAAATGTTCTATGCTGCTCCTCATTTTTCCTTTTAGCTTTGCACTTCCTTTACTCCATGACGACACAGTAACACCGAGCCTATGTTCAAGTATATTCTGGCTCTCACCAACTGGCAAGAGGGATAAAATGCACTCCAGCCTTAATATGACCTTAATTGTGACTCAGTCTGGCAAAATTTGTTTTAAAATGGATGGGTAGGTTTTTGTCCAAGTTTGCCCTGTATTAGCGTCATCTATCTTCCCATAAAATCTTACCAGATTCCTTGTCTCTTTAGAAGTATAGCTTCCTCACTGCATGATATTGCCACTACCATGCTGAGGATGGTTTGTTCATGGTGATGCGCAGTGTTAGTCCTGAGCAAAGTCTAAAACGTTACATTTTGGTTTCACTACCAGAGCAACGTTTTCCACATGTTTTCTGTGCCCACTACATGGCTTGTGGTAAAATGAATTGCCAAATTCGTAGGTATTTGTAGAATGCTCAACTAATAATTGCCCTCTCAACAGATTCTCCCACCTGAGCATGTGGATCGCTACATCTCCTCTAATGTTACCATGTATTGTTTTCCTTCAACTTCACAATTACTGTATACACTAGTCGGTGTTGGTCTATCACATAAACTTCCAATAAAATACATTGAAGTTTGCAATTTTAATTATGACAAAACATAAAAAAGCTCAAGGGGATGTTTGTTGGGTGATGAGCCAGCGTTGGTTTGAGGCAAAGAGGTTCACAAACCCTCCAAGTCTTTTCAATCTGCTTTTCTTTTCAGAACCAAGTGTTTCACTTTCAGCTGTTAATCTTACCCAGTGAGTAAGTAAGAGATCCTGGAATGTTGGCAGGTGTCATTACTGCCAGCCCAAAGGGGGTGAGGGATTGACAAACAGGAAGTTAAGATATTACATTTACTCCCTCTAGAGTGTGGTTTCCTGTTAGGTCTGTGGGAATGACTTTATTGTCATTATAAAAGAGCTCAGTACCTACAATTTTACACAGTGAAGAATTGTAGAAATGATTTCTCTTCAGGCGAAGGAAAGCGGAGAACAGGAGTCCCAACCAACTATGGGGTTTGGGGAATAAATTAATCCTATGATGACTTCCAACCACAGAAGACTTGGATTGGCTTCCTTAGCTTGAATAAGAAAGAGCAGATAATGGGGAAAGAGGGTGAGTGAAGGAGAGGGGCTTAGAAGGAGGGAGTGGTGGATATTTCCCCTCTACCTGAGGCAGTGTAATTATATTTGAGGATGAGATAAATGTCCTTGTAAAAGCACTCTATCGCACACACACACACACACACACACACACACACACACACACACACACACACACGTGTTCCAGGTAATGTATAGATCTTCTAGACCTTCGGCATTTCTCCACAAATCTCTAACTGTGTGAGTGATTTCTCTAAACTGCACCCTTGGGTCAATGCATGAGCATAAGCCAGTCTGTCAAGCAGGCTCACATTTGGTTAACTTCCCAGTCCAAAAACACACACACACACACACACCCGCACACACACACACACACACACACAATCTGGGCTGTGTGGGCCAGCAATGGTGTGAAAGGGAAATGGGTGATAAAATGCTCATTTTCCTTCATTGCCGAGCCATTTGTCTCCGTCATGCTCTCCAGACATGGAAGTGCTGGTCTGCACTGGAAAGCTGAGTCATGTCAGTCGGCCATCGATCACTCTGTTGTTTACTGTAGCTTTCAATTTATAAATTCTTTCTACAATTCTTTGCTTTAGCAGCAAATCTGATACAAAGAAATGTACTTATCTGTCACCTGTAAATGTTGACATTAATAGTGTAAATAATCACTGTGAAGAAGCTTTTTACAGGTACATAGATAGAGTATTATACGTTTCTCACAGTATAACAACCAGAAGTTAAAATACCAGTTTCCCAGTACAACACAGAAACTTTAAACAAAAATCTTAAACAAGATCTTATTACTTTGATTTAAAATTAATAAAATAACATCAGCTCTTCCAAATAATATAAAAACCATATCCATATTAATTTTATCCATACTTAGTTATTTTGATAAATAGACTTAAAAAATACAGAATAAATAAAAGAAAATATAGATGATTAATGCTTATTGCATTGAATATTAAACCTTTTGTTCTGCTCTTTATACAATAACACAAGTATTACAACCTGACATTGGCAAATTAATTAGTCAGGCTATCTGCTCAAGTAGGGCATGCAGTCAGCTGCTTAACAGACTCACTGCCTGCCAGTTGTTTAATGCAGCGTTACATTAATAAGATGGATGGAGTCTTTCATTTAGTTTCTACTGATATAAGCGCATTTCCACCACAGGAAACAGGGTCGTTTTTCTCTGGCCTGTATTACCCCCCACTGTTTTCAGTTCCTTTATTAGGAGAAAAATAGATCCCCAGGGTACAAATTTGTCCCAGAAAAACGCCCTGGCAGGGAGGTGGCTCTTTTTTTCATTCACCAGGAGCCCTTGAATGGAGTTTTATAGAGTGAAAATACAAAGCATCGCTAATTGTTCAAGTGTTTTAAACATTAGAAGTCAATGACATCAGTTTAAAATTGTCTAAAACTCAGTCTTCTGTTTCTAGCTATCTGTGGCGAAAAGGGGTCGTAAATCCTTTGTTCAAAGTATTATTTACAGTTTTAGACCATCTAGGTATGGAGGCACAAAGAAAATCCATAACTCCAACAGATTGTTAGGAATGTGGGACTGTGATCCTCTGGGACACATCTGAAGCTTTATTTAATAAATATCTGGAAACATTACAAACTTAATCTGTGAAGCAAATTGTGAAAAGAAAACTTAACCTGTGACTCTGAGGGTATTATAAAACAGCTTCTCAGTGTAAATGCAGTGAAATGATCCCAAATATATTGCTAGAACACTGGATTATAAGTGTCCTCTCCTCTTCTCTTACCTCAGAAGTGAAAGGACACTGAAGTAGGCAAACATTTCTTTCCAAACGGTTCCGGTTACACCTTTCCTACATCATTGTAGCCGCTATATATAAGCTACACAGAGTAGATGCTGTGAGAGAATCATTTGTTACAGTTTTATAGCTTAAAATCCCAGCTTTTAAATCCTCTTTCTCCCTCTCTGACCGAAGCTTCAGTCAACACTGCAATTACATCCTAAATTATTATAACAATATACGTATATCTTGCATTTATGTTATATTAGGATTTATACATTTCTTAAGATGGACAAGCATCAATCTGCATTCTGTTTTAACACCTTTCTTTTCCTCACCAAATGTCCTGTCTGTCATGTACAGTATGTTGTCTCAGGACCATTAACAGGTCCTGAGACCAGGTCCATTAACAGAGAAAACACATCTCTGTAGGTTTGAGGAGGTGTGGAAATGCCTCCTTTGAATTTATTGCCGTTCTAGGCAATCAGGGGGGCAGAGTTTTATTTTGGGTGTCCCACTTGAATTTCCAAAGCTTGTAGACTCTGAGAAGATGTGTTAAGTTAATGTGAAGGGTTTGCAAGCAGTTACAGGATGTTGTGATTTTTTCTTTCAAGCCGTGAAACATATTCAATATTGATGAGGCCATGCGATGCATTCTATGACAATGAAGCGGATGTAGTGAAGCTCGACTCCAGAGAAACACTTTTTAATAACGAGCATTTTCCAATTAGATAATATGGGTAATTTTAAGATGTTTCACCCCAGCTGCACTATTGCATATCTGCCTTCTTTTTCTATGGTGTATGAAGATATGCTGCTTTAAGTAGATAATACACCAGAATCGCCTTTGTATGCATCTGATACTGTAGCACACGTTGACAAATTCTGTTGCACAAGCATTACAACTCATAGATGCTATGTACTTATGCACATACACCAGACATGTTATATCAATCACCCAATAAGAAGTTTACTTAATCTCATGCTGCACTATTTAGACGATCTGCCTGCACTTATGAAGATTCAGAAGGCATGGGAGTTATTTAAAATTAATTCATCTAACTATTATCTAACCATTTGTGGGCACTCACAATGCCTATATAGCATTAAACAATAAGCCCAAGATGGTCAGATCATTTAGTATAAAAAAGGGAAAAAATATTGTAAGAGCAGCAAAAAGTAACTTAATGTCCTGACAAATAGGCAAAATGTAAATTTTACAGAAGTTCATACTTACACACACATTGTTTATGTAGAAGGAGGACATCATAAACAATACAAATACTTTGTCCACGTGACAGGACATTTTTCACAAAAAAGGTTTCATTTCATGTTTGGACCCACATAAAAAGCCTTTTTTTTTTTTTATAAAAACTGGAATCATAGCAGCTTTAAAAAGCAAAGCTTTGAGACATTTACTGCAGCTATTGTTTTAGGGATTTCAAATAATGCAGAATGCAATAAAATATGGGCATCAGCAACATCTTTTTCTTTTTTTATGCAAAATTCCTAAAATAACTTGCAGATGATTGGATTTTCATTGACATGTTTGAAACATAATATTGTAATTGGGTAATATAAGACAAAAGACTAGGCCTGATAATTCAAAGACAGAAATTGTCAACAGTTCTGGTCTCATTCTGCTGTTCCAATAACCAGCACAACTAATGAGGAATAAACAAAAAAACTTTGCTCTCTGGGACTCTCCCACTCTCTTTCATTCAGATTTACAATAAATCCCACACACCTACTCTTTTACACTCCCAGAGGAATCCAGCAAATCAGTAAATTTTGTGTTGGCCATGTGCAGGTGTCTCAATATGTCAGCCAGCTGCCAGAGTTCTTTAATGTGTGAAAGAAAAGGAAACTGGAGAAAGAGACAAAAAAAAAACACACACACACATCTGCGTTTTACTATCTTTATGAGGACTTTTCAGTTACTTCCATTGACTTCCATTCATTTTCCTTGATTTTTAGTGCCTAACCCTGACCCTAACACTAACCCTAACCCTAACCAGTTAATACATAACCCTAACCCTAACAATAACTCAATTCATACCCTAGTCCTAAACCTAACCCCTGTCCCAAGAACGGAATTTAGAAAAGTGAGGACCAGGAAAATGTCCTCACTTTGTCAAAATGTCCTCACTTTGCAATAAAAATGCGAAAATTGGTTCTCACTCAGCAACAAGTACAAGTACACCCACACACACACACACACAAAACTCACCACTGGAATAACACCAACATATACTTATAGTTTAATTCCATAACTATGTTTGAACATGAACAAGATACTACAAATAGTTATTCTATACTTTCAATTCAATTCAAAAATACTTAATAATAATAAGGTTATCATCTGTTTTTAAATAAACTTAGAAATGCTTTGAAGTAATCTGTAGTTATTTTTGAGAAGCCCATAATTTGATAATTTATAACTATTCTCTGTATTTTTTTGGTACCACCAAAAATTGGATTTGGAAACACCACTCCACCAAATAAACAGTTTTGTTCTGAAAACGTGGTACAGTAGGATCTATCTTTTCTTAGGTTGGTTCCACCTTTAATACCATAAGTCATATTGACAAGTTTTCAACCTTTGTTTTTCAGCTAATGTAATGAAATAGATAAGATTATATCTAAGTAATATCAAACATTGTGCTTGCAAATATTTTAAAAAGCTTCAGTCCTTTGCTTTTTAGTTTGTATAATAATGAGTTTCTTTTTGTTCACCTCATGTAACATATCAGAAGACATTTTTGTATATTTACATGCAAAAACACAAACATTAGGCAGCAGAAGAACTATCAACTGTAATGGTTAAAATCTCTCCCAGGTTATGTAATGTTGCAGTGTTGATAAAACTGAGCTTTTTTTCAAGGTCTGTAATGGGATATCCGGATCAAGTTGTAATGGCATTGAAAGACTGTCTGTAACAGGATTACTGTCTACTTTTAAGGCTAGGCTTAAAACCTTTCCTTTTTGATAAAGCTTATAGTTAGAGTGACTTAGGTTATTCTGAGTTATCTCTGTAGTTATGCTGCTATAGGCTTCGACTGCTGGAGGACATAATGACCACTTTCACTCTCTGCTATATTCTCATACTGCTCTCCAATTTTGCATTATTTGATGTTATTTCAGTTTTTAATTTTATGGTCTCTCTCTGTTTTTTCTCTTTCTAGAAGGTACATCTGGCCTAGCTCTGTGTTTAGCTGTGGCACCTTCCTGGAGGGGGACGGCAGCTGAGCTGCTGCTGCCGTCAACTTGGTGCTCACCTTATATCAATGATACACTTTGCCCTGTCTTTCAGTGTTTAACCCTGTCTCTCCTACTGGCTGAGCTTCTTCTGTGACTAACTGTATGTGCTCTCTTTCATACTCTGGACTTGAAAACTGGCTCAGAGTTCATCTGCTTAGCTGTCTTTCTCTCCAAGATGAAGCCTCTAAAGGAGCTATAACCATTAATGTTTCATCTTTTTTTTCCTATAGAAAGTACTCCTGGATCAGTGCTTCTGTGTTCTTTTTGTCTGTCTGATCTGTTCTCTCAAACCCCCAGTCGGTCGTGGCAGATGGCCGCTCACACTAAGCCTGGTTCTGCTGGAGGTTTCTTCCTGTTAAAAGGGAGTTTTTCCTCTCCACTGTCGCTACATGCATGCTCAGTATGAGGGATTGCTGCAAAGTCAACACCAGTGACTGTCCACTGTCTCTACATGCTCATCCAGGAGGAGTGAATGCTGCAAGTCACTGACTGGATGCAATCTGCTGGGTTTCCTTAGACAGAAAAACTTTTCAACCAATCTGAATAATAAACTGAATCTGACTGCACTGATTGATAGTTAGGATTAATTGGAATGTATGTACCTGACTTGAAATCTGCATGATTTGATTGAATTGACTTTGTTAAGTGCCTTGAGACGACATGTGTTGTGAATTGGCACTATACAAATAGAACTGAATTAAATTGATTATACCTATTTAGGTGGATGGATGAAAACTTCATTCATTCATTCATTTTCTACCACTTATTTCATAGTGGGTCACAGGGGAGCTGGTGCCTATCTCCAGCAGTCTACGGGCGAGAGGCAGGGTACACCCTGGACAGGTCATAGGGCTCGATGAAAAATATACTTTTAAAACAGAATTAAAATTGTATCAATTTTTAGACACATTAAACACAATTTTACTACTGAGGCTTCCTAGATATACATGATACCATTTATCAGTTAGTGTCTAACCAGTTGGACTCAAACAGGGAGGACTGCACGCCAAGCAATAATTACAGTACAGTACAGACAAGCCACATCACTTTTGCAGAGTTTTAACTAGACATTATTTATCTAGTTAAAACAAGATTCTATTTTATTGTTTACAATTGTGTTAATAAACTGTGTGTGGGTAATTTTCCCTTGTATAACTTTTTTACTCATTATCTTAATGGTTGTAATTTTAGAAATCGTGTGATTTTCTGTACTAATCTGGTTTTATACCATCAACCTGCCAGGAACTGCACAAGGAAGTTATCTTCCATTAGTTATCTATTAGTTATGCTTTGAGTTGGCTGAGTGGTCCATTTACATGATGGACTGAAGTACTCATGTTGATTAATGTGCATTGTTCCTTTAAATTAAACATGTAAAGGCGTGTTATATTGAGGTATATGTTGACAGTTTCTGATGCTTATGGTGTACATTGCTGATGTACCATTTGTCTCTTTTCTGTAGTCCTCCCTTCAGTAACTGTCTCTATATGATTCCACCAACAAGGGCCTGTCTGCTGTGATTGGTTAGACGACTGGTCAAAAACAAGCAATTTCATTTGCTGCTCTTTTCTTGTAAGCAGTTGATTGAATGAGACAATGCAATAAAGACATGTAGTATAGTGTTATAGATCTGAGAAAACAGAGACAGGATTTCCAACCCCTTTCAAGATTTTTAAGTCATTTCCTCTATTGCAGCTTCCATTGCTGTGGACAGATGCAGGCTTTGTAACTTTAGAAAGTTCTAAAATACACATTAAGCTAAGTAACAAACTAAAAAAAAAATTTAAAACACAACAGTCTTTTTATAATGATGAAGGAAAAGGGACTGAATGCTTGTACTGTTCTGCAGGCACAAGATGACTCAGCAGCCTTCGGTCTCTCAGGAACACAGGCTGCCTGTTAGCACTCAGCTAATAAGATGCCCGCCTGAGCTGATGCATCAACATCCTACCTGAACATTGCAGAGAGAGAGTGGAGAGGAGAAATGGCAAGGGACAAGAGATGCAGATGTAGATATGAAAAAGAAGGGGAGGGGGTGTCTTCAAGCTGAGTGCACCTGTCCCTAAGCACAATCTGCTGTTCTTTCTCTTTGCTTAGGGTCCAATTAAACCACTCATACACTTCATATTGTATTACACAGCATTTTATCTTGTACCGTTGAAGTTATGTCACTAAAGTGGGGATCATATTTACTGATAAATATTTATAGGGGAAATGTCTGGTCTACACAATACACACATACATAAATCACAACCTATGTTTATTTTTCTAGCAGAGTTACTTTGCTTTAGCTTTTCTTGGCCATCCCATCTTACGAACACTAGCTGTAGGTGAGTCATTGCTGGAGAAACTTTGGTTTAATGTAATCCTCAATATTCAAGCAACAAGCTTCTTAACCCTGAGGCAGATCATGCATATGAATGCCACATCTTAGTTGGGGCTGTCAGGGATAAGGTTTAAATGCCATAGTGTCAGAATTGATTTAAGATTGATTATTTTTCATTTACAATTTATGTCTTAATAAGTATAGGTATAGCTGTAATGCCGACGTCCAACATGCTAGCAAACTGTGCTTCTCAGCCCTAGACAGGTGACACCAATGAATAACATCTCTTTGCTGTAATTTTCAGGGCAAGGGTTTACATACCACCTTCAGGAACTTTTGTGTCTCAACCACAAACCTACAGTGGCTGACAGGTGCGAACGCGCGGCAAACGGTGAAAACGTGCTGCAAACACATGAATGATGCAAACACCAAAGCACACAAACACAAAAATCCAATGTGACAGATAAACGGTGCAAAAGCAAAATGCTGCAATCATAGTAAATCAACCGAAGCAAAAGGAAGAATGTTGCAAATATGAAAAAACAGCAAGTCAATAAAAGTGATGAACACTCTCCACAAAATGGAAGTGCCCCAGACCACTAGAGGGAGTTGATTACTAATATTACTGGCTTAAATATGCTGCTGTTCTATAATATTGTAAAATATTGCAACTTGCATCATTCATGCGTGTGCAGTGCGTTTTTGCTGTTTGTGGCAAGTTTAGCCGTTTGCTAATTGTTTGCGCCTGTCGACCACTGTACAAACCAGTTGTTTTACTTTCTTTTTCCACGGGGACAAATCAAACAAGCAAGATGTCCTCAATAAATATTTTTTTTAGATTTAACTATTTTAGCATAATTAAAAAAGTGGTTGAAATGAAACAAATATCTGTCTTTTAACTGGCAAACCTGCACACATTCTGCTCAGGAATATTGATCAACTCACATAAAATATATAGTTTTTGTTAAATTCTAGTCTAGATTTGGCAATTATTTTATAGATCTGTTGTCTTAAAACAGAAATATGCACCACGTCCAGAATGTACACTCTCTGAAGGCCCAACACTTGCAGATATATCTCTGTGAAATAGAAATTTTCAGTTTATCTGACAGAGTCAATAAAGAAAACTCAAGGGGAAAACAGAAGCAGAGGACTAAAACTGAAAAGTTGTGAGGCTATTTCTTGCTGTTGGTTTTCCGTGTAACTTGTGACATGATATTTGTGTTCTTGTACTGCTGAAACCTCACATGTCAACGCTGGATTTGGCTTCAAACACTCATTCATACTGACAGAATTTCTGATTATTTTTATACCCGTTTGGCTAACTCCAATGTTCTCATGGCTGCAGTGTAACTACACACTCCTTGTTGTCATGAATAGATCAGGCATGGCACAAAAGTTGGAAAAACTTTGATTTCTGGTTCCTCTGCAAACCCATCTGGAAAATAAAATCAAATTAACTCAAGTAACTCAAAATCAATGCTTATTTTCTGCAGCTTAAACAGCCATAAAAACATTTTATGTATTGTGTGCCATGATTTGTGAAAACCTCTAAATGCTTACTAATATGGACTAACCTCTTACTTTATTCACTAGGGACTCTGAAAATGTCAAAATGGTCAAACAATTAATGTACTAGTCTGGGTATAAAGAGAACAATTTCTGTAGGTGGGTGTACAGCTAAATGCAGTGTCATGATTTATGTGTGTTTGTGTTTTAGTTTTCTTTTGTGTTGGTTTTCTGATAATTCCTTTGTTGTTTATTATTGACATTATTATCTTGCCATGTAGGTTCATGTGTTAGAGTTCTGAGTTATTCATTGTGTTCTGATTTCTGTGCATTTCTGTGCATTTTGATTTATTCTCTAAGACTAGTGTTAGTCTTTTTGATCCTTGGTTTTTGGCTGTGCTAAACTCTGTGCAGAAACCAGCAACCAGTGGGGGAGGGGCAGGGCCGCATTGCTATTGTTAATTTCAGCATTTTTAGGCTAACAAGTTGTCCATTAGCTGTAAATGCTTTTGATGGTAAACCAAAGTACAGCAGAAATTCCTTTTTTAAGCTGACAAAACCCTATTTCACTTCTGCAAACTAACAGATCTAGCTTAGATGTTTTGCTCGATTCCTGGAGATAAGCTTGGAAAACTAATGTTTGAGTAAAACGTAGCTTTATTGTTTTAATGAAAAGGAGAACCACTGCATAAAATGGCTCCCAATTTACTTGATCGAAAGTTGAACACACTTCTGAAAATCCAGATGGAACTTCTCAAATAACCACCAAGGCTCATCAGCTGATTAGGCTTCCTGCTTGCAGAGAAAAACAATCTGCAACAGTGAAACAGGAAGGCTTGAAGGTTGTCTTTGTAGCTGTGACTGGGAGATGAAGGCAGTGAAAATCTGGAGAGCTGCATTTGCCTCATGAATTATAATGTAAGCTGTCAGAGTGTACATGTTTCTGGGAAGGTAAGTGTCCAGTTCATATCAGGACAGGGCAGCCCAGGGCTTAATTACAACTCCACCTATTAGAGGACACACACACAGACACAGAAAACGCAACACCTTTCTTGAAATCAGGGTATGAGGATCCTGCTTTTTTTGTTTTTGTTGATTTGCATAAACCTCGCATATAAATTGAATTTCTAATCACAACAAAAATCACAACACATCATGTGCTAACATCAAAAGTCTTTGAAGCATACATTGCAATATAGTGCAAACACACAGCGCAGAGTTCTCCCCTCCCTCTCAACCTCTCTGCCTTAGCTATTCTCTCTGAACCTGTGGAAATACTCAAGTGTGTAGATATGATTTTGTTGGCGTCTTAATCACGCATGACTGTGCCTGTGTGTGGGCTGCTGTGAATATACGCTGTCTGTAAATAGCAAGTGACAGTAGGTACCAGACCAGAGCAAGGAGGCCCCCCCAAACAGACAGGATGGTGGTGGAAGGAAGAGAGGGCGCTAGACGGCATAGAGGACCCCAGGGCCTTTCCATGGTGCTGGGCAGGACGTGAAGGTCATGTCGCTGAGCATCAGATCAGCTGGGCTGTTGACCTGGGCGGGGCGTGTTTCTGGACTGCTCAGAGAAAGGTATCATTATGTGCTCTTGAGGGATCTTAGTATTTCTTTGTTATTTTAGTTCAGGCTAGTTAAAACCTAGTGGTGGCCTAGTGGTTAGAACAGGAGGTTTGCGTTCCAGAGGGTACACAAGGGGCCAGGTTCGTATCCCACAGATTGCCACTCTGGGTCCCTGAGCAAGACCCTTAGCCCCAGATTGCTCCCTGGGCGCTGCACAACGGCAGCCCACTGTTCCCTATAAGGGATGGGTTAAATGCAGAGGACAAATTTTGTTGTACATGTGCAATGACCAATAAAGATGATTATTATTATTATTTCTGTTGAAATATAAAGATAAGAGATATTTGAGTATACACTACCTTGCCCTTTAACCTTTTCACATTTTATTATGTTTCAACGATAAACATCTACATATCTTATGAGGAATTTCTGTGATAGGCCAACACAAGGAAGCACAGTATTTTGAAGTCCAAGTTAAATGAAAAACATCTTTTTAACACTTTTACTTTACAAGTAGAATGTTTGCATTTGTGTTTATCACCAATGTCAATCCTTTGTAGAACCACCACCAACCTTTCCCACAGCATGATGCTGCTACCACCATTTTTTCACACCCTAGCTTTTGCATGAATGCCAAAAGGATTAATACTGGCCTCCATGTGTTTGATGACTCCTACATAGGTTGTGGCATACTGCAAGTGGGACCTTTTTTAACAATGGTTTTCTTCTTGCCACTCTTAGATAAAGGAAAGATATGCATGGCTAATATGTGTCCTGTTAACAGATCTTCACACCTGATCTGTGGATCTCTTTTGCTAGTCCAGAGTTACCATGACTGCATCTTTGAAAATTGCTGTCTTTTCCTGACCCCTTAGATTAGATGGACTACCATGTCTTTGTAGGTTTTCTGTTGTTCCATACTCTTTCCATTCAGATAACAGATTGAACAGTGCTCTCTGAAATGTTCAAATCTGGGGGTGCTGTTTTATAACTTAACATTGTGCAATGTCTCTTACCTGTCTGGTGTGTTTTTTTAGCCTTTCTGGAGCTTTTTGTTCTTCAGTGTTTTCCAACACACCTCTGAAGCTGTTGCAGGATAGCTGTATTTATACTCAGATCACTTTTCACAGGTGAACTCTTTTATTAATTTCGTTGCACTGAATTTTATTTAGAGGTATTAGAATAGAGGGGGCTGAATATATATCCATACTTTCAGATTTTTATTTGTAAAAAACCTTGTAAACCATGCGTCATTTTCCTTTCCCCTTACAGTTATGAATTTGTGCTGTTCTATAGACTTCCACTGAAATACATTGACCATGTGATGCAAGTTAAATGTTAGCTACTGTTTATTTTGTAAGTCGACCAACAGAAAATGAGATGGACAGAGAGGGGAAGACATGCAGCAAAGGTCAACGGGCTGGGACTCGAACCCGTAACTGCTGCCTCAAGGACTGCAGCCTCGGTAAATGGGTAGTGCTCTTTACCCCGGCACCACCGCCGCAGCCTGATGTTTGCTACTGTTTATAGTTTATTAAACTTTTCTTCAGATTCTTTTTAAAACCCTTTAAGCCCGTCTCTTTACGCTCAAAGACAGTCTGAAGTTTCATCATATGTCGTTGAGCCATCTTGTGAGATGCACTGTCAGCTGTGCCTTCAGCTCTGGTTACTGGATAACCAGCATACACTGAACTGGATGATTCTCAGACAATAAGCAGAGTGGGACTTATAGCCTAGTAAAGATTTATTTTACCTTTTTTATACAAAGAAACGCCTTTACTTGTTAAGAGCTTTTTTCACTAGTTTCATCTTTGTTCATGGGACCAAAAAGCAGAATGTAGAAAAAGTTTCATGATGAGGGTATGAAGGACAAACAAGGCAGATAGACATGATAAGGTAGGCGGAAGTTGTTTATATGGTGTATTTGAATGATTGTGAGCTGGCAGTCAAGCACGAACTGGAGAACAAAAATCTTCCATCAACAGAGAAAAAAATGTGTGACAGTCAGGGAAGGAACAAGGGTGAGGTGGCAGGTATACATGTAGCAGGGATTAGTGGAACTGGATAAAGGTAAGATGGGTGTATGAGTCAGATGACTTAGACAGTCTGAAGATGTCTGGTGGGTGGAAATAAAAACATGCCTCAGACATGAACTGTAGCAGATGTACAGCCCTGATCTTTCAGCAGCTAAGAAGACAGACATTTCCAAGCAGGAAACACAAAACTTCGCTAAGAGTAGCAATCAAGTTATAAATGGACAGAAGTTCAACTGGAAGTTACGAGAGAAGTGTTGCTAAATGTTGGTGAGATAGTCTCATGTACTACACTTGACAATGCTATGGTTGTTGCCGTCTCCAATAATCTATCAAAGGGCCCTTCAGCTGCAAAGAAATACTGTAAGTCTGGGGCCTCTGACCACTTCAGCTACAATAACCTTCATTCATGCAATTAATATTGTTACAGTGTGTACAGGGCTGGGGGCATGGATTTACCCCCTTCCAGATTTCCTGTGTTTTTGCTGTAGTGTGACACTTAAATGTTTCAGAACATCAGGCAAATTTTACAATCACACAAAATAAACTCAGTGCATGGGAGAAAAAAAGTAAAAAAAAACCTCTTTCTCACAAATACCATTTTGTCCGGTCTTTTTCTTATTGTTGAATCATGAACACAGACCTTAACTGATGCAAATGAGGCCATGTTGTTCTATAACCTCCTGAATGAGTCATTGATGTGCTTTTGATGTAATCTGGCAAGCTACTGGGAAGGTTAACCACAGTTTGTGGATCATGCCTCTTACTGTGTGTCGCTGGAGTCCCAAAACTTAGAAATGACTTGTAAATGTAAACTTTTCCAGGGTAATAGATGTGAGTGACTTTGTTTTTTATATGTTCTTGCATTTCTTTACATAGGGGCATGCTGTGTTGCATTTAGAGATATTTTAGCCTGCTTCATGTTGTCAGACAGGTTTTACTTAAGGACTTTCAAGATTCTACGGGTCTGGCATTCTCGGGCCTGGGTGTGGTTGTTGAAAATTATCCAAACAAATGAAGTTAATAACAGGTCATTCTTATTTAAAACAAATGTTTTGCACTTGTATAGTGATTTATCAAGTCTGAGAACTCCACTGCACTTTATGCTACAATCAGTCATCCTCCCATTCACACACTAACAGTGGTAGGCTACATTGTAGCTTACCACTGCTGGCCCAGCTGCTACGTAAAGTAGCTTTATAAAATAAAAGTGTCACAAAATAAAACTGCATTATGAAATAAATAAATAAATCTTTAAGTAAATTAAATACATCGTTCGTTCGTCGTCTTCCGCTTATCCAGGACCGGGTCGCGGGGGCAGCAGACTCAGCAGAGACGCCCAGACGTCCCTCTCCCCAGACACCTCCTCCAGCTCCTCCAGGGGGAGCCCAAGGCGTTCCCAGGCCAGCCGAGAGACATAGTCCCTCCAGCGTGTCCTGGGCCGTCCCCTGGGCCTCCTCCCGGTGGGACGTGCCTGAAACACCTCCCGAGGAAGGCGTCCAGGAGGCATCCGGTATAGATGCCCGAGCCACCTCAACTGGCTCCTCTCAATGTGGAGGAGCAGCGGCTCTACTCCGAGCTCCTCCCGGATGGCCGAGCTCCTCACCCTATCTCTAAGGGAGTGCCCGGCCACCCTACGGAGGAAGCTCATTTCAGCCGCTTGTATCCGTGATCTCGTTCTTTCGGTCATGACCCAAAGTTCATGGCCATAGGTGAGGGTAGGAACGTAGACCGACCAGTAAATTGAGAGCTTTGCTTTTCGGCTCAGCTCTCTCTTCACCACAATGGACCGGCACAGCGCCCCCATTACTGTGGCAGCTGCACCGATCCGTCTGTCGATCTCCCGCTCCATTCTTCCCTCACTCGTGAACAAGACCCCGAGATACTTAAACTCCTCCACTTGAGGCAGGAACTCCCCTCCAACCTGAAGAGGACAAGCCACCCTTTTCCGGTCGAGTACCATGGCCTCGGACTTGGAGGAGCTGATCCTCATCCCAGCCGCTTCACACTCGGCTGCGAACCGCCACAGCGCATGCTGTAGGTCTTGGCTAGAGGGGGCCAGCAGGACCACGTCATCCGCAAAAAGAAGAGACGAAATCCACTGGTCCCCAAACCAGACCCCCTCCGGCCCTTGGCTGCATCTAGAAATCCTGTCCATAAAAGTTATGAACAGGACCGGCGACAAAGGGCAGCCCTGCCGGAGTCCAACATGCACTGGGAACAGGTCCGACTTAGTGCCGGCAATGCGGACCAAACTCCTGCTCCGCTCGTACAGGGACCGGATGGCCCCTAATAAAGGGCCCCCGATTCCATATTCCTGGAGCACCCCCCACAGGGCATCACGAGGGACACAGTCGAATGCTTTCTCCAGGTCCACAAAACACATGTGAACCGGTTGGGCAAACTCCCATGAACCCTCGAGCACCCTGTAGAGGGTATAGAGCTGGTCCAGTGTTCCACGGCTGGGACGAAAACCACACTGTTCCTCCTGAAGCCGAGGTTCGACTATCGGTCGGACTCTCCTCTCCAATACCCTGGCGTAGGCCTTACCAGGGAGGCTGAGGAGTGTGATCCCCCTGTAGTTGGAACACACCCTCCGGTCCCCCTTCTTATAAAGGGGGACCACCACCCCAGTCTGCCAGTCCAGAGGCACTGTCCCCGACCGCCACGCAATGTTGAAGAGGCGTGTCAACCATGACAGCCCTACAACATCCAGACACTTGAGGTACTCAGGGCGGATCTCATCCACCCCCGAAGCCTTGCCACCGCGGAGCTTTTTAACCACCTCGGTGACTTCAGCCTGGGTGATGAAAGAATCCAACCCCGAGTCCCCAGCCTCTGTTTCCACCACGGAATGCGTGATGGCAGGATTGAGGAGATCCTCGAAGTACTCCTTCCACCGCCCGATAATGTCCTCAGTCGAGGTCAGCAGTCTCCCGCCCCCACTATAAACAGTGTTGGCAAAGCACTGCTTCCCCCTCCTGAGGCGCCGGACGGTTTGCCAGAATCGCTTCGAGGCCAACCGGTAGTCCTTCTCCATGGCCTCATCTTTAAGTAAATTAAATAAATCTTGAAATGAATTAAATAAAATAAGATGAAAATTCCTTTTAACATAATTATTTTTGCTTTATTTTATGGGGATATTTATTTATTTAATGGAATATTTATTAATAATTTATCAATAGCAGTATTTATTTATTTAATTTTGAATGAAACAGCTCTCCATATGTGTTGACGAGGTAGAGCGTATGCACAATATACAGAGGCTATGAGTCCTCAGCACAGCCTCGAAGGTTTGATTAACAACCCTGGGATCTTTGCTGCATGTCTTCCCCCCTCCCCTTTCTGCCCATTTCCTACCTGTATAGTGCAAAAAACGATCACAAGTCCTGCAAAATAAATAAAAAACCTTATTTGTTAAGAGAAACATTCATATTGGACAAATTTGAGGGAGTAATACATTTTGTTTAGTTCGAAGACAGGTAATATAACCTGCCACTTGTAGGGCGAGCTACTTTTAGAAAGAGTCACAAGCTTCTTTAATAAATAATTTGAAACTTTATAAAGTCCTCAGTATATCCAGAATATTTGGAGTTATGTGCCAATCTGATTTTTTGCATTGTTTTCTTAGGTTTTTTATACTCCTTCTTTTTGGAAAAATTTACTTTTGTGAATTACACCGAGTGAAAAACTGCTGTGCTGAACACAGCATCATATTTTACCAGCAGAGAGCTCAAAGAGATGAAAGTGGGGTTAGAGAGAAAAAAAAATGGATGCAGAGAAAGAAGCACCTTCTTGACTGCAGAGCAAAAGGGCAAAAATCCCTGCTTGATTTGTTTGTTTAAAGTTACCTCCGAACTTTCCCCTAAAGTTCCCTCAGAGGGAGAGAAAAATGTTTAGACTTGTGTGTATGGGTGTGTGTGTGTGTGTGTGTGTGTGTGTGCAAATCTGTCAGTGATCGTCAAGTCTCCCCTCCACCAGTTTAATAAATAACCATTCCAAAAAAATGCTCACTTTACTTACAGGTCAATTTCCCCTGCAGTCAGACAGAGAGGACTCCCCGGGGAGAAGGGAATGAGGCAAGGCGCTATGACTGCTTTTCCAGAGAACATAGAGAGGCGCCGTGGAAGAAACAGCACTCCATGACTCACCAGCCACAAAAATATTTTTCACTTTACCTGCTGCCATGACCCTTCTGTTCCAAGTATGGCTTCTGCTTTCTGTGATACACCAACGGATCAGATGTGATGCAGATGATCTCTGCAGCAAAGCAACTGATTTATTATATAGCTGCAGGAAAATTTAAACAATTTTATGTTTTGAGAGTTGCTGCTAAAGATATTGTACTGAATAGCCACAATCCTGGTGGCTTAGTTTGGTCAGAAATCCACTTTACTGTCCTCATATACTACTGGAATCAAGATGATAAAAAACATCTGAAAAAACACAGTTATTACATTTATTTAATTATCCTTTAATGAAATGATTTCCTTGGATCACAGCAGATTTTTTTTACCTTCACTTTATACGCATCTCTTACAGTTGCTCAACAGCTTTTAGCACATATGCCCAAGTACAGCGTCCTGTATTAGCTCTAGCTGCTTATCAGAGTCAGGAGAAATTTAAAGGGAAAAGTTTCATGACTGCTCTACATCATGTCTATAAATTGGTGAGAAAAAGGTCAACGGCTGAACGAGGATATCTCCTATGGTGCTGTGTGCCAAACCCCCTGATGAGTGATGACAGGTGTGAGTGGATGCAGACCGAGGGCAGCGAAAACAGAGCTGGGTTCACCTGAAGGTAGTGGCCGCTGTCTCAACACTGCCACAGGGATTATTGCCTGACCTTGATGGCAAATACCACAGTGTTTGTTGAAATGCATGTATGTGTGCTTGATGTATCATTCCCATCATTAACAAGTAAGATGTACTGTAACATGTATTACAGTGCTGTAAAGAGTATTTGCCCCCTTACAGATATGTTCTGTTTGGGCTTTTTGTCACACCTAAATGTTTCAAGGAAAATTTGCACTTTTCTAGTGAGGATTTCATTTATTAAGTGAAAAAAAAGTAATCCATCTCATTACCATTACACATTTTGACTATCATATGGTATTTTTTGTTTAAATGCTGTGTCAGTTTTATGCCAGATGTAAAGGGACGTACACCATTCAGAAGATTCTACGTTTGCCTTGGCAGTCTACAGAACTTTTTCCCAAACGTCTTGATGATCATTATGATGTATTTAGGCCCTTTCATCTTGGAGCTCTTCCATGGATACCATTTTCTCCAGTCTATATCCTGGGCCATGGGTGTTTGGTTTTCATTTGTATTTGTGTTTTCCTCATTTTCTTGTTGTTTATTTGTGCTTTTTCAGGTCTTGCCATATTCAGTTCATTATTGTAAGTAAGGTGTTTCCATACTAGTTCAAGGATTCAAGGAGTTTTATTGCCATGTTAAGGTACGAAATTTGGACTCAGGTTCCGGTTAAGAAGCCTAATACTTAAGTAAAAAGAAAACTAAGTATAACATAAAGAGATGTATCTAACAATAAATAGCAATCAGTAAAAATATTTACAGCGAAGAACAAAAAAAAAAAGAAATATATACAGTTAAATAGTGTAGCTGAAATTAACTTTGCAACGTATTAAATACACATGTAAAGCATAAAGTAGTCCTTGATATTGCACCTATAAGTGAGTGAAATATTGCCTTTCATTCCTTTGTGTTTAGATTTATTAGTTTATTTTTGTGGTCTGTTCTTTGTACATTTGGATTTAGTTCTCTCAGTTTAGTGTTAGTCTTTTTCTCTTGTTTAGATGTTTTTTTGTGTCTTAGTTTAGCTCCCTCTGTGTTAATTAATCTCCCTCCCCCAGTCTCCCAGCTTTTCTTCTGCCTCAGTTGCTCCATATTATCCCATGACTAACTCACCTGCTTTCAATGGCATATTTAATCTTTTGTTTTCCATTTGTACATCACTCAATTCTTCTGTTACTCTGTTGACTGCCCGTTATTTTCCCATTATTTATGTCTTTGCTCTTGGACCTGTGGTCCCTGTGATTCCTCTGTAAGGTGATTCTCTTCTTATGTATTAAAAGTATCTCATTACCACAGTCTTCTTCTGCACTTGGGACCTTATTCACAAACATGACAGTCTCTTTCTTATCATTGATTCATGAACACTGACCTTAACTGAGACAAGTAAAGCCTGCAATGCTTTAGATGCCTTTCTGGGTTCTTTGGTGACCTCCTGGATGATGCCGTAGAAAAGGTTTGTACCTTTTCCAGACTGATAGATGGATAAGCAGGTATGGATATGGACTGATAGAGATTTTGTGTGTGTAACTTTTTGTTTTGTGCATATACATTATATGATAACATCAACTGTCCCATGTACAAGCAGATGGAAACTAGCTTTGGGGTATATTTCTCGATACTTTGTATTGGTTCATTAATATGCACTGACTGTTTTAAATCAATAAATCTGGAACTGAAGTGTGACAAAAAGGAAGAAAAACAGATTAAAAGACGCAAAACAAATTTCACAGCACTTTATATGCTTCTTTATTTGGAGGATATTTGGTTTTATTTAGGATTTTATTGGATTTATTTGCCTAGTTGTGCTACATTAGTAGCACAAAAACAGAGAGTATTTCCATTAAAGAGATGATGCAATGTATGGTCTATAATGTAAATTATACTGGAAATATTACCATTGAAATAGTTAAAAAGATTTATTTTGGTTTCCATGAATCCTTTTCAAAGACACTATATAAGGCAAAGTGTTTATGGTTCTGAAAGTGTGGAAGTGCATTGAGCCAGATTAGATAAATTCGGAAAAAAAGAAAACATGCCATTGGTCTGTTGCTCCAGCTTTGTCCCTGCAGAAACTGCATCCGCTATTCAGGGATGGCCAGGCGGATACAAGTTCACACATGAATGTGTAACCTCTGGCTGACAATGTGAGAGCAAGTCACAGACAGAAAAAAAACTCGCATACGGATGTCCAGCTTTTGTGGAAGAGTCTCGGACACAAAGGCGAGCGCACTCACATCCACTAATGATGCAGCACACAAAAACAATTTCAGCACCTGCTTTCAAAGCCCCTAAAAATCATACCCTCGGACTGACCCGCTGGCACGTGCCGACACAAATGCACAGATAATGTGCCTTGATAACATTATGAATGGATGAGTGAACAGCTCCATAGAACAGTGATTACTGGCTGCAGCGTGTGAAAGGAAATAGATTAGTCACTGTCTGAGCTCCCTCCCGTTTAATAACACAACATATAACACTCCTCCATGCTGTCTGAGTGGGGGAAATAAAGTCCAAATTTAATGTTAGGCTCTGAGGGAAGTGCTTTTTTATAGAGAGTGGGAGCACAAAAAGAAAATAACCCGAACTGCTGTAAAGTCCTTCTCTTTTTTGCTTCTGCTTATTAAAGAAAACAAGTTTCATTTTTTAAAAGAAGCTACACCCCTATGAAAATCACAATGGCTGTAATTATGGTCACATTTATGTCAGCTTCTCTTTTGTGCATCCTTCTTAATGCCCCAGAGGAATGCGTCTTAAAGAAATATTTTTGGAAAAATGCTAAGAAAAAGACCGCAGCAGCTGAAATGCTCCAAGAGGAGAAGCTGAATGGTAAAGATGGACTTCTCCTTATTAGAGTCTCAGGTGTTTGCTCTCTCCCTTAACAGGTGCATGATGGGCAGACAGGAGATGAACTCTGCCCTGGACCAATTACAATTTTCTTTCTTCAGAAATAGGCTGACAGATAGATGGACATGTGAACAGCTGGATGACAAGCAGATAAAAATAAAGCTCAAGCTGTTTCCCATGATTAAGTTTATTTAAAAACCACACTTGCTCCAACTCAATTCTGGAGCGATCCGAAAACAATCGAACTCACCAATGTATTGATGGAAGGATTTATAACTTAAATGAGTGATGGTGAAGTTGGTAATGAGTCTTTTTGTCCCTGCAGAAGACACAAAGTCTCAGTCCTGATGTGCATGACACCTCATCCAATTCCTAAACAAGAGAGGATGACAAGTCATCACACACACAGAGTGAGGTGTCACGGTGGCAGTAGCAACAAAGGGTCTTGTTTATTAAAGGAGCTTGTGAGATGACAAATGAAGCATAAAATGAGGATCTCACACACAGTGCAGACATGCCAGGTAGTGTATGGCAAGAGCTCGGAGAAAAAGAGCTGGTGAGAGCCCTGTGTCATGCTGTGAAAACGCTCTCTAACATATAGATAAAAATAATCAATTTCATGGGTCGTAATAGTAAACAGAATGTGGAGGCATTTGTAGAGGCCTGTTCATTTGGACCCTAAGCTGGTGTGTTCCAGTCAGTCGTCATTGGTGATTTAAGGGTCATGCAGATCTGATGGTAGGGGTCCGTTTAAGAAAAATGCACTTTACCTTATAAAAACGTTCCTTTGTATCATACTCAAAGTGTAATACATCAAAAAGGTAACAGTAAATGTGATGGGGAAAAAGTAGTTGCATGGCCGCCAGCCTAAACCGATACGTCAGAAAATGGGCGCAGCCATAGGGCCAATGGTAACTCTGCAGGACCTGCGAAGATCCACAGCTTGGGTGGGAAAGTACATTGACAAGAGAATAAATATACATTAAGAGAATAAAAGAGAATAAAATACATTAATCAGCAGAGGTAAAAAAATAAAAATAAATAAAAATAAAAACTAGAATATTAAAAACACACCGAGGTTAAGAACAACTCACACTGGGTCAAAGACCAGGGAATGAAAGTGTGTTTTTAAATGTGACTTTAAAACAGTGAGAGAGGGTTCCTGTCAGACATGTTGCAGTATATCATTCCACAGTTTTGGACCTGCAAAAGAGAACCCTCTGTTACCTCTGAGCTTGTATTATGTGCGTGGGATCAGTAAAAGCATCTGCAAGAAAGTGCAGGGCTCAGATGAGACCATAATTGAAATTTCTGGCCAACATGCAGAAAGCTATGTGTTGGAAACACTAACACTGTGCATTATTCTAAACACGGCATCTGAGACACGTGGTGGTCACAACATCATGCTGTGAGGATGCTATTCTTCAGCAGGGACAGGGAAGTTGTTTAGATGGGGCTAAATTCAGGGTAAAAGTGGATAAAACCCAGAAAACAATCCTAAATATATGGGCAGAGCTACAAATTGTTTAGATCAAAGCATATTAATGTTAGAATGACCTAGTCAAATTCAGATCTCAATCAAAATGGAAATTTGTAGCAAAACCTAAGAAATGCTTTTCACAGACGCTGTCTGTCCAGTCTGTCAGGGCTTGAACTAATTTTCAGAAAAGAATAGAAATTTTAGCATCAAGATGTTTAGTATCAAGCAGGTAGATACAGCCCAATAGACTTGCAGCTGTAATTGCAGAAAAAGTTGATTCAACAAAGTACTGAGTTAGAGGGATAAATACAAATACATGGCAGACCTTTCAGATTTATATTTGTAGAAACTTTTGCGAACCATATATATACTCAATCAATTTATGTCCTTACATAAACTAAACTCAGTATTATCATCTCACGTTTGCCATGATAATATATATGTACAGGTCCTTCTAAAAATATTAGCATATTGTGATAAAGTTAATTATTTTCCATAATGTCATGAGGAAAATTTAACATTCATATATTTTAGATTCATTGCACACTAACTGAAATATTTCAGGTCTTTTATTGTCTTAATACGGATGATTTTGGCATACAGCTCATGAAAACCCAAAATTCCTATCTCACAAAATTAGCATATCATTAAAAGAGTCTCTAAACGAGCTATGAACCTAATCATCTGAATCAATGAGTTAACTCTAAACACCTGCAAAAGATTCCTGAGGCCTTTAAAACTCCCAGCCTGGTTCATCACTCAAAACCCCAATCATGGGTAAGACTGCCGACCTGACTGCTGTCCAGAAGGCCACTATTGACACCCTCAAGCAAGAGGGTAAGACACAGAAAGACATTTCTGAACGAATAGGCTGTTCCCAGAGTGCTGTATCAAGGCACCTCAGTGGGAAGTCTGTGGGAAGGAAAAAGTGTGGCAGAAAACGCTGCACAACGAGAAGAGGTGAACGGACCCTGAGGAAGATTGTGGAGAAGGGCCGATTCCAGACCTTGGGGGATCTGCGGAAGCAGTGGACTGAGTCTGGAGTAGAAACATCCAGAGCCACCGTGCACAGGCGTGTGCAGGAAATGGGCTACAGGTGCCGCATTCCCCAGGTCAAGCCACTTTTGAACCAGAAACAGCGGCAGAAGCGCCTGACCTGGGCTACAGAGAAGCAGCACTGGACTGTTGCTCAGTGGTCCAAAGTACTTTTTTCGGATGAAAGCAAATTCTGCATGTCATTCGGAAATCAAGGTGCCAGAGTCTGGAGGAAGACTGGGGAGAAGGAAATGCCAAAATGCCAGAAGTCCAGTGTCAAGTACCCACAGTCAGTGATGGTCTGGGGTGCTGTGTCAGCTGCTGGTGTTGGTCCACTGTGTTTTATCAAGGGCAGGGTCAATGCAGCTAGCTATCAGGAGATTTTGGAGCACTTCATGCTTCCATCTGCTGAAAAGCTTTATGGAGATGAAGATTTAATTTTTCAGCACGACCTGGCACCTGCTCACAGTGCCAAAACCACTGGTAAATGGTTTACTGACCATGGTATCACTGTGCTCAATTGGCCTGCCAACTCTCCTGACCTGAACCCCATAGAGAATTTGTGGGATATTGTGAAGATAACGTTGAGAGACTCAAGACCCAACACTCTGGATGAGCTAAAGGCCGCTAACGAAGCATCCTGGGCCTCCATAAGACCTCAGCAGTGCCACAGGCTGATTGCCTCCATGCCACGCCGCATTGAAGCAGTCATTTCTGCCAAAGGATTCCCGACCAAGTATTGAGTGCATAACTGTACATGATTATTTGAAGGTTGACGTTTTTTGTATTAAAAACACTTTTCTTTTATTGGTCGGATGAAATATGCTAATTTAGTGAGATAGGAATTTTGGGTTTTCATGAGCTGTATGCCAAAATCATCCGTATTAAGACAATAAAACACCTGAAATATTTCAGTTAGTGTGCAATGAATCTAAAATATATGAATGTTAAATTTTCATCATTACATTATGGAAAATAATGAACTTTATCACAATATGCTAATATTTTGAGAAGGACCTGTATATATTTTTTACCCACTTTTTATGGTGGCAGCCAATAGAGACACTTTCTCTTTCAGGGGAGTGTAGATGTTGTTAGGGTAAGCACTCTGTCAGGGTGTCAGTGCCGCAGACAGAGGATTGTGTCTTTAAGCTTGATGCACTGCAAACATTATATGAATACACTGAACTGAAAGTAGGTCTGGAAACCCTGTCATCTCGTCTGCTGGCAGATAGGTGGTGGGTGGATGATCGCTTCCTGTCAGGTGACATCTTCATGGCCCAGTTGCAAACACTGCCCTGAGCAGAAAAATAAGTTTGCATGAAAAAATAGGAGCAAAACAATTTAGCAACAGTAGAAAGAATGAGAGTTTGTTGAAATCACTTCTTAGTTATAGATATAGTGGGTATTTGAGATAAAACAGCCTGAATCCTTTGTCAGTACCAGAATGAAGGTAAACTGGATTTTTTTTACTAATGCGGACAAAGAAACTCCAGCAGTTCTATAATATGTACAGCATGTGTTTAACCTGAAATGCAGCAACAAGAGAATCTCCCTGTAAGGATCTCTGAACTGACAGTGAAGTCAACGCTGTGCTGCAAGAAAACGGGTGTGACACACTCACTGGAGTGTAATGCTGCCATCTATAGGTTAGAGCATCATTCAAGATTCCAACAGCACCTTTCCAGTCAACACTTCCCAACCACTGATGTAAGATGAATTTCGAGCCTCTGAGTGTACAATCAAGTTACTGGTTGCATGTCTTTTGACTACCTCAGTGAGGCAAAAACAAAAGCAAAGAAAAGCAAAGAACCTGAAAGATATACAAAGAAGGCCGACACAAAATCAGGATGGATGAAACGACAGCAGCATCCTGGATTTTTTTTTTGTGTCTGATTCACCTGCTTTCACTCCAACATTTTTCATCTGTGCACATAATTCTTATAAAGCCTTGGGATGCTGACAAATATCAATTCTGCATGTACTGTGGAAGCTATCTTATAATATATATTTCAGTAATTTTTGTATAATTGTGCTATGTTTGCATCTGTATTTGCTTTAGTGTTGTATTCAGTCCTCCTGAGTCAGTACCTTACTGAAACACCTTCACTGCAATTACAGCTGCAAGGATCTTGACTGAGCTCAAGCTCAGTCAAATGGTGTGGAGAGCATCTGTAAACATCATTTTGGAACTCTTGCCAAATACGATCTTCAATTGGCTCAAAGTCTGGACTTTGACTGGGCCATTCCAGCACATTATGCTTATGTATATGCCGTACCTATATCTATGCCGTATGCTGTACCTCCGGCTGTATATATATTTAGGGTTGTTGTCCTGCTGGAAGATAAACCTCTGCACTAGTCTTAAGTCTATTAGAGCCTATAACAGATTTTCTTCCAGGATTGCCCTGTAATTAGCCCCATATCAACCTAGTTGTTAAATACACTGCTCATAACACATAAATAAAAACATCATTTTCCTTCCATTTCACAATTATTCACTAGTTTGTAGTTGTAATGTAACAACACATAGAACAGTTCAAAGGGTGCAATTAAAAGTATTTAACAAATCATAATTTTATCCATCAATTATTAATGGTTGTTATGAGCAGAATGTGCAGCTACAGATACAGTTCTTAAGCTATTTCAAAGTTGCTTCTACAGCTTATCACCACCCACTGCTTAAACAAAAGTTTTCCAAACACGACCTTAAGGTCTGTGTCTGATTGGCACCCAGTTGCCCTGTTTGATTTTGGGTCAGAATCTCACCTGGTGGGCTCACAGCCATCTGGTGAAGAAGCAGAAGGTTTCATTGAGAGGTTCCCCACCCTGTCACTTACCTGCTGCCATACACATAAACTGGCTTCAGGGAGTAAACTCTCATGCAGCATTCACAAAACTCTTGCGGACTCAAAGACATCATGTTTCATCAGGCTCAGTGCAAACAAACATTTACACTTTCTTTCTACTGCCACAGGTAGGCAGATTTGATAGATGCAGGCTACATGCATATTTTACAGGCCAAACTGATCACTGTGTGACTGATGCAAATCATGTGGCTGATAGAGGAGGTTTTTAAGAGGGGTAGCTAATTGGACCTTTATGATGAAATCACAGGAAAGAAAACTGCCTGTGCCAAATTTGTGCACACTGAAGGATTTGCGGATAAAATAAAAGGAAAATCATATATGGTTTCAACATTTTTACAAATAAAAATCTTTTAATTGCAGTGTGTATTTGTATTCATCAGCTGATACCTCTAAATAAAATCTGTTTCAACCAATTGTCTTCATAGGTCACTTGATAAATACAGTCTGCATGTGTTTCATATAATCTTCGTATAAATGCAGCTGTTCAGTGAAGGCCTCAGAAGGTTGTTAGAGAACATTAATGAACAAACAAAATCTAACTCAAGTCATGTGAATCAGTATCGAGTCAGACTACGGGCCTCTCATACTTATTTTGAGTTTTTAGGAGGCAACATGACAAAATGTGAAAAAGAGATATGACTACTTTTGCAAACCACTGTAAGATGTGACACTTTTGAACGTTTATTTTCAGGATTCTGGAGGAAAATAAAAACAGCTAAACTGCTGAATTAAAATTAAATATTATCTGTAGGACTTTCATAGATTTCCAGACTCTAAAACATAATTTCCTTTCAGTATACGCAGCAGGGCAGATATTCAACATATGACTCAGTTTTTGTCCAAGTGATAGTGTGGCTTGTGTCTGTCCCCCAGTTAATCAAAGCTGGTGTTGACACAAGAAGACTATTGGAGAACATTGCGATAGAGGCGTTTGGTGTGTTTCTGAGTTTGTGTTGAGGGGTGATCCACTTGTACTCTCACTGCATTTCCTCTCTTTGTGTGACGGACAAAGCAGATAGCTCTCCGTCGATCTGGGAAGATAGGATCGCTGTACAAACAGCAGCCAGCCATTATTGACAATGCGTCTGCGTCAGTGCATGGATGGCACACGGCGAGGGCATCAAGAAAGAAGATTGAGCATATTGGAAGCCTTTTAATGGTGCAGAAAGTGTTACTGACCACTCCTAATGTTACAGGGTTTGTCAAGAGAAGCGCATTATTGGCTCTGATTGCCATTTATTATGTTTGTACCAAAACCTCTTTAAAGAGAGTTTGTAAATTTAACAGCAGTCGTAAAGTTCATGAAATCGTTATCTTAATTTTTACTTTAAAAACCCTTTGCTTCCTTTTTGACCAGGTTAACCACAATGAACCTTACCTTGAACTTTACAGCAATAGTAAATCTTGTTAAACTCCTTAAGCCCTAAGGTCTAAATGCACGGTCATACTTTCAAAAGGTATTTCTCAACTTGTACAATGCCTAAACTGCTAATCTTGGTATCAACTAACAGAAAGGTCCTGGAGGATGATGTGGATGTGAAAATTTGAGAGTAAATTATTCTGGGCCTGAGTAAATGAGGTTTGAATGCAAAAAACTAAATTCTGCCTAACAAAAAAAAGATGTTTACATACAAAAACTCTTACTCTTGCTGTAAAGAAGAAAATAAACACAATAAATAGTAACTATAAGATCTGAGTGACATCTCTAGCCAGTCTGGTGTCAGCACAACAAGCAATTGAAGTCCTAGATGTTTAGACTTTTTTGCATGGTGTTTAACAAGTGTGTCAGTCTCAGAGTTAGTCAGCCACGAGCATGTTATTGTTGCTAAAGACGCCAAGTCCCCTTGTAAGGGGACCTTAGGGCTTAAGAGGTTAAAGGGAAAAGTTATTCCTAAGCAATGTCCTACAAACGTAATCTCCATTTCCTTAAAAAATATTGTCAGAAATTGGGAGAAATGCTAAGAAAGACAAACAAAGCACACTGTTTTTATAAGATTTACATACAAAAAAAGGATTCTCACAAGACTTTGTCTTTTTAAGCAAGGGTTGGTAATTCTTTCCATTTTTCCAAGGTACATCAGAGAATCTGTGATCAGTTTAAAAACATATCTCCATGCAAAATGCAACTAACTTACATCTTTTTACATCTATAGTGCATTATATTGTAAATTGATTCAGGGAGTCTGATAAAATCCCAGTTGGGAAAGGCTAAGATTGAACACCTGACACCACTGTTGGTTGTGCACCACAGAGGTTTTGGTTGGAACCATTTGATGAACCATCGTGGTTCTGTGATCAGGAAAGTTAATTGTGATTGGTCCCTTGGAAAGAAATATTCACTCCCTGAGTCTCCATGGAGAGAGTTTGCCAACTGCAAGCCTACCAAGACAGCTCCATGCACCAAAACTGACAGGTCAGGATAGTTGAGCATTACTTAGGCAGCTAAAAGGTCAAAGGTCAATGGTAACTCTGGAGAAGCTTGAGAGATCCACAGTTCAGAATCTGCCGAGAGTACAACTATTAGCTGTGCACATATCTGGCCTGTATGGAAGTGTGACAAGAAGAAAGCCATGGCTGACAAAACAAACAAACAAAGAAGTTGCTTTGGTCAGATGAGACCAAAGGTAAACATTGTAGCCTACAGTCCATCCGGACATCTATCGTCTTGGCAAGTTTTAAATGGGTGCAACCCAAATACTTAACCCACAAATGCATTTTCCTTACAATGTGTGACACTGTATGGGAAAATAAGCAGGCTTTGGAAAAGTGTAAGATCTACTGCCCAGAAAGATTGTTATAATGAAGAAATAGGTTGGCAAACACAAACTTCTTACCTTTTGTGCCAAGTTCGTCTCCTTTAGACATGATGTGTCTCTTTTACTGTATACTATTTCCGGCATAATGACTCTATATCAAATCTTACCTAATGACATGACTATCGAAGGCAGCGATATCTCACTTTCAACTATAACCTCTCAAATTGAGAAGCCTACATACAAAAAAATGCAGAATCCATGTTAGTCTTGACTACTAAGGCAAAATAAGTTTCCAGGCCCTAAATACAAAAGAATAAGGCATGAAAACTGTGCAAAAACTGTACGGAAGTGGAGGGTGTGATGGGACACAGAACAATAGTTACTAGAGGAAAGAAAGTGAGAGAGAGACGTGGCTAGTGGATTATCCTAGTTACTAGGAAAGGATTAAGCAATGTGCCAGTATTTTGGTGAAACACGCACACACATGAACAAAAGAATGATCCGTCTTTTGGGTCTGTGCACACCCTTTCATTCAATCACACCCTGACGCACACACACCCAGCCATGTGCTGAGAGGGGTTAAGGAGCTACGCTGCCCTCTGAGCCGGTCTTACGAGGCTGTAATGACTTTAGAGGATGCTGAATTCTTTTTATCCACCAGTGTAATATAATAAAGCAGAGAGAAGGGAGCTATCTTCTCCAGAATGCCTCTAACAGCCTCAGCAGACCATCTTACCGACTCTCAGCTCTTTTTTCTACCTTTCTAACGTCTGCCATACCCATTTCTCAGTCTCTCTGCTTGGTCCCTCTTAACCTTGACCGATTTACTTTGTTTCCTTTGCTTACTCTTTGTCATCAATTATGTCTTGGATACTTACAGCTTCATGCCTTTCCATTTTTATAATCTTTATTCCTCCAGCGTAACGTATGGCAGGACGGAGCCATCAGAGGCGCTCCACCCTCCGTCCCAGGCTGTTTATCTCCAGGTCCTCTGTCGCTTCCTCTCTCTGATTATCTTTGTGCTCTGTATAGCTCATCCATTCTTTGTTTTCTTACTTAGAAGGCTAGATTAAACAAAGCGGCTCTTCCTTGGAGACAGTATGAGAAAGAAAATAGTTATTCTCAGTGCAGATAATAACCATTGTAAGCAGTAACTGATTGGACCTATTTACAGCATGCAATCAAAGGAAACAGTAAAGATTATAATTATCCAAAAAGGATCTTAATTAAAAGAGTCTTAAGATGAAAACATGTAAGGATGAAAAAGGAGGAGATGAGATACTTAAGAAGAAGAGAAAATGTCAGAAAAAAATTCAAGTAGGATAATCTTTGTAATTTTCAGAAAGTGAATAAAATAGTCAGGATTAGACATTGAAGTTCAGCATAGACATGCTCTCATATCTCCCACCTTAGCACTATGACAAAAAAAAAAGCTGCAACAGACAGTCTGTGGTGTAATATCAAGTATTAGACCTCTAAAGCAGTAGTTCCCCAAATTCCCATAACAAATACCATATTTGGTACCAAATAGGAATTTTTCAAAGTTTATTTGTTGGTTTTGTAATGCAGCAAAACATTTAACAAAGGAAGAAAACTTTGACACTTTCATGTTTTAAAAGAAATGCAGCATATCCACCAGTACTCCCCAGTTCACTTTTTTCCACTTCAGTTTATACTGGAGGTCCTCACAATATTTGCATTCCACTTTTCTCTTCAGTGGTTTCTTGCTTGAACTACTGATCTTTTTGGCTGTCTGGGCTCAGTAGCTCCACATCATCTCTCAGCATACAGGAAATAATTCAGTTCAGTTTTAATTAGGTTTCTGAGTCTGTCATCATCATGCGTGAATACAGCTTTACAAATATGTTTCTTCTGACTGTAAGTAATAATAACACCTTGGATGGCCCAGCCACTAGAGTCCTGACTTGAATCTTATATAGAATCTGTTAGGAGAGCTAAAGATTAAGGTGATGGCAAGGAGGACCTCCAACCTCAAAGACTTGGAGCTCATAGTCAGTGGCGGTTCTCTCATGATTGGTGCCCTGGGTTAAAGCCCCTCCTTCTGCCTCCCCCATTGCCAGTTAGAATGCAGGAAATGCAGGAGATTTCAGGGAGGGATATATAATGGGGAGCAGTCCCACACTGTGCACATCTCCCCATTCTCAGCAGCAAGCAGGGGATGCCAACTCAATACAGGGGTGGGGCCCAACTCCCCACTGTCAGCACATACTTAACAGCAATATAAAACACGACAGCTGACAGATGAATAATATTTTTTTCTCTAAAGGTTGTGTGCTTCCCTTTCTAATGCCACCCTGGGCAACTGCCAAAATGGCCTGTTTTTAAAAAAATGCAATTGGTTATCGTTAAAGCACCAACAAAAAGCTGGTCTGCCATTATAAGAAGTGTTTAAATGCTGTAATGCCAATAAAGATTTTTTTTCCATTTATTACTCGTATAAGTCATTTGTCATGCTATTTTTATCACAATGTAAACAAAACAGAGAACTTTTTCCAACATCGATACACCTTTTTACTTTATTTATTATCTTTTAAAAAATGCCTGTCCCATCTTCGGAAATGAACTTCTTTATTGAATGAATGTCATTTTAAATCTAAATCTAGCTGTTTAATTGAACCTTTGTGCATAATTTGGACCCCGTGGTATTACAGAAAATCCACAATAACTTCTAACTTCTGCACAAAATGCTTGTTATTAAAAATCTGTGAAGTTGTATGGTTGTTGAGTAGGGCTGTCAATGCAGTTAATGCAAACATACAAGAGTACCTCTCAACCTTTTTTTTATGCGCTTTCCTTCCTTCTACATGTTCCTTTCATTACTCCACCTCACTGAGCTTAATGTGTTTGTACGTATTGTAGTTATGAGCGTTGGTGGTCGTGGTGATGGGGGGTCTAATTTAATTCACCAGCAACCAATTCTAGCTTACATTAACGCAGCTTAATAAAAGACTATTCAATTAGCTAAAGAGCTCCATGTGCTGTGGAGAAAAACAGTGAGGATTGTCATTGATAGACCCATAAACTCCAATTAGGCTCAATGTCAACTTCTCACATAAACAATGCCAAGTTGGCAGAGGGCGAAGCATTGAGGAGGCGACAACAGTGTGGGGCATTAGTAGAATTACAGGAAGGACCATAGTAAGTATTTGTGGCTATCTTGCTCGTAGATTTAAAGTATGTAGCTGGATAAGAAAAAACTGCTGACAGACACCACATCAAGACTGATTGAAGGGAGACGGTGAAAAGCAGATGAAACGCCAAACAGACTTTGTAGCTGACTGTCAAACTTGTCTGCAGCTTAACGGCTCAAACAAAGTCTGAATATGTTTGCTAGAAAAACATGCAACACAAAACCCTCTGTATAGGAAATGGTCGTACTGAACTTGGGCCCAGTAATTGTCTGGAAATCAATAGTGGCGCATTGTGAGTCATGAGCGGCCATCGTCTAACCTTGCACCATGCAGCTGTCTTCCCCAATCAAAGCCGGCCCGGTTTCCAGAGCAACCTCAATCCCACATCCTTCACATTAATAAAAAGGGAAAAAGAAAAGCCATGGCACTTGGAGCTGTGGGGCTGAAATGGAACTGGCAGAGAAGGGGGGAGTGAGCTTCAGCTGCGCCTTGTGTTCAGCGATGAGGCTCAATCAGATATAACAAGCACAGCTTCCTTAAAAAAGGAACAGAAAACAATCCCCCAATGCCAACACTGAGATAATGTTTATTTCATTTCAGCAACAAACCCTATTCAGAACTTTTCGTAAAGCCTATTCTTCCAGTTTTTTCACCTATTGCGCTCTCTTATTCAATATGTATTCAAAATATCCCCGATACTTCTGTAATTCAAGGTATTTAATTAAAGGGGATGGGTGTCTAATAAAAGCCAAATGGCAGATAACAGTGCTTGGGCTTTTCAGGAGCTTGTTTAATCAGAGAATTGCTGAATGGGAGAGAACGCAATAACAGAATGAATAGAAGCTGGTATTTGTAAAGAAATGTCAGCGAGAGAAGAAGGATATCAGAGTCAGTGGCTGAAACCTTTAATATGATGCTGGCTTTAATATACGTAATGTGTGTGTGTGTTAGAACAGCCTGGAAAGGACGTTTATAGTTCCATGTAGGCATAGGCAGGTTAGCGGTATCGAAGTATACCGAAGTTTTGTAAAGTTACGCTTTTGTAACAAGAGTTTTTTTCTGGCTCTATGGAGCATCGAGTAATGCAGCACTTTCTCCTTCCTTATAAAACACAACAAATTTGATTGTTTGGAAATATTTAAATTCACAAAAAACATGGTAAGTCGAGATGTGAAAAAAAAGAGGCTGCCACAGCCTCAACCGGATTAAAGTGAGGCTGTTTAAAGAAATACAGCCAAATATAGGCTGTCATGATTTCGTTGGAAAAAAAGAGCGAAAAGACCCTTTAAAATATCCATTGTCGCCACATGCTTGCTCAGGAGGAGTGATGAATGTATATTCAATGAGTTGATACAGCTGGCTAGCTTCCTTAGAGAACTTGGCATCATAAACTGAATTGGACTGCACTGTATTATAACTAGGATCAAAGTGGAATATATTTAACTGAATTTAAATCTCTCCAGATAATTTGACTGATTCTGTCTGGATATTAACTGGACCTGTATGTCTTGTAGTTCTTAGAGATGCAATTTGTTGTGAATTAGCACAAAATAAATAAACTGAATTCTAATCTACCCAATGAAATATTGAGGCTTTTGTTTTGAAGTGCATCTGTATAGTTATTAAATTATTATTTTAAAAGTCTAAATTACTGTGTAAAGGGCTTACACTTTATACATTCACACAAGCAATATCTCACAAGATGCAGAGGATAAAAAAACTTGTGCTGTTTGAAAACCATAGGTGGTATAAAACAAATATTTGAATCATGACTGGCAGCAAGATTCAGTGCTCATACATGGTGATTTTCATCTTAAATTTCTGTAAAAGATATATCAAAAATGTCTTTCAAACCCAAACTTTATATTAAGACTCCCACACAAAGAACATTTCAGTCCATAAATAAGATTTTGTAAAGAAAAGTACAGAAAAATTATTTGTTTAGGTTGAAATTTGGGTTCATGAAACAGACTTAAATTGTTTTGGGAAAACCCCAAATCTTTCTTTACTACCAACTGTCACCAGCAGTCCAAGAAGTCTCATATTTCCACAGCTTTTTCTAACTTAAACATTAAATATGAGCAAACCATACAAGCTATTAAAAAGCTGTATCCAGCAAGGAATAAAGAGCCTATTTGTTTACAGGTTGAAAGTTGAACTGTGCATCTCAGTGGAAGAATGACAACACAGTGATGCCTCAAGTTTAGATGAGTTTTGATCACTTTTTTGATCTTTCTACATTCTTACAGGATTTACAGGTGTGATTGTAGTCTAATTTTGTTTCCATAGCAACTCAAAGTACCACCAAAGGTGTGGTTGTAGTAATTTGTTATATTTTTTCTGCTGCTTTAGGAATAGTTGTTGCCTCAATCCTTTATATCAAAGAAATGAGAGACTTGTCATACATTATTGTTTTCAATCTTTATTTAAACACCATGAAACAGCATGAAACAATGGTATCATTACTTAACCTTATCAGACCATGAGGATCTGATGATGCCCCAGACTTGAGTGGAGACATCTCAGAATCAGTTTTATTCCTCAGATCTTTCATTTTGCTACATTTCTGTAATTGAGCAATTACGGATCTGGCCAAGGCATTGTGGATGTCGTGATCGATGCAGTAGTGACAAGTGGGAGTTAAACTGCAATCAATAGATCACTTGTCACAACCATTATTAACACCTCAGTACATTGTCATCTACAGTCACTAATGTGATCGTGTGCTCACTATTGAACAAGCATGTGAGTATGTTACAAGACCATCGATATTTCATGTGTCTGCATGTATGTGTGTGTATCTGTGGATGATAACAAGTCTCCACCCTTCTTAATGTGCCAAACCAAATGCACCCCGACTTGAGTTGTGTTCTTCCCCACACACACACTCCCAAGAAGGGAGGGGGTTAAGTGTGTAAGTAGTAAGTATAGAACACTGCTGCAGGTTGCATCTCCGTTTTCTGACCTTTAGGGTTATCTGGAAGGTTCCTCTGCACCTTACCGCTGGCGCAAACCCCTGCTGTCGTCATGGAAACACAGCTAGCAGGGACAATATGTGCCACATCCAGTGTATTGCCCATCTACAAATACTATATATATATCTACAAATACTATATATATATATATATATATATATATTTATATATATGCATGTTTCTCACGCTTTAGTGTTTTGATCATCAAACAAAATTAATATTAGTCAATCACAAAACACAAGTAAACAAAAATGCTGGTTTTTAAATGAAGGTTTTTATTATTAAGGGAGACAGACAGACATAGATAGATAGTCTTTATTGTTCCATTTGGATAGGTTAAGCCGTGTAAATCCTGACAAATATTTGGTCTGGTCCTTCCTGCATTCTGCAATCATCCGTGTGGTTGAATAAGAAACCTTAACTATTCTTAAATAGAAGACATTAGTAAAAGCTGGGAGTCCACACTGTTTTGTTTTGGTGTCGCATTTTAAAGATGTGAACGTAGTTTTGCACATAAATATTCTGCATGTGTTTAGCTTTAAAACAGAGATTTATTTGTTCGGTACATGTGCGTGCCACACCGAAAGGACCATTAAACAGTGTTTAAAGGAAGAATGAGTGTGTACATCATTCCTAAACACCACGCCAAAAGTCAAATTTGCATGATGGGATCATCAGTATATTGTACTGGTAGATTTCATATAACCGAAGAAAGGATGAATAGAGATGTGCTGAGACATTTTCTAAAAGAATCTAAAGACAAAACAAGTGTGGATTTCCAAGCAAAATAACTGTCTCAAACACAAAGCCGAGGAAACTTACTCGGTTTTAGAGAATGAAGGTAAAACTGCTAGAATGGCCCAGTCAATCACCTGACCTTGTAACATCAAGGTGCATACAAAGGACTCCCATGGCCTTCAAGATTTGAAGATTTCAATTCTGTGCATAAGAAAAGGTATAAATAACACCTGTGCAATGCATATGACCATGAAACATTTTGAAGTTATTACCTAGAACAGCATTTGTACAAAGAATAGGGTTTTACATTTCTATGTGTATTCAATACTTATTCCCTGTGTTATTCCAATTTCCTACCAATAACTTTGTTTATGACCCAATTTGCTTTGATTCCTTTGTATGTGTGGATTACTTGGATTGTTTCTGACATCTGGTGTTAATTTCAAGTCAACAGAAGTATTAGAATAGAAAAGCTGCATTCAGATTAGCTCAAGAACAGTGCATACAGAGTGCACGGGTTTCAATGGCCAATCAGCTGCATCCAAAGCTTACGTCACCAAGTGAAATACAAAGTGCTGGAGTGATGCAACACGTATCACCACTGTACTCTAGAACAGTGTAGACATGTTTTCCAGAGTGATGAATCTTCATTCTTGGTTTGCTAATCCACTGGATGAGTCCGGGTTTGTCAGTTGCCAGGAGAACTGAACTTGCCTGATTGAAATAAGTCAAGTGTAAAGTTTGATGCAGAGGTGGTTATGGTGTGGGGCTCCCTTTTAGGTTGGCCTCGGCACCTCAACTCTTAACGTTTCAGCGTACCAATGCATTTTGGACAATTTCATGTCACTAACTTTGTAGGAATGATTTTCAGATTGACCCTATCCTGTTCCAACATGACTGTTTTGCACAAAGCAAGGTTTATGACATGGATATGAAAGTTTATTGTGGAAGAACCTAACTATAGACCTAACCTTTTCTTTAACTGATATTTTTTGACTTTCTTCAAATTTAGAAATGTACGTAGTAAACAGCAGAAGACAAAATGTTGCAGTATAAAGGAAAGGTGAAGACTCACACTGACACAAACACATTAATTTGCTCTTCACCTGTCTCCCTACTTCATTAATCCCTCATTTCCTTCACTCTTCTCTCCCTTCTTCTCACTTAATGAAACCACAAGTACGGCACAAAATCAGGCCTCTGGACCCCCACAGCTGTCAGAGGTACACATGACCCCATTTTCACTTGTGGAAGAATTATTAGTCTGCTGTGGCAAGAGACAGTCATCCGCCTCACGTCTCGCTCACAGGCACACAAACAGCCGACACAAAGAAACACAACTCATCACCGGATTATGAGAATTTATTCTTGCAGAAGAAGCTCTGGCACAACTTTGAATTAAATCAACACATATAAGATTCAGAAAACGAAACAAGAAAAATTGGAAATGTGAAAGAAATGGGAGTTAATACATAATGGTGGCCAAACAAATGTATGGATAGATAAGCAAAGCTGAGTTACAGAAAAAAAAAAAAAGAAAAAAGACAAAAAAATCGACGGATTTGATATGAATTTATTTCTTCGGTTCGTCAATGCTCCTCTTATTCCAGGTATTCTTGCATTTCTCAGCCATGATTTGTCAAAGTGCTCTGGAACAAACAAAACAGAAGCAGAGGGAAGAGGAAGAGGAAGGGGGAGGGCAAACAAGAAGAGAAACTGTCAAATTATGAATTTGCATTACTGGAAGCAAAGGGGAAACTAACAGGAACCAGGATGCACGAGGAAAAATCCGGTCCCTCATACATAGACACAGAAGCTTGGGCTCCATTCGGCACGGTGCCAAAATATATATATATAAAAAAAACACTATTAGCTTTCTAACTGTTCAAACTTTCTTTCAATGTAGAAGGTTATTGTTTTCACCCTGGAGAAATGGATCATTAGACAGGACTTTCTTTAAAGAGAGAGAAAAGCTAACAATACACAGGATAAAAAAATGAAATCAGTTTTCACAGCTTTATTATTATTTTAAACTATTTATGTTGAGGTTCAAACAAACAAACATCAAACAAATTACATTTTGACAATTATAGTTTGTATAATCATACATGACAATAAAGACTCACATGACTTAGACAAAAAACAAACCCTTAGGCATCCTATTATATTTCAGCATAGACAACAGTGCCTAAGAAGTGACTTTCATAACTACAGCCTGTATTCACATTCCCAACATATTCACATAATGAATAAATGGGTTCCATATTTTATTGAAATTTATCAGTAGAGCCATTCATGTTGGATCAGATTTTTTCCACTATTATATTTTGCATCACATCTCTTATCCAATGACTATAGGTTGGAGATTTTGTGTCTTTCCATTTAAAAAGAATAACCTGTCTAGCCAGCAGGGAGGAGAAGGCGACATGGTGTAGGTATGTTGGAGGATTATTCACATTATCTGGGCATGAAGTAATACCAAATATGGCATATATGGGGAAGGCTGGATATTATAATTAAATACCTGAGATAACATTTTAAAGAAAATTTTCCAGAACTCAGCGAGCTTTGAGCAAGACCATAACACATGATATGTAATTGTCAGAGCCTGGTTGCATCTGTCGCAGGTGGGGTTAATATTTGGACATATTCTGGCAAACTTATCTTTTGATTCATAAAGACAGTGTATGACTTTAAACTGTATTAGCGCAGAGTTTTCCTCTCTACTGTCGCTACATGCATGCTCAGTATGAGGGATTGCTGCAAAGTCAACGCCAGTGACTGTCCACTGTTTCTACATGCTCATCTGGGAGGAGGGAATGCTGCAAGTCACTGACTGGATGCAATCTGCTGGATTTCCTTAGATAGAAAAACGTTTTACCCAATTTGGATAATAAACTGAATCTGTCTGCACTGTTTGATAGTTAGGATTAATTGGAATGTATGTACCGCACTTGAGATCTGTTTGATTTGACTGAATTGACTTTGTAAAGTGCCTTGAGACGATGTGTTGTGATTTGGCGCAGTTTAAATAAACTGAACTGAATCGAATTAAAGTTACTGGTATGAACACAGGTAAAAGCTTAAAGTAAGTAAAGACATTTAGATATTTTGTTCATCTTTTAGCTTTAGTATTTTTTTTTGGAATATGCAAATTACTCTCAAATTAAGTGTGTGCCTATTTTATAATATTATAAATATAAATATAATATTTCCAACAAAAGGTAGCAAAATAAAAGTAACATGGATGCAGATGAATAGATCACTGATTATTTTTCCACATGCCTGGATGGTGACTTACAAGCAAAATAACCCAAAATGTCAGAATAAAAAAAAAACGTTTTATTGACCAATGAAATCATATGTATTGAATAGTTAAAACATAAACCTCTTTAAGCCTTCTTCAATCAAAATAGACAGAAAGATGTAAAGTTACATGATGTAGACTGTACACATTCATGTGAACAGATGATACTGAGTCTATGAGGTGTCTGGTGTGTCCTTTTATGTCTCTGGCCTGCAGCTAAAGCAACTGGTTTTAAACAACCTTTAGAAAAGAGGACAGCTTTAAAAGGATAAGGAAAAACCCACTTTATGTTTTAATTCAGTGACTCACAAGCTGCAGGGAAGGTCTGAAGTGGTTTATTGGTACAACAGCTTTACACTTCATAAATTCTGGCTTGACCTATTATTTCTGGGGTGCACTGCTGCACAGCTCCAACAGTATTAATACAATCTAAGGAAATAACTGGAGCCTTCAGAGAAGGTTCACTCTAATAACTGTGGGTCTACATTGTCTCACTAAGAGATGGAAGACATAGATCGAAAATTTTATAAAAACTTTTGTGGTATTTATGAAGGTTATAATAAAGTGATGATAAAACTTACTGTTATCAAAAGTCTATCAAATTTATAGCTAAACAGATTAGATTTACCCTATTTTAAGGCAAAATATTAGCCTTAAAAGACAAATATTTCTCTAAAACATCAACTTACCAGTTCTCAAACAGGCTGCTTCAAAACACCATTTACAGTAAGTATATATTCCAATAGATGTCTTAAAACCTATTGCCCAGATGATACTACCCATACCATCCCTACCCACTAATCTATGTTTTTGTTTAATAACTTTGTCACATTTAAAAATTCAATTTTGAAACCAAAATGTTTCTTCTTGCTTTCTAAGCACTGATCAACATGCTAAATGCTTTATTACCCATCCAGCTGAAATGATTAAAAAGACTGTGATTTCCTAGGTTACCAAGGTTACCAACTATGTAATGAGGCAAATTTCAATATTGTCTTATTTCTTGTGGATACTTTTGCCAACTTTCTATATTAGTCAAATCTTCCTTTGCATTCTATGTAGGCTAAGTCTATATGAATACTTAAAGTTAATTATTTAATAGTGCAGGAACTGCATTGGGTCCACTGAAGGGAAACAACCTTATATGATCACTGTAAGCAAGTAATATTGTAAAACAGCTCATTTCTCAACAAAATTTGGTATTTCTTCCAAAGCACCATCTAGTTGCTTTAAGACGTTGGCTCCATTTGGTGAAATAAATATTACTGGAGCCAGATTGTACATTGATTCTCAGAAGCATAGTTTAGGATTCAGAAGACTTTCATTGTATTTGTAAAAACATAAAAATGTGTGCAATAAAATAGCAATAAGAATCAGTTACTGACTTAATTTCTTTTGTCTTTGTACCCTTTTTAGCACTGTCTGTATACTTGAACCAGTGATAGTCTCAGAAACAGAACAGTATGGAAACTTCTCTTGCTAGATAATGAGCCTATTAGTGAATATACAAGAAAATACAAGAGAAGGCAGAGGCCTAAAAAATAATTGTCGTATAGGATTATTCTCAACGCTTAGAAGACATCCTGGTTGATGTAATATTGGATTCTTTTAGTACCAGATGGTGTAGCTCATCCCAACAAACTAATCCATGGGCACACAGAATAATGTTGACGGTGTAGAGCTCAAGCAATTAACAGTTGCCCAATTAAGTGCATAAGAGGGACTCACATGCTTCAATATTACTTGAGGCTTTATTTTTGGAACAAAACTAAGAGACTAAATGAAGAGATTAACTAAAGCAGCATTGTGGTTGCTTCTCTGTGACATAGCATTTTTAATTGACATAAGAATATTAAGTGTTTGTATGTAGATGAAGAGAAATACTTACCGACTGCCTTTTTACTATGCAACACAGTGCAGCTAAACTCCCCATGTGTCAATACATGAACAAACACCTAGTCGGAGGAAGAGACACAGGGCGACACGAGGTTAGTGAAGCATTAGCTTGTGGCTGCTGGGTGGGGTAGTTGGCATGCTAACAGCCTCTGAGCCAAGCTGGCAGGCAGATACGCTGGCGGGTAGGTTAGCTGTTCACTTGCCAAGTGCAACCGAGGGCATCGCAGGCTGTGTCTTTGAATTGGAGATGAGTGGCAAATGTGACAAGGAGCTTTAACTTTACTGTTCCATTCATGTCTCGAGACATAAAGGAAGACAGTGTTAGTGTGCCTGTGTGCATAAACACTCTCACTGTGTGTGAAGGTGGCTGCTAATGTATGCAGGAATTTATGCACAAAAAACAAAGTATGTGTGCATGGAAGGGGTGGGAGAGTATACGTCAGTGTTGCAGCACTTCCACATATTATGCTTAATGCATATTGTATGAAGTAGCACCTGAATTTCAAATTGACCCCTGGCAACCCCCACTCCACACCCACGGTGCAGACAGCACAATTCAGTGCTCCATGTCCAAATTTGGACTGTTGCCATCCACACTTGGATAATTTAAGAACACAGAAAGCTTTTTTTGTGCAAAACACCTTAAGAGCGGCGGGCAGCCCAACATTTCACCTCAAGGTCTGTGCTGAATTCCAACTGCTGCTTAGATACACCAAGCGACAGCATTAGCATTTTAATACAAATGCAGTGCAGGATTATTGATATCTTGAACACATATCTCTTTGGTGTCGAAATCAAAACGTTACTTCTCGTGTCCTCATTAAAGGCTGATGCATGCTCTGCAAGAATGGGGAAATTTGATCTCTTTCTCAGGGGTGCAAGAACAAAATGACATCAATCTGTTTTTGCAGCTCAGATTTGAGTTTTTGAAGCTCGTTCTTATTCTGTACAAAACCTTTTTCTTTTTCGGTGTCCCAAAATATGAAGTGGATGTGCTGCAAGACGTTCTAGGAGTTCTGTACTTGAGTTTTTCTGAGGTAAGAAGTTTCCTGGCCAGAAAGACTTTTGTGCTTGTTCAGTAACAAATTTATCTGTTCTTGCGGAGTATGTATTGGTCTTAAGCATGGGCTTGTTACAGGTATCAATGCATAGAGTTTTTAAAAGGTGGTGGTTTCAAAACTGCTAAACATTTTTATTATATCTATTCTAGAGTTAAAAGTAATTTAAATGAGAGGCCAGAGAAGGTGCTTAGGGTTTTCTCTGGTTTTATGGTGCATGTGATGCAGCGCTACCCCATCCCCCACTTGTTGCTGCCCAATGCTGGTTGGGCTGGCATGTTTCACTACAAGAAATACAAATTCAGCTGTTTGGAAATATTTGCTGGTCGTTGAAAACACAAACTTTCATTTTCACTTTTATCTAGGTACCATGGTTATAAAAATACAGTTGTCAATGTAAAAGTGACGAGCCTCTTAGTTATTTGACTGCAAGCTACAAGCAGATAGCATGACAAATTAATCAGCTAATATATAAATGCAGGATTTAAGAAAAACAGGATCCACTGTAATCCACAGTGCAATTCCGTAGAATTTGTGAATTGGCTTTAATGACTCTGTGTTTTCCCCTCACAATCTAAGAGGTTTGAGCCTGTACACTGATGTGTACAGTGACAGTCAGACCCTATTTGCCACTGCTATCTCCTGTCTTTTTGATGCAATGGACTCTGCCAACCCTGCACATAGAAAGAACCAAAGACTATGCTGTATGCTGATATAACACTCGTGAATAAGAATTACGTTGTTAAAAGTAAAGTGTTTAGTTTATGAGGCAAGAGAACAAGTTTTCTCTCCACATGATTAACTGAACTCTACAAGCCCGCAAGAAAGAAAGAAAGAAAGTTTGTTAGACACATGTTACTCTTACATTCATGTTTAAACATTAAACTAATGCTTTTACTGGAGAAGAATTCAAAAATCAATCTTTGGTGGAATAAGCCTGTTTTTCAATCACAGTCTCATGGTTCCTGTCCATCATTCATTTACACTGTGGATGGGTCCGGGTGATCACCCTATTGGTACCTCATTAACTTGAATCTCGTACCGAGTCCTGTCTGTTGCCTATTTATATTGTTTTATGAAATCATTTACATGAACTGTAAAACATATTTTGATTCCATTGGTTAAAAAGAAAGCTTAGACCTCACAACTTTACTTCAGGACTAAAATATTACAATAATATACTGTATCTCTCAGATTTTTCCCCAAAAACACATACAGACACAGAGGAATGCGTTTTCTCCCACCTGCCAGCTTCCATCCAATTAGCAAGCAGTTTGAAGTATAGATGGATGATGTTTTAGTGACAGATGTTGTGTTTGTAGGCCGAGGAACAGACCTAACTGTCAGCAGCGTAAAAGCCACAGTCTACAGCATGGACATGCTGGGAATGTTTACACTTCCACAGCTATAAGCTAACGGTCTGCAAACACACCAGACACACACACAAAATATCTACAGCAAATATAAAGAAGCTCTGTTTCACAAACACACTGGCCTCACTCAGTTTTGCCTGTGAAAAATAAAAATAATAGACAAGCAAAGAATCAATAAGTGTCTTCTTTGCACCTTGCTAACAGCACTAAGCTCTTAGCTCCTCTCAGGAGGGACAGAGACAGATACCAGGACTGATCAGAACTCATAGTGGCAAGGACTGTAACTGCTTTATAAACACATAGCCATTTATTTAAATTGAGTTCGTATTTCTTATGTAGCACCAATTCACAACAACTAGTCTCAAAGCACTTTACCAAGGAAAAGGCAATTTATTCCAATCACACTGACAGATTCAAAGTCAATTACATACATTCCAAATTCATTCCAGTTATCAAACAATGCAGTCAACTTCAGTTCATTATTTAAAATGGTTAAAAAAATGGTAAAAAGAAACCCAGCAGAATGCTTTGAGTCACTGACTTGCAGCATTCACTCCTCCTAGACCACTATGTTGCGAAAGTGGACAGTTGAGCATGCATGTAGCAACAGCGGAAAGCAAGACTCCTTTTAACAGCAAGAAACCTTCGGCAGAACCAGGCTCAGTGTGAGCGACCATCTGCCCTGACCGACTAGGGCTTTGAGAAGACAGAGCAACCACAAACAAAAAAGAAACACAGAAGGGCTGATCCTGGAATATTTTCTATGTTAAAGAAAAAGTAAAGTATTAATGGCAGTAGAGCCACTTTTAAAGTTTATAGGATGAAAGGCAGCCCATAGAGTTAGTAGTCACAGATGTTCACCAAATTGCTTTGTCTAGGAGAAAGACAGGTTAAAGAGATGGGGCCAAGTGTATTATCTATAGAAGGAGAACGTGAAGTTATTGACAGCAGTAGCTCAGCCAATGCCCCCTCCTGGAAGATATCACAGTTACAAAATAAAATCAGGCCAGTTGTGGTTTCTATGAAGATGAAAAAACAAAGAAAATAAAGTTAAATGCTGAAATAACAGCAAATAATGCAAAATTGGAGAGTAGTAGGAGAATGTAGCAACGTTGGGAAATGCGGTCAGCACATCCTCCAGCAGTCTAAACCTATAGCAGCAAAACTACCAAGATAGCTCAGTATAACCTAAGCCACTTTAACTATAAGCTTTATCAAAAAGGAAAGTTTTAAGCTTAGCCTTAAATGTAGACAGGGCGTCTGCCTCACCGACTAAAACTGGGAGCTGGTTCCACAGGAGAGAAGCCTGATGACTAAAAGATTTGCCTCATATTTTACTTGTAGAAACTGCAGCAACCATCAGTACCCCAGCCCTTTGCTCTGCTGGAAGCCATTTACTGAATATGCAGTTATGACAGCATTAGTCAGACTGTCAGCTGGTTAGTTATGTGCACAGAACTTTTAAAAGCTGCATTAAAAGATGTTTTTAGGGGCAGCAAAAGGATGATGCAGCAACTTCAAGTCATGTTGATAAGGTCAATCTGCTGACAGACATTGGCTTGTTTTTATTATGGCTACAGTTATTTCTGGTGCACATCACTGATTGCTGGTGATAAGGATTTTCCAATATTGACAATGACATTTGGTGTCACATGTGCTGTGCTTTAAGATTCAAATAGGAGATGCATCAATCAATTGGCCAGAGAATGAAATCGGCTAAATTTCTTTTAATATACTCTGACTAATGATTGGAAGAGCAAATACTGAAAACTCAGATTTTTTTTCACAGCAAAATAAATGCATCAAACTGAACACATACACTTTCATGCTTTTTTCCACAAGTTTTGTATTACTTTTATTAAGATTTAGTTACTGGATTAAGAAAATGTTTACACAAAAGTTTGTATGTGTTCTTCCAAAAAAAAGCATGTTAGCGCTATATGGACATCAGCCAAAATCCAGTTAATTTGAGCCATAATTTATTGTCCGTTTAAAAATAGTGTTGCACATGATGTCAATATGTTAAGGCAGGAAGGCCCTGAACAGTGCAATCCAAAGCCAATCATTCTGCTTTTGTACAATCTGCCCTTTTGTATCTAAAGCAAACAAGAATCCAAACATTGAAATGGGTCATAACAAAGCAGTCAAGTGAACTTTAACAGTACTTTAACAGTATTGTTACTGTTTAAGGTGACAGATTTAATAACAGAGTAAAAGAACCAACAATTCTCATTTGCCCCAATTTACCTGAACACATTACCCTTAAGCAAATGAAGTAAGACACACAGCAGCCAAAGGCGGGCAGGAAGGAATCAATCCCATGTTGGAGATCTAGATCAGTGAAGAGGAGCTGAAGGGATAATGCATATGGCTAGATGCTGATGGACCGGTATAAGGATTCGACAGAGAGAACGACTGTTGGACAATAGAAAGAGGAGACATGAGAGGACAGCTAATCTTTATGAGGCCTGAGCCATCATGTGGTGGTCGCCTTGGAGATGATGGATATAATGCAGAGGAGGAATGGTAGGAAGTAAAGAGCGACTCATATAAAGAGAAATATGTGAGCAAACAAATGTGCATAACTTTATTAAAATAACCAGCAGAGGGGTGTGAAAATGTTTTTGCAGCAATTACTGGGGAGCTTTAATGAGTGAAGAGAAGCATGCTCATAGTATAAAAATATTAACGACAGAACTATTATATGACATACAATTTAGTCTGTGTGTGGAGGAGCAGGCAGATGAATAGAGTGGTTGTTTTATCAGATCAGAGTAAGCAGGCAGTCCAAGGCTCACAGTGGGGCTCACCACCTGCTTTTATTGATAGCTTTATGAAACAACACATTTGTTTTATTTCATTTTTTCGTTTTTTACAACTTATAAGCAATTATTATTCTCAGCCTTTAATTTTTGTCGCTCTCAAAGTAGTTACAAAGTCTACTTTCTTTATATCATTTCTCTTTTATTTGCACTATGGTTGTTCTGGGTCCATGCATGTTTTGTCGATTGGATTTTATCATCAGAAACCAGAAATGAAAAACAAAAAACTTAGTGGTTATTAGAATTTTATTTTAAAATACAAAATATTAAATTGAAATATGAGTTGTTTTTCTTTTTTGTGATCATACAAGTATGAATGTTTAAATAATCAAATAATAAATAAGTTGCTAAGAGAAATTTAAAAAATCATCAGAAACCAGTAATGAAATATATGTGGTTATTTCATTAAAACAAAAAAAGAATAATAAAATGAAAATTTATTGATTTGTGTTTAAAAAAAAGTAGAGATGAGTAGAGTTTATTTCCATGTTGACTAGAACAAAAACAAAATCACTGGTAAAGACAAATGAGAAATTGAAGTGTTTTCTTATTTTTTTTCTGATTTCTAAACAGGCAACTACATACATGTGAAAAACATTAGGACATCATGTGAAAGCCCATGTGTTTTTCTAACATATTTAAACTTTTAAATTTAGTAAACAATGCAACTTCCGCTGAAGAATAGCTGAAGACACCCCCATAATTAATTCCAATAAAAATAGTGGTATTAATTAATCGAGTGGACATGGTTAGAACCTCCATATTCAGTATTCTGAAGGATGTTTGCCCGTTGTTCTCCTGATTGGTAAAGAGAAAGTAAACACCATGTTGAGATCTAAAAGCTGTCTGAGGCCTTCAAACAGAAAACTGTAGCAACTTATGAGGTAAGGAATTTATAGAGGTCTCAAAAGAATCTGAAAACAACCTTCCCGCTGTACAGAAAATTGTCTACAAGTGGAAGACAATTTATCCAACTGCAACTGCAAACAACTCTGGGCATCCAAGCAGGTTCACCTTGGAAACAGACCACAAAATGCTAAAAGAAGCCTCCAAAACCCCTAAAATGTCATCAGCAGGCTCCTGCAACTGTTGATATGAAAGTACATGGCGGTACATTTAGAAAGCGACTGCAAAAGTTTAACTTTCTTGGGAAGAGTGGAAGGACACATTTGCCCTAAGACAAAAAATATGAAGACGGGACAAAAGTTTGTCAGGGAGAATGAGGACACAGACAAGGATTCTAGAATAAAGTTTTTCAGACAGATGAGTCTAAAAATGAATTATTTGGACACGAGAGAACAGAGGACATATTTTGCTTAAATCAAATACAGCATTCCAAGAAAGGATCATCATAGCAACTGGGAAGCATGGAGTTCTAACTGTCGTAGTTTGGGAGGCAGCAGGACCCAGTCAGCTCACCATCATGGAAGACATGGAAATCCCTTCGTTGAGTCAAAGCTTAGATCTTGATTTAACTGAGATGCTGTGAGGTGGCATAAAACAGACTGTACATGCAAGAAACCCTTTCAAATATCTCACAACTCAAAGTGAGGAGCGGGCAAATGTTCCTTAGAGTGATGTCAGAGACTGATAGATGTCTATAAAAAGAGCCTCAATGAAGCGCTTGTAGCCAAAGCTGCTAATAGGAGGTAGGGTGTCCTCACTTCCTTTCCAGCTAGAAAATGCACATTTTTTTTTTTAAAGATATTTTTTCGGCACTAGTGGCCTTTATTTTTTGACAGTAGGCAGACAGGAAAGAGGGGTAGAGAGAGGGGGAGACATTCGGCAAATGTCGCCTGTTCTGGAACTCGAACCCGGGACAGCCGCTTCAAGGATTGTAGCCTCTACATATGGTCAGCGCTTAACCCCTACACCATCAGCGCCGCACCCTAGAAAATGCAGTTTTGTTGATTATTTTGGCCCAAGTAAAACCGGTTTAATTTTTGTTTTTTAATGGCTATTAAACAATTTTAAAGAACTGAAAATTTAACAAGGTGTGAAAATGCTAATTCTATAGCCATTGTGCCTGAAGGAGGTGCTGCTTTTTTTTTTTTTTACCCTTTCAAGGTGTTCTCCCACATATTTTTTCCACCACAAAAAACATACAGATAAACAAAAACATATAAAATAAAAACATGAGTTTTGGACGAGGATATAAATTTTAAAAATGGCCCATTTTCTTACTGTATGTGAGTCTGATGGTAAACACTCACCCCTACCATATATGGGCAGTGATGCAGGGAAGCATATACTTATCCAGAACAAGTTCAAGTGTGGAGGGTGTCAGAATAAAATAAAACTTTTATGTTATTTTAAATATGTAAGGAAAAATAAACAGACTTTTAATATCACATTGTATTTAATTTAACATAGCTTATCTTAAAACAAAGACTGTAATAACAAATGTGTTTTGGTTATTATTGATATCTGGTCAGCAAATTTACCTGACGAGGTAAAGACATTTCTGCCATAATCCATCGTTCCCAGTCATCCCAGAATATTTTCTTATTAATCATATTTACATTCCTTCTATCGTCCACCTATTCCTTCTCTATTTTCCCCTCATAGTTTAAAGCTTACACATTCAAAGGCATCCAAGAACCTCCCTCCCTTTAGTTGCCTTTCTTTCATCAGCCTCCATCCATTCCTCCACTGATGGAGATTTTCCTCTTTTATCCCAGCTACAAAGACTCATTCTTCCCTTTCTCTCTTTTCTGATGGAATTGGCATAATTTCTACATCTCCTATTAATTACCTTTTTTACCCGAACAAAATATTAACTGGTCTAAATAGAATGCCCACTTTCTGTCTTTGGCTGTAATTTGTTGTGGCAGGAAGATATGTTTTCAGCTACTTAAACTCCTGAGTGTTTTTTGTTTTTCTGCAGCAAATGGAGTAAACCTGTACTTAGAGATCCAATGTCACTTGAGACCTACTTAAGATGCTACTGGCAATACACTGCTTTTGAACAAAAAAAAAGTTAATTTGAGTTAAATGTAGCTGTTAGAGAAAATGTCAACAGAAATGTTTGAAAGCAGGCAGAATGGTACTTCACAGATAGACAAGATGCATAGATACTGGCACACACAAACACACAAACACCACATGGCACAACTAATGGAGGTGAGAATAAGAGGAAGAGAAGAGAGAAATGCAACTCAAACACAGCAGGATTTATCCACAAACCCACGCAGTCCAAACCTGTGTTTCTTTCCCTGCCACCCACATACACCAGCAGCATTTCTTTAAATTGTTTGTCTTCAAAAACTAAACCCCTGACAGAGGCTCAAAACGGGATTTGATCAAAGAAGTTTCACACACATTTAAGACCACAATGCATTCCTTCTTGCCAACATTAATGATCACAGTGGCATAGCTAAACTTAATAGGGTTACCAGAGTGATACTTTTCTTTAACTATAAACCCGTTCAATATTGTTTTGTTTACCTTTAAAAGTGCAGAACTTTTATAAATGTAGCCTTCAGTTAAAGGTCAATTTTAAATTGATATGAATCATTAAAGATTTTGTGGCTGATTTCGGTTTTGTTGGTTTGGGCCTGACCTGTGGATTCCCAATCTTTGTTGGTTCCGATATCTGTTCATGAACTATGATGAGAATAGAAAATGTTGTCTAGCCTTCCGCGAGGGGTCATTAATTATTTTTTATGCACAGAGGCAATTTCACGCTGTGGTTGTGAGAGCATTCACTGTAAAACAGCATTTTAAAATAAAACAAAATTATGACAGAGCTGACTTCTTCAACTCATTTGCGAATTATATCACTTCTTTACAAGACTGTGATTCAACAAAAGTGTTTTTAGTCAGAGGCTTATTCAGATCAGCTGCAACAAAGACTACTAAGGAGATCCTTTTTACCCACAGCCATCACCATCTATAATGAGTCCCCGAACAACACTTTAATAGTTCATGGTACTACAAATCTATCTTCTTTGGGGCTAGGTTTTTTTGTATTTTAATTGAACTGAATTAGCTATTCAAATTCAATTCAACTAAAAAAAACTTTATTAATCCCAAAGGGAAATTAAGTAGTGAATTGGTGCTAATTAAAATGACTAAAGTAGCAGTCCCTGTGCATATTCCCTTGAAATTGTAGACTTTTGTATTACATCAAAAATGTATAAAAGTCTACAAATTTATAAAAGTCTACAAATATTTCACAATCCAGCATGGATTCTGAACACTCAGAAGGATAAAATAGAGAACATTTGCTGCACTCTGTTCAGCCTTCCAGTTATCTCCTGAAAGTCTTGGTCTCTCTTGCAGCCACAAACCACAGACATATTTCAACTTGCCTATGTATACACTTCCTTTAAAATAACATCTTACATTGTTGTGCTTCCACTGATTTCATTCAACAACTCTCTGATACTGAAAGAAGCTAACTTTGAATCTTCCTATATCAGTAACAATTTCCATACCCGAAGAGTGCTTTTCTTACTGCAAACAGGTAGCACATAGGGGCAGTTCATTTTAGAGGGTACCAGTCAGGGCCAGTCAAGTTGACATTTGTAACCATTTTCCAGCCAATTTCTTCATACATCTCCAACTTTATATATACATTTTTTAAGCAGGAAAATAAATGGTAATTTAATTAATGTTCTTCTAAAGAACTGTAATCTGTCAATACATTTTAAATTTACTTCAGCTCATAAAAGATTCCCCACCCAAATGTTTAAAACTTGACAATTTTGAAAAAAAATATGCCAGGAATAATTTAGCCTGCTTTCTGCTACTCTTTATGTGCCACCATTAATTTAACCTGGAAAGCCTCAAAAAAGGGAGAAACAACGAGATAATGATTAGCAGGTTTATTAATGAAAATTATCTATTTGGCGCTCAGACCCTGGAGGAGGACGTGTAGTCTGAGGATGACGTGAGCTAGAAAGGCCATTTTAGGATTAGGATTAGGTACGTCTTCCCCCCCGGGAATCCGATCCTGGTGGTAGAGTGACCTGAAGAAGTTTGTAAGGAATGGGAGCCAGATGGCTGAGAAAGGGGAGGAGGAGGGTTGAAACTCAGCAACGAGCAGTGTCTTCCATGATGAAGGTCTTTAAATACAATGTCTTGGGAGATGATTGGACGAGGAGAAGAGCGGACCCATCTCTGATTGGAGCGCTATAGAGGAATAACCAGACTGAGTCTTCCATGTTGAATTTTCGTTAAAAACTCCATTATGCATAAATAGCATTCTACACATAAGGAATACATTTCACTGTTACTGTATTTTAATGATTTCATATTCATCAACTATTAAATCTCTGCCATTGCTGTAGCTTCCCTATCTAATTGCCTCAGTAATTAGTTGCACACAATGTTTCTAAGCACTGCTGATTTAAATCACTATTTTAGCTGGTAGTTTACTGGATAGCAAAATATTGAGATGGGTACTGATTTTAACCAGGTACTTCATTTAAAAGCCACAGGGGGACAACATTTTGATTAGGTCTAAAAACAACAGCATATTGGTGGTTACACAATCCTTCTGCTGCTATGCTCGCCAAACCTCAGTAATCAAGCCTGAAACTGAGTGGTACTTCACCTGATATCTCAGGGGCAAGCATAAAAACAAATATCTCCAGCAGGAGCCCACAGGTTCAGAGAGGTCAAGTACTGTGTGAGGGGTGGTAGAAGTGTTTTCTTTTAAATAGTTAGCCTCTGCTGACGGTATTCAGAAGCACAGTAAAATTATTGGCATTCTGTAGATGGCCTGCACAGCAGTCTGACAACATTGTGGAGTGGGACAAGTGACCGCAGAATGTTTTAGATCATAGTTCTGGTATAAATCACACCACTTCAGACCTTCTTAGATCCCTTCATTCACATTATAAGGTCCTGCAATTTTATCCTGTCATTTTAAGATATTTATTGCAATAATGATAATTGTGAAAACAAAAAAGTATTTAAAAATTAATCTCCACCCTTTTGGCTATAAATGAGCTCTACAAGCAAAAGTTACTCTAAAAATAAAACCTAACCATTATCCGATACACGTTACATTTGTTGCAAGTGGTGCAATTGTACTGCTAAACAATGAACAATTATTGTGTTCACAATTTTTTTAAGTACATTAATGTTTATTGATGCTTGCATGAAACCAACAATTGAAAAAACAGTTTAGAAAAAATATCAGTCCCAAACATGTGCTCCGTTTCAGGGATTTGCAAACATTATTGGAGTTTATAGTTATCACACTAAATCACATTTCTTAATATAATGCCTTTTCAACCAAAAATGATGAACAATAATTGTCCATCCCTAATTATGTTATACAAATTTGACATGAATAGAGGTCAGAGGTTTCAAAAGAGTTATGGCTGGGGGCAGAGGATCACCTTTCAGCAGAACAACGAGCCAAAACATAAAGCTAGATATACAACAAAGTGTTATAGATCAAAGCCAAATCAGCTCTGCCCAAATCTAAAAATTAAATTTAGAACCTGTGACAAAACTTCCAAAGTGAAATTCAAAAGTGCTATCCGTTCGGTCTGACAGAGCTAGGGCTTTTCTGCAAGAATAATGATAAATAAATAAAAACATTGGGTGTGCAAAAATTGGTAGAAACATAGGCTTACCCCCAAAAGACTTACAGTTGTAACTGCAAGGAAAATGTGCTTTTACAGCGTATTAAATAAGGAGGGCTGAATACAAAAAACATAAAAATCTGCAAACTAAAAATCATTTTTCTTGCACTAGTTAATATTGATCTCTCATATGAAATATCATTAAGGTACATTGAATTTTGACAACTTTACAAAAATGTGAGAAAGTTCAAAGAGTTGGATATTTGTAAGCCACTGTAAGCACAGGAAAATGTCAGCATAAAACACAACATCTTAATGGGGACATAATGGGTATATGGCTACATTTGCACTGAGCTATAGAAATCTGCTTGGTATGAGCAAAGCCTAAAATAAAAACATTGTGAATGTTTACATGTGTGGGGTGCAATATTTAAACAATACCTAAATACATTACAAGTAGCTTTTGGACATATAATTACATATGTTTGCTTGAAATGTCCATAGTGTCAAAATATAGATTTAAATATTTGATCCAAGAGTGACTGAACCCACAAACTCTAAAACAGAGGGCCTTAGTGTGCTTACATTAATCTAGTCTATATAATTCACACCAGTTTACAAATACAAAAGAACCATATGCAAGACAACGGTCCAAACAGAGACCATACCAGAAGATGGACAGGGGAACTGATAACTGAGAGTGGGCGAAAGGCCATACCCTGAACTGCCTTTAACAGATGGTAAAGGGAAGAGTGTGTGAAAAATGTGGATGTGTGTGCAAGCATGAATTATAAAACATAAAACAACTTTTGAGTGACATGTAAGAAAAGCTGCCCCACTGCAGATAGTGAAGTGGGGAGACTTCAAAAGGCAGCCAGAAAGAGGGAGATAGATATTCTAGTGATGTTAAGATCAAAACTTTAGAAGGAAAAAAAGATAAGTTGGCTGCTGGTTTAACTGGCAGAATGATTGACAAACAGTCTGATAGACACTAAAAGATATATGGTAGAGCTTACATGAAGCCCATCATAGCTGTAAGCACAGAGAAAAAAAAACTGAGGTCAAAACAACCAGAAAATACAGCCAACCAAATGTAAAGAAAGGGCTTTAGAAGACCATCGTGTCACTACATGCAGAAGAAAAAAAAAGATTAACTATATTCAAGAAAACAGTGAGCTGTAATTAAAAAAATATGCTGTAATGTATCAACTGCAGACAATAATTTAATTTGTCAGAAAAATACAATGTTCCCCCTTTATCACAAAGAAGAGCAAATGTGCTTTAGAAAATCCATAAAACACAAGGAGATAACAGCAGAAGAAGAATAGAGCTTTTAAGCTGTCGGGAGGTTTTCACCACCCTAAAAGCTTGGTGGTCTCTTAAAAAGTCATGTTATTGTTGCACAAAGCTGAAATTAATGCATCAAAGACGGTGTTTCTGCCCAACAGCAGCTAGTTTATTTAGCTTGTTGGTTTTATTGAAAGTTGACCTCTCTCTGTTTGGCCAGTTCATCTGAAAAGTAAGTCGGTAATTTATTTGCTGTCCATCAGAAAAGAGAAAAATAGCTCTGGTAAATTTTATGAAGCATATTCTTGCATATTTAAAAAATATTTTAAAGGTTTTTGTCACCTGAGGCTTTGCATGGGTAGATTTGTTTTGGCCCACAGGCTCTAAAGACAGTGGAGATGGTTGTGGACTTCAGGCAGAACCCAGCCCCACCTGCCCCCATCACCCTCTGTGACTCCACAATTGACACTGTGGAATCGTTCCGCTTCCTGGGAACCATCATCTCCCAGGATCTCAAGTGGGAGCCAAACATCAGCTCCCTCATCAAGAAAGCCCAGCAGAGGATGTTCTTCCTGCGGCAGCTGAAGAAATTCAACCTGCCAAAGACTATGATGGTGCACTTCTACACAGCCATCATTGAGTCCATCCTCACCTCCTCCATCACCATCTGGTACGCCGCTGCTACAGCCAAGGATAAGGGCAGGCTGCAGCGTGTCATTCGGTCTGCTGAGAAGGTGATAGGCTGCAGTCTACTGTCGCTCCAGGAACTGTACACCTCCAGGACCCTGAAGCGGGCAGGGAAGACTCTGGCTGATCCCTCCCACCCCGGTCACAGACTCTTTGAGACTCTCCCCTCTGGCAGGAGGCTGCGGTCCATCCGGACCAAAACCTCACGCCACAAGAACAGTTTTTTCCCATCTGCCACCAGCCTTGTTAACAAAGCCCGGAAACCACCCTGACACTCTCCATTTCACCCACACCCCCCCTCTTTTTGCTGACAGGACACCTGTAACCTGTAACTCTATGTGTTACATTAACGCTCAGCTTGGACTCCTGCTTTACTTGCACTGCCATACTTGCACAATAATCACCTGCACTGTTGTATTGCTCTTGCATCTTATACTGCTCTATATTTACTCTCACTCACTTAAAACTGTGCACATATATTTATATTATATTGTAGATATGTTTATACTGTTTAATTTGTACTGTATTGCACCAACTACGCCAAAACAAATTCCTTGTATGTCCAAAAACGTACTTGGCAATAAAGCTTTTCTGATTCTGATTCTGATTATGTGTGCAATAAATAGGTCATCCTTAAGATGTAAAAAAGCTTTTGCAAAAAACACAATTAAGCACGTCTAATGAATATGATCACCTACTCGACAAAAACAAATCCAGCTACAATAAGTCATGAAATACAGGCAAATCTCAAAAAATTTGAGTATTATTAAATGAAGACTCAAGATTCTGTTTAACAGAAAAAAATGTAAATACTTAGCGTGTTAAAAACAGAATTAGATTATTCAACAGAGATTCCTTACAAACAAACTTTTATTTTATTAGTTAAAACACAAAACACATTAGGACAGCCTTAGAATTAGATGAGAACAAAAACTTCAAGTGTACTAATCAAACTTGGACTGGATTATTCTATACTGATTAATCATTCTTAAATACACAGTTTGTGATTTATTTTTGTCCCCAATAGTTCTGAGCCTGGTAAAGAGGACCTGGAGGAGCCGGACGCTGAATGACCTGAGGGTGCGGGTGGAGGTTTGGAGTGGAATGAGTAGATAAGATGGACTATGGCCACCGATGCATTTGTGGGTGAGCAGAATAATTTTATATTGGATCTGAAATAGGACTGGGAGCCAGTGAAGGGAGTATCTTCTATCATCTGCTGGTGTTGGTCCATTGGGTTCTATCAAGTCTGAAATCAGCGTGGCCACCACCCTGAAAGGTTTAGAGTACCTCATGCTTCCTTCAGCTGACAAGCTGAAGGAAGCTGATGGATATGCTGATATCATTTTTCAGCAGGGCTTGGCACCTGCCCACACTGCCAAAAGTACCAATACCGGCTTTAAAATCCTTGGCATTACTGAGCTTGATGGCCCAGCAAACTGGCCTCACCTAAACCGATAAAGAGAAGCGGCAAAACGAAGATGAGAAACATTAAAGCCAACAGGGTAGATAAGCTGAAGGATGCTATTAAAGCAACCGGACCTTCTTTAACCCATCAGCAGAGCCACAGGCTGATCGCCTCCATGCCACGCAGCACTGATGCGGTAATTCATGTAAAGTGAACTTCAACCAAGTATTGCATGCATATATAGTACATAGACATAGTTTTTCAGTATGTGTACATTTCTGTATTCGATATCCTTTTTATTGGTCTGATGTAACCTCATGTAATTTTCTGAGAAAGTGCATTGTGGATTTTCGTTCACGGTAAGCCGCAATCAACAAAGTTAATTAAATAAATGGTTAAAATATAATATTATGTGTGTAATGAATCTATATATTATGAAAGATTTACTCCTGGACCTAAATTACTAAAACAAATTAACTTGTCCATCATACTCTAATTTACTGAGATGAACTGAGACCCTGTTTGGGAAAACTGAGGTTCAAAGGCTCTGCTCTCTCCCACAGTTTTTAGAGATCCATTAATTGGCAGGAAAACATTACTGTTTGCATGTCCACAGAGGTCCTGCTTATTTTATTTTTTTAACTGTGCTGACTGGTAAGAAGCCTCCAAGCCAGCTCTTTGGATCTTTTTTTTTAACAGTGGTATGTTCACAGCACCAAAGATTCTGTTGGTTCTAATTTAAAGAGGTAGTTTGTCCCAAAACTAGGTCTCAAATCATTACTTGAATTATTCAAGTAATTCCATCAATACAATTCCTGGAGTCCGGACGGGTGGTTATTTATGTTGCACAAAGCAGAAGGAGAGCACTCGCATGTGCAATGAAATGAGAGTGAGGTTGGATATATAGAAGGCACTGTTTAATGTGCCTCGATTTAAATGTGCTGGTTACCTTTTTGATAGGTATTGTGTAATTATTTTTGATGTCTTCTCTGTTTTACACAACAAAACCAGAAGATTGTACCTTGGCTCTGAAGTACAGTTCTATGGTATGACATAATGCTATTTTCATGTTTAAAAAAGTATCCTTAAAAATCCAGAATGCAATATGGTACACTTTATGTATTTTTTGTTTGTGACCATTCTTACTACAGATGCCGCTAATAACTGAACTGATGTTTAGTCAACCAGAAAGGGTTGAGCTTTTGACATGTTTATGTTAGAACTTTTTGTTGTAGCTGCACATACATCCTTTGCTAGACGTGCCGTGTTATTGCATTTGAAGCAATAAAATGTTGAATAAAGTCACGCGCAAACAAGAAGAAATGTCTGATGGAGAGCTGCGATAATGTGCACAATAGTTGGAGCAGCCCATTTACGCCGGGTTAGCACCCTTACGCCTTGTGACCTATTTTAAGAGGAAATTAAATTTGATTTTACCAGTGATGACACAGCCTTATAAATGTAAACATGAGTCAGTGGACTTCCACACTTCCAGCATAAATGAGATGCCTACATGGGAGTGGAAACCACAGTACACGCATAGCTAAATACACAATTAATTAACGGAATATTCCATGGAGAACAACATTACAAAAATATCTGATAACTGTAGCCAAAGTGAGATAATAAAATATATAGATCACCTTTCCCATGGGTTGAGGTGTGACTTAGTTGTATTTAAAGAGGGGACACCTTTGTCTTTAATTGTGGCAGTTAGGCCATCAGTGTGTTTTACTGTTCATGCCGCTTCTGCCACTGCTGACAGTCATTCTAGCATTAATGCACGTTTGGCCTTATGTAAATTAATTCAGAAAGTGATACTCATTAAATAGATTCACTACACACAGTTGTAAGAATTAATTAATATTCATCAAGAATTATAATTTAAAATAATAATTTGAAAAATATTAATTTCTTAACCAAAAATCATCACTTACAAATAGAAATCAGAGATATCCTCTGGTGTTGTGATTATGTGCTCAAAGCTCTTTAATAATTACAAATCATTGACCAAAACCACAAACTGTCACTGTTTATTCAACCACTTCACCGAAGGTGGGGGAACTTCAACCTTGTTTTGACAGATAAATCACTCTTGCACGAAATAAACACAATCGCTTCTCTTAATTATATATATGAAGATTTATTGAAGCCAAATAATTCTGATATACCATTATTCTGGTCCAAAACCTTCACCTAACTAACAAGTACTGTTCTACACAAAGGGAATAACAATGACTACCTAACAATAATAATAAAAGAAATATATATATATATATATATATATATATGCATTTAGTGTCTATGAAGATCAAACCAGCAGTTTATGGACAAAATGTGTAATTTGGGTTAAATGGAAAGAAATCCTCCTGTCGTGTTGATGTCTCAATCGCAGCTGATGAAACGGTGGGGCCACGCCCCTTTAGCCATTATCAGCTGATCGCCCCAAATCTTGACAAAAAGTCATAAAACTCTGAGGCGGGGTCTCAAAGGAAAATCTCCAGCAATAAAACTGGAACAAAGAGTGGTCGGGCGAGGGCCAGACCGCAGCTGCCTTGAATGAAAAACTTTTAAAAGTCCAACTTCTAACTCCTGGATGATTTGGGATCAGCCAGACAAAACATTAACCACGCACAATTCAGCAGCGCTTGCGCAGCAAATAAAAATACAGTTCAGCATAACATAATTCAATCAGTATTGCATGCAACAAGTTAATACCTTAGATTAACTACTGGTGATCCTACATCAACTTAACTGCCTCATCCTGCCCAGACTTCTAAATGCACCTTTCCGGTTTAATATGAAAAGAACAAAATTACTTTGAAGTTGATTTCTTCTCTCCATCGGTTGAGGCTGGATCAGGTCTGAAGAAAAGGAGGGGAGGGGGATCACGCGTCTGTGATCAAATTAAAGATAAAAAAAAAAAAACAGTAACTTGTCATCCGTCCAGGAGGGGAAAATATGAAGAACCTTTAGTCGACTGCATACACAAGGAGGAAACTCTTCCCCTTGGACATAGAACTTCTGTAGGTTTTCACCTGCGCCGGTTGTGGCGCGGTCTTCGATTGACAAATAAATCCTCTGATCTTCTCGTATCAGACAGATTTCCAGCTTTCAAGCTCTTCCAGGAATGGCCTGTTGAGCTGCGCATGTCAAAATATGCGACCAAAATAGATTACCCCAACACAGTGATAATTTGGGTATTTATATAGGTTGATTATGATGATAATGGCTTAAAACCAATGAAAATCCAAGATCCAGTTTCTCCTAATGAAAAGTATGTCCATATTCTGAACAGTGTATGCACTCAACACTTGGCCAGGCCTCTTTTTGTATGAATTTCTGCATCAATGCAGCATGGCATGGAGGCAATCAGTCTGTGGTACTGCAGGTTGCTTTCACAGAGCCCTTCAGCTCAAGCGCAACCAGACACTTTTACTCTTGCAAATTATTTCTAAATGAAATGTAAAACTTAATATGATGTGAGAAGAGGACTTTGGACAACTGAGCAACAGCCCAGTCCTTTTACCCCTCAGCCCAGATAAGACACTTCTGACCTTATGTCTATTTTAGATGTGGCGAAATACAAAAGATGTGACACCTTGAATGCACTTTCCTTTACAATCTTTTCAAGGTTGTAAGAGAGAAGTTACTTATGAAATATTGTTTATCACACCTTTTTCTTCCATACAACTTTCCCTTGATATGATTGTATACAACACGCCTGTTTTTAGGCTATTGCTTCTTGTGGTTTGCAGTATCTGTCAAGTCAGCAGTCTTTCCCATGATTGTCTAGGCCATAACTTGAGAAGTGCCAGTAATTTATTAGCTGGGGTTCAAGGTTATTTAAATAGAATAATGTCAATAGTAACATACCATGGATAAAGTTTACTTACAAGGTCACTTAAGATATTTTTATTTTAAAAAGCACAAAAGACCACCCTAAACACTAGACAGAGCCTATATAATGGCTTTCCATAATTAGTGATTTATTGCCTATTTGTGCCTGAGTTCAACGATTGTTTTGAGATAAAGCAAACACTTACACACAAACCTACACTTCACGACAAAAGGTGCTATCTAAACTAATGCACTGCTAAATGTGATAAAAGTGTTAGATGAAAGGCAGTGAGGGACATTTAAGTAAGGGAAGACTGAAAAATAAGGAATAAATCTGTAGTGACAGCTGCATGAGACTTGAAAGAGAAGCAGATAATACATTGGAAAAAAAAAGACTTTTACATGGTGCTAAGCCTGAATGTGATTGTTGTAACAATGCAGGCTTATCAGTTGTTTCCTTCGACTGTTCTTCTATTTTATGATTAACTCATTTGAGAAGATGCGCTCACATTTTTATCTTTATGAAGTTTTATTGTGGATCTTTTTTATCAAAACAATGGGAAAAATATATTGTAAACATTTCACATTAAACGTTACAGATAAAGCGGACTGACTATGCTTTTGAGGCTTTACTCTTGGTCTTGGTGGCAACACCATTGAAATATCACAGAAAGGCATGCAAAATTCAAACTATGCTTAAATGTCTGATTTCAATCAAATGTAAACAACTTTATTTGAACTCTACCTAAAAAGAGTCATTCAAAACCCAAACAGAAGTCTACCAGAAGCCTCTTGTAGGCTGCAAAAAGCATGTACAATCCTAGCAGTCGGTGCAATTAAAAGAAATGTCACAGAATGTAAAACTTGTTCTGACAACAGGAATGGGCTAGTATGATAACTATAAGGTAAAAACATAGTTGTTTTAAGCAATTACAGTATTTAGACAAAAATTGTGAACAAAAACATACCATGATTTTATAGCTTATTTAAAAAATTAAAAAACATTATATCTCCTGCAGCTAAAATACCAACATATTTATTATTACACCTCTAATAATTTCATATGCATAGAATTGAGCAAAACGTTGGCTGCCTAACAGTCATGCTGTTTCTAACATCATGACTACCAGTGTTTTTGTGACATGAAATCTCTGAAGACAGCCAAATTTGGCTGTCCTGTAATTAAGGGAAAAGTCTATCAACCTTCTTTCAGCTAGCTGATTGGCAGTGCACAGCAAAAGGGGAGAGGGGAAGCACGAGAAATGTCCGGTCACTCTATGACTTTCTCTGGCATCTCGTTAAAAGGGTTTTAAACTGTGCAAGCTGTGAAGAATATGATGGCATACTTTTGACACTGATAACAAGCCCAAGCCCAGCTATCCATGAATAAAAAATACTCCAATCGCATGAGACAAAATACAAGAAAATGTTTAAAAAGTTCCCTTTTGCTATAAAACTTTTTCTTCACACTGAGTGTGTGTCAGGCAACAGCTGGAATGATAACATCTGATAATAGACTGGATGGAGATTGTCACGCTTTAATGTGAAATTTTCCAGGCTTACAGGTTTAAATCTCATTTATAGAAACATTTATGAGTTGTTTAAAGTCTGAGATTGGGATAATAATAAAAAAAATAAAAAACTTCAAGAGTCTCAAAGGTCAACCTGAAAAGACACCATCTTCGAAATAGTGGTGCAGGCCAGTCTTTAAAATGAAAGATTTAATCTCTGTTAGATTATCCCTATAAAGAAAGGGTAGACAGAGAAGATGTCAGCGATAAAATGTCAGGGTCAAGCTTGTTTTTCTACACAAAAAAAGAAAGCCACAGACTGAACTTTACAAAAGACAGAAGCTCAGTATTCAGTGAATTTCAGGTAAATGGACACACAGATGTTTACGTTTTCAGCAATAAAAGTTATACAAACGTTTATCCTGCAGTATGACAAAGATATGGAAAAATCTACATTATCAATAAATACTATTATGTTACTTGGCTATGATATATAATTATATTTGATGGATAAAAGTACAGGAAAAGTGTTGATCTGATGTGTGAATAACATATTTTGTTTTTCTTTACTTGACCTTTTACCATCATTATTTTGACCTTTTTCATATTGATGTTTCATTTAGCCTGCAGGTCTCATTTTACTGAATTTTGACTCCGAATGAAATAAGTGTTAAAAAGAAAAAAACTAAACTTTCACTGTCAATTTATACCACTCATACCTCACCAAAAATAGGTCCTTTGAAAGAATATAAAATGTTTCTTCCCCACAGAGCAGCAACCCACTGGTAATAACGCTTTGAAACAATATAAAACCACTGATTGCTTTTATTCTGAGCCTTTGCTTTTATTGGCTGTTGGAACAGCCAAATTCGTCAATTGTTGCTCTGCGCCTGTTACAACTTTGAAGCTGCATAAAGACATTCTGCCATGATAATAATGTGCAAATTACTCCATTCAGAATTTCTTTTTGATTGAGAAATTGAGTAAATAAAACACTTTGCAGATAAGCGTTGGGTTTAAACACTGTTTGCAAAAGCAAAGCAAAATGCTTTTCAAAGCACTGAATGCAAAACTCATTTTTGTATGCTGGTAATGATGTTAGCCTCCAAATAGAAAGCATGTGTAATTTCTTTATTCTCCAGTCTGAGGTGTCCAATAATTTAACAGGAGAGACGGAGATCACATCAAAGTAATTAAAAAACTGAAGGTTCCTGGTCTTTTTGCTCTACTGCCGGCATTACAGTCAGGTTACCTCAAAATAAAATGCAAATAAATATGGTGTTCAGGAAAGAAAACTGCACATTCTTTGTATTTTCCCTCACACCCACATATAGACTACAGCCATGCCTTACCTTTTTTGCTTGCTGAACACAGTTCATGTACTGCTTGGCCAGGCTGGAACAGTGCAGTGTCTGCTGTGGGTTTTCTCTGTAGCATTCAAGCACCCGGGCCTGCAGCTCAGTGCACAGAGATGCGGTGTATCGGGGCCTGAAAGCAGAGCACAGAGAGAAGGGTCAGTAATTTAATTCTTCAGTCAATCTGAAAAAAATCACAACATAGATGCCTGTAATTATAAAATGATGTCTAGTTTAAATGAGATTTGTCTCTGTTCACAGACACTGTTGCAGCAACACCAACAACAGCAAATAATAAGTGATAAACACTTCGTTAGCAATTTATTGACGTGTACCAATCTCTGTTGTTCTGTTTAAACTGTAAAAACATTTGAGAGGCCTTTTGTACGTCTTAATTCTGAATAACAAGGGCCCCATGCCTTTTTCCAAAATCCCCAACTCTTTGGTTTAGAAACACGACATTCCTGTGTGTCACTTGTAAAATCTGGACATTATCTGTTATGTCTGTTATGCATTGAAGAAAAAACAAAAAAAGAGTCGGTTTTTTTTCACAAAATCACCAGCGCTATTAGTGGCATTTAATACTTTTTAAGTATGAGCTTTGTTTCTCAGAGTGTCTAGAAAGTTTTAATCAGAAATCCATGGCTTCCATGGTTCCCTTAAGTAGAATTATGAGTCAAAGAAGTGGCATCTGGGGTCTTCACGTCTCCATTAATAAAACTTTTTCAGGCTTTTAGACACATCTTTAGGGGGGGCATCCACAATTATTGGGGGGTGCTGCATTTAAATAAACTCAGCCAATATTGTACACTGTGTTATATTTTACAAGTACTTTATATTTCAACCAGCTGCTCCCTTAAGATGAATGCATCATGGCTAAAAACAGATCTAGAATGATCGAGAAAGCCATACATTATTCTATTTAATCTTAGTAAGAGCACAGTTGATAAGGTTTGTCCTCCCCGGAAATACTAAGAGATGCACAAAAAAAAAAAAGAGTCTTTGTCAGTGATGAAAATTAAACAAAAAATAAATAAAGGGGTAGTTATTTTTTTTATTCAGGCTTCTAAAACCAACATCTAAATTCTGGCTTTGATAGAAGGACAAACCAAATTGGCAATTGTTGAGCTTGTTAGAAACTGGAGTGACAGGAACACAAGCAACTTCCAGCTCATATCAATAAATATTAATAAAAAGCAAAAGAAAATGGAAAAATAAATTGTTCAAAATGAGACTGTTTGTAGTTTGCTTTAGTTGCAGTTGAACAAGCTATGTTAGCTTCAAAAGCAGGCTGTCTGTAGAGCGAGATGAATTATGCATCAAGCAAGCAGCTTAGTAGTCAATGTCAAACTTTCTTTTTTGGTTATCTGACTCGCACATTCAGTTTGTGTACGGCAACAAAGGCACACAATTCAAGCCACACCTACCAAGACATTTAGGCACATACACTCAGGCTCAAACCTTCACACAGGTACTCAATGCTAATCCTACAAGAGGGTAATCCTTGATTGCTCTGTCGCTTGTGGTAATTTAACTGCTGTTGTGACAGAATATGAAAAGGGAGGGATATGGATGAATACATTCACACACATGAATCCAATACACAGAAACACAAAGCAGATAGTACCGCTTTGAATTGGTTTGCTTTTTATTCAAGTCCTTATAGCAACAAATTATTGCTATTTTCTAATGCAACAGATTTGAATGTATTAATAATTTAGCTCAATTAAATTCCTTTCATATTCACCCTAATTTAATTATTATTGAGGTAATTTCATTAAATTTGAAGATATTAATATTGTTGCTCTCCCTCTAAAAATTGTATGACTTTTGCAGAGAAGTTTCTGTGTAAATGCAGAAGATGTTCCTCTAAGATGTAGGTTTATTTTACTGCATTACTTGCGCTACAGAAGTATGAATCTCATTTGACAAGTGCATTTATATAAACCCATACAATGACAGACCCAGGCTGCTGAACTCGATGATGATCTGGATGGTCCTCTTGAGTTTTGGATTTGAAGCACACAGGATTTTCTTCTTTCAACGCAAAGATCTGTGATACTTATGTATACAAGTGTTCAGTCTGAATGTAGAACAGTCCATAATTATTGTGATCAGCTACATAAAACAAATGTTCATCACTAGGCTTACCAAAACTAACATGAGTTTCAGCTCAGAATCCTAACCATGGCTTTTATAAATGGCCGGTATCAGAGTAGCTGACTGCACTGAACTTCTAAATCTATTGCTACTCTTCTCTATTATGTTTGCCACATCTTTAAAGCCATAGATGTTTTTGGTGAAAACATTTGATGGGATGAAGCCAAATTTGCACCACTGCACTAGAATTTATGTAAGCGCTACTAAAATGTCACAGCAATGACCTTAAAATGACATTAACCAATCTGTTGCTACGCGTTGGACACATATTGTCTGCACTAATAATGAATAACTCGCCTCATCAAGCTGAATCCTTAGAGGGGCTCCCACTTACAGCAGGCTCACCTACCTTTTGATGTATTTAGCCATTATTTTGTTGTCTCCTAGGTAGCAGTCACTGACTGTTTACTGCATCAAACTTTCCTTGAATATATATGTGTGTGTGGGGGGGGGGGGGGGGGGGGGGGGGGGGTCCTCCTGCTGTAGAACGACTATTCAAACTGCAGGTGGGTCAAAAGTGACACATAATTCAAAGCTGTTGCAGGACTTGTTCTACAAACTGAGCTTTCACATATATCAACCTACATATAACAGTTTTTGTAAAGCCAACATACAAAGCAAGAAAAGAAACCATGTGATAGTAGCTTTAGAAGGTGTGGGATTCCTGAATATGGTAGTGAAAGAGCTGCATGACCAAATGGATCAAGTTCATCCAGCTAACTGAAGGCAAGTAATGTTTAGCCTCACAGCACACACTGGGTAGGTTCATCAGTGATCAAAAACAGGTTGTGCTTCATATCTGCCAGTTTCCCGGATCTCATCCTGCAGAGCATATAAGCTAGTAATTGAGGATTTGGGGCTAAGCAGTTAATCAAATTCATCATTTGTTTTGCCTCCAAAAGGATCACAAAACGTCATTCTCAAAAAACAATTTATTACAAATAGATTTTTGCAAAATTAGAGCATGCATGCTCAAGGATCAAACGATCACCTGGCGATGAAAGGTTGACCAGTCTGGTGTGAAGTTCCTGCCCTTTAAAAGGCTAAACCCAGGCGTGCCGTGTTTCGAAAAGTCATAGCAAGTAATGATGGAAAAAAGACAAAAGAAAGATAAGCAGCAGCATCCCCCTGGCAGGCATGGATTGACGAATTGCCGATACAAAACATCTTCTCGTTGACGGCACCATTTCATGCCTGAAAAACATGGGAATTCAGCGACCAAAACTGCAAAGGTAGGAAATGGCTAATAGGAGAAATGAAAATGACCAGTGTTTGACAGCAGCAGCAGTGTTAAGAAAATAAAAAAGGTTGAATCAGTTAATTTTGTGTGGAAACACTTTGGACATAAACACACAAACATAGATCAAAAACACACGACGTGCATTTCTGAACCAGCTGTCAACACATCAGAAATGTAAACTCTGAGGGATCTATGAACAGTTAATACAGAAAATGCCTGGAATTTATGCAATATATGCCTGGAATTTACGCAATTTAAACACGTGTACGATCTTGTGGTGGCTTAGTGCACTACAATGTGAGCAAATTTGCATGATCAAACTTTGTGTAATTTGTGTTAACTTTGTGTTATTTGTTATTAGTTGTAACAATTATTATTACTGAGTTTAATGCATTGTTGTTCCAGATTCAATGAACAATCGTGTAAATAATCAACATTGACTTAAGTAACAATGATTATAATATTTTTCCACAATTGAGGAGCCATACAAGAAATCCAAAAAAGTGAAAGATGGTATAGTAATCTCAAGCAAGGGCAAATATGACAAAGGCACTTATGTAATGAGGCTAACAATATAGGATATATATAGGATTGACTTTAGGAACTTTATTGTATTTATCGAATGTAGAGTCTAAGCCAAGGCTGTAAAAAACATAGGTATGGATTGAAAGGACAAAACCTCCTTACATCCTTACTTTCAAATTTACCTGCAACAGGAATTTCATACCATAATACACATAACACAGGTCAAAGACAGAAATACAGAATGCAAGTGTAAAATGCTTTTTCTGTGCTAATAATAAATAATTTATTTTTGTATGAACATTCAAAACCAAGAATGTGATGAAAGCATGACCACTGCTTAACCTGTTGCCACAGTGTTACATGAAGGACTGTGAACTTAAATGTTTCACCACAGGATGTTCAGGCTGCATACAAAGAGCAAGAGATGGAGAATGAATTTGCGTTTAATTCAATAAGGAAGCACATGTTTCATCATGTCAAATGAAAAATTGAAGATGACCACTTGACATTCACACACACACACACACACACACACATACACACACACACACACACACACACACACACACACACACACACACACACACACACACACACACACACACACACACACACACAAACACACACACACACACACACACACACACACACACACACACACACACACACACACAGTCATGCACAGGCTTCGATGCTTGTACGCACAGCAACACCCAGACAACACTCAGAGCTGTACTCGTACCATGCCAGAAAGCAATTACAGATTCATGCCTCCTTCACATTTGAATGAGCTCAGAAGTTCCTACCTTCACCAACAAAGACACAACAAATGTGCACGCCAGTGTGTTAGCCTGTGTGTTATCTGTTCTTCACAAATCCAAAGTATGTGTGTGTGTGCACGCATGTGAAACTCTGTGCATACAAATAAGACTTGAGAGAAATTTCTCTGCACTGGCGTGTCTATTCTGCAGTCTTAGTATGTGTGGGTGTGTGTGCTTGCATGTGCAGTGGAGGGTAAAGCGACAGGATTAAACAAATCAGTGGTAGTGAGAATATTCATGAAGAGGGAAGTGAATGCAGCCTATCAGCGAGAAAGAGACCGGATGTGACAATGATGAATTAAATGATGAATAACCCTTGCAGTTTGCATTGACAAACAGTAGTTGATGGCAACCATCAAAGTCTACTTTTTACCTTTTCCTCATTATAAAAGGTGCAGTGCCACTAGGTGCACTGGAGGTAGTCAAACAGTTCTCCATGTTTACCCAGCAGTCAGGAAGTCAGGTTACTGATAAGGCACATGCAAGATCTGTTCTGCCCATTGATGATTGATGATAGTTTCCAACTTGTCCAACATGCTGGACACAGATACTGATGTAATATAGTAATACAATTCTTCATGGTACTGCAACAGACAGCCTTCCTCTGAAACACTGAATGTGATGTTCAATTAATTATGTAAACTATACGGTTAAGAGGCACTGAACATAAAGAGAATGTTTGTCATTAAGTAATTATCAGATTTCAAAGTGATTAGAATGAAACATACGTAATGTCAAACAAAGACATTCATGGGTTGAGAATGTGAGTCAGATTTACCCGTGTTCCCACATCTGTCTTTCACTTCTGCCAAACAGAATATTGCTGTTGAGAAAAGTAGAGAAAACCTGTCCCAACTGAACAATCGAGAGTGTCTTCTAAACCCTGAAGTGGATTAATCATAATTTTGGGTAACGATTTTGTCAGCATCAAATATTCGTTGTCATTTTTTATTCCCCTTTAGTCAGTGGAGATTCCCTCAACTCAACCTTGGGAGATTTCCCTGTTTTGGTTAAACTAATAACCCGCTTGCAGTTAGACCCACAGATCAGAACAACTTAGCTGTTCAACAAAGGAGTAACAGTTCCTTCGGTTCATGGATGATGCAAGGTGCTAGTTGCTAAAATCCTTTGTCCTTTCCTAGAAACAAGAATTAGGACCTAAAAAAAACTTTTCTTCTGGTTTCTGAGAATCCATATGTTGAAAGTTCATTTCTTAATAAAAAAATCTCTTTTTCTTTTTACAATTGGTGTGTGTCTTATTTAGGGTCAGTGGTTTGTGTTAGGTCTAAATTTCATGTTGTTTAGTTTGTTTCCTTTTATTTAGTATAATACATTGGTTGGGTAATAATATTGATCTGCGATTTTATCTGTGATTCGTTCTCAGCTATACTTACATGTGTTGATACTATTTATATTGATTCTAAATGCATTTTAAATACACATACATAAATCCCTTTAGTCATTTTACTTGGAATAAAAATTGATCAAAGGGAAAGCCAGGGTTTTTCCCTTGACTGTTTTATCCTAGAACATGACACTGTTAGTTTATGGACCTTATTCTACTTGAACATATCTCAGGCATGCCAAAGAAATGCATTCGCTTTGGGTAAAAAAAGGGCCTATATCTTTGTGAAACATGCATGAGGGATTAACAGTGTTGCACTAGAGATAGGTTGCATTGTGTTGAAATCAATAACTTGCGTCTAGATTTAACGTTTAGATTAATTTGAATAGTCGATGTAAGGCTTTGCACCTTGACAATATGTCTGTTCTGAATTACTCCCTAAGATTTCAAGATAACAGCAACAATAACCTCAAGGTATTAATCCAAATGCAGAAGGGAAAAAAGTAATTCTTTTTTTCTATTCAACACAAGAAACTTAGCAAGAGTGTTTTAATAATGGAATCTGAAGCAGAAAATTGCCTCTGCTAATCTGCACCAACTGCGTCGTTTGACTGAAAAGAAAGGTGAGCTCTTATTAGAACAACATTAGTCGCCCCAGCTAGTTTGATTGTTAACTTTTGCAGGAAAAAGGAGCAAAACAATACCCAAATTGCTTTCGGCAAAGTGGCGGTCGACAAAGATGCATGCAGAGTTCAGGGGAAAAGATTAGGAGGAAATCGTAACTTTCTCATTATTTTTGTGTCTCACCTTGGTGGTGTGTGGCTTTTTATTAAGAGAGCTCAAGCTCTTGGTTTTTGCGGTGCATGACATCGGGGAATAAAGTAATAATAAGAAAAAGAAAAGATCAAACGGGCGTAGCATTTTATTATTCTCCATGTCTGAGATGACATTGTTTGTGTTTGTGTGTGTGCTGGGAGGATGCTTATGGATGACAAGTTTTTGTTGCCTTAAACCCGCAGGTTTGGCATTCTACTTCCCTTTTTAACAATACACTGAATGAAAAGGACGAGAAGAGAGGATCAAAGATGTCATGGTTGGGGTGAGATCAAAAGAAACGACAGAGTAGGTATCTTGTACTGTAAGAGGCTTTATGAAGCTTTTACTTAGCAATCGCGCCATATCAGAACCACTAAATTAGTCTACAAAGTGTAATTTGGCAGACATGGGAATAATTAATCCAACCTTTTCTAAATTATGACACAAACTTAAATCCTATGTTCATATATTGCAATATTACATCCCTAAATATAATCTTAGCTCTGCAGAAACACAGTTCTATCTTGAATGGGAATAACATCCAGGAGTGATAGAAACCATTGGCTGCAGACAGAAAGAGCTCTGCTTCAATCTTTCCATGCTGACACATGAAATGCTAAAAACAGATGGAATTGATTGATAAAAATTTGCACTCAGTTAGCCAGACTGATTGATCCCTACCAGTCTGGCTTTGTGAGGACAGAGGAAAAGAAAGATTTTCAAGGATAAGGCCAGTGTTTCATTAAAACAGGTGACAAGCAGGAACAAGATAAGGGGCCCATGTGTTCGTGTGATTGGGAGTGACGTCTCATCGCTGATAACTGCTCAATCAAGAAAACTTGTGGTAGAACGACTCACTCAAGTTAGGAAGGATAAGGGCCTTCTATCAGTGTTCATCTTTAGCTTTCTGATTTCAGATAGAGTTTTCTGTTTCTCCATTTTGTTCTTATTTAAAGTTTTACTTAAAAAACTGTTTAGCATTTAAAGCCTTATGGCTCAAAATATATTTAGTTGTAAAATCGGGGCACAATACTGTGAGTACAGAATATTGTACTAGTTTTCTTTGTTCCCATTTTGGTCACTAGTTTTCAATTAGCATTAATAAAATGTATCATGCATCTTTCCATCTGATATTGCAACTTAAAAAGACCTTGTGGGTAAAATAGTAGCGAAAAATAAATCCTAAATGTTCTCGATTCAAACTGATAAACCAGCCACCACCTGATGTACCTTCAAATAACTATCAGCAATGGTCAAATACAATTTTTATTAGGGTTAGGTCACAGTACAACAAAAAACTGCACCTGTTATTGAGGTAATTCAGCTCCATAATACTAGAGATTAACAGAGATATTGGCTGTTGACAGGCATCAGATGATTTTCAGCTTAATAGGTCCTGAGAGGTGATCTGACACTGAAGAGGTTAAAAACCCAATTTTTTCCAATCAGTAAATGCATCATATGTAAGTGCTAATAACATCGGTGAGGATGCTGTCAATAAAAGAAGAAGACTTAAGTCAGTCATTTTCTATACCGCTTCTTCCATAGTGGGTCGCGGGGAAGCTGGTGCCTATCTCCAGCAGTCTATGGGTGGGAGGCGGGGTACACCCTGGACAGGTCGCCAGTCCATCGCAGGGGAACACACAAACAACCATGCACACACTCATTCATACACCGAAGGGCAATTTAGAGAGACTAATTAACCTAACAGGCATGTCTTTGGACTGTGGGAGGAAGCTGGAGTACCCAGTGAGAACCCACGCATGCACGGGGAGAACATGCAAACTCCATGCAGAAAGACCACCGGCCAGGAGTTGAACCCAAGACCTTCTTGCTGCAAGGCAACAGTGCTACCAACTGCACCACCGTGAAGAAGACTTAAAGTTACATATTTTTAGTATTAGTGCGGTGTTTGAAATGAAGACAGAAGAACAAAAATATAGGAACCTATTTAAAAGAAAATGTTCTACAGCATGTATGTAGTTTATTGAGGCTGTGAGAGGGTGAGACAGAGCAAGACTTTCAGCAGATAAAAAGGATGAACGGAGTGGAGCAAAAAAGCTCTGTTGTGTCCTTCAGAACGTTCAGACTCTCATAGAGCATGCTTGATTTAGAAATGTTGGCAGCATTTGGAAACCTTGGAGCTGTTGACAGGATCTACATTCTCTATAATATCACACAGGCTACTGCTTTAAACATGATAATTAATTGCTAATAAGATGCTAAGACAGTTTAAAATGTCATCTACATAAATATTTTGTTTTAAAATAATGGTGAGACCCTGTTACACAGTAACTGCACTCTAAAGCATCCTCCAAATATAAATTGAAATCAGCCTAAATCTGTGTCTGCAGGTCAAATATTTACCATAGATCAGAAATCGACCACAAAAACTTGATCAGCACAGGTCCATATAATGTAAACTGAAACTTTGTGTGATGGGAGCAGTAATCAAAACCAAGCAAGCTAAATGTAATAAAACCAAACACAGATCATTAGAAAAACCAAAAATGTTAACAAACATAACCAAACATAGTTTGTCATCATCAGCATAAAGCACACTGTTCATTTATACTATCATAAATTACTCAGAATTCTTTATTTATATCCATCTCTATTTTACTTGGCACAGACAGTGTTTTCATTAAATCTTCACATAGGGTTTAGACATTTGTGAGTAAAGGTATGATCAGAACATCCCTTAAACTGTAACCCGCAACAGTACTAACCTTTTAAGACCTTATAAGACCAAATATTACTTTGTTTCAAGTGAGCTTTGTATGTTTTGACTCTTCAAAACCCACAGACCTGAACCGATTGGTAAATCTGTCCAGTTAATTTGAACAGAGAGGTTACATAATACCCTCCAGATTGACTCTAGACCACTGAGAATGTAAGTGACTGCAGTCTTCTGGATCTGTTTGCCCACAGTGCAGACAGATCTAGTTTCTAATAATGACTAGCAGGCTACTAATCTGGACGGCAAAGAGATCCTTAACTTTCCCTTTCACTAATTGAAAATGTAACCCCAAAACACAAAACAAACATTCACTTAAACACGGTAGATGAAACAAACTTCTGTGAAAGTAGAGTTTAAACTGTCAGGCCACAACAGTCACATTTGGGATGAATCCTCACAGACACCAGAGGTTCACTTAGATTCTGTCTGTGCTAACACCTTAAGAGTAACGAGGTTCTTTAAGAGGATTAATGGATTTCTAGATCTTAAGGTAAGCCCTGCCAAAATGTTGTGCTTTCTCTGCAGTCAGGTACTATTTAGGCAATATGCGTAGCATGGACACCCCAAGGCAAAACTAACGGATAAACTCCTTATGGCAAGTCGACCATGCACCTAGTGTGTGATGTCTCCATATGAAGACAATATTTTGATACAGTACCTTATGAAGTATAGGAAAAGTGAGGAAATAACCCGGGGGCTTCAATCTATTTATCGTCAATTGTACAAAGTACCCGAGGTGTGTCTTATCTTCACTAAAGCTTTGCCAAACATTTAGGCCAAATATTTCATTTTTGGCATTAGCCAATGTGTTAGCTGGTATATGAGGAACTGGTAAACAAGTGTGCTGGGGAAGATACACAAAGGAAGAGGAAGAAAAACAAAACAAAAAAAATCCAAAATAGACTGACAGAGATCTGACATGATATTTTTCAGAAAGCTAAATAAATTTTCTTGTCTTCCCAATTTGAATTCAGAGATGCACTGAGAAACTCCCTGTTGACAAGAATAGACAGTATTTTTAGCTTGATTAGACCTGACCGGTTAAAAAAAACTCAAAAGTATCTTCTACAAATTTCTGTTACGGAGAGAAAGAGGATCAAGTCAGGCACTGAAAATTAAGTTAGAGGAAGCGCAGACATTCAGCAATGTATTTTAAAAGAAACTACATTTTCTAAGATATTTAATTCAGACTGCAAGAAAGAGAGCGAGATCTATAGGAAGAAACTTGTGCCATCAGAAATTAAATTTAAATTGCTCAGTCTGAAAATGTATTTGCATAACTTTAAATTAAATGCATTGGTTTGAAAATGAATTTCACTAAACTAAAACTAAATTTAATGGTTTGAAACAAAATTTGTTTGCTTTGAAACTGAATTTAATGGCTTGAAACTGAATTAGTTTGCTTTGAAACTGAATTTAAAGGTTTGAAACGGAATTTGTTTGCGTTGAAACTGAATTTAATGGTTTGATACTGAATTCATTTGCATTAAAAATGTATTTCTTGTATTAAAAATTCAGTTTGACTACTTGACATGTTCAGGTCTAAAATTCAAGTTCAGTTATAAAAAAATGTTTCAGGTTAAACTTCCTTTATGGCATGTTGAGCTGGAGCAGTGCAGCATACATGAGCTTGGCGGATGTCAATCACCAAGTCAAATAAGCATCTATAAGAAGCATCATGTAAACAAATGATGGTCAAACAGTAACACTTATGCTACCTGTAGCTACTAGCTAAACATGCCAGATTAGCATAGTATGCCGCCGGTGTTACGTCAGTCTGCGTTTCACCTCCCCCACCTCAGCGTAACTTCCGTTGCCTAGCAATTGTGTTAAGCACAGAGCTGTGAAACTGAACAAATTGAGCCAGAAGGTTAATACCGCTGTATGCACTGTAAATAACTACACGATTTTTATTTAACCTTTTACATATTGCTGATGGTTTATAATCCTATTTTGTTTAAAATGTTCTTGTTTTATGATCTTGTTCATTATTCAGCCATTTAAAATGTTCAAAATAATTTTTGTGTTCATAGATATAAAAATCTAACACTAGATAAAATACATTGATGACAAATATCATTTGTTCAATTTGTTTGTAAAGCTTTTAACAACTTGAACACTAATATATTAACTTTAGGAACATGTTTTAAAGCAGTTTATTTGTATAGCATGCTACTACTACTAATAATAATTATTATTATAATTATAAGAAAAAAACCAAACATTAATATAAGATATCAACTGACTGAATTATATCTGTCTAACTTCCACTCATTGGGGAAACCCAGCGAGATTTTGAAAACAATGTGCCGGGAGTCAGCTGTTCTATCGGGGTTTAGCGCACCAGCTGGCGAGGCAAGCCGGCTGCTGGAGCAGCGGACATGTCCGAACACATCGGAGCACTTGTGCAATTAAGCGATACCTTGATAAATCGATCAGATATTTCAGGTTTACACAACTACATACTCATGACTAAAAACATTGTAAAAGTTCGTTTTTTTTCACAGAATGTGCAATATATCCAATTTTATTCACAGCTTTTCTCTCTCCTCCGGCCATTGTGTCTTCTGTTTGAATAATCTACTTCGACCCGCAATGAATCACGTGATAGGGTGACACCTATCCTTCACCTCTGGGTGAAAGAAGGATGCATTTGTCGGCCGCATTTGAAGGAGCCTTCGAAGTTGGATAGCCTTCGTCGCCTCACCATGACGTAATCGGTCTACAAATGTGACCTTCAAAGGATGAAGCCCTTAATTCGGACGCAGCAATAGTGAATGACATCCACAAATCAGTAAATCTGTGTTTGAATAACCTCTGGCTTCAAGGACCCGGATGTGTGACACACAAAAATGAATTTTGGAACTGAAATTGAATAATGGAACTGAAAGTGAAAATAATCAAACTGAATTTTCAATTCAAGGCAAACAAATTCAGTTTCAAAGCAAATAAATTCAGTTTAAAACCAATGCATTTAATTTCAAATTAAGCAAATACAGATTCAGTCTGAGTAATTCAAATTATTTTCAAAAATTCGTTTTGCGGATGATGTGGTCCTATTGGCTTCATCAGCTTGTGATCTACAGCTCTTACTGGAGCAATTCACAGCCGAGTGTGAACCGTCTGGGATGAAAATCAGTGCCTCCAGGTCCGAGGCCATGGTCTTGAGCCGGAAAAGGGTAGAGTGCCTTCTTTGGGTCAGGGGGGAGGTCCTGCATCAAGTGGAGGAGTTAAAGTATCTAGGGGTCTTGTTCACGAATGAGGGAAAAATGGAGCAGGAGATCGATAGACGGATTGCTGCTGCGTCAGCAGTGATGCAGGCGCTGTACCAGTCTGTAGTGGTGAAGAGAGAGCTGAGTGAAAAAGCGAAGCTCTCAATTAACCGGTTGATCTACGTTCCCTCATCTATGGTCATGAGCTTTGGGTTATGACCGAAAGAACGAGATCACGGATACAAGCAGCCGAAATGAGTTTCCTCCGCAGGGTGTCTGGGCTCTCTTTTAGAGATAGGGTGAAAGACTCCCGGACGGCCGAGCCGCTGCTTCTCCACGTCGAGAGGAGCCAGTTGAGGTGCCCCGGGCATGTGGATAGGATGCCTCCTGGACGCCTCCCTGGTGAGGTGGCCCAAGTGGCTGGGGAGATGTAAATCTTGGATGGATGGATGGATGGATGGATGGATGGACGGACGGACGGACGGAGGGACGGACGGACGGATGGATGGATAATTCAAATTCAGTTTCTGATGGCACAAGTTTCTTCCCATAGAGATCAATACATAAACCAGATGCTAGAAAGGCTAAAAAGAGCAGAGCAAACTTGCTGTTTTTACCTTTTAAGCTTCCATCTTATGTCTGTTGAGGAACATGCTAGTAAAGGAGAGGTTGGTGGTCTTGTAAATTTTACAAAAGTTAAGAAATCAACCTTCTCTTGGGTATACAAATTAGAGGCTGACATTTTTTCGGGAGTCCCACGGGTCACGGGATTCCCACGGGAAACCCGCGGGACGGGAGACAGCATCAGTAAAGATCCCGTGATTGGGACGGTACAGGATAAAAAATGAACAGGAGCAGACGGGAGCGGGAGCTAACCAATAGGAGGGAAAATAAACTAGGATCAATTGTCCTTGGAAATGTAAACTGAGACTTTGTTATAAACTTTAAGAAAAAAAAACTTGGATCGACATTGTGTAGTTTTTTTCCAAGAAGCCTATACTATAATGTGAGTCAAACGAACTACACGACCCACAAGCCAACAGTGCTTCTGCTCGATGTTTTCCACCTGCGTTCATGATGGAGGGAACAAACGCAGGTGGAGAACTGGACGTGGTAAAATTGGATTTGTAACGTAAAGTCAGAAATAAGGACTTATCTATTAAACTCATAGAGCTGACAGGAAAGTCGCAAATATGACCGAACTTCAGGAGAGTTGAATGTAGCGGTGTTAACACGCAGCATGCTGCTTGTAAAACGTGTTTAGTTGTAATCAAGTTCACCAGTGATTAAGGGACACTTGTAAAGCAGATTCTGGATTAAATCAGCCCTGCATCTCTTCATTCATCAAACCAAAAGTACCAACATGTGTCAAGTCTCATCTGACCAACAAAATTGCTGCATGTGCTCTAAAGATTTAAGAGGTAAGGTACGGAAGCCCGTGAGGGGACATGGGGAAATTTATTTCTTTTGCGTCCCCACGCAATACTTTTGCGTTCGGCATTTTGGAGCAACAGCACAGATGACAAACTGCTCATAAAACAAACACTGATATGTGATTGATATGGTTTATTTGTCATATGCAGGTTAACACGCAGTAAACAATGCGATAAAATGCTTAGGATAAGAAGAACCGTTCAAATCACGATAAAAACAAAAACACTAATGGCGTACAAAAAAAAAGTACACATCATGCAGCCGTAATAAGGAAATAAAGTGTCACAGATGTGGTTTTGTGCAGTTTTATGGTCCAGAGTTCGGTAGTTTGTTTGACAGCTTGTGGATAAAAACTGTCTTTTAGTCTGATTGAAGATAATTTTATTTAATGCTGATTTCAAAATAAAACTCAATAAATCTCAAAACGGGTGTAGTGTTTGTTTCAATTTTGCAGTTATCTGGTTTGGAAACTATCCCACAAAGTATTGCGAAATAACGCAAAGACTATTGCGTGGGGACACAAAAGAGAAAAAATTCCCCATGTCCCCTCGCGGACCTCGTAGAAAGGCTTCATCAAGGGAAGATATTAAATAAATATGTTGTGAAATAGAAAAAAATTGAATGTACCATTAAATGTACAATTTATTTAATACATCATTAAATATTAAGTGTACCACTAATTACGTCATGTCGTCTTTAAAATTATACTTAATTATTCAGTGGCACATTTAATTGCATTATAGTCCATTTCATGATATAATGGTACATTTATTGTTTCTAATGATGTATTAAATAAATAAATGGTACCTTTAATTTAATGGCACATTTAATGTTACATTTCTTTCATGTTACATTTACTTCACTTATGGGACATTCACAACATTTATTTATTTAATGATGATTTTATTGTATTAATTTTGTCCAGTTTGACCCTCCATTCTTGATGCCTGTATAGGAGGTCATGTCAGAATTTAAATCAGGTGTTCTGGAGCAGACACACATCTAAAACTTGCAGGGAAGGGGTCCCTGAGGACCAGGGCTGTGAACCATTGAGGTACAGTTTCTAAATTGTGAAGGTAATGCCTTTTTGGCCTTTTGTTCAACAAGTACAGTTCTCTTACTAGGTGCATTTTTCTTTCGTTTCAGCAACTTGAAACATAAAAGTAATGTCATTGTTCAAAGGAAACAGTCACTTAATAAATAAGTAAAATACAACTATGTACATTTTGTTTATTCAACTAAGATATGCATGGTCTGTTTCCTTGTTTAATATTTTATTATTTTTTCATTATTATTCTTTTTACTTTAACTGGCCTTTACTACAGCTAAAAACAGGGACCTAACTGGTCCTTCAAAGAAAGAAATTGCCAAAAGACTAAAGGAAGAAAACAAAAATGGGAGTGGCACAGGAGTGGGAGTTGTTCTGAATGGGAGCGGGACGGGAGTGGGAGTCAATTTACCAGGAGTGGGACGGGACAGGATTTTTTTCATTATGCTGGCCTGGGATTGGGATGGGATAAGACATTTTTCTGTGGGAGCGGGATGGGACAGGAGAGAAAATCCACTCCCGTGTCACCCTCTAATACAAATGGCTGCAATCTTTTTTTTGTATTGTTAGCTGCTCTAACTACGCTAATCACTAAAATGAAATGACTTAGTTCAAAATATGAAGTCTATTGTGTATTTATTTTAAAATAGTGATATCCCTTAAAAGCTACAGGAGAGCCACCAATCATTCTTCTTAAAGGGGAACTCAAATCAACTTTTTTTGCAGATAAACTGTGTAAACTGGGCCTTGAGTGTGCAATTTTAATGTTACTGTGCTATTTTTATTAATTTCCTGTAAACTTATTTGATTCTGCAATATTTGTCCCAAAACCGTCTTAGTGCTGCCCTCTTTGGGTTGAACGGTCATTACTGCAATCGAATTTTCCTATTGGTTCAAACGGCACAGCTTGGTACATGCTTATGTCACAGCCCTCGCGTTCGGGTAAAACCATCTCACCCCGACACGCTCCCGTAGCTAGTCAGGGATTGCTCCTCCACGGCCGTGGCAGCGCCAGCTTCAGGCATCGCCGAGTCAGCGCCTTGAGCCAGCGGCTCAAACTGATAAGGCTCTGGCCCCCTGGGCTCCATAAAACCTCTCTTAACCTCTGATGACAAGGAGGGTGCTGCCACTTTCCCTGGTCCTCCTGACCACACTCCTGCTTAACCCCAACTGCTTATCACCACACTTGGCACTGCCCACTTTGGTGGCATTTTTCAAAATGTGGGGACGCAGTTATTCTTTCACATGCGGTTTAGTTTCACTTTAAGATAAAACGTTGAAACTATAGATAGCAAGCTATAAATGCCAAGGATTGCAGGTTTGTAAGCAGAGCAGATAGCCTTACTAGTTACCCAACTAATATATACCTTATATATCCACAGTGCTACTCTATAAAGAGTAACATAAATTTAGTGTAAGTCAATTCTATATTTGAATTATTTGTATCAAAGACAAGATAAAAATAAATGTTATAAATAACATCATCATCGTATTCACAATAGAAATACTTGTTGTTTTTCAGTTTTAAATAAAATTATTGAGGTCATTTTACACATTTTTGTGCAAATACCTTGTAACCCTGGTATATTTACGTATGGTTATCATACCATAAAAGACTCATACTTGCCCTATGCCTAGTCCACATGTTTACGGCCTGTGTTGTATAAATATTATTTTCAGCAACAGTCCAAAAAGGTCCACCTGTATCAGCCCAAATTCCTTTCATCACACAGAGCAGACTGAAAACCAATACGCAATGCTGATAAGTTTAATTGATAGGAAGGATTGGAGACAGAACAAATGTGCATGCGTAGAAGGGACTACCTTTTTTTTTTTAATTCTGAGAGCATTCATAAAGTTCTAATTGATTAGTGCATGTAGAAATGGCTACTATAAAAAGGACAACATTTTTCAATAAACACGGTTAGGGTGACAAATAAATGCAGAATTTGTCACAAAAGCTTACAAAAACATGAGTATTAACAAAACGTACTGTGCCAGAAATTGAATATGCAGAGGTTTAGACGTCAAGATAGAGTGAAGAATTTCTTTTATTTTTTTTAACATTTTATCTAAATAGCATAGTTTGTGCTGCTCCCCTGAACAGTTGGTAAATAGAATAATTACTGGCTGGTCACTGTAGTGTGAAATGACAGCGTGACCACTCCACAATGAAACACTGCCCTAATGCTGACAGAACATGATGAGCATATGACTGTCTGAATACAAAATGTCCCCCAGTGTGTGACAGAGACAAAAAAGGGAAATGGCAGTGAATTTTGTTCACACTGTGGCAGAAATTAATGTTATTCATTCAGCAAACTTGTGCTGAAGTGATCTTTTAACTTCCTCCATGCAACTACTGAAAGTGCACATATCCAGTGATTTTGGAAGACTGGGGTAAAAAGACAAAGTCATCCATAATGTGGGATTCGTGGTTAGGTGTTTTTGCAGAGACATGGTCTAAAAGGAGCTTATGCCCACAGCATCCTGCATTATGCTTATGCCCCTATATGGTGGTGACAGCATGATGCTGTTGGGATGTTTTCTTCAGCAGGGACTGGGAAAATGGTCACAGTTGATGGGAAGGTGGATAGAGCTAAATACAAGAAAACGTGTAGAGGCTGCAATCAACTGGAGTCTGGGCCGGACTCTAAACATACTATGCTGGAATGGTTTAGATCAAAGCATATTCATGTGTTAGAATGGCCCGCTCAAATTCCTAAAATAAATCCAATTAAGAATCTATGTGAAGATTTTAAAATTGCTGTTTACAGACTCTCGTCATCCAATACCACTGATCCGGAGCTATTTGCAAAAAATGAATAGATAATAAAGTCAGTTACTAGATGTGCAATGCTGATGATTCTACAAAATACCAAAACAAAAGGCCTGAATATAAATGAATGCAACACTGTTTTGATTTTTATTTATAGAAAGTTTTGAAAAATATAATTTTCCTTTGCTTATCGATAATCTGCATTGGTCTATTGCATAAAATCCCAATAAAATACTTGGAACATTTTGTGGTTATAACATGGCAAATGTGATATGGGGTAAAAATACTACAAAAATACTACAAAACTGATAGCTCATTACATCCATACATTGACTTTTAGTACAACTTCACTAATTGATATCTGAATTTCAATGTGTAACAAACTCTGATTGTTACACATTTCTTGACAAGGAAAGTCTGTAAAGAAGAATTTTACATCTTCCTATCCCGGGTTAAATAAAATTAATGATCAATTGTTTCCTCACATAGGAAACATAGGAAACAATTGTTCTAACACCCTGTTCTAACTCCTAGGACAGATTTTAACAGTCCTTTAAAGATACTGCAGAAATAAACGTGACAAACACCGTCACAAGGAGTTTGAAACATTACTCTGCGTATAAATGTTGTTTTCTATTGTGTGTGTGTCTTAGGTAAATCTCATAAAATTTAGATGAACTCAAATAAAAAGTGTAGACATGTGCTAATGAATGCCTAGAGGAAAACTGAAGACATTCTGGTTTAATGATAAAAAGCAGTGAGAATTGGTGTTATGAAGCAGCATAAATTAGCAAGTCCCACATACTCTAACAGTGTCAGGGTGGCAGTAGGCAAGTGATGAATAAAACTGATATGCTTCTGACAACAGGTGAGGTCTGAACTTGGTTTTCCCCACAGGAGCAACATGTGCTTCGTGCAAAATTAGATTACATTTATATTCCTAGGAGAAGGCTGCCACTTGAAAAGGGCAAATTGTATCTTTCAGAGCTTCCCAACCTTGATCCTAAGAGCACACTATCTGCTTGTTCCCTGCATCAGCACACCTGATTTAAACTAGTGGCTGATTAACAGAATGACTGGCAAGCCTTTGAGGTAATTAATTATTCGGAACCAGGTGTGTTGAAGGAAAGACCAAAGTGAAATATCCTCTTATTTTGATAGCCCAGCAGCTGTAGGTAGGTAGGATTATAATGAAGCAGATGCCAACTTCAGGCGATTAGTGGAGAACAGCCTGGCAGTAGTGGCACATAGTGCTAATAAGTTGCTTGTATCTTGTCTACCACTCGGTCACCATTTTCTTCTCTAATGATTGGCCAAAATGCTGGTACACAAAGGCCTTGAATGTGGAGGAGGCCGCTTTGGTGCTTTTGTAGCAGCCTGACAGCCTGAAGAGCAGTTCTTGAGAAGGCTCTTTCAACACAACAGGGAGATTCGTGGACTACTACCTTGCTAACTTCAAAATAAGACTCCCAAACAAAAGGTACATTTTGGTCTCAAGGTTAAAGCATTAATACCCAGGGCCCATAACAATAGCTGAAACGTATGCCACCAAACAAAGTCACATGGTGACAACAACTGAGATTGCGAGATCTTTTAAAGATATTTTTTTCGGCACAAGAGGCCTTTATTCTTCATTTTCTGACAGTAGGCAGACAGGAAAGAGGGGCAGAAAGAGGGGGAAGCATTCAGCAAAGGTTGCCGGGTCTGAGACTCAAACCAGGGACAGCTGCATCAAGCACTATGGCCTACATACATGGTTGCGCGCTTAGCCCCTACAAAACCAGCGCCTGTGAGATCTTATGCCATATCTTTTCTCATCCTTATCTTGAAGTATTATTTCTTTACAAGTATTCCAGATGCAACTGACTTTTAAACAAATTAAATGTCTCAACAGTTCATATTAAATTTCCCAGAGCAATGACACAATGGGCACCAACATGTTTGCCTAACCTTAGATTAGTCTTAATATTTCTATGAGGTATGTAGTTTTACTTTATTTTTTTTTTACTACATTTTTGTTGTTTAAATCCTGCGACTATAGAAGGTTGGTAAATTTTTTTGCTACTGGGATGACATCCTTAGATTTTTATTCCAAGCTAAAGTCATCTTGTTTTATTCAGGAAAGAGTACTAGAAGAGCAGCCACTTCTGGGAAAGTTCCAAGAATTGCAGGGTTCTGCATAATGTCCCTCTTTGAGCCTGTGGATTCCCACTGATGCAGAAAAAGCTTTGTCTTCTCAGGCTAATGCATTTGGAGCAGAAGCATGACAACATGCAGCAGAGGGTGTTTTCTGCATAAAGTGATGTACACTGCTAAAAGTGCTGTACTGCAAAATAATTTTAATCTGCCAAAGAGTTTTATGTAGTCAAAAGTATTAATGCTCACAAATTCCAAAATGAGTGGGTTTTTAATTGATAACAGAGCTGATCACAATGAGACTCTAGTCTGTTGCACGGCAACTATTGAAAATTGTATTTAAAAAACTTGTTGTAGTCTCTACCAATTGCTAAATATAATAACAGGACTTCTCTTTGACAGTGTGACAAATTTAGCATTTGTATTTAAGCCTGAAAAACTCACAGCTTTCCTCAGTCTCTCAAAAACCACCAATATGCAGAGTTTGTGGGTGCGTGTGTTTCTGCTCAGCTGGAACTTTCATTTGATAGGAATTCTGGTATTTACCAATCTCCATGTACAAGTTTCCTGATTTTGGCACAGGGATCACGGAATAATAATTCAGTCTTATGATGAGATCCTTTTGGCGGCAGCTGAAACAGTGGCAGGAGGATGTGATGCATAGAGCAGCCACGCCAACAAAATCATAACAATAAATTGCTTGGAGCTCTGCCAGCCCATTCTGGGTGTGATGAAGTTGTACTTTAGCATGAGGCTAGTCCTGCCTAAAATTCTCTAATGACCAATCTAGGCTGATGCACATGGGCTACATTCAAATTCATAAACAAGCCACAAAGGTCCTCCATGCTGCTCCCTGGATCCTGATACACTTCCACCACAATAATGAGGCACCGCAATCTCACCATTGAGGTTTTGTGTATGCTCCAAACAATCGACGAACTCTCATGGTTCCACACGAGTGATGGGAAGCCAACTGCATTTTTGATGAACTTTGAAGAACTCTCCAAGGTCCTGCAATGACCATCTACGTTCTGTCATGGTGTGGTCTTGACCCATGTGAAGAGGAGGGCTTTAATGACAATAAAGGTGGACTGTTTTTTTACAGACAGCAAGAGCTAAATCTTTTGCCTCTATAAACTCTGAAATGCACACAATAATCTGAAACAGCATCTAACATCTTATGTTTTATATCTAAGAAATTTCATTTTTATCAAATTTGACCAAAACCTTAACACCAAAATAGATCTCTCAGTTTAAAATACCCATTTAATATGTAGTATCTCTTTAAGTATTCAAGTCTTTTGTTTTGACATTTCACTAAGGTTTTATTATGTATTTAAGCAAAAAAAAAAAGAAAACCCATGTTAATTTGGCATCTGAGTGAAAATATGATAATAGAAGAAATGAGGAGTGATAATAGTAAATTATCACACAGTCACACAGCTGTGAGTAAAACTGTTTAACAGGCAGTTTGAATGTGTAGAGTCCACATTAGCAGACCCCTAATATTGCAAATAGCTTCCACACTCTGTCGTCTGAACACCTCTGATGTTTGAAACTCGTCAAATTGATTTTTTTCTCATTGACGATTTTCTTTCTACTGCAACACACAATGACATTTAAATTTGCCAAAATGGCAAACAAAAAGAAATTTTTAAATCACCAATAAGATACTTCAAGGTATACGGCATAAACTGATTAAGTTTTATAGAGTAAAAAATGTAATGACGCAGTGAGGATGGAACCATCTTACTAATAGAGCAGTTCAACTATTTACCGTATCCAGGCTTCAGTTTTAGTTGCGGCCTCGCAGTACTGTTCAGCTGTTTGCTTGTAGTTCTCGAAGTTCTGTAGGCAAAAAACACAGAGACCCAAATGTGACAATTTATTCATAAATTTATACAAGAGCTCAAAATATAGATTCAGAGCATATAGCGGGCTGCTCATTCAGGCTTCTTTTATTTAAAGAAATTGTTTCTGCAGACTTCAGGTTGCATCATTAGAAAGCATAAAAACATGACTATGTCAAAATCTTCGAATAAAGCTTAATGAATCAGAGCTTTGCAACTTGCATATCTACGTATATAAGATTACTATGGTTGCAACAACTTTTTCAGCTTTAATTCAAGCCTTAATAGGCCAGACGTCATGAGCAAAATGAAGAAAGCACCACTGGAAATGTCACATTCCATAAATCAGTGACCTTTGGATTTTACAGCCTGCTTACAAATCTGAATATTGACGCTCTGATGGTACTCCATAATGTTTTACTTCATGTGAGAAACCCTGGCATTTAAACAGCAATTACAACCCAGATGCCGTTTGTACCTGCTGGGCAAAGTCATATACAGCACACTTTTACCTGAATAATCAGGTGGTCGCAGTGTTAAGTACACTGCATTGTAGAGAATACAGCAGATAGTAAGAAAGAATGTGTAGGATTTGATTATGAAAAGGAAAATTTAATGTCAGCTGCTCATGATGATCACCTTAGAGGCTTAGTGTCAAAATGTATAAAAAGGTTTGTCCAAAAAAAACCAAATACGAACCTAATCTCTCTCACCACCCTCTCATACACATTCACTGCAGTAATCACCATTTTAAACCAATAACCACAGCACTCAGGCTTTTACTTAATAACTCCATATATTCCCAATAGATGAGGTGATAGGAGAGGAAGATAATTGAAGTGACTGTGCAGGGAAGAGATTGGATCAAACACAAACCTCCCCCACAATCCCTAGCCCTCTACTCCTTCAGTGCCCGCAAGTCATTTTCATTTCTCATTATTTTAGGCTCATCTACAGACAGGCTTGCCCCGGTTTGAATGTCTGCTGTTGGAAAAGACTCAACATATTCTCACAGGCATTTTTTACTTAATCTGTTCTGCTTCTATTCTTTGTGATACAGTAATCTGACCCTGTATCATTTCCTTTCTTACTCAATAAGACAGAAGTCATCCCTCTAAAATGGAGCACATTTCAGATCAACAAGTATCACTCCAGACTGCTGTACAATGACGACTTTTTTAAATGAATTGTGGTTAATAAAGATACAAGGTAAAAATATGCCCGAACTAAAATATTACATAACTATAGTTATACTTGTTTAGTAAAATGAATAACATTTATCCTCTTGAATCATGTTTGTCTAAATAAAGTTTAACTTTCCTATTATTACCCAGGAATTATTACTCACTGGAAATGTGTCTCCTAATTACAATTAATACAGGTTTCAATGTCCATAACAGAAAGGAATAATAAATGAAACCTCAGAGTAGACGTCTGGTGTAACTCATTCTGGTACTCTGTAAAGATATATTCAATAATAGGAGTTTTATATTAATGACCAGATTAGTTTTAGGAGGTAATAGTTGTACTTTATTATTAGTATATTTGAAATACTATACTGGTAGATGTGGTAGAGTAATTAAAAACAGAGAGACCCAACAGTCAGGATATGAATGCTGTTGATTCTGTGTAATTGAATCATTAATTTAGAAGGGGTTAAAAAAATTACCTCCAAATAGTGTTGAGTTAAATCCACCTAATCTGATGAAAAGAAGAAAGAGATGGGAAAAAACAGAAATCGGCCATATAAATGGTTAGAAGAAAAGCCAAAATGGCAGAGACTTAGCTGATGATTAACATCAGGGTGATTTAAAGAAGGTGTAATTACTGTGTTCTCCACAACTTTGGGGAGCTATTGGCCCCACAATGTACAGTTATTGAAAAAAAAACCAACTTAGGCTGATAAATTACAGTTTGCTAAAAAACACAACACAACTTGCTTAAAGAGAAACATTTTATGGACCAGTGAACGCAAAATTGTCCTTTTACGGTGTAGGTGCTGGAGACTGTTTGTCAGGTGAGCCCCAAACACTGAAGCAATTATCAGGAACTGTGGTTATGTAGCTGGTACTCGTCGTCTTCTGCTTATCCGGGACTGGGTCGCGGGGGCAGCAGATTCAGCAGAGACACCCAGACGTCCCTCTCCCCAGACACCTCCTCCAGCTCCTCCGGGTGGAGCCCAAGGCGTTCCCAGGCCAGCCGAGAGACATAGTCCCTCCAGCGTGTCCTGGGCCGTCCCCTGGGCCTCCTCCCGATGGGACTTGCCTGGAACACCTCCCGAGGAAGGCGTCCAGGAGGCATCCGGTACAGATGCCCAAGCCACCTCAACTTGCTCCTCTCGATGTGGAGGAGCAGCGGCTCTACTCCGGGCCCCTCCTGGATGGCCGAGCTCCTCGCCCTATCTCTAAGGGAGTGCCCGGCCACCCTACGGAGGAAGCTCATTTCATCCACTTGTATCCGGGATCTCGTTCTTTCGGTAATGACCCAAAGTTTATGGCCATAGGTGAGGGTAGGAACGTAGACCGACCGGTAAATCAAGAGCTTCGCTTTTCGGCTCAGCTCTCTCTTCACCACAACGGCACAGTGCCCCCATTACTGCGGCAGCCGCACCGATCCGTCTGTCGATCTCCCGCTCCATTCTTCCCTCACTCGTGAACAAGACCCCGAGATACTTAAACTCCTCCACTTGAGACAGGAACCAACCTGAAGGGGATAAGCCACCCTTTTCCGTTCGAGTACCATGGCCTCTGACTTGGAGGAGCTGATCTTCACCCCAGTCGCTTCACATTCGGCTGCGAACCGCCACATGCTGTAGGTCTTGGCTAGAGAGGGCCAGCAGGACCACGTCATCTGCAAAAAGAAGAGACAAAATCCACTGGTCCCCAAACCAGACCCCCTCCAGCCCTTGGTTGCACCTAGAAATCCTGTCCATAAAAGTTATGAACAGGACCGGTGACAAAGGGCAGCCCTGCCGGAGTCCAACATGCACCGGGAACAGGTCCGACTTAGTGCAATGAACCCTCGAGTACCCTGTAGAGGGTATGGAGCTGGTCCAGTGTTCCACGGCTGGGACGAAAACCACACTGCTCCTCCTGAAACTGAGGTTCGACTATTGGCCGGACTCTCCTCTCCAATACCCTGGCATAGGCCTTACCAGGTAGGCTGAGGAGTGTGATCTCCCTGTAGTTGGAACACACTCTCCGATCAGAGGCACTGTCCCCGACCGCCACGCAATGTTGAAGAGGCGTGTCAACAATGACAGCCCCACAACATCCAGAGATTTGAGGTACTCAGGGCGGATCTCATCCACCCCCGAAGCCCTGCCATCATGGAGCTTTTTAACCACCTCGGTGACTTCAGCCTGGGTGATGAAGGAGTCCAACCCCGAGTCCCCAACCTCTGTTTCCACCAGGGAATGCGTGATGGCAGGATTAAGGAGATCCTCGAAGTACTCCTTCCACCGCCCGATAATGTCCTCAGTTGAGGTCAGCAGCCTCCAACCCCCACTATAAACAGTGTTTATAGTGGGGGCAAAGCACCGCTTCCCCCTCCTGAGGTGCCGGACAATTTGCCAGAATCGTTTTGAGGCCAACCGGTAGTCCTTCTCCATGGCCTCACCGAACTCCTCCCAGGCCCGAGTTTTTGCCTCTGCCACAGCCCGGGCTGCAGCACGCGTGGCCTCACGGTACCCGTTAGCCACCTCAGGAGTCCCACAAGCCAACCACAGCCGATAGGACTTCTTCTTCAGCTTGACAGCATCCCTTACTGCCGGTGTCCACCACCGGGTTCTGGGATTGCCGCCGCGACAGGCACCGCAGACCTTACGGCTGCAGCTACGGGCAGCAGCATCGACAATAGATGCGGAGAACATGGTCCACTCGGACTCTATGTCTCCAACATCCCCCGGGATCTGGTCAAAGCTCTCCCGGAGGTGGGAGTTGAATACATCCCTGGCCGAGGGCTCCACCAGACGTTCCCAGCAGACCCTCACTATGCGCTTGGGCCTGCCAAGTCTGTCCGGCTTTCTCCTCCTCCAGCGGATCCAACTCACCACCAGGTGGTGATCAGTGGACAGCTCAGCCCCTCTCTTCACCCAAGTGTCCAAAACATGCGGCCAAAGGTCTGATGATACGACAACAAAGTCGATCATTGACCTCCTGCCTAGGGTGTCCTAGTGCCAAGTACACTGATGGACACCCTTATGTTTGAACATGGTGTTCATTATGGACAATCCATGACTAGCACAGAAGTCCAATAACAAAGCACCACTCGGATTCAGATCGGGGAGGCCATTCCTCCCGATCACGCCTTTCCAGGTGTCACTGTCGTTTCCCACGTGGGCGTTGACGTCTCCCGGCAGAATAATGGAGTCCCCGGGAGGGGCACTATCCAGCAACCCCGACAGGGACACCAAGAAGGCTGGGTACTCCGCACTACCGCTCGGCCCGTAGGCCGAGACGACAGTCAGAGACCCATCCCCAACCCGAAAGCGCAGGGATGTGACCCTCTCATCCACTGGGGTAAACCCCAACACAAGACGGCTGAGCTGGGGGGCAACAAGCAAACCCACACCAGCCCGTCGCCTCTCCCCGTGGGCCACTCCAGAGTAGAAGAGAGTCCAACCCCTCTCAAGGAGATTGGTTCCAGAGCCCACGCTGTGCGTGGAGGGGAGCCCGACTATTTCTAGTCGATATCTCTCGACCTCCCGCACAAGCTCAGGCTCCTTCCCCCCCTGCGAGGTGACATTCCACGTCCCTAGAGCCAGCCTAAGCATCCGGGGATCGGGCCACTGAGGTTTCCACCTTCTTCCGCCACCCAATCCTCATTGCACCGGCCCCTCACGGTTCCCCCTGCAGGTGGTGGGCCCACTGGGGGACGGTTATGTAGCTATTTGTATTAAAATATAGTATATTTTGCTTTATGCTATAGATGATTGAGTTTGAAAAAAATGCAAACACGGCTATGTTTTCAACGTTTTTTACAATTTCTGTAGATTGAGAAGTAAAAATTTTCTACAGCCTCTCTGCTGCCAATTCATAAACAGTTGTACTTTAATAGTACAACTGTTTATGAGTTACTGTACTGTAACTCATGTGTTTCAATAATCTACTATGTGTAGATCATTTCCAATAAATGTCATAATCCAACTGTTTAGCACCAAACAATGGAATGTTGTATATTAAAAAAGCAGTAGTCTTTATTTCTGTTAGAGGGAAGTAAGATGTAACTTTGGCAGGCTCTTTGTGAATATAAATTTTCCAAAAGAACCAGTGGGACATCTAGAGTTGGAGCCAAAATATGCAAAAAAGGAAAAAAACAAGGCTCCATAGAGGTTTAAATACATGGGTACTTGATTATACAAGACACAGAGAGAGTACAGCAACATGAAAAATGAACTGATGTTGTCTCTTTAAGGTTTGTTTAGGTAGCAGACTATGCTATCCATTAAAATTATGCATGATTCTTTTGTATTTGAGTTCAAATTAGTGTTATAAATTCAGATTCCAATGGATCAGAATTACTTCCATATTTGAGAGACTGCCTTTTCTAAAAAATCTGGTTTTGTTAAAATTGCATCATGGTACTTTAGGATGCTGTTCCACTGTTTTTCATCATGCCACAAATTTTTACATATCTACAAATGTTTTTTATGTGAGTCCTAATTTGAGGAAAAGAAGCACATTAAGTGAAGCCTGTCATCTGTTAGCTGGCTTATAATGCATCTCTTTTTACATAGTGAGCATGTATTAGAGTGTAGAATTTAAAATATTCTACTGCATCAGGAGGGTGTGCAGAACATCTGCCATGGCATCACTGTCTCATTTTATTCTGTTTCTCCATATTTAGTGAACTGCAGATGAAAGTTTAATGATCCACTGTCTATAGTTGCCCTTAGGTTTTCAAGTAATTATTATCTGATCAGAAAGTGGCATAGATAAAACTGCTAATAACATGCAGCAGGCTGAAGTATATACATCTTTTTTAGTGTAAACAGCGCATCTGCATAACGTAACATGAGATTTGGTAAAGGTGTTATTGGGTCATTGCTGAGACATTTGAGCAGCACTTGCATCATGTCGTTTATGCCACACTTCAAAAAATAAGTATCATCAGTGCACAGAATATTTTCCCAAATATCTTAGGGATCATCAGGATGACATTAACTAGCAAGTGAGGCCTGTAGTCCTTTAGATATTATTCTGGGTCTGCTTGTGACGTCCTGGCTAACCTGTTGACGAGTAATTTTTGTGGGCCATCCACTACTGGGAAGATTCTCCACTGTACTATATTTTCTCCATTTGGGATAATAGTCCTTATGGTGGTTCACTGTAGTCCTAAAGTTTTAGAAATGGCCCTGTAACCCTTTCTATCCAATGATAGAAGTCACTTAATTCCTCATCTGTTCTTGAATTTCTATGCATAGGAGCATGATGTGTTGCTTTTTTGAGATCTTTAGCCTACTTCATGTTGTCAGTTGATTTCTATTTAAGAGATTTCTTAAAACTACATGTGTAGACGTGGTTAGGGAAAATTGGACTCAGCTTTCCAAAAACACCGTGGCTAGCTAATCATAAATTAACAATTAGAGAGGCAACTAATCTTTCACATAGTTTCACATGTTTTCAAATAGCTAGGGTAATATACAGGTCCTTCTCAAAAAATTAGCATATTGTGATAAAGTTCATTATTTTCCATAATGTAATGATGAAAATTTAACATTCATATATTTTAGATTCATTGCACACTAACTGAAATATTTCAGGTCTTTCATTGTCTTAATATGGATGATTTTGGCATATAGCTCATGAAAACCCAAAATTCCTATCTCACAAAATTAGCATATTTCATCCGACCAATAAAAGAAAAGTGTTTTTAATACAAAAAACGTCAACCTTCAAATAATCATGTACAGTTATGCACTCAATACTTGGTCGGGAATCCTTTTGCAGAAATGACTGCTTCAATGCGGTGTGGCATGGAGGCAATCAGCCTGTGGCACTGCTGAGGTCTTATGGAGGCCCAGGATGCTTCGATAGCGGCCTTTAGCTCATCCAGAGTGTTGGGTCTTAAGTCTCTCAACGTTCTCTTCACAATATCCCACAGATTCTCTATGGGGTTCAGGTCAGGAGAGTTGGCAGGCCAATTGAGCACAGTTATACCATGGTCAGTAAACCATTTACCAGTGGTTTTGGCACTGTGAGCAGGTGCCAGGTCGTGCTGAAAAATGAAATATTCATCTCCATAAAGCTTTTCAGCAGATGGAAGCATGAAGTGCTCCAAAATCTCCTGATAGCTAGCTGCATTGACCCTGCCCTTGATAAAACACAGTGGACCAACACCAGCAGCTGACATGGCACCCCAGACCATCACTGACTGTGGGTACTTGACACTGGACTTCTGGCATTTTGGCATTTCCTTCTCCCCAGTCTTCCTCCAGACTCTGGCACCTTGATTTCCGAATGACATGCAGAATTTGCTTTCATCCGAAAAAAGTACTTTGGACCACTGAGCAACAGTCCAGTGCTGCTTCTCTGTAGCCCAGGTCAGGCGCTTCTGCCGCTGTTTCTGGTTCAAAAGTGGCTTGACCTGGGGAATGCGGCACCTGTAGCCCATTTCCTGCACACGCCTGTGCACGGTGGCTCTGGATGTTTCTACTCCAGACTCAGTCCACTGCTTCCGCAGGTCCCCCGACGTCTGGAATCGGCCCTTCTCCACAATCTTCCTCAGGGTCTGGTCACCTCTTCTCGTTGTGCAGCGTTTTCTGCCACACTTTTTCCTTCTCACAGACTTCCCACTGAGGTGCCTTGATACAGCACTCTGGGAACAGCCTATTCGTTCAGAAATTTCTTTCTGTGTCTTACCCTCTTGCTTGAGGGTGTCAATAGTGGCCTTCTGGACAGCAGTCAGGTCGGCAGTCTTACCCATGATTGGGGTTTTGAGTGATGAACCAGGCTGGGAGTTTTAAAGGCCTCAGGAATCTTTTGCAGGTGTTTAGAGTTAACCCGTTGATTTAGACGATTAGGTTCATAGCTCGTTTAGAGACCCTTTTAATGATATGCTAATTTTGTGAGATAGGAATTTTGGGTTTTCATGAGCTGTGTGCTAAAATCATCCGTATTAAGACAATAAAAGACCTGAAATATTTCAGTTAGTGTGCAATGAATCTAAAATATATGAATGTTAAATTTTCATCATGACATTATGGAAAATAATGAACTTTATCACAATATGCTAATTTTTTGAGAAGGACCTGTAGCTATTCCTCTCAATGAAAGAAACTCATAATTTGAAAAATGCTTTTTGTACTTACTTGTGTTATCTTTAACTGAGTTGAAAAAATTACCATTTCAAATCTGTCAGTGTAATAAAAAAAAAAGCAAAAACCGAAGAAATCTGTTCAATGTACCTAAGGTAGCCTTTTATTCTATGCCATTAAATGCAGAGAAGAGTAGTGGTCTGACGGCCGCATTTGGCATTTTCCACCAAACACTACTTTAGCAAACTAGAAACATTTATTTTCGATAAAAGATATACTAAATCATAAAATACTCATTAACTGTTCCCTGGCCATGCAAGAAGGGAATGTAAAATAAGATGGAATCATTACTGGAGCATCTGGATTAACAGTAGAGCTTCCAGGTTTGAGTTGTTCTGTGATAGTGAGACTGTTTTGTGTTTCAGTTTATCAACATATACTTTTGTGTCTTTTTATCAGAGCAGACCTCAAACAGCAGCCCCAGCTCTCATGACACCAGAGAAGAGGATCACCTATCACTGGCATACATGCGCTGAGCTCTTCCCAGTTGTTTCCACCCATAGGGACAAAAGCCCAGTGTAGAGAGGCTGAAAAGGGAGAGATGATAACCCTCCAAGGAGGAGAGCTAGGTTTTGAGGTTGTTGGAAAGGCTCATGGAGAGGATTAGTGTGATTGCACGTGTGCTGTGTTTGTGTATAATCTTGCATACATGCAGGTGTGTGACTAAATCTGTATTTGCTCCCGAATCTCTGTGTTCAGATGATCCTTGCTTGCACACTTGTCTGAACACCCTCTAGGAGCTGTTGACTGAGATGGGCTGATGTCAGGGTTTTAAAGGGAGGAGTTCTTTCATGTTCCACGCATGGACGGAGGCGGATTAATTTTTCTTTCTCAGGGACAAGTTGGCAAAGAAAGGTGAGAAGAGGGGATTAAACAAGGTGAATTTTAAACTAAGACTTGTTTACAGAGTTATGGGGTTCATTGCCACAGGAAGGAGTATATACTCTACTCATACACTGTGGAGAGATTAGGAGAGCTTCCAAAAATAAATGAGAGCGAAAGGGTGGATGGTGGGGACTGGAAGAGAGGAGATTTGGAGGATGTTCCCGTATGTTCAGTACAGTAAAATCTTTATGATTCTGTTTTTATTTCTAAATTTGTTTGGAGTGCCTTTGGCTTTATGCAGAGTGGACATTTAACATTACTGACCAACCTTTAAGTAAAATCAGTCAATTTCACTTTAGGTATAGTTTGCAGCCTAAAGTAGATGTCATGGTCAGTTTTTGTGTTTGGTTTGCTATTTTGTTGTAAATTGTTACTTAAAGTGAAGCTAAATCCCATGTAAAATAATAACTTCGCCCCCAGAAATTTGAAACATGCCACCAAAATGGGTGGTGCCAAGTCTGGGTATGAGCGGAGGGGGTTAAGCAAGGGGTTTGGTTAGGAGGATGAGGGAAAATGGCACCTAGCTTAATTTGACATATTGAAACATGGAGAGTGAGTACATCAAACTGCAATTTTTACTTTTTTTACTTCTATTCAGGTTTTTAATGACAATTTTCCTAGAAAGGTGTTTACTTAAAATGAACTAAGTTGCTGTATTTTTGTATTTAAAAACAACCATTCTTGTGACTAAGCTCACTGTTTATTCACCACATCCGCACAAGCTCCATCTCTCCAAACTCATAACAATCTTTTAACCCGTCACCTTGCTTCACCAAAGTCCACTTCTGACTGGCTGGTCGGTCCCTCATGATGTTGAATCTCCCAAAAGCTGCAGCTGCCTGAAAGGCTATGCTGGATTCGAAGGGACACGGACAGAGCAAAAACATTTGTCCATGAAGGAAACCAGGCACAAGTTGAGTCAGAACCAGCACTAATAACCCTATTTGCACTGCACTTCCTTTAATGTTTGTGTACTTGTACATATGCTAAGGTTTCCTTTATTTTTTTTTCTTAAGTGAACCTCTGCAAAAGTCCATTATCCTAAAGACAACCTTCTGGTGAGCCGACAGAGATTCAAGCAACATTGGCAGGTGTAGATCTTCATGTTTGGTAAAAAAACATTTTGCTTCTGATAATGTTCGTCAGGTAGACAGAATTATAATGAGCCAAATCATACCAGTAAGTTCCTAGGTGTTTAAGTAGAAGGAAAATGGACTTACTCTCTTTTTACTTCAAGACGTTTCACCTCTCATCCGAAAAGTCTTTTCAGTTCTAAACTAGGTTGGAAGCAACAGGCTTTTAAATTGTATTCAAAACAATCACACTAATAAGGCCACTAAAGTCTAATCAGGCAATTAGGACAAGTGAGTCACTGGTCATACCCTCTAGTCAGCTAAATTTTTAGGTGGTTGTTGTTTGAAGAACCAAAGATATGCCCAATGATGCCATTTGAGTTGTTTTGAGAAAACTGTATGTCCCAAGGTGTGAATTACTGAAAAACCTCCTGGAGAGACAAGTCAGGGCTACAAAGTTGGTGTTAGAAAGCTGAAATCTGACGCCACCTCCTCCATTTAGTGTTAGCTTTTTATGTTATAGACTACTTCTTTCACTCCTACCTCAAACCACCAATCTTCCCTGTCGAAAAGGTGCACATTGCTTTTTTCAAACAAAGGGTCACTTGTCGACGTAAATGAACCACAGATTTTTTAACCCCTTAGTTTGTTGTTCTTTGTTGCCCATCCATTTTTGTAGCTGCTGTTCAGTTTCTCCAGTGTGGAAGTCTGAACAGTCCTCGCAACAGACTGTATATACCACACCTCAAAGCTTATGTTGGGTGTTTTATCCTTGGGATGAACCAGTCTCTGTCTGATATTGTGTTTGAGGTAAAAATGCACTGAAATATAATACTTGAACAGCAGCCTTCTTGGATACTCCAGCCACATATGAATGACAATGTTCTTCAGCTTCTTCTCTAACAAGAGAATAAGTCCAATTGCCTTCTACTTAAGCATTTAGGATTGTCATGTCCTGGATGACTGGGAATCTACGTTTTTGTATACCAGTAAGCCCCACCTTCTCTGCACCTTCAGTATGATCCGTACCATGAACATCAATCCAGTCCACACCAGACAGAAGAAACTTATCATGTGGAATCTAAATCAAATCTGTTAAACAAAGCCTTTGTTTTTTGTTTTGCAGTGAAAACATCATTATTCATTATTGTTAGCATATATTCTTAGGTGAAAAAAGTACACCACTGGCTAGTATCCTTAAAGTGCATGTAGTGGATCAGCTACTATATAATAAGTACTTGTAAGATGACAGTTTGCACGTGAACCTGTCTCAATAATCACACGTTTACACATACACCCCCACATACAAGCTGTTTGCACATTTGTGTCAATGGAGAACTCAAACGGCATCCGCAGCCTTTAGACAAACAGAATAGTTTATTATCTTCATTTATCCCTAAGACAAACTGGACCCTGGAGTATGTTTTATTATGTCTTTTAACACTCATAGTGGACTGCACATATATGCACACTCACATATCACTTTCAGACTCACTTTCAGTCTATTTAAAAAGGACTTAATCTAAGACAAATGGAAATATTGATTAAAGGCAAGATTGAGCATTCCTTTTCTTTGGATTCCCTTTTAATTTAGGTTTTTACCATGGTATTAAATATTTCCAGATATAAAAATGGCTAAAGCTTATAGGTGATCAATATGACGGTATTTAATTGTAAAGGATCAGAACACAATAAATAAAATAAGAAAGAAGTATGATTTGATTCATTTCAAATAAGGAGTCTGTTTTTGGATCAGATGATTGGAACATCAATTTTTATAAGTTTTGTTTTAACCATTGTTTATTCTATTAGCACTGGAAATAGTTGCCAATCTCAATTGTATCAACTTATTTAACAAAATCAAAACACTGGGATTTTTTGCTGTATGTCTCTTACATGTTTATTTGTACTGTGCTGTAGATATCTGGCCAATATCTAAATTGTGTCAGTTTTAACACTGAAGAAAACCTCTAAGACTATTGGTACCAGCAGAAAAGAAAGGACAGATAAAAAGCTGCACTGACTGTGTCATCAATGCCTTTTCTTTTATTTCTTCCTGACAATACATCATGCAAAGCTGTCTTCAATATATGACTGAATCATGAATGTAGGAATGTTTCAGTCTTTTTAATTTTATGTATATGACCTGTGTCAGTCACCATTCAGGTTTTAAGAGACCATTTATTTTCAACCAACTAAATTCAGGGACAGTTATGGGAGAATAAAAAGGGGAAAGATAGGCAGCAAAATGGGAGCGATGCCATGAATAGAAAGCTGGATGAATGTAGTGTTGGGCTGCAAAATGAAGGAAAATAAGGTGGAAGATGGTTGCAGACTAAGGACAGACAGTCTGTTTAATGCAGTCCATACAGCCTTTTTTATCTCCTCCCACTCAGTCACTTTCTTTCTCACTCCCTCATCCACATGCAGGTCAGCTGTGAGAAAAGGATGGGGGGAGAAAAAGATAGGAGGGAAAAAGGGACTGTGGCGGCAAGCGAAGAACGATAGAGCATCCTGCACTCTCCTGCCAATCAGTCTTCTCTGTCAAGCATTGCAACGTGTGCCGCTTGCTACGAGTCATGCAGAGACCCCTCCATTTAACTCGCCTATGTAAAAGGTTTTCTCAGAGGCCTAAAGGAGGTGAGTGCCAGGGACTAGATAAGGTCCTGTCCTGTATACCTGATGGGCTCTGCCGCAGGGAGGGAGGTTTGGAGTAGAAGAGCCAAAGAGTCTCCAGCAAATACTCGAGGGGAAAGCTGTGAATGCACAAGGTAACACCCAGAGGATGGGAAAGAGGAAAAGGAAAAGGGCAAGACAGGAAATATCCGTTTTTCTTTTGATGTTTTCATAGCTTAATTACCTGTTCTGTTGCCACTTATTTGTTTCTTCAACATAAAATAATATCTTTCTCTACATTTGACCTTCTTGTAAAAGCTTCAAGTGTGCTTTTCATTTTTTTTATTTCCTGGTTAGTCTTTCCATCTTGTTTATTCTGTCTGTAATTTTTAATTAAGTCTAAAGCTGCTTTTTCAAGTTTGATCCTAAAGGCAAATAAATCTCTCAAAATGAACAACATACATATAAGGAAAACCATTGTTTAAATTATTAGCATTAATTTTTACTACCATCATAGAGAAAATAAATTATAACCTCTTCCGTTTATAAGTTTCAAGGCAAAATAAAACCCATAGGGTCCTAAACATGTTCTGAAAGTATTTACTTAAAGCGTACAAAAACACAACTCACAATATCAGTATTTATTAAACAAAGATGAGCCAAAATAGAGTATGTGACAGAGCCTTGCTACTTCCATGCAATTTGAGAGGGAGAGAAGTAGCCCGGTGGCTGCAAACTAAAGCACTTAATTGATCATTACCAGGTGTCACCACCCTATAAAAACAGGAGTTTGGCTGTTTGTAGCGCTAAAGTACACAGGTGTGTGTGTGTTACAACCATGTCAAGCAAGGAAGACATCAGCAATGACCTTAGAGAAGTGATCGTTGCTACCATTCATTTAGAAAGGTTTTTTCAAACTATTTCAAGTCCATTATTCAACAGTGGGACAGTTGTCAGTCTTCCTAGGAGCAACCCAGCTAATTTACATTAATGTCAAGCATGTAACGATCAGAGAAACTGCAAATAAACAAAACAAAACAAAACAAAACAAAACAAAACAGAGCTTTACCTGCAAAATTGCATCTGAAAGAACCAGAGGACTTCAGGAGCAATGTTTTTAGACAAACTAGAGATGCTTGGCTACAATGCACAGCACAATGTGTAGCCAAATACCAAATTCATCATATCAGTTGGGGTTGTTTGGCAGCCACAGTTCCGAGGGCCAAGTGGCTTGGAAAATGATACATAGTAATGCGAATGGTGTGTATAATGTGATTTTAACGTGTCTTAACTCCGTTGTTTTGTTTTCCTGTAAAACATTTTGAATTGCCGCGAGTATGAATGGTGCTGTGCAAACAAACCAGCCTTGTCATGTTATTATGCAAATAAATCTGTCTGAGAAGCGTCTCTTAAATGCTGCTCCATCACATCTGAACTCCCATCTGCTGACTCTCAATTTGATTTGTACTTTAACACTTGCTTAACAATTAGACATATATATTCTATTATCATATAAATCATTGCCTTATTTATCACACTACCTCCTTAATTATGTCAGGTTTGTTAAGAGAGAGTAAATCTTGAGAAAGCAGTGCAATGCAACAAATCTATTTACTTTTCTGGAAACATACTTCTACAGAAACCTGCTTGTGATTTTTCTTTAATTCTAGATACAATTAGAAGAAATGGGAAAAGCACCCTTACTTTTTTCTCCAGTATTTCTAATTGTTCTTTGTAGAAACTGGAAACGGTGGCAAGCTCCTGTTCTTTCCACTCCAACCGTTTAGCCTGGGAAAGAAAAAAAAACAAGAAAGAAACAGAGATTATGCATTGAGGACAGCAAAGATAAAAATCTAATAATAAAAAAACATAATTAAAAATGATTAAAAAAAGAAAAATGCCCTTTCTAGACATTCTTCACATGCAGCCATGAAAATGCCACATAAATGGACTTGTGCAATTATTGATTTTGAACTACCAAGGAAATGAGAAAAGTCAGAAAATAAATTCTGCTTTTAAATACCAAGTATCTTTAGAGTACCTTGAAAAGTATCCCTACCTCCTCAACTTACAACTACAGCCTTCAACATATTTTAATGGGAACTGTGACAAACAAACTCCTGCCTACTTGTCAGGTGGAAAATGATAGATGTTTTTTTAAATTGTCTTCTTGTCCAAATAGAAATCTGAAAAGTTAGACATGCATTTATTTTCACCTCGGTTGGTCAATGCTTTGCTGAACCACCTTTCACTGCAATGTCACCGCGACACAGTAGGTCGCGGGGAAGCTGGTGCCCACCTCCAGCAGTCTATGGGCAAGAGGTGGGGTACAAACAACTATGCACACACTCATTCATACAAGCAATTTACAGAGACCAATTAACCCCCGCATGCACAGGGAGAACATGCAAACTCCATGCAGAAAGACCCCTGGCCGGGAATCGAACCCAGGACCAACCCAGGACCAGGAGCAACAGTGCTACCAACCGCGCCACAACCCCGCAATTACACGTCTTCTTCTTCATATGGCATTCTATAAGGGATCAAGTGCTCAGGTAATAGTTCTCAAGTTCACTGATTTTCCCAGCAGAGTTGTGGACCTATGCATCACCTGCAGAGGGCCTTTTGGCTGCTTCAATGAATAATGCTCTCTTTGGTCCTGCCAGCATGGGTGGATGACCATGCCTTGGTAGGCTTGCAATTGGTGCTGTAGTCTTACCACGTTTAGATGATAGAATGAACGGTGCTCCTTGAGCTGTTCAAAGCTTAATATGTTTTATAACCTAACCTAAATGTGGACAAGTTAAGGTGGTAAGAATACCTTTGCAATGCATTGCAAAATGCATTGTTATTTAATTACAAAGCATCTACAAAGAAGGCAATATTAACAAGTTCAAGTGGTTTAGAAATGATAGTCAAAGACTGGCTTCTGACAGACTGAAAATACTGCTGAATAGGACTGAGGACTCTAAACCTGATTACATACACAAGGCCACTTGATGCAATTGTATGCAGTAGAAGAGTATTTGGAGGTGTTTGCTGAGCTTATATTTCAGATTACTACTGTGTTCCCCACAACAGTGAGTGCAACTGTTGCTACAAATGGGAAATCAGATTTTAAACACACAACTAGGCTTAGAAGAGTAGCTGTATGATGCAGAAGATAAATACAGTTATCTGCTTTGAATGAACAAAATATTTGCATGTTGAAGGAATCAAATACAAATTTCATCTTCTAAGTATTCAGTTAGAAAACTACTGGATATGTGTTTCTGGGTAACATAATATCTCTTTTTTACAAGTGATATTCATTCATTTAAAGTTTCAAAAGTCCCAATAAAATAAGCAAGGAAATCTGTACACTAGAATCCATTAAACATATATCACAAAGCAGCTCTGAGAACACCCATTTGGTTGTACACCAACACCACCCAATTACACTTACAAAACTAGTGAGGTTGCATGAAATTGGCACAGCTGTGGCAGGAGGCGACATGGTGTTGCTGACATTAGCAGGAGGTGAAAGCCTTTAATAAGCCCACTGAGCCAAGCTTTGACAGGCAGCAAGATGGTGGACTGGCTGAAGGAAGACCCATAGTTTGGGCCGTGGCAAAGCAGCATGCAGGAAAAGGAAGACAGAAGGCAGATGTAAAAAAAAAAAGACACTTTGAAAATATGCTGGCAGTTTAGCTTAAAGATGGATACATGCATGCAAGGTTGATGATAAAGTGGGTGTGTTTCAAAAGCATAGGAGCATACAAACTATCATTTCAAAAATATGTAATTACAAAGAACTTCATGAATAAACATATATTCAAATAATATATAGAGAAAACCTGCAACATAGCTTAAAAAGGAAAAGGTAACATAAATTAATAACTAATAATAAATGCGCATGACTTTTGTATGACCAAAGGTTAGGGAGCACTGTCAATTCATGGGACAGCTGACTGTTAACACACTCTGAACTTCCCAATGCTGAGAGACATGTTCACTGCGACATTTCTCACAGGGCTATTCCAATCAATTTAATTACATTTAAATGAATTCAAAAGAAAATGACTGGATTGATAAGTTAAATAATGTATAAATTTATTTCTGTAACATAAAAGCAATTTTTGGAACATCCCTTCTGGTTGCATAATTTTGTGTCTGTTAATGTATGAATCTTTGTCCTCAGAGAATATATTACAAAGTATATTAAAACTCAGTAAAAATAAATGTTTAAAAATCAAATGCGAATTAAATAAACACCTTTACATTCCCTGTAGGCAAAGAGAACAATTCAGGACATATTTTAACAGTTTAGAAATCTAAGTATTTGACAGCAAAATTGTATCACTTTATCACTTTAGAAACAGACATACAACACCATCCATATTTACTGGCACCACTGCTGAAGATGTGTAAAAAGCCTTACATTACATCCTCTTTAAATGCAGCAGCATAATCTCACCCTGAAAAATGTCCAAATATCCAACTCTTAACTTGAGTACATTTATATGGGGGGGGGGGGGATCCATGTTAGGAAATATGTGATTTTTATCAAAAATCAATGTGGCTTTCTGTTAATACTTTGTGAAACATGTGGAGTATACAGAGAAAGGGGTCAGTTGCTTTTTGTGTACTCTTCTTTATTATCGGTCCAGGGGACGGAGAATGAAGAAGCATGTGTTGATTTGGCCAAAGTATTTTGGATCATTATCCTGCTGAAAGACTCAGTTATGACCCATGTCCAGTTTTCAGATGGAAAATAACAGATCGTATTTCATTTTTTGTTTCAAAGACCTCATTATTTCGTGCACTCTGATAAGGTTCCCAGGGAAAAAAAGACAGGCCCACAGCAGGTTCTCCCCATACGTTATAATGAGCATAAGGTGCTTTTTCATATATTTCCGTACTTTATTTCACACCAAACATGCCTGGAGTGTTTGTTACCATAATGTGGATGTGGACAGCATCAAATGGTTGCAATGGAGACCTTACACCGAGATGCCAATCGTTGCTTTAGTTCTTTGGAGATTGATTTCTCCTCCTTTACCATCCTGCTCACGGTACATGGTGGCAAGATAAATATGAGTGCAGGTCCAACCTAGCTGCCAATGGCTAAGAGAAACGGGGCTCTGTGTCAAGTCATGGAGTACTAATTAGAATGTCTTCAATGTTTTTGATCAACTTAAAAAAAAAACATGTTGCAATAATGCTTCAGTTACATTTTAAAGGGACTTTAAGGAATACCAAAAGCATTGCCATTCATGATTTTGTTCAAAACAATTATTTATTATTAATTTTATTTTTTTTTGCCAATTTATGCCAATTTAAAATTCGCTAAAATTGAAAGTTGGGTATTTCTCAGATTTTTAGTAAGAGAATAATGCTTCAGCAGCAATAGATGAAATCAGGCTTTTTAGACAAGACGTGTGAAGCGTGCTGTATGGTCAGTTTCAGCATGAACACACGGACTAAAATCCTTTCCAGAAAAAAATAGATCTGCTTAGGTTGGTTTATTATACAACTGGATTTTAAAACAAATAGGAATTATAGTTCAAGAAAGAAACTCATGAGTGCATGTTACTTTAGTATTAACATGATACTCCGCTTGAACACAAGGAAGCTGGTCTAAAACAGCTAAACACACCAACTGCACATGGATGTATGTAGAATTGAATGGGAACGAAGTACTATACCAGAAGGACACACATAAATACTATATTATGTTATAATGATGATTAATTCCTTTATTTAAGTTGTGCATTAGTGAGAGTGTGATCAGATGAAAAATTTTTCTTGACTGATCAACTCTTCTTCTGTACAGTTTAAAAAATTCAACATGCAGATAAGCAGACATACATTGACTGAGATAGCATTTATTGTAATCCAATGTAATCTCATTCTAACTTAACAGACACACACATCTGCAATTCCCTACAGTGCGCCCTCTCGTTCAACAGCAGCTGTTCGGTGCTTGGAGAAAGTGTGTGTGTATATGTGCGTTTGCATGTAAAATCTCATCCGCCAGCAGAACAGATGATATGTAATTTTCTAGTTGAATACCTCCCAAAGATTTCTTGTGTGAAATGATGGCGGCAGCACACTTGTAGCCTTGCTTTAAAGCACAATGAAAACATGACATCTAAATAGAGAAAGGTATAGCCGAACTAAGGAGGTAATAGTGTTGTTGCTTACCCATGCATCCAAATCTGCTGGCTAGGAAAGGGAGAAGGAACTTGAGTTAGAGAGGCAATAGATACAGAATTTAAGTAAAAAAGGCACAGGTACTGTAAAAATACAGTTCAGGAAGACGCATCTCGAAACCTTCATAAGAAGGAATCTTGGTTCTGTTCCAGAACCCTTGAAAAATAAGTATGGGTAGTGTTGATGGTGATGTTTCTCATATTTGCATAATTTATTACTTCAACATTACATTACAATCGCAAGAAAGTCCATCTTTTATTTATCTAGCTGTGTTGCTAAAGCAGCAAACTCATGCTTGGGGCACTTCGTTTAAAACCTTCAGAAAACCAGACTTATATCCATCTGCAAAAACGGTCCAAGGTATTAATGATGTAGCTTGGTTCCAGTATAGCTGCTGCTATGGTACTATGACCCAAGTTGCCATGTTGTGTGTACAGAGTCCACAAATAAATACTTCTTGTCAAGATGGCCGACAATACTGCATTAGAAAAGCAATTAATTAGGCTTAACACCTTTGAAATCATCTCAGTAGCAGCATTTAGGGGGTTCTGTAGAAAACAAACCTGTTGACATAGTGACAGACGACATACAAATGTCAGAATACTGAGATCGGCTTACCATTAGCTTCTAATGATGATAGAGCTAACACACGTTTCACAGCTTCGTAAACTAAAAAGGTTTTTCACTGTTTAACTGTTGTGGTTTATGTGATTAAAACAGTCGAGCTGTTGTGAGTTGTCCGACAACTAATATAGCCTCTGTATTTTAGTTGGTTAAATATTTGGTTGCACATCAACAAATGAAGGGCACAAAGACTGCATTTTAGCTCAAATGAAACTAAACCTTCTTTGGTTAGGATGTTCAGAGTGAACAAGTGAAGTCTGGACCTGCATTTCTTCATCTCTAGTTGATCAAACATGAACTGGATAATTTTACGCTTGTATTACATTTATGAAACCTTTATTCAATTTGTGAAAACACAAAAAAGATCATTAACAAGGTATTTTTGGCATTAGGGCTTTCTTAGATTTAGACATGCATAGGAATCTCGAGTTTAACAAGTCAAACCTGTACTGGTATCCAACCCTGATCACAGATCCTCCAAAACACAGTTTCTGATTTGTGAAACCTTTACTCAATTTTGTAAAAACGGCAAATGGGGAGTCTTGGTATTCCCAAAGATATTGCCAAAATCTGGTCTCATACTTACCTTCTTACTTTCAACAGTAGGAACAGTTATTGCCCTCATCAGTTTATTACCTGTTTTATAACATCTCTATCAAAACCACCCGGACCATTGAGAACAGACAAGCTGTTGACAAGCTGAATATATGATCATTTCTAGGCCTACATTACTTTGTCTGAAATGCATTATATGACCATATATGCTAGTCTATCACCAACTCAAGCAATGTTCAAACAGACATACAATACCATACTGTTTTTCTTCCCCTACCAAGTTCTCCCAGTCTGATGTAGATGTGATGTGATACAGAACACAGAGGGACAGATTAAAGCAGTAGGTGGCTCTAATGTTGCAATGCCTCATAAAAACACCATCGAGTTAAATGAGGTGAACTCACAAAGCCAGTGGCTGCAAAATGCGTCTGTGTGGTTTTGGGTAATCTTTGTAACAGATACAGCCGACACCATCTGTTAAACCATCCCACCCTTTGGTCGCTGGACCAAATCTGAATGTGTGTCTGAGAGTGTCCATGTGTGTGTGAACAGCCGGATCCCCATGGATTGCCCACAGGAGTGTGGCGGTCCCATTTCCATAGACGAAAGACTTTAGAGGAGAGGTGAAGGGGCTTGTTGAGATGCAGAGACAGATAAACACACACACACACACCCAAGCAGTCTGATGGAGCCTGCAGGCCATAGCAAACAGTGTGACTGCAGGATCTACATAATGTTTTTGTGGTTCAGATCTCCCTGATGACCAACTGTCAGCTGCCTACTAGTACAAACTCAGAGACTAAGTTTAGAAAAGCACAGGAAGCAAACTACAGTAATCAGACTAAGACTCATTCCCTATGACCCATAAATCCATTCCACTTGCGTTTATAGTGTTAATGTGGGATCAAACAGCACATAAAAAAAAAAAAAAAAAATCATTCGGTTCTCTTGTCTCGGGTCAGGCCATGTATGTTCTGAGTGGTACAGTTAGAGGACAGCTCCGTTTGGGTCATGATGTGGTGAATCACAACAGAAATTTAAACATGGAGTAGATCCAACTGAGTTTATATTGCAAAATTTATTATTTTTAATCAGCAATTTTCATATCTGTAAAGCCTCATGTTTACAATTATGATACTAACATTTATGCTCTTTTCTAATCAAGTGGCCCCAATATCCAAATAACAGTTTATCTAAACAAACTGTTTTAAAAACAGTGAATGATGTTTAAAAGGAAAAATAGGGCGAATAACCTTTCAATAAATTCTGTTTTCCAATGAGACTTAATGGGTCCTTGCATCTGCCTGATAATAATTCATGCATTTTATTAGATTGAAATAATCTAACAGAGCAAAATACCTGCTTAGGTGAAAAAAGGGGCACATTTCACCAGCCCAGAAAAAAATCAAAGATGTTCCTTCAATATTACCAAACAAATTTCATGGATCTTGATAAATTTGATCATGTGTGCTTTGTTGATTATGTTTGCTGCGTGTACCAAGCAGGTCACCAGATGCACCAGCTTGGCGATGCTTCATGCTTCGTTTAGATTTGAAATCTTAACCATCCAGTAACATAGTGTGTTTCTGTTTGTTTCTCTGTGTGAGAAGAAAACAGCAAAAAAAAAAATGGAGACAGAGACTGCAACCCAACAAAACCACGTGTGCATGGCAGTGGAAATGTGTGTGAGTGAGTCTGTGTATTTGTGCATGCATGGCAATATCAGACCTTTTGGTCTCCAACGCCACCTCACAAAGTGTGAAACGCTTCCTTGGAAATCAATTATGTAAATGCTACATTATGCAAATGGTGTGTGTTTGGGGAGAAAAGGTTTTAGCCTGAAAGTCAGGAGAGGAGAGAGAGAGAAATGAGGGAAGAGGAATAAAATGAGGATTAGTCTGGAGAATGTCACAGGGAGACACGGTGTGCACAGTTAAACTCTTGATTTAGCTTTTTAATTAGAAAGAAAGAGTGACACAGACGCAAATACAAACAGAAAGAAAATACCTGAAAATAATGGCTATTTCACTGACTTCTTTCTCCCTGTCGTATTGCAATGGAAGTATGTTATTCATCACATGTGCCAGTAATAATACATATCTGTGGTAAAACAGAGTCAGTCCTTTAATCTAATCTCAAATTTTATGAATGCTGTTGAGTTAAAAAAAATCAAAACCTTTGCATGAAAAGCACACAGAGGCATATTCAAGTAATCTTTATATACAATCAGGCATCATGTAAAGAAAAAACGAGGCTACAACACAGAACGATAGTTTTTTCCATCTGTGACATTGGTCTGCACAGCAACAGGTCAAGAGTGCAGTCCGGCATTTAATGGACAGTCTTTTAAGTACAATAACTTACAAAACTTGTTTTGTTATTTTAAGCAACAACAAAACAAGCTGCAAGACTTGGATGTGCCAGGAGGGCTACACAAAGGTAAAAAAACATTGCATTTCTATTTAAAGACTAGAGTTCAGTTTTATGAGGACAGTGTTATACAGAACCAATCAGAGTTGCAAACAACCTAACACCAAAATAATTAATACAGTTTCATTGACAGATTTCCAAGCAATATAAGACCTAATATATTTTACAAATGCCTGCATTCAACCTAGAAAAGTCTTTGCTATTGCACTGCAGCACCGATGTAGCATGCCACTGTAACAATAGTCTCAGACTGCCATTATGCACCACAGGTGTTACAAAAATAAAAGCTGGAAAACACAATTTATTGTCCAAACTGAAAACCGTTGCTACCTACAAGCTGCAATCTCACACTGTTTAGTACTTAGTAGTATTTTTAAAAGATTGTTATTACTTCTTTGGCAAAGAAATTATTTCTTGAGATACTGTGACATTCAGTGATCAGGCATAACATTATGACTATTGGCAAAGGAAGTGAGTAGCACAGATCATCTTTTCATCATGGCACCTGTGAGGTTTTTGGTATATTGGGCAGTAAGTGAACATTTCCTCTTCAAAGTTGATGTGTTAAGACTATGTGTGCCTTTAATTTGCACTGCATTTATTTGCATTTTATTTGCATTTCCACATTGCTTTCATGCAATTTGTCACAGTTTTGCAGTCATTTTAGTTTGGTCAAAGAGCAAACTCTCTAGGCTCCTCATATTGTAGAGGTGAAGTGGGCAACCTATGGTGGCTATTAGCCCTCGACACAACCTTCTGTGGTTAAACTTTCAACCTCTGGGCCTTTGCTGCATGTCTTCCACCATCCCCTCTTATGTTCCTCTCAAAAATACTTTGAATGTAGGCCACTGCCTCCACAAATATTTAATAAAATGAAGGGCAAATTCACTTTTAACTATGACACCTTCAGCTTTAGTCCAACAATAAATGCAAAATCTCTTGAAAACTATTAAGGTCTTTATGCATTACAGTTGTGCATTTTGTTTTTATGTCCTTCGTGCATTTTATTTCATTTTATTTGCTGTCATTTCAGTTTGGCAGGAAAGGGGAATCCACATCAACCAAGGCAGTCTCACCTTTTTACATTGGGAGAGTACAATAAATTAAAAGCCTCTTGAAAACTCCTCAGGTGTTTATGTACTGCATTTATAAATTTGCCATCATACTAACACCTGTGGGTGATATGCACATCTTTATGCACCTGCATATCAAAAAAATAATAATAATACATGCACACATGAACTCTAACAGAAATACCAGAGGCATGAATTGGTTAGTCTAGCTGTTTGCTCATTAAATGTGAGGTTTCTTCACATAACCGTGGGAGGTTAGATGAATTAACACTTCATCATCAGCCTTCTTTGGCACACAGACTGTCACAGAGACAGAGAGGGGGGAAAAACATGCTGCCAAGGAGATAGTGAGAAAGAGAACGCAGAATAAAAGACGGATGCTGAAAAAAGAAAAATAGGTTCTGTTAGAGGAGAGTGAAGGGTTGTGCAGTTATCTGTTCAACAAATGTGCACAAAAAGCATACCAAACACAATTATAATTTTCACAGATTATATTTTGTTTAACATTTTTCAGAACCCATTATTTTATTAATATGCACAAGACAATTGCAAGCAAACCGTTTAGTTCTTCTGAGTGCCTAAAACCTTTCAGTTAAACTGTGTGAAAAACTGGCTTTTATTTTGTAGCAGAACAAGCATGATGGAAACCTTTCTTGTGTCCAGCTGTCTCATTACATCCCGATGGCATCTGATGGGAGAGGTACTCTCCAACACATGTCCTTTGAACAGACAGGAGTTGTGCTCATTGAGTTTAAAATCTCCCCAACCTGAGGAGCTATCTGCCTGTCAGTAATTACAGTTGCTCACATAAAGTAGAGCAAGTGTTTGCATCTTTGAATGAGCAAGCACACATTTAGTTGGGGGTTTTAGTTGCTTTAACATGAAGCAACGATGTCAAGTCTGTGATGAGACTAGGTGGTTTAGATACATATAAATGGCAGATTCATGTTTTCAGTGCTTTTGTGAGAAGTAAATATAAAAGCATATTTGTGTGTAACCATGCAAAGGGTTACAAAAGTATTCACTCCCCTTTTGACATTTTATCAACCACATGCTTTGATGTGTTCATTTACTATTTCACCCCAGACTGGCCAGAGATATAGAGATGTGGGGAGGACTAAAGCAGTGTAAGGTTATGAACTTCAAAGTTGAACTCAAGTGTTTGAACATCTGATGGAGTACTGTTCAATGCACCATCCAAAAACAGGTGTGGGGGCACAGCTGCAAACCTACCGAGATATGGCCGTCCACCTAAACAGGTCAGGCAAGGAGAGGATTAAGCAGAGAACTTGCCAAGCTGCCATTGTAACTCGGTAGGTGCTGCATATTTCTGCAGCTCAGATTTTTTACTCCACATATTTAGCTGGGTTTTAAGAATGGCAACAAGAAAGCCATTGTTGAAAGAAAGCCATAGGAAGTCATGTTTGCAGTTTTCCACAACCATGTAGGATAAACATGTAGGAAGAAGGTTCTTCTGATCAGATGAGACCAAAATTTAACAATTTGGTCTATTGGAAAATGCTATGTGCGACTAAATACTAGTGCTGGAAATCACCCTAAACAACTTCATCACCTCTTTAAAAAAATGGTAGTGGCAGCATCGTGTAGTGTGGAAGCTTTTCGTCTGCAAGTACAGGGATGCTAGTAAACGTTTAATAGAACATAGATGAAGCTAAAACAGTGAATGTCTGGAATAATAAAAAATTCAAAGGACATGAGAATGCGATGGAGGTTCACCTCCTAGCCGGACAATAACCCAAAACATACAGCCAGAGCTACAATAGAATGGTTTAGATGAAAGCATATTCAAGTATTAGAATGGTCCAGTCAAAGTCTAGACCTAAATCCAAATGAGGATGTATCACAAAATTTGAAAATGGATGTTCACAGATATTTTCCATCAAATACAAGGTTGAATTATTATAACCTCCAGGTTTTTCCGGTCCACAATACTGCCTGATTTTAAACATGGGTAGTTTAAAGGAAAAATACCTTGTGTTTTCTATCAAAAACAGATGTTTACAGTGTGCTACATACAACCTCATGGGATGACCATCTTTATTCTGCTAAAACAAAAACAATAAACATTCAAATCCACTGAAAATAATGTTGCTTCAGTCTGGTTATCAGGAAGGGATGAGTCAGTAAATAAATTGTGCTAATTAATAACTGTAAAGAAGTGCCAGGCCTATTTGTAATCATGGAGATAAAGAAAATTCAATTAAAACTTAATGGTTAAAAAAAAACAAAAATCAATGCAAGTTAAGAAATGCACTGAAGTTAGATTAAAACGCAAAACAAACTGACAAATGCCTTTTAAAGGGAGACAGCAGGGGAGCCGGCTGGTTAGCAGGAACATCTTGCAGCTGAAAGCTACATATTCAGTGCAAAACACAACATTTACACTCTAGTGAAGTGTCACTTCCTGGTGGTTGTGCACAGCAGCAGGGCAGCACACTGTTAACATGTGTGTGACATCAACGCCTGTGGTCTGAAGACTTGTAATCTCAGGTCTGACTTTAAGGAACGCCAGGCTCTTCACCCTGCTTTTTTCAATCATTTCTTTTGGACAGTGTCAGGAGCATTTCTCTGTGTCATTACTAACACACACACACACACACACACACACACACACAGAGACATAGAGAGGCAGGAGAGGAGGAAGAAAGGAATCTAGGAGAACATGTTGCCCAGCAGCCCATTTTGCAGAGCAGGGCATGCTTCCATCCTAGTTTTATTCCACTGCCTACATCAAACATGCTCCAACAATGTCATCTAGTGCCTGTTCACAAAATTACATCTTTTTTGCCACACTGAAACCAACACGCCTTGGAAAAATATTAGAGGATGTATCAACGGTACAGCAACTGGTGAAAATGTCATGGAGCAAAAAGGAACAAAAGACATTCAAGAGTACGAGGTGTTCTTTAAACACACAGGCCTAACAGTCTCACAAGAGGGACATAAGAAGTGACCACATGGGTGCTAAATCTTTTATCACACATTGTGATTCAACCACGCAACCAAGAAAACCCTCCTATAGAGGTGTCATTCTTTACAGATGAATAAAACCTGTCGGGTTTAGTTGGCTGTAGGTGTTACAGGCTGCTCTTGTTGCAGAACGTTTCTTCAAGCTTAACTGTTAGGAGCAAAGTATTCAGAACCCTTTGAACTATGTCACATTAAACCCCAAAGTAGATAAAGTAACAATATTAAAAAAAAATAAAAATAAAAATATGTCAAAGGAAAAAGCAAATCCACAGCTTGGGATAATTTGTCGACAGGCCCACCAGGCTAGCTTTTATGAAAGAGTGGCCAGAAGAAAGCCACGGTGTCACACAGTGGTGGTAGCATCATGCTGTGGGGATGCTTTTCTTCAGCGGGGACAGGGAAGCTGTTTACAGTTGACAGGAAGACATACAAAACGAGACTTTGAAAGTCTCCTAAACATACAGCGAGAGGAGCAATGGAATAGTTAAATCAAACTAATTGTGTGAATGATTGGCCTAGTCAAAAAAATCTAAATAAATCCAATTTAGAACCTGGTTGGACTTGAAAACTAATATTAACAGTCTCTCTCCATACAATCAGAATGAGCTTGAGCTACTTTTCAAATAATATTGGGCACAAATGTCAACATCCAGATGCACAAAGCTGGTAAAGACATATCCTAAAAGACTTGAATGTTGCCGCAGCAGAAGATGGCTCCACAAGCTAGTGATGCAGACATCTATCCTTTTACTTCCACTTTAAAATCTTGCTATAATTTGTCTTGTTGGTCTGTCATGACATCTGAGTAAAGTGAGTAGAAGTGTGTGGTTGTAAAGTAATAAAATGTGGATAAAGGTCAAAGGGAGGAACTGTAAAGCATTTCTCCCAGGTTATTAACCCTCTGAAAGAATGACTCCTGAATTCAGATTATTCAAAACACACACAACATTACAACTTAAATAGTTCTAATGCTGCTGTGCAGGTTTTCTAAAAGAAATGTCAGTAAAAACAATACTATGAACAATAACCTCATTGTACAGATCCTAAAACAGCTACTCTGCTAATTTGTCCCATGTTGCTGATTTCTGATGAATTCATATTTACCTGCGTTTTGTAATGTTTTCAGGTTTTCTCAAATTATTCTCCTGCAACTCTTTAGAATAAGTCTTAATTCGATTTGTACTAAATGGTGATTCTGTTGTGTTTTCACTAGGGACAAAAGACTCCTTCAATATTACAGAACAAACCTTCACCCTCAACCAGCAGATAGGTGGTAAAGTCTGTCCTTCTCAGCCAGATGACAGACATCTCAAATTGAACAGCCTAAATCAGATAACTGTTTCTGTCTGCGTGTGTGTGTGTGAGATGTTTAGCACTGAATACCTGTGCATACTAATTGCATTTTGCTTGCAGCAGGAATGACACCCCCTGAGGTGAAGAGAACAGACAGGGAGGAGAGAAAGAAACACAGGAGATACAACAGAGAAGCGAACAGGAGGTGTTAATAGAACTTTCTATTTTCCCCACATCTTTACTCAGGGTTGTACAGTTAAATATAGTCCTATAACAAGACACAAAGGTATTCTGAAAAATGTAAGTTATATACTTTGGAAGTCAACTGATGAGATGCAAGTCAGCTAAGATCAATGCAGGACTAAAGATTCAGAGATCCAGAAATAATAAAACATGACATTTCCTTGGTTAATAAAGTATTTTAGTGGAAAAAAATAATTTATCACCTGGAAGCAGAGCATCTTTCGACTATAATTTATTTTCAAGATGGAGTTAGGAGGAGCTATCATTAGGTCTTCTCAGGCACACAAACAGGGCTTTGTGAAAGCATTTAACCCCTTGAACTTTTTCACATTTCATCCCACTAAAATGCAAAACTTTAATATATTTTATAGAGATATTATGTGACAAATGAACACCGTATAATTATAAAGAGGAACGAAAAAGCTAAAAGGTTTTCAACAATTTTTACAAATAAAAATCAAAAAAGTGTGTCCTGGACCCCTTTACTCTAATACCTGTGAATAAAATCCTGTCCAGAGTGTGTTGACAAGAAAGCTATCAGTAGTGCACTCCGCAAATCTGGCCTTGATGCAACAGCGGTAAGAAGACAGTCATTGTTGAAGGAACACCATAAGAAGCCTTCTTCGCAGCTTGCAACAATCCATCTCTTGGGTACAGTGAACATGTGGAAGAAGGTGCTTCGATCAGATGAGACCAAATTAAACCCTTTGGCCATCATGAAAAAAGCTGTGTGGTACATAATTAACACCACGAAAACACCATTTCTACCATTAAAAATGGTGGCGGCAGCATCATGCTGAGGGGGGGTTTTACTTGAACAGACACAGGGATGCTGGTCAGTAGGGATGGGCAATAATTGTGTTGCTTATCATTATCATGAAACAGCTGATAATGCTGTAATTGCAGAAGAGTGATTAAACAGAGTGGGCCGGGGGGACTGTACGCTACTTTGTGTGGGTTGAACAAATAAAATCCCCAAAATTAAATTGGCTTGTTACATGATGTGGCAACTCGACATCTGCTAATCAGAAGTTGTGAGGGCGAGTACTTCCTGTTTGGTTGTTCACCACCGAAAGCAATGGCATTGTATTACACCCATTGCCTTCAGGACCTCCCAAAAGTTTCAGTCAGCGATGTTCTCCGCTGGATTCGAGCCTTATCATCAGGATTTTTAAAGGGGAGGGGTTGTGTGCAGCAAACACTACACTATTATTTTACTACTTTATTATTACACTACCAGCTACCGTAATGGCAGCGATCATTACACAAAGTGTCATTTTTATATCATTAATTTGTCACAAAAAGTAGTTTTAAGATGTTTTTAGGCGAGAAAGTAGACTTCTGTAGAATCTGTGCAGTCAGTTCATCAAGAATCCCTGGGACTCCTTTTACCCGGGTAAAACAAATACAGGGGCTTTAAATCTCGGGGCTTTCGGTGGAAAATGGGCTATTCCTCCTGTCTACACTATACAATGTATATGCAATGACAGTTACCGACACCGACGCGCACACAAAATGTATCCCAGCTGTGGATGTCGGAGCTGAGGCAGAGGTAAATGGTTAATTTGAGCATTTCTGACAGGCAGCCCGAGGCACGGCGACCAGCAGCTCATCTCCTCGACAGGTATAGCCTTCACACTTCCCTAGCCTCCTCATCACCTCAACAGTGACACGCAACCTGCATGCTGGGAAGCCCGGAGTGTATTTGATGAAACACACGCGCACACAGGGGGGTTTGCTTTGCACACGTTGGTGTGTAATTGCGGTGTTGCCACATTAGAGTGTGTGAACGTATGATTTTAGGTGTATATCTGGCTTCTACACAGATAAATAAGGCACTTCCAACCAACTTAGTTTTAAAGGCGGAATAGGAAAAGTGAGGGAGGTGGATAAAGTGTTTTTGAGTCTCCAGCTGTGTTGTTGCTGCTGGAAGGTGCTGAAAGAAACAGGGAAGCTCACCTGCTGTGTAGAGACGTTTGTAAATCAGACTTCTAACAATTTCCTCAAAAACTGGTGCCAGATTTTAAAAAAAGTTTTTTTATTTATAAACTAAGGAGTGCCTCCTGCCCGCTTTGGCTCCATTGTTTGAATGGATGAACTGGAGTTTCATTTTAAGCGATAGGGACAAATCAAGCAGGGCAGAATGAATCTGTTAAGACAGTAGAGCAGAAACAGGTGTTAAAGGCAAGACCGAGCAAAAAGCACAGGTGAGAAAGAAGAAAAAGGTGCGAATAAAATGGGCAAACATGGGGTCACACAAACACTCCACACCTTATGCTCTCTAGACCTTTCAATCACTTTATAGGCATCTGCTTCATATCTATTATCACCTTCTTCTACATTCCTTTCACTGCAATGCACAAATACAAGTCTACTTCACAGCTGAACACACTGAAGCTCACACAAACACACACACCAGACTACTGCTGTTCAACCCTTTCAAAAACATGCAGCATCAACAACTGAGGCATCTAAACATTATCGTACTGTCCAACTCAAGACATTATCACTTACTCTCCACTTCAACACATGCAAGTAAATGTAATGCAGGCACACCGAAAAAGTAGAGAGCATATCTTTTGGAAGGAGTGCTGACTTTCTTATTCTAATGTAACATTACTGAGCATTTGAAACGGATTTATTTGGTATTTACAAGAGTTGGATAAATTGACATCATGGTAGTAAATCCACAATATTTCATTTAAGCAAATTTGAGAAAAAAAAGCTAATAGAGAAGCGCTGATTAATGACTGGTGCTGTATGCTGCTCACTAACAAATACGTCCAGAACAACAGCAACACTTAACCAGGATTCCCACATAGGAAACAAGAGGCTAATAGTTATTAAATGCCTTATCAACACTAATTGTACTGAGGAACTCAACCAGCAGACATAAACATGATGAGGAGGAAGTGATGTAGAGACATGGACACATGTGTCTGCACTACTAGTAAAGATGTAAAAATCCTCCAAATGTATTTATCTTTTATTGCAGGAGCAATAAAAAAAAATCCTGATTCTGAAACCTGAACACATTATTGATAGGAGGAAAAAACCCATGTTAGGAAATATTCGTTTTTTAATACAATCACCAGTGGGCAGCACTTAGTCTTCTGCTATAACATTTCAACAGAGAAGAGCATAGAGAGAGAGGAACCATTCCTCTGTGCATGATCTCGGATCGTCCAGAGTCCTGGGTCTTATTTTCTACTCCCTTCTCTTCGGCTCACCCCGCAGATGTATGTCCAGGGACTGAGACCATGGAAAAGGGTTGATTTTATGACTGGGGGACAACGTTTTGGATCATTATATTATATTTTTTTGTTTATTGTCATCATGACAATGATAAATTCTACATGTTTACAAACTTCAAAAAGTCTTTAAAAATGTGATAAAATGCAGCCACTGTGTTCTGTTTATTGGTAAAATTGCACTACTTAAAGTTGCTGGTGTCTTGAAGTAGCCTATTTAATCAAATGTAAGTTGATATTTTGATTTTGTTTTTCTTTAAGAACAGCTTTTTATGTTCATGTTCATGAGTTTTTGACACACAGTGACAATCACACAAACAATCAATAGCCAAAAAGGACCTCAATGAATTTCTAAATCCCTTATACCATAATCACAATAAATACCACAAAACATCATCAGGTTTTTGTGTCCATATTGCCCATCCCTACTAACCAGTTCCCATGTAGAATTTAGAAAGCTTTACATTTTTACATTTGTGATGGTAGGACAGAAAAGGCTTTCTATAGCATGTCTCCCAAACAAATGTCTCCCAAAGTGCAGAACAGTAAGATAAATATGTGGCCTCGTCCAGCCTAATTGACTGTGGCTAAGAGAAATGGACCCATGTGTCTCATCAATTTTTTATAGCCCAAAGAAAAACAAAGCCATTGGTTTTATAAAAAGTTCCTAGAAATTCTGATCCACTTTGAAAAGTAAAGTATGAGCTTAAAAAGTACTATTATTATGGGTACCAATAAATGTGCCTATGATGATTTAAAAATGTGATTTCTTTACATGGCATTTCTTTTCCCACTGAATAAAAGTTTTCAAATTAAAGGTGGGAATTTTCTGATTATTTCAATGTGAGATGATATTCCTGTAATAAAAGAGGAGCTTTTTAAGGCTTTCTACATAATTGTCCTTCTTTCTGCACTGGTGTCCAAACCTCTACAGTTAAATAAGTGCACCCAATTGTGCATAAAAAAGTAATTATGTGATGATAAATCTTCTGATTTATTTGTGGTTCCTGTTAATATTTTCAGAACAACCGTAAACAAACAAATATTAATTTCAATAGCAGTTACATAAATTATAGACTGAAAATTGCAGTGCAGAAGAATAAGCTTATTCCAGCTACACGTTCACATGAATGCAGGGCTTTTAACAACAAAACAAACATTAACAGATTTGAATCTAGAAATATTCATTAATTTGTGCTGATTACATATGACAAAAATAATCAAAATTCAGTTTAATATTTGGTCACCAGCTGTTTTTGTTCATTTTTAAAATTAAATATTAAAAATGAAATATGTAGTGAGAGGTACAAAGTTTGATCCTCCTTTACCAATACAAAGCAAAACAATGTGTGTTGCTGGACACACAGAAATTTGCAATGTGAACACCAAATGCCAACAACTATGCATAAACTCCAAACCTGATGTTGATTTGTTAAAACTGTTTCTGCAAATAATTATTTTTTTGTCTATACAATTTTAAATTATTGTACAATCCAGATCCAGTCACCCAGACAGCATCACCCACCAGTAGCTTGGCCTTTTCCTGCTCTTCATGGGTCCTCCATTTCTCCATGATGACAGCAGGTGTAGTCCTATCCATGTCTGTGACGGCTGCAGTCTCTCTCTCCCTCTGGGCCAGCTTGGCCAGCTGCTCCTGCACCAGAGCCTGTTGACGCTCATAGCTAAAGTCAGGAAAGATATGAACCATTAACAATACATGAAGAGTCAGCTCAAGAAACATTTTCTTGTTCTCACACACAAAGAGCTAACTGACAAAGTCAGAGGGGTAATGAGTTCAGCAGATTGAAGTGACTTGGTTAAGAGTCTTCATTCACCACATTTCTTTACTTCTTCACTGTGGTGATGATGGAGTGGCACACAGAAATTTCTGTCAGATGTGACACAAGAATTTTGTTATAACCTAAACAGTTTTACAGCTCGTTTTCCATCTCTTTAACAAAATGGAAATGTTCACCAATATCAGAAAAGTGCAAGAGGAACAAAGCCAATGATGTTTGTGCAACAGCTGCCTTTTGGTGCCAGCAGTTCCTCCCTCTGTCATCACATCATCCTGCAGCCACCGCTGTTTCTGTAGCAGCCTCAAGGGGGCAGTGTCTTCAACTAGAGACACTACAAAGGTTCAAGTCTGGCCATTGATAAAAATTAGATCGTAGTGACTGTTTTGAAATACAGAGACTATGAGAAAGAGTAATTTTAAGAGTTCATTTAGCTATTGGTTGTTTTTTATTCATGTTCAAATAATATTAAAAACTCTGAAATTTAATTAACTTTTTTTAAAATATCTGGATAAGCATGGGAAAAAAAAAAGCATAGTTTTCCACTTTATTCCCTTCCAATTAAATACCTACAATTTACTAAAAAAGTTGTTGTGACTAGTCAGATTACACCTGAGAAGACTTGACTTTACTGTTTTAATCATAACAATCTTGGAAATAACAAATACATGCATGCACCTGTAGATGTTTCATGGACAGATCTTACTTGAGTGATGAAACCACGAACACACCATGGGACTTTGGGATTTTTAGACCCTAAACTCATTAAGAAAAAAGGAGGGCAGTGTTCTTTCCTGTTTAAAGTGACTGCTTACATTAAAACTGATTTTTATTTAACTACACAAATATAAAATTGCCTGCAAAATTTGTGCAAATCAAAAATATTTCTTCTGTAATCTATGTTGATCTGGATGATCCACATCACACTACTCCAAATATAATACAAAGTATACTCAATGACAATGACTGAGTTAGAGAAGGTTTGGACTCTGCAACATGTTACTTTATGGTTGATGTGTTTAGTGCAGGAGCAGTCCAAAAACATCCCTGATAGGCAGATGGAGTAAATCAGTGCCAGTGGACAGAGATGACAAGTATGCTAACCCCTATAAATGTTAGCATAACATGACTGCCATTTGACATTTTTGCCACCATAACCTGCAACCATCTTTCTGTGTCAACAGAGTTGCCTGACTTTAAGTCTTTTACTAGACGTGTTGTTAGACTTGCTTTAGCTTTTTCCTGTTTTTTGTTTTTAGGTAATTTTCTTCAGGTATGTATTTATTTAGAGAAAAAGGAAAGTACTTAGCTGTACCACCCTTGGCAGCCACAACTGCCATAAAGCGTTTTGACAATAAGTATTTTACATCAGTGTGGAGGAATCTTGGTCCCCTCTTCTTTGCAGAATTGTTTTAATTCAGCCACACTGGAGGGTTGGAGAGCATGTACAGCCTATCTGAGGTCAAGCCAAAGTATCAATCGGACACAAGTTCGAACTTTGAAATAAATGATCTTGCTTGTTTAGCCATTCAGATATAGACTTGCTGATGTTCCCCTGAGATGTGCCTAGTCTGGAAGCAGCCCTATGTCAAGTCAAGTCAAATTTATTTATAAAGCCCATTTCATCTGACAATCATAGACTCAATGGGCTAAAAGCAAACAAATACACATAATAAAACAGTGATAAAACAATAAAGACCACACAATTCAAGTACCATAAAATCAAGAATAACATAGGTAATAAAAACAGGAAAGATAAGGATTTCCAAAGCTAAAAACATAGGCCCAACAAAAGGCTTGAGAAAATAAAAGTTTGCTGGACTATGTCATCACAGTTTATATGGTGTTCCTTTATATCAGATGTAATGCCACGCACAAAACTTTCCACATAGTCCCACTTTTGTCTTGTCACTCCAAACAATATTTTCTCATAAGTCTTAAGGATCATCAAGATGTTTTATGGCTAATTTGAGATGGGCCTGTGTGTTAAACTGTGAGTGGGGCTTGGGCCTCAGAATATCATTTAGAATTACCTTTGTCTAATATTAACATTTATTTGATGATTTGAAACGTAATGTAACTAAAATATCTGAAGAAATTTGTAGGCAGACAAATACTTTTTGCTTTTAGAACTTTGTGTTCTTAAATCTTAAACACAGCAGAAAATAAGAAGTGAGCCTCAGAAACGTCATCACCAGTATCTTAAATAACATTGTAAATAGAAAATCAAAATGCAAAATGAATAGTAGATTGCGATCCAGTATAAAGAAATGTAGAACAAATGTAGTGACCTTGACATTTTAAAAGTACAAACACCTACTTTTTACGGATCTCCTCCTGTGTCTCTGAAGCTGAAGGTTCTGCAGGTTTTACACCTACAAATCAAGAAGTAAATATCAACATTAGCAATGGTAATTTAGATGGGTATCTAAAGTCTACAGAAGAGCATTGATGTTCTGAATAGGACACAAACCAGGTGCAGAATTTGAAAGCAAGTCAAGTCAAGTCAAGTTTATTTGTATAGCGCTTTTCAGCAACAAGGCACTCAAGGCACTGAACATAAGAAAAAAAATTACAGTGATACAGAAAATCGAACAACAGAGGTAATTTAAAAAAATAAAAATAAAATAAAGAGAATAGAATGATGGATAAGAAAATGAAAGGAAAATTGGACTGAAAATGTAACTAATAATGTTAAGATAATACATTCAAAGGCCACTCTAAACAAATAAGTTTTTAATCTTGATTTAAAACAACTTATTGTTTCGTCGCTTTTAAAGTTTTCTGGGAGTTTATTCCAGATTAGTGGAGCATAAGAACTAAAAGCTCCATCTCCATGTTTGGTTCTGGTTCTGGGTATGGTGAGTAGATTTGAGCCAGAAGACCTGAGAGGTCTGGGTGGTTGATACACTGACAACAAGTCTGTAATGTATTTTGGTGCTAAGCCATTCAGTGATTTATAGACTAACAGAAGTATTTTAAATTCTATTCTCTGAGCTACAGGGAGACAGTGTAGGGACTTTAGAACCGGGGTGATGTGCTCCACTTTCTTAGTTCTAGTGAGGACGCGGGCAACAGCGTTCTGGATCAACTGCAGCTTTAGGTAATAGAAGGCCGACCTTGTTACTGCCTTTATGTGCCTCTGAAGGTTCAGGTCTGAGTCCATCACTACACTCAGGTTTCGAGCCTGACTGGTGGTTTCTAGCTGTATTAACTGAAGCTGTGTGCTAACCTTTAAACAATCTTCCTTTTGTCCAAAGATTATTACTCCAGTTTTGTTTTGATTCAGCTGAAGAAGATTTAGGCCCATCCATGCATTGATTTCTTCTAAGCATTTAGCCAGCGCTTGAATGGGTTTATAGTCACCTGGTGACATCGTAACGTATAGCTGTGTGTCGTCTGCATAGTTATGATAACTTACGTTGTTGTTTATTAAAATCTGAGTTAGGGGGAGCATGTAGATATTGAATAGGAGGGCCCTAAGATGGACCCTTGCGGAACGCCACATGTGATTTTTGTGGTCTCTGATGTAAAGTTACCTACTGACACAAAAAAATCCCTGTCCTTCAAGTAGGATTTAAACCAGTTGAGCGCTGTACCAGAAAAGCCAGACGCTCTAATAAAATGGAGTGATCAACAGTGTCGAATGCTGCACTAAGGTCCAATAATACCAGCACTGTGGTTCTTCCACAGTCTGCATTTATATGGACGTCGTTGAACACCTTGACAAGAGCAGTCTGTACTGTGGTGAGCACGGTACCCTGACTGGAAGACATCAAAGCGGTCGGTCATTGTTAGGAAGTTGTTTAACTGTTGAAACTCCGCTTTTTCAATTATCTTACTGATGAAGGGGAGGTTTGATATAGGCCTGTAGTTCTGTAGTAGCAGCTTGTCCAAGTTGCTCTTTTTCAATAGAGGTTTGATAATTGCTGTTTTCAGGGCCTGGGGGAAAACACCTGACAAAAGGGACATCTTTATTATTTGTGTTAAATCAGATGTTATTACAGGCAAAGTTTTCTTAAGGAAAGCTGTGGGTAAAAGATCGAGACAGCAGGAGGAAGAGCTTAGTTGCTGTACGATTTCTTCTAAGTTTTTGTCGTTTATTTGGTGAAATTGGGAAATTTTGTCAAAATCAGTTCTAGTTGGAGACAGCATTGGTACTGGAGTTGATGTGGATGTGCTGACTGCCTCTCTGATCTTTTGGGTTTTTTCAATAAGAATTTGGCAAATTTATTGCAGGCCCTGGTAGAGTGGAGTTCAGATGCTACAGTTACAGGAGGGTTTGTTAACCTGTCGACCATGGCAAATAATGCATAACCATTGTTAATGTTTTTGCTGATGATCTCAGAAAAGAAAGATTCCCTTGCATTTTTCAGTTGTAGGTTATATCTGTATAGTCTTTCTTTATAGATCATATAGTGAACCTAGAGTCCTGTCTTTCGCCACCTGCGTTCAGCTTTTCGACACTCCTTTTTTCCACTTCTGACTGGTGGAGCACTTCTCCGTGGAGACCTTTTCTTCCCAGAAACGACTTTCACTTTAATTGGAGCAAATGAATCAATGATGTCCGAGATTTTAGAATGAAAGTTTTCTACCAGCTTATCTACAGTGTTACAGGGCAAAGTGGAGGTAGAAGAGTAAATCTGGTTAAAGGTTTCAGCAGCACCGTCCTTAAAGATGTGTTTTCTTATCATGTCTCTTTGGCAAACTGAGCCATTGCAGATGATGCTTTCAAAAATAACAGAAAAGTGGTCAGATAGAGCAACATCAGTTACAGACACCTTGGAAATGTTTAGACCCTTAGTGATGATCAAGTCCAAAATATGTCCCTGTTTGTGCGTTTGTTGTTTAACATGTTGAGTCAAACCAACATTTCTAAGAGTGTCACATAGATCTACAGGTCCTTCTCAAAATATTAGCATATTGTGATAAAGTTCATTATTTTCCATAATGTCATGATGAAAATTTAACATTCATATATTTTAGATTCATTGCACACTAAATGAAATATTTCAGGTCTTTTATTGTCTTAATACAGATGATTTTGGCATACAGCTCATGAAAACCCAAAATTCCTATCTCACAAAATTAGCATATTTCATCCGACCAATAAAAGAAAAGTGTTTTTAATACAAAAAACGTCAACCTTCAAATAATCATGTACAGTTATGCACTCAATACTTGGTCGGGAATCCTTTGGCAGAAATGACTGCTTCAATGCGGCGTGGCATGGAGGCAATCAGCCTGTGGCACTGCTGAGGTCTTATGGAGGCCCAGGATGCTTCGATAGCGGCCTTTAGCTCATCCAGAGTGTTGGGTCTTGAGTCTCTCAACGTTCTCTTCACAATATCCCACAGATTCTCTATGGGGTTCAGGTCAGGAGAGTTGGCAGGCCAATTGAGCACAGTGATACCATGGTCAGTAAACCATTTACCAGTGGTTTTGGCACTGTGAGCAGGTGCCAGGTTGTGCTGAAAAATGAAATCTTCATCTCCATAAAGCGTTTCAGCAGATGGAAGCATGAAGTGCTCCAAAATCTCCTGATAGCTAGCTGCATTGACCCTGCCCTTGATAAAACACAGTGGACCAACACCAGCAGCTGACACGGCATCCCAGACCATCACTGACTGTGGGTACTTGACACTGGACTTCTGGCATTTTGGCATTTCCTTCTCCCCAGTCTTCCTCCAGACTCTGGCACCTTGATTTCTGAATGACATGCAGAATTTACTTTCATCCGAAAAAAGTACTTTGGACCATTGAGCAACAGTCCAGTGCTGCTTCTCTGTAGCCCAGGTCAGGCGCTTCTGCCACTGTTTCTGGTTCAAAAGTGGCTTGACCTGGGGAATGCGGCACCTGTAGCCCATTTCCTGCACACGCCTGTGCACAGTGGCTCTGGATGTTTCTACTCCAGACTCAGTCCACTGCTTCCGCAGGTCCCCCAAGGTCTGGAATCGGCCCTTCTCCACAATCTTCCTCAGGGTCCGGTCACCTCTTCTCGTTGTGCAGCGTTTTCTGCCACACTTTTTCCTTCCCACAGACTTCCCACTGAGGTGCCTTGATACAGCACTCTGGGAACAGCCTATTCGTTCAGAAATTTCTTTCTGTGTCTTACCCTCTTGCTTGAGGGTGTCAATAGTGGCCTTCTGGACAGCAGTCAGGTCGGCAGTCTTACCCATGATTGGGGTTTTGAGTGATGAACCAGGCTGGGAGTTTTAAAGGCCCCAAGAATCTTTTGCAGGTGTTTAGAGTTAACTCGTTAATTCAGATGATTAGGTTCATAGCTCATTTAGAGACCCTTTTAATGATATGCTAATTTTGTGAGATAGGAATTTTGGGTTTTCATGAGCTGTATGCCAAAATCATCCGTATTAAGACAATAAAAGACCTGAAATATTTCAGTTAGTGTGCAATGAATCTAAAATATATGAATGTTAAATTTTCATCATGACATTATGGAAAATAATGAACTTTATCACAATATGCTAATTTTTTGAGAAGGACCTGTATTGTACTTCTGTCTTCAGGATTGTCCATGTGAATGTTGAAGTCTCCCACAAAACAGTCATAATCAACACATATCACAGATAAAAGCTCATTAAAATCACTGAAAAAGTTTGTTTCGGACTTAGGAGACTTGTAAATATTCAAGAACATGTTTCGGACCGTGCTCTTTACCTGGAGAGCCAAATATTCAAGAGTCAAATTTGCCCAGAAATACTTTTTTACACTCTAATAAATCTTTAAACAAAGTGGCCACCTCTCCACCTTTTCTTTGCTGTCTGCTCTCAAAAAGAAAATTGTAGTTCGGAGGCAGCAACTCTATCAGAATGGGAGCTTCATTAAATTCATGTAACCTTGTTTCTGTTAAAAACATAACATCAAGATTGTGGTCAGTAATGAAGTCATTGATTAAAAAATGATTTTCCTGACAGAGATCTAATGTTTAATAACGGTAGTTCAGAGATTTTACAACTATCTCCTATTAGGGGCCCAAGTTTTCCCTGGACATGCTCATTTCTGATAGAGTTACCACTGGGGCCCAGACTGTATCACAGAGAAGTGATTTGAAGTTCCTGATTAGGAGGAGATAGATTAGGTGGTGGAGGTCTGCGGCATTTGGAAGATGTTGGTTTAGTAGCAGGGCCTCGGCCACGGGGGGTGTTGAATGGAGAAGATGTCAGAGCCATTTGGGTCCCGATTTTAAGAGCTTCTTTTATGTTATCAGAATCCAGTAAAGCAAAAAGCGGGCTCAGTGGGGAGATGGGAGAGTTCTGTGCGGTCTGGTGGGTTGGGGAGGGGGGTATAATGGGGGGGGGGTCCCCTCTCCTGTGGATTTCGACAGGGAGACCTTTTGTGATGACCTCTCTTTCTCAGCCAACTGGCCGGTTGTTTCTGCTGGAGCTGTTGGAGGCAGCGTTATCATTGTTGTTGATACTCCATGTTCTCTGCTGAAGGTCGAAGCTGCTGGCGGATTATTTACTGAATAGAAGAGATTAGATGTGAGACCTCTGGCTCCCAGCTTGTTCAAACATAAACAATCTTGCTTGAAAAATTGTCATTTTTCCCAAAAAATATTAAAGTTGTCGATGAAGTTCACAGGTGTGGTGGCACATGTTTTTTTCAACCACTTATTAATCATCAGAAGTCTCGAAAAAATCTCATCTCCACAGAAAATCGGTGCAAAGGGTCCGCTGAGAAACACCTTGATATTGAGACCTCCAACAATGTTCAGAAGACGAGTGAAATCCTCCTTCAGTCCTTCTGATTTTTTCTTAGCCACGTCATCCATGGCTCCACAGTGTATAATAAGGTTTTCTAGAGACGGGCGCTTTTCTGTGATTGCAAGAATATTCTCTGAGATATCGGACACCACGTTACTGGTGCCAATCATAACGTCTGTGTTTTTCTTGTTGCAGAAGTTTTTAATCCCATCCACAGCTGTGTTGCCCACTATTAGGGTTCTTGGTCCAGTGGGGCGTTTTTTCTCTGGCAATTTAGGAGAAGACTGTTTAGAATGAAGGTTGTTCTCAAACCTTTTATTGTTCTCAGTAGATGGATAATTTTCCTGGTTTTCATTCTGTAGTGGAGCACATTTGTTTTGGAGGGGAATTCCATTATTTCCAGCTGTCTCACTCCTATCAGTTGTTGTGATAGCAGCTCGCTGTCAAAGTCTCCTTTTCCCAGGGGAAACAGGGGCATTTCTCTGTAATTCTGGCCATTCTAATTTATTTAATTGCTGAAATCTTCCAGTGAGTCGTCCACCTTGATTTTTTGGGCATGCGCCTAAAACATCCCAGGGGGGTCTGCCGGTAGGTTTATTCTCAGTGTTCTGGTTGCCGGCTGAGTTGTTGAGCTGGCTGTCACTGTTTGGGATCACAGGCAGAGTTGAATCATCGCTGTACCCCATATTCACCTCCACATTCACTTCTAGTCGATGGATTTTCATCTCCAAAACAGCCAATTTCTGTAAAAGTTTGTCGAAGTCCTCTGTGGTGAAGGGAGGCATTTTGTGCTGATTAGCGGGCGTCAACTTGTCCTTCTTTTGAGTTCGATTATAAAAACATCAAAATCCTTAAGAAAAAAATAATAAAAATAATAATAATAATCCTTGGGAGTTGCTGGTAAGAAGTAGTTTTAGTCCAATATTTCCGTAATTTTGGCTAAGAGATCAAAAGTTAGGAGTGAAAGAATGCAAGCAAGCAGGGAGCTTAGGAGTAAAGCGTCTGAGCAGCCAGAGAGGCGGAAGCGGAAGCAAGGAAACAGTGATACCGACGGCGCCACCATGCAGCCGGAGTTTGTATATTTTGAATGAAATTTCAATTAAACATATTAAGATGTTTTTCGTATTTCAACAACATGTTCTCATAAACGTAGTCAGGTACGTTTATAGATTCTTTGTTTATGTTTAGTGTGTTCTGCATTTTTACAACAATCTGAATATGACTTGCAATCATACATAATTTTCCCTTTTTCAAACAATCTTCTAAATAATGATTCCATATAAAATGTGTCACAAAAGGATATTGAGCAGGACATACTTGGTGATGTCTTGTGACTGTCTGGGGCAAGTGACGAGGGCCGAACTCTTTCCGATCCCTGAGATTCCCTCATTCGTCGGAGGACATCCTCAGAGAGCTGGACAAGAATTTTAACATCACAACGTGCATTTTGTTTTAAATAATGTTATTTGTTGCCTCATTTAGGTTACGATAAGGGAGGGGTCTTGAATTTGACTATTCAAGACCGCTACGGCAGCACATTGATTCTTTTTTTTTCAAGGCACTTTTTAGTAGATTTACAGCTGTTTCACGACCTAAACTAGACCAAGCTTTAACTGTTGGAGAGTTGGACTCATCTTTTCTTTTAGAACATTTTAACTAAAGAGTTCCTGGTCAATTCAATGACTGCAAGAGGCCTAGAGGATGTGACTGCAAAACAAGCTCAAATCATCAGTCATCCACCTCCATGCCAGACAGTTGGTATAAGTTGTTTGTGTTGATATGACTGGCTTTCATCAAACTTTGTGCTGTGCGGTACAGCCAGATATTTCTATATTGGACTCATACAGGGGTTGGACAATGAAACTGAAACACCTGGTTTTAGACCACAATAATTTATTAGTATGGTGTAGGGCCTCCTTTTGTGGCCAATACAGCGTCAATTTGTTTTGGGAATGACATATACAAGTCCTGCACAGTGGTCAGAGGGATTTTAAGCCATTCTTCTTGCAGGATAGTGGCCAGGTCACTACATGATACTGGTGGAGGAAAACGTTTCCTGACTCACTCCTCCAAAACACCCCAAAGTGGCTCAATAATATTTAGATCTGGTGACTGTGCAGGCCGTGGGAGATGTTCAACTTCACTTTCATGTTCATCAAACCAATCTTTCACCAGTCTTGCTGTGTGTATTGGTGCATTGTCATCCTGATACACGGCACCGCCTTCAGGATACAATGTTTGAACCATTGGATGCACATGATCCTCAAGAATGGTTCGGTAGTCCTTGGCAGTGACGTGCCCATCTAGCACAAGTATTGGGCCAAGGGAATGCCATGATATGGCAGCCCAAACCATCACTGATCCACCCCCATGCTTCACTCTGGGCATGCAACAGTCTGGGTGGTACGCTTCTTTGGGGCTTCTCCACACCGTAACTCTCCCGGATGTGGGGAAAACAGTAAAGGTGGACTCATCAGAGAACAATACATGTTTCACATTGTCCACAGACCAAGATTTGAGCTCCTTGCACCATTGAAACCGACGTTTGGCATTGGCATGAGTGACCAAAGGTTTGGCTATAGCAGCCCGGCCGTGTATATTGACCCTGTGGAGCTCCCGACGGACAGTTCTGGTGGAAACAGGAGAGTTGAGGTGCACATTTAATTTTGCCATGATTTGGGCAGCCGTGGTTTTATGTTTTTTGGATACAATCCGGGTTAGCACCCGAACATCCCTTTCAGACAGCTTCCTCTTGCGTCCACAGTTAATCCTGTTGGATGTGGTTCGTCCTTCTTGGTTGTATGCTGACATTACCCTGGATACCGTGGCTCTTGATACATCACAAAAACTCGCTGTCTTGGTCACAGATGCGCCAGCAAGACGTGCACCAACAATTTGTCCTCTTTTGAACTCTGGTATGTCACCCATAATGTTGTGTGCATTTCAATATTTTGAGCAAAACTGTGGTCTTACCCTGCTAATTGAACCTTCACACTCTGCTCTTACTGGTGCAATGTGCAATCAATGAAGACTGGCTACCAGGCTGGTCCAATTTAGCCATGAAACCTCCTACACTAAAATGACAGGTGTTTCAGTTTAATTGTCCAACCCTTGTATGTCCAAAGGAAAGTCTGGTGGTTTGTCCAGATATGACTTTGCATACCTAAGTTGTGTTCTCTTATTATTTTTAGTGAGAAATGCTTTCTCTTGGAAAGTCCTTCAAAAAAATTCATGCTTGTTCAGCGTTTTTTTTTTTTTTTTGTACTGTCAAGAACGTTTGGATATAACACCCAAAATGAAATGTCAAACGTCTTGTTTTTTGTTTTGGCAATCTTTAAACACTGGTATAAAGTTATTTGAACATTCACTCCTGGGACGATTGGCAGCTGATCTTTTTCATTGGATACTGGACTTCAATTTAAAAAATTGGGTCGTCATTACTGATGTATTTTCACCACGGGGTTGCGTTAAGATCCACTTTTATGCTCCACGCCATTAAATGCCAAGACTTCTGCTCCTATAAATGTGGTCACTGATGGCAAACACTTTGCGGAATGATGGACTGCAACTGCTTCTCTAGAGTAATTGCTAATATCTTTCTGTCCTGGCATTGCGTAGCACGTTTAATTAGCAGGATAAGAAAGGGTGCACTTAGTTTTCTGCTGTGTATTTATTGCTAGTCATGGAAGACTTATTTTACCCTTACTGTTCATGTAGTTGGTTTAGCATACAAGCTAACATAAACAGAGGGCATAAACGTCCAGGTTACAAGCTACGTACCCGTCTGGTTTTAATTCATAGGAACAAGTATAAAAGTTAAACATGTGTTAATTACACAGTGGGACGAAGAGATAGTATAACCCGAGTTTATTTAGGAACCAACATGGACCAGTCTGGCTTTCATACTAGCAGGAACTGAAGTCAGCCTCAATATCCCCACAATAATATGAGTTTTTATTTATCACTATCACTATGTCTAATAAAAGCCAGCCGTTGCATTAAATACCTTCACTCCTTCAACTACTGTGACCTTCTCCTCTTCGTCCAGCCCAAAAGATACATTCCTCGCCTTGCTCCCATTTCCTCCCATTCTGAACGACCAGTTGCCCGTTCCCACGGGACAACAGCAAGTATTAAATCCCCGCTTATTAACAGCTGTAACAGCAGGAAGACATTAAAGACACGGTGGTCAGAATCGCCGCCACAGCTATTACTTGTCAAAATACTCAAATAAAGGTCATTTCAGCGTTGCAGTATCCTCAACGCCCATTGGTTAGAGGAAATAATTCGAATCCAATGAAGTGCGTGTATCCTAAGAAATCTTACAAAGCATGATGGGAGTTGTAGGTTGACTTTCCTCTAAGTGAACGTCTTTTAAAGCATAAATTGTTTAAATCTACAAAACCAAACACACTTCGAATATACGTTGTCATCTTTAGAACATACCATGGCCAGTTTTGTTTAATTTGTTTTGTTATTTTGTTGTAATTTGTCATTTAGCTAACCTAACCTAAATCTTACCCTCCCGACAGCCTTCCACACATAAATGCCTGTGGTGACATCACATGAGGTAGCATAATCAGCGTTCTTGTGAGTTTATGCATTTGTATTTTTCTTGCTGTTGTTTTCTGTTTCGCTGTTTTTATTTAATTCCTCCTTCTAAGATGTTTACTTGTATTCTTCAAGCTGTATGTGAGAACACAGCATCTATTTCAGGAAAATTTGGCAACAACAAAACATTGGGAAGCTTTATGAAGGATACCTGGGGGTACTCTGGATTCTCTGTTGTTTTCCATGCACAGAATACTTCACTGGCATGTCCACATTAATAAATTAAATATACAAAATGTTTTGAATACGTATTCATTATACATGTTGAAAGCACACATATGTCTGTTACAAAATCCTGTGTGGCTTTATATAATTATTTTCTCTTTAAACCAGCCAACGTCAGTGGGCAAGGATAATACTGTAGCTGAATGATCTGACCAATTTATATATGTAGTATTTATTTGTTTATTACTTTCATCTAAATTGTCACATATATAATAAAAAAAATATTTATTGTGGAACTTTCAGCTCTCAATAAAAGGGGACCAGATCACTTTAAGCCAAGTCTGGCTAACGCCTATGTGGTCTGATTAATGTATTCTATTAAATCAATTTTCAAGTCTAAACATTTTTCTTTCCCACAGAAACTGCTGCAACACCCACTATTGCCAAAAACAATTGGAAAGTGAATAGACTTTTACTGAATGCATTGCACATAACTGTTTACTAGCAGAGTATTTACTCACTTTAGCAGTGGCAAATACGAATGAAAAATAACCCGAAACATGGAAAACTTACAGGAATATAAACAGATTTGTACCAGATGAAGCTCTGTAGATGATCATTGTTATCACAAGCATTTCTTTCGGTTCTGCCTTCGATGGTAATATCCCACATGGCCAGTGAGGTCATCAATCAATATCTGGCTCAGAATAGTAAAACTCAACAGAATCCAGGCTAAAATCTGTCAAATTTTGCTCGTTCAGCACGTTGACCAATGCCAGCTGATCACCATTGCGCCTCTTGTGATGTCATCAGACCAAAGATACATAAAGCAGAATTTACAGATTTTAATTGCATTTTGTTAAATCCTTGCGTAGAAATCCATACTTCACTGCTCTGTGTTTTTTATTAACAGTGTACATTTGTAAAATGTGTGTAGAAGTGTAATTGCCAAATTACAGCATGGAGAAGTGCTCTGGAGTTTTCATTCTTTAGAAAACTTGAATGCAAAAATGAACACAAAAGAGTAAAGAGTCCAGTTTATTTTGCAGCACATGGAATACCCAACACACTGTAATTAAAGCACCACCTGCAAAACCTCACTATGAAAGATTTGGTGTATTAAAGATGTTTTTTTCCATAATGCACAATTTTTTGTCAGGAAACGCCCTTCTTTTCTCCCAAACTGCTCAACATCTTTCAGCAGCATTAAGTACTTCAAAGTCTGCATTGTTGTCACTTTATATAGTTTTTTTTAAATAACTCAATACTTTCTGGATACAAATCAATGTGACCCGACAAAACTGGAGGGTCAAATAAGCAAGTCACCCATAGGAAACACTAAGGTTTTGGAGAAAAGCCTGAATTATGCTCCACAGCTGGTAGGCATGTGATGTGATTCAAATACACACATAAAGGTAGAAGATTTCCTTTTAATTAAATTGGGAAATGAAAGAATAACACCCAAACTAAACTGTAACTTTCCTTTAAAAAAAATAAAGAAAATTGCCCAGATATTGCCCGGATTCCCTGCATTTTCATTATCTTTGCTCATTGCAAAATCAAAAGGTCTAATTATCTGACAAGGCTTTTATGAGACGTACAGATACGTTAAGACTGAGCAGTGTTGTTTCTGATCTCATAACAACAGGTCCTGTGTTAACACAACAAATAAACTGCAGCACCAGCCTCTTGTTCAAAGAAGCAATATTACAAATTCTGCAAAGAAAATGAATGAAAGAACACATAAGGTGGTCTGTGAACAAGCAGAACCAGATGTGTTGAGTCTGAACGCAACAGGTGTTTTTGCAGAGGCAGGAATGTTTTTTCTTGTATAAAAAATACAAAGCAAAGGCAGAAATTATAAAGTATGAACACAATCAAAGTATACATAGAATCTCAATGAAATACAACTTCCTTTCAGAATTGTTACTGTGTCTCAAATGTTTTGTGATCTTTTAATGCCTGTGTTTAGGAGTTGCTATGTGGTTTATCATTTTTACTTAGGAAAGCAAATGTATTAGATGATAAACCACAATTAAATGCTTGTGCTCAAAAATCACAAACACTGATTAGCCAGCTCAGTTCCAAATCTAACACACAATAAGACAGCACATGAACTCCTTTAAATGCTGGTCCTCAAACCTTTCGGCAAGAATGTACAAGTGTCGCGTTATTAAATCATGTTAGATTGATTTAGGATTCTAAAACATGGCTCAAACTGCATATATAAGGACAGAGGAGTGGACTTTTAGTTCTGGAGTTAGAGAAAATGTGCTGAAACAAATTGATAAGCAGTCACACTGAAGAGCCTGTGGAGCTGAATCAATAGATAACATCAGGGCCAGCAACCTCAGCATGGAGCAACAGCAGCAAAACAAGTGTTACCAAAGCAAGTTCTCTGTCCTCTGCAAACAGATAAGCCAAAGTCTCTGTTTAAGTGTCCATTTGTTTAACTTATTCTGGGCATCAAAGAAAGACCAAGATCATACTTCTTTGGTGGCTCAGCAACACTTTTCTGATCCCCATCCTGCCAAACTCCTCTCATCCACACTGTACTTTATCTGCACAGCCGTGTATCCTTTCACACATTGATAGGCCTCCAACGGTCAGCTTCAATACTGTTGATGCTGCTTGACCCATAGGGTCCCGATGCAACGTCATCCAAGTACGCTCCGACCATGCGAGAGCTGCCAGGACCGTTGCCATCGATCTGTGTGGAGGAGTAGTACAAGCCCTGGTCGGTGAGCTCCTTGCGGCCGAGGGTCGTGGCTATGGTTGGAGGAAGGTGGACATCGCTTTCATCCGGCTCATCCACCTGTGACTTGTAGGAGAACAGGATCTTCGGTTCCGAACTGCAACAGAGGATTAAGAAAAAAAAGCTTTGTCTCACAGAAAAAAAGAACGGCTGTTTTAAAATCAACCAAATACATATAACAATATGTCAAATAAACAAAGTGACAATTAGCTGTACATCAGGGATGGGCATGTTTGTAAAGCTCTAACCTGCTGATATTGATTTTAGCCAATTCTGGTTTCTCTTTGACAGCTATAAGATGATATCCCAACAACATTCAACATATTTTTTCTAGCCTTCCTTCTTTAGGAGGACTTTAATTATAGTAGCAGAGCAGAGGCGACGTCACGCCGCTGTGTGAGAGCACAACCAGTGTAGAAAACACAAAGACAAAATAGTTACGGAGTTCACACTTTAAATGGGCATTAACAATAGGGCTGTAACTAACGCTTATGTTTGTTAATCAATTAATCTGTTGACTTTTTTTTCGATTAATAATTGGGTCGCAAAAGGTGCATAATAGGATAATTTTTATACAATTTGAACCAGGTGAGGGTAAAGCTATGCCACTTGAGGAGTTCTGGATAGAGCATATTTACAGACAAAGAAGGTTTTGCATCTTAAATGCAAAGTTTATATTTTTTATACAATTTTGACCTAATTACTGCTCTGAGTGGGTTGTTCTTTCAGCAAATGGCCTGTTTTATAGTCTGGATACTCCAGTTCCCGATATTTCGATTACTAAATTAGTTGACGAGTATTTCAACAATCGATTAATCGCGATTCGTCTGATTAATTGTTTCAGCCCTAATTAACGAGTTATATTACCGGTTAGCAAGGTTCGTGCAGCTAGCATTCAGTAGAGAGTATAGATCTGAGAGTTCCAAAAAACTGGCTAAATTCAACATTTTCTATGACAGAGATTCAAAGCTCACAAAGATAAAACAGACACCCTTCCTATACTCCGTTCAGCTTTCTTATTACCTGTGGAAAGTCTCTCTCTCGCAGCCTGAATGAACCACAGGCATACCTCAACATGGCTCTATATGTCATAGAAAACCCAGCTTTCTTTTAATAAAATTCTTACATCTCTGTGTCTTGTCTGACCACACTCTAAACCTGTCTCACTAATACTGAAAATAGGTAGCACAGAGTCTTCCTCTTTTAGTTACAGCTTTCACACCAAAGAATGATGTTTTCACCCTGTTCTGCACCAGTTAGAGCAGATGAAGGTGAAATCTGTCCAGCCATGAGATAATTTCTCCCCTTTTCTCCAATATGAATAACAATAGTAAACATCTTGTAAGATAAAGGATTTAAGTACATTTTACAATCTTCTGTTTTGAGAATTAACAAGTGAGATTCTACGTGGTTCCATGTAATTTACATATGACTACATACCCAAAGAATCCCTTGAGGAATGTGATGTAAATGAGCGGCGCAAAGGCAGAAAAATACAGGAAGGTGGTGACATCCACGCAGCTGGTTCAGAGAAGACAAACAGGGAACAGTCTTAGTAAAACCTGTACAGTATAATGAGGTTATAAGCTACAGCACAGCAGACATTTTGCTCTTACTGGTTAAGCAAACAGTGGGTCATCTGTCAGTGGCAATGCAGCCAATGAAAATCATTCATTAGAAGATTTATCTCATGTTGCATCATGATTTTGTTTTAAAATAAACAATAAAAAACAAGATAACTATTACTTGAATTAAGATTTAAATCACAAGAACGGTGATGTATTAGTGATATATTCCTCTATGAGCTAAGGAGAGAATACTAACCAAAGTCCTTCTATGATCCCAGCACACAGCAGAGCGCTGCCCAAACCCTGAACGAAGTTCAGCAGAGACAGGATAGCTGCATACACGTAGAAACTCCTTTTAGCTGCACAAAGGAAAGAAAACAAGGCATCGTGAACAACAAAGCAGTCTCATGTATGGGGGTACATCCAACCACAATCCCTCTGTGTGGATTTTTTTATTTATTTATTACCTAAGAAATTTCAATTATATTCTAGCTAACTGAAGGGAAACTGAAAGGAACACAACCTCTTTGGCACATGGGAATTTCTTTAAATGTTGATACTGTTACTTTTCCTTTAATATATTAAACATATTGGAAAAAATAACTCATCTTGTTTCAAGGAGACCATCATCATTAAAATGGTCTCCTTATTACATTTAGATGCTGTTGACATAGTTTGTAGGTTTGCGATAGAAGCCCCAGAACCTGATAAATTTTCTGTCCCCCAGACTTCTCAGCTCTTACTTTAGCTGGGCTTTTACAAGAAAAACTAAATTTCACCATAAGTTTGTGGCACGTATTTCTACATTTGTTAGGCTTCAAATACATAAAATACCATTGTAATTTAAATATAGGGCCTACATAAATGATGAAAGTTAAGTTAGCTTGGTTACTTCTCTTATAACTTGCATTGAACTTACTTGATAATTTACATGCAACTTTGCCAACTCAAAATGACCCTTTTCAGTATCTGACCTGAGTGTTTTTACAACTGTGTTAACCAACTTCAGCGCCTCCTGTATTTAGCAAACAGTGATTATGGGTTTTAGCCAACATTTGAAATATCTGTTTTCAAACCAAGCTTTGTTAAATATAACCTTACCGTGACCAAGGATCTGGTCGTCAATAAGCTAACAATAAGGATTTACTTTACCTGCCTAAGCCCTAAATAAGCCACGTTCAGAAGCAGTGATATTTTGTAGGTTTGCAGGGAAAGCTGACTGTCTGGGGATGAATTCGTTTTGAGCTGATTGCTCCCTTGCATTGTGGGGTTTGTAGTTTTGTCACCTTGTAAAACAACACCTAGATTCCTCAGCCTAAAGCACAAATCCCAGAACAAATAAACTGTCGCCAGCTAATTGAAAAAAAAAGAAAATATAAAAAAAGAAAAGAAAATAAATACAAAGATAAATTAATGGAGGTATTGAGTGAACAACAGCACAAGTTTGAAACTTACTAAATATAATTTAGAAACAGAATAATAAATGAACGGGTGGATAAAACATTACAACAATGGGACAGTGAATAAAATCTAAAATATAAATATTTTTCCATACTGTTTATTTTCTTTTTTCATACTCCTCTAGACCTGAAAAAATACTTTATTTTCTATATATTTCCACACTGCACAGGAGCCCTGATAGCAACAATTTGCCCAGTTTAGTACACAACTTACATTTCTAATATCTCTAATGAAATCTCTGCTCTTTTCTGCTTTTAAATCCAAGACTTACATGGCAGCGATATCCTTTCCCTCACTGGAGTTTTAGGAAGGGTGACAATCAAAGAGTAAACCTAAAACAAGAGACAGCAACATCAGTCAGAAAGGGGCATGCTTCAGCCGAACCTTTTGGTATTTTTGTTTATCATGTTGCTGTTGATGCAGGAGCAAATTTTACTGACCAAGAAGAAGAAGCAGGAACTGGCTAACCAGAAGTGCCGTCCTCCATGACCATAGATGTTAAAGTCCTCGGCGGAGAGGTGACTGTCTGGGTACAATATCTCTAGTGTTCCCTGCAACAACTCATTATGTTACTCCTTTTTATGACTTTTACTATTAACGATATTTGACATCCTATCATCTGTAATTACCTGTGTGATAGAGTATGCCAGAGCCAACACAGCAGTAATAGCCAACACACGTTTTATACTGGACTTGCTCTCCAGGTGACCTGAGAACAAAAGCCCATTAGTCATACTCATACCTGCACAATAAGAGAAACCAACCAACATCGGTGAAGCTCTTCAAAGGTTCTTTCAAGTGAACTAAAGGCAGTTACACCACGCTATTTCAAATATGCAGATAAAGAGAACTGAAACAAAGCAAACTGACCAAAGGCGAGTCCCAGGATGATGACACTGAGCTCAATAGCAAGCAAGAAGAAGCGGGTGATTTCCCACAGCACCTAAAGAAACAACAGACATGGTGAGATTCAACGGCAGCAAAGCAGATTAGCCGTCTAACACCGTTTATTTTACCAACAAAACAGGGATACCCTCAGATCACAGTCCAAAGAACCATAAAGGCCCCAAAGGATACAGCCATAAGTGTGTTATGGGAATAGTCAGTCCATCACTTAAAATCAGAAGTAATCTGCATCAGAGCCCAAATCCAAACCATCTCCTCTGGGTTATTAAGAGAAGACATCTCTGTTCCTTGTTAATTCACATCGTCTATTATGGATGGGTACCGAATTCGGTACTTTTATAGGTACCAACCCAATTCCGTCGGTACTACAGCGTACCGATTCACATAAAATCAAATGGTACTATGTTTTGGTACCTAAACGCATCATTGTGACACCGAGGGAGTGGAAGAGGGGGCGATTTTCCATGCCGGACATGAACATAACATTTCATGCGCAAGAACGTAATGGCGTCAGTAGCCGCTGGAACCGTCAGCAAAGCAGGCATGGCTGATAGAAAGCGCTGGAAAGTATGGCTCCACTTTTCAAAATGCGATGCAGATTACGCTCCCTCCAATATTTGCGATGCGATGTGCAAGGACAGCAGGGGGAATACTTCTAATCTGAGGAAGCACCTGGTTAAGCACCAGATTTGAAGAGTGCACAGTTTTCATCACCCTCAGATCTACGGCTACAACTCCTGCAATTGGCACCATTAGCACGCCCACATCTGTTAGCGACTCGTCGTCTGCAGCCAGCAACATGGGAGAAGAAATGTTTGAAACAACCGAGATGTAACAATATAAACAGCTGGATGTTGTTTTGATACATTCATTAAAGTTTATATATTGACAAATAAATATGTTAAACTGAAACATTTTGAGATTATTAAACCAATTAACATTTATTACCACATAAACACACACTAAAATACTGAAAACTGGTACCACTGTGTTCCGGTATCGATTCCCAGGTACAGGGTATCGGTACCGTATCGGTTCAAATGTGAAAGGTATCCATCCCTATTGTCTTGTATTGTTGTATTGAAACCCAAAAACTCTGAATAAAAAAAAAAAAACTGAATTTTCTTTTGTGAATTTCAGACTCAAACAAACCGGAAGCTGACAAAGAAATGTTATTCACACCTGTTTGAAGCAAGCACAAGTTTTTTATGGCAAGGAGGGCTCTGAACAGGTTTAAAAAATTACAAAATCAGAAAATTAAAATAAGAATTTCATTAAAAAAAAAAAAACACTTAACCTAATATGCTTAAATGTTTTAATATTTGAGTAAGAAGCACACATTTCAAACACAACAAAGGGCAAATAAACAAATAAAAAAAAAATTTACTTCGAAATTTTTACTCTATAATATATTTTACATTGTGTGAAATGCTATTCAAATGGGACCTAGGTTTGGTCCTGTGGGGAGTCTAATGCATAGCTTACATTCTGCTTATTAATGTAGCTTCATTTAAAAACAAATACTAAGGTAAAAACAGGCTTCAACGAAGTTATTAACCTGCCAGTGATATTAGATGGGATTGATTTTTGGAAGGGCTGGTCATTTCATACTTTTACAGTTTTCCTTTTTTCTCCAAAACGGAGCCATGTTCCACAGGACATTTCTTACCAAAATGCACCAGTTCGCCTTAGGGGTGTTATATGCGTGCTTTTCTACCATCTGCTCAATCCATCAGAAGTGTGAATAGTTTATTAGAGTAGCTATTGCTAGGTTTTAAACACACAGCAGCCCTATTAGATTTGGAGGTTGGGTTTGGTAAGAAACCTCAGACTTTCCTACTAGAAATTCTGCATTCCTGAGACCACAAGTCCTACTTATGTGTCCCATGTGGAACTTGGTCATTTCGACACCTGATTATGAATGGAACAAACAATTAAACACCATACTTTAACCAAACATGTGTTGCCTATAGGCAAGAAGTTTTGAACCCGCTTTGACAGCCAACAATATAGAGCAATTTTCGATAATCTACTTGTGTTTTACTGTAATGAACTGGGATTATTTCACTTCATTACATAATATACATAATCCAGGGGTCACTTAGATTTACCTTAGTGTAATAAGTCATAATGTATCATTTTTACCAGGGGTCAACTAGCCCAAATGAGGAGCAGAATCATAATGATTGACGAAAGATGAAATATAAAATTAAAATATTGTATATCTAAATCAAATTGGGAGATTTATCCTGATTATTTATCTACAGAACCCATCAAAATACTTAACTACTAAGAGAAATAAACTGATACCCTATGAGTAAGTATAATGTTATGAAATGGTTTGTTCACAGGAAAGCTGGTTGGGATTCTTCGTGGTGCTCACAACCAAAATCACACTTCTAATCTGCTTTTTCTTTTTTTTTTCTTACTTTGTCCACAATGGTGGCTGCACTGGATGCGCTGACAGTCATGGAAACAATAGCGCGAATGATTCCAACTGCTGCGACAACAAAGACCTAAGAAACACAAAACACAAGATTAGACAACGCACACAGTCCATTTCCAGGAGCACACGTAGGCCAAAGTGTAGCTGATAACACATTCATGCTTCTTCTTATTGTTTTACCATAGCTGGGATATTCTGCTTAGCATGGCACTGGTTGTTAAAGGACGGGCAGACCAAGAACAAAGAACAGATTACATAATTGCAAATGTCTGTTTTACATATCGGCCCTCTGGTTGAAAAGGGCACTTTTTATGGGTTAGGCCTATCAGACAAAAGAGAAAGTGAACGAATCAACCGGCAGCTCTACAGCTACATGACATGTCACAATGGACAAGACAGACAGACAACAAAAACATTACATACATTAAGTGCGAGCATGTACTTTGTTCCGCTTTTATGAGTTTAATCTAAATCATACATCATAAGGTCAAGGAATATCCTGTTATTCCCTTTTGTTTGTTTTAAAGATACTACCTGTAATAACAATCCTGCATAATATTTTTTCTCTTTTATGCATTATAGTACTTTTAATAACTGGAACAGAACTGGTCAAAATTAGAATCAGCAGGTCGGACTTCAATGAAAACTGGAAATTGGTCTTAGTCAGGAAAATCCTGCTCAGTGCATCTTTTAAAGGTATTTTGTCTGCACTTGAGGCCTTTATTTTTCATTTTTCAACAGTAGGCAGACAGGAAAGAGGGGCAGAGAGAGGGGGAGATATTCGGCAAAGGTCGCCGGGTCCGGGACTCAAACCCAGAACCGCCGCATCGAGGACTATAGCCTCTACATATGGTCGCGCGCTCAACACCTACACCACCAGCACTCCACCCATTCAGTGTATCTTTAACAGCAATGCCATCCATGACATTAAGATCACAGCAATTTCACTAAACATATTTTAGTATTAATGTTTTTGACGTACCAGCAAGTAGAAGGTGACAAAAATGGGGCTGGAAGTGAGTCGGATCTTTGCCCTCGCCGAGGGTAGCTTCCACATCAGGAACACGAAGAAGGCCACATTTGGCACCAGCAGCACGATATCCCAGAAGCGCACCCTAAGGCGGAAACGTGAAGGTCAGATACCATCTTGCACAATCAGGAGCTTTTAATCTACTGTCATCTATATTACCTGGAGTCTCCAATATCCTCATACAAGACTTGCAGACATTTGTGCAGCTTGGTGATGTTGGTTTGACCATCGGGCTGAAAAGTTGGGAATCCAGATGTGTTCTCCAATGTTGTAGGTGACACTGTGTCATTGTACTGAGCCAAGGTAACCACAGCAGTCACGGTGGCTAGCATGGTGTCAGTTCCTAAGGAGAAAAAAACAGGTGAGTATGGCAGGTGAAGCTCCTGTCCAGCTGCACGATGAGACGTGGACTTTGTAAAGAGATGCTTTTAATCTTTTGTTTTCTCAACATGAGACTGTCAGTCAGATCAAGCTCATATCAACCTAAGCACTTTTCCAAATATCTGAGACTTCTTCAGGTACAACTGTGAGAGCAACTACAGGGGTTGGACAATGAAACTGAAACACCTGGTTTTAGACCACAATAATTTATTAGTATGGTGTAGGGCCTCCTTTTGCGGCCAATACAGCGTCAATTCGTCTTGGGAATGAAATATACACAGTATATATACACTGCACAGTGGTCAGAGGGATTTTAAGTCATTCTTCTTGCAGGATAGTGGCCAGGTCACTACGTGATACTGGTGGAGGAAAACGTTTCCTGACTCGCTCCTCCAAAACACCCCAAAGTGGCTCAATATTATTTAGATCTGGTGACGGTGCAGGCCATGGGAGATGTTCAACTTCACTTTCATGTTCATCAAACCAATCTTTCACCAGTCTTGCTGTGTGTATTGGTGCATTGTCATCCTGATACACAGCACCGCCTTCAGGATACAATGTTTGAACCATTGGATGCACATGGTCCTCAAGAATGGCTCGGTAGTCCTTGGCAGTGACGCGCCCATCTAGCACAAGTATTGGGCCAAGGGAATGCCATGATATGGCAGCCCAGACCATCACTGATCCACCCCCATGCTTCACTCTGGGCATGTAACAGTCTGGATGGTACGCTTCTTTGGGGCTTCTCCACACCGTAACTCTCCTGGATGTGGGGAAAACAGTAAAGGTGGACTCATCAGAGAACAATACATGTTTCACATTGTCCACAGACCAAGATTTGCGCTCCTTGCACCATTGAAACCGACGTTTGGCATTGGCATGAGTGACCAAAGGTTTGGCTATAGCAGCCCGGCCGTGTATATTGACCCTGTGGAGCTCCCGACGGACAGTTCTGGTGGAAACAGGAGAGTTGAGGTGCACATTTAATTCTGCCATGATTTGGGCAGCCGTGGTTTATGTTTTTTGGATACAATCCGGGTTAGCACCCGAACATCCCTTTCAGACAGCTTCCTCTTGCGTCCACAGTTAATCCTGTTGGATGTGGTTCGTCCTTCTTGGTGGTATGCTGACATTACCCTGGATACCGTGGCTCTTAATACATCAGAAAGACTTGCTGTCTTGGTCACAGATGCGCCAGCAAGACGTGCACCAACAATTTGTCCTCTTTTGAACTCTGGTATGTCACTCATAATGTTGTGTGCATTTCAATATTTTGAGCAAAACTGTGCTCTTACCCTGCTAATTGAACCTTCACACTCTGCTCTTACTGGTGCAATGTGCAATCAATGAAGACTGGCTACCAGGCTGGTCCAATTTAGTCATGAAACGTCCCACACTAAAATGACAGGTGTTTCAGTTTCATTGTCCACCCCCTGTAACTACGCAGACAAGTTTTTTTATGGAACGCCAAAGTGTTCAAAATTATATAAATAAATGAAACATTATGAAATAAGTATCTACATCAATAACTTTTGAATACTTTGGCGTTCCATAGTTTTTTGGCATCCCTGGTAATTATGGGTAAAAAGGCTTGAAACAAATTAATCTTTTATTGCAGTAGCACATGTTCACACGGAAAACTTTTGAAAAATATAACCTTTAACTTGTGGACATTTATTGAGTGTGGTAAAACGTCCATGTTAATACAATTGTTTTTAACATGCTATTGGTACAATTTTCAGCGAACCTACTGCTAAAGCATAGCAAAAACCACTTTTAGCAACAGGGCAGCACTTTGTCCCCTCTTTGTATAATCTCTCTATATTATGCAGAGTCCCAGGTACTCTCTTACGCTCTATCTTCAGCTCAGCCCACAGGTTTTTTAGGATTTAGCCCTAGGAACTTGGGACAGCCATGGAAGGTGAATCCTTTCTGTGATGATTTGGACATAGGTTTTAGATCGTAATCCTGCTGATTAATGATGACCCGGTTTCAGTTTATAGGTAGAGTCCAGATTTTCCCATTTCAGATCTCCTGGTATTTCCAAGAGTTTATGCACGTAACCACTCCAACAAGGTTCCCAGAAGCTTTGGAGGAAAAACCAGCTCCTGCCTTTACAGATCCTCCACAATAACTAACAACAGACATGAGGCCCTTAACTATTGATTAATCCTTTGTTGCAGTTTCCTGTGGTGTCTCACACTTTTGTTTTCACTGAGAAGCAACCAAGACTTCTTGGCCTTGTCCTCACTATAATTTGACAGTGCAGCCTGTGTTACTGTTATGCTGTCTACAGTATAAATTGTTTTTGCAAAAGAACAGTAACTCTAATCTCCCAGCTTGCTACCTGTAAGAGTATGATGTGAAACTCTTGATCAATGACAAGTATCAGACAATCAGACATGCATTATTGGTCCTCGCATCATTCACTGGGGCCCATTTACAGTTAAATTTCCAAGATTTCATTAGTCTCTCCAAAGCAGATGGTTCTGGTACCATATTTTAACTTCCCTGGCATCCTGCCAACACACCTCCAGTAAACTGTACATAACGTCAGGATAAAGGAATCCTCAAGCAGCCTATTCCCTAGAAAGTGTCCCTGTGTCATGTCATATTTATACCACAGGAAAGCGAGTCATGGATTAACAACTAGTTCCAAGAAATTTGGATTCATGTTGTTGCATTTATTTTAATAGGACTTTTAGGGGTTCCGATAATTATTTCCTAACATGGAAAAAACAAATTTCTAAAGTGAATATATAAATTAAATTTAAAGGCACATTTTTAGAATTGGCTTATGCTACTGAAACAAAACGTGAATTTATTTATCTTCACCAGGGGGTGCCAAAAATATGTCCTAGTCTGTATAATAGCGTTATACATTATGTAACTGGTCTTCGAGCCGTCCACGAGCACTGTTACATTTAAAGTAGCAAACTGTTGTACTACAGAAATCCTGTTAACAGTTACTAACACCCACGCAACAGCGGGGAGTGACTCGGGTTACTATAGTATACATACCTGAAGTTAAAACAACACTAAAAGGGATTGGGTTGGGCTAGAAAGGAAAACAGTCATGGTTAGATTTGTCTAAAGTTGAAAATGAGTTGCTAATTATTACACAGTCTGTGTCAGAGTCCTGTGTGTGGATTACCACGATGGTTTCTGTTAAAAAGGGGATTTCAGACGTCAGCTAAAGCTGCTAATGTAGCTTGATGCTAGCTGCCGGAATCGGCTGTTTCAGAAATAAATGGTCTTCCTTGCCACCGAGCTTTGTTGAAGATAAACACGTCGAAGATGAGAATTGTGTTGGTAGTTTTCACCTTTTACTCAGCATTAGCAAACACCGCTCATGCCCAGGGTCGGCATGGAACCAAACGTAAACTACAGCCAGTGTTTTCATACGCTGACACATAACAAGCGCTCCAAATTGTAAACAGTCGCATCTTACCGCTTCAGAAGACTCGATTTAAAGCGCGTAATGTCTCCAAAACGTCGTCGTCGGAGAACTGACTCTAGCATAGACTCAAAGTTGTGTCCGCTGTAAACATATAAGACATCGATCACTTATCCGAGACATAGCTATGTCTCCAGGACAGTCACTTTCCTTGACAAAATTTCCCGTGTGGTCACCTGACAAGCTGATGGTGGGTCTGCATCATTTCTGCGCCAGCGCAGTCAACGATACGCCGTGCGGGCGGTGTGACGTCAACAGTTAAATTTAACAAATTAAAATATTTAAACGTTTTATTTATTTCAGTAACCTAATTAACCAAGAGAAACGCATTACATAGACTAGTTACAAACAGTTTCAAACCTTTATTTCTGTTCATTACGAGTTTCTGCTTACAACTAATGAAAACACTACAATTACTATTATAAAAGTACGTTTAATACCTGCTTCAAGGTCGCTGTTTTTTTAAAGATACTGGCTAACGAGGCTAATCAGAACGCATAATCTGGTTTACTGAGTATTTTTTTATTTGTACATTCAGAACATACAGTTCAGTAACACTTTTGACAAGATTAGGGATTATTTTTTCTTATATTCTGTCTTAATATTTGGCCAGTGTACCAACACTAAAATGACTAGGATAATTAGAAATTTCTAGATATTTATAGAGCAACAGACTCAAATCTGGAATTGAAGCAAGGTATGCAGAGAAATGTTTTTGAAAAGTAATGTCCAAAAGTCTTTTCTTTATATTTTGCTTAAAAAGATCATGATTTTCTAAGGCTCTTAAGCAGTATTTTTCTATTGGCTGAGCATTTTTGGAGAGTTTTTGTTATTAATATTGTTTATAACTATTACATTTTAACCAATGCATCACTCAGATATAAAAATGGTCCTGATCTCTAGCAACAAAACTCTGTTGTTTACAATTCCCAGTAAACATTTGCATTGTCTCTTCAGTACTTTATTACTAGCAGCCTGTCACAAAGACTCACTTTGTTCCCATTTCTTTTTTACCTATAAAAACAGGTTCTTTAGAAGAAAATCTCAAGTAATAAAGGTTGTTTTAAAACCATAGTGGGGTATAAAAATCACCATCAACTATGCAGTGTTTAATAGAAAGGAAAATAAATGAATAACATCACAGCAAATTTTGAATGTCAATTTTTTTTATTGTTGAAATTAAAATGGACAGGAGATTATAAAACCTGCAATTAAGCAAAAAGACAACGCTTCCTTTATCAGTGAAAACAACAGTGGCAGTCATCTCACAATCTTGCACAGCAATTAGAACCTCAGTCAGACATATGTGGCATGGAGCCTGACGGCAGCAGTATTAGCTTATCTTGACATGTGGCCAAGCGTACCTAGGTGGGTTTGTCATCTTTGGCCACACGCCAAAGCTCAAACTTTGGCTGTGGCCACACTCACATCAAGCTTCAGTTAATTTACTGGAAATGTTTGGACACAATTGCTGCTATGGTGAGGTGAAGACTCCAGCAATACTATAAGTACTGGGAAACAACTTTATTGTTTCAAACACCCTGATGAAAAACCTAATTGAAGGCTTGTGGCCATTTTTGTTGGTGCCATTTCTTGTCATGTAACAAAAAAGATCTCACCAATTTGCACAACGATTGCTTTCAATGAGAGAGAAGAGCAACACCTCCAAATTGTGCATATAAAAAAGTTGTTGAAATCAGTGGAAAGACTGACTGTTAAAGCAGTCCTATCACATATTAGTTTTGAAAAAAGCTACTAATTAGTCAGTCAGTCAGTCATTTTCTACCACTTATTCCAAGGAGGGTTGCGGGGGAACTGGTGCCTATCTCCAGCAGTCTATGGGCGAGAGGCAGGGTAAACCCTGGACAGGTCGTCAGTCCGTCGCAGGGCAACACACAAACAACCAAGCACACACTCATTCATACACCTAAGGGCAATTTAGAGTGACCAATTAACCTAACAGGCATGTTTTTGGACTGTGGGAGGAAGCCGGAGTACCCGGTGAGAACCCACGCATGCATGGGGAGATCATGCAGACTCCATGCAGAAAGACCCCCGGCCAGGAATCAAACCCAGGACCTTCTTGCTGCAAGGCAATAGTGCTACCAACTGTGCCACCGAACAGCGCTACTAATTATTTAATTACAAAAATCTTTTCTCCAATTTGGTATTGGGGATACATTTACTTAGCTATTTTTCCTAGCCGCTCATTTTTAAAAGTTCTATTTATGAGCAAATCATGACTCTGCCTTTGGGGTGTCCTGACATCATCCTGTAGGCCAGGTGCACTGCTTCACTCAGATTGGCCTTAAAGGTGTAGATATGTGTCTTCCCACTGGTGGAGCTGATGTTGTAGAAGCTCAGCCTGTGTGTCTTGAAGCTGAGCTTGACCTCAAGCCTGCGTGACATTGTGGTTTTCTTTAGCGGCACACTGTGACCTTGCTCAAAAGCAGTGAGCAAGTTATCAAACCACATCAGAGACCAGGAGCTCCTGCTGCTTTCCAGGGCGGATGGCATCCCGCTGCGTGCCAGCTTTCCACTGTAGCACATGCCAATGATCCACGGAGAACCTTCGAGCTCCACCTCCCAGCAGTGTTCGCCTTCTGAGAAGCTTTGCACGCTGAGGACCTGGTAAAAGTTGGTGAACCTCAGCGGGGATGATGGGTAGGACTGCTTCACAGTGGTGAAAGTCACTGTCTTCAGGTCCTCTGACAGAATGAGATTAGGATGAGCTGTTTCTGGGTCAAAGGTCAGCTCTGATGGGTTGAGGGTGTTCCGAAGGGTGCGTTGAATCTCTCCAAGTTGTTCCCTCAGCTCAGTGTTCATGTTCTCCAGTTTGGGACAGGCTTGTGCAAGGTTGACCTCCATTTCAATGAAATCTTTCTCTTCAGTCAGCTGTTTTGCCAGTAACTCTGCAATGCTAGGTTTGAGACTCTGAAGCTCGTCAGTGAATGCCTTCTCATCCTCTTCGGTCAGTAGGGATTCAGCTGTAAGCACAGCATGCCTTAGCTGTTTCACCAGCTCAGAGGTTTGATTGACTTGACTGCCAATGCTGTTTTCACCTGGACCTAACTCCTTCTCGACCATCTGTGTCACCTGGTCACTATAGCTCTGCAGCGAGTCCTTCATCTGCCCCAGCAGCTTGGATATTTTCCCTCTCATCTGAGAATTAGAAGTTGTCATCTGAAGCTCCCATTCCTTTTCTTTCGTTAAAACACCTTCTGCGATCTCTAGTTTCAAGTGTAACTCTGTGATTTGAGATGCCAGTTTAAACTTGGGTTCATTCATTTCAATTTTGCTTTTGTGGCTGATTTTTTCTTGCACTGGATTAAAGGGAATGTTTTTGGATGCAAACCCAACCTCACAGCCTTTATTTGCCTTGTGTTCCCCTCTATAGTTTTGGCTTTCTCCAGCTGACTGATCCATAGCAAAATTATGTCTGCTCTTGGATGTTAAATGGAGGAGTTCTGGAGGGTTTGCAGGGGAGAAACGTTTCCCGGCAGTGGTCATGTACGTCTCAACAAATCTGCACATTTTGTCATTTTTCACAAGAGCAGTGGTTCCCTGGTACTCAGCTTGACATTCTGGGCATCTGTGTTGGTCAAGACCTTCTTCCATGGTCTTCAGGCAGGGAAAGCAATACATGTGACCACAGGGAAGAGAAACGGGCTCAGAGAATAGCTGCAGGCATATGGGACATGTGAGCTCAGAAGCCAAGGGTTCTATAGGATTATCTGCAGAAATGTTTGCTTCATCCTCAGACACAGACATGATGATAGGTACTGGAAACCTATAGAGACATACAAAGTTTAAATCAAACACATGTTTTTGTATAAACTAAAATATAACTTTCATGACAGAAGATAAATATTTATACATTCACTGACAAAAAATACAATTACCAAAATAAGGAACCAGAAAGAATGGTCCAGTGGGGGTGTAATTTGGTACGTATGACTATAGATGTATAATGGGATTGATTCTGTTTGCAAGGACCTGGCACATCTAGAACAGGTGCCCGAAGTTTTTAGTGATGGCATGATGAGTTGAATGTTGTGTTATAGGCATTTACCTGAGCGTCCAACAGTCAGTCAAAGTTCAATTAAAGGTCACCAGACACAGCAGATGCCTCAAAGACTCAACACATAGCCTTTACGCAGTTCACATTAGAAGTATGAATGAGGCCTGGTGGTCTTATTGGGCAGCTGCCTGGCATAAGGGGCATACAGATGTCACAAAGACTCCATCTTGGAATCAAGCTGTAGTTGAGGATACATGTTTTGGAGACCCTGGATTTTAGGCCTTTTATCTACATTCTGTGGATTCTTTGGACTGTTTAGACTGACATTAATGAAGAAAGATTTCATCTTAACTGATTTTACTTTTATTTTAACGTGGCATGCTTAGCTTTCTGCTGTTAATGTTGTTTTGCTATGAAAGCCATTGTCAGTTTCATCTTAAAAGGCACTATATAAATACAGTTTATTAACAATTCAATTCAATTCAAATTCAAAAATACTTTATTCATCCCAAAGGGAAATTAAATGTTGTTGTAGCTCATTATGAAGGTTTCTTCAAAGAGCCGTTGTAGATACTGATGGCTGTGGGCAGGAAGGATCTCCTGTAGCGCTCCGTCTTACAGCAGATCTGAAGAAGCCGCTGACTGAAGACACTCTGTTGTTGTAGGACAGTCTCATGCAGAGGATGCTCAGGGTTCTCCATAATGTTCTTCATATTATGAAGAATCCTTCTTTGTACAATCATCCCCAGAGGTTCCAGAAGAGTCTCCAGAACAGAGCCAGGCTTCTTTATCAGCTTGTTGAACTTTAACTCCCTGGCTCTGATGCTGCTTCCCCAGCAGATGATGGCAGAAGAGATCACACTCTCCACAACAGACTTATAGAAGATATGCAGCATCTTGCTGCAAACACTAAAGGACCTAAGCTTCCTCAAGAAGTACAGTCTGCTCTGTCCCTTCTTGTAGATGGCTTCACAGTTGCATCTCCACTCCAGTCTGTTGTCCAGGAGAACACTGAAGTATTTATACTCCTCCACCACCTCCACTTCTTCTCCCATGACAGAAATAATGTTTGACATATTCTTGTTTCTCTTGAAATCTACAATCATCTCCTTTTTTTATTCACTTTCAAGATGAGATGATTGTTTCCACACCATGCCACAAAGCAGTCCACCACCTTCCTGTACTCAGCTTCTTGTCCATCTCTGATCCACCCCACGACTGCAGAATCATCCATGTATTTCTGCAGATGACAGGAGTCTGTCTTGTACTGGAAGTCTGAGGTGTACAGAGTGAAAAGGAATGGTGAGAGTACAGTCCCCTGTGGTGCTCCTGTGCTGCTGACTACCTGGTTAGACTCACAACCTTTCAGTCTCACAAACTGTGGTCTGTCTGTCAGGTAGTCTTTGATCCAGGAGATTGTTGAGGCCTCCACCTGAGTCTTCTGGAGTGACAAAGAAAATCAGGTTGGATTGTGTTAAATGCACTGGAGAAATCAAAGAACATGATCCTCACAGTGCTGCTGGCTTTGTCCAGATGACAGTGGGTTTGTTGAAGCAGGTGTATGATGGCATCTTTAACTCCAACTCCACAGTGATAAGCAAACTGAAGGGGGTCCTGATGGTTTACTGTTTGCTTACTCAGGTGGGCCAACAGGAGTCTCTCTAGGACCTTCATGATGTGGGATGTCAGGGCAACAGGTCTATAGTCATTGAGGACTGATGGGTGAGTTTTCTTTGGTACTGGAACAAGACGGGAGGACTTCCACAACACCGGAACCTTCTTCTGGGCCAGGCTAAGATTAAAGAGGTGCTGCAGAATCCCACAGAGCTGTTCTGCACGGGCCTTTAGGACTCTAGGGCTGACACCATCTGGACCTGCAGCCTTGTTCTTCCGTCTTTCCAGTTGTCTCTTCACCTGACTTCTTGAGACACACAGGTGGAAGGGGGAGGCAAAGGGAGAATTATCATCTTCTGATTTGGGAAAGGCAAACATGTAGAGGCAGAAGGGTCCATGGCTGACATGGAAGATAAAACATTTGAGGTGTTACAGGACAGCTGTGGGTCCTGTGGGTCAAAAGAGGGTGGGATGTCTGTTTGGCTGGGAGCAGGAGAAGAGGATGCTGAGCTGAACCTATTGAAGAATGTGTTTAGTTCATTGGCTCTGTCCAGACATCCATCGGTCTGATCTTCCTTCTGCTTGATGCATGTGATCTTCTTCATCCCTGACCATACATATCTAATACTGTTTTGCTGAAGCTCTCCAGCTTCCTCTTGTACACCCCCTTGCTGTCTCTTACCTTTAAATTGCTTCTGTATACTCCTCAATAATTCCATGTCTCCCTCTCTAAAGGCTCTTTCTTTGTGTCTGGTGACCTTTACTCCCAGTAATTTTAAATATTGCTTGATTTGATATCGCTTATGCTCTCTAGTGGTATTCTAGACGTGAGAGCTCGATGTGGCAGTTTTACAGTGTCCAATTGAGTCTATTAGTTAAATATAATTTCTTTGAAAAATCTGGTCTCCCAGATGCTGCACAAATCAACAAATGAGGATTTTATGTTTGGTGAAGCATGTTATTACTACGGAGCCCGCGAGGGGACATGGGGGAATTGTTTTCTTTTGCGTGGACGCAAAAGAAAACAATTCCCCCATGTCCACTCGCGGGCTCCGTAGTTTTGTGAGCTGTTTGTCAAATGTGCCGCTGTTCCAAAATGCACATCTTTCTCAAGGTGATTAATAACTTTTGCGAGCGAACGCAAAAGTATTGCGTGGGGACGATAAAGAAGAAAAAAACCTATGTCCCCTCGCGGGCTCCGTACCGCACCATCTTTGCAGTTGTCTGGTTTGGAAACTATCCAACAAAGTATTGCGAGATAACGCAAAAAGTATTGCGGGCGAACGCAAAAGTATTGCGTGGGGAGTATGTCATGTTATCAACCATGATAACAGAACAGGATGACTACGCACACACAAGGAAACAGCCGCAGAAACATTGGTGTGCGCAGTCCTGAGTGACGCTGCATAAAATGGGATCTACTGTGGGGGGAACTTGAAGGAGTGAGAGAATGTGTCTTAATGAATCTAAAAGACAAATGCAAAAACTCTTAATGTACCACTCTAATCTGCGTTATTTTACTGTCGGGGTTTCACTTAAGTTTCGATTTCCGGGGAACAGGACCAACCTATACGACAGTAACTTTCTAGTTTCTTCAACATGTTAAACCAGTCCAGCTCTAAAGAAGTGTTCTGCTTCAATTAATTACTATATTACCACCTAATGTGTTTTCTTGTCTCCTCTTAATCCTCATTTACTTCTTAAATTGTCATGGAATCAGAATCTGCGCGCTGGTTTGCGAATATGCGCTTAATCAGCAACTAGATATTGTAATTATTAAGGCGAATAAATTATACAAAACGTACCTGCTGGCACTTCCCTAGTCAATGTCGCTTCTTCCTGATCAAGGTAAGAAAAAACAAGACGCACTGACGCAGAGATCTGCGCCAGTCATAAACACCTCCATCATCTGTGGAGATCAGTGCGGTGTAGCATGTTGCAACACGACCACAGTTAAATGACTTTTATTACAGCAATCTTTTTAATTTCCCTTACGTTTTTTATTGTGGTCATGTCTTCTGTTTGTGCTACTTTCAATCACTTGTGCTGCACGTTTGTGTTTTGCTTTTACAAAAATGCTGCAAAATGCAAATGCAGTAGCCTATTGCAACTACACTTAGTACATTTTGCACAGAGGATAGCTTACAGTTGTACCACAGTAATACCAATATAGAATCTTAATCTTTAATGCATGAAAATTCGAAACTTCATGCAATAGAACATGATAGTGCAACAGATATGCCTCACAATATTTATTACAACTGGGGCAGTACTAAATTTCATTTTTTCCTTTGGCCTCTCTTGATTTTGTTATATAAATAAATAAAATTACGAAAAGCTGGCTACCAGGACAGTCTGCTTCCTCTGTTGGACAAGACAAGACAAGCAAGACATAGTTCAATCAGATCAGTATTTCTCTGGGAAGATATACAGTTGTGGCCAACACCTCAAAGATTGCCATAATCTTGTTTTTCACAAAGCTAAATAATTATCATGGTGTCAATTTGAATTAGATCTCAGTTGCCATGAAGAGTGACAAAATGAGATTAATTGCAAAGTTAATGAAAAATAACAGAAAATAAGCTTTAAATAATTTTTCTTTTGTCAACTGTGGTTACCAACAAGGAAAACACAGCATTTGTGTCATGCTTTTGCAGGCAGACAAGGACCTGGCAACCTCTTATCAAAGCACCAGGAACATCAGGATAAAAGCTTTAATTGTTAGGAAGAAAGCTTTAGGAAACGCTAGCTAAAGCCATTGTCATCTGCTAAAGAGGATTCAGCTAAGAGATTGGGTGGGTTACCACCAGTGCAGAGTAGGTTTGTAAAGGAATGGCAGGCAGGCAGTTGTGTTTCTGGATTCAGCGAAAACGTTTGGGCGCTGCCTTAGCGTAGAAAAGGGCTGCAAAGAAGACTGAGATTGCGTACCAGGCGGACAGTGAGGCCGCCTGAGACTGTTGCATCTTATCAAAGTCACTTAAAAAACTGGCAACAAATAAAAAAATTGGTCAAATAACGCTTCATGAGCAATTTGGTGATGATCAATGTTTTTTCCCAGGCACATTGTAGCAACGTGTTACCATTCTAAACTCACAAAGTATGGACCCAGAATATTTGGGTCCATACAATGGAAACTACCCACATCTTATTCCCATCGAGAACCTTTGCATACATTTGGATGTGTTTCTCAATAAAAGTCAATGAAACTAATGAAATGTTTATTGTTGAACAAAGATGGAACAACAATAAAGCGGAATAAATTCTTTTGGCCTTGCCTATTTGCAATGATTGCTTAAAAAAACACAATTACAGCAAGAATGCTTTCTCTACTTCAATCAAACAATGTCAAGATGGAAAACATTTGTAAACTATTATTGGCAGCAAAACATGTTAATAATCACCTTTATTGCAAATAAAATGTATATATATATACTAAAAACAATGAAGCAATAGCTATAACTATATAACCACAAACATTGCTTTAAATTCCTTTATATTTCTGTCAATTTGGTTTACAGAAAAGCCGCTCAACTTTAGATCAGCTGGACGTTAAAACATACAAAAATAATAAATATACAGTATACCAGCATCACTGTTACTTATCCACAGCTACAATCCACATTCACATCTGCAATGCAACACTCACTGTCAGTCTTAAATCTGATGCTCATCAGTGTAGTGTACAGCTACTATAAACTTGGCATTAAACAATATGCTTGGCCTAGCATCAGTGATCAGCTTGATTGATCCTTCCACATATCATATAATCCTAATGTGACTCCTTTAGTCTTGAATCATTTATCAAATCTAGCTTTTATTCCAACTCAAAAGAATTTTATTGACCTGAGTGAAGTGCAAACTCAAAGCTGTGACAGATAATCATAAACTGACTCATAAACTCAACAAGATCAAACAGATCTTCTAGCTGAGTTTTAAATGCATATTTAAACTGTTTTAGTTTCTTGGTAAAATCAGCTATAAAACGTCACATGCTTTGCAATACAGGATTTCTCTCGGTCTCAAACACACACACCAGATGTAATCATTTTAGGTGATCACATCGCCACCAACTTAAAGTAAGGCACAAAATAATTAGGAGTCTATAATTTAGGCATCATTTGGTGTGTTTTTTAGTGTTGAGTTTTTCTCTGTGCCATGTTTAATAAGACCTATAGATTATTTAAAAAACATAGAATAAAAAAGGCTTAAAAAACTCCTAATGTACAAGATATTAATTATTGAGTTGCTCCGACTTGAATAATTGAATTAGGATCTACATTTGAGTGCAGTATAAAATCAACAGCCACCTCTTTATGTTCTTATTGAAGTCAATTGTCATTGACGCATATATATTTAGTGTATTTAGTGTGCATATATGGTTATGACAGATGTAGGAAGTTGGTCTACAGCAGCACGTCCATGTCCAGTTTTGGTAGAGGCTCCTTCCAGTAAGAGAAGCTGCTGTAGTCAGGACACTCCAGAAGAGAAGAGCTGCTGCCCTCAGAAGTGAGCATGGGGAAGAAATGCTCAACCAACCCACTCAGGTGGTTATACCTGTCGATTATACACATACAACAAGCATGCCACAAATCTCAATAATTTCCATGGACGTATGTGCAACATTTATAGTTTTTAAAAAAAATGTTTATTTTTGAAGTGAAATTATACTGATGTCATACTTACGAAGACTTGTTGCCTTTAGTCATCTCTTGGGTAAGCTCTCCTTTAGGGTTAACTGTGAATATTCTAGCCTCAGACACTCCAACCTGCTTATAGGCATATGCATCCTGCAAAGCATTATAGATAAACTTCAGTGCAAAGGCTTACCCAACTTTAATCTAATCTAATTTATGTACCATAAATTATTTTTGACTATTAGACCACCTAACCTTATATTTAAGCTACCAGTTTTTCCTATTTTGCACAAACCAGTAGCAACAGTTATGTTTTACATTTATGACATACCTGTTTAAAGAAAATAATATAAGTATTCACAGCCAACTTCCAGGGTTTAGTTTCACATTTCTAATGCTTCATTGATGCCATCTTTACCAAGAATGTCTTTAATAAAGCAATACGACGTAAAACATTCAGCATGTTTGTTCATGGCTACTACTGGCCAGAGAGGGATGCCATTTTGTGCTAGTAGGTAAAATCAACTCGTAACTGAGTATCTGGCATACCAAAAATAATACAAAAAACTTTTAACTCTTTTTTTAAGATTATTGCTCTGATAGGACCCAGTCTGCAGTATTGCTTACATTAGTCCTGTTGCCGAAGGCTGCGTAGAAAGGTTGTCTGTGTGGCCTGAACAAGTCCCTGATGTCACCAAGACAGGCGATCTTAAACACCTCTGGCTTCTTCTCAATCACCTCCCTGCAAGAGTTAAGAGAAATAATTGCACCTTTAAGACACTTATTTATACATCATATAATACCACAAGCTGCTCATATTCACAAAGTTGGAGTCTGAAAGTGGATTAAAGTTAACTGTCCTCCATAAGTTTGAGGTATAATGTATTTATGGTGCAAATTAGACCAGTTTTGCTCATCCATTCATTCGCAGACACCCTTGAGATTAACGTCAGGTTAAATTGCTCCACATCTGCATATACCAGCTGTATTGACTATGTTTGAAAATAAATTTTGTCACCAAACTCTTTTACGATGTTTAAAATTGTGAAGACCTAGCTTTACTGGGAAATACTCCACAAGAACTCCCAAACCTTAAAAATGTTACCCGGATAATTGATTTCCCTTTAAACCCTATAAAAAAGGCCATATTAAAAGTTGCCAATTTTCCAAAACTTTAACTTTCCCTGTGGCATTCCTGTTAGCACTAGGAATGGGCAAATATCGTGTTGTTTATCAATACCAGGGAAGACTAGTTATTGTGATAATAATTGTGAGTGTTAGAGTAAATTGTGATTATAGCAAATCCCAAAAGCAGTATAAATAAAGGTATTATTGTATGAACCTTTTTTCTGCTGTTAATTCCATGCAAGAACAAATAATATCAATTGAGTAAATTATTGAATGCGGTTAGTGTTTGTTGTTTAGTGGTATAATAGCAATACCTAATCGTGTATCACTACTAGTTTACTGATCCCTCTATGATAATGGGTAAGTGTTGTTTATAGAATGGTCTTTGTGCTTTGGGGGTCTGGCTCTGTTATGCCAAAAAGTCTGAATTGTTTGAATTATAAATGTTTGAAATTCATTGGTTATATACTTACTGTAATAATCACTATCATTGTCATTGCAATAAATACCCCTAAATGTGATACATTTTTATGGCAATATTGCCTATTCCTTGTTAGCAGTTATTATTTCTTGCCAGCAGACATTTTAAGACAGATTTCTTTTCATAGCCTTCTGTCTCACTTAAGGCATAATTATTTTAATTTTACAAAGTACTAAGCACTCACCCATGAAGCCTGATTTGTCCTTTCTTAACCACTGTGGTGAACAATAGCTCTAACAAGAAAATTAATGTGAGACAGAGGTAATGTTCATCTCCGTGCTCTTGCACTTAGACCTAATAAGTGTATCTTGATTTAAAAAAAATTAAAGGAATGTTTAATCTTCATAGCAGTATTCTTCTTTAAAAAGGTAAACAAACCCTCTGCTTACACTGTAATTGCTCTAAAACTCTTTTACAATATGTTACAAACAAAATTCAGTAATGCTTTTTCTTACTGTTATAAATTAGGTCTCTCTAATGAAAATAAAGACCATTCCAATAGGAGTTGATTTTATGTTACCTGTGTAGGGCTGAAAAGAGGCTGCTGGGAGCCAGCAACACGGGGCCTTTAGGAAGGACAGTGCCTTGGTCGTTGACCCACTGTAAGTAGTCTTTAGTGATAGCGGCCATGCCGATAGCCCTTGCTGAACAGTACAAGAACTTGTATCCATTTCTGCAAGGAAAGAAGCAACCATAACCAGATTTTACAAAATTATTCATTTCAACTTTTCAAAGAACTTCTAAAATACATTAAATTGATTAAAACAAATGTTTTCTATTGCTCAAATAACAGGATGTTCGGAAAAAAGAAAATAAAGGCAGGATAATGTAAGTTTCTGTTCAATTGATGTGCTCATATGTCATCTATCAACAATATTTCAAAGCAGTCAAATCACATACTGGTGTATTTTATGATAAAGTTTGGCAATCCCTTTATGTGTCCAGTCTTTTCCAAACTGAGGCAGGATGTGACCTAGAGCATCAGACCTACAGGAGACAGAAATTGGAGCTTATAAGAGAAAAAAAATACTTTTTTTGTCATAAAAAAAGAACAGAACAAAGCAAAAACAAGGATTACATTAAGGCTGGAAATTCTAAAGGACATGTTGAATAATACTTGAGGTTAAAATCTACATATGATGTATGTCGGTATATCTAGAAACATGTGTATGTCAAACATTACACAAAATCTATAGTGTTTGTTCACTGGGATCAAGGGTGTGGAATTCACAGTGTTCTTCTGTGTGAGAATGGGCTGCTGTTGCATTTGTCATCATGTTGCATGATGTCACTGTCGTTTTATTAAGTTGCCATATTTAGGGGGATGAAAGTTCAACACTATTGATCAAATAATTCTTAACTACAATAACAAAAAAGTAGGTGGGGCCGCCTGCAGTTGGAGCCACTTCAAGCATTCAGCAAGCAAGGAATGAGTATCTTCACAGCATAGCGTAAGATCAAATCAAATTTAATTTGCTATAGTCAGAGGTGCAGGAAGGTGATGCTGGAGCGTGTTACCTAAGTCAGCCAATCTTTCTACAGAATAGAAGTGCAAGGCAAACACACAGCCATGTGATGCTTGTATTAGCAAGAACCTGTGTTTTACTCGGCTTACTTGGTGATTGTTCCATCAATGTCTGATATGATCACACGATCATCCCATTTCCACAGGTAGATAGCAGCTTCACATCGACAGGTGCCCTGATATTGTGTAGTCACACTGAACACCACTTTATTGGCTCCCTCATGCAGATTTAGACTCTCCTGGTGAAGGAAGAGCAGAGTTAAACACATAATAGCACAAACAGATATTCTTTAAATACATTTTTGGCAAAGAGTCAAGGTTGTCCTACTATCTGCTTAGAAGTGAGACGTAGTGATTTGTGGTACATCTGACTGATGGAATGAGCCACATTTATGGTTTCTGTAGAAAGACTAGAAGAAATGACAGCTTTTCGTCCAAGCCCTGCAGCTTCATCATTGTCAATGTCATCCAGTGTCGCTCTGAGAAAACAAAGGATAGTCACAATTTGTGTTCATTCATTTTTAAAAGTATTTAGAGGGGGGAAAAAAATCACCCTTTCACAGCATCAACTTATAATATGTATTTTGCAGATAAGTTGTAAACATTTGGAATTCTACGGTGCCTTGCAAACATATTCAAACACTGAACATTTTCCACATTAAATTGCAACCTCAACTTCAGTGTATTTTTTTAGAATTTTATGATAGAAAATATGCAGTAGAAGGAAATGATACATGGTTTTTAATTTCTTTTTTCACAAATAAAAAAAATGAAAAGTGTGATGTGCATTTGTATTCATTCCCCCTGAACCAATACTTTGTAGAACCACCTTTTGCAGGGATTACAGTCAAAGGTCTTTTGGGGTTGTGTCTCTATCAGACCTTTTTTAATTGTCATCCACAGAAATACTCGGATGATTCTGCAGTCGTGGGGTGGATCAGAGATGGACAAAAAATGGTGGACCACTTTATGGCATGGTGTGGAAACCATTATCTAATCTTGAATGTGAATAAAACAAAGGAGATGATTGTAGATTTCAAGAGAAACAGGAATTGGTCAAACACTATTTCCATCATGGGAAAAGAAGTGGAGGTGGTGGAGGAATATAAATACCTCGGTGTTCACCTGGACAACAGACTAGAGTGGAGATGCAACTGTGAAGCCATCTACAAAAAGGGACAGAGCAGACTGTACTTCTTGAGGAAGCTTAGGTCCTTTGGTGTTTGCAGCAAGATGCTGCATATCTTCTATAAGTCTGTTGTGGAAACTGTGATCTCTTCTGCCATCATCTGCTGGGGAAGCAGCATCAGACCCAGGGACTTAAAAAAGCTCAACAAGCTAATAAAGAAGCTTGGCTCTGTTCTGGAGACATCTCTAGAACCCCTGGGGATGATTGTACAAAGAAGGATTCTTCATAAAACGAAGAACATTATGGAGAACCCAGATCATCCTCTTCATGAGACTGTTGTGCAACAACAGAGTGTCTTCAGTCAGAGGCTTCTTCAGATCTGCTGTAAGACGGAGCGCTACAGGTGATCCTTCCTGCCCACAGCCATCAGCATCTACAACGGCTCTTTGAAGAAACCTTCATAATATGAGGTAAAGCAACATTTAAGAATTTTTAATTGATCTGAATTGAATTTGTACAGCTAGACACAGAATCTTTGCTCATTCTGCTTTGTAAAGTAGATCAAGCTGTTAAATACAACGTCTTACCAAAGATTCTCAATTGGATTAAGGTTTGAACTTTGGCCCATGCTTATACCATAACATGCTTTAACCAAGACCATTCCATTGTAGTGTTGGATCTATGTTAAGGGTCGCTGTCCTGTTGGAAGATGAACTTCTGCACAAGTCTCTTCCAGCTTCTAACATATTTTCTTCTACTACTGTCCTGTATTTAGCTTCATTCATATTGCCATCAACTCAGAGCAGCTTTGCTGTACCTGCCAAAGAAAAGCAGCAGGATTCTGTCTTTATGGCCATAAAGTTCAATTTAGGTCTTATCTAACCAGAACACTTACCATCAGTTTGCTGTGTCCACTTCATGGCTTGTGGTAAACTGCAAAAGCGTCTTTTTATGGTTTTCTTAGTGTAACTCTTCCATAAAGGTCAGATTTGTGGAGTACAGGACTGATAATTCTGGCGACAAATTCCCCCACCTGAGCTGTTGGTCTCTGCTGCTCCTCCAGAGTTAAACATGGGCATCTAGGCTGCTTCTCTGAATAATGCTCTCTGTCAGTTTAAGTATGACCATGTCTTGGTAGTTTTGCAGTTGTGACTTTTCAAGCAAACATTAACCTTTAACTTGCAAGGAATCCTAATATTAGGGTTTCCCAACTTTACAAATGTATTACAGTAGTGAAACAGATGTGCAACAGCAGGACTTGCTAGAACAGCTCCAGGTGGAACACAGGATGCAAGGTTTCCCGGGGAGGGATTAATTAATCATTTGTTAATGAAGTGACTTACTGAACTGTGGAGGAAACACTTGCCAGGGGCTCCTCTTGCTTCTCCTTTGATTGTTTTTGCTGAAGACAAAAGAGGAGTCAACATTCATCACCAGCCTAAACAGTTTCTGCTGACCTCCTTCCCCTATGACTTACATTGAAAAAAATCTACTCCAACTAGAGAGGACACACCCTTTCATGCTTAACTGTGTGTTTTCTGTGCAGGTTGAAACATGTAACATTTCTTCAATTTACCCACTATAAAAGCATTAACATGAGGACCTGAACAGCTACTTGGTTGTTGTCCATATCTCTCCGTCTCCATGAGAACCACCAGCGACCAGACTTTTTGGACATCTTGTCCTTCACCAGCCGCTCTATTGTACTCTGTGTATGAGACACACAGAAAGAAATCCACCATATTTACTGCATAAGCTCTTATAAAATCTTAAGATATCATTCTGTAACTTCCTTTAATATAAAAAAAGTTCAACAAAAAGTGTATTTGATATCAGACATTTCAAAAACGCATTTTATATTAAGACTTCAGTGGGCTGGTTTCAAAAAATAAAATACCTTTGGTAGGTTTTTTTGAAATGCTGTCATGCACAGAATCATCGGAGCAGCCACTGCCCAGTTGTAATAGCTGTGAAAAGGGTCAAAGAGCTAATAATCAACAAAGGTGATAAAAACTTTATACGGGAAACTGATCAACTTTTAAAAACAGTAGAATTTTCTTTTATTACTTTGAATTTATGCAGATGACTAGACTTGGGTCCTCAATGATTCCTGGATTGTTGGCAAAATCCTGAAATGTCACAAGGTGCTTTGTGAACTTTTCTGGGGCAAAATAAAAAACAAAATATAGATGAAATAGACTCATCCTTTAACGTATGAGCAGAGCTAACAACCTGTCCCCACATCAACCAGTCCTACCTTTGGTAATTTGGCTGGCGTCTCCTTCTTGCCCACAGAGGGACATACTAACATCCATGATGTATGATGTAGAATCAGACAGATACTCTGTGCCGCTGTCCAGTGCTCCACTGCTCACTGACTGAGGCGACTGGCTACCTGAGCCGGAGCCCTGTTCTGCATACTGGGTAAACGCTCCCTCCGGCTCCCTGTGGGCATGCAACAAAGGGTTTTTTGAGCTCAGCATTTGTTTTAGCAAGTTAATGTAACAAAATTGCTGGGTTCTTACACCGTAAAACACTGAGGATTCATAATCAGCTTTATGATATGCCACATGTTTGCCGGGTCCCCCACAAGGATTGTGGCCAATTAAAAATAGATCTTCACAGAGCTTTGTTGTTACCAGTCTTCCATAAAGGTCAGATTTGGACAACTAACAGTTGTCCTGTTGACAGATTGTTCCACTTGAGGTGTGGACCCTGCAGCTCTTCCAGGGTTGCCATAGGGCTCTTGGCTGCGTCGCTGATTAATCCTCTCCTAGGTAGGCCTTTCAGTGTAGGTGGATGATCACGATATCATCTTGGTATGCTTACAGTTGTGCTGTACTCTTTCCATTTTCAGGTGATGGATTGAACAGAGCTCTGTGAGATGTTCAAAGCTTGGGATATTGTTTTTGAACCTAGCCCCGCATCATGGTGCTGTTTGTTCACTAATGCTCCATAAAAAGCCTCTGAGGCCTTCACAGAACATCTGGATTTATACTGAATCACACCCAGGTGAAGTTTATTTATAGATTAGATGAAGTCAGTTGGTTGCAATGAACTGTATTTAGGGGTGTTCAAGACAGACATAAATTATCTTCCTGCTAAACAATTATGCACTACTTTGTGATGTTCTATTGCTTAAAATCAAATTAAAATATGCAGAAATTTGACAAAATGTGTCAAGATACTGTGCGAGAGAACATCTTACGTTTTGGGGAAATAAAGCGCCGCCACCTCTGGGTCCAGAGTGGTCAGGTCATCCAGGTAAATATCCGTGGGGCCTAGATGATTTCGTTTACCTGCAAGATTCACACTACACAGTGAAAAAGGTAATCCACTTTATGCAAAAAGAAAAAGAGATTTATGACTTTAACCATAGGTATTAACTCAATTGCTCAAATGCTTCACCTTTTCTCTTGTCTTGTTGTTCTTGTTTGGATGCTTCAGAGGACTTTGCCAAGTTGATCCTAGGGTCCGTGTCTTGTGCTTGTGATAGAGTGGTCGCTGGAGCTGAGCTTCCTGCTGATCCCTCAGTTGCTCCGAGTGCGCTATCCTCATCTCCTCCATGAGCGCAGGGAACTATTCTACTCTCCCTGACACTGACAGGAACAGAATGGATAAAACCCAGTTCACTCTGCTCAGATGAGACACCTTGGTGTTGCAGATCTTTTGGTTCTTGACTAAACTGGTTTGTTTCCGAGACTGTGTGGGCATCGATTTCTTTTGTTGTCGCAGTTAAATTTTTAGTAACTGTTTCAGCCACAGAGCTAACTTGTTCAGCTTTTTCTTGGCCTATGTTGACATAAATGCCAACTGACTCCGTAGACAAGATTCTTTCCTCCCGCTCTTCCAGTGTGCATTCAATTGATCGTGTTGAATCTAAATCCTCTGAAGAAACACACGATATGAAGAGGTCGCTGTGGGAGGAAAGTGCGTCATGAGCTTTTTTCTCCAGAGAAAGAGGACTGGTTTGCGTAGAGCAGCCATCTAAATCAAGAGAGTGTGTCCTCGGCTGTGGCTTCACAACAGTTACGCCGCCTAGCCTTCCACAGCTGATCACAGCCTCATAGCCCATGTCAAAGGAGTCCTGTCTCTCAATGGTGCGGAAATGAGAAGTGCTGGAGGGAGAGGTGGCCTGCAGCTCTGCTGGTGTCTTCTCTGGATGACAGGGCTGCGGAGAACAGGAGAACCGCGTGTTAGCAGGGCGAGCTCTTTCTCACAGCACTGGTATTTCTTAAATGCACAGCTCTATCTGTGTTCGTGTGCATTACCGTGGGAAACCCTCCCCAGTTCCACTCCATCTGAGGCCCAGACAGATCCTGGGTTTTAACCAGAAGCTCAGAGTCGCTTTTAGGAGAATCTGGGCGACTGGAGAAAACACTGGAAAACACACAGAATATTCTCAAAACAGAACAATCCACAATTAGATTTCTTGAAAGGGAAGTAAGAAGTTTTTCTCACTTTTCTAAGGGTGATTGCTCTCCATCTGAATGTGGATGAGTGTCTCTGTTCTGCCTGGCCCAAAGTTCCCCATTTGGCTCCTCAGACATTGAGTAGTACACCGATTTACTAACGCACATACGGAAAAACGAACCAAAATAAGAAAACATAAATATTTAACAACTTCGTTCACTCCAAATTGTGATAAAAGCTCATGTTAAATCCTGTTCTGACACAGCTCTGATCCTCCTTCATTGAAACGTCAGCCTAAGCAGGGCTGCAATCAATTTTAAATTTATGGCCTCAACTTTCTACCATATAAATAGGGAATTAAACAGGCAAGATGGTGTATTTAAAAATTTATAGGGTGAATTTATACTGTGAACACGCAAGACCCATTTTACAATGATTTAAAGAATTTCCTACAAAAAAGTATTGCATGATCAGTTATTGTTGGGCAGCAAAAAATGGAAAAAAAAAAAATACTATAAATTTGTTTTTAATTTAAAAAAAAAATTGAGTCACATCACCTGGAGGAGTTTAACTTCACCTAGCAACTATCTAAAAACATCTGTATGCTTCAGTGTCTGACCTGGCTTGCAGTGGTGCAGACAGCTCCTCAGACGCGGGACTGTCCCACTGAGCAGCATCAGCTTCTCCCTCACCCTCCTTCTCTCTGTCTCTTTCTTCAGACGAGGAGCTCACTTCTTCTCTCAGGTGACTGTCAGAACGCACGCGCTTCCTCCGTCGTTTCTTCCTGCGGGCTCCGGACCCATCCACGGTCAGATCCAACTCCTCTGGGACCTCCTGGGGAATTGGGGAGGTGCACAGATAGGCTGGGACCTGACATGAAGAGAAGTAGAAAAAAAAAAAGCATATTTAGCATGAAAGTATGATTTAGCTGAAGTAGTTTTATGCCGTTGAGCTTACCTGCATATTTTCATTTTCCTCCACAAAGAACGCCTCGCCATTGTGTCCAAGCTTCATATGCAGGTCGACTGATTCTCCGTTTATCTCGATGTCGACCTGAAATCACAACATATGATTCAACAAGAGATGACAGAAAATTTTGCTCGAGTATTGGGTAAAAAAAAAAAAAAAGTTTACTGACAATTTTCTCTTTGGAGCGCAGCACGCCAAGTTTTCCAAAGCGGACGTGAAAGGGGGAACACTGGAAAGACCCATCAGGCTGCCGCACCACGATGACATCGATCCCTCCGGTGAGGGTGGCGGGGTTCAGGCCACGGTACAGCTCCTTCACTGTCACAAACACGGTCTCTGCTAGCTGGCCCACGATGTTCATGGTCTGTGACTAGAAAAAAAACAAGAAGTGAGAACATTTGAGGCAGAGCGAGAGCCATGAGACAACAGCAACAACAAAAAAGTGTCTGCTCTGCATTTATTTAGTTCTGCAGTCTATAGCTGGTTAGTCCTTTTCATGTTTTCCTAACCACACAAATAGAAAAAAACTTCACACCAAGAAGGTTCAAACCTGTAGACTTAAGTACAACCAGCAGAATGTCCTGTAAACTATATGCAAGCTTGAGTTTCTATTGGTTTGTCTAAGCCTCAGTGACCTTTGCATTAAGTCTTTGGCCATGACTAATGATCTAAAGGTCAACACACAGGAGTTAAGATGGGATCTACTGAAAAGATGCCATTGTTTGTCTTTGCAAAACAACAGAAACTACTGATGTAATTTTCTTTGTGATCATCTGAAAAGGCTCACTAGGCAGGGTTCCAGTGTACACAAACACAATGCAAACAGAGACTTGGGTCAACATTAAATATGTGGCATCAATAATTTGGTAAAAATCTAAATAATTATCTTTACATAGGCTCTTCTCAGCAAATAACCCGGACATATCTAATTACACCCAGCTTCAAAACCTGACTCATGTTAACCGTCTAATGTATTTTGTGCTGATGAAGAATACCAAGCACGAGGTTAAGTTTCCTAGCTTTAATATTTTAGGAGGGTATCTAAGTTCAGTTTGTTTCTCGCTAACTTTAAATACAAAAAGTAACCTCTGAAGCTCCAAGGTTGAGTTTTCAGTAAGCCATGAAGCAGAGCTCCAGAAGAAGCTAATTTCAGTAACGAATGTGTGCAGTCACTTAACGGAAACATTGTGCCTTTAACGCTTTTCTTTACCTGGACACAAACCACAAATGCAACTAGCAAGATTATATGTTGTTATAGAACATGATGGATTTGAAAATGCAAGCAGCGTTTTGGAAATCTCAGAGTTAAGATAAGGATCTACACATGAAGACCGCTGTTCCAGTAATGCTAGCCAGTCTAACTGCTAATACAAGATACGAAACAGTTTGGTATCTCCACTTTGTACTCATTTAACAACTGTTTTAAAAAGGTACAACTCTTTTTTTACAGTCACCGTTTCTACAATTTTTATATTATAGGCCTTAAAAAGAAATCAGTACTGGCTGCAAACCTTTACAAAAACAGGAGATCAGAAATGGGCCACAAAATTCTGAACAGTGGATCTCCAAGCAAGATCTACAATATTTCAGAATGAAAAAATACCAAAATTCGGATCATTTCCACTAATCTGCGGTCTTACCCAGAGAGAGGGATGCAGATGTTCATGTTGCCCTGACCTCCTGTCCGCCATCAGCTTTTTCCCACTTTAGGATCTCACAAATTGTCTCAGGAAACCTTGCCACCATGTTCAACTCAGGATCCTCCCAACTTTGTTTCTCCTCTGCTCCACTGACTCGCAAAGCTGATGACCCTCAACACATCTCTGTGAACGTCGGTCTACATTTTGTTGGACACCTTAGAGACGAAGTTCTAAATGTTCACAGAGCTGAGCTGCAGAGCATCATAAGAGATGACAGTGCTCTACCGCTCTCTGTTCTATAGTAGAAATGCATATATACAGCGACCTAGGAGAGAGTCCTAGTATATACACACACACTCTGATGCTTCCTCTAACTCACACAGCGCACACACCCCGTCGCCTCGCTGAATTCATGCTTCCCCTCTTTCTGTGCACATGACAGCCAGCCTAGCAGTTTCTAAAAGGTTCCGACGGGCTTTTCAAACAGGCTCACAGCTTCTGGTCGTGACCACAGCTCTCCGGGCTGTCAAAGACCAGGGGACTCTCCAGCAGCTCTGCTCAGCCATGCTTGGAAAAAACACCAATCTAAAGATCCAGCTGGTTTAGGTGGAAGTCTGACAGAAAGAGTTTCACATTAAGATGGACATCTCTGCCCAAGCTGCCAACAGAGGAAAACATGACAGAAAGGTAGGCCTCTGAGAAAAACAACAGAGGAGATACGCCGTGCAGCGACACAACCGCAACTCTGACCGATCATATGACTGCACAATAGAAATACAATAATGTGTTTAGCTCGTCGACTCTGTCCACTCATTTTTTTGTTTTTGTGCAAATAATTTGAAGTGACAGTTGATTGTAATAACCAGGTCAGCTGTGGTGTACTGTGAAAGCAGTAAAAGAGACTCCTGCAGCGTGAATAGCAGCAAAAGGAGAGGAAACAGTCACAGTTATAGATACAATATTTCCATCATATCATTCCTGAAAGCTGCAGCTATCAATCACTGGTTTACAAACCTTTTTTGTCCTCCGCTTTCAACTCACAGAGCCTTGCAAACGTTTTTTTTAAATTTTTTTTTACATTTTGTTACAACCAAAAACTTCATTGTATGTTTTGGGGATTTTATGCCACAGACCAACATAAAGTACAGCATAATTGTAAACTGAAAGTGGATGATACAATGTTTTCAAAGGTGTTTAAAGGAAAAACAACCCTGAAAAGTTATAAAAATAAAAAATAAATCTGTGCCATCAGTCCTTCAGAAGTCACCTAATTAGTAAGTAGAGTCCAAAATTAAGAGTGTAATTTAATCTCCGTATGAATCCAGCTGTTCTGTGAAGGCCTCAGAGGTTTGTTGGAGAGCCACCATGCACTTCATTTATTATTCACTGCTGAACTGTGAGCTTCCGGTCAGTTGCTTTACACTTAAGTTACTGATTTTAACTTTAAACTTACTATTTTCCTTTACACATGACTGTGTGCCACGTCGGCGCTTGTAATACAAGACTTATTGTATTATACCACAGCAATCTAATATCCGTCCACGCCCGATGTTCTCAAATAACATTCATTTTCATCCAACAAAGTTATGAATGTTTTGTGATTGGGTGGTGAGCTTTATGCGGAGTTCTGTTGCAAATCAAATTTAACTACAGGTTCAAAAAGCCTCAACCTGAAACTCAACATTAATCCGAAATAAGCTTAAAAACCCGAGCTTTCCACTGATTAGATTCAGCAAAGCTGTGTGTCAGAGGAAGTGGTAGTCATCGTGCAACTACACTCACAAGAGGGGGAAAAAAACTATTATCTATTAGATCTTTGAATGCATCATACTGTTGCATTCAGAGTGCATCACACTGTTATTAAACAAATAGAGAAATAATAAATACAATTTTTTGAAAGAAAAGTAAGCTAAAATAAAGACGGTTTTGCAGAAGACGACAACTTGAAAAACTTTGAGCTAAAGATGTTTGAAGAAATTCTGACAACTTCCGCAGATTTTACGTGTTTTCCTCAGTTACTGCTCTGTCAACATACTCCAGACTGCACCTCATTTAAAGCCTGCAGCAATGCAGAAACAATACGTTCTCTTTAACGACGTGCCCTACTGTTTCATGCACTTTGCTGAGTTTACGTCGGTATAAACAGAATCCCGCCAGCGATTAATCCCCTTTCTTTGACCACTGTTGCACAACGTTGTAAAACGCAGCAGGGAGAAAAACGATATAAGTTCACAAACTGGCAAACTCTCCCAGTTTACTCAGTAACACTTCCTGTCTTCTGCGCCAGCTCCATTTTCTTACAATCCATTTTATTGTCGTTAAAAGATGAGATAAAAGACAACAACTAACCTTTCAGGCTGCTACTCACTGAAACGGTACTCACTGAAAGCTTCTAACGGCACAGCGCATGCGCATTCTCAACTCAACCCCTTCAGTAAACCAATCAGAAACTCGAGTGCTAAAAATGTCCGGCCTTTAAATGTAAATAGTAAACAAAATCTTCAGGGATAAATTAAGGTGTGACACGTCAGAGAGCCATCCTGACGTGTCACCATAGTGCCAATTAATGTTGGCACTATGGTTCTATATTTAGTTAATAAAGTCTGTAACTATTAGCATCTTGTGGCTTGGATACAAAAGACTTAAAAACAAAACTGCAAATCTTGAATTTTATGCTCTCTGTATTTTTTATGTATTTTTTTTTTTACTTACAAATGAAGAAATCTGTAAGTAAAATAAAACTTTTTCTGTCACTCTTCACTGTCTAAAATCAAATTTCAAAATAAGACAAAGGTAATCCGAGTAAATACAAAAGTGGGTTTTAAAATATACTTTCGTCACGTTAAGCTAAAGAAGTTATCCAAAGCAACCTAGGCCTATGTGAAAGTATATTTGCCACCTTATTAAATAATGAATTAACTGTAATTAACACATTTGTTTGGTTTAATTTCACTAAACACTGTATAGTTAAGGAATAATTTAAATAGAACCGAACAACATGAAGTTGGCTGAATGACCTCATAAAGAAACACATCATGTCCTGTCATCTTTTGAAATTTAAGAAGAGATAGAGATAAAGACATTAAAGTGTATTAGTCTAGAAAGAATTACAAAGCAATTTCTAAGGATTTAAGGCTCCGGTGAACCCCAATCAAACTCATAATCCACGAATAAAGAAAACGTCGAGCAATGTTGAACATTACTATTTTTGCAGTTGTTGCCAATTGTTAACACTTTTACCCTTAAGAAATGAAATCATCATATATTTAGTTTCATTTGTCTTTCAGTGTTAAACCATCATTGTGCCAGGGAAGAAAAATCAGTCTATGGATTAAATCAGTCATATTTGAAGGGTCTGACTACAAGCGCCTCTAAGTAAATTGAAATATGCATTCTGATCAGGCTCGTTTGTCAGACTAAAAGTACTTTTTTGAAAATAAAGACCTTTAAGCAAGTATTAAATAAATAAATAGCTGCTGCTACGTGGCACAATCCTTGTGGGAAGTTGCAAAACAAATCATTCGCAAGATGAAATAAAAAAGAAAAATCACAAAGCTCACTTGACAAAGCAACACCCAGTGCTTAGATTAGTGGACATGGATTAGTCATGCTTATACGCCACAACGTTTAGCAACTATTTGTGTTTCTAAACGTTTAATAATCACGATAAGACAATTGGCATGCTGTCATAAAATTGGTGTTAAAAACAACAACAACAACAACAACAAAAACACCCGCAATCCACGTCTATTTTTGTCATATTTTGCGTTAGTCATTTTAATAAGGCGTTTTCCTCACAAAGTTTGCCGAATTTAAAATTGATGGCCAATTTAGCCCAGTAGATGGCGTTACTGCACCAAGCCTGCTGGAGGACCCTGAACGTATCACTCTTTTATTGATTGAAATACATGATATTGTAATTTTGGTGGAATTTTGTTAAAATATAAATGCAGAGATTATTTATAGGTCAGTCAGTCAGTCATTTTCTACCGCTTATTCCATAGTGGGTCGCGGGTGTTGCTGGTGCCTAACTCCAGCAGTCTATGGGCGAGAGGCGGGGTTATTTATAGGTTAGGAGTACATTTAAAAAAGGGCAGGTTATATTTGCCAGAAGCTAGCTAAATAATTTCTTATTAAATACTATAAGACATACTCAAGTAGTTCACTTGTTAGACGATTCTTTTCTGAAACGAATAGTAAAAATGCGAAAATGCATAAAACAAAAACTGTGAAAGACAGCTGTTTTAAAACTTAAAATTATATGGTTACATCAGATTAGATTAAACTAGATATTTTATTAATCCCAGGAATAAAAATATCATAATTTCATTAGGAGATCATTTCTAGATAACGTCGTTTCAGGTGTTCGCGCAGCCTCATTGCCTATTTAAGGAAACAGTATTGTTCCAACTGAAACGTAAGCCTGGGTTTCCTCACACCTCCCTCTCTCCCCCAGTATGTTTCCACCATCTCCAGCCACTAATTGTTTAGACTCCTTTCTCTAAATAAGGCAGCCTTATCGTAGTGCCTGTCATTTCATTTCTGCCTTTTCCCCAAACAAAGAGCGACATCGGCATCAGCTAGGCTGCAGCCTTCGCATTCCTTTGCCTTGTATGGACAAATGGTCTGGTCCTGGGGTGTTTCTGTAGTGGACAGGCGGCTCTCGTCATTGGCTGGGGCAGGGAAAGGGGCGTCGTCTCACCAGGCGAGTTTGATTCTTTGAGCAAACTTTTCAGCTGGACCAGTTTCTTCCTTTCCCTCTGCAGTAACGGGTCTGCTCGCAAGGAGTTTTAAAGACTCATTTTCAGCTTGAAGCCAAGGTGAGACTAAAAGTTGGTTGTGAGTGTTTAAGAGCATCAATGTCGCTTTTATTTAGTTTATTTGAGCTGGATTGGTGAGGTAGGATCTCTGGAGTCAGAGCTGAGGTGAGGATAGAGTTACACTGAGCTTCTAAAGTGAATATTTGTGGAGAGTTGCATCAATCAAAGGAGACTAACGGGGTGTTCATCTCGAGCCTGTTGAACTGTGAGCATGCGGGGTTACATTCATCTCTACCCTAAAGACTAATTCATCACAGGAACCTCTAAATGCAGCAGACTGGTTTAGCCTATCTCTGCACACCTGGGATGCGGTCTGTTGTTGGAGCCTTCACTCTGCCGGTTCTTGGTATGTGTGACCTTTGGCCTTTGAGTCCTCGCACTTCAGCACTGGCTGACCTACATGACTCAAAGTTGGTGAGAGATGGAGAGAGATGACAGCCTGAGTGTTCCCATTGGATTAAGGGACAGGGGAGCTTTGTTTTAGCCCACTTCAAATGAAAGGAAAGATTAATTGATGGACACAGAACAAACATTTCTGTCAGTACAAACCAAGCTGGGGTGATTCTGCCATACTGCCACTGCTAATATTAAATAAATATTAAAATCTTTTAATGCTAGTTGAATCATTGAACGTTCAGTTGTCCATTGCTACAATACTATACCAGGGTTTCTGCAGGATCCGAAAAAATCTTAAATTCCGTGATCTCAATCTTAGGGCTTAAAGTTTTAAATATGCCTAGTTTTTGGGAAACTTGGTATTGATATATTTTATTCTGTCTTAAATTAGTGCTTTGGTTACTTTTATTGTTTCTTCAATAAGCTACTTTTTAACTGCCCTGTTTCTGCCAAACGACGTCTACTGTATGTTAAGGCAATTCAAATAAAACTACTACTTGCTCTTAGTGTATCTAACAAGGTTTGTGTTAAAAACAGGGATCTTGTTAAGTAACCATTATGAACGCTGCATGTCAAAGTCAGAAAACACCAACAAAACATTTTCTTAAGTTACTAGGTAAATATCATTTAAGTTGACGTCCTTCATTAATTTTCTTCTTTGTAATTTATGCAGATCTTACATTTAAACAGTATTAAAAGGGTGTTATAAAGTCTTAAACTAGATGAACTGAAACCTGGAGAAAATATGTATACAGTGTGACCAAACCTTAACCATTTAAAGCCTGTTTCATGAAATAATTGTCAGAAAACTGTTTTTTGTTTTTCAATTTTAAGTTTATTAGAAAGTAAAACGTTACCTTGTTATTCACAATTTTGTCAAAACAAAATTTGAGTTCCATATCGGTCATAAAAGCATATTGACACCAGACATCTAAAGAGCATTTTGTATTTCACATAATGTGTAAAATATATTTATTGGATACAGCCAGATTTTAAGAAAATAATTGTCACAAATACTCAGATCAAGAAGGTGTTGGATGTCATGAAATTTTGCCTTAATGCTTTTCTTCTGAAGGTGTACGTTGACTGAATATCAGACAAGCTAATGTGGAACCAAATTGCTATAAGCTTTTCAGGCAGGGCCAGATTTGGTAGGATGTGGGCCCTTGGACTTGAGTCAGTTTTGATGCCTTATTTATTTCAGTTTATTTTATTCATACAGGTTACAATAGATTGATAGGAGCATATCACCATCAGTGTTTGTAGGCTAAGTATTTCTGAAGCAATCTTTGTATTTGTCCTTTCAAAAGAGTTTCTTATATCTCCTGTATCAGTTTATTTGTCATTCGCAGGTTAACACACAGTCAACAATGTAATTAAATGCTTGGGATAAGAAGAACCGTTCAACTCAATATAAAAACAAAAGCACTAATGGTGTGCAATTTCAAAAATAAAAAATGAAGTACACATCGTGCAGCAGCAGTAAGCTAATAAGGTGTCACTAATGTGGTTTGGTGCTGTAATATTGTCCAGAGTACAGTAGTCTGACAGCTTGTGGATAATAACTGTCAGAAAGTAGCAGATGGAAAAGTCTTTCTGCTGGGTGAGTGTGGTCCTTCATGATGCTATGTGTTTTACGCAGACACCGGCTGCAATAAATGTCCAGAATGGGGTAGAGACTGCTGCCAGTGATGGCCTATGCCGTCTGCACCACCCTCTGTAGTGCTTTCCGTCTGACGGTAGTTCAGTTCAGGTACCACACTGTGATACAGCCCGTCACAGGCATTCAATAAATGCACCTGTAGAAGTTTGTGAGGATCCTTGTGTTCATACCGAACTTCCTCAGCCTTCTCAGGAAGTAGAGTCTCCGGCTTTCTTGACCACAGTGTCTGCATGTACTGTCCAGGATAAGTCCTCAGTGATGTGAACGCCAAGGAACTTAAAGCTGCTCACCTGCTCCATCTCAGCATTATTAATATAGATGGGGGAATGCTGGCCTGTACGGTGGCACAGTTGGTAGCACTGTTGCCTTGCAGCAAGAAGGTCCTGGGTTCAACTCCTAGCCGGGGGTCTTTCTGCATGTTTGCATGGTCTCACCGTGCATGCGTGTGTTCTCCCTGGGTACTCCGGCTTTCTCCCAGTCTAAAAACATGAGTGTTAGGTTAATTGGTCTCTCTAAATTGCCCTTAGGTGTAAATGGATGTGCACATGTATGTCCCTGTATGTCTCTGTGTCGCCCTGCGATGGATTGGCAACATGTCCAGGGTGTACCTTGCCTCTCGCCCACAGACTGCTGGAGATGGACACCAGCTCCCCTGCGAATGCTGCAAGTCACTGACTGGATGCAATCTGCTGGGTTTCCTTAGACAGAAAAACCTTTTATCCAATTTGAATAAATAACTAACTCTGACTGCACTGTTCAATGGTTAGGATTAATTGGAATGTATGTACCTGACTGTTGTGAAGTGCCTTGAGACGACATGTGTTGTGAATTGGTGCTATATAAATAAAACTGAATTGAATTGTGACCAGTATGGAAGAAGCAGGTATAGAAGATGGTTTAATGTTTAATATGCTAGGCCTGAATTTAGTGGCGTTATGCAGTCTCTGAACTGCACCAAAAGCAAGGGAGGAATCTAGGACCTACTAAAAGCTCCTAGTCTAATGTGCTTGGGCTTGAAGTGGGGCTATAATAGTTGATTATCTACAGGTCCTTCTCAAAATATTAGCATATTGTGATAAAGTTCATTATTTTCCATAATGTCATGATGAAAATTTAACATTCATATATTTTAGATTCATTGCACACTAACTAAAATATTTCAGGTCTTTTATTGTCTTAATACGGATGATTTTGGCATACAGCTCATGAAAACCCAAAATTCCTATCTCACAAAATTAGCATATTTCATCCGACCAATAAAAGAAAAGTGTTTTTAATACAAAAAACATCAACCTTCAAATAATCATGTACAGTTATGCACACAATACTTGGTCGGGAATCCTTTGGCAGAAATGACTGCTTCAATGCGGCGTGGCATGGAGGCAATCAGCCTGTGGCACTGCTGAGGTCTTATGGAGGTCCAGGATGCTTCGATAGCGGCCTTTAGCTCATCCAGAGTGTTGGGTCTTGAGTCTCTTAACGTTCTCTTCACAATATCCCACAGATTCTCTATGGGGTTCAGGTCAGGAGAGTTGGCAGGCCAATTGAGCACAGTGATACCATGGTCAGTAAACCATTTACCAGTGGTTTTGGCACTGTGAGCAGGTACCAGGTCGTGCTGAAAAATGAAATCTTCATCTCCATAAAGCTTTTCAGCAGATGGAAGCATGAAGTGCTCCAAAATCTCCTGATAGCTAGCTGCATTGACCCTGCCCTTGATAAAACACAGTGGACCAACACCAGCAGCTGACACGGCACCCCAGACCATCACTGACTGTGGGTACTTGACACTGGACTTCTGGCATTTTGGCATTTCCTTCTCCCCAGTCTTCCTCCAGACTCTGGCACCTTGATTTCCGAATGACATGCAGAATTTGCTTTCATCCGAAAAAAGTACTTTGGACCACTGAGCAACAGTCCAGTGCTGCTTCTCTGTAGCCCAGGTCAGGCGCTTCTGCCGCTGTTTCTGGTTCAAAAGTGGCTTGACCTGGGGAATGTGGCACCTGTAGCCCATTTCCTGCACATGCCTGTGCACGGTGGCTCTGGATGTTTCTACTCCAGACTCAGTCCACTGCTTCCGCAGGTCCCCCAAGGTCTGGAATCGGCCCTTCTCCACAATCTTCCTCAGGGTCCGGTCACCTCTTCTCGTTGTGCAGCGTTTTCTGCCACACTTTTTCCTTCCCACAGACTTCCCACTGAGGTGCCTTGATACAGCACTCTGGGAACAGCCTATTCGTTCAGAAATTTCTTTCTGTGTCTTACCCTCTTGCTTGAGGGTGTCAATAGTGGCCTTCTGGACAGCAGTCAGGTCGGCAGTCTTACCCATGATTGGGGTTTTGAGTGATGAACCAGGCTGGGAGTTTTAAAGGCCTCAGGAATCTTTTGCAGGTGTTTAGAGTTAACTCGTTGATTCAGATGATTAGGTTCATAGCTCGTTTAGAGACCCTTTTAATGATATGCTAATTTTGTGAGATAGGAATTTTGGGTTTTCATGAGCTGTATGCCAAAATCATCCGTATTAAGACAATAAAAGACCTGACATATTTCAGTTAGTGTGCAATGAATCTAAAATATATGAATGTTAAATTTTCATCATTACATTATGGAAAATAATGAACTTTATCACAATATGCTAATATTTTGAGAAGGACCTGTATATATAAATCCAACATATAAAAACAACTCGCCTCATCAGATTCTTATAAAAAATATTGTTTTTGAGAAACTTATTTAAGAAAAAGTGTGGCCCTCCAAAAAACCTAGGAGCCCAGAGCAGCTGTCCCTTTGGGCCCTCTCTAAAGTCTGGTTTAGAAACTCCTCTGTTTCTTAAAAGAAGCAGGAATGTCTCCAATGAGTCTTCTTTGGAACCATTTTGTTCGAGCAAGTATTTGCACTGGATGAAGTGTTGTGAAAAGACTTCAAACAAGAATGGAGGGAAAAGCATGAAATGGACAGAGGAATTCCTCTCTCCTTGAAACCTTGTCATGCTTCTTAGTAGTTTTGTTTTCAGCTTCCTGTGTGATTGTGAGGTTATGAAAGGATGGCCTGGGGCCAGAAGTGCACACCTTTTGGTGTTTCTTTAATTAGCTGGCAAGCATAGACAGTGGGTCATCCACGTTGTAGAAAGAAATCTGTTAAGACTGATCCGACACTGATGAAACAGACAGAATTTAACCAATAAAGCTGCTTACATTTTATTTTGATATATTTTAATCAATATTTGAGTAGAATAAACCTAAACAAGTTATGATTTATTCATTCATTCAAGAATGAATAAATAAATGAAGTTATGACTTAACCATTTTTTAAATGTTCTTAAATAAAATGTATTTTCAAGTTTTAGGATAGTTTTTAATCAAATTATTTTATTCACTCAAGTTAGCTTTTATCTGTAATGCTTTTTTTATAGACTTTAGACTGTTTGCAATACTGACAATATTTTTTTAATTTATATTTTACTAACTGAAAGAAATACAAAAAGTTTATTCAGTTCTAAAACAATTTAAACAGAATTTTAAAACAGAAAAACCTTTTTTTTTTTCATAATACCAAACAAACATAAGGATGCAGTTTGACATCAGACACCCCCTCTGGGTGGTGGTTGAATCGCGACTAACAATCAACCTTCCGTTTCTTTCATGAAGTCATCCGATTTGTCCTCCATGTTTAAACACGCATGGCGATAGCAGTTGGCTGAACGAAATCGTTTGTTACAATCTGACCAAAATCAGATTCAACATGTTACCAAAACACAGCTAATGTTACTAGAATTTACCATTAATTTGAACATTACATCACCAAAACCTAAATGTGTAATGAAAATGATAACTACAATGAATTATGTATAATACCATGAAATGGGATTTTATTGTTTCTTTGCTGTGCACGTGTCTGTTAACTGTCTCGCACTGCAGTAAAGGCCCCTCTTTTCTTCATTGCATCCATATAGAAGGAAGGCAAACATAGAGGTCCATACTATCTTTATGTAAACTTCAGATCAGTTAAGTTTTTCATTAGGATCATAAACTGGGCTGACGCACCGCATTTGCATTGGCTATAAAAGCTGCAAGGAGATACAGGTGCGTTAATTTGTATATATAAAAATGATAATAAAAAATGTATCTTTAACCTAGAGTGATAAAAGGCAGAAAAAAACCGTTCACTTTTTTTTTTCTCTGGTGCCTGACATGCACAGTAATTCATCTTTATTATTTCCCCCATAAATACAACAGTGTCACATACAGAGACCAAGTAGAATAAAGATGTGGTGAAAAGGGGTTAGCAAATTGGTGGGAGCACCACTCTGTCAAACCATTACTGACCCTGACTATGCAGCTCAGTACACAAAACAATAGTCAAATGTCAGAATACGCATTAACCTCTTCACCATTTTGAAGCACAGTGGCTCATCTGTTAGATCACACCCTGTGACCACTTTACCACTGTACCTTCCTTGCTCTTGGACAATTTCGGATATTGTGTAATGATGAAAAGATGACCAGTGTTATTCGCATCACACGCCAGTTGTCATAATGTCTCAGTACACCCCAATCAAGCATCATTACACCTCAATCAGACAAGAAGGAACCCGGTTTCATTTTGACTAATGGGAAAAAAGATTCTTTGTCTTTCTCAGCATAAACACTACAGAACTATAATTCGATGTAACATGAACTCTTCATGTAGCCCTCTTTGAAATGAAACCTATAGTGTGAGTAATGCATTATATTATTTGTGGGATTCTGGGAAGGAAATTGTTTGTGCATTTTTGCAGATAATCAAATGGCAAGATTGTGAAAACCTTTTGTAATCACCAATGAATACTTGGCTTATGCTCATATTTTTGGTAATTCATGAAGACATGGATAATATCCATTTTTAAAAACGCAGTTTTCAAGTCTTTCAGACCTCTTTAGTCCATATGCAGTAATTATTTTAGAGAAAGACGGACAAGTTTGAGAAGACTTAAGATTTAAAAAAATCTTTATTACAGTAAAGACACGTGCGCATTAGTAACATGCAGCATTACATCACCTCAGTTCTTATCTAGACATGATGTCATTCTTCTGTGACTAATTGTCCTCATTTACCTGCTCCTTCCTGCACAAATACACACACAGATGAACTGCAAATCTTCATAGACCTTAACATGAGTGACGGGTCTAATTTTGGACCAATCTGGGGTTAGTTGAGGTGTGTGCTGCACTGACATGTCATTTTCACACCCATCAATGTGCCTGCCATTTCATGGAGAATGCACTTCTCTCAATAGAGATTAGATGGAAAAGATTCACCTGTAAGCACAAGCAAGAGATGATGTACTTTTAAGGAAGAGCTGCTTCTACTTGGTGTATAATATACACTCTAAACCAGCTTCATTTGTGCATTGATGCCTTTCATGTAAAGCTGTGTTTATGTTGGTAAATGTTTATCTAACTCCAATCTTAAACTGACCTATGTGTATCTGTGCACAGATCCCAGTCGAGCCGCCACCATGTCTAGCAAACGTGCCAAGGGAAAGACCACCAAGAAGCGGCCACAGAGGGCCACCTCCAATGTCTTTGCCATGTTTGACCAGTCCCAGATCCAGGAGTTCAAAGAGGCCTTTAACATGATCGACCAGAACAGAGACGGTTTCATCGACAAAGAGGATCTGCATGACATGTTGGCCTCGATGGGTAAAAAAAACAAAACAAAAAAAACCTACATTTTATTTGGTCAATGTTTGCTGACGAGAACAAAATATCAATTGAAAAGTTTCACAGATGTGGTACAAAAATAATAAATTTTTTCCTACTCTTTCTTGTTTTTCGGTAGCTTCTATTTTAAAAGTATTTTTGGGTCAAATGTCAGTGAAGTTGGTGCATTTTTCTCCATTTCTCACATACAGGGACGACTTTTGCACATCAGGGATGTGTCTGTGTAGTGCCTTGCAAACGTATTCATAACACTTAAAGATTTTGGTATTGGAACGAATAATGCCAGTGTTTTTATTGAGAATTGATGAGATAAACCTACACAAAGTATTGCATAAATGTGACATGGAAGTTTCTGGAAGTATGTCTTCAAAATCATACTGGAATATAAATAAGAGAGGTGTGCTGTGTATTTGTTAGCAACCCTTATTCTGACACCCCCAAACTCGCCTAATTAGTCAATAGAATCCTCTGGTGTGTAACTTCTTGGCTATAATGCAGCTGTTCTCTAAAGACCTCAGTGGAACAAACGGCTTCGTTAAGACCAAGGAACACAGCAAACAGGTCAGGGAACCTACTAAGACATAGCCATCCACCTAAACTTATAGGTGCAATGCATGGGAAGGACTAATGAGAGCACATTGTAACCCTGAAGGAGCTAGAGATTTGCTGCTCAGGTGGGAGATTTGGCCAACAACTATTAGTCCTGCACTCCACAAATCTGCCCTTTTATCTGGAAAAAAAGAGAGCCATTGTTGAAAGAAAACATGTCCTTTCTGCAGTTTGCTACTAGCTATGAAGAGGAAACAGTAACCATGTACTAGAAGGTGCCCTTTTTAGATGAGACCAAAATTTAACTTTTTGACAAACTATCAAAATGCAGTGTTTGCTAAACCAACATTAAGAAAGCCCCCTGAACTCACAAATTCCCATGGTGAAACACAGTGGGGGAAGCCTAATGCTTTCCTGAGAACAGGATAATCCTCAAAGAAAACCTGTGCAACTCCACTGCAACACTTAAACTTGGGCAGAAGTTAATCTTTCATCAGGATAACGTGCTTATAACATACAGCCAGAGCTAGTAAGGAATGGTTTGGATCCAAGGATATCTGTGTTAGAACAACCAAGTCAACGTTCAAAACTAAAATCCAATGGAAAATCTGAGGCAGACAATACAACTAATGCTCACACAATCCCTCTCCATCCAGTCTGACTGAACTTGAACCACTTTGCAAAGAAGAAGATTACACTCTAGATGTGCAAAGCTGGGAGAGACGTAACACAAACGTTTTGCAGCTATAGTTGCAAATACAAACGACAGATTTTAATTTGTAGAACAGGCTGAAAACCATGTATGATTTTTCCTTCTACTTTACAATTATGCAAAGATATTTCACATAAAATCTCAATAATACAATTTCAAGTTTCAGGTTGTAAAGTGACAAAGGAAGAAAAAAAGCTTAGCAAAGCATGGAAAATAATGCAACAGTGTTGCTGTTCCACAGGTAAGAATCCATCTGATGAATACCTCGAGGACATGATGAACGAGGCTCCAGGGTCCATTAACTTCACCATGTTCCTCACAATGTTTGGAGAGAGGCTCAACGGGACAGACCCCGAGGATGTCATTCGCAACGCCTTCGCTTGCTTTGATGAGGAGGGATCTGGTGAGTCTGCATATGAACAAAGATCCACATCATGCATAGAAGTCTTGTTGGTGGCATTTTAAGTGCATGGAGCTGTATTTGGTCACTCAGTGGATGTCATCTGCTCAATTAGGGGTTATCCACGAGGATCACTTGCGAGAGCTGCTGACCACCATGGGCGATCGCTTCACAGATGAAGAGGTGGACGAGCTGTTCCGTGAGGCGCCAATTGACAAGAAGGGCAATTTCAACTACGCAGAATTCACTCGCATCCTCAAACACGGTGCGAAGGAAAAGGACGATGAATAGAGGAAAAAAACACTGCTTCCCGGCTCCTGCTCACATGCAACATCAGATTTCCACCGATCCCTAACTTTACCCCTGTATATTATGAGACAAATTGCTTTATAAATGTACTTAAATTGTAACAAAGTATTTTCTTGTACATTTGATGGTAAACATGTCAATCAAGGATTGAATCATGTTCTTCAACACACTCCTTTCAGTTCCAACTACATTAAGTGCACTTTGTCTGGTATTTATAGGGAACCTATTAAGACCTTTGAGATGCATTAAGCACCCCTGTGTGTCTTTGTGCGTGCTGGGACTGTTTGGACTTTTAGCTTCAGTGCTACCAGCAATGTTTACCCCTGCCTGCATGTTTGCTTTCACATTTGCTCAAGCACTGCCTCTTTCTGGCCCCTTTCTGTTGTATTTGTATCCTTGTATGTTTGAAAAAACAGAAACAACTCTTACTGTGTTTGTTTTTGACGATCAAGAGGTGAGAATCTCCTCCTGGTAAAATGGTTGAAGTGGAGAGGCTGATGCTTGGCTTCATCAGCTGGTTGTATTGGTTGAGGGATCACATGTGTCTGCTGTAGAAGGAATTCAGTCATGAACCTGCTCAGGCTAATAAAGTACACTACAGCTCCTGTAGTAAGTGGACCATGCCTGCAGCAAATTAAAGTGTTTCATTTATTCTACATGTTTAGTGTTTTAAAGTCTGTTATAAGAAATAATATCCAGATTCCATAGTTTGAAGATGAAACTCTTTTAGATCCTTCAAAATGTCTAAATATTGATGTCTTTTTTTTCACTGAGAAATTCTATATTGACAATTTACAAATTTAAAGTTTGAAAAAAATGCATATGCATTTTGGTGTTTAAAGTAAAAAATATTAAATCCACTAAACGGTTTACCTAAAGTATCAGTATTGATTATTTTTGAAATGTTTGATATTTTAGGCATTATTTCCTGTATTTAAAAAAAAAAAAAAAAGGAATCCATAAACTGTTCATCAGCAAGCATCTGGCACTCGCTACCTGTACTACTTAGATCGTCCACCAGAGGGCTTAAAGTAGATAAAAAATTAAATACAGCAGGCTTTTAAGGAGAGCGCAAGCCTTGAGTTGGGAGGTCTCAGAATTGCACGAATCAAATTTTAATTATGTGTAGCACTTAGTGTGACTACATTATTTTTAAATCTCTTAAGCACAATCATCTTGAGGTGATAAACAGATCTCCATACATTTACTTGTTCACATCACTGAGCAAAGTGTTCTCTAGAAACTATATTAGAGGGTTATATAACAGACAAAACTTTTTAAAAAAAAACAACCTTTTGAGTACCTTTAAGTAGAGAAAATAAATCCCATTTTAATCATGGGATTTATAACAAAATGTTTTCAGATGGTCATTCTATAGAAAAGACATTATGGCAACCCTGGTGAAGAAAGAAAATCAAGTTTTTGAGTACATGGTTTAGTAGAAATGCATAAAGTAGTAACTTAATAAAAATTACTGGTGGGACTTCCAACAACTTGTGAACTAACCGCAAAAATCATCTTTGTAATGTATTTAATATGTCGGTAATCTACGACTTTGTTTCTCTGGATTGAATCCGACATGAAAAAGGCCAATTTCTCTTAGCTATGAAACGGGGAAAGAAAAGAACGCACCATTGAAGTAAGGCAGATATATGTATTAATCTGTAAGAAATTACAAAGCTACTTGCCTTGTTGACAGACATCTAAAGTGTACTCCTGGAGAAATTTCGGCGTGAGACACTGGTACTACAACAAAGGATGTTTTTTTAAAGACTTTATACACCCAACTGACACTGGTCATCATTTTCAAGATAGTAAAAACTTAAGGGTAAGTCATGAAAGGTAAACCAGGCCCTTTCATATAACTAGGCTCAAGCAGTTATGGTTTGTGGCAGCAAAGTAAAAGATCCCCCCCCCCCACCCAGTGGTCACAAATATACTTTAATATCTTTACAATTAATCAAATGACATCTATATATGAAAAAATGTAACCTTTATTTCTTTGAAATGTTCATACAAAAACAGACATTTAAAGTTTAAGGCATATATTGCACAGACTATTGAGTTTTAACACATACTTTTAAAAAAGAAAAAAAAAAGAAAATGGGGACATCATCCCTCATTCAAAGGCTTAAGGCACAGCAGCCAGTCACACTGCCTGGAGTCATAATTTGTCAAATGGAAAAAGGAACGTTCAGAATGCATTTGGTTGGACACAAACTACTTTTTGAGACTTAGCTCATGCTAGTTAATATGAACCAAAAAAATAAAACCTTGACCATTAACATATTTACATTAGCACATTTTTTTCTCAGAAGTGTTAGCTTACATCTAAAAACCTTATCATCTAAAACCTTAGCCAGCCTTTCCCAGTATTATGACCTCGAAGGCATCATCACAGTGTATTTCTGTAGTCTGAAAAATGAAATCATAACTTATGGTAGTGTGAACTTGAGGTATAAATGAACACCGCTCTACTCTTCTTCTGCAACAAAAAACAGACATTCACCTTAATCTTGTGGCACAGAGTGGCCGCAGTGAGGATGTGAACAAAAACAGAAAAGGCTAAAATGTGGGAGCGAAGTTTGGAGGTTTTCTTGGAATGGCTGCGGTGTCCATTGCTTGGCATCGATGAGACCCAAACAGACTTCCTTCTCCAATGCACAACCACGCACATCTACACAACAGAACAGAACTAAACACAGCTTTGTGACCTGGTATACATTAACTGGCATTTGTGCTACAGCATTGACCAAAAAGGAGCTCAGCCTTCTGCCAAACTCCCACACACACTCACATCTACCAATGCGTCCAGGTAAAAGTTTCACAGAAACTACAGATTCATGGATTGGCAGAAACTCTATAGGAACCATTTTTTAAACAATCAGATGAGGAAAAACTACACTTTTCTTGTTTAAAACGTACAAAAGAAATGTGCTACAATTGCTTCGTCAAGAACCTCTATGAATTAACCATTTTCTCTACAGCATTCAGATCTGAGAAATAGAAACTAAGGCCTCACAAACATCAGGATACTCTGGGTAATACATCTAGTCTCCAAATGAAGGTCAAGCTCATGAAGGGTTCCAACAGAATGCAACCTAAGCACCTGCTTTAATTGGAAACAGAAAATGCACAAAACTTTCTAACGGAGAAGAATTAGCGATGCATTGGGGTCGAGGGTATCCACAGAGCAGTTAAGATGAATGATACATAAAGTCACTCGGCTTAGAAGGACAACGGAGATTGAAGGGAGTTATTCAGTTAGATGTGGTCTATTGGATTTTTCTGCGGCTCAGCTTTCCAAATGTAGGGGAGAAAAATAAAAAAACAGGGAACCATGTCAGAATAAACAGACCGATCTAAAAAAGAAAAACATAATCATCTTAAATGCACAACTAAAGAACTCTAAGAAAATGTTGTGCATAAAGGGCAGCATAGTTCATATAAGAGGAGGTCTTCTTTTACATTCACTGAAGTCCAGCACTGCTACTGGAAAGGCTGGTAAACTTTTGTACAGTTCAGGAATACTTTCCTTCTTGTTCATTGTTGTAACATCCAGAAAATCTGTGAGGATGACATCAAAATCTATTGAGGAATGGTGTCTAGAGGAACAATCAGTCTCCATCTGAGTCAGTCTGGTAAACAGTAAAAGCCAAGCTCAGGGTGGCTGATCAAAATTCATTCTCCTATAAATGTCCAGACTTATAAAACATACCTGCCAGGTTTATACATAAAAAAAAAACAGCAGCAGCTTCTAGTTAACAGCTTCACTCAGCGTGTGGAGGTTGTGCTGCGACCCCCACACTGCGCTGATGGGGGTCTTTACCAGTTGGAGTGAACTGGCCGGTCTGGTGTTGGCGTGAACCATGCTCCAAACCTTGGGCACCATGGCTGAACTACTGCTCCCTGTGGTATGAGGAGCAAGGTGGGAGGCCAGGCTCAGCAGAGGTGGGACCGTTGGCACAGACAGGCCTGGTGCTGGAGCTGAACCTGGAGCTGCGGATAAGCCCGAGGATGAAGCAGGCGGCATGTTGGGGGTTGTCACAGGGATTGAGAGGGGTTCTTGGAATGGCAGGTGGAGCAGGTCGCCTCTAGATGTCGAGTGAGACACGACAGCTGCTGCTGCTGGGGGGGACACTGAGGTGGGACCTGTGGGTGATTGGGAGGTAGGTGTTTGTATGGAGACTGGTCTTCCTGCTGGATTTGATACACTTATAGGACATGTGGTTGGAGATGAGACTGACATAGAAGCTGAAGGTAACTTTGGGTTAACATCTGGGAGGGCAGCAGGTTTCTGTGACCCAGGCTGCCCCAGGACGATGGCAGAAACTGGCACTATAGTCGGTGGGTGGGCTGGGATGAGATAAGGTGGGTTTGGGCTGGATGCTCTGACACTGTGTTTATCTAAGGGGCTCCATATGACTTTGCTTACTGGTAGTGGGGATAACCTGGAGGCTGAAAGCAAAACTGGAGCCGGAACTAGTAGAGCAGCTGCTGAAGATTCAGGACTTGGAGATTTGATTGACTCTGGAACAGTCATGGCTTTCTCCATCAGACTCTGTACTCTGGAAGGATCCATGACCTGTTCCTCTGGAGGCGGAGTTGGGCCCATTTCGTTTGCATCAACCAGTTTGGCATTTAAAGGCTTTGCTCGTTCGCTTTGGGCCTCCTTAAGTAGGTCCTGCTCTGCAGCTCTCTGTAGAGCAGCCTCAACCAGCAGCCTCAGGTCACTGAAGTCTTGACTGGGGTAGAGCTCGGGAGGAGTCGGGGGAGGCGTGTTGAGGAGGCCACTGGAGTGGCTTGCTGCTACTGCTAGGCTCGTTGCACCAGATGAATGGCCGCCCCTTTCATCTGCCTCCCTCAACAGACTTTGTGTGTCCAGCTTCATGAGTGCCTGCACAGACCCCTCCTTTCCTGGGTAGCCCGCTCCAGTTAGGATGGCCGTCGCTGTGTTTCCCAGTAGACTGAGGTCCAAAGTAGGGGCAGAGCGGATCACGGATGGCCGCTGCTGAGAGGAGCGAGCTGAAGCACTGATTTCAGGAGCGCTGGCTTCGCCTCCGTTTGACTGGTGGCCCTCAGTTTTACCGACAACCTTACGGGAGATTGTGAACTTGGTGGGATCTTTGCCGTCCTTGCGAAGGAGGTCAGGGAGAAGGCGGCGGCGGGCGTTGATGAACCAGTTGCAGATCTGGGAAAAAAGATAAATATTGCTCACATGAAGTGGAACAACACTTATATAGAAGTTCTTTTACATTGTCTTGAAAAATATTTGTACCCATAAACACATTTTATCAAATTCAAACCAAACGTTTATGTGTTTCATCTGGATTTTAATTGAAAGATGAACAAGTAGAACACAATTGGGAAGTGGATGTACAGATTTTAGTTTTATTTAACAAATAATCTGGAAGATGTGCCCCTTAGTCAATACTTTGTAGAACCACCCACTTTTTTATGTTTTCTGCAGCACAAGTGGTGTTTATTTTTCTCATTTCCACATGAACTGACAGGAAATGGGGTGGAGAGAGAGGGGCAAGACATTGATTAGGCCATCCTAACACACAAATATGCTTTTATCTGAACCTTTCTACTGCAGCTTTATCTTTATGTTTACCATTGTTGTCCTGCTGCTCCAGCATCCAAACTGCAAGATAAAGAACTACCTTGCATTGAGCTCCATGCATCATATCAACTTTGACCAGCCTCCATGTCCCCACTGAAGAAAAGCATCCTCGCAGAATGATGCTGCCACCACTATTACATTTTCAGAAATGCTTTTTCATTTTAAGAATGTGGCTGCATTGTTTGACTCATAAATGAAATTAGTTATCAATAATCCTATTTGCATTTTAATTTTCTTCTTCAAGACTGCTCATTCTTTCACTAAATTACAATGAAAAAGACATTTGAGATTTATTTTTCAAAATGTACCCCAGCAAATAAATACCAAAATTCAATTTGAAATGTAAAATTTGAAAATGAAAAAGCATTTCCAGAAATGCTTTTTCATTTTAAGAATGTGGCTGCATTATTTGACCCATAAATAAAATTAGTAATCAATCATCCTATTTGCATTTTCTTCTTCACGACTGCACATTTTATGCCATAATCAAAAAGAAAACAAAGCAGACATTGCTTTTTTGTTTTCGTGGTCTGCCCGCGAAGTACTGCCCAGAACTCGAAAACGAAAAAGCATCCCGAAGGTGCCAGACCAGCCGTAAAAGCTTGCCAATGCGGTTGCCGCTGTTTTTGTGGAAGCTGATGCTGATTATCAGCAAATGGGTTGTCATTATTGTTATAGCCTGTTACCTTTAAATAATGATTTCATTATTGATTATTATTTAACAGCTTTAGAACCATAACATAAGGTGATTGTATTTACTTGACATGGAACATAAATAGCACTATGTGTATGTGTGACGTGTTGAAAGGATGACGAAGATTTATTGCACAAACAGCCGGTTTATTATAGAGCACGAGCGGCTATTCTGAATTGTCACTCACAGAAAATTATAAATAAATGCTTAAAAACACGCTGGATGTCCCAGGCCATGAGGATGCCACAGCCTGCCACCGGAACTACCAGTTCTGCCACTGCCACCAATTGAGCTCGGCCCTGCTGCAATTCAATCAATTTCTCAGCACGTTTGCAATGTAATGCAATGCAGACGTGCACAGCGCCCCCTACCGAACAAGATGGGTAGCTCGGTCAGCAGGGAGCTGAGGAAGAGCGGCTGCTGACGTCACTCTGCTGCGCCCGCTGCTCGGAATGCTACTTTGCGGACAGGCCACAAAAACGAAAAAGCAATGTCTGCTTTGTTTTCTTTTTGATTATGGCATAAAATGTGCAGTCGTGAAGAAGAAAATGCAAATGTAAATAGGATTATTGATTACTAATTTTATTTATAGGTCAAATAATGCAGCCACATTCTTAAAATGAAAAAGCATTTTCTGAAAATGCTTTTTCATTTGAAATATGGTAACGATTTGCTTCCATACTGGATGAGTCCCCCACATGTCTTGTGCCAAATCAGAATCATAAAGGTCAGATTAAAGGAAAGCATTGCCAACACTGTCAGCATTTGCTAACAGGTTGTTCCACCTGAGCTGTGGATCTTTACACCTCCTCCAGATTCAGAATAATGCCTTCCTTGCTCATAATTTCAGGTTAGCTGTCTGGAGACGTTCACACTTGTGCCATACTCTTTCCATTTTAGGACGATGGACCAAAGAGAGTCCTCTGTCAGATGTTCAAATGTTATAATGTAACCCTGCTTGTAATTTCTCCACAACTTCATCCCAAACTTTAATTGTAAACAACGCTGAAAACTCTTCACAGAATATACTGAAGTTTATGACTGTAATGTGCTGGATGAATACATTTGCAAGCTGTGTAAAAAACAATAAAAGTTACAAATAAATCAATCCTCAAGATCTAAAAATGCAATCAAAATCTTTATCCATAAGTCTGCTACCAAAGCCTTTCTTGCTCCCTCTACTGGTAGAGAGAGAGAGAGAGAGAGAGAGAGAGAGAGAGAGAGAGAGAGAGAGAGAGAGAGAGAGAGAGAGAAGAGAGAGAGAGAGAGAGCTGAGAGTGCACAGACAGCTGGCAATAATGAAGGCCTGAGCTGAAATATGCTGAGCCACAGAGAAGGCAGCCAAACGAATTCCAGTGTACTGACTACATAACAAGGAACTGCTGCTGGCTCCTGCTACTCTGTATTCTCTGTAGTCTGTAGTTGAGAAGGAAAGAGGAAATGTCTACTACTGATGCAACAAAGTGAAGAAGAGAAGGATGGGAGAATGTTAGTGACTGCAGCACCATCCCATAATTACCTTGCCGTCAGTCTGTCTTCACACATTTCAGTGACGTAATATATTGTCGGTAAATGCATCTCACTTCCATCTTTATGGCAATCATCAAGGGGATGTAATTTCAGTCAGGATCAAACAACAAAACTCAACAGAGAGCATAAATAAGAGTACCACAAGTGTAATTTCCTCTGACAGGTTCTGAAAACTTCACACACATACAAAAAAAAATTATCTCACCTGCAGCACCGAGAGCTTTGTCTGGTTTGAAAGGCTGAGCTTCTCCTGCTCCGACGGGTATGCGTTAAAGCGATGCTCGTAAAGCCAGCTGCGGAGGATCTGAACCGACTCCTTGGGCAGGTTGCCGCGGCGACGCCGCTTCCCCAGGATCCCTCTCCCTGACAGATCGAGTGGGGAGCCATCGTCGCTGTCCGACATGGCTGAAGAGTGGCCCTGCTCGGGATGGTGGTCATCCTCCAGAGCTGAGAAGACATTTTTTATAACTTAACATGAGTCCTTAGACCTGTTTGGATGCAAAAGTAGTCGTGATTGAAGATCCGACATCCGTGACCAGTTTTTTTTATCTGTGGCTTTTGTGAAGCTTTGACTTGCTCAGACATATTTTTTTGATTCTGATATTTCCATAAGAACTGCAATTTAAGCAGACATAACAGTGCATGAAAAATATTTTTCAAAACTTCCTGCCGTTAGCGATTATTCCTAATATCGGGAGCAAAGCGACTTCACGTGGTTGAGGATTGTTATTATTATATATTTGGCTAGAATTGCTAAACACTAATTTGTCTGCATTCGTTAAAGAATGTCAATCCTTACCCCAACTCCGAGGTTTCCAAAAACCTGCCAACATTTCCAAATTTTACTTGTTCCATGACAGACAGAAGCTGAAAACTCAAAAGATTAAACAGAGGAACTTTGCTGTAATACGTTCCAGGCTTCCATGTTATCTTCTGAAAGTCCTACCCTCACACTCTCTTGCAGCAATAATGAAATATGTCATAGAAATATCCAGTTTGTGTTCAAATAGTCTCTTATTTCTCTGTGCTTCCATTTATTTTTAAACACCTAATGGTCAACTTTGAGGGTAGTTGTCAGGTGGCAACCACTGATTTCTAGCAGTCAGAGCTAATCAGGCTGAAAAATAGGCCGACTCCAGTCATCAGCACAGTTCTCGGTGCAATTTGTATCATTTAGCAAAACGAGAACTCACACACAATGTAACCAAAGTCAAGAGAGAACAGTGAGGAACATAACAAGCACCCAAACCTAATTGGCAACAATTTAACATGGCAGTTATCACAGAGAATAAAAGGGATTTTTGCATTAAACTAGTTCAACAAACTCCTTTTTTTTTTTCTTTTTTTTTTTTGTACCCCCCCTTCTAATCCATGGTGGGTCAGAGGAGGAAAAACTCCCCACAAAATGGAGCATGCCTGATCCCAAAGGGGTGGGCCACAGAATGCAGTAAATGTCTTTCTCTGGGAGCTGGGTTGAAACCTGACCCCCGGGGGCAGCGCCTGTCCTCACAAAGAAGATTGTGTGCATATCAACATCACAGCAGCCAGTGGGCCCAGGAACCTATTGACCATGCAAAGACGGAAAGCAGTTTTTTTTTTTTTTTTTTTTTTCCCTCCTCCACGGGCCTGTGTAAAATCTTGATCCTCGACTCTAAAGAGGAAAACAAGTGACATAAAAAAAAACTACAGAAAATGCTACTTTTGCATCAGCGACATAATCGCAAATCACAGAGCTCTTTTAATGTGGTCAGGTCAGTCGCCTGAAGAAACGTGCTGTACGTGATCCCACGACTCTACTGCTGGGCTGAACTGATATTTGGATTTTATCTTAAAAACCGAGGCAGCAAAATGAATGGCACTGGATCAGTTGAATAAAATAATAATAATAATACATCAAAGATTTAAAACAAAGGTCACATCAGCAGCAGCTGTGTGGTAAATCACAGCGGCTGTCAAACAAACCAACGTCTTGTTTATACAGACCCACAAGTGGGTAGGGGGGAAAATGACTGAAAAATAAAGTTTAAGACAAGAGAGTCGTCTAAACTTTGTAGAAAATGTCCAGTCAGTCAGGATGTTACAAATAAGATTTGAAAAAATATATATAAACACAAGACTAATGTGATAAAGCAGTGTATCAAAAATGGTAACCGAGCCATCTGGAGCGCACAAAGGAGGCAGGCCGAAACGCACGGCCGCCCGCATGTCGCTCCGCCAGATGGACAGCACGCCTGCCTCAGGAGAGAGAGGGAGAGAGAGAGAGAAAAACAACTAGCTGGCTAGCCGTCCCTCCAAATTCAAACACAAACACACGCTGCATTTGCTCGCAACAAAAACCTCTGCATACCAGACAAGCGTCCACGGCAAAAGCCAGACAGGGCCAGCAGACGCAGTTTTGGGAAGGATAAGAAAGTAATGGGGTATATTAGAAAACACGATCAGATTGGCGCTCACCTCGTTTCAACGCTTTCATTCTTTGTTGATGGCTCCGCTTGAAAACACGCAGCTGTCGGCAAGTTGCTTCTACTCACAAAGCGACACTTTCCGCTAAGGCTCCTGGAGGTGTTGCAGATTTTTACGCGAGTTTAAAACCTTTTCCTGCCAGACTGTATCGTATAAAGGAGCTTCCACGTTTCCATTGCACTCCTCGCTTTCAGCCAGGATGAAGGTTTTTCGGGTCTTTTTTTTTTTTTACTTGTCGCCTGCTCTTTTTACCTGCATACACCAGCAGCAGCCAGCGCTTTGCCAATCTTGACAGTCGCAGCTGAAGTGCTCCCGCCTCCACCGCCTGCTGTCAGCCAATGATGTTCCCGGGTCGCTGCTCCTGGAGAGTCATCAGCCAATCGCGGCGCTGCTCGGGACAGCGGTCTAGCTTTTGTTGTTGTGATGGGATAAGCTTTTCATTCAAAATATAACGTTTGCGGGTTGTTGAAACTGTTTTTTTTTTCTGCATATATTCAGTTCTTACATGCTGCAGGGTTTCACCTTTTCTGCAAACAAGGCACTGTGTATTCCTGCCTGTGGAAAACGGTTCCTGGGATTTTACGTAACAATGTGCTAATACTGGCGTTACAATAATTATAGAAAATGAGTTGAATAAGCAGTCATGTCTCGAATAAGGTGACGTAAAAGGAAGCAAATATAAGAAAAACACAGCAAAAAAAAAACTGAGAAATTACTCTTAGAATTCTGGGATATTCCTTTTAAACCGAATATCCATCCAACCCATTACTGGTCCAACTCTTTTTAGAAGTCTGCTCCAGACTTAAAAGGGACAATCACAAGTAAGTCTGGTCAAGAGGTTAAACTGTTTAAATGTGAATGATATATTAAATGCTTTTTTAACTGCACATGAAAGAATGAATTTCCCGGTGTAGAAATTTACGCTTCTTGAACTTTTTCACGTTTTCTCGTTACAACCACAAAGCATAATTATGCGGTGAAAAAAAAGATGGTTTTCATTTTTGCGAATAAAAGTTTGAAAAGTGTGGCATGCATATGTCAGCTGCAAATGCTTTTAGGGGAAAATCACCAGTTTTGCACTTCTCATATTTTTGTCTATACGTGGCAAAATGGCTCAGTCAGACTGGATGGAGAGTGTTTCAGTTGGATTTACATCTGGACTTTGACTGGGCCATGTTAACACCTAAATATACTTTGATCTGAAGCCCTTCATTGAAGCTCTAGCTGTATGTTTAGTGTAATTTTCAACCTCTAACCGGTTTTCTTTCTTTGTCCTGTGTTTAGTCCAATCTGTCTTCCATCAACTCTGACCAGCTTTCTAGTCTGTGCTGAAGAAAAACATTCCCACAGCATAATGCCAGCCCCATGTTTTGCAGACTGGCCAAAAAAAATTGAATCTTGGTCTCATCTGACAAGAACACTTTTTTTGGCACGTTTGTCGTGTCCCCTGCACAGCAGTCCAAAGGTTTGGAAGCAAGATGTGCCAAAAAGATCGTTTCATTGGTATACTTTAGAACAAAATAAACATGACTGTATAAAAAGCTCAAGAAAATGGTGCATATCAAAGAAAGCACAATTTGACCATGTGGTAAAAACATCCCGGTAGCCAAAGAGCTCATACAAAGACGTATAGCACCTAACGTTTTCCCACATTTTAGCCTTACTTTCAAACTGTTACCCTGTAATATACATGGCTGAGAACAAACTGCAAATGGAACTTGTGTCTTTTTGCTGATGTCTGCTTCTCTGCTTTCTTCTAGTCACACTTCCATTATATCCAGATTTCTAGAGTGCTGTCTTGTCAACAGAATCTTCCACCTGAGCTGTGGATCTCTGCTGCTCCTCTGGAGTTATTATGGGCCTTTTGTCCTTTGTTCAGTCTGTCAGTTTGAGCCTATGACCAATTACTCATAAGTTATTGCTGGCCTATTATTTTAATCCCAATTAAACAATTGTGGCTGTAACATGAGGAGAATGTGGAAATAAAACAAGGAATGTGAATACTTATGGACAGCTCTGTCAGCACAAATCAAAAACAAAGTCATGAAGTGCTTGAGAAAGTATTTTGTGCACTTTATTGAGCATTGCGCCTCTGCAGTATACACATGAACCACCTTGAAACTGTATAAACAGGTTTACAGCATTGTAAAAGATGAAATATTTAATCTGGTTTAATTCTTATTTACAGACAATAACTGTAAGAAGCACAAGGGGAGAAATGCAAGATGGTGTCCTTTTCATAGCAAAGAACCCAATTTACTCTGTATTGCACATACTTTATTGTTAACAGTTTAGTGAACAGTAATCAAGGTAAAACTCTTTAAACAACGGGCCCACATACTCACTCACAGCACAACCTGTTTCATTCAGCTCCGCTCCGCTGGATAACACACATCTTATATAATACTCTAAAGAACAGATTCTAGTCATTAAAATATGTGCTTACCTCATTAAAATATTCATTTTTAGACACTTTTTGCTACATCATATCTCTGCTGGAATGAGCCTGGCCTCTGTCCCTCATCCCTTCCCTTATTTCACGGCCAAGATGAACAAAGCGCTTGTTCAGGTTTCACTTGGGTTTTTTTTTTGCTAACAGACTCTCAGATGTGTGTGAAGGAGAATATTTTGCTGCAGCTGAGGAAAACAATTTGCTAGGATTTGAAGCATTTTGCCTCATGTGGCCAAAATTTTTAAAGACAACCAAAGAACTCTTAATCTAAATGCAACAATCTTTAAATGTGAATACATTTTCCTGTTATGACAAATGCTTTTAGTGTAAGGAATCAAAAAGTAAAGTAGATCCTTCTGACACAAAGAATGGATCTATACAGATTCAACGCTCCTTATGGAGAGCATCAAAGTTTTAGGGATGATAAAACATTTGACAACTTTTCAGCACCCAATGACAAACACAGGACACATTTTGGGGAGAAGAAATGTGAAACAAAAATGAATTAAATTAACAAAAACAGGTTGCTGCTCATGCATATAGGCAAGAGCAGATAATTGCCAAAGACAGCGGTCGTTCAGGAACATCCGTGTGTTATAACCGCAGATGTTATATTAAAAGAAATCCAGAACTTAATCATTTCGAACAACAAGTACAGTCTATGAAAAAGCTTCTGGAGCTAAATTAAACCACGGCAAAACAGAAGGAGGTTGTATGGGAAGAGAGAATGTAAGATGAATTATTGATATTAAAAGAGGATATTGCTCTTGGCATGTCCATATGTAATAAAGATAAATGAAGCAAGTTTATGAAATAAAATATGCAGTCAAGAATTGGGGGGAAAACCAAATACTTATAAAACTAGGAACAATATATTTCGTTCTATGCAAACTCTTTTTGTGTGAAATACTGAAAAATGTCCTCCTCCACCCAAAATCATAGAACTAACCAGTAGGAGGAACAACTAGAGGAGTCACAAAGGACAAGACAAAAAAGGGGAAGAAATGAATGGTAGAAAGCATCGACCCCAAATGGAAGAGGATCATTATTACCCCCAAATCACTGGCTTTACAGCAACAGCCACCCCCACCCCCACAGAGCAACTATGTGGCCAATGGATAACTACCCAGGAAATAGGCCTAACTCTGTCTCGGCACCAGGTGTGGAGAAAAGCATTACTTTATATGCACAAGATAAGGTTTGCTTTGTTTCTTGAAGCCTCTGCCGTGTTCTGGTATTTCACAAGCATCCAAAAGACAGAAAAAACACACCTATTGGCAACCTCTGCCTGTCATCTGTTCTTTGGTGTGTTTTTAAATGCCACATTGTGTTTAACCAGCATTCAAGGCAGACAACTCTATACAAAGGTGGTGGGCAAAAGAAAATGGCTGCAAATGTGTGTGAAATGGAAAACAGAAGAGAAAAAGTGAAACTTTTATGGCAGTGAGTGAATAAGATCTGTTGAGTATAAATAACTGGTTTCCCCAGATAAAATACAGCTAGATATGCTTATTTTGACAAAAAAAACAACACTTTTGGAATATATATTTGTGGTAGTCCAAAATCAAATGAAGCTAATGGCCACCTTTGACTCACACAAAAGGCTTTCAGGTGCTAACGACAGCCCAATCTTCAGTCAAATGGATGGGGGAGGTTTGACAGCAGTCAGGGGACTAGCTATTGACACCCCTGAGCCATATTGCTTGCTGATAGTCACCCACAGCAGGCAAACACAACAGACAAACAAAAGCCAGCCATCAAGAGAAAGCTCTTACTAACACCATTTGACGACTGGTGCTTGTTGGGCTTTTCTAATTCAAAGCAGGAGGCTCAACATTAGGTCACAGTATATGAGAGAGAAGCTTTGCGGCAGACAAATGAAAATGAGCTGCAGTGCGAGCATTTAACCAAGCTATTTGGGACAGGAAAGTAGTTTGTTTTGTCCTTTATTAACATTTGGAAGACATCCAACAACAACGACGGATCTAAGACATGCCGTCGTCGACTGTATGGCTGGGCAGAGACGGCTCACTAGAGGAATTTACAGTGAGAAATGGAGATGTTTTGCTTCATACGTTGTCAAGCTTCAAAGTGAATTTAGGCAAAATATAAATGCCATATTCTACTGACTTTTTCCCATTTTGTCAGGTTACAGAGACAAAATGCACCATATTGTATTGGGGTCTCAGGAAGTAGTGCATAATTGTAAAGTGGAGGGAAAATAATTTTTTTAAATATTTTCTTACGTTACTCTGATACTGATGCCTCAATCAGTAAATAAAATCCTTCTGAGAGTGATTTAATTTCAGTATAAATGCAGCTGGCCTCAGAGGTCTGTCAGAAAACATCAGTGAACAAACCGCATCATAAGCACCAAGGAACACCGCTGACAGGTCAGGAAGAACGCTGTGGATTTTTTTTTCATTCCAGGTGATAACTGAGTGCTGGTTCGACATGTTGCCACTGTTGCCCTCCTGAGGTCGGAAACAATTCTTTTCCATTACATTAACTCTCTGCGTCAGAAAGGGCTGTGTTTTGGTTCTCAACATTGGGCGGTTCTGTTGAAGCTTCCTGCCTTATATCCAAATGTTAAATCTGCACTACATATGTTGCTGTGGCTAAAGTCCAATGCCATCTGTTTTCACAGTCAACTGTTGAGTTCCCCAGCTTCTGAGCTGAATTTAAAACAGTGAACTTATCTTTGGCTTTCACAGTCCTCAAAGACATAAAAAGCAAACACTGAATAAATGATAAAAGAAAAATGACATATATGTTTGCAGAGTAGGAAAGAAAGATGGACAAAGTGAAGATGGATGCATTTTGGATTTTGGTAGTAGAAAACCGCAAAAAAACAAACATGCTCTGCTGTCAACCAGCATGCTCGTCCATCTGCATACCTTCAAAGCTTAGTTATTTGACTTAAAGCACTTAAATGTACATATGCAACAGAAACTACTTTTCCTTCTACAAACAAACATGGACATCCATCCTGAAAGTTGATACCTACATGCCTGGCTTTGTTTAATATGTGCTTTCATTTAAAACCATTAGGAAACTGATGTTTCTGACACAAAAAAAAAAAACACACACACAAAAAAAAAAAAAAATCTGTAGGAACTACATAACTTCACATCTGTCTCTGTGATTCATCAGACCAAAAACATTCAGCACAGCTTGATCTAAACTGATTCTTACCCAGCCCAAACCATCAATTAAAGAAAAACTAAATACAGGGAAGACATATATAGGTGGATGTGTGCAGCTTGTGTGATGACCACAAGGAGGTGCTGTGCAAAGCTACAAATGGCCAGTGATCTGGGAAGAGAGAAAGAGAGTGGGAGACAGAAGCGTTGGTGCTTATCTTCTGTCTGCTTAATAAATCTTATAGCAAAGATATAGGAACTTTTAAAACAGTCTTCATAAAGAGTTTTAACCTATAGTTGTCATAATAATACCTTTATTAACAATTTTTATATCAAGAAAAAGTAACAATTAAATGATAAAGTTGATCAGCTGAGGTCCTCCCTGACAGCCTGAGGAGAGGAATATTCTGCTTCATACATTTATAGTCTGTTGGGTTCACAAATATTTCATTATCAATTTAACCAGGACCAGCCTATGATTATGTTAAAAATATCACAACACCCATTCACTGGCATTGCTCCTCTACAGACCCGTCGTTACTCTCCATAACTCAGCATTGAAACAAAATCCTCCCTGTTTTTTTTCCATTTTTCGTTTCCACAGTCCAACACTTATCTGTTCTGCGATCCGTCTTGCTTGTCGCTTTCGCTCAGAGGCGAGTTTGGGCCTCGGGGACGTAAATTTCAATGCTGTCCGCGCTCTCCGTGGCAGAGTTCTGGCGAAACGATGCAGCCTTCTTGGCAGCCAGCAGGCGTTTGCGAGCCTCTTGTCTCTGCTTTTCTGCTGAGGCTGATGAAGAAGTTGAGAAAGAGTCGGCGCTCTTTTCGCGGCCAAGCGTTGGTCGCATCTTACTTGGCTTCTTCGATGCTGGAAGGGCTGCTTTGTCCTCGTTCTGTAGCGTTGAGGATGGAAATAAAATGACAGAAAGAAAAGAGAGTGTTAAAATAACAAAATGAAATAATTGTCATCTGTTTCCTGTTTTTGGTTCAGACAACTTTGGCAGAAATGCCAAAGCTGTTCTGTTTTTCCCTTTCATCGCCTGAGAGGACATTTAGTGAAAGTAGACGATCAAACAGAAAACAAGGACAGTGTAGAAAGCTGGTTAGAGCAGGTAAACATTGACAAAGACAAATTTCCAACTACTTAAAATGGTAACATGAGTGGATGTGGACAGGGTTTAACTGAAATCATAGAAGGATCACAAGACAGTCAAGACATTTACACTGATATGCAACAGAAAGCGGGTGCTCGTCATTTCCCCCCTTCACCATTTCATACTTTGGGACTTTTGGTCTTTCCATACTAGACTTTTCTCCAACCACTCATCCCCTAGCTTTAGCATTTTAGCATCTTAACCACTAAAGTCTATATCAGGTGTGGCATCAAGAGTTCATTCAACTGGCTTGATATGCTACTGGCACGCAGGGCGTGAATGGATTGCACTTAAAATATATTAGCCTACTGAGTGTTGCATGCAAGCCATGCTTTGTAATTGCAATGACAATTGTAAATCGAAAGAAGGTGCAGTTTTACTGCTTTGACAACTTACTCTTACTTTGAGCCGAGTTCCTATGATGACCTAATCTGCCCAAACATGCACCAAAAAATCTGATAGGATTTAACGGAGAGAGATTAGATTAAACAAGTGATCCAAACGTAACTAAATTTGAGGCCTAACGGTGTTGTTACACTTGTTCCGTGACACTTTTTACTATAGCTGGATTTTTAAAAGTAGAAGGGTATTGAAAAAATCTGCTTTTCCAAAACTTATTTACTTCGGAAAACATTCTGTAAAAAGAAGCTCTCTTAGAGGATGGAATCTCTCTTAAAAGTTGCTCTTAAATTTCATTTTAAATAATGATTTACTAACTCTCAGCCACAAATTCCAACCAGCGCAGCTAATTGTCAGTATTTTCGTTAAAAAAATGTGTCCACCTCCAGATGGTGTGTCTGTTATTACTGCAGGAATTATAATTCTCTTTCAAATCGTTCCAGGCCGCAAAGAAGTCATAGAACTCCACCAATAAATTGTGTTAGAATAAGATTTAGAGTCCTAAACTAAGTCTGTATTTTACTGTATTTTTATATTATATCATTGAGCAGACATTTAAAAAACAATCTTTACAATACTATGTACAATTTTTTGTAACGCCCATTATAAATTTGCTTGTCTGTGTGAGACAGATTGAGGTGGTGTGTTCTGCCTCTCACACCTGCCCTGAAAAGGTGTGTCACCATGGCAACCAGGGGAACTGCATGTTCTTTATAGGTTAAAATGATGTAAAAATAGCCTTTACATTACTTCTTCTTCCCTCAGGGGCCACAGAGCAAATCACCCGCCTTCTTCTAGTCCTATCCTTTGCCTCATCAACTGTTACATGAATCATCTCCATGTTCTCCTTCACTATTTCCACAAATCTTTGGGGTCTTCCGCTTTTCCTCCTGCTTGGCAGCTTCACCTTCAACATTCTCTTTCCAATGTATTTCTTCTCAGAATATGTCCAAACCAATCCTGTCCATCCTGGTCACTCTCAATCAAAACTGCAATATCTTCAATAATGCCTCTTTCAGCTCAGCCTCCTGTCTTTTAGACAGTGCAAATGTCTCTAAACCATATATCATAGCTGATTTCACTAAACCAGTGACTTAAAGGGGATCAAAATAAAACACACATACTACTGAGCATAAAAGTCTCAACCTTTTACAGATTTCCTTACATTTTACTAATGGGCCTAAACGAGGCATGAAAAAAGGTTATTCGATTAGTCTTTCAAATAAAGTCTGTTTTTCATGTTTATTCATTACAAATATAGGTTCGTAATTCCAAATGTACTCCAAACACCAAAACTGATGTAGGTATAAAGCAGTCAACAAATATTTATTATGGTATTGAGGGGCACCACCTGACAGCATCAATATTCAGATATTTTCCCTAGTTTTTGGTAATCTAAACATTTACTTGAAGAAAAAATAATAGATTCTCTCAGCAGGCTGTTTAGTTATTTTGGTTTAATCAGGAGTATTAATTTCTTATATTTTATACTGCTCAAACAGCGATTAGAAACACAAAATAGTGTTCTATTAAATAAAAATTATACAAAGGAATTTGATTCTCTAAATTTTTCATTAATCCAAGTTTTTCAACTGCAAAAGATAAAAAAACTGACATACAGTGGTTAAGAACATGGGTAGGAAATGGTTTGTTGATGGTGCAAAAATGGAAATAAATTGGCACGAAACGCTTACATGTGAGTGCAAAAGAGAGGCACGAATTGCAGAAGGGGGGAAATAATCCGGAGCCACAAAGAGAACTTCACATACAGTTAAATTCATAATCTCAAAGTCTCGGACGCCACAGACAAAAAGAAACAGCAACACAAAGACAAATTCAGCCAGGTTAATGAGCAAAAGCAAGACTGCATTCTGTCACTTTAACCAGTGCATCTTAGGCATGCTCCATTGCAACTCAGACACACAAGTACCCATAGATAAATGATGCATGCATGCTCAAAGTAGGGCTTTACACTTTAAAGACACAGCAGCCCCAAACCCTCTTTGAGATGGCTCTTTTCCCATGCATGCTTAGAGGGATCTCTCGGGCTCCTCTGTGTTGGACAGGGAGGCCTCGTTAAGAGTTCATCCCACGCAGGGACAGGGTTTAAAAAGAGTGGGAGAGAAATGATGGTGGTGGTGGGAGGAGAGAGGCCGGTTTCGGCGGCTTTCCTACCCCAGCCAGCGCACTGGGCAGCATGGGTGGGAAGTACCTTCCGCTCAGGGGACGACTGGGTGGCCGTAGACGGCACGGGCTGCCAGTCATTGGACTTGAGATGGTAGAGCTCATCAAACTTGAGGCTAATGTCTTCGATAGATAGCTGCAGCAGGTCCCAGAAGCCAGCCAGGTCCTGGGCTGTGGGCCGTGGGTTGGCAGTCACATTCTGACCAGAGAAAATTAAACATGGTGAAACTGAAGAACAGCAGAGAGTAGTCCTTCAAAGCAACATCAACTAAACATTTGAGTACATTTTCTTTTTTTCTCGTGGTTTGACTTATTCAACTCATAATTTCATTTTTCATTACTTCTTGTTTTTCTAATGCAAAGCACTTTATGATGAGTTTGCTGTGAATGAAATGTGCTCTATAAATAAAAAGGAACAAAGTGGGTAAGAAGGGTGTAAACAGTATCTCCATGTACTAAAGCAAACTGTATACAGAAATGAAAGTATTGTTTTAACTACTAGAACTGCATTTACTCCATAAATTAATGTTATAAGGTGAAGGATGAGCATATATTACCTAAAAAAAAACCTGAAGTGGACAAAGCCGTGAGTTAAAAGCTGAGATTCAATATGAACTTCTTGAAAAACCAGATTTGATTGGAGAGAAGCAGGCTGCAGTTTCTTGGTTCTGTTATTGAAAGTCACACTATGTGAGAAAACGCTTTAATGTCGAAATTGTTGATGCATTGTTAAAGGTAAGGCAACAAGATGAAATGGATTGCAAAAATTGTGGAATATAGGACATCAGCTGAGAAGTACAGGGAGTGATCTCATCAGCTTTTGGCCTAATCCTAACTACATTTGATCAAAAACATCACGAAACTGGAACTGTTATTTTAATAAAACAGCCCTTGATATGCCTAATGTATTGTGACACATTAATGTTGTTTCTATTTGAAATTAATGGGATGTAGCCATCCTTCAAGGAAATCAATGGTTTTGGATGATTTGAAAGCTATAACAAAAACACTGACTACCGTCACTATGAAGCTTTTGGTAGCATTGAGGATAATTATTATTCTAGGTTTATCAGTTCCAAAAAAGCACTGTTTAAATTACAAATATCGTATTTTTTTATTAAATATAATAAGCAAAAAGCCACACAACTGTGCATTGTATTTTGATTTTGTCCAAGCCCTTTTTTTTCCACCAACATCATATTGTTCTAGCTATAAGCACAGCAATGTGATGCTTAGACTTTATTAGTGTCCACCACCACGGAAGCTGCAGTTTCTATGTTCACCACTAGATGGAGGTGTACAACAACATTTGTTTTTGATAAACTGAATATTTTGCATGTAATAAACACTGAGAACTGACCACGTTTTTGACAGAAAAAAGAGAGAATATTTAGGAATCAATATCAAGTTATAAAATGCAAAACAGCCATACCTTCTGTTCAAAATGGTTTTAATTGAGGTAATAATTTTTTCTGAAAAGCTCGCAAATATGAAGAGATGTCAAAGCAACTACAGTGCCTTGCAGAGTATTCATACCCCTAGAGTTTTCACATGGAAATGCTACACTTTGATGTGCTGTATGTCTAAAGCTGCAATCCTGCACACACACACAGTCAAATTCTGTAGTGCTTTAAACAGACTGGCTTCTATCTGTGTTGACTCCACACAGTTCACTGTTATAATGCTTCAGCACTTCCTGCTCTCATCTCAGGAAAAATCACATTTGAGTGCTGTTCATCACTCCGTATGGTACATATCATGTGCTGGTTGTTGGCTACAATTTGTATAATGGCATTTTCACAAAAAGACGTCATCTGGGTGGAAGGGCTTATTGGCTTAATATAAGCTCCTTGTGTTTTGTGCTGCTGGGTCCTCATGATGGATTCTGCGGATGCTTAATATGCAGCATATCATGGCTGCTTTCAGATCAGTCAGCTTTCAAGCACATGATAGCTTTTTATGCATAGCAAAGCAAGCAGCTCTTACAATGGGAAGCATCAAAAACAGGTAACACTGAGTTTTCTCTTGCCACCAACTGTGCATTTTGAGTTCAAGGTTGATGGGTCAAAGAGTGACAATATACACACCAGGTTTTGTTCACAAAGTCCCCGGAACTGCTGGAACTTTTGGGACATTAGGAGCTGAGCACTTCCAACTGCACTGCGAACTTTCCCCAGCACTACAGTGAGAGGAAAACAAAATTCAACACACATTGTTTTAAAGCTTTTTCAAATGGCTTCTTAGGAATCATCATGTTACTTGTTATGACACAACCACCTGGGAAATAAGGTCATCATTGTTCTTAAAATTCCAGATGTCTGCATTTTCCTGTCTAACAGGATCCACAGTATAGGATGAATAAGATAACGAATGGAAAACTCAATCCTTTTTTTTTAGAAACTTTAGAAAAAACACGACTTGTAGACAGCATTGGCCTTTTTCCAGAGTCAAATTAGGACAACATCTGCCTTGACAAAACTGGGACCCTTCTGATTGGTGGACTTTAAAGTTGTAGGCATGAGACTGCTTTGTGGCGAGATCCCACTGCACATTTACATCAGATTCAATGCAAACTACTTAACCGTCATAGGCCACATGCAAACCCATTCTGAACACAGACCTTTGAAAATGCAAACATCCTCGATCCTCGCTTAAGACAAGCAGGGCCTTATCCGTGTCGAACAAGCCCTCCTGATAACGACAGAGCGCCTGAATCCCTTTCACGTTCTGCATTTTTGGTGTGCTTTGCATGTCTGCTCACTGATGCTGTATGTCTCAGGCTGATGCTAAGGCACTAATCTAATCTCAGGGTTTAATCAGTTCCAGACTAGATTTGTGTAATTCTGGAGATTACAGGCCTGCTTGTGTGCGTTAACCCCAGGTATTACAGCATCATCCCTTCCATGCTGTGTTTGTCCAACAGATTGATTAGAGGGAGTGAGAAATGAGTTATACACTGCAATGCAACATCAGATATGTCTTATCCAAAAGACTTCTTCCGACCTTTTGGATGGGAGTGAAAGGTCTTCACCAAGTCATCCAGCTGCCTTCTATTTGGGAAACAACAGCAACTCACCCAGGAAGTAGTAGGCCTCTTAAAATTACAGAGTTTGGTCAGTGGATGTTGAGGCGAATAGTGCACAGAGGCCACCACCTTTCTGCAGAGCTAACGGCTACACACCTTAAAGACATCACGTGGCCTTCAAATTAGCTAAGGAACAGTTTGTTGAGAGCTTAATGGGGTGGTGAAAAGCATGCAGTCACTGGACTCTAGAGCAGTGGAGACATGTTCTTTTGGGTGACGAATCATAAATCACAGTCTGGTAATGCTAGGGACGAGTATGGGTTTGGCAGCTGCTGGGAGAACTACACTTACGTTACTGCATTGAGTCAACAGTTTTTTTTATAATATAATCATATGTATTCTGTAACTTTTGAGATCATGGTGTAGGGCTGATTTTCAGGACTTGGGCTCAAACCACTACCTCCTGTTAAAGGAACTTAATGCTTCCGATTACCAAGACATTTTGGATAATTTCATGCTCTCAACTTTGTGGGAGCAGTTTGGAGAAAGCTCTTTCCTTTTCCAAAGTGACTGTGCACCAGGGCACAAAATAGGGTCCACTAAAACATTGTTGAGCAAGTTTGGTGTGAAATAATTTGACTGGAGTCCTGACCTCAACCCGACAGAACACGTTTGGGATAAATTAGAGACGAGACTGTGAGAGAGGCCTTCTCACCCTACAAATGCACTTTAGGTAGATTGGCAAAAACCTTAATAAACACACTCCTAAACCTTGGGGAAAGCCTTCCCAGAAGCTCTTATAGCTGCAAAGGGTAAAATTATATTAAACCCAATGGATAAAGAATGGGATGTGACTCAAGTTCATATGTATGTGGCAATGTAGTTTATAATGGAATAAAATGTTGGGCTCCCAGTGGCTTTGTCCTCACTGATACCTGCAAGTTAACCCAGAGACCTGATGTGCAATGAATACCCTGCCAACCTTACCGTCCTCTGAGAGTTGGTTGTCTTTGGTTTCCTGCTCCATCTGTTGGCACCAACCTTCCATGCGTGCAGTCTCAGCATGCAGCAGCTTCAGGAACCAGTGGCCGTCTCTCCTGCACAGCGTACCGCCTCCTCCACTCTCGGAGATGCCTCCGTTGTTACCGTTTCCGCTATCAAGCCAGGGGTCCGGGGGTGGCAGAGATGAGGGGTCCAGTGCTGGATCCAGGCTTTCAGAAAAAGATGAGGAGCTGCTCCGTGTGGTGGAGCGATTGAGGATCTGCCTGGGAGGTGGTGGGGAGGAGTCACCAGTTGGCTCTCCGTTGTCTAAAGAGTATTGTCCAGGAGGGGAGCTCATTGACTGACTGGCACTGTTGACCATGATTTTTTTCTCAAAGTTTTTGGCAATACTGATATGAGATATGGCAGAGATATCCTGTGTGTCTGAGTCTGTTTCTTGTTTTGAGGCCATACTGCTGGAGCGACTGAGTCTGAAACAAAACAAAGTGACAGTGTCACAGTTCAATTCAATTCAGTTTAGAAATTGGCCTTACCAACAGAACAAAAAGCAAGAAACAATATTTTTCTTGCAAAAGCCGTCACATTCCTCAAACGTTTTCACACATTACTACCACAAACGTTTCTGTATTTTATTAGGAGTTTATGTGATAGACCAAGTGTTAGAGTAAGATTGAAGTCTAGACTTTGACTGGGTCAAAAAATCTAATTTAAAATCTGTGGCAAAATAACACATGGATGTTCATAGATGCTCTCCATCCAATCTGACCGAGCCTGGGTTATGCACAGCACACTTTTCATATTTTTATTTGTAAATATTTTTCAGTAGACCTTTACAAATATACAGTACTTTCTGTTGGTTTATCACATAAAATCCCCAAAGAATACATGGCAGGTAAAATTTTTGTAACTTAACTAAATGTGGAAATGTTCAAAGGGAGTGAATACTTTAGCGAAGGACTGTATCTTGGACTAAGAAATAAGAACTCATTCTAGAATCTCCCTTGCCGGAACAAATAGGAAATGTTTAGTTTAAATGCCTGGTCACTTTGTTGGTTAATAGAGATACAGGAAACATGAAAGCAGAGCACCGAGACCTCCTGTAAGCTTCTCGCCTCAATGGAGTAAATGAATAATGGACTTCATGTGAATTCTGTTTAATTGTCTCCACTTCCTGTTATCATGCAGTTCAGACAAAAGGCTAAACGTATTTTAATACACACAAGAGTAAAAGAACAGCAAACTGAGTCTAAGACGATGTGGAAAACAAATGAACTGCGGCTGAAGGAACTGAGAGTTTATATAAGGGAGCTCAATTTTATTTAGAATCAATAATAAATAGGAGTAAACTTACAAGTGAGAAAAGAAGCAACAGAAAACTGCACTGCATCAGACAGGACATGGGTCTTAACAATAAGCAGAAACACATTCAAAGCCTTCCTCAATGTTAAAATGTAAGTGGTCATTGTAGTTTCTTTGAATTCAGGCACAGAGCTGGGCAGAACAACACTCATTTCAAATGTAGCTTCTGCATATTGATGGTTTCTTTCTGCACATCAAAAAACAGAAATAGTGACTATTTGGAAAGCTATTCTCTTCCAGTGTCTTTGTGTAAATGTTAGAAGCAATTTCAAACACTACGCTGTATAGAAAGAAATGGAAGAAAACATATTACATCCAAAATAAATTATTTTAAAAAAACCATTTTAATAAAATACTTAAATGTGTTTTCCAAGCCTATGTTTCAATGTACAAATGTATGAAGTAACTGAATTTACTAAATGAACATAGTGTATGAAACAAAACTAATCTTTGTACAGCATTTAAACATTCAAACTGCCCTTGAGGAGATCTTTAAATAGTAAATGCTCATATGATGTGCTTCAACACCACAAACACCACACACACAAAGACACCCAGGATGGTTTCACATGTACAAAGGTCCTATATAGGAGGGGGGGGGGAGGAGACAGTGAGAAGAATGTGTGTGTGGCTATAATATAAATTCCTCACGTTGTTAAAAGGACAGGAAGAGGACTTACTGCCACCCGTCCTCCACCTGTACTCCTATTGACTGAAATTTGGCCAGAGGCGGGGTCTCCTCTCTCGGAACTTCCTGAATGCAGTCGACCTTAAAAGAAATAAACAGAAAACCAAAGCAAGAGGAAAACGATGCTGGGTTAGAAATATGGCCATGCATATTTATATCAGTGAAACTATGAAAAGTCTTTAAATTTCCAAAAAAAAAAAAACAAAACAAGAGAAAAACCATCCCAGCAGATACAAAGATAGTAGGGATCCAAAGTAGTGGATTGGCAAGTTGTTTTTAATTGATTGGTATTGAAGTCTCTGACTAAAGTCAAACCCATGATACCTGGTATTGGTTCACTGTCTGCAGTTTTATGAATGAGCAACAATAGTTACTCAACAAAACCTGCGTCATGAGCAGTTATTTTGTTGATATAATTAATCTGTGTTTTCCCTAATCAATGAAATATATGTTGTCACCCATTAAGATGATGCTGACTTTGAAAGATTGATTTGGCTAATGCAGTGTCCCGTCTGTGTCATGTGACCTGCTGGGTGCCCTGTATTCAGACAACTGTTTATGTTAGGGATAGCTGCACAGAGCGGCCAAAATACCAGTTATTAAATCAATGATGTTAAAAGCAAAGCATTAGGTTTATGAAGTAAGAGAAAAACTTTTTAGGCAAGTTTGCCAGCACTCTATTGACTGGACCTCCAGTGAACATTCTTACAAGCTCAATTATTGACAAACCGAATAACAAAATGCAACTGGCCATATCAAGCCAGGATCCATCTTAAGGCCTGTACCAGATTTTGCTCAGACCAGCTCATTTTGAGAGTCTAGCTGAAATATGGCCTAAATACTCGATTTTCTATAAATTAAAACAGCAGTTGCATTGTACCTGTTCAGAATTTTCATGTTCCTTTAAAGACATACGAGGCTAGTACTGATGCCTTGCAGCAAGAAGGTCGAATCCTGGCAGGGAATCCTTCTGCATAAGTTTTGCATTTTCTCTCCATACATACAAGACTACTCCTGTTGTCCATAAACATGACTGATAGATTAATTGGTCTCTCTAAACTGCACCTAGGAATGAGTGCATGCATGAATGTTTGTCCTGAGGGTCTCTGTGTTGCCCTGAGATGAACCAGTGACTTGTCCAGGGTGTACCCCGGCTGTCGCCCAATGATTGGCATTGGCAGTAGCCCCTGCCCTGGAAGTGGGTGTGGGCAATGGATGGATGGATATCAAAATAAAGAGCAAACACAGTATATTTGCTCAGGACGTCAGGAGACTGCTGCACTGGAAAACATTGCCAGCAGGAGCAGTACGTCAGTTACAATTACAATAGTAGACCTTTAGCTTGGAACACTGAAAATGACTTCGTTAATACACTTTAGACCACAGTATCACAATATATCCAATGAACTAGTTTCCTCCATGTGCCTTAACAACTGTTGGCTCGGTTAAATAACACTTAGATAAACTGTAATAGCCTACCTGTATCCCAATAGAAGACAGTTTCCGCCTTGGTACCTGGACTACAAAAGGTTCCTCTGCTGCTAAATTCCCTTTACTAGATCCTGATTTCAGAGTTTCATTGTGGACTACCGAGTCACTTGTCTCGGTGGAAGCATTGGCGGTGCTAGGGATGATTGGATCCCTTGGTGTAGCAACGGGAATAGGGATGATGTGCGGGGGACGAGGAATACCCCGGGCCAGGCTGTTGGCACGGGTGCTGTCAAGGCTGTCAGAGGAGTTGCTGTGAGCGTGGCTTGACTGGCTGTTGACCTCTGACCTCCTATCCTGCTGGTCCAAGTAGTTGTCCTGCGCCGACTCTGTGCTGCTTTGCACTGTCACCGATATGTAGGGCTTGGAGGTTGTGCGCGGAGGCACTGGTGGAGGAGCGACCTTCTTACAGCTTGTAATGCATGTAGAGACTGCAAACAAAAAACAGTGGGATTAGGATAAAAGGATTACAAAGGATAACGTTGTGAAGTAGCTACTTCTAGGGATTCTGGACCAAAAAGTTTTTACTGTACTGTACAGTATGCATTTTAATACCATTTATTAAAATTAATTTTACTGCTGGAGCAGTCACCTTTTATCTTACCTTACCCATCAATAAAAGGAAATAGTTGATGATACGTTGAACACAAAGCATCCTTTACGTTTTGAAGTATATTAGTGGAAATGATGTTGCAAGATGATGTAATCCGTTTGCCTGAAGACATCATGTAAATTATACACAGATAAAATTACACAGTGGAGCGTAGTTATAATTAATCTGAGCCATGGAGCACAGATTACCTTGACTTGTAATAAGGTAATTATGATGGAAGTTTTATGATCATAGGGGTACATGGAAAGACACTCAGGCTGCAACATTTAAGAGGCAGAGTGTAAGCCTGAACCTCTCAACTAGGCATGGGCCAGTTACTGGTATCAAGCTTTTAATGAGATGTCAGAGAAAGTGCTGGTTGTATAAAACATTGAGAAGGAAAATCCTGGCCCCTTCTTCATGTGTTGCTGCATGCTGCCAGTCAGCTGGCTTACAGAAGGTCACTACATGAATTTGCTTACGAGACAGAAAACAGTGGACTGTTTAGAAATACTTTCAGCCACTACATACTATTATTAAGGATACATGTGGCTTGTCTGTCAAGCACCTGACTGCAGACTAGCTAATCAAGCAGATAACCCCATTTATTAAGCAGCTAATATCAGCTTGTTAAATATGTTAAGAGCAGAAAAGGAAAAATGGTATAATATTGTGTGCAACAAACCTTCAGACCTACTAAGTTTAGTGGGTGTTTATTCCATGATTCCTTTTTTCTTAAACCTAATGATCTGAATCAAATGGTAATGGTATAGCGAACATTTCCAAAACTATGACATTCATTGTATTATGATTTAAGCCAAATAGGAAAAATCATTTATTTTATGTTTTAAATGAAAGCAATGCAATGATGTTATACATTTGTTTCCGATTTTTGTTTAAATATAACAAAGTTCTGGCATTTTTACTGAAATTTACTTAAGAATAGTATACAATCCATGCATCATGTCAGCAGGGAGGATTAACATGATGTTCTGGTTCATGTGACTACTATATAAACCTGTGCAATAAAATAAACAGACTCAGACACACAGGACATCTCTGCCATATCTCATATCAGTATTGCCAAAAATAATGCAATGTAAAAAATCTAAATTTCTAAATTTTGTAAAGAATGGAAATCTATAAAAGTTAGCCAGATATTAGATTTTTAGTGTCAAACTCCAGAGATAAGGAATCAAGGTGAATTTCATTATTTTTCTGAAACACCATTGCTTCTACCATGTTGTCCTGAATGCTGCAATCAAAAATCTCAACGCGTCAAGGATTTTGAAAAGGTCTCAAAATTAACATGTGAACTGCACTGAAAGAACTCAAACAAAAGGAGTGTTGTTCAATGTAATCTATTGCGTACTCTGCAGAGATAGAGCTGAGCAACTTTAACAAACTCAAAACTCATATGACCTCAAGAATGCTAGTTTTCATTAACTATGAATGAACATTTCAAAAGGTTTTATTTTTTCCTCTCGGCATAATAGGTGATGACAGACTATACCTAATAATAATATTAAAGTCAGTCAGTCATTTTCTACCGCTTATTCCATAGTGGGTCACGGGGGAGCTGGTGCCTATCTCCAGCAGTCTATGGGCGAGAGGCGGGGTACACCCTGAACAGGTCGCCAGTCCATCGCAGGGCAACACACATACAACCATACACACACTCATTCATACACCTAAGGGCAATTTAGAGTTACCAATTAACCTAACAGGCATGTTTTTGGATAATATTAAAGTAACATATTTTAATGTTTGGTGAGGTCTTGCTAATGTATGCTTTGCCACTCAAGCTTTTTTGAGTTTTATTTCTCTGACAAAGTTGTTTCTGCTCCAGCTAATGATCAGTTTAGCCTGCATAAATGTGGTAGTTGAAGACAGGTGACAAAAAAAAAAAAAGCCTTGGAATCCAAAACTAAACATTTCCCACTGACACACCACTGCAGCATTTGCCAAACACTTGTCATAGCTCTGAATGTTTTGAAAGTGCATGCCTTCATGTCACTGGTGACACCAAATAGTGAACTGCTCCTGGTTACCCAGCATCACATTCCAGCAAAGCAAAGACACTGATATCAATCCTCAACACCCGAGACGACACCCAAACCACACCTGAACTGGCCCATCTCCAGACAGCAAGACTGTCTTCATTCCAAAACCTGAACAACTTGAAGACGACAAGCAGACAAGACAATCAGGGCTCTGACATGCAGGTGGATGACAGCCCCTTAGAACTGACTTTCCGAATTAAAGTGTTTTTTAATTATATTTTAAGAATCTTTCACTTGTTTTTTTATTTGCAATCTTTAAAAGATCTTTTGAATAGAACATCTGTCCACTCCTTGGCCACCCCCCCCCCCATGCCTAAATCCAAAGAAACAGATGATGAGGTCATCTAGCATCCATCATGCTAGAAAGGGTCACAAAGTTATTTGTAAGGCTTTGGAATGGCAGTGAACCTCAGTAACAGCCAATATACAGAAATGTAGAAAATATGAATGTTGATGAACCTTCCCGGAAAGACCAAAATTACTCCAAGAGCACATCAACAACACATCCAGGAGCTCAGAGCTGAAAACGATAGCCAAAGAACTGTAAACCTCACTTGTCGCAGTTAACCTCAGTGACTAAATGGAGCCTTTTGCAACGTGTGTCCTGTTACATTTGGCATAAAACGGATAAACTTTGTAAAAAAAAAAAAAAAAAAAAGCATCATGCTGACAGTGAACATGGTGGTGATACTGTGATGACTTGAAATAACTGATGTAACCATGAATTCTACTCTCTACCAGAAGCTCAAGAGCAATTAGGTTGTATGGCAGGACAAGGATCTGAAGCACACCAGCAAGTCCACCTTTGAACTCCTCAAAGAAACATAAACAAAATGAAGGATTTGGTGTTGTCTAGTCAAAGTCTAGTCAAAGTTTTGTGGCCTAAAGCAGGCCACAAAACCCTTCTATGTGGCTGAATTACAACAATTCTACAAAGAAGAGTGGGCCAAAGTTCCTTCACATTAATGTGAAAAACTCACTGCAAGTTATCGCAAATATTGCTAACAGCTGTTGCCACCCAGGGTGGCACAACTAGGTATTAGGTTTAGAGTACAATTACATTCAACACAACAATTTTAAATAAAAACGTGATATAGTCAAACTATTTCTTATTAAAAACTGATGATTCCTACTGCTGCAGCTGCTGCAAAAAAATGTAGGAAGCTGATGTTAGCCGATTGGTGGCACTCCTTTAGTTTCCACGTCATGACTATCCATGTTTGTTATGATTGGAATATTTTTAAACTAGCAAATCGGCCTTTTTTGTGAGCAATTGGGAAAGTGTAGGAGTCTTTTTTCAGCCAGCTGACTGACAGTGGGCAGCGACAAGTTGGGGACGTGGAGCAATGCATTGCTTTATGTTTCATTTCAAAATCCCTGATGATATCTACCATTTCTTTGGCATCTCATTAAAATGACTTTAAATTCTACAAACAGTATGAGAAAACTTGTTAGATACTGATTCCTGAAACTGTTTTGCAAGAATGTGCAAATACTGTGGTTATCTCAGTAATTAATGTCTGCTGTTTTGTTTGTTCTCATCTCTGTGAGGCCATCATTCAGTCTTACCTACTGGGGTTTTGCATAACATTTTGTTGAGTGACACCTTCCTGCAGGTTTGTGCAAATGCATTAAAAAATAATTAAATAACCTTCCTATGATGTCCTCTTTTTTCAGCAGGTTGCATGGACTTTGCTCTTACCTGCTGTGTAGGGGAGATTCTCTTTTTGCTAAGACTGACTGTAAAATAGCATTTCAGTCTCAATAGTTGACATTAGCCTCTGAGATTAAACATGAAATAAGAGTAGCATAGCCAGACCTAATAAAAAAAGACATGCAAAGCAATCAAGCAATAGGAGACTACAACAATAATTACGCTGTTCCAATATGGAAATGGTATCGTAAATGATGTATAGAAGAGTCTCTGAGGACATACTATAGTTAACATGGGAATCTTTGTGGTCCAATTTTAACAGCGTCCTTAAAAATCCTTTGATTAACCAAGAACTTGATTAGGGAAAAAAATACATTTCTCCATTATTTGATGCATAGCTAAATGAAATGCTAATTTATAGGTGTGCCAAAAAATATTTCAAGTGCTCAATAGAAAAGACCATGCAATGAAGCTAAACATTAAGATATCAGCATTGTGATCAATTACCATCATTAACCTAGCGCTGGTTGGGTTTCCAACACAGATTGCTGAGAGCTGCCCTTGGCTGCTGTTTTGTTTATTGTTCTTGTGAGCTTGACGTTGTGGAGATCCATCTGACCAGAACTACAACAACATGCACAGATCAACCACATAAGAGATCCGACCAGTTATACAGAGGTCTGAAGTTTAACCCCAAGCACCCATTGTTCACACAGAGTAACAATAAAGAGCCAAGAGTGTAGCTGAGGAAGCAACCTAAATACATCTGATTCATGATGAGTTTTTTTGCCACAACCTCTCAAACAAAATGCACTCACAGCAGAATCACACTTCAGACAAGCAGTGTAAGTGGCATGTTTTATAATCAGCCAGTTTCCTGTAATATATTTGCTTACTTTACAGAACTCCACCTCACTTTCACAGCTGAATAAGCATAAAGCTTATCTCTGCATGATCATCAGCTACAAGCAATAGTGAATTTTAACAAATACCAAAAAAAATAAAAAACAATACACCAAAAATGTCAGAGTGGAATCTAGTGAGGGCACTGAGAACTGCTGATTTGGTGCCACTGGAATCGAGGTTCTGTTGTACATTTTGATCGCTAGGTCACAGTTTTCTAGCCAAGAAAACAATTTGCGTCAAGATGTTCTAGGAGGTGAAAATTATTTAAAACAATTCCACTCACTGCACCACAAAAAACACCTTTGAAAGCTGCCCCATAGCTTTATTGATGGGTAATATAATGCGTTATACCGTTGCTGTGTAGTCCAAAAAAAAAGGACAACACTGTTTAAATAAATTTTTTACATCTATATTAGTGATAGCAGGATACCTATTCCCCTGCTATACACCATGTTTAAAAAGAATTTATTTTTAAATCCATTATAAAATTATTGTCAGCACTTGGTCCAAGTTGTCATAAAGACATACCGCTAGGTAGCTTCGCAGATGACACATGGATGTCATTTGTTTGCCCATCAGTTGGGAAACTTTGTTAAGGATGAGATAAGGTAAATTATACATCATTATCCATTCTAGAATTTATTAAAACACCTTTGGGAGTAACAGGAACACTGTTACCCCATAGGAAAGTTGCTCTGCCTTATTTTTATGAGCTTTCAGCCTCTGTCTGTTGTAGAACATGCCTGATTTTTAAAATGTTGGCAGGCTTTTGGAAGTCTCCAAACTAAGATAGGGGTCTTGTTTTAAAGGGGTTGCACACAGATGCCGCCGTTAATCATGCAAACTATTGAAATCCTGCTAATAACTAATACTAAATGCTAAATATGGCTGAACGGTGGTACAGTTGGTAGCACTGTTGCCTTGCAGCAGCACAGTTCTGGGTTCGAATCCTCCAATTTCTCAGAATTTCTGCATGGAGTTTGCATGCATACTCTGGGTACTCCGGATTCTTCCCACAGGGCAAAAAAACATGACTGCTAGCTTAACTGGTCAATTCTAAATTGCCCCTTTGTGTGCTTGCATAGGTGTTTTTCCTCACTGTCTCAGTGATGGACAGACAACCTGTCTAAGGATACCCTGCCTCTTGCCCAATGATGGTTATGATAATAATTAGAATTATTTGTATTATTAATAATAATAATCCAAAATTATTATTATTATTAATAACAGTTGTAAACAAGATAAATTGCACACGCATACAATATATTTAAATAAATGTTTATTTGAGTCTGCTGCTACTGCTCTATGCTGCTCACTTCGCCTCCGGTTGTTTCACTGAGTGCCGTATTTACACTGCATGTGCGCTGGTCCGGTCCGGTTCACTGCGAAACCCAGAGGAGCTCCAAGAACCATACACAGATTGCACAATGAAAGCCAGTGATAAATGAGCTAGCAAGTCCAAAACAACTAATTCTGTGAGAGTTAAACCAGGTAAACTGTGTCATTTTTCATTTTATGCATTTTCATGTGTTTTGTTCTACAATGGGTGAGTACACTGGGTGCAGCGAAGCTATATTGGTTGCTTAATTTGGTGGATTTAATGTTTAATTGCTTGGTTTAAAATACCTTAGTTAACCCAGTAACTGATGTTAGCAAATGCTAATATAAAGGTGTCTATATAAATATATGTGTGTATTTATTAATATATCGAGATCTAGTCTGTCTTTAGGGCCTAATTTCGAAAATCTGGATGTCCTGCTCGTCCTGCTTCCTGGTGGTGCGTTATGATTCATGCTTATGTGCTCTGGTTGTGCTCCAGCATCCAGCAAAAATAGACTCTTGTCTCTTCATCAGATGGCAGAGCACTTCTGCTCTGCCATCTGATGAAAGCTGACGGTCTTCTCCTGGCTCTGTTTCATCTCTCTGTGATAGTGACTGAAATATATCTGAAGAAATATCTGATTCTCTGCTGCTCTCTGTGTTGCTAGCCATTGTAGCAGCAGTCAGTTTACCTGCAGGGATTCCCCTTTGACATCATAAAAGAGCGCAACAAAATCGCAAAGGAGTAGTCTGGAAATGCCTTTTTAGTGACATTTATGACCATATATCTCAACAACTTTTCATTTCAGGGACATGAATTTACTTGTTTAAATATTTTATCAATGTTTCCTTTCCATAAATGGAATTGAATTTATAATTTTTTTTAAATCGATGTCACAGGCACTTTAATGTCACTTTTGTAATCATGCCATCGTTTTAAAATAACAGTAAAACCCTGTTGAACTGCAGAGCTGTGCAACACAAATGCTCTCCCTTATACACACAGTGTGACGTTGCCTCTGCTCCAAAAATAAGTACTTAATGATTGATCACAGAAAGGCTTAAGACTCCTTTATAGTAACAATAAATAAATGAATTAATTAATAACTTAACAAATATGATAATTATATCCAAGCTTTTTCCACTCAAACACTAATTTGGACACTAATTTGGACAAATATTGTTTGGAATATTAATTGCAATGGATATTATATATATATATATATATATATATAAATAAATAAAGGAGTTAAAGAAATACCCTGTATTACTTGTAGTTTTGCATTACTTGAAAAAATGCCTCTGCCCCATAACCTGGAGGGTTAGTTACTCAGAACCAGACAATTCTGTAACCTGGTCTTGTTTTTTTACAAAATTTGAAATCTGAAATTAGCCACAAAATGTGTGATCTTTATTAGTAAATGTCAACTGTGTGCCCATCAGTGATATTTTATCCACCAACAAAGTTTTATGTTTTTAACGACCTGTCACCGTAAGAGTTATTCCTATTATACACAAAATAATGTTTAGCAGCTTAACTACAGAACTGCTTGTTTACATGTTTTGTTACTGGACTCCTTAAATAGGGATTCCATCATTGATGCAACACACAAACTTAACTCCATGCAGGGTCCAAAGGAGGACAGGCTTGGAAAAATGTCCTTGGAAATTTTTTATCTCAAAAACCAAAGAAAAAGAAGCCCTAATTTGATTCAATATCTGTCTATTAACGGCACTTAAATATCCCAGACAGAGATAAGATGATGTAGCATGCAGTAACCCAGCTTTAAAACAGAGCGCTGAAAACTTTTACAATAAAGTTCTACATCGGCTTTCATTGCTGAATGGCTAGTCACGGTTAAAACAGGAAAGCAATATGTGCAATTGTCATTAGTGGCGACAAATAAACAGAAAGTTGGTGGAAAGCGCAAAAAACCGTACGACTAAATGGGCTACTTACCCTCCCCAATGGAGATAAACGTCGTAATTATTAAAACCAAACAATACTAAAAAGCAGCTGTTTGTAGTTCTTTCATTCATTTAGCCCGTCTATCCAGATGAGCAGCAGCAAGGAGGTTTGGCTGTTTATGTTTGGGGCGTCTCTCCCAACTCCATGGAAGGAGGCACTGTGTGGTGCCTTCAGGAACGCCTCTGACATCAAAGCTTCACGTTTGGAGGATTCCGGGATTTTGCCACATCGTTAAATAAATAAAAAAAATATTTATTCAGTGGCATAATTCTAATTAGTGTTTTATTAAATGCTCAATCGAGGCTCAAACTGCACTTTTTGTAACTGGATCTCAATTTGACTATAAAATCAGATTGCATTGGAACTAAATATATTTGAACCGAATTGGATTTAATATATTTTCATATGCATTAGACCTGTTTGTAAAATGCCTTGAGATGTAAATTGTTGTCATTTAACACGGTATTTATAAACTGAATTAAATTAATTAATTAAAATTTCTGACATAGCTTTAGCTACCTTTTGTGTGAGGTAATCATTATCAATAACAGTAATGCCAACATTAGCTGGAAACATAAATAAAACTTAACCACTGCTACTGCTACTAATTTCTTCATAATCCATTTGCAAAATATAACACAGTAACAAAGCAATTGAAAATGTATGTTAAAAGAATAGCTAAAACTGTCCTAGAAATAATAATAGTGTGCAAATATAAATAATAAATAATGGAAAGACAACTAAAATAAAAAAACATAACCAAACAACGAAAGAATAAATCAAAAAGTAAAAAATATGAGTAGGCAGCAGATCCTCAATAATGCAACATCAGAACTGAACATTTCCACATGACAATATCCGATGAAGGCAGCATGCTTTCCCTAGAAGATTACAGTAAAGAGCGCCACATGGTGGAGGATTGGTGGTGTCAAAAGCTCAGGTCAACGCAAAAAGACTGTAATTCTGTGTTCAGGTACCCGCCAGGAAACAGAAAAAACACCTTTCCCTAACCTCTGTCACCTCTCACATTCACAATCATACTGCCTCTGGAATTGCATCAGTAAAGTAGCAAGCAAATGTTGCATGTTTTGTGTCGTTTGTTTGTGCTTTGTCTTTAAACTCAGTGAACTAAAGTCCCGGACATAGTTCTCAATCTGTGGTATAAGTATCACTGGTACATGGGTTGCCTTTAGCCGTACTCTGTGTCAACCACTAATATAAATAGTAAACTTATTAACAGCGAAAAAGGTGAATTGTTTAAGCTCTTCGATCTCTGTGTCAGTTAGCAACTACTGAAAATAGAAGTAGAGTGGTTTCAAGAGCTCTCAGTATAAAGTGAAGCAGGTGACAATACACCCAGAACAAGTGCCAGTGACTTCTTATTTACCTTTAAAGTCAGAACATGGATCTGGGAACGTTGGCACACCTCATATTTTGCAAGCCGAGAAACCGAGTGGGAAATGATCAGGACAAACTCACTGCCACTACCAATAAAAGTGTCTCAATTTCAGGAGCCTTCCTGTCAATTTTCCCAACGAGGATCTTCTGTAGCCTTAATGTTGGTATGGACATTAGACTTCTGAGTGAAACTGAATGCACAATCACACAGTGCCAGTGGATAAGAACATGATCCTTTTTATCTTCTTTTATGACATGAAAAAAAAAATAACACAACAAACTACAAAAGGTTCAAGTCCTGTTTTAATATGCCTGCCAATACAATAGTATTTGGGGACCTGTGTATTCACTGAGGAGGTCCTCACTATAAAGAAAGAACCAGTGCTTTAAGATAATGTCCATCTTTTTATTTAGAAGTCCATGAGACTTAAACTAATTGGATCTTTTCAAGGGAAGAGGTTTTGAGTCGTTACCTGTGTGTGTGGGTAGGATGCGTGGTCTATCTGTTCCAAAACGCTGAAGAAAAATTGCAAGTTGTTTCTCCTTTGGAGCTTTGTCCAAGCCAGTGGCTATCAGGTAAGAGGCAAACTGTTCTTTCCATGTCTTCCATTGTGTAGAAAGGTCGTCTAGTGTGGGCAAAAGAGGCTGAATTTAAGCTAAATATGCTACTTTGGGAAACGTTGGATGACGTGTCTTGCTAAGCACCAAGTGAAATACAGAGGACAGCATTGACTTGGACCAAGAGGTTGTAAATTAAAGGAAAGGGTTGACAAAAGAAATAACCAAAACAATGCAAGAAAAATGGTGGTATTTTAGGAAGTTTTAACAAATTTGACAAAATAAAATCCTTGGTTTTCCATTATTTTGTGGTTCATTAAAAAATGACTCACCAGTGCTAGTGCCGTATGTACGAACAGAGGAGTCAGTTGGAGGTGGAGAGCAGCCTGAGTCTATGGAAGCGGTGTCGTCATCTTGGGAACAGCCAGCCTGGATAGCTCTTAGGTAGCTGTGACTGCGGGATCGGAAGCATGTTGGCATGGGCATGTCTGGAGGCTCCAAGATGTCTTGAGAATGGGAATCTCTGAAGGTGGACTCTGAACTTCTGCCTCCATAATGATGACTTTTTTCCAGGTCTCGCAACTGGACAAAGACATTACAAAAGCACGGGACTATTAACCTTCGTTTTTCCTAATTTTGCTCCTCCAAATGAGACTCTGGATTAGATTTAAAATAATAAAAAAAACATGTTCAAATGAAAAAACTGGTGGTCCGCATGATATGTGCAATAACTGCAGACCTGTCATTATTTAGTAAGGATTATGGAAATTGTGAAAGTTCTGCAAGACAGCTTTGCAGATATCTGTTCATTGACAGAAATGAGACAGAGAAATGGCATTTTGATGACTCACTGACTAAATTAAATAATAGATGGAGTAAATATGAGGAAGTCAGCACCAGAGAGATGGAAATGAAGCAGAGAAAGTAACGATTATGCCCACTCCATCAATCCAAATCGGCAAAAGGTTTTTAGCAGTTATTTTTTAAACTTTTCTCACGTAATTTGTGTTTTAAAAGAATGAATATTACACAACTTGACAGCAAAAGTTTTGGTTTGGCCTGCTGCACATGCAGATTTAACAGTCACATTTCTACGCAGGAAATTAGCTGTAATGCATGCGACTAGGAAGAAAATTGAGGCAAAAATTAGGTAATTAGAAAAAGATTGCACAGCTGATCTTCATCTCAGTGACCTTCTCATTGACAAGCTAATGGCTTCTCTGTTAGTGGACAAATTGGACCTATAACAATCACTGTCCCCTCATTTGTCTTTGAGGTAATAACATTAATACAAGGCAGCTGGAAACAGTTCACTGGGATCTCATTATATCACAGTCATTTAAACAGAAACAGTGAAAATGGAAACGAGAGCAGCTCAAAGAAGACAAAGTACTGTTTAAAACTGAGTCTTTTGAAAATTCACACAAAACTGTTGTGTTGTATGAGCAAGCACAAATGCACCTACAGTGCCTTGTAAAAGTTGTATTTCCTGTTACATGTTTTCAAATTTGTTCATGTTGCAACCACATACAGAGATCAATTTCAATAGGATTTTGGGTGATACACACAAAGTATCGGATAATTGTAACAAGTAATGATAAAGGGCACATATACAGGGGTTGGACAATTAGACCACAATAATTTATTAGTATGGTGTAGGGCTTCCTTTTGCGGCCAATACAGCGTAAATTCGTCTTGGGAATGACATATACAAGTCCTGCACAGTGGTCAGAGGGATTTTAAGCCATTCTTCTTGCAGGATAGTGGCCAGGTCACTACGTGATACTGGTGGAGGAAAACATTTCCTGACTCACTCCTCCAAAACACCACAAAGTGGCTCAAAAATATTTAGATCTGGTGACTGTGCAGGCCATGGGAGATGTTCAACTTCACTTTCATGTTCATCAAACCAATCTTTCACCAGTCTTGCTGTGTGTATTGGTGCATTGTCATCCTGATACACGGCACCACCTTCAGGATACAATGTTTGAACCATTGGATGCACATGGTCCTCAAGAATGGTTCGGTAGTCCGTGGCCCATCTAGCACAAGTATTGGGCCAAGGGAATGCCATGATATGGCAGCCCAAACCATCACTGATCCACCCCCATGCTTCACTCTGGGCATGAAACAGTCTGGGTGGTACGCTTCTTTGGGGCTTCTCCACACCGTAACTCTCCCGGATGTGGAGAAAACAGTAAAGGTGGACTCATCAGAGAACAATACATGTTTCACATTGTCCACAGCCCAAGATTTGCGCTCCTTGCACCATTGAAACCGACGTTTGGCATTGGCATCAGTGATCAAAGGTTTGGCTATAGCGGCCCGGCCGTGTATATTGACCCTGTGGAGCTCCCGACAGACAGTTCTGGTGGAAACAGGAGAGTTGAGGTGCACATTTAATTCTGCCGTGATTTGGGCAGCCTTGGTTTTATGTTTTTTGGATACAATCCGGGTTAGCACCCGGACATCCCTTTCAGACAGCTTCCTCTTGCGTCCACAGTTAATCCTGTTGGATGTGGTTCGTCCTTCTTGGTGGTATGTTGACATTACCCTGGATACCGTGGCTCTTGATACATCACAAAGACTTGCTGTCTTGGTCACAGATGCGCCAGCAAGACGTGCACCAACAATTTGTCCTCTTTTGAACTCTGGTATGTCACCCATAATGTTGTGTGCATTTCAATATTTTGAGCAAAACTGTGCTCTTACCCTGCTAATTGAACCTTCACACTCTGCTCTTACTGGTGCAATGTGCAATCAATGAAGACTGGTTACCAGGCTGGTCCAATTTGGCCATGAAACCTCCCACACTAAAATGACAGGTGTTTCAGTTTCATTGTCCAACCCCTGTATGTCTTTCAACTGTATTACAAATCTGAAAAATGTGGTATGCATCTGTATTCAACCCTCTTTACTCTACATACTCTTTTCTTGCCTAATGGCAAACAAATAAACATAAAAGTTCTTTTTGTTATTTGAGTTCAAACAACTTCTTTTACTGTTTCTGATTTAAAATAAAAAATGACTAACCTGTCCCATGCAACTACGTCTGCCCAAGGTGCTGCAGGCCTGGCTGAAGCTGTCTTCCTCCCATGGTGCCAAATCTCCTGGTCCTCCAATACAGTCCAGATTGTCCAGGCTGCGATTATTTGAAATTTCTCTGAGCGATGGAAGACAGCTGGAAAACGGAAGTACGATCAGATAAAAAAACATAACAAAGTGATAGGGATCGAAAGCAAAGAACGTACAACCCAAATTCCAATGAAGATGGGACGTTGTGTAAAACATAAATAAACACAGAATACAACGATTTGCATGTTTTATACAACGTCCCATCTTCATTGGAACTGGGGTTGTAAAACAGAAAAGGACAATAAGTTGATGTTTTCACATCATGACCTTAGTGGCGGCAGGGAAACATCAACTGAGGCTTAAAATTATTGATTAGCAAACCAGGAATTGAAAAAGAGATACAGAGTGGACATACCCTTCATTCAAGACACTTTTTTTTATTTTGACCTTGATTTATGTGTAAGCACATCTCTTAAAATAGTCTCTAATTCAATTTCCTTATTTTTGGGTCACCCATTACAGAATTTGAGCATGCAGTGCCAGCAGCAATGTCAGACAAAGAATGCACACAGTGCAACAACATGAAGCTGCTAACAATAAGTTAGCAGCTGTTTGAAGCAGGAGATGAGTTTTGCATTTGGAGTTTTAACTCCAAACCCGTGTTTTGCACTGTGCCCCTAAGGAGAGGCTTACAGACCTACCACTGACCTGCTCATTGACCTGTCCAGCTGGTGCAAAGAGGACATGCTGTGGAGTGGAGACCACAGGGCGTCCAGCTCCCCCTGCAACAATGTGAAATCCAAGGTTCTGCTGCTAACAGCAATCAGGTAGGTTCAGAACGAAAGAGAGTAACATTGGATGATCAGAGATGGGCTGGGGTATCAAATGTATTTTACTTAAGATCTATGCACTGCACTTTTACATATGTATATCGCAATACATATTTGATAACAATGTCAGATTTGTATAAACAGGCTATCTCTGCATGTTAAGAGGACCAGGTATAAATGTATTGCTCATTGATAAATATTTGCGACAGAAAAATTGCCTACCAACTTTCAAAATACACTCTGTTGCCACAAGTATTTGCTTGTCTGCCTTTAGTGACATCCGATTCTTAATTTAAAGGATTTAATATTATGTTGGCCCACCTTTTGCAGCAATAACAGCTTCAGCTCATCTAGGAAAGTATTCTACAAGGCTTATGAGTGTGTTAATGGGAATAAGTGCATTCGTAAGGTCAGACACTGATATTGTACAAGGCCTAGCTCACGTTTCCGCTCTAATTCATCCCAAAGTTGTTCTATCAAGTTCAGGTCAGGACTTTGTGCAGACGAGTCCATGTCTTTATGAACCTTGCCTTGCGAACTGGTCTGCAGTCATGTTGGAAAAGCAAGGAGCCATCTCCAAACTCTTACAAAGTTGGGAGTATGAAATATGCTGAAGCATTAAAACTTTCTTTCACTGGAACTCAGCTCTGAAAAACTTCTCCACCCATTAATCCCTTCTGCCAAACTTCACACTGGACACAAAGCAGTAAGGCAGGTGCTGTACTCCTGGCCCATGCCAAACCCAGACCCGTCTGATGAATTGCCAGAAAGGGAGGCCTGATTTGTTTCTCCAGAGAACACGTCTACACTGCTCTGAAGTCCAGTGGTGGCCTTCTGCATCTGACACTTTGAATGGATCTTGGATGCAGCTGCTTGGCCATGGAGACCCATTCCATGAAGTTCTCTATGCACTGTCCTGGAGCTAATCTTAAGGTCACATGATGTTTAGAGGACTGTAGCAATTGGCTCAGCGGAAGGTTCCCAGCATCGATGCTGTATGAATCTCAGCAACCACTGACCTTGCTCTGTCATTTTACGTTGCCTACCCTTTCATGGTTGAATTGCTGTCAACACACTTCCACTTTGTTATAACACCACTAACAGCTGACACTGGCATACTTTCTACAAGAAAAATGACACGACATGACTTATTACACAGTGGCATCCAATCATAGTACAACATTTGCATTCACTGAGCTCCTAAGAGAGACCAATTCTTTCATAAATGCTTGAAAAAGCAGCCATCATGCCTAGGTGCTGGATTTTTTACACCTGTGGCAAGGGAAGCTATCGGAATACATGTAATTAATTATCTGGATGGCCGAGTGAATACTTGTACCAATACCAATACAGTGTACAGTGTATGAGAATCTGAAGCCGTAGTAAAATGAAAACACACATCTCAAATCTAGGGTTTAATGTCTAAATAATCTGATCGGTACCAGGTTCAACATGTCATGTCATCTCCCCTGAAATGTTCAAAACCCCACAGAGCAGATTCCACCATGTCAATAATATTCAAAGATGAAGCCAAATTGGAAATGTTTGTAAAAACAAATTACCCAAAAACACTGAGTACTTTCTTTTTACCGTGACTGTATATTTTTTTTTAATCAGTTTTAATTTAACAATTTTCCAGTTTTAAGGTAGAGTAGCAATCCCCCGCCCTCACATGTTACTGGAAGTTTTCAGTCAATGGTGTATGATAGCCAAAAGAGCAAATAGTAAAAGAAAAAAAAAAAGACCAAAACATTTAAATTTTCTCTTGCATATCAGAGCAGCAGCCTCAATGCATCTTTTTAGGAAGGCACTATTTTAAAACAAACATTTGCAACAAGTCACAATAGTGTGCTTGTCTGTCAATAAAATAAACAGCCCGCCACAGGTTAGCTAACACAAGCTAACTTATCAGCCAAGTGAATTTATCAGCATCCCATCAATACTTTAAGAGATCTATCAGTTTAAAAATGTAAAAAAAAAAAATGTAAACACTGTTAACACACCCATGGTCACTCACTTTCTTAATATATAACTGAACATTAAAACCAGCACTATTAATACTATGTATTATGTCATATTATGGCTTTAAATTATTAGCTTGATATTCTAGAAGTAAGTGCTTCTATCGTAAACATGGGTATTTTTGTTTTTAAACTAAATAAAATAAATTTTCTTTTTCTTTTACTGTTATCATACAATCTTGCATTAGCAGATTAGCTTACTTTTGAATAAATAAAATTGTATCTTATTGCATTATTTCTGCTGGGTTTTGAAAGCCAATTCATTTAGAAAGGATGAAGTAGAAGTCAAAATTCAAGAGTCAAAAAAAGAAATGCTTGTATATGTCCAAACAGCTGTATTTCTCAAAATACTTGAAAAGAAACAAGATGAATTTTGAGTGTGGTAGTAACTAACATGTGAACAAGAGGATGGAGCTTTTCATGTGTGAGTAATCTCGGCTTGGACTCTGTATTTACGTGCTGGTGTCTTCCTATGCACTTTCAGGACGGGATACGGCATAATGGTTTTCTTTCTGTGAATGTGGAAACTGGCTATAATATTCATTTCCCTTTGACTGCTGGGATGTTTTGCCAATCAATTTTGAAAACAGTGTACTTTTAGGAGTCCATTGGTGTCTTATGAGAAAATACTTTCCTAATGGTGTGAGATTTAAACAATCAATCATAAAACTTTAATCTAAGAGGCTCTAAATAAAGAATACAGCCTAGGCCAGAGGCAACAATATATATATATGTATATATGTCTGTTCTCTTACTTGCGTGGGGGTAGCTGGTCACTTAGCGACTGCTGTGTGGCCCTGAGGTAGCTCTGACGACGAGCAGCACTTTTGGGCGAGGGTTTAGGGCTTCCTTCGGAGTCGTCACTGTCTTCCATGTCTCCCATGGCCTTTACATAGCTACCACTGCGCATCCGCCGACATGGGATCTCATTAAAACCCGCACTGCGACCTAATGAGCTACTCCAATCCCCCTACAGGGATCATTGAAGGGATAAAACACAAAGTCTTGAGTTATTTTTTGCAACTATGTTATTCACATATTAATTTTATGTGACAACTTACATAAACAGTAAAGCCTTGATTAAGGTAATATGTACCAGTAAATATTGCAAACGTATTTACACCCCTCAAACTTTCTTCTATTTGTATACAACAATCATCAGTGTATTTTAATGGGATTTTTTCTGATAGTACAATGTTAAGTAGTGCCTAATTGTGAAGCAGTAGGGAAAGAATACTTGGTAATTCAGTTTTCTAAACAAGGTCTAAAAAAAGACTGATTTCAGTCCCCCTGAGTCAATACTTCTAGAGCAGCGGCCTCTAACTCCAGTCCTCGAGAGCTGCTTCAAAACAGCTTAATCAATGAATGCCTCATTACCAGGCCAAACTTGATGGCATCCTGAAGAGTTAATTCAATCATTTGAATTAGCTGTGACGGAGCAGGGATCATCCAAAAGCTTTACACCTACAGCTTTTTTGGGCTGTGTCTCTACCTGGTGTGCCCATTCTGCCTTGCAAACCAGCTCACTCTCAGTCAGACTTGATGGAGAGCATCTGTGAACATCAGTTTTTAAGTCTTGTTAGAGATTGAATTTGGATTTAGACCTTGACTGGGCCATTATAATACATGAACAGGCTTGGATCTAAACAATTCCATTGTAGCTCTGGCTATTTGTTTAGAGTTGATGTCCTGCTGGAACGTGAACCTCTGCCCCAGCCTCAGTTCTTTTACAGCCTCTAACAAGTTTACGTTCTTTCAGCTGTTAGGCTGGAGATCTCTGCAGAGTTACCATAACCCTCTTTGGTTGCTGATCAATGCTCTACTTGCCTTGCCTGTTAGTTTAGGTGGATGCCCATGTCTTGGTCAGATTGCAATTGTGACAAAGTCTTTCCATTTATGGATAATGGATTGAACAGAGCTTTGTGAGATGTTCTAAGTTTGGTACATTGTTTTGTAACCTAACACTGTTTTAAACTTCTCAACAACCTTCTCCCAGAACTGTTAAATTCCTTAGTCTTCATGATAGTGTTTGTACATTTATGTTCCCTACAAAACCTCTGAGGCCTTCACAGAGCTTTTGCATTTATACTGAGATTAAATTACACCCAGGTGGACTATACTATTAATTAGTTAGTAGAATTCTGAAGGCAGTTAGTATCATTATGAAGATACCTGACTACAAATGCACTTTAGATTTAATGTAATGTAATTTCCCTCTCACTTTATGGTTATGCAATCCTTTGCATTAGTCTATCACATACAATCCCAATAAAATACATTAAAGTATGTTGCTGCAACATCACAAAATGTAAAAATATTTCAGGAGATTAAATACCTTTTTACGACTTTGCAAACTTACCCTGCGTGCAACCTGCAGATAGTTACAAGTTAACTCCTGTTGGCAGGACTTGGACTTGAGCATTGACCTGTCCAGAGTAGTTGAGCCCTTCTGAAGCACCTGTCTTGGTTGGCCCATCGTCAGTGTGGACCAAGACCCTCCTTTCACATACTCGGCATCATTTATCAGCATCCCTACTGGTCCACTAAGTCCACCACCTCCTATATCCCCTGGACCAGGAAGTGCAGGATATTTCATGTCATTGCTGCTTTTAGAGGAACTGATTGTGTTATAGCCACTGTGGATGTATTTACTCTGACCACTTAGGGTTTCGTGACCACTAGGACGCCCCAGGGTCATCATGGTCATAGTATTATGGTAGCTGCTCAAATCACTGCTGTCCAAATCATCTGAGCTCCAGTACCCTGACATGTTGGATCTTGGCCGTCTCTTAGCAGTTGCCTCTGACTTTGTAACACGATCTTTACTTTTGGATCTGCGATTATGCTTCCCTCCGTCCTCAGTGCCAGAAGAAGTGCCTCCACCGCTGCCAGTAGATCTTCCGTTCACATTTCCCTTCATGTTGTGGCTCTCCAGCGACTGGGACTTTGCAAAGAGTTTCTGCACTGAGTGCAGCATGTAACGAATGCGACCAGGGCTGTCTGTTCGCTGCTTGGCAGCAACAGCAGCGGACGTTCGATGAAACTGCAAAGTGCTGAATCCGTCACGACCTCCTGGTAGCTGCTTCTCAAAATCCAGCAGACTGGGCGGCGTTTGATTCTTAGTAATATGGTGAGATATAGTTGCAGAGCCACTTGTAATCATAGGTGTTCTTCCACTCAGCCCTGACATGGCCATACCTGATGCCATCCCCATTGACAAAGATGTCCCCATGGTGCCTGTGCCTATCCCTCCAATACTGTCCCCAGGAGGAGAGAAATCGGACTGGTCGTAGGAATTATAGTGAATATTAGGAAAAGTGCTGCTATTGGAAAGCTGATTGTTAAGGGACAGCATGCAGTCTGCTGGAAGGGAGCCTGGATTGGCGGAAGGATAAAGGTGGGGGTCCATGGTGCCATAGTGGTCCATTGTGGGGCTAAGCAGGTAAGGGCTGCGTGGCAGTGTGCTGGTCTTCTGGTGGTAGAGAACCTCTGGATGATTAAGAGAGGGATCACAAGACTCAGACAGATGTCTGTTACGGTTGGTCCCCAACCCCTTCATGATGGCAAGGAGGCAAAACCCTCTAGAAGACCTCCAAACCAAGTGGAGAGAACAGACTGCCTTCAATGTGATTCCTAGAACAGAGAGACAAACATAGTAGAAAGACAAAAAAGTCAGTTAAATATGTACAAAAACATCATCATACATGTATGTAAGATTACACACAAAACATGTCCACTTACCAACTAAACCAGACAATACAACACAAACAGGCAAATACACAAGTTTTCACTGCCTCCCACTGCAACCCCTTGTTCTAATATGCTGTAAATATATGAAAAAACATGTGGAACAAGGACGGGCTGTAACCAGTGGGTCATTGAATATATTACAGCTAAGAGAACAATTGCCGACAGACACTCCTCCGTATTTATGCATGCCATAGCAGCAGCAGCCATAGAACAAATGCTTTCTTTTCTCAGGCTAATCACATTCAGAAATACAAGAAACAATGAGACAAACATTTATCGTTTCACAATATTTCCATTCCCACAAACACGGTAGATCACAACAGTCTCAAATATGTGGGCTCACATATTATGCAAACAAAGAGCAGAGATTTGATAAGGCTTAAAATTAATTCACACTTAAGTTGTAGCATGTATCTTATCCAGGTCATTGATCCCTGGTTCTTTTTCTCTCCCCCCATCTAATAGTTATCCTTGGCATAGTGATCAGTCTCCTGTTGTATCTTTGCATGGTGAGCCAAGGATGATGAGCAGACCACATGGTGAAACCAGCAAAGAGGATTTGACCAGTGGGTGGTATATGGCTGGCATTGGCATCTAAATCACCCAGACTTCCTGGTCAGGCTGTGCCAGTGCCCTGCCTGGTGGGGCACAAGGACAGGGTTTCCTACCATGCAACATGACACATAGTGGTCAAAGGTCATCATTTTAGAGACGAGGGGAGGTGATAAACTCTTTCAGCAATTAAAAATAAGGTAATGAATAAAAGGAAGTCTAATAACTTTTAAATATTGTCTAGTTAGATTTGAGGTAAAACAGATTTTTTCAGGTTTGTGAATAATATGTCAATATTAATATACATAGTGAATACATTTCAGTACATTTATCATTTCCATTGGACTAAAGGAGAGTTTTAAAATCTACAGCTATAGCTGTGGCTGACATAAAATTCATGCTAGATTCTCTAAATTGCTATAATCATTTATTATTTCTGTATTGAAAGGAAGGGTAAAATTGCCAATGATGCTTAAAGTTAGCATAAAATTTACTGCTTTGCAATGGGATTTTAATTAAAACACCATTTCCGTGGTTCTTAAGGTACCTGGACTCAATTCAAAATCTGAAACACTTAAACTGGTCAAACCTGAACTGGAATATTCCACACTATTTATTAACCCTATTACTATTTTTAAAATCACACAAAATGGAGCAATTTCATTGCAGTTTTAGCAATGGAATCATTCTTCCATTCATCCATAAACATATATAGTTTATGTATCTGTTTAACAAATTACATTCTGTTAAGCTATGCAGTGCCAAATTACAGCAACATCACCACATAATCGTATTTCAGTCATATTCTCATTCATAGATGATTAAACGGAAATGTAACGTAAATTTGTCTCTAATTATAAGCTATATTTTCTGTTTAGTTTCGTGTCAGTTTTTCTTTCAATCAAATAGAAAATCACTTCGAGTTAAATAATAAATAGTGTTTATAAAAATTTTATCAATATTGCTCTGTTGCGTGAATTAGTTTTAAACTGCTTTCAAGATTTGATAAATAGTACCGGAAAACATCATACGGTCTAGACTGGGTAAAATAGCTAGACTATTAGAGCCCCTACAGATTTATTTCTAATTGGAAGAAAATTAAGAAAGTGCTCAAAGACTACGTGTCATAAAGTGGGGTTTTGATGGACCAAAATGCAGGGAGGAACTCCTGAAGCTCGAGGTTTTCAGGTAAGATGAGTCTTTATTATCCATGGCAGGAAACAGACAGGGTAGCCAACACACGAGATCGCACATACACATAACACAAGGAACCAGCGGTGAACAAAGGAAACAAACGGGCTTAAATACAAAACTGAACAGCAGGGGGGACCAATGACAAACGTGACCAGACAATTAGGGGAAAACACAGAACAGGTGTGGGCTGGGGGTGCAGGGAGACAAAACTAGACCGGGTAATACACTACATTTTATATTTGGCATGATAAATCTTAATAAACCCATAAAACAGAACAACAATTTGCTGGCAATTACCAAGCAGAGACTTTTTTGCTGTGGGAAGAACCAGATATTACTTAGAATTTCACCAGTTTATTTGAATTCCCTATTATAATTACTGCAAACATGCCTGTAAAAAACTAACTTACAGAAAACTAACAAGATATGTACACTGTAAAAAAGGACACATAACCTTTCTTTTACACGGCCTGACATTAAATGAGACTTAACCTTTCCCGTTTGAGGTAAATTAGGAAATTATTAAAATTTGCAAAATGCCAAAATAATGAGAGAGAGAACTTTAAAGGGGAGTTTCTTTTTTTCTTTAAATTACAAAGTTTACATGCACTTCTTTTAAGATTTCTTTTGGGGCACTAGTGGCCTTATACAATTCAGTAGTCAGACAAGAAAGAGAGAATTGGAAGACATGCAGCACATGGCCCGAGACTGGGAATCAAACCCAGAACAACCACATCGAGGACTAATGCCTCTGCAGATGCTGCGGGTGCTTTACCAACTGAGCCACCAGCGCTCCCCTAGTGGCCTTTATTTGTTATTTTTCAAAAGTAGGCAGATGAGAAGTGGGATGGAGAGAAGGGGAATCATGCAGCACCGGTTTCTGAGGTCGGGATTTGAACTAAGGATAGCTCCGTATATAGCATGGTGTAGCGCTACGCCCCGCACTGCCACCCCTTATATACATTTCTTTAGTATTTGGTTAAATTGACTTTTACATATTATGACTTTGGTCAAATATTTTGAGTACTTTCCCACAAGCTTCTGACAATAGCTTACTGGAATATAGGCACATTCCTCCTGACAGAATTGGTGTAACAGATTTAGGTTTGTAGGCCATTAGAGCACACCTTTATAGCTCTGCATTAAAATATTATATGGGACTAAGATCAGGGCTTTGTAGGGACTTGTTTTAAATATTGGCTTTGTGGTCTTTAAGCCAATTTGTAACTAATGTGGTGGTATAATGAGAGCCATTGTCCATTTGGAAGATCCATTTTTTGCCCAAGCTTTAACATTCCATTTGAGGTTGTGACATGTTGGTTCAGTATTTACACATAGACTTTCTTCCTCAAGACTAGATCTACAGAGGATCTAGAGAAGGCATCTACAGAAGGTCCTTTGCTTTTGTTTTGGGGTTATATGTTTAGGGATGAATGAACGAATGATTCCCACATTTTTCCCAAAACACATTCATCTCTGAGTAACAGAACCCATCTCTTTCTTGATGTGTACGATGGCCAGAAATTGTTCCTTGCAATGAAGCAGACTTGTTGAGATCTAAAGTTCGATTTGTGACATCTCGCCTGATTTTTTTTAAATGGTCTTTTATTTCTTATGAAGCCACACTAGGAAGCAATGTGGTCGAGGTTGACTGGTGATTAACAGATGTTGTTATTTACTCCATCAGAAGCTTCTAAAAGGTATGAATTCATCACCTGGGTTTTCCAAGTTGTTTTCAAAGTTGTTTAAAACCATATTGATATTAGTGTATGTAATCTTCTGAATCTATTAAAGTAATAAACAATTCTTCACTATTCTGGCATTTGGAAAATAAAAATAATCTTGGTAATTCTAACTGACCTTCAGGCCAAATTCTTTATATACACTTTAAATCAGCCCAAATCAGTGCAAACGTCAGTGTAAAACCATATGAGTATTTTGTTTTGGTAAAAGAAAATGCAACAAACACTAAACAATGATAAATGTCGAACACCTAAAGTTACACTTCAGCTACAAGCCAATTTTAAGTTCAGAGAAGCCAACAGAACATTTTGTGTGTCGCCATACATGTAGAAAAAAATACACACTGCCATCTTTTGAAACCCATGTTTCAAGTTCAAGGAGGGTATTTGCAGGAATAAAATCACCTTATGAAATTCTGTCTTTCATGTCTTTATTATTAGCATGCCTCAGGCACAGACTCATTTAGTGTCATTAACGCAGCCTTTTTGAATGCCTTCTCCACTGATAGGGTCAAATCCTCTAAATCCTTTTACCAACATTGACTAACTGCCTCGCATCCCATCATGACACGCCACTCAGCTAAGCTTGGCATGGCCTCCTCAATGTGTCAACAATCCCAACTATAAATGACAGTGATAGCTTTGGTGGAGGGTGGCTCGTCATACTAGCAGAGCTAACTGCCATTTAGAAGATTTTAATGACATTTGATCTCTTTTGTTAGCTGTAGATTTTATCCTAAAAGAGAAAACAGGAGTATACAGATATTGAGACAATTTGTTATCATTTTAACAGCATTCAATATAAAATACAGATGGAATAGTCAGTTTCCTTAATATGTTTTATGTGTTAACTCACACCAGAAATTGTAGGAAGGCAATTTTAAAGCCAATTAGGTGGGAGTGCCAATTTAATGGTTCTTAATTTAATTGGATTTGCTCTGGCCCCAGACTGCAGTCTTAATTCCACTAATTTTTTGTACATTGAACGCAACCTGGGGTAAAAAAGCAGGGAGTTCATCTTTAATTAAGAATGAAACATTCTGCTAGTGTTTTCTAAAACACACATAGAGAGGATGCAGAGCGATTAACCAAAGCAATTAACCACATAATAAATAAAAAACACACTGCAGTTTACCTGCAGAAATTCTTCAGTAATATTTCTGTAATGCTGTTTGTGAGTTAGCCCTGATATATAAATTTTAATAACATCCTAACCATTGCATTTCATGTCAAGTTCATACAGTGCCTTGCTAAACACAACACAAAGTGGTCCATATTTGTGATGAATGAAGAAAAATGATTCATTGTTTTCAAAATTTCCTTTTACAAACAAAACTGAAATGTCGAACTTCCCTTTGTATTCAGGTCTCTCTGATAAAAATCTGAAAAGTCTGACAACCATTTATTTTCCCATTTGATTCCCAAAAATAAAAACCAGGGCAACTAACTTCCTTCATAAGTCACCTGAACAGTAAATAGACTCTGCCTGTGTGTAATTTATTCTCAGTATTAATCCAATTGTTCCTTGAAGGCCTCAGAGGTTTGTTAGAAAACATTAATGAACAAACAGCATCATGAAAATCAAGGAACACAGCAGACAGGTCAGGGATAAAGTTGTGGATACATAGAAAGAATGTGTTGGTTTTAAAACAGTATCCCAAGCTTTGAACATCTCACAGAGAACAGTTCAATCCATCATCCAAACACAGAAAGATGGCATAGCGCAACACAAAAACCTACCAAGATATAGCTGTCCACCTAAAATGACAGACCAGGCAAAGAGAGCATTAATCAGAGAAGCAGCCAATAGCTGTGCAGAGAGCCACAGCTCAGGTGGGAAAATCTATGGACAGATCAACTATTAGAGGTGTGCGCCCCAAATCTGGTGTTTATGACAAGAAACCCATATAGAACCCATAAGGAGACCTGTTTGCCACAAGACATGCAGGGGACACAGCAAACATGAAAGAAAGTGCTCTGAGTGGATGAGAGCAATATTTTACTTTTGGGCCTACATGAAAAACACTAAGTAGAGAGAAAACTAACATAACTAACACTGAACACACAACCCACACAATGAAACACGGTGGTGGCAGCATCATGCTATGTGGATGCTTTTCTTCAGTAGCTGTTCACAGATGCTCCCCATTTAATCTGACTGAACATCAGCTATTTTGCAAAGTAGATTGACCAAAAATATTTAGTCTCTAAATATGCAAAGCTGGTAGGAACCTTAAAGATTTAGGGTCTGTAGTAAAAGGTAGTCTACAAAGCTTTTACTCAGAGGGCTTTTTTGTTTTTTATAAAGAAAAAATAAAAAACGTAGATCATTTGGTCTATTACATAACATTTTAATAAAACACAATGGATTTGCATGTTCAGATGTGGGCACAGTTCATCTACAGTCCAAGGTATATTCCCTCTACCAGATACAATGGAAATCAGACCCAATTCATGCAAATAAGTACACAAAAAGACAGCCGGTCAGTTTGTTGTTATCTTAAGTTTTGCTGCCTTTCTATGAGGATGAAGGAGGATGTGGTTCCTTGACTCAAACCAGAAAGATTCTAAATGTCTAGCTCCTGTTTCTAGGGCATATTCAAGGCATACGTTACTCTTCAATCATACATTGTTTTACAACTAAATGAACATAAAAACTGAAATAAAAAATACTAATAAAATTGAAATAATTCTATTTGAGATTATTTCACCCTTTGTTGAGCATGTGGTTATTGTATCTCCTTACCTTGTGCACTGAGGAGCAGCCATCTGCTCCTCCAGTGACAAAAGTAGGTTTTTGGCATTAGGTCCAATTCGTGACCTTACCTCAATCTCTGTCAAAGATACAGGCAGTTCACACTAGTAGCCAGAAGAGGGCGACACACTCAAGACAAGCTGAACTGTCCTTTTACTTAAAAATGTTGACTTATTTTTGGCAATTTCCTTGTTCAACTATGAGCTCACAAAACTGTTTAGGAAAAAGTGAGAGCAATACCTTTTGAGATACAATGAAATGTTCTGCAGGGATGTCAGTGTGCGGTTAACATTTTAAGGCAAATATTCCCCAGCCATCATTTGGATTCAGGTCAGGAAGAACCTGTTTTTTTATTTTGGATAATTAGTGTTGGTGAATTTCTCTTCTCATCCTTTATTCATAAAATAGAAATAACCAGGAAAGCAATGCAAAACTGGTTTATGATATGTAAAAGTTAATGAAAATAAAACAAACAAAAATGTAATCAGGGTTTTCGAAATGAACAAGTCTTTCAGCTGATATTTTATGAAATGATTTAAAAGAAAGCAGTTTTGTTTTGTGGTATCACTGTCAAAAATTGTTAACAGATAAAAAATCTTTCCTCTATCTTTCTTCTATCTTTCAATCACAACAACTATCCTGAGCTATCTTCCTTATTTTTTACCTCTGCCTTCCTCCCTCCCTGTTGGATGGAGTAAGGGGGAGTCAGGTTTAGCCTAAACCGGCTCAGTTATGGTTGAGGTACAAACACAACCTCCATTTCTGCTACCTGTATGACACCTTCTCTTTTCCAATGGTTATAATCAGTCTGACAGAGAGAGGTATCCCGATCCTTGTGGTTTTTAGTATAACAATGACCATCAGTGGGACCCTTTGTGAGGTGCCTTGAGACGACATTGTTGTAAATAAGCGCCGTTTAACTAAATAATCTGAACTGAAACTATCTGTGTAGTTATGCTGCTATAGGCTTAGGCTGCTGGAGAACATAACGACCACTTTCACCCTCTTTTCTACATTCTCACACTACTCTCCAATTTTGCATTGTTTGCTGTTATTGCAGCTTTTAACCTTGTTCTCTCTTTTCTCTTCCTAGAAGCTACACCTGGCCTGGCTCTGTGTCTGCCTGTGACACCTTTCTGGAGAGGGGAATCGTCCGAGCTTCTGCTGGCAACAACTTAATGCTCACCCTCTACCGATGATCCACATAGCCCTGTCTTTTAATGTTTAACCCTTTCTCTCTCCTAGACATGGAAATTGTAACTAATTATATGTGCTCTCTTTCAGACTCTAACCTTGAAAACTGGCTCAGAGTTGATCTGTTCTTTCTTTCTAGGTGAAACGACTAAAGGAGCTACATCCATTAACATTTACTTTTCCTTCCCATAGAAAGGACTCCTGGATCAGTGCTTCTTTTTTCTCTTTGTGTCTCTGCTCTGTTCTCTCAAACCTCCAGCCAGTCGTGGCAGATGGCCGCTCACACTGAGCCTGGTTCTGCTGGAGGTTTCTTCCTGTTAAAAGGGAGTTTTTCCTCTCCACTGTCGCTACATGCATGCTCAGTATGAGGGATTGCTGCAAAGTCAACGCCAGGGACTGTCCACTGTCTCTACATGCTCATCCGGGAAGAGGGAATGCTGCAAGTCACTGACTGGATGCAATCTGCTTGGTTTCCTTAGATAGAAAAGCACTGTTTAATTGTTAGGATTAATTGGAATGTATGTACCTGACTGTTGTGAAGTGCCTTGAGACAACATGTGTTGTGAATTGGCGCTATATAAATAAAACTGAATTGAATTGAATTGATATAATGCTGAGTATGTACACTGAAATTCTTTGGTTGACCACGGCGAAGCCTGTTCTGAGTGGAACCTGTTCTGTTAAACCGCTGAATGGTCTTAGCCACCGTGCTGCAGCTCAGTTTCAGGGTGTTGCCAATCTTCTTCTAGCCTCAGCCATCTTTATAAAGCGCAACAATTCTTTTTTTCATATCCTCACCATGAGGTGAGCTGAGTGAAGCTGACACCCCACCTACATGAAAAATTCAGGCAAATAGGCTGTGAGGTTAGTGCTTTATTGGTGCTGTGAGAATGATCATTTGTGCTGCTATGGTTTCTAAGATATTAAAGATCATTTTTAGGTCATTCAGGTCACCATCCCCCCAGTTTGCTCCAAAATAAACCAGAGTGGTCTCATTTTTTTGTGCTTCGTTTGTGCTGGTTTGTGCTATTAAAATTTTCATTTGTGCTGCTAAGGTATATGAGATATTATTAGTTTTAATTTCGGCATTTAGACATTGATGTATGTGTATTGAGTTATTTTGAGGGGACTGCATCTTTAAACTGTTATACAAGCTGTACAATGCTACTAAAATGTGAGGGGTGTAATCACTTTTGTCAGGTACAATTCATCAGAATTCAATTGGGTTTTCTGTTTCAAGCAAAATGAGAACCATTATTTCCAGCGTTTTCCCCTTACAAATCTAACCATCCTGGGAATATTACAACCGATTCTTAGATTCTGTAAAAAAAAAAGCCTGTGTTGTCAATATTCAGGGCATCCAGATTTTCCAACCAGCTGCCAGCTTCAATATTGGCACACCCGAAGGTAGCCAGATTTAGATAAGAGACTGTGTGAAGGACATCGTCCTCTCATCTGAACATGTACATTGAGGCAGGTACTCGGGGAGAGACAGCACAGCTCAGCTAGTCCTGAGTCCATCTGCTCCATAGGCTTACAGCAATGCCCTGGAAGATAGGGGGCGGCTCCGCATGTGCCTGTTTTGCTGTGTCGAAAGGCAGTGTGTTGTACATGGCAGATGAATGCTTGCACACTAAGGGAGAGGAGGATGGGGAAGGAGTAGGTGCGAAAAAAAGCTGTGGTATATAAGGTGTGGTTTTTGATGGCAGCGGAAATGAAACAGATTTGAGAGGAAAGAGGAGGTGTGAAAATGAGTAAATGTGTTGTAAACTGTACACTGAGGAGAAGCTGGAGAAATATAATGGAGTATAAAAACAGAAAGAAGAAGAAAGAGAATAACAGAAGAGGGGTTAGCATAAACAGAGTGATGGGTGAACTTTTTTATACTTTTATTTAACAAGGGAGGGTTAAACTGAGCTTTTAGTCTTTTTGATTCTTTATGGTGTGTAAATAAAAAGAGTTTGGCATGCTGAGCAGGTTTAGATGAAATACAACCCCCTTTACGAGCAGAGTCTTCAGGTAACAGTGGCATATAAACGGAAACCTAAATCCATCTGTGCTACATTACTAATAAGAAATAGTGAACTGCATAAGTGTGTGTGTGTGCATAATGCAGCCTAACCTTGTCCTAATTACACTCTATCTATTCCATCAGTGCTGTGCTCTGGCCTATTTTCACAGCTATAAATTTATCACTCTCCCCTCTGTTGTGATAGATGACCCACTCATTTTAGCCCATCTCTGAAGACTGTGAGCCAGATAGTCAGTCGGTGGAAGACAGTGGCACCACTCCACTGCTCACAGAGGCCATGATGAAGCTTTCCATGTCCTCAGAACTATTCCTGGATTTGAACTCTGTACATTAAAGAAATATGGTGTACATTAGGGATTATTCATGTGATTTAGTTGATAAGTGAATTCTAACTTATTTGAAAAACAAACAAACAGAATAACTTATGTTGTGTAGATGATATTAAAAGGGTGATCAAAGCATTTTACATGCAATAAAACAGGGTTTTTTTTCCAGCCATGGCACATATATTGGTTAACTTGAAAAACCTGAAATTGAAAATTTTCCATTTTTGAAAGTGTACATATTTTGAAGAACAAGACATTTCATCCCTAATATAGTGTTTAATATATTCATTTTGGAAAACCTGGCATGTGTTGGTGAAATTCACAACAAAGTTCTTGTTTTAAAATTAAGATTTTGATTTAAAACGTTGAAAATACAGCAAAGGTATGTTAATGCAAAATAAAAATCTTTCTTTACACACATATTTTCATTAAATTAAGTATAAATATAAAAATATCAAATACCAATGTAGTTCTATACTACAAGTATTGTGTGCATTAATAGCATTTTAGTGTTATTTGTGCTGTAGAAACAAAATAAAGAGCAAACATTTAAAAAACAGATGATAAAAAAGTGCAATTCAGTCGCTTTGGCAGAAACAAAAATCATCCTCTGCAACATTAAATAGAACAACTAAGGCAACGCACTTATGGTAAACAACACTTAACTGGAAACATTCACCTTATAAAGTGTGCAAACATCCAAATAAAAAAATAACCCTGAAAAAAAGGCAGTATCTTGTTTTAGGGTTTCTTTTGTTTCACCTTGTTATCATCTGGCAAATTTGTGTTTTGAAGAAATTTGTCCTCCTTCTTTCTCCCGCTGCATGCAGCCCGTGTCAGTGTCTCAGCCAGGTGCACACAGTGGCACACTTGTGTCAGCCGCCATGACGCATGACGAAAACAATGAGCATGCGCTTTATATGATCATACCACCATCCCTGTATTTAGTCGCCTGCTGCCAGTGCAGTGCATGAAGAGCATCATGAGCAAGCAAAGTAGTCAAAAACAAATAACGGCTCTCACTGACTGAGACTCGAGTCCTATCGTTCAAGGTAAAGAGCCGTTCAAAAGAATCGGATCGCTCGTGAACGTCACATCACTGCAACCTGCTAACTACCAGGCACCTCACATGAAAATAAAAATGGTATCGTTTCAAAAACCATTTTTATAAAGAGAAAAGTTGCCTCCACACGAGAACATGCAGCACCAATGAAAACACTTTAGCATGTATGCCAGGCCCACTGGTGGCGCAGTGACAGTGCTACAGAAACGCATCAAAACCAGTTGACAAAAACACCTGACATGCGCAGACCATTCATCAGAGGTAAACACAGCAACATGTCAGCAAATAAGAACAATCAAGCTTCGAAGGAGAGCTTTATCTGCACTCATGATAAAGTCATGGCTGTAGGAGAGTAGAAGTAGATTTGGCTACCAAAGCCAGTATTTGCCTTAGTATGAATGCAGCACTGAACGACGCCATGTTTGTTGTTCTTGTGAGAGTGAGCCTTACCGGGCCTTACTAACTAAGTGCACAATAGCACAACAGGTCCCACACTGTCATTATTAAACAAACAGGAATGTCATTAGGTTACCGTAACTCTGATGAAAGCAGAAGATGTCTCAGATTTTATGTCTCAGGTCTTTTAGTTTGGCTTCACCTCTGTTTAATAAATAACAGGATCTGTTTTGTGGTTTTGTAAACAATTTTGTAAAAGATTTTAGATGCTGCTGAAGACCACTTCATTTTTTATCTGCTCCTGACAGAAAATTCTAGACTTAGTGACAGATGTGGTGCCTTGAATTTGGTGGTGCTCATCATATCGCCTGCAAATGTTGAATGTGGGGATCGATTTGGTAGCCTCCCTCCTGTCAAGACCCCACAAGCCAGGTTGTGACAAGAAAAGAGAAGAAATCCCGGTTTTAGCAGCCAATTAAATTATTATTATTATTATTTTTACATTAAGTTTGCCTGAATTTAACTAATAATAATTCATATCTATGATGGAACCCTTTAGTAAATCACTGGTGAAGGTTGTGAATGTTACTGAAAAAGGGAATTTACAAATGTTGTATGGTATAAAACTGAACCAAGCCAAACTAACTGCCTGGGCTGACTGCTATGCGGAGAGCAAGGAAAGCCGAAGGTAAAGAGAATGAGAACATTGGGTCCTGGCGATTCCAGTCAGAAACTAACTCCAGAACATTGCCACTTCACCTGATAGACAGAATGCCAAGACAGGTGAAGCCAGGAGTGGTTACAATTTGGAGCCAAATCAAATACATAAAGATGTTCCTTAAAAGAGGGTGTACTTTCTAATCACAACAGTTTTCATAGTCTCTGTCTTAAAGGCAAGATCCTAACCTGTAAGCATTGAAATATTATCTAATAGAATTTTTTAAACAGTTCACATTCTGAATAATTTGGCGAGAAATGGAGGTGATCTTCCAGAAACGGAAAGGAAAGTCAACCAGATTACAGGTCTTGATAAAAACTCCCCAGCTAAATATAAAATATTTAACCAAGACCTTTTAGGTATAATGCATTTTTTGGCTTCTGTCCATGCCTATGGCTTCCACCAGTTCTGTTGCAAAGACTGCTAAAATGAAAAAGGACAACCAAATATTAAGTAGTATAATAATAATAGCATGTCACCTTTTCTTTTATAATGACAGTTAGTGAACATGTGTTAACCATTTTGCTAACTTTGATATAAAGAACTCTGAGTAGTTTTCAAGAAAGTTTAGCACCTATAAAAGATTACTACTTTTCCACGGTACACTCTCCTTGCCCTTTGCTCTGTTGTGTGGCTATTGTAGATATCTCCCTACATGCGTTTGTACTACCAAACATGGATGCAGGCCTTTATTTTAATGCAGGTTGTACATCATAAAATGATAATTCAATTTTCAATTCAATTCAGTTTTATTTATATAGCGCCAATTCACAACACATGTTGTCTCAAGGCACTTCACAACAGTCAGGTACATATATTCCAATTAATCCTAACAATTGAACAGTGCAGTCGGAGTTAGCTTTTTATTCAAATTGGATAAAAGGTTTTTCTATCTAAGGAAACCCAGCATAACAATAGGTGTTTTAGTCTAAACTGTGAGCAAGCTAGCTCGACCGAAAACTGAGAAGTATGAACACTACAGATCCCTGCTGCAATGGCCCTGTGGCAGAATGAAATGACAAGCTTAAATTTAAATGCAACACATGACGCAGACACAGGGCTGTAGATTTAGTATTTTACACTGTGTGTACATTTTTGTAGGGGGATCTCTTCAGTTTGACTGATTTGTGCACTTGCAAACACAGGCATATTTAAAATATGGCCAAAAAGTAGATAGTAGGATGTTAGTTGCTAAAATACTAAAAATGAATGATTAACTTGATGCCACACCCTACATCGACCCACATGGAATCTTTAGGCCCAGTAACTCTATATTCTTTTATGATGATTTTATACATGCAAATAAGAAGAAGGGCATCTCTCACTGACTGCTGTGCACAGCAAGAGGCAGGGAGGGTTGTGTGCTACAGCTGCGGCCACTGTCTGTAGTTTCTGGGCAAATCCAAATGACTAATGCAAGCAGACAGAGAGACGTGCATGCCCACACTCAGGAACCAGCCTGCTTTATGTTAATGCACATATATTTTTTCCCAGCACAAAAACAGCTTATAAACATTCTCACACAGATACCTCTCCTCCGCACAAAGTGAAGATCCACTTCAAAGACCAAACAATTCAAGCATTATCGTTCATACTGCAGCCTTCACTTGAAACGTCTCTTTGATTTCAGCTCATCGCGTCTAAACAGAGCTGAAGGTTATTTGGTAAGTGTTATTAATGCAAGATTCAACAGAAGAGATCTGCCTGAACATTTGTTCAGTTTAATATTTTAATGTTTTGGGGGGATTTTTAAACAAAAAAAAAGAAAGCCTTGGAAAAGATTTATTTAATTATTTTTGTGAAATCCCATTTTGTCCGACAGCTGTCGCACAGAACATGTGTCAGTATTAAAGCTGCAGTCTTTTATGATCAACCGCAGCACAGACCAGGATAAATCCCACCAGGATAAGCTTTAAACCCTTAAAAACGTCCTTGGCTTGACACACAATCGGCTGCTAGCCCTTGGTTTAAGACAAGTCACTTCCAGTTGGAATGGGAAGGGTCACTAGAGGGTTAGACATAAGGAAAAAGGGTTTTCAGTAGATGGCATGTAGGTCAGAGATGCAGTCATGTGTCAAAATCCTCACAGTGATGTCACAGTAATACCCTAATGGCTATCTGTCAACTTAACATGTATATTGCAAAGAGTTACGTCACTGCCTTTTGATAACAGATTTCCAACAGGACCGGTGGAGACGGTGACTGTATATATGAGTTAAAATGCATTCAGTTCTGAGATTTAAGATAGACGGTAGCAGCAGCCTTGATACAAGTGTAGCTGTTGTCAAGGTTACTTACAACAGAATGTTTGAGATGCCCGATCCGATCCCAAGTAACTAATCCGTTTAAGGTATTTTGAATTGTTATGTTTGTGAGTCCCTGACTAAACCCAATTCCACATACCTATTGTTGTTCTGTCAGTGATTTTATGTCAGCTGCAATGCCAGCAAGCCGCAAATTATGGTAACAGTTAGTTACAATTACTGTGTTTTCCTGTGTACGGCTTGCAAACTAGCCTCATAGGCCGACCACATTATTTTATTGATACAACACATTTGTTGTAGTGTCTTTCACCCCATACAATATGTTCACCATGAAAGAGAGATTGCATTGGCTGCTGCAGCTTGTTGTCTGTCTATGTCATGTGGCCAGCACTGCATGCTAGGCTCAGTTATATCTTGGTGTTGAGGAGAGCTACAACAGAGCAGCTAAACAGCAGCTCTTATATTCAACGTTGGCCGAAGAAAAGAACTACGTTCATAAAGCAGGAGAGCATCTTTTTTTCTACTACACTGAAAATATGTCACAACAGTCAAATCAAGATATGGAGTAAACATTTTAGCGTTAGCCTAGCACAGCAGCAAACAGCTCAATATAAAAAAACATCTTCAGATGTAAGGCATGAGTTTATTTTAAAAGCAAAGAGCAAACTTTAAAAAGACTTATCTTAATGTAGCATCAGGCTGGGACTTAGTATCTGCAAATGATTAACCATAAATGATTTATATCTGGATTAAGAATCAGAATCAGAATCAGAAAAGCTTTATTGCCAAGTACGTTTTTGGACATACAAGGAATTTGTTTTGGCGTAGTCGGTGCAATACAATACAAATTAAACAGTATAAACATATCCACAATATAATATAAATATATGTGCACAGTTTTAAGTGAGTGAGAGTAAATATAGAGCAGTATAAGATGCAAGAGCAATACAACAGTGCAGGTGATCATTGTGCAAGTATGGCAGTGCAAGTAAAGCAAGAGTCCAAGCTGAGCGTTAATGTAACGCATAGAGTTACAAGTTACGGGTGTCCTGTCAGCAAAAACAGGGGGGGTGTGGGGGAAAGGGAGAGTGTCAGGGTGGTTTCCGGGCTTTGTTAACCAGGCTGGTGGCAGATGGGAAAAAACTGTTCTTGTGGCGTGTGGTTTTGGTCCGGATGGACCGCAGCCTCCTGCCAGAGGGGAGAGTCTCAAAGAGTCTGTGACCAGGGTGGGAGGGATCAGCCAGAATCTTCCCTGCCCGCTTCAGGGTCCTGGAGGTGTACAGTTCCTGGAGCGACAGTAGACTGCAGCCAATCACCTTCTCAGCAGACCGAATGACACGCTGCAGCCTGCCCTTATCCTTGGCTGTAGCAGTGGCGTACCAGATGTTGATGAGGTGAGGTGATGGACTCAATGATGGCTGTGTAGAAGTGCACCATCATAGTCTTTGGCAGGTTGAATTTCTTCAGCTGCCGCAGGAAGAACATCCTCTGCTGGGCTTTCTTGATGAGGGAGCTGATGTTTGGCTCCCACTTGAGATCCTGGGAGATGATGGTTCCCAGGAAGCGGAAAGATTCCACAGTGTCAATTGTGGAGTCACAGAGGGTGATGGGGGCAGGTGGGGCTGGGTTCTGCCTGAAGTCCACAACCATCTCCACTGTCTTTAGAGCATTGAGCTCAAGGTTGTTCTGGCTGCACCAGTCCAACAGATGGTCCACCTCCCATCTGTACGCGGACTCGTCACCATCAGAGATGAGTCCGATCAGGGGGGTGTCGTCCGCAAACTTCAGAAGCTTGACAGACTGGTGACTGGAGGTGCAGCTGTTGGTGTACAGGGAGAAGAGCAGAGGAGAGAGAACACAGCCTTGGGGGGAACCGGTGCTGATGGTCAGGGAGTCAGAGACGTGCTTCCCCAGCCTCACGCGCTGCTTCCTGTCAGACAGGAAGTCAGTGATCCACCTGCAGGTGGAGTCGGGCACACTCAGCTGGGAGAGCTTCTCCTGTAGCAGAACTGGGATGATGGTGTTGAAGGCAGAGCTGAAATCCACAAACAGGATCCTGGCATAGGTTCTTGTGGAGTCCAGGTGCCGGAGGATGAAGTGAAGGGCTAGGTTGACTGCATCATCTACAGACCTGTTGGCTCTGTAGGCAAACTGCAGGGGGTCCAGGAGGGGGTCGGTGGTGTCTTTTAGGTGTGAGAGCACAAGGCGCTCAAAGGACTTCATCACCACAGAGGTCAGGGCGACGGGTCTGAAGTCATTAAGCCCTGTGGTCCTTGGCTTCTTGGGAACAGGGACGATGGTGGAGGACTTGAAGCAGGCTGGCACATGACATGTCTCCAGTGAGGTGTTAAAAATGTCTTTGAAGACTGGAGACAGCTGATCAGCGCAGTGCTTCAGGCTGGCTGGTGAGACAGAATCCGGTCCAGCAGCTTTCCGGGGGTTCTATCTCCTGAAGAGTTTGTTGACGTCCCTCCCCTGGATGGAAAGAGCCGTCCCCGGCGTGGGTAGGGGGCTGGTGGGGGGGAACTTCAGGGTGGGGGTTGGAGGTGCTGAGACCCCTCTTGAAGTTGGGGAGGTGGGGGTGGTGGATTGTGGCTGCAGCTGTTGGGGGGCGTCGTGGGGGATGGTTGCAGGACTGTCCCTTTGTCTTTCAAAGCGGCAGTAGAACTCGTTCAGGTCGTTGGCGAGGCGTCGGTCGTTGCTGGAGTGAGGGGCTTTCGGCTTGTAATTGGTGATTTGCTTGAGCCCTTTCCAGACAGACGCAGAGTCGTTGGCTGAGAACTGGAACAGAAACATCCTGATCAGGATGTCCCTAATGAATCTCTTAAACAACCTGTGACACCTGTAAGTTTAAGTACCATAGTGTACTACAAATACGGTACTATATACAAGTCATAAAGATGAACACCTGATAATTTACACCAGAAAATATTTTTTCCTATAAATTATGTCCAAAATCAATTGCTAATGGGTTTGTTAATTACCTGTTTAGACAGAGTATTTGCTAAAAAAGAACTTTGGATCCTCACTCGTTTGTAGAATCATGTTGGAACTTTTTATTTAAATGTACAAAATGCAGCAGAACCTGTAAGCCAGTTAAGACAGTCTAAAGGGTAATTTTCAAACTCTACAGAATATACAGTATCAATTATAACCTGACAACCTGGGTGGTCTATTTAAGATGCATAACTTTCTTCTTCATTCTGCATATCAACTCTGCTACTACTGCTCCTTGCCGGTTACCTGCCTGAATGCCTGCTTCTCTTCTGCTCCTGGTTAAAAGGTCAGAGACGCTCCCATCACTCTCTGGCAGGTTGAGTAACATATTTCAAAAGAGGTATGACCTGATGCCAAACACAAACTATCTTCTTCACTAAATACCTGTACTGAAATTAACTTTGCCTCATTTTGTAAATGTAAAAGTTGTACAAGACAAAATTATTTTTCAAATTATTTCTATATAAAATATAGATTATTAAAGATTGTAATATACTTCCATTAAAAGTTTGTCATCATATCATATGATCCCACTCAGGTTGCAAATATAATCATAATCTACTGATTGGAAGATAATTTGAGAAAGTCTCATCATGAAAAACTTAATGGCAAACCTTCCCATTATCATAACTTAATGAAATGATAAAGCACATTTAAAATGCTGGCACCCTTAAGTCTTGAGCTTTTGGAAGATTTTTTTAGATCTAAGTCTGCAAACACAAGAATCTGTTATAAAGAAATAAGACAAATCAGCCAAGCTTTAAAATATGTATGTCATAAACCTGGTTTAAAAAGATTTGATCAAACCTTTGAGGCATAGGCAGTGATTTTGAAGATCACCATCTAGTCTGTTTGGAAGTGATTAATCAACAATTGGAAACTAACACCAAAAAGAGGAGTGCTGCAGGTGATGCAGAGGTTACTTCAAAATGCCAAATTGCTCACTGTAAAAATGTTAATGTTAGCAGTTTTTGAATAGATGCAAGCTAATGAGAGCAACGCTGAAAGGGAAGCTTTTGTTTGGTAAACATTTCATAATGACCCAATGTAACCTAATGACATTTTAGACAATGATGTCTTTGAATACAAAAAATGAAAGAAGCCACAGCAGATATTACAGTTCAGCCAGAGGGGCACAGATCTATGAGCCACATCTTTCAGTTGGTTATCAAATTGTCATGAGGCTTAGTCATCACAGAGCATCCTTGGAAATCTATACCCCAGTCATTTGACCTCACAGTATCACAAAGATCAAATTCATTTTTTACAATGATACTCAAGATTCTTTGGTCAACTTGAAACTCACTTTCTGAAAAGACTAATTGATTTCTACAACTATCTCCTTTCTCTCTTGTTATCCATCCTTTACCATGCATACATTGTCAATTATTTTATATAATGAAGTAAACAGTCTGAAACTGGAGTAACATAAAAGCTGTTACTTCGACATGGGTAGGTGAAATGGGTCTATTTATGTGTCAGTACCTGTGGAGTTTAGGATTTGACACACTCCCTCAGGGCTTGAATGCTACTGACTCAATACACAGAAGAAAACACAAAAATAGTCCAATTATTCTACATCTAACGTGCTGTCTTTAAACTGAGTGACACCACAGCCATGTCCAGTTTAAAGATTGCATCACCTAATGCACACATTGTTGTACTTCATCTGCTTTTCAGCCACACAGTCCTTAGCTGTGCAAGCAGAATAGTTATAGAAACTGTGTAAGTTTTGCTACTTCGAATTGTTTTACTGGCTGTCAAACATGCATAGCGGAGAGGAGATGGATTCTGTAACAAAAACTTGGCTTTTTAGATTGGCAAAATCAGCAAAAAAGCAGCTACACTTAGGAAAACTAGTCTGTCACAGCCGCTAACTTAGTACTTCTGATGTTTCTCAGAGATCTTTTAATGAAATAATGACGTTGTTCTATGTAAAGAGCTCTATGTCCCTTTATAGCAGAATAAAACACTGACAACTAAAGCAGATGACACCTTTCAGGCTGTGGCCAGCGGACCTTTCTCCTCAGTTATGTTTGACTCACTGGATTTTTAAGAAACAGGCCTATCTATTTAGTCTGGTATTTCGCTAGGTTTCATTAGAATTTAGCTATATCTCTTACTTCGTGCTTGTTTTTATTTTTCATTTTATGTCTATTCAGCTTTAGCGCACATGTTTTTATGTTCTTTATCTCTTGTGATCTTTATGTCTTGTACAGCGTTTTGAGACTTTGTGAAAGAGCTGTGTAGTAAATAGAATTCACCCATGTGAAGGCAATAGAAGTTTCTTGAGAACATTGGGGATCTAACAACATTACTAACACACCAGACAGCTCCGTGATAAAGTTGTGGAGAAGTTTAAAGCAGGCAAACATTATAAGAACAATATAAAAATATTACTAGTATTTTTTCGTCATTCTGTTGTGGAAATTATGGCAATTATTCCATGAAAATGGAATCCATTTGGAAGGTCCAAAGAGCCACTTTATGTCCCCGAACCACAGGTTGCAGACCATTGCCCTAACCATGCAGCCTGACCTATGATGGGAAAGTTTAGATCAAAGCAAATTCATATGCTTGAATTGCCCAGACAGTTAAAGCCCAGACATACTGTATGTCCCCTTGAGAATTTGTAGTAGGACCTAAAATGTAATGTTCACAGACACTCTCTGTCCAATAAGGCAGCTTGAGCTTAGAAGAATAGGCAAAAGTTGAACTCTCTAGATGTGCAAAGCTGGCAGAGCCATACCCCAAAGTGTGCAAATTATTCAGGAGGTTGAATGTGAATGCTTGCCAACTTTATTATTTGTAAGAACTTAAAGCCTTTTTTTTTTGCCCTACTGTTTAAAATTTTGGCCTAATTTGTGTTGGCCTATTACATTATATCCAACAAAACATATTTAAGTTTTTTTAAATTTGTTTTTGTTGTAATGTGACAAAAAAGTTTGAATACTTTTCCAAAGCAAGGAATTTATCCATATGACTTTTTATGTTTTGAGTTAACTGAAAAATCATATATGTCAGAAGAAGGTACTGATTTTATCTGGAAAAGAAGCCAGCCTTTCATTTTAGATTTTAGGTTTGACAAACATGAAACAGTAAAAAGTAAAATGGGGCTTGGAAATGCATTTTAACCCAGAGAATACAATGATAGACCAACATGTTCTTCAGAAGTGATCTATACAATGGTTGGACAATGAGAGCACTCCAACACAAAACATGTCTCCAGTTTTACTTCTTACTGGTTCACTCTTGACAGGTTTTGTAATGTAACAGGAAGAGCACTTTATACTGCAGCAGACAAAATATGAGCAAACAGAAGAAGCTGTCCGCTGTGATTCAGGGGACCTGCCCAAGTCTCATTCTCTCTGGTTGAAGACAGCAAACAGAGAGAATCAATCACAGCCATCCAGCTTTGCCCAGCTCTCTTTTCAGCATTCTGATTCAGAGACCTCAGCTTTGATTGTAATGTTTCATCATTATTGTGGAAACATCCTTTCGGGCTGTCCTTTCAGTGATCTGACTAACCCTAGGCAATCGCTACTTGTCTCACTTTGACCTAAAAAAGGAAAATATGAAATTAACCTGCAGCACTGAATGTTGTATGCTTAATGCGTTATCAAGCTGCTCATGTGCAGGGCTACTGTACAAAGGCAAGTGTCAAATGCAACCCCCAGATCCAAATCGAACACCTCTAGCATGTTCTATAGTGAGCGTGACGACTGCTTCATACTCTCATCTTCCACCCAGGAGCGTGTGGGACTGGAGGCCAGTTACTGGAGCTTCCTGTTATCACCAAACTGCAGCATCACAGCTGGTAGTGCCCCTTATTATGGAGAAAAATGGTCAACGTGATCACACATGAGTGAGCCTGCAGTAGTTGCTGTTCAAACAAAAGAGTGTATGAATGTCAGCTTAATTTGTATACTAAGGCCTCTACATGTACAGGTCCTTCTCAAAATATTAGCATATTGTGATAAAGTTCATTATTTTCCATAATGTCATGATGAAAATTTAACATTAATATATTTTAGATTCATTGCACACTAACTGAAATATTTCAGGTCTTTTATTGTCTTAATACGGATGATTTTGGCATACAGCTCATGAAAACCCAAAATTCCTATCTCACAAAATTAGCATATCATTAAAAGGGTCTCTAAACGAGCTATGAACCTAATCATCTGAATCAACGAGTTAACTCTAAACACCTGCAAAAGATTCCTGAGGCCTTTAAAACTCCCAGCCTGGATCATCACTCAAAACCCCAATCATGGGTAAGACTGCCGACTTGACTGCTGTCCAGAAGGCCACTATTGACACCCTCAAGCAAGAGGGTAAGACACAGAAAGAAATTTCTGAACGAATAGGCTGTTCCCAGAGTGCTGTATCAAGGCACCTCAGTGGGAAGTCTGTGGGAAGGAAAAGGTGTGGCAGAAAACGCTGCACAACGAGAAGAGGTGACCGGACCCTGAGGAAGATTGTGGAGAAGGGCCGATTCCAGACCTTGGGGGACCTGCGGAAGCAGTGGACTGAGTCTGGAGTAGAAACATCCAGAGCCACCGTGCACAGGCGTGTGCAGGAAATGGGCTACAGGTGCCGCATTCCCCAGGTCAAGCCACTTTTGAACCAGAAACAGCGGCAGAAGCGCCTGACCTGGGCTACAGAGAAGCAGCACTGGACTGTTGCTCAGTGGTCCCCATGGTATCACTGTGCTCAATTGGCCTGCCAACTCTCCTGACCTGAACCCCATAGAGAATCTGTGGGATATTGTGAAGAGAACGTTGAGAGACTCAAGACCCAACACTCTGGATGAGCTAAAGGCCGCTATCGAAGCATCCTGGGCCTCCATAAGACCTCAGCAGTGCCACAGGCTGATTGCCTCCATGCCACGCCGCATTGAAGCAGTCATTTCTGCCAAAGGATTCCCGACCAAGTATTGAGTGCATAACTGTGCATGATTATTTGAAGGTTGACGTTTTTTGTATTAAAAACACTTTTCTTTTATTGGTCAGATGAAATATGCTAATTTTGTGAGATAGGAATTTTGGGTTTTCATGAGCTGTATGCCAAAATCATCCATATTAAGACAATAAAAGACCTGAAATATTTCAGTTAGTGTGCAATGAATCTAAAATATATGAATGTTAAATTTTCATCATTACATTATGGAAAATAATGAACTTTATCACAATATGCTAATATTTTGAGAAGGACTGTATGTGTGATTAAAGAGCGTACAGGAAATATAAGTGTGCACTCCCCTATAAAAATGACATTTCTCCCTGCAAAAATAAAAAATCTACAACACCTCAGTTGCATAATAGGTCACACCCTAAAACTAACATTTTGTTTAAACTGTCTTTTGATTAAGTTTTAGCATTTGTTTGGCGATGAATCATCCCACATCTCAAGCCAAAGTTCTCCAGATATGTCAGACATCTCTTGTGCAAAGCCAGATTCATGAATGGACTCAGTGATGTTAAAAAATACTGTCCCTCAGGTTTCTAGTGACTCTTGGAAGGTTTTGTGTTTAAAACTGACTGGTACTTAAAATCTTTCATGCGTTCATCCACCTTGACAGAAAGTCCAGTTCTTTAATGCTGCCATCACAATGTTACGCTGTGGGTATGATGCTCTTTTTATGATGTGCTATGTTGGTTTTGTGCCAAACAAACCTTTTGGACTTGTGGCCAAAAGTTCAACTTTGATTTATTCCACATTATTCCACAAGGTCTTGGGAGATGTCAGCCATTTCTAGATTGCTGGTACAAACAAAACACAACCAGTACTGACCAGAAGATTCCTGCAGCTCCATCAGTGTCAATGTAAGGCTCTAGGCAGTCTTCCTGACAAGTGTACAACTTGCCGTTTTAGGCCCAGTTTTGATAATGTCACTGTTGTTCCATGTTTTCTCTAATTGCTGATTGTCTTCACTATGGCAATGTACACTCACCGGTCACTTTGTTAATGCAAGTTTCAGCCAATCACATGGCAGCAACTGAATGCATTTAGGCACGTAGACATGGTCGAAATGATCTGCTGCAGTTCAAACCGAGCATCAGAATGGGGAAGAAAGGTGATTTAAGTCGCTTTGAACGTGGCATGGTTGTTGGTGCCAGACTGGCTGGTCTGAGTATTTCAGAAACTGCTAATCTACTAGGATTTTCACGCACTACCATCTCTAGGGTTTACAGAGAATGGTCCGAAAAAGAGAAAATATCCAGTGAGCGGCAGTTCTGTGGGCGCAAATGCCTTGTTGAAGCCAGAGGTCAGAGGAGAATGGCCAGACTGGTTTGAGCTGATAGAAAGGCAACAGTAACTCAAATAACCACTCGTTACAACCAAGGCATGCAGAAGATCATCTCTGAAAGCACAACATGTTGAACCTTGAGGCGGATGGGCTACAGCAGCAGAAGACCACAACGGGTGCCACTCCTGGCAGCTAAGAACAGGAAACTGAGACTACAATTCGCACAGGCTCACCAAAATTGGATAATAGAAGATTGGAAAAACGTTGCCTGGTCTGATGAGTCTCGATTTCTGCTGCAACATTCGGATGGTAGGGTCAGAAATTTGCCTCAACAGCATGAAAGCATGGATCCATCCTGCCTTGTATCAACGGTTCAGGCTGGTGGTGGTGGTGTAATGGTGTGGGGGATATTTTCTTGGCACACTTTGGGCCCCTTAGTACCAATTGAGCATCATGTCAACGCTAAACCTGAGTACCTGAGTATTGTTGCTGACCATGTCCATCCCTTTATGACCACAGTGTACCCATCTTCTGATGGTTACTTCCAGCAGGATAACGTGCCATGTCAGAAAGCACGAATCATCTCAGACTGGTTTCTTGAACATGGCAATGAGTTCACTGTACTCAAATGGCCTCCACAGTCACCAGATCTCAATCCAATAGAGCACGGGAGATTCGCATCACTGATGCAGCTGACAAATCTGCAGCATCTGTGTGATGCTATCATGTCAATATGGACCAAACTCTCTGAGGAATGTTTCCAGTACCTTGTTGAATCTATGATACGAAGGATTAAGGCAGTTCTGAAGGCAAGAGGGGGTCCAACCCGGTACTATGGAGGTGTACCTAATAAAGTGGCCGGTGAGTGTACATATATAAAACTGTGGATTTCTTTTGTACTCTTGACTAATACCTTTGTACAGGTATGCGCTAGGGTGGCCTCAGAAAATTGGAGGAAAGATAAGAAAAGAAATGCAACAATAAAAAAAAGTAATTAGATAATTGAGCACGGAAAATGAATCGAAAAGTGGTTTGACAAAGTATTAGTTCAAGGGTGTGCATGCTGTCCTTGTTGTCAGGTTGTTGCACCTTCCAACCTGAATTGGACCGGATATGTGTCAGAACAAAGATGAAAAAAAGTTGACGTTTAACATGATCTCCTTTTCCACAAGCCAAAAATGCATTTAACCATGGTGCTTAGAATTTTTTTAACCACTTTATAAGGGACAATTACAAAAATGTATATTGTAGGTAGCGTGTAGTGCTACTAACTTTATGTTATTTTTTTTAATAGGACAGTAGATATAAATGACCGTTAATATGTAAGTAAATGGGATTATAGACAGGTGGATAATTTCTATCTAGTCACACTGGCAGGTTGGTGTCAAACATAAAAACAAGCAATAAAAACAACAACAAACAAACAAATGAGAGTATGTATGTGACAAGTGCACTTGCTTCTGAAATAACTGAATAAATATTGGTTTACTTTTTTAAGCTTGTCATTAAATTGGGAAAGTGATGAAAGGACCTTAAAAAGGAGGTGTGCTATTAGGTGGATATAATTGGTTCAAATTTCCAAACAAACACTATGAAGAACATATTGCATGTGCAGTGTTAAAGATGTGAGCATTACAGTGAGCAGTAACAAATATCAGTTTTCTACTGGTCTGGGCTTGAGAGACAGATGCTATGATAATGTGATGATAAGTTCCTGGTAGCTCTTCATGGCTAGTCAAGTCAAGTGAAGTTTATTTATATAGCGCTTTTCAGCAACAAGGCACTCAAGGTGCTGTACATAAGGAAAAACATTACAATGATAGAGAAAATCAAACGATAGAGGTAATAAAAAAAAGAGAGAATAGAATGATGGATAAGGAAATAAAAGGAAAATTGGACTGAAAACTTAACTAATAATGTTTAGATAACACATTCAAAGGCCACTCTAAACAAATAAGTTTTTAATCTTGATTTAAAGCAACTTAGGGTTTTGGCGCATTTACAGTTTTCTGGGAATTTATTCCAGATTAGTGGAGTATAAGAACTAAAAGCTGCTTCTCCATGTTTGGTTCTGGTTTTGGGTACGCAGAGTAGATTTGAGCGAGATGACGTGAGAGGTCTGGGTGGTTGATACACTGACAACAAGTCAGTAATGTATTTTGGTGCTAAGCCATTCAGTGATTTATAGAATAACAGAAGTATTTTAAAGTCTATTCTCTGAGCTACAGGGAGCCAGTGTAGGGACTTTAGAAACGGGGTGATGTGCTCCACTTTCTTAGTTCTAGTGAGGACGCGGGCAACAGTGGATCAACTGCAGCTGTCTGATCGACTTTTTAGGCAGACCTGTGAAGACACCGTTGCAGTAATCAATTCTACTAAAGATGAACGCATGAATTAGTTTTTCCAGGTCCTGCTGAGACATTAGTCCTTTAATCCCAGAGATGTTCTTTAGGTGATAGAAGACTGACCTTGTTACTACCTTTATGTGCCTCTGAAGGTTTAGGTCTGAGTCCATCACTACACTCAGGTTTCGAGCCTGACTGGTGGTTTCTAGCTGTATTAACTGAAGCTGTGTGCTAACCTTTAAACAATCTTCCTTTTGTCCAAAGATTATTACTTCAGTTTTGTTTTGATTGAGCTGAAGAAAATTTTGGCAGATCCATGCATTGATTTCTTCTATGTATTTACCCAGCGCTTGAATGGGTTCATAGTCACCTGGTGACATCGTAACGTATAGCTGTGTGTCATCTGCATAGTTATGATAACTTGCGTTGTTGTTTATTAAAATCGGAGTTAGGGGGAGCATGTAGATATTGAATACGAGGGGCCTTAAGATGGATCCTTGGGGAACGCCACATTTTTGTGGTTTCTGATGTAAAGTTACCTACTGACACAAAACAGTCCCTGTCCTTCAAGTAGGATTTAAACCAGTTGAGTGCTGTACCAGAAAAGCCAACCCAGTTTTCCAGACGCTCTAATAAAATGGAGTGAACAACAGTGTCGAATGCTGCACTAAGGTCAATAATACCAGCACTGTGGTTCTTCCACAGTCTGCATTTATATGGATGTCGTTGAACACCTTGACAAGAGCAGTCTCTGTACTGTGGTGAGCACGGTAGCCTGACTGGAAGACATCAAAGCGGTCGGTCACTGTTAGGAAGTTGTTTAACTGTTGAAACACAGCTTTTTCAATTATCTTACTGATGAAGGGGAGGTTTGATATAGGCCTGTAGTTCTGTAGTAGCAGCTTGTCCAAGTTGCTCTTTTTCAATAGAGGTTTGATAATTGCTGTTTTCAGGGCCTGGAGGAAAACACCTGACAAAAGGGACGTGTTTATTATTTGTGTTAAATCAGATGTTATTACGGGCAAAGCTTTCTTAAGAAAAGCTGTGGTTAAAACATCGAGACAGCAGGAGGAAGAGCTTAGTTGGTGTACGATTTCTTCTAAGTTTTTGTCGTGTAATTGGTGAAATTGGGAAATTTTGTTAAAATCAGTTCTAGTTGGAGACAACTTTGGTACTGGAGTTGATGTGGATGTGCTGACTGCCCCTCTGATCTTTTGGGTTTTTCAGTGAAGAAGTTAGCAAATTCATTGTAGGCCCTGGTAGAGTGGAGTTCAGATGCTACAGTTACAGGAGGGTTTGGTAACCTGTCGACCATGGCAAATAATGCACGGTCGACAGGTGATTGCAAGAATATTCTCTGAGATATCGGACACCACGTTACTGGTACCAATCATAACTTCTGTGTTTTTCTTGTTGCAGAAGTTTTTAATCCCATCCACAGCTGTGTTGCCCACTATTAGGGTTCTTGGTCCAGTGGGGCGCTTTTTCTCTGGCAATTTAGGAGAAGACTGTTTAATGAAGGTTGTTCTCAAACCTTTTATTGTTCTCAGAAAATGGATCATTTTCCTGGTTTTCATTTTGTAGTGGAGCAAATCTGTTTTGGAGGGGAATTCCATTATTTCCAGCTGTGTCACTCCTATCAGTTGTAAAGTAACTTAAAGAAAGGAGAAACTTAAACAGCTCTGTGAAAAGGCTGCTAAGTTTGATCAGGTTACTCATCTGTCTATAGGCTACTTCTGAGGAAAAACAACAGTGCGCTCATTCAGAAATGAATTCTGCTCACTCACTTGCTGTCAGATAACTGGAAGGGAACATTGTTAAGATTATCTGAAGTAAAATTCTAGGATGCCGTTATCCACATTCAGCAGCAGCATAGCAGTCTGAACAGCTAGAGTTTCAAGAAACAGATCCGCTCTCCCCATATTTGTAAAGGCAATTCATAGCAAACCTTTAAACAATCACAACCTTTGGATTATATTACTATTTCCATATAAATGACTGGTTTTATAGTAAAGACAATCTAAATATGCAGTCTGTTACCAATAATGTTCATGTCTCTGCAGCAGCAGGCACGTGGCAATCCGACATGTGATTTACAACACAAATCACGGATACATATTTGCATATTTGTATAATTTATGCATGACTGCACGAGCATATTAATAACCAGATAGTATATATTGTATCCACAACCAAGTAGGGCTCCCTGATGTTAGAAAATCATGCAGTATAAGTATTGCAATGACAATATCAGCTGTGATGAACCCACATTTTCCTCACCCATGTCTTTCTCATGTGTTATTTCAGCAATCTATGTGACCTTCAGCATATTGGGCACAGTAATCTGTGTCATGTGTAGACATTGCTACCAGACTTTATCAAACAAGTTGAATATTACATTGCCATACACATTAATCAGTACTTATTACATGCCAAACAATCCTTTGTGATATTGTGCCCAAAGATGACGACAGCTTTAAGATACAAGTAGGTACATCTGCAACAAGGGAATGCGTATCCGAGTTAAGGGAAGGCGTAACTTAAGTAAAGTGAAACATGTGATTGGAGGAGCGTCTCACCATGGACATATCTTTTGCTTATGGGCATATCTTCTGTTCAAAGCCTGATTCGATGACCATGTCACAATTATGTTTAAAGTGATTAGCTATCTTTCTAATTATATTTGTACAAGTATATAATACAAACAGAATTTTTTATATAATTCTGAAACACTGAAGAACACAATACCTTCATTCTATTCGTCATGCCGTGCAACTTCTGACAGTAAGGACAAAGAGGGAAAAACAGAGGGAAAACCAGAATGAGCCGATCAGTCTTTGTGCGGACGAAACTGCTAAACCTTCGAACCTCCCACCCATGGTCTGCAGATGCACCCCTCCCTCAAGATATGTTGGGCAACCCTAATAGTAAGTATCCTTATTTGCTTATTTTTACAGATTTTAGTTGAGTTTTGTAGTGCTCCGTAGGGGTAATCCCCCCAAAAAATAAACATTCAAACCATTAAGTGCAATAACTGGCCTATACTCTTTCTAGTTTATACACCTAAGTTAATCTCTAAGGGTTCTTTTGCATTTTTAATATCAAATACATTTCCAGACAATTCTGGACATTAACCTTCAACTTTTTTAGTAATCAACCAATAGTAATATTTTCTATTGGAATTTACAGACCTCTTATCTGTAGATTCCACAAATCATGAAAACAAAAACAAAGCTCAAATTGTCCTTTAATTTGATTATTTTAGGGTGGTATAGGGCAATTTGACTGTTGCTTTGGCATCAGGACCAGAATAAATCTGATTCAAAATTGGCAATGGACTTGGAATCCAAAAGAATCACAATTTTAGTTCGGTTGGCATTTCAGGCTGACCCAGGGCCAGTTCAACCCAAATTCAAAGTTGTCTAGAGTTCTACAACGTAGAGAAATAGCTAACTTTTTAAAACTTTAAAACTTTTGAATGAGTGTGCATTAAGTGGGTAAGTTAATAAAAAGACTACTAACAAGTAAAATGTTAAAAAAACTAATTGTGAGGACACAGAAAGAACATTCTACTACTACTACTAAAATTTTAAATTGATGTGAAATCTGCTACATTTATTATGCAGTGTTTAATATTTGTCCTTTGGAAAATAGGATAAGATCTGGAAAACCAAACATTTTTCCATACCTAATAATTTTTAAATACTTGTCCAGCCCTGAACAACGATAAAAGCCAATGCTACACTTTTTAGTATTTATATTTGATCACTTAAAGAAAGTTTCTGTTGATAGCACACCCAGACAGCACCAAGATCAATGAAGAGGGATTTTCAATCAGTTCCTAACTGATTCTTTGGTTTTCCACAGCCTATCATAGAGTAGAGATGTACAGTTATAGTTTATTGTTATCAGGGCAAACAATTATAATGATAATTGTAACATATTGTGATAATGGTTGCCCCCCCAAAAGAAAGTGACAGTATGGTTGGGATTGTTGTTTTTTCTTTTTAAAATTATTTTCCAAATGATAATTTTAATATTTTTAAGTATTTTGACTGAATGCAAGAACAGTGTTTACATTTACAGGAATTTGACTGTGTGCAGTGAAAGATGTATTGATAAAAACACTGTGGGGAATTTTGAAGTATTTTTTTTATCATTGCTTTTATTGTTATATCATTAAATACAACAAAGCTTTGTGGTTGAATTTTGAGTCCATATTGCTAATCCCCATGTTACAGTAAATGTTTTGTTCTCCCTCTGCCAAGTCCTTGCAGTGGTGAAAGACCCAAATGCAGGAAAGAGGAAGCAGGCAGAGAGGATTCAAAATAAATATTTTTATAGTAAAAACTGAAATTACATCAAAAACAATGTCCAAACCAGGATGTAACATAGAGTGAGCTAAAAACAGGTCCGACACGGTAACAGGACAATAAAAGGCAAAGTAGGGTGCATCATAGGAGGGTCAGGTACGAAACAAATGCCACCGGGAAGCATTATGTACTGGAAACAGGGATTACTGGGATAAGGACAGGACAGCCTAATTATTGGGTACCAACAGCTGAGAAGAAACCAAGAGGCTTAGGCACCTGAGAACACAGAATCACGTCAAGATGCCCTCTGTTATGTTCTGATTTTTCTGGAAGATTGTAGTGCAGAGAGACAGTTTAATTACACAAATCACAGCATTTATCTTTGTAACTTAGCATATTTTTTTACCTCATAAACAATGTTTTAAACACAAGGCAGTAAATGTGAAATCTGATTTAAATCTCGACCAGCTGCTCTCTAGTCAGCATTTACTAGAGTGTTGCAAACAGTGAGCGGTAATGTTAAATTCATGTTGAAGCACACTGTTTGTATTCTTTTCATCTCAAATTGGGCAAAACAAAAGTGAAACTAATTTAGGCAATTGTAAACATGGGGCTCACAACATTGTAATTTGTTGTTAGTCTCCATGGCCGTCCATTTCCTGACAAAAGTTGCCCTTTTGTCTAGGCCAACTAACACTTGGTTCTGAGATGGCACCAGTTTTTCGGTATCAGAGATCTACTAGTCTCTGATGCCACAGCTCCTGGAGCAGAAGCCAATAGATCTAATGTGTTATCTCAAAGACAGCACGGGCTCTGACAAATGTTAACAAGCATGTAATGACAATGCACACTTCTCTGTGGCATTAGTGGAAACCAAGACAAAACCAGGGAAAGTGAGCAATCTTTTTATTTTATTTTATTTAGTTTTTCATTCACTTGTACACCACTTTGCTTTGTGGTTTGTAAAAGGCTTTATAAATAATAATAATAATAATAATAATAATAATAATAATTTGATTGGGATAGCTTTTATTTATTTATTTTTTTAAGTGAGGTTCTTATAATAAATATCACCTACTTGGTTTAGTTAGTTTAAAATATTTAAAACAGATCCAACTGAAAATTCTCATGTGTAATGCTATTTAGCAGATATTAACCATTTTGACTATCACAAGAGGCAGTTGTTAAGCTGTTGTTGTTTTCTTAGCCAGACAACACGTGTCACTAAGCCAATTCAGCCAATCGTGTGTCTGTTGGGATAATTTTCCAACAACTAGGAGAACTGGAAAAGCACAGGGAGGTGACATCTTTATTCCACTGTTGACAGTCTGACACAAAATCCATACGTTTACTCCACCTAAGGTGGCTTTAGAGCTGATTGACGAGTCCCAGATGATCAGGGGGCCTGGCAGCCTCAACCAGTGTGACATGCATAGCAACATGGAAGTTGTTTTGCTGAGAAAACAACACACGTAACAGCAGTCTTGTCTAAAAGTGTGGAGAGTTAAGATCTGCTGGTATCCTGTCAATTTATACATTTTCAGAATGTGTTGCTTAACATTGCTAAAAGCAGCTAAAAAAGGGGCTCCCACTGTTTTTTCACTAATTGTTTGTGAATTGTCATGGCAGATTCACAATCAGTCTGACAAGCTCTTACACTTCCAACTCTGAAGATATAATCGGTTATCTACAAACTCACTGTATTATAACATAAAATTAGGCTAAATTCTATTCAAAAATCTGTCTATAGAAAAGTAATCTTGTAATTTTACCACTACGATTCTTCAAATTAATGTATTGGAGTGGCTTAGCTAGAGTCTAACAGAAAGATTATGGTGATGGCAAAGGGCCCTTCCAACCTCAAGGACTGGGAGCCCAAAACTGATACTTGTTTTAATAAAAATTATTTCAAATCTAAATTTTCCAGGAGTATGAATCATTATGGCCTTAACTGATTTCTACTACAGGGAAGGGAACTATTACTGTCAATACCTTTACAAAACTTCACTTCATAGAACCTGAAATCAGAAATCCTTTAAATTTTAGACATTAGACACTTTAACCCACTTTTTGGTTTGCAGTCCTAACCCAGTATGCTGGGTCAAAACCCTAATGTAACACTATAGTGAAAATCATCACAGGGCTGGATTAGCCCATATATGACCCAGGATTGGCCTGGGTCATCAAAATACCTCAAAATGGGTTGTTGTTTTTTTAATCTAGAACATTTTAGAGTGTACATCTCATGTAGCTCAAGCTATAGTGTATTTGAATAAATGGTTTTTGCTGTCAAAGCGCACCCACAGAAAACAAAGTCATACTAACACCTGGTAATATTTTTTGCTGTGTACTATCAGAAGTGGAGTTTAGTGCACATAATAATCTCAGTCTAAACAGTATGAAGAAAAAAATCCTCATAAACCTTCATGCTCATATCTGCGGTCCATCTCTGAGGGTTGCAGGATCTTATCATTAGAATGAGCATGACAGCACCAGTTTCCAGGCATTCAGAACCACTCGGACTAAGCTTTTAATGGAACCACAGCAGAGTCTCGAAAAATCTAATGAAAACGTCCACATCTTCATCCATTATTGATAACACCTTAAGCCTTGGTTGCACTCGAAATGACAAACCAGAAGTGGGAAAACCATAGCATAAGATATAAGAAAACATTTGTGTTTGAAATGTGAATTATACCACTTCATGACTGAGACATCCTTTGATGTAGCATCAGTATTGTTGAGAATAGAAATTAGCTGGTGATAAATTGTGCAAGAGATTAATCCTGTCCCTGGTGGGTGGTAAGGTAAGAGAGAAATTAAGGTTAGAGGTTTAGGATTACATTTTTGCACACACACACACACACACACACACACATGTGCCCTTAATTGTACCTCTCAGTCAGTTTAATTAAATTAAAAGCAACATTACCAGCTAAGTCCTGAGTTCAGCCAAGGGACTTACATTGGCAACTCATTCGTCAGAAGTCTTGATCTTAGATGAGAAAGATTCCTAGAAGAAATTCAGGAAAACTGTGTCAGACATGTCATGCTTTATTTGTTAAATTCAAGACAACCTGGGCTGTTTTAAGATGCACACAAACACCCACATGTATACAAATATATATTTGTAGACTCGGCAACAGCTGACGACGAATCTGTGCCATGCAGTGTGGAAAATCAGTTTAAAATCATTAGATTCAGAAAAACTGCCTTAGGGCTACTTGTATGCAAGCATTGACCCACAAAGGAGCCAGCAGCTCCACCTTAAAGTCTGCTTTAATGTGCCCTACTTCCTCCCGCACCTCGGAGAGAAACACCTTAGGCCTTACCACGGTTTAACAAGTTTCAGTCACTGCAGTCTCCCACTCATCTGCAGCTAAGGTACATAGAAAATATCTGCAGTGTTACGGAAGCTATACGACAATGTTAAACTAGGGCTCCTTTTCATCTCTGCAAGCAGGTGCTCTCTCACCAGTCAATCCACGTGATATAGCTGTAGACATGTGTTGGAACAATACTTGGACACAAGATTGAGAATGTGCATCGAAGTGTCTTTCGACAGCTTCTCTTTATCTCCTGCTGCCGATGTCAAGTGGAGGGGAGAAAGAGTCTGAGCTTCTTGGCACCACTTTGACAAGTGCCATATAAAATCTGCGAGGGAACACATCTCTGGAGTCGTTCATCAAAGTGCATCCAAGAACTCTTCTTTTGTATTATGGATTCATCTTTTCCTCATGATTCAGTAAAAGCCCTTTGTTCTTGCAGCCTCAACAGTATTACCATATTCAGCATGTCGTGAGGCAGAATCTTGATGTTAAAATTTGTCATTTTATTTTTTCACGATAACGTAAGTCATAAAGCTTTTTAAAGATATTTAAAAGTCTCACTGGTATTAAATATCAATAAAGCTGAAGGTGTAGGTGAAGAAGAAAAAAAAGATGTCTCAATGGTGTTTGCAAATTAACAACATATTCCCTCAAGAACCTTTTCCGGTTTTACATGCACATGACAGAATCATGTCAGAGTTTCCTTAGTATTCTCTCATATCTTTCTTTTTGTGAACCACAAATCCCTGCAGATCCACGAGTATTAGTTTAAAAACAGGGGTTTGTCCCCAAACACTCATAAAACACTGCTGCCCTATTGTTTCAACTCACCAAACAATTCTATGTACCTGATTAGATTTAGATAGTCTGTACTAGGTTTCTGTGTTAAATGGGGTATTCTCTTTGTACTTGGACGTTGTTTTTTCCAAATTCTCAGAGAGGAACTACAACAGGAATGTTCCCTGAAGGTGGAATTTAGAAATTTAGAAAGTTTCTGTAGAATCGAGCAATCACTTAAACAGAACTTGTCTGCTGTGGTGAAGTAGGCTAATAGATGTCAAATTGCATCTAGCAGTCAGTAAAGGGTACAACACTATTGCTAAGGCTATGCAACTTCTACAAACCACATTGAAGATATTACTTACAAATGGAGAAAACATGAAACAGTAGGACACCTTCCCAGGAGTGACTGACCTACCAAGATTGCCCAAAAAGTGCACTGATGACTCATCCAGGAGGTCACAAAATAACCCGCAACATCTAAAGTAACAGTCTAATTCTTTGCACACATGATCATACTTAAATATTGGCACCCTCACGAGTCCACCATGCCCCTACAAAATCTTTGCTTATGTGTGTTGCTTTCCCATGCTCCTTATTTTTTTACCTAAATGTGGATTTCATTTCTTCATTTCTTCTCCTTTTCATAGGTTTTTAGCTCCTTTTCATAGATTTTTAGATTTACCAGTGAAAGGAAAATATAGAGGACTTAATGATATAATTCCCTCTTTAGAAAGATTGGTTTAGAACCAGCTCTTACCAGTAAAACCCAAAGGATTATTAATGTTATCTGTAGATTTTTAGCTCCTTTTCATAGATTTTTTGATTTACCGGTGAAAAGAAAATAATACTAGTCTCTTAAAAATTTGAACAAAAGTTGTTTTTATACCAGTGGCTCAGCTTCCTTAGTCAGCACTCAGTGATAGCTTGGTTAAATTTCAATTATGGGACTACAACTGCATTATACCAGGGTACCCAAGGATCATTCTCTCTCAGCACAAGATGCTTTCCCCTACATAGAGGACTTAATGATATAATTACCTCTTTGGAAAGACTCGTTTAGAACCAACTCTTACCAGTAAAACCCAAAGGATTATTAATGTTATCTGTATCATTGTAATGTTGGCCAGAGATTTTTAGATTTCTCAGAAGGATTGTAGTTTCTCTGTGTCTGTATCTGTGTTTATTTTCTTTGTGATTGTATTGTATTTGTATGTACAGCGCTTTGAGTGTCTCGTTACTGAAAAGCGCTATATAAATAAACTTACCTTACCTAAAGCACTGCAGGTCATACTTGCCTCTGTGATACAAAAATAGCTAAAGAGGGTGGGCAAAAATGGCTTTCATGGGAGAGTCCTAATGTACAAACTCTGCTGACGAAACAAAACAATCCCCCAATGGTTTGTATCGAATATTAAACTAGTGGCACACATAGTTATCTCATCCTCTATTTGTGAGCATCTTCCATTAATGTTTAAACACATAAAAATTAGATAATTACATTGTTATTGCTTGTATTGCTGCGAGTAATCAGCACCTCATTTGCAAATCTGACTGGTTTTCCAGCTTGCAACTAGAATGGGATAAGCTCAGTTAGCCCATTCTGGGCGTCATTCCCGGATCTGAGCTAAAAAGACAAGTCTAATGCAGCATAGGGAAAAATTACTGATACCAAGTAATTGCCATCTGTTAGAAGACAGATCGAGATCAGAGACCCTGTGAGAAACTTAGCTGTCTATCAAGCATGGAGCCTTAGAGTATTTTCTAAAATACTTTTCTATCATTGTAAGCTGTTACAAATTTAAGCATTTAAAAAAGAAATATCTAAGGAGACTGAGTAGGCTACATAGATGTGACTCTTAATAGCCAATAATGTGCAATTGGTGTCATAAACTGAAACCGTTGTATTATTTTGAGCATCTTTAGAATAAAGATGTTGTCACAATGTGTTTTTATTTTGGCACATATGTTGGTGTATCCCAAAACATGGATTATATGGATCTAATGTGAAGAAACAAGGTGCAACTTGTGAAATTAAGAAGTGGGTGAATATTCCATGTACAGAGATGAAGCATGTGAAATTGTGGAGTTAAGTTAACTTTAACATCACTATCTTATTTTTTCTTTTACCATATTTAATAATTAATTAGCTAACCATTTGGTGATGAAAGTTCAATGCTTTATACCCAGTCTATAAGTGCCCCAAGAGGTCAAATACATTGAATTAACCAGAAAACAGTTTCGAGTTCGAAATGCCGTGCCATTGAAGCCACTACAAACATTTAGCATGCTAAGGTGAGTGAATATTCATAACTACAGATAGAGCGCCTGCATAGAATAGCATTAAACTAAGAAATTTTATTATTGGTCATTGCTGTAACATTTCAACAACAAATTTCATAGCAGTGGTGCCAATGTGTGGGATACATGGAGGCAATAAGTTCTGACTCTCAAGCCACAAGATTCTCCAAACAATTATGTCTGTTACAGTATACATACAAATGTGATGCTAGATAGTTATTTACTCAAAGCAGCATGTCTTCATACACAATTTAAACACAACATAGTGAAATTCTTCATTTCTACCCCTTTAAAATAGGGTGCTGTAGCCTAGAGTTAAGCCACCTAAAGAAGAGAAGTCATTATAAAATGTCAAGTTCCTCAGTCAGATGATTCAGAGAGTGCTACAGATGCGGTGTTTTCCCTGTTTTACACCACATGTGTAAAACAATTGAAAACAGTTGCACAATGGTGGTTACCTTTGATTTTTTAGAAACAGAATCAACAAACACAAAACTCAAGAGTGCTGTGACCTTTTACAATAAAATGTCAAGAAAAACAGCAAAAACAAACAGCCACACATACACACACCTCTTAACAGTGTGAAAGGCTGTCTGGTATTGGCTTCGAAGTGTCACTCAAAAGGGTCTGAATAACAAGAACAAGAAAATAATCCACCACAGACAAATCAATGCAAACTGAAATTGTTTGACATAGTAAAAGTAGCTGTAAAGAAAGTAAGAGAGCCATTGACAAAAACAATGAACCTTTATGGATAAGGCTAATCTGTCATCCTATTTTCTATGTACAGCTTCAGCCACATCAGGGAGGCATTAAGATTCCCATAACCTACTCAGAGAACAGATTCACCGTTTTAAGCCCCTTCATAAAGCTTAGGTGAACTTAAATAAAAGACAAATGAAAGGCACTTTGTGCAGTTTTCGGGGAATGAATTGTGAATGGGATTCATACCAAACTTCTTCTTACTGGCTTCAGTGCCTACTGCAGAGTTGAGAGATTAATGTCAAAATGCACTTCACGGTGCTGGGTTTGTTGGGGTAAAGTAAAATAAATTAGAAATGAGATTGGGAATTTGATTGAGGTATCAGGCTGGGGATCTGCTGATTGCGCTCTTTATGTAGGGAATGCATTATAGATGTCTGCTTAGGGCCTAGGGGAAATATCTCTCTCTGTTAGAATGCTATGGACAGCAATAACCCATGCAATGCAAGTTCTGCTGAGAATTGAAAGCCCTCATTTTGCCAGAAGGTATCCTACAATGCTGTTTGGTTTTGAGCTCCCTTTTAATTCTTTAGATTTTCCTTAGGGGTGCGAGACCTTTTTAGACATTTTGACAAAACGTTGTCTTGAGCTATAGTTCTCTGGTCTTAGTCAAAATATACCTCAGTCATTAACTGCTGACAATTATTTTATGAATATTTAGGCATTATTAACAAACATAACTCCAAAGACAAACGTCTTTAGACAACTTAGCTACGAACAAGATTTGAATTGAGGCTAACACCCTCGTCATAATACTGTGTAACTGCCTTACTATGGCGTATAAACACATATTTAAGGATCTATGAAGAAACTATGAATACTTCAATAAGAAACATAAGCATTAAGAACATGAAAAATATAACAGAATATAATATAATATAATATAATAGTTGCTATTTGATAGATTGTGAAATCTAGTTATATGAGGCATTATCAAGCATGTAATAATTATTAAATGGCTCAGACTGCAGCATGTAAATGGTTCAACAGGCTGCTTAAGCGTTGTAGAAACTGCATGAAGCTGATGAGGAACATGTTGGTGAAAAGGCCAACAGACGTGGGAGCCCTTCAGAAATCTGTTGGGCCATTTTATGAAGACGAGCACAAGAACTTCTCCTGCTTATGCAATTTGTAGTGTTGAGAAAGCAGATGGGAGGCTTTATAAGTGTGACTGAAGATGAAGTTAAGCAGCGCAGCAGCGCTTTTGGAAAAAGTCACACACTCGTTTCACCCAAATCCCTGACTGCTGTTACTATGTTAATCACTTAGGAACAGGCAACAGACCCAGAAATTGGTTCCCATGTGGACACTTTAACAACTTAGGCAAAAGAGTGTGCATGACATCAAAAGATGTGGTAATATGACTTTGATTTATTACTTTTCATTTGAAAATGACCCCTCTGAATCACACTGACCTCTATATAAACAAAGTTTAATGACAGTCTATCTTTGAGCTGGTAAAACTTAAAATATAGGTTCCATCTGTAATTCCTTTTGTTAAACAAACAGTAAATTGATGTCTCATAGACCATGAGTGTATTCTAAGTTTCACAAAGATCAATTAATAGCTTTTTCAAGAACATTAACCTTTCCATCATCATGGTTTAGTAAATTGCAGGTGTGTAAGGGAATTTAGCAATATTGAATGTCCACTGGATTTTTAAGCGATATTCTGTCACATTTTTGGAACTCTCCAGTTACAGTCTTGATTCTATTTGGTTAAAGTAGCATTAAAGATGACCCCATCCATTTTTTAATTGTGCACAAACACATTGGGGACCCAGTAGAAAAATTAAATCTGCTTGTCAGCTACCGAACTTGTTTTGTTTGGCAACTCATTTGTAGTTCCAAACCTTACTTGTCAACTAATCAAATTTTACACACCTTAAACGTTGTTTAAACACAATTTATGACTTGTTAAACCTTTAATTAAACAAGAACGAATGTAGATTTAAATATATTTTATGCTGTAGATACAACACTGTAGTTGGAGTGCTGTTTGCAGTGTCAGATTCTGCTTTACACAAAAACATCAAAAAGGAAAGGTTCAATGGTATTTTTGGCATTAGGAGATCCTTGGATGGGGTCCTGCTTCAACACACAGTAATTAGAGAAGTCAGACCTGGACCTAATTATTACACATTCTTCAGAACTTAGTTTGTGGTTTGGGAAAACAAAACATTTACAATGCTGTTTTCTTGAAAAAATGGTTAAAATCTGATCTTGTCTCAATCTAATGAGCCAAATAAATCAACTCATCTCATAAGCTCATCATATGTCACACCAGTAATTTGTCTTTGAAAGAACACATCCCACATTGTTAGCAGTGAATTAGGTGTTATTTTTTTCATTTGCCGTGTCCTGACAGCCTATGACAGACTGTGGAGGGTCTGGCTGCCTTGCAGTGATAGAGGCAGACTTTACAAAAGAGGGGAAATAAACCTTCCCTTTGTTGCACAACTGGCTTTATTGAATTTATGGCATACCCAATTGCTTTCTGAACCACACATGCCCTGTGCATGTGTGGTTCAGCAAGGAAATTGGATCGGCAGCATACATAATATAAAGGGCGACAGTGGCGACGTGCAAGAGACCTCACCTGCCTTGCCTGCTGATGGTGATCACAGGGCTTGGTGGCGCCAATTGTATGGCAGCTTCACTTCTGTCAGTCTGCCCCAGGGCAGCTGTGGCTACAAGGTAGCCAACCACTGTCAGTGTGTGAATGTGTGTACAAATGAATGGATGACTGATCGCAGTGTAAAGCACCTGGGGGTCCTCAGACTTGATAAAATGCTAAACAAGTACATTTCATTTACCAATTACCATTAATATGCACTCCTGGCATTTAAGAGAAACCAAAACATGAGCCCACAATACCAGGCAACCCACCAAGCTACATCAGTGCTCTGTCCATAACCAGTCAGTAGGTCATTTTCTACCGCATATTTCATAGTGGGAAGCTGGTGCCTATCTCCAGCAGTCTATGGGCGAGAGGCAAGGTACACCCTGGACAGGTCACCAGTCCATCGCAGGGTAACACACAAACAACCATGCACACACTCATTCATACACCTGAGGGCAATTTAGAGAGACTAATTAATCTAACAGGCATGTCTTTGGACTGTGGGAGGAAGCTGGAGTACCCGGTGAGAACCCACGCATGCAAAGGGAGAACATGCAAACTCCATGCTGAAAGACCCCCGGCCGGGAATCGGACCCAGGACCTTCTTGCTGCAAGGCAACAGTGCTACCAACTGCCCCACCGTGCAGCCCTCCGTCCATAACCACTTCCCCTCATATAGCTCGTCATCCCACCCAGAGAGGACCAACGCTCCCATAAAGCCTCTTCGTGCTGTTTTGTAAGTAATTCTGATAATCCACAAAAACATGCACAGCTAAACAGACATTTTCTTCTCATTAATTTTGCATACCTCTATCACATTTGAGTTGTAATAACTGTAACCAGTAAGGCATATCCTAATACATAAATGGAAATGTGAATTTAACCAACATATGAGTAAAGGTGGTTAATAATGTAAAAACTGCTGACTCAGGTTGTTCTTTTGATTGGAAAGTCACACGGCAAAATTAAGTTAAACATAAAACTCCCTCAGAGGAATCTAGGTTTCTTTTCTTGAATGTTAATGAGCTTTGGCTTCAGAAGTTCCAATCCTTCAGGGATGCTCTGTCAGAGGAAAGCAAATAATAATTCATCTTTCTCTTTAGTTTATGATACCTTAAATACTTAAATACACAGCAAAAACATCTCCTTGAATTTCTTTTAAGATTACCAGCTTAAAATGACTTGAAATAATTAATTACTAAAAACTGAAGTAGGGCAAGTATTTTAATGATTTTAATGTGTGACACTGGAGAAGTGCAGATGATCTGGAATATCCCAGCAAAATTGCAACGGCCTTTTTGTATTCTTATTAGAACATAATAAGCCTTCACATCTGTATGTCATTTTATTAAAAACAGCATGCAACTTTGACCAAACAAACGAATTTACATTTGAAAGAAAATGTTTTTTTTCATTTCCTGAGTTTTATTTTGGGAGATATTAGGTTTTTATCCAACAGCAACATTATGTAAAGGCACTAGTTGTGCCTTAGTTAGGGATTCTGTATGTGTTTCAACTTTAACAGTCAAGTGGCAGACGGTATAAATGGAGACTGCTGGTCTGAACGCAGTCTGACTGTGAAAACAACATGCCAGCTCTGCATGATCTGGCTCAAAAGGGAAATGCTCTGCCTTTAAGATAATAAACACACATAAACACACTCCCATGCACACAGTATGTCCATATTGTACACTTCTATAGATGTAAATACAATATAACCCCCCCCCCCCCCCCCACACACACACAAACACGCACGCACGGTCACACAAATACACAGAAACATGCACCCTGAGACACACACCTGCATAGTTGTCCAGACCTGCACATAGAGTACACGCAGCTCTAAAGAAGACCAGGAAGCTGAGGCAGACAACACCATTACCTCTGTCTGGTTATCCTTCTGCCGCTGCACAGGGGACAAAAGTGGAAGAGAGGGAAGCTGAAGTATAATCTTATTTTATAGCACTGATTGTGGCTTTGCACAACACATACACATGCATAGGAACACAGATGACCACCGTCTTGGGCTTCATTGACAGATGGATGGACAGAGCATAGAAAGAGAGGGGGTGAGGAGCTGGAAATATAATCTCGCATGCTTGTTTTCTAATTTCCATCAGTGCATAAGTGAGTTATTTGAAATCTTCCTAATTAAGGAAGATGTCAAGAAGTCAATCCTCAAAGTCCTTTCATTCTGTGTTTGCCTGTGGACAACTTTTAATTCATTCAAAGTTTATTATCAGCTTAGATTCTAAGACTTGTGTGCTTTTGGTGAATGGATGTGTTTGCATGTAGTTTTATGTAGTCAGTTTTTCACAAATGTTTAATCAAGGATTAGTTTGAACTGTGGCCAGTATAAATACTTGATATCTATCTAGATATCTTATGCTCTCTTATATGTTCACATTTGCCTACAAACAGCGTTTTCTTCCACTATCTGGCTGGCTCTTCTGGCAAACCGGAGAACTGGCTGTTTTTCACAAATGAGGGAATGAGGGTCATCAAGCAGAACTCTTCTGCGGGGCAGGGATGCCAAAAATCCAGAGCAGGTGCATAATTTCAACTTCAGAAATCCGGCTGGAAATCTCAATATGTACTGTCCAATGATGTTGTCAGGAAGCAGGCAGGAACTTTGCTTACAGTGGCTTGCAAAAATATTTACATTGCCTGAACCACTACACATTTTGTCCAGTTATAGGCATAGTACTTCATCCTTATTTTATGTGATAAGACCAACAAAAAGAAGCAAATGACTGTGGAAAGAAAACATAGTTACATAGATACATAGTTTTCAACATTTTTTGAAATAAAAATGGAAAAATTGTGGTATGAATTTTGTATTCACCCCCTCCCCCCTGAATCCATATTTTGTAGAACCACCTTTTGCTTCAAGTACATCTGCAAGTTATGTCAATATGCCAGTGTACCAGCTTTGAACATCTGAAGACTAAAAGTTCTGCTATTCCTTGGCATAATAGCTCAGTCAGATTTGATGGAGACTGTCTGTGAACAAAAATCTTTGTGTATTGCCACAGACTCAAAGTTGAAATTACATCTGGACTTTGACTGGGCAACCTTTGCACATAAATATGCTTTGATCTATACCATTCCATAGCAGCCCCAGTCTCAGGCCTTCTTTTTAGTTTTTCACATGGTTTCTTCCAGGATTGTCTTGTATTTAGCTTTGTCCTTCTATCCAATTTTCCTGTCCCCGCTGAAGAAAATATTCACCACAGCATAATGCTGCACACACAAAGTTTCATTGTGGGGATGTTGTGCTCATCGTGATATGTAGGTATATATATATATATATATATAATTGTTTGCAATATGAAAGATTTTGCATATCAGTCAAAACATGGTCTCTTCTTAGCAGAGGACCATATGCTGTGCTGTATGTTTAAGTTTGTTGTCATGCTGGCAGGGTAATATTTGATGCTACAACGACAAAATTTTACTGTGGGATGGTATTGTGACATGTAGTGTTAGTTGCAGTATTAGTTATGCATGCAGTTTTGATTTCTATCTGGGTTATTTGGATGGCTGAATATAAATGCATCCACATTTATTAGTCTTATTTTTAATATTAAACTATGCAAACCTTATCCTTCTTTCTCACAATTATTCACTACTTTGTGATGGTAAAAAAACAAAACAAAATAAAATAGACAGAAGTTTGTGGTTGTAATGTGATAAATATGTTTGCCAGGCACTGTAAGTGATATAATTCAGAACAAATGTTTAAATGTACAGCATTAGCCTCCATAGCTTTCTATTTGTACTCGTACTCGTCGTCTTCCGCTTATCCGGGACCGGGTCGCAGGGGCAGCAGAGTCAGCAGAGACACCCAGACGTCCCTCTCCCCAGACACCTCCACCAGCTCCTCCGGGGGGAGCCCAAGGTGTACCCAGGCCAGCCGAGAGACATAGTCCCTCCAGCGTGTCTTGGACCGTCCCCTGGGCCTCCTCCCGGTTGGGTGTGCCTGTAACACCTCCCGAGGAAGGCGTCCAGGAGGTATCCGGTATAGATACCCAAGCCACCTAAACTGGCTCCTCTCGATGTGCAGGAGCAGCGGCTCCCTGATGGCCGAACTCCTCACCCTATCTCTAAGGGAGTGTCCGGCCACCCTACGGAATAAGCTGATTTCAGCCGCTTGTATCGGGGATCTCGTTCTTTCGGTCATAACCCAAAGCTCATGGACATAGGTGAGGGTAGGAACGTAGACCGACTGGTAAATCGAGAGCTTCGCTTTTCGGCTCAGCTCTCTCTTCACCATAACGGACCGGCACAGTGCCCCCATTACTGCGACAGCTGCACCGATCCGTCTGTTGATCTCCCGCTCCATTCTTCCCTCACTCGTGAACAAGACGCCGAGATACCTGAACTCCTCCACTTGAGGCAGGAACTCCCCTCCAACCTGAAGAAGACAAGCCACCCTTTTCCAGTCGAGTACCATGGCCTCTGACTTGGAGGAGCTGATCTTCATCCCAGCTGCTTCACACTCGGCTGCGAACCACCCCAGCGCATGCTGTAGGTCTTGGCTAGAGGGGGCCCGCAGGACCACGTCATCTGCAAAAAGAAGACGAAATCCACTGGTACCCAAAACAGACCTCCTCTGGCCCTTGGCTGCGTCTAGAAATCTTGTCCACAAAAGTTGTGAACAGGACCGGTGACAAAGGGCAGCCCTGCCTGAGTCCAACATGCACCGGGAACAGGTCCGACTTAGTGCCGGCAAACCAAACTCCTGCTCCGCTTGTACAGGGACTGGATGGCCCCTGATAAAGGGCCCCCGATTCCATACTCCTGGAGCAACCCCCACAGGGCATCACGAGGGACACGGTCGAATGCTTTCTCCAGGTCCACAAAACACATGTGGACCGGTTAGGCAAACTCCCAAGATGGTGGTCAAGTACCCTGTAGAGGGTATAGAGCTGGTCCAGTGTTCCACAGCCAGGACGAAAACCACTGTCCCCAAATGCCACGCAACGTTGAAGAGGCGTGTCAACCATGACAGCCCCACAATATCCAGAGATTTGAGGTACTCAGGGCGGATCTCATCCAACCCTGAAGCCCTGCCACCGAGGTGGTTAAAAAGCTCCACCAGGTAATGCGTGATGGCCCAATTGAGGAGATCCTCAAAGTACACCTTCCACCGCCCGATAATGTCCTCAGTCGAGATCAGCAGCCTCCCACCCCAACTGTAAACAGTGTTGGCAAAGCGCTGCTTCCCCCTCCTGAGGCGCTGGACGGTTTGCCAGAATCGCTTCAAGGCCAACCAGTAATCCTTGTCCATGGCGTCACCGAACTCCTCCCAGGCCCGAGTTTTTGCCTCTGCCACAGCCCGGACCACGGCACGCTTGGCCTCACGGTACCCGTCAGCTCCCTCAGGAGTCCCACAAGCCAACCATAGCCGATAGGACTCCTTCAGCTTGACAGCGTCCCTTACTGCCGGTGTCCACCACCGGGTTCTGGGATTGCCGCCGCGACAGGAACCACAGACCTTACGGCCGCAGCTACAGGCAGCAGCATCGACAATAGATGCGGAGAACATGGACCACTCGGACTCTATATGTCCAACATCCCCCGCAATCTGGTCAAAGCTCTCCCGGAGGTGGGAGTTGAATACATCCCTGTCCAAGTGCTCTGCAAGGCGTTCCCAGCAGACCCTCACTATGCGCTTGGGCCTGCCAAGTCTGTCCGGCTTTCTCCTCCTCCAGCGGATCCAACTCACCACCAGGTGGGGATCAGTGGACAGCTCAGCCCCTCTCTTCACACAAGTGTCCGAAACATGCGGCCGAAGGTCTGATGATACGACAACAAAGCCGATCATTGACCTCCTGCCTAGGGTGACCTGGTGCCAAGTGCACTGATGGACACCCTTATGTTTGAACATGATGTTCATTATGGACAATCCGTGACTAGCACAGAAGTCCAATAACAAAGCACCACTCTGATTCAGATCGGGGAGGCCATTCCTTCCGATCACGTATCTCCAGGTGTCACTGTTGTTTCCCACGTGGGCAGCAAACAAACCCATGCCAGCTTGCTGCCTCTCCCCGTGGGCCACTGCAGAGTAGAAGAGAGTCCAGCCCCTCTCGAGGAGATGGGTTCCAGAGCCCACGCTGTGGGTGGAGGCGAGCCCAACTATTTCTAATCGATATCTCTCGACCTCCCGCAGAAGGTCAGGCTCCTTCCCCCCCAGCGAGGTGACATTCCATGTCCATAGAGCCAGCCTAAGCATCCGCTGAGGTCTCCACCTTCGTCCGCCGCCCAATCCTCTTTGCACCGGTCCCTCACGGTTCCCCCTGCAGGTGGTGGGCCCACTGGGGGTTGGCCTCGCGTCTCTCGTTCGGGCTTGGCAAGGAGTCCCGCGAGGAGCAACCTGGCCACCAGGCGCTCTCCGGCAAGTCCCAACTCCAGGCCTGGCTCCAGGGTGGGACCCCGGCTCTGCCGTACTGGGTGACATCATGTGCCTTGATCTACTAGTCCTCATGAAGGATTCTTTCTATTTGTGTCTGGGGTAAAACGGTTAACAGTTAACCCCCTCTCCTCATTTAAAACCGTAGACTGTTTGACAGAGGAAACAGACAGACAGACAAGTGCTATGGAAGACCTCCAGCCAAGCTCTGTAAACAAGCGAGACACATTTATCCACAAAGCCATCACAGAAAAACCACATTATTCTCTGACTCAGCAAGCCTGCTCAGTGTTGTCGTGGATAAAGGCAAGTAAGCCACAGGTTTAAGTGTTCACATAAGGCCAACCACTGTGTGAAAGTGTGGTCTTGCTGGTAACAAGATTATTTCCTATGTCTGGATGGGGCTTCACTATAAAATACAGGCAGAAAGAGCCGGGAGAGGTTTCAGTGAAAATAACGATGCAATATGAAACCTGCGTTTCCACTTAATCTGGCAGGGAGCATCCATTAAACTGCAATTACTTTTATTATGCTCTCTTCTGTCTTTATTGCAGGGTGAAGCTCAAAGGAAATTTTTAAGCCCCAGTGGGAGACAAAGATTCATATGTGTAAGCGAATAGGGTACATTCAATTACAGAGCATTGATGCCCATAGCATTACCAATGATTTGATAAACTGAATTAGCCATAATGTTGTCTAAGATATGGCTGAAAGTAATGCCAACACCCTAGCTGTGACAGTGATTTGTAATTCAACCCATTGTTTGTCTGTAGAATGGTTGCTAGAGGCAAAAAGTCGAACCACATTCCCTAACCTGCCCCGGCCACATTGTTAGACCTGGACATTGCGTCATGATCTCCTTTATGAGTGTCAAGCCATTTAAAAGGAGAGAATGGGGGAGAGAAGAGAGATGGCTGGGCAACAGCACCTTAAGTGAAACAAATGACATGCTTGCAGCACCTGACCAGACTACTCAGATTTATGGGAAGCAAAAGATGCATGAGTGTCAGTAAATCTAATTTTACAGAGCCAAAGAAGACGTATGCATACAGACCGAGCTACTCTGCTTCCTCTGCCGTCTGATAACTCTGAGAGGTCGGTGAAAGGGCAGCAAGCATGTCACATTTAACAGACAAACCAGGAGGGAGGAGTGGCACGTTGGAAAGTAGGACAAGAACAGAGAGGACTACTGTAAAAACCCATGGGATATTCATAGCTAAAGAAAGACCACACAGAGTAAGGGCAGTGTCTAGTTTACTGAGCTGGAACACTAGCCTGTTAGACCAGCATGACAGCAGAAGGCCGGTGTGCATGTTTATATGCTTTCATTGAAGTGTCCTTTGCTTTCTATACCGCATAGCAGCTTAAATTCACCAGCTGTGTGAAAACTGCAATTTTCATCATTCCTTCTCACACAAGCAGCCTTATATATAAAGCATTTTAAAGGACACTGAGGCAATAGAGATGATCAAATACCAAACATCTTCCTCAAATATTGGAAGACTGATGTGTGACTCACTGACATGCAGTTAATTTAAGCTTCATTGAGCTTGAGGTCCCCAAAGACAGGATGCATCAGAGTTCTTATTTTATGCCTGTTTAATCTGAAAATGACAGTACACATAATTGCAAAACTTTTTTTTTTCTTTTGGAAGTACCCCATTCTTTATAATCTCAGAAACAAAACAATCCAATTATATTTGCAACATACATGCTATATTCAGAGAGACTGTGACAAAAAATAAGCAGCTTCTGTAAATCTTTTTATTTGAAGAGAGGAGGACAATTGGCTATGCAAGCTAATACAGGATGGCTATAGACTATTTCTTTAAGCAGTGAACTCTTTACTGTTTGTTTTTCCTTTTAACAAATATGGACTATCCCGGAGCCCTGCCTCAAGCTCCAGTTATAGATTAGCAGCAAACTGATTATGTGCAACTGTTCCTTCAAGAATATAAAATATACCATTTGTTCATACTGGGAAAAAAAACGACATCATTTTATTTGTGTCACGGCAGAAGATTATGTTGTTAGCAGCAACTAAGCTACACTAACCAAACTGTACCTTAACATTAAGAACGAAATAATGAATAAAACTGAATATTAACAAATGAACATTTTAACAAATGTAAATCAGAAAAAGAATAGCATGTGTATGTATTAAGCCCTGCTTTCCTCCCCTAAATAAAGTATATCTGTGTGTAACTCAATCTTAGCATAAATGCAGCTGTTCTGTGAAAGCCTCAGATGTTTAGTGAATGAACAGCATCATGAAGACCACTAAACACAGTAGATAGGTCAAGTTGTGGGGGTCCTTAAAGCAGGGTTAGGTTAAAAAACAACAAACCAAGCTTCGGATCTCACAAAGCACTGTTCCATTCATTATCCGAAAATGGAAAAAGATTCAAACCTAACAAGACATGGCTGGACAAGGGGAGCATTGAGATAAGCAGTAAGAGGCCCATGGTAACTCTGGAGGAGTTGCAGAAATCCTCAGCTCATGAAGGAAAATATGTTAACAGGACAACTATGAGTCACGTATTCCACAAATCTGGTCTTTGTGGAAAAGTGTGGAAAAGAAAGCCATTGTTGAATTAAAGACATTTGCAGTTTGCCACAAGCCACACAGGGGACATAGCTAATATGTGAAAGAAGCTGCTCTGATCAGAGAACAAAACCTAACATTTCGCCGACATACAAAGTGCTATGTGTGGTGGAAAAATAGCTCCAGATCCCAACATGGAGGCACATCATGGAGGCACATCAATCAGATGCTAATAGGTCCAGCAAAAAACCCATCAAGTACAGTTAAAGTTGACCTACAAGAAATAGAAGAAAAGACATGGCCATACTTTAGGGAACAGTTTAACTATAAATACAAGAAAGGCAACAATTTTGTTTTACAGTGTAAACTTAGTTTGCAACTATGTAAACTATCAGCAGTTAAAAACTCAACATCGAACCAATGCAAGCACCTGGAGGTAAGTGAAAACAAAATTTGGAGTTTAGTGAGAAACTATGCTCATTTTAGTTGGACAGTGGTGCAGGAAATGCTCATGTTTTTATATTAACTTTACCAGATGAAATCTAAAGCTAGAAATAACATAATTACACATAAGCAGGCAGAAAACCAACACTGAATGCCTGTGACCTTCGATCCTTTTGAAGGCACTGCATTAAAAAGCTGACATCATTCTGTAACAGATAATACATTGTGGGCTCAGGAACACTTCAGAAAATCATTCTAGGTTAAGTGCAAGTTAAAACTCAACCATGCAAACCAAAAGCCATATATCAACAACACCCAGAAACACCTCCACCTTCTCTAGGCCTGAGCTCATCTGAGATGGACTGACACAAAGTGGAAAAGTCTGCTGTGGTCTGACGAGTACGCATTTCAAATTGTTGTCTGGGCCAAAAAAGAAAAGGACTATACGAATTGTTATTATCACAAAGTTCAAACGCCAGCATATATGATGGTATGGGGGTGTGTCAATGCCCATGGCAGGGATAACTTGCACATATGTTAAAACACCATTAAAGCTGAAAGGTACATACAGGTTTTGAAGCAACATATGCTACCATCTAAGCGATGTCATTTTCAGGGACATTCCTGCTTATTTCAGCAAGACAATGCCGAGCCAAATTCTGTACGTGTTACAACAGCGTGGCTTCATAGTAAAAGAGGGCAGGTACCAGACTGGCCTGTCTGCAGTCAAGATCTGTCTCCCACTGAAAATGTGTGGCGCATTATGAAGAGCAAAATACAACAACGGAGGTCCTGGACTGGCGAGCAACTGAAGTTTTACATCAAACAAGAATGGAGAAGAATTTCACCTACAAAGCTTCAACAATTAGTGTCCTCAGTTCCTGAACACCTATTGGGTATTGCACCAGTTCCAGCTTTTTGGAACATGTTGCAAGCAAATTAAAAATGAGTGAATATTTGCAAAAAACAATAAAGTTTATAAGTTTTAACATTAAATATTTTGTCTTTGTAGTGTATTCAATTGCATATAGGTTGAACAGAATTTGCAAACCACTGTATTCTGCTTTTATTTATGTTTTACAAAATGTCCCAACTTCATTGGAATTGTTTTTGTTTTTGTTTATGTCTTTTATTTTTGTGTTGCATTTTCATTTTTAAAGGTGGTACTTTAACTAAAAACCGTTTGAGAGCAATTTCTCCTGTTTTCCTTCATGTAATTCCTGACAGGGACTTTCTTCTGCTCAAAAATACATTGAAGATTGTTGTTGTAAAGTGACAAAATGTGAAAAAGTTCGGAGTTATGAATATTTTTGCAAGGAATTGAAAGATGTTGTGAATCCCAGCTTTCTGGAAACTGATCAGCGTAACAGTGTATTTTGTGTAATCGCTAGATTTGTTTACTTCAGTCAGTGTGCTGTGTTAATGTACTGATTAGTGATCACTGCAAAAGCCTTCATACTGGTTGAAACAAAGAGACCCAGGCTGCATACAAATATGCATATGTCTCTGTGGAGCTGTGATGTAACCTTTCTATCGCCTTTCAATCGAGTCACACAGCCTGTGGCACATGACTGGCATGTCATATCACATGTGGCTATGCAGGGCCTCTTTGGTGGTATTACAACCAACTGTGTGTGTAACATGTTATTTGATGATGAATAGAGCCAAAACATTAGGTTTTTGGGGCTGATGTCTTAAAATGTATGCTTCTCACAATGTGCAGGAGTGCATCGTGCTTTTGTCAGTTATGCTTGCAATACTTGAAATTTCTTTTGAAGCTGAGACAGCTTCTGAAGCTCAGCAAGGTCTACATCTTGGTGCAAACAACAAAGTGGGCGCGCGCTGAGTACCTTTGATGCCATGCTGCAGATTTGGGCTCACGAGCAGACTAATTCAAAGACCAGTAAAGAAGACATTAAGACTTGGCTGGATGATAATCTGTTCCTTTGACGAGTTGTGAGAATTTGAGCTAACTGCAATTAGAAATAGTGCAGTTATTTGAACAGTTATGGTATTTTAAGGCTGTCAGTCATATTTTAAAATGGAAATCAATAGATTTAAATGTTTTTGGTCTATTAGCTACTTGAGCTGTAATAATTTTTACAAGCCCTCAGATTTCACATGAAGATTTCAACTTCAGTGCTGTTAAAGCTTTTGTCTTTGTTCAAGACAAATGAGAAGAAGGCCCAAAATTATCACTAAGCTTCTTCTGTCATTTTAAAGTTTAAAACACTTTATTAAATGCTGAAAATGGATTTTATCTCTGAAGTGCAAAGTGAAGTTACACTTGAACTAAATTTCAACATATTTTATTGGATATCTTTAGGTTATAGACCAATCCAAAGCACTTTCCGTAACTGGTAAGTAGAACAAAACAAATTCATAAAAATAAAAATCTGAGCGTGGATATGTCTCCTTTAGCCACTGGTGGAAGAAAAACAGTTTGAGCCTTGCCCTAAGACACGTAGGGGACACCGCAAACATGTGGAAGAATCTGCTCTGGTGAAATCAGAAGTATATCCATGTGTTACAATGCCCCAGTTAAAGTCCACATCTAAATCTACTTGAGAATTAAATTTACTATTCTCAGACGTTCTCCATCCAATCTGAGTTACAGCAATTTTACAAAGCAGAAAGCGGAATACCTTCCATCTAAGTGCAAAGCTGCTAGAGACATAAATCCAGATACCACAAAGACTTCAAGCTGTTCTTGCAGCAAAAGGTGGTTCAAAGTATTGACTTAGAAGATCTATGGAAATATAGTGCCCTATAAAATCCATTTTATTTATTATTTCAATCTGTTTTGTCTTCCTAAAAGTATTTTTAATGATTAATTTTTCTAAAACAAATGCAGTTACATCCTAAATTCTAGAATCCAAAGGAATAATAAAAAAAAACTAAATTTGAAGGGTAAAAGTACTTCATTGATCCCTTCAAATGCATATTACAGTTTCAGAATATTTTATACAAAAAATGTTTTAAACAATCTCGTATTTTCCTTCTACTTTACAATTATGCTCTACTTTGTGTAGGTCTAAAACTGAAGCAGGGTTCCAACCCTATTTTTATAAAACTATTTCCTTTACTTTTTGTCACATTCTGGTCATTTCGGTGCAACATATCAACATTGAACCTGCTTAAATAGTAGTTGTGACCATAGTGAAACAAGACAATGCAAGAACTGACTTCAGATTGTTGGATTCTGTTATAGGGCCATTTCACTCCTTTTGCACTTTTTAAGCTAACTCAGATCCCCTTTATTTCAAAATGAAGAACAAATCAACAGATTAAATAAAATGTGCAAACACTACACTAAACGTATGCTCTAATAAAAGCAGATTTTTCAAGTTTGTGAAATGTTTTACCTTAATTTTTTGTGTAAGAGTTTCTAAAAATAGCAGTTTTAGTACATTGTTTGACATTTGTCCCAGCTAATGAGCCACAAGTGCAGCTGAACCTGAATTTAAGGCTGTCTAAGCACAAACTGGGTAGCACAATGGCCCCTTTAATGATTTATTCATCCAGCCAGTCAATAACCAAAATACTAATGGGTAACATGTTAAAATTAAAGTGTGATTTGGGCAATTAAAAGACAAAGCATGTCAAAATTATTAACTGAAAGTGAAAACCATAGCATTTAATAAACATTGTTGGACTATAATTAAGAAAGAAAGCCTTTGGAACATAAAACATTTTTCTGTATACTCTGTTCACATACTTATCCACACCTGGAAAACTATTAAAGTAAATCTCAAATGTGTCCAGACACTTTAAGACTTTGTAGCAAACCCAATAAAGTTTAAGGCTGTGAAAAGGTTTAAGAGGTATGAAAACCTTTGTAAGAAACAGTAGCCACCATTCTCTCTGGGTATATGAAATCTAGGACTCAGTGACTATGGGGTTTAAAAACTATCTTGACAATTTAGAAGCTAATATTAAATTATGACATAAACCAGGAAGCAAAAAGTTGAGGTGTCACAAATCAGGACAAAGCATGATTTGACATCTTCTGGGAGTTATTGCTCCTCTTGTCTAGAGCCTGTTAGCTGAATCAAAAAGTGTCCCAGATCGTTCTTTCAGCATCTGTGACACCGTCCCAGTGGACCTCACCGAAGCAGCAAATGACGCACTGCAGTCATGGCTTTTGTCTTAGCTGTCATCATGAGCAGCTCATTTTCTCCAGGTCAATTGCTCATCATGGTGGATCTAAAAAAAAAAAACCTGATCATTGGATATACCTAGCAATGCTTAGGGTTTTAATGGCGTACTCCTGCAGCTTTTGTGTGATTAAAATGAGTTCATAGTAATGTCTACATCAAAGCCCTTGCTGGCAGTTTCTCACCCTTATCTACATCACCATGAGGCACATTTGCATAAAGCACACCCAGTGGCTAGTTTGGCTGCACCAACAACCTAATGCAATGGCTAATTTAAACCTATCAGAATATACTTTTTTCAGAGGTGATCCATAAGGGAACTGAAGTTAAAAAAGAACCTCTCTGAAGTGAAAAACAGGTCCTGAAGTAATTTGTAATAAAAAGGTTTTTAATTATTAATCATATGATATACTATTATCTGAAATCATAGAGGGCTGGTCTAATTAATATCTAATGATATCAACAATTCATTCCAATACATTCAACATTACATTGAATTCAGGATTTAAATCCATCTGTCAATTCAGCTATTGTCCATACAAGCATACAAACATGATTCTGGCAGGGTTGTGGCAGGCTGGTGCCTATCTGTCATTGGGCGAGAAGTGGTGGGCACCCACTCCACACAGAAATAACAACCATGCACACACACACAAATATGCATGCGGGCACACACATGGGCTCAGAGTAACGGATTAACCTAGGAGTCAAGTTTTTAAACAGTCTGACTCTAATTTAATAATCAAGATGTTGTTAAAAATTGATTATCTTCATTAAATAATATTATATTGGTGACAATATGTTTACTTGAAAATTCCACTTCTCTGATTTTAACTTCCATGCATTGATGAATTTATCTAGTAGATGATTGAAACTCTGGTTTGTGGTAGGTGATCAAACAAATAAAATGTTCGGAAACAACAGTTTTAAAGACAATAATTATTCCTCCAAAACAAATCAATGTTTGGCATTTGAAATTACAATATAATTATTTAGAAATTATTTAATTTTTTATCTCTGCTGCTCATAGGATTGGACTGTATATGATTTTGCATGAGCTGTACAGTAGCACAATTTGTTGCACTGTTGCCTTGAAGCAAGAAGGTCCTTGGTTCAACTCCCTGCCGGGGGTCTGTTTGCATGTTCTCACCGTGCACGCATGGGTTCTCTCCGGGTACTCCAGCTTCCTCCCACAGTCCATAAACATGAAAGTTGGATTCATTGGTGTCTCTAATTTGCCCTTAGGAATGAGTATGTGCTTGTTTATCCCGTATGTCTCTGTGTTGCTCTGAGATGGACTGTGACCTGTCCAGGGTGTACCCTGCCTTTCACCTGTAGACCACAGGAGATAGGCACCAGCTCCTCCGCAACCCTGTAGAGAGGAAGTGGGTATGGAAAATGGATGGATGATTTTGTACAGGAACTCTGAAAGGTTTAAGTGTTCTAAGCTACTTCATTGGAAATGCTGAGAAGGGAATATTGCTACAAAAACAGATCTTATCAGAGAAGAATCTGTTGATCTGGTTCTATCTTTACACTGATAACACAGCTCTGTGCATGCTGCTCTAAATTGTAAATTAAAACAAATCAGAAAAATCCAGCTTATGCACACTGTGGTTTCATATAACCAGACTTATAACTACTGCAGTAAAGTAAAAACCTAATACAGTCAGGCTGTATGAAAAGGTTTTGGTAATGCTTTTAATGAAAACTTGCATAAAAATGTGTGGTTGGTGCTTGACAGATGAGGTAAACAATAACAAAATATGTTCATAATATTTGGTCAAAGTAGGCGTGGCATTTTAAAGCTTTAAATGGAAAAATCACGTAAGAATGTTGCTGCAATGACAAGAATAAGCTACACTCAAACCCCAGTATGGAGTAATACCTATACATAAATACATTTAAATAGGATTTTGCATGGTAGTGCCAGCTTCAGCTTGTTTTGCCAACATGAAAAAATATACTTCTGCCATAAATTAAGTTATTGTCACTGTTTCCTAACCTGCCATGTATTTTGGCATATCTGAAAACATGTTTTATGTGGCTCCAAACGTGATGAAATAAAACCTATTTTATTAAGCATCAAGTTAAGCATCGTTTTTCCTTCTCTCCTCCACACCTTTCTCCTTCCCGTTACCTTTTTACCCCACCTCTCTCTCTTTCGTGCTTCTTTTTTTCCTTTTCCTTTCTGTCTCTGTAACAATTGAAATAATCCCAAAGCAGTTTCTAATAAAGTTTCTTTTATAAATATCAAACAGAGCATTAAAGCGTTAGCTGTAATTCTCCACTTGTGAAAGTAAATCTGTTGGGCTTTTTCTTGGCTCTCAGACAACAATTCTGAGCACTACTCTGCCAGACAGGACACAGTTATAAAAAAATTCAAAAATAATGCACCCCTGTTTTGTAAATTCAGTGTGTATTGCGACAAAGGTTGTAAAATGCATAGTTTGTAACTGCATCAGGATGGTGCATGTTAGTTTTTACAGGACCTCACTGTCTCATATATTTAATTATTTTCCATACTTAATGATCACCTGACAGAGTCTATGAGTGATCCTAAGTGGTCAAATAACTATTAGCTAAATTATTAAGAATGTAATATAGTCAGCCATTAATTAGAACCCCTCACCATGCCAAGGTAAGTGAATCTTTTTCAGTGCTGACAAAGTGTCTGCATAGCGCAGCATGGGAGAACATAATCAGGTTAGGGTTAGGGTTACTGTACTGTATTGCACCGACTACGCCAAAACAAATTCCTTGTATGTCCAAAAACGTACTTGGCAATAAAGCTTTTCTGATTCTGATTCTGATTCTGATTCGGTTATTGCTGAGACATTATTTGCTTATGCTCTGTAGCTGTGACACATATGTGCAGCATTTATGGGTTCTCTAAATGACAACATTTAAACAAAATCTTTGTCTTAATGGGTATGAGCTTATGTATGGCCAGTAGGAAATGTCTGGGAGCAGTAGTTCCTATTTTGTGTGTTTTTGTATTCAGCACAAGAATAACAAATATAATCATAAGTTTCCAGATGCACATCCTCGTGTCTAATTAACCAGTCACAACAAAGAAAGCATGATATGCTGGTTTTGATTTATCTAGAATAGCCAGAGGAGACGATAGATATCACTCAGTGCACAGTCATTCACAATCAGGTGTGCGACCTTGCTGAGGAAGGACCCAAGCCTCAACCCTCATCTTCCAGAAGCCATTTTAAGAGTCCGCAAATCAACCGCAGGATGTCAGTAAGAGATTCACTGATTATCAAATTTGTCAGTGGAAGTGTTCAGCAGCTGAGGTTATGGATGATTTAACTGATTCAGGGAGAAAACAAGATGAGGATAAGGTGCTGTCTTTTTCTCTCTGGCTCTCTGACCTCGATGGCTGATTACTAAACAGCAGTGCACATCTCATATGAGTCTGGCTAATCCTGAGGATTCCCAGGTGAGAGATATGTAATTACACTGGCTGAAAAAGCAATCAGCATGATCAGACTAAACGCTATGAGCACTAATTTACATAATGCACACCTATTTTGCAGGGCAAAAAGTCTCCATTTGGAACAGTATCACTTTAACCTTGATGAAAACAAATCTGTGCAGCCAAAGACAATATATTATCATTATTTTAAGTTGCAGGGGTAACATTTATTAATTTTACATGAACATTACCAAAACAAGCAGACAGAACCAAAGCATAATAGATGTTGTATAGTTGAGTCTTGATCCAAAATCTTACTCTTCTTTTTCTTACCAAAAGTCAAATGCAACAAAAGCTTCTGAAGTAAACTTCTCCACTGAACAGGTCAGCTTTTTTTCTTACCATCCCCACAGATTTATTCAATCACATAATTAATGCCAAGTAGAGTTCAATACGTCACCCTTAATAACCCCAACTCTTTTATTCCTCTCTAATGTAACCCAGAAGCAAAGGGAAATTCCTTTGAAGAGCTGAAAACATTACTATATTTTTGCGAAAGGCTTTAGAAGCACTCAGGCGTCGGCAAATCCAGGAAAATGAAGCTTACTCATCTCTAACTCTGAGCTGTGTTCGCTGGTGTGAGATCACTAACGTCCTCTTTGTTTCCCTGTCCCCACTATTCGCACATACTTAATTGCCACTGTGTGTCAATTTAACCTAATAAGATACCTTCCCCTCCGCCCTCTCCATCTACTAGTTGTTCCGAAAAAAGGTCTCTGTGTCACTTTCTGCTTCCTTCAATCCTCTCCCTCACATCCCCCCTCTTCGCTGTGTGGCAGCTGAAAGCTCTTTAAAGATGCCCGGGGGCTTAACCACTTTGACATTATTACATGAGCCTGACTCACTCAAACCAATCTCAAGCTAATTGAGAAGCTTACGTCTTTACCACAGCTGCTTTCAGAGGAAGAGAGGAAGCTCCTAGTCCACTGTGCCAACTGACATTATATTAAACAGACCTGATTTGCTTATGCTATATTTTCTAAATGGAGATGTACCTTACAGTACTGATCTGAATTTATTCTGTAAAGCAGTGATAACTTTAGAGGATTCTTACATAAACAGCGATTTGAGCTCTGTGGTTCGGTAAATGTACTGAGAACTCAGATGAGCCTACAGAAAAGTTTAAAGTTTATTAGTTAAAGTTTAAAGTTTATTAGTTAAGCAGGATACTGCGTTTTTTGCAAACCTGATCAAGCTCATACCTTCTCATGTGCACAAGACACAGAATGCTACTTAGGCTAGGTTGTATTCCTACATTCATTGGCATTTAACCCTCCTGGGGTCCTTTGACATTTGTTTTGCTGTTTTATGCAAATTACATACAATTTGGCTTGCTTATGTCTTTTAGGGGGAATTTTTCATTATCTTTAATGAACCTTTTAAACTAAACAGAGTAATATATGTCCCTTCAACATTGTTTTTATTTAAAGTTAAATAATTATGGATTATTTCGGGGATATTTTAAAATACCTGCATACAGACAAAATAAGTGAGTTTTTGCTGTTATATTAATATCTAATTTTTTTACATGTGTTGATCACCTGACCACTTTTGAATGAGAGTTCGATACTCTAAACACAGTCTATGAGTGCCCCCAAGTGATGAAATAATTATTAATTGAATTTCCCAGAAAATAGATCAGATTGCCATGCTGTTGGAGACACTTCAAGCTTTTAGCATGCAGTGAGGGATTCTTCATAGTGATAGTGATTCCCTTGATGAAGGAAATCACTATCACCAGACACCAATGATAAAGCTGAGTGCATCTTCTATTCGCTGAACCACTGAAAATAAACTAGAACTAAAATGTACTAATGATAAGCATACAATGCTATTGTAAATCACTTTTACCTAAATTTTTACATCAATTGATTTAAATTAGTTGGCACTCAAAATAACAGCAGTCCTGCATTTGTCATATGTATTTAACAAGGTACACTGACCTAAATTCACCGATTAGCTTGATTTTATTTTGCTGTTTCTGCAGCAACGTTATGCCCTCGTATAAACTGCTTTCAAAATGTGAAGGCAAATGGATTAGCAAAGAATAAAAGGAGAAGTAATGTAGGAGGGTAAAAATAAACCCTTAATGAAACATCAAGAAACAAACTTGGCATAGCTAGGATGGCTTTCTGCCTTAGCTAAGGGTAAGAGGCACCCAACAAGGAGGCGAAGGTAAGCTTAGCAGCATTTTTTGACATCTTATTCTTTCTTTCTATTTTTACCTTAGCAGATAAAATGAGAGAAGCATTCTCTGAAGCTCCTGCTCAACAAGGATGAGTTGATTTTTGCAGAGTTTTCAAAACCAAAGCCTGACTCATATTTCCCAGACTGCTCGGTCTCCTCTCACATTTAATATAACTGTGTGGCTGTGACACAAAATGTGATAGCAACGCTTCCTGTGCCAAGTACACAGTGTGCCTTGCTGAGGGCGGGGACACTGTAGATGAGGGAAACTCTCTTGTCTTGGTACACATATTGGTATGGTCTAAAGTCAGCAATGATGGCGGCCCTTCAATGAAATTCCAGCAAAAATGAAAAACAGTAAGCAAAGAGCTCAGATAGAATGTCACAAAATAAGCACACTGTCTTTCTTGGTGTGAGCACTTAGCCCTATTGCTGTGAGCTGGCACATAGAATGAGATGTCCCTTTGGTGAGTGGTTTGAGTCAGCAGAGAAGAAAAAGTAGCTCTTAAAATCCATAAGCATTATAAGGCGAAGTAAACTGCACCGAGACTAAAACGGAACATAGATGGAAAGCTTGTTGTAGGTGTAACTGGCATTGCCACTTTTTTAAACTAAAGTATGGAAACAAAAGTTTGTTTGTTTGTGGAACACAAACTTTTTTTGGTTCAGTATGGAACTCAGTATGGAGTTAGTTAGATAACCTGTTGAAAACCTGGGAGGTACTTAAAAAGAATGTGGATCAGACAAAGCATTGCAAAAACTAGCTTAATTGGCTGCAATTCATGCACAGTTAAGCCTAAAATTGTTTACACCAGTGGTTAGATTTAAAGTAGTGCTGTAATCTAGACCGCCTAAGCCAAGACAGAGTAAAGACAGACAGACCAGAAAACTCTGAAGAGCACATAGCTAGAAGAGCACATCTGTTATTTTCTCAGGAGCTCTCTTGGAGTGATCAACAACAATAAATCATCAAAATATTAGTTGAAACATACAAAAAGCTGGTCAGCAATTATGAGAAGGATTTAGTTGCTGTATGCCATGAGAGATTTTTCCATTATTTGTTGAAAAGGTTATAAACAATTTTTACCATGTTTTTGTTTAAATAAAATACAACTTAAACACATAATGTCTTTCAAAGCTCACACTGTTGTTTTATTATCTTTTGAAAGATTATTACATCAATTTCTTATAAGAAAAAAGTTCTGAATTACATGAAAGTACTGTAAAATTTAACTTGGCTTAGAAATAACTTTGAGCTCGGATGTAACATAAGCAGCATAGGTTGAATATAGCATTTTTCTACTGTTAAAACAAGTGCATAATTTAACATTTTTAAAGCCACATTTATTTATCACCTGCAAAATGAAACAAGATATCACGAGAAAATGGAGGTTGTTATATTGTAGTAACTGGATATTTTTAGGGGATAAAATAGCTGTCTAGAGATAAAGACCTTTTAGACGTTTTAATAAAACCTCCAAACAAAGAAGGGTTAGAGTAGGGTAGGACTAGATAAAATGCATGAAGATATTCCTAGACATGAACAATATGTGAGACCCTAACTCTTTTATATTTACTGCAAACGCACCTCTTCCACAACTTTTTAGAAAGTCAGCCGGGTAGTTTTTGTGTAGTCTGGTTTGGAGATGAAGAAGTTAGAAATATAAAACTAGGGTGTAAAGTCTCAAAGACATTATTTTTGTCCGAAAATAACTTCAATGAAGGCGCTGGAAATAGCCCTGAAAAACAGCCTTTTTGTTAACACTGGTATATTTAGACTTATGTTATGATGAGTGAAGGGGTAGCTTTTTTGAAATCTGAGGTTGAATTTTCATCAAGTAAAACTTCTATTTAAAAAACATTAACCAATTATAAAGAGTCTCCAGCAGAGTTGTAGATACAGTGATGGGAAAAAGTAGGACACCCCATTAAATATTCATTCGTTCAAAACAAATGTTCACATGCTCATGTTTAAGTATTTTTTATCTCTGTAACAGGTAAACACAACTAATCTACCTTGTTTTAGTAGCTAGTGTTTCCTCCATTAGATGAACAAATGTTTGTGAAAAACGTCTTGTAGCCATCTAGCAGTCTCTGATATCAGTCTGAGGAGAGCTTGTTCAACTTTTCACTTTCAGCTGGGAGAGGTTTGTGAGATTTCTTTCATGTTCAGCCCGTGTAAAATCACCCCACAGCATCTCAATGAGATCAAGATCTCGGCTTTGAGTCAGCCCCAGTTCCCATTTCTTAATTCTCAGCCAGTCCTTGGTGGATTTACTGCTATGTTCTGGGTCATTGTTGCAGGGTACATTTCTGGCTGAGCTCTAATTGTTTTACAGATGGTCTCACATTTTCTTCCAAGCCTCCTCTGATACTTCTTAGAATTCATGCTAGATGCCATAATGGTAAGCTGACCAGGTCTTGCAGCAGCAAAGCATCCTCATACCATGACACTTCTAGCTCCTTGCTTCACAGTTGGAATGGGATTTGTTTTCCTGGAAGGATGAATTTGGTTTATGTCAAACATGCCCTCTGTTCTGGTGACCAAATGAATTGATTTTAGACTTATCGGTCCCAAAGAACATTATCTGGGTCTTTGTCTATGTTCTTTCTGGCACACTTGAGTATGACTTTATGTTTTTCTTAGAGAGCAAAGGTTACTTTCTAGCACACCTCATATGAAAGTTTGCAGTCTCTTTTCATCACTTTCATATCAACAGCAGCAAGAGCCTACTGTAGGTCCCATGATGGCATTTTAGGGCTTTTGCATATAGGTTTTACCATCTTGCGGGTAAACATGGACAGCCACACCTGGGCCGGTTGGCAGTTGTTTTGAATAGCCTCTGCTTGTAGGCAGCAGAATGACTGATTTTAATTTATTTTGTTTCCTCTTTAAAGTCTTTATCAGACTTAGAAGCTATTCAAGTCTTTTTTTCTCACTGTCTCTTTGAGATTTAGCAACCCATCAAAGTAACTGTCTGCGGTTTGAAAAGGGCAAACCTCCATGAAAATGTTGAATAATGGTGCTCTCATCATGCATCCGTGATCTGGTAAACCTCTGTGTGATTTTAGCCATTTTATGTGGGAATAAATGAGAGGGTGTCCTTATTAATTCCTCTCCAGAAACTGCTTTTCTTATTATCATTTGTGGTGGCATTTTCTCCAGTTTTCACTTTTTTATTTATATTAATTTGAATTTTCAAGAATTGCTAACATTTCTAATTTCCCCTCGGGGATCAATAAAGTATCTTTGAATTTGAATTGAATTGAATTGAATGAATACCCATAAGTCAAAACAAGTAAGAAAAACACATAAGCTGTTGTTAAAAAAATCATTCTTACAACCCATTTTTAAATTGTTAAATGCGTAAAAAACATATATGCAAGTCTATTCCAATCATTTGTTAATCTGCCTCAGCATAATTAATTTTACAGTATGCACAGACAATCACATTGTAAATACATTTAACTAAGTAGCACAATGCTCTTTGTTTAGCAACAAAGAAAGCAGATGTATGAGCTAAATTTTATTTGACAGACTGTTTATTCAAGAAGAATGAATTCCATGTTTTCTGAGCATAGTCTTGTTTGACAAGTTTGACAGAGAGAAGATTTTTCCCTTCTAACAATCAACTAATTTAATATGCAGACAAATCCACAGCTGTCAAGTTTGAGAAGCAAATGAAAACAAGCCAACATCACTACCAAAATTTAAAACACACCTGCAAAACTGGAAGGGAATTAATTCACGATGCATAACATTACCACACATGTGTGCATGTGGATGGCATGTTGCTAGAGTATGTGTGTGCAAAATCTAATGTGGAGTAAAACTAATTGAATTTGAGAGTAAAAACTCTTTTTAAGAATAAAAAAAAAAACAACTCTGTTTAAGGTACGGATTTTATCCATAGTTGTTAATCAGGAAATTGAAATATATGAAATTGGACAACTAGAAAAAAATGAAATCAACGTAGAACACTTCAAAGATTGAGAAGTTTATTGAGTCTACTATATCAACTCACTAACGCAAATCCATTCATAGAAAATTGCTGTACTGGGCGACAAAAAAAAATCTGTATGTTCTTAATCAATCATAATCAGATTAATAAATAAGATAGTTGTAACATTTAAATGCATCTAACCTCCCCTCTTTATCCCCTCGATTACTTTAAGCCTTTTAAATGACGTAATTCACCAGGAAGACAAATGACTGTACAGAGACTTTTCCCTGCTTCTGTGACAGAGATGGATGCTCATTAACATAGGCTTGAGGCTTCAATGCTTCACGGAACATGTAGGCATAAACTTTACAAGACAACACACAATCAAATAAATGTTTTCAACAACTGCCCAAACATTTAATATTGCGGCAAATACAGTAGAAGAGAGAGAGGGAGCAGTTTGTAATCAGGAGCTGAGCTTTACAGCCGAAAGCAAAAACAGTGCACAAATGTCTGTTTTTGTGTTTGAAAGCAATTTTTTGCTGTTCTTTTCCTCAGGGTTAGCTGGCCGCCTCAGGCCGATATGATGCATTCAGCTGTGTGAGATATAACATTTTAGAACTGATATGTGAGTTCATACAAAGCCTAAATTCGGACGAGTGTTTTTCAAAAAGCTGGATTCGTAAAATGTGACTATTTTATTGCAATTGGGCAAATATTTTCTTTGCTCTTAAACAGATATGAGCATTTTCACCAACATGAGCAACAGCATCCTCCTGCAGTCTGCTTCAGGCTTCAGCCTTGTTTTTCTTTTATTTTTTGCATGGCCAGATGGGATTCTTAACTCACACACAACCCATAAAAAAACACACGCACATAAAAATACCAGATGTGCTTCTTCAGTCCCATGTAACAGATCACTAGAGGTCATGGTCAACTGTGGAACAGATAGAGAAAATGAAAACAAACATTTTGGTTTCAAATATGATATCCTTCCCATTGTTTTCCATGGTATTAAACTCATCTGTCCAGCTACCTAAAGTCAGATCTGGAGCAGACAGCAGCTGATTTTAAACCCCTAAACCGGACACAGTCACATGTTGCAGTTCCGGAAAGGCTCAAACTTGCAATTCTGATGGGTCCACAGTAAGTGCTATATGTCACCGGGAGGGATGGGATGTGTTTAGTACAATGGGAAACAGATACACAAGAGGGGAAAAACAAGAGAAACTCCAATGAGGATGGAAATAAGAGGATTTTAAAAAGTATAAAAAGAGAGGATGGAGGACTTTGTTAGTGATCCAGTGCCCTCAGTTTGATAAAGCAGTCATTATTTTCTTGAACAGCATTTGAGTTTGACATAATGAAAAACAGAGGTACTTTAAGTAGGATAATATGATCAGTCGTATTTTTCAAAAGCTTTTCACATTGCTTGACATGCTGACATCCTCAAGTGACGTGTTGATGATGCAAAAGCTTTAGCTGCCCCCAGTTGATGTGGCCTTAATCCCATCTCCTCCCAGGATCTATTTACCATTTAAGTCCATTAGCCTTATTGCAAAAAACAGCCCCAGAACACAAACTGAAATATGCAGTTCTCTTAGCAAATGTGCTTGTTGATTACATTTGTGGCAGAGCTTCTTTATATCCAGCATTAGTGCAATGTATTCTGATGCAAAGTGATGCAATGTTTGAGCTATGTACTTTTTGATAAGCTTCTTTATGTAAAATCTTTAAAGAAGTGACATGCTGATAAAGCTAAAGTTAGCATGGCAGCTGTGGGCTTAATCTGAACCCTTTATTCCTTGCTGGAGGATTAAAGTGCATGATGTCTTCAAAAAAATGTTTATTATCATTCTCAGACCAAAGGCTGCTTTTAGGAAGAATTGAAAAATGGCAAACACTGCTGGACGTACAGTTTGAGACAAGTGAGAACACATGAGACACAATGAGGATAATAATATGGTGCTCTGTTGGAAATCAGGGCTTCATACTGACACTACTGGGTCACTCTTCATGTCCTACTTTATTTGAGGGTCAAGTGATATTTTTAAAAGCTGTTTGAAAGCTGACACCAGGGAAAAAACTGTGTTCGGACAAAAAAATATCAAGCTTTGTTTTGCCTAAAAAGATGTGGCAGTGAAGTTAAATTAAACATGACTGGGATCAACAAGGTAGAAAGTGTTGCTAACTACTAACTAAACGGCTACAAAGAAATGCAGCATGATTAAATGTTGAGAGCGCTCGAGTAGTAATCTCAGCTACAGCAGCAATGTAACTTGTCTGTTCAAAAGGAACCATCGACTTTGTGCTGGACTCAATGCTGGAGAGAACATCCCTCAAGACAGATCAGCAACTCACAGGCAGCTCATCGTGGATCTTGTAATTCAGCTATGGTTTTCTGAGTAAACTTCCTTAATACCACTGTATCCAGAGATGATCACCTTTTGTGATTCCAAGATACCATGGTGGAGCTAACTGCACCTAGCTATGAGTGAATGTGTAAGAAAAGACAGATGCAAAGTAACAGAAGCTGAATGAGCAGTGTTTGAAAATCCAATCAATGTGGGATGCCAAGGTTTTATCGGCCAGTGGCTTTGAAAGCCCTTCACCAGACCGGCTATAGTTGGGGCAACCAAAAAGAAGGCAATGAAATTGATTACCAAAGTTAGAGAATCCCCTTTTCCACAAAACTGGTTCCAGTGGTAAACTGATGCTATTTCCTGGTAAGCACCAGTTCTTTTTGATTACACCACGAGCTCTGGCTCTAGCACAGATGAATTAGTTCTTCATTAGCAGCAACTCTGAGATGGGTCAGAAGAAATAATTGCTTTTGTCTAGACCTAGAGGCGAGCTAAAGGCATACAACCAATCAATGGCATACAACAACCAACCAAGGGCGTACAGCCGCCAATGAACACAAATATTTTAACAGCGGATGCAATTAGAAATAACAGAAACTGAGTCATGGTGTGGAAGGACACATATAATCAGAAAACAACTGTATGCAGAGGTTTCGTATAGCCTTCAGATTAGCTGAAGAACACTGCATGAAACAGTTAGATGAAAAGCATCAGATGCAACGGTGAACACGGCACCTGTAATCTAAAGCAGTAGAGAAATGTTTTAGTGGGTTATAAATCATGCTTCTCTTCCTGTGGGTCTGACTTGCCCTCTTGGTTTATGCTGAGACGAACCTTTAATGCTGCAGCAAGCAGAGACATTTTGGACAGTTGAATTTATGTGGGAACAGTTTCCAACTTGTCTGTGCACAGGTGCACAAAGCAAGGTTCATAAATACAAGGATGAGTTTGGTGTAGAGGAAGTTGACTGGCCTGCATAGAGCCCAGACTTCAACAAGATAGAGCACTTCTGTGCAAAATAATTTCAGAAAACAAGAATTCAGATGAGAGACATATTAAGAAATATTAAAATAATGGGATTCCTGTACTTATTATTGATTACTAATGCTTTGTGAACCTATAAACTTTGGCATTAACAGTACATTGTTAAAAAGATCAATAACATTTCTTAAAGACATCCAGGTGACAATGCTGACTTGTCAAGACAATATTGCATTACAAAAAACAAACAAATAAAATAAATTATTCAAATTTTTTATTGTACTGTATACAAATCCCAAGCGGGGTTCTCTCTAGGAGCTCATCAGGTTGTCTTTAATACCCTAAATTATTTGGCTTCCTTATTAGGTGTTCATACAGAGGGACACTTGACTATTTTTCATAGTTTAACCAAGATCTTGCCTGATGATTACAAACTGGATGACACTAGTTGAACTATTTTACTCATAGAAAATAGATACTGCCTAAGCAATGATACCAAATAATTCATGAAATAAATTCTATTCAGGCACAAGATTGTTTGATCAAGACCTTAGACTATCTGTTTTCTCGATACGGGTATAAACGTTGTTATTAAGAAAAGCTGTTTAATTAGCAAACCGAGACTATGGACGTCTAGAAATTGTAAACAGTAGAAGGCAAATAAACTTGAACGTTTTTGGTAAGGTCAAAGATATAATTGGCTTTAAAAATACAAAGCACTTTCCTGATAGTAGTCCATGTGCCAGACTGAGCTAAAACAGGGTTGATTATGGCATTAGATTATACAATTCAATAGACCAGTTTAAGTACCAGGAAAGTCTTTTTGGGAATAAAAAAGTTTACACTTTCAGTATTTAAGGACAAAACTGAAATATGTTTAATCATTAAAACTATGTAAATTCACCAACTTAAACTATCCAACAGATCCCTATGTTGACCAGGGAGATTGAAACTTTTAGTTTCAGAACAACAGTAACAATTTAAAAGGATATGATGCAATGCATGGAAAACTCCCCCTGGGCTTGTTCTGTATAATCTCACTCAAAATAAAACTATTCTGTTTTTAGGAACTATTACATTTGAGTGATTTAACATTTCTGTCCTGGGATGTCACTGTCATTTACATTAAATTGCTTCTTTGTAAATGCAGTTGTTGTGGTGACTCAGATGAAATGTCAAAGTTAAAGAGAAGCTGAACAAACTCATCTGCTCATGAGCAGAACTGAACTATTCTCCCTATGATCCCTATCACAGTGAGCAGCTTATATCTATCTGAAGTTTATTAATCTTGTCAAATGGATTCAGAGAGCACAAATATTGCAGACTGACATGGGGCTCAGGACAGAAGACCAGATGGCTACACAGACTGGACATAGAAACAGAGAGCACTCATCCGATATAAAGAGCGGGGAAAGAAGGGCATTTGTCACACTGAGGGGAGGAAGTAAGAACAACAAAGGAAAAATTCAGAATAGAAACAAAGAGGTGCTTACAAGAATGAGATGTCGGTTGCAGACTCACAAAGAGAAGCAGTAAAATGACAGATCGTGACTCCTGCTGGCATCAGCCCTTAGATGTTATATTGTAGAGCTTCCCTATACAGCTCATCTTCCTACTATTCCATGCAGCAAAAACTCAGCTCCCTGTTGAATTATACATGCTGATGATGAAGGAGGGAGCTGTTGAGTTGGAGGGAAAAAGGAGACATCAAGAAAATTGCAGGAACAAAACAGGAGTATCTATTACAAAAAGACTGGGCTGCTGCAGTTGCCTAGAAGATGACATAAGCAAATGTATACCAGAAGAAAGTGTAGTGGTGTATGTAATATAACACTCAATCTACGTATTTCATGACTGCCTGACTATGGCGGAAAAACTGTTCAAAAAACGATGTTTAGGAAATATTCCTAAATACCTCAACTAATTGAATAAAAAAACATAACATTCACAAAAGAACTTCATGATCATTGAGCAAGAGCCTTAGACTATATCTCCATATGTTCATTTATATTATTTATATTAGTTGGAGAGATGACTTCCCAATGAGAGTACAGTCACTACTCCATTATTTGGAGTTGAAATATAGAATATTTTATATTTCTAGATTTTACTATAGACTTTGAGTTTACTTTTGCCATTGTAGCCTCTGTTTATGGTATTTTGTGTTCAGCGTATATTTTACCTTCCTAAGTGCCTTAGCCATCTGTCTGCATTTGGGTGCAGAACAACCATCATCAGCCAGGACAGAAGGATCTGGCCACTGGGATCCAGCAGAAACCTTCAGAGGATTCTCATACCATGTGTGGTGCAGTAAGGACATACTGTATATTGACAGGGTGGCTGAGCCTTGCACTCCTTGAAGGATCGTAGTTGCAGTGGATTTGGGTCTATGGTAGAAATTAACCATAACACAATTGGTAATCTTGGTTTTTACACCTGTAAATGTCAGTCTCACTGTGTAATTCCAAGAGAATGTTGAACCAATTGTCTCTACATGTAGTAGAAAGTAGTTTCCTTCTATAGTTCCTACTGCCTCCGTGTTTCCTCTCACTTCAGTTTTAAACACCTCAGTGGTATTGAAAACGGCAAACACTGATTCCTCTTCCCTCAGTAACAACCACACCAAAGAGTGTTGCTGTCAGTGCAACCTGGTAGCACTTAGCTATGGTGTGCTCACTGACTGGGAAAATTTCACATCAAGCTGAAAAGTCAATCTGAAAATTAGACATTTCTGGTCCTCAGCCAATTTCTCTGTTCATCTCAGGGCGCATTTTCACACCTGGTGTGGTCCAAGGATCGGTCCAGGGATCTCTTTAGGAATTGGTAAAAATGAGAAAATTAATGCCTTCAGCTGGCAAGGTTTACTTTCACACAGTAGCAACAGATTGTTTCAGGGGCAGTATTGCGCTGATTGAGAAGAAAAGAAGTACAGTACAGACCAAACGTTTGGACACACCTTCTCATTCAAAGAGTTGTCTTTATTTTCATGACTATGAATATTGTAGCTTCACACTGAAGGCATCAAAACTATGAATTAACACATGTGGAATTATATACTGAACAAAAAAGTGTGAAACAACTGAAAATATGTCTTATATTCTAGGTTCTTCAAAGTAGCCACCTTTTGCTTTGATTACTGCTCCGCACACTCTTGGTATTCTGTTGATGAGCTTCAAGAGGTAGGCACCTGAAATGGTTTTCCAATAGTCTTGAAGGAGTTCCCAGAGATGCTTAGCACTTATTGGCCCTTTTGCCTTCACTCTGCGGTCCAGCTCACCCCAAACCATCTCGATTGGGTTCAGGTCCGGTGACTGTGGAGGCCAGGTTATCTGGCGCAGCACCCCATCACTCTCCTTCTTGGTCAAATAGCCCTTACACAGCCTGGAGGTGTGTTTGGGGTCATTGTCCTGTTGAAAAATAAATTATGGTCCAACTAAATGCAAACCGGATGGAATAGCATGGCGCTGCAAGATGCTGTGTTAGCCATGCTGGTTCAGTATGCCTTCAATTTTGAATAAATCCCCAACAGTGTCACCAGCAAAGCACCCCCACACCATCACACCTCCTTCATGCTTCACGGTGGGAACCAGGCATGTAGAGTCCATCCGCTCACCTCTTCTGCGCCGCACAAAGACACGGTGGTTGAAACCAAAGATCTCAAACTTGGACTCATCAGACCAAAGCACAGATTTCCACTGGTCTAACGTCCATTCCTTGTGTTCTTTAACCCAAACAAGTCTCTTCTGCTTGTTCCCTGTCCTCAGCAGTGGTTTCTTAGCAGCTATTTTACCATGAAGGCCTGATTCACACAGTCTCCTCTTAATAGTTGTTCTAGAGATGTGTCTGCTGCTAGAACTCTGTTTGGCATTGACCTGTTCTCTAATCTGGGCTGCTGTTAACCTGCGATTTCTGAGGCTGGTGACTCGGATGAACTTATCGTCCGCAGCAGAGGTGACTCTTGGTTTTCCTTTCCTGTGGCGGTCCTCATGCGAGCCAGTTTCTTTGAAGTGCTTGATGGTTTTTGCGACTGCACTTGGAGACACTTTCAAAGTTTTCCCAATTGTTCGGACTGACTGACCTTCATTTCTTAAAGTAATGATGGCCACTCGTTTTTCTTTACTTAGCTGCTTTTTTCTTGCCATAATACAAATTCTATTCAGTCTATTCAGTAGGACTATCAGCTGTGTACTGTATCCACCTCCTGCACAACACAACTGATGGTCCCAACCCCATTTATAAAGCTTAAAATCCCACTTATTAAACCTGATAGGGCACACCTGTGAAGTGAAAACCATTTCAGATGACTACCTCTTGAAGCTTATCAAGAGAATGCCAAGAGTGTACGGAGCAGTAATCAAAGCAAAAGGTGGGTACTTTGAAGAACCTAGAATATAAGACATAATTTTCAGTTGTTTCACACTTTTTTGTTCAGTATATAATTCCACATGTGTTAATTCATAGTTTTGATGCCTTCAGTGTGAAGCTACAATATTCATAGTCATGAAAATAAAGACAACTCTGAATGAGAAGGTGTGTCCAAACCTTTAGTCTGTACTGTATGAAGAAGAAAGTCCACCTGTCCACCAAGGTGTTCCCCTTGTAGTTCTGCGCCTGTACCTCTTCACAACTCCACCTTGCCCTGCCAGACAAATTCAAACTTTTTTCTCTTTGAATTTGCACTCTTACTTTGTATTTCCTCTACTTCTTCTTCAACTCAAATGCGCTGCTCTTAGGTTTAACCCTACCTTCCTGCTTCTGGTATGCTGGCTCTTCATGCATTAACACTGCAAGCGAACCACTCCAGGGTCCAGATAAACTGTGCCTAGCGTGGCACTTGTAACTTAGCAAGGGTACGGTTCTCTGGTCTGTTTCAGGGTCCAGGATGGGTACACACCGGTCCGATCTGCTACAGATTCTTGTACCTTGCTCGGTACAATGTGTTCCAAAGGTTTGGTGTGAAACCACATCTCATTTGAACATCTCATTGTGCCTTCCTATTATCTCCTGAGGTTAGCTCTGAAACATCTTGATGTCATGTGGAGGACAAGAACTGCTTAAGTACAAAATGGCAGAGGAGCAAATTGACCAGCATCTACCAAAGCTCTTTTTTGTAGTAGCAGTAACACTCAGTTAGGAGGCCACCATAGAAAATACAGTCGCTGCTTAAAAGACTTCTTACACAACTTACCTAGAGAGCAATAAAGCTACCTTTAGGTCATCCTACAGTAACAACATGCAAACCAAAAACATAGTTCAATTGCAGTCATCAAATGATTTATTGATGCATGTCTAAACATAACATGTAGGTAAATGTCTTCTTCTAAAGCAAAGGTGTTTAAGTAGCTTCTTGATCAAAGTCATACAAAAAACAAACATTTCCCTGTGTGACATTAATTAGGTGATGAAATGCAGATTTTTCAAGCAACCAGTAGCTGAAGTTATTAAAATAGAGTTGACATTATAAAAATAGGCTCATTTACCAGTTTAGGCTGCACAACACTCCTTCACCAGAGAACAGACGGTAATTTAAATATCTTCTCTTAACCATGTCACCTACAGCTGAAGAGACCAAAAGAGCCTGTTTGAACTGCTGAATGTTTTTCCCTTTGTTCTGCTGCCTTCATAGAAAAAACTGTTGATATTTGTTAGTATAAATATGGGAAGTTTAAGCTGGAACTTTATAATCCAGCCTTGCTTTGAGTAGTATTTTACATGTAATGTCAATGTCCCTCAATAAGGCTGAATTCTTTCATGTTGTGTTTCCCTACTGTATAAAACTTTTTGGAAACACCACACAAAACCCCACACAGAAAACATGTTTAAATTAGAGATGCACAATATATTGAACTATATTGAATAATCATAATAATTTTACAATATGCACAGTTTACTGCCTCAGTCTATTAAAATTCTGAGCAGCTTTATATTAATGCACTTTTATGTTTTTTCGGCGTTGTGTTATTAGTTTGTGTTTTATCTGTTTCAGGGAAATGTCCTGCTGTATGCTAATTGGTTTGCAAGTTTATAACAATAAATTGATCAGCTTTAAATTATCTAATTTGAATTAGTCATATAAGCCATTATAATAGGTTGTTGTGACAATTAAATATATTTACCTTACAAAATATTTATATCTGTCAGTTACTGTACTGGGGTGGCTAAGACCCTAACCAAATTGACCAAAATTATGCTCTCTTAAGTAGAGGACAGTAAGGATGTTAGCTTGTTCTGCATGGCAAGCCAGAGGCTCACATGGACCAACATGCATACATGATCAGACCAGCTGCCACAACACAGGAATAAGTGTTATATGCATCTCAAACACAGAAAACCAGTTTTTTTTGACTTGGTAGAAAATATCCCATATCACATAAGTGGGTGAAATGGAAGGAACGCTTTAGTCACCCTAGCTGCTTGATGGAAAGATGAGAATCACAGAGAAAGAGACACAAATGAAAAGGCAGAAGCTTTAAAAGCTTTAGAAGGGATTTGTATCCAGTAAGCCTCACATAGGATTAAACCATGTTAGTGCAATGCCTACACACAGTGGACATAGTGCACATACAAACACACAAAACACAGATGGTGGTATGTGCACCAAATGACAGCATTAACCTCATATAGAGAATGACAGTGTAATGATACATCAACAAAATATTGCTGTTCTGAGGCATCTTGCAGAGATGGGATATACCCTCCTGTAAATAAGAATTAGTTTATGTATGAATAAGAAACTGGTTTGCTTTACATAAATATGAAAAATCCATAAGTCAAGCAAAGGCATTTAGATATTTTAACTTTCTGTGGCAGGGAAGCACTTGATAACTACAGGGAAGCATTTTCCTCTTCTGACTTAGATTTTAGGGATTTTACTTCAAGCCCATTTAAATCCATGCTTCTATAAACTTCCTGATGCTTTGCAATGTTGCAGTTGTAAGACACACATATCTCCAAATCATAACTAATCTACTGCATTTACAACAAGAGAAGAAATGGAGTTTTGATGAAAATTCAACTTGGAAGACTCACCTCCAGCTCCGTCTAACTACTCCACTACGTTCTCCACTCCAACCAATGAGCTCCTGATCCACGTTCCTCTTCAGCCAATCATCCCTCCAGGCTTTGCTTTAAAAAGACCTTCACACGCAGAATCTCCTTCTCTTCAGCTGAGCTTCGACCCTCCTCCACTCCATCTCCACCATCAGGCTTCAAGCTCCTTTCGACTCCCTTATCTCTCCACCACCTCCACTCCACCACCAGTATCAGGATCCCGGGTGGGAAGACTTCTCTAAGTTTAACCCAAAGATGTTTATTCAATCTCATGTCATTATCAGCAACCATGTCTTCCTCCAGGGTCCGAGTGCCAAAAGAAATCAAACGTCAGCTAATAAACTCCTCTAAATGCCATCTCTGTGTTTCTCATTCTAACTGACCACACTGTTTAGTGACAACTGTTTAGCAAGAAAGAAAATGCAATGCCATGACTCTTACTAAGAATATTGATTCAGGGTTGAACAAAGTCAATGAGATCATAGCTACAGGCACATCACACCAGCCTGACATTTAGCATTGACTAACTTTCAAGCTGTGAAAAAAACTGACCAAATGTGCAATAAACAGCATCAATATGGAAACTCCCAGTGGCCACAACAGTGGAGAGATATTTCTCTAATGACAAAAGCTAAAGACATTAAAGTGTATCTGCTTACAGTAAACCAGTCTGAGTTTAACAGGGCAAATATAATTATTACTTCACTTCTTGTGAATAATTTTTTACTCATTTGACTTTTTTCTTTTGGCCTTAAATAGTTAAATTTTTTACATGAGCAATGCTGAAATCAATACATAAACTTTTATAAAGTACATCTAACTTACTGTGACAAAATCTCTTTTATCTCTTTTCCACTGTCTCACTCTAAAATGTGTGTTTATATCTAAACTCCTCCATTGTATCTCTCATTGGATATTTAGGAGTGTTGTCCCGGTAGAATGTGGACCTCTGTCCAAGTCTCAAATCTTTTGCACCCTCTAACAAGTTTTCTTTCTGCTCTACCCTGTACTCCCATCAACCTTGAGCACCTTTCCTGTCCCTGCTGAAGAAAAGAAACCCTAAGGCATCATACTACCAGCACCATGGAAATGGTGTGCTCACAGTCAGTAATTATTTTCTACAAACAAACATTTTTCATGTTGAACAAAAAGATCAGATTTGGTTTTTATCTGACCAGAGCAACTCCTTCCACCTGTGTGCTGAGTCCCTTACAAACTGCAAGCATCACTTTTTATGGCTTTCCTTCAGCAATGCCCTTTTTTTTGTCACTCTCCCATAAGGGCCAGGTGTGTGGAGTACATGATTAATAGCTGTGCTGTCACCAGATTCCCCAAGCTTAGCTGTGGATTGGTGCCATGCCATGGATGGGTGTGTCTTGATAGGGTTGAAGTTGCACTATTTTGTATTTTTCTTTTCAGATAATGGAATAAGCAGTGTATTCTAAAATAATGAGATATTGTTTTATAACCAAACCCTGCTTAAACGTCTCCAACACGTTTTCCCTGACCTGTCTGTCTGTTTCAGGGCACATCAGGTGATTTGTTCATATTTTAAGGGCAATGATTTAATTTTATTCTTTATATGTAGTTATTGGGACCACAGTCAGTGTTTTTTTTTTGTCACTGCGGAGAATAAGTTACATGTATTCATCTGGTTGATGTGGTTTTTCTGTTCAGCTTGTTTGGGCTGAAAATGGAAAATAAATGCTATTCATTGTTTTATAATTATCTCTTTAAACAATAACGTGACGGGTAAAAATACAGGTCCTTCTCAAAATATTAGCATATTGTGATGAAGTTCATTATTTTCCATAATGTCATGATGAAAATTTAACATTCATATATTTTAGATTCATTGCACACTAACTGAAATATTTCAGGTCTTTTATTGTCTTAATACGGATGATTGTGGCATACAGCTCATGAAAACCCAAAATTCCTATCTCACAAAATTAGCATATTTCATCCGACCAATAAAAGAAAAGTGTTTTTAATACAAAAAACGTCAACCTTCAAATAATCATGTATAGTTATGCACTCAATACTTGGTTGGGAATCCTTTTGCAGAAATGACTGCTTCAATGCGGCGTGTCATGGAGGCAATCAGCCTGTGGCACTGCTGAGGTCTTATGGAGGCCCAGGATGCTTCGATAGCGGCCTTTAGCTCATCCAGAGTGTTGGGTCTTGAGTCTCTCAACGTTCTCTTCACAATATCCCACAGATTCTCTATGGGGTTCAGGTCAGGAGAGTTGGCAGGCCAATTGAGCACAGTGATACCATGGTCAGTAAACCATTTACCAGTGGTGTTGGCACTGTGAGCAGGTGCCAGGTCGTGCTGAAAAATGAAATCTTCATCTCCATAAAGCTTTTCAGCAGATGGAAGCATGAAGTGCTCCAAAATCTCCTGATAGCTAGCTGCATTGACCCTGCCCTTGATAAAACACAGTGGACCAACACCAGCAGCTGACACGGCACCCCAGACCATCACTGACTGTGGGTACTTGACACTGGACTTCTGGCATTTTGGCATTTCCTTCTCCCCAGTCTTCCTCCAGACTCTGGCACCTTGATTTCCGAATGACATGCAGAATTTGCTTTCATCCGAAAAAAGTACTTTGGACCACTGAGCAACAGTCCAGTGCTGCTTCTCTGTAGCCCAGGTCAGGCGCTTCTGCCGCTGTTTCTGGTTCAAAAGTGGCTTGACCTGGAGAATGCGGCACCTGTAGCCCATTTCCTGCACACGCCTGTGCACGGTGGCTCTGGATGTTTCTACTCCAGACTCAGTCCACTGCTTCCGCAGGTCCCCCAAGGTCTGGAATCGGCCCTTCTCCACAATCTTCCTCAGGTCACCTCTTCTCGTTGTGCATCGTTTTCTGCCACACTTTTTCCTTCCCACAGACTTCCCACTGAGGTGCCTTGATACAGCACTCTGGGAACAGCCTATTTGTTCAGAAATTTCTTTCTGTGTCTTACCCTCTTGTTTGAGGGTGTCAATAGTGGCCTTCTGGACAGCAGTCAGGTCGGCAGTCTTACCAATGATTGGGGTTTTGAGTGATGAACCAGGCTGGGTGTTTTAAAGGCCTCAGGAATCTTTTGCAGGTGTTTAGAGTTAACTCGTTGATTCAGATGATTAGGTTCATAGCTCGTTTAGAGACCCTTTTAATGATATGCTAATTTTGTGAGATAGGAATTTTGGGTTTTCATGAGCTGTATGCCAAAATCATCCGTATTAAGACAATAAAAGACCTGAAATATTTCAGTTAGTGTGCAATGAATCTAAAATATATGAATGTTAAATTTTCATCATGACATTATTGAAAATAATGAACTTTATCACAATATGCTAATATTTTGAGAAGGACCTGTAGATCATGGCAGGATTTATTTGACCCTGTCAGTCAAAATGACAGATAACGAAAAAATCTAGCACAACCTCTGATACACACACACACACACACACACACACACACACACACACACACACACATCTCCAAAAATATAGTGAATTTCAATATTTTTTCAGCATTTAAGAAAGTGAAACTCGGATACTTTATAGATCTATTACACATAGATTGAAAGGTTTCAAGCCCTCATTTCTTGTAATTTTGATGATGGTGTTTTACAAATAATTAAAACTCAATTCTAGTGTCTCGAAAAATTATGATATTATACAACATCAATACAAATGATATTTTAAACAGAAATTTCAAATTTCAATTCACTAAATACTTGGTTGGGTCTCTTTTTGCATGAATTACTGCATCAGTGCAGCGTGGCATGGAAGCGATCAGCCTGTTGTTCTGCTGAGGTGTAATGGACGCCCAGGTTGCTTTGATAGTTGCTTTCAGGTTATTTGCATTGTTGGATCTGGTGTCTCTCATCTTTCTCTTGACAAAATCAGAATCAGAATCAGAATCAGCTTTATTGCCAAGTTCATACATACAAACAAGGAATTTGTCTCCGATACACTTTGCTCTCTGGTTTTTGTTTTTTGCATTAAAGAATATACATATATACAATATACAAATATACACATATATAAATAAAAAGGTGTACACCTGTATGCTGTTGTTTGGTACTCTATTAAATGTTCATCAAAGAAACAGCCTGGAGGAAGAACCTGTCTCTATGGCGGCTGGTTTTAGTGAACAGTGCTCTGTAGCAGTGGCCTGAAGGTAAAGCTCTAAACAGTTTATGTGCAGGGTGTGTGGGGTCTGCAGAGATTTTAGCAGCTCTTTTTCTGACCCTTGACCTGTATAAGTCCTAGATGGAGGGAAGGTCAGCCCTGATTATTCTCTCTGCCGACCTCATTATTTGTTGCAGTCTGGACCTGTCCTGTTTTGTGGATGAGCCAAACCACACTGAGATGGATGAAGACAGGACAGACTGAATGATGGCAGTGTAGAAGATGACCAGCAGCTCCTGTGGAAGGTTGAACTTCTTGAGTTGCCTCAGGAAGTACAGTCTCTGCTGAGCCTTCTTTCGAACAGTGTCTATGTGTGAAGACCATCTCAGGTCCTCAGAGATGGTGGTTCCTAGGAACCTGAAGTGGTCCACAGCCAGAGCGGTGTTGTTGAGGATGGAGAGGGGTGTGTATGGTGGTGGTGTTCTCTGAAAGTCCACAACCATTTCCACAGTCTTGAGTGGGTTGAGTTCAAGGTAGTTCTGACTACACCAGTGTACCAGTCGATCCACCTGCTGTCTGTATGCAGACTCATCACCGTCCTGGATCAGTCCAATGACAGTGGTGTCGTCTGCAAACTTCAGGAGTGTCACGGACGAGTCCGCTGAGGTGCAGTCATTTGTATAGAGGGAGAAGAGGAGTGGGGATAGAACACACCCCTGGGGGGGCACTGGTACTTATTGATCTGGTTTGGGAGAGGATGCTCCCCAGTCTCACCTGTTGCTGTCGGTCCGTCAGCAAGCTGTTGATCCACTGACAGGTGGAGGCTGGGACATTGAGCTGGGTGAGATTCTGGTGGAATCCCATAGATTCTTTACAGGCATCAGGTTGGTTTGCTGGCCAATCAAGCTCAGTAACACCATGGTCATTAAACCAGCTTTTGCTACCTTTGACATTGTGGGAAGGTGCAAAGCACTGCTGAAAAATGAATTCAGGATCTCCATAAAAGGTTGTCAGCCAAAGCATGACGTGCTCTAACATTTCTTGGTAGATTTTGCATTGACCGTGGATGTCAGGAAACACAGTGGACCAACACCGTGGAACCTCCAATCACTGACTGTGAGAACTTCACACTGGACTTCTAACAACATGGATTCAGTGCCTCTCCAGTCTTAATCTAGACTCTGGGACCTTAATTTCGAAATGAAATGCAGACTTTAATTTAATCTGAAACAGGACTTTGGACCATTGAGCAACAGTTCTTTTAATCCTTAGCCCAGGTAAGACGCTTCTAACATTGTTTCTGGTTCCGAAGTGGCTGGACATGAGGAATGCAACATTTGTAGCCCATGAGTAGGACTCATCTGTGCTTACTGGCTCTTGATGTGCTGACTCCAGCCTCAGTCTACTCCTTGTGAAGCTCCCCCAAGTTTTTGAAGGATTTTTCTTGACAATCCTCTGAAGGCTGCTGTTATCCCTGTTGCACCTTTTTCTATCACACTTTTTACTTCCACTCAACGTTCTATTGCTATGCTTGGAAACAGCACTATGTGAACAATCAGCTTCTTTAGCAAGGATCTTTTGTGGCTTACCCCCCATGTAAAGGTTGTCAATGACTGTCTTCTGGACATCTGTCAAGTCAGCAGTCTTCCCCATGATTTTGTAGCCTATGACCCAGACTGAGAAACCATTTAGAGGCACAGGGATCATTTGCAGGTGTTTTGAGTTAATTAGCTGATTACGGTGTGACACCATGAGTTTCCAATATTTTACTGTTTCACAATATTTACATTTTCTGAAACACTGAATTTTGGGTTTTCATTATCTGTAAACCATAATCTTCAAAATAAAAAATAAAAAAAGTATTTCACCGTGTGTAATGAGTCCATGTAATGTTTGAGTTTCACCTCCTAAAATGTTTGACAAAAAATCTCGGACTTTTTCACCATTTTCTAATTTTTGGAGATGTACTTGTGTGCTTGCCACACTTTTCAGATGTTTATTTGAAACATTTTGGAAAACAATGCATCATTATTCTTCCTGAATCATTTTACAAAACACTTTATAACGTACTCATGATGTTTGTTGTTCTCCGTTAATGCATATAACGTCCGGGCTTTTACCAAAGCATACATTAGAAAAAGGGATTTTGATTCTTCTTGGTAGAAAATGGATATCAACGGGATTAAAATACAGTTTTGTAATGATATCAATTCAACTATTTATCAAAGCTGTATTTCTAAATGTTACTACTTTCAATCGCTCAGGCTATGAAAGGTAGGGGTTTTTCAACATTTTACCTTTGCTTTCAGTCTGGCTTGATGAATGAATCACTATTTTCTGGGTACGAGAAGCATCTCAGAGCACCAAATAAAGGAGAATCATTAATGCAACCACTGTGGAAAGAATATTGATTTGAATGTTTGAGAAGAAAATCTAAGCAGGATCCATCTTTGTCACCGCAGATTTAAAAGGGTATATAGTTACAGATCTAGTTTTCTTTCATTTAATTTCATTAAAACATGGAAAGCAGCAAGTTTACCTATTTGACTCTTACTTTATTTTCAGTCAAAGCAATCTCTGAAATGGAAAGGATCTGATGGATTTTTTTTCTATCTCCACATCTTTGTTGTGTGTGCTGCATATGAAATATTTTCTCCACAATGTGAGTGACAGCCTGCTGCTATCTATAGGATCTCAGCTACGATTTGTGCTTATTATGAAATTAATCCAGTGTGAAAATCACAAGCTACGTGTCACACCTCAGGGAAGCCCCCAAGGAGTGTTGCAGCCATGTTCAATCACCGCTCTCTGCCGGCAGCCAACATTTTGCATGCATCTGCATGACAAAACATGCTCCTTCATCCATGCAGCAACACAACACTAATAAACATACTGTACTCATGTTACACTTAGAATGCTTATCTTAAGATAGGCTGACATTTCTATTCTGGTCAGTTTTTGGCCTTAGCAAACACAAGCCCCCACAAAGGACGGCAAGCTCTGCCTCCCACAGAGTTATACTTTTTGTTTGTTTGTTTGATAACTCCATTCAGCCTATCTGCCTTCAGGATTTATCGCTGTTCAGAATAGACAAGGTCTATGCAAGGAGTTAGTTTGCGTCGCTTGTGAGCCGAGTCTCATGGCTCAGATGCTTCCACAGATCTAACAACACAATGAAGCACTAAAGACAACTTCAAATGAACACAGGATATCAGTCTCCTGATGTTCGAAGAAAGACAAATGTACCTTCTTAGAGCTGATGAGGAGTTTCTTGCTGAGGTCACAGAGGAGTGGGCTCACCAGCGCAGAGTCCTGTAAAACAAACATGGCTTATCAGCTCCAAACGTTATAACAATAGTTTCCCTCTGCTAGAACATAAACAGCCACAAGACCCACTGAAAAAATGAATTCATAAAAACAGATGTGTAAAAGAGATAAAAACTGAATATTCAGAAGAACTATTACAGTCCAACCTTCAATGTTCAAGATGCAAACACATAAAATGCTAATACAAAAGTATACACACTGCGTTTTCACAATTTGTTATATTACAACCACATCATTTTATGTATTTTATTGGGGTTTTATACAGTGGACCACACAAACTAGTGCATAATTGTGAAGAGAGAAAAGGATGCATTGTTTTCAAAGGTTTTTGACAATACAGAATTAAAGAAGTCTGCCATACATTTGTGTTTAGCCCTTTTACTCTGGTACCCCTAAATACAGACAAGAGCAACAAACTGTCTTTGGAATCACCTGATTAGTAAATAGAGCCCATCTGTGTTAAAAGTGTTCTCAGTATAAATCCAGATGTTCAGTGAAGGTATCATAGGTTTGTCAGAGAACATTAGTCAACAAACAGCCTCATCAAGACCAAGGAACACAACAGACAGGTCAGAGAGAAAGCTGTAGGAAACCTTAAAGCTGGGTTAGGTTATAAAACAATATCCCAAGCTTTGAACATCTCATTGAGCACTGTTAAATGTGTCATCTGACAATTGAACGCGATGCCACAACTACAAACCTGTCAAGACATGTCCATCCATCTAGAATGTAAAGCCTAGGACAAGGCTAGATTTAATCAGAGAAACACCAAAGAGAGACATGGTACCTCTGCAGGAGTTGCTGAGATCCACAGCTAAGGTGGGAGAATCTGTTAACACAGCAACTATTAGTCATGCACTCCACAAGTCTGGCCTTTATTGAACATGGCAAGAAGAAAGCCCTTGTTCAAACAAAGCCACAGGAGACAGCATTTGCATTTTGTCAAAAGCCATGTCTGTGACTCAGCAAACATGCATACAATGGGGATCTGATCAATTATAATCCTTATTAAACCTTTTAGCCCAAAATCAAATACAATGTGTGGCGGAAAACTAGAACTGTTAAACACACCAACACCACATAAGGCCTACATTAAAGCATAGTAGTGTCATTTAATGCTGGACAGGAGTTTGGAAGCCACATGGTGATTAAAACATTTTAATAATAAGACCTGGAGAACCTACAGCTAGGTAAACAGCGAAATCAACGTAACTGATATGGAGCAGGTAGAAAACAGAAGAATCCAGTGGCACACAAGAGAATCAAGACATGTATCAGCAGCATCATGCTGTCGGAAAGGTTTTCTAAGCAGGACAGGACAGCTGGTTAGAATCGCTGGGAAGATACAGGTCCTTCTCAAAATATTAGCATATTGTGATGAAGTTCATTATTTTCCATAATGTAATGATGAAAATTTAACATTCATATATTTTAGATTCATTGCACACTAACTGAAATATTTCAGGTCTTTTATTGTCTTAATACGGATGATTGTGGCATACAGCTCATAAAAACCCAAAATTCCTATCTCACAAAATTAGCATATTTCATCCGACCAATAAAAGAAAAGTGTTTTTAATACAAAAAACATCAACCTTCAAATAATCGTGTATAGTTATGCACTCAATACTTGGTCGGGAATCCTTTTGCAGAAATGACTGCTTCAATGCGGCGTGGTATGGAGGCAATCAGCCTGTGGCACTGCTGAGGTCTTATGGAGGCCCAGGATGCTTCGATAGCAGCCTTTAGCTCATCCAGAGTGTTGGGTCTTGAGTCTCTCAACGTTCTCTTCACAATATCCCACAGATTCTCTATGGGGTTCAGGTCAGGAGAGTTGGCAGGCCAATTGAGCACAGTGATACCATGGTCAGTAAACCATTTACCAGTGGTTTTGGCACTGTGAGCAGGTGCCAGGTCGTGCTGAAAAATGAAATATTCATCTCCATAAAGCTTTTCAGCAGATGGAAGCATGAAGTGCTCCAAAATCTCCTGATAGCTAGCTGCATTGACCCTGCCCTTGATAAAACACAGTGGACCAACACCAGCAGCTGACACGGCACCCCAGACCATCACTGACTGTGGGTACTTGACACTGGACTTCTGGCATTTTGGCATTTCCTTCTCCCCAGTCTTCCTCCAGACTCTGGCACCTTGATTTCCGAATGACATGCAGAATTTGCTTTCATCCGAAAAAGTACTTTGGACCACTGAGCAACAGTCCAGTGCTGCTTCTCTGTAGCCCAGATCAGGCGCTTCTGCCGCTGTTTCTGGTTCAAAAGTGGCTTGACCTGGGGAATGCGGCACCTGTAGCCCATTTCCTGCACATGCCTGTGCACGGTGGCTCTGGATGTTTCTACTCCAGACTCAGTCCACTGCTTCCGCAGGTCCCCCAAGGTCTGGAATCGGCCCTTCTCCACAATCTTCCTCAGGTCACCTCTTCTCGTTGTGCATCATTTTCTGCCACACTTTTTCCTTCTCAGACTTCCCACTGAGGTGCCTTGATACAGCACTCTGGGAACAGCCTATTTGTTCAGAAATTTCTTTCTGTGTCTTACCCTCTTGTTTGAGGGTGTCAATAGTGGCCTTCTGGACAGCAGTCAGGTCGGCAGTCTTACCCATGGTTGGGGTTTTGAGTGATGAACCAGACTGAGAGTTTTAAAGGCCTCAGGAATCTTTTGCAGGTGTTTAGAGTTAACTCGTTGATTCAGATGATTAGGTTCATAGCTCGTTTAGAGACCCTTTTAATGATATGCTAATTTTGTGAGATAGGAATTTTGGGTTTTCATGAGCTGTATGCCAAAATCATCCGTATTAAGACAATAAAATACCTGAAATATTTCAGTTAGCGTGCAATGAATCTAAAATATATGAATGTTAAATTTTCATCATGACATTATTGAAAATAATGAACTTTATCACAATATGCTAATATTTTGAGAAGGACCTGTATATGGAGGTAAATACATCGCAATCCTGGAAGAAAACCTGTCAGAAGCTGTAAAAGACTTGCAGCAGGGAAGGCTCCTTTTCCAGTAGGACACCAGCCTGAAATATTCAGAGGGGGATGAATACTTTTGCAAAGCACTGTATTTCAAAGTAAGACTGAAGCACTCATTGCCATTACTGCTAATGTGAGAGTTCAGACTGAGTTCATTCATGAGTCAAACCTGTGAAGCTGTTTCTTCTGACTTTACCGACAAGCTAAATAATTTGACTTTCAGAAGATGGTTGTTATGATTGTTGTTCGGAGATATGTCTCGCTGTCTTTATCACTCCCTATTGTCTCGAGACGAGAGCTTCATTTGTTTGTAACATCAGTTATATTTTTTTGGTACAGCAAATTGCCAAATCTTGATAGATAAAGAATTTTAATTAAAAACCAGAGATGAGATTAGAAAAAAGGCTTCCAGAGGCGGTAACTCTCTAGGAAAGCACAATGTACGGCAAGCAGAAAAGTTTTTTCCTGTTAAAATGACCTATATATATATATATATATATATATATATATACAATGCTCAAAGAAATAAAGGGAACACTCAAATAATACATCCTAGATCTGAATGAATGAAATATTCTCATTGAATAGTTGTTCTGTACAAAGTTGAATGTGGTGACAACAAAATCACACAAAAATCATCATTGGAAATCAAATTTATTAACCAATGGAGGCCTGGATTTGGAGTCACACACAAAATTAAAGTGGAAAAACACACTACAGGCTGATCCAACTTTGATGTACTGTCCTTAAAACAAGTCAAAATGAGGCTCAGTATTGTGTGTGGCCTCCACGTGCCTGTATGACCTCCCTACAACATCTGGGCATGCTCTAGATGAGACGCCGGATGGTCTCCTGAGGGATCTCCACTCAGACCTGGACTAAAGCATCCGCCAACTCCTGGACAGTCTGTGGTGCAACGTGACGTTGGTGGATGGAACGAGACATGATGTCCCAGATGTGCTCAATCGGATTCGGGTCTGGGGAACGGGCGGGCCAGTCCATAGCTTCAATGTCTTCATCTTGCAGGAACTGCTGACACACTCCAGCCACATGAGGTCTAGCATTGTCCTGCATCAGGAGGAACCCAGGGCGAACCACACCAGCGTATGGTCTCACAAGGGGTCTGAGGATCTCATCTCGGTACCTAATGGCAGTCAGGGTACCTCTGGCGAGCACATGGATGGTAATGTGGCCCTCCAAAGAAATGCCACCCCACACAGTTACTGACCCACTGCCAAACCGGTCATGCTGAAGGATGTTGCAGACAGCAGATTGCTCTCCATGGTGTCTCCAGACTCTGTCACGTCTGTCACGTGTGCTCATTGTGAACCTGCTTTCATCTGTGAAGAGCACAGGGCGCCAGTGGCGAATTTGCCAATCCTGGTGTTCTCTGGCAAATGCCAAGCATCCTGCACATTGTTGGGCTGTGAGGACAACCCCCATTTGTGGACGTCGGGCCCTCATACCATCCTCATGGAGTCGGTTTCTAACCGTTTGTGCAGACACATGCACATTTGTGGCCTGCTGGAGGTCATTTTGCAGGGCTCTGGCAGTGCTGCACATGTTCCTCCTTGCACAAAGGTGGAGGTAGCGGTCCTGCTGCTGGGTTGTTGCCACAGCAAACCTTCTTGCCACAGCTCACATTGATGTGCCATCCTGGATGAGCTGCACTACCTGAGTCACTTGTGTGGGTTGTAGAGTCTGTCTCATGCTACCATGAGTGTGAAAGAACCACCAACATTCAAAGTGACCAAAACATCAGCCAGAAAGCATAGGTACTGAGAAGTGGTCTGTGGTCCCCACCTGCAGAACCACTCCTTTATTGAGTGTGTCTTGCTAATCGCCAAAGATCTCCCCCTGTTGTCTATTCCATTTGCACAACAGAATGTGAAATTGATTGTCAATCAGTGTTGCTTCCTAAGAGGACAATTTGATGTCACAGAAGTTTGATTTAGTTGGAGTTATATTGTGTTGTTTAAGTGTTCCCTTTATTTATCCTTTATTTTGAGCAGTGTATATTTATATATATACATATTCATATTTTAGTCATTCGTTTTTTCACTATGCAGGCGAACAAAAACATTCACCAGCACAGTGCCTCCATTAAACCCTTTAACAGGATCAGCATTTTTAACTACATGACTACTGGGACACACATGTAATGTGACTTAGAAGGACATTTTTGGGGCAAATCAGACTGCAGTTTTAGAAAGTTGTTTCATGTTTTCCTTTAAATATTGCAGACTGGTCTGGTGTGAAGCAAAATAAATGTTTTGTTGCAAATTTCCCTAAAATTACACATAATTTTCTTCCAGAGGACATTTGCAATGTCTCAGCTGGGCCAACTGCCATGCAAAAGACAAGAAGTGTTATCAGTGCATTCTGTAGACTTTATTGATCTGATTATATCCAGACACATCGAGTTCTCTTTCCAAAGGAGAGCTAATTAAAAACTAAAGAACAACTCAAAACAAGGCATTGAAATTGACAGGATGCATAATAGCAACTTTTGAAATATCTGATGCAACAATTAAAAAAATAAAAACAACAAAGTGAAAACAAAGAAAGAAGAAACTACAGTTCTTGTGAGAAGCTGACTCCTGTATGAATCTCACATAGAATTTATTTATTTCAAAGAGTGTAATTAGCAAGCTTCTGGCATAATTCTGGTTGGATGTTAGATGCTGGTTGGTCTGCTTGAGCTCATTCAGCTTGTGATTCAGACATTTTTAATGAAGTCAAGGATGGGGATTTGGGAAGACCATTTAAGAAACGTAATGCTAATCTTTACATACCTTGAAACCAGTTAGATTTCTGTGATCCTCCTTTTGGAACATCTATTGTGTTCAGGTTTCAACTATCTAAGTTTTGATTTGAATGGTGAAGTTAAAGAGCTGTTGGGAGGTCCTTCTTCTTTATTGTTCTATCTACTTTATACAGTGCAGCACCACCACTGGCAATGGAACAGACCCTAAGCATGATGTGACCACCACCATGCTTGATAGTTGACAGCTGCAGATTTCAGTCAGCTTGGAGGTGTCTATTCTGAACATTTGTCTTCAATTCTTAAAAGTTGATGTTGCTCTGCGAAACCAACTAATTTAAATAAGCAATTAGTGGAAATGTAATTTAACATTTGATTCTGTATGTAAAGTATTGACCATGTGCTGAATAGAGAAAATGTCAAAGAAATTAAAACTTGTGCAACTGTTTTTGTTTTTTATAATTTATTCAGGATTACTTGTTATATAATCATTTTAAGTAGAAAAAATATGTATTATTGAAAGTAATTTTTACCTTTTCATTATATAATAAAGGTAAAAAATGGGTAAATAGGTGTGAAGTCTTAAATAAAAAGTAAATAAAAAATAGCTTTAGCCTCCTCTTTGGCAAAAATACACAAATTATCTCCATATGAACATAAGACTACATCAAGGTATTGAATTTGTAACAACCACAGACAGCTTTCATTCTCATTATCTTTCTCTCTTTTAGAGATAGACTGTCAAAATAAATTTACAATTACATCAACTTACAATGTTTAATTGTAAACCGGAAGTTACATTTCTTCAATTGACATTTTATTTTTTAACCCTGTTATTAAATTTTTTTATGGATGAATAATTTTTTTTGATAAATGTATTTGCAAAGAATAGCTTCAATGAAATGCAAAAGAAGATGATTTCCACACTAAATAAGAATGAAATCTTAAGCATTAGAAAGTTAATGTTAGTTTGATAGCACATCACATAATGAGATTTATCCTAATCAGTGCCTTTCATCAGACTGATACTGGTACCATTATTGTAGCAGTCTGCCCAAAGCTTTACTTTTGCCAACCTCAGGAATTTATTTATCTATGCAGGAAAATAAAATATTTCTATTATGGCAGTGATTATAGGGGAGAGCAGATCTGGTTTTCCAGCAGCCCTTGTTTGCTCATGTATACAAGCTGAGCTCTTCATTGTTGCTCGCATAACTTTGTTTTTCAGGGCATGACTTGTGCTGACAGTAACATTAAGTGCTGAATGCTGTGCACTGAAGCAACATTAACATGGTGCATTAGCCTAGCTTTCTTGTGACACACTTTCAGGCGTCTGAGGCAGCCAGTGTGAGCTAGATCCGAGTGTTTCGCTGCAAATCGCACGGCCTCCCAGCTGCTCATCCCAATCGCTGTCATCTGACTCTTTTTGTTAATGTGCTGCAGTTTTGTTTTATCAGAATGTCTAAGCCCCCAGTTTAAACCCTAAATCCTGTGCGAATATCTTTTTCTATGTCTCTTTTTCTAGGTTTCTAAGTTTTCTTCATTCAGTTGATCTGTTGAATTGCTCTAAATTCACAGAAGAAGCTGCACTATAAATCAACTATCAATACACTTAAATTTTTTTGGTCTTCTTTTGCACACATGTAGTACAAAAAGAAAAAAATCTACTCAGACAGTCCTAGAGAGATCAATATGAACTGAATGCCAGCTCTTTCTCCTTTCTCAGTTTCACAGCAGGCAACCTTTTTGATCAGGTCCAATTCTTACAGTGCAGTCAATAAGAGAGGTGTGGAGTCTTTCCACTCTACCTTGTCCTCACAATCAGAAATAGAAGAATAGTCTTGGCAAGAGACCTCCAAGTCAATCAGTCACAGCTATCTGTGGGTCAAGGCCAGGTTAAGTCTTTGATAAACCCATGCATTGATGACAGGTGCCATACCTTTAAAAGCTGTATATTTTAGAAGCTTAGCCTATTATGCAAGTCTATATAATCAAAAACACAAAAAACTAAGACACAGGTGGCTAATTAGGGAAATCAGAGTGGCAAATGTTTTGTATTAAGGATGATCACGAAGAGTCCACAAAATGTGCTTTGTCATAAATAGCTGTTTTTCCAATGTTCACATGAACAACTCAGATGATCTGCATTTACTTTTATCACTGTGGTGAAGAAAGGTGATTCTCCTACTCAGTCTTTCCTTCGGGATTTTCCGGTAATTAGCTACATTGATCTTCTCCTAAACGCTGACCAACTTTCATCTCCCTGCTGAAGGAAGGCATCTCCACAGCAATAATGCCGCCATAACCCTGATTCACCATAGGGACACCACAGGGTTGTGTTTTATTATTCTCAACCACACATATTTATAGTGTCCCACCAGAGACACACACTGGACCACTGTTACATAGTCTTAAAAAAAGCATACAGCGCAGTTCAATGTCCAGCTTTAGGACTCTCTGATCACTGTCTGCTTCTTCTCAATTTCAAAGTGGAAAACCTCTAAGCTTGTGGATAGGGCTGTTAGAAGGTTTTCTGATGAGGAAAACCAGATGTTACAGGTCTGCTTTGACTGCACACATTGGAGTATTTTTGAACTTCAGCCACTGACCTAAGGGAACTTGCTAAACCTGTGACATTATACATAACGTTTTGTGAGGACATGTGTGTGCAGACCAAGACCATTTGCACATGAAACAAAAATAATTCCTTGCTTCACTTCACATCTCAGGAAGCTTCATCAGACCAAAGCAGAAGCTTACAGCAGTGGGGACCTGGCCCTTTATAAGCTGGCAAGAAACAAACTGACCAAGGAGATCAGGGCAGCGAAGAGAAACTACAGCAAGAAGATAAAAAAACAGCTTCTCAGCTAACAGCTGAAGCAGTTTGGAAGAGCGTGAGTGACATCACTAACTATAGGAGACTGTCCGCCCATGTTTTGTTAACCCCCAACTGGCTGACAACCTCAAGATCTTCTCCTGCAGGTTTGAAAAATAGTCATTTACGCATCTAACCCATTCACACACAACCCACTCCCACACCTGCACCCCCCACCAGCAACTCTACAACCCTCTTCCCTCTCCCGTGCCCGCACTAAAGATTACCGAGGAAGATGTAAATAGGCTTTTTCAGCATCAAAAACCAGGAAAGCTCCAGGACCCAGTAGTATTTCCCCCTTCTGTCTGAAAGTCTGTGCTGACCAACTAGCCCCAATCTTTACTCAGATCTTCAACAAGTTTCTGGAGCAAGGTTCTCCTTTAAGTCTTCCACCATCCTCCAAGTCCCCAAGAAATGCACCATCACAGGATTAAAGGACTGCAGACCTGTCGCCCTGACATCTGTAGTGATTAAATCCTTTGAGCAGCTGGTGCTGAAGCATTTGAAGGACATCACAGGCCCCCTGCAGGTCCACCATCAATTTGCTTATCAGGTAAACAGGTCTCAATTTTTCAAAACCATCAACCCAGACATCATCTGACAAAAGCTCACCCAGCTCTACCTGTCAGTGGATCATCAGCTTCCTGACTGACCAGCAGCAGCAGGTGAGGCTAGGGAGCATCTTCTCCCGCCCAAGAACCATCAGCACCAGCAACCCCAATTCTCTCCCCACTCCTCTTCTCTCTGTTCACAAATGACTGATCCAGGACAATGATGAGTCTGGATACAGGTGTATTTGCTGGTACACTGATGTGGTCAGAACCATCTTGAGCTTAAGGGGCTCAAGACTGCGGAGATGATGGTGGGCTTCTGGAGAAAACCCCCTGCACTCCCTTCCCTCACCGTCCTCAACTGGGTCCACTGTCAATCACTTCCAGTGCCTAGGAACCACCCTTTCCCAGGACCTTAGTTAGTCCTCACACACAGACACTGTGGGTCTATGTGTGAGGAAATTTGAACTTGTCCTGTTTCGTGGATAAGCCAAACCACATAATGAGGCATGAACATAGAATGAATAATGACCATGTAGAAGATGCCCAGCAGGGTGGTCAGGGTTGTACTTCTTGAGTTGCCACAGGAAGTACAATCTTCCACAGTAGCTCCTGGTCATCTTCTACATGGTCATTCGGTCTGTCCTCTGCACATCCATCACTGTGTGGTTTGGCTCATCCACAAAGCATGATAGGTCCAAACTTCAATGAACAGTAAGGTTTGCGTAGAGAAACATCAGGACTGGCCTTCCCTTCATCCAGGATGTATATAGGCCTAGGGTCAGGAAAAGGGCAGTTATACTAATTAGGTAATATCTGAAGGCAATTGATTGCAGCAAATTGAATTCAGGGTATCAGAGTAAAGGGGTGAATACAAATGCATAGCATACTTTTCAGAATTTTTTTGTCAGAATGTTTGGAAATCATTTATCATTTTTCTTTAACTTTCAGCATTCAACAATGCTTTGTGTGAAAAAGTTCGAATACTTCTGCAAGGTACTGTATCTTAGCAGTTATTACTGCTGAAAAACTGAAGCTCGCAGCAGTGGGAGGCTTAATTTTGTTTAGCTTTGCCCTATGAGTGCTACTTTCTTGCTCTACTTCCTGCTCTACTTCTTGTCTGCTATAAGTAAGCTTGCTCTGGCATACTTTGCTTCTTTAACTAGTCCATCACAGCTGACAGATGTGCTTGCTGTTAAAAAGTTTTTTGTAAAGCCGAATAAAATAGTCAAGTGTGGAATTTTTGATTGATATAGGTGGCAAATATAATGGCAGTCAGATAGAGGTTTCTATTTGCCGAAGTAGCTCAACAATTCTTTCGTGGATTGCAGTGAAATTTGGTGCAGACATTGATGGTTCCCATGGTACTTGTGATGACAATCAAGGCAATTATCTGAAGGTCTTGCCTTTTGTCTGTGAATCGACCACATTTTCATTTTGTTGTGCCCCTGTCTCACACAGAAAAACTTTGGATTTAAGTTTAGGAGATGTCAAAACCTCAGCTAAGGATGTGCAATCATATTACCTGCACAGTTAGTCCTTTATTTTGAATCATTAAAGTGCTTTGATTAAAAAGACTTGTAAATGCAGCCACAACTGTGATTAATTTCTACTTAGAATTTCTTGTTACTATGAACTACCGTGGCTGTTTGTTGTATTACTATAAACAGTTCATCAGTATGAACTTAGGAATTTCTAGTGAGTATTTTATGATTAGAGGAGCAGAAGAGCAATGTCATAGGTTTACATACAACTATCATGGACAGGAATGTGATATTAAAAAATGGTCTTCTGATGATGCATACATACACCCTCACTAATATTTGGATAAAAGTCTCTTAGCAAGCTAAACCAAACACCTTTTTGACCATTGCCAAGCATCCGGGATAATTTTGGTTGAATATTTGATCACTCTTCATGTTCGCTTTGCTGGCACAGAGCCAGCCTTCTTTCACAGTCCACATCCTTAGATTAGCCGAGGTTGTGGACTGTTTTTGGTATCATTGTTGCATTGAGGCACCCAGCTATTTTCAGGTTTCTAGCGGTTCAGCTGAGGGGACATTGAATAATTTGGAGGTTGTCCTCCTTCCTTATTCCACCCACTTTTTGCAAAGCACCAAAACCAGCGAGAGCAAAACAGCTCCATAGCACAATGCCACCACTATGCCTACTAGTTAGGACAATCTTCTTACCTTGACTCCTCCAAGCGCAATTCTTGTCATTGTGGCCATATAGGTCAATCTTTGTCTGGGCTGATAGTCAAGTCTTTCTGTAGAAGGCCTGTGGCTTGTCCATGAGGGCTCAGCTCAGTTAAAAGTTGTTGGCACTGTTTCACTATGTTTGATGAAACACTGGCTTCTCCATGGACAGTGGCAATGGTGTTCAAAGCAGCCTTGGTGGTTATTTGGGTTGTTGGTAAACCAATTTACTTCCATCTGAGGATGACTATTTGATCACATGGTTTATATGTGTACAGTTTAGGGTGATCCTACCGGAAAATCATCTCGAATTCAAATCAAAAGTAGTTTTAAAATGGATAAAAAAGGCTTATGTTAAGCCTTCTGAATGGCCTTCCCAAATCCCTGACGCCAACCCTGTTTTAAATGTGTGGACTATGCTTAAAGGTTGTTTCCATGCCAACTTCACCAAATGCCAAGAAGAGTGTTGAAATATCCAACCAGACTTATGGCTTAAAGCTTATTAATGACTACAAACACTTTGTGTGTGAGGTGCAACTTGGTAAGAGAGATTTAACCAAATATCAGAGGAGGTTTATATAAACGTTTTAGCTAGCATGTTTAATTTTGAAACCTGTGTGGAGTGGAGAAAATGTGCATTAATTCAAACTGTGCTTAATTATTGAAAAATGCCTTTATGTTCTTTGTCTTGTAATAATTTCACCCAGAGAAAATATTAGTCCAAATGATAAGTATATGTAGAGTTCTGACCAGTACGATATAATGTGTAGCAAAACAGATGTTCTTCAGAGATCACATCAAATCAAATAAAATGTATTTATATAGCACATATAAAAAATAAAAAAAAAACTGACATTGGCTAAAGTGCTGCACACCAAAGCAACAAATTACAACAGTTCAACATTAAAAACAATTAACAAAAAAACATCACTAGACAAAAATAACCATAAGTCAGCTCTCATGCTGTATTAACAGCCAGTAATTACAAGAGTGTCTTAAGAAGACACTTGAAAACAAGAGTTGAAGATATGAAAGAGAAGCCTGTTCAACAGTTCAGGAGCTACAACAAAAAAGGCCCGATCACAGAGGTGATTGGGTCTAAAACCAAACGATCATTAAATATAAGAGGGCACATAAGGCTGCAGGAAGTCAGACAGATAAACTGGAGCCTGCCCATTCAGGGCCTTATAAATAATCAGTAAAACTTTAAAAGTAATTCTGAAAGCAGTAGGGAGCCGCTGTAGCTAAGTGAGCACTGGGGAGATATGATCATGCTTTTTTTTTATGATATTTTACAGGTTACCTAGATCTGGAGCAGAAGAAGCGCTATAATTTCCACTGGGACCAAATATAATAACTTCAGTTTTATTTTCATTGAAGGTTAGAAAATTTGAAGCCTTTCAAGCTTTTACCTTAGTAAGACATTCGAACAGTGGTTGTAGTGAAAGAGGATGTAATAGTTATCACATTAGAAATAAATAGGCATTAATGCTCAAAAAGAAAAAAAGTCATTTTCATTTTAACCTGTTATTTATTATAACATGATATTTTTAAATTTCTGATAGAATCAAACAATGTTGTTTTTCTTAAGTCTTTTGAATGATTTAACTAACACCTGTTATGTTCTGCGTTCATTTCGGCCAGTCCCTTACTATTTACTCCACTATACAGTGTTTGAAGGCTTCTTTCCTCCTCATTCTAAGTCAGAGAAATCCTATTAATATAAAAAAAAAAAAACTTCTAAACCTATGTTTAAAACCATTGTTGTTGATTCATAGAAGTAATCATATTCAGATGTATGCTATAAATTACAACATAATGAGTGAGCTGTAGCATAGGAAGGAAATGGGACAGAATTTCAACTTTTTGCACACAGAGCAGGAAGTGCTTTTATTTTGATATTTTTAGCTGTAGGTATCCTTGTAGTCATGCAGTAGGTCATCAGTCACCATCTCTGAAAGTCAATGCCTGATGTGACCTCCAGCACTGGCACTAGATACTACAGTGTCTCAACCTACTCTTGGTAACAGAGAGCTAGAGATGTGGCTACGGAGGGTAAACAGCAATAAACCTGCCAACTGTTCACAGAAATAGGTGTGAATTGCTCACATCATTAGACTTGTTGGGTTGGAATTCATCAGCGTGTATTTAGTACAATTTGCGTTGTAAATCCAGTGCAGAAATAAAGACGACAGCATGTGCAATGCAGCTGCCAAAAAGAAGAAAATTGCAGTGCTTTGTGAAGTCCCTTCTTAGTCTCTTGCTATTATGTAATGCCTCACAATACCTGAAGCTCATTAATAGGCTACTGAAAATTATATAAAAAAAAAAAAAAAAGACTATAATAAATGTGAACATTTATGAATTCTACATCCACACACACCGGTCAACGAAGGATACAGATTAATTTTCAATCAATGTACACATTTTATTGTCTGAATGTGAAGCAAACATCTTCAGTGTATTTCAGTGATCACCGTGGATGAAGGTTCTTCCTTGATTGCCCCCTAGATCCTTCTTGCTATGGTAACGACCCCTAATGACCACTATTGTGGCAGCAGCTGTAGTTGCAGCAACAGTTGGTTAGTTAGGCTCTTTTACATAGAGACAAAAGGAGGACAGCATGAGGAGGAAGAGAGGGCAGGAGACATGCCGTCATCAACAGTCAGATGGGCCATTTATCAGCATCTGCTGAAGCTCCACTAAATTCACCCATCCATCCTATTATTTCACCCATTTGTTGGTTTTTCTGTCTCGTGCCCACATTTTCCCCATCTCTCCCTTAATATTCTCCTCAGACCAATAATTTTTTTATTCATAAATAAACATCAACAATAATCCTAATTATTTCCTCATTCCTCAAGCAGATGGATTTATTCACATTTACATCAATAAGAAATATAACCTCCAAATAAAAACACTACTACAACTGCCAAACCAATTTTCAGTTCCTTTCACAACTTTTTTCATTTGTTTAAAGTGCCCACTACCACTTTTACATCCCATCCTTTCCACATTCTTCATGTCTCGACCTTCCAATGCTGGCTCTATAATTTACTGTCCACTCTTCCTGCTTATGTTTCTACATCAGCATCTCCAGGGACTCTGAACGATCAGTGTACGTGAGTGCCTGCGCTGGGAAATCCTGAAATATTGATGTGCCCAGGTGAAGGCCACCTCCAGCACTCTCAGCAAGGGGATGTACAGGCAGGGGCTGTGCTCAGGTGGACTTGAGCAGTGTAGGTTGAACTTTAGCAAAATCAATACCATTACATGAAGGTGAGTCCGACTAAAGCAAATTAGGAGAAATGAAGAAGCAGTTTTAAAGAAAATCCATTGACTCCAGGCTGCCAGCTGGCTTCCTCATCAGCATCTGGAGGTTTGCTTTCAAGTTTCTGGAACAGCGTCTAAGAAAATGCCCATATGGCAGTATGATATGAAATCAACATCAGTGATAGAGATCTTGATCCACAGTGAAAGCACACTAAAACTTTAAATTTATATACACTGAGTTGAAATGCATATAACCCTTTTTTCTCACGACTTGACATTAAATTAGGCAAAACCTTTCCTGTTTTAGGTCAGTTAGGATTACCAAAATTATTTCTATTTGCTAAATGCCAGAATAATGAAAGCTAATTTTTTATTACTTTCTAAAGATTCACAAGGATCCCATGCCTTTAAACAGTTTGGAAAAGCCCAGATGATGATTCCATGGCTTTATGAGCTTCTGAATTCACAACATTTGAATTAATTGGAGGCTCACCTGTGGATGCATTTTAAGGCAGCAGTGCAAACGTGCTGCTTTTTGGTGTGAACTCCTGAAAAAAAATCAAAATAAATCAGGCAAGATATCAGGAAGATAACTTTGGACCTTCACAAGTCTGTTTCATGGTTTGGTACAATTTCTAGAGGTCTGTAAGATATTTGCTCCAGTTGTGCGAAGACAATGTTGCAGGTTTGACCTTGGTGTTCCAGGACAAATAAATCGAAATATCTCCTTTTCCTGGGGGAAATATGCTATCACGCAGCCCTCAAACACTCTTTCAGAAGAGAACAAGAAAAGATTAGAGTCCAGATGCAACTTTGTAAATGGACTGCTGGATCAATCAATGGATCATTTGAAACAATTGTTGGGCAGCATTGGGCTCTATTGAGAGTAAAATCATCCTTCAAATGAATCTATTGCAACAATTAACTGAAAGACTTTCAAGACTAAGCCATTATTTTTTTCCACAAATTTTCCTGACAGGGCTGTGTGGAGTTTGCAAGTTCTTCACACGCAAGCCCTTAAAGTGCATATATCTTGTCTTTTTCTGTGTTGGTCCTATGATGGACTGGAAACCTGTCCATTGTGCACCCCACCTCTTTGATAGTCACCAGCTTCCCCATGAACCTGACAAGGATGAGGCTGGTATGAAAAATGGATGCCACGGCAAATGTGTTGCTATACTGAAGACTTAAAAAGTTACAGTCTCAAAAGGTTTTTCCGTCATACCATGAATTGTTTAAAATCCTTTTAATAAAATGCCAGAGAAAGTGCCAGACTGAGCAGAGTTTTCTTCAGCTGTATCTAGAAAGGTGTATGGAAAAGAAGACTGACATATTGCATTTTCCCCCCAATTACAATAAAGACCAAATCTAAAATGTATTTCTGGAAATTTTCACAAAAACGTAAGTGAGCTATTAACCTCATCAAGGCAGCACTGTTTTAAAATTACTATGGCAAAAATATGAGAGGCATGTATGTTAAGCAGCTGACTACAGGCTCCACCTCAAGAGATAACCTGACTAATTAACCAGATAACATCAACTTAACATATTTATGTTATTCCATGAAGAGCAGAACCTCAAAACTGGAAAATATTTGAGCTCTTGAAAAACTACTAAATTAACAGCTGTTTATTTAACATTTTTTCTATTAAAATCAATTGAACAATAAATAAATCCCGTTTGGTATATTATGTTATTTTAATCGCAGTAGTAACAGTTTTAGTTTTAAATAAAAAGAATTCACTCAGCGTTGTCAAACTGTGATAATATCATTCCTAGTTTAGTCTTTAAAGACAAAGACTAAAACATTAACTTCTGATGCATTAACAACCTGAATTAAAACCAAATCTGTAGCAAAGTATGTCATTCTAACTAAAAATAATTACAAATATTATGATTGTAATTATGAGTTAATACATTTGTCTTTCTTATATTTTAGATTCTTTTAATCATTGTTTTTAATTTAGAAGGTGGATTTTAGCCTTTTTATGCACCTGGAGATATTCCTGCAGACTTGATAAAAAAAATTTAAAACGTTAGCGTAACAGCAATTGCAGCCCCAGCTCGGATGTTATCTGATACTTGCTATATTTTAAAAGGACACCTCAACCCGCTTCAGGTTGGAGGGGAGTTCCTGCCTCAAGTGGAGGAGTTTAAGTATCTCGGGGTCTTGTTCACGAGTGAGGGAAGAATGGAGCGGGAGATCGACAGACGGATCGGTGCAGCTGCCACAGTAATGGGGGCGCTGTGCCGGTCCATTGTGGTGAAGAGAGAGCTGAGCCGAAAAGCAAAGCTCTCAATTTACCGGTCGGTCTACGTTCCTACCCTCACCTATGGCCATGAACTTTGGGTCATGACCGAAAGAACGAGATCACGGATACAAGCGGCTGAAATGAGCTTCCTCCGTAGGGTGGCCGGGCACTCCCTTAGAGATAGGGTGAGGAGCTCGGCCATCCGGGAGGAGCTCGGAGTAGAGCCGCTGCTCCTCCACATTGAGAGGAGCCAGTTGAGGTGGCTCGGGCATCTATACCGGATGCCTCCTGGACGCCTTCCTCGGGAGGTGTTCCAGGCACGTCCCACCGGGAGGAGGCCCAGGGGACGGCCCAGGACACGCTGGAGGGACTATGTCTCTCCGCTGGCCTGGGAACGCCTTGGGCTCCCCCTGGAGGAGCTGGAGCAGGTGTCTGGAGAGAGGGACGTCTGGGCGTCTCTGCTGAGTCTGCTGCCCCCGCGACCCGGTCCTGGATAAGCGGAAGACGACGAACAAACGAACCTCAACCCAAACCCCCTGCTTAAAGTGAAGTTACAGAGATTTCCATCCCTTCATGTTGACACTGGTTGTACACTGTAGTGTTCGCAGTCATGTATTAAGAGGACATTGTGCTAGTATGTCACAGACTCATGTCATCATTTTATAATTTGGCTCTTCGTAAGGCAAAATAAAAAGGAGCAACAGATGACAGTGTCTTGTGATTAATAGACATGAACAGAGGAGGTGACTGAAGAATTTAGCAGCTATAAGGTTTCTAATACAATAGAAAAGCATGTCTTTCTGAGCTTCCATCAGCCGTAGGTCGGCATTCCCAGCTGCCTGTCAACATTTATGCTAACCCAGTTTCTCTAAGCATTAATTCTAAATGCTAATGCAATATAAACATTTTCAGCATTGATACATAAATCATCATTTATAAACATTTCTATTCAAATTGTAGAATAAGAAAGAAGGTTTGTTATGTGTATGTTGGTTAAATCACTATGCTGACTTAGTCTACTGTTTAATGTTTATATACCAAGATATGCACTTACACAATTCAATAGTAGTGTTGTTCTTTGTACTGTACACTATCATTATACAATACAGCTTTACAGAAACGTTTGAATGGAAAAAAAGCCTGAAAACGGAGGAATGGCTTTGAATCGTTAAAATGTTTAGTCAAATGTTGAAATGTTGGTAATACATTCTGAACTGTCAAATGTAGATTACTAGGATTCTTATTTGCAAAAAGTATGATACAGGCCAAATAAAAACTACCAAAAGAAGGTTTGGAGAAGAACTATCCTTTGTATGCCAAAGAGACATACAAAGCTCTAAGTTCTATGAAGACTTTTGAAAATCTGGAAATCCAATATGTGTTTAGTTCTGTTGTTCTGCAGTGGCTGACTCATAAACACTGTGTCGGCTAAAAGTATTTGTGCACCATATGAAGGTGGTCAGAATGGCACAAAATGTGGTTTAAAAATACGCTGTATGACATCAATTTAGATCATATTTAACACACACACACATATATATATATATATGCTAATTGAACCGTCACACTTTGCTCTTACTGGTGCAATGTGCAATCAATGAAGACTGGCTATCAGGCTGGTCCAATTTAGCCATGAAACCTCTCACACTAAAATGACAGGTGTTTCAATTTCATTGTCCAACCCCTGTATGTATATATACAGTACAGACTAAACGTTTGGACACACCTTCTCATTCAAAGAGTTTCTTTATTTTCATGGCTATGGATTTTGTAGCTTCACACTGAAGGCATCAAAACTATGAATTAACACATGTGGAATTATATACTGAACAACAAAGTGTGAAACAACTGAAAATATGTCTTATATTCTAGGTTCTTCAAAGTAGCCACCTTTTGCTCTGATTACTGCTACGCACACTCTTGGTATTCTGTTGATGAGCTTCAAGAAGTAGTCACCTGAAATGGTTTTCACTTCACAGGTTTAATCAGTGGGATTTCAAGCCTTATAAATGGCGTTGGGACCATCAGTTGTGTTGTGCAGGAGGTGGATACAGTACACAGCTAATAGTCCTACTGAATAGACTGTTAGAATTTGTATTATGGCAAGAAAAAAGCAGCTAAGTAAAGAAAAATTATTCAAAATTGAAGGCATAGTGAACCAGCATGGCTACCACAGCATCTTGCAGCGGCATGCTATTACATCCGGTTTGCGTTTAGTTGGACCATCATTTATTTTTCAACAGGACAATGACCTCAAACAAACTTCCTGGCTGTGTAAGGGCTATTTGACCAAGAAGGAGAGTGATGGGGTGCTGCACCAGATGACCTGGCCTCCACAGTCACCGGACCTGAACCCAATCGAGATGGTTTGGGGTGAGCTGGACTGCAGAGTGAAGGCAAAAGGGCCAACAAATGCTAAGCATCTCTGGGAACTCCTTCAAGACTGTTAGAAAACCATTTCAGGTGACTACCTCTTGAAGCTCATCAACAGAATGCCAAGAGTGTGCGTAGCAGTAATCAAAGCAAAAGGTGGCTACTTTGAAAAACCTAGAATATAAAGACATATTTTCAGTTGTTTCACCCTTTTTTGTTTAGTATATAATTCCACGTGTGTTAATTCATAGTTTTGATGCCTTCAGTGTGAAGCTACTGAAGGTATCGGTAGCTTCACACTGATGCCTATTGACTATTTTCATGATTATTTTCATAGTCATGAAAATAAAGAAAACTCTTTGAATGAGAAGATGTGTCCATACATACATACATACATACAGACAGACAGAAACACAGACATAATTTTTTTTTTACGATGAGTAAAAAGCTATTATTAGTGTTATTACTGTTAAGTTATTACAGTAGAATATTCTCTATTTGAAAAATTAAGGTTATTTTTTCTTACACACAAAATCACTAGTTCAACAGTTATTTTTGTCCTATTAATTACTATGAAATAAACGTAACCCAAACATGTTTAATGTTTACTTTTTTCTTTTTAATTTGTAGTATACACTTTCATGTTTTCAAGGGTTAGAAACATGAAAAAGAGAGACATTTTGTTAAGGTTGAGGACCCAAATGCAGGCAGTAGGCAGGCAGGATCATGATTTTGTGAACTTTGATGATAAAACCAGAAAAATCCAAAGCTTTCAAAAACAGAAGGTCAATGGACAACCAGGATGACAGAAGAATCCTGCACTGAATGACTGGGTTGACTAATATATTTACTGAGGAAGGTAATTTGTAGAGAGGAAACAGGTGAGTGTTTACACTGGTGCATGGCAGCTGAGATGGCACATGAACCCAGACAACTGACAGAGGTTGATAAGACAGAAAATAGATATAAAAAAAATATCTAAGCAGGGCATGGCTAAAAACAAGTGAGCAACATGCAATGACAAAACTACATTCATATTCAATAATAAATGAACAAATGAGCTTTTCAATAACATTCTAAGATATTGACAATGACTGTATATTCTACTGAAATACAAGATTGCATTCTAAACAGAGACAGAACTCAAGAACAGGGAGACTATACAGAACAAAAGTCCTTCATATCATAACAGCAAATTTACAGTGATGAGTGTGGTAAGGGAAATAAAGAAATCTCTAAATTTCACTGTTAGACAATTGAAGTAATTGTTTTAATAATGGTGAGATCATGCTATTGCAGTTAAACTTATAAGGCTGTCAACACATCTTCACCAGCGTTGCAAATTGAAGTGGAGAGTTTGGTATTTGGTAGATGTTTTACAATGTATGACCACATCATTGGTCATTATTGCTCTCTTTGGCAACTTTTTCATTAAAGTGGGACACTGGGGAAATAACCCATCAATGTGACCATTAAAGAGACACTACTCCTACAACATGCTAATTGTTCCATACAGTAACAAAGCAAGACACCAAACTAATGCCTTCCCTGGTTATAATATAGTCTTTTATTATACATAATACATGAACCCTTCAGATAAACTGAGTAAAACCAAAGTTAACATCCACTGTGCTGCCATTGAAACCCCAGATTCAGGCATGCAAAATGTTGCCAATGGTCTCTATTGTTGTTTTGACTCAAAGCAGATGAATATTTCTTCCAGGTTTGTAGAGGAGGTTAAAACTACGTCAACACCGAGCAAAACAAATTAGCATAAAAAGAACAAAACTGGGCCTGAGGTGCACCGAATTATAATTACATGGAATGTGCTCTGCAAATGGTTCTTGTTTGAAAAGCGGATATTAAACCAAAAGGGTCAAAACACTTATGACATACTTGAATAAATGCATCTGTAAAGGCTTCTGAGAGGACCTAATTTAGGGACAGTGAATTGGACTCATATCAGGAGAACCAGTTTATTTCCTTGCCACTTCAGATTTCCTAAAACACTGTGAGGCTTAATCAACACAAAATAATGCTCCATAGTGCTATAAAGTTAATGTCACATTTAGTTAAGGGTTTAAATATACAGGGTCAACCACAACAGTCAACGTTTTGTATCTGTTTTTTATGTAATAGGTCAACACAAAGCAGTGCATGTTCGTAAAAAACATTACTCTGATGCACCTAAATAAACTCCAGTGCAATCAACCACCTTAGAACACAGTTCACCTTTGTGTAATTGTATCTCAGAATAAATGCAGCTGTCCAGAGGTTTGTTTGAGAACATCAGTGAACAAACAGCGTTATTAAGACCAAAGAACACAGCAGAATGGTAGGATATAAAGTTGTGGAGAAGCTTACAGCAGGATAAGGGTTTACAACATGACAAATGAGGAGGTGTCGGGATCCACAACTCAGGTGGGAGAATCTGTTGACAGATCAAGTCACAAAATCTGGCCTTTATGGAAGGGTGACAAAAAGTAAACAAGTGTTGAAAGAATGCCATAAGAAGGCAGGCCTGCGTTGTCCCATGAGCCAAAGTATGGGGCAGAGTAAACATGTAGAAGAATGTGCTCTGGTCAGATTAGATAAAAACTGAATATGCTATTTGTGGTGAAAAATACACTGATTACCATCCAGTCATATCATGCAAAACAACAACTAAGCAGGTCAGAGTTAATAAGAAAACATGGACGGAGCTTAATACAGCAAAATCCTAAAAATAAAGGGGCAGAGATTCACCTTCCAGCAGGACAGTGACCCCAAACGTACAATCAGAGCTGCAATTGAATGGTTTAGATAAAAGCATAAATAAGAATGGCCTAGACCAAAATCTAATTGAGAATCTGTGGCAATACTTGAAAATGTATGTTTACAGTCGCTCTTTATTCAATCTGACTGATCTAGTGCTGCTTTACAAATAAGGATGGGCAGACATTTGAGCCTGTAAATGTGCAAATCTGGCTGACACATACCTGTCAGGGTTTGCCGTGGTGAAGGACCAAAGCGGAAACAGGACATCAGCAGGCACATGGTGCATTGGTATATTTAAATGAAAATCACTTACAGGACACGAAGGAAACACCGGAACCAGTGAGACAGCAACAACAACAGCCATGACCACAGGGACTACAACAGATGATCTGAAAATGAAGCGACAGAAAACTTAAATACATAGAGGTGAAAAGAACAACATGAACAGCAGGTGAGTCAATCAGCAGAAACACAAACAGGTGCGTATCATGACAATACCTCTAGAAACCTGCAACTGTAGTTGCTGTGCAAGCTAGTTCTTTTAAAAGTTGATAACCATGTAGTTTTCCTTTCAATTACAACCACCTTGTAAAATCTCAATAAAACATTTTGGAGGTTGTTTTAGCTACATGACTAAATGTGACAAGGTTGAATTAGTATTAATACTTTTTCAACCCACTATTAGTTGAAAATTATTCTAGATTTTACTCTAACCAGTATTGTACTAAAGTTACAACGTTTGAACTCAGTTATTTGTACAAAATGAAAATTACAAGAATTTTAGACATAAGCCTCTCAATATCCTTTTATCTAATTAATAATTGTGTCACACAATTTAAAGTGTACAAATTTAATAGTACTGACAATTTCTCATCCACTTTTAAATGTTGGCATCTTTGCATCAAAATATCCCAAATCTCTGAATGAGGTCAGTGCCTTATGGGTTGAATGATGTGACTCATAAATCTCCAGCCCCACTGTGTGGCAGGAGCTACACTGAAATCTAATGAGCTGAATGAGTGTGACCAGTGGGAACTGTTGGTGAACTCTGGAGGCTTGAATGAGGTTTTTGTCAGCTAGTCATCAAAAGGTAGGAGCTAGCACACTACGCTGCAACATTTCTGAGAAAACAAAAGTATGAGAATGAGGTCATGCTCAAACACTGAGACTTTGTGTTAATTTGTGGAGGTCACTAAAAGCATCCGACTAAAACTGTTGCTGCCTTTTTGGTGCTTTCATTTTTTTTTATTTGGTTGGCATTTTAAGGAAATCAAATTTCAACTCTCTTGCATAATAAATCCACTAAAAGGCCCACATAATATAACAACATCACTTTAATCTGCTAAACTCGCAAATGAAAAGACATTTCTGTTTGTCTGAACAAAAACCCTCTTGCCTGCAAAACTCTGGCATTATTGAAAACAGGTAGATCTACTTATATGGCATTCAGTTGTTGGACTGAACATTACGGGTTTCACCAAACCCTACCCTTTGACTGTGACGCTTAGATTTAAAATCATAATACAGAGGTTAGGCCTTAGTCACATTTCACCGGATGTCTTAACATCTTTGCTTTTGCCTCTACATTTAGAAAAGGTAACAATAAAGGTATTTCACTAATAAAAATGTAATCTTTCATAGGGAAATTTAAAAGAAAGAGGTGTGATTTGTACTAGCCACAACCCTTAGTAACTATATTCTCAAATATTTTGTATTATGGCAAACAATGTAATGTTATGTCTTGTTTATTAATTCTGTATTTGTTTGATGTCCTTGTTTTGATGCACCTGCATGAGCTACTGTTTCCTGGAGTAATAAACATTTATTCCTATTTACAAATGTCAAACTTTATACAGAAAGTGCACATGGTCCACATGATTTAAAGATTGTTACTCAGCATTTTGAAGGGGCATTGCCCTATTTAAACATTAGAAATGTAGTCTGGTGTGCCCTGACTGTTGAAGTAAGAGTGACCACCATGGTAAAATCAAAGGAAGTGTTTGAGGTCTTTAGAAAGAAAACTGTGGCATCTTATATGTCTGGTAAGAGATTTACAGAGGTCTCAGAAGAGTTTTTATTCAGTCATTCAACTTTATGTAAAATAGTCTCCAAGCGGAGGACTTTTAAAACAACTGCAAACATTCCCAGGTCTGTACATCCAAGCAGGTAGTTTATCTGGCATCTCATTAGTAGTTTTTTAAAGTTTATTCACCCTCTGTGGATGGATGAAAGAAATGATAGCAAATACAACACATTGCAAAATATCAAAACAGACATTACAATGCTTATGGTGACATAAAATATCTAATTTGTGAATATGTGCTACTGCTGCTCCTTTTCTTTCATTTACACTGTCCAACTAAAAAAGTCTGAAAAAAAAACTGATGAAGGATTAATATCCAGCTGCAGGCATCGTTATTAAGCATTTTCACCATGAGCTTCATTAGATGGTCAACTGAAAAGGTTTTCCAAAGAGTCTTGAAAGAACTTCCCAGAGGTTCAATGAGAGATGGCCGAAGGTTAACATTTGCATTCATCAAAATTAAAGGGCGGCTACTTTAAGGAATCTAAAATATAAAACATATGTAAAGTTCTTTTATAATTTTTTATTTGCTACATTAATAGATGCATGTTGAGACAGAAAAGACAATACAGAGACCAAAGAAAGTACAAAAGAAAGCCGGAAATAATTGGACTCAGGGAAATCCGTTGGGTAAAAAAAAGGGATGTATTACAGGAGAAAATATATCAGTGTTTAACAATTAAAAATATAGTACAATAATTAGAAAAATATTTGATTTCTGAGAGGAAAAAAAACTACTTTTAGATATATTTGAGCGGTAAAAAATATGAAAGAAATAAAAGGGATAGGAAAAATAAAACAGCACTTAGAAAAATTATATGTTTTAAAGTTTAGTGGTTAAAATAAAATTAGTTGGTTAAAATAAAATATATATACTCATATCTGTTCAATTGATCAATTATTGAATACATCTGTTCTTTTTATTATGTTGTTAAGTTATTTATTTATTTCTGTATGTCTTAATTATGTTAGGATTGGTCCTCCAAAGGTCCTCACACAGCACATGCTGGAATGCGCCATGTATTCAAAGCAGCACACTCAGCACATCTCAAACCAGAAAAGATGTCTCCAATGGTCTCATGGAACATCCTCTTGCCCCAAATTCTTTGCATAAAATGGGAACCTGTTGCTTAAGATTTGACCTGATCTTGAGTTAAGTGTGGGGCACCTCAGGCCTCCATTCCAAACTCTGTGGCAGGAGAAAGAAATCATGCCTACCCCTGACCCCTTCCTTTAACCCTAATCCAAATCTAAAACTACATTTATAAGTCAGTATTTTATATATTGTTCTATGAGCAGTCGTAAACCAAAAGGTAGAAACTGGAAGGACACTGAAGAAAGATTTTACATAAACTGGAATGAGATTCAGATTGTAGTTTTCAGTGGTGAGAGTCTACAGCTATATATTATAGACCTCCCCTAAAATAAGATACATTGGGACATCCCTACCTCCTGGCCCAAATGTGGAACACAGCTATGGGGTTTAGAATATGGTCTCGGTCTGATTGAGATAGCCTTTCTATTTAAAAAATGAATGAACAAAAAAATTACCTTAAAAAACCATATGCTTACTGAAAGTCGCTCAGTGTCTGAAATTCCACTCCAGTGGACAGTGACAGGCAGGGCGCTGCAGCTAAGTGAGCTTTTACCTCCAGCATCAAAACCATTAACCAGCAATCCTTAAATCTACCCTCTTTATAAAAAAAAACATGACACAAGCTCTTGCAGGGATGCTACCGCTGCACTACCAGCATTCACAATAATACAAACAGGCACTGTCAGAGTCCAATCATTATCAAGCATCAGCAGGCTAACTTCCCCAGCGAGCTCTACCCCAGGGTTCAAATGTCAGACTGTCACAGCAAGTTACTAATCCTGCTGCAGATGTCACACCGTGGAGTCTGGAGCTTCTGTTGTTATGGGGAGTTTGACTTGAGTGTGGTACTTTTCTCCTCAAGAGATAATTGTATCTTTACCTAGTTTTTAACTAGACCACATTGATCTGCTGTAATGGATCTACTAAAAGAAACAAGAAAGGAACTGAAAAGTAAGTGAGCTAAGGTCAAGATTCTCACAGTGTTTCATCTTCCATACATTATTGAAGCATATCCAAGGTAAGGGATGCGTGTGCCAGAAAGGCAGTTCAGAATGTAATGCAACAAAAAAAGAAACAAGTCACATCAGAGTTGAGGGTTAACAGATTCCCCTATGCAAGAGTCGCTTTCTGACAAATTCTTTTGGCAGCAGTTTTTAAAAACTAGATAAATAAACTGAATTAACTTGGCAGGCACATTTTCATTATGCAAAGGTTTTCTAACAAAAAACATTGTTCTAAAAAATAACACTCTGGGAATGAGTTTGTTTAGGTCAAATCTTTCATTTTCAAATTTTTTCCATTGACTGATGGGACTTGGACACAGTGTAAGAGTACGCTGTGTTTTCAGAAGATGGTCCAGTTTATTATATAGGGCAAAAAAAAGGACAGTGACATTTTAAAGAGGAGAGGGGAAGGAGGAGTGAGAAGGAAAAAAAGTAGAAAAGAAAGTGAAGCATAAAAAGTGCAAAGAAATAATTGAGTAACCATTAAAGAGTTTTGTGAGAAAGAGAAGCAGACTTCCCAAAAATCAGTTTGCTCTGAACAGAGCATGGACCAAAATAATTCACCATTTCTGGCTTAAGCTGACAAGAGAACTCAACAAGGACAAAGTGCCTTGACAGAGTATTAATAGCCCTTTTACATTGTGTCACTTTACAACCACAGTCACAATTATTTTGGGGTATATTTTTAGTAGTTTGCACTGTTTGTTTCATGTTTTTTTCCTGTTAAAAGGTGAAACTCCACTACAGTCTCTTGTCTGTTGCATCTTCTAGCAGGTTTTACTTAACGGTTGTCCTGTATTTAGCTCAGTCCATCTTCCAATTAACTCCAACCAGACTCCTTGTGTGTTCTGAATAAAAGCATTCCTATAGTATGATGCTGCCACCACTATCGTTCACCATGGGGTTGGTGTTTTTAAGGTGTTGTGCAGTTATAGGCATTTTCACTGCAAGTTCACAGTGAAAAAGGTTTCAACTGACCAGAGGAATTTATTCCACATGTCTGCTGTGACCCTATGCTTTGTGGCAAAATGCAAACAGCACTACTTCTGACTTTTTTTTAACAATGGCTTATTGCCACCATTCAAAAAAGGTCCAGATTTCTGGAGCGCACAACTAATAGTTTATGCATTTTTCATGAATGGAAATGTATTGCAAGGTTTCACTTAAGTCCTCTTTCCATTTTGAGATTATAGGTTAAACAGTGCTTAAAGAGATGCTTGAGATATAAAATTGCAATAAAAAACATTGAGGTTTGTGATTTTAATGTGACATAATGTAAGCCCAAGGTGTATAAACTTTTGCTTGCTTGCTTTCAACAACAGTATAAGCATCCATTTTTCTAACCATGCATGCAAATAAACATTCAATACCACTAAGGTAGTACCAGTTACTTATCATCATCACATCTGTAAGAAAACCAGTCATTCTGCAGACTATCTATTTCACTAACAGATGTATGATTTAAATATCAATTGTTCTTATCTATTGCTTGCTGTCACAGTATGTGCATGTCCTCTCTTTTTCTAAGTAAATCATGGGTCCCATTTCCACCATTTCAGTGGAAATGGGACAGGTCTATTGTCTATTGTCTATTTACAGCATCAGGCATTCAGGGTCTCTGTTAGGCCTGTTACAAAGAAATGTACTAAATGCACCATGTATGGACAAAATAAGAACTCAAAGCATCAAAAAGTAAGCAGTTATTAAAAGACATGCTCTTTATTGAATGTTTTTAGAGGTCATGTAAGGTTTTTCTTTCAAATATGCATAAGTTCATGTGGCCAGTAAATAATGCCAGACAGGCACCAAATGTACTAAATTTGTGAAGGTCAGCCTCTTCTTACAACATCTTGGACACTCACAGCAGAAGTCCAGATGGCTGAACTCACAAAACTGCATGTACCTTCTTGCAGTGTCACACAGGCTGAATTATAACACTGACTTTATAGTCACACAACTCGACCCTAAGGATGTCAAATGAGTCTGGACCAATCAGTGTTGCAGTGGAGAAAAGTTTATCATTACAGGCAGGTCATAAGTGTTAGATGACCTAATGTTCTTTATAAACTGTTGATAACTTAAACTGTTAAGGCTCTGCAAAATGTGTCCAGACACAAACATCTGCAGTTTGCTAATCATCCTATAAATAATTACTCACTGCTGGAGAAAGATTTGATTTGCTTTATTTATTTAGATCCCTGAAGGTCCAAAGAAGACCTTCTTAACTGTGTAATCAGTTAAGAGCAATATCTGATTACACACCTACTAAAAAGGCTTCCAGTGTGCCTAGTTATGCAACCCAGACAAATGGTTTTAAAAATGCACAATAAACAAAAAAGAACAAAAAGAAGTTGCAGAGCAGCTGCAACACAAAAAAAAATCTACAAATACGATAAAACATTTAGATAATAGGGCAGAGGTAACTATCAAAACAAAACAAAAAAAAAAACTAAAAAGATTTGTAGCTTCACAACAATAAAACACAGCAGCCTTGGTACAAAACAATCAGGTTCCTAACATCTGTTTAAGTCTAACATCTGATTGTGGTGGTAGATGAGATGTAATGACAGAAAGTTGGAAAAAGTCCTGTTGTCTTGAGATGCAAATGTTAAAATTCCTTTTAGAAAACCCAAACAGTTTCTTTTGGGCAAAAGAGAGATAGGACCATCTAGCTGGTTATCAGCACACAGCTCAACAGTAAGCATCTGTTATGGAGTTGCAGTGCATTAGTTCACAATGCATGGGTAATATGTATATGTGCGAAATCACTATCAATATGTACACATGGGAGCAACATAAAGTGCCATCAACATTATGTCTTTTTTATGGAAGTCCATCCTTTTCTCAGTGAGAAAATCTCAGAGCTGATTTTGCAGGAATAAAAGCTGCACAGGTCCCTCTTAAAACGTCTCAATGCAGCTGTTTGGCCTGCTGTCTGGAGTTCACAACAATTTTAAACAAACAAGAAAGAAAACAAAAACACAAAGAAGACTATTTCAGACGATTACTGATGGGAACTGTCATTTGCACTTCAGTAATGCTGTTAAATTCAGTATAACCTGTATGACATCCCTATGTGCTGATATAGGACTACTGATTAATATTACAGATAAATAATTTCAGGGTAAACCCAACAGGAAGACAGAGAACATATCTATATGGATAATACAGGTTTACAACAGCGCCATTTATGTTGTTGGACCCACAGCCATGGATTGCAACATTAAATTCCGGTACAGACTTTTCTGGAACTTTCAAAATAAATTGCATTTAACCGACTTCCAGCAACTGTGAGGGGGGTGGGGTTAACAGCAGACTTCCCTTCCCATGATGCCACTGCCCGTATAAAACCCACACCTTCCCAAGGAACCGATCCCTTCTATGCGGGTCACCCTGGGGACTGGACACAGCGCGCTAATGTCTCTTTGCTGGCAAACAGACATAACTCTTCAACTGGATCCAAGGGTGTCATTCAATCATCGATCATATGCACTGAGTTAAGTACAAATTAATCACTGCTCGTGTATCCGGTAGATTCATTCATAAACGGGATAATTCTCTAAGAGTTCTCTATGACTCCGAGTGGAGCAGTTTCCCGAAGGAGGACAACTGACGCATCAACGTGGTCACCAGTAACTTGCCGTTTGGTCAGCGGACAGCGAACCCCCCCCAACAGCTTCGTTCAAAGTGGATGTTTCCTCAAACTTGGTCGTCGCCCGGACAACTCCTCCTCAGCACGTTTCATATGAGGTTAGGGTTTGGGCAGAAAGATTTAGGATGAAATGATCTGAACGTTTTTCATTTTATGAAGTTTGGTTTGTTTTGTGTTGAACTCAGCTATCTTGGTGCTGCTCACCACGTGCTCAGTTTTGTGTTCTGTGTTTGTGAGTTTTTAAAGTTAAGACTAACTTTATTTAAAGGGTGATTTTAAACACAGAAGATCGGCCATAACGCGCCGTCCGCGCTTATGCATTTTAACCCTTTTATTAACGGTATTTTAAAGGTGTGTGTTTGATTCTGGTGCTAAGCTATCAGCTTCTTTTGTTAGCTTTCACTGCTAACAGCTAAGAACATGTGCTTGCCTGCTAAAGAATATTTACCCAGAAAGGTTGTTAGGTTTCAATCCAGTAAATATTTTCCTAAACATTATTTTGCTAAACTTGATAACTAAGTAAACACCATTAAGCCCCATTTCTCCAGAAAGATTTGGCTCTTTTTCAAAATATTTCATTGAATATTTTACCACTTCCTTAACAATATTTCTTTGAATATTATTTTAATAAGTAAAGGCAGCTAATGAGACATCGTTGAGAATTAGTCATCCAGAAGGTTGGTTTTATTCAGCAGATCATTCTTTAAAACATTATTTTATTAAAATATTATTTTATCTGATTTTGCATTGTGAATGGTTGTCTAAACGCTTGCTGATTATTGTCTAAGTTAGTTCTAAGACTAACTTAACTTCACTTCCAGATTCTTCAAGATAATCCTTGGTTCTCAAACATAAACATTGCATGGTAATGTTGCATCACTCTTTTTGGTCATGATTTTCAATTATCTTTAATCAACATGTTTATATTGTACATAGCCCATTAGTCTTCCTTATTCTTTAATTCTGCTTGGTAGTTAGTTGGATTGTTTTAGCATAGTGAAGAGTTTGTTGATTAAAATATGTTTGACTTTGAGTTGACCTATTTTTGTAAATAAATTATTGTATTTTAAGAAATTGTGTGAATTCATTCCATGTGTGTGTAGAGTTTTGCTGTTCAATAATGTCAGAGCTCGTCTCACCCTTTTGATTTTCTCCTATTACCACTGCCTTACTGGGCTGGTATTCACAGACAACCCTGAACAGAAATATTGTTTGATAAAATATTAAATTATTAATATTAAATAATATTTTCAGATTCATAGTCACAACAATATTGTTACAGTCACTTCACTTCTTGTACTTTTATCTGATCAATGATCGTGCAAAGGTGGGTTTAAGGTTATCTGAAGAAATATAATGTGAAGACAGTTTTGCTGTTCTGTTTTCTCTCACAACACAATGTTAAAAGTTGGTTTTTAAGTAGATTTCATTCACTTATGCTGTTTTTCAGCGTTCACAGTAACTACTCAGGAGAGCTTGTTAATCATCACTAAAGCACCATAGGCAGCCTTTGTCTTTCTGTGTAGCTCTCTCAGGGTTCAGCTGACAGCAAATCACATGGGTCCCAAAGCTTTGGTACTGTGTGACATGAACACTAAGACCTGATCAGCTCAGTGTTTGTTGACTGTCTGGAGTGATACACTAAAACTCCCTTTTGTCTCTTGGGTACATTGGCTAGAGTCTAGTCTTCAAAAATAGCCCAATTAATGGGTTATTTTGTAATACCTTAGTGACTATTGAATGGACTAAAAATATAATAAAAACATGTTTAGATCCCTGTAAATAAATTTCAGTGCCATTGACGACACATTAATGAATCTAATTAAGATATTGTCTATATTTATGGACTTCAAGGCTTTACAAATTTCAGGCCTATTTCAAGACATGGTAATGTTTGATTCATTGACCACAATAAATTGGATTACAAATTTGAATAAAAAATAAACATTGAAACATAAAAAATAAGATAAACACACACAATAGCTCATGACAACCGTATTCACATATATCACTGTAGTCAGGACAAATACCAGCAGTTGGGCAGCAATAAGCAGCTAGATGAAAATATTGAGACATCTACACTGATAGAGTCAATGCCTCTCAATTACAATTTTCTTAGTGAGAGCAGGGAGCATAAGAGAGAATGAGGGTGACCACCTTGTTTCATGATTTACTAAAGTGTAAAAATTTGTTCTTGGCCAAATTTGCCTCTTTTGAATATCTGGCTGTCCAGGTAAAAGTACCCACTTGAACCATGTTTCCAAAGGAAAATATTTCAATGTCAATTACCTTCTATCCATACATGTTGATTATGAATGTTTAATCATTGTGGGAGATTTCAACATCCATGTTGACGACCCGCAAAACAGAGGGGCAAAAGAACTATGGGATACACATAGAAATTTTGGTTTGACTCAACATATTAAACAGCCAACACACATTTTGTATTTGATCATCAGCATTTCGCTAACATCTTTACTGAGAAAATTCATAAGATTAGAAGGGTGGTCTGTACATCAATATCAAGTCCAGGACCAATGTTCAGGAACAATTATAGTAGCAAAATACTGAGACTGCCCTTGTCAATGTGTTTAATGACATCCGCATAAATGCAGACTATGCAAGAACCACTGTACTGGAATTACTGGACCTCAGTGCAGCATTTGATACTGCTGATCATGATTTATTAGAGAACTGGGTCAGATTTCTGGAACAGCACTTGGCTGGTTTGAGTCTTACTTGAAGGACAGGGACTTTTTTGTGTCAGTAGGTAACTTTACATCAGCATTGACAAAAATAACATGTGGGGTTTCCAAAAGTTCCATCCTGGGACCCCTCATGTTTAATATCTACACACTCACCCTAGCCCAGATCATAATGTATAACAAGATAAGTTAACCATAACTACGCAGATGACACACAGCTCTGCATTGCGTTGTCACCAGGTGACTATGAACCCATTAAAGGGTTAGGTAGATGCATAGAACAAATGCATGGATGTGCCATAATTTTCTTAAGTTAAATGAAAACAAAACTGAAGTTATTATTTTTGGACCACAGGAGGAGCAATCAAGAGTCACAGCTTCAGTTATTATAGCTGGAAACCACTGATTAGGCCTGGAATCTAGGTGCAATGGTGGACTCAAACCTCAACCTTTGGAAGCACATAAAGACAACTACTAAGCTGACCTTATACCTGAGTCCTTACTCAGGTAGAAGGTCAAGTCACTGAATTGCTTAGTACCAAAATACTTCATTCTGATCAGCAGTGCCTCTCTATTGCACTATCTGGACCAGATTCTTGCTGGTGCTATCCAGTTAGTATATCTGCAAAGTTAACACATGAAATGGCTGCTATAAAAGCAGATCACAGGTCTTCAATCAGGTGATTAAAACATCCATGTACAAGCATACTGACACAGGAAATTACTAGAAATTTCTTCCAGATATATGCAGAGAATAAATGCCTTTTTATCAGAGGGATTCATCTATAGGCCTCTATAACCCCGATCAATAGAGCCTGTTTATTTATAGACTATGACAACCAATAGAAGACATTAGGCACGTGGATCAAGCTTCACGTGAAATATTGTATGGCATACTCAGTAGTAATACTCTTTTCATTGATGAGTGAAACCTTGGTGTGACATTTTTTTGTGCAGGGCTTGGGCCACGTCTAGAGTTGTGGGTTCTTGGCTGGCGCCCTATGGTTCTCAGGGATGTGTCTGGCTGACTATGGACTGCAGGGATAGGGATTAGTTCTGGTGGGAACCTCTTCCTCACGACCTCCCTGGACTAGCTCAACTGGCGGTATTGCACTGTACCCTCCCTTTATTGGTTCCTTCTGAGTTTGGGTTGCTGTGGCGGGCTGATGTATGCCCGTTCTGGAGGTGTTTCCCCTACCTAGGTGCTGGGCGGACATGCTGTTTGTTTGGTCGTCTGGCGTGGTGACCAGGCTCCAGGTTTTGCCTACGCTGTTTGGACTTGGCTGCCGGGCTAGGTCAGGGTGTGAGTGTGTGCGTTTTCTGTAAATATACTATATTGTAAGGACCCATTGTGCCTTGTGGGGATCAAAGCCTTATCCCCATGGAGGAAAATGCTGTTTTGGGGTTAGGGGTTAGGTTTAGGAATAACTTGTGAATTAGGTTTAGGTTAGGTTTAGGGTTAGGGATGAACTATTTTATGGTTAGGTTTAGGATTAGGGTCAGGGTTAGGCCATATAACTGAATGAAAAATGAATGGAAGTCAATCCAAAGTCCCCATAAGGATAGAAAATCTTGAAGTATGTGTGTGTGAGAGAGAGATAATTTCTCACCTGGGCTAAAACCCTACAATACCCAACACCAACACGCAGCATAGGACAGGTAGCTGTGGAAAGGTTTAACAGGCCTGGGCATAAAGATACCAAAACCAACATGATAAAATGTCTTTATCACAATGCCCTTGCACATTTCTATTTAGGATTTTGCAAAAAAAACAAAAAAAAAACAAATTGCAAGAAAAACTATGTACACCTGGAGTTATTTGTAACAGTATGTCATTCCTGTTCTATTTGTTTGTTATTTTATGGTGACACATGTAGTTACATAGCTGAAGCAGAATGCTTTCAATTTAGTTGCACCTCACCGTTTTTTTTTTTTTTTTTTTTCTTTTTCCTGCTCTCGGTGGAGGTGGACGCTTTTTCTCTGTCTCCCACACCCCTCCCATATCTGCCCTGCTTCAGCTCTGTGTCTTGTCTTTTTTTTGGAGCCTCTTTTTGCACATCTTACAAATTCTTCCAAATTATGGATTTGGTCAGCTGGTCTCTCAACTGGCGGTATTGCACTGTACCCTCCCTTTATTGGTTCCTTCTGAGTTTGGGTTGCTGTGGCGGGCTGATGTATGCCCGTTCTGGAGGTGTTTCCCCTACCTAGGTGCTGGGCGGACATGCTGTTTGTTTGGTCGTCTGGCGTGGTGACCAGGCTCCAGGTTTTGCCTACGCTGTTTGGACTTGGCTGCCGGGCTAGGTCAGGGTGTGAGTGTGTGCGTTTTCTGTAAATATACTATATTGTAAGGACCCATTGTGCCTTGTGGGGATCAAAGCCTTATCCCCATGGAGGAAAATGCTGTTTTGGGGTTAGGGGTTAGGTTTAGGAATAACTTGTGAATTAGGTTTAGGTTAGGTTTAGGGTTAGGGATGAACTATTTTATGGTTAGGTTTAGGATTAGGGTCAGGGTTAGGCCATATAACTGAATGAAAAATGAATGGAAGTCAATCCAAAGTCCCCATAAGGATAGAAAATCTTGAAGTATGTGTGTGTGAGAGAGAGATAATTTCTCACCTGGGCTAAAACCCTACAATACCCAACACCAACACGCAGCATAGGACAGGTAGCTGTGGAAAGGTTTAACAGGCCTGGGCATAAAGATACCAAAACCAACATGATAAAATGTCTTTATCACAATGCCCTTGCACATTTCTATTTAGGATTTTGCAAAAAAAACAAAAAAAAACAAATTGCAAGAAAAACTATGTACACCTGGAGTTATTTGTAACAGTATGTCATTCCTGTTCTATTTGTTTGTTATTTTATGGTGACACATGTAGTTACATAGCTGAAGCAGAATGCTTTCAATTTAGTTGCACCTCACCGTTTTTTTTTTTTTTTTTTTCTTTTTCCTGCTCTCGGTGGAGGTGGACGCTTTTTCTCTGTCTCCCACACCCCTCCCATATCTGCCCTGCTTCAGCTCTGTGTCTTGTCTTTTTTTTGGAGCCTCTTTTTGCACATCTTACAAATTCTTCCAAATTATGGATTTGGTCAGCTGGTCTCTCAAAGCAATTGATCAAATTTTCTCGACGAGAAGACAGGGGTCGGGAGAGCCCACTTGCCTGGGCGGGACATTTTTCTCCGGATACACGATGGACTCCTGGCAGAAGTGGAGGATTGTGTGTCTGTCGATAATGTCAGTCGAGGATGTGGAAGATGTGTATATAATTGGAAGTTTGATATCAGGATTTCTGCTTTTTGGAGTCAGCGGTTACCTGGCATATCGGGAAATTCGGAGAATGTCAGCAGCTGTTCTGGCCATTGTAAGGCTGCCTGGCATGTGTGATGGGATCTTCAGAGCGATCAACACTCAGACTGAGATGTTACGTGAGCTGAATCGCAGACTGGATGTGATCCTTATACAGGATCGCAAGCGGGTTGCGGTTCCTGGACTCAGGGGTGAAATGGGATAAATCTTGGAGAAAGTTGTTCTCTTGGATCTGGCAGAAAGACCAGGAATTTGTCTATTTGGATTCACCTTTGAGAAGCACCAGTGAGACTCTCAAGGCTGACGGAAAATTAAGAGTCAGCCTAACCCAAATAATTATTGTTTTTCTGAATCTGGCTCCCCTTCGCGGCCTTGATGGCTGGCTATCTTCAACTTCTCCTGGAAGTTATGTAAACATGACGCTCTGCTCCCTCTGCCCCCTCCCTTCCCTGAGGACACCTGTGGACCTGTTCAGAACTTTGTGGCCGGTTGATGAACATTCCAACGAACCATCAAGGACAATGGCCTCTGTGACAGTGCTTCATGGACTTACTTGCACACACTCACTTGCACACACACACATGCTCAAGATAAACATATGCACCCCTCACACCACCTTCACTGTTCCCAGCATGATGTTGCTTTGTAAATTTGTTGCTTCTTTGTGCTGAGGTTTTTTGCAATCTCAAACTGTATCCTGCTAAGGATAAAGTGTGAAATATGATTTTTTTTCCCTCTACTTACCTAATGTGGCCTCTTTTCTCATCTAGCAAGGGCAGCGCCTGTGAGCGGGCAGCAAAGCCTCGGTGACCCGTCCCCCCATTGTCTTGTCATGATGTATGTTTGGATGGGTTGTACTGGAATTCTAATTTCCCCTCGGGGATCAATAAAGTATCTTTGAATTGAATTGAATTAATCAGCGAGGTGAAAAGAGAGCCAAAAGTGAAACTGAAATATGTGATGGATTGCTCAGTTTAGTCTTCATTGGATGGTGTCTACTGGAGGAGGCCACATTTGTCTGTTCAGTGTGTATGGTACCCTTCAGCCTTCGTACCTATTAGGATTTATTGATAAAAGCATACAATTCCAACTAATAGTCCAACTAAACTACATGATATTAGTTTTTATCAGAGCAAAGGGGTAAAGAAAAGGAGCAACATGAATCTATACATTTCAGACATAGTCAAAGGCTTGTTTTGAAGAATGCTGCTAAGTAAATTAATTATTTAAAGTACATAATGCACTCACTTATAACATTTTAGCATAAGGCTTGTTAAATCTCACTGACAGTCTCCCTAACATTAATATTTCAGTTATATTTGTGACTTCCTTTGTTAATCTACAGCGATTTTCTGCCTTGGTAGTCATTTTATTATCAGCTGCACAGTTTGTTTTGCATCTGTAAATAAAGTTATAAATGAAAATATCAAATGTAGAAGATATACTATACTGCAACAAATTAAAGAAAAGTAAGATATTGACACCTTTACTCCTCGTTGTCGTAATATCATTAGGACTCTAATGGTGTCTGAGAGGTAACAGCCTTTTAGATTCATTCAAATTCATTGTAAATACACATTAATGTGTATTTCCAAAGGATAATGTAATTGGCTTTAGTCTCCTCTCATAAACTAAACGTTGCGCGAGGTCATTCAATCAAAAACAACTCATGGTTTGACAGGCTTAGCCGACCTTGTTAATCTGCTATGGCTGGATAAGCACTCTTCAATGCTAATGTTACGGTGAGATGGTTTTGTAATGGAGGACTGATTGTTGTTGGTGTTATTGTCGAGGCCTAAATCCTCACATATTACGGTTTTTTTCAAAAAAAGGAAACAAAGTTATTTCGCTAAGGTCAAGTTTGTATAGCATTACAGCATCCCAACTCAATAGAACGGTATATGGACAATAACCTATTGACATATTTCCACAAGTGCTAACATTAAGGAACTGACAAATTGACAATGACATGCATTCCGATATACAAAAACTTAATTCAATTCAATTCAGTTTATTTCTCTATCACCAATTGTCTTCCAACAAATGTCGTCTCAGGGAACATTTAAAAAAACACAATAAATCCAATTATACAAACAGATTCAAAGTTATTTACATACATTTCAACTTGATCCTAGCTAACAAACATTTTAGTACTGTTCATTTTGTTTTTCAAACTGGTAAAAAAGTATCTTATTTTTTTGTTTTGTTTTTTTGTTTTGTTTTGTCCAGAGTAGTGCTCAGAATTGTCGTCTGAGTGCCAAGAAGAAGCCCAAGAGATTTACTTCACAAGCAGAGCATTATGGCTAATGCTATGATGTCCGCTTGATATTTATTAAAGAAACTTTATTCTTTATAAACTGCTTGGGGATTATTTCAATTGCAATAGACATGGAGACAGAAACAAAAAGGACAAAGAAGCAAAAAGTGAAAGAGGTGGGGAAAAAAGCAAAATGGAGAGAAGGAGAAAAAAATATTAGCATTGTTACCTAAAGGGGGACGTACTAATTAATGCAAGATGTATTCAGTGGTAACAGCGGCTCAATATATAACATCTGTGTATCTGTTAACAACGGAATCTAAACACCTGTGGGTGTTAGTGTGAGCGCACTTGCAATAGCGAGTGTAAGGAGCCACAGACCTGCCCCCCTGGACCCGAGACAGGAGTCTGAGGAGATCTGAGCTACAGACATCCAAAGGCCCCCCGAGCACAGGAACCCCGCAAGGACCACAACGCCCCCAATGAACAGCAGAGGAGAGCCCCAGGGGACCCACCCAGCAGCCACAGTGCAGAAGCCCCTGCAACGGCGGGCCCACAGGCCCCACCGGCAGCCATCTACGCCGGAGCAGATCCAGCCATGGACCCAGATACTCGAGACCTCATGGCACATCACTCCCCAAGCAGAGGCCCGACAGAGCCACAGAGCCCAGGCTCCAGCAAGCAGCCACCGGGACACACCAAAGCACCAGCCCTGGACAATGAGAACCACCAACACACCAGCGGGCAGAGTCACCAGCCACTGGCATGGAGTGTGGCAGGGAGGAAATAGGACCCACATTTGATGGGGGGCCTAAACTGATCCAGGAGAGGGAGCAGCCCAAGACCCAACCTGACACAAAAATAGCCACACAGTCACAATCACATATTCCCACCCTCATGCGCACACATAAAAACACTTTTTTTGGGCCCATGGTGTTTCTGTTTATGTGCTCCCTCTTCTGCATTTAACACTTTTGAAGACATTGTTAAGTTTCCAATATGCATGTTTTACATAATTACTTAGACTATGTAACAAGTTGGATGGCTAGATATTTTCTCCAGTCCAATGAAGAAAAAACTCAAATCATTGTTTTTGCTCCAGATAATACCTCAGGTGATGGAAGCTCTTGGTTCTCTCATCTATTAAGCTAAATCTTCTAACAGGAACCTTGGAGTATGATGTTTTCATACTTAGCAAAAATATTGCTAGATACATTTTTTTTAACTAAAATACACATCATGCATAACAATAACTAAAGAGAATATATATGTATTTTTTATTTTCTTCTTTTACATTATTTCTTATAGCTTAACTTTTTGCAGTGCCAGCTTTAGAAACTGCTGCATTAGTTCATATCAGTACTCTGCACGTGGTTTAAACCCTTTGTGTTAAATAAGCCCTGTGGCTCAACTTTTAAAAAACAGAGCGCTGGAAATATTTGGTTATTCTTCATCATATTATTAATACAACATAAAACCACTTTACTTCTAGGCATTCCCCTATGCTAACTTTAGGCTGCTGACAGTATAAAACATCTACAGAACCAGTAATATGTTACACCCTGGACCACTCTGAATGTATTTCAGTCATTAAAACAAAAGGCAGCTACTTTAAGGAAACTTTAAAACATATTTAAATTTATTTTCCAATTTTTTGTTTGCTACATAATTCCATATGTGTTCGTTCACTGTTTTGATGCCTTCATTGAGAATCTTTGTACAGTGTAAATACTCATGAACATAAAGAAAACCATTAAATAAGAAAGGCGTTCTAAAACATTTGACAGTAGTGTATACCCTAGCCAACACAAGAAAACAGTAAACAAAATCTACCCTCTGTACTTATTTTTACCATTAGAATATAACAGTGCATGTTTTAGGAACTGTTGGAAGGAGCTAGAGCAGATGAGAGTAGACCCATGTATGCATTTGGACAAATTCTACACAGAAAGGCCAACGCAGCTTTGATTAACACAGGAGACCTTCTTGCTGTGGGGCAACAGCATTTGTCACCACAACACTGTGCAGTGAACTGCTCCGAAGCAGTGCTTGTTGCAGCAGATATGTGATTGTACTGTTGTAGAAAATGTTAAAAAACAAACAAACAATTGATTTTGGCAAGGATCAGACTGTTGGAGCCCACTGTGGTATGCCCTTACATGTGTTTTTTGTTTTTAGTCTGCTGTGTCTGAATAAGTTCCAGCAGGAGCTAAGAAACTGCAGCAGTTACTCACCCACTCCTGAGTGCACCACAGCGCTACAAAGAGCTATGTGATTTTATTCTGAGGGGGAACAGGTCAACCTTAATGGTGCACTAGTTAAATATTCTTTTTCTATATATTTTGTGGTTATTTTGATGGACAAATGTGAAGATAGTTCAGCCTGCTAATTACAATAAGCCAGAAAATGTTAAGCCAGAAAAGTTATTTACTAGAAGAAAACACAAAGATGGATCAATGGCAAAGTCTGAGGTCACAACCTGATAAATTCAAGCAAAAACAAATTTGGTCTCAAGTTGTTTTGTGTGTAAATAAATTCCAGTGACTGTGTTTATATCTTTATAGGTGAAACAGTTTTTGGCATACAGCAGCTGTCTTCCCATGTAAAAGTTACAATACAAACTATTTGCAAAACCGGAGGATAATTTGTCTCGAAATTTGGAGCTTGGAATGACTTCACACCTGATTTGTGTGTGTTCTAGTTGAGGGAAAAATTGGAAAACCTGTGAAATTTGCTATTTGTTTTGGTGTTTAACTACTATTAGCAATACAAGCCAAAGAACTAAATATTTCTCTCTATTAAAAAACCCAAAACATTTACACAAACAGATGTTGTGAAATAATTTGTGAGCCACAGGTTTAAAAGGATACAAAGTGTTAGACGAGCTAATGCATAGTAACTGAACCTCTGAAACTGAACTGGGGTGACTCTGCAACTACTAACAGCTAGAATTTCAACTTAATGCAGCTCTCGAATTTCTAAATGGGAAATCTGACTTCTGAACTCAAAGAGAACGCAGTACGAGGCACTAGAGACTACAGCTGCACAATATATTGTATCGCTATTGGTTTTTCCATATCCATGAATGCAATATCACAAATGCAAATGACTGCATGATTGCAATAGTTGGAAGGATTTTATATTTCAAGTGCCATGCATGGAAATTCCGTCTCCCAATATGTTTTGCCAGTTGAATCTCCTTGAGGTTCACAATAGATGTATATCTTTAGTAACTATCAGGAGAATGTGGCTTAATTGGAATCATTATCACCATTGCAGTTTCTTTTAATATGTGCAAATATGTACACACTGCTGGTGATTTCAAAGCCCTTCTAAATCACCAAGCATGGACATATTTTTGGTATCACAGTAATCAAGGTTTTAAAAAGTTGCAGTCATGGTGTGAAAACTTAACTATCACTCTTAAACTTCCCACAAAGTTGGGCGTACTGTCCATCTACTGTAAGCAGGGTGGACTCCATGCGCCCTGCCTGTAGACAGTTTTTAGTCAAGCGTAACACTTTCCTACATTTCAAGAGACATATTCCTACATTTCCTACTCTTTCTACCATGGCATTATCGGACAAGAAGGAGGAGCTGATTTGCCTTGTACCTTTGGAAAAACAAAAGAAAAGAAGCTGGTATTTAAGGCCATTAAACCAGACTAGGGATTAAGGAGGGTAATTCAATACGCTGCTGAAGGAGATGAACGATGGACAGTGAAAAACACTTTGAATACTTCCAAATGGATAGTACAAAGTTTGATGAGCTAGTTGGGTGCCTTGCTCCGTTTCTTCTCCACCAGGACAACACCTGTCAGTGTGGAAATCTTCATTAAAATCATATTGTCAAAACAGCTTTGTTTTTATTGAAGGTCATCATACTGTGAGAATCTCAGCGGCCAGTGCCTATAAAGTACTTTTGGTTATTAGTCCTGATTACTTGTTGTGTGTATTTAAAACCATTTTAATGTATCCCTAACTAATAACCTGTGACAAAGTAAAGACAAATCCCCTGAGCTGCCAGTATTCGATTCATCACAGAGAAAACAATCACCCCTTGTTTATCAAAGCAAAACAAATTATGTATTCATTTCAAAACAATATCAGTGTGTGCTTATGTGACTGAGAGAGAAAGAGGGGGCACAGGAAGTGGGGGAGTTGATTACTGAAGCATTGTAGGAAGCTTTAAGAACTAAATTAAACTGAAAGGTGAGCCTCTTCTCTGCTTGTTCTTCAGTCCTCTAATTTAATTTTTTCATTCTATTCTCCAGCAGAGATCCTGGACCTAAGAGCAAACCATTGCTCTGATGGAAAGTGCTCTCACTTCTAACGAAGGACAATTCTCTGATGCTATTGGAAAGCTGGAAATGGGCAGCAGGGGCAGAATTAATGGCATTCGGTAATGAAGTAAATAGAAGGGTTGTTCCTTTCTAAAAAGCTATGATAGGACTGATTTGACTGATATACTGGTTGCAGTGATATGCTGGTTAAACTGCTAATCTTTTCCCCTTAAATTCCACATAGTGGGATTAAAATGATGTCCCAAGTTAAATTATACTCAGGAGTTTGTTATCTTGTCCTCTTCAGGTTGGAGGGGAGTTCCTGCCTCAAGTGGAGGAGTTCAAGTATCTCGGGGTCTTGTTCACGAGTGAGGGAAGAATGGAGCGGGAGATCGACAAACAGATCGGTGCGGCTGCCGCAGTAATGGGAGCGCTGTCCCGGTTCGTTGTGGTGAAGAGAGAGCTGAGCCGAAAAGTGAAGCTCTCAATTTACCGGTCGGTCTACGTTCCTACCCTCACCTATGGCCATGAACTTTGGAGGAGGTGTCTGGGGAGAGGGACGTCTAGCTGTCTCTGCTGAGTCTGCTGCCCCTGCGACCCGGTCCCGGATAAGCGGAAGACGACGAGTACGAGTTTGTTATCAAACCTCTGCTGCTTTTATTCTTTTTGAGATCATTCTGAGTAAAATGGTTATCTAATAATGTTTACTATGAAACTGTAGAAACCTGTTATGATTCTGGCACGTCTGCTCTACCCTGTCTCCCTGGCTGAAATCAGCAGATTAGATGCACCTGGTGGCTGCTGCAGTGTAGTGCAATCTGTGGAATGCCAAGCACCTGTGTCTTCCCTGATATATACTGACTCTGACAAGCAGATGGTGCCAGATTTTTGAAAGCCATTCGTGTGAGTAGATATCCAGCGTTCCTTCCTGTCTGATCATTGTTCTTGACCTTGCCTTGCCTTTTGGATTTATGCCTCTGCCTGCTCCCAGTCGGACTATTTGGATTTTGGTTGTCGACCTTGTTTCCTGCATCTGGTTTATGCCTCTGCCTGCCCCTTGCCTGACACCTCTTGTTCCGATCGTTGACCCTGTTTCTGTCCTTGGATTATTGAGCCAGCCTAGCCCTCGGATTATTCAGCCTGGAGACACTTCTTACCTGTGCTGTGGAGATCACTGCCTGCCGCCCACTGAGGTTTCCCCTCTGGGTTTCAAGTTCCACTCAAGACAAAAGCAGGTTAGTGACTTTTCTGATCCCTGCAAAATCTGGAGAGACTACAAGTCACTAACCCCTCTTTCTGCCTCAGTGATTCCTGGAAGCTGTGAGGAGTGTTACCTGTGTGACGTTTTCCTGTGGCTGAATAAACCTTTTAAACTTTCAGTACTGTCTGGCTGAATCTTGGGTGTGCCTTTTTCTGATTCATAGCAGAATCCATGAATTTTTAAAAGATTTTATTGACCACTTCTTCCACTCCAGTTCAAGAACCAAAAAACAGAAGGAATGCAAAACACCAGGAAGAAATTGGTGTTTGAAAAATGCAGTGTATTATTTTAAAATCTACTTGTAATTAAAATTTGTTTTCTGGATATAGCTAGTTAATCTAATAGTATTTTGTAATATGTAGCTCAGAGACAGAATAGGGATGGAAACATTTGGACCTAATGTTGACAGGAAAGACAAAATCTGACATAAATAAAAAAAAAATACTATTTACTTTTCATATACAGTATGCAGATCCTTGTTAATCCATGTTTTGTAACCAAAACATCCCTGACCCATCGAGGCATGGACTCCATAGTTGTGCTGTGTTATCAGATTTCAGCAGCAGATCCTGGTAACGTCTTGGTGTTAGCAGAATCTACTTACAAGTCCTGTAAGTTGCAAGGTGAAGATGTAGGGGGAAAAGGGTACACATCTAACTTGGATGCATTCTAAAAGTACCTAATAAACAGTCATATTTGGGCTGTTTGATTGAAATCAACCACAGCAATAGCCTTATAGAAGCCTAGCTTGTCATTCCATCTCCCATATCTGTACATGGTGTTTACTCTGACCTTCCACTTTCTCTGCTGTTGACAGTGACCTTTTTTTACTGCCAGCTTCCCAGGTCTGTGCTCTTGAGCAGCCGACAGCTTGACCTCTTCTCACTGAGACACCATCTTTTTGACTGCAGCTATTTTTTTCATTTCATGTTTATGTTTAGTAGCCAGCCTGTGACTGCTGGGATGGAGAAGACTAGCTGCTCAGGCTATCATTCATCCCAGAAAAGGAGGAAAGGATTAAGGCCAATGAAAAAGAGTGGAGGAGAGTAGGGGTCTGCATCTTAATGTGGGGCTCACTGTGGAATGCCCTTGTTGTTAGGGGGAAGAAAAAGATGTTGGGTGGGAGGGCAAAAGGAGAAAGAAACTTAAACAAAAAGAAGGATTTAAAAAGAAAAAAAAAGTCCCCTTATTAGTTCAAGTGCTGCATGTTCCTGTCATCCTGTCACCACTGTGCTATTTGTAACAGGAAGTAATACAATTGCTGTTTGTATTTCACTCCACCCTCCTTTCTGATTCTTTTATCTCCTTTCTCATTGTTTTCAGTGTGGGAAGCACAGAAATCAGTTTAACTAGACACAGAAAAAACACTTGAAAAAGACTTCTTCATTTCAGTCAGACACAATCATCAACTTATACACATACACACCGTGGTTTCCGGTTTAACACACATACATTATTTACAGTATATTCAAAAACAGATTTAGCAAAACAGCATTTCACACCCCACTGGTGTTTGATGTTTTCTGAAACTGGTGTGGTTAAAAATCTCATAATCACCTCAAAGGACACAGATATGCTCTCAGTGCCTAAGCAGCTGGAAAATAAAAGCCTTCTTCATGGTCAACACACTGAAAAGAGAGAAAATAATTGATTTGCACACGGTAAGTGAACATTATGTGTTGCAGACTGTTGTTTCAAACGTTTCGCCGGTTTGTTCTTTTCTAGCTTTTCTGCCTGTTCTAACTTACTCAAGTGTGCCCAACAAAGGCTCCAGGCAGTTGCAGTTAACTATCTCAGTTCAGCAGTGGGAGAAAAAAATTTAGTCAATACAACAGCATTGCAGCAGTGCTGGTTACTCTGGCCAGAGACACTATTAGGGCAGTTATTCCAACCAATTCCTTAACAATAACAAAACTGAGATGTGTGGATAGATTTAAGCTTTTAGGTTGAACAAATAATAGATTGGATGCCAATGCCTGGACAGCATTGATGGTAGGTCCTATTCAGTTACACAGTGTTTTAAATAAAGAAACATACTTTGTAACCATTTTATATATTTTGGTAAACAGCATTGGCATGAAAATTTTAAATCATTTATCATAGTAAATAAAGTATATTGCCAAAAGTATTCACTTGCCTTCCTTTACACCTGTATGAACCTTAAGGGAATCACATTCTTAATCTACAGGTTTTAACATAATGTAAGTTCACCCTTTACAGCTTCACCCCTTCTGTGAAAATTTTCCACAAGGTTTAGAAGTGTGTTTGTGGAAATGTTTTGACCATAGTTCCAGAAGCCCTGGCTCAGAGCCTCTGCTCTCAATTAACACAACATTGTTCTATGGGGACACCATGGCCATGGTAGTAGGGGTTCATCCTGTAACTGGGGGGTTGCCGGTTCGAGCCCCTACTGTGTCTCTCAGTTGTTGTGTCCTTGGGTAAGACATTTAGCCTGCCTTGCCTACTGAAGGTGGTCAGAGGGCTCGGTGGTGCTGATTGTATGGCAGCCTCACTTCTGTCAGTCTGCCCCATGGCAGCTGTGGCTACAACATAGCTTAACCCCTTTCAGTGTGTAAATGGGTGGATGACTGAATGTTTTGGTACTTGTAAAGCACTATACAAGTACCATTTACCATATCGAGTTAAGATAGTACAATAGGATAGGATCTTTATGGACCTTGCTTTGTGCTGTGGTGTGCAGTCATGTTGGAACAGCACTTAATAAGACACTATGGATCTGGGTGAACTACTTTTCAATTATCTGCTAGTCTACAGTCAAGAAATATAATTATGTGTAATATTATCTGGAGGCTTTTGTGCTAATGTCATCTTGTTTGTGTTTTTCATGTCCCAGCAGGCCCAAACAGGGTTTTTTAACCACAATCAATGGAAGCAGGATGCAAGAGAAAATCTTAAGAAAACAAAATACAATTTAGATTTTCATTATTTATTTCCATAAATCCACAAAAGAAAATAAAAAACCCAGCCGAAACCCTCAGAAACAATTCTATTACAATCATTTACAGTAAAGAAGTTTATTTACACAAGAGACACTGCCTTAAAACACCTAAATCGGTGTTAAACCATCACTGTATTACCCAACAAGTTTCTCTATCACTCCCCGCTGTGGCACAACTGCTCTACTCACATTGTCACTCCCTACATTGGCAATCTCAGTAAATACTGTAAGGTATACAGGTCCTTCTCAAAATATTAGCATATTGTGATAAAGTTAATTATTTTCCATAATGTCATGATGAAAATTTAACATTCATATATTTTAGATTCATTGCACAATAACTGAAACATTTCAGGTCTTTTATTGTCTTAATACGGATGATTTTGGCATACAGCTCATGAAAACCCAAAATTCCTATCTCACAAAATTAGCATATTTCATCCGACCAATAAAAGAAAAGTGTTTTTAATACAAAAAACGTCAACCTTCAAATAATCATGTACAGTTATGCACTCAATACTTGGTCGGGAATCCTTTGGCAGAAATGACTGCTTCAATGCGGCGTGGCATGGAGGCAATCAGCCTGTGGCACTGCTGAGGTCTTATGGAGGCCCAGGATGCTTCGATAGCGGCCTTTAGCTCATCCAGAGTGTTGGGTCTTGAGTCTCTCAACGTTCTCTTCACAATATCCCACAGATTCTCTATGGGGTTCAGGTCAGGAGAGTTGGCAGGCCAATTGAGCACAGTGATACCATGGTCAGTAAACCATTTACCAGTGGTTTTGGCACTGTGAGCAGGTGCCAGGTCGTGCTGAAAAATGAAATCTTCATCTCCATAAAGCTTTTCAGCAGATGGAAGCATGAAGTGCTCCACAATCTCCTGATAGCTAGCTGCATTGACCCTGCCCTTGATAAAACACAGTGGACCAACACCAGCAGCTGACAGGGCACCCCAGACCATCACTGACTGTGGGTACTTGACACTGGACTTCTGGCATTTTGGCATTTCCTTCTCCCCAGTCTTCCTCCAGACTCTGGCACCTTGATTTCCGAATGACATGCAGAATTTGCTTTCATCCGAAAAAAGTACTTTGGACCACTGAGCAACAGTCCAGTGCTGCTTCTCTGTAGCCCAGGTCAGGTGCTTCTGCCGCTGTTTCTGGTTCAAAAGTGGCTTGACCTGGAGAATGCGGCACCTGTAGCCCATCTCCTGCACACGCCTGTGCACGGTGGCTCTGGATGTTTTCTACTCCAGACTCAGTCCACTGCTTCCGCAGGTCCCCCAAGGTCTGGAATCGGCTCGTTGATTCAGATGATTAGGTTCATAGCTCGTTTAGAGACCCTTTTAATGATATGCTAATTTTGTGAGATAGGAATTGTGGGTTTTCATGAGCTGTATGCCAAAATCATCCGTATTAAGACAATAAAAGACCTGAAATATTTCAGTTAGTGTGCAATGAATCTAAAATATATGAATGTTAAATTTTCATCATGACATTATGGAAAATAATTAACTTTATCACAATATGCTAATATTTTGAGAAGGACCTGTATATCACGGAAAGTTGCATTTCTTAGCTTTTAGAATTTGTTGTCATTACATTGCTAGCAGAAGTGGTTGAGGAATAACAGTAATTTGAAATACAAATGATATTTTCTGTCACCAGTTTCCTCATAGATCCTTATATGCAAGCAGATAGAAAATACAGCTAAAATCTGTAAAAAATAGACAAGAGTGCGGTTTCTAGTAAAGGTTACGGTTGCAAAAAAATGCTGCCGCAATGTCCACCATGCTGTTCCTATGGTTTAAACTTATTTTAGCGAAATGTCAAGCAACATGCTGGAGAGAACAAAGTTTTGATGGAAGAGTAATGCAGCATTGCCCATACCTTTCCTGTTTTTGTGCACTGCTGACAAGATGGCTGAAACAACGTTTCTTTTGCTTAAAGGAAAGAAAAATTTTGTCATTTTAAAATAGTTTTTTCTGCACAAAGCTTTTAAAATTCTTTTAGGTTTGTTTTGTTTTAGATCCATAGATATAGGCAGGATTAGTACCTTGAGCTGTTTGACATCAACTAATGGCACGATGGATAGGCGGATATGATGGTTGGCAAGTATATAACATCCATATTGGGGGTCTGACTACATGTTGGGAGCAGCTATTCACTAAAGGAAACATTCAATATTCGTTTGTCTACCAGTTTTATTGTAGTGCCTGTAATAATCATATGCCTCTGCACTGACTGACATTTCCATTGTAATTGTTGTATATTTATACGTTGTACTTGAGTTAACAGTATAATACAATTATCTATGATTGTTGATGTGTTAATTGCCATTGCAGAATATAGTCAGAGTTATGTAAGGTTTTATTATCGATATTAAACATGGACTGAATGGAATCACGGGGCCAAGTGAGGCTGAAAAAAAATCCATCTTCATGTTGACCCAAGTCACGACAGCAGAACTGTATTTCAAGTTAATTAGTTTCTCTATAGTTGATGGTAGGTGTGAACTCAAGAAAACCAAACGATGACAATAATTAAGAAGACTTTTATCATGGTCTCCTGTTTTGACACCACAAAACCTGGCATTTTAACAGGGCGTGTAGACTTTTGAGAGCAACTGATAAAAATGGAAAATGGACTTTTAAAAATGCCCTGAGAGGGCATGTGTTGTGAATAGGCCCTAAGTAAATAGACCGAAAATAATATTTATCATATTTCTTTAAATTTTTCAAAATACTGGCTGCAGTCCGACTGCAGTCGATTAAAAAACAAAAATAAGTTAAAGAAAAAAGCAGATGATCCACAGTTTTACTGAGTTCTTTATCTGTGCTCAAAGAACCAGCACAGTGGCTTCTATTTTTAAAAGTAGTGATTGTCTCTTGGCTTCACACCAGCCATAGTAGCAAGTCATGTTGTGTGCAGAATTACAACAGCCTGGGTGGTAAGGCCCCCTCACTGGCTAGCCTGAACCGATGCCAGACCCGACTGTCCCAGCACACACCAGGTTGTGCAGCACCTCTTTGTAGCTGCAGGGCAGGTGAAAAAAAAGGGTTGGGCACCTTCTCCTTGCCCTGTCGCCTCAGGGGTAGTGAGACGTAAGCGGTAATTAGACTGGATGGCGTGGTATTTCGGACTTGTAGTGGAGTCTGTAATTGATGTCAAAAGTTCCCTCCATCATGTCAGATTTATCCAGAACTCCACTGTTGTACTTTAACCACAAAAAGAGGTGTTTTCAGAGGGATGGCACACAGCTTTGCATTGAGACTATCTGCATATCACAGCTAACATCTGACAATTGCACAGATAAAAAACAACTGCTGCTAAAATAATTCCCAATTTCTGCCTTTAATAGCTGCGAGTGGTGTAGGGGTCAGCGCGCGACCACATATAGAGTCCTCGAAGTGGCTGTCCCGGGTTCGAGTCCCGGACCTGGTGACCTTTGGCGAATGTCTCCCCCTCTCTTTGCCCCTCCTTTCTGTCTGCCTACTATCAAAAATGAAGGCATCTAGTGCTGAAAAAAATCTTAAAAAAAAAAAAAAGGTGAAGGCCATGACGTATAATTTCATCAGACAAATGCCGCTTTTGTTTACTCCTATCATTCTTTTCTTCAGCCTAATCCACAGTATTCTTGCACCCCAAGCAGATTAAATTAAGTCAGTTTGCTGTTCAGTATCACAAAGGAAATTCTTTGTAACCGACAAATACTCTTGACAGACAAAAAGCAAAAATTTTCTAAATGTTCACTGTGTAATTTATTCAGTTTTGACATTGATCCTTATTCCAACAAACTAGCCTACTCAGGAGGGTAAACAAAGAATAAGTGTTTCCTCATTCAAGCACCAACACAGACGCACACTCTTCATCCAAACCTGCCTGAAACAATAAGCCTATTGTATACACACATGCCTAAAAAACAGAAACATGAAAGATCTAGTCTTTTTTGCAGCTGGGCTAGTGACGACATCTCTCTGGTGAAACAGTTTAAAAAATAATCTACTTGTCACTTTATCTGCTTCCCCAGTTTAAGTTTGTTGATGTGTGATCATAGACCTGCAGCTGTTTAATAAAAGCACAATCTTTAATCGCCTATATAGGACAGTAACATTAAAGCATTTACTTACTGTAACTTGCGAACTTGCAAACCATTTAAGCTTTTTTCACATTTTCTCACGTTAAAAGCACAAACTACAGTATATTGTATTGGAATTTTGTGTATTCAACCAGCACAAAGGGGCACATATTTGTGAAGTAAAAGAAATACATGTATGGACCAACTTTGCATATCTAGAGACTCAAATGTTTGCCCATTCATCTTTTCAAAATAGCTCACAATCATCAGAATGTTTGGAAAGCATCAGTCAATATGACTTTTTAAGCCCTGTTACAATTCTCAGTTAGATATAGGTCTGGGACTTTGACTGAGCCATTCTAAGACCTAAATATGCTTTTCACTGAACCATTCGGTTTTGTCTGTTTAGGTTGGAGGTCTTGTCAATAGGAGAACCTCCAATAGTCTCAAGTCTTCTGTAGAATTTTGCTTCTATGATATATTTACCTCCATCCACCCTCCCATTAAGTCTGACCAACTTCCATGTCCAAGAAGAAATGCATCAGTATAATGCTTGCACCACCATGGACCACTGTGAAGATAGTGGGTTCAGAATGTTCTCCAGCATAGGCTTTCCGCCACCCATCACAGTTTGCATCTTTGCATATTTGTGGTGTATGAGTAGTAGTTATCCTTTTAACTGATTATCTCATCACGGCAGCTCCTTCAGGGGTATCATGGACCATTTTATGTGGATGCCCAGGTCTTGCAGTTGTGTCATACTTCTCTTTCCACCTTCAGATGATGGATTGAAGGAAATGTTTTAAGCTTGGGAGATATTTTTAAACCCTATCTTCGCTGAAGCTTCATCTCTGACCTGTCTGCTGTGTTCCTTGGTCTTCATGATACTGTTCAGTCATGTCCTCTAACAAACCTCAGAGACCCTCACTGCTGAATTCATACTGTGATAAAATTACACACAAGTGGACTATATTTACAAATTAGACGTATTTGATTGTTTTTAGGGGTAAAAGACACATTAAGGATTCACAATTTTGCACTACTTTCTGTTGGTCTTTTTCAATGAATTGTAGGTATAAGTGAACCCACACACTACAAAAAGTCATCTGGTGAATTCTCTGCTGAGATCCATGAGGGAATTTTCCCCAGTTTCCCAATAATCCCTGTCTCCCATCATTGATGCAATATGGTGTAATCGATCACCCAACCTTACTCTGACTGAGCAGATATTTAATACAGGCTTGAGCTATACATTTTAAATGTCTCTCTGCAATGAACCACCTTTCTACATAACAGAGAAAATAGGGATGACCTGTCCTTGAAATACCACTGGGGCTTCAAAGTTTCTGATTCCTCTTCCAACCTAAAACATAACCCTTTTCTTAGGTCAGAGGAGCTGTTGTGAGGGAGCAGTCTTCAGAGGAAGAGCCGGCTATCAACAAATGAACCCAAAAATTAAACACAAACTGTGGCATGAGATGTACAGTAAGAGCAGACGACAGAATCCGTCAAATAACATCACAAGTTGCTGTGGGCTGGTGTGCCTCTTTTTGTGCGTGCATGCGCGTGCGAGATGGAGACGAGCAGAGAGGGCAGAGTGCGCCTGAGAGTGATGAAATGCGATGAGACACAGTTTGAGTGAGTGCATACTAGCAGAGGGGGAGAGAGGGGTGGAGTGTGTGAAAGTGGATGAAAAAGAACGAGAGAACCAGACAGGGAAGATGGACATAAATGGCTATGAGTTAGCATGGCCTACAATTTTTTTTTCTTCCGGTAAAACAAATTGAGGCCACTAATGCAGCAGTTAGACTGCTTTTCAGGTCACTCAAAAAAGCTGTGCCAAAATGGTAGATGGACCTAAATCCATTGTTGATTTGCCTGAATTAGAGAGACTCTAACCTACTAAAAGAACGGAGCCTGCTGCAGCATATCGGATGTTGTCTCATATTACTGGTTCAGGCCGCAGTGAGGTTAATTTGAACAAGCTGAGGGGAAATATGAGATTAATTTTCATGATTAGCAACACTGCATGAGCACCACAAATGATTAGAAATTAGGAAAGAACTATATTCATTATTTACAATATCAAAAAAAAAACATCTCTCGAAGCCACAATACTGGGTTTCTATTCTCTGTACGCTGAGCTGTCCCTGTCTCAACCCAAATATGAGAAAATACTAGTTCAGGGGACATCACCATCCAAGTGATTCATTTCAGTCAGTGGATTAACGCATCTACTAAAAGCAGTGTACAGGACAGAGGCTCGTGATGAATCTCATGTTTTTGTCTAAACTTGAAAATAAAGTTATTGATTGACAAAAAAAAAAAAAAAAAATCAATTTGTCCTATTTAGAATAAAATCAGGTGTCCATAATGGGTGATCTCACTGTTATGTGCAACAAAAACCAAAGCAACAGAAAAAAAAAAAACATTACTTTGAACCCTCAAAATCAGCAAGTGTGGGACAGTTTAAATCTTTAAATGAAGCTTCTAGTTAAACACTAAGGAGAGTCAAGTCTTCCTTTGTTGAAGTGCCTTTTGATTGATGATCACAGATGTCAAGATGTGCACTTGGACTGATGTACATAAACATCTCGACATTGTGGTTGAGAAATGCACAGCAGTATTCATATCCCTTGAAGTTTTTCACATCTGTCATGACCACAAACTTCAATGTCCACTTTATGTGGATTTTATATGATAGACCAACACAAAGAAGAGCATAAAAGTAGAAAGGGAATGATACTAGTTTGTGCTTTTCCATTAGTTTTCAAATATAAATCAGAGAACTGTGGTGTGCATTTGTGTAAAACCTCCTTTACTTTGATATTTCTAAATAATATTTGGTGAAGACGAAAAAAAATAACAGGCAGCTCAGATATAAAGTTGTGGAGAACTTCAAAGAAAGTTTAGGTTCTAAAACTGTCAAAAAGTATGGATTGTGGAGTAGGACCCAAGCACAGACAGGAATGCAGGTGCAGCAAGGTGAGATGATGGTTTATTTCAAAACAATATATACATATATTTAAAAAAAAAAAAATTTATATATATATATATATATATATATATATATATATATAAACTTACAGAAGGCAGCACAAGAAGAACATGACGTGGAGCACAGAAAAAACATACAGGACGGGAGCATGAAGGAAACGGGCACATGGAAGGTCATGGAGTACATGATGGTCGAACAGAAGAATCCAGCAGAGAACCATAAGAACCAGAGAGCCTATATACTGGGGGAGGAGTGGAGATTGACATTGGATACCAGCGTGTTAATCAGGAGATAATGTGGAGCAACTGAGGAAGAAGGTAAGCAGGGAAGCTGATGAAGGGAGACTAATAAACATGAATGGAGCTGAACAAAGATACAAATAAACTAAAAACCGAGGGGAAAAGACAAACAGTGATGTAAGAGAAAAAAACAGAATACACAGGGAACAGAACACATAGATAAACTAAGAAACTAAACATAGAGAAACTGGCAACACCTTTCTAAGAGTAATGAATACAGGGAAATTAACTGGATAAGGCAAGACCTTATCCTAAGGCAAGGACATAGTAACAAAGACAAGACAACATCTCAAACTTTGAACACTTCAAAGAGCACTGTTCAATCTATTATCTAAAATGGTATGAGCATGGCCTATCTACAAACCTGCCAAGACAGGTCAATCCACCTCCAGTGACAGAACAGTAAACAATAAGAGAAGACAAGCAGCCAAGAGAGTCATGGTAACTCTGGAGGAGCGGCAGAGATCCACAGCTCAGTTATGCATAAATCTGGCCTTTATGGAAGAGAGACAAGAACAAAGCTATGGTTAATTAAAAGCCATAAGAAATCCTGTTTACCTTTGCCACGCAGGAGGCGGCAAACATATGGGAGAAGGTTGAGACCAAAGTTAAGCTTTTTGAAGTAGACCTACATGAAAAACGTTGTGCGTGGAGGAAAAGAATCATTACACATCACACCAATGACTCTTTCACCACGCCAAAACACATGTAATGGTGGCAGCATAATGTTGTGGGGATTCTTTCTTTCAACAGGGACAGAGAAGCTCGTTAATGGGAAGTTAATGGGATGAATGGATGGAGCTAAATATACGGCCTGACTAGAATAAAACCTGTTAGAGCCTGCAAAAGACTTGACACTGAGACAGAGGTTCACCTTCCAAGAGGTAAATTATGATAAAAATGATCAGAGCCAAAATGGAAAGATTAATATCAAACCCTATTCATGCAGCCATAGCCAGTCATTTCCATTAGAGAGACGTATAAGCCATCATACCGGGCACTTTTGCAAGACACTGGGCTTCCTAAGTCCAGGCAATGAGCAACATAAAATTTTAAATATAAAAATGTGTCCTATTATCCTAAAGATATACAGACGTGAAGAACATAAAGAACAATACGTACTTAAGGCAGTAGTGCTGATTCTATACCTAAATTCATGAATTTATGTTAAGTGAAAACAAATCCTTCAAAAACAGGCATCTAGGTAGCCTATTTAGGGTAATATAAAACTCGCAAGTGTATTAAAAGCTAAAAGTGAGAATTTACTCAAATTAACAAGATACAAATGATCAAGCCTAACCTCCATTAAACAGTTCCATGTGTTAGAGATGCAACAAGGGGCTATGATTTTAGTAAAGAATGAGCTGCATTACCTCAGACAAACATAAACATTTCCCCTGCTGCTTTATCCACTCGGACACCGTCTTTGACCTGAAGTGGTTTAATTTTTCACGTAACAGCTTTAAAGCCTGTTTGTCTGTTCTTTAAAGCCATAAAAACGTGCAGTGATGCTGGCTCCAAAACACATTTGAAGCAGCATGAGTCACCTTCCCACCCACTTTGGTCAAAGCGCTCACTCCTGTCTGATAGAAATTACTTCATAAAAAACAGGCGCACACGCAGTCAGACATATGCAAGCAGAGAAACACAAACAGCAAGCAGCACGTAATTCAACAGTTTTGGTCTTCGGTTTTACCTGCAGCTGAGAGCGCTTACTGAAAACTGAAGAGGATGGGGGCGACTTAGAGGATTTATCCGCGGTTTCTCTGTAACTTCTCAAGCCGGGCATCTGTGTTGGTTGATGCAGAGGAAGAAGAGCGTCACTGCGATGATAAAGCCGCTGAAAACCGCTGTTTGCATCTCCGGCGCCTTTTCTCCGCTGAGTTTTTGGGTCGCCTCCGAGGGTAGAAGCAGAAAGCCCCACTCCGCTGCGGTCTCCATGTCCGTGCTCTACATCTCGGCTTTTTTTTCGGTCAAAGACGTCAGACTGAGAGCCGAGAGACAGATTGATGGGTGGGCAACTGGAGAGAAGGACTGCCTGCGTCTGCCAGGCGAAGCGGGATACAGACTGAGGCTCTGCTGCAACCAACCAACTCAGGAGTGAGGCAGAGCGGTGGGGGGTTAGGGATGAATCGCTTTCCTATGTTTAGGCGACATGTCATCCATTTAGAGTCAGTTGTCCTGCTGGAATACAAGTGTCCAGAGCCGGTCCAAGATTATCTGGGGCCCTAAGCAGATTTTATTTTGGGGCCCCACTTATGCTAAAAGCTTTGTTAGGATTTTTTTAAAGAGAGGTAGGCTTCTTCCCAGGTGATGGACGCTAACACCTAGCCAGATGTACACATCATTTCACCTGATTAGCTAATAGGGACAATACCTAGACGAGGAACATGCTTCCATATTCAGTCAATGACACTAAACTGTACCTTGTCCTAGTACTCTGTCACTTTGTTTGTAGCCAATCTGACCCACATGCAGAAAACACTCAGAGAGATTATGAAGTTTAAAGTGTTTATTTTATCACAGGTCCGATGAAGGCGGGATCTGGGACTGGAACCTCTCGGCTGCATGGAAGGGAAACAGGTAAGTAGAGAATGGGGACAATTCGGATTTGTAGTATTAGGTATCTTACAGTTTGTAGGTGAAGTAGGTTCGCCGGAGGAATGTGATTCTGGGTCTGGTAAGCTTGGTTGGCCTGGTTACTTTGATCAACTGATCCTTCCCACGGATCAGAACTTTGATTCGGTGTTTCCTTACAGAGTCCAGAGGTGCCACTCGCTGGAGGGTGGACAGTTTTTGCTGGGAAAGCTGAGAGTATGGAGTCCAATGGCTGCCAGTAAAGCCTGACTGGAAATCTTGGCAAAGAAGGCAAAGTCACTTTCAAAGGAGCTTGAACTGGGTCCAAAGCTGAACCTGGAAATAAGCAAGGACAAGACTGATAAGTCACAGCTTAACAAAACATGAATGTCTCAAACTTGGCCGGTTGAATGTTACCACAGAGGCAAAACACTCAGGCGTCGAAGTGCTGGCAGCATGCTCCTTTTAAACCTCCCAGCGATCACAGAGATGGAAAACACCTGTCCCAACCCAACAGAGCACAAGCGACACCTAGGGGCGAAGCGTAGTTAATAGCAGGCACAAAAATACAATCCGCAACTCCCGGAACCCGACATATTCAAAGACCCCATATATATATATATATATATATACACTTACATCTAATGAAGCCACAACATTTAAGATTAGAATATAACATCAGACCAAAAAAAACATGTTTAAACTTGCATAAAAGTTGTTATGTTCAAACTGGTCAGTCGACATTTAATATTAATATCTTTATCTTTAAAGTCAAAGGCTAGGGAGACAAAAATAAATCTTCCCTAGAAAATGTAATTGATAAAACATCAAACCAAAATGGATAGTCAGTACAGTTTTTTTCTGTGCAGGGAACAAAATTGATTTAGTGCAAAATGAAGATTCAGTGCCATTTCTGTACAGACTGAAATGAAATGAGACTTACAGAAATGTGAAATGCATTCAGGACCAGAGACAGCTCTCTGAGCAGCATAACTAGGCCAAACGCTTGCTCTCGTTCTGAATGTTTTTTTTTTTTTACTCAGTATAAATTCCATTGAAAGAAATCCTGAAGATATACTGAGACTATACATTACATGTTCTGTCTGTTCTGTCTGGTAGATAGCAGCACAAACACACAAAGGAAATAAAGGGCATCAAGAAGTCATTGTAGAGTGACAAGAACACATGCAAAGCTAGGCTGAGCTTATACAGCAGGACTACAAGGTTAGTGGATTATTGTTTCTACCTGTCACATTTATCACTTTCATCCCCCGTGGGTCAAGGCCACAAATAGAGCTGGCCCAAGGCACAAGCAAACTAAGTTGCTGTTTAGTTTCTCTGGCCAGAACAAAATAGATCTTAAAACTTGTAACTGTGTTGATCAGGAACGACCCTACTTTTAAATTTGTTTTAAAAGTTTCTAAATAGCAATTTTTAAAAATTATTTACCATTCTTCAAATTAAAAACCCTTTAACATTTAAAATATTTGACTATGATGCTAGTTACAATTATTAGGAAAGTATTGTTTTGCATTGCAACACTGTAGTCTGGACACAACTTCCAGACCAAATAAATTAGCCAGGGAAAAATATTGTCTCCACAGTTAATTTACTGCTATTTATTTACTGCTTTTTATTTAATGTCTACATACACTTGCTGCCTGCCAGGCACACCGGAGCATCTCACCATGAGTGGATTTATTAACAAGCTGGCAAGAGAACTTTTTTCAAACTTTTAAAGAAGAAGCTAAACAAAGCTTTAAGATCAAGCTGTCTGCATATCAGACAAGATCTTACTTACATTACTCACATAATTATTCCAGCTGGAGAACTGGTTTTAGCATTTGACAATCCCACTTTTGCAGGTCTTATGACTGAAAAGACTGATGCATTTTTGTTCAGGCCAGAGCTACCATTCCAGTTGGGATGATGTTGATCCTGCTCAAGGAAGGCTTATGTGTCTGGGTCGACATAAAATTTAGGTTGAAAAAAGAAAAATCCAGGATTGTCATTGTGTGGTTTTTGGTATGTTTTTGGACTGTTTTGCATCAACCTTCGATCTGGCAGTCCTCTGCAGCTTTTACTGATCGATAATGTTTCCCACTGTTTTAAGTTTGTCTGGGTTCCATTGACCGGTTTTTAAGACAGCCACTGAGTTAGATTTTTACTGTTTCAAGTTATTTTGGGATAATAAAACAGTCCCTCACTTTGGGCACTATTTATTCTGCAATGCACTGTTTCTCTTCTCCCTCTCTTACCCCCGCTTTATTGTTGCCAGATCTGGTCAGAGAAACAAGCAACCAGCTCTATGAAAACAAGCCCAAAACAAGCCCACACAAAACCCTGGGGCCCCTTCTAAACAGTAAAAATGTATAAATTTATTATGCCATTATACTACATAAGCAACAGCAAATTTATGCTAATCGCTTTCACCATACAAATTTTAAATAAATTGAATTCTTTGAATAACTAACATAACAGCAAAATGACAGTAAACACAGTTAACAAAAAACTTTTAAACTCTGTTTAAAAGAAACTACACACATTTTATAGTTTTCCCATATTTCCCCCATTTACTGTAACTTCTCACGCTGTCTCGTCACTCGTTTCCCTGTTGCTCTAGGATGTGGCGTAGCTCTTTCTAGTGGGTGTGTTTGGGGTGTGCCGAGTCAACTTGGGCAGGCGTGATAACCCTGAAACGGTGTGTGGAAATCACAAACTACCTACTACTCATGTGTTGCTTTATTGTGGGGAGCTGGGTGATAATCAAGGGGTTTCACTCAGAAAGAAACCCAAGCCCAAATAAGCAACTTCATGTTCAAAAACAAGCCCAAAAAAACCATATCCCTTAACTTACAGGATTTGAAAGCGACTATAGAGAAAAACAAGCCCAAAGTCGCTTATAATAAGCAGGCTTGGTAACACTGTTCACTGGATTTCAGTGCATTCGATTTTTATTTTTAGATTCACCCATCACAAAAACCGTTAATCTAGAAGGGCATTTTCACCTTTACTTTACAGAGCTGCAACTACAAGGTATGTTACCCATTCCGGCATGTCCTCTCAACATGTCTTTCTGTGGAACATGGACCCTGTTTATCTCAGGTTATATACATTTATACCAAGGCAGATCTTGAACTGCTAACTGTCTTTCATCAACATCTGTGAGGTTTTAAAGTAGAATGTGAAGGTACATTAGCAAAAGTGAGTTTGGAATGTAAGAACACTACATACACAGTTGATTGAAAGCTACTAGCCCAACTGTTGCAAACCCAAATTAATCAAACTCGTTTTAGATGTAGTTTTCTGCCTATAGAAAAATACTTCCTGCCCCATCAAGCATCTAAATGGAACTTCCCAATGCCCAGTCACTCACAAACAAACCTTGCTTTATACATCACCATATTCTTGATAAGTATTTGGATCTGATGTGAACTACAGACACATGACATCAACCAGATATTTCTGCTATTAATGAGAGATGTCCCTCAGAGTATATTTACATCCAGAAGGCTTGTAGCACTGGTCGTGGTGGTAGCCTGGCATTTATCATAGCAGTCTGAATTTGTCCCCAATGCCTTTACCAGAACTACTCTCATTTGAAGGCATTGCATTCAATTGAAAGAACTCTTCAATAATGTTCCTTTCTCTCATTTATCAACCACCAGAAGCAACTCCATCGTTTATCCCTGAGATGTTCAACTTCCTAACTACCCTCTGCACATCCTCTGAAAATTTTATAATTCTAGGAGGCATAAAAAATCACATTCACACCCTTCCTGTCATACTGCTGCTGAATTCCTTCAATGACTGGACAGTTTTAGTTTGAGACGGTTTGTCAGTGGCCCTACACACAGTATAGCGAATATTTTTGTCTGTTCATCACAAACTCTGCTCCTCTCGTCAACTTGCAAGTTTATGACCTGGGTGTGTCTGATCATAATGACATTTCCATGGAAAATTACCATCTTCATCTTGTCCTCTTTAGCACAAAGAAATTTCAAAAACAGGCGTTATGGCAGCAGACCTTCAGCATTTTCAACCAGCTGTCCATGAGCAAATCTAGCGAGAACAACCACCACCTAAGCAGCTTCCCCAAAGTCTCACTGGATGAGGTACAGGACATTGTCAGAAGAATGAAACCCTCCACCTGCTCCCTGGACCGTTTCCTGACCACTTTGGTGAAAACACACGTATCTGCCCTTGGCCCCCTCATGTCTTTGGTTACAAGACTCCCTACAAACTCGTCATGTCCCTCACAGTTCTAATCTATAATATTGGAGAAGATAGTTGCTGCTCACCTTGTGGACTATCTAAAACAAAACAATCTCTATTAAAAAAAAGCACTTATACTGTTCTGATAAGAGTCACAAATGACCTTCTCATAGCAATGTATGATGGCTGTCCCTCTCGTCTCATTCTCCTCCTGATAGAGTTGACCATATCATCCTCCTTCGTTGGCTTCACCATACCATGGGACTCACAGACACTAGCTATAGTTGGTTAAAGTCGTAACTCATAAACTGAACAGATATTATGTCTCTTGGACCCTCTAGTTCACTTTCACATTCAGTCACGTGTTTGGTCCCAAAGGGGTCAGTTCTTGGCCCAATCCTCTTTTTCTTCTACCTCCTTCCCTTTGGCCAAGTTTTTAGTCATCATGGAATCTCCTTCCACTACTATGCTGACACCCACACATTTGTATGTTTAAACAACGGCTGTGGCTCCTCATTCATCTGCATCTGTGTCTTCGTCATTGCCATCATGATCATTGTCATCTCAACTCACCGTATGTCTGGAGGAGATTAGGGTTTGGATTAAGTCATCCCTTTCTCTGGTCAGAACCTTATAATAACTCCATCAGTTACCAAAGTTGGAGTAAGAGAGTCTTCAGGGGCTCCAATACAGGTCCTTCTCAAAATATTAGCATATTGTGATAAAGTTCATTATTTTCCATAATGTCATGATGGAAATTTAACATTCATATATTTTAGATTCATTGCACACTAACTGAAATATTTCAGGTCTTTTATTGTCTTAATACGGATGATTGTGGCATACAGCTCATGAAAACCCAAAATTCCTATCTCACAAAATTAGCATATCATTAAAAGGGTCTCTAAACGAGCTATGAACCTAATCATCTGAATCAACGAGTTAACTCTAAACACCTGCAAAAGATTCCTGAGGCCTTTAAAACTCCCAGCCTGGTTCATCACTCAAAACCCCAATCATGGGTAAGACTGCCGACCTGACTGCTGTCCAGAAGGCCACTATTGACACCCTCAAGCAAGAAGGTAAGACACAGAAAGAAATTTCTGAACGAATAGGCTGTTCCCAGAGTGCTGTATCAAGGCACCTCAGTGCCAATGGTCTGGGATGCCGTGTCAGCTGCTGGTGTTGGTCCACTGTGTTTTATCAAGGGCAGGGTCAATGCAGCTAGCTATCAGGAGATTTTGGAGCACTTCATGCTTCCATCTGCTGAAAAGCTTTATGGAGATGAAGATTTCATTTTTCAGCACGATCTGGCACCTGCTCACAGTGCCAAAACCACTGGTAAATGGTTTACTGACCATGGTTTCACTGTGCTCAATTGGCCTGCCAACTCTCCTGACCTGAACCCCATAGAGAATCTGTGGGATATTGTGAAGAGAACGTTGAGAGACTCAAGACCCAACATTCTGGATGAGCTAAAGGCCGCTATCGAAGCATCCTGGGCCTCCATAAGACCTCAGCAGTGCCACAGGCTGATTGCCTCCATGCCACGCCGCATTGAAGCAGTCATTTCTGCAAAAGGATTCCCGACCAAGTATTGAGTGCATAACTGTACATGATTATTTGAAGGTTGACGTTTTTTGTATTAAAAACACTTTTCTTTTATTGGTCGGATGAAATATGTTAATTTTGTGAGATAGGAATTTTTCATGAGCTGTATGCCAAAATCATCCGTATTAAGACAATAAAAGACCTGAAATATTTCAGTTAGTGTGCAATGAATGTAAAATATATGAATGTTAAATTTTCATCATGACATTATGGAAAATAATGCACTTCATCACAATATGCTAATATTTTGAGAAGGACCTGTATATCCAAAACTCTGCAGCATGGATCCTGATGAGGGTGTAAAAAAAATGTGAACACTTTCATATTCTGCACTCACTTCCTTGGCTCCCCCCTCTCCCCCAGGATTAAATACAAAATATCTTTCCATGTATGAAAATGTCCCTCCCTACCTCAAAGAACAACTTACCCCACAAACCACAACATGCTCATTCTGCTCCATTCACTTAAACCTGCTTCATATACCCAGAACCAGATTGAGAACCATGGTGTCAGGCTGTGTGAGGTGTTGTAGGAAACAACGTGCAGGAATGAGCGATAGAGCAGCATGGTAAGATTGAGTAGTTTTAATAATGATCAACAAAAGACTTACAGGCTGTCTGGAAGCAAAACACGGCCGGACAGGAACAAGGAACCATTGAGGGATGATAACAGGGTTGATATCAGTAGGAACCAGTAAGGAACAATGAAAACCACAAAGCTTAAATACTGAGGGAAGCTGAGTGTGGACCAATGAACCAGGAGAGGAACTAATCAGGAGCCTAAAGAATACTAAGGGAGAATGACTAATAAACACAAATGAGCAGGGAGTACAGGAAGGTAACAGAAAAAACAATGACTAAACTACAGAACATAAGCAAAGGGGACCCAATCTAAAACCTACTATAAACTAACACACATAACACATGAATCTGGGGAAGTAACAAAAACTAAACAGAAATAATCTAATAAACCTGAATGAACAGAAATAAAGCAAGATAAGAAGCTGGCTGTGCAGAGAAAGTGAATAGTACACAAACTCAGCATGGCACATGGGGGACAGAGCTTTCTGTGCCACTGCTCCTTATCTGTGGAATGCCCTCTCTGACCCTTTGAAGGTACCGCAATCCACAGACAGCTTTAAATAACGACTAAAAATATTTCCTCTTAGAGAAGCATTTAAATTTTTTATAGTCGGTTACTATTTTAACATTTTGTTTTTTATTTTTATTTTAGGAGAATGTGTCATGTTCAGTTTTCTGTTTGTTTTCAGTTTTTTTTTTTTCTAAATCTGTATTTAATCAAGATCCAATGTACCCTCCAAAATATGCAACTGATCAGAGTTCTTTTGACTATGTTGATTTGTATTCTTCTTGTTTTATTATTTTTATTTTTTTTCAATCTCTATTCACATGTATTAAACCAACATTTTCTCTTTAAATGCTCAGTTGTATTCTGTGTAGATTTCTGGACTTCTGGATAATTTGGCAATAAAATAACAGACGGAAAAATATACGATTTTGTTTTGTGCAAATCGTGTCATCAACTTCAGTTGCTTTAGTTTCTCCATCCACGATAGTATTAATCATGGCCGGGAGATCATCAGAGTCAGACCTTGACTCAGACATTTAAATTGAAACCTAAATGTACGTAGGTGGAATGCTTGAACCTGTGAAAATCTGTACAACTTCCTCAGTGTTAACCAATGCCAGCTGATCAGCTTGATTCTTTTTCTGTGATTTCATTGACCCAAATACACAAAAGCCGAATTAGAAGACTTTTCTGCTAGCTTGTTTTTGCAAAATTTGCATTTTGTGAAATCCTGCAGCAGAAATACACAGGTTGTTACCCAGATAACTTTTTATTCTTTTTTATTATTATTTAAACCTTTGTTTTACCATGAAGATCCCATTGAGGTTTATTCAGGGAGTCCTGGCCAAAATAGGTAGCAGCAAGTACAATTAAATTATCCAGTTGAACACAACACAAAGACTCTTATGAATACGAAATACATTTAAAGCAAAACCAAGACAAACATTTACATACAATGGAATCAAGCTAAAATCTCCTCAGGATCAATTTAAAAGCTCTCAAAGATATTAAGTCAGTTAATTTCCAGTCATTCTGCAACATATTCCAAACAAAATGTGTAGAATAAACAAAAGTCTTTTAACCCATTTCTGTATGGGCACATTGACATGACAGCAAAAGAAAGTCACCTTCTGGAAGATTAAGGAACAGCACTTTTCTATGCAATTAGATTACATATGTATGTATAAAGGCAGTAGTCCAAGTATTGCCTTATATATAAAAACAAGCCAGTGACTGTTCCTTCCAGGGGCCAGAGCGGCTATCCCATATGACGGTATAACTCACAGTGATGTGTCAGTGCTTCACAGTGTTGTGGATTTTCTTATCAAAGTGGGAGAGAAATTAAGTCACAACAAAAGAAAGTCCGGACTTTGTCTTTATAAAATTTATTCAAAGGCAGTCAGCGTTTGAATGGCTCTGTCACTGAGCAAGTCAGTTAAGCAGAGCAACGAACACAAAGTACAAATCATATTTATAGCAAAATGAGGGTGTTGTCTCAACTTCAAAGAGTTTAGTTTTATGGTTCCTAGATCCTCCCCAGGTCAGAGGTAACAAAGTCATTTAGGAGAACACCCATCTGCTCTTTCTCAGGACATAACCCTTCAGGGAATGTTTAACCATAAACCTCCTGATAATGAATTCAAAGGTAATCTCCTCTTAAGTACTAAATACTAATAAAACACAGAGGTCAGAGGAGAGAGGTAGAGGGAAGGTCACCTCTGAGTGATAAAACACAGAATCAAATGAGAGAGGAGAAGGAAAGATCAGAGCATTTTAAAATAATTTTCCATTACAACAGTTAGTGATGAACCTGAGAGGAGCAGTGTCAACCATATGAAGACAGTGAGCAGAAGCATACATATAGATACAATATCTGTAATCCAACAGTTAAAAATGTTGCATCTACAAGCTGCCTTTTTACATTGAAAGAAAAGCAAAACTTTTTTAAACAGTAAAACCCCAAGTTTAGTCTTATCTTCTTCACAAGTTTCTCCATATAGGGTTGAAAGTGGGTCTACAATCAAGACTTCAAGGTATTTATACCTGGGAGCCACTTCAATTGTAATTGTGCGTTCTGGATAACTTCAATGGCTTTCTGTGGTGAATCCATAACCTTAACAAGAGTTGATGCATAAGATTAAATAACAGTCATCAGCATAAAGATGCAAATTGGCATCTGACACATTCAGACCCAGATCATTTATATAGATAATAATGAATAAGAGGGGACCAAATACTGAACCTTGTGGCACCCCCTTGTGGACAGTTATAAATTCAGAACACAGGCCATCACATTTAAGGCACTGAGTTCCCTAATGCCACTTTATAATACTGCATATCATGGTGCGCCATGCCTTGCACTCTGATAACATCATGTTCAACCAGTTTTGTGAATATAATCTAAGCCAATAACCTGTTTTGCGCTGTTATCACTCTTTTCATGGCTCACCCCGCCTAGTAATGTATTTTTTCACCAGGTAATCATGATAGTTAACAAATCCACTTCACACCGTGCACACTCACTGCAACACATGCCAATGCACCTGTCCACCCCTGCTAAATGTTTCCATCTGAATAGACAGCTGGTGCCAGTTCTGCAGCACTTTGCTCTGCAGGTAATTGGATTTCAAATTTAGTGGCGGGGACATGGCCAAGTTAATCAACGCACGCTCACACCGACTGAGTCGGAGGGAGTACAACAATATTTGATTTGTTTTTGTCAGGATGTATTATGGGAAAGGTAATTCGGTGAAAGCAATACAATGGAACTGTAGTTACCCATGCAGCAGCTGCAAATGCGAATATCAGCACAGTTTCCTCTCAAACCAGTGTCTTGCCCTGTTCCCTTGTGCAGTTTGTTGAACCAGTGCAAAACAGAAAGCTCCTTTTGATCAGACGCCTCCTGGGATTCAGATTACAAGGGGAAGCAGACAAAGTGACATTCAGAGGGTGCTCTGAGTACATGCAGGAAAAATGATCTTAAAAGAAAAATACAAAAGAAATACTCACTGGAGTATCTAACAAAGCAAAAAGCAAGTAATCACAGCCGCCAATGAGTGTGTTACTCAATATTAAAGCATGTGTAAAGTACAACTTGCACTGTGTGCTGTGTGTGATTTCAGCCAACTGGGATTGAAGTGCTATATATATCACCATGTCAACACTCCTCAAATGTGATACAAATTTCCGCTCATTTGATTAATTATCACCTCAAATGTAATGCTTTAAAAAAAACAATAGCATATTAGCACATTCTGGTTTGGGGTGCTTATTCTGGAACATGTTTGTACATATGAATATGCAGAATTAACTAATTTGGATGATTCTGAGTATGAACATAACACGGTCTAAAGGATTCTTAGCATTCTGGGTTTTGAGGACATAAAAACAGAAAACATTTTTAATAAGAGAGGAGCTATGACCTTACTCATAACGAATTTAACTAAACATATCAAGGAAATTATCAATTTGTTTCTGTTTGGAAGAGTCTTTTTTTGTGTTTGTTTCAGTTTTTATACCCCCTGGTCTTTCACATTCACTATTGGGTCACACCACCAAATCAATGAATTCCGGGGTCCCAATCACTTCCATGCTGCAGGTGTATGAAGTTTGGTGTGGAGAAACCTGACTGGCCTGCACAGACTCCTGACCTCACCCTTCTTGGACACCTTTGGGATGAATTACAGGCTGCAATTCTAGTTTTCTCATCTAACTATAAACACTCCTAAACCTTGTGGAAGATGTTTACAGATTAGTTAAAGTTGATTTTGCTGGCAATGGTCCATCAACAAATTGGACCCTAAGAATTGGATGTCATCAAAGTTTGTGTAGTTGTAAAAGGAGATGGACAAATACTTTTGGCAATTTAGTGTAGGTGCCTTTGCACCTATTTTCTGTTATGTCTTGCCTCAGTATATTTTCTGCCAAGGTTATTTTGTGCTTTCCTAGATCGTTTTATCTCTTTATATCAATTGGGTTAGGTTTAGCTGATATTGGGCATCCCTTTTGTTGATTTGATATTCTGTTTAAATGTCATTCAGTTCTGCAGCACTTTGTTGATAAAGGTTTCCTGTTACTTTTTACCTAACTGCCTCCTGGCTTATTATCAATTAGTTATACAATTAGTATGATTGTAGATTGCCTGTGAAAAGACACATATACCTTCCTAAATTGTTCCTTGTTTAACTGGGGTAGACCAACACAAAGTATGGCATAGCTGTGAAAAGAAAAGAAAAGGATAGATTTTTTGTGTGACGTGTATTTCAATTTAAGTCTCTTTACCCTAAAACCCCTAAATAAAATCTAGAGCAACCTCAAGAAGTAATTTGCATAGAAAAGTCCACAAGTGTACCATTTGTTTCTCAGTAGGTAGAAATGCTGTTGTTCTGTGAAGGCCTCAGAGGTTAGCTAGAGATCATTAGTGAACAAGTAGACTCATGAAGACGAAGAAACACAGCAGACAAGTAAGGAATACATTTGAGGACAAGTTTAAATCAGGGTTAGGCTCTAAAACGATAATATAAGCTTCAATTCAGACGTAACTAAATACAGCAAAATATTTATTTTTTGCCTTGAGATGAGATGTGTTGTGGGAAGAGAAAATCTGTTTGAAACAGTTTTCCATCTGAGAGCTGTTTTTTTCTCTGTCTATTAAATTTCTCAGGTAGGTTATAATGGATCTAATAATGAATAAACAGGCCTGGGAGTTGTTTAAAAGTCCCGTTTTTTAAAGTAAAAAAAGGATAGAAAATAATCATAGCATAAGTGAGCCATTAATTTACTGCATGTTTTATCGTTTATTTGAATACTACATATAACATGCAATGTAACATAAAAAATGAATTAAACCCAGATATAGTTTTTCTCAATGTAACAAATGCAAACCATATTAGAGACAGTTTATAAAAATGGAAGCTTACAAAGGATGACAGAGAGAATCCAGGAAAATGCCAGAATGAGATTGTTATATTTTAAACACCATAGGTTCAGATTTGTTATGGCTTGCGAGATATAAAACCCCAGAATGCAGACGAGCAGGCAGCGTGATGGTAAGTGCAAAAAGGTTTAATAACAAAAACTCACTCTCAACAGGAGGCAGGAACAAAACAACAAACGGGCAGGCGAGACAGGCATGGCATGATCAAAAAACAAGACATGACATGAGAAATGTTTCCGCGATAATTGACAGAACAAGTGTGTATTTATGGATTGTGACCAGGTGAAACAAGAAGACAGATTAATAGGTGCAGGTGATCCGAATTAACAGAATAAAATGTGGCTGGAGCAAAACAGACTCTTAAACACAAACTAACAGAAACTAGAAAAAACATGAAGCAAAAGCATTACCAGATCCGAAAACCAAACTTGACAAAACATGAACAAGATGACAAAACTAAAGCATAACTAGGAAAATAAACAGAAACATGATTCAAAACTTGAACTGTGAAAAACATAAGAAAAATCCCTAAACCAAAAACCAAACAACCCCAAATCATAACACAGATTGTTTCTTTACAGAAACTGTCTAGTGGTAAAGTCTAGACAACATTCTATGTTGTGCAGTTTATATGAAATAAATCACTTCATAAGTTAAATACAGGGCTAGAAGGACAGCAGTAAAACACTACAGGTTGATAAATGAGGCAACATGCAGAGGTTGTGTGCTGAGGATTGACTGATCCACTAATAGACCAATCGTCCTACAGGCCACTGACAAAGACAAATGTACGTCCATCCCAACAGAGCATCTGTTTTCGACATGCCAGAAATCTCCCTGGGATTCACATGATGTGTGTGTGTGCCTTTGTAGATACGTACAGGTCCTTCTCAAAATATTAGCATATTGTGATAAAGTTAATTATTTTCCATAATGTCATGATGAAAATTTAACATTCATATATTTTAGATTCATTGCACACTAACTGAAATATTTCAGGTCTTTTATTGTCTTAATACGGATGATTTTGGCATACAGCTCATGAAAACCCAAAATTCCTATCTCACAAAATTAGCATATTTCGTCCGACCAATAAAAGAAAAGTGTTTTTAATACAAAAAACGTCAACCTTCAAATAATCATGTACAGTTATGCACTCAATACTTGGTCAGGAATCCTTTGGCAGAAATGACTGCTTCAATGCGACGTGGCATGGAGGCAATCAGCCTGTGGCACTGCTGAGGTCTTATGGAGGCCCAGGATGCTTCGATAGCGGCCTTTAGCTCATCCAGAGTGTTGGGTCTTGAGTCTCTCAACGTTCTCTTCACAATATCCCACAGATTCTCTATGGGGTTCAGGTCAGGAGAGTTGGCAGGCCAATTGAGCACAGTGATACCATGGTCAGTAAACCATTTACCAGTGGTTTTGGCACTGTGAGCAGGTGCCAGGTCGTGCTGAAAAATGAAATCTTCATCTCCATAAAGCTTTTCAGCAGATGGAAGCATGAAGTGCTCCAAAATCTCCTGATAGCTAGCTGCATTGACCCTGCCCTTGATAAAACACAGTGGACCAACACCAGCAGCTGACACGGCACCCCAGACCATCACTGACTGTGGGTACTTGACACTGGACTTCTGGCATTTTGGCATTTCCTTCTCCCCAGTCTTCCTCCAGACTCTGGCACCTTGATTTCCGAATGACATGCAGAATTTGCTTTCATCCGAAAAAAGTACTTTGGACCACTGAGCAACAGTCCAGTGCTGCTTCTCTGTAGCCCAGGTCAGGCACTTCTGCCGCTGTTTCTGGTACAAAAGTGGCTTGACCTGGAGAATGCGGCACCTGTAGCCCATTTCCTGCACACGCCTGTGCAAGGTGGCTCTGGATGTTTCTACTCCAGACTCAGTCCACTGCTTCCGCAGGTCCCCCAAGGTCTGGAATCGGCCCTTCTCCACAATCTTCCTCAGGGTCCGGTCACCTCTTCTCGTTGTGCAGCGTTTTCTGCCACACTTTTTCCTTCCCACAGACTTCCCACTGAGGTGCCTTGATACAGCACTCTGGGAACTGCCTATTCGTTCAGAAATTTATTTCTGTGTCTTACCCTCTTGCTTGAGGGTGTCAATAGTGGCCTTCTGGACAGCAGTCAGGTCGGCAGTCTTACCCATGATTGGGGTTTTGAGTGATGAACCAGGCTGGGAGTTTTAAAGGCCTCAGGAATCTTTTGCAGGTGTTTAGAGTTAACTTGTTGATTCAGATGATTAGGTTCATAGCTCGTTTAGAGACCCTTTTAATGATATGCTAATTTTGTGAGATAGGAATTTTGGGTTTTCATGAGCTGTATGCCAAAATCATCCGTATTAAGACAATAAAAGACCTGAAATATTTCAGTTAGTGTGCAATGAATCTAAATATATGAATGTTAAATTTTCATCATGACATTATGGAAAATACTGAACTTTATCACAATATGCTAATATTTTGAGAAGGACCTGTATATGTTGTTGGACATTCTCTCACCAATAAAATGATTTGTTCAAATTGTGCCGTTCAAATGCAGCCACTCACAGGAAGAGTATTTTGAACAGCAAATATGCATAATCTAAAATAACCTGTTAGCCTAATTATTTAATTCCAGCTTCAGTATTTTCCTGAGCTCCAGGTTGAAACAATAGCTAAGCTGCTCAGAGCTCAGAATATGACCGACGTGCACAGGAGGACGGCACACGTTGCAGGTTATTGCCAGGTTTTCTTCTTTCTCCCTGCTCTGTGGAGTGAATGTCATAAATTGTGATTTAAAGCTGGCTGAAGAAACACAAAGGAGTTTATGGGCTCAAAGGAGAAACTGCAGATTGATTTTTGACCATTAGAGTAGGGTCCCTCAGATAAAGGCAGGCCCTTGCTTTTAGCAATCAAAACAGCATTGTAGTAAGGGATTTCTTTTATGACAAAGAAAGGAGAACTTTTATCTGCAATCAGGTGAAGGTCGTTCAGGGATCATCTTAAAACCTTTCCTTCTTTCTGTCAACAAGAGTCTGATTACTGACTGTTTAAGGATCGAGCCTGATTTTTACATGTTTTTAAAATGCATCCAAACCTTATTTTATTATTATCTGTTACTAAACTGTTACATTTTGTTGTAGGACTCAGATGAAAAGGAAACAATGATTATTTAAAAGCATTTTGCTTACATATTGCTCAAGGACTCCTAAATAGGCCAAATTGTAAGGATACATTCCACATCTTCCACTGGGCTTTAAGTCCTTGTTTCTCTTGCTCTTTCTGAATCCTAATAAACAACTTCTACCACCATTGAAAAAGTATAACCACAAACTTCATTATAAATTGGAGGGAAAGAGACACATAATTTAAAAAAATGTTTGAGAATAAAAGTCTGTTAAATGTATTCAGCTACCCTCACAGTTGTGAGTCTTTTAGGTATGACTGCCAGTTTTCATATATAGAGAGATTTTTGCCTACTATTATTAATCAAAATCAATAGAGACATTATGTGAACATCAATTTTCAGATGTTGCCATCGGTTTTAGGTTTGGAATTTGAATGGGACTTTCTAATGCATAAATTTAATTTGATTTAAGCTATTCCACTGTAGGTTTAGATGTCGTGGGTCATTGTCCTGCTGGAAGGTAAACCTTTACCTCATTCTCTAGTTTTTTGCATCTACTAATATGTTTACTTCCAGGATTGTCCTGTATTTAACTCCTCCCATCTCCACATCAACTGTGACTGGGTTCCCTTTCCATACTGAAGAAACCCACAACATGATGTTGCAACCACCATATGACCTATTGGAAATTGGGTTTTCATGGCAATGTTGTTATTTTTGCATCGCATTGCATTTTTCTTGGTGGCTAAAAAGTTTAATTCTATGTGATCTAACCAGAGCACCTTCCAACCCATGTTGCTGTTTCCCCTACCTGGCTTGCTGCAAATGGAACTTTGCTGTTGTCTGTCTTTCAACTAAAGCCTTCTTTGTGTGCTGTACTGTGCTTACAACACGGTCCATTGAATGTTCTACCTGTAAAATCACCTGCCTTACTGACCTTTTCTTCTGTCAAACTGTAACAAGACGACTCTGACAGAAAAACATACACACTTGATCTGTGTTAGGGCTCCAGAGGTCACGCCAATTACCTCCAAACCAAAAGTAGACCAATTACTAAAGTCCATCATGAGATGTGAAGCCAAATTGCTGCATTGTTTTTTTTTCCTCCTCTGTGTTCTTTGTCAGCCGGAAAATGTCACAGGAAGACATGTCCCAAAAATGTGCTGCTGCTTCTCACTCATCAAACCTGACAGGTTTATTTCCTTTTACACTTCTTCACTTTCAGCTTGCATCTTCCTTTCTGTTCTGTTCACCACACCAGCCACGTCAGCATCTGTTGAGTCACATGATGTGCGGATCAAGCAGATACAGACCTTGACATTCACAGGATCTGGCATGCATGCTCTCTGATCAGCCAAGACATTAACACTCGTTTCCACATACTGTGCAGGCCTTTCCCGTAATCCCACACACAAAAACCATCCGCCCATGGACACAGGATTCCAAGGGGATATTTCGATGATTGCAACCAGAATCTATTCATTTAAGCTTAGATTTTTGGGGAATCTGTGATGTTTAAGCCTTTGTACATGGTTGATTAGACCTAATTAGAGGTGTTTTGGTGTCTGGGACCACCATGGGATATTTGTCTCACAAGATGAACCTTTGCAGGGAAAATTTCCTTTTGAGAACAAATCTAGACATGTTAAGATGCATTGCAAGTCAATCACATGTGGAGCACAATAGAACTTAAAATGTCAGTTTTTGGTGATATAGGAAAATGGGACCATACTTAAATATTTTTATAATGGGATATTTATCCTGTAGATACAGTGGCTTTTAAAAGTATTCATACCCCTTGAACATTTCCACATATTGTCACATTACAACCACAAACATAAATATATTTCATTGGAATATTTTGTCAAAGACTAACACAAAGTGGTATACAATTGTGAAGTGGAAAGAAAATTATACATGATTTCTTTTTTTTTTTTTTCTTACAAATAAAAAGCTGTAAAGTGCAGTGTGCAAAAGTATTTAGCCCCCTTTTCCCTGAATGCAAACAATTGCCTTCAGAAGTTGCTTGATGATTGCTAATGACTAAATAGAATCTACCTGTGTGAAATCTAATCTCAGTACAAATACAGCTGCTCTGTGACGGCCTCAGAGGTTGGTTCAGAGAATATTGGGGAGCAAACAGCATCATGAAGTCCAAGGAACACACCAGACAGTTCAGGGATAAAGCTGTAGAGAAGTTTAAAGCAGGCTTAGTCTATAAAAAGATTTCCCAAGCTCTGAACATCTCACAGAGCACTGTTCAATCTATCATCTGAAAATGGAAAGACTATGGAACAACTGTAAACCTAACAAGACAATGTAAAAAGGTTCCTATCGAGGATTTAAACCCAGGACCCTCTTGCTGCAAGGCAATAATGCTAACATTTGTGCCATCATAAAGACGTAATCCCTCAGAAATCAAAAGAATTGCTAATTTATGCAATTACCTTTCTGCATACCTCCACAACCTTAAACTAAAACTCAGCATTAAGCATTCAGCATTCAGCATTAAGTGTTTAAATCAGTTTCTCATATGTTGTTATTTGCAAATGCTGCCCTATAAAGGTTTAACAAATCTGTCAGATTGTGTCCTGACCCCTTTTTAGGTGAACCCACACAATTTATTCTGGATTTAGTTCTAGAATAGGGCTAAATAATTTCAAGACTTAATTTTTTGTTCAGCATGTGCCATTCTTTTCTTGATTTGCATGTATGTTTGGACCACTACAGTGTTGAAAATTAAAATGAATTCTTTCTTGACTGTCAGCTTTCTAGCAGATGCCTTAATGTGACTAATATTTGAAACCATGATGTTGCCACCACCATGTTTCACTGTGGGCATGGTGATGCTCTGGTGATGTCCAGAATTCTTGTTGGGACCAACGTATTTTTGCACTTTAATTTCATCTAAAAGTTCATATTCGGCATCATCAGACTATCACACAATCAGGGTTCTGTGCTTCTGTTTCCCCTACAGTCTACAGACTAAGGTGTGGCATTTTGCCCAAATCTGCAGAATTTTTAATAGGGTGTGTACACTTTGCAGGATCAGCTGTGTATCTGAAAGACATGAAGAGCCAATAGGAGGTTGACCATCATGGGTAATTATTCTCAAGGTGAGTTTTATTTGGGGTATGTCAAGCAGCACTATTTTCAGTTGTTTCAAAATCTCTGAGCTTCTCTTGCCGTTTTTCCCATCTCCGAGACTATTTTCTCCTGCAAATAATCCTACTCACACACAGATGTCAGCATTCCTTTCATACTGAGTGATTGCCTCCTCTGCCTTATTGTCCTAAAATCCTCTAATGTACAAAATGCAACATCAGATTATTTGGAAATGATCTAGGATTATGGTGCTCTTTACAGTGTTCTTCTCACAGATATTTGAATTTATCCCTTAATGTCAAGCAATAGACAATAGAATCATAGTGATGCTACAGGATGGTTTGCGCCTGTGCGCCTGAAGGGCTATCGCAGTTAAAAGAATAATTATGGTGGTTGCCTCTACACTAGAAACTCTAATCATCTGTCTCACCCTCTTTAGTTTTTATTGATTATAATATTCATGTAAAAACAAGTTTAACTTATAAAACACCTAAACTTACATATGTGCTTACATTTTCAAAGCAGGGCCACACTCCATTAGGGGCTTATTCTTCCACTGCTTCTATTTAAAAACCAGAGCCTTGAGCCAGTGGCCAATGAAATACAACCACAGATGGCTCCTTAATGCTAGCATGGACATTTAGAGATGGATGGAAAATAATGAAATCAGCCAAATGGGAGCAGAAGCAGCTTTCCGCCAAAGGTAGAGACTGAGGGATTACGTGCAAAATTAATATGGTTTTAATTTTTTTTTCTAGCTTCTTTTTAACACTGTCCCTGTTGTTGTTTGCACAATTAGTTTTGGAGGACAGATTACATACGGATTTAGGCTGCAGTGGCCATTTACTAATTGAGGCAGTGGTTGTAATTGAAAGTTGGTCCAGACGGTGACTTCAGAGGTATCTGAAAGATTTCCATTCCTATTCAGGGCATGACTGAGCCCAAATGTGTTTGGATTTATGTATGATAGTTACATTAGTTGTTATTCAACATTAAAGAAATATACACCTTTTCTGCACAAACTGGCTTTTACAGGATAAAATGAAGCAAAACATGTTTGTCATGTTTGTAATAAGGAGGAACACTAATATATGTGTGCCATGATTTTGATGATAGTCAGGATCCTTGTTCACCTGTACAGATCTTGAGGTGTCCCATCTGTCTCTTAATCTTTCTCACTTAGGTTCTCCTTACAGTTTCCTCATAGAAATTTCAGAAGTGCATATACAATATAGTGTAGTCTTTGTTTGTATGCTGCAACTAAATGTTTGTAAACTGAAAGGCATTTTAGGATTAAAGTAGATACATTTCTCACTAGGGCACATTTAGCATTCATTTTTCCCTAACAAGGATAAAAGATCTTGTATACTGACATCTGTTACAGGATTGATAACTACTTCCACAACAAATCCAGACATATTAAGTCACGCATGTCAAGGGATTCAGCTTTTTGAAAGTGTCATCCATTTTTTTTGTGGGGTAATTTAACAATCTGAATTTGGTGCCAAAGCATGACTGTGGGATTAATCTTATTCTGGGAAATGAGATTTGGTCGAAGGCATGGAGATAAACCAATGGAAGGTAATGACTAAACAAAATAAAGTCTACACCATGAAAACTATAACTGTAGTCATGGAAAAAACTGAACAGAAGATAAAACACAAGAATGACTGAAAGTACACAACAGTACACAATATGACTCACAGCGAAAACCAAACGTAGCAAAGCTTATAGTCTTTTAAATCATAAATATCTTCTAATAACTGATGTTTGTTTTCCCAAACTATTTTATTTATTATTTCTTTTGTGAGCTACACCATCTTGTGTATCTGTTTTGCACAAGTGTTATTTTCCTTGCTCTAATTTCAGCTAATTTCTAATCCAGTTTTACAATAAAGATATCATGAATGCTGTTCATGATCTTTAACCAACAAAGTTTGAAACACAGTTAAAGCTTATAGGTAAGCCCTTGCGGAATAAATAACAACATTTGAAATGTTTCCTTGGTTAAAAAGTGCTGACAATTATCAGTCATGATTAAGCACGGAAAATATGTCAGAACCTGCTGCGAGTGTATACTCTGAGTAGACTGCAGCTCCTTATAAATACATTGACCCACATCCACCTGTTTTGCACCAGAGCATTAATGTAGTGTTTATGCCTGAAAACCTTCATAAACACTTAGGGCCTGATCTTGAAAGATCCCATGCTGCGTGCTAATTTGCGCACACTATAAATACATTGCACGTGCAATAAGTAGGCATGTTGCATGCGATTTTCAAAGATCGTGCATGCAATGGATAACAGGTGTAAAACAGGTGCAGGCCGCCCTATTTAAATGAGGAAATTGCGTGTGCTACTGGCTGGAACAAGAGGAAAAGCCAGCAGATACTCTGCTGTGTTGCTAGGAATATGCAGGGATTGCTGCATCATTATAAATGATCCAGTTGCTGATTTTTTCTTCTGTTCCATTCAGCCCTTGCTTTTCTGGACTGTTACAGTTAGTTAACTTTTGCTGTGCTACTCACAGCAGGTTTGACATCTGCCCTGACAAGATTATTTCTCGCAACAAATTGGCAAATCATTATTAACAACATAAAATATAATATATATATATATGTATTAATTCGTGTCCCTTCATCTTTTAATTCTTTTCGGAGACTCACCGGGTTCTGTTGTGGGTTTTTTTTGAGAGCATATGTTTGAAGAGTTCAGAGCTTATACAATATTTAAGCCTGAACGTAATATTAGCAACATAAAAATAGATTGTTGTAGGAGTTGGCAATCTGTATGTTATAGCTTTGCTAATTTTAGGACATAGCGCCACATAACTTGACAGGTTCTGGGGTGTTTGCTGTCCCTGCTGCTAACCTTGTTCCATCCCCAGGTACCTCTGGAGCTAGAGAATCGACAGGTGTGGCTCGTTCCATCATCAGCTGGAGAGCTACATGAGGGTGGATTGCCAGCACTTCTTTGCCTGAGTGTTTTTTGCCCTCTGTGGTACAAACTATCTGGCCAGACGCTTAAGTCTCATCTGTTCTGTTTCTTCCCCTTACAGTTTCCGGTACCTGCCTGAGGCTTTCGCCACACCTGTTATTCGTGCTTAAAAGAATTAAAGAAACTAACCTGTGATCTGTTCTCTGAGTGTCTCTGAGTGTCTCTGTATGTGGGTCAAGTCAGCCACAAAAACGATGACATAACTGTCCTGCAAAAAAGTTAAAGCGAACATTTATGTACAACAAAATTAATTATTTTCCAATTATTTTACTAAAGTCTTTTTGTTTGTTTTGCCAATATTTTAATGATATACATGTTTGATATTTTAAATTGTTTTTTTGGTGACAACATTTTTTACCGCATAAACAAAACCCTCTCCTGGCATACGTTCACATTTAAACAAGTATTTAAACTGATCTAGCCCCGATTGCCCTGCAATGACACAATGTTACAGTAGATAATGCTGCCTTAAATTGGTGATTTTTCACTTGCTAAGAAGTGATTTTAGCATCCAGTTTGCAAATTAAGGATTTAATCTGCCTTATAATGTCTTTAGTTCTTACCTATTAATTATATTATCAGCATCAAAGCACAGTGGGTCTTTTGCATGATGTGCAATTACAGGTTGTGCGTGCTTGATCAGTTATGTGCGCATTTTGCTATGATCAGGTTCAGCAGATGATCACTGACCGCAATGTTAAACTGGAATAATGTTAAATGAAGCGTTGCAAGGAGTTTTACCATAAGAGAAATATCATGGTTTCTGTTTGTGATTGGCTCCAAATCAGAGCTTAGATAATCCTACATCTATTCCCATCTATATTTAATATTTTTATTTTTGACAACCCAAATCTGTTGGCATATGTACAGAGAATTCTCTCCTGTCATCAGTCATTCTATCTATGCCTCCTTCTGGCCAAAATTACAGCAGACATATTTGCGTCCCAGTTAGCACCTTTCAAACGTGCTAAATCCACACGCAAAAATTACCACATTGTTTGTAGATCAGCTCTGCTAACGCAAACAGGTTTGCGTGTGGTTTTGTACACGCAAACTTTTTGAAGATCATGCCCTGCATTCAGGCATAAGGTTTTTGTCTTTGTGGGATACCCCATTATGCACTGGTGATTGTTAAATGTAAAGAAAAGCTAGAGGTAAGGCTAACGTGAATTAATTGCCTAATTATCTGTGGCTTTTTGCAGTTGTGTATCAAATTGAGGTTTAAAGCGAGTTATTTACTCATGCAATGTTAAGTAAGCTGCTATTTATAGTGTTTAAATGTTAATACATTTTAAGGCATTTCAATAACAAGAATTTAAAAACATCACAGCAACACAACAACAGTAAAGTGCAGAGTAATGTGTGGATGCTTGTTGCCATGCCAGTATGTCATGTATATCTGTATATCTGGACGCCTGCATGCAGTCCAAACCTGTCGCCCACTGAAAATGTGTGGCTCATTATGAAGGGCAAAGTATGACAACGGAGAGCCCGAACTGTTGAGCCACTGAGGTTGTTCATCAAGCAAGAATGGGAAAGAATTCCACCTATAAGCTTCAAAAATTAGCATCCTCAGTTCCTGAATGCTTATTGAGTGCTGTTAAAAGGGAACGTTATGTAACACACAGGTAAACATGCCCTTTTCCCAGTTTCTGGAATGGGTTGCAAAAAAAATAATGTTTATCAGTTTGAACATTGAATATTTTGTGTTTGTAGAGTATTCGATTGCATATAGGTTGAACAGGATTTGCAAATAATCATATTCTGTTTTTATTAATGTTTTACACAACGTTCCGTCTTTATTGGAATTGGTGTTGTATGAACTTATATATTATGAACTATTGAACTATATAGTAATAAGTTTAGACTTATATAATGTTCACAAGTCCTTACTGTAATCCCCATTCACACACATAGTTTTACACTGCTCTCCTACCAAGGACATTAGACTGCCCTGCTCAGTTAGAGCTGCAGGTTATAACCTCAGCACTAGTTGCAGGGTTCATGGTTCGGCCACCACACAATTAGGTCCGCATGCTGAAGTGCAATGTGTCCGTCAGAGGTTTGTGACTGCCATATTTGTGTCAGTGTTATGTCCTTTAATATATTCAAGCTTGTTATAATGATGTTATGTGAATATACTTACAGTAAGCTAGTGCAGCACCCTCTGGCTTTATTTTGTCATTTTTCTTCAGAGTTCTTTAGCCATGTTTTTAATGAGTGTTGAAAACTGCTGTCTCCTCAAGGGAAGCACAACTGTGCATCTCACACAGCTGAGCTATTTCCAGTTAAAGTGAAACCAGAGTAGACATTAAAACACTAGAATATAATACCCTTGTTGTATGGGCAAACAGCTTGCATTTGTGACAAATATCAAAAAGTCTTATAATAAATTCATCTCTAATTTCAAAAGCATGAGCTCATGTTGAAAAATGTAGAAAAAACAAAACCTATAATTTCAGTGAAAAAAATCCCTTGTTAAGAAATAAAAGCTTTTATCAAAATCACCAGTTCCAAAATAAGTTTAGTGTTCTAACAATTACTAGAAAATACATGTTCCTGCAGTATTTTGTAACTTTGGTTATTTTTTAAATTGATCAGACTTTATTGGAACTTTAAATTTGTAATCCATGACTTCCAGTTTGTGCATCGTTTAAAAAGTATAAATAAACAACACCTTAACAGGGAACATCTTTCCCTGTCCTATATTCTTGTTTATGCTGGCACCAAGTGGACTTTGATCAAGCGTCTTTGGGGGAAACACATAAAACAAGTAACACATTTTCCACCTAGACTGCTACTTTGTTATCATTTTAACATAAACATTTGATCTCAGTTGTGAACTTTTCTCATGGCCATGGCTGATGTATTCCTATTATCACAATAATTTGAATTTGCCAATCCAATATATTGTTTTAAGATCCTTATTGAACCTGTGTCATGTTTAGTAAACTGTTTCTGAGTTTCTAACTGTAGCATTCACATACATTGTGTTTACTACTAAAATAAAGACATTCATACACTAAACACTAACATCTGCTTTCACAATCAGTTTAATGTGAAGTTCATATGCAGGCTCATGACCATCCTTATCAAGAGTTTCCTCTGTCACCCAGGATAGACCAAAGAACAGAGATTATTGTTATATTTATATATTGATTGTTTGTGTGTGTGGCCTTAAGTGTTTATCAGAAGAATAAAAAGTGATTTATTTCCATAATAGGAAGAGTAGTGCTTCTCTGTGTCACTATCTGTGAAGATCCTTGTGAAAAATTAGCTTCTGATCATGCCTGGTTTTGCCTAATTAAGGAGGCCAAATATTGATGACTCTTTGTCTTTATTTAGCCCCCTGCTGCCCAGGGGTTCCATTATTCATGACACTCTATCTGTATTTTCTTCCCATTAGGTTATCCTCAGTACTTTATTTTAAGCTGACACATGGTGAGTAGAACCAGATGAAAAAGAAATTACAAATTACACACTACTGCATTAATCTATGTAATCTTGTGATATGATCACAAAGTAATGTTATCCATTTAAGCTGCTATAAGTCTGTGCTCGGGCCCTCCTGCAGCATTACTGCCTATATACACAGTGCAAAAGTATTCTCACTGTTGGAATAATTGTATATAGATTTATCTTATATTTGTTTCCTTTTCTATTAACTTTACAATTTGATCTTCATAACCTTTCATGATGTATGTGTGAGTAAGGATGTATGTGTGAGTAAGGATGAGTTTGTTTGCAGGCAAGGATCAAAGGTGGAGCTGGGAAGGAAGCAGTCACAGTTGAGGAGGTCATAAAGATGAAGGCTGATTGTGCTGAACAGAAGACACACTGATCTTAAGATGGGGGAGATTGTGGAAGTGTGCTGTTACAAGATAATGATGTATATGACCTGTTTACGTTGCAGCTGTTTTTCCCATCCTTTAGAGAGCAACGTTTATTGTAACTAGGGAGCCCCCAAAGATAATAAAAAGAGAGGAATGGACAGATGGTTTTCAGAGCGGTAGGAGATTTGCAACTGAAAGCACATCTCTGTCTGTTCTCCTCGCAGCGAGTAAAATAACTAATTCTTTGTCTTTCTCTTCTTTTTGTGATGTTATAAGTATTTTAGGTTGTTTGAACCTGACTCTCACCCCTTGGAGTTTTACCTAATTTTTTTTTAAATTACACCCACACACATCAATTGATTTTAATGGAAGTTTATGTGCTAGAACAAGTCAAAGCAGCACACAATGGTAAAGCGAAGGAAAAAAAAATGTTTTTTTTCCAAATTCCTAAAATGTTTAAAAATGTAGTGTACATAATTAAATCCATTGCAACCTATTGCCTTCAGATGTGACCTAATTAGTGTGTGTAATTTAACCTCAGTGCAAATACAGCTCACTGTGAAGATCTCAGAGGTTTGTTATGTGCATTAGTGAACAAACAGAACAAACAGAAGAAGCCAAAAGACTGATGGTAGCTCTGGATGAGCTGCAAAGATCCACAGCTCAGGTGGAAAAGTATGTTGACAGGACAACTATTGGCCATACACCCCACACATCTGGCATGTATGGCAAAATGGCAAGACATTGCTGGCAGAATGCCAGAAGAGGTAATAAATATTAACATTTTACCACAAGCCATTTAGAGGAGACAACAAACATGTGGAAGAGGGTGCTCTGGTCAGATGACATCAAAACTGCTTTTTGTGGCATACATGTTACTGAAAACTGACACTGCACATCACTTTCAATACACCATAATGACCACTGAACGTGATGCTGGGAGCATCTTGCTGTGGACATGCTTCTCTTCAGTAGAAATAGATAAGGTGGTTGAAGCAAAGATGGACTGAGCCAAATATAATGAAGACCAGGAAGAGTGACAAAAAAAATAAATTTTAAAAATTCAATTCAATTCAGTTTTATTTATATAGCGCCAATTCACAACACATGTTGTCTCAAGGCACTTCACAAAAGTCAGGCCCATACATTCCAATTAATCCTAACCATTGAACAGTGCAGTCAGATTCAGTTATTTATTCAAATTGGATAAAAAGTTTTTCTGTCTAAGGAAACCCAGCAGATTGCATCCAGTCAGTGGTGACTTGCAGCATTCCCTCCTCCCAGATGAGCATGTAGAGACAGTGGACAGTCACTGGCATTGATTTTGCAGCAATCCCTCATACTGAGCATGCATGTAGCGACAGTGGAGAGGAAAAACTCCCTTTTAACAGGAAGAAACCTCCAGCAGAACCAGTCTCAGTGTGAGCGGCCATCTGCCACAACCGACTGGGGGTTTGAGAGAACAGAGCAGAGACACACAAAAAATACAGAAGCACCGATCCAGGAGTACTTTCTATGGGAAGGACAAGTAAATGTTAGGGGATGTAGCTCCTTTAGTTGTTTCATGTAGAAAGAAAGAACAGATAAACTTTGAGCCAGTTTTCAAGTTGCAGGGTTGCAGAGAAACCACCTCGGTAATGTGCCTGAGACCGGGGCGGTAGGCAGATGGGTTTGATGCAGGGCCATAACTAATGCTTTTCAGGGTCTGCAGATTATATCTACAATTATATATTTTTTTGTAAATTAGTATTTAATTTGAAGGCTGTAAGAGGCCTTTGGACAAATAAGCAACTAGTAATTACAAACATTTTAAGGACATAAAAGTAGGAGGGCAGCTGGGGGGCAATTGCCCCCCCCACACCCCCACCCCCCCCACCCCCCGTGCCCCCCAGTAGATCCGCCCCCGACCTTGATCTCTGATTTTAGTTTGAATAGATTTGGATGGTTGTATGGCTCTTTTTCTACCATTTTGTTTGTCTAAGGGGTTGCATTTCATATTTCCAACATGTCCTGGGAGGTTGGCTAGATTTCCACTAACCCTATACTATTAATAATGATGGCAGTTAAGGTCACAAGAACATAAGGGTAATTGGAGATGGTATTGTAGCCTTCAGCTTTAACATGAATATCTATAACCTTCATGTTGTGCGCATCAGAACAGCTCTGGCCTTTGATTTCTCTGGTCAAAGTTCAGTGTGGTGCACACATCAAGCTTAAGAATAGCATGCTGGTTCTTTCTAAATAGGCTAAATAGCTGATGAGAAACCACCTCTGATGTTAACACAGTTAACACAGTTAGAAAACCAACAAATCTATTCTCATCTGTATATCCTATTGACTTTCACAGTATTCTGCCTTTAGATTTTTATTCTTAACATGAAAACATTCGGTTGAATATTTTATTGCCAAGGTCATAATCACAGAACTCTCTTCATTAACATCTGACACATATCTAATACTGCTTTGCCATCGCTCTCCTTACACCTGTCGCCCCTTTTAAAGTTTCCTGAGAAAGACTAAATAAAAGATTAAAAAAGGATGCCGGCATCTGATGGAAATGAAACCACAGCGTATCATTTATAACTCCACAGAGCATCACAGCTGGCAGTCTCTGTAGATGGTATCATTCAGTACTCAGCTGAAGAGTGTGAATGATCGAACACATAAGGTTCTTTAACATATTGGAGTACATGATGAAAACAGCATCTTCCCAAGATATCAGCATGTGAAAAAGCCAAAAACACCATGCACTGAGATATTTTGAAAAAAGGATTTTGAATCCCACATGTGCGACTTGGCAGGTTACACGCTGATGTTTTGAAACTGTCATTAGGCATCCTCCTCTGTGACATATTGCAAATTTAGGGCTACATTTGGCTACAATGGTGCAATAACATCCTCCTGTTGATGAGTTTAACTGGAAACTATTCAGCATTTTTCATTTCTTTCAAGTCCCAAAGCAGTTTCCCTACTTTGAACCCACACACAGAGGCTACCTTTTTTCCTGTAGCAATATCTGTGTGCTAACAACTTTGTGAGAACTGCAGACTCATAGTTTGACTATGTGGGCAGACTTCACAGTATCGATGCCTGTTAGATGTGTATATATATATATATATATATATACACTGCTCAGAAAAATAAAGGGAACACTTAAACAACACAATATAGCTGCAAGTAAATCAAACTTCTGTGAAATCAAACTGTCCTCTTAGGAACCAACACTGATTGACAATCAATTTCACATGTTGTTGTGCAAATGGAATAGATAACAGGGGGAAATCTTTAACGATTAGCAAGACACACTCAATAAAGGAGTGGCTGTGCAGGTAGGGACCACGGACCACTTCTCAGTACCTATGCATTCTGGCTGATGTTTTGGTCACTTTTGAATGTTGGTGGTTCTTTCACACTCGTGGTAGCATGAGACGTACTCTACAACCCACACAAGTGGCTCAGGTAGTGCAGCTCATCCAGGATGGCACATCAATGCAAGCTGTGGCAAGAAGGTTTGCTGTGTCTGTCAGCGTAGTGTCCAGAGCCTGGTGGCACTTCCAGGAGACAGGCCAATACACCAGGAGATGTGGAGGAGGCCGTAGAAGGGCAACAACCCAGCAGCAGGACCGCTACCTCCGCCTTTGTGCAAGGAGGAACAGGAGGAGCACTGCCAGAGCCCTGCAAAATGACCTCCAGCAGGTCACAAATGTGCATCTGTCTGCACAAACGGTTAGAAACCGACTCCATGAGGATGGTATGAGGGCCCGACGTCCACAAATGGGGGTTGTCCTCACAGCCCAACACCGTGCAGGACGCTTGGCATTTGCCAGAGAACACCAGGATTGACAAATTCACCACTGGCGCCCTGTGCTCTTCACAGATGAAAGCAGGTTCACACTGAGCACATGTGACAGATGTGACAGAGTCTGGAGACATTGTGGAGAGCGATCTGCTGCCTGCAACATCCTTCAGCATGACCGGTTTGGCAGTGGGTCAGTAATGGTGTGGGGTGGCATTTCTTTGGATGGCCACATTTCCATCCATGTGCTCGCCAGAGGTAGCCTGACTGCCATTAGGTACCGAGATGAGTTCCTCAGACCCCTTGTGAGACCATATGCTTGTGCGGTTGGCCCTGGGTTCCTCCTAATGTAGGACAATGCTAGACCTCATGTGGCTGGAGTGTGTCAGCAGTTCCTGCAAGATGAAGACATTGAAGCTATGGACTGGCCCGCCCGTTCCCTAGACCTGAATCCGATTGAGCACATCTGGGATATCATGTCTCGCTCCATCCACCAACATCACGTTGCACCACAGACTGTCCAGGGGTCGGTGGATGCTTTAGTCCAGGTCTGCTAGGAGATCCCTCAGGAGACCATCCACTGTCTCATCAGGTGCATGCCCAGGCATTGTAGGGAGGTCATACAGGCACGTGGAGGCCACACACAATACTGAGCCTCATTTTGACTTGTTTTAAGGACATTACATCAAAGTTGGATCAGCCTGTAGTGTTTTTCCACTTTAATTTTGTGTGTGACTCCAAATCCATATATATATATATATATATATATATATATATATATAACTTGAGACCGGGTACTGCTCAGAAAAGTTTCTGAGAAAAATGACATGGAAGCATCTAGCTTGCAGATATAACAAGAGCTGGTTGAGTAAATAATTCATCAAGCAGAATCAATGTCTTTATTATGTCCCTGTTGATTGAAGTACTTGCACCCACAAAGCTTAAAGAAATGCTGTATTGTTTTCAAACAAGTTGTATACAGTACAATCTAGCAAATAAACATGTAGACTAGAAGATGAGCATTATTTAGCTTTGGCAAAATTAATTAGCAAAAGTATTCATACCCATGGAAATGTTTCACATATTTTTATGTTACAACCATTGACTTCAATGTATTTTATTTAGACTTAATGTTAAAAGATTGACACAAGGATATCTCTGTGAAGTGAAAAAAGAAAGTCAATTACATACATTTCAAATTGACCCTAGTTATCAAACAATGTACTCAAGTTCATTCTATTATTCAAATTGGTCAAACAGTTGTCTAAGGAAACCCAGCTGATTGCATCAAGTAATTGACTTGAAGCATTCACTTCTCCTGGATTAGCATGTAGTGGGCAGTTGCTTACATTGCATTGTTGGGTTTACAGTGATCCCTCATACTGAGCATGCATGTAGCAACAGTGGAAAAGGACAACCCTTCTGTAACAGGAAGAAACCTACACCAGAACCAAAACCAGGCTCAGTGTGAGTGACTGATTGTTACTTTGAAAGAGAGAATAAATAAAAAAAAAACCTCAGAAGTGTTGATCTAAAAGTACTTCTATATTTAAAAAAGTAAATGGATGGAGAGAGTTGGCAAACTTTCTTCTCATTTGAATTTAGGTCTGGACTTCAACCAGACCCTTGTAACATATGAACATGCTTTGATCTAAACTATTCCACTGTAGCTGTGGCTGTATGTTTAGAGTGGTTTTCCCACTAGAAGGTAAACTTCAAGCCTATGACAGGTTTTCTCCTAGAATTGCCCTGTATTTACCTCCATCTAAATTTGCAAAAACCTTTTCGAGCTTCACTGTTGCTGCTGAAGAGATCCCTCCTCTACAGCATGATGCTCCTGTCGCCATGGGCCACTGTGAAGGTGTTAGTTCAGGGTAATATGCAGCTGGAGTTTTTTCTCTATCTGGAGCATCTTCTTCCACATGGAATTCAGATTCTGTAAAATGTTTTAACACCACATATCCTCTTTCTTCTTTTCAATTATGTGCTACTTTTTCTTGGTCTATCACATAACATCCCAATAATGACAAGGAATTGTGTAGCTGTAATAAAAAAAAAAAAAAAACAGTCTAAAGAAATGTCAAGGGGAATTAATACTTTATCAAGGTACAGTGGGGGAATAAATTATTTGATCCTCTTCAAATCAGCCAGAATTCTGGCACCTACAGACTGGTTAAGTGCCTTTGTGACATGCCAATCAATCAAAACTGCAGATACAAATGCTCACATCCACATGTCGAACAAAGGCAGCAGATGCTCAGCCACAATATGAGCAAAAAGCATCCAAATAAATAGAAAAGGCTCACAATATTTAAATGAGCCAGCGGGGGAGTCATGCAGTGCGAGCCTTTTCTATTTATTTGGATGCTTTTCACACAAATCCATCAATCAATTAATTACAGATCCATTCTACCTGATGTCAGCTGGTTACGTGTATAAAACACACATGTCTACAGAATTAATTTCACAAATTCTAACCTTTCTACTACCATAAACAAGACCAAAGAGCTGTCAGAAGACGTCTGGACCAAGAATTTCATCCACACAAGGTCAGAACCTTTAGATCTGTCCTGTTCTGCAATGAGTTACAACACCATGAGCAGCAATGGCAATCACTCACCCTCAGTTAGGAACTCCACATGAGCTCTTCCCTCCTGATGAGAGAATGATGATGAGAAAGGTGAAGGCTACATGAATATAAGGTTGTTGAAGAAGACCACTAGGACCACAGTCACAAGGAATAACAGCCACTTGACTCAAATCTTGATAAAAAAGACTACTGTATAGGCCCATCTAATCAAGTTTGCTAGTCAACATCTTAATGATTCATGAATAATTGCTGTGATTGAATGAAATCAAAACTTTTTTATATGTATTTCTCAAATTTCCATTACCAAATTGTAAACAAACACACAACAGGACAAAGGATAAAGAAAAATTAACAACCATAAGGCACCAAAATATACATACTGCATAAAGATATTTGAAAAAAGAGAGCCACTGGTTCTTTCAACTATATAAAAATAATCTAAAAAACAAAACCAAAAAAAAAATAAGAAAACAGAAATAAACTGTAAACCAGTCCGCGTTGCAAGTTTGTAAAAATTAAAAAACAGTCCAAGAAGAATATATGCTTCTGCTTGAAGTTAAGCAGGGCAGCCCAAAAGATAAGAAGGGTGTAAGGAACAGGTCCCAGAGGAGATTAGGGTAAGGCAGAGATGAAATGTCATGTAGACAGGAAAGATCTGGTAGGCTCAAAACAGCCTTGATTTGCTTTGCAATCCTAAATGAATGGCATAGGATCACCGCTAATTAGTTTAGTGGAGTTGTTAGAATTAGAAAACCAAATTTTGTTAAGTGAAGTACCAGTGTTGTGGGACTCCATTAGAGACCAGGAAGGGCCACATCTCTCCTTAACTGCAGCTCCATCCGACACATTGTACCAGAAAACCCGAGTTCTGACAATACAAGCCCAATAGTAGTACCTAAAGACTGGGGGGCCTAATCCAGCCTCAGCGGTGGGCTTCTGTAGGTGTATTTTTACAATTCTATGTGATTTATTTGCCCAGATGAAAGGCAAAATAATTGAGTCAATTTTAAAAATGCTGAAGTAAGAAAGATAGGTAACGTTTGGAAAAGTGAAAATTTCAGAAGTACAATCATTTTAACTGTACTGACACGTCCGATTACAGAAAGTGGTAAAAGTTTCCATTTAAGTGCTTTAACTTTTCTTATTGCCAACCCTCTCTTTGTGAGTCTTTTCAGATTGAAATAAGATTTAAACCAGCCTAGCGCTGTTCCCCTGATCCCTACAGCATATTCCAGCCTTTCTAAGAGAATATTGTGATCGACTGTATCAAATGCAGCACTGAGATCTAACAGGACAAGTACAGACACAAGTCCATTATCTGACGCCATAAGAATATCATTAGTGACTTTCAGCAGAGCTGTTTCAGTGCTATAATGAGCTCTGAAACCTGACTGAAACTCTTCAAACAGGTCATTGTTGTGTAAATGCTCACACATTTGATTAGCAACTATTTTCTCAAGAATTTTAGATAAGAATGGAAGATTGGATATAGGTCTGTAATTTTTCAAGTCATCTCCACCAAGTGAAGATTTCTTAAGTAAAGGTTTAATTACAGCTACCTTAAACGCTTGTGGTTTATATCCATTTACTAAGGATATATTAATCATATCTAAAATGGGGCTGGTAATCAGAGGGAACACTTCCTTAAATAATTTGGTTGGGATTGGGTCTAACATACAAGTTGAAGGTTTAGATTAAGCTATTTTTAATAACTCAGGAAGCTCCACAGGATCAAAACAGCCCAAACACAGATCAAGTTCTACAGTTACTTCCAATGTTGTCTCACCTGCTGAGGATGAAGTAATCATCTTCGGAAGTATGTCAAAGATTAAATTTTTAATAGAATCAATTTTATTTAAGAAGAATCCCATAAAGTCATGACTGCTGAGAGCTAAGGAAATGGATGGCTCAACAGAGCTATGACTCTGTGTAAGTTTAGCAACTGTACTAAAGAGAAACCTAGGATTATTCTTGTTCTCTTCTATTAATGATGAGAAATAAGCTGTTCTGGCTTGGTGAAGTGTCTTTTTGTACAACAGTAGGCTGTTTTTCCAGATTAAGTAGGAATCCTCTATGTGTGTAGAGTGCCATTTTCTCTCCAATTTTCTGACATTGTGCTTTAAAGTAAGCAGCTCTGAATTATACCAGGGAGCCAGCCTCCTATGAATACTTACCTTCTTTTTCAAGGGGGCTGCATTGTCTAATGCATCACGCAATGATAAAGTAACACTATGAACAAGATAATCAATTTGTGAAGGGGAAGAAACAAAATGATTGCCCTCCACTGTGTTTTTCTGTGATAATGAGGAAATTCAAAGTGGAACAGATTCTTTAAAGGTTGTTACAGCATTGTCTGATAATGATCTACTACAATGAAATTTTCTTTCAGGTGTGCAGTACTCGGTTAAATTAAACTCAATGGTTATTAAAAAATGGTCAGACAGGACAGGGTTATGAGAAAATATTGTTTCGTCTTTATACTCAATGCCATACGTCAGCACAAGGTCCAGAGAATGAAGACAAAGGTGGGTAGGTTTGTTAATGTTTTGAGCACAGCCAATTGAGTCTAAGATAGCATTAAATGCTATATTTAGGCTTTCAGTGTCAACATGAATGTTAAAATCCCCCACTATAATAACCTTATCTGTATTTAACACTAAATCAGATAAAAGGTCTGAAAACTGATCTAAAAATTGAGAGTAAGGGCCTGGTGGACGGTACTAAACAACCAACAGAAGTGGTTTTAGTGCTTTGCAATTTGGATGAGGAAAACTAAGGATTAAATATTCAAAAGAGTTGATCTGGGACTAATCAATAAATCGGATTGAAAGATGGTTGCTACTCCTCTTCGCCCAGTATATCGAGGAATGTGAAAATTTGAATAATAATTAGGAGTTGACTCATTTATAGTAACATAATCCTCTTGCTGCAGCCAGGTTTCTGTGAGGCAAAATAAATCAATCTGATTGTCACAAATCAGATCACTAACTAGCAAAGTCTTTGAAGAAAGAGATCTTATGTTCAGTAAGCCACATTTAATTGTTTTTATTTTTCTTTTTAGGCTGAGTTGTGTTTATTTTTATGAGATTTTCATGATTTCCTCCTTTCAGATTATTTTTTTAATCTATTCAATTTTGGCTGTGGGCGAGACACTGTCTTAATAGGGTAATGGGTGGGTAGCAGTACAGAAGCTGCAGAGAGGAGTGTTAGACTACGACCCTGCTTCCTAGGCTGAACCCTGGGTTATCAGAGTTATGGAGAACTAATAAATTCGGCCAGACTTGAAAGAAGAGCTGCTCCATCCAAAGTGGGATGGATGCCGTCTCTCCGGATCAGACCAGGTTTTCCCCAAATTGTTCGCCAATTATCAATGTAGCCCACATTGTTTTTTGGACACCACCTAGACAGCCAGCGGTTGAATGACAGCATGCGGCTAAACATGTTGTCATTGGTCAGATCGGGGAGGGGACCAGAGAAAATTACAGAGTCCGACATTGTTTTGGCAAACTTACACACCGAAGTAACACTAACTTTGGTGACCTCCAATTGACGTAACTGGATGTCATTACCGCCAGCATGAATAACAATCTTACTGTATTTACGCTTATCCTTAGCCAGCAGTTTCAGGTAGGATTTGATGTCGACTGTTCTGGCCCCTGGAAGATATTTGACTATGGTCGCTGGCGTCTCTAATAACACGTTTCTGACTATGAAGCTGCCAATTACCAGAGTTGGCTTCTCAGCGGGTGTGTCGCTGAGCAGGGAAAATCTGTTAGAAACGCAGATCTGTTGGTGGTGACCTGTGGGCTGGGATCTAGGACTATGCTTTCTACGTACCGTCACCCAGCCGACCTGAGGCCCCGGCTGCGCGGGCTCTGCCGCAGGACTGCTACGGGGAGCTACCCTCTCAGTACTATCCTGCAAGAAGAATGGCTTAAAATCCCTCACAACATTATGGGTGACATACCAGAGTTCAAAAGAGGACAAATTGTTGGTGCACGTCTTGCTGGCGCATCTGTGACCGATACATCACAAAGTCAAGAGCCACGGTATGCAGGGTATTGTCAGCATACCACCAAGAAGGACGAACCACATCCAACAACATTAACTGTGGACGCAAGAGGAAGCTGTCTGAAAGGGATGTTCGGGTGCTAACCCGGATTGTATCCAAAAAACATAAAACCACGCCTGCCCAAATCACAGCAGAATTAAATGTGCATCTCAACTCTCCTGTTTCCACCAGAACTGTCTGTCAGGAGCTCCACAGGGTCAATATACATGGCCGGGCTGCTATAGCCAAACCTTTGGTCACTCATGCCAATGCCAAACGTTGGTTTCAATGGTGCAAGGAGCGCAAATCTTGGGCTGTGGACAATGTGAAACACGTATTGTTCTCTGATGAGTCCACCTTTACTGTTTTCCCCACATCCGGGAGAGTTACGGTGTGGAGAATCCCCAAAGAAGCGTACCACCCAAACTGTTGAATGCCCACATTGAAGCATGGGGGTGGATCAGTGATGGTTTGGGCTGCCATATCATGGCATTCCCTTGGCCCAATACTTGTGCCAGATGGGCACGTCACTGCCAAGGACTACCAAACCATTCTTGAGGACATGTGAATCCAATGGTTCAAACATTGTATCCTGAAGGCGGTGCCGTGTATCAGGATGACAATGCACCAATACACACAGCAAGACTGGTGAAAGATTGGTTTGATGAACATGAAAGTGAAGTTGAACATCTCCGATGGCCTGCACAGTCACCAGATCTAAATATTATTGAGCCACTTTGGGGTGTTTTGGAGGAGCGAGTCAGGAAACGTTTTCCTCCACCAGTATCACGTAGTGACCTGGCCACTATCCTGCAAGAAGAATGGCTTAAAATCCCTCTGACCACTGTGCAGAACTTGTATATGTCATTCCCAAGACGAATTGATGCTGTATTGGCCACAAAAGGAGGCCCTACACCATACTAATAAATTATTGTGTTCTAAAACCAGGTGTTTCAGTTTCATTGTCCAACCCCTGTATTTCCACTCTATTTGATCGAAAGCTTGATTAGTATCCAGTGAGATAACAGCTGCATTTGCATGATTCATTCCATACATTGTGTTCATCAAACCGCAGGTATTAGAAAAAGGAAATCTATCTTGAATGAACGCGGTTTGGTCCTGTTTAATTAATGTGCCTATGAATTTATTAAGGTGTGAAGTCAATACTTTTGCAGTAATGTTTTGATCACAATTTATTACATTCAGGGGTCAATATGAGGCCACATTTGCAGGGTTTCTGTCTTTCTCTGAAAGAAGGCAGACGTGGGAGTCACAAATGCCATCTGGTAAAGAGCCCTGATTAATAGAGCAGTTCACCAACCTGAGCAAAAGCGGAGCAATTATATCAATATGGGCTTTAAAAGATTGTTAACAGTGGCTGATGCTGGTTTTCATGGAGGGGAAGCTCAATTTCAAGATAGCTGATTTGCTCATTTCGCTGTCAATCAAAAAGGGATTAAACCTCAGACAGATCATCCAATCATTATGCAGAAGCTGAGCGTCTGGGCCAGCCGAGGCCAGCCCACTGCTCCATAGACCCCCAGAGACGCTGAGCGTCCGATAGGCGGGACAAAGCCCAGCATTTTTGCTTCGCTATTGAACTCACTGTTTAAAGCACTGTGAAGCTGTGGGAATGAGTGAGAGGAAAGCTGCGGCGTTACCAGTGATAAGAAGTTGATTCTGAACAAAAGTTGAGCGCGTTGTAGCGCATATTTAGTCAATACATGTACACACAACACTATATATTTGATCACTTATTTTTTGACATTTTAGGGGAAGCTGAGCTTCCCTTGCAGTCTTAGAGCAATCGCCACTGATTGTTAAAACCATCTGATCCACACGTTTTACCATTTGAGAAGGAGCAAATAGCCGCTTTGATTTCTGTGATGGTAAAATCAGCATTTCCTGTAGAAACACAATATCGGAGGATAACTACTTCAAATGTGACATGACCTTCCCAAGTTTCAGAGCGCTGCCTAAGCCCCTATAGTTCCAGGTTGTAAAGGTTAAAGGACACGTTCCTGATCCAGTAGGACTGTTACCTTGCATTTAGATATGAAGTAGAAAGACACAAGGTCTGATAAGTGAGATTACATACGACTTGCATCACAACAAGAAAAACAAGGAAAACACTAACCATAAAAGTGCCCCAAAAACAAAAATAAGGCCACGAAAGAGAACAACAACAACTTTGGGCCATCCCAGTAAGCAAAAAGGAGACTGCCGGGTGTAGGAGCACGAAAAGAGGCCAAAGAGGAGCAGAGAAAGAGAAACGATCCATTAAGTCCGACAGCTCTGCATTAAACTCCATAAAACAAAACAGTAGAATCACCCAGGAAATAAATAAGTAGAAACACAAGACCCAGCATATTGGATTGTTTGTAATGACAGAAAAGCAGCAACTATCTAAGAAATCCTTGAATAAATGTTATCAGAAATTTTGCGAAAAAAAAAAACAGCATCACAAAATACCTTGAAAACCACAAAAATAAAAAGCATGATAGAAAAATACAACCACAAACGGTTTTAGAATTGTTTCAACATACCATAGGACTCCTTAAACACAAGGAGATTCAACAGTACTGCTGTATTGTGAGCATGAACTCTGTTTTACCAGGTTATAACTTCAGAGAATCCACAAACTGTTCAGCTTCAGCTGGAGACATAAACGTCTTCTTTATGTTATTATGAACTACCTGGGCCGGATAGCGCAGGCAACAAGTCGCTGTGGCTGCAGCAAGCTTTTTTCTCACGGTGTTAAAGGCCATCCAGCGAGCCAGTACTTCCGCTGTGTAGTCAGGGAAGAGGAGCAGTGGTGCGAGTTGGCGCCCCAAATGCAGCATTAGCCCTTTGCCTTTCTCATGATGTAACTTAGCATTCATGACCCTCAGCCTCTGGCCGCTGGTTTTGACCTCTCCACCTTTACCGGATTAATAAAGTTGTCTCTCCCAAACACATCAAGCAGCAGTGACGAAACAAAATCGGTTAGCCTACCACCCTCAGCACCTTCTTTCACTCCAACAATCCTGATGTTGGCTCAACGAGATCATGCCCTTCATCTGGCCTATTTTGTCATGGAGATCAAAACTGAGCTGTATGACTCCAACTTGACCGGCCGTATTTGGAGTAAGAGAAATGCTGAGTATGACCTGAAGAATGCTCACATTATGGTTTTCTCAAAACAATAAAGTCCTGGATGAGAACATGCTTCGCTCCACTAGAACACTGAAGATGGGTTGTGTATGACCCAAAATGTCTCTTTAAGGAGTAACTAAAGAAGAACATTAAGATCATGGATCTATCAGCCAAGAGATCTGAAGGATTTAGAAAAGATTTAGTGCAAATCACAATCAGAAAGTGACTTCCATGGAAATTACAAGAAAACATTATTTTCTTTCTCTGCGACTTGTTACTAAACAACCCATGGACCAGTATCTGTCCAGGGTCCAGTGGTTATGGGCCTCTGATTTAGAGAATTTATATTGAGAGAAGTGTGCCAAAATCCAAATGTGTTTTAACCTAGTGACCTAATGCAAAAAATGTCATACTGTAGTGCCTGTCCATAAAGGATTGTCCACCAAGTGCCAGACCATGCTTGGCCTGGGATTCAAAGACTGATTCGCTAAATAATATTTTAAACAGTTTTCAAATTGTCCAAAACTTTTTGTCTGTTTTTTTTCTTTTATTTGGTGATAAGATATAATTTTACAATAAATTAAAACAAAAGATAGTTTTTTTCTTTAAGAGAGAGAAGAATTAAAAGAAAAATAGCAGGTAATTCAATAATTATTTACCCTATTGCACATATAATTTAGCTTCAAAGAAACAACAAAAGGAAATGGCTTGAAAATTGCCTTTTTGCAGGACATTTTCGGTCAGGTTGCTACGAAAACATTAGATTGTAGTGTCAGTGTGGTCATCCTCATACATGTCTTCACATCTTGACCTTTACAAATAAAATTAAGAAAAGGTGCATGGAAAAAAATATCCCACAACGTCATTTTATAAATCTTACAACTACTGTATATTAAACTGCAGCTTTAGGGGAAGGTTCTGACGTCAGTCAGTCAGTCATTTTCTACCGCTTATTCCATAGTGGGTCGCGGGGGAGCTGGTGCCTATCTCCAGCAGTCTATGGGCGAGAGGCGGGGTACACCCTGGACAGATCGCCAGTCCATCACAGGGCAACACACAAACAACCACGCACACACTCACTCACACACCTAAGGGCAATTTAGAGTTACCAATCAACTTAACAGGCTGGTCTTTGGACTGTGGGAGGAAGCTGGAGTACCCAGTGAGAACCCACGTGGGTTCTGATGTGCCGTTGCAAATCTTTCTTTCTATTTATTTATGACCTCAAATCACCTGTGGGTTTCCTTTTTATAGTGCGTACGTTGAAAAAAAGACATAATTTAATCAGATGATTTACTATATTCAGAGTAATTGTTAATTATTTTCCCCGCAATGTTATGCCCAGAAGTGCATTTTAATCCATATAGAAGTATATGTTCTTCAAACATGTTTGTGTGAAAGTACGTTCCAGCATTGGCAGGAGGAAATGAGTCATATTTGCCAAAAATATACATCTTTGAAGTCAGAGTTGGCCTAAGGAGCAGTAGTTTTCCTTCAGATGAGTGCAGTCATCTGTGGGTGAGACACAACTGCATGTCTCATTGATATGATCTCAGAGGCAACACAAACAAAACTCTGCATTCCCAATATTTCGCTTTCGCCTCCGGCCTGCGGTTCTGATGAAAGATCAAACCGCAGCTCATTAGACTTTCTGTTTCTGTTGTGCTCAGTTCTAAAGCACCATGTCTATTGACTGTATCTTGATTTCAAGTGTTATCTTTATTAAAAGTTTAATGCAGTAATCAGGATTGCCATTAACGAGTACTCCCAAAAATAAAAGGCAAAGGAGGATGTTTTGCTCTGATCAGCCACCAGGTAAATATGCTAATAGCATTTACAAAGCCTTGCAAAAAAATCATATTAAATCCACAAAATCAGTAAATTCTATTAGAATATGATATGATGGGCCAACAACAAAGACCAAAAGCAGTGCATGATGTTTAGTGGAAGGAAAAAGACAAGTGTTGCATGCATTTCTATTTCAACACCTTTTACTCTGAGACCATACCCCTAACTAACCAATCGTAACTAATCCGGGGCAACCAATTAAAGTCACCAATTAGTAAATAGAATCCTCCAGTGTGTAATTTATTCTAAGTATAAATCCAGCTGTTCTGTGAGGGCCTCAGAGATTTGTTAGAGAACATTACATCATAATAGAGACCAGGGCACACAGCTAACAAGTCAAGAATAAAGTTATGGGGAAGTCTAAAGTAGGTTTAGATTATAAAACATCAACCAAATCCTAGAAATTTTCAAAAGTACTGATTAATTCATCATCTCAAAATGGAAAGAGTGTGACATAGATTCGAACCTACTAAGACATTGCCATCAATCCATACTGACAACCTGGGTTTTTTTTTGATATTTTTTTCAGCACTAGTGGCCTTTATTTTTATTTTTTGACAGTAGGCAGACAGGAAAGAGGGGTAGAGAGAGGGGGAGACATTCGGCAAATGTCGCCGGGCCAGGACTTGAACCCGGGACGGCCGCTTCAAGGACTGTAGCCTCCGTATATGGTCGTGCGCGCTTAATTTAATATTTCTGAGAAGAAGCTTTTTATATTTACTGAAAAAAAGACACTTAAATGTGTTTAAATCCTACCGAGTGTAAAAACGCTCTTTAATTTATTTTTAAATCATATAAAGTAATTAATCAGTTAGTTGAGTTCTAAGTATTAACCTAACTTGCATTATTTGCCTAGTTATACAGTAGTATAAAATGTCTGCACAAACAGCTCATACATTTAAAATTTATGAATTCAAGATCATTCTTTAAGATGCTTTGACACTGTTCTCTGTATTTCCATGAGTGCTAATGCTATAAATAAAACATTTGTTAATTGGGTCCAAATGTCAGGGTTTTGTTTGCTTTGACATCATTGTGTTTGTTTTCTTTATAAGTATAAACTAACCTTCAGAGAAAATAAAATTCAATGCTTTATGCAGTGTGCTCTGTGTGTTCAAATAATTAAACCAAACCATTTTAAGCAGTCAATCATCTGGATGTAACTTTTCATTAGATTTTTTTTTTTATTATACTGTTGAACTTGTCATTGGATGTGTTTTAGTGTTGGTTTATGATATGTAGACCTTTTTAATGCATGTTTTGTCATAATGTTCAGTTTTATTGACTCTGGACGTGGCAACAATCAGAACAGCAAGTTTAACAGTTTATTTGTAATACAAACAAAATGAGACGGAGCCCGGACTGGATCTGCCGGAGGGATCTGGACTGGTACTTCGGTGGAGAGGAGATGTTATTGTTGTTTGGGTGAAGTTATGGAGAGGTGCGCAAAGAAGGGTTGGGGTCAGCTTACTCTTGATGGTTGATGATGGCTTGTTGGAGGAATAAGTCTTCCCCCACAGTGGCTGAGTTTGGCAGGAGGAGTGGCATGGAGATTCACAGTGCTGACATTCTCTGTGTGATCCTTGAGCGGCTGTGCTTCAGCTGAGCACGTGGTGTTGGAGTGTGGACGGGCAGGTGAGCAATGGTTAGGTGTTTCCACGAGGTGACCTCAGAGCTGCGGGACTGGAGGTAGGAATGGAAGGGAGACTCACGGCTTGAGCAGCAGGGAGTTGCTTTCAACACACACCAGAGCATGACATGGAGAACAGGAGCTAAGAAATCTAGGGTCGCAGGGTGATCAGACCTGCGAAACAGGGCAAAAATCTCAATTAGAGCAGGTTAGAGAAATGCAGAGAACTGCAGAACACAGTCAGGTTACTACGCCAGCAGAGACAACAAGCTGACACCTCTCTCTGGGTTCCAGCTCCTTATGAAGCCTCGGTGATTGGGCTCAAATGAGAAACACCTGTAGCAGCTGCACCTGTCAGTCATACCCTGCAGGAGAGAGAAAAGAGCACAAACACAAAACCTGCACGCAGCCACTGTGGATATGACATGTTTTGGATTTTAGTGCTGTCTTGATCTACTGTCATATTGGCCAGGCCCCATGTAAATCGCATTTTAAATGTCAGTGGTTCTTATAAATAAATAAACAAACCCGACCATTTGTGCTGGACAATGTGGACAATGTGTCACCAGTTATGAAAGGGAGTCTAAAAACATAATTAAACATCTGGTGTCTAAAACTAGATCATGATCAAGATCATACCTCAAAATTGATATTTTAAAAATGTATTTTCTTTGAAGGTTTTTTTTTCTCCCATTTTGTCAAGTCCTTTCCCCACTCAAAGTACAGAACTTTTCTGAGTGAAGATGTGAAAGTGACTTGTATTACAAGTAGGGGAGTGACTTGTATTTGGTTAGTGCAACATAATGCTGCGGTTTGCAAAATGCTTCTCATTTAGCTCTCTGTTTTTTCAGCTTTTGCCAGATGTAATTGGTTGTCCTTTTACATCCTTCTTCATTAGAGTAGTTTTCATGATATTTCACTGAAATCTTTTGCAATTGTAATTTGGTGGTTTATTCACAACTCCCTTACTTCACATTGCTAGACTACAAGAAAGTAGTGCAGTTGTGCTGTAATATTAAAAGCACAGACTTTTTGTTAGGATTGTTCTCGGCTTTCCTTAGAGCCAAACGATTGTTGTTGAATCTTGCGATCTGTCCGATTTTGAGATATTTTGAAAATTAAAAGAAATTCAAGTGTAAAACATCATCTCAGTTGGTAGGAAGAGGACTAAGGTGAAAAAGTATTTGGGGGATTTTGGCAAAAATAATGTTATATTAATAAGGACTCTCTGGCCAGGGTGGGAGATGATGGAAGAGGGCTTCAGCAGAATAAAAATAAACAATGTTAAGTGTCCAAATGTATGGAAGCAAATCGTTATCATATTTCATTTTCAGAAATGCTTTTTCATTTTAAGAATGTGGCTGCATTATTTGACCCATAAATAAAATCAGTAATCAATAATCCTATTTGGATTTGCATTTTCTTCTTCAAGACTGCTCATTCCTTCACTAAATTAAAATAAAAATGAAAAAGACATTTGAGATTTATTTTTCAAAATATGCCCCAGCAAATAGATACCAAAATTCAATTTGAAATGTCAGTCAGTCAGTCATTTTCTACCGCTTATTCCATAGTGGGTCACGGGGGAGCTGGTGCCTATCTCCAGCAGTCTATGGGCGAGAGGCGGGGTACACCCTGGACAGGTCGCCAGTCCATCGCAGGGCAACACACAAACAACCATGCACACACTCATTCATACACCTAAGGGCAATTTAGAGTTACCAATTAACCTAACAGGCATGTCTTTGGATTGTGGGAGGAAGCCGGAGTACTCGGTGAGAACCCACGCATGCACAGGGAGAACATGCAAACTCCATGCAGAAAGACCCCAGGCCAGGAATTGAACCCAGGACCTTCTTGCTGCAAGGCAACAGTGCTACCAACTGCACCACTGTGCAGCCCCAATTTGAAATGTAAAATTTGAAAATGAAAAAGCATTTCCAGAAATGCTTTTTCATTTTAAGAATGTGGCTGCATTATTTGACCCATAAATAAAATTAGTAATCAATCATCCTATTTGCATTTTCTTCTTCACGACTGCACATTTTATGCCATAATCAAAAAGAAAACAAAGCAGACATAATTTTTACTGCCCAGAACTCGAAAATGAAAAAGCATTCCGAGCGGCGGGCGCAGAAGAGTGACATCAGCAGTCGCTCTTCCTCAGCTCCCTGCTGACCGAGCTACCCATCTTGTTCGGTAGGGGGCGCTGTGCACGTCTGCATTGCATTACATTGCAAACGTGCTGAGAAATTGATTGAATTGCAGCAGGGCCGAGCTTAATTTGTGGCAGTGGCGGGCAGAACTGGTAGTTCTGGTGGCAGGCTGTGGCATCCTTGTGGCATCCTCATGGCCCGGGACATCCAGCGTGTTTTTAAGCATTTATTTATAATTTTCTGTGAGTGACAATTCAGAATAGCCGCTCGTGCTCTATAATAAACCGGCTGTTTGTGCAATAAATCTTCGTCATCCTTTCAACACGTCACACATACACATAGTGCTATTTATTTTCCATGTCAAGTAAATACAATCACCTTATGTTATGGTTCTAAAGCTGTTTATTAAATAATAATCAATAGTGAAATCATTATTTAAAGGTAATAGGCTATAACAACAATGACATCCCATTTGCCGATAATCAGCATCAGCTTCCACAAAAACAGAGGCAACCGCATTAGCAAGCTTTTACGGCCGGTCTGGCACCTTCTGGCATCCTCGCGGAATCCCCTGCCACCCTGCGGCAGGCTGTGGCAGTTCCGGTGGCAGCTTCGGCGGCAGGTTGTGGCGGAACTGCCACAGCCAATGCAGACGTGCATGGCGTCCCCTACCAAACAAGATGGGTAGCTCGGTCAGCAGGGAGCTGAGGAAAAGCGGCTGCTGACGTCACTCTGCTGCGCCCGCTGCTCGGAATGCTACTTTGCGGGCAGGCCACGAATACGAAAAAGCAATGTCTGCTTTGTTTTCTTTTTGATTATGGCATAAAATGAGCAGTCTTGAAGAAGAAAATGCAAATGCAAATAGGATGATTGATTACTAATTTTATTTAAGGGTCAAATAAAGCAGCCACATTCTTAAAATGAAAAAGCATTTCCAGAAATGCTTTTTCATTTCAAATTGAATTTTGGTATCTATTTGCTGGGGTACATTTTGAAAAATAAATCTCAAATGTCTTTTTCTTTTTCATTTTGATTAAGTGAAAGAATGAACAGTCTTGAAGAAAATTAAAATGCAAATAGGATGAATGATTACTAATTTCATTTATGAGTCAAACAATGCAGCCACATTCTTAAAATGAAAAAGCATTTCTGAAAATGCTTTTTCATTTGAAATATGGTAACAATTTGCTTCCATACAATTGACCCAGTTTTGTTTTGCTAATTTGCATGTCCAGTCGATGGGAATGGGCGCCCCCTTGTGGCATGCACAGTTTAAGCACTAAAAGAAAATGTTACATTCGTTCAGTGTCCGATTTGCAGCTGACGATTTGTCATTGAAGTAAAGGGCCATTTCGACCATTTTCAAGAAACCCGTACTGTACATCTCTAGTAAAAATCATAAATATTTATACAGGTTAAAACCTCAACTGAATAATTCTGCATAGAGATTTCAGATTTAGGGAAACTTTATTCTATGTGCAAAAGCACACAAAAAGACCACTTCCAATGCTTTCTTTTCAAATATGAACTGAAATATTGCCCAGTGATTATGGTTGCTTTAAAATACAGTTTGCTATTGGTGCAACCTTTATCCATCCATTCATCCATCTTATCAGATCAATCCTTCTGAGTTTTTTTTTCCAGAATGGGGGTCTCCAGGAACTGGCCGTTCCTGTTTCTCTGTCGAGCTACAGAACGAAGGATCTCATGCAATACCCACTGCTGGATGTGGTCTGCGACTGATACCTGCATGTAAAGACATGTGGTGTGTCTTACATTTTCTTAAACTTTATCTGCTCCTACTTTAAGTTACTTTATCCAGTGTATCAATCCACCTTTGCTCTCTTTGGTCCACACTGTGATAGATTCTGATTTCAGATGTGTCGAAGTATGTCATTTCCATGCTTGTTCCTGTAATAGATGTGCAGATACACATACTAAAATGTGATTCACTCAATGATGGTGCAGTCTGAACGAGGCGACCTTGTAACTCCTGGGGCTGCTTGACCCAAATTCAGAGTTCCATTTTTCTGTGAAGGGTGCCAGGCAGGCACAGACTGCACAGTAAGAACAGGGTCACACTGTGTGCATCCTTCGTTTAAAGAGGTTACCTCCATAAGGGTACCATACAAACTGATCTCTGATGAGGGTCAATATGTTCCTTTTCGCGGGTGTACAAAAGGTTCACTTTGTTCTTCTCACAGGAAACGTACCTAAATGGTGATAAATTGTTTTCTGCAGACCAAAATCAAATGAAGATTGCTGTGCTTTCTATTCCCAGACCCTTTGCAAATTGTGATAGAAAGAATAAAACATAGCAAACAAAGGGATCAGGAAAACTGGGCTTGTGGTGACACAACTACAGTTTCTCACAAAGGTTTTATCTATCCAAGATTAACTCCCCTCTCATTCATAGTTAACCCATCCTTCTTTTTTTCCCTCCACCCTTCCTCTAGGGATACACCTGTTGCTTGGGTCATGGCATTTAGCTCTCCAAAGCTCTGGGAATTTCCAACAACAAGGAGCAAATATGAGTCAATACTGGTAACTAATCCCGAAACACTACAAGGTAAGATCAAATTACTTCTTGTTTCTTTCATTGGCCTTAGCGTATTTTGTAGATAGTGGTACTCAAATAACATAATCAAACTCAAATGATACCTTGATTTGGTGAAACATTGAAAATGGGTGGTAAATGGACCTTTCAGGTTCAGTTTACGTCAGCTGGAACAGGTTTATTTAGAGCTTTAAATGAGTAAAACAGATATACGTGGCTGTACAAACTGTTCTTTCTCATGGCATTTTAGTGCTGGATGCTCTTTTTATTTTATGGACACTCATATTTAAAAAAGAGAAGTTACAATCACTTTGCAGCTATAATACTGATAATGTATGGACAGCTTTCAAGAGTCTTGAAATTACTTGATTACTTGATTTTTCTTGGAAGTCTGTCGTGGCTCAGTTATGGTGAAACAAGTTTCTTTTTTAGATGTCAAAGCCAAGCTAAAACAAGTAAGTTTTGTTTCACCCTACTTTCAACATTCTATATTTTTTAATTGTCCTTTATTTGTTCATCTGTATCTGTGAGGGATTATAATGCGTTCACATGGAGAAACTGATAAATGAATGTGTCACTCCAACTTTCTAAATGTCATATTGCTCGGTAAAATAGAATGACACAGCATAGTAGTTAAAAAGCCAAGCAACAAAGCTATTTATGTTATATTTTTAAAGAAAGTCAAGAAAAACACAAACGTTTATGTATATCTGAGGACTACAGAAGCAGTTTACATGATTCTGGAGGATACTGTGAACATTTGCAAAAACTTACCAGTTTCACAGACTGTTCAGTTCAAAGTCTGTCTCCCGTTAGCAAATCCCACCTGTTCATCTGGGACATTGACAAACAGGTGTGCTGTTTTCTTTCTGGACTTGTAAGGTATTTTGGGTCATGAAGACTAGAAGTCATGACCTTTCTGTTTCTTGTGGCCTGTTCCAGGATCAGCTGCCTTCCTTGCTTGTAATGACGGCTAGATCTTAATTTAACTCTTTTGAGAAAATTATGCTTTTCTTCTGCACTTTAGGCTAACTAATCTAACAAGTAGCAGATCTCATTTGTGCCGTACAGATGGATGTATTTTTTAAAAAACAGTTTTTCTGTGCCCAGTGGTAAAGGGTTTAGCTCTAGCTGTTATGTGCTTTTAAGAAAATCGTTTCCCTTTTCCTTCTAATGGTACAATTATGCACCTTCCATAATTTACCATTTTAACTTCCAGCAGATGCACTAAACAAAACCCCCGCCATAACGAAATGCTTTTACTCTTCCAAGAAAGGAAATCCTTAGAGTCCTGAGTAAACAAAGGCACAGACAGATATGTCAGTAAGCCCTCTGAAACACTGGAACAAGCTGAAATGCACATAGTTTTTTAAAATTAGTGTTGTCCACACTTCTTATCAACATTTTTAAAGAAAGACTAGGAAGTCTTGGTATGTGTCCTTACATTCAAACTTACACCTATCAGTGTCAATGTCTCATGTATTAGCACATTAAAAAACAAACAAAATAAAATGACCAAAAAGCTTTTACAGTTTAGCAAACTATAAATATACAAAATAAATCAATAGGTAAAACATACTAAAAGACAAAAATGAGGCCAAATAAGTCAAATAGAACTCATAGAAAATTTGGGGTGTGGCACACTATGCTAAAGTCGAAAGCCACAGTGAATAAATGAAGGTTTTACCCACATATTTAAATAAATCTATGGTCTCAGCTGTGTTGATATGCAGTAGTAAGCTAGTCCTCAATTAGACCAACATACAGCGGATTACAGTAATCTACATGATGTGTGATAATAGCATAAACAGACCTCACAGGATTTTTTTAAAGAAAGACAGGGCTCGATTTCAGCATTAACTCTGATGGTACTTTCCCACCAAGATAGACCAGGGGGGCCTGGTTAGGTTTGCTTTTAAACTGCACCGTCGAAAGTATATCAGACTGCTTGGACAATTTCATGCAGTTACAACAGCTGATTCTTTGTTGCACAACGACAAGAAGCTGCCCAGAATGAGCAGCAATTGAGGATGGCAAACTATTTTAACACTGAATCAAAAACGCACCTGCCTCTAATTTCAATTTGAATTACAAATCTAATTGAAACGAAAGTTTCTCCCAGTAATAATTTAAATATAGCTATTGACAATGTTCATTCTAAATACGTATAGTGTAATTGTGGACTAGTGCAGATGCAAATCCAATATACATGAATGAAAACTGTGACATCATTTGTCCTAGAGACAATTACTTTTGAGATTGCTGAAACGTTCATTGCGGATAGGAAGAATAGAATTCTGAATATCTAAAATCTAAATTTGTACAAAGTCAAAGTGATTTATGGATATTTGGTTTCAATTTTCTTCTTTGGCATTTAATGATTAAATGAACTGTCCTTACATCAGTGGTGCAGCATGCTAACACCATGGTCCGTTGTAATGAGCTGAATGCAGCTGTACAGTAAAAAAGATGGGGAGGGACAGACTACCACTTTATGGAGATGCAGAGCAAAAATTTAAAGATTTTCAGGACACATACACATCAGTAAATCATATGTATACCAGATTTCACTTCCTCTGTTTGAATCAGTGGACAGTCTGTTTGCATTTCCGCTGTTAGCGAACTTTACAGGTATTCACTGTTTTAGGTGGACTAGAGGTTGCATGGTTGGTCTGCACCAGGGTTCAGATGAGGTTTCACAGCTGCCTAAATGAAGTGACAAACTTTGGTTCATAAATAACAGTCCAAACAGTTTATTCATGACCTGGAGGTTCAGTAGCTGTAGTGGAGGATTTCTGCTAAATAACTGAACTGACATTTGCAGTAAGCCTAGAGATCGTGAGCATTACAATCAAAAGAAACATTGTACTTCAGAAAAATACACCCTAGAAGCAACATGATAAGAGGATGTTATGGTTTATGGTATAAAGTGTTTCCAAAAAGTCAAAAAGCCATAAAAAAGTAATTTCACGACATCTATCATGAAAACCAAAACATTTTTATCTGACTCATTTATCCAGTTGATCTAAATAATTTTCTCCGAAGGGGGAAAAATTAGTAAAAACTGATGATATTATTGTAGATGTTGATTTTGTGTGTGTGTGTGTGTGTGTGTGTGTGTGTGTATCTGTGCTTAAGGCCTCCAGCCTAAGAGCTGTAGATGTGTCAGATTAATTGCATACTTGTTTATCCACACTCTTCCTCATTTTCTCTTTTTTGAAGCCACGGATGTGCAAAATGCTGTCAACATACTTTTTTAAAAAATGGCATTGCTTTATCTACACAACCTAATCTGAATGTATTAGTCTTATGGCTTTTAAGCAATAACCATCAATATTACCTTCAGTTTACAACAAACATCTTTTCATGGGGAATGATTACCTAGTATAAAACAAAGCTTTACTTTTGTCCTCTTATACTTCAGGGGTTTGCATAGCCACATATAATCCTATTAAACCAGGTAAGTGTTTCTGTAGAGAAAGATGTGCGTAGCTTTTACTATACCTGGATGAACATTTCAGCGTTCAGCCATGCTCAGGATTTTGCTCCATTGGTAATAATACCCTACAAGGAGGCAGGTGAGAAGAAGGTCATGATACTGCTGCAGTTGAGTCATGATGCCATCTGGATCAATGTATCTTGTCAGTTAAAATTACCACTTTCAGTTGGCAGTGTCATCATCACACCCTGTTTGGTTTTAACTTGTTCAAGTAGATTAGTGAATACTTTTTAGGAGAAAGTCTTGTGTTTTATGTACAAGCTCAGTTCTTGTACATAGAAGTGGTTTCTTTCTTTCTTTCTTTCTTTCTTTCTTTCTTTCTTTCTTTCTTTCTTTCTTTCTTTCTGTGGTCTTGTTAAGAGCCAGGATTTCTGCTTCTTGAATATACGTCCTCAAATAGCTGTTAAAGTTAAAGAAACATGACACCTAGTGGTTCTGAGTGTAAACTGCAAGAACTTCGTTTAAAAGTGAATGTATGTACTTTGATCGATTTTAGCTAGATAATCCAGTTAATAATATAAGATACCAGAGCTGCATGAAATATAGTGTAAGTGTTCCACAGATTTTGAAGTGTGTATACCATATTTACTTTGTGTAATAGATAAACACAAAGGAGCACATAATTTTGAGGTGGACATTATTTAAAAAAAACTTTTGCAAATAAGAATCTGAAAAGCGCCAATTGCCTTCAGGCATCGCCTAATAATAGAGTCCAGACAAGTCAGGGATAAAATTGAGAAGACATTAAATGCAGGGTTAAAACATCATGCTGATTACTGTTCAGTCTATTACCTAAAAATGTAAAGATCATGGCACAATTTCAAACCTACCAAGACATGGTGGTCTAGGAGAGCATCAAGCAGAAACAGCCAAGAAACCCATGGCTACTCTGGAGGCGCACCAGAGATCTACAGCTCAAATAGTTTCCTATCTGTTGATAGGACAGCTCCGCAACAAAACCAGCGCCTATTAGACCTTCTGTCTCCCTTTGTCAGAATGATTCACTTAAGAGGTGGTGTTTTAGCTGAGAAAAGTTGTTTAGGTTAAATAATCTAAATATTGTTTATTCATGTTTTGCTTTGTTTGTAGTGTGAAAGCTAAGCTATAGTGGTTTGTAAAAGTATTCATACCCCTTGAACCTTTCCACATATTGTCACATTACAACAGCAAACATAATATTCCATATTTCATTGGAATTTTATGTTGATTTCTTTTTTTTTTTTTTACAAATAAAAAACTGAAAAGTGCAGTGTGCAAAAGTATTCAGCCCCCTTTATTCTGAATGCAATTGCCTTCAGAAGTTGCCTGATGATTGCCAATGAGTAAAATACAGTCCACCTGTGTGTAATCTAATTTCAGTACAAATACAGCTGCTCTGTGATGGCCTCAGAGTTTTGTTAAGAGAATATTGGGGAGCGAACAGCATCATGAAGTCCAAGGTACACACCAGACAGGTCAGGTATACAGTTGTGGAGAAGTTTATAGCAGGCTTAGGCTACAAAAAAATGTCCCAAGCTCTGAACATCTCATGGAGTACTGTTCAATCCATCATCCGGAAATGGAAAGAGAAATGGAAAGAGTCTCTTCAGCAGGGACAGGGAAGGTGGTCACAATTGATGGGAAGATGGATGGAGCCAAACCCCTAACCCTAACGGCGGGCTCAAACTGAATGAGATGCAGATGTGGTGCAGATGCAGTGCAGATGCAGTGCAAATGCAGTGCGGTCGTGCTGCAGAAAGCCACTCACACTGTGTTGCGGCCAGCCTGGCCCAGCTACTGATGTGGAAACGACGCTCCCGAGACCAGAGGTTTATGTGGGTTCACGTGCTTTCTGGGAGTTCACGTGAGAACTAGCCCAAACATTTGGCAAATCTCTCATAAACAAAGCCTGTATTTGGCCGTATTTTGGCCCCCTCCTCACCGGTTATGAAATAATGTTCATGATTCGGAGCATGCAGGCAAAACAAAAGAGAAAAATCCCTGTCTGCTCCTTTCTGTTGCTATCCCACTAAATGAGTATAAACATCTATGGATTTCGTTTTCTATGGCAAAACTTGTTATCACGCATAACTATTCTTTTTCATCCTCAAATAGCGCCTTGTACCCTCGTTTTTCTGTTTTTTGTTGTTTTGTTTACACTAGTCAAGTTAGCATATGATTGATTGATTTTATTATGAAATTCACCTGAACTCTCTCCTGTCTGGCTTTCTGTTTGGCGGCTAAAGTTCATGAGCTCGATGCAGAAGCCGCTGTGGCACCCGGCCAAACTTCCTTCTTGCGGAAACAGTTCGTTGAGCCGCACGGCCTCGGTAACTGCAACCGCACTACACCCTGGCTGATGTGAGTGTACACAATGATTTTAATGATTTGAGTTCCTTGCGACGCCCGCATCGTAGCTCCACCGGAACTGCACCGCGTTCAGTGTGAGCCCAGAGTATCCCCTAACCAATCCGATGCAAAGAGGATTCGCAGGAATAGAAGGCGGAGGCCTTGAAGACCCAATGTCTGGATGCTTAAACTGTCTACAGGGATGTAGAATGTCACCTCGCTGGGGGGAAAAGAGCCTGAGCGTGTGCGGAATGTCGAGAGAAATTAGCTAGAAATAGTTGGGCTCTGCAGGGGTTTAGTCTCTAACTTTATCACCATGGAATAAATTATGCCCCTGTTGTTCAAAGGAGTGTCCCACTGTATTGTCAATCCACTGTTGTTGCTTTGTGGCTAGTTACAAAATCTCCTGCATCCATAACCACAAACCATAGAAAGCAGAAACACAGGGACAACAGAAATGAAGGCAATAACTCTTTGCCTAGTTTTATATGAGCATGTGTGCGAAGGAATGCAAAAATTCAAATACAAAGATATGTTTAAAAGAATGACAGATGCTAATTCAGGATGACAAGTTATCTGAGACAAGGGCCATAGAAACTGTCTCGGTTTTGTACCAGAAGTCAGCAGGAAGAAGGTGAAAAACTTGGATGTGGTAACGGTGCATAGCCACAGAAGATAATTTTAAACTTTGTCCAGTTAAAGCTTCAATTGCCAAGTAATAAATCAGACTAGATCCTATAAATTAGCTCTGCTTACAGGAGGCCATTCTCAAACAGCTGCTTCTGGACACTGACCCAGATATGCTTTTGTTTGCTGGCTTTCTTTGGTTTATATTTAGGCTCATCGCTGTTTATTGTACTCTCATGTTCTGTAAATTTTTATTACTTACTCTGTCTGTGTGCATGCATTTATTGGAAAAGTACTTTTTGCATAATACTAAAAAAGTACCATAAAATTATTACTGATTTTATCATTTAACAAAATGCAATGGGCAGGAATAAATTAGAGCAAAATCTTTCAGTTGAGACTTAAAATGGGATCAGTTTTAGGGAAAATAAGTCAACTTTCAGAAGGGTATAATTAGACCAAATGCAGTTCAAACAAAATGAACAAACAATGAGACAACAGTTGGGAAACTCCAAACTCAGAACAGTTAAAGGGAAACGTTCCCAAGAGATGAAGAGGAGCCAACTGATGAGACAGATACTGGCAAAGACGGGGAAAAAGAGGGGTGTGGATAGCTGACAGTTCAGATTTGTACTCACTTGTGGTGACTCTGTGGTCTTTTAATAAAGCTAAGATATTGTCCCATTGTCTCTGTGTTTCTCAACAACATTAATGCCACTGTTTACGCACATGTCAAGTTCTTTAAATTCCGCTTTATTAAAAGGTGAAATAAAATAAACTCTCCAGTTGCCCCCCCTAATGGCCAGTTTTCTCTTCTCCTTTTGCATCTGGCAGCAACCCATCGCCCCAACCTCAGTGAACTACAATGTGTTTACTCTTGACTGATCCCATGTGACAAAAAGCATGGAGACATCCCCTCCAGGCTGCCTCTTTCTCTCACACACCTGTTGTCCTCAGATTAACCTGAAACAACACTGTGTGTGTATGCAGCGGTTTGACTCAGCTGCATGCAGGCTTCTCTCTGTTTCCCATGGCCTGTGGCAACAGGCACTGTTTTCAGATAAAGCTCTCCCCAAACACCACTGGGTCAACAGCATGGCTGACCCGAACATTTAAAGTTGAAGATTAACCATTGAATGGTGTCTTGGTGTAGTATTTGAAGGCATTCTTGCCACTGCTTCAGTCCAGACTTTATGAAAAAACAAAATACTCTATTTTGATATAGATTTAATTTGATAAAGACGTTTAGTTTAGTTTTGATTGGCATTAATGACATGATCAGAATGTCTTGAAAGCCCAAAACAATCAATTAATAAAATAATTAAGTTTCCACAATAGAATTAGTTGATGAGACCCTAGAGTTGAGACCAGAAATGTACATACACTGCATAAAAGTTACATTTGTCTTCCTGTCTGACATTAAATATGACTAAACCTTTACTAGTTTTTGGTCAGTTAGGATTAGCAAAAATATTTCCATTTGTTAAATGCCAGAATAATGAAAAAGAGCAATTTTGAGATTTTGGTTTTTTTTATATCTTAAAATCACAAGTTTACATGCATCTCCTCATGGTAGATTTCCTTCTAAAACTGTATGATTTGGGTCAAATGCTTTGAGTATCCTTTCACAAGCTTCTCACAATAGTTAGCTGGAATTTTGGCCCATTCCTCCAGAAAGAACTAGTGTAGCTAAGTCACGTTTGTAGCCACTTTGTCATTAATTTGTCAGTATGCTTAGGGTCACTGTCCATTTAGAAAACCCATTTGTTTGGAAGAGTTCAATCGCTGGCTGATGTCTTGAGATGTTGTTTTATTCTTTTGACATAATGTTCTTTCCTCACTATGCCATCCATTTTGTGAAGTGCACTAGTTCCTCCTGCAGTGAAACACCCATGCAACATGATACTTCCATCCTTGCACTGAACAGTTCAGATGGTTTTCTCAGGTTTGCAAGCTTCTTGCTTTTTCCTACAAATATTATAATGGTGATTATGGACAAACACTTGAATTTTGCTTTTCATCAGTCTTATGAAGACATGTCCTGTGCATTTGCAAATAGTAATTGGTTTTTTATGTTGCTTTTAAAGATATGGCTTCTTCCACTCTGAGTGGCTTTTCAGGCCATGTTGGAACAAGACTCGCATCACTGTGGATAATGACGTTCTTTTAACAGCTTCAACCAACATCTTCACAAGGTCTTTTGCTTTTCTTCTGAAGTTGAGTAGGCACATTTTTTAAATTTTATTATTTTTGGAGCTAACCACCAATAGAATCAGTTATTAACTCTTTAGTAAGCAAACTGATCTAGCCTTTGATGTTTAAATTAAAAAAAACATAAACATACAAATAACATGAAAACTAACAATACCTGAAGAGAAATTTCTCTGACTGGGCCTGAACGTTTAGAGCATTACCTGAATAAAGGTTTAAACTTATTAAGGTCTCTCTCTCAGGAGTTAAAAGAAAGACCTTGGACCATTACTTAGAAACTAATATTTAGATTTAGTTAGACAGCAGGGCATTTGCATCCTGGAAAGGCCACAAGTACACTGGTTCGAATCCCACAGCTTGCCATTCTTGGTCCCTGAGCAAGACCCTTAGCCCCAGAATGCTCCCTTCACGCCGCTCAATGGCAGCCCACTGCTCCCTAAGGGATAGGTTAAATGCAGAGGACAGTTTCTTCATTGTGAGATCAATGAACTCTATATTATGTTATTATTATTGTTATTATAAGTAGATGGAGTACATTGCGGGTCCGACTCATAGCTGCCATTGCTGGCCATGCAGTTCTCAAAGTCAGTCCTCATTTTGGGTTTGGGTGTGTGGGTATTATCCCTGTTCAATTAGGTGATTATTCAACTGAAGGTCACTTAAACTAGACAGCTGCAGTTTAACGAGGGTATCTGGATGTCTTGGACCATAAGCGAGTACACACACATGTGCATCACACACACCTCATGTCTTTCTAGGACTTTGCATTGACTTCATTCATTTTCTATTCATTTCTACGGTCTAACCCTGACCCTAACCCAAAACCTAACCATTACCAGTACACACCTAACGTTAAACTTTAAAACTAAGGTTAAACTTAACTCCTAAACCTAATCCCTAACCCAAAAACAGCACTTTTTCATATGGGGCCCAGGTGTTTGTTTATTCAATATTCAGAAAACAATTTGCTTGTTACCTGTTTAGTTACTTTTCAGGTTTTAAATTAAGCACAAGTTACAACAGTGTTTAAAGTGTCTAAAAGTGATCTCAATGTTGCCCAGTTTTAGAGTAAAAACCTTTTAGTTCATGTTTGTAGCTCAGTTGGTTTCTTTCTTTTGAGTCTAACTGCAAACCCCAGCACCAAAACCCAGCAGTATAGAAAGGAACCCTATAAAAAGCAAATGAAGGGAGAAAACCATATGGCCTAATCTATTATGTATCATTAATTAATTGTATAGTTTTTAATGCCTTGTTTTTCGTATTTTTAAAACAACATTTCATTTACTAGTCTTTGGGTGCTGTTGTGAATTTAGAACTCGCTTACTACTCAGAACAACCACCAGCTGTGACGAGCTGAGGCTATAGCCTTGCTCTGTTGCTGAAAAATCAACCAAAAACACATGCAACTGGCTAGCCTTGATGCTTTAGCTGACTGCCTAGTGGGGTCACATATGGTCTCATATATGTGAAAAACCACACTGCTACAGCATAAACAGTCCACAATGTATTTTCAATGAATGTATTTGTAAGACTGTCTCTAAACAAGGATCATGTCTGGAACAAAGTTACCGATTCAATGTGTTTTTTATGTAACATTTCTCTGCTTCAGAGTGTCTAGAGATGATTTATATCAGTATCAGATGTTAAGCGGTGACACAGACAGATTAGGCCCTAATAGTTGTCATTGGCATTAAAGCACATTATTTCCAAATGTGAATTCTTGGATATAAAAACACAGATGGTATTATCTCAATCGTGAAAATATTGTCTCAGGGTTTCTGTAAGATATGTTTAGTAAACTACAGCTCACTGTAAAAAGGATGGATATATGTCCCAGTATGATCTTTTCACAGTGAAATGTGATGCTTCATTTTAAAATGTAGCTAAAATGTGACAGCGGTTTAAAGTAATGGAAGGGTCCCCACCCTGTCTTTTATTAACGATGAAGATGGAGCGGGATGTGTAGAGCTACTACTGTATGAATAAAAATTCAACAAACACACAGGAATACAAAGTGGCCCTTGAATGCAAATTAAAGTCAAGCACAGACAACAACAAACATGCCCAGAATCCTACTGACATCTGGAATGTAGCTAAATGTGCATTCTTTTGACCAAACGCTTATATTTTCTTAAGTACCTCACAGTGTGACACTACTCTAAACATGTTTCTAATCCAACTTTAGAGGATCCATACATTTCTCACAAAAAAACACATCTATGAAGTGTACAGATTTGAAATCCAAGACATTTATTACTTATGTTTAGCAAAAGAACACACGTTTCACATGCCAAGCCTTAGTTCCCTTTAATTCTGACATGAAAAGGTCAAGCAGGAAATGATGTCAGTCACAGCTTCAGATTGCCAGACGCTGATAAGGTTGCTCTTCCTGGGAAAGAGACACATGCGAAAGATAAAACCCCTTTTGTCCTCTACTGCATTCTGTCATCTTTTCCCATCAAGATATGTAAAAAGCTACCCAGATATTCCTCAATGTGGCACAAAAGTTCATATAAATGTCACAGAGACTCTTATCTAGCACCCTATGTGAGGTATTCCAAAATTAAGATACTTAAAGCAAAAGCAAAAACCCCAAAACTGGCAAAACTCCAATATTAGCAGAACCTCATGATGGGAGGGCCAAAACTAGCATAGCTACATAATTAGCACAATAAGCAGAACTCCAGGACTAGTCAGCATAAACACCATAATCTTCAAAACTATCATAACTCCATAATTTGCATACCTCCCAGGAACACACACTTTCTGCTATGTAAACAACTTGTAGCACCTTAAATTAATTAACATAGGCCTAAAGACTTGTGGTCATCTAATTGATCCATAAATTAATTCTGGGGGTAGATTGCCAGGAGGCAGGTTAGAGCTTTCCCAGACTTTTAATGGCAGCTGCTATAAGCATGCACAGTGTGAGTCATTTTTTATTGACTGTCAAGACACTCATTGTTGTCTCTTAGTCTGCATGGGAGCACAAGTGGGTAAGCACTGGTTTGAAGTAAATCCTTGAAGGGGTCCGAATTACTGTTTCCCCGGGGATCTCCTTCTCATCAGGAAGGAATTGGACATGGAGTGAAGATGTGTAGATGGAGCACTTAGGTTTTCAGCTGTCTGGATTTGTGCACATAAGTGTTTATGAAGGGTTTATGTGTTTATGTCTGTGTTTAATAAATTGCAGAACATGCAGAAACCGGTAAGGGTGTGTGCGGCAGATTTCCGGTCTGGCCTTATTTCCGGTACTCTTGATGCTTAATCTCTGTGTACATTTCTCTGTCTCAGTTTTGTCTGGAGGACAGTGTGTGTGTTTCTTATGTGCTCTCCTAACCCTACATCCACTGACTCATGAAGCAAAGATCTTACCCTGCTGGGTTACACGGACAGCCCATCTGGATTTCATGTACATGGGCAGAGAAGTGTGTGTGTGTGTGTGTGTGTGTGTGTGTGTGTGTGTGTGTGTGTGTGTGCGTGTGTGTGTGTGTGTGTGTGTGTGTGTGTGTGTGTGTGTGTGTCTCCCCTTCAGCTGTGACCAGATGAAGAAGAGACTGTCTGCATTGTTCTGGACTTTGACAATGAGCCCACAATTTGCTAATCGCTGATATATAATATTCAGTATTCAAATGCCTCACACAATTAAACAAGAGTAAGCAAGAGTCATATAACTATTCCACCCAAGTTATTTGAGAAGCTGAAAGAGATGCTTTGGTTTCCCATACCAGTTCTACAAAGTCAGGTACACACAAGACAACGCTCAATTGAATGGATTATGTACCGGTTAGAAAGCAAAGAGAAGCAGACCGAATGTGCAGGAAGAAGGACCAGGCTGCCCAATGGATCAATACAATCGGCTGGACTTCAAAAGACAGAAAATATTTTAGTTTGTTTGCAGCTGGCATTATAAACTCAATTTTACTGCATTGTATTATGACTGAACTGGAATGTGTTTAGTTGAATTTGAATCTCTCCATATGAATAGATTGATTTCATTTGATGAATTTCTGTACAGTATATAAATTGGATATGTTTGTCTTCTGAAGTGCCTTAAGATGACATTTGCTGTACATTGGTGCTATATAGTAAACTGACACAACATAACATGCTGTTTTTAATCATAGTTTTATCATAGTTTATGTAAAGTTTTTTATGTTTTATTTTATGGCTGGTCTTACCTCTGTTTATGTATCTTAGTTATTTTACATTTTACATCTTGGTATGATATTCTTTATCTGAAATCCTGTGTAAGTTTTACACCAGATGTTACGAGGTGTACAGCTTCCACAAAGTTCAACCTTTGTCTTGTTAGTCCACACAATATTTTCAAAAAAATGTTGGGACCATCAAGAAGTTTTCTGGGAAACGTGAGGTGGATATTTGTGTTCCTTTTTGTTTGACCTTGGAACTCTCCTATGGAGGCCAGTTTTCCCAATCTCTTTCTTATTGTTAAATCATGAACATTGACCTTAACAAAGGCACATGAGAACTGCTGTGCTTTAGGTGAGTTTAGGTGACTAGCTGAGTTTTTTTTTTAGCTTTTGGAGTAGTTTTGGTGCTTCTTTGGAGGTTCACACCTGTTCCATGTTTATGTTTGTGGTAAATGGCTCTTAGTGTGGCTCCCTGGATTCCTAACGCCTTACAAATGGCTTTGTAAACGTTTCCGAACTGATAGATGTCAATGATTATAATTCATCAGCTCAAATTTATTTAGATCGGGGCATTATATATTGCTTTTTTCAATCTTTTAGCCTACTTTGTGTTGTCAGACAGATTATATTTATGTGATTTCTTGATTCTACAGTTGAGACAGTAATTAGGCCTGGATATGGCTGGTAAAAGTGAGCAAGAAAAATGTGTTTATCACAGTTGTCAATAATATTTTCACAAAGGGCCAAGTTGATTTGGATAGCTTTATTTCCATTAATAAATGAAAACATAATTTTAAAGTTGCTTTTTATATTTTTGTATCCAACATAACTTTGTTTGATAGTAACATTTGTTTGACAATTTAAAAAGTTTTAAGTGTGACAAAAAAGAAAGCAAAAACTGAAGACAGAAATAATCCTTATAATTTCAAATACGTTTCCACCTTACTGTACATTTTATAACTCTCGACACATCACTGTGATTGTCTCAGTCATAGCATGACATTGAATTCACATGTATGACTTTGAATGACCATGGCAATTTACTGCCCCTGTTTATGACATAATGAAAGGAAGAAAGGATATACTAAAGAACATCTCAGTGACATGGAAATAAAACTGTGTAGCTCGTGTCCAGAATGTCAGTTTTAAGGTTTAGGGTAAAAGACATGTTAGCATAGCTTTCTATTTGAAAAACAAAATGTCAGGAATGTAGAGTAGTTTCTGCAGAGTGTGAAATGACTCAGAGGTTTGAGGGACGCTTTCTTTTAAAACTTCCAGCTGAAACTTTACCTGAACATTTGATTAAATAAAAATGTTATGTTTCCTCTGATTTCTGGCAGAAGGTATTCATGGATTTCCATGTAATTTCTGGAATTCGAATGGATAAACAGTCAGAGGAGGCCAGCTGTTAACTAATCGCAAGAGTCACATGCATTCTCTCCGCTTCATCCCAAAGAAATAAATGTAGTCTGTCAACCTTTTCCCACATGGGAAAGGTTGACAGACTAATGGAATGCCACAATAATGAATTCTTCTTCCTGCAACGGCAGCAGGTCCAGCCTGGATTTCATTCTCTACACAGTGTCTGCTTTCATTTTCAAATCTAATGTAATCTGCAGCCCATGGGGTGTACACTTTCCTCTGATCTTATGAAGTATGATGGCAGTCCTTGGCTTAGACCTCTGCAGGGAACCCCTCTGTTGTCTCTCCCTTTGACGCTAGGCTAACGCAGTCTGCCGGAAGACAAATGCTGAAGAGAGGAAATGAGAGAGCCTCGAGCAGACAGTGGAAGTCTATGAAGTAGAAGAGAGAGAAGAAAGACTGAATTAGCCTTCTAAAAACTCTCAGTGAGTAAAAAACAAAGAAAAGGGGCCAAAAATGAGGGGTGGGATTTCTGCAAATCTGGGCCAAAAGAGTGACCTTCCTTTAAAGTGAGTTCATGCATGTGGATGTTTGAGTGCAAGGCAGAATAGGATATGGCATGCAGTAACAGACAGAGCACAGTAAGTGTGTTTCTTTAAATGCTTTGTGTTTGGGATTGTGTCATATTTTGTCTGTGAGTGTGTGATCAAGCCTGTGTGTTGGAGAGAGAGCAAAGAAACTCTGAAAAGCCTACAGGGGGATTTTCCTCTGAAAGGGAGCGCTTTTCTCCTCCCCCTCCCTGGACTCCTTCCCTCCTTTCCTCCTCTCACCCCCGACACTCAGAGAAGCTGGGGAAACAAAATAAAATTGAAAGACGAGTTGGAGGATCAACAGGCAGCTCAGCAATGCGCGTCTCTCTCTGCCACAAACTCAAAGTGCTTGAAGAATGGGACTGACTTTTCTTTTTCTTCAGGAAGCCTTTTCTGGCGATATGCTAAAACATGGCAGGTCCCTAAGCACATAGCCAAGTTGAGCTGTATGAAGAGGATTATTAAGATCCAAGAATGAAGACATTTTCTGCCTGATATAGGGGGATCTCCAATCATCATGGTAAAGTAGTATGTAACTTTGCCTCTTGTTTGTCCTTCCTGTCCATTGGTATTTTCTGGTTAAAGGTTAAAGTGTGCAAGCGGTCCACTGACCCATTAACTCAGAGCTTGTGTTTGCGTTGGATAAGTCTGCGGTTTTACGAACCATTTGTGGGAAGTTTAGCCATGAAGTAACCATGAGTTGTTTGCGCACAACCCCCCCCCCCTCATCCCCAATAAAGTAAATCATAATGAATACTTTTACTATTTGCATTTTTTACATAGGTTGCAATATTATCCACTGAAGTGTACAACTTTATCTTACTTACTCTCTAGGTAGTCTGCACAGTAACCACACTTCACAAAGTGAAGCTTTTTTTGTTTTCCGAGCACAATTGGTGGGACAGCTCACAACATCTGAAGCTTTTCAAGTGTTTGCCCACCGAGGAAGATAGAATGAAGAACATTATCTTTTGTGTTAAACATTATATTCATTTGAATTATGTCTTAATACAGAAACCATAGGAAGTGAGGTATTTTTAATACCTGATTTGGGCATTTACATGTGTACATAGCAGATTATACAGTTCAGCATGTGGCTCTTGAAATGTTCAAACCTCTCTAGGCCGGCCTGTCAAGGGGGTACCCTGCCTCTCCCCAATGACCGCTGGCACCAGCACCCCAGCGATCATACACGGACAGGCGTGTATAGACAATGGATGGGTGGATGAAACCTCTCTAAGCTTTTTATGACTGGTTAGGACTGGTTTAATTCCAGTCCTTGCACAGTTAATTTAACAATAACAGGTGATCCACTCGATGGGAACAAGATATTTTTCAACATTTTTTATAATACCCTGTGGTGTTATAAAAAATGTTGAAAAATATCTTGTTATATCTTGAAGTCTTGTTTTTATTTTTACACAAGATGTGTAGAGGACACAGCAAACATGTGGATGAAACACATCTGGTCTGGTCAGAGACAAAAATTTGACTTTCTTGGGAAGATGCAAAGTACTGTATGGAGAAAAAATAGTGCACATCATTATTAACATCTACTATGAAATATGGTGGTGGCAGTGTCATACTTTGCAAAAGACAAAGGGAGGAGACTGGGACAAAGGTTCAACTTCCAAACAGGACAGTAAAAATCTGTGAAAAGACCTAAAACATTGCTGTTCATGGACCATTCCCAACCAGTCGGACTGAGCTTGACCTATTTTGCAACCAGGGCTGCACGGTGGCACAGTTGGTAGCACCTTGCAGCAAGAAGGTCCTGGGTTCGACTCCTGGCCGGGGTCTTTCTGCATGGAGTTTGCATGTTCTCCTCGTGCATGCGTGGGTTCTCACCAGGTAATCCGGCTTCTTCCCACAGTCTCAGCGAGTATGAATGAGTGTGTGCATGGTTGTTAGTGTGTTGCCCTGCGATGGACTGGTGACCTGTCCAGGGTGTACCCCGCCTCTCGCCCATAGACTGCTGGAGATGGGCACCAGCTTCCCCGCGACCCACTATGGAATAAGTGGTAGAAAATGACTGACTGACTGAAAAACAATTAGCAACCATTCAATATCCAGACATACAAATCGCATAGAGACATACAACAAACGACTTTTAACTATAACCAGAGCGAGAGGTAGTTTAGAATTGAGTCAGGAGGGCTGAAACAGACATCACACTTTCCATATTTTACTTGTAAGAAATGTTGAAAACCATGTATCCTTTCCCTTTACCTTCACAGTTATGAAGTACTTTGAGCTGATTTACAAATCCTACCAAAATATGTTGACCTTTGTGGTTTTTAGGTGACAAAATGTAAAAAGGTTCAAGAGATACATTTTTGCGAGCCCCTATAACTATAATTAAGTAACTTTCTCTTCTGAACATAATATCTGTGTCGATATATCTTAGTCAAAATCTCTATCAGAAAGATTCAGTAAAAGTCTAGACTGTGATTCAAGTTTCTTTCTATAGCGGCATAGTTGTTTTAACCAGCTTTTACAGCCATAGCTGTTTGTTTTACTTAAAACATGAGTGATGTTTTCCTTCATGACCACCCTGAATTACAATCATTTTAACCTACAGAATCTAAATCATCTGATTACTGCACTGTGTATGAGCAGGAGTTTCTATGTTGGGTAAACACTTAGCGACAGAACAAAACCCAGATCCCTGTCTCACTGGTGTGCACTGCATTTACATTTAGTTACAGTTTGACATCCATAAACACAGTCATTCATTGACGAGTCTAGTATGGTCAAGAACTTTTCTCAGCAGACCTTAGAGTTGCATGATTCTTTCTAGGATGCAGAAAATAAAGATTAAGTGCAGTTCAGATAATCCCTTCTGTTGCCAAATTTAGACTTCATTTAAATGTTTTCAAAAATTAAATCGTATTAACTTTTTGTGTTTCCATATGGCTAAATATGCTTAGCTTAAAAGTTATAAAGTTAATAAATTCAAGTCACGTTTGTTTGCACATAAATAAAGGAGCGATGAATGCCCAATCCCTACTTTGAACTAGAATTCCCTCAACTCCTATGTAATGGCATTCCCAGATCCAAACTACAACTTCCAAAACAAATGGTACACAGCATAATGGTGTTCACCAACCCTACAAAAAAGCCCAGATATCACTGGCTAAATGTTTTACCAGGATAACGTCCACATGCTAGGTTAAGCTATCTGTTGTTGGTTTTCTCTAATAATTTACTATTGTTCAAAAAACAGTTTAGAGTCAATGAACAGTTCTACCATTCTACACAATCGGCTTAAAATGTATCAATAATAAAAAAAGAGCCTGATATTTGCACTAGGCTACTACCTACCCTATATGACTGGTAGGTTTTTCACGCCAGTTAGATATGCTTATTCATTATTCCTTCATGTTGGGCCATCAATTGCTGTGAGAAAAATATCCAAAAGGGAGTTTGACGTACCTGTGTATTTTCTAACCTGCATGGTATGACACATTCACAGCTGCAATCCTTTCTCATAAGACAGCTGTTACTAAATTCCTGCTTTGGTTAAAGCAAGTCTTATCACATCCTTACTCATCATATCACTTCCTTAATTCTGAAAATACCACCTTCTGCTTTGCTCACTCAACTTCACCAAATCTTGTATAGACAAAATATAGATAAAAGGTATAATAATTATTACTTGCTCTGAACCTGTATACATTAATGAGCAGAATAAACACATTGGAAAAGATGTAGACGTCTCCATCAGATTTTTACTTCCAATACTGATTTTATGTGATTCAGATTTCTTTTTAAGAGTTATAAGCAAATATAAGAGCAGTATTTAAGACATTTTTTATATCTTTCCTGCTATAAATGGTTATCAATTATGTAAAACAAGATTTTATCATTTAAATTAAAAAACTGAACAATACTAAGATTTGAGTCACTGTGGCTCAGTAGGAAGAGTAGTCGTCTTGCAATCAGAAGGTTGTGGGTTCGATTCCAGCTTCCTCCTGCCATATGTCGATGTGCCCCTGGGCAAGGCACTTAACCTCAAGTTGCCTACCGATCTGCGTATCGGTGTATGAATGTGTGAGCGATTGGGTGAATGTGGCGCTAGTGCAAAGCGCTTTGAGCGGTCTGTATGACTGGAAAAGTACTTTATTGTACTCATGCATCATCCTTTGTGAATTAGCAGAAAGTCTTAAATAAATCTCAGACCCATAGACATTAAATAACTTCCTTAATTTCTGTGATCCTTGGGACTTCAGCTTTAAACACTGCCCTGATTTTGACAATAGCTAACACAATGGACAATGTATCAAAAAAGAAAGAAGCCCTGTGGGTGATGACACAGGTTTTAGTTGCTGGCTTTGTGAATAACACTAGATTTAGTTTTCCTTTAGTCAGCAATCAAAACTCTGGAGCTGTGACTTGTATTTTATGTGCTTATAATCTCTGTAAGAGAACAGTGGGTCGAGCTCAACAGACACTTTGCTGCATATTTTCAAGACAGACGCAGACCAATGCATTCATGGGAAAATGTTTATGCTCTGACTGTTACCATGTAATAAAAGAATGTTGCAGCTATTTACCATTTCCTTCGCATAAAAATTCACAAAGGCTACCAAGTCATTTCGTAATACATTCATAAAGAAACATCTAAATTTAATCTCAGTTTTTGCCAGAATCTTGGTTTTTATGCTGAGGTTTATTCTAGCATGCTTCTTGTTTTCACCAAACACCTTCGCCAGCTCATTAGATTTTATTTATTTTTATCTTTTGGATCATGTGGTTGAGTAACAGATGGTATGAAACTAGTTCATTAAGCATTTCATAACATTTGGTATCTGCATGCACAATGGAAGCATTTTTGTAGTGCTTGTCTAACTTCGTACTTGTTCTGAACTGCAACTGTGAGTCAGATTGTTTTCTGAAAAGGGATGACAGCAGAGATTTAAGCTGGATTTTGACACATTGAGTTCTTTGTTTTGAGACAGTTTCAGTATGACTGTGCTGAAGTATTGTTCAGACCCATAAAGTTTCCAGGCTACATGCTAAACTAGCTGGAACCTAAACAGGTACATAATATGGTGTTTTTAACATGTAACTTTTGCACCACAAAGTTTTGTATTTGTTTTGTTTTTTAGTTCCTACAGACAAAACATTCCCAAATAAAGATATGGCAGTTTATTTCTCTATACCAACAAATCTAGATTTCTTCTGAAAAACAAAATGAGCTAGGTATTCACTGCTGTCAAATGAAAAAAGATTTATTGTTATATTTTAACCCTGACTATTTTTATAAGTTGAAAATATTTCAAATGGCAGTGGATTCTGCTGAGTTAAGCAGGAGACACAGCTGTCTCTTTACCAGACAGAAGACACTGAAAGTGTAAGAGGGAGAAGCCTCATGTTTTTTATTATGATATGGCTAAAACTATGACTAATCCTCTGATTTTGATTACGACCACAATTGCTCTGAGACAAAACCTCATTGTAAATTTGGTTTCCATGTGAAACCAGTTATAGAACATGTTTTGTAAGCCACAGATAAAAATCAAGCCTAATGAGACAGAGCCTCAAATGACTATTTCCTGGTAAGCTATGTCATATTATACTTTATGAGCTTTGGGTCACTTATGCTTCATTATAGTCTTTGTGAGCAATGCATAAAGTGTTAAAAGGCAACTTTTTGCTACATACGCACAATCGTAAAAAGTATGGCTGTAATGATGCATCTAGTTTACAAGACGCGGCGGTGCATGTTTGTGGGTTCACAAGATGAGATTAGATTAGATTTTACCAGTATTTTGGGAAAAGTACCAATCCCCATTACTCGTACTCGTCGTCTTCCGCTTATCCAGGACCGGGTCGCAGGGGCAGCAGACTCAGCAGAGACGCCCAGACGTCCCTCTCCCCAGACACCTCCTCCAGCTCCTCCGGGCGGAGCCCAAGGCGTTCCCAGGCCAGCCGAGAGACATAGTCCCTCCAGCGTGTCCTTGGCCGTCCCCTGGGCCTCCTCCCGGTGGGACGTGATTGGAACACCTCCCGAGGAAGGCGTCCAAGAGGCATCCAGTATAGATGCCTGAGCCACCTCAACTGGCTCTTCTCGATGTGGAGGAGCAGTGGCTCTACTCCAAGCCCCTTCCGGATGGCCGAGCTCCTCACCCTATCTCTAAGGGAGTGCCCGGCCACCTTACGGAGGAAGCTCATTTCAGCCGCTTGTATCCGGGATCTCGTTCTTTCAGTCATGACCCAAAGGGCATGGCCATAGGTGAGGGTAGGAACGTAGACCGACCGGTAAATCGAGAGCTTCGCTTTTTGGCTCAGCTCTCTCTTCACCACAACGGACCGGCACAGTGCTCCCATTCCTGCGGCAGCCGCACCGATCCGTCTGTCAATCTCCCGCTCCATTCTTCCCTCACTCGTGAACAAGACCCCAAGATACTTAAACTCCTCCACTTGACGCAAGAACTCCCCTCCAACCTGAAGAGGACAAGTCACCCTTTTCCGCTCGAGAACCATGGCCTCGGACTTGGAGGAGCTAATCCTCATCCCAGACGCTTCACACTCGGCTGCGAACCGCCCCAGCACACGCTGTAGGTCTTGGCTAGAGGGGGCCAGCAGGACCACGTCATCTGCAAAAAGAAGAGACGAAATCCTCTGTTCCCCAAACCAGACCCCCTCCGGCCCTTGGCTGCGCCTAGAAATCCTGTCCATAAAAGTTATGAACAGGACCGGTGACAAAGGGCAGCCCTGCTGGAGTCCAACATGCACCGGGAACAAGTCCGACTTAGTGCTGGCAATGCGAACCAAACTCCTGCTCCGCTTGTACAGAGAAAATAAAGACCTATTTAAAATATTTAAGACTTGAGCACATTAATCAGTAAATTTGAGACCTTTTAAGGCCTAAAGTTTTGAATTTTATATTTTACACGTTTTAGACTATTTAAGACCCCTGATAGAATAACCCAGTCAAAAAGCACTGCAGTACAACTATAGGTTTGGTTTGGCTATGAATGACTCATTGAGTGCCAAAAGCAATTATTAACAAAGTTAGTAATTTAGATTAAAATTACCAAGGTGAAGCACCACCTGATTTCCAGGAAATAATTATGGAGCTAAAAGAGTCTCAGTAACATAATCTAGCAAGCTAGTGTAGCTTGCTTTCTTAGCTTGCTAACTTATTTTATTAGTTGCACAATGAAACCGATTAATTAATAGTTTAACATCTCATAACAAGGGGATAACTAGCTTAACATGTTAAGTTATATTTCTTTTACTTACCACTCATGTGATTGGCTTATAAATAAATCTGCCTCCACGTGGGTTGATTTCATGCGAATGGATGAAACAGTGGACATATTTGATTGGTTGCAGATTATTACCTTTTTATTTTTTACACAAATGCAGTGAGGTTCATAGACCATAAGCAGGTTGTAATTTGTGTGTGCATCAGAAGTACATTGCTAAATCTTGTCCTGTGCATTTCTTAATCTTGTATGCATTTGCAAATTTTGTGTACATTTCTAAATATTGTGTGCACTTGTCATTCTTCTGTGCTTTTTTAATTTTGTGTCTGCATAGGTGAATTTTGTATGTGTATTAATGAATTGTGTGCATTTATGAATTTGATGTGGCTTTGTCAATCGTCTTTAGTTTTTAATTTTGTTTCAGCATTTCTGAATTTTGTGTGCATTTGTGAATCATGTGTGTACAGGTCCTTCTCAAAATATTAGCATATTGTGATAAAGTTAATTATTTTCCATAACGTCATGATGAAAATTTAACATTCATATATTTTAGATTCATTGCACACTAACTGAAATATTTCAGGTCTTTTATTGTCTTAATACGGATGATTTTGGCATACAGCTCATGAAAACCCAAAATTCCTATCTCACAAAATTAGCATATCATTAAAAGGGTCTCTAAACGAGCTATGAACCTAATCATCTGAATCAACGAGTTAACTCTAAACACCTGCAAAAGATTCCTGAGGCCTTTAAAACTCCCAGCATGGTTCATCACTCAAAACCCCAATCATGGGTAAGACTGCCGACCTGACTGCTGTCCAGAAGGCCACTATTGACACCCTCAAGCAAGAGGGTGAGACACAGAAAGAAATTTCTGAACGAATAGGCTGTTCCCAGAGTGCTGTATCAAGGCACCTCAGTGGGAAATCTGTGGGAAGGAAAAAGTGTGGCAGAAAACGCTGCACAACGAGAAGAGGTGACCGGACCCTGAGGAAGATTGTGGAGAAGGGCTGATTCCAGACCTTGGGGGACCTGCGGAAGCAGTGGACTGAGTCTGGAGTAGAAACATCCAGAGCCACCGTGCACAGGCGTGTGCAGGAAATGGGCTACAGGTGCCGCATTCCCCAGGTCAAGCCACTTTTGAACCAGAAACAGCGGCAGAAGAGCCTGACCTGGGCTACAGAGAAGCAGCACTGGACTGTTGCTCAGTGGTCCAAAGTACTTTTTTCGGATGAAAGCAAATTCTGCATGTCATTCGGAAATCAAGGTGCCAGAGTCTGGAGGAAGACTGGGGAGAAGGAAATGCCAAAATGCCAGAAGTCCAGTGTCAAGTACCCACAGTCAGTGATGGTCTGGGGTGCCCTGTCAGCTGCTGGTGTTGGTCCACTGTATTTTATCAAGGGCAGGGTCAATGCAGCTAGCTATCAGGAGATTTTGGAGCACTTCATGCTTCCATCTGCTGAAAAGCTTTATGGAGATGAAGATTTCATTTTTCAGCTCGACCTGGCACCTGCTCACAGTGCCAAAACCCCTGGTAAATGGTTTACTGACCATGGTATCACTGTGCTCAATTGGCCTGCCAACTCTCCTCACCTGAACCCCATAGAGAATCTGTGGGATATTGTGAAGAGAACGTTGAGAGACTCAAGACCCAACACTCTGGATGAGCTAAAGGCCGCTATCGAAGCATCCTGGGCCTCCATAAGACCTCAGCAGTGCCACAGGCTCATTGCCTCCATGCCACGCCGCATTGAAGCAGTAATTTGTGCAAAAGGATTCCCGACCAAGGATTGAGTGCATAACTGTACATGATTATTTGAAGGTTGACGTTTTTTGTATTAAAAACACTTTTCTTTTATTGATCGGATGAAATATGCTAATTTTGTGAGATAGGAATTTTGGATTTTCATGAGCTGTATGCCAAAATCATCCGTATTAAGACAATAAAAGACCTGAAATATTTCAGTTAGTGTGCAATGAATCTAAAATATATGAATGTTAAATTTTCATCATGACATTATGGAAAATAATGAACTTGATCACAATATGCTAATATTTTGAGAAGGACCTGTATGTATGTGTCACGTGTGTTCATGAATCTTGAGTGTTACAGAATGAACAGTGTTTTTCACACACCCGAACTACTGGTTGCTACTGTCTTAGCATTGGAGCTTTAGCTTTTATCAGCCAACGGAGACATGATTTAACATGTTTTAAGGACTATATTGACCTTTTTTGTGCAGGATATTGAGAAGACATTGGAAAACACAGATAAAATGGAGCAAGCTCACGTTACCGGACCATTGGTGTTTCAACTCATTGAAATATAGTTTGTCGTAACTTTAAAAAAACAACCCAAAACAAATTTGTAGTATCAAACCTAGGTAGCTAGCAGTCAAGCAGTTTAGCCCCACAAACAGACACAATTAAATAAACAATATTTAAATTGTTTTGCCCTAAACCAATTTTCTATGCCCAGACACAACCTCTTATATGAAGAGTTCTGATGAACAGGAGGACAAGAGGTCCCAAGGCCATTTAACTGTGTGGCGGCCGCAATTAGTAACGTCTGTCACAGTTTCTATTTGCCACTGGATACCCCAAATGCTGCCACACAAGGTTAAAACTGGAAGAGGCTTCTATGCTAATACAGTCAAGAAGTCTTTATTAGCTAATACTGTTAACACAACAGGGTAACTCAATAAATTCTTTACTTAAAAAATTTGAGTCTCAAACATTAATATAACACGGTGTCAAGCTTAAAATGCACACTTTCATATACAGGGCCTATAATAACATGGCTTACTTCATCAGACAAAGTCAAATGCTGTCAGCATTTAAATAACATAAAATTATCACAGTCAAAAAAAATCACAAACACATACAAACATACAGTTTCAAAGTGAAATCAAACATAACAAGAACTTCAGAGTCACAGGCAAACTTAAGCTTAATGCTCAACCCTGGACTCCAGGGCAAATATCTAGCTTCCAAATCTGAATTTGTTTCTTGGCTCATTAAGGTGAGCACTTATGCAATTTTAAGCATGCTCTTTCACAGACAAAGAGTTTAGAGCATAAACATCTGTGACTTTGAAACCTGAAAGTCTTTCCCATAAAAATGTTTTGTCATTAACCTTGTTGTTTTTTGCTAATGTTGAACTGGTCAGCTCTTGGATAAATCAGCAAAACCAGAGAGACAGAAACCAGGCAGTGTTAAATATTTAAAGACACATCTTAGCCTAAATGTCACTTCTGCCTGGAGGTGAATTGAGATTGCGCTTCTTTCTCAGGAATTTCAAAAGCCAATCAGCACAGACACAAACAAAAATGCTTTCAGTCTGTCACATCAAGAGCTGTTACAATTTTATTAACGTCAGTTATCATTACCATTACATTCTGGCTAGCTTAGCTTCACTAATCTGGAATTGTTTTGGCCTATAACAAAAAGATGAATTGCAATGCATGCCTGACAGGTTGTTTATACTGTGGCTCAAATATGAGGTGAAACTTTCTTTAGCCCAAGCCCGAGGCGATGTGTTCCAACCTGCTCCAACTTTTTAAAACAATGCTATAGGGGCTAAAAGGTAGGCAAGACAAAGAGAGAGCCAACTGAAAAAAACAAGTGCCTTTTGTCTATGCTAGCATTCCCATTTAGGTCAAACTATGACCTTTGCTGGAGACTAAAGCTCCTTCTAGAGTTAACTCACTGCCTGTTCTGGACAATAGCAAGAGGAAAGGAAAACCCCGTGTGGCAAATGTGAAGCGGAGGCAGCGGTGGAATTTGGTCAGTTGTACATTGATCAAACGTAACAGCCTCTGTAGAACTAGAAAAAGGTTTAGGATTCATGCCTGACTGAATTCTCTTCAGTGGCTGACTGTGGGAGTAAAATACTAGTAAAATAACTGTAATATCTTGTATGGGCTTGTTGTTTATACTGATGTTCTGGACAGAGGAAAAACAAGTTAGAGTCAAGTGACATAATTTGATCTGGATAGGAATTGATGTTAGAATATATTAACTCTAATACACTGTTAGTTAGTATTAAGTATTGCAAATAACAGTTGCATATTTGTGAGTGATGCATGATGAAAGGCTACGTGAAAACATTGTATCTACTTCAGATGTTTTCCCACAGACAGCAATCGAGTGTGGGCTGATGAAATGGAAACAGTCTGGCACCATCTGGAGTGAATGCTTATATTGGCAGCTAATATTTGAGCTCTTCGGAGTGTTAAATGCAAACCCAGCTTGTTTAGAAAGAGTGTATTTTATTTGACTGAATGTTCTAAATACATTTTTAGATTCAAAACAGCTTGCTTGCTGAATTCTGACTATTTAACTCTGCTTACTAGCTTAAATGTGACTATTTGTTTAACCCCATAACCATGCTGCTAAGAGTTCTAATATTTTTAAATTAAGGACTATAATTGTACAGTATGCTCATTGTTATCAAACATATTTTGCTCTTTTACTCTTTGCAAGTAATTGTTTTCCACTTTTTATTGTCACAAATTCATTCAATTCATGCCTGTCATATGATAGAGCCTGTTTTAATGAGAGACATGAGAACAGTCTACCTCCCTCTTTTCATTTGGCTGACTGAACTTTATGAAGTGGATCCAGTGCAGCTTTGCTCAGTAAATCTCAGGAGGTTCTACCTCCTATAATACTAGCCAAGCCACCCACATCAATGACTTTCAGTCACAGAGAAATGTTGCTATCTTACCCAGGGTAACAAAACAGGGGTTTATATTGCATGTCAAGATAAGTACAAGCAACTAACATAAACTACTAAAAAGATGTTATCGAGAGACAAAGCCTAAAATAGATCCTGTCGGAAGAGATTAGAAAGTGTAGGCACCTTTCATATTTTAATTATTTTCATTAACTAGAATTCATTTTATATTACCGGGGGTGTAACCGTCATGACCTGAGGCAATTTCTTACCTACATGCAGAAGTGAATGCAGACACCAAGGTAAAAATTACAAAGGTAGTTTAATGGATCAGGGGGTATGGGTTTAGTGTAGGTGGCCTGAGTTGAGGAGGGAATGGAGATACTGATGGGTCTGGGAGAATCTGAACAGGTGAGTCTAAATCCACAAGATGGGTGTACCAAGGCTTTCGGAGAGCGAGCAGGCAGAAGATGATGAGGGAAAGGGAAGCTGCAGGAGATGACTATGGCGTGAAACATTTTAAGGAGGGTAATAAACTTGAGATGTTCTGATGTGAAGACCAGCGTGGGTACAGAGTTGCCAAGCTGGAGGCACAAAAAGCAGGAGATCAGGCAAGCCAAGAAGACAAAAATAAGTTCTCCCTCAAAATAACTAGACAACTGACAAAGAGATACAAGGTTACAAGAGGCTTTGACTATACCAACAGAGTTGATTATCAGGTGAAGATGAGTCCTCCTGCAGTTGATGAGACAGATTGCAGACAGGTGTGCTATGAGCAGTACTTCAGCCACACCCCCAATAAGATCCTTTCACAGGAGAACTCACAGAAGCACAACCACACACACACACACACCAGGATCGTGACAGTAACAATACATTCAGCTCATGAGACTGAGACCTGCTAATTATACTTCAGATAGCTAGTGGCAGTTTTTAAATATGATATGGTTATGACAGGGATGCAGTGAAAACGTGCATTTGATTTATCAGCCAGGGAGATAACATGGACTCTTAGTGGTTAAGAACAATCTATTCGTGTTGGATGCAGCATCATAATAATGACCACATAGGTTTCACTCAGACTAGACTCTAAAAGTCTGCAACATTTCTGAGAAAACAAAGATATGCTACTATGTCGCTCTTAAACTAGCATCATTACAGAGACTTCTGCTTTTTCAAAACGAAAGCACTTCTTCTAACATTCATTTAGAAATAGGCCTCATGTGTCGCGTTCTGAGGTTTAGAGTGACCAAAGCACAGACAAGAGCTCAGCCGCTGCATGTTGAAAGGAGTCTTCCTCTTTCATTCAAAGATAAGTTCAAAAGGTTTTCCAAACGTAGCAAAAATCACTGGAGGTTCAAAAACACAAGTCGAAACTCCAAAAACTTACAGAGTTGACTCTGCAGGAACATAGTGGTCAAAGCTTTAGACGAGGATAGGTGAACGAACCACAGAACCAGCCAAGAACAAACAAAAACAGAGAGCTTATGAACAGAGGGAAGTGGAGTATGGACCATTGAGATACTGAGGCAGGTAATCAGATGAGAATGGAAATCAGGTGTGGACCAGGCTATAGAAAACTGAGCGATAGAAGAAACACCAAAACCTAATAATTAACAAAGAACCTATAAAGAAACCCTGACCGTAAATAAACAAAACCTAAACCACAGAAAGGGAACCAGGACGAGGAGGAACAGAGAAAATAAACTAGTAAACAAAGAGCGCAGGTGAACAAATACCAAAACATAAACACAGATATACTAAATGGTAAACTAAACTAGAAACTACAAGGAAGACAAAGGAGCTAGAATAACAACAAATATAATAATAGTCATAAGAAAACCATAATAAGTAATAGAAAAGAAACCACTAAAGGAACTTAGACAAAACCCAAACTAAATGAAAGGTTGAAAACACAAGACCACAACAAAGACCAAAGATGTCGCTTCACGACATCATGCTTTTCCACTAACTACACTGCACCCCACTCTTTTTCTTTGTAACTCATAGCAACCCTTGGAACAGGTTTGCTGTTTAAACCTGACAACAAAGGTTTTAAATGCAGATTTAGTTTTCTGTTAATCTTGCAAGTCATCCTGGTTGAGTAAGAAGGGAGCTGAGTAAGAAGAGGTAGTTTGATATTGATGGGTGTTAATTGAGATGTGTTTTTTTTACATACTCACATATTTTTATTTCTAATGGGGTAAGTATTACACCTTGTTAATTTTTAAAATAATTAGCCACAGTTCATAGCAGCCTATTTTTTTTTTTTTACATAAATATTCAAATTAGGCTAAAGGATAAAACAGTACATGATTTCAATTCAGAACTTTTAATGATATTGTTTGATAGACAGAAATGATACCCTGCGGGTTAATTACAGTCATTAGAGGCTTGAAACTTGACTTGGAGTTAGAATAAAATGCTCCCGAGAACAGCACATATTCAAGAATTTAATGTGAAACAAACACAAGCCACAGTTGAGCTTTCTGCTGTGTTTTTTTTTAAGAAATGTCCTGTGGTACGGTATTAGCTTTACAGACTACAGTAGAACCTACATTTTAAGGGCTGCTTGAGCCTTAAACAGCTGTGATGCATTATCATTTGAGAGTCTGCCTCCAAAGTATTTTGCTCTCCATTTCACTAGCTGTTGTGAATAATGAACACAATCAGGGAAATGAAGGAATGCATTGACTAACAGAGGTGCATAAAGTGAGAAAACCATAAGTGATCAGATATTGATGTTGACTTAAACCCAGCAAAATCTGGTGAGCATTAGCTCATTTTATCTTTCTGTGAATGTTAAACATAGGTGAAAGATTTAAGGTGTTATTACATTGTTCATAAACAACAGCTGAATTGTCCTTACATTTGTTTCCAACATTTCATGTCCATAGTATGGACAGATGCTTGTGTGTCTGCCAGTTGTTCTTCTAGTTAACCAGTGTGAAGTCTTTGAAGCCGCTGTGCTTCTGTTTACTTTGAGCTCCGCAGGACCTGTTCAGGCCATCAAGTCATACCAAGAACAAGCTTAAAGAAAGTTCCTTTGTTGGATGGGGGGTTTGCTGAAACACAGCAGGCTACTGAGAACCAATTGTATAAATAGACTGCCTGCTGTCTAAAAGTAGTATTAGGTCCTTAATGTAAAATGTCAATTTAAGTACATAATTGCTGCATTTATTTTAACTATCTTTTATTGTAGACCCACTAGCATTGCTTTGTGTGTCAGTCTATTGGACAGATGTTTTAATAAAAAGTATAAGTTATTAGTTGTGTTAATTCTTAGTATTCAATACATGCTTTCCTAAGACTTCTTCATTAGTAAAATATTTCTCTCATATTTCCATAAGATTAATTTGCCTTTTTTATATATGATGTTAATTTTCCCAATTGTGGCTGAAGTGAGCGTTACTTCATTTGAATTTCATGCCACTGGAGTTTCATATTTCATAGTAATCAAATTGACATGAAACTGCCTGTGTTATCAAATAAAATAGATTTATAGTCAGCTTACTCTATACCCCATTGCAAAACAGAAAGGAGTATATCTGGGATCTAAAACAGACAAGTGTGAAAAATCCTAAGATAAAAAACTGACAGATAAAAACAGAAAGTAGACCAACATAAAATAAGTATAACACTATAAAGTGTGTAATCTTAACAGCAACTTAGTGTTTTCACATAAGGATGACCTTAATCATTTTGTCTACACTGAGCACCAGGTGGCTGTCTCAGCACCAGTCCTATAGTTATTTGACTTCCCTTTCAATGGATTCTCAGTCACCAAGAATGAGCCCCACAACGATGGTATCATCCGCAAATTTGATTATAAGGTTTTAATCATGTTTGGAAGCACAGTGGTTTCTGTAAATAGGTTGCTGCTCCTTCTCCCAAGGAGACAAATGAAGATACTTTGACTAAATAGCTAAGGACTGAGCACACAACCCTGAGAGATTCCATATCAATCAAATCAACTTAATACTAATTGGATACACATCTACCTACTTTACCATGTATTTATTGCACACTAATATATTGCTTTATGCCTGTTAAAGCCACATAATATTTTAAGAAGTTAATATTATTTTAATGCTCTTCCTTTGTATTCATGCACATGTCTCTTGCAACAAATTATTAATTGTTCATATATTAATTCACACGCACATTTTTTGTGTCATAGAAACAAACGTTTTAAAATCTATTTGCAGTTTGAAGGTTTGCAGAAACTAATTTTAAGCTAAAGATGTTACATTGTTTGTTATTTCTTTCCTTCATTTATGTGAGAGAGTTAGATATTTGCAGCTTTTGGTGCTGCAATCTGTTTAATAGCACAATAAGAAGAACCTCAATTGGGTTTCTGTGTTTTCTAGCAATACCAACACTGTGGATTGGATTTGTGTGTTCAATTTTTCTAAACAAAGCAGGGAAACCCCAGATTAAATAAAAAAACATCATATTTGCAGACTAAACTTTCAAGAGCCTTATCCTTATAATTATAAACTGTAATTTTGTGTGCTGAATGCTTAATTCATGGAACATTTCATAGCCAGCTAACATGCCAAGCCCCAGATTTATTTTTACTTTAACTGCTGTTCTGCTGCACAGCCAGATCAAAAGTTCTGTGTATGTGCTCGGCTGTTTCACTAACCTAATCTCAGATCCCTAAACATCCCCTACTCAAAGCCAAGCTCATAGTCTGATGGGTTCACTGAAATGCTTTGAAGATGCTCTTCTTTCATCTTAATTGTTTCCGTGTGTTTAGCTGGTCTTTACTAATAGCACAGCCGCTGCTGATACCTTGACCTAGCAGACATTCAAAGGATTACTTCATCAAAAGTGCACTTACAGTAAAAACCAGCTCCATATGTAGCACTTGACCCAAAACTGTTTTACAGACGGTTGCATCTTTAAGGGCATTCGTGAAAAGACAAAAGAGAGTGTCCTCTGTCACTTTGATCATGTGTAGACCCTGGTCAACTGCAAATACATAAACTCAAATTAGCTGTGTCCAAGTCAGGACTGAAGTGAGCGTAGTAACTCAGGATAAATGTATTCTTCTCTGTAATGATGAAGAAAATGAAAATTATTTTTGAGCACGGTTAAATTTTTTTCCTTGCTGACATTACCTGAAGGGATCAAGCTAACCAAAAGTGTACACATGCAGGAGTCTGTGCAATTCTTTCCTTCTTAATTTGCCTATTTCTAAAACCAAAACCTCTTCCAAAGAGATTTGGTGATTCCAAACAAGCACAGCAATGGATCAAAGGCTGGCAAAGCTTCTGTCTTATTTTTTTTTTTTGTCTTTTTTTTTTTTTTTTGAACTGAAGAGCAGTTAATCTTGAGTTGTTTGGACCATGAGGACTTTTATTGATGACTCACAGTTAAAAAATGTTTTAAAAATATCACTTCCAAGTAGAAACTCTAAAATTCTTGTTTTTAATTCATACTATATTCTTGTTGCATTGGGATTAATGCTAATATATGTGACCACATTTACATTGAAACAGAAACATTGCTGAAAACTATCAGGATTTATACTTAAGAAACCTTACTTCAAAGATCCTAAAGTATCCCTTAAGGATGCCATAATGTGACATTTGACACAAAGGAATACTTTTTTTAAATTATACTTATAAACTATACCTAGCTAAATGCTTGTGTATTAGTGTTTTCTGTAAAATAACATCATAATGAGTTTATTGTATCTGTGAATTTGCTCACTTTGTATAAAATATACATACAAGTTGTTTGTTAAAAGTAGTTTATTTGTGTGCATATCTTTGTCTGATTCAGTGGATAAGTGAAGTCCCACATAAACAGAATCATAACATCACAGCAGGCACCTTTGGGATCTTACATCATAACTCAATGTTTTTTTTATAACTTGAAGGTGTGCAGGCTTCCATTTATCTTTAAATCATAGACAACTTTTGTAGTTTTGCTAGGTGATGCTTTCTTTTCAAATTACATTTTAAACGTTTTCTACTTTGGGTAGACAGTATGTCTGGCTCTCATTCACTCTGCAGACTTCTTTGGGTGCTGAACGACTTTCATCTGTTTTCCTTTTCTTTTTAGTTATATTCTTACTCCCTGTTTGATGTGTAAATCTCAGAGGGAGCTGATCCAGTGGTCAGCTGCCAAGACTGTACAATTCTCCTCTAACTTCAGCACCAAATAAAAAAAGAAAGAAAGGAACAGATGTCAGGGTTGGAGAGTAGAATGAAAAACTCCAACTGCTGATGTGGAGCTCTAAGTGTAAAAACTCTGCTACTTAAATGAAGCCCAAATAAGTCATGTATTTAAAGGAAAGAAAGGTAGCTACAAAGCTTTGTCCGATGTGTTTGTCCAGAACCTTTTTAGTCTGCCAGGACGTTCTCAACTTTGTGTGACTAACATTTCTATGTAGATGGCTTGATTCATGAACATGCAAAAATTGATTAATAGTGGTATTGAATATTTTTAGTTTATTATAGTTCACTGTTGATTTCATAAATGACCCATGCGAAATAACATCTGTATAACATTTTGAGGAAAACCTGCGAGAAACAGTTTAGTAGACAATATTGTAATACAAGGGAATGGAGATGGCTTGATTGGAGCCAAGAAGCAGTGAGCAGAGTCTGTAGGCGTTGGTCTGTGTGGTGAAATGGGTTTCAGGATGGAGTAGATTGTGGAGCGTTGGAAGGTGGACAGGTTAGGGTTAGAAGGTTCCAATGGAGAGGAGCTTAATGTTGCCAGTTGTGGAAGGACGTTGTCTATGAGATTGTGGCTCGAGCAAATCAATGAAGCTTCACAGAGAAGAGGATCCATGGGAGAACTCGGGAGGTAACCTTGAGGAAATTTAGAGAGAGCAGAGTTAGCATAAAGCCAGGTAATCACAAGAAGATCAACACATGAAATATCACTGAAACCTGCACTCAGTGGGAGAAAAACACCACACAAACACAACACCACCCAGATCCCTGACTAGCTGTTTATATTATTTAAAACATGCAACTTTTCACATGTTTTCATTGGAGTTAATGTGTTAAAAAGAGGAACTACCCGTCCTTTGCTAAGAAGTTATGATAGTTAGTGATAGGCTGGCCTGCTGTGCTGCTTTTTTGCATATAATCATGATTAAAAGAAAATACGCCCTATGTAATTTCTTGGATTTAAATATATAAATAATCTGCTTTTATGAATTTATAAAATGCTAAAAATCCAGCCATAAGCGCACCAAACCACACTCAAAGGATGCCATATTGTCAATATTATGGAAGGTTTGTAAAAAATTGAAAAATTAAGCTCCAAAAACCCTAGATATGTCACAGTAAAACCGAAAAAAAAACAACCTTCCAATATAAAGAGGTGTACTTTTTTGTTACCATGACTGTATAAACTTGTTTTCGGCACAGGGTTAAACCAAAGTAAAATACATAAAATGTGCAAGCAATCTTCATTTCTGGACTCTGCTGATGCACAGATAGTACAAAATGTCCTGTGACAGATGGCTTCTCAGATACAGCAAACATGGCCTGTACCCTGTCCTCCAAAACAGAGAGTCAAAGCAAATATAAATAAATTCACTGTTCTCTTTATCTCTTTTCCAGAATCCAGAATCTCTGGACCTGTCCATTCAGAGTGCCTTGTCGGCCCTCTTCCCACCTTTTGAGGCCACTGCACCCATCGTCCTCGGCCAGCTATTTCGCACCATTGATGATCGTTACCACGGCGATGCTCTGCAGTGCCTGTTGGACTTCCTTATTCCCTCCAAACACCTGCTGGAGTCTGTTCAGCAGGCTGCGTGTGTGAGTGTGACTTAATAAAAGGATACTGTACATGTGCATTTTCTGTCTGTCTGTCTGTCTGTCTGTCTGTCTGTCTGTCTGTCTGTCTGTCTGTCTGTCTGTCTGTCTGTCTGTCTGTCTATCTATCTATCTATCTATCTATCTATCTAGACAGTGCTAACTCTAAAGTCAATAGACTGTCCAATCACAGTAACAAGCTCCACAAATAATGAACCCCATGAATGCTGAAACATTAGTCTATATGCTAGAAAACAAAAACATAACAATAAAATAAAAGACAAAAAATAACCTCAAAAGCAATAAATATAAGCCTTATATTTCAATAAGATGCCAACACGTGTTCCAGTGTTTCCATTACACCACAAGGGAGGTGTAAAAGTAGTACAGGAGGCATTAAGAAATGCCAGTTTAACATTGTCTGCACACATGCAGAATTTTTGAACTGACATATTAGCTTATATGTAGAAATTGCAACACTGTTGCTGTACATTGAACTTTATTGTACCTACATCTGTTTCTATACAACATATGATACTAGATACTGTATATTGTAATGTTTAAGATTGCTACAACTTTTTGAATGAAAGCTTAAACATCCTGAGTAAAATCACCCAGAATGTGACATTTAGTGGCACAGGAGCATGGCATCTGGTGAGGCACCTAAGCCTGATATACAATCCAAGAATGGCTGTCTCTGTGACGTCAGAATGGAAAGTTTAAACTTTAGCTTCTAATCTTTATAAGCAAGAAAAAACATCAAAGTAAATGAAAATCTCTTTATTAATAATTATATATTCTTTTCAGTCTGGATACGCTGATGTGGTTTTCCGCTGTGAGGGCTGGCCTCTTTGTCTCCATGACAAAACCGTCATCCAGGTAGCATCTGTGAACCCTTTGTTGTTGCGCCCTGGAGACTTTTATCTCCAAGTGGAACCTTTTGGCGACCAAGCAGCACGGATTGTCCTGAAAAGCCTTCTGGAGGAGGGATGTCGAGAAGTTGAGGAGACCCCGATCCCAGAGACTTCCTACCCCTGCCTCTTCACCGAGGAGTGGCTGCAGGACATCAATGAAGGACGCCAGGGCACTCCTCTGTCTCGCTGTTTACTTTGCACAGATCAAGGTGTTATCAAGTTACCGTGGGCTAAAATTGCAATCCCTGAATTTTTAGACAAGCCTAAGACTATGCCCACCTGTGGGGAAACAGCACCTCAGATCAGGAAGGCCTCGGCTTCTTTCCACTTCAACTCGTCCACCCTCCCAGTGGAGACAGTTATTCCTCCACATGAAGACAGGATTTCAGCATCTCTGAGACCTGCACATGCATCCTCAAAACTAATCAAAATGGATCGTGAAAGGCAATCCTCCAGATCAGGGTTCAAACCACTGAACAAACCTGTAGGTTGGGTTTCTCCTAACACGTGGGAGAGTCTTACTTTTCAAGAGATGGAGGGGGATTATGTAGACCTGGTGGACATCGCAAAAGGGAAGGAGTTTGTGGACAAACAAATTCAACCTAATTCAGTTTTGCCTAAACCAGTGAGACCGCCCCCACCCATTCCAGTTGTTAAAAGCACTTCCAGCAGACAGACCCTTCAGTATGCAGAGGAGCCATGTATACCGTGCAGCCAAAGTCAGCTGGATCAGGAGCTTATTGATCAGGACATGAAATGTAGATACAGAGACTCTTATGTAGCAGCGCTAAAAAACCCTGTCCCTTTTGAGAGGGGCAATTTGGACCACCTGGGTGCCTTGGAAGAGGTTGGACAATGTGAAGAGGAGGATGTAAAACCCAAAGAGCCGTTTGAAGCTCAAAAAGACCATCTATGTACCTTTTTCAACCACTGTCAAGAACCTCTGAAAAGTAATGACTCATGTGAGAGCAGAGAATATCACCATCCATCTAGCTGTGAATCAGAAAACCTAACTAAGGAATCACCTGTGATTTTAAAACCATTCTCTGGATTGAGCCACATTGACACCAGCCTAATTTGTCACCAGTTAGGACACTCTTTTTATAAGCGTCCCGGATCAGATGTGTCCTTGGCAACATCTAAGGGTGGTTTAAAGCCAACCCAAAAAGGAGACGTTGTAAAACTGTCAGGAAAACACAAAGTTAAAGTGAGATCTTTGTCTGCTTTGTCAGACACCGCCACAGGGAGCCCTGTTCTGTACAAAATCAACAACAGGAGCCACAGTGATGTTTGCCCTGAAACATTAACCAGCATAATGCAGCATGAAAATGGTGCAGTAGGAGACCAAGAGGCTGCAAAGATGGAAAAACTAAAGTGCTCAAAGAAAGGTAAGGAGACAACATTTCATCTTCTCTGTTGGCTAATTCACTGTAGATTTTCTTTTAAAAAGTGGCCCACACACAGTCTACACATTGTTAATATTATGCCCAAGCAGTCATTCATAATGAAGTGTTGCTCAACTTTCAAAGAATAACACTCAAGAAAAAAAACTGAGTGCAAGAAACTCTATTGTGATCTTGTACTTGAGGGAATGTGGCTCCTCTGAGGGTTATGCTTCATAAAGCCTCCTTAGAACAAGGGTTCAAAAGTCAAAGATCAGACTTCAGCCCAATTTTCCTCCGGGGAATCTCCCTGTGCTGTCTAAGATCTCTGGCAGGCCGGCCACATTCACATAATTCTTCTTATCAGGGGAGGGAACGGAAATAGCAACCTGAACCCCAGTGAAGAGAGGGTCTGAACCCAGTGGGTGGAAAAGAAAAAAACAGCATTTGTCTAATTTAGGGGGACAGAATGACATGCAGGGAAGAAGTTTCTCTGCCTTGTCCTCCTGTTTGCATGCACATGCATGTACTCAGAAGGGACGAGCTGAGATCTTGACTGGAGACATGCTTGTCATGGACTATTAAACTGGTGGAGACTGCAGACAGGGCCAGGTTGGTCATGAGAGGAGGTTAATTAAGATGGCAGAAGTCATTGTCTTGCATTGTTGCCAAGACTCCAGCTGTGCTTTTTGATAAAAACTTTGTAAAATCTTTACAAAGTTGTACATCTGTCTTGAGTTTATTTAAAAATAAAAATAGCTGTTGAAATAGAAGGGTAACTAGAAAGAAAGTATAGAAATTTATGTGCACTTAACATCGACAGGAGTGTGATATAAATTTGATTTGAACCCTTCCTTCCAGCCTATAATAAAGACATGGCATACATCAATTAATTTTAGAAAAAAGAATTTTGTGTACAAGTCAAATTTGTTTAGAATTTTTTGTTTACATTCATTCAACCTGAAATATACATTCAAACAATATTTGGTCAAATGTCTTTCAGTAAGTTGCACCTGGACCACATGCTTTTTAGGGACATTAATATGTTTCTGGCATATTTCTTGCTGGATACTGGTTAATAAAAAATCCTCAGTTTCCTATCCCTGTCCTTACTTTTGAGCATAACGTATATGTTGAAGTATACGTATCTAAATTTTTGAGGGAGACAGCCGTTCCAGAAACTTTATCTTAGCCTGACCTTTCCAGTTTTTTTGTATATTTGAGATCATTGTCCTGTTGGAACACAATTTTTACTCATTTGACCAAAACTGTGACCTCAGATGGAAGGAAATTAGTCAGGATGTTTAGGAACATCCCAGAAGTTACAAACCTGCCAATAGCTGAGGGCTGTTGGAACACCAGTCTCCCTGTCCACAGTGAAACAAGTTTAACGTCAAAATGGACTGAGAGAGCGCTGACCAAGAAAGCTGCATCTGATCCAAAATCTACATGTCCAAGCTTTGAAATTTGGCGCTACCCACATAGAAAGTCCAAATACATTTTGGAGAAAAAAAACTTTCGTCAAACAAGTCAAAGACTGAGAAATTTGCTTACATTGGGAAGAAGCCTACGCAAGGTTAGACTTTTAGATGAAATGACTGCACCAGCTGTGAAGAATAGTGGTGGTAGCATCATGCTGAGGGAGTCTTTTGCTTCCAATGGTACTGATGCATTGCACAGAGTGGATGGAATAATGAATAAGGAAGATCACATCAAAATTCTTCAGTTTTATCTGAAAGTAAGAGCTAGTTGATTGAAACACTCTTTAACAAGTTCCTACTGGACAATGATCCCAAACAGACATCAACATTGGGTTCAGAACGGATTGAAATTAGCCAACTTTAAGCATCTACAATGACACTATCCACAGCCCTATCAAAATTTATGGAGTGTGCAAATAAGCCGGGTCCATGACAATAAATCTACCAAATCAAATGAAAAATGATAAATAAATAAATAAATACAATTTTTTTCCCCTCTTTTTAAAGAAAAATGTGTATGTGTTTTCAACAGATTCAGATTTAAGCAGAGTTGAGCTTCTCAGCATAACGGTGGAGAAACAATCTTCTACAACAAGTTCTGGCTGTCAACAAGGCTCACAAACAGAAGAATCCTGCTTCAGGAATATCAGCAGTCTACTGCAACTGGGCATTATTTGTTTGCCAGGTAATTTGTGCTGATAATTCTGTTAGAAATTACAAGATTATTTCTACAACATAAAACTAAGTCATTTTTTGTAAACAGAAAAACAGAAGAAATAGATACATTATTTTAAAATGTGTTCAAAAGAACACTGCAAATAAACCGTAAATTCTTGACTTATTGACTGCTTCTAATATTTTACAGAACAATTATTAGGCAAGTAGATCCTTCTCCATGCAAATTGACGAAGCCAGCAATTGAACTATCAACTTTTTTGATTGTGCAATTAAACAAACTGTCAGTGCAGCTTTAAAAAAAAAAAAAAAAAAAAAAACAGAATCTTTTTTTTCTTATTCTGTATTCGCAGGCAGCAGGGACAGGAATGGCAGGGCGGTGGTCGAGGTCCATGGTGACAGGAAGGAGTGGATGTCCCCTCTTGTGTCAGCAGAGAGCATTTGTGAATTGCTGCTGTACTTACACTCTATACCAAGGTACATCAGAAAATGTTTTAGTTGCCTTTTGTTACAAAAACATCACATATTGTCCATATTGATTAGCTCTTAAATAGTCTGAAGCTGATTTGGAAGATGTTTTAATGCTCTCCATTTTTCAGCAGAGAACATATTTGACGCTGGCTTGCACAACATGCAATGACACATTTAACCACAAGAGGGCTGTAAAACATCGTTTAGAAATAATTTCAGCATGACTCTTTACAAAAAGAAGGCATTATTTTACTGCCACATTGAGTGCTCTGTTGTTGGTGATAAGTGTGCATACCTTTTTCTCTGCAACAAACAAATACAAGTTTATTCTTCCATATCTACCCCATAAGAGCATCTAGCAATGTCCAACATTTCCAGCATTTCCATAGAACTGGGAATACCTACCCTGAAATGTCTGCCATTAAGCACTTTAACAGCATGACTTGCTAACACTGGGTTTATTTTAGATTTTTAACTGCGAAAAGCTCTTTCTCCTGCTAGTTTGACCTACCAGTGTCCCCAGTAAAGAGACATACCACAGCAGTCTGCTGCAGCCAGGCCAGCTGCCAGCATTCTGGAATGCAGTGTCATGCAAGAATTAGCAGTCTTGTTTGATGTAGGCTCAACCACAAACGTTTGCCTGCTCAGGAAGAAGACTTTAAAAGTGGTGTCTTAATGCATCAAAATTGAAAGAAAATCTGTGGGACAAACTAGTTATTTCCATTCACAATTTTTGTTTTGTTTTCGACATAGATCTAAGTCATTTAAGAAAAAACATTGGCTGATAGCAATACTGAATTTCAGTCTGATACTCCATTAAAATAATATAATTAGTACCATTTAAATTAAAGAACAGTGAAATAAAACAATAGATTTTATAACTAATATCAGATATTAAGTTCTAATCAGAGCCTCTACAGGTCAGCCTCAATATGCTACATCAGTTGAGAAATCTTCTGAAATGTTCTAACAGTGCATTGCCCAAAATGCACATAGTTCTATCATTTGTTTCTAAACACATACAGTTAAAACCAGATTGTTACATGGACTATACAAAAAGATGCAATACCTTTTATTTTCTCACAGTATGAAATTAAATCAGATTAAGAGAGTCACAGATTTCTGATTGCAGCAGGTAAAGCTGGTCAAATGATATGAACAGCCAAGGCAAGAGTGAAAAAGGCTTGCACACAATCCTGTATTGGTCTGTGTGCATGTTGATGTCAGAAGCGAGTAAAAACAGAAATTTGAGAAATTTAGAGTACCTCATATCAAATTATGTTGAACCTTATCACAAATCAAATATTGTCAAAAGGAGCAAGCTCTGATGTGCTCTAACATGAAGCAATGTTTTTATAGAAAAGATGTCCGAGAGCTGGGAATGACTCTGGTGATTAATGGCAGGAAGAAGCCACCTCCGACTCACCTCTACAAGGCACTACTGATGGCACAGGTTAAATCATGAAAACTGCATGCACATGCTGTCTGATAAAATTCATAGTTCTGGGAAGACATTTGCTACCCCAGCTGCCTGATCTCCTAGCAAATACAGGATCCAAGGGTTAATTGCATTTGCCTTTGGTTTGGATATGCTATTGAGCTATATACTTTGTATCCTCTGTAGTTTAGTGTAAATATTCCAGTACAGTTTGGCTTTTTAAATGCAAATCACATTCTTGTTATTTGTTTTGTGTTTGACTTTTTGCCTGCATGTAACAGGAGCAAGCTCTCCACGCCGTTCACAGCATTATCATGTTGATCGATAAGGACAGTTGTCCCCGGCCGGAAAAGCAGCCTGGTCTGCAGGTCAGAAATCACAGCAACTTTAATATCCATTGGTGTTTCTTTTGAAGATTTAGTTAGATGAAAGATGAATGCTACTTCTTCACAGTGTTTGTGGTATTTTTAATAGATGGATATTGTTACTTCAGTACGAGCCCTAAGCAAGACAGTGGAATCTCCCCAGCTGACCTCGGACCTGGGAGGGATGTTTACTTACAGTCACAAGGACTGGCTGCAGTTCCATCAGGTATTACATGCACAGCTGTTAAGTTTCCCTTCAAAACTCAGGAAGTAGGACTGCCTAACATCGATTCATTTGAGGATACTTTTTGGTCACACTAAGACAAAGCAGACATTTTTTGGGTGTGGGGTAGTTAACATTTTAAACATCAAATAATTTTAGAAAATTAATTACAAAGAAATTAATTTTTTTTTAAATATAGTTCTTATTATTTCTCATAATCCAGCAAAACATCTTGTACTTTTCATGTGAAAACACGTTTAGTAGATGTTTCACTGGACAATGTCTGAGAAATAGTGTATTAACGCTGGCACAGACCTGACAGAAACCTCAACAAATGTGCCTTTAGGTCACAAAACATAAAATACAAAAACAGGAAATATAAACATAGTACAAGACAATAAACATTTGGCTACATACATAATTCATTTTTAGTGTTACTCAAGTATTGTGTGGTATACAAGATTAAAAACTAAATATGAGGAAAGATATGAAAGTCTCGTCGTAACTTTCCCAAATTTAATAACATGCCACCACAATATGTGCAACAGAAAGGAACATGTACAATGCCCTTTCATCTTCTAATCTTTTGTTATGCAATGTATTGGTATTTAACGTAATAAACCAGCACAGAGTATAAATGTAAAGTTTAATGAAAAGGACACATTATCAGAATTTGTGTGCATTTGTATTTAGCATTTCTTATAAAATACTTTGTAGAATCACATTTAGCGGTGCCTGGAGCTTTAAGTGTTTTGCAGGGGAGGGCCAGTGTCCTGCAACTTTTACATGCGTCCCTAGTCCAACATACCTGAATCAAATGATAAAATGACCTTCTCATGCACACGGGTGCTACTGAGTCCAGCTAATGACCTAATTATGTGATACAGGTGCATTGGACTGTGGACACATCTAAAAGAGGGTAAGTCTCTACCAGCTTTTTAGATCTAGAGATTGAAATGTTAGCCTATATTCCTCTTTGCAAAATAGCTCAAGTTAAGTTAGACTGGATGGAGAGTTTTTGGATATAGGTCCGGGCTTTGACTGGGCCATGTGCTTCGATCTAAACCATCCCATTGTATCTCTGTGTGTGCATACATAGGGTCTTCTGGGTGGTGAATCTTCTCATGTCTCAAGTCTTTTGTAGTCTAAGAGAGTTTCTTCCAGGAATGCTATGTCATTAGCTTCATCTGTCTTCCAATCAGCCCTGACCAGATTACCTTTTTCTGCTGAGGAAAGACATCCTCACACCATAGGTTCTTCCCCATGTTTGCTGGGTCCGCTATAAATGGACTGTAGCAAACTGCATAAAGGACTTCTTATCGCTTTTTCCCTGCCATTTTATTTTTCCACATAGGCCAGATTTGTGTGGAGTTACCATGGGCCTCTTGGCTGTTGATTAATGCACTTGTTGTTAAGCCTGTAAGTTTAGGTAGACAGCCATGCTGTGGTAGGTTTGGAGTTGTGTTCAACGTTTTCCATTTTTAGATGTTGGATAGAGGAACGTGTTTTACAAGCCTGCTTTAAATGTTACCATATTTGTTTTCCTTGACCTGCTTGGTGAGTTCTTTGGTCTTCGTGATGCAGTTTTTCAATTATGTTTTCCAACAGCTCACTGAGATCTTAGAACAGCTTTATTTATACTAAGAATAAATTACACACAATTTCAGAGTAAACACAGGCCCCATACATGTGTTTACCACACATGTCAAATTATGAAATATTCTCAAAACCACTTATCCTTTTTGCTCCACTTCCTAATGATTTGCCACGTTGTGTTGGTCAATCACAGGAAATCACAATACAAAAAAGCTCATGTTTGTAATGTGACCAAATGTAGAAAAGTGCAGAGGGTGTGTATACAGGTCCTTCTCAAAAAATTAGCATATTGTGATAAAGTTCATTATTTTCCATAATGTCATGATGAAAATTTAACATTCATATATTTTAGATTCATTGCACACTAACTGAAATATTTCAGGTCTTTTATTGTCTTAATACGGATGATTTTGGCATACAGTTCATGAAAACCCAAAATTCCTATCTCACAAAATTAGCATATTTCATCCGACCAATAAAAGAAAAGTGTTTTTAACACAAAAAACGTCAACCTTCAAATAATCATGTACAGTTATGCACTCAATACTTGGTCGGGAATCCTTTTGCAGAAATGACTGCTTCAATGCGGCGTGGCATGGAGGCAATCAGCCTGTGGCACTGCTGAGGTCTTATGGAGGCCCAGGATGCTTCGATAGCGGCCTTTAGCTCATCCAGAGTGTTGGGTCTTGAGTCTCTCAACGTTCTCTTCACAATATCCCACAGATTCTCTATGGGGTTCAGGTCAGGAGAGTTGGCAGGCCAATTGAGCACAGTGATACCATGGTCAGTAAACCATTTACCAGTGGTTTTGGCACTGTGAGCAGGTGCCAGGTCGTGCTGAAAAATGAAATCTTCATCTCCATAAAGCTTTTCAGCAGATGGAAGCATGAAGTGCTCCAAAATCTCCTGATAGCTAGCTGCATTGACCCTGCCCTTGATAAAACACAGTGGACCAACACCAGCAGCTGACAGGGCACCCCAGACCATCACTGACTGTGGGTACTTGACACTGGACTTCTGGCATTTTGGCATTTCCTTCTCCCCAGTCTTCCTCCAGACTCTGGCACCTTGATTTCCGAATGACATGCAGAATTTGCTTTCATCCGAAAAAAGTACTTTGGACCACTGAGCAACAGTCCAGTGCTGCTTCTCTGTAGCCCAGGTCAGGCGCTTCTGCCGCTGTTTCTGGTTCAAAAGTGGCTTGACCTGGAGAATGCGGCACCTGTAGCCCATCTCCTGCACACGCCTGTGCACGGTGGCTCTGGATGTTTTCTACTCCAGACTCAGTCCACTGCTTCCGCAGGTCCCCCAAGGTCTGGAATCGGCTCGTTGATTCAGATGATTAGGTTCATAGCTCGTTTAGAGACCCTTTTAATGATATGCTAATTTTGTGAGATAGGAATTTTGGGTTTTCATGAGCTGTATGCCAAAATCATCCGTATTAAGACAATAAAAGACCTGAAATATTTCAGTTAGTGTGCAATGAATCTAAAATATATGAATGTTAAATTTTCATCATGACATTATGGAAAATAATGAACTTTATCACAATATGCTAATTTTTTGAGAAGGACCTGTATTTTTCTAAGGGGCTTCACATCATTTGATTCAGACTCAGGCACAGTATGATACACAAGATTACCTCTCTGTATAAACAAAGGTCCTGCTGTCCTCACTTTAGATCATGCTTGAAACATTATGACCACATTTGTAACAGCACAAACATCTACAAGTTCTCATGTTGCGAAAGGTTCTGCCTGCAGTTCTGATTACTTTCGTTCACTTGAACCAAGAAATGTTCCAGCTGCCTGCCTTACACAGAAAGCAATTTATGAAGTTTTATTCTTACCCTTTTAGATGAACAGCCCTTAACCCATAAGTCGATTGATGGTGCATGAGATGTACAAACTAGAGGGCGATCTAGTGTTAAATGTTTGACGGCATGTAGTTTGCCTGAAAATCTGACTCTTTGTAAAGATGCTAAACATGCATTTTTATTACCAGCAACAAAATAGTAATAACGTCTAGAGAAAAACAAACAAGTATATGATTGTTACATGATAGTCACTCATATTTATTACGACTTAATAAATTCTTTATGTAACTTCAGTCACCTTCAGAGCATATTTGTGTGAATATTTTCTGTGGGTGCAAATTCACATACAAGTGTACATTTTCCTTTGGCTCTAATTTGTTCTTCTTTTCTTTGACATCAGTTTTGAGTCACATTTCTGTGGCTTTTCTGTATGCAAGTGAAACTTAGACCTTCAGGTTTGTATTTACACTCACCAGTCACTTTGTGTATGACATAGTAGTACTCAGTAGGAGCTTCTTTTGCCTTCTGAACTGCCTTCGATTCAACAAGGTAACAAGGTTGGTGCTTGGTCTGGAAATCTAAAAAAATGGTTGTTCTCAAATTATTTCTTTATCTTATTATTTCTATTTATCTAAACGTTTTCAGATCAATTAATGACATTTCTCTTTTTTGTCTTACTGTATATTATCTGTACTATTTAAACTTCCCAAGAAGCCTTTCTTTTTCATGCTCTAAGGAGCTTTTTCAAATTTCCAGCAATACAGGTCCTTCTCAAAATATTAGCATATTGTGATAAAGTTCATTATTTTCCATAATGTCATGATGAAAATTTAACATTCATATATTTTAGATTCATTGCACACTAACTGAAATATTTCAGGTCTTTTATTGTCTTAATACGGATGATTTTGGCGTACAGCTCATGAAAACCCAAAATTCCTATCTCACAAAATTAGCACATTTCATCCGACCAATAAAAGAAAAGTGTTTTTAATACAAAAAACGTCAACCTTCAAATAATCATGTACAGTTATGCACTCAATACTTGGTCAGGAATCCTTTTGCAGAAATGACTGCTTCAATGCGGCGTGGCATGGAGGCAATCAGCCTGTGGCACTGCTGAGGTCTTATGAAGGCCCAGGATGCTTCGATAGCGGCCTTTAGCTCATCCAGAGTGTTGGGTCTTGAGTCTCTCAACGTTCTCTTCACAATATCCCACAGATTCTCTATGGGGTTCAGGTCAGGAGAGTTGGCAGGCCAATTGAGCACAGTGATACCATGGTCGGTAAACCATTTACCAGTGGTTTTGGCACTGTGAGCAGGTGCCAGGTCGTGCTGAAAAATGAAATCTTCATTTCCATAAAGCTTTTCAGCAGATGGAAGCATGAAGTGCTCCAAAATCTCCTGATAGCTAGCTGCATTGACCCTGCCCTTGATAAAACACAGTGGACCAACACCAGCAGCTGACACGGCACCCCAGACCATCACTGACTGTGGGTACTTGACACTGGACTTCTGGCATTTTGGCATTTCCTTCTCCTCAGTCTTCCTCCAGACTCTGGCACCTTGATTTCTGAATGACATGCAGAATTTGCTTTCATCCGAAAAAAGTACTTTGGACCACTGAGCAACAGTCCAGTGCTGCTTCTCTGTAGCCCAGGTCAGGTGCTTCTGCCGCTGTTTCTGGTTCAAAAGTGGCTTGACATGGGGAATGCGGCACCTGTAGCCCATTTCCTGCACACGCCTGTGCACGGTGGCTCTGGATGTTTCTACTCCAGACTCAGTCCACTGCTTCCGCAGGTCTCCCAAGGTCTGGAATCGGCCCTTCTCCACAATCTTCCTCAGGGTCCGGTCACCTCTTCTCGTTGTGCAGCGTTTTCTGCCACACTTTTTCCTTCCCACAGACTTCCCACTGAGGTGCCTTGATACAGCACTCTGGGAACAGCCTATTTGTTCAGAAATTTCTTTCTGTGTCTTACCCTCTTGCTTGAGGGTGTCAATAGTGGCCTTCTGGACAGCAGTCAGGTCGGCAGTCTTACCCATGATTGGGGTTTTGAGTGATGAACCAGGCTGGGAGTTTTAAAGGCCTCAGGAATCTTTTGCAGGTGTTTAGAGTTAACTTGTTGATTCAGATGATTAGGTTCATAGCTCGTTTAGAGACTCTTTTAATGATATGCTAATTTTGTGAGATAGAATTTTGGGTTTTCATGAGCTGTATGCCAAAATCATCCGTATTAAGACAATAAAAGACCTGAAATATTTCAGTTAGTGTGCAATGAATCTAAAATATATGAATGTTAAATTTTCATCATGACATTATGGAAAATAATGAACTTTATCACAATATGCTAATATTTTGAGAAGGACCTGTATCTTCATTGATTCTTTAAATATGCAGAGCGCTACTAACAAATTTAAACCAAAAACCCTAGCACTAAAATAGCATAAGTAACCCACCCTGCTACTGAGCTAAAGTTCTCCAGGCTTTCTGAAGGTCTTCCAAAATTTTGTAGCTTTCCTAAAGAGTATGACTGTTTTCTCACTGGTTTTGAGCCCCGTACATTTTGGCAATTGAAGCTAAAATGTGGATTATTCAAGCATATAATCTACTCCTTAATTGATAAATATGCCAAGTTTGTGTTTACATAGTGGTGATAACTAAGTACCGAAGCTATATTTTTTTGCTTTCTCACAACCAGAGATACTCTTTGTTTCCTTTTTAGTTAGCAGCATCTATTTTCACTACAATTGAAAGGTTCTCATTTGTGAAAAACCTCCGCATGCAGTCAGGTATTCAACCAAAACACTACAAATCATACCAGGATCTGGCATTCTTTCTGTTTTTTCCATTGTCAACAAAGCTGGAACTGATTATTGGTCTACACAAAAATAATCAACAATAATAGTATGTTTGTTAAGTCCCTTGTTAAGAATAGAGAGCATAATGCACTAATGTGCATTTTATTCACTTAGTGGGTTAGGGGAAAACATTTTTCTGGACTTACTGACGTGCAGGTTTTGGACTGAAACTGGGAAAAATGCTGTCCAACTGTTGGGAAAATATTAATCCATAAGTCTCCTTAAAAGCAAAGTATAAAGCAAAATATAAAGCAATGAATAAAGAATTCTGATCTTTTTTGTTCAGTGAATAAATTAGGAAGAACCTTGAGATGTATGTACTTATAATAACTCATAGTAATGATCATTAAGATATTTAAGTGTCTAGATCCCTCCACATCAAGACATGCAGTAAACTTTAGCTAAAAACCAGAACTTATTGAATATTGAATGTTAAGATGAGACTACTCACTATTGTCATTGTATGACATCTTTTTATTTTCAAATAGTGCATCATGTTTCTGTTTTTTATTATTCATTTCAGAAGCTTGTACCTTTCACGGCCAACCTGCAAGGGGCCAACAGCTTGTTGCAAAAGGCCATTAAGAAAGTGGACAGCAGAAAACAAATGGACTCTGCTCAAGTAGGTCATGTTCATAGTGTGATGGATGAAGTCTGTTTGTACACAGGTCTCACATTTTGACTGCTTGTTTTGTGGCAACTGCAGGAAGTCCAAGAAAGCATCCAGGAGCAAAGGGTTCTAATGAAGCAGGTTCTGGAAGATGCTAGACTGGTAACTCTGCAAAAGGAAGGAGGAACACTACTGGCAAGGATGAAGAAAGATGAATTCAAATTTCCGCAGTCTGAGGACTATAGGTACAAGAGTGAACTTTTGACTTTTTTTAGCAGCTGGTCCAAATCAGTATTCTGCAATACAGGAACCTCAAATAACATGACTGCAGACATTTCTCAGTTCCACTAATTGACCCTGTGTACATCCAGTCTAATTATAAAAATGTTCCATATCTGAACAAATCTTAGTAATGCTTTTTTTGATTGCAAGGATGACTTTAGTGTTGGAATTTAAATTTCCGTCTTGCTCAACACTGGCAAAGACTTACAAGTTGCTATTCATCAAGGCGAATTTCTACACATCCACTCAGTTCTGGGGAAACGCAGGCTGTAGAAATGCTGACTAAGTGAAATCATCTGTGTTGGTGCATTGTGAAAAAATAGATTAATTTTCAATACTGAGCATAGGCTACTACACACAAATAATTTAAAGAGCATCATTGTACTGCTTTAAAGCTTTACGTTAAAGGCAAAAACTAAAATCAATCATTGTGTCAGTACTCTATTTAAACCAAACTACTGTCTCACCAGAATAGCCTACAGTGGATGTTTAAACTCAAGCAGAGGTGTATAAAAACAGATCACAGACTCACTTTTCTACACATAAGCAGTATGTCTTTTATACAACTGTAGTAATGTAGCTGTCAAAATGTTATACCAATGTCAGTCAGACAAACCACTGACACTTTAAAATTCATTTTGCTCCTAAAAGTTAACTTTTTCCTTGTACTCTTAATGTAGTAGACAGGAGGAAAGCCAGCAAACTAATATTTAACTTATTATTAATTTAGCTTAGATACTTTGGAATAAAAAACAACTACAAAACTCGTACTCATACTCGTACTTGTACTCGTCGTCTTCCACTTTATCCGGGTCGCGGAAGCAGCAGACTCAGCAGAGACACCCAGACGTCCCTCTCCCTGGACACCTCCTCCAGCTCCTCCGGTGGGAGCCCAAGGCGTTCCCAGGCCAGCCGAGAGACAGTTCCTCCAGCGTGTCCTGGGCCGTTCCCTGAGCCTCCTCCCAGTGGGACGTGCCTGGAACACCTCTCGAGGAAGGCGTCCAGGAGGCATCCGGTATAGATGCCCGAGCCACCTCAACTGGCTCCTCTCGATGTGGAGGAGCAGTGGCTCTACTCCGAGCCCCTCCCGGATGGCCGAGCTCCTCACCCTATCTCTAAGGGAGTGCCCGGCCACCCTACAGAGGAAGCTCATTTCAGCCGCTTGTATCCGGGATCTCGTTCTTTCGGTCATGACCCAAAGTTCATGGCCATAGGTGAGGGTAGGAACGTAGACCGACCGGTAAATTGAAAGCTTCGCTTTTCGACTCAGCTCTCTCTTCACCACAACGGACCGGCACAGTGCCCCCATTACTGCGGCAGCCGTACGGATCGTCTGTCGATATCCCGCTCCATTCTTCCATCACTCGTGAACAAGACCCCAAGATACTTAAACTCCTCCACTTGAGGCAGGAACTCCCCTCCAACCTGAAGAGGACTAGCCCCCCTTTTCTGGTTGAGAATCATGGCCTCGGACTTGGAGGAGCTGATCTTCATCCAAGCCGCTTCACACTCGGCTGCGAACCACCCCAGTGCATGCTGTAGGTCTTGGCTAGAGTGGCCCAGCAGGACCACGATATCTGCAAAAAGAAGAGACGAAATCCTCTGGTCCCCAAACCAGATCCCCTCCGGCCCTTAGCTGCGCCTAGAAATCCTGTCCATAAAAGCTATGAACCGGTGACAAAGGGCAGCCCTGCCGTAGTCCAACATGCACCGGGAACAGGTCCAACTTAGTGCCGGCAATGCGGACCAAACTCCTGCTCCACTTGTACAGGGACTGGATGGCCCCTGATAAAGGGCCCCCGATTCCATACTCTTGGAGCAACCCCCACAGGGCATCACGAGGGACACGGTCGAATGCTTTCTCCAGGTCCACAAAACACAGGTGGACCAGTTGGGCAAACTCCCATGAACCCTCGAGTACCCTGTAGAGGGTATAGAGCTGGTCCAGTGTTCCACGGCCGGAACGAAAACCACACTGCTCCTCTTAAAGCTGAGGTTCGACAATCGGCCGGACTCTCCTCTCCTCTGAAATCCTTTATTGTATTTAACCAGGCGACATCCCTTTGAAATTAAGAAAATATTTGTTGTTCTATAAACAGCGTTTCCCCTACCATTATCCAAAGGGGTCAACCCACCCCGCTAACAAGACCGCCCGCCCTCCCAAGACGATCACAGTATGTAGCAATAGCATGTTTTTACAGTTAATGTCTACTCTACTTTTTATGGCCAAACTTGACAAAAGCTGGACAAAAACACATTCCTCATATTCTGTCACAGACGTTGACACGCTGAGTTATAGGGGTTGGACAATGAAACTGAAACACCTGTCATTTTAGTGTGGGAGGTTTCATGGCTAAATTGGACCAGCCTGGTAGCCAGTCTTCATTGATTGCACATTGCACCAGTAAGAGCAGAGTGTGAAGGTTCAATTAGCAAGTCTTTGTGATGTATCAAGAGCCACGGTATCCAGGGTAATGTCAGCATACCACCAAGAAGGACGAACCACATCCAACAGGATTAACTGTGGACGCAAGAGGAAGTTGTCTGAAAGGGATGTTCGGGTGCTAACCCAGATTGTATCCAAAAAACATAAAACCACGGCTGCCCAAATCACGGCAGAATTAAATGTGCACCTCAACTCTCCTGTTTCCACCAGAACTGTCCGTCGGGAACTCTACAGGGTCAATATACACGGCTGGGCTGCTATAGCCAAACCTTTGGTCACTCATGCCAATGCCAAACGTCGGTTTCAATGGTGCAAGGAGCACAAATCTTGGGCTGTGGACAATGTGAAACATGTATTGTTCTCTGATGAGTCCATCTTGACTGTTTTCCCCACATCCGGGAGAGTTATGGTGTGGAGAAGCCCCAAAGAAACGTATCACCCAGACTGTTGCATGCCCAGAGTGAAGCATGGGGGTGGATCAGTGATGGTTTGGGCTGCCATATCATGGCATTCCCTTGGCCCAATACTTGTGCTAGATGGGCGCGTCACTGTCAAGGACTACCGAACCATTCTTGAGGACCATGTGCATCCAATGGTTCAAACATTGTATCCTGAAGGCGGTGCCATGTATCAGGATGACAATGCACCAATACACACAGCAAGACTGGTGAAAGATTGGTTTGATGAACATGAAAGTGAAGTTGAACATCTCCCATGGCCTGCACAGTCACCAGATCTAAATATTATTGAGCCACTTTGGGGTGTTTTGGAGGAGCGAGTCAGGAAACGTTTTCCCCCACCAGTATCACGTAGTGACCTGGTCACTATCCTGCAAGAAGAATGGCTTAAAATCCCTCTGACCACTGTGCAGGACTTGTATATGTCATTCCCAAGACCAATTGACGCTGTATTGGCCGTAAAAGGAGACCCTACACCATACTAATAAATTATTGTGGTCTAAAACCAGGTGTTTCAGTTTCATTGTCCAACCCCTGTTTGTGCACTTGCACACAGGTGAACACACGCTCTTAACAGCAGACAGAGTGCACAAAAAACATGCCCCTAAAACCTTGAAAGGAGTCAAGGATATCTGCGGTTTTAAAAGCGCAGAATTTCATTTTAAAGGCAGCACTTCCTCTCCTGAGTAGCAGCAGGGCTAACTCTCCTACTCCTGGTATGACGGTAGAAGTACCCAAAATATCCCAAGTGTCTAATTTCCTGCCCCACAAAAACAGCTAAAGTCCAGTCACCACCAAATAAAAGATTTTGACCTGTCTTGGCTGTCAGAGGTGAAATAATCCGCCTGGCTTTAAAAGACTGAACTTGGTAATTAAATACATACATGATAGATAGAGAAAGAAAGAAAGAATAGATGATGATTGAAAGATGGGAAGAGGCAGAAACAGATAAAAGGTGATAAAAAAAGAGAACCACAAAGATGGAGTAATAAGAGACATGTTGAGACATTTAAAAAAGATAAAAAAAAGATATAGAAATTATGTATAAATACAGTAGGTAGAAGATTCATATACAGGTCCTTCTCAAAATATTAGCATATTGTGATAAAGTTCATTATTTTCCATAATGTAATGATGAAAATTTAACATTCATATATTTTAGATTCATTGCACACTAACTGAAATATTTCAGGTATTTCATTGTCTTAATACGGAAGATTGTGGCATACAGCTCATGAAAACCCAAAATTCCTATCTCACAAAATTAGCATATTTCATCCGACCAATAAAAGAAAAGTGTTTTTAATACAAAAAACGTCAACCTTCAAATAATCATGTACAGTTATGCACTCAATACTTGGTCGGGAATCCTTTTGCAGAAATGACTGCTTCAATGCGGCGTGGCATGGAGGCAATCAGCCTGTGGCACTGCTGAGGTCTTATGGAGGCCCAGGATGCTTCGATAGTGGCCTTTAGCTCATCCAGAGTGTTAGGTCTTGAGTCTCTCAACGTTCTCTTCACAATATCCCACAGATTCTCTGTGGGGTTCAGGTCAGGAGAGTTGGCAGGCCAATTGAGCACAGTGATACCATGGTCAGTAAACCATTTACCAGTGGTTTTGGCACTGTGAGCAGGTGCCAGGTCGTGCTGAAAAATGAAATCTTCATCTCCATAAAGCTTTTCAGCAGATGGAAGCATGAACTGCTCCAAAATCTCCTGATAGCTAGCTGCATTGACCCTGCCCTTGATAAAACACAGTGGACCAACACCAGCAGCTGACAGGGCACCCCAGACCATCACTGACTGTGGGTACTTGACACTGGACTTCTGGCATTTTGGCATTTCCTTCTCCCCAGTCTTCCTCCAGACTCTGGCATCTTGATTTCCAAATGACATGCAGAATTTGCTTTCATCCGAAAAAAGTACTTTGGACCACTGAGCAACAGTCCAGTGCTGCTTCTCTGTAGCCCAGGTCTGGGAAATGCTGCACCTGTAGCCCATTTCCTGCACACGCCTGTGCACGGTGGCTCTGGATGTTTCTACTCCAGACTCAGTCCACTGCTTCCGCAGGTCCCCCAAGGTCTGGAATCGGCCCTTTTCCACAATCTTCCTCAGGGTCCGGTCACCTCTTCTCATTGTGCAGCGTTTTCTGCCACACTTTTTCCTTCCCACAGACTTCCCACTGAGGTGCCTTGATACAGCACTCTGGGAACAGCCTATTCGTTCAGAAATTTATTTCTGTGTCTTACCCTCTTGCTTGAGGGTGTCAATAGTGGCCTTCTGGACAGCAGTCAGGTCGGCAGTCTTACCCATGATTGGGGTTTTGAGTGATGAACCAGGCTGGGAGTTTTAAAGGCCTCAGGAATCTTTTGCAGGTGTTTAGAGTTAACTCGTTAATTCAGATGATTAGGTTCATAGCTCGTTTAGAGACCCTTTTAATGATATGCTAATTTTGTGAGATAGGAATTTTGGGTTTTCATGAGCTGTATGCCAAAATCATCTGTATTAAGACAATGAAAGACCTGAAATATTTCAGTTAGTGTGCAATGAATCTAAAATATATGAATGTTAAATTTTTATCATGACATTATGGAAAATAATGAACTTTATCACAATATGCTAATATTTTGAGAAGGACCTGTATATTCATATATATATATATAAGATTCATATATATATATATATATATATATATATATATATATATATATATATATATATATATATATATATATATGAATCTTATATATATATATATATATATGAATCTTATATATATAGTAGCTATCCCACCGACACCACGCCCCTGGTGACTGCCTCTTGTCAACCACCCACCAAGACCAAATATAGCCAATGCATAATAATATTCAACTAGTGAATTTGAATAGATGGGAATTATGGGTGGATTTTGGATTTTTCTAAGGTGGTGAAGAAAGCAGTGTCAGTACAGTGAGCAGCACCAGTGGTGCAAGAGCTCCTGCTGCCATGGAGGTGGTGGACAGCAGAGGTAAGGAGTCAGAGCAGGAACCTTTAGCTACAGTTTAAGAGCACAAAACACATCTGCAGGCTGTGCTTTTAGAAAACTGCATCACTCATGACAATTCTTATACAATTCACTTTATATATACAGATTACTTTAGTCAAGCGAAAGTCAAGAGAAGCCATTTAAAATTTTTTCCTGCCCTCACTCCAAGTATTTGCGTTGATTTTTTCAGTACCACTTAAATCAAAGAACAATTCCAAATCACTTGTTGTATGATACTATGATTGAATGTCATCTTCCTTGTTAGTTTAAAAGGGTTTATACATAGCATAATGTAGGTGAACATAATTTCGGTTTATGGGATTTAAGTACATAATATTGCACCACAGCAGAAACATTTATTTTGTAGGTACACATCATGCATTCAAAGTGTAATCAATTTATCTCAGTCTTGGTGGTTTGCGTTAATTCACTGGTGGTGGCCTGTGATGGTATCAAATTCCCAGTGGGGATTAATGTCCTAGTCCGCCCCTGCCCTAGACTGATCTGTTGTCACCATGTCGTGACCTGTTCTGTGTCCTCATCCCTCAGCTGTTGGTTTTCCTCTCCCTAAGTTAAGAATCCAATTGTTTGATTTCAAAGGCTGTTTTAATGTCAGAAAACTGTGAAATTATGTATTCTGTTGTGAAAAACAATTAAAAAGCCCATTGTGATTTATTTTATTATACTTTAGAATTTTTAAGTTGTCTGGCTCTAATATCTGAAGATTTTTGTTTTAACTTATAATAACAGTTTTATAAACCTGTGTAGGAAGAGCTCTGTGTTCCTCATGTGGGGGACATTGACAACATCACAGACTGCCCCTCATTAAGGTACAGGCTTTCTCCAATAATAAGCCCTGGATCAAATCTGAAATAAAGGCTCTTCTCAAGGAGAAGAGAGACTTTAGGTCATGAAACATGGAGGAGGTGAGAGCTGTGCAAGAGGAACTGAGAAAGAAGATCAGGGGGAAAAAGCATCATCAGTAAGAAGATGGAGGACCATCTAGTTCATCTGAACCAGTTTTTCAACCGATCTGATCAGAAACCCTCCCTTCCCTCAGCCCAGTCTACACTGCTGCATTATCTTCGACAACTGCCTACTTTTCTTCCCACCTCCCAGCTCTCAGCCATCATTCACCCTAGAAGACTTCATCCCACAGCCCCCCATCCTCCACAACCATCCTGTCCTTTCAACATTTCAGGTGAGGAACAAGTTGCCAAAGACCAAGGTGCAAAAGGCTGCAGGTACAGATGGAATCAGCTCCAGGTTCCTGAGGTGCTGCACAGTTCAACTGTGTGGCCTCATGGGATGCATGTTCAACATAATCCTAGAGTTGGGGAAAGCACCAAACCAATGGAAGACCTCCTGTGTGGTACAGATGCCGAAGACCACACATTCAAAGGACCTCAGCAGCTACAGGCTGGAAGCACTGACCTCACATATGATGACAACGTTTGAAAGGTTGATCCCCAATTAAAGACAGTTGACACTTTGTAGATTGGTGCTAGCGGGGCCACTTCCTTATCAACACAGGGGAAACGAAGGTGGATTTCAGCAGGCGCTGACCCACCACACTGACACTGGTGAACATCTAGGTAACTGACATTGAGACAGTGGACTCCTAAAAGTTCACCTGAACAATAAACTGGACTGGAGTCACAACCCTGATGCTCTTTACAGAAAGGGTTGGAGCAGACTCTGCCTGATAAGACAGCTGAGATTGTTTGGAGTGCAGGGGTTGCTCCTGAGGGCCTTTTTTGAATGTGTGGTGGCATCAGCCATTTTCTATGGTGTAGTCAACCACCAGCAGCCTATTTACAGCTGATAAGTGGTTAAATAAGCTCATCAGGAAAGCCAGCTCCATCCTAGGATGGACTCAGTGCTCGTGGTGGGAGACAGAGGGACTCTAGCAAAAATAACATCACTGTTGGACAATGTCTCCCACCCCATGCATGAAGCTGTTGCAGAACTGGAGAGCTCCTTCAGTGAAAGACTGCTGCATCCTAGATGCACAAATGAGCGTGTTTTCAGATCCTTCCTCCCAGCAGCTGTTGGACTTTACAAAATATGTAACAGCTCCCAACAAACTCAATAAGTGTTTTCAACCCTGCTGGTTTTGAAAATTTGTTTTTCATTTCTTGTAAGCTGTCTGAAGTTGTTTTTTATGCACAAATATACATGCACATTTTGTACATTGTTTTAAATAACGCTACTCAGTTGCACATTTCTTTTAATCTGAGTATGCTATTTTTAATAACTGTACAGTATTTTTTTCTTAGGTTGTGGATTTTTCCCTCTCTTTTATTCTGTCTTTTATTCTATTTTTGTTTTTTTTATTGTTTGCCTTGTGTGTATCTGCATGCTTAAATTCGCCTTTCACTTTGCTGCTGATACACCTGAATTCCCTGACTTTGGGACAATGATGGATATTTCTAATCTATTCTATCTCCTAGGGTGCAACATTAAAATGTAACAAGTTACAAGTTCAATAATCTCAAATTCAGTTCAGTCCTGCTACTAAACAGATAAAGTGCACATGTTATCTAGCACTAGACAATGTTTATCAGTTCAAGCTTGATATTTAGTTTTTTGTTTGTTTCTTCTTTTGTCCAGAGATGCTGTGGAGTTAGCAACGAGTCTGTACAATCAAGTGGAGGAGAAGCTCCACATGTTGGTAATGAGATCGAATGAGTCACTGCAGCACCTGGAGGTCCTGCTCAGGCACAGAGAGATGGAGGCCAAAATTATCTCGGTAAATCTAAGTTTTCCAGTCAAATCCTGCTTCTGAAAATCGGCAAATGTTTCTCCTCAACGTCAACACATTAGTGAAAATTTCTGGCCTGAAGCTCACATACGACTCTTGCTTTGATGCACCGTATGTTATATCAGTCTCACAGCTTGCCAAGCTATAAAGGAACACTTTATAACTACCGCTTTATTCCTTACAGGAGGGATTGTGGTTCAGTTCAGAGGGGGAGCAGATTTTAAAGAACTCTTACACAACAGATGACACACTGGTGGGCAGGGAAAAGGCCTTGAAAGACTTCAATTTGTTTCTCGCTAAACTGAAGGTACAAAAAAAAATGCTGTTTGCTTAAACTCAGCCATTTTTTGTTTATAATGTTTTTGTTGTATTTTTCTCATATTTGCACTTAAATGTTAAAATTTTATAGTTTTTGCCTTGGTAAGAAGAAGTTATTGAACACACTAGGAAGTAATTGCCGGGCATTGTAAAAGTATAAACCTTTTTACATTTTGTTACATTATAACCACAAAGTTTAATGTATTTTATTGGAATTCACAAAACAGAGCATCATTGTGAAGTGGAAAGAAATAAAACATGCTGTTAATTTGTTTTTTTTATACAAATTTGACAACTGTTGCATGGATTAGTATTCAGCGTCCTCTTTTCAGACTTTTTAGAACCACCTTTCACTGCAGTTAAATTTGCAAATCTTTTTAGGCACGTCTCTAGCAGTTTTGTAGATATAGACACTTATGTTTTTGCAGGTGGGGCTTCTTCCAATCATGTTTTTTGGCCCAGTGTAAGGGAAAACATCCCCACAGCACGATGCTGCCACTACCATATTTCATAGTGTTGTAATTATGAATATACTATTTAATATTTAATATTAATATTTTAATATTTTATCAAATAATATTTTGGTCTGTTAAGGGTTGTCCTGTGAATACCAGCCCAATAAGGCAGTGGTATTAGGACAAAATTGAAAGGGATGAGCCAAGCTCTGACATTATTGAACAGCAACACTCTGCACACACATGGAATGAATTCACACAATTTCTTAAAATACAAGAATTTATTAACAAAAATAAATCAACTCAAGTCAAACATATTTCAATCAACAAACTCTTTACTATGCTAAAAAAATCCAACTAAACTACCAAGCAGAATGAAAAAATAAGGAAGACTAATGGGCTATGTACAATATAAACAAGTTGATCAAAGATGGTTGAAAACCGTGACCGAAAGAGTGATGCAACATTACCATGCAATGTTATTTATATTTGAGAACCAAGGATTATCTTGAAGAATCTGAAAGTGAAGTTAAGTTAGTCTTGGAACCAACTTAGACAACAATTGGCATACATTTAGACAACCATTCACAATGCAAGATCAGGTTAAATATTATTTTAATAAAATAATATCAAATATTTGACCAATTCTCAACGGTGCTTAATTAGCTGCCTTTATTTATTAAAATAATATTTAAAGAAATATTATTTTGAATAAGTTCCAAATCTTTGAGAAATGGGCTTGTGTTACTTAGTTATAAAGTTTAGTAAAATAATATTTAGGGAAATATTATTTTGAATAAGAATCAAATCTTTCTGGAGGAATGGGGCTTAATAGTGTTTACTTAGTTTTCAAGTTTAGTAAAATAATATTTAGGAAAATATTATTTTCTAGATTTAAAACTAACAACCTTTTTGGGTAAATGATCCTTAGTAGGCAAGCACGTGTTCTTAGCTGTTAGCGGTTGAAGCTAACAAAAGAAGCTTATAGCTTATCATCAGAATCAAACACATACCTTTAAAATACCATTAATAAAAGGGTTAAAATGCATAAGCGTGGACGGCGCGTTATGGCTGAACTTCTGTGTTTAAAATCACCCTTTAAATAAAGTTTGTCTTAACTTAAAAAAAAAAAGAACAATCACAGAACACGTAAACTGAGCACATGTGCTGAGCAGATAATCTGCTAGCGCTAAGATGGCTGAGTTTTCCACACAAACAAAACATGAAACGAAAAATGTTTAGATTATTTCACTCTCAACTACTCTCTGCCCAAAACACAACTTCTTATGTGAATCGTGCTGAGGAAAAGTTGTCCGGGGACGAAGTTGAATAAAACTTCCACAGTGAACAAAGGGTTAACTGCAGCTAACCTCCATAGATGTGGGGTGGTTCGTTCTGTCGGCCGGCCAAACTGCACGTTACTCGGTGATGCGGTCCCGTTGTCCTTCCTTCCGACTGGGAAAACCGCTCCACTCGGCGTCGTAGAGACGGGATCTCTGCTGGGAATTCTCTGGAACACAGTTTGCTTCTGTAGACCTCAGAGAGAAAGTTAAGCAACACTTGTACCTTAATTACCCCGTTCATGAATGAATACCGGATATATAAACAACAATTCATTCCTACTTAATTTCGTGCATATGATCGCGTGATTGTATGACACTCTTGGATCCAGTTTGAAGAGTTATGTCTGTTTGCCAGCAAGGAGACATTAGCGCACTGTGTCCCTTAGTCCAGTTCCTCTAGGGACCTGCGTGGAAGAGGTCAGTTTGTTGCAAAAGCGGGATTTTTATTCGGACAGTGTGGTCACGGGAAGTCCGCTGTTATTCCGTTTCTGGCTGTGCTGGAAGTAGGTTAATGCGATTTATTTTGAAAGTTCCGGAAAAGTTTGTACTGGCCTTTCATTTTGTACCCATGGCTGGGTCCCAACAATAGTAGGGATAGTATGTTCAGGGTGAAGTGTCTTTTTAGCTTTTTATCACAGAAGAGATTTTCCCCCCAAAATTTGTAATTGAGAACCATATATCCTTTTGATTCAACGTCAAGTTATGTGCGTCTTTGTGTTGGCCTGTGATATAAAATCCTACCAAAATACATTGTTGTACAAGAAAGGGGTGAAAAAGAATAAAAAGAGTAATGAAAATCTTTGCTCCACTTGACACCTTGTTACAGGACAAACAGCAAGATACCTTGAGACTGGTCACAGAGGCAGAGGAGATTGTTGGCACCCATAACTCAAGTCCTGCTGCTGAGATTTTTCGTACCCTTGTTGGCACTTTCAAATCTAACATAGAAGACTTCAGGTTCCGGGCCGAACAAAGGCAGAAAGATTTAGTCTTAATGGTGCATGTGTACAGATTTTGTGAACAGGTTTGTAGATTTACATATCTCTGGCAGTTTTACCTTTTGAATGTCTATTTTCTCTCTTTGGCCCACTGTAAAACTTTAAACTTGTTTTTTATTTACAGGCAACAGCCTGCGTCAAAGAATGTAGTAAACTTCTGGAGCAGGTAGAGGAGGGATGTTGCTCTCCTCAGACCATAAACAGACTCCAAATGCACAAGGAGAGAATAACTGGTGACTTTTCAACCCTGCACTTCCAGGCTCTGAGAGCTAAGGCCTCCGCCATGGGAGCAGAGGCATCTGGGATGCTGAAAGCATGGAATGCAGCCTGGGTCCAGAGCCAAGAAGTCAAGCAGCGTCTTGAGGAAATGCAAAAGAAGTTTAAAGTTGTAGATAAGAACCAGGCCCAGCCGACCACAGCTGCAAACCCTCTAGGGAAGCACGGAAAAATGGAGAGGGAGGGGAAAAAGAACGAGCTGGGGGAGGTTCAGAGCTCACAGATTCTACAGCCCAGCTCTCAAGCAGAGGTCGTCAGTGCTGCGAAATGTCAAGCTAAAAACAGCTCTGTAGTATGCTTAAAGTCCAACGTTGAATCTGACTTCAGAATTAAGAAAGAATTACCTCAAACACGATCTAAAAACTCAGAAAATACTCCTGTTTTGCCACAAACTAGTGATTTCTATATAGACAGAAAATGCAAGGCCAAAGAACACTGCAGGGTTGCAGATATGAGCGGGACAGTCTCTGCAAAAAAGGATTTTCCTTTACACCAAACTTTGGGTCGGTCTCTAAGTGAGGGCTCGTATGAGGGGAGCATCTCTGCCTTTTTGCCTCTAAGTCACAAACACTGTCACAGCAGGAAACACTCCCTGGACCAAAATCTGCAGCCCAGCCAAAAGCTGCACATTTTTCATCATATGGTCTTACAGCCAGAGAACCTGATCTGCGAGTCAAAAAGTGAAGGTAATCAAGGAGAGGAAGAAGACGGTACCATCCCCACCCTGAACCCTGAGGATTTAAGAACTTCAGAGACATTACTCACTCCACAAGACAACAATTATGGCAACATTTTGTAAGTAATCCTCCCTTTATCGGTTTCTAGCTAAAGCAGTTAAATGGCAAACAGCACATTTAATCCCCTACAGTTATATTGAATAAATTTGAATAATATTGAAAAGTTCAATTATTTCACAAATTTTATTCACTAATTGAAACCCAATGTTTTAGATTAATGACACGCAGACAAACTGTTTAAGCCTTTATTTCTGTTAATAATGATGATTTTCTGCTTACAAATAATGAAAACACATTAATTATTAGAATATTACATCAGACAAATAAAAAAAAAACATGTCCTCAAATGAGGACATTGCCCGTCAAGCATTGAAAAACTGTTTTCACTATTAAGAATGCTGACTTACAAACATTTTATTAATAAAAGGTTTAGACAATGACCCTAAACTATGTGGCACCAAGTGTATAATTTTCATGCAAAAGATTTAGTTTTTTTGATATTTAGCTCACTTTTCTTACATTTAGCACAATGACAAGTATGACAATACTAAGCAACCCACCCAAACTAGTTGCAAAGTGGACAATAAAGTCAATGTTTTAGAGTGACCATCACCAAGCCCAGTTCTACCAAATACAAAGGTTTAATATTAAGTATTTAAACCTCTGAATCTGAAAAAAAGAAAAGAAGTCTCAAACAATTCTCAGTCTTATTATTCTGGCATTTAGCAAATAGAAATAATTCAGTTTATCCTAACTGACATGAAACAGAAGTTGTTAGGTCTGATAAAATTTCATACAATGTGAAAAAATGTTTTGTGTCTTATACAGTGTATATAAATGTGTGGTTTCACCTGTAGATGTAAAAACAATAGATATATTAACTGAAAACAAAAAGGAATAAAAGGGGTAACTAAGGGAAACAATGCACAATTTGATAAGATCAGCAAATTTACTTTTTTAATTTCCTACTCTTGGAACAGGAAAGTCCAGAAGATCTTGGAGGAGCTATTGTCCACGGAGCGGGAGTATGTGAAAGCTCTAGGTTATGTCCGAGAGCACTACTTTCCCGAGCTGGAGAGAGCAGACGTCCCTCAGGACCTCCGGGGCCAGAGGGGCAGCATTTTTGGGAACTTGGAAAAGCTCCACGACTTTCACCGTCACTATTTCTTGGATGAACTGGAGAGCTGTGTGAAGGAGCCTTTCAGAATGGGGCGCTGCTTTTTACATCATGTGAGCTCCTGAAATGCATTTTCTTCCAGTGTGTGCTGCTAAAATCCCGTTTTTTATGAGCCTAAATTAGATTGTGTACTGTTTATCTGAGCCACTTCTAGTTTGGCAGATTTCAGATTCTGTGTAGAGTCATGATCTACAGTTTTAAACTTAAATCAGGATAATTAATGATAATCATTTCCAATGAAAACCCTTCCAGATGTTTCATAGCAAATGACTGAGGATACATCTGTAGCTTACAAAAATGTCTGTCTTTTTAAAACTTCACTATAGCTGTACTAAAAGGATGGGAAAATGTGTTTGGCTCATGGAAGTGTGACATCTTATTCTTGTCTGTATAGTTTGTATTTTATATTCTGACATAGTTATAAAGATGATGATGATCAATGCTGTATGTTTGTTCTTTTCATTTCAGAGAGAGAGTTTTGCTTTGTATGCCCTTTACAGCAAGAATAAACCCCAGTCTGACCGCCTTCTTACCATTCATGGAAAAACTTTCTTTAAGGTGAGAACCTCTTTTTTGGTCTTTGTTTCACATCAGTCTCCTAATTATGATTTGGTGATTTTCCCTAAGCAGGGAAAACCCTAATATTTCACTTGAAACTGTGCCTCCCGAAAACTTGTTTGCACCTTGAACCTTTTCACATTTTGTCACATTTCAGCCACAGACTTCAGTGCACTTTATTTATATTTTTTTGTGATAATTAAAAACAAAGTAGTGCATGATTTTGAAGTGAAAGGAAAGTTATGCATGGTCTAAATGTTTTTTTTAGAAATACAAATGAGTCAGTACTTCATCAGGACTGGCCCATTCTGATACATGAATATGCTTTGATCTAAACCATTCCACTGTAGCTCTGGCTGGATGTTTAGGGATGTTGTCCTGCTGGAAGGTGAACCTCTGCCACACTCTCAAGTCTTTTGTAGCCTCTGATAGGTGATCTTGTTAGATTGCCCTTTATTTACCTCCTTCAATTTCCCATCAACTCTGACCCGCTGATGAAAAGCATCTCTACAGCATGATACTGCCACTACCATGTTTCATCTGTGGGGTGCGTTCAGGCAGTCTTAGTTCTTCTCTACACATACTGTTTTGCATATAGGCCAAAAAGTTTTTTTTTTTTTTTTTTCCTATTTTAGCCTAGTCTGACCAAAGCACTTTCTTCCATATGTTTGCTTTGTCTCCTACAGGCTTGTGGCAACCTGCAAACAGAACGTCTTATGACTTTCCTTCAACAACAGTTTTCTCTTTTGCACTTTTCTATGAAGGGCAGATTAGTGGAGTCCAACTAGCTTCCCTCTTGGCTTCTTCTATGATTATTGCTCTGCTTGCATATCCTGGCAGTTCAGGTGTACGGCCATGTCTTGATAGGTTTGCAATTGTGCAATGCTCATTCTATTTTTGGTCAATGGATTGAACAGAGCTCTGTAAGATGTTTAAATCATTAGAGAAACATCAGAAGGCAATTATTTGCGATGGACTCCATCTAGGGATATGAGAGTAAAAGGAGCTGAATACAAATGGAGTTTTTCACCAACAGTTTCTGATTGAAGATTTGTATAATTTACTCCCACTATGTGCTAATTTGTGTTGTTGTATCACAGAAAAAGGTAAAAACTATTGAAGTCTGTTGTAACGTGACAAAAAGTAAAAAAGAAAAAGATAAAGGGGTATGTAAACTCATGCAAGGCACTGTATGTAAGTTCAAGCCACTTAAATGATAGGTTTATAAGTTTACTTCACTTTATAAATTTGAACTGACTGATGGACAGAGTTTTCTCTGACTTTTGTTTTCCCAAAACATAATTTAATTGTCAGTAATCTGAACCCAAGAACTTTCATTCACCATCTCATTCCACATCTGTACTCTTAACTGAGTCATGCTCATTCCTTCTAACATTAGCATATGTTTTTTTTTCTGTTTCTTCGTTCAGCAAAAGCAGCTGAAGCTGGGGGATAAAATGGACTTATGGTCCTACTTGCTGAAGCCTGTGCAGCGCATCAGTAAGTACAGTTTGCTGCTGCAGGACATGATGAGGGAGTGCGGACTGGAGCAAACGAGAGAGGTCGCTGAGATCAAGGCAGCTCTGGAAGTCATCCACTTCCAGCTCCGCCACGGCAACAACCTGCTGGCCATGGATGCCATCTGCCAGTGTGATGTAAGCAGGGACTCGATAGATGTTTTAGCTTAGTATCAAGACAATACCAAGTAAGATTAAAGTTTGCTTATGATTTCACTTCACTTTTTTTTTAAATTTATACAGTGAATACAGCAACAATCAGAAACTGTAGAAATCCATGAGGTGTTGGGCAATTTTACTGGACTCAGTGATGTATTGGCAGTAACATAACACACTGACTAAGATGTAGACAGTGACTATTCATAATGTGCAAATTCATCCTTCACTGACTATGTGTAGGTTGTAATCCTGACTGGTATGCGCAGGAATGAATTAAGAAGGAATAACATCGATCTTTCCTGAACATTTCCCTAAAAAAATTTGTGTCGGCCGTGTATTGAAGCTCCATTATCTGATGAGCAACATTTGAAGGAATGGAGCTGGATTCACAGACATTTTGTTATTTCTTAAATAACAAACAGATGGTGTCTGTTAAAGATGATGTGAAACCTCTGTGGCTTTGTGTTCATTTGTGTCATTTTTAACCTTTCAGGAGCAAATGCTTATATTCCTAAAGAAACTGCACAATAAATAAAAATGAAATTTATTTTTGAAAATCTGTTTCCACTGTAAATAACCACGCTTCCTCTTCTGCATCCACAGGTCAATCTGAAAGAACAGGGTCAGCTGATACGCCAGGATGAGTTCTTGGTAACTTTCAGGAAGAAGAAATGTCTCCGTCACATTTTCCTCTTTCAAGACCTCGTTCTCTTCAGCAAGACCAGAAAGACGGACGGGAGAAATGACACATACGTCTATAAACAATCCTTTAAGGTACCCATTTAGTTCAACGTGTGCATTCACACACATACTCCTGCAGCAGAAAAAAAAAAAAAAAAAACACATTTCTACTGTGTCCAAATTTGCAAAACATTTCTATGTTACTCTCATGCTCTCAATTTGAGCAGACAAAATTGGCTAACCTCATCAGGTGCAACTTAAACAACTATTTTATTGTAATGATAATAAGCCTAACAGATGTATAAACAGATGTATAAATAAACTTTAAACAACTATCCTACTATGTGTTATTGTAATGATAATAAGCCTAAAAGATGTATAAACAGATGTATAAATAAACTTTAAACAACTGTCCTACTATGTGTTATTGTAATGATAATAAGCCTAAAAGATGTATAAATAAACTTTAAACAACTAAAAGAAAACTTTTAAACTGACTGGACTGATCCACTCCAGAGTGCAACATTTTGCTTATTTCTTTGTCTTCTACACATAGATAAACACAACTTATATTTCATTAAAGCACCATGTACTGTACGTGTTTGGTGTTCAGCTTACAGAAGTGTTGCTGCATTTGGAACATCAATCTAAAGAAACCATGTTGTCCTTCTGTTGCATGCAGACGTCTGATATCGGCATGACGCAGAACAGTGGTGACAGCGGCTTGTGTTTTGAGATCTGGTTCAGAAAGAGGAAAAGTCAGGACACATACACACTGCAAGCTCGTAGCCGGGAAGTGAAGGAGGCCTGGACCAAAGACCTGGAGCGGATCCTGTGGGAGCAGGCCTTACACAACAGAGGTACAGAGGAAACGCAAAGACAAACACAAGTTGGTCACAATGTGATCCTGTGAGGAACCATGTGGCAATTCATTTAATAACATGCAGTATGCAGTATTAGCCACATTTATGGGAACCCCTGATAAAAATCTATTAAAGCCTTAAATAAATCAGTCTTTTGTTGCAGTAGCATAATATTACACTAAATATTTCTGAAAACATTTTACCATTAATTAAAAACCATTATTAAGTAGGGAGAGGTCCAGTTTTATTAAATGTTTTTTTTTTTAACTAACACAATAGTGGTGCATTTATTGGCACCTTTCTTTCATTACTTTGTAGGTTCAAGGCAACCTATTGATACCTACGGGTAGATTTGTTTTACAGTGGTTCAAAACATACACAGATTCAAAACAAACATGTCAACACACACAGAACTATTCAAATAAATATAACAGTATTCAAAGTGCTCCAAGCTCCATACATCAAATCGTAGCAGGAGACAGACACACTACTCTCCAATTTTGCATTATTTGCTGTTATTTCAGTTTTTAACTTTATGTTCTCCCTCTTTTCTCTTCCAAGAAGTTACACCTGGCCTGATTCTGTGTCTACTTGTGACACCTTTCATTAAGCTGTTGCCAAGCTTCTGCTGGCAACAACTTAATGCTCACCCTCTACCGATGATCCACATAGCCCTGTCTTTCAGTGTTTAACCCTTTCTCTCTCCTAGACATGGCAATACACTGAGCTTTTACTGTGACTAACTCTATGTGCTCTCTTTCAGACTAACCTTGAAAACTGGCTCAGAGTTTATCCGTTCTTTCTTTCTAGGTGAAACGACTAAAGGAGCTACATCCATTAACATTTACTTTTCCTTCCCATAGAAAGGACTCCTGGATCAGTGCTTCTTTGTTCTCTTTGTGTCTCTTCTCTGTTCTCTCAAACCCCCAGTCGGTCGTGGCAGATGGCCGCTCACACTGAGCCTGGTTCTGCTAGAGGTTTCTTCCTGTTAAAAGGGAGTTTTTCTTCTCCACTGTCGCTACATGCATGCTCAGTATGAGGGGTTGCTGCAAAGTCAGAGCCAGTGACTGTCCACTGTCTCTAAATGCTCATCCAGGAGGAGTGAATGCTGCAAGTCACTGACTCGATGCAATCTGCTGGGTTTCCTTAGACAGAAAAACGCTTTATCCAATTTGAAAAAATTACTGAATCCGACTGTACTGTTCAATGGTTAGGATTAATTGGAATGTATGTACCTGACTTTTGTGAAGTGCCTTGAGATGACATGTGCTGTGAATTGGCGCTATATTAATAAAACTGAATTGAATTGAAATAGAATTGAATTGATAGCAAGACTTAAAAATAAGATAAATATGTGAGAAATAAAATCTTTATAAAACCAATGGGTAAAAACCATAAAACTAAAATAATCTAGACTTGAAGCTTAGCTGTTTTTAACACATCTGTTTTTACAGTTAGGGTATAAGAATCTTCTTCCAGGGGGAAAAAGTTGAAACTCCCTGTGAAGTGGATGAAAGTCATCATTTAAAATTGAAATGCCTATCCGCTGTACCTGCCTGCTGTACAGGGATGTGACTGATTGTTGGGTCTCTCTCTTTCTAATCAATCTAGATGAAAGTTTCACAACCTGCTGAAATTAACTCCTCTCTTTCAGAGTTGTGTGACCGAACCATGACACCAAGAAAAAGAATAAAAATGATTGTATAAAAGCACAGAAAAAGGCCAAAGAGGTTCGGTCAATATTAAAATGGCAGTTTCTTCAAACAAAACAGGTGCTGATGTGACTTTTTGCATACTGCCTCACAGTTGGTTTAAAAATTCAATTTGTAATCTGAAATATTGAAATCTGAAATGCACACCCTCAATGGCCTGATCTTTAATTAAAGTGATTTGTGCTTGTGAGGTTTTGTCCTAAAATCAATAATCATATATTTAGTCTTATTAGTATTAAGATAAAGAGAGGACTGCTCACAACATTTTACAGTGAGCCATTACTGTTTTTATTTTCATGGAGCAGACTAACAATGACAGAATCATTAACGTACTTTATGATGAATCTGTTGCTATATCTGCTCTGACAGATGTTTGTATACAGAATAAAAAGTAGAGGTGATAGTACATAGCCTTGGGGTGACCCAGTGGAAGTGCATTTAAAATCTGAGGGATGATTGTTAACTCTCACTTTCTGTGTCCTGTTTGTTAATAAATCTACAGGTCCTTCTCAAAAAATTAGCATATTGTGATAAAGTTCATTATTTTCAATAATGTCATGATGAAAATTTAACATTCATATATTTTAGATTCATTGCACACTAACTGAAATATTTCAGGTCTTTTATTGTCTTAATACGGATGATTTTGGCATACAGCTCATGAAAACCCAAAATTCCTATCTCACAAAATTAGCATATCATTAAAAGGGTCTCTAAACGAGCTATGAACCTAATCATCTGAATCAACGAGTTAACTCTAAACACCTGCAAAAGATTCCTGAGGCCTTTAAAACTCCCAGCATGGTTCATCACTCAAAACCCCAATCATGGGTAAGACTGCCGACCTGACTGCTGTCCAGAAGGCCACTATTGACACCCTCAAGCAAGAGGGTAAGACACAGAAAGACATTTCTGAACGAATAGGCTGTTCCCAGAGTGCTGTATCAAGGCACCTCAGTGGGAAGTCTGTGGGAAGGAAAAAGTGTGGCAGAAAACGCTGCACAACGAGAAGAGGTGACCGGACCCTGAGGAAGATTGTGGAGAAGGGCCGATTCCAGACCTTGGGGGACCTGCGGAAGCAGTGGACTGAGTCTGGAGTAGAAACATCCAGAGCCACTGTGCACAGGCGTGTGCAGGAAATGGGCTACAGGTGCCGCATTCCCCAGACCTGGGCTACAGAGAAGCAGCACAGGACTGTTGCTCAGTCGTCCAAAGTACTTTTTTCGGATGAAAGCAAATTCTGCATGTCATTCGGAAATCAAGGTGCCAGAGTCTGGAGGAAGACTGGGGAGAAGGAAATGCCAAAATGCCAGAAGTCCAGTGTCAAGTACCCACAGTCAGTGATGGTCCGGGGTGCCGTGTCAGCTGCTGGTGTTGGTCCACTGTGTTTTATCAAGGGCAGGGTCAATGCAGCTAGCTATCAGGAGATTATGGAGCACTTCATGCTTCCATCTGCTGAAAAGCTTTATGGAGATGAAGACTTCATTTTTCAGCACGACCTGGCACCTGCTCACAGTGCCAAAACCACTGGTAAATGGTTTACTGACCATGGTATCACTGTGCTCAATTGGCCTGCCAACTCTCCTGACCTGAACCCCATAGAGAATCTGTGGGATATTGTGAAGAGAACGTTGAGAGACTCAAGACCCAACACTCTGGATGAGCTAAAGGCCGCTATCGAAGCATCCTGGGCCTCCATAAGACCTCAGCAGTGCCACAGGCTGATTGCCTCCATGCCACGCCGCATTGAAGCAGTCATTTCTGCAAAAGGATTCCCGACCAAGTATTGAGTGCATAACTGTACATGATTATTTGAAGGTTGACGTTTTTTGTATTAAAAACACTTTTCTTTTATTGGTCGGATGAAATATGCTAATTTTGTGAGATAGGAATTTTGGGTTTTCATGAGCTGTGTGCCAAAATCATCCGTATTAAGACAATAAAGGACCTGAAATATTTCAGTTAATGTGCAATGAATCTAAAATATATGAATATTAAATTTTCATCATTACATTATAGAAAATAATGAACTTTATCACAATATGCTAATTTTTTGAGAAGGACCTGTACAGGTGCTGGTCATAAAATTAGAATATCATAAAAAAAATTATTTATTTCAGTACTTTCATTCAAAAAATGTAACTGGTATATTATATTCTAACAACATTAAACACAGACTGATATATTTCAAATGTTTTTTTCTTTTAATTTTGATGGTTATAACTGACAACTAAGGAAAACCCCAAATTCAGTATCTTAGAAAATCAGAATATTGCTTAAGACCAATACAAAAAAAGGATTTTTAGAAACATTGACCAACTGGAAAGTATGAACATGAAAAGTATGAGCATGTACAGTACTCATTGCTTAGTTGGGGCTCCTTTTGCCTGGATTACTGCAGCAATGCGGCATGGCATGAAGTTGATCAGTCTGCGGCACTGCTTAGGTGTTATGAGAGCCCAGGTTGCTCTGATAGTCACCTTCAGCTCTTCAGAATTGTTGGGTCTGGCATATTCCATCTTCCTCTTCAAAATACTCCATAGATTTTCTATGGGGTTAAGGTCAGGTGAGTTTGCTGGCCAATTAAGAACAGGGATACCATGGTCCTTAAACCAGGTACTGGTAGCTTTGACACTGTGTGCATGTGCCAAGTCCTGTTGGAAAATGAATCTCCACAAAGTTGGTCAGCAGCACAAACCATGAAGTGCTTCAAAACGTCCTGGTAAACGGCTGCGTTGACCTTGGACCTCAGAAAACACAGTGGACCAACACCAGCAGATGAAATGGCACCCCAAACCATCACTGAAATGTTACACATGACCTCAAGCAACATGGATTCTGTGTCTCTTCTCTCCTCCTCCAAACCCTGGGACCTTGATTTCCAAAGGAAATGCAACATTTACATTCATCAGAGAACATAACTTTAGACCACTCAGCAGCAGCCCAGTCCTTTTTGTCTTTAGCTCAGGCAAGACGCTTCTGACGCTGTCTCTTGTTTAGGAGTGGCTTGACACAAGGAATGCGACAGCTGAAACCCATGTCTTGCATACATAGGTGCAACATGGTTCTTGAAGCACTGACTCAAGCTGTTGTCCACTCTTTGTGAATCTCCCCCACATTTTTGAATGCGTTTTGTTTCACAGTCCTCTCCAGGGTATGGTTATCCCTATTGCTTGTACACTTTTTTCTACCACATCTTGAACACAGAGCTCTGTGAATAGTCAGCCTCTTTAGCAATGACCTTTTGTGTGTTTGCCCTCCTTGTACAAGGTGTCAGTGATCTTCTTTTGGACCACTGTCAAATCGGCAGTCTTCCCCATGATTGTGTATCCTACAGAACTAGACTGAGAGACAATTTAAAGGCCTTTGAAGGTGTTTTGAGTTAATTGGCTGATTAGTGTGGCACCAGGTGTCTCAACATTTTATTTTCGTGAGATACTGAATTTCGGGTTTTCATTAGTTGTCAGTTATAATCATCAAAATTAAAAGAAATAAACATTTGAAATATATCAGTCTGTGTGTAATGGATGAATATAATATACAAGTTTCACTTTTTGAATGGAATTACTGAAATAAATTAATTTTGTCATGATATTCTAATTTTATGACCAGCACTTGCAGCACCTGTAGCACCTGCAAATTATTTCTTACTTTAAACTGTTTGTGGAGCCTTTTGTACAACTCATTTCTGCCAATAGGACAGTATGTAGATTTTCAAGTAATCTAAAGCTTTTACTTTATTGTTAGGTTTAAATCTTGTTCAGCTGACATTTAGCTTACCTTTTCAGAGGTCCGCATGCAGGAGAGAGTGTTCTTGGGTATTGGAAACAAGCCCTTCATGGACATCCAGCCCAGTGAAGCAGCTATCAATGACAGGGCCATAAATTATGTTCTGATAGGCAGAGGTAAATATTTGGCTCTTGAGTTTGGATCTTTTTTAATCATAATTTGGGTTTTTATGTTTGGTCATACTACCTCAAACACAAACATTTTTGCCCTTGTCCCTGCAGAAAACAGGGTGCTATCCTCCCTGGGGTCATGCGGTTCACAGAGCAGGCTTCCGGAGGGACGACCAAAATCTGTTGGTTCAGGCAGCAGTTCTTCTTCCTCCTCTTCTTCTGGACGTGGTTCTATGTCCCCTGTTGGATTTATTGGTGGCCCAAAGCGAAGGGTGGTCTCAGGGGGACCTGTGGGATACGTATCGCCCCCTGGAGCTCTGGAAGAGGATGATATGGACCATGATTGTGGAAATCAAAACTTATTATGTGAGTGAAATTTAAAGAAAGCATAGTAACATTCAAAGAAAAAACTAACAAAATATTCAGGAGAACGTAAATAACTCAGTCAGTGTAGAAATGTCTTACCACCAATCGTAAGTAGCTTCACTTATCTCTTGGCGTCAGGATTCATGCCCACTTCCTCTTCAACATCATAGATCTAAGGTCTGGGTGACTTTTTACGGGTTCTAAAACTTGTTTCTCTCAAGCTAGAGGATTTTTCAAACACCAAGGTAAACCAGTACAGTTGATTTACTCCACATGTTCATCCAACTATAGATCTTTTTCTCCTTCCTCTAGTGGACAGCTCTGAGTCGTCGGGAGAGAGTGTGAGTGGTTTGAGCAGTTGCAGTCACAGCTGCCGCTTTGCTGCAGGAGAGGTGGAGGAGAACTCTTCTGTCTGTGCCTCGATCATCACTATGAAAGAAGCTGGGACTGCTCATTCCACTGAAGCTTTGTCCATTTCCCAAAGCCCAAATGCTCTTCAAAGATCTTCAGGAAAAAGCCCATCACCAGTAGCACCCAAGCTGAAGCTCAAACAGCAGCACCAGAGCGAGGATCTGTCTGGCAGCAAGGTGCAATACAGCAGTTACTCTTCAGATGGTTTAAAAGTAGTAGAAATAGAGAATATTAAACTAAGTTTCGTCAGAATTACCATATAATCTAACCTCTTCACATTAAAATATCTTTTTTTTGCTTGTAGTGTGTACAGGTCCTTCTCAAAAAATTTGCATATTGTGATAAAGTTCATTATTTTTCATAATGTCATGATGAAAATTTAACATTCATATATTTTAGATTCATTGCACACTAACTGAAATATTTCAGGTCTTTTATTGTCTTAATACGGAAGATTTTGGCATACAGCTCATGAAAACCCAAAATTCCTATCTCACAAAATTAGCATATCATTAAAAGGGTCTCTAAACGAGCTATGAACCTAATCATCTGAATCAATGAGTTAACTCTAAACACCTGCAAAAGATTCCTGAGGCCTTTAAAACTCCCAGCCTGGTTCATCACTCAAAACCCCAATCATGGGTAAGACTGCCAACCTGAATGCTGTCCAGAAGGCCACTATTGACACCCTCAAGCAAGAGGGTAAGACACAGAAAGACATTTCTGAACGAATAGGCTGTTCCCAGAGTGCTGTATCAAGGCACCTCAGTGGGAAGTCTGTGGGAAGGAAAAAGTGTGGCAGAAAACGCTGCACAACGAGAAGAGGTGACCGGACCCTAAGGAAGATTGTGGAGAAGGGCCGATTCCAGACCTTGGGGGACCTGCGGAAGCAGTGAACTGAGTCTGGAGTAGAAACATCCAGAGCCACCGTGCACAGGCGTGTGCAGGAAATGGGCTACAGGTGCCGCATTCCCCAGGTCAAGCCACTTTTGAACCAGAAACAGCGGCAGAAGCGCCTGACCGGGGCTACAGAGAAGCAGCACTGGACTGTTGCTCAGTGCTCCAAAGTACTTTTTTCGGATGAAAGCAAATTCTGCATGTCATTCGGAAATCAAGGTGCCAGAGTCTGGAGGAAGACTGGGGAGAAGGAAATGCCAAAATGCCAGAAGTCCAGTGTCAAGTACCCACAGTCAGTGATGGTCTGGGGTGCCGTGTCAGCTGCTGGTGTTGGTCCACTGTGTTTTATCAAGGTCAGGGTCAATGCAGCTAGCTATCAGGAGATTGTGGAGCACTTCATGCTTCCATCTGCTGAAAAGCTTTATGGAGATGAAGATTTCATTTTTCAGCACAACCTGGCACCTGCTCACAGTGCCAACACCACTGGTAAATGGTTTACTGACCATGGTATCACTGTGCTCAATTGGCCTGCCAACTCTCCTGACCTGAACCCCATAGAGAATCTGTGGGATATTGTGAAGAGAACGTTGAGAGACTCAAGACCCAACACTCTGGATGAGCTAAAGGCCGCTATCGAAGCATCCTGGGCCTCCATAAGACCTCAGCAGTGCCACAGGCTGATTGCCTCCATGCCACGCCGCATTGAAGCAGTCATTTCTGCTAAAGGATTCCCAACCAAGTATTAAGTGCATAACTTTACATGATTATTTGAAGGTTGACGTTTTTTGTATTAAAAACACTTTTCTTTTATTGGTCGGATGAAATATGCTAATTTTGTGAGATAGGAATTTTGGGTTTTCATGAGCTGTATGCCAAAATCATCCGTATTAAGACAATAAAAGACCTGAAATATTTCAGTTAGTGTGCAATGAATCTAAACTATATGAATGTTAAATTTTCATCATTACATTATGGAAAATAATGAACTTTATCACAATATGCTAATTTTTTGAGAAGGACCTGTATATTCTTATATACACAATATATCAGAGGTTGTAATTTAAATTTGTCACATTCTTATGAATCTTTCAGGCTGAAAGCACAAATGCTGAAAAGTCCACAGAGGTTTGATTTGTGAAAAGTGATTCAGTATAAAGTAAGTAGAGCACCTATCCAAAATACATTTTTTTCTTGAAGCTGCTGTCACTCTGTCTCCTATCTTGCCATTTGTGTTGACTTGTGAAAGAACATGTTACTTAGGTCTGAATGTGAGGAAATTAAGTGTATTTTGTAGTTTCCTTTTCAAGCACCTTTGTTTTGTATAGTGCATGTGCAGGGGTTGGACAATTAAACTGAAACACCTGTCATTTTAGTGTGGGAGGTTTCATGGCTAAATTGGACCAGCCTGGTAGCCATTCTTCATTGATTGCACATTGCACCAGTAAGAGCAGAGTGTGAAGGTTTAATTAGCAGGGTAAGAGCACAGTTTTGCTCAAAATACTGAAATGCACACAACAATATAGGTGACATACCAGAGCTCAAAAGAGGACAAATTGTTGGTGCACGTCTTGCTGGCACATTTGTGACCAAGACAGCAAGTATTTGTGATGTATCAAGAACCATGGTATCCAGGGTAATGTCAGCATACCACCAAGAAGGACGAACCACATCCAACAGGATTAACTGTGGACGCAAGAGGAAGCTGTCTGAAAGGGATGTTCGGGTGCTAACCCGGATTGTATCCAAAAAACATAAAACCACGGCTGCCCAAATCACGGCAGAATTAAATGTGCACCTCAACACTCCTGTTTCCACCAGAACTGTCCGTCCGGAGCTCCACAGGGTCAATATACACGGCCGGGCTGCTATAGCCAAACCTTTGGTCACTCATGCCAATGCCAAACGTTGGTTTCCATGGTGCAAGGAGCGCAAATCTTGGGCTGTGGACAATGTGAAACATGTATTATTCTCTGATGAGTCCACCTTTACTGTTTTCCCCACAACCGGGAAAGTTACGGTGTGGAGAAGCTCCAAAGAAGCGTATCATCCAGACTGTTGCATGCCCAGAGTGAAGCATGGGGGTGGATCAGTGATGGTTTGGGCTGCCATATCATGGCAATCCCTTGGCCCAATACTTGTGCTAGATGGGCGCGTCACTGCCAAGGACTACCGAACCATTCTTGAGGACCATGTGCATCCAATGGTTCAAACATTGTATCCTGAAGGCGGTGCCATGTATCAGGATGACAATGCACCAATACACACAGCAAGACTGGTGAAAGATTGGTTTGATGAACATGAAAGTGAAGTTGAACATCTCCCATGGCCTGCACCGTCACCAGATCTAAATATTATTGAGACACTTTGGGGTGTTTTGGAGGAGCGAGTCAGGAAACGTTTTCCCCCACCAGTATCACGTAGTGACCTGGCCACTATCCTGCAAGAAGAATGGCTTAAAATCCCTCTGACCACTGTGCAGGACTTGTATATGTTATTCCTAAGACGAATTGACGCTGTATTGGCCGTAAAAGGAGGCCCTACACCATACTGATAAATTATTGTTGTCTAAAATCAGGTGTTTCAGTTTCATTGTCCAACTCCTGTACATTGGGATGAAGGGTGTTAAATATGAAATATTTTACTCTTGCCATGAAGTCATTGTTTCGTATTATCAATTCATTGTTATTTATAGAAGGATCAACTGACCCGAGTGGTCAATTAATTATTAGTTAAAGTAATGAAATAGCTGTACAGATGGAATTTGAGTTTGCTGAAGATTAAATTGTGCATCCTACAGTATCAGACGATTATAAAGGTGATTCTGTACTATTATTTATCTAAATAAGCATATCTTGATATTTCACCAAGACGTAATGCTAATATGGACTAGGGTATAAACTGTTATTAGCGCTATGTAAATTTTATGTAAATAACCTTGTTTTCTGTTGCAATTTTGTTGTTTCATTTTTTCTTCAAAGGTTAAAATCAAATTAAAGCTCATCAGCCCTGAAGAAACTGTTTTCATGTGCTTCAGAAGTCGGATCTAGGAAGGACTTTACACCTAGTTGCAAATCGGGAAAACCCTTTGGATCTGCAAATTGTTGTACCTCAGGCTAACTGCTATTAGTATAAAAGCTGACAAATATGTTTTTCTCTGTATTTTATTCATTCAAGCACTAAAGGAACACATTTAAATATAGATTTTGGACTGTACTACATATCAGTTGATTTAATGTGATACAATTTATTACTGCAGCTTTTATTGTGTTTTAGAAATGTTGCAGCCATTTTGGATTTTCAGCTCGGGTTGGTGAGGAACCTCAAAGTGTTTGAGTTCAACTTCAGGGGGCGGTCCAGTTGACTTTTTGTGCAGGGAGCCTGGAAATTCTGACTTTGTGGTCCAAGCCATTGTTTCGATCTGTTTCTATAGTCTGTTACCAGTTTGTAAATAGTTTTTTGTTTTTTTATAAAAATGTTTTTTTATAACAACACTAAAATAATCACTTAGAAATGTGTCTAAATTGATCTGTATGATAAATATAAGAGATAAATTTGATCTTGAAATACATACATTGTATTGCTTGTGATTATCTATATGATTTCTGGTTGTTGTAATCAGATTTTTTTAGATATACACATAAAAGTCAGGTTATCATAATGTGGTGCTGCAGTTAACTGCACAATGGCTTGAACACAAGTAATAAAAATGTGTACATGTTATAAATCATTTGGCATAAATACAATAACAAGATATTTAACATTTCATAATTGCAAAAGATGTTTTCATTTGAAAGTATTTCTTTTCATTTTCAGCTACTTATAAACTGCATTACCGATAGGTAGTAAATAATGACAAAGCTGTTGGCTTTTTGTATCCCAAAAAATATTCACACAATGTTGATTGTTTTTACATTTCAGTGTTCTGTAATAAAAATAAAACTTTTTTCTCAGCTGGACTGAGACTTTCTTTCCAGTTTCAATGTGATAGATAACTAGTGCAGTCAGCTTGTGAAGTCATATGGTGGATCAAAGTTCACCTACTGTGGCTCTCACTGTGGTCCACAGGAGTCCCAAAGCCTTAGAAATTATATTGTTACCCTTTCAAGACTGATAGAATTTCCTCTAATGAGGGGATGGCATGATTGTTTTCAAAATCTTTTAACCTCCTTCATGTTGTCACACGTTTTATTTAAGTGATTTCCTGATTCTACAATCTGGGTACCAAAACCAAAGCAAAAAATATTGGTTAATTACAATTAATTCATGATTTAATATTATGGAAAGTTCGATTTTTTTTATGCCTAAATTGGTGTGGAAAGATTTTTCACCTTCAAAAATAAAAACCTTATTTTAAGTGTATTTTTTTTATTTATCCAGGTTATTTTTGTCTAATACTTTGTCTAAGCTTTTAAGTGTGACAAACAATTAAAAAAGAAGATTTCTATACCTAGGTAAATATTTTTGCATCACCGTATCATAATAGGTTCAAGATATTAAGTAAAGTGCTTTAAGTTTCACATGCTGTTACATATAGTTTTGAGACTCTTATAAGTAAAAGGAGAAATAGTTGTGAGTGTCCCTATTCTGATGACAGACCTGACACATAAAGGCTTCATTTGGGACTGACAAACAACACTTGGTTAAAAAGGTATTTGATGCCTTTTAAATGGCTTGTGTGGAAGAATTTTAGATACTGGCAAAAACAAAATAAAATCTTAACAGTGACAGACAAGATGCAAATGATTTCTAAGCACTCTGAGAATAATGCAAATGGCTAACCATTAGACACTAATGACATTAAAGATACAATGTAAATTTATGAAACATTTATTCTATTTGTAAAAAAACACAACAAGGGAGCATCTTCCTTTGCCATTTTTTGGAAATAAGATCGCCTTAGAATTAGACAAGCATAACAACCACAATCTATAGGGAAGTAAAACCTGGACTGGAATTGTCTATACTGATTGCAGAATTTTCTTTAAACACGGTTTGTGATTTGTGAAACTGTTTCTCTATTTTGGTTTTACAACGGATGTGTAAACGTTTACATATCGATGTTTATTAAAGAGTTTGGGTTTGGCATCGAGGCTTCAACCTCATCACTCAATGTCCAGGTTGCCCACAGCAAGGCATGACCTTCCTCGTGATCCTGGAAGCTTGCTAGCTTGTATAGACTGGCCATATTTGTCAGGTTTGTTTGATAAGTTCAGCTCTGTGTGTGGAAGATCATGTATGAAGCAGCGGTACAGCTCAAGCTGACTGAGTCAACTAAATCATATCACTTAGGCAATTACGCTATGAGGCTAATTAAATATATTCTAAATCTTGTCTTGTGTGCTGAATGTATCGTTACACCCAAAACAATAAAAACTTTATCATAAATGTCTGAGGAAGTCTGTTTTCAGTGCTTTGCAAAAATATTCAAACCCCTTCCACTTTTCCACGTTTTGTCAGATTAGAACCACAAATTTATGTAAATGTTGTTTATTATTTGATGTGATAGAACAACACAAAACAATTAATTATTAAATCAAAGTAAAATCATGCATGGATGTCCAATATGTTTTACAAACAGAAATATGAAATGAATGAGTGACTCACAATTGTGCACTGCAATTATGCATTGGGATTGTTTACAGAAAATCCCAATAAAATACATTGTCCATGTGATATGAATACTTCTGGATCTAACTGTAAATGTGCATATTTCCAAATTCTCTCGATATTATTTTCCAGTGTGTAATTTTTATATGCAATCTAAATTGTACAAGTTACAGAAAAAACAAAATCAAAGTCCTCACTGTGTTGTTTTTGTCTGAACGTTGGTCTTGCTCTCACTTTTTAACATTTAACATAATGGTCAACTTTGGAGCCAATAACTTTACACAGAGAGCAAAACATATACTTTAGGTTTGATTTATATGGCAAAGACAAATGATGCACAATCATCAGAAGAAACAGTTTTAGCTTATTGAACTTTTGATTCTATGTACAGCTGCACATTTTCGTTGTAATGCAAAAGATTTTGTGAGCTCTACATGTAACTTGAAAGAGCTAAACTATATTTTGATCAATTGTCCACTAGAAAATACAAGTTTACGGATCTGGCTTGCAGAGCTAATTGCTCGTGACAAACCCAAGTAAAAAAAAAAAAACAGTTTTGTTTCATATTTGCTTTATATCTCCAGAACCTCCTAGCTTAAACCATATGGCAGTGGATAATATGGGGTTTTGACGAAAATTCAGAATGAAAGACTCACCTTCACCGCCTCCACCTTGATAATAGGCTACTGCCTAAACCACAAAGCCATGGTGTGCATCAGTGATTATTTGAGTTAAGTCCTTGGTTTGGCTGATTTGTTTCCTTTGACAAATAGTCACCACACAAAATAATCATACAGCATCCCACTCATACTGTCAATTTTTGAGAACGCTGTATGCTGAGTTTTGGACCCTAGAAAACAAATCGTTTATTGTCCCATTCCCATACAAGGGCGAGCGATATCACTGCCTACTAATGAAAATGCTGGGGAATGGCTATGGACTACAAGTACTTCGCTGTCGTGCCGGGTCTGCTTCCGTATTCTGATCTACCGGAAGTAACAAAAATTACTCTGTGAACGTTGTGAATGGTAAAACTGAAATGGTAAAAATGGAGGCGCTAAAATCAAGGAGGCGAATAAAAACAGGCAAAGTTAAATTTGATAACCTTAATATTTATAACATTAATATTTATCATGTTATTATTTTAATGATACCTAAATTCACAGATTCTAATTTTCATAGAGCCGATATTATTTACAAGTTGGTTTTTATGGCACTCAATTTGACTATGTTCAGTATATAACACCTTCATTTCATTTCAGGCTAATTTTTGTTACTTTGACCCTTCATAACTTTGTGTTAGTGTCATTAAAATATTTGTTTAAATCCAGTGGAGTTTGTAAAGAGAGTAACGGATATTTAAATGTGTGACACTAGAATTTCTATGAATAAATAATTATTGCAGTTGATTTTTTTTCCCTTAAAATTGTACTCATAAAGAATTATTTATTTGAATAGCGGACTGTAAAAAACACACCTTCAAGGTTCTTTTGAGAGGTATTACAGGAAATATTACAGGAAATTAAAGAGACATAATCTCCTCTTATAATAAATTCTTACTCATTTAATCCCCTAATTTTATGTTCTCACTCATGTTTGCTTCATTTTTATAAATGTTTGCTTTATATGCAGATCAAACCCCAGAGAGTAAAAGTTTTTTTCAGAACGTGTTTGGAGCCGAGTGTTTTCCATGGAAAAAGCAGGTGGGCAGAGTTTATAGTATTTGACGGGAAAGAGGTGGTCGGATCACGTATTCATGTACAAACAGTACCCCCGCCGCTTTGAGGAGGGTCGTGTCACACCCCCTCTGACTGGTTCAAGGAGGGTTACAAATAAGACCGAGAAACAGCCGACAGGCACCGCTTTCTGCACTGAGCAGGACATTCATTCAAACAAAACCTCAAACTTTGAAAGCACCGCAGCAGTCATGGCACAAGGTAAGAAGGTGCAGCGGAAAACTTTGGTTTACTCCAAATTAAACTGGTTGGTAGTAAGAGATGCCATTAGCCTCGATGGCTTAGGATGCGTTTAAATATTTTGTTTTGTTTTAATAATTGCAAACGTAAAGGTATACTGGCTAACGCTGATTAGTTAATCCGAGACACTGCAGACAGGATTTTGCTTTATTGATGTCTTTACGGTTTTTAAATGTTTTAATTTAGCCGTAATCTTTTGAAGTGCAAGCGCATGTGGATTTGAAGTGAACATTTGCAGTGTAATTAAGTTGAAAATGTCCACGTACAGTTTAAACCAGAGCTACATATTGTAATAAAAGATACATAACCCTTTTTTTTTTCTTACTGTCAGACATTAAGTCAGACCAAGCCTTGACTATTTTTTTTCAGAATTACCACAATTATTTCTGCTTGTCAGAACTCAAATAGATCCACATACAATGAACTAAAATGTTGTGAAAAAGCCTATCAGAAGATTACAAAGCCATGACATCATCTTCTGGGTTTTCCCAAATTGTTCAAAGGCATAGTGATCTTAGTGTGTAGAAACGTCTGAACTTGGAAAAAAAAAAACTCTGTCTCTGATTATTTCCATATTTTGGAGTTTGCTGTTGGGAGTTTTAAACTGCAACTTTTCTAAATTCATAATGTAGGTAGCTCTACTACATGAATGGGTCATGCATGTGTGCCTTAAGGTGTCTTAAGGTTGAAATGTTATCTTTTTTTTTGTTTGTTTTGTTTTCCTCTATGACTACAAACATATTTTAAGCTGTTTATTTTATTGCTTTAACTTGTTTGCTTGTTTGAGTTCTCATATCCAAAGTTGGGCTGTAACCCTGCTGCCTCTTCACCCACTTCCTGCTGCCTGCAGGTACTACATTTTTCTGACCAGTGGAGTTTACTTAACATTTTAATTTTTCTTTATTTGCCTCAGTCATCTCAGAATGAATCTTCAATAAGCCTTGGATATTCCCATGGCTCTACCAAAGGACTAGCTGTTGCTCTTTGCAAACAGAACATTGAAATGAAGTCATTTATACCTTGTTAGCGAGCAGAAACATAGCAGGCACCACCAGATGTTGTGAAGCAAGCTCCACGAATAAAGAACTCTGCTCTTGACTAGAAAATAATGATAAAATGACAGATCTCAGATTTAGTTTTATTTAATATAATACTTTTATGGATAACTAGTCTTTTATACTTTTTAGGTTTTGATTTGTTGCGCAAGTCATGTTCTTGAAATTTGCACATGCATTTTAAAACGTGTAATTCTTTATGAACTCCTGTTGCTTTGTAACAGTGTTTCTTATTTAGCTGCCTGCTTAAGACTCACAAAGGTATCTTACTGTCATCAAGCATGTCCTCTAAGTAAGCACATTCTGTATGGATCCAGTCCAGCAGCACAGAGCTGGAAGGAAAGGTCTTTATGCCAACATATAAAACCATATAGAAATATTTCAGCCCGATGTTTAAGTAGATAACATTTGCTATGGGACTATAATAGCAGCTGAGAACAGGTGCAGCTCCACAGAGTTTCCACTAAATGACTCTATATTTAAAGGCGCACAGACTCCAGAATGATTTACTTTAGACCCCAGTGGAGGTATTTAGAAATCTTCGAAGAGCAAGCCCCAATGTTTGTCTTTCACCCAGGCGTCAAGCTAAAAAAAGATGTAAATAGAAACTTTTTCATAGGGTTTTGGACACTTTCTTGTTGAAAGTAAATGTTTTACGTCACCAGAGAACCTCTGAAAAGCAAAGAGAATTTGTTTTTCTTCCTTTTTGTACATTTATTCATACTGGAGCAACTCATTTTTAGTCAACAAGTTGTTGCTAAACACCCTTACACCAACTTAAATGACACCTATTTTCCACATGAATAGAACATTCATTTTTTAATTTAAAAGTGCCTGCGGTGGAGACCTGGTGTCAGAGTGGGTGTTACCTGTGGTACTGAAAACTTCTTTCACATCAGAGCCTTTGCATGTTTGTATTTCCTGCATTAAAGTAGTGTTTGCGGTCCCTGCTTCCACGTTAGGTCATCTTTATTTAAATTTCCCATTAAGGCTCATCTTGAACTCAGTGTTGCTGGTGACAGAGACCCTTTGTGTTATGGGGTCAGGGTTTAATTAGTGAGAGGAATGGCATAGGCGGACATGGTGAAAAAAGCCAGGGAGTCTCAGGAATCTCTCCCTCTGGAATGTATTCTACAGGTAAGTCTCCCTACAATTTTTGCCTGCAAGTGGAGGATGCACCCGGTTCAACTTTGTATCACATGTGAACTATCTGGCATTCAGTGCTTGTGTTGTAGTGTTGTGTTTTTTTTTTTTTTTTTATTACTAACAGCGGGCATAAATCTCTTCAGAAAGTTAGGCATCTGTTTCTCATTCCAATTTCAGACATTATGTTCTTAAACCTTGAAGCGTGTCTACATATGTTATTAATTGAGTTGGTCACTCTTAAAACTTCTGGGTAAAAAACAACCCAATTTGGTTTGATTTACTAACATAGCCTTGGGTCAAACATGGACCACTCCAGTTCTAAGGTTGATTTAACACAAAAAAATTGGGTTGTGGGTTAAAATTGCCCATATTTAACGGTACTGCTACCAAAGGGTGGGTTAAAAAGAATAGCCAATAACTTTAATTACTAAACAAGTAACATATTATTGCCACTTTGTCTTTCCAGGGCCATGTGGGTGGAGGTGGGTGGGAGTTTGGTGCCTGTCTCCAATGGCCAATTGGTGAGAGGTGGGAGGACACTTTGGACAGGTCACCAGGTCATAACAGAGACTCAGGAAAGACAACTATGTCCAGTAGTGGAAATTAGCAACCACCACTGGACAACAGTGGCTAAATTTATAAAGTTGTAAATTTGTTCAAGAAAGAGTTGTCAGTTTCTCCAGCTGACATATTGACAACAAAGCGCTTAGAAAAAACAAAACTTCAGTCAATATTGTTGAAGTAGTCTGTTGCTGCGTAATACCACCACTTTTTGTAAATTACAAAAATACCTATAGGGAACTGATAGGTGGAGTTTTTTTTTACAACTTTTACAAAAACAATAAATTAATTATTCCAATTAAATGTGGGTTCTTTTCCTATCAAAGTTCTAAAGGTATGTTTATTAATCACACAGTTGTGGAAGCTTTTAGATGAAAGAATGTGTTTTCTTTGTAAAATTTGGAATTAAGAAAGAAAAGAGAAAAAAAAAAAGAATTTTGAAAGATACATAAACAAAGGGATTTAATTAGGCCCTAAAACCCAAGTAAATATGCATAGGTTATAGGATGTCATTTCTTTTACAGTACAGTTCATTTACAGAATTAAGACTTGATGCCCATATGATTTTTTTTATGTAAAACTCACATAATTGCTTAGGGCAAGATAAATATGATTTAAAGATTTAAATTTTGTAAAGTCTATTTACAGCAAACCATTCTTGTCCAGATGTTTTCTCTATAAGAGGTTGGGAAATACCTGTTCTATTCATCTTAGATGTTCTATTCAAGTAAGATATAGAAAAAACAGATTCTACTTGTCCTTCTACAAGATATGCAGATGCTGTACTAACATGTCTGTATTTATTTTTGGACAAAAATTAAAGGGTCCATGACTCCTGACTAATTCCTGAAAATTTTCCCCCCCCGAATTTACCTGAAGCAGCAGGAAGCCTTTGTGGCGATGTTTTTGTGCAACTAGGTTTAGTCCTTGACATCATTACCTCATTTACGTTTCAAGAGAAGATTGTTACACCAGGTTTTGTATATGGGGAGAAGTTGTCTTGTGATTGGGCTGTTTGCTTTTTTTTTAAGCTTTGGACATTGAACGGTGGAACCTGGAGTGTTTGTTCAACAACACTGACCATCGCACTGACCTCAACGGAGTAGATCGACTCATCGTGAGGAGAGGCCAACTATTCACCATCAGCCTGTATCTGCGGTCTGGACGTTACCAGCCAGGCATCAGCTCTCTTGACTTCATTGCAGAAACAGGTACAAAGTCTTTGGATTTTAATAGTTCCATTATTAAATTAATTTTAAATATAGATTACATACAAATGTATTCTTTCTCATTAGTGGCCAGGAGCTATCTATTTATTTGCATGTGAAATTGTATCAGAAAGTCACAAGAAAAGCATCCAGGGAACGTCTTCTCATTCAGAAAGTCAGTGCACTCAGCCACCTATTACTGGGTGTGTTTGTTTATGTTACTGTCCTTTTCCTCTATTCAGAGTTGAAGAGGGAAAGGGAGCAGCATTGTTAAAGGAACAGGGAGCACCCTAGTTCAGACATGAAGGGTGCAGCTAATGGCTTTCAGTTTTCATCTGTAGCACATTTTGCTGTATTTCCACTGTTAACTTCAAGCCCTCCTACATTTTTTCTGTGCAACTGTAATCAAGCCCTTCTATTATTGTTGGCAACCGTAAATCTTGCATTACGCTTGTCTTCAGGATAAAAACGCAAAAAACTGTCTCTTGCAAAAAGTCTGTTAAGGCAACAGTTGCACACCATCCAATTCAACACTGATAACAGGATAGGTTGCTGGCCAGAAGGGAAGTATGTGTATAATCACAGATAAATAAGAGCAGGCTTTAAAACACAAGCATGTTTTGATAGATTTATAAGGGGCCTCCAGGCCAGAAAAGATAAGGCAATACAAAGGCATTAAGTTTCATTAGTTGACAACACTGGGGGAAGATATTCCAGAGTTTTTTGGAGCTTAGTGGATAAGCTTTTATTTATTTCACAGTTGTGCTGTAAACGCATGTCTGAACAGAGTCAGATATGTTTAAACCTTAGAAATTGGGGCAACTGTATTTTGACTGTCTAGTTTAAGTTTAAATACACTCATCATGGGCATGAATGTCATGTTAATTTTGGGATTTTATTGATGCATTAGAATTTTATCCTGGATGTAATAATGACTTAATATATAGCTTCATACAGCAAGAATTAGGTGCACAAGTTAGAATTTGTTGTGGATTTTACTAGTTTGAAACCAAAGAGGTTCATAATTAAATATGTAGGCCTAAATACATACATACACCCGCACTAATAAGTACTTAAAGGTAACCTAAAGTGAGGCATAGGAACCAAACACTTTTTATGTGGACAAGCTTCTGGTATAATTCAGGTTGCACATTTGACCACTGTTCTCAAAATAAATGATAGAATTCATTTCATTTGATTGGTTACCAGGCGCAGAGCTGACCTTAATTGTATTCTACTAATTTTCAATGGGGAATGGGTTAGTGTAATTTAGTGTAGTTTAAAGGATTAAAGTTAGCCTGTTTCATCTCATCTGAAGCCAGTTTTGATGTGTATTTGGGATGTCGAAAGGCAAATGCAAATGCAAACATTTTTCAAGTATTGCTCGAAGATTTGGTTTCTTCCTTCCACCTTACTACTTTCTTGGTTAAATGCAGGTCCTCATCCCTCTGACCAGTATGGCACCAGGGCCCGTTTTGGTCTCTCTTCTAATATTGACACTTCCACCTGGAGCGCTGCAGTAACCAGCCCTCCTGGGGAGATGCTGGCCCTGTCTATCTGCTCTTCTCCCAAAGCTCCGATTGGCCGCTACACCCTCAACCTGGGCCAGTCACGGAGCATTGAGTTCATTCTTCTGTTTAATCCCTGGTGTCCAGGTGGGTAAATACACCTTCTGAGTGGAGATGTGTGTAAAGGAGAGGATCTTGTGGAGATGATCAGGTTACACACCAGCATGTGTTAAAGATTAGAGAACAGAGCTTAACAAATTATGTAGAATGATTGTCAAAATTTGGTACATTAATTATTGCTTTATATTAAGCAGCATTTTGAGAAATTATTTCAAACAAAAGAACATCAGTTTGGACTTGCATTGGGACATTAATTGTGTTGTGTCTTGGCAACAGCGGATGAGGTGTATATGGACAATGAGCAGAGTCTGGCAGAGTATGTGCTGGCTCAGGATGGGATCATCTTTCGAGGCAGCAGCAAACACACCATACCCACTCCCTGGAATTTTGGCCAGGTACCAACACCAATACTCATACTGTCAGCCTCTCTTTATCAACATAAAGAATCAATGAGATGAGCCAGGATTTTGTCAGAGTGTTGAATGAGCTTGAGTAGAACTCATTAGGATAAGAGGGAAATATGCTCCTATCGGATAACCTATAAAATTCCGTAAACACTTCCAAGCCTATGTGTGTATGAATTGTCCTGGTTTTATGGCTACATTCTTACACTTTTTGCATTGGGAACATATTCAGCTTGGCTTTGTTTTCTGACATCTACAGTAGACCTTGTTACATGCAAACATATATTGAGTGTTTTTGTTGCATTTGCAGTTCGAAAGTGGAATCCTGGATATTTGTCTGAGGATTCTGGACATGAATCCTAAATGTCTGCGTAATCCTGGAAAAGACTACTCAGGGAGAAGAAACCCTGTCTATGTAACCCGAGTGCTGAGTGCCATGGTATGACTAAATACTCCTCTCCTTTTATTATATATAAATATATAAGTACTGTATACCTTTCTCTTTTAATATAGTCATTTTCTCAACAATAAACATTACATGACATGTAAAGTATTATATTTCATATGTGAAACACTTTTTGATCCTTTCTTGTTTGTTGTCTGGCAGGTGAACTGCAATGACGATAAAGGGGTGTTGCTGGGAAAATGGTCAGACGGATATGAAGGAGGCGTCAGTCCCTTGTTTTGGCGTGGCAGTGTGGAGATTCTGCGGAACTGGGACACACAAGCCTGTCAGCCTGTTCGCTACGGACAGTGCTGGGTGTTTGCTGCCGTCGCCTGCTCGGGTAACATAGGATGGGCTAAGTCTGGCGTCCTGTTTGGAAAAAATCACACATTATTTTTGTCTAGCAGACCCAAAACAACATATCACCCAGTTAAAACATGACATTTTTATCTTATTTTGTGTTAGTTTCCAGAGCGCTGGGCATTCCCTGCCGAGTCATAACTAACTATCTGTCTGCCCACGACACCAACAGTAACCTGGTGATTGAGCGTTACGTTAATGAAAATGGGGAACTCATTCAATCCAGAGAAATGATCTGGTTAGACTTTACTTACATTATATTCAACAAGTGATTTACAGTGTTATGAGCACTCATTGATAAAGACGGCACTGATTAGCTCACAACAAAGCAAATATATCAGGATTTTATATATCTGCAGGAATTATCACTGCTGGGTGGAAAGCTGGATGACAAGGCCAGACCTCAACCCTGACTTTGACGGCTGGCAGGCTAGTGACCCCACTCCCCAGGAGAAGAGTGAAGGTACTACTCTTTAAATGAGTATATATAGTAAAACGAGTATGATCTGTCATTCAATGCTGACATTTTACCCTTGGTCTCAGGAGTGTATTGCTGCGGCCCCATCCCTGTCAGGGCTATCAAGGAAGGAGAGCTTACCTTCAAGTACGACGCCCCATTTGTTTTTGCTGAGGTCAACGCTGATGTTGTCACATTCATGAAGAAAAAAGACGGCAGCACTTCCGAAGTCACCTCGAGTGGATTGGTTGGCCAGAAGATCAGCACCAAGAGTGTTGGCAATGACACCAGAGAGGACATCACTCACCTCTACAAGTACCCTGAAGGTACCAAACCAAATGTGCCACACTAAATTACTCAATAATCCTTTATACATGTTATTGTTTAAAAAAAAGGACATAAATATATTCAAAAAGATAGGTAAGGAAATGTATTCCAAATTATTCATATGTATATGCATTAATAAAAACAATTGAACATAATTTAAAATAACATTTCTATTCATAAATTATAAACATTTAAAATTATTATATCTTAAAATAATCTAGAATTATTTTAGCATTTAATTACTTCATGTATCTGGTGCTGCAAAATAATTGTTTCTGGATGCAATAAATAAAATTGCAATAAACAAATATTTTAAGTTTAATTATTAGGAATGATATATTTTGTGAATTTATAAATGAAAACAACCACAAAGACCCACCTGTTTGGATTGTCTTTTTTCTCTGTATGAATAGTGCAATATAAATACATTTGCCTTGCATTGGCACAAATGCATGGTTGTTGTCACCAAGGAAATAAGTTTTTAGGTTTAGAGGCAAAGTTTGCTTGGAAAGCTTTTTTTTCTTCTTGATAAATTTAATCATTTGGAGCCGAAATTTTGTAATTAGTGCCTGTTTTACAATCTGAATTGTTTAACTTTGATTAAAAAAAAGCAAAAACTAAAATAGTCTGTGAGGAGTTGATGCGTAGACAGTTGTAACACCTTTTTATAAGATATACATATTTTGTTAAAATACACTTAAATCTAACAATAACTACAAAACTATGTTCTCTCCTCCTGCTTTACTGTTTGCACCTATTAAATGCACTTGATTAGCCGATTGTTGCCAGCATGTGTGACTATAAATCAGATGTTTTAGGAGTGTGTGTTAATGCCATGGTAGAATGAAATGAGGAGTGTCACAGGAAAGCATCTGGTGGAGCCCATAAATCTGGGAGGGGTTGTAAGGTCATTTGAAAAGAATTTGAAATCCATCCTTTTAGAGTAAGGAAGAAATTTCACAAGTGGTAAAAACACAGTTGCCAATCTTCTTAATAGATGACATTTGAGCAAGTTTACACCAAGGTGAAACCATGTGGTACTCTGAGAAATGCTCAGAGAAACTGAAAAACTCCCAAGAGGAAGATCTATGGATGTACAGGTACCGTAGCTTATAGCCCCAACATTTAATGGAAACTCTTGAAAAAGACATGTAAAAAACTTGTAAATAAATTCATCTATTCCAGCGGCTTAATCTCAGACTCAAAACTGAAGGAAAAATCCTTTGGTTTAAGTACATTTATTAGGTTTAAAAAAAAATCTCTAGTGCTACATATTATTGGCACCGATATAAACAAATGTCAGTGGATGTTTGTTATCCATACTTTATGTGTTGGTTGATTAGAGTTTCTAGGAACTTCTAAGTAGAAATCCATGACTTCATGTTTCATTTTAGTATAAATGTGAGAAAAAGCCACTTTTCTCATTACGACTCTTGAAAATGGGAAACGTAAGAGAACATGCCATTCAAAAAAGGTTGATGTGTTTGATCTCAATAAGTTAGGAAGTGGCTACCAGAAAATAAACCTGTCTTTATTTACATTCAGGGCAACAACTGAAAAGTTTCATATAACCGACAAACAAGCTTGACAAAGATAGATACTATCAACATGGCAACTGGTTGTTTTGCAGAAAATATTTTCTGCCCTACTATCACAAATGTAAACGTACATTCATCTTCTATACCGCTTACTCCATAGTGGGTCACGGGGGAGCTGGGCCCTATCTCCAGCAGTCTACAGGCAAGAGGCAGGGTACACCCTGGACAGGTCACCAATCCATCGCAGGGCAACACAGAGACATACAGCACAAACAACCATGCACACACTCATTCCAAATTTAGACAGATCAATTAACCTAGCAGTCATGTTTTTGGACTGTAGGAGGAAGCCAGAGTACCCGGTGAGAATCCACGCATGCATGGGGAGAACATGCAAATTCCATGGAGAAAGACCCCCGGGCGGGAGTCGAACCCAGGACCTTCAAGCTGCAAGGCAAAGGCAACAGTGCTATCAACTGTGGCCACCGTGCAGCCCCATAAACATTTGTAACATAGTTTACTAAATTCTACGACATTTTAGTTTCATCTGACACTGAGTCTTTCAAGAAAAATACACCAGGTGACTATAGTCTTTTTGTTCAACATCTTTTTATTATTTTAATACAAACAACACAAAAACAATAACAAGAACACAACACAAAACTCCCTCCCAACCCACCCCTCCTACACCTGATCAATGATTCCAAAATGTATCCATCTTGTACTCATAAGACAGCCAAAGCCAGTTTCAGCTTTGTGCAGAAATGATACACCAGCATTTGACCATTACACAAATTTATTTGCTGAAATTCCTTCAACATAAGACATAAATGGTTGCCAAATATCATAGAATTTTGTAACAGATGCCCTGACTCCATCTACAAAGAATGAGTCTCCTGGCCATTAAAAAACAGAAAGCTAACATAATCTCCTGATTATTGCTGACGGAAACATCTGCAGGGCCCACCCCAAAAAGAGAGATGAATGGTGATGGATGCATAGTTTGTCCAAATATTCCTGAGAAAGTGTCAAAAATAGATTACCAATACCCATGCAGCCTTGGACAAGTCCAGAACGTATGTAAAAATGTAGCTGGAGATTGACGTCCACGTCCCGTCCAAACTTGCACACTTTGCCCTTGGACCAATGCAGTGATGTACCACCTTGAATTGGACTATTGCATGCCTTAGACATATTGAGGAAGAATGAATATTTTGAACAACCTTTTGCCAAACAGAGTCTGTTATGGATTCCTCCAGGTCCATCTCCCACCTGTATTTCAAAGAGTCCTCATTATATGAACTGAGCAATGTACAAACTCTGCTCATGGAACGTTTTGTGTCAGGCTTCCATTCCAGAATCTTATCCACAAGAGAAGTGGTAGGACATAGAGGAAAACACCCAGATTACAAAATGTCTCAATTGCAAGTACCTGAAGAAATGTGATTTTTGAATATCAAATTTCTGTACCAGCTGCTCAAAAGAGGCAAACGTATTATCTACATAGAGATCATATAATGACTTTATGCCTTTTAGACCTTAAGCATTGAAAGCTGAATCTATCAAGGAGGGGGCAAACATGTGATTATTTAATACTGGAGCAGCCAGGAACAACTCTGTACTCTTAAAAGGCCTCCTACACTGGTTCCAGATTTTTACTGTGTGGGATACGACTGGGTTAGATGTATAGGAAGCCACTGATTGTTTAAAGGCTAACTGGGAACAGAGTAAAGCAGGGAGAGAACTAGATGTGATTGAATTCCTTTCCAAGATTACCCAAGCTGGAACAGGAGTGTCCTCCAACCAATACAATAAGGTTCTAATATTGGCCGCCCAGTAATAATACATGAAGTTAGGGAATGACATGCTTCCAAGATTACGGGGCAGCTGCAGCATCTTACTGCCAATTCGTGGATGTTTTTTATTCCAAATAAATGTTGATAACTCGCTGTTCAAGTTGGAAAAGAAAGATTTAGTAAGGAACACTGGCACGTTCTGGAATAAATAAATTTGGGCAGTATTGTCATTTTAATCGAGTTGATTCTACACCCAAGGGATAGAGGCAGGGATGCCTACTTAGCAATGTCCCCCCTAAGATCCACCCGTAGAGGGAGATAGTTTGCCTTATAGAGGTCCTTATGCCTACGAGTTATCCAAATACCCAGGTATTTATATTTATTAGAACAAATTTTAAAAGGAACAGGGCCTATGTGCTTCCCCTCCACTGAGGTCACAGGCAACAGCTCACTTTTTTGAAAATTAACCTTATAGCCAGATATCTTCCCATATTTTTGAAGTAAGATAAGCAACTCGGGAATACTAGATGACGGGTCTGAAATATACAAAAGTGTATCATCAGCATATATGGAGATTTTATGTTCAGTACCAAACCGATTTATACCCTTAATTTCCGGATCGACCCACAAAGCCCCCGCAAGTGGTTCAATTGCAATTGCAGATAAAAGTGGCGAGAGTGGACACCCCTGACTCATGCAACGTTTTAATTCAAAATAGCTGGATAAATTACTCTTAGTGCGAACAGCCACCATTAGCGAGGTATATATCAACTTCACCCATGAAATAAATTTAGAGCCAAAATTGAACACCTCCAAGGTCTTAAAGAGGTAGTTCCACTCCACCCAGTCAAACGCTTTCTCTGCATCTCATAAAAGTAAAACCTCATCACAAGTATGACCGGGTGGGGCGGGAGTGTACAACACGTCCAACAGTCGCCTAATATTGAAGAAAGACTGGCGATTTTTCATAAAATCTGTCTGGTCAGAATTTTGTAACAGATTGTGTGGACAATCCGTTCAATTCGTTTTGCCAATATTTTTGTAAGAATTTTAACATCGGTGTTTAGGAGTGATATCGAGCGATATGAACTGCAGTTTAATGGGTCTTTCTCTTTCTTAAATAACAGTGAGATTATGGCTTGATGCATAGACAATGGTAATAATTGCGTGGCCAAAGATTCCTCAAAAACTGATAATAATAAAGGAGAGAGTAGGTCTGAAAATTCCTTAAAAAATTCCGTGAGGAAGCCATCTGGGTTACATTTTACATGGTTTTAATTGCAGAGATTATTTCTTCTTGAGAAAGATCTTTCTCCAGCTCGTTAGACAGGTTGGGACTTACCAAAGGGAATCTGACATCCCTAAAAAAATCTTCTAATTCAACTGGGCTAAATAATGACTCAGAGGTATATAAAGACCGGTAAAATTTGCTGAAACAATCATTAATTCCAGCATTGTTGCAACATTTAACGCCTTGAACATCATTTATTGCAGCGATATCCTGGCCAGCCGAGCGCTGCCGTAGCTGCTGCGCAAGTAGGCACCCAGCCTTCTCACCATGCTCGTAATAGCCATACCTAAATTTGGAAAATAAATACGCAGCCTGCCGAGTAGATAGGATGTTAAATTCAGTTTGTAGTAATGTACGTTTCTTCAGTAAATCTTATGAGGCAGATTGGCTGTATTCCCTGTCTAGCTGCAAAATCTCATCTGTTAACAGTTTTAGCCGCTCCAGGCTTTTTTTATTTGCAGAGTAAGAAATGACTTGAGCCCTTAAGTAGGCCTTCAGTGACTCCCATACGGTGCCAGAAGGCATTCCCGGTGTTCGATTAACATCAATGAAAAATTTTATTTCTGACGAGAGCATTTTGACAAAGTCTTCATCGGATAAGAGTATAGGATTAAGTCGCCAAGGCCGATAGACCAATTGTGTGACCAGGACATTCAAATTCATTATAAGAGGGCCATGGTCAGAAATGACTATGGCTCACTCAAGGCAAAATCCGTTTATCAAGAAGAAAGTATCCGTGAGTAAGTCTTATGAACAGGGAAGAAGAACGTGTAAGATCTTGAGATTGGATTTCGAAAACGCAACACGTCTACCACACCATAAGTTCTAAGAAATGAGTTAAATGACTGGGCAGATTTAGAAAGACTTATTTTACCCACTGTGCTACGATCAAAAGATGATAGCACACAGTTCAAATCTCCCCCAATTATAAGATTATGTGTTGAAATGTTAGGCAATTTTGAAAAAAAGGTATTATAGAACATGTGATCATCCCAGTTTGGTGCATAAACTGAGGCTAAAATAACCGGAAGTGCAAATAACTTTCCCACCACAATAACATAACGTCCAGCACTGTCTGCATGTTCACTAGATACTGTAAATTGTACCTGCTTACTAATTAAGATTGCGACCCCTCTCGATTTAGAAATTAGATTGATACACCTGACCAGACCATCGCCAGCTCAAATACATATATTCTGCTACCTGCACATGGGTCTCCTGTAGAAAAGCAATATTAGCATCAAATCGTCTCAAATGTGTCATAATTTTCCTAAATTTAACTGGGCCGTTGAGTGATTTCACATTTCACACCCAGTTAACTGTGTGACTGTTAACAAGACTATTAGTATTAGAACTGATCATCTATGGCCAATTAGACTGTAATATGATGCACACAAACCATCACAAGAAGATACTTGACAAATAACACTCTTAAAACGGACAGATCCGGTGTAGTCCCGCCTCCCTCTCCTGGATAAACAAGGAGAACACAACAAACAGGAAATCCACACATTCGTGCTTGCATTGGGGAACATAGCAACCTGGCTGGGCTCCCGCCACGCCCAGGTAGCAGTAGAAAACAAATAAGTTTTCGAAAAAAAAGAAAAACGTGTCCTCGATTTAAAAACACTTATATTCTTGTATGTACTTTGCAATGTAAATAAAACATAAGATACATCCTTAACCATGGTGTAAACAGAAACTTTGTAAGTCTCACATAATCCTATATTTGTCACCTGAAGTAATGACTGAAGTTAAATCAAAATGTCCGCTGAATATTGCAGTCTCCTATGATTGCCAGAAAAACTTGCTCCGAAGGGTGACTTTTCCGGATAACTGGGCGGACTCCATCATATGTTTCTCTCACTCCCTTGAATGCACGTTTGAAAATGGCGGTTGTTTTTTTTTTAAGCTGGTTGACTCTTACGGCTGGCCGTGCCCACAGCCAATAAGTGAACAGCTGTTTGTTCACGTCATGTACAGTACGACTCAGCCTCGGCCCTGCTAAGAATGATGTACCTATATTCTGAAATTACAGTAATGGAAATGCTCGCGAAGCGAGCCGAGTCGGGCCAAGTTGAGCCATCGGAAAAGGGGCATAAAGTTCTCACTGATCCTCTTAGTTCAGTATGAGAAATGGATGAGGTCTTATCTATTACCAGGCGGGTCCCTCTCGAAGGCAGAGTTGGAATTAGTTTCACACCACAGGTTATATGAAGTACAGTGAAGGTTCTATCCACAACAGAAGAGTCCAGAGAATTCTGCTAGGGCCAATGTGTATTAGAAGTCTCTATTTAGTTCATATATTTGGCTAAGGCTCATATACTCTACAGACAAAGTTACCTTTACCTCACGCAAAAATGCTAACATGGTAACTCGCGATTAGCATCACACTTCTATGCACTTCAACATATAGCTTTAGCACAAAAATCATATACATCAAGTACTCACTCATTACAAGGTTAAACAGTCCAAAACAGGAACGTAGACTCTGCATCCATTTTTAGACCGTTTTCAACTGAGCTTCATTTCTCAGCTTCCTTCTGGCAAAACCTAGCAGCCGAATGTTGTACACCTGGATGGTTTTACTGTTGTCTCACTTAAGTTCCACCCTCACATGTGATTGGACATTAGGTTTACATCAAGTAATAAATTAAAAGAAAATACAAGATTGACAGCACAACAAGTTAGATTGTGGACAGAGCCCGCATTTAAGACATATATATTTTAATCAAGCTTTCAGCAAACACAAACAGTATGTTGCCAAAACTAAACAGCAACACCTTCTGTTGCTCAAAACAGTTTTTACCTATTTATGAACACTTCTAACAGATAAATGAACTAGATTTTATTGTGCTTTTAACTACAGTTACTGCATTTTAATTCAGCTTTAATATATTTGCAACATATGTAGAATTATAAATGGCAGTGATAGCATTTAAGTTTTAGCCCTATTAGTTTGAAAAGAATATTACAGGCTGGGCTACACTAATAAATTATGATTTAAAATGTTTTGTAGTTTGGATCACAAGCTCCTGTGACTCATTTTGCGTTTATATTCCCAGGATCTGATGAAGAGCGGGAAGCTTTCAAGAAAGCCAACCACCAAAACAAGCTTCTCCAGGAGAAGCCGGAGCTAGGCCTCCACATCACTATCAAAGTTACATCTGACATGAGGAAAGGCTGCGACTTTGACGTGTTTGCTGTCGTTACCAACAACACAGAAGCGGAGAGGAAGTGTCGCCTGGTGTTTGGGTCCTGCGCTGTGTCCTACAATGGATTTCTGGGAGGAAACTGTGGTTTTAAAGACCTGCTCAACGTTCAGCTTTCACCAGGAGCAGGTAAGCTAGGTCACCATGTGAGGAGTGCACAGGAATATCTCTGGAATTATGCTTATTGTATTTATACCAAAATATTTTGTGTGTGGTGTTCTAGAGAGACGTGTTCCACTAAGGCTGAATTACTCAAAGTATGGGGACCAAGTCACAGAGGACAACCTAATTCGCCTGGCAGCTCTACTGATGGACTACTCCACAGGAGAAGCACAACTTGCAATGAGAAACATTGTACTGGACAATCCTGAAATCAAAGTAAAAGTGAGTACAGCTGCAACATTAGGTGCACATTGAAGGTTGTTGCTGACCTATATTTTCAAATCCCTTAGAGGTTGAGTGTGCATTTGTATTAAGTCATCTAAGTCAAAACTTTGTGGCCTTAGGGTATATCAGTACTATCTTTGTATATAAACTCACCATGTTTAACAGTAGTGTGTTCAGGATGGTATACATTAATAGTTTTCCACCACATTGTGTATTGCGTTTAGGCCAAAAGGTTCCTATTCAGTCTTAAGTGACCAGACAACCATCTTTAACATGTTTGCTGTTTCTCTAACATGGCCTCCTCAAACTGGAAAATAAAACCTTTTTATTGTTTTTTCTCAACATTGGCTTTCTCCTTGCTACTCTTCCATAAAGGCGATACATCTGAAGTGCATAACTACCAACTACAATATATTCTCGTACTTTAGCTGTGAATTTCTGGAGTACGTCCAGAGTTACTATGGGCCTCTTGGCTGCTTCTCTGATTAATGCTCTCAAGCCCATCCTGCTAGTATAGGTGGGTGGCCATTGTGGTAGGTTTGCAGATGTGCCATACTCTTTACAATTTTGTATGATAGATGTGAGATCTTCAAAGTTTGGAATATTGATATTGTTCTCCTTGGCCTGTGCGCTGTGCTCCTTGGTCTTCATGATACTGTTTGTTCACTACTTTTTTCTAACAAACATCTGAGGCCTTCATAGAACAGCTGCATTTATAGTGAGATTAAATAACAAACAGGTGGACTCCATTTACTAATTATCTAACATTTTAAGGTAACTGATTGCCTTGGATTCATTTAGAAGTATCAGAGTGAAGGGGCTGAATACAAATGCATGCCACACATTTCAACCTTTTATTTGTAAATATGTATCAGTTTTCTTCCACTTCATTGTGTTGTGCTACTTTGTGTTGGTTTGTATTATCTGGGCTTAGCGTCCAGATTATACAAACTGAAATCTGTGGTTGTAGCGTGAAAAATGTGTAAACGTTGAAGGACTGTGAATTCTTTTGTAAAGCACTGTAAATGAAAATGGTAATTAGCAAGCATGATTTCAACAGATCAAAAGCAATACAGACTTTAAGGTGAAGTGGAGCAAAACTGAAGAGTGATTTTAAGGTATTGTTGTGGAATGTGTTTGGAGCTGGAGCTGAGTGGGAAGCTAAAGGGGTTAAGTTGGGTTAAACAGAAGAAATAGTTATAGGGGTGAACATAATTTGTTGATGCAATGATATTTAAATTGCAAATCTAAGCTTTTAATGCTGTGATTAAGAGCTAAATAGTTACTATGCAGTTCTATGGTGGTTGAAGTTTGATCTGGCAATGACTGAGAAAGAAGCCAGAGTAAATATGCAGCTGAGTATCAGGTATGCAGTTTGATTGCTCAGAAGTGTCGTGCTCACATAAAAACACACAGAGACTATGGAGCTGTGAAAGATGACAGAAAGTTCAGAGACACAAGTTATGAGTTACTGCATTGAAGACTACTAATTTATGTTTTGTCCTTCTGACTCCTCAAACAGTTGTAATCCAAGCATGAACCTTTCTATGAAACAGTCCTTCTTTGGTGTTCTTTGACTCCAGTTGTTTTTTATGTCACCTTTTTATGTCAAACATTTTAAGGTGGCTCACTATTACTTGTGAACATACTGCATTATGCATATTTGGCTCTTTAATGATCTTTGTTGACTGACAGTTCATGTTTTCGTTGTCCAATGAGCTAACCCCCCCCACTGACTTCCCTTTTCTTAGAGGTATTGCTCAAACCAGCTCTCCATCCAACGGGTCCGGACTTCCCTAAACCTGGAGGAACTTGCCTAACAGGCTCACTGAAAGTTGGTGTCGGGAAATGACTCGCCTAGCCCCTGACAGCTTTCATCCAAAAGTCTCGCCCTTCTTCAACTGGAGGCCCGGGTGACCGAGTAGCCCTTCGCGGTCATCCTCACCTTGCACAGTCACTTTTGTTCACGGCTGCTCATTCCCTATTTTACAACTGGCACTTGGTATATGGACTAGGATAATTTTAGTAGCTCGGCACGAGCTTCAAGGACACTGTTTTATCTTATTTGACTAAGGCAACCGTTAAAAACCTCCTATAATATATTAGGACCAAACAACAAGACTTTTTACTACAACTTACAAATGTACTTCTAAAGCTTTGTATCAGTCAGACAATGTTATGCACCAACATTGCTACCTTACAGTAAACAGGAATCGGATGTTTTTTTATTTGGATTTTATGAATGATTAATTAATTGTGATATGGGTGGTATTTAAACAGTTATGTTTTTTAAATTTAAATTAAAAATATGAAGTCTAGCATGCATGTTATTCAGAACCAGTGACTCAGTTTTAAGTCTTTTTGGGGTATGTCTCAAACAGTGTTGCTCAGTCACATTGGATGGAGAGCCTCTGTGAACTTAATTTTTTAAGTCTTGCTAAACATTAGCAATTGCATTTAGGTGTCAACTTTGACTAGGCCATTCTGAAACATGGCAATGCATGAATCTAACACAAAGGCAGGCTCTATTTACTAATTACGTGCCATCTGAAGGAAATGGGTTGCAGTGAATTTTCATTCATGTATCAAAGAGTAAAGGAGGATGAATAGAAATACACATCTCACGTTCAGATTTTTATTTGTAAAAAAACGTTTTAGGACCATAAGTTCATCTCACAATTATGTGCTATTTTGTGTTGGCCGTTCACATAAAAACCTAGTTCACATAAAAACCTAGTAAAAGACTCTGAAGATCTTAGTTGTAATATGACAAAATGTGCATTGAGAATGTCAGCAATTTATTACTGTGGCTGAAACTGAACTTAGGTATAAATAATATGGGACTTTAATCAAAATAAAGTGGTTGTTTCCTGCAGATTCTGGGTGAACCAAAGGAGAACCGGAAGTTGGCTGCAGAAATTAGCATCCAGAACCCTCTACCAGAGCCGCTGGATAACTGCTGCTTCAGCATTGAGGGGGCCAACCTGACTGGGGCCAACATCATCTCTGAAAGGTTGTTTGAATTCACTGTTGTCCACCTGTACCTGCCATGACTAAAGTAACATCAAAATTTAATTAAAGCAAAAAGTCATCCCTGTGTAACATGGAAGGGTTGTAACTGTTTTCCTTCCAAATGTTTATAATATATTCCCCCTGCCTATACAGGATAGAAGACTATATGTGCAGACAGGAGATCATTTGGCTTTTTGTCCAGAGCAGTTCAAAGACTGCTGCACCATCTGCATTACCTCCATAGATAGTCAGAAATATCAGTTCTCTGTCTGTAGCAATTTATCTTTGAAATGTTTATGCAATCTGAGTACCGCAAGTCTACAAGCAACCTCAAGAGAAGTAATATTTAAATATTTACTTCTACAGGTTGGACTGCACAGTGGGACCTGGGGAAGATGCCAAAGTTAAAATCTACTTCACCCCGACCCGTTCTGGGTTGAGAAAGCTGGTCGTCGACTTCGATAGCAACAAGCTGTGTCACGTCAAGGGCTACAGGAATGTCATTATTGGAAAATAAATGTTTTACAGACTTGCAGATGGACACATTTTCAGTCTATTCCTGATAAAGCTGATTAAAGATGTAGTCCGTAACTTTTCTTAAATAAAAAGTATTTTGAAATCTAACTATTTTTGCCCCCCCTGCTCCCCTTTCCCACCTGAAGCAGCTGAAAGCCTTGCCTCATATACACACGCGCACAAGCAGGCCAAGCAGTGTGACTGAATGCATAATGGCATTCAGTCAAAAAATACAAACAATATCCTACACTATACTAATAACTTAGCCTACATTACATATAATGTAAGATGAATCCCCTTTCGTTCCCCTCCATTCTCTTCCACAGTTAACTTGATGTTCAAACTACTGATTAACATTACATGTAATGTTGTTCTGGTGAGCATGAAATCTAGCCTGGTGTATTGGCCTATTGTACACGCAGCATATTGTACTTTTAAAAGCATCTCCTTTGTAAATATATATATATATATATATATATTTATATATATATATATAATCAGTCAGATTAAATTCCCAAAAATACAGCTTGATATAATCTTGATTTTGGACAGTACAATCAAATTCAAGGGTGCAGAACATTTTATAATGTACATGGGAGCAATAGTTTCACCAATGACTCCATCCAGGAAAGAGACACACCTAAACTCTGAAGGACCTCAACAGGAGTTGTTATGATCCTAGGGTGTTAGATTATGGTTTTCATTTGTGTTTATATTCTCTCTACTCCATCTTGTTCTGCCTGTTACTCTGCCTAAATTTCTTGTTATTTTTAATAAACCTTTGTAATGCTTATCCTATGTTCCTGTCTTCACTTGGCTCTGACTTCAAAACTACAACTCAAGTACAGAAGTACTTTATATGAAAAGGCAATAAAGTAAGAACCAGATTTGCGGTTACTTTTGTAACAGAGAGCACAACTTAAATTTTCATGTATTTTAAGATCTTAATAAACAAATATTACACATAAATCCTAGACTCTTTGTTAAACTGACTGATAAATGAGCAAATATAAGCTACTTTTTTCAATATTATTTTACATTTTACATTCTTTGCTAAATGCCCCCACTTTTTTTTAAATTATTTTTTATCTTATAGTAGTTGTGCTCAGTGTCAAAGGCATAAAGAAAATTCTTCTTCAGCAGCAGTTACAGGGAACACCATCAGTATACACTTTTATACAATAGTGGTTTTTAAGATCGGTGATGTGGGTCTTTGCTCAGAGGGAACTGTGTTACGGTTCTCACTAATGCCTTAAAAGGGTTTTGTCAGTTGTGCAGCACTTATGTTTTGTGGTGTCACCCTGTGTTATGCAGTTTAAGCACTAATAAAAATGTCTCCACACACTAATGATGAGTTCCATTTGTACTTAGAAGTCGGATGGCTTTCAAAATGGCTTGCTACTTGCATCAGTAGTAGAAAAAAAATTCTTACTTTGACTGTTTTTAGCAGTTCTTTAATATTTATGTAACATTTAGTCAGCTGTACACTTACTAATTTTCAGTGTTTATAAGACGATATGTTTAAATGTTCTTTATATGCCGGAAATACCGTGCAGTGTTATTGTTATATTTGTAAGACTGTTGTTGTAGTTACTAGTAATGTGAACAAAAACAAGCAGGAAACTAGAACTCTACAGCACGTAGATGATGTAAACTCCAATTTCCGAGGTTAATGGAACGCAGCATAATGACTAAGAAGCAAACTTCTGTTTAGCACTGAATTTAAGGACCATTTAAACTGTTTCTAATGACTGGAATTTTTTATCATCTCTAATTAAAAATCTAAAAAGTCTAGGCTGGTGAAAGAAACCAGATTTTGTTTTTATATTTAAAAGATAGGTCTCACCGAGGTGGGTGTTTACAAAAGTACAGCCATTGCTTTTAAGAACTAGTGTATTTCTTTATGTGCCTCCAAGACTATCAGTAACAAATTCAGAATCCTCCTGACGTTTTATTCACTAGGTGTACAACAGCAGTATGTTTAGTTATTGTAGTATAGTTCCCAGTCACTGCTGGCTTCCCTTGTGCATTTAATCTACAGGGGTTGAGTTAAAAAGATGAAGTTATGTCAGCACTCCATAACATTGTTGCTAGCTTTACGAGTAAATATGAAGCAGCACTTATGCATTGACTGGATGTATTTCTGAATATATGTTTACAGTATGTGACATACTGTAGTGCTACTCAGCTGGTTAAAAAGACAAACTCATCAGTGTTGAAAAGCTGCCTGGTAGGAGCTTTTCCAAGGTTAGTACATTTTATTTTATTTTTTTTATGTGAGGTAACTGAAAGCACGTCTGCGTTGTCCACTCATACATCCTTTCTTTTTCTATTAAAGGTTGTTGTCACAAATAATTTTGCGTCTATCTCTCACCCTGAAAATTATTTGCTTTTTGATCACTGAGCCAAGGTTATGAAAATGCCACATAACTATCTTCAAGCCTATGTTTACTCGTTTATCAGTTACTTAATGTATCAGAAATCAGCTTTCATACTTTTAAATATATGTAGCTTAATTTGAGGCCCATTATAAGAAAACACTGTTTACAAAACAAGCAGAGAAAAGAACATTTCAAACTGTGTATTTAATAGAACAAATAGCAGCAGCACAAATAACAAACACAGTCCAATTTGAGCCTAAAATTACATGCCCCATTAAAGTGGAGACAAAAAGTGATACTGTGAATGACGGCAGATATGACATGACTAACACAATATAGTGCTTATGGTATGCTCTTCTGTTTATGATGAACATATACAAAAAAATCTCAAGTCCTGATGTGATTAGAGGACACAAATACTTTGAATGTGGTTTAAAAATCAAACGGTCATCTATTTACTCTTAATTGACTGGATTTCAATTTATTTACCAGAAGAATAAAATAAATATAAAAACCTAAGATATATTCTTTCTTTAAAAGCATTTCTAGAGTCACACTGCAAATCTTTTCATGTTTCAGTCAGAGAAAACATAAGAAAAAACAGAAAATATTCAGTTGAAATTTACATTGTATAAAAAGGCACCACCATTTCTTCTCACTGACGTTAATGAGACTCAACCTTAGTTAGTTTAGTCAGTTAGGATTAACAAACTTATTTCTGTTTACTTAATACTAGACTTAGATTGTTTATCACTTCATGTATAGTCAGATGTTTACATACACCACATGTATTATACCCTAAAACATTTTGGGAAAGCCCTGATTATAATGTCATATCTTTTAGAAGCTTTTGATTGATTAATATAACAGCCTTTGAGTTATTTGTAGGTACACATCTGAATTTTAAGGCAACACCTCAAAAACACTGTGTGACATCCTGGGGAAATCAAGAGTAATCAACCAAGACATCAGGAAGAGAACTCTGGATCTCCATATATCTGATCCATACTTGATTACTATTTCCAGATGCCTGAAGGTGCTACTTTCATCTGCTGAAACAATTAGATGCAAACATAAGTGCCATGGGAATGTCCAGCCTGTCCAGGAAGGAGACAGATTATGTGTCCCAGAGATAAATGTGTTTTGGAGAGTAAAAAACAGAGTATCTTGTAAAGATGCTGGCTCAGGTTGGTAAAAGAGAGTCAATATCCACAGTGAACGAAGTCTTGTACCGACATGGGCTCAAACACCACTCAGCAACGAAATAGCCATAGCTTCAGAAGAAACATAAAAAGTAATATTGGAGTTTGCCAATGAACAAAGGGTTTAAAAGTGCCTTTATTTTTGGAGACTTGTTCTGTGGGCTGTTGGAACTAAAGTTGACGTTTATGGTCATAATAACATCCCACCTTTTGCCCAATGACTGTTTAAGATAGACACCAGACACACCACTTCCCCAAGCAGGTATAGACCATTTGGGGGAAAAAGAGGGAGTTTAGAAGCCTGAGGACTATAAAATAGAATCACGTTGTGTGGGTGTTTTATTGAAGGAGAGAATGTGCACTTCACAAAATATAGATTGCATCACGGCGTAAGAAGATTTTGAGAAAACATTGAATCTCCAAATCAGCCAGGGTTTAAGCTTAGGCACATTTGTATTCCAAATGGACTATGGCCCAATTCATAATGCCAGAATAGTTACAAAGTGGCTTAGGGAAACAAAGTCAATGTTTTGGAGCGGTCATCACCAAGCCTTGATCCAAGTCTTGTAAAACATTTGAGGGGAAAGTTGAAAAGCTGTGTGAGCAAGGTGGCCTACAAACCTGACTCAGTTACTTCAGATCTTTCTGGAGGAATGAGACAACATTCCTGCAAAATACTGTAAGAAGTAGGTAGAAGGAAACTTAAAACATATAACCCAAGTCATAAAGTTTAAAACCCAATTCTACCAAATACTAAGGAAGAATATGCAACTCGTAAATTTGAATAAAGTATAATAAATCTCTTCTATTGTCTGTTTTCTGACATTTAGTAAATAATTTTGGTAATTCTAACTGACCTAAGACAGGTTTAGTCTGATATAATGTCAGACTATCAGAAATAAGTGATTATGTGGTTCTTTAGACAAGGTTAATAAATATCTGGCCCCAACTATATATCCTTTAACTGTATCGATATTGCTGTGTTTATTCATCAATAATTAAACAAAAAAAGCTCACTATATTTACTCCCATAGAATATTTGAGGGTAGAGTTGCTGTTTACATAACTTGAAAGCAATGTCAGAAAGCACAAAAAAGCCAGAAAAAGAACAAAAATGTACTGGTACACAGAGCGGTCTAAATAACATACACCAACACTGGCTTCCAAGCAACAAAAATCAAATCATTAAAGACAGAATACACTTCCAGAAATACTGGGTCACCAGTGTGGTGATAAAACACTAGTGACAGTTCCTCCTAACAGAGGAAACCCATGAACATGCAGACACACAGAATGCCCACTCTAAAGCAAACAGCGCCCCCTGCAGTCAGTGGTGCTGTGAACTGATCTCTTCCTCAGTTCCTGGCTGTCGATCTGCTGTAAGTGACTACCCCTTGAGTGATGTTCTAGTTCCTGCAGCTGAGAATCAAACTGCTGAGGCCTCTTAGGCTCCACTCGGAGGTAGGCCTGGACCTGGTAGCGCTGCTCCACAGGGCCGCTGTGGTCAATGACATGACACTCGTAGATGCCCTCGTCGGCTGGTTTCACGCTCGAGAGGCGGAGTTTGTGGGAAATGTTGCTGCCAGCCACTTTTACCACCTGTCGAGGACAGAGGCACTGTGTTCTCAACTAAAGACTGTTGGAAAGGACAAACAGTATCTCTATAAAGGACCACAGTAATCTTTTACATTTGTCTATGAAAATAATCTGTAAATTACAGAAAATAAAAAATAACAAATTTTTTTCGTGCTTATGCAGCACTATTCATACCATTCATACCAGAAACAATCATGTGTTTTATTGGAATTTTATCTAATAGCTTAACACTAATATGCATAATTAAGACAGGTATACGTGTGTTTAAGGGTCATTAAGGATGGTCTCATAAAGACCAAGGAACACAGCAGACAGGGCAGGGAAGTTGTGGAGAAGTTTAAAGTCGGCTTAAGTTAGAGAACTGGATCCCAAGCTTTTAGCATGGCACAACCGCAAACCTACAAGTTTTGGACATGCCATCCACCTAAATTGAAAGGCCAGGCGAGAAAAGCATTAGTCAGAGAAGCAGCCAAGAGGCCCGTTGCAACTCTGGAGGAGCTGCAGAAATCCACAGTTCAGGTGTGAGAATCTGTCAACAGGACAATTAGTACTTGTGGACATCCTTAATGGAAATCTTACAAGAAGATAGTCATTGTTGAAAGAAAACCATTAGAAGTCCTGAAGTTTTCCACAAGCCATGTAAGGAACAAAGTAAACGTGCCAGAAGGTGCCACAGAATAACGTTTTGTTACATATATGCAAAACACAATATTTGGAGAAAATATAACATTGCACATCATCCTGAATCCACCATTGACCCCGGTAACACATCATGAGCAGCATCATGCTTTAGGGATGTTTTTCTTCAATTTGAGCAGGAAAACTGATACAAATTGGTGGGCAGATGGATGGAGTTAAATACTGGACTATCCTGGTCTAAAACTGACCTGAGACTGGAGTGGAAGCTCACATTCCAGCAGAACAACAAACAACCTAAACATTCAGTTAGAGCTAAAATAGAGTGGACTAGATCAAAGTATATCCATGTTAATGGCCCAGTCAAGTCCATACCTAAATGTAATTGAGAATATGTGGAAAGGCTTAAAAATGAATGTTAATAGACACCATCCTATTTAAGTAAACGTGAGAACTTGAGGCATAAATTTCACTTTATATATGCAAAGCTGGTACAAAAATACCCCAAAGGACTTGTGTAACTGTAGTGAACAGTGTTTCTACTATGTCCTGACAGTTACATTTCACATCCTTATTTGTAAAAAATGTATTAATTCAAAATGAAAAACTTACATCTAAACATCTATCCGTTTTCCTTCTTCTATGCAATTCTGCAGTACTTTGTGTTGGCCTATCCCAATAAAAAAAAAAACCTGAGGTTTGTAGTTGTAACATGACACAATGTATAAAAGGTGAAGGGGTATGAATCCTTTCCAAAGAAGCGTTATTGGGCAAACAGATGCTACTTACACTAATTTTGGTGGCATATATTGGCATTTCCTCCAGAGTCTCCACCTGCAGAAAAATAGAAAGTAGCTTAGGCAATATAAAAGCATCTTCTTTCCAAGCAACATGAAACATACACGTCTGATGGTTTTTTTGACATCCCTTGTTATAGTTCAGCCTCACAAATGTGAATGCTTACATCAACATGCACCCAAGCATGTAAGCTACTGACTAGGAAAATGTCTGATTATGTATGCAGCTGCACAGAGGTATTTTTTGGGCATGGGTATGAATTATGCATGGAGAGAAGAGAGATGTTGAAAATCTATTTCTTTCTCAGAGCCAATTACGGTGTCCAGGGGCACAACAGGGGAGCCTGAGCCCCCCCGCCTCAATGGGAAAAAGTCAACCTGTTTCCCAACCGCTGGCAAATGCTAATCAGCAATTATAACTTCATTTTTATGCCAGAGGCTCTCTACCATGGCTGGAATTACCTTTCAATTTGACTGATACACAGTCAGCTTTAAGCTCAGCTTGAGAAGTCCTCAAAGGTGTTTGCCACCATGGAGATAGTTGGTGTTCAGTTGGACTTGCAACACCTCGAGAAGGTATGCGGTGTTATGAGGGACTCGTTTACTTAGAATCAAAAAGGCCAGAAATGAATATTTTTACAATTTTGGCCTGTTAGTGATAACTCAACTCACATTACTGAATTTGATAACGTTACCCAATGAAAGCTCTCCAAAGACAGTATTATCTACATCTGCAAACAAACACATGAATTTGAGTGCGTAATGCCTGTTCCTGTAGTTATATTAAAATCTATAATCTAGTGACTTAAGATCTGAATGTTTAAATTAGAGCTGGGTGACATGGGAATGACCATTATCTATATTTTTGGGGTTTATACATACGATGTAGACCTTAGTTTTCTTAAGTCTACTTGAAATCATGATGTAAACATTAAATTGAATCATATATTGCATAACATGGCACCAGTATAATACAATGCTTTGAAAATGTATTAATTTCCATTCATCCTTTCCTCATTTTGTTACGTTACAACCATAACATTAGTGGATAATTACAAAGGGGAAGATGTCGTTTTTCAGAATTATTTTATTAATACAATTGTGAAAAAGTTTTTGCATTTGTTTTAAAGCCTTTTACTCTGATACCCCCAAATAAAATCCCAAGTTAAGATCCAGCTGTTTAATGAACTCCTCAGAAATCTGCGTGACAATAGTGAACAAACAGCATGATGAAGACGAAGGAACAACCCACAGCAATCAGGGATAAAGCTAAAGTTGTTTTTTTTTTTTTATTGGAGCACTGTTCAATCTATCATTTGTAAATGGAAGGAGCATGGCAAAACTGCAAGTCTACCAAGCAATTGGCTGTCCACATAAACTGATAGGCTGGGTAAGGAGAGCATTAATCAGAGAAAAAACCAAGAGGCACATTGTAACTCTGAAAGAGCTGCAGAGATCACAAGCTCAGGTGGGAAAATCTGTTGACAAGACCATAACTGATTGTTGTCTCCACAGCTCTGGCCCTTATGGAAGAGTGGCAAAAAGAACGCCTTAAGAAGTCTTATTTGCAGTCTGCTCTAGTCAGATGAGACTGAAATGTAAAACTCCACATCATCCTGAACACAACAATGCCAGCATGAAACACAGCAGTGAAGGCATCATGGTGTGGGGATTGCCTTTCTTCAGCAGGGACAGTGAAACCGGTCAGTCACAATCCTGGTAGAAAACCTGTTAGAGACTGCAAAAGACTTGAGAGTGGGGCTAAGGTTTACCTTCCAGTAGAATAATGACACTGAACATGGAGCCAGAACTACAATGGAAAGATCTGGATCAAAGCATATTCATATTAAAACCATAAATTGTTTTCCTTTTACTTCACAATTATGCAATACTTTGTGTTGGTCTATCACACAAAATCCAAAAGAAATACATTGAAGTTTGTGGCTGTAAGGTTAAAGATGTGAAAATTTAAGGTTGGTATGAATACTTTTTAAGGCACTGCAAATTAAATAGATCTTTCAACTGAATTTGTTTTAAAGTTGTATACAATTGGGATAAACATAAATAAATCTGAACACATTATATACATCCAAGACATTACTCATCTCTTTTCAAACAAAAATGGTTTATTTCCACTTAATTATGGTTTTTACTTACTGGTCCTTCTCAAAATATTAGCATATTGTGATAAAGTTCATTATTTTCCATAATGTCATGATGAAAATTTAACATTCATATATTTTAGATTCATTGCACACTAACTGAAATATTTCAGGTATTTTATTGTCTTAATACGGATGATTTTGGCATACAGCTCATGAAAACCCAAAATTCCTATCTCACAAAATTAGCATATCATTAAAAGGGTCTCTAAACGAGCTATGAACCTAATCATCTGAATCAACGAGTTAACTCTAAACACCTGCAAAAGATTCCTGGGGCCTTTAAAACTCCCAGCCTGGTTCATCACTCAAAACCCCAATCATGGGTAAGACTGCTGACCTGACTGCTGTCCAGAAGGCCACTATTGACACCCTCAAGCAAGAGGGTAAGACACAGAAAGAAATTTCTGAACGAATAGGCTGTTCCCAGAGTGCTGTATCAAGGCACCTCAGTGGGAAGTCTGTGGGAAGGAAAAAGTGTGGCAGAAAACGCTGCACAACGAGAAGAGGTGACCGGACCCTGAGGAAGACTGTGGAGAAGGGCCGATTCCAGACCTTGGGGGACCTGCGGAAGCAGTGGACTGAGTCTGGAGTAGAAACATCCAGAGCCACCGTGCACAGGCGTGTGCAGGAAATGGGCTACAGGTGCCGCATTCCCCAGACCTTGGCTACAGAGAAGCAGCACTGGACTGTTGCTCAGTGGTCCAAAGTACTTTTTTCGGATGAAAGCAAATTCTGCATGTCATTCGGAAATCAAGGTGCCAGAGTCTGGAGGAAGACTGGGGAGAAGGAAATGCCAAAATGCCAGAAGTCCAGTGTCAAGTACCCACAGTCAGTGATGGTCTGGGGTGCCCTGTCAGCTGCTGGTGTTGGTCCACTGTGTTTTATCAAGGGCAGGGTCAATGCAGCTAGCTATCAGGAGATTTTGAAGCACTTCATGCTTCCATCTGCTGAAAAGCTTTATGGAGATGAAGATTTCATTTTTCAGCACGACCTGGCACCTGCTCACAGTGCCAAAACCACTGGTAAATGGTTTACTGACCATGGTATCACTGTGCTCAATTGGCCTGCCAACTCTCCTGACCTGAACCCCATAGAGAATCTGTGGGATATTGTGAAGAGAACGTTGAGAGACTCAAGACCCAACACTCTGGATGAGCTAAAGGCCGCTATCGAAGCATCCTGGGCCTCCATAAGACCTCAGCAGTGCCACAGGCTGATTGCTTCCATGCCACGCCGCACTGAAGCAGTCATTTCTGCAAAAGGATTCCCGACCAAGTATTGAGTGCATAACTGTACATGATTATTTGAAGGTTGACGTTTTTTGTATTAAAAACACTTTTCTTTTATTGGTCGGATGAAATATGCTAATTTTGTGAGATAGGAATTTGGGGTTTTCATGAGCTGTATGCCAAAATCATCCGTATTAAGACAATAAAAGACCTGAAATATTTCAGTTAGTGTGCAATGAATCTAAAATATATGAATGTTAAATTTTCATCATGACATTATGGAAAATAATGAACTTTATCACAATATGCTAATATTTTGAGAAGGACCTGTATATATCTCTGAAACTTTGTTTCCAGCAACTGGATGCCTTCCTGCTTGACAATCTTTGTTTGAACAAATAAGAAAGGAAAACCTGTTATGCCATTCAGCTTACCATGTTAGTGATTTGTGAAGGCAAATCTTGTGAGTCTTTGTGGCTCCTGATGTACCACCACTGAATCTCCAGGGAGAATGAGGAAGAGCCTGCCCCACGGAAGGAGCAGGCCATCTCTACGTCTTCACCAATCTGTGCTGTAACGTCATGAGGAACATCTGTAAACAAAGCTAGCAGAGGGAGGAAAGAGATTAAAAGATGGAAGAATCCCCAAAGGAAAGAGGTGAGAAAATTTTGCTCAGAATATCAGAAAACAAAACTAAAAAAACTTATATTTCCCAGAGAGATATGGCTCTCTGCAGTTCCTCCATAGCTGTCATTGCCCTATGTTTGAGTTTTGCCCCTTTTCTACTGGTTCAATTTGGCCCTACTCGACTCCACTCAGCTCTCTTTGCAAGCGTTTCCATTACTGATTTTTCCATACCGGTGGCTACTTTTTTGGTCCCCGCTCCTGAGCAAAGACCATCGGGGCAATGAACAGATTGCTGTTCACGTCACATCCTGAGTGTTCTGGCAGACACACCAAGGTGAATGTTATTCCACCGTCATAAAGTCCTTAATCCCTGACCACAAGTACAGATGTAAATATCCAGGAGTTCACAATAGAAAATAGTTTTTCCTTTTTTATCATTCAATTTAATTATTATGAATGCAGAGGATGTTAATTTACATGTTTCTAAAGAAAAAAGGCATCATGCCGTTTATCACTAAACATTTCAAATAGCTCTACATCCCTGCCTGCAGGTGTCATTTTGTATGCCACGTAACTGGGAATCATCGGTGCCTATGTGGAAATCTGTGCTCAAAATGTAAAGTAAGACACTACTTATGCCTGGTTCACACAGCAGGATTTTCATACCAATTTTGGGTCCACTCTGACCTCAAATCAGGGATATTCAACATGTTGGATTGTCTTTGCCTGATATCATATGGGGTGGTCCCAAATGAGCATGCCTGTTGAATGTGGCGTTCAGCTAATCAGGTAGCGAGGTGACGTAAAGTCGGAGGTGATTTACTCTGAACACATGTTTGATCTTGAGAGGGTTTGTGTGACTTCTGACATCTGAATGGTCATGAGTGAAATCTGTTTGTGTGCGGTGTGTTGCGCTTGTCATGTGGCTGGACACCACTCACAAGACCAAACCTGTTAGTTCTTTGATTTTTTTATCGTCACGTGTGGGGTCTCTTTATTACCTATTTACCAAACTGTATTTCACAGCACAAGTTCAGTAATGTCAGATATACAAGATTAATACAAAGACTGACTTTAAAGCAGTAGCTTTCAAAAGAAAAAGGGCATTCCAGGGAGCAGTGAAACTATAAATTTATTATTTTATTTTATGTTATTTTTTACCGTGTCCTGTCAGTGCAGGGTAGCACTCAGAATTGTTGTCTGAGTGCCAAGAAAAAGCCCAACAGATTTACTTTCACAAGTGGAGAATTACGACTAACGCTTGATATTTATTAAATAAACTTTATCAGAAACTGGTTTGGGATTATTTCAATTACAATGGACATGGTGACGGAATGAAAAGAGAAAAAAAAGAAGCAAGAAAGAGAGAGAGGAGGGGCAAAAAGGAAAAAAAAAATAGAGAGAGAAAGAAGGGTGAAGGGAATACAAGATACCCTGGAAGACTGCTTCAACATCAATAATCTCAGTGGCTTTAAAGATAACTATGAACAACTTCAGAAGCTCACTTTCTTAATCTTTTGTATTGAAGTCCCTCACTTCTTTGTTCTGTAAGAAAATTGAGCTCGATCTTCTGCCAGAACTTTAAACCTGGACTTGATTGGAGTCAGGGCCATTCTCATGCACATGTGGAGGTGTTCATTGGTGGACTTGAAATTATATTTCATTTTGATAATGTTCATTGTAGAAAAAGCTACCTCACAGTTCATTCAAATGTAAGGCGATATTAACCAAAAAGACCACATTTTCCCTATGTATTTTCTAATAAGTTATAAAACTGTGTTGCCTTCTAACTTCTTAGCTCTGCCAAAAGAAAAAACATGCAACTTCCTTCCAAATGGACCAAACGTGTGCTAATAATCTCCCTTTGCCAAGCCATCTCACGATGGCAACAGATCATCAGCACCAGCATCATCTTCAGTCAGTCAGTCAGTCATTTTCTACCGCTTATTCCATAGTGGGTCGCGGGGAAGCTGGTGCCTATCTCCAGCAGTCTATGGGCGAGAGGCAGGGTACGCCCTGGAAGGGTCGCCAGTCCATCTCAGGGCAATACACAACCATGCACACACTCATTCATACACCTAAGGGAAATTTAGAGTGACCAATTAACCTAACAGGCATGTCTTTGGACAATTGCGCCACTGAGCAGCCACCGTCTTCTTTCACAAATTCCCTTAGCATGCGATGCTGGTAGGTTGAGCATGTACTGAGAAAATAAATAATTTTTATTATTACATTCATCACCTCAGCATGCTCATCTGATGGGGACACATATAGGACAAAATGATGAATTGGTACTCTATGAGGTCAGGATTGGCCTCTCTCAGTTTCTCTCTATTATAGCAGGAGCTCCATCTATGGTTAATAAAACAATTTTTTTGGCTCTATTCCTCTTTCTGTTAACATCTGCTTAATGGCCATGTAGACATTTCTCCTATTGCACTGTTCTGAAGGGGAGTGGCACCTAGCCGGTCTTCACAGAATACTGTCTGTTCTGTGTCGAAAAGCCTGACATAAGTTAACAGCTCACACCATGGGTCAATATTTAACTTCTTTTAATGGGAGATGATGCTGTATATGCTTTACTTCATCACACAGCTCTTGCTTCATACATTCTTAGACATCCCCTCCCTCAGTAAATGCCTGATTACACTGGCCTTTCAGACTACTTTTATTTTGTGCTATTACTTTATATGTGACTAAGTATGTCTATGTTCCAAACTTTTATGTTTTCTCTCATAATGCTGTTTCACATCAGCATTTTTACTTGCCATAGATTCTGAACATATGAGACACACTGGTTTAGTGATTCCAGTGGGAAGTATGAATAAAATGGGTCCGTCCTTGTGGATTAAAGGCCCTATTGTTGCTGTCCACGTTTCTTTTTTTAGAAAGTACCATTTCTTTCTTATCTTTCAGTTTCTCTCACCCATCCCTTTCAACTCTCTTGGTGCAGTTGTGTGTATTTCTCCTTTTCTTTGGCACAGTCGTTACTCTCCCATTCTTCATCTTACCTGTCTTTTTCTCTATTTTATATGGTGCGGATGTCTGTATCTCCTCAACTTTGTTTTGTCAACATGTGATGCCCTTCTCTTTATTAATTTTTTTGTGTCACTTGGGTTCCTTCTCACCTGACTTCACCCAAGACCGCAGCCGGAATCCGTTTCAGGTTTGATAAATCGCATTGTGGTTGGTAAGGAATTACATTTGCATATCCTCATCTCATAAAGTTGCGTTTTTGGGTCATTAGCATATGTTTGCTTATTCATGAAGGCAAACGCGCTAAAACATTTGTGCCCCGTTTTGCTCATTTTACACATGCAATTTGGTTTGCACCTGTTTTGTAGATCAGCTTTGCACACGCAATCCACTTTGCACATTTTTACAATACAAGCGCCCGGCAAGTTTTAAATATTACCCTTCTGTTTTGATCTTCTGGGTCCAGAGCTGGACCGTGGTCAACAGTTAATGACCTATGTCATAACACAAGAAGATGCAGTGTAAATAAGATTGTCGCTATACTAAATAATTTAAAAAGAAGTTGGATTAAAACCAGATTTACAGTAGAAGGAAAGCCTAAACTCGAACTTGACATTTTACTAAACGCAGATTATTTAATTCAATTCAGTTTATTTATATAGCCCCAATTCACAACACATGTTGTCTCAAGGCACTTCAGTCACTCCACTAGCAGTCACTCCTCCTGGATGAGCATGTAGAGACAGTGAACAGTCACTGGCGTTGACTTTGCAGCAATCCCACATACTGAGCATGCATGTAGCGACAGTGGAGAGGAAAAACTCCCTTTAAACATAAAGAAACCTCCAGCAGAACCGGGCTCAGTGTGAGCGGCCAACTGCCACGACCAACTGGGGGTTTGAGAGAACAGAGCAGAGACAAAAAAGAACACAGAAGCACTGATCCAGGAGTCCTTCTATATGGGAAGGAAAAGTAAATTTTAGTGGATGTAGCTCCTTTAATCGTTTCATCTAGAAAGAAAGAACAGATAAACTTTGAGCCAGTTTTCAAGGTTTCTTTATAATTCTCAATATTTATGATGAGGCTTTAGTGTTTCTGGAGACCTTGGAGAAACTAAAAGATTCCGTTGATTTCCTTTCATTCTGCTCCAATGATGGAACCTGGGAAAAACAATTTTTAAAGACAGAAGTGTAGACACTAATGACACTGATGTACCGTCTCATAAAAAAGTACTTGGCCTCTATTCTTGCTTTTCTGTCACACTTGAATATTTCAAATCTGATCTCCAAGGCAATCTGATCGCACCAGGTGCATGTGCATGTACGGTTTGCTGGGACACTGTTCGTTTACTGAGGTTGCAGCACAAGCAATGTAAGCACCGCTTGCAGCACTTGCAGAATAATCTATCTCTACAATAAAACAGAGTGTGCTAATACAAAGCCAACTACAAAACTGTGTAGGACTGCCGGGAGTCGCAAAACTGCTTTTGATTGCTTGGCTAAACTTACTTGAGCAGTGTGGTGCATTTCACGTCACTCTTCAAAAATGGACTCTTAACTAAGACTCTTGTTGACTTTGATTAAAGCATTTAACAGTTTGCTGATGTTCAATGTGGCCAAGAATTGTATTGTGATCAAGTAAGTTAAAAATAGACACTTGGAGCTTATTGTTTGCCTAACATCTGGCTAAGGTGGAAAAAAACCTTTCTCATTTAATAGTTGGCCTTTATGTTCATGACTATTTACATTCTACAAAGATTCTTAATGAAGGCATCGAGGCTGAATGAACACATATGGAATTATGCAGCAGACAAAAAATTATAAAATAAATTTATAATATTTATAATATTTCTATATACTCGTACTCGTCATCTTCCGCTTTATCCAGGACCGGGTCGCGTGGGCAGCAGACTCAGCAGAGACGCCCAGATGTCCCTCTCCCCAGACACCTCCTCCAGCTCCTCCGGGGGGGGGGGGGGGGCCCAAGGCGTTTCCAGGCCAGCCGAGAGACATAGTCCCTCCAGCGTGTCCTGGGCCGTCCCCTGGGCCTCCTCCCGGTGGGACGTGCCTGGAACACCTCCCGAGGAAGGCGTCCGGGAGGCATCCGATATAGATACCTGAGCCACCTCAACTGGCTCCTCTCGATGTGGAGGAGCAGCGGCTCTACTGCGAGCCACTCCCGGATGGCCGAGCTCCTCACCCTATCTCTAAGGGAGTGCCTGGTCACCCTACGGTGGAAGTTCATTCAGCCGCTTGTATCTGGAATCTCGTTCTTTCGGTCATGACCCAAGGTTCATGGCCATAAGTGAGGGTAGGAACGTAGACCGACCGGTAAATCGAGAGCTTCGCTTTTCGGCTCAGCTCTCTCTTCACCACAACGGGCCGGAACGAAAACCAAACTGCTTCTCCTGAAGCCGAGGTTCGACTATCGGCCGGACTCTCCTCTCCAACATCCTGGCGTAGGCCTTACCAGGTAGGCTGAGGAGTGTGATCACCCTGTAGTTGGGGGACCACCACCCCAGTCTGCCAGTCCAGAGGCACTATCCCCGAACACCACGCAATGTTGAAGAGGTGTGTCAACCATGACAGCCCTACAACATCCAGAGACTTGAGGTACTCAGGGCAGATCCACCCCCGAAGCCCTGCCACCGCAGAGCTTTTTAACCACCTTGGTGACTTCAGCCTGGGTGATGAAAAAGTCTAACCCCAAGTCCCCAGCCTCTGTTTCCACCAGGGAATGCGTGATGGCAGGATTGAGGAGATCCTCGAAGTACTCCTTCCACCGCTTGATAATGTCCCCAGTCGAGGTCAGCAGCCTCCCACCCCCACTGTAAACAGTGTTGGCAAAGCACTGCTTCCCCCTCCTGAGGCGCCGGACGGTTTGCCAGAATCGCTTTGAGGCCAACCGGCAGTCCTTCTCCATGGCCTCACCGAACTCCTCCGAGGCCCGGGATTTTGCCTCTGCCACAGCCCTGTCAGGTACCTGTCAGCCGACTCAGGAGTCCCACAAGCCAACCACAGCCGATAGGACTCCTTCAGCTTGACAGAGTCCCTTACTGCCGGTGTCCACCACCGGGTTCGGTGACTGCCGCCGTGACAGGCACTGCAGACCTTACGGCTGCAGCTACGGGCCACAGCATCAACAATAGATGCGGAGAACATGGTCAACTCGGACTCTATGTCTCCACCATCCCCAGGAATCTGGTCAAAGCTCTCCCGGAGTTGAATACATCCCTGGCCGAGGGCTCCGCCAGATGTTCCCAGCAGACCTTCACTATGCGCTTGGGCCTGCCAGGTCTGTCCGGCTTTCTCCTCTTCCAGCGGATCCAACTCACCACCAGGTGGTGATCAGTGGACAGCTCAACCCCTCTCTTCACCCCAGTGTCCAAAACATACGCCCGAATGTCTGATGATAGACAACAAAGTCGATCATTGACCTCCTGCCTAGGGTGTCCTGGTGCCAAGTGCACTTATGGACACCCTTATGGTTGAACATGGTGTTCATTATGGACAATCCGTGACTAGCACAGAAGTCCAATAACGAAACACCACTCGGATTCAGATCAGGGAGGCCACTCCTCCTGATCACGCCTCTAAAGGTGTCACTGTCATTTCCCACGTGGGCATGGAAGTCCCCGAGCAGAATAATGGAGTCCCCGGGAGGCGCACTATCCAGCACCCCCGACAGGGACACCAAGAAGGCCGGGTACTCTGCACTACCGCCCGGCCCATAGGCTGAAACGACAGTCGGAGACCTGTCCCAAACCCGAAGGCACAGGGATGCGACCCTCTCATCCACTGAGGTAAACCCCAACATGAGACATGAGATGGCTGAGCTGGGGGGCAACAAGCAAACCCACCCCAGCCCGCCGCCTCTGCCCGTTGGCCACTCCAGAGTAGAAGAGAGTCCAGCCCGTCTTAAGGAGATGAGTTCCAGAGCCCACGCTTTGCGTGGAGGAGAGACCGACTATTTCTAGTCAATATCTCTCGACCTCCTGCACAAGCTCAGGCTCCTTCCCCCCCAGTGAGGTGTCATTCCAATTTAGAATATTTATATACAATTTACAGGGGTTGGACAATGAAACTGAAACACCTGGTTTTAGACCACAATAATTTATTAGTATGGTGTAGGGCCTCCTTTTGTGGCCAATACAGCGTCAATTCGTCTTGGGAATGACATATACAAGTCCTGCTCAGTGGTCAGAGGGATTTTAAGCCATTGTTCTTGCAGGATAGTGGCCAGGTCACTACGTGATACTGGTGGAGGAAAACGTTTCCTGACTCGCCTAGATCTGGTGACTGTGCAGGCCATGGGAGATGTTCAACTTCACTTTCATGTTCATCAAACCAATCTTTCACCAGTCTTGCTGTGTGTATTGGTGCATTGTCATCCCGATACACGGCACCGCCTTCAGGGTACAATGTTTGAACCATTGGATGCACATGGTCCTCAAGAATGGTTCGGTAGTCCTTAGCAGTGACGCGCCCATCTAGCACAAGAATTGGGCCAAGGGAATGCCATGCTTCACTCTGGGCATTCAACAGTCTGGGTGGTACGCTTCTTTGGGGCTTCTCCACACCGTAACTCTCCCGGATGTGGGGAAAACAGTAAAAGTGGACTCATCAGAGAACAATACATGTTTCACATTGTCCACAGCCCAAGATTTGCGCTCCTTGCACCATTGAAACCGACGTTTGGCATTGGCATGATTGACCAAAGTTTTGGCTATAGCAGCCCGGCCGTGGGGTTGGAAGATCCTTCTGACAGTTGTCAAATTACATTTTCAGTTCGCTATGCAGACATCCTCCTCCCAAAACTGTTTGTAGAACATCTCTTTGTTCAGAAACAAGACAATGTGGTGTTGCACATGTAACAAGTGTGTTCAACAGACACCCCAACTGTTTCCCTGCTTGAATTACAGCAGCATCTCCCAGAAATCAATCCTGTAACCTTGGCAGAATAATAAATCAAAACAAAAGCTGACTCCACTTGCAAAATTTCATGGCCCTGGCTAAAAAAAGATGAAAAACGTACTTCTAAAAGGAGGACTGACTTCCAGGGAAATTTTCAGCTCACCAGGTTGTCTCATTTATAATGCTAGGGAGCTGGAGAAGAATAGGTTTTCTTGGCTTCGCCTCATGTAGATATAGATTTTCATAAAGGCAGTACTGTCAGAACCATCCTTAAACAGAAGCAAGGGACTAACGTTTGAAGCTGTACGTAGGGCACATTTAAAAAGGACCTCCTTAGCATTTTTCACTTTATTGTTCAGCGAGCTGATAGAAGTGATAGCTGCTTACTATCCACTATACACTCATTAAAAATTAAGAGGGGACATATTTATGAAAGAATGTAGTGGAGGACATAAATAAAGATAGACACGTTAGCATGCACTGCCACTAATGGGGATGGGGAGTTAGTGGAAGTTATATTTAGAACATATATTTAGAAAAGGTCTTCTAGGTAACGTTAATAGCTGTTCTGTTTCGTAACTTGCTCTACTAGGCACGTCCTCACCAAGGCACAAAGGACCTGGGCTGGAGGGGAGCGGCAGAGGTTAAAATGAAGGTACTTGTGTAAACTAGCGTATTTACCAGCCTCATCAATTCCACTGGTACCGACAAATAAACTGAGGTAAAAATTTTATATAGATAAAATGGAGGTAGCAACATGTTATTTTTGAAACTTAAAATCATAACTGATCCACTCTAAGCAGTACTGTTAATCGTTTTCAGAAGACTAATCCTTCTCTGGTCGGTCGCAGGCTGCACGCAGGTGGGGTAAGGACTTTCCTCCTTTGTAGGCTAGGTTTATATGCACCTACGGAGCTGTTAGCAGTCCTTTGAATGTAGATTTTTCAGCCACGCTCGTCTTGATTCCTCATCTGTTGGTAACCAATGATTCACTGATCGCAGGAACAACCCAGGTTCCCTTTGGTAAAAATGCACTAGCTAAAGCTGCAAGTTAAGCTTCGTCTGACTAAAGGTGCAGCAGCAGACAGCACAAAAAAAGAGTCATGTTATGGTGTGTTTTAATCGCAACAAACAAATAACAAGAAATTTTGCTCAACAGTCATTCCAAAAAAACAGCTCTATAATTACCTAAGCAAACTGCAGCACCACCAAAACAAAGGTGCAGTATTTCCTTTTTTCTAGGTCAGATAAATAAAAACATAAATTGAAACTTTTAACTAGCATCTAACCTAAACGCATACAACAAACACTAATTCAAGTAAAACAGTGGTAATTAACTTGTGAGGTTTTAAAGAATACATGTTAGCTAATGGTGCTATTTTGAGAGTAGCACTTTAATTTTTTTTAAGATACAATTTCTTCAACCAGACTAGACATAGATTTTATGGCAGTTTTCAGGCAAACTGACTAAAACATTTTGGTTTTTTTATTGCAATTCTTCACCTGAAGATGATGTTTCCTACTGGGAAACATCATCCCGAACGTCTTATGAAGTCTCATTCATACAACACCAATAAAAATAAATTCTAAGGCATGTAACTCTACCTTCATAGTTTCCACCGAGCTGACTATAAACAGTCTGTGGATAGATTACTTCTGTGAATATGTAATTCACCAATGTGATGAATGGATTCAATAATCTTTGACACCCAGAAGGAAATTTTGAATAAAGACAACAGAAAGGTGTTGTTAAAAATGAGATCTGCTGGGGGGTTTTATCTTGATCTTCAAAAGCTTAAATCTTGCACACAACAAAATACTAAGTATGTTAGCTTAGTGAGTATGGGAAACTCTGGGAAATAAGTTCTAAGTACTGAAGGACTGCCTCTGTTGAGTGCAGCTAATAAGATATTATCTTAGTTGACAGATTAAATCACAGTTACACAGTGGATTGAATACTATTGTTATGTTGAGTTAAGGTTCTCTGAGATGTTTACAGTAAAGGTAAGAGCAACAACAGTATTTAGGGCTTTTGGCAGTAAGTCAAAAAGTCTGCATTTGGTTCAAGATCAGTAATGGGGCATACAGACAGATTCTCCTTGGGGAAATAACAGTTGCTGTGAGACCTTCAGCCTGAATTCAAGGTGGAAGGTAAAAGTAATGAAATACGAATGGCACTTGTAATCAAGCGAGCAGCTGTCTGCTTGTTGCCAACCATACTTCTGGCTTGTGGAGTGAATTTTTCATAGCCCCTGGGACACAGGACTCAGAAGCTATTTCTGGGTTTCCTACCAAGATGTGGCAACATGATGTAGCACAAGTTGTTGACAACACACACCGGTGCTCACAGGTTCTTGTAGTACAGATATGCATGCTGTACTACATCTTAGGTAGTGAAAGATAACATTAATACATTTAGATGATTATGGCTTACAGATAACAAAACCCCAAAGTGTATCAGAAAATTAGATGGTAGATCGACTGTGGACTTCAGAAAACACAGTGGACCAACCACAGCAGATGACATGGCACCCCAAATCCTCACTGTGTGTGAAAACTTCACACTAAACTTTAAGGAACATGGATTTTGTGCCTCTCTACTCTTTCTTCAGACTTTTGACCCTGATTTCCAAATGAAATGCAAACTTTACTTGAATTTAAAAAGAGTACTTTGGATCACTAAGCAAGAGCCCTGGAGTCTCATTCATAAAACTGGTGTACATCACGTTCCACGCAAAGGTTGTGATTCTCTGACCCATACGTATGCTGGTTTTGGAGATGGGAGACTGGCAACTCACATGGTGTAGTGGGTAATCTAAGCCACACTGCATCTTGATTCCTTTCAGACATTCAATTTCACTTCATATCAAACTTTAATCATAGAGCGACTTTGTCATAAGCATTCAAAACCTGCAGTGGAGCTGAAACAAGTAATTGGCTTAATTGTGATTAATTGGATGATTGAAATAATCGTCAGCTAATTTAGTAATCGAATAATCATTAACTGGAGTATACAAACTCTAAAACATGCTATTTGCTGAAAGAACAACTCACTCAGAGCAGTAATTACCCCAAAACTATACAAACATATACACATTTTGCTTTTAAGATGGAAAACCTTCTTTGTCTGTAAATATGCTCTGTCCAGAACTCCTCAAGTACTATAGCTTCAGCATCACCAAAATCTCCTATTAAGCACCTTTTGCTATCTGATTATTAATTGGTTATTGGAAAAAATAGTCAACAGATTAATCGATTAGCAAAAAAACTGTTGTTGCAGCCCTAAACCGCCGTGTTAACCGTGTTATTTATGCTTGTGCTAGTGAGCCAAAACCATAGATAAGGACCTTTCAAATATATATATATAAAAAGCCAATAAGCCAAGTTAAATCTTAAGTTTTCTCACCATCACATTCCTCTCCTCGATGATCACCAGGGTAACGTGTACCACAGATTAACACAACTTGTGACAAGGTGTGAGGCAATAACACAGATTGCTGTAAACATTTAAATACTGAGGTGAGACTTGTGTGTAATGCCAAATGATGGATACATTGGCACTGCTGGAAGAACTTGCAAATGGGAGAATTAGTAGGGAACACATTTTCAAGGATCACCAAGATTTCCTGGCCCATGATGATGACTGGTTAATGTGCCGATTTAAACTCCATAGAGCATTGTTCTTGGATCTATGGATCTATCCAGTATGGATCTTGGATCTGTCCCGTATTGGAGAAACCAGCCATCCCTGTCCAATTACAAGTGTTAACCAGTCTGGGGTTCCTGGCCACCGGCTCTTACCAGCGCAAATGAACCGACAGATATGTGTTTACATAATAAACAATATATTAACTCTCTGCCTGAATTTTCACATTTAGAAACAACATTAGTCTGTGAAATTATCTATAGGTCTGGGATATTGCAGCCAGCGCTAAGCACAATAATATCTGCCGTCGTGGATAGTATTGTTAATATGACCTATTTCCCTACACTGTGGCTACCAATGATATTTTTTGACTCTCAACCTCACTTACCAACACATCAATTTCTGCCTCAGTAAAATTGCGTTTCTTTGCTCTTTTTTCTCCATGGTTGCCATTGTTAAATCATAAAATAACATTGATCAGGTGGCTCATTTAAATACACAATGACATTCATGAGTTGCTTTGCATTGACCATTATGGTTGAAAGTGGGCACTTAGAGGGCAGAACCTTGTATGCAAACATTGAGGAGCAGCTGTGATTTATAAAGGGGAAATTGCTAGCTGGTGTGTGTATGCACATGGTTTTATAAGTCTGGATGTTTTTGAAGAACGCCCTTTTTGGGTTTTGGCCATACACTTCTAGTATAGATCCTATGCAACAATTCATAAATGAGAGCCTAGTTCCCTTTTCCTTAGCCCGGGTAAGGGCTTTCTATAAACATACTTGGATACAGAACTTTGAACAAACAGCTTCTTCAGCAATGATCTTTTGAGGCTTACCCTTCTTGTGGCGGGTTTCAATGTCTTCTGTTTTTTCTAAATCCCAAAGGTACAGTGAACTGAATTTAGATCTGGAGGCTTTGGGGGTAATTGTAGTACAGTGAACTCATCATCATGTTCAGTTAACAAATTTGGGATGACCTGAGCTTTGTAACATGGCTCTTTATCCTGGTGGAAGTAGCTATCAGATGATGGGTACACAGTAGCCATAAAGGGATGGACATGGTTAGCAACAATGCTCTGTTAGGCTGTTTTGCTTAAATAATGTTCAACTTATGCTATGGTAAAATATCCCCCATACCATTTTACATTCACCAGCCTGAACCATTGATACAAGAAAGAATGCCATAACGTAATAACGTATGCCTCACCTCAGTTAAGCATTGTGTTATTGAAAGCAAACACACCCACATCTCCCTATTTGTGGCTGCAAACAGGAATTCCCTCCTCACTACACAGGGATGGTATCTCCCCATTGACTGCACATACATAAAAGCAATAGAAAACTTGCTGGGGGCAAAACTAACTGACAAATGCGTTCAATTTTTGACACGGTACTTCTGTGCCTCCCTTTCTAATGCTGCCCTGGGCAACCACCCATATGCTCCCTGTCAAAAACCACCACTGGCTTTAATAATAATACAAAGAACTGTTTGTCATAAGCTGTTCAGTTTATGAAAGTAAAATACTTTATATATGACCAGCTTGAACTTTAGATACAGTTCTGTTTTGGTCGGTTTCATAACACACTTATGCTCATGTCCCTTGTTTTGCACAAAGCAGCACTTCAAATCAGACTGGGCTTAACTTGTGGACTGAGTTAAACATGCCAGAGTGAAAGGGGATTGTTCCTTTCATCACTAGATTGATGATAAGAGCATTAAAAATGTTTAAATTGTTCAGATAATCTCAGAAAATAATGTTATTTATATCGACGTCCTTTTTGCAAAAACTACTGAAACGTAATTGTTTTCGTGAGCTTTGTTTTCAAGACATCTGTGGCTTTTCCATTTACAAATGACAAACAATCTCTTCAAATAAGATTTACTTTGACTCTGATGCATACAGTAGAGTCATACATTATTTTAAGCATCCTTTATTGTCTCTGTCTTTATAAGCAGGCCTCCGCCAGCCTCTGCTGTGACAACGTGACTCTATAAACTGTCCACCCCCACTCCGACAAGAACTGTCAGAGCACCATTAAACTGAAAGCCAATAAAAAGTGCTGGGGCTGGCCATCCTTATTAAGAAGACACCTAGCAGAGGATCCCAGGCACTTTGGAGGCCTAATGAATTGACACACACCCCCACGCTGTGAAGGTGATACGCTTCAATGGGTGAAAGGAGGAACTCTGCAGAGGAACACTAAAATTGCTATGAAATGTAAAGGGGTTGGACAATGAAACACCTGTCATTTTAGTGTGGGAGGTTTCATGGCTAAATTGGACCAGCCTGGTAGCCAGTCTTCATTGATTGCACATTGCACCTGTAAGAGCAGAGTGTGAAGGTTCAATTAGCAGGGTAAGACCACAGTTTTGCTCAAAATATTGAAATGCACACAACATTATGGGTGACATACCAGAGTTCAAAAGAGGACAAATTGTTGGTGCACGTCTTGCTGGCGCATCTGTGACTAAGACAGCAAGTCTTTGTGATGTATCAAGAGCCACGGTATCCAGGGTAATGTCAGCATACCACCAAGAAGGACGAACCACATCCAACAGGATTAACTGTGGACACAAGAGGAAGCTGTCTGAAAGGGATGTTCGGGTGCTAACCCAAATTGTATGCTTGGGCTGTGGACAATGTGAAACATGTATTGTTCTCTGATGAGTCCACCTTTACTGTTTTCCCCACAACCGGGAAAGTTACGGTGTGGAGAAGCTCCAAAGAAGCGTATCACCCAGACTGTTGCATGCCCAGAGTGAAGCATGGGGGTGGATCAGTGATGGTTTGGGCTGCCATATCATGGCAATCCCTTGGCCCAATACTTGTGCTAGATGGGCGCGTCACTGCCAAGGACTACCGAACCATTCTTGAGGACCATGTGCATCCAATGGTTCAAACATTGTATCCTGAAGGCGGTGCCGTGTATCAGGATGACAATGCACCAATACACACAGCAAGACTGGTGAAAGATTGGTTTAATGAACATGAAAGTGAAGTTGAACATCTCCCATGGCCTGCACAGTCACCAGATCTAAATATTATTGAGCCACTTTGGGGTGTTTTGGAGGAGCGAGTCAGGAAACGTTTTCCTCCACCAGTATCACGTACTGACCTGGCCACTATCCTGCAAGAAGAATGGCTTAAAATCCCTCTGACCACTGTGCAGAACTTGTATATGTCATTACCAAGACGAATTGACGCTGTATCGGCCGCAAAAGGAGGCTTGTTGAGTAGATGCCACTGGTCCATGTAACATTGCATTCATTTTTCACACAGATCTTTTTTTTGTTGAGTGGGATTCAATACCTCAGCCTAAGCAGTAAATGTGGTGCAAAGGCCAGATGTGCTTATCTGGAACGTATGAGCCAGGGCTGACTCTAACAAGCACTCTTCATAACAGTGCATACAGCCTCTCTGCTCTGCATGAAGGCTCACCTCCCCTCTACTCAGGCAATTTATCAAAAAGCCTTATTTAAAACAAAAGACAGAAATCTCCTGAGGATTACAAAAATATAAAAAATAACACAAAGGTCTGTTTTCTGCTGCTGAAGCTTCCTCTGTGTTGCTCTGTATGAAATATTGCAGAATTTCTAGGCCTACCATTAGGCCTGAAATGATTCATACCTCTGGAAGATTCAGTTTTAAAATTATTTTCATTCAACTCAGGAAAAGAGACAGGCATCTCTTAAAATATAATAAAATATTGTAAAAGGAATGTCAATTTTGAAATCAATAGTTTATCTGTTACAAACACTAAAAAGTGGGATTTTGATAATTATGTATACCCTCCCGAATAATCAACTGAAAAATCTTTATTGGCATTACAGCAATTAAATCCTGCATATAATTGCTAACCAGCTTTCTGCATATTTCTAGATGTAATATTGGTTATAAGCTAGAAGTCTCTGAGGTTGTAATGCCTCCTTCCCATCACCCTACTCTTTTATCTCACACCACAGATTCTCAGATTCAAGTCGGGATCCTTGCCGAGCCACTCCAAAAACTTAATAGTACTTTTGTTGAGAATAAACATGTTGGTAAAATTAAAGATAACTATAAACCTAAATCTGCCAGAATAATTTAGGGCTCAAGTGTATATATTATATACAGAACATAAACAATTCTCTAGACAATTTCTATTAAATTTGAAGGGCAGTGCGTTTAAGCAGGAAAATGATAGTGGGATGTAGGATCAGGTAGTAAGCCTGATGGTATAGGTTACAAAAACTACTTAAGTATATATGTGGTTTTTTTAGATTATTTAACAACTTAAGGAAACGGTAATATTTTTATAAAACAAAAGCTAGTTTAAAGTTGCACCTGTAGGGAGAAAGACTAATTGATCTCCTATCATAGTAATTAAGCTAAATCCACCTTGTAAAAAAGAATACATTTCAGGAAAACCTCTTGATGGTCTGCATCATAAAATTTAGTAAGATACCTGGGAATGTTTGTTTTATGCTCTGTAATGGCATAAAAGTTAGGACTTTTTCACTAGGTCAATTGCTTGCCTACTGTATATGTTTAGTTATGACATATGGTTTTTGTATTAGGCTTATATTTATTAGGGTTTTGTATTATTGTGTATTATTGTGTTGATATAATTGCTCTTTTAATTTCCATACTGTACTGGATGCCTTTTTACATCAGGGACAAGGACTACCAAAAAACCTATTTGTAGTTTACATGTAACCATGGGAAAATGCTTATTAACGTACTTTGTCCTACTCAAATTATTATATATAAAAACACAAAGTAAAAATAAAAATAGAGTTTTAATTAATTACATACTATCAGTAAAAATTGGCTTAAATAAAGTTATTATTGTTGAGAACATATTTAAAAAAACAAAACAACATACAAAAATTACTCTTTTTTTGGAGGTCTATGTGTTTGCAAATAACTGAGGAAATTTTACTGAGCAAGTATGTCCTCATACATATTTCCCTCAAAACTTTAACTTTACATTGTGCTGTATGTGCTGCAGCTCAGAAGTAAGACATGAACACTTTTTTGCCTAATTTCTCCAAGCTACAGTTTGGAGAATTAGAATTTGTGCAAAGTTGAAGAAAATATATCTATTGAAAGTTAATGTGTTGCATTGTCAGGTGCTCTTTACACTTGTATGGTTAACACGAAGCTAATTCTAAACCAGGTAACACCTTATAGACAATATAGGTCCTGAATATTTCTGAGGAAATCTGTTTGTTTTGATACTGATGCTAACAAACTGCAGGCTCTCTGCAGAAATCTTCTGGTCCTGCCGACCAATTACATCAGCAGGTGTTGCTTAGCTGTTTGATGCTAAATGTTTTCAAGCATTTACAAATCTGCACCTGTTTTTGTCATTGTTAATGGATTTTGCTTAATCTCCCGCATGGATATGCAAAAGTGCAGTTTAATTAATAGATAAGTAGTCAAAAATGTGTTATTTTCAATCAAGCTATTGTAACTTTATATAACTTAATGTAATCTAAAATTATAATGTTGAAGATTTTACCTTATTAACCATTTGCTGCACGATCCCTTTCTAAATCCAAAAACAAAGTGGAAAAAAAACGAATCCTCATCTGATCAAAAGCAGTATTCAACGATATCGACAAAGACTTGGGCTTTGATGCAGTATTAAAGTCCTGATCAAAAGCTCAGTCGTGGAAGAACTTACCATTTCCAGAGATGTGATTTTCCACCTTTATGTGTCCGTCACGCAGACCTGCGTTAAGTTGAACGTAAAGTCCCGCGTACAGTAAAATGATCAGTCCGAAGGCTTCCATTGCTGCAGCCGGTATTTCAAGCAGCTGAGTTAAACTCTGATATTAGGAGGAGAGCATAGATAGCAGCTGATCTTCCCACGCTGACACACAGACACACAGCTGGACCTGCCGCCTCCCCTGCTGAGCGGGAGGAGATGCGGCGGTCAGGCAGGCGGAGGGAATATGGGGATGAGTGCTGCGGCTCAACTCAATTAGGCGTATGCATCTCAAAGAGACGTGAGTGGTGAGTCTGAGTGCGACTGTTTTATTTCAGCTATCAATTCCAGTAAGCGACGTAAACCTGTTACGTGACAAAATGTAGCCAACACAAAATAAGTCTTTGCATTTTATCTTCCTTGCATGTCAAATTATGATTATCTTAACATGAATAAATAATAACTGGGCCCTATCAGATATGTAGATATATAATTTTAAATTTCACTTTTCTGATTCCATTATCGACGTTGCTCATGACTGTTTATATAGTATTCAATTTATCTCATTATAACAGCAAATTTCAATGTTACAGTGCCTTGCAAAAGTACTCGGCCCCCTTGAACTTTTCAGCCTCTTGCCACATTTCAGGCTTCAAACATAAAGATATAAAATTCTATTTTTTTGTGAAGAATCATCAACAAGTGGGACACAATCGTGAAGTGGAATGAAATTTATTGGATGTGTCAAACTTTTTTAACAAATTAAAAACTGAAAAGCAATATTATTCGGCCCCTTTGGGTTAAGACTTTGTAGCGCCACCCTTTGCTGCAATTACAGCTGCAAGTCGCTTGGGGTATGTCTCTATCAGTTTTGCACATCGAGAGACTGAAATTCTTGCCAATTCTTCCTTGCAAAACAGCTCGAGCTCAGTGAGGTTGGATGGAGAGCGTTCATGAACAGCAGTCTTCAGCTCTTTCCACAGATTCTCGATTGGATTCAGGTCTGGACTTTGACTTGGCCATTCCAACACCTGGATACGTTTATTTGTGAACCATTCCATTGTAGATTTGGCTTTATGTTTTGGATCATTGTCTTGTTGGAAGATAAATCTCCATCTCAGTCTCAGGTCTCTTGCAGACTCCAACAGGTTGTCTTCCAGAATGGTCCTGTATTTGGCCCCATCCATCTTCCCATCAATTTTGACCATCTTCCCTGTCCCTGCTGACAGGGACAAGAGTGATCATGGGCCTCTTGGCTGCATCTCTGATCAGTCTTCTCCTTGTTCGAGATGAAAGTTTAGAGGGCCGGTCTTGGTAGATTTGCAGTGGTCTGTGTCGAAGCAGTCTCTGCTTCCCCGGGTCCGTTGATTTGGGCACCGGTTTCAAAAGAGTGAAATAAACACAAAGTACAATCAGCTTATGTTTGCCTCTGCACAGAGTGAGAGAAAGATGCTCCAGCCAAAACCTGCAAGCAACAACTCTGCCCTCTCTCTGCTTCCAGCTCGTTTTATTCAGTCTTCAAGGGTGTGTTCAACATATACATATATCATGTCACTCATGTATAACATAACAGTTCCTTAGGTCCAAATAAGGAGTGCTTCTGGTTATTTTCTCATAGCAAGCTTGTCTTGTCTTGTCTCCGGCCTTCCCTGTCCTCCATCCATTTATGACCTTGCCCTCTCTCTATCCTTTCCTCCCTTGTCATTCACCAATTTATGACCTTGCACTTTCTATGCTTCACTCCCTAAGGACCTTGCACATTCCAGTTACACACATAGATAGTTTATATTCTACATCTGATACTCCTTCCATTTCAATATGATTGCTTGCACAGTGCTCCTTGGGATGTTTAAAGCTTGGGAAATCTTTTTGTGTCCAAATCCGGCTTTAAACTTCTTCACAACAGTATCTCGGACCTGGCTGGTGTGTTCCTTGGTCTTCATGATGCTCTCTGCGCTTTGAACAGAACCCTGAGACTATCACAGAGCAGGTGCATTTATACGGAGACTTGATTACACACAGGTGGATTCTATTTATCATCATCAGTCATTTGGGACAACATTGGATCATTCAGAGATCCTCACTGAACCTCTGGAGTGAGTTTGCTGCACTGAAAGTAAAGGGGCCGAATAATATTACACGCCCCACTTTTCAGTTTTTTATTTGTTAAAAAGGTTTGACACATCCAATAAATTTCACTCCACTTCACGATTGTGTCCCACTTGTTGTTGATTCTACACAAAAAATTAGAAGTTAATATCTTTATGTTTGAAGCCTTAAATTTGGCAAGAGGTTGACCCGTTCAAGGGGGCCGAGTACCTTCGTAAGGCACTGTATATATCGGGATTTCATTTGCTCAGCCAACACAAATAATTTACAAGTGAAGAAACAAGGATGCCGTTTTTATTTTTACAAATAATATGAAAACCGGTTTGCATTTGTTTTCATGTGCAGCATGAAAGCATCTTGACAGGATCTTTAATTGATGCTGTTGTTGACCGACTTGTCAGTTTAGGTGAACGGTCATGTTTTTGTTGGTTTGCAACTGTAGTATACTCCATTTATTGATGATTGATTAAACGGTGGTATGTGAGATGTTCAAACCTTGCAATATGGCTTTATAACTTAACCCCAATTTAAACTTGTTTTCTACTATATCCCAGACCTGTCTGCTATTATTTTAGCCTTAAGAGGTTTTAGGATCATTGTTTTTTTTTCTGTATTAGTAATTATAATCCTTTTACAGTAAGTTATAGTTTAGTATGGCACATACATTTATTTTATTTATTTATTGACATATTCAACATGGCGCCGCAGATGGTCGCCTCGGCGTGTTGGTGCGCATTGTTTTGTTTTGTTTTTTGCTTTAAAACGGTCTTCTGTGATGGTACCCGGAGCTCTCTCACCAGAGAAGAACTCATGAACATCAGGGCTACTACACCAGAGGAGTTATTTCCTACTTTTCTGCCTACTGCTCTGGAATGTTTGGACATTCTGGTCAAAGGTGCGCTCACCTTTGTTCACGCGGTGAAACGCCGGAAGAGAGGGAAACGGGCTGGGGTGCTGGTACGTCTTCGCCAGCGTGGACTACAAACACAGTTACCTGGAATATTTCTCTCTAACGTGCGCTCACTTCCCAACAAAATTGAGGAACTACAACTGCTGTTGGGAAAAAACAGGGACTTTTATTCATCGGCAGTTTTGTGCTTCACGGAGACGTGGCTGTGTGGATTAATACCGGACTCTGCGCTGCAGCTGGCAGGATTCCAGCTCTACAGAGCGGACAGAGACACGGAACTCTCTGGCAAAGCGAAAGGTGGAGGAATCAGTTTCTACCTCAACAGTGGTTGGTGCAACGACGTGACAGTGATTCAGCAGCACTGTTCTCCAGACCTGGAAGCCTTCATCATAAACTGTAAGCCTTTCTATTCCCCCCGTGAGTTCGCTTCGTTCATCCTGGTCGGTGTTTACATCCCGCCGCAAGCTAACGTGCAGGTCGCACAGCGCATTCTCGCCGACCAGATACTGAGTGTGGAGCGGACCAACCCGGACTCCTTAGTTATCGTCGTTGGTGACTTTAACAAAGGTAATCTCACCAACGAACTCCCCAAATATAGACAGTTTATAAAATGTCCGACCAGAGAGGACAACATTCTGGATCACTGTTACACCACCTTCAGAGACGCTTATCACGCCGTCCCACGTGCTGCACTGGGCCAATCCGACCACATCATGGTCCACCTGATTCCTGCATACAGGCAGAAACTAAAGCTCTGAAAACCTGTTGTGAGGACGACAAGGAAGTGGAGCAGTGAGGCTGTGGAGAATCTCCAGGCGTGTTTAGGCTGTACAGACTGGGATGTGTTCAGGACTACTACCAACAGTCTGGACGAGTACACAGAGGCTGTGACTTCCTACATCAGCTTCTGTGAGGACAGCTGTGTACCATCATGCACCAGGGTGAGTTACAACAACGACAAACCCTGGTTCACAGCTAAACTCAGAAGGTTAAGACTGGATAAGGAAGAGGCCTTCAGGAGAGGGGACAAACACATATACAGAGAGGCTAAGTACAAGTTTGGCAAGGCAGTGAAAGAGGCCAAACGACTGTACTCTGAGAAGCTCCAAAACCAGTTCTCAGCCAACGACTCTGCGTCTGTCTGGAAAGGGCTCAAGCAAATCACCAACTACAAGCCGAAAGCCCCCCACTCCATCAACGACCGACGCCTCGCCAACGACCTGAACGAGTTCTACTGCCGCTTTGAAAGACAAAGGGACAGTCCTGCAACCATCCCCCACGACGCCCCCCAACAGCTGCAGCCACAATCCACCACCCCCACCTCCCCAACCTCAAGAGGGGCCTTGGCCCCTCCAACCCCCACCCTGAAGTTCCCCCCCACCAGCCCCCTACCCACGCCGAGGACGGCTCTTTCCATCCAGGAGAGGGACGTCAACAAACTCTTCAGGAGACAGAACCCCCGGAAAGCTGCTGGTCCGGATTCTGTCTCACCAGCCAGCCTGAAGCACTGCGCTGATCAGCTGTCTCCAGTCTTCACAGACATTTTTAACACCTCACTGGAGACATGTCATGTGCCAGCCTGCTTCAAGTCCTCCACCATCGTCCCTGTTCCCAAGAAGCCAAGGACCACAGGGCTTAATGACTTCAGACCCGTCGCCCTGACCTCTGTGGTGATGAAGTCCTTTGAGCGCCTTGTGCTCTCACACCTAAAAGACATCACCGACCCCCTCCTGGACCCCCTGCAGTTTGCCTACAGAGCCAACAGGTCTGTAGATGATGCAGTCAACCTAGCCCTTCACTTCATCCTCCGGCACCTGGACTCCACAGGAACCTACGCCAGGATCCTGTTTGTGGATTTCAGCTCTGCCTTCAACACCATCGTCCCAGTTCTGCTACAGGAGAAGTTTTCCCAGCTGAGTGTGCCCGACTCCACCTGCAGGTGGATCACTGACTTCCTGTCTGACAGGAAGCAGCACGTGAGGCTGGGGAAGCATGTCTCTGACTCCCTGACCATCAGCACCGGTTCCCCCCAATGCTGTTCTCTCTCCTCTGCTCATCTCCCTGTACACCGACAGCTGCACCTCCAGTCACCAGTCTGTCAAGCTTCTGAAGTTTGCGGACGACACCACCCTGATCGGACTCATCTCTGATGGTGACGAGTCCGCGTACAGATGGGAGGTGGACCATCTGTTGGACTGGTGCAGCCAGAACAACCTTGAGCTCAACGCTCTAAAGACAGTGGAGATTGTTGTGGACTTCAGGCAGAACCCAGCCCCACCTGCCCCCATCACCCTCTGTGACTCCACAATTGACACTGTGGAATCTTTCCGTTTCCTGGGAACCATCATCTCCCAGGATCTCAAGTGGGAGCCAAACATCAGCTCCCGCATCAAGAAAGCCCAGCAGAGGATGTTCTTCCTGCGGCAGCTGAAGAAATTCAACCTGCCAAAGACTATGATGGTGCACTTCTACACACCCATCATTGAGTCCATCCTCACCTCCTCCATCACCATCTGGTACGCCGCTGCTACAGCCAAGGATAAGGGCAGGCTGCAGCGCTTCATTCGGTCTGCTGAGAAGGTGATTGGCTGCAGTCTACTGTCACTCCAGGAACTGTACACCTCCAGGACCCTGAAGCGGGCAGGGAAGATTCTGGCTGATCCCTCCCACCCCGGTCACAGACTCTCCCCTCTGGCAGGAGGCTGCGGTCCATCCAGACCAAAACCTCACGCCACAAGAACAGTTTTTTCCCATCTGCCACCAGCCTGGTTAACAAAGCCCGGAAACCACCCTGACACTCTCTCCCCATCTATGTTGTGACTATGATTATGAATATATTATTTAATATTAATATTTTAATATTTTATCATATAATATTTTGTTACGGGTTGTCCTGTGAATACCAGCCCAGTAAGGCGGTGGTATTCGGACAAAATCGAAAAGGGTGAGCCAAGCTCTGACATTATTGAACAGCAAAACTCACTGTACACACATGGATTGAATTCACACAATTTCTTAAAATACAAGAATTTATTAACAAAAATAAGTCAACTCAAAGTCAAACATATTTCAATCAACAAACTCTTTACTATGCTAAAACAATCCAACAAAACTACCAAGCTGAATTAAAGAATAGGGAAGACTAATGGGCTATGTACAATATAAACAAGTTGATTAAAGATGATTGGAAATTATGACCAAAAGAGTGATGCAACATTACCATGCAATGTTTATGTTTGAGAACCAAGGATTATCTTGAAGAATCTGGAAATGAAGTTAAATTAGTCTTGGAACCAACTTAGGAAATAATCAGCAACATTTAGACAACCATTCACAATGCAAGATCAGATAAAATATTATTTTAATAAAATAATGTTTTAAAGAATGATCTGCTGAATAAAACCAACCTTCTGGACGACTAATTCTCAACGGTGTCTCATTAGCTGCCTTTATTTATTAAAATAATATTCAAAGAAATATTATAAAGGAAAGAGTAAAATATTTAGGGAAATATTTTGGAAAAGAACCAAATCTTTCTCGAGAAATGGGCTTACGTATGCAAGCATGTGTTCTTAGCTGTTAGCAGTTAATGCTAACAAAAGACGTTTATAGCTTAGCACCAGAATCAAACACATACCTTTAAAATACCAGGTTTAATAAAAGGGTTAAAATGCATAAGCACGGACAGCGGGTTATGATCAACCTTCTGTGTTTAAAATCACCCTTTAAATAAAGTTTGTCTTAACTTTCAAAACACAAACACAGAACACAAAACTGAGCACATGTGAGCAGATAGCCTGCTAGCACCAAGATAGCTGAGTTTCACAAACAAAACCAAACTTCAGAAAATAAAAAACGTTTAGATCATTTCATCCTAAATAATTTCTCTCTGCCCAAACCCTAACCTCGTATGAACCGTGCTGAGGAGGAATTGTGCGGGCGACGATGAAGTTTGATGAAAGCTGGTTGTGTGGCTCGCTCTGTCCGCTGACCACACTGCAAGTTAGCTGCCGTTTCACCTTCCTTCCGATCGGGAAAACTGCTCCACTCGGCGTTGTAGAAACAAAGTCTCTGCAGGGAACTCTGGAAACAGTTTGCTGTCTGTAGATCTCAGAGAGAAAGTCAAGCAACGCTTGTACCTTAATTACCCCGTTCGTGAATGAATACCGGATACACATACAGTATTTCATTCGTACTTAACTTTGTGCATATGATAGGTGATCGTCCGCTGACTGTCTTCTCTTGACTCTGCTGCATTTCTCTCTGATAGTGACTAAAATATATCTAAAGAAATTCCAGATTCTTCGCCTCCAACTGTGTTGCAAGCCATTGTAGCAGCAGTCAGTTTAGGTGCCGGGGTTCCCCTTTGACGTCATAAAAGAGCGCAACAAAATCGCAAAGGAGTAGTCTGGAAATGCTTTTTTAGTGACATTTATGAACATAGATCTCAACTGTTCATTTCAGGGGCATGAAACTGCTTTTTGAAATATTTTATCAATGTTGCCTTTCCCTAAATGTAATTGGATTTATTACAAAAATTCGATGTCACAGGCACTTTAAGATAATTTCTAAAGTTTAGAAAACTTACACTGCTACAAAAAGACACTTTCTGAGCTCTCCAAGAAAATTTATAATTTTCATCCGCATCTGGTCTGAAGAAGGTTCACACAACTGTTTGTTTTCTTATTTTGTCCTGCTGTGTCTTTTTTTTCCCCTTTCACCATCATATGGCCTCTCAAGCCTGAAGGACTGAGTGAAATTGAAGCTGATGTCAGCAGATTTGAGCTCCAAAGATGAAGACCATACCTGTGTGATAGCTTTGAGTTCAGCATCTCCACAGCACTAACTGCCTCAGACAGCCTCTGTCAGAGATGAGATATCATGTGTGTGTGTGTGCGCGCGCTATACTGCATAGAGCCAGTTAAATGTAAACTAGAGAGGGATCTGGGAATATGACTCAACCTGGGAGCGGATTTCAAAGTCGACAACCTCCACCGAAGCTTCATGGCATCAATTATTTATTGGGTTCGCTTTGACATATTCAGCTGCCTCTTTTCCTGCCACTTTTAGGTAGAAAAATGGACTGAAAGAACATCTTAGGAAATTCATCCACAAAGAAAACCCTTTCTTCCAGTCTAATAAATTTTTGCAGTTTATTAAAATCTACATTGTATCCACTAACAAATTGAATATTTGTTGAATACCGTTTTTTTAATATAAAGATACTCTTCATGTCATAATGGGGTTTTCTTAAACTCTGAGATACACAAAGACAATGTTTTAACAGTTTATTTAGAAACACTGATGAAGGTCGGACTGGAACCGGCGGACAAACGCGGGGCCTCTCTGAAGGAGAAAGACAGAAGCTGGTAAGCACTCAGGTTGGATACGGAAAACAGAATGTATTCTTTAGATGCTGACTTACAGGGGTTGGGTTCTTGGCAAGACCGGGGGGAAATAAGTCCTTCTCCACGGTGGCTTGAGGCTGACAGGCTGTGAACAGTTTTTGGAGGATGAAGTGCTTTGTTTCTTCTCTTTCCAGGAAACTCCACTATGGTTGGAGAGTTTTAACGTTGGAGGGTGGACAGGCAGGTTGACGGGTGGTTCTCAGGTGGCTCCTGAAATGCTGGGCTTGGAGTTGGAAGCAGAGAGGAGGTTCAGGGCTGAGGTGTTGATGCTGGAGTTCCCAAACTCCTCTGAACATGACACGAGTGAAAACGGAGACCAGAAGTCAAGATGGCGCTGACGATGGCAGCCACGGAGCTTCGCTCTCTCTTTGTTTTTGTATTTTGTGTGTTCTTATGTTTTTCGGGCCACAGCTCTGTGGTCTCGGGCCACAATCCTGTGGTCTCAATCAGTAGAGAGGAACTTCTCAACATCAGAGAGTCCTCTCTTGGGATTTTTTCACCATCTTTCATTGATCCGAGGTTCACTGAGCTCCTGGCAAGCGGAGCTGCGGCGCTCTACGGGATACTGCTCCGAAAGCATCGAAGGGGAAAGCGTGCTGGTGCGCTGGTAAAGCCCCGCAAAAGAGGACTTCGCACACCACTGCCTTCAATCCACCTGGCAAATGTCTGCTCTCTAAACAACAAGATGGACGGGCTGCTTCTCCTCACCAGTAAAAACACGGACCTCCGCGGATCAGCGGTTCTCTGCTTCACCGAGACATGGCTGAGTCAAAACATCCCGGACCGTGCACTGCTGTTGCCGGACTTCCTGCTGTTCAGAGCGGATCGCACCGCGGAGCTATCGGGGAAGAGGCGAGGAGGCAGAATCTGCTTTTATATAAATGAAGGTTGGTGCAGAGACGTAAAAGTGCTGGGGAAAACATAAAGTCCGGATCTGGAGTCATTTTCCATAATCTGTAAACCGTTTTATTCACCGAGAGAGTTTTCCTCGTTTATAATAATCGGCTCATATTTTCCACCGCATGGCTGCACTTCTGCCGCAGAAAAACATCTCGCTGAGCTGATTACAGACGTGGAGAAAAAATACACGGACTCTTTCATCATAATACTGGGAGATTTTAACAGAGCAAACCTCTCCAATGAACTCCCCAAATACAGACAGCATATTAAGTGTCCCACCAGAGACAAAAACACAATGGACCATTGTTACACAGCTTTAAAGGACTCATATCATGCTGTTACCAGGGCTGCTCTGGGTTTTTTAGATCATTATCTTATCCACCTCATCCCAACCTACAGACAGAGACTAAGAGCTTCCAAACCCAAGGTTCACACTGTTAAGAAGTGGACTGAGGAATCAAAGCAGATGCTATAGGCCGGCTTTGAATGGACAGACTGGACTGTTTTTGAAACCTCAGCCACTGACTTAAACCAACTAACTGATGTGGTGACATCATACATCGGTTTCTGTGAGGACATGTGTGTGCAGACCAAGACCTTCTGCACCTTTGGGAACAACAAGCCATGGTTTACTCCACACCTCAGGAATCTGCGCAGGTATAAGGAAGAAGCTCACATCAGTGGAGATTGGACGCAGTACAGGCAGGCCAGGAACATACTAACAAAGGAGATCAAAGCAGCCAAGAGAAGCTACAGTGAGAAGCTGAAGAACAGCATTTCTACTGGTGACACTTCAGCTGTATGGACCGGTCTGAGAAACCTGACTGCCTATATGAGCCCCCCCACCCATCCTGAACAGAGTCGTCTCCTGGCCAACCATCTCAATAGCTTCTAATGCATACATGACAAGAAGCCATTCACAACCAACCAACCCCCTACCTTCAGATCCTCTGCCTGCACTAAAGATCTCCGAGGAAGATGTGAACAGGCTCTTTCAGCGCATGAAAACAAAGAAAGCTGGAGGACCTGATAATGTCTCCCAATCATGCCTGAAAGCCTGTGCAAATCAACTCGCTCCGATCTTCACAAGGATCTTCAACAAGTCACTGGAGAAATGTGAGGTCCCCTCCTGCCTCAAACGATCCACCATCATCCCGGTTCCCAAGAAACCCACCATCGTAGGATTAAATGACTACAGGCCTGTAGCCCTGACGTCTGTGGTCATGAAATCCTTTGAGCGGCTGGTGTTGAAGCACCTGAAAGACATCACAGGCCCCCTGCTGGACCCCCTGCAGTTTGCTTACCGAGCAAACAGGTCGGCAGATGATGCTGTTAACTTAGGTCTACACTTCATCCTGCAACACCTCGACCGTCCAGGGAGGTACGCCAGGATCCTGTTTGTAGACTTCAGCTCGGCCTTCAACACCATCATACCAGACATCCTCCACCAGAAGCTCACCCAGCTCAATGTCCCAGCCTCCACCTGTCAGTGGATCAACAGCTTCCTGACGGACCGACAGCAGCAGGTGAGACTGGGGAGCATCTTCTCCCGATCCAGATCAATAAGTACTGGTGCCCCCCAGGGGTGTGTTCTATCCCCACTCCTCTTCTCCCTGTACACAAATGACTGCACCTCAGCGGACTCGTCCGTGAAACTCCTTAAGTTTGCAGATGACACCACTGTCATTGGACTGATCCAGGACGGTGATGAGTCTGCATACAGACAGCAGGTGGATCGGCTGGTACACTGGTGCGGTCAGAAATACCTTGAACTGAACCCACTCAAGACTGCGGAAATGGTGGTGGACGTTCGGAGAACACTACCCCCATACACCCCCCTCACCATCCTCAACAACACCGTAGCAGCTGTGGACCACTTCAGGTTCTTAGGAACCACCATCTCTGAGGACCTGAGATGGTCTTCACACATAGACACTGTTCGAAAGAAGGCCCAGCAGAGACTGTACTTCCTGAGGCAACTCAAGAAGTTCAACCTTCCACAGGAGCTGCTGGTTATCTTCTACACTGCCATCATTCAGTCTGTCTTGTCTTCATCCATCTCAGTGTGGTTTGGCTCATCCACAAAACAGGACAGGTCCAGACTGCAACGAATAATCAGGAATGCAGAGACAATAATCAGGGCTGACCTCCCCTCCATCAAGGACTTATACAGGTCTACGGTCAGGAAAAGAGCTGCTAAAATCTCTGCAGACCCCGCACACCCTGCACATAAACTGTTCAGAGCTTTACCTTCAGGCCGCCGCTACAGAGCACTGTTCACTAAAATCAGCCGCCACAGAGACAGTTTCTTCCCCCAGGCTGTTTCTCTGATGAACATTCAATAAAGTACAAAACAACAGCATACAAATGTTGCAAATGCACCTTTTTATTATATATGTGTATATTGTACATTGTAAATTTGTATATTCTGTAATGCAAAAACAGAACAAAAGAGCAAAGTGTACCGGAGTCAAATTCCTTGTTTGTATGTACGAACTTGGCAATAAAGTTGATTCTGATTCTGATTCAGAAAGGTTCCACGACTTCCTTCAGGAAAGGGTGGTCTGCAAGGCAGGCGGAGGAAAAACAAGGAGATCAGAGAAGCAAAGGTCTAGCTGTTACCACGTCAAGTGAGAAAATGAGCTGACGCCTCCCTCTGGGTTTCCACTCCATCAGTAGCCCAGCTGATTGCTCTCAGATGAGCAACACCTGTGCAGCAGCACCTGCCAGTCACACCCTGCACAGAGAGAACACAGCACACAAACACAGCCTGCATGCAGCCCACACACAGCCTGTACACAAACCACTGTGGATATGACGTTTTAAACAGACATATCTGAGGTTAACTATTGTACAACTGTAACCTTAACATGCTACAAATCTGCAGCTAAAACAACTTAATTGCTAATTTCTTAATTTATCATCTTTTATATTGATCCCTAAAATGAAAATGAACCAGTAAGTAATTTGGAGGATATTTTCTCTAAATGTAGTATAGTTAAAAACAACATTGCTTCCAAGATCTGATTGTCAGGGTTCTGGATTCTGTTGTGTCTGTGTTGTGTCCTAATCTCCTGAGCTGTATGTTTCCTCCTCTGAGCTGCTGTGCTCCTGCACACCTGGTCCACATCAAGACATACAAACTGCTGCAGTTAAAAAGAGCTGTTTGAGTTTCTCACCACTTTTTCACACTGACTATGTTCATGTCAGCTCCGTCATCCGTTGCATATTGTGCCCTGTGGCTATTCACACTGGATGCATTTTTGGGTTTAGGCTCCATCATACATGACTTTTACTCCCATTGAAATTCAGGCATGTGCTCCGTCATACTTCATAAATAGACTTGATCCCTAACTTTGACCGAAATGGAAGGAGGGCTCTCCATCAGGCCGCTGCACCACAGAGCCCATGTGAATTACCGCATTGAATAGTGTGGCTTCTATTTGCAACGGGGAACAAAACACACAGATAACGGGGTCTGTGTGAATGAAGGGCTATCCCTCTATGGATGAAGGAGCAGACACAGAACGTAATCAGTGTGAAGGAGAGGGGTGGTAGCCTCTAGTACTCTGTGTTTCTCCTGTGCTTTTATGATGTCCAGCATTACTTACCTGATCTTCTTTGTGTCTTTTCCGAAGTTAAACCTGCTGATTCATTGTAAATTCATGGTGGTAAATTCTCTCTTGAGAATCTTCCTTGCCATAACTTCCTGGAAGTTAAATCTCCTTGACTGGCTCCTGGCAACTCCTCACCCCAGTAATTCAATCCACTACCTCACCTCCAGTTCCTACCCGTCCGCCCTCAGGAAGTAACTCCTTCAAACTCCAGAACCTCGTAGACTTCAGCTCCCCGCACAGACCCAACAACTCCTGGATTCTGCTCCCTCTCCTCCAAACCTGTCAACAGCAAGACCAACTGTAAGAACAACACCAAACATTTATCATATCATTTTCCACTCTAACAACTTACCTTGCCATTTATCTGTCCTCATCTTTTTCATTTCTCCTGGTGCCTTCCTGGAACCCCCACCCCACTGGTTCTCAGCACTTCTATCCAATAGAGACACAGCTGAGTACATGATCACTTGGTTCTTTTATGAAGAGAATTAATGGCAGCAACAATTGCAAATAATGCACAATGCTAGTAACATGTTTTATCTCTGCGCTCGACTAGCCTGTCACTTTGCTACGTATCCTCATAAATTCCCCGACTAAAGGACAAATAAGGGATTATTCTGAAAGTGAGTGACAGAGTAAAAATGAGGAAAATTTGGCAAAATGTGCTTGAGCAGCCTATAGCAGCATACGCAGTGAGCCACATGTGACACACACAAATATGTGGTCACAGTTTTGTTTTGTTAGTGTTTTGATAAGAGTAAAGGAGAAAAACATGTGAACATGGGGTGTAGTACCGGAGTGCTTCAACGGGTGGTAGTAGCAGGATTGAGTGTCCTGTTTGTCAGTCCGAAGCGGAGGGTGAAGAAGGACACAAGCGGTGACTATCTCCGTCTCGTTATTATCTGTGTTACAGAGACCCTGATCTTCCCTAAAAGAATAAAATATAAACTGTAACGGTGATTGCACCGGCCCAATACCTGCAACAGTTTCTTGGTGGCCCGTACGGGGATAGATCAGTGGAGCTCGATGAGACCAACCCAGATGGAGACATCCAAGATGGCTGCAGTCTGCTGAGGAAGACGCGACACTCAAAGTCCACAACTGCAGTGATGAGAAAATAATAAAAACCGCAGCACACACAGACAACAGCAGTCAAGGACGGAGATCTGGGAGAATCTACGTTGGAACGTCCAGGTGAAAGGGGAATATATACAGTCATGGCAGACAGTGAGAGGAGAAATCTGGTGAGGAGCATCAAGAGAAGCCTGCTTACCCTGTCTGCAGAGGAGCTGTATCAAGTCGCCAAGTCACTGAAACCCACACCAGGGGTAAGCCAGCCCGATCTCAAGTCAGAGGATGAAGATGGGTGTTTTCAGTACATCAGTGTTGTCATGAACAGTGAAGTACTGCGGGAGTCTGAAGATATGGGGATGTCACAACTGCTGGTACTTAAAGATGCTATACAGGTCCTTCTCAAAATATTAGCATATTGTGATAAAGTTAATTATTTTCCATAATGTCATGTTAAAAATTTAACATTCATATATTTTAGATTCATTGCACACTAACTGAAATATTTCAGGTCTTTTATTGTCTTAATACGGATGATTTTGGCATACAGCTCATGAAAACCCAAAATTCCTATCTCACAAAATTAGCATATTTCATCCGACCAATAAAAGAAAAGTGTTTTTAATACAAAAAACGTCAACCTTCAAATAATCATGTACAGTTATGCACTCAATACTTGGTCGGGAATCCTTTGGCAGAAATGACTGCTTCAATGCGGCGTGGCATGGAGGCAATCAGCCTGTGGCACTGCTGAGGTCTTATGGAGGCCCACGATGCTTCGATAGCGGCCTTTAGCTCATCCAGAGTGTTGGGTCTTGAGTCTCTCAACGTTCTCTTCACAATATCCCACAGATTCTCTATGGGGTTCAGGTCAGGAGAGTTGGCAGGCCAATTGAGCACAGTGATACCATGGTCAGTAAACCATTTACCAGTGGTTTTGGCACTGTGAGCAGGTGCCAGGTCGTGCTGAAAAATGAAATCTTCATCTCCATAAAGCTTTTCAGCAGATGGAAGCATGAAGTGCTCCAAAATCTCCTGATAGCTAGCTGCATTGACCCTGCCCTTGATAAAACACAGTGGACCAACACCAGCAGCTGACACAGCACCCCAGACCATCACTGACTGTGGGTACTTGACACTGGACTTTTGGCATTTTGGCATTTCCTTCTCCCCAGTCTTCCTCCAGACTCTGACACCTTGATTTCTGAATGACATGCAGAATTTGCTTTCATCCGAAAAAAGTACTTTGGACCACTGAGCAACAGTCCAGTGCTGCTTCTCTGTAGCCCAGGTCAGGCGCTTCTGCCGCTGTTTCTGGTTCAAAAGTGGCTTGACCTGGGGAATGCGGCACCTGTAGCCCATTTCCTGCACACGCCTGTGCACGGTGGCTCTGGATGTTTCTACTCCAGACTCAGTCCACTGCTTCCGCAGGTCCCCCAAGGTCTGGAATCGGCCCTTCTCCACAATCTTCCTCAGGGTCCGGTCACCTCTTCTCGTTGTGCAGCGTTTTCTGCCACACTTTTTCCTTCCCACAGACTTCCCACTGAGGTGCCTTGATACAGCACTCTGGGAACAGCCTATTCGTTCAGAAATTTCTTTCTGTGTCTTACCCTCTTGCTTGAGGGTGTCAATAGTGGCCTTCTGGACAGCAGTCAGGTCGGCAGTCTTACCCATGATTGGGGTTTTGAGTGATGAACCAGGCTGGGAGTTTTAAAGGCCTCAGGAATCTTTTGCAGGTGTTTAGAGTTAACTCGTTGATTCAGATGATTAGGTTCATAGCTCGTTTAGAGACCCTTTTAATGATATGTTAATTTTGTGAGATAGGAATTTTGGGTTTTCATGAGCTGTATGCCAAAATCATCCGTATTAAGACAATAAAAGACCTGAAATATTTCAGTTAGTGTGCAATGAATCTAAAATATATGAATGTTAAATTTTCATCATTACATTATGGAAAATAATTAACTTTATCACAATATGCTAATATTTTGAGAAGGACCTGTAGATGAGCTGATTCAGGGTCAAGGGTCACCAGTGGAACCTGAGATTGAGGACGTCCCATCCCCGGACACTCAGATTCGTAACACCAATGGAAGGAATAGCCAGGCTAATGAAGATTCATCTAATAACGAAAGGAATGATGACTCTCAGCCTGATAACCAGAATGTGGGTAACACAAATGATACAGAAATGCAGCAGTTACTTACCTGTTATGAAGAATTAAGTAAAAGAATATCACAATACATACCTACAACGTCTACATTAGTTGTGCAGTCACCAATAAAGATCCAACCTAGACTGCTGGGCACCAATGCACCACAGAGAAACTTGGCTGAGAACACACATGATAAGGTAGTATCCCTGAAAGATCTATCTTTCCTTCACTGCAGAGAGTTTAAGATTCAAGTAGGTCAGATTGGGGACCAGGGGTCAGACCTCAGTTACAATAGTATTTGTCGCCAGATTGAGGAAGGGTTTAAAGAACAATTTAGCAGTACTGAAATTGTCAGGGCTGTTTTGAGAGTTATGAAACCAAGTAGTTTCAAAGATATGCTTATGAACAGAGATGAGCTAACAGTAGAGGAACTCAAAGGCTTCCTACACTCCCACCTGGGTAAACAGAACAATACCGAACTGTTCCAGGAACTGTACCGAGTTATAGGTCTCAAACAGAAGATTCTGCTGGCCTCAAAACGTGTGGACACAGACATTAAATATGCTTCCAGTACAGTACAAGAAGTGTTCTTACATACTGTACAGGTCCTTCTCAAAATATTAGCATATTGTGATAAAGTTCATTATTTTCCATAATGTCATGATGAAAATTTAACATTCATATATTTTAGATTCATTGCACACTAACTGAAATATTTCAGGTCTTTTATTGTCTTAATACGGATGATTTTGGCATACAGCTCATGAAAACCCAAAATTCCTATCTCACAAAATTAGCATATCATTAAAAGTGTCTCTAAATGAGCTATGAACCTAATCATCTGAATCAACGAGTTAACTCTAAACACCTGCAAAAGATTCCTGAGGCCTTTAAAACTCCCAGCCTGGTTCATCACTCAAAACCCCAATCATGGGTAAGACTGCCGACCTGACTGCTGTCCAGAAGGCCACTATTGACACCCTCAAGCAAGAGGGTAAGACACAGAAAGAAATTTCTGAACGAATAGGCTGTTCCCAGAGTGCTGTATCAAGGCACCTCAGTGGGAAGTATGTGGGAAGGAAAAAGTGTGGCAGAAAACACTGCACAACGAGAAGAGGTGACCGGACCCTGAGGAAGATTGTGGAGAAGGGCCGATTCCAGACCTTGGGGGACCTGCGGAAGCAGTGGACTGAGTCTGGAGTAGAAACATCCAGTCCAGAGCCACCGTGCACAGGCTTGTGCAGGAAATGGGCTACAGGTGCCGCATTCCCCAGGTCAAGCCACTTTTGAACCAGAAACAGCGGCAGAAGCGCCTGACCTGGGCTACAGAGAAGCAGCACTGGACTGTTGCTCAGTGGTCCAAAGTACTTTTTTCGGATGAAAGCAAATTCTGCATGTCATTCGGAAATCAAGGTGCCAGAGTCTGGAGGAAGACTGGGGAGAAGGAAATGCCAAAATGCCAGAAGTCCAGTGTCAGGTACCCACAGTCAGTGATGGTCTGGGGTGCCGTGTCAGCTGCTGGTGTTGGTCCACTGTGTTTTATCAAGGGCAGGGTCAATGCAGCTAGCTATCAGGAGATTTTGGAGCACTTCATGCTTCCATCTGCTGAAAAGCTTTATGGAGATGAAGATTTCATTTTTCAGCACGACCTGGCACCTGCTCACAGTGCCAAAACCACTGTTTAATGGTTTACTGACCATGGTATCACTGTGCTCAATTGGCCTGCCAACTCTCCTGACCTGAACCCCATAGAGAATCTGTGGGATATTGTGAAGAGAACGTTGAGAGACACAAGACCCAACACTCTGGATGAGCTAAAGGCCGCTATCGAAGCATCCTGGGCCTCCATAAGACCTCAGCAGTGCCACAGGCTGATTGCCTCCATGCCACGCCGCATTGAAGCAGTCATTTCTGCAAAAGGATTCCCGACCAAGTATTGAGTGCATAACTGTACATGATTATTTGAAGGTTGATGTTTTTTGTATTAAAAACACTTTTCTTTTATTGGTCGGATGAAATTTGCTAATTTTGTGAGATAGGAATTTTGGGTTTTCATGAGCTGTATGCCAAAATCATCCGTATTAAGACAATAAAAGACCTGAAATATTTCAGTTAGTGTGCAATGAATCTAAAATATATGAATGTTAAATTTTCATCATGACATTATGGAAAATAATGAACTTTATCACAATAAGCTAATATTTTGAGAAGGACCTGTATATCAGGGATTGAACCACAAATATACCAACACTCGCTGGGAACTGAAGTTCTTGCCTGCCAATTCCTCGGTTACCAATGAGGCCATACTTAAACACCTGAAGAAAATAACAAGTGATAACAAGCGAAAGACAACGACGTCTGGGCTCAGTAGTCCGTTCCAAGGGAGCCAGTGTGCAGAATACTGCGGTTGAAGCAAATGCTGTTCAGAACCCTGTAAACAAAGAAGACCTTTGCGAAAGGAAACAAGCTGAGAAAAGCACAAATATGATGCAACAACTAACAGAAGGTGGAAAAGTTAGAAGACATGGTCGAACTGATGAAACAATCACTACAAGCATCAGGGGAAGCAACAAGTCGAGGTGAGAAAAACAAGATAAATCGCCAGAGAGACAGACGGAATGCTTGCACAAAATGTTGGGAGGAGGACAGACCTACTTGCCCTCACTGTTTCCATTGTGGAGAAGAGGGACATCGAGCAGTGGGCTGTTTGAAGAAAGTAACGCATGAGGGAAACTGGAGCCGGTCTCTGCCGAGGGACAGAGAGTGACCGGGTTCCAATCCATGTCCCAACCCAGCACATTGGGAACCCTGGTGGCACATGACCACAGGAAGCGGAGCAATGTACAGACACTAACAAATGACTTACCTGAAACAAAAAGTGATCACCTAGCCAAACTAATTCGGAAGAAAGCTCTCACCCAGTGTAACCTGAATGGACTAGCAGTGACCGCTTTGTTGGACACAGGATCCCAAGTAAGTCTAATTGATAGAGAGTGGAAAGATAGACTCTTGCCGGACACCTCTGTCCAGCCGATTAGTGAGATTATGGCTGATGAGGAAGAGTTAAAAATCTATGCGGTGAATGGTGATAGTCTTCCGTTTGAGGGTTGAGTAGCGATTACAGTCAACTTGTTGGGAAACAAGGATCCTAGGTTATCCATCAATGTACCTTTCCTTGTAAGTAGTTTCACTTTAGAGAGACCAGTGTTAGGCTTCAATGTACTTGAAGAAGTGATTCAAAGGCAACCTGAAAGACTTGTCCCAACGTTAACCAGTCTGCTACACAATGCAATTTCAATCTCTACGGAAAAGGCAGAGCTACTCGTGAACTTCATACAGACCGATAAACCCTTAGAGCAGGATGAAAGACTCAGGTCCGGCCGGACTGACATTACTATCCCGGCAGGCCAAGTAGCTTGGTTAAATGTGACATCTCACCTGATATGAACTTATCCGAGACCGTTTTCCTGTTTGAACCTGATGAAAGTAACAATCGGCTCTCTGAGTTGGACATCGGGGAGGGCATTATAGAAGCACAAAACACTAAGAAACCATATGTGTTACTGCTGATTGGAAACAACACTAAACACGCTGTGACTCTATATAGGAAAACAACACTAGGTAGCATTCACAGCATTGACAAAGTTATTAACATGGACCTACCTGAGACATCAGAGCACCCGGTGACAATAAGCAGTACCACTTCAACTTCTGCTGTTGTTCCACCATCATCGCCATGGCAACCCCCCATCAATGTAAGTCATCTTACTAAAGAGCAACAAGAAAAAGTAAATAAAATGTTTTTTGAAGAGTCAGAAGCGTTTGCACGGGACAGCACAGACATTGGATGTATACCGACTCTGCAATTATCCATTAATTTGAAGGATGACCTGCCGGTTCAGAAAGCTTATTCATCGATACCAAAGCCATTATTCCAAGAAGTGAAAGACTACATACAAGAGCTGCTGTTAAAAGGGTGGATAGTGAGGTCAAAGTCTTCATATGCCGCGCCAGTTGTATGTGTCCGTAAGAAAGATGGCAGTCTACGGCTCTGTATAGATTACAGGCTTCTCAACAAAAAAACTGTACCTGATCGACATCCATTGCCCCGGATACAGGACCTGACAAACACACTGGGTGGCTACACGTGGTTTAGTATCCTGGATCAGGGGAAGGCTTACCACCAAGGGTTTGTTGCTGAGGGTTCCTGCCAGTTCACAGCCTTCATAACGCCCTGGGGCCTATATGAGTGGATCCGTATTCCATTTGGACTAACAAACGCTCCTGCAACGTTTCAAAGGAGCATGGAAGAGATGCTGGGGCCTCTCAGAGACGAACGTTGTCTCCCCTATCTAGATGATATATTGTGTTACGCAAGGACTTTTGATGACCATATGGAGTGTCTCAGAAAAGTTCTCCGTGCCTTACAGCAACATGGGGTAAAACTGAGACCAGAGAAGTGTGAGTTCTTTACAAATGAAGTGAGGTATGTGGGAAAGATTGTATCAGCTGATGGGGTCAAAATAGACAAGCGCGACATAGAGGCTGTTAGGTTGCTGACCAGTAAGACACCGAAGACTGTTGGGGATGTGAGGAAACTGACAGGGTCCCTGAGGTACTACCGCTCGTACATCCAAGATTTCCCTAGGATAGCCAAGCCAATCTATGAGTTGCAGGCAAAGTCAGGCGAATCTCGGAGTTCAACTAGTACACAGTTACATTCTAGAGAGACAGTTGTATGGACAGGCACCCACCAAGAAGCACTAGAACAACTAGTCACGCTCCTCACTAGTCCTCCCGTGTTAACCTATCCTGATTTCAATCTGCCTTTTACACTACACACGGATGCTTCAAACGAGGGACTGGGAGCTGTTCTTTACCAGTGGCGGGAGGGCATTTTACGAGTAATCGGATATGGTTCGAGGACTTTGACACAAGCTGAACGTATTTATCACTTACATAGTGGAAAATTAGAGTTTTTGGCGTTGAAATGGGCTGTATGTGAAAAATTTAGGGACTACCTATATTATGCACCCCATTTTACGATCTACACGGACAACAATCCGTTGACCTACGTCATGAGCACAGCAAAGCTTAATGCAGTGGGACACAGATGGGTTGGTGAACTTTCAGACTTTAGGTTTGACATACGATACCGTCCCGGCAAAGCTAATGCTGACACTCTTTCACGACTACCTTTAAACATGGGGAAGTATATGGATGAGTGTACTGAGAGTTTTTCAAATGAGGCTGTTCAAGCTACATGGGATGGGAGCCAAGTGGCCAAAGCCAAAGAGATCGCGTGGGTGGCCGCCCTCAACCTGTCAGCTCCGGACAGGCCTTCCCTGCCTCAGACCAGTCTACATAAAATAAGTCAGAGTGATATGGTGAGAGCACAAAGAGAATATCTGGATATTGGTCAAGTTATCAAACTGAAAGAGTCGCACACAAAACTGACAGAGGAGATGCGTGAAACCGTGAGTGTGGGGGCACGAAGACTGTTACATGAATGGACCAAGTTATGTGTTGAAAATGACATCCTATACCGAAGGACCAAGGAGAGAAAGCAACTTGTCCTCCCGGGAAAATATAGGAATGTAGCACTACAGCAGCTACATAATGAGATGGGTCATGTGGGGACAGAAAGAGTACTTCACCTGGCAAGGGAGAGATTTTATTGACCCTTTATGGCCAAGGACATTGAGACGTATATCACCCTGAAATGTCCATGCATCATGTCAAAGAAACCAGTCACTCACACCCGAGCTCCTATGGGAAGTATACAATCTAGTTACCCCTTAGATTTAGTGTGCATTGACTATCTACATCTCGAAGCCAGTCGTGGGGGCTACGAATATATTCTGGTGGTCCTGGATCATTTTACCAGATTTGCTCAAGCCTACCCAACAAAGAATAAAAGTGGGAAAACAGCAGCTGAACGTATTTTCCAAGATTTTATTCCCCGATTTGGCTATCCCCTAAAACTACATCATGACCAGGGATGAGAATTTGAAAGTTTACTGTTCAAGACACTACAAAACCTGTCTGGTGTAGGTCACTTGCGGACAACCCCATACCACCTGCAAGGTAATCCTGCAGAGCGGTTTAACCAAACCATACTGCAGATGTTGAGAACATTGACAGAGACTGAGAAATTGCAATGGAAAGACAGTCTGCCACATGTGGTGCACACGTATAACTGTACACGTCATGAGGCCAGTGGCTACTCACCCTTTTCCTTCTCTATGGTCGAAACCCTCGTCTACCAGTAGACTTACTGTTCAGTCTAACTGAAGAAGGAGAGGCCTACTCACCAAGGGGGTATGCAGGAAAATGGGCAAAGCAAATGACGGAAGCATACCGCATTGCTAGCGAAAACAGCAAAAAGTCCAGCGCCAGAAGAAAAGTGACATATGACAAGAAGATAAGAGGGATTGCACTATAGCCAGGGGACAGAGTGTTGGTCCGAAACCTGAGTGAACCAGGAGGTCCGGGCAAGTTAAGATCCTACTTGGAAAAAACTATTTATATCGTTAAAGAGCAACTTTCGGAAAACCCCGTTTTTGTTGTGTATCCTGAGGGTGGAGATAAGAAAAAAACACGGACTTTGCATCGCAACCTTCTACTGTCAGTAAACGACTTACCTGTTGAACTGAATTCACCTCAGATTCGAAGTAGAAGCAAATCCGAGCAAGCAAGACAGAAACGACACACTAGAAGGAATGTAGACACACAAAACCAAACAGATCAAAGTGAGGTAGAAAGTGATTGAGATGATGGCGAGGGTGCAGGTTACTGGTTAAGGGTACCCACTGAAAGGATGATGCAAAGACCAATTGGGGATGAACAACATATGTTCCCACTAAGTACATCGCAAGAATCTATAAGGGAAATGACACAGCAGCAGGAAGAACATTTGCCTGTGACAACAGCAACCAGAGACACACTGAGCGTACCTCACTACTTACCTGAGGAGGATAGTGCAGGAAAAGTACTTGTTACGCCTCATTCTGGAAGTAGAGAGGAGGGGACAGCAGATAACACTGATGATGATCACACACCTGCTTGCAATGGATCAGCGGGGGAGGAACTTGGGAACAGCTCACCTGAAGTTGGCCTGAGACCACCGGGTCACCAGGAGGGACACCAAGGGATTAGGAGATCTACACGCGAGAGGAAACCCCGTCAGTTGTTCACGTATGAGTCATTGGGGGAGCCTTCAGTGTATCCGTATCCTACTGTCAATGTTGTGGATAGTCAGTCAGCTGTGCAACACATGAGGACAGCAGAGACAATGTCACATCTTGAGAATATATATCCATTTGTAACTTATACACTACCCCTATACATACCGCACCATGCGGGTGTCTGTAACCCGGTAGTTACTTACTCACCTTACAGTTATCCCACACATGCAACTGTGCTGATATGTATGCCACCAATGGTGTTTTGTTAGTGAAAGAATTCAGCATGGGGTGTTGATTTGTGAAAGAGGACTGAGAAAACTGATGTTTTGTAAATGTTAAAGGTACTCTTTATTTTGCCAGGGAGAGTGTGACACACACAAATATGTGGTCACTGTTTTGTTTTGTTAGTGTTTTGATAAGAGTAAAGGGGAAAAACATGTGAACATGGGTTTTAGTACCGGAGTGCTTCAACGGGTGGTAGTTGCGGGATTGAGTGTCCTGTTTGTCAGTCCGAAGCGGAGCGTGAAGAAGGACACAAGCGGTGACTATCTCCGTCTCGTTATTATCTATGTTACAGAGACCCTGATCTTCCCTAAAAGAATAAAATATAAACTGTAATGGTGATTGCACCAGCCCAATACCTGCAACACACACAATACTCTCCGAGAAATTTCATAAAAAAGTTAAGTTTTAAGCTCAGTCTTAAAAGAATTTAAAAACAAAAACTGAGAGTTGGTTCCACAGGAGAGAAGACTGATAAGTGATAGATCTCCCTTCCATTTTATCCTTAAACACTCTAGGAACCACAAGTAAACCTGCAGGCTGAGATTGAAGGGCTGTTTTAGGAACTTACCCAACAATCAAATCTTTATTGTAAAGTGGGGCTTATTTATTAAAAAATTCATTTACTAGAAGAACTTTAAATTTAATTATAAATTTCACAAGGAGGCAATGAAGACTAGTCAAAATCAGGGAAATATGACATTTCATTCAAATTTTTATGAGAACTCTCATTGCAGCATTTTGGATTAGCTTCAGGTTTTTTGTTAAACATTCTTGCAGATTCTGAGGATATGGAATTGTAAAATCCCAATCTGCAATTGACAAAGACATGATGAAGATTTTCAGCATTTCTTTGGGACAAAAAATTACATGGAGATGAAAACCAGCTCCTACTTTTATTTTATGGTGACTGTTGAGGTTTTATTCCTGTCTTTGTGGCTGCGATTTCTATCCATAAATATGTTTTATCACTTCACCCCATTGTGAAATTTACCTCAACAGCTGCTGTAACAAATGGAAAGGTTCGGGAATCAACCTGTGTGGGACAAATGCTTCTGCTCCTTCTGTTCTTCTATGCTACTATGTTCTCTGGGCCAAAGAACAGTGTATCTTTTGACTCAACTGTATAAAGATCTTGTCACTGTTTTGCCCCTCATGAATATCAAAGACAGGTCCAAGCTATAAAACAGCCCTTTTCAGACGTGATGAATGTTAAAATGCAGAAGCAGTTGCTAACATTCGATCTCTCATTTTTTATGCAGTTATTATTGGATTTTTTAAAATGAACTTTGTGAATATAATTTTATTTACATGCATTTCTTTTATGTTGCATCTTTTTCTTTGTGTTTTTACCATGTAGATGGTTATGAGAATTGCCTCAAAGTGAAGGCTGTTTTCTGAATTAACTGCCACCATATCCTTCTGAAAATGTAGTGTTTGCAGTTGAAAACCTTTTACTTTTGGGGGGTCAAGTGGAGGAGATGTGAGAATGGATTTCTGAACTTATGGGGTATAAACCAGCTGTCATAATAAATGCCAATCCACCAGATTGGAAATTGTCAAGCCCCTCCTCTGTTGCACCAGATGACCCTCCAGAAATGGTAGAACTTGCAACAGTGGGAGAGTGTCCACATAATTCATCACCTGCCAGGTCAATTGTTTACTGCCTTACTCCTCTGTCTCCACCTGTCATCCCACTGGCTGTTCAGAAAATATTATATAATGGCAGCAACCTTACCATAATTTCCTGGTTCACTGGGTATGGCTTTATGTTTCAGTAAATCTTTGTTCAATTTTAGTACATTGTGAACTTGGTGCTGCTTAGAAGAGGTGCGGTCATTAACCAACTTTCTGTTCCCTCTTTCTTCATCAAGGTGATGTGGCTTGAAAAAAACATGAAGATGAACCACGCTCTGGATTATAATGTGTGTTGCATGTGAATGAAATAAAAGTAGAAACATAAATGTTAACCATTTGATGCATGAACCACCTGTCTTTAACCACCAAAATCATTTCAGTTACTTTTATCCAGGATCTAATTCTGTCTTTCTCCATATCTCATGACCACGTGTGAGAGTTGGGTGAGAGTTGGATGTAGAAAGACAGGAAAATGGAGAGCTTAGAATTTTGACATAGCTGTTCTTCAACCATGACAGACCAGAGCAACGCCTGCATTATGATAGATGAGGCCCCAATTCATTTATATATCTCCATCTAGCTGTCATTTGTGAATGAAAAACAAAGATACTTAAACTCCACTGCTTAAGGCAGAGACTGACCCCCAACCTGAAGTGTACAGTTCACCTTTTTCCAGTCGAGAACCGTGGCTTCAGACTCTCAGCCACTTTACATTCAGCTGCTATCCATTCCAGTGTATGCTGATAAGGGTCTGCAACCTTTACAATCCGAAGAGCCATTTTTGCCCCCAGCTAAATAAAACTTTAGAGACATAAATGTTACATGATCTTTTGAAAAAAGGCAACTTATACTTTTTGATATATTTCTAATACAGGAAATGTATTTTTAAAGAATCATAATTTTTTTTTCTATTTTTAGGATTTAAAATAAAGAAAAATATAAAACCTTTGCAAAAATAGTACAGATATATTTACTTCCAAGGGATGTTGATATTTGTGGAAAATAATGTACAAAAAAAGCATATTTTCAAGTCAAGTTTATTTATATAGCACTTTTCAGCAACAAGGCCCTCAAGGTGCTGTACATAGGGAAAAACATTACAATGATACAGAAAATCAAACAATAGAGGTAATTAAAAATATATAAAATTGGACTGAAAACTTAACTAATAATGTTTAGATAATACATTCAAAGGCCACTCTAAACAAATATGGTTTTAATCTTGATTTAAAGCAACTTAGGGTTTCAACGCTTTTATAGTTTTCTGGGAGTTTTTTCCAGATTAGTGGAGCATAAGAACTAAAAGCTGCTTCTCCATGTTTGGTTCTGGTTCTGGGTATGCAGAGTAGATTTGAGCCAGAAGACCTGAGAGGTCTGGGTGGTTGATACACTGACAACAAGTCTGTAATGTATTTTGGTGCTAAGCCATTCAGTGATTTATAGACTAACAGAAGTATTTTAAAGTCTATTCTTTGAGATACGGGGAGCCAGTTTAGGGACTTTAGAAACGGGGTGATGTGCTCCACTTTCTTAGTTCTAGTGAGGACGCGGGCAGCAGCATTCTGGATCAACTGCAGCTATCTGATCGACTTTTTAGGCAGACCTGTGAAGACACAGAATTGCAGTAATCAATTCTACTAAAGATGAACGCATGAATTAGTTTTTCAAGGTCCTGCTGAGACATTAGTCCTTTAATCCTGGAGATGTTCTTTAGGTGATAGAAGACTGACCTAGTTACTGTCTTTATGTGCCTCTGAAGGTTCAGGTCTGAGTCCATCACTACACTCAGGTTTGGAGCCTGACTGGTGGTTTCTAGCTGTATTAACTGAAGCTGTGTGCTAACTTTTAAACGCTCTTCCTTTTGTCCAAAGATTATTACTTCAGTTTTGTTTTAATTCAGCAGAAGAAGATTTTGGCACATCCATGCATTGATTTCTTCTATGCTTTTACCCAGCGCTTGAATGGGTTCATAGTCACCTGGTGACATCGTAACGTATAGCTGTGTGTCGTCTGCATAGTTATGATAACTTATGTTGTTTATTAAAATCTGAGTTTGGGGGACCATGTAGATATTAAATAGGAGGGCCCTAAGATGGACCCTTGGGGAACGCCACATGTGATTTTTGTGCTCTCTGATGTAAAGTTACCTACTGACACAAAAATGTCCCTGTCCTTCAAGTAGGATTTAAATCCATTGAGTGCTGTACCAGAAAGGCTGACCCAGTTTTCCAGGCGCTCTAATAAAATGGAGTGATCAACAGTGTCGAATGCTGCACTAAGGTCCAATAATACCAGCACTGTGGTTCTTCCACAGTCTGCATTTATACGGATGTCACTGAACACCTTGACAAGAGCACTCTCTGTACTGTGGTGAGCACGGAAGCCTGACTGGAAGACATCAAAGCGGTCGGTCATTGTTAGGAAGTTGTTTAACTGTTGAAACTCCGCTTTTTCAATAATCTTACTGATGAAGGGGAGGTTTGATATAGGCCTGTAGTTCTGTAGTAGCAGCTTGTCCAAGTTGCTCTTTTTCAATAGAGGTTTGATAATTGCTGTTTTCAGGGCCTGGGGGAAAACACCTGACAAAAGGGACGCTGTGTCTGTTATTCCTTTCCAACACTCTAGACTAAGCAACTAATTGGTATACCTCAATAGTTGGAACATATGCTCCAGTCCTCTATATTAAAGATTAGTACCACCATCCCAATCTGACTTTCTGCAGGTGCTCTCCCAGTCCTCTGTGTGACACTGAAGAAACGTGTCAGCCACAACAGTGTCACAATGTCCAGATCCTTCAGCACCTCAGGGTGAATCTCGATTGATTACTTTAACTATATGTAGCTCACACAAATAAGCTAATTTATATAAGAAAAATGTAGAAACTTTTACTGTAATTAAAGTCTTGAAAGAACAACATAGAAGGAGTAACGGTTGACAAATTATGTTAAAATACAACCAGTGATGCACAATAAAATTAACTTTGATTAGTGTGGATATGGCAATGATTACATATAAATATAACAAAGTTCACTTTCTCACATTAACAAGTCCTAATAAACAGATGGATGAGCAATCATTACCTTTCTAGTCACTTAAATGCTACTTGTGCCGAATCACAATGCCTGCTAGTGCTTTAGGAACTAGAAAAGCAAAATCAGATTGTGGCTTTTAAAGTGATCAGTGTTAGAATGCTTTCATTAGAGAGGGCTTTTTGCACAGGAGGTAGGGTGATTTTCTGTGCTTTTACTCTCAGCCGCCCAGGGCATTTCAAGACAGCGGGGAAGATTGCAATCAAAAGATTTTAAATCGCCTCCCAATTTTCATCAGTGGACTTGATCTTTCTAGCTATCTGACCACATTTTGAACAACCAAGCAGATGAACACATAGCTAAAAGAGAAACAGCCAGTGCATCAAATTGCACATTATTTTGGTAAAGCAAATTCTGATTCTTTAAGGTATATTAGGTTACATAATAATGTGTTTTCACCACTGTTCAGTCATTGTGGCTTGCTATAAGGTAACACGGTTGATAAAAACAGCGAATAATTTGAATAATCAACCCATTTCCAGTGAAAAGTGTTGACATTTCTTTAAAACAGACCAATCCCACATAGATGTATTATGGAAGTTTTTGTGCACTTTTTAAAATATTTTATTGATGGCTTATAAAAATGTCTAACTTAAAATAAACTATTCTGATTTCACCAGAAAACCTCTAAAATAAAGTTTAGGTCCAAGCTACACTACTTCACATATTCTTAAAGTCTAATATTTTTCTCTCTGTTAAAAAAAATTTAGATCTTTATGGCCTCAAGGATGGCAAACAATACAGCATTAGGAAAGACAAATAAACTAAAATATTCCACTGGATCCACAGCTAACAAACCACACACATAAATGCCGTGAACAAGGTGGGAGAATCTGTAGACAGGGTAATTGTGAACCACACAAATCGGCCCCTTTTGAAAGATCTGCAAACAGAAAGCCATTGTTTAAAGAAAGCCATAAGAAGTCCTTTTTGAAGTTCTCCACCAGCCATGATGGGCAATCACCAAACATTTAATTTCTAAAACAATTTAAAAACTATGTATCACTTTATTGTCCTATTTACAGTTGTGTATTACCTCATGTTAGTCTATGACATAAAATACCAATAAAATACATTCAAGTTTGTGGTAGCAATGTGCCCAAATCTGGATAAGTTCAAGGGGTACAAACACTTTATGTGTTAAAGTTAGAGTGACATAGAAATGTTGCCTCAAAAACAGACATTTATGGTCTTGTCCTGCAACAGAGCTTAAAATTAAATATTTTGGTAATGTTTTACCACCTTGACACATTGACCTGATCAACACATTTGCTACATGTAAAGTTTAAACCCACTCAACATCTCTTAGTTCCTGGGTTTGAATCATTTGAACATGTACCGTTGGCGAATATCCACACTCATTTATCCTCAACAGACCCTCTAAACACTCAAGTCACAGCAAGTGTCACAATGAAAAATTTTTTGTTGCCATCACACATTTAAATGTAAGGCACCAGAGAAGAAAAGTATGGGGTGTGATGAGATGCACATGAAAAAGGATGGCGCTCCACACGCCCTTCGCCTTCTGAATGATTAATCTACTTATCTGGCTGAAGATGAGATTTCCAGTGTGTGCAGGGTCCTTTAGAGTAATGTTATCAGATGGGACTCATCCCATGTTCATCAGCATACATAAAGATGGGGCCTCTCTGAGAGAACATTATGCTGAATCAATCAGGTTTGTATTTTTCCTGTCCTCACCATCTTGATTTCTTTCCTTAATGCTATGTTGTCATGACAACATTATTCTACATTTCCATTACTTTCCATGAAAGATTGAGTGTAATTGCTGAGCAGCTGATGGTATTGCATCAGGCCTGTGGCTCACAGGCATTTAGCTACAGTGTAGACCGTATCAAAATATTCATTGAGTCATACCATGTCTTGGAAAAGTATTCAAACCCGTTCATATTACATAATTTATTCTGTATAGATTTTAGACGTAGAGTTAAATTAAGAAGCAAAAGCAAAATGATAAATGGTTTTTGAACATTTTAAATCAACTGACAAATATATTTTCTTTCAATTTTATTTAACAATTATTTAATACTAGAGTTTTAGATTTTTTAACTACTGATCAATTATTCATAGGCACATGAAATTGTCTGCTGAACAGAAAAGTGCAATCCAATTTTGAGTACCAATAATAAACGCACTTTGAATTGCTTCTGTCCATTCATCTTTAAATGTGTGATTTTCATAATCCACTTTATGTATTTTTGACAAAGCCATCTTCTGTTATTCACTTATCTGCACACCACCAAGTCATTGTACTATCAGCAAGCATGTAACTTAACAGCTATTAAGAGTAACGTTAATGGCGCCTACACTGACGGCTGGAGGTTGGGCTTTAGCCAGCACAGCTCCAGCCATCAGTGGGTCAGTGGAAAAGACAACTGGACAAAACGCTCTCTGGATCTGGATTTGGACCGGAGTCTGGGGTTTAGGGACCCCTGATCTAAAGACTGAAATATTTCTCATTTTTTCTTTGCAAGATAGCTGTATCTCAGTCAGATAGGGTTGAGGACATCTGTCTTGCCACAGATTATTTTATTGTATTTAGCTCTGGACCTTGACTAGGCCATTCTAACACATGAATATGCTTTGATCTAATGCATTCCATTGTAGCAGTCCCTGTATTTAGATCCATCCATCTCCATCCTTATTTCAGTGTTGTTCATTATTGCTGTTCAGGTCTTACCATATAGTGTTATACCATATAGTGCATTCTTGTGTCCGTTCTGTGTGCATTTTGGTTGATTCTCTAAGATTAACACTGTTCTTTTCCCCTTTGTTTTTTAGTTCCTTTTGTGCTTTGGTTTAGCTTCTCTTGTGTTATCTGTATCAATTAGTTATCTTCCCTCTGCTCCCTCCTCTGCACTTCACCAGTTAATTAGACTCAGCTGGTTTCAATAACAATATACACTCCTCAGGTACTTAAGCTACCATTGTTCCTTCCTGGATTCTTATGTTTCACTCACTCCAGTTTGATGTCCTGGTCCCTTTGTGCCATAAACTGTAAGTTTCTGGATTTTTGTCATCTAATATTCCTTTTACACTCCACTCTGCTTCTGGTCTGCCTACATTTGGGTCCCTTATTACTACAAAACATGACACTGAGATTAAACCAACTGACTCTTATTGCTAGTTAGGTGACATTTGAAGACATTTGGTCTAACTTGATTTTATTTAGGGCAGTACTTATTCAACATTGTCTTGCCTTTTTGTAAAAACACTGTATGTATACATATTTACAAAAAACATACTTTTTTTATTTCCCTATTTTATATAGAAGAGCCATAATTACTTTTTTGAGATAGGGTATGTTTGCTCTTGATTCAAGTTTTTATGTTATGTTTTTATGTGTTCATGTCTAGACTGCTTACCCATGCCAAGTTTGTTCATGTTCTTGTCCATGCCTGCTCCTGGCATCTCATGGCAAGTTGTACAGTTTTGCTTTCCTTCTATAAAATCCTTTGTACTGCTAATACTCCTGCCTGCCTGCCTGCCTGTCTGCATTTGGGTCCTACTCTAAGAGCCAGTCTTTGACATTTTACAAGTCTTTTTTAATGCCTCTATCTGCAGCACTGATATCTTCCACGTGCAGTATTTGTATATAAACCCAAAATACTTGCTTTCTATTTCACAGAACATTTCTAAATTTCCTTGGCTTAGAAGGAGAGGAGAAACTTCCAATACTTGTAGACAAATTTTCTAGTGTGAGATAAAGTATACAACCCTCCACATAGACAAAACAACACATGCTCCAATCCAGAGGACCAGCTTTGGTTCCAGAGGATTGGATTACCATCAGTCCTCCAACAGATGGATTTCTATTACAGTTTTATATGCTGGTGTGCCAAGCTCACCCAGTGAACTGGCAGGCACTCCAAACAGCCCCTCTGGCAAATGCATGCATCTTGTGAAGAACAAGAGCTCTGGTGTAGTTTGCTAGGCTTTATAAAATTAGCTTAACATCACAACAGAGACTAAGTCAGTGTGTTTTTACTTTATGGTGAAGATAAAACACTCAGCAGGAACTGGCAGTTTTTCTCCAAGCCCTGACAGTTGTGGTCTAGCATTTTCTAAAAGAAATTTAAACTTCAGACACATTTCATTAAAACATGTCATGTCTTAAACCTACTTTTAGTATGGTAAAGAAGAAAACATGAAAGAAAAGTTATGGCTCAGTTTTTAACCTACATGTATCTCAGAGACATGCATGTAGGTTATTTTTTACTTTTATCTCCATAGTATATACACTGTGTGCACAATTATATCCTTTTTTTTTTCTTTGCTAATTTTCCAACTTATTTTCCGACTTCAAGCTGTACAAACTTGAATACTCGTTGAATTTCAGCATATCAGGTGATGTGTATTTGTTTATTGGCCTAAGATCAGGGTGTGCATAATTATTAGGTGGCTCCTATTCCTCAGGAAAAATGGACCAAATAAGAAATAACTGCTTTAATATTCAAGAACTGCAACGTACCTAAAAAGCCAAGAAGTACAAGGTATTTAGTCCTCATAGACAGCGCCAAGCTAAAGTAGGCTGAAACCCAGCCACCACTGAATAACACATAAGTTGAAGACATCCAGCTGCGTTTGCACTGGAAATGCGTGAAACGCTGCCATAAAAATGTCAGCTCTTTGTCAACACCATTAGAACGGGTGAAGTGCATTAAACTGTAAAGTAGAGGTGACCCTTTTTTGAGGGCCTGCTGGCCTATCGATACCGACAGTAACTTCCAACTATTTAATGACCTGCCACTGCCACTAATCTATTGCATAGTAAACATAGAGCATACCTTCCTCATCTTGTTTCTCTTCCTCTTCCCTCAGTCTCAAAAGATTGATTGAATTTTGCACAGTCTTATGACCTCTCTGAAATGCAGCAGGAATGATATGGAGGTTACTGTTAAGTTATGAATGTATAGTCAGTCCCCTGCATAGCGAAAGGGTTTCCAGTATTCAGCTTCAGGTATTTTGAGAATGTCTCAGATACAGTAGATTTGGTAGATAAAATTTAATGCAAACATTTTAGCAGATCTGCACATATTTAATGGTTATTAATTACTTACTGGAAAGCACAAGTGAGATCTTTGGTTGGAAATTAGACCTTTAGACCTTTTATATAAATTATAGATATAAAGATTTTTTAAATTCTTGAAAATTGCTACCCATCAAATTTCAGAGAAAATACAGCGAGAATTGAAGTCTGTAGATGTGTGTGAATAAGTGTGTTTGTTGAAATGAGGTGTAATAGTCAACATAATCACAGACTTAGAGTCGAGACAACTAGGAAAATTTAGGTGTAGCTATTGTGTTATGGTCTGTTACAAAAACACAACTTTTAAGTGGTTTACCTTTAGAGATGAACAGTAAATTGTGCTTTGAGTGAGAAGAGAGCTCAGTGGAAGACAGGGAAAGAACAGAAACAGTATTACATCAAATCTAACTAAATCGGTCTACATTCCTACCCTCACTTACGGGCATGAACTTTGGGTCATGACCGAAAGAATGAGTTCCTCGATACAAGCAGCTGAAATGAGCTTCCTCCACAGGATGGAAGGGCTCTCCTGAGATATAAGATGAGGTAGGGTGAGGAGCTCAGCCATCTGAGAGGAGCTCGGAGTAGAGCTGTGTCTCCTTCACATCGAGAGGAGTCGGTTGAGGTGGCTTGGGCATCTGTTTCCTATGCCTACGGGAAGTGTTTCAGGCATGTCCCGCCAGGAGAAGTTCGAGGGGAAGGCCCAGGACACACTGGAGGGACTATGTCTCTCGGCTGGCCTGGGAACGCCTCGGGTTTACCCCAGAGGAGATGGAGGAGGTGTCTGGGGAGAGAGAAGTCTGGATGTCTTTACTTAGTCTGCTGCCCACACGACCCGGTCCCGGAAAGCAGAAGATGATGAGTACGAGTATGAACCTTTACTTTGATTGTATTTATTCAGTTGAGGAAAAAACTTTTACAAAATAATAATTTTTACCACAATCATTGGTGACACAATTATTAGTGCACCTAAAAATAAATATAATTAAATCACAGTTTTAAATAAAAATCTTCAAGCCAATGATAACGGGCCATCATTGGATCTTTCAATAGGATAATAATCAGAACACATGGCCAAAACAACAAGGAAATGGTTCAAGAGACAGAACATCAAGCAGAAGATAAGCGAGCATCAATGAGGACCTAGGGATCTTGACAATATTGAGAGATTGTGCAATGATGAATATTCAAAGACTCCTTTCTATATATGTTTTATTAGGAATTAGACTTTCTGAATGAGATCCCAGGAGCACTGAGGGAATAAAATTACACCACAGTGCAAGTAACACTTTAACTACAGGGGTTGGACAATGAAACGGAAACACCTGGTTTTAGACCACAATAATTTATTAGTATGGTGTAGGGCCTCCTTTTGCGGCCAATACAGCGTCAATTCGTCTTGGGAATGACATATACAAGTCCTGCACAGTGGTCAGAGGGATTTTAAGTCATTCTTCTTGCAGGATAGTGGCCAGGTCACTACGTGATACTGGTGGAGGAAAACGTTTCCTGACTCGCTCCTCCAAAACACCCCAAAATGGCTCAATAATATTTAGATCTGGTGACTGTGCAGGCCATGGGAGATGTTCAACTTCACTTTCATGTTCATCAAACCAATCTTTCACCAGTCTTGCTGTGTGTATTGGTGCATTGTCATCCTGATACACGGCACCGCCTTCAGGATACAATGTTTGAACCATTGGATGCACATGGTCCTCAAGAATGGTTCGGTAGTCCTTGGCAGTGACGCGCCCATCTAGCACAAGTATTGGGCCAAGGGAATGCCTTGATATGGCAGCCCAAACCATCACTGATCCATCCCCATGCTTCACTCTGGGCATGCAACAGTCTGGGTGGTACGCTTCTTTGGGACTTCTCCACAACGAAACTCTCTCGGATGTGGGGAAAACAGTAAAGGTGGACTCATCAGAGAACAATACATGTTTCACATTGTCCACAGCCCAAGATTTGCACTCCTTGCACCATAGAAACCGACGTTTGGCATTGGCATGAGTGACCAAAGGTTTGGCTATAGCAGCCCGGCCGTGTATATTGACCCTGTGGAGCTCCTGACGGACAGTTCTGGTGGAAACAGGAGAGTTGAGGTGCACATTTAATTCTGCCGTGATTTGGGCAGCTGTGGTTTTATGTTTTTTGGATACAATCCGGGTTAGCACCCGAACATCCCTTTCAGACAGCTTCCTCTTGCGTCCACAGTTAATCCTGTTGGATGTGGTTCGTCCTTCTTGGTGGTATGCTGACATTACCGTGGATACCGTTGCTCTTGATGCATCACAGAGACTTGCTGTCTTGGTCACAGATGCACCAGCAAGACGTGCACCAACAATTTGTCCTCTTTTGAACTCTGGTATGTCACCCATAATGTTGTGTGCATTTCAATATTTTGAGCAAAACTGTGCTCTTACCCTGCTAATTGAACCTTCACACTCTGCTCTTACTGGTGCAATGTGCAATCAATGAAGACTGGCTACCAGGATGGTCCAATTTAGTCATGAAACCTCCTACACTAAAATGACAGGTGTTTCAGTTTCATTGTGCAACCCCTGTATGTCATTTAAAAATGTCACAAATTTACTTCATACAATTTATTAAGCATTCATTAGAGTGTTGTAGTTTCTATATCAAATGTGGATTTGCTGCTGTGTTTTTGTTGCTAGGTTTAAAATGTGATAAATTAACTCCAAGTTTAACTTCATTAAAACCCTATAGAGCCTTAACTGTTCATTTGCAAAAACAAATAGACAACAAAATCCAGCTGTAATTAGAAAATTAAGATATAGTCATTTTTTAATGCAAAGGCTGAATCTTAAATTAAACTAAGAGTACTGAGCTCAATAAAAGAGGTTGGTTCTAAATTGGCATAAAGAGAAATATTATCTTGTGGCATTCATAATGATTCATGATGTGAATAATCTGCCTGAATCCATTGTGCAATCCATTGTTGTGTGGGCTCAAAGCCACAGACATATGCAACCAAAGCCCAGGTCCTGCCGGAACCCATGAAGAATATAACATTTCCAGTAATCCCAAGAGGTGGCTGCATCATCCTTTCCCTTTGATGCTTCACAGGATCAAGTATACTGTATGTCTGCAGCTAGGTGTATGTGTTTTCTGTTAGAGACTCATTACATGCCTTAAAGTTAAATTATGCTTTCTGTCTGTCATAATCGTTAAAATCTTTATCATAACAAATGAAAGAAGAGGAAAATTCTCTCTGTATTATATGCTTAAAGTTTAATTTTATATAACTATATATGTATTACCTAATATAACATATATTTTGTAATTTCGTAAAATTGGTTTTATATAGTTTTTTGGCTAACCCTATATTCTCAAATTGCACATTAGAACAATAATACAACAGATTTGAAGCTCATGAAGAAACATATTGTCCCATTGGAGGATGCTGAAGGTCTGCTTTGTTATCCTTTATGATATGATGAACATGTAATGTTGGTGTTCAATTATTATAAATACAGATAAATATACAACGTTATCATTTAACACAAACAATGGAAGCCACACATGTTATCACTTGGATATGCTGTTAGACTTATTCAATAGTCAGGACCATTTGTCGTAACTAACTCTTCTGCCATCAGGGGGTGCAGTGTTCCTCTTACCCCTGCTTATCATAAAGCCACCTGTTGGGCATGCAAACACAGTCACACCTACTATAGCATTGTCAGAACTGTAGCAACATAGAACAGCTGAATATCAGAGTGATAAGGAACAAATCAGGTTTTAGTTCAAATCTGTCCGTGACTCAGAATACTAATCTGTGATGTTTTAAAAAAAATCAAAAAAACTTAAAGAGTCAGTTGATATTCGAAGCATATTCCTGCAGAGTTGTGACCACAAACAACACAGATTAAGGGCTGAGGATCACAGCTTGGCGTCTCATGTGGAGTACACAGTGTGTGTCTGCGTACTAAGCAGCTCATTCTGTATTTTACCACATAGAGAGCCTGAAACACGGTCTGCCCTGCGGTAGCTGCTATGTTAGACTGTAAACAAACGCCAAACAAAGTCAGGATTCCTCTCAGGGCCTAGGCTGTACCTGTATCACGATTCACCCCAGACAATCTGATACATTAAAGAAAAACAATCAAAACATTTGACAAAATATTAGCTAATATATTATTAATACTTTAGTGTTTCCTTTCTTTTATCCTTAATTTATCAGGCACTTCTCTTGATTGTGAAGTGCTTCAGCTTTTATTCTGGTTGCACCATTTCTCCCAGTAAATCTGTCATTCAAATCTCTACCCAAAGCCAATCGTTTCCAAAGGCTGAATAATGGGGTTGGTTAGTTTCCTTAAAAGTGGTCTATCAACTGTCTAATTTCCAACCAAAAACAAGCTAATGAGCTGTTGTTTTGCAGAGGTTTTATCTCACACTTAAAAATATTCTGCGAACATTTGCTACTTTTCTTTTTTTTTTTTTGTAGTCATTCTTACTTTCTGTGATGTCAAGATTAATTTGGGTCATTGTCCATCCTTTTTGTCACATTTCCAGATTTTTAAGGTCTTGAACATTGTAATTATTGTTCTAACTGTGGGCATGGGCAAGTTTAGGTGAGTCTCTGCTCTCTTTACCCCATTTCCAGACTGATAAAAATAGCTAACATGTGCCTGACTTGAATAGCATGCACTCTTGAGAAACGAGAAATGTGCCCTTGTGTCACATCATATTTATGCCCCAGGGCAACTGAGAGTCATGGATTTATGTCATGGAAAGTAAATGAGAAAGCTTTTTAGTCACAGTAATTGTGGATTTGATTAAAAAAATAATCTATGTTAATGTGAGATTATATTTCCTGCTGAATAAATGTCAGTCAGTCATTTTCTACTGCTTATTCCATAGTGGGTCACAGGAGAGCTGGTGCCTATCTCCAGCAGTCTATGGGCAAGAGGCATGGTAAACCCTGGACAGGTCGCCAGTCGATCGCAGGGCAACACACAAACAACCAAGCACACACTCATTCATACACCTAAGGGGAATTTAGAGTGACCAATTAACCTAACAGTCATGTCTTTGGACTGTGGGAGGAAGCCAGAGTACCCGGTGAGAACCCACACATGCACGGGGAGAACATGCAAACTCCATGCAGAAAGACCCCCGACCGGGAATTGAACCCAGGACCTTCTTGCTGCAAGGCAACAGTGCTACCAACTGCGCCACCGTGCAGCCCAACCTGAATAAATGTGTTCAACTCAAAGGTTTCAATGTGGCTTTATCCTTCTACAATAAAGAATATATTTTAAAGCATATTAAACATCTGTACAAAAGGTTCAAATAAATATGGAGGTTGCTGTAGGTCTAAGATTTAGTTTTGAGAAAATAATTAACCTCTTAAGAAACTCTTAAAAACCAGACATGTGTTGAACCACTTGTTTGCTGAATATTGGACTATCTGCACGTTGTTGGACATCACTGTGCCTCTCCAATGGCATCGGCCATTTTGTATCCAGGACAGTCCGCTCCTACATATCCCGTCGAGCATTGCGACTGATATGACGGTGCGTCCCAAGTCTGACATCACAAGACGCTATATAGGAAGGCCTCCGTTTTGAACACCCGGCCTTCAGCTGGAGATCGTGACCCTATCCCCAACATCTGAAGCATCACCTGGAGAAGAGTCCCGAGTGGATTTCATTTATTCTCTCTCTCGTTGGCCAACAAACAATTCATAACTGAGGTTTCTGGACTAAGAAGGCCAGAAATTTCACTTTGCCGATCGAAGACGTGAGTTTAACACGTAACTAAAAACACGGAGTTCGAGAGACGAACCGCCACCGTGTTTCATCCTAAGTCGACTTTGATGGTCAGATCATATTTTTCCTTTTCGCCAAGGAGGCCAGTGGACGAAGACTGACCGCTTTCCCTAAAGTTAATTGTGGACGCACAGTTAACCTCCTACCCCATCCCCTTTTCTTGCTCGACCCCGCTCAGAAGGAAGCCGACAACAAGTAAAACCCATCCTTTAATCTTTTTATTTCTTTCTTAGAAAGCCTGGACAGGGTAAGAGGTTTTAGTGCGATGAGATTTGCTAGTTAGAATCTAATGTGTTCTGAATGATATGTGCATGTAACTTTGTTATTGAAACTTTGATGTGCTGTGTTGATGCCTGGAAGCAGCTGCGCTCCCAGCTCTGTGCGTGTTTTGTGGGGTATTGAACACCTGAGAGGTGCGCTGTGAGAATGGACTGTTAAAATAACCTCATGGTGAAATTCCCCATTTTCCTTTGTCTTCAACCTCACTGCTTGCTAGCTTGCCACCAAAACGTTTTATAACTCTTTGTGTGCTCAGGAGTTGGGAGAGGTTTTATGACTGAGCATAACTGAGTTACAGTTGGAGTTGCGCCCCCCACCTCCACTCACCACCACACCCCTTTTTCATATTCTCATTTTTGCCATAACTGCTGGTTGATTCAATACACACCCACTGCTGTTTGCTTTATTTTTGCTTAGTTAGATATTTTACCCCTGTTATGTAGAACTTTGCATGTTGAGTAGGTGAAGATTATTAAATCGGAAGAACGGATGGTATCTGGCTGTGATTTAATAAATATTCACATAGATGGTAACAGAAGGCGTTTTGTGTTTATTGTGGGCAAAAGTGATTCGTCAGTCAAGATAAGGTTAAAAGTTCCACACGTTTCGGCAGAAACGGTTGATTAAACAGTGACATCTCCGGTAATAGTTATTAATTATTAGTATTTAACGGTTGTAATTATCAAAGGCGTTGAGCCACAATTACAACACCAGAAACATCTCTGGTCTCGATTCATAAATGAGGATTTTGGTTAAGAAATTGATTTTGTCAAATTATGATTTTTAATTATAATTATTGATCAAGATTAATCAATCAATAATCATAACTCCCAACACATGTCGACATTCGAGTGTACATTAACAGCATACAATAAGACAGCTAATGCCTAGCAGAGCTAAATAAATCTCTCTCAATGTCAGCAATCCTTCAGCAGTCCTCTTATCTGCTCAACTGAGATAAAATTAGTCGAGCCAGTTCCTCAGGGTACTGAAGAGGGCTAGCACCTTCCACCTTTCAGGTGTGCAATTCCTGAAGGACTCTCTAGAAAATCCAGCGAAAATACCCCTGGGAGGTTTGGGTTTAAAGTAATATTTTAATTTCACCAAGATATTTAGTCTGATAGTATATTTTGTGCCCCAGCCAAAGTCCTGACTTCAGTTTGATGGAGAATTTGTGGAGGGTACTAAAGACTAGGGCAATGGCAAAGAGGCCTTCCAGCCTCAAAGACTTGGAGCTCATCACCAAAAATAAATCATCACAATTTCAGAGGAAACATGTAAAATGCTCCAAGAAGGGCTTGATTTCTGAGACGCAAATAGTTTTAGGCTTACATTTTACACAATGACCAAACCTTTGTATCATGGTTCCTTTAATGTTTTCACTGTATTCTTTCTGAAGAAAGGATGTTTCTATCTTAGAAAAAGAGGTGGGAAAGTAATAGATTCATCTTTTTTTTATGAAAGAAAAAATTGACTCATTTGCTGTTGTTAATTTTCCAGGAACCCGTTCCAGCATGTTTTTGGCTGAAGAGGGAACAAATTACAGGCTAGTCGTTCAAATCACTTTTAAGGGCAGCTCAGTCAGATCTTCTGAAAATGCTATTGAAGGTCTCATTCAGTAGCAGTTCTATACATCTCTGTTTTAACTAGCAAATGGAAAAAAAAAAAAAAAAACTATTAAGATGTGATAAAACTCATACATTTTAACGAGTCTTCTCTAGCTCAGCTTGTTCTCAGGTACTTTGGCTGTCTGGCCCCATCAAGAGGCAAACAGCCAGACACCGCGGGGTTAATCAGTGTCACTAATGGATGCTGAGCTGCAGAGAAACTTGACCATAGCAAGTGGAAATTATCTGGTGCAAGATTGCACAGGAGGAATTCAAATCATGTGTCCTTCATGGTTGGAAAATGGTAAAAAAAATATCACAGAGCATCTTTTGCAGGAGAAGCAAATCTGACAGAGCAAGCTATAAATATTGCACACATTGAAAGCAATATTGATCATTGCTGATTAACAATATCAATCATAGCTTAGTAATTAGACTTGTCTTGGTGTGACACTATGAAACTACCACAGAACACCTGCCAGAACTAAACGTATGTTTAAGGACACAGCTTTTAGCAAGGACAATTAACCTGTTTTCCTCAGCAAAAGAGTGACATAATTTCTGCTTTAGTTAGTCTGTATTGCTTGATAATTTATTTGTCGAAATTATCAAGCACTCTGAAACCGAGCTACAGCACGGTGGCCAAAACGAGGTTGACTAGGTTGACTTCAGAAAAAAACTTTATAAATACTGCCAGCATTGCTGCAGAGGTTGAATGGGGTGGGGTGGTGAACCTGTCAGTGCACAGACCATACGCCACACACTGCATCAAATTGGTCTGCATAGCTGTCGTCCCAGAAGGGAGCCTCTTGTAAAGATGATACCCAAGAAAGCCCGCAAATACAGGTCCTTCTCAAAATATTAGCATATTGTGATAAAGTTCATTATTTTCCATAATGTCATGATGAAAATTTAACATTCATATATTTTAGATTCATTGCACACTAACTGAAATATTTCAGGTCTTTTATTGTCTTAATACGGATGATTTTGGCATACAGCTCATGAAAACCCAAAATTCCTATCTCACAAAATTAGCATATTTCATCTGACCAATAAAAGAAAAGTGTTTTTAATACAAAAAACGTCAACCTTCAAATAATCATGTACAGTTATGCACTCAATACTTGGTCGGGAATCCTTTGGCAGAAATGACTGCTTCAATGCGGCGTGGCATGGAGGCAATCAGCCTGTGGCACTGCTGAGGTCTTATGGAGGCCCAGGATGCTTCGATAGCGGCCTTTAGCTCATCCAGAGTGTTGGGTCTTGAGTCTCTCAACGTTCTCTTCACAATATCCCACAGATTCTCTATGGGGTTCAGGTCAGGAGAGTTGGCAGGCCAATTGAGCACAGTGATACCATGGTCAGTAAACCATTTACCAGTGGTTTTGGCACTGTGAGCAGGTGCCAGGTCGTGCTGAAAAATGAAATCTTCATCTCCATAAAGCTTTTCAGCAGATGGAAGCATGAAGTGCTCCAAAATCTCCTGATAGCTAGCTGCATTGACCCTGCCCTTGATAAAACACATTGGACCAACACCAGCAGCTGACACGGCACCCCAGACCATCACTGACTGTGGGTACTTGACACTGGACTTCTGGCATTTTGGCATTTCCTTCTCCCCAGTCTTCCTCCAGACTCTGGCACCTTGATTTCCGAATGACATGCAGAATTTGCTTTCATCCGAAAAAATTCCTTTGGACCACTGAGCAACAGTCCAGTGCTGCTTCTCTGTAGCCCAGGTCAGGCGCTTCTGCCGCTGTTTCTGGTTCAAAAGTGGCTTGACCTGGGGAATGCGGCACCTGTAGCCCATTTCCTGCACACGCCTGTGCACGGTGGCTCTGGATGTTTCTACTCCAGACTCAGTCCACTGCTTCCGCAGGTCCCCCAAGGTCTGGAATCGGCCCTTCTCCACAATCTTCCTCAGGGTCCGGTCACCTCTTCTCGTTGTGCAGCGTTTTCTGCCACACTTTTTCCTTCCCACAGACTTCCCACTGAGGTGCCTTGATACAGCACTCTGGGAACAGCCTATTCGTTCAGAAATTTCTTTCTCTTGCTTGAGGGTGTCAATAGTGGCCTTCTGGACAGCAGTCAGGTCGGCAGTCTTACCCATGATTGGGGTTTTGAGTGATGAACCAGGCTGGGAGTTTTAAAGGCCTCAGGAATCTTTTGCAGGTGTTTAGAGTTAACTCGTTGATTCAGATGATTAGGTTCATAGCTCGTTTAGAGACCCTTTTAATGATATGTTAATTTTGTGAGATAGGAATTTTGGGTTTTCATGAGCTGTATGCCAAAATCATCCGTATTAAGACAATAAAAGACCTGAAATATTTCAGTTAGTGTGCAATGAATCTAAAATATATGAATGTTAAATTTTCATCATGACATTATGGAAAATAATGAACTTTATCACAATATGCTAATATTTTGAGAAGGACCTGTAGTTTGCTGAAGACAAAAGCAGCCTAGCACATGAATCACTGGAACAAAGTCCTGTTTTCTGATGTGACCCAAGATAAAGGTATTTGGTTCAGATGGTGTCAAACGTGTGTGGCAGCAAACTTGTAAGAAGTACACAGACAAGTGTGTCTTGTCTACAGTCAAGAATTGGTGGTGGCAGTGTCATGGTTTGGGGTTGCATAAGTGTTGTCGGCTGTGGGGAGCTACATTTCATTGAGGGAACTATGAATGCTAACTGTGACATACTGAAACACAGCATGATCCCCTCCCTTCGGAAACTGGGCCGCAGGGCAGCATTCCAACATAATAATGACCCCAAACACACCTCCGAGACAACCACTGCCTTGCTAAAGAAACTGAGCGTAAAGGTGCTGGACTGGCCAAGCATTTTTCAGACCTAAACCCTATTGAGCATCTGTGGGGCATCCTCAAACTCCTCCAGCAGGCACTGAGGTTTCTCAAATCATTTCCAACCTGCAGCTGGGTCATTAGCTGAGAAGTGTTTCTTTAGCTTCTTGGTGTTGCTTCACTTAGCTGTTCTGATCTTACTAAGTTTGTTCCTTGCCTGCTCAAACAGATGATGTAAGCCTCTTTCTTGCTTCCTCAGATTTCAAGTGAATCATGGTTCATCGTTATTGTATGTGTGAAAGGTCTTGGTCTGCCCACACGTTCTTACAAAAACTGATGTATGATGTCACAGCATCAGTGAATTGGTTTAGATCGGAGGCTGAAGCTTCGAAAACATTCACTGAGCCAGCTAAATCCCTGTGAATCCCAAAGAGAGCTGCTGCACCGCCAACCAAAATCGTAGAAAAAGTTGGGGTCATTAAAAAATGCTGTAAAAATGCCTACAGAGTACAGTCTGATATTTAGCACCTCTCTGCTGTTTTGACCACAAAATGATGGCAGAGAAAAAGAAACAGGCACACACAAACATGCAAATTTCAAGGTAGCGAAGTACTGAGGTTGCCATTACTTCTTCTTGAATCACACTTGTATTGTGTGTTTCAAAGGAAAAACAGCCCAACCTAACCTGGGAAAAGAACCAGGTGGTTCTGCACATTATACTGCAGAACCTCCTACCATTTAGCTGAATCTCCAATTCTGGACATGGCATCTTCACGCCTGCTGTCATGACAGCCATCTTGTGAGTCCATAAACGTTTCTCGCCACCATCTTGTTAGTCCATAACTTCATTCATTAAGTCACTGTAATGGCTAGTTAACAGAAAATTAAGAATCATTTGTGCAAAAGATTATTGATTTCTAAAACATATTTTATTCAACATTCTCTTAGCTTTGTGAACTGGTTGTTTGAACACATACCAACTGTGTTCTTAACTAGTATTAAAGCTACTTTGAATCCCAAAGTCATCAAAACAAGCCTTTGTTCTTTAACATACATATTCACACTGAAATGTGATTTCCCTGCTTCGATTCATTTTATTGGTTTCAGGTTTATTTTAATTTTTTCTATATTTTATTAGTTTTCCTTATTCTTTTCATTTTGCTTAGTAGTTTAACTGAATGTTAATTGCCTAGTAAAAGAGTTTGTTGACTAAAGTATTTTCTGTCTGACTTCTTCCTCTGCCACTGGATCCAACTCATCACCAGATGGTGATCGGTACACAGCTCAGCCCCTTTCTTCACCCGAGTGTCCAGGACATGGGGCCGAAGGTTAGAAGACATGACAACAAAGTCAATCATCCACCTCTGGCCTAGGGTGTCCTGGTGCCAAGTATCCAGACAAACACCCTTATGCCTGAACATGATCTTCATTATGGAAAATCAGTGACTGGCACAGAAGTCCTACAACAAAACATCACTTGGGTTCAGATCAGCGAGGCCATTCCTCCAAATCACACCCTTCCATGTGTCATTGCCGTTTCCCATGTGGGCGTTGAAGTCCCCCAGCAGAATGATGGAGTGCTTTCCAGAATTCTTGCCAGGGACGAAAAGAAGGATGGGTACTCCACGGTCCAAGACCTTCGAGCCCATGTTTTGGACACTCGTTGTTTCTTGGCACATAGGCTGAAACAACGGTCAGAGACCTCTCCCTGACCCAAATGCGCAGTGATGCGACTCTCTCATTTACTGGGGTAAACCCCAACATGAGATGACTGAGCTGAGGCGTGACAAGCAAACCCACCTCAGCACAGCATCTCTCCCCACGGGCCACTCCAGCGTAGAATGGAGTCCAATCTCTCTCATGGATCTGGGTTCCAGAGCCCAGCCTGTGCACGGAGGTGAGCCTGACTATTTTTAGCCGTTATCTCTCAACCTCCCCCAAACATTAAGGCTCCTCCCCCCCAAGCAAGGTGACATTCCACGTCCCTAGAGCCAGTTTGAGTATCCGGGCGTAGGGTCGCCAAGATCTCCGCCTTCAACCACTGCCTAATCTCCTATAATCTTGTCCCTCAAGGTTCCCCCTGTATGTATGCATGTATTGTTGGTGCAAAAGCATTTGTGCATTGTAACTGTGGACTTGAAGTCACAGAAGAAAATACCACAGGAGCTGTGTAATTGTAGATTTTATCACACATACAAAACATTTACACCTCTTCAGATTCTTAATTCTGTGTAAAAATACACAAATTGCATTGTGAGTCACACATCAAATACCTTTTACATTCACAATTTTGTATTAATTGACCAAAAACAAAATGGTGAAAAACTAAATCACACACCTGTTTCAGTATCTTCCAACAAACAATTTTTATAATATTGTTTGTGACAAATGCTCTTTTACAAGTCAGCTTGTGTTTGGGACGTGACCCCGGCCCTACCACTGTCCTCCAGGTGAGTATCGTCACATTTTTTAAATGTGATGATGAATACGTAGGAGTAATGTCTTGACTTGAAGTGGTGATTAAAATAATACCGCCAAATGAAATACAATTTTTACTGCGCAGAAGTAAACAACATTGTACATAGTGCTAAACATGTAGCTTAAATCCTTTTGTGTGCCATCAACAGCTACACTGGAGTTGGTTTTGGTGATTTTTATAGTGTGTTGCTCTGTTTCCACTTAAACACAAAATGTCCAGTAATATCATGGTGTTTCTGAGAAAACGGCATTGATCTTTACTTAGACTTGTGAACAGCTGTAATTGCTGTATTTTTACCAACTCCGGACGGCAAATGTGGTGCACAATGGTTTTTCTGTCCAATTATGCTGTGTATGCTGACTTCCGTTGCAAGCACCAACAACAAACTAACTGAAATAAAAATATGTTAAATCAAAAGTAATTTTTTAGGCCAGCCAGCAACATATAGTTGAATAAAACCTATAGTTGGATAAAACAACACAACACAAAAAACACATGCACTTGGGGCACAGTGGCAGGGGCAAAAATCCCATTAAAGTTTTTGCGGGGACAATTAACAGGACCATTTCAGAGTGTAATTTCCAGGACGAATTTGGAAAAAAGACTTTCCTTTTTTCTTTTCTGCTTCTTTGCAACTTTCTTTTTAGCGTTGAGCCCTCAGCATGTAGGATAATGTAATTAAAAGTAGAAGTAGTAGTAATAGCTTTGTTCTTTGCTGCCATGATTGGCTAACAATTGGACATAAATACATACACAAGGGATGTTGACATTAGCACACACCCACTACAAAATCCCCCCAAAAATATGTATAAATAATAATGATAATAAATAATTTGTTTCCCAAAGAAGTAGAACAATGTTTTGTATATTCTTTTTTTAACAATAAACACTGAACAATCCTTGACTTTAAATGAAATTAGATATCTGTCATACACTGAACATTTAAGTCCTGTGATAATTACTTGCCTGCAAAAAATAATTTAAACTCTGACCTCAAACCTAAATTAATAATACTTACATTAATTTCAAAATCTTGATATCTCTCTAGGAACACATCTAAAGTGTCAGTAGAATATAAATTAGGCTTATTTCTGACATCCTGACAGACCTTTTTGAAATCTCTCTTTGTTTCATCTTTTCTCTCATCTATTATCCCTTTCAGTCCTAAGTGAGCTCTCTTTCCCTCTGTAATGAAGAGGTCTTCATTACGTGGACTATCTCTATTTAAGTAATTCATAGCACTTTAAGAGCACCTTTGCACTTTATTAAAAGCACTTCATCTACCACTTTAACAAACACTTTATTTACCACTGCACTTCAGGCATGAATTTGCACATAATCATTTGCACACAAGTTTAACTTTTTATTTAATATTTATTGAATATTTTAGTGATGAGCATGTAGCCTTTTGTTCCAGGCTCTGCACAGCTGCTCCTCATTAAGAAGTGACGTGGGTGTCTGTGAAAGGAGAATTGTTAGTCAGAGCAAATAAGGCCTACTGTTGTGAAACTTGAGCAAATGTTTGTGTAAAGTCTGTTTAAAAGTGTCAGTGAAGGAGAAGTGTTGTGCTAAGGAAGTGACTCACCTGTCTTTTCTGTGTCCTCTCCAGGGTGTTTGGACAAATACTTCACCAGGCGTCCAGACACCATTTATAGGTTCCGGGAGAGACCATGGAAAATGTGGGGGATTTGTGCACTTAGTATTTGTGAGGTTTTATGGTGTTTGGGTGTGTAGGTGTGTAGGTTTAAAAAAGTATAACATATTTATAAAAAGTAAGGGGGAAAAATTTATATATTTAATAAAATGTATGTTTGAGTTGGAAGTTGTGAGATGTTAAAGTCCATGTAGAGAATGGTTTAGTCCTTTTATCAGCTGTGCCTATTTAAGGCTGCAATTGTGTCTTGTTAAGGTTTTTTTTTATGCTGTTAGGCTTGTTGGTGTGCACCTGAATAAATCCACTGCTACTTCCACCTTCCTCTGCCGTCACTATCGTTTTTCACAGGTAATCCAGCCGCAAAGACCTCTGGTTGACACCCTCCTAGCCCTCTTCCTTTCACTCTGTCCTCTTCTCTCTTCCAACCGCTCCGTCTCCTGTCACTGCTGCTATACTACATACTAGTTGGAGCTTGGGAACCATCATAAGCTAGGCTATTTGTTTAACCAACGAGCTGATTATGGACAAAGCAGCAGAAATGCCACTTTCCATGTTACAACCTTGTGGTCATTGAACAAGTGGTGTGATAAATGACTTACTGGCTTTTACACATTGGAGTGCAGTGCAGTTTCCTCATCATGTGAGCCTGTCGTTCACTGAAACACAGAGCTGCCCAGAGGAGATGCCCGTAGCCACCATGCGGACCAAACCACTTTATGGAATTGGGAGGCTGGGATTGGGGGTCATGATCTTTTAATAAATTTAAAAATGCATTTCAAATTTATAATTTAAACGCCTTCAGTTGTACTATATGTAACATTACTATATTTTAATAAAAAAAAATATTTGTGTTTACAATGGCTGTTGGGGGGGAACTCTATATGAGGGGGGGGCACATTGCCTGTCATCGCCCAGCAGTAGTGCAAGGGTAAAGCACATAACCCATATCCAGAGGGCTCAATGCAGCCCATCTCGGGTTCGACTACCGAGGCATGCGGTGTAATTACAATGCTTTTCAGGCAAGCAATATAACAAAAATATAATACGCTTTATAGTAAAATTATATAGTGGTCACACCATTCCAGACAACAGCCAGGTAGACTGTACAAACATTGAAGCAGGTGGTGTGGAAGTGTGAAGTCTTCTTGGTAAGTAAATTGCAATTAGACTGAATTTATATAGTACTTTTCCAGTGATTCTGACCACTCACTTTACACTAGAGCCACATTCATCCAGTCGCACTCAAACACACACACACACACACACTCATAAATTGAGGTTAAGTGCCGTTCCCAGGGGCACATCACCTTGTGGCAGGAGGATGCTGGAATAAAACCCAGAACTTTTTGATTCCAAGACAACTACTCTTCCTACTGAGCCACAGTGTTGTTTTACCTGAGTTTTTACTTTTGATAGGACCTTTGTCAGTACAAATTGTGTGTTGGATTTGCAGATTATATTACTAAATTAAGTCAATGTCACCAAACTTTCTTCCTGTATGATTTCCCCCATAAGACCTAGCGGTGAAGTCAAATAAAAAAAAATGTTTTTGACCACAGCTGTGTGGTCTGAATTTAGAACACTATTTTAATTTCTCCTATCCATGACATTAGCCATACATTAACATGTTGGCAACAACATGTTAACATAAACCTAACTGTAGACTGACTTTTACAGTTTGAGTCTCAAATGTCAGATTAATGTTTTGACAGCTACCCAGTACTGAAGTTCAGTTAAACAATTATGAGTAAAACCGGGACTAATTAAGTATAGTAAAATTGAGACTCTCAGCTGCTTCCATTAACTGTTGCTAAGTTTTTCCACAACAAAAGCATGGCTTATTAATGCAATGTATTCTGGTGTCACCATTGATTTAAGAAAAGAAATGTAGTTGCCTCTGCATATCAGAAAAGCATGCTGATCAGAACTGGGACAACAATTACAATCTCTACTTGAATGCTGCCAGAATTTAAGTTTGTTGAATTACAATTTTTGTTACAGGCAGTAGATCTCTACTGTTGCAAATTACAGGCAGAATGGGCCTGCCACAGAGAGTTTTAAAAACCTTGGGTAAGGAATAGGTCTGTTAGGTGTCCAAGCTACTGCTGCTACTATCTTCCTCAACCACACTGGACAAATTGCCAAATAACTCACCATACTGTGCACTCACAGCTAGAGACTTAGCTTTTGCTACTTTCATCTTGGGTGGTCATTGCACTGATTGCACTGATATTTAGATTTGGGGTCATTATTTTCTCACTTTTTATTTGACTGCAAGCTTAACTTGAATCACTTCATTGTATTTTGACTCTGCAAAGTGCAAACTCAAAAAAAGCACTTTTAATTTTCTTTGTCCTGTAAATAACTGGTGTATTGGATGGTAGGTGAAATAATTACTTCAGCTTACAACCTTTTGGTCCCTAGGTTTGTTTTTGAGGGCTTAATTGTTTCTCTTTTCTTTTTTAAATGAAATTATCAGAATAAATGAATGAAATGTTAACTGTCTTTATACTTGTTTTGGTTGTTTTACACTTTGTTTTACAGATTTAAAAAATTTTAAAGTTTTAAAGGTTTATTGTCATATGACATACAATGGAGTTTCAGCAAACCTTCATTTAATAGAACACTGTACATTCACATTTAAAATTACTTTCCCTCCCTTCATTTCTTATTCTCATCACACACACTCATATACAAACCCATAGACACCTCAAAAATAGCAACAGTTAAGAACATGCAACGATGTATAAAAAACAGATTTAAAAACAGGTAAAAGGCTATCACCACAATATGAAAGGACTTGTCAGTTAAGACAATTCTAAAATGACTGTTGCATTCTGTTTATCTAGAGAAGCTAGCTACAGGAGTGGTGGGTGGGGCTATTGGGTAAAAACTGAGTCTAGAAGTGTGTGTCCTTATAGACGTGCAGCATCTGCCGGAGGGTAGTGTAATGGAAATTCTTGCAGTAAGCATTTCACAGTGTATAACCTTTTTTACTCCTCAGAACATCTGTGTTAGAGGAAGAAGCTGTAAAAGCCATTATCAGAAGTTTGATGGTTCAGACCCATCTTTAGGACAATGTCAGGAAGGGCAGTTAGGTCTGTTCCTAGATAACCTTGTCACTGTTGAACTGAAGAAGGGTTGGGGTCATGAACATGGACTCTTTGCAGTTGAGATAACATTGTCTTGTTCTGGTATAAATACTGTGTGAAAATAGCGTTCGGGGCTCTGTTCAACTGACTTGCTTGGTGACAGAGTCATTCAAACGCTGAATGCCTTTGAATAAAACTTATAAAGACAAAGTCCGGATTTTCTCTTGTTATGAGTCAACTTCTACCCACTTTGATAAGAAAATTCCACAACAATTTTAGCGTCACGAACAGGATCTGACGTGCCAGAGGAGACCGCAGGAGGGGACACGGACGCCTGGCCAGCCTGGAGACGTTGTCCTCAGTCCACCTCCATATTACGGTAGTGGAGTCCGGGTGTCCGCCTGCGGCTTCTGGCTGATTAGATCCGAACAATTTGTCGTCAAATATATCTGGGTGAGAAGTTGCTCTGTATGATATAATGTATATTATTATTTTTATTACACATTAACTATCATCTCCTAACTAATTAATTAGGTTCCAGAGTTGCGAGAGGGAGGATATCAGCTGAGGGCCCAGTTACCCTGCAAAAGGAATGGCAGGGAGGTTCTCATTGGTAACAATGGGATAAAGCAAAACACAGGGTTTTGCGGGTGGTTTTTAGCAATTTTCTACACCTCATAAAGGAGAAATGCCAGTGGGCAGACGTGCCGCTGAACAGGTAAAATAATGGTTCCGGAACCTTGAGGCATCAGGGGTGTCTCCTTCTTCATACTCTGATTTATAAAATAATGAAAGGAAAAAGTGGGGATGATTGTGTTAAATGTGCTTTAATTTGGAAGATAAGTTTGGTTTTTCACAGCGTGGAAGTTTGAGTGTAAATAAGTTAAATAGTTTAAAAAGTTTCAAGTAAAACAGTTGATGGAAAAATAAAAAAAAACATAAGAAAAGATTAAAAAGCACAGAGTGCATCAATTAAGGGGTTAAAGAGTTAAAACCTTCCTGAAGGAAGTTTTGTTTGTCTTAAATATTGCGATCAGTCAGAAAAGAAGGTAAAAGTGAAAAGGGACATTAGAGATGCGAAAAGAAAGTTGTTTTAGAAAGGAGTATAATGCATGTTGTGGAAGGAAGTGACAGGCAGGGGGACAACTGACTGACTGACTGATAATATTTCTTTGTACAAAATCTGAACCTATACTAAACTTTTTCTTCTGCCTCTCTCACACACAAATACACACATATATGGGATTTGAGTTCAACATCTGCATTTTTGAGTCTGGATTTTAGAAACCTGCCCTTCTCCATGGCTACTCCACCAGAGACGCTTCTCCAGCACGAACTGAAAGAGAGAGATCTGCCTTCCTGCTTGTTGAATATCGCAGTGTGACTTTCTACAAGAAAAAAAAAAACGAAACTCAGAAGAAGTCTGGACCCTCTGAGATGGACAACGATCCATGCTGTTTGCAAGAGCCAGAAGAGTGATACACTGGATTTATATTGAAAGCATCGTATGCGGGCAGAAGAGAAACCGGAGCAAAGTTTATTCTTTCTCCCTCCTGAAGAAGTTAAAGTGGACAAAGAATGATTGAATGTCTCACCAACAGACCTGGGAAGGGCCTGGTTGTTTTTTTGGACTGATAGAGGACTGTGTGCCATGACAGTCTGACTCTGGAGCGATTTAGAAACTGATGGGGGTAACGTACAAACACACACATTTGCATAAATCTTTTCCTATTTTCTGCAATGAAGAACGCTTATTAACCGCTGCTCATGTGATGCTTGCTTGACGTTGACAGATATAGCGGGTTAAAATATTATTTTAGGGTTAGAAAAGTATCTTTAAAAGGGTGATAACTTAACTCATTTGATACTTTCCAGTTAATTCTTTTAGAGAAACAAGTTCGCTTTTGTCGTGGAATATTCAGGGTCAATTATTATAGTTATTAAAAGTTATTAAAAGCAGAGGAAGTTACAACATCTCCAAAACTCAGCAGTAACCAAGTGTTTCTATGTTATTCTCAGGACAGATCTCATGAAGGAGCATTTTTATAAAACCCAGCGCATGCGTAAAACCTGATGGGTTTCTCCTTCAGGTATTATTTTCTGTTGTCAGAGTTTGTATCCCATAAATCTAATGGTTAGAGACCTCATTAAAACAGGCTTAGTTTTACTGCAGATGGTCTTCATACAGTCTCTGACACAGTACTTACAGTTTGGTGCAGTTTTTGTCCGCAAGTGCTAACTGACGCTTATGGAAGGTACAAATTCATTGTTTTTCACAGCAGCTGCTGGGAAGAGGTTATATTAGGTTTTTTCTTCCCTCTTCTGATTCATGCAGCGTGTTGATTTACACTGTACCTTATATCAAGTCCTGACAAAAACTATGAAAGGCTTCGTTCTGCAGTTTCCTTTTTTCTCCCTTTGGAGAAGGAAAGGACACCTAATCAGTTCTGTGCTGCACAGAAATATTAAAACACTTGTTTTCTAAGATATCACCAGCTAAAAACTTTTAAAACTTTTGAGAGTAATTGGTTTTGTTAAACACATTTTCCTTGGTAAAACAAACCTTTAAAATGAGAATGAAAAATGGGGTTATTTAGAAAGAATCTGATTGGACAGTGGTACCACACACAAAAATTAAACTAATCTCATGTTTCCTAAAAGACTCTGCATGAAAAGGCCTTCAGAACCGTGGAGTTATTTTCCACCACAGTAACAAGTTTTTTAAGCATGCTTTTTCTTTATTTTAAAACAGATCTGGTTTTTGTTTTGTTTTTGGCTTTTTAGCATAATGTTTGTCTGAAGCTTCTTATGAACTGGGTTAGAAGCAAATATGATCTGAGGTAAATTAGGAGCTGTGAACTAATAATTTTAAATCTGATTATTGTCCAAGCAGAAACAATATATTTAGCCAATCCTTCAATCTCTGCAGAAAGTTAACACCATTGTTCAATGCAGTAGTACTCAACTTGTGGTTCCTGGACTCCTGAAGCCCGTAAGCCATAGATTTTGGGTCCATAAAATTATAATATTTAATTAAAGGTAGACCGATTAACTATTAAAATAGATCTAAGCCAATGATGGGTTCCAGTCATTTGGTGGCTTTGAAATGCAATAATACTAAAAATTTCTACTTTGGGGAACACAGATTGGGGTTGAAGAGTTTAGTTTTGGAACCAAGGTTAGGATTTTTATAACGGAATCAAGACAAGTAAAATCCTTTATTTTAGGAAAAGAAAAGAAATAAAGGCCCTCTTAACAGTAAGAGGATGGTCGGCTCAAACTCAAGTCTCCTTGTTTGATTTCTTGGGGTTTAAAGATTAAACGAATACATAGGAATACAAAGGTACACAAGGTGATTTCAGATTATTAAGAGATAACATATTGGAACATTTATCAGCATTTGGATTGTAAAAGAGGGGTTCTAGTAATAAGTTCTCCCCAACTCTCAAAATTTAAATAGCCCAAATTAAAGAAAATGAGAAAAAGTCCAGTTTGGAGACAAGCTTCTTATCTTAATTTCTGATTAAGTCAAACACTGCAGTTTTTGTTTAGTTTGGGTATAACATGAAAATGTCAACGCTGACTTTTCTAATTTCCCCTCGGGGATCAATAAAGTATCTTTGAATTTGAATTGAATTAAATTAAAAATACTTCTTTGCATTTAACTTGAAATTCTGCAATGCAGCTGCGATCAAATTGAGTCAAACAAAAAGTGAATTATAACAATAACTCTCAGGATTGTAGTTATTATTACAGAGTTACAGTACAAAGAATTAGCAAAAGGTTTCAGCATCAGTAAATTTGGATTCATATAAGAGAAAACTGTTGCTGTGCTTCTAAATACTTTGAGATATCTTTGGACTATGTGCACTCATTTTTAAAAAGGATCCTGACGATTGTCATAACAAAATTGATCAATTATAGCATTAAAAGATATGGCTGAGAAAACATATTCTGAAAAGAGATTGTTAAAAATGTCTTTGAATTCTTGAAGCTTCAAATTTGGCCATTTGTCTGTCTTTGATGTTTTGTCTTTGTTTTGTTGGAATGAATGTTTGATCATATATTGCATGAAATAATAATTCATGTTTAGAATAATGTTTCTAAATCCCAGATTGATTAAACTTTGAGTTTTCTGGAGAGTTAAGAAGCAGCTGGTTTCTGAGGTAGGTGCATGTTAACAGTTTTGCAGTTTAAGTTACCCTAATGTGGGATGGGATGAAGAAACTGTGGGTCCGCCCATAGGCTGTCAATCAAAGGTTAGTTCTGCCTGACTCCGCCCACCTACCAGGTTGGTTCATTCCTTTGTTGTCATGGTGACGCTCAGCACCTCCCTTCCTGAGTTTTAACACTGTTTAAGAGACAATAGAATCAAAATGCTTGTAGTGATTGTTGCCTTAAAAACATGGTTTTTTTTTTTGTATAATGATTAAGGATGTAGCATGACTTTTAGATTTATGTGTTTTATTATTAAAAGGTTAATGAAATAGTTTAAACTAGTTTGAAGAATTAGTTTTGCATGCAGAATCATTGGTGATTTATTAGATTGAAAGTTTCCCTGGTACCATTAAGCTAGCTGACAATTCAAGATATGCAAAAGTAAGGAATATATTTTTGATAAAGAATCAGAGTCATGACTTTATACTTGGTGGGAATTATTTATTAAATTCAAATTTGTAGGGTTTATGCATCTGAATTACATTAGATGTCCATTAATCTAATACTCATCTTTGTACAAGACAAATCAGGATGATATGTGACTAATTTCTAAGTGAGACATTGATGAACTGAATAATTACAGTTTGTGTTTTGTTGTTAATGGAACTGAGTTACAGTTAAAAACATCTGGATTTTCTTTATGTTGCTTTCGTTAAATTCATAGTGACACATAGTTATGTCAGAATAAAGTAACATGGGGTTCCAAACGTTGTATCACTCATGGGAAAAAGGGTAGCTCATACCTCCAGTGAGGACTTAGTGACAATGCGAGAGAGACGTTGTACTTTGTTTATATAAATGGTGCATAGCTCCCTAAGACCACATTATGAAAACCTCTCTGAAATTATGGTGTTGATTCTTTTGTGAAATTTTACATCTCCACAGATTAGACCATTTTTGAAATTCTTTTTGGGTATTCTGAAACTATGAAATATTGACCTGTAATCAGACCTTCCACAAACATCATGTCACATTTTTAATATTCAGAATATTTAGCTGATGGTCACTGCTAGTATATCAGGTGAAGTCAGAAGATCAATTCTTTTGATTTTGTTGGATGTTTTGATGAAGTTCATGTAGTTAAGCACTTAGGTTTGAGAATGGGACTTTGAATTGAAAATTAGCCAAGTGTTGTGAAGGCTCTACCTATTGTTCTCACTTATATGAGATTGAGACAAAGGACACAGGCAAATCTCAGCCCTTTTGAAGTGCTGTGTGGCAGGTCTCCTAATTTGGACATGGGGATATTGCCAGGATCTTTTTCTTCCACATCTTTGTGTGAAGATAGGATGTTGTTTTACTGTCAAAACCTGTCCACTGTGTTTTCTCAAGTTTCACAGATGGTGAAGGCTGCATTACCAGAAACAGCCACTTCCACCCTCCAGTCCTTTATTCCTGGCGACTGGATTCTGGTCAGAGAATTTAGGAGAAAACACAGGAAGTCCAGGCGCTGGAATGGCCCATATCAGATCCTACTAGACACCCAGGAAAGCTGCAGGAAAGCTCCAGCTCCTCCAGCATCATCTGGCTTCCAGGACAAGTCATCTTCCAACTGGATCATCCACGGCTGAAAGGTGTGAGGACAGCGGACCACCACAAGACAAAGAACTGTAAGCTGATCACTGGCGAGTGATTGAAGAGGTGGTTGAAGAACACTGTTCTTACAAGGGCACAATAATCCCTTGGGCAGTGCAACGTTATTTCAGAATCTACTTAAGGCCATCGCATTGCCTGAAAGTTAGAAATCATAAGGTCATTTGCCTCACTGCACACACACCACAGTGAGAGATTCTTTCCTCCCACTTTGACAGCAAGACTGACTCTGAGGAGGAAATCTCGGATGCTTTTATCTAACTTTTATGTTTATTGCTTGATATTTAGCATTATGGTATTATTACAAATTTGAATGTGTTCATTTCCACCGTTGCTTAGTTGGACTATGGAAGCCTAACTTCCAGCAGGTTAGAGTTCCTGTTTCTAAATATATTTCTAGAGGAGCTTCCTATGACCGCCCACCTGTACCAGACTGGTGACAGGCAGCTTGAAGCGCAGAAGCCACTCAGGAGAGGCAGCAGGATTTTTTTTTTTTTTTAAGTTGTTTATAATTTGTTTTCTTTGAGAAAAAACTGTTTGCTTTCAGTACCAGAAGAAAGGACATTCCACTTCAAGGTCACGATGCAGTTAAATGGAAGGTGGTCTGTTCTGATGCTAATGATTGGTATTGCAAGTATTTTTATAACTCTTGTGCTCATTTTGGGAAAGGTACAGCAAAGACAATGTGTGGTTAATCTGACTAATAATACTCATCAGCGGATTCGAAGAGAGATTCATCACTTTTCTGACTACTATGATCATACTGATAATGTTTGGTGGCAACTGATGCATCAAAACTGTGAGGAATTATACTGTACGGGAAAGCAGAAATGCTTGTAGATTTTCTAGTGAGATTAATTTAACATGTGCGTCTACAGGAACTCTTTATAGAATTCGGGGTATTAGAAATCCAATTAAAGGTGCAGATATTTGTATTACACAGGAGGAAAGTACACCTTATTTCCTTGGGAAGACAGTAGGTTGCGAACCTATTATATCTGTTTTATGTGCTTTAATCAACAGACATAAATTTGAGTCTTGTCCTATCAGAACTGATCCTTATACTATTTCAGAATCTTTGGCTCCAGATCCTTTTGTGTTAACTTTTAATCTTATGGCTTTATCTGAGGAAGGTTTCACTGTTCTAACTACGGAGCAGCAGGCTATAAGAACTATGAGTTTGCAAACTAGAATGGCTTTGGATTATCTGTTAGCTGAGAGGGGTGATGGTTTTGAAGAATTTTCCTTTAGTTGTGATTATCTGGTAATCAGAAGAAAGGAGTGTAATGGAAATTCTTGCAGTAAGCATTTCACAGTGTATAACCTTTTTTACTCCTCAGAACATCTGTGTTAGAGGAAGAAGCTGTAAAAGCCATTATCAGAAGTTTGATGGTTCAGACCCATCTTTAGGACAATGTCAGGAAGGGCAGTTAGGTCTGTTCCTAGATAACCTTGTCACTGTTGAACTGAAGAAGGGTTGGGGTCATGAACATGGACTCTTTGCAGTTGAGATAACACTGTCTTGTTCTGGTATAAATACTGTGTGAAAATAGCGTTCGGGGCTCTGTTCAACTGACTTGCTTGGTGACAGAGTCATTCAAACGCTGAATGCCTTTGAATAAAACTTATAAAGACAAAGTCCGGATTTTCTCTTGTTATGAGTCAACTTCTACCCACTTTGATAAGAAAATTCCACAACAGTAGCAAGGTGAACAATTAGTGAAATGGGTGTGTAAAGTCTTTCACAATGTTGCAGGCCCTATTGCGACATCAAGACTGGTAAATGTGCTTCAGTAGGGGTTAAAGGGAGACCAATGATATCCTGATAAGTTTTAACCACCATCCGAAGAGCCGCTCTGTCAGCTGCTGAACATATAGTGGATAGATGGGCCTTCCCCAGTATAGATTTTGATGGGCTTTTTAATAAAAGTATCTGGGTTCATACTAGGGCTGGGCGATATGGCTTAAAAATAAAATCTCCAATTTTTTTATACCAAATCCGATTAATCGATTTAGGATATTTTGACGATTTTTGACGCGAACCCCATCTAGTTGGGGACTCTGTTATTAGTGGATGCAGGGGTAGACCAAGCTCAGCCTGTACTTCACTCAGTTCTCTTTGTTTTTTCCAACTGTAAGAAAAGGCAGCAGTAGCCTTTTTACAATCCCCTATGGCACGTTCAATCTGTGGGTCCTTCACACCATTCTCTGTATAATAATGAAAACACAAATGCATCAGGTTTACTGTTATAATAAGCTACAATTAACTTACTGGTCAATTTTTACTTTTTTCTCTGATATTATTTTACAGATGTAGGGACAGACACACACATACTCACATGGTACATGTACATACCATCATGATAAATCATGATGGCATGTACATACATTTTGTATAAATATGTATTATTTGATGAAAATACATTAATTGCTTATGTATTAAATGTACTGTGTATTTTCTGCGGGAAAATGGCCATGAATGCATGTCAAATGACCCGATGTCTTTCAGAGCTTTAATAATGTTGGTGCCGCTGTCTGTTGTCATACAGATGAGTCGATCTTCGGAAAGGTTCCAGGAGTTCAGAACGTCTTTTAATCCCTCGGCATTGACCTGACTTTTGTGATCATCGGGAAAGTAAGCTGTTTGCAGGCAGACACTTCGTAGAGCCCAGTCATCGTCGACAAAATGCGCAGTCAAACTCATATATGGCTCCATTGTCCGACTGGACCACAAGTCTGTTGTGGCAGAGTAAAAACTTACAGCCACCAGCTCTGTTGCAATCTTTTCACGTGTGCAGTTGTACAGGTGGGGCAAGGCAACTTCAGCAAAATATTTCCGGCTAGGTAGTACATACCTTGCGTCTAAAGTTTTCAGCAGGTGAATGAAGCCAGACTTTTCCACTGTATAAATAGGCACAGTATCTTTGGCAATAAACAACGCGACAGCATCCGTGATTGCTTTCCATCAGGGCCCAGTCTTTTTGTAGGGAACACTGTATGAAAATGATTCCCCTAAGGTGGGTTGTCTCTTGGCAGGGATTTCTGGTCTGTTGTTGTCCTGAGCTTCTACTTCTGTTTCAAGTGTTGAAATAAATTTGTAGTGCTTCCACCTTTAGTAGCAACAGGCTTTAAACAGATTTTACAATGTGCTGTGTGTTGCTCCAAGTCCGTGGTCGCGAAACCGAACCAGTTCCATATAATTGATGAAGTCGTGCCTTTTTTGGGAACAAGGTCTTCCTTGCTAGATGCCATTTTCGGTGTTTCTGCGAGAGACAGGTCTACTGATGTCACTCAGCTACAGAGGCCCGAGGAGTTCACTGGCGCGACAGAAAAAAAGTCAGATTTCCCAAAAATTAAATCTTCATTAATTGCAAATTCGAATTAATCGATAAAATCGATTTATCGCCCAGCCCTAGTTCATACCATTTAAGGTGTTTATTGATGTTAATCCCCTGAAACCTAAAACTAGGCACTTCATCCCTATTTCTAATAGTTGGAGCTCCTCTCTGTGATGTCTGAAATCAATAATGATTTCCTTTGTTCTTTCAAGTTCAGAGCGAGGTTGTTATGGCTCCACCACTCTGAGAGTCCATGTACTTCATCTTTGTAGGCCACTTTACCCCCATTTGACATGAATCCCACCATGTTTGTATCGTCCGCAAACTTTATTATCATATTTGGCGGGTGGAGAAGCACACAGTCATGAGTGTAAAGGGCATAGAGGAGGGGACTGAGCACACAACCCTGTGGTGCCCCCTTGCTGATCTTCAGGGTTGTTGAGGAGTGGGTTCCAAGTCTCACAGTCTGTATGCTTTCACTGAGAAAGTCCAGTATCTCCTGACACAAATGACTGTTGAAGCCAAAGTCCTTCATTTTTGTGACTAGCTTGCTTGAAATGGAACAAAACTGAGCTGTAATCCACAAAAAGCATCTTGGCATATGTTTTGTTTTTCTCTACATGTGCATTAATCATTTTTCAGGACCAGCTTGACTTCTTCTGACTGCAGGATAAGTGGTTGGTCATCAGGGTTTCGCTTGACATGTCTCGAGATGTTTCCATTTGGACTTCTCTTGAATAAGGCAAACGCAGTTAAGCTCTTAAGCCAGCATTGAGTTTGCAGATGTTGATGGACCTCTGCTGCCCCTGAAGCTTGTTAAATGCAGTATTCCCTGTCATGTGCTTCCTGTTTCTCTGGATGTGAAGCAATCTTCAAATTCTTATTTTGTAGGACATGTTAGATTTCTTTAAGCCCTGCTTGTTTCTGGCAGCATTGGAAAATTCCTTGTTGCCAGATTTGTAGTCAAATCAAGTTAATTTATATAGCGCTTTTCAGCAACAAGGCACTCAAGGTGCTGTACATAAGGAAAAACATTACAATGATACAGAAAATCAAACAGAGGTAATAAAAAAAAAAAGAGAATAGAATGATTGATAAGAAAACAAAAGGAAAATTGGACTGACAACTTAACTAATAATGTTTAGATAACACATTCAAAGGCCACTCTAAACAAGTTTTGAATCTTGGTTTAAAGCAACTTAGGGTTTTGGCAGTTTTACAGTTTTCTGTGAGTTTATTCCAGATTAGTGGAGCACAAGAACTAAAAGCTGCTTCTCCATGTTTGGTTCTGGAACTTGGTATGCAGAGTAGATTTGAGCCAGAAGACCTGAGAGGTCTGGGTGGTTGATACACTGACACCAAGTCTGTAATTTATTTTGGTGCTAAGCCATTCATTGATTTATAGACTAACAGAAGTATTTTAAAGTCTATTCTCTGAGCTACAGGGAGCCAGTGTAAGGACTTTAGAAACGGGGTGATGTGCTCCACTTTTTTAGTTCTAGTGAGGACGCGGGCAACAGCGTTCTAGATCAACTGCAGCTGTTTGATCGACTTTTTAGGCAGACCTGTGAAGACACCGTTGCAGTAATCAATTCTACTAAAGATGAACGCATGAATTAGTTTTTCAAGGTCCTGCTGAGACATTAGTCCTTTAATCCTGGAGATGTTCTTTAAGTGATAGAAGGCCGACCTTGTTACTGTCTTCATGTGTCTCTGAAGGTTCAGGTCTGGGTCCATCACTACACCCAGGTTTCGAGCCTGACTGGTGGTTTCTAGCTGTATTAACTGAAGCTGTGCACTATATTTTAAACGATCTTCCTATGGTCCAAAGATTTTTACTTCAGTTTTTTTTTTATTCAGCTGAAGAACATTTTGGCACATCCAACCATTGATTTCTTCTAAGCATTTACCCAGCGCTTGAATGGGTTCATAGTCACCTGGTGACATCGTAACGCATAGCTGTGCGTCGTCTGCATAGTTATAACTTACGTTGTTGTTTATTAAAATCTGAGTTAGGGGGAGCATGTAGATATTGAATAGGAGGGGCCCTAAGATGGATCCTTGGGGAACGCCACATGTGATATTTGTGGTGTCCGATGTAAAGTTACCTACTGACACAAAAAAGTCCCTGTCCTTCAAGTAGGATTTATACTAATTGAGTGCTGTACCAGAGTGAACGGGGTGTGTAAAGTAGGCCATGTTCTGCTCCTTCAGATCATGCTGGTCCTCCCTCTAAAGTTCTGAAATTCTTGTTCTGAAGTCCAAGGTCATCATTTCTCCCTGATGGCTGCCAACATGTTACCCTGTCTCTGCCTCTTTATGGTTCTCTTCAGTGTTGGCACCTCTCTGTGTCTGACACACTTTGATATTCCCCTTCAGTAATTTTCAATTTAGATTGTTAAAATCAGCTTGTTCTTATAGACAGTAGGGGAGTACATCTTAAAAGCTGCTGTGAAAGCACAGTGACAGTTGTCTGTGAAGCATTTTTGTTTGACCCAGTGTCAAGAGCCAGGTTGTTCCCATAGAGGCTGACAAAACATTAGGCTTGCATCACCCTTCTAATATGACACATTTTGATATGGTTCTCTCTTAGGCCTCTCTTTAGGTCCACAGAAAGCTTTCTTAGAAAAGACACAGCAAAGTTTGATGTCGAGGATGAAGGTTTTGATGATTCTTTCCAGAAAAAAGGAGTCACACGTCTGAGGCTATATTGGGATAGGGGTGTTCAAAGATAAGCTCGGAAACATCCAGATTTCAGTGCTGTTATGAGTTGCCAAAGTCCTCAAATGTATTCCTTTATGTTCAACTCTATGAAACATGTCTTGTAATGTTTGTGCAGAGATAAAGTCATGTTAACTGATTGAGTTATTTTGTAGACCCACTTTTCTCCATTTATAAATGCTTTGTTTCATTCCAAACAAACATTCTATCAACATTGCAAGTTTAGTCTCCACAGCATTACTGCAATTTTGCCCTTATATAGTATGCAGCAATAAGCATCATGCTCATTGAATGTGCACTGTCAGCCACATTTTCAAACAAAATCTAAATATAACCATAAGTCAAACATTTTTGTCTAGTCAGTGCAATGTAATGCATACAGAAAAGGATAAAATATTATTCACCTAAAGTAGTATATCTATGTATCAATGTGTTTATGTGGCTAGTCATCTTGCAGTTTGGAAAGTTATGGTTCAATTTCACCTTTTTCCCCTGCCATATGTCAATGTAGCTCTGTGTGGGGTGATAAACGCTAAGTTGCCTACAGATCTATGTTTTGTCTGTGTATGAATTTATGCATTTGTAGGTGGGACTAAATGAATGTGACTCAAATGTTTTGATTGCAAAACACTTGAGTCACATGTATTGCAAAAATGCAGTATAAGCTCAGTTCAATTGTATTTTGTAATTTAAAATTTTCACTAATCACTAAAAAAAAGCAATCAATTAAAAGCAGTATTACTCCTAAAAAAAACATACTCGTCGTGGTAATGTTTGTGACATTCAAAAATGAGGTGCTAAACTGGGTTACTGTTATAGATTCAGGTTATTCTGAATCACTCACTAAAGTGAACCAATTCTCTTGAGTCACTTGGGTCAGTCCTGCTGCCCCCTCCACAAAATAAATTGCCACTGTGGATTCAGAAGGTATTTAAACTATCCACTCAGTGAAAGAGATAGATTAAACAAATTTTTTCACCAGCAAATCAGCATATTGTATACTTACTTGTGGCATCCAAAACATAGATAATCTGGGTTGTAAATGTAAATATGACTGAAGACCTCTACAAGTGGCTAGCTACAAGCAACATGTCTGTGTTATTGAACAATTTTTTAAACAACAAAAGCAATCTTCCTCATGTAAAGCTGTATAAAAAATATTGCCCCTCCATATTAACGTCATGACCGATTCCTGGGCCAAACTGTGAATACTGAACATGACTAGGACTGGATTGCACTAACTACTTAGCAGTAAAAAAATGTTACATTAAGTCAACAAATTTACTCTTTAGTGTGAACACTACCCCTTGACATTAACATAATGCTAGAGCATCATTTCACCGTCATACCATTTCATATTTCATCCTGTGGAAGAGGTTTATTGAAATCTGGTATAGATTCTCGTGATGCAGGACATGAAAATCCTAAGTGCTTAAGTAGAGGGCAACTGGACTTTTCTAGTTTCTTGATGGCGTTTTGCCTCTCATCCAAAAGACTTCCTGACTTCTGAGCATGGCTGGAAGTAACAGGGTTATAAAGTTGTAGTCAGAACAATCACACTGATATGGCCAAAAAAGTCCCTAATGGGGCAAGGGCACATATGCCTCTTTTCCACTACTCCCTACTCAGAGCGGTTCACTACAAGTCAATTTTCTTCCTTGGCTTTTCCATTAGTAACAGTCAGAAAACTATCAGTCACCAATAGGTTAGGGGGTGACGTCACTAGTTTCTGCATATTTCACTAACTAATATTTTCAGCTGTTAAATAGTTTTACGCTGGGCTTATTGTGTATATGAGCACTATTATAGCAAGCTAGCTGGCATCCTTAACTTACCCTCACACGTCCTCTAGTTTATATTTTCTGTTTGATAAAGCATGTCTTCCCTCTCTCTCTTGTACTGATCCACAGTGCTTCGGGCCTCACTGCCCAGAGCCTTCTCCGGCTCTCTTCTTTTATTCTGAGTCTGACAACAGCCATAAACTGAACAGCAGTCTATGCTGTTGTTGTGTTTTTTGCCTCTAAATCTCATCACTTCAAACCGTGGGGCCGCCTTGCTTTTAACTCTCCCGCCCCTATTGAGATGGTACTCAATTATAATGGAAAATGAATCAAACCGAATTAAAATGACCCGACCCAACCTGACCTGAATGGATTAGGTACTAATGGAAAAGGGGCAATAGGTCAATGGCGATCCATACACGTCTATATCATTGCCATATAAGTTGTTTTGGTCACATGTCCCTATGTTTTCAGTCTTATGGAAATTGAACAAGTGGGTCCAAAAAGAAACAAATTTAGATCAAAGGATCTCAAATTAGTTTGGCATGTTTCTGTGTGTTGGTGATGCTTTCAGCAACGGACGTATAAAAGCATTATATTAAAAAATCGCAAAACTCAATAAGTTGAGTTAAAGTCCTGTTAAATATTTGTTTTAAATTATCTTTCATTGTAGTTCTATTTATATGCACTGCATTTACTCATTGGCACTCCTGCTAAACTAGACCAACGACAATAATGGTTAAACATGCTGGGTAAGACATTGCAACTTACAGAACTGGTTTTTGTGACATTACGACTATAAATAAAATATTTGCAAAACAAGTCTAATGTTTCTCTGTCTAGTTTCTTGCAACTTTCCGCGTTAGCTTGCAAACTCATTTATTTGCTCCCCGTAGCTATGACTAAGCTCATTCAATGAAAAGAAGAGACAAGGGGGACAATGACGACCCAGTCTGATTTTCTTTCATCTCTTACTGGAAGTCTAGCAAGCCGATACTAGCTGGTTAACTTGGTTATACAGGTCCTTCTCAAAATATTAGCATATTGTGATAAAGTTCATTATTTTCCATAATGTAATGATAAAAATTTTACATTCATATATTTTAGATTCATTGCACACTAACTGAAATATTTCAGGTCTTTTATTGTCTTAATACGGATGATTGTGGCATACAGCTCATGAAAACCCAAAATTCCTATCTCACAAAATTAGCATATCATTAAAAGGGTCTCTAAACGAGCTATGAACCTAATCATCTGAATCAACGAGTTAACTCTAAACACCTGCAAAAGATTCCTGAGGCCTTTAAAACTCCCAGCCTGGTTCATCACTCAAAACCCCAATCATGGGTAAGACTGCCGACCTGACTGCTGTCCAGAAGGCCACTATTGACACCTTCAAGCAAGAGGGTAAGACACAGAAAGAAATTTCTGAACGACTAGGCTGTTCCCAGAGTGCTGTATCAAGGCACCTCAGTGGGAAGTCTGTGGGAAGGAAAAAGTGTGGCAGAAAACGCTGCACAACGAGAAGAGGTGACCGGACCCTGAGGAACATTGTGGAGAAGGGCCAATTCCAGACCTTGGGGGACCTGCGGAAGCAGTGGACTGAGTCTGAAGTAGAAACATCCACAGCCACCATGCACAGGCGTGTGCAGGAAATGGGCTACAGGTGCCGCATTCCCCAGGTCAAGCCACTTTTGTACCAGAAACAGCGGCAGAAGCGCCTGACCTGGGCTACAGAGAAGCAGCACTGGACTGTTGCTCAGTGGTCCAAAGGAATTTTTTCGGATGAAAGCCAATTCTGCATGCCATTCGGAAATCAAGGTGCCAGAGTCTGGAGGAAGACTGGGGAAAAGGAAATGCCAAAATGCCAGAAGTCCAGTGTCAAGTACCCACAGTCAGTGATGGTCTGGGGTGCCGTGTCAGCTGTTGGTGTTGGTCCACTGTGTTTTATCAAGGGCAGGGTCAATGCAGCTAGCTATCAGGAGATTTTGGAGCACTTCATGCTTCCATCTGCTGAAAAGCTTTATGGAGATGAAGATTTCATTTTTCAGCACGACCTGGCACCTGCTCACAGTGCCAAAACCACTGTTAAATGGTTTACTGACCATGGTATCACTGTGCTCAATTGGCCTGCCAACTCTCCTGACCTGAACCCCATAGAGAATCTGTGGGATATTGTGAAGAGAACGTTGAGAGACTCAAGACCCAACACTCTGGATGAGCTAAAGGCCGCTATCGAAGCATCCTGGGCCTCCATAAGACCTCAGCAGTGCCACAGGCTGATTGCCTCCATGCCACGCCGCCGCATTGAAGCAGTCATTTCTGCAAAAGGATTCCCGACCAAGTATTGAGAGCATAACTGTACATGATTATTTGAAGGTTGACGTTTTTTGTATTAAAAACACTTTTCTTTTATTGGTCGGATTAAATATGCTAATTTTGTGAGATAGGAATTTTGGGTTTTCATGAGCTGTATGCCAAAATCATCCGTATTAAGACAATAAAAGACCTGAAATATTTCAGTTAGTGTGCAATGAATCTAAAATATATGAATGTTAAATTTTTATCATTACATTATGGAAAATAATGAACTTTATCACAATATGCTAATATTTTGAGAAGAACCTGTATGATCATCCAGGGGCATGCAGGGGCAGTTGATTACATAGTTTCAGAGCTGCGACTGCAAAGATCTAGTCTTTTGTGTCTTCATTAAACAATCAGGTCAAGTGAAGGGCAAGCGATGTCGTAGCATGAATGCAATGAATGTAGTAATGTAGTATGAATGTAATATGCAGCATTTTTTTTTTTTAAAGCTGCTGATCTTTGTAGTATGAGGAACACAAGTACCACCATCCAGCTGGAACATCTCAGTCTCCTTCTATAATTTATTTTCAATTAATTCAACTGTTGTTATTGCTAAGCAATTTTCAGCAGGTACTGTAACATGAAAAAAGTACTAAATTTGAGGCAAAAGATAAGACTGCAGGTCTTACGTCTAGTAGAGGCACATTTACCCACTTCTGCCTCTGGAACCAGACCTTAAGTTCACATAATTCAAAAGTAAGGCTTTGTCAAAGAATAGAGACGCATTGCTCAAAAGATGGAAGAAATGCTGCTGCTGAACTAAATGTTCTGCAATTCTTGTCTGCATGCTCTGTGGTGAGTGTCAATAACAACAGCTGAAGCAGCATTCTGTATGCATTAAGTTGAGCAAATGAGACTGAGGGTTCATCTGTAAGTAAAAAAAAAATCCTCCTAAAGAAAAATAATATATATGTGTGTGTTAACGCCAAACATGCAATCTTTTAAAAACCCCAAAATAAAATTCAAGCCCCTACAAATTGACAAAATGAAGAACATTTTGCTGTTCCTTTTTTCACTAAGGCCAAAGCTGCAAGAGCACAACTGACAGCTCTATAAATCTATCCCAATTTAAGAGCTGGATCATCTGAACACTGGTCAGGAGATACAATACATCAGTTGGAGGGCAGAGAAAGGCAGAGCTGAAACAAACAGGCTCTCTCTCTGCTGCTGCAGCTGCTTAGGTCCATGTGAGTTAAGGCTCAGTGACATTACTCATGTAATCCATTTCTGCTGTGCAAATAGGCAATAACATTACACACCTGAGCACCAGCTTGTAAAAATGAAATCAAAAAGCAGTTTGACTTCAAATCATATTTGCTATGATATTTCATTTATTTTACACACTTTAAGAAAGCTGTTAATCTGTAACAAAAAGTGTGAAACAAATCAAAATTGGGGCTGTATGCTGGAAAGTAATCTGATTTAAATTCCCATCCACATAATTATATAATCATACCTACGCCAATGTCAAGGTATACCTTAAGACCTTACCATTTCAGAATCGCTAACATTTTTATCAAATTGTTCCTTAAAATCCTTTTAAGAGATACAAGAGAAAATTCAGAAACTACCAGAGTTTTCTTCACCTCTGAAGAGCATAAAGCAGGGGTCTGCAACTCCAGTTCTCGAGAACCACTGTCCTGTAAATTGTGGATGCATCACTGTTCCAACACAACATAATTACGTAAATGATTAATGGCCTTTGCAAAACCTGCTGACATGCCTTGGAGGTAATTCACCCTTTTGATTCGGGTGTGTTGGAGCAGGGATGCGTCCACAAGTTACAGGACAGTGGCACTCAAGGACTTGAGTTGCAGAACCCAGGCATAGAGTAAGACAGCACTGCCCACACCCCGCCTGCACAGTGCTGGTAAGCTGCATAAAAGAACTCTCCTGCACTTTTGCCTTTCTTACAAGAAAGACAAATCGGGCTGTTTAGAAATATATCCAATCATAATGAAAGGAGATGAAACAAAAGGAGTGCCATCAATCACTTATTACTCAAGGTCTGAGTGTAAGCTGACTATCCGACCAGATAGCTTGACTAATTAACCAGCAAATATCGGCCGTCTATATCAGTGTCCCTCTATAAAGAGTGGATAAGCAAAACTTAATAATTGAAGCAATGCAATACTTTTTTGTGTGTTTTAACAATTAGATCATGGAAACAAATCTTACTTTAGAGTTTTTGTTTAAACACTGAAACTGTGATATTTTTAGTCATACTGTGAGACTCTCATACTGGCCCATGCCTAGTCATAATAAAATGTAATAGTATTTAATAATTAACATAAATGATACCTTAAAATCAAGGACAAAGTCTCGAAATTCTAAGTTTTCTCATCCTGCAATAATGTTTTCAGCAGTTGTCAAAAAACTGGACCTGTTCAGATGGAGAATTTTCACAGGGTAAACTACAAATAAACACTAATTTGCAGATTGGAGTGAATTATAGAAACAATTTCACTGATTCCTAAAATACACTAAAATTACTTAAGCAAAGGACTATATAGCAGCATGATGAGAAGGTCCTGGGTTTGAATCTCAGGTCTTTCTGCATATACTGTAGTTTTGTGAGGAAATGCTCTTGGTCTGGATCCCAGAACGCAGACAGGCAGGAAGTAGCGTGGTGTGGTGAGTAGAAAATGACTTAATTTACAAAAGAAAACTCACCACAGGCAGGTGGAAGCAGGTGCAGGTATGAAAACAGTCATAAACAGGTGAGGCAAGGCAAACAGTATATATCCACAGAGGGTAAACAGAACAGCGGAGTGTGTATGAAGCATGGCACAGGTGAAAACAGAGACTCATCGGGGGACCGGATGAAGCTGATCGCAATGGCAGAGGCAGAGAGTGAAAACAACAAACATGACTGGAAATAAACAGATATCCAAGGACAAAATCTAACCAACAGAAAGTCTTACAAAAGTAACAGAACATAGAATGCACCATAAACAGAACAAGTCAGAAACCGAACATAAAGGGAAGAACTAAAGCACCACCTAGAAAACATTAACAATGATTGGAGACGAGACTCAAGACACCTTTAAATATTGACAAGTTTGCATGTTCTCCCCATGTATTTGTGGATTTTCTTCTGGTACTCCATCTTGACCCTATAGTCCAAAAACATGCATGTTTAGGCATGTTTTGCCTTGTGGTTAGACAAGCACCAGCATCCTTTCTGGATTAAATGGGGATAAAAGATGGTTGAAAATGGATTCAACCACAAGCTGTACAATGTGTTGGTTCACTGTTTGCTGCCAAAACAGCACTGACCAGTCAAGGCATAGACTCCACTAGACCCCTTAAAGGGGTTCTGTGGGAATCTGGCACCAATATGTTAGCAGCAGAACCTTCAAGTCCTTCAAGTTTAGAGGCAAGTCCTCTCTGGATCAAAGTTGTTTGTCAAGCACATTTCATAGACTATGGACATAATAATATTTAGTTATAAAGAAGAAATGCATCTGAATTTTGTTGTGGTTTAATATACATTGACAATAAAGAAATTCAATTAATCTGAAGAAGAGGCCAGCTACATGGCTATGTGGCACAATTGGTAGCATGGAGGTCCAATGTTCGAATCAAGAGTTTGCATGTTCACCCTCTACATGCGTGTCTTCACTCCAGCTTCCTCCAAAATTCCAAAAATATAACTGTTATGGCGTCTGGTACAAACAGTCTTTAAATTGCTTAGGTCTGAGTGTGTGCGCATGGTTGAACGTCCTGTGTGTTGCTGTCTTTTAGGAGTTGGGCTTGGCCCCTTAACACCATTGAAATGAACTCTTATTCCTTCACCATACCACATCATTTTCGACAGTTTTATGTGCCCATAGTTTCTAAACCACTGTGTAGCCATACAGCTGCACAGCGGTTCATGAAAAAAATCTGGTGTGTCCAGAGATGACCTTCATAAATATATGTATTTTAAATTGGATTTTAAATATTATAAAATACGTAATAACGATATTCTTTGGTGTGTAGGTTGTTACTGAGGGGTAGCTGGCTCAAAGTAATTTTTTTGTCATGGGGCATCTATACATTCAGAGGAAGCACAAGCTGCAAGAAGCTTCTAGCAAAGAAACAAGACTTTCTGCAAAAGTATATTGGTTGTTTTTTCAGGCATCCTCAAAAGAGAGCTGGACTTCAGCAAATGATAGGAAACTGAAAATTACAGCAAAGGTGCTCTGTTTTTGTCATGATTCATTGCGCTTTCAGTTCAGTTTAGTTTTGAATGATTTAATTATTTCTTTAGTGCTTTCTTGTGTTTCGCTGTGGTTTCACTGATCCATGTGTTTCCCTGTGACTATTGAACTAATATTTTTCACAATGTTGCCCTTGTAGAAGGTTCCAGCCATTATCTCTCAGTGTCCAGTGCGAAGCTGCTCCACACTCTGTTAATTATTCTCACCGGTTCCTTGTCCCAGTTATAACTAATACAGAAAGTAGAAAAAAGTAATTATTTGTTTATTTTAGTCCTTCAAGGCAAATCACAATTAGCTAAAGTCTGTATTGGCAGGTCACAGCTTTTTAAAACTGGTGATTGGAATTCTGTCACAATATCTCTAATTGGTGCATCGCTAAAAGTTTAAAACATTGATACAGGTCAAAATCAGAATTGGCTGCTCAGACCTCGAAGAAAACCGGAACATCAAGCAGGATTTTTGCATCTCAACTACCATTGTGGCACATTTGTACTTTATGTGAAGCTTCAGCTAATAATTTACAGGGACTGAAAGACCTGTATAAGCTTGAAGAAGCTGTTTGCTTTTGTTTTCAGTAATCAAAATAATAAAAAGTGAGACTTGTTTTTTCTCAGATTCACTTTAATGAGATGTTCATACAGTCTTCAGCAACATTCATCCATTATGTCACTGAGAAGGCATCCATAAAATAAACTTGGTTTCAACATCATTTGAGGTCAAAGGTGACTGGAGGTAAAAAATAAGGGAGAGTTTGAACAAAAAAGGAGCGAGTCAAAAACCAATCAGCTCACAAGGCTCAAATGTAAACATGTAAATTCACTATATTTCTCTATTTCTGTATTTTCCCAGTGATTAGGTTTAGTCAGTGACTTGCTCCACTTAAGCATCTTACAGATCACAAGAATGAGTAGCAAGATGTTTAAGGACAGAATAAAAGACAACCAATAGCTTGTAAACTGTAAATTATAGTCTGTGGCAGAAAAAAATGAATTTCCCTATGATGCAATAGATGGCAGCATAGCACAGATATTCAAACTATCTCTGTTTTCCCACTCCATATTAACCTTTGTTTCTCATTTTCCTTGTTTATTGTATGTCAGTGCAGGAAGAAAAAAACATTGCCATGTTAACTGACTTGAGCCTTCAGAAACTTCTATTATATGTTGTTGAATAGAACAGAAAATAGTTTCCAGTTTTAAGAATTGCTAATTTTTTTGGGTTGCTCAGTTCATTTCTTGAACACGTTACATTATAGCTTAGCATCATGAAAGGGCAGAGATTTAGCATGAATTCAAAAGTTTCTGAGGGGTACAAAGAGTGGCTCTCCTTTTAAAAGGCTTTAATAGAATCTTTTGGAACTGCTTTGTGTGGTGACAGACTTGGTGATGGTACCACCATAACCACCAGACATGCCACCGAATTCCCTGGACAGTCCTGCAGCAGAAAACAAAAGAAGAAAGATTAAAATTTTTCTCTCCAATATCTCAGTGGTTTATTTCCTACATATGAAGATGAGAAACTGTACTGGACACCTACCACCACTTCCAGATGTCTGCTGCATATGGACTGTGGCACTGGATCCTCCACTGGCCAGTCTTTAAGAGAAACAATGGAGAGTTAGTGTTTAAAGTCTCAATTAAGCTTACAATTTAGCCTTGAAACATAAACATTTTATGTTTTTCTCACCTGGACTCCTCTCCCTCCAGCAGTTTCCTGTAGGTGGCAATCTCAATGTCCAAGGCAAGCTTGATGTTCATCAGGTCCTGGTATTCGCGTACCTGCCGGGCCATCTCTGACTTGGCTCTATTCATAGCATCTTCCAGATCTTTGATGCGAGCCTTGGCATCCTTTACCGCAAGCTCACCACGTTCCTCAGCCTCTGCAATCTGAGCCTCAAGGTTGGCCCTCTGTGGAAAATGATGTCACAAATGATTGAATGCTTAAACGTAAGTCTAAACAACAACGTTTCACAGACAAAAGGTTGTTGAAGTGTACCTGTGCCTTGATGGCTTCGATCTCATTCTGAAGACGTGAAATCAGGCGATTCAGCTCAGCAATCTCAGCCTTTGTTGAGCGCAGGTCTGACTCATGCTGTCCTGCAGAGCTCTGCATCTCATCATACTGTCAATAAAAAAAAAGAAGTTTTTCTAAGAACATCAGATCCGGAAAGAAAGATGGCTACATGCTCATGCTTATAGCAGAACAAGAACTTTATAGCTTTAATGTTATGTACCTTCTGTTTGTACCAGGTCTCTGCTTCAGCCTTGCTGCGATTTGCAATGTCCTCATACTGAGCACGCACTTCAGCTACAATGGCATCCATATCAAGATTACGGCTGTTGTCCATCTCCACAATAACAGAGGTATCCTTAATCTGGCCCTGCAGCTCGCGAAGCTCCTACAACACCAAAGTTACCAATTAAGCTCATTTTTACAGGATTTTGATGAACACTAGTCATAATTCTGAATCAAGTAGCTTGATTTAAAATATAGAAGTTGTACATACAGCTTCATACACAGCCCTGAGGAAGTTGATCTCATCCTGAAGAGCATCAACTTTAGCCTCCAGCTCCACCTTGTTCATGTAGGCAGCATCGACATCCTGGAAACACAAGAAACAACAATTCTTTTTTTTTTTAAAGATATTCTTTTGGCACTAGTGGCCTTTATTTTTGACAGTAGGTAGACAGGAAAGGAGGTAGAGAGAGGGAGAGATATTCAGTAAATGTCGCCAGGTCAGGGACTTGAACCTGGGACAGCTGCCCCGAGGACTGTAGCCTCCATACATGGTTGTGCGCTTAACCCCTACACCATCAGCACCACACCCAGAAACAGCAATTTTCAAATTGTTTCAGACTAAACCCCAGAAATGAAGGAAAACAATTAACAGAGCCATTTTCATGTAATCTTACCTTCTTCAAGACCACAAACTCATTCTCAGCACCTGCACGCTTGTTGATTTCATCCTCATATCTGTTGGAAAAAAAGCAAAAGATAATCATACCTTTTATACATTTTCCACACCAGCTCAGTGAAATAAATTCCTGGCATGTAAGCTTCTGTCATTTTTTTTTTCTAAATACTCACTTGATCTTGAAGTCCTCAACCATGCCTTGCATGTTCTTCAGATCTCCCTCCAGCCTGACCTTCTCATTTCCAAGCCCATCAAGCTGTCTGCGGAGGTTGGAAATGTAGGCCTCGAACATGCCGTCAATGTTGGAGCGGGTTGTGGTTTGTTCCTGCAGGAGGCTCCATTTGGTCTCCAGCATCTTGTTCTGCTGCTCCAGGAAACGGACCTGTGGAAAAAATGAAAATAAAAATAAAACATCATGCTATGTTTTGTAAAAAGGGTAGTTTGCATTCTTTTGTATATTCAAAATGACATAGAATGAGTGTTGACATTTGGTTGATTCAAAATGTCATTCAAGCGTTATTTTTTACTTTTACAAGTAAAAAATAACTGGGAAGAGTTGTGTAAAACAAAGATTTGAAGGGTGTGTCATCTAAGGAATGAGGCTTAAAAATGTCTGCCCTCAACCGTGTGACATATTATATACATACCTATCTAAACTGCCGCACCCTTGCTGTAACAGTTGCAACTCATCACAGCTACAGTTTTAAGTGCATACTCTAAAGATTTTTTTATGCTGGTAAAAATATCTTTAATGTTAGATTTTTCAAAGGATACATAACACTCTATCCAGATGACACCAAAACATCCATAAAACCAGGAATGTTTCAGCTATTGCTTCTCTTGTTGAGCTATGACTCATCCTCTGGGCTCTGTTGAGCTATCATAGCCACAAAGTTTCTATAGACATAAAAAAAACTAGGTGTGGCACTTTAAGTGCAGAAGACAAAGCGGTACTGTATCATTAAATGGGTATTTTTTGATGCATACCTGAATTTAAATTTGCAGAAACTGCAGAGCTGGTAAAACACATAGGTAACATCAATGGTATTAAAATGTGTGGTTCTAAGATTAAAATCAGGTAAAAGTGGATTTACATTCATGTTGCCCCTAACAACCAGGTGATAGGTGTGCAATGTGTAAATGGAAGACTTTGGACTTCGGACAAGTGAAAAATGAGCATCAATATGATTGCTGCCTATGTTTACTTAGTGGGCAGAGTTGCCTAACACAGGCTCAGACAGGCCAGTACAGTAGATTTTCGACTGAATTAACAAAACAAGAGGCAAACTGTCATGTCACTGCCTGACTTAATCATTTTATGAGCATCTCTAGTTACAAGCTCCACAGGTCAGTGATGATTATGCCACAAAGATAAGATTCACAGCTTCCTTGCTCAGCAGCTTCTTCAACATTGAACTTAACAAAAATCCTAAATGTTACATTTGCTGCATGCTTTAACTTTTCCTTCATTTTCTTTCAAACAAAGATCAAAGATAGCAAAACTAGCTTTAGTTGTTTTAAGCAAATCAGGCCTGCAGTAACCAAATTGGGGCAGAGAGATAGAGACCAACCTTGTCGATGAAGGAGACAAAGCGGTTGTTGAGGGACTTGAGCTGTTCCTTCTCCTGGGTGCGGATAACCTCAATGGATCGATCAATATCCACATTCACCGGAGTTAGCAGGCTCTGGTTAACCTGGACAGCTGTAATTTGAGGTGGCACAGAACTTTGCTGGCTGAAACCAAGACCATAGCTTCCTGACCTTGTCAAAGACATGCTGCTGAAACCACCAGAGTAGCTGGGTGCAGCACCATAACTGGAACTAATGCTGCTCTGGGAGACAGAGCTGACTGGTGTGGCATAGGATCTTCTGACACTGGTTGAGCTTGTGGTTGACATTGCCTTCCTCATCTTGGCAGAGTTAAAGATTGTCCGCTGGTTGAGCAAAAGAAAGCTGGAGATATGCAAGCTTCAAAAGGAGAGCCAAGTCCCTCTGAGTGTCTGACTGCTGATGCTGCCTGCTTTTATACTGTACCAAGTGGGGGGGGGGGGTCTTCTTCGGCCACCTCAACCTATTCTCTCACTTTTGGTGTCAAGCCTCCCACCACCACACCCATGATAGCTAAGTGACAGGAGTGGCCAATCCTGTTGAACAGGTAGGGAGGAATTGGCAGGAGATAAGCTGTGACACGCCCTGCCATGGGACAGAGAAAAAAGAGAGAAGGGTAGGGGTTAAAGTACTGCTATATAAAAAAGTAATCTCCTTTTTGGGATGTTCTTTGGTTTATTTTAGATCACTTTTACTACTATTTATGAATTAACATGGAAAAAAGAAAATATTAGTGAAAATAGACAGCTGAATAAAATACACCACTCGGCAAAAAAGATTATGTATAAACAATTACACATTTCAGCTAAGATATATTACCTTCAGCATGCACAAATGGATTCCTGCACAAGACAGACAGTTCTATAAGAGAAATGCAATCATTATGAACTAACTGTAGTGATGAAGTCTCTGAGGAGTGTACTCGTCTTACAACCTCATTTGTCAGATGTACTATTAAAGAATTATGTTCTTTAAGTTTTATTTCAGAACAGTCTTGTTATTTTTTCTAAAGAGAAAGAAGATAATTTTTTTATAATGTCTCTTGCCAGAAAGCAAAGCATAGAATAAACACAAGACCTAAAATGTAAAATGAAATAGGTATTACGGGTTATCTTTCTGCCTGAGTTAGCTCAATAAATAAGGTTTCCAGAAAACGGTTTTCAGTGTCCGTAAAAAGAAAAACACACCTCAAAGTCTTGTGCTTCACTCCGTCGGCTCCCTGCTTTCTCGAACACATTTATTTTGTTTTTTCTTTCTCTGCTACTCTTTTGGAGGTTGCAGAGGAAGATCCTTCACCAGTTTTTCACATGCATGTGCCTTTAGTTTCTACCAAAGGTGTCAAATTTTAAGCTAAAGCTTAAATTCTTGCTCTGCAGTTGCTCTTTGGAGAAAATACATTTCATTTCATGACATTTTATCTATCAACAGCCAGAAAATCATGTACATATTTGCAATTGTCTCCTTTTTAAAGCTGTGCCACCCATTTTGACAGCATTAGTCAGTGTGCATTCTTCACCTCTACAGATGCCAATGAATCAGGGCAGTGTTTGAAGCTGGGTGAAGCAACAGCACTTAGGTCAAAGACCAAGCAAAGTTCCAGACCAAATCTGGCTGTAGATGTAAGAATAAGACAAAAATGGACACACATCAACAGAGCTTTGTCTGTTCTTGTTAGAAATGTCATCATCGGTCATGGCTGAAGTGACTAAAGAGCTCAAACTGGTCAAGTCAGGGTAGCATGGAGCCGCTAAACATGCTCAACCTCAAAGAAACTTACTAAAGATGTCTGAGATACTGCAGTTTATAACTTTGCGGAGACTGCATAGTTAGACTGGTTTAAAACATTACTAGTTTAGGCATTGTGTAGCAGTGCTGCATGCAGTAGAGAGCAATAATTATAAATTTAATCAGTGAAAGTGAAAAAGTGGAAATGTTGAGGTTAAGCGATAAAAAGCTATACATTTAACCTTCATATTTGAGCCTTTATATTTTTCTATAATTTATTTTCAAATTAAATATGCAATGAGTGTTTAGTTTAAGTTCCACTTGATCTCATCTCTATCATCTCAAGTAGTAGTAGGGGTTGGGAGGAGTTAGCTCTTCATTTGTACCTCAGAGATTTTATAGTCTTTGCTTTCACAAGGCCTCTCCACCCATTCTAACTTCCTCATAGCTGTTCACATATGCTTTTAAGTAACAAATCATATAACCAGAAAACGTGATTTTTAGTTGTTTTCTAACTCACAGAGACCCTATTTTCATTATGGATATGTTTGCTTTTATAAACCTTACATTGTATGTTACTGGAAATTCAATAACTGTCATTTTAGCTACCAATAAAAGCTGGAACAATGATAGAGTGCGATGCAAGGATAAATGTAGTTAACAAAAATACCCGAGGTATGTCCTCAGGGACAAAATATTGTGTGTGATATCAACAAAAAAAAACCTAAAGACTATATTGTATATAGACAACGTGAACTTTATTGGAATGTAACAGAAGTTAATTTGATAAACACTGCAATGGGCAACATTTTATAGCATATCAAATATTTCCTGTAAAGCAAATGAAGGTCAAATTAAACTAAGACGCAGACTGAAACTTACTACATAGACTTTGCTTTTGTACCTCAATAGTGTGTGTAAACTGGGTGTGGACACCAAACAATGTCTAAGGTGTGGTTTGACAGGCTATACTTCTTCACACTGAACATTTCAAAGAGCAGACGTGCACAAAACTGGACTCTTAAATTCATTCAGAACACTGATAATGAATCTGTCTTTTGAGGTGTAAATGCAAGGCACATTTTAAATAGCCACAGAGCTGGGCCTTACATGTTTATTTGATAACCTGTGATATTTAAGACCACATGGGTGGTATTCCTTTTTGCGTTTGTGTTACAGCAAAGAAACAAAGGTTTTGTTCAGGTTTGAAAGGTTTATGGTAGAAAGTCAGGTCAGGTTATGGAGGTGTGGCAGGTACTCCAATGTCCATTTATGTCATATAAATATTTGGTTTAATCTTGCTGCAAGTGATTACAGTGGTTCAACAAAAAATTAATTCCCCTTTAACCTTTTCACATTTTCTCACATTAAAACTTAAATGTGTTATTTTGGGATTTATCTCATATTCTTACCCAAAGTAGTTCATAATTTAAAAAAAAATGGAAAGAAAAAAATACAAGTTTTATTTTATTTTTTTTAAATTAGAAACCTATAAAGCATGGCATTCATATTTATTCAGTTCCCCTGAGTCAATACTTCGTAGAACTGCCTTTCACTGTTATTACAGCTGCAAATTATTTGAAGAATGTCTCTTATCTCTTTTACACAGACTAAAATGCTTGCCTGTTCTTCTGTGGACAATGACGCAAGTTCAGTCAGATTGGATGGAGAGTGGAAGCAGTTTTCAAGTCTTGCCATAAATTATAAGTCAAGTTTAAGTCTTGGCTTTGACAGGGTCATTCTACCACATGAATGTACTTTGATCTAAACCACTCTATTGTAGCTCTGTCTGTATGTTTAGGATTCATGTCCTGCTGCAAGAAGAACCTCTGCCCAGGTCTCCCTGTCCCTGCTGAAAAAAAGCATCCAGCCAGCCTGATGCTGCCATCAGGGCTGTAGCTACCATTGAGGACACCAAGGTCCGGACCTCAATATTTTCCTGCTGTGTATATAATAAAAGATTATTCCAAAAATGCTTTTGAACAGCGTGGTTCTCTCAGTAGCCCCACCAGGTTACTGTATTAGGTGCTGCAACTGTGTAAGGCAGCTAAACTCAATGTCTACGAAGAAGAGTGCAGCTTTGCATACCCTACTGCTAAAATAAAGACCAGAAGGAGACTGCAGCTGATGGTGATGTGTTGATGTGCAGCTGTGACAGACTAATAATGTTTCCATTTCAAGAGATAATGTTTTCATTCATTCAATTAAGACGGATCTCGATCTCATTCTGAAGACGTGAAATCAGGCGATTCAGCTCAGCAATCTCAGCCTTTGTTGAGCGCAGGTCTGACTCATGCTGTCCTGCAGAGCTCTGCATCTCATCATACTGTCAATAAAAAAAAAGAAGTTTTTCTAAGAACATCAGATCCGGAAAGAAAGATGGCTACATGCTCATGCTTATAGCAGAACAAGAACTTTATAGCTTTAATGTTATGTACCTTCTGTTTGTACCAGGTCTCTGCTTCAGCCTTGCTGCGATTTGCAATGTCCTCATACTGAGCACGCACTTCAGCTACAATGGCATCCATATCAAGATTACGGCTGTTGTCCATCTCCACAATAACAGAGGTATCCTTAATCTGGCCCTGCAGCTCGCGAAGCTCCTACAACACCAAAAGTTACCAATTAAGCTCATTTTTACAGGATTTTGATGAACACTAGTCATAATTCTGAATCAAGTAGCTTGATTTAAAATATAGAAGTTGTACATACAGCTTCATACACAGCCCTGAGGAAGTTGATCTCATCCTGAAGAGCATCAACTTTAGCCTCCAGCTCCACCTTGTTCATGTAGGCAGCATCGACATCCTGGAAGTTTTTTTTTCTTTTTTTTAAGTTTGCCTTTATTTTATCAGTTTTATAAATGAACATGGATCCTTTTGTTTATTTTATCCAGACGATGAAAAGGCTGCACTATACAAAGCTCAGCTTCGAGAGGAAGAGTGTGATGAAAAGACAAAGAAGTGATGGAGGTAAGAGAGATTAAATAGATGGCAGCTGTCCATCCACTCCAGCCAGGATACATTGCTGAGACCCATGTCCCTGTGTTGTTCAAAACAAACACAAACTGACTGACCTTTATTATATTCACTTTAGACTACTACTGACCACGGATAGATGTGTTAAGTTATTACAGTGATATCCATGCTAAATTTGACTGCCAAGAATACAATACAAAATTACAGTTTCACTATCATATATGTGTATTACTTAATAAAGCATGCCTTATTTATATTTGTGTTCTTTTAGAAAAATATTTCAGTGAGTCAAATCTAAAATGAATTCAGACATAAAGACAGACTAAGGGAGGCGGATAACTTTAGTGTTTGTTTTTGATTTGTCAGGAGAGACAGGTGAGAGTGTGAGTACAGAGGTAAGAAGAATGCTCAGATCTTGTGTTTTGATTGTGTTTGTGCAGTGTGAACAATCAACATTCATATAAACTAATTCATGTCATTTCAGTGAGTCATCATGGTTGTGCCCTGAGTCCCCTGTTGCTTTAGATGATGTCCCTCCCCGTGGATTCACACACAACCACACACACCAATACATGTCACATTCAAGTCACTTATGTTTTAAATAAATGCTTCCATTTTAAATAAGTTTTAGTCTTCATTGTAACTGATGTGCAGAGGGAGAATGAGTGGTGGACTTCAGTATTTTTTAAAGTCTGACTACGGCCCTGGCTGCCATCACCATTTTTCACTTTCTGTGTGTTCGGAGTGACATGTAGTGTTACACAAAGTGTTTTCCAAGTAGGCCAGAAAGTAAAATTTTGGTCTTATCTGACCAGGGCACCGTCTTGCACATAATTGCTGTGGACACTGTCTGAAATCTGACCACAACCTGGGGCTTTACAAAAACTGCAGTCAGTGGGGTGAAACTGATATTCATTCTGGGACTTCCCCATGGCAACAAGCTTTTACAATTAATGAAATAACACAACAGAATCAACAAAGATGACGTAATGTCTGAAATGCGCTTCTCCCCGGTGATCAAAGCCAGTCTGGATGTAAAAGTTAGTTAAGGAAATTTTTTGTTTTATAGCTGACAGAATCTTCACAGCCGAAGGCAACCGGAGGAGATTTAACTTGAATTTCACCTGTCAACTGCTAGATTCGTGAGTCGGTTTGTTTCTGTGAGGCTCCCACTCTTTTTTTAAAGCTTTGCCTCTGGTTGCAGAAACCTGTTCGACAGCTTCCGCCTCCAAAATTGAATAGCCACCAGCTTTGTTTCTTATGTTGCAATTGCAAGTGAGATCCATTTCTTTAAACCAGGGAATGATGGGTGGCATGTTCAAATGTTTTTATGTACTTAACAGGGGTTATTCCGTCTGTAGGAATGGATCGTATATTGAACTGTCAATGTTATGATTTTGGATATTGTTAATAACAGTCTTAAATTTGTCTGCAGTGTTGTTCACTGGTGCTTTGCACTATTTAATTTGACCTTTTTATCATTAAATTGGTTTAAACAACAATGCACATAAGTTTGGTTTAGGCGAAACATGTTGAGGCAAAATTAATCTTTCATAATGTTAATCTTTGCTTAGAATGGCGAAACATGCCAGTGCTGTATTTAATGAGGTGTGGTGTGACATTTTCACCCAAATTAGAGGCGCAATGTTACATTCCTTCGTGTGACACTTCTGCAAATACAAGTTTCCAAAGAAAGAAATTATGCAATTCTTCTTGGATCATTGATTCTGTAAGATTTATATCTAGCATTTTTTGGTGGAGTACATTGTGTCACAAAATAAACAGGCATAGTAAAGCTGTCAATTCATAAAGCAATAAACATCTTGAGTCATTCACTACTGTTCATGTCATGGTCTATCGCACTGACAAGTTAACACCAAAACCTTTGAGGCAGTGGGACCAGGTAAAGGCCAATAGGAAGATCAGTTACAAGGTAATATTGGTAAAAATCTAGAAAATGTTATACTTCCATTCAGCCCTAAGTCGATTATTTATTTAGAACCACCTTTTGCTGCTGTTACAGTTGGAAGCCTTTCTGTTTGTCTTCACAGACAGCATGTAAGCCAGAAAATTCATTTCTGATCACATCTGACCAGAGCATGTTTCCAGACTGTTCCAGACCTCTTATGACCTTCTTTCACCAGTTATTTTTTTTCTTTCTTCCATTAAGAATTATTTTGTGGAGGACCTTCTTGCTGCAAGGCAACAGTGCTACCAATTGTGCCACCGTGCAGCCCTTCAAAAAAAATACAATTTTCTTCTATTTTTTGTATGTGAATGAACAAAAATGCAACAAAAATTGATGTACGGAACAAATTAGATTCAAGCACAGCAATGTCACAGAATATTTTTTTTTGTTTATGTGAGATTAATTACTTCTCTTAGCTCTGTAAGAGGATAACAAAACTATTAACTAATGATTAAAGGAATTACAACAAAGTTGTGGACTTGTGCACACTTCCTTGTACACCTCCTTTGGAATTCCTCAAAGTTCTGGGCATGTTCACCATGATAGAGTGGTTTCTAATATAGTTTGAGCGTGGACCTCCCAATTTCACCACCTCCAAAACAGAATACACCCTTACAACACAGTGAGCACAAGCCAAGCACAGAAATATCTGTTGAAGGACAGGACAAAAATGTGGTTAATCTGCAGTGAGGAATAGGTAAGTTGGTTATCGTTATAATGAATAGCTTTTCTGACAAAACTCTCACACAGTCTAACACATTCAGCTGCATTGTAGAGTGACTGCAGCAAACTAATTTCACATGGTAGCAGGACTGTTTGCATGCAGCCTGTCAGTATGCTAGAACCTTTTAAATTTGACTCCACGCTTATTGATAAAACATTATTATTTTGTAGTAATGGACTTTAGCATCTCGCTTATAGTTCAGACACTCACACATACTGGTCCTTCTCAAAATATTAGCATATTGTGATAAAGTTCATTATTTTCCATAATGTCATGATGAAAATTTAACATTCATATATTTTAGATTCATTGCACACTAACTGAAATATTTCAGGTCTTTTATTGTCTTAATACGGATGATTTTGGCATACAGCTCATGAAAACCCAAAATTCCTATCTCACAAAATTAGCATATTTCATCCGACCAATAAAAGAAAAGTGTTTTTAATACAAAAAACGTCAACCTTCAAATAATCATGTACAGTTATGCACTCAATACTTGGTCGGGAATCCTTTGGCAGAAATGACTGCTTCAATGCGGCGTGGCATGGAGGCAATCAGCCTGTGGCACTGCTGAGGTCTTATGGAGGCCCAGGATGCTTCGATAGCGGCCTTTAGCTCATCCAGAGTGTTGGGTCTTGAGTCTCTCAACGTTCTCTTCACAATATCCCAAAGATTCTCTATGGGGTTCAGGTCAGGAGAGTTGGCAGGCCAATTGAGGACAGTGATACCATGGTCAGTAAACCATTTACCAGTGGTTTTGGCACTGTGAGCAGGTGCCAGGTCGTGCTGAAAAATGAAATCTTCATCTCCATAAAGCTTTTCAGCAGCTGAAAGCATGAAGTGCTCCAAATTCTCCTGATAGCTAGCTGCATTGACCCTGCCCTTGATAAAACACAGTGGACCAACACCAGCAGCTGACACGGCACCCCAGACCATCACTGACTGTGGGTACTTGACACTGGACTTCTGGCATTTTGGCATTTCCTTCTCCCCAGTCTTCCTCCAGACTCTGGCACCTTGATTTCCGAATGACATGCAGAATTTGCTTTCATCCGAAAAAAGTACTTTGGACCACTGAGCAACAGTCCAGTGCTGCTTCTCTGTAGCCCAGGTCAGGCGCTTCTGCCGCTGTTTCTGGTTCAAACGTGGCTTGACCTGGGGAATGCGGCACCTGTAGCCCATTTCCTGCACACGCCTGTGCACGGTGGCTGTGGATGTTTCTACTCCAGACTCAGTCCACTGCTTCCGCAGGTCCCCCAAGGTCTGGAATCGGCCCTTCTCCACAATCTTCCTCAGGGTCCGGTCACCTCTTCTCGTTGTGCAGCGTTTTCTGCCTCACTTTTTCCTTCCCACAGACTTCCCACTGAGGTGCCTTGATACAGCACTCTGGGAACAGCCTATTCGTTCAGAAATGTCTTTCTGTGTCTTACCCTCTTGCTTGAGGGTGTCAATAGTGGCCTTCTGGACAGCAGTCAGGTCGGCAGTCTTACCCATGATTGGGGTTTTGAGTGATGAACCAGGGTGGGAGTTTTAAAGGCCTCAGGAATCTTTTGCAGGTGTTTAGAGTTAACTCATTGATTCAGATGATTAGGTTCATAGATCGTTTAGAGACCCTTTTAATGATATGCTAATTTTGTGAGATAGGAATTTTGGGTTTTCATGAGCTCTATGCCAAAATCATCCGTATTAAGACAATAAAAAACCTGAAATATTTCAGTTAGTGTGCAATGAATCTAAAATATATGAATGTTAAATTTTCATCATGACATTATGGAAAATAATGAACTTTATCACAATATGCTAATATTTTGAGAAGGACCTGTACACACCCAGGCCTGTACAGCTTTGCTTCCTTATTTGGGCATTTCATTGGCTTCCGTTCAGTATGAACAGTGAGGTTTAGATGGTTCATCTAAACCTCATTTCAACCCAACTTTAGGTCAAGTCTCTGTAGTAATGTTCTTCGAGATTAGCTTCTATGTTGAAAAATACCAAACAGATAACGAAAATGCCCTACACACCTTACTCCAATTAGAGTCAAGCATGGGAACCCTGGCAATGGCTGCAATCTGACATGACTCACTCTTTGTCAGACAAGGAAGATCATGATCATTGTCTGGCCAAATAAAAACCTAGCAACCAAGATGTTTGCTTGTGTGGGGGATATTTAAAAGCATCTGCTTTTGAACGATGTCACATGTCTCACACATTGTTTTACTGTTACTGGGTCTGTTTAACACTGGTGCTTGAATGATCATCAAATCTGTATACAGTAGGTGACTAAGGATTAACAAATATATGTTTGTGTGTGCATGTATGTGTGGCTGTGTGTGGGTGTGAGAGATAGAGAGAGAGAGTCTGGGCAAATCTTAGCCCTTACCCTGAAAAAGAAAAGAAAAGCTTCAGAACTTGTCTGTGTGGGCCACCAATACTAATGTGTAAAACAAAAAGCAACCTGATTTTGCATTTCATACAATCCTTTTCCCACTGCTATGTCAGGGTTAGTATGCTTAGCAGTTAGTCTTGTGACTTAATTCAGCCCAGTTCAATTCAAAAATACTTTATTAAATGTTGTTGTAGTTAATAATGAAAAGTAACAGAGCTACTCCAACCTGCTGCCACCTTGTCAGGTGCAATTCTAGAGAAAGCTGCAATCTTACATTTCCTAACTGCTGCAAGATAATATAAATATATTAAAGTAGTACACAACATCAAAGACTGGTTAGTGAGCTCAAATGTACAGGTCCTTCTCAAAAAATTAGCATATTGTGATAAAGTTCATTATTTTCCATAATGTCATGATGAAAATTTAACATTCATATATTTTAGATTCATTGCACACTAACTGAAATATTTCAGGTCTTTTATTGTCTTAATACGGATGATTTTGGCATACAGCTCATGAAAACCCAAAATTCCTATCTCACAAAATTAGCATATCATTAAAAGGGTCTCTAAATGAGCTATGAACCTAATCATCTGAATCAACGAGTTAACTCTAAACACCTGCAAAAGATTCCTGAGGCCTTTAAAACTCCCAGCCTGGTTCATCACTTAAAACCCCAATCATGGGTAAGACTGCCGACTTGACTGCTGTCCAGAAGGACACTATTGACACCCTCAAGCAAGAGGGTAAGACACAGAAAGAAATGTCTGAACGAATAGGCTGTTCCCAGAGTGCTGTATCAAGGCACCTCAGTGGGAAGTCTGTGGGAAGGAAAAAGTGTGGCAGAAAACGCTGCACAACGAGAAGAGGTGACCGGACCCTGAGGAAGATTGTGGAGAAGGGCCGATTCCAGACCTTGGGGGATCTGCGGAAGCAGTGGACTGAGTCTGGAGTAGAAACATCCACAGCCACCGTGCACAGGCGTGTGCAGGAAATGGGCTACAGGTGCCGCATTCCCCAGGTCAAGCCACTTTTGAACCAGAAACAGCGGCAGAAGCGCCTGACCTGGGCTACAGAGAAGCAGCACTGGACTGTTGCTCAGTGGTCCAAAGTACTTTTTTCAGATGAAAGCAAATTCTGCATGTCATTCGGAAATCAAGGTGCCAGAGTCTGGAGGAAGACTGGGGAGAAGGAAATGCCAAAATGCCAGAAGTCCAGTGTCAAGTACCCACAATCAGTGATGGTCTGGGGTGCCGTGTCAGCTGCTGGTGTTGGTACACTGTGTTTTATCAAGGGCAGGGTCAATGCAGCTAGCTATCAGGAGATTTTGGAGCACTTCATGCTTCCATCTGCTGAAAAGCTTTATGGAGATGAAGATTTCATTTTTCAGCACGACCTGGCACCTGCTCACAGTGCCAAAACCACTGGTAAATGGTTTACTGACCATGGTATCACTGTGCTTAATTGGCCTGCCAACTCTCCTGACCTGAACCCCATAGAGAATCTGAGGGATATTGTGAAGAGAACGTTGAGAGACTCAAGACCCAACACTCTGGATGAGCTAAAGGCCGCTATCGAAGCATCCTGGGCCTCCATAAGACCTCAGCAGTGCCACAGGCTGATTGCCTCCATGCCACGCCGCATTGAAGCAGTCATTTCTGCAAAAGGATTCCCGACCAAGTATTGAGTGCATAACTGTACATGATTATTTGAAGGTTGACGTTTTTTGTATTAAAAACACTTTTCTTTTATTGGTCGGATGAAATATGCTAATTTTGTGAGATAGGAATTTTGGGTTTTCATGAGCTGTATGCCAAAATCATCTGTATTAAGACAATAAAGGACCTGAAATATTTCAGTTAGTGTGCAATGAATCGAAAATATATGAATATTAAATTTTCATCATTACATTATAGAAAATAATTAACTTTATCACAATATGCTAATTTTTTGAGAAGGACCTGTATACCCTGGAAAGTGACTCTGTCCAGTTAGTCATTATTGTTATCAACATACCCAGTGGACATATGCCATTATGTTTGCTTGGCATATTGGGAAAAGGTCGTATTAAAGCTGCGGTAGGGAGTTCTGAGAAAACTGTAAACTTGGGGGGGGAGTGCCGCTTACACGAGCATAATTGACACTGCTAAGACATTCTTCCTAGCTCTGATTGGTTGCTTCTTACCGGGGGTGGTATATCTCTACAAATGGCAGTAGGAGCACTGGGAGGAGCCAGAGGAGCTTGATTTTTTTCACAGAAAATCTGTCTCATATTATACCGTCAGAACATAGTGACAGTTTTAACAAAAATTTAAAAAATACTTCTTTACAAAAGTTACCTACTGCAGCTTTAAGAGAACCAAACCATAAATGTTAAGTGTTAGGAAGCATTATATTTTTGTGAGTACTGAGAATTGTCTTATACTGGTAAAAAGAGCCAAGTACATGGGCTTTGTACAATTAAGGGAACATCCAGGAAATGCAAAAGCTAAAGGTTAGCTGTAGCCTTCAACCAGCACTAAAGTTGCTGTCATACAGTTTCCTATGTTGTCATGTATGTTGGCCAAGAAAGTTAGGAAAGCTCTCTATTAAAAATAAGCCAGAGGTTTACAGAATCTTTACTGATTAGCTGAGTTCAAATTAACAACACCTGGTGTTTGCTGATATCTAGGAAAAGCTAACATGCTTAAGGTTGTATAAATTAAACGAAGCTGCTGTTGTTAGCACAATTTCATTAAGTGTTTCAGCATGCTAATATTAACAAGAATCAACCATTAGCATCCCACATTTGTTAGTGGACTTGTTTGAGATTAAGAATCAAAAACCTTTTTCTAATGGCAAACTATATTATTTTTTACGAAAGGCTGCACTATCATTGACTTCCAATGAGTAGGTACTGCACGTAGAAAGTTGAAAGAAAAGACAATGTTTTACAATCAAACCAAAACAAAAGAGAAGTCTCAAAGGGTGTGGTTATGTAGTACTTTGTCAGTCAACACAGCGGCTGATTACAGGTCTCTTGTAAGCAGTGAAAACTGGTTGATGTTGCAAATTGGCTTTCCTAAGTTCTGAAAAACAATAGTACTCACTATTTATTATTATTATAGAATCCATGTGAAACTTACCTGTAAGCATTGAATTGTCATATATTTTAAACAGGGTTAAAGAAAAATTTAAAAATTTAAACTCTACCCACCTTCTAAAGTCACATAAAGTAATAAAATAACATCTGACTGTGTTTGCTGTAAAAATGACACCCACTTTCACACATTTCAGAGACATTTGTTGGTGTTGTTGCAATGCCTAGCAACCACCAGGCTGTCTGCGTACTCATAATCTCCGTAATTCTTTTATTGTGGTTTACGATGTGCCTGTGTGTGTGAATACTTGTGTGTTTTGTACATAGGTTCGTAAAACACGACTGGCCAATAATTTATTGAGACGCTTCTTTTTACAGTTGGGGCCAAACTGTAGAACCCGTAGATTCTGGATTTGATTTATATATGTTTAGCTTCGAGTAAGAGTTAACATCAAGGTTATTTTTTGATGGTGATGGTTCAGAGTTAGGGCAGTGAATTTGTTTTAACTTGTTTTCCCTCTGGTAAATAGAGTTACATGTCTATGTGTCTGCTTTGAAAATGTGAAAAGAAGGGTTTAAGATTTATCCTTTATGAAGTGAAAACATCAAAAGTGGATTAAAAAGCAACAAAGAAGTGTTGCTCCTAAAAGCACACTACTTGACATATAAATACTTTCTTGCTTGTTTGAACAGGTAGAAGGAAAGTTAGAATGTGTCATGGACCCACTCTAAGCCTCATACTTCCAGGATGCCAGCTTTGATAGTAAGGAATTATTGACTTTAGCTCCTACCCTTCGGTCTGCCAACAGGATGCAAGAGGGTTGCTGCTTATCAGCACTCATTTTGCCATTTTGCTAAAACCAAACCCTGCTACCTATTGTTAAAAGAGACGCGGTTTGGCAGAGGAATTACACAGTTTTCATGATTCTACTGGTGTTGTGTGCACAGAGATCATGATTGCAAGGTTGTCATGTAGATGTGTTAACGGAAACAGACCACCGTATTGACTGGTGGACATGACTGTAACAACTGTGATCCAATTTGGGATAAAACTGACATACCCACTATGTTCTTAAGTGCTCTCTGGAACAACTATTTTATAAACCCTTCTCTGCCCAATTTAAATTAGTAGGTTATTTGCATTCAAGTTTATGATAATTTAAAAGACAGAGTGGTTGGTGTTTACAAATCAAACGGAACTGAATTGAAGATAAAATCTTGTAATATGCAGTCATATTCAATAAATTAGAACATGCATTACGATAAGACTTGTTTGCCAGATTAAAAGTACCTTTTGAAAATAGAAACCTTCATCCTTTGGGATGCAGTGGGGTGCTTTGGATGTCTGCGGCTCAGATCTCCTCTTTGTCTGTCTGGGAACCTAAAGGATAGGTCTGTGGCTCCTCCTTTGTATATTTTTAACTTCACTTCTGTGATGCATGAGTAGGGTGCTGGCAGGGGAGAAGCAGATGAAAACATTGTTCTAGATTGCTTCAGCACACAGAAGATCAGAGGCAGAAAGGGGCGGTGCAGACAAACAGACCCTAATCATAACAGGTACAGTGCTCTATAAGATATTTACAGCTTGTGATTTTGTTTTGGAGCCAAACATTACTTTAAACTTCTAGCATGTCCCTTGTTTCCCTGAGTCCTTCACAGAACAGCTGAATTTATGAAGATTAAATTACACACACACAGACTGTGTAAACTGACTAGCTAGCTTCTGAAGGCATTTGGTTGCACTTGAGCTTTGTTTAGGGGCATCAAAGTAAACAGGATTAAATATTAATGCACACAACACTTTTCAGAATCAGAATCAGCTTTATTCATTGTGTAGTTTTTTTCCAAAAGCCTATACTATAATGCGAGTCAAACGAACTACACGACCCACAAGCCAACAGTACTTTTGATCGATGTTTTCCACCTGCGTTCAGAACGCGGCAATGGAGGGAGCAAACGCAGGTAGAGAACTGGACATTGGAAAATTGGATTTGCAACATAAAGTCAGAAGTAAGGACTTATCTATTAAACTCATAGAGCTGACAGGAAGGTCGCAAATATTAACGAACTTCAGGAGAATTGAATGTAGCGGTGTTAACACGCAGTATGCTGCTTATAAAACGTGTTTAGTCGTAATCAAGTTCACCAGTGATTAAGGCACACTTGTAAGGCAAATTCTGGATTGAATCAGCCCTGCATCTCTTCATTCATCAAAGGAAAAGTACCATCACGTATCAAGTCTGGGACATTCACAACATTTATTTATTTAATGATTATTTTATTGTTTTAATTTTATCCAGTTTGACCCTCCATTCTTGATGCCTGTATAGGAGGTCGTGTCAGAATTTGAATCCGGTGTTCTGGAGCAGATATACATCTAGAACATACAGGGAAGGGGTCCCTGAGGACCAGGGCTGTGAACCATTGAGGTACAGTTTCTAAAAAATGAAGGTAATGCCTTTTTGCACTTTTGTTCACCAAGTACAGTTCTCTTGCTAGGTGCATTTTTCTTTCGTTTCACCAATTTGAAACATAGAAGTAATGTCATTGTTCAAAGGAAACAATCACTTAATAAATAAGTAAAATCCAACTATGTACATTTTGTTTATTTAACTAAGATACGCACGGTCTTATTCCTTGTTTGATATTTTATTAATTCTTCATTATTGTTCTTTTTACTTTAACTGGCCTTTACTATAGCTAAAAACAGGGACCTAATTGGTCCTTCAAAGAAATTGTCAAATGTTTAAATGAAGAAAACAAAAATGGAAGTGGTACAGGAGTGGAAGTCTTTCTAAATGGGAGCGGGATGGGAGTGGGAGTCATTTTACCAGGAGTGGGATGGGACAGGATTTTTTTTTTTAATGCTGGCCTGGGATTGAGATGGGACAATACATTTTTCTGTGGGAGCAGGATGGGACAGGAGAGAAAATCCACTCCCGTGTCACCGTCTAGTCCACAGCAGACACTGTGTTGTTGAGGATGGTGAGGGGGGTGAGGGGTTCATTTTCCGAAAGTCCACCATCATCTCCATAGTCTTGAGTAGATTAAGTTCCAGGTGGTTCTGACCACATCAGGGTACCATCCGCTTCACCTCCTTTTCAAATGTTTATTTGAAAAAAAAAAAATGTCCTTCGACTTCAAGGTTATGTACTACTTGGTTGCTCTATCCCATAAAATCCCCCAAAAAATGCATTCAAGTTTGTGGATATAATTTTTCAAAATGTAAAAAGTTTAAGGAATAGGAAAACATTTTCAAGGCTGGGTATTTTATATTTGTGATTTTTTTACTGTATTGTAAAATTGTCATGCTCTGTCCTTTTGGAGTGTATCTTTTGTTTACCTTTTTCGTTTATAGGTGTTTTTGTTGTTTACTTCTGTTGGTCTTTACCTTCTAGCTTCTTGTGTTCATTTTAGTTCATTTATTTATCTGTGTTCCCCGGGTTTTTGTCATTTTGTATTGTTTCTTAAGTTTCTGTCCTCATGTTTGTTTTTCTCTCTCAGCAGCCCAGTCTCGTTAGTGTAATCAGTCACCTTCCCTCAGTTCCCCTGCAACCCAGTTCCAAACCTGTTTCATGTTCCATCCTATTACCTGTCACCCATTTTCATTGGTTCACACTCCTCTTCCCTCAGTATATATGTTTGGTTATTTTCATTGTTCCTCGCTCGGTCCTCCTGTTTACTTCCATGCTGATTCATGTTCCATGTCATTGTTTGGAGACTCGTGTAAGTGTATCATTTTGTTATTAAAACCTTAAGATTCTCAAATCCACTATGCTGCTGCCAAGTGTTTTTCTGCACTCCAGTTCTGTTCAACCTCACATTATGACAAAATACTCTTTTTATTTTTGCATAGACTTTTATTGAGTCTATGCATGATTTTGTCCAGTGCTTAGTATTGTTCCAGTACATGTTAGGCCTAAAGAGTTGCCCCTTAAAAGGCATAACCAACCAATGACTTACAATTGCCCCATATGGTTGAGAGCTAACCCCTTGCAGGCTAAATCAGTGTATGACTCATCAAATAGAAACGGTCTCATTAAATTTTTATTTTTTTTGGCATTGACATCATGTAGTATAAATAGGCCCACAGCATCCAGTAATTAAATAGTAAAAATGACTGTGATTGACTGGCAGCCACAAATTATAAAAGAAACAGAGGAACATGTTGGTTCATGATGTTTCTAATGGGGTTGTATGATTTAGTTGTGTAAGCTGTCAGGCTTAATAGAGCAACAAACATTCACCAGAGGCAATACAGTAAATTGCTGCACCAATTTGTCTTACTTAGAACTTGTCTGTGTGGGATCTGAGGTAATGCCTGCAACACTGACTAATGTTTTCACACCAAAAATAGTGAAGAAAAATACAGTGAGGAAAAAATAAGTTCTGTCACTCAGCTTGAGTAACAGCTTGGGATTCGAATCCTCTGCAGATTTAGGGTGGAGACTCCTGAGACCAAGAAGATCAGTGTCAGCACAACTACAGGGTATTCAGCTTCAGCACATTCTTGGTGCAGGTATCTCATTTGACTTTCAAAAAGTGCAATGAAAAAATTTACTACATAGAATTTCAGCCTCTTTGAGGATGGATGGCAGAGAACAGCATTTTAATTGTGCTTAAAATGTTCACAATATACCAACTTGAAAACAGGTTGTGCAAGAGAATTAAATGTTGCACTGATGTGATCAAGTTAGATTACAAATGTAAAACATTTTGAGGCAGTATTCTCATCTAAAGCAAAAACAAAGAAAGTTATTATCCATAGTCTTAAATGCTATCAGAAAATGTTCAAAAGAAGCAAGATACATCTGGAGCATGTAGTGTATTAATACAAAATGCTGTTTACAGATAAGATGACAATTTTATTAGTAAATCATGGAAAGCTGCAATGCACTTAGCAATGCTGAAAGTTATCTTTGCCTATGTTTCCACATCATATTGCCTGTGCATGAATGCACCATCATGGCAATATTTTTGAAAAGCTCAGCATGATCTTTGCAAATCATTGATGGTGAAAGTATTTAGCCTCCTATCAGCTTCTATAAAAGAGTAAAACTTCTAAAACTTCAGAATTCTAACACATGGGAAATGTTTATTAATTTTACAAATGCACACAATGTCCAAGTAAATATGTAAATACTGCTCAATCAACAAAACAGGGAAATTATCACTAAACAATCACTAAACACAAAGTGACTGGAACAAATGCAGGTGTGATAGTCAGAATGCCACATTGTTTTATTTACACCTTGTTGCACCCCTCTGAACCATTTGAAACATTTTCTGTTTGGTTTCTGACAAACATGAAATGCTCACTGATTTAACAATGCTGACAGATGACAGCGCTGCTCTGGTTTAACTCTGCTGTCATCTGTCATTTTCTCACACTGACTGTCAGGTCGTTTAGCCCCAGCAGGTAGGAGGTGCAGGGTCCCTCTGGTCAAACCACATCTGACAGCTGGCTGACTTGTCAGCTGTACCAATGAGGTTTCAAATAAGTTTATTATCTTTGCCATGATCTGACAGGGTGTATCTCTTTGAAGTACATGTTAACACACCTTAACCCTACACATGATATAAAATGACATAAAGTATGGCCAAAAGTGAAAAATATCATGAAGCTACTTTTACATCAGTGCAATTTCCTTCTGTTTTGTAAATATAATGTACGATAAAGTTCACAGTATGAAAGATGGGCGGCTCATTAGCAGATCTAGGTTTTGTTCATGTTCTGATCCCTGAGGCGCTGAACCAACCCTCTGATAAGACCATGCACTCTCACTGTTCATGTATTTTTCTCATGCATAACTTTTCGCCTTGAGAATGCAGAGGTGTGTCAAGCTAATTTCTCCACCTCTTGCATAACCTAATGCAAAAAAAGGTAATACAGGTGTAGTGTTATTATTATTGAATATTCTTTTTCCTCAACCTTTATATGTAGGTCATCCTGTTGGTCAGAGCTGTGTGTGGAGGTATTCATGATGACACACAAAACAACCCTCTTCTTTACATCTTTTGTTCACATACAGCCTGACATTATCTGACTTAACTCACAATGTTTTACTGACTGCATTTTCACAGTTTTGATCCTGAGTAGTGAGTAAAAATCCAGGACAACATCTGAGATAAGTAAATTTACTGTCTCACCTTTGTCTTGTCAAAATTGAGAACTTCCTCGTGATCAGGGTTCCCATCAAGTTCTTTTTGGAAATTGCAGTCGGGCAGGTTTGTGCAGATTTGCATGAAATCCAAGCCAGTCTGAAGCTTTATTTTCTCAGGACTCGGATGTTTGATTATATATTGTTCCATGGGTAGACCAACACAAAGTGCTTATTTGTCAGGTGAAAGGTAAGGGGAGACATCTGGAAAGTTAGTGTTCATTTATATTTCTTTACTATGATGCCCCTAAATAAAACCCAGTGCAAACAATTGCTTTCAGAAGTCATCTAATCAGTAACCAGAGTCCTCTTGTATGTAAATTCTTCTCAGTAGTAATTCCAGCTATTATGTGAAGGCCACATAGGTTTGTTAGAGAATATTATTGAACAAACAGTGTCTTGAAGACCAGGGAACACAACAGACAGGTCGAGGATTAAGCTGTGCCACAGTTTCATTAGAGTAGGTTAGTTTTTTAAAATAACATTCTAAGCTTTGAACATCATAAAAGGCTGCTCAAACTATCCAATGAAAATGTAAAGAGTATGGCACAATCGCAAACCTAAAAACTTGTAAAGCTTTAATTAGAGAAATAGCCTACATGATCAAGGGAACTCTGGAAGACCTGCAGATATCACAACTCAGGTGGGAGGGTCTGTTGATCTGGTCTAAATCAGATCTTTATGATGGGGTGACAAAGGAAAAGGTGTTTTTGGAAGAAAGCCATACCACCAGAATTAAACATTTTGCTATACCATATGTGGTGAAAAAGGTAAACTAAGAATCATCTTTAGTAAATTGGCACTATATGAATAAACTGAAGTGAATTGAACAGACAGGCATTCTATTTTATTCAGTCACTCAAATCTAAAGGTGGATTATAAAAGAAGTACCCAGCTGGCACGAACTACTATTACTACTGCTGTTATGTTTGTTTTTCTAGCTGTAGCTTTTAGTTAGCTTCCACACAAAGCATTCAGATTTAAATGTGACCTGTGAAATCTTCATGACTAAGCGTAGTTTTACAGCACTCCAACCTCCACAACCTCTGAGTGAAACAGACAGAAAGGCATTCACTTTTCTTTCTCATTCAGGTGTGAACATATTTACTCTGTAGAGAATTCCAGTACAGACTGCAGCTCCACAGAGGCATGTTGTGTGGATTGCACATCACGAAGGTGAAACCTGTTACTCAGAACCTACAAAACATTCTGTTTAACCCATTACATTACTGAGGCCAAATTTCTTTCATGTTTCCTGCTTTACTTTACCTGCTTTAGCCTTAACATTTAATGTCTTAAAATTTTCACCTGTTGTGTTTTGGGGACATTTTCTTTTAAACTCCTGTGTTTCTACTCCAATAATCTCCAGCTGTGATAACATTAAAGAGAGCTACTGTCTCCTCATAATGACCAAGAGCAATATTTCTAAGTTCAGCATTGTTGCAGCAAGGTGGAGCATGCACAATGTTAGTTTAGCGGGTCTTCTAAATGTGTAAAGTTGACCCATTCCTCCCATTGGCTAAACACATAACAGTTAAATGAGCTGTTGAGTGAATGAATGTGCCAATGTGTCACCTAACAGCATGATTCAATATTTAGATGAACAAGATTCTGAATGCAGAACTTGATTAATCAATGTGCGCATGAAGCAGAACCCCAGCAGGTACCGTATGCATGTTACTCAAATCAGGTACATTTGAATGACAGATTATAAATAAACTTGCAGATATAAAATGTCCAAACATCCAAACTGCATAGTAAATATACACGTTCATGTTTATCCCAACTGATTTTCCACATTTTGCTTTCCATGTTTTGAGTGTTGTGCCTCAGTTTCCTTTATGTCTTGCTTTAACACCTCCATTCACTTTCTGACTGCCTCACCTGCTGTGCATAATTTTTGTCCTTCCTGGGTTTGTTGTTTACAGTCAATTCTTTGATGTGTAATTCTATGTTTATTTGTCATGGCAGGTTTAGTTTTATTTTTACGGTTTAGTGCCTTGCTGCGGCATTCTCTCAACTGACTTTGATTTCAGTTTGCTTAAGATCTTCTCCCTAAATGCTTTACTGTAAGATTAATCATCTATGAATATTATTTTTCAATAGGACACTATCACCTGCGTATTTGTAGATCAGGTCTTTCTGAACTGGTTATATTCCCCTTATAAAATGGACAGTGTTAGTTGCAACATTGAGGTAATGCTTCTGAGCTGAATCAAACAGTCAACTTCACATAAATTGCTTCACACACAGAATATATCAAGCGGACCTCATGTGCTACGGCCTGCCTGCCTGCCTCGGTCCTCCATCAACCCAGCATTCATCTTTGCCTCCGACTTCAGACACTCTCTCTTCACTTCCTAAACTGCTGAAGTAATGTAAAGAAGAGTAGAAATGAGCTAATCAATTCAAGAAATGTTAAGCAGCATGATGAGATTGGAGCCAAGAAGCCTAACATCTTGGTTGTGAAATTTTATGCTGTAAATCACTGCTAACATAGCATTTTATCCTACAGACAGGAACATTTCTGTTGGATTTACTTTAAATTTCTGAAGTCAACTAAAACAGTTGGAGTATGTCTGACTAGTTTGTCATCTTACACCACTGCAAAGACTGTTGAACAATATCACAGTGCTTCATCGACGCACGAGCCGAGTGATCCACCGCTAAGAGTTGTCAGTTTGAGGTTTGAGAGGACAAGCTCCGAGACAGGCGTTTTGGCCACAAACAGATAGAACCGGGCGGGCGCTCCATCCCGCCGAGGGCTTCCCCCGCGCACACCCTCACCCGCCCGGAGACGGGGATTGGGGAGAAGAGTGGAGGAAGTTGCCTCGACGGGGGAGGAGACATTGAACCTCCCGTGCCCACTCCGAAGGAGAGGGGAGAGTTGGGTACCCGTCGGCGCACGGAGGACGGCCAAGGCTGGGCCGTCACACCGCGCTGAGGTTTAGGTTCTGAGTTCGGGGCCCGCAACGTGAGTCACCGTGGACGTGGCGCCGCACCGCCCAACCTCCAACACGCAGCCCCCGTCGCGAGGTCCCGCTAGGCCCTTCGGGAGCCTAGCGGGCCTCCCCCCCGGAGGCAGGCGTGCGGCGCCAGAGGCGCCTTCGGTGGGTGTCGGGTCCCAGACTACACTTTGTGTAATCATTGTTCTTTTTCTACTTGTTCTCTGTTGTTCATGACAATAAAAAGCAGTAATCATCTGGCGGTCCTTTTCTTTCTCTTTGTGTAAGTAATTTAATCAAGTGGTGACCTATCGGGTGTGTCCCACTGTATTCATAACTGAAGAACATCTGTGAAAACAGCTTCACAAGAGCTTTGTTGTACAGTCAGTTTTACTATCCGAGAGGAACAGGTCAATTTTCAACTGCTGGTGTCATCTCATGTTAGATTTAAATGCTGCTGTGAACATACTCGGTTTACAGACCCTTTCTGTGGTTTCATTTTTGCTCAGTTAGGTCATTGTTTTTCTTAAACCTGAACATGCTCACATCTGTCCCAGTGTGTGTCAGCTCTGCATTGAGAAAGATAAACAGTGGGTGGGATTTGGGGATTTGGGAAGTTTTCTGTTTCTGACTACATAAGAGGTCGTATGACCTCAGGCGGGGCACCACCATCCAATAATCATGTTCAGACCTGTTCTTAAAGGGCTTGGACAGTTTCTTTCTTTTTTTACTGGAAGAGAGAATTGTCCAGCTCCTGAATCATAGATCATATTTAGTTATTTGCACAATCACTGCACCCCAAGTCCTATTTTTGTGAAAATTGGCCTGTCTGTTTGAATGATATTTTATAGTAAAAGAGATCTGTTATCCTTTAACGTGATAAGAAACATTGACCAACTGCTGATTTTGGAGAAACTCTTCAAGCATATGTACAGCAGGAGCAAGGCAGGTTGGGGCTCGTCAGGTGTTTCACAGAGAAAAAAAAACATTGATTGCATCCCTCACATCCTTTAAGTTTCTCTTGCTGCCAGCACATGTTTTCCCATTGCTGTTCAGTGAAGTGTAAAAACAAAAACTTTTTCAATGATTTATTTCTGTGGTGACACAGAACAAAACTAAATGCAAAGTTTTGATGTATTCCTATGAAAACTGACATTGTTTACCAACATATGCAAGCTGTCAAATAAAATTTGCAGTGTACAACATCTTTATTTACTTCCCTATTTTTTTGTTGTTTTTGAAGTTATTACAGAAAGAACTGAAGGCTCACATGACAGCTGTGCTTTGTAGCACCACCACCTGCTGGCTCAAAACTGTCAGTGCAATAGTCACGGATTGATGGCAAAGCTACAATACACTCGAATTTGTTTCATTAACAAATGTGTGCTTGCAAAAAAAAAACACAGTATGTATGAATTTCCAATTAAGAAATTTAACAAAATACTAAGCTTTTATAAAGGTCACTAAAGAATAAAAAGCAGCAATTTCAGCTTTGTGGCTCTGTGGTTTGATGACATCACAAGAGGCACAACAATCAAGATGGTCAGCTGACATTAGTTAACATTATGGGGGAAGATAGATATTGAAATAGATTGCGAGGTTTTTAAATTGAGTTCCCCTGGTCTTCCCCGGTCCTCTTTACAAACATTGTTGTGTTTTATTGTAGCCAAATTGTTCTGAAATCCATACAATGCTTTACATTTTTTTTAAACTGCATCTCAGTAAATTAGAATATTATAGCATTCCAAAGCTGCCTGCGATGTTAGATGGAGTCTGTAGAGCGATCAACACTCAGACTGAAATGTTAAAAGAGCAGAATCGCAAGCAGGACACGATTCTTGAACAGAATCGCAGCCTGGCAGCGGTTGGACTCAGAGGTTAAAGGATATAATCTTGGAGAAGTTGTGCGCTCCAGATCTGCGGAAAATAGATTCCGCAGATCTGGAGTTCAAGAATGGTTCAAGAAAACCAAACATTATTAGTAACTTGGACTTTAGCTGCTCTTACACCAATGACCCAGCTTTCTTAATTAGATTACTTAGTTCAACTTCAGCACCACTAAAAGCAATATATTATTAGCACCTGAAAATGTGGATTAAAACTGTTTGGTCCAGTGACTCAGCTTCACTAGTTAGAATTCAGTGGAATGATGAGACTTCTTAGCACAAGATGCTTTCCCCTACATAGAGGACTTAATGATATAATTACCTCTTTAGAAAGATTGGTTTAGAACCAGCTCTTACCAGTAAAACCCAAAGGATTATTAATGTTATCTGTATCATTGTAATATTGACCAGAGATTTTTAGGTTTCTCAGAAGGATTAATAGATTTTTAGATTTCTTAGCATTTGATTTGTTTTTCTGTGTTCTTTGTGATTGTATTGTAATTGTATGTACAGCACTTTGAGTGTCTCGTTACTGAAAAGCGCTATATAAATAAACTTACCTTATCTTACCTTATAAAAAAATTTATTTATTTCAGTAACACTGGAACACTGAGTGTTGCTCAGTGTTCCAGAATCTTTTATTCAGATGAACATAAGCATTTTATTGGGAAACCGAACTGTTTGATGTCACTGGAGGCATGGTCACTTAAACGGTTATTTTTTGCAGCATAAATTTGATCTTGATTAAATTTTGTTTTACCACAAAACAACAAGACAAATTTTTAAAAGTACTAATGACGTGTTCTTCTTGACATGATTGTGTATGTCTATAGTAAGTTTGAGTGATTTCAAAGAAAAGTCTGGCTAGTAGCTTTAAGAACTTGTTTACCAGCAGGGGCTGGAAAGCTAACTGCATCATTAGCAGTACTTTATTAGACATATCAGAAAAAAATGTGTGTTTAAAGCTCTTACTTCAGGACATAACATTATTTCAAGGAGTATTAATGAAGTGACTGATAGGCTGGGAAGATGTGTTTTATTTTTAGCCACGAAGATGAAAATCAGGAATAAATCACATCACTATTCAGCTACAGCCACAGCTTTAGCCTCCATCTTCTCCTCCTTCTCTTCTTCCTCCTTCTTCTCTACAGCAGGGGATTCCACAGTTACTTCTTGTTTCTCCTCCTCCTTCTCCTCAGCCTTGCTCACCACTGTTTCAGTTGTGGTCACTGTAGTGGTCTTCACAGCCCCACCTTCGAGGGCAGAGACTGAACCACTGTTCGACTTAATTGCATCAAGGGAAGAGCTGATGTAGGATGGGATACGGGACGTCTCCAGGTTAAAGGAATTATAGTTAAAGGCTACATATGAAGAAGAGAGAAAGTATTAAAACGCAAAGTTATAAATGTTTGTGTCATTGTGTAAGACGAATGGCAGAAAGGTAAAACTGTTATATGCATATGGGTACAACACAGACTTACACGTCTGCTGAGACACGCTGGTCTTGATTCCTGTTGCTAACCTGTAAAAGAAATAGAAACCAAGAACATGCAAAAAAGAGGTATATTTTTCTAGTGGATGCAGTTCTCATTACGACCACAGGGAAGAAAAACTCCAAAAGCAACCATGTACCTGGTCTCCTCTCCTTCTAGCAGTTTTTTATAAGTGGCTATTTCAATATCCAGAGCCAGCTTCACATTCATCAGTTCTTGGTACTGACGGACCTGCAGGGCCATGTCCTGTTTGGCTCTCTGAAGAGCTTCCTCCAGGTCTCTGATCCGAAGTTTGGCATCCTTCACTGCCAGCTCGCCTCGCTCCTCGGCCTCAGCTATCTGCGCCTCCAAGTTGTTTCTCTAAGAGTGGGGGAATATAAGCAGAGAGAGATGGAGGAAAAAATAGCTTATAGCCTTTATAAATTGAAACAGAGTAGCTTCTGAATTGTGGAAATATAACATAGAATAACGAATAATCAAATCCAAAATTATTCTAAAGTAAAGAAAGTAGACTATATGCAGCTTAAACTTGAAGCCTCACCTGAGCTTTGACCATGTCAATCTCAGACTGAAGCCTCATTATTTTACGATTCATGTCGGCAATCTCAGCTCTGGTGGACTTTAGGTCATTATCGTATTTACCAGCTGATTGTTGCATCTCTGCAAACTGGAATAATAGGAGACACACAACATAAAAAGCAGTTTCAGTTTTAGTTCTCTTCATTGTTACATCTGTTGCTTATTATGTTTTTCAGCTGCTTTTAAACTAAAGACACGTCACTCTGACTGTGTTTGCCTCATGGAAAGTATATAAATAGTAGTATCTTAATGGTTTCCCAGAGGAGCAGAGCTCACTGCATGTAGATAATAATATGAAACCTACAACAATCACATTGTTAGGCCAGATGCTGTTAAAAATAAAATGTTAAGCTAATAAAGAAGCCTTGCTGAAAATTAACAAAATGACATGGAAACTGACATTGCTTTCCTAAATGGCAATCAGCTTTTTTAATGTTGAAAAATTACCTTGGCTAAATTAGAATTAGATTTCACTACACGTCCTTTTGCAACATTCATGCCTCAAAAATTGTAAAAGTACTGTTTTAAAATGACCAATATTGTTAAATACCTAAAATTACCCTAACAAACTCCGACACACGAAAATGTTTTAGCTCTATCCTATAACTTCATTTGCTATTAATCAGGCTTATAATATAATGCATGGTTAGGCTTACAGATTTAAATAAAATTAGTTAGAGTTTCAATGATACTGTGTTCCTTCCCATCAATACAAGAAATGTGTAGAATTAAACATTACCATCCTTTTATATTTAGAGATAAGGTGTTACAAAACGTTCTTGTTGTTCTCTCATGATTGCAATAAACCATCTAGCACTTGATACATGTCTGAATAACGTATCTGGGTCTTTCTTATTACAGCCGGTTTTTGAATATACAGAAACATATGAGAGCTGTGGAAGAGTAAAAAATAGGTAAAATCTGGATTCCCTGATAATAAAGAAAAAACACCCAACAGTTTTAATCAATTACAATCATTCTGATAACTAAGAGAAAAAAACAATGTGAGTGTACTTTACTGGTTAGCTTTCAATCTTAAATAACAAAGCATGTTCTACCACCTTGTTCTGGTACCAGGATTCAGCCTCTGCTCTGCTTCTGTTGGCGATGTCCTCATACTGAGTGCGTACTTCAGCAATAATGCTGTCCATATCAAGATCACGGCTGTTGTCCATCTCCACCACAACAGATATGTCCTTGATCTGATTTTGCAACTCATTAATTTCCTACACAAAATTATAACATATTAAATTACTGTAGAGAAATGAAACTTATACTTTAGGGAGCCATTCATGTTGAACTGTGTAGAGAAAAAAGGTTTTTACTGCATCAAAGATCTGTCTCAAGAACTCTATCTCATCCGAGAGCCCGTCCAGCTTGGCCTCCAGCTCCACTTTGACCATGTAGGCTGCATCTGTGTCCTTCAAATTATAACAGAACAGTCATGGGGTTTAATGATGAATACTGTAACGTTTTAAAAATGTCACAACATATGTAGTTTATAAGTAAATTTGCTCCAACCTTTTTCATAAGGACGAAGTTGTTCTCACACTCATTGCGCTTGTTGATCTCATCTTCATACCTTAGAAAATAAACTTGTATAACATGTGTCAAATATACAAAAGGCTTTATCAGCTTTGAGGTCAGCTTCCTACTATCGGCATTTATCATAACTGTTGTGTACAACAGTCTTGTCTTGGATCTTTTGATTAAACCAAATAGCTGGATGCATGTGAGACTCAATCGGCTATCAGTTTTTTCTTAATCCTCGATTAAGAATTTGTTGTTTGTTGTTGGTGTAGTGTGGGCGATGTTTTTTTTCATCCCCACCACAAAATCATAGTCTTTTTATGTGTGCATGGTTTGCAAAACTGTATTTTAGGCCATGCACATTACATTTTCTTTTAACAAATCTGGATTTTTTCTAACAATCAAAGTGTTTTCACCCTTTACAATGATGATCACAGTGAAAGAGAGACTGTATTAGGTGCAGCTGTCTGTGTCATGAGACAAACTCTGTGCTCAAACAGCTGTCGTTAAGTGCCAAATTATCAACAAGTCATATCAAAACAAAGAGTAAACGTGCTAGCTTTAGCATACCACTTCAGCTAACTGCTCCACGTGAAAAAATTATTAGCAGGAGCAGGATGTGAATTTACTGAGGATTATAGCTCAATGTTTCAAGTCAAATGTATGTTTAGAAACAACAAGCTGTCCCACACAAACAGATGATGGGACAAAATATCTATGACTGAAAAGAATGTCATTCACAAATAAGTCAGGGCTGATTTTAATGTATTAGACTTAGATTCTGTATTAGTAAATCTGTATCAGGGACAATTTTCTATATCTAATTCTTCCCCTGTTATAAAACTTCAGGTTGATTACTAGAAGTCAGGTAAAGCTACAAAGAATGGACTTTGGGAAAGCCGGACTAACCAGTATTTGAGGCTGATAAAAAATTTCAAAAAAACAAGTTTTAATGTTTAACGGCAGCTGCACATACTTGTTTTTGTAATCCTCCACCAGGCTAGTCGTTTGGTGCAGGTCAGACTCCAGTTTGACCTTTTCATGACCCAGGTTGTCCAGCTGCTTACGAAGGTTGGCGATGTACACCTCAAACATGGCATCGTTATTGGACCGAGATGTGGTCTGCTCCTGTAGAAGTTTCCACTTGGTCTCAAGCATTTTATTTTGCTGTTCTAGGAAGCGTACCTGGAGACAAAGAGGTTCATGAATTAATAATAATGAAAGAAAGTTAGTTTCTTCTCTTGTTTTAGCATTATACAAAAAACTGTGGACATTTTTGATATTGGCCTTATGGCTTTCTTTCCAGGGTGACACACCTAGAATGGTGTTAGAGGGCATGAAGGAGGTGATCTGTCAACAAAGGCTTTTACAGTGTTTTTAAAGGGTGAAATTTGTAAAACCTATATTTTGTTTGTTCGTTCGTTCGTTCGTTCATTCGTCGTCTTCCGCTTATCCAGGACTGGGTCGCAGGGGCAGCAGACTCAGCAGAGACGCCCAGACGTCCCTCTCTCCAGACACCTCCTCCAGCTCCTCCAGGGGGAGCCCAAGGCATTCCCAGGCCAGCCGAGAGACATAGTCCCTCCAGCGTGTCCTGGGCCGTCCCCTGGGCCTCCTCCCGGTGGGACGTGCCTGGAACACCTCCCGAGGAAGACGTCCAGGAGGCATCCGGTATAGATGCCCGAGCCACCTCAACTGGCTCCTCTCGATGTGGAGGAGCAGCGGCTCTAATCCGAGCCCCTCCCGGATGGCCGAGCTCCTCACCCTATCTCTAAGGGAGTGCCCGGCCACCCTACGGAGGAAGCTCATTTCAGCCGCTTGTATCCGTGATCTCGTTCTTTCGGTCATGACCCAAAGTTCATGGCCATAGGTGAGGGTAGGATCGTAGACCGACCAGTAAATTGAGAGCTTTGCTTTTCGGCTCAGCTCTCTCTTCACCACAATGGACCGGCACAGCGCCCCCATTACTGTGGCAGCCGCACCGATCCGTCTGTCCATCTCCAGCTCCATTCTTCCCTCACTCGTGAACAAGACCCCGAGATACTTAAACTCCTCCACTTGAGGCAGGAACTCCCCTCCAACCTGAAGAGGACAAGCCACCCTTTTCCGGTCGAGTACCATGGCCTCGGACTTGGAGGAGCTGATCCTCATCCCAGCCGCTTCACACTCGGCTGCGAACTGCCACAGCGCATGCTGTAGGTCTTGGCTAGAGGGAGCCAGCAGGACCACGTCATCTGCAAAAAGAAGAGACGAAATCCACTGGTCCCCAAACCAGACCCCCTCCGGCCCTTGGCTGCGTCTAGAAATCCTGTCCATAAAAGTTATGAACAGGACCGGTGACAAAGGGCAGCCCTGCTGGAGTCCAACATGCACTGGGAACAGGTCCGACTTAGTGCCGGCAATGCGGACCAAACTCCTGCTCCGCTCGTACAGGGACCGGATGGCCCCTAATAAAGGGCCCCCGATTCCATACTCCTGGAGCACCCCCCACAGGGCATCACGAGGGACACAGTCGAATGCCTTCTCCAGGTCCACAAAACACATGTGAACCGGTTGGGCAAACTCCCATGAACCCTCGAGCACCCTGTAGAGGGTATAGAGCTGGTCCAGAGTTCCACGGCTGGGACTAAAACCACACTGTTCCTCCTGAAGCCGAGGTTCGACTATCGGCCGGACTCTCTGTCAGGTTTAAACAGCCTACAATACTTATAACATCACAAAAAGAAGAGAAAGACAAAGAATTAGTTATTTCATTCGCAGCGAGTAGAACGGACAGAGACGTGTTTTCAGTTACAAATCTCTCTACCGCTCTGAAAACCATCTGTCCGACCCTCTCTTTTTATTATCTTTTCGGAGGTCCCTAATTACAAAGAACGTTACTCTCTTAGGATGGGAAAAACATTTTGTTTGTAAAAAACAAAAAAAAACTGCTTCTCTTTCATCTATGAAATAACATCAGAGCAATATTTCTCAGTTTTTTTTATTTTTTTACTTTGCTGTTTTGATTGACTGTACATGAAGACAGAACAATTCATATCAGATTAACATGTCCTGGTTCCTAATGTTTCTGATAAGTTACATTCCAAAAATATTTTTTTTGTTTCAGGTTTTTTTTATTCCTGAATATTCTTTGTAGTGTTGTTGACATGTTTTGGGGGCAGTAGAAAGAGGAGCTTATGCTGGGTGCCATTCATGCAAGAACCGTCAATGCACAAATTACCTCATAACAAACAGAGAGGGTTGATGTTGAGACGGAGGTTGAACAAATAAATGTAAAGCGTAGGGGTTGACTCACAAAACAATAATAGGTTTGACCGCTGAGAGACAACAAAAGTTAAACTTTCAGCTTTAAAAAAAAAACTATGCATTTTACACAGAATCCTGCATTTCAACACAAAATGTCCCACATGCCAACTGTACAGCTATTCTTTTTGCCATCCTCACTCTGGGTGGAGTCCAGCTTCAACTAAGCCGACAGGAGACTTTTCTGTGTGTACTTTTTTGTACTGTGTCACATTGGTCCGAGGAGTAATGGAAGAGTAAGCTTTGTCTTTTGATCCAAGGAATTATAGCAGGCTTTCTTTGAAACTAGTTTTCATTATGAAGTGCCTCCTTGAATCAAGAAAACTAATACACAGTGTAAAAAAATGACAAATAACTGAAAAATCAAAAACTGTTTGTAGCAGAGAACAAGTATAGGTCTGTAAAAAGTATTTTTATGTTTATTTTAGACAGTCTAACAATGATACATTCTTCCTCTGGCATGAAAGCTTTCTTGGCCTCATAAAACTGGCATTGTTCAAGTTTCTGCTGCTAAGATTTACTGAGCGTCTTTAAAACATGCCTTTGTTTGCAGCTATTTTTCAAACTGCTTCCACTCCTTTCAGTTTGAGTTTAAACAAACTGTATGTATCCAGGCTACAAGCTTTGAAAAGCACAGGGCATTTGTTAAACTTTGCAAGACAGTAAAAGATCCACCAGAAACTTGGTCTTCTTCCAAAAGTGATTTTTGCAAGATATTTCCTATAGGTTAGATGTACACTTGGACTGAAGGTGACTATTCTATCTTAGCTCTATAATTCCACCTAAGAGTTAACAAATTTAGAAAACTGCAGAACAAGCAATATCCTCCAGATTTGTTCCACAAATATCACAATGTTATAAAGAATATTGTTGCCAATGACCTGAGGATGATCACCTGTTTGGCTTGAAAAACAATCATTTCCTGTGCACTTCCTGAGTTTTTATCAATCCCAACTCTCAGGAAAATACAATCTGCATTTTGTTTCTATTTCTGCTGTGGATAAGAACTGTTGTTTTTTCTGTCCTGACAGCATAGGCAGACCAGTGGGTCTGGTTACCTTACTATGTTAATGCAGATTTGCTCTACAACAAGAGAAACAAGGATATTCCCCCTGTTGCATATAATGTATTCAATAGCATCTAATTAGGACATTACGGACTACGGCACAGAAGTTACAAAGACACAGAGATGCATCTTTGAGCTTGAGCTGGTCCCCAGGCTTGGTGGGGAAAGTCCCCCACCAAGCCCACCCTCCCCCCAAAACGAATTTAGCTAACTCTGATATTTTGTGATAGTTGACTCTTGAGTGACTGACCTTGTCGATAAAAGAGGCAAAGCGGTTGTTGAGGGTCTTGATCTGCTCCTTCTCCTGGATGCGGACGGCCTGAATACTGGGGTCAAACTCAAGATTAAGGGGAGCCAGCAAGCTCTTGTTTACAGTCACGGCTGTGATGGGGGCCACTACTTCATGGGCCATACCCCCACCGAAGCCCACATGGCCGAAGTCCCCTCCACCTCCTCTCAGTCCAAACCCCCCAGCAGCACCCACAGCAGCACCACTGCTACCGACTCCTCCATAGGAGTTGCGGACAGCGTAGCCCTGCCTGGCAATCCCACCACCACGGCCCCCATAGCCGGAGAATGAGCGGCTACTGTAGCCCTGGCTAGGGGCCCTGGAGGATGACACCGTAGAGAGGGTGGTGGACTTCACTGCTCTGACAGACATGGTCACACTGGGAGTCTGTTGGACTGAGGCGGTGAGAGAGGAGAAAACTTTACTGAGGAAAAGAGAGTCGGGCAGATGAAACCTCCCTGGCCCTCAGTGGTATTTATCAGAGGAGGGGAGGGACCCCGCTGAGGTGGGATTGGCTGGAGTGAAGAGGGGAGAGTGAGAGCAGTAGAAGTGAGGCGATGTAAGTAAAGAAAATTACATCATGTTTCACATTTACAGAAAATTAAAGTCTCAAGAAAAGCCAGAACAGTCTCAACTTTACTGTTGTAATACAGAAAAAAGTCTTGCATTTTTTCATACTAAGCCTAACTTAGTTTGCAGTTGTTGATAGGTTTTAATTTTATGCATGATATATTTTATACTAAAAATTCATATCATGGAGATAATGAATAAAAATTTTACCTCACCACCATCTCCTCCACTCCACAATTTCTTCTCATAGATGTTTCAGGGAAACTCGGCTGCTGAGTGTGATGTCCTTTACTTGATGCTGAGATATATGTTTCATATGTCTCATAGTTGTGGAAGCAGCCGGTTTAGCTGTTTGTTTATATATTTTATCCTTGGCCAAAACAGCCACTGACAAAAAATAAGAACATGTGCACAAAAGAAATGCACCACACTGAATAGTTTGGAATAATGGATGCATTTACAATTGGTCCATGACATTACTTCATGGGTCAGACATTCTTCTGAACGCTTTTATTATCAGCCAGGATTGATGTGTTTACATACAAATGCAGCAAGTGAATTCCTCCTATATCTGCAAGGTCAAGAACAAACAGGCTCTGTCTTTTTCCTTATCACCAAGCCCCACCTTAGTCTTAACAGCCTCGCCCATAGAACCACTGTGAAATAGGCTGAAGAAATCACAAACTGATGATTGGACTTTCTCCTTGAGGATTTTCCGCCATCACACTTCCACCACCATGTCTGATTGTAGGTATATTGTTTTTAATGAAATGCTGTGTTACTATTATGCCCAGTTTAATGGGTGCAGACCTTTTTTTTAAAAGGTTCCATGTTTTGTCAGTCCATAATATATTTTCTTCACAGCCTTGGGGATGGTCAAGATGGGGTTTTTTTTGGCAGCAGTGGTTTTTGCCTCAGAACTCTGTCAGACCTTAACCGAGGTAAGTGAGGCCGAACTCTGCTGTGTGAAGAACTGGAGCCTCTGAATATGGGTCGCAGATTTTTTTACCCCTGCATCACCACTGTGCCCCCTACTTCATGTTTTCACACAGGTTCGATGAGTGGTTTTATAATTCTACAGGTCAGGCAGCAATCAGCCTGTGTGTGGAGAGAGATTGAACTAAATGTGGGTAATCACAATTAAATTCTCACTTAACAAGGGGAGCAGTTGGTTTTTGACACAGGTACAGGCACCTTTGAATAGCTTTTTTCCCATTTATTTTCTACTGCTTATTCCATAGTGGGTCACAGGGAAGTTGGTGCCTATCTCCAGCAGTCTATGGGCAAGAGGCAGGGTACACCCTGGACAGGTCACCAGTCCATTGCAAGGCAACACACAAACAACCATGCACACACTCATTCATACACCTAAGGGCAATTTAGAGTGACCAATTAACCTAACAGGCATGTCTTTGGACTGTGGGAGGTACCCACTGAGAACCCATGCATGGGGAGAACATGCAAACTCCATGCAGAAAGACCCCTGGCTGAGAATTGAACCCATGACCTTCTTGCTGCAAGGCAACAGTGCTACCAACTGCACCACCATGCAGCCCAGCTTTTTCCCATATTAAATGAAATCATCATTAAAAAGCTCATTGTATTTATTGAGGTTTCATGTGACTGACATTAAAGTTGGTGTGATGATCTGAAGCGTGTGTGTTTGTTTCTGTTGTTTCTGTTGCCATGGTTCCACATATCTGAAATCTAAACAGATTTTTGGGAAGCCCTCATGATTTTCTCTTAGTGAAACATAAATGTTACTCGCATTGTGTGGAAATGATGATTCATGTGTAACTTGGCAGGTTTGGTACAGGTTTGCTGCCAACTTTAATCAGAGTAGTCATGTTGCCATCCTAATGCCAGATGACAATAATAATCATATACACTGCAAAAAGTCAACAGGGTGAGACATATTGTATCAAATGCACAGATATTGAAGCTGTCCTTTATAAATGGGCATATTTGCTTGGCAAGTCTGAAGGAGTGATGTAATTCTTCTTAAATGAGTTAGTGTTGAACTTGGAGATGACCATATATGCACAAGTTAACCAGTTTTAGTTTTTTTCATTTACTCAGCCTCTCTGACAACAGTCAACCCTTAAACAGAGCTACAGCTTATTGGATGGAATCTGATTACGGTTAATTTTCTTATTCCTAAATATAATTCCTTAGTTGATAAAAGTTACAGAAGTTACAAAACTCAAATCCCAGAGGAAGCCAAAGATGCTCATTTGTGTGGAGCTGCTAAATGACACACTGAGGCAGGAATGTGCTGAGAGAGACACATATGTGCGACAAGTCAGACAGGAGCAAGGGTGAGAAGAGAAGATGGTGGGGTATATGAGAAGACAATTAGCAAAGATAAGAAAGAAATCTGTTGCACAACCACTGGCTGACTCACAGGGATCGGTATAGGGGACTGGGTGGGATGTACAAAACTGCTAAGAAATGTCAACAAATAAAACTGTACTTGACCTTAATCCTTTATCATGGCTGCCTTTTCATACACTCTTAAACATACATTTTACACACTAATAGCCTTGCTTTTAACTTAACTGTGCAGTTGGTACTGAGTGTTACAGACATTTATAGAGTAAGTTCAAAGTGTGATCAAAGTAGATCTGCAACAAAAAGTTTATGTTATTTTTGTCACTTATTTCACTGGTTATGATCCCTGATCAAACCAAAATAACTCAACCTCCAACTCATAAATGTTGTTCATATATGTCATATAACCAAATAACTTAAAAGGAGACAATGAGAAGGTTATTAAAAAATACTTCATTAGTTCAGTGAAATTGGCTGTAAGCCGAAAATCATCGTGATTAATAGAAATGAAGGCTTGAAAACATCAGTCAGGGTGTAATTAATCTATATTATATGTTTCATTTGTGAATTTAATTAATAAAATAGATTTACTTTTCAATAATATTCATATTTATTGAGATGCACCTGTATAATACAACTGAAAACAAAATTATCTGTTAAAGGGGAATTTCTAATTATAAACAAACAGCAATACCCTGGTTGCATAATGGTGCACACCCTTAAATAAATTTTGTTCAAGCATCTGTTGATTAAAATTTAGTATTCAGTTTTCTTGTGTTCACACTTTTAATCTAATATAGTAAATCTGATTAATCTGATAGACATTTTTTAATAAATGGGGGAAATATGGGATAAGAGAGATATTCCAAAAATTGGATGTTTGCTAAAATGGATGAGATGTCAAATCTGAAACTAGTCATGGGGGTACCAAGGGGCCAACAGTAACACTGAAAGCTGCAGGAATTTCTGCAAGTATTGAAAGTGTTACACATGTGACAACCATCTGCTGTATGTCTCCACTGATGCAGTAGGGTTGCGAGACAAAAGGTTTTTCTTCAAGGGAAAATAACAAGGCCTGGATAAAATCACTTAAAATGTTGTGGCCTGATGAAAACACTTTTTTTTTTTATTCTGGCTACAATACTAGAAAGTGTGTTTGACACAAAAACTTTTGGTTTGAACAGATCCTGAGTTCTGCTTAAAGGAATTCGAAAGCACCGCCAAGGGGGAAGTATCAGGTTTCGATAGCTCCTTGGGCTTCTTAAAAGCCCTTAAAGTGGCTTACTTCCTTGTGAGTAAACACGCAGAGATAGATGCGCATCCTCGGCATGTTTTAAAGGTCCTGCAAGGTTCTCTTAAAGAACCCAAAACGCCACCGATAGGGGGTCTTGAGTTTTGATAGCTCTCTAATTTTTCCATAAGAAAAATTTAAAAGCTGCTGGCTCCTTTTTGAGTAAACAGCTGTAAATATAAAAGTGTAACATCAATTGGCCAGTGGGAATGTGTGTGAGTCGGAAGTGAGTTGACGGAAGTGATGGGGGATATATCACACTGACGGACTTTGACTGCTACGTGCCAAGCTAACAGACCCTAGCTCACTGAATAAACTCTGCTGTGAATAAGCTTTGGTGTCTGAGAGATAACGAAATAAGCTCTCATGTGGACCAGGAAACGGTGCTGTACCGCCTGGTTGCCCAGAGTGTGTGAACGTGTGTGTGTGAAGTGAGAGAATGACTGAGAGAATCACTAGAAAATGAGCTCCCTGCTTGTTCTGTAGGAGCAAGCTTGGAGACAGGGAGGAGAAATATATTAGCAAGTTTCAACCACAAGTTAAAACAACAGTTTGATGGAGCTTGTTTGGGTCCCGGGAAATAATTGTCGACTCCCCAGAAAAGGGTAAGAAATACTTTCAACCATTAAGTGACACAAAGTGGTTCCACTCTAAAATGCTGTATTTAGAGGGTAATCAAACTTTTTATGTGGCCAATGTCTGTCCATTTTGTCTGTCTGTTTTTGTGAAATGAGTGTCTATTTCATGTTATGTAAAAATTAGGGGATATGTGGCAGGATACATTTAATTTAAAAAAATTTCTGATATGAAACTAATTGGAATTTTGAGTTTTTAGGTCTGGAGAAGCAGTCCTGGCCATGGACCGCCTGCTTGAAAGGTAAAAAAATTTAAACTATCTGATGCTCTGATCCTCAGCAGTACTATAATAATGTTAGGTCAGTTCTTTATGATAACACAAAAGGAAGTGCCAGAAAGGGACGATCTTTCCCCTCAAGACGTGATTTTAACAGATGGCTTGATTTTTTCCAGTCAGGTTCAGAATTATCAAATTAGACTCAAATTTAACACAAGATGAAATGCACCTTAACAGAATTACTGGACTGGATTGAAATGGAGGAAACTTGAGTTAACTGAAACAAACTTTAGTTACTTGAAATAAATACAAAGTGTAATTTATAGCTGACTGAAACTGTACAGTTTGTTTATAAAACTGGGCAAGACAAAGTAAGATTATAAGACATAACATGCCCTTCATTTCTGTGTTCATCAATTTCATTAAGCCTTCTAAACGGATGAGAAGTGAGTTTTTTCCACAGGACTCAGTTACAGTTAAATGTAATTGAACCAGATTTCTTTTTTTTAAATGGTATCTATGGTTTAGATTTAATACTTACATTCACAATTAAATGAACACAGTACTCTGACCCTTTTTGATGCCTACACAACACATAAAAAGAGATCAATCAAGGTATGGAAAGAGATTAAAATAAGCACTAGAACTAATGAAATTAGCACTTTGCATTACTAGAATAATAGCAACTAATAAAAACTAGTGACCCCATTCTTAAATATAATAAGGACTTACTGCATTAAAAAATATAGATAGATCTAAATAAAGCTAGATTAGAATAGAACATTCAGAGCCGTTATAATCTTGCTGATGAATATCACAAAAATTGTTATGGAACTAGATGATTAAAAGAGAGCAGCTTTATCATGGCCAAACAAAAACATTTGCAGGGAAGATCCAATGTCCTTCGACCTGATTTTGACTTTATTTAAGCCTAACTATCATGACACAATACCAGTAGTGACAGGTCTTATTAAAATCTTGGGTGACACATATTATATATGGAAAGAAATAAAAGGTATAATTGGCAGCACTGATGTCAGATTATTTCAAGGGTAACCCCTTGAGATGTACCATCTCATTTTTTATAGGGTCCTTGCAGAACAGAAGATAAACAACAGTAAAATGAATAAAACAAATATGAAAAAATCACATAGAAATACCCACAACATTCTCAAGGACACACATACTCTCACAACCACCAGCATAGAAACTGCATGGCACATACACTTAACATCAAGACACAACATAAGATAACACATACAGATGCAGAATTCCTTTGCATATCTCTGTGAGGATTAAGTCCAGAATAAATGAACCTTTATTTTTACTGAAAGCAAGAAAAAGATGTTTTAAAATAAAGTAAGTAAAGACAGCTTAGATCTATGAATAACAGTAATATAGCAAGTAAGTGAGCCAAAGTATTCAAGCTGATGAAGCTTTAAACGGAAATGCAAAACGTCTAATTTTTCCTAATTCTTGGTGTAAAACACAAAAACATAACTTATCAGTGTTTCTCAGGCCATATAGTGAATTAAATTGGATTAAGTATTTCTATATACGGAGTATTTCAAAGTTTGAGGAGATGAAGATTAGTTTCTGTCGCATGGCCATAAATAACATCAGCGTGTTCTAGGATTGGCAGCACCAGTTGTGTGAAAACTCTTTTGCGAGCTGGAAGGGAAAAAACATTCTCAGAACGATAATGTGACAATATTAAGGCAACAGGCTTTCAAACAATATTAAATTTAGGATTTTAGCTCGACCAGTTAGACTCAGATTTTATCTGACTCCAAAGGATGATTTGTCGAAAACTTTACAACAATTAATTGCAGTGATAAACTTGGAAAAACTTTAACCCATTTAAGACTTACAGCAGAAAAAACAAATGCTGTTAACTGTATATAATTTGAAAAGAATAAACCCACCATTGCAAGATTAAAATTAATGTCCTATATTAAAACTTGGTTTTCACCAAAAGTGGTAGTTGCATTAAATTATAGAAATCCCTGGCGGATTATAGATACCGATTTATGTCAAGTCAAGTTTATTTATATAGCGCTTTTCAGCAACAAGGCACTCGGGGTGGTGTACATAAGGAGGAGCATTGCAGTGGTACGGAAAATCAAACAACAGAGGTAAGAATAGAAGGATGGATAAGAAAATGAAAGGAAAGTTTGACTGAAAACTTAACTAAAACTTAACTTATAATGTTTAGATGGCACCATCATTATTTATGCATAAATAGGTTTATTGTGGTAGGCAGAAGTACAAATTAATTTTCAACTTTCACTACTTGATACTGCAAAAAGGGTGACAAGAGGCCAAGTATCCATAGTTTTTGTGTCAGACCACCAGGTGCTACAAAGGTAGGCTATCCTTTCCTTTTCCGAACCGAATGATTCTGTTTATAACTAATCTATTTGCTTTTTATCTTCTTTTACTCCTTAATAAGCTGGTACACAGTAAGACTGCAATGTCGTTTATTTTTGTCTTCTTTGTATATAATAATAATGGAAATTACAATGTACAAATATGATTATGTGTTGTGAAATGAAGATGGCGAAAGAAAGAAAAATGCTGATTTCACTACCCAAGATTGTGATTTCTTGTTCGTGTTAATTTGTTGTACTGGGATGGCTGTATGATCAAATTGTTTATTTACAGGCATTGTCCGTCACAATGCTCATGATTTCTCTGGAAAGGTTGATGAAGAGTCGTCCCACTATATTGCCTGATGATGTGAGAGATGACCCTAAACATGTATTTTTCTCCTAGGTGAAGAAGGCCTGAAAAGGTGGCTGGGACCAGCCTGACAAATAGGTCCATTGACACATTATTACTGAGAACATGAGATCTCTGGGGTTCAGGAACAACAGGAATCCAAAGATTGTGTTTGAGGGTTGAAAACGTGTGGTTGAGAAGAGTGTGACAGGAATGAATGAAGGCCCGAGGTATGAATGATGAATGATGTGGGCCACATGAGTAAAAGGTTCATGGATCAAATGGTATGTTTTAGTTTCTGTGAGCTCATTATTTGTTTTGGGTTTTGATTCATAGTTGTGTTCGGACAACTAATGACCGTTTTAGCGCGCACCAAGTTTTGTTTTTCATTTGTTTTTCTCTAATGTCGGTGTTCCCTATATGTGTTCAGATGCTCGCAAGTTGGAACAATTTTCTGGGTTTTAGTTTCAGAGGGTGAAAACTTAAATTTCTTATGAATTTTCTTGAGGTGAAATTGGATCTAAATTCTCTTTGGGATGGGAACAGAACCAAAGAGAACCGGTCATTCTGCCATAGGGTTCTGGTTGAATAATTTGATGGTAAAAGATTTGGCCGCCCAAACTTCCTAAAGAGGGGAGGCTGAAGCCGGCATGTGTTGTGTGTCTTAAGTGTTTGTCTAAATTTCTGTTTCAATGTTTGTCTCAAATGTTTGTCTGACTAACCTTTAGACTTCAGAGAAAACAAAAACAAATAATAATAATCATTGGATGGAAAAATGGAAATGGATATATTGACAAAAAATGACTGGTTATAGTGATCGCATGTTTAGCAGGAATGAATAACTAAATAATGGGATGATTAAGGGTGTACAGAATATGCCAATTAGTTTTATCTAGTATTGGGGGTAGAGGTTACGGGGAAGGACCCTAAAGGTCTAATTTAGGTAGATATAATCAAAGTATCAATATGCTTGAAAAGTAGGTTGTCCAAAACACTGGACACCTTCATGGTAAATGATATAAATACTTTGTTCTGGGGATGATTTCAAAAATTATTATGGAAAATAGCGGTTTTAACATATCTCGGCAACGGACAATAAAGTTCCAATTAACTGGGTTACAAAATAAATATGATTTTGGGTTAAATGTGAGAAGATGACTTTGTTATATTATCTACATATAAGATTCTCATGAAGAAATCAGAAAGCACCTGAGGAAGAACATACAAATAGGTTTGATTGAATATCTTTTGACTTAACATTTAATTTCCAGCTAACACATCAAAAATGTGCTTGTGAAACTAAATTAATTTATTCCAGTCACCATAACGTCAAACGGTAAGATTAAATTTCAATTAACAAAACGCAATTATGTGGAACCTGTTTCATAAAGTTTTGAGTGGGCTGGGTTACTTCAACAGAGGGAACGTGATAGAGAAATAAACAATAAAAATTATATTTGTTGGGTTAAAGCTTGAAAGAGTATGTCCTGGTAAATTTCACAAAATCAAAAACCACAGGTGAGAAGGATTTCTAAAGTAAAACTGTGTGAATAGTGAAAAAAAAAAAAAAAAGAATTTTACTTCTGTGAATGTGGGAAATTGTGGAATAATTTGCATGAAGGGTTAAATTAGTGTTCAACTATTTAATCAATTCGAATAACTTCATGAATAGAACTTTTACTTGCTGCTGAACAGAACTGATTTATGGGGAATAATTGCTTTAATAATTAATAATAATTGCTATTGACTGGACAGGAAAGCTAAGCCCTGGCTTCTCTCTCCCTCCAGGACGCCCTGACACCGATTGGCCCACTTCGTCAGGGGGGAACCTTTCAGAAAATGTGTTTTTAAATTTGATATGTCTGCTAGAATACAAACTGCTTCCTGTTAGAACCGATTCTAATCTTTTAAATGACACCACGGCAAAACAGGAGAGACAGCTAAAGGCTGTGTAAACAGGATGTTGAAATTATTTCTTGTCAAAATAGAATAGCTTTGGATATGATCCTTACAAAATAAAAATAAAAAAAAGAAAGAAAAATGGTTGTGTGGTGTTTTTGGAGAGGTTTGTTGTTCTTTTATTCCCAAACAATTACAGCATCTGATGGATCTCTAACGAAGGCCCTAAATGAATTGCAATCATTGTCCATTGAATTAAAATCACACTCAGGAATTGATGGACTATTCACAAAGAATGTTGGAGATGTGGTTTAGAAAATGGGGAAACCTACTGGGTAGTATATTCACTTCATTGCCTGTTGTGGTGATCGCAGGTTATGTATGCTGTTGTGCAACGTGTATTCGAGCTTTCATCCTCAGGTGTATTGATTGTGCGATTGGTTCCAGTGATACCAGAGGTTTGAGATTACCAGAATATCAAATGGATGTGGTGCCAGAGCACACTAATGTTGTCCACTGAATATTTGAGCACAAGTGATGATGTGGATCCCATGGAACCAAACCAAAGTGCTGGAGAAATTATGATACTGTGCCATGAGGAGGAGGACCAGACAACTGCAATAGATAATTGAACAGGGTTTACGATTTAGGCTCTACAATATACTGATACACATTGTGCTGCTCATTTTCGCTGTGCTTCTAGCTTTTATTATTTTTGTTGTTTATAATTTTTCAACAGGGCATTATTATCTATTTGTGATGTTTTAATTCTTTAATTTCAGACACACATCAGCATAGGTCTGTTCTATGGGAAACAGAGGGGGTGCACATACTAAGGGCTGCAGGCAGTTACCGGAGAGATGACACTCTATTTGGGGGGCTGGAGTTACGCGACGGCCAGAAGGAACTGCCTCCCATATTCTAGTTTAGGTCCATATGCACCAAACACATTGATTGACGTGAGGTGGGTTTTATCCCACCTCAACAGGGGGATTGTTATGGATGTATGGCCTTTTCTGTGGCCTTTTCTAATCATCTCTTTGCTGCCTTAATTAAATATATCTGCCCTTGTTGCTTATCTGCCGCACCGCTCACTGCTACAGCTTACACACCATAACTGTTGATATCACATAAGATGCAACACATAGTCAAAGATAAACTGATATAAGAGGATGACACCCTTTAGGCTCTCATCCTTAGGGGCATAACTACAACCATGGGCTTCATGGACTCAGGGGGTCCAAGAGTGACAACCGCCTGTCAGATGCAAATAGTTAAGGGGTCGGGCCCCTCAAATCAAGGGTGTAAGAAAGAGGGGGCCGTGATCAGGCTCACAGGATTGACAGAGGATAACCCATAAGTGAAAAGGGGGCCCGCCGTCTGACCCGATATCCTTTACAGTGATTTCTGTGACTTAATGAATAATGTTGATATTATAGGAATCAGAATATTTGATTTAATGGATGAATGCTGTACAGATAATCAGATACGTTAATGACAGATTGATTAAATGAAATTAGTTAAGCACATGTCATGAATGAAAGTATTAATAGGACCTCGCATGTTATTTTTAGGGGGCAGAGAAGATGGACAAAGACAATCAACACTTAGGGTCTACATTAACTGATTCACATGATGTTAGACAGAATTTTCTGCTGTGCTTCAGGCTGTTGTCCTTTCTCTCTCTTCTCTAAATCATACACATACAGGTTTGATGGGGTTAGACTTGTCTCCACTATGTGCATCAACTGTTGCTTAGACACAACCAGGGGTTTACCGAAGAGATGGCGTTCCTCCGTGGGGGGGAGGAACCACGTGACAGCTGGAAGGAGATTCCCTGGTCATATATAGGTTTAACACACACATACAGGGTTGAATGATTGTTTCGGGGGGGTGGGTGCCCAGTTACAGGTGGTCCACTACCCAGTGCCTAGGGGGTTAACTGATCTAAATTAGTGAGGTGCCTTTAAATGACACCTCATCAGTGGGGTTGTTAGGAATAACCTTTATTAATATGCTCATAGTGTCACGGTTCTGTCACGGTTTACTTGGAATTGGACCCCACAATGATCAAAAATAAAAGACTTGAGCATGAGAGTGAAAGATGTTTCCGTGAAGACTAAACAGAACAGGTGTGAATATATGCCGTGAAAACCAGGTGCAGCAAGGAGACAGATTAACTTGAAGCAGGTGAACTGAATAAACTTAATTAACAGAAGAAAACGTGACTGGAGCAAAACAGAGACTCTTGAACACAAACTAGAAAAACATGAAGCAAAAGCATAACCAGATCCGAAAACCAAACTTGACAAAACATGAACAAGATGACAAAACAAAAAGCATGAGTCAAAACCTTAACTGTGAAAAACATAAGAAGAAACCCGAAACCAAACACCAAACAGCCCTACATCATGACACATAGCTGTTTTTCCCTTTTATACAATAGTGAAATAAAGTATAAGTTCTAATGTTTTCCCTTTTATTAGAATAGGATAAGAATGCTCATAGACATACATTACAAGGATAAATGGCCCAAGGTTTGTCATAAATGACCTGAAGCTGGGGAGCTGGGTTTGATAGTGGAGCAGCTGGTATAACTGGGTTGATTAGAAAGCTACAACACACTTAGATTAAGGATGGACACCCGCTACTACACAATCTAACAGATAGACACCACAATGGTGACACATAGTCTACTGATAATCACTGAGGGAGAGCACATCCATTGCATTGTAGTGCCAGATATAAAAACTGTATGTGACCTTCTATCGAGGCTCTTCGTCATCCTCTAACAGACTGCGACGGTCCGAGACGAGAGCCTCAGCGCTGATCTCTGTAATCATTCCTCTGCCTTAATTTAGATTAAAAGAGCTAAAAGTTATAAACTGGTTGAGAGTCGTTCATTTAATAGTCTTTAGATAGAATGAGTGACTGTTTCCGGGATTCCAAAAGGACCGGAGAGGCTCCGAGGTGTCTGACCGCCAACAGGGTGCGGTAGCTCGGACAAGAGTCAGGAATTGAACCCTGGATGGCTGCTTTGAGGACTAAAGCCTCAATATATGGGGTGCCTGTTCTACTGCTACACCCCTTTGTTTGAGAGTTTAAATGTTTTCAAATTAGACTAAATGCTTAAACTATATTAAAAAAGTCGCTTCAGCTAATTACTGGTTAAGGGTGTGCACACTTACACAACTAGATTATTGCACTTTTTAGATTATTTATTTTTCTTTTACAACCGATTCACTTGTTTGTTTCAGCTGATTTGTAAAGATGTTACATCACTTTAAAGGTGGCAAATGCTTTAAACTAATTCATCTTGGTGTTATTTTTTTACGTCACCAAAACCTGGCATTTTTAAATGGTTGTAAACATTTTTAGAGTCAGTGTTTACATCTTTTTAAAAAGCAAACAAAAAGAAAAAATCCTTGTATTTATCGATTATGAGTGTTTTCATTGCAGAACCATTGTATAGTCTTCTGTTACTTTAGTCCAACCATTTTTCTTCATGTTTTGTTTATCACAAAAATGACTTTTAACTGTGTTCATTTATTGAGAGCCATATTTCGATCCTGCTATTACAGTACGGTTTGTTTAGCTTGAGACTCATGCCCCCTAGTGTCAAAATTGAGTTAAAACTTAAAAACAACTTCTCGTTTCTACGTCAGCGGTAGAAATGATGATGTTTCTCTACCACCTATGGGCCTGCTAATATAACTTAGCAGGGAAAAGGATTGAAACCTTGTTCAGTGAACGGAGGCTTGACAGCACTTGATTTTCCTCAGGAGAACAATTTTTTATTAGGATTCAGTTCCCATTGTTCGGATACAGTGTTGTTATATTTAATAAAAATCTCAACCATTGGAAATAACCTAGTAAGAATTTGCTAAATGTTTGCGATGTAAAACACACAATTTTGTCACAAACAATTTTTTTTAGAGAACATTACCTTATGTAGGACATTTTCCACTCATATTTTTTTCAGTTATTTTTATCAATTTCTGTTTCTGTTTTGATCAATTATTTAACTTTTTCAATCCTCTTGATAAACTGTAACTGCACAGCTGCAATCACACTACCAGTTACTGAAAGCTAAGTTATAAACAAAAGGCAGAAACATTCACTCATTTTAAATGTTGTTTAAATCCTATTCTTTAACAATTCTTTGGCATATATATATCAAAATAAATCTAAGTGTCCTGTAAATGAGTATGATCATAACAGAGTTAATCAAACAAACATGTAAATATGAGAAATGGATCTAGCTCTTCAGAATGTAGACACAATGAGCAGTCGAACCTTTAATGTCTTCTTGTGAAATACCTTTGAGCTCAAAGTGGACATGACAACTCACAGAGAAAATGTCTTTGAGACGACACATTTCACTGAGCTGTGATGCGCACTCCTTACAATCTGTCAGCGGTCCTGCCCATACAACTGACAGAAGAATAAATACATATTTATCTACATTTGTTTAAATAGAATATAATTTCATTTCCATTGGGTGGATTGTAATACTGTATCTTTAGTCAGTAATGGAGGGAAGAGGAAAGGGGAGAAATGAGTAGCGAGGGAAGGATGTAAGAAACTGTCTGAGTAAGAATTAGTCACCCTCACACATTTGTAAGCAGTTTCTATTGCATCTATTATGGACCACAATGTGTAAAACAATATGCATATGTATTTGTACAAATACATTTTTGACTGTCTATATACATAGTTTAGTGAGGAAGGGACACAATGAAGGGAGGAGAGGGATCGGGGAAAAGAGAGGAAGGCAGGATAGAAAAGAGAGAGATCACTTAGGACTGAGTAAAAATTAGATGAGGGAAAAGAGGGGAGGAAATAAAGAGGACAGACTTTTCAAAAACTTCTGTGAAGATGTTAATGCCAGATATAAGTCTAATTTATATTTTACTGACATTCTACATTTATTCCTAGAGAGATTTACAGATTTTGAAATGTATTTTATTATTTTTAAATTAAGTCTGAGGTCAGAGTTTTGATTACTCTGGAGGCTAGTAGTGATAACATGACCTACATGTTCAGTTTGACAGATGCCTAATTTCTTTTCAAGTCAAAGATTGTTAAAAATGTGATACAAAATATTGTTCTTCTTATTTTTATTTATTATTACTATTAATTATGCATATTAGGTTTTTTTATTTTTTGTAGGGGGTGTGTGCTAATGACAGTATCCCCTGTGTGTGTGTTTACGTGTGCGTGCATGTGTGTGTGTGTGTGTGTGTGTGTGTGTGTGTGTGTGTGTGTGTGTGTGTGTGTGTGTGTGTGTGTGTGTGTGTGTCCAATTGTCAGCCAACCAGGTTAGTTGAAATGGTAGAAAAATAAAAAATGACAGACATCCAGTAATGTGTTAGTGTTCCAAAACACCAAGTAGAAAAACCACGTGATATGACAGCATTTTAATAAAGATGTCCATAAGAAAATTATGAAAAGTTTATGCAAATGTTTATAATGGCTTCATGCTATAACTACTATTATTGCTTTCATTAACATTATTTAACATGCTGAGGGTTCAACCCTACAAGGAAAGTTGCAAAGGAGCAGAAAAGAGAGAGGGAAAGAGCTTCCTTTTTCATGTCCCGCTCAGAAATTACTCTCCGAAATTTTCCGGTTTATCCCCCCCAAAAAAAATGAAACAGGATTTTCACCCCTGGTATGATGGCATCTTCAACTTCAACTCCACAGTGATAAGGGGGTCCTGAATGCTGCTTGTTTACTTACTCATGTGGGTCAACTGGGTCTCTCTGCGACCTTCATGATGCGGGTTGTCAGGGAAACAAGTCTGTAGTCATGAGGACTGATGGATGTGTTTTCTTTGGCAGGAGGTCTTCCACAACACTGGAACCTTCTTCTGGGCCAGGCTAAGGTTGAAGAGATGCTGCAGAATCCCACAGAGGCCTTTAGGACTCTAGGGCTGACACAATCTGGGCCTGCAGCCTTATTCCAGTTCAGTCTCTCCAGTTGCCTCTTCACCTGACATCTTGAGACACACAGGTAGAAAGAGGAGGCAAAGGGAGCAACGGCATCTTCTGATTTGGTTGAAGACAAACATGCAAAAGCAGAAGGTTCCATGGCTGAGGTGGAAGAGAAAACATCTGAGGTGTGACAATAAAGCTTTGGGTCAAAAAAGAGTGGGATGTCTGTTTGGCTGTGGGATAGACGGGGACTGAGTTTGTTCCTGAACTGAACCTACTGAAGAATGAGTTCAGTTCATTGGTTCTGTCCAGACATCCATCGGTCTGATCGTCCTTCTGCTTGAAGCCTGTGTTATATTGTTCATCCCTGACAATACCGCTCTGATATTGTTTTGCTGGAACTTGCTCTCCTGCCTCTTTTTGTAAACCTACTTGCTGTCTCTTATCTTGACTTTAAGTTGCTTCTGGATACTCCTCAATAATTGCCTGTCTCCCTCTCTGAAGGTGCTTTTTTTTCTTGTTAAGTATATCCTTCAGGTCACTGGAGGTCCAGGGTTTGTTATTGGGGAAGCATCTCACCGTTCTGGTGGGGATGGTGGTATCCACACAGACGTTTATATAGTCGGTTACATACTCCATGTGGCTGGCACAGTGCATCCCAGTCTGTAGCCTTAAAGCACCCACACAGGGCATCTTTAGCGTCCTGTGACCATCTTCTCACAGTTCTATTTATTACAGGTTGATTGTGAACAAAGGGTTTATATTTGGAGCCGAGAAAAATAAGATGATCTGATTTGCAAAGAGGAGGTCTTGCGTTAGCGATGTCCTTGACATCTGCATAAAACAAATCCAACATTTTGTTTTCTGTGGTAGAACAGCTGACAAACTGTTGAAACGTTGGAAATGTATATATGGTTAGGATCTTTGTGCTGCTGAAAGGTGAAAAGTCACCATCTCAAGTATTTTCCTTTAGTATTGCCCTCTTTAGACCTATCCATCTTCCTAACAATTGTGACCAGCTTTTCCATCCCGAATAAATTATTCACACAGCATGATGTTACCACCACCAAATTACATGGTGGAGATGGTGTGTTTTATGTTGCCTTTGCTTCACAACTGAAATTTTTATGTAGGCAAAAAGTAACATTTCGGTCTCATCTGTGCAAAGGACCTAATTCAGCCTGTTTACTGTGCCCCCTACATGGAAAAACTGCTATCCTCTTTGGACTTTTTTCTTGCCATGTTTCCATGAAGGCCAGATTTGTGGGGTGCACAGCAAATAGTTGTCCTGTTGACAGATGCTTCCACCTGTGGAACTCTGCAGGAATTTTGCCATTTTATGCTTGTCAGTTTAGGTGGTCAGCCATGTCTTGGTATGTTTATAATTGTGCCATAATCTTTCCATTTTCAGATGATGGATTGAACCGCCGTCAGTTTTATAACCTGTTACTGCTTTAAACTTCCCCACAACTTTATCCCTGACCTGTCTACCCTGCTCCTTGGTCTTCATGATGCTGTTTGTTCACCAACATTCTCTAAAAAACTTCTGAGGCATTCACAGAACAGCTGGATTTATGCATAGATTAAATTACCAATGTTTGATAAGCTGCTTTAAAAATGTAACTGGTCACAATTACAAGTCGCTCCTTTAAAAATGTAATAGTAGTATACCTCCTTCAATATTTATGTTACAAAAGTAATGTAACTTATTACATTTAGTTATTTTTTATTTATTCTTTAGCACACTTGGATGTGTCACAAATGGAAAGCGCTGCAAATTCAAGTTGGGATGTGACGAGTAGAGATGGGATTTAAGGCTTTTTGAAGGGAATCAGATCTTCTGGATTTGTTACTTTTAAAGAAGCATTCATAAGACTAGCCCATCTTTATTTATTTGTATGTAGCCAGCATGGGGTTACCAATTTGATTCAGGAAATAATTAATTGGAGGGTGCAAATTATTTGTTGGTCCAGACATACAGTACAGACCAAAGGTTTGGACACACCTTCTCATTCAAAGAGTTGTCTTTATTTTCATGACTATGAATATTGTAGCTTCACACTGAAGGCATCAAAACTATGAATTAACACATGTGGAATTATATACTGAACAAAAAACTGTGAAACAACTGAAAATATGTCTTATATTCTAGGTTCTTCAAAGTAGCCACCTTTTGCTTTGATTACTGCTCCGCACACTCTTGGTATTCTGTTGATGAGCTTCAAGAGGTAGTCACCTGAAATGGTTTTCACTTCACAGGTGTGCCCTGTCAGGGTTAATAAGTGAGATTTCAATCCTTATAAATGGGGTTGGGACCATCAATTGTGTTGTGCAGGAGGTGGATACAGTACACAGCTGATAGTACTAGTGAATAGACGGTTAGAATTTGTATTATGGCAAGAAAAAAGCAGCTAAGTAAAGAAAAACGAGTGGCCATCATTACTTTAAGAAATGAAGGTCAGTCAGTCCGAACAATTGGGAAAACTTTGAAAGTGTCCCCAAGTGCAGTCACAAAAACCATCAAGCGCTACACAGAAACTGGCTCACATGAGGACCGCCCCAGGAAAGGAAGACCAAGAGTCACCTCTGCTGCGGACGATAAGTTCATCCGAGTCACCAGCCTCAGAAATCGCAGGTTAACATCAGTTCAGATTAGAGAACAGGTCAATGCCACACAGAGTTCTAGCAGCAGACACATCTCTAGAACAACTGTTAAGAGGAGACTGTGTGAATCAGGCCTTCATGGTAAAATAGCTGCTAGGAAACCACTGCTGAGGACAGGCAACAAGCAGAAGAGAATTGTTTGGGCTAAAGAACACAAGGAATGGACATTAGACAAATGGAAATCTGTGTTTTGGTCTGATGAGTCCAAGTTTGAGAACTTGGGTTCCAACCACCGTGTCTTTGTGCGGCGCAGAAGAGGTGAACGGATGGACTCTACATGCCTGGTTCCCACCGTGAAGCATGGAGGAGGAGGTGTGATGGTGTGGGGATGCTTTGGTGGTGACACTTTTGGGGATTTATTCAAAATTGAAGGCATAGTGAACCAGCATGGCTACCACAGCATCTTGCAGCAGCATGCTATTCCATCCGGTTTGCGTTTAGTTGGACCATAATTTAATTTTCAACAGGACAATGACCCCAAACACACCTCCAGGCTGTGTAAGGGCTATTTGACCAAGAAGGAGAGTGATGGGGTGCTGCGCCAGATGACCTGGCCTTCACAGTCACCTGAACCCAATCGAGATGGTTTGGGGTGAGCTGGACTGCAGAGTGAAGGCAAAAGGGCCAACAAATGCTAAGCATCTCTGGGAACTCCTTCAAGACTGTTGGAAAACCATTTCAGGTGACTACCTCTTGAAGCTCATCAACAGATGCCAAGAGTGTGCAGAGCAGTAATCAAAGCAAAATGTGGCTACTTTATGTACTCCCTCTTTTCTCTTCCTAGAAGCTACACCTGGCCTGACTCTGTGTCTACCTGTGACACCTTTCTGGAGAGGGGCATCGTCCAAGCTTCTAACCTTGAAAACTGGCTCAGAGTTTATCTGTTCTTTCTTTCTAGGTGAAACGAATAAAGGAGCGAAATCCATTAACATTTACTTTTCCTTCCCATATAAAGGACTCCTGGATCAGTGCTTCTTTGTTCTCTTTGTGTCTCTGCTCTGTTCTCTCAAACCCCCAGTCGGTCGTGGCAGATGGTTTCTTCCTGTTAAAACGGAGTTTTTCCTCTCCGCTGTCGCTACATGCATGCTCAGTATGTGGGATTGCTGCAAAGTCAACGCCAGTGACTGTCCACTGTCTCTACATGCTCATCCAGGAGGAATGAATGCTGCAAGTCACTGACTCGATGCAATCTGCTGGATTTCCTTAGATAGAAAAACTTTTTATCCAATTTGAATAAATAAGTGCATCTGACTGCATTATTCAATGGTTAGGATTAATTGGAATGTATGTACCTGACTTTTGTGAAGTGCCTTAAGATGACATGTGTTGGGAATTGGCGCTACATAAATAAACTGAATTGAATTGAATTGAATTACTTTGAAGAACCTAGAATATAAGACATATTTTCAGTTGTTTCACACTTTTTTGTTCAGTATATAATTCCATATGTGTTAATTCATAGTTTTGATGCCTTAAGTGTGAAGCTACAATATTCATAATAATGAAAATAAAGAAAACTCTTTGAATGAGAAGGTGTGTCCAAACTTTTGGTCTGCACTGTAAATAAGAAGTTTTTTACAGAAATATTTTATTTTATTGGTTCTGTCAGGTTCAATGACTCAAAATTGTAATTTCGTCTTATAAAATGGAACTTCTAAGCATCTGTCAACAGGACAATCTACATTTCATACGTATGATATGATACATATACTATTGTTATTTAGATTTTTATATGTAAAGATCTTTGAAAACCATGTCTCCTTTTGCTTCCACTGCACGATTGTATAATACTTTGTATTGATTTATCACCTGGAATCCCATTAAAGTACACAAAGGTTTGTGTCTGTAATGTCACAATATGTGAAAAAGTTCAAGGGGCATTAACACACTTGCAAGGCACTGCGTGAGCACTCAGTCTATACTGAATCTGAAAAAATTAGACAGGAAGGGAGGTGAGATTTATTGAAGGCCAGACCAAAGGAGAACAGCAACATTAAGGCTGTGAGTCAAAACTCGTGAAACATATAAACTCCTCCTTGTAGTTTCCAGATTTGTACAGTCATTTGACTCGCACAGTAAAACTTTTTCCAGTTTTCCTATTCAATTTACTTCCTGTCTTATGTTTTGGAAACATTGTGCAGTTCTCATTCTCAGACCGAAGCAGGAAACAAAACTCCAGAAATTTAGGCTATTTATATTTATATATCATAATATAGATACAAAAAATAGATAATTTAATTACTTTGTGGATAAAACTGTTGGTCAAGTGACGTTTTGTGTTTGTTAGTTACTAATTTGGTTTCCCTGAGTGTATCAAACGTTGCCAACACACATTCAGACAAACAGGACAGTGGTGACAGAGTCATGAGGTTTGAGTCATTCATGCTTCCTGTAATCTGTAGCTGGAGTTTTGCTTTTCTCTGCAGTTTGGGCTGGTTTTTGTTTTGTTTTTTTACTTTTTAAGAAGTTAGTCAGTATATTGTGAAGGGTGAGAAACAATGAAATATCATCAAGGATTTGTTGAATTTGAAAAGAAAAGAGAATGGATGCTGTGGGATCTGAAGGAGGGCGTTGGGGAGTGTTTGTAGTTTCCTTCTCTGGGAGGATCATTTTGGTTTTATTCTCTTCAGAGTTTTCCAAAGTTTTCCTTTGGAAAACTTTGGAATGTGCTAAAGGAACATTGTCTTTTTTTTTTATTTGTTGACTTTAATCAGTCTTCATGCAGGTTATTATTATTCTCTAATATGCTGAAAACATGCTAATTTGGGACATTTAAAAGCATGTCTAATAAAAAGAGAATGATGTTGACTTGTGGTTCCCAGGGAATCAGCAAAAATGAAGATCACTTTTCAGACTGCTGTATATAAAGCTGGTTCTCATGTCAAGTCCCACAGCTAAGGCTTTAATAATACTTGTTCAGCATCCTCAAAGACAGTAATTAATACAGATAGTATGACCAATGAATGAGGGCATCCATTGTTTCCTTTTGACTGTATTCTCAGCAAGGTATCATCTAACCATTGTTTCTCAGGCTTCTTGTCTCCTGCACAGCCTGTGAAAACATCTGAAGCTTGGATATCATTTGGTGTGCTTTAACACACGCCCATTTCAGACAGTGACAATGCATGTCGAAGTATTCACAACCCTTCAATCTTTTCTTTTTTGTCACATTAGAGCCACAAACTTCAGTGTCTTATAGGCATTTTATGTAATTGACCAACAGAAGGTAGAACATAATTGTAATGAAGGAAAAAATATATATTTTTACTATTAGAAATCTGGATAGTGTGGTAAAGTGCTGAGAAAAGTTTTGTCCCTCTTACAGATTTCTTCTGTGTTTACTTTTACACTGTGTTTGTTACACCTTTTAGATCATCAAACACATTTAATATTGCATAATGATAACTCAGGTTATCATTATGCAATAAATCAGTTAACAAAATGCTGTTTAAATGATGATTTCATTTTTAAAGGAAAAAAGCTATTCCTACCATCCTCCTCCTATGTTAAAATATAAGTGCCCTGTAAACCTAATTAGTAGTTTAACCACCCTTAGCAAAAATGACTGACATCAATGGTTTGCGATATCTTGCAGTAAGTATTTAACATCACCACTGAGGAATTTTGGCCCACTCTCCTTTACAGAAATGTTTTAATTCAGCCACATTAGGAGGTTTGAGTATGAACAGCATGTTTATGATCATACCACAGTATCTGAATTGGATTCAAGTCCAGACTTTGGCTAAGCCACTGCAAACGTTTTTTTTTCTTTTTTTTTCTTTTTGAGTCATATAGAGGTGGTCGGGCTACTATGCTTTTGGGTCATTGTCCTGCTACAAAACCAAAGTATAATTGGGCTTAAAATTCTGTTCTGATGGCTGGGCATTCTCCTACAGGATGTTCTGCTAGAAAGAAATATTTATTTTAATATTCATTTGATCAATTATGCCAAGTCATCCAGGTCTTGAGGAAGCAAAGCAGCCCAAAATCCTCACACTACCACCACCATGTTTGACTGTCAGGTGGTCTGTTTCTGAAATTATGTGTTATTTAACAAATTGCCCTAAGAAGTTACTTAATTAATTAATAGATTCCATCAGTTTGTAATTTAATCTCCATACAAATCCAGCTGTTCTGTAAAGAGGTTTGTTGGAGAACATTGGTGAACAAACTGCATCATGAAGACCAAAAAACACAGTAGACGTACAACAGGATTAGGTTATAGACAATATATCAAACCTCACATCACACAGATGTTTGTTCATCACCGGAAAATGGACAGAATAGGAAGACAATAGCAAACCTACTGAGACACGGTCATCCAATGAAACTGACAGGCCAGGCAAAGAGAGCATTGGTCAGAAACCCATAGTTCAACCGGAGAAGCTAAAGAAATTCGGAACTAAGGGGAAATCTCTCAACATTACAACCATTAGTCATACACTCCTCATATCTGGTTCTTATGGAACCAGATATAAGTGGTAAGAAGAAAGCCATTGTTGAAATAAAGTAATTTAGAGTCCTTTTTGCAGCCTGACACAAGCCATGTATGGACACAGCAAACATGCAGAAGGTGCTCTGGTGATATGAGACCAAAAGTGAACTTTCTAACCTACATGCTCCACACATTTCACCCTACCCAAGGCCCAACATGACTGTCACAGGCTCATGCTGTGGAGGGGGTGGGGGGTTTTCTTAAGCAGGGACAGTTAAGCTGGTCAGAGTTGATGGGAAGACTAATGGAGCTAAAGACAAAAAACTATTAGAGGCTGAGCAAGTCTTTAGACTTGGGTAAATGTAAAGGTTTCCCTTCTGGTAGGGCAATAATCCTAAACACACAGTCACAACCATAATGTCATGGTTTAGATCCAATCCTATGCATGTGTTAGAATGGCCTAGTCTAAGTCAAGAACTAAATTTAATTTATAATCTGGGGCAAGATATGAACATAGCTGTTCACAGACATTATCTGTCACATCTGACTAAGTTTGAGCTTCCTTTCCAAAGAAGAATGAGCAACCATTTCAATCTCTAGATGTGCAAAGTTGGTAGAGACATACCCCAAAAGCATTGCAGTGGTAATTGTAATGAAAGTTCAATCCACAAAGTACATAGCACTTTCTGATCGAAGTCTCATAATTTTACTTGTCAAGAAAGTTGAAAGCCATGTATCATTGTCTATGTAAAATGTGAAAAGGTTCAAGGGATGGGAATAGTCTTGCAAAGCAGTTGACAGTTTAGTGTTAAAATTCAATTATTATACAGTAAATGTGTTCATGAGTAGATCAGTTTGGTCTTGTTTCTAATACCTGCAGCTGTGTTATCTTGAGCTTGGCTCAGTGTAGACGGAAAGGCTGGTGAAATCTGTTTATTTTGGGACTTGCTGACCACAAACACAGAAACTATGCAGCATCTGATCCGTTATGCCTTTTATGGACATACCGCAATAATTTTGCCTTGCATAGTTGGTGATTAGAACCACTGGTGCCCCTCATCTTTATCTATAGCAGCTTTCTTACTAACATGCAGATCCCTGCAACTTTAAACCTTTAATGTTCAGTTTAACTTTTCTATCACCTTTCAAACAGAACTTTGTTTGAGCAGGATGTATATGTAACTTACTTTAGTTTGCTCTGATGAATAATTTATGCCTGGGGTTTATTTGGCTTTAATAACCTTGAAGTTTTTTTCACAGCAAAATGTGTTTCACACATCTCCATGGTGACAGAAAACACAATGTAGGTTAAAAAACCGGAACATGTGAGGGTACGGCAGAAGGAGAGAGCAGTGAGGCGGATCGGAAAACAAAGAATGGTAGATGTTGAAGTGGGCAGGGTCTGAGAGGCCAGCTGTTATTGGAGGAGAGAGCCAGCAGTATAAGTTTCCCCACTTCCCTCTGCCATCGTCACTTTCTAAGTCAGCCAGCAATCAGTCTCATCTCTGATTTCTCTTTGTACTTCTTTTTGCAATTCTTCAAAATGAGCTTCAGAACCTCCAGCATCCAGCAGATCCCTTCCACCCGGATGTCCTACACCCGCTCTGCTCCTCAGTACCAAGCTAACAGCATTTACGGGGGTGCTGGTGGACAGGGTGCCCGAATCTCCTCCGCCTCTGCATCCTCCCTGCGCTCTGGGATTCCCATCTCATCTTCCTCCAGCAGCTTCAAGCTCAGCAGCATGATGGGTGGCGGAGCCAGCGGAGCCGGCGGAGCCTTCGGTGGGGCTGGTGCTGCTGCTGCATCTGGTAGTAGTGCTGGCATCTTAGGCAATGAGAAAGGGGCAATGCAGAACCTGAATGACCGTCTTGCTAACTACCTGGAGACGGTAAGGAACCTGGAGCAGGCTAACAAGAACCTGGAGATGAACATCAGGGAGGCCCTGGAGAAGGGGGGTCAGGATGTCAGAGATTACAGCAAGTATGAACCATTCATAGAAGACCTACGCAATCAGGTGAGAAGAAAACGTTGTAGTGCTTCAAAGTGGAAATCCGTGATTCTTGCTTGCTATAGCTTATAAGACACAAACAATGACAAAAGTGGGTTTTAAGTGGTGAAAATTCCCTTTTGTGTGTCCCTGAATGCCAGACTGTCTAGTTGAGACTTCTGAGATGGGTCGCATTTCCTGTAAAAGTTATCAGATTTCATGCATGAAAATGAAGGGCGTGGTTGCTAAGCTACAACCCTCCCTTTGCAAAACGTCCTTTAGTGCTTCCTCCAATGAATCACTAACACGAGGTTTGAATCACAAGAGGCTCACTGAGGAGCTGTTAGGCGACCAGAAAAAAACCCCACTAAAGAATCTGCTTGTTGGATGGTGATTCTACAAGTTTGCTCTGGTGTGGGAGGGCCTCAATGGGAAACAGATGTGTAGGAACCACATCCACACACACACTGAAAGATGTCTGCAGTGCAATGGTTTTATAACAATCAGCTCCAGTCCCGGAGTCAAATGTCACATTCCTTTCCAGGGTCCAGCGCTTCCATATCATATAATTGCACGTTTATGGTGGCAATCTGAACATAAAGGGGACAAGAATTTAGCCCTTCTATCATGGCAGGATCTGAGAGTCACTGAGTGAGAATTTCCCTGATCTGTGCACCCATTAAACCACAGAGTAATATAAATGACTGACGGCAACAGTGCAGCTGAAAGCTCAAGGGAAGAAAAAGTTATTTGCGTGACTTATTCAGACAGAAAAGCCGTTTATATAGCAACACTAAAACAAACCAGTTTCTGTTTTGGCACAGGAACAACCTCTCTTCCTGTTCTGCAATTTATGGTTCCTTTTTTATCATGAACAACTGTTGCTATGGATTAAACAATGCTACCCTGCTGACTCCTGGGTTTCTACTGATAACAATGGGAAAATAACTGCTCCAAATCAGATATTTACATCAGTGGAGGAGGCTTCCTAACAAAAACCTGTATTCCTAAAGCACTTTATCATCAGTTTGTAAACACACTTTTAAAATGTTTTACTTTTCTCATCCAGATCTTTGACCAAGTAGCAGAGAACGCTCGATTTGTGCTCCAGATTGACAACGCCCGTCTTGCTGCAGATGACTTCAAAGTGAAGTATGAGTTTTGATGGTTCTCCACATCAATTCCTTTAACTGTTGCCATCTTCTGGACTGTAATGTGAAATAGAGTTTGCTGGTTTAACCTGCAACAGGTTTGAGAATGAGATGGCAATTCGGCAGTCTGTGGAGGGCGACATTGCTGGCCTGAAAAAACTCATCGACGAAACCAACATGAGCAGGATGAACATCGAAAGCGACATCGACGCTCTGAAGGAAGAGCTTCATTTCCTGAAAAAGAACCATGAAAATGTGAGTTTACAGTGCATCTGTGTTATTTTTTATCAATCTACTTGGGGAACACATTTTATTAACTAATAACTCTGAATAGAAATTAGAATATTCATACAAAGCAAACATCCAACACAGTTAGTTATTGCTACAAGTGGTTCTTGAAACTTGCAGGAATTGCTTGAAAGTTTTCACTGATCATTCAGTATAAACCAAGACAAGCAGAAAAAATTGTCCATTCTTTTTGTTGCGTTCATGAATCTATGTAACACATATTTGTGATGGAAAAATGTTCTCTTTTATTTGTTGAGATCCTAACTATTTGAGAGTGGCCTCGAATGCATACAAGTTACCCTGGATTTATCTGTGGCCTTAGAGATAGAGTTGCCGAGTTATTTTTTCTCTGTTAACTAACAAGCTGTGAACATTGGCTTTAATCGGTCCCTGTTTTTTAAATAAAATGACGCATCAGCAATCACCAACATTTTGCATTTAAATGGAAACACTCGGCTGTTGTGTCCTGCTCAGAGAACTTGTATTGTATACCTAATTTCCACAGTATTTTTGAGAAGAACCCCTTTTTCTCAAATGAAGACAAGGTTTCTCAAAACACAAACTTTATTTTAAAGCATCTGTAATTAAGTCCATGTTTATTAAGTCTATATGTTTTGCTTTTCAATTTAAGGTAACCTGATGCCTCATAACCATTGAAAATGTGTTTTGTTCAGAATTAAAACCTCTAACCAAGATTTGGGGTAGAATAATCCAGTGGAGGTCTAAGTATTTAGGATTTTGAACTAGAGGTGACTAAATGCAGTCAAGATTCTTTTAAAACAAAGAAAACGGTCTTTAAATCCTTAACTGCAAATTGCATACAGCAATATTTAACATTTGATACATATTTCGTAAAATGCTTAAAATACACACACTCCACAGGGGGGCGCTAATTCCCTCTGACAGTGCATGCATTATTTAAAAAGCGAAGCTCTCCAGACAGCTCTCCTTTTGCTTAGTGGCAACCCCCGTTGACACCCCACCCAGGATGGAAAGCCGTATTGACTTTACCAAAGCACTTGACTCTGATTTCATTAATCTGAGATTTTTTTTTTTGTATATTTAGGTCCACCTGAACAATCCCATAGGCTTTACACCGATCCAAAACGTCAAACTTCAAGTCTCTTTAACTAAACAAACAACATTATGTACAAAGACAACAAATATTATTTAAACAGGAGCAAAGGGAGAAGACAGTGCACCACCATTGATCTTCCTGTGGGAAACATACTGAGAGCATAACATGTAAAGTGCTTGCTGTCATAATAATAGAAATGTAATGCAGTGTAAAAATCTATATAATAGTGTTTACTTAACTTTAATGCTTTAATATTTCTACTTTTTCAGCTGTTTTACTTAAATATCTGAGAGCTACTCTGCCAGAATGCTTCACGTTTTCAGTTCTCAGTAGGCTACTTGTTTTACCCAGAAAGATCAGTGGTGGCACATTACCTCCCCCCTCCATTTCCTGTGGAAATAATCAATGGTGTTAATATAATGACAGTTAAAGCCCCATATAATAACCTTTGGATAGACTATGCTTTGACATTGTTGAGATCAGAGCTTCAGGGAGCAACTTATCTAAATTTAGACTAAATAAAAAACCAAGGAAAGTTATTTTACTACAAGACATAACCTTTCGACAGGTATTAAAAAACAAAATGGAACTATCACTTTAAGGAAGCCTACTATTTCCTTTTATGTATAAGCTAGGGGAAAATGATAAGAACTCCTTAAGGATGAGAGAATATGTTTGCTTATCATTTTCCACAAGGTCAGAGTAACCTGACAAACTGAGCCCTGCAAAAGCAATAAGGTGAATGGCCTTGATTATAACATGTAAAATGATACAAAAAAAAAAAAAAACTTTCAGAAAATAGACCAGAGGTCACTGGTCATGCATGAAAAGTTATTTTTCTTCCCTTTTACACTCCTACAGGAGGTGATGGAGCTGAGGAGTCAGATCTCTCACTCCGGCGTGCAAGTGGACGTGGACGCTCCCAAAGGTCAGGACCTGTCCCAGATTATGGAAGACATGAGAACCAACTATGAGAAGATCGCCATGAAGAATGCAGAGGACCTTAAACGCTGGCATGAAAATCAGGTAATAAAAGGGAGAAAGAAAAGGTAAAATGATAAGACAGACTGGTGGACTATGTTGTTCTGTCAACATTTTGTTTTTTCCCCTGTCAGATTGCAGATGTGCAGGTCCAGGTGTCACAGAACACAGAAGCACTTCAGGGGGCTCAGGGGGAGAAAAGTGATTTAACCAGACAGATACAGACCCTGGAAATTGAACTCGCCTCTCAACAGAATTTAGTAAGCACTAGAAACATGCTCTACACATTTTTATTTTATTCACAGACTGAAATGATAAAATCTTTTAAAACAAGTCTGACATTGCAATCTAGAATTTATTTTGAATTGCTACTGCATAATTTGGTACTTTGGTACCTCTACTGTTGCAATGCATCCATTCAGATTTATATTATTTATTCAAAAATGTATTTTATGGACCCATTTTCACATGTTTTCTAACTTCTTTATCAGAAAGCCTCTTTAGAAGACACTTTACGCAACACCGAGCTACGCTACAACATGGAAACGGAAAAGAGTAACGGCATCATAATCCGCCTGGAGGAAGAACTCACCAACTTGCGGGAAAACATTCAGCACCAGACCCAGGAGTACGAGGCGCTGCTCAACATGAAGATGAAGCTAGAGGCCGAGATCAGCACTTATAAGAGTCTGCTGGATGGTGAAGACTTTAAGTAAGAACCATGAGGGGGTGAATAAACATGTATATGGTTTCATCTGCTCCTTTATTTCATAGCTTCAATCAGGATTTAAAAAAGAGAAAATGTGTCCTGTGTTTTAAACAGGCTTCAGGATGCACTGGAGGAGCTGGGGGCCACAAGTTAATTCAGTACAAAGATCCAGAAGAACAATGAAAACTTGCACCCACAATCTACAGCAACAGGAAAATGCATCTTGCTGGTCATCTTAGCTAAAGAAAGAAATTCTAAATACAGCCCCGCCACAACACACTCATTGTTTTAGAGACACACGTTGCTGGTTCTGACAAATAAAATAAATTGTTCCCATCCTGCAATGGTTTTGGCTATTTTTATTTTCTAGAACTGTGTAATGGCTTCTGCAATTTCAAACAACTGCTAAATGTAAAAAGAAAATGCTTTAGTGTTTTAAATATTTTATGGGCAAGTAATTGGGTCAGCATTAGCCTAAATCTCACAATGTTAGTATAGATTTGAATACAGTTTTAGGGCACTGAACTGCATGCACTTCCATGAATAAAAAGGCATGAACAAATACAAAGTTTTTGACAGATGTTATACATATTAGATAAATTCTGCATGTTTCTGTGTTAAAAAAGGAAACATTCATTCCATGTAAAGACGGAATATGATATTTAAACTTTAAATCTACTTTTTGCCTTTAAGCCCTGGAGAATAGTTCGGCATTTTGCTGCTGAAAAACTCTAAAGTCCACCCTCCAAGGGTCCTGTTGTTGATAGGGTTAAGTTTGCTGCTAAAAAGTAATCATACTCCTTTTCCCATATTATCACCTTTAAACCACAAACTTCAATGTATTTTATTTGGAATTTGTCTGACAGACCAGACCAGACGATGGAGTTCATGCTTATTAAGTGCAAGATAAATGGTATTTGGTTTCCCAAATTTTCTACCATTACAAAATTGAAGAGTGTGGAATACATTTGTATTCAGCTACTTGAGTCAAAACTGACCTTCTATTGCATTTACAAGTACATGTCTTCTGAGATATGCCTCTACCGGCTTTGCATATCTAGAGACTTATAACATTGTCCATTCTTATCTGCAAAATAGCTCAAGCTCAGTCAGATCGGATGTAGACCATCAGTAAAAAAAATGTATAAGTCAAATCACAGATTTTGAATTGGATGAAGGTCTGAACTTGAACTGGGCCTTTCTGACACAATAATATGCTTCTAAACCATTTTATTGTAGCTCTCGCTGTATGTTTAGGGTGGTTGTTCTGCTGCAAGGTGAGTCCCATCTGACCAGAGGACCATGATCCCCATGTAAAAATGTATTGCACCTTTTCAGCAATGGCTTTCTTTCTGCCTCTCTGCCTGACTAATTGTTGCTCTATCAGAAGATTATCTCACCTGACCTGCAGATCTCTGCAGCTCCTCCAGAGTTGCCATGGGCCTCTTGGCTGCTGGTCTAATTGCGCTCTCCTTCCTTGTAAACTGACCACCCGGGGAAAGAATCAGTTTACAGGCAGGGATTGCCATGTCCTTGGTTGGTTTAAGGTTAGGCCATTGTCTTTTCATTTTCAGAAGACGAGTTCTCTGTGAAATGTTCAAAGCCCAGGGTATTGCTTTACAGGTCCTTCTCAAAATATTAGCATATTGTGATAAAGTTCATTATTTTCCATAATGTCATGATGAAAATTTAACATTCATATATTTTAGATTAATTGCACACTAACTGAAATATTTCAGGTCTTTTATTGTCTTAATACGGATGATTTTGGCATACAGCTCATGAAAACCCAAAATTCCTATCTCACAAAATTAGCATATCATTAAAAGGGTCTCTAAACGAGCTATGAACCTAATCATCTGAATCAACGAGTTAACTCTAAACACCTGCAAAAGATTCCTGAGGCCTTTAAAACTCCCAGCCTGGTTCATCACTCAAAACCCCAATCATGGGTAAGACTGCCGACCTGACTGCTGTCCAGAAGGCCACTATTGACACCCTCAAGCAAGAGGGTAAGACACAGAAAGAAATTTCTGAACGAATAGGCTGTTCCCAGAGTGCTGTATCAAGGCACCTCAGTGGGAAGTCTGTGGGAAGGAAAAAGTGTGGCAGAAAACGCTGCACAACGAGAAGAGGTGACCGGACCCTGAAGAAGATTGTGGAGAAGGGCCGATTCCAGACCTTGGGGGACCTGCGGAAGCAGTGGACTGAGTCTGGAGTAGAAACATCCAGAGCCACCGTGCACAGGCGTGTGCAGGAAATGGGCTACAGGTGCTGCATTCCCCAGACCTGGGCTACAGAGAAGCAGCACTGGACTGTTGCTCAGTGGTCCAAAGTACTTTTTTCAGATGAAAGCAAATTCTGCATTTCATTCGGAAATCAAGGTGCCAGAGTCTGGAGGAAGACTGGGGAGAAGGAAATGCCAAAATGCCAGAAGTCCAGTGTCAAGTACCCACAGTCAGTGATGGTCTGGGGTGCCGTGTCAGCTGGAGTTGGTCCACTGTGTTTTATCAAGGGCAGGGTCAATGCAGCTAGCTATCAGGAGATTTTGGAGCACTTCATGCTTCCATCTGCTGAAAAGCTTTATGGAGATGAAGATTTCATTTTTCAGCACGACCTGGCACCTGCTCACAGTGCCAAAACCACTGGTAAATGGTTTACTGACCATGGTATCACTGTGCTCAATTGGCCTGCCAACTCTCCTGACCTGAACCCCATAGAGAATCTGTGGGATATTGTGAAGAGAACGTTGAGAGACTCAAGACCCAACACTCTGGATGAGCTAAAGGCCGCTATCGAAGCATCCTGGGCCTCCATAAGACCTCAGCGGTGCCACAGGCTGATTGCCTCCATGCCACGCCGCATTGAAGCAGTCATTTCTGCCAAAGGATTCCCGACCAAGTATTGAGTGCATAACTGTACATGATTATTTGAAGGTTGACGTTTTTTGTATTAAAAACACTTTTCTTTTATTGGTCGGATGAAATATGCTAATTTTGTGAGATAGGAATTTTGGGTTTTCATGAGCTGTATGCCAAAATCATCCGTATTAAGACAATAAAAGACCTGAAATATTTCAGTTAGTGTGCAATGAATCTAAAATATATGAATGTTAAATTTTCATCATGACATTATGGAAAATAATGAACTTCATCACAATATGCTAATATTTTGAGAAGGACCTGTATAACCTACGCCTGCTTCAATCCTCCCAACAGCTTTACCCCTGACCTGTGTGCTGTCTTCCTTGGTCTTCACGATGCTGCTTGTTTGCCTCAGAGGTGCCTTCACAAGGCACCTGGATTTATACGATGATTAAATTATATACAACACCTCTTTTAGAAAAGCAGCAATCTGTCCTTAATATTGATTATATAAATGCATGTCTTTGCATGTTAGAGTTTTAACAATCATTTGTTAAATGGAATGAAAAATGTGTTTGGTAATGTCCTTGAGCCAACGCCCTTCCTGTCTGCAATGCAGCAGCTTTTGGGCTATTCAATTCAGGCCAGTTCAGTTAATCTATACACTAAGCAGAAAATGTCATATCAAGGCACTTAAAATGAGAACAGGTCCAATTAATCTCCAGTTATATAAAAAAAAATACAGTTTATACCAAGATAATACAAAATAGTTATACACTGAAAATCTTTGACATACTCCCGAAGATGATTACTTCATCCTCAGCAAGTGAGACAACATTGGAAGTAACTGTAGAACTTGATTTGTGTTTGGACTGTTTTGATCCTGTGAAGCTTCCTGAGTTATCAGAAATATTAGCTTCATCTAAACCTTCAACTTGTATGTTAGACCCAATCCCAACCAAATTATTTAAGGAAGTGTTCCCTCTGATTACAAGCCCCATTTTAGATATGATTAATCCATCCTTAGTAAATGGATATGTACCACAGGCTTTTAAGTTAACTGTAATTAAACCTTTACTTAAGAAACCTTCGCTTGATCGAGATGACTTGAAAAATTACAGACCTATATCCAATCTTCCATTCTTATCTAAAATTCTTGAGAAAATTGTTGCTAATCAAAAGTGTGAGCATTTACACAGCAATGACCTGTTTGAAGAGTTTCAGTCAGGCTTCAGAGCTCATCATAGCACTGAAACAGCTCTACTGAAAGTCACTAATGATATTCTTATGGCCTCAGATAATGGACTTGTGTCTGTTCTGGTTCTGTTAGATCTCAGTGCTGCATTTGATACAGTCGATCATAATATTCTCTTAGAAAGGCTGGAATATGCTGTAGGGATCAGGGGAACAGCGCTAGGCTGGTTTAAATCTTATCTGTCTGACAGATTCCAGTTTGTTCATGTAAATGATAAATCCTCTTTAAACTCCAGGGTTAATTGTGGAGTGCCACAGGGCTCAGTACTTGGGCCAATTCTCTTTACTATATATATATATGCTTCCAATAGGTCAAATTATTAGGCAGCATGGGATAAATTTTCACTGTTACGCTGATGACACTCAGCTTTACTTATCCATAAATCCTGATGAGCCCAACCAGTTAGATAGACTACAAGCATGTCTTGAAGATATTAAAACTTGGATGACGTTAAATTTTTTGCTTCTAAATTCAGACAAGACAGAAGTTGTCGTCTTTGGACTGGAGTCTTTAAAAAAGAAACTGCTGTCAATCACTTAACCTGGATGGCATTAAATTGACCTCTGATAATAAAGTAAAAAACCTTGGTGTTACTTTTGACCAGGACATGTCATTTAAATCCCATATTAAACAGGTTTCCAGGATTTCCTTCTTTAATCTCCGGAACATTGTCAAAATTAGAAATATCCTATCTAGGAGTGACACTGAAAAACTAGTCCATGCATTTGTTACTTCAAGGCTGGACTATTGTAATTCGTTACTATCAGGATGTCCACAAAATGCAGTTAAAAGACTTCATTCAAAATGCTGCAGCCAGAGTTCTGATGAAAATTAAAAAGAGAGATCATATTTCTCCTATTTTAGCTTCCCTTCATTGGTTCTGTGTTAAATCCAGAATAGAATTTAAAATTCTCCTCCTCCCATATAAAGCCCTTAATGATCTAGCTCCATCATACATCAGAGATCTGATTGTTCCGTATGTTCCTAACAGAGCACTTCGTTCTCAGACTGCAGGTTTACTGGTGCTTCCTAGAGTCTCTAGAAGTAGAATGGGAGGCAAATCCTTTAGTTATCAGCTCCTCTCCTGTGGAACCAGCTCCCAGTTTTAGTCCGTGAGGCAGACACCCTGTCTACTTTTAAGGCTAGGCTTAAAACTTTCCTTTTTGATAAAGCCTATAGTTAGAGTGGCTTAGTTTATCCTGAGCTATCTTGCTTATTTTTTTACCTCCGTCTTCTTCCCTCCCTGTTGGTTGGAGTAAGGGGGAGTCAGGTTTAGCTTAAACCGGCTCAGTTATGGTTGAGGTGCAAACACACCCTCCATTTCTGCTACCTGTATGACCCCTTCTCTTTTCCAATGGTTATAATCAATCTGACAGAGGGAGGTATCCCGATCCTTGTGGTTTTTAGTATAACAATGGCCATCAGTGGGACCCTTTGTGGGGTGCCTTGAGACGACATTGTTTAACTAAATAATCTGAACTGAAACTATCTGTGTAGTTATGCTGCTATAGGCTTAGGCTGCTGGAGGACATAACGACCACTTTCACCCTCTTTGCTACATTCTCACACTACTCTCCAATTTTGCATTCTTTGCTGTTATTTCAGTTTTTTACTTTATGTTCTCTCTCTTTTCTCTTCCTAGAAGCTAAACCTGGCCTGGCTCTGTGTCTGCCTGTGACACCTTTCTGGAGAGGGGAATCGTCCGAGCTTCTGCTGGCAACAACTTAATGATCACCCTCTACCGATGATCCACATAGCCCTGTCTTTTAGTGTTTAACCCTTTCTCTCTCCTAGACATGGAAATTGACTGAGCTTTTACTGTAACTAATTATATGTGCTCTCTTTCAGACTCTAACCTTGAAAACTGGCTCAGAGTTTATCTGTTCTTTCTTTCTAGATGAAACGACTAAAGAAGCTACATCCATTAACATTTACTTTTCCTTCCCATATAAAGGACTCCTGGATCAGTGCTTCTTTGTTCTCTTTGTGTCTCTGCTCTGTTCTCTCAAACCCCCAGTCGGTCGTGGCAGATGGCCGCTCACACTGAGCCTGGTTCTGCTGGAGGTTTCTTCCTGTTAAAAGGGAGTTTTTCTTCTCCACTGTTGCTACATGCATGCTCAGTATGAGGGATTGCTGCAAAGTCAACGCCAGTGACTGTCCACTGTTTCTACATGCTCATCCGGGAGGAGGGAATGCTGCAAGTCACTGACTGGATGCAATCTGCTGGGTTTCCTTAGATAGAAAAACTTTTTATCCAATTTGAATAAAAAGCTAACACCGACTGCACTGTTCAATTGTTAGGATTAATTGGAATGTATGTACCTGACTGTTGTGAAGTGCCTTGAGACAACATGTGTTGTGAATTGGCGCTACATAAATAAATAAAACTGAACTGAAACTGAACTGATCCGATTCAATGCACCACACTCCAATGTGACTCTAAATGTAATGTAAGATGTATGTAAATATAATTTATATTATGGTGGTCAAATAGTATCGATGGAAGGCCAGCTGTTTGCAATGAATCATTAACTTTGCTGCAACCCCTCGTTCTTATTCTCTATATGATGAGAATCAGGAGGAATGTATTTTTTTCCTCATCTTAGTTTTCTAATTACAATATAAAGCATTCCTAACTCTCTTTTTCTGCATTTTGTATTGAAATGATTGATCCTTGAATTGATTATATACCCACACAGTGTTAAACTTTATAGCGGTGCCCAGGTGAAGTTGTTAATAGTAGGTTAAGTAAATTCTATTTAAATAGCACCTTTAATGAATAAAAATCACAAAGTGCTTCACAAAGAGAGTATAAACATTAGAACTTTGTTAAGTTAAAACATAATTAAAAAGACAAAGAGCATATGAAATTAAACAAATAACTGAAAATAAGCCTTTTTATTGTATTACAGAAATTAAAAGTGAAAATTTGAAATTATGAAAACAATTTACCTTCTCTTTAAGTATTGTTTATTTTTTGGTGGGGCACACTTAAAGATATTGTATTTAACATTCGACACTCATTCCTGGAGATATCGTTGAAGCTTTTCGTAAAGGATGAGATAAGTTCTTGAAAAAAAAGTGGAGTATGGAAATTCTCACAAAATGAAAATAAAAATTTATGATTATGGTTTGCAAATGGTTTCAGGGACAAACTGAACAGAAAGCCAGCACGGTGCAGATGTGGGTCAGGGAGTAAACAAGGGAGGAGGCTCAGGCCCGTGAACGGCGATGCGCGCTCCCGACGATAAACCTCTGACGCTTTCATCCGGGAACTTCAACGAACTGCTTCTCCAACATGGCGGCGTCAGGTGAGGTTTATGTGGGTGAACGGTCCGGGTCGTTTAGGGGGAATTCCTTGGGATTATATATCTAGACGGTCTAAGATAAAAATCTAAATTGTTGTTATTGCGTCTGTTTAGCGGTTCGTCTCGTTGTCGTGTGCCTATGAATTCGTTTACGGGTTGTTTTAACCCGCGAAAGGCGAAGCTGGCAGGGGAAGCCGAATGAACGAAGCAACGACTTGTTGTAACCTGAAATGCTTCGGCCTACAAGTAAAATAAAAACTTTATTTGGATAATGTGACCTGTATGTTTGGGTGCTAAAGTCTACTTACTGTAACGCTAATAGGTGATGCGTTGGTAAATGTTGCTAACTGCGTGCGGAGCTGACACAATATAAGTCAGCGGCGGAGCTCGCCGTGGCGCTACGGGGAAAGAAGCGTCGGGCGCAGGCGCGTTTTGTGGAGGAGGGGTTGGGCCGAGGAGTCCGGGCCGCCTGGAGAGTCTCTCCCACGTGTGCGGCGCTGCTCCTTGGCACCTCGTCTCTGATGAAACGCGGTAGCTGGACCTTTTGGGTCGCATCCGATGCGTATCACAGCTCAGCTCCTCCAACTTTAAGCTGCCCTCTTCCAGTCGGTCGAGCCCTGCACTGTTGATGGCGCACTTGGATCCTGACGCTGCTACGTTGCACTAGGCCCTAAAACCTAGCCAGCTAAGCAGGGAGACTCCCCCCTCCCTCCGTCAGTAGTCCTTTGCTGACTAAGCCCGCAAAGACATAGAGACAAAAGCGATAATGAAGCCAACAAATAGTCTGCTTGCGCTTCACTGTAACCACGCACTGAAAGCATTTTTAACTATTGCAGGAAGGAAAGGCTATTTCAAATAAAGTCCCGTGTTCTCACAAAGATGCTGCTGGTCAGCATTAAAAACTACTAAATTCGGCATGATTATCTTGATTTGACTCGAAAACGTGCATTAAAATACTTTATTTTTTGGCTGGTCATGTTAACATATGTCATGACAGCTGGAATATTTCAGAGTTTTGTCTCTCCTTAAACCAAAACAAATCAAACATGCCCCCCCAATTGCTGGCATTCAAACAGGAATTTTCCTTAGTGGGAAACAGCTGTTAAATACCCTAACATAAGATTTAAAATGTCAGAGGGTCGGTACTTGTGCTGAAATATTAGTGATAGTTTTTTTTTTTCTTTCTGCGACCTAAATAGATCACTTCTTATGATAGGTGTTTGCAGTTGCACTAATTTGTTTGGCTTTGCATCAAACTCTGTAATGCATGAATCAATAGAGGTTAATATTCGAAGTCAAGCACCTTGAGGTGAAGGAGTGTCTGCAGAGGGTTCAGCTCTACTGACATCATTAAACTAGAGCTGGACTGATCAGGCCATTCTGGCCAATTTAGTTTTCTATTTTTCTTGTAGGTCTGACTTGGTATCATAGTTTGTTTTCCCTATAAGGATTATAACACACAAACATGACATATATACTCTTTGTTAGAGGAGGCAGTTTTGAATCAAACAGCAATTGAAGGAAGTACTAGATTTCCTCCATTTTTGCATGAGGGAACATGTCCCTAATTTTATGAAGTATTTATTGAATAGGAATTGGCAGATTTCAAACTCTGGGTGATTGGTTTACCTATGGGTTAATTTGAGATGACATTACATGAGAGAGAACCATAAAATGCAAGCAAATGTGACCAAAAATATGCAATTTTTCTTTGTTTAATACAGAAGTTTCAATGCAGGTCAATCAAAACTAAGAAGTTTATTAAGTGCAACTTTACCATAACTGAGTGTTTTGACCATGTGCTTTGTATGTCTTTCCTCCAGCTAAGAAGAAGAATAAGAAGGGCAAGACCCTGACTCTGAATGACTTCCTGGCAGAAGACGGCGGAGGCGGCGGCACTCCTGCTCCCAGTTTCCCATCCAAGTCCACAAGCTGGGCTGATGAGACTGACGACCTGGACGGAGATGGTGAGCAAAGAAATGATGTATTTAACTTATGCATTTAATGTTTAATTTTACACATACTAAATGTAGACATTTGAAAAGAAACAGCAGTGTTATTTTTGCCAGGTCTTAGCTCCCATGCCAATGTTGTGAATGAAAAAAAAAAAACTGTAGATATTACCAGCTATATTTCCAGTTAGTAGACCTGGTGAGTTGCAACCATGGTCAACAGAATGAGAATGGAAAACAAACTTGTCAGCATTTTAGTTGAATGGTGTTTTGACCTCCAGTTTGTCAGTTTGAATGTGTGCTGATATGAAAAGGATATCCCGTCTGTTTAATGTTTGCTCACCTGTCAGCTGACAACATGAATGCTTCTGAGAGCCATGCACAGAATTAATAGGCATTAATGCATTGAATAATGTTAAAATCTTCTGGTTTCATTCTTAGACTTATAATAGGGGAAATCCAGAAGAGAATATGCATGTCTGCCTTATTTGATGCAGTAAACATTATTTTAATTTTCAAACTGTGCCTGCTTCTTTACTGTTTTCTGAAATGCTAAAATAAAAGATTAGCTTGAACTCTATGAGTAAAGAAGGTTGGAAATGGTTTGCACTGATTCCTTTTGTTTGGTGTTGATTGTCATAAAGCTGCCTCTCGGGTTTTCCTGGTTTGTAAAAATAAACTCAGTGTTAGTTTGAATCAGTTTTGATTAACATTTTGCCATCTGAGGTTAGAATGGGTTTTCACAGTAGTGAAATTAAAGTTAGATGAGAGGATTAAACTGGCAGCAAATAAACCCTTTTTCACTTTAAGTTACTGTTGGTGAATCTGGGACATACTCACTAAACATGTTTTAGGTTAATCTTCATAATGGATAGAAATATGATTTCTTATCTTTTTCTGAAATATACGCTCTTGGTATAATTTTAGTTGCCACATCGTGGCACACTGAGGAAGACACGTACAGGGCACCACCCATTGACCGGTCCATCCTGCCCACGGCCCCTCGCTCAGCCCGCGAGCCCAACATCGACCGCTCCAAGCTGCCTCGCAGTCCACCGTACACCGCCTTCCTGGGAAACCTGCCCTACGACGTTACAGAAGATTCGATAAAAGACTTCTTCCGTGGCTTGGCGGTACGTCTCGCTAACGCACAGCAGACAGGCATTCTGTTTATAGTTAACACAGTTTGCACTAACACAATATAATCACAGTTTCCTTTCATATCGACATGGTTTTTAATGAGAAAGTATATAACACAGTATATGGGCCAAATAAAAGATTAGTTTGTGTACGTTTATTTTGTGATAAACACAGCAGGTATTTAAACACACAGTAATGTTTCATGTAGGGATACAGTCATCGATTGAGGTAAACTAAAGTTGATTGATCACGATTAATTCATAGGCTGCCATCTCCCTGCATCTTTTTTTGTTCATTTTGATAACTGTGGGTTACTGCTTGTGAAAACACAAACATCAGTTTCTCAAAGAATTTGAATATTATACAAGTCCAATAAAAAGTGTTTTGAAAAAGGGAAACGTTTTGTTACGGTCTGTAGAATCACAGAACAGGACTGCTGACTTGACAATTGTTCAGCAGGCAAATATTGACACCCTCCATGCCATCCTGCTTAGATGCTGTAGAGCCCTGAAGTTCTAAGTGAATATTTTTCACAGTACATGGAGATACTTTTCTATTAGGCAGACATTTCTGCATTAAACTTCCTTTTTATTGGTTGTATGTAATATTCTAGCTTTTTTTTTTTTATTAGCTGATCACACCTGACAGAAGCAAATGCTTGAAATATATAAATTTGTAATGAGTTGATGAGGAATTGTTTTATGGACTTATTGAAATAGAATAGCTTTTTATTATTTTTATTAACTTTTTATTGTCTTATAGCTTTTATTTATTGAACTCACAAGATTTATTAAAGCTCACAGGATGGTGCTGCCATCTGCAGTTTTTTTGTTTTGTTTTGTTTTTTCACAATTCAGTTTGTTTCTAATGTGCGTGTGTGGTAAATTAAATATCTATTTATTGTGCTTATTTAAAGCTGGTAACGGTACGTTAGTCCAAAATGCTGCCGGTCCCTTGGTTCCCCGTCCATTAATTTTTCAGCTTGTTTGTAGATGCTCCATAGCATTTTATCTAATTGAACATTTAGGATTTCATAATTTAAAACCAATTAGTCATTTTTTTTTTTCTACGTGGACTTTCAGGTAAATGTTTTTGTTCACCTAAGAAACTGGCAACAGAAACCTCTAATGGCAGCAACTGAAGTTTGTACCTTTTAGTCCATGCTATGTTTGTGAAGCTTTGGCTCTGTTTAAAGACCTTTTTTCTTTGTTTTTGTTTTTTTCCAGATCAGCGCGGTGCGTCTGCCTCGAGAGCCCAATAATCCAGAGAGGCTGAAAGGCTTTGGATATGCTGAATTTGATGACCTGGAGTCCCTCTTCAGTGCCCTCAGTCTGAATGAAGAGGTGAGATGAACATCTTAAGAAAGGGTTTATTGGTTTGGTTTTCCAAATTGTATTTGGAAAACCAAATACAATATTTTGTATTTGTGGCAAAAATACTTTGTTTTTGCGATGTGAGATTATAAAGTCACATAACAAAATTTTCTTCTTTGCTCACTGATCACGCCACCAGTACCTAGGGAACCGAAGGATTCGTGTCGATATTGCAGACCAGTCAAATGATAAAGGTGTGTTTTGTTTCCTTTTTTTTTAAGCTGGACTTTTTTTTCCTGTTTACCAACATGTGATTTTTCTTTTACAATTATCATTTATTAGCAATTTATTCTGAAATATTTACAGTCCTTTAATCCGTATGGTGAAAGTCTGGGATTTCAGTATTTTCCTGGTGTGGATAAGTATGGAAAAAGAAAAAAAGCATGGATGATAAATTGTATTTTAAGACTATTTCTTGTGTCCTTCTTCACCTTAACTTCTTAAAGTCACCTTTGTTTCTAGTGGATAAGTATGGAGAGCTGTTTCATTCAAAATTAAATAAATAAATACTGCTATTAATAAATTATTAATAAATATTCCATGAAATAAATAAATATCCCCATGAAATAATTGTTAAAATAAATTTTCATCTTATTTTATGTAATTCGTTTCAAGATGTATTTACTTAAAGATTTATTTAATTTACTGAAAGATTTATTTATTTCAAAATGTAGTTTTATTTCGACACTTTTATTTTGTAAAGCTACTTTACTACTTTTCCTTTTTAACCCCATTTTTCATTTAAAGCTCTTTTTATTCCATGTTCTTATATTCAAATGAGGGGGCGGGGTTTTATCTGTGGGGCGGTGCTGGGACAGCAGGGCCGAGCTCAATTCGTGGCTTATCAATAGCAGTATTTATTTATTTATTTAATTTTGAACGAAGCTGTTCTCCATAGATAAGCTCCATGTTTCCACTCCTAGGAAAATTAAGTGTGAGCCATGCAAATCCAATTTAAATGTAAATACCCACTGATCCTAGAGTGCCTGTTTTCTGTTGAGTTTTTAATCATGTCATAAACACTAATATAAGCTTTTTGTCAGCAGGTATATTATTGTAATGTCACACCGTTCAGACAGTAAATTTCAATCATCAGTTAAAATACTTTATCTTCACTTCACAGAAAGAGACGGTGGCTCCATGGGAGGCAGAGACAGGGGTGGACGAATGGCAGACATGGGTCCCGACAAGACGGACAGCGACTGGAGAGCTCGGCCAAGTGCAGACAATGATGATGGACCTCCAAGGAAGGATGATGCTTTTGGAGAAAGTAAATCAAAATTTCCAGTTTTTTTGTTGTTGTTTTGTTTTATTCCCTCGTTAGGATGTGTCCTTCAAAATATGAGAATATCTAATATTGATATAGTAGCATAATTACTTAAATCATAAATGTGATTAAATGTGGCGAATTATTAAATTGGTTCATTCATTTCAGCTACGCAGGAGCTTTTTTGTGGCAAATGATTGTTGGTTATTTTTATTCGGCGCACAAGCGATGTCACACCAGGTGTGTGAAGCCTGGTGCACACCGTGCCATTTCAAAATTCTTACAGGCTTTGAACATGTCACTCAACACCAATGGCTGTGGTGAAGGGCTGTAGTAAACTGTTGTTGTTTTTTTTTGGAGGTTTGTTTCACGGAGTCATCGTGTTGAAATAATCTCTAACATCTGAACACCTCAGTTATATCGACTTGAGTCTTTTTCTTTCAGTAGCAGCTCTTGGACTAAAGGGTGTTGTTACCAGCCTTTTAGTTAACTGGGTAAAACATCGATTTTTGTTTTTTTTTAACTTGCCCTCTAGTGTGGTGCTGGTCAAGTTGAAAATGATCAGTTTTCAGTCCTCATAGTTTTAGCAAAAGAAATCCAGATGAAACTCAGGTGTTTTTATTGTCCTGTCACAGGATCACGGGACCGGTACGAGTCAGACCGTTTCAGAGAGGGGTCACGGCGGGACGATCGTTATGATGGAGGAAGAGACCGCTACCGTGATCGCTATGACGACAGGGACCGCAGAGACTATGATAGAGGAGGTGAGTTGTGGTTTTTCACAAGGTTGTAATTGTTTTTTTGTTAGACTGCTTCTGACCTCCATTTGGCCTGCAGGTAACTTTAATGCCCCTGTTTTAATGTCATCATTTTAGGCTTTGACTCCCGTGGTGGTGGTGGTGGTGGTGGTGGTGGTGGAGGAGGAGGTCGTCGTGCCTTCGGAAGTAGCTTCCGTCGAGATTATGAAGATGGTCGAGGTAGCAATGATCGTTTCGGTGACAAGGATCGTTATGGCGAACGGGATGACCGGTACGATAGACGAGATGATAGGCGTGAGGAGAGAGGTGAGTTTATATAAATGCAATAATTATTTAGGGTTCCTATGCTCTCTGAACACGCATGGAGTTTTAATTTTGTATTTTGAGAAAAGAGTGTTTTAATATTGTTTTGATTTCTAGACTCTATTTCCTATCCCAGCACCAAATTGTCTGTCAGCAAATCCATCTGTCCATCTATTTGTTAGTCCTTTTAACCTGGAAATGCAATAGTTACCTCATTAGTCTGTCATTTTTCTGTTCATCTCTATGCACCCACAAGTATATCCCTCCAATAGTCACTCCATCCATGCACCGATCTGGTCCTCCATCCATCGCTGCATCTGTATGTCCATTTGTCCATCGATCTGGCTTTTTGTCTATTATTCTTCCATCCATGTCAGTCTGTTTATCACACGTCTCTCCGTTTGTCTGTCCTTCCAGTCTGTCTTTCTTTCAGTCTGAGGTTTCTGCTGGTCCCATTTTTAAAGCTTGATCACCTGCAGAAATACTTACCATTAATCGATAGTGAAATTATGTATTTACGCCATGACTCTGAAAAAGTATGTAGGGTTGACAGGAGCAATGTGTAGGAACTGTACTAATTTGATCATCTTCATTATTACCATCTGTTTGGAAGAGATTTACTAACCTATTTCTCCCCCCCCAGCTCCTCAACAAAGACCCAAATTAAACCTGAAGCCTCGCAGTGTACCGAAAGAGGAGGAGGGTACCAGCAGTGGGGGTACATCCCCGGCTATTCCTCCAAGCTCTGGAGGCAGGTCTTCATCCATATTCGGTGGGGCAAAACCAGTTGACACAGCAGCCAAGGAGAGAGAGGTGGAGGAGAGGCTGAAGAAAGAAGAAGAGAGGCTGCAAAGACAACTAGAGGTGGACAAAAGCCGGGGACCTGAAAGAAAGATGAGGGACAGGTAAGAGGGGAGCAAACTACATTTGTTGGTTTAAATGTAAGCAACAAATCAAAAAGAAATATTCAAATTCATGTTGAGGCACTTTACAAAACAGACAGATCCAATTTATACACAGAAATGTGTAAGAATTTCAGTCCAATCATTTAGACAGATTCAAAGTAATTTACATACATTCCAGTGTAGCGAGGTTAGGTTGGTATGCCAATTGGTACAAAGTTTTCTGTCTAAGGAAACCCAGCTAATTGCATCAAGTGACTGAATTTGCAGCGGTCTCTCCTCCTGAACGAGCATGGATTGACAGTGGACAGCCAATAGCATTGTGTTGTTAATGTCGCAGCTATTTCTCCTACTAGTCATACATTAGGCAAAAATGGAAAGGAACACACTCCAATAACAGGAGGAAACCTCCATCAGACTCCGTATGAGCAGCTGCCACGGCCGATTGGGCGTCTGGGAAGACAGAGCAGATAGGGAAAAAAAAAACGCCACAAAACCACTGATGCTGGAGCACTTTCTATATTAAAGAAAAAGTAAAGCGTTTTTAAAACTATGGGATAACTCTGAGTACAGTCAGTCGAGGGAGGGGCTCCTTCAATTGTTCTAAGACAGAGACAGGGTTTAACACAGAAAGATGGGGTCATGTATAGAAAGAGAACATGAAATTATTAGCAGCAGCATCTCACCTGATTGCTCCCTCTAGGAAGGTGTCACGGTTTACTTTTATGAAGATTTAAAAAAAACGGAACACGAAGTTAATATCAGCAATACCTGCGGGTATTGCACAATTAGAGAGTAGTAGGAGAAATGGTAGTCAGTATGTCCTCCACCATCTTAAGCCTTAAGCAGCGTAACACAGAGATGGCTCGGGATAAGCCACTAACAAGAAGCTTTATCAAAGAGAAACGTTTTAAGCCTGTTCCTATAAGTAGACTGGGTGACTGCCTCATGGACAAAAACTACGAGCTGGTTCCACAGGAGAGGAACCTGATGAACTAAAGATCTGCCTCCCATTGATAGAAACTTCACGATCCACCAATAAACCTGCAGTCTGAGAATGAAATGCTATTTTGGGAACATACAGAACAATTAGCTGAACATATTTCTTATTTCATGAGATGAAACCCCTTAGAGATTTCCCCCTAGAAAACACAAACATTTTGTCGTCAGTATTGGACACATCCAAAGCAATTGTTTTCTTGTTTTCAGGGACCCCAGCTGGCGTAATGAGGAAACTCATTCTGAGCGATCCCGCACAGAAAGTGAGTCTTCACTGCCTGGAAGCACCTCTGGGAGAGGTGAGATATTTCTGCTCTTCATCCTAACAGCAAAGCCTGTCTTTAAACATACAGATGGAGGGGTATATTGTCTTTGCTTGCCTACAGTGCCTTACAAAGTATTCAAAGCACCACAAATGTGTGTTTTACAGGGATTTAATGTGATCAATGCAGGTTACTGCATAAATGTGTAAAAATAATGACCATTGTCTTTTCTTTTTTTTTTATAATCAGGTTTTCATGTATTATTTCTCGTTCGTTTCACAATGTACTCTACTCTGTGTTGGGGTTTTAGATAACATCTTCAGTAAAATAATTTTGTGGTTTAGGTCAGGGGTAAAAATGTGGAAGAATGCATTTAGCAACATTCAGGGGGTGCGTGCTAGGTGCAAGGCACTTTTAAGTGTAATTTCCTGCTCATTTTTCAGTAAAGGAATCTTTACACACATCCGTTGTGGTATAAATTGATGTCCTTGTGCCATTTAGTGACATTTTCAGCATTCTTCTAAAAAGAATTTCACCTGGCAGGGTCAAGGTGTCTAGATGGTGAGCGCTCTGGGGACAATGAGGTTTTCTCAGGGAGAGAAGGGAATTCTTCCCCCGGTTCCTCGCCCCGGCCGACCTCCACCGGATCCTCAAAGGAGCCGCTGAAAGTGATGCCCGCCCCTCCTCCCAAGGAGAACGCTTGGGCCAAAAGAAGTGCCGTGAGCACAGGCTCTAGTGAAGGAGATGGTCGAACCCCGGTCTCTCCTGTCTCTCCAAGTGGTTCGGCTCCCCCCAAGTTCAGGTGAGGACTTTAAATGTTAATGTTGAGATGCCCGGCAAAGAAAAGCGGATTTTAAATAGATTGTCTAAAATCCATTTTTAAGGGTATCTCTAATTGCCCTTTGTTTCACTGTAGCTCCCCCAGTTATGGAGATGAAAGAGGGTCTGAAAAAGGTGAGGTTTGCCAGTGAGTGCTGAACACAAACTCAACATGCAGAATAAGAACATCAGTCGACAGGCTGCTGAAGTGACTTTGGAAACTCATTCACAGCAATAGTTATTCACATAGAAAATTAACTAGCTGTGCTATTTATTCCTAGAGCCACATTATTGCTCTAGTTACGGTTATTAGGTGGTTATTTTGAGGGCATTTTTAGGTTCTTATTGGGCTCTTAATCACTGCTTTCCTCTGCTTCGGGTTTTCTGGCAATCTTTGCATCCTAGTTTTGAGGAAATAATTAATCCCTGTTTGCTGAAAGTAAAAAAAAAAAATCACTGCTTCGCTAAAAAGTTTTGGGCTATTCATGCTGAGTTGAATAAATGTCAACTTACAATCGGTGAAATAATAAGAGCAGCCTTGCTTAAATCTTGACTTTGCTCTATAGACAAGTTCATTGATTCATAAGTCTTACACTTTCATTCGTAATACATTTTTCGCTTTGCTGTCTCTTTTTTTAAGGCATTTAAAAACCATTGTTTTGGTTTCTTAGCTATTACTTTAGAAGGAAGTTTGCTTTGGCTTCATAAAGGGCTGATAAACATGAAAGGTTTCTCACGTACCTTCTGCAGTGGAAACAACCAACATGAATTTGTTGTCTGGCTTTTTGGGGGGTTTTTTGAAGATTTTCTTCGAACATACAAACAGCCTTTATGGTGATTGTTATTACAGCTTTAAATCTACGTTTTGATGCTGGCGCGTAAAATTTCTAACAAAGCATCGGCTTTCTGATTCCGATCATTTTTTTGTTGTGTTGTGTACTGTACAAACACCACAATCAGGCCCTCACTCAATGTCTGTCATCTTTTTAAAGATGAGAACAAGGCTGATGATGTGCGTCGGGACCGAGGGGCCCCACGGACACGAGGGGGGCCTGCAGGGCCTGGAGCTGGGCTGGGCCGAGGAGAGGTGCCCAACAAAGACAGAAAAAAGGAGGCAGACAGGTCAGCAATAAAATCAGAACAAATAGTAGTCCACAGCTCCCAATGAGACGGGGAGAGCAGCTTCTGGGCATCTGTGAAGAGTGGCCTACTCTGTAACTGTTCCTTTAGTTTGTCTTCCCCTCATGTTGTACAACATGCAAACGCCAATATGTCCAGCTTCCACATAAAAATGACCATCCTTGTCGGCACCAAATCATATAGAAAAAAATTGGCATCTGAGCTAAAAACTGTAACCCAGGATTGTCTTTTTTTTCTTCCTTGTGACCTGTTTTACGTAGAGCTAAGCAGTTGAGCAACTTTAGTTTTAAATATGTTTCATAAATAAATATGATCTATGCATTCTAACATGGTGGACTAGGCACATTGCCAATCAATGTGTCGTGTATTTGAAGTGTGTATTTTCTGTCGATTAACACCTAGAGCTAACTTGTTAGTCTGTTTTAACCCCTTTGTTTATTCTAATTGTAGAAAGGACAACAAAAGAGACACCAGACCACCTCTAGAGCCAAAGAAATATGAGGAAACCCCAACCCCCGTAAGTTGTAATCTGTTTTAAGTTTTCACGTTGGGTTTTAACGACACATTTCACTGTTTGCTCAAAAACCTAAAATAAAAATACACTGCCCAAAAAATAAATAAATAAAGGAACACTTTTTAATCAGAGTATAATATCAAGTCAGTGAAACTTCTTGAATATTGATGTGTTCAGTAGTAGAGGGTTTTTAATCAGTGTCAGGTGTTTTGGTGTTAATAAAATTAATAATAGGTGAATTAAAGGGCAACCCCATAAAAGGTAAGGATTTTGCAGGTGAGGGCCGCATACATTTTTTCCATCCTCATTTTTTATTGACTGCTTTTGAGTAGTTTTGCATCTGACCAGGGTTAGTGTCACAATTGGCATGAGGTGATACCTGGACCCTACACAGGCAGTCCAGCGCCAACAGGATGGTACATCAATACGTGCTGGTGCCTGAAGGTTTGTCTCCCAGCACAGTCTCAAGACCATGGAGGAGATTCCAGGAGTCAGGCCGTCACTCTAGGAGAACTGGGCAGGGCCGTTGGTACTGGCACCCTCTGAGCTCATGTGACAGACGTGAAAGGGTCTGGAGAAGCTGTGGTGAACAATACGTTACATTACGCTTATCAATGAATCTGTTGAAACAAAAAATGATTTATTAACTTTTAAACAAGTAAAGGAGTGCTGCCATCTGCTGGAATGAAGGTGTATTGAAGTTTTCGGCACAACTTCCCCTGATGTCATTAGGCTGATTTTAAATAAATGGTCTTTCGCAATGGAAAAAGAACGTACGAGATTCCCTGGGACTCCTATTACCCAGGTAAAACAAATCTTGGGGCTTTCAGTGGAAAACTTTAGGTTAAGGATTTAACCCCGGTTCTCTGAAACATGAGTGAGGTATCTCACTACGGGACACGCCTCCAGCGCCTGTCCCCCAGAACCTCTTATTACATTACGCCAGTCTTGACTGGCAGGCGGAAGTGACATCCGCTCCCATGGGAGGGACTTCCTCCCAGTATAAAAGCCAACGTCACGTAGGTGATCTTCAGTTTAATAAGCACACCTCTTCCTCGTTCCCTGCAAGGAGGGTGATCTGGTGAGATACCTCACTCATGTTTCAGAGAACCGGGGTTAAATCCTTAACCTAAAGTTCTCTTTCAACATTCGTTTCGGTATCTCACTATGGGATATTTCTGCTCCCGTATTGCCAGATAAGCTCACTCAAAGACCAACAGACTGCATCTTGCATTCATGGCAATGTGTAACCCACACCCAGAACCGTGTGAGCCAGTGTGGGCCTGGTGACATCCAGTTTATAGAACCTAGTGAAGGTGTGAGGGGTCGCCCAGTTGGCAGCCTCACATATTTCCTCCACAGATATACCCTGGAACAATGCCCAGGATGAGGCCACACCACGAGTGGAATGAGCCCGCAGACCTGCAGGGGGTGCAAGGCCTCTGCTCTCATAAGCCATAATAATAGCCCCCACTACCCAATGCGAAAGATGTTGCTTTGTGAGAGGCTTTCCTTTATGTGATGAAGCCCACGACATAAACAGCTGCTCTGATTTATGAAAATCTGCTGTTTTTTTCACATATAACCGCAGAGCTCGTACTGGGCAGAGCGTATGCAGTTGTTCATGCTCCTGAGAGGAGAATGGTGGTGGGTAGAAAGCCATTAATTCAAGGGCACGGCATGGCAGAGCCGTAGCAACCTTAGGTATAAAGGCAGGATTAGGTTTCAGTAAAACCCTTGACTCACCCAGAAACTGCATGCAGGACGGGTTAACTGAGAGCGCTTGAATGTCACTCACACGCTTAGCAGAGACCACAGCAATCAAGGCCGTTTTAAAGGAAAGCACTTTGAGCTCAACCTGCTGCAATGGTTCGAACGGTGCACGTGACAACGCATCGAGTATCATAGGTAAATCCCATGAAGGAGTGAGGCTCCTCGACACTGGATCGAGCCGTCGTGCACCTTTCATGAATTGACACACCAGGGGCTTTGTCACCAAAGCCAACGTGACAGGCTGAAATAGCAGCCAGGTACATCTTCACAGTGGAAAAAGCCAAGCCTTTATCAAACAGTGCCTGCAGAAAAGTTAAAACGTCCGACACAGGGCTTTGCATTACGCTCACCATAGGTTTTGCGCACCAACCCACGAATGCCTGCCATTTACCCTCATACACGTTACGCGTGGAAACGGCCCTTGCATTTTGAATTGTTTCAATAACGTTCTGGGGAAGCCCACTGGCAGCCAGATTTAACCCCTCACAGGCCAGGCTCATAGGGCCGTGCGCTCTGGATGCGGATGAAATATTTCTCCGCGTGCCTGCGTCAGGAGATCTCTGCGGAGGGGAAGCCGCCATGGCTCGCCGTGTAGCATCTGAAAAATCTCCGCTAGCCAATGTTTCCCTGGCCAGCGGGGAGCTATCAGAATGAGTGAGTGTTTTCCCTCTCGCGCCCTGGCGAGAGTGGGAACGATCAGTTCCAGCGGGGGAAAGGCGTACAGTAGGGCCGGCGGCCATTTGTGCGCTAGAGCATCCAGCCCAAGCGGAGCTTGTTGCTCTGTCAGTGAGAAAAACATCGGACACTGAGCATTTTCCCCTGATGCGAAGAGGTCGACCTCCGCTCGGCCGTACCTCTTCCATATCTGGGACATCACCTCGCTGTGGAGTTTCCTCTCTTTGTAGCGGGGATTGCCCCTTGACAGCAGATCCGCACCTCTGTTCATTACCCCTGGCACGTGAGTCGCTCTTAGCGACAGCAAGTGTGAGCTGGTGCCAAAGCTGGCATATTTTTCGTGTTTTTTCATTGCGGCTGCGCCCTCGGCTCCAGGCTTGGATGCATGCCAGAAAACAACTTTATTGAACATGTTGTGAAGGGGGAAGGTCGTGTTTTTAGGCACTGGCATGTGTTTGTGCACTGGTGTGTGCTTTCTGGCCACAGCTGCGGCTCCACTGAGCTCTCGGTGGCTTTGATCCTCCTCCGCTTCGGTCGGCTGTGAACGATGTGCTCCAATGTGGGCTCTGCAGGCCATTTGAGTTGCCTTGAACGTGGCGTTCTGAACTCGAACTGGGACAGGATGTGTCCTGGTAGGGGGTTGCAGGTGTCTGGCAGATCCTGCTCTCCCACCCCGAAGACGGCTCCCTAGGTAGCGCGCCTCTTTTTCTTTGCGCTCACAGTAGCAGAAGGGGTCGCTTGGTTTCCCGGTGTCGTCAGGGTAGCGAATGGCTTCCTTCCCCAAGCACCTTTGATCTCGGTTTGTTTCCCACGGTCCGCTGACTGCGGCTGAGGCTGGCGTTTGGGGATGCGGTAGGCCGGTCGAGCCGCCGCTTGAGCGAACGGCACACTGGGTGCTGGAGGGGGGGAGGAGGCTGCGCTTTCCTGGGCAGACACAGCTTTAGCGCTTCACCTTCCCTCTTCTTTTCCTCACAGCATTTTTGCATGGCTGCCACGGTGGGGCCGAATAAGCTCTTCGGGTCCACGGGGGTGTCGAGGAGCTGGTTCTTCTCTCTTTGAGACAGGCTAGAGAGGTTCAGCCATCTATCTCTCTCCTGAGTGATCATCAGGGCCATGGCTGTCCCGGAGGCTTGGACAGCGCTTCTGTGGAGATGCAGGCATAGGTCTGTCACCACGCACAACTCGTCCCACAAATCGGTCATCGGTGTGCCAGTCATCTGCTCCTGTAATTCCGCTTGGTAAGCGAGGAGAAGAGATGAAGCGTTTAAGGCTTTAACAGATGCAGCCTCCGCCTTGTAGCTTTTCTCATTCAGAGCGGACTGAAAAGAATCTGCTTTGAAGGGAAGGGTGGGTCCTGCCGCTATCATGGCTGACTTCTGCAATGGGTGCAGGTGAGATGCCAGCAGAGGGCCTACGGGAGGCAGATGTGAAAAACCGCCGGCCTCTATGCCCGTCCAGTCCAGCGCCGACCCTCCCAGGGCGGGGTTCTTGGCGGTGAGAGGATTGCTCCAGGACCGGGTTGCTTCCTCGAGGCACTCGGGAAAGACCGGCAACAGCTGTCTGCTGGAAGATTTGGCTCTCGGAAGCCGCTTCCCCTCATATCGAGATGTGGTAGTTTCGGTGAGGGTTTCCGGCCACTCGATGCCCAGCTTCTTTGCTGCCCTTCTGCAGACATCATGCAGGTCCGTTGCAGTCGGGTTTGGGGAACCGCAGCGACTGGTGTCATCCGTCACCAAGTGCTTTGCAACCGACGGGATGGCATAAGGCCCGCAGTCCAGCTCGTCGTCGTCAGACCCGAGACTGATGGACTCCACTTGAGATTCGGATTCAGCGTTAGCAAGAGTGCTGAAAACTAGAAGTGCGTCCTCGTCTTCCTCTGGGTCAGTGGCGTGACAGCGTCGAGCTGATCACCCCAACTGGCTCCAGCCAAAGTGGGCTCTCATCAGTACCAGGAAGCTCCGGTGGCGGGGGATTGGCTACCCCCATCATAGGATCAACCTCCGACAGGCTAGCTTGGTGTGCTAGCCTGCGCCGACGAGACTTAAGGGAGAGCCGTGCACAGTGCTTGCAGCTCGCCGGTGACGCCAACGCGTCCTGGGCATGTTGCAGCCCCAGACACAAAGCGCAGTCAGAGTGGGTATCTGCCCCAGCTATGAGATTGCCACATGTGCAGGTTCTAGATGGTGGTTTGACTCTGTTCGTGGTGAGAACGAGTGCAAGTTACACAACTTCGTAAGCTCCGTTAAGGTTGCAGCTAGTTTGGTGACCAGTTGCAGCGCTGTGGTTTGGCGACAGACCAGCGTTGAAAAAGACTCAGAACAGTCGAGCACAGTTATTGAGAAGTGCTCAGCGACTGAGTTGTTAGCTCGCTCTGTGAACAGTTAAGCTAGCTCAAGTTACTGTAATGACCGTCTGAGAGGTGCTTCTGGGAGCGAGAAGAGGTGTTAGACTGAAGATCACCTACGTGACGTCAGCTTTTAAACTGGGAGGAAGTCCCTCCCATGGGAGCGGACGTCACTTCCGCCTGCCAGTCAAGACTGGCGTAATGTAATAGAACTTCTGGGGGACAGGCGCTGGAGGCGTGTCCCGTAGTGAGGTAACGAAACGAATGTTGAAAGAGAACAGGCTTTTATTAGACCCTTTACTGGTGCAGTGGGTTCCGAGTTCCTCCTGGTGCATGATAATGCCTTTGACTGGCCTCCAGGCTCCACTGACCTAAACCCAACAGAACTTCTCTGGGACATCATGCTTAGGTCCATCCATCACCACCAGGTTGCACCTCAGACAATCCAGGAGCTCAGTAATGCACTGATCAGGATCTGGGAGGAGATTCCCCAGGACACCATCCGGCATCTCATAAGGAGCCTAAGGAGCATGCCCCAACGTTGTCAGGCATGCATACAAGCACATGAAGGCAGTGTAAACTACTGAGTACCATTTTTAGTTGCTGCAGTGACATTTCAACTAATGGGGAGTAGCGTGCTGCATCAGTTTTTCATCTTAAATGACTATATGACGTCGGATTAAGCCCTCTGTAGGTTAATTTTCATGAAATGCTGTGGCATCCTTTTCCTCCTACATTATATATCAGGATTTATTTTTTTTTTTTCAATTAAGATCTGATGTGTTTTCAAAGTGTTCCATTAATGTTTTTGAACACCGTGTATAAAATAAACACTTTTATTTAAAATGGAAAAGCAACAATTATTCTAACTTCTGCTAAATTAGTTACAATGTTATCTTTAACAATGAATTTGTGTTCTTTTAAATACAGAAAACATTTATAATAAACACTTGATAAATTTATTTAGCAGATTTTTTTCATGTAAAGGTCCAGCTCACTTAGGGTGTATTTACACCAGGAAAGTCCTGTGGTCCGCTTGTGTGGTCCGGACCAAAAGCGAACCTTATTTTTTTTCATTTGGTGCGGTTTGTTTTCACATTGTACTTTTTGCAAGTGAACTATTACTTGTAAACAAATCTACGCGGGTCACGATCATTGTTCCCACTGGACAGAAATGACGGGGGCGGGACAGAGCACAGACCCAGAAATGTAGGAAAACATCTGTAGACGTGCTGCGTGCAGCACCTCTGTTCTGCATATTTGTGTCGTTATTAAAGCTGCAATATTATTGTGAGACTGAAGAGCAGCTCATTCAACACAGACTTTGAGACGTTCCATTTATAATATTGGAACCCCGTCGGAGAATGCGTGCTGAACGTCGACGTTCTCTACATACCTTGTCCCACAACAAGCCAGTAGTGTTGCTAAGCAACACACAGCTTATCAGGTATAATTACCTTACAACACATACCTTTGCTACCGGCTACGGTGGCTTTTTATGTCCAAAGAGACGTACGCTTTTTGTAGTTGGTTCGGATTTGGATCGGGGCCGGTATGTATTCAGACCATAAGCAAACCGCACCAGAGTTCGTTTGGAAGCGGTCTGAGACCACCTCAAAAAGTGGGTCTCGGTCCGGTTGTTTGGTCCAAGGGGGTAAACGAACTCTGGTCCGTTTACAGCGGACCAAAAGTGGCAAGTGTGAATACACCCTAAGTTACAGGGTAAACCACAAAAGGTCAGTGCTAAAGGAAGCTTGCTGTTCAGAGTGCTGAGTGGAAGACGAAGGTGCAGATAACAGCACCTTTTAGAGGATTGCGAGGCAAAGTCCATTCGAGAGTTTGAAGGAGATTAACAGGGTTTGGACTGAGGATGGAGTCGGTGTTTCAAGAGCATCCACACACAGACTCATCCAAAACATGGGCCACGACTTTATATTCCCTGTGTATAAAAAACTCCTGAACCAGAGTCCTACCGGGACTAAGGAGAAAAGCGACTGAATTGAGTAGTCCAGAGTTCTCCTTTTCTAATGGAGGTATGTTTTTCATTTCATTTGGACATTAGGGTCCCAGAGTCTGGAGAAACAGTGGAGAGCACATAAACCAAAATCCCTTTCAGATCATCCTTTTATTCCGTGATCTACACGTGTTTCTGGACGATCAGTTGAAACACCAGAAACAGAATGAGGGAGATGAAGTCGACACGCCATTAGTACACCTATCCCAGAAGATTGTTACAAACTTGTGACCACTAACGCTGTATTTTATTTAATTTGGGACTGGGAAGTCGGGATGACGTAATCTCCGATGTGATGATCTTCGAGTTTCCCGCTTGTCTGAAAGTGGGGAAAAAACATGGTCGCTCGTATTCTTCATTGCTTGTACAGGGGTTGGACAATGAAACTGAAACACCTGTCATTTTAGTGTGGGAGGTTTCATGACTACATTGGACCAGCCTGGTAGCCAGTCTTCATTGATTGCACATTGCACCAGTAAGAGCAGAGTGTGAAGGTTCAATTAGCAGGGTAAAAGCACAGTTTACAACAGTAACCACGACAATAACACTGTTCTACACTGTATTTCGTGCATTAAACAAAGTTGAAAGATTGGTAAGTCTGGGTTTCACCTTTTCAAATGTATTTAATTTACTGAGATGCAGCTGTACATTTGTACAACATTAAACTGAGGTGAACATAACGTTCACCGCAACTTCTCCAGTCCCTTTCACGTCTGTCACATGGGCTCGGAGTGAACCAGCTCTGATTTTTAAAAGAACGCGACATCATTTGTGTATCTGGTCGAAATCATTGTCATTATCCAGGGTAGCTTAAACAGAAAAATAACATTTAATAGGGAAAATAAAATCTTACATGTGAAATGGAAACAAAATAAGCACTGCCAAAAAACCGCCTAAAAAGAAGAAAACTAAACACTTTTCACAATTAACCAATATTTTCTTATTTTGTGTTTCTGTCTTCAGAAGTTCAGCTCAGCCAGCAAATACGCCGCTTTGCTAATGGACGGAGACCAAGGAGACGACACAGAGGACGTCGAGTAAACGACAAAACGAGGCCTGAAAGTTGATCAAGAGGAGAAAGTGAAAAACTCCAGAAAATAAGAAAAAAAAATGAATCTCACATAGTCTATGAAAACAAATCTTCTCAAATGGAAGTGGCTCTGGACGGAGGAGGCCACTCCCTCCCTGCCTCCCTTTCCTCCCTCTCCCTTGTTTTCCTGCTACAAACGTGTCCTTCACTTTGAATCCACCCATGCTCCCATCCCTCTTCCCCTGCCCCACCTTCAGGACTTTTCAGGTTCTAGAAGAAAACAGTCACATACTGGACTTGTTTTAAATGGAAAAGCTGACACATGGAAAAGTGATGGCAAACATTGAATTAATTGTAATAAATAAATGGAAAAAGTGAGGAAAAAAATGAATTTGTACATTTTTGGATTCCAGGTGTGCCAAAGTGGGATTTAATACAAGAGCTGTTGCTTGCTAAGTGAACTTTTTTTAATAGGAAGTTTTTGACTGGCATACTAAACAGATAAATGCAGTTTTTTTGCTCTTTGTATTTCCTGGTAAATGATTCGGTATTATAAAATCAATCTCAGAAAATTAATTGATGAACCCTGTCTTCCACTACTAACACTCAGTATTGATGAGACTTTGGCTACTAATTTAAACCCTGCCCCCGCCAATCATGTATTCACCATTCAGCGAATTAGTGATTTTTAAGTTGTTCTGAATTGAGCCGACTTGCAGTATTAGCAGAAAGGACTGACACTGGAGCGTTTGTACGTCAAGAGTGAAAGAGAAGCGGCCGCCCCACATTTCCCATGGAGAATCCATCAAAGTGCCATTACTGTTTTTCCCCATTGCTGTACAGATGTTCCTGTGTTTCTACGCTTTTTGATGAAGTAACCGCATCAAGTTAAATGCCCATAAAGGTGGTTTTCAGTCATGCAAAAGCTTCTCTCTAGCCGTCTGAATCATTGACTCTTCCTGCATATCTCCACACTGATACCATGGGGAAAGGCTTGGCTTTAACAAAGTAGCATTTGAGAATTTCCATGAAATGACAAAAGCTTGACTATCAGTTTGCTATAATTTATATACTTTCCAATAGTATGTGGTGTCTTATACAGCTGCTGAAGCAGATCGTGGACATTTACATGTAGGCCAATCAGTCCTGGAGCTCATCTTTAAACAGCAGCTTGTTGTGCACACCTTAAACCATGAAACTAGTGTTTTCAGTGACGAGTTGTCATGAGCCCCACTTATAGAACAACAAAGTATTTAGATGTTGTTCTAACTGTTCTTCAGGTGTGGTCTGTAGTGCAGTGTCTTGTTGCTTCAGGCTTGACACCCAGCTGAGAGTTTAACTTTTGGTGGCAGCTGCTGATTACTCGCTCTCTCACACACACACACACACACACAGGGTCTGCATTCAAGATAACCAGTAATTTTTAGTGCTTTATTTCAGTTATATAAGCCTTCTGGTAATGTTAGCAGAAAATAATGTTAGTGTTGAGGATGAAGATCTGATCCAAATGTTAGTATTTAATGAGCTGTACTGGAGATTGGGAGCAGATCTTTTGATGTTTAGAAAATGTATTCCAACAAGTTTTCAGGTTGGATTTTAAAATGCAGACTCCTAAAAGGTGAGAATCACCTTTAAAATGAGATGTTGACGACTGACAAATCTGAGCAGTGCCTCATAAAATTACAGAGGGGAGAACAAATATTTGATACACTGCTGACTTTGCAGGCTTTTCCACTTCCAAGCCATGTAGAAGTCTTTAATTTTTAATCATAGGTACTCGGAATCTATAACAAAAATCCAGAAAAAACCCCTGATTTGTAAGTATTTAATTTGGATTTTATTGCATGACATCAGAAAACAAAACTTAATATTTGGTACAGAAACTGTTGTTTGCAGTTACAGATAGACATTTCCTGTAGTTCTTGGCACGGTTTGCAGACACTGCAGCAGGGATTTTGGACCATTCCTCCATACAGATCTACTCCAGATCCTTCAGGTTTCAGGGCTGTCACTGGGCAATACGGACTTTCAGCTCCCTTAAAGATTTTCAACTGGATTCAGGTCTGGAGACTGGCTAGGCCACTCCAGGACCTTGAGATACTTCTTACTTAGTTGCCCTGGTTGTGTGCTTCAGGTTGTTTTCATGCTGGAAGACCCAGCCACAACCCATCTTCAATGCCCTTACTGAGGGAAGGAGGTTGTTGGCTAAGAGCTCCTGATACATGGTCCCATCCATCCTCCCCGCGATGCTGTGCAGGCGTCCTGTCCCCTTTGCAGAAAAGCATCCCCAAAGAATGATGTTTCCACGTCCATGCTTCACGGTAGGGATGGTGTCCTTGGCGTTGTACTCATCCTTCTTCCTCCAAACATGATGAGTGGAGTTTAGACTATAAAGCTCTATTTTTGTTTCATCAGACCACATGACCTTCTCCCATTCCTCTGGATAATCCAGATGGTCATTGGCAAACTTCCGACGGGCCTGGACATGTGCTGGCTTAAGCAGGGGGACCTTGCGTGCGCTGCAGGATTTTAATCCATGGCGACGTAGTGTGTTACTAATGGTCATCTTTGAGAATGTGGTCCCAGCTCTCTTCAGGTCATTGACTAGGTCCTGCTGTGTAGTTCTGGGCTGATCCCTCAGCTTCCCCATGATCATTGATGCCCCAAAATGTGGTTCTTCTAAGTGTTGACCCAGATGAGGTCAATACAAATGCACGCCACACAAGACATTTTTGGTTACCAACGGGATAACTATGCACTACTTTTTATCAAAGTATCACATAAAACCCTAATATAATACTTAGAAGTTTGCAACTGTAATGTAACAAAATGTGAAAGGATGAAGTTAAATCATTAACTACAGCAATGTACTTTATGTCCCCTCTGCAACTAGTTAATTTAACTTTTCATATAGTTAGGCATTAAACAATTACTAATAGTTAAAATTTATACATATTAAAAGTTTGAGTATCTTTAGGTGTCATTCATACCTCAACATCACTAATGTGTATTACAGTTCTACATCATTACATCACTTATTGTATTTTGATTTTTCTGAGAAATTGGGCATTCTAGTTACAGAATTTAAAATATCACCTAACCATTAATAAAACGTCATGTCTACCAGCTAAATTAAATGTACTTACTACATAATTTATATTAGAAATGTAAAGATTAATCATTTTCAATGCATGACTGTTTCGTTACCTTTATGTTTCTACTGCTGTCAGGTCTGTACTGTATGCTACAGTGTTTAAGAAAATAAAGCATCCAACCCTAAAGATTTAACTTCTCCACCAAGATCCACAACCCCCCTGTGCCTGTTGCAACATGTTTCAGCAGCTGATCCACTCATTTCACCACTTAAAGCCTCATAAGTGGTGCTTGTCACTGTAAACAAAAAAGTGCACTCCCCTTTAAATTCTCCTTGCTTTCATACTTTGATCTTTTTGAAGGATTTTTGGAAGATTTACTTCATCTTGTTTTCCACCAAACGTTTCTTTTTGGCTTCATCTTTGATGGCATGATGAAATCGGTGTGTGTTTATACAATTAAATAATTTTAAAACCTTGTAAAAAAACGGATTATATGTTAAACAGTATAAACAGTATATTTCTTTCTTTTTTTTTTTAATGACTGCAGGTTGATTTTTCTGATAAACTTTGCAGTTATGTATATTATAAATTGAGCTTTTTGCAGCAGCAGCAGAATCACATTGGAAAAATCTCTCCTTTAAATTGAGCATTTGTATTTAGTTACAGCTGAGAAATAATTGTTCTTAAAATCAACGGAGGCCCAATTGATGGCCCTGCTGTCAATACACAATCCTTGTTTTCCAATTGGATGGGGCATGGAGAAAGAGAGATATATTTGACCATTCTCCTTTGCACAATTTCTCTCTCTTCAGCTCACCCCCAGGATTTAGGAGTTGGGGCTGAACCATTTCTGCCTTAATTCTGCCATATTTATTTTGGATCATCATTCCAAAGAAAGAGCTACTCCAACCTATTTGGTTTATGGGTAAAGTCCACCATATTTATATTTGGTGGACTTAGAGTTTATGATGTCATGAATGCTACCAAATTTCCCTGAAGCTTTGGAAGAGAAACCCCCAGCACCACAGATCCACCACCATACTGAACAGTGGGGAGGAGCTGCTTCCACATATATTCCGTGTTTCAGCTCACACCCACATGGAAGGTTTGCTGCTCCAAAGCTCAATTATAGTCTAATCTGACCAAGGCATATGGTTCCAGTGTTGTTTAGCAAATTCTATGCATTTACTGTGCATTTGTGATGTGGTTTGTGTCTTTGCTGCAGTTCCCTGAAAGTGAGCTTACCATCCTGCACACTGGTGACAAGATAATTTCAGTTCTTCCTTCAACCTTGCTTGCTACAGTTCCAGTTGTTTTAACCTTTGAATTCTTTGATATCTAGATATTGTAGCCATTTTTTTTGGTACCCATTTTCTCACTAATGAAGACCGACATCTTAATGGCATGTTCTATTGCTTATCCCATTTTGAACAGTGTCATGCCAAGAATTACAGATCATAAATTCAGATAAACATAAAAAAAAATTGGTTTTAATATAAATTATTTTAAAGGGATATTTAGTGGTACTAATTGTGCTACAGGTAAATTAGTGCAAAAATGTTTTCCATTCAACGTCGAATAAAAATATTCAATGTGAGGTTCTGTTTCTGCAATAAAATATTTATTTATTTAAACTTTTTTTGCACATCTCTACAAGGGCTGCCAATAAAAGTGTGTTTTCTGAATCTGCTCACATTAGAACAGAAGCACAAGAAGCACTCCTCAGCTGAAAACCCTCACAAACTCATGTTGATGGTTTCCAGCCTAAAATAGCCCTGAAGCATTGGATCTGTCTCCGTTTTCAACCAAAGACTGCTTTGTATGTTCTGACTGGTGGCTATGAACATGGCTGTAGAAAGAGCTTATTGTTGGACGGGTTTCTTACCTCACAACCCTAAAACCTCTGGCTTAAAGCAGTATTTTTTCTGGGGAACCCACTCTGAGGAAATACGGTTCTGTGTGAGATCCGCAGAAGGAAAGCATTGCAGTCTGAAGGAATTTTCTGAACGAAGGGAGCACAGATCTTCAATTTAAGCACAGAGCCTATCATTGTTTTCATTTCACAGGAGAGAGAGAGCTGAACAGAAGGAATAAAATGCATGAGAGTTGATGTCATGTGCTCTATCAAGCAGAGGGATGAAGTTAATTACATTTGGAGTATTTGCAAACAACTGTTAAAATGGAAAGGTAGAAGGAAAAATAACCGTTGCCTCTGCAGTTTAATGGTTTTAAAGTGTCAACCTCTGAAGAAGCTAAGAGGTGCAGTCTATGAGATGAAGCTCCACAGCGAGGAGGTCTATCAGATCATTTCCCCATGAGGAAGAAGCGCATGAGAGGGCCTGATGTGAAGCCAGAAAAAAAGGGAAGGAATCTGACATCAACAAAACAAAACAGCTGCCCCTTCTCCCTTGTGGAGGGACAACAAGAGGAGCCTGATGGAGCAAGATCGGGGAGAACCAAAGGGTCCTTCAGTTTGAAGAGAGGGGGGGATTTTAGGGTTTGGAACAGCCAAGAAGGAGGTCCTGGTGAATGTAAGCAAAGAGAGGGAGAGAGATGGTAAGTGTGAGCTTTCAGGGTGAGGATAGCTGGAGAATGCAGGAGGAGGAAGTAGAGAGGAGGGTCAGTTCTCAGTGACACTTCTTTCAGGGGGAGAGGGTGGGTGGGAAAGAACGAAGGGTTGTAAGGGGAGAGTCTAGTGGAGCTGAAAGTCATCTGGGGTTGGTTTTAAGGCAGGACAGGGTGTCAGAGCACAGGGCTGAGGTGTGAAGAGGGGAAGAAGAAAAATGTGGGAAAGGAGGATAACAGAACAAAATATGAAGTGATGAGAGAGGGACAAAAATCCATCCAGAGCTGCCGGGAGTGTGGTGCTGGTGTGGAAAACGTGGATAAGGATTGAGGAAATTGAAGAGGGGAAGAGTTGAAAACTGGAAGTATGGGGTGTTTACACAGCAGCGGCAGGATAAAGGAGGAGGGCCCGGGTACAGATACAGAAGGAATCCCTGTGAAGCCATACCCTGATGTGCATCCTGAGATCATTCAGCTTGCTGAGGTACATGATTACCCATTTGTTTTACTGCAAACATAAGAAATGTTGCCTTTTTGTCATGCAGTTTACTGAGATTGTTAAACAAAATTTTGTTAAGTTTGATGTAAAATACTAGATCTGCATGTCTATCTCATCATGAAGAGCACGGCTGTTGCATGTGAATTACTTTGGCTCGCCTGGATTTCAGCTAAACTTTAATTGCTACATACCACTGATCAAACATCAGTCACAACCACAAAATGCAAACCATCATCACCATGTCTCAAAAATAGATTCAAAGCAGTTCTGCTACTTGTAGGAGACATTTCATAATCTTGCTTTGTGAAGCTTGCTCTCCATGAAGTACACTGAAACTATCCGCCTCTCCTCATAAAGGGATTAATAATCAATAATAATTATGTCATTAATTAAGCTGTTTTATAAGTTGTTTTATAAGTAAAATTTTAGAAGTGAGTTAAAAAGCAGCTGAAATAGACATTTCAGACACTGATGCTGAATAACATTTGGCAAGTAGCAGCTCATGTTTCCCATCTCTCCTGCCCTTTATTCAATGCACTATACCTTTCTAATAATGGTTTGTAAATAGTTTACAGCTTTATCAATAACTTGTGTATTAACAATTTATTAGTTACTATAAGAGCCTTGTTGTAAAGGGGTACAGTGGAGGGTATTACTTTTAAATAGTACAACCCTAGTTAAGGGCATATTAATTAATGGTTAGGAGCTTAATTAATACCAGAATTAATCATTATGGCATTAAGCTACTAAATCTTTATAAAGCATTAATAAGCACTTAAAAGGCAGCTATAAACGACTTCACATACATTGATGCAGAATCCCTATTTGATAAGGCACTGGGTAGCACCTCATCCTTAACTGTTTTAACAACCATTTATTGGCCGTTTATATTGGGAGCCTTGAGGTAAAGTGGTTCAATGGAGGGTACTGCTCAAAAATATAACTACCCCTATGAAGAGCTTATAAATAATAATTATTATGTTGTTAACTAAGCAGTTAATCCTGTATATACCATTAATACGTACTTATAAGTCAGATATAGGAGACTTTTCACACTGATGCAAAACAACTATTTGCTCACATTTTTCTGTTTTACCTGTAAAATAATGTGCTTTACTTAACTTTTAATGGTTTCTAAAGTGTTAACAGCTTAATTAATAACTGGTTTATTAACATTATCTGAATTGCCTACATGGGAAGTTTTATTGTGAAGTCATGCCATTATATCTAAAAAGCCAGGGGAAAGAATTCACAGACAACAGCTGATTCATTTGATTGATGGTTAATGATGTCTCTTGAGGCTCCTGGATCAAGAGGAAGTGGTATTAGTTACTGTCTGGGTTTGACCCACCACCTTCCTGCCTGCTGGTTCTATTTAAGAGCATCCATGGACTCAAGACCAAGGACTTTGAACCTTTATAGAATCGAGACTAAACGGTGCCTGGTGATGCAACACCGAGGCTACACACCAGGATTTGTTTGTTGCCCACATGTCCGAGTAAATCATACTATGGCACACTGGAGGTCAGCACAAGAGGAGTGTTCTTGCAGCTTTCCTCTTTGTTTTGAAAACAAAAACTTTAATTTGTTGAAAAGAATTATTTAATTGTCGGAGAAATTATGTGATGTGATGTATACGTGGGAAGTCCATATCCAAGATCCAGCAGCATGAAGAACATTTTGTTCTTACAAATTTAAGATATATTGGTACATACGTCACAACATATACATCTCAGACTGCAAAAAAAAAAAAAAAAAATTTATTACAGTCAAATCAAAAAATACTGTCAGAATTTCACCCAGTTCAGTACATTTAGATTTAATGTTTTGTTAAAGGAAGCCAAAGGATTGCATCAAATCGTGCTTCTATCCCCCCACGTGTGGTTTCAAGTCTCTCAGCTGCCCGGATCATTTGTGTGTATGCTTGTGTCTGACCATGCCAAATTATGAAAGCATATTCCCTGCTGAATGGGTGGACTTAAACGCAGTGGAGAGAAATGAAATATCTCATACTGGCTGAGGAGGTCTTTGTGATGTTCTTCTGTTTGCCTACTTTGCTCTCACGCACACACACTCTCATTCCTGCACCTATTTTCAGCTTTTTTGTGGCTGTTTAGAGGTGGTGGCCCCAACTCAAGCAGGTTATAAATACCAACCCAGAACTGGAGCGTACCCCCCTGCTTACCACCTGCTCCCGTCTCTTCCCAAGTGTATAGAGAGTGTCTTTGGTGTGTGTGTGTGTGTGTGTGTGTGTGTGTGTGCATGGGGTTGTGACTCCTGGTCTCCAGAATGTCATCACTTGTGAGGTGAGGTGCCACTGAAAAAAGCAATGAGGCATTTAGTGCCAAGGGGGGGTGTTACTGTACACAGCTCATTCGCTGTGTGTATGGTTCAGGACAGATTTTTAACTGCAGGTCAATTGCTTCATAACTTTATAAATCCAGTAGATGAATTAAAAGCAACTGCTGCTGTTTTCCTACAATAAAAAGAGTCAATGTAAAAGTCACAGTCATAAAGAAATCCATTATAGTGCTGCTTGTTGATGACCCTCTCTGGATCTACACGCTGGATATGGAAGCGCTACAGGCTCTTGTTAGTGGTCAGAGATAGTTGGTGAATGACATAAACTTTGGCTGCAAAAAATGCGTGGGGTGGGGTTATTTTATACTGCAATGCAACACTGGAACTCCACTGATTCTCATGAGAGCCTCCAGAGACTGAATGTCCACTCAGCCAAAGATCCTTCTTGCTGGTAGCAAAGAGGTTAAGGAACATTGTGAACATCTCTAATCCATTCTAGAACAGTTTTAAACACTTTTGTAGTTTTGGTGTGTTGTTAGTTTGCAGCCATTTGACTGATTGGGTGATATGCCACATACTTCTATTGTTTGTTTTAGTATTAATGAGCAGGAGTGCAAAGACAATGTAGGAAAATTATATAAAATGTCATCTGATTGGTTTACAGTATCTTGCAAAAGTATTCCAACCAATTTCCCTCCCTGTCACTGCTAAAGAAAAGCATCCCCAAAGCATGATGCTGCCCCCACCATGTGTCAGTATGACACAAAAAAGTGTTTAAAGTGATGAGCAGTGTTAGTTTTCCACCACACAGCGTTCTGCATGTGGACTGCAATTCCATTTAGGTGTTATCTGACTACAGCACCTTCTTCCATGTGTTTACTGTGTCCCATACATGGTTTGTTTAAACTGCAAACAGGACTTGTGGACTAGTGTCACCAGATTCTTCAACAAGAGTTGCTCACCCTGCATTTTCTCCAGAGCTACTATGGCATTTGTATCGTATCCTCTAATGAATCATCCCCTTTTCTGGGGGTAGAATAAGTTCACAAATTAGGTAACTTCTGAAGGCAGAGGTCCTGGTTGCACCGAAGGTTATTTTAAGGGGGTTGGATCAAAAAAGTCTCTGACGTTTTTGAGTGAAATGTGACAATGAGGTGAAGCTTTTTGCAAGGATTTTGTTATCATCCTTTTCTGTTGTTTTAAATTGGTTATGACTGCAAAGTTTCACCTGAAATGCAATCTTACCTTTAAGGACAAAGCATGACCTAATATAGCCTCTGTTGCTTTTCATTACTAAGTCCTTTTTTATTGTTAATGAGAAAACGTTTCTCTAAAACCAAAAAGACTTCCCTAAGCTAATTAAACCAATGTTTCAAAATAAACTTTGAATGAAAAATCCTAATCCAGTTAAATATAAATACTAAACGTCTTGAGTTGCATTAGCCTGGATTTCAACAACATAATTAAAGTCCCAGATACTCAGGCTGCCTCCAGCTTCCAATTTATTGACTGATGTGAGGATCTAAACATCTTTTATTTAGTCAGCTGCACTACAAGAATGTGTCCACCAGATGGCAATATCGACTCACCCCTAAACTGTGAATCAGCCTTTATTTGTGCCACCACAAAAGCTTTTTTAATGGCTTCCCCAAAATGAAGCTAAGCAATGACATTTTAATTGAAATATTTTATCTCAAGACATAATTTGCATCTAATCACAAGGTTTGTTGCCTCAAACAACTAATTGATGTAAGATGTAAGAATAGTGCCACAATGTTTGTGCTGATGTTCTGAACTGAACTAAACAAGCATCTTTTACCAGGCAGAGAAATAGAAAAACATATGCATGTTAAAAAAACAGCATTTACTGTTCAAAATTACTTAGCCTTTTTTTCACACTGCCGCACATTAAATCAGACTAAACCTGTCATGTTTTAGGTCAATTAGAATTGCCAAAATAATTTCAATCAGCTAAATGACAGAATAAAAAGTGAAATTTCTATTATTATTTTTTTGTTAGTTTTATTCAAGTTTTGCATGTATTTTCTCAGTATTTGGTAGAAGTAAAAAAGTTTAGGTATTCTCACATTAGTTTGCAAAAATGTTGTCTCATTCATGACAGAAGTGGTGTAGCTGAGCCAGGTCTGTAGGCCGCCGTGCTCACACACATCTTTTCAGTTCTGCCCGCAAAGCTTTTATGGGACTGGGATCAGGGCTTCTATGGCAACCCTAAAACACTGACTTATCCTTAAGCCATTTTTAAACTTAGTTTGGAATATTTCTACGGACATTGTCTATTTGGAGGATCTATTTGTCCCCAAACTTTAACTTCCTGGCTGAATTTTTGCTTCAATAGTTCTACATAATGTTATCTGCTTATGATGCCACCTGTTTTGTAAAATTCACTACTGCTGTGCCTGCAGCAAAACACCTGCACAGCATGATGCTGCCACCTCCATATTTCACAGTTAGGCAGTATGGAGGTGGCAGCCCTCCCCCCCAATATAACAATGGTTGTTGTGGCAAAACACCTTTTCACAAGACATATCTAGAACACTTAAGGTCTTTGTCTCTGAGTGCATTTACAAACTGTAACCTAGCTTTTTTACTGCTTTTGAAGCAAAGGCTGCTGAGAGACCTTTCAGCATGTCTGTACATGACTTGTTTTACTGTGGTCGTGACAATCTCTTACCAGCTTCATCCAGCATCTTCACATGGTCGCTTGCTTTTGTTCTGGGCTTTGACACACACATTTCACACACAAAATGAGACACATATCCTCTCCCATTCTTGAATGGTATGATGCTTGACATTCCCATGTGCATATATCTTTGTGAACAAATTAACTTTACGCATCCTGAAATTGTCCCCAAGAGGGAACCCGACGTAGAGGTCCACAATTCGCTTCCTGATACCCTGGCTGATAACTTTTGATTTGTTTGTAATGTCACACAGGGGAGCAGTGTGTTGAGCTGTTCAAAATACATTCAGAGGTGTGCCTCCATTTAACTAAGATGTGGTAAATTAACCTATCAAAAACTTGCAAAGCCATGACATCATTACCTGGGCTTTCCGGAAAAAAATTCAATTAAATTCAGTTTATTTATAAAGCGCCAATTCACAACACATGTCGTCTCAAGGCACTTCACAAAAGTCAGGTACATACATTCCAATTAATCCTAACCATTGAACAGTGCAGTCAGATTCAGTTATTTAGTCAAATTGGATAAAAACGTTTTTCTATCTAAGGAAATCCAGCAGATTGCATCCAGTCAGTGACTTGCAGCATTCACTCCTCCTGGATGAGCATGTAGAGACAGTGCACAGTCACTGGCGTTGACTTTGCAGCAATCCCTCATACTGAGCATGCATGTAGCGACAGTGGAGAAGAAAAACTCCCTTTTAACAGGAAGAAACCTCCAGCAGAACCAGGCTCAGTGTGAGCGGCCATCTGCCACGACCGACTGGGGGTTTGAGAGAACAGCAGAGACACAAAGAGAACACAGAAGCACTGATCCAGGAGTACTTTCTATTGGAAGGAAAAGTAAATGTTAATGGATGTAGCTCCTTTAGTCGTTTCATCTGGAAAGAAAGAACACATAAACGCTGAGCCAGTTTTCAAGGTTAGAGTCTGAAAGAAAGCACATAGAGTTAGTCACAGTAGAAGCTCAGTCAGTAGCTATGTCAAGGAGAGAGAAATGGTTAAATACTAAAAGACAGGGCTATGTGGATCATCGGTAGAGGGTGAGCATTAAGTTGTTGCCAGCAGAAGCTTGGACGATGTCCCTCTCCAGAAAGGTGTCACAGGTAGACACAGAGTCAGGCCAGGTGTAGCTTCTAGGAAGAGAAAAGAGAGAGAACATAAAGTTAAAAGCTGAAATAACAGCAAATAATGCAAAATTGGAGAGTAGTGTGAGAATGCAGCGAAGAGGGTGAAAGTGGTCATTATGTCCTCCAGCAGCCTAAGCCTATAGCAGCATAACTACAGAGAAAGCTCAGGATAACCTAAGCCACTCTAACTATAAGCTTTATCAAAAAGGAAAGTTTTAAGCCTAGCCTTAAAAGTAGACAGGGTGTCTGCCTCACGGACTAAAACTGGGAGCTGGTTCCACAGGAGAGGAGCCTGATAACTAAAGGATCTGCCTCCCATTCTACTTCTAGAGACTCTAGGAACCACCAGTAAACCTGCAGTCTGAGAACGAAGTGCTGTGTTAGGAACGTATGGAACAATCAGATCTCTGATGTATGATGGAGCTAAATCATTAAGGGCTTCATATGTGAGGAGGAGAATTTTAAATTCTATTCTGGATTTAACACAGAACCAATGAAGGGAAGCTAAAATAGGAGAAATATGATCTCTCTTTTTAATTTTCATCAGAACTCTGGCTGCAGCATTTTGAATGAAGTCTTTTAACTGCATTTTGTGGACGTCCTGATAGTAAAGAATTACAATAGTCCAGCCTTGAAGTAACAAAAGCATGGACTAGTTTTTCAGCGTCACTCCTGAATAGAATATTTCTAATTTTGACAATGTTCTGGAGGTGAAAGAAGGAAATCCTAGAAACCTGTTTAATATGGGATTTAAATGACATGTCCTGGTCAAAAATAACACAAAGGTTTTTTACTTTATTACCGGAGGTCAATTTAATGCCATCCAGGTTAAGTGATTGACTAAGCAGTTTCTTTTTTAAAGACTCCGGTCCAAAGACGGCAACTTCTGTCTTGTCTGAATTTAGAAGCAAAAAATGTAACGTCATCCAAGTTTTTATATCTTCAAGACATGCTTGTAGTCTATCTAACTGGTTGGGCTCATCAGGATTTATGGATAAGTAAAGCCGAGTGTCATCAGCGTAACAGTAAAAATGTATTCTATGCTGCCTGATAATTTGACCTATTGGAAGCATATATATACATACAGGTCCTTCTCAAAATATTAGCATATTGTGATAAAGTTAATTATTTTCCATAATGTAATGATGAAAATTTAACATTCATATATTTTAGATTCATTGCACACTAACTGAAATATTTTAGGTATTTTATTGTCTTAATACGGATGATTTTGGCATACAGCTCATGAAAACCCAAAATTCCTATCTCACAAAATTAGCATATCATTAAAAGGGTCTCTAAACGAGCTATGAACCTAATCATCTGAATCAACGAGTTAACTCTAAACACCTGCAAAAGATTCCTGAGGCCTTTAAAACTCCCAGCCTGGTTCATCACTCAAAACCCCAATCATGGGTAAGACTGCCGACCTGACTGCTGTCCAGAAGGCCACTATTGACACCCTCAAGCAAGAGGGTAAGACACAGAAAGAAATTTCTGAACGAATAGGCTGTTCCCAGAGTGCTGTATCAAGGCACCTCAGTGGGAAGTCTGTGGGAAGGAAAAAGTGTGGCCGAAAACGTTGCACAACGAGAAGAGGTGACCGGACCCTGAGGAAGATTGTGGAGAAGGGCCAATTCCAGACCTTGGGGAACCTGCGGAAGCAGTGGACTGAGTCTGTAGTAGAAACATCCAGAGCCACTGTGCACAGGCGTGTGCAGGAAATGGGCTACAGGTGCCGCATTCCCCAGGTCAAGCCACTTTTGAACCAGAAACAGCGGCAGAAGCGCCTGACCTGGGCTACAGAGAAGCAGCACTGGACTGTTGCTCAGTGGTCCAAAGTACTTTTTCGGATGAAAGCAAATTCTGCATGTCATTCGGAAATCAAGGTGCCAGAGTCTGGAGGAAGACTGGGGAGAAGGAAATGCCAGAAGTCCAGTGTCAAGTACCCACAGTCAGTGATGGTCTGGGGTGCCGTGTCAGCTGCTGGTGTTGGTCCACTGTGTTTTATCAAGGGCAGGGTCAATGCAGCTAGCTATCAGGAGATTTTGGAGCACTTCATGCTTCCATCTGCTGAAAAGCTTTATAGAGATGAAGATTTCATTTTTCAGCACGACCTGGCACCTGCTCACAGTGCCAAAACCACTGGTAAATGGTTTACTGACCATGGTATCACTGTGTTCAATTGGCCTGCCAACTCTCCTGACCTGAACCCCATGGACAATCTGTGGGATATTGTGAAGAGAACGTTGAGAGACTCAAGACCCAACACTCTGGATGAGCTAAAGGCCACTATCGAAGCATCCTGGGCCTCCATAAGACCTCAGCAGTGCCACAGGCTGATTGCCTCCATGCCACGCCGCATTGAAGCAGTAATATCTGCAAAAGGATTCCCGACCAAGTATTGAGTGCATAACTGTACATGATTATTTGAAGGTTGACGTTTTTTGTATTAAAAACACTTTTCTTTTATTGGTCGGATGAAATATGCAAATTTTGTGAGATAGGAATTTTGGGTTTTCATGAGCTGTATGCCAAAATCATCCGTATTAAGACAATAAAAGACCTGAAATATTTCAGTTAGTGGGCAATGAATCTAAAATATATGAATGTTAAATTTTCATCATGACATTATGGAAAATAATGAACTTTATCACAATATGCTAATATTTTGAGAAGGACCTGTCGTAAAGAGAATTGGCCCAAGTACTGAACCCTGTGGTACTCCACAATTAACCCTGGAGTTTAAAGATGATTTATCATTTACTTGAACAAACTGGAATCTGTCAGACAAATAAGATTTAAACCAGCCTAGCGCTGTTCCCCTGATCCCTACAGCATATTCCAGCCTTTCTAAGAGAATATTGTGATCGACTGTATCAAATGCAGCACTGAGATCTAACAGAACCAGTACAGACACAAGTCCATTATCTGAGGCCATAAGAATATTATTAGTGACTTTCAGCAGAGCTGTTTCAGTGCTATGATGAGCTCGGAAGCCTGACTGAAACTCTTCAAACAGGTCATTGCTGTGTAAATGTTCACACATTTGATTAGCAACTATTTTCTCAAGAATTTTAGATAAGAATGAAGGATTTGATATAGGTCTGTAATTTTTTAAGTCATCTTGATCAAGCGAAAGTTTCTTAAGTAAAGGTTTAATTACAGCTAACTTAAAAGCTTGTGGTACATATCCATTTACTAAGGATAGATTAATCATATCTAAAATGGGGCTGGTAATCAGAGGGAACTCTTACTTAAATAATTTGGTTGGGATTGGGTCTAACATACAAGTTGAAGGTTTAGATGAAGCTAATATTTCTCATAACTCAGGAAGCTTCACAGGATCAAAACAGTCCAAACACAGATCAGGTTCTACAGTTACTTCCAATTTTATCTCACTTGCTGAGGATGAAGTAATCATCTTCAGGAGTATGTCAAAGATTTTAATTTTAATAGAATCAATTTTATTTAAGAAGAATCCCATAAAGTCATGACTGCTGAGAGCTAAGGAAATGGATGGCTCAACAGAGCTGTGACTCTGTGTAAGTTTAGCAACTTTACTAAAGAGAAACCTAGGATTATTCTTGTTCTCTTCTATTAATGATGAGAAATAAGCTGTTCTGGCTTGGTGAAGTGTCTTTTTGTACAACAGTAGGCTGTTTTTCCAGATTAAGTAGGAATTCTCTACGTGTGTAGAGTGCCATTTTCTCTCCAATTTTCTGACATTGTGCTTTAAAGTAAGCAGCTCTGAATTATACCTGGGAGCCAGCCTCCTATGAATACTTACCTTCTTTTTCAAGGGGGCTGCATTGTCTAATGCACCACGCAATGATAAAGTAACACTATGAACAAGAGAATCAATTTGTGAAGGGGAAGAAACAAAATTATTGCCCTCCACTGTGTTTTTCTGTGATAATGAGGAAATTCAAAGTGGAACAGATTCTTTAAAGGTTGTTACAGCATTGTCTGATAGTGATCTACTACAATGAAATGTTCTTTCAGGTGTGGAGTACTCGATTCAATTAAACTCAAAGGTTATTAAAAAATGGTCAGACAGGACAGGGTTATGAGAAAATATTATGTCTTTACACTCAATGCCATATGTCAGCACAAGGTCCAGAGAATGAAGACAAAGGTGGGTAGGTTTGTTAATGTTTTGAGCAAAGCCAATTGAGTCTAAGATTGCATTAAACGTTATATTTAAGCTATCACTTTCAGTGTCAACATGAATGTTAAAATCCCCCACTATAATAACCTTTTCTGTATTTAACACTAAATCAGATAAAAGGTCTGAAAACTGATCTAAAAATTGAGAGTAAGGGCCTGGTGGACGGTACAAAACAACAAACAGAAGTGGTTTTAGTGCTTTGCAATTTGGATGAGGAAAACTAAGGATTAAATATTCAAAAGAGTTGTAGCTATTGATTGGTGTGGGACTAGTCAATAAATCGGACTGAAAGATGGTTGCTACTCCTCCTCCTCGCCCAGTATTTTGAGGAATGTGAAAATTTTAATAATTAGTAGGAGTTAATTCATTTATAGTAACATAATCCTCTTGCTGCAGCCAGGTTTCTGTGAGGCAAAATAAATCAATCCGATTGTCACAAATCAGGTCACTTACTAGGTGTTTGAAGAGAAAAATCTTATGTTCAGTAAGCCACATTTAATTGTTTTATTTTTCTTTTCGGTCTGAGTTGTGTTTATTTTTATGACATTTTCCTGATTTCCTCCTTTTACATTATTTTTTAATCTATTCAATTTTGGCCGTGGGCGAAACACTGTCTTAATAGGGTAATGGGTGGGTAGCAGTAAACACAGTAATCTTGGCATGTCTAAACCTCTGATTTCAAAGAAAGTAATAAACAAAAAAAATTTACAAATAAAAGCAATTTTGGTCGTTCTTACTGACCTAAGGCACGGAAGCTGTAGTCAATGAAAAACCAGCAATAACAAAGGTTGTGTGTCTTTTGATAGAGTATATATCAACATTGGATTTCAACTGTACGTGTCAGTCAGTTGTTTGGGAGTGCTGTCAGAGAAAAGCATTTTTTGTCCCACCGTCACAAACAGAAACATGTGGACTTTGCTAAATTGTACTCAGGCTTTAAAGGGAATTGCTTTTAATGCTCAAATAAGATAATTATTGAGCTTTTCGGCAAATAAATATTTCAGGTAGCTTTGATGTGAAACAGAAAATGAATGTAAAGTACACTGTAAAGTACAATGTGGAATGTATGATGCTGTGGGTCTGTTTTGTCTTACAAAGGCCCTGGGAACCTTTTTGGAGACAATGTCATTTTAAGTAAAAATCAGGTAAATTGAAGATGGATCATCATTTCAAAGAGATAATGGCCAAAAACATATTCTCATATCAACACAATGGGAAGGAGGACATATGGAACAGTTAGACAGATAATATGAATACTTTTGCAGTTATTTAGATGTAAATACATTTTTGGTTATTGTGTACTACATTGTCTATTATAGTTCAGGTAAATGATGGAAAAGACTCTGCTGTATCAGGACTGAATGTTTAAAGTGCTTTTCTTTCACATGATGGTTGATGTGATTTTTGTGCTGCATTGCCCAGAGGCAAGGCACTTAACATATGGTAAGAAGAAGCTGAAATTGAACCCACAACCTTCAGATTGCAAGATGACTACTCTTCCCATTGACCAAGTTATGGATCAACCCATTTCACTGTAAAGCTAATACACACGTCTCCAAGCACTGTATAGTGTTTGTTGCTCTTGACCTCTCCTACTCTGCCGCACATGGACCCAGCTCACATGGTGCAACCCCACCTGTTTCCTGTCCCCTCCTCCCCCTGTGCTCTAGGAAAATTGTAATGTTTGATGTTTTTCATATGCTGACAAATGACTTTGCTTTGGTGGCTCCTAACACAACTTTATTTAAACACGGCCCCTCTTCATTTCACCAAGAAAGGTGGTTATTAAAAAAAAAAAATCTGTGGACTATGATTCAATGACTTTAACTTCCCCGTTCATTTCCTGTGAGTGGATTAATATGTTCAGTTTTTCTGTTATAATTTGTACACTAAGTTTAAATAAAGCATAATGGGGCTTAGTTATTTTAATTAAATGTTCCAGCCAATAATATTACAGGGCTTAGAAGGCATGTTCAAACCCCTTGAACTTATTCACATTTTGTTGCTTTCTAACCACAAAACTATGTATTTAATTAGAATAAGACCAAACAATGTAGTGCATAATTGTGAAGTTGTAGAAAAAACAACTGCATTCAGCCCCTTTTACTCTGATAACCCCAAATAAAATCCTGTACAATTAATTGCTACCAATGTTACTTAACTGGTATATAGAGTTCACTAGCGTGTAGTTTATTTTCAGTGAAATGCAGCTGTTCTGTGAAGCTATGTTAGAGAACATTAGTGAACAAACAAAATCAGGAAGAAAAAGGAGATGCAAACCTATCTAGACCTGGTTGTCCTCCAAGACTTGCAGGCCGGTCAAGGAGACCATTAATCAGACAAGCAGCCAAGAGACCCATGGTATTGGTGCATTTTATTTGTACTCAGAAATTGGCTTTTCTGTGTTTCCAGTCAGTAAAACCACCACAACACTCCTTTCCCAGTTAGAAGTAGATATTCCAACTGGGAGTTGGACACAGAGTTTGGTATCTACTATGCCTACGTGCATACGGACCGTAGTATAAGTTCTACACAATCTGGCAGTCATGGAAGAGTGACAAGAAGAAAGCTATGAGAAGTCACCTTTGCAGTTTGCTACAAACCATATAGGAGACACAGCAAACATGTGGAAGAAGGTCCATCTATTTTCTATACCCGCCTCTTCTGTACAGGATCGCAGTGTTTATCTTCAGCGGTCTACAGGCGATAGACGGGGTATATTCTGGACAGGTCACCAGTCCATTGCCGGGCAACACAGAAACACACAAGACAAACAACCATGTACACACCCATTCATACTTAAGGGCAATGTAGAGAGACAAAGTAATCTAACTGGTCAGTTTTTGGACTGTGGAAGGAAGCCCAAGTACCCACAGAGAATCCATGCATGCACAGGGAGAACATGCAAATTCTATGCAGAAAAACCCCAGGCTGGGAGTCGAACCAGGACTTTTCTGCAGCAAGGCAACAGTGCTACCTACTGCACCACCATAAATTGAGTCAAATGAGATATACAATTAATGTATTGGCCTACATGTAAAAAAATATGTGAGGTGGAAAACTAACACTACACATCACAATGAATACAGCATTGCTAACTTGAGACATGGTGGTGGCAGCATCATGCTGTCTTTCTTCAGCAGGGACAGAGAGGATGATCAGAGTTGATGGGAAGATAGATGGAGCTTAGATCAACGCATGTATGTGTTGGAATGTAACTTATCATTTGTTAAAAAAATTCAGATATTGTTTGGGCCATCATAAGAAATTGCAGTGAAATACATTAAAGTTTGTGTCCGTAACATGAGAAAATGTATAAAGTTTTAAGATGTGTGAATACTTTTGCAAGGAACTATATATGACGCTTTATTCCAGGAGTAAATAGTTGAGTCTATTTGTGTCAGATTTGTTTTCCTTTTCCATCTGAACCTTCTGGTTTATATTTAAGCAGCTGCCAGCAATGACCACTGTGTTCCCACCTTGTAATGTTTAACAAAAATCTAAGCTCCTCATTAGAGAGGAGAAAACTTCACACAGCCAGATATAAAGGCAGAAAAAGGACATCGGCAGAAAGATAATAAAAAAAAAAACTATTAATACAATAAATGCATTCTATAATATTTTTTCCATGTAATATTTTCAGTCACATTCAGTCACATTGAGCTTGCCTGTACAAATTCAAAACAGGGATATTGAAAGAGAAAATAAATCTCATGCGTTTCATGATGTGATCGGAACATTTTAAAAGACAGTGTGAGATGACAGGTATTGTTTTGTGAAGGAGGGGTTTACAGCAGGCTATCTGTGTGCATGCTGGGGTGTCACTGAAACAAACCACATCTGTACTGACAACAACAACACAGGGAACAGTGTAAATTCAAATGCTCAGGGAAAGGAAAAGAAAAATGCTAAACCTCAGCTCATCACAACATCACACACTCACAGTGCATGTCAGCAGTGTTTTCATGCTCCTTTTAGTTTGGCATCCCTGAAATAATGCTTTCCTCTCATGAGTAGCATTTTTCTCTACATGCATGTGCTCTAAATTCTGTATTGGCTGATCAGCTTTGACTGCCCTGTGCCTTCCTGCAGCTCACCAAGCCACTGAGTCACGTATTCACTATGAAGAGCTTCAAAAAAAGGCGGACATGTGATGTGTGCAAGCAGAACATTAACAACCCAGGAGCTTTCTGCAAGGGTGAGTCCACACCTCATTCAGGTCATGTGTAGCAGGTCCAGAGTCAGGCCTGACCAGCATGGATGCAGGCAGACAAGATCATCCTGCCTGTCTTCTTTCATGTATCTCAAAGCTGATTCCCAGAGTTAAACCAGGTCTTCTTCTTGTTGTTTGTAGAATGCAAGATCGCAGTCCACAAGACGTGTGACGCAAAGGTAGGCCAAAAACTCTATATCCAACCTAAATTCTCCCAAAGCACACAACTCACCCTTTTCTATTCTGAGAAAGGTCTGCTCCTGGGTGGCAATGTTTAAGCAGGTATACACCTTGAACTTTCTCATGTTTTGAGCAGTGGTGTAATGCAATTGTTTGTCTGAGAGCACCTAAAACTTACAAAACACAACTGTTTTCTTATTAATTAATTTATTGTGCCAAACACCCAAGCACTAAGGAGGGAAGAAGGAAGTGACTTAACCCTGAAGCCAGGTATTGTAGCTCTGGCTGTATATTTAGAGTCATTGTCCTGCTGGAAGGTGAAACTCCTCCCTGTCCCTGGTGAAGAAAAGCATCCCCACAGCATGATGCTGCTATCACCTAGTTTTACAATAGGGATGTTTGTTCAGGTGGATGAGCAATGTGTTAGTTTTCCGCCAAACACTGCATTTTGCATGTATGCCAGAAAGTTTGATTTTGGTCTTATCTGACCAGAGCACGTTCTTTCACATTTTGCTGTTGTCCCTACATGGCTGGTGGAAAAACTTTAAAAGCTCCTTTTAAGGCTTTTCTTTTTGATTTTATTATCTCATTTTCTAATCCATAAAAAAGTTTAGCCCCTGTAACATTTTGTTAAACTGAAAAATCTTTGGTTTCCAATTCAGAAATGGTAGAACTCACCTTAATGCAAAGTGATCCCAGAAATAGATGGCAAGACAAAATCTTTTGAAGTAAATTAACATAGGAAAATATAAATTTGTTTAATAGCATCTTCTAAATCTGGTGCTGATGCCCAGAAATATGAGCAAATACTCAGATTTTTGAATACTTATTTTAGCCCAGATGTTATTGTTCTTGTTGATTGCTCAGCATTATATTACTGAAGCTTGAATAGGATGCTGAGCAATGAACTAGTGTGATGTTAAGCACGGGAATTGTCACTTTATATTACCTACCTTATAGCTGCAAACGTCTGGCAAAGTCAGAACGCTATAAAATTGTTAACTGTTGAGTTTTAAATATGTTTCTACAATAAACATACCTATTTGTCTTCACATGTCAAATAAACATGATGTAAAGAATCTAAATAAGCATAAATGGCTGGGTGTGGGAAACGTGTAGGAAACCTGGGGGTTTGGACAAAGAATGGACTGTTTCATTTTAAGATGACATGTTTCCACTCTGTAAGACAAGCACTCCCTCTGTCCACAGCTTATGTCAAAACATTGGCAGCAGCCCCCTGTGCCCTCGTGTAACAGCAGCTCAGTATCACTCACCACTGAGTTCATGACCCCACCATAAGCAGGTTGTTGTATATCACTTTTAGGTAGCGCCGATCACAAATACTGTCAAAAAGGAACATTTGATCTGAGCTCTGACACACACACACACACACACACACACACACACACACACACACACACAAACACACTCTTGTTTTGCTGTATGTAGTGAGGACCATGTGTTGACTCCCATTGACTTCCATTGATTTTCAGTCATTTCCAACCCTTTCTATGCCCTAACCCTGACAATAACCCTAAACCTAACCATTACCACACACACACAGACCAATCACCCAGATGTGCAGTACAACTGGTTTTAACATTGTGGCTACATGTAGACCTAATGTAGAGTCAATGTCACCTCTGTACTTACCCCTGAGTTATAGACGTATTTATTCCAAAACTGGTTTAGACCAAGCAAAATTGTCTGGTCTACAAGTGGTCTATAACTGGACTTAGAAATCCATAAGGACCACAAAAAAGTCTGTAAATCATGTAAAATGCCAGAAAGTCTAAACCAAAGCAAAAAGACAGCTTAATTTAAGTCAGGATGAAAAAACTAGATTTATCATTTCTTTCTGATATTGCAGTAATATCGTGTATTAATCCTGCCCTAAATTATGCAGACTAAATGCGTCACTAACTTTCGAGTTTTAAACATGGTGGAATATTTTAACTGGTAATTGGTCTCTATAAACCGTCCTCCAGTGCCTGATAAAAGTGTGTCTTTTCTCTGACCCTGCAGAAAGTTGGTCCTGAGATGGAACCACTTGTTTGGAGCTGGAATAACTGCTGCAAAGTAAGCATGGGTGCTAGTTTAGCAATAGGACTGGATGAGAGAAAAACACACCATGGTAGACATTTTAAGTCATAAATACAACCAGGTAATGCCAAACCCAAACTGGCAACCCAAATTGTAGTGGGCGGTGTAGGTGATTCTCAATAAGAACCTAATTTTGTCCCCATAAGGTTTCCGGTCCTTACAAGGGAGCAGTTTTTTAAGTAGAAGGATCTAGAGAAAGAGAAAAGTGAGTGAGTCCAAACACAGACAAACACTTCTGTCCATATTTTTGTAGACCTGCAGCCATGACATAAGAGGACATCAAAACACAAAACGTGGACTTTCTCCTCCGCCTTAAAACAGTAATAATTCATCTAAATGGTGTAACAGTGTATAAATTAGCTCTACCAGTTTCTGTGCTTTACCAGCATGTATTAAAAAAGATTGCATGTATTATTTTCGTCGCACTTATGCCTCTGGTCACCATGGCAATAGACAAAAACATCTCCCTGAAGCTTCAGTCGAGCGGGTGCCACGGATAAGGGAGGACGTCCTCACACGGGATGGTGATCAGTGTGGACAGGAGAAGTCAGAGTGGGTAAATATAGAAAATGACAGGAGTGCCATAGATGCTTGCTAGTGAGTGATTGTGGGGGTGGGAGGCAGCTGTGCATGTGTATTTAATCATTCTCATTTTAGGGTATTCATAAATAAAGAGGAACATTAGGTCAAGGGTGGAGACCAATGTCTGCTTCATGTCACGCCAAGTCTGTCAGTGTTTTCTCTTCTTTCTGATGTTTTTTATTTTCAAAATGAAAGTGTCTGACATGCTTTATCGATTTAACAGGGTTTCAGCTATAATATTTTAGAATTTCACACCTATTTATCTTTGTAATCAGTCCAAATAATAGAATACTCACGCTTGTCCTTTTGTCACTTTTGCTTTTGCTTGTCATTTTAACTCATAGAGCCTCAGGCTGCTGGGGAGGTCAGCAGACATCAGTGCACCGTGCAGGGCAGCTTGCTGTCTGCATGCAGAATACCGAAGTAGTTCTGAGTGCACAAGCAAGCAGTTTTACTTGTCCAGCTGATGCACTCTGCTGTCTCTATGTGTATGTCACAGACGCAGTGAGAGGGTTTAATGCTATGTCGCATGCTCTGCTTGTGTGTGTGTGTGTGTGTGTGTGTGTGTGTGTGTGTGTATGCGTACCTTGTTATGAGTGTGGAAGATGAAGTGAGCTGTTGAGAGAGTGATCGAAACGTTTGTGTGCACTAGAGGAGGGAGGGAGGCTGTGTCGACACAGTCCACACACAGGACTGCTCAGAGGCAGAGGTAAAGGACTGAAGCTCCTCTGGAAGAGGTAAAACATGCTCTTCTTTGTATCTATTTGGGTTTAGTTCCTCATACTGAGCACGGTAGTTAAAGCCTTTTGGCAGGTGATCTATTTGTCTTCTTTACAGACCCTTAACCTGTTTGTTCTTTTACATGCAAATGCATTCTTATTAAAGTATGGCCAGAGATCTTATACTTTGATCAAAAAGTCGATTTTGTTTGATTTAGAAAAGTGCTGAATTAAAAGTGCTGCTCCGCTGACCTGTGAAACATACATAGATTTAAATCATTTATCCTCCAGAGTGAATTCATAACAATTACTTTTTAATGAGACATTTATGAAGTAAAGGGTAGAGGACTCGGGTTGAACTCAAACTGTGGAAGTTTATGTGGTTGCTGTTACACTACATCAAAATGTTTGGTACTTCTTATAAAGATAATATAGATTTAAGGTGCATGAAACAGTTTCTGTGCATGTCTGTATGTGAATATCGCATTAATCCGTTGATGATGAATTATAACTAGAATATTATTATTATTTAAAACTTTCTGATAAGTGTCTGATTAACAACCATTTTAAGATATCTACAAAATGATTGTTTTGATGAAGCAGAAATTTCTGACCCTAAAAAGGCAATTGGCCAGCCATGTATTCTGGCATATGCTGATGAATTTTATAAATTTCATAGTGAAACAGACATGTTTGCAGCTCCTTTTCATTTAGTAGCTGCTAATTTATCAGTTGATATTGTGTTTAAGGTGTGTCCTGGTCTGTTGTTAGGAGTAGATATAGTAAAAAAAAATCCTGCAGTGTGGTTTTTTTACATATATTTTTCTTCTGGCAGCTTTTGATGAAGTAGAGGCCCAACATAGTGCCTTAAAGTATAGATAGCTCATTAGTCTTTTCACGTTTTATCACATTAGGTCTGGACTTGTAATACATAAGTATGGTTTGAAACCATACTATAGTAGCTCTGTATGTTAAGAGTTGTACTGCTGGAAGCAGACAAGCTAAAGTCTTTTGCAGTCTTTAGTAGGTACCCTTCTTTGTATTTAGCTCCATCCACCTTCACATTAACTCTGACCAGCTTCCCAGAAGAACAGGGCCAGAGAACCTGGTATGCATGTGGGTAACAAAATAAAACAATTTGGGCTCATCTAACTAGAACCACTTTATCCACATGTTCGCCATGTTCCTTACATGTTGAATATTGAAAAAAATCTCTTTATACTAAGATTAAATAGCATGCAGGTGGGCTCCATTAGCTGACTTCTGAAAGAACTGGATTTTATTTAGGGGTATCAAATTATGTAACTATGAAATCCTTCTACTACACCATCATGTGCTACTTTTGTTTTGGTCTATTGGATAAAATCTCAATAAAATACACTAGAATTATTTGTAGGTGTAATGTTACAAATTGTAAAAACGTTCAAGGGGTATAAATACTGTAGCAAGGCCTGCTCTCGTCCAAATGTTGTGTGTTTTGCTCTCGTCTTTCGGGAGCCAGGAGCCTCGTTTTCTACCTTTGCAGCCTTTCATGTGTCACCACAGGAAGCCAGGTAAACAATGCAGTCCTGTGGCAGCACAAAGTGTCACTGCACATTAGTGGGAAGCCAAAAACACTCAATGAAGATTGTTCAAGTGTATGTCAGAGAGAAATAAAAATATCCCCTCTGAAGAATATCTTTGTAAAATAATGACAGTGGTGGCTTATCTCACTCGCTTTATTATTGCAGATAATCATCATGCTCAATTTGACTTTACTGCTCTCCTGACGCTGGCAACATCTGGGCACACATGTAGATGCATCCTTCAAATGTTTACACTGACCCTTTGCTTTTCATTTCCTGAGATAAGCTGATTAATATTCCAGGAATTAGGTCGTTCCCATTTTTTTGCTGTGCATTCGAAATGGGTAAGTCTGTAAGGATGTCATCTGAAACACATTTGGTGTGCTTTTATGAATGTGCGAGCTATTTTACTTTAATTTCTTGGGTGTTTAATGTTCTTGACTCTGGGCAGCTAGGCCAACAGTAATTTACTGTAGGCATTAACCGATCACATGACACATGGTACAAATCCACTTAGAAGTGCTGGCATAATTACATCAAAGGAGGTGAGTGGATTTGTGAGATGACTGACGTCCAAATAACAAAAGACAAACTAAGCTTTCAAGTGTTTTGAGATGGATGCTATTTAGTCTAAAATAAGAAGGCTTATTGAAATAGTGCTGTTAAATCTAGGCGAGACTCATGAGGCATGTTCAGCTGTTGACATCTTTCTTCTATTCAGGACTCTCCCTTGTTTTTCTCTGCCTGTTTGCCTCCCCCTGTCCTCTTCCTGCTTTTTCCAGATACGTTCTCTCAATCTTTCTATCCCCTCTATGGTTTGGTTTTGCTTTGAGCTCATGCTCCCTGCTGTCTAGGGCCCTGTTTGTTTGTGACGAGCGCCAGCTATGTGTGGCGATACTTATCAGGCTGGTGTTCGTCATCTAATGTCATTTGCACGTGGGGTGGGAGGTATGCTTACATCTTGTGGTGAGGATGATTGTAGTCATCATGCTTAAAGTTCTGTAAATAGCAGCTTAGATGAGGAGGGTAAAAGGGACAATTGACTTTGAGGAAACAGAGAAATTGGGAATCAGTGATGAAAGCAGAAAAATGAAATAAAGAGAGATGATTGGTACATACATTCTAGAAATTATTCCAGCCACTCCTAGATTTTCCCTGAGTGAAGGCTGAACAATCTGTTTTTAAAAAAAGGATTTTATTTGAGCTTTTAATGAGTTTATGGAACTTGGAAGGAGCTGTGCTCTTTTCCTCTCACACTGACAGGACGGCTTACTCACTTCTCCCTCTCTCCATGAGGTGCCAGCTCAGAGTAAAACGCCTGACGCCTGAGTGTTCAACATTTACGTGTAGATCCCACCTCCACTGCTCTGACAGATCCATGTGTTCGATTTCCTTTCTCTGAAAACAAAACCCAAGATGTGGCAGTCATCATGTGGACTCATATTTTGTTGTGAAGGCTTAGATACTGTAAATGCTTCATAGCTGGCTGTAGCTTTGTAGTGGATAAGATCAAGATTTGGGGTTATTTTGCTTTCTCAATCCTGTAGACAAATGGAACAATCCATCCCTGGGAAAGTTTTATACAGGGTTGAGTAATGGTTTTTACAGCATTGTGGGTTTGGTTTTCAACCCAAAAAATGGGTTGAAGGGATTATTGTCTAGCATTAGGACAACCAAACAGCGGGCTGAAAAGTATGGGATTACTAAGCAAGATTTATTTAGGTTAAACTGAATAATTTTTTTCTTTCAACCATCCATTTTCTTATGAATTCTTGCAGGGTTGCTAGTACAGGTACCTGTCTTTATCAGTCAAGGGACATGAGGCAGAGTACAACCTGGACCTGTAAACAATCCACAAGATAACTTATATTCACACACACTTCAGGATTACTTTGCTTTTTCTTGAACACTGGGTGGAAGACAGAGTACCTAAGAACCCACAGATGTACAGGGAGATCGTGAGAACTCTATGCAGAAAGGCCAAAGCTGGGATTCAAACCCAGGACCTTAATGTGAGGCAATAGAGCTAAAAATTATTGCGTGTGAGCTAAGGATGTTTTACATATTTTTAATCTAACTGCAGTAAAATGATCAAATTTTGAGGAAAGAAATAACAGCAACCTACAAATGTTTAATGAGAGTTTGTTTTTACCATCTTCCCATTTCTTTTTTCCTCCTGTGGAAAAGGTTCAGTGAAATCTGATCAGGTCTGTGAAGATTAAGGACGCTGCTTCAACTCAAAGCCTAGCAGTCTTTTGAACGTATAAAATAAAATAAAATATTTTGAGTAGCAGATTATTTTTTACCCCTCACTCAAAGCTAAATCAGATGTAGCCACACTTAAAGTTGGTTTAATTGGTTGACTGAGTTTATGATTTATATGTTTATTAGCAGCTACTCAAAAGTCATTTCAGAGTCGGAAATGCTGCTAATCAGAATTCTGGCTTGGAAAATCAGGCGTAAACCTTAAACCTTTACCCCAAAATCCAGCATTGCTGCATCCTATGTAAAATAGCTGAGGTAATAGGCAGTTTATTCGCACTTCTGTGGGATTTGAATCTCATTTAACAAGTCACACCCATAGTTATGCACATCCTTTGTTAGTGAACATGTTGCTACAGTGTATGAATGTACAACATGCTGTTAAATACAACAGTAGTTAGCCACATTGCTGGGCACAGGACCTAGTCAATCGCATTTGGTGTTTGAATTTGTTCAGTCTGACATCAATCCAGATTTGACTTCAAAGGTGTCATACCTGCTTGTGTTTTGAGTTATTGAGTTTGAGTTTTTTGTAATATTACCTGGTCTGGTCCTTTGTTTTCTGTCTCCCTGCATCCCCAGCCCACACCTGTTCTGTGTTTTCTCCTGATTGTCTGGTCATGTTTGTCATTGGTTCCCCCTGCTGTTCAGTTTTGTATTTAAGCCCGTTTGTTTCCGTTGTTCCCCGCTGGTTCCTTGTGTTATGTGTATGTGCGATCTCGTGTGTTGGCTACCCTGTCTGTGTCCTGCCATGGATAATAAAGACTCATCTTACCTGAAAACCTCGAGCTTCAGGAGTTCTTCCCTGCATTTTGGTCTATCAAAAACCCACTAAATGACATAGGGACAGTTAGTTTATTTATCCTACAAAGATGAGTTCATTTCTTAAAATAAATGACATGTTTCTTTTAATTATCTGTCCAGAAAACTAGACATTTTTTAAAAGTTAATCTCAGAATAACTCATAAAATCTGGACTTGTTGCTGTTTGTCATTTAGGTCTAAATGAACGAAAAGTTTCTTTCTGGAAGAATGGGAAAACTTGAACCACCAACATTTATTCTGCTCCTGAGGAAAGGATGGAGTGCTGTCACTGGCACCTTAGTAAATGCTAACTGATGAACAAGACAAACTGAACCAGATGGCCCCACTCCCCTTGGCTCCAGCATGCATTAATGAAGACCCTGAGGCTGGCAGAGCTACCAGCACACATGCATTACTCTGCATGTGTCTGTGTGTGTTGGTGGACCTCTGCCGACTAACTCTGACATCCTGTTGCAAATTGTTTCCTGTTGACGTTGATGTCCTGCTCCTCTGTCTAAATTCTGCTTTTTCTTGGTCTCTGCCTGTAATGTTCACCTTCTTACTGCATGTGTGTCTGCGTGTTTAGGTTTGTATTTTTTTTTCTCCTTTTCCTTCCTGGACCCAATTTAATTATCGTTATTAAACCTGGTTAATTATCCCCCATGGCTTGATCGCAGTGTTTATTTATTTTCTTTTAAAGGGTTCATATTATGCGTATGTTGCCCATTTGTGCCTAAAGGCAAGAAAGCATTAAAGTTGAAGTTTTTGGTTTATGTTGTATAACGATCAGTTAAAAAACAGGTATAACAACTGTTATGACATAAAAATTTCTTACATTAATTGGAAGAAAAACCACAGATTCCTTCTTTGACCTTTCACCACCTCTCATTGCTGTGTAGTAAAACGGTTTGAGTGTTTGTGGGAAAAGTTCTGCCTTGGTGCGTTACCTGTCCAAGTTTTAACAGATGATGGAATAGTTTCTTTCCCAAACTGAAATATGTTGTATGTGTTGCTAGAATTTTCACTTTAAGTGAAGCTCCAATACAGTATTCAGGCTCCCTGAAAAAGAAAACTTTGTGGGATTCAGTTAGTGGCTCAAATTTGCTGAAGGATCCTTTGACAAGATTTTAACATGAGACCTTAAAACAGCCTCGGAATAAAGAGTATAAAATAAAACAAACAGGGTTTTGCACCAGTTTCATTTCCATCACAATAAAAATATGCCTTTTGTGATATTTGTGGAATACGAACACATTTTACCGGGGTCCTTCATTGCTCAACATTTCGGCTCATGTGTGCCAAGAAAATATCTCCCCCACCATTACACTGCCACCGGCAGCCTGAACCATTGATAGAGGACAGGATGGATCCATGCGTTCATGTTGTTTGCACCAAATTCTGACCTTAACACCTTAAAGTGGCAGCTGAAAGTGAGACTCATCGGACAAGTCAACATTTTTCCAACCTGCTTTTGACCAACTTTGGTCAGCCTTTGGGAACTCTAGCCTCGGATTCAATTTATTCTATTGTAGGCTCAGATTGTTGTTGAAGACTTCTGCTGTTGCAGCCCATTTTCTTCATAGTTCAACGTTCTGGGTGTTCAAAGGTGGTGTTCAGCATGCCTTGGTTGTTGTATTTTAGCTGCTGTTGCCCTCTTTTCATTTTGATACCTAATAAGCTAGCTGATGAGTGTATATTTTAAACAAAAATAATCTAATTTCTTACAACCACTCAAATCTCTTTATAGCCTAATAGTGACCAATGGGTGTGTTTATTTTTATCAGCATTCAAACCAAAGTTTCAGTTTTACAGCATGGTCATTGTTGGTTTTCTTGCATTGCTTCAGTTGTAAATCACTGTTGTTGGTAGGAATTTGACTTGTCAACCTTTTGTTTGACACTTGTCAGTGTTTGCCACCATTTAACCTCTAAGAGTGGCTCAGCTGCTCGTCTAATTGCTGGGGGGTTAAAAGTTGAGAAGCTGGTTTGGCGTCACATTTTATGACTCAAAGCATAGAGCTGAATAGGAGTACCAAATTTAATGTTTTAAATATAAAAACAAGTTTCTACCAGTTTTTCAAGATCTCATTGTGACCAATGCAGAACAAAAGAGGCTGCTGTTGTTCTTGTACCCTTTTTAAAGGGCCTCAGCTTCCATGTGTTTGTTTTTATTTTATATGCGTGTTTGCCTTATGTTCAAGTTATTGTTGAGTCATCAGAAGTGCAAGGACTGCACAACACATGTACAGCCTTCCTCCAGTAATAAACTATCTATACCATATTTTTTATAGACTAAAACAAAAGATATCAACATTTAAGTTGAACTCAGGATATCCTCATCATTTTCTACATTTTCATTCTTTTGATAAATCCTTAATCAGACTTACAAAGTTAAAAAATGAAGATGATCAAAGTCTCATAAAGTCTTTTTAAAGCTTCCAGCTGTTTCCTAGTGGATCACCATCTCTGTGTATTGATAAGTTTTATTTCTTGGTTGGTGATTTGTCTCATTGTTTTTTGTTTTTTTTTATCATGAGTGCATTCAAAGGTAATGCCAAAACCTCTTGCAGCCATCTGCCAGAGATGACAGAGGATGAATTAATTTTACTTTCCTCTCCATCAGCTCCATATATCCTTCCTTCTCATGCAACAGTTGTTCTCTGAACTGCTGGAGCAGAACCAGGGGCGTTAAATCAAACAAATGATGAGATGAGAGCTTATTGGCTCCCAGTGTGTGGGAATGAGTGCATTTGTTATTCCTGCTAAATCTGACCTTACGCTTTCTTCCCTCTCAGGTGCCCACCACCTGCACCCCAGTGCCAGATCTGGTACGTTTGTGTACATTTTTATGTTTTGTTGTGTTTCAATGTATTTCATTGTACTGCTCTTTTTTGTTTGCTTTTTCAGCACAGCTCCACAAAGTCAACATCTCAGAAGAAGAGCAGCTCCTTACCAAGGTATCATAAAGCATAAAAATGCCACGACATGCAGATGACAGAAAGTGGGTATTTTTTTATTTAGGAAAGCAGATCTACATTGGCTCTCAAAGTGAAAAACAAACAAATCTGTCAGAAGGAACAAATAAAAAAGGTGCATTAACCCAGTTCCATAACTATAACTACAATTGGATTTAATATGAATATTCAGTCTTCTTCTATAGGAGTATACCAGCATCTCACATCTTAACTTGACAATGTTTGCCCACTTGACCTTGCAGAAGTTCCTCAAACCTATCAGATTGGGGTTTCATCTGTTGTCCACAGCTCTCAGGATGCTTTGCATCAAAGTTAGTTCTGTAATCCAGTTCGGCCATTCTTTAAATAATTTAATTGTATTCTCATGTGGTCTTTCTAAAGTGGATTTTGGTTTATGCTTGGATTCTCTGTGACGCAGAAAAATAAAATACATCTTTGTTTTTACCTTTCTAAAAGTCACTTTTTGACTAGAAACTGATTGATATTTGGAACTGTTTATTTAATTCAACCACCTTGACAAAAACTTGACTTTCCAAATAAACGTTATACCTTAAAAAAAAGGAACTCCTTACCAGGATGCTGCCAACACCATGTTTCACAGTGGGCATGGTGTTCTTTCAGGGATTTTGAGTTATTTTTTACCAAATAGACAATTTAGAATTGTGGCCAAAAGCTTCAGGCGTATTTTAGTCAATGACAAACTCTCTCACAAGGCTTTAGAAGATTTTAGCTAGGACTGGATGTTTTATTTGGAAGAAAAGACTCATGTCCTGCAGCCCTATTCCTTAGCCCAGAAAAATGAATATGGGGGATTTTTATCGCTTGTAGAACACAGCCAGCACTTGTTGGAAATTCGTGCTGTTCTCTCAGTGTTTCTCTAGGTCTCTTACTAGCTTCCCTTACCAGTTTCAGCCATGTCTTTTCATCAAGTTTGGAAAAATGTCTAGTTTAAAAAACATTACATGTTGATTGTCATTGTGGGATCAAGGAGTAGGATTTATTGAGATTGCCTGTTTCTGATGCAATCAATAAATGGATTTCCACTCTGTCCAGAAGGAAAAGTGTTGAACAAGTGATGGAACATGTGATGGAGGGGCACTACGACTTTGACCTCACCTACATCACAGAGAGGATCATCTCTGTCTTCTTTGTCCCAGACCTGGAGGAGCATCGGTATCGCAGAAACCTGCAGGAGGTGGCCTCCATGCTCAAATCTAAGCACCAGGACAATTTTCTGGTTAGTTTAATAACTGAAATACATAAACAACCACCGAACACCTGACTGGTTACTGATATTCTTACTTGCTTCTGGCTTCATTCCAGCTTCTGAATTTATCAGAAAAGAGACATGACATCACCAGACTTAACCCGAAGGTAAGAGTGATTACTCCTTTAAAGGTGGTGGGCATTATTTAAACAATAAAGTGGCTTGAAGAAGTATAAATACTTCTAGAACATTGTCACATTTTGTTTTGCTAAGACAAATTTATTTGATCAGGATTGGATTGGAAAAACCAACACTAAGTAGGTTAATTCTGCAAAGTAGGGAAAATGAATAATTTGTTTCAAAATCTTAACAAATAAAAATCTGAGAAGTGTGGCAAACCTGTGAAGACCTCAGATGTTTGTTAGAGAAGATTAATGAACAAACAGGATCATAAAGACCAAGAAACACAGCAGATAGGTCAGTGAGAAACTTGTGAACAATTAGCTTAAGTTATAAACAATATTTAAAACTTCAAACATCTCAGAGCACTGATCAACCCATCACCCACCAGAACTAACAGATAGGGAAGGAGAGCATTAATCAGAAAAGCAGCTAGGAGGTCCATGGTAAATGTAATCCATGGCAGAAAACTAACACCGCACATCACCTTGAACACACCATCCCAAAAATGAAACAGAGGTGGAAGCACCATACCATGGGACGCTTTACTTCTGCTGAGACAGGACACTGATCAGAGTTGCTGAGACGATGTTTTTAGCAAAATACAGGACAATTTTGGAAGAAGACCTGTTAGTCTGCAAAAGACTTGAGACGGGGCTGGAGGTTAACCTCCAACAGGAAAACAAACCTTAAACATACAACCATGGCTATAATAGAATGATTTGGACCAAGCAAATTCATGTATTAGGATGGCCCATTAAAAGTCTAGATCTGAATCTAATCTAGAAAATTGCTCTTCAGAGACTCCCTCTATCTAGTCTGACTAAGCTTCAGTTATTTTGCAATAAAAAATAAGCAACAATATCTTTCTCTAGACTACATAAAAATTCACACTAGCCTTTTCATTTTTTTTTCATTTTTGTAAAAAATATTTTTAAACCAAGAACTTGTGAGTTTTTGGTTGTAACCTGACCAAATGCGAAGACGTTTAAAGAAGAAAACATTTTGAGCAATTCGCTGTTTGTCCCATTTATGTCACTATATAAGCTGGTGAAGATTTGGTGAAGATTTGCCTCAGTATATGACCAATCAATCTTCCTTTGTTGTCCAGGTGCAGGATTATGGCTGGCCTGATCTCCATGCACCTCCCCTGGACAGGATTTGTGCCATCTGTAAGGCCATGGAGATGTGGCTGACCTCTGACCCTCACAACGTAGTGGTTCTCCACTGCAAAGTTGGTGCAGCGTGAACACATGACGACTCGTTTGTTGTAAAAGACAAAAACGGGAACAACATAATTCGCTATTCTTTTTATTGTTGCTTTGACAGGGGAACAAAGGAAAGACTGGGGTCATAGTGGCAGCCTACATGCACTACAGCAAGATATCAGCTGGGTAACTGACTGCTGGCATCTATATGATAAACATGTTCAATCCTAATGTTATGTCAAGCATGACTTTTCCAAACTCCTTATTATTCATGATTTCCTCTTTTTACAAAGCTCAATAACCTTAATTGGCACACCTAAACAATACTGTATTTTGCATGCACACATCTATTTAAACCAGTTGTTATTCTTGTGCCCTCAGAGCAGACCAGGCTCTCACCACGTTGGCCATGAGGAAGTTTTGTGAAGACAAAGTCTCCTCCTCCTTGCAGCCCTCTCAGAGCAGGTATGATATTCATGATTGGCTGCAGCAAACATCTCCTTCTTAATCCGATTTACTCTCTCTTCTCACATCATTTCCTCTCATTAACAGGTACATCTACTATTTCAGCGGTTTGCTGTCCGGTAACATCAAAATGAACAGCAGTCCTCTGTTCCTTCATCAGATTCTTGTTCCCTCATTACCACACTTCCAGTCAGGAGGAGGTCAGCTATTGCTCTGTCTGTGGTTTATAACAAATTGTGCTTTTGTGATTGTGATTTTAATGTAACACAAAGTGAAGCCTTCACCACCAAACTGTTGGTCTTTCTTCTCCACAATGTTTCCTTGCAGGTTTTTATCCTTTTCTGAAAATCTACCAGTCCTTACAGCTGGTTTACACCTCGGCTGTCTAGTAAGTGTTTTGGCAGTTGTCTGCTTGAATCACTGTGTGCTCTCACCTCATGTGGGTGGATGCTTTTTCCTTCCCTGAGTCCTTTCGACAGATGTTTACTCTACATTTTGCTGTCTATGTTTAAGTTTTCGCCTGGTCTGTGCTTACATAAAAGGAAACAGTGTTTAAGCAAATGTTGGTTTTTTTTTGTTCTTTTCACGTGTGCACAGTGATCCTCAGAGCTCTAGGGCAAGAAAGCTGTGTGTGACTATGGAGCCAGCTCAGCTCTTAAAGGGTGACATTATGGTGAGATATGTCTGATTAAGAACCATGTTTTACTGATCCAAAGATTTGGTTTAATGTAAATCCCATTTGTAATAACATATACGTGTGATGCTTTGCAAAAGTATGTATACTCCTTGAGCTTTTCGGTATTTTGTAATGCAACAAACGTAATCTTCAATTCTTTTTGTTGGCATTTATGAGATAGAACAACAAATCTTAGTATATATTTGTGAAGTGGAAAATAAAATGATGTTTTTTTTTGCAAATTACAATCTGAAAAGTGTTTTGTGCTTGAATTTATGTTTTTCCCCCATTCACTCTCTAAGCTCTAGATGAAATCCAGTTTAATCCAATGTCCTTCAGTAATTTAATTACTAAATATTTTTCCCCTGTGCTACAGGAAGCTATAAGAAGACCAGTTTAATGTTAGCCACAAGTGAAAGATGTAAGAGACAAAGCAAATATGTTGAAGAAGGTGCTCTAGTCAAATGAGACTTAGATGTAACTTTTTGACCTACATTCTAAATGCTACATGTAGTGCATAATAACAAAAACAACAATGCACATCACCCTGATCACACCATCTCCCTGAAACACAGTGGTGGACGCATAATGATATGAGATGCCTTTCTTTAGCAAGGACAAGGAAACTGGTCAGAGCTGATAGGAAGATGGATGGACCTGAACACAAAGCAATTCTAAAATCTTTACAGGCAGCAAAGATACCTGGCTCTGGGTGAGAGGTTCACCTTCCACAAGGATAATGACAATAAACATGCAACCTAAGCTGCAATAGAATAGTTTACATCAAAGTATATTGATTTGTTAGAATGGCCCAGTCAAACTCCAGACTTAAGTTCAATTGAGACTATGGTAGAACTTTAAAAGTCATGTTCATTGTTGTTGATCTATATCCAGTCTGACAGATCTGTGCTATTCTGCAAAGAAGAATGTGCACTTACTATGTTTAGATGTTCAAAGCTGGTAGACTCATGCCTCAAAAGACTTGCAGCTGTAACTGAATTAAGTAAAATAAAGTCCTTCAAAGTGTTGACATACACTCTTAACTTCCTTTTACACCACAGTTATGCACTGTTTTGTGCTGATCTGTCTTATAAAATCCCTCAAAAAATCAGTAAGGTTTGAGGCTGTAACAAATGGTTAAAAAGTTTAGAGTTTTATTACCAGGGCAGCGCCTGTGAGTGGGCAGCAAAGCCTCGGTGACCTGTCCCCCCCTTGTCTTGTGTATGTATGTTTGGATGGGTTGTACTGGAATTCTAATTTCCCCTCGGGGATCAATAAAGTATCTTTGAATTGAATTGAATTGAACCTTTGAAAGGCATTGTACATTCAGTGTGTCACTAAAATGTGTACTAAAATCCTACAGTTTGTTTGTTTGCCTTGTGTAATAAAGTAAATAAATTAAACTAGTCTTTAGCCACTCAAAACAATAAGCATGCCCAATGATAATTCAAATACAGTACATTTGAGAGATTCTACCTGAAATAAGCCTCACTTTCTGCTCACTTGCCTCTTTAGGTGAAGTGCTACCATAGGCGGAGCAGAGCAGCAGAGAGAGAGGTTGTGTTTAGAGTCCAGTTCCACACCTGCACAGTTCATGGAGCCCAGCTGTGGTTTGGAAAAGCTGAGGTAGACCTGGCCTGCACAGGTATAAAGAATGCACAGTGCTCAAGTAACCATGTATTGTAGAACTTGGAAAAACGTATAATTCATATATAATGTATAAAATAAGATATCTCCTGCTGCTTTCTTGACGACATAAATCAAGACCCACTTTCTCCTCTGACCATTGGAGCGTTAGGGTGTAGTTTAAGACAAATATCAAACCGAAAATGTCATGTTAGAAGACAGACATACTTGCTTGTGGAACTCTATTTTGCAGACGTCTGTCACTACATGCTGATGCATGCATATAGTATGATTTATAGATAATATTACCCACTGTGAGGCTTGAATGTCAAAAAGACCGCTTGTTTCAGATGATAGGCTTCTTTTATGGGTTCCACTCTGTTTACCAAAGCCTTTCTCTTCCTTTCTTCTCTTTCCATTTCTATTTTAGAAAAAGTAAAAGTAACATTTCTTTATTTATTAACTTTGGTTTTTCTGCTTCATAGATCACAGCTTCTGGTTGACGTTTTTCTCACTCTGTGGTTATGCTCTAGATATTTTTGTCACTGCCTTTGTCTTCATTTTTCTGTAGATGACAGATTCCCACCAGATGCTACAGTGGAGTTCATCTTCGCTAACAGTCCAGAAAAACTCAAAGGTATTTTAATAATTCTGTTTGTTATTGCAATTGTTTATACATTAAATTGTGCTTTGTGTTTTATCTTTCCATCAATCTACTTTATAAGGTCGAGAATACCGCAAAAATGACTCTTCTGTTAAAGTAGACTACAAAACCTCAGATCCTGTGGTCAAATGGGATTCCTACGAAAACTTAAATCTTCATCATGAAGATAGCATGGAAAGTAAGAAACATTTACCCCAAAATAGACTCAAAGCTTCATGTTAAAATCAAACATAACATAGGTTTTGGTTTGATATTACCCTTCCACTAGATATCGCTCACACGAGAGGCCCTCTAGATGGCAGCTTGTATGCCCAAGTGAGGAAGCGACGTGGACCAAGTGCAACTTCCTCAGCTGCTTCACCCAATGGATGCCTTACTAGTAGCCCAACTGTGAAACCCCAGTCTGCCTCCAGATCGCAACCGTTCACCTTCAACATAAGCCCCAGAAACTCTGCAGTCTCTTCAGATCAGCTGAGTGAAGCGTCTTCATCGATTAACTTTTCTGAAAGAGAAAACCCTGACTGCCCACTGAGGAGAGGAGATGTGGACGATAGGGCAAAGGAGAAGAGGAAAGAGAAAGAGAGGGATAGAGAAACAGCGATTTTGGATGACGGAGATCCTTCAAGTCCAGTGGTTATGAGACAAGAGCACTCCTGTTGTGGTCAAGCAGTTAAAAAATGTACTGATGCAGGATGGGAGAGAGACTTAGATCTCTGTCTTTCCAGTGGTCGATGTCTTGGACATTGTAATAGCATTAAAAAGCATGCAAAAAGCCAAACACTGCCAGCTTTACCATTCAAATCTATGTCTTCTCCTTCCCATTCAACTGTTATGGAGCTCTGCCATCGCCATAGTGCCCATCCTGTAGCTGAGATAACATGGGACCATCCAATCCATCCTCCATCCCTACCCTGCCTCAACAGGCCATGTTACCCCTACACAACCCCAGAACATGCTCTTGCTCACAGTCACACATTGCCAGCCTCAAACAGGTGCTATCCTGGAGAAGAATGTCACCTCTTACAGTATCCCGGCCATGGATCAGGCTCCCACCCTTCCCTCCAACCACATCCTGGAAGCCCTTACAGAGAGGTTTTCATCAGTTCCCCCACATCTGCCTCTTATTGCCCATGTCAGGACTGCTCCAGCAGGCGAGAGCACCAATCAACCTCAGTTAAAGTGTTCCGACAACTGCATCCAGACCAAACTGAAAGCCCACACTGGTTACAAGGAGCTAGGGTACAACAGTCAAGAGAGGCACCCCAACTTTGGGAAACAGAAAAGCCATGGGAGCTGACAAGAGAGGCAGACCTCTGGCAGTGCAAGACATCAATGCTAGCATTTAATGTCTGTCACTCTCCTATGGACCACAGTTCAAACCCAGAGCAGCCTAGATTTGCTATTGCACAGCATCAAAACTACCCTATTCCTCAGTCTCTGATGGATGCAAGGGATGGAGTTAGCAGTGGGTACAAAACCCCTCTACAGCCACAACACTCCTTCCCCTGTTCTCCCTATCAGTCTTCTCCATCTGAAAACCGTGAAAGCCGGGGTTATGCCTCAGGATATCACTCTGGATCAGCATCACCTTTGCCAGCAAGTAGCCCATCTCCTGCAAGGGGAAGGCTGCCGGATATTCCTTTAGGATCCGGTGAGCAGTCACACGATGAGCAGCAAAAAGGTGAATATTTAATTGTTAGCATTTTGATTTATTTTTTTATGAAAATAACTTTCATTGTTCTATCTTGTTGTCGTTCCTTTGTCTCACTACTTAAATTCTCTCCTACTCAAAGTGGAAAAGAAAAAGACTGATACAGAAGATGACGTATCTCAAGGCTCAGAGAGTAAATCTGATGTCCACTGTCAGTCAAGCACCACTGGAGTGGACTCTGATCACGACTACACAGTTATTGGCAGCAGCAGCCCAACTCACACAGAAGACAGGTTGGTAAAACTTTGTGTTCAAGTATTTGTTGACACTGGAAATGAGATTGCACATTTTAAGAACATTTATAGAAAATGCTTATTTTTCCCATATTTTGCTTTTTTTATTAGTACAAATACTGAGAGCCCCATTCAGAGCCAAGAAACTGTGACCCATTTGGAGTCCAACACAAATACAGGCAAACCTGTTACACCACTGCCATTAGAGGGACAGAGTTTAACAATATCGGCAAACCCAATAAAAACATCAAGTGAGTCTTTTCTGAAAGGTGCTAATGAGCCTGGAGCTACTGAGGTCAAAGGAAGTTCAGATGGAAAGACCAAATCAAACATTTCAAAATATACCACTGTCATCATCCCTCCGGTTCAATTTCAACTCAATGGGACTGCTCTTCCTATCAATGTTCCATCTGACTGCAATAAAGGTGTTAACATGAATCCCTCTGTTAGTCTAAGTTCTAGTCCTTCAACCCCCTCCCCTCATCCTCCTATTGGCTCTCCAGATAAGCACTCTTCTCCTAAGCACTCCATCACTGCTAAAGACACAGCAGGACAAAGACTTACCCCAGACAGAGATATCTCAACCGACACGAAACCCCCTTCACCTGTCCCAGATGGATACCATACACCTACCTTTCCCCTAGCCTCCTACTACTACTCATTACTAAATGTCCCTCATGTGCCATACACTGGGTACACTGCAGTAACAATCCCCACCATCCAGCCGCCACTCCCAGAGAAAAAACGATTTTCCTCCACATCCCCGAATGGCAATAATGCTTTACACCAGGCTTCCTTGTGTCCTTCACTAATGCACCATGTTACTTTCTCCCCTGCTGTGGGAGAGCAAAGGAGGGAGTCTGCACAACACAGCTACACAGAAGAGGCAGAGGCAAGGGTCAATTCTAAGTTTGTTCAGGATAGCTCCAAATACTGGTACAAACCAGGAATCTCCAGAGACCAAGGTGAGAGCTTAGAAAGGTTTAGAGTTATCATTTTCAAAGAACCTCTAAATAGTATGTTAAGGAAAAAAATAGACCAGGTCACTGATTTGCCTTCTTTGCTACAGCCATAGCTGTGTTGAAGGACAAGGAGCCAGGGGTGTTCCTCATTAGAGACAGTAACTCATTCCAGGGTGCTTATGGCCTGGCTCTTAAGGTGGCCACTCCTCCTCCCAATGCCAACCTCACTGGAAACAAAGGTATTCATCACACCCTTTTTTACACCTCAAGTACACCTCAAGCATTTATCTATTTCTTTGTTTTATGTTTTTTATTTTTTATACAAACTCCAAATTACAAACTTAGAGGGAGTTGTGTGGCTGACTTTCTTGTTGTGAAATAGTAGTTTACCCACATTAAATTGTTGAGGGGTCATGGTAGATTGGTTGTCTGGTCCATATGTATTTAGTGGATCTGGAGAAGACTTAGAACCAAGTCCCTCAATGTTATGTGGGGGGCGCTGAAGTAGTATTGGATACCTGTGTTACTTTTAAGGGTTGTGGGGTCCTTGTATACCCAAGGCAAGAGATGTGTCTGCATTTTAACATAAAGTCAAGCTTATACCCTGAACTATTTGGACTCCGCTAGACCTGCCCCATATCACCGATCGTGTTTGTGGTGTGTCTAGACAGGATCTTAAGGCCTAGTCATAAACAGGGTGGCATTTGTTGTGCATTTAAGAGCCTCACAACCAAGTGTGAAGCAACTAGGGTGAGAGTCAGCGCGTCTAAAATCTTAGAGACTCTTTTTAGTCTCTAAGGTGTCTCAAGGAATCATCTCACTTTACGGGTCTATCTACATTTGAGAACTTCATCTACCAAAAGAACAACATCCTGAACACAAGCAGCTAATTGAGCCTCTGTAGGGTTGCTGAAGATTAGATGGATGTATAGAGTATGACTTCCAAAAGAAAGGGATGATAAAAGAGCACAACCTTTTTGGCATGTACATTATATATGATTAGATCAAGCTACATGATCTATTTTCGTCAGTTAATTTCTTCTTCTCCATAGCAACATATTAGACAAGTCTGAAGTGGATCTAACTGGTGAAACCACACAGACTAATGAACGCATGACAGTCTGTCTTATTTTCTCTTGTGTTTCTCCTGTTTCCCAGGGGACCCTGTGGAACAGCTGGTAAGACACTTCCTCATCGAGACAGGACCACGTGGAGTGAAGATCAAAGGCTGTCAGAATGAGTCCTACTTCGGTCAGTTATTTTGTAGATCTACTTATAAGCATCTTCTGTTATTAAGGGCACATAAAGCTAATTATTAAAACCTAATAAGTCTTAATCTTTTTTTGTTTCATTGGTGTCCTTTCAAGCTGCCTGTTTTCATTGTGTTAAATCTGTCACAGTTGTGTAATCGTTCTGCCTCTTTTGTTCTTCTCCCTTTGTCTCAGGAAGCTTATCTGCTCTAGTGTACCAACATTCAATGACTCCCATCTCTTTGCCATGTGCCCTCCGCATTCCAGACAAAGGTAGTTTTAGTATTTTCAAACTCAAAACCTCCAGACATCTTATATAAATCTTCTATAAATGACAACAACAATTTACTCTGGCAATTTGTAAAGTAACTAAAGCCTGTCAAATTTCAGATTTGATTGGTGAGCTTCAAGAAATGCAAAGTGCAACAAATACCAGTACAGCTGCTGTCCTGCTTAATCAAGGAGCAGGTACAATGTGGACGAATTTATTGCACATAGCAAATTGAGCTTTTGTGCCTTTGAAATTCAAAAACTGCTCAAGACCTATGTTTGTCCTCAGACATATCTTTTTTTTCTTTACCTTTTTACAATTATTTAGCGTGCAACGTGCTCTATCTGAATTCAGTGGAAACAGAGTCGTTAACAGGGCCACAGGCTGTTTCCAAGGCTATCAAGTGTACAATGGCTCTGAATCCACGCCCGGCCCCAACAGTGGTCCACTTCAAAGTGTCCTCACAAGGGATCACACTAACTGACAGTAAAAGAAGGTACTTGTTACATAGTGAACATTTTTATCTTTTGATGCATGGTTGCACAGCATATAGATTAGTTTAATAAAAAAAACAAAAAAAAAACTTCTAACAGTATAAGGGATGTCCTAATGAAGAGTTTTTGCCCCTGATGTGAATCCAAGTCATTTTAGATTAGGATTATGTGAAAACAAAATCTCAACCCAATACCACATGACATTAATAAAATCAATGCCCTTTACTGAGCTGTGAAATGTATTGGTCCCCATTCTGTCACACTTCAATATTTTAGATCATCAAACAAATTTATATATCAGACAACCTGAGTAAATACAGAAGACTGTTTACAAATGACAGATTCATTTATGGAAAAAAACTATCCAAACAAATACCTTATCCTGTCTGAAAATATGATTGCCACCTCTGTTGAATCGTAAATAAATTATGATAAACAACATTTTGTGTATATGGTTGAATTTTAGTTAAAATGTCTTGTTATCCTGCTCAAACACAGAGTTAGCTTGCTTTTACATGTTCAATATGAGAGATTTGTGCAAAGTTTACACAATGTGACAGTCTGCTTTAAAATGACTTGTTGGTATTTGAACTTATAACATATTTCACTGGTTCCAGTTATTTATGTGTAGGCAGCAAATACATAAGACGTTGTTGCCCTGTTTGATAAATTAAACATCAAAATTGTAATAAGTAATGTTAAAGCTGCAGCAGTCAGTATAGTCTTTCATTTGCTGTGAACTTCTTTGTAAGGAGTGAGAAAACAATTACATTTTAAGGGAAAATCCTAATTTGTTAGATCAACAGTTTTTCAAGACATACACAGACATAAAGGTGGAGCAAAAACGTTGCTGCACACCTTACTGGCTGCCTTAATGACACAAATGCACTGACAACAAACATACACCATGTTTCAAGCCACTGAGTTTAGTCTTGGATTAAGATAGCAATCTTTTAAAAATGCACAGATTGGTACCACAATCTACTTCTTCGAATTCTGATCAGGATACCCCGAGGCAATATACATGAACCTGATGCAAAAGTCAAAAAGACATCTGTCATTAATTTTTTGGTCTTCGTCTTTGCAGGCTGTTCTTTAGGCGGCATTACCCAATCAACAGTGTCACTTTCAGTAGTCTGGACCCACAAGATCAGAGGTTTGAAAAAAATAAACATACATTGCTTCTGCATTTTGTTAAAACAAAAATAAATCAACTGATACCTCCATATCCAGCTGTTTATGGCTTCTGTCTTAAGTAAATGTTTAATAAATTTGCCCTTTCTAACTGTATACTTATATTTTTTAAATATAAGTTGTATTTTCGAGTGACTCGTCTGCTTTTTACCCTGACATGTTCGTAAAGTCGAATTTCTAACAAGTGCTTTTTGAAACTGCCTCCATTTTCTTGTTATTCATGTTTCTCTGTGTTTTGTCTCTGTGTCCCTGTCTGCCTTTGCTTCAGGTGGACTAATTCTGATAGAACATCAAGCAAGTAAGTGCTTGTGTTACTCTGTGTTTGCTGGCTGATGCATGGTGCAAGTTTTGCATGTCATTTAGTTTCAATCACTCCAGAATACACATTTGTTTTCTGTCATAGTAAGACAGAAAAATAATTATATTTTCTGTGTGCAAGAGTATGTACTTGGATTTTTAAGAACACAACTCACAAACATTTTTACCTTTGCCAAGAAGGTTATGTTTTTGTAGGCGTTGGGTTGTCAGTCTGTCCGTTCGTAAAACTGTCAGTCTGTCTGAAAAAATAACTTAAAAAGTTACAAATGGATTTTGGTGAAATATTCAGACAAGATGCATTTTAGGACAAGGAACAGATGATTAGATTTTGGTGGTGATACAGAGCACCGTCTCAATCCAGGAGTTTTTTTTATCATTGCCAGACTATTTTGCAACAACTTGGAATTCCCACATGGTTCTTCACCCTGTCAGCAGATGTTATACAGTGGTTAGGTGTCATCCAGAATATAGCTCATCAGTATGGAAAACAGCTGCATGCATCAATGACCATATTGCCTTGGCGGAGGTCTATGCTCTCTGAGTGCTTTTCTAGTTTTATTATGTTAGTAGTACTAGTATTTAGTTTTATTTTACTTTATTTGGAGTTATTCAAATTGCCCCATCAAAGGGCCTATACACTATATTGATAATACTATCGAGACACCCCTCCAAAAACATTAAATGCATGTGCTCCAATCACTTTCAATGCCCTAGGTGTTTAAAGTCAAGCAGCATGCAGACTGCTTCTACAAACATTTGTGAAATAATGGGTCACTCTCGGGAGCTCAGTGAATTTCAACATGGTACCTGTATAGGATTTCACATGTGCAATAAATCCAGTCATGAAATTTCCTTTCTACTCAGTTTTCTAAAGTCTGCTGTTAGTTGCATTATCACTAAGTGAAAACAAATAAGAATGACAACTCAGCCCCAAAGTGGTAGGCCAAGTAAAATCCCGGAGAGGGGTCAGCACCTGCTGAGGCACAGAGTGAGCAGAGGTCTTCAACTTTCAAGTTTAAGGTTAGGTGCAGATGGGACCATGGTGTGGGTCAGTTTTCAGAATTTGGGCTCAGCCAACATTCATTCCAGTGAAAGGAACTTATAATGCTAAGGCATAATGAAGACTTTTGGACAATTTTTGCTTCTGACTGAGTTTGGAAACATCTCATTGTGTTCCAATATGATGCACAATGCAAAGCCCATAAGAAGATGTATAAGAACTTGACTGGTGCGCACAGTACTGACTTTAACCAGACAAAATCATTTGAGACAAACTAGAGTGCTGACTGTGAGCTAGGCTGTCTTGTCCAACATTATTGTCTGACCTCTTAAATGCTCTTCTGAAAGAATGGTAAAATATTCCCATAGACACACTTCTAAATCTTGTAAACAGCCTTCTCAGAAGAATTGAAGCTATTGTAGTGACAAAGTGTAGGCCAACACTATATTAAAGCCTTTCTTTTAAAAATGGTAAGTTATTAAAATGTACGTGTGCATAAAGGCAAATGAACCAATAATGGTAGCAATACAGGGAATCATTATCACAGGTTTTCCTTTGCAGTTGTGAATGTGGTTCAGAACATACTAATTTATATGTCCAAAGTAGAGAAATAAAAATATAAATAAAAACATATATACCATTAAGTACTATAACATTATATGTAAGTTATAGAATATTCAAAGAAAGTTGAGTGGAAGGAAAAAAGTGTAATAACCCTAACCCTAATACCCCCCATGACAAATCAGAAGGAATTACTCGGAGATTCCCCATTGACTGCACATACATTAAAAGCAATATAACACTTGTCCAGGGCACAACTGGACTAAATTATAAATTATTTTAATCCATTGTTTGTGCACACCTCTTTATAATGCTGCCCTGGGCAACTGCCCATGTAGCTGATATAAAAACCACCACAGATTAGCATCCTTCAAGGGTACTGAGTCTAATTTAAGTGTGTTGGATCTTGCAAGATGCACATTTCCCCTGATAAAAAGAGTAGGAGAGTCAAATGTATACCAATACTCGTTAAAATTAAGATGCTAAAAAATGTGATACAAACACAGAGCTGCAAAGACATTGAAAACTATCTGCATATTGTTATCCCTTTATATCCTCTAAAAATTCATTTAAATAAGACACTTTTGGGTCACAAAATGTATAAAATACACTTTTAAATGTTCTTTTTTTACAAATAGATAAAGTAAATCAAGCAAAGTTTTGCTTTTCAAAATGTTCCCAGGTTTGCCAGGTGACAGTATATAATTCAACCTTGGTGGTTCGCATAGCAGAGTGGCTTAATGCCTTCTTTCCTGTGCAGGATGTTCGGCTTTGTGGCAAGACGGACGGGGACGACGACAGAGAACGTGTGTCACCTGTTTGCCGAGATGGACCCTGAGCAGCCGGCTGTGGCAATAGTCAACTTTATCAACAAAGTCATGTTGGGACCACAGCTACGAAGATGAGGAGCCATTGGAAACTGTGCACTATTAATCTTCACAAGATGCTTTCAACACATTTTTTAATACATTTTTTCATTCAAATGTTATATTTTTGTGTGTCTTTATGCAAATAGCACCTTTTGCTATGCAGCGTGACTGTTTTTATATCACAATGCTATTTTAACAATTTTTGCATAACATCTTGTTTTAAAAATCAATTTACAAAGCAGGAAGTCATGTTTAAAACACTGACCTTACATTGCCAAATTAGATTGTAACATGACCTTCTCTGGTTTCCTTTTTATTATTGTTGTTTTTTAGTGTGTGTGTGTGATTGTTTTGCACTGCATATGATGTACAACTAAGTTCAAAAGCTGCATGAGAGAAAACCCATTTACCACATATATTTTACTAAACATTGGCATTCAAAGCTATAATGAGAGAAGTTAATGAATTTGAACAATGTGGTAGAAAAGTGTCAATAAAGTGTGAGTAAAGTGGCTCAAATGCAGATTTTTTCTGTGTGGATTGTAAGAAAGAGAAGCGTAAGTGACTTAATTAAGGTTTTTGTGTATTCTGAACATTTTTAAAGAAAGGGTTTTGGCTAAATTCACATCAGTAGATAAATGAGTGCTAGAAAATCATTTAAAAAGTACAAACATTCATACAAAGAAGAGGTATTTTTGCTTTGGTGTGAATAATAAATCTTTAAATGGATTTCACACACAAAAAAGCTTGTAATCCAATATAAATTTGCAATTACATTGACTGCTTTTTGAAAAACTACCTAAAATGAGACACGTCATTTGTTTGGGCTGAAAATAAATACGACAAAATAGCTGTAGTTAGTGTTAGTAAATCTAACATCTTGGACAGATATTACCTTTGATCATTTTTTATATATATTTGTAAAACAAACATTTTACGGAATGAAGTGCTTTGGAGAGAAATGCAACCTAAAGCCAAAGTTTTGTTTAAATTTAACTGCATTTATTTTCCACCTTTATCTGTTTGTTACTTTTATATTACTTTTGTAGGATGTTTGTGTTAAAAAAGTAATATATTTTAGACAATTGATGAGATAAAAAGAATAAAAGAATGATGTATGTCATATTTGACCAGAATATTAAACCAAGGTACTGAATTCAAAAGGAGGTGTATGTTTAATCATTGCATTGTTTCCTGTGCACAGTCTGGTGCATAAGTCAGTTTCCATCACATGTTCTCTGCTAAATTACTATTTCCATAGTGGGACATTTTTCACAGTCCAACCATTTCACTTAGTTATCAAAGGTTGGACAGTTTCTCTCTGGATGGAGTAAAACGACGAGGTCCCACCGAGATTTGAACTCGGATCGCTGGATTCAAAGTCCAGAGTGCTAACCATTACACCATGGGACCAACTGCGTGCAATGGCGACCCGTCTTCATATATAAACCAGCACCAGTGCTCCTGGGTCTGTCGATGGTATTCGAAAGAGAGCAGGATAATACACTAGTAAACATTTGAGAAAATCTACTTTTAATTCACTTACGCTAACTCTGCTAGCACCACCCTAAAATTAAAGACTCGCTCTTAAGAAAATGCTGGTTCCGGTGTGTGTAACATGAGGATATCTGCTTACGTATACGCATGCATAAAGAGGTTTAGACTTTTGTCTGGACACTAATTTGGATACAATTAATGCATGACTAAAGAGTCTCGTTAAATTGGTCTCAACAACGTCCTTTAGCTAGCTTTAATATTCGTTATCTATACCTACTGTTTTCTGCTGAGTTTAACAAAATAAAAGCGAGGTTTTCAAAATAAAAGTATGATTTACGCGAGACTTGTATTTATGTTGATACTTTTATTTGCCTTAAGGATGTATTCACACTCTGTAGTGTTTCAAATTTTGTCACGTTACAACCACCAAATTCGATGTATTCTATGTGATAGGGTAATACGACGTATCACATAATTGCAAAGGGAAGGAAAATTATACATTGTTTTCAAACTTTTTTGCATAACAAATATATATATATATCTAAAAAGTGTGCATGCTGCAGTCACATTTACTCTCATACTCATCAATGAAATTCAGGGTTGAGTTCGTCCGCGTGTAATTTGATCTCAGTATGCATACAGATGTTCTGTGAAGTCCTCAGAGGTTTCATAGCAAACATTAGTGATCATGAAGACCAAAAAACTCACCCGTCAGGCCTGAAAAAACATTTTGGAGATGTTTAAAGCAAGGTTCGATTATAAAAACGATATCCCAAAGTTGTGGCAATTTAAAGAGCATTCCATCAGAGAAGCAGCCAAGAGGCTCATGGTAACTCTAGCAGAACTGCAGAGATCCTCAGGTCAAATGAGGGATCTGTCAACAGGACAAATATTAGACATGCTTTTCACAAATATGGTCTTTATAGAACAGTTGCAAGAAGAAAGCCATTGTTAAAAGAAAACAGTCCCACCTGCAGTTTCCCTCAAGGCACTTCGGGGACACAGCAAACATGTGGAAGTAGATGAGACCAAATTTTAAAAATTGTTTGTTTACATAAAATGCTAGGTGTGGTGAAAAATAACAGTGCATACCATAATAAAACATGGTGGTGGGAGCTAATTACATGGAGCTAATCCTGAAAGAAAACCTATCAGAGGCTACACAAAACTTGAGACAGGGGTGGAGGTTCACCTTCCACCAGGACATGACTCTAAACCTAAAGCCAGAGCTATAATACAATTATTTAGATTGAAGCATATTCATGCATTCAAATGACCAAATCAAAAGACGAAGACAAACTGGAAGGTCCTATTTTTCAAGGCAGGGTGAGTTTATTTGTCTGGCAACATTTAAACACATTGTAATTCCTAGCCCTTACAGAGAAAAAGGAAGTACAGTAAAAAAAAAAAAATCATTTCAAAAGAAAGAAACAAAGATAGACTGACATAATGAACAAGCAAATTTGCATAAAATAAGTATTAAATGTATTGCTTTTATTGACATTTTAGATCAAGTGGATTCAAACCTAATAATTTGATCCTTCTATTTTGGTTTAATCATAGGAGTTATGCTTTGTAAAATGGTTTCATACAGATTCTTCTAGTCAAAATCTCAGACTTTTCCAGACCTATATATATCCACAGTTCTCAGTTTAGTTATTTCTTGTCCCATCAATGAGAATTTCATTGATAAATTTATAATTTTGTACTCTAGCTACAAATAATTAGAAAAAATCCTGAACTAATGCATCTGAACTAACAGCTCTTGCTGATTTTGATCTGTAAAGCTGTCAAGAGTGTTTTAATTGTAGTCATAATGAGTCACTGTTCAAATACAATTTCGTTACCTGTCCACCAGGCAATAGACTGGTAACCTGTCCTAGGTGTACCATCTATTGACCGGTCAATCTGCCCCTCTATACACAGACTAGACATAGAAAATTGCTAAATTCCTAATGTGGTCAGGATTCTGTGGAAACTTGGTTAAAACTCAGCTATCATAAAGGACTATACATACTATACAGGAACAGAGAAAGCTGTTGGTTCACCATCGGCTGAAGGAATAAACTGAAATTCTTCTGGTCTTCATACTTGTTCTTGACACGTCGCCTAGACAGAACGTTTTTCTTGTGTGGTGTCAGGCAACTATTATAAACAAATGCTGCAGGTGAAGGTCCTATGAGGACTTCCCAGGAGTTCTGCACTAGAGTTCACATGAAGTATGAAGTTATCTAGCTAAAAAGAATATCATTCTTGATCTTGCCACCTTGAGTAAAACAACAAACTTCTCTGTTCTTGACGAGGAGTTTAAAAAGCCATAACATTTTGTGGGTTTTTTTAAGTGCCGGAATGTGAAAATAGGTTGGTGGATGCATGTATTTCTCCCTTACTTCCAGTAGAGAGAGCAAGAGACACTATAATGGAATGTGTTGTAAGTTATATTTTGCAAAATCAGAAAGGTTCTGTGGAGGGATCTAGGATTTCTCTTTCTGTGACTTGCTCACTACCTTACTAAACAAGAGAACTGAATCTAGCAACAACTGTTATACCTTCCCCATTTTAGTTAAAACTGGATCCAAGAACCACTTTAGAAGTTGTTTTAGTGACTTTATGAGGAATTTAAGGCAACTAATCTTTGATCTTCTATGTTTAGTTCAAAATAATCCATTTAATGCTAAAGAATGAGAGGAACTTACAGAACCTCTTTAAGGCCCTTGTTAGTCACAAGTGCCTGGACAGATTTTTAGCGGTTTGGAAGACAAGAAAGAAAAATCTACTGTTGCAAACCTCCTGACCTCATGGTGATTTAGTCTATGTGACACAAAACAAACTTCTACAATAATGTGTTTTGTGTAGACTGGAAAAAGCAGAAGTGGAGCAGCACTACTGTCCTGAAACGTTTGGGAATTCTAGCCTGTAATGTTTTCCAAAGCAGCATTTCTCTTGGTAAATGTCCACCATGCTTTGGCTGTTTGCTACCTTTGGGAACCCATGATGCTTACATCCCCTGCTGTACAAATTTACAAAGCAGGACATGTGGAGGATTCTGGGCATGTTTTTAGCCATGGTGAGCTTCTATGTTTATACGAGTAATATTGATCTGAAGGGACTTGAAACTGCTGACTCTCTCCACTTCCATCAGATCGATCAGTGTGTTTCCTCCTCGACCTTGTTATTTCCTGTATCCCAGTGTCATTCCCTTTTGCTTCATCCTGTCATCAAAGACATTCTTCGCAGATTTAAAACTGTTCTTTACATGCATAAATGAAAAACAGTTAGTGGTAGATCAATGTCAGGGTTCTTGGGTTTTGAAGGTATATAACAATGTTGTTTCTTCTGGATTTTGAAAATACCTTTTTATAGATGTGTGTCCTAAATCTGGACACCGCTGAGGGAGACAGTGCCTTCAAAAACTGTTCATACCCCATCTGGAGACTGAAATGTTCACACTCATGTTTGCAAAATATCTTAAATTTAGCCAGATTTTATGGAGAATTGTAATTGTTGCCACAGATTATCAATTGGATCTAGGTCTAGACTTTGGTCCATTTTAACAATTTTGTATGGTTAGATATAAATAATTCTATTGTAGCTCTGGTTGGATGTTTAGGAATGTTTTCCTGCCAGAAAGTGAACATCCTCTCCAGTCTTCAGTATTTTGCCTCTTAACAGTTTGTCTTCCAAGATTGTCCTGTAATTTAGCTAAATCCATCTTCCAATCAACTCTATCCCTTTCCCTGCTGAAAAGCTCCCCAGAGTGTGACGCTGAGGAGGCATTTCACACTGGGATGGTAATGTGTAGTTAGTTTTTTAGTACATATATAATTTTGTATATAGGCCAAAAAGTTCAAATTTGGTCTCACTTGGCCACAGCATAGTCCTTGATGTGTTCAATGTGTCCCTAAATGGCTTGTGGCAATATTTTAACAAACTTCTTATGGGTTTCCTTTTTCTTTCCATTGTCCCTTAATTGGTGGACAATGGTCTACAACTAATAAATGTAGACTGATACTCCCACCTGAGCTGTGGGTCTCTGGAGCAGAGTGGCTGTGTGTCTCATTGCTGTTTCTTTGATTAATGCTTTACTTTTACAGCCTAGTCAGTTGGTCATGTCTATGTCAGTTTGTAGTTGTGCCATACTCTTTCATTTGTGACATGACAGATTGAACATTGCTCTTTTAGATTATCAAAGCTTGGAATATTGTTTCACAGCCTAACCCTCCTTTAAACCTCTCAACAAGTTCCTCCCTGACCTGTCTGTTTTGCAGGTTTTTTGTCTCCAGGATGCCATTTGCTCACTAATATTCTCTAACAAACCTCTGATGTCTCTACAAAAACAGCTAGATTTATTCTGAGAATAAATTACACATGGATGGACACTGTACTAATTAGGTGATCTTTGAAGACAGATAGTTGCAATGAGTTTTATGGAGGGGTATCAGAGTAAAGGGCGCTGAATACAAATCCAGAGGACAATTTTCAGATTTTTGTTTGTATAAATATTCTTAGAATCATATAACCTTTTCTCCCTCACAGTTTTGCACTACTTTTTGTCGATGGATCACATAAAATCCCCTCAAAATACATTGCAGTTTGGGGACAACATGATAAAATGTAGATAAGTTATAGGGGTACAAATACTGCTGCAATGCACTGCAATTCAGATTTTCTTTCTTCTTAGTATCCTGATTGCTGTAGTGGTATTTTCAGACTAATCAAACTGGCATTCTGATGCACAATAGACTTAGGTGAGAACAGTAAGAACTGAATCACGTTTAAGTTTGAAGTCCAGTGTTGACAACAAGAAGGTAGAAAGTGATCATCTTCACCAGCAGTGACCTGCCTGTCAACAACTCCAGGGTTAAGCTGGAGATAGGGATGCTGAGATGGTCCCTACAACATTCTCAGCCAGACAGTGATTGTTTATTTTGCCCAAGACAGAGGTAGTGAGGCAGGCCTCGCAGAGACAAGATGATAGGGATTTAACACTCAATACAAAGGGCAGATTGCCCAGGGGAAGTGAGTCTGGGTGGGTCTTGGCCAGCCCCCTTAGGTATCTCATGATGACAGATGTAAGTAGAACAGGGTGGCAGTCCCTCAAGCAGGATATCCTGTATTTCATAAGCATACCGTGCATTCATGTTATGTCACCAAACAAGTAAGGCAAAGAGTCCATTAAGAGATTTCCCAGTTAACCAGCACATGCTCTCCAAATCTTATCAAAGGTGCTCTCCGGTGCTTCAAGAGCTAGATGCTCTTCAAATCACTGGATCCTGAAAAAAATGTTTAAAGCATTTTGACTTTATTTTTAAGAAAAGCAGATACATGTGACACACAGCTGTACTACCTGAGGTGGCTAATTGTCCTCAGACCAGCACAAAGCTGCCCATCTCACAAAGGAGAGTATAACTGGGAGGTGGAAGGAAAATGCAACTGTTTTATAACTGCAACTGCTTTGGAGTATGTCTGTGTCAGCTTTGAACATCTAGAGGTCTCTGAAGCTCAGTCGGATTGGATGGAGAGAATATTTCAAAATAATTGTAAAGCCTGCCAAGGATTCTAGTTGGATTTAGGTCTGGACTTCAGCTAGACTATTTTCATACATGAAAATAGCTTACTCAAAACCATTTCATTGGAGCTCCTGCTGTGTTTTTGCGATTATCAACCTGTCGGAAATGGAACCTCTGCTCTAGTCTAAATACTTTGCACTGTCTAAAATGAATTCTTCTTGGTTTGCTCTGCATTTAACTGTATCTTTCTATCAACTCAGTGTAGTGTCCTTGTTCCACAGTATGATACTCCCACATCCATGTATCTTTCCACACATTGCCAACAAGTTTAATTTTGGTCTTATTTGACCAGAATGTTTTTTAAGAGATTTGTTTTGGCACTTGTAGCCCTAATTTTACAGTAATCAGACAGAAAAAAGGGTGGAAGAGATGCAGCAAATGACCCAAGTCTGAGAATTGAACCTAGGAAAACCAGATTAAGGATTGTAACCTCTGCACTGGGGAACGCGCTCTACCAACTGAGCCACCAGAAGCCCATCTGACCAAAATGGTTGTCCTGTTACAAATTCTACCACCTGAGCTGTTGATCTTTGCAGGTCCTCCAGAGTTTTTTTTTTAGCTGCTTCTTTAAAAAATAACACTCACCTTGCCCTGTCTATTGATTCAGGAATATTGCCATGTCCTTGTGGACTTGTAGTTGTGACACACTCTTCCATCTAGATTATGGTTTGATTGTTCAATAAGGTGTTGAAGGCTTGGGATATTGTTTCATAACCTTACATAGTTTTTAAATTCTCCTTAACTTTCTCTCTTGGTCTTCATGATGCTCTTTGTTCACTAATGTTCTCTAGTTTACATTTTATACAGGTGGACACAGGTGGATCAGAGTAAAGGTTGCTGAATACAAATGCACCACACAGTTTTCAGCTTTTTCTTTTTTATTTTCCATCCCCTTCACAATTATGCACTACTTTTAGTTGGTTAATCATTTAAGTTTGTCGTTGTAATATGAGAAAATGTGAAAAAAATAAATGGTTATGGGTTGTGAATGCTTTTAAAGGGCACTGTGCATGCAATTTGTCCTAATCTTAAGTATTTATGTTTTTATCCATATGTCTTTACTTTATTTTGTATAACCATGATACTTTAAATGCACATCTCCTAATGGGTAGTTTTAACATGCAAACCAGCATATGTTTTCATCTGACGTTTATGGATCCTGTACTGTTGTTTTACACCACAGTAAAAACATAGTTAAATCTGGCTATCGGTAGATTGTATTTTCACTGCAAGCTTCATTACTGTGTCAGTTATTTATGTCTCCTGTGTCATTGCCACAAATACTGACTGCCATACTTTTAGTGGGTCAGTCGTTTCTGATTTATGATTTCCACTCTTGGTTTCCAAAGAGCAGGCCAGCCCACTGTGAAGAACTGGAGCATCTGAGGACACAAAATGGCTGGGTCAGAAAGCATGTCTGACGTGCGTGCTGTGAAGCCAAATAAATTCCCTCTCTGCTTCCTCGTTAGCAGATCCAGAGCTGGTGCCAGACTTGCGCCAAGCCGCAGGACAAGAATCGACTCCCCACAAACATGAGACTTACACTCACTTAACTATTAGTTTCTGCACATGAATGAGCAGGTAAAAATGCATTTGACACACGTTGAATGTGCTTGCAGCCTCAGACCATGCAACGTCTGAGATGCAGATAGAATGTAAAGCTGGCGTAAACAAGTCTATAGCTGACGGTGAACTTTGCACATGTGTCCTTGGGGTTTATGGCGTGAGGCTAATTGTTGAGTGGTCTGTACTCTTTGGCCTAACCGATGGGTACAAAATGCATATCTGTAATGTGGAATGGACTAGAATAGTGTTGGAATGTTATTTGTAAAAATTCTTGACATTTTGGAGGAAAAGCTCTGCTAGCAGGGAATTTGGAGAGCAGAACAGAAGAGCTGATTACACTGCAGCCCTTGCAGATTTCAGTCCAAAAATGAATAGAAAGATGCCACACATCTGATGAGTTGAGGTAACTTGTTTATGTCAATTAACTGACTGCAACACATACATTTATTGAACTATAATATAAAAGTTAAATATTTAAATAAAATCTAGAATAACTTGCTATTTCTGTTTAGTTTTCTTTTCAAATTTTTTGGCAATTGTAAAGTTAAACAATTATTTAAGTAAAGGGACATAGTAACAGCAAAAATATAAAGTATGTCACCATGTTGAGCCTGTATTCTATACACCACTTATTTTTGTGCTCTTTTGGGCGTGCATGGTTTGTACTGCCTTCCTCATTTGTCCCCCACCCCTCCTTATCTGGGGTCTTTATGGTGTTTACACTTTAGACACACATGTGACCTTTACCTTCTCAGGCCCCCTCTGCTGACCTTACTACCACACACATGGAAGCCCTGGTATATTGTAAAAGGGGGAAAAGAATGTGCAGAACGGCATAGTTGGTGAAGCTGGCTTTCCTTTTTAAACCACCTCAACTCCTAGCTCAGGTAAAAAAATGCTATATGGTAGTATATACTGTGGGTCTTATAAAATGTATGTATGTATGTATGTATGTATGTATGTATGTATGTATGTATGTATGTATGTATGTAGGTATGTAAGTATGTATGTAAGTATGTATGTATGTATGTATGTATGTAAGTATGTATGTATATATGTATGTATGTATGTATGTATGTATGTATGTATGTAGGTATGTATGTAGGTATGTAAGTATGTATGTATGTAAGTATGTATGTATATATGTATGTATGTATGTATGTATGTATGTATGTATGTAGGTATGTAAGTATGTATGTAAGTATGTATGTATGTATGTATGTATGTAAGTATGTATGTATATATGTATGTATGTATGTATGTATGTATGTAGAAAAGGTGTGGCAGAGTGCTCTTTTCTTTTTTTAAATCATCTTAAATTGATATGGAGACTTAAAAGCTTTTTGCTGGTAAATTATCTTATTCGAGTAATATCTTTGCATAAAACATCAATATAGATTTAATCACTAAGCCAATAAAACACAGTTAAAGAAGATTTCATGTTTTGGTTTTCACATGATCATTAATACTTTTTAAAAATTCAGGAACCTCAAAGAAGGAGCTCCGTACTCAGTTAGAACCCCTTCACAACACAAAACAGAGTGAAGAAGTTATCTGCAAGGTCTTGGAGAGATATTCTGGGTTGCATCAAGAATGCAGTGCCCTCCCTAGTATATGAGAGATATCAGACTGTTTTGAGAATGCACAAAGCGTGATTAGATCATGATGAATCATTATCAAGAGTCCTGAATGCTAAATGAAGAAGTCTGGTAGATACAGTGGTAATTTATTCCGGACGTTTCACCAAGTCACACTGTGGCTGGGTCATTCATGAATTTGAAGGAGCTTTGGCTATGCTGGCCTCATTCCAAAACTACACCCTAATTGCACTCATGGCCAGCTGGCAGCGCTTAAGGTCATTTATCTTCATGGTTTTGGCTTCTGTGACCATCGCTTCCTGGCTGCTTCAAAGACAATCTCAGTAAGTAGCTAAAAAAAACTCACCAAATGGTCAAAAACTGCTACATGTTCAGACACCCTGCACACGCATATCAGTAGGCTCTGGGTTTCATGACAGGTGCACACACCTCCAAATTATCTATATGGGCTGGATGCTGAAGGACTGAAGGAGACTTTGGGATGCAGCAAAGCATCCCGAAAACATAACACTTCTGCCTTTATGTGTTAAATTTGTTATGAGGTTCTTTTACTAGAATATTGTGTTTGATTTATGCCAAACGTGTCCTATGTTCTGATCTTTCTATACTTCACTGTTGTAATCTTCGGCCTGGCCTTTGTGTTGTAGCTAGGTTTTCCTGCTTGCATGGAACTCCTTCCATGAGAGCTAAACTGGTGCAGTCTCCTTTTGATTGTACATGCATGCACTTTGATGTCAACAGTAGCAAGAGCCTGCTATAGGTCCCATGATGACATTTTGAGGTCTTCTTTTAGCATCTTGAGGTCTGCTTTAAGAATGAACTAACTTGGGGGGCAAGACCATGCTCAAAGTTGTTTTGAATGACCTCCACTTACAAAGTATTTTACAGAAAGTGGGCTGATTTTAGATTTGTCTAAGAACTACATAAGCTTCCAGATTTATAAGCTCCTACAACCTTCTTTATGATGTATTTTATTGTTTTACGTCCGTAATTCTGACTGCGGTGTGGTGCTAGGCTGAGCATCATTGACAAAGAAGAGGCAGTGGAGAAAGGCCAGCACAGTGCGCCACAGATGGGGCACTGTGTTACTTCTACACCATCATGTTGGTCGTCTACCTTTTTTTGCGTGACATAATCTTTTTGCAAATGTTACACTGAGCTGACTGGTGAATTCTTTTTGTAAGGTTAAGCCACACTTTCAATCGCCGCCACACACTGACCATGGTTGCGCACACACTTCCAGTGGATTCTTCTTTGTTGGTGTTTGCCATCTTTTTCTTCTGGTTGGCGGACGGGGTATCGAAACTAGGAATCGAAATTTTAACAATTCTGGGAGAAATTCAATGGTTTGGGGACCAGAAGATTTCTTTTTCACAAACAACCTGGTCCTGCTGGCTCCCTCTAGCCCTGACCCACAGCATTTACTGGGGCGGTTCGAAGCCAAGTGTGAATTGGCTGGGATGAGGATCAGCTCCTATGAGTCTGAGGCCATGGTTCTCAACCGGAAAAGGGTGGCTTGCCCTCTTCAGGTTGGAGGAGAGCTCCTGCCTCAAGTTAAGGAGTTTAAGTATCTTGGGGCCTTGTTCATGAGTAGGGGGAAAATGGAGCGGGAAATCGACAGACGGACCCGTGCGGCCACCGCAGCAATGAGGACGCTGTGGTCCATTGTGGTGAAGAGAGAGCTGAGCCGAAAGGCTACGTTCCTTTTGATTGAAGATTGCAATCCCGGATACAAGTGGCTGAAATGAGCTTCCTCAGCAAAGTGGCCAGCAAAATGGCACTCCCTTAGAGATAGGGTGAGGAGCTCGGCCATCCGGGAGGACCCCGGAGTAGAGTCGCTGCTCCTCCACATTGAGAGGAGTCAGTTAAGGAAGCTCGGGCATCTGTCTCGGATGACTGCTGGACGCCTCCCCTGGGAGGTGTTCCAGGCATGTCCCACAGGGAGGAGGCCCAGGACATGATGGAGGGACTTTGCCTCTCAGCTGGCCTGGGAATGCCTCAGGCTTCCCCCAGAGAAGCTGGAGGAGGTGTCTGGGGAGAGGGAAGTCTGGGTGTCTCTACTGAGTCTGCTGCCCACGCAACCTGGTCCTGGATAATCAGAAGACAATGATGGTTCCAGGAGAATTAGGATGTTAGTCCCGGTTCCAATTGATTTTTGAGACTCGAAACTTTAACCATTTATTATCAATTTACTGAAAAATTGTAGAAAATCATGTCTTGCAGAGTTATTTTTATTTATATTATTTTACTTTGTATTGTTTAAACTGATAACAAATATCCATGTATAACATATGTAAGAGAATGAGTCCAAATTTGTTAGAAAAACCAACAGGTTACCGGTTTCCTAAATTTGTTCCAGAACTGTAGCCTGTTCCTTTCATTTTTTAGCAGTAAAAGTTGCTGACTGATTTGCAAAGCATGTTTTACTTGAAGTAGTACAGACATGTTTAATATTTAAATACAAACAATAAACATATCTAAATGTGAATTTGTGCAGTGGCTTTTGCTGTTTTTTCCAACAGACACACAAAGACTTAATAGTGAAACAATGGCAACCTCTTAGAATCTTGATTGCTTCATTTAAAGTGCCTATGCTCATATATACTCACACCCGCCCACCCCTCCACACACACACACACACACAAACATCCCCATTTTAACCATCTATTCCAGATGCCAGATGCGCATGAAACAATATATGACCAAACCCGGTGGAAAGGCATAAAAACGGTTGTGTCTACTTTAAATGTAGGCGACGTGGCCCTTTCTCATAAAATGCAGATGCATAGCAGCATTGCCATCCGACTGTATCGCCTTGCTCCAGCCTACCACCGTACTGCAGAGAAGACACACCCCTACAATATGTACGCCTCGCTGCACACCCCTGATACTGTAAAAAAAAAAAAAAAAAAAAACGTATTTTACAAAACATGAAATAAAATCTGTGAACCTCGACATCAGTGGTTTTAAAGTTTCAACCGCATAACGTCTGACAGACCCATTAGGGTTCTATGGATTTGCAGAACTGATGCAAATGCAAACAAAGACACTGCGCTCTGCTGCAGCTGAACGCACAAAGCCTGAGTGAAACGGTTTATTTTAACGTATGGAGACGCAGTGCCGCAGGCAGCGTGAGCCCAGTAATCCGTGCTTCGGGTCGGTCACTGCTTCAGCCATCAGCCGTATAACCGTGTTGCTTTAAACCTCACGCGGTCAAAGTTGTTTACCTCTTCGTTACCTCTGACGTAAAGACACACCCCTGTTTGACGGGGCGGGACTTCACAATACGAGCACCAAAGCCGACCAATTAGATGGGAGCTTGACAACAAACGGCACCAACCAAGCAACAGGACTCACGCCGCGCAGGGCTACGATTGGCTATCGTAGGCGCTGAGGGGGGAAATCCCTTTTTCCCCAGTAGAGAGCCAAAGGAGGAGGGGCGGTGCATAACAAAAAGTAATGGCCATCTATTTGGGTCCCGAAGAAGGAGGATTAGCCTATTTCTTGTCGGGCTGCTGGAGGTGCGCTTTAGTTTTCTGTGCATATGCCCGTTAGCTGCCCGTTCGCTGTGTTTTTCCGTTGGGAGTTAGCAACTCGCGCGCAGAGAACGGCTAATTACCCGGCCGAAGTCTCAGCCGCGTTGAGGGTTAAAGCAGGCAGCTAACGCTAGCTACTACAACCCACCCCGTGTGTGTATGTGTGTGTGTGCGTGTGTGCGTGTGTGTATGCCAGCGTCTGGAAGGGCGTACGAGTTTGACGTTTTCTCCCTGAAGTCTTTCTTACCTTTCGTGAAGTATTTCCTACGTATTCTGGTCTTTTTATTTTTGTAAGCTGCACAATATGAAGGGGTGCACGCATTGCAAAAGCACGAAGACGACGAAAGACAACTAAGGAGGATTAAAAAGCTGCTCCTTCATGGAGAAAAGTTGAGCTTGAGGTATGAAACTCGCAGGCACTGAAGGAATGCTCACGTCGTGGTTTGAATTCTGATTTTTGTAGTTGCTGTTAAAGCGTACGAGGAACATCTTGGATATGGCATGTCTAAGAGGTTTTTCTTTTATCAGTGTGTTTACCTACGCAGTTGCTTGACCGCCGTAAGATCACCTCAGAGTGTGTATGTTAGTGTTGAAAATAGTTCCATGTTACATAAACAGAGCAACTGCGGGTCAGGTCCGAGGGTAAAGGCACACTTGCGACATACCACTTTGCTTTTGTACCGAACAGGATTAACAACCTGGGAAAACCGAAGAGAGGTTTCGAGTCTTACAAACTGCAAGGACATGTTGAAACCCCAGGTGAGACATTTTCTTTCTCCCTTTGCTTTCATTTCATTTACTGAGATGGAGTTGTCGGCTGTAATACTGTAAAGCGTTTATTCACGTGTAATGAGTATTGTTTATGCTGGAGTTTTCATGGCAGGAATATGATGATAATAATTATAATATGCTAAAAAGTACTGTATTATTAAATTCATTTGTATTTGTTTTCGCCAGTGTTCTCATGACAGATTATGATAAAACTCAGACAGCCCTAGATAACCTAATGCTGGTAGATTTTATTTATTGGAGTCATATGACCACATTTTCTTACAATCAACTTCGAATGGAAGACTGCTTTAAATTTCCAGTTTTCAAGACACATAAGAATTGGCAAATGGTTGGTATAGAACATAATTTCTGAGCCCTGAAAGTCATGTATGTAATGTCCTAATCAGTGAAAATGTAAAAAAAATAAAATAAAACCACTATTGGGCTAAACAATGTTAAACACAGAAAAAGATGGTCTGAAGGGTCGGGCAAATATTAGAGTAGTAAATCTAGACCTTTTTATAAAAGTGCCACCTTGACATGTATGATATGTTACCAAAACTGTTACCAAAGATGTTTATGTCAAAACAAGAAAGAGCAACACAGGAACTTTCAGAGGTTTGTAGGTTAAAGGTTGGGACAAATACAACATTTTAAAAGCACAAATTCTGAACAAACTTAACGCCACTAAAGATGTTCACAGATCCAACTTTCAACTTCTTAGATAAAAAGAACACCATGCACGTAGCGACTATTGTCAATTACTGGTTAGTTCTTGTTCTGACATCCTCCTAATTTCATGCTGGGAGTTTTCCAAATGTCCTTTACCGGATGCCTTATCTTTTGAGTTGATTTTTATGAATTAAAGATCAATGTGCTTCATCAGCTCATCTGTCAGGCTGTTCATGCTTTTTAGTAATTTGTTTGTTTTTACTTCATATAAATATAACAACATTTCTTCTGAGTACCACTAAAGGCAACCCAAATACTAGTAATACAGGTCCTTCTCAAAATATTAGCATATTGTGATAAAGTTCATTATTTTTCATAATGTCATGATGAAAATTTAACATTCATATATTTTAGATTCATTGCACACTAACTGAAATATTTCAGGTCTTTTATTGTCTTAATACGGATGATTGTGGCATACAGCTCATAAAAACCCAAAATTCCTATCTCACAAAATTAGCATATTTCATCCGACCAATAAAAGAAAAGTGTTTTTAATACAAAAAACGTCAACCTTCAAATAATCATGTACAGTTATGCACTCAATACTTGGTTGGGAATCCTTTGGCAGAAATGACTGCTTCAATGCGGCGTGGCATGGAGGCAATCAGCCTGTGGCACTGCTGAGGTCTTATGGAGGCCCAGGATGCTTCAATAGCGGCCTTTAGCTCATCCAGAGTGTTGGGTCTTGAGTCTCTCAACGTTCTCTTCACAATATCCCACAGATTCTCTATGGGGTTCAGGTCAGGAGAGTTGGCAGGCCAATTGAGCACAGTGATACCATGGTCAGTAAACCATTTACCAGTGGTTTTGGCACTGTGAACAGGTGCCAGGTCGTGCTGAAAAATGAAATCTTCATCTCCATAAAGCTTTTCAGCAGATGGAAGCATGAAGTGCTCCAAAATCTCCTGATAGCTAGCTGCATTGACCCTGCCCTTGATAAAACACAGTGGACCAACACCAGCAGCTGACACGGCACCCCAGACCATCACTGACTGTGGGTACTTGACACTGGACTTCTGGCATTTTGGCATTTCCTTCTCCCCAGTCTTCCTCCAGACTCTGGCACCTTGATTTCTGAATGACATGCAGAATTTGCTGTCATCCGAAAAAAGTACTTTGGACCACTGAGCAACAGTCCAGTGCTGCTTCTCTGTAGCCCAGGTCTGAGGAATGCGGCACCTGTAGCCCATTTCCTGCACACGCCTGTGCACGGTGGCTCTGGATGTTTCTACTCCAGACTCAGTCCACTGCTTCCGCAGGTCCCCCAAGGTCTGGAATCGGCCCTTCTCCAAAATCTTTCTCAGGGTCCGGTCACCTCTTCTCGTTGTGCAGCGTTTTCTGCCACACTTTTTTCTTCCCACAGACTTCCCACTGAGGTGCCTTGATACAGCACTCTTGTATAACAGATTGTGCACCAAGGCTTTAGAGGAAGGCATAAATAGTCAAATAACAAAAAATAAAAAAAATAAAAATCACAAATAATAAAAAAGGAGATGTATAAAGTGAAATTAAACGCACTAAATGTGCCTTAAAACTATAGATGAAATATACTTAAGAAAAGAAATTGGACATAAATATTTGTAATTGCAAAAATTCCAAAAACCCAAAAAGCAAAATAATAATCATTAAACGTGCAATTACTGTTATTATATATCTAATTGTGTGTTGTGGAGTATTTTGATTCGACTGAGTGGTGATTTTATTATTGTAAACTAATGCCCTCCTGCAGTGTGAACATTAATGCCAGTTATATAAATTTGTGCCAGGTTAAGTACTGTCACTCCCCGAAAATATTGGACAAAGGCTTTATTGTTTTGTAATGTCCTGAATATTTACTAGTCAGATCCATTTAAATAAGAAGCTTATTTGTTGCTCAAATCAAAGCAGACATTTTTTTCATTTATGATTTTGCATTTACTTGTTATGTAGATTGTAACTGCTATTAGTTTCTGAGTAAATATACTCTATATAATGATCCCTTGCAAATACTCTCTAGTTTTGGTTTTTCAAGGAAGTGATGTCTGAGTCACAGCAACAGACACATCATACTTTACTGCTTGCAGTCACTTTATAAGCCATGGAGAATTCTGCCACTGTTCATTTTGATTACTTATCAATATCTGTTTTAAGACATTTATTCTTTTTATTTGAGATAGAAAATACCATAATCCACAAAATTTAAAGGGATTAAATACAACTAGTAGTATCAGGAGGACGTTCCTTTGCTCATTTCAAGCTTGTTAGATTGTTTGGTTGAGAAGTTTATGGCAGTTTATCAGATGTTCCCCTGATTTAATTTAGGGAGCACAGTTTTTTTTCACCCCAAGCTTTTTAGTCACGGTTGGATAACTTCATATGTTATGACTATATTATAAAACATTATAAATGTGTTATAAAGGTTTTGAACTTAACTAATGCGACTTTTTAGCAAAGAGATGGTTAAAACTAGGGTTGAAACTGAAACTTGTAACTGAAATCAGCACCAAGTGGTTGTCGGGGTACAAATCCCGGTTTTTTATTGGGCTGAGGCAGACCTTTATTCAAATTTCATAACGGGACACTGTACTTTTGAATCAAGTTTTAGCAGCTTGTTTATGGAGCAGTATGGTGGTGTGACCGTATAGAGAGTATCACGCTACTTAACCTAACGGTAAAGACCCCCTTTAATCTGCTTAAGTGTATGTGTGTAGATTTCCACATTTGCTCAGTTCCTTTGAAACTAACGACGGGTTAAATTCTTTCTACGTCTTTATGTTTTCAATTACCTCCTGCGGTTGACTGCCTTTGGCCAGAATGAATCACGTTTTAACAGCAGTACAAGTTATGCTGAAAATCTCTTGGAGCAAACAGGGTATAACATGCATGTTATGGTAGTTGTTTTTAATTTGTTAAAATAGTTTGGATCTAAATTGCAAAATACAGATAAACCAAAAATGTGTACCAATGAGAGGAAGCTAAAGGTTAAGGTGATGGCGATGAGGCCTTCTGATCTTAACAACCATAACCAATGACGAGTATGTATTGCAAAAGAGACAGGATTTTATGGAGAGTTACATAACTTTTGGACTAAGTGCTTTTTCACCCACCTGCCACATGTCACCTGTGTGCTGAACTCGGTGTGCTGTAAAATGTGTGTCGTTGTCATATTCGGCATTTACATAAAAGGGACTTTTTGGTATGTGTGTGTGTGTGTGTGTGTTTGAGCGGGCCTCTCCCTGCCTTGTGTCTTTCCCCTCTCCAGAGTCCAGCAAGGGGCCCAGCATAAAGGGGGCAGCCTGCCGTTACTGCCTCCCCTCTCCCCTTGCTGGTAAGCAGTGGAGCCTGGGTGTTTGAACATTGTGGGGGGTGGGGCTGGTGAGACCATAGGGCTGGACACGGGACATGATGAGACCCTCCGCCTCTTCCACTCCTGTTTAGCCCATCCTGTGTGGAGCACAGGTCACCTTTTCATGTGCTATTGCTGCTGCTGTAACATGCTCCCTGTGATAGTAGGAAAAGAGCATGAGAGAACCGTTGAGGCTGCAGGAGGGAGAAGAGAGGGAAGTGAGGAGACGGGACTGGACTAGTCTGCTCAGCCAGTTGTTTAGCTGAATTACAGACTTGTTTTGTGTACGCCGTTGTTTGGTTTGCAGTCTCTTTTTATCTATCGTCCTTGGACAACTGTCTTTTGTGTATTTTTTTTTTAGGGATGTTTGTACAGAGCAGATTTCTATTAAGCTTACAGATACATCTCAGAAAGGCAGAAACTGAAACTGAGATATTTTATATTGATTCATTACAAATAGAGTAAAATATTTAAAGCTTTTATTTCTTGAAAATTGTGTCTTACAGATAATGAAAACAAAAAATTCAGTGTCGGAAAAATAACAATACTACATAAGATCAATAAAAAGGGAAATTTTAAACCGAAATGTCAGTCATTTGAAAAGTGTGTTTATTTGTATGCACTGAATACATGGTTGGGTCTTGTTTTGCATAAATTACTGCATTAATGTGGTATGGAGGTGATCAGCCTGTGGTTCTGCTGAGGTGTAATGGAAGCCCAGCTTGCCTTGATGGTGGCCCTCCATCATCTGCATTGTTGGGTCTGGTGTCTTTCATCTTCCTCTTTATAACATCCCATAGGTTCTCTATGGGGTTTAGGTCAGGCTAGTCTTTTGGCCAATCAAGCTCAGTAACATCATGGTCATTGAATCAGCTTTTGGTACCTATGGGAAGGTGCCAAATCCTGTTGGAAAATGAATTCAGTATCTCCATAAAGCTTGTCAGCAGAAGGAAGCATGAAGTGCTCTGAAGGTTCCTGGTAGATGGGTGCATTGACTGTGGACAGAAAACACAGTAGACCAACACCAGCAGATGGCATGGCACCCCATATCATCACTGACCGTGGAAACTTCACACTGAACTTCAAGCAAGGTTGATTCTGTGATTCTCCACTATTCCTCCAGACTCTGGGATCTTGATTTCTGAAATTAATGCAGAATTTACTTTTATCTGAAAAGAAGAGTTTGGACCACTGAACAATGGGCCAGGAGTCTCATTTATAAAATGATGAGAAGGATCTACAGGTCCTTCTCAAAAAATTAGCATATTGTGATAAAGTTCATTATTTTCCATAATGTCATGATGAAAATTTAACATTCATATATTTTAGATTCATTGCACACTAACTGAAATATTTCAGGTCTTTTATTGTCTTAATACGGATGATTTTGGCATACAGCTCATGAAAACCCAAAATTCCTATCTCACAAAATTAGCATATCATTAAAAGGGTCTCTAAACGAGCTATGAACCTAATCATCTGAATCAACGAGTTAACTCTAAACACCTGCAAAAGATTCCTGGGGCCTTTAAAACTCCCAGCCTGGTTCATCACTCAAAACCCCAATCATGGGTAAGACTGCCGACCTGACTGCTGTCCAGAAGGCCACTATTGACACCCTCAAGCAAGAGGGTAAGACACAGAAAGAAATTTCTGAACGAATAGGCTGTTCCCAGAGTGCTGTATCAAGGCACCTCAGTGGGAAGTCTGTGGGAAGGAAAAAGTGTGGCAGAAAACGCTGCACAACGAGAAGAGGTGACCGGAGCCTGAGGAAGATTATGGAGAAGGGCCGATTCCAGACCTTGGGGGACCTGCGGAAGCAGTGGCCTGAGTCTGGAGTAGAAACATCCAGAGCCACCGTGCACAGGCGTGTGCAGGAAATGGGCTACAGGTGCCACATTCCCCAGACCTGGGCTACAGAGAAGCAGCACTGGACTGTTGCTCAGTGGTCCAAAGTACTTTTTTCGGATGAAAGCAAATTCTGCATGTCATTCGGAAATCAAGGTGCCAGAGTCTGGAGGAAGACTCGGGAGAAGGAAATGCCAAAATGCCAGAAGTCCAGTGTCAAGTACCCACAGTCAGTGATGGTCTGGGGTGCCGTGTCAGCTGCTGGTGTTGGTCCACTGTGTTTTATCAAGGGCAGGGTCAATGCAGCTAGCTATCAGGAGATTTTGGAGCACTTCATGCTTCCATCTGCTGAAAAGCTTTATGGAGATGAAGATTTCATTTTTCAGCACGACCTGGCACCTGCTCACAGTGCCAAAACCACTGGTAAATGGTTTACTGACCATGGTATCACTGTGCTCAATTGGCCTGCCAACTCTCCTGACCTGAACCCCATAGAGAATCTGTGGGATATTGTGAAGAGAACGTTGAGAGACTCAAGACCCAACACTCTGGATGAGCTAAAGGCCGCTATCGAAGCATCCTGGGCCTCCATAAGACCTCAGCAGTGCCACAGGCTGATTGCCTCCATGCCACGCCGCATTGAAGCAGTCATTTCTGCAAAAGGATTCCCGACCAAGTATTGAGTGCATAACTGTACATGATTATTTGAAGGTTGACGTTTTTTGTATTAAAAACACTTTTCTTTTATTGGTCGGATGAAATATGCTAATTTTGTGAGATAGGAATTTTGGGTTTTCATGAGCTGTATGCCAAAATCATCCGTATTAAGACAATAAAAGACCTGAAATATTTCAGTTAGTGTGCAATGAATCTAAAATATATGAATGTCAAATTTTCATCATGACATTATAGAAAATAATGAACTTTATCACAATATACTAATTTTTTGAGAAGGACCTGTATACTAAAAGTGTACGTACGCTCAAAAGTCCAAAATGGCATATGCCAAAGAAAATCCAGACTTATAAAACCATGTGCACGCACACAGCTGCACCTGAATGTTTGCGTACAACAAGGTTCGGCCCTCTACACGCCCACATCTTTAAGCCACAATCATCAAAATTACAGGAGATAAAACCTTGAAATATTTCACTCTGCCGAATTAATTTATGAGTTTCACTTTTTGAGATGAGTGACAAAAAATATTGAACCTTTTCACAATATTTAAATTTATTGAGATGTACCTGTAATTGTCTCTTTTTAATTATTTTCTTTCAGTTTTTTTGGGGGGGGGGGGCTAGCATTGCAGTCTTATGTGTGGTACTGTGTGTGAATCGAAGGTCTGTGTTTGTTTTCTCCATTGTTGCCCAGTTCTCTCCCCAACGTGGGTCATTCCAAATCAGATTTGTTTCATGTCTCCACTGTACTCGTAGTGACCCAGTCCGAGGTATGCAGTAAAGTGCATCGCCTTATGTTTTCTCCCTCTTATTCTCTTCTTTTCTTGTTTTCTTTTACCATTTCCACATTTATAATTTTCTCTGTTTTTTATGTGTGTTTTTTCCCTTTTTTTAAAGGAGAAAATGTTTGACTGCATGCAACCATTTTAAAATGATTTGTGGGATTGTATCATGTGATGTAGATTAATGCTCGTTGGATCGTGATTTTGCCCCATCCTTTCATTCAGTCGCCATCTATTCCCTTCGGTGCCGCTATAGGTCCGGATGGGATCCTAAATTTGACTCTAATGTGTTGGGATGTGGTCTGTAAGCTCATTGCTGACATTCTTAGGATGTGATGCCAGAGGTTTTTTTTTTTTTTTTTTCCGCTCGCTTTTTTACCCTTCAGATCAAACTAAACGTTATTTATTTGGTACCTTTCAACACAAGTGGATCTAAAAGTGCTTTACATAAAAGTCTTATAACCAGACCAGATAAAAAAAATATAGGACATAAATTCAGACAAAAAAATAAAACAATTGATAAGAATATGTTGAAAAACAAATCAATCAATGAGGGGGTCTCAGCATTTTAAACCCAGGATGGCAGCTGTTTCCACATAATAATAGGTGCCTGAAATCCTTAAGGCTTTCTGTTCCATCCTTCAGCTCACTTTTTGATGTCCTTTCCTCTCTTCCTCCACATTTCATTAAAAAACCTGGGCTGTGATGGCGTCGTGTAATTAGGTTTGTTTGATTGTTGGTGTGGGTTCTCATAGGGTTTTCTAATCATTTAGTATTGATTTTGATTGAAACATATCTATCCTTTTAGCTGCAACCAGTCTTTTTTGCAGCTTAAATATTATCTTATGTTTCCTCTGCAACTGGCTTATGATGATTAAAAATCCTTTTTGCTCCAGACTACTGCTGTGGTCTGCATTGGCACAAACCCCTGCTTTAAAATCTCAGTTGTTGCCATAATTGTGCAGCAGATCACAGAATTGCTTATTACTGCATAGAGAGGATAGTACTTTTCATGAGTGCTGCTTATTTTATTAGAACAAGTATCTGCTTTATATTACCTACAGTTCCTTGTAAATTATTGTCACACTACAACAACTAACTTCAGTATATTTTATTGGGAATTTAAGTGATAGACAAAGTAGGGTCATACCCCAGTGAATGTAAACGATGCATAATAAAAAAATTTTTTAACAATACAAATGTGAAAGTACAGTTTGCACTTGTATGTTTAATCATTGTTCTGCTAGAAGGTTAAACTTTGCAAAAGTTTTAAGACTTATTTTTGCCTAATAGGCTCCCTATCAATTCTCACTAGCTTATTTGTCCTTGCTGAAGAAAAGCAACTCCACAGTATGATGCTGCCTCCACCACGTTTCATCATGGGATAGGGTGTTCACAGTGTTGTGTGGGTTTTTCAAGATGCATAGCTTGTAGGCCAAAAATGTTGGTCTCAACTGACCATAGCAGAGCTTGGCTTGTTGCAAACCTTAAACATTCATATTGGCTTTCTTTTACCATTGGGCATTAAAATAAAGTTCTGCGTTCTTTGTTACATTGTTTGTTGTTGTAACGGGCCAAAATGTGAGAAGGTTCCAGTGGTATGGAGGCTTTTCACAATGCACTGTAGAAAACAGAGCTAAGTCTGAGCAGAAAACATTAGATGTCATAAAATTAGCACAATTAGCTAGTCTCACAGGACTGCAGATGGTGTGAGAAGATTACACTAAATTATGTTACACGAGTGTATCACTTTCTGAGAGTCTGATGCAGATTTTGGTGGGACACCCCTTAACACTGGTGTTAAATACTCTTTTCTTGTTTCCTTGATGTGGCCTTTATGTTTCGTAATACATGATAACTTCCCTGTTGAGCAGAATGTATTCTTGGAGTGCCGTTTTTCATCAGATTATTAGTTATTATAAGCTTTTTGTAATTTCAGCTATGCCAGCATAAAACGAAACAAGGAAAAGATGAGTCACTGTGCCTCGGCATGCAAAGTTGCACTTGTTCTCCCTGAGTTAATTTGTTGGGGTAAAAGAAGAGGAAACTCCCTATCCTCTCTTCCAAGGACATGACCAGAATTGGGGTTGTGTCTTTACTTTACAGCTTTCACCATCCATTTAAAATGAAATGCTGCAGTCAGTTTTGTGGTTCGTTGTATAATTACAGCAGGCCTCATTTCTCGCTCACCACTCACTGCTGCTGGTTTTCTCAGTCCTTGAAACACACCTTCATTTTTGATTTCTCTTTTTAACTTTCCAGATTGTTCCTTTAATCACTTTTAAATTGGGGGTCTTGTTAGATGTGGGCTTTTGTGTGAAGAAAAGATCCTTTTTTCACTGTGCTTTATGAATGTACTTTTCAACTTCTACATGGAGCACAGATCTCTATAGAAAGAGTTTGGTTTGAAATGGCTATTTAAATTATATATTATTAGGTTTTATGTTGTTAGGGATATCGGGGGAAAAAGTAATATAGGTCTGAAGAAGATTAATTAAAATATTCAGTCATAATGTTTTTAAATAACAAAGATACATTTTCTAACAAATGTTATAAAGTTAGTTGTTTATTATTTTATTTTTTAGCTAAGACTCATTTAAGTTGGACTCAGCCTTTGTGATATGCAGAATCACAAGTTGATTGATTCATCCTCTTTTTATAGCTGACACTTTAAATTACATCAAAGGTTTGATAAATATCAAGTTTTCCATCGTGCAGTTTACACAGTTTTAAGACCTCTTAATGAAATACCAAATAAATAGCCGGAACAATGCTGCCCCTCCCCACCTGCTGCTGCTTTCAAGAAAACTCCTGCACTTTTCCCTTGTTAAACCCCCACCCGCTCCACCTGTATCTCATTGTAAGGTAACACTGTCCATTAAGCAGCTCACTGCTTAACTGCAGAGCAGTCAGCCTGACTACTTAAACAGTTAGTATCAGCTTGGTAGTCAGTTGAAACCAGAGATTTACATACGCTGTAATGAAAGACACATAACCTCGCTTTCCTCACCTGAAATCAAACACCTTCCCTGTTTTAGGGGCTAATGTACTGTAAAATAACCAAACATGAAAACTATTGCTACTAACTGCAATTAATTCTAACTTATTGGTAATTTTTTATATAACCGTTTTTGAGAAACTACAATAATCATGTGTTTTGGAATAATTCTTTGCCCGTTTTATCTGTAGGATGCCCAAATAGTGTCAGGCAGCCTCTCCTCTATAGCATTTCAATGTGAAGAAGAGGGTGTCTGTGATGACTGTTTGCCCTGGTTTTGTCAAAATATCAGGTTAACAATCAGATCGACCCAATAACGTGAATGGAGAAAAGCATTTTATCTTTTGTCGTTAGTTGCACCACTACTTGTGGCGGTGATTGTGTGTAATCCTGTATATCAGTGTCTCGCCGAGTAGATTATCTCTCACTGGTAGAGCAGAATGATTAAAGGTGTGAAGGTATTCACCTTTTACCCCCAATTGATCCCAGAAAAGTACCAGCCCCTATAAAGTGCTCCATTAGCATTAAGTTATGACTTTTCTCACACATACAGACAACAGAAGACTAGTTCCACGCTGATCAGTCTGCATACACGGCATGTCACGACAAAATCTGCCGTTAAATGTGACAGAAGAGGACCAGCAGAGATAAATCATACTATAAAATCAAGTCCCACATGAACATCAAATTTCTATTTTCCCCCCTGATCTTTCTTGAGATGAGGAGCTGTCAGAGATTAGGCTATTTATATTTAGCCAGTAACTGAAGCAGCTTATGATTGTGTATTTTTAGCCTGCTTTTGAAACGATTAAAAACATACTGTTTATGTTGATCGTCTTCTTTTGGTCACTACTCCTCATTATACTTTCCACAAATGCCAGAAGGGCATAATCGGCTATAGTGACACAGAAGGTCACTTTGACACAGAGGTCAGCCCTGCCGTCCTTTCTTTATATATGCGAATACCTAGCTGCCTGTTTTTACTGTGTTTAAATATGTCCTTAATATGATGTCTTCAACCTGCTTCACTTATGAACCGTCTCTCCTACACTGTTCACTGCAGCCATGTACAACATCTCTATGAATGAAAACACCCAATCATGGCAAAATAGCTGAGCTAGGATAGAAAACACTCTTACCCTTTTAATGTAGAGCTTTCAAAGTAATTACATTTGATTTAATTTGCAGATGACATTTGCACTTACAGTTTTAGCTTAAAAAAATATTATTGTCATTTAAAAAAACCACCGGCCATACAGGAGAAGTGTGAATTTAAAACCACACTTCCCCAAATCTGCATTTTTATAAATTGCTAACACACAGCGTATTAGCTTTGACCTACATAAACATGTCACCTAGACGTCTATCTAAAGCCATAACCCATTTCCTTGGGTGGTGCTTACCCCTACCACTCTTTAGGTTAAAATATTTCACTGACGCATGCGACCCTCCTTGGCTGGTACATGATCCGCTGTGGCTGATTGCCTGTAAGTAAACATAGGTGGCCCAACAGTCCAGCGTGTGTCGTCAGCAGGCATTCTTATGCATCTTAAGGAATGAAAACTTCATGCAAAAATAATACATCCAATTATGTCAAACTTGGTATTACAGGGTTGTGGATCTTGTAACATTTGTCAAGCAAGAAAATGGTATGCTTTTTATCTCTTTTATTAGATTGTGTTTATTTAAAACAGGGATAGTGAAGTAGTGCATAATGTTTAAACAAAAACACACTTTGTAAAAACCCTGGATTATAGTCCAAGGCTGTCTTTCATTTGTGTTCATTTTGTCATTTCTGCAATGCTTATTATTGATAATTGACATTCACAACAATTGTGATGTTTCAGAAAACGTCAAACTAGAAAGTAAAGTGGTTATCATGCCATTAAGAATTTGTTAAATTTACTTTTGTGAGAGCATTTCTAAAGGGTACCAACCCTTTTGTTTCCAAGTGTCCCCCTAAAAAAAAAAAACTACAATTCTAAAGGCTAGAAAGTCATGCCTCTTGGCCCTCATCCTACTTAAGATGTCCCTTTTTATAAATGTAGGGTAAGGTCTAAGACTGAGTGACATGGGGTGGAATGAGGTTCCAAGCATTAGTTAGCCTATTCTGAAATCCATATTTACAGAAGCTGCAGAACAACATGGGCTACCTCCTTGAGTATCTTAATTTTAGATTTTATTTATTCCCCACACCTCCCTGCAAGTATAGTAATTGGGCCTGCAGACGTTGGAGATTCCATACAATAGAGAATCGGATTACTGCTTTGTCTATTAAAGATCAGTGTTAATTAACTTTTATGACTGTTTTTAAACCACAGTATGTGCATCTGATCACTGGTGTTGAATGATTTTGAATGAATTTTATTGAGAAAATGCCACACCGTAGGTGTCAGAGTGGTGCACACTTTGGCAGAAAACGACCATAGATGCAGACTTTATTTATTTTATCTGGGGGTAGGTACTATTCACTGGGCCTGTTGCTCATTTTGCCTCTGGTAGCTTTACAACAAAATTACTTTATATCTGCAAGCAGGTGAAAAGGAGGACAAATCACAACCATCAAAATGAAGCCAAAAGTCCACATGATATTCTGGAAATCATTTCCAGATTTTACTGCAATTTTACTGTCAAGTACAGTGTAAGTTTACAGAAACTCTTTGGTTGCCTTGTTCAGAACTATACAACAGTGGCTCAGCAATGAATAAGTAATACATTTGTACTAGAACAACTGTAGAGACAGAGGACGTAGCTGAAAAACTTCATACATCATGAGAGAAATCAAAATGGCAGACCCGTCTTAAAAATTACTGTGCACTTGGTTTTTGCATATTTCTTCTAATACGAGTCAGGTGTGTGAGATAAGCTACCTTCACAGCGTCATTCTCTGAATGTGAACGCACCCATCAGATCCTGTTTGAGGTCATTTGATATCGTGATGCAAATCATGACAAAAACCTTGTGTGTTGGGTCTTAATCTCTGCACCGGTTCTTTGACTGATAGTAAAGGAGAATCAAAGTACAAATTTATTTTCACATATAATTTTTACATATAAAAAGCATCTAGTAACGCAGAAGATTAAAAAAAAACTGCTTTTCACAAGATAAATTAAGATAAGACAATCAAGATGCTATAGTTTCTTATTAACTTTAGCTTTTCTCTGTCAAGTGAAAGTGAACGTCAGAATAAAATAGCAGTTTTTTCATAAACTGTTGTACTTTACTCGCCAGCGTCTGCAGAGCTCACATTGTTACTGTTCTTTAATGTCATGTAACATGATACGGTAATATTGAAAGAATATTTTGAATAATTATCACAGTCGATTATTTTGATTGTACAATCGTATGTGAATCAGTCAAAATTGAGTCCTTGTTTCTACACCGGAAGCTGGGGAAAAACGTTATTCTGCTTCATATTTGAAAGACCAGAATGAGTACACATCTAGTCTAATAAGCTGCTGCATTATTTAGAGCTCCCTCAATTCTTCTGCACATTTAGTGTAATGGCCTGTCGAGGCTGAATGCAGTCACAGAGGACTGACTTCAGCCGTCATTCAATAATCAACTAAGGTAAATTGGTTTTTTGGTTCATAATGACTGATGCTTGTTGTGAATGGATTGCTTTAGGGCAGTCAAACTGATGCTGTGTGCTTTATTATAAAGGTTTATTCCAGTTATACCAGTCAGATGTCACATTACATGATGGTGAATATTGATTTGTGACTATTATGGTAAATGTGGAAACTTGATAGTTAAACCAACTACACACAGCTTTTTGTTGTAGACATTTAGGACTCAGTAACAGCTGATCACCTCTCCAGACACTAGAATAACTCCAAAGGCTTAGTGTTGAGACTTTACGCACATTATCATCAGGATATTACAAATAATACAGGTGTTACAATACTGGATCCATAAAGTTCAAAATATTAAACATTGGCCCTTGTGTAAATTCATCTCTGTCACAGCGACATAAGATCTATTTGATATACAAAGCTTCATGTCACCCAGAGGGACATTTGGAGGATAGTTTGTTGGATCTAATTTTCAATGCACTGATTCACTTCACCAGGCCAGTACCAACTTCCATTTTTCATTGAGCTCTGATTCTGATTTTTTCTTTTAAAGGACTGTCAAATATAAAAGAGAAAAACTAGGGTTCAGATTTGTTGATATATTTGAATACAAACGTAGAATTACAAGTTTATCCCCCAAGCATATGTCCCTGACCTTAATCATAATTTTTGTTTAATCTATAAAAGTGCATTAAAGTACGCTTTTGTTAGCGTTAGTTTGGTTTTAGTGCTTTTCATTCAGGGATCTTCTACTTAAAAGATGGAGAAATAAATTAAAAACATTTTACTTGGAAAGTGATTCATTAGTCACTGCAATAAAAAAAATAAACCTGACAGGTAGAAAGACTGAAAATAGAGAGCCTTTAGTTTCGATGCATTAATGAAGAAGAGGGAAAATCAGTTTTTTTTTAGTAGTGACATGATGATCACTGATAAGAGCTTATCTTGGAAAAATGATCCGATTATAAGATCTGGCAGATTGCTTGGTGAATCACTAAAAATTAGCAAATTGCCTATTGTGTTAGAAAAGTGACTCATTGGAGCTTCAGTTAAAGACCCTGGTGATGGGTTTATGAACTCAATCAGATTTTTCATTGTTTGACCTGCAGATGAGAGCTGATTAAGGAGTAATTGTGAATTTCCACTAGAGTTGGGCAATATGAGCTTAAAAGACAATATTTTGTGATCATTATTGCAATAGCGGTTAAAGTGATGTTGAAAGTATTTAAAAATTAATTGCTGTTTTTTTTGCCAATAGGCTTTTTGTGTTTAATGGTTATTGCAGTCAAGGGCATACAATTCCAAATAGTGATCTTAAAAATAAAAAGCAAAAAAAAACCAAAAAACATTTAACTATTTTAAAATGGGCCACTTTAGGACATATTAAGTAGGTATATTCATACTTCTAAATATTGTAAAAGTAGCAATCTTTACAATACTTGTAGTTTTTTCTATTAGCCACATCATCATGTAGAGAATAAATCAAAGTCCTCATGGCAATAAAAGATACAAGATGAACGTTACGTTAATTACCAATCCTTAATCTCTGTTCTCTGGTGCATCTCAAGATGTCAAGATATGAAACGTTGAGTTGGACAATGAACTGCAAACTGTCCTCTGTCCAGAAAAAACGTGAGCAATAACAGATTTGCCGAGTTTCTACAGCCTTCGTTGTAGCTTTTCCAATTTTGGCATTTGTTGGTTGGTAGCGAAACAAATCAGTCTGAGAGTTCCTCAGTGGTTTGATGTTTATCAAAGCTTGATCCATCAGATGAATTCCCTGGACAAGTATTTGCAGACATGTAGCAGTATAGAGTAACAGATGTATCCGATACTCTTGGTTAAAACATGTGCTGCCCGTTTCAGCTACTGTAGAAGTTTGACCTTCCATGATTAATGACGTCTGTGTTTGAACATATAGTAATCAGATCCTTTAGGTTTTAAAGAAATATGTGCATCCAATTCAAAGAATGTACAAAAATTGGTCAGAATTAGCTTTAAAGGCATACCGCTCAGTTTAAATTAATCTAATATACAAAACGGCAACAGAAATTGCTAATACATTCACCTCTGGCCTTTCTTGTTCTTATTATAACTTTTATTAGATGTCATTGATGAAAAGTTGTCAAATTTTCTTGAATTATTCAGCTGTCTCCTTGCAGCATTGGTCTTTGATTTATTTGCGAGTTTGTTGAGTGTTGCTATAGTTACAATGGCCTTCCACATTCTCCTTCGCCTCCTCCTCCTCTTCCTCGTTCATCATCATTTGCTCAACTTCCAGTGCAGTGAAAGGGACCAAAGACAGAAATGAGAGGAGCTTTGTGGAGGACACTGATTGTTTGTTTATGAGGATGTTAGCCTTGTGGTGACATGTTTTTTTTTTTCTTCCTATGACGTCTCCAAGTTTAAAAGGTAATCAGAGTACTGTGTAATCAAACAGAACCCAAACCCTGTTCTGTTTTTTTTGGGGGGGGGGGTTAAGGACAGTTTTTCAGTTTGATTCATATGGCTTCAGATCCGCACCCTTGGACAAAACCACTGAAGTTGAGTTTGCTTCCAAAGGGTAAATTGGGAAGTTGAGTCACACACACAGTTTGGTTGGCAGGGCAATGCAATGTTTTCTGTGTGTGTAAGACTTTGAAACTGCCCTTAATCAAGTTAAAAATAGATTTTTCTTTTAAATACAATAATGGAGCTTTGACTATTACATCATTTCCTTTTTTTTCAAATTTTCAGCTTAAGATACAGTATATAATATTTTTTGCTTACTCTATCCTGCTTTTCACTGCTTTTTGTTTAGTGATGGAGCCTACTGTTGTTAGTACGTCCACCATTTCCCCCGATGAGTTCGATAGGAATGTGCCACGGATCTGCGGAGTGTGCGGTGACAAAGCCACTGGCTTCCACTTCAACGCCATGACCTGTGAAGGATGCAAAGGCTTTTTCAGGTATGCCAATACATCCATCTGGCCTAATCTCTGGTGCTCAGTGATTCAGTTCATGTGACAAGCATATAAGCTCTTTAGAAAAGACGTGGATTTCTTCTTTCATTTATATAAGCAAAAAGCTCAAAATTACCTGTCCAACTGCTGCTGCAATCGTGGCAGTTGGATTATGTTCACCACCCATAATTTAAAAGAAAATGGCGAGGCAACGTTATTTATATAGCCCCCTTTGTACACAAGACAGTTAAATGGGTTTAAGGAAAAAATAACATACATTCTAAAAGAGAAATGTGTTAAAACATGTACATTACAGTACAGTTGTTTCCTGCTAACCTGCACAAAACAACTGCAACACTATTTTTACCGCTGTCTGTCTTTTAGGTAAATAAGAGACTGCCGTGTTTTTGACGTGCTCCATGGCAACATGTCTAAATCCAACTGGAAATACTCCAACCGGGCAGCTGATTCCCCACCAGCACCCACCGGCCAGTGAAGCAGTTAGTTACTGTGGAGACTGAACACTGGCTGGTGGACAGACATTGCTTTCTGGCCAGTTGTGTTGATTTCTTGCACAGGTTTCCCTTTTGCTTTGGTGTCGAGAGAATCAACAGTTTGCCAGTAATGCCAACATTTGTGATGGTTGTTCTGGGTTTTGGGCCCAATGCAGAATACATTAGGATGGATAACCCACCATGATTTCTTTCCATAAGTCATAATGGAAGTTGCTTGTCCATCTGAAAAACAATAAAATAAAAATTATTAACTATTGGGTTATCCCAGAGAAAGTATGTGGTGAGGTCCTTTTATGTTTTTCTTGCATCTGTCTTGGATTTGAAGTTAATTATTTTAATTTCCAGTGTTTTTGATGATGAAATATGTTTCCACACACAAACTGCTTGTTGGAACATGTTAAATTATTAATCAGAGGTTCCACTGATAATCACTTTTTCTTAAAGAACAAATCTCTAAAATGCAAATCTGAATAAATAACATTTCAAAGAGCTGATAAAATAGCTTTGACCTTTATAAGAATGCAGCTGGAAACATTTAACATTTTTTCTTTAGAGGAGAAAACAGTGTCTGCAAATTTAGTGTTTTCAGAAAGTTCACCGAAGATCGTTGCATAGAAGCATGTTCAATTGTGGTTGTGACTCTGCTACGGATGGGTTTTACCTGACAAACAACTTGATGTATGCAGGTTCGAGACCACATGGTGCTTAATACACCAAAAACAACAATTTTCTCCTTTTTGTGTCCTATTTTCTCAGGCATCTCTTAATTATTACAACATTTAAAAACTGGAATTAGGCTAATAATACTTGGTGTGTATTTAAACATTAGCCTATAAATACACTTGGATTTTCAGATTGCCCCATGGTTTTTAGCATAATTGGGTGTAGTTAAATGCTGATCTCTAACCCAGCTTAATCTAAAACGTTTGTTGTCCAATTTAGGATCAGCAGTTTGTAGACATTACAAACTTCTATTCATCCATTTTCTATACCAGCTAAGCATTATTGTTGATTGGTGCCTATTTCAAGTACTCTATTGGGGAGAAGCAGGGGAAACCCTGGAGAAGTTGCCAGTCCACCACAGGGCAACTCTACAAACACAATGCATCTAAAGAGCAATTTATGTGGCAACTTAAAGTTGCCAGCTAATCTACCATGCATTGTATGGCGTTATCTAAGGAAACCAGAGGACTTGGAGAAAAACTCACGCATACACAACAAAGACCTGCAAACTACATGGAAACAAACCCAGGACTTTGCTGCTGTGTGGCAACTGTTCTAACCACCTACCCACTGTGCTGAGCCCTTCTCTCCGCTCCCTGATTTGGGAAAGAGTTGGAAATTTGAGTAAAGACAAAGCTGGAACAATTTATTTTTCTGTCTCTTGTTTTGGAGAATGTGCGTGTGTTCTGTACATTTGCGTCTGTTCCTCCCAGTAGTGTTGGTATTGAAGGAAAGCAGAAAAAATACGGATGTTTAAAAATCTCCTTCCTCGTCTCTCACGTGGCCTTCGTTTGAACTATCATACATCTGTGTTTTAGCTCACGGGGATTTCAATTCAATTCAAAAATACTTTATTAATCCCAAAGGGAAATTAATTGTTATTGTAGCTCATATTATGAAGGTTTCTTCAAAGAGTCGTTGTAGATGCTGATGGCTGTGGGCAGGAAGGATCTCCTGTAGTGGTCCGTCTTACAGCAGATCTGAAGAAGCCTCTGACTGAAGACACTCTGTTGTTGCACAACAGTCTCACAACAGAGGATGATCTGGGTTTTCCATAATGTTCTTCGTTTTATGAAGAATCCTTCTTTGTACAATCATCCCCAGCGGTTCCAGAGGAGTCCCCAGAACAGAGCCGGTCTTCTTTATTAGCTTGTTGAGCTTTTTTATAGATTTATAGATGTTCATACATTTGTGTGACTAAATTATTATACTTCGCGTCACATTTTGATCAGCTTCTCTCTCACCCTTGGATTTCTTGGCACGTGTCCATTTGTTTGCTTTTTCTCTCTTTCCAGACTTGAGGAAAAAAAATATTTATAAATTTCTGCCTTGATTATTTTTGTGCAAAACACTGTGAACGTGTCTCCTTGTTAATAAAAAAAAATTACTTTTGAGCATTAAAAACATCAATAAAAAGATAAAAATAAATAATAAAATAAAATTGACTCTGTTTACCTAAAAAACAACCTTATGCAGTTCTTGGCAACTTTTCCCCATTCGTCTTGATACAACAACAACCTTGGGATATAATACAATAGACCAACAAAGAATTGTGAAGAAGAAGGAAGATAGTAAATGGTTTTTATTTTTTACCAATGAAAATCAGCAAAGTGTTGTGTGGATTTACATGAATTTACCCCCCTTTACTCTGAAACAATGAAAACAACCTATGGTATATAAAACCTATTACAGTATGTGTAATTTAATCTCAGTATAAATCCAGCTGTTCTGTGAAGGCGTCAGTGGTTTGTTGGAGAACATTAGTGGACAAACATCATCATGAAGACCTACCAGGATTTGGCAAATATGTGGAAGAAGGTGCACTTGTTAGTTGAGATCAAAATATAACTTTTTGACCTACATGCAAAAATCTTTGTGACAAAACACTAAAACGTTGCCACCGCCATGTTTTCATCCTGTGGCAATGCTTTTTTACAGCGGGGACAGGGAAACTCTGCTCTGAGTTGATTGGCCTTTCTGCTGGACAACAACCCAAAACATACATAAAAGGCTACTCTAGAAAGAGCTGCCTCACAGTTTATTTTTTTATATTTGTAAAAATGTTGCAAAACACGGATAATTTTTCTTGCACTTCACAATTGTGTTCTACTTTGTGTTAGTCTATCACGTGATAAAACACCAGAGTTTGTGGTTGTAACGTGATACAAGGTGGAAGACGTTCAAGGGTTATGAAAACTTTTACAGGACACTGGTTGTATTTTAATAACCTTTGAAATATATGTCATTTATTCAGGCGCAGCATGAAACGCAAGGCCTCCTTCACATGTCCCTTTAATGGCAGTTGCACCATCACCAAGGACAACAGGCGTCACTGCCAGGCATGCCGGCTCAAACGATGTGTGGACATTGGCATGATGAAAGAGTGTAAGTGAGGGATAAAACATGGTGACGTGTATATTTTCAGCACATTACTCTAACTCTTGTAGCTGAAATTCGTTTACATGGAAATTTGCCAACAAGAACTTGGAAATTATCATTAAATTTCATCCTATTGTTGGCTCATCAGGTCATTTCAAACCGCTATAAAAAGCCTAAACCAGCGAAAATGGTGGACTTGTTTGAGCTTAGTCTCTGGGTTATAATTTGCCCTTTTGATTATTGTGTGGCTATGTTAATAGATTATCTGCTTGGAAACTACTGTGTTGTAATTTACCTGACATGCTGTGTATAAATCAAGTTAATACCAGGGTTTGATCCAAGAGCAGCTTCCCACCAAAAGAATGTGAAGAAATAGGTTCCCTAATGTTCTTCCATTACATCAGATACGGTTTCTCCGGGAGAGGGAAAAAGTTAAAGAAAACAAACAAGATTTGTTTTCAGGTTGTACCACTGGTATATGCATTTTTGGGTGGGGGGGGACTTTTGTCATATTATGTCATCTTTGGACTAAGGCTAAGTATCTTTGGGTCTTTGCCCCTTTTAGAGTGTTTACATGTTCTGTTTAAACAAGTAGAGCCTCCCGGCACTGTGTAAAGCATACCCCATCTGAAGTTTAAACACCTTATGTGCAATCTGTCCTGACCTCGTCTTGCTACAGTTTGTTTGTTTTTATAGTGTGTATATAGTCGGCACATCTTGTCTTGCTTTCTGCTTATATCCGGATATTGTTCTGATTTTATGCAGAAGGTCTCAGCCTGCCAGGTAAAAGTTTTTGTTTTGTTTTTTTCTGGGAGTGTAGGCAACAGCCCTTAAAGTACACTTTATTTGAACAGGAGCCGGTGATGTGGCTGTTACTGTTGCAAAAACAGCAGCATGTTGTTGAGAGCAGTCTCTCTCTCTTTGTGTTTCTGTGAACTAATTCAGCTGCTAGAACAACAAGGAGCAAACGGAACAAAGACAATCTGTTCAGTTGTTCAGTGCAGCAGGGGTCTCCATATAGACCCATCCCCTCCCATTCTCTTCCTCCAGAGAATAACAACCTCCTTTCACCCAATGTAACATAGACATGTCCGTCATCACAGTGTTGAGCCCAAGTACATAATGTACCTTTGAACAGTTTTGATGTGCGGATGGATTCTGTTATTGTGGTTATTTATAATTCATCATCCATTGGTTTACCTGACCTGATTGGTTGCAGTTCTGTTATATTTAGCCTATTTTTACCCAAAGAAAGCATGTTTTTTTTATCTTTAAGTTGATTTTTCTCGGGGTGTATATTTCAAACGTCCTCTCCGTCTTGGCCTTGCAGTCATTCTGACAGATGAGGAAGTGCAGAGAAAGAAAGACCTGATCCAGCGAAGGAAGGAGGAGGAGGCGCAACGTGAAGCTGAAAAGGAAGCAAGGAGACCGAGACTCTCCGATGAACAGAGTCACGTCATTGCCACACTGGTGGAGGCACACCACAAAACATACGATGACTCCTACTCTGATTTCTGCCGCTTTCGGGTTGGTGTCAAATCAGCACAATACAAGGCTGAAAAAAAGTGTATAAATTACAAATACTGGTTTTAATAATTTAGTACAAATGCATCTTATTAAACTAGAATGTCACTGAAAAGATTGTTATTTTAGTACTTCAATGGACAACAGTCATATTAATTTATTACACAGAGTTAATCAGTTCTAGTGTTTATTTGGGTTAAGTTCTGAAGATTAATGCTTACATCTGAAGAAACACCAAAATCCAGTTTTTTAGAAACTTACAATGTTACTTGAGACCCATTTTATTAAAAGAATAGTATAAGATTTAGTATAAACCACTAAAGGTCATTGTTCAAAGCACTGGAAGGAAAATGTGGTAGAAATTTTAACCACAGCCTAAAGAAGATTGTGAGGCAAAGCCCACTCAACAGTTTGGAGGAGATTCACAAGGCGTTGGATTGCAACTGGGGTCAGTAGCCCCTTTCAGATCATCCCTTCTTTCATTGGTCCAAAATTATAATCCACCTTGGAGGTGGTACAAATATTAGCCATTCTGAACTCTAAGGGTTAAAACAGGATTTTGGACTGTAAGAAAATACAAAGCAAATATAGCAGTGGTGAGAAAGGATATGAATGACCCCTTAGTGTCCATCTGATCTGATATCAGCGAAAGGTGTTGCAGGTAATTGAATGGTGAAGGTGGTGTGTACCATTTTTAGTTGTTTTTTTTTTTACTTTAAAGCACTGAATGTATTTAGACAGCCTGCAGGAGGACTATAAGAGAGAGTTAGGTCAGATATAGGACATTTCTGGTATATCAGTTGAATGCAGCAAGTTGTAAGCTACGGCTCTTGGTTGAGCAATCCCAGTTGTATGATTTGAAAGCACACACAGGCCATGATCTCAGCAGATCAACTTGCATGATGTGAAAGGGCAAAGGGATCCATAAAAGGGGATTAATGGTTGCATGTTTATTTCAGGAGCTAGTGCTTGATTGGTCACAACACTCAGATGTATCCAGGACCTGGGCTGCAACTGTTGATGTTTTAATGTTCAGACACTCCTGAACCAAAGGCTTGTCAGAAGTAGCTTACGTGGACTAAGCAGAAAATGGCTGCGCTGTTGCTTAAGGGTCCAAATTTTGAGAGGAATGTGCATTTTGCATTCAACTTAGAAATCAAGTTTTCAGAGACTGGCTTTGAATTTACTTGAGGTCCAGGGTGAAGGACAGTTTAGACCATCTAATGCTTCCCTCTGCTTACAAGCTTTATAGAGATGCTAATTTAATCTTCCAGCAGGACTTGGCACCGTCCCACACTGACAAAAGTACCAATATCTGCTTTATTGGCATCGGTATTACTGTGTTTCATTTGCCTGCAAACTTGCCTGACCTAAACCCGATTGACATCAGTGTCCAAAGTCGCTCCTCAGGGCTGCTGTCTTGCCTGTGTTAGATCGTTCTCTGGCCCAGCCCATCCCAATCAATGGAGTGGGTCATTACCACGTCCCTGCAGAACTTGAGGACAAGCTGAGGAAGTTAATCAGACAATCGATTTAGGTGTGGATTTAGGAGCAGGGACACATATAAAACATGCTGGACTCTGGCTCTGACACCTCTGCCATAGAGAACCTGTCAAAGTCTTTTTTTATTAGCCCTATCTTGTCATATTCAATAAATTTTAAAATGAAAAAATTATAAATTTGAATGAAAAATTAATTTATTTTAAAAACCCAATTCCATAATTGTAACGTGTGATATAGATAAATTACACACAGACTGATGTTTTCGATTCAAGCCCAAGATATGTGAGCTTAATGAAAAGTATGTTTTAATACCTGCTTAAAGGTTGTTTTCAAAAGGTACCATAATCTGACAATTGAGCTCTAGCAGAACACATATTCTAATTGATTGAATATGAGTGTAAAATTGTAAATTTCTGACTTTTGTTTTTTATTAGCTGCTAACCATAATCATCAAAGATGACAGAACTCACAGCTTGAAATACATATAAAAGACTCCTGTATCGCAGTGCTTAATCAATCTGTATTACATGTGTTTAAATTTTTTTATTTCAATTACTGTAATAAACAATTTTTAATAGTATTTTACCTTTTTTGATAAGCATCTGTATAAATTATTCCTAAGTCAAATGGCAAGGAAATGAAGTTTTAGTGTTTGAGTTTTTCTAGAAGGCCCTTCTCCCCGTTGCAGCCGCCTGTGCGTGAGGGCCCAGTGACGCGAAGCGCGAGCAGAGCTGCCTCCCTCCACTCCTTCTCTGATGCCTCCTCTGACTCCTTCAGTCACTCTCCAGGTAAAAGACACACACTGTGAACACTTCACATAGGATTAAATAAAAACACTACACGGTTTATCTAGCAGTGTTGCCCTTTTTCACTTGAATGAATAAAAAAAAGAAGTCAGAATATTGTAATATTTAAGCCAAGTACCTGCTGGCTTATGCCATAAATTAGCCTACAGTGCTGAGACTCCAGGCACACCCCTTGGAATGATTGGTACCTTGCAGACACCTGACTCCCACTATTGAACAGTCATTCATTAATGCATCCATCACTAATGAAACAAAGGTAGCTCAAGAAAATACTGAAACCATTCCCAGCTGTACATGCATCATAGGTTTTCCAAGCTGTTCTCTGCGACTCATCAAACCCCTGCTGATATATTTCCAAATCATCTGTGTATCCTTGTAGAAAATTATATTATTTTAATATACTGTTAAACATACATTCATTTGTCCCTGCAGAGTCCGTTGACAATAAAATGAACTTCAATAACCTGCTGATGATGTATCAGGAACATGGCAGCAGCCTGGACTCCAGTGAGGAGGAGGGCTCCAGTTTCTCGATGCTTCCCCACCTGGCTGACCTGGTCTCTTACAGCATACAGAAAGTGATTGGGTTTGCCAAGATGATTCCGGGTTTCAGGTATTAAAGTGCGTTTATGAGGAATAACATTAACCCTGACTAATAAAACACCTGTCGACTGCTTTTGCAGTTGCACTGCTTTTTAAAAATATTCACACCCTATGAACTTTATTTACATTTTGTTGCAAAACAACTGCAAACTTGAGTGTACATCATTGGTTATCAGTTTCAGTTCTTTTTTTTTTTTTTTTTCTTTACAAATAAAATCTGAATGGTTTGGTGTACATTTTTATTCAACTCCTTTAAATATATACTTATGAATAAAATCAAGTGCAAAAAGAATTTTAAAGCTGTTGTGATATAAAACAGTGCCTCGAAATATATCAAAAGCATTGTTCAGTCCATCATCCACAAATGGAAATGGCGTCAGATCTACTAAAACATTACTGTCTACCTAAACTACATGGCCAGGCATGGAGAGCATTAATCAGACAAGCCGCCAGGAGCTCAATGGCAACTCAGAAGGAGCTGCAGAAATCCACAACTCAGGTGGAAGAATCTATCAAAAGGGGGAAGGTATTTTTTGTGCACTACAGGCCTTTATGGAAGAGTGGCTAGAGGAAATCCAGTGTTTAAATAAAGCCTAAAGAACACACGTGTTAAAATGGCCCAGTTGAAGTCGAGGCCTGAATCCAACTGAGAATCTGTGACAAAACATGAAAATAGACTTCATACTGCATACGTTTAAAAGGTCACGTAATAGGTATACTAAGAAAATACTCATAAACAAGCAGTAACCATATTATACAACAGAATAATTGTTGACAGTTTTGTTTTTGACTCCCAGCTGTGCACTTTGACCTTAACCTGTGGCTGATAGAACAGTAAGAGAAGAGATAAAGTAGGAGGAGGAATTGTGCTGACTATAATCTATTCTTCTTGATTTCTGTTTTGTTTGTTGTTTTTGCTTGTTTTGTCCTGATAGATTTAGAAAAACAAACGCCTTGCCTTTAATAAACATATAGAACTGCTCCCCCTGTCAATTTATTTATAAAGCTCACGTATTCTTGTTTATTAGGAAGTGACATTTGACACACTTTTGAAGACTTTGCCCACATACCTTTTCCCTCCTGCCAAAGGAATTGATTTTATACCACAGTGTGGTATTTAACTGCAGTCTAAAGACCATACTTAACTGATCAACCCAGATTAATGGTGTATTGTAGAATATCTCTCATAAATCATTCCTTCATAATGTGCCAAACTTAGACATTTCCTATAGTCATGTTGTAAGGGGGAATTGTAGGTTCTCTGCAAACCTATAGACTCCTCCTACAGTCACACACTCACACACACGCAGCTTGTGGACCTGGTAAGAATGTATTTGAGTAACATTAAGTCTGTTTGTGGCACATTACGATTCAAAGGTCCAAAGAAGAAGAATAAAGATTAACAGAAGATATGCAATCAAAAGACATTAGCATGTTTTTTATTTGTAATGCACCAATCCTCAGATCGAGTACTGTAAAAAATCTGATCTCTTTTCTCCCCAATTCAATAAATACATAAAAACTGAAAACTTTCACCCTTTCAGTGTATAAATGCATCAACAAACATGTTCTTTGATGCACAATTTATGTTGAATAAAAATCAGATAAAGATTAAGCACAGGTGCTTTGATGTATAAATGAGCAAATTTCGTAAACCCTTCATTTTCTGTGGTATTAAAAACTACAATCTCTTACCTGGAAACAGATTTTTTTTTCTTTTATTATTACTTTTTGATGCATGTTGTTTAAAGACAGGTCGTTTGTGTGTGATGTTGTCCCTCAGCCAAAGTTAGAATCTGCTGATCAGACCTCCAAGACAACAGAAAATTAGCATGCAAGCCAATAAAAGCCTGATCGGTGCATTGCTACTTTTTATTTATTTATTTAGTCACTGCAAAGCTCATATTCCAGTAGCTGTTTCTGTTAACTTTATGAAAACTGTTCCTACTGGAGTGTTTGTTAGTGTCTTGACAGGGACAAATGCAATGTGTGTCATAGGGTCAATTCAAAGTTGAGGCAAAAACAAGTCCGAGCCTGTATTTCGTAATAGACGATAGACATGAAAGATCGCCTTAGGAATGTTTGCCCTCTTTGAATCTACTTACTAATCCCTTTAAAAACACCCTGGGACCTGCCCTTGACCTCTCCAGGCTTCAGCTCATAACTCTTGTCAGTTCATTAGTTACATTTGAAAGAATGTTTAAGAAACCTGTTACCAGCGTTTTAACTGGGCCATGTGCTAGACATAGTAACCCGTCTATCAGCTTGCAAACAAATCAAACAGTTGCACATGATTTGAGAAACCTGAGTATATTGAACTTCAACTGCATTTAGAGATTAAACTACAAAATAGCCATAATATTACTTCTACACCAACCTGTTCTAGTTTGATATAATTAGTAGTAAATCTTACAGTTCATAAAACTGTCTTATTAGCGAATTCTATTTGAAATATAATTGATTTCTTTTATTCTAGGGAGTTAACTGCAGAGGACCAGATTGCTCTGCTCAAGTCCAGTGCTATCGAGGTGATCATGCTGCGGTCGAATCAGAGCTTCAATCTGGAAGACATGTCCTGGAGCTGCGGTGGGCCTGACTTTAAATACCAGATCAGTGATGTCACCAAAGGTCAGTCTAAAACCTGCTATGTTTGATTTGTTAGTTTGACTGCGCTGAAGACAAGCTGCTGTTCAGGGTTATTTAAAAACTGAACGCATCTTAGCAGCTAGGAGTTAAAGAAAATATAAAACAGCCTACCGTTGGAGGTATCGGTATCACTGGTTTTGAACTATAGAAAGTAACCAGAAATGGTCTGTGTTTATTCTTTTGGGACGAAAATGTGAATTCAGTTGTTTCTGCATAACAAGTCTTACTTATCTTTAGAAACCCCTATAGGCATGGCTTTTATTTACCTTTCAAAAAGATCTCTTTCTGTGATCATACAAGTACTGTGACTTCTTACCTCCTCCCCATGCAAAACAAGTGTGTGAACCAGCAGGAGAAGCATTGTTGTCCTTCTATCTGTCACAAAGTACTTTCGGTCACTGAGTGTTTGTCAGAAGCATGAGACAACAGACGTGTTTTCTCAGTAATCAATAGCGTGTACATTGTGAACTCTTTATGCTTTTGTTAAACATTCACTATTGCCAATTTACAGAAACATTTCACCTTTAGCGCTGTTAATATTTGAGAAAAATAAACCTTTTGGACCTTACACGGCTGTTGTGTGCTTTAGGGGCTTACCTTAATAAGAGTGATGGTTGACAGTCCTTTACTGTACAACTCATGGCTTTTCATGTTTTTAGTGCACAGATGTATTACTAAGTAGACAAATTTGTGTTTTTGTAAATGAGAGAATGGTGTAGCTTTTTTCCAGCCAGCTGATCAGCAGTGGGCAGGAATTGTAGAGAGGCAGTGTTGCTCCATACAGGCAGGGATGACTTGTCCTTTTGCGTTTTTTTCTGGCATCTCTTTTTAAAATCCTGATATTTATTGATGCCAGTAACCAGCCCATGCGGAATAAGAACATGTTAAACCTACAGTCATGTGAAAAAGTATTTGCCCTCTTACAGATGTATTCTGTTTTTCCTTTTCTGTTTTAGATAATCAAATTGTAATATCAAAGATAACCTGAGTAAGCGAGTTTTTAAATAAGGAAAAAGGCTATCAATACTTCAGTGTAAGATCATGAATAAACTGTAATTCTTTACTGTTTTTGTTTAATTTCAACACCAAGGCCTGATCAGTGTCAGACTGGTAGAATAAAAAAAAAATCACTTGAATTGAACATGTCTGAGAAGTAGTCTAAAATATCTCAAAAAGCAACTTATCATGTTCTGATTTGAAGAACTTTAGGAACAGATGAGAAACAAATTCACTGACATCTATCAGTGCTTCACTATCACTGCTTACCAAAAAGAACACAAGTCCTGTCTCACATTTGCCATATGAAACCCATCTTGATGAAAATTTTCTGCGGACCGACGAGACAAAAGAGATACTTTTTGGAAGGTGTTTTCTCGTTACATCTGGCTTACAGCTAACATGAAACTAACCTGGACAACTTGCTGTAAGTGATGGATCCATTAGTTCTGGACTCTAGCAGGAAATCCTGAAGGAGAGTGCCATCAGTTTGTGTTCGTACACTCAACGAGAATCTAATGGTATGCTGGTCTTTCGTAGCGGGTCACAGCCTCGAGCTGTTGGAGCCTCTGGTGAAGTTCCAGGTGGGTCTGAAGAAGCTGAACCTACATGAAGAGGAACATGTACTTCTGATGGCCATCTGCTTGCTTTCTCCAGGTACTGTCTATGTGGATGAAGGAATAAAGTGCATTATGTGTGCCCTGAACAGAACTTCTATTTTACAACAAATATTATTAGTTTTCTATCATCATTATTATTGTTTATTTTGTATTGTTCAATCAGCTGTGCAACAAAACAGAGCCTTTTCATTCATCTGCTGCAGACCGTCCAGGTGTGCAGGACCACTCAAGAATCGAAGCCCTCCAAGACAAGCTGTCGGAGACCCTGCAGGCCTACATCCGGCTCCACCACCCAGGTGGACAGCTGCTGTATGCCAAGATGATCCAGAAGCTGGCCGACCTGCGCAGCCTCAACGAAGAGCACTCCAAACAGTACCGCTCACTGTCCTTCCAGCCGGAGCACAGCATGCAGCTTACCCCGTTGGTGCTGGAAGTGTTCGGCAGCGAAGTCTCCTAGAGTCCACCGCTGAAAATTTAGCGTTGGGGTAAAAATGGAGGAAGAGAGCTGAGAATGTGTTGGATGGACTTAAAGCTGATGTGGAAAATGGAGCAAGTGGAGCAGAGAAAGTGTAGTGTGTATGTGTTAGTGTGTCTTCATGTCTGTAATGTCTGAAGAAGTGCGTCTTGGTGCAAAGGCCAAGCTTGTGTGGAGAGCAAGCAGATGTTTAATAACAGTAAACAAGGGAATGTCAAGTAGTACAAACTAAGCTATCCATAGGACATTTGCCTATATATCTATATACATGTTTTTCTACTTATTTAATTCAAACAGCTGCTTTACAATGCCTGGACATTTGTGTGTGCATGTGTTACGTGCACACACTTTTCACAACAAGCGTCCTCAGTTATACATTTAGTCATTCAGTTCAGCTACCTCTTCGTTTTACCGGGTTGTTTTATAACTACATCACCTCTGTGAAAGAGTCACTTTTACACAGAACAGTTTGGATACGCAACATTTTTAGTTCACCAGTGCAAGAGCAGTGTCTGCACACAACGTTTGAGTCTTTGATCATATGGGAATTTTTATTTTTTTTTCTGCTTCTCTCCAAGGCAAGTTTTGAATATGACGGTGTACAATTTACACACATGCATTTCAACCTTTCACCAAAGGTATAGTCGAATAATCTAGAAACAGCTTCCATTACCTGTAAAAAGTGCTGCTCCATGGTTTGCTTTCCTCATGTAGTCACTCTGCAAGTAGAATATAATGAAGGAAAATATCATTTTACAGATTTATACTGGAGAATCCAGAGCATAGTCTATAATTTAGTGAGGTTTTTATAGGAGCTTATGACTTTAATAAGCCATAAGCTCCTATGGCTTTAATAAGGTGGCTGGGTTTGAGGTGAGAATTAGCCACTAAATGTATTAGCTGCTTTTACACTGCTAATTATTTTTCAAACCAAGACCTCCTAATGGCTTGTACCTCCTCTAAGTATCTTTGATCAATCTTTGGTTTGATTGTTTGTTTCTATGTTTATAAATATTGCTATCTTATATATTCTAAGCACTGTTAAGCCACCCTCTGCATCCAGTATATTATCACAGATGTTTAAAGGGCTAACATGCCAAACCTAACTGGAACAGTAAGCGGAGGCCAAAGCAAGGGGGCTTGTCTTCTTGTTTATATAAAGCTGCATACTATACTTGGACTTGGCATAAATATGGATATAATTGCAATAGTTTTTTTTAAATATTAGGTATTGTTCGTTTTGTGTTGTTTCACCTATAAAAATCAATTCCATGAATTGTTCCTATCCAGTATACGGTGAGCTCAGAGAGTGGAGAGCTTGGGAAGCTACTTTGGACCTCCACAAATATCACACCCCTTTCGTTTCTGACTGGGAAGTGGATTTTCTAGAATGTCTGAGAGCCTGGTAGCACCTCCACAACTACCAGGCCCTCCTGTTTGATGTTGTATGCTGCGCAGCCCTCTAGTGGCTGCATCCTGTAAATACCAGGTGTATGTGTGTGTGTGTGTATATATATATATATATATATATATATATAATGTCTGCCGCTGTACATATGGCTACAAGAATCCTGAAAACCTTTTTCCTTTTTTCGCCCCAGAAAACAATATGCAAACGCAGTTTGTCTCTGATTTATTAACACTTTGTTTTGAAGCACTCTGTTCTGTGTTCTTACTTTGGGTATATTCTTTAGTAGGAAAGATCAAGAAATTACTAAAACATGGATCATTTGTGGGTTGGACTGATTATCATTTGTTTAGATGTCACTTTCTAATGTTCATTTTCACTAAGAGTATAAGCTGCTTTCACATATAAGCCATATAAATTGCCAAGTTAGTTACACCTGCTATATTAAAGTACATCAGACTGATGAATGTAGAGGCTTGGGAATTATGTCTTTAGCTAAAATGATATTTAAATATGACTTCAGGAACATAAGCTAGTATATTTATAGGAACCTGTCTCCTCTCTACTGTCAGTCATCTTTGGCTAATGCTTCGTCAGACAGTATCTAACTGCATATAAACCAAACTGGCAGGAAACTTTAAGCATTTAAGAATTGGGGCTAGTGTTGAGAGACTTAGGTGTGACCATGAAAGATGTCAAGTCCTTTGTGTTGAAGTAATTCTCCAAATAAGTATTTTTCCCACCTCCTGACAAGTGCAGTTGATTTGACCACAGACAACTTTGTTAAAAAAAGGAAAAATGTCTTTTTTTGTCAATTATTTCATGGTCAGAGTAGACCAGTTAAAGTACCACCCCATGTCCAACATACAGGGCCTTGGAAAAGTGCCCACACTCCTTGAACTCGTTCAGATTTTGTCACATTACAAACACAAACTTCAACTTATTTGATTGGGATTTTACGGGACAGACCAACACAAAGTAATACATATTTGTGAAGTGAAAGTATATACATGCATGGTTTTTGGAAAGAAATGTCTGTATTGAGCCCCATTTACTTTGATGCCCTGCAACAAAATCCAGTGCTCCTTGCATGTGTATGGTGAAAAAAAGCATTACCTCAGCATGATGCTGCCACCACCATTTTTATTAAGATGGTGTGTTCAGGGTGTAAGTTGTCCACCACACATAGTGTTTGTATGCATATCAAAAAGTTACATTTTGGCCTCATGTCTCAAGAGCACTTTTTTTTATTTTTGGCTGTCTACTTTCTTTCCACTTCACTTCAATTGCACAATATGTTATGTTGAATGCATTGAAATTTGAAATTGTAATGTGACAACATTTAAAAAAAAAACAAAAAAACATAAGGGGTATGAAGACTTTTTTTTAAAGCACTGTAGTTTCCTTTGTCTTGTTAGTTAAATGTAACTATGTAAGGAAAATGGAGAGCACACAGTTTATTTTGGGCCGCCTCCATGAAACGGCACCTAAAAAGCTGTTGCTTGGATCAATTCAGCCCAGTTTTTAACCCAACACATTTATAAAGACTGTTCTACGTCACTCTGAATTTGTTTTAACTCGTCGGTCACTGTGACGGTCGGCAGGCTGACAGTCAGGGCTCCACTTTGAAGCAACTTTCATAGCACAAAAAGTTAAAATCACCCTTTGACATTCCCTTACTGACAAAAAATGGTTTCACTTTTATCTTGTGTTTAATTTGCCGTGCCCTACAAACGAACCTGCTGTGAGTTGAAGCTCGATTATGTTTAGGCAGTACCACTTGTGTGTGTGTAGTGTGTCAGTCTGATTAGGGGTGGTATGATGTGCTTGGTTACTGAACACTGGCTTTTGAAGATTTGAAGGTCTCCGTGTTCATTGGGTTTTTTTTTCTAAACACATATGTTTTGTATGTTGATGTAGGTTTGATTTGGTTCTGTTTCTTATTTTGTTTTGAGATGCAGTGTTGATTTGTGTATGTCTGGTAGCGTGGGAGGATCGATGAATGTGTAAGTGCCACAGGGAGAGGTCCCTCCACACCAGAACAGGGTAACAGGAGTTGCACTTGTGGATTTGATAACTGAACAGGAAGGCTCACAAAGATGTATTATAGCCACTTTTGTACTCAGAACCACATGGCATCGGGGAGGGGGGGGGGGATCCCTGTTTGGGCCATTAAAGATTGGATTAGATATTATTTTCTCCTACTTTGTTTCTTTCTCTTATTTAATTTACCCCAAAAGTCACACAAAGACAGTAAGTCTGAATATTGGGCATCGTCAGAGTTTCCTGTTTGTTTTTTTTTGTTTTTTTATCTTGATTAGGCTGCTCAGACTTTATAGATTTACTTTTTAAGAACAGCAACATAACACAGTAACAATGCCTGTAACATACCTACATCAAGGTACACTATCACCAGCAAGCTTTACGGTTTTTCTCTTGTGCTTAAGATGGGTTTTTTGTTGTTTTTTTTCTAGTTGTCATTACAAATCCTGTCTGGAAAAACAAACCATGGGCAAACGTATATAAACACACTGAACTGTCGGCCATCTTCCACACCAAGGATTTAAAGTGTTTTTATCCCTTCAGAACAGGCATTTTAATGGAATCAACATAAATGTAGTTCTTACAAAAAGGAGCGTCCACAGTGGATGTATATTATAATCTACCTAAAAGAAAAACCTACCTCTGTTTAGCTCATATGTTGCTTTAGCATTAAGAATTTAAGAATTTGCCTCTGTTTTTACTTTTTTTTTTATATTTGTATTCAAGTGGATATTTATTGCTGTCTAATGAGTCATACATCAATGATTACCTCAGAGATATCTCAAACATTTGGGAGAGTCCAGCTAATGAAGTCATTCATAGTTTTTGCCATTTTGGAGTTTCTATTTCCTCTGAATTAGCAATGCCTTTTTTCCCTTTTTAACGCAGAAGATACCAGGAGTGTTTTTTTTTTTTTTTTTTTACCAGTGCCTGTACTCGGACCATCTGTACTCTGGCTAGAATGAGGCTGTATTTGCTTGGATTGCAGCATTTTTATCTGCATTGTTGTTTCTTTGAACTGTTTCTATAACAATAGTAGCCGATAGGATGTCATTAATCTTGCTGCCATTATGCTGATACTTGCAGAGTGTTCTCGTAGTTTTTAAAAGGCAAGCTAAAGAGAAATCTCCAGAGTTTATGCACCTTTAAAAAAACAACCTGATGGACTTTGCAACAGATTGAGAGTTTACTCTGGCTTGAGCTCTGTAATACATGTCTGTTTTTTTTTTAGTCCTCTCCTCCATCCTCTTTACCAATCCTGTTGCAAAGTCTCTTTATAATTTTCCACCAATGGGAATAAGAAGAGTTGAAATCCTCAATATCCATGCAATGCTGCTTTTTTTTTTAAACAGGCGCCAAAATGTTGCGTGCAACTGATACTATACATTACATCGTCCAAAGTATAATTTCGCAGCGGAGGGGGCATACCTCTTTAGATGATTCACGTTTGAACATGTGCAACTTACTGGTGCTTCCTGGGGGGAAAAAAAAAAAATCCATTCACATAATTACATCATAATAACACTGAATGAAACTGGGGTGTTTATTTTATTGATTAGTGAAGAGATGAACAGTGTTGCTGTGGTCACATCGGCCCTGACCTCTGTGGCATAACATGTCCTTTCACTGCACAGGGGGGAGGGAGTTAACAGGGCTGGCTTCACATATTCCTCTACGAAATTTTATCAGGAAGGTTGTCCAACTACATGATTAACTTATTTAGTTTTCTCTCAAGTTTAATCACATTTTTAAGAAATAATTTAAATTTTGGCATGAACTCTTACCCTGATTTCTGTCTAAATCATAGATGAACCTATGAAAGCACTTATTTTTGTGTTTTTTGACATGTAGACTGATAAAACTACTAGCCATAACTGCCTGTGTTGGTCAGCATGTTATGGCTCCATTCATCAAGACAATTAAGTCTCCTAAATTGCAATGTAATTTCAGAATATCTTTATTTCTTTATTTCTTTTTCTATTATAAATTGATGTTAATGTAATGTTATTTTGTCTGTTTTGCAAATCAAAAATAAACAATTGTAAATAGCAGCTAGCATCTTTGTATGTTTTTTTTAATGTCACAAGCTCTAAATATGAACATATAAAAATACTAACTTGAAAGTATTTTTGTTTTTTTAGATTTTATGGGATATACCAACACAAAGTAGTTACTACTTATGAAGTGTAAGGAAAAGGATACGTTTTTTTCTTGTTTACTGAAAAGTGACAGACACCTTGTCTGCTTCAAAGATTAGGCTTCGAACTTTCCTTTTGATTAATCTTAACTGTGCTACTTACTCCTGCTATACTCCAATTTTGCATTATTTTGAGTTAACTTTATGTTCACAGTTTGTTTTGTTTTGATTGAAGTGACACCTTGTCCTGTGTTTCTGTTAAGCTGTGACACCTTCTTGGAGGGGGCCATTAGCTAAGCTATTGCTGTTCTCCTTTTAAAAATCAGGGGTGTCCAAAATCAGTCCTCGAGGTGCTGGTCTCCTGCATGTTTTAGATGTTTTCCTGCTTCAGCACACCTGATTTCCATTGATGGCTGAACAAGGTTTTGCTGAACAGCAATCACCTGAATTGGGGGTGTTAAAGCAGGGAAATATTTAAGACATGCAGGACACAGGCCCTCGAGGACCGACTTTAGAAACCCCTGATATAGATGATACACTTGACCTCGTCTTTCTTTGTTTTCCCTGTCTCTTCTAGACAACATACCTGGAAGGGCTTATGCTGCAACATGCTCTGTTTTTCATTTTAAAGATCTGTTTTGCTAAGTTTCTCTCATGACAAAGCTGCTAAAGGAGCTGCTGCCACTAATTATTTACTTTTATGTTTAACACAGAAAGCACTCCAGGACCAGTGCTTCTGGTTATGCATATTATGTCCACCATTTTCATCTATATGAAGGTGCTGGTCATCCATCTGTTTTCAGACGCGCATGCTCCTGTTTGTGTATAAATGGATACAGGGACTACTTCCAGCTTACCTGAATGCTTTTGTGACTAGTCTTGCCAGGTACCTCTTGGAAACAAGATTTTAAATCTCAATGAGGTTTTATCTGGATAAATAAAGCTTTATATTCTGTGTTGTTTTTGAGTGTCTGCTCCGACTTCTCAAACCCCCAGTCGGTTGTGGCCCACAGCTGCTCACACTGAGCCAGGTTCTGCTGGAGGATTTATTCTGTTAAAAGGGAGTTTTCCTTTCCACTGTCACAACATGCATGCTCAGTATGAAGGATTGCCACAAACATTCAGGAAGAGGGATTGCTGCAGCGTCAGTCACCAAATACAGTCAGAAGGGTATGCTTAAACAGAAAATGTGAGGTGCCTGAGCCCTTTTCCTGTTTCAGCAACTCTAAAACGGATCCTGTCCAGAAGTCAAGGACAGTCCAATGACCCCTTTGCTCAGATCAGATGACACCAAAACTTAACTTATTGGCCTACGTACAAAACGCTGTCTGTGATGAAAGCCTATTGTGTTTAGTTGGTGGGATAATCATGCTGTGGGGAGGCTTTCCTTCAGCAGTGGCAGGGAAGCTGGTCAGAGTTCATGGGAAGATGGATGAAGTTAAATGCATTGCAATACTCAAAAACTTGTTAGAGGCTGCGAAAGACTTGACACTGGGGTGGAGATTCACCTTCCAGCAAGACAAGGACATAAACATGCAGTTGGAGCTACAATGGAATGGTTCAGATATAAGCATATTCAAGGGTCCTAGTCAAAGTCCAGACATAAGTCCAATTATGCCAAAACTTGAAAATTGATGTTCTTAGATGCTCTTCATCTAATTTGACTGGGTTTGACCATTGTCTAATAAAGAACTGGCAAAACCTTCAGTTCTAATTAATTAAATATTTTAGACATGACACAAAATCACCACCCAGTTAGATTCTCAGTTTTCACTGTGCAAGGTTCAATGTCCCTGAGGCTTTTTTACCTTAAACTTTCTCCCCATGTTTTTTTTTTTTTTTTTTGGCATTTGCATTTGCCAATCAGCCACTAGAGGGCACTGTCTTTCATTACATGTCTTAACATGCCCTCATTGGCCTAATGACCTCTCTGATTTATCACTAGCATCAGCTAGAAACAGTTAAAAATCAGTTAGGCCGTACTGGGCAGCCGCAGAACAAAAATCGTGGTGTGATTACCGAAGCACACCAGTGCAGATTAACACCCAGTGCAGGCTTATATCAAGGTACATCCGACACACCAGCAATATGTCTGAAGAGATTTGAGTTCGCCTCAGATCGTATCTCCATGGCTGGACATGCATGGAGGGAGATTGCAAGAGTGGGGATGCGTTGGAGGAACAAATAAAAGGTTATCAGAGCGATCCAGTCATTGGGCGACAGTTAATTTTCAGCTCTGGTATGAAGCGGAGGCACTTATTTTGGCTGCTGATAAGATTGGGCTTGTGCAGTCTGCTGAGCCGTTGCATCTGTGCACGAGGTTACATGAAGGAAAGGGGGACCCTGGTTGCAACAACATCCATGAGATCAGGGCTCTCTGGCTATCACTGTACAGTAGAGTAACAACCAAAGCTACCTCCAGTTCATTTTCTTTACATGTACCAGCTGGCTTTTGAGCAAGGTTTAAATCAAGCAAAATAAGTCCATTAGCACTCACCCTCTTTACATGTAGGTCACTACTATGGAAATCGTTTTAATTTCCTCCTGTCTAAAATAATTTGTTCCCTAAATTGCTAATATTGCAAAATCCAAACAATTAAACATTTCAACTGCTTAAAAAATACTGAATTAAAACGATTTTGTCCCCTCAGTCAAAACCAACACATAAGAAATTTACAGTATTCCCCATGATTCTAGTTCATCTTAATCATTTTATGGGATTTAAAAAAAAAACCTGGCTTGCTGTTGTTTCTATTTCAGCAGGATGCCAATAATCCTGACAGATCAGTTTCAACACATTAATAAGCTGTCTCATAAATATGCTAAGATACTTCAAAGGCATACTGCTATAAGGAAACATAAGGGAAGCCTGTGGCTGTTAGTGTGGATTGTGTCAAAATACCTTCTGAAGCACTGCAAGTCCTTTAGGCCCTCCTTGAAGCAATACAGTGCTAGTTTCAGCCATGCATCAAACTAAGCCTAGCAGCAGACTGATAAATGATATTCTAAATCTGCTTAAGGTAAATAAAACAAAAGTACAGCCCATTAAAAAGTAAAGCAAGGTGGAGCATCTATTACGCTGTGGGAGTTGCATGGGTATCCAGGATTAAAGATATTTAAAATGTGTTACGCTGATTCAGAATACTGGGTCTCAGTTAAATATTTAGATTTAGGAACTAGACGTACTGATCTAAACTACCAGCAGATTCAATTAGTTTTGTGGTTTGCTGCATTTTTTGTCTAATTTGTTGTCCTGCATGTACAATATAATATTGAGTTACATACTTTCAGTCTAGTGCCATTTCACACTGCCCAAATGCACTGCTGATGGGCAATGATCAGGCGTAAGATTATGACTACGTCCCCTAACATCCTGTTGGTTACCCCTTTTTCTGCCAAAACAGGCCTGAACCATTGATGGAGTCCACTACACGGCTGCAGGTGAGCTGTGGTATCTGGCACCAAGATGCTAGCAGCAGATCCTTAAAAATGTGTATGTTATGTGTATGTGTGATCTCTTTGGGTCGGTATTGCTTGCTTAGCACATCACATATTGGATTTACATCTAAAAAATTCATAGGTCACGTCACGTTAAACTTCTCATACAGTAACCATTTTTATTTTGTGACAGAGCAAATTAGCTTTATATGCCAAGTGTACACAAACAAGAAGTTCTAAACCGGTTTCGCTTTGTTCTCAATGCACAACCTTTATATTTAAACACATACATTAGGTGGGAAATAAAAATGATATTTTAAAAGAAAATACTACAAAAGAAGAAGCCATGGTTAAATTTGTGGAAAAATATCTAGCTGAAAGACACCACAGCTGTCAGATACAGATTTCTGTAATGACTGGTCTGTAGCTATGTAGCCTCATATGTAGAAAATGCGATGCACTGTTTAGTCTGAAACCAGTTAGGACCACCACTAACTTCTTTACCAGTCTGAGCTATGCCAACTCATCAATTGAATCAGATTACACGGGCCAGCCTTCCCTCCATGCATTCATCAATAATTCTTGGTTCACCACTGTTCTTTCCTTGGACCATTTTTGAAAGATACTGACCACTGCGGAGTGGCAAAAACCCACAAAAGTTGCAGTCTTAGAGATGCTCTGAACCACTTGTATAGCAATCTGTCCATTGTCGAACTTGCTCAAATCCTTTTTTTGGATTTCTTATAACATCAGCTTTAAAGAAGAAGAAAAAAAGCTAATTTGCTGCGTAATACATCTCATCCAGTAACCGTGATCCTACCAGAGACATAATGAGGTACTCACTTATCCTGTCAATGGTCATAATGTTATGCCAGATGAGTGTAAATTGGACCATTGACCAGAATATGCAGAAAATGTAATCACATTTCTTAATGCAGTTTCAGTAATCTGCACCTCACTTCAACCAAACTTCTTAACCCTCACATAACAATCAGCTGTGGGCAGTGGCGGTTCTTGCATAGATGGTGCCCTGGGCGAGCTCCACCTCCAGCCACCCCACAACCAATCACAAAGCAGGAAGTCACCTATATTATGTGCTTTGTGTGCTCCACTTTCTAATGCTGCCCTAGGCAATCGCCTATTTTGCCCAAAATATAAAAAAAAAAACACTGGCTGCGTGGAAACATGCTGAATATTTAATCAGGTTATGTCATAAAGTTTTGCTTCTGCAGTTCTTTTTACAAAACGGTTAAACAAAAAACATCCAATACAGCTTCAGAACTGTTGTTTCTATTTAGTTTTGATAATCTTCATTTAGATTTTTGTCGTTTAATTAGTACGGAAGCCCAGTGTGACACAGATGTGACTATGAACAATAAGCTAAAAATCCATTATTGTGCGGTTAGAGTGGTTTGGTCACAGGTGACCCAGGTCACAGCAGGACAGTTTCTTGGAAACCACAGTTCATGACTTTGTTTCTGGGGACAACAGTCACTGGTCATGGCTAGTAGGTAAAGAGACAGAGAGGGGATTCAGTGCACAATAAGTTGGTCCCAGAAGGCATGTATTTCTGTCTGAGTTGGTATTAATACATTTGGGTGGTGCTCTCCTCGGTGGCTGATACTGCCGCAGCACATGTGCACACCGATAGTGTGAGTGTATTTTTGTGTTCCAGCTTGGGGTACGAGTTGCCACATGGCGGCCTGCCCGACTAAGAGGGGATGTCAGTTGTGACTTTCCAGTAATAACAAGGGCGTGTTGTTTTCTGTGCATATCTCTCACATATGTGTGCGTGTAAGAGAGAGTCGGACAGTTTTATTTCCATCTAAACAGTCACAATGAGAGAACAATGAAGAAAATTTTAAAAATCTGCCGCCACATTTCACAGAAGTCATCCTTTTTTTCTTTTGCTGGCAGATTCTGTGCCTATTTATCCAGGCTGGAGACTGGATGCCCTCCATTGCAACTCATCCAAATATCATTAGGGCTGTGGTGTTGGATCAGAATGTGAGGCACGTATGCAAGGCGTCTGGATGCTCCTCCACTTTCAGACCCTCCGTGGGGCAAAACAATGTCTGCTCTCTCTGTGTCTAAAGGTGGAGACTCAGAGGAAATGCACACAAATAGACTCTGAGAGAGCAGTTTTTTCTCAATCTTCACTGGGTCGCACAAGGAAAGAAAACTATATAAAAACATTGAAATGAAAAATAAACAAAAAAGCATTGGAATGAGGAATCCTTTTGCCCCCATTTTTCATGTTTTTGTGACCACCTTGCTTTTGAGGCAAAGTAAGTGAAGAGAACAGCAAGTATGTTTGTGCGTGTGTGTATAAGGAAGTATTCTCCCTGGAAAATAATGGCTGCAAAGTTGCACTAATGGCTCAACATTTCCTTCACTATTTCCAGTGACCTATATTTATACTTTACATACGCACGCATGTAGCATTCCACAATGCTTATTAGTGTTTTAGGCACTTCAGTTCTGTGGTTTCTGTTGCAGACCTCATTTTGTTATACAGTGCTTTGCTTTAAATTTACACTCCTCAAATTTTTCTGTGTTCCGTCACGCCACAACCACAATCTTCAATGTGTTTTATTGGAATTTTATGAGATTCATCAACACAAAGTAGAGCATAATTGTGAAATGGTGGAAAACTGGTTTCCACATGTTTTGCCCGAATAAACATCTGCAAAGTGTGTCACACATTTGTATTTAGTGCCCTTTACTTTGATACCCTTTATTAAAGCCCTGTGCAACCAACTGCTTGTCACCTCTTTATCTCATGACCAGTAAGGGGTAAAGTTGTGGAGAAGTTTAAAACAGGTCTCATTATAAAACAACATGCCAAGCTCTGAACATCTGACATTCAACCCATGAAAATTAGAGGATTAACCAGGAAAGCAGGCAGGAGACCCATGGTAACTCTAGAGGACCTGCAGAGATCCACAGCTCAGGTGGGAGTATATGTCTTTAGCTTCTAGTTGTGCACTCACACAAATCTGGTCCTTATGAAGAGTATTAAGACAAAAAGCCCAAAGTTTACAAAACTGTTTTCAGTTTGCCACAAGCCATGCAGGAGATACAGCAAACATGTGGAAGAAGGTGCTCTGGTCAGATTAAATTATGAAAAAAAAACAACTTTTGGGCCTACTGGGTGGTTTTATCTGGCAGGTTGAAGAAGAAATGTTAAAATTGATGGAAAGATGGATGGTGCTAAATACCAGACAACCCTGTAAGAAAACCCATTAAGATACTAGGGCAAAGGTTTACCTTCCAGCAAGACAGCAATCCTAACCATACAGCCAGAGCTTCAATGGGATGGTTTGAATCAAAGAACATTCATGAGTTAGAATGGCCTAGCCAAAGTCCAGACCTACATCCAACTGAGAATATGTGGTAAGACTTGAAATTGATGTTCATAGGTGCTCTTTATCCAATCTGACTGAGCTTGAGCTATTCTGCAAAGAAGAATGGGGAAAAGGTTCAATTTCTCGATGTTTAAAGCTAAAAAACATGTTCAAAAAGACTTGCAGCTGTAACTGGACTAAAGAAGGCCAAACAAAATGTTGAGTCAGGAGGGCTCAATAAAAATTCATGCCACACTTTTCAGATTTTTATTAGAAAAACATTTTGAAACCTATGTATCGTTTTCTTTCCACTTCCACAAAGTTATATGATTTTAAGTCAGCAATGCTAAGGTTTTACACAAAGAACGTTTTTATAGAATTGAATAATTTCCCCTCTGCTATACCTCTCATCTGGTATTTTACCTCTATCTATTTTCCTTTCAGATTTTCTGATGAGAATACCACGATGCTAACAAGCAGTACCTCAGCTGGGAGACAGTCATGTGCTAAATCATTTGGTTTGACCTTTTGGTCAGAAATCAAGCTGTTTTCACATCATGCCTTTAAACCGCAATGCAACATAAAGAATTAAAGGTTACGGTTTGAATTTTTTCAGAGAAGCTTGGGAAATCCAGCAGTGGAAGTAAGTGGGACAGGTATTTACCACCTGAACTGTAACAGAGGTAAGATCTTTTGTAAGAACCTAGTTTCAGACTTTAATTGGAGCTTGGAATGAACCAATAAAGAGCACCTTAGATAGGGTTTTCCTGACAAAATAATTGGTGGGTAAAAGGAGGGAAAAATCAGCAAACCTGATCAACATTTCTCTTGAATCCTGCATAAGTATGCTTGAGCTTGTTTTTTATCATTTGGAATGGTTTGAGTCGAACTTTCATAAAATGAAGCGTGACAAAAAAGAATTAAAGGAAGAGTTTTATTTCTGAAGGTTTTCTAAGTTATGCCCATTGCTGCTTACAGTCACTGTGCCAGCTGAACAGAGTTGAAACAGCAGTTAAAGGTATTGATAAAAAGATGACTTGTTGGTGAGTTTTGAATCCAGCACGAGTCTTGCACCACTCTGACGTTTTCACCGATGACAAAACATGTTTTCACCTTTTTTGAACGGAGGTTTCACATACAGCATGTTGCATTCATTTTCTCATACAGTACGTGTCTCAGGCTCAAAAGTGGTTTACTGTAAATTCATCCATACTTACTGTACAGATGTCAACCTTACATTACAAAGCAATCAATCAGCTTACAACTCATTCTGTCTTTGTCATTAGTAGGTGGTATTGAAGTGTTTTTTTTCTTTTTCATTTGAACCACAGAACAATGTTCCCCAACCATGGTACTGAAAGCACACTGACCCACAAGTTTTTGATCTTTTCCTCCTTCATCACTCCTGATTTAAGGTAAGAAATAATTAACAGGTCACTGCAGAACTTGACTGTACTAATACATTTGTTTCTGATCTGCTTAAACCATTTTGAAATGTTCACATGGTGCCTGTTTGTAACTCCAAGCTTCAATATATTGTATAAAGAAAAGGTTGTCATCAGCAAAGTCATAATAGGTCCTGTTTGCCACAGTCTATGTTGGGTGCACATCAGACATGTGGAATTCAATTCAAAAATACTTTATTAATCCCAAAGGGAAATTAAATGTTGTTGTAGCCCATATTATGAAGGTTTCCTCAAAGAGCTGTTGTAGATGCTGATGGCTGTGGGCAGGAAGGATCTCCTGTAGCGCTCCGTCTTACAGCAGATCTGAAGAAGCCTCTGACTGAAGACACTCTGTTGTTGTAGGACAGTCTCATGAAGAGGATGCTCAGGGTTCTCCATAATGTTCTTCATTTTATGAAGAATCTGTCTTTCCACAATGATCTCCAGAGGTTCCAGAGGAGTCCCCAGAACAGAGCCAGCCTTTTGAGCCTTTTGAATGAGTATGGGGTAAGAACGCTGTCAAAAACAATGTGTATGTAAAGACGGAAATGTGTGCATATTAGTCAATAGTTGTGCATAAGTAAAATCCAAAAGAGGTATTGTATATTTTCTCTATAAGAATACAAAATAAAATGTTACCACTTCAAGAAATTACAAACACAAAGTTTGGATGACAGAAAAAAGGTAATGGGAGATAATTCAGTCTAAAAGGAATATTAGGAACAGAGGGGAGATAGAGGAGGAAAACAAGAGTATTTTAAATAAAGGATTGTTCTTATTTATCTGAAATACAAAATTAAAACATAGAATATAGTGGGTGGAGTTATACAATGATGTACAGTAGGTGGCGGTGTGAATTTGTTGCGTACCGCCAGCAGAAGAAGAAGAAGCAGCAGGACATTGAATCCTGTCTGTGCAGCAAGTTCAGTTATGAAATTTCCTCCCTACTAAATATTCCATAGTGAGCTGTTATTGGTATTCTAACAATGTTGAAGCGATTGGGAGCAACAACAACGTAGCAATGAAGCAGTAGGGTGTGTAAAATCACAGAGCAGAGTCAACAGATGATAAGGTCCATAAAATACATGGATAAGCAATACTGATGTGGAGGAACTGCACAAAGCTCTGACCTCCACCTGATAAAAACGCCTCTGGGATGGACCAGAGCGGAAAATTGAGCCAGACCTTTTCTTCCAACATCAATGTTTGACCTTGCAAATGTGATCCTGGAAGAATGAACACACTCCTAGATCCAGTGGAAAGCCTTTACAGACGAGTTGGAGCTGCATAGGCTGGGCTGACATCATTTTAAACCCTACGGATTAATAACTAGAGGTCACTCAAGTTCATATGTGTGTGAAGGCAGACCAGCAAATACTTTTGGCATTATGTGCATTTTGTTTGCAACACAATATGAACCAGTTCAAAGAGTATGAATAGTTTTGTACTTGATAGCAAGAGAATCTTTCTCATTTTCTCACAGGTTTGCCATAGAGTATCAACATCTACTAAATGAAACAATGATAAAATGTAAAAGGTCCTCCCTGGTCTCCTGAGTCTTTCTGCTTAGCAGCACCATGTGAGCAGGATTTTGGTTTGTCACCAGATCCCCACAGAACTAATGGGGGTATAGTATCAGTCCAGCTTTGACTTTTACAATTAATTATCAGAGGCTAGCATGCTAACATAATACATTTGTACAATTAATGTGATATATTAATTTGGTTTCTGAAACATCTGCATGTAAAAAAGTGTATATGTATATAGGGACTGTATGTTTGGGAGACACTTGGGTGACAAACAAATCACTTTTACACAATAAGATGGGTTCTAACAGAAATCAGTCTGTTATTGTGACAAAAAATCGGGGACGTTTAATACACATTACTGAGGTATGAGTAGTAGGAGAGGAGACTCAGTTAAATGCATTGCATATTGAAAGCCTATACCACTGCAGAAAAAAGGTAGCTACCTGACTACTGCTCATGATGTGGGAGTGCAATACGAAGATGATCTCAAATGTCACTGTGTGGCGTTCCAGCTGAATGTCTCTGTGGTTTCCTGAACACTTAACATCTCAGCGTTGGCTAAGATCACACACAGACACACACAGGCGAACACAGAGGCACACAAAAAAACTCTGCTGGAAGACAAGCCACACGTCAAATGAGAGGGTTTGTGAACTCACCAGAAGTTTCTCAATAAACTATACCACTAGATGTGTGTGTGTGTGTGTGTTTGTGTGTGTGTGTGTGTGTGCTTTCTGCTGTGGCTAGTCAATCCAGGTCACTTTTTGGTTCATGTGCTGAAATGGTTTTATTTAGGGTGGTATAATTTACTGTTAAATCTGTACAAGCTTTACTTGCATTAACACTTAGTGTATTTGGTCTTTAGGTTTATGCTATTTTGTTTGAATACAGATCAGCCTATGAAATAGTACAGACTGAAATGAGAAGGTAGGTTTTGTCGTTCCTCAGAGGCATTTTGCTCTTTCATATTGTATTTTTTAAAATACCATAAAGATATTCAGGAACAAGACTCTCATGAGGTTCTCTTGTTTTGTGTTTTGGTTGAGAAAATCTTCTGTTTTACACAAATATTCCACCTTCCAGGACCTTCAGCAGATAAGGGGTAACTTAATCAACCAATATTTTAGTTACACCAGTGACAATCAAAACCATTTTTGCTCCCATTGCCCATATCGCTACAGCCCAACTCTGTGCTTCCCAGTAGGAATTCCCTGTAATTACAGGTTTAAGTGTGTTTTATTTGTATTAAAAAAATAATCAAGTAATCTTTGTTTGTATGGTTTTACTTGTGGACATGAAAGGATATTGCGTCATCTGTCACATGAATAATATTGCATCTAAGCTTACTTATGTCTTCTACTATATACATTCATACTCAACATTATACTGTGTAAGGTGTGATATGCTGATAGTGAGCCAATGATGAACATTAGTGAGGTAAGGAGCTGTTTGGCTTGAAGCTGTGGGTTCTCACCTCTGCAGCGGGGCATTTTCTCAGTAAAAACCACAGAGTTTCTGATCACAGCTGGAAGCAGGGGGACACCTGTCACCCTCCTTATCAGCGCTGTGGTCACCCTGCCCTATATACAGAGACAGACAGAAAAACAAATGTAACCTTGTAGAGGTCTGGGTACGAAAGCAATGTTGCAAGCTAATGTTGGGGAATTCACTAAAAAGTGTCAACACTAAGCCAGTCAGCATTCTTACACTTAAAATGTCACTTTATTAAGTACACCTGTCGCAATGCTTTTTCACACAAATAGCAAATCAACCAATCAGATTATACTGACTCCTTGTAACTAGACGTTATGAAGACAAGTTGCTTAATCAGAATGGGAAAGAAAGGGGATTAAAATGACTTTGAACATGGTAAGTGTTGCCAGAAATTGGTATTTTTGCAAACAACCATCTCTCAGGTTTACTGAAAATTGTCAGAAAAAAGTAAAAAAAATTGCAGTGAACAGCAGTTCTAGAGATGAAAATGTCTTGTTGGGGTCAGTGTTCAGAGGAGAATGAGCAAACGTGTTCATGATGGCCAAGATAACTGAGAATCTGGGACAAGACATGAAACCGAATGTTCCAAGATGATCTTAATCCAATTTCACATGAGCTTTTGTGCAAAGAAAATGGGTAAAAATTCTAGATGTGCGCAGCTGTAATAGTAGTAAAAAGGTGGCTCTAGAATGTATTGAATCATAGGGGTAAAGTAAGTACGCAACCCACACTTTTCAGATTTCTATTTGTAAAAAAAAGGGGAAGGGATCACATAAAATCCAAATAAAATGTGTTCAATGTGTGTTTGTCAGGTGATAAAATGTGAATTTGTTTCAATACATTAGCAGTGCACTGCATTCCTATTGAAATATGGAGCGAATTTTCTACTGGTTAGAAAAATCCTCTTGGGGCAGTGTGGAGTCTACAAAGCAGTCACCCAGGGTTTGTATACTAGCCTTGAGACCCTTGTAACATGTCTTCCCCTTTCTCTCTCTGCCTGTTTCCTGTCTAATTGTTGTAAACAAAGGTCCCTAGTACCACAAATATTTTTTATTAAATAATCTTCAATTCCATTACTTTATTTAGGGATTATATAAATTCTCCGGCTACATGCACAAGCTTTGCAACAAGAATGCATTTGCAGCAACTCGAGTATTACAAGAGGCTGTACTACAGGTGGCCTGAGTGTGTCTGACTGTGTTTGTGTATGTGTGTGTATTGTGGTAACGGGGGGAGCTGCATTTCCGTCGGCACACAGGTGCATTGTGACATGTAGCCGCTGCACAGCCTTGATCTCAAGTACACACAGACACACACCAACAAAACACTTTTAGATGCTGCGATAGGTGTCATCTCCAACCACGACGACAAAGTATGTTTCAGAGAGGGGTGGATGTGTGTGTGTGAGGGGGGGGTTGTTTCACAAGAAACCTCTCAAACTCTCTAAGCAAAGTATGAGCTTGGGATCCAGGTGTGCATTGACTGTAGGTTCCAAATTGTTTGGAACGACACAAAGAACAAGAGAATTAAACTGAGCCTTATCTCGAGACATGATTATGTGTGAATATTTTGTACCTACAGTACAACTGTGAGGCTTTTTGGGTGCAACTCGCAATGTCTGTGGTTTCTATTTGACATTGCTTTTTATTTAATATTATAATTATTTTCTTCCACTGTGTGTAGGAAAAGCAAAACATGTAGCTTGTCTGTTGAAAACATGGGAGTGCCACAACAAATCAAATGCAGATGCTTTTAAACATAAAAATACAGAACAACAACACAAATGCACGGAAATCTGGGCCACATCCGCAATTAAATGGATGGCTCATAAGAGGCCGAAATTTAGAGGGACGAGTGCAGAACAAATGAACAGATCAATGTCAAGTTGGAATCCAGAGATGGAGTTTAACTGATTGATTTCATATATTTTCCACCACCTCCTCCCACATATACGCACAAACAGACACATGGAGGGAGGGCTCTCGGCCTTGCAGTGGGTTTGTTCATTCAAACTCTCCGAGCCGTTTCATTACAGAGAGCCCACTTTAATGGGAGGCACGCCGACACAACTGCGGATCAGTTCTGCAACAGCTGAGCAAAACATCTGCTGAGCTTCCAGACCCTGCCAGAAAGCTCTGGAGTTGATTAAGGTCAATGTTTGACTCAAACCGATAAATCTGTTGATTTCAGAGAAGTCCACCCTCTCCACATGCAGTTGAACTCTATATTTCTTCTTTTTCTTCCTCTATTTTTCTTTATGTTTTCTGTGGCTGGACCTCGCCCCTTTTCTGTGAATCAATTGCCCCCGCCGCCCTTCTTGGCCCCCCTCTATACAGCTGTTCCTCTGCCTCATGTTGCACATTCTTACATTCTGGCTGTCAAGGACCCATTGCACTCCTTCCTGCTGTGTGCATATTAAAGAGAAAGAGACAATCTTACAATCTGAAGACCTGAAAGACAGAGTACAGCTGCATGTAGTGGAGCCAGCTCATACACACAAACACACACACAGTCTCCCAGCTGTTTGTCTCTCAGCAATCGCTGCAGACCTGGTTCGTCCTGTCCCTTCCAGTGCTCTTTCCCCCTGGGTCCCATATGCACCTTCCTACTCCTGCTATTTTTAGCTCTGGAGGCCAAGAAGAGTCAGGGGCCCCTTCACGGCCTAATCATGGCATCCGTAACACAACCGCTGCCTTCATATTTTCAGTACCAGACCTCTGCCTCCTTTGTTTGCCATTCTTTCAACTTCCCCTTGCTGTCTCCTCCTCATCTCTTAGCCACAGGCTCAGGTAATATACTTGGGAATGCTAAACAAAGGAAAAGCACAACACAAAAACAGGCACCGACACCCGACAAACCACAAAGCAATTAGCCAGTGTTTGGTCTGGCTGGAACAACCATGACCTTTCAGGAAACTCCCCCTTCCTGTGTGAGACGGGTCAGCCCGCCGCTCAGGCTGGCTAAAAGCTGAGAAGCACGGCGGCCAGCATTCTCAGACATATCTGAGTGCGTTTGACACGGTTGGTGGATGTGTTTCTTTCAAAGGGTCATCGGAGCCTGAGATATCAGAGCAGCAGCAGTGTTGTTTGTTGTATTGAAACTCAGGCCTCTGTTCCCCGCAATAATGTTTTGAAAAGTGCCACTGACTGCTATTCTTTTATCTTTTTCAGGAAAAATCTGAAAAGTTTTGAAACTTCTAAGAAAAAAAACAATGAAATAGAACAAATGTTATGTAACGTTAATCACTGATATGAACAGTTTAGAGCATAAATGAAAATAAAAAACACATTGGGATTTTTTTAACAGCAATTTGTTGAAACCAGATTTTTAAATCCATAGTATTTAATGATAACATACAATTCTTCACTGATTAACATTAAATCCCGCCGCTGTTTTAGGTCATTTACAGTTAATACATTTATTTATATTCACTAAATGACAGAAATTGCGAGATTTACATTTTTCAGAGCTTTTTTTGTGGCACTAGTGGACTTTGTTTTTAAAATTTTTTCCAACAGTAAGCTGACAAGAAAGGGGTGGAGAGAGGGGGAAAATGTGCAACAAAGGTTGCATGAACCAGGAGTCGAACCTGTGACACCTGTGTCAAGGACTGAGGCCTCTGAATATGGGTCACACGTTTTACCCCTACACCACCACTACCCCTTTTCAGGACTTTTTAAAACTATCTTTAAATTCAGAAGTTTGCATACGCAAAGATTTAAGCTTGTGATTTGAGTTAAATGAAGGCACTTTTGTGGATGAGTTTTGAGACAACACCTCAAACGCAGTTTTCTTGTGGGGCATTACAGAAAAATAAAATAAATCACATTAAAGGCATCAGGAGGAGAAGCGTGAACTTACACAATTCTGGTCCATCTTTGGATACACCTTTCAAATGCCTGAAGATGTCACATCCATCTGTATATACACCACATGAAGGTCCAGCCACCATACTGTTCAGGAAGGAGACATGTTCGGTATCTCAGAGATTAACATGTTTCAGTGCAAAATGTGTAACAAAGGCTGATAAAATGGAAAATAACCTGCGAAGGTGCTGACTGAAGCTGGTAAGAGAGTGTGAAGATTCCTGTACCAACATGAGGTGAAAGCCCATTCAGTAAGGAAGAAGCCATAACTCAAAATGCAACATAAAAGCCAGATTACAGTTTGCAAATGCGCTCATGGAAAAAGATTCATGAAGAGTCATGTTCTGTGGTCTGAATAGACATGTTTACCGTTCATTTAAACAATGAATGAGTCACCTCCATTTAATTCAATTCTGTTTATTCCTATACCGCCAATTCACAACTATCTTCTCTTCTCACTTTACAAAATAAATTCAGTCCTATCATCCAGATGGATTCAAAGCAAATTGCAATGTCATCTTAGTCATCAAACACTGTGTTTAAGTTTAGTTTATTATTTAAATTGGTGAAATTATTTTCTATATAAGGAAACCCAGCTGACTGGACTGAGTTACTGACTTGCAGCATTCACTCCTCCTGGATGAGCATGTAGCAAAAGTAGACAGTTGCTTGTGTCAAGCCATTGACTTTGCAGCAATGCCTCACACTGATGATGCATGCATCCCCTTTAACTGGAAAACACTTCTAGCAGAACCTGCCTCAGGGTGGCCATCTGCCATGACTGATGGGCTTTGAGAGCACAGCGTACACAGAAAAAAGAAACATTGATGGTGCCGTGGACGGCCACCTTGGTACATTTTACGCTCTCTCGTGCTCTATGTGTTTTTCTGTCATTGTTGAGTACCTTGCAAAAAAAAAAAAACTCCTCTAAAGTTTATATATTTATATTTAATGTCTGTACACTGCGAGCGTGTGAAACCGAAGTAAAAGTCCTTGTTTGTTCACAGAAACTTGGCCAATAAAACTGATTCTGCAAGTGACCATGGTTACATTTGGAGGAAAAAGAGGCTATTTTGCAAGTCTGAGAACACCATCCCAACTGTAAGGTACGGGGGTGGAAGAATCATGTTGAGGGGGTCTTATGCTGCAGGAAGGACTGGTGAAATAGATAGGATCATTTGAAAAGAACATTATGTGGATATATTGAAACAACACCTCATCAGTCAGGAATAAAAACAAAATTAGGTGTATATTGGTCATCCAAATGAACTACGAGGACATATCAGTTTTTTACCATTGATACTGTATAAAAACTTGGCATTGGCTTATATCTATTCAGAATCAGAATCAGCTTTATTGCCAAGTTCGTACTTACAAACAAGGAATTTGACTCCGGTACACTTTGCTCTTTTGTTCTGTTTTTGCATTACAGAATATACAAATTTACAATGTACAATATACAATTCGCTTATTAAAATGAAGTTGTGGAGAAAACAAAGGCTCTTTGCCTTTGAAATTCAGATTGTCAGTGCTGTAATAAAAAAACAATACCATCTAAACTTCAAAAGACCATAACAAAAAGAAATTAATCTGATGCCAATGCAATTACATAGAGTTTTTTGGGATAAGTGATTTCCCATAAATTCCTTGAAAGAGTAGATAAAGGGAAAACGGATAAAAGTTGGTCATTCCCAAGCTGATAATTTATGTCCATTATATTTTCCTTTTTTTTTTGGTCTGTGCCCACTGCTCTGGCAGATAAAGGTACTCTTCTTCCCTCCTGCCTCCTCCTCACTCTGATATTCAGAAACCTCTAGCAGCCTCTTCACCTCGTGTTTCCAAACGATGCAGATCCTATTGTATTCCTCAAGGACTCCTAACTCTTATCAGCCGTGACGTCTTTTTTTCTTTTATCTGTTCTTCCTCTGCAGTTGCATAAAGTTACAAGTTCTCTATTTGTATCAAGAACCTGACTTTCACACATCATACCGGATAGTGTGAAAGTTATTTAGAAAATGTGATTATTTCTCATATTTAAATTAAAACACCTAAGAACTTAAGCTGAAATATGTTTTATGTCCTCAATAGAGGCCAAAAAAGAATAGGTTTAAATGACCTATTGCTTTTTTCTTTCTATTTTTGGGGGTTTTGCACAAATTTTACATAGTTCTACACATTCTCTTCAAAGTTTGTTTGAGATGAAAGTGAGACCAAGGAGAACCAGCCTCAGGGTGTCTCACAGACAAAGGGTCATAACCCAAAAACACAAGTACCCTTTGGTCAGTGTGTTTCCCAAAGAATAGAGTTACAATTGAAACAGAAGGCTAATCCATAGCTGCTAGCGGTAGTCCAGACCACACAAGAGTTAAGATTAGAGGAGTTGTCATTCCTTTTAGCTGCATTTCTCTTGCACTACCAGCAAAAACCATGAAAAGTGGACTCCCTAAAGTCAGCGTAGATTAATTTAGTCCAATGGGATTGATGTGTGCTGGCTTTGCTGCAGCCTGGCATCTGCTACTGAGTTGTTCTATTTGTGGGATTGTTATGTCTATAGAAAGGTGAGTTAGAAAGATTGAGTAAAATAAAAAACGACACTGGTCAACAGAAAAAAGAAACAAGTCAAGAATTTGTGGCAGAATGTATTTTAAAAATATTCCAAAATATGAATATGTGTCAAACCATATAATAACCATATTGCATCTCTCACTTCAGAATACATCTCTCAGATTAACATTATTAAAGAGAATGAAGTGCTTTGGAAAAGCTTTTCCCCTTTTACTGATTTAGTCTTCTTTTTTAATGTTTTTGTCAGACCTGCATGTTTGAGAAAAAACATTATGACAAAACAAAGACAACCCAAGTTACTACGAAATGCAGTTTTCAAATTATGATTTCATTTATTAGGGCCCTATATGAAAAAGTAATTGCCCCCTGTGGGAAATCATTAAATAACTGAGAGTAAAATCATTTTTGGTTTATTTTCACTAGCCACACCCAGGCTTGATTAGTGCCAGACCTTTGGAATAAATCAATCACTTAAACAGTACCTAGAGGACAACATGAAGTAGGCTAAAGGATGTCAAAAGCAACACATAGAGCCCTTGTCCAAAGAACTTCAGAAACAGGTACGAAACCAGGTAAGACATTTACTAGTCTGAAGAGTGTTGCAAAGCCATTTCTAAGGCTTTGGGATTACAATAAACCCCACTGAGAATCATAATCCACAAATGGAGAAAAAATAAGGCAATAAGCCAGCCTACTAAAATAATTGCAAGAGCACATCCACATTTCATCCAGGTGGTCGCTTGCCTTCATTAAGGTCAGTGTTCATGATTAAACAATAGGCAAGAGGCTGGTTGAAAATGGCTTCTATGAGAAAATTGTAAAGCAAAAACCCCTGCTGACCAAACAGAATACAAAGGTCCGTATCACATTTCCCAGAAAACATTTCAATGATCCCCAAGAATTTTGAGAAAATATTCTGTTGGCTGACAAGAAAAAAGTGGAAGGTGTGCTTCCTATTACATCTGCTGTAAAACTATCACAGCATTTCAGAAAAGGAATACCATTCCGACAGTAAAACGGGATAGTGTGATTATCTGGAGTTGTTTTGCTTCTTTGGGATCTCGACGACTTTTTGTAACTGATGAAACTATGAATTCAGCTCTCCACCAGAAAAACCTGAAGAAGAATGTAAGGTCATCCATGTATGGCCTAAAGCTCAAGCACACTTGGGTTATAAGGCAGGAGATCGATCCCTAACACATCAGCAAGTCCACCAATAAATGACTCTAAAAACAAACTAAGGTTTTGGATTGGCTTAGTCTAAGTTTCTAATTAAATCTGATTGAGATGCTATGACATGACCCCAAACAGGCTGATCATGCTTGAAAACCCTGTAATATGGCTGAATTAATACAAATTTGCAAATAGGAGCAGAACAACATTTTGCCACAGGGATGTAAAAGTCTCATTGCCAGTTATCACAAACATTTGATGGCAATTGTCACCACCAAGGGTGACACAAATTGTTTAGTTTTAATAACTTTTCACATAGGGCAGGTTGGTTTGAATAGCTTGTTTCCCTTAGTCAATGAAAGCCTCATTTTAAAACAGCATTTTGTATTTACTCGGGCAATCTTTGTCCAATCTGGCAGATTCAAGTGTGGCAAAAAAGCAAAAACAGAAGAAATCTGTAAATGGGAAACACTTTGTCTTGGCACTCTATATACAGACAAATCATATGCATATTTCAAACATGTTGTTTAAACAGATTACATGTCTATATGGCATGTAGTCTGACTATATTTATCCAGGCAATGGTTGAAACCCAATTCTGTCTCGTTTCTGATGTTGCACATTTATATGAATAAATAGGGCATTCCCCTAAGGTCTCAGTGATGACTAATCTGACAAAATTGCACATTTCCTTTTCAGCTTATGTTATTTCAGAGCTGCAGCCTATTGCAGCAGTCAATGGATATTAGGCAGAGGACATTCTGGACAGGCTGCATATTTGCAAGGCCTATACAGAAACATATTTATTCAAACGCTGGATGTCCATTTTTAAGGCTATTTCGGGTAATTCCAATGATAATTGTATCTGTGTTCTCAGCCGGACCACGTCCATATTGCTAGGGGAAGTTACGTTAGCAGAGGCTGCTGGATGTGGACTTTGCAATAGATTGCCTCTTGTGTAATAGCATGGACAATAATATTTTCATATGAAATCATCATTCTAAGAATTCACAAAAACTGATCAGGTGGAGTGATAACACCGGCCACATCATCCAGAATAATGTTGCACATTAACTTACTCAGCTTAGAAAACCTTAAGAAACGTAGCACCTGGAAATTCTGAGTTTATACAATAATGTGTAATTTCACAGATTTTCATCCAAAATACCAACATTTAAAGCTCATGTGCTGTGTTCAAAATAATATCATCTTCCTAATTTAGAATCTGTGTTTCATGGCAAAAACATAAATAAATTTTCTATATAATTATAGATAAATTCAGGCAATAAGAAGTTAGCAATAGTCTCCCAATAATACATTTTCAGTCTGAGTTATTTGGGCAAAAACAGCCAAAACAAGGGTACACAGTTGACTGGCTGTCAGCATTCCACTATATATATATATATGCAACATATATATATATATATATATATATATATATATATATATATATGCACATATATATATATATATATATATATATATATATATATAAACACACACACACACAATACAAAACATCAAAACATATTTACTAGACATGAAAGGACTTGGTGGTTCACTAAACCCACTTAATTTCTTCACATTTAGAACCCCCATAAAAAAACGTTTTAGTTATGCCAACATACATGGCAAGTTAAAAAGTCTATTTAAATGACACAAATTTAACGTTGCTTAGATGGAAGGCAACATCATGTTTTCTGTCTTTTCAATAAAATTTTGCTTGGGGGTAGAGACAATAAAAAAAAACATTCAGGCTCACCAAACCTCTAATTGGCTTAAGTTGCATGAAGAACTTGAAGAAATCCCTTTTTTTTAGGGAGAACATGTGAGGTCCAAACAGAAAGGCATTGATCGTTCTGTCCTCAAATTAAAAATCAAAGTCCTACATAAGGAACCTGTCTTTCTGACATGTTTTTGTAAAGATCACATTAAAACTCTATCAGGTTAAACTTTGTGACACTGTGCAACCGTTTTCTCCTTAATAGCTAGCTTCCTGACTTTTACTCAAGCAGAAATGTAATTGTTGGGGCTGTCTCGTGTAAGTAATCAAACTGAATGCTCCATTTGTGTGCTTATACAGAACTAACAGCACCATGTGATTTCTTTTTTTTTCAAACCAAGACTTACAGGGCCTTGGGAAGGTATTCACTGCCCTTGAACATTTACCCATTTTGCAATGCTGCAATAACAAAGTTCAACAACTTTTATTGGGATTTTGTGTGAAAAGCTAAAACAATGTAGTGCATAACTGTGAAATAGAAGGTAAATGAGCTATGATTATTTTTTTTACAAATAAAAATATGACAACAATGACTGGCAATTGTGTCCAGCCTCACTGAGTCAATACTTTGTAGAACCAGTTGCCACAATTAGAGCTGCAAACATTTGGGGGCATATTTTTACCCACTTTGCATAAATAGAGACTGAAATCTTTCTCCTTCTTGTCTAAAAAGCGTAATTCTCAGATTTAATTGAAAGTGTCTGTGAACATCTAATATTTAAGTCTTGGATTTAGGTCTGTACTTTGACAAGGCCATTCTAACATGAATATTCCCTGATGTAAACCATTCCATTTCAGTTTTTTTTCCACATTTTTAAGAAATTGCAGCTTCATCTGAGCAAAACACCTTCTTCCACGTTTCCATCAAGGTTTGTAGAACTTTCTTTAAGTCTTTCTTTCAAGAATAGCTCTGCTCTTACCACTAATGATCTTGCATGATTAATAGTATTCTCAAAATGGAGGTGTAGCTCCTCCTGCTCTTACCATGAACTTCTTGGCTGCTTCTCTGATTAATACTTGACCAAACTTTCAGATAGGTATATGGCCACGTCTTGGGAGGTTTGCGTTGTGCTGCAATCTTTCCAATAAACAGTGCTTCATGAAATGTTCTATGCTTTGGATGTTGTTTTATAAAGATTTTCAAAATGCTCTGCCACACTAACCCAGTTCTGTCAGTGTGTTCCTTGGTCTTCATAAACCTTCGAGGCCTTCGCACAACAGCTGTAATTATACTGAGAATAAATTACATATAGGTGAAGTCAATTTACTAATTACAGGATTTCTGAAAGCAATTAACTAAACTGGATTTTATCTAGGGGTTTTCAAGTAAAGATGTTATATTTTTCTGATTTTTCGTTATAAAAAACACTGCTGAAAGCAATTCAACCTTTTCCTTTAACATCACAAATATGCGATAGTTTGTATTGGTCTATCACATTAAATCTGAACAAAATACATTGAAGTTTGTGGTTGCAATGTGACAAAATGTGAAAAGCTCAAGCTGTATTAATACTTTTGCTAGGCACATTAAGACATATGGTTTTCTGGTTTGATAACCAAAAATAACTACTAAAAATGGGATGTCTTTATGTTTAGAAAATCTCTTGATAGAGTAAGAGTAACAATAAATATGAAGAAAAGTACATTTAAGTCGTCAGTAAATGCGATCTGTTTGGTTGACTGTACAGAGAAGCTGAAAATACTGACAATGCACAAAAAAGACATCTAACTTTAACCATTTGATCACCCTGAAAGCACAAAACTTATAAAAATCTTAAAGTGTCAAATTAATAAGACACATCAATTAAAAATCATTGAACTTCTGTATCGTAATATCTGTAATCACTATATCCCATAAATTGGCAGAAGTACTAAAATTTAAATACTTAATCAAATCGTTTTTTATCTTTGAGCATTTTTTTCATCGCCATCTTCTGTACTTTGTTCATCCTGAAACAACACTTCCTGCAATTGTCTTTCAGACAGAAGTGGCTACACAATCAGTCGCGCACTCTTTCTGTACTGCATGCACACACACACACTCACAACAGCCCAGTAACCCCCCACACACACTCTCTCCCCTACACAGAGCTTACAGCGCAAGGGCAGCACCGGCTGAAAGTTTGGGGGATGATAGGGCAGAGTGTTCTGCGTGAAGGAGAAAATTAAGGGGATGTGATTAAACGTGTGTGTGTTTGAAAGAGAGAGAGAGAAAGAGAGAGAGAGAGAGAGAGAGAGAAAACATGAGAGCAAACGAGTTGAGAGGAAGTGCAAGACACTGAAAAGTCTCAGAGTGCTCGTAGTGTCAAGCAGTTTGTCTCTGTGACTCCTTTTGTCAGTGCACGGCCGGGCTCCAGCTCTGCAGCACCACTCCCCTGTCAAAGCAGAGATATCTTCTCTCCAAGCATAGACCAGGACGTCCTGCTGCTGCCTCTCTGACTGACTGGACTGCTGTAGGACAACGGAGGGATCTCTCCCTAAACCGGTAAGATTTAGATTTCAATTTTCAGTTAGGTGCACGGTGTAAAAGCCGTAGGCGGGTTAGAGAAGGTAGTGTATTTTGTGGAGCTTTCACAAATGTGGACGGTTTTCTTCGGATTTTATATTCCTGGTAAGATTGTTGTTTTAAGGCTCATCTTCACTCATGCTCCTGGAAAGCAGGCAGCTTTGGTTCTGTTCATCTTGGAGAAGCTCTGGTTTATTCTGGACTCAGTTTTGCGGCTAATGCAAATGCCATAAAAATTATACAGATATGCTAAGAGGGGAAAGAAAGAAAAAAAAGCAAAGATTGGGATGAGTAATTGACATAAATCTATTTTTTCTGGTTTCATTTCTTTGGGTTTTGTAAGTGTTGTTTCCCAGGATGGGTAAAAGCAGAAAACTGGAAGCAGAAACACCCACCCTGGAGAGCAAGTATGTCCACAAAAAGTATTAAGAGAGGCAGGAAAAAGAAGAAACAAACCTCAGTCTACTACGATAAGAGATTAGATAAGGAGTAGGGTAGAAATGAAATGAAGGAATGAAAGTAGTTGTGTTGAGAGTGAGAGTTAATTAAGTCGCTTTCCTGTCGAGAGCCTTTAAAATAGTGTTTAAATGCAGCACACATTGACACTGCTTCTATACATGCAATACAACTTTCTCACAGATGCATCATTTTAAAAGAAGGCCACAAATCAGACTTTTGTTCTGCGTCCATTACAAAATAGGACTAGAAATAATAATAGCATATATTATTTTGTTTGGCAAGTGTTTCCACAGATTTTGAAAGTCATAAAAAATATTGTTTTCTGTGGTCATACATTTTCTGTTTTTATAGGGGTTGGATGAAACAAAACATTTACAGATTTTATCCTTGGCACTCTGGTCATTTTAGATGGAAATGCAAGTACAATGCAATAGTTGCAGTGCTATGGAAAATATATTTAAAGTTTTAATCATTTTTCAGGGCATTGAGGAAAAATCACGATCAGTCTGGGCAGGCAAACTGAATGAAAAACATTATAACCTTGAGTGTTTTGTATTTGTGTCATTAACATAACTCATCAGACCTCAGGTTTGTTTGATTGGTAAGGACTGTAATTCAGAGAGCCCTTTGAAACAGTAACTTGTCCTTTCTGTCAGACCATATTTCCATATATGCACATACAGACAACTGAAAATATTCAACGTTTCTATTCAACTGTAAAAATATCTGAACTGCAGAGCCTGGCTAAAATATTCACAACCCTTGACCTTTTTCAGAATCTGTCATGTTTTAACAGCAAATTTCTATGTATTCCATTGGGATTTTATGTGACAGACCAACATAAAGTTCCACATAATTGTGAAGCACAAGGAAGATTATTTGCAATAATAAACTCTAAAAAGTGTGGCGTCCATTTCTATTCAACCCCCTTGAGTCAACAATCTGTAGAACCACCATTCACTGCAGGATTGCCCCCTATTTAATTAGCTACTCTGTCCCTGCTGAAGAAAAGTGGTTCCACACCATGTTGCTGCCCCCACCATGTTTTATAGCAGGGATAGTGTGTTCAAGGTATCTTGCATGTTGGGTTTTTGGGCCAAAATTTCTCTATCATCTGTCTAGAAAACTTTCTTCCAGATGTTTTCTTTACTCCTACTAGGCTTTTCACTAATTGTAAACAGTAAATCTTGCAACACAAGTTTTATTCTTACAACTATTCCATGAATGCATGATCTGTGAAAGGCATGACTTTTTGCTGCCGTATTGACACATTCTGCCACCTGAGCTGCAGATTTCTGCAGCTCCTCCAGAGTTATCATGAACCTCTGCTGCTTCTCTGACTAATGATCTCTTTGGTGACCTTTGAGTTTAGGTGACTATTTTTGGATGATGTGTTGAATATTGCTTGTTACCCCTGACCCTGTGTCCTTTGGTGTTTATGATGCTGTTTGTTCACTAGAATGACTGTAAATTACACACAGGTGGACTCACTTTACCAGTAATGGGACTCCTAAAGGTAATTGGTTGTGCGGTTGTACTAGATTTTATTTAGGGGTATTAGGGGATACAAGAGGATAAAAGACGCTGAATACAAAGGCACACCACAATTTTAAGGTTTTATTTTCTGTTTCATTCTTTTACCAACTTACTTACTTTCCAATTTATTAACAATTTGTCCTTATAATATACTATAACTGGTCAAGGTAAAGTAACTCGGCCCACCCGTCATTATGTCTGCCTTTAGTCTGGTCAAGACTGCAAATGTCAGGAAAGACTGCAAACTCAAGTAAAGTAACAAAAGGACATTTTACAAGGATGCAATGTGTAACTCATTGGTTTCAATAAATTAAATACCATTAGGATATTGACATTTTTTAAAGTAAGTAAATTTAAGTAGCAGCAGCCCTCGTAGCAAGACATTCGATTTCTTTTACATTTCTCCTCAGTTTAGCTTTCACATCAACCCTTTGTGGATATGGGGGTTTTAAAAAATGTGTCATTTTTCCTTTTGTTGTTAACGAATTGATATTTAACACTATATTATGGGATTCTTGAAATGAATGCTAATTTTACAGCAGCTACACTGTTGAGTCTTGAACCTCTGATGTATTAAATACCACATCTTAAACCTTTCATATCTGCACACATTGTTCAGTGCTCATGTGTCTCGTGCTTTTTCCACCCGTGCTGCCACTGGAGTGTGAAGGCGTCGTAAAGCAACAGTCTGCAGCATCGGAGTCACTTTCCAGAGAAACCAGGCGGGTGCCTTAAGCACCATCACTCCTCTTTGTGGTTACTCTTCACTTTACTGCTGGGAGCAGAAAGGCTAAAGAGGTCTCCCGCCCCTGTGCACAACCTCCAGCACCTTCTAGGTGTTTTTTTTTAACCATACAAAGTTCTGGTGATGAAAGAAAGAAAACAATTTTTATTATGCATATGCAAGGCATGGAATTAAGCTTTCAGTTTTTATTTTTCTCTTTGCCATATTTTCTATCCTACCTTGTAAAATAAAGCCCACTGTTATGGTTTGCTCAATTTCATCTGAGCTTTGATGAAAGTAACCTGGTAAATTTGCCCAGCGATCAAATCTCTGATAGGGTTAGGGTTAGCATAATCTGCTGTGAACGAGTGTATCTAATATATGAGCCTGGGACGTAGACAGACTATGCAATTAATGGCTCCCAATAACTTGATCACGTTAGCTGTAGCTTCTTAATAATAAATAAAGATCTCCCTCAAACTGGACTCTGTATTAAACTGTAGGTAAATTAACAACAACGTAAACTTCACTTACCACCGACAATTTATCCTATCACAGTTAACCTAACCGAAGACACCTTAAATGACATTCTTTCAAAACTTTGAAAGTATCAAGTTTAAGTTTATTTCAGCATTCTTTACTTTAAAAACTGCAATGCTTACTTAGATATATATATATATATATACACATACATTATTTAACTCAACGCTTGGAAAAATGGCTTGTGAAAATCTGAGACTTGAGACTTCAGGGTAGTTTGTCAAGGTACACCACCATATTTTTGTTGGTATTTGGAGCATGAGAGATGGGTTACATTATGTTCATTTGTTTCTTTTGTGCAACATTAAGATACTGGACAAATATTAGATTACAATGATGAAAAAATTTCAGGATTGCTTTTATGTCAGTGTTTTTAGTTGGTAGTGACTTAAACAGCCTAGTCAACACAATAATAGTGATATTAAAAACTGACGGGTAAAGTGAGTTGTTTTTGCTGCTCGGTAGCATATCTGTTTAATTGTCGCTACCAGCTTTATTACAATTATACCTTTTATTTTTCTCCTGGTCAGCGTTAGTCTTTCCCTGCTACAGTTTATTTTGATTTTCTTTGCTTCCTGTTTTTCATTGTGAACTTTTTCCCCATCTACTTGAGTCTTTTTTTTCCGAGCCTTTAACATGCCTCACCTTTGTTTACTGGTTTCCACTCACTTGTTGTTTATGTTGGTTTGGTTTCCTCACTATATATTCTACCAGGTTTCCTTAGCTCACTGCCAGACTTTGGTGTCTGCCTCTTTTCCTGAAACCAATCTGCCAAGTTTTGCATAAGTCTGTGTTCAATGATTTATTCGACTTCCTTCATCCAGCAGTGCTATTTGTTTCTCAGTTCCTTCAGTTGGGTCAATACAGAATATAATTGCTCTTCGTCTGCAGCCTCCTGACTGCTGTTTGCCTTTCAGTCCACCACCTTCACCTTGTTGCTTGACTTAAAAGGCCTCTCATCCAACGTGATGTTCTGCTGGGAAATCTTGCCTCCTCACATTTAAAATTGACTTTGCCTTGACAGTTCCCACCTACATAACTAAGGCCTCATAAGCACAACAGCAGTAGGCCACAAAAATACAGCTTTATAATAGCTCAAAGACTATAACAAAGAGTCAGAGCCATTTCACCCAATTTCAAGCCTCCCATGACACAAATCTAGTATGTTTTGATAGGATTTGCAAGAAGATACAATTTACCAAAACTCCACTCCAAATTACAGAGGACATAAAGGGTTCTCGCTAAAGTCCATGGATATCACCGAAGTTGTGTTTCCAAGCCCTTGGTTTACTTTATACTACATAGGTGATTGTTGTGGTTTGACTGATTACCAATAATGTTATTACCTTGATAATCTCAATAACAGAACCCAGCCAAAAGTGCTTCAAGTTGCTGCTACAATCGCTACTAGTTTTTTAGTAGATTGGGCAGAATAGGCATTCAACTTCTTAGAAAGACAAAAATATGTTATTTGTACCTCCAATCAATGCCTGTGTTATTTCTACGTTTCACAGTGCAAATATGTGTCTGCAAGATAGGATGACACCCTGGACCGTTAAAAAAGCTGAATCTTGTTTATAGGTCCCTGCCTTCCACTGGTTGCCAGGAAATCTGTCCCACTGATAACTCCACACATTCCACACACATCCCAGTGATCTGCTGTGTCATTTCGCTCACTGACCCCTCCAATATCATGCACGTTATCCACCCCAAACAGCTGTTATCAGGGAGCAGAGTTTTACCATTTCCACCCACAACATCTAATCTCAACATTTGTATGTGCAAGTTCTCTTCTACCTGATTGTGAATCTTGTTACCTTATATTATTTGGCAAATGTTATTTTTTTTCTATTTTGTAATCATTTTCAATATCACCATATCTTTTCCTTGAGTGTTTTCTTTTTTTCTGGCAATCTGCCCTGCAACTGCTGCTCCCTCCATCACCGTATTGCCTGACTGCATTCTTCTCATTCCTACCGGCTTCCTGTGACTGGAAGAGCAGCGAGCCCCACTGGCCACAAGCTTCCACCTTGGAGATCTACCCACATTAGGGAACATCTGTCATATCTCTTCTTTTGGAGATTTTTTAGGGAACCAAGCTGCTTTGAGAGTCGAGTGACAGAAACATCTTTTGGATAACCTGTAAATGACCTCTAGATTAAATTCTTACATGCAAAGTGAGAAGATTTATCGAAGCCCCTTAATTTAATCTATTTCTAGGATACAACTAATGCCACGGAAGAGTGGCAAGAAATACAACACAGCTTAAATTAAGTGGGACACAGCAAAAATGTGGAAGAAGGTGCTCATGTCACTTGAAACCAAAACCAAACTTTTTGGCCGATATACAAACCGTTATGTGGGGCAATATGGTGCTGTGGGGATGTTTTTCTTCAGCAGGGACTGTTTGATAGAAAGATGGATAGAGCACTGGGGCAATCCTGGAACATGGGACTAACCCAAGGGTGGAGGTTCACATTCCAGCAGGAGAACAACCCTTAACGTGCATCTAGAGCTATTGGAAGGGATTAATCAAACATAAATTATAATTTAGAATGTCTAGTCAAAGTCTAGACCAAGATTCAACTGAAAATCTGTGGCCAGAATTTAAAAAATGATGTTCATAGACTCTATCCATCTAATCTGACTGAGTTTGAGATGTACTGCAAAGAAAATGGACAAAAACTTCAGTTTCTAGATGTGCAGAGCTGGTAGAGACAAACTCCAAAATATTTCAGCTGCTATTGTACCAAAGTATGGTTCTGTAGTAGTATTGACTCTGATCGGCAATTTGCAAATGCATGCCACACTATTAAGATTTCAGTATCATTTTTCTACCACTTCACAATTTGCGGTTGTAATGAGAGAAAATGTGAAACACTTTATGGAGTTAATATTTTTATAAGGCCCTGCATGTTATCGCCAGCTTAATAGGTCATTCTAACACACTTCCACAGTGATCAATAATAACATAACATAATTATAGATAATAATGCATAACATTTTTGGGTACTGCTGCAATTTGTATTGCAAAAGCATGGTCTGCATTATTCACATGAATAATATGTTGATGATGGCTCATGAAATAATAATAAATAAACACATTAACATCAACATGTACAGTATAATTTTCATTTAACAATGTAAAATTGTCTAATTTCGGGGAAGTTTGCCATAATTTCTGAGGCAATCGTTTCCAAGCACTCTCTACATCTGCGGCTGGGAGAAGCACTGTTTCAAGAATGTGGAGTTTAAAATGGAATGTTATGAAATTCAATTTGCTTGAACGTATCTCAAATTGTTCAGGCCGCAGTCAACCCTGTGACTGGGAGATGGCCTGCCAAGAGTACAGGGGAAAAGATACTGTGTTGTTGATGGTAGCCTCTTATTGTTTTTTTAACCCAGCCCACAATTTTCCTCTTAGGTAAACAATTTATCTCAGCAGCAAGAAAAACCTACTGACTGCCTCAGAGAGCCAGGACCAAGTCTGAGTCACATGAAAAAAAGGTCTACTTTGTTTCTAATAGCAGGATTCACTGAGATTAGCTTATCTTTGTTGATCTGAAGATGCTGACTTTACTTGGCACAGTTTGATTTGGCCACAAGCAGGGTGATGACTTTGAGACCTAATAAAATCAAAATTTTGAGGAGGACATGTGAGAATGGAAAATAGATTTCCTTGGATGAGAGTGTGTGCCCGAATTTATAAGGCGCATATGATCGAAAACAGAACCTTCTTGTCCAAAGAGTTCACATAATGGTCAGACCCTCAAATTAAAATACAGTTTATTGAAGTCAGTGTAGGATAAAAAAGAAATAAAAGCTTGGATGGATTTTAAGAGTGGTTAAGAATTTGAGCCCACCCTCTTGGCTTGACCGGCTAATTTCACACAGGCCCCTGTGGTTTACCAAATTATTTTAATGGACATATTTACATTTTTGGCCAGTTTGTTTCTGTCTTCTCATCACTTTCAGCAAAATATTCCATCTGGCGCCATAATGTTTTCCCAACTTTACATAGGTTTAATTTTTAAACATATGGCAGTTTGCAAAACAAAACCCCTTGAAGTTTTTAACATGTTTTTACATTACAACCACAAATGTCAATTCATTTTATGTAAAAGACCAACACAAAGTAGTGCATAAAACCTGTAAAGTATGGTGTGCATCTGTTTACCCTGTTTACTTTGATACCCCCAAATAAAATCCAGTGCAACCAATTCACTTCACAGTGTCACCTGACCTGGTGTGTTAGGTCATCAAGATGCTGTTTGGCAAAAGAGATTTAGAATAGAATAGAATAGAATAGAATAGAATAGAATAGAATAGAATAGAATAGAAATATCCTTCATTGTCCCACAGTGGGGAATTTCAGGTGTGCTATCAGCAAAGTAAAAGACAAATAGAAAGCATAGATCAAAAAGTAAGAGTAGACTGTATAGTAAAGTAACAAATTACAACATAACAAAATGAAATACTGTACAGTTATTAACCTGTTAAGACCTAAGGGGTTATAGAGCAATTTTCACCTGGAATTAAATACCTTAAATAAATCAAGTATAGCTTCACAGTTATAAGGCCTACATGCAAACGTTTGGTACTTGTGTAAAGGTATGACATAAAGGAATATTTTTCCAAACACATTTTTGAGCCTTGCCAAAAATTTTTTTCTAAATGAACATTGCAAAACACTATATGGACATCCTTTAGAATTCCTAGGAGAACCCCCAGGTTGCATTCATCCACATCTTCACTATAACTGCAGCAAATTTGGACTAAATAAGCTGAAGCAAATATGTTCCACAAATGTTTTAGAGGCCAATGTGCCAGGCGGAAATGGCAGTTAGGCAAAGGATGCCAAAACTTTCCCAAATGTGTTTTTTCATCTCATTAAAAGGAAATAAAAGGAAATCTGGTCAAATAAAAGTGCTGTTTTCCATTGTTGGAGTCCTTCTCCATATGACATAGCCTTTGGTTATTACATTTACCCGTGTATCATCAAAATGTACAGTTGCAAACCACACTGGAAGCTAACGAAGTAGCACGCAAGCTAGTAGCTGGCGGACAGCAACCAGCAGACTGTAATGTGCAAGCAAATTACATTACCAGAGAAGGTGCTAGAAAGGCAAGTTATGCCTTGTCAGAAAGGTGAGTGTCTCTAGTTTGTTATGATATGAGACATGTGGGGGTCCTGCAATGAGAAAGGTGCTTTTTGTACCATTTTGTGTACAGAGTCAGCAATGTCTGAGGGACCTTATAATGTCATCGCCTGTGTTTACGATGCTGTAAAACTAAAAGGTATTTGTGCAAAAATCATTTGGGGAATTATTTTGTGAAGATTAAAGCTTCCTCTTGCGATATATTTATTTATATTTATTTATATTTTGGTGATCTATAAAACTACGTTTTATAGAGGTTAAAAATACTCGGAATAATGAAATGTGCAACTGAGTAGGGTTATTTGAAAATTTAAAAAAAGCTTTTGATCTCAATGGGACCTGTTGGTTAAAGAAAAAAGTAATAATAATAACAATAATAATAATAATACAGTATATTAAATGCTTGGCAATACTGGATTTAAAACTTTTCCAAGTACAATATTTATCCATATTTTCTTCTTCTTGTCATGGTGGTTTCAAAGCCTTTAAATTAACAAACTAATTATGTTCATGAGTCAGTCTAAAATAAGCACACAGTAATAGGTTCTTTTGTTTGGTTTACTTTAGTCAATGCGAGTCCATGCTATTTTTGTAAAAATCTGTCGTGTTTCACAAGTGACTCATTGTATTATTCAGAGATTTTCACTCACAGGACCTGTATTTCTGCATATTTTGGAAAATAACCAAGTAGGTGAATGTAAATGTTTTTCCTGTGTATTTTGTTATGTAATACACACATAGCTATCAGCAATTTCCAATAAAACTAATTTTTAAAACACTTTTAAAATCTAGTAGATTTTTCTTTCTTTGATAGAAAGAGAAAACAATACTGACATTTCTGCTTTTAGCTGTTTAGAACTCGCTTTCCTTGCAAGCTAAACATGGTAAATGCGAAATTTGCAAGTTAATTCTTAGATTTTTTGTTTACACATACTGTTTTTCGGGCAATGTCACAAACTTATTTTTTGATGGCATCTTTTTTCACATATTACAATAAACTAACACAAAAGATTTTTATAGTCACATTTTTAGATTTTCAAAAGGTGACTAAAATATTAAGTGGATTAACTTTAAAAACTACTTTATTATTGAGAGTTTTGCACATTTAAACCTAATATAACAAAAATGTTAACTATTGAAACACAAAAGCGTTTTTTGTTCTACTTGATCCTACTTGCACAAATATGTTATTTTTTTACTAGATATTTTTCTCTTTCTTTTTACCATTTTTTGCATCTAGCTGTTAATTTTTCACTTTACTCCATGACAGTTTGAGGTTTTAACAATTCTGTGGTGGCTTTGTGTGCTCGCCTGACTTAGAGAACACATCTAGGCATTTTTCCACTGTGTCAAACACACACACACACACACACACACACACACACACGGAGCATCCTCACCCAGCTGAGTTCAGCAGCAGATGGAGCTCTCACACCAGCAGCTCTCGCAGATGAAAGTGAGACTCCCAGCGAGGTTTATGAGCAGTTTCACCGCCGACAGGCTGTCAGAGTGAGTGAGGAGAGGCAAATAAACCTCTGTGACGGAGGACAGTCATTGTTTTCTCTTTCAGATCTTTATAACAGGAGCTCCTCGCGCTGCATCTGTTAGCTTACAGTAACAGTGGCGCGTGCTTTGACGGTTGGAACCACACTTTTGATGACTTTACAGCAAACCGTCCACTAACTGTTACCAAAACGACCTGTTTATTAAGAAAAAACGTCCCCGAGGATGAGGAGGACACACTGTCAGACGGTGTAAACAACCGCTCCCGCTGCTGTCTGGTTTCCTCTGCCTTCTAGTCGACTTTGAAACCATTTAAAAATGCGTCGCTTCTGAACTTCACAGCCTGAAAGGTAGGCATTGTTTACACGCCAACATGCTCTGGAAACAACTTTCTGAAACTTCCTCTGAAAAATGTGTTCTCTATAAGTGGCCTAGGTGCTTTCCTGCCATCAACAACGCGTGTCGACTGAATTACCGGCTTTCCGTGAAGTGTGGGAAAATAGGAATTTAAATGAATGCTGTCCATAATCAGCTGGTGTCATTTTGTACTATTCGTTTGTCATTTAAAGAGGACATGTACACACGTTGTATTAGTAGCCTATGTCACAACTGACTTAACAACTAACAAAGGACTTAGCAATAGTTCTTATTTGCCAGAGATCATAATTGCTTATGTTTATCGCTGTTCTAATAGTTGCGCAATAATGATAAATGTGAGCGCAAACGGAGAACGACATTTTGAACAGATCTGTTTCCTCAGCCATAGTCAGTCAGTGTTTATCATCTTTTTATAGCATAAATGGGCATATGGTGTGTTCCTGTATGTACAGGAAGAGAAAGTGAAAAGTATATTTTTTACTCTGTAGAGGATCAGTGGTGGCACAAAGATTTGGCCTAGCTGTCCCACCCTGAGAGTCCTTACAGGTGCATTTCAGTGTTTACGAATATCATTGAAAAGTCCATTTAATACATTGACTAAATTTAAAACTTCAGATATAGGTGTGATGTATTTGTTTATTTCTGTTAATTTTGATGATTATCATTTACAGTTTCTCAGAAAATCAAAATAATATATAATTCCTGCAAAAGGATTTTTAAAACAGGCATTGTATGGCTCATACAGTCGTGGGGAAGACTGCTGACTTACCACTTATCCAGCAGACAGTGACACCCACCACAAGGAGGTTAAGCTGGCAATTTAGAGTGCTGTATCCAAATATATTATTAGAAAGTTGAGTGGAAGGAAAAGTATGGACAAGCAACAAGGTAACTGCGGTCTTGAGAGAATTATGTAGTTATTCACACAGACATATCCAGGATATTAGCTGCAACTGTCATATTTCTCTTGTTTCTGTGTCACTTTCAATCATTCCTAACTCAGACCGCCACCCCCTTACGTGTAAACAAAGCATTATAGAACTCCTGAAACTGCTCTGCCTTTTAGTTTGGTTTGCTTCCCCAAGATAATCATCTGTCTGTCCAGCTCTTTGGAAACTGTCTTTCTGTCTTTCTTCTGTGCACAATCAAGCCCAAACGTACACACTGTAATTTTCTTATTTGTGCAGGTGAGCTCTCTTTCAGCACAGATGAGGTTGCTGACTTAATGCTGTTGCAGAGATACATTTCCATTAGTTTCATCAGCACCATGCTAGAAGAATTGTGACAACCATCACTCATCTTGTCGTTTATATTATCATTTAGGGTTGTCAGTCACATATGTTCCGCTCATCATTTGTGTGATCTACCTTTGTACACATTTCTTTCTCTAAAGAAAGGTTATGGGGAAATCTTGTCCTGCCTGTGGTAAACAAAGCCATGTTTAGCTCATCATAGTTATCTATTTTCTACAGTTAGTGTCAGCTACTGGCCACACCTTAGCCTAACTAGTTGTAACTAAGGCTTGCTATTTATATCTTTCTTATCATAGCGTTGTGTGCAGTCGCCATCCGTGTGACTTTACATTGAGGTATGAATCTGGGTTTCATTTCGCAAGTTTTGAGTTATTTTTTATTTATATTTTATATTACTATGTTACACAGTGACCATGCAAACTTACAGTCTTGAAAATGATTAACCTGTTTTGAGGTTTAAAGTTGATGTGTGTGGGGTAAATCAAAAATCTTCTAGATTAATGTGTTTGCTGTTAAAGTGTTTTTCTGCTTCTTACAATAATAGTTACTGTGTTTTGGTGCTAATTCACATATGCATATTCTGAGGTCCTTAATGATCATCTGTCAAAAATGATCTGGTCCTCCTTTTGCAAACAGAACTGCTGTTATCAGTCAAGACAGAAAACATCAGGGACTTTAGTGCCAGAATGTTAGCAACAAAACATTTGAGTATTGTGAGTGTAAGTGTGTCTTAAAAGGTTTAAGCCATTGGCAAGTGTCAGAGCTCGTCTTTTCTGCAGAAGACAGCATTTTATCACGTTGAGCAATGTAAAGGACATGATACATGGGTAGTGTAAGACTCACGTCAAAAACATGGTTGTTATTTTTTATTAAACAATCCACTTCTGCAGCCAACACTCCAGCGTCAACTGATGTGTTTTGACCAGATGTCGATGCTGTTCGGAAGCATTGATAATTCTTATGAAACCGTCCACAGCTGAAGCCCAGTGAGCTGTTCCATTTCTGTGGATTTTAGCACAATGCCTCCGGGGTGGGGTGGGGTGGGGGGATGGCTCCTGGCGCTCTTGATTTAAAACTTCCTTTAGCTACTTTAGCTGTAGCTGGCCATCATGTTGTGGGATATTACTGTAACTCAAAATAAACTGTTATTAAGGTTTTTCAGGGTTTTTGCATTTTTTTAGTCAGAGGAATGTTTTTCTTCTTTTCTGTAAGGATGACTAAGCTAACCGAAAAGGGACCTTCCACATCAAAGTTAGATCATTTATTTTCAGCATCTGTGGTTCGACTGTTCACTCATTTACCGAACATTTTCAGAAAATAAAGTTTGATAGCAGCTTTATTGACCATGGAGACCTTAATACATTTGGGTTTTCTTTTATCAAGAAGCTTAAGACAAATAGATTTTATCTGGTACACATAATTATGCTCTGCAGTTGTAAGAGGTAATGCCAACCTTTTTCCCATAAGAGATAACCTTTAAAAGTCAGCAGTGTTTTCCCCTTGTGAGCCACAGCAGCACTCTGACAATAGGGATAGTGTTCTGGACCGACCAGAGGCCCAGATCACATTTCCTGTTCCTGATTTAAGATCAGCTCAGCTGACTACTGATACAGTCTGCTCCTCAAAAACACTGCAAAGGGACCATCACTTCGCTGTTTATTATTTCTGTGTGTGTGTGAGATGTAGAGAGCGATAAGGAAGATAGAGAGGGCAAAAAAGTAAAGGGTATGAGGGGAAATCAACAATCAGTAACTTTATCAAAACCAGCTGTAAACGCTGGCTAGCCCTGCAAGATAGCAACATTATTCCTATGACTGCAGGGTGAATTTAAAACAAAGAAGCCCTTCTGTGTGTATAATCACTTTACCTTGTGTCCAATAACAGTGATGCACAGCACACTGCCACACATAGTAGGAAGTCAACATGAGAACCTGCTTTCTCAGTCAAATCCTCCCTACGGCAGGTGAGTTAAAGAAAAAGGCACAGTATGTGCCCTAATGTTTCTGTGGGGGTGTGTTAAGGAATTCCCTCACGTAACATCTGTTAATGTCAGGATCACAGGGCATTGGAGGATATTTGAGAGTAGAGATGAGATGCACAGGCCTCTGTCCTGCATCAGTCAATGCTGAAGATGACCAGTCACTAAATGTTTTGCACATGAAGGAAGTCAGTTGCTAGTTCCCATCAGGTTAGGTTCTTAATTTGCAGCATTTGGTGTAATATTACCCTGATACTACTCATCTGGTGTGTTTGAACGGATATTGTGCAATTTGTGTTTATTTACTTTGTCCCAAATCTGCATTATGAAAAATGAGTGTTAGTGAGGGGATAAAAACATGAGTCCTTTTATTACCAGTATATTAGTACTGGTGATAAGTATTAATATAAATAGCATTGTTTGTCTTCATATCTTTGAGCAAGATGCAGTTTCGTACTCATGCACTCTAGGCCATAATTAGCTATGTGATAATCCTTCGAAGTAGTTTTAACAACTTCTGGTCTTATTGTTCGAATTGCATTGAGTTGATGAATCACACCAAAGTATATGCAAACCTGTGAGACAATTAATTGACACCTCACATTTCATACCGTGGTACAACACTATAATAATACTTTATAAATCAGCTTTTGCTTCAGCATAGCAATTCTTAACCTACTTCTTGTGACCTACATCATTGTAAGCTTCGATACCAGTGGTCTGGCACAGCAGCACCCAACCAGCATTGATTGCATATAGTCATCCAAAGTAAGGTGCTAAGAAGGTTTATAAATTTTTTATGTAAACCCCCTCTGCTTGATTAGCGAGCAAACAGGCCTGACCTATACTCCATATACAATCTATGAAGTATTGCCGCGAGGAATATGAGAGACACCAGAGACAAGAATGCAGACCAACGAAGGTCCGTATTAAAGCAACTTGGGCTTCCTTAACACATCAGCAAAACCACAGATTGATTGCCTCAATGACACGCTGCACTGATACAGTTATTCATGAAGGAGTCCAGTCCCAAGTATTGAGTGCATTTACATTACAGTACATGGATATACATTTCAGAAGGCCTACATTTTTGTTTTGAAATCCTTTTCTGGTCTCTTGTTGATATTCAAATTTTCATCAAAATTCACAGAAACCATCATTTATCACTTTGTGCGTTAAGGTTCTATATAAAAAGAGTTTCGCTATTTTAATTTAAGTTCATGAAATACATAACCGTGATCAAACTATAAAAAAAATAAACTCTGCAAATGGTTAAATAAGCTCTAAACCAACTGTGCAACTTCAGCTCCTGCTGAACACCCAGATTAATTGGTGTTGCACATAGGTTGTCACAAATAGGATACAGACCTGTTTCCTGCAGGTAGAATGTGAAACTGTGGGATTTGCATTGTCATTGATGCTATGAGGAAAAACCTCGTATTGACTTTGTCTCAATTAACTGGTTTGCCTTGGAGGAGTGGCTTAGAGCTTTCATTTTGCTTGTTTCTATATTTAGCTAGGCACTGATGAGACACCTGAAAGTTGCTAAAACCTGTAAACGCTGGAAACATGGTCTCTCTTAAAACTGACTGATTGTAGTCGGTGCGCACGCAGACTGCCTTTAGCCCCTTGTTGAATCATTTATGTATACTGTTACAGTTTCTACATGAAAGGCAGATGTTTCCAAAGCAATGCAAAGCTTGCAGGGCTTTGCTATAATTACTGGGCGCTTGATCATCTGTAGAGAGTAGCTCTCACAACCTAGTCTGACCACTTTCACGTACACTTCCTGAAGACATACAAATCACATTACAGTGAGGAAGAAAATAACATCATTCACTCTACATGAAGGCTGAGTTATTAAAGGAACTAGCACTGATATCTACACTTTGGGGACATTTGTGTTGTTTTAGATCACCTGTGTTAAGGTAACTCCAGAAATCTAATAATACTTAAGATTTTTTGACTGAATTTAAGTGTTTCTTTTCTATTTAAGCATGTGTATTACTGCACATTTATATCGTTTGAACGTTTTAACTTATTTTTTTATGTTACAACCACAATATTTTATTGAAATATTTTGTGAAAGATCACACATTTCTATTAAGTCTCCCATACTCTGATATCCCTAAAGAAAATCGAGTGCAATCAGTCTTTAGAGGACATCTATTTAGTAAATAGAGTTAATTTAATCTCACTTTAAATACACCTCTTAGGTTTGTTAAAGACAATAGCTAACTGTTAGCAGAACAAGGAACACACCAGACACGTCAGTGCTTAAGTTGTGGAGAATTTTAAAGCATTTTCTGAAAACTGTAAGAAAATGGGATAAACACAGACCTTTTGAGTAATGGCCGGCCGTAAGTGACAGGCAGTCAAGAGGGCCATGGTAACTCTGGAGGAGCTACAGAGATCCACCCCTAAGTTGGAAGATTCTTTTGACAACTCCTAGTCGTCTGCCTCCCAAATCTTACATTTATGGAGGGGTGACAAGAAGGAACTCACTGTTGCAATAAGGCCATTTGAAGTGCAGTTTAGAGTTGCTACAAGCCATGTAGAGAACAACAAACATGTGGAAGGAGGTCCTCTTATCAGATGAGAGCAAACTTGAACATTTTGGCCTAAATGCAACACGCTATGTGCACATTCCACTAAACACCATCCCCAAATTGAAAACTTTGTGGTGGCAGCATCATGTTGTGGGTCTGCTTTTCTTCAGCAGGGACAGGGAAGCAGAGTTTATGGGGAGGTGGAAGGCAGCAAAATACACTGTGATCCTGTAAAAAACATCTATCATTTTTCTTCCACTTCATAATCATGCTCCAGTGTGTATGTCTGTCTTATCCCAATAAAATATTCTGAGGTTTGTGGTTATAACATGACAAAATGTGAAAAATGTCATGGGGTATGAATATTTTTGCAAGGCACTATGAAAAGGCAATCTCGATGGATGTAAAATCCCAATCATAGCTGTCGGTTTTATTACACTGAACAGTCACATTTTTGGGTAGGCGCATGACTAACCACTGCACAAGCTACAGCACAGTTTATGGGCATAGATCAAAAACATATTTGAAGCATGAGCCTAGACTTGAAGACAGACAGAAAATGTCATTCTCACAATAATTAAGGCTGTTATCATTTTAACATACTGTATGACCAACCAGGACATGTTAAGTTGCAATAAAGTTACATGCTTCACTCTGAAGGGCAATGCAGCGTTTCCTAGCTTGTTTAAATGCCAGACATCTGCATCTCACATGGGCTACAGGTTGCTTTAACACGACAAAAAATAAGAACAACCAGATTGAGTTATGAAATCTGTAATTTTTAAAACTTTACATTGCACAACTGCAACCTCTACCATCTCCGGATGCTTATTAGTTTATGATCTAAATACTGTATGCTTTTTACTGGAAAGAGCCAATATCATTCAGTGCAGTCTGTTATCAGTACTAGACCTGATTGCCATAAACATGTTTCCTTTTTTCAAGTAATTTGGAGTTGTACTGAAGTTACTTACATACGCAGGAAGCAAATACAGAAGCATATGTTGGCAATTGTGAATACTAATAATACACTCAAAGCTCTTGCACAAACTCCTGCCAAACAAGTGGTGTGTTGCTATTAATATGTTGGGAAGATGCAGGGTACAAACTCACTGTTCTGAAACACATGTGCATGCACAATAAGGCCAGTGTTTGCGGACAGGTGATGCTAAAAATACATTGGTCTGGTTGCATGCACTGAAACTTGCACAAGAGGCCTCAGTGCTCCTTCAAATGAAACGAATGGCGACACTATTAATACACTTGCACCAGCGCTGATGCACTAATGCATGTGAATGCACCATCAACTGTCACACAAACAGACTCTGCTTATGCAAACACAAAGACCTGCTGTGTACTCTCAAAAGAAACAACTGCAAGCTATTAATATCTCGGGGTGCAGAGGATGGACGCACACAGGAGGATGAACACATTAGGAGATTGATACCCCAGCTGCTCGGAAGCAGAGGGACAGAATGTGCCCAGCAGCTGTGGATTCCTATAAATGAAGGGGGGGGGGGGGGGTACGGCTGCTAAAAGGTGGCAAACATGGTGAAGTAGCTGTCATGTTATGGTCTGCATGAGCTGGCCTAGTTTTGAAGTTCTCAGTGCAAAGTTTAGACACACATTCTCATTCAATGGTTTGGCTTTACTTTTATTCCTACTTCTGGGAACTCCTTCAAGACTGTTGGACTGTTGTCTGTAGTAATCATTGCAAAGTTCTTTTATTTATATTTATATATATATATATATATATATTTAAAATCATGTTGAAATATGCTCAAAATAAATGTGCTTATATTCTCAATAAGTAGCACATTGAGATTTGACTGTGACCTAACTTGAAGTTTAGTCTGGCTCAAAGAAAACTTGGCATATTTAAGTCGCCGCGTCGATAGAATTACCGCTGACAGAATATCTGTGAATCTCTCGAGCGGCAGCGAAGCCATTTAACCAAAATAGCTGCTTCTGCTTGCCTAAATGAACCTAGAGGATGTTATGGTGCAGACTAACTTTAGAAACAGGAAGTCACTTTTTTGTGTGGCTGTGCATGGGTGTGCACACACGCAAATGTGTGTGTTGGTTATGTGTGTGTATACATGTGTGTTCGTGTTAGTGTGCTGCCGCACTGGGCCCACAGAAAGAGGATGATCGTGTGAAACAAATGTGCTATTACAGAAACCAGAAGTTTGCCTCTAGCTATTTTTAGCACGACAACGATTAAAAGAGAGACAGAGGACCAAGCATGCAGATCTTATCAACCCGTATTTCTTCTTTTTCCTACCAGATTTTGTCCTGTAATTACATTTTTAGAGCTAACTGGGTAAATACACATAACACTTAATTAAGGTTAGCTACATAATAATCACTCTTCCAGTAAAAAAAAGTGTTAAAAAGATGTGCGTTATAGAGTCTATGGATTCTTTTGAAGAACGCTTGGTAATATGATAGGAAGTAATCATGAGTGTCTCAAATCCCTCAGGGCGAATGCAGATGAAATCTTATTCATTGAGTGGGTTGTTTAAAAGCAGACAGCAGTGACCAAGCTGGTTTTGTGTCAACTCATACGTCATGAGTCACTCTGACACACTTCCTTGAGATACATTATTAGATCACAAACTCCAATCACAGGTGTTTGAAAAGCATTTTCAGACTGAATCTCCACAGGACGATTGGATCTCATGTCGATGTCTTAGTTGTTTTTTTTCTAAATCGCCTCTAACAGTTTTAAGCTGCAATTTCTGTTGCATGAGATGGATTTTCAATCCTTTCAACAACTTTTACCGATGGCCACAACAGAAACATGTCTGTTTTCAATGCAGCCCCACCTGCAGGCCAGAAAGTCACGACCAGATCTTTCATTTCTTTAAGTCACTAACGGCTGGCCTAGTGCTCAAGTATGTTACCAGTGTAGCTTCAGAAAACAGCAGCAGAGTTTCCAACAACTTGTTCAGGGGTTCCCTCTGCTTTTGTCGTCTTTCCACGGGAGATTTTGAATAATTTGCAAACCATTCTTTAATTGTTTTCCCCAAATCCCACAACTTTTATACAAAATACCTCAAAGTCAACATTGACTGTTTGTCCTATTGTTTGAAGTTTATAGAAATCTCAAGCAGTCATGACAGAAAAAGGCCCTTGCCGTTTTTCTGTGTAAAAATGTACCGCAGGTGTTCCTTTTCTGACTTCCTGATTATTTCCTTTCTCTCAGGGGAGATGGCTTGTTTGGTGCTTGTGTATGTTTGTGTGTTTTCGTGTGTGTGCAAAGTGTTTGCAGATTTTCTGAGTCCTCTCCACCTCCACCACCACCACCACTTGTCTAGCGATTGTTTGATTTCCTCTAAAAACACACAGACATTCTTCTGGTAATACGCACTGTGCTGCTGCGACTGGTTCTTCTTGCTGTACCTCAATGTTTTTAGTGTTGGATTGAAAAAGAGAACATATAAAGCTAAAAAAAAACAACTATCTAACAGTGCTGCACACTGTAAAGTCTCTTGGGCATGAGGCAGCTGAAAGTAAGATCTAAATATTTCATGTCTTACATGTCTGTGCCTCTTTAAGTTAGCTGGGATTGTGTAGTTGTAGAGATGCAGGAGAATTGTGCATTAATCACATTTTTGTGTCGCTACTTTTCTTTGTATAATGAGATGTGCTCAGGACTTCTTTTTTACTTCCTAAGTGACATAAATTGAAACATGTAAATGGACATAAGGCAACATCTGTTAACAAAGTTTCAGTATGAATTACACAGAATGTTTTTGATTTGTAAATGAATCTGCTGTCACAAAACGCCACCTGTTCCTATTACTGAGTCTGAGCCTCATGTAATCTACAGTAAGTTAGCGTGTGGGAGTGTTTTCTTTTTCAGGGGAACTCTCTGTCTACGTCTAACATATTTCTTTATTTCTCTTTCCTGGTCAGTCTTATTGTAAGAAATGCGGGTTGTTTGTTATTGCAACTGCTTTACATCAGGTCTGATAATATTAGAAAAACAGATTTTTTTTTAAAGGAACTGAAGCATTTTGTTAAAAGATTTAAAAAGCTGTCACAATTGCTGGGATTATAGCAACTGAGTTGTCATCACAGAATAGTTGCTGTGTTACAGCAACAGTTTCCACTCCATCTTTTTCACGGCCACTGAAGGTGTTTCCTTCCATACAGTCTTTATCTACACTTATGTATCCCTACTGAAACACGCCTCTGCACATTTATTAGTGTCAGGTGTCAGTCAGCGTTAGATTACCTCTGATGTCACAATGTTCACAAGAATTTGCCAGGTTCACTTTTTTCTAGGTTTCTTACTATTATTATCCCTCTGGTCAGCTCTGTCTTCTGTAGCTCATACCATTAGATTACATTTGTCCCACAATGCTGCAGCTGGGCTTCTTGTGCTTCTGTTTGTTCTCATTTGGACTTTATTAACAACAATAAATAGTTTATTGTTTTTTGGGGTTTTTTCAACCCTGAAAGGGAAAGTTTCAGACAAATGCCAGGGGAAGAGGGAAAGAAAGCTTAAAAAAATGAATAAAACTGGAGCAAAGCTGCATTTCAAAAGAAACAAATTGCTGTCCTCATCATGTTTGTTTACAACAATAACACTATGTTGCATTTCCATTACTCTTTTAGTAAATATCTGACTGGCTTGCAGGTCACATCCACAGATGTCAATATATTTTATTGGGCTTTTATATGAAAGGCCAACACCAGGCACAACTTAATGGTGAAGTGGAAGGGAAATTATTCTTTTGTTTTTAAAACCTTTTTTTTTTTTTTTTGTCTCTATTCATAGGTTTCTCAAACAGATTACAAATATCTCAGACACTGGATGTGAACATTTAAAAGTTATTAAAAACGTTTTACGCCGCCTCCTAGTTACCAAGTCGAGTGTGTAATTAAACCCTAGTATTACTAGAACTCTTCTGTGAAGGCCTCAGAGGTTTGTTTATAAAGCATTAGTGAACAAACAGCATCATGAGGACAAAGAAACACATCGGATGGGGACAGTGTTCAAAGTTGTGGAGAAGTTTCAAAGCAGGGTTCATTTCAACATCCAGAGGTGTAAAGAATATAGTAAAACCACAAACCTACCAGGACTTAGCCATCCACCTAAACTGAAAGGCTGAGCAAGGTGAGCACTAATCAGAAAGGTGTGGAAACGCACAGCTCGTGTGGGAGAATCAGCTGAAACAACAGCTGTTATTCATGTACTAGGCTATGTGTGGCTTTAAGCTAACACTGCACATTACCCTGAAAATGCCACCTGAGCCTTGAAACACGGTGGTGGCAACATCACGCTGCAGGGATGCAGTAGGAACAGGGAAGCTGATAATTGGTGGGAAGATAATTGAGGGTAAATCACGTCTGACTAATCTGGAGCTATTTGGCAAAAATAAATGTTCAAAAATGTCAATCTCTTGATGTGCAAAACTGAGGGACACACCCAAATACTTGTTTGTTTTCGTTTTACATATTGCAGTTACACACTTTGTTTTGATTTGTCACATAAAATTGCAAAAAAAAAAAAAAGGAAGAAGTTTGTTGTTTGTGATGTGACAAAATGTTTAAAATATCACGAGTATTTTTCCTGGAGAGACCCCCCAATTTTTAACTAGAAATCAGATTATCTTTATTGTTAATCTGACATTTAAAATGCATCACAGAAATAGTTAGAGGTTTCAGCCCTAAACAAATGATGACTTTTCGGCCAGTGTCACAACTGAACTGATCATCTGTCCTTCTTTTTTGATCCCTTCTAAAGTGGATGTGATCTTCAGGGGTCAGAGTTGATTGCCCATTCGAAGGGTCAAGCCCATGGATCTGACTGTGACACGCAGGTTGTTACATCCAGGCCCAGATTCCGCCATGCTGGCTCCACAGCCTTCCTTCTACCTGGAACATCTCACCGCTCAGCATTGCTCTCAGTTTTCTCAGCACCACTTGCAGGTGAGATAGCACTGAGACATCAGTCCTGTACAGATAGAGATGTGATTAAATAAAGCTCAGCAATTCTAAGCACAGGTGAAAGGAGTGATCAGATGAATATAGAGCAGTTAACCATCAGCAAAAGGATTCTGTGTTATTTCAATACATTCATTAACTGTAGATCTACTGTGCAATAAAATGTGCTTCATATGTTGTCACATTGAGCCATATCAACATTTTATTTTTAAAAAGCACATAGAGCTCAATGCAGAAAGACCTCCTCCCACATTAACCACAGGAAGAAGGCAGCCGTACCCATGCATAAAACTACACAGATATGAGTAGAAACCAGGTCAAAATGTTAAGTCCATTTCCACCTCATATCTGATTGAGCGGTAAACAATATTGATATGTTGATACAATAATAGAGTACAAAAATGTTCTAGTCCAATAGTGGCAGCAGAAAAGTGCTGCTCCCTTTTTGTAAATCTCATATGTGTGGTCCAGGAAGACTGGACTAGTGCTAATGCGTTTTTATTTATTTATTCACAGTATAACACTGAACAAAGGCACAGGAAGATGGAGGGGGAGAAAAGAGAAGACCCGCAGAAGCTGATACAAAAGAATAAAATTGAACAGAGTGAGTTGAATGTGTTGTTTTCTGAAAGGTATTGACAAGCTGCTTATCTGAGTCATCACAAACTGTGCAGTTTGTTTTTAGTGTAAATGAAGGGGATTTTCACCACCCCTTTAATATATTATGGTATTTCAATGAAATGTTCAAATTAACATTGAGTCCATGAAAGAGAAGTAATTAACACAAGTACGGTATCTTATATTTTGGTTTGGAAAATCCTGTACTGTTGGTTAACACTTCATACCTAAAATTGCATGTAAGGAATATTTATTTGTTATGTCACAATAAAAATAACAACTCCGTACACGTTATTGGCCTGGTTTTACTTTGTGGCAGGTGCTGTTGCTAGCAAGCATGTAAAGCAGATCCTGCGGGAACATATAATCATGAAGAACCAGGCTCCTCATGACAGGGTTCCTGGTAGCCACTGCAATACCCCTCCAGGATACAGGTGAGGCTGGCATCAGTGCTTGTTTAAAGCAGTTCTGCCTTACATGTGTAGTTCAGTTGTTAAGCCCTATGGGTTTTACAAGCAATGTCCACCTGAAATTACATAACTGAAATAAATCAAGAATATCTTCACAGCTATAAAGTCTAAATGCAAATTGTTGGTGCCTACTCTTGTGAGGGATTTAGAAAACAAAAACAGCTGTGTCCGACATGATTTTTAGCGGTGGGAAAAAACAGCGTGTCTCAGCTGGACCCACCAGTGGGTCAAGGTCAAGATGGAATGAATACTGCTCTCCTTTCTGAATCTGAACGTTTTTTATGATGCAACCACAAACTTCAATGTAGATTGCCACCAGAAGTCGTCCAATTAGTAAACAGAGCCCCTCATTGTGGACACCAGATGGATCAGGGTTATGAAAGGGTTATGTTATAAAACAATATCCCTGGCTTTAAGCATTGCATTGAAAACTGTTGCATTATTAATAAAAATCAATTATCAAAAAAAAACTAATAAAGACAATAGGACTTTCATGTGAGAATGGAAAAAGAAAACCATCATGGAAGGAAAGCCACAAGATGTCCTGTTGGCAGTTTGCTAGAAGCTACTGAGGGGAGCCTCAAACATGTGGAAAAAGGTGTTATGGACCGGTGAGACCAAAACTAAACTTTCGGACCTACAAGCAAAACAGTATGCGTGGCAGAAAACAAACCATCCTAAACACTCTATTGCCAATGTGACACATGGTAGTGGCAGGATCATACTTTGGGAATGGTTTCCTTCAGCAGGGATAGTAAATTGTTCAGAGTTAAAGGGAGATTTATGGAGCTAAATGCAGGCAAACACTGAAAGAAAATAGGTTAGAGGGTTCAAAAGACTTGAGACTGAAAGACTTCCAGTAGAACAACGACCCTAATCATGCAGACGAGGCGAGTTAAACATCAAAACATATTCATGTGTTGGAATTGCCCAGACCTAAAAACAACTGAGAATGTGTGGCAAGACCTAAAAGTTGATATTTACAGACTCTTACCAAACAATATGACAGCTATTTTGCAACGATGAATTGGCAAAACTGTTAGTCTCGAGTACGGCTGGGCAGTTATATTACCATTTACCATTATTGTGATTTTCTTTTTTTTTTTTTGTCGTAGGAATTTTGCTTTATTGTGACATTTTGTTTGACATCGGCATTAAATATCATTGTTTTTAAAATAGTCAGTCAGTCAGTGTATTGAAGTAGCCCATTTAATAATTCATCAGTTGTTTCTTTTGACTTTTTGAGCTTTTGTTTTTATCTTGAAGAGCAGTATTTCTGTTTGTGGAATTTGAATGCAGTAACATGCCGGTACACCCTAATAATCTGTAGCCAAAAAAGACTGCAATAGATTTCTGAATACTTTTATAACTTTTACAGTTATCACAATAAATACCACAAAATATTGGGATGAACCTCCAAGTCCATATCGCCCATCCCTAGTCTTTAGTTGTGTAAAGCTGGTAGAGACATACCTACTTGAGAAAAGGTGCAGCAGGTGATTTCCACAAAGTTTCTCAACCAACTCAAAGGGGGCTGAACACAAATGCATGTCTCGCTTTTCAGATTTCTATATATGTCTTGTTTTTGAAAACTATGTATCATTCTCCTGCTACTTTAGAATTCTGCACTACTTTGTGTTGACTGAGACAGTGCATTTGATGTTATTTTGGTTACCTAGGCTACCAGTCCCTGACATGTCCCTCAAGCCTCAGCCTACACCCTGTGACCAGCGTAAGGACCTTGCCCTGCGCAGAACAGGTGAGACACCTGTTTGTGTTTGTGACCCAGGTTGCAACCCTAAGGTTACATTTTTTTAGGACGCTGGTGATTTTCCATCTCAGTTGTTTTCTTATGTGATGTCCTTAGTGAAATCTGAGTAATACCTCAAAGTAGTAAGTACTGTACTCCATAACTCAAATGAATTTTTGTTCAGCATCACTGTTCGTTTTCTTTAAGCTAAAGTTTTCAACTTATTTTATCTCATATATACATAGGACATAAGAAGTATTGAATACCTGAACAGATCAACATGCTATTGTGTGGTTTTTGGGTTAAAATGAATTAAGCTCTGGGCATCAGACCAGCAGGGCCAGAGAACAGCTGAACAGCCATAAAATCATAGACAACAGGGAGCCACAAAGAAGTTATATAAACGTAACTAAGGTATGTGTAAAATGAGTCCTGAGCACTTCTTCCTCACTTTATGAATTAGAGTGGGAGTGGTTCCTTTCTTGGTACATTTCTAGAAGTACACCAACCATTATTTATTAATGTTGCTCTAAAAACTTTAACACAGACACAGATCCACTCACACACACACCCATGAGTGCTTTAGTTGGCATGCCGACAACACAAACACAGCTTTTATCTGAGCTAAGCTTGCCACTGATTGATTACTTTGTTTGGGTTTATTGGAGAATGCCCAATGTAAACACTAAAGATTTTAAGCGTTCACCAGGACTGAAGTATTTGCATAAGTTCACATTAACTTAATTCTGTCCCTGTTCTATTCCATGTGTAAATGCATTTGTGCAGTATCTGAGCCCACACTGAAGTGGAAGTTGAAGAAACTCATCTCCACGAGGCCTAACCCGCTGCAACGAAAGATCAGCGCCCCTCCTGATGTCAAGCATAGGACAGAACCTATGGGTAGGAACATTCATGTCTGACCGCCATAAGCTTAGCCTTCTGTTTGCTTTAATCTTGCAGCCTTTGCAGGTTATTGTGTCTTTAATACACCCTGTTCATCTACAGTGTCTGCCACATTTATTGGCACCCCTGCTAAAGACATGTAATAATCCTTAAAAAACTTGTTTATTGCAGCAGCATAATATCACACTGAAGATTTTTTTTTTTAAATGGGAACACATCTAGTGTTAATAAATAATTGTAAATTTATTTCTTTTTTACAAAATCACAGATGGCAATGTTGTTACCTCTAAAAATGCATCTAAAAGAAGTTAAACTGAAGCATCTTTTTCTTTTCACTTTACATTTTTAAATTGATTAAGATTTTAAGGATTTCTGGTTAGTAATCTATAAGTTCCTGTTTCCCTGTTTTCATGGCATTTGGCATGAATATCAGGATCAGGAGTTGGAAAAGGACCTCATGCTCACTGTTAAGTACGTTGGAAGCCATGGTGCTGTGGGCCTGTTTCTTCTAAAGGTTCTGAGAGCCTTGTTTGAATGCATGACAATTGGTGATTTTGTAAAAAAAAAAAAAAAATAGACTGAATAAATACAATATTAAATGTTGGATTTTGGGGGTTTTATTTCCTAGGAGGTTCTGTTACTGCAATAAATAAAATAAAAAACTAATTTTCAGCAAAAGCAACTTATGTATTATGTTTATTTTTTGGAGATGAATATCTCCATGTTCCATTTGATTACATGTTTATGTTTTAATGTGGATAATAGTGTTTGGTTTTTCCTCCCTTCTGTCATTCAGACTCTTCTCCAAGCAGCAGCAGCACTTCAGCATCAGGCTGCAGCTCTCCAAACGACAGCCTCATGTCAGACAACGGGTCGCTCCCAAGGGCTCCTGAGGTGAACCCCTTTTTTAATGTTTCAGCTATAGCCACATCTTTCTATGAAAACATAGCATAGTTAAATTATGTTTGATTGAATCCTTAAATGCACTGTATCATTTGTACATCAGTCCATCTTATTATAGAAGAAAAACGTAGTAAAAAATAAGGTTTTCTTTTGTTTTATAAAATGTGATGGCTTTTATATGTTTTTATTTATTATGTTTAACATACTTTTCTTAACCCATTGATTTTGGACCTTAATAGTCATTCTTTTCTAACAATTATTTACATTTTTTATAGTTTAAATCTCCTTTATTGCAGTACAATGAAAAACTGCTTAACAGTTACATTTGAGGTTTAGCATTTATCATAGGTTATGCATTACTTAGGACCAGAGGAAGAGTCATGCTAACTTTTAGGCAGCTCACATATGCATTGCCTACTTAAGTCCTTAATGGCATGTCAGTAAATTTTAGCTGAGCTTTTCACACAAATACATCCTTAACCAGTGAGGAACACTGTAAATGAAATGTTCACAGTTCAGGGTTTGTTTCCTCCTAGTGTGGCCACGTATTGTTTTTTTTTTATTTTGTCTTTTTTTCAAAACAGTGATGCTAATAATGGTTTATTTCACAACAGCTTGATTGTGGGGTGTTTTGGGGAAGTGTGCATGTTGTTGGCTCTGCCTGGAGTCTGCATATGAGGTGGGAAGGGGATCATTTACAAATACAAATTAAGACTTCTGCTTTTTCAGTCGAAGAGGGTGCTGATGAAGAATGGTAATTTAGCTCACTTCACTCTGCCTACCAACCCCAATGCAATGCACAACATCACTGCTGGACTTCCTGCACAGGTAAACAAAAATATATAATTGAATTTTGCCTCTGTGTAAAAGTTACAGCGCTTTGCTAAAGTGTTCATACCCATTAAACATATTCACACTTTGAAAGAGTCAAACCACAAACTTCAATGTGTTTTAATAATATTTTATGTGCTAGACCAACACAAAGTATTGTGTAATTGCAAATCGGAAGAAAAAGAACATCAAGTTTTCAATTTAGTTTTTTTTTTACAAATAAAAATCCAAAAATGTTGTTGCTAATTGGTATCCAGCCTCTAATCTACTAACTCTGAATTAAACCTTTTTAAATTCACCTGATCGGTAAATAGGGTTCACCAGAATGTGAGTTAGGCTTCTATATTAGTGAGCTAACAGCATCATGAAGACCACAGCTAGCATGTGGAGGAAGCAGCTCTGGTCAGATGAGGTTTACCTTCTACCAGAAGAGTTACTTTGAACTTAAAGCCAAAAGCAAATTCATGTTTTACAATGACACAAAGTCCAGACTTAAATAAAATTAAGAATTTGTAGCAAGATTTGAAAAGTGCTGTTCATATCTGATGTAGCTTTAGCTGTTTCGCAAAGAAAAATGGGTAAAAATCTAAATCTGTAGATGTGACAATCATTTGTAGAAAATGTTGAAAGCCTTGTAACCTTTTTCTTCTACATCAGTTATCTGCTGCTTTGGGTTGGTCTATCACATACAATTCATACTAAATACATATAGCTGAAGCATTACAAAAGTTTAAATCATTAAGGGGCATTAAGGCATTTGTATGTTTGTCTCTGTGATGTTATGATACAAATAAACACAATCTGTTTACCAGTTTCTCTAAGGTAATGCATGTACACCACATGGCTTTCATTCCTTTCTTACCTTTTTAGTGACAGTGTAAACACAAACGTCCTGTCATCTACAAGACCATTAAATCCTTAAAATTTCTTCTAATCACCTAGCTTGTTAGATATGTGTAAGGTTCAACCATAATGAATGTGTTCCTACTTGTGCTTTTGTCGCATTTCTAAGTTTGTCATTCTCTCACTCTACAGAGTGACATACGTGTAACGAAGCCAATGACCTCATCGGGTTTGCAATCTGTCTTCCTATCTCTGGAGGGAACCGGCCCGTCTCTGTCTCAACGCTTGCAGCCAGTGATCATATACGAACCACACATGGGATTAATGCGCCACCACCTTGTTCCTCGTGAGTGGCATTGTTTCTAAAGTGTGTCTGTATACGCAGAGCCCAGCATATAGAAACAGAAGTGACAAATATGCACGTTTGACTTGCTTTATTCTATTACAGTTCATGGTTGATACTTTGGCCTTATCTCAGATGTTCAGTATTTAGTAGTATTAGTAGTTTTATTTTCAGCTCTAGGTTCCACCAGACTTTTTTTAATGAATTAGTCATACATTTATCTAATTTCTATTTACTGTAGTTTATGTTGAGAATATGACATTGAGTAACACATGTGCTTTTTATTTGTCAGTTTTTATTTTAAATTAGAGACTGCATTAAAACTCACATCACATCTGTCTCAACTTGCATGTCTTTGACACAAGAGCTCCCTCCACTGAGCTGAGAACAGTGATGCAGTGTCACTTGGAAAACAAAATGTACCACTCATCCAAAACCAATATTATGGCATCATATTTTGTCTTATTTTGTCAGTTTCCCTTATAAGCTAATATTGTATTCGAATTTCCTTCTCCTATTTTGCCATGTTTGGCAGATTTCTGTCAAATCTTCGCTCATACTGTCCCCACTTGCCTTTTTCCCCACACCGTATACCCTAGAAATCTTACCTGCTACTTGTCTTCCCCCTTAATCTTTGTTGTAAACTCATTTTTCTCTTTTTCTCTTGTTTAGTTCATAGTTTGAGTACCATTCCTCAACAACAGCATCCTCACCTATCCTCCTCGTCCAGAAGAGAAGGCTTAGTTGCCTTGGGCTCCCACCGACCTGTGGAGCGAGCACATTCAGAGCCACTACCTTACAGCCACTCAGTCCTGCCTCGGCATGCAGGCCATCACCCACACACCCACCAACAGCTCTCCCAGCTGTACCACAAGGCTGGATTGGAAAGGTTTAAGCTGAGTACACATCTGAGCAAGGTGAGAGGAGGCAGGCGCAAACATTTTGTCCAGTTACAACCTCAAACGTCAATGTATTTTATTTAAATTTTAATATCACAGACCAACACTTCTGAAAAATGTGGCATTTACCCCCCTTTATTCTGGTACCCCGAAAACAATATCCAGTGCAACCAGTTCCTTCAAAAGTCCCCTAATTATTATTTCCACTTATTTAACCCACTTTATGGATATAAATCCCAGTATAAATACAATTTTTTATCCTGGAGCCAAGATAGAGGAGTGAACAAACAGCATCATGGAGACCAAGGAACACAGCAGACAGGTCAGCGATAAAGCTATGGAGAAGTTTTTAGCTGGGTTGTGTTATAAAACAATATCCCAAACTCACAGAGCAATCTTCAATCCATCAGCTGAAAATAGAAAGAGTTTGGCACTTCTACAAACTTCCTAACAGAGGAGGAATAGTAAGAATCAAGCAGCTGATGGAAAATAAGCCTTTAGAAATCCCATTTGCAGTTTGCCACAAGCCATGTAAAGAAAGCAGCAAACACATGAAAGGTGAGAGCAAAATTAAACTTTTTGGCTCACATGCAGAACATCATTTGTGGCAGACAACGGACGCAAAACATCAACCTGAAGACACCATTCCTGCGGTGAATCTTGGTGCTGGCAGCATCATGCTGCGGGGCATTGTTTGGATCAAAGCATATTTCATGGGTTGATTGAAAATTTGCTTTTTAATAATGTGGTTGAGGCTGAGTTATTTTTCAAAGAAGAATGGGCGACACATTGACTTTGTTGATGTGCTAGTCTAGAATGAATTTCAGCAAAAAGGGGATTCTTGAAAGAACTGACTCTGGCGCTGAAAAGAAATGCACGTCACCCTCAGATTTTCATTTGCAACACTTCACCATTATGAATTACTTTGTGTTGATTTATCACATAAAATGTTTGTGGTTGTAATGTCACAAAAGGTTAAAAAGTTTGAGCGGTGTGAATACTTAACTGTAGATCTATTACGGAGTGAGTAAAACAGTTGATTAATTATTAGAAGGCCATGTGTGATTTGGATCTGGTTTTTCTCTCAGAATATTGGACTAAGCAAAACAGGATTGGGTTTTATCAGTTTAGTATTATTCTGTCATAAACTGGACAAGAAGAATTGTAAGAGTTGATTTGTATAAAACTTGTACTTTGACTTAGCTAAATGGCAAATTCACTGAGAAGTCCTGTCTGACACAGATCCCTTTTGAGGACATGGACCTGGAGGAGACCGGATCAGCATCAGGTTCCGGGACAGGGTCTTTGTGCGGCTCTGAACTGAGCTCACTGTGTGACGATGGCCACCGCAGGAGAGAAAGCACTGCCAGCACAGACTCAGTTTATGACACAGAGTCCATTACGTCCTCTCGGGAGAGCTTGATCGAGTCGTCACACTCTTTCAGTCAGGTACTAATGTCAGTTCATGTTAAAATACACAAACAAAATTGTGCATGAAAAAACACTTTCCTTCACAACTAAGCGATTAAAGCTCCTAACAACTGGGGGAAATTATTTAAGATTATCTATTCATCGAAGTTATTCACCTGAGCTTATTATTATATATAGAACCCACAGATTGATGTGATGTCCAACCCCAAAATAATAATGTGCTTTTCTTTACTTCGATTAATTTTCCTTAATGTGGTCCACCATTAGAGGGCACTGTTGCTTTGTTTATGCAAGCAGTAACACGCTTATCCTTATGGGGTACTTGTTCTAGACATGTCAAATTAAATTGTCCATATTATGAGTAATTTTACCAGCAGGAGGCAATGAATTACTGTATTAAGTTTAATCAAAGTACCTTTTACCCTGTCCAACTATTTTTAAATGTTTATCACCTCCTCGTCTTTTCTTTAAACTCTTTTCTGCAAAACACAGAGGCAGGTAATCCTCAGATCAACTTTCCAGCCAGATGCACTGGGAGTTCCTACGTTAATTTGGCCTCATCAGTCTCACCAGCCTGTGATTCGGAGCCGCTCTTTACCACCCTCCACCTCCCTGACTCCTGCTTTACATGCAACCACCATAATACCTTCTCTGTCACTGTCGAGCCCTGTCACAGATGCCAAGCTACGTTTTACAACAGGTGAGTCAAACAGTGATTTAAGTAGCTGAAGATTTCATTGATTGTATTTTTTGAAGAATTTCAACATGATTCAAGAGGGAAATATTGGGTTATAAATCATGTTTCTGTGTGTGCGTGTCCAGGTTTGGTTTATGATGCTCAGATGCAGAAGCACCAGTGTATTTGTGGAGACAACAGCCGTCACGCTGAGCATGCTGGGAGGATCCAGAGCATCTGGTCCAGACTGCAAGAAAGAGGGTTTAAAGGCCAATGCGAGGTAGGAGTTGTGCACACTGCTATACTATAAGAGAAAGAAATAAACATTCTGTGTTCACAAAAACCTTATTCTGTGTTGAAGACTATCCGCAGCAGAAAAGCCACTCGTGCAGAGCTGCTGTCCGTTCATTCAGAAAACCATGTGTTAATATTGGGTAACAAGATGGACAATCACAAGCTTACTGGTAAGACCAACAATATCACTGAAGATTACATTTAAAATACTGTAATACTTCTTGAATTGTTGCACATTGTTCCTCCTATTATAACCAAGTTTATATATTGCAAATTATTGCTTGTTTCTGAAATGGAATAAAAATGATACATGATTTTGACAATCTTTACAAGTTTCTCTAAAATCTCAATTGCAAATCATCCCTACCTTTGCAAATCAAGAGTTATGCATTCTTGCCCATTTTTCTTTGCCAATTAGCTTAAACTCAGTCAGATTAATGTCTTGATGCTAGGTCTGGACTCTGACTGTACCGTTCTAATACATGAATATGCTTTGATCTAAACCATTCTGTTGTAGCTCTGGCTAAATGTTTAGGTTCTTCCTACTAGAAGATGAACTTCCACACCAAGTCTTTTAAAGCCTCTCACAGTTTTTTGAGGTTTTCCCTGTTTTAGTTCAATTCTTCTCCCCATCAACTCTGACCAACTTGCATGTTCTTGCTAGAGTAAATCCCCACAGCATGAGGCTGTCACCACCATGTTTCACAGTGGGGATGGTGTGTTTTGGGTAATGTGCAGTATTAGTTTCCTGCCACACACAGCATTGTGTAGGCAAAAAAAAAAGTTGAGTTTTGGTGTTATCTGACCATAGCACCTTCTTCCACATGTTTGTTGTGTGCCCTACATGGCTTGTGGAAAACTGCTAATGGAACTTGTGTCTTTATTTCGTCAATGGCTTTTTACTTCCCACTTTTTCAAGAAGACCAGATTTGTGGAGTCAACAGATTCTCCTACCTGAGCTGTGGATCCCTGGTACTCTTCCAGAGTTGCCGTGGACATCTTGGCTGCTTCCTTGATTAATGCCCTGCTTCTCTGGTTTGTCAGTTCCAGTGGATGGCTGTGTCTTGGCAGGTTTGCAGTTGTGCTGTACCTTTCCCATTTACAGAAGACAAATTGAACAGGGCTCTGTCAATTGTTCAAAGCTTGGGATATTGTTTTATAACCTAAAACTGCTTTAAACTTCTCCATAGCTTTGTCCCAGGCCTGTCTGCTGTGTTCCTTGATCTTCATAATGCTGGTTGTTCAGTAATGTTTTCTAACAAACCTGTCTGAGCCCATCACGGAACAGCTGGATTTATACCAAGATTAAAATTACACACATCTCAGCACTGTTGAGGCAATCGGTTGCTCTGGATTTTTTACAAGGGCTTCAGCATATGCACACTTTTTGGGTTTTGTTAAAATGTTGAAGACCATTTTATCATTTTCCTTCCACTTCACAATTATGCACTATTTTGTGGTGCTCTATCCCATAAACTCCCAATAAAAGTCCTTGAAGTTTGTGGATGTAATGTAACAAATGCGAGAAGGTTTGTTTTGTGCATTTTGAATGTTTGTAAATGTGATATATTCATAGCTGTTAAATGTTACAAACATTTCCTTGCAGGACCGCAGATTTTTGTAGATCTACCATGTGGAGGTGTAGGGGTGAGTCCTCCACAGGAACACACACACACACACACACATCAGTACACAGACACAGACATCGCCAGATCTGTTTTAAAACTCTAGTCATGTGGGAATATTTCCACTTATCTAATTGCATTACTGAACAGCAAACATTACACGGCTTATTATGCCTCATTACACAATTTAGGTAATGATACTACCAATTGCTCATGCTATTGTTTTTGGCTAAGATAAGTTTAAAACTTCAAAAATCTAAGTCTCTACAATTGTCAGAAGGGGTAGAAAAAACAAGGGTAACACAAGAAAACATACAAGTAAAGTGCTGAAAATAGTTTTTTTTTGCTAGAAGAACATAGAAAGAGGATTTGGAAGAAATGAAATTGTATTAAGATTATAGGAAAGAAGGAAAAAACTGAAGGGGGATGGGTTGCAGCCTGATAAGAGCACCAATGTGCCTGGATTTCCGGCCTTTAGCTGCTAGAGTGAAGAGGGGTGATTGGAACAAGATGGTAAACCTGGTGAAAAAATAAATTCCTCTGATTTCAGTGTCCCCCAACAGCACAGCAGACCGTCTACAGAGCCAGTGTGAGATAACATAGATACACAGAAAATACACAACAAAATTAAATATTTTTATCATCACTTTCATTTCATTATCATTAAATCTTCTCCATGTAAACACTTCTTCCATAGGACAGTGATTTGAACAATTAGTTTTTCTCTGAGATGTATTTAAGAAGATGTATAAAAGTTAATAGATTTAGCTATTGTCAAACTTCCTGATCTAATAGAAACATTTTAAACCAGTTGCTTCTGCCTTCACGGTCGCGTCAACTATTTCTGTAAAATTGTTTCAGAAACACTGCAGGAAATTCTTCACTTTAACATATATATTAAATGTGAATAAAATCGGATTGTGACATGTTGTCATCATTTTACCAACAGGTGGACATTGATACAGTCTGGAATGAGCAACACACAGCAGCTGCTTCCCAAATAGCTGCAGGGTGCATCATAGACCTGGCCCTTAAGGTGGCACAGAGAGAGCTGAAGGTGTGTGTTTTTGTTACTTTTATACTTTATCAACATAGATGGATGGATGGATACTAAGAAAATGTATGTAAATTTATGAATTAGAAGAAAGTAATACAAAATATATTTTTTTGGCACTTAGCAAGTAGAAATAGTTATGATAATCCTGACTGACCTTAACAGGAAGCGGTCAATGTGATTAGATTATTATAGATGTAAATAAGAGGTCGTGTTTATTCAGGTTGGATTAGGCTTGTTATAAACAGTAATTACTGGGCAATGAAATGGACAGGTGTTGTGCAGAAAAATGAATGAATTTGCAGCTCCTTATTTATTGTCCATCTTATAAATATATCTGAAACATTTTCACATTAATGTTTTAGTGCTTTTATGTTTAGGAATAAGTTGTTATAACCGTGAGGTGTTTTCTGATTTCTCACAGAATGGTTTTGCAGTGGTGAGGCCCCCTGGACACCATGCAACCCGCTCCTCTCCTCTGTAAGTACAGAAGCATGCAAACAAATGCATGCTGGGAGCTAAGGGGGCTGCAAAGGTTTTTTTTTATAACTGAGCTGCAGTATACTTCTGAGGGAGAAAAAGAAAGAGAGGGTGCATAAGTCTGTCTACGTTAATGTATGTGTGGTGTGGACGACCTGCCCGATGCCCGAGGCAATCTATCTCCTCCGCTGTTTCTTTAAAGCTTTCAAGACATAAAGCAAAGCACCTCAAAAGAGTTGTGCAGGAGCTGTGTGTCCATGCACCCTGCACATGTGCTGCGTGTGGATATGTGTGGATGTGCATATTTGTGTGCATTGATTTGTGTCACCCTTTGATAGCAGGCATTAGCCAAATAACCACATTCAGCTGGGGCCGTGTGTGAGAGCCCAGCATTGCTTGTCACTGGTTATTTATGGTTTGATAATGACTTTTCTTGATGAGCTCAGTTTGGACAGCCTATGATGTACATTGTTCACACACACACACATTTAGCCAATAACAGTTCAATGCTGACACTGCCTTTTCCAACATTCCTCCATTGCTTTTCATGCATCAACACTTTCTTTGCGTAGTGAGTAGTGTGAGTTCATTTCTCCGAAATCATCCCTCGCATCCAGCCAGATTTCTGACAGCATTATCATTTGGAATGTGTATTAAATTTTATGATAAGGTTTGGTTTCAGTTTGTCATAAAATGTGTGGCTTCTGCATTGCTCAGGAGAGAGATATCTTAGACTCAGCATAATATTCTAATAACGGAAGCCATTTATGTTTTTCAGCTGAGAAAAGGCAAATACAGGACAGCCTAAAACACACTTGTTACCTAGAAGGGTTGGAGAATGAAACTGAAACATCTGGTTTTAGACCACAATAATTTATTAGTATGGTGTAGGGCCTCCTTTTGCGGCCAATACAGCGTCAATTCGTCTTGGGAATGACATATACAAGTCCTGCACAGTGGTCAGAGGGATTTTAAGCCATTCTTCTTGCAGGATAGTGGCCAGGTCACTACGTGATACTGGTGGAGGAAAACGTTTCCTGACTCGCTCCTCCAAAACACCCCAGTGGCTCAATAATATTTAGATCTGGTGACTGTGCAGGCCATGGGAGATGTTCAACTTCACTTTCATGTTCATCAAACCAATCTTTCACCAGTCTTGCTGTGTGTATTGGTGCATTGTCATCCTGATACACGGCACCGCCTTCAGGATACAATGTTTGAACCATTGGATGCACATGGTCCTCAAGAATGGTTCGGTAGTCCTTGGCAGTGACGCGCCCATCTAGCACAAGTATTGGGCCAAGGGAATGCCATGATATGGCAGCCCAAACCATCACTGATCCACCCCCATGCTTCACTCTGGGCAGGCAACAGTCTGGGTGATACGCTTCTTTGGGGCTTCTCCACACCGTAACTCTCCCGGATGTGGGGAAAACAGTAAAGGTGGACTCATCAGAGAACAATACATGTTTCACATTGTCCACAGCCCAAGATTTGCGTTCCTTGCACCATTGAAACCGACGTTTGGCATTGGCATGAGTGACCAAAGGTTTGGTTACAGCAGCCCGGCCGTGTATATTGACCCTGTGGAGCTCTCGACGGACAGTTCTGGTGGAAACAGGAGAGTTGAGGTGCACATTTAATTCTGCTGTGATTTGGGCAGCCGTGGTTTTATGTTTTTTGGATACAATCCGGGTTAGCACCCGAACATCCCTTTCAGACAGCTTCCTCTTGCGTCCACAGTTAATCCTGTTGGATGTGGTTCATCCTTCTTGCTGGTATGCTGACATTACCCTGGATACCGTGGCTCGTGATACATCACAAAGACTTGCTAATTGAACCTTCACACTCAGCTCTTACTGGTGCAATGTGCAATCAATGAAGACTGGCTACCAGGCTGGTCCAATTTAGCCATGAAACCTCCCACACTAAAATGACAGGTGTTTTAGATTCATTGTCCAACCCCTGTAAATAATATGCAATAGATGTTAACTTGGCAGGAGTCAGCACTGGGACTGTCATGGCCAGAAGAGGCACCACTCAAAGCCAAAGAACTGTCTTCCAGGTTCCTACGGACCATATGGGGATTTTGTGAAATTAATTTGCTGAAGATGCATTGATAAACACATGTGGCTGCCACTCTTCCCGTTTGTTTGTCCACAGGGGCTTCTGTTACTTCAACTCCGTGGCCATCGCAGCCAAGCAGCTCCAACACAAACTGAATGTCAGCAAGATCCTCATCGTAGACTGGGTAAGAACCCGAGGAGCCACCTGATTCACCCTTCGTTTCATGGACACAATGCAAACACACAGGAAGAAAGGTGTTTCCTGGGTGCAAAAAACAAGGACCTTGACATACAGTAGCACTCGTAATCCTCATTTAGATCATTTAGACAGTTATCTCTTTTATCCACGTGTGAGACGAACTGTCACATGTGCTTAGAGCAAACTCCTAATCACATACAGGCACATAAAAGTTCACCGAGGCTTACATGTGACGATACTGATCCACAGCCAGGAGTTGTCTTTGCTCAGCATGTGTGTATTTGAGTCTGGACAAAATCTTTACAAAGGCCATACTCTCCAGCATATTTTTGTATAAAATGATAATTCCTTCTAAGATCATGAAGCACATAAAACAAAATATATATGTTTGCCACTGATTTGGAAAATTATGCAGGTTTTACAGACAGTGTTCACTCCTTTTTGGGTCCTGTGAGACATTTGTTTGTTTGTAATTACCTTTACTGCATGAATTAGTTTTAACAATGTGCAATATAAATGCATTCATACCTGACATCTTATTAAATCTTGTCCAGGATGTGCACCATGGCAACGGCACCCAAGAGGCCTTCTATAAAGACCCGAGTGTTCTGTATATCTCTCTGCATCGCTATGATGATGGGAACTTCTTTCCTGGTAGTGGACATCCAAGTGAGGTATGTGAAGAGTGTTTAAAGATATTTTTATTTATATCATAATAATAGCAGCTATTTCTGTAGATTATTTGTCATACTGATTCAGCAGGTATTATCAACGACACAATTTTCATGTCATGTCTCATGGAGGTAGTGGTATTACTGCTGAAGTATTTATACCCTTTAAACTTTTTCCTGTTTTGTTGTGCTACCACCACAGCCTTCAATGTATTGTATGAAGATTTTATCCAGTAGAAACATTATGCATAATTGAGATTGAAAAATGGAAATGCTTTTCAAAACAAGTTAAAGGAAAAAAATCTAAAAAATGTTGACATGCATTTGTATTCAGCTCCGCATCCCCCAACCACAATACTTTATACCTCCACCTTTTACTACAGTTACAACAAAAGTCTTTAAGGGTGTATGCTCAACTCAGTTACATTAGATATGGAGTATCTCTAAACAGCATCTTTTTTCTACTAGAAGATGACCCTCTCCCCCAGTTTCAGGTACTTTGCATCCTCTAACTGACCAGCCTAACTGTCTCTGCTACAGAAAAGCATATTCATAGCATGATGCTTGAACCACCAAATCTGAACTAAACCAGAGTTCAAGGTGCTGTTCCTTCAGAAATATTTTCTAAGAAACTTCTAAGACCTTCACAGAAGGGCGGTATTAACAGGTAAACAGAACAAAAACCTATTTTTAAGGGGTATGAATGCTTTTACAGAGATGTGTTTTTGGTATCAAAGGTTCAGTGAGACAGTTAGTAACATTTTACTGTTGAACAAGAATTTGTAATTTCAGATCGTTACAATCCAAATGTGTTTCTCTCATACTTTAAAAAGGAAGTCGAAAGTGTCCTGGTTTACATCTGCCCAATGCAATTCTTGCATCATCTTTGTGTGACAATTTATTTGAGAAACATTTCTAGCATGTTTATCCAGAGAATGCACCATGAAGAGGTTGTATTGTATGTTACAGTAACTGCTGTTCATATGTTTATTTTCATAGTTGTAGTTGAGAAACTTTGAGGCCGTGGAGGTCAGTCCCTCTCAGTAGGATGTATGAAGTTGAGTTGAATGCCTGTCTGAATCCAAGAAATTGAGATGCCTATGTTTTCTTCCTGTGGTCTTACCCGAAACCCAGCATAATGATTATCCTAGTCAGTTGAATTGACCCCATCCCACGCTGACATTAGGCGCCCATTCAATCCCCTCTCACTCTGCCATCCTCCCCCATGATAATACTCAGTGTTTTCCCATAAAATCTCACGTGGAGCAGCACATAAAAACGCTTTGCCAGCTTGGATGTGGCTTTGCCTGAAGTGGACTCTCAACCTCTATTGAGCAGTGTGGTAAACCTCTGGAGTCTCTCTGTCCCCCTTGTAGGTATATATCTCACCGTGGGGTAGGGGCGTGATGTCATCGTCATAACAGAGATGGCTGACTAGCTCAGAAGGTCTAATTCAGTCCAGTAAGTCCTGAAACATGAAAGCGAGACAGAGGCCAAAGTAGAGTGCAAGGCACTCGGAGCATAGCAGAAATGGTATGTTTGGTTTATGTAAGTGTGCTTTTGTATCTGACTGTGTGCACAAACGCATGCATGCGGGTACATTAACAGTTGGCAGAGGACAGGAGGCTTCATGTGTTTTTCGTTTGCCCGGCGAACATCCCATCCACTGAGAGAAGAATGGAGACAGACGCTCTGTGATGCTCATCAGCATTCTTTCTCTTTCAAGCATCCTCTCACACCCATACTCTCTCTCTCCCTCACACTCTCACACACACACACATACACACAAAGGAAATCACCAAACATTGTTGCCAAGAGGGTGTCAATCAACGTCCTCCATTTCTCCTCAAACTGACACATTGACTGATGGTGAAGGGTTTGGGGAACAGCTAAATGGCTTCTAGCAGGACTACAAAGAGAGAGACAGGAATCCTTAACTTCTTTCCAAGACCCAGGCCTCCGTTCACTTTCTGCCCCGACTTTCTGAGGTCAACCTGAGAAAGGCTCCATCTACTCTGCCTGGCATTTTGGGGTCCGTCTCATTTAGAACATCGAAAAGGAGTTGTGTTGAATCTGATTCAGTGTTTTATTTTAGCGATCATATACAGAATAATATACTGCCATAATACTACATGAATATAGTTTATAGAATATACTTTCTTACTCATTTATATTGTTTTTGTCTTTTTGTTGATCAGTCAGTAGTTAGCCCATTTAAGTTGTATCCTAAAGCTTGGGAACTAGAAACAGCTGTAACTTTGTTCTGGCTCAGTGATTTATAAAGGTCAATTGACAAATTGTATAGAAATCAAAATGGAGGGACAGGGTTGTTAAATTAACAGCCATCCGTATTTCATTTAGGAATCATAATCACTCCCTTGTGTTGCCTTAAAGAGATGGAGCGACCTTCCGTCTGTTGCTGCAATACAAGGTTTTGCAACAGCAATGCTGATTTTGCAAACATTTGACACAAAGCTGTCATCATCATGGAGTTTCTCAACTTTCACTAAGAGTTATTTTCTTTTTTTGGCGTTCTCGGTGAATGTTTCTTTCTCAAAGTCTCACCCTTTTTCCTGGTCTGCTTCTATCCAGGTGGGGGCAGGTGCAGGCAAGGGCTTCAATGTCAATGTGGGATGGACTGGTGGTCTGGACCCTCCAATGGGTGATGCAGAGTACCTGGCTGCATTTAGGTAAATAAATAACATTTTCTCGCTAATCCATTAAATATTTTTTCTCATTTCTGGTCCATTAATGTAAAAGTCATTCATTAATGGAAGACATTTTTATCCCATGGTGTATACCCCTAAAAGTTTCGCTTAGTTCAATATTTCACAAGTGAACCCATTGATAAATAAATACAAATGCGAAATATTCTTTTCAAATCTGATTGGAGTTCAGGATTATCATTAATTAAGTTTTTGTTAATTGATGTAAATAAAGTTGTTTATCTGTTATGCTTTTTTATCCATCAATCAGCTCATGTTGATTTTTAATGTTCTTGGAATTTACAGCTTTTTTTTACATTTTTACATCCATATCCTTTGGGATTTTTTTTCACATCCACCTGATCTGGCTGAGCTTGTATAGAGTTCCTTCAGCCATAGTTTTGTTTTGAATAAAAGTGAGTCAGACAGGAAAACATTGACCAGGGTTTTAAATATGTATTTATTTGCTCTTTGACCTTTTCGTTCTTCATTGAAGTGCTTGTAGATTTTTCTTCAGTTGTAGTTTAATCTAACACTGTAGAGCAAGTCCTGTTTGATTGCTGAACAGCACTATTACAGAGAATGAGGCTTTGTTAGAGCAGGAGAATGGATGGGAATTATATTTGCTTTGATATATTTTTATTTGAATATGTGGTATATCTGTGATTGCATTTGTATTGGCTTTAACACCAAATACCTTAAGCAAATTACATTTATTATTTGAAAATGGAAAAGGTGTGGCACAACTTCAAACCTATCAAGGTACGGCCATCCAGCAAGTCATACACAGCAAACACATGGAAGAAGGTGATCTGGTCAGATTAGACTAAAATTAGAGCTTTTGACCAACATGCAAAATATTATGTGTGGTGGAAAACTAACAAACCACCACCATGAAACATGAAAAAAACTGTTTTGAGATGAGAGAAGACTTGAAACTGAGATGAAGGTTCACCTTCCAGCAGGACCGCCACCCAAACATGCAGCCAGATCTAGAATAGAAAGGTTTAGATTACAACAAATTCAGGACTTAGAAAAGACCAGTAAAAGTCCAGAACTAAATCTAATTGAGAATATCCAGAATAGCTTGAAAATAGATATTTAGAGGCACCTATTAACTCCAATCTGACTCAGTTTGTGATATTTTGCAAAAGAAGCAGTGAGAAGTTGCTTCTACAAACTACCGGCTCAGGGAGGCTGAACACATATGCTACATACATTTTTTTTATAGTTCTGTTTGTGAAAAAAATTTAAACCATACATTGTTATCCTTTCAGTTCCCAATTATGTGCTACTTTTTCACATAAAATCCATGTAAAATACATCAAAGTTTGTGGCTGTAATATTTTCAAATGGGAAAATATTTATGGAGTTTGAAAACTTTTGCAATGTACAATGTACGCTGCTTCCATACAGTTTACATACTATTGTTGGTGGGGTTTATTCTAGCGGCAAGCACACATCTATAATGCTGAACAAGTTTTAATTACAAAACACTCCCTCTTTCTGGTGGTGGTCCCTAAACCCACAACGCTGAACATAAAATCTGCGCATGCAGCTGATAGTGTGTGTTAATACTTTTACCTTTCAGTACAACTTGAGGTCAATGCAGAACCTGTTTAAATCACATTATCACTCGTGCACATATTGGATATAATCCAGTTTTGCACTAGTGTTAAAGAGAGGCCAGTATGTGCAAAATGTATTTATGAATGAGTTAAATGCAAAGCTCTACTGCTAGGTGCTACCCAAGCACACCTTTTCTCCAACCAGATTCTTCACTTCATTGAAGCTGTTAGTCCCGAATGAATGTGGTTAGGTGGTGAGCTGAACTGTAATGAACACAGAATGCATCTGTCAGCAGCACTAGCTCGCCACCAGATGAATAAAACGCTATGTGAGCTCTTCATGGTGCTTGCTTCAGACACAGTGGGTGGGCCCCTCATCACAGGAAAGATGCTAATGAGCTAACCCATACTGCTAAAATCCCATCGACCCAATAGGCTCTCTTGAAAACACTATGCCCAGTGTTTACTGGAGTAAGAAACAACTGGTCCTTTCCTGAGCAGGCGTCTGGCTTTAGTATTTTTTACCCAGTTTAGGAAATTACAAGTGCTTTCATGTGTAAAACGTCCTCAGTTAACCACATAGTACTGTACTGTATTGTGCTTTCACCATGAAACTTACATCATACAAGGGTTGTCTAAAGGAGGAGCATCCTGGTGGTCCAGGGCCTTTGTCACATATGATTTTGGGTTCAAGCAGCTTTCCTTGATAACATTAGAAAAAAGTTGAAGCATTATGTTTGAATAATTCAAGTCGACTGTCACAGCTGTGTTACCTAAGGTTGTCAGTTAGTGGTGTATAGCACGCTGAGGGGTATAAAAAAAAACAATGCATCATGATTTAACCTTAATGCTGTTGGATGTGCCAGTTCTTTGACTCGATGTTAATATATAATTTGGATGACAGGGTGTTGTAGACTGCGTGTGTCTCTTTCAGATGGAAAAGAACTTTGCTGCTGATGATGTGCGTCTATTTTGGGGTGTGTATAAGTAATGTGGTTGATCATGGTGGTCGGGTCTCCATTATGATCAACAGAGAGCTCATCATCACTGAGATCAAGCACCATGACGTTATACACATTATTAAAATGGTCAGAACCTAAGGTGTGTCCAATAACAGGTAGCACAGCCAATGCCTGTTCATTTCCAACCGGTTACTGACTAACAATGAACTTATGGAGGGAAGGAGAATACAGCTGAAGAGAGGAGAAGAAGTGGGGGGTGCATTGTTAGGGAATCCAAAGGCGGCGTAATTAGGCCCAATGGATCCCAGATGGCTGGCTGTCAGTGACGTGAGAAGAGGGACGAGCTCCTAATAGGAACCAGACGAACACAAATGCCTTTGAACTGCCGCTGAGAGAAACAGAGTGAGTAAGAAGGAATCAAACGCGGCATGGGCCGTGCGCTCTTGCTAAATAACTGGCAGCAGGAGAGAAGAGGAAGGAAGATGGAGAGTAAAGAAGCTTGGAAAGTGGTCTCTGTTCAATAGAGTGCACAATATGTGGACATTTCATATAAAAGATACCAAGTTATTGTCACTTACCAAAACACATGTTTGGTGTTTGACACTTGTCTACAGTCAGATCTTTGCTGTTTTTCTCACAACAAAGACAAGTTTCCTCTTTTATCATCAGGGTTCTGCTTCACATTCAAACAGTTGCACACATCTACACCTGGGAGGTGCACCACCTCTTAGCGTTGGCTGTCTTCCAACAGTGGACCAAGAGCTGAGATCAAGAACTTGGAGCTATGCCTTTGATAATTTTTCTTTTCATCATTTTTAAATGGAAAGGCGTAGTTTGGCTCGTAGTTAACTGTCCAGAAAAGGCCTTCACTGGATGGATGTTCTAGCAGAAAATCAATGACTTTAACTACTCTCTATTTTTAGTTTTTGTTGTGCTGGCACATCTTTTTTTCCGCCCTGCTCTGAAATGAATCCAATCACATTATGACTTCTCCTTTTTACACATCGTTATATTTTATTTACACCTAATGAGCACCTGTAGAGATGGTAAATGTGCTCTCAGATTTCTCTGAGAGTCAGAGTTGTCTAATACGCGGATTTGGTTTACAGCTCAGAGTTTTCCCTGCTTGTCTGCAGGGCTGTGGTGATGCCCATTGCCCACGAGTTTTCCCCTGACGTGGTCCTGGTCTCCGCCGGCTTCGATGCTGTTGAAGGACACCCACCTTCACTGGGAGGATACATGGTCACAGCCAAGCGTAAGGAGCAGCCAGACAGCTGCACACACTCTTACTGTCATCAGTCTGAGTTTTATTCAGAATTATTTCCTTTTCAACCAATCTCTGGTTTTGTTTTTGATCTGTAACAGTTTTTGGCTTCCTGACTCGTCAGCTGATGTCACTGGCAGGAGGCAGGGTCGTCCTCGCTCTGGAGGGGGGCCATGACCTCAAAGCCATCTGCGATGCCTCTGAAGCCTGTGTCAGCGCCTTGCTCGGCATGGAGGTACAATGTGTCATATCTTATTCCATAGATTAACACAGTGTGTCCCGTCTTCAGATCACTAAGTGTGTTGTGTGTCTCAGGTGGAGCCTCTGTCCCAGTCGCTCTTGGACCAAAAGCCCTGCGAGAACGCAGTGCGCTCTCTGCAGAGAATCGTCCAAATTCAGGGTGAGAAACCATCAAGCTAATGCAAAGAATAACATTTGCAAGAAAAAGCAGTCTAGTAAAGCAACCGTATTAAATTTACTTGAAGTAAATGTACTGAGTTACAGTGAATTGCAAAAATATTCTTACCCCTCAAGCCTTTTTCCGTTTTAATTTCATAGCAGTAAATATACCTGTTCTGTCAAGACCTCAGAAATATTTTCGATAATATTTGTAAACAAGCAGCATAATAAAGACTGAGGAACACTTCAGACAGGTCAGATATGAAGCTTAGGAGAAGTTAAACATGGGGTCAGTTTATAAAAGCATATCCTAAGATGTGGACATCTCATTGAGCACAGTTCAATCCGCATTCAAAGCCTTTAAGAGGTTGTTAAAGATGGAGGTTCACCTTCAAGCAGGACAACAACACTCTATGTTGCAAAAAGGTGTGGCTAAAAACTTTAGCTGGTAAATATGTTCAACGCTGGTAGAGAAATAAAAATTGCAGGTATAATCCAGCAAAAGGTGCTTCTACCAAATAATTATTTAGGGGAACTGAATATATTTCTTGCTCCTAAACAAAATTTCTAAACCATGTATCACTTTCCTTCCTCTGGTATATCACACAAGATCCCAACAACGCAGGTCGAAGTTTGTGGTTGCGAAGTGACAAAATGTGAAAAAGCTCCAGAGTCTTGAATACTTTTGTGAGGCGCTCTATGGTCAACTGCAGAGTTTGCTGCACTGGTTGAGTAATTTCTGTTGTAATGAGTCTAGGGCACACAAACAAAGAAAATCCAAGTCTTGCAGATTATTTGTACAACAACTGTCACAATAAATAGGAGCTGAAGATAAATTTCCCTTGGTCAGCTGGAAGGGAATTTACAGGCTTGCATCAACAAATATTTTTCAGGAGATGATTTATACTGGCCAATATGGTGTTCAATGTCTGCCATTTGATGATATATTATTAATATGAAAATGAGGTTTGCAAAAGTTAACAGTTCTTAAGTCACTGTTAATATGGATAAATTAAATCTAAACAAATGGTTTTATTTGAATGATTTATTGTTTTCCTGTCTAGTTTTTACCCAACAGTGTGTTTCTGTTCTCAGTAACTCATAACAATCCCCTTTACACTCTATTTAACACTTTTTGACCTCTTTGCTTCTGCTCTCTGATTACCTCTCCTCCCTTCCATCCCTGTCTCCCATCCCTCCAGCCGTCCCACAAAACACACACACACTCAGCTACCCTGGCTCCAATTATCTTCAAACACTTCTCTGGCACACGACCTTCGCAACATCCCCTTCTGATTGCACACAAATGTTATCCCAACCAAATTAGATTAATTAAAAATATTTGAATAGCCACAGGAATGTTAAGCCCATAATTCAGGCCCGGGGTGAAGTATATGTAAGTTGCATGCTCAGCCAGAACACACACACTTATAGAGGAACAAAGTTACAGTCACAGATTTCTTTTTTATTTTGTATTTTCCTCCATTGTGTGACCAAGTACTGTGAACCCTGAGAGAACAGACTGAATCTGAGTTTACATTTCTGAAATTATCAAAACGGATATTTGGACCAGCGGCTGTTTATCCCACAGTCTTTGCTTATATTCACATCAAACATCTACATCTAGTGGATCAAACACCAAGCTGTACTGTCGTATAGTTCAGGGGCATCCCTTCAAGGAGCAGTTTACAATGAAACCAAGACTGAGGCTATTAATCTTTTTTTTTTGTCCTTGTTTCCTTCCTCCTCTCCATGTTTTTTCATCTCTCTCAGGTGAGTTCTGGCAGAGTGTGAGGGAATCAGCCGCCACGGTGGATCTGTCCTACCTGCAGGCACAGAGACACAGATTTAGGCGAGACTCGGACAGCGAGGCAGTCAACGCCATTGCCTCTCTGTCAATGCGGTCCCTCACATCAGAAAGGTAAAACAAAACATTGTGATTATTATTAGTCTTGCACCAACAAATCAGCTGGTGATCCTAATTGGCTGGTTTTAGGTTAAAAAATGAACTCAAAGGAAGACAGAGATGATTTAAAAACAGACGAGTCTGGTTTCCTCAGACTGTCAGACAGCAAGAGAGAACAAGACTTTTGGCAGGTAACAGACAACCATAGATTTGCAGTTTTATCCATTTGAGCTTTCATCCTATGTCTGTAATGGAGCTTGTTGGTTTTGGAAATGTTGACAGCCTTTTGGAAATGTCACAGTTAGGGTAAGGATCTATATTCTCTATAGGATACACACCAAGGCCGCTGTTTTAATAATACTAACCACAAATCACTCGTTTAAGATGCTAGAGAGCCTAAAATACCAACTCTGTAATCATTTTTTGTTTGTTTTAAAATAGTAAAATCTTGTTTTACAGTGCCTGCTCTCTCACACAGTGTGACGTCACCTTTGCTCAGTGTAATAAATAATTCATATTTTGAATGTTCTTATATCTTCCTATATCACCCTAAAGATGAAATTGGACACGAAAATCAGATGGATGCATCTCTAATTATCTACTACCTAAACAAAGCAACCGTATTGGAATCTATGTTTAACAACTTTCTCTTTCTTTTTTAAAGGAAACCACTTGAAAGAATGTGAAGGAAAAACAGCCTATCCGAGGATGCCTTTAACTTAGACTCAGTGGAAATATACACATACACACACACCCATATATATATAAAGCTATGCATCTGGAGCACCACTGGAATATACAAACCTGCACTACTACTGGCTGCAGCGTGACCACTCTGATTCAGACACTCCTTAACAATGTTCATTTTGTGTTGCATTCATGTCCTCAAAAGATCTCTGCAGACTTTTCCCGAAAGCGACATCAATCACTGAACTGAAAACAAAGTTTAAAATATGAACTTAACAATGAAGACCTGGTGCAACATGATGTAGAATGAGCATTGATGAGAAATTGTTACTGACTGCGGCGAAACCTGCACAGACCACTGAGGCTCGTGTTATTTTAGAGATGTGTTGCTGGAGAGAAGGATGGCAGGTGAATGAGGATTCCCTTTTCTGCACGTGACAAAGATCGAATGAAGGAAAAAGATCAGTTTATTCTGATCGTCTTGCACTGTGAGCGTTCTGCGACTGGACAAAAAGGATGTGAAGCGTGTTCATATTTTGTACTTCATTTAAATATTCATTTTTTTCGACATATGGCACACATTTCTGTGGATGTCAGCATGAGATTTTTTTGGAGATCTAGCGTGAAGCTACAGTGAAGTCTGAGATACATATGTTTCATATTGTTTTCTGTGTCCACATATTTTCTTAAATCTCTTTTTTTTCTTCTTTCTTTCTTGGCCTGTCAGCCAAACATATGCAGCAGGAGTTTAAATAGTTATTGTTATCACCTTCTGACAGATGAAAGAAGACACATCATTCTTTTATAAAGTACATTTTAAATATGTTGAAATACTGTTGTATTGGTGGCATAAGTCACAGTTTAAAGCTAATACCTTAGGAAAGCTGGGGAGTCGATATAATGGAAGACAGTTATGGATTTAAACGAAGCTCCGGTGCATTGCAAACACTCAGTACAGCTCATATCAAGTTGAAACCAAAGATTTAAATGCACTGTATAAAAGACACATAATAATTCATCCCTCAATTTCTGACATTAAATCAGACTAAACCTTTGCTGCTTCAAGTCAGTCAGGGCAACCAAAATTATTTATATTTTCTAAATGACAGAAAATTGACTGAGATGTATTTTCGCTTCATTTTGGATTGCTTTCTTTAAATTCAGACGTTTGCATACACTGTGATTAGTGTACCTTTACCAAATTCTAGAAATCTGTGATGATGATGTCATAGTTTGGTCAACTTCTGATTGGTTAAGTCACAACGATTGAGTTAAATGGAGGCAAACCTGTGGATGTTCTCGAAGGCAACAACTCAAACACACTGCTTCCTTGTGTGACATCATGGAAAAAGTTAAACATAAAGAACTGTGGACCTCCTCTAGTCTGGTTCATCCTTGGGTACAATTTCCAGATGCCTGAAGATGCCACGTTCATCTGTTTAAAGAATTAGTAGAAGTATGAACAGCATAGGATTGTCCAGCCATCCGGCTGTTCTTCATCCACAGGTAATCAAGTCTAGAGTCAATGTTTTAGAGAGATCAACTCAAAGTGCTGATCCAGAGTAAATAGAAAACTGGTGAGAAGAGCTTTTAAAGTGTATGTGAGATAGGCAGTCTGCAAACATGACCCAGTTACACCGGTTCTGTCAAGAGGAATGGGCCAAAGTACCAGAAACTTGTGGTAGGATTTGCAAAATATCTGGCTCATGTTATATGTTGAAAGGTAATGCTACCAAATACGAAAGGTCATGCATCTAAACGTCTGTATTTATATGATAAAGAACAAAATAAAATGATCCTGCTCATTATTTTTGCATTTGGCTAATAGAATAATTTTAGTAACTGACTTAAACCAGACAAAATTTTGTCTGATTTAATGTCTAACAGTAAAAAAAAAAAGTGTGTCTTTTTACACGCTGTATGAATATATCTGGTGTCACATGTATGTGCAAAAAAGGCCACATTCTGGTAGTTAAAAAGAAACTTACATCCAAGGCTTTTAACACAATTCCACACAGACAAAGTGCACTTACACCTCCCTCAGCTTTGATGTTGTAAATGTTGTGTGGACCAGTGCTTATTTTCCTGTGGACCAGCATTCCTGCTGTGTCTCTTCTGGTTATTTTATATTTTATTAAGGACAATATGATGCGTGTTTCATCTGTAATTTACCCAGTGTGTTTACTGTCAGTACCAGCGTCGACTAAACGGAGGCTTTTGTCGGCTAGGATGGGGCAATAATACCCGAGGTCATTGATCATACAGTCGATATGCACACAGTGTGATTGGACACAGGTTAACCGCAACCAAAGTTTATAAGAAAAATGTGCTCTATTGACTGACAAGTCCAAAAAAGAACTTCAAAGTCTCTGTGAATGTTTCTTTTCTCTTTCCAAACAGTCAAAAAGCATCAAAAGCAAAGATACATAAACAAATCCATTTGACATTACGTGTATTTATCTTTCAGATTTGGAGCCTTTGAAGTGCTCTCTGCATGTCTAATGCAATTAAGATGGTGCTAAAAAACAGTGTGTTTGTTTCTTTTTCTGTTTAGCTCTTTCCTGCGTGTGACATTGAACATGCAGCTCAGCACCTGCCCGGTACTTGTTGATGTAATGAAAATGTGTAAACCACATGACAGGGACAGAACGGCCCGCGTTCAGCATCTTTCTGCTGTTTCCAGTGGACATAACGTGACATGTCTTGTGTCTTATCCTTTTGTCTTAATGAATATAAAGTTTAGGTTTTGTATTTGAGCTCAGAAATAAAGCCTTAAGACCAAATTATCAACTTAATGATGATGCTGACCGACCTGTGTGAAGGTTGCCTTAACAATATCGAGCTTAAAGAAAACTGTGGGCCAAGTCCAGTTTAGCTGTATGATTTTATTTTTGTACAGTGTAAATAGTGCCTTGTGTTTTTTTTTTCTTTTTTCTGCTTTTTGACTTTTCTATTTTGTTTTCTATCTTTAATAAACATAACTTATATATACATTTGGATGCGTATATATGTATATTTTTTATCTAATAATTTATCTACTCTGAGTCACTGCAATGTCTCTTTATATGCATCTCAGTAAATCGGATAAACATCAAAGTTATTAAGTGTAACTCTTATAGAATTATTACCTACAGAGTGATATATTTTAGGCTTTTATTTTTGTTCGTTTTGATGATTATAGCTCACAGTAATTGAAACCTAATTTAGTTTCTCAGAAAATTTTAAATATTCCATAAGATCAATCCAAAAAAGGATTTTTAACACAGAAAGGTTATGTTAAGGCCATGGGGAAGACGGCTGACTTGACAGTTCTTCAATAGACAGTCACTGACACACTCCACAAGGAGGCTAAGCCAAGCATATTAATAGAATGTTGAGTGGAAGGAAAAAGTTCAGAGGATTGTTAACCAAAGCCCACGTAATAGTTTGGGAAAGATTCACAAGGTGTTAACTGTGGCTGGAGTCAGTGCTTCAAGAGCTGCCTCTCACAGACTCATCCAGGACATAGGCTTCAACTGTCACATTCCTTGAGTTGAGCCCCTCCTGAACCAGTGTACATCAAAAGTGTCTTAATTAGACTAAGAAGAAAGACAACTGGACAGATGCTCACCTCTCAATCATGAGGTCTTATGAAGGAGAGACAGGTACAACTAACAATGCAGGAGAGCTGGCACCTCCATATTACTGCTGCATTGATGAAGTAATTTATGCAAAAGGAGCCCCAACCAAGTAATAATTGCATATTCTGTACAGTCCATTGATATACTTTCATTAGGCTAACATTTATCTATCATCAAAATGTACTGAAATAGATATCTGAAATGATCAATAAATCTATATATGATTTTCATATTTTGAATTGAATTTATTGAACAAAAACAACTTTTTGATAACATTCTAATTTGTAAGATGCCCTTTACTGCCACAAAGAAATAGGTAACACAAATGCCATATGCATATACAGCGCTGAGTAAAATTTTATTGTTGGCAAGACAAATGATGAAAAGCAAAAAAAAAAAAAAAAAAACACAGTTCAAAGGATCATGATCAAAAGCAATTGGCCCCGCAGTTACAAATGAATCTGTTTTATTCTGCGTGTAATCACATCATCAACACTTTGGCATGCTTTCTGAGAAATTCTCTGCTGCATTATTTTTTAATTAAGCTTTGCAGAGATGTTTTAAAGCTGCAGCACTCACCATCGACAGAGAAGCCTCTAATAAAATAAGTAATTAGCTGAACTGTGATCAGCGGTTTGTAACAGAATAAAGCAGTAAGCAGGGTTTAAGTAAAACTGTGTGTACACACACCAAACGTAGGAGCAGATATGCTTCAAAAATAACCATGAGAGCGACCCAGTCACTGCAGCAAAGCAAAGAACAATATCTGCACCAGATTCCCGCCTTGAGAGCCAGAGCAATTAGCTTATTAGCATTTTAGCTGTAAACATAAATTGGCTGTGACCGCCCTCTAACCATCACTGTGCCATTATCATTAGTCATCCTAATGTCTGTCAGGCTGTGAGTCATCCTTAGAGAGAAGAGTCAGGGGGGAAATGGGATGACGGTTATCATTGGGGTGTTATTGAAGGCGCTCCATCCAGCAGCCATTTTGTTTCATTGTCACCTCAGGCCAGCTGTTCTTTATTATTTCTTTTTTTAATCCTAATTATTCAAATGTTCTGCAGTTCACTGTCACATCTCCACACGAAGTCTCAGAAACACTCGGTGAAGCAACCGTTGCTGATGTCCAGAAGCAAAAACAAAGGGGTGGAAGAAGCCACATAAGGATAGGAAGAAACGGAAGAAATGTTTCAAGGTGCGGTCGAATTTTCTTTGTAGTTTAAGGAATTCCAGGTTGTGGAGATTTCTGCAAAGAGAAGAGACAAAAATGTGTTAAGATTGCATGTTAAATACTTTTAAATTATTTGCTGAGGGCTTGAAATGTATGCACAGACAAACAAATTGTACAATTTGTGGATATCAGAAAAAATCTGTCCCGCTCTTTAATCTTTTCTGCTTAAACATCAAAACATTTCATTTGGAAAAACATCAAAATAGAGAGTGCTAATTGGATTTAGTCTAAGGATGTGAATTGATCCTTTTGTTGTAACAAAGTATAGACTAACAGTGTTTTCTATTTTATTTTATTTTTGCCTCTTAGTTCTACACTCAGAGGTGTATTTGACAGATCCTGATACATTTGGAGCCTCATTCATGCGGCTTTTGTTGCCAACGACGTGTTCCCTGTCCGGTATTCTGGCCTCTACACATACAAATACACAGTCAAACAAATGTAGCAACACATGCACAAACACTAACATACACAGACAACACAAAACCCTCCCACTTGCGTTCATCTCTTAGTTTGGATCCCTTAAAATAAAGATGACTATCAGAAGCTACGACTTTTGAAAGTGGGCTTTTAAAAAAAAAATCTGCAGTTAAGCCACAGAGGCCTTTACATCTGGTCCCAGATCGGCCGGGAGTGAGGGCCAGAGATCCGATATGCACAGAAGTGCATCCAACTGCCGATCACTCCAGAAAGCATAAAACACTCACACACACACACACACACACACATGGGTGCAGCAGAGCCAGGGGTTTCAGCAGAGGAAGGAGCAGTTAGAAGCTTTGTGATTATAGTATAAACAATAGAGAGAGTTTTGTTTTCCTGAACTCCGACAGAACAATCCTTCCAGAATTGAAGTCTCACGCAAAGCCAAACATCCACATGTCCTAAAACGGTGCTCAATAAAACACGGCAAACTGTGGCTGCGAGCATGCACGCTTCTGTTGCTGCGTAAAATATAGAGGACCCTGTTTGTGTTATATGCAGATCAAATCAAATGAAAACATGGTTTGGATGAAGCTGAGAAACCACTATATAATTTTACTAGTTTATAGCCGTGAACTAAATGCATATTTAATTTTACTTGACTCCCACTGAAGACTAACTGTGCAATATACCACCGACTTGATGTTTTCAGCTTTTAGAAAACCTCAAAACACCTCTAATATTTACAAAGATTCTATTATGATGTTAGTCTTAAAGTCCACATCGCAACAGCTCCAGAAAGAAAGTGTAGTTTCTCATATTTTACTACTTAGGCACTTTATAGATTTTAGTTTTATTTTAAAACTACGTACAACTTTAATTTCAAATGGAAATTCTGTCACCTTAAGCATTTAATTGCAGAAATGACAAACGATCAAAATAACAAAAATACATTTTTGCAGAATAGGGATTTTCTATCCAAGCTTTCAAGCATCTTGACATGCTTTGCGTCAACTTTTCACATGACTGTTGGGTTCAGAAGATCACCACATTAGCACCTTGTTAAGCAATATGATGTAGAACGGAGTGGCTAGCATTATCGTACCGTTTCTCGTTGTCGGGGAGAAACATCATCGCCATAAGAATCGTGATTTATCGTGATAACAATAAACTAACTAATAATGTTTGCAAACCCCTCAAACAGACACTATGGTTGGGATTGCTACCTTTGCTGTTTGAAACTATTTTCCTCACTGCTGGTTCCATGAGAGGGTACAATAAATATCAATGCATTGAAAAATATTATTGAATGCAATTACTGGCTGTTTAGTTGTATAATTGCACTACCTAAAATAAGTGGGCTATTATCAAATGGATCCTTTTTGATAATAGGCCACCTACAGTACCTATTTGGTTCTTACTCTAAGTAGTGACTAATTTATTCCCATTATAGTGTAACTGAATTTTTAAAATATTCTTTATTGTTTCTGGTATCATTGTTGTATTAAAAATTGAAGTCCATATAATTTATCTCTTCCTGTCATGAGAGTACAGATGCTGATTTCAGAAACAAATTGCAGTGATCTTGCAATTTTTCCTAAATCTGTAATAAAACTTTTTCTTAGTTCAAAAATTTTTTATTTACTCTTTTTAAGCCTTTGTCTTTCTAGGGCTGCAGGTGCAACCTGGTTACATGTTTCTTGCACTATCTATAGCATTCCCCATAGAGGTGGTGATAACATGCAGAGTGGCTAGTAATTGTCGAGGTGCGTTCAAGGACATTTGAATGAGTCCCGTCGTGTCTGTCTGCTGCGGAGGCCTCAGAAGGTTTAATAAGGTAATTCAGAGCGGAACACCTGCAGCGAGCACATGGCCGCCAGCTGCACGTGTGTGTCTGGACAGCGTTATGAGTAGAAGTCATATGAGGAACTTGCGATTCGCTGGTTCCTGAAGGGAATAATGTGTGTGCATGTTGCAGACATTCAAAGGAGTATGCACCTGCTTGAAAACGTGTCACCTTGGGCTGTCATTTTGCAGCAGAAACCCAGATTTCGCCCTGCATCCGCTGACCTGATTTCATGAAAATGCTGTAATGTATTTTTTTTTATTGCTTTTCGTTTCTGCAACTCTTCCAAAACAAACACAAAAAGAGAGATAAGAGAGATAAAAATCACAGAAACATCTATGAGTATATTTCTGTTTACCTGTATGTACACAATCATCCCTGCACCGCCAATTAAAGCTACAAACATAAACACACAGCCGTACACCCAGGCGTGCACAGCCTGACCCTCACCCTGGTGCGCACACCTTCCCTAATACCTCACAACTGGTTCCAATCTAAAGGTTCCTGCTTGTCTGGGCTCCGGCGAGGCCTGATTGCACGATACAGGATCCCTAGGAAAGAGGGCAAGGCTGCAGGGGGAGACGGACTGATGTGCCTCTGTTTTTTCCTTTTTTCTTTTCACTCTCCCTTTCTTGTTTGATGCTGTACCTGTACAAGAATCTGGTGTCTGTTAGAAGTGGTTGAAAAAAAGAAAACCGACCCTGGAGATTGTGGAAGGAAAACATTTGTCTTAAATTCATCAGAGGTCTGTCAAACACCGGATCCCCAGAGGTTAGATTACGATGCAGATAATAGTTAACTTTCTAGATCATAAACTCAGACAACCAAGAGGCTTTTCTGCTAATTTTGAGTCTCGCTACTGCAATAAGTATTGTTGTTTATAGTGAGGATGAATTCAGTTTAAATTGGTCAAGAAAAAACACTTTTACTGAACAGATTTGAGTTTTGTTTTTTTGCTGGAGTTATACTGCAGAAATAAAAAAAAACGTTCTTTTAGAAAGAATATAAGATTTCTTTTTAATTTGTCTCATTTTTAAATTGCAAACCACTGCAAATGGCATCAAAATTATAATATTTAATGTAGCATTTTCACAATTTACATTTTCATATACATGTTCATTCTAGTTGTTGAAACTTGTAATTCCTTTTAAAAATGTACCAAAATTTCCAAAATATTTCATACACTCAATGCAACAAGTGTTTATTAAACTGATCGATTTTAATAAACAAGAAAAATAAAACTAAAAATTACAGGGAGAAAAACTTTTACAAAACTATTACTAATTGTTTTAATTGTCTTGTTTAATAGAAGTGTATTATTATCTCAAGAAGAGCATAAACAAATCTGAATAAAGTCCTATTTTTGCATTAGAGCATCAGACAAATATAATAATTTAACATAAAATATATTTTAGAACTAATATTAATATTAATATTAAGTGAAACAGTTTTTGTATCTTTGAGCCGAAACATTTAAGATTTCCTCTGAACATAAAATGTTTTTGTAGAAAAATCTGAATTATTACATGAAACAGATTAAAAAAAAACTTTTTGTGAAAAACAGGCTTTTAGAGCAGAGCTAGATAAATGAATTAAATTGTTTAAAAACCTAAAACTCAAACCGAAAAGCAGATTTTCTTTGTTAAATGCAATATTTTTATAGTATAAAGTTTAGAATGTATGGTGTTTGTTAAATCAGTTTTCTCTGAAGTGTAAGACATTTTGTCAATAGATCAATAATTTTATTTACCTAAAAGGCTAAAGGACTTTAAAAAAGTAACTGCAGCAGTTTTGAGACATTTTGAGTCATTATCAGTAAACAGTGTATGCTCAGTCGCTCTGCTCTTTCTGTAACTATATGTCTGTCTGTGTGTACCGTTCTTACCTGTGAAGCCGCAGTGTTGTGACTCACTGCTCTGGACTAAACTCAGAGGAAAGACAAGGAACAGAAGTGGGAACAGCAGAGGAGGAAAGAGGAGAGAGAGGTTGCAGCGACGTATATTTAGCTGATAAATGAAACATTATGCAGCACAGAAAAAAAAATTATGCAGAAGGTTTTAGATGAAAAGGTTAAGATCAGACCATGCAGAGAGGAGGTTGAGAGGGTCAGAGGTCAAACAGACAGAGGGTTTGGGGTGGGAGGGAGGTGGAGGTGTGGACACGAGAGGGTGTATGAGATGAGTTTAGAGGGGTCCTAGTGGCTGGTGGACATGGCCCAGGCCCCCTCCATCCTCCAGACTGAGAAGGCGTAGCTGAGTCTCTCGTGGGCCAGGTAGTTGCAGCTGGCCAGCTTGGCGTCCATCTCGTCGCTCTGCAGCACCTGGTACAGGAAGTCGATGTAGCGAGAGGCCAACTTCAGGATCTGGATCTTGCTCAGCTTGTCTGAGGGTAGCGTTGGGATGATCTTGCGTAGGGAGGCGAAGGCGTCGTTCAGGGACTGGGTACGCTGGCGTTCTCGCACATTGGCAATTACCCTTTGAGAGTGGAGCTCCTCGAAGGGTGGCTCTGGCCTGGGGCCCAAAGATGTAGGCACCAATGACACAATGGTTGAGGGGCTCTTCTTGACCCTCTTCGGTCCGGACGGCAGGAGGCTGTTGGTGCTGCCCGTGCTGCTTTCCTCTGTCTGACTGAGGCTGTCCTTCTTTGGATAGGGGGAGCGTTTTCGGTTTGCCTGTTGGAGAGTCTTCTTCGATGCTCTCTCCAGCTCCTCTTCGCTGGCCCCCAGTCCTCCTTCAGGGGAGTTGGTGCAGGACACCTCTTCTCTCATTGCAGTGTCCAACCTCCGCTTCACTGAGCTCTTTTTCACGGTTTGCTGGCACTCTCAACAGGTCACACTTTTCTCCTCGTGTCCAACAAAATCACTGCTGCTGAAGCTCCATCAGACTGGACGCCTGGCTGTCCTGTGTCCTGCTTTACCTTGTTAAATTTTTACATTCCCCCCTTCTGCTGACCAGACAGAGCAACAACAAACCCTCTGGTCCACCTCCGCCTTTTTTATAGCCCAACGCTAACCCTTCGGCCTGCGGCCGCTCCTCATTGGCTCTGCTCAGTTCTGAGGGTGTGGCTTGGCCTGAAATAGCCAGGAAAGCAGGAAGTATACATTAGTTGGGCGGGTGATGAAAAAAGGGGGTAAGTTGCGCTTTCAGCCAATAAGAAGAACTGTGCCTAATGTTGCAGGGATGTCTGGGGTTTATAGGTTCCAGATTTGGGGTTGGACCTTTAGTTCGCCGGCATCCTCATGGCCACACATGCCTTATATTTCTAACACATGCATGGTTCAGTATTTAATGGTGATAATTATATAGTTCTATTGTCAGACAGATCAGAAACATTCACAAATTATACATTGTTGATGTATTTAAATGTTTTCTTTTTCTTTTTAAGATTCAGCAACTTCACACTGATATTTCTCTGTCATTATTTTTGTCATGTTTGTATGAGCACAGATTGTGAAAACAAACCTGATGAACTGCAGATCAGACAGAATAATAACACTGTGGATTGGCAGGGTAAAGCAGATTTATGAGATGAGCTAGAAAGTTGCTTAGAAATTTCATTTTATTGCTATATCTTGCAATCATTTGAGCCCACACTGAATGGTTTTGGGATGCGTAATGTTTCTCCAGAGTATCGTGACTTTGAACTGATATACATCTCAGCAGAAAGAAAGTGTATGTAATGATGAGATATGTATGTTTTTAAATATCAGTTACATAAAGATCTGCCACTGCTTTTATAAATCTGTTATTACCCATGTTTCTCAACCTTGTAATACCCACCTCTCTGAATGCTACATGTTTTTAATGTATCTCCATCCTGACAGATATGTGATGCAACAGAACATGTGTTATATGTTCCATTTTTACCTGGAAGATGAGATTTCTAGGTTCCATGTTGGAAAAATTAACAGAAAGGGCTCCCAAAGTTAGAATCGTAAATGAGTAAGTCAAAGATTTCTCTCTATGCCTGACCACAAAAGCCAATAAGGCTGCATTGCATTTAAAATTTCCTGAAAATCAAGTAAAGGTAAAACTTCTGATTATTTGTCTCTCATAATTTTTTTAATTTACATTTTAGTATAAAATCTTCTTCAGATAGTATGCAGCAATGATTTTAATTATTAGTAGCTTGTATTGCTAATTGCAATGAACAAAAATGTACTTTATAAACTCAACTAAAAACTCAAACCTCATGGGTTTTTAAACTTTGAACTGGAACATGGTTAAAGGGATAGTTCCGATTTTTTTAAAGTGAGGTTCTGTTGAAGGCTAACAGCTAATCAGATGGACCCCTGTTTTAGCAGATTTTAGCACTTTAAAGGGGACATTTCATGCAAAATCCACTTTTTTAGCCTTTAAATACATTTTGTTGTGTACTTGGAGTCTGTAGGTGTGCAGAAAAGTTGAATTTAGTCTCTGTTTATGTGTTGCAGAGATATCTTTATATTCTGTTTGGATCATATTTTTCAGTCCATTCAGTTTTCTCTATCACCTGTTAGGTTTTTCTGACTGTTAACTAATTTAAATAGCTAGTAGCTTCCACTAACGGGTTAAGAAAATCAATGAACTTAACAATAGTCTTCCTTCAAAATACAGAGAGTTAAAAACCATCAATATAACTTTGACTCCCACAGATATAAAAAGTTAGTTTGTGTTGTTTTAAATTGTTGAAAACACCTAAAATCATCTAGCTGTTAAGATTTATTTACTTTTCAGCAAACTAATGATGACATGACATGATATCTTTCTATTTCACAGAACCTCGCTTCATAAAATCTGAACTATGCCTTTAAAATTGGGCTTGATGACATTCCCAGATCTGAATTCTGACTTTAGAGGTAAATGAAATGTAGCATAATTAGCCAGCAGCACTTGTTTCTGGCTATTTGTCATCCACTTCAGGGAACTGGGAGTTTTCACATTTTTTTCCATCGCACCTCCCCTTTGAGGAGTCTCTGCAGATGCAAAGATCAATGTGCTCAAACTCATGTTTTTTGGCTGTGCAAGTGTATGAGCTCTACAGTACAGTTTATTTGTTTGCTTTTACCTTGGAAATAATTGACATCAAAGGCTTGTACTACAGCTTGAGAACCATGATGTTAGACAGCAACAACTTTATCATTTTAATGTGAGGAAAACTCAAACATGGACTCTATTTAACATCTTTACGATCACTCCTGATGTAAGCTGTCCAAGTCATCAGCTTCACATTAGGAAGTCATTGCAAGCCGGACCCTAAATAACCCCTGACCTCAGTGGCCCCCTCGAGAACTTCAGCCTATAGAGGTGAGAGAGCTTATAATTGTGCCATCCATGCCTCGGGGGTTGGAACCAGCACATCTCACTTCCACGCCCACTAAACTGTCTGCGTCTGCAGCCACTTAGAAGACTTTTCTTCAAATCACCAGTCGTGATACAACAGGTAGACCCTGCTGAGAAAATGACGTCAGGTTATGTTTGTTCAATTTATGCAACATGCAATTTCACTTAATTACAAAATTTTGCTGGAATCTACCATTGTCAGTTTCCCCAGCAGCAACCATTTATACCCAACATGCGTCACAAGTAAGTGACTCATCTGCTGATAGCCAGAGAACATGGTGTGGGGAGTTTCCTGCTGTCGAAATTCTGGACTTTTCGCCGAGAGCACGTTCTTTGGTGGCTTTTATATCAAATGTATCTATCTTTCCAGGAATGATGCTGGTTTAACATTAGTTTTAACTAAGACCTTGTGTAAGAAACTGGTATTATTCACAAGCAAATGATACTTTTATTGTGACTTTGTTCCATGTCATTCTATAGATGCTGCCTGACATTTTGTAGCCAAAAATCTGAGTGTGGAAACCACAGAAGGGAGGACATTTTTGATGAGCCCTGTGATTGCACTGGTTCACATTTCATTCATATAGTGAAACTGAATTCAATCCATGTTGGGTTTGATTGTCTCGAAAAAGAAGAAAATAACTGTCCATCATCGAAGCAATGAATGTACAGAGCGACGGTGAATTATATGAGGTTTAATTCACGGAGGTCAAATCAACTCCAGGATTAACCTGCATTAAAAGAGAGAGACACTGAAAGGACACGAAAGTCCATGTTGCTGATTTCAGTCTCTCCACTTGCTGCTTACCTTGAGCGAAAGTGTGGCTCTGTGCCACCGTGATGGAAAAAATGAGCTAACAACAGGAATGTTGCGGCTCAAAGAAGAATAGAAGAGCAAAAACAGAGGGAGAGAAGAATAAGGAAAGGGGAAAGGAAAAGAAGAAGAAAGGGGAAGGGGGGGAATGGTGCGGCTGTCCAAACAGAACCAGATGCAGGAGTGTGGAGGCTTGTTTGATCTCGATCCTCATAGGCTGATTGATGTTGCACATTTCATTTCCTTGTCAGAGTCTTGACATAATGTTTCACTAAACACTTAGGCCCCACTCTCATCTCTGGTCTGTTTCCACGAGGGTCCATAATTAACCCTTTCTGGAGAAAACATACATCACTGTACAGTATATGGACTTACATGCACAGCACGAATAGCCTGGATATCAAAACAGGCAGATGTATTGTCTATTTGTGCCTCAGCACCAGATGGTTCTGACCTGAAAGAAATAAAACATTGAAAATAAGCCCTGCTTAAAACTTTGAAGTCCAAAAGCAGGGAGAAAAAAATGTTTTTTAAAAATTGTAATGCAGTCAACTCAGTTTCCATCAAAGAACAAAAGCTTGAAGTTTTGCGGTGACGTCTTCAGCTGGTAGGAGCACAGTGGTGTGACCAATCATAACTGATGTGTTTGGATATCTGTGCCGGCCCAGCAAAGGGGGCCAGTCATTACATTCCTCCTCACCTTCACCTCCATCCTGTGAGTTTCTTCACCCTCCTGGGCTGTGAGTATAAATGTTGTTACACAGCACACTATGCCCCCCTCCTCCTATCTCCATCCTTCAAGCCCTCCATCTCAGGAGGAGCTCATAGGGACACAAAAGGCAGACATCTGGGACCCATTTCCCCTCATGGAGAAACCCTTCCTGTGGGGTATCCACTTGGAAAGGTTTGAAGGAGGAGCGGGGTGGGGAGAGGGGAGCAGCCTATGGGTGGAGGTGATGGAAGTTGGGAAGGAGGAGATGGGCTTGGAACAAAGGTGTGGATGAAAACTGAGTAACACGGAAATGTGACCTGCATCAGAGAAAACAAGAAGAACATGAAGCTAAAATAAAGACAAACAGTATTTAACAACAAGGGGTAGGACTAATTTACACCTGGACATAAAACAGAGGGAAAAATGGAAGACTGAGTAAATAAAATGCTAAGTGGTGTCTGTAGGCCACTTGTTAGTTTTTGTTAACATGTGATTCCCATCAAATGTTTTAGTCCTTTTGCATCTTCTGTTGGAGTATCTATAATCATATTAGAGAAGTTGAAGTTCCTTTCTTTACATGCTTGGAGTAGCATTGACCTTGCTCTTATTAGCTGAATTAAAATGTTGAGTTCAACATGTGAAAATGGTAATAACAAGTTGACAGGATACAACAATGCAAACAGCATTGGAAAATCTATAGCTAATGTGACCTTTAAGGTAGTTAGCTGGTTTTTTCATTGGCTTCACTCCTTCAACCTTTAAGTTACTTTTGGTTCAAACTTCATCAAGACGTTACAACCAAATGTGGAACAAAAAGTGTAACTGGTGATTTAACTTCACATCTGTCATTAAAACCATCCTACATTATTTTATGGTAAAAAAATATAAACCAAAAACGTTAATTGCAGCAAATACTCAATCATTCACTACATACTACATACTACTACATAGAGACAGACCTAAACACAGGAGCACCAACCCTGGACTACTTTCTATGAAATGAAAAAAGTAAGTACACGAAGCCAATGCCGGCAACTGCTTCAATTCATAATTATGCATTCATAAATGCATAAGCACTGAGTCTGAAATACTTTTTCTGGAAAGAATAACAAATGGAGTACACAAAATTAAATGTAGCAATAGCTCAATCAAAGGGGTTCCATCCAGGAAAAAAAACACACATAAACATGGAAGGACTGGGGCAGTGGTACTTTTGATTTGAAAGAAACATCAAGAGAGTTTGCAAAGTTAATAGCAGTTCAAAGTTCAGTCCAGGAACAACATATAGCTACACACCGATTCAGGGAGCCAGGAGTACTTTTTATGTTAAAAAAATCAAGGAAAGTACAAAAAGGTTATTGCAACAATAGCTCCATCTAAGAGAGAGACACAGCTAAACATAGAAGCACTGAGTACCAGTACTGTCTATGGCATAGAAAAACAAAGAGAGTACACAAAGTTAATGGCAGCAATGGGTCCATCTGGTCAGCGGTCCCCAACCATTTTAGTGCCAGGGACCGGTTTAATGTCAGACAATATTTTCACGGACCGGCCTTTGAGGTGTGGCGGATAAATACAACAAAATAAAATGATATGGCATAAAAACTGGTATTTTATAAATATAACACTGAACGTGAATCCCCTGTGTATGCAACTCTATTAGCAGTGTTGGGACCCACAGCCATGGATTACAACATTCGGTACGAACTTTTCTGGAACTTTCAAAATAAATCGCATTAACCTACTTCCAGCCACCCAGGAAAGGGGATAACAAGGGATGTTACTGGCTGCATAAAAACATCCCCTTTCCAATGATTCGATCTCTTCCACGCTGATCTCGAGAAGATCTGGATAGGAGAGACAGCGCGCTAATGTCTCTTTGCAGGCAAACAGACATAACTCTTCAAACAGGATCCAAGAGTGTCATAACATCAGCCGATCATATGCACTAAGTTAAGTACAAATTAATTGCTGTTTGAGTATCCTGGAATTCATTCATGAACGATGGGTAATTAAGGTACAAGTGTGGCTTGACTTTCTCTCTGAGGTCTACAGAGTCAAACTGTGTTCCAGAGAATTCCCAGCAGAGACCCCGTCTCTACGACGCCAAGTGGAGCGGTTTTACTGGTCTGAAGGAAGGACAACAGGACCGTGGCACCGTGGTTGCAGCTGTAGCGTGCAGTTCGGCCAGCCGACAGAGCGAGCCGCTTCCACCCACAGCTACGGAGGTTAGCTGGAAACGTACACTTTTGTTCACTGTAGAAGCTTTCTTCAAACTTCATCACCCGGACAACTTCTCCTCAGCACGGTCACATACGAGTTTAGGTGGTTTGGGCAGAGAGTGATAGAAGTATTTTAGAATGAAATAATGTAAAAATTTTTTGTTTTATGAAGTTTGGTTTTGTTTGTGTTGAAACTCAGCTATCTTAGTGCTAGCAGGCTATCTGCTCAGCACAATTGGTCAGTTTTGTGTTCTGTGTTTGTGTTAAAGTTAAGACAAACTTTACTTGAAGGGTGATTTTAAACACAGAAGATTGATCATAACGCGCCGTCTGCGCTTATGCATTTTAACCCTTTTATTAACGGTATTTTAAAGGTGTATGTTTGCTTCTGGTGCTAAGCTATCAGCTTCTTTTGTTAGCTTTAACTGCTAACAGCTAAGAACACGTGCTTGCCTGCTAAAGAGTATTCACCCAAAAAGGTTGTTAGTTTTCAATCCAGTAAAATATTTCCCTAAACATTGTTTTTCTAAACTTGGTAACTAAGTAAACACCATTAAGCCCCATTTCTCCAGAAAGATTTGGTTCTTTTTCAAAAAATGTCCTTAAATATTTTACTATTTCCTAAATAATATTTCTTTAAATATTATTTTAATAAGTAAAGGCAGCTAATGAGACACCGTTGAGAATTAGTCATCCAGAAGGTTGGTTTTATTCAGCAAATCATTCTTTAAAACATTATTTTATTAAAATAATATTTTATCTGATCTTGCATTGTGGATGGTTGTCTAAACGTTTGCTGATTATTGTCTAAGTTAGTTCCAAGACTAACTTAACTTCATTTCCAGATTCTTCAAGATAATCCTTGGTTCTCAAACATAAACATTGTATGGTAATGTTGCATCACTCTTTTGGTCATGATTTCCAATCATCTTTAATCAACTTGTTTATATTGTACATAGCCCATTAGTCTTCGGTATTCTTTAATTCTGCTTGGTAGTTTAGTTGGATTGTTTTAGCATAGTAGAGAGCTTGTTGATTGAAATATGTTTGACTTTGAGTTTACTTATTTTTGTTAATAAATTCTTGTATTTTAAGAAATTGTGTGAATTCATTCCATGTGTGCAGAGTTTATGCTGTTCAATAATGTCAGAGCTTAGCTCACACCTTTCTATTTTGTCCTAATACCATCGCCTTACTGGGCTGGTATTCACAGGATAACCCTTAACAGACCGAAATATTATTTGATAAAATATTAATATTAAATAATATATTCATAGTCACAACAGCAGTGACCTCATAACATAACAAGATGGTCCCATTTAGGGGTAAGGGCAGACAACGACACCCGAAGTGTGTTGCTTATGTCCAGTCTGCTCCATAATTTTGTTTTGGTTGCTGGTACCCCGCTTCACACATATAGGATCACGGAAATGGCTGTTGTGGTGATCTCAGGGTATTCTGCCATGACTTTAATCCAGAAAACTGGCAGAGTTGTCGTCTCCCACATACTTTTATGGCCGCCGTCATTTGCAGTCTCCAGCAGTTTATCTTCTTCTTGCATAGACATGCGGGATTCTCCTGGTTTGTTGGCAAATGGGTCACTGATCCATTCCTTGGCAGTTAATGGGTCTTTTGTGGTTGGGAAGTAGCGCTCGAACTCTTTTAAAAGCAAAGACAGGTGATCATGCACTAGCTGGGAGAAAGAGGGCTACGGCTCAGTCTCTTCCAAAATCCTCGCTAATGTTTGAAACATGTAAAATTTACCTCTGTTCACACACCATCACCACAAATCCAGTTTGGCTTTAAATGCAGCTACTTAATCTGCTAATTTGATGACAGTTGTCATTTTCCCCTCAAGTGACAGATTGAGTTCATTGAGCAGGTTTAATATGTCACACAAGTAAGCGGATTTTGTGAGCCATTCCTCGTTAGGGAAATGTGTGGCCAGTGGTGACTTTTTTTCCTGAAAGAAACCTCTGCAGCGGCTCTTATAATCCAAACACTCTGGCCAGCAATCTCCCTTGGTATAACCATCTTATTTCTGTGCATAAGAGAAGGCATCTGTGCTCCACATCCATCTCCTCACAAAGCTGCTGAACAGGCGGGAGTTAAGGGCATGAGCATTAATGTGGTTAATAACTTTAACTACAACATCCAATAGACTTCTAGGTTCCGTTGGCATTTTTCTGCTAGCCAGAATGTCCCTGTGAATGACACAATGCGTAGACTCACATTCAGGTGCAACTTCCTTGATCCGAACATTTAAGCCAGACAGCTGTCCAGTCATGGCAGCAGCTCCGTCTGTGCATATGCCGACACAAAATGACCATTTCAGTTTTCCTGAAACAAAATCATCCAGCGACTTGAATAGTTATGCGGCTGTGGTTCTGGTTGGCAACTCATGCACATCCTCCTGACAAACATAACTCACATAAACAAGAAGTATTGTGTTGTTATCAATATCTGTAGACTGGTCAACCTGGAGTGCGTACCACGGTGATGTATTAATCCTATCCAACAATTGTGTCTTAATGTCCCCTGCTGTTTCCCCAATACGCCGAGTAATGGTGCTAGCCGAAAGAGGCACCTGTGTTATCTTTCTAACCGCAACCTCTCCTAGAATTTCATGGCAAAAGTCTTTAGTGGCAGGACGCATCAATTCATCACCAGTAGTGAATGACTTCTTAGCCTTTGCAATACAGTTAGCCAGCAAGAATGATGCTCTCGGTGCATTTCAATTTGTTGATGTGGTGGCCCTCAGTAATTACTTCTGTCCTTTTTGTTCACACTTCTTTCAACATACTCCAAAGGCTTGTCTTGTCATGCACAATGCTTGGTCTCCAAGTTGGGAAGCAGTTATGAAAGCTCCATTACTTCATTAGAGAGCCGGTCGCCGCATATTATGCAGAGCTGGAGCAGCCCCTTGAAGAAGGTAGCCATGTGACCGAGGCAAGCATCTTGACCTGCATCAAGAGTGAATCATGTGGCGGAGAGAATCCGGTAATTTTTCAAAATAAAACATCGTTCAGAATCAGATACTAAATAAAACAGAAATAATGTAAGTTATGTATTCATTCTATGCGGCTCGGTACCAATTGACCAGCAGACCGATCCCGGGGCTTGGAGTGGGTTGCATCAGGTAAAAAGACACAGATAAACACAAGCACTGGGTCAGGAATACTTTCGATGGAAAAACAGTTAACAAATTAACAATCTACATGATTGTTTCCCTTACCATTCTGTGTTATAGGGAATGTTCTGGCCTTCATGCTTCTCATCCAGCTCTTACCAATGAAAGCAAGTAGCCATGCACCCACAAACGCCAAACTGTTAATTTTTAGTATTGACTGAAGATGAGCAACTGATTGGTCATTTTGTGTCGGCAAAATGACACAAAATGTGTTGGAAAATCAGGAACATTTCCTGTCAAAATTTTTATTTTGACTGTTTCATAATGTGTACTGAAAATGTAAAACTAAAATACCATGTTTCAAAGTAAAAAAAAAATGCTCATTTAAAACCTAGTAAAATATGCTGATAAGCTGATGATGAAGCTCAAGTGCAACGACTGGAAGCAGTAAACTGTGGAAATAACGCCGGAGATTCTTATTCCATCATATATCAGAACACATTTCTGTCCTATTCAAGATAAAGACTACAGTCTTGCTTTAAGAATGCATCCCTCTCCTGCTGCGTGCAAGGCTCTATTATTCTTGTTCAGCCCTTACGTATCCTCTCTTATGAGAACATAATTTATCATAATATTTAGTGCTCGAGCTTCCTTTAACTATCCCTTCTTTCATGTGCAATTTACCTAATATCCTGCTCTGGGGCTGATTACGCCATTTAAGTACTGGGGTCCGTCTGAGGCACATTATGAATAGTCCCAGTGGAGCTCCCAGTGGAGCTGGGGATATGGTACAGTGCACGGCAGGTCAGGCTGGCTGATGACTTGTAGAGTTGTTATTATTTGGGACAGGCTGGGATACGAGAGGTTCCAGTGTTACAAGATATGGCAGAAAAACTGAGTAAATATAAACTAGGACTTTGAATGTTTGATGTGCCAAAATCATGCAAGCAACACATGACATTTTCCTTCTGTTCCTTTCTTTGCATGCAACAACAGGCCTTGAAAGAAACAATTACTTTCAAATAACATGCATATATTTTTCTGTGAGTGTGAAATGTTGCTACAGTGTTACATTATATCATGTCAATGTGTTTGAACAGCAGAGGTCATGAACTCACTCTGAAAGTGATAATGTGACACAGAGGTGACACGACAAATGCATTTTTCATATAGTACATATTGCATTTCTATCAGATCTGTTGTGTAACCTAAATAGAAAAATAAAGGAAATTATTAATCTCCTTACAGTTAAAATGTCATTCTAAGCAGCAGGGCAGAAACACATTGATTTAATAATGTTTTATAACAAAATACTCTTTCACTGCTGAATCTGGCACTAAAACATGTTGAATCCAATTTCTTTGTAAAATGCATTGCAAAAGTACTTTTTCATATTTTGTTGTGTTACAACCACAAATTCCAGTGTGTTTTAATGGAACTGTTTGTACAGCTCCAATAAAACTCTGAAGAGAAAGGTAAATGATACCTGGTTTTCAAAATGTTAACAGCTCTTAATAAAATTCTTTGTTTACCTTTAGACATCACCTAAGGAAAAGAAAATACAATTTCCCTGTGTGTTAAACAGATCTAGAGGAGCTGCTGAGATCCACAGCTCATGCAATCCACAAATCTGACCTTTATGGAAAAGTGCCAAAAACAAAGCTGTAGTTAAAAGAAAGAAAAATGTCTGCATGTTACCATTCGCCATGTAGGGGACACAACAAACAAGTGGAAGAAGGGACAAAATACCATCTGTTAGCTAACTAACACCACAATCCCCACCACTCTTTTTGGCTGTTTTTCAAAGAAGGGGCAAAAATTTCAGTCTCTGTGCAAAGCTGAAAAAAGACTTGCCAATGGAAATAGTCCTCTCAGTGAGTCTTGGTGACCGCGAGGCCTGCCGCTTGGAAAATCTTGTACAGAGTTTGCCAAGTAACAGGGGAGCGCTTTGCTTCCTGGATGCTGACAACAAGACAGAGAAGGATGATGATGGCCTTGCACCATATGATACGCACAGATGATACCCCTAGGCTGTTCAAACACTTAATACCTGGATGTTACAGGGTAATTAAACACCTGCTTGGCTCCTAAGTGGAAAACCTAACACCACAAATCACGTTGAGGTTAATTTACTCAGATAAGGACCAAGTCAACAGCTTCTACCTCTAATTGCTCACCTAATTTTCCTGGAACAAACTGTTAACCTGGGATCTCCAACATTAGACGCTATCACGCACCCAGCTCTGTCAGACATATACAGAGAGCCACTGCCTGAGGGGTTGGAGAAGAATGCCTCTTCCCTCCAACTGAGCTGTTGCATGAGAAACGTCAACAGAACCCGGCTTCAAAGGCGTCTGCCTTCACATTGAATCAGTATCGCCTCCATTAGATTAGATGGCCCTAGCAGAGTTACATTGCGTTAACATTTCTGCATGGGTTCCCAAATCCATCGCTCTGGTTCTGGTTCCCCCTGTGAAGCCACTTCAAACGCCTTCCGCCATGGCGTATCCTTTTGTGCTCTAAAACGGCAAATATGTGTCTGTCTCTGTAAGATGTTTCAGATGCGAGAGGTCCTGGAGGAACAGAGAGCATCGCACAAAATAACACAAGAGCCAAAAAAATAAGGACTAAAGGTATGTTAAACCTTGGGGGTCTAAGGTGCTGTCAACAGGCAGGTGGCGTGTTGACAGAATTTGACTGACTGATGTGTGATGGACAGAAAGAAGAAGAGTCAAAAAGGAAAAAAGGCCGTTCAATTAGGAAAAACCTCTGTGACACAAAATTAGTGTGGAAACAGGGTGGATGTGGACAGGGGGCTCTGAAGCTGTGTGGACATATGTTTCAGTTTGTAAATAAAACAGTAAATTGCTCTGGATGTTGCTCAAATATCTGTGGGCCTTGTTCCACACTTTGCGGAAGTTCCTCCATAACCGTTCTAAGGCTGCCTGCTTTAAAATGCCAAAGCAACTTCTTGAAGTCAGAAAGGCCATCTGGTTCTCGACCAATTCAAGATGTTTGCTTTTTTCCTCCTCCTCGTCATTCTTTTTTTAGATCAAATGATTTACATTGGTATCATCAGTAATGCTCTTGAAATATTGCAATGGAAAAGCAAGGGACTGAATGAATCACAGTCCAATTGTTGATGTTATTCAAAACAACAAAGTACAGTTATGAAATCCTCTTTTGTATGGTTGCTGTTGTTTTAATTTAACTTCTAGGTTGTTCAAAGGATTTCATTTAAGAGTTTAGTAGATAGGAAAGAGGGCAGAAATACAGTAATCGGCACCGGCTGAGAATCGATCCCCGGACAGCTGCATTGAGGACAGTTAGCCTTTGTACATGGGGCACCTGCTCCACCAACTGAGTCATGCAGTTCCCGTAATTCGAGATTTTTTCATTATTCCATCCCTAGATGTATTAGAGTTGTTTTTCAAACAAAGCAAAAATATATCCACACTCTCAACATTTATGGCCACCATTTCGTAAAGATGTGTAAAAAGCCTTAAAACAATTGCTTTTAGGAAGCATAATCACACTGAAACAAGACAGAGAAGGATCATGATGATGGCCTTGAACCATAGCACAGATGATACCCCTTGGTTGTTCAAACACTTAATATCTGTGTTTAATTTGAGGAAATTGAGGACAAATATCCCAAATTAGAAAAAAAAGAATTGTTTCTTTGTTTAACAAAATCACTGGGGCACCCCTGCTGTCAATACTTTTTAAATCTCCTTTTGGCATAGTGTACTTCTCTAACATGTTACAAGGATGAAGCTCACAGAGAGAGCCATCTCTCCTCTTTGCAGTCTGTCTATATCATTTAAAGTCCTGGTTCTGCTCTTATCCTTTATTGTCTTCAGCTCACCCTACAGGTTTCCTGCAGGGTTTAGGTCTGGGAACTCAGATTGTCATGAAAACAGGTTAATTTTGTGTCCAGTAAACTATTTCTGTGCTGATTAAGCCATGTTAACCCTGAAATCAAAGTCAGAGTTTAATTAAAGTCATCTTGTATGTCTAGGAGTTAATACACCTTAACAACCTTCATAATGAGCTACAAAAACATTTAATTTCCCTTTGGGATTAATTGAGTATTTTTGAATTGAATTGAATTGAATTGAATTAAGGTCCCCAGGACTATTGGAACAGAAACAAGCCCCAATTGGCCTTAGTGTCATGACATATTTATACCCCAGGGAAACAGAAAGCCATGAAGTACCAAAAAAAAAAGTTTCTTAACACTCTGATCAATTTAAAAGTGAAGTTTAAGTTCAAAAAGGTTCATCTGTATGATTTTGTTTGAAAATGTTTGAAAACTGTTTCTTAGCATGAGATTTTTTCCCACTGGACTTTTCAGTGTGAGATCCAATAAAAGATGAAATCTTTTTAAGCATCTTTTCATTTTTTCTTGTAACTGCAATAAAGGGATTCACAGCCACCCAGTTGGTTAAAAATAGCATTACAATGTAAATACAATGAGCCTTTCATAAAAAAAAGCAGACGAAAAACTAATATGATACAGCTTTCACATTAACACCATTAACATCAATCTAAAGGTGGTCATGTTGAACATGATCAATGTAACTCTTAAAATATAAAATATGCTTCTTTTGTAATTTAGGAAATGGGAATGCATAAGGCCGTGGCATCCAAAGTAAGCGAGGACATTGTTTTGGAGTTGCTTTGGAGTACCTTAAAATCTTTTATAGTACAGGTTTAAAGGTATTTTCTACAATAACTGTAGAATAAATGTAGTTTTTTCCCACTCATTTTCCCTGTTTCCACAAAGTTATGAACAAACGTTTTTTTTATGAATTACTAAAAACTTATCTGCATGTCTTCTTTAAAATAGGTTGACTGAATTGCCATATGATTGATTATTTCAAAGTGATGTTTTTTACGTGTTTCTGCAGATCAGAGGAAGAACTGCAACAGATTGTTTGCTGGAGATCACAAATAATCTTTTTCTATCGCTCCGGTATCTAACTGTGCAGGATGTTTGGGATATTTTTGTGTTCTTCCAATGTGTAAACTATTGTTTCCAGTCTCACCGCACACAGCCAGACTGCCAGTCAAGGCGGCTTCCTTCCTTGATTTGTGTAGAAAGCAGTCTTATAATTGAATAAAAGAAGACCCCCCTCCTTTTCTCTTCCATGCAACACACCCACATACACACACACACACACAACCACACACACATACGTTTTAAAGGTTGGTGTGTAAAACTTAATAAGAGCATTTGGTTCCAAAAGCCCCCGGCTTGCTCAGTGGAAAGTGAGGCAGATTGTTTTTCAGCCTCTTAATGTTGAAGTTTATAACAGCCGGATTAACAAACGTTACCATGGAGATTTAACCACAACATCCCAATTACCTTGGCGCAATGAGGCTCTTGGGGCTTGCAAATAAACCAGTATAATGTCATTAAGGTATGAGCGCCACAAGAAAATGTCCTGGAGGAGGGAGGAAGGAAAGACACGAAGAACGTGAAATAATCAGTCGTCCTATCAGACTTGAGATAATGAAACTTTGTTTTTTGCAGCTACAAGAAGCTTTCAAGAGGCGCATTTTTTCCAACATTTAATTAACAAATCACCTAATGAGTTTAAATACACCAAACATTGATAGAGCTTTAATAAGTCACTCACATATTTTTCACATCAACTTCAAAGTCCATGTATCAAGCGGCTGCCTTAACCAAACCAGGCACCAAAACACTGCACGTCTGCTCCCCCCATCACCCCCACCCTTTTCTTTAAAGGGGGCTGAATAAAAATGCGGATGGGTGGAATAATTGGTCGACTTCAAAGTGCAGGTTATTGGTCTGCATTTACTGTTGCGATGCAGTGGAGTGTTTTCTCTTCATCTAAAGGGGGGGGAGAAGGAGGTTTGCTTCATTCCTCTCATGCTGGAAACCCACTCTTTAAATCCCAGCATTGACCCTTCTGAACTGGAAAACAGTGACTAGCACCTTGAATATTTTCGTAGTATGTCCAATCAGTTATTTAAGTTAAATAAGCTGCCTGGAAAGTGGTCGCAATTGCTCCTCTCGTTTTAACCTGGTAACTAGAAATATGCCTACAAATCAACCAATCAGTATAAGTCCAGTTATAATTGCTATTATGTATAATCATTAAATGCCAGAATAATGACAGTATTTTCAGAATTGTATTATTTTCTTTAAACTCAGATGTATACATACACTAAAATATTGCTGACTTTAAACCATTTTCAAAAGCACAGATTTTTTAAGTTTCTGATTGGTTAAATCACAACAGTATATGGAGCTAATTTGGGGCCATAAAGTTTGTTCAAAAGAAAAAAAATTGAACCTGAAAAATAAAAGTTTGTTCAAAAGAAGAAAAATTTAACCTGAAAAATAAAAGTTTGTTCAAAAGAAAAACAATTGAGCCTGAAAAATAAAAGTTTGTTCAAAAGAAAAAAATTTGAACCTGAAAAATTATTTTGAACCTCTCCCCAAAAAATGTGAAAACTGGAAAAAAAGTTTTGCAACTGAAAAAAAAAAACAGATGTGAAACTGGAAATAACAAATTCAAAACTACTTTTCAGATTCAAGTTTTTTTTTTCGAACTTGCAGATTTTTTTTTCGGCTTCAAACTTCTGGCTCTGTTTTGGCGTGGGGGGCGGAGCCTCAGATCACGGGGGTGAGGAATCATGACTGACAGCTCAACACAGCAGCTGAACAACATATTCCCAGCTGTTGCATTCAGAGACCGTGGGAACTGGAATTATCTGTAATACATCATCAATATTCTATATATATGTGATTGGTTTTGAATGATAACAAGCTTCATCGATAGAAGCAGCTTACGTGAATACACGACGCGCATCTCAGTGGAGAAAATATGATCTTGACAGATTTGCACAGCATTTTAAGTCCGTATTGGAGATTTCCCATGCTCTCAACATCAAGCAAAAGAACAACCAGACTAAGCGGCTGGAATGAAACCAGATGTAAAACGAGCCGGTATTTTCCTAGCCAGGGGCAAACTGGCATATGGGTCAACCGGGAAAATCTCTGGTGGACCGCTGGCTTAGTGGGATGGTGGTTCACTTCACCACCGTTTTATATATATACATAAATCTACGTTTGAGTCTGGCATCCAGCAGAGAGGTGCGCAGTGCATCTCTCTGCTATACATATAAATATATAGTGTGTGTGTGTGCATGCGTGTGTGTGTGTGTGTGCGCGCGGGATAATAAAGGGATAACCTTTATTTATATGACTCATAGCAGTTTTTCCCATTTATACCATATTGATATTAAGCATAAATTCTAATGTTTCCTTTTTGTTAGAATAGGATAAGAATGCTCATCGACACACATTACAAGGATAAATGGCCCGAGGTTTGTCATGAATGACCTGTGGATGGGGCACTGGGTTTGATGGTGGAGCAGGCTGTAACTGGTTTGATTAGAATGCAGCACACTTAGATTAAGGATGGACACCCGCTACTACACAACCTACCAGATAGACACCACAATGGTGACACATAGTCTACTGATAATCACTGAGGGAGGGAACATCCATTGCATCAAAGTGCCAGGTATAAAACTACATGTGACCTTCTATTGAGGCTCTTCGTCATCCTTTTACAAACTGCGACGGGAGCCCAGCGCTGGTCTCTGTAATCATTCCTCTGCCTAATTTAGATTAAAGGAGCTGAAAGTTAGAAACTGTTTAAGAGTCGTTCCTTTAAGAGTCAGTGTTAGATACAGTCTGATCGCCTCTGGGAACCAGGGACTGGAGAGACTCCCGAGAGGTCTGACCGCCGACAGGGTGCGGTAGCTCGGACAAACTTCTCCTCTGCTTTTTCCAGTTTCACAGCAGTTTTTTTTTTTCAGTCGCCAAACTTTTTTTTTCCAGTTTTCACATTTTTTGGGGAGAGGTTCAAAATAATTTTTCAGGTTCAAATGTTTTTCTTTTGAACAAACCTTTATTTTTCAGGTTCAAATTGTTTTCGTTTGAACAAACTTTATGGCCCCAATTTAGTTCCATACAATTGTTCATCTGCGCTACATCTGTAGATGTATTTAAAGAAAACACCTCAAACACATTGCAACATCACAAAAACAACTCAAAGAAATCTGCTAATATATCAGGAAGAGAAGTGGGGACCCCCACTAGTCTGGTTCATCCTTGGTCACAATTTCCAGATAATTGAAGGTGTCAGGTTCATCTCATCAAATAATAATATGGAATTATAAACAGCACGAAAGCTGCTAAGACACTGATTATTCGCAGAGAAAGCAGTCCTGTACCACCTGGGGTGAAATGTCTCTCAGAGAGGAAGAAGCCATTACTCCAGAAACAACATAAAAAGTCAATTTTCAAATGGACTCAGGGACAAAGACCTTGTCGTTGGAGACATCTCCTTTGGCCTGGTGAAACTAAAAACTGTTTGGTCATAACAATCATTGTTAGATTTAGAGGAAAAAGAAAGATGGCACTGATCATTTCTTTCTAACCAGCCATTTAAACATGTTGCGAAATATTTTTTTCCGCATTCTGTAGAGAAATGCAGTGTATTGAAAAAAAACTTTTAACGTTTAAAATAGATTTTTTTTTTTTTTTTTTGGTAAATGAGGTTTAGGTGTGTAATGTGTTTTGTAAGGCATAGATCTTTTAGCTTGGAAAATATATATACAAGACCCTGAAGACCAAATGAATAACATATGATTCACAAATATTTGATATGCAGATGTTTTGAAAAAAGACATTTTAGGAGTATAATTAAAAACAAGAATCTTCTATTATTTCTTCAATCACCTTTAGTTAATGATTTACCAGCTGTTAATGTCCAAATATATGCAGACGACAGTGATTTTATATATTATATTGTAGATATGTTTATACTGTTTAATTTGTATTGTATTGCACCAACTACGCCAAAACAAATTTCTTGTATGTCCAAAAACGTACTTGGCAATAAAGCTTTTCTGATTCTGATTTTTCTCTATGAAAAAAATGCCCAAGCAGTCATATTGTCAAATCAGAACTTAAATACAGAATTTGGCTTTTTAATGTTTTCTATTATTGAATACCAAAAAAAAAAATTTCTTTTCTAAACAGCAAGTTGTATTCTAATTTCTCTCAGAGAGGTGAGGAGCTCAGTAATGTGAGTGGATTTCAGTATCTTGATGTTATTCAGTATCCCACCTTATTTTTTAAATACCACCATCTGGATTATTTTATTATTCATTCACATAAAAATCAGATCTTAGAAAAATAGAATAAACTTTCAAGGAAACTTTACAAATAAAATCTTTGTCATTTTATCATTGTAACATTTGGGGAAAAATGACTTAAGATTCTAGAAATGTATTAATTTTAAATATATTGGTTTTATTTAAGGTTGTGCATTGGCTTGCCTCACCTCTAATGTATCTTTTTAAACAAAGTCGTGTTGGCATAACATGATTATAAGCCTATAGATAAGCTGTGTTGTCAGTGAAAGTGTTGGACCAGTTTACCATCAGTACATAACCATTAAAAGAATCTTCTTCATGTTCATCTTTAGGGCTCACATTAAACAATATCTGAAGGAACATCAGATTTGCAAACACTTTATGGTCCATGTCATTGCAACACCCTTGTAGATATGAAAGGTGCACTTTAATAAAGGTCTCCCAGACAATCATGTAGAAAAGAAACACAGTGCTACATTTAATTGATGGATACATGTGGCTGTGTAATGGCATAGTGCTTTAGATTAGCGTAGAGATGAATCCCAATGACATATGCTTAAAGGGAAGACGAGAAACAATCTCATTAAACAACGGCAGTGTTTGTTAATGAGAAGGGCAACATAATATGAACATCCAAGCAAACACAATCTTGGATTCTTTTTTGTTTTCCAAACAAATATAAATGCTCCAAAACTTCCTTCTTTACATTAAAAATACATGACGTTTATCTATCTAGAAGGTCTATCAATATGAATATATCTAGAAGAAAGTCATCGTGCTGTACTGACCACCTCTGTTTTAGTTTTTCACTCACTGATTAAGCAGTGATGGGAGTTGATTTCTCTTTAAGAACCCTATTCTTACCGTAGGGCAGATGAGCCATGATATGTAAAAAGAATAAGTGAGCAACTGGGTCAGGTTTATATACAGAAGTCCAAACTGGTTAGCCATAGTTGGAAGGCAGTGACCTCTAGTGGCTGTAGCATGAAACTGTAACTTGTTATATCCACAGTGTGTTGAAATTCCAGCATTAGATTAAACTGCTGGATTAAACATAATTCCTTCCTACAGTAGGAAAAGGAGGTGGTGGCACCTAGATAAGAAGAGACATCATCCTTAAGAAAACAAATGAATTTCTAGCAATCACTCCAATGCATGGTCAGGTTGAGCAGCCAGCTCAGTGACTGAACTTCAAAGTCTCTGCGTGGTAGCTGTAGGAGCGTGCAGTCCATTCAGAAGTCACTGAGGATGCTGATGTCAGCAAATTCTTTGCGGTAATGTTTAGCAGCCAGGAGGAGCTGGATGGACCACTTCAGGCTCATAGCGCTCCACACAGCTGACAGGTAGAGACTCTCAGGATCAGTGAAAGCTAAAGGAGGGAGAAATATGTTACAAAAGGCGGTGCAAAGCAGACACATTTATGCACACTTATATATTGTGGAGTACATGAAAACTAAATCCTGAAAATAAGTAAAAAGTTGTTCAAACAACTTAGTCTAAAATAGGTAACAATATGGTGTTTCCAAAGGCTTTATTAGGGCTCTAAAAAGGGGTTTAGTTAGAAACACTATTATTATTTACACAGCTGGCTATCAGCCTACCCCTCCTTACTGCAAGGTAAGGGCCCCAAACTGGTGCTCTTAACAAAATAGATGGGGTCATATTGGAAATATTGAAGCAACATCTCAATACATCAGCCAGGAAGTTACAGCTTTGTTAGAAACGGGTCTTCTAAATTGACAACACCCTGAACAAACTGCGAAATTTGTTACAAAGTGGCTCAACAATAACAAAGTCAATAATTTGGACTCAACTCAAGTCCATATAAAAATTTTATATGGACTTGAGATGAGCCACCTCACAGACACCTCAGCCCACAAATTTAATTTGTGGGCTGAGGTGTGTGTGAGTTTTTTCCCACTCATTTTCCCTGCGAGTGCTGGTTTCCACAAAGTTATGAATGAACTTTTTTTTATGAATTGCTAAAAACTTATCTGCATGTCTTCTTTAATATAGGTTGACTATATTGCCATATGATTGATTCTTTCAAAGTGATGTTTTTGTAAGTGTGTCCTACAAACTTGACTCAGTTTCAGCAGTTCTGTCAAGAGGAATTGACCAAAAACCCATCAAACTATGATGAGAAGCTTGTGGAAGGATAACCAAAAGGGTTGACCCAAGTCATACAATTTAAATGCAAGGCTTATCTGATTTAATGAGTAATCAGTGTATGTAAATCTCTGGTTTCATCTGTATTTACCCTCCTGACATGCCTTTACCTACACCCAATGCCCAATTAGTTGTAACTTTTCTACTTATTTTAACTTTAATATGCTATCTGTTTTATATTTAATCTTGTGCTGCTGCTTTCCTCTTGAAATACCAAACTGAGTTTCACTGCACAGTTTGCGGTGACTTAATGAATCCCTGAGCGGTAAGTGATGTGGCACAGCTTACACTCCTTCCTGCTGATGGCAATGGACAGGAAAGAGATAAAGGCTACGACGGCCAGCAGTGAGAAGAAAACCGCAGCGTAAAGAAAGAACTTGAGACCCTTTAGCCACGTCCGCCAGTAATCTTGAAGGTACATGACATGGGTGATCAGGGTCCAGAGGGCCAACACACCTGAGGGGGGGAGGCAAAAGACACAGCAGATGAAAAAATCTATTTAGAAAGGGATGTTATTTGCAGTTTTACATATTCCATCACAGACTAACTTAAAAACCCCAATCCAGAAGTTGCATCGTGCAAAAGCTACAATGTACGACTTGCAGTGACTGCAATATAGGGGGCACATAAAAACAATGATGGCAAATGAGGGGACATTATGCATTAAATGGATTACATCCACTGCAAAAATGTGGATTTAAAATCTATTATTTACACACTGAATGGAAATAAGTGGGTTTTTAAGTAAAATAGAAAAGGTCATTGGGACTAAAGCAAATGCAGCTGAACACTGAATACTTTGTTTAAGCCTCCACTGGCAGATAATCTAATAACCTTGACACCAATCTAACACACAGACTCTCCAGCCTAAACATCAGTCTTTTATTCAACAGCAGCTGGATATAAAATGTCCAATGTCACTGATTTCTTCTGTGCTTTAAAGTCCTTTCAGCTCATCATAAATGAGACTCAAGTTTGTTTCTATTAAAATCAGTGGCATCCAAGAAATTGAGAAAACCTAATTAAAAACAAACATGCTCAGAAAATATTGACCTAATGGTCCATTTTCCAATATTATCAGTAATGTTGACATGAAAGGATTGTTGCATCTGATATTAGCAAATCATGACAAAGTTGTTCAGCTAAGAGTGGTTAGTCATTATCTTTTCAGTGGCTGACACAGCTGCTGAGTCAATAACTCTCACTTCATCTGACCTGTAGCTGCAAGAACTGATCTGACCTCCCTGTAAATATGGTCATAGTTAAATAAAAAAATATGAATCCTGAATTTTTCCTTTTATCTTTTGGAAAAGCATACAGTAGCTTTGAGAAGTCAGAGAGAATGCTGTATTATTCGGTTTATCACATCGGGTTAACTCACTGCTGCAATTAACAGTTTAATGTTTAGAAACAACCTTTAGAGATGCATCAATAAATCAGCCAGAGATAGGATTCCCACAGTGTTCTATTGATCAGCAGGTTGGACCTTTTTTCTTTTCAATAAATGCATTAAAACTAAAAACGTCCACCATTTATGATCCATAAACCCATCTACCAACAGTATGTACTTTGATTTGTTTAACTCAATAAAAGTGTGTCAGAAAAAGGTTAGGGACAAGTGCTTTCATGCCTAGATAAGGTTGATGTGGCTGATAATCTTGTAATTCCTTTATTTTCTCATGTTATAGGCTTTTTAGCACTTGCTACAGGAAATTACAGGGAAACATTGAGAACAAAGGTTGTAGATATGGACATAGCTCAAAGGTTAGATTCGTAAATGCACAGCAATGAAATACTGGCCTAATCTATTATTAAGCTCCTGAAGTCAAAGGCAGAACAAGTCTGGACTGCTCTCCCTGCGCTATTCATTAGTTTAACCTTTCATGTGCCTAAAATTACTGCAATTTTATGCTTGAATTCTGCATTTTATACATTTATGTGACCTTGTTGCACTCCAGGACTTAGAACATCCTACTTCTAATACTACGTACATATACTTGAGCTGACATTTAAATGAACTTTGACTGGACTCCTGATTAGAAGAGCGATACCACTGCAGCTCTTCATGAACACTTAAATCACCTTAAATCCTTACCTAAAGGGTCACTTTGTGACTTAGTGTAAAACCTTCTTGTGGATTTATGCGGTTTTACCTTCATGATATTTGAACTGTGACCTCTGTATACATGCAGGATCACTTAGCAAGAACACATATGCAGTACTAAAAAAATAAATGAAATTAAAAAAACACCTCTCCTGTTGTCAGAGTGCATGCTTGTACAGTATTACGTCACCTGACAGACCCCCCATGGCTCCGGTCCACGGCTGTTTGTACACGATGTTCCACACCAGGAAGGCAGAGACCCCCAGGATCACGCCGAGCGAAGAGTAAACGACCCTAACGTAGGTCTTATTGATCGCCATCATGAGACGAACCGAGGCAGAAGCTGCTCAGAACGGAGACAGAAGCAAAACCGAGCGTCCCTCAGAGGACAGAGCTAAATATTTCAAAACAACTGCATCCGGTCACCCCGCACACACTCCCTCAATCAGGTCACACGCAGAGCTGTCAGCATAAAATAACCGGCTGATCTGCTGACTAATTGTTATTCTCACACGGCGACGCCAACTCTGAAACATGACACATCATTTCTAATGAGAAGGGATTTTCTCCCCACTACACCCAGCCGCAAAACCAGCTGACGACATTATTTTTGGCAAAGACACCAACTCATGGCGCGTCAACACAGCGCCCTCTGCTGGACTAATAAAACCATATCTTACCGTCTTCCCTGTGGACCAGGTGCATCTGCAGAAGGCTGGGAAAAGGGGGTCGCCACATGGGGGCCAAAGACAACAGGGCAATACTGTTATTTCAGTTTTTAACTTTATGTTCTCTCTCTTTTCTCTTCCTAGAAGCTACACCTGGCCTGATTCTGTGTCTACCTGTGACACCTTTCTGGAGAGGGGCATCGTCCGAGCTTCTTCTGGCAACAACTTAATGCTCACCTTCTACCGATGATCCACATAGCCCTGTCTTTTAGTGTTTAACCCTTTCTCTCTCCTAGACATGGCAATTGACTGAGCTTAACTGTAACAAACTCTATGTGCTCTCTTTCAGACTCTAACCTTGAAAACTGGCTCAGAGTTTATCTGTTCTTTCTTTCTAGATGAAACGACTAAAGGAGCTACATCCACTAACATTTACTTTTCCTTCCCATAGAAAGTACTCCTGGATCAGTGCTTCTGTGTTCTTTTTGTGTCTCTGCTCTGTTCTCTCAAACCCCCCGTCGGTCGTGGCAGATGGCCGCTCACACTGAGCCTGGTTCTGCTGGAGGTTTCTTCCTGTTAAAAGGGAGTTTTTCCTCTCCACTGTCGCTACATGCATGCTCAGTATGAGAGATTGCTGCAAAGTCAACGCCAGTGACTGTCCACTGTCTCTACATGCTCATCCAGGAGGAGTGAATGCTGCAAGTCACTGACTGGATGCAATCTGCTGAGTTTCCTTAGACAGAAAAACTTTTTATCCAATTTGAATAAATAACTGAATCTGACTGCACTGTTCAATGGTTAGGATTAATTGGAATGTATGTACCTGACTTTTGTGAAGTGCCTTGAGACGACATGTGCTGTGAATTGGCGCTATATAAATAAAACTGAATTGAATTCAATATTTTATCGTTTAATATATTAAGTGAGCCACTTGTGGCTCTGGAGCTGCACGTTCCAGACCTCTGATCTATCAGATGAAAATTGTGAACCAATCTCAATACGGCTGAGGCTAAAAATACAATAACTAAATTTTTAATTCATTATTAAAGTAAAACTGTAAAGGTAAAAAATAAAATTGGTCCAAGCAACCAATTAGAAACAGTTTCTGTACCAGCGCATATCATAATAAAAAATTTATTTAGTATTATGTCTTCAGTACTGGGGCCAGGACCAGTTCTAAAGGGGCACTGGCCCCAGTTGGCCCGTCTAAACAGCCCATGAGCTGTGTGCAAAATTACAGCATTGTGGGAGTAAAACACTCCTAAAACGCCTTATACCTTTTATTTATCGTATAACAACGGTTTCTGAGAATCAACCAACTTTTGGCACCTATTAACAGGTACTCCAGCCCAGGGTGTTCAGACTACCAATTCCCCTGCAATTTTTTGGTCTTGCATCAGAAACAGCATGGCTGATATATCCCCACAGGTTTCCTACTGGATTAAGGTATTTGGACTGGGCTGGCCACCCTAAAACGTTTGTTGGTCTGCAAGCAGGATTCAGCTCAAACACCAATTTCAAAGGCATTTCCTCTTCAGTATAAGGCACCACAACATCTTAAAATTTTTGGATGTATTCAAACTGATCCATGAGTCCTGGTATCCGATAAATAGGCTTGACACCGTAGTACCATACCAAGCCTGAGCCACTTGGCTTTACAGGGTACCGTGGCTTGAATTCAGTATGATAAACTGTCTACACCAACAATGAACAATGTTGCTTCATCCAATACCATTTTTAAATGAAATTACCCTGTTCTTCTTAACAATGTCTGGAATAACCCATTTTACTCAAGCTTTTAGTAAAAAGATGCACTTTACTGAGCATGTGCAGCATCTAATGCATTTGTCTCTTTTAAAAAAAGGCTAAGTGTTTGACCAGCTGCCAGTGTTGTCTGGGCATGGGACAAGAAATGCAATACTCCATGCAATAAATAAATTGGGGATTTTAATCAAACTCTGAACATATGAATATATTCATAAGTGTGTTATTACTTTTGAAATATTTGCTAATTGCTGCAATGTCTCACAAAATAAACCCCAACCTCTGGTTAATCTGCACAGCAACGTCAGTGCACACCAGCTTGCAAATCAAAATTACTACAATTGACTTTCTTGTAGCAAGAATTATTTTGATGTGTAAGGCGGAGAGATAAAAAGATTTCATGTCTCCAACACAGAGCCATGATTTAAAAACATTTCTTAATTATGAGTTATCTAAAGCAAACAATAATTAAGAAAATATAGAATTAATTTAATAAATGCATCCCATGTTTTATTAAAATCTTCACATGTATAAATATAAATGTTGGGACCTTTTAATTTATTGAATTGTGGCCATTTTGGCTTCCCATACAGGCTTCGGTCCAAATCTATCCCATTTTAAGCTACTGCTTATGTGACAAGTTTAGCTTTGAGCTCCAGATGTTGTGGGCAGAATCTTAGCAGTTGAGGTTTTACAGCAGTATCTTCATTTCATTCATGACAACTCACCTCCAGCCCAACAGCCAAACACCTCTCAATAATTAATGGAAAAATCTTTCACATTACAGCAATCAGACCTTATAATTTCTGACCAGTTTTTCATGTGTTTCTACTACTATTTTAATGACTTATCTTTAGTAATGAACTCTTCAAAGTTGCATAACCTCTTTGCCATCACTATCAATTGGTTCATTCCTCCAACTGAAGTCAAGTCACTAGTTGGGCCACTCCATAATGTTAATATTAACTTTACTCAGAAGAAAAATGTTTATGCTGAAATAAAAAGATTGCTTTAAACCTGATTCTGCCTGCAGTCTTAATAATTTTGGCCTTAACAGTATGAACTCAAAAAGCCACAACAGGCAAACATTTATGCAAGAAAATGTGAACTTCCCAATGTCTTGGTCTGGAAACATATTACACATCTGAGGAACTGAAAATGTTTAATTTGCCAAGTGACATGAATAAAACAAATGGAAATGCTGGACACACCTTAAAAAGTAAGGTGTTCGTTACATCTGTGATCTAAAAGTTTTACCTAAACAGGTTTCTACTGTGATTTCATGACCATTCTTCAAACATTAACTAGCTTCTCAGTCCATTTGCCACTTTTTAACATAGAACTACAAAGGTTTACTATAAATCTGTTACAGTCAGGGTAAAAATATAAAACATGAAAAAATAACAACACTGTAAGGATGCATAGATCAGTGTGCAGACTAATGAATGGATCCCCATTTTCCATCGTGTTTCATATCCACTGATTCATACCAGGACAATATTTAATTCACTTTCACCAGCTGCAAAGGACATTTGATACAATCTGTCTTGTGCAATTTAACCAATGACGAATAGTTAAAAAATTTTATATACTTTAATTTTAAACAAGCTGAAAGCTTAAAAATGCTTGAGAGAATCAATGTAAAATTATTTTTAATCATTAAGGAAAATAAGTCTTTTTGCTGAATTTTAGCAAGAAAAAAAAAAGACAAATGCAAAAGAATGCATCAGAGATCTGAGAAGCCAACAGCTTTAACCTTATTCAGAAAAGACCAATACCTTAAACATCACAGGTTTTAACGTAGAACATAAAAGTAATCTGCCACATGGTAAAACATAATCAAAAACCTGCAGTGAACTATGTATTGTATTATTATTTTTCTCCACAGCTTCTACAAATATCCATGCAGAGCAGTGCTTCAGTGCCCCAATAAATCCAAGGAACCAATGCTGGTCTCATCTGCTGTCGTCAGAACCTGAACTGCTCTACAAACTACACAGAAATCTCTGCTTACAAAACTGGGCTCTTCCTCCTCCTCCATGTTTGTGCCTTGACCAAACTACAACTAATGTGTTACTGTGAATATTTGGTTTCAGATTGAATAACCACTAATATGATCTTGATTAATGGAATATTTTTAAGCTGTAGTGAAAAACCTCTATCACACAGAAGCCCTGATCATCAAACTGTGACCTCAGTTAAATCAGATTAGGCAGATAGTAATAGAAGAAGAATTCTTCCAGCTTCCTCTTCATGAATTTGATGATGTCCTCATCGCGGTAGATCCGCTGGACCAGTATGTCTTCATTGGAACACACCACTAGATCACACCACGACGTGCCCGTCACCATCATCTCTCCTTGCATGTGCCAGTAATGCCGGTGAGCCTTCTTTAGCTGCAAGACTCCGTTCCTAAAAGTCAGAAACTGACACTCTATGAAACTTTTAAACATGACAAATTTGGTGTGCACCAGCCCAAAGCTATTAATCTCTTTTGGGTCGTATACCAACCCGTCGGGAATTGCTCCTAGCCATGGAGCACTTGGGTGAACAACCAAACCACAAGGCGACCAGTTGATGCACAAATTCCGACAGTATTCCCGAAGAGCTTCTGGCTTCATTTCCTTATCAATCTGTGCCGTCTTGCACCTGGAGTCTCCATTCTGAATCTTGTACAGAAGATGATCTGCGTGGCTTCTTCCTGGCTTAAGGTTGCAGATGTCTCTAAATCGGCTGGTGAGGCGCATCTTTAGTAGCTTATCTGCAGCCTCCTTACTTCCTCGTGTGCTTTGCTCCAGGTCGTGTGCTTCTTTCCAGGTAACATTCATTGCGTTAACGAATGCCTGCTCATTGGCACTGAGTGTAGGAAAGACTGATACCGGTTCCAGTGCGTGACAGGTCAAGGGAAGCAACGGCTGAGAGGGGGCATCATCATTGGGCTTGAAATCCTGACTGGATGGCAGGGGGAATTGGTAGGAAAGCGGGGAACCTTTAGGGACTTGGCCAAGAGCACACTCCGTCCATTCCTCATCCAGCTTAAAGTTAATTTTGGTTATCAGCGGCTTCTGGTCCTCAGGAAAATCTCTAAACGCGTCAGAAAGCCTTTCTAAAAAGAACTGTTGGTCAACTCGGGAAACACTAAAAGACTTGTTGAGCATTATCCTGAAATAAAGGTAATAAAAATTTAAATATTGTATTGCAATTGTTTTTATATGAATAAAAAAATGTGGAAGCATAAAAAAAGGAAACATTCTTACCTTGGTATTTGTAGCATGGTTTTCTGTTGGGAGAACTTTGACTTCTTTCATGTTGTGGCAAGATTTCAATACGAAAAAAAAGAAAAGAAAAAACATTTTTTTAACCAAGAAAATAAGAGTTGCAATGTAAACAATTTGTTTTAACGAGACATTACATTGGAACTCAGTTGTTCTTTTAGCGAACATTGATTGAAGCATCTGGTCATTACAAATTAAAAATCTAACAACCATTTAACTTGATTTTCAGCCCCCTGGGGATGGCTGCGAGCTTTAGGCCACATGAGAGAAAGCAGACATGTTGAGGGCGTCTCAGGGTCTTATCGCTCTTTTGCATATTTGTACCTAAAACTGTCTGTTCCTACTTCCATTTTGTACCAGCAAACACTTTGTGTACCCATTGTACTTAAACCATGGTATATGAAGTTGATTTTAATTAGATAGAAGTGTTTTCATTAACTATAGAGAACAAAAATAGTCAGTATATATTCACAGATATCTAATACAACAATTTATTATCTGGAAAACATGGTTTTACATTTGATTTTTATTTGTTTTGGACCTGATCTGCCTTTAGGCCATTGTTATGACTGCAGATCAAATCTAAACAACTTCTGCTGGTATATATTGTTTCTTGGTCTCACACAGCCATGTGGTCTCACACAGCCATGTGAGTACAGACCCGCTCAATAAATTAGAATATTGTTGAAAAGTTCATTTATTTCAATAACTTAGCTCATTAAGTAAAACACATTACCGTACATAGATTACCTGCACACAAACTGACGTTTCCAAGCCTTTATTTCTGTTAACTATGAGGATTTTCTGCTTGTAGCCAATGAAAATACGACATTTAGGATTAAAACATTACATTGGAACAATAGATATGGGCTTTTGGAAAGGTATTTGTTATTTTTAAAAAATACTCTTAATCCGACAAGCCTCACTGGAACATATATTCTCATTTATTGAATATGGCTGTAGATTAGAGAAGATTACTTTGGTGGCCAAAGTATCTAGAAAATATACCCTTTGTGGTTATGAAACACCACGCAGCAGACACCATCATTTCCTACCCTAAAAGGTTGGGTCAAAACAAACAAAAGAGCAATGGTACGAATCCCCTTTCTCTGTAACAGTTCAACAAACCAGAAAAAATGTGTGTGCTAGGCAGTGGAAAATGACACAGAGACCTACTTTAGAACAAAAGTAATTTAGTCAGAATTTAAACACAAAATACGTGGTAAACTTGTCCACAAAAGCCTTAAATAAAGAAGTCTGGAAGACTTACATTTACATGTACATATAATACAACTTAAGTCCCCCTCTTTAAATGAAAGTACGGCAAAACAGTCATGTATACACTTTTAAGACCAGAAAAAAGACAACTACAGAACTACTATAGAGGTTGCTGTAGTCCAGTCTAGTGCTAATAAAAGCATGAATGGCAGTCCCAAGTTTACTGACCAACCAACCAAATGAGTCCAGGGGGCCCAATAGCACTCTTACATCCTGTCAGAAGGTCAGATTTGCCAAAGAGAATCACCTCAGCCTAGCTTTCATTCAGACAACAAAGTTCAGCTTCACCCAAATTTTGACACCCTTAAACAGTTTAGTAGATTCTAGCGGAAGAAAGATCTGGATGTCGTCTGCAAAACTGTGAGATGGTCCTAAAATGGAAGCTTGGGGCACCTCAAATTGCAGAGTTCAAGTCTTCACTTGGGAAAATCAAGAAACGGAAAGTTCTGCACAGTCAAAACTACATAGAATAAGAGCCGTGGCTTCAAAAAGCTTTGCAGAAACGATGTTCAGCCCCAGGTAAAAATGTTCCACTCAGTAATGTCCCACAAATGCCTTCATGCTTCCTTCGCCGACTGTTTCTTGTTGGATACCACAGCAGCAAACTTTGAGTTTTTGACCATTTCTGCAGGAGGCTCGTATTTGAAACAAGGCTCTATGTTGGACATTTTAATGCACATGGCAGCGGACAGCGTACCCTCAAGTGAAAGTCTGTTTCTTGTGTCAGTTCTGTTATGACCGATCAAAGAAAAGCTCCTCTCTGCATCTGAGTTTGAATGAGGTAGACAAAGCACAAGCTGAGCTACCTTCATCAGCCTTGGGAATCTGAGGGTGCCTGTAATACCACTCCTAACATCACTCAAAAATGCCCATATGATGTCCATACGGTGGTGCTCTTTACAGGGGACTCCATCATCACCCTGTCTGACCAATGCATCCTTCCATACCATAGGAGGAATTTCACATTCCTCCATCACTTGGTAGTCCAAGAACTCATCTCCTATGTTATCCTGTTCTTTCGTTTCGTTGTATGGAAGCAGATGATTGTACCTGTACAAACACATAAAAATTTATTTTTTCAAAGAAATAGATTTTCAAACCAAGCTAACTTCACGCACAGAAAGAAGGTGGGGAATGGTACGAACGTGAACGTCTGGTGCATGCAATTAGACAAAGAATGTCCGCAAAAAGGAATCGCCAGTTTCGTTTAAAAGAGGAAGCACACCATATTTTATTGATTGTCCCACCTGAAGTTCAAACACTGTCCAGGTAGATGAGGGGTGTGTACTTGCCACCATGTCCCTACATAATTATGAATTTAAAATTTCAGACTTTTCCACACTTTTGCATTTCAAAATGTTAGAAATAATTTTAAATATATATTATTTTCTTGACAATTATTGACACTTGGATATAAATCTGTTTATGCAGGTGTGGGGTTTTACTTAATGTATGTCCCACTCATAGAACAACTAAATCTGGGTTTGATTTAGCACTATGGTATGTTTCAAATATTAGACTTATTAGAAATATTAGACTTTTATAATTTATTATTATTAGACTTTCCTGATTGAAATTATTTATTTTTCAATAGTATTTGTAACATTCTGAACATAACATTTTTACAGATTTAATTGTGTTTGTTCTAAAAATCTTCTGATTCAGACTATTTCACTGCTTTTTTCATATCTGCACCAATCAGTTCTATTTTAAAATCTATAACATTTAGTCGTATTAAATCTGGACCAGATTACACTACGCTAAAAACAGATTCTGTAAAGCACAGATTTGTTAACCTTATATTCTGTTTGGAGAAAAAAAATGCAGTTTAAGTATTTTGTTTGCTCCTTAAACTAGATCTGGTTTAGGGACCAAGGGTCCAGCTTAAAAGCCTGATCTAAGAGGGTCTAGAGGCTAAAAGAAAAACACAGCGTGCATTTATCCATGGTATCTCTGTCAGTAACTAAAACATTGAGTTTGACTTTTGTTGTAATTAAATCTGAATTCAAGTGCTGCACACATAATAGTTTTACCCAATTACATTTATGTAGATGGAAAAAACAGACATAAATGACAATTAAAGCGTTAAAGACAACATAATTTAAAGTAAGTGTTACTTAACCTAATGAATTTATTAATTTTAAAACAAAGTATAAACAGCCAATAAAAATATACCTTTGGACAAAGTAGAGAACGTCGTCCAATCGGCAGTCTCGTCTCTTCTTGAAGTCAAGAAATACAGCGTGAGACAAAAGGGTGTCGTTCAGTGGAAGCTTTGTCACTGCAAACTCTGTGGCTTTATGAAGAAAACATCTTGCAGCTTTGTAGAATTTGGAGACATCGCTGAGACTAATCTCACCAGTTTCATTCAGTCTCGTCAGAGCAGCTTTTGTTGTTAATCCTGGATCGAGGTCACTGTCTACAAAGGCAAAAAAAAGGTATTGAAATTTTTTATATCTAAGCCAAGTCAATGTATAGAAAGGATGGACATTTTAATCCACGCATAAACAAGTTATACTAAATATTGCTTGAAATCAAAAGTAGAGCATGTTAAGTTTTCTACATTACAGTTCCATTTAGAGTAAAATAGAAAAAGCAATACAGCAATATGTAAAAGTTATGGTGAGTAGATGCATAACTAATCCCCACGCAAATCACATTTTATCTGAATGCATTTAAAAACCTTAAGTAACACTGTTTCTTAGAGCCACTAAAGGTCAAATAAGGCAACTGTCCACAATTTACACACCTCTGTATAAATGTAAGGTTTTTATGATGCAAAAAAATTGACATTAAAAAGTATTTTCCACACAAACAATATAATTTAAGCGAAAAATTGAAACAACACAGTGTAAAGTAAAAATCTAAAAAACAAAAGTAGCAATAATCTGGTTGCATAGATCTGCGCACCCTTTTATGATTTATTTGAGCACCGTGGGAATGAGTTTTAGTCTTCTTGATTTCACCCCTCCAATCAATTATAGTGAATCTGCTTGCCTGTGAATAAATGTCTGCTGTCCAGGTAATATTTTTATGACACAGTCACTAATATTTGAGGCAACAAGAATGTTACAAAAACTGGAAATTTCTCTAAATTTCATGAGAATTCAGGGAGGTTACAATTAAATCCACCTTGACTAAAATCTCCCAAATCCTTTGTGGGGAATGTCTAATGGAACAAACATGGAAATTGTGGGGCATAGCATACCTACAGGAAAATATGGCAGTGGCAAATTCATGCTGTGGGGTTACCTTTCTACAGATGGTCTTAATGAGGGGGTTAAAGTTAAAGGTTTGGAAAAGCTTAGCAGAAGTCCAGAAGTAAATTCCACTTACAATCTGTGAGGTCTGTTAAACAGGGCTGTGGACAAAACATGTCCAAACAGTCTGATAAAGTTGGAGAACTTTGGAAAGGTAGTGATTGCAAATGTTGTCAAGTGAAGATATGGGATGTTAATAGCAACCTAGTAATGAAGAATGAATGCTAAAATTGAATGCAAGGTTAAGGGTGTGCACACCTATACAACCGGGTGACTGCACCTTTATATTTGTTATTTTGTTTTCGGTTGAATTGTCCTCATTAAATATCTCCATATTTGTGGAAAATATTGTGAAATCACTTATCTCATGATTGTCACAAAAAAGCAGGATTTTAACATGGGTGTGTAGACTTTTAAAAGGAATTGTATTTACAGAGGCATGTAAATCTAGATTAAATTGTAAGAAACTGCTTGTGTTACTCACAAGTGAATAAAAATGTTTGGAAAACAAAAAACAACATGCACCGGTGTTTTACAGCAGGAAGCAAACCCCATTAAAGCACGTTCCCAACTTCACAACATAGACACCAATGTCTCCTCTCAACAGATTCAAAGTCGGTCTAACATCCTAGCATGCTTCAATCAGAATAAGAAGAACCACAAGAAAAGCACCATCGGGGAGCTTACCAGCTGCACATCAAATCTAAATAACTAAAATGTTTGTCTGTCTCCAAAGCTATGCAACGTCATCAACATACTGTATGCCTCTAAAGATCTTGTCAATGAGCCACAGAGTTCCTGGGTGTATATTCTCAGAAAAAGTTGTCATGTTCTACACTATTAAAAGACTAAACGTGAAAGAAGTAATGAAATAAAAATTTATAAATATTCCAAATATTAATATGGTCTCTAGCAAACAAAATGCCTTACCAGAAAGCTGGTTTTCTTCATCTTTATAGCCGACCTTCTCTGGGCTAGTTTCATTAAAAGTCTCCGGTTTGAGGAACTTCAACATTAACATGCTGATAAAGTTTCTTATCTGAAATATAAAACATGCAATTCTATGAAATTAATTCACCCTAAATAAAACGACCAGGAACTCAACCACCTGACACTACATACCTGGCCATGGAGAAGATGCACACAAGGATCCTGCCTTTGGAATATCTGGTTGAACTCCACAAATGCTGGAAGAAGTGCTTGGTAAAACAGTAGATGGACCTCAGTCATTGGATCCTGAAACCTCATACGCAATCTTACACCCCGACCCTGTGTTTCATCTGCAAAACACAAACAGCTATTTTTTTTTTTCACTCTTCATTAAAAATGAGGAAAAACTTAGCAAAACAATCTTTCCGTACCGGTAGATTTGAAGTAGGTTTTCAGATGTTTGTAGAGCCGCATTATATGATTGACTGCAAGCTCCAATCTAAGCCATCTAATGTTCACATTCTGCAAAAGCTCCATGTACTGTGTGTCACAAAACACACGAAAATCTAAAATAAAAAAATAAAACAAGTCCAACAAATTAAAGACCATGTTTGTTATTCAAATTAGTCATGTTATCATGTCTTTTTTATGTCACCTAGTTATTGTTGGGCACAACCTCAAAACACATTAACACCTAAAGCAACACATAGAAAACTAGGAGCCTGTAGTCTAAATGAGAAATACCCAAACATTCTTTGGTGATCATGTCAACACCACTCACATTTATTGGACCCCTGGTAAATATGTGTAAAAAGTCTTAAAATAAATCCATCTTTTATGGCAGCAGCATAATCCCACAGGGAAATATTATGATAAGTACAACTTTTATTTAAGTACATTTCATTTGTAAGAAATGCAGAAAAAATCTCTAAAGCTTCATTTTAAGGCCTTTCTACATATCTTTATCAACAGTGTCAATTGTTGTGGACGATGCTGTATTTCTAATACTTTTTATTTCAAGATACTGTTGGAAAAAGAAAGTACGGTTGAACTTTAGAGAACAAATGTAACATTTATACACCACAAAGTACCTAAATGTACCGTACACTGGCTGCAGCTGAACTTAAAGCTGGGATTTTGAACTTAATTAAGAAAAAAAAAAACTAATGATGCCTCAACCCTCCAATTTGCATATGACAAAAAATTAAGTACTGGATTAGTAAAATATATAACAGATAAGAAATTCACCATCTGGATGGTTTGTGTTGGACTTGAACCACAAACCAAGGTCAGCGCACATGTCCTCTACATCAAACCTTGATTCCTATAGAGAGAAGAGGTTTTTATTATGTTATAAAATTGATTAAACATTCCTCTTATAACTCTACACACAACACCAATAATGACATGAAAAAAAATTTATATTTGCGAAAATATTAAAATTAAAAACAAAGAAATCACATGTGTTCACAGCTTATGCTCAATATTTCCATAATGCACATTTTGCAGCATTTACAGCCTAACTTCTTCTTGAATATGAGGCCTCAATGCACACCAATCTTTGGGCAGTTTTTCCCATTTCTCTTTGCAGAGCCTCTCAAGGTTCATCGGGTTCGACAATAAACGTCGGTGCTCAGCCATTTTCAAATTTCTCCAGAGATGTTCAAACAAATTCAAGTCTGGACTTTGGCTGGGCCTCTCAAAGACATTCACCAAGCCTGTAGGCCCTCCTTTGATTTTCTGGCTGTATTCTTGGGCTCATTCTCCTGCTGAAAGATGAACCATCACACCAGTGTCAGGTCAAAAGCGCTCTGGAGCAGGTTTTCATCCAGGATCTCTCTGAAAATGGCTACATTCATCTTTTCCTCTACTGCTGAGAAATATTCCCACAGCCTGATGCTGCCACCACCCTGCTTCCATGTAGAGATGATATTGGCCGAGCAGTGGCTGGTTTGCTCCGAACATGATGCCTGGGATTACTGCCATGAGTTAAATCTTTTTCTCATCAGACCAGATAATTTTATTTCTCATGGTCTGAGATTCTTTCAGGTGCTTCTTGGCAGACTCCAGTTGGGCAGCTAAATGCCTTTTACCAAGCAGTGGCTTTTGTCAGGCTACTCACTGGAGCTCTGACAGAGTGACCAACAGGTTCTTGGTCAGCTCCCTGACTAAGGCTCTTCTTCCCTGATTACTCAGTTTAGAGGGCCAACCAGCTCTAGATAGAGGTCTGGTGGTTCCAAACTTCTTCCATTTACAGATGATGAAGACCACTGTGCTCTTTGGGAACTTTAAAGCAGCAGAAATGTTTCTGCACCTTCCCCAGATCCATGCATTGAGACAATAGTGTCTTGAACATATTGAGACAATTCCTTTGACTTCATGCATTGTTTGTGCTCTGACATGGACTTTCAACTGGGGGACCTTTTCAAATCTTGATCAATCAACTGGGTTTACCACAGGTGGGCCCCAAAAAGGCTGTGGAAACATCTCAATGATAATCAGCAGAAATAGGATGCCCCTGAGCTCAATTTCTAGCTTCATGGAAAAAGCTATGAATACTTATGTACTTATGTGATTTGTTTTTTATGTTATTAAATTTAGGTGCAAAAATACAAATAAAAAAATTCACGTTATTACTGTGTCTTGTGTGTAGAATTTTGAGGGAAAAACGTATTTAATCAGTTTTGGAATAACACTAACATAAAATGTGCAAAAAGTGAAGAGCCTGTAATAATTTCCAGGTTCACCGTAAACTCTGTTCGTAACAAATAGCAAACTGAAATTACCGTTGTATACAAGCACACTTTTCTATATGAATGTACATATTCACCTGATAATACATTAGGCTACTTGCCCGTGCATTATCATGCACAATATGGCAGGGCCAGCCTAGGACGTACACAGCAGGATTCTGGTCCAAAAGTATGATTTTCCTAAATTTTTCAGATGCCAAATCGACCTTGGTATCGTTCACTGACAAGGCGATGCAATTAGTCCATGGGATGAAATAAGACTGAAGTGCTTCATTAATTTTTCTGCAGATGGAGTCAGGAGTGCTCGCTCCTGCAGTAACACCCATGTTAAGAAAATTCTTGACTACTCCCTTAGGACTCCAGAGTTTAACAGTGAGTGGTTTCATCTTCTCTTTCCCTGTTAAAATAGCAGGAACACACAAACTGTAATGTCAATAGAACTAGGAAAACATTCACAATGAATATGATTGCTTGGGTATAAAAGCAAACATCAGCGGTCATCACATACTTTACCTCTCTCACCTATGTTGTTGGATCCCTCAATGGCCAGAGAGAAAGGCTGTTTGGTGAGATTCCTTGCCATCTCATTCATCAGATAAGGAGCCACACATTTATTTATAATGGCAGTGGTCTTTGTTCGAGCTGAAGAGTATTTGCTGGCAATTCTTGAGTCTGGAAAGCAGTGTTTAAACAGAGGACTGAGGTGATCTGAGAAGGCTAGAGGAATGTCATGTTGCACCAAGGTGACAGCCACTTTAACCTCTGCTCGTCTGGTCTGTATGGAAGAACAATGAATAAAACAAGGGTCAGTTAGAATAGGTTGTTCATTTAATACAACATCCAATTAAATAAGTAACCAAAAATACATGGGGAAAAGAACCTTTAATGTCTCCAATCAAAGATTATTACCTGTGCTTCAAGTTTGTCCACTTCTCCTGTTTTTGGAATTACAGCCATTTTCAGTTTTAGCGAGCTTCCAAAAAGTTTTTCATAAAACTGTAATTTCTTTATGTGGTAATCTCTTTTGAAGTGCCGTACAACATCCGCCCTGCCTGAGTGCCTGCACTCCAGCTCCCGTCTGCACACTGTGCACCAAAAGTGGAACGGTGTGCTCCCAGCTGTGATACACGACCACTCCTCCTCCCACTTTGGGTTGAATTTGGAGTTGTATGTGGCAGCGCCGGTCTTCTTTTTCTTGGTCACTGCACCGGGCTTAAGTAAAGGAGATATGAAACTTGTGTTCATCATTATTTTTGAGTAAAAGTTAACACGAAGGTCAATTTCTCACCGCAAACAGAGAAAACAGGCTTCAGCACCTGATATTTGAAGGCATTTGTTTATTTAAAAAAATAATAATTACTTTGGCATAAATAATAATGTGCTATTCAGAATGTAAAGGACATCGCTCTAAGTGCACAATGGATAGCCCAACTATAACTACATGACACAAAGTACTGGAAAAACTTTAAATGCAACAGGACATTGTAGTATACTGCATGAAAGGCCTATTAGATATAAACCATCTAAGAACTTACACATCGAAAACAGAATATTGACAAAAATATGAAACATATGTAGAGAAGCTGTAACGGACAACTGGAGAAGCAAAAATAAAAAAGGTTGATTCAAAGCACACTTATAGCAAAAGTTAAACAGCATTCATTTCACTGATTATCTAGTGTTTTACATCCCTACCAGAAAAACAATCCTTATCGCTGGGCTTTTTCTCAGCTGTTGGATGGAAAAATCCAACTTTCAGATATTCTATTTCTCTCATATTGCTTGACGAACCGAAGGCATGAAGCTAAACCAATTAAACCCAACAAATATGAAGTAGTATCTAACTAAAACTAAAAAGATAACTAGGCCTCGAGTCTCAGTGGGCCGCACTGCGGTCTTCCGTCCCTATGCCCTGCTTATTCCTCATGGTACAGAGCGTAATCAGAAAGAACGTATCCTCCTTTCTGCGAAAGAGCCCAGTAGACAGCAAAAAAAGAAAGACGTTTTTAAGTCCCTTTGTTTAACCCACTGTAACTATTTTTTGACATTAATTTAAATGGATCAAGAACAGAGCCCAGCATTTTAAACAATATTGGTACTTAATAACTGCAAATACTACAATAATAATAAGTCGTAATGTCTAGGTAAAAAAATCATCATAGTGTACAATAGAAACTTATATTATTACAAATTATAGCTTGAAAACTCCCTCATTCATAATTTTACATTCAGGCTATACAAAATCACAAGATCTGTCATCATCTGCTGAGTCTTACTAGTTAATTCCCTAATGTGTGGTTGGTAGAGACATGCTTAAATTCATTTTTCATAGAAAAAGGTTAAGCCATCTAAAAACACTCCATTTACTGCTACTATTTTACAATTTATTTAGAGTGGGATCTACTTACCATTTTAGTGTCTGCAATCTGACCTTAAGAGTCAGGAAATCCAAAAACATGTCGCACTTGAAGTGGCCCAGGTTATTGCTGGTCAGTCTGGTGCCATGATGTCTACATCTTGATGCTGTCGCCAATTGGTGAGAACAAAATCGGATCTAAAGGCTATTTTTAGTATCCACTAAAGATACCAAAAATGGTTTTTCAACTCATTACAAAGCAAACGATTCCACAAGCAAATGGTTTTAGAAAGCATCATTTCTTCAAACCTTAATGCAACCTTGATTATATCTTAGATTTACAAAGTCGTTAAACAAACAAAAAGTTTAATGTTAGGCAGAAAAGTTTATGAAACAAGATGCTTGACAATTGTACGTTTCCTTTGTACTCGGAAGTCACATTTTCCAACTTCCCAGTTAGAGATACAACAAGAATAGCCCCAAATTTAGGATGCTTTACAGTTGAGTTTTCCAACTTTGAAACCCAACATACCAAAATGTAACAAAGATTTTAGTTGCTACATCCTCATAAATATTTCAGATTAATGTATGCAAATCAACATTTACAGATAAACCTAAAATTATTCATACCCTTGGCAGTAAAAAGAGCTTCAATTTTGAAACAATTTATCTACTTTATATACCTTTTAATGAAAAATATTATGTTCAAAATTATTTATACCTTCTTAAAAATCCATGGAAAATTATTTATTGGCATGACAGCAATCAAATCCTTTTTTATAAGTGCTAAGCAGCTTTTCACGTGTTTATAACTGGTACTTTTGAGGATTTATCTTTGGAGATGAGCTCCAAGTCTTTGAGAATAAAAGGCCTCCATGCCATAACCCTAATCTCTGACTCTCTGTGCAGATTCCTTAACAGATTCAAGTGAGGCTCCAAAAATTTTAACGCAACGTTAAATCAGAAGAAACATGCAGACAAAATTAAAAGATAATAAAGCTTTCAAGCAAACCCACTTATTATAGAAAATTAGAGTGACAAAATACAGTACAGACCAAAGGTTTGGACACACCTTCTCATTCAAAGAGTTTTCTTTATTTTCATGACTATGAATATTGTAGCTTCACACTGAAGGCATCAAAACTATGAATTAACACATGTGGAATTATATACTGAACAAAAAAGTGTGAAACAACTGAAAATATGTCTTATATTCTAGGTTCTTCAAAGTAGCCACCTTTTGCTTTGATTACTGCTCCACACACTCTTGGCATTCTGTTGATGAGCTTCAAGAGGTAGTCACCTGAAATGGTTTTCCAACAGTCTTGAAGGAGTTCCCAGAGATACTTAGCACTTGTTGGCCCTTTTGCCTTCACTCTGCGGTCCAGCTCACCCTAAACCATCTTGATTGGGTTCAGGTCCGGTGACTGTGGAGGCCAGGTCATGTGGCGCAGCACCCCATCACTCTCCTTCTTGGTCAAATAGCCCTTACACAGCCTGGAGGTGTGTTTGGGGTCATCGTCCTGTTGAAAAATAAATGATGGTCCAACTAAACGCAAACCGGATGGAATAGCATGCTGCTGTAAGATGCTGTGGTAGCCATGCTGGTTCAGTATGCCTTCAATTTTGAATAAATCCCCAAAAGTGTCACCAGCAAAGCACCCTCACACCTCCTCCTCCATGCTTGACGGTGGGAACCAGGCATGTAGAGTCCATCCGTTCACCTCTTCTGCGCCGCACAAAGACACGGTGGTTGGAACCAAAGATCTCAAACTTGGACTCATCAGACCAAAGCACAGATTTCCACTGGTCTAATGTCCATTCCTTGTGTTCTTTAGCCCAAACAAGTCTCTTCTGCTTGTTGCCTGTCCTCAGCAGTGGTTTCCTAGCAGCTATTTTACCATGAAGGTCTGATTCACACAGTCTCCTCTTAACAGTTGTTCTAGAGATGTGTCTGCTGCTAGAACTCTGTGTGGCATTGACCTGTTCTCTAATCTGAGCTGCTGTTAACCTGCAATTTCTGAGGCCGATGACTTGGATGAATTTATCGTCCGCAGCAGAGGTGACTCTTGCTCTTCCTTTCCTGGGGCGGTCCTCATGTGAGCCAGTTTCTTTGTAGCGCTTGATGGTTTTTGCGACTGCACTTGGGGATACTTTCAAAGTTTTCCCAATTGTTCGGACTGACTGACCTTCATTTCTTAAAGTAATGATGGCCACTCGTTTTTCTTTACTTAGCTGCTTTTGTCTTGCCATAATACAAATTCTAACAGTCTATTCAGTAGGACTATCAGCTGTGTACTGTATCCACCTCCTGCACAACACAACTGATGGTCCCAACCCCATTTATAAGGCTTGAAATCCCACTTATTAAACCTGACAGGGCACACCTGTGAAGTGAAAACCATTTCAGGTGACTACCTCTTGAAGCTCATGAACAGAATGCCAAGAGTGTGCGGAGCAGTAATCAAAGCAAAAGGTGGCTACTTTGAAGAACCTAGAATATAAGACATATTTTCAATTGTTTCACACTTTTTTGTTCAGTATATAATTCCACATGTGTTAATTCATAGTTTTGATGCCTTCAGTGTGAAGCTACAATATTCATAGTCATGAAAATAAAGAAAACTCTTTGAATGAGAAGGTGTGTCCAAACTTTTGGTCTGTACTGTATATCGATACACAGTTGTCACTGCAGTATCATAGTGTGCATTATTTGATGCCATATGTGGTCAGATACTTGATTTCAATCGTCAAGCATTTTTATTTTTAGTGGCTGAGAGGTTTAAAGCTCAGAGAGACATTGTATAATGGTAATTTTCAACCGTAGTATCATCATTACATATTTTCCTGATGTCATGCAGCTCTATGTGGAATATTGTACCCTTTTTTGTCTGTTTAATTTGACATAATCATAACAAACTGATAATAGCTGGTTAATTCGTTGAGCTAACTGCTAATTGTAGTTTTAAAACAGTATTACCTTAACATACGTGATGGATGGCGCACCTTTAGTTTCCTACTATTATCGTTTGTGGTTTTTACAAGTGGAAACATTTCCAAAAAACTGAATTTGTTTTCAATTTACTCATAGAAAAAAGGGTACTAGCAGCATGCAGCAACGGGGGGAGAGGCGGGATTGTTTTATTTTATGCTAGGTCAGAGATTACTTTTTAAGTCTTGCCTGCCTTGGAGTACATTCTTGAGGAGAGTATATTTGTATTTGATAAAGCATGCTCACAAACGAAGCAACCCATGCATAACTATATGTTTTGCTAAGGATGCCCAGTACACTAGAGCTAACCCCTACAGTGAAATTTACAAACGCTGTGATTTAAGGAAGACTTTTTTCACACTTACATCTGTACTTGTAGTTTCAGGATTTGTTTGCTGGTTGACATTCATGCTGTCTTGATTTAGGACTTGCAGTGAGGCGCGTGCAGCTTCATTTGCCTCTGGGACGGACCAGGCTTCCCTTTCACTTCCATTGTCATAAGCTGAGGTGGTGGCAGAAGAGTCTGAGTGCTGATCAGTCACCTCTCTGTATGCCTCTGTGATGCAGGTTGCTTTTCCTGCTTCTTCTTCTTCTGGATCATCTTTTATGCTCATTGCAATGTTGAAGTTTTCCACATCCCCTGGCCATTGCTGCTGTTCTGTTTCCAAGTTAATTTCGCATTCAATCATCTCTTCTTTAGGTCTTTTGCACAGCGGCTCTGATGTCTCAAGGCCCGACGTTGGGTTTGGCTCCAAAGGTTGCCTTCTGGTAATTGTGGTTGTTCCTTTGTACAGACTGACGTCTATCATTTAGAAGAAACAAAGAAGCACACCCATATTAGTTTACAATACATCTTGTACCTTACTTTACGAATCAAACACCATGGCCTATGTTCCCTTGTTACATTAATTTGTGTTGTACCTACCAGAAATAAATAACCCTCTTAAACCAGGTGACCAATTTCATGATTTCTACACCACTGGTGGGAATCTTTGCTTTCAGGGGTGAATGTTTGTACAACAGAAAAATAAATAAATAAATAAATCTATACCCCCCAGTTGATTCGAAATGGAGATGGATAGATTAACGAATAACTGAATGAATGAATGAATGGATGGATGAACAGAAGGATGGTTTGATGGAGGCACCGAAGAACAAAAGGCTGGACAGATAGATGCTTAGATGGGTACAACATTTACACCACATGATAGAGAAAATACAAATCTTTTCCATACATATTCAAACCTGAAAAATCCTTTATTCAAATTCCAGAATTGCCAGGCTGTGTATGAACTCTGAATCTGCTTTCCAAAGACTTCCACCAGCAGCAAAGTTAAGCTAATGTGCTTGTAAGATAAATTCCGATCGATGAAAGAAACATCACTTTTAAAACTCGGGTTAAACGGGAGTCATAAACTAAGGTTAGCAGACATTGCAAACATTTAAAAGAACAAACCTATCCTGTGCAAATTTATTTCAGGGCCTAGCACCATGTCCAACATGCTCCTCAGCCGTTTGTTTTCTTCGTAGCAAGCCTCCATCATGCTTTCAACCTCACCGAACACCTCCACGGCCAGCGCGGTGAAGTGTTCAGTTAAAAACGTCTTAAAACCCTGAAGTCTTACGTTTTCCATTTTAAACGATGTTACTTAATGAACAATAACACCCCTGTTGCCCGATAAAAATGCAACAAAATAACCGGAAGTGAAAAAAAATCTTTACAACGAGTTAGTGTTGCATCTTATTCACTAGCGCCCTCTGCAGGACAGACGGCGTTAGACAGAACAAATAAAATACAAGGTTACACTCAGAAGAGATAACATTGGCGCATGTTTCATAAACTTAATCACAATTCGCCTGAATAAAATCAACGCACACGCATGTAGATGTAGGTATTTATTTTTACAATGTTGCAATATTTTACAATATATCAGGAAATAAAAGTATCATCATATATTTAGTCTTCCTGCAGTAATAACAACGAACTCCTGTTCATGAGGTTTGCCAACCCTGCAAACTGATTATGTGATTGATTGCTGCCTTCGCTGTTTCTAAGTATGTTTCCACTGTTTGTTATGTGAGAGAATTACTGAACACACCGTTTATGTTGTAAAGTTATGATTAGAAATAATATTGTGCACAGTTTAGCAGCACATTTAGACCAATATTGCTATGGTGAAAAGCCCATCAACAGTAAGTTTAGATTTTAGCACAGTATTGGTCTTTGTTATAGTCAAAACTACATGCTGATATTCAGTTATAACTTTTTATGGTTAATTTATTGCCATAGCAATTAAATATCATAAAATATTGTGATGTAGTAAAAAATCCTGGATCTGATTAAAATGGAATGTTCTCTTGTTTTTTCCTTTTGAAGATTACTAAGAGAGAGAGTGTAATGTGGTTTCCATGGGAAGACATGAAGTCGAAGATTTCTAATCAAAGATACCTTGACACTGTGATCAAAGCACACATTTTTAAAGGCTTCACATCTATTTTATATGACTTAGCGGTGCCCATAACAAGTTTTTCTGGGGTACATACCCCAGGCTAAATCTTCTGTGCTGCAGTAAAATTTCCTGAATGAATTCCAACAAATCATTCCAACCATTTAAGAACAAAAGGCCTAATAATCCCCTTTAAAAGTCCCATTCATTTGATGGGAAACACAAAGGAACCAAGACAGACTGGAGCATTATGCACAGAACTGTTTGTACAAACAACATTACTATGTGAAGCCAGAAAACTGAACAAATATTGCATATACAAATATTTTCCGCATTGGAAGCCATAAGTCCCACAGAATGTCCATTTCAACACTGAAACATGATTTTAGAAAAAGATGATGTTGCATACTCAAGAAGACTTGAAACCAGGGATCATGAATTCATTTCGACAACAGGTAACAAAGTTCATTTTTTTTATTATACGTGTTGTTCTCATATTTCTATTGTCAGTTGTATTTTTCAGCCTCAGGGGCCCACTGACAACAAAGCTTGACTTTTGGACTAAATGTTTGCATTGTAGATATTGTCTCTATGATAGCCAATATATACAGACACAAATGAATTCATACATTTATACATTAATTTATTAAGGTCCGAATTTATTTATTCGCAGATCTTGTGCCCGAGGGTGACTTTATGTCTAGTAACGCTCTCGATGGTGCCACTAGTTGCGGTACTCGTGATCCTATTAAAGATATTTGTTTTTTAATATGGAATCAAACTGAGGGTTGTATTTCACAAAAATGCCAGTGAGGTGTTTTTATCAGCACAAAAAGTTGAACCTATTTGAAATCCTTTTGCACATCCTTACCTTGGGTGTAAATAGCTATGAAGGGCTCTGTCAATGCAAACATATATGTAAAAAAAAAAAAAGATATGAACGACAAATTATGTAGTTAAACAGATTTAATTTCATAGTTAAATTTTCTGAACTATGCCACGAACCTCTGAATCCATTTGCTCCAGAAATACCTAATGCTGGGGGCCAGCAGGGGGAGATAATACTTGGAGGGAGGAAAAGAAGAAAGCGGGGAGGCAGGCTGCAAGTGACAGCCGAAGTGGACCGCTGAAGAAAACAGTCGGTAAACGGGATCAAACGACGACCTTACTGGACAGCTCCGCTGGGGAAAAAAGTGCAGCAACGTTTGGTTTCATTCAACGGCGACAGTTTTCCGAGTTTTTGCCGACTTGTGGGTAAACTTTTGCCAGTAAAAGTAATGGCAACCTGAGGTAACACTGTTGCTTCGAGCCTTCGCACAGGTATCTTTAGTTAGCGGTTGACATCGAGCGAGCAGAAGCTAAAGAAGCGTTTACGGTCCCATCGAGTAACCCGCTTTTGTAGCTTGCGTGGGGCTTATCCAGAGAGCACGTCAGGAGGTCGGATACTCGGTAGAGATGGGTGACATAAACCCATCGACATCCAATGCATTTCAGCCAGAGGTGAGTGATTTATGTAACTGTGTTACAGTGAGTAGTTTTTGCTGTCACGGCTAGCAATGTTCAACTTGATCGATATTTGTCACCGCACGGCACAGCCAGTGTTAGCATGCTATGCTAATGTTGTCATAACGTTTAAAGTTACACACCTTAAACTTTAGGGAATGTTTATATGTCTGTATTCGGATGTGTTGTCATATTTGCTTAGTGTGTCGGTTCTGTTCATTCAAGCGCGACTTTGTGACATGGTAATGCTCGCCAGCCCTGAGTTTCATCGTAAAGAATACATTCCATCATCATACCGAAGCATGCTAATACCAATGCTGGCTAACTTGACCTGTCAAACAACATAGCTTCATCGTCAGCTAACAGTTGGCTAACATACATGCTTTTATAACTCAGAGGGATACTTTTTATAGACTGTAGTTAGTGTGATGCGTCGTTGTGTGTTATTTTTTTTTTCTTTTTTCCCGGCAGCTCATCGGAGTTGTCGCTAGCCACGTAGCAACGGCTGTTTACCTCAAGCCAGACCAGCTAATCGTAGCTGTTAGTTAGTAGCTGGATTCATCGGTGGGGGTTGGTCTCCAGCTAAGGTCCCGACAATGGATTGTGTTGAATCGATTTCACTTTTCTTCACGCCAAACAGAGTCTCTGTTCATGGCGCCGTGCCATTTCTTAGTTTGCGGAGTGTGGATGGTGCACAGCCGGTCACTTCTCTCGTTAATGTCATCGCCATGTTGAGGGTGTTGATGTTGCGGGTTTCAACAACACGTTGTGTGTCTTTGTTAGGGTTTCAGTCCGCCGTACAGGAGGAGGACAGTGGAGGATTTTAACAAGTTCTGCACGTTTGTGTTGGCTTACGCCGGTTACATCCCGTACCCACAAGAGGTAAGTCGAGAGTAGCTTCTTGTCACATATAAACATACCATGCTGTTCGCCTCATTTTTATTGTTAGTCTAACCTTACTTATTCTTACAACAGACAAAATAAAATAAAAAAAAATCTCTAAAGGTGAAAAAGTATTTGTATGTATTTTAGAAATACTTCTTAAGTATCTTATCGAAAGGCTTTAATCTACAGAACTTTAAAATTATTCAGACGTCATTTATGTTTGTAAAAAGTAAAACAGTTGCAGCGTTTTCAGCAATGGAAAACACTGTAACACTCTGGGGTGGTTATGTCCTTCGATTTACAGTGAAAGTTGTGAAGAAATGACTCAAAATAACAAGAAAATGTTTAAATTTCAAAATGTTATATATTGCTATGAAACGTTCAACAAATGATCATCGGCTTAAGACATACAATTTTAGTGGTTAGAATGAATCTCATTTTATTGATTTATAATGGTCCCTTTATTGGGCCAAAAGACCATGTTAGTTAATGTTGAATGTGGTTTTGCTGTTAAAAACAGCAACAGAGGATATTTTGCATTGGAACAGGTATTACACCTGCATTTGTTTACAAATCAAAAAATTATAGTTAGATTTTAAAATTGGAAGCTAAAGACTGTTGGGTTGATTTAAAAATATATATATATGCCCATCCTGAGGTAAATCGAACACTCTTTATTTGGACCAACACTTAATCGAACAGCACCAGCCTTGTCAGCAGGAATGGGGAAAAAGAATAGAAATTCTGGATATGTTTACATTACCAACAGGAATTAATCTAAACTATAACATGTAATGGAAACTAGATACCTTATAATTATACCTGTAACACTGTCTTTACTGAAATCAACATGTTTATGGGAAATTGATTAAGAATATGTAAATAAAAGCATCTGTTATAATCACTGTCTGTTGAGAGCAAAAATTAGATCAGTTTGAACACAAAGATTGATTCAGGTAAGAGTTTGCACAGGTCAGGGTATTTGCTGGATCTTAAAGTCTTGAATTACGCTGATCAGGATTTTCTTGGCTGATACCATTTTCTGGTTTTCCTTGAGGTTGGTCCTGGCAGTGTTGATTGTGATGTTTTGTTTTTTTCTTTTGGTAGGCGATGTAACTTTATAATATGCTGCAGATTCCTTGATAGAGCTACAGGTCCTTCTCAAAATATTAGCATATTGTGATAAAGTTCATTATTTTCCATAATGTAATGATGAAAATTTAAAATTCATATATTTTAGATTCATTGCACACTAACTGAAATATTTCAGGTCTTTTATTGTCTTAATATGGATGATTTTGGCATACAGCTCATGAAAACCCAAAATTCCTATCTCACAAAATTAGCATATCATTAAAAGGGTCTCTAAACGAGCTATGAACCTAATCATCTGAATCAACGAGTTAACTCTAAACACCTGCAAAAGATTCCTGAGGCCTTTAAAACTCCCAGCCTGGTTCATCACTCAAAACCCCAATCATGGGTAAGACTGCCGACCTGACTGCTGTCCAGAAGGCCACTATTGACACCCTCAAGCAAGAGGGTAAGACACAGAAAGAAATTTCTGAACGAATAGGCTGTTCCCAGAGGGCTGTATCAAGGCACCTCAGTGGGAAGTCTGTGGGAAGGAAAAAGTGTGGCAGAAAACGCTGCACAACGAGAAGAGGTGACCGGACCCTGAGGAAGATTGTGGAGAAGGGCCGATTCCAGACCTTGGGGGACCTGCGGAAGCAGTGGCCTGAGTCTGGAGTAGAAACATCCAGAGCCACCGTGCACAGGCGTGTGCAGGAAATGGGCTACAGGTGCCACATTCCCCAGACCTGGGCTTCAGAGAAGCAGAACTGGACTGTTGCTCAGTGGTCCAAAGTACTTTTTTCGGATGAAAGCAAATTCTGCATGTCATTCGGAAATCAAGGTGCCAGAGTCTGGAGGAAGACTGGGGAGAAGGAAATGCCAAAATGCCAGAAGTCCAGTGTCAAGTACCCACAGTCAGTGATGGTCTGGGGTGCCGTGTCAGCTGCTGGTGTTGGTCCACTGTGTTTTATCAAGGGCAGGGTCAATGCAGCTAGCTATCAGGAGATTTTGGAGCACTTCATGCTTCCATCTGCTGAAAAGCTTTATGGAGATGAAGATTTCATTTTTCAGCACGACCTGGCACCTGCTCCCAGTGCCAAAACCACTGGTAAATGGTTTACTGACCATGGTATCACTGTGCTCAATTGGCCTGCCAACTCTCCTGACCTGAACCCCATAGAGAATCTGTGGGATATTGTGAAGAGAACGTTGAGAGACTCAAGACCCAACACTCTGGATGAGCTAAAGGCCGCTATCGAAGCATCCTGGGCCTCCATAAGACCTCAGCAGTGCCACAGGCTGATTGCCTCCATGCCACGCCGCATTGAAGCAGTCATTTCTGCAAAAAGGATTCCCGACCAAGTATTGAGTGCATAACTGTACATGATTATTTGAAGGTTGACGTTTTTTGTATTAAAAACACTTTTCTTTTATTGGTCGGATGAAATATGCTAAATTTGTGAGATAGGAATTTTGGGTTTTCATGAGCTGTATGCCAAAATCATCCGTATTAAGACAATAAAAGACCTGAAATATTTCAGTTAGTGTGCAATGAATCTAAAATATATGAATGTTAAATTTTCATCATGACATTATGGAAAATAATGAACTTTATCACAATATGCTAATATTTTGAGAAGGACCTGTAGTAGTTTGGAAACCAACAGAAAATGAAGGAATTATAAGATATGCATCAAAGCAAATGTCGCCAACCTTTTATGTGTTTTTTACTAAACTTAGAAAAGTTCATCAAAGTACATGGTTTTGGGTCATTTATAGACTGCGGATGGTATGGGTTTTTAGTTTTAAAGCATTTAATGAACAGGGGGGAAATACTTTGCTCTTTTGGTGTTTGACCTGCCGATCAAGGAAAAAAAGGTTTGATTTGGATCTTTTACAACGTCTTTAAAATTTAATCATTTTAAAATGTAGGCCTTAAGAACTCTTTCATTTCTTCAGTCTTTATTCTAGTTTTTATTTAAGTCTTAAACTTGTACATTTATTCATTAATCGCTTCTTCCATTAATTTATTTCTAACAAGTGCACTGGCGGCAGTCATTTTTTGTGTGTGTTGTAGTTTTTGCCGAGGAATTTGGATGTAGTTACCGTGTAACAAAACTACGAGGTCCATGATTAATGGCAGCAAACAGCCCTGTCAGAAGGTATTTATTACTGATCCTTTAGCTTTTCATGAAAAGCTGCAAAATAATTCTACTCCTGAAAAGGGTCTATTGTAGATTGTTTAGAAAATAAAAATTAAATGTTTCTTGTTACCATAAGCATGACCAGCTCTTTCTTCTTGGGATATACAGGTCCTTCTCAAAATATTAGCATATTGTGATAAAGTTCATTATTTTCCATAATGTCATGATGAAAATTTAACATTCATATATTTTAGATTCATTGCACACTAACTGAAATATTTCAGGTCTTTTATTGTCTTAATACGGATGATTTTGGCATACAGCTCATGAAAACCCAAAATTCCTATCTCACAAAATTAGCATATCATTAAAAGGGTCTCTAAACGAGCTATGAACCTCATCATCTGAATCAACGAGTTAACTCTAAACACCTGCAAAAGATTCCTGAGGCCTTTAAAACTCCCAGCCTGGTTCATCACTCAAAACGCCAATCATGGGTAAGAAAAAGTGTGGCAGAAAACGCTGCACAACGAGAAAAGGTGACCGGACCCTGAGGAAGATTGTGGAGAAGGGCCGATTCCAGACCTTGGGGGACCTGCGGAAGCAGTGGACTGAGTCTGAAGTAGAAACATCCAGAGCCACCGTGCACAGGCGTGTGCAGGAAATGGGCTACAGGTGCCGCATTCCCCAGGTCAAGCCACTTTTGAACCAGAAACAGCGGCAGAAGCGCCTGACCTGGGCTTCAGAGAAGCAGCACTGGACTGTTGCTCAGTGGTCCAAAGTACTTTTTTGGATGAAAGCAAATTCTGCATGTCATTCGGAAATCAAGGTGCCAGAGTCTGGAGGAAGACTGGGGAGAAGGAAATGCCAAAATGCCAGAAGTCCAGTGTCAAGTACCCACAGTCAGTGATGGTCTGGGGTGCCGTGTCAGCTGCTGGTGTTGGTCCACTGTGTTTTATCAAGGGCAGGGTCAATGCAGCTAGCTATCAGGAGATTTTGGAGCACTTCATGCTTCCATCTGCTGAAAAGCTTTATGGAGATGAAGATTTCATTTTTCAGCATGACCTGGCACCTGCTCACAGTGCCAAAACCACTGGTAAATGGTTTACTGACCATGGTATCACTGTGCTCAATTGGCCTGCCAACTCTCCTGACCTGAACCCCATAGAGAATCTGTGGGATATTGTGAAGAGAACGTTGAGAGACTCAAGACCCAACACTCTGGATGAGCTAAAGGCCGCTATCGAAGCATCCTGGGCCTCCATAAGACCTCAGCAGTGCCACAGGCTGATTGCCTCCATGCCACGCCACATTGAAGCAGTCATTTCTGCAAAAGGATTCCTGACCAAGTATTGAGTGCATAACTGTACATGATTATTTGAAGGTTGACGTTTTTTGTATTAAAAACACTTTTCTTTTATTGGTCGGATGAAATATGCTAATTTTGTGAGATAGGAATTTTGGGTTTTCATGAGCTGTATGCCAAAATCATCCGTATTAAGACGATAAAAGACCTGAAATATTTCAGTTAGTGTGCAATGAATCTAAAATATATGAATGTTAAATTTTCATCATGACATTATGGAAAATAATGAACTTTATCACAATATGCTAATATTTTGAGAAGGACCTGTATGTATTTATTTAGAATCCCTGTGGATTTCACTTGTGGCTAAAATCAAGTCGTCAGTAATCATAACGGCATGTGCTGTATATTGTATAACGGGCTGAAGTTAGGTAGCCTTGGTATAAATGCTAAAGATAAGAGGAAACTCTTACCAGAGACAAGAAACGCAAGTGGGAAAAGTGTTATGTACCTTATTTATTAGAAAAGTCTTATGAAATAGATAAGTTCATTTGCTTGAGTTTTTTTGTAATTAATGTAGGTCTGACATTTAAATCATAATAGTCCTAAAATAATAACAGTTTCACTGAAACTTGCAGAGGCCCTGGTTGGTTTTATTTATTGTTAGAAAATGTGTATTATAACTTCAAGCTTCTATTCTTGAATTGTGTTTACTATAAAACAGAACATGTGAGCAAAGTTCTTCTCTACAAAACTCATTTTCTGTTTAGGTACATAAGACAGAAAACACAGTGGCATTGTCTCCAACAGGTTCCTTTAGGTCTGTAGTCTATCTCGATACAAGTCTGTAGTGCAGCTTTTTCACTTCCAGACCAAAAGTAGGTTTTTTTTGTTTAAATGTAGACCACTAGAGGTTTTACACATGTCTACAATGCTTCCTGTCATTCTTTGTTTTGTTTTAACAGTCAATTCAACTTGCAGCACTGTTCCGTCACATTTACACTGAACCATTCATCGGCCTTTATTCACTTTTAACATTTCTTTATAATATTTTTATTAACATTTAATTCTGCTGCTTAATACATAAAGGCATCCCACCTAAATACTTGTGAAGAGACTTCACTGTGTTGCAACCTCTGTTTTGCCCCCACTGATACTTGGATGGTAGGGGTGCACCTTTGATGGCCTCTGTTTTATTTCTGTTTAGATGCACCAGTCAGTTTTGTGGTTTCTGAAAAATCTTGAATTGCAATTATAATTGATTTTTTTATTTCTCTTTAAGAACTTTAATTATCACCATTAAAGTATTCTGTTCCAGTCTTCCTGCCATAAGTAGTCAGTAACTATTTAATAGTGTAAGAAGAGACACTGTAACACAGAGTCCTACTATGATATTTTTAAAAAAAGCTTTTTTTAAAGCACAGCTTTAATGAACTTCAGGCATGTCTCAACATGTTGTAGAAACTGGTTTACTTTTAATGGTCCTCTTACATCTCTGCTTTAATTGACTTCACTTTTCAACAACCTTACTGACACTGAAAATGGCAAACTTTGAGTCTTTCTGACTCAGTAACAACTTCCACATGGAACAGTTCTGTTAAGTGTGTTGCATTCACTGACCAGAAAATTATAGTATTTCTGGGGTTTAAAGCTGGCCTACCATCCAGTTCCAGCCACCAGCCGTTATCTCTGTCCACCTCTAGTTTTTACTGAGCATCACTGATTTACCTTTCCAGGATTCTCCCCTACGCAGTAGCTCCAGTCCTCCCAACAGCACAGGCAGCACTGCTGACAGTGATGGCTGGACCCCAGGACCCCCATCTTCCTGCCCCCAGCGCCCACCAAAGGTGCCCCAAGACAGGAGCAGGAAACGTCCACAGCTTGCACCGTCGCTGTCCAGTCACAGCAAACGAGATGTAAGCTTAAACTCTCGTCACATAGTTCAACGTCTTTGTTCGATCACAGTTTGATATAAAAACTATGCTTTCTCTGCAGCGCACAATCTCCACCTTGCATCCAGATGACCACAGGAAAGCTGAGAAGCTGAAGAAGAAGAGGCAAAAGGAGAGGGTGTATCACTCGGGTGAGGAAACAAGGGCACCCATGGAGACCCATAGAGCAGAACCGGAGGTTCAGTCCCCTCTTTCCTTTGGAAGCCGAGTAATTAAAGAAGAGCCTGAAGATGATTTTAGCATTCCCCTCCTCCCCCCGTGCCTCCCCAGCCCTTCACCCTGCAAGGAAGAACCCAAGGAGGAACATCGACACTGGGATGGTCGAGACCTGGAAGAAGGGGTGGTAAAGGTACAGAAGGTAGAGGGCTTTTCAGGAAACCGAACCGTGTTCCGCCAGGGGAAACAAGTAGTGTTTCGAGACGAAGACGGCTCAGGAGAGGATGAGGACATAATGGTGGACTCTGGTAAGATGCTGTTGTGCTATAAAATACAGAACTCCTGATTGATGGTTTAACAAAACAGAAACACTGACCTTCTTCTGTCTTTTCAGACGACGACTCGTGGGACTTGGTGACTTGCTTCTGCATGAAGCCCTTCGCTGGCCGAGCCATGATCGAATGTAACAAGTGTAACACCTGGATCCACCTGTCGTGCGCCAAAATCCGCAAGAGTCACGTGCCAGAGACATACGTATGCCAAAGCTGCCGAGACACATACGGACCCCCAGATGCCCGGCGCTCCCACCGCTCGCGCATCGGCTCTCGTAAACATCTGCTAGACTGACTCCGGGTCGGACCGTGAACTCTAAGCCCCTCCTCTCTGCCTCTGTTTACCCTCCACCTGCTGGACCTGACCCCCTCATGGCCGACCAGGAACCCACATTTTCTAAAGACACTTTGGTTGGAACTGTCCCCCAGGCCTTATCCCATCTGCAGACAGTTTGGTTGCTGTTTTAGATCTACTGGGCTCCGTTTCTTGCTTCCTACAGACTTTGTGCGTAAGGCAATCACTGAATGGACACCTGTCTGTAGCGGACATCAGAATAGCATCAAATTATCAATGTTGAGACTTGGTACACTGGAAACGTTTGAACTGCCATGTGTAGAAATACCTTCACAACTGCCACCCACCTTGGTGCATGCTGGGATTTGTGGGAGAAATGGTTTGCATTTTTCCTCACCTTTGTTTGTATTTTAAAACCTATCAGAGCATAGAGACAGAAAACATGTCTTTCTGATTAAAGTGGATTTGTTTTCTCTAGGATGGCTCCACTGTTACGCCATGTACCGTTTGTAAAACAAGTAAAGCCTTGTTATTTGCTTGAGATGGTGCTATAGTATTAAGCTGAGGTATAATCCTGTAGAACAAAGATGTAGGTTAAGCTACTAAGGTCTGCATCTGCTTTATCTGTTTGATATTTTTTAAATTTTCCATTATTTAAGACATTGTTAAAGAATGTCTTGGAGCCTGTGAGCCCATTCACCAAACCAAGCGCGGCTTCTTTTCTCTCGTACTTTACAAGCTTGTCTTCCAGCCTCTGAGTCGAGATTGTTTGCGGCTTTACAGGTGCATCGCAATAAATTAGTAAATTAAAAACGGTATCGTATGTAAATTCATTACAAACGCGATAGATTTCAAGCATTGATTTAGGCTAATTTTAAAGATTGAGGCTTACACCTCATTTAAATCTAAAATTTATTTTCTCTGACAGATCTTACATAAGACCAACAGAACTGACAAGTATGTTTATGTACTGATCAGATTTCTGGGAACCTGATCAGACTTCAAGAGGAACTATAGGAAACAGTTTATGCTTGGGGTTAAGATCAGGGGCGTTCAGGCACATAGATGCCATGGTTAAAGCAGGTAATGTTGCTTTTGGCAGTGTGAGCAGGTGGCAGGTGCTGCTGGAAAAAGAAATGAGCATCTCCATGAAGCTCGTCAGCGAAAGGAAGCGTGAAGTCCTGTTAAATTTCCAGGTAGACGGCTGCACTGATTTTGGACTTAACAAAACACAGATGACATCGCTCCCCAAAGTATAACTTTGTGGAAATGCAAAATTTCCTTTGGAGCACTGAGCAATATTCCACTTCTATTATCTCGATTATCGTTTACATACAGCAGTTCAGTTTAAGCAGCCAGCTTCTTTGGCTATGATGGTTTGTGGTCTGTGGTTCTTGCGGAAGGAGTCAATCACTGCTGGACTACTGTCAGATTGTTGATTGGTATCAAGCAATATTCAACCTTTCTGAGAAACTGCATCTGGTATGATTGGTTTGATAACCCTCGAATTAACAGCAAGAAATGCTTGAAGCATATCACTCTGATGAAGCTATAAAACAGTTAAATTTTTTGAACTGACTTGCTGAAATGACCTTTTCAGTGATGTTCTTTGTTTATGGAGATGCACCTGTATATGCAGGAACCTCAAGCTATGTTTTCAGTGTTTGAACAGTGGTTTTTCTTTTCATCTTTACACAAAGAAGACTTTGAAAAAGTTAAAAAGCCAGAAGGACTGCAGTGTTCAGTGCAGGTGTTGTTTAGTTCTGGTTGGTATGACATTGACACATTTTATGGCACGTTTTTCTTGGTCCAAACCATCACAGTTTCATGATGGAAAACATTTGTATAAGCAAACTCCGAGGCCGTCCTGTTCCCAATTTAACGGATAAGGAACGTAGTTAGGTAAGAGAGGCTTTCTGAGGACTCCAGGTAGAAATATGCATGTCAAAGTGTTGGCTTGAATGAGAGCGTTTGCCATACATGCGCTGCTATGTGTTCCTATCAAAGCTTCATGGTTTTATATTTGATTGTTTTTAAATGGATATTTGCAAAGAAAAGTCGATTTTCGTTGCCTTTTGAACGTTTTAATCAGAGCAGATTTCAGTCTCTTACAGTGTTCATTTCCATAAGAAAGAAGTGTAATGGGAAATGTTTTATTAAGATGTCTTATGTTCTGAAACTTGGTCCAATTTGGATGAAAGTTCTAAGCTTTGTTATTTAAGTGCCATCTGCTGTTTGGGCCTGTATGTGTGGACTACACGTTGTTTCCGATTATATAAAAAGCCATATTTTAGACGGATTTTAGATGCAGGAATTTTCGGATCCTAATCCAGGATGGGGTTTTACAATGCATAGGGTTAGCTTATCTGTGCACTCGTCTTCTGGTATTCACTAACGTTAGGTACTTTGTACCAGCATTTGCAGAGATTGGGATGTTTTCATGACGTTTCAAACCAGAATCATTGTCAGTCCACAAGACGTTTGTCTTAAACAGAATCTGAAGGCGTCTACGTCTTAAAGAAATTAATCTATACTCATTGTGATCCAGTTCGCCTATCCTGATCCTGGGTTGTACCATCCCCTTACTGAGAAGGCGTTGTCTGTACTGTGGTGCAAACTGTTTCTGTGAAACTATTGTAAATAAAGCGGTACCATTTTAACCAGACACATTTTCTGTTATCATTGCATTGGGTATTCCGTTGTTTATCTGTCCATCATTCCCACCTATCCTTGATTCATCCATGCATTGATTATTCAACCACCCATCCATGCATGGGTTCTAAATTCACTCGTTCATTCATCCATCCATTACTTCATGTATACATCCATCTTGTCAAAATTAGGTGAGATCTTTCCATGTAATCCATGCAACCATTATGAAACACACACAATTAAATCTAAAAGTAAAATGAGTGTATTTTCAAATTTTTCTGTGACTAAAAGACTGAAGAGGCCTGCATGGAGTCATGTATTAACTGTCTTATCTTTTGCAGAAGTATAAACTACAAGTGTAACCAAAGACATGATGTATGATGATTTTCTATTTTCTACAAGTATTAAATGCAATGAGTGATCTTTGACTCTCAAGTTAAAACACATAAATAGTAATATGATCAAAGTATGATTGTGAACTGATGGTTAAAAACATTAAGGTTTAAAGATTATTAATCAACTATATGTAAAAGAGATATGATAATCAGTTGTGATGTATGAATAAGAAAAGATGAAGTGGAAGTAATGGTTTTAAACTAAAAGAAGTAAAGGCTGTAACTAAAAGTTTGAGCAGCACTGATGTAAGAATTAAAGCCTTTGTTTAAGAGGAAGTGTAATGTTGAGTGAGACAGGAATAGAGCAGATGTTGAGGAATTGGGGACATGAGAGTTGTAGCTTCCAGTACAAGGCTGATGACTGAGGCGAGGTCCAGGTCAGAGGAGAGGTCAGCAGACGGCTCAGGACTGAGGTGATGATAGCATGTCTGATGTGAAGCACACGACTCTGGGACCTCCAAGGAAAAGATCACCTTATGTCACGGGTGACCAATGGGACAGCTACGGCAACAACCACTGGCAAATAAGCACAAAGAGTTTGGTGGAAATGCTCTATAAAATGGGCAAGAATAGAGGAACTAGTTGGTTGTTTCGTCGCTGAAGACCAGCGAACAAGATCGGACAGAGAAAGACGCTATAGATGAATCAGAAGACCAGAGACACAGACCAGCTGATCCATTGCAATAAAGAGAGGACCAACCCATGTGCCCTGAAAGGACTGTGGCTTGAAACTGAAAATCTGATTTCATCTATTGTCTTTTTACCCAAACAACTGAAGTGAACTTGGTCGGTGAACAACTGATTACTTCTGGAAGTCCTGAACCAACCTCAGTTATACCTCTGGGGTTCAGCCTCTGGAAGTTACTGTTTTCTGAGACATATGACAACAAAGTCCCTGTTTGACCATTGAGACCTGGAGTATCAGTGCCTGTCCACATAGAAGAAAACTGAAGATTTAAGTTGCCTTTCACCCAAGAAAATCCACTCGTCTCTCAAAGAAACATCCCCATTGGATGCATGGATGAGCGTCTGTCTTCAAAGCCTCTCCAAGCTCACTAGTTTCAGCATCAGGGAAAAACAGGTTGATTGATTAATTTCTAATACTGAAATTATGTATTGCTGAATTTAAGCTGTTACTGACCCCTGCAAGAGGGCGTCAGTAACAGCTAATTAAGAAATAAAAAGCACAAGAATTCTAGATAAATTGTGGACAGTTAGTAATTTGAGTCACCTTATTTTTGGTTTTTCATTGGTGGTAAAAAGTCTTGTTGCCTGGTTCTAAGAGATTTTAGGAGGTTTTCATAGGTTGCCTTAAGCCCTTGGGGCTCGTGCCGAGTCACTAAAATCAACCTTACCCATATAGCAAGTGCGAGTTGTAAAATTAGGGAATGAGCAGCCGTTAACAGAAGTGACTGTCGAGGAGTGGATGACTGCTGTGGGCTACTCGATTGTCCAAACCACTAGGGCTGGATGTAAGCTGCTAAGAGGTTAGGCGAGTCATTTCCCGACACCAGCTTAAACAGATGTTTCAGTAAACCTGCTTAGTGAGACCTTCCAGGTTTAGGGAAGTCCGGACCCGTTGGATGGAGAACTGGATTGAGCAAACCTCTAAAAAAAGGGAAGTAATAGGGAGGGGTTAGCTCATCGGACAACAAAAATCTATGCATTCATTTTCTTCATCCAACCATCCCATTCATTCTATGGTTTTAGCATGTTCCACATCTAAACTTTGATATTTGCAGAAACATCTACCAGTAGAAATAAAGTTCAGACTCAGGTTTCTTTTGAATCAAATGCGAAATCAGGTTTTATTACATATTTATTATCTTTACAAGACAGAACACATATCTTCCTTTCAAACATACAGGACATTTAAACTTGTCCGTTTTGCTCACAAGCAGGAATGTAAAATCAACAAGCAGTCTCTGCTCACCTAATGATGGCATCAATCCAGAAAGAAATGACCAGACCAAAGCTTTTACTACGTACCTAAACAACAAAAGAGGGACAAACACTAAACATTGAGTGCAAAACAGCTACCAGATTGATCTGAACATGGGTTTCTAGCTTTCTTGATGCAGTGCAGTAAAAGTGTACAGCTACAATTAAGGTCTTCAGCACCATTTGGAGAAAAAGTCTAAAATAAGGTCCATTTTGTGCAAAATCTAACCTTTATATTAGAAGTAAAATTCAGCTTAGGTCCCATTTAAATGGTTTTAATAATGTTTAGTGTTCCCTATAGTTCATTACACAGAAAACAAACAAAAAACTAAAAAGTAACAACCACTTTGTTATTGCACAATCCATCTACCAACAGATGCACCAATCAGATAGGGAGTAAAATCTAATTTAATGGCCTTAAATAGGGGCCTTATTGTGCTACGGAAATTAAAAACATAGGGGTTTAAGTGCTGCAACACTTGCCTATTCATCAGCAGTTCAGTGTACCGTGTACAAATCGGCTGAGAAACTAGTTACAGCAGATGTTAATTAGTGTGTGAATTAACCACTAAAAGACTCCAATAAGATCCCTCTGTGATTCCTCCGTGTATACGGTCCCAAAAATAAGTGACTGAACAAAGTAGTCTCCACAAAGCTCCACTGCTGATTTAGCAATAAAGAAGCTGCATGAAGCTGTGGTATTTTCCCAGCTCTTATCGTGGGATTCTTTAGTGCTGGTCAGAAGTTTACATACACCAAAGATGGGCATGAATCCATATTCATTTCCGGCTTTTACTAATGCATCTGAACTGTTCTTATTCCAGACTGGAATGCTTATACAACAATAAATTGATATACTAGATTGAATTTATTGTCCTTTTTTCTACACATTGTAGTCAAAATTATACAAACAGTCCTAATACAGACATACATCCCCACTAAAAGGTCCTTTGCACATTGCACCTCAAGCACAAACTTTCTGTAGTCCTCAGAAAGTTCTCCGTCAGTCTAACTGGATATTCAACCTTAATTGTAAGTCTAACAAATCTAGCTTTGTTGTGTTTTGGGGATCACTGTCCAGTTCGATCACTCAACTGTGATCACGTTTCAACCGTCTAGTTGTTGATTTGAGGTGAAGAATTTGGAGTTTTGTGCAATGCACTACAGGCAGCAAAACAGCCACAGCATGATGCCTGATGCCACCACCACACTTTAAAGTTGGTATATAATGTTCTTAAATTTGAAAGCCTCACCTTGATCCTTCATACATAATTTAGTGGGACCAAATAGCTCAATCTTTGTCTTGTATGGCCATAAAGCTGTTCTCCAGGAGACATTTGGCTTGTCTACATGGGCAACTGCTACATTCTGGAGGTTTCAACCAGGTACATTTATTTTTTAGCAGAACTTTGCTGTTAATTAAAAATGGGTCATTTTCACGCACAGATAGTTAAATATAGTTAATGTCTGGGCTTTCCAAAAGCTCGGTGTTAGGCGCTTTCTAAACCCATTTTCTAAACCCAGTGTGTTTTTGATCATAATCCTGTTCAAACACTTGACTGTGTCAAAGATTCAACCATCTGAGCCCAAAGGCCACCATTTGGAAAAAGGAAATTATTTAAGTTGTTCAGGAACAATCAAGCAAACAATAAGGATGCATGTGATGGGCCAGAAGCTACTGGAACAGCAATAAGTTTCATATCAAAGTTCACTCAGAGGGTCCCGATCAAATATGAGACTCTCAGATCAACATCTTCAAGCATTGGTGACAGCGTCATGCTGTGGGGCTGCTATACAGTAAGTATTACCAATGCATTGCACAAAGTGGATGGAATAATGAAGAACTTATGATAGCTAGATGGCTGAAACTTGGACAATAGCCACAAAAACATATGAAAGCTGCTTTTTGAATGGATAAATCAGACTAACACTGAGCTCCTGGAAAGCCCCGGCGTCAACTATACGGATAATTTGTTGATTATGATAAAAAGCATAGTCAACAAAGGAAACAAACCATAATAGGAGCTTTAATTCTTCCATGAAATATAAAACATCCAACTAGAAGTGTGTTGATTTCTAAAAGAAGCTGCAGTTGAGGCGAAACCTGCTAGTGGACTTTTAACTAAATAGTTGAAACTGTATAATTCTGACTTGGAGTTAATTAGAGAAAATACACAAACTTGTGCATCTAATTGTTATTTTTAAAATTCATTGAGGATGTGTGCTAATGATCTTTTTACCCTCAAAACAAACAGATCAAAAAACTCATTAAAAGACCCACATTAATGACATTCATGGCTATGACAAGTAAACACTGCAGCTTCAGCTTTAAAATCCATACCATTACTCACAGATAACAACTTTGTGCAAGATAAACACGAGTCGATTCTGTTCTTTAACCTTCATCCAATCAAATATCAGTAGAGAATACAGTTTTTTTTTCCTGCAGCTGTCGAGATCATCGATCAACTCTGACGCAAATCAAATCCAAGCAGGATTTCTGCCTTTAAACTACAGTGTAGAGTAGTTTAAAGTCGAACTTTTTCTGGAATAAAAGGCAGCTCTTCTCCTCTCCTTCCATATCCCAACCTTCACAGATACACGTTTTAAGTGCCAATTTACACTTGCTGTCTTGTGTCTTATTGAGCAGCAGACACTGGACTAAAATATATCCTAAAGTAGGAAACAGCATTTTTGAGCATGATCTGAAACATGAACCAAGTACTGGTTGACCTCAGGGTTGCAGAGTCACGTTCCTGCATAGTTAGCCCAAACAGTGTTATGACTTATTGCAATGAATCAAAAAGCTACCAGGGTGACACACATGAAGACTATATATGGAGTTAAATTATAGCTCCTTCACACACGACAAACATAACTGTGAGAAATCGCAGACGTTTCGTTCATTGGTTTGGCTGTAATAATCAGTCCCTTTGTGTCTTACAAAACCACTTCGGACCGATGTCTGGTGTCCTGCAGCGGACAGATATGTGATCCTGTATATCAAGTGAAGCCATCAGGGGGAACCCAGTGCTGATTTCACCCATAAACTGGACTTTAGAAAAGGACGGAGCACAGACTTGTGAATTAGATTCACTAATACCATGACAGAGGAGAGCTTGACGGGGAAAACAAACACTTCTTTTTTTATCTATCCCTTCCAGCCTTGGGTTCTTCCGTGTACGCAGAGTCTGTTTTATCCTCCTACGTCAACAGCAGAGGACTCCTAGGATTCAGATTCAATTCGGTGAGCTGGCAAGAAAAAAAAAACAGAAATATTTAGTCCTCAGTCTGCAGGCTTCAGTAAAATTGTAATTAGCAAGCAGCTCCATGAGTCACAAGTGAAAGTGGCTGCATACTTACATTGCTTGGGTATCCGTAGTGACTCCGAGTCTGCAGAGATGACTTGATGCATGACCCCTCTGAACTGGTACAGTAATTTCAGACTCTTTTCCTCTCCCACACAGGGGTCGTAAAAGCCTGGCAGCCCTGCCTGCAGGCAGAGATGGCGTTCATACGAGGTGCACGCCCGCCGATTTACAGATGCTTAGGGACCCATTATCATCTGCTCAGACTCACCTTAGACGCCTCGGTGAGGATAAGCTTGGAGTCTTTGACCAGGCACTGCAGCGGCACAGTGACGTCAATCACCTTGGCTTTCTCCTGCTTCTGGCTGGTGTCTGAGACAAACTTTCCATACCAGCCGTTTAGGATGATCAGGCCTGGGTGGTAGTTTACAGCATGTTTAGCATTCATAAAACAGCTTCAGGTGACGCTCAAACATCTGCATTCAAACATTTTATTACAGAGTTTAAAACCAGTGAGACAAAAAGGAGCAAAAAAAAAAAATTATTTGGTCATTTATTTTCTGAAAAACATACAATAACACCTATAAGTTTTAACTAAACATTTCCAGTTCCTTTTGATAATGATTTGTTTTTTAAGTATTTATACCCCCTCTCACTTTAGGCTCTTTAACAATATTTCAAATGATCTGGATAGGAGATTTTTAGCATCCAGAAAACAATTTAATTCTTCTAATACAACCGATGTTACAATGATCTGTGTACCTTATGTTGGTATGATGCTGTCAAACCAATTTCTGTTAGAATATACATGGTTTATGGTTCCATCAGTGCTTGAAAGCTAAACTAGCCCAGAATATTGCATCATAAGCCCAAACCATGGTACTACCACTGGAATGTTTCACACATGTATTGGGATTTTTGACTTGAAGTGCACAATATATATCTCTCTCTCTCTGTCTATCTATCCAGGGCTTGACATTAACACCTACCAAATGCCGGTGAATTTTAGCAGTGGCGGGTAACACCACCATGCCAACTAGCCACTTTAGTGGGTTAAATTATATATATAGTTCTTAATTGTAGTTTTCTCAAATGGCATCTGAAATAAAAAGTTGAATTGTGACACTACATCTCCCATGAGCACTGCCTGCATACAGTGTTTGCTCTCTGGTCCGTTCATGACCGATGTCGCTTTAGACAGGCGGTCACTGTGGAGAACAGTTGTGAAGCAGTGGGGGCGGTAATGTTTCTACTTTGTACACCGCCAGTGTTGCCAAGTCCGTTTATTATAGGTGACTTTGGGCTTGTTTTTCTCTAAAGTCGCTTGCAAAAAAGTTTGGACTTGGCTTTCTTTCCGAGTGAAAACCTTTGATTATCTCCCAGCTCCCACAATAAAGCAAAACCCGAGTGGTAGATAGTTTGTCCTTTCCACGCCGCTGTTTCCTGGTTATAGCGCCCACCAGAATTGACTAGGCACACCCCGAAAACACTCACGCTAGAGCCCAGAGTGACAGGGAAACGAGTGATGAGATAGCATGAGAATGAGATGCAGTAGATGGGGAAAATATGGAAAGATTTTAATACAGAGTGGGAGAAAGAGAGCACATTGAAAGACTGGATCTGACCTGAGATGGGAGATGTCTCCCTTCTGATTCTGCAGTGTGAAATATGTGCTCACCATGCCTTTTCTTTTAAACACACTTTAAAAGAAAGTTTTTTTTATGTTTATTGTCATTTTGCTGTTAAGTATTCAAAATGCACTTTTCTTTTGATTGGTTGTTATTCCAAATTTTAAGTTATTCAAAATGTTTATGGTAAAAGTGTTAATAATAATTTTGCTGTTGCTTTTGTATAATGCCATAATAAATGTATACATTTACACTGTTTTACACAGTGGTGTTTAGCCAGTTGGGCTTTTTTTTGGACTTATTTGAGAGCTGGTTGCTTGTTTCTCTCATGAGACCTGGCAACACTGATCACTGCACATTTTCATATAAAAAGGAGCTTTACACAGAACCTTGTCAGAGCTGAATGCTTGATAATGACCCGAAGTGGTAAACATTTTATGTAGTCTTGATATGATTGTGTAAAAGGGTCATTTACATTTAAAATGTTGTAAATCTAGTTCAAACATAAATTCTCAACAACAAAATTGTAGCTGGTGAAAATGCTGAGTGGTTAGTAACTCTGGAAAACCACTAGCCACAGTGGCTGGTGAGCAAAAATGTTAGTGTCAAGCCCGGTGTGTGTGTGTGTGTGTATAAATAAATAAAATTCACCACAAATGTCGCCTCAAGGGAATCTATTTTATATGCTGAATTATATAATCTGTTCAGTCCAATCATTCAAACAGATTTTTCAATTACATTGATTCCGATTTGATCTTAGTTATAAAACAATGCATTTAAATTCTGTTTATTAATCCAATTGGTAAAAAGTTATCTAAGACAGCCCAGCTGAGTGCATTGAGTCACTGATTTTACAGCCATTACTCCTGAAAGAGCTTGTAACGACAGTGGAAAGCAGATCTTCCTTTTAACATTAAGAAACCTCCTGCAGAACCTGTCTCATTTTCACAATGAGACAGGTTCTAGAGTTTAAAGCATAAAGGACCAAGTCTTTACCAGGTTCTGAATTTAGATCGAAGCCCAGATCTTCAATACCGCACATCACTGATTCCACTCCACTACCGTTTATTAAATAAAGATACAGCCAAAACTGAAAGGTTTATAGAAAAATACGTACAAGTAAAACACCTAAATGGGCACAAAATTTACACAGAGGATAAAATAAGTATTGAAGACGTCAAAGTTTTACTCTATTGACATGCAAATCACACCAGATGTTGCTTACACCCCAAGTAAATACACATATAAACCAATAAGTCCATAAATTAAGTTGTGTCACTATAAGCTGATTTGATTTTGACTGATGGCCCATAGAAAGGTTTCTCATCTCTAACGTAACCTGAACTCTTTGGATATTATTGCAAACAGCATGTTTGGAGAAGTAATGGTTTTGCATATCAGCCCAAAAACACCATCCCAAAAGTGAAGTTTGCAGGTGGGAACATCGTGGGATGGGCTTACAGCATGCGACTCTGGCAGACTTCATACTGTGAGAGGGATGGATGGAGAAATGCACCCATATATTCTTGATAAGATTCTAAAGATGAAACGGGTGTGGGTTTCTAACCAAAACAATAGTTCCAAAACACAGCCGGGAAAAACCATAAAATGCTCTGAGAAAAAAAAAAAAAAAGTAAAGCTACTGAAATGGTCCAGTCAATCACCTGACATCTATCCAACTAAAATTCAATGGACGTAACTGCAGATCAGATCCTACAGAAAGGATCCTCAAAACCTTCAGGATTTGACGTTTGTGTGGAAGAAATCACACCTGAGCAAGTGGCTAGTTTATCCACATGTTAGAGTTGTCAAAAAAGGCTTTTCCACAAAGTATCTTATACATTTTTGTAATTATGTTCAATACTACATTCAGGTTTTTCACCCATAACTTAATGTGTGGATTATATTCTTTGACATTTTTGTATATGTAGATAACTCGAGTTGTTGCTGGATTCTGGTGTGAATTTTATATTAATGGAAATATTAAAAACGTATTTACTGAGAAAAAGGTTGTGTTCAGTACTGATTTTCTCCGCTGCATATAAAAAAAAAACACCTTACAGCCACATAACATACTTGTATGACTATGTTTCAAATCAGGCAATACCCTGATCACCAAGAGATTGGAACTTTGAATGATCAAAACATAAAATAAACGGGATGCTGAATTCATAGTTTAGATCTAAACCAGTATCGGTTCCAGTATATGCCACACAGAGGTAGTTTGTACCGACATCATGACTTGCTTCACAACAGTGAATGATGGAAGTTTGACATCCAGGTTCCTAAAGCCGCAGAAAATCATTAAGTGTTGAAAGCAACAAAGCTAAACGTACCTGAATAACACAAAGTTAGGACTGGCTCCGAACTGAGAAAGTTTCTGTTTCACACCCTGCTGTAAAGCGTTTCTGTGTGTGTGTGTGTGTGTGTGTGTGTGTGTGTGTGTGCTCCCTCACCCATCTTGGATTCCTCTGCTTCTATGATTCTCCTCACAGACTCCTGCATCAGCAGAACCTGCAGGGGAGCAGCGGGGGAGAAGAAAAGGAGGAGGAGGGGTAGAGCAGAGGAAAACAATACAGGATAGCTGAGATTCGGTCAAGAGTTCATAATGAGGAGAGCCTAACTTGTGAACAGAGATCAATTATAACCCACCACACATTTCAGCAAGTAGGAACTTACAGCAGTCTCAGCCTCCTGCTTCTTCTTGGCAATGTCTGTTGCAGAGCTCTTCCTCTGCAGTTCCAGCTCTCTGAGAGACACACAAAGCAGGCATCAACAACCACCCACTGGGATTCATTGTGGAGGCTTCGCTGATGGTAGCACAAGCATTAAAGAAACCCCTCGACACACTAATAAACAGAAATACAAAATGTTTGCCAACATGAAGGCTTTGGGCACAGTTTTGTGAATCAGCAAATTCTTCAGAGATCTCAGCGGTTATGGCTATTCGGGAAGGACAGATCAATTTCTATCAAATTAGGTTATATGGTGATGCAGTTAAAATTGTTCAGGCTAAATCAGATGTAGACTGAGGCACAGCAGGTTTACTCACTGCTCTTTCTGTGCTTTCGTGTATGGAATGATGATTAGTCTATGGATGGCGATGTAGGCCAGGAGAGGTCCAGCGGTGGCGTAGAAGACAGCACTAGGCAGCAGCTGGTCTGTAAGGTGAACTGGGAACAGGTACGTCTGACTAGCACGTGACAACCTTATTAAAAAAAAAAATACAAGCAATAGTATCAGCAGTTGCACAGACATACAGACAAGACTATCATTCAGACAGACAAGGGCGCACAGAAAAGTGTGAGATCATATCTCAGGGTGGCTCATACTTAATCTTGAGCGTGACTCCCTGCGGGACACCGATGCTGACAGCGGCTGACAAAACACTGTGACGGCTGATCTTCCTCTCCGCTCCATATTCTACCACTGTGCCAAACCAGCCTGTCCTGCAAACAGACGAACGCAAAAGCAAACAGACCAGTAAAGAAATGGGGCAGGGCAGGTACTGATGAGAGTGCAATGTTGGGAAACTGAAATGTATGTTCTTAGTTTTTCAGAACTTGAACAAAGACAAATTTTGCACAGGTACGCAAACCTGAAGTCAGAATCTTCAACATATTAAAAAAAAAATGCAGTGAATAAGACGTTGCATATTTTTCGTGACATTTCAGGATATTTATTTTTACGGAGTACAAAAATATGACATCTAGTGACGTAAACTCTAGACTGCAATCATCTACAAACACCATTAACATCTTTCTAGTTGGCTTTTAGCCAACTTTTACTCTAATAAAAAAGATTATGTAGTTTTAATTTAACCTAACCTTAAGTCAATTACATTTATATTTTTATCAGCCTTGTAGGTTAACTTTTATTGATTTTAAACCATTTGTTTATATACCAAATTAGTTTAACTACCTTAATTAATAAACTTTCATCCCAGCTGTTTATATTAACGGCAGATTTCAGTTTAATTCCATTTATTTATTTAATTTTTCCTCCTTTTATTATATGTGATCTTAGATTTAATCCTCTTATCAGGACATAGCTGTGCTTTTTTTTGTTTTTTAGCATTTTTTTGTCTGCCTGCAGTTTTTCCTCATAGTCACCAACAAAATTGAGGTTCCCTAGTCCAAACAAAAGGATGTAAAATAAATGTAACTATGGCGGGTTTTTTTTAGAAACCTTTTTTAAAGCTGATCAGAGTATCTAGGAACTTCTGCTTAGTCAATCATGACTTCCTGTTTCCCTGGGCCTAAATATGTTGTAACAGAGAGGCTAATTTTAGCCACACTTAAAAATAGGAAAGATAAGAAAACATGCCATTACACTTGGGCAGAAGTGTAAGTGTTGATCTTCACGAACATAGATTTGGTTGTAGGAAAAGTAGTTACTGGTCTATCTTTAGTCAGTGCTATAATTAAAAGTAAAAAGTAATATGACTACGAGGTTTGAGTGACAATTAAGGTTTATCTTGCTACCAAGGCAGAGAGGAGAAGGTAAAGAAAATCTCCAAAGCTCACTGGCAGAAAACAAAAAGTCGCATCTTGGGGGACACAGAGTATTACAGTCATTAGATGAGTAGAAAAAAGCACCTCTTGCCAATTGGTATCTTTAATGATGATCTGTGATGCTGTGAGCCTGTTTCTCTTCTAATAGCTCTAGAAACCTTGTCAGAGTGCATGATATCTTTTTAGAAACATGACAACTTTTAGAAATACGATGAGATTTTAAATAATAATAAATAAATAAAAAACGTGTGGACTTCAGCAGAAAACAGAAAATCAACAGGATGGTAATCCAACATAAATGACCCTAAATCAACCTTCTTCCAAGGCCATCTCAATCCCCAGACATAAACCCTAAAACCAACGTTGGATGACCTGAAGAGAAATGAGGAGCTTCCTCTCATGTTCACATCTATGAGACCCGTTCCTATTATAGCTGGCAGTGTGCAAAGTTGATAATCTTGAAACTCTTTCAACTCCCCTTTGTATCTATATACCAATATTTTAACCAATATATTGTAATGGTAGTATTAATTCTACTATAAGAGGCAGTCATAATATAGGAAAATATTAAACAGTGTATGTAGTATGACAGTCACAATAGGCTAGAGTTAAGGCAGAGGTTGAATATATCATTTCAAAGTTGCAGAGCTGCATTAAGTTTCAGCCACCCCTTCCTGGAAGAAGCCTGTTTCAGCCAGCGGAAACCCAGCAGTGCACAACAAAAAGGCGAGGCAGGGGCTGCATCTCTGTATAAGCCACATAGCTGAACAAATCTTAATACCTGACATCTCACTGTGAGGCAGGGGTGTCCAAAGTCTGTCCTTGAGGGCCGATGTCCTGCAAGTTTTAGATGTTTCCCTGCTTTAACACACCTGATTCAGGTGATTGCAGTTCAGCAAAAGCCGGTTAATCGGCCATCAATGGAAATCAGGCGTGCCGAAGCAGGGAAACATTTAAAACATGCAGGAAACCGGCCCTCGAGGATCCACTTTGGACACCTCTGCTGTAAGGACTTTAAACTGAAGGAACAATTTGACGGAAAACTTCGGCAGTTTTGAAAGTGTAACTTTTAAAATCTGATACTGGTAACCTCCCATGCCCATACTGGTCCTGTGATTGGCAAGATAAAACTAGACAAGAGATTGCAGTTGCAATTATTTCCATGAGTGTGTGCTGTAGGTGTAAAATGGTCAGATTAAAAAACATCATGTGGCCGTGGTGTTTTTGTTTTGTACAGATAGAGAAGTGATCCATTACAAATAGTGTTAATGCTGCAGCACAGCTAACCATGTGAACTAAGGAAAGCAGTAGTTGAGAACTTCATTAAACAATTTCTTGAAAAATAAGACAAAATTGCTCCTTTTTTCCACATTTCTTCATTTTTACCAAGTAGTAACCATTAGACAAATTGTAAACAGCGCATTCCCTGGTGTTGCAGTGGACCTTGCTTTAATGTTACGGCTATGAATGACCACTATAATAAAAGCTCCTCCAGCAGTATCTTATATGCTGCCAGTCTGCAAAAAGCTGACACATAAAATCACCTACAATTTACAAAAAAGCCCAATTACGCACAAACATATGCACAAGAGGCAGAATCCACCTTTTATTGTACTGTTTGTCTCTTTCTCATCTATAGTAGTCTCTTTCAGTGTTCACTCACAAAACGGTGACTTGCGTTCAGGTCAACTGACAAGTTAACGTGTCTTCATACCCTTTAGAATAAAATCAATGTGACTCAGTGGGGAAATAAGCCATTTTTTCCCGCTTTCTGCTCCCTTCAAGGTGACACAAGTCACCCAGGTTGTGCAGTTAAGTCTTAAAACTGCAGCACCTAAAATCAGCCACGTCAGAATCCCAGACAAATGGCAACATTTAGGTTTTACTTTCAGATCCAATAAATGCTTTTAAGCCTGCAGGATTTGCTATTATAAAAAGATTTGAAAATTAAATGACCATATGATGAGTAACCAAAGCTGAACATATTTAACATTTTCCTGAATTTACAAACATGTAGCTACGACTCAATTGCAATCCAGATCATCATCTTATACTGCTCAGAGTTTTTAATGCGTATGTCATTAATCTGAAGTTGCTGTGATAAAAAAAGAAAAGAGGGAGGAGGATTAGCAGCTAAATATCCTGTTTTTAGCAACAATATGCACCAGTGAGTCACACCAGAACAAGTGGAGTATTTTCATCTTGTGGGTTTAAGAAGAAGCCCAACTATGTTAAACAGACACCTCTTCCTGTTCCCATACACCAGCTGTACAGCACGATGATCACCAGATGAATGATATGATGGTTCATAATCATCGTTGCTCAGAGATCCTGTTTTGAAACAGCTTGATCGAAATAAAAAACACTGATAAGATTTCTCTTTGTCTGTGGAAAGACATACTTGACAGAGCCTTTCACTTTGGTCTGGTCCTCATCCTGGAACTTGTACTGGTAGCTCATCATCAGGTAGGAATGAGGCACACCCAGCTAAAAACACATACCAAACAGAGAAGAAAAATCTGCAAAACATGACAGCATAGGATAAACCTGACTTAAACAGATCAAGGATCTGAGCAAAGGTTTACAGACACTATTCCTGGGCATGAATATTATTTTAGGTGTCTAATTATACTCCTGCAGTCCTTCTTCCAGGGTGGACAATAATAAATCATTCAGCTAAAATTATATTTAAAAACAAGAATGTTGTGGACAAATTGAAAGTTATTGTGGATTTTCTCTTACAGAATAGGCTGAAATATATACATACAGCGCCACTAATATATGAATAAATGCCTCTTAGCAGGTTGCAGATGGACCACACACTTTTTGTAGTGCTCAACAAGCTTCTGGCATCATTCAGGCTGGATATATGACCACTTTTTGTGGCACAACTGAAACTGTATTAATTAATTAATTAGTGGATTTCCCACCACAGACAGTTTGAAGCCCAGTCCAAAAATGTCCAATAGGGTTCAGGTTAGGCCTTTGATTAGACCTTTCTGGAAGCTTACAAAAACAGTTTTGATGTGTGTTTGGGTATCTGGTCTTGTAGGGCAGACCAACGTTTTCCAATTTTCAACCATCTAGCTGATCATTTGAGCCGTTCAAGAATCTTCTTCATAAGTAATTTTGCTCTCTTCATTGCACCAGTACCACTGGCAGAAAAAACAGCCCCACAGCATGACGCTGCCTCCACCATGCTTTACTTTTACAATGTGAAACATACCTCTTGTCATTGTGGCCAAATGCTTAGATTTATGTGTTGCCTGACCATAAGACATTTCTCCATATGAAATTTTGCTTGTGTATCTAGATAGCTGCACATTTTAGTCTTGCCTGAAGGGGTCTATTTTGGAGGTTTTAACCATCTGACCCAAACTGTCACACGCCGATAAAATGCAGAGAAAACGTTTGAAGGACAAAGGTGAGGCTTTATGGCATGATGGTGGTAGCATCATGGTAAGGGGCTGTTTTGCTGCCAGTGGAACCTGTGCCTTACACAAAGTAGATGGAATAACAAAACTGGAGACAGTCCTCCAATTTCTTTACTTTTACTTTAAAACAACAGCTAAATGGTTAAAAACTGGACACAGTGAAGGGGGTTTAACTCCAACTTTGTTAGAGGACATTTATCCACATATTTGTCAAAGTTTATGTATATATTTGAGCCTTTTTATATCATTTCACCCGCCACGGATTAGAAGCAATTTATAATAAATCCTTGTGCAGCCGATTCTGGTTTTTCATCAATTATTAAAGATGTATGCTCTATAATTACTCTACTCACAAAAGTTTAAACAAATCATGAAATGCCCCAAATTAATCTGATGAATAATGCAGGTGACAACTGCGTGTAAACTTCTGAGTGGAGAGGTAAATGCAGTATTATGCTTGTGTTTACCTGCAGAGCTAAAGTAAAGTGGCTACTCTTCGTGTCTCGGACCAGGCTGGTAGTCATGGCGCTGTTGGGCCCCCAGCGCCACTGAAGGTAGCCCATCGTGTTCTGGTCCAGGTGGCGCGCCGTCATCAGAGAACAGCTCGGCCGCAGTCCTCGAGGCGAGAACTGCAGACCACACTGGCCTGTGAGGAAGCTGAACAGAGAAATTACAAATAATGGGCTATGAAGAGATAAGTACCACTGTCTCTGACATGATACACAAAAAACTGGGCCTTACCAACGTGAAGTAACGTTACGAAACACCTTTAACCCGACGAGAGGCCCCAGTACGTCTCCAGCACCAAACTCCAACTTTAAAAATGAACAGAAGCACAAATAAACACTATGTCTTAATCAAAGATCAAACACTGTGTTAACATATGGATTGCGTGTACCTCTCCCCAGCCTTTAGCTGACGTAACTCTGCGTACAGTCACGTTAATGTTGCCCCCCCCACTCCCGTTGTGGGTCGAGAGAGAACCAGACAGCATCGCTGTGTCGGTGTTCGTCAGAGGAGCCTACAGACAGGATGGTGTTGCCAGGTTAGCACGCAAAAGTGGACAGAGGGTGCTAACAGGGTGGGCTTTTATGTACCTCTATGGACTGGGAAATATGCATCCTGTTAATTTCTATATGAGGAAACCCTCCTCCGGGCATCTCTTCAAAGTCGTCGTCATAGCGATCGAACAGGTCCGTTGCATCCACGCCGACACTTATTGTGCCCTGAGAGGTAATAAAATAAAATAGAGGATTAAATAAAATACAGAGTAGCAGGAGACAAAATAAAATGAGTAGTCATAAGTTGATATAAGTCAATATGTTTAATAACATTGGCACAAAAGAGGAGGCTTTTGTAAGAAATATGTGGAAAGCTTTAAAGGTAAAAGAGACGAGAAATAAAAAAACTGATTAAACCTTGGGATTCGTTCTTTGCTGCAGCCTTCTCTCTTCTTTTTCTCTCTGAAGCCTTTCATATTCCTCTCGAATTTCTGCAGGTGTCCTCTTCCTCTCCACCACCTACCCCATGTCATTATACAGTACAGTTGATATACAGAAATGTACACTGAAGCAACAAATGTAGATCAAAGCATGCGAACTGACCTCCCAGCCTTCCACCTCCAGCCCTTTCTTCCCAAAGATGTCATAGATGGCTCTGGAGTGAGCATCACTCAGCACTGAGAAATAAATATTAGTTCATGTCCAGGTTTTCTATTTAACCATGTTTTGTTCTTTGTTTTTCAAGATACTCTCTCATTAAAGTTCAACATCTCAAGGGTATCCCACAGTTATGGGCTTACTTCAATTCTATGAAGCCATTTATTGTCCATTCCCTTACCTTCATAGGCCTGGTGAACCTGATTGAAAAGTTGCTCTGCTTGTCTCTTCAGTTCAGGGTCTCGATGCTTGTCAGGATGATACAGCATACACAGCCTACGATATGATGCTTTCAGCTCCTCCAGTGAAGCCTGCAAGAGGAGAAAGGAAAGATGTCATTATTTTCATAAAACAAAACACTTCCTTTCATCCTTATGGAGTCAACTGCTGGGTTTATCTAAAGCTGTAGTACATTGGTGGATGCTCTGTCCAGACTCTCCGTACTGCCTTGCTGACTGCAGGAGATGGATGGCACTACATTTTTCCAGTATTGACCGTTCTGCCCTGGCTTTATATGAGAACGCCATTATCAACAAGGGAACGTACAAAAAGGGATCCTATTCTTAAACTCAAAAGCCAGATGAACACAGTAGTAAAATCCTGCTTTTAGCATTTCAGTGGGTTGTCAAAAATGAAGATTTTTATATCTAAAAGTAACTTTGAAGCAGTAATGCAAACATTTATAACGGGTCTTGATTATGGTGAGTTTTCCATTTCTCACTTCTGAAATGTCCCTGATTGATTTTTAACAGGTTCAAGCAAGTGAAAGCAAATTTTTCTAATTTTGACATTCACTCTCTGGCTTCTGACTTGTATCTTGAATTTATATGAAAACCTTTTGATTTGTTTTCCATTGTCTTATTATATGTGTTCCATTTCATGGAGCACCAATTTGTACTGTCTCACAATCATAGGTTAGTAGCCAAGATGCTTTTCATTATTTTACAGACATGGCCAAGACTCAGAGGACGAATATCTTCTCTCACTGCACATTAGGCAGGTGCTTTCACTTTCTGTTTCATAATCTTGGTAAAAACCACACTTTTTAACTGTTGAGTTGTTGGCTGTGACTTCATTATTGTCCACTCTTTAGTGCCATTTGTTTTACACATGTTTTGTTAGCTTTAAAGCTTTTGTGTTTACGTACCTTTGTTTGGCTGCTTTTTGTTATTTAAAGTGCTCAATGAATAAATGGTATAGTATAGTATTTGGAAGGTAGGGACATGAAAAATAGTTGAATTTGACTTTGGACAAACTTTCTGCTCTTGCAGTGAAACATAATGTTCGTAGTATCATGCTGTGGGAATGCTTTCCTACACCAGGGATTTTGTCACCGGCTGCTAAAGACTTGAAACTGAGGCAGAAATTCACTTTCCAGCAAAACAGTGAATATAAATACACTGCTCAAAAACATAAAGGGAACACTTAAACAACACAATATAACTCCAAGTAAATCAAACTTCTGTGAAATCAAACTGTCCACTGAGGAAGCAACACTGATTGACAATTAATTTCACATGTTGTTGTTCAAATGAAATAGACAACAGGGGGAAATCTTTGGTGATTAACAAGACTCACTCAATAAAGGAGTGGTTCTGCAGGTGGGGACCACAGACCACTTCTCAGTACCTATGCTTTCTGGCTGATGTTTTGGTCACTTTTGAATGTTGGTGGTTCTTTCACACTTGTGGTAGCATGAGACGGACTCTACAACCCACACAAGTGGCTCAGGTAGTGCAGCTCATCCAGGATGGCACATCAATGCGAGCTGTGGCAAGAAGGTTTGCTGTGTCTGTCAGCGTAGTGTCCAGAGCCTGGAGGCGCTACCAGGAGACAGGCCAGTACACCAGGAGACGTGGAGGAGGCCGTAGGAGGGCAACAACCCAGCAGCAGGACCGCTACCTCCACCTTTGTGCAAGGAGGAACAGGAGGAGCACTGCCAGAGCCCTGCAAAATGACCTCCAGCAGGCCACAAATGTGCATGTCTGCACAAACGGTTAGAAACTGACTCCATGAGGATGGTATGAGGGCCCGACGTCCACAAATGGGGGTTGTGCTCACAGCCCAACACCGTGCAGGACGCTTGGCATTTGCCAGAGAACACCAGGATTGGCAAATTCACCACAGGTGCCCTGTGCTCTTCACAGATGAAAGCAGGTTCACAATGAGCACATGTGACAGACGTGACCGAGTCTGGAGACACCATGGAGAGCAATCTGCTGTCTGCAACATCCTTCAGCATAACCGGTTCGGCAGTGGGTCAGTAATGGTGTGGGCTGGAATTTCTTTGGAGGGCCACATGACCCTCCATGTGCTCGCCAGAGGGGGTTCCTCCCAGAGGGGGTTCCTCCTAATGCAGGACAATGCTAGACCTCATGTGGCTGGAGTGTGTCATCAGTTCCTGCAAGATGAAGACATTGAAGCTATGGACTGGTTCGCCCGTTCCCCAGACCTGAATCCGATTGAGCAAATCTGGGACATCGTGTCTCGCTCCATCCACCAACGTCACGTTGCACCACAGACTGTCCAGGAGTTGGCGGATGCTTTAGTCCAGGTCTGCTAGGAGATCCCTCAGGAGACCATCCACCGTCTCATCAAGTGCATGCCCAGGCGTTGTAGGGAGGTCATACAGGCACGTGGAGGCCACACACAATACTGAGCCTCATTTTGACTTGTTTTAAGGACATTACATCAAAGTTGGATCAGCCTGTAGTGTGTTTTTCCACTTTAATTTTGTGTGTGACTCCAAATCCAGGCCTCCATTGGTTAATAAATTTGATTTCCATTGATGATTTTTGTGTGATTTTGTTGTCAGCACATTCAACTTTGTACAGAACAAAGTATTCAATGAGAATATTTCATTCATCCGATCTAGGATGTGTTATTTGAGTGTTCCCTTTATTTTTTTGAGCAGTGTATATAGTTTATGCTATCTTGGAATAGTTTAGATCAAAGTACACTATAATATTGCCAAAAGTACTGATTCACACCACCAAATTAATGAGTTTCGGTGTCAGAATCACTTCCATGGCTGCAGGTGTATAAGGTTTGGTGTGGAGAAAATTGACTGGTCTGCACAGAGTCCTGACTTCAACCTTCTTGAACACATTTGGGGTGAATTAGAGCCGAAGCTGCAATTCTGGTTTTCTCATCTAACTATAAACACTCCTCAACCTTGTGAAAGATGCTTAGAGAATAGTTGAAGTTGCTATTGCTGACAACGGTGGCTGCATCAACAAATTGGTCCTTATAGGTTAAGAATAGGATGTCATCAAAGTTCATGTACATGTAAAAGGAGACTGATAAATACTATGGGCAATATAGTGTATGTTTATATGTTACAAAAGTCCGCTCAAAACCCAGACGAAAATCCAAGTGAAAGCCCATGGCGAGCTTTGAAAAATGCTCTCCACGTGTGTTTATCATCCAATATGACTGAACTTGAGCTATCTTGCAAAGAAGAATGTTAAGAAAGTTCAGTTTTTAGATGTGCAAAACTGATAGGAGAGATCATGCCATTGTTAGTAAACGACTGTATACGAGCATAAAATCTGTATAAAATACATTGAAGTTTGTGGTTTTAACATGACAAAATGTAGAAAAAAAAGTTAAAGGGGTACAATTGATTTAGAAGAACACTGTGAATTACTCCTGTATTAAGGCAGCCACGGCTCCAAATTTCATTATTTATGATACAGAACATATAATGATGCCTCACCTTTTAGCTTATGGTTTTCAGCAACCTGCAGTGAATAACTATAAGCAATGTCAGTCTCCATAGCGTTAATAAAAACTGAAATTTAAGAGGATGCTCAGTAATGTAGTCATAACATTACTGGCAGCTCCTACTCTCAGGTAAGGACATATCCATGAAAAGAGCAGATATGTGGATTCTGTCTGAGCGGAGCTAAGTGTCAGCAGCAGCGGTCTCCTTTCCCTCTGATGAGGAGGTGCAGACTGACTGAAGAGCGGCACTCAACTGGAGGATGATGCACCGACTGTGGGCCACTTTGGTTCAATGACAAACTTTCAAACAGCCACGGCAAACAAGCTAGATTTTACAGTGCAACCGGGAACAAACCATACCTCTTTCCCCACGTTGAGCAGAGAATAGTAGTCCTGAGTATTAAACTCAAAATCATCTTCTGTAGACGCCGCCATGTTTGCGCGTCGTCCCGTTTGGTCCCGCCCATCCCGTCAGTGTTTTTGGAAGCTCATTGGTCAGCCAGATGGGAAGCTTGAAGAGTGACAAGGGATTAAAACTCTTATTGCACCCTCTGCTGGTTGCATTTGAGTTAACGCGACAAAAACTGACTGCTTGAGTATGACGGAAAAATAACAGTTGAAGGACCAAAGTTGATATTAGAGGGTTTTTTTTTTTTGCTTTGTCATAACATAACATAGCTCTGTCCAACCCACAAACAACTGGAGGAACTTCAGCTTTTCCAAATTCAAATCAACAAGGTGTTTGGAAAGTCTTTACTGACCAACTAAATCAACAGTGCAAAAGCATTCATTTGCCTTGTAAGAATATTTTTAAGCTGTTAGTGATTTTCTGAAACTACACCTTTTAGAAAACATGAAATCAAATCTCATCACACAACCATACATACACATTTTATGATACTATTGTTATTAATGCTGAACACATAGAGAGATAAAACTATTAAATGTCTCCTGTCTGAGGAAAACAATGAACAGAAACACAAGAACTACAATTACTACTTTCCTACATTCCCACTTGATTTTCTGACAGCTTCAATTCCTCTAGGCATGGAAAAACAGCATTCTTCACAAATCAGTCTCAAACTCACTAACATACTCAGATCAGCTTTCTTGAAAACGTTTAGTTTACTTTGCTCTATGCATTATCATCCCGAGTAATGATTTCCTGATCATTAAGCCTACTTTGGATTGATGGAATGAGAAAACTGTCCAAAATGTAAGTGTTTGTCTGTACTTTAAGTGTAGAGGTAATCATTACCATCTGTCATTTTGTGTGACATGCATTCCAAGTCTTCACTAAGTCTGGAAATGTGCTCTTTGTTTTCTTTCAGACTGCCACCAAAATATCATTCCAGTTTCATCTTCTTCGCCAATTCGTTGGCAGATCCAGGATTCATCACTGAATACCACTTCCAGCCAATCACCCACACTCCATGACTGCTTCTCTTCAGCCCACTGGAACCTTGTTTTCTTCTGTTTAGGTGTTAATTATGCTAACATTTCCTTTTTCTGCACATAAATCTATTTTCTTTCAGCTGATTTTTTGCAGTTTTCTCAAAAACATTGACTCCTGTTTCTACCCATTTGTCTATAATATTTTGTTGTTGTGCCTTTCCTGCTTTTCAAGGCATGATGCTTTGAGGTTTCTGTCCAGATGATTATCTACCTTGTTCTAACTGTATGCTTCCCTTTTACAACCTCCCCAGCTTGTTTGCTCTTGCTCAATATCTTAGATCAGGCAGACTAATTGTTTTCACTGACAGCTCTCCTGCTAAGGCACATTTCTTGCCAATCAGCCAGCTGCATCAGCTCATTAACATCTGTGGGCAAAACAATATTTGACTCTATCACTGTTTTCTTCTTGGTCAGAAAAAACGTTTTGTTATTAATTAAAAACGATTGAATGTAATTTGTTACAAAGGCATAGCAAGAGTGTTATATACTGTAGTGCTGTAAAATAAAATACTATTGTATCTTATCTGTACATTGATCTTTATTTTGTGAAACAACTTATTGAACATCCTCCTAGAGTATTCTATGCCTCTTTGCCAAGGGGTTGTAAATGATCTGCAGGTAGGCTTATGCAATGAGGGCATAAAGAGTATCAGAACTGAATGAAATGAACTCTCCGAACAACATGAAGCTATAATAGGCACAGTCTGATACAAGCAAAGGAAAAGTTAGCGGTTTCAAAACTTTGTTTCTATTCATATGTCTCATTTTCTCTTTTAAAGTCGCGCAAGATCTGTAAGCGAATGAGAAATAACATACAGAGCAGAAATCGGAACTTTGGGATGTGGGGAAAGTGAAAGAATGTGGTCAATAGGCAAGCTTTTCTAAGCAATATATCTCTCTTGAAGATATGCAGGAAGGTGGGATTATAATCTAATCCAACTTCAATCTATGTGCAACATTAAGTGACCACAGTCACTGGAGAAAATTGTCAACATGTCTGCAAGTGGTCTTTGCATGGATCTGTTCAAATTATGCCACACAGCCTATTTTGGTGCAAATATGAAAGATATCACCATTCTAATCTATTCTCTCCTATTCTATTATATCCTTATTTAATTTTCTATTTCTTTTATTTAACTTTTTGCCCATTTATTTAATAAGGATTTTTTTAAATGTTAAAATTATTGTATTTTTTTGAATTTTAAAATGTATTTCTCCATTGATTGATTTATCTATTATAGATGTAATATTTATGTACTTATTTGTTTAATTTATTTGGGTTTTATTGTTTGTTGTTTTACTGTTTTTTTTTCTGCTTTAAAAGAGGATTTTATCATTGTAAGAACAAATCAATAAAAAATGTCATCTTGCCAAAAATATTTTGTTTATTTACTTATTTAGCATTTTCATTTTAAAAGTAGAAAAAACTAAAATATCTAGAATTTGCCATCAGGCTATAAGATTCTAGTCTATATGGCTCTCAGGTGCCTTCACTTTGTTACAATTGTTCTTTCTTCTGAACTTTTTCTTTCAAGGACAAACCAGAGCAGAGGTAGCCAAGGTAGAACTGTCTTGCAAAGAGCGCCTGTCTAGAGACAGGATTGCCTCTGTCAAACTGAAGGCTTTGGTGCAAAAGCGGTATTCTACCCCGCGGCAGAGTGACAACAGTGTGGGCTGGCAACGGCAACATAATGGTCTCAGTTAAGCCCTACTATTTAGAAGGGATAACCAAGCATAGAGCGTTGAATTATAAATAGTCCTTTAGTGAGGGCATTGTGATTGGCTCCTCACAATCTAAACTTTCTGCGGGGATTTTATAACAGCGCTTTAACGATTTACTGCCAGAGCCTAAATAAGAGAACATTGGGGGCATGTTTTTCATTTCCTTCTGTAAGTTTGCTTCTGACCTATCATCGCTTCAGTTTAATAACACGAGTCAGAGAAAGCCGATAGAGAGTGCACACAGTCCGTGTAGGCGCGCGTGCGGAGCTGTCCTTTCAGCACCACGGGCTTCAGCACCACGGGCAAGTGACAGCACCCCGCCAGCCCACGCGCTTTTTTCGATAAAAAGTGTCTTTCAGCCAGGTCTTTTCATTGAAATTCAAGAGGGAGTTTATAATTTATGGCGAGGCGCGACCTTACATCGCATTTTCTCAACACTCCACTGAGTTTGCATGCGAGAAAATTGTTCGTGCGTGTAAGGTGCGTGTGTTTGTGCTTATTTATGTGTGTGTGTGTGTGTGTGTGTGTTTGTACACTGTAAAATCTGATATGTCTGATCTTAGATACAGTATATCTCGAAAATAGAATTCTAATTTAACTAACTAAATATAAAATTGTTTCAGTTCCTTAACTATAATATTAGGGGGATTATTTACAACTACAACTTGACAACCCAATTTGCCCTTTTTTCACTCTACCTACCCCTGACACTTTTACTTTTGATGCCAAGTGGCAGCAGTTCAAAATGTTCATGATAAAGGAGACTCTCTGACAATGTTCCTGCAGCTCCTAAACAGATCCTGGAAGGTCCCCTTCAGCACCCCTCTCTATCCTCTCCAGAGTTATTTTGTCTACATCATTGCAGCCAGACTACAGTACTATGTTTTTCTCTTTATAAGTGGTACTCAAACTTTTTGTGAAAAGGACCACCTCACCAAATTCTATGTTGTCCAGGTACCACCATGCAGTCTATTGAAGCATTCCTATAGCAGTGGACATTTTCCAGTTGTTATGTTGTGAGTTGTTGGCCGTTTCCAGGAAAAAATACTGCCAACTGTAAAGTTTCCTGGAGGGAGGATTGTGTTTGTTTTTTATTGGGTTAGATTTGATCCCTTAATTTCACTGATAGGAACATTTGGTGCTGCAGCATACCAAGACATTTTTCTACTCAGAATTTTGTGGGAACAGTTTGGAGATTGCCCTTTCAGTTTCAGCATAACTGTGTTCCAGTGCATAAAGCAAGGTTTATAAAGCGTGAATGAGCAAGTTTGGTGGTGTCCAACAACAGTGTTTGACTTCACAAAAAACAGGCCTATAAATACACTTCTAAACCTTTCCAGGACATTTGAAGCTGTTGAGGTTGTAAAAGGTGGACCAACACCATGTTGTTGCAGTTTTTGTTCTAAGAAGGGGATGTTCTTACTTTTGGCAATATAGTGCATGACAAATTAGAGGTGAAACAAGTTTGGAAATTATTTATCATTGTCTCAATTTGTAAGTTTCCAAATCCTAGCATTTTAACAGGGGCATACATACCTTTGCACAAACATAGCTGGGAAAAACGGGTTGTTTAAAGTATCTACTCCCATTTCGAGTGAGGTCCCAATCCATTTGAAATTCATTCAGGCTTACATGGACTTTCAGTTTTGTTTTTATTTTTCCTGTTTTTCTACACATTCACCAGATAGTCGGCTGTGCTTATAACAGACGCGAACAAAATGTGAAAAAGCCTTTTTCTTCAGTGCATGTGTGAGGGAGAGAGGATGATGCTGAGCATGGTGATGATGATGATGCTGTGGGAGGCTGTCAAGGTGTCCTCAAATACAGACGTTGTTCAGTGACGTGAGGGAGAGAAAGAGAGAGAGAGCATCAGGGGGCGTGGACAGCGAGGAAGAAGCGGAGAGGATGGAGAAGACCGTGGCTCACCATCAGCGGACCCCCGCCGCCATTCCTCACGGTTCGGGCGAATAGCATCACCGAACGAGGCAGGCTCGCCTCCCATCCGCCCCCCGCTCCTTCCCAGACCCGCCCCCCTCCTTGAGCCGACCTCGCCGTGCACGCGCGTGGTCCTCCCCTCCACCACCAGCACCGCCACCCCTCCCATCACTAGGTCGAGGCTAGGAGGAGGAGGAGGAGGAGGAGGAAGAGGAGGAGGAGGAGGAGGGATGAGGCGCGCGGCGGAGGGGAAATGGCTGCCGAAAACAAGCCGGAAGGTAAGAAGAAATAACGGGCTTTTTTTTATTTCTGAGTTCGGCTCTGGATAATTCCGAGGGAGCTTTCAAACGACGCGAAGAGAGGACGGAGGTTAATGACACGGAGCGGGGCAGAGATAACGGTGAGGGGCTTTCCCCTCTCTCCTCCTCCGGGCCCCCCTGTCCCGAAAACACGGCGGCTGGTGCTGAAGCAGCGACTGTGAGGATGACGGTTAACCGACATAACAGAGGGAGAGTTGTCCCGTCGGTCCGGACCGGGATAGGGGAGTTTGTATTTTATGCTATTTAAATTAAATAGCGTCACCATTGAGTAGCTTTAGGTTTATGAGTTTATCATAGAAGGGATCGGAATGAGGAAGGATGAGAGTGTTAACGCTGAAGGAATTCAGATGCTCTCCCTCTGTGTGCGTGTTTTACGCGTGTGTCTCTGTGTGCGTGTGTTTATCCAGGTCTGTTTGTCTTTAAAGCATGAAACAGAGCACTGAATTGCAGATTTCCCAGGACCAGCTATGTGCTCTTTTACCCTCAATCTAACACCGGTGCGTTCGTGTGTGTTTATGTTTGCGTCCACTGGCTTTTTGTGTGTGCTTGCATGGTTGCTAAGGCACTGAAGGTGAGAATCTGGCTGCTTTTTAGGTTGTCACGGGTGTGTGTGTGCGTACATGTGTGTCAATTTTAGGTCATGTCATGCAGAGCCGGCTCAAGGTTGTACGGGGTCCTAAGTGGAATATAATTAGGCAGCCACCTTTCAGTTTAGACTTGGGCTGCCATCAACTAACATTTTTAAAGGATTTTTTTTGCTTCAAAAAGAAAATCTTTTTCATTGTTTTTAATACTGCAAAATACAAGGTTACAAGGTTTGGCACCCTTAAAACCAGAATTATGAGAAAGACAGCTTAGTTATTCAGCATTACTGTATGTTTTTAACAGTGAAAAAATGTAAAAGGCAAAACAAAAAAAAGACACATGACGATTCTTGTTTGTGCTTATGGGAAGGAAATAAAAGGGTTCAAGGATCAAATGCAGTATAAAGTGCCACAGTCAGCATGAAAAAATTAAATAAAGAAAATGAAAGCCCTTATTTTTTATGTATTTACAAAAAAAAAAAAGCATGAGTATCCAGAACAGTACAGTTAAATCATTGTAATGATATTTACAAATTTCTCCATAAAGCTGATAATTACAAAAAGAGACCATGCTCTAGGACGTGACTACTGGGAAGTTATCTCTCTGGTTTATTAATGTGATATGGCCATTGCATCCAGGGGCGGCTTCAGCTAAAGGCAGGAGTAATTACTGTATAAAATGTGGAAACCAAAAGTTGCAATTATTTAATCAGGAACATTTAATTAGTACTTTAATAACATGACTTTAACCCTATGATTTTATTTTGGATGTTTGTAAGCTTTTCAGCAGTTCTTGTCTCATTTCTGGTGCTCTTTGGGCTTCCAGGCCAGAGGGCCCCAAGCAACTATTCAACTTCTGCCTCTGGCAGGCTCTTTTATCAGCAGTGAAAGCTTTATTTTTTTTTTTTACTCACTTGGGTTCGTTGTTACACATCATGTTAGATCCAACTGCATAGAAATATATTCATATTGGTCACTTTGTTAGGTACACCTTGCTGTACTGGTTTAGACACCCTTTTCCCCACAGAACTCTGTTAATTCTTGTGATTATTCAGAATATTAATTATTCAAATTGAAGTACAATCCAATTTTGATGGGAATAAAACACAGTCCAATTCAAAACATAGAAGCACCAAGCAAGGTGTACCTTCTTTGGGACAACAACTGAAAGCTCAAAGTTTATGGAAACAAAAATTGCAAATTACACATGAATGGAAAGCAAAAGGAGAAAATATCAGAGTGAGAAAAAGTGGTCAGCATGTAAACCATTTAAACCTATAGCAGCTTAACCACACAGATAGCTGAGAAAAACTTAGGTCACATTGTAGACAGGGTTTCTGCCTTACAGACCAAAACTGGGAGCTGATTCCACCAGAAGGAAACTCCTGTAAATAACACCTTCTAGAGTTAATTTTAGAAACTTTAGGAACTACAAAAAAACGGCAGTACTGTTATATCACACAGGTATGTTTTTTGTGTTCAGTTTCAGACTATTATCCCCATTATAACTCACAGGTTCAGGGAAACTTTATCATGAAAATTACCAGAAGAAACTAAATAAGCCACAAAACATTGCATCAGATTAGATGATAACGATGGTACATCTTATCTGAAACTTGATACATCTCAATGCTACTCAATTTATTATTTGCCCCTTCTTAACTCCTGAGACTTCTCAGTGAGATAGAGAAAAAGTTTTAACACTCTCCTCACTAGGGAGCAACGTAGGGCAACATTTCTCTTGGGGGCAATGTTTTGTTAACATGAAGAAAGAGTATGGTAGATTTTTACTGTTCTTTTTTCGGGTGTTCTAGACTTCAAAGAAGATACACATATGTACATGCATACAAGTGAGCATTCAATGTGCTGCCATAGGCAAAGGGAAGGCCGTGGGTTGAGAGTCCCACTGCGTGCAAAGACTAGAAGTGTGGATGAGACAGAAAGCCCATGGGCAGTTCAGCAAAAACTCTAGTGCCTAAATGTTCCCCATATACATACACAGACAGACTCAAACATTTGCACTATGAGGCATTTTTGGCCTGTGATGTAGAGAATAGATGCAATGATTTACAAGCCTCAGTCATGCTGACTAAAAGCCAAATGAGTCTTCGCCATGGAGCCAGGAGACAGCCATTCAGTCTTTTCATTCCCTGGCAGATGTTTGTGTGTGTGTGTGTGTGTGTGTGCGCCAAACACCAGAGTGGGCATGAGAACGGCATCCACCATATAGCCTGGAAGACCATCTCCCTGTGCACCGGTTGGTCTACTTTGTATCATAGCAACAGTGGTCAGGGAAACAGAGAAATGATGGGAGAGAGGAGAAACTAAACCTGGGTACAAGTTAGTCACACACATGGAGGCAGTAAATCTACTGTGGCCAATCGATCTGGGGACACAATAGATCCAAGTTAGTGGATCATCCCATGTACACATCTCATGAAGTTTAGTGGTGTTAGAGCAAGGTGAGGGAAGTGACTGCCAAAGAAACTGAAATTTTGACTGTTTTTTTAATCTATTTTTCTTTTTCCCTCTCTTTCACTTTGCGTTTTCTTTCTGTAGGACTGAAGAAGATACGAAACCCAGAGCGAATGGTCAGGATTGCTGTTGGTTACACAGGACACACCCCTCCCAAGAGTGACGAATCCGACGGCAGCAGCAGTAAGAGACACACAAATGCTCTTCACACAGTTTCTACACGCACGTCTGCGTGCGAGGGTGTTTAAGTGCCACACAGGCGTTTGTCTGCAGCACAGGGTGACTGTGGGAGCAAGTATAAAAGCCTTCTGGCAGGATGATGTGAAGGGGAGGGGGAGATCGAGGACTCATTCTCATCTGCCCTGTAACAGATCACACGCAAACACCCACAGACACACGCAATCTCCCCGTCTCTCTGCTGAGACTTCATTCTAATTCAGCTCTGCCACAAATCATGTTTGTTCATGCATGCTGTTATAGTATTAGTGCATGTGCACATACACTCATCGATACAGCCGGCAGGACTGACTCTGGCTATCAGTAGTTTATTGTCATATTTAATCTGTACACTTGGCATTATGTATCTATAATCCTCAATGGTCCTTGTTAAACCAGAAGTGAGATGGAGCGTGTACTCCGGGGCGGTGCATGTGTGTACAGGGGTGCAGTGGCCACCTGGTGTGTGGTTGCCTTGTTGTGTTAGTAGGATTATAAGGGCAATAATTGCTTTGATTAGTTATCGATTTCAGAGGACACAGGGCAGAGGTAAGTCTGTTAGGGGGGACAAATTGGAGCCAAGTAAAGAGATAGAAGGAGGAGCCAACACAGGAGCGTGCTATAGAGAAACACAGAGCCAGCCCAATAGCATAATCCGTTCAATCTATCTTGGAAGTCAGATCTTGGATCTGGGAATGACGTCACACCTGAGCTGAGCACTTTATACAAAGTTGTAAGTTGGAAATACTAGTTTATTCTACTATATATATATATATATATATATATATATATATATATATATATATCACGTCACTGAACAGGGGTGCTAGCTTGATGGTAGCAGGACTGATTGATACTTTTCTGTTTTTAGAAGTTTAATTGGATCATAGTTTTCATGACAACCGTATTGAACACTAAACTGTCACTTTTCCAGTTAGAATTCCAACTTGTTGTATTTGTATTGAAGAACTTGGTAAATCTGACTTGTGAGAACAAATAGAATACAACATAAGAAAACTAAGCAGCTGCTTAGGGCCCCAAAACACACACATGGTCCCCAATAGCACTAGAAATCTGGTTTAAAAATTAATAATTAATTTTAACCAATTTTTATATAAGATTTTCAATTAAAAGCATTCAAAGTCTTTGTTCTAGCCTTCCTGTTGTGAGTATGAAATACATTTTCACTATTTTAAAACATCAGCCTTTACAATCTTTTATGAGAGATTAACAAAGTTAGCACTTTCAGCATTACTAACATCAGAATCTGGTCAGAATCTGCTAACATCTTAAGAATCTAGTCCCTCCCCTGAACTCTTAGATAGACAACAGGTCGCCAACATTTCCAAATCCAGCATGTCCCATAACAGACATGGCTCAAAAGAATAAAACAGAGCAACATTTGCTGTAATGCGTTTAGCCATCCTTGTATCTGTTGAAATCCTCGTCAATTTGCTTTTTCTCCAGTACTACAAAACATCTTCAAGGCAAGTAAAAAATGTATATGCCTTGGAATCCGGTTATCTGTACCTTAAAAGTTGGATATGAAATGTCCAAAACTGTAAAACTATGAATTTCACTTTCTGAAAATAGCTTACTTGGAGTGTTGCTGTCAGAGTGGTCAGGAAGCATTTACAAAAGTTAGGATTTTTATGTTTACCACTGGCTGATAACCAGTCAAGCTGCAAACATGCGGATTTCAGTCTACCTATCTTAAATTTATGAATTTTTAAACGTTGGTGATCTAAAGAGGATATTAAATGGGTACTTTCATTGATGATATTTAAAAGGTCCCCATATCAAATTCTGTTCTGGGCTCCAGACAGCTTTGGACCGGATATGGAGAGACACACACATCCACACAGACAACCTCAGCACCACTTCAGCACACTTTGCATCTTCCCATGCTGTCATGTTCTTTTCAATAGGATCAGATGGCTTCAGTAGACCTTGTTAAGATGGGAGGAGGAAACAAGTGTAAGACAAAATCGTTATTGTTGAATAAAGTGAAAAAGAATAGATGGTTCTCTTTGGGATGACCGTAAGACACAAGCTGAAGCTTCCTGAGCCTATCCCTGTCTCCTATCTGTTCTCACGTCTCAGCCAGAGGATTACTGGAGGAAAAGTTTATCAGCAGAATGATAAAATTAGCATGCATGCCCATCTTTCTTTTCTCATCCCCCCTGCCCCCTCTCAATCTTCTCTCTGCTCCGTCTCTCTCTCTCTCATATCTTTTGCCCCCCTTCCATCCCTCTATCAAGCTGCTGTGCAATGAGCCTTTCTTTCTGTCACATTAATTTCACCCTGAAAAAAAAAGGGGGGGGGGCAAATGTGAAAATTTCCCCCGACACCTCCTAATATTGGTTGGGGGAGAGTTAAGAGTTGCATTTGGAGCAATTTTTTTCGTCTCTCTTTGCTGAGTAGAGTATTATAATTAACTGACAGGCATCTCACAAGGGCATTGGCTTGTTTCTGTGTTAAATATGGAGATGACAGTTTTATGAGGTAAAATATTCATCACATGCAGATGCCTCTTCTGTGTGATTACGGTCTAAATTGTGGTTTTTGATAGGTTACCAGTGTTTTATTTCACTTTGCTTCAGCAATTTCACTTTTTACTTTAGAATTCAGGCTTTGTCGCACTTTTTTGGACTCTTTTCACTCAATTTGCAAGTCAGTAAGTCATTTGAAATCAGGGAGAAATTTGTCCCAAACTACAAATAAATCCAAATATGAAAAACAACAGACTTTCATATTCAGATCTGCTTTATTTTCTTGTGTCCCATGATGGTTCAGTTTTAGTGAGCTGCCAGAGAACAAGAGAGGTTGTTGGGTTTTTTTTCTGCCACACCAGTTCCATAGAGAGTAATCTCAGACAAAACAGAAAAGAAGATTGCTCTAGTCCTAGTTTTGTTTTAAACCAGGGCCCATTCTGTGATTCATGGTTGTTAGAAATACAGGACACAACTCTTCTGGATGCAAAAATCCTCATCAGCATTCAAGAAATCTCCAAACACTGTGTGTAGGCTGGTCCTGATCAGCGGGGGGTGAACAAATTTTAAGGACAGGTTAGGACGATGATCGCATTCATGAAAGTGCGCTTTGAAAGGGATTACAGAAGCAAGGTCACTAGTTGGGGGGAAAGAGTGAAAGAGAGAGGGCGAGAAAAAAACGCCACTCTGGGACAAATTCAGCGACGTGTTTCCTTTGATCGAGAGTTTTTTCTGCATGTGTATGTCTGTTTGTATGTATGAGCATGCATATCTGTGTGCGTGTGTTTGCCTCCGCATGTGCAACGGTCCTGTTTGATGTGGTGGTTCTGGTACATTTCAAAGCCAGAGCTGTGATGAGAACTCTTCAGGACAGCAGGGTAAAAGGGGGGGGGGGGGGGGGGGGGGTTATAGCCAGGAGGGGTGGGGTCTAAACGCTGATTGCCATTCATAGCAGAGACGCTGGAGTGCTGCTAAAAAAGAAATTAGGCTTTAACTAAGCTGCACCATTCAGCTGTTTAACTAAGCTGCTGCACAGTTCAGCTGTTTGAAATTCTGTCTTCTCAGGCCTTCTATTAATAAATGCATAATTGATTAGGGGGAGCATACGTGCCTGAACAGTCTTCTTACTGACACATACACATGCTTAGATACCTCCCTATACCATCAGACACACACATAGACACACACACAGCTCTGGTTTTGCTTTGTAAACGTATCTTTTTTCATTTTATTGTTTCTTACTTTGTGAATAATTTCCGTTTCCTCAAGTTTCTCTTATTTTATCCAAAGTGCGTCTCTTTGCTCAACGTCTCCCTGCATCCCTACGTCTCTCCTCCTGAACCTCCACACCTCTACCATCTCTTGCTCTGTCATCTGCCTCCAGATAAATTGTAAGCTGTAAGCTCTATCATCCTGGGGGAGTCATAAATGGATGCCCTCTACTTAAATGCTTATCAAAAACCTTTGAGTTCCCGCTCCCTTTGAGCACCACACCTTTGGGGGACACTCACAAAGTGACACATGTACACCAGGAGGTCAGTGTTTGTTCAAATGTATCCCATTACATGAACACCTGTCCATTTATTTATTTATTTAGGCACATTAGAAGTTGTTTCACTTGTAGTTTGGCTTAGGTTTTGCAGTGAAACATCCCTCCTGTCATTTCTCTTCGGAGCATTGTTATTATTGGAGGTGGTGGAGGCTTTCTTTACAAAGACGTCAGTGTATCAGTCATTTGTTCCATCAATACTTGACTTGTTGAGGTGGAGAAAAATATAGTCATTGAATTAACTTTTCTAGCTATGATTTTATACTTTTTGAAAGCTTTTGGGATTCATGATTACAAACGACTTTAACATATATTCCTTGTTGAAATGAAAACTGGCTAGTTATTTTGGGGGGGGGGAAACATTTGCAGTAAAAAAACAACTGTTACATTACCTCTAAATGAACATCAGGTTACAAAGATATAGCTTTCTGCTACTGGAAATGTGTCCCTCAGGTTACTCTCTCATCTTTGAGTTCCCCAGGGTGCCATTCTGGGAGAAATATTATTTTCTATTTACATTATCATCTTAGGCTCTGTGTTTGGAAAGTGTAAAACCTCTTACTAAAAAATCCAATTTCTTTCATGTTCTTTAAAGGTATCAAAACTCTTTGTTTTTTGGGGGCATCTGGCAACACATCAGCAAACAGCTGGTTTTATTATGCAACTTGTTTTGAGGTTAGAAAATTTTTCTTTAAATTCTGACATATAATAGAATTCCTGGTGGATTCTGTGCTGTTGAGTTGACCAGGACCTGCTGCAGAACAGGATCCCTAGACCATGAGACCATGAGACTTCCAGCTCTATGCTTTATAGTTGGTGTGAGTTTTTTTTTGTTTTTTTGCCTGTACTCTTTTTCAGGGTTCAAATAATTACATGTTAAACTCATCTGTCCAACAGACATCATTTCACACATTGGTTTTCAATCTCACTGGCAAACTTCAGTCTATAGCTTTCATGTTTTTCTTAGAGAGTAACATTTTCTTCCTTGCACAACTTCTATGAAAGGTAAATTTATGCAGCCTCTTTTATGAAAGTACAGGCATGTACCTTCATTTGAATAGTGGCAATAGCCAACTGTAGATTAGGACATTTTGGGGTTTTTGGAGACTTCTGTTAGCATCTTGCGGTCTGCTTTCACGTCGAACTTGCTTGGATGACCAAAGAGACAACTTTTTGGATGTCACCATGGTGTTCACTCCATTTCAACAGTCAGGAGCACACTAAAATAAATGATTGTTTCTAATCATCAGCCAAACAATTTATGCATCTCTAGGTCAAACATACAGGACTTTTTAGTCACGTAGGGTTAAATTAAGCCAGGGAAGTAAAGGTATGCTGATTTTACCAAGCTGTGTTTTTGTTCCCCATGCCTATTATTCTAGATTGTGCCTCTCTACCCCCAAAGACTGGGAGTGTGTCCAGAGACATAATTTGAACTCAGAATTACACATCACCTGCCCTAAGCTTGTGACTACCCAACTCTTGCACAGAAATAGTTTCCTCACAGGAGCAGCTATTTTGGGATTCTCCACCTCATTACCAAACTGTCTATGCAACACAATAGGGAGAAAACTGCTTTTAAAGAGGATAAGAAATGCCCATGTGATTGGCTGGGCGTTATATTTACCAACCCCTAATGCACAGATAATGTATTCTAATGGATTCGCCTTAATCCAAAATCTGTTTGTGAGTAGATTCATGGCTCACCTCCACCTGATGTCCGAAAGTAAAAGCACTGCCTTTCCCTCTGCACATTTAACACTGAAAAAGAATATACAGTTTTACTTCACTGACTCACAGCTAGCAGAGAGATGTCTAATAATCATTAATCTGGTTTAGTCATACTTATTAATTCGAAATAACCCTAAATAATGAATAGAAAGCAGATAGGGTCATTTTTGGTTTTTTGGTTCTTTGTTATGTTTTATCTTTTCATCCAGGAGTTATTTTTTTTCTTTTGCTCAATGGTCTATTGAGGAAGCACAATTTCAAGAGGCAAAAAACTGCCTCTGGCTCCAGAACTTGGATTATCATGACCTGGATGAATCAGAATCCACGCAGACAATTAGTAATAACATGCTTTCAGGGATATTCAAACTCTTAGCCTGACATCTTCAATTGCAGTTATGCCAAAAATTCTCAATCGTATCTCTAATGAATTAGAAAGGGTACAAAACAAAACCAAACTGAAATAAAACTGTTGCTTTTATGTGCCTGAAAAAAAATCTTTCACACAACAAAAGTAACGCTCCTTCTTTTGGTCACATTAAGCCGTTATAAATAGTACACATGAAAGCTTTATAGTGATTTTAGTCACTCAGTTCATGGATTGTTGGTATTCTCTTCTCACAGTGACTATGTCAGATTTGAAATATCTTTCTATTCTCTTGCTTATTCCTAATTTTAATTTACCTTACTCTTGCTTCCCCCCTCCCATCCCTTTGACCTCAGATGAGCCAGGCCAGTTAAAGATCTACCTACCCAAGAAGCTGCTCGAGTGTCTACCCAAATGTTCCTCTCTGCCCAAGGAGCGCCATCGCTGGAACACCAACGAGGTGAGAAAGAGACATGTTCGAATTGGGAAATATCCATGACATGGCAATGAGATGAGCTGTTTCTTTTTTTGTTATTTGTGGGTGACTCATCTCTAAATGATGTCACATTTAGAAACCAAGAGGCGGCAAACAAACGCGGCAGTGACTCTTCATTGTGAGATCCTGATGGATGGATGGATGGATGGATGGATGGATGGATGGATGGATGGATGGATGGATGGATGGATGGATGGATGGATGGATGGATGGATGGATGGATGGATGGATGGAAGTTGCAAGACTGTGGCTCTAGAGTTTAGGACTACTGCCTTAAGACAGTAAATAAATAATGGATGGTTATAGTGATCAAACACATTGTTTTAATAATTTGCTAAATAAGTTTACTTTGGGCTTCAGAGACAAATGTCATGTAATGCTGTTCTTTTTTGTTGAACAAATTGACAATTTTTTTGATATTTTACATTCATGTGTTTTACAGTCTATAGTTAAAAATTGCATCTCACCTCTGCCTAAATTACCTGATTTACATAATAAAACTATATTTCTCTATTAAAAGAAAACATTTGAAAGAAAAATAAGTATTAGCCAGTCAGCAACATGGCTAGAATTCATCTCATGGTCAAGCTCTTGTTAGTCTTTTAAATACATGGATCCTAAGCAGCAAAAACTAGAACATGCTGGTCTGTTCTTACTTAGCTGCACTCTGCTCCTTAAAAGCTGGTAAAACAGAAATGTTGCTAGATCATTGCATTTCTGTTCCAAATTTGGGTTGCTCTGTAGCAAAAAGTCCAATAGCAAAATAATTTTTTTAGGGTATATGTCATAAACTTTACAACCATATCTTTTCAATCATGTTCAGACTAGTGGCTCAAGTTAATTATATTAATTTCTACAACTAAAATTAAGAATTGTGTAGAACAGCGTTGAAGAAACAAGCGAGCATGAGGCAGCCAAACGTTGAAGAATAATGATGTTGCATTTGGGCATCAAAGCATATCACAATGTCCATCTAAGACAAGTAGAGATAGCAAAGTGTGGAGCTTGAGTTTGAGAATATAAAATGTATTTGGTGATTCGTATAGAAAGAAGGAGAAACAGCACTTCAACAACTCAAAAGTTGTCATCAGGGTAGCCTACACTGGTAATGTAAAACATACCACCAATAAATGGAAGAATCTGAAATTCTCACTTTTCTCCACATTATCTGTTTTTCATCTGTTTTTTCAGGACACTTTAACTGCAAAGTAGTGTAGCTGTCAAACCTCTGCAAACTCTATAATCCCATTCACACACAACATGTCATTTTGCCCCTAAATGTAGCTAATGCTGTGCATGTGGTGGATGAAAAGAAAGTCAAAATACTAATATACAGCATGTCATTTCATTTGGTCAGACACAAAATAACGTGTAATTGCTGCACCTAATTATCATGGGAAAACATGCGAAATAAGCTTTTGGAGAGAGCTGTTATTGATTTATTTGAATAATGTGATCCACAGACCCCAGCAAATGTTTTATAGTGACAGTGGGAGCATGAAAAGTAAATAACCATGGTGAAACAATGCCATTTTTTTTTACCTGAGAAACCTTACGCTCACAAACAACCTCTCAGGTCACCTCAATAGTCCAGCTGCTGAGCCCCTACTAGAATGATCGGTTGTAAACTCTTCCTGCACATTCAGATTGTTCCTTCCCTTGAAGCCAAGACTTTATGTCTTTTATAAACGCTCTAAAAATGTTTCAGAGAGAGTGTTTATGATTGCTAAGTACAGATCTGCCCTTTCGACTTGTTTACTTTCATAAATTATCCCTGAAAAAAGTAAAAGTGCTTACTCCATACTTTTTCTGTGTTGCCAATAAGCAGCCAATAATCCATTTAACATATTCCCGTCAGAAATTTATTTTTCTGTGAAGAAAATAATCAGTTTGATAGACGGGAATGCTCTGTGGTTCATGACAACACGTCATCTACATATAGTAGTGCCTTTATTTGTAGAAGAGGCATGGCTCTAAGGTTTCTGTTTATGTCAGAAAAAAAGTTAATTTATTACTACTTGTCTGTGTTAAAACAATGGAAAGGCTGATTGTGATTTACTTATCTTTCATACTTTTAAACTTTTCAGGTTTTTTGGCTTTTTAAAGGGGAAGTAATGTCAGATAGAAGTTGGAAACATTTTGTAACAAATCTAACATAAATTAAGTTCTCTAGCTGCATTTAACTAGCACCTAACTGGCTATTGAGCCATAATTAGTTTTTTAATGCACCCTTCTATATTTGGATAGACATAGCTCTACTCCCTTTTAAAATGTTGTCAATTAAAAACAGAAATGTATGTTTTTGACATCTGTTTTAAAAAAAATACACTTTCTTGGAAATATGCATATCAGTTAGGTAGAGCACACGTAACTTTAAGGCATTTTTAAGGTTAAGTCAATGTTAACCAATATTTATAGCTTTATTTTTCTCAAAAACATATGCCTACCACTCATTAATATCAGGCTATCCTGAGGCAATGTTTGCAGCATGAACAGATTACTGAAGTTCTGCCTCTAGTCGAGTAGCTGAAAATACAATAAGGACAAATTAGCTGGAGACAACTCCTCAATATTGGTCACATATGACATGGAGCTAAGCTGCTACGGTGTTGAAAGCTTTTTAAGAGTTGCACGTCACTCTAGACTTAAGCTGTTAGCTTGGGAAAATGTTTGATGGGTGGAAGTGGATGTGAGCATTTGTCATCAACAGCTCCTTGTTTATGCATGGCGCAGCTCTCCGCTGGTGGTTTGCTTCATCCACTCTGATGTGGTCGGCCTCTGCAAGACATTTTCTTCATGTGCAGGCTTTGCACTCCATTACGGATGTGTGTTTGTGTGTCTGCGTTATTGATTACCAAGTCTGGCATTATTATGCAATGCAAAGCTTATTTGGCCTGTGGTTTTTTTGTGCAGGAAAGTCATTACATTTTTCATGCAATCCATCTTGATGAAGGTCATACTAGGAGTTAAGCACAGAGTCTTCTGAACAGAGTGTTCACATGAATAGATAGTGTATGATAGAGAGCAACATGACCACAGCTGGTTAGAGACCTCCAGTCACCAGCGTATTTAAGACCAGTTGCAATAACTGCTTACGAAATGACCAACAGTCCTTGTTTGTGATTCTTTCAACCCAGCCTTCTCTCGTTCCTCAACAACTTATCTTTCTCTTCAGCTTTCTGGCATTGCCCCCCCACCACAATCCCATAATCATCACCCACCCTTCTACACGTCTCTCTCTCTCTGATGAGAAGATACAAACTCAGTTCAGGGGGAGGTTGGGGGTCCCTCAGCGAATTCCTTCAAAGCTCCTCTTCCAACCAGGCATAAAGTTTTCTGCATACTTAAACACTCAATTGTGTCTTCTTTCGCTCTCTCTTTTTTGGTACATTTTCAGTGGGAGTCTTGTGTATCTGTGCTCTGCATGTATGCATTTCAGTCTGTGTGGTTTTACTTGCCTACATGGTCTGTTTTTTTCTCTTTTGGAGATGCAGAACTCTTGACCATTGCATTTATGACAAAATTTTATCCTTGCTTTCTGTTTTTGTTTATGTGAAAGTATTAGAGATGTTATATACTAGCTATAAAATAAAATTGTTTTTATCAGGGCTCTGATAAAAATGGTGGCTACTTTGAGGAATCTTAGATATATATATTTAAAGTTATTTTACAATTTGTTGTTTGCTACATAATTTCATGTGTTGATTCAGTTTTGATGCCTTCAGTGAGAATCTACATACAATGTGAAAAGTGATGAAAATAAAGAGAACCATTAAATGAGAAAGTATGTCTTAAACTTTTGCCCAGCAGCGTAGTTATACTGTTATTATCCAGATAGATAGATAGATAGATAGATAGATAGATAGATAGATAGATAGATAGATAGATAGATAGATAGATAGATAGATAGATAGATAGATAGACAGACAGACAGACAGACAGACAGACAGACAGACAGACAGACAGACAGACAGACAGACAGACAGACAGACAGACAGACAGACAGACAGACAGACAGACAGACAGACAGACAGACAGACAACTCTGGGTATTTCTATTTTATTTCCTCTATAAATTGCAGTGGTAGACATACAATGCGGGACGTCCACACCAATCAGCTGTCAGCTGCCAAGTCTGCTGTCACATTTGAAGCATTCAATTTATTTAAGCTGTGACATCCTCTCCGTGTGTGTGTGTGTGTGTGTGTGTGTGTGTGTGTGTGTGTGTGTGTGTGTGTGTGTCTATATATGTGTGTCTGATTAAATAAGATACAGTTCTGGTCCAGACTCCAGATGATGCTCATGTGTGTTAATGCGACTGCGACAAATGGTGTGTTGAGAATACCAAGTAATTACTCAGTCCACGGAAACCTCCAGGTGTTTGTGTGTGCAGCATGTTTGCTCCTCTGGGTTTTCTAAAGAATTATTGGAATCATAAATCTTGTTTTGAATATGCTTTTTTCCCCTGCAGAATTGGATATATTCTTGTTTTGTGTGTGGATCAGGCACAGACCGTGTGTCATGTTACAATGGTATTAACAGACAAATAAAAAAAACTGAAAACAATAATTGTTCCTACTGCTGCAAAAAATCTCAAATATTGGTTATAATTGTGATAATAATGTTATTTCTAACGTGTATTTATTGTTATTTTGGTACTTAGACTTAAGTAAAAATATAGAAAAAAACCCTGCTAAATTTAGTAGTGGTTTTTCAGTACTTCTTGCACAGGATATTCTCCTGCCATCACGCATCACCTGGTGGAAGCAGAGACTGGGGACTTGGTGTTGGACTCAATCATCACGCAGGCTGAAGTCACCGAGGTAGTCAAAAAGCTTCACAGTGGCACAGCTTCGGGGGTTGATGAGATCTGCCCTGAATACCTATGGTCTCTGGATGTTGTGGGGTTGCCATGGCTGACACCCCTCTTCGACATCGCCTGGTGGTCAGTGACAGTGCCTCTGGACTGACAGACCGAGGTGGTGGTCCCCCATCACAAGAAGTGGGATCGGAGGGTTTCTTCCAACTAGAGCGGCATCACACTTCTCATGCCAGGGTGTTGGAGAGGAAAGTCCGGCCGATAGTTGATCCTTGGCTTCAGGAGGAGCAGTGTGGTTTTAGTCCTGGCTGTGGAATACTGGAACAGTTCTAAACCCTCTGCAGGGTGCTCGAGGGTTCATGGGAGTTTGCACAACACATGTGTTTTGTGGACCTGGACAAGGCATTAAACCATGTCCCTCATGGTGCCCTGTGGGGGATCCTACAGAAGTATGAAGTCAGGGGCCCTTTATTAGAGGCCATCCGGCCTTTGTACAAGCAGAAGTTCAGTTCCCATTGCCAGCATGTCAGAGCTGTTCCCGCTGCATGTTGGACTCTGGCTGGGCTGCCCTTTCTCACCAGTCCTGTTCATAACTTTCATGGATAGGATTTCGAGGCTCAGTCAAGGGTCGGAGGGGCTCTGATTTGGGGACCGATGGATTTTATCTCTCCTTTTTGCAGATGACGTTGTCCTTACTGGCCCCCTCTAGCCAAGACCTACAGCATGCACTGGGGCAGTTCGTAGTCGAGTGCAAAGCGGCAGGGATGAGGATCAGCTCCTTCTATGGTTCTTGACCGGTAAAGGGTGGCTTGCCCTCTCTGGGTTGGGGGATAGTTCCTGTCTTAAGTGGAGGAGTTCAAGTCTCTCAGGGTCATGATCACAGGTGAGGGAAGAATAGAATGGGAAATCAACAGAGGGTCGACAAACGATCGACAGCTGAGGTTGCTCAGACATATGTTTTGATGGCCTCCTTGATGCCTCCATCAGGAGGTGTTTCAGGCATGTCCCACCTGGGGGAGGACTGGGGGACAGCCCATGACAAGCTGGAGGGACTATGTCTCACAGCTGGCCTGGGAATGCCTCTGGCTTCTCCCAGACGAGCTGGAGGAGGTGTCAGGGTAGAGGGACGTCCGGGCGTCTCTGCCTAGTCTGCTTCCCCGTGAGCCGGTCCTGGATAAGCAGAAGAGTTTGAGTAAACCCCTGCTACATTTAATAGTAGTTTATAAGTGCTTATTGCGCAGGATATTATCCCCATTTGATCTTTATAAGTATCGCAAATATAACAAACTGTTAGCTGGTTAATTAGTCGGACAGTTTTTGCAAATATCCAGCCTGCAGTCTTAAGTCAGAATCTCTAGTTTCAAAACAGCATTACATTAATAAGAGTGATGAATAGATCTCCTTTAGATTCCACAATATAACTGTCCATGTTTTTTTGCATACACCAAGTAAGCTTTTCTTGGCCGATGCAGATTTAGATTTCCTTTTGAGTTGCAAATTCCAACTTTGGCCATTACCGTTGTTTTTGCTAAGACTAAACTAGACTAAACTTTGCAGCACATTCCTTTATAGAGATAGTAGTTTGGAATCCAACAGATTCTGGTTGAGGATTTGAATTCTTTCTTTTGTAGCAGCCTTTCACACCTCACTCTCACACAAATCTCCCACCAATAACAGCTGTGGTCATGAAATCCTTTGAGCGACTGGTGTTAAAGCACCTGAAGGACATCACAAGCCCCCTAGTGGACCCCCTGCACTTTGCTTTCTGGGCAGACAGGTCGGCAGAGGTTGCAGTCAGCTTGGGTCTACACTTCATCTTGTGCTACCTCAACCTTCTGCTCGGGCTTCAACACCATCAACCCTGACACCCATTAAAAGCTCGCCCAGCTCACAGTGCTGGCCTCAAACCTTTAAGTGGATCACTAGCTTCATGATTGATCAGCAGCAGCAGGTGAGGCAGGGAAGCATTTTCTCCTGTTTAAGAACCATCAGTACCGGCGCCCCCCCAGGAGTGCATTCTCTCCCCACTCCGCTTCTCTCTTTACAAAAACAACTTCACTTCAACTGACCTGTGTGTGAAACCCCTGGTTTGCAGATGACACCACTCTTATTGGTCCAATCCAAGACAATAATGAGTCTGCGTAAAAGCCAAGAGATGGATTGGCTGCTCCATTGGTACGCTCTGAAGCACCTGCAGCTAAAGACAGCTAAAAACAATGGAAATGACAGTGGACCTTTGGATAACACCCCCAACAATGCCTCCCCTCACCAACACTGTGTCTCCTGTGGATCACTTCCGTTTCCAAGGGACCACCCATTCTCAAGACCTGAAGTGTTCCTCACACATAGACACTGGTCAGAAGAAGGCCCACCAGAGACTGTATTTCCTACGGCAACCAAAGAAGTACAACCTTCAAAAGGAGCTGCTGGTCATTTTCTGCACTGCCATCATTCAGTCTATTTTGTGCTCATCCATCTCTGTGTGGTTTGGCTCACCTACAAAGAAGGACAGGTCAAAACTGCAATGAACAATTAGATCTGCAGGAGAGGGTCACCAGGACTGACCTTTCCTCCATCTATGACTTGTACAGGTCTAGGCTAAGAAAAAAGGCAGCTAACATCTCTGTTGACCCCACACAACCTGGTCACAGGTTGTTTAGACTTTTACCTTCAGTTTGGCGCTATAGAGTTCTATTGGCAAAAACCAGCCGCCATAGACACAGTTTCTTCCCCGAGACTGTATCTCTGTTGAACACAATAAATACCTCACAGCCAGGGTAGTCAGCTACTCTGCAAGAAACAAATAAGCAGACTGCTCAATCACGACCATCCTTCCCTCTTTTTATATACATTAAAAAAAACACACACACACTTGTACAATCTGTTCCTTGTTCTTATTTATTTAAGTATTTTTACACATTGTGGTTGTTGTTTGGATTGATGTTTATATAGGATGTAAGCAATGGAAGTCAAAGTCAAATGTTTAGTTTGCTCACACAAATGTGGCCAATAAAATTTATTCTGATTCTGATTTTCTGAATTTTACTTGCTGATACCCAACCAGAGCTTTTCAGTAGATAATGATCAAATTACAATCTTTGTAAGATTGATTAGTGCTTTTATGTTTTTTTTTTAACCAAACATCCAGATTGGTCTTTTTTGAAGGCATAAGGGAGTGTTCTTTCAACCATCTGACAAGAAGTGTACAGGAACAAGGGGGAAGGGGTAGTGCTGTATTACTCTATGCTTCATACATCTAGAGAAAAGTCTTTAGAAAATGTTGGGTTAAAGGCCTTACCCAGGAACAATCCACAACTTTCTGATTGCAAGATGTCTGCTCAGGCCTAATTACTGCCTCACCTGTAGAATCAGGAAATCATCTGATTACATAAAGTAGACTAAAGTATCACAAACAGCAACATGTAATGCACTGATCTAAAGAAACAAAAGAACAGATGAAGATGAAACAATTGCAATGACATTTATCAATCTGGTATGAAGTTCGGTGTTTATGATTCAACAATAAGAAAGAGAGTCTGCAGACATGGAGTTCTAATGCCAATTCTGCTCTGCTCGAGCAAAAATACCTGAAGGTGAACTTCTTGCCATCAGTTTGTTACCTTAAGATCTAGCACACTTGGATTGTGTAGCAGGACACTGATCTAAAGGACACCAGTAATTCCATATTTGAATGAAAAAAATGGGTTTCGAGTGGTCTACTCAAAGCCTGGACTTAATCTTATTGACATGTTGTGACCTTAAGCAGGCCGTTCATGATTTCAAACTGTCTAGTGTGGCTGAATTAAAAACAATTCTGCAAAGTAGATAAGCCAAAATTCATTCACAGAGATGTAAATGATTAATTGCTTGATGTTGTTGATGCAAATGCTTGATGACAACTTTTTTTCACTTAGGGCTGGGTTGTTTGGATACTGTAGCTTTTTTCCCTTAATAAACAAAATAATAATTTGAAAAATGGCTTTTTATTTACATAGGTTATCTCTATCTGATATTAAAAGTTGTTTGGTGATCTGAAACATTTTAGTGTGAAGACAAAAGCAAAACCAGAGGAAATCTGTAATGTGTGCATGCGAGTGTGCGTGTGTGTGTGTATGGGTGTCTGGACCTTACTTGTTTTTTTTTATTATTCAAAAATAGTGTTAAGTTGTCTGTATGTGCATTCTTGTTTTCATTCAAGTGTGTACAATTAAATATGGTTCATTGTTATCTGTTTTGTTACACTTGGCTCTCCATGACACCTTGGTCTCTTATGGGCACTGAGCTGTGACCCTGTAGATTTTTTTTTTTTGGTTTTCTTTGCTCCATTCACTCCTTCCCCTCTCTTCCTTTCCTTTTTCTCTGCTCCTTCCTCACATTCTTTTACTCTCTCTATCTCTCTCTCTCTGCCTTTTGTGTATCTACTGATGTGTGAAATTATTCTGGGATGGAGGGATGGATTCCTCCCTGAAGGGCTGAGCAGAGGCGTGAGCCTTTTGTTCAATAATAGATTGGGGGTGTATGTGTATCTGTCCATGGTAATAGACATCGGACAAGTTTTAGATAACAAACCACACTCAGGTGGATACACTGATGATGGTGCCTATGCTTTGAAGGCATCTGGGATCACTTATTGGCGTTTTTTTTTTGCAAATCTTTAAATAAAAAGCAAATCAAACATCTTTAAATGTGTACAAAACAAACTTTACTTTCTTTTCTTGTTACACTAGCTACTGAAAATGTTTGATTACTCTTGTGGCGACACTTGACATCCTGATTTCCAGAAGTCAGACTCAAACGAATAGGATTTTCCTTTGAAAGAATAAATTAAGAAATATGAAAACTAATACTGCACAAATGTGCATATCATCATGTGGGCTAATGTGCACTTTAAAGGTTTCGACTCCAGAGCATCTCCCACTATGATGCAAATGATGCAGGTCTCAAACGGGTCGAGGCACAGACATCAGTACATCACGCATGCAGGAGACAGACGCCTGTCTCTGCGCCACATGTTGCTCAGATCTATGACGAGAAACAAATGAAGGAGCTGCTGTTATTTTGGCAATAATGAGACATGTAATGATATGCTGTGAAAAATGCGGTGCTCCCTCAGAGCGATTGTTCTCCTGCGCTGGCTGCTGTATGGCTGTATAGAGGCAGGCTTAGTTGATAGTTCACACACGCTCGTGTCTGGCTGTGCTGCTTGGATGACACCAACATGACTGAATGAGAAGTGGATCAAAAATCATCATATACGTTTTGGACCAGCATAGCTCTTGTCTTGTGCATGTGTACTGAGGGCCGATGTTGCCATGGTAACAGATTATGTGCGATATGCATGCATTCTTGTGCTAATGGTATGATCGATGATTCATATTTGACACAAACCCTACTCATGATTTTTGGAAGTTAACTGGAGGCGATAAAGGGAGACCTGACCAACCGGTGCACCTGCTTCAGATGCCAATCATGTGTGACAGTGGAGACAGACAATCGGTGAAGGACAAAAGTGCCGCATCACAAATAAAAATGTCACGAACGTGCACACAATCACCTCTCTGCACTGCTGCGTCTTGTGGGAGCTGCAATTCCAACACAAAACAGAACTCTTAATTTATTATTGCCGTCAATAACCCTGGTTGTGAGCTATTAAACAGATGGAATAAGCTGAATATGAATACAAAGTAGTTTCATTTTTTTTGTAAAGACACAGTCCCTTGCAGGAATATTTATAGCACTTGAACTTTTCCACATCTTGTCGCATTAAAAGCACAAACTTCCCTGTATTTTATTGGGATTTTATGTGATAAATCGACATAAATTACTGCTTCACCGTAAAGTAGAAGGAAGCGATGCTTGGTTCTCAGTTTTTTTACAAATAATCTGAAATGTGCGGCATGTATTCCTATTCAAACTTAAAGTTTGTAGAACCACCTTTAGCTGCAATTAGAGCTGCAACTGTGGTATGATTGTACCAGTTTTGTACATCTGAAATCCGAAATGTATGCTAATTCTTGTTATTACAAAATAAATTAAGATTAGATAGAGAGCATTTCTGAAAGTATTTTTTCACCTATTCTAATAATACCACTGAATACATTTTGATCTCAACCTCTCCATTGCAGCTCTGTCTGTATGTGTAAGGTTACTGTTCTGCAGGACGATGAACCTCCACCCCCAATCTCAAGTCTTTTGCAGCTTCTTTTCAGTTTTCTTCCAGGATTGCTCTGTATTTAGCTAAATCCATCCTTCAGTCAGCTCTGACCAGCTTCCCTTTTCCTGCTGAAGATTAGCATCCCCGCAGCCTTACCCTGCCACCACCATGTTTCACAGTTTGAATGGCCTGATCAGGGTGATGTGCAGAGTTAATTTTCCTCCACTCATGTATTAGGCCATGCATGTCATGCATCTTGGCCAAACATTTTTTTATTTGGTCATATCTGATCAGAGCACATTTTTCTATATGTTTGATATGTCCCCTACATGCCTAGTAGCAAACTGCCAACATATTTTTCTTTCGGCAATATTAATTTTGTTCTCACACTAACATATAGGCCAGATTTGTGGAGCACATGACAAAAAGCCTGTAGATACTCCATAAGAACAGAGAAATTTGTTTGCTTTCCTTAAGTGGCAAAGTTCTTTCTGTCAATATTTCATACTTCACTAGAAACACAAGTGTAAACCTCCTGCGAAGTCCTCATAGTTCACTCCCACTGCAGTACCTGTCAGCATAGTAACCATGGCCACATCAAATTCTGACAAATCACCACACAAGAAAAACATTCTGCCCCAATTATGTGTCCAGAAGTTGTTGGAGATCCTAAAATATGTCCTTCCGTTATTGAGAGAAAAAAAAATCTGTTCTTGCAGTGTATTTTCAGGTCACAATAAATGTCCCATTAACGGATTCTCCAACATGAGCTGTGCATCTCTGCAGCTCCTCCAGTTACTGTGGGCTTCATGGCTGCTTCTAAGATTAATGTTTGCAGTTGTGGCATTCACTGTCCATTTGTGAATGATGTATTGAACAGTTCTTTGTTTGATTTCTAAAGTTTTGAATATTGTTTTGTGACCTAATCCTGCTTTACACTTCTCCACAGCCTGGATCTGTTGTGCTCCTTGGTCTTCATGATGCTGTTTGTTCTCTCATGTTCTTTACCAAACCTCAAAGGCCTTCACAGAACAGTTGTATTTATACTAAGATTAAATTACACACAGGCAGATTCTATTTATTCATCGGTGGACTCCTGAAGGTAATGGATTTTGTTTGCTGTTATCAGAGTAAAGAGGGTTGAATATTAATGTATGTCACACTTGACCAAGTTTGGAAACTGTGTAGCATATTTTCTTCTCATCACAACAGCAGAGTTTTGGTACCTTTAACATCCCTACAAAATACATTGACGTTTGTGGTTGTAACCTCACAAAATATGAAAATGTTCAAGGAGTTTTAATATTTTAAACAAGGTCCTGTTTATCTCATGCGATTGTATGAGTGGAAGAGTGTCTAGAAAAGACGTTATGCATAAGAGAAGCTGTTAAATGTCAGTTACTAAACGGTGTGAAAAAAATACTATGAATTGATGAGGAAACCCAGAGTGATGCAGTTAGCAGACAGCCAGTTGCAATCCTCTGTGTTTCATTTATACCGTGGTGAAGGGTGCCCTTGATTTATGAGTCCGATGTGTGAGTTTTCAGCATCCAGTGCACAGGCGAAGGGCCAGAAAAGGCGCGTGCTCTGCACACAGGAGAAGGAAAAGCAGCAAACTTTTGGAAACTCACTGAAAGTTTTATCTTTTAAAACTCACAGGCGTGCTTCTCAATGATGGCAAAAGGTTTAGTTTATCTGTTTCCTGTGTGTGTTTTCTCTCTCTCTCTCTGTGTGTGTGTGTGTGTGTGTGTGTGTGTGTGTGTGTGTGTGTGTGTGTATCCCAGAGCCTGCCTTTGGCTGTAACCTCTTCAGCTGACATTGAGCTCTGTGCTGTTGCCATTTACCAGAGTAAAGCATGGTTTAATGAGGGGGCAAAGAAGCCGGCGCACACATTTGCACACAGATACATGGATCAGTTCATGAGTGAACACACTGTACCAGGGGGGTGTTTCACAGCTCCATGTGTTTGATTCCTATTCTTTTATTTTTAATCTTTCCTCTGCATTTTGGGGTGAGAAATATTTCATGTTTGGAGAACACCGAGTTATAATCACTAATTAGTCCTCCAGGCTCTTTCTTTCTTTCTCTGCATCTTTTATTCTCCCCTTTGTCTTTGTCTTCATCTCTCTTTGAGCAAAGCATAGCCCAGTTAGCACCGAGCATCATTTTGTGGCTGTTGTGGCTTAAATATTCAACCCACATTCCAAACAGTCAAAATGAACCAAATATCACCTAAGAGTAAATATAATTTCATCTTGAGACTCTGGGCTAGATTCTAACTTTTAAACAGAACCATGGATGGCAAATTGGATGTATGCAAAGATTTCAGCAAGTTTCACTCATGCAGATCTTTCTTAAAGTATAGGATCACAAGCAGTTGGGATTAACCAGATTTTGCAGGTCTAGTCTGTGAAAGCCAGGTGTCTGAGGAAGGACTTAGTGTTGACTCTTCTCTCCATCCCTTTCCCTCTTCTCTATATTCCTCCTACCCAACTGGAAGCGCCACATCCTCCTCCTGCTCTATTTTCTCCCACTATTTATCTTGCCCACTATAATTTGACACAAAATATTGTTAACTGGAGACACAGAAATATATTAAACAGTGAAAATGTGTTACTGAGAGTGTGCGGGGGTGCTGCGTAAGTGCCTGAGCTCCATTCTGTATGCTCGTGTGTATGTGTGTGATTGTCTTTTCATTTGCCGTTGGATTCGGAGCCCGACCGGAAGAACAAGCTAACGGCCAGCAGAGTCCGATGTAATAAGGAGCCAGAGTGTTCTGTGGAAACAATACTTTTTGTTTCCCTAAATGTCCCCGCACAGAACCTCTGTAATATCTGAGACGTGCGTGAATTAGATTTAATTCATTTGGGACAGATAAAGCATTGAAATGTGTGTGAGAGAGAAAATCCTTGTTCTTCTATTTTGAGCACTTGTACACTGTGTGTAGAGCTTGGTCCTGATAACAGCATAACTCTATCTAACTTTGATAACTTTGTGCTTGTCTTCAGAAGTTAGATATACAGTATTTTAAAGCGCTGCAAGGCGATTTGTGCGTATTTACATTACCATAAAAATGCAAGTATCAAACAAAACATCACACTGTGAAACAAGCAAGACTTTGGCTGAAGTCTTTTGTTTATGATGAGGTTTTTCTGAAGCGTTATTCTTTTTTTCTTGCTCAGTAATAACTGGAGCAGGGGGACTTGTAAGGAATATGCCTAGTTCAGGATTTCTGAGGCTGCTACATATTTCATGCTCGTGTTTTTTCAGGTTGGTTCCAGTCGAATATAATTTTGGGTTTGATAGAAGTGATGCTCGGTTTAAATGGATGTGATGCATAAAATGGAAATAAATGCAATACAAAAAACAACCCGGATGTCTACTTTTTTCATTCATTTGCTCACTCTGTGGCAGTCTCAGTGTGTGCTATGATTCAGTGGTGGTTTAATGTAACTGTAAATGACAAGTAAGCACTGAGTAAATCTGTGTGAGATCCACATAAGCCATTTAAAATGTTTATGCAGACATTTTGTACTCTTTCCTAACTGTGTATGGACTATGTGCAGTGCCTTGCAAGAGAATTCACAGCCCTTGTTTAGATTTTGATGTGTTACAACCAAAAGCGTGAATGTATTTTATTGGGTTTTTATGTGATAGAATGATACAAAGTAGCATATTATGGCATATATGCAAGGAAAAGGATTTAGAAAATGTTTTTAAAAAAAAATCTAAAAAGTCTTATGTGCATTTGTATTAATGCCCTTTACTCTGATGCCCCTAAATGAGCTCCAGTGCAACCAACTGCTTTCAAAAGTTACCTAATCAGCTGCGAAAAGTGACGTTTACACAAGGTGGAGCCGGGAAGGGGCAAATTTTTATGAGGTTGTCTATATACTAATAAAAAAATATTATTTTTCTCTAACCTGGTACCTAAAGAACATTTGTTCTAGACAACTCTCTCTCTCCACTTGGCATTACCATGTGCATCTAGCTTTCGCTCATTAACTGGGGTCATGCCTTGCGATTTTATCCAAAATGGCCAGAGAAATATTTGTCTTGACAGGTATCAGATTCCGTATGAACTCTGTGCAGTTTTATTAGTTGCAGTTAAACGTAGCACCTGTGCATTTTTTTTATGCAGCTTTGATTTTCCTCAACGAGAATTTTCAAATTACCAGAAATTTGTTGGTCTCAAAGGTCCTTTTGTTTTCGCCCCAGGCATACGTGGCATTCGTGTGTTCTCCTTTTAAAATCAAAATGTTTTGGCTATACATGCACTTGAGGTGCATGTATAGCCAAAGTGCACCTCAAGTACATGCACTTGAGGTGCAGCTGAACCACTGTAACTGTTATGTTAAACAGTGGACTGCACCGCAGATTTACTCTGCCTGAATTCAACAACTGGTAGCAGAAGAATATGGAAGCAAATCGTTACCATATTTCAAATGAAAAAGCATTTTCAGAAATGCTTTTTCATTTTAAGAATGTGGCTGCATTGTTTGACTCATAAATGAAATTAGTAATCAATAATCCTATTTACATTTTAATTTTCTTCTTCAAGACTGCTCATTCTTTCACTTAATTAAAATGAAAAAGAAAAAGACATTTGAGATTTATTTTTCAAGATATGCCCCAGCAAATAGATATCAAAATTCAATTTGGAATGTAAAATTTGAAAATGAAAAAGCATTTCTGGAAATGCTTTTTCATTTTAAGAATGTGGCTGCATTATTTGAACCATAAATAAAATTAGTAATCAATCATCCTATTTGCATTTGCATTTTCTTCTTCACGACTGCACATTTAATGCCATAATCAAAAAGAAAACAAAGCAGACATTGCTTTTTCGTTTTCATGGTCTGCCCGCAAAGTACTGCCCAGAACTCGAAAACGAAAAATCATTCCGAGCTGCAGTCGCAGCAGAGTGACGTCAGCAGCCGCTCTTCCTCAGCTCCCTGCTGACCGAGCTACCCATCTTGTTCAGTAGGGGGCGCTGTGCACGTCTGCATTGCATTACATTGCAAACGTGCCGAGAAATCGATTGAATTGCTGCAGGGCCGAGCTCAATTTGTGGCAGTGGCAGGCAGAACTGGCAGTTCCGGTGGCATCCTCATGGCCTGGGACATCCAGCGTGTTTTTAAGCATTTATTTATAATTTTCTGTGAGTGACAATTAGGAATAGCCGCTCGTGCTCTATAATAAACCGGCTGTTTGTGCAATAAATCTGCGTCATCCTTTCAACACGTCACACATACACATAGTGCTATTTATGTTCCATGTCAAGTAAATACAATCACCTTATGTTATGGGTCTAAAGCTGTTTATTAAATAATAATCAATAGTGAAATCATTATTTAAAGGTAACAGGCTATAACAATAATGACATCCCGTTTGCCGATAATCAGCATCAGCTTCCACAAAAACAGCGGCAACCGCATTGGCAAGCTTTTACACCCGGTCTGGCACCTTCTGGCATCCTCGCGGAATCCCGTGCCACCCTGCGGCAGGCTGTGGCAGTTCCGGTGGCAGCTTCGGCGGCAGGCTGTGGCGGAACTGCCACAGCCTGCCACCAGAACTACCAGTTCTGCCTGCCACTGCCACAAATTGAGCTCGGCCCTGCTGCAATTCAATCAATTTCTCGGCACGTTTGCAATGTAATGCAATGCAGACGTGCACAGCGCCCCCTACTGAACAAGATGGGTAGCTCGGTCAGCAGGGAGCTGAGGAAGAGCGGCTACTAACGTCACTCTGCTGCGACCGCCGCTCGGAATGCTTTTTTGTTTTCGAGTTCTGGGCAGTACTTTGCGGGCAGACCACGAAAACGAAAAAGCAATGTCTGCTTTGTTTTCTTTTTGATTATGGCATAAAATGTGCAGTCGTGAAGAAGAAAATGCAAATGCAAATAGGATGATTGATTACTAATTTTATTTAGGGGTCAAATAACGCAGCCATATTCTTAAAATGAAAAAGCATTTCTGAAAATGCTTTTTCATTTTTTAATTTTACATTCCAAATTGAATTTTGGTATCTATTTGCTGGGGTACATTTTGAAAAATAAATCTCAAATGTCTTTTTCTTTTTCATTTTAATTAAGTGAAAGAATGAGCAGACTTGAAGAAGAAAATTAAAATGCAAATAGGATTATTGATTACTAATTTCATTTATGAGTCAAACAATGCAGCCACATTCTTAAAATGAAAAAGCATTTCTGAAAATGCTTTTTCATTTGAAATATGGTAACGATTTGCTTCCATATTCTTCTGCTACCAGTAGTTGAATTCAGGCAGAGTTAATCTGCGGTGCAGTCCACTGTTTGTATGGTAACGATTTGCTTCCATAGAAGAAGAGTCTAAAGATTATTGCATTCCTAATATCTCTCTAACTGCAAAGATTAGCCTAAGTGTAACTCTTTAGCCGGTTTTACAAGTCTATGAAACATTTAGCAGTAATGATTCCCCCTGTATGTTTATTCATGCGTGCACATGATGGTAAAAACGGACATGCTAGGTGTAGTGATCTGTCCATCACTTTGAGAGGTGACCAATCAGATTCCAGAGTTGCCCAACGCTACCCTGGCCACCCCTCTAGCTCCTGCACCTGATTAGTAAATGAAGTCATCCTGTATGTAATTTAATCTAAGTCATTGTGAAGGCCAGGGAAGACATCAGAAAGGTCAGTTATAGTTTAATCTGAGCAAAGCATGTGACTGCAGTTAAATCCTCATTTAGAGTTAAATAAGCTCCACATCAATTGACAGATAGCAAGTCACACCCCTGACCACTAGGTGGCGAGTTAGCATATTAATTAGCTGTTTTCTCACTTGATGCATGACCTTGTTGGCTTCATTCGGAAAAATGTCATTGCAGCAGAGTGTTCAAAGTTTCTTCAAAAAGCCCAACAATGACGATGGTGTTGGCAAGAAAGGCCGGCACTTGTATAGCGCTTTATCAAGTCCCCAGAGACCCCAGAGCGCTTTTCACTACAATCAGTCATTCACCCATTCATGCACTGGCAGTGGTTGATTACATTTTAGCCACAGCTGCCCTGGGGCAGACTGATAGAAGTGAAGCTGTCATACAATCGGCACCACCGAGCCCTCTGACCTCCATCAGCATGCAAGGCAGGTGAAATGTCTTGCCCAAGGACACAACGACTAAGAAAGACAGAGCGGGGGTTTGAACCAGCAACCCACCGGGTACAGAACAAACCACTGTTGCCACCATCGCAACCGTGGTAGTAGGGGTTGCGATAGTGAAAAAAGAGGAACTGATGCAGTGGAAGATGAAGAACAAACAAGCAATCAGTCCTCTGCAACTACGGAGCAAGCAAGTGGCAGCAAGGAGGTTAGAGGGGAGTACAGAGTTTAGTGCAGGGGTGTCCAAACTTTTTGCAAAGAGGGCCAGATTTGGTCAGATGAAAATGTACGGGGCCGACAATTTGGCCTGACATTTCTCGAACCATTACCATTGTAAATTAACATGTAAATATGTAACTATATCACTTTGCTCTCTGCAGGTAGTTCGACATTGCAAATGAGAATCTGTTGTCAATTGCATTGCAAGGATAGTTAAAGGTTAAAATAATAATAAATGAAATACAAATGAACGATTTTATGAAAGTTGACTGAAATTTTTATTACATGTATTGATTTTGTTTTAACAAATCACATCCCAGTGCATTTTAGTATTTTAGTACAGTTAAATCAGATAGCAGAAATTTGACAAACATGTGGTCTGATCGTCACAAAATATCAATTCACAGAGACTTTGGAGTTTATTTTCCTCAGAATAAAAAACAGTACCTGTATTAATGAGAAGGGTGATATTGGTGTTTCGACTGCAGTAAACAGGCCAGGTCTGGCTCAAAAGAAGTGGTTTTGATGCGCAAGATGTCATGCAGGTGAGAGTCACTTAGTCTTGTCCTCACACGGTTCTTGTTAATGTTCATAACCGAGAACGTCTTCTTGCACAAGTATGACGAGCCAAACAAGCTCAGCATTTTCTTCGCAAATGTCCGAATCCCTTGGGACCTGTCTTTGTCCATCTGGTGGTAAACGTTGACAAAAGGGAGTTGTTGGTAGTGATTGTGACCCTCCGCGTCACACTGCAGCTCAATGAGCTCTAGTTGTAGGTGGTCTGGAGCGTCATCAGGATCCACGGAAAAAGGGGAGGAAAAATGTGTGATCTCCTTTTCAATAGCTACAAAATCCCTGAAATGCTGCTAAAACTCCTCATTCAGAGATTAAATGTTTTCTGCATACCTCCTCATTTGTGCACAAATATTGTTTTCTGGAAAACTGGTCATAATTTCCTGCAGTGATGGGAAATGTGTGGTATTGGGCTCCATTTGTTTCAGGTGCCTTTGGAAAAGTAACAACTTTGCAGCTTTGCTACACATCCGTGCTTTTGTTGCAGGCTAACGAAAAAAAGTCAAACTCCACTCCTTTTCCCTCTAACTGTCTCTTGATATCAGATGAAATTTCTTCAATTCTCCGTGCTACAGTGCTATGACCCAGGCTAACATTGGCAAACTCTTGGTTTTTCTCAGGACACATTTTTCCCACCATTTGCATCACGCAGTCTTTAATAAATTCACCCTCTGTAAAAGGTTTGCAGTGGTTGGCAATCAGCATTGCCACCTCGTAACTCGGCTTTGTAGAATTTTAATTTGAGTGACGGGCTCTTGTGAAAAAACTCTGCAGTGCTATCAAAGCAGCTTCCAGTTGCTTCAGTTTTTCAGTGTGTTCATTCGCCGTTAGATTGTCATAGCATGTTTCGTCTGGTAGTGCCTCTTAATATTGAATTATTTGAGAACACCCACAGTCTCTTGGCAAATTAGGCAGACACAGTTGTTTCGTATGTCAGTGAAAAAGTACTCCGATTTCCACTTGTCCTGGAAACGGTGGCCCTCGTTGTCAACTCTCCTCTTTTTCGTACCAGTCGCCATTTTAGAAATGGGCTAAAGATATACCACAGGGGTCACAGTTCACACAGGGCTCACGTGATGAGAGTGCAGCCACAGGTCTACTACCACCCTCTGGTGAAATATAAAATAGCTTTTTTTGTATGTGTGTATTGTTTACTGTGGGAAACTGTTCTGGCGGGCCACATATTATTGATTTTATGACAGGATGCTTCGGGCCGGTGGAAATTTGGACATGGGCCGGACTTTGGGCATGCCTGGTTTAGTGGAACTATTAGTTCTTCTGGCTGAAGAGGGAGGATGGAAAAATGTTATGCAATGTGTAAAAAAAAAACAAAAAAACAATACATGAAACAAATTTGTCTGAGGATGCACGAACATGCAGAAATTAAAATGAATGAAAATAAATGCTACTCAAAATTTAATTCTAATCATTTAAAAGATACAGTGACGGGTAAAAGTTGATTATGACAGGATTTTTTTGACCCTGTCAGTCAAAATGACCTCTGCTCCACATGTTCACATTTGTGATGGTAGCTCAAAAACAGCTTTTTCTGGCATCACTCCTAAATATGTTGGCATCTAGACAGCATCTAATGGTTGTCATGGAGCCTTTTTGAAATCAAGATTCAACTTTTTGCTGCAGTTCTTGAACAGTGAGCAACCTTATTAAACTCCTCACTGTATGAGGTGACAAAATTATTGGGTATTGTTCCTCATAGTTATGTTTGTTTTAAATTTTCAGTGATTGCTCTGAATATAGATCTTAGCCAGCTTAGTTAATTAAGGACTTTCTTGTACCCCTTTCTTGCTTATGAAGATTGTTTACTTAAATTTCATGTTATCCATATTATTTATTCAATTTTAGAAGATTGCTCAAACTGTAAATATTGGCTAAAAATGTTCCTCTATGTTATATCATACTGTACCTTTAAAATCAAGAACCAAATTACTAAACAGATGGCCAGTGGTAAAAAAATCAAGCCCCTCACAACAGGAATTTAGCCTTTTGGTGGTATGTTTTTTTTTTTCTTTTTAGCTGAGATATGAATAACATTTATCATGCTCTGAGTGTTTCATTTAACACACTTACCAAATGGAGCTACAGCCTTTAAGTGCTCTTTGGTGAGTTGTAGTTTATGAGACCAATAGATTCAGATACACAAGATCTCACATTAATGAACCTAACAGTCTGACCTCAAAGCAGCTTTACAGATGTGAGATATGAGTGCTCAAATTAAATATAGTTCTGTTTTCATTATTTTTCAACTGGAAGAATAAATCTTCTAGTAAATATTGTGTGCTATCTCTTAAAGAAAGAGCAATAAAAATACCCCCAAGTGTCTCATCTCTAACATCTCAAATGTCTGAGCAAATTGTGTACTTTAATCCTGAATTTGTTCAAATACACAATTTGAAACATAGCCTCAGGAAAGTAGGAGAAAAGCCAATTTCCAGAATAAAATCAGCAAGATGTATGTTGGATTCATGCAGATTTAAAGTTACACATACATTTTGGTGTTTTCCTGTAACACAAACATAATTTTAGAAACAACATGGCAGAAAAATATCCGACGTCATAAAAATGACAGTTACAGTTCATATGTGATGGATCAAAGCAATGTAGCGAGGAGTTGTAAAGTGTAAGGAAAATGATGAATAGTTACTAAACTACATTTCTCCATACCTACAATCAGGGTAAAGCAATCAGGGACTAAGCGAGGACCTATATTCATTTTGCCACCTCCCACGGTGAGGAGGATGGTAAAGGAGCTCACTCTTCAGGAAGTGCAGATAAGAGTGGCAAAGAAGTTGTAAAGCCTCTATAACAACCATTAGACATTGTTTAGATGCCAACAGGTTTCGGAGTGATCCCAGAAAAAGCCATTTCTGTCCTACCATCACAAACATACACAAGTGGAGTTTTCTTATCTTATGTCCAATGTTAAGCATGAAGGAGGTTCTCTTTCAAAGCCCCTGGGAACTGGGAGCTAGTGTGCAATGCATCATGGACGGTGTATGCTCCACCCTGGTGAAAAGAGAACACAAGTGCTGTTTTTCAGCACTTCCATAGCCATACCAGCAGTGGTGCCAATACTTGTAGTAGTGGAAATTTGATCAAAAGTATTTATTTCACATTGCAGGCTTTTCCCCTGCTGAATAAATAGACTCAAACTGAAAGTTGGATTTTTGTAAAATTTTCAGTATGAGTCCAAGCTACAGCACTAAGGGATTAATGTATTTTTGAGTCTTTTTTATACATCTTGTTTACCAGGAGTGGCTATAACTGTGGAGGGTGCTTTGCTGAGCTGATAGCCTGAATGATTCATATCATGTGTAGAGATAAATGTGTTCATATGTGTTTGCTGCAGTTTGAGAACAATGTAACTTTACATAAGAAAAGGATTTTAAACAATGGTTTTCATGGTAACCTATACTACTGGTCCTTCTCAAAATATTAGCATATTGTGATAAAGTTCATTATTTTCCATAATGTCATGATGAAAATTTAACATTCATATATTTTAGATTCATTGCACACTAACTGAAATATTTCAGGTCTTTTATTATCTTAATACGGATGATTTTGGCATACAGCTCATGAAAACCCAAAATTCCTATCTCACAAAATTAGCATATGATTAAAAGGGTCTCTAAACGAGCTATGAACCTAATCATCTGAATCAACGAGTTAACTCTAAACACCTGCAAAAGATTCCTGAGGCCTTTAAAACTCCCAGCCTGGTTCATCACTCAAAACCCCAATCATGGGTAAGACTGCCGACCTTACTGCTGTCCAGAAGGCCACTATTGACACCCTCAAGCAAGAGGGTAAGACACAGAAAGAAATTACTGAACAAATAGGCTGTTCCCAGAGTGCTGTATCAAGGCACCTCAGTGGGAAGTCTGTGGGAAGGAAAAAGTGTGGCAGAAAACGCTGCACAACGAGAAGAGGTGACCGGACCCTGAGGAAGATTGTGGAGAAGGGCTGATTCCAGACCTTGGGGGACCTGCGGAAGCAGTGGACTGAGTCTGGAGTAGAAACATCCAGAGCCACCGTGCACAGGCGTGTGCAGGAAATGGGCTACAGGTGCCGCATTCCCCAGGTCAAGCCACTTTTGAACCAGAAACAGCGGCAGAAGCGCCTGACCTGGGCTACAGAGAAGCAGCACTGGACTGTTGCTCAGTGGTCCAAAGTACTTTTTTCGGATAACAGCAAATTCTGCATGTCATTCGGAAATCAAGGTGCCAGAGTCTGGAGGAAGACTGGGGAGAAGGAAATGCCAAAATGCCAGAAGTCCAGTGTCAAGTACCCACAGTCAGTGATGGTCTGGGGTGCCGTGTCAGCTGCTGGTGTTGATCCACTGTGTTTTATCAAGGGCAGGGTCAATGCAGCTAGCTATCAGGAGATTTTGGAGCACTTCATGCTTCCATCTGCTGAAAAGCTTTATGGAAATGAAGATTTCATTTTTCAGCATGACCTGGCACCTGCTCACAGTGCCAAAACCACTGGTAAACGGTTTACTGACCATGGTATCACTGTGCTCAATTGGCCTGCCAACTCTCCTGACCTGAACCCCATAGAGAATCTGTGGGATATTGTGAAGAGAACGTTGAGAGACTCAAGACCCAACACTCTGGATGAGCTAAAGGCCGCTATCGAAGCATCCTGGGCCTCCATAAGATCTCAGCAGTGCCACAGGCTGATTGCCTCCATACCACGCCGCATTGAAGCAGTCATTTCTGCAAAAGGATTCCCGACCAAGTATTGAGTGCATAACTATACATGATTATTTGAAGGTTGACGTTTTTTGTATTAAAAACCCTTTTCTTTTATTGGTCGGATGAAATATGCTAATTTTGTGAGATAGGAATTTTGGGTTTTCATGAGCTGTATGCCAAAATCATCTGTATTAAGACAATAAAAGACCTGAAATATTTCAGTTAGTGTGCAATGAATCTAAAATATATGAATGTTAAATTTTCATCATGACATTATGGAAAATAATGAACTTTATCACAATATGCTAATATTTTGAGAAGGACCTGTATATTCCACCATAAGGGATGAAGCATGCATTTCTTGGTCGCAGTCAAGCACAGATGCAGATCAGCTTCTCCAAGAAAAAACTAATTAGCTCAGCATGGTTCCATTTTCAGGCAATGATCCGTCTGTGATGGAGATCAAATGTGTTGGAATGTTTGAAGCCTTAGCAAACATAATTTTTACCATTGGCAGGTGTAACATGAGTCCAGGGATAAATTAGCTGCCTGCAACATCTCACTCGAACAGATATGTGAGCCTCCTGATGCTGTGCTGTGCGTTTTCCAACAAATATTATTCTGGAAATGTACACATTGACAAGATTAGGGACATATATGGTATATCATATATACACTTACTGGTAAAGATGCTGTTTTATTATATTTACAATCAGACGAGGTTAGGTATTTTGCTGTGTGTGTGCTGCACAGTGTGACTTAAGAAAACTGAGCATTTCCATTCAGGAACCTACATCATAAGTCTTTTTTTCCCTCCTCAAACTGCATTGAGAATAGAGGATCACGTATTCCTCTTTTTTCCCCCCATCTCTATCTTCTGCTTCTTTCTCCCACTGCCTCCTCCACCTCACCTGATGCATGGATTGTCTACTCTCATATGGTGTGTGTTTGTAAAAGTCATGGTAATCAAATTTCCCCCATTCCTGGGGATTAAACATGGTGGCGTTTGTGTGTCTGTGTTTGTGAGAGTGTTCTGTCTCCCTGCACATACAATATAAGCTGTGTACTTAGTTGTGTATTGTAATGCAGCTGTGTCATTAGTCTTAGACCAGCTCAGCTGTAATATATCATCCATCATCTAAAAACTCAGCGGAAGAAACTATATATGGGATATTGATGCTGCATTTGCATGCCATGAGAGTATACGGTGTATTTAATTGTTTCTGTGTACAGTCTACAACAGTGAGAACTATTAAAACTTAAAGCAGCCTTCATCAGTTTTTAAACCGGTACCTCTACCAAGAGTCAGAAACTGATGGTAGTAGCCTTTTTTTGCTGTTTTGTCTTTGACTTTCATTGCTACTATCATTGAAGTCTCTGTCTAAACTGTTTTGTAATACTTGGAGCAAAATCACAGTTGGATTGTTAATCTGTTGAAGTTCTTACTCACAGTTTGAACAAACAGGATATTTATGGCAACAATAGGATGTCCCAGTCCAAAAACAAGTATTAACTACTGTTGAGCCTAACAGCACAACATCTTGTTGGCAGCGCGTATCTTCTGGCACTATGTTTATCTGAACCTTGCCAGGTTGCAACTTATATAGTGCCTTGATAAAGTATTCATACCCCTTAAACATTTTCACATTTTGGCACTTTCCAGCCACAAACATCAATGTATTTTATTGGGATTGTATGTGATAGATGATTTTATGTGAATACTTAATTGTGAAGAAGAAGGATTAATTGTTTGTCAAATGCTTTGTGAAAACTGTGGTCTCCATTTGTATTTTGATCCTCTGATTCAATTCTTTGGCGAACTACCTTTCGGCGGGTTGTGCCTCAGCTTTGCACATCTAAAGACAGACCCGTTTCTATTTGAAAATACCTAAAGCTCAGACAAATAGTCAGGTTACTGGAAAAGGCGCCTGTGAAAATCCACCTTCAAGTCTTCCCAGAGATCCTCTGTTGGATTTTGTTCTGGACTTTGACTGGGCCTCTTTAACACATGAATACTGTTTGATCTTAACTGTTCCACTGTAGCTTTGGCTGGATTAGGATCATTGTTTTGCTGGAATGTGAACCTCCACCTCAGTTTAAAGTCTTTGCAGCCTTTAACAGGTTTTTCTTTCAGGCCTACCCTGTATATAGTTTCATCCATCTTTCCATCTACTCTGACTTGCTTCCCTGTCCTTCCCCACAGCCACATGCGGCCACCACTATGTTTCAAGGTGGAATTGGTTTATTCAAGGTATTGTACAGTACTAATTTTCCACAACACATAGCATTTTGTACTTAAACCAGCATATTTAATTTTAATTTAATTCTCTAAATTGCCCTAAGGTGTATGAATGAGTGTGTGCATGTTTGTTTGTGTGTTGCTCTGTGATGGACTGGCGACCTGTCCAGGGTGTACCCGACCTCGCGCCCATAGAGTGCTGGAGATAGGCACCAGCTCCCCTGTGACCCACTATGGAATAAGCGGTAGAAAATTACTGACTGACTGATTTAATTTTGGTCTCATCTGTCCGGAGCACCTGTTTGCTGTGTCCTCTGCATGGCCTGTGGTAAACCTTAAACTGGACTTCTTATGGTCTTCCATAAGGACCAGATTTGTGGAGTCCACAACTAATACGTATTCTCACACCTAAGCTGTGTATCTCTCCAACTCCTCCAGAGTCACCAGGGGCCTCCTGGTTTCTGCTCTGATTAATGTTTCCTTGTCTGAACTGTGACTATTGAACATTTGTACATAAAATGTTCAAAGCTTAAGATGTTGTTTTATTACATAAACATCACTACAACTCTATCCCTGACAAAATGTGAAAAATATTCAAGGGGAATGAATACTTTGTGAAGAATTGCAGCATTTCTTTGTCTTCTTCAGTGACGCTCTAAGTTACTAACTCTGCCCACCTGAAGATGTCACTGCACCGTGAACTGAAAAGTCAAAGTCAATTACAGTTTTTATGAGGGGGAAAGTTACCACGACATCCCAGAAGGCAATGAGTGATGTCTGTCTCCGTCTTGATCTATAAAAGCACATTAAATAAGTAATTATTAAACAGCTCTACCAGTGCTGTATGCAGTTAATGGATGGAAAACAACCAGACTGAAGCAAACATCTTCCATAGGCAACTTGATACACATATGCCTGCTGTCTGGTCTAAAGAGTAAAAATATTTCCTATCATCTCTTGTTTTTTATTTATATACATGCATGGTACATTATATAGAGGTTAAAATGAAAGCTAGCACCCACAGCATGAGTCACGGTGCTTGAAAGGAAGGTGATGACAGAGGGCTCTGTCTTGCACAGTGCATTATCAATGGAAACATTATGTGAAGAGGAGCCCCCTTTGGATGGCGATACCACACACTTACAAACAATTAAAGGCAAACACATTTTCTACCCAAATGGACTCTTGCAGAGCATGTTGCATATAGTTAGCCATGGATGAGTGCAGCCTGTATTAATGCAGTGCTTCCATGCAAATTTTAATTCAAAATGAAACAAATACACAAGAATTTCCAGGCATTAGCTAATTTCTGTTGCCTCCAAATGCATGTTTTTTTGTTCACATCAGCAACAAAATGAATAAAACTTGAACTGGGATTTTAAAAAACAATCTATTTAGCAAGATGAAAATACTTTCGTTTTAAACAAATTGCAGTCACAGGGAAATTAAATTCTGTGGGCAAGAGGTTAATTTAAAGTCTTCATCTTAGTTCTGCTGCTTGTGGCGTTGTTTAATTGTCAGTAATCACTGGCAAGTGGCCAAGTAAAAGCACATCCATTTCTAAGCTCTAGGAAAAAAACTTTTTGGGTTATTGTTGCAAATTCATTGCTGAACTCTTTGAAGCACAAGCTGGCAATCATCAGAGTGGAGAATGTATTTTATTAAGCTATGGGAGGGGGGTATATCACGTTTTTGCAATACCCTGAAAGAGTGAACGCAGGTCTAGTGCCCAGGGCTTCGTTCCAGGCAGAGACAAATCAAAAACCACACAACAGTGGAAGAAGCCTGTCACAGGGCCAGTGTTGATTTAATGCTAACGCTTGCCTAAGATTGTTTTACCTCTTCTTTCCCACCTCCAGTTTTAAAGGCCTCAGGTCTGTTGTCTGTGTTGAATCAAAGATCACATACAATTTGTACATCTGTAATTTGCCGCTTGTCTTTGGCAGTTTGTGTTTTTAGGTTTGAGGATGGTTAAATATTTATGACTTCAGCATGGATGGCTCCTAGTTTTTTCGTAAGCAACAAACAAATGAAATGGAACTTTATTTAGCAGAAGCAAACAGAATTCTGAATTGATTTTCTTTTTTTATATGAAGAGACAGGAGTCCACACGAGCTTCTGGAGTTAACTAGATTTGTTTGTTTCAACTGAAATGGAGCAGCGGTTAGATATTTACAGAGAGCACAGACATACTGAACAGTGTTTCTCAACTGCCTGTTTCTGCTTTCTTGATTTTGAACAGAACCTCCCAGTACCTCAAAGGAAAACTAAACCACAGCATCACTAAATTAACACAAAAGTAGGAAAGATTTTTAAACAGAAATGCAACAATTATTACATTGCTGCAGCAAAATAAATCGATTTATCATGTTATTAGTTATATTAATGTTTTGTATGACACTTGTTATTTTGATTTTGATGCACATACAGTGAGTTAGAGAGTTGACAGTTGACTCAGTCATGTTTTTCAAAATCAATTATCTGTTTTATGTACTCTTGCCCATGATTTACCAGTTCCTTTCAGCTAAAGATATTTAGAAAAATTAAGATTCAAATTCCGCTTTAAACTCAGCATCAGCTAAAACGGGTCTTGTTAAGAGCTTTAGTTTTATTTTTTTAAATATCTGTACAGAGGTGTAAAGCTGAGACAAAATATGGAATTAACAGGAGATGGATCAAGTAGAACTTTTTCACTAAATGTGGTTGTTGCACGAAATTTTATCAACGCTCTCCGTTCTGCTCTGTATAGGTCATCATATATATAATTGAAATGTTTGATTTTAAAAGCCAAATAAATTATAATAAAATGTATTTCTATTTTAAATTATAAAATGAGGCCAGCTGAGCCTACTTGAAAAAATAAAGCACACAGTTTGAAGCTAAAAAACATTAAATTACTTTTAAATATCTTGTATTATTGCTGCCATTCTGTTGTAGATATTCTATGCAAATGTTGCATAAAAACCTATAGTAGAACTGCTAAAAACCCCTTTCTTATTGCCTTCATAATTAAAAATATTTCTTATTTGGTTTTGTAAGAGCCACAATGCAGGGGCCAGACAGCTACATGTGGCTCTGGAACCTCATGTTGCAGACCAATTGGTACAAAGTAACACAGAGAGGCTAACAAGCTAATGTTAGCTGGTTAGCTGTAGAAGATAACAGCAGCTCCTGTGGAAGTACAACCTCCCAGGAGCTGCTGGTCATCTTCTACACTGCCATAATTCAGTCTGTCTGGTCTTCGTCCTTCTCTGTGTGTGTGGTTTGAGCAGCTAAAATCTCTGCAGACCACACGCACCCTGCACATAAACTGTTTAGACTTTTATGTTCAGATTGGTGCTACAGAGCGCTGTCTTCTAAAACCAGGCTTTTTATGTGATGAACACTTGGCAGTCAAAGTCCCAGAACAACACCATGCATTCTTGGGCTGATCTCTCATTATATTCTATTGTAAAGTCGCTTGTGTATATATGTACATTTAAAATATTTTTTTATTTACATAAAAAAAAGAAAAATAAATCTTCAACATGAGCAAAGTGTACCGGAGTCAAATTGTGTGCACAAACATAGGAATAAAGCTGATTCTGATTCTGTTAATGACTGGACTGTATGCTTGGTTAGCTACCCAACAGTCTGCTGCTTACTGCACCTGATATTCTAGCCTCTTAACATTCCAGCTATTCTTTCAAAGGAGCATTACCTTAATCACAATGAAAAGCAGGGGGCTTTAGCTTCTGTGCCATGGCTTTTTTTCAAACAGTTGACTAAGGTTCTTGTAAACAAGAGAATTGAGTAGGAGTGACCGATAGGTTTCTGAAACAGATAAGAGAGGGGCTGTCAGAGACAAACTTCAAATGCCACAAACTCTAGAGCTTTTCTCTTAAGCATTATGATGGTCTGATATAATGTTTTGTTATTTCAAATTTATCTTTTTAAATCATGCTGTACCTTAAGCCCTAAGCTGGTTATAATAAATAAAGTAATTAATAAAGTATTTTTGAATTGAATTGAATTGAATTGAATATGAGAAGGCATAGACCTGTTCTAAAGGAAAAGTAACCTTAAATGTCTTCTGATATGATCTGGCACTTTATAGAAAATGAAACTAAGTTGACCTTCAAGTGGAGGCAGTACCCCCTAATATAATGGTATGGGAAACGTTCTTAAAATGTGTGTAACAGGTGTATTTTTTAGGTCTGGAAATGAAAAGGGAGCTTGAAATAATTACATTTGAACTGTTTCTCCATTATTCCTTCCATTCTTATCATTTTATTTATATCTTTCTTTCTTTTCTTCTGTGTCTGTCTTTTCTCATTTACTTGTGGCTTTGGTTTCTTCCTTTTATCATATTTTACTTCTTTGTGTCTATCTTTCCTTGGGTCTTTCCTTCTTTCGCCTTTGCATCCTCCCCATGCTTCTGTCCTTCATTTTGTCTTCTTTTTGCCTTCACTCCTTTCTACCTTAGGTACAATACAGACCAAACGTTTGGACACACGTTCTCATTCAAAGAGTTGTCTTTATTTTCATGACTATGAATATTGTAGCTTCACACTGAAGGCATCAAAACTATGAATTAACACATATGGAATTATACACGGAACAAAAAAGTGTGAAACAACTGAAAATATGTCTTATATTCTAGGTTCTTCAAAGTAGCCACCTTTTGCTTTGATTACTGCTCCGCACACTCTTGGCATTCTGTTGATGAGCTTCAAGAGGTACTCATCTGAAATGGTTTTCACTTCACAGGTGTGCCCTTTCAGGTTTAATAAGTGGGATTTCAAGCCTTTTAAATGGGGTTGGGACCATCAGTTGTGTTGTGCAGGAGGTGGATACAGTACACAGCTGATAGTCCTACTGAATAGACTGTTAGAATTTGTATTATGGCAAGAAAAAAGCAGCTAAGTAAAGAAAAACGAGTGGCCATCATTACTTTAAGAAATGAAGGTCAGTCAGACCGAACTATCGGGAAAACTTTGAAAGTGTCCCCAAGTGCAGTCGCAAAAACCATCAACGCTACAAAGAAACTGGCTCACATGAGGACCGCCCCAGGAAAGGAAGACCAAGAGTCACCTCTGCTGCGGACAATAAGTTCATCCGAGTCACCAGCCTCAGAAATTGCAGGTTAACAACAGCTCAGATTAGAGAACAGGTCAATGCCACACAGAGTTCTAGCAGCAGACACATCTCTAGAACAACTGTTAAGAGGAGACTGTGTGAATCAGGCCTTCATGGTAAAATAGCTGCTAGGAAACCACTGCTGAGGACAGGCAACAAGCAGAAGAGACTTGTTTGGGCTAAGGAACACAAGGAATGGACATTAGACAAATGGAAATCTGTGTTTTGGTCTGATGAGTCCAAGTTTGAGATCTTTGGTTCCAACCACCGTGTCTTTGTGCGGCACAGAAGAGGTGAACGGATGGACTCTGCATGCCTGGTTCCCACCGTGAAGCACGGAGGAGGAGGTGTGATGGTGTGGGGGTGCTTTGCTGGTGACACTTGGGGATTTATTCAAAATTGAAGGCATACTGAACCAGCATGGCTACCACAGCATCTTGCAGTGGCATGCTATTCCATCCGGTTTGCGTTTAGTTGGACCATCATTTATTTTTCAACAGGACAATGACCCCAAACACACCTCCAGGCTGTGTAAGGGCTATTTGACCAAGAAGGAAAGTGATGGGGTGCTGCGCCAGATGACCTGGCCTCCACAGTCACCGGACCTGAACCCAATCGAGATGGTTTGGGGTGAGCTGGACCGCAGAGTGAAGGCAAAAGGGCCAACAAGTGCTAAGCATCTCTGGGAACTCCTTCAAGACTGTTGGAAATCCATTTCAGGTGACGACCTCTTGAAGCTCATCAACAGAATGCCAAGAGTGTGCAGAGCAGTAATCAAAGCAAAAGGTGGCTACTTTGAAGAACCTAGAATATAAGACATATTTTCAGTTGTTTCACCCTTTTTTGTTCAGTATATAATTCCAAGTGTTCCATGTGTTAATTCATAGTTTTGATGTCTTCAGTGTAAAGCTACAATATTCATAGTCATGAAAATAAAGACACCTCTTTGAATGAGAAGGCGTGTCCAAACTTTTGGTCTGTACTCTATATCCTCCTTCATGTGATTTGTTTTCCGCCCTTTTTTCTTTCCTTCCTTCCTTGTATCCAACCTCCATTCTCTCCTGTGTCCCTCTTTCTTTCCATGCCCCTTTTATTTTTCTCACTGTCCTTCCATCTTTGCTTCTTTCCTCCCTTCTTCGTGTCCTCCTTCTTTTATTGTGTCTTTCAGTCCCCCTTTGTGTCCTCCTTCCTTACTTCTGTCCTTCCCTCTTTCCTAGTTTTTTAGGCTCCATGTTTAAAGCAAAACCACTGTAGAAACACTTTTATGTTTTGTATTTTTAAACAAGTCCAAAGAACTGAGAACTCTAGATACTAAGTCTTGGAAAGCAAGGCAAGTTTACAAAATGTGCAGGAACACTGACATATGCTCCCATTCTTAGTTGACTGAGGAGGAGACAAACCTAAAGATCGCCACGTAGTCCCATCTTTCAAATTTATTCATTAACTCCCAAATACTCCTCTTAACGAATGTAATTAGAATATGGTAATGAGAGAGGGCTGAACCAGCGAGTGTTATAATACACTTAGCAGCACCGAGGCAGAGAATAGGAGTTAAAGCAAAGAGAAATGGAGAGGCTGACTGACTGGGTGCCAATTTATGTCTCGTTGTAAACAAGTATTTATGCCAATGAGAGGTGGCACACACTTTCTTTCACTCCCTCCCTCTCTGTCTCATCTGTGGCTCTTCTTAGCATGCAAACCTGCTCAATCACAAAAACATCAACAATTGCAGAGCAGAGATGAGTCTCGGAGGGCAGCATGACTCACGGTGAGATGAGGCGGGGGTTAACGCAACCACTGGAGACTCCTTCACTGAGATACCTTCCCCTCGCCACCTTACCTCTCTCTGTCTTCTCCCACCGGCAAAAACTCACATTCTTCATTACAAATCTGAACATGTGTGTGGCACCCACCCTCCTCCAGCTAACTTTGCTGGAGTTTTTGAGGACTCCAAAAGGGTTCATCTATTACGCCCTAGCGCAGTAGGGGATCCGAGCATTGTGTTGACACCACACACTTGTTGGCGTCTTTGATGTAACCCCCACCACCCACCAACCCCACTTCCTTTCTTCTGGGGGAGGGGGGGGTGCAGGTGGAAGAAGAGGACAGGTATGGGCACGCGAGAAAAAGAAGTCTTTAGAAAAATGCGATTGATGTTTAACTCTGATGGATTGAGGCCAGTGCTTTCTTGCTCTCAAGTCTCCACTGAAAGAGTTTGCGTTACTTTCCGAGCACTTTGAGGGTGTATCTTTGTGCTGCCACCTTCACTGTGTGGACCTTTATAAATTGTCAGATGAGAGGGGTGAAAAATGGGGAGGAAAGAGAAAGTAAAGAGGTCAACTCAAAAGGATAATGCAGAAAAGATGGATTTTTTCAATGAAAAGCAATCACCCATCTGAACAGCAGCCTTTATATATGTAGACTCAGACACCAAGACGGTCTTGGCCTGTGCACATTTTAGTGCGAGTAAACTTTGTTAAATGAGCTAGTTCATTTACCTCACAATCTGGATAGGGGAATAAAATAGGCAGATGAAAACAAAAGATTCAGAACCCCCTCAAATAATTTGGTTTTTAACACCTGAACCGCCATGATAGAGCTTTAAGTGAGCGCCTTACTGGTTTCAAAACTGGGCTGTGTGCACAAGTCCAACTGGACTTGTGCTTTTTGAGGTTTGAGGTTTCCACAGTACTGTCCACTGGCTTAGCTGATGGGTAAAACAGTTGTTTGGGCCAGATGGTCACTCTGAGACCAGCTGCTGTTGGTTCTGGCCCAGGTCACTGCATGTCTTGGTGGTTGCTTTCTTTGGATTCAGAAATGGATTGGACATGAAGGCAAATGCTTTTTAGGAAGCTGCCAAAATAACACTGGACACAAGTCCAAGGTGGATGAAGAAAACGTAGAATCTTGCACAGCTGTGCACAAAAAGTGCACCACTGGTAGCATAGCAACAAAAACATTTAGCACAACTGATTCTTAAAAAGGAAAGCCGTCCTCTCTGATCTGGTCTGCCTGGGCATCTTGGTGGGTTCGATTGCTCCTTTTGAATAAACTCAGACTAAAGCTCCTCGGCTGCCCATCCTCCTTAGAGAGGAGGCGTCAGGTGGGCTAGTCAGCAAATAAAAGGCAGGCTTGAGGTTACGCAAGAGTTACATCACTTTAGACAAGCAATTGGATCACTTAATGGATAACTATCACTTTTCAAAAACACTTTTTTAGACCATAGACAGATTTAGACCATAATTGTCAATCATCTGCTAAGTAACCAAAATACTATCTTTAAATTAAAAAAATAATTAGCAAGGGAACAATGCCAACAAAAACCTTTATTACAACAGAATCTCAAGGTTGATCAGTCCTCAATGACCCAGCTGGAGGAGACTCCTTGTTGGGTTTGCCGATTCTTTCTGACTGAACCCAGATTCATGAAAAAGAAAATGTCAGGACGACTGATCAGCCAATCAGGGGCAGTCTTGGGGTAACACGAGGGTATGGAAGTAACCTTACCCAATTAAAAAAATGTATTGTTATTTTTTACTGTCTGTAGAGAGAGATAAAAAATGTAAACAGTGTATTCTGTAATTAAAATACCTTCTTATTTGTTTTCACATTCAGGGATTCAAACATGTCATTTCTCTAGTGAATATGTACAAGTTCGCTGTTTGATGATTTACATCATTGTCAGTAGCTACAAGTAATTATTCAATATTTGAGCTTCTGAATGTATAAATTAGCCAAATAAGATTATTTATACATGAGAAACTTAAAAAAGAAATTCATATTTTGTAGATACTGGGCTGGTACTTGCAATAGAACAGCAAGGGTATTTCAAAGGGACCCTTGAGTTAATAAATCTGGTGTGTTCATGTGCCCTACAGTGTACATGAACACATCCTGGTCACATCTGTGCTTGTCATGTACTACACCTGTGTGTCTAAGCCTGTGTGACAAAGATGAATGTGATCCTTGTCTCTTTCTTAACTAGGTGACAGAGGCTCATCACCGCTGAAGGTCAGACTGTAACCTATGCTGATAGGCCAGTATTTAACATGTCTCTCTGTGAGCAATCTATGTGTTTGACTAACTGACAGACCAAAAGGAGCCTGGGCAAGTGGTGATTTTATTCATTTTATCCATCTTGCAATGGGCGACTTTATGCATTAGCAACCCATTTGTATTTGTGTGTAGAAGTCTCTTACGGCCATGTTGGAGTGCATGTATGTTGCTTAGAGAGTGATGAGGTGTTTATATGATAAACACAAGGCGAGCTCGAGAGGAATTCTGATCAGGGGCTTTGCAACAGTTGTTATGGAAACAGCATTAAGCAGTTGTATTAAGCAGCAGAGGTAATATAAGGGCTCTTGAAAGTCACACACAGTAGGGAGCAGGGCAGTTTGGCAGTATACTACAAACCACCCTTTATTTCTTGTTTACAATGGTCTTAAAAACATTTTATTGTACGGCTTAAACAGAGCCAAATGATCCCATCATTATTCATTGCTCTTTCTGTTGAGGGCTACGTGGTATAATTAGTATGGTAAAGAAAGACGGTACAAAACTCATTATTAGTCTGGTTTACAATAGTACGTCTTGTCTTTTAGTGTTTGGACAGTTTGTAACTCAGTAGTTCAAGCTCTATTTGTAAAAGTGTTGCTACCGTGTTTGAATGCATAACATGCAGAGAAATACATTGTTTATTTCTAATAGTAGACAGACTTGTCACTGAGAACAATGAATAGGAAACTCTACTGGTTTTCTGACTTGCAACAGGAAAAAGACTTAGTCATAGCAGAGTTGTACCACAGATTCTCCATGGGATTTAAGTCTGGACTTTGACTGGGCCATTTTAACACATGAATATGCTTTGATCTTTGGTATGCCATTGTAGCTCTGTCTTTTGCTTTTGCTCAAGTCACCAATCGTTCCATCAACTCTGACTTGCTTCCTTGTCCTTGCTGAAGAAAAGCATCCCCACAGTATGATGCTATCATCATGTTTCATGGTGGAAATGATGTGTTTAGGGTTTTTTAGCTACTGTGTTTTGCAGGTAAGCCAAAAAAATTAAATTTTGGTCTCAGCTGACTAGAGCATCCTTCTGTCACATGTTTTCCTTGACCCTTACATGGCTTGTTGCAAATTTTAAACAGGAATTTTTATGGCTTTTTTTCAATAATGGCTTTCTTCTAGCCGCTCCATAGAGACCAGATTTTGTAGGGAGTATAAGTAATAGTTTTTTGTTCTTCATGATGCTGTGAATTCAGTGATGTTCTCCAACAAACCTCTGAGGCCTGCAAAGATTTGGTGGGACACCACATGCTAACAGGGTGACTTCTGAAAGTTATTGGTCAAAATTGATTTTATTTAGGATTATCAGAAAAAAGTGGCTGTATATAAATGCACCTTTCAGACTTTTATTCATTTTTTTAAACCATGTATCTTTTTCCTTCCACTTCACAATTATGCAGTTCTTTGTGTCAGTCTATCATATAAAGAAACTAGACTAAAATCTGTCTAAATGTGTAATTGAATCAGAAGAAATACCAGAGGGCAACCCACAAAATAACAATAACAGAGTGATGGTGGACACTGTCAACGTGAAACACCAGCAGGGATGTTCTGGAAGGAGACATAGGAGCTATAAGAGCAAATTACAGCACCACCGGACTTCACTTGTTCTAAATGCTAATGTAGCTCCTCACCCCCCCACACACACACATGCAAGCATGCGAGACTTGCCATGCACAAGAAGAGAGGCAGGTATGGATTGTGTAGTTAGAAAGGACACTTCAGTTTGTTACCTCCTGTTCTGCCAAAATAAACCGTTCAATGGCAAATGATTTCTGTTGTGAGCCAGCGGCGGCTTTCATTTGAGGCACTTCGAATGGATGTGACAGTTCCAGTTTGAAGACAGCTCTGTTTTCCCCAGATCTCTGTCGGGGTGATGCTCATCATTAGACTTCAAACGCACACACAGCTCCCTCTCAGACGCACACATCTATCTATCTATATATATATATATATCTATATACATATAGATATATATATATATATATATATCTATATACATATAGATATATATCTATATCTATATATATATGCGCCAGTGGCCAGACCCTGGTAAGTGAATTTCCCTTTGAGAAGCTCTTGGATGGGTCTGTCGTTTGTGTAGGTGAACCCGCCCTTCCCATAAAGTGCCCCCCCTCTAGTGAAATCCTCCCCAAGGCGCTGTAAATGTGTTTGTATGTACACACGCGCGTCTGTGTGACTGCTTTTTTGTGCATGCCACCAGCTTCTCGGAGGGAGATGGTCTCAGTGAAGCGTGAGTGGGAGGCTGATTTCCCCAACTGCAGTGCTCGCTCCAATCTAACTTCCCACTCATGCTCCCTGCTTTGTTAGATATTTCTTAAGTAACTCTCTTTCACGCTCTCACATGCATGCCTGCAGAGAGGAATAGGTGTGTGTGTGTGGGGGGGGGGGGGGTATTGTTGCACACAGACATGCAGAACGTCTGGGTTTCTCGAGCAGAAGAGGATGCCTTTCCCTGCCCATGTGCCAGTTTGCAGCTAACACACACACCTTCACATACAGTATTCCTGTAGGGTCAGCGTGTCACCAGGCATGCTCACAGTGCTCCATCACTTCCTTCCACTGGGACAATGACTGTGACTTCCTGAGGATCGACCTTCACCAACTCACTTCTGTCACTCTTCACATGGGCATGTGTGTGTGCTACCAGGGGGAGTCAGCAGCGGCAGTGTGTGCTTGTGCGTGTGTGTGTGTGGGTGTGTTTCAGAGTGTGTGTCAGGCTGCCGTTTTCAGCTGACTCCTCTGTTTCTGTTTTTTTAATGACTCTTATGGGGCAGGCCTTTAATTGTAAGTCTCGCTCTCTCTCCCTCTCTCTCTCTGTCTTAATCCTCCCATCCTTCTGTCCAACCACCACCCCCCCACACCTTCCAGCTCCTCATCTTATCCCCACATTTCCCCTCTGCTCCCGCCTCCCGCTGGCTGACAGTCACTAGGGGAGCCCGAGTGCCTGGCCAGAGCCGTGGAGGCTGTATAGGATATTGACTTGCTGCGGAGTGGTTTGGGAGGAGGAGAGGTGGCTGCCTGTCACAGCTAATGAATAGATGCATAAATGAATGAGGCACTTCTTTTGTGCTTGTGTGTGTGTGTGTGTGTGTGTGTGTGTGTGTGTGTGTGTGTGTGTGTGTGTGTGTGTGTGTGTGTGTGTGTGTGTGTGTGTGTGTGTGTGTGTGTGTGTGTGTGTGTGTGTGCGTGTATGTGTGTGTCAATGCATCAAGCTGTGGCTACAGTAACTTGTAAAAGTATTCTCACCACTGAACTTTTTCACATGTTGTAACAATACAAACAAGAAGCCTTGATATGTTTCACGGGGATGTTACACAAAGTAACACATAATTGTGAATTTTAGAAGAAGGATAAGCGATTTAAACCATTCCATTGCATGACTGCCTTGGTTTTAGCTCCATCCATCTTCTCCTCAACTCTGACCAGCTTCCCTGTCCCTGCTGCACCTTCCCACATAGTTAACCTTGAGACTGTGTGTACAAGGTGTTGAACAGCGTCGGTTTTTTGTCCCGCAGCAGTGTTTTTCCAAGCAGGTTAAAAAAGTTTAATTTGGGTCTTTTCTGTTTAAAGTAGCCCCTTCCACATGTTTGCTGTTCCAAGGAGGAACATGAAGGACATGGTTTGTGACAAACTGTATAAAGGACGTCTTATGGTGTTCTTTCAAAAACAGCTTTCCTTTAGCCTGTTTTCCATAAAAATCTGATGTGTGGAGTGCATGACTAATGCAGTAGTTTTCCTGCCAACGGGTTCTCTGACTTGAGCTGTGTATCTCTGCAGCTCCTCCAGAGTTACTCTTGGCCTCTTGACTGCTTCCCATATTAATACCGCTCTTGCCCGCCCTGTCAGTTTAGGTGAGCGACCATGTCTTGGTAGTTTTACTTCCATACTCCATTTTCGGATGATGGAATAAACATCTCTTTGAAATTTTCAAAGGTTAGGATGTTTTTTATAACCTAAATCAGCTTCAAACTTTGCCACAACTGTGAAGCAACTGTGGCTCAAGTAGCAGAAGTTCTTCCTGTAACCAGTGGGTTGCCGTCTCAGTTCGCTGTGTCCTTGGGCAAGACACTTCACCTGACTTGCCTGCTGATGGTGGTCAGAGGGCCCAGTGGTGCTGGTTTCATGACAGCCTCGCTTCTGCCAGTTTGCCACTGACAGAAAAAGTGTTTATGAATGGGTGGATGACTGATTGTAGTGTAAAGTACTTTGGGGTCTCTGGGGTCTTAATAAAAGTGATACAAGTCCAGGCCATTTGGTCTTGATGATGAAGTTTGTTCACAACTATTCTCTAACAAACCTCTGAGGCCTTACACATAGTAAGACTCTATTTATTTATTAGATGTTTTCTAAAGGCAGTTGGTTTCACTAGATTTTTCTAGGGGTCTCAGATTAAAAGGGGCAATATAAATGCATGCTACACTTTTTTCATTTTTCTTCCAGGTTACAATTATCCACCACTTTGTGTTGTTCCATCACATAAAACCCCAATAAAATACACTGAAATTTGTGGTTATCACCAAACAAATGTGACAAAGTTAAAGGGTTTAAGGGGTATGTATACTCTGTATTCATATGCAGCTTGTTTGTGTAGTCTTCTGGGTCTTTTATGTGTCTTGCACAGACACACATTCTCAAGCTTCATTTTGATAATTATCAAGGGTGCAATAACAACCTCTCCCATACCCACACATGCCTATATGAATACTCCTGTAAATTCAGAATGAGACAGTGGGGGGTTTGCAGGTGGGGATCAAATTGATGATACAAAAAACTCCAATCCAGTTAAGTGCCAGCACCCTCCAGCTGCTCTGTATTTCTCCCCATCTTCCACCCCCCTCCACATTTCGAATCTTTTGTCATATCGGTGTCGAGTCGGAGAGCTCTCAAGCCAAACTGGGACACACACACACACACCCCAAGACACACAGAGGATAAGAAAGAGAAAGAAAGTCTGGAGAGGAGACTGTTGATCTGAGGGGGCAGATGAAGGAGTGCTGGAGTGTTGATGTCATCCTCACTATTTATTTGTGCCAGATTTCAAAAGCTGATTGCCTTAAGAGGATAATTTACATTTCATAGTCTTTCACAACAAGTGGATGAGATGGGAGTTGATGATAGATAGATAGTGATGTTTGAAGGAGGAAACCAGAGGTGAGAAAGTTCACCAAGCAAAGAGAAAAAGGCAGAGTTGCACGAGTAACTAAAAAGCGTGAGGTACAAACAACGGTTTCCTTTGGATGCATTTCTTTATGTCTTCGTCTGTGTGTGTGTGTGTGTGTGTGTGTGTGTGTGTGTGTGTGTGTGTGTGTGTGTGTGTGTGTGTGTGTGTGCGTGTGTGTGTTTGTGTGTGTGTTTGGATGTTTTGTTTTTCCCCGTTCTTGGTAAAATGCACCTGTGTGATTCAAGCTTTCCTTTTTTGTGTTGGATTCATTTGAGCAAGAACAGAAGAATTGTGAAGAGGAGAGATGAGGAGATGGGAAGAGAGCCGGAGGAATTAAGAGCAAACTTAGGAAGAGGCTTTATCTGAATGGCAAAGTGCAGAACTGCAAAGTGCAAGAAAACTTTTCCTATCAGCACACTCTGTCAGCTAGTGTATAGGCCTCTACCCCCTGTGTATGTGAATGTATGTGTGTGTGTGTTTACATAGTGCGAGTGTGTGTATTTAGAAGATAGCTTTTCCTCCCCAGTGGAGGAACCAAAGTGTGATTGGTTGTTGGCCCTGAGGGTCTGTCCTCTGTATCTGCCTCCTCACTGGCTGCTCTGTGACCAATCAGGTGGCCGAACCTCACCTTGGCAATCAGATAGTGACACTCTCTCTGTGGGCATCAGCAGGTCATCTGGAAATACTTGTTATGTGTTATCTCCCTGTGACACACACACGCACACACACACACACACACACACACACACACACACTCACACACACAAACACACACAAACACACACACACACATACACATACACATACACATACACATACACACTGTCAGTGTTGTACACACACAGCAATATGACCTCTGTCTTTCTCTACCTGTCTAGGAGATTGCTGCGTATCTCATCACTTTTGAGAAACACGATGAGTGGCTGACGACATCGCCAAAAACCAGGTGAGCAGAGAACAGACAACAATTTATGCACACGTGCAGTGGCCTTTCTTTAACCCTGTATTTTTTTCTACATAATCAGCAGAGTTGCATTAAAAAAACAGAATGTATATTATAACCAAGAGATGTTTCACAGCGGTTTACAGACAACAGCTTTTAACCACCTAGTATACTTTCTATTTTGAAGCCAAACCATGTTAAATACACACTAAATATACACAAGGGAAAGACTAGCAACAATGTTTTGATTTTAATTCTCTAAAGAAAAATGTTTTCAGGTATTTGCAGGAAGGCTGAAGTTCCGGTTTTAAATTCCCTTCAACAGAGCTGTTTAGTTAAGCGCCCTGGAACATGGGGACAATTATCCAACATTATGTACGTATCAAAAATTATATACTGTTCATCAATAATTATTTCTATTTTTCTTACTAGTCTCAGATCAATCTATAATCAATCGGCTGGGTAATTTCTCTTTGACAGGAAGTCATCCCATTGCTATTTTAGGGAGTAACAAAGTAAGACACAGCAAGTAAGGTGCAGCAGCCAATAAAGTCTCTCCCCTGTGAAAGTCATTGATAGGGCAAATTGATACTTTGTTGGAAAACTGCAACAAATTGTACCTCAATGGAAATAAATAGAAAAACAATAGCTGGTTGAAATCAGACAAAGACTCCTACACTAATTATTCAAAACTGCCATGATCGGGACACTGATCCGACACTTGGGATTAAATCTCTGTTATAAACAAATTATATTCTGTCATTCATGTACAGAGAAAGTGAATCCAATTTTGTTATGTTTCAGGAGCAAATGTGTGTAAGCCACTGGGATTTGATAGTGAAATTAAAGTGAAATCAAAGAACAGGATGACAGTGAGGTGTGAGCTATATTAAATATAAAAGGTTTATCAAAGATATCTCATTATGGGTTTGACAACATTACTCTGGATATGTTTTTGTCCATTTAAAAATAAAATCTCTTTGTCCACATGATAGGCAGAATATCCAGCAAAACCTTCCAAGCTGCGGGAAATAGACTTTTACCCCATTTCAGAAAACATACGAAGATCCAACTGAGAATGGAAAAAGATTCTCAGTTGTAACTCTTGGATCGGAGGTTTCATAGTGTCAAACTGAGACAAGCGTAGAAAAAAATGTAAAAATGGCTTCATGTTGTTCGCATTTCTAGCAAAGGACATAATACTGGTATGAGAAGTTGCCTGCCATCTCATCATTATTCCATCTCCATCTGCAAGTATAAACAGATAAATGTGAAAACGGAGATTTTTAAAATCCCCACTTGAGGAAAGTAAACAAAAAATCTCAGCTTGGCTGACCAATAAAGATTTCAAAGTGATTACAATGTGCAAAGCCATGAGAAAAGGTAGTTTTTGTAAAGTCTCTATGTTAGTATAACAGTGTCTATGCTCTGCACGTCTGTAATGCCTTGAACAACTCTTATTTTTCTCAATATTGAAATGGTCTCGAAACCATCTTTAAAATTTCTGGTCTCCACCAACCTACAGTTAGACCATATAAACTGAAGAAGTTTCTTGGTATGAGTCTACGTCATGCTTGGACATGAATGAATTCTGCATTACAGTTTTTCATTTAGAACTAAAATCTCAGGACATCTTCTGAGCTACATGTATGTCACAGCAAAAAGCAAGATATTGTAAATGTTAAACATTAAGCTGATATTTGAGAATGACCCAGTCAAAGTCCTGACCTTTATCTAAAATAAAATGTTGTTGTAAGAGTTTATTTGGAGAAACTGAAAGTCTTATGCAGAGCAGGAGATGCTCCATGAAGAGAAATCAGTAAAACTTATTCTATGTTGGTGAACCAATCTTAAGGTTTCTGCGAATTCAAATAAAATCTGAAATATAATCTCTGTGGCAGAGTCATATCCTATTTATTAGCTGTATTTAAAGTTGTATTATAATGAAAGAGGCATCCCTCCCACAATCAGTGGCTGAGAATTTCAATCCAAATTCCTGCAGTAGGTGGAGGTGTACTTTATACAAAAATCTGACTGCTTTGTACCCCACAGCAGAAATCCCCAAAATAAATAGAAGGTTCCAGGAACACATCTTTCAAGAAGAACGGATTCAGCTTTTCAGCTTAAGGTATCACCTTAAGATTATTTGGAAACCCAGACTCCTTAGATAAAAAAAACCACAATATGCATGGCTTGCAGTACAGTTTTGCAAACTGTGGACACAAAAAATACAGTGGTTTTATAAAAATAAAAAAAAACAGCAGTTCATGCAAATTATGCATGTATGGTTTACCAGGGGCCCAGCTGACAAAGCAATGACAGATGAACAACAACAGTTATTTGGAGTTGATTTGGCTGTGAAGGACCCAAACACAAGCAGGAGGTAGGCAAGATCATGTTTAAATGGTGACTTAATAGAATAAAAGACAACTTTTCAAACAAAGGTAACAGCAAGCACAAATATCATAATAATTAGCCAAGTACAGTATCCCCTTCATTTTTATCCACTTTTAGCTGTGAAGAACAAATGTGTTTTTTGTATAAATATATATATATATATATATATATATATATATATATATATATATATATATATACAAAGCATAATAGACAATTATTAAGGATTTACAAACTTTCAAGCCTCATGGTGCAAACTCCATATTACTCATTCAGTCAATGACTCATTGTAGTTTAATCTCAGTGAGTAAGAGCCTGTGTTTGATTAAAACATTAGTAATGTACGTCAACTGTCTCCTGCCTCCATCCCGCTAACGGCCCACTCCACATGTAGAGAACACTCCAGGACATGAACGGACTGTAAAGCTCCTAGTCAGCTGGAAATGGAGTATTAATGAATGTAAATGTATTAGTATAAGTGATGTATAATTCAGGCATAGGCGGGTGAGAGGGGGGTTTGAAAGGGAGGAGCAGCATGTGTATAAAAGATGGGATGTGAACAGGGATTCACGTGCCAGGACTGAATATTCATTGATCTGAGGAACCATAAGTGCCGCTTTTCCTAGAATGGAGAGCCAAGAAGAAAAACTGCAAGAAAGTCGAGACAGAATAAAAGACACGGGGAAAAGGGCAAGTTGAATTATTGATGAATTACCTTATTGACATTTACTTTAGTTAATACAGATGTACTGTAGGTATATACTGTGAAAAGAAAAGAATGAAGAACAGAAGAACGAAAGAAAGCATAGAAGAAAAAAGTGAAGTGAAGCAAGTGAATTGGTTACCTTGTGCCCCCATTTCTGATTACTGACACTGTTGAAAGACTGAGGTGATATCTGTGCACTCTTATTGTGTCAGCCTAAGGACTTCTGTCAGGAGCAGCCGGAGGCCACCGGCACAGTTTATGTTGTGGATGGATTTCTCATTGATTGGTTGTACTGCCGAACAGCCTCAGCCTCCAAACAGCAGCAGCAGCAGCAGCAGTCATATTGGTGTTATTGAGCAGCAGTTAGATATAATCCCATTTACACATGACACGAGGCACGATTAGAACAGATTACACCTAATCCCATCAGAAAGCAGCTCAGCTCATGGAGCCACTGCCGTTAACATGAGTGCATTTTTTTTGCAGGGCTTATGAGAGGGCAATGTGAAGATCACAATCAATGACCTTTATTTCTCCCATCACTGAACTGTTTCATCTGTTTAAAGTTGTGAGAGTTACCTTCTTCTTTTTATGTGCTCCTCCTTCTCTCCTCCCTTACCGGACTCACTCACACACCCACTCTGCCTCTTCATCTTGGTGTCGTTTTTTTTCCTCCCCACCATCTCTTCCCCCTTTCCTTCCCTGTTTTTGCTCTGCTACACCGTGGAACGGCTGAAAAGCTTTTTATATCCCACACATCACAGCCTAGTTACAATCAATAGCATTTATGTCTGCCTGAATCACAAGGTTCGCGAGGTGCACGCATGGGCAACCGTCCCTGTGCGCGCTCCCACGTCCACATATGAAATGTGCACGCGTCTGCCGCCCACACACAAACACGCGTTTGATCTCATCCATCTTCTCCGTAACATAATTAGAATCAGCAGCTCTCAGATGACTCATGCTGCTCGAGACAGAGACTATACTTGGCTTTGATCGGAGGGTGGGGGTCTCCACTCCACTAAGAAACTGGCAGGCTTGCCCCCAAAACAGAACAGATTTAAGGTGTCAGAGAAAATCAGCTCACAGTAAATTCAATTTCGCTACACACGGCCTTCTGAGTATGCCGCTACCATCTCAGTCCATATAGATGTGTAGACATGAAATTCAGAGAGGAGAGGAGAAAGGAACGGCTGGGGTAGCACCAGGAGGAAAAGATGAGATGAGAAGAACCAGAGATGAGAACTGGGGGACCGTAGGAATAAAAAATAAAATTAAATGAGGAGATGCGATAAGAAGGACGAGAACTAGAGGCTGACTGAGAAGCGAAGCACAGAGAGGGGATGGAAGAAATATGCATCTTCTCATGTGGCTGCCTTTGAGCAAGCATTTCTTGAAAAACATATACAACTTTTTTGTCATGATAAATCCATTAAATTCACTGTAACTTAATGGTTTTTTGTGTGATTGACCAATAGAGTGTAGGACATAATTGTGAAGTCGATGGAAAATGATGGATGGATGGATGGATGGATGGATGGATGGATGGATGGATGGATGGATGGATGGATGGATGGATGGATGGATGGATGGATAGATGGATGAAAAATAAATCATTTTTACAAATAGAATATAGAAAGGCTAATTACAAAGGCATACAACACTTAGATTATTTTATGTGTAAAAGATTTGGAAAACTATGTATTATTTTTCCTTGTGCTGGTCTATTTCATAAAACCCCAGTAAAGTACATTAAAGGTTGTGGTTGTAACAAATGTGAAAGGGTTTATGGGGTATAAATGCTTTTGCAAGGCTCTGTATGTTCGTTTATTGATTGTTAACTAGTCTGTTTTCTCCTCCTGGTGTCACAAGATAAGCCAGAGAAGCACTTTTTCTCTGCACACACTCAGACAAACACACACACCTCTGCCTAATGTTTTAAAAAGTAATGATTGATTGCTGAGCAGCAGGTTTGACATTGAGCCCAAAGAAAACACAGCAGCAGGCCCTGCTATGTCTGATATCACTATTATACCTCTGTCTTTGTTCATGTATGACTCCTGGTGTGTGTCTTTGAGATTGTGTGTATTAATCCCACCAGGTGTATATAGAAAGGGAGCTTAGAGTCCAATGTTCTTGCTGTGCCAGTAAATCACCCTACTAAAATATTAACATGTTGGAGCACAGGGCTATTTATGTGAGGGTGGAGGTTGGGGACGTGAAACTCGCCAAGAGTAGCACTGACGTCACTGTGCAAAATGCTGTACGAGATGAAGAATACAGAAAACTGATGTTAATTTCTGTTTCTGTAATTTCTGTATCCTGTATCCTTCTGCAGGCCTCAGAATGGCTCTATGATCCTCTACAACCGTAAAAAGGTGAAGTACAGGAAAGATGGCTACTGCTGGAAGAAGAGGAAAGATGGGAAGACCACCCGAGAGGATCATATGAAGCTTAAAGTCCAGGGGGTAGAGGTAAGAGGCTGTAATGGAAAAACAAGTTTATGACGTGTTTGCTGCCAACCTTGTCTCTAACTTACTCTTCTCGATTCGGAAGGGACACGTACATGCAACACAAACGAACACACAAAATCGTCTGCTGCTTAGTCTATAGACCAGTTTGTGGCCTAAAAGTGAACGGTGCCCCTCTTTCTTCTCCCCTCAACCCAACTCCTCCCAGCTCCGGTCCCTGTCTCCCTTCCTCTCTCTTTCTGAAGGATAAGAGTGTGTTTGGCCTCAGGCCAGGAATGATGTCAATGCCTCCTTCAGCAGAACAGAGAGGGGTATCGATCCAGTCTCGAGGCAGCGTCTCTGCATGTGTGTGTGTGTGTGTGTCTGAGTCACATCAGCGAGCACAGAAATTGATTATTCAGCAGGAATGGACCAGGAGGTGAGAGGAGTGAGCATGCATGTGTCAGAAACAGAAAGAATGAGGTGGAGAGGAGAGCAAAGGGGAAACTGTGATAAGGCACACGGATGTTTACAGGGGACTCTGGGTTTTGCTTCGAAAGTGAGCAGAAAACAGCTTGAAAGAGACATATATCGAGAAAAGCTAAGATCAAATATGTCGCAATTATTTACGTTCAGACACACCTTTTTTTGCATTTCTGTGCACATGAACCTCCACAAACAAACAAGCACACAGAGAAAAGAGTTTCCCTCTCTGGTAGTTGGTCAGTAATTGTTTGTGTCACTCCTTCCCAGGACCCCTCAAGCGAGCAAGTAAGCAGCGTGTAGAGCAGGGAATAGGAATGAGCGAACGAGCAGAGCGGCGAGATGAGCAGAGGGAAAGAATAAGACGGATGGGGAGAGGCAGGAAGCATTAGAGAAAAACATAACCCTGGATGGAGAGGCTCCTCATATCGAATGGAAATATATGGAAATGCACTTTGCCTTTGGCAAAACACACTTTAGATAGAGAGTGGGCTACTTCTGAGAAGGGAAAAATGGCAACAAAACATAAGTGTGTACAAGCCTGAATGAGAAAGAATACAAAACAAGCTTGAAGTGTAAATTACATACTGCCTGATTGAAAGTATTTACATTTGCAGCAATTTTCTTCAGTAAGAGCAGCTTCATACATTGGCATGTACTGTTGGGTGCGGGTGTCTTGATTTTTGCTCACGATGTGGCTGTAATGACTTTGATGGGAAGCTTTTCTGCTTTCACTTCATCCTTCATATGTTAAACATTATAACACTCTTTTCACCAAGGCCAGGTTTTGAACATTAATAAATCTTTTAGAGCTGACAAAAGATATTTTCTCATTTTGCACAAAATGGCAAAAATTCAGAAGAAACACATTTTTATATAATGTTTCATTTAGGTCATCATCCTGTCCTTGAATTCTCTGATCAATTCAGAGTTTGTAATGTTTTTATGAAGATATAGAATCAACATGCTAGATTTAACATTTGTCCAGGAACCATTTTTTTCAGCTCACAAAGTATTGAAATAGTTCACACTCAACTCAATATTTTATATCATGTTAAATATTACAGGTAACGCTCTGCAAAGCTGTAAGTCCATTACTATTTCAGATCTCAGTAGCTTAGAAAATGAGAATGACAAGATGATTATTTTTCTAATTAAATTCAAGAAGTGTACCTCGTATATTAAATAGATGAATTAATTTCAAGATATTTTATGATTATGGCTTATCCAAACCAAAAATTGTACTTTTTTAGAAAGTTCGAATATTGCATGAAACTGATGTTTAAAATGTGTAAAAATTGTTTTACACATATTTACAAAAATGCCTGCCTACTGGAAAATATGTTAATGTACTTTATTCAATATCTGGTCGGGCTTCCATTTGCATGAATTACTGCATCAGTGCAGCGTGCCATATAGGCGATCATCCTGCGGCTCTGCTGAGGCGTTTAGGAAGCCCGGGTTGCTCTAATAGCGGTCTTCAGCCCATCTGCATCGTTGGCTCTGGTGTCTTTCATTTTCATCCTCACAATGCTCCATAGATTTTCTGTGGGGTGTAGATCAGACCGGTTTGCTGATTATGACACCATGGTCATCAAAGCAAGTATTGGTACTTTTGGCAGTGTAGGCAGGTGCCAAGAAAATGAAATCAGCATCTCCAAAGAGCCTGTCAGCAGAGGGAAGCATGAAGTGCTCCATTCCATTAACATGCTTGCAGTTTTTAGCAATGATCTTTTGTGGCCTACCATCCTTGTCAATGGCTGTCTGCTAGACAATTGTCAAGTCAGCAGTCTTCCCCCTGATTGTGTAACATGATTACATCACAACATATCTGCATTAAAAATAAATTTTTTTTATTGTTCTCATGTAATATTCAAACTTTCTGAGAAACCGAATTCATTAACTGGAACCCCCTATAGTCAAAATTAAATGGAATATATGTTTGAAATAAAACAATCTTTGGATAATGAATCAATATAATGTATGATTTCTTCTTTTTAAACTGAATTATTGACTTATATAAATTTTCAGTGATGTTGTGATTTATCAAGTTGCACCTGTATTTGGTCATGTTTATGCTCAATTTTGACCTCATATAAGCATTCTTTATTTGCTCTTTGCTTCCTTGCAACCTCCTCATAGTCCCATTTTACTGTTACTAACAACTTGTAAACCAAAAAAAGTTTTCATTCCTTCTAAATGTCCTGTTTTGCAAAGGCTGTGAGTTTCGTTGTTTCTTGTGCTGTTATTGTCCACGTCAGATTGATGGTATTTTAGAAAGACATTAAGGAAAAAACACATACAGCATGTTTGCAATTTACTTTCAGCACCACAATCAATACAACCTAAGTGGGTATAACCTAAGTTCTCCACTCCTGTTCTCTCCTTCCCTGTCCTCTCCTTCTCCACTTCCTTTTTGCAATTTTTCTTTGTCCGGCTTCCTCCCTTTTTTCGCGTCTTGTTCACCATCGCGATGTCCTCTCCTCTGCTGTCCTCTCCTATCCTCTCTCCAGTGTCTGTATGGCTGCTACGTCCACTCCTCCATCATCCCCACCTTCCATCGTAGATGCTATTGGCTGCTGCAGGTAAGCTCTCCACCCTATTTCCCACTATGCCGCTCTCTCACACATACAATCCCGGTCAGATTTGTACATAGGCTCATTATGACTGTGAATGCTACATTTATTTTGGGCATTAAATGACACCTTTGAACTGTTCTTTTTTCAGGACGGAATGTTGATACAACAGATCTTCAGAGGAAACCTAAATACAGGAATTGAATGAAAAAAAACTGAATCGTGGATTCTCACAAAATTATACATAAACACTCAAATGTATACATACATAAGCACTAATGTTTGACTAAATTGCCCTAAGCAAGTTGCATCTCAACACACTTTTTGTAGCCATCAACATGTTTCTGGCATAATATTTGGTACAGTAGATATAGTACTTGACAACTTCTTAGTAGAATTGGTAGAGCTCATTGTAGCTGGCTGATTTCCAGGCATGAATCCATGAGTCCATTAATATTAAACTCTTAAGCCCCAAAGATTTTTTTGTGAAGTATGTGCTTGAAAAAACAGATCAAATTCAGCTTTTCTTTTCATAAATTACAAACTCTATTTAAATAATCATTATGTTAATATTTATGTTTTTCAAATGTTAGTAATAATTCTGGTCCTCCTTTGCTGCTGGTTGAGTAAATCCTGAGTGGATTGTAACTTTTATTTTTAACCTATATTTTTGAAATCTGTGAGATCTCTGCTTTCAGCAGACATTCTGGTCATGTGTGTAGAAGCTGTGTGGTGAACAACTGAGACCGAGATTCATTTTGTGGAGTTTGTATACTTTCTGATTCAACTGCTTGTAGTTTTAACTATGTTTGGTGTTTGTAGAAATTGTTTAAATCAGCTTTTATCCACGATTCTAACATATCTGTGGATACCACATATGCTTATGTTTAACTATGGGAACTTTCAGTAATAATAGTGGGAAAAAAAAAGTTTAATTCTTCCCCCAGTACTGGGGGTCAAGTATCGCTGAGCTCAGGTCTTTCCAATTGATTCATCTAATCTAATAGCAGTTGTGGTGTTTTTCGGATCATTTTCCGGTTTTTAAACCCTAAAACATTGTCGCTGCAGAGTAAGGTGACATGCTGAAGGAAGTAATTCAGCCATTTGAATCAGCTGTATTGCAGTAAAGACACATCTGAATATCAGCCCTTGAGGACTGGAACTGCACACCCTGCCCTTAGCTCAACAGCTGATGGTTGATATGTGGAAATACGTGCGTGTTCCAGCAGCACAATGATTCCAAACCCATATCAGAAATAGTTTTAGAAAGTATAAAAAAGGCTAATATTTGTCCTGACCATAACTATACAGAAAAACTGAACTGTTCTTAAAAGCCAGGTTTGAGTCTGAAAAACAATCAGTAAACAGCAAATGAGCTATACCAGAGTTGAAAAGTAGAATGGTCAAATATCTAGCCAAAACTATGCCAGATGTCCAAGTGTAGTTTGCTTATGGTCAATTAAATAAATATCAATGATGGTGCATGTGTTCATTTGAGATTGTATATGTATACTGTATAATTATGACCCTGTGGGAATTAGAGAAAATCAACAATAAACTCAGATCTTTGCACAAAATTCTTGTTTTTAAAAATTGCTGTAATTTGTTTTGTCATCAAATTACCCTGAAAAAGGGTGGTTGAAATACTAATTGAAAGCCCAAAACCAACATGAGATTGTATGTAAACGTCTGACCAATATTGTATAAACACAAGCAAAACTCTGACTGAATTCATAAAGCAGGAACGCAATGAACAATATTTTAACTATTTTAGGTTTATTTTACAAAGCAGAACACCAGCTTTCACTTGTTAGATCATCAAACAGGTGAAACTTAGCTAAACCATAAAACAGCAATAAAAGTCCTCCCCTTCCAAATTAATGAGGCAGATTCAGGCTGCTGAAAATAATACTTCAGGACCCGGCTGATGGTAAAAATGTATGTTGTTTGGCTTACTGGTGTCCTACCTACACATATAGACCACTGTGGAATACAATACTCATATAGGTCTCGAGAAAATGAACACCGGGTGCAGGGCGGTAAAAATAATTTTTACATGAGCTGACTGTAACATCCTGAGAAGTGTGTTATCTAACCCTGACTCAATGCTTGCATCAGGGACTCAGGCGCTGCTCTCTGTGCGGTCCTTTCTAAGAAAATGTCCTGGAGCTACAAAATACACACACAACATGCCTTCTGCCTCAAACACACACACACAGACCAACACACACATAGACAGGTGTCTAATGTGTACAAAAGCATGTTGCTTTTCATAAAGATGTTGGACTCACTCTACTGCTCGTGTGAGCAGCAACAGAGAGCAGCTGTTGTCTGCATATTCTCTCTCCCTCTCTCTCTCTCTTTTCTTCTCTCTCTCTCTCTCTCTCTCACACACACACACACACACACACACACACACACACACACACACACACACACACACACAAACACACAGACACTGGTTTTTCAATCTGTTCATGCAAGAAACAGCCACCTGGACCTCATCATATTCACATGACATGTTGCAGGATGAATTTTGGACACGTCTGGATACATTTCAACTTCCCCAATCTTCATTTCTTACAGTTAGTTTCAAATAAAATATTGAATACGCTTGGATATTTAAAATATAGGCATGCATACACATTTATGTAGTTATCATCATGTCTTTTGGCACAATTTTTCACGTAAAGTCTACAAGGAGATATCAGCTATCTCTGCAAATTGAAATATTATATCCAAACCCACTATATGTTCTCTTTCAGCATGCTCCACTAGTTGGAAACTTGCAATCTTGAAAACGGGAAGGGAAATTTGACTTTCTTTATCTGTAATGTGCCATTTTCTGCTCTTTGCCAGATATCAAAACACATCACCGAACATGATTATAAATCAGTCCATGAACAGTGTTGCACAGCAGAGCAGCGGTGCTGTAGCAGCCCAGTGTGCTACCCCTCTTTTGGAGAGAAAAGTGTTCCACCTCAGCAGGTCCACCCACTAACCTGAGTCTGTCTACTGAATCTTTCATCATGAAAAAAAGTCTCTCTCTCTTGGGCTCTCTCTCTTTTTCACACACACACACACACACACACACACACACACACACACACACACACACACACACACACACACACACACAAGCAAACCTGTTGAATCATTTATAGGATAGAAATTCCATAGGCCTGACGGTGATCTGCAGTATAGTGAGAACTGCTCTCCCTCTGTTTCTCTTGTTCTCTCTTTCCATATATATCCTGTATCGTGCTCACATACACATCAAACACATGTGTAGACACTGCAGCGTTAGAGAGAGAGTGATGAGTGGGCTCAAGCTGTTAAATCTTTTATGGGCAGGTGAGAGAATCTTATCTGACATGCGATGTCTGACCTCCTCCCTGTCCTCTACTCTCTCTTTCACGTTCCCTCCCAGTTTACCTCCTCCCCTGCCCTTCATTCCCTTTGTGAATAGATTCTTTTATTCTTGCCCTCAGTGCGCTTTAAAAACTCATCACTGAATTAATGAATGGATATCATTTTAAAATAACACAGTGTGCGCATGTTGATGTTTTTGTGCTTCAGAACCCAGACATTGTGCTGGTGCACTACCTGAATGTACCGGCAGTGGATGACAGCGGGAAGCCTTGCGGTCCGGTCCTTTGCTCCATCAATACAGACAGGAAAGAGTGGGCCAAGTGGAGCAAAGAGGAGCTCATTGGACAACTCAAACCTATGTGTGAGTTTTTTTAACTTGAGCCAAAACCCTCTCGTGTTTCACCCACTCACATGTTTCTTTTTTACGTTGAAAAACAAGTCAACTAGGGGCCAAGGAAATAATGAGTCAGGACCTGTCCCAAGGATCATCCAGTTCTAGTTCTTCTGTGCAGATTGTGCAGCTCTTTGATGGTTCAAAACTGACGTTACTAATTTAACTTTAACTTGAAACATCATTATGATGGCTTATGCCAGTATATCCTGAATATTTGTACAGTACCTTGAAAATTATTCATACCCCTCGAGTGTTTGACACGTTATGACTGCAATTTCAATGGATTTTACTGGAAAGACCAACACAAAGTAGCGCATAATTGTGAAGTAAAAGAAAAAGTGTATATGGTTTTGAAAGGTTTTTGTCATGTGGTTTTGAAAGGTTTTTGTCGGGGTCTGGTAGTTTGTTTTTTGCCTGCTGTTTACACCATCCTACCACTAGATGCCGCCGGAGCTCCGGAGGTGAGAGGGAAACAGGTGTTATTTTCATCTGATTGGAGGAGTATAAGAGAGCAGTCCGCCAGCACTTCTACGCCTGAGTGTTTGCCAAATGTGGTAACGAATACCGGCGAACCTACTATAGATTTTTCAGCCCCTTCTGAAGACTATAGTAACCTTCCTTGCTTCTGTGTTCCTCCCTAGGCTCCGCTACAGTCCGGTTCGGTTCAGCTGATTCCTCGTTTTGAACTGATCGTCAAATTTGGTTCTGAAAACCAAAAGCCCGATGCCCTATCCCGTCAGTTTTCTCTGGATGATTATGACGAGCAGCCAGCTCCCATTCTTCCTCCCAACTGTACTATCGGGGCTCTTATGTGGGAGATGTGGGAGAGTATTGTGAACCAAGCTCAGTTAAATGAACCTTATCCCAAGACTGGACCACCTAACCGGACCTTTGTACCATTCACTGTCCGAGCGCGTCTTATCCATTGGATTCATTCTGCTAAATTCTCCGCCCACCCAGGAATCAGTTGGACTGTCGCCCTCATATCTAGACAATTTTGGTGGCCCACCATACATGAGGACGTCAAGGGCTACGTAAAAGCATGCCCCTTTTTGCCAGAAATAAATCTTCCAATCGACCACAAGCTGGTCTGCTCCAACCCCTGGAAGTCCCTAAACACACCTGGTCCCACATCGCTCTTGACTTCGTCACCGGGCTTCTGGAATCCAAAGGTATGACCACCATCCTAACCATTGTCGACCGTTTTTCTAAAGCCTGCCACCTCATTCCCCTCAGGAGACTTCCGTCTGCCTTTCAAACGGCCCAGCCGCTCATTAAACACGTCTTCCGACTACATGGGATTTCCCTGGACATCCTCTCTGACTGCGGTCCCCAGTTCAACTCCAAGGTATGGAAACAGTTTTGTTAAGCACTAGAAGCCCCAGTATCACTCACCTCGAGTTACCACCCCCAGACTAATGGACAGACCGAAATAATGAACCAGGAACTAGAAGCCACCCTCAGATGCTTTACATCATCCAATCCCACTGATTGGAGTATTTATCTACCCTGGGTTGAATACTCCCTTAATTCTCATGTCTCTGCTGCAACTGGTTTCTCTCCCTTTGAGATCTCTCTGGACTATCAGCCTCTGTTGTTCCCTGCAGATGAGAAGGATATAGCTGTCTCCTGTGTGAACCGCCACATTCGTCGAATAAAACGAGTTTGGAACATCAGGGCCCTTCTGAGAACCACCAGTCAGAACAAGCATTTCGCAGACAGACGACGCACACCTGTTCCCCAGTATCGACCCGGTCAGATGGTTTGGCTGTCCTCCCGCGACATACCTTTTAAGTCCATTTCCAGAAAACTTTCCCTTAAATTCATTGGGCCATATGAAATCGAGTCAGTGATCAGCCCCACCACAGTTAGACTCCGTCTTCCCCCCTGTTTTCGCATTCATCCCACTTTCCACGTTACACAGTTGAAACCTTGGTTTTCCAGCTTGCTTTGCCATCCAGCCAAACTCCCTCCACCCGCCCGGGACTTCCAGGGACCCCCGGTTTATAAGGTCCGGCGGATCGTGGACTCTCGTCGGCGAGGTAGAGGCTGGCAGTACCTCGTCGACTGGGAGGGCTATGGTCCGGAGGATTGTTCTTGGATTCCCCGCTCTTTTATCTACGATCCGTCTCTGATTGCGGATTATCATGCTTCTCTTCCTTCTTCTTCTTCTTCTGGGCCGCCAGGCGGCGGCCGTTGAGGGGGGGATGATGTCGTCGTCTGGTAGTCTGTTTGTTTTTCGCCTGCTGTTTACACCATCCTATCACAAGATGCCGCCGGAGCTCCGGAGGTGAGAGGGAAACAGGTGCTCGCTATTTTCATCTGATTGGAGGAGTATAAGAGAGCAGTCCGCCAGCACTTCCACGCCTGAGTGTTTGCCAAATGTGGTAACGAATACCGGCCAAGCTGCTATAGATTTTTCAGCCCCTTCTGAAGACTATAGTAACCTTTCTTGCTTCTGTGTTCCTCTCTAAGCTCCGCTCCAGTCCGGTTCCGTTCAGCTGATTCCTCGTTTTGAACTGATTGTCAAATCTCAAGATATCAAGAGAAGATTCTGGATTCCATTCCCAGCTGGCTGTTGCTCATTCTCCCCTCCTCCTGGCGTTAAGATCAAGCAAATCCTGTACACCCTCCCACGTGCTTCACCTCCAAGCCCAGCATCTGGATTTCTCCACCTCAGTAAGAAAGCAGATCTCAGAGAAACCTCATCATTGTACGCTGTGTGAAAGATCAAGGGATTTATACTCCAAGCAGGCTTTGTGCTCATCGTTCCGGTCCTGCTCTGGCCCCCCCTTCATGCAAGCTTCCCCAAATCACCCAGTGAGTCAAAGAAAAAGATCACCTTAAGAAAGTCTGGTTATTGTTTACCTCAACTTACCAAATCATCTCTCCATACAGTGGTTGTGATCCAGTTCCAGTTCCCGTTCACATAACAATCCATTAAAATAAACTCTTTAACTGTTTCTCTGCCTCCTGAGTGTTCTCTGCATGTGGGTCAAATCGGTGAACAAAAAGATGACAGTTTTACAAATAAAAGATTAAAAAGACTGATGTGTTTTAGTGTTCAGCACCCCAGAGACTATTTTGAAGAACAGCCTTCTAATGCAACTAAAGCTGCAAATCTTTTGGCGTACCTTTCTTCCAGCTTTGCACATCTAGAGACTAAAGGTTTTGCACATTTTTATTTGACAGATGGTTTAAGCTCAGTCAGATTGGATGTGGAGCATCTGTGAACTTCAGTTCACCACAGATTCTAAGTTGGACATAGGTATGGACGTGCTAGCACGTAAATATTGGTTGAGCCATTCTACTGTTGCTTTAGCTGTATGTTCAGAGTCATTAGAGTTAACCTCCACCCAAGTGTCAGGTCTTGCAGCCTCTATGAGTTTTTTTCTTCCAGTATCCACTTGGCTCCATCTATCTTCCCAAAAACTCTGACCAGCATCCTTGTCCCTGCTGAAGGAAAACATCCCCATAGCAGGATGCTTTCACCATCCCATTTACTGATTAGGTGACTTTGGAGGCAATCGGTTGCACCGTATTTTATTAAGGGGTATCAGATTGCACGTGGCTGAATACATTTGCATGCCACACTTTTCAGATTTTTATTTGTAAAAATGTAAGAATCATTTTCTTTTCCCTTCACAATTTACTTACTTTGTGTTGGTGTACAACATGAAAGCCCAATAAAATGCATTGAAGTTTGTGCTTGTAATGTGAAAAACTGTAAAGTGGTATGAATGTATTTGCAAGGCACTGAGCTAATTTGTCAATGAAGCCCACTAATTTTGCACAGCTTGGATTTAGATGAACCCATTTCAAGAACCAAAACAGTTCATCCACTTGAGTAAAGGTGTAAAAGATATTTATAAAACTGACATAAGCCCAATTTTCTGCCTTCATTTTAAAATAGATAGGTAGGATTATTCAGTAAGTAAATAGTTTGATAAAGTATACTTTATACTGATATTATGATAAAAGATACTACATATATATTACATTAGGATTAATTGGAATGTGTGTACCTGACTTTTGTGAACTGCCTTGAGACAACTTGTGTTGTGAATTGGCGCTATATAAATAAACTGAATTGAATTGAATTATAAATATTCAAAGACACATCTTTTTATTAATTATTTATCCGAGATTTGCATAACACATATAAATAAAATTATTTGCTTCCACAAATAATAAAATTAACTTTAATTTTGAGTTTAATGAGTTGTTTCAATTCTATATTATATTATATTATATTATATTATATTATATTATATTATATTATATTATATTATATTATATTTTTTAAATATTGTCTTTGTTTATATTTATTTGTATATGTAGTTTTTACTCTCCATTGTGACATGGTCACTGAAAAGGCATGGCTCAGTTATAGTACAAATAATCACAGAATATGTTTAGCTCAACTACAATCAGCTTTTTTTATGCACATGTAACAATTAATTTAACATTTTTGGCATATTTGGGGGGGGGGGGGGGTTACGCACAACTTAAAGAGAATAGATGCAGCAGATAGTAAAAAATGAGCACTAACTCATATTTGCATAAATATGAAAAATAAAAGTAAAATTAAGGAATGAATGTATTTTTCCTCTGAGTAATAATAAAAAAAAAAAACACAAGTCTATGAAGAACATTGCAGAGACTTACATAACAAGCTAATGTATCTATATGCATTGTATTGCCAAAGGTTTTAGGTCACCCATCTAAATCATTGAATTCAAGTGTTCCTACTACCTCCATCAAAGATGTAATCAATTGCTTGGGAAAGTCACGTACTACACATAAAAATACTACTATCTATACTGCTGCATAGTCTGCATAAATGGTAGTAATCTCTTTACTTTGGCTACTTAAATTCTAATATACTGTATTTGTACTGCATGTTAGGGGCAGATGGGATGGTAATTGAAACTAACTTGATTAAAATAAGTCAAATATTCAGTTTAGTTGAGTCTTATAAAATCTTATTAAAACAAAAATGTATTTATTCTCAGTTATTTAATTCAGTTTTATCTTAATCTACATCCACATAGAGGTATGATTAACAAGTTATTCATTAAATATTAATTAAGGCCAGTCTCATTTTACAGAGCAGTCTGGGGTTGTTGTTGTTTTTTGTTTTGGTTTTTTTTGCTTGTATTTCAAACAGCCTTAGCACCACGGGATTATAATAGTCTTTTTTCTTTGTTAAATATGTCTGGTGACTTCAATTACAAGTGACACATTGATATATTTTTTCATAAATCTGAAGTTACACAGAGGGAAGTTTTGCTAATAATTACATCATCCAGCTGCTAATAAAAGTACAGCTGGCACCATTAGGTGATTAGATTAACCACTTAGCTAACTGGCAGGAAATACTGATAATTTGATAAATTTTTAATGTAAAAACATTTCACATCTCTAACTTCACAGATGGCTGCTTTTAGTTTCTAATGCTTTTGTTTCCTGTAGTTTAGTAAAACCTTGTAAAATTGGACTGTTGCGTTGTCAAAACCAAATTGGGAATCAGGGTTATTATTTCACCAAACATGGTTGAAAAAATACTTATTTCTGCAGTGATTTGCTTCACCTACATTTTCTACATAGGTGTAATTCAGCTAGGTTAACAGATTGATAACAGAAGCTGGTGGCTGCAGCGGTCAGAGTCATGCTGCCACCTAGAGGCAGACAGAATCTGTAACCATAAAACTGAGAAATTTATGGGAAAAAGGTAGGCATTCCTGAAATATATTTAATATTCATGAAACAGCATGAAGGAGTAGATAATTTCAGTACTCACACTGACGCACACACACATGCACACACATGCACACACACGCCATTATGTAATTCTATCCATTTTCCTGAGGTGGTCTGGAAGGGCAGTTAAGATGTGCCCAAAGTTTTGTGGCTTGTTGATGTAAGTACTGATTCATTTCTCACCTTCACATGTGCTAATTGTCCACAGAGCCTTCTGCTTTTTTGCATCCTTTGGCACCTGATCCGGTGTCACTGTCCTGTTGCGGTTGTTAAGGAGAAGGTGTTGCCTCTGGAATTAAAACTGCTAAATGCTGAAAATGTAAATGAAAACGTCTAGTTTGCGTATTAGATGTTCAATTTCCTGTAAAACAACAATCAATACCGAAAAATGTATTTTAACACTCAAGTGTTTGTGCCAATTGTATCAGGGTGCTTGTGTAACCGGTGCAGTATAGGTGCTGAACAGTGGAGGGTGCTGTTACATCCTATCTAATATACTGGACATTACAAAAAGATTCATACATTTGAAATTTTTTTCACATTTTGTTTTGGTATAATAAAAAACTGTATTTTATTTCAAAGATCAGAACTTGGACTTTGAGGGAAAAGGAAACTGTTTTTTCTTACAAATAAAAATCTGAAAAATGTGGCGACTCACTCCCACTGAGTTGACACTTTGTAGAACCAACTTTCACTGTCATTACAGCTGCAAGTCTTTCGTCATCAACAAAAGACACAAAGGAAACGTCTAGAGACTAAAACGTTTAGCCTATTTTCTTAGCAAAATGATTAAAGCTAAGTCGGTTTGGATGAAGAGCTTATAAATTTTTTGCGCCTTGCCACAGATTCATGTTTAGATTAGATCTGGTCTCGTCCTGCTGGAAGGTGAACCTCTGCTCCATTCTCAAGTCTTTTTTAGCCTGTATCAGGTTTTCTTCCAGGATTGCCCTGTTCAATCTCATATAATTGTCCCTTAAAATCTGACTAACTTCCCTACACGTGTTAAAGAAAGCATTCCCACATAGTGTTTTACACAAAGGCCAGGAAGTTGAGTACCACGTTCTACATGTCAGCTGTGTCCCCTACATAGTTTCTACCAAACTGGAAACATGACGTCTTATGGTTTTCTTTAAACAATGGATTTCTTGTTGCCATTATTCCAAAAATAACCAAATTGTAGAGTACATAGTAATTAGTTGTCCTGTTGACAGATCTTTGCAGTTCCTCCAGGGCCTCTTGGCTGTTTCTTTGATCAATGCTTTCCTTGACTGGTCTGTCAGTTAAGGTTGATCTCCATGTCTTGGTAGTTTTGCATGCTCTTTCCATTTTTGGATGATGGTTTGGTAAATGCTCAGTGAAAAGGTTGAATCTTGGCATTTGGTTTGATAACATAACTCTGCTTTTCCCTGACCTGTCTTCTATGGTTTTTGGTCTTGATGATGCTGTCTCTAACAAACCTCTGAGGCCTTCAAAGAACACCTGTGTTTATAATGAAATTAAATTACACATAGGGTGCACCGGTGGCACAGGGGTAAAGGGCGTGACCCATGTATGAAGGCTACAGTCCTCGATGCAGCCATCACGGATTCGAGTCCCAGCCCGTGGACCTTTGCTGCATGTCTTCCCCTCTCACTCCACTCCATTTCGTGTTGGTCAACATACAAAATAAAGGCCACTAATTTCACAAAATTTAAAAAAAATTTAAAATACCTATAGAATAAATATTATAATAATACATAAAATAATAATAATAAAATAATAATAATAAAAATAATAAAATGTATTGAATTTTATGGTTGTAACGTAAAATGCGAATAACTTGATGAATAATTTCTCAAGGACAAAGTAGAATATGATATTATTGTGCATTTTCATGTTTTCTTTTTTATGTCTTTTCTGTCAGGTGCTGGAAGCAGCCTGCATCAGAAATGTTCCAGTGTCAAGCAGCGTATCATCTCATCCAAACAGGAATCAGGAGCAGGAGGAGGGACAGTATTAGGAACCAGTGTAGCAGCAGGCCAGAGAGCTGAGGAAGCAGATGGCACAGAGGTCCAGAACAGTGATGTATCAGAGGGCCAGACAGAGCCCAATCCTGGTGGGGGGAGGAGCCGAGCAGGCGGAGCAGAGAGGAGGAATGGAAGGATGACCAAACCTTCCCTACTCCCACAGAGCAGCATGGAGGTGTCTTCTTCCACCTCGACCAACCAGGTGGAGGTGCCCGACACCACCCAAAGCTCCCCACTGTCTATTGCAAGTGACATGGCTGACAGCCCAGCTCTTGCCATTGGGACCGGCTTGTCACAGAGCACTGCTGTGTTTATGTCTGAGGTCACCACTCTGACCGGGGATTCGGTTTACTCGGCGGGCCACACCCACCTGCTGGCTTCGACCCATGAGAGTACCACCACTGGTATACTGTTGGCTGTTGCCCCTGACAACCAGAGGTTTGCATCGTTCAGTGGAGGTGTAGGGTTAGGGGAGGGAGGAGAGTTGGTTCTGTCCAGCTCTTTGGACTCTGGTGTAGGAGTCAGCCTTCCCGAGACCACAATGACCTTTGACCCCGATTGCTTCCTCAACAATCCCAAGCAGGGCCAAACGTACGGAGGAGGTGGGGGGAAGATTGAGGGCTGCAATGGCGATGAGGGGGGGCTCCACTGCTCCACTAACGGGTTCATTTACAACGCAGCACTCGTCAACAACATCAAAACGGAAGCTATGCCACTGGAGCAGCCACTTGCAACCCAGAATAGCTACGTGGGAGAAGGAACCGGCCTCAGCCCCAGCACCACCCTGGAACAGATGGACTTCAGTGCTGTCATGTCATCGGCCTGCGTCTCAGGTCTGAGCCAGCCTTCCCATCACCCATCCCCAGGCCTCTTCCTCCAGGCCTCCCCACAGACAACCCAGCCCTCTCAGCTGCAGGTCAACGGCACCAAGACAACCCAGGAATCCAATGAATCCAGAGCCTACATAGGTCTGCCTTCAGTGGTTACTGACTCTCCAGTCACTAATGGAGAACCACATCCACACCTCCACCAAGCAAGCACAGACCAGCATGCCCTGTGTGCGAGGAATGGGCAGCCAGCAGCAGTTGGGTCTTTTCCCCTGGCAACACAGGATGTCGACCAACCAGGCAGCAGGAGTCATCAGGAGATCACAGCCCTAGAGAAACCAACAGAAAATGGAGAAGATTTACTTCTGAAGGCTGGGGATTCTCATGAGGCCTATGCGAGTGTTGATGCCAAACATTATCTCCAACCCACAGATGACACTGGAGGGGGGGACGAAGGTGGAGGGGGTGGAGGAGGTGGAGGAGGAGCGGAAAATGGAGTTATATGTAATGGTGTGAGCATTTCAGGCACCGTTAGTTCAGTGGTTGCCAGTCCTCAGTCAATAGGTGTAGGTTCAAACATTGAGGGTGCTCTCTACAGCTCTCCACTTCCTCAGCAAGGTGCAGGGGTATCAGCAACAACAGCTGGGGCAGGGGCAGCTATCAGTCTAGAAGGATTTGAGGCTTCATTTGGAAGCCAGTTCTCCGATCTTATCAACGATTTCATCTCAGTAGAAGGGTCTGGAGGTGGGGTGGTGGCAGCAGTCTCTGGTGTTCTTATGCCCCAAGAAAGGGCAGCAGGAGAGGAACACAGCACAGCGGCCGGTCATCTGCAGGGAACTGAGGTGGAGCAGGGGGCGCTGGGAATGCTCCAGGAGACTGGCAGGCTGTTCGCCGTGACAGACTACTCCCCAGAGTGGTCTTATCCAGAGGTTAGTAAACCCAACTTGTAATCATTATTTACTCATCATTGCTCCCCGCAGGAAAAGTAGTCCCTACTCCACATGATTGATGGCAGCTTGCACTGACGTTAACTGTTGCAATCATGCTTAGCCCAGTTTGTACCGACAGCTTGGCGTCGGTATGTGGTCATTAAGGAGGCCAAATATTTCAGACTCAGCTGATTGGGTTTTAATGAAATTTCAATTTTTCCCAGATTCCCCTGGGTAGCCTCATTAATTTACGCATGTACCACTTCTAATAACTCAGACAGCCGTTCTGTCATAGAATTATGATGAAACTTGAGGAAACCTTCATCTTTGCGCCACCATTACTTAAAAACAGTCTCATAGTGGAAATAATTACCAACAATTATTACATTAAACCAACATTTAACTGCAATTTCAATTAGATTTTTTTTTAAAGAATTTTGAAAATAAAGAAAATTCAAAGGGTAAAAGGTACAGTACCTTGCAGAAGTATCCACACCCTTTCAACCTTTTCTCATGTTGTCACAACAACTTCTATGTATTTTATGAGGATTTTATGAGATAGACGAGCACAAAGTAGGGCACAATTGTGCTGTGGAAAGAAAATAATACATGTCTTTCAACATTTGTTTTACAAATAAAAGTCTGTGTGGTGCATACAAGTATTAAGCAGCCTTTAGTCTGATACCTCCAAATCAGGGGTGTCCAAAGTGCGGCCTGGGGGCCATTTGCGACCCTTGGATTAATTTTGTGTTGCCCTCAACAGCAGTTCAAGAATGGTACAAACATGGTAGCTAAACAAATATGGTTCTGGTCAGTTTACTGGCCATGTTTTTTTTTCTTCCTTTCATTATAATATAAAAGAAAGTAGGTCCATGAACATCCACCAACTTATTTTTTTTAAATCAAAACCAGATTTGGTTACATCCATTTATATTTAATTGCGCTGTTGTACACTATGTGGGGTAGAACACTGCAGATCACCCTGTAAGACACGGAGGTGGCAGCATTATGCTGCGGAGATGCTTTTCTTCAGCAGGGAATAGAAAAGCTGATCAGAGTAGATGAAACAATGGATGCAGCTAATTACAGGGGTGGAAGAAACCCTGTTAGAGATATCAAAAGTCTTAGGCACAGGTTTGCCTTTTAGCAGGACAATGACTCAAAACCAGAGCTACAATGGACTGGTTTAGATCAAAGCATTATCTTGCGTTATAGTCATCCAGTCAAAGTCCTAAAAATCTAACAAGAATCTCTGGCAAGACTTGAAAATTGAGGTTCAGATACCCAATATGACTGAGAAGAAGAGTAGGGAAAATTAATCTAGTGCAAGCTGATGGAGACATACCCCTAAAAACCTGCAGCTGGTCCATCACAAAACCCAGTCAAAGAGTTTGTTGTTGTAACGTAAGAAAATTTTAAACGTTTAAGGTATAAGAATACTTTAGCAAGACATTGGTATTGTGTACTTCATCAAATAAATGACAGAATGAGTATCACTTAGAACAAATAGAAAATATCTTTAAATAGTATTTCATTTAACGATGAACAAACAACGTTCTAACCCTGACCCTCACCCTAACCCTATTGTTTTGCTGGGGACTTTATACAATTTAGTATCAATATTTTCTGCCCTAAACTCACACATTACTTCACTGCTGGCATGTGACAGGACTCATGTTAGAGATCACGCGATTTTCCATATATCCAGGATTCATTAGAGAAAATTACCAGTCTTCTACTGTTCAGTCCTCATTCTCCCTGCTAAGTTCCAGTCTACCTTTGATGTTTCTATTGGAAGTTGCTTCTTCGCTGCTCTTCTTGTTATAAGCACAATGTTCAAAAATCTTCACCCCAGTGTGTCTTTAGATGTTGACTGACTTGCTGCCACTGCTGAGCAAGCTCTACACTGGTGGCAGCACAATTCTGTAGCCTACTCCCTCAGACGGAGTTGGTCCTATTGCTTGGAGACATTATTAGGTGTCCTGAAGTCTTTTTCACTGTAACTGAACATCTTATCTTGACGCTTTTGAAAAAAAGTGAAACTGTTCTTTCAGGTGAAAAATGTATACAGGTCCTTCTCAAAATATTAGCATATTGTGATAAAGTTCATTATTTTCCATAATGTCATGATGAAAATTTAACATTCATATATTTTAGATACATTGCACACTAACTGAAATATTTCAGGTCTTTTATTGTCTTAATACGGATGATTTTGGCATACAGCTCATGAAAACCCAAAATTCCTATCTCACAAAATTAGCATATTTCATCCGACCAATAAAAGAAAAGTGTTTTTAATACAAAAAACGTCAACCTTCAAATAATCATGTACAGTTATGCACTCAATACTTGGTCGGGAATCCTTTTGCAGAAATTACTGCTTCAATGCGGCGTGGCATGGAGGCAATCAGCCTGTGGCACTGCTGAGGTCTTATGGAGGCCCAGGATGCTTCAATAGCGGCCTTTAGCTCATCCAGAGTGTTGGGTCTTGAGTCTCTCAACGTTCTCTTCACAATATCCCACAGATTCTCTATGGGGTTCAGGTCAGGAGAGTTGGCAGGCCAATTGAGCACAGTGATACCATGGTCAGTAAACCATTTACCAGTGGTTTTGGCACTGTGAGCAGGTGCCAGGTCGTGCTGAAAAATGAAATCTTCATCTCCATAAAGCTTTTCAGCAGATGGAAGCATGAAGTGCTCCAAAATCTCCTGATAGCTAGCTGCATTGACCCTGCCCTTGATAAAACACAGTGGACCAACACCAGCAGCTGACACGGCACCCCGGACCATCACTGACTGTGGGTACTTGACACTGGACTTCTGGCATTTTGGCATTTCCTTCTCCCCAGTCTTCCTCCAGACTCTGGCACCTTGATTTCTGAATGACATGCAGAATTTGCTTTCATCCGAAAAAAGTACTTTGGACCACTGAGCAACAGTCCAGTGCTGCTTCTCTGTAGCCCAGGTCTGGGGAATGCGGCACCTGTAGCCCATTTCCTGCACACACCTGTGCACGGTGGCTCTGGATGTTTCTACTCCACACTCAGTCCACTGCTTCCGCAGGTCCCCCAAGGTCTGGAATCGGCCCTTCTCCACAATTTTCCTCAGGGTCCGGTCACCTCTTCTCGTTGTGCAGCGTTTTCTGCCACACTTTTTCCTTCCCGCAGACTTCCCACTGAGGTGCCTTGATACAGCACTCTGGGAACAGACTATTCGTTCAGAAATTTCTTTCTGTGTCTTACCCTCTTGCTTGAGGGTGTCAATAGTGGCCTTCTGGACAGCAGTCAGGTCGGCAGTCTTACCCATGATTGGGGTTTTGAGTGATGAACCAGGCTGGGAGTTTTAAAGGCCCCAGGAATCTTTTGCAGGTGTTTAGAGTTAACTCGTTGATTCAGATGATTAGGTTCATAGCTCGTTTAGAGACCCTTTTAATGATATGCTAATTTTGTGAGATAGGAATTTTGGGTTTTCATGAGCTGTATGCCAAAATCATCCGTATTAAGACAATAAAAGACCTGAAATATTTCAGTTAGTGTGCAATGTATCTAAAATATATGAATGTTAAATTTTCATCATGACATTATGGAAAATAATTAACTTTATCACAATATGCTAATATTTTGAGAAGGACCAGTACATGTGAGGCTATGCTAGGTGTCAGTCTGAAAATAATAGAGTGATCTTTAACTGCGCTCTTCACCTGTGTATTTAATAGGATTACACTGAAAAGAAATTAACTGATCATTTTTTGAAATGGTAAAAATGGCAAATGGCCTGCACTTGTATAATGCATTATCAAGTCAGCCAAGAGGGCATTATCAAGCCAAAGTGCTTTGCACTACAATCAGTCATCCACGCATTCATACACTGACAGTGGTAGTCTACATTGTAGCCACAGCTGCCCTGAAGCACACTGACAGAAGTGAGGCAGCCATACACAGGCACCACTGAGACCTCTAACCACCATCAGCATGCAAGGCAGGTGAAGTGTCTTGCCCAAGGAGGTGGTTCAAAGCGGCAACCCACCATTTACAGGACAAACCCATACCGGAGCAAAAGCACAGTGAAAATGTTGTTGAAAGTCAGCTTTTAAGATTTAGTTTTGTCAGTACTGGTGGCCTTTAATATGTCCTTTTTCTTTGAAAGTAGGTAGACAGGAAATGGGATGAACAGAGGGGGAAGACATGCACCACAGGCCATGGCCAGGACTCGTACCAGGGGACAGCCGCATTGAGGGCCAAGGCCTCTCTATACACGTGCCAGCACCATGCCCTAATAACACTCTGTAAAAAGAATGACTTTTAAAGATGCATCAATCAGGCCTTTACTGGTTTTCTTTGAGGTTTTGATATGATCCAACACAATGTAACAGAGATTGACCATTAAAGAATCTCCTCTTTTGCATCAAAGAATATTGCTTCATAAAGTGCATCAAAGAACATGCTATTTGCTAATGTATTTGCAGAGTGAAAAAGGTTTTTCAGTCTGCACAGACTTATTGGTTACAAAAGGTTGATTTTTTTATATTTGACCTGCCGACCACCAGTCAGGGTTGAAATTCAGACTAACAAAGTTTGCAAATCAAATAACTGCGTCACTGCCAACACTTTTGACTATTGCAGTGGTATCCACACCTTTTCTCGTTATAAGGTGCATGTTTGTATGCATTCCAGCTAAGTTAAAAACATTGTCTGTGAACATTTTGAGCTACATTATTCTGTGTCAGTAAGTGGTTGTTTTTATGTTTGCTGCTCCACAGGGAGGAGTGAAGGTGTTGATCACTGGTCCATGGTTGGAGTCCAGCAGTGAGTACAGCTGTCTCTTCGACCACATCAGTGTCCCAGCTGCCCTCATCCAGCCTGGGGTGCTGCGCTGCTACTGCCCAGGTAACACACATTCACTTTCCTCTAGAATAATGTAACTTTAAAAAAATATATGTTAAAGCTCTAACATCCCACATAGTTGTGTGGTTTCAAAGTGCTTTTCAAAGAAAACAAAACAACACAAAAAACAGAAAAACGTTAAGGTAGATGTATGAAAAGATAAGGAAGATACAGATAGGAGTTGGCTCTGTGTTTGCTGGGTAAACAGAATATAGTTCTGTTCGGAATATTATTTAAGGAAAACAGCAAAGAAATAGCGAATAGTGTCCTCTACCTTGCTGTTGTAGTAGCTTGTATAATCTCCAGGCAACATTAGAGTTTAAATTTAGTATATTGTGTGGCTATATTGTGTGAAGATTATTGTGTGTTTAACAGAGTGACTACACTAATTATTTTCCCAGCCCACGACACAGGACTGGTGATGCTGCAGGTGGCCATGGGCGGTGAGGTCATATCTTCTTCTGTGGTGTTTGAATATAAAGCACGTGACCTACCAGCACTGCCATCTTCTCAGCATGACTGGCTGTCCCTGGATGGTGAGAGAAATTATTTGTATTAAAGAGATAAAAGTGCCAGGCCTCATTCAAGAGCAAGAGCCTTTCGGTCATGCACAGCTCTACATTTGTCTGAAGGTGCCCGACACTTTTTGAATAAGACAAGTTAGATTTTTTTCTAGAACATACATTAAGTGCTGTAATTTAATTGAATGGTAGTAACAACAGTTTAACAGCTAGAGGCAGAGAGCTTCGTAACAGTCTGGTGGTCAAGCCCAGACTTCAGCAAGAGCTTACTGGAATGGTCCCCAGGGCCCCTGCATACCATTTTGAGGGGTTCGCATACTATTTTTATTTTTGTGAAAAAATGGTGTGAGAATATCTCAATTGTATTACTTGCTAAGATTTGGACCATATTATTAAAAAGTGCAATTTGTTTTGGTCTGTAGGTTTGTACTCCTTAAATTTGTTTTTTTCTTTTTGCCATCAGGCAAACTGCATATATATGCCGCAGATCTTGGACAGAGGGCAGGGACCCTTTCAACTCCTCTTACTATCATTGCAGGGCCCTCTTATCTACCATATTGCAGCTGGAGTACCATGCTGAGATGCAATATGTCAGCCCACCCCTGACCACAGCTTTATAAATGATATGAGAATGCTTGCAGGGAGTATTGTTTGTTTCAGTTTCTTCAAAAAAATGCCAGTTTCTGCTGGTCCTGTTTCCTAATCCCAGGGTACTTCAGCTAGATAAAGTCATGAGAGACTTGTACCCTAAAGAAATAAATGATCTCCACTCTCTGCTGTATGGTAGCTGATGCTGAGGGATGTCTTCTCCAGTTGTGACCTCTGAAAGTCATTTGCATAATTACAGCAAAGGTTTCAACTGCACTGAGTTATATTAGCTAATAGGCCAACACAAGTAATTTTGGTCCAAATATAGCACATGCTCTTTATTTTTGAGAAGTCACAAATACATGTAATTACATATAAAGTATCCTGCAGCCTTTTCCGCTGCTTGAAAAACAAATACTGTATTGAATTTAAAGTTAACACAATGAAACTAGATGAAGGGTTGTTTGAGAATTGTTAGCAGCTAAGGCCTTTTTTTTTTTTTTACAAAAGTTGGGACATAAAATATTGTTCCTTTTTTAACATCACTTGTTAGGCAAATTTAAAGAACATTTCATCATATATTTCATATACACACACAAAACTTAAATTTCAAATGTCAAAAGAACATAAGTAGCAGGGATACAGATGGATGTAGCTCAGGAAATACAGGGGTTGGACAATGAAACTGAAACACCTGGTTTTAAACCACAATAATTTATTAGTATGGTGTAGGGCCTCCTTTTGCGGCCAATACAGCATCAATTCGTCTTGGGAATGACATATACAAGTCCTGCATAGTGGTCAGAGGGATTTTAAGCCATTCTTCTTGCAGGATAGTGGCCAGGTCACTACGTGATACTGGTGGAGGAAAACGTTTTGTGACTCGCTCCTCCAAAACACCCCAAAGTGGCTCAATAATATTTAGATCTGGTGACTGTGCAGGCCATGGGAGATGTTCAACTTCACTTTCATGTTCATCAAACCAATCTTTCACCAGTCTTGCTGTGTGTATTGGTGCATTGTCATCCTGATACACGGCACCGCCTTCAGGATACAATGTTTGAACCATTGGATGCACATGGTCCTCAAGAATGGTTCGGTAGTCCTTGGCAGTGACGCGCCCATCTAGCACAAGTATTGGGCCAAGGGAATGCCATGATATGGCAGCCCAGACCATCACTGATCCACCCCCATGCTTCACTCTGGGCATGCAACAGTCTGGGTGGTACACTTCTTTGGGGCTTCTCCACACCGTAACTCTCCTGGATGTGGAGAAAACAGTAAAGGTGGACTCATCAGAGAACAATACATGTTTCACATTGTCCACAGCCCAAGATTTGCGCTCCTTGCACCATTGATACCGACGTTTGGCATTGGCATCAGTGATCAAAGGTTTGGCTATAGCAGCCCGGCCGTGTATATTGACCCTGTGGAGCTCCCGACGGACAGTTCTGGTGGAAACAGGAGAGTTGAGATGCATATTTAATTCTGCCGTGATTTGGGCAGCCGTGGTTTTATGTTTTTTGGATACCTTCCGGGTTAGCACCCGGACATCCCTTTCAGACAGCTTCCTCTTGCGTCCACAGTTAATCCTGTTGGATGTGGTTCGTCCTTCTTGGTGGTATGCTGACATTACCCTGGATACCGTGGCTCTTGATACATCACAAAGACTTGCTGTCTTGGTCACAGATGCGCCAGCAAGACGTGCACCAACAATTTGTCCTCTTTTGAACTCTGGTGTGTCACCCATAATGTTGTGTGCATTTCAATATTTTGAGCAAAACTGTGCTCTTACCCTGCTAATTGAACCTTCACACTCAGCTCTTACTGGTGCAATGTGCAATCAATGAAGACTGGTTACCAGGCTGGTCCAATTTAGCCATGAAACCTCCCACACTAAAATGACAGGTGTTTTAGATTCATTGTCCAACCCCTGTAGATTTGTAGCTCCAGAACGTTCTACATATTCAGTGCCTTGAAGAAGTAATCACAGCCCCTGAACTGATAGTTTGTCACGTTACAACCAGATATACCTATGTATTAGTCAGGATTTTGTGTGATAGACCAATACATTGCAGAACATCATTTAGAAATGTAATGCAAAGAATGCATGGGTTTCCAATATTGTTATGAAAACAACACTGAGAAGTGGTGTGCATTTCCACATATTCAGCATATTTTGCATGTTTTGCCCAGTTGCAAGTCTTTAGCAACTAGGTTCTTTTTTTTAAATTCATTTTTAAATGACTTTTGCTAAAAACCTTTTGGCAGTTCTACACCGTTGGACTGGTCTTGAAGCTGGTATGTTTTCCAATTGTTACGTTTTGCCTGCATGCAAATTGAATTTAAATTGACTAGGACTGAAACAATCAATAAGATGAATTGTGATTAATTGATTATTGAACTAATCAACTAATTTAGTAATCAATAATCGTTAAGTGAAGTATACAGCCTCTAAAACATGCCATCTGCTGAAAAATCAACACACTCAGAGCAGTAATTACGCAAAACCTGTACAAAAATATATACATTTTGCATTTATCATGAATAATCTTTGGGTGTACATATACCCAGTCCAGGACTCCTAAAGTGGCATGTTTTTAGCTTCACCTGGTTCAAATTCTGTAAAACAAATATATATATATATATATATATATATATATATATATATATATATATCCTTTTGCAATCCGATTTTTAATCAGGTAATCAATTAAATTCAGTTTATTTATGTAGCGCCAATTCACAACACATGTTGTCTCAAGGCACTTCACAAAAGTCAGGTACATACATTCCAATTAATCCTAACCATTGAACAGTGCAGTCAGATTCAGTTATTTAGTCAAATTGGATAAAAAGTTTTTCTATCTAAGGAAACCCAGCAGATTGCATCGAGTCAGTGACTTGCAGCATTCAGTCCTCCTGGATGAGCATGTAGAGACAGTGGAGAGGAAAAACTCCCTTTTAACAGGAAGAAACCTCCAGCAGAACCAGGCTCAGTGTGAGCGGCCATCTGCCACAACCGACGGGGGGTTTGAGAGAACAGAGCAGAGACACAAAGAGAACAAAGAAGCACTGATCCAGGAGTCCTTTCTATGGAAAGGAAAAGTAAATGTTAATGGATGTAGCTCCTTTAGTCGTTTCACCTAGAAAGAAAGAACAGATAAACTCTGAGCCAGTTTTCAAGGTTAGAGTCTGAAAGAGAGCACATATAATTAGTTACAGTAAAAGCTCAGTCAATTTCCATGTCTAGGAGAGAGAAAGGGTTAAACACTGAAAGACAGGGCTATGTGGATCATCTTTAGAAGGTGAGCATTAAGTTGTTGCCAGCAGAAGCTTGGACAATGCCCCCCTCCAGAAAGGTGTCACAGGTAGACACAGAGTCAGGCCAGGTGTAGCTTCTAGGAAGAGAAAAGAGAGAGAACATAAAGTTAAAAACTGAAATAACAGCAAATAATGCAGAATTAGAGAGTAGTGTGAGAATGTAGCAAAGAGGGTGAAAGTGGTCATTATGTCCTCCAGCAGCCTAAGCCTATAGCAGCATCACTACAGAGATAGTTTCAGTTCAGATTATTTCTTTATATAGCGCTTATTTACAACAATGTCGTCTCAAGACACCCCACAAAGTGTCCGGAATGGCACGGGGCCGTAAAATAATAAACTGATCAAGTTTGTCCATCTAGAGCCCACTGATGGCCATTGTTATACTAAAAACCACAAGGATTGGGATACCTCTCTCTGTCAGACTGATTATAACCATTGAAAAGAGAGGGGGTCATACAGGTAGCAGAAATGGAGGGTGTGTTTACACCTCATCCATAACTGAACCGGTTTAGGCTAAACCTGACTCCCCCTTACTCCAACCAACAGGGAGGGAGGAAGGCAGAGGTAAAAAATAAGGAAGATAACCTAAGCCACTCTAACTATTAGCTTTAGCAAAAAGGAAAGTTTTAAGCCTAGCCTTAAAAGTAGACAGGGTGTCTGCCTCACGGACTAAAACTGGGAGCTGGTTCCACTGGAGAGGAGCCTGATAACTAAAGGATCTGCCTCCCATTCTACTTCTAGAGACTCTAGGAACCACCAGTAAACCTGCAGTCTGAGAACGAAGTGCTCTGTTAGGAACATATGGAACAATCAGATCTCTGATGTATGATGGAGCTAGATCATTAAGGGCTTCATATGTGAGGAGGAGAATTTTAAATTCTATTCTGGATTTAACAGGGAGCCAATGAAGGGAAGCTAAAATAGGAGAAATATGATCTCTCTTTTTAATTTTCATCAGAACTCTTGCTGCAGCATTTTGAATCAGCTGAAGGCTTTTAACTGCATTTTGTGGACATCCTGATAGTAAAGAATTACAATAGTCCAGCCTTGAAGTAACACATGCATGGACTAGTTTTTCAGCGTCACTCCTGGATAGAATATTTCTAATTTTGGCAATGTTCCGGAGATGAAAGAAGGAAATCCTAGAAACCTGTTTAATATGGGATTTAAATTACATGTCCTGGTCAAAAATAACACAAAGGTTTTTAACTTTATTATTGGAGGTCAATTTAATGCCATCCAGGTTAAGTGATTGACTAAGCAGTTTCTTTTTTAAAGACTCCAGTCCGAAGACGACAACTTCTGTCTTGTCTGAACCCTGTGGTACTCCACAATTAACCCTGGAGTTTAAAGATGATTTATCATTTACATGAACAAACTGGAATCTGTCAGACAAATAAGATTTAAACCAGCCTAGCGCTGTTCCCCTGATCCCTACAGCATATTCCAGCCTTTCTAAGACAATATTGTGATCGACTGTATTAAATGCAGCACTGAGATCTAACAGAACCAGAACAGACACAAGTCCATTATCTGAGGCCATAAGAATATCATTAATGACTTTCAGCAGAGCTGTTTCAGTGCTATGATGAGCTCGGAAGCCTGACTGAAACTCTTCAAGCAGGTCATTGCTGTGTAAATGCTCACACATTTATTAGCAACTATTTTCTCAAGAAGTTTAGATAAGAATGGAAGATTGGATATAGGTCTGTAATTTTTCAAGTCATCTCGATCAAGCAAAGGTTTCTTAAGTAAAGGTTTAATTACAGCTAACTTAAAAGCCTGTGGTACATATCCATTTACTAAAGATAGATTAATCATATCTAAAATGGGGCTGGTAATCAGAGGGAACACTTCCTTAAATAATTTGTTTGGGATTGGGTCTAACATACAAGTTGAAGGTTTAGATGAAACTAATATTTCTGATAACTCAGGAAGCTTCACAGGATCAAAACAGTCCAAACACAAATCAGGTTCTACAGTTACTTCCAATGTTGTCTCACTTGCTGAGGATGAAGTAATCATCTTCGGGAGTATGTCAAAGATTTTATTTTTAATAGAATCAATTTTATTTTGGAAGAATCCCATAAAGTCATGACTGCTGAGAGCTAAGGGTATGGATGGCTCAACAGAGCTGTGACTCTGTGTAAGTTTAGCAACTGTACTAAAGAGAAACCTAGGATTATTCTTGTTCACTTCTATTTATGATGAGAAATAAATAATAATAATGTTCTGGCTTGGCGAAGTGTCTTTTTATACAGCAATAGGCTATTTTTCCAGATTAAGTAGGAATCCTAGGTGTGTAGAGCGCCATTTTCTCTCTAATTTTCTGACGTTGTGCTTTAAAGTACGCAGATCTAAATTAAACCAGGGAGCCAGCCTCCTATGAATAGTTACCTTCTTTTTCAAGTGGCCTGCATTGTCTAATGCACCACTCAACGATGAAGTAAAAAAATAGTCAAGATATTAATCAATTAGCAAAGTTATCGTTAGCTGCCTCCCTAAAACTGACAAATTAATTTTTAAACAAGGACGGTGATATGTTACAGGCTTCGATGCATATTGTTAACAAGGTGTGAGTATACACCAGTGTCACATTTTCCCATTCACCTCTCCTTATGTAACCTGTTCTAAGCGGTATTACATTCAAAATGGATTTAAGGACAATGGCACGTTCTTTCAATAATCTTTGGAGGCACGTCATGCAGATTTCTTTACGGCTTCTGGGTCAGCCTCTGAGTTTAAATATATCTCACAATGCAGTTGCAGCCTGGAAACACATGGGTCCCACCGGCAATGCATGTCCTGACTCCGTGTTCGCCCCCGTCTCTGCGTTGCGCAATGCGGCAGTGCGGCTTTTTAGTCACAGCATGCTGACTGTTGGCTGAAATAAAGGACAAGGACACGACGGCGCTCAGTTCGACAGTGAAAACTGAGGACAGTTCTTGTAGATGGCAGCCAGTAAAAGCATGGGCTCTGTTGTTGTCCCTAAGCAAAGACAACGAGCATGAAGGCCTGTCTGTTTCTAAACATGTTCTCTGTTTTGGCCTCTAATATGAGGGCGAATACTTCCCACAAGAGGGGGGGTTACATGGATAAAACAGCTTTCCGCTATTAAACACGTGTCTGCAAACAGCACAGCCAGCATGCGAATGCTCCATTTTAGGCTGTGTGCAGTCTGTTGTGGCGATGACGAGCGAGCCTCCTGCAGCTCGAAGAGTGGCGGGCGGATTTGAAGCGATGCTCCCCCTCACACACACAGCGTGGAGAGACAGCTCTCTTTTTCTCCGTCCCTTCCTGCCTCCCGTTTTTTGTTTGTGTTTTTTTACGTCTGGAGAAGCGGGGCTGTGAGTCGTAAACCTCAGATTGATGGACGTTTAGCAGAAGCGGGAACAGGAACCAAACCAGCAGCAGCAGACACAAAGACTCGGATGGTAACTTCTCATCGCGCTTTTTTTTTTGCTGCCGTTCAGGTGTGTATTGTTTACAGCTGCTGCGTTAGGATTGTATTAGTTCGTCATGCCTCTTAAGATACACATAAGAACGGCAGCATAAATTCATTGCTATAGATTCGTACCTTTAAAAAAAAAAATCAGTCATATTTGTAGAATAGTTAGACTAAAAAATGAAGTGGTGCTTGTCTGTTATTTTTAGTTGACCTGTGCAATTTCAGCACCAAGAGGAGGGGACAGTTCCACTGATCCCTCCACCAAACCAAGAGACCAGTGCTCCTGGAAAGGCCCATTACTACAATGATCAGAATGCTTGCTGGACTGTGGGACTGCATACATTACATTATATATTTGTAGTCGTTTTTTTCACTAAAACAGGTAGTGTCTTATCTGACAAACTTTTTTAAGTTTGTTTAATACAGTAGTTTATTTTTAAGTGATTAGTTCGACATGTAATAACTGTGAGCTGATTTTTACAGATAATATCAAACAGCCTTACTCCTTCTTGTTGAAATGTAATGGTGTTATGCAGTTTACCATAGTAAAGAACATAAACTCTGCATAAAATGAAATGGTATGACAAAACTGATTATTTTTACTTTTACAGTCGATACTAAAAAGTATTGACTTGGGGGAGCTTGCGAGAGGTGATATTTCTTGAACTTCGATGTATGTTATTGGGATTTTTAATGATAGACCATAAGTTCTGAACAAGTTTCCTGTCTGTGATGAAGAAAATAATCCCCACAGTATGATGCTGCCACTATCATGTTCCACCATCGGGACAGGTATGTTCAGGATGATCTTCAGTGTTAGCTTTCTGCCACACAAAGGATTATGCATACAAGACAAAAAGTTTAGTTTTGGTTTTATCAGACAGGAACACCTTTATCAGCATGTTTGTTGTGTCCCCTATATGTCTTGTAGTAAACTCTAAATGGGACTTCTTATGACTCTATTTCCCTACACTTCATAACTATGCAAATACTTGTACTATGCAATATATGTAAAAATATGAAAAGTTCATCTCATACTGCACTGTATAATCAAAAATTTCCCTCGTTGGCTCTTTCTTGGCTTGGTTAAAAACCACAGAAATGTTGCTTAATGTTTATTGTACTGATGTTTTGTGAAACTAAAGGGCCTTGATAATAGTAGTAGTGCAACTTTGCCTTCCCGTGCTTCGTACTAAGTAAACAGTGAAAAAACTGTTGTCTAATAGATGTCAACAAGGAAACTGGTGGAGTTTCCATTCAACTCAAAGAATAGTAGTTAAATCCTGTATCCTACTCTAAACTTAAATCAAAACATCTTAAATATCTGCATATAAAACAAACCAATTTTTTATGTGTTTTCTGCATACAGACAGCTATTAGAAAGTTAAAATGTCCCCTGTTAATTGTTAAACAGCGTGTATGTGTGTGTGTGTGTGTGTGTGTGTGTGTGTGTATGTGTTAATAGATCTCTTTGTTTGTATGAGATGTTTATAAGAGAAGAACAGTGCTTTCATGTGTCAGGAATCTACAATATAGGAGTGTTTTGCTTTGGAGTCAGCAGCAGGTGGGATGATATGAGAGTCACGGCAACACATCTGCAACAACATTGAATACAAGGGCCACAATGACATTCGATCAAGCCACTCATCTTGAGAAGGACTCACTAAAACATAATGTTCACTTACCTAAATACAGCAAATAGTTTTAAACCTTTACCTGCATTTCCACAGATACCCAGTTCAGGATGTCTATCTTGGAGCGTTTGGAGCAAATGGAGCAAAGGATGGCTGAAATAACCAATCAGAACCCCAGCTCAGAAGCCATGGCAACCAAGGGCGGAGGAGTGGAGGGGGGAGGAGCCAATGATCCGCGGTCTCAAGTAAGGCTGTGGGGAACTGTTTCCTGTACAACTATAGCATATAAAGGTGTCTAACATGAAAAGGTAAACACATCAAAGATAATGAAATCAGTCAAGGCTAATTTGTATTAGTTGTTTGATAAAGTTGAAGGTTTCCTTCTACAACACATAATTCTTCTCTACAATGTTTGAGGCATGGACTGAATTTACCATCCAAAACCTTAAAGTGTCATGTAACATAAAACTTTGGATGAAATTGCATCTTTCGGACATGTACTGGATCATCTTTGTGTCATCTTCCAGTGCATTTACTGATCTGAGAAACAACAAAAAAACAAATAACAGTTTAAAAAAGAGCATTTATTTAGAGTGGTTGTCATGTATTTCTATCTTGTAAATGTGCTGCAAAATGTTAGAGATAACTAGAGATGCAATAATCAACTAGCCAGAGATTAAGAATCAACCAATCTTCCCTTGATTGGCTCTGATCAGTGATCGGCATTTTGGTCCCTTTATTCATTGAGTTCATCGAAACTAAAAGTTCCTATCATGTATTTTCTATAAAGGATTAGCCAACAGCATGTGCTTTTTATGGACTATTTTGACATCACAAAAAAATTAGTTAATGGTTAAAGACATATGAGTTGATGGATAAAATAAAAAATTCCCTTGAAATTCCATAATTTCTGGTGGATTTTCAACCGCTACCTCTATCAAGGAACCCCAGATATTTCGTTATTTTATATGGATTATAGTCCTCAAAAAATAAATAGAATCAGCAAGTCATATCTCAAAGAAAGCCAGAAATCGGTATTGGCAGGAAAAGGCTGGTCAGTCCCTCTCTAGAGGTAGCTAGACATTTGGAAAAGAGGTTTACCAAGACTTTACATGTGACCTTTTTACTTTCCACCCCTCAGAGCTCCCCTGATCAGAGCACATTTGAGGGTCGTGTGGTAGTGGTGTGTGAGAAGATGATGTCTCAGCCCTGTTGGACGTCTTCTAACCAGCTTGTCCATAGTAAGAACTCCAGAGGAATGACGTTACTGCATCTGGCCGCAGCTCAGGGTTACGCAGGGCTCATCCAGACACTCATTCGCTGGCGGTGAGTAACACTCAGATGTGACACTCCACCATGAAGATGCAGTAATTTCACATTTGTTGCCTCGCTCCACAGCACAAAGCATGCTGACAGCATTGACCTTGAGCTGGAAGTGGATCCCCTTAACGTTGACCACTTCTCCTGCACACCACTCGTGAGTAATCAATACGTTCACATTCTTTTTTCAACTTTTTTTTCCTGTGTGTATGAGGTTTTATTTTATTCTGTCTTCTGTAGATGTGGGCATGCGCTTTGGGCCATACTGAGGCAGCACTGGTTCTATACCATTGGGACCCAAGAGCTTTAGCCATCCCTGACTCCCTGGGTCGCTTGCCGCTGAACATTGCCCGATCTCGTGGTCACACTCGATTGGCTGAGCTCTTGGAGCAGCTGCAGCAGAGTCCTCAAACCAAGGGCCAGTCCGCAGATAGTTGGATGGAGAAGTGGAAAGGAGGGCCACAGAACAGTGGAATCAGCAACAGCCCCAGCACTAATCCAAGCCCAGGTCCAAAAGCATCTTATGCTTTTTTTGTCAGAACATATATCAGCATTTGCATATATATTATATAGTATATACTGTATATATTTAGATACACACTACCGGTCAGATGTTTTAGATACACATTCTCATTTAGTGGTTATCTTCATTTTGATGACTGTTTGATTAAACAAAAAAGTGTGAAATAACTCCAAACATCTTTTATATTTTGATTTTTCAAAATAACCACCCTTTGCTTTGATTACTGCTTTGCTCTCTTAATATTCTCTCCATGAGCTTCATGAGGTGGTCACCTGAAATGGTTTTCCAGAGAGTTAAAAGAACTTCCCAGAGGATCATTGAGAGACGGCCAAAGGTTAATAGTTCAGTCATCACAGCAAAGGGCGGCTACTTTAAGGAATCTAAAAAATAAAACATATTTAACATTCTGTTACAATTTTTTGTTTGCTATATAATTTCATATGTGTTTATTCACTGTTTTGATGCCTTCCGTGAGAATCTACGTATGTAAACAGACAAACATATTTTAGGTTGGAGTATCCATAAAGTGGCTGTAGTTTGTTTTTATTCTGTTTCATGTTTTAGGTTTTAATTTATGAAGCAAACTAACTAGAACTGTGTTTATGTGGATTTTAATTGTGGTGTTTAGGGAATAGTCTGCAAAAAAGTGGTCAGCTCCACTTATCACTGAAGCTGGTAATTGTGCCAATGTCATAAAATCCATCCATCAGCGTGTTTAGAGCTCACTAAGTATCATTTTCTATCTCGTATAATTACAGTCGATAATACAGAGGTGAACTCCTTACCAGGAGTTATAACTCTGCTCTTGACACACCTTGAAATTTCACATAGACAAGAAATCATTATCACATAAACCCTGTAAATGTAGGTTTTTGTTTCAGCAATCTATATAAAGCGTTACACACTGTGTTGTCTGACTGATTCTCTTAGCTTCAGAAAGTCTCTTCCTGAGGTTAACTTTATAGTGTTCTGTCAGCAAAGTTAACAGCAATCAATCACTTAGATTAAGTGATTTGAATAGATTAGATTAAATCTAATAAACCTGCCAAAGCATTTTTATAGAAAAAATATTTTTCTAAATTCTCAAGGTCATATAAAAACATACATAAAATCAGACCACTTTAAGACAAATGCAGTGTCTTACAAAAGTAAGATCTTGTAGTAACTTTAACATGCAGGAACTTTTATAAGAATTATCATAGATGGTTTTTCAAAGTTTTTAATAATGGAAATCTGAAATGTGTGGCATGAATTTGTGTTCACCACATAACACATAAATATGGTTTTATCTAAAACCTTCCACTGTAGCTCTGGCTGCATCTTTAGAGTTGCTGTCCTGCTGGAAGTTAAACCTCCTTCCAAATCTGAACCCTCTAAAAGATTTTCTTCTAGGATTTCCAGTATTTAACTCTATCCATCTTCCCATCCACTGTGAATAGCTTCCCTGGCCATACTAAAGAAAATCATCCCACATCATGATGCTGCCACACTTCACTGCTGAGATCCTGTGTTTAGTTCAGATATGCGGTGGTTTTCCCCTAAGGAGCATTTTACATGGAGGTGTAGTTCTGTGTTTGCCTCATGTGACACAAAGGCCTTCTTCCACATTTTTGCCGTGTTCCCTAAATAACGTGCAGCAAAATGCAAACAGGACGTCCTCTGCATGATGCTGTTCACCAATGTTCTCAAATAAACCTCTGAGGTCTTCACAGAACAGATGTATTTCTATTGGGATTGAATTATACACTGGTGGATGTGGACTCTTTACTAATTAAGTGACCTCTGAAGGCAGTTGGCTGCCCTGGATTTTATTTAGGAGTACCATATTAGAGGGGATTGAATACAATTGTGTATATTTATGTACATTTAAAAATATATTCTTTATTTCCATTATTATTAAAAATGTTGAAATCCATGGTTCACTTATATAATTCATGTACATAATTATTCACTTCGCTGTGTTAGTCTGTTACATGAAATCCCAGTAAAATACATTGAAATATGTGACTACAACAGGATAAAATGTCACTGTTAGACTGTTACTGTTTGTTAACACAGGAAAGCACCACTAATTTGTGCCAAATTAATGGTGACACCATTATCTCAAATGAAAAGTTTCTCCTAAAACATTAATTTTGGTTCATTATGGAATGAGAGCTCCATACTTTATTAGTGTTGATTTTTTTTAGGTTTGAGTACTTTGAAATAAGAAAATGTTACCTGTTCACCTGTTCAAGTAGTTAAACTCTGATTATTTTTTTGACTGAGCGGGATGTAGTTTTTGGTAGAAATTGTGGTGCGCTGTAAGATCTGTTCTAATTTTTAACCGTTTTTACCTCTGCAGAGGTGAGAAGGAACAGAACAGAGAGCCAACCATTAAACCAGAACCACAGCTGGAGCCAAACTGGCTCCCAACCAGGAGCCAACGTTGAACAAGTAGGCCCGCCCCCAGCCAAACGACTCAAATCTAACCCTTCAAATCAGCAACAGCTTGCTAACTCAATCCCTGGAACCAACACTATCAGCTCCCACTCCGACTCTTCCCCGAGGCAAAGTCCTCTTCGATCCCAAAAAACTGACCCCAGCTATCAGAGAACACCTCTTTCCAGCTCCACCTCTGAACGGCCTCAGTTCCCCAGTGCCCCGTTCTCTCACCTGCAGGCCAGGATAAGGGGGTCTGAGGGGGGCAATATGTGGAGCCTGAGACGGTCTCTTGGACAAAACAGTCTGGTCAGAAGAATTCAAGGAAAAGAGCGTTTGGCCATTCATCTGCGGCAGAGAGTGCTGTCTGACAGGGGAGAGGAAACTGAGCTGCTGACCTATCAGGATAACACAGACGACTTACAGGTATAGTGAGCAGTTTTAAATTGTTTTGATATAAGGAATACATTTTAAAAATAAATAATGAACAACGATTCTGTGCAAGTTTATTTAAAATCTTGACCACCTTTAAGTACTAAACTAAAATCAACAGCCATGGTTCTTCACATGTTGTAGGTTGACATTACGATGCTTGCTGATCACATCATGGATCCTTCAGCTGGAAGGCCTAAGCCGACTGCAGGCCCTGAAGCAGATTCTGCAAAGGTTGGGATCAGCAGTGATGTAAAGTCACTATCTGGTTACCTTGATGAGGTCGAAAGGTGAGTCCAAATCTAATAGTTGAAATGCTTCCCCATAAAGTCAAAATGTAACAAAAAAAAACTTGTTATATTGATTAAATAAATTTGTATGTATGTCATAGACACATAGGGGAGCATTCAGTTTGGTAACACAGTTTTGATTTTGTTTGTCTGTGCAGGTTTTTGAAATCTAAGCCCCACGCTACAAGCCCCAAACCAAATGTACTCTCAGGGCTGGAGGAGCAGGAGACTCCTCACACCAACCAAGCGCCCTTGTCTACCTTTGACTGGAGCTCCTTCCTCTGTGCAGCTATGAAAGAGGAGAAGTTGAAAGCAAACTCTTCTTGTCTAGCCATGACTGAGGCAAAGCAGCAAGAGCTGTATGAAACCATCAGGCATGCTCTGCACTCCCTCAGAAAACACAAGGCAAGTACGACCTCCACTTCTGCTCATGCAGACTGATACCTTGTTCTGTGATGCTCTCTTGCACAGTTGTCAATCAGCTGAAAAGGGTTCACTGTAATCACTAATTATGTTACACGTGCAATGTTAGGCTAAATTATTTCTAACATTGTTCTCAGGGTCCCATTCAGGAACAACACAAAGAGATCGCAGCAGTGATTCAACGCTGCTACAAGAGATACAAGCAGGTAAGATCAGCAAGTTGGTTTCACTCTCAGCCTTATTTAAATAGAGAATTATTTTTTGTTGCAGTAATAGATTGCATTCCACTAAAAGAGTAAATTTAGCTTGTAGGTTTGTGTGTGTTTCAAAGAAAATACCCTAAATCTCCTGACTGGGAATTAATGTTCCCACATGCCATCCCTCCTGGGCAATCTGACAAGTTTAACACTAAATACAGCTCTCAGGATGGACTGAGAAACAATTGCTCTGCTATCTGCCTTAATTCCTTGTCTTATTCATAATGCAGAAAGCATTGATTACATGACATTTCAACATTTGCCTGTAGATTCTACTTTTTTATGTATTTTGATGAGAAACTGATATTTGTGTTTTTCAAACAAGGTTTTACTTATACATTCTATATTGACTATATCTACTAGAACTATATCCCAAAACTACTGTATGAAGCTATTTCATTTCTAATTAATTACTTTGTCAATTGTTTTTTATGGTATTGATATGATTATGAGTTCATTTTTCTCTTCGTGATCTTGATAACATTATGTTTTTTTTATATTCATCCTTCAGCAAGTTACAGTGCCTTGCAAATGTATTCAAACCCTATGAACACATTTTCTCACATTACAACCACAAGTGTCAATATATTTCACTGGGAAATTATAGTGAGAAGCAAACACAAAATTGTGTAGTTGAAGACAAACGATATAGTTTTAAAAATTGCTAATGAAAAAAACTGAAACCTTTGCCATACATTTGTTTTGGTTCCATTTACTCTGATCCCCTTAAATAAAAGTCAATTTGTGTTCAATTTTATGTGACAGACAAACACAGACAAGTGTGGCGATTAAGTTACACACTGGTGAAGTATATCTACAAACTGGTTGGCTTCTGGAAGATTTGGGTTGCACTGGATTTTATTTTGAGGGATCACATAAAACGGAGCTGAACAAAAAGGCCTGCCACACCTTTCAGAATATTGTACATTGATATGTACATTTTGAAAACCATGTATTAATTCACATCCACTTGCCAATTTTTGCACTGCATTGTTTTAGTCTGACACAAAATCCATATAAAACACATTAAGTTAGTGTATGTAACCTGGCAAAATGTGGAAAGGTTCAAAGGGTAAAAATACTCTTGGAAGGCAATGTAGAAATGAAACACTGTCCTGCACTTTCAGAATTTAACATTTATTTATTTTTTTATCTCTTGTTTCTAACATCAGGATTTATGTTGGTGTTGTCTTCCCTTGCAGTATGCACTTTATAAGAGGATGACTTTAGCAGCCATCCTGATCCAGAGTCGTTTCCGGAGTTTCCACGAACAGAGGAAGTTCCAGCAGAGCCGTAGAGCAGCGGTCCTCATCCAGCAATACTACCGCTCCTACAAGCACTCCCTCAGGTACTTCATATGGACACACAAGTATGCTGTCACTAGGATTGCATAAGAAATGTCATTAAAAGATACACTGGTATATTTGCTTACAGCAGCCTCCTAACTAAAAAACAGAACCAGGCTGCTCGTAAGATCCTGAGGTTCCTGCTCCGCTGCCGCCACAGGTGAGGCATGAACCTTCAAACACACTCTCAAACTCATCTATGCACACACTCAAGGGCACCATATCCCACACTCATACCAGCGACTAAGATACATACACAGACTTGCAGCGGTGCTAATAGTTGCTGTTGTTTTGCTGCTCCTGTGAAGCCCCTTGATGGACCACAGACCTCTGAAACAGGTGAGTCCCCACTTGCTCCCTCTCTTTCAGAGGATGATGCCTGTTTGCATGACAGCGGAAGGAGAGGTAGAGGAGTTCCTGGATCTTTATCCTTCCCTCCCGCTCTCTTCTTTTTTCCCTATCTCTCTCTGTCTCCCTCCAAAGACTGTCGAATGATGACAATAAATGTGCATGACTGACAGATAGAGAAGCAAGTCCTGCATATGGTCTTCTTGGGGGCATGTTCTGATTATCACAAGGGGACTTCGAGGGTTGCTTGGCATGCAAATTTTTGTGTGCCTTGATGGATGGGGCTGATCCAGAGGATGTGAGAGTGTATGTCTGCGTGTGGCAGATGTGAATTTGGGGAGGTTTTGTCAAATAACTGCCGTTTTTGCTCTGACTGACATTTGGGGGATAAAAAAAAAATACAACGTGCTGTTAAAGTGCCTTGCAACAGTATTTTTGCACTTTGTACTTTTTGCGCATTGTGTTCAAGTACAGCAACAAAAATCAATATATTTCATTAGGTTTTATGTGATAAACAAACAACAAGTAGCACATAATTGTAAAGTGGAAGGAAAACAATAGATGGTTTTAAACATTAAAAGTGTGGCAGGAATGTATTTTTGTTTATTAGAAAACATTAGTGAACAAACAGCATCACGAAGACCAAACGAAGAGTGGCTAGAAAATGGCCATGTTGGAAAGAAGTTCATAAGAAGTACTGTTGAAAGTTTTCCCCAAGCCATGTAGAGGACAAAGTAAATACATCTACGTGGAGGAATGTGATCTGGTCAGATGAGTGTGGCAGACAGCACTGCACTGTAATTGAAATGCATATTTCCCATGGTAAAACATGTTGGTGGCAGCATCATGCTGTGTGGATGCTTCCCTGCGGCAGGAACAAGTAACCTGATCCAATGGACAGAACTAAATACAGATCCTCTAAGAAAATATGTTAGAGGCTACAGAAGGGTTGTGGCTGGAGTGAAGGTTCACCTTCCAGTAGGACAACAAACTGAAATGTACAACTTGAGCTACAATGGAAGGTTTAGATAAATGCTTATTCACATGTTTGAATGGAGCAGTTAGAGTCCAGACCTAAATACAATTGAGAATGTGTGTTCACAGACACCCTCCATCCAAACTGGCTGAGCTTGAGCTATTTTTGAGATTTAGTTTTGGATTTGCAAAGACCTGCAGCTGTAATCGCAACAAAAGGTGGTTCTAAAAAGAATTGGCTCAGGGGATCTGAATGAAGGTGACGCTACACTTTACAGGTTTTTTATTTGTAAAAACTGTTATTCAGTATTTTGTGTTGGTTTCTCATATTAAATCTCAGTGAAATACATTGATGTTTTTGGGTGTAAAATGCGATATGAATAGTTTTGCAAGGCACTTTATATACGTAGAGCTTCTTGTAAACGTTTTCGCTGATTGTTTCTAACGTGTGTTTGGTTCCCCTCAGGGCCAGAGAGCAGAGAAAGGCCAGGGGTCCTGAGAATGCATCACCAGGCCCTGCACACAGCCCCCTCAGCCTGTGAGCAATCTACCCCACACCACCCCCACTCCCCAATCCATCTTTCCTCCAGTCTCCCTCCCTCCCTACCCTCCCTTCCTGTTGCATTTTCCAACCTCTCCTCGTGCCCTCGTCTCTCCTCCTTGCTCTCAACCTTCCTGGCCTCATTTCTCAAGAGGAAAAAAAAAACTCTTCCCTAACAGACTGAGGACAGGACAGGTGTCCATCATGGCAGCTCAGACTGACAGACTGCTGGGCAGAGCCCCAGAACCAGGCTCTGCTCACAGCACTGATTCTCCTCCAGTTTAACTGGGAGGCCATCACATTAACCTCATGGCATTCTTTGCACTCCTCATGGGTATGTTTCTTTGCAAGAGCAAGTTGTCGAGCAGGATAAGCAGAAAAAAGAACAAAAGAGGAAGTGCCTGACGACGACATCCTGCTGTTTAAGGCAGCAGCTGGATGTACTGAAGAGGCTCCGGCGGTGAACAGCTGGCTCAAGAAAGAGGCAACTTTGACATGCAAAAAACACACAAAACCCGCTGTGTTTTTTTGTATTAAAATAGAGATCTGTGAAAGAATAAGAAACCATAAACCAAAAAAACTCACTTCTATGTTGCATTTGCATGCAAGGTTTTCCCCCCCGCTTATTCCTCCTCTATATCATCCTACAGAGCTACAGTGGCAAACCATTCTGCTGATTCAGTATCTCACAGTATCACCCAACCACTCTGACTCACAGGCTTATGAAGCTATTAGTCACCTAATCAAAAAAAAAAAAAGGGGGAGGAACTGCACTTGAATGTACGAGGAGCATTGTTAGATAAAAGGGAAGCGGCCTGAATAACGATGTCTTAATTTGCTACATGGACTTTGTATGGAGTCGTTCTCAGCGGCAGCACTTTTGCTCGCCTGACGTGGTGTGTCCGTGTTCGTTCAATTCAATGCATGTGTTTGAGCTATGAGCTCCTGCATGCTTGCCAAACTGCTTTAGTGTTGTTTCTTTTTGTATTTCTATGTGTAATTGTGTCTCATGTCTTCATCAACCTATCCTTACCCTGTGTAATGTGAACCGTGTAAGGACAAATGACTTCTTTTGGGTGCTTTATTTATTATTTATTTATTTAAGGGTCTAATTCTTTGTTTAACAGGCTCAAGAGTGGTTTAGCTCGAGACCCAAACCCCCTCCCCTGCCGGTGTGATAAAATATGACATGTTCCAATGGTTAAACGTCTCTGTTAGTTTGTTCTGCGTGAACCTCCAAATCCTAACTGTGGTTTTAAGGACAGAGTCACATAACATTGCCTTGACTTCTTCTTGACTCCGAGAGGTCTCTATGCTTGCTCTGTAAAGGACATGGGTCCTATACTTGCCCCCATACAGGGCACTGCTCCCTGTATTAGCCCTGTATGGGCGATCAAATCCATATTTTGGACTATTGCATATTTCTGTACATAAACTGACGAGGTAAGGGGATACAAGGACCCTGAAACTTTTTCATAAGAAGACTGTATTTAAGATTATAAATTATTTTACTTCCCGTAACAAGAACTTTAGACAGAGATCTGGGTACACAGGACGGCATATTGCTTGTAAATAATGTAGATAATACAAACGGAGTAATGTGCATGAGATTTAAGACAAAAGAAACATCTAAAAGAACACGCTAGTGGCTAAGGACTGTGAGAGGATTTTAACTGCTTCACTTTAAGAGTATCCAGTATAAGTGTTATTGAAAAAGAACATTTTCTTAAAAGCATGCAAACAAAAAATCTAACATTAGAACTATAAGTGGGAAAACAAACTAAGCTGAAACCATGATCTTTCAGACAAAAAAAAAACATTTACACTTTGTGCTTTTGTTTCTTGGCTAGCAAAAATTAAACCCATTTTGCCAGTAGTGCCAATCATTATGAATGCTATTTTTGCTTAACAACACAGTATGTTATGCTGGGGAAACCAGTACCCAGAAGTTATCAGTAAGATCCACAGAGGCAGCACATGCTGACAATAAACCATAGTAACCTAGTAATAGCTCAGATGTAGACCTACAAGTCCTGAAGTTTGTCTAAAATGGTAGACTTATGCATAAAACGGTGATGGGGACTTTGCAAGTATAACAGATGATGCTGATGATGCTAATCGTGCCGATGACTATGATGTTCAAATGTAAATGCTATGACTGGTGAACCATAAAGGAAAGAGGATGTCACCGTGGATATAAAAAGTCTGCACACACAAAAACTTACTTTTTTTACTTATATAACCTGTAAAACTCAAATGTAAATCTTTTGAAAATAAAAATATTAAATAAAGTGGTTGCATAGGTTTAGACAACCCTGATCTAAAACTCTACAGAACACAGTTCTATTATTATTACACCACTCAGTCTATTTGGGTAGGAGTCGATTATCAGGACATATGTTACCTTGGCAATATTTGCTCACTCTCTTTGAATAGTGATCCAAACCTGTTCTCCTGTGAACCGCCCTCTTCAGATCAAAGGTCTGAGCACTGGCTGAGCTACTCCAAAATGTGTTGATTTTAATATAACCTTTGGTTCGCTGTGGTGCAGAAAGATGAAGTTCCTCTTCATCCTCTGTTTTCTGGCAGTTTTCTACCTGAAGGTTTTGTGCCAAGTGTTTAACTAAAACTTCAGGTCCACCAAAACGAAAACCGGCCATAAAACATGATCCTGCCACCGCCATTCTTTACTGTGTTACGATGTCTTTTGGTTATGCGAAGTGTTACTTTTACACCAAACATACCTTTTGGAATTATGGCCAAAAGGTTCAACCTTAGTTTCATTGGAGCATAAGACACATGTATATGCTTTCTGAAGACTTCAAAAGTGGTTTTGCAGATTTTAGCCTTGTAGGTTATCCTCCTTGTAGGAAAGAGCATCTGTGTTGCCATCCTAACCTCTTAGCCCAGAAATATGAGCAATAATGGAGATTGTTGTCACAAGTACTTGCCAGATATTTATGCTGCCCTTTAAATGGTAGTGTGGGCCCATTGGCAGCCTCCTTGACCAGTTTTCTTTTTCTCCTGCCTGATATCTTTTCACAATAAGATCCCTTTGGTGCTTTGGAAGCTCTCTGCAGACCACGGCTTATGCTGTGAGATAGGATCTAAGAAATGTCAGAAAAATCTACTAAACATGTTGAACTGTATTTGGGATTTGAACACAGCCAAATCTCTGGGTAAAAAAGAATGCACACTTTTGTGCAACCACTATATTTTAGGGTTGTTTTTTTTTTTGATTCACTTCAAAGATTTCAGTTTGTAAAGGTGGAAAAAATTCTGAAATTATTTGTCTTTGTTACATTTTTTAAATCACAAAAACATCATTTGAACCGGGGTTGTGCAGACTTTTCATATCTGCTGAACATCCCTTACTGTGTGGTTGTGCTCCAGCAACACATTCATTTTTATTAAGACCATCAATCACACCTACAGCAGACCCAGCCCGGCCTCCAGTCAATGCTTTCCATCTTCAAACAGAATGTCTCTGAACTCATGGTTTGTTTCATTTCTTTCCCTTTTCTCCTCATTGTCACTGCCATAATTGTATGACATGTACTTTAACCTTGTGGAAAGCTCTGTTTAGAAAGTGCCTGCTCAACAACAAACAAACTAATATCAGGAAGTATTGTACATTCTCCAAAATGTTCCCAGTTTCTCTTTATTTTCCTAAATTGTGTGTTAAAATTGAACTTGACAGTGTTCTACTCTCTGTTAAAAGTCCTAATTTATCTGGTATGAATGGATGCTCATGGCCTAATTGACAATATGTGTTACTTTGTCGGGTTAACAGATATGATAGTATCGCCCCTACCTTTGTGTGTACTTATTAGAGGAGGAAAAAAAAAAACTTTGAATTTTGCTTCTGTCTATGAGAGGCACTCTCACGAGTCACTTCGCATCATCACCATTGCGAGGCCTACGTTTTTTTCTAATTCTCACTCCTATTTTTGTTCCCAGAAAATAATTGTGCAACATTAAAACAAAGCAGAACTCTGAAGTCTTTAGCTGGCTAAATATCTTTCACAGACATCCTCTTTGTTTTTTGTTTTTTTTTGCTGTCAGTCTCTCAATCCGACATGCTCACACACAGTGTGGAATGCAAAAGTACACAGTCTGGTGCACATGGAAATAAGGCCACACTCTTTCTCTCGTGTGCTTACGTCTTTGGGAGGCATGAAATCTCTCCCTTAGATTATACTCAGGGTTGAAGAACAGGGGGATGGTATGTGGATTGCATTAACTGCTGGCACACAGGTGCCCCAGATGTGGAGGCTGTGGTACATTTGGATGTACTTATGTGTGTGCACATTGTTTGGAATACATCAGCTGTCCATTTATTGTCTAGCACCTGCAAATTTTAACATATTAAAATTTGACATGCATGTTCTTATATCCCAAAAGAATCTGCATCATTCAAGGTGTGTCATGGATGAAGTTTTCAACATGGTAGAATATTGTTATTTTTGCTGATTTTGCTTACATTTTAAATGACATTCAAAGCAAGTAATAAGAAATCGCATTGATTCAGATGTTCTGGATGTTCAAATTACAGTGTCTTGTGAAAGTATAATTAGCCTTGAACTTTATTACAATTCCTCACCTTACAATCACAGACTTTAACATATTTAATTTGAGAAAAATTATACATGGTTTTTAAAATATTTTAGTAATAAAAATATGAAAAATGTGGCGTGCATTTAATTCAGCCAGCTATATCAATTCTGTGCAGAATTAAATAGTGGTGCAATTAAAGCTGCACGTAAGTTGAGGTTTGTCTCTACCAGCTCTACCAGACCCAGAGAGATTGATATTTCTGTCCTAAACAATCCCACTGTAGCTCTGGCTGTATATTTAGTTGTTTTGCTGGAAAGTTAACCTCTGACACCGTCTTTTGCCGGCAGAAGGTTTTCCTCCAGGATTGTCATCTTTTTAGCTCCATGCATCTTCTTATCAACTCTGGCCAGCTTACCTTCCATAAATGCCAGTGTTTGGAGCATCAAACTTACCATACTCCTGTCAACAGATTCTCCCAGCTGAGCTCTGCAGCTCCTCCAGAGTACCACAAGCTCCTTGACTGGTTCTTTGATTAATGGTCTTTCTGCCCATCCTGTAAGTTTAAGTTGAAGGCCATGTCTTTGTATGTTTGTGCCATACTTTCCATGCTCAGATGATGGATTGAACAGAGCTCTGTGAGATGTTCAAAGCTTGAGAAAAGGAAGCTGAATACAAATGGCTGCCACACTTTTTAGATATATATTTAAAACATTTTGGAAATCATGTATCTTTTCCTTTCCACTTCACAGTTCGTGAGTTGCATAAAATCCCAATAAAATACATGCATATTTGTAGTTATAACAAGACAAAATAAGAAAAACTCAATCGTTATGAATACTTTTTAAAGGCACTGTAATTAACACACCTCCATCATCATTAAAACTTTTATGACTTTTTCAATTTATTAATCATACTGATGGACAGCCATGGTGAGGCCATGGTGAGGACAGTTCCTGTTTAACACACATTAAACTGTACTTCCTCTCTCACCAACAAACCTGAAGATGACATCCTAAAACTCCTTCACATACGTACACAGGCATCAGTCCATCAACTTGTACAATACACAAAATACTATCCCAAACAACAGAAACTCCATCATTAGGGTCTTGTTTGGCAGAGGATGGTAACTGTAAAGTGTATGTACGTAACTAAGAAAAACTAAAGATTAAAAGGTAAGAGACTTTGCCATAGTAAAAAGGTGGTAAACGTGCGCAGAGATAGCCTCTGGTCTCATAAGTCCGCCTAGAAATGAACCGCATAACCTTTCAGGCCTTGTTTCAAGAGGGCGTGGCCAAACACCATATTGCATGCTAGACTGGTAGACCCTTATAGATAACCTATGGCTAGACAACTCCTTGCCTTCCTCCTCTTTCACCCTGTCTTCTCTTTCTCTCTCATCTCCTGCTGTACCACCATCTTGCCTGCTGTTGTGTTCTCATGCCGATCTCAGCTTCTCATTTCTCTCTTTTTTTGTAGCCTAGTTTTTAATCCTTCTTTTTGTTTGCTTTACAAACATGCATGCACAAGCATCACTAACTTGTTGATGTTTTCAAAATAATATTTTGTTGCTGAGGCCATGCAAAGTGTTTTTGAATATTGCCCTTATATGTGGAATATGTCTTCTGAATGCTTTACATAATTTCTGCTGTAAAATTAAATCAGAATAAAAAGAAAATTTGCACTTTAATCTATTTCTTGGGGTGATGTTTATTGCTTATTATCTATATTTTTCTTATTTTTATCTTTACCCTCCAAATGTATTTCCGTGACCTGGTGTTTTGGTGTCTCCGTAGTGCGTTTGAGTCAAATTCAGTAAAGTATCTTCGAGGTGGGATGCTGCTGTGTAAAAGGCCCTTCCATCGCACAATGGCCCTGATTCTCAGTGACTGTCATTAATTGCAGCAATAGTTGAAATTAACCTTGTAATTAGCTTGACAGGCTACGGGTGGCAGGAAAGACCAGCTGTTTTACTTCCACTTCTGGATTGAATGTACTGAGAACGTGCAGATGCTTAGCTGGGTTAGCATGTGTTTAAAGTGTTGAAACTTTTCTATAGTCAAGTATGCAAAAAAATACAGTTTTGCACTTTTAAAACATTGTTAGGAAATTAAGATCGAGTACTAATGTTAAAAATATACATTTTGCGAACACGTATTTCAGCAGATCATCTACGGTGAAAACTAGATACTTCCACACACTGTTTAAAAAGACATAACCTTTTTTCTCACAGACAATGTCAGTTTGGATTACCAAAATTATGTCAGTTTGCTAAATGCCAGAATAAAGGGAGAGAGAATCATTTGTGGGCCAATCTGATTTGATTTCTTTGTATGTGTAGATTACTTGGATTGTTGCCGTCACATACTGAAGATTTTAAAAACATTTAAACTGACAGGTACAAGTCCTGACTTGTGGAGGGTGCTGAAAATTAGGGTAATGGCAAGGAAGTCTTCCAGTGTCAAAGACTTGGACTTATTCACTAACAATTGATTGATCTTCAATATACCAGTAGAAACATAAAAAAGCTTATTACCAATTGGTTTTAATGCTGTAATGCAAATAAAAATTTCTCCATTGATCACTGACACTGGTATAAATAATTCTTGTCATGGCGTTTTAATAACATAAATAATTAGGAATAATTTTAGACTAAACTGTTTTCAAAAAACATCAAAAAAATCATATTGTGCAAATATCATAATAACAGTCTATAAACAGGGCATCAATTCCAGTCTAGTTTAATAGCACATTTTTTATTATAAATGTTGCAAGACAAGTAGCTCTAAAAGTATTTGCAATTAAATAAGTGGTTATTTTGAAAACACGAATTCATACTATAAAATCACTTAATGTATTATTTGACACTAAGTAAAGTAATATTTTCCTGACCAGTGGTTTGCAACTACTTAATTTAAACATAAGACAAATAAATTTTATTTGTATTTAAATATATATTTTCAAATATATCTTACTACATCCACCAATCGTTTACGAGTGTACTAATTTTCTGTGTAATTTATTTGATCTCTTTTAAGCAGAAGTGGAAAAAAGGAATCTATTGCAAATGACATTTTCAAAACAGCTTGAGTTAGGCTATAAGTATTTACTTGAGGCAAGAAATTACGACACTCAGTCCCAACGTGTTTATCAAAATTTCCAAGGCAATCCGGAAAATTACCAGTACTTACGTCAATTCGTTTTTACCGTAAATATGTGGTACCCTCATAAATATAAGTATCCCCTTACTGACGCCACTTTTTAGCACACTGTGGCATATACGAGTCGAGAGTTAATTTTATAACTCCAAATTGGACATTGTTTTTTGGTCCCCCCCTCTTTTACCCCCCAGAAAATGAGCATTTTCCTGTATCCGGGCTTTGGAAAATTTACCGTAAGTCCGGTACAAAACCGGACATATCTTAGAGCTCGCAGCTGATAGAAGACGTGGTTCGTTCCGGAAAAAAAGTGGATTTGGCCACTCCACCGAGGGCGGATTTTAAGAGCAGAACAAACGAGCTTCTAACCATGAACTGTACATATTTTAGAAGTAGAGTGTTTAATTTATCTGGAAAATGAGAGCTTTGTGTATTTTCCCGTGGGAACTCGGCGCTGTAGTGCTGACCAGCTCGCCTTCGACTGAAGAAACAATGCAGGCCTAGCTAGCGGAGGCTAATCGGATCACTGGCCCAACACACCGCAGTGGGATTTAAACCGTGGACGGAGCTGTGCTTTTGAAGCTGTTGCGATATAAAACGGTTGGTTACAGCTATACAATAGTTTAGGTTTCGATTTATACGTATATGTCAATGTTGGTTTCATTTTTGTCAGTTAAGACGCTGGCTAGATGAGGCCATGGGTGCCAAGAGATAATGCGTTAGCATGCTAGCAGCAGTGAGTAATTATCTTTGTGTATTTGATTCAAATCATTCGGTGGTGCGCTGCTATATAAATGTATTTAGCTTAGAAAATGACAAAAAAACGGAAAAACAAACCCTACAAATACAGTTTTGTAGGGCAAATGGTTGGATTTTCTAACATTTGTGTTGGGGGTGGGAGGGCAGTCGCTCAACACACAGTCAGTAATAATCTCTTTGTAAAGGTAATTTAAAAAAAACTTCTCTGCTTCGAAAGGACATTTTGGTGTATTTTACTTGAGTTAGGATCAATGGATACAACCATCCTTAAATGTAGAATCCCTTGTTTTAATCTCACGACGACGCTTCACTGATTAGTTTGTCGCATGCAATTATCAAGGTAGAGATTCTGTTATAAAATAACTTTCGTTATCCAGAAATCACTTGACTGGGACCGCTGGAGAGAAATGAACCGCTAAAAACAATAAACTATAAAACTAATCTGCTCTGGAATGACAAAGGACATTAGCAGCTTCGGATCCTAACGTTTCGACCCGTTTTAGTGATCCTAATGTCATTAGACCTGGACCCAATTAGAAGTCAATCTTTAAATATGTCGGTTTTGATGAGCATAATGTCCAGGCCTTGTGTTTTTTCTTCCTTGCAGTCTCCCTCTGAGGACAGGCCTTTTCTGTTTGGGAGCCCATGACCTGTGACTGTGTTCTAGTACATAGTTCATCTTGTCCTGTCATCCACATTCACCATTCAAAGTGTCCCTGCGTAATTATGTTGTAACAATATAGTCAGTCCTCTTCCTTTCTGTTGCTGTAATGCGGTGTCACAAGTTTTTAGAGATGCATCCAGCAGATAATTGTGACCAATTTCCTGTTTTGTCCAGCTTTGGCCTGCTGGTACTGATTTCTTTTTCTAAATTATAAATAAAATCATTCAAATAGGATTTTTTTTTTCTATCCTTCCTGCCATCATGAATTATTTTGGGAGCAGAGACGATGTCCCACCTTGTGTCCAAGAGAGCATTCATTGTAATGCCGGGGCTTTCTATTCTAAAATCTGCTTTACTCAGTAATGCTATCCACACCCAAGAGTCTTGTGGTTCTGTGACCTGCTAGCTTTTATATGGTGAGTTCACTAATTGGCAAAAGATCAGATTGTTGAGTTTTTGACAGTTGGGTCAAGCGGTTAAATCTGCAAGCAAAATTTTGCTTTTTCCACCATTGAGAGGGTACTCGGTTGTAATGGAAAATGAATTAAACCATGTTAAACTGACCAGACTAGATTGGGTACTAGAGGAAAGGAGGACGTAGGCTAAATAGGGGTGGGAATCTCTTGGCCTTTGGTAGTTGAATTACAATTCAGAGGGCTAAGATGTGATTATAAATGGATCGGCATATCATTGACAATCCATACAAACAGATCTTTCACTTAAACTGAAGATTGCTAAAAAAAAATTATCTGCTAAGACGCAGATGCCTCAACTTCATTGTTCTCGATTGGAGCACACAACATGCTAGCTGCTGTGCATCACCAAAGGCGCAGTTACAGTAACGTAATATTCCTTGGGAATGGCTTTCCGTGCATCACATGTTAGAGATGTTTTACCTCCTTGTGATTCCGTCACTTGGTGTTTTGGTGTCTCCGTAGTGCGTTTGTCAGTTTCTTCGAGGAGGGCCTTTGTGCTGTTTCATAGCACGATGGCCCTGATTCTCAGTGACTGTCCTTAGTTGCAGCAATAGTTGAAATTAACTTTGTAATTAGCTGGACGGGATTCAGGGTGGCAGGAAAGATCATTATTTTCACTTCAACCTCTAAAAAGGCAATTACTCTAAATCACAGAAATTCACAATTTTTAAAATGTTTTTGATATTTCCATAAAATTCATATTGATAAATATCTTTTTGTTTTTAACTCAAGATAAAGTTTGGTTAATTGACGTGTAATAGGTCATTATTCAGCCAGACCATCACAGTTGCTACAGAATAACGGATTTAAGGTTTAAAGGAAAAAAATCTAAGCTTAATCATTTGTATTTATTTATTTTATTTTTGGTGGCCATCAGACTTTCCCCAAATAATTATTTAAAATTTTTTTAAATACTCATTTCTGAGTTTTATTTATTTTTTTTCCTAATTGTTGTAAATCTTTTTTTTCTTGCAGCCATGAGTTCACAGCTGCAAGTCTTCTCTCCCCCCTCAATCTCCTCCAGTGCCTTTTGCAGAGTTAAGAAGCTCAAGGTGGAGAGCAATGTTTGGGACGTATCCACCACTGAGGCATACGGTTCCATAGCAGGCCAGCCGGCATACGCGTTTACCCCAGCCATGGCTGTGCCTCCCTTTGCACCGTCGCTTGTCTTCCCTCCTACAGCTACTGGCTCCAGGGGTCAAGTGGTGGTGCGAGCAGCTGATAGCACAGGTAGTCTTCCTCGTGGATCCAGTCGACGTGTCCCTGAACAGACGACCTCCTCTTCTTACAATCACGAGACGTCCTCAGAAGTTAGGAGCCAAAGGCACGGGCAAAAGAGAAAGATTGAGGAAGCCACTGAGGGCAGCGGGAGCGGATGTGGCAGTGTTCAAATACTAGAGGAGCTCTCGGCTCCTGCGGCAACTTACTCCACCCGTGCAGGTGTCGGTGCTGGAGGAGGGGGCACGGGCCAGTCTATACCTCACTCCGCTCCAACCACCAAGAGCAGCAGCTCAAATGGCGAGGGGGATTATCAGCTCGTGCAGCACGAAATCCTCTGCTCCTTGTCCTCCAGCTATGAAGTGCTGGAGTTCCTTGGAAGGGGCACTTTTGGGCAAGTGGCCAAGTGTTGGAAAAGGGGTACCAATGAGATTGTGGCAATAAAGATCCTGAAAAACCATCCTTCATATGCTCGTCAGGGACAAATTGAGGTAAATGCTCAATCTTTTTAAAAATGTTGATTCTGATTCAGTATCTTGCATCACTTAGGGCAGAATTATTTAGCATTTTACTGGATTTGGACTTTACTGATGGTAAGCAGAGTAGATTTTTAGTTTCTATCTTATTGGTTTGTTTCTGTTTTCAATAGGTGGGCATCCTGAATCGACTGAGTGCAGAGAATGCAGACGAGTACAATTTTGTGCGCTCGTATGAATGCTTCCAACACAAGGGGCATACCTGCTTGGTGTTTGAGATGCTGGAGCAGAATCTGTACGACTTTCTCAAGCACAGCAAGTTTAGCCCGCTCCCCCTGCGCCACATCAGACCCATCCTGCAGCAGGTTGCCAAAACCTGATGTCTTTTTTTGTTTTTGTTTCATGTGTTTTAAGAAGTTGTAACACTTGTTTGCATGTTAAGGTTGCTACAGCGCTGATGAAACTGAAGAGTCTGGGATTGATCCATGCGGACCTGAAGCCTGAAAACATCATGCTGGTTGACCCTATCAGGCAGCCATACAGGGTGAAGGTGATTGACTTTGGCTCAGCAAGTCATGTGTCCAAAGCAGTGTGCTCAACCTACTTACAGTCTCGCTACTACAGGTTGGTGGCTTCAGATATGGCTCTGTTTTGCTAATCTTGGTGCATGCTGTCATTTTATAAACATGGTGGGATACGTTTTCTCATGCTTTTTGGGTTAGTTCTGTTTCGCTCATTAATTGCTCACTGCTGTTTGCTGACTAGGGCTCCAGAGATCATTTTGGGCCTGCCGTTCTGTGAGGCCATTGACATGTGGTCTTTGGGCTGTGTGATTGCTGAGCTGTTTTTAGGCTGGCCTCTCTACCCTGGAGCTTCTGAGTATGACCAGGTCAGTATAGATGTTAGTGCTGCTAGGGTCATATCTTTAATATCTGATCATCTGAAAGGAGAAGAAATGCCAGGATGATCATTATTAACCCTTGTTCTTGTGTCTCCAGATCCGATATATTTCTCAGACTCAAGGCCTACCAGCTGAGTACCTCCTGAGCGCCGGCACAAAAACCAGTCGCTTCTTCAATCGAGGCCCAGACTCCAGCTACCCGCTCTGGCGACTAAAGGTTGCTATAGCATGCTAAATCTTGACGTACATCAGCTACTCAAATAAACTGTACATGGGTCTTATGCAGTTTGGAAAAGTATGGAATTTGTGTTCAGTTTTCCAGATCCGCACCCCTATGGGAAAAATACCTCAACTTCTAGACTTCATTGCTAGATTTTTAAAATGTGTTAAATTTTGAAGTTGAAAATTTGTAGGAATCCTGGCTGCTGGGAAATGTTTTCAGTTTTTTTTCTCTGTCTTCTTAGAGAAATCAGGTCCATATTTTTTTTTCAAGTGTAGAGTCAGTATGTCAGAACAGTGTCGGTTTGAAGAGGTTGTTGTGGCACAGTCAAGATAAATCTTACTCCGAGTAACAATTATCCTATGTATATTCTTGTTTTTATGTTTTTTGTTTTGTGAAGCACTTTGTGATTTTAATGCCTTTTGAAAGGTGCCATATAAATGAAATGGTACTTACTTGCTTAGAGTAGGATTAAGTGAAGAAAGTAAACTTCAACCACCCAAAACCAGTCAGGCTAAAAAAATTATTCTTGGCTCCGATACACAAAATATTTCTGTGACAAACCTGGAACAGTTTAGATTTTTTTTTTTTTTTTTTTGAGCATTTTATGCAAATAAGTGCAACACAGTCCTTTGCCAGTCCCTAAAAACAAACGGACACACATAAAAGCACACTTGAAGTAGTAAAACCAAGCATATTTATCAACATTACCGTTATTTTTTCTGCCAGATATCTGTGTTGCCCTGCATTACTGCCTACACAGGCGCGAATTCATGTATTATCCCCCAGATCAGCTGTTAAAGCAGTATTCAGCCTGATTAATCAACAAAGATTAAAAAACAAATAAAAAATACTAATGATGATTAAGAACCTCACGCATCTTCCTTGGAAAATTGCAAAGTTTGTATGATTGGAACTGTTAACTTCTGACCCAAACTTTGAAAATCGTTTTTGAAGAGTAGCCATAAGAAGCTATGTGTGGAGGAAAACTAGCAATGCATATCACCTTAAATATAACATCCCCACTGTGATGCATGATGGTGGTAGCATCATGCTGTGGGGAGGCTTGCCTCCAGCTTTTTGTCCTTTTGTTCTGGGCGTGAAGCTTTATCGCTGATGCTTGAAAGTTAGAGGGCCGCAGGTTGGGTAAATGTTTGCAGCATACGGGACCTCTCACAAAAATGTGCTCATCGCTTAAAAGAAACACATTGAGAGAAAGTTGTTGACAGTCCTGTTTTTGTTGGATTCTAAGTTCTCTCATAATTTGGCGTTTCACTCAAAAGAGTTTTGTCACAAAAGATAAGAGTATATTGTGTTCTTTTTTCCAGACCCCAGCAGAGCATGAAATGGAGATGGGTATCAAATCAAAGGAGGCCAGGAAGTACATCTTCAACTGTCTGGATGATATGATGCAGGTAATTGGTGTACAGACAAGGGAGTCCCGTCAAGTTATTTGTTGATTATGTGACAGCGTTACTTTCTGTACTCCAGGTCAACCTGTCATCTCATTTGGAGGGGACAGACATGCTGGCTGAGAAAGCTGACAGAAGAGAGTTCATAGATCTCTTAAAACGAATGCTTCGTCTGGATGCTGACAAAAGGATCACTCCCACAAAAACCTTGGGTCACCCTTTTGTCACGATGAGTCACCTAATAAATTATCCGCACAGCTCGCAGTAAGTGTTGGAAAAAGTCAAAGCGGTTATTGTAGAAAGTGCTTACCTTGGTGTAGCTTCTAAAATGTTGGCACTCCTTTTTCCAGTGTCAAGTCATGCTTCCAAAATATGGAGATCTGCAAACGCAGGAGCACATACGACAGCAGCAAGTCTCTGTACTCCACCAGTGCAGTTCCCAATGCTGCCGCAGGAAACCTCACTGTTACCTTCAGTAGCCAGCTTAACCAGCATAACCAGGTATGAACTGTGGGTCCAAACACTTATGCATAGCTGGTTATACGTTCAAGGGCTAAATGTGGGTGTGCATTTTTGCACTGTGTCAGTAGCATACATAAACTGGTGAATGACTTTCAAGCTTTAATTTCTTTTCATTTCTACTGTTCTCACTAATGGCTAGTAGTTTTCAGCAGCGTCCAGGTATGGTAGCTTCTGTTTTGTAAAGTTTGTGATCAGGGCTTACTCAGCAGCAACATTTGGAGAAACCTGCCACTCTCTCCCGTTTAATAATTACGTAGATCTCTGTCCTCTGAGGTGGTGTTTTCTCAAGCTGGAGAGTAATGTTGACCGCATCATGTTATCTTCAAGGCAGCTGGATCAGCAAACGGATTCCTTCGTTCCTTTATTATAAACGTGTTTCCGGACCCTTAAACCTCCTGCTGTTTATCAGTGTTGTTATCTCAACAGGTGCCTTCTGGCGGGGGTGCCGTGCCTTTGCTAAACTACCAGCCAGCTCTTTACCAACAGGCAACTATCAACATTCCTGGTTTGGCTCAACAAAGCGTCCCAATCCCAGGCCGTCCCGCTGGGCTGTGTAGCCAGACAGAACCGTTTCAGCAGACCCTTATTGTGTGTCCACCCTCTACTATTCAAGGTAGATTTTCTGAGAACTTTTAGTCACTTCCATGTACAAAGGAAGCTAACGTCCTCCCACACAGCTGTGGATTTCATTAAGAAGTCCATTTGCTCTTTTTCATCTTCCAATTCTAAATGTTTTTTTTTTATTTTCTTAACATTAATGTGTTGTGATCTTTTGTTTCATTGTTTTGGACTTTGTTTTGTTTATTTCAGGGCTACAGCCATCCAGTAAGAGTTCAAGCTTCCCTGTGAGGATGGAGAACTCTGTACCCATAGTACCTCAGAACCAGTCTGCTCAGTCACTGCAGATCCAACCAAGCATGCTCACTCAGGTAAGCCCTTTTTAAAGGTATGTAAATATGTTACAGAACCTTGCAGAGGTGCTCACTTTTTCAGCATAAACATCAGTGTGTTTTAGTGGGGGTTTGATCTGATAGATCGACACAAAACAGTGCTTAATTGTGAGCTGGAAGGAAAAAGGATTCCTGGTTTTCAAATGTTTTTAAACACATCAGATTCTCCCTTTACTTCATTGACTTTTCCTGTTACCCGCGTTCCCTTTAACCTTTAATTATTAACTACTTTGTGTTGATCTATTACATAAAATCCCATTGAAATACACTGAAGTTCATTGTAACATGACAATGTGGAAAGGTTTGAACCCTGTGAATACTTTTAAAAAGCGCTTTATATTGGAGGCCTCATTGTGGGGTTATGCATAACTGATCTATGTGATTGGTGTTCAAATGCATCAGCAGTTTGTCTAACTTGACTCCCCGCTAACTTTTTGCATTTTTGTAACGTCATTTGGGGTCTTCTGTAGGAGATTTGGTGACTTCAGTCAAAAGTTGGCTTTACCTGAAAATATTGCAGGTTTTGGTTTATCAAGACTGAAAGGGCTTTTCCACCAAAGTGGTCCCAGTTCTTAACTGGAGCTGGCACTAAAGTACGGTCTTTGGTCTTGCAGTTACTGCCTGATTCGTTTCCTGTTTTTATTCAGGGATTTCGTGAAGGATCGTATTGCATGGAGACAGCTTAGTCACACAAATATTATTTCTCCTACTATCCTTGCAAACAGATGCTCTTAGAGCACCACCGCCGATCAATATATTATTAACCAGTCGTGTTTGTGAGAGCTTTGCAATTCTAATTTGTTAGTCGCTCATCTGCATCAGCAGTGCTGGAGAGCGGGAGTTTAAGAGTATAGCAAATTTTATTAACATCGCCTGAAGAAGGTTATGTTAAAGAACATGCCTTAAAAATAACCTTTATGGATTCATTGAGCTACTTAAACTCAATAAGGAATGATTTTAAGATGAACTGTATGAACTCGGGTTGTCAAAATAATCAAAATATCAATATAATCAATGGAATAGATAAATGAGAAACACAGCGCTCCGTTTTCCTGTGGTACCGGCTGACGCAGGAAAGTGTTAATCAGCTGGACGCTCAGTTGGCTTTTAAAGAATGAAGCCAGGAAACAAACCAGTGCGCCCTCTTCCATTACTCCTCCGTTTAGTTGTAAAGGCACTGGAGGCCAATGTGGCTAATGATCACACAGATTATGGTGGAGCCGGACTGAAGCTGAGACCTAGATTAGAAACCTGTAGCAACGTACCCTGCTGCTGTAGCTGATCACTAAAGAAATGATTCTGTAAAATGACCAGAAAGACAGAAATTGCACATGGCTGCTGCTGAATACATTTGCATGGACCAGATCCTTGTTTACTGTAAAAATGTTTTGTATGAGCCAGATCCGTGTTTGTTTTGAAACAATTTATTGAAGTATAGAATGGTCCTTTTTATTAGTCACCTTAGCAGTAAAATGTATTTGTATCAAAATCAGATTGACAGGCAAATGGAAGCACAGTAAAGATTATTAAAATAATTGCACGACTGAATCAAAGGTACTTCCATAAAGGACATTAACACTTACACTAATTGTTATCTTGTCTACTGTTTTGCAAAACAGGGTTAATTTGCTACAGTTCCCCAGGAGCCTAAAGGAAACCGCCTAGATGCAAACCAATAATGAGTTATTTCTGCTTTTTTTTGTGGCCAGGGCTAGAATAAGCATTAGCTTAGTAAGCGTTCGTACCAGTTAACTACTGGAACCAGTTTATTGGAAAAGCTTCCAACAAGACTTGGGTGATGCAGGTTCACGACAGTCTATGGTGGGAAACGGTATGGAGTTTCATTGTTTAAAAGTCTAAATAAAAGGTTATTTTGTCTCCTGTAGAGCTATGTGTTGCTCATCCATTCAAGCCCTTTCTCCTGCTTTTGGGTGTGCAACTGTTCTGCCACCTCAGGCTTAGTCTTTAGAAGGCATCGAGGAACATACTCACTGTGTGCACAATTATTAAGCAAGTAGCATTTTTAAAGATTCGTTTTATTATTGAACAACTACAGAGCTCCCAATCAATCCAACATGTTAAACCTCAGACCTGAACACTCCTTTGTGCACCTAGGACGAAGCCGTCTGTCACTGAAGGAGCTCTCCAGTTCTGCAACAGCTTCATGCATGGGGTGGGAGACATTGTCCAACAGTGATGGCATTTTTGCTAGAGTCCTTCTGTCTCCCACCACCTGCACCTCCTACCTGGGATAGGGCTGGCCTTTCTGATGAGTTTATCTGACTGCTTCTTCTCAGCTGTAGATAAGCTGCTGCAACAATATAAAACACAAGGTGGCTGCTGCACCGCACAGTCAAAAAATGTCTTCAGGAGCACCCCCCCCACTATCCAAATTATTTCGACCTCCTTAACAGCTAGTCTGCTCTGATCCTTCCTGTAGAAAGCACCAGTCCAGTTTATTCAGCTGAACTTATAAGAGTCCAGTATCTCTATGTCAGTTACCAGACTATTCAAGCAAGATGTTCTCAGTGGAGGTTAGGTCAGGTAAGGATGGGCTCCATATCCTTATTCTTTCATCTTTAAGTCCTTTACTGGCTAGCCACACCGAGGAGTCGTTCGGTGCATGTGATGCTTTGTCCTGCATAAACATCATCCTCTGCTTGAAAAAAGTGTCTCTTAAAAACCAGCAGTTAGTTTGGAAGTGGAGTTGATTTTTAAACCCATTTTTAACCAGAAAAGGTCAAACTAGTTCAGCTTTTATAACACCAGCCGGTTTCAGTACCCCACCTCCACCTTGCTGGAGTCTGAGCTGAAGAGGAACTCTGTGTGCCTGTTACTGATCCAGCCACAGGCCAGCCCACGTGGTCCATCAAGAGTCACTCTCATCTCATCCTTGCCTAAAAACCTTTGAAAAATCTGTGTTGAGATGTTTCTCAGCCCATTCTTGACATTTCCTCTGATCTCTTGCTCAGTGTTGGTCGGGTTCTTTAACTTGACTCCCATGACTCTGAGCGATGAACAGCTTTTAGTTATGGGCTGTCCAGGTAGGTCGCTCTTCTAGAATATGGTAGAACCAGAGGAGAATAGGTTCCTGGTAACTTCATGCTTGATTCTTTTAAAATATTTGCCTATTAATTTGCATGTTTCCCCAAGCGTTTCTATGGTTTTTATTATTTATTTTGATTTTAAGAGTGCTGCATCCCTCTCAGACTTTTGGCTTTTTTTTTTACGTTTCAGAGTTAATAATCTTTTTTATTTTTGCCCATTTTACCTGAGGAATGAAAGCTGACTAATAATTATGAACACCTTGATTGAGGGTGTTGATCTCCTTAGGCCACACTCTTCCTCATTACACATCCCCTTATATGCTTAAATCCATAAACCTTCAGGTTTATAGAGTTTAAAGTTGGGAAATATGCATAAAAAATGTTGTTAATGCCAGATGATTGTGCACACAGAGTAGTAAGCGCATACTCTCTGACCTTGCAGAAAAAAAACAGCATGGTAAATTATTCCCATGATGATAGAAATAGGGGAGCACTTGCAAAGTTTTGAGCACTAATTTAATCAAAGCGTGTTTGATCTTACTTTGGTTAAAATGGAAAAGCTGCTAGCAGCTCACAAGGATGTAAATGGCGGAAGAAACAACAAGAATATGTCATAATCTTCGTATAACAGATTATCCTCTGAATATGTGGATAAAAAAAATTTCTTGTAAAAAGAGGTTTATGAGCAGCCTTATCGGACACTGAAGGTGATTATTGTGGCCGATGATATCCATGTGCATTTCTTCGGTTATGTTTTAGCTCATTTGGGGATTTGCTTTCAGAGCCGATTGGATTGTCATCCAGGTCCTATTCTCACTCCTTTATGTGAGTTGCGGACCTGTCCACCCGAAAAGCGCTATTTAACCAGTTTTTTAAGAGATGAGGGAGGATTGTTGAGTACTCCCGGGTCAGTGGTGCAGCTGACCAGGGTTGCCTCTGTCTGTCTCCTGTCCAGCTGTTTAAGCTTTTCCTCAGTTGATCACAGAGCTGAAGGGAATGATTTTTAATCCTAACCTAACACTGCCCTTCCCTATCCTCCCTTCCTCCTCCAGGGTTCCTGCACACCCCTGATGGTTGCCACCTTACACCCACCCCCAGCAGGCATAGCCCCTCAGTATTCTCTGCCCCTCGGGCTGGGCCCCGGGGTGGGTCGACCCACCCTCCTGGAGCACACAGCCACTGTGCTGGTAAAGCACCGACGGCATCTTGTGAAGAATGACATGCGCACTACCACTAACATTGGCAGCTTTCCTTCCCCACTCTCCCTTTGTCTTTTCATTTCTTTGCAAGTTCTCTGTTCCTTGTGTGCCACACGTTGTATGGGGCTAGTTTTTGTTGTAATGCATCGTAGTTTTAAATCTCATGAATGGATGCATCACAGTTGGTCCATGCTTTTTTTATTTTTTTTATATATATATATTAAAATTAAACCTTAGGATCCAGCATCACTTTTGATCTTGCTATAAATCTTTGAAACCTCTCATTTGGACGTGACATCAAGGTTGACAGAAATCTCCCTTTCTTTTCCAACTTCCAACGGACACCCCCTACCTCATCCGCGTATTTTCACACACCCCCATTCTTCCCCCGTAGGGCAAGGAGCGCATGTGCTGCCGAGTTAGTCTGCGCTTTGCTTGTAGCTCCTTTTTCGTCCCGTCCTCCATCGATTACAGCAGTGGAGGTAGCAGCTGCGACAATTAAAAGCTCTGACACACCTCTTCTGTTTCAGCCCCTGAACATGTGGCACGCTCTTTCTCAACATTTATTATCCGCAGACTGTTTGGCATCAGGGAACTAAACTAATCTGGATCTTCTTTAACAGGCACCATGGTTCTGTAAACAGTCGTCTCTTTATCAGATCTGTTGACAGGGCTTCATCGTTTGTGCTTTGCATGGTTTCATCCTTTGAATTATTTGTTGCAGGCCATAATTAAAGGAATGGCTTGGGAAAGGTTGCTCGCTTCTTTAGCTCTGGCAACTGGCTTGTTTTTTGTTTTTGTTTGTTTTTTTAAGTCTGTGGATTTCTCAGCATGGCTTAATATGTCCAGCCCATGGCAGCAATCAGAAAATGAATGCTGATTATTATTATTATTTTTTTTTTAAATAACCATTTATGTGCATCTGCTCAAGTGTGTGTTTATCGTTCTCAGCAGGCATGGCCAACTGGTACCCAACAAATCCTCATCCCCTCATCGTGGCAGCAGGTCCCAGGCGTGGCCATCCACGGCTCTGCCCACCAGTCAAACGTCACAGAGTCCCCCCTGGAAACGATTCATTCGGGCGCTGGCGTGCAGACAGGACAAAGCTGGCGGTGGGTTAACTGATCTATGCTCTTGAGTCACACGGAGTGCATGTTCTTTTAAACATGAAACAAGGTTGTGTAAAAGCAAGGAGTTTAGCGTAATTGCTGTTTGTCTTACATCGTACATCGGTGCCATAAATAAGGTTTTTAATGTTTGTATTAAAAAAGTGCCCTTAAAAACTGACCCCAGGCAAATGGGTTAGATTTAAAAAATAAATAAAATTAACACTTTATTTTACAATTAACAAAGTTACTAGTCCTCAAAATTTGGATTACTACGTTATTAAATACATTAAATAATTAATAAATAAGTAAAAGAAAATAACTCAAAATATATAAAAAAATTATGAAAACTGCATTACTTGTTCAGTAAACCTTTATTTTTATCTATTGCTTTAGTTTATTTTGTTTCTGCTCATTTAAATAAACTGAAGAAGTCAAAGTGCCTTTGGGTTGTTTCAGCTGAGAGCAGCACTTTATCTTGCACTAAACAACAAAATGGACTTTGTTTTCGTAATAAACAGGAATATTGGCTGCGATTCTACTTCTGTTTTTTGAAAACTGGTCAGTTTTCTGTTTACTGGAAGTTCATTTGTCCAATCAGCGTTTTTCAGTACAGTTGTGTTTACTGCCATGATCTCGATGCCAAGCTTGGTAGCAACATCTTGCTCAGTAATGATGTTATAGGAAATAAAGTAATTGGAAACATAAACCGTAGTGCGCCTTCAGTCATTGTTATAGCCATTTTTTTAATAAAAGCAAGGCACTTTATGCATGACCTGGAGAAGACACAACATTGTGTAATTGAAATTTTATGCATAGATTTATTTAATTTAGTGCTGAAGTTGTTACATTTAGCCGAACATGTTTTTTTAATTTATTCCCTTCAGCGTCTCTCAGATGTTTTTGGGGGGGGGGGGCATTAGAAATGTTCCTAAATATATGCGAAGATGACATTCTGCATGTTTTTCATATGGTATTATAAACGAATCTATTTTAGGCCAATAGAAAGACTTTAAAAATCATCCATAGGCTGTGATTTGTTGATCTTTTGAAAAGCCTCAAAATTGTATCTTTTTCATCCTCATTTTACTTTTTACTCTTGTTGTTTGCAGTGCTAACTGTATTATTTATTTTTTTTATTATTTGTTACGTTTACAGAAACGTAACTCAAGCCAGGACGCAGCAAGAGAGAAAGAAAGGAAAAACCAGATGTGGGGAGAACAGAAACAGGTTTGTAAAGCTTTGACGTTTTTCAAGACTGGTAGGTGTTGACGCACCTAAACATCAACAGTTGATGCTACCCTGGGGCAACTGAACGGTGTTGTGCCAAATGAAACCAAATCTTAAACCATTATTAATTATTTCTGATTAAAAACTGTGCTGCCCTGAGCCATCCCTCAGCTGTTTATGATGCTTCACACTGAGCCTGTCAAGCCTGAATGTAACTGGTTAGAGGAGCTTGGAGAAACATTTTACAACTTATACAACAGTTACGGTTTAAGGAACAAATAACAATTAGCTTTTGATTGGTTTCAAAATGTTAATGTTCTTTTTAAAAAGAAGGAAATGCTGGGGGCATCATCACCTTGATAAGTTTAGCAGAATGCTGTATGTAAACCTTAATAAAATTGAACATTTATTCAGTGTTGAACCTGGCATGGACCTGGTAGCTTTGGGACAAATAAGATTCAAGATATGCGAATTTGGACAGGTGCTGGTTCTAGACTCAACAAGGCTGAACTGTCAGTACAACAGCTGCCAAAATAATGTCCCAGTGGTATACTAAAGTTATGAGGTAGTAGGGTGCAGCGCTGGTGGTGTAGGGGGTTAAGCTCGCTGCCCATATATGGAGGCTTTAGTCCTGGACGCAGCCGTCCCGTGTTCGAGTCCCGGACCCGGAGACATGTCTTCCCCACTCTCTCTGCCCCCTTTTCCTGTCTAACTACTGTCAAAAAAAATACTTGGAAAAATAAAGGCCACTAGTGCCCAAAGAAAATCTTTAAAGTTATGAGGTAGTAAAGGATTATTTGTTGGATGAAAAAAGACTGGACTGTGCTTACAAGCATCAGCCATGCTGGAAACCAGTATAAATGACCATACCAGTGTTTTAAAAAACGGAGGTAAAATATTTAGCCAGAATTGTGCCAGAAGCTTATTGTTGGCTGCAAAAAACAAAAAACTTGTGCATCCAGTTTCTATTTTAGGAATCCATTGAAATTGTTATCAGATAAATCCTTAAAAGCCCCAAATTACACTGCAACATGCCAGTCGATGTTCCTAAGGTGAAAAATTATTTGCTGTTGGCCTCATGTCATCTTCATCTCCGGTTCTTAAATCTTCCCTGGTCTGGATGTTTACATCTAGGGGGGTATCCACTGCATCTATACTTCGCAGCGCCATGACCCCACCCACCTCCTCTGTCGCTTTGTCCCAGCCAATCATCATCTCAGACACACCCAGCCCAGCGATCAGCATCATCACCATTCACAGTGACACAGACACTGAAGATGAGCGCAAGTTCCATCCTGCCAGGTTAGATGAACATACTCCTCTGCTTTAAACTCCTCTGTTTGACCTGAAAATTTTGACTCACACTTTATCTTTTTCCAGTGTTGGACTGGGCCGTACCAATGTCATCAGCTGCGTAACCGTGCACGACTCTGACTCCTCTACAGCCAGCCCGCTGACTCCATTGCCTCGCAATCTCAACGCCACTGGCTGTCTGTCGTCACGGCAGGCCAAGTCTCTGGCAGTGGTGGCTCCTTCAGTTAAAAACCAGACCTCTGAGAGGTCGGCAGCTTCACATGGCCGCGTAGAGATTGGTGAGGGTTGCACTTCAGCTAATGTTGGTGGATTTTTATTCCAAGCATTTCTAATGATGCTGCTCTCAACCTTCAGGTACTTACATGAAGCCAAAAAGATCATCCAACAGACAGCCCTGCAGTTCAGGAGAAAGTATGGATCGAGCTAGGCTGGTCCCAAGCCAGTCACACCCTTTAAACCTCAGCCAGGTAAGGCTTTGTTTTTTGTGCCATGTTTGTAGCAAACTCGAAATGGCAATTAAATCACTAGAACTACTAACAGTAATTAAGACTGGCTAATTTGCTCTTTAACTCATCCATGTCTTCATCACTGTCTGGACTGGATGCGAGAGAAAACGATGTCTTAAATGCTCTTTTTGCCCCTTCCTACAGCAGTTTTTGTTTGGGGTGGGCGGGAGGGAGGGTGCAGATACAAGTTTCTGCCAAAGATAAGATCTTCCAGATTCCTTTTGCACAAAAAGTGCTTATTTTACTTGTGACTTGACTGATGTGTACACACTCCTGTTTCCCCTAAAGACATGTTGAGACGGTGTTTCATCATTTCCAGAATGTTTCCACCTTTTATTGTGAGATATCTTGTGCAATTCACCATTTGGTTCAGTTTCAGCATTCAGTCTTTGATTGGCTCGGTAATATTTTAACACTTGACAGATTTTTATTTATATTAGGTACTAGACTCTGGCTAGTCCAGAACTTTAATCTTCCTGTCATGAAGCTGTTCGTTGATGATCTAGATGGTTGGACTCATCCTGGTGCTGCAAAATTCAATCCATATTCACCAACGTGCTTAACTATGGGCATGGTGTTATTTTTAGGTAGACGCAGCCTTGTTTCTGTTCTAAAACTTCTACTTTGGTTCTTTCAGACCACTAAACATTATTCCACAAGGATTTGGAGTATTTTTAGCCTGGTTTGGACACAAAAAAAAAACCTTCAGTCTTTCTCCATACTGCAGGTTGTGACATGCAGAACATAATCAGGACCTCCTTCTTTATTTTTGCTGCCAGGCTCTTGGCAGCCTCCCTGACCAGCTTCAGTCTTGTGTTTTCATCTGTATTAGTTTTGTCACCATGGTCCCACATCTCCCAGTTCCCCAGGTATCGACTGTCTTCACGGCGTTTAATGCTCTGGCATATTTTTGATATCTTTCTTCTGGCTGATACCTTTGTACAGTGAGGTTGTTTTCATCATTGTAATCTCTCTGAAAACTATGGCGTCATTTAAAGGATGCAGATTCTGCCGGCTGAACTTTGTTGTGGCTACATCCAGTTTTCTCTAACTGAAGGCAGCAGAAAACTCAAGACCGAATGTTGGAAACAAATCGAATGGTGTTGGTGAGAGGTGGTCTGTATGGTTCTTTTCTATAAAAATAAGTTATTTCATGAAAATACTATAAATTTACAAATTACTCTCTGAATGTTTTCGAACGTTTTAGTTTCACAAAAATGCATTAAATTCATCTTTTAAAAACCTGCTTGATGACAAAGGACATTTACAGTTGAGTCAAATCTGCCCTCTGCTGGACAAACACTATAATAGAAGCTAGGCGTGTAAATGATCTGAGACTCAAACCGAACATATTTGTAGTTCTGGGGTTTTTATATCTTTTTATCCAAAAACAGTCAGTTGTCGTACTCTGTGTAGTCTGGAAAATAGGGAGTTTAATAGAAGTATTATCCAGGCCTGGATAAATATGAAAAAGCAAAGCAGTTAAAGAGGTTAACCCATTCGTTTCGCTTTTCATTTACCCATCATCCATTTGTCCATCTGATTTTTTTTTTTTTTTTTTTTCCTGTTTGTGTGCCATTGATTATATCAACCCATCCATCTTTCCTTCCATAAATCAGAGTCGGAAAACATGAGGAACGTTTGAACGCGAAAACTCAACATTGGTTTTATGAGACAAACTGCATGCTGATTTAACAAAAAAAAATTAGAAGCTGAAATGTACCATTCAGTGTACAGTTCTAAATTCATACAATAAATGGGTTTTACTGGATTAAAACGTGTTGCATTAAATGTTCTTTTTCAGGTTCAGCCGGTGGTTTCTTCCTCTCAGGAGCGTTCGTTAGTCTCCCACAGCAACTCATCTCTACACCGCCAGCAGACGTTCCCTCCGACCGTTTCCGCCTCTCACTACAGCTTCCCAGATGTGTCGGCCCTGGTGCCTGGCTCGGCGGCAGCCGCCGCCGCAGCAGCAGCCAGCCTGTACACCTACCCAGCTTCCACCGCCCTCTCCTCGGCTTCTCAGGCCATGGAGCAGCTGCTCGGCCGGGGGCATGGCAGCCACGGACACTCTCCCTCCGCCTATGCAGCAACGTACGCCTCGACCTCCTCCTCTTCCAGGAGGGACTCGGCCAGTCGCAAAGAATCGGTCAGCAGCCTGCTGCACGGCCTCCCCGCAGCCTACCAGCACCAATTTGCGGCCGGTTCTCCCTACGTCAGCGTGACGCCCCGAGCTGAGGCTTACAGTGCCTACCAGCTGAGCCCCAGGCGCCTCACACAGTACCCCTACTTATAGTGAATCAATGCAATTAGAGAAAGGTAGACATACTTCCTCACTCACTTACTATCACAAAGGGACGTTCGAACTTTAGAATTACTGTCTGTCACTTAATTGTTTGCTGCTTTTAACCACAAGAAAGCATTTTAACCCTAGCTATCTATATGCTCTTTTGGACTATTTTAGTGTATTTGAAATGACTTTGGTTATTATTTGTGATGTATTCTAATATTTTCCCCCGTGGCTCATATTTTATCCCCAACCCAGTCTATCTAATTTACTGTTTACCTTGAGGTTCTGCGTGAAGAGAGATCGTCCTCCTGTCACTTGCCCCAAAAATACTCAAAAACGACTCCTTAGTTTTTCATGAGCCTTACTGAAAAGTTTCCACACTAATCCTTTAAAGCCCTGTATTTATTTAGCGAACCTGAATACTGTACCCTTGCCATCTTTGTTTACTCATGTTGTTTGACTGTTTTTTTAATTATGTTATTTGTGAAAGAGGAAGGTCCGTGAAGACGTCGGAGAAGCCGTGCGGCTAAAACTGTGATGGATATGTTTAATTTAAATACACGTTGTGGTTGTTGTGTTTCTGTAGTGACGGTGTTTCAGATGGATTGATCATGCCTGTATGCAATAGAGAACTTTAAGACTGGGTGCTGAATGTACTGATCAAGTTCAGAGTGTGATCTCCTTCCTGAGCGGATCTTGTAAAAAGCTTTTAAATTCTTGAATTCTCCTTGTACATGAAAAGTCAACTTTCATGAGGCCTGGAAAGAAAAATGTATGTATTCATGTGAGCCCAGATTTTTAGGATCTACTATTACTAAAATGGATTTAAGGCCAGTTATTTTTCTGCCCGTAAGCTGTAACAAACTACACCTTGTTCTGCACAAAGACTAATTTATCCAGCTGTGTGGAGACTGTTGACAAGACACTCCCAGTTATCTGGTGCAAATCTTCCTATTGTCTGTTTTCCTGCAAAACGGTGGAGCTGATCTGTCGATACATGCAGGTTGGGAAACCAGCAGTCACTGTGTTCAGACATGTAGCTGTGAGACGGCATCTCCTGTCAGCATCTTTGTTTTTAAAGGCGGGAATCTCTGGATGGTTTGTGTGCTTTTAGGTAAACCCTCCCACGTTTTTCTTTAATTTTGTTTTTGCATTGGTTCTGTGTCGTAATGTCTTGAGTATTTAACTGTATTTCATCCTAACATAGAGTAGTTAAAGAGGATGTTTGGTAGAGCTAATTCAGGGAAAAAAGGGGTTCAAATAATCCACCTTCACTGTTTCCAATAAAATAACCACAATCTCAAAATGCCTTGTTTCTTTAATTTCCTACATTGTTCCGAATGGAGAGGGTTAATCCTTGTGACTTGAAGCATGAGATTTAATCAATGTTGTCCCCCATAAACATGAAAGGCATTTCCAGAGAAGTGTTTGTGTATTGGTGGCTCAAGGTTAACATTTTTCTGTTGCACGCGGCACAGAAAAGTACCCAATAAAGTGTAATTGTCGCCAGAGTATCTGCCATATCAAACATTATAGAAGGCTGCAGTGTGTGAGTCACCGCTTAAACATTTAGTTTAATAAAGACAGGATTGTTAGAATAGAGTTGCAGCTGCAGGGTACTGTCAGCATATCAATAATAAAGACCTAAACTGGTTTACTGGAAAGATGGTGTTTCTGATGAATTATGATTTTTAAAGCCACAACTGTATAAGTTTGACCTATTTCAAAACATCTGTGTTTGACTAATGATGTAGACGCAAAATAAAAGATTCTTCAAATTTTCAGACAAATTGGTTTAATCTGTATTTCAAATGGTGGCCATAATAGATCCAAAAACTGGAATATTAAGAAAATGTTACATTTTTGTCTCTTATTTTAGTAATGTTAAAAATATTTAAAGGCTTTTATTTCTTGTAATTTAAATGCTTAAATTACAAGAAATACAGTCATTACAGATAATGGGGGAAAAAAAACGAAATTCACTGCCTCAGAAAATGAGAAGACTGAAAAGGTTATAGCATGTCAGTGGAACGAAAAAGTGCAACAGGAATAACCACAGCCTTGAGAAGACCGTCGAGCAAAATCCATTCAAGATTTTGGGGGAGCTTCAGAAAGAAGGGACTCAAAATGGACTCGGCGCGTTGAGAGCCATTACGCACAGAAGACTCTCCTACTCATGGGCTACAAGCATCTTACCTGGGCTGTTACTCTGTGGTCCAAAGTCCTCTTTTCAGATGGAAAGTAAAGTTTGCTTTTCATTCAGAAATCAAGGTCCCAGATGAGGAAGAGTGGAGAAGCACAGAATCCTGAAAGACTGGGGACTCATCCTCCGGTGGAAACATAAAATCCTGGTTAGCAACTGTACAGAGATTAACTGCTGGAACACCAATAAAGATCTTTCTAGAAAGTTATAAATCATTTATTACATACCATTATGTTTTGAAAGATGTCTCTCTTGTCTGTTACTTTCTTTCATTCTCCTTTCGCCATTTTGCCTTCACATAACGTGTGTTTGGCTGTTGTAAGGACAGTCATATGGTGGATTCAAGCTTCTTTTCCTTCTTTGAATTATTCAAGTGATCCAAACACACCATGCAGAAATTATCATCAGCTGATGAGATCTGAGTAATCTGGGTCGATGGTATGCTCTTCCTTGTTTCTCTTCCTCAATGTTTTCTAGGTGAGCCTATTGTCGGTTCATGCATGTTTATTGGCTTATTCTGCCTTCTGGATTACAACTACACTGAAATACAATAAACATAAGTTTAAGGAACTATGAAACAGGCAATCATATAAAAAAGATGTCAAAAATAAATGAAGCAAAATAAATTCTTTTCTAATTTTAGAGTTTTTGTTTTTGTATCACATCAGCTGGATCTGCTACATCTCCCATGAGCTTTAAGGACTAAAAGAGCCTTTACATACTGAATCACATCATTTGCAAGTGTTTCAGCATAATAGAAACTCAGTAAGACCGAGCAGGGGTCAACTCAGCAAGTGGGCGTAGTAAAACTTTTCCAGTGCTGCAATGCATGAGGGATAAACAAAGTGGGGAAAATGCATAAAAACAGACTTTAAAAAGGACTTTTAAAGAGGGAAGAGGAGGGATCTGGGCTAAAGCCCCCAATGTTACAAAACCCTAAAAACAAACTTGTTTATATGTATCATGAATTAATCAGAGAATGAGGCTACATGGAGGTCAACAGGTTAGCAACACACACACACACACACACTGATTTGGTCAGCGCAACACGTTATTGAAACATTTGTGTTTAGGCCTACACACACAAAAAAATAACCCTGAATATACCCACAATGGAATGGAAATGCCAAAAAATCAAAAGTCAGACATATTTAATGAGTGATGAGATAAATACTTTTTCTTTCGTGAGTTGTTGACTGTGTCTATAATTTTTTCTTGCAGTTTTGATGGACACGGCACCCTAGATCACCTATTGTCAAGCCGCCACTGGTTAGAACCCATCCTACAAACTTCCCCTCTCTCTTACACCTACTCATTTATCCTTCGAGTTAAACGTAGTCTGCAAAGTACACAAGTAGAATTTGAAAGAACTAAATTATTCTGTATTATAACGACATAATCAGACTTTTGTGATAAATATCAGTATTTTGATGACTTAAAAAGAATTACTATAAAAGTACATATCGCTATTTTCCACACTCAAACACTGGAAACTTGTACGACAGCTCTTTTAAAAAATATTTTATTAAGATGCTTCAAATGCCTTAATATCAGATCATTGTCCGTCATATTCCAGACACTTAATTCACAGTTGCAAGTGCATGTTGAATAAAATGTAGACATATAAAAAAGAGTAATTACATATACATATATATGTATGTGAATAAATTAAACTAAAATTACATTGCATAAATAAATGCATGTAGTATTCTAAATAAATTATACATTCTAAGAAAGCTCAATCAAACTATTTTACATGATCCGTACATTTAAAGTCTTCCTTATTTTTTATTTCTCAATTTAAAGTTTGATTTTGTTTTTAATTTTAGCAAATAAAACTGTACCGCTTAGTTTACATTCACATGTCAAACACATTTTTGACTTAAGGAAAAAGGAGTCCTTCTCAAGCCAGTCTTCAGTGAAACTCGTCCAGACTTCAAATAAAACGCTCCAAGTCTTGGTTGCTTAAACGTGACATTTTTTTTTGTTTTTTCTCTCAGCGCGTCAGCAGCCTTCCACATGTTGATGCAGCGGCACGCAGCTGAACAGCCGCTGGAGTCCCGAGATAAAACCAGTCCGCCTTGAGCAAGGTCTAAAAATAAAAACAAAGCAAAAGCGATGTTTGTCTTTATACATGAGCTGCGCAAAAGTTGCACCTATATCACAAACTAGATAACCGACCGAGTGTTTAAAAGTGCAAACTTAAAGGATAAACTTACAGAGTAGACTGAATGAGTCGGACCTGTTTTGTTTCCAGGTTTTCCAGCAAATGATGCTCCCTGTTGTGTTCAATGATCTGGTCCCATATATCAGTATCGACCCACAGAGCCCCGCACAGAGACAAGTTGGCTTCGACGCAGGTAACCCAGCGGCACAGAGGGCATGAGACGGTGTAGAGGTTCCCGTTCTGCCGGCACATTTTCCTCAGGCAAGGGGCGCAGAAGGTGTGGTTGCAGTGAAGGAGTCTGGGGACCCTCCTGGTACGAGAGTACTCATTGCAGCAGATGACACACTCCAGTTCCTCACAGGACACCATGATGATTTTAGGAGGCGAGCAGCGAGAGATGCCTTCTGAAGACAAATGACCTGCAAAGAAAAAGGAGGAAACGTGTTAAAGATCACAGCAAAATAACTTACATGTAAACGTTTAGTACCGAAACACTATAACCAGCAAGAGACCTTACAGAACTCGCTTTTTTGGAAGAGTTGGGACTGCTTTACAGCTCTCTGCAGAGTGGTGCGATCAAGGATAATGACTAGGAGTGACGAGCTGTCTGCGTTTAAACTGAGCATTTGTGGGGAGGCCACACAACCTGTTGAGGCGGGCTTATGACTTACCTTTCCAGGGAAGAGCTGAATGGCCTGAAGTAAACAAGCCTTCCGAGGAATATTTCCAAAAGACTTCCTTCTGTGAAATAAACTCTTCTTATATTTATGAAATACCTGCGTGGCAGGGTATTTATTTGCATTCACCATTCAAACATTCACAGTTACACACACAAGAATAACTCGAGAATATTTTAAATAATGATTACACTTATTTATCTAGACGAAAACTGTTCCACCAACCAATGTGGCCCTGTGTGAAAATATATCTTTGCTCTACTTGTTAAATCATAAATTAGCTGTGATCACATATGTTTTGGATATTTGAATTTTACAAGCCGAACCCAGGTCAGCCAGAACTAAAGAATCAACAAATCAGGTTTAAACATGGAGCGCAAATACATTTCCACACAGGACCAGGTTGGTTTGGATAACTTTTTCCCCTTTAATAAATTAAATCATGACTTGACATTTTTTGTATTTAATGTGGTTACATTTTTCTGATATTAAGCAATTCTTGTTTTAAGACCTGAAATATGTGTGACAGAGAAGCAGAGTTTGTAAGAAATCTGTGAGGAGGTAAACACTTTTTTGCAGCACTATGTATTTAGTCAACCTGCATGTAAGGAATGCGTCCAATCAGGACAGCAAAGGCAGCATTTGTTTCTTAGCCTATGATTTAAAAAGCATTCTATCTGTCATTTGTTGATTTTCTATTTAAGCCCGAGCTTTCTGTTCGGGCCTAAAAAGTCGTAGAGATCTGAAATTTGGCACATAGGTAGCGCTCCTCAAATCCAGAAAAATAGTCTCTTGGGGGTATGCCCTAAAATGCACAGGAAGTCGGCCATTTTGGGTCAAAGGCCAATTTTTGGACGTTTTTCCCTTTTACTCACCTCGAACTTTAACGAACTCCTCCTAGGGATTTTGAGCTATTGACCTCATATTTGGCCAATATGCAGTTAAGGGATGGCGGATTGAAAGGTATCAAAATCGTGAGTTTGCGGCCATGTTTAGGGGGCGTGACCGGGGGACGAAAATGGTGTTCGCCCCCAAAGTGAAAAAATGCAATAACTTTCCCAAAGAAACGCCAAATCACACCAACGTTGGCATGAAGGAGGACCTTCGGGGTCCCGACGATCCTATGGGGTCATATGCTGACATCATCAAAGCCACGCCCCCTGAGAACAGGAAGTCACTTTTTTTACTGGGAAAGGTCGCTATCTGGCTGTCTACACTCAAACTGTGTCAGAAGAGAGATAACTAGTGGGTCTAACTTCTTTTGAAGCACAGTGACTTTTCATAAAAGGGCGTGGCCGTGGTGGTGCGGCGACGTTGGACATCACGCCATGGCCATATGTTTGCCTCTAATTTCCACATAGATCATCTGATCAGCACCAAATTCAATGTGATTGATCCTAGTCCAGTCCCCAACAGAGATCTGATGATATATTTAGTGGGCGTGGCCTAATTCATCCACAGCGCCCCCTAGAAAATTTTAAAAAATCAGGCCAAAGCCATGCTTTGACCGAGGGATCTTAAATTTGGTACACGTATGTATCTTCTCAGGACCTACAAAAAGTCTCTTGGAACTTTGGTCCAGACCCAACAGGAAGTCGGCCATTTTGGATTGATGTTGCCATTTTGACCCCGGATTTGCCCTTTCTAGCCCACATATCTGAGCAAACTCCTCCCACAGCTTTTGACCCGCATCCTCTCGTTTGATCCGATGTATGCAGTCTGATAACAGGCCGCTGCTCTCAGCCTGCTCCTTCCTCCTGCAGATGCTGGTTCGTTTAAGGACTGTCAATACATTTCCGAACCAAACACGTTATTAGCCTACATAGTGGTTTTGTTTTGTGTGTTTTGGGGGAAATGTTTGTGCGTCTGAACAACTCATTTTTTGTGTGATCAGCTGATTTAGGAGAAATACAGCACCCCACCGGCATGTAATGCAGAAAGCTGATGTGTCCTTGTTCCCTTCTTTCAGCCGTCAGGCTGGTTTATGATTTGTAAGTAGTACAATTATACAGGTCCTTCTCAAAATATTAGCATATTGTGATAAAGTTCATTATTTTCCATAATGTCATGATGAAAATTTAACATTCATATATTTTAGATTCATTGCACACTAACTGAAATATTTCAGGTCTTTTATTGTCTTAATACGGATGATTTTGGCATACAGCTCATGAAAACCCAAAATTCCTATCTCACAAAATTAGCATATCATTAAAAGTTTCTCTAAACGAGCTATGAACCTAATCATCTGAATCAACGAGTTAACTCTAAACACGGCAAGGAGACGCTGGGGAAACCGTATCTGATGGGGAAACGCGAATCGACGTAACACCTGTACGGAAAAACAGTACTGGAAAGGCTTCACCAATTAAGATCACGTCTCAGGGTATATAGACTTACAGATATGTACAATTTGATATTTTCCATTTTTATACATGCACGTGTAATGTGGTTATTTGAGTATGAACGAGGAGTATGTATATGTTTATTATGAAGTCACTTTCTTTTTTTAGGTGGAAATCTTGAAATAAATTCATTCATTTCATTCATATATATATAGCTTGTTCTTGCTTCATTGCCTTTTCTGAGAAGTGCTGTATCAATCATACCTGTTTTATTCCATGCCAGGTCCTGAATAACAACTGAATGTAGTCTCCCTCTGTCTTTGGACCGCTGATTAATTTTGATGTTCAGCTGATTAGATCCAAGCTCTTTCCCTTCGAGCGTCTCCTGATATCTCCTCAAAAGGTGTTGTTTAAAGAGATTTCACCCAATTGTTTCACTTCTCAATTTTGCATCACCATCTCTCCAACTCCCACCTCTCGACCTGTCAGTCAGCCGCTCTTTGTCGCCCCCATGTGGTACGGGCAGGGGCGGATCCACAGGGGGGCTGTAGAGCCCCCAGCTGCCCCCTTACTTCTATGTCCTTAAAATACTTGTAATTACTAGTCGCTTGTTTGTCCAAAAGCCTCTTACAGCCTTCAAATTAAACACAATTTTTTTTATTTTATTGTAAATCATTTTACATATAATCTGAGGTCCCTGAAAAACATTAGTTACGGCCCTGAATCAAACACCATCTGCCTACCGCCCCACACCTGCGTGCAGTCTCAGGCACATTACCGAGGCAGTTTCTCTGCAACCCAGCAGTGTGGCAACTGAACTTTCCAAGTTTCTGCACACAAGAGTAAAGTCAAGTTAAGTTTGCAATGAATAAAATGTCTGGTGAAGTGAGTGACCGACGTTCACAGTGTAGCCAAATTGGCGTATTAATCGTTTGATGACAGTGACTCACTCGGGTATGATTTGTAAGAGCGTTACAATGTTTCCCTTGTTAATTTAGCTTACAATAAGCACGATAACATGAAAAGTTCAGCTATGAAAAAAATGTTTTGCTCCCCTTTTTTAGGGACTGCAGTTTCACTGATGGCTCTATGTGATCAATATCACTAAACCACGTTACATCCGTTCGGTCAGATCGGGAAAATAATTTATTGGCTGCCATGACAATTTCTAAATATAACTGCTAGTGTGACCTGTGTCAATGTGATCATTTCTGGTTTCATATTGTTATGGACGTCTTGTGGTAATAAATGGGCAAATTGTTCTAAATTGTGATACTTGCACATTGCAGATCACAATGAAAAGGACATTTTAAAAAGTGGAGACATTTCCAGTTTCTTTGGCTAAAAAGCGAGGGATGAGAAGGAAGGTGGGACTCTGAGATTAGAGGACGGAAGACTGATAGAGAGACCAGGAGGGTCACAGGTGAAGGAGGCCACTGAAAGTGCAACAGGTGAGGAAATGAGAGAAGATGAGAAGATTTCAGAGTCGGAGAGAGAGAAAGAAGACAATGCAGAGGAAACGGATGAAGGAGAGAAGGAAGGCACAGTCAGGGAATCAGTCTATCCAGCTGGACCATCTGCTATGGATTTATTCTCTGTATAAATTCCAGTGCAGAGATATTAGATGTTTGAATAAATAACATATCTTCACAAGTCTACATGTGTGTTAGGAAGTTAGATAGTCCAGACTTTATAAATGTAGTCAATTTATGTTATAATCTTATGTTATAATAAAAGAACATCCCGCAATTCCGAAATGCAGTGAAAACTGTATTAGATCCTTCTAATTGTCACTTTATATTTTTTTTATATCAATGAACTTCAGTGAAGAGGTCCAGCATTGCCACCCTGCCTAGACCTTTTGTGCCTCCTTTGCTCCCGCATGTAAAATCTTCTAGATCTGCCACTGGGTACAGGCAAAGATTTCTGCGCCACCAGAGCGGAAATACTTCACCAATCTGACTGCATCCATGAACGAAATCAAACTAGTTTACTCATCATTACCTATGAAATATTTATCTTGCGGATCTAAAAACTATATATATATATAATACTCCAAATAATTTTGAATTTTATTTCAGTTTTATTTTTGACGTGTTTTAATGTAATGTGAGTGGTGGGGCGGCTCGCTGCCGCTGTATTTATGGTAAATCAGGAAGAAAAAACATGGTTTGTGTGACCTAATGAAAAAATGAAAACAAATCTTGCACCACTAGTGTCATTCTGTTGAGGACAATCTATCCAGCTATTGCATATAACAACAAACTGTTCTTTATCATTTTTGGCCAAAGGTTGGTTTTAGGGCCACTGTTGAGGGCCCAAAGAGCCACAAGTGGCTCTGGAGCTACTGGTAACACATCCTTGATCTAGAAACAAATTCATCTATACTCAGCAAGTAAAACAGGATATGGGTCAGTCTTTTTTGTAAACCCTAATTGTAGTTAGTCAAGTTTTGTGAATAGGTGCAGTAAAGGCCTTATATACATTTATTTTTTGGTTTTATTAATTATTTAGGCTTGCTTCATTTCTTTAGCAATAAGTAGACACCTATTAATACCAAACTACATTTCTCCCTCTATAACATTTAGTAAATTGTTAAGATTTTTTACATTCCAAGACACAGACAAGTTTTACTTGTTTTACATGTACGTTTTCTAACTAGGTGACTTCAGAAGGTAAGTGGTTGTACTGGATTCTATTTAGGGTTGTAAGATTAAAGCGGGCTGAATACAAATACAACATTCTTTAGACTTAGCAAATCTGTCTGTGTCTAACTTACTTCCTACTTAGTACATCATGAACTGCTTTGTATATAAAACACTCCCAATAAAACAGACTGAAGGCTGATGTTGTAATGTGGCAAAAAATGTGAAACAAAAACACCTCGAGGAGTTTCACATTTTTGCAAGGGACACCATGCTTCCAGAGAAGAGCTATCCTGAAGCAAAGCTATATTCTGTGGAATAGGCTGTGTGCTTAGGCCTTGCATATAGCAAAAGAAGGTTTTATGACACACCTTTATCGGCTCATAAACTATTTTCATTTGTATAAAAATAAACAGTGGCCTTTCTCATCTGCACCTATGCTAAACATTCATAGACAGTCCGTGACAGATGCAGATTCAGAGGGAGATTTATTAAACGCCCTGCCAAGCAAGGGATTTATTTGCATTTACTATCAAAACATCACACAAGGTTAACTGAACAATGGAAATTTGGCCATTTGTTGTCACTACACAAATGCACCCCATTATCAGCTTCACTTGACTTTGTTTGTGAAGGTGCAAAGAAAAAGAAGAGAATCATCGTTTTTTCCGCTAACACATTTAGATAAACAATAGAACCATTTATTCTAAATTCAAAAGTTAATCAGCAAATAATGACAGCCTGGGTCTTTGTCTATTTACTGAGTGTTTTGGAAACGCATGATCAGCTGGCAGTTTCTATAAATAAGAGAACAAAAAAAAGGGGGAAAAAAAATATATATATATATAAAATCAAAGAAAATTTTGATTAACAGAAATAATGTTGGTTCCTTATTTGGACCTAGATAGACTGGCGGTATACTGGTCAACTAAATCGATTCAAAAAAACTCTCCTATGTGCACATTTCACTTGGCTCATGGGTTGACTGGAGGACTCTTACTGGAATTTGACAATGTATCAAGACATTAAACCCAATGAGCCTTGAGTGTTTTGCTGTTAATAGAAAGATGTACAGTTATCAATACACTCGTTTCATTGGGTTGCTCGTTAAACCCAATGATAAAAGTCCAATGATAAGCATTGGAGCAAAAACTAGACAAAGCAAATATGATGTGAAAGCAGACAACTCCCAGAGGTCCCACAGTTTTGATACTCTGCACATTTATGTAAGAACTCATTGATTACTACAGAACCTGTTGGTCATAAATGTATCAATAACATTCCTCTTAGTTTTTTAGCATAAACTTTGGATAAAAAAAAAACAAGAGTTTTTCTCTACTAATAGTTGCAAAAAACAAAAAAAAAAAGAATTATGTAAGCGGTTCCTTGGTAACCCCCCCCTCCGTCTCTAAAAGTGAGCCACGTTCCTTGGTAACCTCCCCCCCCCCCCCCCCCTGTCTCTAAAAGTGAGCCACGTTCCTTGGTAACTCCCCCGTCTCTGTCAACACCCTGCGGAGAGGTAAACTAATAGCAGGTGTGGCGACTATCTTTGCATGTAAGCACAGCAAGATCAAGGTATAGGTATGCCAGAGAAACTCAGAGCCAACCAGTGATGGAATTATGCCGTTGGGTGGCCAGAGCTGGAAATGCATGACTAATGGAAGCAGCTCCTTTTTTGTGGAACATGGAGAATGTTTTCAGTAAAGATGAGACAGCTTTTATTTTTAAGGGAAATCTTTTTTTCTAGTCACATTGAATTTATCATTAATGTTGTGTTGACCATTTAAATTAAAGTTGTAATCCACCTCTTAGTTGCTAGGACCAGAACTTATGGACTTATTTAAGATGATGGACATTGCTTGGGTGTTTTTTTTTTTGTCTATGCCCATTTATAACCCATGAGCCAAGATTGTTCCCAGGAATTCTATAAATCACTGAAGCAAAAGTGGATCACAACAACTGTTTTTAAAAAAAAAGCCGCTCCCACCCCGTCCACATCGTAACTCCTGCTCTCAGTCCAGCTGTGGTGGGGGAGCTTTGAGCTTCTTTCTGGCGGGGTCCATGGCGGCAGACGTTGCTGTGGAGGGATTTTAACTCAGGACTGAGAATTCCTCCTCCAGGTATTGACTGTGTAAAGTTTAGTCTTTTGGAGGCTCACTCGCAGGAAGGAGAGCACCTCCTCTTACTCCTGAGCTATGCTCCTCAAAACATACTTGACTGTATAGGCGAACGCAGCAAAACCTACAATCACAAACAGGTTGGCCAAAGCTCCGCCTAGAAGTCCATGGTTGCGATTGGCCTGCTGCAGGCCAGGGGCAGGGTTGGCGCCCCCTACAGGGACGGGTCCTCCATTGAGGACTGGGAGGCCGTAATGAGCTTGTTGAGGGTCTCCATCAGGCACCACATCTGGTAAAGGGAGGGGCTGTGTGCGGGCGCTTAACTCTTCTTGGACTTTCTGTTTTTGCTTAATCTCCTGGAGGAGAAAAGGAGAAACAGGACATTAGAAAGAAAACATAATTCTTTAATCCCGGCAGTTTTTCATAAAAGCAAAAGGAGCAAATCAGTAATAAATCTTCAAGTACTTACTTCTACTACATCTGGGAACAACTCACAGAATACTTTGTCTTTGAGGTTAAACGCCAGGCTTTGGGCCGACAGCTGTCTTTTCTAGAAAAAGGCAAATTTAAGAAAAACAAAGCATCAAATATCTGGTTCGAGCATGTCGTCTCGCTGTTTTATTTGTTTTTAAATACTTCCACTCACTGTGTAGTCTGAAGTCTCAATGCTGCCGAGTGTTGGTCCTTTCTCCACCATGAAGCTGAGCAAACCTGTAAGGATGGTGCTGACGGACCATGCAGGGTTCCACGTATCTGGATGGAAGTCTGTGATGGACAAACATAACCTGCGCAAAACCAAAAACATTTACTAAAATATTTTTTTTAAACATTTACAGAAAACTTTTCTTTTTTTTTTTTACCTCGTGTTACATTTGAACCTTCCGTTTGGTGTTATCATATAAATACTTGGAGGTTTAAAAGGAAATTCCCGAGGAAATATGAGTTTTCCGTGATAATATCCTCCTAAAAAAAAAGAGAAATGGAAAGGTAAGGACATAAAAAAAAACTGAAGTTGAAAAAAACACAAATGTATGAGTCAGGCAGAGCTAACCCAACAATTTGACACTGGGAAGTATGCATTACCTTCATACGGGGTTTTCTCAGGACCTCTGACTACATAGTGCCTGCAGAAAAATAAACACATAGTCAAACCATTTCCTTAAAAATAATGTATTTTCTTATATTTACAGGTATACCACTAGTGCCATAGTTCTGTAAAATTTCAGTACAAATGTAACATGACAAAAAACCCAGCTAAAAATGCCTTTTTTAATTTCCTGATATTTAAAAAGATGGCTCAGCTCTGTTGTTCTTCCCTAATGTCCAAAGTTATGAAGAGCCACGTCAGCTGGCTTAACAAAATACTTCCTTTTTGGCATGTACAAGTAACCTTTGAATTGTTGCTGCATATGCAAATTATGGAAGTGTGAAAAAAAACTCAGTTTAAGCCTTCTAATCAAAGAGTGAGAAAAAACAAAACATGTACAGTTCCCAGAGACAGGAATAACTTTCCATGGTCTCTATCTGTGACTGATCAGAACATTTAGTTGGAAGGGAACAATTAAAGAAAATGTAATTAAGTTGTGGTTTACTGCATCAAATTCATTTACTTGGAACCCTTACTGTGATCCCACAGTGAAGCACTTCTTCAAGCTTCATGTTGTGAAAAAAATATATTGGTAACAAAAACTTTGTTACAAAAGATTACAGCATCTCATTTCAACTGAACTGTAAAGCTGATGTTGTATGAGCAAGGAAAGGTTAACAAGGCTGAACAGTGAAATCCAATGTTTCATTAACAGGACACGCGGCCATTTTATGAAAAAGATCAGTAGCTGTTTCCTAACATTTGCAGAATGATCCCATTCAGTTTTATTTAACCTCAATATTCCACAGAATACTGATTGACATACCACTGTTCAATGTAATAATAAAAAAGTTACACAGTAACTCGTTTATTTGAGCCAACTGTTGAATCAGGGCTGTCAGGGTCAAACTGAATGCAATTTCCTGAGCTGATGCAGTTATTCATTTTAACATGAGATTGTAATTTCTTTTCTTTCTAATAAGGAGATTTGACCACATGCACACCCAACTAATACATTGAAATACTTTTTGATTAAAAAATGACGAGTGTGACAGTAAATAATGTTTACATTTCCCCAAAACAAAGTTTTTTGTTTAAATGAGAAAACCGCTCCTAGTTACATTCTCATATAAAATCTTGAATTGCTGCTGGTCAACTTTGTTTTTATCACCATGTCTAAAATATCATAATAATGTACAAGACCTGCATGAATCCCAATAGTAACACGTAGACAACATAATAAAGCTGACGTACTGTTTTAATCATGTTTTACTACACCCTTACCAGTGAGGTTAGGGGAAATATTCTCGCTGCTCCTAACAAGGAACCAGGAAGGTGTAAATAATAGCAGTGACACTATTAGGTTAGTGGATTACAGTGAAGTGTCAAGAGTTTTGTACCTTTCTCACTAAACACTAGATAACAAAAGGAATTGTAAGATTCCTTAGAGGAGAGAAACAAATAGTTGAGTGATTAGTCAATGACCCTTGAATTTCTCATTTTCAACAATCGCTTTCTGTAACAGAAACAAATAAAATACCTTAATACACAGGCCAACAGGAATAACAGGAATGTGTGTCTTTCCAAAGGACAAGACATTACACTATGAGTTTAGTATTCTGTCAACATTCTGAGATACAGAGAAAACAGAAGTTACTACCTTGTGGTGATCTCTTGGGTGAAATAGTCAAGGGTGTGTATGCATACAGAGCTGATCTAGATGAGGGACTTGCAACCTGCAGCTTTAGGGCCGAGTGTCGGTCTTTAGGCCCTCCACAGTGACTCAACAACTTAGACCAGAAATTATATAAATGAGCAAAGTTTCTATAGATCGTTAGCATCATAGCATAATTGTGTAAATCATATTTGCCAAAATATGATGTTGGCTAACGATATAAATTAATACATTTTTTATATATTTTTCTCTCATTGTGGTAAAATCTTTTGATAGTTGCCTTTGTTCTAAACCCTTAAAAAGGCAATAAAAATGTTGTTCTTTAATTCCACCACATAAAAAACTACTACTGTACATTTGTAGGGTTGGGAATGCTACAGAATTCTTTTTTTTGTCAGAAAAAGGGCAAAACTGGCTGTTTGGAGTATTAGGGTTGCTGACCCCTGATCTGGGCTCAACATGTGTAGCAAACACTTCCTACAAATTGGCAACATCCAGCAAAATCTGAATATTGCACAGAAAAAAAAAAAAGTGTAGCTTTGTACATGTGAAACATTGAGTACATGTCCCATCGAAGGTTGTCCAGCTCCAGACACTAAGGTTGAGAACAAGTCAATTACCTCAAATGTTCTAAAAGTAGCATCTAGTTGAGTGGACGATTTATAAACCTGGTAGCAAGCAGAGCACCACTGCTTCATTAGATAATATTGGAGAACTTAATGAAGCTATATTTAATGAAAACTCAGTATGTTGACTTTGGACTTTTATTTGCTGTTAACGCCTGCTTCTGTGATGTCTTTCCAACATCTGGTAGCTGTAGAAACGTTTAACAGACAAAACTGATTAATGATTAAACTGCTGATTACACCCACCCCTTCCTAATGTCAAAGAAGAAATAAAAACTGTATTTCTACACCTCAGTTTATATACTGTCCAGGCTTGTACCAACAGATTACATTCAGAGGCACCTTTAAATGAGGAACAGGAAAGTTAATGTGGCCAAAGCCTAAAAACTTAGTAAATTCTGTAAGCATAACTTTAACAGCAACATCATTTACTTCTGTGGAAGAAACATAATAAAAATTCATGCTGTGTGCACAACTGCTGTTTTATTGTTCTCAACTAAATTTACGAACACCATGTGCAAACCTGTTTACAAACACATTCGTGGCTCAGCATCTTCTGAATGAATCAGGTTACAAAAAGCATGCCTAGCTCCCATATGCGACACCGTTTATACATATTTGATTTCTCAGCACAGCAGTGCAAAGACTGTACATCAATTCTGTTGATTTAATAAAAACTAAAAAGATGATAAATACTGTGTATGTGTTTTTGGAACTTCCTAAATAAAAAAAGACATTAATGAATCATTTATTTCAAATAAACACCCTAAATTAGCTGAAAAAAAAAAAAAAAAAGTAAGATTTTTGTTTGTCCCATAAATTGGCTCATCCAATCCAAACCTTTGCATTTCTGTAACAACTATAAATACGTTACCTTTCAAAGGCATAACCATAACAAAACACCACAGCTTTTATAAAAAGGAAGCTAATAATTAAGTATTGTACATAAGTACGGAGAATACATAAACACTAGATTACAACAAATATATATAAATTATGGAGAATAAACTAATAATCTGTGTATTTCTGTAGTCCGCAATAAATGCGTAGAAATACTCCCCAACCAAAAGAAAACCAAACACTAATCAATTTTAGGGTTAAATATTCACTGAAATAAAAAGTCTCGTTTTTCCAAACATTTGACCTGATTAATATCCTAATAAATAATGTGTTTTTTTTAAATTCATGCTTACATCCTTACCCTGCTGAACAAACTAACAAGTTAAAGGGAGTGGAAACTCTTTGGTGATGGACTCCGGGTCTCCATGACCCAGGACAGAAATCTTACCATTCTAAGATGTTGGAGGGGAGAGGTTCTGCACAGATGTAAGGCACTGGGTCTTTCTTTATCCTGAGGTAATCCTGTTTAAGTCTCTGAGTGGCTGTCGTTGGAGCTCTCTTATTCCCGGTGCTGTTCATCTGAGATCAGGAACAAAATGAAAAATGTATATCTTACATCCAAATTAATTTGTAAAATAGTTTAATACACAGAAAATAGGTCTCACGCTTGATTTCTGGTAAGCAACAAAACTTTTCTGCGACGTTTATTTTTTATGTTTACTTAATATATAAAAAGAAAAAGGACAAGAACAATGTCAAATTACTGAGATTAAATAAAACCAACAGCAGCACAAAGACTATATATGCAAAGCATCGTAAATGAGTAAAAAATCTGTAAAAACATGTTTAAATCAAAAGAAATAATAAGTAGAAAACCACCCAGATGTGACTGAGTCCATGTTTAATTTATACAGATTAAATAAGAAAAACCCCACTCGTTTAAATTTTTTCCGGATCATTTAATGAATGAAAATTTGTCTCCCATGCATTCTTGAAATAGCTGCATGGACAGATGGATCTGAGTCCAGCACGGAGATTATACGTTGTGTAACGCAATACAGTGAGACAGGAAGTCAACTTTAATCCGAAAGGAATGCAGTACACTTTAGTGTGTGGAAATCTTAGCACAACAAAAACAAAGCAGAACATCACAATTATAACTATATGTGATGCCTTCAACAGTTGGACTGGGTTTAGTCATATGGACGGTACAGGCTAGAGTTTCACCACTTCTTAAAGTGGAAGTAAATTGCATGTAAAATAATAACTCCGCCCCCAGGCAAATTTTGAAAAAAGCCATTAAAGTGGGCGGTGCCAAGAGACACTGAGGGGTGCGGCCAAGCGTGGGGATGAGCGAAGGGGGTTTAGCGGGGGAGGTAGAGGAAAAGTGGTAGCTAGCCTAATTTGATATATTAAAACATGGAGAGTGAGCAGAGAGACACTGGTAGCTTTGCCATTAATAGATCTTTTGAGGTGGAGGAATTTTTTATCTCCCTTGCCATCGGAGGTTAAGAGAGGCTTTGTAGAGCCCAGCAGGCCTGAGCCTAATCAGTTCGACCCGATGGCTCAAGGCGCTGAGTCGGCGATGTACGAAGCCGGTGCTGCCTAGGCGGTGGGAGAACAATCCCAGCTCCTGACTCGCTATGGGGGCATGTGTCTGAGTGAGACGCTTTTTTACTTGAAGGCAGGGCTGTGACGTAGGCATGTACCAAGCTGTCCCATTTGAACCAATAGGGAAATTCAGCTGCAGTAGCCACTATTCAACCCAAAGAGGGCAGCACTAAACAAGTTTACATGAAATTTAAACAAAATAGCACAGTGACATAAAGATAGCACACTTAAGGCCCAATTTATACAGTTTATCAACAAAAAAAGTTGATTTGGGGATTTGTTCCTCTTTAAAGCTATTACTCCCTGCTGATATAAATCCATGCCAGCTTGACAGATCTGAGAAGATAATTCTTAATTAGAAGATAATTATTTAGCGTTTATTTTTTAGCAAACAGTCTTTAATTCTATATGCTGATCGGTTTAAGCATGGGCTGGTAACCTGTATCTAGGTATACCAAGCTTTCAATCAAAACAGCTAAAACCTTTCATGACACTGTTCCTCAGGTTTAAAGTCTTTTTTAATGGCACGCTGGACAAAGTGCCAGAGTGACTGGAGTGAAACGCAGCTCTACCCCACGGGTTTCTGCACACTGCCCATCAGCTGACTGAAAGATTCCTACTAGACATTTTTTTCCCTGACAATAAAAGGCATAATCAGCTGTTTGGAAATTATGATTGCTTCACACACAGACCGCGTGGAAACTAAAAGGGGTTTCAAATCTGCAGTTGGTGAACTATAGTGGACTTTAAGACGTGAGATATGAGATTTCCATCGTAATTACCAAAAACACCAGTTTTTCATGATTTTTACTCAAAACTTGAAAACAAAAACAGAACATGGTATAATTGCTGCTAAGATGAAACATTGGATACTACATGTCATAATGGTGCAATTAACATTTGTTTTTTGATAATTAGACTAAAGTTAAAAAATAAAAACTCACTAAACTTAAAAAGGTTTACAACGGCTTGCACAGATTTCGCCATTCTAGTCTTTATAAAGCAACACAAGCTGATATTAACTGGTTAATTAATCAGGCCAAATGCTCCAGTAACCAACTCATAGCTGACCAAATGTATTTTTGAACTTCACTAAGAGGGATGGCAGCAGTCTCTTTTTGGGACTCTGTATAAATGGATACCGGTAACTGGTCCGTTCCTGGTTCACTGAAAGTGAATTGCGTATCTGGATCCAATAGAACAAATGGCAATACAAATTGCGGATGTCTGAAAAAAAAACTGCATTTCTTTTGGACATTTAGGGCAGCACAATATTAAAACATTGAATTGTAATATTATTATTAAATATTGACAGTAGGCTATTATTATTGTTATTATTTAAATGCCCTTTGGGACGAATAATATATTTTTTAATTTAATTAATTAAAATTATATGAGGTGTGGGCATTATGTGAAGTGAAAGTCTACTGGCATGGAGGTAATCCTTTACAATTGTTCATTGAAACCACAGGGTAATTTGAAATATTGTGCAGTTCTATTTGTAATGCTTTTAGAAATTTTCACCTTAGTTTTCATAAACCTAGTTTCTGAGAGCTTGAAATATAAAAATACTATAAGGGATGTTACAGTAGATAACTGATTTTAGATAGCTAGACCATTTTAAAAGTCAAAATTATCATGTGGACTACAATGAATGTCGTTACAAATCCATTAAACGACTACATTTGACATATACTTTCCAACTTCTCATATATCAGGCCGTTAAATGGAAATGAAAACTGAGCCCTTCTACCCATTGACCTACTGACATGTGGCCAAACAGAAGCCAGATAATGAGCCATACGTGGACTGAAAACAGTGTTTATAGTATGACTAGATCATTTCGTGATAAACAGGATCGTCCCCTGATAAACAGGAGCTTCTTACCGCAACTTATTTAGCTAGTGCTAATCCGCTAGTTGACGAGCTAAGTTAGTGTTAAAACCCCATTAGATCGATAAATTAGCCAGAGCAGCTGTTTACTCGTGAACTGTAAACAGACATCTCATTTACAAACTACAGAAATACACCAAATATTTTTTCGACAACCTGTGAAATCACAGTAGATACTGCTCGTTATAGCTGGCGAACTTCTCCAGGCACCAGCCTCCGGGTAGCAGGTATAGCCGTTGAAAAGCCGTTTCCGGAGTGCTAGCTAACGCAGGCCGCTGCTACCTAGCTTTAGCAACAACTGTCATAAACAGCTCCGATACAGACGAGCTTCCTCACACTCTCTTATGTTTTGTTCTTTACAGTGGGTGTGTAATGTCGACATACCTCTTCAGAAACTCCAGTGAGAATTTCTGTTCGTGGCTGGGCACGAAATTAAGATTGTTGTTGCTGTTGTCAAGCCTCAACACCGAGAAGACGATGACACCAACGTAGCTTTAGCCAACACCACCAACAGGAACCGTTGCACGAACCGTTGCATTTCCGGGTTCTTCTTTTTCTTCTGGTGTTTCATGGCGGTTGGCAAGAATCTGTAGGTGTGCATTACCGCCACCACTGGTATGGAGTGTGGTTCATCATGGATTAATATCTTTCTTATATAATCAAATTCTATTAAATAATTTTGTTGTTTTTAGGAATCTTAAAATATTTTGTATATATTTGCCCCCTGTGTTCTTTCGTAATGAATCTATTATGCTAAACATTTCTTTAATCCTTTCAAATTCTCTCTTCATAACTCTACTATCTAGCTCATATTTCTGACACTATAAAAATATGTTCAATTGTTTCATCCATCCCACAGTGGTCATATTTTCCTGTATTATGTTAATGTATTCTAAAAAGTGTATAATAAAGTCCTGTATTTCCTAATCTTAGTCTTGTTATTACCCTTAATGTTAATGTTAATCCTGTTCCGATCTTAATGGGATAATGATAACTACCTATAGTTGTATTTTCATCAATATCCCACTCACATATACCAACTAATGAATTTGATACCAAGGTTAAATCAATTGTTGACTCTTCTCTTCTCCTGTTCTGTTGTGTTTTTTCTCATCTTAACATGTTGGATTTCCTTTGCTGTTTTCCTCACCTCTCATCCTCCATATGTAACTCTATGTTGACCTCCACAGTTACAACATTTTTCTTGCACTTCTTTATGGTTTTCTATCTTGTGGTCTTCTCCACACTTTGCACACCTCTGCTTTCCTTGGCATAATGCTGCTATGTCTCTATATCTCTGGCATTTCTCTGGCATCTAAGTGGTGGAGGGATGTATGGTCTTACTTGGAAGCTCAAGAATCCTATTTTTATGTTTTCTGGCAAGTCTGTGTCTGCAAATTCAATCAGAATTGACAGACTTCCTACTCTTTCTCCGTTGACAGTTTTTGATAATCTCTTCAGCGAGTTCACATTTGCACCAGTAATGCTTCTTTTTATTTTGTCTAAATCTTCATCCAGAGGGATACCAAAAATCAACCCCCGGATTGATTTATTTTCTCCTAAGATCTTTCTCTCTACAACCATTTTTATGCTAATGCTCTCTACATGTAAAGCCTTCATTTTTTGTTCTTCGTTTTTACACGTCACTAACAAGTTTCCGTCTCTTAACACTTTCACCATTTCGGCATCTTCTATTTTCTTTTTTATTTCTCTATAAATTACTATCGGGCTTAGGTTATTGTGTTCCTCCTCATTCCTTAATTTTAATATTATTTTAAATTCCTCCATCAGTATTTTCCTTCTAACTATTCTCTCTTCATCCGAGCTGCTTCCTTCCAACTCTCGCTTGTTACCCTGACTTTCAAACATCCCTCCTTCCTCCTTTTTCCCTCAAACATCCCTCAAAATCCATATCTGCCCCTTCTCCTGCCTGTACTTCCATCCGAACCATTCACATACCAGTTTATGCCGTATTCCACCTTTTCCAATATGAAAAAACAAGTTTATCCAATAAGTCAAAAGGAAGCTGGATGGTTAAATAACCCGGGTGCAACCACTTTGGCTCTCCAACGCTCCCAATCGACTTCATCCGCCACTTCTGGGTTTTTTCCTCTTGGACGACTTGATGAGACTTTCTTTACCGTCACCAGCTGATGTGGAATACCATGCCGATTAATCCTTTTTGAAGGCCCATTATCACACAAAATGTTGGGAAATATACCCAAACTCATTTATTTTAGCAAATTACCATTAAGAAACTGCAACTTATCCTAATTTAAAAAGAAAATATTCTGAACAAAATCTTCACACAAAAGCTTGGCATTTTTTACTCTTTATTTTATTTCATTTCCACCATTACATGCAAAATAAGGTTTAACAAACATCAAAATGTCTTATTTTTAACACATTTAGTGAACTCATCACAGAGAGTATGAAGCCATTTCCACAACACGCTTTTTTATTTCCAGACACCAACAAAAAAGATGAGCAGCAAAATGGTTGAATTGAAGTTATCATAGCTGAAATAATGGGAAGATCAAAAACTTGCTCACACTGAGAAAAACTAAATATTTCTGCTGATTTGACTTTTTATAATAAATATGCCATTGCCATGACCAATTTATCAGAACACCTAAAACACCACATATGTGCAAACTAAGCTACAGGTACATATCGCAATAAATTTGAGTATTTAATGGAAAAGTACATTTATTTCAGTAATTAAATAAAAAAATAAACATATCTTATAAAATGTCTGACATACAGAATATACTGTATATTTTGCATTTCATTTTGATGATCATAGTTTTCAGCAAACCCCACAATTCAATTCTTTTTAAAATTAGAATAAGACCAAAGTTGAAAAGATTCATTTTATTTAGATTATGTGCATGTACTGGCCTATATTCGCACTGCTTAAATAGGAAAAGTGAGGCAAATTGAGAAGGTATTGGACATGCAGGAGATGAGGTTGGGAGTCAAGTCCTGGACTTCTGCGTCAAGAATGAATAGACTCTGTTTACAGGGTGCCCACTCTACCGGTACACCATGTTGTGCCCCTAAAAAAAAAGCCACAAAAGGTCATTGCTAAAGAAGGTGGGTGTTCATTGTCCTGTATCCGAACATATTAAAGGAATGTTGAATGGAAGGAAAAGGTTTGGCAGAAGAAGGTGCGAAATCAACAGGGATTACCACAGCCTTGGGAGGATTGTACAGCAAAGTCTATTCAAGAGTTTGAGGGAGATTCACAAGATGTGGGCTGCAGCTGGAGTCAGTGCTTCAAGAGCCACAACAGAGATATCCAGGACATAGACTACAACTGTTACATTCCTTATTTTTAAGTCACTCCTAAACAGGTGACGACATCAGAAGTATTTTAAGCGAAGGTTAAGGAGAAAGCGGGCATTGTTCAGTGGTCCAAAGACATCTTTTCAGACGATAGTTAATCTAATTTTAAAATCACGATCCCAGACTCTGGATGAGGAGTGGAGAGACAAGTTGCTTGAGGTCCAGTTTGAAGTTTCCACAGTCAGTGAAGATTTGGGGTTCCATGACATGTATCGGTGTTGGTCCACTGTGTTTTAATCCAAAGTCAGAGCAGCCAAGTACAAGGAAATTAAAGAACACTTCATGCTTCCTTCTGCTGACAAGCCTTATGGGGGTGCTTATTTAATTTTCCAGCAGGATTTGGTACCTGCTCACACTGCCAATACCTGCTTTAATGACCATGGTATCACTATGATTGATTGGCCAGCAAACTCACCTGACCTAAATATCACAGAGAATCAATGAAGTATTGTCAAGAGGAAACGTAGAGACACCAGACAAGCTGAAGGTCACTATTAAAACAATCTGGGCTTCCATCACACCTCAGCAGGTCCACAGGCTGAAAGCCTTAATGCCAGGCCCCAATGATCTAGTAATTCAAGCAAAATGAGGCCAAACCAAATATTTAGAGCATATGCCTATAAATATATAGGCTGGTGCTAAAATAACTTTTAATGATTTTATTAAAATTTTCAGATAAACTGATTTCTGGGTTTGGAGGTTCACTATTTTGATGTACTGAAATAAATGAACTTTTTAACAATATTCTAATTTGTTGAAATAACGCTGAGATTTTGGTATGACCAACAACCAAAACTTAATCTCAAAATTGCGATGCTGTAGCATCATGGTTTCCTTCACCTGTTTTCCTATAAAAAGCAGACAATAGTCAGTGCCCTTTTTTATAGCAGACTAGCCCCCCTCTTTTTTAACTAACTTAACTCACGGTTGGCAACAAAGAAGAGAATGCATGCACGCACACACTGCACATGAGTTTGCCAATTAATTTGCACAACAGAGAAAACTAATTATATAAGCAGTGGGACATGAAATTCCATGTATTGATAAAGAGGCACTCAGCAGCAGCTTGATTTATAGCCTATTGCCACATAGGATCTTTAACAATCTAAGCTGGGCTATCTGAACAGAAAAACAAGAGTGAAAACATGATGCTGGGCTTTCAAACAATTTGAGTCATGTTCTGTAGCATGCATTGCATACAACTGCTTCTATTTTATTGCATAGGGACTGAAGATAGGTAATGAAGATGTGGTTGACGGTGGTCACTGCAGCTTCTGATAACGGCTAAACTGTACGCTTCTTCTCCTTAACTTCTGGGGCTGGAGAGACGCGAGGACAGAAAACTCGCGAAAGATATCAGCACGGGGGATGTCACCTGTAAAAGGAATATTGAAATCAATGTGAGACCATGGAGACCTGAACAAAATCTTTTTGAACCTTCTCAGCATACATGACAAGGGCCACAAACCCAGCAAGTAGTGAATTGGAAACCCTTTTCCAGAATTCAGGAAGAAATCCCCAAACACATTTCTACAAACACCTGAAGAGGAAAACCCACAAAGCAGAGCATAACAATGAAGTAAGATTTTCCTTCCTTATAAACAAAATGTACTTTTAGCTCCAAGCATTGAGTAAATGTAGTGCTAGCAAGAAAGTAGCAGTTAGAGTCACATCAGTGCAAGTTCTTTTATCAGTAGTTTGATTCATTTCATGAGAGGTTTGCAGACTTACCAGTGAACTAAATGTTTGTCATTTAAGTTCAAACTAAAATCAGACGGAATTTCACAGTAGGCAAAATATGTCACATTTTAGGAGAAATTACATTATTCCTGTTTTACACCAATAAAGGAACATTTTGTTCCTTTATCTGTGTATTGAATAACAGTTATTTCAAGGAAAGGCTAGAGGAGGTAAGTTTAACAGCCTTATAAAGTGTAATGCAAAAATATTGTTTTTCTCACATTTTGTCACATTATAACCATAAACTTGAATGTTTTTATTGGGATTTTATATAACAGATCAACACAAAACATTATATGCTTGTAAAGTGGAAGTAAAATGCCACATAATGTTCAGAATTTTAAACATAAAATTTTAAAACTGAAGTATTCATTACTATTTACTTTCCATATTACTCTGATGCCCCTAAAAAAATTTGCAATCAGTCCCCTTCAAAAATCTGTAAATGGATTCTTCTTTTGTGCAATTAAACTGAAAAGAAAGTCATTGTGGAAAAAACAAATGCCCACATGCAAAATACTCTGTGTGATGGTAAAACTAAACATCATCCTTAACATGCCATCTACATGGTGAAACACGGTGGTGTCAGCATTATGCTGTTGGCATGCCATTCTTTAGCAGGGAAAGGGAAGTTGGTCAGAGTTGATGGGAAGATTGATGGAGCTAAACAGAGGGCAATTTTGTAAGAAAACCTGTTAGATTTTGCAAAACACTTGAGATGGGTGCAGAGGCCAACCTCCCAGCAACATTGGAGGGAAAATAATACATGATTTAAAAATAGTAAAGCAAATTTTTTTTTTTTACATGCATTTCCAGAGCAACCAAGTGCAGAAATCACCTAATGTCCATCACATGAAATCCCAATGAAACACTATATCAATATTTGTAATTTGACCAAATGTGAAAAAGTGTGAGAGACATGAATGCATTTGCAAAACACTGTGAATTATCCACTCTTATAAATTTGTGCCAACAGTCAGTGGCTATGGGTTCATAAAGGTAGCTGTGTATTAATCTGAAAATAAGGCCATATAGTTTCAGCTGAGGTCTGAAATACCTCTGTTACCTATTTAAAGAAGTATTAGAATGGCAAATTAAAGCCATTGTTGATTGCTAAAAACCTTACAGACAACTTTGGGGTTGTTGTGTATGGTTGTGTTAAAATGTGACCTTAGATTGCTTCTAAAAGGTCAGAGTATTTTAAAATGCAAGATTTTTTTCTGCAGAAAGAGAAGTGGAAATCCTCAGAAACTTAAAAGGAAGTCAAATATTACAAAAATGTTCTTGTTCTTAGTCATTTTAAAACTGAGTGATTAAGATAAAGAAATAATATAAATTGAAATAATTGGGACAATTATGTAATCCGTGCCCTTACCCGTTAAAGAAACCATTTTTATTTGTACTCTTCGGTATGCAAATATGTAAACTGGAGGCTAATTTATGCTTTTCTTTAACTGACAGAAAAGATGTTCACAAAAGATCAGCTAAAAGGGCAGCAAACCGAGGCACCTCAACAAACACCCCCGAATCACCAGAGCAGAAAGAAAGGTCACAGTCGTCCTCAGATGGCCCAGATTGCTTCACTCACTCTATCCCGAACATCCTTGAGTTTATCTTTCCTGCTGCCTGTGGCAACCCCTGTGGTAACAGAAGCAATGATATGTCAGGCCGTGTTTATTTCCACACATGGACATGTGTTATGCCTTTGGTGTAAAATATGAAGTTAGGCATTTATAATACATGATATTTGTCAGTGAAGCATATGAAGCTAAATAAAGGTTAAAAAGCTTATTGAAAAAAGTCTCATCTTTCTTTTCAAATAAACATACTTCACGGTCTTTTTTTTAAGTTCCTTGGTTACTCATTAAACATTAAAGCAACTTTTGTAAATGTCTTGACAGCAAAGAGGTGTCAGTTTACAAAACTAAGTTAGGATTTTTATTTTTTTTTAATAATTCAAGCCATGTGAAGAGTTTACCAATCACTTAAACACACATTATATTGCATTATAACATTCTCCCAACATCTTTAAACTCTTAAGATAGTACAATATTCTTTTTTTTTTCCTCAACCACAATATTCATGAAAAAGTCATGTTGGGAGGATGTTACATTGTGGTACGAAACAACAAGGAGAGCACGAAGCAGGAAGGCTGGGTTAGTTTCTCAGGGATATCAGGTTTATTTGTTGCACTGTTCTTTTTCCCCATTAGTGCTTCCAAAGACAAGAAAGTATTCTTAAAATACTCAAATTTAAGGAACCCAAAGAATACCTCTAAGTACTTTAGAAGTGAATTTCTGTCTGACTAAGAGAAACATAATACATCATCAGTTAATCAGACTCTGTGTAAGAATGCTGAGAGGCAGCCAGCTGGCATCAAGATAAAATACACACATAAACTATTTACAGGACGTTTCCTATGAACAGCACCTTGAACCACTCTTAAGTCAATACACACAAATGAACACGACATTTAATGCTTCCTCGAAGGTGGCCGCCCTTGACAGTATGGTCACAGTAGGTTCACCTCGCCCCTTTAGCCTGGTTCTACTCGCAGTACACTGAACTATTGCATCTATCAGGACACCTGTGGAACCTCTTCCGAAGACACCAACAGTGTTTCGACCTCTCTGTCAGTTCATAGAGGATGGCAGGACTATTCTGTATCTACACGTTCCCTTTATAAAAGTCTTTGGCAGAAGAAAATAAAACCACAACCGTAAAAAGTAGAAAAAGAAATGACTGTGATACAGAGATACAGAGGTCACAGACTAAAAGCTGTGGATGGAAGAATGGCACAGATGTACAGAGAGGACACCAGAAGGCTCTCATGGTGGTACATGCTTGTTCCACAGGACTGCACTGTACAAAGTGATCAAATCACCAAAAAAGTAGTTCACCATGCTTTTGAAGGCGGACGATGCGGAGCTCCCCAAATAGCAATTCTAGCAAAGCATACATTAGTACTGACCAGTAAGGGAACCCAGACACAGATCCTTTGACCACACAAGGTGCTCTGTTATCTCCTCATACATAGATTCATATACATGAGTATTTACAGGAAACTGGAGGTCTTTTTATTTACAGTATCTTGAGTCACTCATCTTCAATACATGGTATTAAACAGAAAAATGTGAAATGGAGATGTAAGTGAAGATGCAGTGCCTTACAACAGTATTCATACATCTTAAACTTTAATTGGTATTGCTTGAGACAAACCAACACAAAATGGCACATAACTGAAGTGGAAGGAAAATAATAAATTACTTACATTTTTTTGTTGCAAATTAAAATCAGAAAAAGGTGGCATACCTTTGTATTCTAGCTTTGTATTCAGCATTTACTCTGATACCCCTGAATGAAATCCACCGTAACATATTTCCTTCAGAAGTCGCTTCATTAGTAAATAAGAGTCCACCTTTCGTTGAAAGCCCCAGAGAACATCAGTGAACAAACAACATTATGGAACACAGGCCACGGATCAAGTTGTAGGCAGGTTAGGCAAGAAGAACAATTATCAGAGAAGTAGCCAAGAGGCCCATGGTAACTCTGGGGGAGCAACAGAGATCCACAGCTCAGGTTGTAGAACCTGACAGGAAAAGTATTAGTTGTGCACACGACAAGTCTGGCTTTTATAGAAGAGTGGCAAGAAGAAAGCCTTAATGAGAGAAAGCCAGAAGAAGAGTTTTTTCAAGTTGTGGAAGAAAAGTTCATCTACCCAAATGAACATTTTACCTACATGCACAATGCTGTGTGTGGTGGAACACCAACACTAACCGTCACTATGAATTCATCAATTACTGTGAAGCGTGGTGGTGGCAGCATCATGCTGTGGGGATACCTTTTTTTTAGTAGGGACATGTAAGCTGGCCACAGTTGATAGGAAGATGAAAGGTGCTAAATACAGGGTGAACCTGGAATTAAAAATGCTTAGAGGACAAAGATTTCAAACTGGAGGACGTTCACCTTCCATCTTAAACATGTAAGCAGAGCTACAATGTAAAGGTTTCAATCAAAGGATATTCATGTGGTAGAATGGCCCAGTCAAAGTCTATACTTAAATAGGATTTGGAATCTTTGGCAAGACTTGAAAATTGATGTTCACAGACAGAGCTTGAGATCATTTTAAATTAAGTTGGTAAAGACATAAAACAAAAGACTTGAAGCTGAAATCTGCTTTGCAAAGCGTTGACTCAGGGGAGCAGAATGCAACTGCATGCCACACCTTGGAGCTTTTTATTTGAAACAGAAACTGAAAAACAATGCATCATTTGTTTTCCTTCCATTTCCAAATATGCGTGTTGCTTTGTATTGGTCTATCACATAAAATCCCAATGACGTTTGTTGTAACGTGACAAAATGGGAAAAACATTGAGGCGTATAAATAATTTCGCATGGCGCTGAATAAGTGCACTGCAAGCTTCCTGCTCTGGTTTGTTGGCTCATGTACTTTACAAGTCAGCAGCCAATTAATGGCTGCAGTTTCAGAGTTTGCTCAGTTAAACTGAATTTTAATTCAAATGTTTGAGCAATTTGCAAAAAGCATTGCATCTGAGATACCAATAAGTTAATTCACTGCAACTTAAGGCTATTCCCCATCTTCTCCCATAAATTCCAAGCTTTGGGATTAAAATGACAATCATTAAAATAAATGCAGATAGGAACTGCATTCATGTATGAATTGCACTGGTCCTCTGGGATTATAAATAAAATAACACTCACATTGACATAATCTAGACATGAACAACGTAAATCAAACTAAATTATAATATTGTATTATGGGAAAAGTGCACAGTTTCTTTTTGTTCCTTTAGATAATGTAAAAAAACACATTAAACTGTTGTTCTCCTGTTCACTCACTCATCAAATTACAAAGTATCTTACACAGCAGACGAAGGACTCCACAAGCCCTTCAATTTTTTTTTTTGTCACAGTAAACTATCCTGGCACCTCCAATGTAGCTTCTCAGGTATTTTTCTTTTTAGTAATTGAACAGATACCATTTTTTAACCTCATGCCACGGTACACAGTTTCTAGTCCTCTAAATACGATTATAGTAAGATCTCTGGTACAGAAGAGATGGGCGAATGGGATGTCACGCAGTTGGTCTGTATAGATAATGTGGAGGGAAAACGCAGCGAGATCCTTCAGAGGTAGGAGCCAGAAATCAATCCAAAGCTTGCAGGCTGCAGGTTACACAGCGTTTTGTGAGCTTAGAAGATTAACCTTGTCAGTATAACACCAAAAAGCAGATGGTTTATGTAGTGTAGACAGCAACGGCGTGAGTAGTCCCAAGAAATAACAAGCAGAAATTTAGCGGTGATGCAGGAAAATGGAGATGGCGACTATATTGTTAATAGAGTTAGACAGCTCCATCAGGGATCTCCATCTAATAAACCCTCTTAGTCACCTCCTAAAACACCCTGCTTGCAAGAAGTTGCCTGTAAGATCTAGATCTACAGAAGAACTTGAGATCAGCATCTATGGGCAACTTCAACCTAATTGGGCTCTTGGTCTGGACGTAAAAAAGTTAATGAGCAGGACACGAGCAATGCTCCTGGGTAAAGAAGGGACCTCTAGCTCTCGTCTATGTTGAGGCAGATGAATTCCTGGATGCACTTCCTATACTGCTGCTCAGTGGGGCTGCTGCTCGGGTATTGACCTGGTTGACCCAGTGGAGCCTCCGCCTCGCGCATCTCCTCGTTCATCCGCGCCAGTCGCAACCTAGAGGAGAGGAGGAAAGGCAGAGGGGCAGAAGGAGGCGAGGGGGTGAAAGAAACGGGTTACAAACAGATTAATAAAAGAATGGAGGTAAATGAGAGAGAAGAACACACAAAGGGAGGAAAAGATTGGAGATTACAAATGTAGGATCAGTTGCAGTAAGACTTAAGGCAGCATGAGATTTTCATGGTGTGACCTTTAGGAAAAATATCACAGTTTCAATGTAATTACACAAATATTTAAAGCAAAAAATGTAAAACATGATTTAACTGATCTCATTTTAAACAGAAAAGCATCAACTATCCCTACTGCCACTAAAATAATATATCATAAAGATTATTACAGCTGTAACACTATCTCCTACAGGGGTTTAAGGCTAATTATAATTTCTTTCCTTGCCTATTGACTAGTTGCAGTAATTGTGATATAATTGTGCTGTATTGCTTTTAACTAGACCATTTTTATAGAAACAAATCAAACTGAGAAATAGAGATGCTCAATTTATTACCAATTCCTGCTCATAATCTGTATAGCCACAGAGTGAAAACCAATAATGTGTTTTAATCACAACATTTAAACAAATCTTCTTCTCTCCCATGGCGAAAATGCATTCACTACTTTTAGAATTTTTCCACCAAAGTGGTACAACTGCTAACCCAGTGTTGGTGCTGGAGCCAATTCCTAACTACTTCAATAAAAGAACCCGTTTAGTTTCCCACAAGCAAACACCGCCAACTCTGTGCCACATCATCACATAACTTAAATGTCTGTATAATAAATGTTTGATCCTCTCTCTGTTATATTTTGAAGTTCTGCAGAGACGTAAACTGCAATTAAAGAGGTTCTTTCTTCTGGCCCTGATAGGAGTTGGTGCTGAGATAGCTCCTGCTTTTTAGTGACTCAATTTCCATGGTGAAGACACAAAGGAACTAGCACCTGTTTACCGCTGAAACAAGTTGGGTGGCAAACAAAATCCCTTTGTAAGTGAGTGATTAAGATTGAAACAGTGTGTGATTATTAATAAAGCACATGGTAATGATGATGTCTTACAGTGTGACGATGTCTGCGTTGGCAGCCTGGACAGCGATGCTGAGGGGATCATTACCCTGCTCATCCACTTCCGTCTGTGACGCTCCTCTCTTGAGAAACAAACACACCTGACTGTAAAGACACAGGAAGTAAAGGACAAACAGGTTATTATATCAGTCCAAACAGAAATGGAACAAGCATGGAGATAGAAGAAGGATGGCTAAAATATTACACAGACAAATCTTTTTTTTTTTTTTTTTTATGGGCTTCGACTAACATATCTGACCACATCAGGACTTTTAAACACTTCCAAACATTTCAAAAAGTTATTAGCCAAAATGCTACAAGATAACAAGTGACTATTACTAATCCAACTGACACACTTATGATTCAGGCTCCTACGGTAAATCCCGAGGTTAATCCGGTTGATATTATGTATTGCCAAACTGAACAGAAACCAGAAAAGTAATGTCTGAATTACATCAACTGGAACTGGAAGAAGCTCTTCACAAACAAAAACTACGTCATGTGTCACCCTCACAAGTGTTTCTTGTAAACAGTCAGAAATTTCCTTTTCATGCAACAGACAAGTTGCATCATAGAAAGGAAAACGTTTCCTCTAAAAGTCTCTTACCCAGTGTGGCCCATGTAGGTAGCATGGTGGAGCGGGCCTCTGCCTCTCATGTCTCTCTGGTTCACATCAGCGCCGTTCTGTAGCAAGAACTCACAAGCAATCAAAGAGCCCTGGAAGACAATCAGAAACACGCAAAAATGTGATTCACTCTGTGAAATCGAATCATTTATAAGTTACAATTAGTGGAGCCAGATGGCATAAGGGTAGAGACAACATAAATAACGCAATGGCAATATACCAGCATCTAAACTCACTTTGATCAGCTCTTTTTCACAATGTATACTACCTTAAATTAGTGAGAATAGGTCCAAATGAAGGTTGTTTAAAGCACAGGTTGTGATTTTTTGTAAATTATTCTGTTACTAAAAAATAAAAAATTGAAATTTCAATAATTCAGTCACTATCTCCAAAACTAAAATAATAATGATTAAAATGTTCAGATGATTTTTAGATGTGCCAAATCTAAGAGTAATAGTGTTTTCAAATATTAAGTGATGTAAAAAGCACAATGTCTTTTAGAAATGTATATTTGTATATTTTCGAAAATAAAATAGAGCCTGGTAACCCGAACATTTTTCCATATTTATTTCTCTGTTTTCCATATTTATCCAGACCTGAAAAATGATGAAAATAAATTCCATGCTTTTCCAGATTTTTCGAGACTGTGTTGGAAACCTGCTTAATCACTGAGCAATTATTACACAATTTTAAGTATCAATGATGACATTTATTCCTGTCTAAAACAAAATTTATTTTAACAATCCCAATATAGACCCTTCTATTCAGGCAGATTGATCATTTTTGACAACATTCACTAATAGAATAAACAATTTACCTATAAGTAATCACTATTTTAACAAATAATTAAGAACTACCAACTAAAAGAGAGATGTCTAAAGGAACTGAACATTCAAAATAGCGTTTTTAGGCTGATTTAAATCATACTTTATCGAAAGCCTATCAATTTCTCTCACTAAAACATTTTGAGATATTTTACCTGACTCGGATCTGAAGAAAAAGAAAAAAACTAATAAGAAGGGCCTATTTTAAAGGTGGGAAGAAGCTTTATGTGGACCCAACATGCATCTCTACTTCAGGTCCCATCAGTTCCTCTCTCAGGGAAGTCGGCTCTTCAGCCTTAAGGTTATTCTATCTGCCCTGAGGTCCCCTGAGGTTCTAAAAGTCTTAGTTTTGGTTCGTTTTGTTGTACATCTCAGTGATTCCTCCCGTTGAATTTGGAACAGAGTTGCTGCATAAGCTGGATCTTGGTACAAGTGGGGGAAAGGAAACAAAATGTTGTTGGAACTTCAGACAGATGTTTTTTTTGCAACCAAATTATGCAGGGTGATCAAGCCTGGATGGCTTGGTAGGGTAGAAGAGTAAAAGCTTAAAGGACTGTAGGCCAAAATATATTCTATGAGACCCTTTATTTTAACCAACAGAGAGAGATTTAAACCAAACAATTTAATGAAAGGACTATCCCAACTAGAAGAACAACCTTGTTAAGGTTCACAAGTATTAATTCAAAGACAAAAAAACAAATTTTCATTTCGGAGTTTAACACATTGAATCTTTATTTAAAATCAGAACTGATAATGAATTAATTATGAATCATTTAAAAAGTTTACCGAGCTCTAAACTAAAAGAATAAGATCATTCACTCTAAAGGCACTATTTGACATGCATCTAAATAAACTTATCATTATCATCATAATACCCCCTTGTTTTTAAACGCAGCTGGTTCTGAAAATCTTAGGAACATTCCCTGTGAGATAAAATATTATTTTAGCACAGTCTACAATCATAATTAAGGCCTTTTTCCAAACATTGGTCAGAGGAGTGAATTCTGTTGAATGTAGGTGAAAAGTCAGGGTCCTGAGGGTTCCACTCAATATGCTGTAGATAGGGTCAGCACATCCGGGTGACCTTTGTGCAGGGTCCACCCCTGTAGGGCGGAGGGTAGATGTTACGATGTGAATGGGAGTCAATCCAACGTCTGAGGTGGTCGGCGCAATAAAAACATAAAATAGGCAAATATTCGTTTTGTGACTTTAAGGTACTTTGATATCATTGAAGACAAGTTGATATGTTGTTGTTTCTGTTTGCTGATTGGCAACGTTACCTATAAAAACTAAAGTAATGGGACCAAAAGTGTGTCAGGTCAGCCTGCCTCCATTAAAGCGGATAACCAGCTCCAGCAAGAGGACCCATCTATGAGGCCATAAAACTCTTACTGAATTTCCAGATATTTTCTTACTTTTATTTTTTATTACAGTCAGTTAAATTTGTTTTTACTGGAATTGCTCATCCACTTTAATGGAGCTTGGCAGACGTGACAAACTTTGGTCCCTTTACTTTATAGCTTTTTTCTGTCATCATCATGTATGCCTATTAGTGCATAGCAGCTACATCATAATTGTTTATTTTGTCTGGCATGATATTTAGGACACCTAAAACTTGCAAGACACATCTGCGTGATTATTTTGAGGTGCTATTTCATCAAACACCCCATATGTTACACTGTCTCCTAATTAAGCCACTGTGTCTACTTTGTGGAGGAAGGAAGTGATGTGACATTGAATTTATCTATGGTTTGACAACTCTATAAATATTTATATTAAGTATATAACTTAATATAAATATTTGACTGCTTTTAACTCTAAACCTTCAGACAGACCAAAGAACTTCTCACCCCGATCACAGCCTGTATGAGAGGTGTTTTTCCCTCCTCTTCTTCATTGGTGGCATGCACGTCTGCACCGTGTGCCAGTGCCTCCGCCATGAGTGACAAATTGTGGAGACGGGAGGAGCGGTAGAGCAGCGCCCCAGGATGCAACTCCCGGGGATCCTCAGGATCTGAAGATCCTTCCTGTTCAATCTCCACCTCCCCACTGGAGGACTCCTCTGACTCCTCTTCTGTAAGTGGGCAAATGAACAACTACAATTAAATATTTTAATCTTATAAAACACAAAATGAATGGAGTGTGATTTAGTTGGAAGGGGTATACTGTTGCTTATAAAAAAATAGTACAAGCTCTCTTTCTCCTTTATAAAATGTATATGGATAATATAGATGCAGCAACGAACAGATTTGGCAGTTTTTCAGCTTGATCAGCCCTGACTGGTTACTGGTCAATCAGAAACTTAAAAATCAAATCTTTTAATGATCAATGAACGTGCTATATTTAAGAACTACTACGTAGCTGTAAAAAAAACTTCAATTTGGACACTGTAACCATGACGCATCCAAACAGGAGAGCGCAAAACTTTATCAGATAACAGGAAGGCTGGCAAAGTTACTCCGTTTTATCCTTTTAAGCTTTCAAGTTCACTCTGTGGTGGGACCTGCTGGATTTGCAAATACTTCTGGAAAATATAGAGTGTTGAGATTTTGTGAGCTTTCTCGGGAACACATACAGAACCTGCTGCCATAGTACAGCTAGCCACGATAACCAGGCTAACTGCTAACATAAAGCTAGTTTAAAATGTCAACTCCGTAATAATTTTGTCTTCGTTTTAACTAACGATTGCTCTCACACAAACACAGTCTTATATTGCCTCTGCAGATATTATAACAAAGAATGATCACTCACAGCAGGAAGGCCAGAAAAAATATTTAAATGCTGTTCCGATATCATATCTCTTTTTATCATAGCTCTTAAATACAAATCGGAACCATCTAAATTTAGTATGGTCAGGTGAAAGCTTTAGAAAAACCAGAGATCGGAAAACAACCCTATCTAATTAATATGGATTTATTGTGGCTTCTTAGTAGGGTAACATTGGAACTTTATGTAGTTTACAGAAGGACTCTTTTTACCTTCCTCCGTTACACTGCCAAACACAAGGATGTCTGTGCTGCCGTCTGTACTTCCTCCCAGGCCGCTGTCGCTGCTGAGACCTGCAGGGCCAAAGCATTGCCAAGCCACGGACACGTTAATCATTACACACAAATTCCATTTTCAAAACAAACACACTAATATCAGAGATAGAACTGCACAGCCACAGTCACTATAATTACTCCAACCAGACAGCTGTAATTAGACTTTTCTTCTGTCTAAAAATTATTTTCCACCAGATTCCATCTGTTTGAATTATGTTTGTTGTGAACTTACTGCGTGGACCAGAGCCATTGTCAAAGTAAGAAAACAGTGAGTCCAGCTCGTCTGGACAGAACAGGGAGTCCCGCCGAAATTTTGCTGCAGCTGCTGCAGATTACAAAAAGAATGACTGAAAATTTGATTAATTTTACTTTGCGTTCATAAACATGTTTATGCAACCTCCACATCCATGTTGTGATTCTGGATGTTTTTAACCTCCACACTGACCTGCTGTCAGGTTGGCAGGTGAGGTGCTACCAGGCTCGTAGCGGTGGTACTTCCTGCGGGCCTTGTTAGGGGCCCGTACAGAACTGCCGTGTCGCTGGCATTTCTTCACCATCCAGGGGCGAGACTTCCTCTCCCCCTCCACCAGTGCCTCACCCCCACTCAGCTTTTTCAGGAAGCGTTTCTCAACATATTTAAACTTGATCCAGGCCTCTTTCTCCTGTCTAGAGCGAGAAGAGAAAATGTCATCTTATCAGTCCTCAGGAATACAGTAAATAAAATGCATTCCTTGTCATTATATCATCTTTTTACCTTTTTTCAACCCATAAAAAGGTTGAAAAAAGTTATTTTATATTTTTCAAGTATTTATAGCACTGATTTTAATAATAGAGCTTGGTATGGGTAAACCCTTTATCTTTTATGACTTGATCAGTATAAAAGTAAAAAAATCCTTACTGGGACATCATCACCACAAATATATATATAACAACTGAATAAGTATTCATGATCATTTTCTTTCCAAACCCTTCTGCTGGATTTAGCTTTACCTTGAACTGGACGGTCCTGGTTTTTTAGCTCCCAGTTCCTCACAGGCTCCCTCGTAAATGTTGTTGATCACAGTGTTTCCCAACTCACACATGAGCTGAATGCAAGATAAGAAAAACACGTGACAAAAAAGGTACACAAACCAGAAAGAAGGGAACATCATTTTAAAAGGAGTAATTAAAAATGTAGCAGCATAGCAATATGCTGGAGAAATTAATATTGTAACACCACTGGGAGAAAAAGCGCTGCACATGCAGGATAAGCTGTGGGCAAACTGGTGAGGGAGACGCACCTTGAGTAATTCTGGTTCCCATGAGTCCAACGTTAGGGAGCGCACTTTAGAGAAATGGACGCCTAAACTCCTAAAATAGAAAAAGAGAGAGAGATGACATAAACCAAATGAAGTTATTTAAGAGTTTGTCTTTACAAAATCTTTTTACTTATCCCACTTTTTTTTAAACTGCCTGGGGAGGCAGACATCAAAGTCCTTCAAAGTTCCCCTACACTTTTTAGAGTGTCTTGGGATGTTTGAAACTTGGCTGAAATTGCAGTTTTCATATTAAACACAGCTGGAAGTGAATTAAAATGCAGTTAGGACTCCTGCAAACTGTAGATTGTAACTATTTCCTGTTTACATATTGTTAACATCATTTAGCCGATTAAATAATGTAATAAGAATGTACTTTTACAGGTGAAATGTAAAGGGAAAAAGTGTTAAGGGAGTAGAAAATGTAACTGTTAAATGCTAATGCTTCCTTCTTTAAGGAGTAAAAATAAAGCAGAATGAGGTGCAAAGAGAAAAAAAATAGCACAGACGGTGATGATTTTTCACCTTATCTGTAAATATTTTATCCAGGTTTAAAGTAGCCTAACTTCCTGAAACAATTTGGAACCAACAATTAACACGATAAACTAAAACGGCTGGTTCAGTGCAGAAAAAATGTAAAGGTACATTTTCATGCAGATACCTGTGGATCCCCGAGCACTCGATGCAGAGCAGCACACCCAGGTTGATCGAGGCCCAGCATGGTGCCGTCTGGCCGCAGTCGCTGCACAGCTCATTGCCTGGCAGGCTCTGCACCCGCTGCAGGAGACTCTCTCCCCCTCCCCGACACGCCTTGTCCCCCCTCTCCCCCCTGTCCCGGGGCTCACTGGCAGAGTCTATGCTGCTGGTGGAGGGCGAAGCCGTCCGGTCCAAACGCTGCAGGACAAGGCAAAGATTGAGATTTAAGCCACATCTCAGAACCGATTTGAAAAAAAAAAACCAAGCACAAATCTTTGTATTCGGGTGCTTTCTAAATTCATCCAGTACCTCAATGTAATAGTTGTCGCCGATGTCTTTGTAAGCAGATGCGATGCTTGCCTGGACCGCCTGAATCCAAGCCTGCCGCAGCTTCTCAGACTCTGCTTGGAGCATGCAGCTCCTAAAGAAGCCAAATAAAACAACACACCACATTTGATTGTTGGTAATATTTAGTAATAGTCTATTTAAAATGACACAACCTGCCATAAGACAATTAACCTTCATAAAAAATCTAAAGTAAATTGTTTATTCTTGAAGTACAGTGGTTTTTGAAACTTTTGACAAGAAATATTTAATTAAATGCTATTTTTAAGTACCAAAATAGACGTTGTAAAACAGTGCTATAACTGGAGTTTGTAGTACTGGCATTACTGAAAGTAGCATATTTATACTGTGGCTTCTCAAAATATTCTCTAATACGCTTCTCTTATAAATAGTGCTTGGATAATCTTTCTCTTTGGCTGTTCATGCTTAATGGCATAAAAGGTATTTTAACTTTGTTCTGACCTTGTAAGTAGTGGATTCAAAAACATCTTCTTTGTGTCACTAAAGGGAATCTTAGTAGCACCAGCTGCATTTTTACCACAGTTTGAAAACTGTTTTGGTATGACACGTTAACACGCTAACACACTCACTTTGTGGGTGAAACCACCTCAAAGCAGAACCTCCTCTCATTATCCTCACATGGTTTGACTGAGCACAGCCTTAGATCCTCAACCACCACCGTCAAAGAATCCTGTTGGTGGAGGAAAGGAGTGTCACAGAAACTGCAGACTCCACAGAGCAGGTTTGAATACTCAGATGTAACAGGAAAGACAAGTCCGTGCAGGCATCCTTTCTTCATTGCCAAATGGCTAATTACAAACATTCAATGAAAACAATTAAAGTGGTTTTGTTATGCACAAACAATTTTACCCACTACTCTTACCTTAAGTTTCTTTTGGTAGACCAGCTGGCTGTTTTGGATTGAAAACCACCGCCTGATGGAAGCAAAAGCTAAATGATTAGATGGATACTCTGACAGAGACTATCTACTATTACTTTATAAAAATATCTAATTTCTAGTTTGAATAGGTTATGTTATTATACATATTGACTGTGTAAAAATGACAGAAAGTATGGTGAGACATAAGGAAGGGAGAGAAAGACACCAGAACAAAAGGAAGGACATAAAAAACGGACTTATCCAAACTTATCCAGACATGGAAAATGTCATATTTTTCCAGACTATTTTGGGATGCTGGTTGTATATGCTTACAGGTGACATAAACCGTATTATGTTCTTTAATTCCATACCTGTTCCAAGTCTTGAAAGCATTGCTGGCTCTCTTGAACAGATAACCCTCCATGACTACCCCATTCGGTGCGTCAACATTGAATTCCAGCTTGGGATCATCGTAGGAAAAATCCTGCAGAGGGAACATGTACAAAAAATGTCAAGGTCTGGCTTTACTTTCATTGTGGTTTTAATTTGCAGACAGAGACCAATGAGTTGTTGATCTGTGCTAAAACAAATTTACCTATGAGGCCAGTGAGTTACTTTCTTAGCCAGGATAATTAAACCCTGGAAAACTACTGCTATAAACTCGCAGATCTGCACTACCTTATCTAATTTACTGTAAAAAGATTATACTGAGTGATATTGTTGTGTAAAGCCTATCTGAATTAAGTGTCAAGGGACATTGAAATGCCCTTATCGAAAACACATTCAGTAGCAGTGCTTGTAACTCTCTTCACAATGGAATTACGTTACGTAACAAAGATTCAACCTGGAGCTCTGGTAAAAACCTTTATCTGTCTTTATTTGAAACAACAAAGGTCTCAGAAAAAGATGACATTTGCTGAGCGTAAGAAAAAAAACACAAGCTCACACACACACACACACACACACAAAGTATTGACATCTGTTGATTGATTTAAATCAGCATTAAAAATCAAGGCCAAAAGTGTCCACACTCCTAGAGTTATTCCATGTTTGTTTCTGGGGGATTTTATATGATGGAACAGTACATGAAAATGATACATGGTTTCCAAAATAAGTGTGGTGTGCATTGCAGAAAACTAACACTGCACATAACCCTGAATACCCCATTCCCACAGTGAAAGATAGTGGTGGCAGCATCATGCTGTGTGGATGATTTTCTTCAGCAGAGACAGGGAAGCTGAGCAAAGTTGTGGGCAAATGGGTGGAAGAAAGAAAACCTGTTACAGGCTAGAAAAAAGTTGAGACTGGGAGGAAGATTCCCCTTCCAGAACATACAGCAAGAGCTACAATGGAATGATTTAGATCAAAGCAATTTCATGTGTTGGAATGGCCTAGTCAAAGTCCAGATCTAAATCCAAATGTGAATCTGTGGTGTGATTTTAAAATTGAGGTTCCATCCAATCTGACTGAGCTTGAGATATATTTATTCATAAAAAATAAAAAACATAAAAAATCAGTTTCTTCATACGTAAAGCAGGTAGAGACTTCCGAAGACTTGAAACAAAAGCTGATTCTACAAAGTAATGACTGAAGAAGGCTGAATACTAATGCATACAATTCTTCTGATTTCTTTAAAAGCTTTGAAAACCATGCATCATTTCCCTTCCATTTCACAACATTGTAATGGTCTATTACATTAAATCCAAATAAAATACACCAAAGTTAGCGGTTGTCATGTGACAAAATGTGAAAACATTCAAAAAGTACTAATATTTTTGAAAGGCACTGCACGTACGTTGCTTTTCTCTGAAAAACTGCAGAGAAAAGTAACAAAAGGCTGATGTCCACATAAACCTCCAAAAAAATAACTGTATATTTAATGACTTGATTTACAAATCAAGTAAAAAAAATAAACGGTACCTTCCTCTGATTCTTCCATATAATTAGAGGAATGTGCACCAGCATATAAAAACATAACATCTAGAAAACAGAGTTTAAATTTTAAAGTAGTTCTCTACCAAGCATGATTGGAACATGACTGGAAAATCTCCAGTGCACCATCATGTAGAGGGATAAAAGCGCCCCATACAAAAGCCCCCATAAAAACTGACTGAAAAAAGACATTAAAAAATGAGAAATTGTGCTCACCAACATAAAGTCCAGCCTGCCAAATATCTTCATCTTCACCAAACTGACATCTAACAGCATTATGAGCAACAACAACGTTACCTAACATAAACAGCAGAATAGATGTTTCAGAGTATCCTGAAGGAACCAGGAGTCAGGCATGCATGCCCACACGAGTCCAGATGAGATCTTCAGCTGACCGCAACACACTCGTGCCGTTCCTTCACTCTGCGCCACCTGCAGATTTGCCTTTGCCGCACGGATGTGGAGCGGGAGCTCATTACCATACAGCTGCCACACTTGTGCCCCGCTGACCCCATCGAGAGAGATCACACATCTCATTTTACTGCAGAGAGTAAGGGGGGGGGGGGGGGGGGGGGGGTCTGCTGCATGTCCTGTATCTCCTCCATGCCCTGCAGCACGATTTAAAGCTCCCCTATAACCCTTGCAACAATCCCGAGGCCCGGTGTGTTCAGGGGGGAGTCAGCTTTCCATCTGTCTGCAGCTCCAAAAACTGTTCCTGCTAAATTAAGCTGACTTTATTGCTCCCCAAGCACCAGCACAAGACCCCCGCTTCCCACCTTAAATCAGCCAGGACCCAGCAAGAATCCAGAGTGCAAGTGCCCGAAGGCGTGGAGGCCGCAGAACCAGTGGCCTCCAGAATGCATACCATTTAGTGTGCAGAACTGGGCCAGTTTAGCAACAGTGAGACTGCATATTTAAAGCAACCCTGTACAAACTGTGACAGGATACAATTCTCTTGGGAGCCACAATAAAGTCCTGCTCACATAAAAGCTCGACATGAAACAATAGAAAGAGTAAAGTAAAAAGGAGTATCTGAACTTTAGAGTGAGACAAAAGACATATAAAACCTGAGAAATCAAAGGAAGTTTTAGGTCAGTGGGAAAGGAAGAAGGAAAGACATTGGGGAGAGAAGTGAAAGGAAAGGTTTCTGTTTTATTTTTCTATACTTATCCAGACCTGGAAAATACTTTCATAGTTTTTCTACGATTCCAGAGTGCATAGAAAACCTTCACATTTAACTTAACTCCCTCATAATAAATCTTCTGTTACTCTTTTGATGTAACTTAGAGACCCATTAATAAAGAATGTCAGCATCTATTATTCACCAAATCTTCCTCTTCATAGCAGTGCCTCAGGCTGCACTGTATTTGCATCTTATGGAAGGAATAGTCTGAAGAAAGAAACGGATGCAGAGGGGAGAAAATCTGTCTAAATGTCTCCTCAGGCTGTTCTGCAGAAAGTCTTCATAGAAAGAGGTGATGGAAACAAAGGGATTTTCTTTGTCTTGATACATTTCAGCATACCTGAGTCAGTCTTCCATGCTTCTCTGACTTAATGCGATTAGCTGTTATGTTTCATGCAGTTTGGTTTACACTAGAATGTGACTGACAATGTAAGATCTTTAAAGAAATGTTCACTTTAGTGGGGAGGTTCCCTGAGAGGTAACCACAGAAGCCCTCTCACTCAGCTTTTTTCTCCATCACACTCAGCTGGCATTGAATCCTACTCTCCTTTTATCTGCTTGTCCTCTGTCTGTACCACTCTGCCTCACATTCAGCGCCCTGCTGCGCCTCATAATGCCATCTGTTGACTTTGGCTGGAGCTGGCAGAGGATGAAGGAGGGAGTGGAAGGACGCTGGCATCGTGCAACAAAACGACCTTTCTGGCATCATAATCACCAAAGCTGTAGCTTAACTGAGGACAACATCTCAAATCAGAGCCAGCCCAGATCACCCTACTGCTGTAAATCTGTTGTTTTGCTGAGCTCAGAAGACATTTTGATTTGTGCTCATTAGTGTTGCTACTATTTATATAGTTAGACTCTTGTATAGGTAATATCATTGTAAGAGTAAGTTTGTATTCCTGACATTGCTACACTTGGGGAGGATGTGAAAAAAGACAACAAAAAAAACACAATTATTTTCTTTTATTATAGCTGCATAATTTCACAATGAAATGTTTATAAAAAATCAATCTTTAATATGATTAGCTTTTACAGTGGGGGAAAAACTATTTTTTACTAAATTGTGGTGCCAAACCAAGCTATCCCCACATAAAAATGTAACTGAAGCATTTTTATTACATGTATAATTCACTTAATTTATGTTGATCAGACTCTCTAGGAACTTTTAATTAATTATCCATAGTACATTTTTTTTTTAGGATTTAAATATATGACCCACATATGCGACACATTTTGCTTCGGCGCTCTTCCAAATGGGAAACACAGAGGAAGAGACCATTGAATTAAAGCAGATGTGTTTCAATCTTCCTAAGTGGCTACAAGAAAATGGCAACTTGCCTAAATCTGCCCATATTAACAGTCAGAGCATTAAATAAAATGACAATAACTACTGGAGCTGTGACAAGTAACAGTTGATGCTGCACAGACAATGTGGAGGATGATAAAGAAAGCTAAAAAACATCCAGCAAAGGTCATTGTTAGAGAAGTGTAGCATTTTTTTTGTATCAAATTATTTACCCACAATTAAAGCTGAATTTATTTTGAGGACTTTTAACAATCTTTATGTGAAAAGCGCTGCATAATACTTTTACACAAGGTTAAAAGCTTAGGAAGCACTATTCAGGTAAATAGAAATTAAATCCTTTACATTAAAATTGAAATTATCTAATAAATATAAATACGAGAACTTTTATAATCAAGAAGTTGATTTATTTCAGTAATTTAGTTCAGAAAGCATAATAAATATACTATGGATTTATTACAAACGAACTGATATAATTGAAGTTTTTAATTCTGTTCTAAAGTTCTAAAGTTTTTTGGTAAACAAGTGCACTGACTTTGGACCCAATAAGAAACAGTGGCCCATCCCCAGCAGATGAAATGGCATCCCACATCATCCCTGACTGTGGAAATTTCACACTGAACCACTGAGCAACAATCCAGTCCTTTTTTTCCTTAGCTCAGGTAAAACACATTTGACACCTCTGGTTAAGTAGTCACTTAAGAAAAAGTATACAGCAGTATACTTTATACAGTATACAGTTCATGTCCTGGAGATGTCTGTGCATAGTGAAGTACCAACTCCAGCTGCAACCCATGTCTTGTGATTCTTGCTCAAACTCTTGAAAAGCCTAAGCTTCACAATCCTCTCAAGGCAGCAGTCATCCCTGTTGCATGTGCATCGTTTTATGCACACTTTTTCCTTCCACTCAATTTTCCATAAACATTATTAGACGCAGCACTCTGTGGGCAGCTAGCTTGTTTAGCAATACGACCATTAGATTGTCTGATAGACTGTCTGCTGGACGTCTGTTAAGTCAGCAGTCCTCCATAGCCATAATCAACATTTGCATCGTTAAGTGCTTCAAATATATAACTTTGTGTGTATTGAATCTATAGAATATATGAGCTTCACTTTTGGGAGTGAAGTAGTGAAACAATCACAGTTTTAGGTGATATTCTAATGTGTTGAGATGCACTTTTGCATGGCAACAAAAAAGAAAAAAATTACTTAAATCTGCAGATTTGTTTTTTGTTTTTGTCTCCTGGTTGCACATGTCTTTGTTATGAGACTACGTGATCTAAGGGAGTCAAATTGTTTCAATTGAAAACAACCAGCTATGACTGAAAGCACAAACTAGAACAAAATGTGGGCTAAAAAATGCTGGACTCTGCAACACTTTCCAATGAACCATCATTTAGCACTTTAATCTAGATTTACAGATATTATTTACAAACTGGTTAAAGCAGACATTCCTACGGTTCAGACTGAACCAAAAACTTATATTTGCAGCTTTAACTAGGTAGTACATTTAAGAAAGCTTATAAACTCACCTGCATCAGAGTCTGAAGGTGGAAAAACAAGGCCACACATTAGCATGGAGAAGGAAAATGGAGAAAAAGATTAATAAAATATTAGTAGTGTTTAAACTGACTGCATTAAAAAAGTGCATGTTTTCAGACAACTTGTCAACACCTGAAGTTTTATAAATTCCTTGTTGGGTGTTTTTCACTTTTCTGATTATGTTCAATGTATGCAGAAATAAAGTGAAACTGAAAAAATTATTATTATTTTTTTTTCGATTACAGAGAAGAGGTTGCTGACTTGTTTGTCAAGTCTGACAGAATGCCTTCACTGAGCACCTAAACCAGTCAAGTGGAAGGGCCAAGTCAGGCAGAAAAACATACATGTAGCTGGCATCGCCTTCCCTAACAGATGGAAGATTTTTTTTTGTGCATCTGTGCATGAATGTTGAACAGGGAGCAGATAAGACTGTAGGAACTGTTTTTCCTCAGCCGAGAGCTTTCCAGAATAGAAATGTTTGACCTCAGGGACATCCTTTTTAATTGTACCCTTTTACTTTCAGCTTCAAAGGTAAAAAAAAAAAAATCATGCATTCCTTTAATGGTTCATTGAAATGTATAAATGTATGACAACATAATACATGATAAAAAATACCTTGGGGCTTCTCTGGAAGGCTAAACAAAGACTTTGATGACAGTTGAAGATAAACCTTTTTTTATTTTAGGGAGTTCAAATCTTTTACATTTGCTGTATTTTTTCTGCGGAATGCATAGAAGACTATTAAGCTTAGAAGAAACAATGAATGTTTAAAAACATTGCACTTTATGAGTGAAAACGCTGGGAAGATGACCAATTTAACACAAAAATGTGGTGACTGCTAACTAAAATTAGCTCAAAGATCACTGAAGCTGTTTTTGTTTCACTTTAGAGATCTGGAGGAGAAAGGAGCAAAGAAAATGTGAAGCTTCACTTGTTATAAATAAAGATGTTATGACAGGGCGTCGGCTAGAAAATGAGAATGGCTTTGTTTTCTCACTCTCTGCTGGATGAGAGCGTGTTTGTGCTCCAGCTCCCTCTTCTCCACGGCAGAATCAATCACCAGCTGATCCAACTGAAAAATAATGCAGAGCCCCAAACTTAAATGTGCTTTATTCGGATTGTATGTGACAGAAACAATTAGTTTGTAATTGTAATTGGAGAAGGAAAGGTTATTGCTTTTCAAAATCTTTAAAGATATAAATCTGAAAAGTGTGGCATACTTTTGTATTCAGCCCTCACTGAGAAAATATTTTTGCAGAACCGCCTTTTAATGCAATTACAGCTGCAAGTCTTTAGTAATGTCCCTCTACCAGCTTTCCACAGGACTAATATGCTTTACCCATGTTATTCTTTGCAAAAAAGCTCAAGCTCAGTCAGATTGTATGTTCATGGACGGTTGTCCAAATTTGTATTTGTAGATAATTTAAAAAAACATTTAGCATTTTTCTTCCACTTCACAATTAGGCACTACTTTGTGTTGGACCAAAATCGCAATGAAACATGTTGTTGCAGTCTTAGCGTGATAAGTTGTGAATATGGGCACTGTATACCTGTGCAGCCAGCTTTTTCATATAGGGGTCAATCTCATCTAAGATGTTGAAGCCTTGTTGAAACAAGGTATACTGGGCTCGCATGAAGGACAGCATCTGCAGGAAGCATAGGGAGAAAGCAAAACAATCATAAAATGATGTTCAAAACCACAGAATGTACATATACTGAAAATCCGTGAATGTCTGTGAGTATGAGTTACATACTGCATCAAGGATTTCAAACTTCTTCTTAGCCTGAAGGACATTAATCTATCAGAAAACAAAAATAAAAAGCAGATTTTAACAAGTGATCTGATCTGATTTCTTGTTCCAGCCACACAAGCCCCAGCAGCTGTGGAGTGTAAGTGCCACCTACTGGACAACACTGGAAACATAATCTGGGCGTCTCACCTGAAGCACATAGTCTAAGGCCAGGTGCCTGAAGGCTTTGCGGCTGAGCATGAGCGCCTGTGTGGCCTCCTCTGCTTCGTGCACCTTGTTCCTAGGTGCTTGCGCATTCTTCACCTGAGCCAGCTCCATGTCCTCACGCACGCGGTCAAACTGCTTCTTAGTGTCCTTGAACTTACGTACATCCCTGGAGTGGACACCAAATATAACTAAAACTATAAACAGTACATACAGCGCCTTTCAAAAGTATTCAACATTTTTTCACATTTTGCCACGTAGTAACCACAAACATTATGTATTTTAATCAGGTTTTTTTTATGTAAAATACATAACAGAGTGGCAAATAATTGTGAATAAATGTACAAAAAAAATCTGAAAACTGTGGCATGCATTTGTATTCAGTCCCCTTTACTCTAAAACCCCTAAATAAAATCTAGTGCAACCTCTGTCAGTCACTTATTGAGTAAAACCATCTAACTGTGATTAAAGAGTATGGGAACAAGAAAATATTCAAAGCTTTGAAAATCTAATGTCCATCATCTGAAAATGGAAAGAGGATGGCACAACTGCAAACCTTCCAAGACACAGCTGTTCAACTACACTGACTGGCAGAAGCAGCCTAGAGGGCCATGGTAACACTGGAGGAGCTGAAGGCCTAGATGAGAGACAAAAAGTGAACTATTTGGCCAACAAATGCTAAGTGTGGCAGAAAACTACCACTGCACATGACTATGAACACTATTGCCAGTGTTAAACATTGTGGTGGAAACGTCATACTGAGGGGACAGGGAGGCTGTCCAGAGCTTAAGACTGAATGGAGGTAGATGCTGCAAAAGACCGGAAATACAAACAATGGAACGGTTTAGACCAAAACATATTAATGTCTTTAAAGGGCCCAGTCAAAGTCAAGGGCTAAGTCCAATTGACAATCTGTGGAAACACTTCAAAATTACTGTTCAAAGACTCTCTCTGTCTAATTTGCCTGAGTTTGAGCTTTTTGGCAAAGATTATAATACGAAAAAGCTGTTACAGAACTTGAGGTTGTGCACAAGCCTCTTCCGATGAAAGAGCAGTGAAAATAGTCCCCAGCAAGCCTGTGAGTGGTCAAGGATGAGGTTTCTAACTAAGAACATGTACTACTTAGCTGTGGTACCTTATACAGGAGACATCCTAGTGATTTGGGATGAATGGACTAAATACAAATGCACGGCCCACTTTTTATATTTTGTTTTGTGAAAATGTCGAAAACCGTCTATCTTTTCCTTCCACTGCATAATTATTCACTTTGTCTTGTTCTGTTACATAAAATTCCAATACAATACATTGAAACTTGTGACTGTAATGTGACATAATGTGGGAAAGTCTTCAAAAAAAACTTAAACAAGCGTTGCTACAAGGAGCGCCGCTTAATAAACTGTGATACTCACTCCTTAATGAAGGTATGAAGCTGCTGTTTGATCGACCTCTGAGCCTGGTCAAACAAAATCTGTAAGCACACGGACACAAACACAATGCGTCACATTAAAGCAGCAGATAAATATCTGCCATATTATAGAAATTGATTATTGGTTTCGCTCCGGAAATGTGTAGTGGCAAGATTTCACCACAAGATGACGTTAGAAACCCTTTCAGAGTAAATGTTGCGGCACAGGCTGAGGGGTGGTGGTGGTGGGGGGGCAGGACACATGTGCATACACATGTGTCCTACACACTCAGTTACTGTTTCAACAGATTTTTAGCCTCACATTTCCCTCCCTATTAACCTTAGGATTTCCACTTCTTCTACTGCTCCTTCTTTTCCCTTCAGCTTTCCCTCCATTTTTCTTACCTCATGAGTAACTTGTCTCTCCATCTGGGAAAAATGATTTTCCCTTCATTACTATGTCTTTGATATGTAATAAAACAACCAGCAGCTGATGGTGGTTAAACAATATGGCCTTATTAGGAACACAATTTTCACTATACACACAAATGCTCTGAAAATGTAATTGCATCATAATCACACACAGCAATCAATTCTGGCTGGAATTAAACCCTATATACAAAACCATTTTTTACTCTAGACATACACATCACAAATTACAGGCTTAGTCCACGTGTAAACCCCCATTTACATAATGACCCCGCAGTGCCTTGTGACATCAGGGAATCAGGTTGTGGTACATAAGTAGGTTTCTGGAGGTCAGAGGTCATGAATTTCTAAAGAGGGTCATCTCCACTCTTTGCAAAATTTTCCTCCAAAATTAACTACAGATTTATCACTGTATAACATTCTCCAGCTGGGAAGCAAAAGTGGAAATGTGGAAAAAACAATTTAATGAGAGTGATCAGCAACACATCAAATCATAAAAAACAGGACTCACAGCCATGTTCAAAAGTGAAAGTAGAGAATGAAGAATAAACTATGGAGCAATAGAAGAAGATCATGTGGTCTGATGAGCCTAAATGTACCGTTCCAGAGTGAGGGGTGCATCACAGTTAGAAGAGAGGCATAAGTGGTGATGCACCCATCATGCCTAGTGCCTACCGTACAAGCTTGTAGGGGGCAGTGCTATCTTCTGGGGTTGCTGCAGTTGGTCAGGTCTAGGTTCAGCAACCTTGTGCCAAACAAATGAGCTCAGGAGACTACCTGAATATACTGACTGGCCATGTTATTCCATCAGTACATTTCTACTTCCCTGATGCCATGTCCATATCCGAAGCGGAAAATGCCTGGATTCATCAGATTGTGAACAAATGGTTTAAATTGCATGAGACATCATTTTGACACATGGACTGGCAACCACAGAGTTCAAACATTCACTTCATGAGACTCTTTTGGATGTGCTGTAGAAATATTTGCACAGTGGTCCAACTCTTCCTCAGTCTTTACAGGAAACTGGCAGAAATAATATAGATAGAACTAAACAAAAAGCTTGAAGTGTTTATTAGGCCTTTTTAAATCTATATACGGAAATGGTTTTACAGATTTAAACAAGTATGATTTTTTTAGGTTTTGGTAAACAATATCAACCCAACTCTCAGGGAACATCTAACATAGAAAACACACAACGTCTTACAATAAAAATGATTTATTTATCCTCTGTATCTGCTATCCTGCAATAAAACAACTGAAAATGTTAACTTCACAAAGAACAATTCACAACGGAGAAAAAGCTATAAACTAAAATTTATACACCACGGCCTGACTCTTCATCTGTTTAGTCTTGTGTTAGATTTCTGAATGTCTGAAAAATTGTACAAGATGTACAAAGAGACAAGCAGGGAAAAGCTGCCAACAGACAGATTTATTGTCTCCCTGTCCTTCAGTCTCACTCCATGACTCCATTAATAAATGGATGAGGTGTTAGTGTAACTGCTGAGTGGTATAGTGGAGGACTGGGACACCTTTAATGAAGAGTAATATGAGAAAGTCATGAAGGGGAAACTAAAAAAGACACGGAGGTGGATGAACAACACCTATCCAAAATCTGGATTTTCTGAAAGTCTTTTACAAGACTCCAACTAAGCAGCACAGTGCACGCCTCAACAAAAGAGTACATAAAAGATGGTGGATTGTCAGTGAACCGTATGAAAAAGCAGAGAAGATCTCATCAGCCTGATGTAGCTCATCAGTTCGACTGCATTGCTTAGATTTGAAAAGATAAGGGTTAAACAGGCTTAAAAAGACAATGAGGAAGAGATACGGAGAAAGGTTACTGGAACAGAAGCAGACAGAATACTGAGAAATAACAGCAATCGGCAGCTTATATTGTACTGGGTGTTGTGCGTGTGATTTACTGCTCTGTGAACACAGCTGGAAGATATTTTAGTTGTAAAAAAAATGCTCTGGTGAAATCCCCTCCACTGATTTAACCAGAGTACAACAAAGAGTAGTTGTTTGGACAAAGGTTTATTTCTCTGTGTGCCATGGAAAACCAAAGATTTTAAGAGGAAATTCCACTCAAAACCTAAATCCAATCCAACCTCATTTATAAAGCACCAGAGGTCAAGGTACTGTAAAGATAAAAGCAAAATATAAACCAATAAAATTCTAAATAAATAGAATTAAAAAATACATAGACTTAAAACTGACATAAAACAACATAAAACTAACATCAACATTAAACCACAAAAGGAAATGACACATTAAATACAAAGTGACACAACTAGACTGGAATGTAATTCAGATTTAGTAAAGTCAAAAAACTACACTGATGTTAAAGAAAAAAGTAAGGAGTTGTTTTTAATGGTCTAACAAGATCATAAGAGCCTTCAGTGGTTCAACACTAACATGCAACAAGGAAGCGTTGGAATACACAGCCTCTCCAAGCTTTGCAGGACAGCACTGTTGGTCTATTGGTTCAACACGATCTCAAAACAGAACATCTAAGAACTGCTGTTCAATGCAACGCAATGTTCAAGGCTTCAAAAATCTTCAAATATTCATTTTTTTGTTCTATTTGTATACATTTAGGGACAAAGCATGCATGGACGTTCATGTTTTTGAGTCATCTGAATGTTTTTTTTTTAAACATACAGCCCAGAGATATTTTTTCAATTTCACACGTTTTTCACAAAGGATTATGATTTTACCTGATTTGTAGATCAAATTCCTTTCCAAGTTCCTTTCATACGTTTCTTTTGTTAATAGTGAGACTTAATCACAGTTATTGTTCTCAGTTTAGCTCTACAACATACCAGACTAAGACTGCATGCTTTAAACGTCAATTACAACAAGGTTGATTTCCGCAGAGTCTTAGAGAGAGTCTTATGTTTTGAGCATAAACTAAACTTTCATGGTGAGATTGTTGGAGTTCATTATGATGGGGTCAGCATAGCTGAGTTCTGGATGAGCCTGGTAGCATCAATGGTATCTTATCTATAACGCGTGGCACACATGAAAGCTAGATGGTTTATAATCAGAGAATCTGAAATTTAATCAACAAGTTACTTTGCGAGCACTAGTGACCCCGTAGGAGGATACATGTTGCGCTTGTGTAGCAACATTCGTTTGAAGACTCAACAAAAATGATCGAAAAGCTCTTCCAAAGATGTGTTTTTCTCTTTTTCTAAGATTTCTGGCTTTGTGCACAGATTCACTTTCAATTAAATGTGGTGTGGAAATCAAAATTTAAGAAACTGGTCTTCTTCTTAATAAATGAAGGTAACACCTCCCACCTGACTGTCGTTCCACTGAAGGTAAAGGTGGAATTTTATTTATGTTTAAATCAGCTGCCAGTCTCAGTTTTTAAACACACTTTTTGCTGCCTGCAGATATCCAGTATTAGTTAATGTTTCACAATAAATAAATATCCTAGTACAATATACAGGTCCTTCTCAAAAAATTAGCATATTGTGATAAAGTTAATTATTTTCCATAATGTCATGATGAAAATTTAACATTCATATATTTTAGATTCATTGCACACTAACTGAAATATTTCAGGTCTTTGATTGTCTTAATACGGATGATTTTGGCATACAGCTCATAAAAACCCAAAATTCCTATCTCACAAAATTAGCATATCATTAAAAGGGTCTCTAAACGATCTATGAACCTAATCATCTGAATCAACGAGTTAACTCTAAACACCTGCAAAAGATTCCTGAGGCCTTTAAAACTCCCAGCCTGGTTCATCACTCAAAACCCCAATCATGGGTAAGACTGCCGACCTGACTGCTGTCCAGAAGGCCACTATTGACACCCTCAAGCAAGAGGGTAAGACACAGAAAGACATTTCTGAACGAATAGGCTGTTCCCAGAGTGCTGTATCAAGGCACCTCAGTGGGAAGTCTGTGGGAAGGAAAAAGTGTGGCAGAAAACGCTGCACAACGAGAAGAGGTGACCGGACCCTGAGGAAGATTGTGGAGAAGGGCCGATTCCAGACCTTGGGGGACCTGCGGAAGCAGTGGACTGAGTCTGGAGTAGAAACATCCAGAGCCACCGTGCACAGGCGTGTGCAGGAAATGGGCTACAGGTGCCGCATTCCCCAGGTCAAGCCATTTTTGAACCAGAAACAGCAGCAGAAGCGCCTGACCTGGGCTACAGAGAAGCAGCACTGGACTGTTGCTCAGTGGTCCAAAGTACTACAAAGTACTTTTCGGATGAAAGCAAATTCTGCATGTCATTCGGAAATCAAGGTGCCAGAGTCTGGAGGAAGACTGGGGAGAAGGAAATGCCAAAATGCCAGAAGTCCAGTGTCAAGTACCCACAGTCAGTGATGGTCTGGGGTGCCGTGTCAGCTGCTGGTGTTGGTCCACTGTGTTTTATCAAGGGCAGGGTCAATGCAGCTAGCTATCAGGAGATTTTGGAGCACTTCATGCTTCCATCTGCTGAAAAGCTTTATGGAGATGAAGATTTCATTTTTCAGCACGACCTGGCACCTGCTCACAGTGCCAAAACCACTGGTAAATGGTTTACTGACCATGGTATCACTGTGCTCAATTGGCCTGCCAACTCTCCTGACCTGAACTCCATAGAGAATCTGTGGGATATTGTGAAGAGAACGTTGAGAGACTCAAGACCCAACACTCTGGATGAGCTAAAGGCCGCTATCGAAGCATCCTGGGCCTCCATAAGACCTCAGCAGTGCCACAGGTTGATTGCCTCCATGCCACGCCGCATTGAAGCAGTCATTTCTGCCAAAGGATTCCCGACCAAGTATTGAGTGCATAACTGTACATGATTATTTGAAGGTTGACGTTTTTTGTATTAAAAACACTTTTATTTTATTGGTCGGATGAAATATGCTAATTTTGTGAGATAGGAATTTTGGGTTTTCATGAGCTGTATGCCAAAATCATCTGTATTAAGACAATAAAGGACCTGAAATATTTCAGTTAATGTGCAATGAATCTAAAATATATGAATATTAAATTTTCATCATTACATTATAGAAAATAATGAACTTTATCACAATATGCAAATTTTTTGAGAAGGACCTGTATAGTCGACCTGCTGGGTATTGGTCAGTGTCCGCTGTGTCTTAGGTTGGTGTCTCCCTCACCCTGCTGTGGTTTTTGTTCATGACCCCCCTCCCCCCAGTTTTATAAATGAACTATGGACAATTTCATTCAACACTACACTGCACATATAAATACAAAGACATACACTCACACACACACACACACACACACACACACACACACACACACACACACACACACACACACACACACAGCCGTGTTTTACTATCTTTATAAAGACTTTTCACCGACTTCCATTCCTTTTCAGTCATTTGTATATCCTAACCATGACCCTACCCCTAACCCTTACCATTACCAGTGCATACCTAACCCTAACCTAAACGCGATTCACATCTTAGTCCTAAACCTTACCTCTAACACAAGTGAGGACCAGGAAAATGTCCTCACTTTGCTGGTAAAATACAAAAACTTCTCACTCAGCAGCAAGTTCAAGAACACATACATATCACCACCATTTGCCCTCTCAAATGCACTGCCTAAAGTTGATGCCATTAACCTAACAAAGCCACTGTTCATTAAAGGAAATCCCTTTTCAATAGGTCAGGGCGAGGCACAACTTTCCTGAGATACACAACATTCCTAAAGGTCCAGAAACTTCCTAGATGCAGTAAAAAAAATCCAGCCATATAGTTACAAAGAATGACATGTATAACTGTATAGCATTGTTTGGACATCAATAACATCCAAATCTGCACGCCTGAATTGTTCTCTTTAAAACTAATGCCTCATTCTGCATTGAAGTACTTATAGTGGTGGTTTTGCCTTTACATGTCTAAAAAGAGGGTACAAAAAACATGTTTCAGTTCCTGTTGAGATCCCAACATGACACTCAGAAAGAAATTTTTAATATCAAGGTCTGATTCATCTCAGCAGATTCAAATTACACTTAGTCACAAAGAAGAACCAGTCTGGAGTCATGTAGTTAAAACTGTGATTTGTGTTTAACATGACAACAAGTGTTCCACCCACATCTAACAAAATATAAAGTGGGAGTTTGATTGTGTGTGATGCTTGTGTGTTGAGCCCGAAAAGGGTAGCAGGATTTCTGAAAGATGTTAGGAAGGTTCAGGCATGTGGGAGCGCCTCTCCTCCACCTCTCACCTGTGGCAACAACTGTGTGGGGTTTCTGTGAGTGTCTGTGTGTAGAACTGTCTTACCGTTTGATAGTTGACAATCTCCTGGAGGCTTTCTCCACACTTTTCAAGGCATTCCTGCAATATTACCAACACACAAGTGTTATTATGTGTCCTTTTCTGTGTAGTGCACATCCTTCACAATAGATTCTGGATGTGCTTTTGGTAGAAGCCTGTTTAAACACTCAGCCCTTCTTTCACTGACATGAGATGCAGCCTGAATGTTTCACTAAAAAAAACATAAAGCTGGTTTTGTGTAAATATTTCCTGTCTGTATGTGGTCATCACAACAGCTGAACACGTCCAGGTCTGGACAAAACTGTTTATATAACTTTATAACTATTTTTATGGCGGGAAATCTCTGGAATACATTCCCAAAGATATATGGCTGGTTATTTGTTGGAATAGTGGATTCTCAAACCTTTCTCGGCTTGTACTCACCGATATCATCTCCTCCTTCTTGCACTGGTGGGACAGATCTCTGATGCCATTCACAAAGAGCTTATTGGCGCTGACGTAGGCCCTGCCGGCCTCGATCATCCCACTGCACAGCTTCACCAGCTACGATGAAAGGAAAAAAGAAAGCATTGGTGCCTGTTTAAAAAGTCACATGTTTTACACAAAGTGCTGTGAGGGTAATGACAGCAGCAGTGATGATGTAAATCAAACAAATCTTTAAAGAATCAGTCACATGAGAGGATGCTCATGTAAAAGACTAATTATCATTTTTCCTTCTGTGAAGTTATAATGGGATTATTTGAATAAAGGAAAAAAATAAACAGATAAAAACAATGAAATGATTTAAAGCCAAAAACTGCATGGCACAGCATCCACATTTACTTAATGAATCACAAATCTAAAACCAATAATGAAGATACAGTGAACAAATATTTCTATGTACATATCTGTGAAATTTGTAGTTTGTGTCATATTGACTTAGGTTACAAAGTAGACCTTCTAGGGCAGGGGTTCCCAAGTGGGGGTCGGAAGCCCCTGGAGGGTCGTGAGACAACAAGTGGGGGGGTCACAAGACGATTTTCAGAATCATATGAACGCTGAGGTGTATGGAGGGCCAAAAAAGACAAATTAAATAGATTTATCATGAATAAATGTGAATGTCCCATGAAATAAATAAATTTACCATAAAATGTCCCATTAAATAATATATGATCAAATTAAATAATCAAATGTTATTTTAAAAAAAATTAATTAATCTAAAAATACATATAAACATTTTGCTCTATACTAAATATACTAAATATAGTGTAAACATTTCTGACACTTACTTTGGGGGTCACAGGCTGAAAAGTTTGGGAACCCCTGTTCTAGAGGAGGCTGTTGTATGTATGTCAGGATTGTTATTTGTTCATCTACTTAACTGAGTTTGTTGTTTTCTGCAAGGCTTTCGTAGTTCTTTTTTAAAACTCATATATTAGCAACGATATTTTAAAAAAGTATTTCACATTTGGCCACCTTACAACCACAGATTTATGGGACAGACACAAATTAATGCCTAATTGTAAATTAAAAGGAAACCGATACAGTTTTTAATTTTTTTCTTACAAATAAAAATCTGAAAAATTTGGTGAATGTATGTATTTAGTCCTGATGAGAAAATGCTTTGTAGAACTACATTTTGCTTTATTGCTGCAAGTTAAAACATGAAATGCTGGTCCATTCATCTTTGCAAAATAGTTCCAACGGCGGTGCCTATGACTAATGTTTGTCCTGTCAACAGACACTCTCACCTGAGCTGTGGGTTTCAGGAGCTCCAACAGGTACCTGTGGCGTTACCTGTAGGTAACCCTATAAGAGTTAAACCTCATTTTAACCATACCTTTCCTTTACCATGGCCCTCTTGACTAATTGTCTGATTAATGCTGTCCTTCATGTCATTGAGGGTTTGCAGCTGTCCTATTGTTCCATTTTCAGATGATGGATTGAACTGAGATGTTTAAAGCTTGGAATATTGTTTTATAACCTAATCCTGTGTCCACAACTATATCCCCGACATCTCAGCTGTTTACCTTTGTCTTCATGTTGCTGTTTGTTCACTAATGTTCTCTAACAAATTTCTGAGTATTTCACAGAGCAGCTGAATTTATAGATCCAATTAACCACAGGTGGACTCTATTTTGTATTTTTTTTACTTCGAAAGCCAATTGGTTGCAACTGATTTTATTTAGGGGAATCATATCAAATATCAAAATATATTTATATATATATATTATATATACAGCAGTGTGGTCCCAGATAGTACTAATGCTGCAAAACAAGAAGCAAAGATACTGTCAGAGGCCAGCAGGAGGCAGTACAAGCAGGAATGCTGCACAGTGTATGCTTTGCTGGTGTTGTATTCTTTTTTGTGCATTTATAACATTTAAAACTACAGGTTGCTACATATTATTCCAATTTTTAATAGTGATTTGAAGAAGTAAATGCACTTTGTGTCATTTGTGTTGATATTTATCTGAGACGAAACATCAAAAACATGGATGGGCAATAAAACAAATCACTGATGAGGTTGCTATGATAAAGCTGATATTTAATTGACACAGGTACAAAATGATGGCACTGGGGAAAAAAATTATATTTCTTGGTTGTCTCAATTTCATTTACCCTACATGAGGAAGCACTGAAGTGTAAAGTGACGAATCAGAAAGAGGTTGGGAGGTTTTTGGAAAGCAATCCCGCAGCTGCTTTGACATTCCACTCAAATCTAAATAGGTGAATCTCATAGTATCTCAAGAGAAAAATGAATGCTCCATAATTTTATTTATAATCTAAACAGCACAAAGCAGTGAGGGAAGCAGCGAGATCAAATATTAACAATGGATGACACAAGTATGGCAGATGTGACTGTTGTTCTGCTTAATATAAGTGCAGGCTCACACTGGGAGGTTTCAGCTACATTTCTATATTCACACTACATACAGGGAAACGCTAATACATGTGCTTCAAACTAATCATCAATCTAGTTCCCTTTACTACAGACTCCTTCAAAATACACTATATCGCCAAACGTTTTTGTCTAATTTTACATGTACATGAACTTAGATGACAACCCATTCTTAATCTATAAGGTCCAATTGGTGTTTCTAAAACACAGCATGCAGTGTTTTATGCACTGAAGAACACGTCATGTCTTCTTCTACGCACAGCGGTCATTTCGGGTAGGCAAACTGGAGTCTGATGGTGGTTGCATTAAATTTATAATGTCAACAAGCACCCTAAAAAAATTCAGATCTCATAAAAAAATAAGACCTGGAGTGTGAAAATACTGAAGAATAAGGAAATGTGTAATTTTCATGTAAAAAAAAAAAACACAGCTGCATGTTTTCTTAATATCTTTCGGCTCTGGTTTGTTCCAGGATTTATGTATGCTCAATCAGTTTTCACCCTATTAACAACTAGTCACCAGTGGTCAACAGACATAAGTGATCTTAAGCGTGCTTAAAGTCGTAGGAGAACAGCTGATACCTTGGAGCTTCATAAACATGGATCATAAGGAACATACTGCATGTAAAATAGAAATAAACAGATTTTTAGATGATGAAGCTAGAATAAAAGGCATCGCATGTTTTAAGATGAACATGACATCAGAAGACATGTTTCTAGAATCGGTGTTCTTGGATAAACTTCAAACAAAATCTATATCGCTTTTCAGTACCCTGCTTCCTACACCTCAGTTTTCTGCCTGTCTCTAGTGTAATAATAAAATGTAACATAAATTTTGAAAACTCTCATTTTGGATGATTAAAAATATGCAAACAACTACATATAATTTTAGAACGTGATTTAGACAGTGACAGAACCTTGTAGTTCTGGTAGTGCCAGAGCCAGCCACTAGAGAACAGAGAGTGAGCATTTGACACTGACCACTATGATATTCATACTAATGTAACAAAAAGTACCAAGCTGCAAAATAACCATTAATAAGATTTACCCACAAAGCACAGTTTGGATCCCAAAAACAGCTTATTTAAAATAAATAGAAGCAGGCAGGATGGTAGGTTCCATTTTAAACACCACATGAAGAGAAAACTACTACACCTCCCCACTGTGGAGGAAATATGATAAGCTACAGAGTGGTACGCTGTCATTAGCAGCAAACTGACGCATAAAGCAGCATTAGAACATGTGCTTGTGTGTGTGTGTGTGTTGGTGCATGGAGGGTGTGCAGTAAACCTTTAATTATCTCATTTAGAGCAAAAGTTCCCAAGGCTGTAGCAATGTGAGTTTGGTTTTCTGAGAGGCTGGATGTAAGGTCTATAATGTTTGCAGACAGACTATGTGAATAAATGCTGCTAAAATGAACTGCTTGAATTTATGTGTGTGTTTCTGCCATGTAAAGAGTGCACACTCCTATGTAAAAGGCATTAACCAATATTTGCATTGAAATTCACATGTGCAGGGCTGATTGTTTGCATAAACCAACAGAAGATGTGAGTGAGTGTGGCACGTGCTGACCCTTCGAGGTAGGCGGTGGCATGCAATGTATGTAAACACATTGACAGGTATGTGAACAAGGTCATTACTTACACAGTAAATGTGTTTGGATGACCAAAACAGTCACAGCGATGCAAAATCTCTGCTAAGGAGTGAGCTAATGAATCGGCAGCAAAACGATTTTGCCTTGTTATAAATGACCTGCAGTAGTCGCAGTGTTTATGTTTGTTTATGATGAAGAAAGCAATTCATATTTCATTGCAAAAGTCTTTAATTCGAGCACCTTAGTTGTCGTTGAAAATGTTTTGCACTATTTAGGACACCTTAGCTTTTATGAATCTTGGTAATATTATTCACTAAAGTCCATCAGTGCTGTCAGAACCGACAGCTTCAGAGCAAGCTCAGTGAGCTGGCTGAACAGAGCAAATTACCCTGATGGACACCACTGAAATCTCTTCACTCTAACCTTTTTTCATCTTCCAGTGGAGCTCACAAAGAGTTCAGAGTTCAGCAGGTGGTAATGACCTGTCGGCTACAGGAAAAATCCATTATAGTGCTTCTATTTTCTTTTTTATGTGGGGAAGTTCATTTAAAATGTTGATTTATAAACCCAAACTTGAGTATCCATCCAAAATGAATTTAGGTAGATAGAGCAAAAGATTTTGAAAGATGTTGACTCTGTTTGAGCTTCACATAATGTTCTTTTTGTCTAAATGATTGTTACAAGAATGCAATTATTTTTCAGTATGCGCATTTTCTTTTTTCATATTTAAAATCTATTCATGCATTACAGATTAGCCCATGTTTGTGGCCTACGCCAACAGTTTAAAACAACATTTGATCATTGTTTGCCACAAAAACACCCTCAGAATCTCCTCAGATCAAAGACAATCCACTAATAAATATGTTGTTTCTAGGGAACTACATTTTAAAACTACCTCATTTTACATTTCTTTTGGGAACCATGCTTTTTTACAGTTATAGGCTGCACTTTATTCACTGGAACATAAAGCTTCCTCTGTGGCATTAATTTGTGTTTGCTCTTGGTGTTTACTGTGCAAAGCGCGACTGTGTGCGTGTCTTCATATGTGGGACATGAGAGACAGAAACAAACTCACACGAAGAGACAATGCTTTTGGCTCAATGGTTCGTACCTTGTCGAGCTTTGCCCCGATTTCGACCACGTCTGTCTCCACATCGTCGATTCCAGCCCTGCACAGGGAAGACACAAAGACATCCTGTTAATCAGATCTGCTTTTTCAATAATACCACTTCTGAGAAAAGGAATCCCATGATAAGCTGAAAGACACCGACAGAGGAATCAATGGATTGTTTGGGATAGATTGTTGGATAAGACACAATATCCTATAAAAATTACCCATAGTGTCTTACAAAGGTATTCACACCCCTAATATTTTGTCACCTTACAACCACAAACATCTGTGTATTTTATTTGGATTTTATGGGGAAAACCGACGCATTGTAGAAGATCATTTTTAAGTGGAAATAAATTGATACATGGGATGCATTTGGATTCAGCCCCTTTTCCTATGAGACCCATAAACAAAATCTGTGATTCATCTGTGAACAGCCCTTTTCAAGTCTTGCACCAGAGTGTCAATCAGATTAAGTTCTGGACTTTAAATCTGCCTTGATCAAAACTATTCAATGATACCTTTGGCTGTATGTGTAGCGTACGTATGTGTAAGTTTTATCAGCCTTCTCATTAACTTTGACCAGCTGAAGAAAAACATCCCCACAGCATGATGCTACCTCCACCATGTTTCCCAGTTAGTGTTTGGATGTATCAGAGTAAACAGCGCTGAAGAAAAAACATGGCACATTTTACAACTTTTTATTTAAACAAAATGTGGAAAACCCATCGTTTTCCTACAACTGCAATACTTTGTGTTGGTCTATCACATGAAATATCAAAAAAGTATCTTTAAGTTTGTACAAGAAACCTGAAAAATGTAAAAAGATTTCAGGGATATGAAAATGCTGCAAGGCACTGCGTATAGTGGAAAGGGTTTAAAACCTTGTATCTGTGTAATGGGAAAGAACAGAGGGCTGAACAGTCAGAACAAGTTGTATACCACTGTTACTGTAGCTGTAATATAATGCAATGTAATGCTAAATACCCGAGCCACCATCACATCATTGCATTTCCAACATCTGTGTTTTAGCCTCCTGCACTTTAAGCTGCAATCAACCTCCAAACACCACAATCTCTCAGGTTTGAGCATTAATCCTGACGGTTAGATCGACAGTCGCATCACTCTGGAAGATTAGTGGCCATAGCAGAGCAGTAAAACAAAAAATCAATGAATGACATCATGCAGAGACATGGACCTGCTGTGATAAAGCTAATAAAACTCTCAACTGCAACACAGAGGGGTTCAACGTCACCTTTGGACATTTAGCTGAATTTAATAAACAGCAACAAAATTACAGTAAGTAAATTTCCCTTTAAGCTATTTTTCATTTCTGTGTTTATTCAGTCTGAGGGTAACAAGACTTGAAGGCTCTCAGCAGGAGTGTGTCAGGTGGTTTTAGAGGGCGATCAGCCGCAACCATCCCTCCCCTCGAGGTCTTCTTCCATTAGTGCAGAAGACAAACACACACACTCATCCAAGACCACACACACGCAGGGTCAGCTGTTATAGCAACCTCTTAGCAAGTGGGTCATAGAGGCTGCTCATAAGGTCGTCTTTCTAAATCAAATATTCATATCTATGTGACAAAAAAGGTTCAACAGTAATTATGTGGGAGAAAATACCACAGAACTCCTACTTATTTCTAATTAAATAAATCTAACTCATGTCAGAGTTTCCATTCTTTAACTTCAGATGTTCCTGCCAAAACAATCAGCATCACGCCCCTAAATCTGTTGTAACTTGCCAACCATATACCTTGGGGAGACCGTGATCTCATCATCGAGTCCTAACATTGCCCTGATCCATACCCGTTTACAGCTGATCCAGTACGTCACTGAAAAAAATGCAGCCTACAGAAAGATATGATCAACAGCACCTGCCAAGCTAGTTTATTTTCCAAAGGTCTTAACTCTGCTGTTGCCATTTTTACCCAGTGGCAGGGTGATGTGGGAGGGGTTAACAGGGATCTGTTCCCATCTGCTCCACAGAACATTCCCAAAGTGCCTTTAAGCTCTTAGGAGGCAAGGAAATGATCATTTTTGACTTTTTGAGCTTTTTCAACTTATTTCATTTTAAGAAAACATGTTGATTATACAGAGATTTGTTTTCAGTATCGCAAGATAGCATTTACATTGTTTTAATAACAGAAGAGATTAAAAAAAACAGTGCTCTACAAGTGGGGCCATCAAGGGTGGAGTGGGGGAGTCTAATGGCCACCCCTAAAATTTACAGGTCCCCATTGAGTTGCACAGTAACATTTCTTCTCATATTCATGTTCACAGCATGCAGTAGCTGTGAACATGAATGAAACTCATATGATGGTTTTTGGTTTTGTTACAGATGCACCCATCTGAGATTCTAGGTAATTATTGTAAAACTGTATCTGTACAATTAAAACTCAACTAAAATTAATTACAGCATTTCTCAATGACTAACAGAAAAATGTGAATGAAACAAAGAAACATGATTACAGAGGTATTATTTTAAACTGCTCAGCATCTCCTTGCATTATGCAAGCTTAGCATTTATACCTGTAAACAGCAGTCGCTGTGTGTAACTCCTGTAGAGTAAGTAAACCATTACCTTATCTCTCAGATTTTTAATAGCCTACAACAGCATGTGTCATGATAGACAGATGCTGGAAGATCAAAAAGGATAAGGCAAAAAACTTTGCAGCCACAAGTTTAGCCTTCCTGTCAGCTGCTGACCTCTCCTTCCCTGTTGAACTTAAGTAGCTGCATGGAAGAACAGCCAACATGCATGCATTGAAAGTAATGTACCTTCTAACAGCTTTTCTGCTCTGTCTAAATTAGTTTTGAAACATCTCACTGACACTGAAAACAGCTAACTGTGTCTTCTTTCCTCATAAACTACTGCCACACTGAAGAGTGTTGCTATCACCATGACTTGTTAGTGCATCATGACCCAGACTCAACACACCCAAGCCTACTAGGCTGCCACCCGACTCACGCTGCACCTGGCTTTAACTGCAAGTATCATAAATAAAAAGTTATTTATGTATTTCAATGTATTATTGGACATATGAATCTGGACAAATGAAACTATAGAAAAAAAAAAAATCCACCATATCTCCATTCTTCTTCTTCCCTTAATAGAACAGGATTTCTCACACCAGCTCCATGAACAACTGGCCCTATCAGGCGTAGGTACAGGACTATGGAGTGCAGGAGGGTCCAGTTGGAGACAAACAACAGATCTTGCTGAATGTGACCAGAACTGATCTACGAATAAAGATAAAGTATGTCTGTTGTATTATGTGTAAAACTTTTCCTACAGGATGTGTGTGATGCTTGTCCTCATTTGGCTTTGTTATTATATGAGCCATTGTTAATTTTTCCACTAAGTGAGTGGGATTAAGGTGAAATGGAGTAAAACTCCCTCTCCAGAGGATTATGGATCACAATAACAGTGCATGCTGTGACTGTGGGTTTAAACATTGAAGCAGCACCTCAAAGCAGCTCTATGGATGATGAGGGTGATAATGCTGGCCACTCATAGAGGGGGGATGGGCTCAAATGCACTACTAGTGTTAGCAAACTGTACGCGGTCTGAGGTCTGGCATCATTAATAGGGAGGGGGGAGGGTAGTCAGTCGTGCACCGGCTACACGTGTTTCCCCTTCAGCACACGCGACCACTGTCCATGACAGAATAGTGAGTCCAATGCTCTTCTCCATCCCGATGGTGAACTGTAGCATGAAGCATGTGGGGCTTTTGTCTCGCGTCTCTTCATACAGGCGCAAACACGGAGCAAATCTGACCCTCCAGTCTTCAAGGCTGAATGTGTCACACATCTACATCACTTCAAGGTCTGGAAAAGCACAACGGCAGAAATCAAAATGGTAGGTTTGAGGTAGTAAATAAAACAAAGAAGCTTAAATAATTTACTGGATCAGTAAATTAATGTTTGCATAGGTTAAATAGGGAATTTGCCTTACTGATTATGCTTCAGGAGGAAAAGAAACAAAAAAATGTTAGCTTGATATAAACAAAAATGCATATAAAACCCTTCTCGATAATCAACAAAAAGCATTTTGTTTTTTTCTGCGATCAAATCCTGCTTTTAGATGTTTTTTGCACAGGTATTCATTCCACTGGTGATTTATCTTTGGTGATGAGCTCCAAGTCTTTGAGGTTGCAAGTCCTCCTCACCTTCACCCTAATCTTTAGCTCCATTGACAGATTTGACATGTTCAAGTCCAGATTCTGGCAGGGCCACTGCAAAACATTAATATTACTTACAGTTAAAGGAAACATGATGGTATTACTTTAAACCTAAATCTACCAGGGCTTTGAAAAAGCTTGGTCCTAACTGTTTACAGGAGCCATAAGAAGCTTTTAAATGACTGATCAATATTTATTTATATTAGGATCAGGAGTGACATCACACTGTGTGCGTGAAATGAAAAGCAGCCGGTGTTGGAAAGTAGAGGCCACAAATGTTGCATACCAAATAGTAATTTGCGATAGTAATTTTAGGCACACTGATATTGACAATATCTTCAAGAATCTTTTTTTCTCATATGCAGACAATGCAGTCACACACTGACATAGAAAATTTTAAAAATGGACACGAAAACCTACAGAATGTGCGGTTACTGCAAAGATATCTGAGCCTTTACAGACAAAAGTTAAATAAGCTACTAAATTCAGACCAGGATGTAGGCGTGGTAGCTCTCCTAAATAATGAGAATAGGTAGGTTTAAAAAAAAAAAAATGTCTGCAAGCTGCTGAATCCTTCATCTTTAACAACAAATATCCTGGTTAAAGAAATTCAAAACACAACAACAAAGGATCTTTCTCTCTCAGTCCTCTAAACATAGCTGCTTAATTTTGCTCAGCAGCATATTCCAATGACAGACTAACTACTACAGCATCTCTGGGAATATGCATATCAGACGTGACAAGTACAGCAGCAGTGGAGGACAGACAGATACATTTGAAAGCTGTCTCAAATATTGACATGTACATTTTCTTAATGTTCAGTTTATTAATTTTCTTGTTCATTAGCTCATTGTGGGCATTACTAAGCGACCCAGCAATGTTTTTAAGCTCACCCAAATCCTTTTGTGAATGTTTAAGCTTTCAAATAACTTTGACTTTGCTCATATGATCACTAAAATGACTATGGTGTGACATCTATCCACCTGTAATCTCTAATTAGATAACTTTATTTAATTTATCAACATGAGTATTTCAGACTGTCAAGCAAATGTTCTCTTTTTAGCCGTAGAAGATCATTTTAATCTGCAGACCCTTGCTGGTTTATGGTGTAAAACAATATTAAAACATGAATCTCATGACTGTTAAATATCACAATAATAAAAAAGTCAAAATAAGAGATTAAAAACAAAACTTATGGTCAACATGCAGCATGGATCCTCCTGGATGGTGTCTCTCTATTTTACAGATTTAAAAAGTTCAATAAGATTGATTGCTGCACAAAATCCCATCAGTGCGTGGTTCATTCTGCTTGCTGAGGAGGCGTACTGAGCTTTCAGCTGTACCTTCTCATTAAAAATAGAAAATGTGCTTTTGTCGTCCAGATTGCACACAGACAGACACGTATGCATACGTATGCGTACGTCTAAATTTCCTCTCCCCAAGCGGTGGGCTCTATGGCAACCATTCATTGACCCCAATCTCCATGGCAACAGGCATCACCATTACTCACGCCTTTTTTCCTGACTAATTTTCTCTTTGTCTGATCTATCTGGAACCATGCATCTCCCTGAAACTCTTTTGGGTTTCCTCCTTTTTCCAAAAGAAGCGATATCCTCTGATTTGACAGAGAGGAAATGAAAAGTGTCAACCCTCCGTAAGAGTATCCTTGCCATTGACAAGCCAGCGTGCTGCAATGATGGACCGCTGGCTTCGCAGCAGCATGCATCCGCTGCCATGAGGAAAGTGCCCTTGAGTTGCATACAGAGTCCTAAAAAGCTACAAACACAAGTCGTCAGTTACTCTCTCTGGAAACACATCCATCTCTGTGAATCGGTTTGCTCCTTTCTGAGCACTACTTTTGCATTTCTTAAATTTTCTCTTTGGGTTTCTAAAGAAATTATTTCATAGTAATTTAATTTAATGTGTTTGCACAGAGCATTTTGGTAAGCACAGATCTTTTTGTTTGTATCAGGAGAGGGCAGACACAGGTGGTGTTTGGGTGGGGACGTAACCACACCCCATCCCTCATCTCTTTGTTCTTTTAACTGAAATCCATTTCAGCTATTTCCTATTTCTATCTACAACAATTAAATACAAATGCATTAAACACTAAAATGTTATTTAGACAGTGGCCTTTATTTCTCTGAGGCAACATTCTCCTTCCTAAAATCAAATTCCCTGTCTCTTTGTTTTCATTAATGCACAAAGCCTTCTGTCCATTTCACAGTCTGCCTCCTCTCTGTCTGTCAGTCAGTCAATAAGACCCGTTTATTAGCTGGCGGTACAGCTTATAAAGGAGAAGATGGAGTCTAAACAAGAGGACTAAAGTAAACCCCACTGAAAAGCCTGAGTTTGTTCATCATGCAACAGGATTCGGACCTCAGCATTGCTGAATGCTCAATTAAAAGAGCCTGAAGTATACTATCCTCATAAAACACACACATCACATCACACACACTGGCTTTAACACAAATAATAGGCCAAACCAAACACTAGTATCCTATGTGTAGCAAACAAAGCCGCCTTCACCGCTTCCGCTGAACCAGCCATGCCGCCCTCCCTACGCACAACAAATATCACACTCATTCCCTGAAAAAAAGCATTTGACTGCAGTGACGGTGGGCTGACGAGACAAAGAGACCAAACATGAAGCTGGAAATGAGGACAACAAATATAGAAAATCTACACCTAATAATCAACAGCAGGCAAATCTGAAAAAGACCACAGATGAATTCAAGAAGTCACTAAAATAACTTTTTCAAAATATGTTTTTCACTTAGAAATAATATTTTTAATTTAGAGAGCATTAAAGGGGACGTTAAAAAAAGAGTCTTGCATATCAACCCCTCTTGAAAATTTTCACCTTTTGTCCTGTTAAAACAACGAACCTCAGAGTATTTATATAGGATTAGTTGTGATAGACCAGAACAAAGTACAAGATGATTGTGAAGTGGCAGAAAAATGAAAACTAGCCCCCATGAGTCAATGCCTTGTAGAACCTGCTAGAAGGTGATCATCTGGACCAGTCTTAAGTCTTTTGCAGCATATGACAGGTTTTCTTTTAACTCTGCTCTTTATTTACAATTAAGCCCAGAATTATTCATACCCCTGGTAGGATTGGAAATGAGACAGAAACTAACATCTTACACCCTTCTCAATGATAAATGTAAAAATCTTTATTGTCATTACAGCAGTCAAACCTTATAATTGCAGCTCTGCTTTATACATATTTTCAACCCTATTTTGAATAATTAACTTTGATAAAGAGCTTCGAGTAAGGTTGGAAGGCACCGTTACCGTCGCCCTTATCTTAAGCTCCCTCCACAGATTCTCTAATGGGCTCAGCCAGAGGCTTGAATCTGTCTGGCTGAGCCTGTCTAAAACATTAATATTACCTAAAATGAGCTTTTATCTGTGATTTGTGTTTATTTTGACTGTTTAATTATTGTGGGAGACTTCAACATTCACCTGGACAATCCTGAAGATAGAAGTGCAATAGATTTATGTGACACTCTTAGAAATGTTGGTTTGACTCAACATGTTAAACAACAAACGCACAAACAGGGACATATTTTGGACTTGATCATCACTAAGGGTCTAAACATTTCCAAGGTGTCTGTAACTGATGTTGCTCTATCTGACCACTTTTCTGTTATTTTTGAAAGCATCATCTGCAATGACTCAGTTTGCCGAAGAGACATGATAAGAAAACACATCTTTAAGGACGGTGCTGCTGAAACCTTTAACCACATTTACTCTTCTACCTCCACTTTGCCCTGTAACACTGTAGATGAGCTGGTGGAAAACTTTCATTCTAAAATCTCGGACATCATTGATTCAATTGCTTCAATTAAAGTGAAAGTCGTTTCTGGGAAGAAAATGTCTCCATGGAGAAGTGCTCCACCAGTCAGAAGTGGAAAAAAGGAGTGTCGAAAAGCTGAACGCAGGTGGCGAAAGACTGGACTCCAGGTTCACTATATTATCTATAAAGAGAGACTCTACAGATATAACCTAAAACTGAAAAATGCAAGGGAATCTTTCTTTTCTGAGATCATCAGCAAAAACATTAACAATGGTTATGCATTATTTGCCACGGTCGACAGGTTAACAAACCCTCCTGTAACTGTAGCATCTGAACTCCACTCTACCAGGGCCTGCAATGAATTTGCCAAATTCTTATTGAAAAAACCCAAAAGATCAGAGAGGCAGTCAGCACATCCACATCAACTCCAGTACCAAAGTTGTCTCCAACTAGAACTGATTTTGACAAAATTTCCCAATTTCACCAAATAAACGACAAAAACTTAGAAGAAATTGTACAGCAACTAAGCTCTTCCTCCTGCTGTCTCGATCTTTTACCCACAGCTTTCCTTAAGAAAACTTTGCCTGTAATAACATCTGATTTAACTCAAATAATAAACACGTCCCTTTTGTCAGGTGTTTTCCCCCAGACCCTGAAAACAGCAATTATCAAACCTCTATTGAAAAAGAGCAACTTGGACAAGCTGCTACTACAGAACTACAGACCTATATCAAACCTCCCCTTCATCAGTAAGATAATTGAAAAAGCTGAGTTTCAACAGTTAAACAACTTCCTAACAACAACCAACCGCTTCGATGTCTTCCAGTCAGGCTTCCTGCTCACCACAGTACAGACTGCTCTTGTCAAAGTGTTCAATGACATCCGTATAAATGCAGACTGTGGAAGAACCACAGTGCTGGTATTATTGGACCTTAGTGCAGCATTCGACACTGTTGATCACTCCATTTTATTAGAGCGTCTGGAAAACTGGGTCGGCCTTTCTGGTAAAGCACTCAACTGGTTTAAATCCTACTTGAAGGACAGGGACTTTTTTGTGTCAGTAGGTAACTTTACATCAGAGACCACAAAAATCACATGTGGCGTTCCCCAAGGGTCCATCTTAGGGCCCTCCTATTCAATATCTACATGCTCCCCCTAACTCAGATTTTAATAAACAACAACATAAGTTATCATAACTATGCAGACGACACACAGCTATACGTTACGATGTCACCAGGTGACCATGAACCCATTCAAGCGCTGGATAAATACATAGAAGAAATCAATGCATGGATGGTCCTCAATTTTCTTCAGCTGAATCAAAACAAAACTGAAGTAATAATCTTTGGACCAAAGGAAGAGCGTTTAAAAGTTAGCACACAGCTTCAGTTAATACAGCTAGATACCACCAGTCAGGCTCGAAACCTGGGTGTAGTGATGGACTCAGACCTGAACCTTCAGAGGCACATAAAGGTAGTAACAAGGTCGGCCTTCTATTACCTAAAGAACATCCCCAGGATTAAAGGACTAATGTCTCAGCAGGACCTTGAAAAACTAATTCATGCGTTCATCTTTAGTAGAATTGATTACTGCAACGGTGTCTTCACAGGTCTACCTAAAAAGTCAATCAGACAGCTGCAGTTGATCCAGAACGCTGCTGCCCGCATCCTCACTAGAACTAAGAAAGTGGAGCACATCACCCCGGTTCTAAAGTCCTTACACTGGCTCCATGTAGCTCAGAGAATAGATTTTAAAATACTTCTGTTAGTCTATAAATCACTGAATGGCTTAGCACCAAAATACATTATAGACTTGTTGTCAGTATATCAACCTCCCAGACCTCTCAGGTCTTCTGGCTCAAATCTACTCACCATACCCAGAACCAGAACCAAACATGGAGAAGCAACTTTTAGTTCTTATGCTCCACTAATCTGGAATAAACTCCCAGAAAACTGTAAAAGCACCGAAACCCTAAGTTGCTTTAAATCAAGATTAAAAATTTATTTGTTTAGAGTGGCCTATGACTGTGCCATTTAGGCATGATTAGTTGCGTTTTCAGTCCAATTTTCCTTTCATTTTCTTGTCCATCATTCTATTCTCTTTATTTTATTTTATTTTACTTTTTTAAATGACCTCTGTTGTTTGATTTTATCATTTGATTTGTTTTTCTGTGTCTGTATCTGTGTTCATTTGCTTTGTGATTGTATTGTAATTGTATGTACAGCGCTTTGAGTGTCTCGTTGCTGAAAAGCACTATATAAATAAACTTACCTTACCTTACCTAAATCAGAAAAACTCAAAAATTACTTCAGACTTAAATTTGCCAGGGGTATGAATAATTCCGGGCTTAAATGTAGCTCCTTCCATCTCCTTTGACCTGCTTTACCTGTTGAAGAAAACCCTTCCCTCAGCCTTTTGCGGCTACCACCATGTTTCATGATGGGGATGGGGATGTGTGATTTGCATTGTTAGCTTTCTGCGACATGTGGCAGTTTGCATGTAAGCCAAAGTTTGATTTTGGTTTCATCTAAACAAACAGCAACGTTTTCCACATGTCCCCTGGATGGCTTGTGGCGAGCTTTCTCACAACAATGGAACAACTCTTCCATCAGGGCATATTTGTGTAGTGCATGAGTAATACTCATTTTAATGGTCCAATGATGGACTGAACATGCAATTGCTGGAACTGGATTTTATTTAGGGATATAAAAAAAAAATATATATACCACATTTTTCAGATGTTAGTTTTTAAAATATTGTGAAAATCATTTATAATTTTGATTTCACTTTACTGTGGTTTGGCCTATCACATGAATTCCCATTAATGTACATTGAAGTTTGTGGTTGTGACGTGACAAAATGTGCAAAAAAGGGGAACAATGGAACTTTTTATTATATATTATAACTTTACATCTTTCTTGTCTGAAAATTCTCTCTTTAGTTGTTCTGAAATTAACCAAAACATGAGGGAAAAGCTGACACTTTGAGAGAAGACACAGCATCTGTTTTCCACCAGTTGTCAGACCACCTACCAGTTGTCCTCACTAAAGCAAAACATTCACCCACATGTATCTTGGTTATTATTACTCATTAGAAGCCATTTTGTAAATGACTCATAGTATAAACTATACATTTTTAAATATTTCTAGTGATAAAGTCTTGCATACGGAAACGTCCTTATGTCATTCCAGCTGCAAGCCAACAGGAAGTGTGCTGTATAACTTTCCGTGCACGGAGTGTGAAACAGACAGAAATCATTTTCCTCTAATGTATTGTAACCACAACTCGGGCCAGGTGGAACGGCTATTTTTCTTGGAAAATACAACAATTCCTCCACTTTCCAAAAGGAGTGAGAACGAGGCTGCCGACAGGGTTTCCACATGAAGTCACTCCACTGACTTCATTAAGTGAAATTCATTGCTTTGTCAGCAGAAACCTTTGAACTCAAACGTGACACAGAACAAGAAATTATTTGCTTTAAAACTGCAGTTTCATGGTAAACAGATGGAGATGAACTCAGACTTTTACAACTTTTCCCTCCCCTCCTGCTAACCATGAGTGGTAACACATGTCTGGACATTTGCAGAACTTTTCATCAGCAAAATATTGCACGTATGTTTCTGGATTCTTTAGAAAGGACAAGAAAGTATGAGCAAGGTACGTCTCATGCATGCTTGAAACTTTCAAACAGATACTTATCCAGGATATTTTAAATCTGACAAAAGAAGACATGTCAGATGCCTGCAGCCTTGTGTCCTCGGGGACTCAGAAAAAGACCTTAGCCTGCAGTATCTGGAGTTATCTGGAGTTAGCCAAGGACAAATTTGCATCTACTGTTTCATTACTCAGAGGATTTAATGAGAATTTTATGTATTTGCTCTTCACATTAAATTGAGTGTTAAAGGAGGATTTAGAAGATGAAGTGATGACAAGATCACAAAACAGGGCTGCAACACCCTCTAAGTCTTAAACCAGTCTGGGAAGTGTGTGACCCAAATTAAGAAACAGTACATAAAGAGAGCCAGCAGAGCTCTCACAAAAGAATGTGCTCGACAGGAAGCTTAAAAAAGGACAGCATAAAGCGGGACTGTGTGCTCATCCCAATCCCTAACCTCTTTAACCTTCACTGATCCCCCAGCGGGGTGGAAGCACCAGCAGCACAGGGAGCATGCACACAGATGCAGCTTGCATGTGAAAAGTAGAGGAGGAAGAAGACCCCTGTGGTGTTTAAGCTCTTTGTTCCCAGGACTCCTTTTCCTGTTTTTTTTTTTTTTTGCTTCTGTACTCTTTGCAAAAATTAAGCTGACCTGGAAGAAAGTTAAAACAGCAGCGATTGTGCATCTGCCGTAGAAACCCACTAATGAACATAATGCATTGTGTCTTGTGTTCTTTGTATTGTGACAATACTGTTGCTTCTTTTTGCTTATGTACAAAGAGAACCAGTTGTGTAGGCCCAGCTATAATAAACAGCAGAAGGTTGCAGTTCTTTTTGCTTCGACTACAGTCAGAGATTATTCTAGAGTTTATAAATTGCTGCATTCTTTGTTATGAATGTGTGTGGGGCTGTAATTTTAACATAGATAGGATGACTCAGCCCTCCCACTCTGCAGCTTGTATCTTGGACGAACGGAAAATTGCAAAAAACAAACAATAAAAATCCCAATCATTATGAGGTTCCTGTTGCCTCACTGATGTAATGTATTCTCACTGTGGAGTATACTCAATATTCTCACAATACAGGGATGAGTCAACAACATCAACTGAAATTATGATCTTGTTTTGCTGATGACTAAACAGGACACACATCACAACCCCCACATGCCTGGAGGCTGAGAGCCAGAATCAGAAGAGAATCAGAATGAAAGTCAACGTCTTTCCTTTTGATTTCTTGTCTGTTTCCAGCAAAACAAGACTCTTAACGTTAAGACAGGAGCAGGAAGCAATCTTTACTGAAAGCGAAACCAGCCGAATGAGATTATGGTTTTAATCCATGCTCACAAAGCACTTGTACACACAATATTGTATTCTAAATAAGGAATTTGGATATTTTCTTACGGCAGTTGTTCACGCTGGATTTTATTAAAAGGTATCAGAGTAAATAGGGGCTGAGAACAAATGCATGCCACGCTCTTCAGATCTTTATTTGTAAAAAAATTGTCATGGTGTCTCAGCTGTATTAATACCGAGATTAAAATACACACAGGTAGTGTCTATTTACTAGGGCTAGGACTTTAACGTGTTAATTTAAATTAATTAATTACAGAAAAAATTATGCATAAAAAGATTTAAACATATGCAATCTAAACTAGTATTTAATTGAGTAAATAGAGGTGCATAATCAACCACAGATTAACCTTCTTGAACAACTTCTGCCTGTTGGTGGACATTAGCATTTTATAACAGTTAACTTGATCATATTTATCTTGCAAAAGCACTAAAATGTCCATCAATACTGTGGTAGAGTACATGTCCCGAAGTTTAGGTCTATCACATAAAATCCTGATAAATTACTTTGCAGTTAGTGGCTGTAAAAGAAAAAAAAAAAACGAAAGGAAGTAGAAGCTATCCGTAGACCCGTGTAAAAAGCCCACATATCATTACTGTTATTATAACACCGTTTGGAGTTAAAGAGACAGATTTACAGGTAAGCTTAAGGTGAATTCCTTGAGCTTTGCTAAGCATAATAGAGCCACTGTGTCTGTTACAAGGCACAGGGCATGACATACTTCCTTAAGAATGTTTGGCATTGCTGCAGCTTGCCTTTCATGTCACCCCTGAAACGCAAAACTGAACTTATATACATACACCAACACAAACACAGCATTTACATACAGTATTTAGGCTGAAGCTATCCGCATGCAAACACACACCTGGCTGACAGTCAAGATCAGAAATACGACCAGACACCTCAAATGGGAGGACATCTGATAAGCCCAGGCGGAGGTTAATGTAGCGGTGATGTCTATTATTATTTTGACTTTCTCTGTTACCTACATGCTAATAAATTCCCCACATCAGAGTATTCTGGTTTAAGAAGGCTTTTAAAGACATTAATGTAATTTTTCACTATTTAAAAGATATTTATGATGATTAGCAGCACTGTTGGATTTACAGCAAGAGAATTCATACCATAATTGAAATTGTTCAAATTTTGTCACATTACAACCACACATTTTTGTATATTTTAAGGTAGTTCTATGTGACAGTGCAACACAAAGTACTGCATAATTGGGAAGTGGGCGGAAAATGATATATGAATTTTAAAATCTCTTACAAATAAAAATCGGAAACATTGTGGCCAGCGTTTGTGTTCAGTCGCCTTTGCCCCTCAGAAGTCACCTACTTAGTAGACTGAGTCTGTGTGCAGCGTAGCCTCAGTAAAATCACAGCTGTTCTGCAAAGACCTCAGAGGTTTATTGGAGACCGTTATTGAAAAAACAGCATCATTAGTTTAAGGACATAGCAGACAGGTCAGGGATAAAGTCGTAAAGAAAATTAAAACGAAGTCAGGTTAAAAAAACTATTTGCCAAGCTCTGAACATCTCACTGAGCACTGTTCAATAAATCATCAGAAAGTGGACAAATAAACTGGGAAACTACACTGCTCAAAAAAATAAAGGGAACACTCAAATAACACAGCCTAGATCTGAATGAATGAAATATTCTCATTGAATACTTTGTTCTGTACAAAGTTGAATGTGCTGACAACAAAATCACACACAAATCATCAATGGAAATCACATGTATTAACCAATGGAGGCCTGGATTTGGAGTCACACACAAAATTAAAGTGGAAAAACACACTACAGGCTGATCCAACTTTGATGTAATGTCCTTAAAACAAGTCAAAATGAGGCTCAGTATTGTGTGTGGCCTCCACGTGCCTGTATGACCTCCCTACAACACCTGGACATGCTCCTGATGAGACGGCAGATGGTCTCCTGAGGGATCTCCTCCCAAACCTGGATTAAAGCATCCGCCAACTCCTGGACAGTCTGTGGTGCAACGTGACGTTGGTGGATGGAGCGAGACATGATGTCCCAGATGTGCTCAATCGGATTCAGGTCTGGGGAACGGGCGGGCCAGTCCATAGCTTCAATGTCTTCATCTTGCAGGAACTGCTGACACACTCCAGCCACATGAGGTCTAGCATTGTCCTGCATTAGGAGGAACCCAGGGCGAACCACACCAGCATTTGTTCTCACAAGGGGTCTGAGGATCTCATCTCGGTACCTAATGGCAGTCAGGCTACCTCTGGCGAGTACATGGAGGGTCATGTGGCCCTCCAAAGAAATCCCAGCCCACACCATTACTGACCCACTGCCAAACCGGTCATGCTGAAGGATGTTGCAGGCAGCAGATCGCTCTCCACGGTGTCTCCAGACTCTGTCACGTCTGTCACATGTGCTCAGTGTGAACCTGCTTTCATCTGTGAAGAGCACAGGGCACCAGAATTTGCCAATCCTGGTGTTCTCTGGCAAATCCTGCACGGTGTTGGGTTGTGAGCACAACCCCCATTTGTGGACGTCAGGTCCTCATACCATCCTCATGGAGTCAGTTTCTAACTGTTTGTGCAGACACATGCACATTTGTGGCCTGCTGGAGGTCATTTTGCAGGGCTCTGGCAGTGCTCCTCCTGTTCCTCCTTGCACAAAGGCGGAGGTAGCGGTCCTGCTGCTGTGTTGTTTCCCTCCTACGGCCTCCTCCACATCTCCTGCTGTACTGGCCTGTCTCCTGGTAGCGCCACCAGGCTCTGGACACTACGCGGACCGACACAGCAAACCTTCTTGCCACAGCTCGCATTGATGTACCATCCTGGATGAACTGCACTACCTGAGCCACTTGTGTGGGTTGTAGAGTCCGTCTCATGCTACCACGAGTGTGAAAGCACCACCAACATTCAAAAGTGACCAAAACATCAGCCAGAAAGCATAGGTACTGAGAAGTGGTCTGTGGTCCCCACCTGCAGAACCACTCCTTTATTGAGTGTGTCTTGCTAATCGCCAAAGATTTCCTCCTGTTGTCTATTCCATTTGAACAACAGCTGTGAAGTTGATTGTCAATCAGTGTTGCTTCCTAAGTGGACAGTTTGATTTCACAGAAGTTTGATTTACTTGGAGTTATACTGTGTTGTTTAAGTGTTCCCTTTATTTTTTTGAGCAGTGTATAATTAGAATCAGACTCAACTTTATTTGCCAAGTTTGTGCAAACAAGGAATCCAACTTCTGTTCCGCTTGCTCTCAGACATTTAAAATATAAATATATAAAGAAATGGAAACTAAAATAATATATACAATGTTTTTACAAAAAGGAAGACAAGGTTGAATTAGTGCAAATATGCATGGTATAGATCTGGGCACACTAACTGTTAAGTGTTTATCAAAGAGACAGCCTGGAGGCTCGTGTTTGCAAATAGTGCTCTGTAGCGCTGACCCGAAGGTAAAGGTGTAAACAGTTTGTGTCCAGGATGTGTGGGGTCTGCAGAGATGTTACCACCCTTTTCCTCACCCTAGACCTGTACAAGTCTCTGAAACCATTCCAACCGTGTGTCAGATATGTGGGGCAAAAAACACTTTACGTCGCCCTAAACACATCATCTACATGGTAAAAGTTGCAGCATGAGGCTGTGGGGGTGCTTTTCTTCAGCAGGGACAAGGAAGCTGGTCACAGTTGATGTAAAGATGGTTGATGCCAAATACACTGCGATCATGGAAGAAACTTGTCAGAGGGTAAAAAAGAGATTCACCTTCCAACAGGACACCATCCGTAAACATGGAGCTATAACGGAATTGTTTAAATCAAACACAATTATGTATTAGAATGGCCCAGTCACAATCTACAGTTTGATCCAGCTGAGGACTTGTGGCCGGACTTGAAAACTGGTTTTCACACACACCAACGTGTATGCCACGCTTTACTCGTAATGTGATAAAAAGCAAAACGGTTCAAGGGGTTTGATTACTTTTGCAAGGCAGAGTAGACCAGTTACCAGGAAGCCTCTTTTATCCATGACATTATGCAAGTAAGAAGTCTTAGTTTAGTAAGAGTAAAAATATACAACATCATCTGCTAATATGTAATAGAATCCTTTTCCACACATTTTGCAAGAGCAACACGTTTAAACTCTGAATGGTAGGGTTCATAAATGACTTTACATGCATGTTTGAGAGCATGTGGGAGAGAAGAGATGCTGCCTTGAAGCCAGCTGTGCACCAGAAGAAGCAAGCAAACTTTGCACAACAGCCAGATTTTGCTCTGTTGTCTTTGGCAGAGCTGGCCCAACATAAGGGGAATAAGACTCCTGCTGACACCGCAGTCAGATCTGCCAAAAAGGAAACAACCATAGATTTACACTTCAATCCATCTAACAAATGTCCATCAACGTCAAACACTCACTGAGGTCTGGCAGTGATCGTGTACAGTACACTCACGCAAATCGATCACATTTCAGAAAAAACTGACTTAAAGTCTGGTTTGTGTTTACTTGGTTTAGCTGTGGAGTACTGATATACTGTTCATGAATGTACAGGACTCTGATAGCATCAAAGTGTCATAAAATATTACAATAAAGACACCCGGGTGAAAACTAAAGACTTTAAAATGATTTAACTGTTATCACAATAAACCAACGCCAAATGTTTGGTTTGTAGTGCGTAGACACTTTATTTATTGAGAAAAAAGGTTAAATAAGCTGCACAATGTCACACATTTTAAGGGGTTCCACAACAACATCAAGTCTATCTTCATACCAGTGAATGCTAATAGCTGTAGAGGCTCAAAAAGGATAAAATTCAGAATTAAACAAATAATAATAATAATATGATAAATCTAAAATCAATTCACATTTTTTTTGTACTTTGAGAAGGGCTAGTTGTAAGTACGTATTGTGTATTTTTCAGAAATGCACCAAAAGATTTACAGGTGTCCAGAATTTCAGCTTGACAGGCCTGAGAACTCAAAAATTTTATTTTGTTCGTGATCAGATAAAACACTATACTAAGTGCTACTAAGTATGACTAAAACAAAAAACAACCCTCTTCAGTGTGATTACTGTTACCGAGTAAAATAGACTTAAAGTTAGCAACCCTCAGTATCAATAAGGTGTTTAAAGTGAAGTCAGAGGAAGCACAGAAAAGGAGCTAAATTAAACTTTATTTTCTGAAACAAGTCAAGCCTGTGGTTCATTCAGGATTGAGGAGAGTGAGAGAGAGCAAGACTTTCAGCAGATAACAAAAAAGCTGAACGAAGTACAGCAAAGTTGCTCTGTTTTATCCTTTCATGCTTTCAACCCTTTATAATTGGAACACGCTGGATTTGGATGCCAGCATTGATATGCAAATTTCTTGGTTATGAAAAGGGTCTACGTTCTCCAATGAATAACCACAGAAATAATCTTAACAGATGTGGTTTGGGGAGATTTTACGTCTAAAGGTACACATTAACTTAGGAAAACTAAAAACTTTAGTGCAATCAACAAGAAGAAAACTAAAATTTAATCATCTTTGAATTTACTGATAGACTGTAGCTATGGTTTCTTACACAGTAAAAATGTTATTATGTACCACTGGGTTCAAACTCCAGGGCTGAGCACGTCATTTACAAAAACACACTGAATAAATTTAACCCTGGAACTGATGAGGGGTTCATCACACACTGATGGAGAATACTTGGAGACAGCTACAGAAAAGTTAAATGACAGTTGTTGCTCAAGGCGATGTTTAGGCTGAGAACAGTTTGAAGCCAAACTGAAAGTGAATAATTTAGACTTCAACATGTAGAAAATAGACTTGTTCAAACACATTAGGTGCACGTTACACAAAACTGAAAGTAAGACTGGGATATATTCAGAACTGTGACCGCAGTTTGTGATATCTGTCAATAAAACGTTTTCATCGCTGTGAAGAAATTCTGTTCCACTCTTCTTTCTTTGTTTCAATTCAGCAACTCTGGAGAGCTATTGAACATATTCACTTCAATCGTTTATGGTCTGAACTTTGAGTACAAGCAGACCACGACAAAACCTTAACGTGGGAGGGAGGATGTTTTACAAACTGATGGCACATGCTTCTCCTTCAGGATTTTCTGGTAGAGAGAAGAATTCATGGGTTCATCAGGTATGGGAAGGTGTCATGGTACTGGATGAATAAAGCAGATGCATCAGGGATGAACACCTTCAGAGTATTTTTCCAAAACTCTTGGGGATCATCAATATGTTCTTTTGGCAAATGTGAAATGGGCCTTTGTGTTCTTCTTGCCTATGGATGCCATTTTTATGCAGTCTCTTTCATTTTATTGAATCATGAACACTGACCTTAACTGAGTCAAGTGAGGTCTGCAGTGCTTCAGATGTTGTTTTTGGATCTTTCGGAAAGCCGGCCACTTCAGGGTGGTCAGCTTTCCGAACATGTTGTTGGGACCCACAGCTATGGATTTCAACATTAAACTCCGGTATGGACCTTTCTGGAACTTTCAAAATAAAGTGCATTAACCCACTTCCGGCACAGCCAGGAAACGGGATAACTGCGGATTTCCTGTGATGTCACTACCCAAATAAAAGCACAGCTGTTGCTACATCCGCTCTCTTCCACACGGCCTTCCAGAGGGACCGGATAGGGGGACAAAGCGTGCTGATGTCTCTTTGCTGGCAAACAGACATAAACTCTTCAACTGGATCCAAGGATGTCATACGATCATCGATCATATGCAAAGTTAAGTACGAATAAAATACTGTCTGTGTATCCGGTATTTTCATTCATGAACGGGGGTAATTAAGGTACAAGCATTGCTTGACTGTCTCTCCGAGCCCTGTAGGAGCAACGGTGTTCGAGAGAAACCCCCTGCAAAGACGCGGTCTCCCAGTCTGGAAGGAAGACAGCAGAGACCGCAGCGGACAGGACGGGCCGCCCAGCTACAGCTCCGGAGCTAACCCTTTTGTTCAGAGCGAACGCACCTTCAATCCCCCGCGAAGCTACCGAGCTAACCGCTTGTTGACTGTGGATACTGTAGAATATAAACTATCTATGTGTGTAACTGGAATGTGCAGATGGAGGAGAGGGGAGTGAAGCATAGGGAGTGAAGATAGAGGTCATGAATTGGTGAAGGACAGGGGATTACCAGATGGGGGTGAAGAAGATAGGGGAGGATAAGCTTGCTAGAAGAAAATAACCAGAAGCACTCCTTATTTGGATATAAGGGACTGTTATGCTATACATAAGTGACATGATATATGTATATGTTAAACACACCACTGAGAAGTAATCAAACGAGCTGGAAGCGGAGATAAATCAGAGTTGGGCTTGCAGGTGTTTGGCTGGGGCCTATGTCTCCCTCTGCGCAGAGGCGAACATAAGCTGATTGTATTTTGTGTTTATTTCACTCTTTTGAAACCTGTGCCCAAATCAACGGACCCGGGGAAGCAGAGACAGCTTCGACAATACCTTCTTTAAACTTCGCCCTTGGACAACGTTTCCTCACCACGGTTCACGAGGTTAAGTGTTCGGGCAGAATAATATAGAAGTGGTTTAGATTGAAATGATCTGAACGTTTTCATTTATGAAGTTTGGTTTTGTTTTTGTGAAACTCTGCTATCTTTGTGCTAGCAGGCTATCTGCAGCACACATGCCAGTTTGCTTTGTATGTTTTTAAATTTAAGACAAACTTTATTTAAAGGGTGATTTTTAAACAGAACATTAATCATAACGCGCCGTCCACGCTTATGCATTTTAACCCTTATATTAACCGAGGTATTTTAAAGGTATGTGTTTGTTTCTGGTGCTAAGCTATCCGCTTCTTTGTTAACTCAACTGCTAACCGGTAAGAACACGTGTTTGCTACTAAAAAGTATTTAACAGGAAGGTTGTTAGTTTTCAAGCTAGTGAATAATAGTCCCTGAACTTCATTTACTAGATTTGATAACGAAGTAAACACCATTAAGCCCATTTCTCCAGAAAGATTTGGCTCGTTTCCAAAATATTCCCTTAATAATATTTCTTCAAATATTATTTGAATAAATGAAGGCAGCTAATTAGACACGTTGAGAATTAGTCATCCAGAAGGTTGGTTTTATTCAGCAGATCATTCTCTAAAATATTATTTCATTAAAATAATATTTTATCTGATCTTGCATTGTGAATGGTTGTCTAAAGGTATGCCAATTATTGCTTAAGTTAGTTCCAAGACTAACTTAACTTCATTTCCAGATTCTTCAAGATAATGCTTGGTTCTCAAACATAAACATTGTATGGTAATGTTGCATCACTCTTTTGGTCATAATTTCCAATCATCTTTAATCAACTTGTTTATATTGTACATAGCCCATTAATCTTCCCTATTCTTTAATTTTGCTTGGTAGTTTAGTTGGATTGTTTTAGCATAGTAAAGAGTTTGTTGATTGAAATATGTTTGACTTTGAGTTGACTTATTTTTGTTAATAAATTCTTGTATTTTAAGAAATTGTGTGAATTCAATCCATGTGTGTGCAGAGTTTATGCTGTTCAATAATGTCAGAGCTCGTCTCACACCTTTCTATTTTGTCCTAATACCATCGCCTTACTGGGCTGGTATTCACAGGACAACTCTTAACAGACCGAAATATTATTTGATAAAATATAAAAATATTAATATTAAATATTAAATAATATTCTCAGATTAATAATCACGACAATGTTCCACAAACATGTTCCACGTTTTCCCAATATGTGAATAATGACTCACTATGATTCACTGGAGTCCCAAAACCTTAGGAAAGGCTTAGTAACCCTTATTTAGACTGACAGATGTCAACCGCTTTGCTACACATCTGTTCTCACATTTGGTTTGATTGGGACTTAAGGTGTTGCTTTTTGAAATTGTTTAGCCTACTTCATATTTTTAGACAATTTTCTATTTAAGTGATTCATTGATGTCTGATTGTGGCTAGTGAGGCTAATAGGTTAATCAATTCATTTATGATTTATGAAGGGGATAAATACTTTTTCAAACAGGCCCAGTGTGGCTTTCCCCCTAATAAATGAAACCTTGATTTGAAAACTGCATTTTGTCTTTTCTCTTTGTCTGCCATTAAAATTTGTTTTGCTGACAAAGAAGCAAAAGTAGAAGAACTCTGCAAAGGAGGGGAAAGACGTTTTTGCTGTGCTGTATTTAATTCAGCACTTTTTTAGGTTTAGAGTTTCTATGAACGTCTAACTAGTATAACTTTCTGTTTCCCAAGGGAGTAAATATAATATGACACAGATGCCCATTTCTTTTAGCAACTGGTCAATGTGATAGATGAGGACTCAATTCCTCTGTTTATTCCATCGTCAGAGTGTTGTAGAAACGTTTTCACGTATGCACTGCAGTGAAAGTAAAGCCTTTAGTCAATTTATTGAAATCTGATGTAAAGCAAGCCACATGTTGCATTCACTGTGAAATTTCTAGTTCTGCTTGTTTCATGTGGCATTGAAACTAGCATCGGCGAGGCCAAATAAGCTTCTTGTTCAGCTCGCTACATCTGTCTCCTCCACGTTGACATATGTGCGTGCAATTACACGCTGTAATTCCTGTTATATCTCTACATCCACACACCAAAGCCGTGCATTTATATGTACATTTAGCATGGTCATCCCTCCTTCCTGCTCCCGGACATTATGTCCATTATGAAGCCGTGACTGCGGTTCAGCTGTTCTGATTTCTTCCAGTTGTACGCAGCAGGCAATCCGTCCAACAAATGGAGCGGTTTTTTGTGTGTGCGTTTTTTCATTTGAACGGATGCATGTGTGAGGGACTTTGAGGGGGTGGGACAGATGGATCCAAGAAAGTGTGGGACTGCTGACATGGCAGATGGGAATGTTTTCCTTTGGTTTCTCAGAATTCCACAGAGATCTAAAGGCAGGATAATATAAGAGGAGGATTGTGAGTGGGAATCCATCAGTTTCTAAGGAAGCAATCAGCATTGCTGTCTCCTCTTGTGTATATGATGAAGATAAGCTTGTCAATGACATTTTAGGTTTAGCGCTGCAGAGGTGTCTGGATTCCTTTGAGGATCAGGTCTGGTGGGCTGCCAAACAAACGCCTGCATCAGCAGACTGCCATGAAACAATCTATGATAGATGTTGTAACACAACAAAGCTAGGATTATAGAGGAAGATCCAAAAAGAAGAAGTAAGTCACAAAAACCCAAAAGAAGTCTGTTAATGGTGGTGTTTAGTAAACACCCTCAAAGTTCATGTCACCGGTCCAGAAATTCTGACGCAAATTAGTTTAGCCTCCTCCATACGGCACCAAATACCACTGAAGGCAAAAGGAACGTGGGTGGAAGAGGATGCAGAAACACTGAGGAGCAGATGAGTAAACAGGAAGAACAAACAACACATTAAAGATGAAAAATGCCAGAAAACTGCCGTTCATGAAAATCAGGATAGCTTCGGGAAAAATAGAGGCTGAGAAAGTTGAGTCAAATCTGAACCAGATGTTTAGGTGGATCCCAGATGTGTGAGAGCAAAGGTCAGCGCACACGATCCTTTCTGTCTGTTTTGCATGCCTTGAGTCAGAACGGAGTGCATGACTACTTCATTTGTCACCTAAAAGAAGCTGTGTCCGAGCAGCGCCTTCCGTTTAACAAGACAACTATCTTTTTCTCCTGCATCGCTCCATATCAGAATCAGAATCAGAATCAGAAAAGCTTTATTGCCAAGTACGTTTTTGGACATACAAGGAATTTGTTTTGGCGTAGTCGGTGCAATACAATACAAATTAAACAGTATAAACATATCTACAATATAATATAAATATATGTGCACAGTTTTAAGTGAGTGAGAGTAAGTATAGAGCAGTATATGATGCAAGAGCAATACAACAGTGCAGGTGATTGATCATTGTGCAAGTATGGCAGTGCAAGTAAAGCAGGAGTCCATGCTGAACGTTAATGTAACGCATAGAGTTACAGGTTACAGGTGTCCTGTCAGCAAAAAAAAAAAGGGGGGGGGGGGGGGGGGGGTGTGAAAGGGAGAGTGTCAGGGTGGTTTCCGGGCTTTGTTAACAAGGCTGGTGGCAGATGGGAAAAAACTGTTCTTGTGGCGTGAGGTTTTGGTCCGGATGGACCGCAGCCTCCTGCCAGAGGGGAGAGTCTCAAAGAGTCTGTGACCGGGGTGGGAGGGTTCAGCCAGAATCTTCCCTGCCCGCTTCAGGGTCCTGGAGGTGTACAGTTCCTGGAGCGACAGTAGACTGCAGCCAATCACCTTCTCAGCAGACCGAATGACACGCTGCAGCCTGCCCTTATCCTTGGCTGTAGCAGCGGCGTACCAGATGGTGATGGAGGAGGTGAGGATGGACTCAATGATGGCTGTGTAGAAGTGCACCATCATAGTCTTTGGCAGGTTGAATTTCTTCAGCTGCCGCAGGAAGAACATCCTCTGCTGGGCTTTCTTGATGAGGGAGCTGATGTTTGGCTCCCACTTGAGATCCTGGGAGATGATGGTTCCCAGGAAGCGGAAAGATTCCACAGTGTCAATTGTGGAGTCACAGAGGGTGATGGGGGCAGGTGGGGCTGGGTTCTGCCTGAAGTCCACAACCATCTCCACTGTCTTTAGAGCGTTGAGCTCAAGGTTGTTCTGGCTGCACCAGTCCAACAGATGGTCCACCTCCCATCTGTACGCGGACTCGTCACCATCAGAGATGAGTCCGATCAGGGTGGTGTCGTCCGCAAACTTCAGAAGCTTGACAGACTGGTGACTGGAGGTGCAGCTGTTGGTGTACAGGGAGAAGAGCAGAGGAGAGAGAACACAGCCTTGGGGGGAACCGGTGCTGATGGTCAGGGAGTCAGAGACGTGCTTCCCCAGCCTCACGCGCTGCTTCCTGTCAGACAGGAAGTCAGTGATCCACCTGCAGGTGGAGTCGGGCACACTCAGCTGGGAGAGCTTCTCTTGTAGCAGAACTGGGACGATGGTGTTGAAGGCAGAGCTAAAATCCACAAACAGGATCCTGGCGTATGTTCCTGTGGAGTCCAGGTGCCGGAGGATGAAGTGAAGGGCTAGGTTGACTGCATCATCTACAGACCTGTTGGCTCTGTAGGCAAACTGCAGGGGGTCCAGGAGGGGGTCGGTGATGTCTTTTAGGTGTGAGAGCACAAGGCGCTCAAAGGACTTCATCACCACAGAGGTCAGGGCGACAGGTCTGAAGTCATTAAGCCCTGTGGTCCTTGGCTTCTTGGGAACAGGGACGATGGTGGAGGACTTGAAGCAGGCTGGCACATGACATGTCTCCAGTGAGGTGTTAAAAATATCAGTCATTTTCTGAGAAATATTACCTGTATTATGCTTTTTACTCACATTTATGTGTACATGCACAATAAACATGTAGTTTGTGACACATAGAGAGTAATAATTAGTAAAATATGTAGGGATATTAACTGTAAAGATCATTAATCCTTCTCTATTCCCGGCCTTTATGGTCCACTCCATCTCTGATTCCAGTTATTCCTCAACCCATCTTTCTTTTTCAAGCTTCCGCCCTCCAACAAAAATCCTACTATAATTTTCCAAGTGCTATTTCTGCAGACAAATGAGACAAATGTGACTAGGGATGTGTGAGTAGATCTCTCAGTAAGAGACAAAAAAGATATAGGCACAAAGGATCTCATACCCTCTTTGTCTTTTTTATTTCTTATGTATAGCTAAACCAGTGTTTTGTGTCGCAAGAAGGGCTTGGCAGCACCAGATAATTCCCATTTTTTCAAATAAACTACAAATATCCACTTGTGGCTTACACATCTCTTTTCAGATGAAAGGAAATGAAAACATGCATAGACCATAGAGACCATAGACCATAGAGATAGACCAGATCACTTGTATTTTTAAAGCTTTGACTCTCACAACCTTTAGGGTTTGAGTTTATTTTCCCCAGTCTGTTTCCTACAGTCAATACTCATCCTCATTGTCTCCCTGCTCTTTAAAATAACAATTTATTAATTATTAATACTGTAGAAATGACACCATACTCTGTGCATATAGGAGGGAACTAGTCATTTACTATTTTAAACCAAAGACAACATTAATTTGGAGTTAGCATTTTAAGATTATCTTACAGTATATTAACAGTTAACATGGTTAACATTGCTTATATGCCAGCACAATATATCATATAGTTATTTTGTATTTATATTGCATACAAAATTCCATGATTGTGTACAAACATCCTATTTTTTCTTACAAATAGCCCCAGTTCTGAAATCATAAAAAAAATTCTGACTCATTTTCAATGAAGCCATATTGAGACTGATTGATCTTTTCACCCTGCATGCTATGACCTAAAATTATATAGCTCCCTCTGTGGTATCATATGCAGCAGTCCTCAATGTCTGGTAATTCCTTAAAATTTACCATCTTTATGTATGTATGTATATATACAATCATGTCTGAAAAGGTTCATCAGAGCATGCCTTAATATGTGATAGTCTGCAGTGAAGTCTGACCACAATAGATGCATTGTATTTATTACAACACTGGCTGGTCCTGATTTCACTACATTATTATGGATTGGAGGTGCTACTTAAGAAAATGTCTGTTAGCAAATGATTCAACTCTGATAGCACGACAACATGGGACAAACCCAAAAGACAAAGAAAAATATGGGTTTAAACAGACCATAAAATAATCCTGAAAGTAAAAATGTATTATGTCTGCATGAAGAAGGAAAATGAGGGCAATTTAGTATGAAGATTTTATTTGGGTCTCAACAGGCCTTCTTAACTCCTGAATAAACTGGTGCATAAGTGCAGATGGATGAATGTAAATGATACAGAATGAAAGTTGTTTGAATGTTTAATTTTTGACTTGTTTTTCCTCAGGTCCATATAAAAGCCACTGAAATATGTTTGAAGGAGTCCAATTATATAATAAATAAGTAGAGAAGGAGCATTTCCTGGATTCAGTGTTAGTTTTAAATAAGGAGTTGTATAATTGGGTTAAGCATAAATTTGAATCTGAAACACTCCAAAGCATTCAGTGTTAGCGACAACATTCTGAGTGAACTCTGGAACAGAGTGCTGTTACTAAATATCAATACATTTCTTGAATGCATAGGCGGCAGAACTGGTCGGGCCAGAAGCATGAACCCCAACTACACTTGAGTGTCACATGTGAAAAAACTTGTAAAAAAAAGCGTTCATTCGTTCATTCATCTTCTATATCGCTTATTCCATAGTGGGTCACGGGGGAGCTGGTGCCTATCTCCAGCAGTCTACGGGCGAGAGGCAAGATATACCCTGGACAGGTTGCCAATCTATCACAGGGCAACACAGAGACATACAGGACAAACAACCAACCACACACTCATTCACACCTAAGGGCAATTTAAAGAGACCACTTAACCTAACACTCATGTTTTTGGACTGTGGAAGGAAGCCGGAGTACCTGGTCAGAACCCACACATGCACGGGGAAAACATGCAAACTTGAGCAATAAATCAAAATTCTAAAATAAGTAAGAAGTTTTATTGCCATATTCTTTAATGAACTACCACAAAGAAAGGTATGGGATTAAATAAGCCTCTAGGTACCCATGCTTGCATATTTTAAAATTACAGTTAATTAAATTGACAGCACTTGTTTAAAATAACATTGCTGCATGGCAACCCATTAGGCAGCACTATTGCCTTGCTGCAAGAAGGTCCTGGGTATGAGTCCTGGCCTAAGGTCTTCCTACGTTGAGTTTGCATGTTATCTCTGTGCGCGCATGAGCTCTCTCTGGGTACTCCGGTTTTCTCCCATAGTCCGAAAACATGACAGTTAGGTTAACTGGTCTCTCTAAATTGCTCTTAGGTATGAGTGTGTGTATGCCCTGTGTGTCTGTGTGTTGACCTGTATTAGACATTGATGTACCCGGCCTCTTGCCTAATGACTGTTGGAGATAGGGTTCTAATCGATCAATTGGTAAATACATGTCCTCATGCAGTGTCAAGCAAACAGTTTACAGCTTACCTTGCTAATTAACCTTATTCCTATAAAGAAATGCAGAATATTTGATCAGATTATTTTTAGGACAGAGTCAGCAAAAGTAAAAAAAAAAAAGAAATTTAACAAACAGCTCCTGCCGATTTTGAGTTTTACAGTCAATGGTGAACCAGCTTGTTTTACCTAAGATGAGAAATTCTTCAAATTCTGCAGCAGGCTTGTTCAAGGTACCTGTGTCAACATATACAAGGCTTTCTTTATTTTAAGAAAAGTAATAATTGTCTGTGATATTGTTCCTATGGTTTAAAGTACTTTTAGTAGGATTCCACATAAAGTACTGGAATGAAAAGAGTCTCTGGCGACTGCATGATGTACAGAATAACGCAGTCCTGCACCTCAGCTGGATGAAATAAGAAGAGCACTGACAGTAATGGTGTGGGAACCAAACGAGGACCACACATAACTCTTTTTAGTGCAATGGTATTCTAAAACCACAGTTTGCAAGCTATGAGCGGCTTGACTGTTAACCAGCTTACTGCAGTCTGGCCACCTGGGTATATAGTAATTACTACCAACTAAAATACCTTCTAATGCCACAATGATATATGTGTGTTAGTTTTCATGGAGCAGAATGACAAAAGAGAATACAATTCTGTGCAATCGGTACTTCAAGACTATTACTAAATGTAGCAGGCCTTTATCCTATTTTTTATTAAGTGTATGTATATAAATCTAAATAATAAATGTAATATATATTATTAAAGTTGGGGCTAAATGGTTGCATGGGCCTGGGTTCAAATCCCTGCCAGGTACTATTTTGTATGTAGTTTGCATGTTCTGCCCATGAACAAGCAAGACCACGTGCATGTGTGGGTTCTCTCTGCGTACTCAAGATTCCTCCCGAAACGCTAAGACATCTACGTTTAATGCATTTCTTAACCGTAGGATATTCTTTTTCTCTTAATTATTTGTGATTTCTGTGGGAGTGAATTGACCACTGAAGGGCCCGACCAGTTTGAAAAGTATTAAACGGTCACTGGTTGAATATACCAAAACACAAACATATAACCTGGTTAAACATTTGTAAAGGTACTTTCATACAAAAATGATAAAAAAAACATGTACATGGTCAACCCTACGTGCTATGAGGACAACCTTTAAAAAATAATCTAGTTTAGGCAGGATAAAGGTTATATGAAGATAGTTTTACTAAGTCCAAAAGACGAATCAACACCATTAAAAATCTTCTGTATTACAGACAGAATGTTTTATTGTCCTGTTATTTGCTGTTAGACATGAAATACATCAAACCTGACTTCCTGCAGACTGTAGAACTAAAACTGCAATGAGGTTATTGCGTTTAAGAAGCTGATAGTGTGTGAGCATTTATAGGTTGTGTAGGCTATCTACTTGATTTAATGAGAGTCAGTTAATCCTGTTTCATACATGGGTCCCACACTAAGTCTCCTCTGCCATTACGTGCAGCAGAGCGGCAGAGGATCTGCTGCAGCATGTATTCAGAGGGATCGGGCACGTGCTGAAGTGATGCTCTCTCATGGACATGTCAAACTACTGCGTGCTCTGCATGCTGGCCGAGAAATGGATGTGAAAAAATGACGAGCAGGGACACAGATAACTCAAAACTAGTTAAAATATGTACTCCATACTGTATAAAGTAGATTGCTTTTAATTTTTTAAACAGTGGAATCAGACTTCTGTGTGAACATGCTGGATCATTGAGGTGAGTGCAGACATCAAAGCAGAAAACCCAGGTTGTAATGTATGCACAGTTGTAATGTATGCACGCTCTGCTTCAAAGTAAACAAATGCTTAAACCACCACAGAAACCAGGGTGGGGTTAAAGAGTCTTCGTGAGCAAGATGTCTGGGGATACTTCCTGCTTATTTTTGCTTGAAATCATGGGAGGGACATTATTTAATGTAAGCTTAAAATACAACCAGGCCACTGGGAAACTGGCCTAATGTTGATTTGACATTAAATAGAAAACCTGCCACAGATATTGACTTTACACATCTAGGCAACACTCTGATGCTTCACGGCTAATAGGCGCAGCACTCCCATGCAGCCTGGAAATGTATTGAAAAGTTTTGAATTTGATTTCTGTATTTCTCAGGTTTGGATATGTATAAAAAAGAAAAAAAGGTAAAATATCTGTATGTCCAGACTTTAGTCTCTACCCTATTGTGCTGCTAGATGTTTGTTCCTGTTGAAGGGAGTTTTCCTTTCCACTCTTACCACATGCTTGCTCAGTATGACTGATTACTACAAAGTTAATGACTTAATGAAATGAACTATCAACTGTCGCTACATGTTTGTCTAGTAGGAGATGTTGGCTGCAAGTCAGTGACTCAATCCAATTGGATAGGTTTTCTTAGAAAACGTTTTACCAACTTACTTGACTGCATGTGTTGGGACCACACAGCCATGGGTGTTCAACACTAAAACTCCGGTACATACTTTCCTGGAACCTTTCAAAATAAAGTGCATTAACCTTCTTCCAGCACAGCCAGGAAATGGGGTAACTGCGGACTTCCTGTGGCGCCAATACCCAAATAAAAGCCCCACCTTTCCACAAGTCTTCCTCTTCCACACCGATGACCATCGGGTCAGGAGGGAACACAGCGCGCTGAATGTCTTTTGCTGGCAAAAGGACATAAATTCAACTGGATCCAAGGACCGATCATTTGCAAAAGTTAAGTAGAATGAAATACTGTCTGTGTATCCGGTATTTTCATTCATGAACGGAGAAATTAAGGTGTAAGAGTTGCTTACATTTTCTCTTCGAGGCCCCACAGAAGCAAACGGTGTTCCGAGAGAAGCTGTTTCGACAAGCCGAGTCTGGAGGAAAGACGACGGCTGCAACCGTGTTTACGGTAACGAACAGCTGGTCACCTTCTGATCGGGAGAAACTGAGGAAGTTAGCGGGAAGCTAACTCTTTGTTCACGACGGATATCTTCTTCAAACTTCGCATTGGGACGACATTCCCTCAACAGCTTCAGAGGTTGGGGTTTGGGCAGATTAACAGATAGGTTTAGGATGAAATGATCTAAACGTTTTCATGTTATGAAGTTTGTTTTGTGGAACTCGGCTATCTTGGTGCTAGCATGCTACCTGTAGCACCCAGGCCGGTTCGGGTTCTTTGTATGTTTTAAAGCTAAGATAAACTTTATTTAAAGGGTGGTTTTAACCAGAACATTGCTCATAACGCGCCGTCAGCGCTTATGCATTTTAACCCTGGTATTTTAAAGGTATGTGTTGATTCTGGCGCTAAGCTATCTCTAGCTTAGCACTTTAGCTAGCTTCTTTGTTAGCCCAACGGCCAGCCGGTAAATACACGTGTGCTAGCATTAAGGCTAGTCAACAGAAAGGTTGTTAGTTTTCAAGCTAGTGAAAAATCGTCCCCGAACATCATTTACTAAAGTTGATAACTAAGTAAACACCATTAAGCGCCATTTCTCCAGAAAGATTTGGCTCTTTTCCAAAATACTCAATAATATTTCTTCAAACATTATTTTAATAAATGAAGGCAGTTAATTAGACACCGTTGAGAATTAGTCATCCAGGAGGTTGGTTTTATTCAGCAGATCATTATTTAAGCCATTATTTTATTAAAATAATATTTAATCTGATCTTGCATTGTGAAGGGTTGTCTAAAGGTTGCTGATTATTTTCTAAGTTAGTTCCAAAACTAACTTAACTTCACTTCCAGATTCTTTAAAATAATCCTTGGTTCTCAAACATAAACATTGCATGGTAATGTTGCATCACTCTTTTTGGTCATGATTTCTAATCATCTTTAATCAACTTGTTTATATTGTACATAGCCCATTAATCTTCCCTATTCTTTAATTCTGCTTGGTAGTTTAGTTGGATTGTTTTATCATAGTAAAGAGTTTGTTGATTGAAATATGTTTAACTTTGAGTTGACTTATTTTTTTTTTTATAAATTCTTGTATTTTAAGAAATTGTGTGAATTCATTCCATATGTGTGCAGAGTTTATGCTGTTCAATAATGCCTGAGCTCGTCTCACACCTTTCTATTCTGTCCTAATACCATCGCCGTAATGGGGCTGGTATTCACAGGACAATCCTTAACAGACCGGAATATTATTTTGTAAAATATTAATATTAAAATATTAAATAATATTCTCAGATTCATATTTACAACACATGACTGCACTGCTTAATAGCAAGGATCAAATTGGAATGTATGTAGTGTAGAATAGCTTTATTGCCATTATATGAGATATATTGAAATCGCAGATGCGTTTCTCGTTACGCATACGAATAAACAACCAACAATTAGAGTAAAATAAGTTAAGAGAAAAAAACTATAGATGAGACAGTTTTAATAATTAGAGCAGCATTAGCAGCAAGGGATGATAGTAACAGTACACAGATATTGCACTGGTCAGAAAATGTAATGTATATAACAAAATGTTTTTGAATCTGTCTGTATGACTGGACTGAATAGACTTTTTGGAAAGTGCCTTGAGGCAACGTTTGTTGTGAATTGGTTCTATAAAAATGAACCGAATTGAATACATTTTTATTAATGTTTAAATGATCTGTCCTTCCTTCTCTCCTTGGAATTTCGACATTGCAGGAACCCTGCAGGAGTCATCCATCTGGCCAGGAAGACCGATTTTCTAATCCTCTGCAAGAACGATTGGTCGTGCTCCTGGCATGATGCGATGAAGCACTCCACAACAGATAATACTTTAACACTCAGAGTGGGAGCTGAAATATTTATGTAAACTCATGGGCAGTGGGAAAATGATACGGTGTTTAAGGGGGAGCCCCTCTAAGTGTTCTCTTTGTTTAAATAGTTACAAGTTTAATGGCAATATTTCTTTTTCTAAAACATAATTTCAAGATAAATAACTAAATAACTGTGTCAACCTTAACATTTGTGAGGAAGAACGTTTACTCAATGTATTAGGTTTTAAATCATTTATTAATTTACACAATTTAACATGGAGGAGCCTTTCTGTTGTGATTGAGCCTAAACTATTTATAATAGGAGTACAGGTCCTTCTCAAAATATTAGCATATTGTGATAAAGTTAATTATTTTCCATAATGTCATGATGAAAATTTAAAATTCATATATTTTAGATTCTTTGCACACTAACTGAAATATTTCAGGTCTTTTATTGTCTTAATACGGATGATTTTGGCATACAGCTCATGAAAACCCAAAATTCCTATCTCACAAAATTAGTATATTTCATCCGACCAATAAAAGAAAAGTGTTTTTAATACAAAAAACGTCAACCTTCAAATAATCATGTACAGTTATGCACTCAATACTTGGTCGGGAATCCTTTTGCAGAAATGACTGCTTCAATGCGGCGTGGCATGGAGGCAATCAGCCTGTGGCACTGCTGAGGTCTTATGGAGGCCCAGGATGCTTCGATAGCGGCCTTTAGCTCATCCAGAGTGTTGGGTCTTGAGTCTCTCAACGTTCTCTTCACAATATCCCACAGATTCTCTATGGGGTTCAGGTCAGGAGAGTTGGCAGGCCAATTGAGCACAGTGATACCATGGTCAGTAAACCATTTACCAGTGGTTTTGGCACTGTGAGCAGGTGCCAGGTCGTGCTGAAAAATGAAATCTTCATCTCCATAAAGCTTTTCAGCAGATGGAAGCATGAAGTGCTCCAAAATCTCCTGATAGCTAGCTGCATTGACCCTGCCCTTGATAAAACACAGTGGACCAACACCAGCAGCTGACACGGCACCCCAGACCATCACTGACTGTGGGTACTTGACACTGGACTTCTGGCATTTTGGCATTTCCTTCTCCCCAGTCTTCCTCCAGACTCTGGCACCTTGATTTCCGAATGACATGCAGAATTTGATTTCATCCGAAAGAAGTACTTTGGACCACTGAGCAACAGTCCAGTGCTGCTTCTCTGTAGCCCAGGTCTGGGGAATGTGGCACCTGTAGCCCATTTCCTGCACACGCCTGTGCACGGTGGCTCTGGATGTTTCTACTCCAGACTCAGTCCACTGCTTCCGCAGGTCCCCCAAGGTCTGGAATCGGCCCTTCTCCACAATCTTCCTCAGGGTCCGGTCACCTCTTCTCGTTGTGCAGCGTTTTCTGCCACACTTTTTCCTTCCCACAGACTTCCCACTGAGGTGCCTTGATACAGCACTCTGGGAACAGCCTATTCGTACAGAAATTTCTTTCTGTGTCTTACCCTCTTGCTTGAGGGTGTCAATAGTGGCCTTCTGGACAGCAGTCAGGTCGGCAGTCTTACCCATGATTGGGGTTTTGAGTAATGAACCAGGCTGGGAGTTTTAAAGGCCTCAGGAATCTTTTGCAGGTGTTTAGAGTTAACTCGTTGATTCAGATGATTAGGTTCATAGCTCGTTTAGAGACCCTTTTAATGATATGCGAATTTTGTGAGATAGGAATTTTGGGTTTTCATGAGCTGTATGCCAAAATCATCCGTATTAAGACAATAAAAGACTTGAAATATTTCAGTTAGTGTGCAATGAATCTAAAATATATGAATGTTAAATTTTCATCATGACATGGAAAATAATGAACTTTATCACAATATGCTAATATTTTGAGAAGGACCAGTAGAGGTGACGTCACACAGTGTGTAAGAGAAAGCAGTCAGTGTTACAGAGCTCTGTAGTTAAAGATGATTTCACTAATATACAAAGACCATATCATTACAGACTTAACATTTTAAACTGTTTTTAGCATCTTACATTATCACCACTATCATGATTAGTGCCATTAGCAATACTAACAGCAGTCTGGGTGTATTCCCATTAGAATGAACAGAATTAACCTTGTCTTAACTGTGTGATATCCAGGAGGCTGCCAAAGTTCCATGAGAGACAGAAATGGACTTGTCAAAAGGATGAGACAGAGCAGCTTTGCTGTAATACGTTTACCTTCCTGTCAAAGATATTTTTTTGGCACTAGTGGCCTTTATTTTAATTTTTTATTTTTGACAGTAGGCGGACAGGAAAGAGAGGTAGAGAGCGGGGGAGACATTTGGCAAATGTCGGCGGGTCCGGGACTCAAACCCTCCGTATATGGATGGTCGCGCGCTAAGCCCTACACCATCAGCGCCGCACCTACCTTCCTGTTATCTAGTGAAAGTGTTGTTCTCTCTTGCTCTCTCACTTGCATTACTGGTGGAAAATAAACTGGATTATTTCCATTGATTAGGGCAGATCAAGGACAAAATTAGTCATTTCAAGTCACCAGCCAATTACAAGGTTGATAACTACACCCCGAGGCTCTCTACAGCCTGTCACAAAAAGAATGTATTTCTATTTTTTTTTTTTTTTTATCTTTAAAAATACCACAGAAAAAATAATGTGTTTGGCACAAAAAATTGTATTTTAACAACAAATCAAGTTGTTAGCTGATAACCTGTTATTCTGTAGCCTCTGTGATCAACTGTAGGACAAACTTTTTTTTTTAACAAGTACTGGTATTGCACAAAAGTCCATAGACAATTTTCAACATACTACCTAAGGAGGCCTGGTTCCCTAAGAAGAATATATTAGTAAATATGGGCTGTTTAAAACATGTGCACAGCACTTTAACAGTGCAGAACTGTTAGCAAGGCTTAAATAAAATGAAATAACACTGGGTCATGAAGTATAAAAAGCACTTTTGACTCAAACAAATATTTCAACCACTCAATAATCTAAATACTTTTACTCTAAATCCTCAAATCCATTATTCTAGATCACATTGAGGAAGACCTGACCGGCTTAAAAAACACATTTGTCATGAAACTCAGCTAAAAGCTTTGCTACAATATTATGCATTGAGTATGTAGGCATTACCCGCAGAATTACATCTTCTGTATGCATGAGAATAAATCAGGCATCAACACATAGTCCAACCTTCCTTAACCTTCAATTAAAAAGATAGCAAATCCACATGATTTTGCCATAGCAAACAGTCTTTAATATGAATCAAGAACTTCCACATGTGGAGCGTTACTGACTGCAGTTTCAGCACTGTGTGTTCACATCTGCTGCGTGCTTGGGTGCATTAGCAGAAGTGCTTGGGAATGAGTATCAAGACATTATCATCTTAATGTGAGTGGTTTGGGATCTGTCTAAACATTTTGACAAGTCGCCTATGTTGCAGACAAGATCTAACACGGCTGAAGTTCAAAGGTTCACAATATGCTCTAGAAGACGTCTTCTCCACATCCGGGAACACACAGCCAGACTTTGGACAACTTTAATCAAATTCAACATGTTAATGTGTTTTCTCAGCACCAATAAATGCAAGGACGTTCCTGTGACCTTGCATTTTAAAGCTCTGTCTGCTGGAGCACGTGGCAAACAGCTGTGTGTGAACAGATATGAGTCTCATTCCCTCTCCCACCCTGAGTGAGACTAATGGACAGGTACTCTCCATCCCTGCAAAAGCCACTGGTCACGCTTTGCAAACTGCAGACCCACTTTTCTGCCCCCACTTAGAAAACACAGCAGGGTGTATATTTTACACCCTTCACACACAGCTGACCAAAGAGGCATTCCTGAATTCAGACAGAGGGGCAGTATGTGTAAAAAAGGATTAGGGTTGATGGTAATAATGATGCAGGTAGGAAGTAAATATCCAGATGGTTAAGAGAATCCAGGCCGGCTGGCAAACATTTAAAGCAGCAAAAGGGACTTTAATCTGCCTATAAAGGGAGTTGTGATATTACAGTAATAGAAAATCTCACATAAAACCAGCCAGAAAGTTTCTCTGTACATGGCACAGTCAAATCTTTAGCCAAATATCATCCACTGGTGAGTCATAAAAACCTTTAATTATTACAATTTATTAACCAATATAAAGATTTGCAAATGCAACTATTCCAAAACCAAAGCTAAACGTAAAAGCTACAGATGTACTGTATCTTAATATAAAGAAAAACACTTCTTCTTGTAGCAGGGATATTTTTAAAGTCTTGGAAATAATAATTGTGTTGCAACTATTTACACTCATCAACCACTTTTTTAGGAAAGCCCATTCAGTTGCTTGTTAAAAAAAATAGCAATTGAGCCAATGACATGTCAGCAACTCAGTGCATTTTATCATCACCGAGCATCAGAATGGGCAAGACGTGATTTAAGTGACTTTAAGGCTGACATGGTTAATGGTGCGAGATGTGCCAGTCTGATTATTTCAGAAATTGATGATTGGCTGGGATTTTCACAACTACCATCTACTAGGTTTACAGAGAACAGTCTAAAAAAAGAGAAAATATCCGGTGAGAGGCACATAAGAGGAAGAATACATCTTGTTGATGTAAGAGGAGAACTGACAGACTGGTTCGAGGTGACAGAAAGGCAACAGTAGCTCAAATAAACACAGTGACCAAAATTGGACAAAACCAGATTGGACAATTATTTCGTCGTTTGACGAATCTCAATTTCAGCCACAACTTTAAGAAGTGGCGTCAGAATTTAACATAAAAACATTAAAGCATGGATCAATCCTACCTTATTAAATGTTTCAGGTGCTGGTGGTCGTGGTGAAATGGTGGTGTAATGTTGGTCTGAGGAATATCTATCTGTCTATATATATTTTTTTACCTTTATTTTGGGAGTTTTATCTTAAATATGACACAGATGACCCAAAACACTTGTGCATGCATGTGCTGATATTGCTAAGAGGGTTTTGAAAATGGACTAATTCCACTATTTTTAACATTTTGCTCTGGTTCTATACCACAATGTATGGTAAAATATAGTAAAACTAGTAAAGAACAGCACTATATACTACTACTAATAGTACTGCTGCTATTAAACTAATATTATCAATCACAATAGGTCTGGGCCTAAACAAGACTTTGCAGCCTTGTTTGTCACATCTTCAGGTATTATAAACTTTTAAATTATTTAAAGTTAAGGTGAGTACCTATCTCCTTATAGCCATTACCTAGCTAATGAAGGTCCACACACATCTACCTTACCTGAAAGGCATGTTCTCTTGACTGAATAAGCCTATGTGTTATGTCATATTTATACTCCAGGGAAGCAGGAAGTCATTGATTACTTAAAACTTTCTCTGCACTCTGATCAAAGCTTGTTAGAGGGGCAGTATATGTGGCATTTGTGATTTTGTATTAAGAAACCCAATTTTTCCTGAGAGATGCAGAGAGAAATACACACTTCTTTGGTGTGGACTCTGTTACGGAGGGACGAACTCTGTAAGTAAGCTATTTACAGTATCAGTGAGAGCCTTAGAAATAAAACCAGAAAAAGCAAACTGATGTAAGAAACTATTTAAAAGGAACCTTAGGAACTAAACCTGCTGTTCATTCAGGCTATGAGAGAACAAGACTTTGAGCAGATAACATAAAGGCTAAACAGAGTACAGGTAAAGGGCTCTGTTTTATCCTTTTGAGCTCTCAATCTCCATCTGTCATGGAACATGCTGGATTTGGAAATGTTCACAGCCTTTTGGAAACCCTGGTGTTGGCTATTTATATTCCCTAAGGAGTACACACACAGAATATAATACAGTACTGCTAGCCATGCTAACCATTGTAATTGCTAATATAGGATGCTAAAGACAGTTAATATTGTCAACTCTGTAATCTCCTTGTCTTTGTTTTAAAAGTAATCCCTTATTGACCAAGTGTGCCAACAAACAATCCCTTTGAGACTTCCTTTCGATCAGAAAGGAACAGAAAATGGTTTTACAACAATTACAGAAACACTGATTCTCTTAACGCAGCACCCCCCCCTCCCCCCAAACACTTTCATTTAAAATCTTCTGCCCTCCTTTGCCCAGCTCTGAGTCACCTGTTTTTAGGCAGCTGTTCTTCAGCTCTCACACACCCGTGTGCATATTAATAGATACATCACAAAGATTCAGTCAATGAAATGTCCTAATTTAAGCTGTGAATGGATCAGGGGACACATTATATAATTACTTTTGTTCTATCAGAGTGTGGGTAGGCTTTGCAGATACGTTCTATTGATGTGTTGCTGTTGTATTTTAGCTAAAGCATAAAATATGAGAACAGTCCTGTATTTGTGTTGCCCACTCTACAGTGATTTTGTGCTTATCAGACACATTGCAGTGAGTTTACAATGATAATTTAGAGAAAACGTGTTTGATGTATTTTGTGTTTACTCAAACAGATGGAAGGCAAAGTCTTCAGAGGGTGGTGGTAAACTTCTGGCTACCTCAAGGAAAATCATATTGCAATTGTTTGATGATGACAGGAATGAGGAATATAGTTGGAGGTCATCTCTACAAGCTTTTTTAAAAGAATGAGTGCAGCACATGACTGCTGAATAAAGGGCAGGGCAGAATAAAGAGCAAAGGAACAAAAATGTCTGTTAGGAATACACAGTACTATCTAAAATACCCGTCCGTGTTCTCCTAGTCATGCATACACAACTACTGCATCTGTACAAGTTCAGACCTGCAGCATCAGGGTGTGCGTGAGCTTTTTAAACTTAATGAGTGGGAAGACAGACAGGACTGGTTCTCGGCTTTTCTCATTTCACATTTCACCAGAGTGACACAACCAGAAGGAAGGAAAAGCAGAAAGGTGGATCACAGTAAAATTAAACATAATAGAAAATTCTGTAGCCACTGACTTTCTTTACCTGTTTGTGTCAAGAGGCACTTTAAAACAGAGCGGCTGCTATTTGTGGAATGAGCATTCCTTTTAAAAAGATTAAAGATTTTGCTGGTATTATGGATATTTTCTAAAACCATTTTACAGACAAGCTTACGCCCGTAATAGTCCACAATGTCCTCCAGAGTGTCTGATGTTACTTTTACTGTCTGATGTGACTTTCAGAGGAATTCTGTTCAGATAAAGATACCATTTGGACAATGCTGGCTCTTTCAGTCTCTGTGTGTACATGTTGCACCATTGTAACCTAATAGCAAACAAGGATTTGTCTTTGGAAGCTGTTCTTTTGTCTGCACAAGTGCTCCAAACTTGATTTAGCTCATACTAATTTGTTGTTTCCAGACAGGACCTTGGTGAAGTATTCAAACCTCAACTTTTTTCCTATTTTGGCCACAAACTTTAAAGGATTTTATGTAATAGACGAACACAAAGTGGTGCATCATTGTGAAGTGGAAGGTAAACAGTACAAGGTTTCCAAAATGTTTCACCTTCATCTGTCTTCCCATTAGCACTGACCAGCTATCTTGTACCTGCTGGAAAAAAACCCATCCCCACAGCATGATACTGCCACCACCATGTTTCACAGTAGGGGTAGTTCAGTGTTCAGGTAGTATGTTCAGTGTTTTCCACCACACTTTAATTAGGGCTCTCCTTGTCTGTTGGTTTATGTGGACAGCCATGTCTTGGCAGGTGTGCCATACTTTTTCATATTTAGATGATGAACTGAACAGAGCTCCATAACCGTGGTTTACCAATGCTTGGGATATTTTTTTATAATCTAACCCTGGATTAAACTTCCCCACAACTTTATCCCTGATTTCTCTCATATGTTCCTTGGTCTTCGTGATGCTTTTTGTGTTCTATCATGTTCTCTAACAAGAATCTGACACCTTCACGCAACAGCTGTTTTATTCTGAGTTTATATTGGACACAGGTGGACAGTTACTTCTGAAGGCATTTGGTTGAGCTGGATTTTATTCAAGGGTATTAGAGCAAAGGGGAGCCGATCACAAACGCTTTTCAAATTTTTGTGAAAAATTTGAAAGCCACACATACTTTTCATAGGTCTTCACAATAATGTACCACTTTGTGTTAATCAATCACAAAATAAAACACATTATAGTTTTTAGTTGTGCCATCCCTAAATATGAAAAAGTGACTGAAGTGTTGTAAATCATGCATAAACAATGTACAGGAATAGCAGGATTCTCATGACAAAATTAAAAATAAATCAAAACCAGGAACAAACTTTTTAATTGCACCGAATTATTGTCTTTTATTACAATTTTACTTATTTAAAGCCTCATAAATGTAAAGGATGTCAGATTGCTCACCAGCTTCGTTATAATTATGGTAATCTACATGCTCCTATGATCCAATGAAACAGCCACATCGGTTTCCTTTGGCTTTTGTGGAATTTTCCAAATACCGTCTTTCACAAGAACATGGGGAAGTACAGCAGCAGAGGGAAAACACAGAAGCATCTGGATGGGTTCTGCTTCTTTTCCTGAACTTCTGTCTGAGTCATTCATCAGCACTTAAGCGAGATTTAGGCAGCAGGTTGTACGTCTGTCTTCCAAATTTGCTTTTTGCTCGAAAGATTGCTAGTCACACAAACATTTAAGTAGAATGCAAAGAGAAAGGAAGTGGAAACAACTGCTAAGGACCAAGCGAGGACACTAGCAGCAGAGAAATAAAAGATGATGGGAAAATGTAACAAAGCAGTGTGATGTGCAACAGTCTTTTCAGGAAAGCTAATGTAACGGGGGATAGACTGGGGCTCCCTGGCCTGCATGGTCTTCCAATTTTTTACCAGTGGACCCCACAGCAGCACAGACTGGCACGTGGACTGAGAAAGCTGGGAATGATGGCACTGAAAATCTGGACGTGTGCATGACTGGTACATGAGCTCCATTCCTGCTGCCTCTTTGTCAGGCTGGCCACCACTGGTACCGCTGTCAGAGCATCTACCCTCCCTTCCACTCTCCAGACTGACACAGTTTGTGACTGCAACCTTCACCATGAATAAGATGAAACAACTGCACTCACATGCTGCAACACTCTCACACAGAGGGATCTGATCATGCTGTCACAATGAATCAGAGAATGATGTGAAGGCTCAAGCAAAATCACTGGTAATGTGATTTTACATTTAAGCAATATGGATCCTCTCGGTGTCTTCCCATCCTCTGATTAGTACTGAGCTAATTAACCTACATTCAAACAACACACCCCAGATAACACAAAAGCCACTGAATGCATTCCAATAAATGCATGATAAATTAATATAAATCCTACAAAGTCTTGTTAGAGATTTTCAGCCAAGGCCTGGAAATCGGATCAAAAACATGCATCAAAAGGCAAATGAACAGAAAAAGCGCCATCTTATTGATGAACATGTGCGAGTCATCTTTTCATTCACCTTGTTGACAGCACCACATGAAAAAAAAAAAAAAAAAACATGATACCGTTTTTTTGTTTGTTTTTTGTTTTTTTGTAATTATACAAAAGAAGGTGTGCCATTTTTTGCTCACCGATGTGATGTACACTGCGATGAGAAGCCTTACCTGAATCTGGGTGAATCTTTGATACATTCTTCAAAGTCCACCGTCATTTTTGCTGTTGTGATCTTGTATTCCCACTTCAATTTGCAAATGTCATTTCCCGTGGAGGGATGTCGCCCTGACCGTAAAGAATGGTATCTCCCCCCTGACGCGCAGCAGCAGCAGCAGTGTGTCGCCTCTCTCCCGGTGGCACCGTGACACAAAATGCGAGCTGAGGCGGTGCGCGGCGCGGCCGGCGGAGATACTACTACATTCCTGCTGCCGCTGCCGAGGAGGGACAGAGGCGTAGCTGCAACACAGAGCCTGGAAGAGAAGAGGAGATAGGCCAACAGATACTACCTACCCTAATAATGGTAGGAATCGTGTTCAATAATGATAATAATAATAATAACTAAACATCAGTGGCACAAAATGGGTCAAATAATTAGCAGTACACCATTTTTAGACAATGACTATAATTTCGGATGTTTTACATAACGGATTGGCTAACTTTTTCCAACCACATTGAGATGTAAAAGAGGATTAGAGCAACATGAGAAACAGAGTAATCCATAATTCATGTAAAATTAGATTGTTTTATGGCTGAGATTGATTTCAAGTTCAACATGATGATGATGAATACATGAATGAACGACTTTATTTCAAAGCGTTGCAAGAATAAAAAGATGAGCCAGTCGCGTTTACATTGTAAAATACAACAGCTCGAAGGCAAAAAAACAGAGCTTCTCAATGGCTTTTTCCCGCACTAAATAATTCTCACAGAGAATCTGAAAGACTAACTAGAAGAAGAAAAAAAGTAAAGATTTGCCAGCTTCAGCTAAGACCGTTTTGTTGAGTCTTTTTTGCTTGCTTGCAGTTGACATATCTCTTATATTTATGCTCTCTGGCTGCCCGGATTTTAGCTTTTCAATCGTGACGTCGTAATCAAAAAGCGACCGACAAGAGTAACTATAATTAAGACGATTTAGCTTTTATTTACCTTGGAATGATTTGTTTTTCTTTAGGAGGAATAGGGGCTTGTGTAAAGTGAATATTTAGATTTGTTGTTCTTTTGTCGGACGTGTTGAAATGTTGATTTTAAAGTTTAAAAGTTGCCAATTATTTTGCAGCTAGCCGGGATATTAGCCTGTAGTTCCATTTATGCACCATGCTAATTACTATAGTGTGTGTGTGTGTGTGTGTGGCACGAAACGTTTCTGTCACTTATGTTAACAAGGCTATTTTACGTTTAATACGCTAAGCCATGCTTTTTAAGGCTAAGAGGCTGTAAGGGGAATGTCTACTGTTCTTCCGGACTACAAATACGATTGTGTCACTGAATTCTTCCTGCTGTTCAAACCGCGTGAGCGCCCTAGCAGAGGACTGTGAAAGTCAGCGCTTTCTTTCTTCTTGTAAAAATTAAAATTTCCTTCAAAGCCGGATTATAGGTTTTCACTGCATCGTTTTATTTTTATTAACAAGTGCTAAACTGTGAACACAGCCATCCGAAAACACTATGCACAACTGTGCACGTTACCTCATCTTTTTTCAATACATTGGGACGAAATACAGGTTAGTGTGCAGTGCGAGAAGAGGGGATACACTTTAATTGTAGTCATTTATTCACTACGTGTTTTCATTTTTACAGGGGTGTAGTCAAAGTACCATCACATCAGCTGGGTAAGAAAGGGGTTCAAGACCACTTGGAGGTAAGTTGTATTTATTTATATCCCACCATACGACCCTACTTATAAAGCTCTTTAAAAACATTGTTTACTGTATAGCAAAAGCAACCATAAGACACCAACAGTAAAGGCAGTAAAGGGTCATAGGAATTGCTCACACTGGGTTAAAAAGCAGAGTGAAAGTGTGTTGTTTTTTAAGAAGTTTGAAAACCGTATGTTGAGATGTCTGCCTACCTGCTGAGGATTCCAGTTAATATAACTAATATGCATTTTATTTTAGCAGCAAGAGGAACATGTTTTTTTGTTTTTAATGTAGTTAGATTATTTTATATTGTTATACATTTTGTTTTCAATATCTGCATTTCTGCAATTCTTTCTCTAGATATTTACATATTGACAATCCCTTGCTGGATTATTGCTAATCTTGACTTTGTTACGATCTTTTTATGTGGTCTTGACTGAAAGCCCTCTAACTTTTTCAAAGGTTTTTCCAGCTTGGTTTATATTTTTGCTGCTTTTTCATTTATTTTCTGTTCGGCCCTTGCAGCTGACCATAGCAGCATATTGTGTAGAATGTGCATAAAAATTAGGAAAGTTGCCCTCTGATTTAAAGTTATCAACGGAGAGCTTTATATTTTTTTCTGTCTTTCTGCAGGAAGCAATTCAGAGACTAAGGCCACTCAACCTGGTCTCTCTATCGGTGTCCAGCAGGACAGATACAGGAGTCCACGCCCTCTCAAACTCGGCTCACTTTGATCTCCACCGCAGAAACGACAATCCTCCGTTCACTGAGGACATTCTGGTTCAAGCTCTCAATTTCCACCTCAAGGCAGAGCAAATCAGGTGAGTCAGGCTTCATGGAAAGAGTGAGGCATAAACCGAAAAGCATTTAACATTGGAGGTAAGCATCCATTCAAATAGGGATTAAAGAGGACATTTCTGCCTATGAGGTGTGAGTGTTCAGGTTTAGTCACGTATAATTATCAGATTTTCTTTGTCCTTTAATATAAAATTTCTGTTTTTCTGTCAATGAAAATTAAAAAAAAGCCCGGACTTTTTTGCTTAAAGGCAAAAGTGCTACCAACTGGTCCCCTCTTGCAGCCTAAACATGATACATGGTTTTCCAAAGAATTTAAGAATGAAAATCTGGAAAGTGTGGCTTGCATTTGTATATAATCCCCCCCAACTGGTAGCATAGGGGTATAATTCTACCATCCTGGCTGAAAATGGTGCCCTTTCTTCTTTGCAAAATAGCTCAATGCCAGCCAGATGGGAAGGAGAACACCTGTGAAAATAAATTATCAAGTTGTGCCACAGATTCTCAATTGGATTCAGGTGTGAACTTTGACTGGGCCACTTTTAACACATACAGATGCTTTTATCTAAACCATTGCATTGTAGTTCTGGCTGCAGGTTTCAGGCAGAGGTTCCCCTCCCAGAAGGACAGCAATACTGGTTCCAAACTTTTTGTCATGGAGGCCAAACTCATTAAGCCAACAGTACTTGCAGGCAGGCCAAAAATATATTATAAAAAAAAAAAAAAACTAAAATCCAAAGAAAGACACGCATCCGGTGTGCATAATTTGCAAGCCACAGCTTAAAACCATGTATGATTATCCTTCAACTTCTACTCATTTGTGTTCCCAATAAAATACTTTAAAATGATTGAAGTGCTCTTGATAGATATACAGTTATGCGTGATTAACTAAATTATTCAGCAGTGTTTTTATTGTAAAACTTAATGTGTTTGAACACAAAGTAGAAAGAAAAGATAGATGAAGGTGCAGATATTAACGAGGAAAGGGAGTCACAAAGGGTCCAACCTGTGAGGACCGATGGTGTGAAACATAGAATAGCAAACACACGGAGAAGTGAGGCAGGAAGAAAGGGAAGCTCCCTGCATACTGCTAATCCTTAAACCTGTAGAGAGAACGTTGAAAAGGATTATCCCAGCTCTGCTGTTAGGTCTCTGCCATCCAATAGCAAACACACACACTCACACACACTCACAAGGATGCTTTCATTTGGCTTAATGGGAATATACAATATAAACATGCTCTAGTTTCAGTAGATGCTTGACTAAATTAGTATCATGTATATACATGATATTACACTGCTCAAAAAAATAAAGGGAACACTTAAACAACACAATATAACTCCAAGTAAATCAAACTTCTGTGAAATCAAACTGTCCACTTAGGAAGCAACACTGATTGACAATCAATTTCACATCTTGTTGTGCAAATGGAATAGACAACAGGGGGAAATCTTTAGCGATTAGCAAGACACACTCAATAAAGGAGTGGTTCTGCAGGTGGGGACCACAGACCACTTCTCAGTACCTATGCTTTCTGGCTGATGTTTTGGTCACTTTTGAATGTTGGTGGTGCTTTCACACTCGTGGTAGCATGAGACGGACTCTACAACCAACACAAGTGGCTCAGGTAGTGCAGCTCATCCAGGATGGAACATCAATGCAAGCTGTGGCAAGAAGGTTTGCTGTGTCTGTCAGCGTAGTGTCCAGAGCCTGGAGGCTCTACCAGGAGACAGGCCAGTACACCAGGAGACGTGGAGGAGGCCGTAGGAGGGCAACAACCCAGCAGCAGGACCACTACCTCCACCTTTGTGCAAGGAGGAACAGGAGGAGCACTGCCAGAGCCCTGCAAAATGACCTCCAGCAGGCCACAAATGTGCATGTGTCTGCACAAACGGTTAGAAACTGACTCCATGAGGATGGTATGAGGACCCGACGTCCACAAATGGGGGTTGTGCTCACAGCCCATCACCGTGCAGGACGCTCGGCATTTGCCAGAGAACACCAGGATTGGCAAATTCACCACTGGCGCCCTGTGCTCTTCACAGATGAAAGCAGCTTCACACTGAGCACATGTGACAGATGTGACCGAGTCACCTTGGAGAGCAATCTGCTGCCTGCAACATCCTTCAGCATGACCAGTTTGGCAGTGGGTCAGTAATGGTGTGGGCTGGGATTTCTTTGGAGGGCCACATGACCCTCCATGTGCTCGCCAGAGGTAGCCTGACTGCCATTAGCTACCGAGATGAGATCCTCAGACCCCTTGTGAGACCATACGCTGGTGCGGTTGGCCCTGGGTTCCTCCTAATGCAGGACAATGCTAGACCTCATGTGGCTGGAGTGTGTCAGCAGTGGACTGGCCCGCCCGTTCCCTAGACCTGAATCCAATTGAGCACATCTGGGACATCATGTCTCGCTCCATCCACCAACGTCACGTTGCACCACAGACTGTCCAGGAGTTGGCGGATGCTTTAGTCCAGGTCTGGGAGGAGATCCCTCAGGAGACCATCCGCCGTCTCATCAAGAGCATGTCCAGACGTGGTATGGAGGTCATACACAATACTGAGCCTCATTTTGACTTGTTTTAAGGACATTACATCAAAGTTGGATCAGTCTGTAGTGTGTTTTTCCACTTTAATTTTGTGTGTGACTCCAAATCCAGGCCTCCATTGATGAGATTTTGTTGTCAGCTCATTCAACTCTGTACAGAACAAACTATTCAATGAGAATATTTCATTCATTCAGATCTAGGATGTGTTATTTGAGTGTTCCCTTTATTTTTTGGAGCAGTGTATTTTTATTTTGAATCGCATAAAAAAAGCCTGAACACAGTCTCTCACCATCATTGTCTGTTTTTGCAGCAGAGGGAGCTTGCAACAAAAATAAAGACATTTTGCCACAACAACAATCTGAAAAGGGCTCCAGGCTTACAGCTTTGGTCTGCCGCCTCCAGGGATGGAGAGCCAAGATGAGAATTAAACATAAACTGCACACTGTAAAGAAATGTTCTTACAAAATAGGCCACATCAAGGCCCAGATCAACTGCTGTTGTCTCATAATAGGAAACTACTTAAGATGAGAATAGTGCCATACCAAAAAAATGCCCCATTTTCCCAAATGTGTGCAGCCACCCTTTGTACACTTCCTATAAAAGTTTGACATGGGCTTGTGTGGTTATGGAGCCAAGCCAAAGCTGTCACTTCACATTGGAGGTGCCGTGTGTCACGCTCAATCTCTTCCCCTAGTAGCGTAAGCTAGTTTCCCAGATTCTACACACACACTCACACACCAACATGAATTTCTCATCGCCATTGCTTTCACCTTTTTGCTCTTGAGGATACTTAAATGCGACATGTCATCTCCACACATCATCTAGCTCTCACTAAACAAGTGCACAACTAGACTGGCTCCAGACACAAATCTGTGTGAACAAACTGTAAAGGGTGTTGACGTGTCATATTCAGTCACTCTCTTAGTGCAATGATTGGCCGCAGCCCTTTTATCAAGTTCACGATTTAACCCTGTTTGTCACTTTAGCTCTATTAATGAAGTACTTTATCTGAGTGCACCCATTAGACTTTTCCCAAGCATGCTGTTTGTTGATGTGTTTACACATAAACACGCAAGTTTTCAGTTTTAATGCTGTTAATGAATTGGGGAAAAATCTATTTTTTTAAAGTATCAGATGGCTGATTGATGCATCACTATTTATTCTAACATGTTACTATGTGACATGCTGGATCTATTGTGTTGAATGGCTTGTGACCGATTTGGACAGTATTCAGTTTGCTTTCTAATCGCAGTCCTAAACTCAAAATTCCGATATTTTTCTGATTAGAGAACACGGCTTACAGAGAGCTACCATGTGTTTAAAAGTGAAGTCAAAGGAAGCACTGAGATGCTTTTTAAAAGGAAACTACTTTCTACAATTCAAGACATGTCTACTTGTTTATTCATGCTGTGAGAGAGCAAGGGTTTAGCAGATAACAGGAAGGCTGAACAGAGTACTGCTCAGAAGATGCTCTGGTTTTTGCTTTTGGGCATTTAAGCTCCATTATAGAACATACAGGATTTAGAAAAATTGGCATTTTTGGGAAATTTCAGAGTTGAAGTAAGGTTCTAATTTCTCTCAGGAGCTAACTAAGAGATGACTGTTTTAGAAAGTAACCATGATAATCACTAATATAAGATGGTAAAAACTCCAAATGTCAACTCTGCAATCATTTTGTCTTTGTTCTATGAAGGTTACCTTTGGGTTAACAGCAGCTCTCACACGGTGGGACATAGCATCTGCTCCTAATGTAAATAAATAATGACAGCTCATGACACGAACATAAGAAATACATTTTGAATGTTTCTATATAATCTAAAATTATAGGTGTTAAAGAAGTTTAAATTAACCTATATAGTCATTATTAGGAGATGGTAAATGGGTCACAAAGTATGATAGCTGCATTGCTGTTATCTTTGTAAAGAAAGACACTCTTCAGATTGAATTAATGGACATGGTCCTTAAAATGTTTTCAGCTTTTCTTTTTTTTCTTTTTGAAGGGTCACCCATGCTCACCGTGTCCCTGACAACTTTCATGCCCGTTTTCGTGCCCAGTCTCGGACCTACATCTACCGAATAGCACTGGGCGTCACCCACCACACTCTGCTTCCTCTCACAGACGAGAATCTGTGCTGGAGCCTCCGCAACACGTGAGTGATCACGTCCCTGTTCGCACACCGTGTTTACTGTTAGCCGCACAGCCTTTTTCATGCTGTATTTTATGAGAAATAAAGCATGGACTGTGGCTTTGTTCTCAGAGCTCATGGAAAACAACTGGGTGTTAATTGCATGAATAATCCACATTGGAAATGGTGGAGCTACAAATTAGGGACTCTGAGAGGGGTTTTAAGTAAGCTGACAAGCTGAAAGCGAAGGAGGCAGAGGGAGAGAGAGGAGGGACGGCGTGTTCAAAGAGATAAAATGTTTAGGGTTTTGAAGCATAAGCAGTGTTCTTTTGGCTGTGATTGTAAGGAGGGAGCATGAAGAAAAAATATTTGGGAGAGTATGTTTGAACATTTGTTCGCTCTTCTTGCTTCGTTCTATTTTTGTTTCTTTTTTAGGGAAAAAGTAGGGCAAGATAAGCTTCGGGCTTATACACATGCTGAACAACACCCACGCATTTTAGCCAGGTTTCTTTTTTTTTACACTCACTTTCCATTTTTTCATTTCTCCATCTCTCATTTGTTCCTCAGTCTCTTCTAATTCTCATTTTTCCTAATTTCTCTCTCTATCAGCTGCTTTTTTATTGCTCTCTCATGTTCAGCCTTCATCTCGTCGTTTTGCCCCTGAGCATCTCTGCTTCAGCAGCGCCTCTTCGCTTTCTCTTTGATCTGCCGCGCCTGTCCCTCGTCATCACACCAGCTTTTCCACTGCAAGAAATATCAGATGGTTTGCTAGTTCTCCGCTAGCCAAACATTTCTTGTTCCATTGAAATTAATGCAGCGTTTTTATTTACTGAAAGACGTTGAATATCAATTATTTTCCAACTTTTTTTAGGGATGCACTTATTGTCTTTTTCCCCAGCCGATAAGGATTTTTGTTTTTCTTTGAGGTCCAATCTGCTCCTTCTGATTTTGACCCCGATGTTTGACAATAAATCTACTCCAGCCACCGCAGTGTGCTTTGGGTGTACATTGCAGAACTTGAAGAACTTTCCAAATCCTCTTTGCAAATGGTTTTGGTGGTTGGTTTGGTGGCCTGTCATAATTGAAGGCAATCTTAATGCAGAGAGATTAAAAAGATATAATTCTGCAACCGATAACCCGTATCTCCACTCTTTGGGATCGAACTCTATCCTCCAATGGATCAAAGCCTAAGATTTCTTCTGAAGGTGGAGATTTTAAATGAGTGCATTAAGAACTTTAATTGGTCAGTCATACAGCACAGATCAACATTTCACTCCTCGCTGCATCACTCCCTCCATCCCCATCTCTGTCAGCTCATATTTACGCAGCGAACTTGGCATGAAGCTGTGGAGAGTCGGAGCCATGCCCTCACTCTCTCACATGGGCTTGTTACCCAGAATATTAATATTATATTAGTTCATAGCAAACTGGAACAAGGAGGCCTAGAAATACATCATACTTAATGTGTGCTCATCATTCTGACCTCGCTGTTTAAACAACTAATTTTAAGGTTAGCATGGAGCAATCCCAATAAGCCCAGAAGGTACTGACTGAGGAAAACTTGCCTGCCGGGAACTGCGTCATTTCTGCTTTTCAAAATCTAATGTTTTGTTTTTCAGAGAGCTGGATATAGACGCCATGCGTGAGGCTGCTGCCCTGCTGGTTGGGACTCATGATTTCAGCAGCTTCAGAGCAGTGAGCTCTGACATGCCTCTTAAAAGCCCTGTGAAGACGATGGATGTTGTTGCCATACAGCCAGGGAGCTCCTTTGCACACTCACACTTTCACAGGTGGGCTGTAAAACAAGCAGTTGAACACAGCACAACTTTAACATGTCAATATATAGTTCTAGTGCTGATTTAGTGCCCAAAGCTACTGTAGCTTTGGCTACCGAGCTGCTGAACCTCATGACTAGTGGTGAGGACAATGAGAGCTTGGAAAAAGAGAGAGAAGGGTTTTATCTGAAAATGGATCTGATATTGTGTAGCCAAAGGTGTTGCCTAAATAAAGAGCAAGAGTTGACTCTCCTTTGGTTTTCACAGAATGACTCCAACCAAAGTCCTGACTTGAATCTGTGGAGAGTGCTAAAAATTAGGGTGATGGAAGGGAGGCCTTCCAGCTTCAAAGATCTGAATCTCCATACCAAAGATAAGAAACAAAACTGGTCAGCAGTTATAAGAAGGGTTTGAATCCCGTAATGAAAATAAATATTTTTTTCCGTTCATTACTGAGAAATATATAAACAATTTTTAACACTCCATTCTTTTTTTTTTTTTGCAACACTAGTGGCCTTGATTTTTTTCTTTTTTTCCAAAGTAGGCAGACAAACTGACACTCTTTTTTTTCTGTGTTTTTATATTTTGAAAAATGCCCGTCTCTTTTACCCATCGAAAGCAAACTTCTAGGTTTTATTAAAATCATTTTACATTCAAATCTGTCTGAATTTGCCCTTAAATACGTCTGGACTGCACCTTTTGAGCAAGGCGGCTAACTTTTTGCTGTAATTGCAATGCAAGAAAGAGCTGAGCTGCTAATAATTGGAAGCTGCCTCTGACATTAGAGCTACACTATCTTGAGAAGCAAACGAAAGACAACTAAATCTTTTCACTTTCTAATTTAATACCTTTTAAGCAGCGGACGCCCCCTGCTGTTAGATCAGACAAGGAGATATGTTGTTTGTGTTAATTAAGTAGCTGTGGGTGATTATGTATTAAGCAGGTTTATGTACTTTAGACAATGAGGATTCAGTATAATCTATTGCAGAGATGTTGAGCACCAAGCGGGCTGTGGGAGATTACATTTCCGTGGGGGTCACTCTGTATGCCCAATAACACTTCCATGAGCATTAATTATTAATCCTGAAAATATGGTGAACGATATAGAGGAAGGTTAGAACTTCTCAGAATAAATGTCATTTCTTTTGCGCTAACCCCCGACACATGTGGTCCGCCGGGTAACCCTGGAGGTCACAGCGTGTCCTCCAGGGTTAAAAGGTCTGGCACATTTTCCAAGCAAGCTTCCATGCTTGCATTTTTACTAAATTAAAGTCTTTTGCATATTTTAGAATCAGGGGTTGATGTGGGCCAACACCGGTTTAGAAAGCTTGCAGTTGAGTCAAGTGTTCATTTTTTATGATGGTCACTATTCTAAGTAACTGTGATAAAATAAAAAGTGACTAAGTGATGAATTATTGAGAGATGTCAAAGGTTAGTGTAAATATTTTATCCTAAAGCAGGCCAGTGTAAGGAAATGTGTTCTTTGCCACCGGTTGTAGATAGTAAAACTTAAGGTGGTGTTTTGTTTCCTTTTTTATAAAGCTGATCTCCTTTTTCCTACACAAATAAACCACTCTGAAATGAAATAACATGCAAAGAAAATGTCTGTTATTAAAAATACATTACATGCAGTCAGTACTTAAAAGAAATCATTGGGAGCTTTGTTTTGTGACTTAGAGTGAAAAATAAATTTTGTCTCTTATCATTACACAAATTCAACCATACTAACATGCTTATGTCACAGTAGACAACAGAATATTACATGTATATCTGCCAGCTTAGGCAGAAAAACAGAGATCTGTCTAACCTTGCTTTAAATATGTCCAAAGATGGTGTCCTACACACACTGCTTCCAGCCCTTCCTCTACATTTATTATACGTCAAATGCAATCAGACAGCGAGCTGCGTGTCAACTTTTCATGTGACCCAATCCCTGCTACATGTCTGTATGTTTCTGTACCGAAATAAAAAAAAAAGGAGAAATAAAAAGGCTGCTCTGATTTTAATGCTGAGAAATAATGGATTGTTTTCTATGTCATCCCTCCTAATAACAAGCTTTTGTAGTATTTTTATGATGTGACATTTAACCAAATGGATGCATCAAAGGACTTTTGAATTTTATCTGATGTTTGGAGTGAATGTCACGAGCCTAAAAATCATCCTCTATCCAGGCAAGGGCTCCGCCTGAAATGTCTAACAAGGGATATTTTAAGCTTTTTTTTCTCTTTTCTGTCTTCCAGGTTTTTTGTTAGAATTATTACATCAGTCCTAAAATCCTTAAACATGACACCCAGTGGCAATCCTTTTTGTTAATTTAGCCCCAGTGATGGAATTAAGACATTAAATTAACATTATAAATACTGTGTGTATATATATTGCTGCTAACAGTACCTTTATTTTTGCAGAGAGATGCAGTTCTGGGAGCTGACCTTTAAAAGTCGATCTTTTCTCTATAAGCAGGTTTGTTGCTCTTATCTCTTTCAAATGCCTGCTGTATAAATATGTGTGTCTGATTTTGGTCAAATTCAATTTAATGAATAGATTGTAAAATTCTCCTGTTGACCTTTAAACGCCCCAGTGGCCTTGCACCCTTAAATCTCTCTGATCTACTTCAACGTTATGTTCCTCCTCGGGCACCGAGATCATCTGATCTGCTGCTTTTGGTTGTCCAGAAAACTAGGTTGAAGCTTAGAGGAGAAAGGGCTTTTTCAGTTGTGGCTCCTAAACCCTGGAACAGTCTCCCCTCCAACGTTAGACAGGTCTCTTCACTAATTGTTTTTTAAATCTTTTTTAAAAACACATCTGTTTTCCCTGCTTTTTGACCCAGTGTGAGTTGTTTTTAGTATTTTATTGCTCTGTGTTCTTTGTTTATTCTTCTTCTGATGCTTTTAAATTCATTTGTATAATAGTTTATTCTTTTAATGAGTTTTTGCCTTCTATTGTTTAGCGCTATGGTAACGTGTTGTTTTAAATGAGCTTTTATAAATAAAATCTGACTTCACTTGACTTCATTGTGAGTATCGCCCTCTGCTGGAAATGGCTGAGTCATATGGATCAAAACCGGCTTATTCTAAAACCTGCAGTGATGTTTGGTATAAAACCTGAGAGTGAAGGTGCGCTTGTTTGACCCAGGTGCGGAGGATGACGGGAGCCCTGGTGGCTGCAGGCCAGGGACTGCTGTCCGTGTCTCAGGTCAAACAGATCCTGGACAGTCGGGATACTCTGGCCTACCCTCAGGGTGTGGTTGCTCCAGCCCAAGGCCTCTTCCTTAAAAGTGTAGATTACGAAGAGTCGGGTGAGTGAGAATCCCTCTGAATCTTTACTAATATCCCTTTTCTTGCAAGTGCACTTGCCTTTCAGTTTAATGTTAAAAGCACATTTCTTATCTCATCTAAAAGCTTTAAAGACTCTTCACTATATGACAGCTATTTGAAATGTAATGCATGGAAAACTGAACGTACAAAATATTGTTCTCTAACTACTGCAACCTTTGTACTATTTCAACCATTCAAATATCAAGAATTTCAGCTCTTTACATTATAAGTCACTTTTGCTGTTCATAATGTTTATACTTTTAAAAAAATATTTAACTTCTTCAAAACATGCAAATGAACAGGGGAAGCCTAAAAATCACCCAAACACTGTTTGCTCTATGAAGGCTAACCACTCTACCATAATCCAGCTTTAAACACCAAACCAACTGTAAACAAGCTCCAAAAACATTGGACTATCACTATATTCCTCAGGTTTCTAATATATTTAGCTTTTTCTGTAAAATCAGTTAATTTTTGATGAAATGTTTAGTTTCCACCTAAACCTAATGGCATTACCCACCCTACTGCTGAGCAGAGCCATCATTTATGTAATAAAAACTGTTCCGACTGGTACATTTTTAGCATTTCACAAAATGAAGTTCGGTTTCTTCACTGACCAACGTCGTTGTTTTTACAACATGTATAAATGTAATTTGAATAAAACGACAGTTATAATACCAATCAGATGATTCTACTCTGAGCATGTGAGGGTGTCAAGATGAAGCGCTGACAAAGTATCTTCACAGGTTTATCAGCAAACACGGATCATTGCTCACCGCTTAGTGCCTTACGTTTTATTAGAGTAATGTAGCTGTTCAAAAAATGGTAGAGAATTTCCGGTTTTCAACATCTACATTTCCTCAGCATATAAAAAGCTTCATGGATACTGCAGAGTACTGAGTTCATGAAGTCCAAGATCATTTGATGTTTTAACTTTGAAGCCATCAGGCTAAAGTGATCATTATTGGTACACAAAAATAACTGCGCAGCAGAATCCACTGCTGCGTCCAAAATGTAAGCTAAAACTGCTCAGGGAAGGAAGAAGTCTTCTCCCCATAGACAGAAAGACTGTAGATGTTCCATTGAGTCAACTTTTCCTTTAGATTAAAGGTTATGTAAGAATCGTTCGCTGAATAGAAAAGATTGGGTTAGCAAAAACACAAAAAGTCATTTTTTTGTACTATTTCCAATAAAGCTCAAAAGGTAATGGGTTTGTTTCTATTTGGAAAGAGAAAATAAATGCTGATTTGTCACAGCCTCAGAAATGTTAATGTGGTGGACTACCAGTGTCCATTGAAGAAATCTGCGATCTCTTACGGCTCTCCAGTGCCTCCTGCAGCAGCTCTCTGTTGCTTTGACTAACATGCTACAGTAAATATTCATAATGGCAGGAGAAAAAAGTAGTTTCCTGTTTGGTTTTAATGCAATATTTGCAGAAAGATTTGAGCAGGATAAATATAATAATGAATAGTAAATAACAGTTGCACTGCATGGCTTACAAGGCAAGTATGTTATTGCATAAAACATAAATGAATCAGGAAGTACTTATTAGTATGTTTCCTTTTATTAGACAATTATTTTATTCGTTTCAAAGTTGTTTTCATTTTCTACATTGGAAACCCTGAAACAAATCTGCGTAGTTTTTTTTGTTATATTTACAGTATATAAAATCTACAACTGAAACCTTGTCTCTTTTTCTTCATAAATAACTTTAGTTTAAGCCTATGTTTTCTTATTAATTTGATATTAGGCATATTTTGCAGTTCTGGACAATTTTTATTTGATTACAAAGGGGGCAAAATGGCTATAAAGAGTTTATATTCCTAATTTATTATATAGAATCTACAATATAGGACCACATAACTGTTTTATTTTTTATCAACCTGTTATATTTTACAGGATTTTATTTTTGACATGCTGTCGTATTTCCCATAGTCTCTGGGTAACTCTTTGTCTCTGCTTTCCTCAGACCTGCAGTTCTTCCAACAGCCTGACTCTACTGACAAGCCAAATAACTCATGCTACCTGAACAAGTAAATATTTGATAGATTTTTAATCTCTGTAAGAAACTGAATACAATAAAGTTGTTTTTTTTTTTTACATAACATCCTTCTTGAGTTATTGACTGTGCAGGAATATTGGTTCTCAGACAGTGGTATTTTAGCAGCCTTCAGTGGTATTCAGGAGGAATTTTGGTTCCAAATGATTTATAAGTAAATTTAAAAAAATGCAGAGTTATGTTCATCAAAATTATTTCTACTTGCTAAATGGCAGAATGAGTTTTTTTTTTCTATAATTTTAGAAGATTACATCCAGCCATCGTCTACACCCAAAACAGAGACACACGAAACAAAAAAAACTGTACACACACATTCACTACGAAGGGCAATTTAGAGAGACCAGTTAACATAACATTCATCTTTTTTTGACTGTTGGAGAAAGCTGGAGTACCCGGTGAGGACACACATGTGCATAGGGAGAACAGGCAGAAAGACCCCAGGTTGGGATTTGCACCAAGGACCTTTTTGCTGCAAGGCAACAGTGCTAGCTCTGCCACTGAGCATACATTTCCTTTGTATTTGGTAAGTTTGCTTTATAAACTGTATGATTGTGTTAAAAGTTTCATTTTTTCCTCCACAAGTTTCTCATAGGTTGGTGGAGTTTTAGCCCATTCGTCTTGACAGAACTGGTGTAACTGATTCAGGTTGGCAGACCACCTTGTTCACACACCTTTTCAGAGGAACTCAGATCTGAACTTTGTGATGATCACACAAAAACATTGACTTTGTTCTCCTCAAGCCACTGTAACTAATTTGGTGGTTTGAATAGAGCCATTGTCCATTTGGAAGATACATTTGTGCCCAAGTTTTCACTTCCTGTTTGAGGTCTTCTTTCAGTATTTCTACATAAACTTCTTTTCCCCATGACGCCATCTATTTTTGTTAAGTGCACCAGTCCCTTCTGCTGCATCACGTCCACACAACGTAATGCTGCCACCCCCGTACTTCGCAGTTGTGAAGGTGTTCTCAAGTATGGAAGCTTCCCCGTGTTTCCTCCAAACGATGGTCATTATGGCCAAATGCTTCCGTTTTAGTTTAATCAAACAGGACATGTCTCCAAAAATGTGCTGTCTTTGACTCTTAAGTTTGAAAACTGTAATCTTTTTATATTGCCATTATTGTACTGACTTCTTCCTTATTGAAAGGCCTATCAGTCCTTGTTTCACTCTGGACGACGGCACTCTTAATCCATGAGACACTCACAAAGCCATGACATAGTCTAAGTATTTCCAAATTGTCTAAAGGCAGTCATCCTAGTGGAAACAGTTTAGGTAATCTTAATTTACCCAAAACAGGAAATGTGTGTTCTGATTTACTCTGTTTTTATACAGTGTAATTATCTTGTTTTAACTTTCATCAATTATACAGTGACAATGGATAGTGTGTATCTTGTCTTTGACATAGTGCAAAGTAAAGAAAGCACCAAACCTATGGTATTACCATTTTAAAATGTTTGTGTACAGGTCCTTCTCAAAATATTAGCATATTGTGATAAAGTTCATTATTTTCCATAATGTCATGATGAAAATTTAACATTCATATATTTTAGATACATTGCACACTAACTGAAATATTTCAGGTCTTTTATTGTCTTAATACGGATGATTTTGTCATACAGCTCATGAAAACCCAAAATTCCTATCTCACAAAATTAGCATATCATTAAAAGGGTCTCTAAACGAGCTATGAACCTAATCATCTGAATCAATGAGTTAACTCTAAACACCTGCAAAAGATTCCTGAAGCCTTTAAAACTCCCAGCCTGGTTCATCACTCAAAACCCCAATCATGGGTAAGACTGCCGACCTGACTGCTGTCCAGAAGGCCACTATTGACACCCTCAAGCAAGAGGGTAAGACACAGAAAGACATTTCTGAACGAATAGGCTGTTCCCAGAGTGCTGTATCAAGGCACCTCAGTGGGAAGTCTGCGGGAAGGAAAAAGTGTGGCAGAAAACGCTGCACAACGAGAAGAGGTGACCGGACCCTGAGGAAGATTGTGGAGAAGGGCCGATTCCAGACCCTGGGGGACCTGCGGAAGCAGTGGACTGAGTCTGGAGTAGAAACATCCAGAGCCACCGTGCACAGGCGTGTGCAGGAAATGGGCTACAGGTGCCGCATTCCCCAGACCTGGGCTACAGAGAAGCAGCACTGGACTGTTGCTCAGTGGTCCAAAGTACTTTTTTCGGATGAAAGCAAATTCTGCATGTCATTCGGAAATCAAGGTGCCAGAGTCTGGAGGAAGACTGGGGAGAAGGAAATGCCAAAATGCCAGAAGTCCAGTGTCAAGTACCCACAGTCAGTGATGGTCTGGGGTGCCGTGTCAGCTGCTGGTGTTGGTCCACTGTGTTTTATCAAGGGCAGGGTCAATGCAGCTAGCTATCAGGAGATTTTGGAGCACTTCATGCTTCCATCTGCTGAAAAGCTTTATGGAAATGAAGATTTCATTTTTCAGCACAACCTGGCACCTGCTCAGTGCCAAAACCACTGGTAAATGGTTTACTGACCATGGTATCACTGTGCTCAATTGGCCTGCCAACTCTCCTGACCTGAACCCCATAGAGAATCTGTGGGATATTGTGAAGAGAACGTTGAGAGACTCAAGACCCAACACTCTGGATGAGCTAAAGGCCGCTATCGAAGCATCCTGGGCCTCCATAAGACCTCAGCAGTGCCACAGGCTGATTGCCTCCATGCCACGCCGCATTGAAGCAGTCATTTCTGCAAAAGGATTCCCGACCAAGTATTGAGTGCATAACTGTACATGATTATTTGAAGGTTGACGTTTTTTGTATTAAAAACACTTTTCTTTTATTGGTCGGATGAAATATGCTAATTTTGTGAGATAGGAATTTTGGGTTTTCATGAGCTGTATGCCACAATCATCCGTATTAAGACAATAAAAGACCTGAAATATTTTAGTTAGTGTGCAATGAATCTAAAATATATGAATGTTAAATTTTCATCATGACATTATGGAAAATAATGAACTTTATCACAATATGCTAATATTTTGAGAAGGACCTGTATACGGCGGTACTTATGGGGGTAGTACTGCTTCAAATAAGCAATTGAGAACAAATTGAATCTCTATGTTCATTTAATTCAACATATTAACAATACATAATTGTGTTCATGAACGCAGCTCAGCTTGCACAACACCACACACCTTGAACCTATCATTGGCTACTACGGACACAATTTGCTTAATGCCTGTTTAGTCAATGTATACGTTTATGAACTGGGTCCATAAAATCATCAAAACAAGATGTACTACAAGTGTGAAGACTGGGTGGTGTAGGGGTGGTGTTCCTCAGCCAAAACCGCTGTGTCCATGGCTCTCACAAGTAGGCATTACACTACGGGTCAACAAAGTGCACACAAACACACACACACTCATAATGTATACGTCCGGTTGTCCTAATAAAACTGCATACACCACTTTAAATGTTGAGAGCATTCTTCAGCTCGTTTCATAGTCACCTCCTAATTTGTCTGCATCTGTTCAGCTGGTTCTGTTTCAACAAGAGGTCCATTAACAGTCCATTAAGCCCAGAATACCACCAGTTATCTTCTTCGCTCTGATGACTGAGGCTTGTTGCAGGTTCACAATGACCGGTAACTGGCTCCGACGCTCTAGTGTTTGACCCGAAATGTTAGACATTACATTTGATATATATATATATGTTTCCAACAGTCACCCAAGGTTAACAGATTTACAGCGCCTTGCAAAATAATTCATATCCCGTGTCACATTGTGTCTTGTTGCAACCATGAACACCAATGGATTGTTTTGGGATTTCTGGCGATAGACCAGCATAAACTAGTGTAAATTGGTGGAAGGACAAGGGTGCCTGGTTGTCAAAAAACACATTAAGGAAAAATAAAGTATACATTTGTATTCGACCCCCGATACCCCAGCAAAACACTTGAGGCCGGTCCACTGTCCAACAGGACAACAACCTTAAACAACCAGAGCTGCACAGGAATGGCCTAGTCAAAGTCTAAACACAAATCCAATTGAAAACATGTGTCAAGATTTTCACAGAGGTTATCCATCCAGTCTGACTGGGCAGGGTAAAAATATCAAAAAAACTAACTTTTGCAAAAAAAAAATTTTTAATTTGCAGAACCGATGAAAATGCAGCCCTTAAATAAGACTGCATCTGCAGTGAAAGGTGGCTGAATACACATCGTAAAAATTAGAAAGGCACGTGTCTTTCCTTCCAGTTCTCAATTATGGTCTATCGCATACAATTTCAATAAAATACATTGAAGAATCCTTTTGCGAGGTGCTATAGACTCACTGTATTCTATCAAAATTAAACCACATTAAGAATTTTTTTTGCACTTCTTAGAAGTGACAAATCTAAATACTTGTTTTCTGTTCACGCAACCATGTTGGAGCAACACAGCGAGTCAGATTAGCATAGGTCCTTAAGTTCAATTCAGCATTTGGTTTCAAAAAAATTCACACACCCATAATTAAAGACTCGCCATAATTCAATATATATCAAAATTTCAAGTGTTAGAATATTAAGCCCAATGTCTTAAAATATCAATATCAAAATCCTATGCGTATATATAATGCACTTGAGGAAGGCATTGCGTATTCATTTTGTAACTCACAATCCTTTGAACGGCACAGTCTGAGTGAAGAATGGGAACTGCGCCAAAGTCTGAACTGGAGACCCTGATTAGAAAACGTTGGATGGGGACAGCGAAGACATGAAAGAAAAACGACTCACACCAGACCGTGCAGGTCACGTTTTAGACTTAAAATGAGATTTTATGAGTCCGCTTTAGAAACAGAAGACGACTTGTGATTAATGGTTGCCAGGACTGTTCTGATAGTGGCCATTCTGGCTTTTAAAAATTATTGAATTGACGTGTGGATTGTGGTGATGGCTAACGGATGATTAGTGGCTAAACAAAGACAAAAGCTTTATGCCTGTGGGTTAAAATTTCACGCAGCCGATTTGGCATCTGACTACACACCCTGATGCTAGAGACGAGGTTTTTCCAGGATTAATTTGTGTTATGAGAATACATATTGATAGTATTTGATAATATCTATCACAGGCTGATAAGTTTGCATAGACCCTTAAATCCTAATCCTCACCATCTAAAAATCTAAATGATATGAACTACCACTTAGAGCAGCATACCCAACTTCACCCTTTGTACCAACGCTCTGCTACGTTTTCTTCTAAAGCATTCGTGGCACCTTTAGATGCTTGTTTTTATTCAATTTGGAGCTTGTGAATCTTGATATAATCACTGAAAAGTTACAAAAATTCACAAGTTTTCAAATAAATTGATTACTTTTAGAGCATTAAGATCCATACACAACATTGAACTTACAGACTTTATTAAAAAAAGTGTACAAAGAGTGAAATGGGGTATGTTCCAGCGATTTAGAACAAAAGAAATAAAACTTGTCTGAAAGGAGACACATCCACATGTAAACATATGATTTGTGGGTGTGGTTCTGCTCTTTTCTCTGACAGCTAAAATAAAAACTTAAAACATCATAGAAGTGCAGAGTCCTTGGAGATTGAGGAGGGGCAGGGAAGTCGAGCTTTCTTCACTGGACCATAGGTTTCTTTTAGTTGGCAATTTTCTCAATTTCATCCAGATCATCTGTGTCTAGTCTTTCAATTTTCTTATCTGTAGAGGAAGAAAGAAGCTTACAGCAGGGCAGCAGATCAGAGACACGTTCCAATGTGTGTACAAGAAGCTGCTTAGACTTACTAAAATGCTCCTGGATCCTGTTGAGGATGTTCATGCTCATCTTGCTGTCCACCATGTTGATGGCCAGTCCCCGTTTCCCAAATCGACCAGTGCGCCCAATCCTGTGCAGGTATGTCTCGTTGTCGGGGTTACCGTCTTTGTCAACTGGCAAGTCGAAATTGATCACCACAGAAACCTGCTCCACATCGATGCCTGCATGTGAAAAACATGGGGGCGGGGGGCAAATTTAGACAAAGAAAACAGAATCTGACCAAATACTTTATTTTTTGACTTCTCTGGTAGCCTATATAAGCAGACTGATGTGGCAGATTTATAACTGATACCCAACAGTGAATCCATTTTAAAGTCCGACCAAGCAGAATGACTCTTGATACAAAAGTCACAATTGGTGATGATTTAGGACACAGAAACATGCAACGGTCTTTCTCTTCATATTTTGAGCTGCAATCTTTGGCCAAGTTTATACTCTACAATTTCAAGCACTAATCGCCTCCAGATCAAGCCTACACCTTTCTTTTCCTCTCCATCTTTACCTCGAGCGCAGACATTTGTGGTCACCAGGACTTTCTCCTTTCCATCTCGGAAGCGCTCGATGACGGCAGCTCTCTGCTCCACCTGCATTTCTCCACTGAGCAGCGCCACCTGATGGCCTTCTCTGGACAACTCCCCTGCAAGCCAACCTGCAGTCTTCCTTGTCTGGATTATGCAGAAGAAAATAAAACAGGAGTGGGCTGTCACTGCTTAGCAGGGAAAATAACAATGAGCTTGACTGTATTCTTACAGATGCTGAGAAGAGAGTGGGAATAATGAAGATCCAAGTTTTTCACAGCAGAGTTACAGTGAGGAAAATAAGTATTTGAACACTCTGCAACTTTGCAAGTTCTCCCACTTAGAAATCATGGAGGGGTCTGAAATTTTCATCTTAGGTGCATGTTCACTGTGAGAGACATAATCTTAAAAAAAAAAAAACAAACAATGATTTTTTAAATAATTTATTTGTGTGTTACTGCTGTAAATAAGTATTTGAACATCTGCCAATCAGCAAAAATTCTGGCCCTCAAAGACCTGTTAGTCCGCCTCTAAAAGGTTCACCTCCACCCCACTTATTATTCTAAATTAGAAGCACCTGTTTGAGGTCGTTAGCTGCATAAAGACACCTGTCCACCCCACACAATCAGTAAGACTGTAACTACTAACATGGCTAAGACCAAAGAACTGTCCAAAGACACCAAAGACAAAATTGTAGACCTGCACAAGGCTGGAAAAGGCTACGGAGCAATTACCAAGCAGCTTGGTGAAAAAAGATCAACTGTTGGAGCAATTATTAGAAAATGGAAGAAGCTGAACATGACTGTCAATCTCCCTCGGACTGGGGCTCCGTGCAAGATCTCACCTTGTGGCGTATCAATGATCCTAAGAAAGGTGAGAAATCAGCCCAGAACTACACGGGTGGAGCTGGTCAATGACCTGAAGAGAGCTGGCACCACTGTTTCCAAGGTTACTGTGGGTAATACACTAAGACGTCATAGTTTAAAGTCATGCATGGCATGGAAGGTTCCCCTCGTTAAATCAGCACACGTCCAGGCCCGTCTTAAGTTTGGCGATGACCATTTGGATGATCCAGAGGAGTCATGGGAGAAAGTTCTGTGGTCAGATGAGACCAAAATAGAACTTTTTGGTCTTAATTCCACTCGCCGTGTTTGGAGGACGAAGAATGATAAGTACTATCCCAAAAACACCTTCCCTACTGTGAAGCATGGGGGTGGAAGCATCATGCGTTGGGGGTGTTTTTCTGGACATGGGACAGGACGACTGCATTGTATTAAGGAGAGGATGACTGGGTCATGTATTGCAAAATCTTGCAATACATGACCCTGGGGGAACAACCTCCTTCCCTCAGTTAGAGCATCGAAGATGGGTCGTGGCTGGGTCTTCCAACATCACAATGACCCGAAGCACACAGCCAGGATAACCAAGGAGTGGCTCCGTAAGAAGCATATCAAGGTTCTGGAGTGGCCTAGCCGGTCTCCAGACCTAAAGCCTGTAGAAAATCTTTGGAGGGACCTCAAACTCCACGTTTCTCAGCGACAGCCCAGAAACCTGGCTGATCTGGAGAAGATCTGTGTGGAGAAATGGGCCACAATCCCTGCTGCAGTTTGTGCAAACCTGGTGAAAAACTACAGGAAACCTTGACCTCTGTAATTGCAAACAAGGCTACTGTACCAAATATTAGCATAGATTTTCACAGGTGTTCAAATACTTATTTGCTGCAGTAACACACAAATTATTTTTAAAAAATCATACATTGCGATTTCTGGATTTTTAAAATTTTTATTTATGTCTCTCACAGTGAACATGCACCTAAGATGAAAATGTCAGACCCCTCCATGATTTCTAAGTGGGAGAACTTGCAAAATCACAGGGTGTTCGAATACTTATTTTCCTCACTGTATAACTAACAAACTATGTTAAACAGGAAAATCTTATAGATGGAGACAAATATACAATAAATCACTTGAATCCATGTTTTTTATTGCAGGAACTGTAAGAAAATAAACTCACATGGCAGAAGATCATGGCCTGAGCGATGGTAATGGCACCGTAGATGTTACAGAGGGCTTGGAACTTCTCCTCCTTGCTGTTGCAGAGCACAAAGTACTGCTTGATGGTGTCCAGCGTCTCCTCCTCTCTCTTCAGCTTGATGATGTTGGGATCGGGCACGATGCGCTGTGCGAAGTTCCAGACGCTCTCTTCAAACGTGGCTGAGAACAGCAACATCTGGCAGTTCCTAGGCAGCATCCTGCAGAGTGAAGATGTGGACGAACATAAAACCGTTAACAGGAAGCTTTTCAGACTAACTGCATCAATGAAACGGTGCTGCTGTGCATACTGGCTGTACTGGGAAAAACAATCTTGGCTTTTGGTGCATTTTTTACTTTTATGAGGCGCATTGCACAACCTATCTTGAGCTGTTTGAGAGATGCTGTATAGCATTCTTAGAATCAATACATGTGCACAAGCCAGAAAAAATACAAGTCTACAATACCAGAACCTTTTTTTCTGGTCAAGGTTTAAAGTGCAGCCTTTGAAAACCCGCTAGGTGTCGCACTTGAGCAGGAGTCAGTAACCTGCAGATCTGGAACGTTTATACAGGTCCTTCTCAAAATATTAGCATATTGTGATAAAGTTAATTATTTTCCATAATGTAATGATGAAAATTTAACATTCATATATTTTAGATTCATTGCACACTAACTGAAATATTTCAGGTCTTTTATTGTCTTAATACGGATGATTTTGGCATACAGCTCATGAAAACCCAAAATTCCTATCTCACAAAATTAGCATATCATTAAAAGGGTCTCTAAACGAGCTATGAACCTAATCATCTGAATCAACGAGTTAACTCTAAACACCTGCAAAAGATTCCTGAGGCCTTTAAAACTCCCAGCCTGGTTCATCACTCAAAACCCCAATCATGGGTAAGACTGCCGACCTGACTGCTGTCCAGAAGGCCACTATTGACACCCTCAAGCAAGAGGGTAAGACACAGAAAGAAATTTCTGAACGAATAGGCTGTTCCCAGAGTGCTGTATCAAGGCACCTCAGTGGGAAGTCTGTGGGAAGGAAAAAGTGTGGCAGAAAACGCTGCACAACGAGAAGAGGTGACCGGACCCTGAGGAAGATTGTGGAGAAGGGCCGATTCCAGACCTTGGGGGACTTGTGGAAGCAGTGGACTGAGTCTGGAGTAGAAACATCCAGAGCCACCGTGCACAGGCGTGTGCAGGAAATGGGCTACAGGTGCCGCATTCCCCAGGTCAAGCCACTTTTGAACCAGAAACAGCGGCAGAAGCGCCTGACCTGGGCTACAGAGAAGCAGCACTGGACTGTTGCTCAGTGGTCCAAAGTACTTTTTTTGGATGAAAGCAAATTCTGCATGTCATTCGGAAATCAAGGTGCCAGAGTCTGGAGGAAGACTGGGGAGAAGGAAATGCCAAAATGCCAGAAGTCCAGTGTCAAGTACCCACAGTCAGTGATGGTCTGGGGTGCCGTGTCAGCTGCTGGTGTTGGTCCACTGTGTTTTATCAAGGGCAGGGTCAATGCAGCTAGCTATCAGGAGATTTTGGAGCACTTCATGCTTCCATCTGCTGAAAAGCTTTATGGAGATGAAGATTTCATTTTTCAGCTCGACCTGGCACCTGCTCACAGTGCCAAAACCACTGGTAAATGGTTTACTGACCATGGTATCACTGTGCTCAATTGGCCTGCCAACTCTCCTGACCTGAACCCCATAGAGAATCTGTGGGATATTGTGAAGAGAACGTTGAGAGACTCAAGACCCAACACTCTGGATGAGCTAAAGGCTGCTATCGAAGCATCCTGGGCCTCCATAAGACCTCAGCAGTGCCACAGGCTGATTGCCTCCATGCCACGCCGCATTGAAGCAGTCATTTCTGCAAAAGGATTTCCAACCAAGTATTGAGTGCATAACTGTACATGATTATTTGAAGGTTGACGTTTTTTGTATTAAAAACACTTTTCTTTTATTGGTCGGATGAAATATACTAATTTTGTGAGATAGGAATTTTGGGTTTTCATGAGCTGTATGCCAAAATCATCCGTATTAAGACAATAAAAGACCTGAAATATTTCAGTTAGTGTGCAATGAATCTAAAATATATGAATGTTAAATTTTCATCATGACATTATGGAAAATAATTAACTTTATCACAATATGCTAATATTTTGAGAAGGACCTGTAAATCCAAATGGTGAACTTAGCGTGTTAATGCAATATGTGTACATAAAAAATACACAGCAGAAACACACTAATGAAGTTTTTTACAACATTTTCTTTGTAACCATCTGTAACAAACTACGTGTTTTTCACCTTCATTTTCCGCAAATATGCAACATCCTGTCAAAGAACATGTATACATTCCTTTGCTGTAAAGCACTTTGTTCTAAAAGATAAAACCTGAAAACATTTGAATTAATTTAATCATGAAACACCGTTTATATTGCAATTATCTATACATCCTGTTTGAGCGATCAAGTAGGTTTTGGGGCTCAAGACGATTAGTGGCTGTTTAGATTGTAAAGACTGCTGATCTCTGCACTACAGCATAAGGATAAATGACTCCCAGAGTAAAACCTAGAAAAACAATCTGGTTAAAAACTGACCTATCAATTTGAAAATTAGAACCATTTTGTTGGAGATCTAATAACTAAGTAGGTTTTCTGTTAATTCAAAACAGACTGGAAAAATTCAACAATGCAAAGTAAAATAAAGGGTTTCCTATACACAACTTGTTATATAAATTTCCTACTTTTACAGACACAAATCTCTGGATTTTTTTGTTAGTTACTTAAGATGGATTTGTGAATTTGTGTTCTGATGTAGGTATATGGCTCCTAACATCCAACTTCCATAAAACATCGATAGAGAATACAATGAGCATCTAAGATTCTATTTTCCTTTTAAATATATGCCTAAAATTAAGAAAAACATTTTTTTTATTTTCCATTCAAATAGTTAATTTAAAATTCTGAGGGAATATTTTGCAAGTTTGTCTCAATTTACCTCTGGATTCGGATACTCTGATCCTGGTGTCCCTGTGTGGCGATCATAACGTCGGCTTCGTCCAACACAAACACTCTGATCTTTTTGGGATCTATAAATTTGAATTTACTGCACCAGTCCAGCATTGTACCGGGTGTACCAATAACGATCTGTTCCTGCAGTTTCATGCCTCGCTGCACTGGAAAAGAAAACAAGGACGGGTTTTCATGGTTAGACAAAGCAAAAGGAACAACTCATTTTGACAGTAAGGAGACTCACACTTATTCCCTCTGATGGCATAGACTAGTTTGACTTCAGGATAATATTTGCCCATCTGCTCGATAACTGTACCGGTCTGAAGTGCCAGTTCATACGTTGGTGACACACACAAGCACTGGTGGATAATAAAATGTTGCAGCTTAATTAGTGGTGTGTTGAAAAGCAAGTCACATTTTCACATAAACACGTTAAAGTACGTCTAACCTGGGGATATTTGTTGTTGGGGTCGACGTGGCTGAGCATTGCCAGAACAAAGGCGGCTGTTTTCCCCGTTCCTGACTGAGACTGAGCAATCAGATTCTGTGGACTTCAGGAAACCGTTCAGAAATTAGATTCCAAGCAGCAAAACAGCTTGGACTAGAAGAGCACTTTTCATAAAAAGCCTGAAGCACCAACTAGAGGCTTTTCTGAGATGTATAAAAAACTAAATATACTCACGGCTCAGCCAGCATCATAGGTAAGGCGGTTTCTTGGATTTTAGATGGTCGATTGAACCCCATTGCATATACGCCCTGTAGAAGCTGTGGTTTGCTGCAACGACATAAAAAACAAAATGTCTTGAGCACCTGGTTTTAGTGGGGGTTTTTTTTATTTTATTTTACAGCATTTTGTACTGTGTGACACTGTTTTGATGAAAGTACAGTAGAAATTTTAAAGTAGCCGTCTAATTTAAGGAAATGGAAGACATGAACCAAAAACTATTTCAAAAGTTGCAGTTGTATATGGTTTGGTGTTGAGAAACTTGCCTGGCCTGAACAGTCCTGACCTCTACCTTCTTGAATACCTTGGGGATGAATTAGAGCCGAGGCTATAATTCTGTTTTTTTAATCCAACTATAAACACACGCCTAAACCTTGTTGAAGATGTTTACAGAATAGTTAAAGTTGCTATTGCTGGCAACGGTGGGTTAATGAACTATTTGGACCTTATCCCATTAAGAATAGTATGTCATCAAAGTTTATGTACAAGTAAAAGTAGACAGAAAATTACTTTCGGCAATATAATGCAGGTCCCCACCCCGTTCCCATTTCACGGATGATGAAATGGTTTTTTGACACCGTGGATATTTTGACCTTTTGCGTAAGCTGTCAATGGTTTAAGAAATGCAGTATTGTTTTCTAGTGTACAGTGTTTGATTTAGCCCGACAGGGAAAATGATGGATGTGTGGACATTGAACACCTCGTGGAGCTCCACCCTCCTTTGGTTTGACCAGTAAGCTTGGAATGTAACCCAAACACGTCTCCAATAAATCTTGCACACCTGTTTCAGGTTAATATTTACTAAGCCATGTCCATATTCTGCATCTTCTATATTAACCATATTTTATATGAAGCAAAGGAAAGACAAGTTAAAAAAGGAAAGAAGAACAAAAGACAAGAAGGAAAGGAAGGAGGAGGGATGGGTAAGAGGCAGAAAGAAAAGGACACAAGGTGGCAGGACACAAGAAAGGAAGGTAGCCAAACACAAGGAACAAAGGATGGCAGAACAAGGATTGAGTAACAGAAGGAAGGAAGGAAAGAAACTCCGTATGGGCACAATGAAGAAAGGAAGGACACAAGGAAGAAAGAAAGGAAGAGACAAAAATAACTTTTTGACAATGGGATAGGGAAGAAAACATCTTCAAATACAAATATCTTTCCCATTTTTCTCATACTTTTTCAAACCTGGAAAATATTAGAATCAAATTCCATACTGCTACAGACTGCAAGAACATGGAGCAGCCACTTACAGCCGTAGTTCTTCAAAGGACTTCACAGAGTATAGTGGAGAGTTTGGATCCTTCTGGAGAACTTCCACTTGATTTGTTGTATTTACAAGATTATTTCGTATCAGCTTGTTCAACAGTGATTGTGCTGCTTTGTCCTCTGAAAGACATGCGAAGCAATACAAGCTTAATACAGAAAATGAGCAACTAATAGGAGGACAATTAAGGTCTATGTTCATATTTAGATACATCCACATTTCAAGCTCCTTACCGTTGTCATCTTCATCTGCAGGTTTGGTTTCGCCTTCAGTTTCTGACTTTGCAGCCCCACTGTTGGAGTCTCTAGCATTTGAAACAGTACCTATAAAGTAATATTTATACATTATTTATGTATATATTATAATATTTATGAGTTGATTTTTATTATTAAACACATTCTGTTACAAATCAAAGCACATCCGCATGCATACAGTTGTGTACAACTGTGCAGCAACAGAAAATACATAAAAAAAATGGAACAGCAAGAAAACAATTAGTTAATTAGTACGGCTGTTGTGAACAACAGACCCAATGACAGCAAACTAAAAGAATCTGTCAACATCCATATTTGTAGCTGACATACATTTTTATTAATTTGTTTGTTTTCTTAAACTTTTCATAAAAAGTTCCAACTGTTTTCCAGTCGACTTAGCTAACTTTTCTTCACGCATTTTAATTACATTAAATTGTGTAAATAATATTAATATCTAAATAAATCAGAATAAAAACCCAAATAATACATAGAAGTCCGACTCAGAATAAAAGTTACAGACTCCCTTTATATATTTTAAGTCAAGGGTGGAAATTGGGACATTTTCTTTTTCCTTTGGAGCTGCACTAATGACTGACATGAGGTTTTAGGTTTGTTAATGTCCAGTTTAATTTTAATCACAGTTGCCATTCCGAATACTCTGGCTTTCTTGTTAGTAAATACATAAATAGAACAGATTTTATTTTTGTCATGATGGAGGCGGCACCTATAGATGCATACATACAAACACATATTTACCACTTTAAAAGTAAAACCCTTTGTTTACATGAGAGTCATTCCTTTAATTCTGTGATATATTAACATTGTGACTTTCTTTAAAAAACATGTTAACTTTGCAGGAATTAAACATGTCTACTCATGAAATTACAAGAACATTATATCGGGCCAGTTCTAGACATTGAATTGTAACAGATCGGAACAAATTCTTGCCATAGAATATAAAGCGAATTTCTATTCTGGTACAGGACATTCTCATCTTTAATAATAAGTCTTTTGAAAACCACGACTGTGATATTTACATTTTCTAAGACCAAAAATGTATCTTATTTTCATAGTGAAAGAAATAAATTAGCCTTGCTGTGACAACAGGAATGTTCTTTTTATGTAAAACCCAAGGGGTAACAGAGTGGACAACGGTGTCTAACAATCAATTTTATTAAAGAACAACATTGTTATCACACTCAATGTACTACACACCCAAAATAAACATCAGAAAGTTTAATATTTCATTTCATTCCATGAAAGCAAAAGAGAACTAGTCATTTATGCCCCTTTTCCACTGGTACCTAGTTTTTTAGGTCCCTGCTCAGGAGCAGGGATGACCGGGGCTATGTCTGGACCACATATAAACAGACCAGGAGAAATCAGACGGTCCAGTGGAAAAGGGGCACTAGACCACCGGTGCCAAACTCCAGCCCCAGAGGGCTGGTGTCCTGCTACGTTTAGATGCATCGCTGCTTCAAACCATATTTAAAAAAATCATACAATTTGGTCGAAGAACTTGACTGCATGTTGAGGAGGTAAATCAACTAAGTTATAAGACAATAACCCTTGAGGACTGGAGTTTGACATCCCAGATTTAGATTATCTGATTAATAAATAAATAGATATTGTCAATAGTCATCAGGTAAAGGGATACTTCTTAATTGGGCCCATGTCAAACATCATTATTTCAGTCATTTTCAATTTGATAACCAACTTTCACTTTGCTTATTTTAAGGATGGAACTATTTTCCTTTTGGAAACCCAAAAGTACCCAAGAGTGGGTAATATAATTAAGCTTTGCCGTGTCATTCCTAATTGTTTTTAAGCACAGTTCATATAGCTAAACTTACCATTTTCTTCTGGTTTGTCCCTTATTTGAAGACTGCCAATCTGTAGGGAAGAACACAACAAAAGGTTTTAATTAGAGAAGAGTAGCAAGTAGTAGTTAACAACTGTGCTTGATTCATTTTTATGCTAGCCTGCTAACGCTACCATGGGGCTAACTTAGCCGGTAGTTTAGTTTTACGAGTCACAAAACTTTACGAGGATAACTTGCCGCACCAGTCAGCTAATTCTCTGGCAGCACGGTCACCGGACAATTCAATATGTTATAAACCAAACACTGACACTTATTTTTCACGTACACATCTCCCACAGAAGGCCAGAGCATCATTTTTAGACGGGCTAACAACAGGTTAGCTCACATTGCGTACGTTCAGGCTTTTACCGATTCTGCCGCGGCTTCCTGCTCATCCACGGCCTGCGCCCAAGAGTCTGTAGCCATTATGGGACAGGTTGATATACCGCTGTCAGGATCGGGATAGGTGAGTAGAAAGTCTGGCTCTGAATGACCACTCAGAGATGTAAAAGTAACTACTTGTTACAATGGCGTGCCAATCCAGATTCTGGGCGAGGGTGCAACCACTTAACGTCGCCGACCGATGTAAAGGCATTAATAACAATCGTTCCTAGCCCAATGAGTTTATTTCGCATTTGAAAGGCAATAAAACTGCACATTTAACAGCGGTGTCTTAACATTTAAGCCTTTATCATATATATTTTGGACTGGGAAACGGAATATGACAATGGCAATGATAATAATAATAACAACAATAATAAAAAATATATATATAATACACTACTACTAATACTTTCGTCATTATAATTATTATTATTATAAAAATGAGAGCCAGAAAATCTTTTAATCTAGTAAACAGATTATGCACACAGTCCAAAAAGTAAATGCCTGTTAACAATAACAAAATAAGCTTCAGAGTTAACAAATACAACAATCTACACAGGGTAGTTACATGTTAGACAGAAATGCTTTTGTTTTTATCCTTATAAACCTTCTGTCCACACTCATTTTTAAAATATTTTTTATTTTTATTAATATGTAACATTTTGAACAAAAGAATGTTCTCTGAGGTTAAAAATACTAATATTTATTTCAAATGATAATTAAATACATCCATACTGAGCTAACATGGTATGAGAATGTATCAGCATGGCTATTCTTTCCTCTTCGTCTTTAAAAGCCATAGTTTTTCATTTTATGTTTTATGTTTGGAAGCATCTAGGAGTTAGACTTAAATATTAATTTATTAAAGTGTTTTTAATGCTCCAGTGTTTCCTCTTTTACAGTGTGATTCAGAAATGTCTACTACAAATGTTCAGAGTTCAGAGCCACAAGTAAATAAAAAAAGGTAATGTTTGAGTAATTTTTCAAAAATATGTTGTTTATTTAGTTTTTTTTTAAAGGTTTGAAAAGTAAAGAAGACATACAAAATGAAAAAAAAACTTCCCGATGATTGTGTGCTTTTTTTTTAGATTTAAAGATATAAATTAACATTATTAAAGTTCGAGTTTATGTTTCCCCAAACTGTATCTGGAGTGTAAAAATAACTGTATAGAATATATAAGGATTTCTGAGTTATTTCTTGCCAAACCTTACACAATAATGCTTTTGAGGCTGACATTTCCGATTTTATATCAATAATATGTGGCTTCCTACATAGATTGCTGTCTTTATTTACTGCAAGAGATTGTATTTCAGATACTTTTTTAATCTTAGTATAATTTAGCAAAAAGCTGTGGAGTTAGTTTAGAGAATCACAACAAAAAACCCAATACATTTAGTTCTACTTCGAATTAAAGTTAATGTATTTATATTAAATCAACTCCTTAACTTTATTAGTATTTTCTACCAATATATGTAATAGTTTACTTAATCACTTTCCACAACACAATACTATTTATCTGTGTCATGTGTGAAAGGTACAAATGAAACTAATTTAGAAACTTTGCATTTATCATCAAAATACAAAGAAAACAATTGATCCCAGTATTCAACCTTGGGTATCCCCAAATTAAATAATTAGTAAGTGTGAATTTCTATTTTAATACATCAAAATCTATTTTCTTTTACCAAGACCATGCTATGACGCTTAAACCATACTTTTCTAATTTTCATGGTAATATATAAAATATCAACAGTAAGAAATACTTTTTCGTGACATACTTATAGTATAAAAATCACAAGTGCCAACATATCTCTGAATCCATACTATTCCACACAAAGTCTGTTGTTTTTTTCTTTCAAATATTTAGTGAAAACCAGATAATTAAAATGTGAATGTGTGATACACAAGTAAGCCACTGAGCCTGCAGAGGGAGTCCAAGTTCTTACATAGCCTGTAATCTGCTATGTTGCTCAAACCATCCTTGTCAAAAACTCAGTTACACGGTGAAAAACGATACAGAACGTGTTCTTATGTTTATTTCATATGAGCATTGGCATAAACTGGATGGGTTTATTGTTATTCTTAAGTATTCAAGCGACTCTTTATGTTGTTTTTTTGTAACAAGCATGTCACATACACAATATTGCCAAAAGTGCTGGGTCACACCACCAAATCAATGAGGTCTAGTGTTCCAGTCACTTTCATGCTGCAGGTGTTTAGGTTTGGTGTGCAGAAACTTGAATGGCCTATACACAGTCCTGACTTCAGCCTTCTGGAACACCTTTTGGATGAATTAGAGCGAAGGATGCAATTCTGGTTTTCTCCTCTACCTATAAAAAAAGCCCAAAACCTTGTGGAAGATGTTTATAGAATAGTTAAAGTTGCTTTTGCTGGGAATGATGGGTCTATCAAAAAATTAGACTTTATAGATCAAGAATAGGATTGATGTCTTCAAATTTCATGTACAGTGCCTTGTGAAAGTATTCGGCCCCCTTGAACTGGTCAACCTCTTTCCACATTTCAGGCTTCAAACATAAAGATATAAAATTCTATTTTTTTTGTGAAGAATCAACAACAAGTGGGACACAATCGTGAAGTGGAGTGAAATTTATTGGATGTGTCAAACCTTTTTAACAAATAAAAAACTGAAAAGTGGGGCGTGCAATATTATTCGGCCCCTTTACTTTCAGTGCAGCAAACTCACTCCAGAGGTTCAGTGAGGATATCTGAATGATCCAATGTTGTCCCAAATGACTGATGATGATAAATAGAATCCACCTGTGTGTAATCAAGTCTCCGTATAAATGCACCTGCTCTGTGATAGTCTCAGGGTTCTGTTCAAAGCGCAGAGAGCATCATGAAGACCAAGGAACACACCAGGTAGATCCAAGATACTGTTGTGGAGAAGTTTAAAGCTGGATTTGGATACAAAAAGATTTCCCAAGCTTTAAACATCCCAAGGAGCACTGTGCAAGCAATCATATTGAAATGGAAGGAGTATCAGACCACTGCAAATCTACCAAGACCCGGCCGTCCCTCTAACTTTCATCTTGAACAAGGAGAAGACTGATCAGAGATGCAGCCAAGAGGCCCATGATCACTCTGGATGAACTGCAGAGATCTACAGCTGAGGTGGGAGAGTCTGTCCATAGGACAACAATCAGTCGTACACTGCACAAATCTGGCCTTTATGGAAGATTGGCAAGAAGAAAGACATTTCTCAAAGATATCCATAAAAAGTCTCATTTAAAGTTTGCCACAAGCCACCTGGGAGACGCACCAAACATGTGGAAGAAGATGCTCTGATCAGATGAAACCAAAATCGAACTGTTTGGCCACAATGCAAAATTATATGTTTGGCGTAAAAGCAACACAGCTCATCACCCTGAACACATCATCCCCACTGTCAAACATGGTGGTGGCAGCATCATGGTTTGGGCCTGCTTTTCATCAGCAGGGACAGGGAAGATGGTCACTATTGATGGGAAGATGGATGGGGCCAAATACAGGACCATTCTGGAAGACAACCTGTTGGAGTCTGCAAGAGACCTGAGACTGGGATGGAGATTTATCTTCCAACAAGACAATGATCCAAAACATAAAGCCAAATCTACAATGGAATGGTTCACAAATAAACGTATCCAGGTGTTGGAATGGTCAAGTCAAAGTCCAGACCTGAATCCAATCGAGAATCTGTGGAAAGAGCTGAAGACTGCTGTTCATGAACGCTCTCCATCCAACCTCACTGAGCTCCAGCTGTGCAAAACTGATTGAGACAAACCCCAAGCGACTTGCAGCTGTAATTGCAGCACAGGGTGGCGCTACAAAGTATTAACGCAAGGGGGCCGAATAATATTGCACGCCCCACTTTTCAGTTTTTTATTTGTTAAAAAAGTTTGACACATCCAATACATTTCATTCCACTTCACGATTGTGTCCCACTTGTTGTTGATTTTTCACAAAAAATTAGAATTTTATATCTTTATGTTTGAAGCCTGAAATGTGGCAAGAGGTCGACCAGTTCAAGGGGACCGAGTAAAAGTAGACAGACAAATGCTTTTGGCAATATAATTTAGGATTTTCCTTTACTAGGAAATGTCTCAACAGTATTTTGTTTCTGAAGTTTTTAATGTAATGTTCCAAAATGTGCTCTAAAAGGAAAAAGCATGATTTAGATTTGTTTTATGAGTCCTATAAAAGTTAAATTAGTAATATTTTACCTTTAGAGACAAAATAAGTTTTAAATTAGTCACCAGACACATCTCCATTTTGGAAATGATGTCACAAACTTACACATCAAAGGACCGCAGTGGGATGTTTAGTAGATGTCACTTTGGATTATTAGGGGTAAAAGCTGATGATAAAAACTGAGTGAGAAACTTTCTTCAGCATTTGAGTCGTACATGTGTTTGATATTGGTTTCCTATTGGTTAAAAACGTCCCAGTCACATTTTTAGGTAACTGCTTGAAAGTACAGCCCTGAGGAAGCATTGAAGCTTTCTCTTTCCAGGCCTCACAGTTCCTGAGTTGCCTATAGCTATGGGGTTATGTTCTAAGACAAATAAAAACACAGTGACTCCTCTGCATGTCTCCACACAATATTTTCCACTGATAATTATCACTGGGATTTTTAAAATGTATGTAAAAAATGGCAGATATGTTTGAGGGCTTTAAAGACTGAAGAGATAAAAAAATACAATTTAAAAATAAAAATCAACATTATTAAAGGAAATAACTAATGTATGCATGCTATTTGACAATACCATCTGGATGAGACTTATTTTGCAAATTGTCAACTGTATTTACATTCACATTCAATAAATTAGAAAAAACTTTCTGATGAGGCTGGTTTGTCAGATTAAAATTATCATTTAAAAATAGCAACCTTTAAGCAGGTATTAAGCATACTTTTTATTAAGCCTCCATTTCTGTATTAAAATGTTTTGTTTTATTGGTCTGATGTCAGTCAGTCAGTCATTTTCTACCGCTTATTCCATAGTGGGTCGCGGGGGAGCTGGCGCCTATCTCCAGCAGTCTATGGGCGAGAGGCAGGGTACACCCTGGACAAGTCGCCAGTCCATCACAGGGCAACACACAAACAACCATGCACACACTCATTCACACACCTAAGGGCAATTTAATATTCTAATTTTAAATGTCTTGTTTTCATTAGCTGTAAGCTGAAAATCATCATCATTAAACAGAAATATCAGTCTGTGTGTAATGAATCTGTATAATGGGCTTCACTTAGTGACACTTTTCCAGCCAGGCTGTTGTTAGGGTTTACAGTTTTTGCTACACTAAATGACCAAATAATATATTTACACAGCAAAGCACCATTTATCCCCTTACAGATTTCTTGTTTATTGCTTTTGTTGGTCATACATAAATGTTTCAGTGTCATGTATCAATGTTTCATCAATTTAAGTTTTAAATCAGACAAAGACAACCTGTTGCAGTTTTCAAAGGATGATTTAATTTATTAAGGGGGGAAAGCTATCCAAACCAACCTGGCCTACTGTGAAAATATTGGAGAAAACATGGAACAGTACCGACCCTTCTTTGGAGTTGATTTCCTCAAGATCCCTCAGTACACAGTTTTACCAACAGACAGACTATTAACAGTGTTAATGATCTGGGGCTTCTTCATTTCTTCAGGACCAGGTCAACTGGTGGCAATTGGTGAAACCTTAAATGCAGAAACTAATTAAAATGTTCAGCCATCAGCCTGTGACCTTAACTAAAACAAACAAAATGTAGGATTTTGAAATCCAGATTAAATCCTATGAAAATGTATGTAATTGACTTAGAGTTGACTTGTAACTGATGTGGAATCTGTCTGTATGATTGGACTGAATTGGCTTTTTTTGTAAAGTTCCTCAAGATGACGTGTTGTAATTTGGTGCGATTTAAATAATCTGAATTGAATTGAATTGCAATGCAGATAAATAAAAACAATTTTACAAAGTGGGTCAGGGTGACACAACCACTTATAATCTTTAGTGGGGGAAATACTTCTTCAAATAGGGCCAGGTTTATTTGGATACCTTTTTGCCTTTAATGAATAAAATCCTAATTTTAAAACTATATTTCTATTTACTGTAGGTTTCCTTTCCCTTGTATTAAAATTTGTTTATCTGAACCATTTAAATGTTACAAAAAAAAAAAAGAAACGAAGAAATCTTTTCGGGGCCAATTACATTTTCACAGCACTATATAGTTTTACTTTCTGTTGCAAAGCACAAGACGATTATTCTATCTGATCTAAGACATTTTTGTTCTCATACACATAGTGCTTGTTGCATAATCTGATTCAGATGCATAATAATGATAGTTTAGTGTTTCAGTGGCAGTTGGTGTACTAACCATAGTTGGTCTCCTCAGGTCTGCAGGGTCAGTCCCAGTCACCTCAAGAGCAGGACTGCAGTGGCTGGCTGCTCTTTAATTCAATGCAGAATTGATTTCACACATTTCATCCACTCTCCTGAGATGGATAGATGGAGGATGACAGCGGGTTTGGGTTGTGCTAAAGGAAATTACATTGATCTTTGTTCTTCTGTCACCCTACCCTCCAAAGGTCAGTGTCACTAGATGTGTTGTATGCTGGTAGTTGTTGAGACATCAGTTAGAAGACAAATTTGTCAAAGATTTCAAAGAGCAGAGCTTATAACCGCCTCCAATCAGCTGCCTTGCCAGAGGTATCCATAGCAACTGAACGAGTAAAAGGAAGGTCTGAGGTCTCCAGAGAATTGGGAAGAGACAGAGAGAAGGACATTGTTTGCCAGATAAGGACTTATTTCAAGCACTGAATGTGACAGAGAGGGTATCAAAGTAGACACTGTGAACAATCTGAATGTATAAATGCACAGTAAATGATCATCTTAACACTGCCCCAACTTTAAACATTCACAATCCACAGATTCTCTTATAATCTCCTAAAATGCATCTCAGTTTTATGTTTTTAGCTGAAAAGATGACATTATGCTTTCCTTTCTTTGTTTTGTGTTAAGAAGATGTGATGGTATCTTACATGGATATAGATTATGTAAATCATGTGATTCAAAACTGAAAACGTTCTGTGGCCATTCATACACCACCTCGGGGCAGCTGGGATTTATGAATGGGCGGACAAACAGTTTCTCATGGGTCCTCATCCCTTGCAGCTTGCCAGAGCAGTTTTACACATTCAGCAAGTGTTTTCAACATTTGCATTTAAATAGACTGGGGCATATAAATCCAATATTAACGGTCCTTCAAGTTTTTGGAAAAAAATCGAATATATCTTTGGGTTTTGAATTATTGCTGGGTGAAAGCATCCAATACATACATCCTGATAGGTTATTACATAACCTACTCATTCTGAATGGAACATATTATCAACATTTGACAAACAGCTTATAGATGGATTGCTGCCACTCTTTTGGCGACAAATGTTTTATCACAAATGACAGAGTATGCCATTTTTGATGAATATGCTTTGATCTAAACCATATTAATTGTAGCTTTGGCTGTAGGGTCATTGTCTTGTTGGTAGATAAACCTCTGCTTCAGTTTTTAGTCTTTTGTAGCCTTTGATAGGTTTTTCCAAGGATTGCCCTGTAGGGTTAGGGTTACATCTATATTCCCATCAACTCTGACAAGTGTCCCTATCCCTACTGAAGAGAAGCATCACCCCAGCATGATGGCACCACTTGATTGTTTCACCATGAAGATGGCGTGTTCACTGGCTTTCTTCTTGCTCATTTTGGATCCCTGTGGATCTCTGCAGCTCATCCAGAGTTACCACAAGCCTCTTGGCCACTTCTCTCCTTAATGCTGGCCTAGGGTTTTTACAAACAAATTTAGAAGATTTAAAAACCATGTATTTTTCACAATGTTGTTGCCATATAAAAACCTAACAAAAATGCATTGATGCTTGCGTTTGTTATGTGACGTATTGTGAACAGTTTAAGGGGTATAAATACTTCTGCAAGGTACTGGGGATCCCATTTATAATAATATTCAGACACGTAATACTCAAACACTCTGAATACCTCTGAATCATGAAAAATGTTAAGGTCCTATTTACTTCTACCATGTGCAGAAGAACTATCAATACTGCAGCATAAAAGGAATACCATGTGTGAAACTACACTGCAGATGAATTAGGTTTGTGTGCTCATGTAGTTTTTAACAGGGCAGCTTCCAGATACATGGCTGTTCATTGGTAGTTAATTCATCTGAATCAAAGAGAGACAGATCCTGTAAACACGAACAAGCTGTAAGCACGGGTCCATGGGTGAAGGCAGACAAGCTGTCGGGGAGATAGAGAGATTAAGGGTGGATTCTCCCCAGACCTCTTCATTCCACTTTCCTCTGGTAGAAGTCATTAAGATTCATACCCCTGTTTCTTCACTTCTTACTGCTCGCTTCATGCATCTCTATCAGAGTGGGAGAGGGAAAAAAAAATCAAACAAACAAAAAAACAAAAACCTGCACGCCCACGCCAGAATCTAAAATGGTGATGCAGCACTTGTTTTTAGTCAACAAGCGAGAGCATACTGAAAAAGGGAGATATGGCCAGAAGAAGTGCGAGAGATGGAAAGAGTTAGGGGGCGCATAGCTGGTTTGTATTCTCGAGGCTTAGCTTAGAGGCTGCTGGTGCACAGTGGACATCACTGAGGAATTTAAATGCGAGTGCAACAACTTGCTGTTATTTGAAAATCTGTACTTTATAAACTTGGGTGTTTTAGCAGCAACTGTTTCATCAGATCAAATATCAAATCAACAATGAATTCCCCCTTTTTTACACCAAGTAAGTAAGAGATATTTAAGACAAGACTCTTTAATACCTTTTAGATTTCTTACATGCTGGTTTTTGAGCTTCTTTCTCTTAAAAGTTACTATTCAATAAAGCATTTATTCTGTAACAATTGTACATTGACAATTAAAAACAAGGGGACAAGTGACATTTGAAATATTCAAATACATATTCCCAACTTTAAAAGTACACAACTACTTTGATTAAAACATGTGAATATAAAAATCAAGGAAAATACAAATAGACTTACTCAACACAATTCTTAACTGTGCCTTGTGCCTCATGTGATGTCACCAGAGGTTTATGGGTGTTGAATTTTCTTTCTGGGAGGCTAGATTTTATTTTGGTTAAACATTTTACAACAATATTTCAGAACAAAAACAAACAAAAAAACATGGCATGCTATTCTAGGTGACAAATGTTATCTAAAATGAGTTTGAGTGATTTTACTGAAAACCTTTGGCTAGTAGCTTTAAGGTACACCTTCAAAAATGAAGTCAGCTGTTCATTGTTTGAGGTTTGCTAAACACGTCAATGACGAGGGATTATACAAATGTATTTTATAGTGATTTAGGTAAGCAGCAGTACCTACCTTAGATTGTGAAAGAGGTGTGACCATTCTTAACAGTATCACAGTTCTGTGAGAAAATAAATCATTTTATAGTGACTTTAATACTGTCCACGCTTGGTACAGTAAAGACAAACAAACCCAAAACTCTCTTTTACAATTTTTTTTGTTCTATAAGACAGTGTGCCCAGTGTCATTCTCTTGAATATAACCCATATTTTGTAAACTTGTCAATGAAAGTTGTTAGGTAAAATTCAAACCTTAGAATGACACTTCTTGTCATCTAAAATATCTCATGTTTTGGATCTATATATTAAATTTTTGTTTCTAAAAATCATAGTGGTTTAATATACAATTATAAGAATTTAATGCACAGGGCAATGCAGAGCCCGCCCAATGGGGGCTGTGAGGCTGTGAGATATTGTCAGTCGAGGATGTCAAAGATGTGTACACAATTGGATGTTTGATAACAGGATTTCTGCTTTTTGGAGTTGGCGGTTACCTGGCATATCGAGAAATTCGAAAAACGTCGGCAGCTGTTCTGGCCATTGTAAGGCTGCCTGGCATGTATGATGGGATCTGCAGAGCGATCAACACTCAGACTGAGATGTTACTTGAGCTGAATCGCAGACTGGATGTGATCCTTACACAGGATCGCAGGCGGTTCCTGGACTCAGGGGTGAAATGGGATAAATCTTGGCGAAAGTTGTTCGCTCGGATCTGGCAGAAAGCACCTGGAATTTGGCTGTTTGGATTCACCATTGAGAAGCACCAGCGAGACTCTCAAGGTTGACGGAAAATTAAGAGTCAGCCTAACCCAAATAATTGTTTTTCTGAATATGGCTCCCTTGCACAGCCTTGATGGCTGGCTATCTTCAACTTCTCCTGGAAGTTACGTAAACATGACGCTCTGCTCCCTCTGCCCCCTCCCTTCCCTGAGGACATCTGTGGACCTGCTCAGAACTGTGAGGCCGGCTGATGAACCGTCCATCGTATCATCAAGGACAATGGCCTCTGTGACAGTGCTTCACGGACTTACTTTGCACACACTCACATGCACACACACACATGCTCAAGATAAACATATGCACCCCTTCACAAGGCCTTCGCCGGATCCCCTGCATGATGTTGTTTTGTATATATGTTGCTTCTTTGTGCTGAATTTTGTTTTGCAATCTCAAACTGTATCCTGCTAAGGATAAAGTGTGAAACATGATTTTTTTTCCCCTCTTCTTACCTAATGTGTTTTCTTTTCTCATCTACCTAAATGTGTGATTTCATTACTTTTCATAGATTTTCAGATGTCTCAGAAAGATTACCAGCGAAAGCCAAACATTATTAGTATTTGAAAATTTGGACTAAAGCTGTTTTTACACCAATGACCAGAGAATTTTAGATTTCTTAAAAGGATTGTATTACAACTATATCATACCAGTGACAGCCAAACATTATTAGTATTTAAAAAGTTTGGACTAAAACTGTTTTATACCAGTGACCTGGCTTATTTGAATGATGGGACCACAACTGCCTCATACCAGCGACCTCAAGGATTAATATTATCATCTTTCTTCCAGCACCAGATGAATTCCTTACCACAGAGGACTTAATGAGCTAATTACCTCTATTAGAAAGATTGGATTAGAACCAGCTCCTACTAGTAAACTTCTAAGGATTATTAGTGTCATTTGATTTGTTTTTCTGTGTTTGATTTTCTGTATCATTGTAATGTTTTCCTCGTGTACAGCGCTTTGAGTGCCTTGTTGCTGAAAAGCGCTATATAAATAAACTTGACTTGACTGGACTTGACTAAGCAGATTTTGATTTGGGGCCCCATTGCCATTCAAGCATTTCACCCATCGGCCAGTGCAACACCAACACCTCTTTTAAATTATCCAAGCTTTATTGTTAGAGTATTTCACAATTTAAACACTCTACAAGTAATCCAACAATTAGATTTTAGCAATTACAGAGTGTTTTTTGGTTTGACCCTTAAAGTTTTCACTTCAACTTATTTATTAAATAAAATCTGAGGTGAATAAATGATAAATGTTAGAGCTGTTTCTCTGACTTACTTTGGTCTGCTATCCAGAGTACAGCCTTTTATTAACAATTCAGTAGATGTCATGCTTCGGTTTGATGATGGACTCAAATGCAGAGACTAACTGAGGTGAAACTGAGTGCTTTAATGATAAAATAATGAGACCTGGCACAAAAGCAGGCAGAAAACAGAGATGCTGCACAGGAAATAGGACAAGCAGTCAAACAGAAGAATCCAGCAGAGATTAGAGAGAAGTCAGGAGCATAAATGCCAAGGTAGAGGGTAAAAGAAGACAAAGGTGACCTAATCAGATGAGCTAATCAGAGGACATGTAGAGCAGCTGTGGCAGAGTGAAAGCAGGGAAACTGACGGAAGGAGACTAATTAACCTGAAAGGAGCTGAAGTAACAAAGAAACTATCAAACCAAGGAGAAAAGTCTAACATAGATCTAACAGAAAAAAATCTAATTGAACAAAGAACAAGACATGAGAATAAACTAAGAAACTAAGTACAAAGAAATGAACTTATAAGGCAATACATTACTAACAATAACGATCACGTAAAATTAACCGAATAAGGGAAGACGTTAAGAATATAATAAATAGCAAGGTAAAAGTCAAAACACAAATGAAATAAAGCAAATCATCTGTGGACTGTGATAGTAGATCTGTTTGGGACGGGCCAGTTAAATTGGTTATGATAGCAAGCATACACAGAAATTTTTCAATTATTGATGGAATAATTTCTTAGTGAGACTTTACGTAAATGTGACTGCAGATATGATTAACAAATGATCCCCCGTATGAATACATTTAGTAAAATGTGTTTGTGTTAATCAGATATTTAAAATTCTAAATACATTTAAATCTCAATGAATTTAAATCTCTTTAAATTTCATAATTTGAATTAAAAAATAGATTAGTTCTGAATAACCCTGACTACAAACTAGAAGTTTTGTCATTTTTATAACATTTATCTTTGACTTGTAGTTAGGGTGGTAGTGCTTGATAAAAAAAAGAGAACATACTAGCAAAGCATACAGCCAAAAGTTGCAGAAAAGTGAAGAGATCATGTAGGGAAGACAACCTTAGGCCTCACTGGCATTACACTATGGTCACAATGAAGGAAAGGACTGATTAGTGAACTCTCTAGCTTGAATGTGAGCTCATATGAAGACAACTTTGTTGGTCCTTTCTCCTGTGTTGAGGAGGAAGAGGTCAGTCAGTTGCATAGACATCTAATGGACCGACACCCAACCATTTGAGCCAGCTGAAAGAGAACATTGAATGGCATCTAGTAGTTCTGTTTCTTTCTTACTGCGGTGATGTTTTTTCACTTGGTGTTGACAGTGTTGTGAACAAACACAAACCTGAGTTACATTTTTTTCTGAAATGTGCCTATAATGGAGAAGTTACTGTGAAAGATATTGATGTTTATTCTTACTTGTAGACCACTTTAAATATCACATGTGCTTAACTGGGAAACTGCATGCTTCCTCACCTCAGAATAAGCACGGTTATTTGGATGGTCTGGCTGTTGTTCTCCTGCTCGAGACTTCTGCCATGGCTGCTGCATGAAATATGGTGTATAAATGCTATGTCTCTCAGCCTCTTGTTTTTTCTTGTGAAGCCAACATAAGAACTTCATTCAATTTGATGAATCTCACAAATTACATAACACAGCTGGGTCATTAAGGAAACAATGGAGGCTCACTCCATCCTTTGATGTCTCACTGCAATAACTGGCTAAACATCTATTAGACATATTCCTGGTAAAAAAAAAAAAAAAAAAAAGTAGATTTTTAAATAAAAAAAACTGTTCCTGTCCTACATAAAAAAATAGTTCATCAGACACTGCAGATCCAGAGGACATCTTATAGTCCATATATGATACTTACTTCCTGTGTGGCTGAGGTGTGGCTACAGAGGGATGTTTGCTCTCAAAATACTTTTAAAATGAAATTGTCTGCTTTGAAGAACAATCAAAGGCAGATTTGCATACAAACTGCAAACCCGTTTAGTTTTAGGTTTGCATGTTAACAGGAACACAGTCAACAGTAGCCTTAAAACCAGTAACATTACATGATCATTTTGGATAAACAATTTCATTGTGTAGATTAAATAGAAGACTAAATGAATTCTTTAGGGGTTGTGGAAAAATTCTTTATGTATGTTAAAGAAATGTAGATGTTTTTGTTTTACAAAAATATATATTTTTTTGCATATTTCCATTGACAATTTGATTTCAACAGCATTCAGGCAAATAAGAAACGTTAGATTGTTGTAGAGCTGCATGTGGAGCAGTTGTTTGCACTGATGCATCACAGCAAGAGAACCCTGTTTTTGAACTCAACTGAAGGCTTTCTGTGAGGAGTTTGCATGTTCTAACTGTACATACGTGGGTTCTCTGTAACTTCCTCTTGCAGTCCACAAAATGGATGGATTGCTTACTACAAGCCAGCATGGTTAAGATAGAAGAATATATATATTCTCTATTTTTCTAAGAACTGGTTTTGCTGGCAGGTTTTTACTGGCAATGATGAGCATCTAAATTTCAGCTTTCCTTCTTTCACAGCGGGGACTGCCAGCCATCATCAAACCCTGCAAATTCTCGATAAACAGATGGATTCCTGCATAACTCGTGGCATGGGCCTGAACCGCCCGTAGTTCTCTGTAAAATCTCTAACATGATTATGCAGACTACTCATTCACTTGGAGTTTAACAGTCACTGACGATTAGGCGGCCATGTTCACTCATCCAGCTGGGCCAAAAGAGCCTCAAGGCTGTCAGACCTCAGCTCAACAATTTTCAATTCCTTAATAATTTATTGATGGCAGGCAGTCAAATTGCATATCAATTATGTAGTAGGGCTCAGTACAGTGTTGATACAAAATACCCTTTGAGTTAGTCTCATTCATGCTCATAGACCTACAGACGTATGTACTATGATTGGTCCCACATGGTCCAGGGCCAGCACTCTGCACGCGTACAGTCTGCATCAGTGAGCCATGCGACGCTGGCTGATGGTGAAAATACCTCTCATGTTTTCATTTATGACTGTCTTTGAAGATGTGCTCAGGATAAAAACCCAGAGGTGAGAGATTAAGCGTTGCTGCCTGGAAAAGAACATCAGATCCACAACAAAGACGCCGACATGAAGAACACAAGCAAAACCAGTCTACTGATAACAATATATATTTCAAGCCTGGACTCCAGGCTATTGTGTTTCTTATAATCTTCCCATAGGAGAGTATTTCTGTCAGAAACAGGCTGAGAAAAGAAAGTTTTGTTCATTTGGTACACATACACAGCCGGAGCTCCCTCCGTCTGTTGGACGCTTCTCCGTGTCCGAGCATGAGCCAATCATGCATGTAGAACAAATGAAGTGACCAACGGCGGCATTCCATCTAGGTCAGCATCTTTTATTCAGGAGCCACACGTACACAGTTACATGCTATCCCGCCCCGGGGGCCCTGTGGAGACCCACTCAGCCACACAGAGATGGCCCACCATTTTGTTCTGTTTTGAAAATGATCTTCAAGCATGAGATTTGTCAGGGGGGGCCTGGAAAGCTCTTCCCATTGTTAAGCATCTCAGCTTGGATATGTCATGGATGGTGCCTGTGGGTGCATGTACATAGAAATACATCTGTGCATGAATGTGCAAATTTGTTTTGAGAGCGCGTTTCATTGGAATAGTACATAAAAGTGATGGTCTGCTGTGGACCGTTGTATTTGAATCTGTTTGCAGATGCAGAAACAGGAAATAACTCTGTGTTAGTGAGTAGGGAGGGGTCATTTGTTTGCTTTTACACAGGGATTCTGCAGGAATGAATCGATCAATACTTAAAAGAGTCCTCATATTAAACGTAAAGAAGTTTGTTTGAGAGCTTTATGAAGACACTGCACCAAAAATGTAGAAATCTCTCTCACTCTCTGCTTTCCTCCACAGAATTAAAGCAGCAACAAAGCAACTACAGACAGAGAGAGAGAGAATCGAGGAGTGAGGGAGTGAGAGATGGAGGAAGACACACAGAGAGAGGGAGACGGGGGAATGTGGTTTCTATAGTAACCATCTGGTGGGTCTGAACTGCTTCTCCTGTAGCTTTCATTTCATCATTTTGAGCCCCCTGTCTCTTGTCTTATCTCCCAACCCCGATGCTCTCACTTTTGTTTATCCCTCTCTTCCTTCCCTCCATCTCTTCTTATCTCCTCATCTCCATCTCGTGCTGCTCTCTCTCTCCACTTTTCTTGCTCTGCCTTTCCAAGCTGCCAGGCCCGCCTCTTTCTGAACACAGTGGTCCTTCCATCTCTGTCTTTTTGGCTGTCAATGCATTTTTTTTTTTTTACTTTTTAAAACACCATGCCCTAACAGACCCATCTGTTAAAAAAAACGGACCCAACTGGGGTTCAGGCGTTTTTAGAGATGAGGATGAGAAGAAACTCGGCTTGAAAGATTGACGTCATGCGATACAGGTCCAGCCAAGTAGTTTTTACCTATCATAGCCTTTACAGGGTAGTTGTGTTTTTTATCAAATGTTTCAGCAAACAGAACATTCTGCCGTAGTATTTTTCCAACGGTGGACTGCGTTTCCTTTTTCGTCCTTATCAGCAGTCGCCCTTGTGAATTCCCAGCACAGTCTCAATCAGCCTGAGAATACCTGATCCCAATGCTAAATGAGCCGCACACACCACACACGCTCCCACTGATATTTACATGTGTGCACTCACAAAAAGGAAACACAAAACCAGTGTGTTGGGGTGTGCCAAACAACAGAGGTGTACACATGCAGTGGAGTGAAATGTAAATTTTACCACAGCCATTTGCATGCAGTACACATGATATAGCTCCCATTGATTCATACTAAAATAAGTATAGGTGATTTTTCCCAGTAAACACTCCTGAGGTCAATGTCCACATTTCCATGCAGCAGATAAAGGTCACATTTAGGTGTGCAGCAGGAAGGAGCTGGTTTTAGGTTTTCTTTGGGATCAACCTTTGCAGGGTGTGCTTGTCCCCTTCATGTCAGTGACCTGTGAATGCCCTCTCTCCCTCCAGTCTTTCCTGCTCGAGCATCCCTGCCTCTTCCTATCCCTTGCAATGCTCCTCTTCCCCCTGTTTCTGCAGCTCCCTTTCACCTGTAAGAGCTTATATAACCCAGCAGCGATTTAGTGTTGACTTTCATCTGCCGCTTCGCAGCACTGGTGATTACTTTCTCATGAGTGCTCACTTCAAATACCGTTTATTGTAATATCTTCCAAACACTAGCTGAGTACTTGAAACCTCCACTACATTAATTACAACAATGGAGAATGAATTTATTGTCAAGTGTAATTTAATTCTGAACTTAAATTAGAGGTAAGAGACATCTACAGCATTATGATATCATTATATTTCCTTGGCCTTTAATTCTACTCAACTTGCCTGAAAGAAAGAATGGTCTAGTTAGAAAATGTATTGTTGACATGAGTTGAGAACCAGATACACAGCAAGATTTGTTATAAACTCTGTACTCTGATGTAATTGTCTATAAACTTTAAAGTATTTTAGATTTAGCTTTTCCATGTGGCATCCCTTTTGCCAGATTAGGATGGTTAAACGTAGCTGAACTGAAGCAAATTTCAAAAGTCTAATTTTCATTGTGAAGGCAACCATGATGCTGCCACGCTCTAGGTACTAGCCAAATACTATTTCCCCTGCTGCTTTTATGGCCACAGGTATCACCTCTGTACTACTATGTTTCTTCAGAGCTCCCATGCATTTTCCAACAAATATGGGAGGTTTATGCACCCCCACCATCAGTTTCAGCCTTGTGTGGCAGAGAAACAGAATCAAAATTTTTATCAGTGTATCAGCAGGATTAGAAGATAGAGATGAGAGGATTCTCTGCAGAGTGTGTGCCATACTTTGCAATGATTTTAATCTGATGCAGCACTCTGTGTGCATATGTCATCAAGTGCAATAAAAAAAAACATAGAAAACCCCAATCCTTTGCTTTTTGCTGATCACACATTGGCTGAAGTTAAGGTATTATGGGTTTCATTGTGACCATTTTAAAATTCTATAGTAAACCTTATGAGTTACTGAAGCCCACCACTGAAGTTCTGAAAGTTCAAAAAGTTAAAGAGGAGAGGAGATAAGAATAGAGGAAAGAAAGAAGGATAAAGGGAATACAAGATAAAACCCTAGAAGACTGCTTCTACACCTGCAGAAAGAGAGAAAAAAAACAACTAATCGACAAACAAGAAACACATATAACGACAACAGCGCCACTGAAAAGTGCACGGTACTAATTAATACAAGATGTATTAAATGGCAACCGCAGCAGTATATTTGTGTATCTGTAGACACCTGAATCCAAACACCTGTGGGCGTATGTGTGAGCACACTTCTGTATATGAGGTTTCTCCATAACAGCATTCAATAGCAGGCGTGAGGAGCCACAGACCGACAACCCAGGACCAAAGTCAGACGAAGATGGAGAAGATCGGAGCCACAGAAACCCAAAGGCTCCCCAGAACATTAGATTATTTATAGCTATACATAATGTTGCTGCAACTGCACAAACAAACGAATCAGGTATTAGGAACCTTAAAATGTTGGTGTTCTACCCATAAAATATTTTTTTATGATAATGTTAGTAATGTATCTTAAGTTTTGTTGGCCTTTCTCATCGATAGTCACAAAAAGTTTCCTAAAATGTCTAAAATTGTAATGATCATTAGAAACTGATTTTATTTTGGACTCTGTGCTATTATAATTTTTTTCTCAGGAACACATCAGGCAAGGGGCAAGCAGAGGCATAAACCAAATGCAGGAAACAAGGTCGACGACCAAAATCCAAATAGTCCGACAGGGAGCAGGCAGAGGCATAAATCCAAAAGGCAAGGCAAGGTCAAGAACAATGATCAGACAGGAAGGAACGCTGGATATCTACTCACACAATGGCTTTCAAAAATCTGGCACCGTCTGCTTGTCAGAGTCAGTATATATCAGGGAAGACACAGGTGCTTGGCATTCCACAGATTGCACTACACTGCAGCAGTCACCAGGTGCATCTAATCTGCTGATTGCAGCCAGGGAGACAGGGTAGAGCAGACGTGCCAGAATCATAACAACTCCATCATGAGCAGTGTTGTTTTTGGTGTTGTTGTTTTGGTCTTAGTCTTTTGGACGAAAATGCTTATTAGTTTTAGTAATGTTTATATGTGATAGTTTTAGTCCAGTTTTAGTCAAGGAAAAGGTTTTAGTCTAGTTTTAGAAAAACAAATTGTGTATTCTTCATCTCTGCATACAAAGATCACCTCCTGTAAAAGGTCTACAGCTAAATACAAAACAATCAAATCTAGATACCATATCTTAAAGAACACACACACACACACACACACACTTGTACTCGTTATCTTCCACTTTATCCGGGACCGGGTCGCAGGGGCAGCAGACTCAGCAGAGACACCAAGACGTCCCTCTCCCCAGACACCTCCTCCAGCTCCTCCGGGGGGAGCCTAAGGCATTCCCAGGCCAGCCGAGAGACATAGTCCCTCCACCGTGTCCTGGGCCGTCACCTGGGCCTCCTCCCGGTGGGACGTGCCTGGAACACCTTCCGAGGAAGGCGTCCAGGAGGTATCCAGTATAGATGCCCGAGCCACCTCAACTGGCTCCTCTCGATGTGGAGGAGCAGGCGCTCTACTCCAAGCCCCTCCCAGATGGCCGAGCTCCTCACACTATTTCTAAGGGAGTGCCCGACCACCCTATGAAGGAAGCTCATTTCAGCCGCTTGTATCCGGGATCTTGTTCTTTCGGTCATGACCCAAAGTTCATGGCCATAGGTAAAGGTAGGAACGTAGAACGACTGGTAAATCGAGAGCTTCGCTTTTCGGCTCAGCTCTCTCTTCACCACAACGGACTGCCACAGTGCCCCCATTACTGCGGCAGCCCCACCAATCCGTCTGTCGATCTCCATTCTTCCCTCACTCGTGAACAAGACCCCGTGATACTTGAACTCGCCACTTAAGGCAGGAACTCCCCTCCAACCTAAAGAGGAGAAGCCACCCTTTTCCAGTGGAAAACCATGGCTTCGGACTTGGAGGAGCTGATCTTCATCCCAGCCGCTTCCCACTCGGCTGCGAACCACCCCAGAGCATGCTGTAGGTCTAGGCTAGAGGGGGCCAGCAGGACCACGTCATCTGCAAAAAGACGAGATGAAATCCACTGATCCCCAAACCAGACCCCCTCCGGCCCTTGGCTGTGCCTAGAAATTCTGTCCATAAAAGTTATGACAGGACCGGTGATAAAGGGCAGCCCTGCCAGAGTCCAACATGCACCAGGAACAGGTCCGACTTAATGCCGGCAATGCGGACCAAACTAATGCTCCGCTTGAAGAGAGACCGGATGGCCCCTAATAAAGGGCCCTCAATTCCATACTCCTGGAGCACCCCCCACAGGGCACCACAAGAGATACAGTCGAATGCCTTCTCCAGGTCCACAAAACACATGTGGACCGGACCGGTTGGGCAAACTCCCATGGACCCTCGGGTACCCTGTAGAGGGTATAGAGCTGGTCCAGTGTTCCACATACACACACGTATATATATATATATACATACATACATATTTTGCTATTTTGCACGTCATGTTTTTAACATCCATTTTACAACATTCTACCATGTTAAGAAAATAAGAAAACAGAATGGTCTTAACCGTTAAGCAAAACAAAAATATAATTTGATAGCTTATTAACCACGACTGGCACCCACCCTGTACTTAAGCCCTCCGATCTTTCTTTAATGAGCAATGGCCAAAATTAAAATATATATGTACTGTACTGTTCTTTGCTTTTGTGTGTGTGTGTGTGTGTGTGTGTGTGTGTGTCCACCATCTTTATTGTAAGCCCACCACAAATGAACAGGTCATGGTTGGGGCTGAAGATGTCACTCACGTACTCTTGTGGCTTTTAGCCTAAAGCTAGCAGACCCTTCGTATGACAACAAAGCACACATAAATTGACCTGTTTAACATACCGCCACGTGCCCTTACATAAACACACAAAGAGATGGCCGCACCGTCACTGAATATAAACGTGCTGCTAACGTTACAGAAGCATTTCCCTCCATGTTTCAGACAGTCACTCAAACATGGGTCAATATAACAACTCATCACACTTGCTGCCTGGTCAAAATTCCCTGCATATTCTTCACACAACAGTAACCCACGTAAGCTAATGAATTGATCTTAGTGCAACCAAGCTAACTTTAGCATGAAGTTAGCAGCCTATTTGCGACAAAGGTTCTTTGGAAAACTTTAAGCTTATTATGAAATATATCACAAGCTGATTGTATGTATATGGTTTGTTAACAGGACTTATTACTGACAAATTGCATGCACGATAGGCAGAAATGTCATACATTTTGAATGTCTGACAGACCACCCACTAACATTTTGGTCTAGTCTCGTCTCGTCAAGAAAACTCACACACGTCTCGTCATGTTTTAGTCATCCAAGAGCCATGTTGATCTCTTCATCATCTCATTATTCCCATGTAAAAAAGGGGCGTTGATGAAATCATTTGGTCATCATCGTTAACAAAAACAACACTAACCTATTTGACCTGTCCAAAAGTTCTGGAACTGTTTCTTAACTTGGACTGAACCCAGCTGGCAATCCTTGGACCCTCTGGAGCTCCTGCCTGCAGCATGAACCCTGTCCAACCCTAACTTGTTTCCGTGGCTGCAGCTCCACAACCCTCACTTAAATTGGGCTGAGCTGCGAGTTGACGCCTGGTCCAAAAAATGTTTTTCATCCTACTTACAGTCTGCCGTTTAACCTAGACCACCTGTAGAGGAGGGTGAGGTGGAGGAACATCCGGATTTGGCCAAGGTTCCCTCTGATTACCGTGACCTCAAGCTGGTGTTTAGTAAGTCCCAGGCCCTGTCACTACCGTCCCACCACCCTACGACTGCGCCGTTGAGCTCCTTCCTGGTGCCCCATTATCCGCTAGCTGGCTTTATAAGATCTCCTGGCCGGAGAGGCAGGTAATGGAGAGGTACATTGCCGAGTCCCTGGCGGCAGGCATTATCCGATCCTCCTCCTCTCCCCTTGGAGGGTTTTTTTTTCGTAGGTAAGAAGGACGGAACATTACGTCCCTGTATTGATTATAGAGGCCTAAATTCTATTACGGTAAAAAATAAGTATCCGTTGCCACTTTCAGCTTCGGCTTTTGAGCCAGTCCATGGAGCCACTATTTTCAACAAGATAGATCTCCGTAACGCCTACCATCTCGTGTGAATCCGCCAGGGAGATCAGCGGAAGACAGCCTTTAAGACATCGCTAGGACATTTTGAATACCTGGTTTTGCCTTTTGGACTGTGCAATGCTCCAGCGGTGTTCCAAGCTCTAGTAAATGACGTGCTGAGAGACTATTTGAACATCTTCGTATTTGTGTATCTCAATGACATCTTAATTCAATTCAATTCAATTCAGTTTATTTATATAGCGCCAATTCACAACACATGTTGTCTCAAGGCACTTCACAAAGGTCAGGTACATACATTCCAATTAATCCTAACCATTGAACAGTGCAGTCAGATTCAGTTATTTATTCAAATTGAATAAAAAGTTTTTCTATCTAAGGAAACCCAGCAGATTGCATCGAGTCAGTGACTTGCAGCATTCATTCCTCCTGGATGAGCATGTAGAGACAGTGGACAGTCACTGGCGTTGACTTTGCAGCAATCCCTCATACTGAGCATGCATGTAGCGACAGCGGAGAGGAAAAATCCCTTTTAACAGGAGGAAACCTCCAGCAGAACCAGGCTCAGTGTGAGCGGCCATCATTCCTCCTGGATGAGCATGTAGAGACAGTGGACAGTCACTGGCGTTGACTTTGCAGCAATCCCTCATACTGAGCATGCATGTAGTGACAGCGGAGAGGAAAAACTCCCTTTTAACAGGAAGAAACCTCCAGCAGAACCAGGCTCAGTGTGAGCGGCCATCTGCCATGACTGACTGGGGGTTTGAGAGAACAGAGCAGAGACACAAAAAGAACACAGAAGCACTGATCCAGCAGTACTTTCTATGGGAAGGAAAAGTAAATGTTAATGGATGTAGCTCCTTTAGTCGTTTCATCTAGAAAGAAAGAACAGATTAACTCTGAGCCAGTTTTCAAGATTAGAGTCTGAAAGAAAGCACACAGAGTTAGTCACAGTAAAAGCTCAGTCAGTAGCTATGTCAAGGAGAGAGAAAGGGTTAAACACTGAAAGACAGGGCCAGGCCATGTGGATCATCGGTAGAGGGTGAGCATTAAGTTGTTGCCAGCAGAAACTTGGACAATGCCACCCTCCAGAAAGGTGTCACAGGTAGACCCAGAGTCAGGGCAGGTGTAGCTTCTAGGAAGAGAAAAGAGAGAGAACATAAAGTTAAAAGCTGAAATAACAGCAAATAATGCAAAATTGGAGAGTAGTGTGAGAATGTAGTGAAGAGGGTGAAAGTGGTCATTATGTCCTCCAGCAGCTTAAGCCTATAGCAGCATAACTACAGAGATAGCTCAGGATAACCTACGCCACTCTAACTATAAGCTTTATCAAAAAGGAAAGTTTTAAGCCTAGCCTTAAAAGTAGACAGGGTGTCTGCCTCACGGACTAAAACTGGGAGCTGGTTCAACTGGAGAGGAGCTGATAACTAAAGGATCTGCTTCCCGTTCTACTTCTAGAGACTCTAGGAACCACCAGTAAACCTGCAGTCTGAGAACGAAGTGCTCTGTTAGGAACATATGGAACAATCAGATCTCTGATGTATGATGGAGCTAGATCATTAAGGGCTTTATATGTGAGGAGGAAAATTTTAAATTCTATTTTGGATTTAACAGGGAGCCAATGAAGGGAAGCTAAAGTAGGAGAAATGTGATCTCTCTTTTTAATTTTCATCAGAACTCTTGCTGCAGCATTTTGAATCAGCTGAAGGCTTTTAACTACATTTTGTGGACGTCCCGATAGTAAAGAATGACAATAGTCCAGCCTTGAAGTAACAAATGCATGGACCAGTTTTTCAGCGTCACTCCTGGATAGAATATTTCTAATTTTGGCAATGTTCCGGAGGTGAAAGAAGGAAATCCTAGAAACCTGTTTAATATGGGATTTAAATGACATGTCATGGTCAAAAATAACACAAAGGTTTTTTACTTTATTACTGGAGGTCAATTTAATGCCATCCAGGTTAAGTGATTGACTAAGCAGTTTCTTTTTTGACGACTCCGGTCCATGGATGACAACTTCTGTCTTGTCTGAATTTAGAAGCAAAAAATGTAAAGTCATCCAAGTTTTTATGTCTTCAAGACATGCTTGTAGTCTATCTAACTGGTTGGGCTCATCAGGATTTATGGATAAGTAAAGCTGAGTATCATCAGCGTAACAGTGAAAATTTATCCTATGCTGCCTGATCATTTTACCTATTGGAAACATACAGGGGTTGGACAATGAAACTGAAACACCTGTCATTTTAGTGTGGGAGGTTTCATGGCTAAATTGGACCAGCCTGGTAGCCAGTCTTCATTGATTGCACATTACACCAGTAAGAGCAGAGTGTGAAGGTTCAATTAACAGGGTAAGAGCACAGCTTTGGTCAAAATATTGAAATGCACACAACATTATGGGTGACATATCAGAGTTCAAAAGAGGACAAATTGTTGGTGCACATCTTGCTGGCGCATCTGTGACCAAGACAGCAAGTCTTTGTAATGTATGAAGAGCCACGGTATCCAGGGTAATGTCAGCATACCACCAAGAAGGACGAACCGCATCCAACAGGATTAATTGTGGACGCAATAGGAAGCTGTCTGAAAGGGATGTTCGGGTGCTAACCCGGATTGTATCCAAAAAACATAAAACCACGACTGCCCAAATCACGGCAGAATTAAATGTGCACCTCAACTCTCCTGTTTCCACCAGAACTGTCCGTCGGGAGCTCCACAGGGTCAATATACACGGCCGGGCTGCTATAGCCAAACCTTTGGTCATTCATGCCAATGCCAAACGCCGGTTTCAATGGTGCAAGGAGCGCAAATCTTGGGCTGTGGACAATGTGAAACATGTATTGTTCTCTGATGAGTCCATGTTTTCCCCACTTTACTGTTTTCCCCACATCCGGGAGAGTTACGGTGTGGAGAAGCCCCAAAGAAGCGTACCACCCATACTGTTGCATGCCCAGAGTGATGGTTTGGGCTGCCATATCATGGCATTCCCTTGGCCCAATACTTGTGCTAGATGGGCGCGTCACTGCCAAGGACTACCGAACCATTCTTGAGGACCATGTGCATCCAATGGTTCAAACATTGTATCCTGAAGGCAGTGCTGTGTATCAGGATGACAATGCACCAATACACACAGCAAGACTGGTGAAAGATTGGTTTGATGAACATGAAAGTGAAGTTGAACATCTCCCATGGCCTGCACAGTCACCAGATCTAAATATTATTGAGCCACTTTGGGGTGTTTTGGAGGAGCGAGTCACGAAATGTTTTCCTCCACCAGTATCACGCAGTGACCTAGTCACTATCCTGCAAGAAGAATGGCTTAAAATCCCTCTGACCACTGTGCAGGACTTGTATATGTCATTCCCAAGACGAATTGATGCTGTATTGGCCGCAAAAGGCGGCCCTACACAATACTAATAAATTATTATGGTCTTAAACCAGGTGTTTCGGTTTCATTGTCCAACCCCTGTATATATATAGTAAAGAGGATTGGCCCAAGTACTGAACCTTGTGGTACTCCACAATTAACCCTGGAGTTTGAAGATAATTTATCATTTACATGAACAAACTGGAATCTGTCAGACAAATAAGATTTAAACCAGCCTAGCGCTGTTCCCCTGATCCCTGCAGCATATTCCAGCCTTTCTAAGAGAATATTGTGATCGACTGTATGAAATGCAGCACTGAGATCTTCCCTGCCCCTTCTCTGATGGATTGGATTTCTGGATTTCGACTCTGTTTTCTGCCTCTGGTTTCATGCCTCTGCCTGCCCCTTGTCTGACGCCTCTAGCCCTGGAACTCGACTCTGTTTCTGTCCCTGGATTTACGCCCCAGCCAAGCCACTGGTTTATTCAGCCTGAGCCCGCCTGGCTCTCAAGTCCGCCTGGAATTATTGTCAAGAGGACAATCGCAGCTCTCTTTGTTCCGGTCACAGCTTCAGCTGATTCCCCTGAGGATTTGGATCAGCCGGCAATCCGACTTCAGTCTGTTGGATTCTTCCTCATTAACTGTCTGGATCACATCCTCTTCTGGATTCTGCGCCTCATTCCCAGACTGAGAAGGTTAGTGGCTTTATCTAACTCTTTGCAAATCCTTAGTTTTATTCAGCCACTAACTCGTATCTCTGTCCTCGGGGATTCGTAGAAAGTGACTGCTGCCCTCCTGCTTTCTGATCCTGAGTTACTGAATAAACTTTTTAACTTTTCACTTTGTGTTTGGCTGAATTTGGGTTCTCTGTCTCAGGCCGTGATAGAATGGAAGATTGGATATAGGTCTGTCATTTTTTAAGTCATCTCGATCAAGCGAAGGTTTCTTAAGTAAAGGTTTAATTACAGATACCTTAAAAGCGTGTGGTACATATCAATTTACTAAGGATAGATTAATCATATCTAAAATGGGGCTGGTAATCAGAGGGAACACTTCCTTAAATAATTTGGTCGGGATTGGGTCTAACATAGAAGTTGATGGTTTAGATGAAACTAATATTTCTGATTACTCAGGCTTGGCGAAGTGTCTTTTTATACAACAGTAGGCTATTTTCCCAGATTAAGTAGGAATCCTCTAGGTGTGTAGAGCACCATTTTCTCTCCAATTTTCTAACATTGTGCTTTAAAGTACACAGCTCTGAATTAAACCAGGGAGGGAGCCAGCCTCCTATGAATAATATTACCTTCTTTTTCAAGGAGGCTGCATTGTCTAATGCACCACGCAATGATGAAGTAACACTATGAACAAGAGAATCAATTTGTGAAGGGGAAGAAACACAATTATTGCCCTCCACTGTGTTTTTCTGTGATAATGAAGAAATTAAAAGTGGAACAGATTCTTTAAAGGTTGTTACAGCATTTTCTGATAATGATCTACTATAGTGAAATTTTCTTTCAGGTGTGGAGTACTCGGTTAAATTAAACTCAAAGGTTATTAAAAAAATGGTCAGACAGGACAGGGTTATGAGAAAATATTGTTATGTCTTTACACTCAATACCATATGTCAGCACAAGGTCCAGTTCTATTCCAGAAGTCTCCTGGAGCACAGCCGCCACGTTCGTCTAGTTCTTCGGCGCCTGCTCGAGAATAGACTGTTTGTGAAAGCCAAAAAATGTGACTTTCATCAGTCATCCATCAGCTTCCTTGGTTTTGTCCTGGAGGGGTGGACAGGTTCGTGCGGACCCGGAGAAAATCAAGACCCTGGAGGACTGGCTGGTCCCTGATTCTCGCAGGAAACTGTAGCAGTTGCTCAGATTCGCCAATTTCTACCAGAGATTCATCTGTAACTACAGCCAGACAGCGGCACCACTGACTGCACTGACTTCCACCAAGGTGACTTATACTTGGAGCCCAGAGGCCGACGCTGCATTTACCCAACTAAAGAAAAAGTTTGTTCAAGCTCCAGTCCTGATTCATCCGGACGCCACGAAGCAGTTCACGCTGGAGGTGGACGCCTCTGACACCGGCGTGGGAGCGGTTCTATCCCAGCTCTCGGACAAAGATGGAAGGTTTCACCCGTGTGCCTTATTTTCCCGCCGCCTGCCTCCGCCGAGCGCAACTATGATGTGGGGGACAGGGAGCTCTTAGCCATCAAGTTAGCCCTGGAGGAGTGGCGGTACTGGCTGGAGGGCGCTGAACATCCCGTGCTGGTTTGGACAGATCACAAAAACTTATCTTATATCCAATCAGCTAAACGCCTAAATCTACAGTAGTCATGTTGGTCACTTTTCTTTTCCCGTTTTAACTTGTCTGTTTCTTTCAGACCTGGTTCCAAGAACCTTAAACCTGACGCTCTGTCCCACCAGTTTGATCCCGAGGACTCGGAGAAACAAACAGTCCCCATCTTGCCGCCCAGCTGTACGATTGGGTCCCTAACCTGGGAGATAGAGGACCTGGTGCAGCAAGCCCTTCCTGATGACCTTGGGCCGGGAACAGGGCCCCCCAGACGGACCTACATACCTGCCACAGTGTGGCCCTGACTGATCAACTGGTTTCACTCAGCCAAGTTCTCCGTTCATCCAGGAGTCAGCCGAACCATTACCGCGGTTTCCAGATGCTTTTGGTGGCCCTCTCTACATAGAGACATCAGAGAGTATGTTAACGCCTGCACCACGTGTGCCAGAAGCAAGATGTCAAATAAACCATCTGCAGGCTTGCTCCAGCCGTTCTGTGTCCCCAAGCGACACTGGTCCCACGTCGCCCTAGACTTCGCCACGGGTCTGCCGAACTCCCACGAGATGACTACAATCCTGACGATCGTTGACCGGTTCTCCAAAGCCTGCCACCTGGTTCCCCTCCGGAAGTTACCATCTGCACTCCAGACCGCCAAGCTGATGGTCAAGCATGTTTTTCGCCTCCACGGCATCCCTCTGAACCTGCTCTCAGACCGAGGGCACCAGTTCACCTCCCAGCTCTGGAAACATTTCTGCGCTGCCTTGGAGGCTAAAGTGTCACTGACCTCATGCCACCACCCCCAGTCCAATGGCCAGGTCGAGCGCCTCAACCAGGAACTAGAGTCGGCTCTGCGGTGTGTTGCCTCAGCAAATCCCACAGAATGGAGCACCCACCTGTTGTGGGTTGAATACTGTCTCGACTGCAACCGGTCACACTCCTTGTGAGGTCTCTTTGGGGTACCAACCGCCACTCTTTCCTTCGGAAGAGGCTGACATCGCTGTTCCATCAGTCCAACATCACGTCAGCAGGTGCAGGCAGATTTGGGATTCTACCGTCAGGGTGCTCCACCGCACCGCAGCACAGAACAAGCGTTATGCGGACAGACAACGCATTCCTGCCCCACAGTACCGCCCCGGTCACAAGGTCTGGCTTGCCTCACGAGACGTCCCGCTGAAATCCCTGTCCAGGAAACTGTCTCCCAGGTACATCGGTCAGTAAGTCATTGACTTGTGATCCTTGTTGGACCCACCTCTGTTTGCCTACGTTTACCTTCCAGTTTCTGCATACAGCCTGTGTTTCACATCTCAGTTGAAGCCTGTCCCGACCAGCTCACTCTGCCCTCAAGTCGAGCCCCTTCCACCCGCCCGGGAGTTCCAAGGCCACCCGGTCTATTCCGTCCGGCGGATCGTGGCTTCCCATCGACGGGATTGTGGATGGCAGTACCTGGTCGATTGGGTGGGCTACGGTCTGGAGGATCGCTCCTGGGTACCCCGGTCCTTCATCGTCGACCCCTCTCTGGTCCGTGACTTCCTGGCCTCCCGGGCTGCTCTTTCTGGGCTGCCGGGTGGCGGCCGTTGAGGGGGAGGTGGTGTCGTGTCAGAGTCTGTTTCTCCTGTCTGCCTGCTGCTAACCCATTCTAACCACTAGGTGCCGCCAGCTGGGAGACACCGGGGGGATGCACCCAGTGCGGCTCGTTATTCCATCAGCCGGGGAGCTTTAAGAGGATAGATTTCCAGCACTTCTTTGCCTGAGCGTTTTGCCCTCTGTGGTATTACAATCTGGCCTGTTTTTGTCTAGAGAATTCTAAGATTGATTTCCGAGGAATCCTTGTGCTTAATCGTTTCCTTCTCTTGCCTTCTCCAGGTGTTGATTACGGACCTGAGCTTAGTTGAACCTGAACCTTCGACTCGCTGTTTTGGAACTGTTTCCTAACTTGGACTGAACCCAGCTGGCAATCATGGACCCTCAGGAGCTCCTGCCTGCAGCACAAACCCTATCCACCCCCCCTGGCGCCTGGTTCAGCTTGGATCAAACTTCTTTGAGCTTTCAGTGGGCAGACACACCCTACATCTCCAGACTCTGAATCCTCTCCCTGGCGGGTTACACAGCTCAACTATGTGTGGGGTCCCAGTTCCAGAGCTGTTCTTGGCCAGTTTCCTCGCTTTGCAATAAAACCAACTAAAACTCTTCTCTGTCGTCGAGTGTCTCTGCATGTGGGTCAAATCGGCCCTTAAAAATATGACAGTTTTGTATCTTTTAAGATAGATCAGATACAGGTCCTTCTCAAAATATTAGCATATTGTGATAAAGTTCATTATTTTCCATAATGTAATGATGAAAATTTAACATTCATATATTTTAGATTCATTGCACACTAACTGAAATATTTCAGGTCTTTTATTATCTTAATACGGATGATTTTGGCATACAGCTCATGAAAACCCAAAATTCCTATCTCACAAAATTAGCATATCATTAAAAGGGTCTCTAAACGAGCTATGAACCTAATCATCTGAATCAACGAGTTAACTCTAAACACCTGCAAAAGATTCCTGAGGCCTTTAAAACTCCCAGCCTGGTTCATCACTCAAAACCCCAATCATGGGTAAGACTGCCGACCTGACTGCTGTCCAGAAGGCCACTATTGACAACCTCAAGCAAGAGGGTAAGACACAGGAATTTCTTTCTGTGACTTAATACATTCAATTATTATTTTAAAACTGAATTATGTATTTAGTCAGTGATCTTAAGAGTGACAAAAATAATTTTTTCTTAGGTCTGATGCATGGGACTTTCACTGATCAGAAATAGCTGGGGTTTTTAAATGTCTGACTGATTTCTTGGTGCATCTCAAGTTATTTGCTTTCTTTGGAAATTACTAAAATTAGCTTTTCTGGCTTGCCGCTGAGATTGCAGTAACCTCAATAAGTCATGTCTGTTATTAATAAGTTGTTGTTTTTATACACACACTTTGGTTTATATGTTGACCACGTCCATTGGTTTACTCTGCTTCTTCATCAAATCATTTTTACTGCAAAGCTCCATCACACAGACAGTCGTGATCCATTATTACCCAAATGTGACATCCTCTGATCCTGTGTGAGGGGGACAGCTTGTTGCCAGAGAAGCCAGCCCTGTCACGGTTGACTGCCGACTTGAAAGAAGTGACTATTTTGGAGGGATAACGCGGTCATACTGCTTAGTGAATAGAGGGTCTTGAGAGAAAACGGCAGAGATAAGAGAATGGAGAAAATTCCATTAAAGATAGTGATGATATCAAGCCGAGGCTCAGGGAAGACTATTCTGAGCAGAAACTCACCGCAGCACCCATAGAGTGCAAGGTGCCCCTGTTACCATGGTACCTGGTTCAGGAACCCCCTTTCATGTCTGTCAAGATAAGAAGGAGAGGAGATGGTGGTGGTTATGGAGAATAGCAATATGTTCTTCTCGCCTGCAGATGGAGAGGAAATGGACATGCGAGTTCTTGGATGCATGTTTTCATGTATGTTCCTCGGAGAATCAGGCTGAAGATGCCGTGCGCTAACGGAGGCTCGTCACACTACATGAATCATTCAGTCACCATGGCAGAGGTGGAAATGTCACGTCTCATCAGCGTTCCTCACGCCAGGTTGCCCCCAATATCCCAGGCAGAGGCGGAGTTTAAAGGGAGGACTTGATTAAAGAGAGAAAGCGGAGGTTTTTAATGCAAACAGACATTTATTGCATTGGGAAGCAGTGTTGTACATTATCCCCACAAAAAAAAGATATTTTCGCTGAACTGTAGCACTTAATTAGATCATAGTCTGTTGTGCAACTGTTTGAGCTCTCCTTTGTTTCGGCAGGACAAAGTGTGCATCTCAGATTCTCGATGGGATTATCCGCTCTTCATTCTGTGCCTCTTCCACATCCGATCTTTCTCCAAAAAGTTGGATGCTACTTTCTCACAGTGGAAAAAAATGCTGATTTCACCTTTCCTTGGCAGCCAGATAGGCAATACAATAACAACAGGAGAAAATGTACAAGCAACATGTCCAAAAGGTAAGCCAGGGTACCTGCTACTGTCTTTAACTCTCTGATACAAAACTATATTTTCATGTTTTTGCTACAGATCGAGGTTTTTTTCCTTTTTTTAAACAAAAAGCAACATCAAATACATCATTCCCTATTGTAAACCACAATCAACACTTACAGTAAATAGTACGGTATCATAATCTTTATTACAAGATATTAGGCCACTGTACAAATCAGCGAGAGTCGTACAGTACAACGGAGAATTAAGACTGTTTCTTGAGGTTTTTGTCATTCAAAGCTGTATACGAGGTGCTTCAAGATTACACAAGAGTTTCAGAACTGCTGCCATGCATGCATGAATTCATATTCGCCATGCATGAGTTGGTACTTTAAGTGTTTTTACCAAAAAGAGCCCTGAAAAAATGGCAACCCAAGGGAAACGACTGAAATCAACACGTAAATGTATAAAGCACAAAAAGAACAGGTATTCTGTTACCCCATGAATTTGGCACACACAATAATGCACAATGCAATATAAATAGTTGTTTCATCAATAGGGTTTTTACAGTCAAGTTACAGTATCAATCAATCAATCCAGGTGAAAGCCTGGGTAAGTTTACAAACAGGTGGGAAGTACACTGTTTAGAAATGACTCTTTATAGCTGCAAAGTATGGTAACAAAAACACTCAGGCAACATCGAGAATCCATAAGTGGAAAATAACATCACTCTCATTTGCTCAAAGTTTTTCTTAACATTCAAAAAAGAAACAAAAAAAAACAACCAAAGAACAAAACACTCCCTTAGGCTTTACGTCACTTCAAAAAGACATATTCCCCAAGGTTTCCAGAATAAATGAAGTCTTCAACATGAAACAAAACCAGTTTACCAGTTCTCACTTTGTGCAACAAAATATGGGCTACCCTTTCCATATTTACAAAACTCCGGTATTCGTTTGTCCTCACTCAAAAAACGAAGACCAGAAAGGTTTGATTGATAAGATATAGGAGAAGTGTGTGCTTTAGTTTATTATAATAGATCTACCTCTGTAGCCTCTCCCTGATTTCTGCATTTTGACAGCTTCACCTCCATCCTTCACCTCAACCCCCCGCACCCCACCTCCTCCTCCCCCAGTCTCCTCTCCTGTGACTGGATTTATGGCGAAACCCTGTAATCAGGGGTGTTCTTGTGTATATGTGTTATGGGGGTCCACCTGGGGGTCTCCTTTTTTTTTTTGCTGCTGCCTCCCACCCTGGACCCTTTGTGCATCCATCCATCCAGCTAGTCATGACGGACTGGGAAGAGGAGGGCGTGGAAGTACTTGCTTGCTGCCACATGAGAGAAAGTGCTTATATACAGTGTCTTTGGATTAGAACTGGTAAATATCACAATAGAAAAAAAGTGGATTGTCTTTTGATGGGTTTGGATGTTCTAAGCCTCTCCGGAAGTCTTCTCTGTTCCATTTTTCATTGCCTCATCGTCGCCATTCTCATCCTCGATCACAACTGTGGATGACAGGGGAGGGAAAGTTAATGAGGATAAGGAGGGTGGGGGTGGAGAGGTGGGGGGGGAGGGGTCTTATCGTTGTGTGGCGTATTGCAAATTCACCATCAACTGACAGGAGAGCATGAAAAGCCCAGTGCTGCATGAGCAAGAAGTGATGCGTGCATGCATGTGAGACTAGCCCAGTGCATAATAGTGCTTCTGATGCACTTCTGCATATGTGCATGTGTGAGTGGCTCTGCTGCAGACCCACAGGTGTACTACTTGCATGTCTGCCATGTTTATGCATGTAATTGCGTGCATTTATGTGCGATCGCATTTTTATGCTTTGTATTAAGAATGCGTTAAAGAGCATCATGCAAAGACATTCATCAGAAATGCACCAGCTCAAAGAAAATTCAATCATGCCAACCTTTCATCAAGTAGTGGGGCGAGGGAAGGGGGCTCAGGCGTTAAGCACAACTCTGTTGAGCAATATCCAAATGGCAACGCAGTGCGCATCCAACTTGTGTTGCAATGCGAAGTATTTAACAATCTACGCAACACACATGCATCCAAACAATAGATTTCTGCACCCAGTTAAGTCGGTCTAGAAAAAAACAGATCGTTGCAGCCTCAGTTATGGTGCACATCAGCCAAAAGTGCGCAGCATTCACCACATCACCACATAAGCAGGGGAGACAGTGGAAAAAAACGTCTTAATTGTATAATTACCCCTTTTGCTCCTGCCAATTTGTCCGAGTTTCGGCGGACGCTTGTTCTGTGAGCCGTTGAAGAAGTTGTTGGTGTCTTGAAGGCGACAGGTGAAGGAAAGGTGTCCCTCGTCGCCCTCATTTCCATAATGACTCATTTTCTCTTCGTTGAAAGGCAACACTTCCGACATCTCCAAAATGCGTCTTAAACACCAAGGCGCGCCAGATAAAATAGGCAATATATATATATATATATATATGGTGGCCAAGCTTGAGCTTAATCTTAAACCCAGTGGTTCGGTAACAAATAGAGGAGGGGAAAAACAACAACACAAGGAAAGAAACAACGAGATCCGCTGACACGACCTAGCCCTTTTTGTTTACCCCGAGGACACGTGTCTAGCTCCGCTGGTACGCACCAGAAAGAAAGGAAAATAAAACAGGAAATCAAAAATGTCCTCGGTTTTCCCGATAATGAAGGTTAGGCAACATTATTTAAAATTCCAGATGCTTTTTCGTTTCCTTTTTTCTCGCTCTCTGTCTCTCTTTGCGCGTATAGATGTTGCTGTGGAAATGGAGGCGCGCGTATAAAAAAGAGCCGTGAAGGAGCGCCCGCTGAACCCGTCGCACAGAAAATCGGAGGAAGAAATGCAAATCGAGGAGCGATGCAAAACACCGATCCCGGGGAGACCTGACGAGGGAGCTGTGCATAGGGAGGGGGGTTCTGGTGCAGCCCAGAAGCGTCCAGCTGGAGACAACCAAAACGCTCCTTCTCTACTAAAAGAAATCAAATAATGGAGGATTTAGAAAATACACCCCAATTCTGAACCAAACCAGATGGGCGTATTATCAAATTGTCAGATCTCCTTTACGATTTTATATATTTTTTCTTTTTTTGTGCCGTGGTGGGTTTCGAGGATGTTTGTTTAGCAGGGACAAAGCTGACCAGAGGATGGCAGTATTTTCATTAGCTGGGGATGTGACATTTGGCCCCTTAGTGCACTCTCAGTTGTCACTTTTTCACATCGCATTCATTTAATTATAGACTTCTCTCCCTTCATTGTTTGATATGAATACATGGTCAAACAATTTGAGTAATAAAAGGCTATTCAGTGATCAAGTATCTTACAAAAATATTCCCCCTTGAACCCTTTACATGTTATCATAATAAAAACCACAAACTTTAGGAGGACAAAAACCTTCTGTGCAATAGGAAGGTACTAAAGTCCTTGATTCATTTATAATATGTGCAATGTGTAAGACTAAAGCCTGCTCAACATGTCGAACATGTGCAAAAGGTCTTTGGACAAAGGTATTTTAATAAAGTTTTATATGTGCTATAGTTTTTGGACATAAGCCTGTCAATTAGATATGGGCGTGTTTAATTGTCCATCATGGTAACATAGGCCCCCTTTACTGCCACTCTGAGCTTTACCTACTCTGTCATGCCTTGTGTCAGGTGTGTTTTCATTGTGTTTATTGTTCTTCATTGGTGTTTTATGTGTGCACCTTTAAGTGGAGTCTTATTATATGTCTGGTAGCGTATGTCTAAATGCTATGTGTTAAAATTAACCTGCCAAAAGATAAGCCAGAGGAAACTAGCCATTCTAGTGTACAACCGCTCAGAGCTGTTCATGTGCCTTGAACCTTTCGTTTATGTCTCATTACAACCACAAACTGTGTTCACTGCAAGTATTGGGTGAAAGTATTCCTAAAGCATGATGGTGCCACCAATATTATTCTATATATCTATTTTATGTATTATTTACCATAGGGATGTTCAGGGTGATGTTAGTTTCTGTGTGGGCTGAACATTTCAGTTTTATTTTATAACCCTGCTTTAAACTTCCTCACAACTTTTCCCTGATGATCTGATGATGCTTTACATTCACTGAAGTACAGAACACTATTTACTAATAATGTTACTTCTGAAGGCAACTGGTTGAATATATTTTTTATCTAGGTGTATTAGAGTAAACAAGGCTGAGAACAAATGCACGGCACACTTTTTAGATTTTTATTTGTGAAAATGATGACAGCCATGTATAATGTTAATCCCATTTCACAATTACCCACTAATATCTAACCATAAAAAGGATGCATGAGAACAAATGATTGGGCATTATTTTGGACCATATAACCTGCTAAAAGCCTACATGGAAGCATGTAAAAGCAAAAATACCAAAGAGTGTGTTGAGTAAAGCAAAATATGTTCTGGACCAAAAATCATTGCATGATTATGCAGAGTTTTGCGCTAACATATACAAAAGCACAGAGTTCATAAGGTTGGATATCAGGAGCAAGTTTCTGTCAAAAATATTTTCCGCAAAGTCAGTGACTTGATGTAGTTGACTGCTTTTCCTTTGGTAGAAAACGTTTTACCAGTTGGCATAATAAACTAAATTGAATTGCAAATGTATTGAATTTTAATCTGTGTATGATTGGAGCAATTTGAATGTATATTTCTGTAAATGAATCAGATTTTTTAATTAATTAGAATTTGTTGGCAAAGGTGCCTTGAGATGACATGTGTTGTGAATAGGTGCAATACAATTAAACTGAATTGAATCAAATGTAGTGGCGACCAGGATGGATGGATGGATGGAAATGTCGAAAGATATGCATCTGCTCATGTGCATAAAACTGTTTAAATAATGCAAAGACCAATAAAATGTTCCCAGTAAGAAAGAATAAGGTTAGGATCTGCAGGGGACAGCTATGTTTTATAAAACACGAAGCAGGGACAAAATGTGTGTCTAGCAGCCTGTGGAGTGAATTTCAAAAGATATGAATGTGATTCAGTTTAAACACAATATAAAAATCACTTAGTGTTACCTGGAATACTAAAAGGGGATTTGAGTTGCACACCAGTGGATGGTATAATGGCTGTACTGTACATTAAATATAATTAACTCCATATATTACATAATATAAATATATATATATATATATATTATAATAGAACAACAGCTGGTATAATCATTTAGTAGTAGTTCAACATGGTGTTTATAGGTATAAATGTTTATAGATAGTGTTAGCTGTTCAGCAGTGATATAAATGATAGGTTAATTACATAAGTTACTATAGATAGTGCAGACTGTATAACTATGCCATTGATGACAAATTAATGATTCAGGTATGAATGTTTAGGGATAATGTATGTTTTATATACTTATATGTAGGATCAGTTAAACAGTAGTATCATTTAGTTAGCACTCCTTTTTGAAAAGGATCAATTGAACTTTTTTGATATTCCAATTTTTTTATGTATTTCATTTAATTTGTATTGCGCAGTCTCAGTTATAAAGCTTAACTGCCATGTTTCTATGTCACATTACTATGATAGAGTTATTATGATAGATTAATTTAAGATTGTTTTTCCTCTCTGTTTAGAATTTATTTGTCTTCCAAATAAAGTTATCATTCATTTATCCATACATACATTTCATCATCCATGGATGCATTTTTCTGCTGTGTTCCCTTCCTTGTGCACAAGGTGAAGTTTCCTATGCTGCATTCCTGCATGAAATGTGCTGTCGCGTTTCTGAAGAATTATATATATATATATATACATGGTTTAAGCGAATGAGTATTTGTAACATAAATACATAATTTTTCTTCCTTGTCCTATACTCTCTAAATAACTTGTTCAAAAATACGTAAAACTAAATAGCCGAACATTTAGTACAGGTCCTTCTCAAAATATTAGCATTTTGTGATAAAGTTCATTATTTTCCATAATGTCATGATGAAAATTTAACATTCATATATTTTAGATTCATTGCACACTAACTGAAATATTTCAGGTCTTTTATTGTCTTAATACGGATGATTTTGGCATACAGCTCATGAAAACCCAAAATTCCTATCTCACAAAATTAGCATATTTCATCCGACCAATAAATTAAAAGTGTTTTTAATACAAAAAACGTCAACCTTCAAATAATCATGTACAGTTATGCACTCAATACTTGGTCGGGAATCCTTTGGCAGAAATGACTGCTTCAATGCGGCGTGGCATGGAGGCAATCAGCCTGTGGCACTGCTGAGGTCTTATGGAGGCCCAGGATGCTTCGATAGCGGCCTTTAGCTCATCCAGAGTGTTGGGTCTTGAGTCTCTCAACGTTCTCTTCACAATATCCCACAGATTCTCTATGGGGTTCAAGTCAGGAGAGTTGGCAGGCCAATTGAGCACAGTGATACCATGGTCAGTAAACCATTTACTAGTGGTTTTGGCACTGTGAGCAGGTGCCAGGTCGTGCTGAAAAATGAAATCTTCATCTCCATAAAGCTTTTCAGCAGATGGAAGCATGAAGTGCTCCAAAATCTCCTGATAGCTAGCTGCATTGACCCTGCCCTTGATAAAACACAGTGGACCAACACCAGCAGCTGACACGGCACCCCAGACCATCACTGACTGTGGGTACTTGACACTGGACTTCTGGCATTTTGGCATTTCCTTCTCCCCAGTCTTCCTCCAGACTCTGGCACCTTGATTTCCGAATGACATGCAGAATTTGCTTTCATCCGAAAAGTACTTTGTAGTACTTTGGACCACTGAGCAACAGTCCAGTGCTGCTTCTCTGTAGCCCAGGTCAGGCGCTTCTGCTGCTGTTTCTGGTTCAAAAATGGCTTGACCTGGGGAATGCGGCACCTGTAGCCCATTTCCTGCACACGCCTGTGCACGGTGGCTCTGGATGTTTCTACTCCAGACTCAGTCCACTGCTTCCGCAGGTCCCCCAAGGTTTGGAATTGGCCCTTCTCCACAATCTTCCTCAGGGTCCGGTCACCTCTTCTCGTTGTGCAGCGTTTTCTGCCACACTTTTTCCTTCCCACAGACTTCCCACTGAGGTGCCTTGATACAGCACTCTGAGAACAGCCTATTCGTTCAGAAATTTCTTTCTGTGTCTTACCCTCTTGCTTGAGGGTGTCAATAGTGGCCTTCTGGACAGCAGTCAGGTCGGCAGTCTTACCCATGATTGGGGTTTTGAGTGATGAACCAGGCTGGGAGTTTTAAAGGCCTCAAGAATCTTTTGCAGGTGTTTAGAGTTAACTCGTTGATTCAGATGATTAGGTTCATAGCTCGTTTAGAGACCCTTTTAAAGATATGCTAATTTTGTGAGATAGGAATTTTGGGTTTTCATGAGCTGTATGCCAAAATCATCCGTATTAAGACAATAAAAGACCTGAAATATTTTAGTTAGTGTGCAATGAATCTAAATATATGAATGTTAAATTTTCATCATGACATTATGGAAAATAATGAACTTTATCACAATATGCTAATATTTTGAGAAGGACCTGTAATTCCCTTGCTCTGAAACAACACGTTGTCCGGATAGTGTCCAATATTTTTTATATTGCTGAAGTAATCTACTTTGAAAGCATTGGATGCCAACTTTATACCTGTTATAAAGTGACCACATCAGATGAAACTGGCAAGATTCAAACTTACCCATGGGGGAGAACTTTATTTAATAGGAGTTTTCCACACTTTGATGGCTTCTGTTAACACTAATATATCCTCAGAGTAAACAAGATGAAGCGAGGCCTCCACACATTCAGTGATGGGGCAAAAGACAAAAATCATGTTTTCACAGAAGAACTAAACTCAATATAATTTAGCGGACAATGGAAGGAAAGATGATAAGTGAGCCTGCAGCAGAGCTGACTTTTTACACGTTTTCTATTCATAAAGAAGGATCAGATATGGCACACCTACTCCCTTCAGACTTAACAGCAAGATGATCTGGAAAGCAGCTCTTCACATTAGAATAATGCTTTTATGCTGTCAACTCAACTGGATAATAGTTTTTAGGCTCTAAATCAAATAAGACATATTTTAGATGAAAGAGCCGATTATCCTAGCAAAAGTATTCATACCTCTTGAAGTTTTTTTCACATTTTGTCATTTAACAATTACAGACTTCTTTATATTGTATGGGATAAACCAACACAAAGTAGCACATAGCTGTGAAGTGGAAAAAAAACAACTGATGCTATTCACTATATTTTAGTTTTTGTCAGTTTTTCTTTACTCTAGAGCAGTTAGTTAGATTAGATGGAGAGCATCTGTGGCATAGATTCTCAATTGGATTTAGGTCTGGACTTTGACTAGGCCAAATGTACTCTGACGTGAACCATTCCATTCTAGTTCTGGCTGTATGTTTAGGGCCATTGTCCTGCTGGATAGTAAACCTCCATCACAGTCTCAAGTCTTTTGCACCTACTAGCAGGTTTTTTTCCAGGATTGACATGTGTTTTGCTCCGTCCAACATCCCATCAACTCTCACCAGCTTTGCTGTCTCTGCTGAAGAAAATGGTAAATGAACTGAGCTTAGCGCCTTTCCAGTCATACCAACAGCTCAAAGCGCTTTACACTAGAGTTGATGTGCAGTGTTTTTTTGTCACAATTTTGGTCTCTTCGTAGCAGAACAAAGATATTTTCTGCAAATGGTGGTTCTTATGGCTTTCTTTTAACAAGTGTTTTCTTCTTCACACTCTTCGACAAAGGCCAGATTTGTGGAGCACACAAGTAATGATTGCCCTGTCAAAAGATTCTCCTACTTGAGCTGTGGATCTCCCCCAAGGGCCTTTTGGCTGCTTCTCTGATTAATACTCTTCTGGCCTGGCCTGTCAGTTTAGGTGAACAGCATCTTCTAGATGTCCCATAGTAATAGTCAATTTCTGGACTGAACAGTGATCTGTGAGATATTCGTTGCCTAGGATTTGGTTTTATAGCCCAACTCTGCTTTAAATGTTTCCACAACTTGAACCCTGACCTGTCTGCTGCTTTTTTTTGGTTCTCATGATGCTGTTTCTTCACTAATGTTCTCTACCAAAGATCTTCATAGAAGAGCAGTTCGCTGCACTGGTTCTTCTTTAGGTTTTTATTTGTAACAAAAACTGAAAGTGAAGTACTTCTTTACTTCACAATTATGCACTGCTTTGTGTTAGTCTATCACATAAATCTCAATACCCTAAAGTTTGTATTTTAATTTGACAAAAAAAGGATATAATTTTTATGATGCCATGAAAAGTGTCTTTCTCAGGGTTTTTTTAAATATATTTTGCTCTTTTCTTTACTGAAAACAATGCAAATATCGCACTCTTCGCTAAGTGATGGTATTTATCGTCATAAAATTGTGTTTTCTTACAGATTGTGAACTTTGTGAAAACAGCACACCAGAAAACTCTGTAACTGTGGTAGCTGACAAAGACATTTCCTAAAACTATAATCTTTCAGAGCAAAAGATGCATTGCTTTTATATTGGTATAATAACAAGAGAACACTCATCAGCTTCATCTGTATCCAAAACAGTGCAGGTGTTGCCCGTAGATAGTTTGATCGATCCAGCGGCGGAATCTGGACACAGCGGTGTACACACCAGGAAACTTAGCGTCGCCGCACCCATTGCCCCATGAAACCATGCCGTACACCCGGCCCCTGCACACCAGGGGCCCGCCCGAGTCTCCCTGCAAAGACAAAACCACACCCTCTATCAGTTACAGTGACAAAGTCCCCTCAGTGATGAGACCTTCAGATTTCACATAGTGCTGAACCTTTGGGAAAACATTTCAGCAGGAGTTTGCTAATCCTTTGGCTTAAATGTCTCAGTCACTTTTGTTGTATTATCTTCAAGTGTACAAATATAACGTTACCTAATTTGATGTGCCTTTCAGTTTTTGAACAAACAATATCCAATGAAAAAGACCTACTGTACAGAATGAAATATTGCATTTAATAAATTATAGCTTTCAGTGATTGTATTGAAATTCAAACCTTGTTTCAAAAATATCTGATAACTTTATGAAAAATTATGTACACTTGTGTTTGGATTTTTTTTTTTTTTCTACAGGGTTGTTCAATGCTGTTAACCAAAGTTCATGATAGGCAATTAAACAGAAAAACAAATTCCCACTCTGTTGAGGTTTGAAGTTGAATTTATCATATATTGTCACGTTACAAATAAAAACTTTAATGGGATTTTATTGCTTAGACCAACACAGAGTTGTGCACAACTTTGAAATGGAAAGAAAATGATACATGATTTTCAACATCAAATCCAACAATGGATTTCAATCATTCACTTTACTCTGATACTGCTAATAAAAAACTGCAAACAATTACCTTCAGAAGTCATTTAATTAGAGGACAGAGTCCTTCTGTGTATAATTTATTTTCAGAATAAATCCAGCTGTTCTGTGAAGGCCTCAGAGATTTGTTAGAGAACATAGGTGAATGTGAAACAACCAAGAGACTCATGGCAGTTCTAAAGCGACTGCGGAGATCCCCAGCTCAAGCACACATCAACTATTAGTTGTGCACTCTGCAAATCAGGCTTTTATGGAAAAGTGGCAAGAGGAAAGTCGATATGGACAGACAGCCATAAGAAGTCCAATTTATAGTTTACCTCTAGCTATGAAACTTGTGGAACAAGGTCCTCTGGTCAAATGGGACCAAAACTAAACTGTTGTTTGGCAACACATTGCAGATCAAAGCAGATTCATGTTTTATACTGGCATAGTCAAAGTCCAGATTTAACTTTCGTTTGGAATCTGTGGCAAAACTTCAAAATTGATGTTCAAAGACACCCTCCATCCAATCTCGTTAAGCTTTTATGATTCAGAAAACAAGACTGGAAAAAAATCCATTCTCTAGATTTGAAAAACTGGTGAAAACCTACCCCAAAATACTTGCAACTGGAATCGTATAAAAAGGTGGCTCTATAAAGTGTTGACTTAGGGAGCCGAAGACTCTTTAGGTTTATATTTGTAAAGAAAAAACGTGCATAATTTCCTTCCACCTTGCAAATATACACTAGTTTATGTTGGTCCTTCACATAAAATTCCAACAAAATATGTTGAAGTTAGTGGTTGTAAGATGACAAATGTGAAAAAGTTTTAGGGGAATGAATACCTTTGCAAGGTACATCGTCGCATTACTTTAAATCAGTTGTTATTGTTTTTCCAACTTCTTAAAAGTCTCCCAGTACAGTGTTAAATTTAAGTCTTAGAGGTAAGTAAGTAGGTTTCTTCACAAAGGGAAATTCTGTGTTAACTACTGGTACATCACAAATTGTATTTGAGGTCATTTTCTTCTCATATTACAGACTGAGAAAGAAAAGACACATTAATAAGCACAATCAATAAACCATAACATACAACAGCATTTAAGCATGTTGTTTGCAGTAAAATCTGCAGCTTTTCTGATGCTTTTCTTCTTCCTCTGCAACAGACTGAAATGACTGTTCATCATGTGCTGATATGAGGAACTGTATCATCTTACAAAGAAATGAGCTTCCCCAAAACTGGGTTATGATTATACTCTGCTGTGAGATGAAAAAAGAAGATTGTGCTAACTGATATCCATTAAAACAGGAGTTTATTTTTTGAAAAGTGAATTCATGTATTTTCATGCATAAAACAACCCTGTAAGTCCAAACTGGTTAAACTGGGCACCACCTAACAGCCCTATGTTAAACCTTGCATGCGTCTTTTCCTCCTGACTGGTAGCCGGCGCAGATCATGTTTGTCGTGATGTTGCCATCGAAAGAGTCGCTGCTGTTACATCTCGCAGCTGAAACAATTGGCACTGTGACCGTCCTGAGCTCAATAGGGACCTGGCCTCCACCCACACTATTGTGGCCCCATCCAGACACCTGACACAGGTGGCCTTCGACTACGCCTGTCCCTTGTCTGGGGAGAGGCGCCAGCGATACAAACTTGTTCAGGACCATAGGGGCACGCAGCTGGACAGAAAACAAATAATGGAGGACAGTTTGTGGTAAGAAAAAGGTTTTAATTAGTGATGGAACACAGTAAAATGGTATATATATGTAAATCTCTGCTGTACCTTGATGAGCATGATGTCAGCATTGTTGGTGCTGCTGTTGTACAAGGGATGAGTGACCAGCCTGTGGGGTTTAGCATACTGCTCAGTACCCTCGAAGATATTTACTTTGTAGTCACCTGCCACTATCATCATCTGATCTTCCCTAAAACACACATATGTCTTCATTGTACAGAACATCACCTTCACCATCAAACAGACATGATAAAGTGTATACTTTATGCACAAGAATTTGGCAAGAGAGCATTTAAACAATATCATTTCTATGCATGTTATTCAACTCCAAACTGTACAAACTTGAATACTTATCAGATTTAAGATTTAAGCAAATGAGGTGATGTGTATTTGTGTAATGAGGGAAGGTGAGACCTAAAGAGATCAACACCATATACAGTGGGGTGAACAAGTATTTGATACACTGCAGATTTTGCAGGTTTTCCCTCTTGCAAAACATGTAGAAGTTTTTATTTTTTTACAAATACAAATGAATTACTTAAAAATCACACAAGGTGATTTGCTGGATTTTTGTTTTAGATTCCACCACTCACAGTTAATGAGTACCCATAAGAAAAATTAAAGACTTCTACATGCTTTGCAAGAGGGAAAACCTGCAAAATCTGCAAATACTTGTTTTCCCCACTGTATCAAAAGTCAAAAATTATGAAGTCTTTCAGAGGAATGCAGCCCTCTTAAAACTGCCAAAATATTGGGTATCACAGAACCATCAATCATTTTGTTGGTAATAGTCAACAGGGTCTCAAATGTGTTGAGAAAGAAAATAGCTAATTTCTGGCCACAGAATAGAGAAGAATTAAATGTGAAGCTGACCCATTCCCATTCAGTGCAGGCATATTCGAGAACAGTTGGCTACCTGGAGACCCCAAAATTAAAAGGTGTTCAGTGCTCAGAGACATTTCTAAGGCAATGGAGGCTGAAACGACACCACAGAAGTCTAAACATTCAGACTGGGACAATACATATCTGAAGACAGATTTTTTTAAAGATTTTATAGACTGAATATTGGTGAAAAGTGACTTGTGATAAATAACCAAATCAGTAAACAATATTATTGGATTCAGGTTCATAGCAAACACAGATAAACATGCATAATACAAACATAGAAAGTTCCCTCTGGCCGACATCTACTGTTTGTCATTAAAACAAGTTTCTTCATCAGTTGATCTCAACTGATGAAGAAACTGACTCCATGAATGCAGGGCTCAGAACTGTAGCTGGTCACTGTTTTCCTTTTCACCTGTCAGAAATGTTTATTTGTAAATTTTGAGTTATTACTCTCATTTAACAGATAATAATAAACAAGTGAGATGGAAATTTTCATTTGGTTGCATAATAACTCTGTACACCTAATGTTATGCAATAGTTGTGCACACATAGCTATTCTCCTAAGAAAGACAAAACCTCACTTTTACTTTCTTAAATATTTAGGTTTGAGGTGTGTTAACGTATTGGATGGACTGAGAGCAATGCAGTTGTCAAAAACAAATTCTTCAGAAATACAACATGCCTAATAATTGCGCTGTATTTTTGTACTTGTTTGAATAAGTAGATTGCATACAGGAAAATGTGTGAGCAGTGTAGAAATTTTCCAACTCAGAATGTGGAAGAGGGTTGACTGTGACTGCAGCTGGATGGTTGTGAACAATGGCTTACTGTGAGCTGGCAGGACTGGGTCAGTGCAACAGAAATATGGACGATTTCCAGGAACTAGACAAGATGACACTCCACCGTCACTCTGTGTTTAACACACACACACACACACACACACACACACACACACACACACACACACACACACACACACACACACACACACACACACACACACACACACACACCACACACACACACACACACACACACACACCACACACACACACACACACACATACAAACACACAAATGATGCTGCACCAATGTCAGCTGATTCAACTGTATCTGTTTGTGAGCAGTTTGACTTCCAAAGGACAAGATCACCGTGACATTACCTGTCTGTACCAGAACTGGGTTTTATTATTTTTTTTGCTTATACAAATCTGCTCCTATCATACCAAATGAGGATCAACACAGCAAACTCGGGCTACAAACCACAAACTATCTAGCAAATACAAAAAATAATTAGGGTTCAACTAAAGCCAAACATGAAAAGTGCTTTGCAAAACCTTTTTCACATTTTGTGATGATAAAAAAAACACAAATTTTGTTGTACTTTAGGATTTTATTTATATGATGGACCAACACAAAGTAAAATATTTACAAGCAATGTTCATTTCCATCTTGTTGCCATATTTGTTATGGGAGGGGTGGAGTGGAGAGAAGCAGAGAAGCAATGTCAGTGGTATGGTTGTTTTTTCATAGTGCTGAAAGCGTAGGGAAATATACATAATACACTGTATGTAATATCTGTAAATATCGGGTACCGAATATTTTCATATCTTTGCATCATTAGTTTTTATTTATTGCATTTTTGAGATGCTGGCATCAACATGATGAAGTAGTAACTACACACAAGCCCTCCATGTATATATTGATTTATTTTTGATTTGTCTGCAATTGTTGGAAGCTAGTCTCCCAGAATAAAAAGGTATCCTTCAAGCTCATAGTTCTAGATGATTACAGCTGTTGAACACTCTTACCCGATGTTACAATGCGCTGCAGTCAGAACCCAGTACCTGTGAACTAGTGATCCCCCACAGAAGTGTTGGCTGCTTGTGCTCTGCAACGATACCATGTATTTGATGGAGTTTGGTGCAGCAGCGTGACCGCCTATTATGCGGCTCTGCATGAGCATTCGGCCTGCATGAAAACACAAGCACAGGGTGTATACTAGTATCATATTTACATTTAGATTTCTTTATCATTTTTATTCCTTTATGGACACTTATTCTAAATCTGTCCTGGTAAATTGGACTAACAATGAATCATTAGGATCGCTCTAACCTAAAAAAAAAAAAAAGCAAATGAAGCTGCATGGTTGGAAAGCTTTAACAGACAGTCTAAGTCCACCTTCAAAATAGAACTCCTCAAGTGAGTAGGAAAAATATATGACCGTAGAGTTCCTCCTTATCCCCCTTATACCGCTCCCTCCAAGTTAATTTACCCAGCATTAGAATTGGTACATTTCTATAATGTGGGGGACCGCGGTGCAATAAAGGTAATGAAACGCAGCCTCCCCGAGTAACCACATCACTCTGGCTGCAGAAATATAACAGCAGGTACTCTCATGCCAGCCTTATGTAACTGCTAAACCATAAAGCTCTGACCTCAGGCTGCACAATCAGAGACAGAAGAGATGTGAGGATCATTACATGCAACTACTCAACACAATGGGAAGGAATACAAATACTCTTGAAATTATTAATATCCACCCCACACTGTAATTTATAGGGATTATTTTTGTTTTAACATGATTTAAGGAGAGAGAGCTTCCTCTCCTTAAATCAATCGAGAGCGAAGCTCTCAATTTACTGGTCGGTCTACGTTCCTACCCTCACCTATGGCCATGAACTTTGGGTCATGACCGAAAGAACAAATGAGTATGTCTATTTCACACACCAGAACTGCCACCATGGAATAGAGTGTGAAATCCGGTTGTTGGCTCACTGGAGTTGGGCATGCCGAAAAAATACTTTCAAAAAAAGCCACAGTTAAGTTGAGCTCACTGGAGGTCTATAAGAAAAAACACTGTAAGACTTTGCAGGAACTTCCCACTAAAATTAGATAAGCAAAGCAAAATCTGTGATGCAAACAAAATATTCTTCGCAATCCAATTTGGCAAGTTGATCAGACTTGTTTCTGAATTGTCTTGGCAAAGCTTCTTGTTGGATCTGTGTTTTTTCACCTCTCTCTCTGCGACTCCTAATATTTGTCTGTGTCTCGGGAGCCGGCATGCGGTGATTCCAAGGAAGGAGTCGTGTTGTGGTGCTGATCGCCCAATCAGAAGCGAATTTGGTTGAAATGTGATATTATTATTTTATATTATTATTATTATTTACAGCCTTTAGACACAAGGAGAGGCACAGAATATAAATAAACTAACCTCGTAGATAAAATCTTCACATTTAAGGCTAATTTCAGAGTTTAATCTAGAATTATGACTAATCATGGATTTCTTAAACACATTTCTAGTAATAAGACATAAATTCAACCACTGCTTTATATGGTGAACTCTGAAGTTTGTCAGCATAACTGAAAAGATAATGAATAATTTGGGTTGAATTTTGGCTAGACAATAAATTTAAAGTGTGTCAAAGTGAATTTTGTTTTTGTCTATTTTGGTGCATTTTAATCAATAATACTTTATTTGGGCACATTAGAGCCTTTCATGGATCTATAAAATAATACCAGCTTTCTCTGCTGCTCCATTACCTTTCAGGTTAGATAACATGCAGTCTCGGACATTTTTTCCAAAACGTCCACTGGAGCCCTCAAATTAAAAGAATATTTCAGCTTTTCACCTTATGGAGCTCGGCTGTGGAAATAGTGAGGCTCCTTCTGCTTCTCAATGCATCTTTTTTTACAGCAGTGTGTTGCATTGTAGATGCATAAAAATGACTCACAACCAGAAAGTTAAGAAGCAAGGCAGCTGTCTGTTTGTCTTACACATTCAAACTTTATCATCTGACTAACTTAGACACCAGCAAATGTGAGCTTAAAGACTTTGTAAATTACATTCCACATTCAATTAAAAAATTTCTTTTGTATATCCAAAGGGAATTTGCCCTGTTTTTTAGAGTGTAAAAATAAAGAGGATACATTAAACTATTATTTCCAAAGATACATTGGCCTTTCCAATTATGGTTTTCATAAAACAATGAAATCACAAAAAAGTACTCACTGTGGACCGAGGTTAGATCCAGGAGCAGACAGAATAAACACATAAGCAGGTTCATCGTATAGCAGACAAGGATGTTACTTTTGAGTATATATATATATATATATATATATATATATAGAAATAGCTGAACCACTGCAGCCAAACAAGCAGCGTGCTCTCTGTCGGCCCGACTGCTCATTCTTTCTTCTCTGGTAACAGTGGAAGTGATTCTAATCAATCTTCATCCTTAGGTTTCTTGTTAAAAAAAACGATTTTAATTTCATTGGTTTTCATGAAGCGGCAAGGTCACTCCGGGACTGACTGAGAAGGGAAAAAGAAAATAAAAAAACAACAAAGTTCACATTCAGAAGGTCTTTATTATCAGAACTGTCTGTCCTCTGACCCCCCCTGACTTGTTGAAGGCCTTACGTTGTTGCCATAGCAACAAAGATGGTACTGTCCCCGGGCGGGTTCATCTATACTTTATCAGCATGCAATGTTTCATCATCCAGGATTATCCCTGCTGAAATATCTCTGTGTGTGTGTGTGTGTGTGTGTGTGTGTGTGTGTGTGTGTGTGTGTGTGTGTGTGTGTGTGTGTGTGTGCTTATTTCTGTGCTCCATGTGGTTCTGTTGTGTACTGTCAGGAAGATTCACACAGCAGTGAAAAAGACACAGAGGTATTTTACACACAAGTGGCTCTCTCTGACTCATCAGCCATTACTGAATCTGTGTCAGCAATGATAAGAATTTATTATCAGCCTGACAACTACAACAGCGATGATGATGATGATGATGATGATGATGAGCCATCTGGCAATTCAGCATCATTCACAACGGGAGGTGCGGGGGAGAAGGCGTGTGTCTGAATGTGTTTGTGTGTGGAGGGTGTGGGGGGTGGTCGCCTGACCTCCTCTTGTTCCACATTTACAGCCCGCTAAATAATTGATGTTTTATCCAGAGAAAGGGAAAGGGGACTTTGTGCGGCCTTCCAATGCTAGGTGTTTCCCAAGTCAAAGCTACTGTGGCCTAAAGCTGCAAAATAACACAACACCAGATAAACCATTTTCCAAAATACAGCAAAAAAATGGTAAAAAAAAAAAAAAGACATTCCAAAATCTTTTGTTTCTATGTTTTTTTTTCTTTTATATAATATTTTATTCATCATTAATTTAATATTTTATTAATAAAGTATTTTTGAATTGAATTTATTTAAACTGAACCTAGCTGGGAACCTGGTCGGAGTTGATGGAACAAAATAAATAGAAAGCAGGATCTATATACAATGGTTCTGCAAAGTATTGACTCAGATAGGCTGAATACAAATACAAATACATTTATTTATATCAATAAAACTTAGAAAACCATTAGTTTACTCAGCTTGCTAGTCCCTGCAGAAGAATGATGATACCACCATGTTTTACTTTGTGTCAAGGGTTTTTTTTTTCAGGGGGATGTGCAGTGCTAGTTTTTTCCATAAAGGTCCAAAAGTTTAATTTCTTCCACAGGTGTGCTGAGTTCCTTTCATGGCTCGGGCTAAATCTTTTAAACCAGATGTTTTATGGCTTTCTTCCAGTGATGGCTTCCTTTTTGCAGCTCTTCTATAAAGGCCAGATATGTGGAGCGCAAAACTAATAGCTGTCGTGTCAATGGATTCTCCCACCTAAGTTGTGGGTTTCTGCAGCTCCTCCAGAGTTATTGTTGGCCTCCTGACTGTTTCTCTGATTAATGCTTCTTCTGCCTGTTCTGTCAGTTTAGGTGAAAAACCAAAAGACACATTTCAGATTTTTATTTGTAAAAATTTTAAACTATGTATCCTTTTCATTTCATGTCCTAATTATGCACTACTTTGTGTTGGTATATCACGTCTGTGTGAAACACCATGATGTTTGTAGTTGTAACGTGACAAAATGTGGAATGTGGGGTTCAGGTAAATGTTCAAAGCACTGTTGATTGTGTTTCTTTTCTTTTTTCTGCTTAAATGTTTCCCACAAAATTTTTATTATAACTTTGAGCCTAACTCAGAGCTTTGTTCAAGGCGTCTACCTCATTCCTAGTGTAACAAACACACTGGGCACAAAGGCACACTGTTTGTCACAGCAACTTGGCACCCAAGGGATAGCTGAGCATGCTATCACCTTCCACCCTCACAGGTGGAAAGACATCTTGAGGAGTGTCGATTGTATGTAGGCTAGGAGTTAAAAACCAAAGCAAACTCTCTTTGGAAATAAATCACAGAAACCACGGGAGGTAAAAAAAAAAAAGGCTGTGAGGGAAGAAGAAATAAGACGGAAGTTACATTAGAGTGCATTACAGCTGGAGAAGGGTTAGAAACACAGAGCTTTGACAATTTATTAATCATAAACATGATTAGTGATTTGATCATGAGTCAACGTGAGATGGACAAAGAAGCTTAGAATTCTTGCTCTCTGACCAATTTTACAGGAAACGGGGGGAAAAAAGCTTTTCCTTGTTCAAGTAAAGAATGACTGCAGTCATCTCTTGCCACATCTCACCTTGACTGAACACTAGAGGGCTCTTTATAACATCGCTGGATATAAAAACATGTCAAACAAGTATAGGTTATCATTTCTCTGGCTTGTTGGGTTTCAAGTCTGCAAAGATCCAATTTATCTGCAACGCTGAACAATAGGCTGAAGCTGTGAGAACAAAGGCCCCTGAAAGAAAAGGGTGTAATAAAAGAAAAGGATGCAGTGTTTTTTTCTTCAAGTACTGGGTCAGACTCTCTCCTTTCTAAATGTGACAGAGACGTTAATAATGGTGAGGGATAATAAGAGGGACAGGCTTGTTTAGACTATAAAAGAGTCCAGACAGTTCTCAGACGTGTGATGTGTGGGATTGTATTAGTGCATGTTAAAGCTGGACATTGGGGGGATTCTAACGCAACTGTTGATAAGGTGAGACAGCTTACATATCATCATCAATTAGCAGTGCCACTGTTATTCCCATCTTTTGCAGCTTGAGATTTAAAACTATTTTCATTCAACGTTCAATAAGTTGTTTGTTGGTGGGAAATAAAATAGATATCTCTTAATAATAAAACAATGTAAATGAGTATAATAAAACATTTAAACATTTTGTGTCAAATATGTTTTATACCCTTCCCAATAATCAATGGAAAGATCTTTATTGGCAATAAAGGAATCAAACCCTTATAATTTCCAACCAGCTTTTTGCATGTTTCCATTGGTGTTTTGATGGTTTATCTATGGTGATGAGCTCCAAGTGTTTGAAGCTGGAAGGCCTCCTAACCATCTCCCTAATCTTTAGCTCCCTGTGTGAATTTTCTATCAAATTTAAGTCTCAGAGACCCTAGCTGGGCCACTCTATAAGATTAATGTTACTTCCAGTCAGAAGAAACATGTTGATAATATCAAAACATTAATTCAAAGCTAAATCTGCTAGGGGTATGAATATCTCTGGGCTCTTTTCTTCAGGCGTATGTTATGTTGCATTATTTGGCTTTATGTTGTATCATTCTGTGTCATTTTATGTTACATAAAGTTACATTTTGTTATTTTACCATGCGTTACATTACATTATGTTACATAGGTTTTATTACGCTAGGTTATAAAATGTATGAAAATGTTGCGTTATTTACATGACACTTTATTACTTTATGTTATGTTACATTTTATTTTGTCAGAACATTTTTATGTAAATTGCATTATGTTGTGTTAAATTGTGAAATGTAAATAAATGTTGTGTTATCTATTGTTTTATGTTTTGTAGCATTATGGCACATTATGCTCTGTTATGTTACTTTACATGATGTTTTGGGCATTACTCCTGAAATCTCATGCATTATTTGATAATCATGTTTTTTGCTGCTCTGTGGAAATTATTTTACTTCTACGATTTATTTTACTTGTGTTGCTGTTGTTAAGTATGCCGTTTAAACTGCAGCAAAGTGATGTCATTATTAGTTTTCTTTCGGTATATAAATAGCACAATGCTTCTGTCCGTACCATGAGATTTTTGGTTGTAGCTTGATTTTTGCCTGTATTTTTTTAAAGTAGCTGATAAGATGCAACTGGCTCCGTTTTGTCTCGTCTTACTGCTCATCCTGATTGTCACTAACCTGGCAGGTGAGAAATAATGCCTATTGTCCTTTTGTCAGGATATCACAGTGGACCTGAATGCAAATGTAAAGTTGTGTGGAAGAGAAAGAACGTTTTGTTTTTCTTTGTCTCTTTTAGTTGAGAATGATAACAGAATTGTTGGTGGCACAGTGATAGAGCCTTACTCTATCAAATACCAAGTCTCTCTCCTGTACAGAGACTCCCACTTCTGTGGAGGCACCTTGATTCACCCACAGTGGGTGGTGTCTGCTGCCCACTGCTGGAGACCGTAAGTTACTGCAGCTTCACCAGTCAACACCACCTAAGTATTAAAATCTATCAGTTAATGTGCATTAACGCGTAAAATTCAATATCATTATCAGTTTTTCATGTGACAGAAATAAATAACATTAAATTACATCTGTCTAATCAGGTGTCTTTAAATAAGCCCCATAAAACGTATTGCATGCTTTTTACCTCTGCAGAAATCAGTTGATGAAAGTGGTCCTGGGCGAGCACAACATCAATAAGAAGGAGGGATTTGAGCAAATATTTGACGTCTTGTTAATCATCAAACATTACCAGTTCAATTACTGGAACCTTGACAACGACATCATGCTTCTTAAGGTAGAAAATCCACTGTGAGAACTCTGTTCAGAGAAATGTTTTGATGGAGAAAATGTTGAGAGACCATCATTTTGAATAAGCAATTAGAGGAACAGTATACATTGTAATTTAAAAAATATTATGTACAAAATGACACAGAGTTAGAAATAAAACTGTATTATGTTAGATATGTTAATACACAATTTTAAGTCTACTCGATGTCTTTAGCTAGGCATGAGAAAATTTTGTTTCACTGGCCAAACTACTTTATGCTACCCTGTGTATATTACATTGTTTGTTTAATCTTCATTAGGTTTTAATACATTAATACTACTATTGGATCTACTACTATTAAAAAATGGCACCAACAGTGTAATTCCATTGTTGCCATTTTTCACTTTTCAAATTCACAGAAATATCTTGCAAGTGCTGCAAATTATGTACCTGATCTTTGTACTCGTACTCGTCGTCTTCTGCTTGTCCGCAGCCGGGTCTTGGGGGCAGCAGACTCAGCAGAGACACCCAGACATCCCTCTCCCCAGACACCTCCTCCAGCTCCTCCGGGGGGAGCCCAAGGCGTTCCCAGGCCAGCCGAGAGACATAGTCCCTCCAGCGTGTCCTTGGCGGTCCCCTGGGCCTCCTCCCGGTGGGACATGCCTGGAACACCTCCCGAGGAAGGCGTCCAGGAGGCATCCGATATAGATGCCTGAGCCACCTCAACTGGCTCTTCTCGATGTGGAGGAGCAGTGGCTCTACTCCGAGCCCCTCCCGGATGTCCGAGCTCCTCACCCTATCTCTAAGGGAGTGCCCGGCCACTCTACGGAGGAAGCTCATTTCAGCCACTTGTATCCGGGATCTCGTTTTTTCGGTCGTGACCCAAAGTTCATGGCCATAGGTGAGGGTAGGAACGTAGACCGACCAGTAAATCGAGAGCTTCGCCTTCCGGCTCAGATCTCTCTTCACCACAACGGACTGGCACTGTGCCCCCATTACTGTGGCAGCCTCACTGATCCGTCTGTCGATCTCCCGCTCCATTCTTCCCTCACTTGTGAGCAAGAGCCCGAGACACTTAAACTCCTCCACTTGAGGCAGGAACTCCCCTCCAACCTTAAGAGGACAAGCCACCCTTTTTCGGTCGAGTACCATGGCCTGGAGGAGCCGATCTACACCCCAGCTGCTTCACACTCGGCTGCGAACCGCCCCAGCGCATGCTGTAGGTCTTGGCTAGAGGGGTCCAGCAGGACCACGTCATCTGCAAAAAGAAGAGACGAAATCCACTGGTCCCCAAACCAGACCCCCTCCGGCCCTTGGCTGCACCGGGAACAAGTCCGACTTAGTGCCGGCAATGTGGACCAAGCTCCTGCTCCGCTTGAACAGAGACCGGATGGCCCCTAATAAAGGGCCCCCGATTCTATACTTCTGGAGCACCCCCCACAGGGCATCACGAGGGACACAGTCGAATGCTTTCTCCAGGTCCACAAAACACATGTGGACTGGTTGGGCAAACTCCCATGAACCCTCGAGCACCCTGTAGAGGGTATAGAGCTGGTCCAGTGTTCCACGGTCAGGACAAAAACCACACTGCTCCTCCTGAAGCCGAGGTTCAACTATTGGCCGGACTCTCCTCTCCAATACCCTGGCGTAAGCCTTACCTGGGAGGCTGAGGAGTGTGATTCCCCTGTAGTTGGAACACACCCTCTGGTCACCCTTCTTATGAAGGGGGACCACCACCCCAGTCTGAGGCACTGTCCCCGACCGCCACGCAATGTTGAAGAGGCGTGTCAACCATGACAGCCCCACAACATCCAGAGATTTGAGGTACTCAGGGCGGATCTCATCCACCCCCGAAGCCCTGCCAGCGCGGAGCTTTTTAACCACCTCGGTGACTTGAGCCTGGGTGATGAAAGAGTCTAACCCCGAGTCCCCAGCGTCTGTTTCCACCAGGGAATGTGTGATGGCAAGATTGAGGAGATCCTCGAAGTACTCCTTCCACCGCCCGATAATGTACTCAGTCGAGGTCAGCAGCCTCCCACCTCCACTATAAACAGTGTTGGCGAAGCACTGCTTCCCCCGCTGGACGGTTTGCCAGAATCGCTTCGAGGCCAACCGGTAGTCCTTCTCCATGGTCTCACCGAACTCCTCCCAGGCCCGAGTTTACGTCTCTGGCACAGCCCGGGTGGCGGCACGCTTGGTCTCACGATACCCGTCAGCCGCCTCAGGAGTCCCACAAGCCAACCACAGCCGATAGGACTCCTTTTTCAGCTTGACAGTATCCCTTACTGCCGGTGTCCACCACCGGGTTCTGAGATTGCCGCCGTGACAGGCACTGCTGACCTTACGGCGGCAGCTATGGGCAGCAGCATCGACAATAGATGCGGAGAACATGGTCCACTCAGACTCTATGTCTCCAACATCCCCCGGAATCTGGTAAAATTCTCCAGGAGGTGCGAGTTGAATACATCCCTGGCCGAGGGCTCCGCCAGACTATCCCAGCAGACCCTCACTTTGCGCTTGGGCCTGCCAAGTCTGTCCAGCTTTCTCCTCCTCCAGTGGATCCAACTCACCACCAGATGGTGATCAGTGGACAGCTCAGCCCCTCTCTTCACCCGAGTGTCCAAAACATGTGGCCGGAGGTCTGATGATACGACAACAAAGTCGATCATTGACCTCCTGCCTAGGATGTCCTGGTGCCAAGTGCACTGATGGACACCCTTATGTTTGAACATGGTGTTCATTATGGACAATCCTTCACTAGCACAGAAGTCCAATAACAAAGCACCACTCGGATTCAGATCAGGGAGGCCATTCCTCCCGATCACGCCTATCCAGGTGTCACTGTCGTTTCCCACGTGGGCGTTGTAGTCCCCCAGCAGAATAATGGAGTCTCCGGGAGGGGCACTATCCAGCACCCCCAACAGGGACACCAAGAAGGCCGGGTACTCCGCAATACCGCTCGGCCAGTAGGCTGAGACGACAGTCAGAGACCCGAAGGCGCAGGGATGCGACCCTCTTATCCACTGGGGTAAACCCCAACACGAGTCGGCTGAGCTGGAGGGCAACAAGCAAACCCACCCCAGCCCGCCGCCTCTCCCCGTGGGCCACTCCAGAGTAGAAGAGAGTCCAGCCTCTCTCGAGGAGATGGGTTCCAGAGCCCATACTGTGCGTGGAGGTGAGGCCGACTATTTCTTGTCCATATCTCTCGACCTCCCGCACAAGCTCAGGCTCCTTCCCCCCCAGCGAGGTGACATTCCACGTCCCTAGAGCCAGCCTAAGCATCCGGGGATAGGGCCGCTGAAGTCTCCACCTTCGTCCACCACCCAATTCTCTTTGCACCGGTCCCTCACGGTCCCCTCCTTGAACCGCCACCTTAAAGTGGTGGAGGGGCTTGAGTGCTCGAATTATCCTAGAGGCTATGTTGTCTGGGGCTTAAATGCCCCTGGTAGAGTCTCCCATGGCAAACAGGCTTTAGGTGACGGGTCAGACAAAGAGCGGTTCAAGAATCCTTCATGAGTACTAGTATATTGAGGTACGTGACATCGCCTGGTACGGCAGAGCCGGGTCCCACCCTGGAGCCAGGCCTGGGGTTGGGACTCGCCAGAGAGCGCCTGGTGGCCGGGTTGCTCCTTGTGGGACCCGGCCGGGCCAAACCCGAACGAGAGACGTGAGGCCATCACCCAGTGGGCCCACCACCTGCAGGGGGAACCGTGAGGGATCTTGTTTTTGTTTTCTTTTGAATACCTTTATAACACTCCGTAATTCCCCACTGCCACTAAATTATAAAGTATTACAGGGGGAAATTCATAAGTATTTTAATGTAGGCAAAATTATACAATAGCAATGTGGATCTAGGTTTGTTACTGAGAAGCAGCTCACATGCATTGCTAGCTTTTTGAGATGACTAACTGAAGGGTGTTTTCCTCTGTGGGTCAGCTGGACCGCCCTGCTGTCATCAACGAAGCGGTGAATCCAGTGATGTTGCCCCGCACCGGCACTCTGCAAAACTTTGCTCGGTGCACAGTCAGCGGCTGGGGGGTCACCTGGGTCTACGGCCAAAGCCTGTCCCCTGAACTGAGGTCTGTAGATGTGGATTACTTCGCAGATTGCTGGCATTACTACTACTTCAGGATCACAAACAACATGATCTGTGCTGGATCCAATGAAGGAGGGAGAGACTCCTGTCAGGTGAGCAACTAAAGCAATGCACCAAACATTTGTGGCAGCAGATGAGTTGGTTGTATTTTCTTTTTGCTTTCTGGTATTAAATAATTCCAAGGAAAATGAAAAGTGGGATTTTGAATCAGATTATCTGAAAAGAACCTGCCTGCTGCTGGTGAGCACAATAAGTGGAGCTGCTAACAGAAAATGCAGGAGTTGGAAAAAAGCCTGATTTTAAATTAACTTTCTCTTGAGCTGCGCTCTCTGGACTCAGTAGATGTGTTCAAAAAGCTCCTTAAAACCTATTTGCTTAGACAAGCATTCCAGCCTCAATGGACCCAATGTTGCCACTTTGTATTGTTCCATTTTAATGTTTTATATTGTTTGTTTTGATTACTGTGAAGCACTTTGTGACTCTGTCTGTGAAAAGCGCTATAGAAATAAAGTTTACAAACTTACCTACTTAAATTCTTTTTAAATGCCACTTTAAACTGAACAGCAATTTATCTCTAAAATATCCCCTTCATTTGACCTTTCCAGGGAGATTCAGGAGGACCGCTTGTCTGCAACGGTAAACTGGAAGGCATTGTGTCGTGGGGCATTGGTTGTGCCTATTCTTTTTACCCCGGCGTCTACACTAATGTGAGAAACTACATCTCATGGATCGACTGGGCCATTCAGAACAGCTAACCATCCATCAGCTTAAGAAGAGACTCCTGAGATGAATCTTTGAATGGATGCTGAAAATCAAAAGGCTGTTTGATTGTTTGTCTTAATAAACTTGAATACATCTGCTCAGACAATATAACTTACAGAGTATAAAGTTTTACACTTATTCTTATCAATGAATATAACTCACATTACTACTATTATAACACATCAATCCTGAGAGGTGCAACTTTTTAAATAAATGCACTTTCAGTGTTGTTTTAAACTACACTTCAAACAATTTCAAGAGACTCTATGTATGGGAGTTTTTTCCTCAAACAATTCTTCAAAAAACTATAAAAAAGACGGTAAAATAAAGATACATATTTTCTCAAACTGATTCGTCATTTTCTGTCGTTTTGCTCTTTGAAAAGTATTCACACTTTTTTAAAGTTTCCACATTTTGTCAAAGTCCTTAAGCATACAAAAGCAACAATGGAATAATCTAGATCAAAATTCTAAAACTCCCATCATACATGTTTCTTCACAGTTTTATAAGTAATATATGAGTATATATATATATATATATATATATATATATATATATGTGTGTGTGTGTGTGTGTGTGTGGCACATCTTTTTTTGTGTTCCTAATGTGGCTTCTTCCTCAGAGGACGTTTTAAGACTTTTTTTAACAATAGCTTTCTTCTTCTTGCCACTGTTCCTTTTAGGATTGATGGTTTGACGGTTGGCATGCCGGCAGATCCTCAGATAATCACCCTATCACCTGAGCAGTGGCTTGCTGCAGCTCCTCCAGAGTAAAAACATGCTTCTTGGTAGTTCATCTAAGAAATGCTCTCCTTACCTGCTGTCACTTTAGGTGACAGTGTCTTGATAGGTTTGGTAACTACAAATGCACACCACAAAAATTAGAAAACCATTGATTATTTTTTTCTTTAAATGGATGTGTTGTTCGTGTTCGTCAGTGAAATAAAATTCCAACAAAATCCCCCCCAATCCTGGAAATGACAAAATATAAAAAAGTTAAAGGGGGAATGAAAACGTTTTCGAGGAATTGCAAGTCAGTTTTCCAGTCAACCAACACAGATCAAAGTTCAGAAGAGTCACTGAAACTTCTCTTGTTGCACCATACCCTCTAACAGTCATTAAAGGTTGCACCATCCAAACCGCCTTCCTTTTTATTCCAGGAAACAATTGGCTGTGTGACTGCACCCTCTCTCCCTTTTCCTTAGTCGCATTTACATTTAAAGCACAGCTACATCAGTTTCATTCAGACATTCAAAACAAACTAACAAAATCAAGAAGGCAGTATGGATGGAGTCAAGTCCACACAGAAGGTGTTGCATACTAAGGACCAAAGCTTGAGACACTTGTCGCAGGAGGAAGTTAAAAAACTGATCCATCAGTCCGATGAGGCCAAAAAGTATTCTTACTCTCCGTACAGCAAATTCAGAGTGGGAGCTGCACTTTTGACCCTCGACAACCGTGTGTTTACGGGTAAGCTGTGTTGAAAAGTAAGATGAACAGAGATCAAATTTTATTTTAGGAAAACAGAAAACTAGTAGTATTGCTTTTAACTGGACTCAAAGAGTATGAGAAGTGACCGGTACATTGTGTTCAGTATTATGTAATCTACACTGAGACAAATCAGTTCTGACTCTGGGTATATTTATCATTTAAACAACACATATTTAGGTTTGTTCTTATGTTTATGCTTCCAAACTATGTTAATTATTACCTGAGAGTTAACTGAGTGGAAAATTTAGAGAAGGGGATGATAGTCCAGCCCATCAATCAATAATCTTCTCAGGTGACGCAGCTTCATGATTCCATCTGACTGTATCCCAAGCTTCCTTTTGTGATATAGATGCATTCTGCTTCTATATCACCTGTGTCAACCTCACCTTGTACACAGATAGAGATGTTCTGTCAGTGTGGCTAGACATCACAAATTCACCTGTTGTCATCATGTGAGGGGGTGGGGTAAAGGGTGAGAGGTGAATAACAAACAGCTGTGAGTCCAAAGACCCAGAGAGTAATTATTTGAGAAGACCTGAAAAGGTAAATACGCTTTTGGCCTGTAGAGGGTCTCTTTACAGAACCATACATTATGTCTATTTGTACCTCTGGCAGGTTGTAACGTGGAGAATGCAAGTTCCAATCTGGGAGTGTGTGCTGAAAGGAATGCTATTGCAAAAGCAGTGTCAGAAGGCTGCAAAGACTTCAGGGCCATTGCAATTGCTAGGTAACTTGCATCTCTGACTAACACAGCTGATGTCTGGAAAGTTCGATGTATTTTCTGTCATACCGGAATCTACCCTGTTTTCATGCTGTAATCACTTCCGCATTACCAAACCTAAACAAAATATCGCAAATTTCACACATTTTTTTAAAGAACATAGAAATATGCATTTTCTTAAAAGATTTCTACTCTTCCCCATCTCTCCGTCGACAAGAGAACTCACAACCAGTCTATCATTCACTTTCATTATAATCAGTGCTTAAATGTCTTATATCTAAAAAAAAAACTATAGATGTATCACAATTCCCATGAATGGCAACCAGACCTTCCTGGCACTTATGGCCCAAGAATAACTTTGATGCAGGGCCTTACCTTTTTGCGCCATACCTTTTTATCCACCATCAACGGTGGCCCTGATTACTAGCCTTTGTGTTGACGGCAGGCTCCGCTGTGGGGAAGGAGCTTTGGAGGGAGGGCTGTAGCACAGCAGAGAGCAAGGGGGAGGGACCTGTAAGGTGTGCTCGTTCAAACTTTCAGACCAAGTCCATTGTACCATAGGCCACCGATGACGGCGGATACACAGCTATGGCACATTTACTGGTAGGGACAAAACGTCAATGATATGCTTTGACTTTGACTTGTCCATGCCATTGGCACAGCAGCAGCACACAGGCAATCTTGAGCTAGAACAACAGTACGCGCTGTGCGGGAAGGGGTGTGAGCAGTGCATGCACGAGCAGATTGACACTGTTAAGAAGTTCCTCTTGGCTCTGATTTGTTGGTCCTGACCAGGAGCAGTGTATTTTTGCAAATGGCAGTAGGACCACTGGGAAGAGTCATTGAAGCTTGTTTTTTTTTCACAGATTGTCTGCCTATATTCTACTGTCAGGACATATTGACAGTTTTAACAAAAATATAAAAACATTTTAACAAAAGTTACATACTGCAGCCTTATTGATAGTATATTATCCTACTTCAGCATAGTAACCAATATTCACTAATGTTAGCGTTACATTAAGCATTTTATCTAATGATAGCTTAAAAGTTGCTTTTAACATAGTAGATATAGAAACGTTTATCATTATAGAAACGTTTGCTGTTGATAGCTAATATGCTTATATCATCACATTAGACAAGGCCAGCATTTTTATCTAATGCTGGCATATAACATGCTATTTGCTTGTTAGCATTTTAAACTTATTTCATCCCCACAATAAACCTTGAGGCCGTCCACTATAACTGCTATTGCTCTACTGCAAAGACATCACTGCACCTTTTCCATACCACTCAACACTTAAACATACTGGTATTCAATGTGCTTTTGTAGTAATTTTTCAACAGTTCTCCCCTCTTTTTGTTCTTCCAATATTGATGGTAATTAGTACTCTTGCTTGCTTTACATTTGTTTTACATTATGTTCTTCTACAGAGCAGTTAATCAATTCAGCACATCCCCACAGCATTTTCAGAGGAAATGCATTTTTTTCTGTTTTCTATGTAAATTCTTACCATTTATGTTGTTTCAGTGATTTGAGTGACAAGTTCATCTCCCCATGTGGGGGCTGCAGGCAGGTCATGCGAGAGGTATGATCTCTTCTTGTACACTCACTAACTTTTTTTTGTCTCTAGGCATTGCATATTTATTAGGCAACTTTGCTAGATATTTTCAAGTAAATCATATTGCTGTAAACAGGCCTAAGTAGCTCAGTTGCACATGCTGGCAACCTTTTATTGAGTTGTGAGTGTATCATTTATATATACAGTACAGACCAAAAGTTTGGACACACCTTCTCATTCAAAGTGTTGTCTTTATTTTCATGACTATGGATATTGTAGCTTCACACTGAAGGCATCAAAACTATGAATTAACACATGCGGAATTATATACTGAACAAAAAAGTGTAAAACAACTGAAAATATGTCTTATATTCCAGGTTCTTCAAAGTAGCCACCTTTTGCTTTGATTACAGCTTCGCACACTCTTGGCATTCTGTTGATGAGCTTCAAGAGGTCACCTGAGATGGTTTTCCAACAGCCTTGAAGGAGTTCCCAGAGATACTTAGCACTTGTTGGCCCTTTTGCCTTCACTCTGCAGTCCAGCTCACCCCAAACCATCTCGATTGGGTTCAGGTGACTGTGGAGGCCAGGTCATCTGGCGCAGCACCCCACCACTCTCCTTCTTGGTCAAATAGCCCTTACACAACCTGGAGGTGTGTTTGGGGTCATTGTCCTGTTGAAAAATAAATGATGGTCCAACTAAACGTAAACCGGATGGAATAGCATGCCTCTGCAAGATGCTGTGGTAGCCATGCTGGTTCAGTATGCCTTCAATTTTGAATAAATCCTCAACAGTGTCACCAGCAAAGCACCCCCACACCATCACACCTCCTCCTCCATGCTTCACGGTGGGAACCAGGCATGTAGAGTCCATCCGTTCACCTCTTCTGAGCCGCACAAAGACACGGTGGTTGTAACCAAAGATCTCAAACTTGGACTCATCAGACCAAAGCACAGATTTCCACTGGTCTAACGTCCATTCCTTGTGTTCTTTAGCCCAAACAAGTCTCTTCTGCTTGTTGCCTGTCCTCAGCAGTGGTTTCCTAGCAGCTATTTTACCATGAAGGCCTGATTCACACAGTCTCCTCTTAACAGTTGTTCTAGAGATGTGTCTGCTGCTAGAACTCTGTGTGGCATTGACCTGTTCTCTAATCTGAACTGATGTTAACCTGCGATTTCTGAGGCTGGTGACTCGGATGAACTTATCGTCCACAGCAGAGGTGACTCTTGGTCTTCCTTTCCTGGGGCGGTCCTCATGTGAGCCAGTTTCTATGTAGCGCTTGATGGTTTTTGCGACTGCACTTGGGGACACTTTCAAAGTTTTCCCAACTGTTCGGACTGACTGACCTTCATTTCTTAAAGTAATGATGGCCACTCGTTTTTCTTTACTTAGCTGCTTTTTTCTTGCCATAATACAAATTCTAACAGTCTATTCACTAGGACTATCAGCTGTGTACTGTATCCACCTCCTGCACAACACGACTGATGGTCCCAACCCCATTTATAAGGCTTGAAATCCCAGTTATTAAATCTGACAGGGCACACCTGTGAAGTGAAAACCATTTCAAAGCAAAAGGTGGCTACTTTGGAGAACCTTGAATATAAGACATATTTTCAGTTGTTTCACACTTTTTTGTTTAGTATATAATTCCACGTGTTAATTCATTGTTTTGATGCCTTCAGTGTGAAGCTACAATATTCATAATCATGAAAATAAAGACAACTCTTTGAATGAGAAGGTGTGTCCAAACATTTGGTCTGTACTGTATATAATTCATCATTGTTTTAATTACAGTTTGGGTGTGACTGGGACGTGTATCTTACAAAGTCCGACTGCTCATACATGAAGATGACTGTGGCCGAGCTCCTGCCTGGCTCTTTTGGCCCTGAATACCTGTCCTAGAAGGTTTCCAACATTTCCAACAACCTCTGAGCTTGTATTATAATGCAAAAAGGTTCACTGATAGAAGAAAGATTAGATGCAATGTTTGGCTGTAGTAATGTAGCCTTAATTTGCTAAATATGCTAGAGTTCTCTAATTGTGAGCTTTGGTTTTTAAGGCGAATAGTGATTTATTTAAAACAATTAGTAACTGATGTTTTACAAATGAAATTGTGAATAAGGCAAATGTGTAACACACATCTGCTGTATTTGAATAGCATGTTCTTATATGTTTCCCATGTGGAAGGGTGTCTAAGAGAAATGGATCTCGTTACTATACACTATAATCCAATAAAAGTTACATATAAATTTAAAAATGCTTCAGATATGTTTATTTTAAAGAATTTATTTGGGATGCCTAATGCACTAATTGTGGCCCTGGTGAGTTTGTGAAAACAATAATTTATAACAAGAGATTTTCGTTTGCCCTCTGAAAAAATTCAATTACCAATTAATTTTTTTTTTCAGCAAAGCTAAGTTACTGCAATTACAAAAATTCACCATAAGTATTTTTTTTTTTGCACAGCTTTATCAGTTAAGGGCATATGCTTAGCAGCAGTTATATTTGTGGTTAGTAACTGTTTTCGTGTTGTCTCCTAACTGTGACATTTAAATTAACTGCATCTACATTGTAAAATTGACTAAGTATACAAAAGGTTTTGCAACATTGACTAAAAACTTAGGATGCACAGTTAATGTAGATAAAAATATTTATTAGTTCCAAGAAGCAAAACAGAAATTGATGCACACATTTTAATAAATAAAAGGTTTTTGAAAATGAGTCCTCTTTCATTTTGTACCGTTAGAGCAGAAAAAAAAATCATTTGTTGAGCAGCAATGTGTTATTAACAGTTAAGTTCAACATCAGGAAATGTGAAATATTTAAGCATTCAGTGGGAAAAAATGACTACATTTATCCAGCAGCGTTTTTAAAGTCTAGCTACCCAAGCATACACACTTCGAGGTTAAAGGTTAAGATTTAAAAAAAGACGGTATTAAATGTCTGGATTGTTCGTTCCAAACAAAATGTTACAAGCCAAACTATTTTTAGTTTTTAAACGATCAGTGTATAAAAGTTTAATATTCATCGGGTCCAAAAATTATGGACAAAAGGAGAAAAAGATTAAACTGCTAATTATTCATACCCCTGGCAGATTTTGAGTTAAAGAAACATATATTTGACCAAGGTGTTTCCTCTGACTGGAAGTAATAATGTTTTGGAGTGGCCCAGCTGGAGGCCTGACTGGAATCTGGAAGATTAGGGTGATGACAGGGAGGCCTTCCAGCCTCAAAGACTTGAGCTTGTTGCAAAAGATGAGTGGTCAAAAATATCAGTGAAAACATCAAAAAAGCTGTTCGATTGCCGCAATATCCCTAAAGGCTTTTCACAGATTATTAAGGTTTTAAATAATATTCAACATGCCATTTGTTTTGTTAAAATGTAAAAAGACAACAAAAATAAATTTTTCATTTTGTGCACCATCTTTTGGAAGATGTTGTGTTATTTCCAATTATAGACAAACTTCTTGGTTGCTTAAAAATAGTTTAAAATCTGCCATGGGTATGAATAATTCTGAGCCTAAATCTAGTCCTTCAGACCACATGCTAAAAATCTAACTCTGAAGAGATGTCCTACTTGAAAGGGTTTCAAAGCTTGAAGTGCATTTCAGAGGCTTGATGGGTTTTTAAATAATTTAAGTAATGCAAAAAAAGGCCTGTTTCCCAAACTGCATGACTTTACCTAATGAATAAAAGAGACAGCGGTTACAGCAAACAATTAAACTCCTGGGGCAGGAGAAAGGAAAGATAGACAAAAAGCCATGTATGGCTTGTCCTATAAGCAAATTGATATTTATAAAGAAAAGAGATTTTTCATGGCAGAACAAAACAAAGCACAAACAAAGCTAACCCACTATTTGCTTCAAATTTTGTTTTCTCTTAGGTTTTTTTTTATATATTCTCTTAGCTATGAGTTCTACTGGGTATTTATATGGCTTGTTAATGCAACTTTAAGACAAAAATGAGTAGAGATAAGCTCATACAGTTTTTTTGCTGCTGGATCTGTTTTTTTGCCCAACATATACATCCAAATTGGGATATACGGGTCCTGAGTTGCATCTTTTGGACATTAAATATCCCATGCTTGGCTGTATGACCCAATATACAGGCTAAATGTACATTCCCTGTATAAGGCAGGGTGTCTGAAGAGCTTTCTTGGCCCTGGAAGCTGTCATTATTCTTTAGGGCCTTTGCTCAGAACTGCTCAGATATTTTCTACTCATTCTTTGTTATTTTGTGTTTCCTGCCTCTTCTTTGCACTTACTTTGATTTTCAAGTTCATTCAGTTTAGATGTAGGCAATGTTTTTATCTGGGCCTGACTGAGCAGGGTGTGTCCATGTAATTATGAAATTCACAAATAAAACCAGTGGTACAGAATAGCGTAACAAATACATATACACACAAATGTTTCTGCTAACTTAGCAGGAGTTTTCTGCTACTGCCTCTTGGTGTTAATCTTAGATAGAGCCAGACGCAGTGAACATCTCCTGCGCTATGATTCATACGGATTGTGAATATGATGAAGCAATATGGACATTTGCATTTTTTTTATCCTAACACTCCTCTGCAGGGTGTTGCTGCTCACCAACACCATCAGTGCCAACAGATCAGTACCGTGCTACGTTTACCAAACATAACTTAAACAGTTAACTGAAAACATCATGGTTGCTCTGAAGCTTTCTTTGTTTAGGAGGCAAAACCAGAAGGTGCAGCTGTTCTTTACTCTGACCTCAGCTCTCGGTGGCGAAGCTGGTGGAGGCTTCGCCTAATGTAGGCCACGATGAGACATACAATCTGGGCAGGGTGCCCTCCATGAGCCTTTCCATCCACAATCCAAGCCTGTCCAGCTTGTGGTGGACCTCTATGCTCGTGGCCCTGGTCGAACCTCTTTTGGGCATGGCTCCGTCTTCCCTGGAATGAGAACGGGACCGGGAGTGAGAGCTGGACCTGGATCTGGACCGTGATGTCCTCCTGGAGTCGGAGGTGTCAGATGACGAGTCGTTGGGGTCGTCCCCGGTGAAGACAGGTCTAAAGAGGCAAAAATATTTCTTGTAGCCGTTGAGGGCCAGGACGTGGCCTGTGTAGTCTGATGACTCCTCGTCATCGAAGTGGCTTTCACTCGGTCCCGCAGGACAGGCTGAATGAAGGAGCAATGGCATCCAGTGGCGGTGCTTATCAGCATTAAGGAAGGAGAAGTGGAGGGTCTGAGTGCTAAGGTAGGACAAGAATTTTCGGTTTACAAATAGGAAATATGGGCTACGTCTTAATAGAGCAAATAAATCTCGAAGTGTGTATTCATCCCGGAGACTCACCCAGAGAAAGAGAAAACCTCCTTTGCAAACTTCCTGAGCAAAGCATTTTTGGAGGCATTGGTGAGCACCAGTACAACGTTGATGTGACCCGGTCTTAGTTTCACCAGGTTACTAGTGTAGGTGATATCTGTTAGCTCGGTCACTTCCACAAAGTCCTTCCTTGGAGGACGGCTGCACAAACCACAGGAAACAATAGAGGAGAGCAAAGTTAACACAAGAGCAACACTAAGTTATGCGCCTACAGATTAGATATCTGTCCACATATATTTGTGAATACTTGATGCGTCTGTTGAAAGGGGTACAGATGTGCCACTGGTAAGGATGTGTAAATAAAATCTCTAATATAATTTCCATATTTCTAACTGTGGCATAAACTCATCCTGAAAAATTTGAGGAAACGGTAAATTTCAGCACAATTTTTCAGAGCGAAAACACTCCTATGTGAAGAAATTATTAGTTTTAAGATAAAAATGATGATGATACATTTTCAGTGTACATATACAGTCCACCAGAACTTTATTTCATATCTCCTGAGTTCATGACACCATTCACTCTAAGAAGGTTCCTGAGCCCCCAAATCCCCTCAGCATTATAGATCCTCCACACATTCATCCTTCGTTTTGTGCCACACAAACCTGTAGCGATTGTTGCAGAGAAAGCTCAATCTTAGGCCCATCTGACCAAAGCACACCCTTCCAATTAAAGTCCTAGTAGAGGTTATTGATCCTCATTTAGTAGCCCGTGGCAAACACAAATGGGCCCATGTCTCACGTCATTGGTTACTAGTTAGAAACTGAACGATGTCAAAAAGAAAGAATAAATTCACTCCAATTAGTAGATTTTCTTTCTGTCAAGGTGAATATTCTGTACATTTAAGTAAGAAATATAATATCTGATCAACCAGTATTCCTACTGAGCATGACAGGAGTGCTGTAAAGCAAAAGAAACAACACAATTAAAAAAGTAAACTCGCACAAGGTGGTAGCAAATGTCCTCTGCTGTTCCATCGCAGGAGGTCTTCCATTGTTCTGACTTCAGAGAGATAAATTACACAGTGATATCAAAGCTATTATAAGCAGTCATGAAAATTAAACCAGGAATTGTTTGTATAAAACTGACGAGCTGCAAAAACATGGGCCATTTGTGTTCAGACATGCTCTGTAGGAGCTAGTCTGAACACTTATTAAACAGTCTGAAAAGCTATGTTGCTGACCAGTGGCCCTTCAACAAGGTCAGCTCGGTAATGCCAGTTTCATGCATTTTCATTAAAACTGAACCGTTTCATTCTAAAAAAAAAAGAAATACCTAGATATTATATTCATTAGTTAGCTATGATTACTCTAAAAACCTTCCTACCTTATCAAGGTCAACATTTTAATAAACTGTCACAGAAATACAAAACTTCAAACAATAATTCAGAAGTTTCTGTGAAATGACAATACCATTAGATCATCCAAAATATCCAAACAAAATAGGTACTATTTGTCATATTTTGGCTGTGTCTTGTGCTTATTTCATGTAACTGCATTACCTTGAGGTACTTGCTCTGCTAGATGCATCATCCTCAGTTTGAGTTGTGTTTTGCTCCTTTGGCTTCGGTTTGTGAGGTTTGCTCTCACTTGGCTCACTGGTAACAACAGCAAACAAGGGATCAGAGCTGAAAGCTCTTCTAAACAACCGTGAACTATGATGTTGGCATTAAGGAACACAATTAAATATCTGCATACTCATTAAAGCGATTGCATTACATTAAATCTCACCTGAAAGCCTGGATGATAACAGTCCCAAACAGAATGAAGAGAGCTGAGAAGATCAAGGACAGAATGGGCATCATCTCTCGCCTGAAAGTAAAGAAAATATATATTTTTATTTAAACAAAAACCATTTAAATTCCCAGACACAAGTGTAGACTGTAATTTGCCCCACTAGTAACTTTATATAAAGTCCCGAGGTAGAAAACGTAGCCCCTACTTGTACCACATTCAATGAGGAGCATTGCAGCTTTAACAGGACAGACTAACTCTACCCTCAAGATCTTAAAGCAGCTTCTGATCTTGTTTCAACAAACACTGTTTTTTTTTTTTTTGCATTGCATCCTGCAGCTTCCTGGTACTGTCTTACCAGTTTGAGTAGAGAAGGCCATCATATATTTGAAGGATGTAATCATAAGCAGCATGCATCCACTGAATAATAAAAATCTGGAGACAAGATCAAAAACAGAGCAAACTGCAGCATCCATTAAAAATTCAACATGGTGCAAGGTAAAAACATGGCTTTCTGGCTCCAAACTCAGCTCAGGTCACATCTATGACTTACTGGAGCCATCTCATTGTTGAGTTCTGGTAAGGTTGTGTCGGAGCTCAGGTAGGTGGGGTCTTTCTGCAGGAGCTCCAGCTGCTCGTGGAGACGGTACTTGTCCTCCTCGCTGCCGTTCCAGCCGCTGCTCACAGAGCGGTACAGCACCCTGCCTGCCTGACTCCGCCTCTCCAGAATCACCACCTGGCAGTGTTATTGGAGAGCATTTTTTACTGTAAACGGGGTTGTCGCAGCACGTCAGACATTGTGTGTCTGTAATCTGAAACAAGAAATCTGATACGACTTCCAGCGTTTTGTGCTCCGGAAGCGGAGGGGGAAAAACAGGGTCATCTTGTCCTTGACATTTACTGATTTTGTGAATGAACTGACCTGAGGAAAGGTGGCAGCCTGAGTGTGTAGAAGTGCCTGACAGAGAGGCTGCTGCTGACGTTGGTAGACATATGCAAACCGTAGAACGTCTTTTTTGTTGACAGTGGCAAAGTCCACAAAGGCCTTGTTGCCTGGGTGGAAAGCTTCATCCTCCCCAGTGATGAGCAGCACACAGTACCTGAAAAAACAGTCACAGTAAATTTTCCTGCTGGACAATTTATACCAACATGATATATAGTGCCTCGCTACTGTATTCATTTTGAACTTCTTTACATTTTGCCACATTACAACCTCAAACCTATCCACAAACAATATCCCAGGCTTTGAACATCTCATAGAGCACTGTTTAATGTATCATCCAAGAAAGAATAGTACCACTATAACCCTAACCAAGACATGGATCTAAAATCCATCTAAAATAACAGGTTGGGCAATGAGAGCATTAATCAGAGAAGCTGCTAAGAGCCCAATGTAACACTGGACAAGATGCAGAGATCCACAGCTTAGGTGGGAGAATCTGCCAACACCACACTATTAGTTGTGCATCTGTACAGAAAAAAGCCCTCAGAAAAGCCCTTGTAGGGGACACAGCAAATATGTGCACAAACGTGGTAAACTCAGAACAAACAAAAAACTGCACCTTCAGGACTACTTACTGGACTATCTCCCATGTCGCCCGCAGTATGTGGGGACATGGGGCTGTTTCTCTGACAGGCTGGTCTCCAGTGCAGGGGCCCCACAGGGAACTATGCTGACACTGTGCCTGATCACCCTCTACACTGCAGACTTCTGCATCCCTTGGCTGTCATCTTCAGAAGTTCTCAGATGATTCTGCCATAGTCGACTTAATCACAGGTGAGGAAGACTCAGAGTACAGACAGTGGACACCTTGTGGATTGGTGCCAGTGGAAGCACCTCCTGACCAACACGGGGAAATCCAAGCAGCTGGTGGTGGGTTTCCACAGACGCAGACACACCACACTGACACCGGTGAACATCCAGGAAACTGACGTTGAGAGTGGACCTGGGTGTTCACCTGAACAATAAACTTGACTCGGGTCACAACAATGACGCTCTATACAGGAAGGGTCAGAGATGACTACCTGCTGAGGAATCCAAAGACCGAGATCTTTTGAAGTGCAGGTGGTGGTCCTAAAGACTTTCTTTGACTCTATGGTTCCATCAGTCATTTTCTGTGGTGTAGTTTGTTGCAGAAGCAGCTTATCTACAGCTGAGAAGAAGCCGTTAGATAAGCTCACCAGGAAGGCCAGCTCTGTCCTAAGATGTCCCCTCAACCATGTGCAGGTGGTGGGAGACAAACAGGACTCTGGCAAAAATAACATTGTTGTTGGACAATGTCTCCCACCTCATGCATGAAGCTGTTGAAGAACTGGAGAGCTCCTTCAGTGACAGACTGCTGCATCCTAGCTGCACAATGAAGCAATAATGATTCTTTGCACATCTCTGCGCTCCTCCGTGCAGTGAATTTCCCCACTGTGGGACAATAAAGGATATTTCTACTTCTATATTTGGCAGTAATTCACCCTGAACACACCACCCCCACCGTGAAACATGGTGGTGGCAGCATCATGATGTGAGAATGATTTTCTTCAAAAGGGTCACGGAAGCTTATCAGAGCTGATGGGAACGTAGATGATGCTAAATACAGGGCAATACTGGAAGAAAACCTGTTAGAGACTGCGAATAATGGTACACTGGGAGCAGAGGTTTACCTCTCAGTAGGACAACAAGCCTAAACATACAGTGAAAGCAATGATGGAATGATTCAGACACAAACATATTAATGTTTGTGTCTGAATGGCCCAGTCTGCATCTAAATTCAACTGAGAATCTGTGGCAAGAATGACTTTGAGCTGTTTTGCAAAGAAGAATGGGCAAAATCCAGTCTCTTCAGGTTTTATATGGATTTTGGTCCACTGTTGCTGTGGTTTCAAGTCTGGTCATACATGAAGTAGGCAGCGACATCATTGACACAATATAACGTTGTTAAAAAATGAATCCTAATATCAGTCACACCAAAACGAGATCTGCACGTAGACAAGAGGTGCCGACGGGGCAGAAAAAGTTGGTTTTCATTTAAGAGTGAAGAGGAGCCAAATGAAGCCATCCACAAAAACAACAATCTGCTCTAACTTTGCTTACTTCCTCCGCCGGTGAAACTGTTTAACGGGACACAGCTCATCAAACAGCTGCTGGTTGATGAGCCGCGGCACCTGCAGAAACTTGTTGTTCGAAACAAACTCATCCATCAGCTGTTTCTTCATGCCTCTGGCCTGAAAGAGGCAAAGGTCAAGACGAGTTTATGTTATTCCCTTAAAAAAATTGCATAAACTAAATCAAATCAAAAAGATACTTTTTATTTAAAAAAAAAAAGAAAAAAAAGAGTCCTAGACTTCAGTGAATACAAGGTGTACCTGGATGACGTCTACAGGCTTCTCTGTGTCCTCCTTAAACAACAGCATGGTGGGAGCGTAGGTGTTGATGTTAAACTGCTGCAGGAGCTTAGTGTTGTGGGTTGCACCTTGATCCACGTAGCCAAAGCGAACGTAGTCTCTGAAGGCAAATGCTGTCAACTGAAGGATGGTGAGGCATAATAAATGAAAATACGTTTTAAAAGAAATACAAGAGTAGGCAAAATGAAAGCAGAGTAACCTAAACAGATCTAACAGGGTTCAATTTTAATTTTTCAAATGGTTGTAAAGACGTCTTTAACACCACATAAAAATATTACCCATCTTGAAGCCATGAAGGAACGTTTACGTTCTATTAGTGATAAACTATTTGTCTGCTTCTTATATAATATTCCATGATTTTTAGCCTCAGTCAAACACCTAATATGGCGAAATGTATTGCAACACAAAATAAAAATGACCAAACTTCTTCTTCTTTTTAATATTAGGATAGAAATTTAGCACTAAGTTAAAATGGATTATGAAAAAACTATTCATCAAAATAACTTACTAGGTTCTGTTTTACCGAATAATCCTATCCTGTAAATGTAACCATGTCAGCTTAAGATGGTATTTTTTGGCATATATACAGACCAAAAGTTTGGACACACCTTCTCATTCAAAGAGTTTTCTTTATTTTCATGACTATAAATATTGTACCTTCACACTGAAGGCATCAAAACTATGAATTAACACATGTGGAATTATATACTGAACAATAAAGTGTGAAACAACTGAAAATATGTCTTATATTCTAGGTTCTTCAAAGTAGCCACATTTTGCTTTGATTACTGCTCTGCACACTCTTGGCATTCTGTTGATGAGCTTCAAGAGGTAGTCACCTGAAATGGTTTTCTAACAGTCTTGAAGGAGTTCCCAGAGATGCTTAGCACTTGTTGGCCCTTTTGCCATCACTCTGCGGTCCAGCTCACCCCAAACCATCTCGATTGGGTTCAGGTCCGGTGACTGTGGAGGCCAGGTCATCTGGCGCAGCACCCCATCACTCTCCTTCTTGGTAAATAGCCCTTACACAGCCTGGAGGTGTGTTTGGGGTCATTGTCCTGTTGAAAAATAAATGATGGTCCAACTAAACGCAAACCGGATGGAATAGCATGCCGCTGTAAGATGCTGTGGTAGGCATGCTGGTTCAGTATGCCTTCAATTTTGAATAAATCCTCAACAGTGTCACCAGCAAAGCACCCCCACACCATCACACCTCCTCCTCCATGTTTGACGGTGGGAACCAGGCATGTAGAGTCCATCCGTTCACCTCTTCTGCGCCGCACAAAGACACGGTGGTTGGAACCCAAGTTCTCAAACTTGGACTCATCAGACCAAAGCACAGATTTCCACTGGTCTAATGTCCATTCCTTGTGTTCTTTAGCCCAAACAAGTCTCTTCTGCTTGTTGCCTGTCCTCAGCAGTGGTTTCCTAGCAGCTATTTTACCATGAAGGCCTGATTCACACAGTCTCCTCTTAACAATTGTTCTAGAGATGTGTCTGCTGCTAGAACTCTGTGTGGCATTGACCTGTTCTCTAATCTGAACTGATGTTAACCTGCAATTTCTGAGGCTGGTGACTCGGATGAACTTATCGTCCGCAGCAGAGGTGACTCTTGCTCTTCCTTTCCTGGGCCGGTCCTCATGTGAGCCAGTTTCTTTGTAGCGCTTGATGGTTTTTGCAACTGCACTTGGGGACACTTTCAAAGATTTCACAATTGTTCGGACTGACTGACCTTCATTTCTTAAAGTAATGATGGCCACTCGTTTTTCTTTACTTAGCTGCTTTTTTCTTGCCATAATACAAATTCTAACAGTCTATTCAGTAGGACTATCAGCTGTGTACTGTATCCACCTCCTGCACAACACAACTGATGGTCCCAACCCCATTTATAAGGCTTGAAATCCCACTTATTAAACCTGATAGGGCACACCTGTGAAGTGAAAACCATTTCAGGTGACTACCTCTTGAAGCTCATCAACAGAATGCCAAGAGTGTGCGGAGCAGTAATCAAAGCAAAAGGTGGCTACTTTGAAGAACCTAGAATATAAGACATATTTTCAGTTGTTTCAAACTTTTTTGTTCAGTATATAATTCCACATGTTAATTCATAGTTTTGATGCCTTCAGTGTGAAGCTACAATATTCATAGTCATGAAAATAAAGACAACTCTTTGAATGAGAAGGTGTGTCCAAACCTTTGGTCTGTACTTTATATGCAACAGTTTGTATGACCACACAGAGAATCTGAACTGGGAAGAAGATCAAACATGGTCTTAAAGCAAGCAGCATTTCATTGACACCATTACAAATTGTCAAATTGTGATATTTCCATACAGATAAAAGAACAAATCTTCCTCAAGTGATGAACAACAACCAGTGTGTGAAGGTTAATAACACATTATATCCATTTAAAAGATTTCCAGTATGAGTGTCGCAGTAAACCTCTTTCAGACTGCTGTCGTCTGTCAGCCAGCAGATGCCGTTACCTTGTACAGAAGAGGCACAACAGGAACCACGTCAAACAGCAGCAAACTGGGCTTGTTTTCCACACGCCAACTGTCAAGAAAAGCCTGATAGTTGTTGTCATTGATCTGTAAAAGAACATAATAGAAGTTATTTAAAGAAAAACAACGGGTTTTGGATACATAAAAACACCATGCACTTTACAATTAACAGGAATCAACTATAGAAGCAGTGATCAGTCTGTAACTCCACAGAAATCTTTGTAAAGGTGAAATGAACGTGTAGTTACCCTCTCCACCAGGTTGTGAGGCAGCAGATCCTCCACAAACTGTCGCAGGTGCTCCCGTACTACAGCCTGGTGGAAGAAGGTCATCCTGCCGTTCACCAGCCCGATGATGGAGGGAGCCTGATAAGCCCCCAGCTGGTTGGCCAAGCGACGCTCAGAACCAAGGTCTACGATGCCGAAGCCCACGCCTAATTCAACATTAACACAAATAATGATACAACATGCTAAAGTGGTAAAATCTTAACAACCCCCTTACTGGTCATTTTGTCATATCTGAAATTCTGCTTGAAGTATTATCTCACAAAAATGCTACAGCCAAATGAATATATGTACAAAAAAAAGAAGCTTCAGGGATATGTTTATTTTATCAAAGCAAATCTTGATGACCACTAGTACAACTGCCACAGTACTCATGCAAACGGTGCTATTTTAGATTATTTTAGATCACATATAAATATGAAGGAAAACAAGTCCTAGCGAAGAAAGTACTGTCAAGTCAGCACAAATATTTCTAAGACCAGTGCAAATATCAGTCTGAGTATGCGACTATCCAGTTATTTATTGGATAGATTTATTTTAAAACAGAAAAGCCAGAACAATTTCACAGGCTATGGTGTGTTTCACATATGCTGTTTTGAAACAGCTAAAATGGCAAATTTAAATTACTCTGTAGACTAAAATTATGTATTATGTTATGTTTTTAAAGAAAATCTGAGTCTTACCCAAAGGTTCCAGCTCCATCGCCACCTCTTTCCACACAGGCTCAATGTGGATGCAGGCAAAGCACCACTCTGAAGTCACTTTGATAAGGTATGGCCTCTTGTAACTGTCTGGGAGAACGTCACTGTTAAAGTGCGCATGGTGCAGCATGTACTTGCTGTCTGCAAAATCCCTGGACCTGGAACAAGATCAGACAGAAAAATATGACTTTTAGGGTTCACCAAAAAAAAAAAAAAAAAAAAAAAAAGAAGCTGGAAGCTTGAATTTCTTACAAAATGTATCCCTTTTTACAACAAAAAAAGCAAGAATGATTATTTGACTTTGCTTGTCAAAAATGTCTCCAATTAGGTAGAAACATTCCATTAGCAGCACCTCTTTAAAGGGCTGTAAGAATTAGAAATGCATAGAGTTTATAACTCATTTATCATTACCACAGGTAAAATGTTCAATTTTGACGCAAAGGAATAGGCAGTGATTTCTAGAAGAAACCTTTTCTAGATGGTCAAAATGATTTGGGATGTCATAGAAGGAAACGTGGATTTAATAAATCAATTAAAGAACTAACTGTACTGTATCTCCCAAACAGTCTGGTTCAGAAAACAGCACAGCACTCCAGCTACCTCTACTAGTGTTTGGAAATAACTCGTGGAAGCCGTTAGACTGTGTAGATCAAGGCCTTTCAGACCGAGTCGTCAGCTGGTTTTCATATTATCTCTCAGGTTGTAAGCACTGCGTGCAGCTTACTGGTCATTTCTCTGTTATCGGAATATCACAAAAGGTGGGCTTCAAGGCTCAATACTAAGACCAAATCATTTTGTTGGATCCAAGCGTTACTGATACATCGATCCATCTCTACAGGTGGATCTTAATAAAATAAAATGAAAAAGTTATTTTACTTCAGCAATTCAAATCAAAAGATGAAAGTCATATAGAATAATTTCATAATGATACAGTTATATATTTCGAGCCTATATTTCTGTTTTGATGATTATACCTTACACGTCATGTAAACCCCAAATTAAGTTTCTAAGAGTATTAGAAAAAGACATAGGACCAATGATATATAGGCATGCTTTTCTGCAAGCTGATACTTCTGTATTAAAATTCTTACGTAATATTTTATATCCCTGAGAAATTGAATTTTGGGTTTTCATGAGCTGTAAGTAACACATTTTTATATACAGGTCCTTCTCAAAATATTAGCATATTGTGATAAAGTTTATTATTTTCCATAATGTCATGATGAAAATTTAACATTAATATATTTTAGATTCATTGCACACTAACTGAAATATTTCAGGTCTTTTATTGTCTTAATACGGATGATTTTGACATACATCTCATGAAAACCCAAAATTCCTATCTCACAAAATTAGCATACTTCATCCGACCAATAAAAGAAAAGTGTTTTTAATACAAAAAACGTCAACCTTCAAATAATCATGTACAGTTATGCACTCAATACTTGGTCTGGAATCCTTTTGCAGAAATGACTGCTTCAATGCGGCGTGGCATGGAGGCAATCAGCCTGTGGCACTGCTGAGGTCTTATGGAGGCCCAGGATGCTTCGATAGCGGCCTTTAGCTCATCCAGAGTGTTGGGTCTTGAGTCTCTCAACGTTCTCTTCACAATATCCCACAGATTCTCTATGGGGTTCAGGTCAGGAGAGTTGGCAGGCCAATTGAGCACAGTGATACCATGGTCAGTAAACCATTTGCCAGTGGTTTTGGCACTGTGAACAGGTGTCAGGTCGTGCTGAAAAATGAAATCTTCATCTCCATAAAGCTTTTCAGCAGATGGAAGCATGAAGTGCTCCAAAATCTCCTGATAGCTAGCTGCATTGACCCTGCCCTTGATAAAACACAGTGGACCAACACCAGCAGCTGACACGGTCACCCCAGACCATCACTGACTGTGGGTACTTGACACTGGACTTCTGGCATTTTGGCATTTCCTTCTCCCCAGTCTTCCTCCAGACTCTGGCACCTTGATTTCGGAATGCCATGCAGAATTTACTTTCATCCGAAAAAAGTACTTTGGACCACTGAGCAACAGTCCAGTGCTGCTTCTCTGTAGCCCAGGTCAGGCGCTTCTGCCGCTGTTTCTGGTTCAAAAGTGGCTTGACCTGGGGAATGCGGCACCTGTAGCCCATTTCCTGCACACGCCTGTGCACGGTGGCTCTGGATGTTTCTACTCCAGACTCAGTCCACTGCTTCCGCAGGTCTCCCAAGGTCTGGAATCGGCCCTTCTCCACAATCTTCCTCAGGGTCCGGTCACCTCTTCTCGTTGTGCAGCGTTTTCTGCCACACTTTTTCCTTCCCACAGACTTCCCACTGAGGTGCCTTGATACAGCACTCTGGGAACAGCCTATTCGTTCAGAAATTTCTTTCTGTGTCTTACCCTCTTGCTTGAGGGTGTCAATAGTGGCCTTCTGGACAGCAGTCAGGTCGGCAGTCTTACCCATGATTGGGGTTTTGAGTGATGAACCAGGCTGGGAGTTTTAAAGGCCTCAGGAATCTTTTGCAGGTGTTTAGAGTTAACTCGTTGATTCAGATGATTAGGTTCATAGCTCGTTTAGAGACCCTTTTAATGATATGCTAATTTTGTGAGATAGGAATTTTGGGTTTTCATGAGCTGTATGCCAAAATCATCCGTATTAAGACAATAAAAGACCTGAAATATTTCAGTTAGTGTGCAATGAATCTAAAATATATGAATGTTAAATTTTCATCATGACATTATGGAAAATAATGAACTTTATCACAATATGCTAATTTTTTGAGATGGACCTGTATATATCAGTCTGTTAGTAGCAAATCTACATAATATACGTGTTTTAGGATTTAAATTCAAATCCCCCCCCCCCCCCCCCCCCCCGCCCCATCTGTTCGTTCTAGAAAAATTACGCTCTCTCGCTCTGTTTAGTGGGCGTATTTGTACGTTGGGGGCAGAAACTCTTCTGATTGATCTGATTGGCCGGATTTCACCTCATATCCGGTCGCAGCCGCACAGGAGCTTGCCTTATGGGAGAAGAAGAAGAGCAGGGAAGGTGACGTGGATTCAAAGCGTTGAAGAAAACGAGGAATAAATAAGAAGGCAAGGAAAGGAAAAGTTGATTGCAACATTTTCTTACCGGTGACAATTTATTTTATTGATATTTTTCAAGGGTGTCCTCTAAGGATGCTTATTTTTCTATGTGTTTCTAAGTGTTTTAAATTTCTGACTTTTATCCTATGTTGCATTCTGAGCTGGATGTCTCAACAAAATTTTATTATGGTCTCATAATGACAGTAAAGATTCTTGAATGATTATTGATTACTTTATTAGCAATCAGTTAGCTGTGGATATGCTAAATTAATTAGCCTGAGACAATTTCTAATTGTAGATGTCAAAATCACAACACTAACAGTATGTGTCTGAGAGGAAGTTTTCTCTAAACTCTGGATGCTGATTATAATAACCGTTTTATTGACATTGTTGTTTGATACAGTTGAGGACAGCATTAAAGAGTTAATCGTGAGATGTCAGAGGAAGTGAGTCTCACACCACTCTTAACATCTGTAATAATCTTGATTTCTTTTTGGATAAATGTCACTGGTAAAAAAAAAAAAAAGTGTTGCAGTGAACAACCAGCTTTTCCTTTCCTTACCTTCTTATTTATTCCTCGTTTTCTTCATCCCTGCTCTTCTTTTCCTATAAGGCAATGTCATGTGCGGCTTCGACCGCATATGAGGTAAAAATCCGGCCAATCAGATCAATCAGAAGGGTTTCTGCCCCCAACGCACAAATACGCCCACTAAACAGAGCGAGAGAGCGTAATTTTTCTAGAACGAACAGATGGGTGCAGGGGGGGGTCTTTTACTGCTCGCCGTGCTGCGTTCAAAGACTCTCGAATAAAGGTGCAAGCCCGCGATCAGAGCTATGCGCTCTCTCGATTGAAAGATGCGGTGTTATGATTGCTTAATACGCTCCTCTGATTTTTGGCAGGAATGTGACGCCATACACACAAGGTTCTATTTAATTTGTATCATTTTATAAATATCTTAACTGGTCTTATGGTGAACTCAACTTAAAATTGGAACACAATCATAACAATAAATATTATTTCTTAATTTAACATGCAAACAAACACTTTCTTACCTCACATTAACCACAGTGAAATTATTTATATAAACCCTCCTTTTAGTCCTGTGAAGATGTTTCATGCTGTTTATCGTGGACCATGGGTAAACCCCATGTCCACTTGTACGACTGCTGGTGTAACATGTCAGCTCATAACTTTAGTTCATTGGAGTTGTTGAGCACATCTGCAAAAACAAAAATCTGTATATGCAAATTATAAGGAGTTTGTAGGGGTGGTCTTCCTTTGATCTTTGTAGATGTTTTTTTTTCTCCCACCTTTACTTAGTAAAGTAAGAATATTTCTTTTAGACAGATAAGTGGGTTAGTGATGTGACGTTCACGAACAATCCGATTCTTTTGAACGGCTTTTTACCTTGAACAATACGACTCAAGTCTCAGTTTGTGAGAACAGTTCTTTGTTTTTCACTACGGTACTTTGCTTGCCTATAATGCTCTTCACGCACTGCGCTCGATACTTTCTAATTTAATTTTAAATTATATTATATTTATTACTTAGGGAACTAAATGCGGCAGGTGCGTGGCACTGTGTGCCACATGGCTGTGATGCCCACGCGGGCTGCATGCAGTGGGACAGAGGAGAAAAGGATGGTCACGTAAGCTCCTCAAATGTTAAGTGTTGACTAACATTGGTGCGTTGCCTTAATTTCTATACTTAATGGTGCTGTAGGTAATTTTGGTTTCAAAAGCAACTTAAGTCCACTTTTTTCTCTTCTCTAATGTTATATTTTGCTTTCTTTATTTTGTTTCTATATTACAAATAAGAATAAAATGCTATTAAAGCACACAATACTTATAGTAAAGACTACATGGGTATTTGATATTTATATTTTGGTATTTTATACCTAATTTTATGGAAACACATACTGTGGTTGTATTTTGCACCTTTAAATAAAAACACTAGTCTTACTTAATAGATAATTAAACTTAGTTAATTTCACCTACACATGCCAGGTTTCCCCAAAATGTATATATTTACCATTAGAGATAAAATGGCTTGTTCTTCGAAATATGTACATTTTCAAAAATCAATCCTTTAAACGAGCCTTTGACTGAATAGGTGCTGAAGATTCAATTCCCTTAAGACAGCCATAGGTCCCATCACTAAAGTGGATTTTTCTGACAGTTCTGGGATTTATTTTTTTTACATTTTGGTGTCAAGTCCACTCTGAGGCTGCGCCCAGCTCCTTTGCAACGTCAACAACTGAAAAAAAAAATAGAATAACCTGGGAAAATGGAAAAAGGACTCATCGAAGTAGAAACTGTGATCAAAGTGGCGGAAACCGCGATGTTGCGACTGTCCGAATGGTTGGTTTTCATCCATCTGTCCATAGCGATCAAAGTTGGACCTTCGCTCCTCATTAGAAAGGATCTGTGAGTAAAAGACGAAGTGAGAGGAGACTGGTCTCCTTTAAGACAATAAAACTGAGTAGAAAACGAGAAAACAAGCAGGTGTGCAGCCTGTATAAGATATGCAGACAGTTTTTTCATTCACCTCGTAGGACTTGGAAATTTTTATAAACATGTCTTCAGCACCGGGGTCCTTGTTCTTGTCTGGGTGCCTAAAGAAAAAGCAACGTATGACATCATAAACCACGTGGTCCACGAAGTGCACCATGTTTAGCAGTATAGGACTACGAGGAGCATTAAATGACCAGTATTAATTGGCACTATTTTTTTTGCTTGATAGGACCGATCACTCACAAATGAACATAATGGCCTCTCACACACTAGTGTTACTCACCATTCTCTGACCAGGTTCTTGTATGCCCGCTTAATTTCTGCTTGACTGGCACTCCTGCTGACGCTCAGGACCTTATACGGGTCAAAGTCGTAAGTCGATTGCACCACATGTAAAGTAATAATGAGCAGAAAAATGGCGAGAGAGACTGGACATGTCCGAGCGGTCCAACCAGTGCTCCGAGCCGTCATCATCTTTATGCTGCTGTTACAGTCTGACGTCACGGCAGCTATCATACAGCGGAGATTAAACCTTACATGGTCGGGTCTGTGAAGGTTTCCAGTGTCAAGCTAAAGTACGGGCAACATGCAACCGCTTTACTACGACAAGGCCATCATTTTCCCTACTGATGATGGACATCTGCAAATCGAAAGCGTCAGACGACGCGACCTACGAGACGTAAAACGTCCGGTTTGGATTGTCATAATAAAACCTTTCTGAGTCCTAAAATTTTAAATAAAATAAAAAAATGCAGAATAAAAAGAAAAAAGACAACAAAAAAAACACACACCCATAAAGAACAATAACGAGCGCTGCACATGTTTTTCCAAAGTTTCTGTTTTGACAGCAAGGACCACAGAATGACCAAACAATGATAAACGTAAACAATATTTGGTGTTTGAAACTCACTTAACATTGTTCATATTTTACAAATGCTATCTAGCCTAATCAGTGTTTAATTTTCTCAATATACATGGAACATGATTATGTTTTATTGGTCAGATTCGGTTTTGGTTTTGATTCATCCATTCATCCACTGTCTTCTGCCTAAATCCACGGAAAATCCCGCAGGGGATCCCAGAAACTTCCTCTCTTTGACAACACTCTCCAAATCTTTCTGATGGACCTCAGTGTAGTTCTAGTCCAGAAGAGATTGCTCCTCCAAAGAGTTCTGAGTCGGCCTCATGACTCCACCTCTTGGGAGGTTCCTGGAAAAATTCCAAACTCAGGAATGCGCCAAAATTCCAGCAGACTGTGCTACAATACCGGAAATGGCTGATTAAAAGGCAATTCTACTAAATACTAAGGAAATGTATGTAAACTTCTGAGTATGAAGTAAAATTAAAACAATATTTAAAAAAAATATATATGAACAAGTCTATCTCAATATTCTAGCAAATAGAAATAATTTAAGTAACCCTTACTTTTCTTAAGTAGAATGATTTGGTCTGATTTAATTTCAAACAGTGAGAAGAAATTTATTTTCATGCAGTGTATGTGAATAACTGGTAAAAATCCATATGTACATTTCTGTGCTTTAATTTTGAAACCTCTAAAGTAGGCTCCAGACAACATCCGGTATAAGTCAAAATAAAATCTCGATTATTAATGCGCATGCTCGCGTCTGCAGCCGTCGTTCATATTTGTAAAATTCCCCCGTTCTTGTTTTCAGGTGCATCATGTAAAATATTAACACAAACATTTATGTGCTTAGTACAACGCAAATATTCATACTTATTTTCACCACTTAACTAGGTGGTCGTTTTTATTTCAAATCAAAGATGTGATTCGTCTTCGAGTTTTTTTTTTTTTTTTTTTTGTTCAAGTAACTTAAAAGTTACATGTATCCAAATCTCGCTACACATATTTAAAGGTTTTCTTTGGGTCTTTCTTTCCCCGAGGGAAATAAAAACGCACTGGGGGCTTCACTTCCGTTTCCTCTTTCCCAGAGCCACCAGCACTGATTGGTTTCTCACTACCAGGCTGAAGATGAACACATCAGCCCACAAGATGAACCTTCTACCCTTTTTATTGTAAGCCTTCTGTTCGAACCAGACCAATCCCCTGATCAGACCAGCATGAACGGGCTGTGTGTGTCTGCTGTCCGCGTAGAGTGCTCACAAAGTGCGCAGATGGTTTTATGTGGGTAGCTAACGTTAGCCGAGCACAGCTGTTTTCCGTGGCCCGACCTGCCAGATTCATTTAGGGACGGACTACCTTCACCCAGCAAAGGTAAAAACATAATCTTCCTTACCTGATATCTGTTGACAGCATTATTGTGCCGTCCGGATGTACTGCTCAGCTGATGTGTAGGTTGTTTAGCCGCATCATGCTAGCCTGGACCGTTTTTAAAGTCAAAAGGACAGCCTTAACTACATCTATTATGATGGGTTATATTACAGGGTTCCCACACAGTCTGGACAACTATGGGCTGATTTAACTGTATTTCAAGTTCATCCATCCATCCAAACTTTTATTGGTCCCTCAGCCTATTAATCTATTTGTTCAATCATTTATCCATCTATTTATTCATTCATCCAATCATCAATCCGCCCTTTTTTAATCCACCCATCCATCTAATCATACATCCATTTATTATTCTGTTTATCCATTCAATTGCACATCCATTTATCTGTCATCCACTCTTCCCTTGATCCATCCATTCATCCACTCATTCAGCCATCCATCTAGTTATCATCCATCAACCTATTTATCCATCTTTGCATCCAAACTTTTATTTCCATCTATTTCCATTCATTCATTCATTGATCAGCTCAAACCTCAATCAAGCCATTCCTCTATTTGTTTATCCATCTGTGCGCCAAATCATTTATATCCATCCATCCATCCGTGTCCTAACATTTTGCTGTTATTGCTGATTCCTTATTGAAAGCCTGAGCTCTGTAGAAAAGTCCTCATTATATTTATTGGGAACTTTTGTATTAAAACGTCATAAATGAGCAAAGACTGGAGAACTCTGGAAAATGTAGTCTGTAAAAGTATGTAATTTTAACATGACAAAATGTAGAAACGCTGATATTATCCCTTAACCCGAGTGTTAGTTTGAGTCAGTCATATGTGTAAACCAAGAAATTCTCATCTTAAGTCAAACATGCAGGGGTGTGCATTAAACAGCTGCAGCCCTTCGCAAATGTTTTTTCTAAAAAAAAAATATATGATTCCTTAGTCTAGATCTTTGATTAGTCATATTAGCAGAAAGCTGTTTTCCAAAATGTAATGTGGAATATTTAATAATCAAACAGGTTCTTCCAATTGCACAAATACTAACAAACATTTGTGTTCTTCTCCCTACATTCAGCACCATGAATCTCTTCCGTCTGGTGTGTCGCCATAAAACAGCTCTGGTCATTGGTACTGTATGCAGTTTTGCAGTAGTTCTTGTTTTCTTGGCCAAATGTACATCTGAAACTCTTAAACAGGGTCACCTGGATCCTCCAGGCTTGGCTCCCCACACCAAGTCTTTGCAGTTCCATCCAGATCACCAGAATCCTGTCTCCGCTGCGAAAGACCTGTCAGCATTTCTCGTGGTCCTCATCACAACAGGACCCAAGTACACAGAACGCAGGAGCATTATCCGCAGCACTTGGCTTTCCAAACGGGACTCTGATGTTCTGGCCATGTTCGTGGTTGGGACTCAAGGCCTTTCCAGTGAAGACCGTCAGAATCTGAACACGGAGCAAGGACGGCACAAAGACTTGCTCTTACTCCCTGACCTTCGGGATTCGTATGAGAACTTAACATTAAAGCTGCTGCACATGTACTCCTGGTTGGACCAGAACGTGGACTTTAAGTTTGTCTTCAAAGCAGATGATGACACATTTGCTCGCTTGGACCTCCTTAAAGAGGAGCTGAAGGGGAAGGAGCCAGACAGGTTGTACTGGGGCTTCTTTTCAGGGAGAGGCCGTGTGAAATCAGCCGGGAAGTGGCGCGAAAGCTCTTGGGACCTCTGCGATTACTACCTGCCCTACGCCCTGGGTGGGGGCTACATTCTCTCAGCAGACCTGGTACGCTACGTGCATCTTAATGTGGGCTACCTCAAGATATGGCAGAGCGAGGACGTGTCACTGGGTGCCTGGCTTGCACCGTTGGATGTACGGCGGACGCACGACCCACGCTTTGACACAGAGTACAAGTCGCGAGGCTGCAACAACAAATACCTGGTGACACACAAGCAGAGCTTGGAGGATATGCTGGAGAAACACCAGACTCTGCAGCGGGACGGAAGGCTCTGCAAAGAGGAGGTCAAGCTGCGGTTGTCCTACATTTATGACTGGAGTGTGCCACCCTCACAGTGCTGCCAAAGAAAAGATGGGATTCCATAGTTGCTGTCCTTTTCACAAGGGAGGAATTTTATTTCGTATAAGATATATTTTAATATTAATTGAGGAATGTTTATTTTTTCCATCAGATGTCAATCTGAGTGGACAATTTTGAAATTGCATAACTGGTACTAGATGTCAGAACATAAATAATACTCTAATAGGAAACCATGGTTCCATTTGTGAAAACAGAAAAGTGCACTTTTTTTTCCACTGATCCTGATTCAGTGTTAATCTAATGCTCGCTTGGGAACTATTCTTTGTGTTTCCTCGTTCACAAGCACTGGCACCACTAAGGTGTTGCTATCTCACCAGCTCTTACCTGAGCAAGAGGAAAGAAGTGCTTTCATCAGGAGCTGGCAGTAACTGTTGGAGACTGAGAAACAATCAATGTTTTGAGCACCATGTTTAAAACTCCAGAGTTAGTTTTTTTTTTAAACTTATGAACAAAAATCTGTTAAAACATTGAGCTTCAGCATTAATGAAGAGTCAGAAAAACACTGGAATAGCACAAACCCCTTTCCTCCTGGCGTTCTGCTCTTAATTTTATGGAAAGCCATGTTTGGAATTAATCGTGAACTTTGCAGCGTGTCCTGGCACGTCATAGACGACATTAAAGGTGCCACCTGGGGATTATTTAGCATCACTACACACTTAGGAATAATGTAACGTCAACAGACATTTACTAGAAATCACCTGCCGTTCAAAAAATATAGCACTGCGAGGCGCTGGTTAAATACCTCGTGGTGCCTGTCAAACGTCTAGCGGCATATAATTAGTAACTCCGCTCTCAGATTTATTTATTCAAGTTGACTTCTTTCAAGTATTACAATAAAACCCATTTGGCTATACTTTTTGAACACCAGGTGTTTGTTGCTGCTGTTTCTCCACGCTGCAGCTACCACTCAGGTTAGACATCAGCTGGTTGAGTAAAGCCTTCACAAACACATGTTGTTGTTTATAACGAGTTTAAAAAAGGAAATGAATACATAAAACTGAGTTAATAAGTTAACTTGGTCCAATTTTTCCAACAATTTGTAGTAGAGATGCACAACATGCTAAATCGCAATAGTCAGTGCAATTTCAGTGTGTGCAACATCACAGTAGGCTGTAATATTTTAGTTATTTATTAAAAATGTGTTTAATATATTTGCCCAGTCGGATGGGCTTTCACCATCTCTAATGCCAACATCTGATGAGGATCTTGGCAACCAAGAGTGGTGATGTCATCTTGATGACAGAAAGGAGCAGAGTTACAAGGAAAATGTTGGTTAACTGCGATTAATATCATTGCATTATTCAATAATACTATTGCGGTCTCATGTTTTTCCAACAGTGCACAGCACTCTAATGCCCTATTTTGTTGGAACACTAAGATAAATAATTGGAGTCAGAACAATTCAGAACAAAACAGATGTAGGTTTTAAACACTTGAACTGGGTAAGATGTTTCAAGTGTCGTAATGATCCGGCACCAAGCTTCCTTTTTGGCTGTGGAAAACCGAACAAGTTCCTGTTAAAAGGAACAAGTAGAACCTCTTTGGATGAAAAAAAGGGGGAGCTCAAGGGGTGAGCCGAAAGAACAATGCGAATATTCACTACATAGTTTGGAAGTATTTAAACATCTTCAGATATCTTACGTTGTTTAGTGAGAGTTTGGAAAGGTAATGTTATGTTTTTTTTTTATTCAACGAAGCTGAATGTTGGGTTGAAACCCTCATTGTAGCTGAGGCTTGAGTCCAGGTCTGTCTGTTTAGTCTTTGCATAATTTTATGTGGTATTTGTACACTAAGACACTCTTCTCTGTTTTCATAAATAGATGAGGTTTTTAAACTGAGCTGTAACCATTTGTTTTTTTTTTTTTTTTTTTGGTGTAGTCACCGAAATTTTAGAACCTAAAGTTTGTAGGTTTGCCCTATTTTAGGCCTCGCCTCCTGACTCAACAGTCAATGTCAGTCCTGTTGCTTTTTGAGTTGTTAACTGCTTGAACCTGTGATCTCCAGTTTACAACCTCGGTAACCTAAATCTGTATGTGCTTCATCTGCTGAACCTTCGTGGGAAACATTTAAAGGTCCTCTTAGTATTGTCGTACAGGGAAACCCGCAGTTTACCCTACCGTATTGGCTTTTTTTTTCCCGCCTTTTTATTTTTTGTGAAAGCAACTGTTTTTGTGATTTATTTATTATTAACTTATTCTGTAGCAAACACAGCACCTCAGTATGGACTTAAGTGCAGTGGATGTTACTTCGGAACGTGTTGGACTGAACGAACAGAGATAAGGGACGGGAAATGTTTTATTTTTAAGAACTTGTTTACGAACCGTGGTAAACAAGGTTTTGTTTTAATGGTGCAAAAATTGTGCAAAAGAAAATGTTTGAAAATAATGTGTTGAAAAGGCCGTCCTTGCAGTACGAGAGGGTTTTATGTACAGTAGGGGTCAGTGTACTTATTGTGCTACTTGTGAATGTTTGTTAGCAGCACACCTTGCACTTTTTCCCCTTTTTTTGTTTGACTTACATTTAAAGTCCTGTAATATCCCGTAATGTTTCTCTAATGTGACTATCTTTACCATAAACTCTCCATTTTCTTTTTTTATGTCTGTAATGTCTTAATACTTTTCAAAATGTACAAAACAGCTTCGTTCCATGTGATGCAACTTCCTCTGGTGACCAGATTTGTCGGGCTTAAGCTTGGGGAAATCGTCTTATATGTTTTATCCTCAAAGAAATCAAGAAAATCTGTAAAAAGATTAACGTTTAAGCTAATTTTCAAGTTGCATTTTGGTGAATGATGCCGTAATTCTGTCCTCAGCATTCTTGGAGAAGATTCTGGGTCAGTTTTAATCTACTGAGGTTTTTCTGATTGCTTTCACATGTGATCATTCACCCTAAATGTTTTATTAAAAAACGGAAATGTGTTTTTGTCATTTGAAATTTACTTTGGTAATCTTTTAAAGAGTTTTTGCCCAGTCTCCTTTTATTGAATCATGAACACTGACCCTAACTAAGCCAGGTGAGGCCTGCAGTGCTTCAGATCTGTTCTGGGTTCTTTGTGACTTCCTGGATATGTCCGAGTTATTTTTAGTGTGTCAGCCACTCCTGGGAACATTCACCACTGTCCCATGCTTTCTCCATTGCTTTTAAAGATACCTTAGCCTGCTTCATGTTGTCAGCCAGGTTGTTTTAACATTTCCTTGATTCGACAGGTCTGGTAGTAACCAGGCCTAGGAATAGCAAGTGAAATTGAACTCGGTTACAAAAACTGTGAATCAGTTAAGTAATGATTTTAGTGGGGGTCAGGTGTGGGCAAATACTTTTTCACAGCACTTTGTCTTTAAAGTTTCAAGAAAAGGCTGAATTGCTCCTGAGAACATAATGAAACAACTACATGCTGAAACTTAAAGCCTTCAGTAAACTGTTCATTGTACATGAAATGTTTCATATGGATTCGTTTTCTTTAAGATGAATCACCTTGTTAGCAATACCATAGCTAAAAGACACTGTTCCAGTAAGGCAGCATGGTGGGGCCGTTGGTAGCACTGTTGCCTTGCAGCAAGAAGGTCCTGGGCTCAAATCCCAGCCTGAGGTCTTTTTGCATGGAGCTTGCATGTTCTCCCCGTGCATGTGAGGGTTCTCTCTGGGTACTCTGACTTTCTCCCACAGACAGTGACTGTTTCCAAACATGACTTAGGTTGTACCTCTCACCCAGTGACTGCTAGAGATAGACTCCCACCATAACCCTGCACTTACAAGCGGGTATAGACAATTCATTGATGTTTTACAATAAATTATGATGCTCCTTTTAGCTGAAACAACATTTTCACAGATTTTTTTTATTTCCCTCTTTGGTACACATTAAGAAAAATGTGGGACATGCTTTAGGGATTGTCTCACACGAACAAACTGGCACATTCTTCAAGCCTTCACGCCAGTTCTCCAGCTCATACTGCAAAACAGAAAACATAGATGTTTTTGTGTGTTTTAAAGGTTGCGAAATCTTGTGCTCACAAGCTGTGCAAGTTGAGCTTACAAGTTGTATTCTCTGCTGTCTTCTGCGCAGTTTCACTTCTAAGTCGGAGCAAGGTTGAAGAGCCAGCTCCCTTTTCTTGAGCTGCTCTCTGTTTTTGCTTTCAAGCACACGTTCCAACTCTGGCTTCTTTCGTGGCAACATTCCTCTGAAGATGCAACAGAATAAAAAAAAAGAGGGCTTTGTCTCTAAAATGAGTAAGAAATGCTGCAAAGCTTTCCCCCTTGAATGCAATGCATAAATCAGTGTTGATGCAGTGTACAGTGTCCTTCTTCATTATAGGAACTCTGTGTAAGGATGTAAAATAAGGCTCCTAGAGAGACAAGACCTCCAAGGTATATTGTTGCTCCCTTTCTGCATATATGCAAAAACACTCCACATTGAAATGAGCCATATAGGACAGCAGAGAAAGGGGGACACAGCACCATATCAATAATAGAACTTATCTGTAAGCTGTTCCTGAAACAGGTTTTCTACTGCTTTTATACATGTGCAGTCCACTGGGAGTTGGTGCCCTTGTTTATTTAGAAGGCACCGCCTGCTTGCAGTTAGAGCTTGATCATGGGAGTTTGCTGTCAATCACAAAGTATCCATATGGGGTGAGATGCAAGTTATTTTGTGACCCCTTTTACTTTACCAAGAATGACTGGGCTCAGTCTCAACCAGGAAAATTGAAGACATTTCGTCTTCAAAAACAGATTGTTTGTGTTGGTGGTTTTAACATGGATGTAGGGTGCAGCAGAAGGAAGGACTTGTCAAGAGAACCATTCATGCTGGGCCCAACGGACTGAAACCCCTTCTGATTGATACATAGAAACCTTGTCAAGCTCTTTTCTGGTTTAGAGCTGCACAGAGGATAGGAAACAATACAGAACTGAGCAAAGGCTATTAAGTTTAGGAGTTAGGGTATGGGAGCAAGAGTTTATGTCCTTGATCCAGGCAGGACTGAGAGATGTGGGTCAGGGCCCAAGTCAACGTTTAAAGCCAGAAACTGTTAAGCAAATTTAGGCGAGTAGCCATTTCCTTAAAGCCATTTGCTCCCTCAGACACATCAACCTTACTTAAAAGACATGTTCTCTTGTCTATCCTAATTTGAACAGTCGCTTAGAAATCAGAAATCAATTGCTTACTAATTTAAAATTCTCTGATCAACTCAAGAGAGTAAAACAATTAGAAAAATGCTGTCTTGAATTTTTTTCTAGAAATTAGGAATGCCTGTAATTGTGGCTCTGAACATTTTGCAAACAAATAATCTTTGGAGATTGTTTTTAAATGTACTCTAATCAAGGGATGTATTTTTCTCAGAATTTCAGTGTGAGATTATTTTATTCCAATAAAATTTACCTGGGGTTCTAGACCGTTGTGGATGATTCTGTACATGCTCAAGCTTTAGAAATCCACACCACCAGAGATCAAACCATAAAAATAATGGACAGTCCCCTCATCGTTTAGAAAAAAATAACAGGAGAGAAAACACTTGGCCCTAGTTAAGAGATAAGCACCCCCTGCTTATCAGATGGGAGTTGGACCTTTGACTCGGTCAAATACCACCTGGACATAGTGCTTATCTACGGCCACAGCTCCAAGACAGTTGGACTGGGAAAGCCTAAGCAGGTTCAGAGACTCAAACAGAAGGACAGATAAAATGCAGAAGCATCACTGCTACCTGATTTATAACTGCCTGGTTCCTAAAAAAAAAAAGGCACATCAATAACCTGAAACACAAAACTTTGATTTAAGACCACTAAAATAGAACAAAAAAGTTTAAAATCATTTTAGAGTCTAAATCTATCTTATTTTACAATAATCACTGCCTCCTTATAGATGTTTTTTTGTGATAATACAGAAGCCACCTGCAGCTGCAAGGACCTTATGGTTAAACGGACAGAAAGCTGTTTCCTCACTGTCTGTGGCAGAATAGCAGCTCCTGATGAAGAGCTCTCCGTTGGAGGGAGGCCAGGATGGGATTTATCAGCTTTTGTGGTTTGATGAGGTCATCTTCCTTCTGTTGTTGATTTTCAATCACCTGGTGAGGTGGGCTCATCCAGCACTGCGCTCTGTCTGCTATAAGGATAAATTCAACGTCAGTGTCTGTGCTGCAGCAGAGCTTAACTCAGCCAGAGAAATCAAACCATAAATCATGAGGCTTGTTTATTAGTGTTGGATTGCAAAATATCTAAACGAGTTAGGCTTTTCTTTTATTTAAAGAGGATATAATATAATTATCTTACTTCTTTTGTTTCTGAGACCAGTTTTTTGTGCTACCTGAAAAAAAAATAGAGGTCAGCCTCATCCTCAGTTGGGAAACAGATAAGTAAAAAATAATGCAAATCTATTAAGATTAAATCAAGCATGAAAACTAATAAATTCGGCATTTGTTTTGTTTGTTTTTTTATATGAAAGAGGCTAATAATCTTTATAAGATCATGGTAATACAGAAAAGAGACAAGTAACCAAACATTTCTATTATAAACACTCCACAAATCCTCATTCCTCATTGACTTTATTAAACGGTGTAGGTTTGTTCAGCAGTTTAGAAATATGATAGAATAAGAACAATGAAACATGAAGTAGGACCCGTCTTTCTAAAGTTTGTAAAATAAAAATAAGCAAAGAAAAAGTTGCGATGATTTTGAAATCTTAATTCTTTTGGCAATGAAAACAAACAAAAGAACTTCAACACAAGTTTGGTTGAGTAAGTAAAGTTGTTTTTTTTTTTACTGTGAGTGTTCACTAAACGTTTGTTAATCACACTTAAAAAAGGTTTTCTTTGGTCATTGTTTAAGATTTACAAAAAGTAGGATTGCTGAAAAAGAAATATAGGCTGATGAATTGATGCTAAATCACAGCAGCTTGAATCCAGAAAAAGCATTCAAAATGGCTTTTGTTTTTTCTTTTTTTTTACATTTTCTTGAGGAAATCTGTTTGCTTCCTTGTACCAAGCCTAATTTCCTTATCAAATAGCAATGCACTAATCTAAATAAAACAATCTTACCTGTATGTTTTGGTAGAGACGCATTGCTTTGGAAGAGGGACTGTACAGAAACAGATGATGCAGGAGAAGCTTGCTCTACTGTTTGCACACGGTGAGCTCCAGTAACTGTGAGGTGAATCAGAGCAGCTGTGCCTCTCTGTCAAATCTTGTTAAGTGTCTTATGACCCTTTTTTCTACCCCCATTATCAGTAGAGGAGAAACTTCTGTTGTTTTTGAGCTGCAGTAGCAGCAGCGTACGCGGAGATTAGGATCATGAAACATGCCGAGGATAACACCACAGCCTTTACAGAAATAAACATCTGCTTTGTGTATTGATTCATTAAAGCCCATAATACCCCACTGTCACATTAGTTTACCTTGTTGGTAAGGGAAACCAATAGAAGTATGTTAATCACTGGATGGATATTTATGAAAGTTAGAAAGATAGGAGTTTTTCAAACTGGACAGAAACTGACTGCAAAGAATGTTGTTATTGTACCTCCAAGCCACGGTGGCTGAGTTTTTAGCTCCAGTAAAAAGGTGGTGGTTCTCACCCCTGAGCTTAATAAACTGCCCCGTCTGCTCCTTTGTCCCTAAACAATACAAACAACAACAAAAAAAACCATCTTGCTTAATATCAGTGTAAAAAAAGGCTTTTTTAATTTTACATTTGTCTTAATTTGCAGAACATATTAAAATATTTCTATAGAAATGCCTAAAACAAGCTCTTTCAAACTTTTCACTTCTTTACTGAGATTTGCTTGCATTTGAAAGTGTATTTCTCTTCAGCTGTACCTGGAATCACAAATTATAATGCTAGCTGAATTATAAATACACTTTTAAAAACACATATAGCACATTTCTTTATCAAAAATGAATATTTAAAATCTTATTTCTTCTCAATCACACTCCCCAGCGATATGGTAGGATTACATAAAATTGTCCATTTATTCAGGTTAACTTTAATATCACCTGTAATGTCAAATCGACTTACACGAACAAATGACACAATACATTAAAATAACACTAATATAAACTGTTAGAAATCACTTGTGTTTAATGTTCACTGTGATGACTGGCAGCGGGAGCTCAGTGCCGACAGTCTGGTCAAATCTCTCCGGGGCTAGCTTGCTGGCAAGGCAAGCCGCAGTTACTACGCCGAGATCAGAAAACTCTGAACACGTCGGAGCACGTTTGAAATTAAGCGATGTCTTGATAAATCAAGCAGATTTTTCATGTCTACATAGTTATATTCCCGCACTAAAAACATTGTAAAAGTTCATTTGTGTCACAGAAAGTGTAATTTTTCACAGTTTACTCACAGCTTTTGCCACTGTGGTCCGCCATGGCTGCCCCTGTTTGACCAAACCCCTTTGACCCACAATGAATCATGGGAAAAGATGGACCGCGAAGGATACTCACAACCCATCCTTCAAATCGGGCAAAAGAAGGACACATTTGTCGGCCGCACTTGACAGACCTTCCTCGCCGCGCTGTGACGTAATCAGCCCACAAGTACGCACTTGGAAGGATCCAGCCCCTGAATTGGGACACACCCTCGGCCTGCACATGGATTCTCCTCCTTCCTGTTTATTGACCAATAGGAGAGGAGCTGGAGAGAAGAAGGCAGCCCTCCTCATTTGCATAATAAAGGAGAAACGAGTATGGTAAAGGAAAAAGAGAGACGAAGAAATGTCAAAAGAACAAAGGCATGTCTAAGGAAAAGGAAAAACAAAATATAAACATTTCTGCTTTTATTTTTAATTTTGTCAGGATCAGTCCCCCATACAGGACAGCCTCTTTGTTATTCACTGGTTTGTGCTGAAAAGCAAATGCTTTTACAGGTTATTGTCCCTCTTTCATCAAATATGTTCAACATTCACTTTAGGTTTATAATGCTAGCTTAAAATTATATCACAAGTTGTGAATAGCTGTGTGAGACTCTTGGATATGCAGAAATGTTTGATTTCAGAGTACTGTACATTTAATTTTTAAACAAGGGACCAATGATCAATCAACAAAATTTAATATGATTTTTAATTAAAGAACAGCACATTTAGTGCAGTGGCTGCATGGTGGTGCAGTTGGTAGCACTGTTGCCTTGCAGTAAGAAGGTCCTGGGTTCGGTTCCTGGCGGGGGGTCTTTCTGCATGGAGTTTGCATGTTCTCCCCGTGCATGCGTGGGTTCTCACCGGGTACTCTGGCTTCCTCCCACAGTCCAAAGACATGCCTGTTAGGTTAATTGGTCACTCTAAATTGCCCTTAGGTGTATGAATGAGTGTGTGCTTGGTTGTTTGTGTGTTGCCCTGTGATGGACTGGTGACTTGTCCGGGGTGTACCCTGCCTCTCGCCCATAGACTGCTGGAGATAGGCACCAGCTCCCCCGTGACCCACTATGGAATAAGCAGTAGAAAATGACTGACTGACATTTAGTGCAAGCAAATGTTTATTTTCTTTTCATGCTTATAGTACATGGTACTATATATATATATATATATATATATATATATATTATTTTTTTATTTTTGAATTCATTTATTTATTGATTGCTTATATTGTTGCCATTGTATGGTCCTGTACATATATCAGATTTCTCTTTATTTGTTTTTTTCATAGTGAAGTGAAATGCTATTATTTATTGTAAGTCATGTTTTTGCAAACAGGTGTCAAGGTTTGCAGACTTAAGAAATATCTTTAAGGTTCAATGAGTTTTCCTTTTTATCCATATTATATTTCCTATACATTTGCTGGCATTAATTTGTTATCCCAGTACCATAAATAGAAAATCTGAAATTTACCAACAAGGTAAACTTTAATGTGATAGTGGGGATTAATACACAAAGTAGATGTTTATTTCTGTAAAGGCGGTGGTGTTATCCTCGCCATGTTTCATGATCCTAATCTCCGGAAAAACAAAATATATACATTTCTTGATGAAAATGTATGTCTAAGGAAAAGGAAAAACAAAATATATTTATTTCTGCTTTTATTTTTAATTTTTTCAAGATAGGTCCTCCATGGTACCAACACACTCCAGTAGGTGGCAGTAGTATCAGATGGACAACAACAAACGTACTACGTAAAGGAAGACTTTAATCAGGGAAACGGAAATGTCAGGCGAGTAAGCAGGATTCGATACAGAATATCTTTCCAATAAACTATAGGATGGTTTGTTAATTATTAAGAAGAAAAAGTCACATAACGTCGCCAGAGACAAAACTGCAACTATGACAAATGGTACGTACATTGCTTTATCGTGCAGGTTAAGGGCAGGAGGACAGTTTTAGGTTGGGTTAGTTGTGAAGCGGAGCTAGTGAAGGCTAGCTGGGCTGTAGACGTGGCCCCGGTTACTGCTTTCTGTCTGTCATGAAATCCCAAATAAACACCCCATTAATTATGATACGGGTTAATCTGGTTGTTTTTAAGGGTTTCAGACGGACTGTGGAGCTTCCTGGGTTTATTATATAACTTACAATTTATGTGGGAAATTGTAAAGCAGTTAGCTAACTACCACTGGTTTGTGAGGCTAACTTTAAACACATCAGGATATTCAGATGGACCATGCCTGTCTAACCTTAAAGTGTCTGAATGTAGTCTGTAAAATCTCTCCTGTTTCTATGGCTGGTATCTTGTCAGCAATGGACAGATGTGGACTTAACCCTAAAATGTTTATGGAACTGCCTAAAACTGACTTGCAGAAAATTGATGAAAACAGCCTTTACAACCTTTGTCCAAGCCTAGTCTGTTCGCATTTGCAGGTGTGTCTCAATCAATTTCAATATTATAAAAAAAAAACAACAACTAGTATTTCTGTAATTCATTAAAAAAGTTAAACTCGTATATATTATATAGATTCATTCAACACACCCTGATTTAACATTTATTTATTTTCTGGAAATTTTCAAGAATATGGCTTGCAGTCAAGGAAAACAAACAAACAAACAAACAAACAAAAGTCTTCCATAAATGTTAAATATTGCATAAGATACAATAAAACAATGGGTTTTAATGAATGACTGAAATGGCCTGCACAATCATGGCAAAGACTGCTGACTTCAACAAAAGTAATTGACACCCATCATAAGGAGGTTAAACCAAAGGTAGGTCTTTGCTAAAGAAGCTGGCTACTCAGAGTGTTATGTCCAAGAATTTAAATGGCAAGTTTAGTGGAAGAAAAAAAACATGGTTGGAATAAGTGTACAAACACAGGGATAACTGCAGCTTTGGGATAATTGTGATGCAAAGCCCATTAAAGAGTTTGGGGTTGATTCACAAAAAGTGGACTGCTGCTGGAGTCTGTACTTTCAGGGCCACCTCACATAGACTTTTCCAGGATGTGAGCTGCAACTGCAACATCCCTTCTGTTTAGCCACTCCTGAATCACAGATATTAGAGTCAGGTTACCTGGGCTAAGGAGAAAATGGATGAGACTGTTGTCCAAAGTTATTTCTTTAGATGGAGATGCATTTTATATTCTGTTTGGAGAGTCTGGAGGAAGAGTGGAGAGAAGGTGAAATTGCTTGTCATCAAGTGTGTTGTTTATTTTACATTTTGTTTGTAATAGTTTAAAAAAGATGTCACCATCAGTGTTACGTCAGCATTATTTTTAAAGAAATTCCCTTAGTTTACTATAATTTTTTCATAGTCATTAGTCCCCATTCAAGTGATGCTTCATGACGTCGGTTTGTCTTCTTCTGCAGTGTACTCCTTTGACGGCATCCTTGTGTTTGGGCTGCTGTTCATCTGCACCTGCGCATATCTCAAAAAGGTGCCTCGGCTCAACAGTTGGTTGCTGTCAGAGAAGAAAGGAGTGTGGGGTGTCTTCTACAAAGGTAAACAAAGAGTAAAATACCTCAACAGTGTAATAACTCAGTAACATATTGCAGTTGTTAAAAATGTAGCATCTTCATTGTGAACTTTGTATCTTTATAGACATTAGTGAGAAAATTATTTGACAGTTTATATTGTGTATTTTCGTGTGTTTCATGCCATGCTTTGTCATTATACAGAACAGCATCATAACATGAATGGAAAGCTTATTTTTTATTAGTTAAAATAAATATGTTTGATATTTATATACACTGTATAAAGAGCATCCATCCATTGTTTAAGCCTGCATATCCTTGCAGGGTGGAGGGGTGGTGGTGGGTTGGTACCTTTCTCTAGCAGTTATCGGGTAGAAGGAAATACAACCTGGACAGGTCATCAGTTCATAGTAAAAAAAAAAATGTATTTTTTTTTTTATCACTGTCTGACATTAAAGTAGAGCTAAGCTTTTCCTGTTTTAGGTCACATATGATTTCCAAAATGATCTCAATTATTTCTGTCTGAATTATTTAAAATTAGAAATTCATACATTTCATTTTTATTGAGTAGAATTGCCTTTTGAGCTGTATGATTTGTAACAAATATTTTAGGTCTCCTTCCACAAGCTCCACACAGTAGTTTGCTGGAAATCTGGGCCATTCTTTTTGACAGAACTGCTGTAACTGAGTTCTGTTTGTAGTCCGCCTTGCTCACACACACCTTTTCACCTCTGCCCACAAACCTATTGATATAGAGATCAGGGCTTTATTCTGGCCGCTATAATAATTATTTTTTTGTCCTTAAGGCACTTTGTAACTAATTTGGAGGTATGCCATGGAGGGTCATTGTCCATTTGGAAGAGCCGATTTGTGCCCAAGCTTTAACATCCTGGCTGATGTCTTTTGAGATGTTGTTTTAATATTTCAATATAAAGTTCTTTCTCCATGATGCCATGGATTATGTGAAGTGTGCACATGTCCCTCCTCCAGCAACATGCCGCAACCCCTTTACTCCACAGTGGGAATGGCGCTCTCAGCTTCCCTCTTAGACCTTCGAATGTAACAATGGTCTTTATGGCTCAACACTTCAATTTTAGCTTCAAAAGACCACACATCCACAGGTCTCCAACGATTTACTCAAATTTTGTAAATTAACCTTTCAGATGCTTTCCAAGCCATGGCATCATCAACTGGGCTTTCCCTAATTGTTTAAAGCATTCTAATCTTGGTGTATGTAAACTTCTAAATTTAAAGAAAGTAATAGAAAATTATTTTGGCATTTAGCCACGTGAAATGCTTTTGATAAACCTAAGTGACCTATAAATGGGAAAAGCGTAATCTGACCTAATGTCAGATAGTGAGTAAAAACAGGCGGTCTTTTTTTATACTGTGTATGGAAAGAACTGGTTTCACCTGTGTGTTGATGAGTCTACATTTGAATGAATTATTGAAAATGTAAGCATGCTATTCTTGTTAATATCACCCTCTTGACTGAGAAGAACACAGGAATCATATTGGGTTGTCAGCACTTATTACCCAAAGTACATTAGGTTGTTGTGTCTTTCTTTGCTGTTCTGTATCTGTGTGTCGTTGACCTGTAACCTTCATCTGATGTCTCATTCTCAGCTGCAATAATTGGGACAAGGCTTCACATCCCTGTGGCAATTTCCTGCCTGATCATGGCCTTTTACATCATCTTCCTGAAATGATATTCACCCTCGATCAGAAAGACTGGATGGCTGCTGGCTGGGAACGGACTCATTTCTGTGGTCCTGTGTTAATCCTCGCCGTAGGGATCTCCTCTGAGTGACAGATGAAACCCCACTGGGCTTCTGGACCCTTGTAAATGTTAAGCCTGTGCTGCCCCCTCCTGGTGACTAGGCATATAACTCCTTCTTGAATATGTGTGCACTACAGACATGGGGGACATTGAGAATCTACAGATACAATTGAGAGAGCCTGTTGGTTCGCTTGATTTCATTCTATTGTTGGGTTATAATGTTGGCTGTCTTGATTTACACGCTCACAGGATTATTGTTGTACTGAAAGACACAGAAGATTGAAGGGTGAAATGTTCATCATGCATTTTATCTGTGTACAATTTAAAATTAGCAACAAATCAAATGAATAATTTAATTCGCTCCCGGTTATGTTGTTGTTTGTTTTGGTTTTCCTAGCACCGGCGGAGGGAAAGATAAACAAAGCTAATATATAAACATGTCCTTGTCTACACAATTTTTAAACAGAAACTCTTTTAATCTCGTACATTTTCTTACTAGAGCTCTTTGACATCTCCTAAACATGTTTCAGGTTTGAAGTACACTTTTTGTACAGGTTTATGTTCCGTTCATTTTTTCCTCTCCTTGAACCTTTTCACATCTTTTCCTGTTACAAAAACAAACTTCGTTGTGCTTTACTGGAATTGTGTGTGATATACTGAAACAGACTAGTGCATATTTGTGAAGCAGATTGGAAAATCATCCACCCTTTACAAAAAAATAAAAATAAATGTGGTGTGAATTTGAGTTCAGACCTCCTGAGTTAATAATTTCTAGATTTTCTAATTTTCTAATGGCTTGTGGCAAACAGGACTTCTTTTTGCTTTCTTTCTACCACTACTTCCATAAACGCCATATTGGTGCAATGCACAACTAATACTGGTTGACAAACATTTGGACCTAAGCTATGGATCTGTGCACTTCTTCCAGAGCTATCATGAGCCTCTCCGATGCTTCTTCTTTGCACTTGCTTGGGATATTGTTTTATGACCTAAATTTGTTTTATACTGTTCCACATCTTTACCCCCAACCTGTCTGCTGTGTTGCTCTCTAGCAAAATTTTGAGGCCTTCATCGAACAGCTGGATATATACTGAATTTAAATGACACAGCAAGATTCAATTTACTATTTGGATGACCTCTAAAGACAGTGAAGGGGACTGAATACAAATGCACATCACACCACAGATTTTTATTTGGGGGGAAAAAACCCATCTGAAAACTACATTTTCTTTCAGGTAGCTAGGAGCCACTTTCTGTTGATCTGTCGCATGCAATCCCATCATAATACACTGAAGTAGTGGTATGAATACTTACAAGGTATTACAAATGTATACTAAACATGTTTTAATGTCGTAACTGGACTTCAAATCAGTTTAGGATCTACCACAAATATACCAAATTTGCAGATTGCCATAGAAGAGCTACAAATGAAAATATAGCTTATGTTAAAGTAGCTGCATTCGACTTGCCTGAAGAAGCGATGCCATCTTGCAATGGTTGTCACGCCATTTGATCAGTTTGCTGTTGTTCAGACCTTACTTGTGAGACATTATTTGTACTGTTAGATGCATTGTTTTGGAGGTTCAATGCTGTTTCGATTAAAAATTATAAACTGCTTTTGTTTCTGGTGTTTGAAAAATGTATCTTTGAATTTTAGTACCCATGAATCATAATGCTACATACCTTCATCTTCATGTTTCAGGTTGTCAACCTGTTTCAAAACAGCTCACAGCGATTGTGGTCAGTGTGGTTTTTTTTCTCAAAATAACACATTGTTTTGGTACTTTCGCTTTCACCCCTAAGCCCTCTAATGCATGCTGGGAGAAACCCCCCAAAGAATTTCCCATCTAGTTGTTAGGTCTGTATTTATCTGTGTGTTTCACGTGCTTACTAATGAACAACGGAGATGCCATCAATGTCTTCAAACAGTAGCAAGAAAAGTATATATGCGAAAGATTTATGGATGTCTCCCATCTTACCCAGTCAACCCTTCAACTTTTTTCCCCAAGAAAATCTGCTGATTTGCAGCTTTTCTGGACAATTATAGAGATGGCTTGTTTAAACTAGGAAAAAGAAATCATCTGTGAAATGACATTTTCAGAGTCATTAGAGCTGTTTCACAGCTCAGAATTTAACAGCATTGGAGTGAAAAGCATAGTTTTAAGACTGAGATTAGTGCTGAGTCTTTTCAAGTAAATCATTTGTGTTAAGATAAACGATTGCATTCATTACAGGCTTTTTATTGGCCAAAGCAGAGAAATATAAAGCAGTTACGAACTGATTAATCACTAGTGTGCCTTGGCTGCCTTATGCTAAATGTGTTTACCTCAAAAGACCCAGATAAAATACAAGTGTGCCCAAAATACAAACCAAAAGCTATTTATAAACGCCCTCACTAAAGAAATGACTTACCACACCTTAGTCATTATAAAAACTACTTTTCATTTAGCTACAATTGCTCTGACAGATTTTTTTTCTCTACTTTTAATGTGGGATAAAAAAATATTCATAGTTCTGGAAAAAACTAAAACTATTAATTAGATTATTTACGTCATTGGGAGTCTGTTTGTGCTTGACCAATGCATATTTTGGGGGAATATATCTGTCCAGACCTAATTGCTCTACATCATAGTTAACTATGATATGATATGATCATTCATACAGTACATCTTGCAAATAAAAGATACTAGAATTTTGTCTGAGAGCAATTCAAACCATGGACTTAGCTCAAAGCATATTCTAGTGTTTAATGGCCCAGTCCAAAGTCCAGACCAAAATCAAGTTGAGAATCTGTGGCACGGCTTGAAAATAGCTGTTCATAGATTCTCTCTCTCAATAGCAATAGTTTGTTAAGTATTTTACCTTCTTATATTTTAAACATTTTATCATAATAGTATTAGTAATACCAGGTCCAGTTAAAAAATATAGTTCAATGATCCCAGCGTTAAATCAGAATTGGGTAAGACTACCTTTTCCCTTTTTGCAACACTTCTGAGGAATAAGCTTAAAAATATAATTCTTGAGGCACTTCTTTCTCTTTGTGATTTTAAGGTGCTTCTCTTTGAAAGAAATGCATAACAGTTTGATGTAGCCTTTACTTGTATTGAATTAGGTTGGATTACATCTGTTTTTTGTAATAAGTAATGTTTTTTGCACTCCCTGCAAGAAGAGATTCTGCGGTAAATAATAATAATAATAATAATGTTTTGTTTAATCATATATAATCAGAACAAACTACAATGCCGTTTTTGGATGTATCAGTGAAAAAAGCCCAAGAGGAATTACTTCTGCAAGGCAGTGTGTTTTTAAAGATTTCGCTACATGATTATTTTATCCTTTATTTGAAAAATTCGATAACCAAGTTTATTTTAGCTGTGATCCATATTTACAGTCTGACTCGTCTATGACATGGTTATGCTCTTATCAGATGTCATTCAGGTAGAAATGTTTAACTATTGACTGAGGGAGATTCCCGCCCCAGGGGATATCCCCTTGTTTCCAAATAGCCCGCATCATCTCGCGAGAAAACCATTATCGTTACCGTGAGCGCGCAGAGACGGTCGTACGTGCGCGTTCAGGGTTCCTCGCGCCCAGCTCAGAATAAGGGCGAAAAATCCAGCGAAAGCCAGCCAGAGAGCTTCCTGACCGGAAACATTTTGCACACCAAATTGTTTCCGAGCCCAGAGACAGCGGAAGGGGATTTTCCTTTTTGCGCAACTGCTCGTTTATTTTGTTATTTTTTTTGTTTTTGCACAGACTGGCTGAGTGAAGTTGTGCTTCATTTTTAGAGTTTGCACAGGGAGAGCGGCAGCACAGCACGTCGCCTCACGCAGGGAGGAGCGGAGAAGAGGGCAGAAGTTTACGCTGGGCTTGTTTTGTCACCGCGGGGCTGCTGTTGGTCAATCCGCAGGAATGTCGCACAAGGAGAGACCCATTTTCTATCGACAGGAGCTCAACAAAACCGTGTGGGAAGTACCGCAGCGCTATAAGAACCTGTCTCCGGTCGGCTCTGGCGCTTACGGATCGGTGTGGTGAGTAGTTGTTGCAGCAGAGTCCTCTCGAAAGCAAACAGCGCGATTGCACAACGGCTGAGTGGCTTCCCATTACCCGCGGAGGCCCAGAGACCTGGCTCTCTTCGGGGGTGGTTATCAGCTTGCACAGGGCTCCCGTGGAAGATATGCCAAAAGCAGCTTCTGTTTACAGCTCCACGTCGTTCGCTTTCCACAGTGGTTCGCATTATTAGATTATTTTAATCTATATTTTATGTTTTGTGCACCGTTGCTTGCTTTTCCATGCTCGCCTCTACTTGTTTTTAGAAGTTTAGAGATACTAATGGTGTCTACTGTGCAGACGGCCTTCGTTTCTATACTGGTCCCTCCTCCTGATTGGGTGACATGTCCATACTTGTATCGTATGGAGAACGGGTGTTTCCTCATTGAACTAACTACCTGACCCTTCTGTGTATTGCATACATTATGCATTTTCTATTTGGCTGCAGCCCGCACATTACCCGAAGGTCACGTGGTTTTTCAGAAAGTCCCCCCGCCCCCTGCCCCCCTGCACAGCGTTCTACAGGAACCCGACCGAAGATGATGATGACTCTAGAATGATGTCATCCTTTCTCCCGTTGTGTTACACACGGATGAGTCACAGTCCCGCGGTAAAGTTTTGGCCTCAGCTGTGACGCCCTCCACTCAACTATGTCATCATGATAGAAAAGTGGCATAACTATAACTTTCTGCTCACTTTGATCCAACTTTAACACCCCCAGCTGTGCTAGTAATATGTTTTGCTAATGCAGACCCTGTGAGGAATTCCAGGGTAGTGCATGCCCATATTTAGTCCTGAAGATACCTATTTACATAAAAGGAATCTGTTTAAGTCTTGCAGACAGCCCTCCCCCCCCCCCCCCCCCCCCCCCCCACACACACACACACAAGCTTCATGCTACAGCTTTTTAATGGATCACCATGGGGACCGAGGAACAGTCCACACAGGTCAGGAATGGAACTTGGTATATTAGGGGCAGCCACCTCCAGTCTCTTTGTTTCAGTGCCCCTGAATGAGACAATTAACAGGGCTTTGCAGTACTTGATGATGTACTGGCATTAATTCAGCTGTGTTGGAGCAGGTGCACTTCAAAACATGCATTACCTTGGCTCTTTAGGACTGGAGTTGCCCACCCTTGGTTTAGAATCATATTTGTATATTAGAATGGCCTAATCAAAGTCCAGACCTAAATCTAAAAAAAAGTTTGTCGCAAGGCTGAAATTGATGTTCAGAGTCTGTCCATCCAGTCTGATTGAGCTATTGTCTAAGTAAACTGCTGCAACAAATTTCTAGATGTTCAAGGTTTGTTGAGGCATTTCTCTAAAAGACTAATTGCAGGGAGAGGTGACTACAAAGTAGAAGCACAATACAAATGCATTTCATACTTTTTAGATTTTTACTTTTGAAAAAACATGAAGGCCCTGTTTCCTTTTACCTCTCAATTATTCAGTATTTTGTCTGGGTCTGTCATATAAAGTCCCCCCAAAGGTCAATCAAATGTGACATTATTGGTCCTACGAGGCTCCATGTCTTAAACATCACAAAGTGTTTTTTTTTTGTTTTTTTTTATCTTCCTCCGACTCTTCTTTATAAACTTACTGCAACAGTGTTTTCATAAAACTTTAAGTTTCAGGCTACATTCTTGTCACACTGTTGTCTTCTGCTATGGCGGCTTTTCGTGGAGGGGGAAACAAAAATGGAAAAAATAATTTTATATCCTACTTAGTGCTGAGCAACAAGTTCACACCTTTTCTGTTAGAAACCTCAAAGCCTATTTTACCACAGCAGCCTCTCATAAATGTTGCAGTCAGTTAGTCTAAACAGCCTCAAGTCTCAGATGAAACCCTTCATCTGAAAAGTATAAATACCATCAGCTCCTCTGGCATGCCTGGTATTCTGTCACTCAATTGAGTGTTTTTGGTGTTGCCGCTACTTTATTGCTCAACTTCTTCATGCAAATATACTGCATGTGAAAAAGAAATGAAGTCGATATTTGTCTCAATCGCACGCCATAAGAACAGTCTCACGCCTTTTGTATTTCCGAACATTGCTCAGTTTGATTTAAAAAGCCACACTAATTCAGCAAATGTAAAAGGTTTGTCTGGAGAGAGAGTTTACTTTGAATGCTGCGAGGACCTTGTTGAATACTTTAAACAAGCATCAAGTCTCCTTTTCTCCGTTAAGAACAACAAAAGCATGAAGCCAAAATGGAGCCAGAGGTCATACACGTTTTAAAGAAACATTTCATTTTTCCACAGTCATATATAAAGATGGGGCACAACTGTGCTCAGATTGTGCAACCGCACAAAAAGCTTTTGAAATTATTTAAATCACCAACTTTTGTTGCGCTCTGCTTACCTCTGAGCAGAGCATATTGCAGCATCGCTGCATTTATTTTATAACTCCGGGATGCTGTTAGTCCTGGAGAATTTGTTTCCCGCGTTAAACAAGTGGTTTCTTTTTCATGTTTTAAAATCTGTCTTTTCCTATGCCATTGTTTTTTACAGAACAAGTTCTTCTTAACTGCATGCTCTGTTTACTTAGCAAAAACAGCAACCGTGATTTAACCTGACGGCCAGTTTTGACTTAATCATCCCAGCTTCCCTATTTGTCCTGCCGGTAAACTTTTAACTCTGAGTGATTGTAAATGTTGCATTACATCACTCTGAGGACAGCAAGACATAAACTCTGTAATGATGTGTGTCGTGAGATCTGATAACTTGAACCCAGGAACAGCACATCTAGATTGTGAATAGGAGTATAAATACACTGAGATAACAAATCTGGAAAACGGCTCGTTCTAATATGTCATGTTTCTCAAAGGGTAGTTTAATAGCTGCTGAGGCTGCACTGACCTACCTTTCTCGATCATCTTGCTGTTTGTTCCGGTCATAAAATTATAAAACAGTTTAAAAGATCGGCACTCATAACACCTGGTTAAAAAAAACTGATACCCTCATGTATTAGTTTTATGTAACGATGCATTAATTTTCTCCAATCTCTGCAAAGGAAAACTAAGGTCGTGGCAGCAAAAGTCATCCAAAAACATTTAGCAAGAAAGGCCTGATTTGTAATCCGTTGCGTCCAATTAAAAATGTCAGTCAGTCATTTTCTACCACTTATTCCATAGTGGGTTGCGAGGAGCTGGTGCCCATCTCCAGCAGTCTTTGGGCGAGAGGCGGGGTACACCCTGAACAGGTCGCCAGTCCATCGCAGGGCAACACACAAACAACCATGCACACACTCATTCATAAACCTAAGGGCAATTTAGAGTTACCAATTAACCTAACTGGCATGTCTTTGGACTGTGGGAGGAAGCCGGAGTACCCGGTGAGAATCCACGCATGCACGGGGAGAACATGCAAACTCCATGCAGAAAGACCCCAGGCCGGGAATCGAATCCAGGACCTTCTTGCTGCAAGGCAACAGTGCTACCAACTGTGCCACTGTGCAGCCAATTAAAAATGATGCTCTTTAATTTTAAAGAATAAATATCTGCATATTTTAGAGACACAAAACCTAATTGTCATTAAATAAATCACAACCAGCCCCATTTTTCAAAGCAGAAACAAACTTTTCTGATACAAATAAGCTTTTGTGGTAACGGCGTCTAAAACATATAGTCAGTACGATTTCTGGATTACGACATAGTTTCTGCTGCGGCACTGTCTGGGAGCATGTTACCATCTATGACTGTAGACCAATTTTCTTGGGGAAAGTAAGACCTTTTTAATAGGAACATGTTGAATAGAAGTGTGGTCAAGGCTTCACAATACTAGGAAAACATGCAATATGCAGTAATATTGGTGATTGTCATGATGACGATATAACTTGCAATAAATAAACGGAGAATTTAATAGTGCTAATGTCTTTCTTCTTTGGACTGAAAGAAAACATGGAACTCAGATAATGAGTGGTCTGTCCAGCTACTGGAAAAAAAAAATCATAATTTCCATACCAACACCAGGGTTTTATTGAAAAACTTGCGTCCGGCCGACATCTTGTGTGTGGACAGTTATCTTTTCCAAAAAGGACATCGCATGCTCTTTGGCTTTCTGTTGAAAAACAAATTTGCCCCAGATTCATGAAACTATTGTAATTTTTGATTTAGGGACATGAACAGCCAAAACCTAAGACACAAGAATACACAGTTTATGCTACGGATACTATTGATTGCACTAATAGAATCAACATATAGAGAAGATTGTAATTATGTTTTTATGTCTTCTTAGTGTAATAAAATTGCATTTTAATATTAAATGTTGTGATAATGTATTCAAACTTGGCAATAATTCACCGAAGGATATTTTCAAACCGGGTAAACTTTGCTGAGGTTTTGTAGTTAAATGTAACCAAGCAGCCTAGGATAAAGATCATAATGTGTACGTTTATGCAGATTGGTTAAAAATGCTAACCCAGTTCTAGTTCACACAACAATGTGACTCAGGTTTAAAGATTTTCCCCAGGCGTGGGTTCCTAAAATGCACTGAAAGATGACACTGCAATTATTACAGATATCTCTAGCAGTCATTTATAGTACACATTTGTGTGTTTGCTCACTTAGCGTGCCTGTTAGTCAGCAGCCTGGCTCTCCGCTTCCATATGAAGCCAGCCTCACTGCATTGCTCATTTTTACAGCTCCCAGTTTATTGCCATTTGTTACTGCACTTCCTTTTATCACAGACTAATTGGATGATGTCTGCTTAGGCTTGTTCTGTTTGCCTTGTAGATTAGCAGCAGTTTCAAACATGGTTTTTTGCGCGTGCTTATTTTTCTTTTATTTTAGTGCTGATTATGCTGAGTACAGGTTTTCCCTCACTGCTGACACATGAGGTTGTTCCTCAAGCCTCCAACATTGGGTGTGGCAGATTGTCTCTGACTTACTGGAAAAAAGCACTATCCTTATCTTAATGTTCTTGTTATGGATGCATAGCAAACGGGGTCATAGTTTACCACTAACCCTGCTATTGCTGGGAGTAATGCTAGGGTTGAGTTCTCAGTAGTTTAAAATGTTGACAGTTCAAGTGTTTTTTAAGGTGTCCAGAAGAAATGTAGACTGCTCTGTCTCTGGATGTTGTTTATGTTTTTGCTCATCAGTGACTCAATTCCTGAGTAGCTTTATAGTCTAGCCAAAGCTTTTTGACCAAAAAGGGAACCAGTAATAACAGCTTTTAGCCTAATTTCTACCCATCAATTATCTCTACATGGTTTTCTGTGCAGGGTTGCAGGGAATAGAGTCTTGTTTTTGGACTGTGGGAGAAAATGGGAGTACCTGAAGATAACCCACACATTTACAAGGAGAACATGCAAACTCCATAGGACCCATGACCTTCTTGCTGCAGGGCAACGGTGCTACAATCGTGCAGCCTGGCATAATTTCTGCCAAAGAGAAATTTTTTTTTCCTCTTAGTGTCACAATCCTCTTTATATCTATGCAGATTATGTGATTGACCTAGAAGGAATGTGGGTTATCTCAAGCAATTTGTGTTCCTTACAAACTCAGGAGAGGCAGAGATGTGTTGCTTGTTTTGAATGCAAGACCCATCTGCCACCTTTTGTGTGTTGGGGGGAGCATTTTATTAAAAACGTTGATAACAATTTACTTGTACAGCATGCAACCCCGCAGAAAATTCCTAATGTTTAACATTTGACACTTAGTAGCTGAAGATCGATTTAAATGAAGGCATGGCTACTTGAAATCATTTTACCATTAACATTATGGAATATGCATGTTTGGTTTGATCAGTCTTGCTGCTTAAAGTGGAACTAAACCACATGTAAAATAATAACTCTGCCCCCAGAATAATTTAGAAAAATGCCACCAAAGTGGGCGGTGCCAAGAGACACTGGGGGGCACGGCCAAGTGTGGGGATGATTGGAGGGGGTTAAGCAGGGGTTTGGTCAGGAGGACGAGGGAAAGTGGCAGCTAGCTTAATTTCACATATTGAAACATGGAAACCGAGCAGAGCGCCGCTAGTATTTTCGCCATTAATAGATCTTTTGAGGTGAAGGATTTTTCTACCCCCCTTGTCATTGCAGGGTAAGAAAGGCTTTATGGAGCCCAGTTGGCCTAAGCCCTTTCAGTTCGAGTTGCTGGCTCAAGGCGCTGACTCTGCGATGCCCGAAGCTTGCACTGCCGAGGCCGTGGAGGACCAATCCCTGCTCCTGATTCGCTAGGGGGCGTGTCTGAGTGAGATGGTTTTATAACCAAACCAGTGGGCTGAGACATAAGCATGTGCCAAGCTGTACCGTTTGAACCAATAGGAAAATTCAACTGCAGTAACCACCATTTAACCTAAAGAGCGCAGCACTAAGAGGGTTTTAGGACAAATATTGCAGAATTAAACAAGTTTCCATGAAATTTAAAAAAAATAGCACAGTAACATAAAGATAGCACATTTAAGGCCCAGTTTATACAGTTAAAAAAAGTTGATTTGTAGTTTAGTTCCTCTTTAAATATCCTGTTCAGCAGTTTTCATGAGTAATTATTTTTAAATGCATTTGTATTTGTAAATGTTTCTAAATGCAGTCATTTTGTAAGCGAGGAAATTGTGCAGCAGTCTCCTTTTTTGTTTTAATTCATTTTTGTAGTGTAATTAACCACAATCGCATTTTTATCAAGTAGCAATATTTGAAATGACAAGCAAAGATTCTTAATTCCAATAAATTTTCTTTTAGATAAACGGTTGTTTTCTGATGATGTAGAGGGATTTCTACCTCAGTCTACTGCACACTCGGATATTGCGATTCAATATATCGTGCAGCTCTAGTGCAATGAATGAGTTATTATATAAGGCAAGTGTGATAACAGACTTCTAGTTCCCTGTACAACTTTTTTTAGGTTCTAATCCAAATAAGATTGCTGAAGATAGATTTAAAACATGCAAACTGAAGTAGAAAATGTAGAATTGTATTTTTGCTTTATCTGGACTGTACTTTGAACAGAATAATGTTCTTTCAAGAAATAACAGGGAGATTTTACATGCCTGTTGCCATCTGCAGTGGTGCTGATGTTCAACAACAGGTTCAGCTATGAAAAAAACAACCGAAACCAGGAACTCTGTCTTATGCAATTACTTGCTTTGTCTGCTAGGTTGTGACCACCTACAGAGTCAGATGAAGGATCCCGTTGGCTAAATCAATTGAAACATTGAGCTTTTGATGCGTTTGTTGTTTGCCGCCTGCATTGAGGCATTGACTTCCTTCATCTCACACGTTTCAAACATTCTGCTCATTCACAGTTCAGCGTTTGACGAGAAGACGGGCCTGAAGGCAGCGGTGAAGAAGCTGTCCAGACCTTTTCAGTCCATCATCCACGCAAAGAGAACATACAGAGAGCTGCGGTTGCTCAAACACATGAAGCATGAGAACGTAAGTCCCCTGCGGTTCATCCTCCTCATTATCTGAACATTGTGTGCTTCCTCGGGTCTTTCCTTCCTGCCTTCCTTTGTCCCTTCCTTATTACTTTCCATCTTTCCTTGTGTCCTTCAAGTCTTTCTTTGTGTCCTTTCTACTGTCTTACTCTTTGTCCTTGTTTTATTCCATGTCCTTCCTCAGTTCCCTAGTCTCTGTCTTCCTTGTGTCCATGTCCTTCTGTTCTTTCTTCCTTCCTTTCTTATGCTCTTGTTACTTTTTGTTGTTCTTTCCTTGTGTCCTTTCTCCATCCCTTCATCCTGCCTTGCATCCTCTCTTGTTGATACCACTTTTAAAGCCTGAATTCTGAAACTGTTGTCCATAAATTCATATTTTAAATTCAAGATGGACATAGAGGACTGAGAACTCTGCAAATTTGCCTCTGGAAAAGTATGGACTTTTTACATTTTAGATTGTGTACGCTAATAGTGCCACAAACACAGCTCCTAGTTCTTATAAAATGTTGCTGCATCCAGCAAAGAGTTGGGAAGAAAAGCTAAAAGTTTGGATTTGTTAGGCCGGACAGCAGCTATTGGCCGCTCTGGTTTAGGATCAGGTTTCCTGGTCTGTAGTGCATAAAATCCTTCAAGTCTCTGTTGCCGTTTGGATCTACTTTGAGGAGACATTTGCATTGCTAAGAGTTTTCTTGTTGTTGTGCTTCTAGCTGTTGCAGTAACTAGAGATGGATACTGTACTGAAAAAAGTCTAAATTTATACCTTTTTTCTTTAAATTTACCTTTTTTTTTTTTTTTTCTTTTCAAAAAATGTTAAGATTTTGCCTCACTTTTTGAATTTTTTCCTATTTACATATATATGTGTGTGTGTAAATTGTCAGATAGCAGTTTCACACATTGTAATTTAGTGTCAACAAAGAGCTATAAATTGAAATAAAGCCATTGTTTCTTACACTTTGGAATCAAAACATTAAGAAATTAGAGCTGTTTTGCACAATGCTGTGCATAATAATTATTGTAAGGATAGTTATGACAAAGTTAGGGCTCGTATTTTTATTTTTGCTGGTATTGTGCACAGTCCTGTGGAATAAAGTGGCGCACTTTTATTGGTAACACTTAGTGGGGTACAAAATGAACCACTGTGTTAAGTAGTGTTAAGTCTGTTGGGAAACAAAAACCTACCAGGGGTCACTATAAAATCAAAGTCTATTCTGAAAACTATGGTTTAGCTTAGATAGTATTTTAAACAATATTCCTTCCCCTTGAACTTTGTCACCTTACAAGTACAAAGGTCACAGTGATTGGATGTGATTGGCCGACACAAATTACTGTATAATTATGAAGAAAAAACAAGATGGTACGTGCTAAATAAAACTGTGCAGCCAGATAAGAAGCAGCCAAGACCTTTATGGTAACTTTGGAGGAGCTGCAGATATCCACAGCTCAGGTGGAAGAATCTGTCGATTAGTCATCAATTAGTCAGGCACTCCTCAAATATGTCATACATAGAAGAATGTATGAGAAGTTCTGTTTGCATTTTCCAAACATGTGGAAGAAGGTGCTCTGATCAGATGAGACCAAGATTCCACTTTGTCTCGCAATATTGAATTAAATCTTGTCTCTTTTTTTTTTTTTTCTTCCACTTCATAATTCTGCACTACGTTGTGTTGGTCTTTCACACAGGCTCAATAAAATACATTAAGGTCAGCGGTTGTAACGTAACACACTGCTCGGTATCCATTGCTCATGCGCTTTAATAAAATAATCACACCCTAATGCAGTCCAAGTTTCAGTCACTCTAGACACCATCGCAATATATGTGGGATCAACACGTTAATAGATGACTGAAAATATGTGTTTTTTTAACAAACCTGATCTAAAGCTTCAGTCATTGAGAAAATGCTGGAAGTAGGCGAAGTTCAGAAAGCATCTCAAACTGCACTTTTTTAGTTGTTTAGATGATGTTCTAATGCATCCTTCTCCCTTGGTTGATAAAAAGCTTTATGTGAACCTGAGTCTTTCTGCTTAAACCTGATTAAATCTCGTTGTGATTCATTGCACTCTCACCATGACTTTTATATCTAGATCCTGTTTTCTGTACACACCCATGTTTCACTACTGTAACAGATACAACATGTTTGTTGAGCAGTTCTTGAAATAGTGTTGCACAAAGCAGCGGTACTGTCGCTACGTCTGTGCATTCATTTGAAGAGCAGGTTTTACATGAAGTGAGGATTATGTGGGATTAGTGTAGTCATTGCACTAAACGCACACCAGTGATATTGTATATAAAAAATGTATCTGAACAGTCTGCTCACATAATAAAATCAAACTGTAGCGCTAATGTAAAGGCGTTTGCATGCCATTGAGATCTTTTTCTTCATGTTTACAGGAAGCAAAAGCATAGAGCTGTGCAGTTTTTTTTTTTTTTATGCCAATTTAAGATTTACCCGCACAGAAAAGGGATTCTGTGTTTTGCTCACGCTGTTGCCAGGAGACTCCCCGGGTTTTTATTTTGGAAAGTCTGAGAGGACCTATCAGCTGTTTGCTGTGGCTCCAGCTCCACCAATAGCTGTGAGTTACAATACCGTGTGGGTGGGCCGCTTAGATGTTTTCACAGCACCTTATCCATCGCAGTCTCTTTTCTAAGGGATGGGGGCAGGGTTGGCTCTGTTTGCTATTATGCATGCTTGTCTATGTATGTATTTATACATGCATGATTGTGTACATAAACAGGTTCTGCAGAAACATGAAATGGAGTTTATGTGCAGTGCTTTTGCACAATTGTCCTCTCCTGTGCTCTGAGTTATCGTGCTGCAGCTTGAAAGCAGTTTTATTCATGTTCATTTCATTTAACACATCATTTTTCGCTTCCCTGTTTGCACTCGCAAATTCACTTCACAAGATTCTAGATGAGGTTAAAAGAGCACCAAGTCATTCAATAAATAAGTAAATATTTGAAAATCTGTTAAAAGTGCAACTTTTCTTTAAATTTTGCTTTGTTTGGGTGCATCAGCGACTCCTAACCAGTGGGGTTTTTTAGCTTCGTGCACACACTTCACCACAAAGGAAGTAGAAAACCTTATTCTCAGTAATGTCCCCATTAGCATGATTAAAGAGCTCAGCAACCAACGCATCGCATGACCTACATCTAACATAAACAGTTGGATATTAGATTTGTCAGTTAGACTTAATCTAAAGAAACATTTAGGTCAGTTTGAGATCTAGGTCTTGTACTTGGGTCAGGGTTCCTACTTGATCTGGAGTAGTTTGGAATTTGCTTTTATCATTTCCCAGATCTGGAAATCTATGAAAGAAAGGAATTGCATATGGAGAAATAGTTGAGTTTCCAGACTATACTTTTAGTAAGGTTAAAAATTAACCTGCTCGTCTTGAAAACTACGGTTTAGCGTGGACAGTATTTTACAGTGACTTTAAAAACTTTTCCTTCCCCTTGAACTTTGTACCCTTACAACTACAAACATCACTGTGATCTGATGTGGCAGACCAATACAAATAATTAAGACGTGAAAAGAAAGTTATTCATGGATCCTTTAAGTGCAGACCGCACTTTTTGTCTGCATTTGTATTCATCCTCCTTTACTCTGATAGCCCTAAATTAAACCCTATACAACCAGTCCAGAAGTCACCTGATGTGTAAAATGGAGTCCACCTGTGTGTAATTTAATCTCAGTGTAAATCCAGCTGCAGCAAGTGAAGGCCTCAGAGGTTTGTGGAGAACAAACGGCTTCATGAAGACCAAGGAGCACAGCAGGCACGTCAGGGATAAGGTTGTAGAGAAGGCTAAAGGTTAGATTATAAAACAATTTTCTAGACCCTAAATGTCTCACAGAGCTCACTTTAATCCATGACACCAATGAGAAAGTTAAAACCAATTCAATATGAGCACAATAAAGCCGTTTCATTGTTTATTTTCTCTGGAGCTGGGACCAAGTTCGAAGACGAGCCGGAAGATGGTGTCCCTTCCTCCACACACACTGGTGATCTTTATAAAACCTTGGTTTGGAGTCAATGGCTGCACCTGTTTAGTGGTTTGGCCGTTTTTGAAAGGTGTTAGAAGTTCCCTAACTATGCTTTAACGAATAATGTTCTGGGTAATCCAGTGTGTATTTTTTTTTAAATTATGAAGATATAAGTTGGTCTACCAGAAGCCTTGAAACTGTTTATCACACCAAGAATGCTAACATCTGTGTTCCCTTGTTTCGTGATTTGTAGAACATACTGGTACCAGGACCTGTTTATTTTTCAGGTATTTTCTAGGCGAGGCTCTAGAAAACTGGGCAAAAACAAGGAAGGTATAATTCAGGAAAATGTACAGTACGTCTGCAAAGGTCTGGAATTTAGAAAAGGAAAAATCAGTAGGAACTCATCCGTGCTCGGTAGAAATAATAGAAATGTCAAAGTTGTTTCTCCCCCCAAACAACCTGGGTGAAAATGTTATGCTTTCTTTGGATCAAAAACCACAGACTTATTAAACTTTATGTCAAAGTACAGGCAGTTATAAAAGATCACTAACCAACTCACTTATTATTCCCTGCAGGTGATCGGCCTCTTAGATGTTTTCACGCCAGCAAAAAGCTTAGAGGAGTTCAATGACGTGTAAGTCTACCCCCCCTTCTCTCTGTCTACGCTTCTGTTGTTTGAGTTCAAACCCAAATTAGTGTTCCACGTTTGTGCAACTAATGCCAATGCTGCAAAATATGCTTAAAGTTTGTAAGCCCAGCTTGTGTCGAGTGGGTACCAAGGTGAATGCAGGGTTGAACACGTGTTTACATCACATCTAGTCTCCATGGTAACAGCCATCTGGTCATCTCTATGCATGTATCACGTGTCTCGAATCCTCAATGAACGCCCTTGAATTTGCTGCACGCTGTTGGGCCATCAGCTTGTTGCACATTGGCGGAAATGTGAGATGAACCCGCAGAGACAATTTAGGCGGTGACATTTATGGAGGCAGTAAAAACTATTTTTAAGCTGCAGAAAATCAGATGGAAGCAAGTCTCTCACTGATGGCCCCATCACTGATCTCTGGGTATCAATGTAGGATATTAGAAGTAGAGTCGTATACCTAGAGCATTGGTCTGTGCATCAGTTTGCAGCGTTGGCATTTATTGAAGCGAAAACTGTTTAAATATCACAAAGCAGTTTTTGTTTCACACTGTTTTACTTCAAGATGTTTAAAGTGTTACAAAAGTGTTCTTCTATGCATTTTATTGTTTGTATGTGTTTGGTTAGGAGTTTACTCGGTGAAGAAGTTCATGTATTTAACAGGTGCATCTCAATAAATTGCATTAAATCATTGAAAAGTTAATTTAGTTCAGTAATTGAATTCAGAAGGTAAAACCTATTTAGATATATTATATAAACTGTGATATAATTCAAGACAATGGCATAAAATTTCTTCCCCCTCCCCCAAATCTTGAATTTTACAAAGGACAAAAAAAAAAGATTTTTTTTAAATAAAGATATGTGAAGAATCCCTCATGAGGACCAAAATATCGAGGCACGTGACGTCGCCCGGTACGGCGGAGCCGGGGTCCCACCCTGGAGCCAGGCCTGGGGTCGGGACTCGTCGGAGAGCACCTGGTGGCCGGGTTGCTCCTCGCGGGACCCGGCCGGGCCAAGCCCGAACGAGAGACGCGAGGCCATCCCCCAATAAGGCCCACCACCTGCAGGGGGAACCGTGAGGGACCGGTGCAAAGAGGTTTGGGTGGCGGACGAAGGTGGAGACCTCAGCGGCCCGATCCCCGGATGCTTAGGCTGGCTCTAGGGACTTGGAATGTCACCTCGCTGGGGGGGAGGGAAGGAGCCTGAGCTGGTGCGGGAGGTTGAGAGATATTGACTAGAAATAGTCGGGCTCGCCTCCACGCACAGCGTGGGCTCTGGAACCCATCTCCTTGAGAGGGGTTGGACTCTCTTCTACTCTGGAGTGGCCCACGGGGAGAGGCGGCGGGCTGGTGTGGGTTTGCTTGTTGCCCCCCAGCTCAGCCGTCTTGTGTTGGGGTTTACCCCAGTGGATGAGAGGGTCGTATCCCTGTGCCTTCGGGTTGGGGAGAGGTCTCTGACTATCATTTCAGCCTACGGGCCGAGTGGTAGTGCAATGAACACCATGTTCAAACATAAGGGTGTCCATCAGTGCACTTGGCACCGGGACAACCTAGGCAGGAGGTCGATGATCGACTTTGTTGTCGTATCATCAGACCTTCAGCCACATCTTTTGGACACTCGGGTGAAGAGAGGGGCTGAGCTGTCCACTGATCACCACCTGATGGTGAGTTGGAGCCGCTGGAGGAGGAGAAAGCCGGACAGACTTGGCAGGCCCAAGCGCATAGTGAGGGTCTGCTGGGAACGCCTGGCAGAGCCCTCGGCCAGGGATGTATTCAACTCCCACCTCCGGGAGAGCTTCGACCAGATCCCGGGGGATGTTGAAGACATAGAGACCGAGTGGACCATGTTCTCCGCATCTATTGTCGATGCTGCTGCCCGTAGCTGCAGCCGTAAGGTCTGCGGTGCCTGTGGCGGCGGCAATCCCAGAACCCGGTGGTGGACACCGGCTGTAAGGGATGCTGTCAAGCTGAAGAAGGAGTCCTATCGGCTATGGTTGGCTTGTGGGACTCCTGAGGCGGCTGACGGGTACCGTGAGGCCAACGTGCTGCGGCCCGGGCTGTGGCAGAGGCAAAAACTCGGGCCTGGGAGGAGTTCGGTGAGGCCATGGAGAAGGACTACCGGTTGGCCTCGAAGCGATTCTGGCAAACCATCCGGCGCCTCAGGAGGGTGAAGCAGTGCTTCGCCAACACTGTTTATAGTGGGGGTGGGAGACTGCTGACCTCGACTGAGGACATTATCGGGCAGTGGAAGGAGTACTTCGAGGGTCTCCTCAATCCTGCCATCACGCATTCCGAGGTGGAAACAGGCTGGGGACTCGGGGTTGGACTCTTTCATCACCCAGGCTGAAGTCACAGAGGTGGTTAAAAAGCTCCGCGGTGGCAGGGCTTCTGGGGTGGATGAGATCCGCCCTGAGTACCTCAAGTCTCTGGATGTTGTAGGGCTGTCATGGTTGACACGCCTCTTCAACATTGCGTGGCAGTGGGGGACAGTGCCTCTGGACTGACAGACTGGGGTGGAGGTCCCCCTTCATAAGAAGTGTGACCAGAGGGTGTGTTCCAACTACAGGGGGATCACAATCCTCAGCCTACGCCAGGGTATTGGAGAGGAGAGTCCGACCGATAGTCGAACCTCGGCTTCAGGAGGAGCAGTGTGGTTTTCGTCCCGGCCGTGGAACACTGGACCAGCTCTATACCCTCTACAGGGTGCTTGAGGGTTCATGGGAGTTTGCCCAACCGGTTCACATGTGTTTTGTGGACCTGGAGAAGGCATTCGACTGTGTCCCTCGTGATGCCCTGTGGGGGGTGCTCCAGGAGTATGGAATCGGGGGCCTTTTATTAGGGGCCATCCAGTCCCTGTACGAGCGGAGCAGGAGTTTGGTCCGCATTGCCGGCACTAAGTCGGACCTGTTCCCGGTGCATGTTGGACTCCGGCAGGGCTGCCCTTTGTCACCGGTCCTGTTCATAACTTTTATGGACAGGATTTCTAGACGCAGCCAAGGGCCGGAGGGGGTCTGGTTTGGGGACCAGTGGATTTCGTCTCTTCTTTTTGCAGATGACGTGGTCCTGCTGGCTCCCTCTAGCCAAGACCTACAGCATGCGCTGTGGCGGTTCACAGCCGAGTGTGAAGCGGCTGGGATGAAGATCAGCTCCTCCAAGTCCGAGGCCATGGTACTCGACCGGAAAAGGGTGGCTTGTCCTCTTCAGGGTGGAGGGGAGTTCCTGCCTCAAGTGGAGGAGTTTAAGTATCTCGGGGTCTTGTTCACGAGTGAGGGAAGAATGGAGCGGGAGATTGACAGACGGATCGGTGCGGCTGCCACAGTAATGGGGGCACAGTGCCGGTCCGTTGTGGTGAAGAGAGAGCTGAGCCGAAAAGCAAAGCTCTCAATTTACCGGTCGGTCTACGTTCCTACCCTCACCTATGGCCATGAACTTTGGGTCATGACCAAAAGAACGAGATCCCGGATACAAGCGGCTGAAATGAGCTTCCTCCGTAGGGTGGCCGGGCACTCCCTTAGAGATAGGGTGAAGAGCTCGGCCATCCGGGAGGGGCTCGGGAGTAGAGCCGCTGCTCCTCCACATCGAGAGGAGCCAGTTGAGGTGGCTCGGGCATCTATACCGGATGCCTCCTGGACGTCTTCCCCGGGAGGTGTTCCAGGCACGTCCCACCGGGAGGAGGCCCAGGGGACGGCCCAGGACACGCTGGAGGGACTATGTCTCTCGGCTGGCCTGGGAACGCCTTGGGCTCCCCCTGGAGGAGCTGGAGGAGGTGTCTGGAGAGAGGGACGTCTGGGCGTCTCTGCTGAGTCTGCTGCCCCCGCGACCCGGTCCCGGATAAGCGGAAGACGACGAGTACGAGTAAAGATATGCGAGCCACCACAGACCTGGGAAACAACTGTCACTATCCTCATGTTGATCCAATCCTGAATCAGAGACCTCTAACTCATATTACCTAGGTTAAGAAAGGAAAAGGGGACGGGACTGCTTAGTAGTCCAAAGTCCTAAAAAACTGTAAAAGTTAAAAGAAATTTTTTATTTGGAGATCAAGATTCCAGAGTCTGGATCAAGAGTAAAAAGGCCAAGTTTCCATGGTTGATGTTAACTGGATGATAGGAGCCGTATCATGTATTGCTCCATTGTGTTTTTATACATCAGTCTGCATGTAAAGAATATATCCAATATGAGTTTCAGTTTTAATAATTAAATAAATAAAACAAATGAACCATGATTTTTCTCATTTATTGTCATGCGCCTGTAAGTGCTAGCAACAACTATGTCAGACAGTAAAACAAAGGGAAGTCTTTATCACAATACCTATAACCATTCTATAGCTAATAGCATCTATGAACCATACTAGGTCATGTTTTTCATAACTTTAAAATTAAATGTCTAGTGAGCTTCATATGGCTTTGTCTATTTAAGCTAAAGAAAGCTGAATAAAAAGAAAATGTCAATTTCTTTACATAAATAAATGGAAAAACATAAAACAAATCTCCCTCTATTGGAAAGGAATGCGTGAAACTGATAGGCATATTATAGCCAATCCAACTGGAGGATGCTATTTCTTTTCCCTCTTCTAAAAATACAAAGACATTGAAAATATTGGTTTGAAATATTGTTTGATTTAAAAGAGGGCACGAATTGTGGCTTTCTGTACATCATGTTTGGAATCTAGCTCCACCCCTAACAGACTAAGATGTAGTTTACCCATCAGGACAAGTTGAGTGAAACTGATGCCCAAGTGGTGATAAATGGCCAGATCAGTTTGTAGAAGCTTAAAAACAAACTGCCCAGTTTCGAATAAGTTAAAACACAATCAAGGACAATAATTTAGCATGATGAAACTTTCATATGACTATTATAGTGATTACTCATGAATAATCCAGATCACATCTGATTATCTGTTTCATTTGCAGCTATCTGGTGACGCACCTCATGGGAGCAGATCTAAACAACATCGTCAAGTGTCAGAAGCTGACAGACGACCACGTCCAGTTTCTCATTTACCAGATCCTCAGAGGCTTAAAGGTTAGCAGGAGTCTCACTCAAACAGTGTTTCAAACAAACGCTGCCTCCGCTCCAGAGCGGTCTCTAAAACTCTAAAGTTTTCAAATATCCTGTATGTACAGGGGAAAACTGTTTTAAGTTGCTTTAACTAACTGAAATTGCTAAAATTGGTAATTAATAAAGTGAAGTTTTGATTTTTACAACCGAGTAAAAGGATTCTGTAAGGAGATGATTCATGTTTTTATTTATTTTTTCCTGTGCGAAGGTGGTGTACGCTTCTTTAGTTATAGTTTATAAACCTTTATTGCTTTTTCTAAAAAAAAATACCTTTGTAGATCATAGTCTTTCACTGAATAATCTGCTGAACATGTGCAAAAGAGAAAAGCAATGTAATAATCCAAACTAACAGGATTTTCTTTTTACATTTAACGAACATCAATTTCGATTGTGTCCACATATTACAGATAAATATGTAAATACAGTCTAAAATAATTCTTAAAGTTGCAATAATTCCAGGATGAGTTTAATCATTTTTCTGCTCTTCTTTTCTCCTCCAGTACATCCACTCAGCAGATATAATCCATAGAGTAAGTGTTGGTTCTGCTGATCATATCAAAAAACTCTGAATAAACTCTGTAAATACTGACTGAACCAAATCCTTTAACCTTTTATAGGACTTAAAGCCCAGTAACCTGGCTGTTAATGAAGACTGTGAACTTAAGGTGAGGAACATTTCAGGTAAATGATTTGGGGCAATGACAGAATAAGTGGTGCTCAGCAAGGTGTTCTGTCTTCTCATTGATCAGATCCTTGACTTTGGTTTGGCGCGGCACACGGATGATGAGATGACGGGATATGTAGCCACGCGATGGTACCGGGCCCCTGAGATCATGCTCAACTGGATGCACTACAACATGACGGGTAAGTGGTCTGAATGTTTAACACTGACATTAACATAATGTGGGGATTTCTTTACTAAAAAGGATAGCTGGGAATGTTGGGTTTAAACTGTTAAAATCCATGGTAGATGTTTTTAATTTGGTGCAAGCTTTTGTTAAGCCTTGCTACAGTGCACCTCATCTGTACAGATGTATTATTATGCTGGTGCTAATACATGTTTTTAATGCCTAACAGTGGATATCTGGTCGGTCGGATGCATCATGGCGGAGCTGCTGACAGGACGAACACTCTTTCCAGGCACGGACCGTATCCTTTCAGTAATGTCACTGCCATGCTTAGTTAAATTACTACTTGTCCATATTTTCTTCAGTGTTATATATCTGGAGGACATTTTTACTGTTTATGTAACTTAAATCGTTTTAAACCAACCTGAGGTCCAATTAAAGCTCTTCCAAACACAATAATTATCTTGTCCTGTTCAGGCTAAGCCAGAAGTAGTGCAGAGTGTTTGTAGGTTGCATGCCAGGATTGTAAATGGTTGTATGTGATAAATACACAGTAGTCTTGTGATTTACCCTTTAGTGCATGGCTCACCTTTTTATGTTCTGCCTCTCCATAACACAGTGGCTTTTCCTGCTTCTCTTCCACAAGCAGCATCTGGGCATTTGGATAATTGTATTAAAAGATGCATGATGGAAATGTTATTTAGAAGCAAACACAATGAAATGCAGATGTTGTCTCCTACCTCTGAGGCCATGGTCTTGTGAAAAACAAAAAGCAGGGGGCTGGCAGGCCATTGCGTAATGTATTTGTGTTCCTGCTGCAAGTAACTGACTCGTCCACGCTTTCTCTGCATGTCCTGTGTGTAGGTGTTGTTTGAGTTGGATGTTCTGGCCACATCTGAATCGCTCTTATGAAGATCGATCCTTCTGGTCTGCCTCCTCATAACCCATCTGAATGAAATGTGATTATTTGTAAGGAAGAGATCAAAGAGGACTAGATGTTTGCTTGTTACATTTAGTAGTTAAAAGTATATATACAGTGCCTTGCGAAAGTACTCGGCCCCCTCTAACTGGTCGACCTCTTGCCACATTTCAAGCTTCAAACATAAAGATATAAAATTCAAAATTTTTGTGAAGAATCAACAACAAGTGGGACACAATCGTGAAGTGGAATGAAATTTATTGGATGTGTTAAACGTGTTTAACAAATAAAAAACTGAAAAGTGGGGCGTGCAATATTATTTGTCCCCTTGTGTTAATACTTTGTAGCGCCATCCTTTGCTGCAATTACAGCTGCAAGTCTCTTGGGGTTTGTCTCTATCAGTTTTGCACATCGAGAGACTGAAATTCTTGCCCATTCTTCTTTGCAAAACAGCTCGAGCTCAGTGAGGTTGGATGGAGAGCGTTCGTGAACAGCCGTCTTCAGCTCTTTCCACAGATTCTCGATTGGATTCAGGTCTGGACTTTGACTTGGCCATTCCAACACCTGGATACGTTTATTTGTGAACCATTCCATTGTAGATTTGGCTTTATGTTTTGGATCATTGTCTTGTTGGAAGATAAATCTCTGTCCCAGTCTCAGGTCTCTTGCAGACTCCAACAGGTTGTCTTCCAGAATGGTCCTGTATTTGGCCCCATCCATCTTCCCATCAATAGTTCCCTGTCCCTCCTGACGAAAAGCAGGCCCAAACCATGATGCTGCCACCACCATGTTTGACAGTGGGGATGATGTGTTCAGGGTGATGAGCTGTGTTGCTTTTACGCCAAACATATCGTTTTGCATTGAGGCCAAACAGTTGGATTTTGGTTTCATCTGACCAGAGCACCTTCTTCCACATGTTTGGTGTGTCTCCCAGGTGGCTTGTGGCAAACTTTAAACGAGACTTTTTATGGATATCTTTGAGAAATGGCTTTCTTCTTGCCACTCTTCCATAAAGGCCAGATTTGTACAGTGTACGACTGATTGTTGTCCTATGGACAGACTCTCTCACCTCAGCTGTAGATCTCTGCAGTTCATCCAGAGTGATCATGGGCCTCTTGGCTGCATCTCTGATCAGTCTTCTCCTTGTTCGAGATGAAAGTTTAGAGGGACGGCCGGGTCTTGGTAGATTTGCAGTGGTCTGATACTCCTTCCATTTCAATATGATTGCTTGCACAGTGCTCCTTGGGATTTTGTAAGCGTGGAAAATCTTTTTGTGTCCAAATCCAGCTTTAAACTTCTCCACAACAGTATCTCGGACCTGCCTGGTGTGTTCCTTGGTCTTCATGATGCTCTCTGCGATTTGAACAGAACCCTGAGACTATCACAGAGCAGGTGCATTTATACGGAGACTTGATTACACACAGGTGGATTCTATTTATCATCATCAGTCATTTGGGACAACATTGGATCATTCAGAGATCCTCACTGAACTTCTGGAGTGAGTTTGTTGCACTGAAAGTAAAGGGGCCGAATAATATTGCACGCCCCACTTTTCAGTTTTTTATTTGTTAAAAAAGTTTGACACATCCAATAAATTTCATTCCACTTCACGATTGTGTCCCACTTGTTGTTGATTCTTCACAAAAAAATTAGAATTTTATATCTTTATGTTTGAAGCTTGAAATGTGGCAAAAGGTTGAAAAGTTCAAGGGGGCCGAATACTTTCGCAACGTACTGTATTTCAGTTATTTGCGATAGAAGCTAAAAGTTAAATGACAGATGCATAGTCTTCACTGTTAATATTATCTTGTGCTCTGTTAGTTGTTAAGCAGTTCAGATTAAAAAGATTTGGGTTGCTGTTTTGTTACATCTTGTCCCTAGAACATCAGTACGTGGCCATTTTCACACTGTTTTCTGATTCAGTTCTTCCAGATTAAGGTCTTGCTTTAAGAAAGGAAAACGTGGTGGGTGAAAGTTAAATAATAATAGGAGATGCACAGATTTATTTCCAGTCTTCAATATTTTCTGTAAAGGTCTTGGCTACTTATACTGCTTTCAATTTCATCCCAACAACTATATTATAAGTTATAAGATTGGCCTTACACAATCTTTTACATAATTAGTTTTATATTCGAAGCAGTTGTGGCGTGTGTAAGACTGGGGTGGCTGTAAAACAGGGTTTGACTATTTTTAAACAAAGATTAATGCTTACAGAGATTAGAATCTTATTTTGGCAATAAGCACTGCTAACATTACTAAAATGGCATTTGTTGCGTGAACTCTACAGAATGTAGACGCTTACTTTAACTGAGATTTCCAAAATGGGGCCAACAAATCCACATCCAGTATGTTCCATGGCGAGCACAGGTTGAAGGTTAAAAAAACAGTTAAAATGATGCAATTTCGCTATATTCCATTGAGCCTTTCTATTATCTACTGAGGTCTTGCTCTCTCTTGCAGCCTAAATCAATTCCAGACAGGTTGAAGAAAACAATAGTTTCGTTTTTGTATAGCTGCTACATCTTTGTGCTTCCTCTGACTTCACTTTAAACACCTCACTTTTACTGAAAATGGGGATGTGGAGGCTTCTTCGCTTGGTGACCTGTGTGTTGTTACTGCCACCTGATAGTTTCTGATTTTTGAGCCTCCATTCTGGTCACCAGCCAGTTTCAATTTGAAGTTTGTTGAGAACCCCAGATTTTAATAACTTTGCACGGCATGCTGTTGTAGTTTTTTATGCTTTGTTCTGCTTAATGAGAGCCTGATCTAACTTATTGTCCACATGATGAAACGGTTTGAAAATGTCCAAAGAGCATGTAAAGAGGAGCGTTCAGACAGTTTTGCATGTAAATTGAAGAACAAAATAATGAACTCCATGGTGAATTTTAGGTTTAAGCTGGTGTCTTCAAATCCAGTCCTCAAAGACCCACTGTGCTACTACTGTGAGATGAGTCTTTGCTCCAACTTACCTGAATCAAATGGCTGAATAACCTCAACATGTCATCGCGTTCAGCAGAAGCCTGATGAAGAGCCGTTTATTTGCTTTAGGTTTGTTATACCAGGGATGCATCTAAACGTTGCAGGACTGGGGATGTGGAAGACTGGAGTTTGAGACCCCCGGTTTGGAGTATTTTATTTTGTTCTTGATTTTGTTTTAATACAGACAACAAAAAAAACTTTTACAATTCAAATTATAAAAAAAAAACAAAAAACAACTTTGCTGAGTGTGTTAATATGACGTGAATGTTAACGGCACAAATAGCTGCAGATTGGAATGAATTCCAGACCTGTTCAAGAACAGCTGCAGGAAGATGAATATCTGTCACAGAAGACTGTATGGATTATATTTGTTTTGGAACATGAGGGGAAAAGTCGCAGCTTTTGTCCATGAAAAACACCAGTCGATAAAGAAAATGTTCTGTGTCGAACACTGACAAATGGGTTTTGACATCTGTCAAACAGATTTAGTGCTCAAATGTCAAGACGTTCAATGGATGGAGTAAATGTATCAAAACCAATAATAAATCACGTTTTTCTGAGTTTTTTTTCTGCTTTCAGTCTTAGTTGACATCTTGAAAAGCTCTGAGGACTTTAAAGATACTGTATCTCATTCAGACCTGCTTGGTGTGTAGCATTGCATTTAGTGCTCTAAATCCAGGCTTTGGTTTATTTCTTATTTTTTTGCATGTTTTATCACTCATTTTTCCTTTTATCAGCGCCGTCCATCCATTCCTTTGTTTTTTTTTTCCTTCATGTCAGTGTGGTAGACATTGATCAGTTGAAGCTTATAATGATGCTCGTCGGAACCCCAGGGCCCGAGCTCTTGATGAAAATCTCTTCAGATTCTGTGAGTGCCAAGTACCATCCCTCCCAGTTTTTACGTTGCCTGTCTGTGCATTACCTCTGTTTAGCTGTGGTCTGCCTATTTTCTTGTGTTTACACTATACCGTCTTTTGTTTCTAGCTGTGTGTTGGTCTGCAGTGCGACTTATTTTGCCTTTGCTTTCCTTGTCTGTCAAGCAATCTTTAAGCCTTGCTGAGTGTTAAAGGATTTATAAATCTTTTATGTGTTAGTCAAAAGATTACTTTATATAGGAACTCAGGTTCTACCTCCTCTTGCCCTGTTCCAATCTGCCTCTTTCCATTTAATTACAAACTCCCCTAACCCCCCATGCTTGTTGACTTGCTATGATTCCCCTTGACTCAGAAGCTTTAGATATAAACCAACTGCAGCAGATAATGCGCCTGACGGGGACTCCCCCAGCCTCTCTCATAAGCAGGATGCCCAGCCATGAGGTGAGACCCCCTTTCCCAGGTGGCTTTCTTCAGCCAGAGTCGGGGGGCCGAGCAGCAGCTGTCGATTTGTTTGTTTGTTTGCAAACAAATAGCTGCAGACTTCCCTTCCCTACCAACAGGCACACCACTCTATGCTGCCGCTCCACTTCTTCCCTGTTTCCTTTCTGACTCACCATGCCTGTCACAGCGATGCTTTTCAGAGTGATGTGATTAGTTTTCATTATTATATTTAGTGCAGAGTTGGGATTTTTTTGTACTAACTGAAGTGTTTGGAGTGTACATTGTTGACTAAAAGTTTGGAGCCACCATCTCGTTGCAACAGAATGTGTTGCTGTGTGAACATTTCTAGAAATCTTAGATTGTGACGATAAAATGTGGCTTTATTTTTTTAAGCTTTAAGAGTTTAGCCTATTTTGCTTATCTCTTTAACAGGCAAGGAACTACATTAATTCGCTTCCTCACATGCCCAAGAGGAACTTTGCTGATGTGTTCATTGGCGCCAACCCTCTTGGTAAGTTCCTCTTTCAGTGTTGGTTTTTGGTTTTGGACAACCTCTGGCTCACTGCTTCCCTCTAGTGGCATCATCAAACATTATTTTAAAAGTTGCTGTATTTTTTTCCCCCCTTACTTTTTACTTTTTGCATTGGAATATTTAGCTGATATGAAACTGCTGGATGGATGTTGAGATTAAATTTCATTGTATTCAGGATGTCATAAATTAAGAAAACGGGCAAAATAGGGTAATCGGATTTAAGAAACTAGTTATGTCTGCTTACCTTTTACAGGCCTTGCAAATGTTTGCACACCCCCTCATTTTTTCACAGTGAAACCAGAAATCTTTTCTGGTGGGATTTTAAGTGTTAGACAAACACATAGTTGTGAAGTAAAAAGCACAAAAACCTCCTAAATGTCTTTCAAGTGGCAAATACTACATGCCGTAGTATGAGAGTTGAACATATAAATTAATTTATGCAGAGCTTATGCTCCGCTTGCATCCATGTCTTCTATAATTAAAACCAACATCTCCAGATATAAAGTATCGAACGGCTAAAATTTGGATTGAGATTTGATTTTGAGTTAATTTTGAAGAAAGTTGTTTACTGCACCAGTCTGGGAAAACTTTCAAACAATTAATTTTCACTTACGATATACTGTTAAACACCCTACAGGACTAGATTGTTACCAAAGGTCCAACCCTGTCAGAGTTCCTCACTGTAAATATTACATAACCATTATGCAACCATTGTGTTTCAGCTGTGGACTTGCTGGAGAAAATGCTGGTGCTGGACACAGACAAGCGCATCACAGCGTCGGAGGCTCTGGCCCACCCATACTTCGCTCAGTACCACGATCCGGACGACGAGCCAGAAGCAGAGCCCTACGACCAGAGCTTCGAAAGCCGTGATCTGGAAATCGAGGAGTGGAAGAGTAAGTTTGGAAGAGGGAACTTGGGTCGGATTAGAATCTGTTGTGTACTCATTGTGTTTTTCCTTTCCCCCCCCCCAGGCCTAACCTATGACGAGGTACTCAGCTTTGAGCCGCCACCTTTAGATGATGAGATGGAATCCTGAGTGGGGAGGAGCCTTTTCTTCCTTTTTATTTAGTTTTGTATTTCAAAGGAACACTCTTTTAAAACTATCAATGTCATGTGACTATCTATTGTTTTCTGCTCACATGCACAACCATGACATTCAAGTGCCTGCCGTCATTCATATCTTGGGGACTTTGTGATAACAGAAACAAAAAATCTCGACGTCCTGTTCATGTCTCCTGTATTGCTTCCCAACATGCTGAGGTTGACTTAAACTGTTCCTTTTTTTGTCTTGCTTCAAACATTTAATTTTTAGTTTTCGAGATATGTTCATCGAACTGGAGGAAAAAAAGCATACATGCCAATTTCTGAAAACAAGTGCTGGAAATTAATCAGACGATTCACATTTATACATTTTAATACTTAGGAGTTAGCACAACTGGGGACAAATTTTTTAAATTAGTTTTTCTCCTCCAAATATTAGGTAAATATTTGTGTGTAGATATTACAGCAAACAGTATTTGTACATAAGTATTTTAGGCATAATTACCATATCAGAATACTCCTAGACACTTAACCAATCCCTTCAACAGTATGAACTTGATTATCAGAGTTCATCTTAAAATGGCCTAAGTTGATAATGTATGTAATTTATACCATGTATGTACAGAATATGAGGGGAAATATATAAGATTATTTCACTTTGACAAGGTAAAAAAGCTGTTCTAGGTTTTATATTAGTTCTTGGTTTTGTAGACTTGGTTCTTTTTTAAAACTTATGAGAGCATTGCATATTTATCAAATGCATATCTTTGTTTTCTCCTCATCAATTCATAATACTTCTTCAGCTCCAAAATGAATGTTTTAGCGGTCAGAACGCTCCACAGCAGCATGATGAAGACAGGGTTGGCTTCGTAATTTATTCACATCTGATGTTCCCCATGAGAACATCGGCTGACGCTGTAATTTAATCATATTGCATTTTATAAACAATATTGCATTTATTTTGTGTTGAATGTTTCTGGGCACCAGTTTGCTCTTTATTTATGATCCTCCTGTTATGTTGTTTGTATATCAATGTAAAAGAGAATGTTATTTGTCAGATTTTAGGGTTGTTTTGTTATTTATAGAGAGCCTCTTGTGACAGTATCCAAAAGCATCATCAAATGTCTGATTTCCCCTCCCCCTCATTGGCCACAGGGACTGCAGTTACAGCATGTGTATCTGAGCAGACAGAGAGAGCTAAGTAGTCTAAAGTGTATGGATGTTATAATTGGTTGTGTTCTCAGTATGATTGTCCTCTTTACAAAAACCGTTTTCAAAAATCTGGAGCCTTGAAAATGTGTCTATACCCCTTTAACTTTCTCGCATCTTGTTACATTACGACAATACAATTTTCTGTATTGTAATAAGAATTTTGTTTGATGGATCAACACAGTATTGCATAATTGTGAAGCAGAAAGAGGTGGTTTTGAATGTATTTTCTTTATTCTTTCTTACATATTAATATCCTTTGATCAGTCAGTTCATTGGAACTCTTGCTAAGTGTTCAGGGTCCTGTTGAAAGGGGAACCTTCACCTGGGTTTTGACACTTTCGCAGCTCCTAACATCCTTTCATCCACATTAGTCATATATATATAGTTACATCCGTCTTCCCATTAATTTTGACCAGCTGTCACCACCATGTTTTGCCATGGGGTGATGCGTTCAGAGTAATGTTCAGTGTTTGCTTTTGACTATGCATAACATTTTCCATGTAGTCCTACTTTGGTCCGGTCTGACCGGAGAACCTTCTTCCATCTGTTTGCTACATGATCTCTTGCTCTGTGCACAATTATGCACTGCTTTGTGTTGGTCTGTCACATCTTGATAAAACACATTGAAGGTTGTGGTTATAATGGGGTAAGATAAAAACAAAGTCCCAGGTATACGAGTACTTTTCAGAGTCACTGCTTACAGCATCCTGTAGTCCACTACAGTGAAGAATTCAGTTTTTGAAGCTGGAAAACATTTTCCAGTTGTACAAGTTGTACCACAGTTGCTCTGGCTTTGTCATCCAACCATAGTTGCATATCTCTTTCACTTTCCTCTGTTTGGTTCATGTAGTGTTTATTTTTTCTGATGCGTTATTTTACTCTGCATGTTGAATCAACTTTCAATGTCAGTGATTTATATAGGGTTGAGTGTTTTTTTTTCTCTTTGTTACAAGGATTACAAGCACCGGAAATGTTCATACATTGGAATATTCAAGCAGGGCACATGAGTAGATGTTTACCTACTAGATCCTGAAGTCCCACTGTCATTTTTACACATTTGCATCGATCAGATTAAGACCTTTATTTTCTCCAGGTCCCAATGTCATATGTTAACTTGGTTTGCTTGCTTTGCCTGAGATGTGTTCATGTATTTTTTACTGAGTTCTTCACCCAATGTACCGAGAAAGCAAGGCCATGCTATCTGTAAATACAAAACCATCAGAAAATAAAGGCTACTATTTTTCAAAGCTGTAATATTGGGTTGATGTTTGGTGGTTAATTTGCCACATGGGGGAAGCATAACCTAATTTTCTCTCTTTCAGAGCGTTTGAGATTTAATTCTGTGTATGAATGCATTTATATTTCCACACCACACTTACATTTTTACAAAGGACATTTCTGATATTAAGTGAACAAAAGGGCATTCTACCACCGTTTAGAGCACCACGGGAACATTTCCAGCAGTGAAATCATATTCTTTTTTTAATGTATATTTTATTGATATTGGCATTGTAGCTAAGTACCTCTCAGCTTTAAAGGTGTTAAATACATAATGATGCCTCAGTGATTCGCGCGACTGATGGTATCTTTAATACGTTCCTCTGCTGCACTCAGCACCTTCTTGGTCTCTTCTAATTGGACATGAATCCTTTTTATAGAAACTAATTTTCCACCAGACAAAGTAGAATTCGGAAATTAATTGCATGCAAGTGTAATGAGTACTGCTGATGTTATTTTAGGCTCAGTTGTAGTTTAATTTATAATTTGGGCAAAGATGGTCTGCTGTTCTGTCATACAAATTAATTCAAAATAAGGCTATATGTGGGTACTTGGTTGATCACTAGTCTTCATCTTATTTTTCTTTATTTAAAATTTAACAGGATAATCTGGTAAATGTTATTTAAAAGTGTTTGCAGTTTGCAACAAGCCGTGCAAAGGACGTGGCAAATGTGGAAAAATAAACTACTTAGATGATGCAAAAACTACTTTTTGGTTATTATGCAAAACACTACATCACACTGAACACAGCATTCTCACAGTAAAACATGGTGGTGGCAGCCTCATGCTGTGGGGATGCTTTTCTTCAGCAAGGAAACAGGAACTGGTTGAAATTGATGGGAAGCTGGCTTGAGCAAACATTGCATCCATGGGAGCGTGCCAAGGTACAAACCACTGCTGACCTTAAGAACACAAGGGCCCACCTGACATTAGCCAAGTAAATTATGATGAGCGCCAAGTGTTTTGGGAAAATATTTGGTGGAATGGTGACACACTTGGGGAACTTGTTGGAAGGTTGGTATCCTCTTTCATCTGCTTCTTTTACAATAACATAATAGTCAGACATGGTGGCAGTAGTAGGTCTTGGGGTGCCGTGCCTCTTCAGGACCTGAGCATTTGCCTACGAAACCAGTTCTGCTCCTTACCAGGAAGTTCTGAGAGAGAATTGTCAGTCCAATTACTGGTCCCAACTTTAAACGCACTTGCCTTTTGCAGCAAAACAATCATCTGCAACACATCAGCTAGACCAGCTCGGAATGGTTCTAAGTCTGGGCTTAAGTCTGATCAAAATGTGTGCTGTGGCATGGCTTAAGGGTGTTATTGCTAAACAACCCTTCAATGTAACTGAATTAGAATCATTCTGGATAGAAGACTAGGCCAAAATCTTCCACAGCGTTGTAACCCGTTGTAAACCTGAAAATAGCCAGTATTTTACAATGAGAGAGGACCAAAGCACAGCAAATTTGAACAACAAGGATTCGAGAGGTAAATGATACATGTAAAAACTAAATGAAATTGATACAAGTAAAAATAAGAATAATTGGCTTCGGGTCAGTTCGCCCCCTGGCCCATTACGCATCTGTAAGCCATCCATTTCGAACCATTGTTTACCAGTATTTTTCGTTGTACATTTCATAAGCCGTTGTGGGAAAATAATGATAATCCCCAAATCTCGCGTTTAATTAAATTGTATATTATTATTATTGGTTCTGGTCCCCAGTTGACCTATTGAAGTAGGCTGTGGCAGATTATGACCCCCTCTAAGCGACCTTCAACTGTTAGTTATAGGACATTTTACCGTAAATCGTCGGTTGGCATGATCGGTACGAAAACATCCCACCGTAAATGTCGGGAAACAACCAGAAAGAAAAGGGTTTAAATGACCAACTAAACTCATATATCGCCTATTTAAAAAACAAAGCAAAAGAAGAATCCAAACCGAAGAAAATTAGGAAATTAGGACCTGCGTTTAATTAACAAGGAATAGAAAGTTTCACAACACAGCGCCCTCTACAGCCCATACTCTACACAGCATATTCTTTTAAACCAAGTACGCGCACTTCACACGGTCCCCACATTTCCAACTGCCACTGAACGCAGCACTTGCCTGGTTGTTCAGCATGGAAAGGAAAGGTAACGTTGCTAACCAAACCAAAATGCTTTTTACATTCTGAACCTGTTACTCACAACCCATTATCATTGGACACTTAGCGCTGATTACTTGCTGTATGAATGGTGTCAGAGGAGATAAAACAAAGCATGTAAGAACCGGTGTAGAGTAAAAGTGGACCATGCGCTCTGATGTGTTTTCTCAGCGGTAACATTATGTTAGCTTTAGCTTTATAACATTAGCTTCACACTGTGGACAGTTTGTGCTGAAACATTTTGCCCTTGTTGTCTGGGAGGTGAAAAAAAATAAGTCATGCACTCACAAGCTTCTGAATAACAAATATGACTAATTTTGTGAGAATTATTTTCATAGCGAAATGCTCAAAGTTGCTATTAGCAGCTAAATTAAAACTACCCATAATACACCGCAAAGCTAAATAATTTGCTTACTATATAGTTGCTTATTTTAGCCGTCATTGTTCGTTTTTTTTACATCTCAGAGTATTCAAGGGTATTTTCACTGATATCAGGCTTTACAGCTCCGAACATACGCAGAGTCGTGTTATCCTTGTCACACAAACACAACATGATTTTGTCTCAGACCTGTTTTCTTTCTGCTTTTTAGTTCTCGCGATACAAGCGAGGAAGAAGAGGACGAAGCCGAGGAAACCTGGCAAAAAGTAACCAGAAAGTTCCTATTTACCTTCTTTTCACATGACTGGTTTCTTTATTCTGTTCTGGAGACACAGAGCAGGATGTTTTAGAAAGCGCCGTGATCACAAAGGAGTTAGCAGGGAAACTCGGGTGCATCTCAAAAAATAGATGCCATGATATGGAAAAGTGGCTTTATTTCAGGGACTCAGTTCACTAAGTTAAACTGATGTAGATTCATTACACAAAGTGTGATATATTTCAACAGTGTGTTCATTTTAAAAATTATGGCTTACAGATAATAAAAACCCCAAATTCTGTTTCTCACGAAATGTTACACATTTCCAATAAACAAAATAGATTTTTAATACAGATTTGCTAGCCTGTGGAAAAGTATGTCTTGGTGCTGTAAAGTAGATGCACTAAGTGCTTGTTTGGCACTCCTTTTGCATGACTTACTGCATTAATGCAGCTTGTCATGGAGGTGATCCACCTGTGGCTCTACTAAGGTTGCTTTATTACTTGACTATTAGATCAGGTCAGTTTGCTGGCCAACCAAGCACTGATACCATGTTGATTAAACTAGGGCTGCAACTAACGATTATTTTAATAATAGACAAATTTTAATAATCCGTCGATTACTTTTTACGATTAATCAATTAATCGGTTTTTATTATTAAGTTTTATTAGCCTTTATTTCCCCAAATAAGTTAAGAACACATTTTCATTACGAAAAAGGAAAACACAAGAGAATTGTGCAGTTCACCACAATTTATTTAACTCAGTTTAGGAAGGAACAAATGAGCTCAACAGTGTAAAATATGTTCATTTTTAGGAATAAAATACAAAAACAGGGTAGAATACCATACAATGAGTATTCATTTGTATGGTATTCAACTCCGACATGCTTTCGTCTCAGATGTTAATGTAGCGAAGTCGTGCTTCCGTGCCATGCAAGATCGTTTTTGCATATCTTGCCTGTCACTCGTCTTTTTCCTGCATCTAGGGTGAAGTGCTCCCATACTTTCAATGTCTTTGTTCGTGTTATTTTTCCTTCTGTTTTCTCACTTGTCCCCCTTCTGTATCTTTTCGTGCTCCGCCATCTTGCTCAGTGCAAAGGTTTTTGTGCCGCGTATTGATCCATGCGCGTGGAACGTCATGCAAAACAAGGCCAACTATTAGCTGATTTCTTCTTCTACTGCTCCAATGGTAGATCACAGCGTTCAATGGCTCATTACTGCCACACACATTGGCCACAAATGTAACAGATTGTGTTCAAAAATAGACCGCATACGGCAAAACGTGATTACAAAGCAACTAATCGATGAATAAATTAGTTGACAACAATTTTAATAATCGATTTTAATCGATTAAATGGATTAGTTGTTTCAGCTCTACATTAAACCAGGTATTCGTACTATTGGCAGCATGGGTAGTTGTCAAGTCCTGCTGAAAAAGAAAATCAGCATCCTGGCTTTGCTGACCTTGGATTTGATAAAACACTGTGGGCCAACACCAAGATAAGACGTTTCCCACATCCGCTTAAACTTCTCAAACAACTTGAGTTCTGTGCTTCTCTATTATTCCTCCAGAATCTGAGACCTTGATTTCCACATGAAATGCAAAATTTACTTTCATCTGGAAAGACAACTTCGGACCAACAAGCAACAATCCATTACCTTTTCTCACTGGACCAAGTAAGGTGCCTGCGCCTCTATCTCTGGTTCAGTCCACGACTTCTGAATCTCCCCCAAATTCTTGAATGGACTTTCCTTCACAATCCTCTCAAAGCTGTTGTTAGCCTTGTGTGCCTTTTTGTACCACACTTTTTTCCTTTCACTAAACTTTCCATTAAAATGTTTGCTTTTAGCTGAACAACTTCTTTACCCTTGACGTTATGAGGCTTCCCCTTCTTGTTGAGGGTGTTGAGACTGTTTCCTGCACCATTATCAAGTCAGCCGTCTGGTTATGATTGTTTCTGTAATGTTCAGGTTTTCCAAGAAGCCGAGTTCTGGTTTTCATAGCTGTAAGCCATATTTCATCAAAATTAACCAAAACTTATTCAATCACTCTGTTTATGTGTTTTAAGTTTTAGATTTTAATTACTGAAGTACATACATTTTTCAATGCTATTCTAATTTATTGAATGCACTTGTTTTACTAGTGCGGCAGGTTTGGCTTTTTTGCTGATTATGTTTAGTGACAGATAAAACATCACAAGAGGATAAGTGAAGCACATAGTACCAGTAATGGGGCTCTTTGTTTAGATTTAATGGTGAGATGTCTCTCAGAGTGTAGTACATGTTTCAGCTTTTTTAAGGCAACACAACTAGAACACCCAGCAAACTGATTCTGCGTACCTGGATGGAGAATCTTGTGGAGCCCAGAAAACACCTTAAAGCATCCTGCTGTACTTTTGGATTTATAACTTTCTAAAACAATATTCCCTCTTTTAGACTGACTTGCTTTTCACCACGCTGCCAAATGTTACATGTGAAACCGTGATTGCGTTGCAGTTTAAAGTGAAAAGGTTTCCTGTGTTTTTCTTTTACTTTTTGAATAGCTGGGAAGCAGCCTAGCATTTTCCAGTCTCCTGCACAGCCTTTCACTGCCCCTGCTCCTTCCCTCTCACTCTCTTGTGTCACTCACTCTTTTTGTGTCTGCTGTGGTGAGAGGGACTCAGCAGCCACAGTGCATTTAAAGATCGAAGGGGGTGTAGTGCAGACCTGGTCACAACTGTGAGTCGAGAGAGATTTTCCATCACCTAATTTTGGCCTTACTGGTCAGTGTTTTAAGCGAAAAACGGGAATCTTGTGTCTTCTTTGTCATGTGGCTCTTGGACTGGATCTTCTCCATCAATATAGCTGTGGTGAAACTTGCCAGTGGTCTAACATGCAAGTGAGTATTTGTCTGTGTGCATTTAGAGAAGAAACCAGTCAAGAAGTTTAAAATTGTAACTTGGTTTTCATTTTTCTTGTTAAAACTGTGGTGATGGTATTAGCCAACTCCAGGCCTGACTCACTTATTAATAGGACGATGTATCATTTGCAGATTGCTTCAACTTCACTGAGCACCTGATTATCTGCTTGTATATTCTGCTTAGTGTGGGAGAAAAGGACTGATCATGTCCCTTGTGGATTTGCGCCTCCAGCTTTTCAAAGAACATATTTTAATTGTCTTTCGCATATTCACTCTGAGCTTTTTGTTGTTTGTTTTGCATCACTGGGATATTAAACCACCTGTTTCTGTAACTTTCTGGCTTTGAATCAAATTTCTGTTAATGCATTTCAGCTCAGGAGAATGAGCAGGAGCAGCCTGTATGATGCAGAGATTTTACCAGTGCTGTTGCTCTCTGTTGTTTACTTTCATCTCTACTGCTTCTCTCCCAGCTGTAGCTATGGTTCATTACGTAACCCATCATCTCTCTTCTCATCGGCAGCCCACCTCAGCACTATATTCTTACACTGTAGGTTTCACAGCAACTCCCTCTCCCTTTCCTGTCCAGTTCATGGTAGAAATATAGTAATATGTGTCTGCTGATTTTCTTTTAGCTTTTTTGGGGTGACTTCGGGCAGTAAAAACTGGTTTGCGGTTTTTAAGCCGTGTCTAAGAAAGAACTGTTGTTTTTGTGAACTAAGGAATGCTTCAACAGAGCAATGAGTCTCAGTACAATGCTAGTTGAGGACATAGAAATTAATTCAGATTTTTTAAGTTTTCATAATGTTGTTTTGAGCCTTTTTGATTCCTCCAGTCAGGATTGGAATGCTATAGTGAAATAATTTACTGCTACCTGTATTTCCATTTTGTGTGCATTGCACCTTCATTCTGCGTGTCAAGTATTTTGTATTGATTTTATTTGTTGGGGGAGAGCTGGGACAGCAGTCTTTTTGGCCCAGATCTATCGTCAGGAGCAATGTCTTCTTCTGCACCCTTGTTTTATTCTGCATCAGGGATCCAAGCCTGGCCAAAACGGCTGGAGACAATGCACTTGCTGGGAAGCAGGAGATACCGAAACACGCCGTTATGTCACATGTGTTCCTGAGTTGTGGCCATGTCACGAGGTTGCGCTTGCGAGTTAATTTCATCACATTGTCCTTCGTTAGGCTTGACAGCTCCAAGTTTAAGTTCAGTTTTAACAAGAACCTGTCCTAAGTTTAATTCATACAGGTTAAAACTGAATCAATTTGTTTTAGTAGTCCACCACCTAAAGATTCTGAACTAAATTCACGCCCCAACATGAACTTCTCTTCCATTCATCATATTTTTCTTACAAGATAAACTCTTGATGATGCCAAGTTCCAGTTAGTACAATGTTTAGCTCTTGTCCTGGTCTTTACTGGCTTTTTACATATTTTTATTCTCTGATGCAGTCTCTGCTCACACAAAGTTTTTATTTAATCTAAGTCAGCTGATAAAATCTCTGCCAGCTCAAATTATAGATGACATACACTGCTCAAAAAACATAAAGGGAACACTTAATCAACACAATATAACTCCAAGTAAATCAAACTTCTGTGAAATCAAACTGTCCACTTAGGAAGCAACACTGATTGACAATCAATTTCACATGATGTTGTTCAAATGAAATAGACAACAGGGGGAAATCTTTGGCGATTAGCAAGACACACTCAATAAAGGAGTGGTTCTGCAGGTGGGGACCACAGACCACTTCTCAGTACATATGCTTTCTGGCTGATGTTTTGGTCACTTTTGAATGTTGGTGGTTCTTTCACACTCGTGGTAGCATGAGACGGACTCTACAACCCACACAAGTGGCTCAGGTAGTGCAGCTCATCCAGGATGGCACATCAATGCAAGCTGTGGCAAGAAGGTTTGCTGTGTCTGTCAGCGTAGTGTCCAGAGCCTGGAGGCACTACCAGGAGACAGGCCAGTACACCAGGAGACATGGAGGAGGCCGTAGGAGGGCAACAACCCAGCAGCTGGACCGCTACCTCCGCCTTTGTGCAAGGAGGAACAGGAGGAGCACTGCCAGAGCCCTGCAAAATGACCTCCAGCAGGCCACAAATGTACATGTGTCTGCACAAATGGTTAGAAACCAACTCCATGAGGATGGTATGAGGACCCAATGTCCACAAATGGGGGTTGTGCTCACAGCCCAACACCGTGCAGGACGCTTGGCATTTGCCAGAGAACACCAGGATTGGCAAATTCACCACTGGCGCCCTGTGCTCTTCACAGATGAAAGCATGTTCACACTGAGCACATGTGACAGATGTGACAGAGTCTGGAGACACCATGGAGAGCGATCTGCTGCCTGCAACATCCTTCAGCATGACCAGTTTGGCAGTGGGTCAGTAATGGTGTGGGGTGGCATTTCTCTCCATGGGCTCACCAGAGGTAGCCTGACTACCATTAGGTACCGAGATGAGATCCTCGGACCCCTTGTGAGACCATATGCTGGTGAGGTTCGCCCTGGGTTCCTCCTAATGCAAGACAATGCTAGACCTCATGTGGCTGGAGTGTGTCAGCAGTTCCTGCAAGATGAAGACATTGAAGCTATGGACTGGCCCGCCTGTTCCCCAGACCTGAATCCGATTGAGCACATCTGGGACATCATGTCTCGCTCCATCCACCAACGTTACACCACAGACTGTCCATGAGTTGGCGGATGCTTTATTCCAGGTCTGGGAGGAGATCCCTCAGGAGACCATCCACTGTCTCATCAGGAGCATGTCCAGGCGTTGTAGGGAGGTCATACAGGAACATGGAGGCCACACACAATACTGAGCCTCATTTTGACTTGTTTTAAGGACATTACATCAAAGTTGGATCAGCCTGTTTTTCCACTTTAATTTTGTGTGTGACTCCAAATCCAGGCCTCCATTGGTTAATACATTCCATTTCCATTGATGATTTTTGTGTGATTTTGTTGTCAGCACATTCAGGTTTGTACAGAACAAATTATTCAATGAGAATATTTCATTCATTCAGATCTAGGAACTGTTATTTGAGTGTTCCCTTTATTTTTTTGAGCAGTGTATGTGCAGTTATTATGGCTATAGTTACCAATATGATGGTTGTAGTGCAAACGTTAGAAATGATAGAATGCATTAAGATGCTGCTCGTCTGCTTATCTCTGCTCTCTTCATATCTTTTACTCACGCCCTGCCTGCAGCAGGCTCGGTGCAGGCATAACAGAAACTGAGGTGGGGAAAAAAAAAAAAACTAATTGTCTGTTAGTTCTAATGGTTAATGCCTGTGCCTTTAGTTGATATTAAGTTTATAGCAAAGAGGAAATGCAGTATGGTCAAGGTTAAAATGAGGAGAGAGGCAACATCTGGTCACTACAAAGAGCCTGTGTGTGTAACAGCCTGAAACACACACATACAGACAGCAATCGCCAAGCTCTTGGCTTCCAAGATATAAATCCTAGATATAAATAAAACTGAAGATTTTTCTATTTATTTATACTTTTTTAAGTTAATCAATTTCTATGAACTTCTATTTATTAATCAGTGACTTTGTGCAATTCCTCACACAGTAAGGTAAAGCTCATTGTTAGAGAAATGCACCAAAGAGTGGCATTCCAGAAAAAAATCATTGGTTTTTGTCCTACCTATCTACCTAATCTAGAAATTTGTGTTTGGAAAAGTATAGAATTTCGAAATGAAACTATTTGAATATGTAGGTGGTCTATGATGGCTGTTTTCTTTCAAATGAACCTTATTAGAGTGCAGGGCATAAAAAAAAAAAAACCTCTTTAAAATACTAGGACATTTTAAACTAAAATCTGATGGGCTTTCCCAGAAAACCTCGAATGTTTTTAGTAGGCCAAATCAAAAAGACCCAAAACCAGCACTTCCTACATAGCCGTTTCAGTCATTGACTAAGTCAAATAGACAACCTGTGAGGTGAGCTGAGGAGAAGACCCAGGTGTCTGGATTATCTGGAGAGATTGTGCAAAGAGGAATAGTTAAAATACTCCAACTGTGAAAAATCTTTTAAAAGAATAAGTTTTGTACAAGTTGCCAAAAGGAGGGTACCAACGTGTGCCACAAGTGATTTTTGTTAAGATGTATTTCATAACAGGCTTTTCCCCCAAAAAATAAATGTACTCGCATTAAAGTTTTCTTCCTCAAATCCTCTTATAAAGAATATTTAGTTTACTTCAGGCTTTTTACACATCTTTGTGAAGGGGGGCCAACAGGTTCTGTGTGTTATGTTTTTATAGTAGGACCAGATCAGAGACAGCTGATGAGTATTACAGCCTTCATTACAGGGGTTAGATGCTTAAAAGTCAAATACTGTATGTTTTATAGTTTGCTGTAGTGGCTGTTGATTGTGTTGTTCTTTGAGGTACATGTGCATCGGCTTTGTCATGGAAAGTTGGAGGATTCATTCTAAAAAACGTTTCAAGATATTTCTAAGGTGAAACGGTAACACGTTATGTAGGCCCTATCATGGTTTGAAGAGCCTGCTCTGGATCCTGATTGGACAATAAATGTATATGTCATGCTCATTTAGGTAATAAAGGCCATGGATTCAGGTTGTTGGTGGTGATGGACTGTGTGGGGGCAAAGGAGAATGGTGTTTTGGTCAGATTAGGAGGGGCATCACTGTCGCACCTCACCTGCAATGCAGTGCTAGGCTCTTTCTCCCAATCACCTTCCAGCTGTCAGTGAGAGGGGGGTGGGGCCAGAGGCTGACGACAGCCAAGGAGAGTTCTCGGTCAGACAGAGCAATGGAGAGACAGTAACTGAGAGCGCGCAGAAAGTGAGCAAGAATCACGGCACATGTAGTGGGAGCCTGCAGTCCAGGACTCGGTCTGCAGCACAGTCTCACCACATCTCCTCTCCTCGCTCGTCTTTCCACTCTTCTCCTCTCTGTCTTCTCCTCCTTCTCTTCTGTCTTCTTAGTATATTTGCTCAGCTTTTTAGTCATCAGCACTGATCGTTTTTGCTGCCTCCTCTCCATTTTACCACTTCCGAACCTCCCTCGTATTTTTCTCTTCTGGCGGATGGAGTGAGAGGCTGTTTCAGTACTTTCACTCCGCGGTCCTCCTCCTCGCCTCCCATCCCATGGGCATCCGTGCATCTTGCAGGTAGGATATGTATTGTTGCAGGGATTTGAAGAGCTGTTACACCCTTCATGCCTTGACAGTCAGAGAGAGCAAGACGGGCGCAGGTATCTCCAGTGTTTCAGAAGTCCTTGAAGTATCCTGTTGTCTTGTGTTGTTATTAGAGGGCATTGAACTCTCTACTTATTGTATTGAAAATAACAGGTGATTAAAAACTCTTACATAACTCATACATGACTTGGAAATACACAATCATGTGGTTTTGGCATCAGATGTCTGTCCTTTTTTATAAATAATTTACTGTTGGTCCTAGTTTAGAATGGATGTTTTATTTTGACCTTTTTCAAATTCTGAATAAAATTTAGACTGTTCCATGTTTCAGAAACAATAAATGCAATTCTGCTTTAAGTCTGAATGAACAGGGAGGTCATGTTTTATGCAGAATAGTTCTGTTACTTCAGAGTATCGCCATGATTTATCTTCTGCTTCCGCCCTGCAGAGGTGTGCTGTCCTCCACTGCAAGGACAGCGCCCCTCCCACTCACAGTGGCTATTGTTGACATCATGTCCTGACTTAAGGAAGTCAGGAAGTCACTTCAGCCTCCCAGCAGGAATTCAGGAAGACCTAACCCGTTTAGTTGAGTTTGTTTTATAACTTGTTGCGAGATCTAATAAGTGGTGGTTGCTGTCATACTGTAGATGCTGAGGGACGGGGGAGTTTAGGCGGTTGACTTGGCGATATTTGGTCTATTAAAACTTAAACTATTAAAACATGTTGACAAATTGTTCGGCCAGACTGGTTGCTTTATCATCTGTACATAATCTTCTGACTTGACTTACATTTGAGTCACGTTTAAACAGCAAAAGCAAAGACTTCAGTCTTGACTTGGACTCTAAAGACTCTAGACTCGACTCGAACTTGAGGTCTGGGACTAGAGTCTCTTGAACAATCTTTATGTCATCTAATCAGCAGTGAAAGTAAGCTGGTTATGTGCATACCATTTAAATACTTGTCCCTGTGTATATATATATTATATATAATCTCTTTATTTTTTAATTTCTTGCGTACTTTTAAGATTTTATGTGCAGCTTTAGTTCCCTGTTTCGTAATAATCTCCAACTAATCCGAGAAAAGTCTGTCAGCCTTGTGTAATGTGCTATATAGTAAAAGGATGAACGGTTTCAGAGCAGGGGTTACAGGTGAAATCTACATTATACAGTGACCAACAGTTCTTCAAAATAAAAGCACTTCCTGTTTTTAATTCATTTTGAAGTTGAACATTAAAGGGTGTTTTATAATTACAGTGGTGTAGATGTTGTACCCTATTGATTTTTAAGATACTTCAAAGCAGTTGCTAACAATTTTTACATGCTGAATTGAATGTACTGAAAATATATTAAAGGTTAATGTTTTAAGCGAGACTTCAATGAGAATTGGAATTCATAACCTACAGAAATTCTGCGTTTTAGGCATTAATTTCAGTCATTCTGGACCCTTCAAGGTCCAAGACGAGCATAAATCTTAACCATTAAATCTCATGTAGGTACAGATTGGCAAAATTGCACATTGAGATGAGAAATAGTTTAAAAATGTTTGATGATCCAAGTGCTCTGTTATGGTTGTTGTTGAGGGGAACCTTGACAACCTAGTTCTTGTTCTGATTTTAAACTGTTTCTTGTTTACTATTACTGTAGGTGTTTTAATTTTTATCCAAGTGGCTTATGTGCACAAAAAAGAATGGTTTTAAATGGTTTTAACTTTTCTTAGGAATATTACCCACAAATGCTGGATTTCTTTGGGCCTTTTAACTTTAAACGAAGACAAAAAACAAAAAAAACAAGCAACAATTTGTTTTGAGTTGAACCAGCCTTGTGAAAATATTAAATTGTACTTTTTTCTTCAGGATTATCTTAGAACAGTAATTGTAACTCTGTGGTGTTGCTATTTTTAAAGCCTATTTCAGAAAACACTTCCAAGCTGGTCATGAGAGGTTCTTGCAGTCACCGCGGCATCTGTGTTCAAATTTGGAGGAGGATTTGGTTACCTAGTTGGAACTTCAAGGCTGATGTTGCTCGCTGGATCTGTGATGGCGGCTTTATTAAAGCAGGTCCATGTTGTTGCAGGTTGCGGTCAGCTCAACTAGTCGTTTTGTTAAAGGCTGAGGGAGCCTGACAATGGCCTTGTTGTTTCAAGAACTTTATTTTTATATTGAGAGATGGAGATGGATCTTTCTTGTTAACATGGCACCACGGACAGCACCAAGAAGTTATAAGCTTTGACAAACATTTACATTCATGTCATGTCTGTACAAAAACTACAAAGTTGTTGGACAAAGGATATAAATTGGGTTTGTGTTAGTACTTAATGACATTGTTTACTTCAGACTTCATTTTGGGGGTTGGAATTAGTTTTAGTATTTATTTTGCACTATAAGCAGTTCTACTTTTTCATACTTGCTGTTTTAAAGCAACGTGAAATCGACCATAGCTACCCCTCTGTACAGTTAATGTAATGAAGCTCAATTTATTTATTTATTTATTTTTTTTAACACAGGAGCCGTGATGTTGGATTATTTAAGTAGGCATTTATTTTCTAATACTTAGGTAGTCATTAAAGTGTACAAGTGTGATTACAGTATACTATTCTTATTTTCACATAAACAGGTATTTTTTCCCCATTCCCGTTAGTAATGCACTGCTTAGATCAATAATGTTTTTTGTGTAAACTAAGACTGTCTACATCATACTTCCCACTGCTGTCTTGATTTTCATCTTGCATGTGTGGAAAAAGTGAGAGCTGCAGATATCAAGTTCACCAGAGTTCATTTGTGTCTGTTTTACCTGATTTTTACTAACTACAGTTAGTTAAGGAGCCTCTGTTGGTGCATACTTTAATGTATTTCTGTATTATCTCCGTCACTGATGGTCCAGACCTTCCACTGTTCGTCTCTGCATCCCTAACATTACGTCTGTTTGTTGTCGTCCAATCAGACCAGAGCCTCATGGTCGCGGAGGGGCCTCTCAGCATGGTCAAGCGGACTCTCCCCTTCCAGAGCAGGATGAGGAGATCCTGGGCTCGGATGACGATGAACAGGAGGATCCTAACGATTACTGCAGGGGTAGGTCCTCTCTTGTTCTTCAGATATCATATCTGTGGCCTATCTGTTTGTTTTGGATAAAGCTGCTTGACTGGTAGAATCAATTTTAAGTCTTTATTTGTAGATTTATGCTAGTTCTTGATGTTTATACCACAGAGCAGCTTAAAGTTTTACTCCTCTGTTGTTTTTACCTGCTTTTGGTCAAATAACTTTGAATCATCTCAGTTTTGCTCTGCTTCAGTCTGCCTTACACAACCTCTCTCTCTTGTTTTTTGTCCTTTTAATGTTTCTGGGCTGTTGATTTACTTTTCAGATTTTTTCACAATAAGACAGTAGGAGGATTTGTGCTCAGAATAGTGTTTGTGAAAGTACCACGCTGTAGAAAAGAAAGTGTTTTTGCCAAACACTGGTTAACACAGTTAACCTAAACAGTCCAGTTTAACATGGTTCCTACGCAATCTGGAATTTGATTTCGACAATGTCTAGGTCTGAATTAATATGGAGGAAAGTAATGAATTGTCAAACATTTGTATTAATGACTATTTCCTGTCCAATTATCTAAACTTTGTGAGCTGTCATCCTTCCTGTCTTTCTCCCTCCCTCCTTTGTTTTGCTTTGTTTTGCCCATTCTTTCTCAAGTCTCTCCTTCTTCACCTCCTTTCTTCTTTCTGGTTTTACTTCTTTCTTTCTGTGTCTTTCCCTCTTTCCTTCTGTCATTCCTTCCTTGTGTCCTTCCTTCATTCCATCTGTGTCCTTCTTTCCTCCCATCCTTGTGTCCTACATTCCTTCTTTTCTTGTATCCTTTATCCTTCCTTCCTGGCAGTTTGTTTTTTCCAGCTTCTATATTTAAAGCCTGTCCAAAGTGGAGACATTGGCCATAAATTCACGCTGGACTGGATTTTAAAATTTTTATTTAAATGGATCCTAGTTTTTTAAACTTATACTTTAAAAATTATTTGGACTCTTAATATAAGCTAGATACCAGGCCCCTGAATGTTTATGAATACCCCCACAGTGTTTCACCTCATCTTCATCTTTGTGTATGTATTTGGTCAGGTGGATATCATCATGTGAAGATTGGTGACCTGTTCAGTGGGAGGTACCATGTGATCCGTAAGCTGGGTTGGGGTCACTTCTCCACCGTGTGGCTGGCCTGGGACATCCAGTAAGTCCGCTCTTCAGTTTGAGTTTGGCTGCCTGAGATTTAAGCTATCTGAATATAGAAGGCTTTTTTTTTTAACTATTGTTCCCTGTATCTGCTGCATATTAGCATAGTTGCTTCAGGATTTATTTGTAAACAGTTCTTTCAAATTTACACGAAAGACCTGATTTTGGTTTATGGGACGAACGGTAAGCTGGCAGCGGGGAAACAAGGCGCTGCAGTGGCGACCCATTCTGCCAGCTACTGTCAGTGCAGTGCTTCTCAGAGGTTAGAGCTTTAGACCTGGAAATTATGTTGCATCTAAGCTGAGCGTGTTCTGGCTGCAGGTTGGAAAACCGGTAGGATTCACTTATTGTTATTTTAGAAATGACACAAAAGATATGTTTTCACAAGTAGAAGTTGTTCAGTACCAAATGTTCCCAGGTTAATGAGATCCAAACCATCAGAGGTGCTAATAGTTTGTACCTGCAACTTTCTCTGTTTTTATATGGGCAAAGACAATATTCTCTTAGTACTAGTTTCACCTGCATTTTAGCTACATGTGTCACTTTATTCCAACTCTGTTGAAAAAGTGGTTGTCTGAAAATGTTTGTAATGTTATCATTTGATACATATGTCATACGAGTTTTTGTAATTCCCAGGGAGAAGCGCTTTGTGGCCATGAAGGTTGTAAAAAGTGCTGAACATTACACAGAGACGGCTCTGGATGAAATCAAGCTACTCAAATCTGTAAGGCTCATATGTACATATACATAAGTGTTTAATATATAGTATAAAAACAAACATAACATTTTCCTCACTGTCTGACATCAAATCAAAAGAATCAATCTTGCAAGTATGAACAATATGGCAATGTTCAGCCATCAGTAGATGACTCTGATCCTAAACTGACATGGGCTAAAAGGCCACTCAGTGTCATGACTCTAAAAGCAAAATAAAAAGCCAGATTACAGTTTGCAAATACAAACAGGGACAAATAGCTTAGTATTTGAAGACATGTCCTGTTGTCTAATGAAAGTAAAGTTCCAGTGTTTGGCCATAAAGACCATCGATACATTTGGAGAAAAAAGGGGAAAGCTTCCAAGCCTGAAACTACCATCCCAATTGTGAAGTACGGGGGTGGCAGTATCATGATGTGTGGATGTTTTTTCTGCTGGGGCTACTGGTGCTATTCTTAAAATAGATGGCATCACGAGTAAAGAGCATCATGTGGAAACACTGAAGCTACATCTGAGCTAAGAAGTTAAATCTTAGGCACAAATGGGTCTTCCAGATGTACAGTGCTCCTAATTATACCAACAAATTAGTTACAAATTTGCTTAAGGAAAACAGAGGCAGAGTTTTGGAACTGACCTAAAACAAGAAAAATAATAATCTGATTTAATGTTAGTGAGGAAAAATAAGGCATATGTCTTTTTATACAATATATGTGAAGAGTTAAGTCAAGTTATACTTTCACCCTAAAATACTTTCACCTATACTCCACTTGATTAAGTTCCCACATTCCTGATCACTGTTGATGTTTTCCAGGTGAGAAACACAGATCCCAGAGACCCCAGCAGAGAGAAGGTGGTGCAGCTGCTCGACGACTTCAAAATTTCTGGCATGAATGGAACTCGTATCCTCTCCTCAGGAAAATGCTTGATGATAAAAAGTTGCTAAATGTTAGGGAAAACAAAAGGCTGCAAATTGCTAGTTTTTTTGTGCCAACTGTTAATATTATACCAGAGGTTTCCTTGACCTAGATTTCTTCAGATGTATGTATGGTCTTTGAGGTTCTGGGCTACCACCTTCTGAAGTGGATTATAAAATCAAATTATCAAGGCCTGCCTCAACCTTGTGTGAAAAGCATCATACGACAGGTAGAGCACTCCAAACCAGAAAACGGGGTTGTTCATTACACACCATTTAACTAATCACACCTGACTTATTCGCTTAAGCTACACTTGAATACATTTAACCCAGACGATCCTTCTTCTTTATGGTCCGACCTGTCTGTAGGTTCTGCAGGGCCTCGACTACCTCCACACCAAGTGTAAGATCATCCATACAGACGTCAAACCTGAAAACATTCTGCTGACCGTCAATGAGCCCTACATTAAGAAGATGGCTGCTGAGGCCACACAATGGCAGAAGTCTGGTGGTCCACCTCCATCTGGATCTGCAGGTAGCAATTTCTTATGTTCTACACATGAACAGAAATCTGGATTGGAGTGCTTCTCTTTTCCAACTAGTTTTCTTTTAGCAAGACACTACGCTACCATTAAATTAAGGTTAAGTTATATCTTTTACTACTAATACATTTAATTTGATCGGTCAGTGTTCTTTCTCCTGGTGGATAATTAAAACTTTGGATCGCTAAGCGCCTAAAGAACGTTGCTTTTAATGTTTTGTTGTTTTTTTACATAAAATTTAAACAGACATTAAAGTATATTCTGTGGTTTTTAAGAAAGTGTGTAGTTTGTATTTATTTACAGACAGGCGTATAACGCGAACACTTCTTTGGTATAATCACTTGTGCTGCATTTGATGATACTGTGTTGTGATCTAGTGTTTTGACTAAGCTGTTTCTAATAAAAGCAGCGAGCTGCGCTGCGTGTCTCCATGAGTCACCACTGGATCGGTTTTGGCTGCTATCAGCTCGCTCCAAGAAATTTATGAGACTCCTGCTGAGCACAGTGCCTCTACAGAGGCAGTCTGTTAGGAAAACCGGTGTAATCTCAGCCACCAGAACAAAATACTAATGCTGTGAATTTGCTGCCTATCACTAATTATTATCCTGTGATATTTCCCATCTCCTACAGTGAGCACAGCTCCAGCACCCAAAACCGTAAGTCTTCCATTTCTTGTGATTTGAGAATTTTTATAAGGACTCAGGGAATTAAATATGTTCGGATTACAATGTCGTGTTCTTCATTCTTAGATTGCCAAAATGTCAAAGAACAAGAAAAAGAAGATGAAGAAAAAGCAAAAGAAGCAGGCAGAGCTGCTGGAGAAGAGGATTCAGGAGATGGAGGGAGGAGCGATGCCTGATGGTGCAGAGGAAGATGATGATGAGGAGACAGAGACTAATGAAGATACGTCTTCGGCTGTCCTTCCTACCTCTTCAACGCTGCAAGATGTGGCTAACAATAGGAGCTCAGGTGAATGCCATTAAAACCTGTTCTTGTCTTTGAATCTTGCGCATCAGCCCTTCTGACAGCTTCAGGAGTCTGAGAAGACATTTGTGATCTACTTTGCTTAAGTTCAAAGAAACGTTTTATTGGCTAAAAAGGGGCGTCTAGGGAGTTGGGAAACATCCATAATTTTATGTGGGTAATTCACAGGTTTGGATCGGTATGGAAAAAAGTAACGAAGGGTCAAATATTTGCATTCCAGATTATTCCCTATCCCATTTCCTTCCTTCCTTCTTTCCGCCCGCCCCTGGGAAAAGAAAACAAAGTATGGAAAGTATTTGGAAATCCAGACTTGTTTTTTCTATCTGCTATATTTCTATCTTTTTCCTCTCCCGCTGGAGTTAAACTGGAGTTTATTTAGGGGTATTAGAGTAAAGGCGGCTAAATAGAATTGCATACTACAATGTTTATAATTTTTCTTTTACAATTTTGAGAAGTCTGTATTGATTTCTTCAACATCAGCTTTATGTACCATTTTGTGTTGATCTGTCGCTTAGCATAATAATGAAAGTATTTTGAAATGACTGAATCAAACTGAGGTAAATCCAGCCTGTTTTTGCGGCAGACTCCATTCCCGACGAGCAGCCCCTTCTGACACCTCAAAATGGCAAAAAGGCAGAGGGAACATCTGGGGATGAGAACCGAATGGAAATCAACTGCAACGGCCATTCCTCCATACCTGAGAGCAAGGACAGTTCAGAAACGCATGGGACCAAGCAGTCTGCAGAGGAACAGGAGGACCAACAGAACGCGAACCAACCCGAAAACAATGCAGAGACTCCAGACACGTTATGTAACAAAGAGAAGGATGAAACCAGCCACACCTCAGCCGGAGAACCCGAGCCCAGGCTGCAGCAGCTCCCTGCTTCACTCAGCCCAGATGTCACTGTGGAGCGAAACGACGGAGAAGGAGAGAGGAAGAAGATGGAGGACATGGACACTCAAGTGGAGAACAAAGGGGGGAGTGAAGAAGAGGACAACCAGAGTGGTTAGTTACAGAACAAATACTGGTTTCCCCTTTTTAATGTGATTTAATAAACTTAGAGGATTTACAATGAAATTAAAATTATTTGTGCAGAATTTCCACATTGAAACTGAGTTTTACTGGCAATTATTTATTGTTTATTAAACATTTTAAATGTCTCAAGTTCAATCCCTCACATAATATCTGCTCAATGTACATGGAAAATGACACTATTAGACTTTGATAAGTTATGTGAATATAAAGAATTTAGCATGAAATATGCTGTATTTTTATTTTCTCTAAAAAAACAAAACAAAGAAATGTTACGTCGCATAATGTATAATGCAGATTTGAACCAAACTGCAACACAGATGTGGTCAAACACAGTAAAATGTTTGAGGTTCTAAACAGTGTGTTGAAACTGAGTCAGAACAACTCGTTCCAGTGAGAATACTGCATTTTATTTCTCTTCACACATTAAATCATGTTCTCCGTTTCCAACTTTATAATGGACTCCTGCTGCAAACTATAAACACATTGCAGCAACAGCTTCCTCTCGATGCTCCAGGAAAATGCCTGGATGTGTTGTTTTATGTAATCTGTGGTGTTAGAGATGATTCAGTGCCAGTCTCATGTGTTTTTTTGCCTGTTTCCTGACTCCCCTCTTTGCCAGGTTCAGCAGGCAGTATGTTAGTGGACCCCCTGGACCCTCTTAACGCCGACAAACTGCAGGTCAAGATCGCTGACCTTGGCAATGCCTGCTGGGTGGTGAGTAAAAAAGATGCACCCATCAACAACAAGTCAACTACTCATGGCTGTTAGTGGGTGGGGCTCTATGGGTCGGTCTTGATCAAGTAAGTCGTCAGAGGCTTTATTTGGATGTCTGAGATCAAGCCATTCTTTAAATATACCTCAACATGTCTGTGGTTCTCATTTCTTCATATTGGGATCTGTGAGTTTTACTAAAACCTCAACATTGTTTCTGCAGCACAAACATTTCACAGACGACATCCAGACACGGCAATACCGTTCGCTTGAGGTTCTGATCGGAGCTGGTTACAGTACTCCAGCAGACATCTGGAGCACAGCCTGCATGGTAAAACCCAAACGCAGGACTGCTATATGGGCACTCTGACTTGGATGCCACTCTTAGTGCAGCTGTCTAGCTTTGACTTTTGTGATTTTATAGTTTATTTCCTATTTTATACTCTAGAGAAACAGGAAGTCATGCTTTATTAAATACATTTTCCTAGATAGACTGATTAAAGTAGAGTATGAAAAAATGCCTCATCTTCATTGATTCTAAAGGAAATGTAGCTTTATATCTCTGTTTCCTTTATAGAAAGACATAATTATTTCACTGAAGTTCATTGTGTCTGTATATAGTATAGTCTTTAGGTTCTTTTTGTAATTAGACATAACACTTTGGTCTTTGAGGACATACCTGACATGTTTCAGCGGAGACCTACGTCTTCATCAGAGGTGTCACTAGGTGGCATGTGATGTGTCAAAATCAGCTGTTGTTCCCTGAGGCCTGAGCCTGTCGATATAATGACAGACTGACACCGCAAACGGGACCACTGCAAATAGGAAAACCACATTATGGATTGGGAAAGGGCCAAAATCATCTGCATGGAAAACAACAGACATCAGCGTAGCATCACAGAGACAGGGGTGATTAGAAAGCGAGCCCACACGGCTTTTAACCGGGACATAGGGGGCGTTGCGGCTATCCTACACCTGGAACGATGTCCTCCAGCGATGAGCCAACAGCAGGGGCTCATCGTTGTCACAACCTGTCATTATATCGACAGGCTGTCACCACTTCACGCAACAACAGCTGATTTTGACATGTAGCATTATTTAGTGACACCTCTGATTATTTAGATTGCAAGATTTGTAGAGAGGCAAAAACATAATAGCCTTCACTCATATTACTGTAATTAAGTCCTCCGTAATTTTAGATGTGTTTTTTCGACAGGCCTTCGAGCTCGCTACCGGAGATTATCTGTTTGAACCCCACTCTGGAGAGGACTACTCCAGAGATGAAGGTTGGTTCTGGAGTTCCTTTACAAATGACAATCTGGCTGAAGTGTCAGAACTGGATTCAATCCAGGACCTGAAATATTAACGTATTTAAAGATGTGACTGGAAGAAAACATTAATGTGAAAATGTATTTAATCTTTAAGGTGTAGTCTTTTCTTTCCTACAGAAAGTACTTTGCAAAAGTATTTTTTTACCCCTTTTTTGTTATATTTTGTCAGTTGCAACAACATGCTCTAGTATATTTTATTGGGACTTTATGTGATAGACCAACACAAAGTAGAATGTAATTATGAAGGGAAATTAAGTTTTCAATTGAAAAGGTTTGATAATTGGAGATTGTCACTAAAAGAACGAACTAACTCTTAGGGTTACTAACTAGTAATTACACTGATGTTCAACCTTAGTGATTCTTTAGTCAAAGAAATAAACATGATCTCACAACTATGTAAGGAGAAATGTGTGAGGGAAATGAATGCTTTTATTTAGATAATAAGAAGTCTTGCATTACCAAGAGTTGGTTGGTTGGGCTCTCTTCTATTTTTTTAAAGGATTTTGCACATAGTTGGAAGTTTTATGTTAACTAAGGTAAATTTTAGGGGAGAGTTTCAGAGAGAGAAACATAAGGTGCAATCAAAGGAGGAACCCCTTTAGATCCAGCCGCTTCCCACTCAGAAAACAGTCCTAACCAAAGCATCTTATTTTTGGCTGGGATCTTGTGTCGCCTTTCTGGGAACCCGGCTAGATCTCTCCTGCAACTCTGACCGTCTCGTTTCTGAGCTCCGCTGACGATGTGAATGTCTGCCCAACAACTGTTGGACCTGGCAAGAAGGTCGTTCTGTGCAAGGGGATTACTAGCTGTCTTATTTAGCCCAGGTGGTTGGTTGGTTTTCCACTCTGGATGACTTGGAAGCCCAACTGGACATAAAGGAAGAAACACACAAAGTTTTAGGCGTGAAGAAAACACAAGATGAGACTAGGTTGGATCTTTACAAACATTAAATTAGGAAACATTTCCGGTGAATTAAAACATTACCTTTCTGCAGCCAAAAAACGAAGGGGGATCAGGCCTGGATCAATCCGTCTGAGCAGTGGTTCTGGTGCCAGATTACCTGCAAGCATCCTTCTCTGTTGGAAACCTTGTGTCCTTTTTTCTTACACAATTATGTTTTATTTTGTGTTGATCTCATGTAAAAGTCCCCTAAAATATATTTTTGGCTTTGTGGATGTAGCAAAAAGTGGAAAAGTTAAAGAGGTGTGATTATTTCATCTTTATTGCAAATTTTTTGTCATGTATGCGCTTCTGTCTGTGTCTCTGTGATTCTTCACCATGTGTTCCTGTCCCCCTGCTTCCTGCAGATCACATAGCGCTCATCATCGAGCTGCTTGGCAAGGTTCCTCGGAAGCTGATTGTGGCAGGCAAATACTCCAAGGAGTTTTTCACCAAGAAAGGTAAACACACCTGGCTTCCGCCAGCTGTCAGCTTCATCCTGTTTCACTTTGAAATATTCTCAGGTATTTTTTGAAAAGATAGTGTTTCAGGCTAAACGTGTGAGGGCTCGAGGGAGCAGCCATCTGCTTGGTTCAGGACAGAACCTGCAAATTAAATGAAGTGCAGCTATTTGGTGTTGGTCTGAGATTGGGCTCTTTAACCAGACTTATGAAACCTGTTTCTCCTAGGCGACCTGCGGCACATCACCAAGCTGAAGCCGTGGGGTCTGTTCGACGTCTTGGTGGACAAGTACGAGTGGTCCAAGGAGGAGGCCCACTCATTCAGCAGCTTCCTGCTGCCCATGCTGGACCTGGTGCCTGAAAGGAGAGCCACAGCAGCCCAATGCCTCTCCCATCCGTGGCTCACATCCTAAAGGTTGCACACCGCTACCCTTTTATAGTGTGAAAGAACCCAGCCAGCAAATGCACTCATGTCTGCACCCAGGATCCTCATCGTGCCTGTACTGCTGTGTATGAGGCTACCTTCACACATCCAAATGACGGAGAGGAACACTGTCAAGGCTTTGTCCCGTTCTGGATTTCACTAATTGGAAAACCTTCAGTAATGCTCCCTCCTTGTACTTAGAATGAATTAGCATTTATTTTCTTTTTTTCTGACCGCAGCCTCATCGTTGGTGCACATTTTTCTCTTCAAGAACTGAAATTTGCACTTTTCCTCCGCGACCAGAAGCGTAAGATGCTATCTGAAAGTAAGCCATTAGGCCATTAAAGCTACAGGGCGTTGTATAGTTCACTGTTGAGCCAAATCTTTGCCAATCATCATGCGCCAGGTTCTTCTCCTTCGGCCTAAAACTTTGTGTTCAGAGTGATTTTCTGCACAGTTCTTATTAGCTGAAAAATGAACCAGTTAACCTTAAGAACTGTCATCGTAAGATGTATCGTCTCCATCAACAAAAAGGACAGAAAAAAAAAAATTTTGTAAATTTTTAGACAAACAGCTCCACAGGGTTAGAAACCAGACCTTTTAATGCAGTGTCCAGGAATACCCTCTTGACAACCAGATTCATTTTCTTTGTCAACATTCTGCATTATTTTACATTTTCTCTCGGCATTTGGTATAAGGGTGTGAACACGGATTGTTTTTCTCCTGGATGGACCGCTCTGCAGACGGTTTCATAAACACTGTCATACTTGGACAGTCCAACCAAACCACACACGGATAAGCATCCAGTGTACAGAATGTTGTACCAAAGAGTTTGGCTTAATGCAAGTTCTGAACAAGGTAGCGAGTAGCAAAGGAGGCTTTACCTGAAGGGCTTAAAAAAACATTTTGTTCTTTGTGATCAGGCAACAAATTTAGCTCCAACTGTACAAGACTTTCATTTTCCCATGAATGTGCTGGTTTAATACAAGATTGTACTAATTGCAGATATTGTTTTATTGGTTGGACTTTCTTCACAGTTGTCATACATTTTTAATGCAAGTTTCTTATGTCCATGTCTTCCATCTTTCTTTATTTCTCCCTGTATATTATAAGAATAAACACTTTTCCAAATTAGTTTGCCTGGCAAATTGAAGGTTTTTCGTAATTCCTTAATATCAAATTACAGAAAGTTTTAAAAAGCATTTTTTTATATATCTACAATACGATTTTAGGTAAAACGGGCATTTGAAAGGATGTGTCCTTTCCTTGCTGAAATCTTAGAAATTTGTTGTCATCTTGTGAAATTAAAAAAACAAACCTGAGTGTAGTTTGTGGTGAGGTGTAATGTTAGACTAACCAAACGTAGTAGTAGTACATTGTCATGTGGAGAGAATATGATTTTTTTTTAAAACCAGACGGTTTTTACAAGTAAAAATCTGATTAGTTTGGTGCTCATTTGTATTCGGCCTGTCTGGAGTCAGTACTACAGCTGCAAGTATATTTAGCTAGGTCTCTACCAACTTTGCACATCTAAAAAAGCTGAGCCAGCAAAATCTAATCAACTTTGTTTGTTTTTCATAAAGCTCATATTTGTGGGGTGCAGAACTTTTTCTTGTCAAAGTTTCTTTCCGGAACTGCGGATCTGTACCTCCTCCAGAGCTACTAAGGGCCTCTTCGCTGCTTCTCTGATTAATGCTCTCTTTGCCCAGCCACATCTTTCCATTATCAGATGATGGCTTTAACAGTGCTTCATGGGATGTTTAAAGCCTGAGATTCTGATTTCTAACCTAAATCTGCTTTAAACTTAACAGCTTTTATCCTGGCCCGTCTGCTTTTATTTGTAAAAACATTTGGACACCAAGTACAATTTTCCTTCCCCTTTACAGTTGTGTGTGACTTTGTTTAGCAGTATAACATTTTAATAAAATGCATTGAAATTTGTGATTCTTGAATGAAAAAATGTTTTATTCAAAAGCTGTGAATATGTTTGTAGGACACTGTAAAACCGGTGAAAAATCAAATCTACATCGTATTTTATGTGTAGGGTAAAAAAACAAACAAACCTTATTTTGCCCACATTATTCATATCCTTCTGAGATTATGATTAAATTAATCTTACCAATTCATTTCTTTTTTCTAGAAATAATGTTTACATTTTAGAGTGGCCCGACGGAGTCTAGACTTGGATCTGATTTTTAAAAGAAATCTGGAGGGAGTTAAAGCTTAGGGTGATGGCCAGGAGACCTTCCATCCTTAAAGACTTGAAGCTCATCACCAAAGGGAAATCCTCTAAACATAGGTGGAAACGTGCAAATATCGGACCAGTAATTATAAGGAAGGTTTGATTAGTGTAAGGCCAATAAATATTTAGGAGGGTTCAAAAATACTTTTTTCTTTCGTTTACATTGTTTTATCATATTTTGAGAGATGGCGAAAGAAATTTCTTGGTTAAATGAAAATAATTTAAAATCTGCCAGGGGTATGAATAATTTTGGCCTTAACTGGAAGTCTCCACTGTCATCAGCTTACATAAAATTATAATCAAATCCCTTAAAGTAATGAAGTCAAGGCTGTACTGAAGCCGGAGGAAAGTGAAACTCTGAACTCTGTTGGAGTCGTTTTTGGAAGGTTTTACACCAAGGCTACCAATTACTGCCATGAGCCCTTGGAGTTCATTTCAATGTTGTTGACTTGGTTGCATCTTCTCTCTCCTCCATCAGGGATTTACATATCTGTTGTGAAGAGAAAAAAATTGGACATGTCAGCTCAGATTTATTCATTTTAGTCGATGGATCAGGAGTTTTATCATTTATAACATAATACAAAAGCCCTTAACAACCTTACTGCATCAATGCATTATATAGCACAAAGAAAAGGTTATGCTTCAGGTCAAGTAGCTAGATAGAAAGGTTCAGCTAAGCCCTCTGGTACTGGCTTGGCTCTACATGTATATGTACTAAATTTAATCTTAATTGGACTATTCCTCCTGGATGCTGTGGTTCTTACCTTCTTTTTTCAGGGTAGAAGTAAAGATTATTCAGGAATTTACAACCAAAACTTAAAAAACAGTTTTGCAGCTACCTGAATCATTTTAAGTCATTCCTCCTCAGACTCTTTCCATCTATTTTCCTTTATATATTTTAAAACCCTGAAGCCATACCCCTCCTTTCTCTGCATTTTCCCACCATTCGTCTATCTTCTTACCCTTTTCCTCCACCTGGAAGTCTTCGGGCAGCAGTTTGTCCTGCCGGCTGCCCAGGCTGAAGGCCAGAAAAGAGAGGATGAGTGAGTCCATGATGCTGATGATGGCCAGGATGTAGGCCCAGCGCACCGTGCAGTTACCCAGGGTGTATTTGTCAGTCCGCTGACCACACATGCGCTTCACTTCCTCTGAGTCCCAGCCATCAGGATAGATCATGCAGCCGATCACCATGCATGTACCTGAGAGGTGGGAGAGGTGGTTGAATTTTGAAGCTTTACAAAACGTGTGTTCATTTGTTGTGTTTGAAACAATTTGAGAGAAAGACTTTCTGTGCTTATAATGCCTTGCAGAAGGATTCACACGCCTTGAGGTTTTAGTTACAACCACACACAATATTATTAGGACTTTCTGTGATCAACCAACACAAAGATTTTGATCATTTTGAAGTGGGTGAAAATAATACATTATTTTTAAACCTTTTTACAAGGAAAGTGTTTTTTTCAGTCCCCCTTTCGCTGATGCACTTAATATTAATTCAGTGGAACCAACTGCCTTTAGAAAATAGCTATTTCATAAATAGAGTCCACCTGTGTGTATTTCTATCACATTGGTAATACAGCAGTCCTGTGATGGCCTCAGGAGTTTGTTAGAAAACATTAATTAACAGAATGGCCTAGTCAAAGTTCAGATCTAAAACCAACTAAGAATCAGTGACAAGATGTGAAAATTGATATTCAAAATGTAGAGAATGTGAAATTTCTCTCTGAGCGCTCTATGATTGGTACTTAATGATAACACTGTGCTGGCAGCATAGCAAACTATCCTCTTCAGTTGCCAATAATAAAGCAGGGAGCCACAAGAAGGGATGTGACCAGAGAAATATACATACCCAAACACTCAATATTAAGTTGCTTGGCAACTCTGAAGCAGAGGAAGCCGAACCTGGTTATCTATTATTAACTCTGCAGACAGGCAGCCAGGTTTGTGCAATCTCTCCTTAAGATGATGAGGTAAAACCCAAATCTCACACGTCTGAGATCTGAAGCTTACAAACACTTTAATGTTAACACTCAGAGGTCCTCAGCTTATTTTATGTTTCTTCCTAATACCAAGACTTTTAACAGACAACATCTCAGAATAATAAGTGATTTATTTATTTCTGTTAAATCAAGGGTTAATTTAGGTCAATCTGTCATTAAGTTAGCAATGTTTAATGTATTCAGCCCACATCACAGGCTGCTCATTAACACTTCTAAATTCAGTGTTTCAGCAAAAACAAGAAACCCAGTGGATGTGTTGGGTCTGAAAAGCGAGAGTGAAGCGTGGAACAGCACACCTTCAGTTTTACTCTCATTACTTGTTTCATTACAGGCTAGTCCTTTCTCTCGCAGGTACATCTGTTCACAAGCTGCATCATGTTTCCAGGCCACACTCATGTTTCACTTCTGATTGTGCGTCTGTAGGAGGCAGCCATCTAAACTGCCAGATACTGGTTTTAAATTCAGACCCTTTTACACATTTTTCACGGTTTGATTAACTCTAGCACCACTGAGCCAATGTTATGTCATTATCCTACAATAAATCTAAGTTTAGCTGTTATAACTGTAAGGCTTGGACAACAGTTTCAGCTTCTGGATGTGCAAAGCTGGGAAAGCAACGCACTCTCTGTACCGTTCATCTGTTTACAACATCAGCTGCTTCAAGAATAAATCATAGAGCTGGAGACAAACTTTGATCTAACGCTCACTGGAGGCCAGCTGCATCCAGGCACAGATCTTGTAGACGCTCCCGGCGTTGCAGAAGAAGAAGAGGCTGAAGCAGACGATGCTCCCCACGATCAGCAGCATGGAGATCCCCACGAAGAACATGGCCGTCTTGAAGGCCCCGGATGGGATGGAGCCAAAGTCCAGTGCGCTCCCCTTGCAGGTGAGCTCCGATGTGAGCGCGTTCCCGATGCAGTAATGGAAAAGGCCGAAGTACCCGGCCTGCGGCGTGTTCACGCTGTCCCCGATCCAGTAGGGCTGGATGAACACCACCACCGTGATGACTGCGAAGGTGATGGTGAACACCTGCCACATGACGCCCACGGCCCGGGCGTTGCGCACATAGTTGGTGTGGTAGATCTTGGCCGCTTCATGAGCAGGGAGCATGCTGAACTGTTCCTTGTTCTTCCAACAGTTACGTTTAAATCCCCCTTCAAATGAATCTCCTGGTTTGATTGTACGATCCCAAGACGCCTCTCATCTTGCCTTAACAGGATTCAAAACCACGGACAGCTCCCGGTGCTGAAAACAGTCTATAAGATACTCTCTGATTCATCTGCCCTGCAGAGGCGATGAGTCCCTGAAAACCACCGGATGGGCTGCGGTAGCGGCGGGTTTATCACTGGGCCTAATGCGGAGACTGTAGGTTCTGTTAGTTGTTGGGTTTCTCCCCAGGGAGGCTGTGGTCTTCACATAATGAATGATTAATGGTTAAACGATCCGCTGAAGAGTGAGACACGCAGGCCGTGGAAGCGTGCCCAGTGGTTTACCTCCAGCACCACCAGCCGCCTAACACATTTTATTAATATTGGTGGACATTTTAGCAACGGATGGCTAATCAGATTCTTTAAATAACCTTATACAAAAAAAAACAAAAAAAAAACACTACCACCTCCAATTTTATTCGGACTTTATTTTATTTTACAACTGGTCTCACGTTTTCCCCAAGGACTTTCTGATAAACAGTAGCTACATTTTTCAGGGATTGTGTTTGTGAGCTGGCCAGGTGCTGTGGAAGCAAAGCATCCTTTAACAATTCAAATTGACACCCATTAGAAATATGAATTAAATGAGCAAAAATAAAAGAGTCGAAACAGGATCCTGAACTGTTTTCACACAGGCCAAGATCTCCCTATTCTTACTGAGTATGTTTAGATCTAATTTTAATGAGTATTAAGTTATTAAGTGAATATAAGTTGTTCAAATTCAGTGAAATGACCACTTGGGAAGAGAAAGGGCTTAATTCTTCCGCTTTTTATTTGCTGTTAATTAAAAGATTGAAAAGGATTCTGTTAGTATCACAGTCAGCCACTAGATGGAGCTATAAAACTGGTGTCTACTTCACCAAATTACCTTTGTCCAGTTCTTTCCTTTTCTTTTTTTTTTCCTAGGCCATATTTTACCCCAAATATTTCTACTATATTAATACCATGTTTAATAGCATGTTAAGACATGGGACTCATTTTTGGTGACAAAACGTACAGTACTGTGCAAATGTTTTAGGCAGGTGTGAAAAAATGCTGTAAACAAAGAGTGTTTTCAGAAATTTAAATGATGATTGTTTATTTTTATGAATTTATAAAATGCTAAGTGAGGGAACCCAAACATACAGCCAAAGTCATTAAGAACTATCATCAGCGTAAAGAAGAACAAGACTTACTGGAAGTGATGGTATGGCCCCCAGAGAGACCTGATCTCAACATCATTGAGTGTGTCTGAGATTACATGAAGAGACAGAAGGATGTGAGAAAGCCTCCATCCACAGAAGATCTGTGGTTAGTTCTCCAAGATGTTTGGAACAACCTACCAGACGACTTCATTCAAAAACTGTGTGAAAGTATACCTAGAAGAATTGATGCTGTTTTGAAGGCAAAGGGTGGTCACACTAAATATTGATTTGATTTAGATTTGTCTTTTGTTCACTCACTGCATGTTGTTGATTGATGAAGATACATGATCTCTTCCATTTTTGAAAGCATTCTTTGTTTACAGCATTTTTTCACACCTGCCTAAAACTGTCATAATGTGGTTTGCGGGCAGACCAAAGTGCAGACAAGAGCTGGGCAGTAACATGTTGTAAAAGGTTTTCAGCTTTATTTCCAGAGGTTTTCAAAGAAACCAATCAAGGCACTGCAGATACAAACAAAAGACCAGATCCAAAAAACTTACAAGAGAGGTTCTGCAGGAACATGGAAAAACTCAGCACAAATACGTTCGTTGAGAACAGGGTATGACAGACACAAGGAACCAGCAATGAACAGAGACACCAAACCAACTAATATACTGGGGAAAGACAAAGGCAGGTAATCAAGGGAACTGAGAACAGGTGTGACAAGAAGGCAGGGAAGCAGAAGGAACAGGTGAAACAAATACAAAAGCTGAGGATGGGCAAAGTAACTAATAAACAGAAAACACAAACTAAGCAAGAGTATAAAGCAGAGGAGGAAATAAAGAACTAGAATAACTATGAACTAAAGTAAACAGAGAAACTAGAGGGAAACAAACAAATAAACATTCAATTCAATTCAAATTCAAAAATACTTTATTAATCCCAAAGGGAAATTAAATGTTGTTATAGCTCATATTATGAAGGTTTCTTCAAAGAGCCGTTGTAGATGCTGATGGCTGTGGGCAGGAAGGATCTCCTGTAGCAGATCCGTCTTACAGCACATCTGAAGAAGCCTCTGACTGAAGACACTCTGTTGTTGTAGGACAGTCTGATGAAGAGGATGCTCAGGGTTCTCCATAATGTTCTTCATTTTATGAAGAATCCTTCTTTCCACAATGATCTCCAGAGGTTCCAGAGGAGTCCCCAGAACAGAGCCAGCCTTTTTTATCAGCTTGTTGAGCTTTTTTAAGTCCCTGGCTCTGATGCTGCTTCCCCAGCAGATGATGGCCGAAGAGATCACATTCTGCAACAGACTTATAGAAGATATGCAGCATCTTGCTGCAAACACCAAAGGACCTAAGCTTCCTCAAGAAGTACATGATGTACATGATGCAAAAACCAAAATGGAAACATCTAGACAAAATAAACCCTCACAAGACACCAAAACCATAGTCCAAAATGTCACACCTTGACAAAAACATTTGCTCACTGCTGTAGTTGATGAAACTCTCAGCTCTTTATTTTTTCCTCAAAATATGGCCCTTTTAATTCAGAATGTTCTCCTTTTCTGTCATATTAGAACAATTACTGCTATAATGATTCAAATGCAGCAATGTCAAAAGAGGCAACAAATCAATTTGCTTTGTAACATGCTTGCAAACTATAAATTGAATCTTTTCTGAAGTGAAGATGCAAATCAAAGTAGTTCAAATAATGTTTTCATTTTCAGTAGTTTTCCAGTTTAGTTTCAAATCTTTGTTCTCAGCATTTGTTTCCATGTTGCTGCAAAAAGGCCACACAGGAATGTATAGACTAAAACGCATCTTTTCATTCTCCTAATCCTAACAGACTTGTTTCATCAGATTTCTAATCCTCTCAGTGCCTACAATGTAGCCATGATGTTTGTTCACCTTTAGCTCGGTTCAGTCATATTTCTTTGAAGGTACGTACAAAGGACTGATTCATTGATCATGTGACAGTTTCTCTTTCTGTTCTGAGTGTGGACACGCCAACGTGGCACTGCACTCGAGCTTTATTAAATAATACAGACCCTGGTGTGAGGCAGAGGTTGGTTATAATCACGTTATGTGGAGAAGCAATCCAATTTTCTAATACAGAATGGAGTGAGATTTAATGTGTGTGTGTATAAGATGATAGTGGGGAGGGAGTGAATTTCATGTTTTCTTTGAGTATATTATTGTTCGCATGCCCAAGAGGGTGACTAGATGATATAAGATGCTACTCTGAGCTCACTTAATTCAATGTGTGCATTGTAATAAACCGTAATTAAGAAAAAGAAAGCCAATGTTGAGCAATGCTCCTCTGAGAAATGCTCTTCCAGGTGCGGTAGGAATTATGCACGTTATCGGTTCTTGTTATATGACTATAAGCAATATTTAGATGTTCAGCGGTGTATCTCTGTTGTTTTTGTGAGGTGGAAGTTGTGTGCATATGAGTGTTTTGGACAAATTTTCATTGGTCAGTTAATTCTGAGAGCATCTGTGAGTAAAAAGACTTTTCTGTCATTTTCCTATACTGTAAGCAACACTTTTCTCCTTGCCTCTAACGAACTAATAATAACCATGCTAATAACCATGCTAATAACCATGCTCACCCTGTTAGTTTAGGTGGACGGCCATGTCTGGGTAGGTTTGCAGATGGGCCATACAGATGTTTAGTCCTTGGTCATCATGATGCTATTTGTTTGCTAATGTTCTCCAACAAACCTCTGAGATCTTCACAGAAAACAGCATTTATAATGTGGTAAAATAACACAAACATGGACTTATTGTGTGACTTCTGAAGAAAATCGGTTGCACTGGATTTTATTTAGGGGTACCAGAATAAAAGGGGCAAAATTAAACATGCACTTTAAATATTTCAGATTTTTATCAATTTCCTTTCACTTTAGAACTATGCGTTGATTTGTGCTGGTTGTTAAGCATGTGAAAAAAGGGAACAATCCCACTAATAATTTAACAATTAATTAATAAGTCATTACTTATATGGAACAGAATTAAATTTGTTTGCTTTACGTTGCATAAATTCAAATTTCTATTTTTATTTATTTTTTTTAAGAAAAGACCAGAACAGTTTATTATTTGCACTACAGCGGTGGTGCAGAATCTCCATTACCATTTTGTGGCTGAATGAGTGAATGCAAAAAGCACGCCGTCCTTGGGTGGAGGCCTCATGAACCGCCCACTTTACCATCCTTCTCCTCTCATCACACGCAAGTCTTGATGTCCGGTGTTGCACCACTGACTCGGTCTCTACCTCCATGCTGCCGCCCCGGGCGGCTGCAGCGACTAACCACTGTGAGCCACCTTCACGCCTCCACCCAAGCGCCTCTTGCTTGCAGCCCAACAGGAAGAGTCAGAGATGGGGGAGAAATGCTGTGGGTCCTTATGTGCCCTGTGGAAAAAGGACACTAAAATGTAGGTCTTCTTTGCGGTGGACTAATCTCTGATCAGTCTCAACCAATAACTCCTTCCTTTTTGACTGGTGATCTGCTCAGGGATGCGTAAGTGATCTGCAGCCAGAACCAGAATCCACATATCCACATTACTGCTACTGAACTGCTCTAAAGAGCCTGATATGTTCTTCTACAAATTCATATTCTAAATATACGGCTCTGCTGCTTGATATGTGCTTTTCTGTTCAGAAAAAAAACAACTGTTATTCTACACCGTTTCTGAATTGCTGTTTATCTCTGCACTAACTGGGTTCAGAAATGTCTCTTACAGCTGTTCCCTCTGTCATGGTATATTGGACTTATACAGCACCTTGCAAAAGTATTCATATCACCTTTTCACCTTTTGTCTTTTTTTAGCTTTTACAGCTGCAAATCCTTTGTGGAATGTCTCTACCAGCTTCTGGTTTTATTAAGCAATATCAGATTATTTGAAAATACTATGCAGATCACACTTTTTAGGTTTTATTCATAAAACCTCGTAAGCTTGTCCTTCCACCACACAGTTATGCAGTTTTTTTGTCACGTAAAGATGTAAATCAGTTTGATCAGGTTTAATGTAAACGTTTTGATTATTTATGATTTTGTCTTTTTTTCGTAATGCTCTGTTTGTTAATGATAACACAATCCCCCCAAATGAATTTCATTTGCTGAAAACTAATCAGGAGTTTTTTTTCAGAGGGAGGGGCATTTTAGATTTGTGACATTTTCCACACACCTATTGCACTTATGCATTTCATTATGACACACTCCTAATCAAAGTCTTGGGAAATGTAAAAGGATTGTCTTACTGTGTCCAACCTTTCCAGTAAAGGCGCTTTGCAAAAGGTGTTGCTTGTTTAGCATAACAAGCCTGTCAGGTTTGAAGACAAAAGCCCTTTCATCAAGGAGTTATGAGAGTATGAATGCCTGACAGAAAACAGCATAAAAGATAGATTTATGGGGAGACTTGGACTTTATAAGGTTAATTGTCTTAAAGCTTTGATCAGCTGATGAACAGCCTGTTTGAGTTTAAATAAAATTTTTAAGATTCTGACGCCTCTATATGTTTTGTCTCTTGCTCCTGCTTCTTGTTCTTCCACTTTAAAGTATTTCCTACATCCTGGTTCTCATCCACCAGCACAAAATGCAAATACGTGGAATTTCATCCCTGGTCTTAAGATTTTGATCAGGAGTGTAATACACCCACCTCCGTGTTTTGCTGTTAGTAAAATGCATTTTTGGGGGTAATCCCTGATTAGAGCTAAACAAGCTGGATTCCCTCTGTGCAGAAAAAGTGTGGCCTGAATTCATTCCACTAACAACTGTGCATGCATATTATTATACTCCTTAGCATGAACCTTAAAGTTTTATTTTAGAAGCTAAGCACATTTTTTTTTCATTGAGTTTATGTATGAAGTGACACTTGCACAGCAATACTTACTAAAACTCTAAATATTCTTTTTTATAAATCATTTTGCATTTTTAAAAGTTGTTTTTTTCTTATCCATTTGCAGTTATTTTGTTCATCGTACAAAGGTCCCAAGAGACAAGATACAATGTTCAAAAATAAATCAGATGTTAATTCATTTTTCATTTATCCACATTTTATGGCAAGTTTCATGCAAACAGGCTTGTTTAAATCTCAACTGCTCCACTTTTTCAGGGTTTCAGACTTCTTTATCCATTTAAGATTCTTGTACAAAGATATTCAGATGCTAAACAACAATAAAAGTAATTGTTAATTCCTTAATTGTTAATTATTTATTATGTGTGAAAAATGTGATAGTTGAGTTCTGTGGGATGATTGGACAAAACACGACACTGCCAAGATCTAGCAGTAGGCTGCTGTGTTTCACACCACTGCAGCTGACACAGATAAATCTGAAACACTGCTCCTCTGTTGCACACATGCATGAAAAACAGCCAGAATCAAACATCCATGAATGCTAAATGAACCTCAGCCAAGTACTCACAGTGTTCAGAGCACAGATGGAGGCAAACAAAAAACTATTTACATTTTGGCAATGCACCTGTTCCTTTCCCAGCCAGTAAGTCTAAAAAACACAGAGCTTTGCAAAAGTATTTCTACCTTTTACATTTTGCTGTGATACAACCACTAAGTTTGATGTATTTTATTGGAATTTCATGTGATAGAACAACACAAAGTAGCGCAAAATTTTGAAGTTGATGTAAAATGATATGCATTTCTGTTCCGTCCTGTTTATCCTGGTACCCCTAAATATACACACTAAATACTCCATACAGGTCAGAGATTGAGCTCTCAGGAAGCTCAAAGCAGAGTTTGGTTATAAACCAACATACCAAGCTCAGAACATCTCAGCAAGCACTGTTCAAACCATCATCTGAAAATGTATGGGATGACTACAAACCTATCAAGACATGGCCGCCTACGTAAATGGACAGGTTGGAGGAAGATGTCATATCTGCTGTGAGCATATTCTGTGTGTGTGTGTGTGTGTGTGTGTGTGTGTGTGTGTACTGTGCTTCCTCCTGCAGGCAGGCAATCAGGTTAACAAGCTCCAGCTGCAGCTCATCTAAGCCCATCAAAGCAGCTTTGAAGGAGGGTTGTCAGTTTGTTTTCCGCACATCAGTACTAAACTGGCTTCGATTATTATTTTTTTGGCCTTTCTATGTTAAGTTACTCACCTCTCACTGTCCTACCCTCCCAACGGTTGGGTCCCTGACTATTGGTGTTCGTCCGCATCCACCTTTGTGTTCCTGGTTTGGCTTCCTTGCCAATCCTTACCAATCACCTACCTCCTATTCCTGGATCCTCCCAATCTCCCTGCCACTTCTCCTCTCACCTTCCTGGACAAAGTCAGCTCAAGCTCATTGTCCTTCTGGAAAACACTTGCCTGTCTGTTTGCCCTCCGCCTGCCTCTTGTCCTCACCTGGGAAGTAAAAGTCGACAGACATACAGCTCCTCCACTCACTTATGCTAACCTCAGACCCAACTGATATCAGACACCATCTCTCCCAGGACAAAAGACTCACAGGAACCAAGCAAGATCAATTTATCGTCTCCTTTATTTATCATCCCTGAAATCAATCAGTAACCCGTACTCCTTCCTTCCTTCTGAACCACCTACAGACGGAGAAGACCACCATAGTTACTTCCTGCATTCATTAAACCATCTTAACCGGTTACCTGTGTCCCTAATTGTCATTGCGTCAGAATCTCATTCTTACACTCATGACAAGGGAGAGTATTAAAAAGACTTCTCCATGGTAACTCTGGAGGAGCTGCAGTGATCCACAGGTCAGGTTGGAGAATCTGTTGACATTACAACTATTAGTCATGCATTGCATAAATCTGGCCTTTATGAGTTACAAGAAAGCCATTTTGAAAAAGAAAAGCTGTAAAAAGTAATGTTTGCCATGACCAAACAGGAGACACAGCAAACATGTGCAAGGTGCACTGGTCAGACGAGGGGAAATTTCTATTTTTTGGCCATCATGCAAAATACTATGTGTGGCATGAAAACTAAAAGCGAACATCATCCTGAATACACCTGAATACACCATCATTTTTAGATGTGGAAAGTAGAGTGATATCCCTGAAGACTTGCAGCTGTAATTATTATGAAAGGTGTTTCTACAAAGTTCAGATTCAGAAGGTGGGGGTGCTGAATTCATATTTACACGTGTACATCTATCACATGTAAATATGTTTCAGTACAGAATGGAGCAAGGACATTTTATCGAGCTTCAAAGCCTTAAAAAACATACTAAAGGGATTATGGAAACACTGGACTAAAAACGATCTTCCATTTCTTCTTCCTTTCATTTCTTCAAACCCTTTTCTAATGAAGCTCAGGTAATGATAAAGTTGAATCCATTAAAAACTGGATTCTTTTGGGGTTAAATACAGCTTAACCTTAGCCTAAACACATACACAAAGCTATTTAATGATATTTTCATCCTTTAACTCCCAAATAGAATTAATGGAAATTGCACCAAGTCAGTATTTTTTTTACCATTTAACGTGTGTCCTATTTCAAAACAATGCATTCTATATTTAAAAATATCCACAAAAAGACTGCAGCGCAGAACACATATGACTCATCTTCGTTATTGGATGGATATGCTTGAAAAAGTAGAATAGTCAGATTGAATTTGTGTTTCCGGAAGAAGCAAAGCATTTAACTGAAGCTGAAGAAGCAAACCTGTGAACCTCACTGGCTGATGCAACCCGAGGGCGACTGAAATTGCTTTATTTTAACGCCTCTTATGCTATTAGGATTCTGTTAGTTTAACTTTATCTGCAAATAAAAGGATTATGTGAGGGTTTTGCAGATGCCAAATTAAAACATTTTCAGGGTTTTCTAACCCACACAAGGAATGCTTATGAAATGGGCTTTTCATACCATAAAATGGTGAACAATTTTTAAAAACACACAGAATGCATTTAAAGCTGTAAACATGCCTTAGGGCAATGCTTAGGAAAACAGGGCAGCCTAATTACATAATGTCCATACAGTCTGAATGTCTGAAAAGGTAATAGGCATATGGATGTGTGTGTGTTTAGGTGCGTGACCCTCTGCTTGTTTGCCGTCGGCCCAGTTTCGGTGGCATGTTCCCTGCAGATCGAGCAGGATTGCAGCTTTATCCTTATAACTGGATGTTAATCTTGTGTGGAATCCAGTGCTGCTGCCTGTGCAGCACTAATATTGCCACCTGGTCCCTGGCACACCAACACACACATTGTAAGCTCCTCTTTGGCTACACAAAATGGGTTAATAGTTCATTCCAACACTCACACACTGTATTTTGTAACGAAAAAAGACTTCATTCTCAGGCCTTTTTTCTGAATCCAGTGAGCTTAGTGCTGTGATCAGTAAACAGGTGAGTGTGCCAACTCGGTACTGCTCAACCCACGGATCAGCTTGGTGTTGTGAAATAGCCCAGATATGTGAGTTATGGATGATGATAAACAGGATTAAGGCTTGAAAAGAGTAAGGTTCCTCATACATTAGAGCATGTTATTAGTAGTGAAGTGTGGTCCATTCGTCCCAAGGCAATTAGCAACTCAAGATGCTGCTGCTGCTGCTTAGGGCTCCCAGGACAGCAGGGGGCCCCCAAGTCCACATGACTAATCACTCAGAACATAAATCCGAAATCTTATCTGTAATTACATTTATAAAGAATGAACTTTCTTTAAGATTCTAAATATCAAATTTAAAAGATTTTTGAAAAACTTTTAAAGTTGTTTGCAGTTTAAAAGAAGTGACAGATGTACTAGTTGTAATTGTACAAGGGGAAATTTTCATAATTTGATAGTTTTGTTTAGAATTGAATACAGCTAGCTTACTACTTTCTTCTGCTTCTGTTTTTCCTTGAGTTTTAATTTTGCACAGTGACTTGGCAAATAAATGTCAATAAAAATGACAAATCTGCCATTTCTTGCAAGCAGAACTAATTAAACTTGACCCCTCCTTCTCCACAATGCTGTTTTTTTTAAAGCTGCACACAAGACCAAATATTAAATCACATAAATAAACCTACTTTCATAATGCATTTACTGCTATGCACTAATTTACTAATGTGGAGTAATTAATTTTAGGGTTAAGGATTTGGTCGGCTTTGTTTGCATGGATTAGTCAAATTAGTAAGAGAGGAACATGCATCAGAATGTCACAAGAGTCTGGAAATAGACTACATTTACATTATGAAATGGCAAAGAATTTACTGTTTGTTTGATGCAACAAAGACTCCTATTTCCCCTTTTAAAGAAATGTGACAAAGGAGAAGGAAGAGTATTATCATGTCACTTCCCTTAAATGCACCCTGTCAAACCTCACCATTCAGCTTGCACATAATGAGCTTTTAACACGTTTTGACCTTTGACCCCCAGGTGCTCACACCGGAGGCCCTCCCTCACCATCACAGGATCTTTTTATTGCAGCTTCATGGGCTTCAGATGTCACCGCTGCAACAGAGAGCGTTCAGGAAGGCTTGGTCATCTTCACTGCAGACGGTGGGTGTGTTTACTGGGCGGGGCCAAGATGTGACTGCAGCCTACTTATAGGTCTATACTTTTAAAAGAAGGCAGGACTAATTTAGTGTACGGCTTTTTGTCATGTCAATCAAATGCGATGATGCTGCTTTCACGGAACTTTCGTAATAATCATCTCTGTTGTCGAAAAATACCACTTAAAACGTTTCGTTTGGCGTTAGGGCAATGCAATGTTTATAATCTCTTAAGCAGATCTAAAGTATGAAGTGCAAACGCTCATGAAGGCAGTAGAGACCGTTATTGTTTTTAAAAGCAAAGTTAAGATGTATCTTTTTTCTTTAGCTTTCAAATGACTATTTGTGATTCTGATTAATTATTACTAATTTAACTTTATTCAAATCAAACATATCTGTAGTTAATTTGATATAAAATTGATCAAACTTATTGTTATTTTATTTACTTCTGTTATTTTAAGTTATTACTATGATTATTAGCCTTTTATACTAGTTTTTGAAGTTAAATGTAGATTTTCAATTAATTTCATTTTTATACTTCTTTAATTATTATTGATTTTAGTTTTAAAACTCTTGTCAGGGTGTTAGAAGCAAAGCTAAAAACTGTTATAACTACCTCTAGTGTCTCCTTACTACTATTAATACAATTACATTTCCTTGGTCCTACAAACCCACTTCTTCTTTGTCAGCTACACATTTATTTACAGTGATCTTTTTTACCCCCATGTTTAGCTTTATTTAACACATTTTATTTTGTTTTATTGTTTGTTAGTTTTGCTTTGCATTCCCCTTGCTTGATTGATGTCATGACGTTCATTAATTGTGGCAGGATAAATGTTTTACATCTCTAATATAACGGAGAGCAATTTTTTCTACTCTGCAGTTACTTTACATTTCACTAAACTATGCTAGAAAACGATCAGTTTATCTATTCTTATAGTTTAAAAAAAACAAAAGTATGGAAAAACTGCTTGGGCTGGTCCAGGCAGAGGGGTACAACCACAAATGGTTTGCATTAGTATGATAAAGCATTTCACGGTAGTGCTGAGTATCTCAGCAGTGTCTTTCTGAAAGAATTTGGCTGATGAAATATGATCTTTAGCTCAATTTATTCGATTTATATTTTTAGTAAAACTAAATGCAGATTTGGAATGATTGGGAAGAGACAACTCCACATTTTCGACGGTCCCTTAACGCAGCACCACCCCCTCCAGTGGACGGCGTCGGCGCTCATTCAGCTCGATCGCCCAGAGAAGCGCTGTGGTTGCAGAGAAGCGCGCGTATGCTTCGCTTACAGACAGTTTAAACAGGATGTAGCGACTGAGAGAGATCACGGAAAGAGAGAGACTGAGAGGAAAAACACGGGTCAAATTGTGTGATGTGACAAACGGCAGACAGACAGAAATGACCACCTCAGCGGAGGAGAGGACGAAGACAAGAGGAGTCCCGGTGAGGAGGCACCTCACCGCCGCTGGCAGGTCTTGACGGCTGCTCCCGGTGACCTGAGAGAGCCAAGCAGTCGCAGTGAGCAGCAGGGCTTACCCACGCTGAAAAACACAGCACAACCGGAACAGTCCACCTCAACCTTGAGAGCGACCATGGCGAGCCTGAGCGACTGCTGTGTGAAGGTTGCTTTGAGGTAAGCCTCCGACGTCTGCAGGAAATCTTTAGCAGACCAGATTGTGTCTGTACCCGCAGGCGGTCTGTTAAGTCAAATACATAATTCAGGATCATTTTCAACACTAAACGCGCCAGAATGTTTCTAGCCCAGCGCAGGATCACCCATACACCCATTTTTGCAACATATGGGTGGTGCACCTCACTTTATTGATAAGGGGAAACGTGTCTGTGCCATGCATGCTATCTTTATTTGACTGATTTCATGATGCAGGGCTGAGAGTTCCTCTCAGCACTGGCCAGTTTACAGTGGAAGCTGAAGGTTGCATTCATGTTTTAACGCTGGGTAAAGTGACAAGAAAGGACAGCTGCAGCCAGGTGCAGAGAGGACAATGGGCGTTTCTCTTCACACTGCTTAATCATCTCCACAGTCCTCTCCCTGCATTCTCACCTTCCATCTAGTCAGCTCCGAACTTGTGTATGGCAGAGTCTGCCAAAGCCAAGCTGTGTAGGGACTTTCTAATTGTGCCTGAAATAGACACAAAGATATGTCCCCCCCACTCCACCAGAACTGTATCATTCCCTGTCGCTGTTGAAAATGCAGGCAAGAAAGCTTTAAGATCATTTAGGATCGTTGTAGAGGACGGAAACAATTAGCTGTGTGCTTAAAATAATTGCAAATTCAACGACGATCATGTAAATGTCTCTATGTCTTGGCACTTGCAGGGTAGAAGCATCTGCAATTGGCAGCCAGGACATAATTCTTGTCAGTTCTTTGTCTGTATAATCATGCTGTTTAAAAAAACATGCATACATAGCGGAGGCAGTGATGGGACAGACCGTCACAGTCCTTTTAACTCAGAGCTTTAAAAATATAATTTAAAAACAGGAATGCTATTTTTGTGTTTTAAAATGCATACAATGTAAACTCACTACATCATTCGAACATTTTCTGAGCGTGTGTCCCATAGGTGTGGGATCATCAAGGCAGCAATGTTTGTGCTTTGCATGTCCCCCTTGATTCGAACAAGCAGCCACTTTTTGGGTCAAGAACGATAAAGCAGCCATCGGTGTTGCGAGGGGCCGAAACCTTGTCCACCATGACACTAGATTGTCCCTGTACCCGCGTAGTTACCGCCAGTGAACACATTGTCGAGAGTCTGCAGCTGTATATTATTATTGAGTAAAGCTGGTCTCATTCACTTTTGGACTCCCTTCTTTGGTCTGTTTCATCTGTGTCCTAACACCCCTTCCTCATTTCTCATTGTGTTTGGGGAGGATGGCTTCGTTCGCTTTCAGGGGACAACCCAGCACAAGGGGTGTTAAACATAACTATTTTAAATAGCTTCATTACTGTTCATAATGTTTTAGATGTGTCTCTGCTCCAACAAACCTAATTCAACATGCCATTAAGTGCTGCAGAAGCCTGCTAATCACCCATCCATTTAACTCAGTTGTGTGGCAGCAGGATAACACCTAAAACATGCAAGACAGCGATGCTTGGGGACCAACATTAGAGACCATTGTCCTACTATGTCAGTTCAGGTTTTGATTCAGCATTACATAGTGATCCGACATATAAGTGACCCAACTGATGAATGCTACGTCTGACGTTGGAGAGCCTTAGTTTGCCAGGTTCCTGTAGGTTCCTCTAGCCCTGGTGGTGCCTCTTGGAGGAGGGGATGACATTCTTCCAGCCATAAACTCAGTACAGCATTGTGAATTTTAACAGATCTTAGTCAGGGACCCATTTATGGTTCATTGTTGAAACTTAGTGCGGGCTTGAGAATGGCAGGTTGCTGTGGTTCTGCAGAACTGCTTGGTACAGCTAAGACCTAAAACAATTGGCTTCATTCCCCTGGGGGAGGTTTCAGTCTCTATAGTCAGCCGCTGATTGAATCTTTTTCTGCTTGTTCACACTGCAAACTGTAACAGGAAGTTGAGTAGATTCTGGTGAAAAAAAGGCCACCAGTGACTGCTTCACAGCTGGCGTTATCGAACCAGACCTAGATTGATTGGAGTTGATGCAGATCTGTATTTGGGCACATTGCAAGCTAAAAACAGGGTCAAATCAACCCTAAAAGACGCAGAAGCAAAAGAAAACCATTAAATCTGTTTTAATTAACATAGTCTTGAACAGAGCTTTTGAAATAATACATGACTGGTTTCGTTTTCAAGCTCCTTTTCATCATACGTGACCTATATTTAGATACCTTGTGAGAGACACACAAAGTCTCTGTGTATTTAACAGGAAATCGGAAACGGGCAAATAAACACATGTATAAGGATAACTTCCTGCCACATAGACTGCATTCATCCCCCCCTTTAACGGCCATCTGAGCTTAATTTTCTTCCCAGAGAAAGTCGTCCGCTGATAAGAGGGGCTGCTGTTTAATTGCTCCCATGTTGTGTTGCCCGTAGGCTCACTAGTTTCACCATCTCATTTTAAGTTTGATCGCTAATCTGCGAGTATGCATTCAGAGGTCAGTGAGGTCATCATGACTGAAGTCGCCAGTGTCTGCTTCCTTAGTGTTTGCTCTGCCATCCCTAAACAATGTCCATATACCCAGTGACATAGCCTACAATCCTGCATTCAGATCTGACTGCCTGAGGGATGGATTATTCACTCCGCATCTGCAGCGCTGTCAGGTCACACATGACCAGATGCACCTGATGAAACAGTTAATTTATTTCAATAACTCCATTCAAGAAGTGATCCTTATTTATTATATAGATTTATTACACAGAGGGAAGTATTTCAGGTATGTGTCTTTATTTTGATGATTATAGCAGTTTCACAGTAAACCCGGACGCCGATACAGATGTATCCAGGATATGGGTTACAAATTAAGATAAACACTTGAAATATATCACTCTGTTAGTGATGAATCTAAAGAATATAGGATTTCATTTTTTAATTAAATTACAGAAATAAATGATGTATGCATGGGCTAGTTATTGGTACACCAAGGTTTTAAAGAAATTACTGTTTCAAAACTCCCAGAACTTTGGTTATACAGTTCCTTCAGGTTGAAGTTGTTTTTGTTGGAGTAACATGATTTCTCTGGCTTTATGTACCCAGAAGTGACACAGAACTCTCACTTCCCTAATTGTTGCTGCACACTACCATTCAGCTGGCTGCAGAAAGCCAGCTACACTTTTCCCTCGCTTACAAGTAGGAGCAGTTTGGAAATATTTCTTACTGCAAGAAACACAGCCATTGTATGGAAACTACAGAAGTAGCTGTTTCAAAATGATAGTACGTAAGCTTCAATGTTAAGTTGTTATTTCTCGTGTCATTCTGTAAATAGCAGAATGACAGAGATAATAAGATCATGCTATACATTTTTGTTTTGTTGTTCTAAATACCATGATGCCATTCAAACCGTGGTATTTTTATTTGAGGTTATCATACTGTGGGAGTCTCATATCGGGCCATGTCTAAATGTAACTCATCCATTTGGTGAGCTTTGCATTTTATGGGCATGTAGTCGTTTACAAAACCACCTCAGTCTGGACCAAACAGGCTGTAAGGATAAGAAGATTCATTTGCAAACACTCAGTTTTATTTGCACATATGGAGTTTCACTTTATATAAATTGCTGTGCTTTAAAAGGTTTACATTAGAAGTGACCCAGAGTGTTTTTGTGCACTGTTATGAAAGCCAATAATTCATCTGTCATGTGCTTGTTGGGTGGAACCTGACTTGAGAGTTATGAGCACTGTGTGAAATTCCTTTTGCATATTGATCTGTCCCACCGTTCTTCCAATGAGACCAAGAAGTGACTTGTCTCCTGCTGAACTGCTCAGTCAGCCTCTGGATCTGCGTATAAATAGACACAAAGACAAATCTGTTTAGTGTGGCTTTTGTGACCACTCTGAGATGTTCTCACTTTAAGGCTTTCCGAGAGGGCCATTTTACAGCCATTGCTTAAGGAATTACCAAAGAGTGGATGCCTGTGTGCTTCCCGCTTTGTTTTTTATTTGGGGGGGGGATAAAAAGAAAAACTGCAACATGGAGCATACAATATTCAGTGTTCCTTACTAGCCTACAGGTGGATTACAAGCAGTTATGACGAAGAGCTTTTTTAGCTAAGAGGCAGTGGAAGCTCAGCTGATGGGACAGTAATCAATCAATCTTAAACCGTTCAGACACAGAAGGCCCTCGTAAATCCATTACTGTGCTCCGCTGAGTGCAAAACAAAACAAGAGCAGCAGAATACAACTGCGGAAGTGGCCCCTCTAAGAGCTGATACACAAAGGCTTTAAATAGGAGAAAAAAAGGTGGTGTTTTGTTGTTGGATATTTGTCCTGTGCAGGCTACCAGTCTCGCCTGTTTCCTGTGTGTGTGTGAGTTAAAGTTTTGCCACACATGCACTGTCTGGGTTACATACCTCCCATGGGGTCTCATTTAAAAGGCTAGGTTTGGTGGGAAAAAGTCAAGGCTATCAGGCTTACTTTACTGGAGTTATAGTCACAGGGTTTGGCTGCTGCAGTTAAATCTTCTCATAATAGCATTCTTACACTCGGCCTTGATATCCCCTCCACACACACCTTGTCACCAATTGATGAAAGTAAAAGCATTTTTTGACGAGAGTCGCTGCTGAAATGGGTTCTAATCAGTGATTGTGAAGTCCGGGGAGGGAAGAGGAGCAGGAAACGTGGCAGAGCACACGCCCGACTGTACCATCCACAGCTGTGCATCACTTCCCTCTTGCCCACTGGTGGTTGTGTGTTTCTTCTTCTATGGCAGATTATTATGGGGGGGCATTTTTTTGGTATTTTTATGTTATTGTGGAGAAACAGAATAAAGGGAAAGGCAAAATGGGGTTGAAACCAGGATTCTGTAAACATCCCAATATTGGGCCACCCATGGTCACATGTTTTGTTCTTTGTATTTCTGATCCTCCTTTTCTTGACACTTGTATGTGAATGTGGCAGGAGACCTCAAGAAGTAGATTTGAGACTTGGACATTAATAGCAGTTACATATGTAGCTATGTTTCAACTAAACTGCTGTATATTATGTGGTACTAAAAAAGAGTGTTGTTTGCTTTTCACCTGTTTTCTAAGACTAGAAAGTTTTTCTTTTGGCTGTATAAGCAGATATTTGTCTGGCTAAAGGGGTGTTAAAGGTCAGCTAAACAAAGAAGCTTGTGGTTGCCAAGCTGCACTGTTTATTGTTTACTGCTTTGTACACTTTAAAGGGCATAAATAATTTTTACATACAAGTTGGATAAAAAAGCATGAACTTAGCACAAGGCAACTAAAGGTTGAGAAAACCTGGGCATCATACCCAGAAGAAAGTATTAATAGCAATGTTTCCAGCTCAAATTTTTAGCATTCAGGCAGACAATTTCTGATTGGATTGTGAGCAGCAGGACAACGCCTGTCATGATGCTTCAACTCTTGAAGTCTGTTTACAGTTAATTTTCTCAGGGCAACATGTCATTCCGCCACCAAACATGTACGGTAATTTTTTCTTGAAAAGGCTACTTTAGTCCGGAAAAAGCTACTTTAGTCAAAATTTTGCTTTACAATATGTTGTTTACTTGGCTCGTGAAGCTCACCTACTTTTTTAGGACAGTCTTATGGGAAAGTAACAGTGCTCACTCTGTCCTTTCTCCCATGATGCCAATTAGCAGCCAAAAACTTTTTGACAAATTCTGCTTAATAAGATTCTTATTTGTCAGGATTACAGTAAAGCCTTTTAATGCAATGTACAATCGTGCTCTACTGTTACATATGCAAAAACCTTATCCATGTGAGGTAATGGTAATGTTGTTTTGCTCCAAAGGCAATTTGTGTGCAAGAACAGTATGTTTAAAAATACTTTAAACAATGGAAAGAGCTACATTTTAGGTGTTTTGAGTCCTAAAATATGATCAAATTTGCCATGAAATGTTTGTTTTTTAAAGGAATTTGGATTTGTTTCTGACTATTACCAGGAAGCTGGACCTTGTGTGTGTCTTGGAAAGATGAGCAGATACTTCTCACTCAGCCTCTGCATGCTTTCGCTCCAAATGTTTAAACTGCGTGAGCAGTCTTTTGATGAACTTCTCCTGATTCAGTGCGTCGGTACTCCCAAATGGTGTGCTGCCGTTGCAGAATGACTTCCTGTAAGACTGCTGCTGAACTATCCACACTTCCTGTTCGCTTCCTGCTTTGTGAGCTGTTGCTGTTGACACGATTCAGTATGTGACTGAGGTGAAACAGACTCGAGGGCAAGCCTTGGGCCTTGAGTCGACTGAAACTAGACAGTGCACATTCAAAATGTGGCAAGCCTGCTCACATAATTTTTAAAACTCGTCAAAATTGTGACCAAATTGATGGAATTTCTTCCCTCAACCCCCTTTTATTTTGTACTTGAACATGCAAACGCACATACAATCACTTAAAGGCAGATCTGCATTCATTTGAATGCACTCATTTGAATTCAGAAAGGAATGACTAGCGCCTCAGTCCATTTTAGCATTAGCATTTTACTGTTATCAGGGACTCATCATGTCAGTTGGCCCTCTAAATAGCCATGTGTATCCTTATTTATGCAGCTTGAACTCAAGGAAACCATTTTTGCTGCCTGTGTGGCCAGAACAAATAATAATGGATGTCCTTGTGTTGTTGCATTTGCGAGAAACAATAAATGCATTTCTTTTAGGATCCTTTGAAGCTTGCATATTTTGGTAAATCATATGTGTGTTGACATTGTTGCGGTCATTTAGAGATCACAAGGGGCTCTGTGTGTGTGTGTGTGTGTGTGTGTGTGTGTGTGTGTGTGTGTGGAGGGGGGGAAGGGGCTCAACCGAAGCTCTTTAAACAGAGCACCTCTTGGGTGAGTGTAGACAGAGGATACAGTGTGAATGAGTCTGATGTCACTGCAGGTCTTTGTGTGCTCTGCTGAGCTTGCACACACACAGAGACAGGGGTAAAACAGGATTCAGGCAATAATTTTCAAGGAGTTGTGAGAGGCGAGGTGCTTGGAGTGCATTCCTTTTGGTTGTCCTTTTTCTTTCATAAACCGCTCTTCTTACTTGAAAAGGGAATAACGCTTTCTATAATTCAGCAAAGCAAGCACAGAGAGAAATCAAAGAGGTGGAGATGCAGAGGAGGATGGTGGACAGAGGGTGGGCGAAGTGAGGGGGAAAAAACAGCAAGTGTCTTGTCCTTTGTCAAAAGGGTCACTGTAGCGAGCTAATATGAACAGCACATGTGTGCGCGTCTGAGAAGTGAGCATATGAATAATTTGAGTGCAGCTGGACGTGTTTGCTGTTTTCACGTAGAGAGAAGTAGATGCAGTCGGACGGATGCCCTCAGGTGCATCTAGACTGTAAAGTTTTAATCTACTTCCCCAATTTAATGCTAGCTACCCCTTTTTGAATGAAATATCGTATTCTGTTCTGCCTTTTTCTTTTTATAAGTTTATAACAAGAGCCATTTCTTCTTTATATAGATAAAGGGACCCCTTTGGGTCTATAAAGACATGGTGTGTAAGTGTTTGTGACCAGCTGGCCCATAATCACCTCCACTATTAGGTAGCTTAGTCACAGCTCGTGTCCATGTGTCTTTTCGTGTGTTTTTGTGTCACCTATTTCAATGAACAAGAGGTGTCAGCTGAAAACAGCTTTGACACGCTTCCCTGTCCCTCATGAAGAAATCCATCACACCCGCGTGATTCTGCCACCACCATGTTGCCAACATGGGGACAGTGTGTTCTGAGTGATGTGCAGCGTTATTTACCCTCTACGCAATTGTGTGTGGCACCAAGGTGAAAATTTGGTCCTATTCGATCAGATCATCTGGCTTTAAATGTTTGCTGGCTTTTCTACATGACTTGTAGCAAACTGGACGTCTTCTGACTTTCTTCTTTTTCTTGCCACTCTACCGTAAAGGCCAAATTTGTAGAGTGCATGACTAAAACAGATCACTGCAGATTCTCCCAGTTGACCACTTTTATTCATAATGTTAAAATTAGCTGCTTTTAAATTTCTAGATGGACATTGTAGATTCTGTTTTTTGTAGCTATTACTGAGTGACTTTGCGTTCGGTCATTAAATTCAAGTAAATTATTTGTCATTTACTTTGGCCTTTTTAATTCTTTAACAAAACAAAATGTGAAAATGGGAAATGGAGCTTCGGTAAAGACAACACGATTTTAAATGACTTTTCACCTGGCCCAACCTGGTTCAGTTAAATTTGCATAGTATCTTGTGGCTTAAAATTATAAGACCAATCATCTACTTGCTCTGTTACTGAGGGTTGCGAATAGATTTTGGGTGGAGTTTGAATTGGCCAGTGAATGCACATAGATAACAGGTTGCACTATTGACAACACTCTTTAGTGTGGAAGTTGTTACTGCAGAAGACAGAGTGAAAGTTAGTTATTTTCAGTATCAATGAGGTGTTTCAAAGCTGTAAGAGGCAACAAATCTGAAAAAAGTCCAGTTAGGATCATCTTGACTGTGGGAAAACAAACAAACAAACAAACAAAAAGAAACCCAAAACTGGATTTTATTTAATTTCTGACCGCAACTTATGTTAGAAGGAATGCATATGTTTTTGCAGATGCCTAACATAGAAAGTCACATACCTACAGACAAACAGAGACATGCTGGCTGGCTGCATTAGCAGTCAAAGTAAATGCTGTCTGACAGTAGGAGGCAGGGTGGGTGGTAATGTTAACCAGCCCTCAAGGGAGCAAGCCAGACAAGCAGAGTCACGGTAGCAGTCTGCCACTCCACTGTATTTGTTGTACGCTTAACAAATGCATCTGTTTCCCAGTGTTTCCATATTGGTTTTGTTACCTTTTAATTTATTTATATAACATCATCCCAGCATAGTGGTTTAGTGAAGCTGGTCCTGGATTCAAATCGGCGTATAAACCCATCAAGTCCTTTGTTTCCTTTTTAGCTTTAAACGCACCTCTTCATTGCTACACTTGTCCTATATTTAGCCAAATAAATTCAGGTTGTAATACCTAAGAATTTCTAACTTAGAATGCATGCAAATTCATATTTCCAATTCATAAACTGCATCCAAGGAAGCTGAACCCTGGATAGATGACCATAGGCTGTGAACATCCACATTTTCTATCTTATTATATTCGTAACAACTTGCTTTAAATCTTTCATATTTTTGGATTTTTTGCCTGGTGTCTCACTCCTTAAACAAAACTAATTTAATTACCAGCTGTTATTAGTAAATCCTCTGGACTAATTTCTAAAACTCGTGGTTTCTGTGTAGCGTATCAAAAATATCTTCTCTAGTTTTATTTTCTTTTAGATTGCTGAAATTCATTAGAATCAAGCTCTTATGGATCCTTACTGACCTTGACAACACTGTCTGTCATGAAAATGTAGCAGAGGAAGCCAATTTGATTCTTTGTCATCTCTCCACCTCCCCCCATGTTGCAGCCGACAGAGCAGATGAGACGGATAGGAAGGGGGAATGAGAAAGGGGGGGTCTGGCTGAGGAAATGGGGTGAGGATTGACCCAGAATCGGTTCTTATAATGCGTGCTGATGTACTCTGGTAACAATGAGCAGAAACTGACTGATGAATGCTTGTATTTGACTTTATTTTTATAGAGAGGGGACATTTCTTTCTGCTTGGCACAGTATCAGTTTGTCCTATAGTTTTAGTATAGGCAAAGCAAATATCTGTAAAATTAACTCTTCATGAAAAGATAAAAAAACGTCTTGTTGTGAATGGAACTTTCAGGGCAATTACACCGACAGCCAATCAAGACAATCTTTGTTTTTTAATTCTTTGCCAAAATCTATCACAGGCGAGGCTTCCCACATGGCCTGTTCCACACAGCACTGTCCTATTTTAGTTGATCTTTTCTGCAATGAATACGCATATTTCAGATCTTACAGTCTTAAAGCACACACTGAAGCGTTGGCTTTAGTCCATATAAAGCTAAGCTATTTAATTCGGTAAAATAACGTGGTAGTTCATTTAGACAGGCCTTAAACATTGGGACTAATTCTTTATATAGATAAACATACCTTTTTATTTCTCTGATACATCTTGAAGAGATAACTTGGCTGTAGGCTCCCAAAAATGTGGGCCAACTCTGTATCTGAAGTCTGGTTCAGATAAGTGAATGCTCATGCTAATGTCCATGAGCCAGTTTTCCCATTTGTTCTCCAGAGTTTGACACTGTATGTTAACAGAATTAGTCAAACCAATGTTCAGAGAGTTTGTGAGCCCAGCTCTCTTTTATCGCCGATTACCGATTGGCAGCATTGCCTCTGGCAACGGGGTAGCCAGCCTGCAAGGATAATTTGATGGATAGGGATAACATGAAGAGGATGGGAAGACTAGGTCACAAGTATTCTGTCTGAGTTTAAGGGTGAATAAAGTAATTACACAAAGGAAGCTGCACTAAAAAAGATGTTTAGGGTTTAGATTTATTTTTAAAAAATGCCGTCTTTTGATGGTTGTTTGTATGTGTCCTTCTAGGCTGCTAAATTTGTTTTTGGCTATAACTACACTACTCCAAATATTTGTTATAAAGTATTTTCTGTTGACATCTTCCTTCCTATCCAAAATTCGTCATCTAAATAAGAACATTTGTAATGCCAAGCCAGTAGGTGGCGATAACATCCACCTTGATGGCTCTGTGGAAGCTCCAGATTCGCCCCATCGCCAATTCCCAGACCATTTCTTACAATCTTCTTTGTGAATTTGTTTTATTTCAGCCACATTGGAGGTTCTTTGAGTATCAACGGCCTTTTAAGGCAACGCCACAGGATTTCAAGCAGATTTAAGTTCAGACTTTGACTAGTGCACTGTAAAGCCCTTTTTTAGCCATTCAGAGGTGCACTTGCTGGTGGGTTTTGGATCATTGTCCTTCTGCATAACCCAAATGTCCTTGAGCTTAAGGTCATCAAGGGATGGGTGGACATTCTCATTCAGGAGAAGGAGCCAAGTGGTGCAGGTCTTGAAGCAGCAAAATAGCCACAGACCATCACACTACCACTCAGTGAGTTTTGGTATGACATTCTTTTTTGGAAATGTTAGTTTTACTTTAGATGGAGTTGAACATGAACCTTCCAAATAGTTCCACATTTGTCTTGAAAGTTTGTAGAATATTTTACTAAAAGTCCGGGGATCATGCAGATGTTTTTTTTTTTTTTTTTTAGAAAGTATGAGATGGGTCTTTGTTTTCTTTTTAGTCAGCAGTGGTTTTTGCCGACTGCTCTTGGGAAGGTTCACCACTCATCCATGGTTTCTTCATTTGTGAATAATGACTCTCACTGTGATTCGTTGGACAACCAAAGTCTTCGAAATGTCTTTGTAACCCTTTCTAGACTGATGGATGACAGTTATTTTATATCTGTCCTTGGATGTCTTAAGATCTGGCCATTATGTTTTGCTTTTTGAGATCTTTTAGCCTACTTCATATTGTCAGGCAGGTTATGTTTTTATCGATTTCGTGATTCTGCACATCTGGCAGTAATCAGGTCGGGGTGTGGCAAATCAAACTGAACCAAAAAAAAATGTGGCTGGTCACAGTTCATTCATGATTTAGCAATTCAGATAATTATTTTTTGCACATTTTCACATTATTCAAATATATTTTTTTGTTTTCCTTAACTGAAATCATTATTTGAAAACAGCATTTTGTGTTAACTCTTACATTATTTGTTTGATCTGAAACAGTCAGTCATGTTCTACCGCTTATTCCATAGTGGGTCGCGGTTGAGCTGGTGCCTATCTCCAGCAGTCTATGGGCGACAGGCGGGGTACACCCTGGACAGGTCGCCAGTCCATCACAGGGCAACACACAAACAACCACGCACACACTCATTCATAAACCTAAGGGCAATTTAGAGTGACCAATTAACCTAACAGGCATGTCTTTGGACTGTGGGAGGAAGCCGGAGTACCCGGTGAGAACCCACGCATGCACGGGGAGAACATGCAAACTCCATGCAGAAAGACCCCCGGCCAGGAATTGAAACTAGGACCTTCTTGCTGCAAGGCAACAGTGCTACCAACTGCGTCAACGTGCAGCCCTGATCTGAAACATTTATTGACAAAAAAACATTTACAGGAGAAATTTATTTTGCACAGCTCTGTACATGTTACATCCCAGACCTTTTTAATGCTTTCCTCTCCAGTTCTCCCACCTAAATCTATCTCATACCGTTACAAAACTGCTGCCGTTTTTGTTTGTCCACTCTTTAATTACCCTTGAACCTTATCTTGTTGCTTTAGATTTAAAAATCTTATTCAGTGCTTGCAAAATAGCCTTATTTTATTAATTTTAATGTGTTGATCATAGGTTGTCAGGAACAAGACATTTTCACCCTGTCACTTCACAGCTGAACCAACATAAGAAACGCTGAATGTGAGCATGTACCACTTGGCTTGCGGCCCATTACCCTGCTGTGTTATTGGGTCAGTTGGGAAGTGCTGGAAGCTGAAGCGAGACACAGATTTTGGAGTGAACGTCCTGCTTCCATAAGCCTGAGTGGCAGTGTGTGTCCTGCTATTTCACTCATGCACAGACACTTAACTGATTACAATAAGAGGGTAGCTTGGATGTTATGGGAAGAGCGTCTAGAATTGATTGTGATGGATAAAGCATCGAACAGAGGAAGAGAAGAGAAGGTGTACTGGAGGGAAAGAGTCCGCTGATGGTTTTATTTGCTGAATCACTGCAGAAAATCAATGTCAGCACTGATTAAATGGGCAACGGCACAGAAATGGTTACTGTAGCTCATTTATCCGAAACTTCAGCTGCGCTGTGCTGGAACCTTTTTGTCAGATGGCAGGAAACTATGACGAATAGACTTTTTGATATGGCCAAATTTCTTGTAGAACCAAACCAGGGTATTAAACTCATAAAACAGTGGCAATAAGGGTGAGATCCGAGAGCATCATGTTGGTCTGGCAAACTGGTATATTGCTATTGGATAGACTGAAATATATGAAATCGGATCATTACGGGACTGTATTTTTCTAGAACCAAAATACTTACAAAACTACCAGCTCTAACAGCTTTCTTTCTTTTTGGGTTAAATTATCTGATCACAAACACTGGGGACAATAAATTTGTGTGTCTGGGTCACCATTTTGATCAATTCAGAATCTATGAACCACAAAGGATTCTGACATTTTTATTTTCTGAGTCGAATACAGGGTAAAATGGTGGGGACATGTAATATACGCAAGCAGATTTAGATGGTAAAGTTGTTTAAATGTGGGCTTTTGTTCAGTTTGCTCATGTTCTTATCAACTTTGATCAGCTTCCCTGTCCCTACTGGAGAAAAGCATCTCCACTGCATGATGCTGCCAGCACCATGTTTCACAGTGAAGCTGGTGTGTTCAGGGTGATATTCAGTGTCAGTTTTCTGCAGTACATAAGGTTTTGCATGTATGCTAAAAAGAGAAAAGGTTTGGACCACCCTGTGACCATCTGATCTTTTACTTCAGCTTCCCTTTTTGCTCTCATTCTTCCCTCTTAGTCATTTTGTTTCGACCTTAACAGCCATTGGTCTGCCTGTCCTCCATCCATTCCCGCTCCTCTGGGCCTCTCTCATTTCAACCCAGAGTCACTGATATGCCCAAAGCTCCCAACTCTAAATAGGCTGGGGTAATTTCCTGAGTTTCTGAGCTTTTCATGTCAAACATGCGACAATCTTCTTGAATTGCCACCGCACCCATCCTTTTATGTTCTCATTTTCACTCTCTCAAGCTCTTCTTGATGGTCGAGGCAGATACAGTAAGAGGGCAAAAGAGAGGTATTTGACTCCACCTTTACTGCTTTTATGGGTTTTGTAACAGGTGTCCGCCTTCAGAGGTGTCTTTGTTGAATGTCGGCCCCTCGAACCTTTCCACCAACATTAAACAGAACCTTAGCAATATTATTAGTTTTCTGTACCTGGCAAGGTGGCGGTGGTGACAGCTGAATCAGCATAAAGGCAAGAGAAGAGGTACACCCTGGAGCTGTTTGCCAGTCTGTCGCAGGGGAATGCAGAGTCGGCACGGAATCCAAATTATTATTTGACCAACATGTTTCTTCTGACTAGAAGTAATAACATTTTCGAGTGGCCCAAACAGAGTCTTGGCATGCATCTGTGGAGGGAGGTAAAGATTAGGGTGATGGCAAGGAGGACTTTCAGCCATAAAGACTTAGAGCTCATCACAAAATATTAATCATTAAAAATACTAGTGGAAACATGAAAACATGGGTCAGCACGCTGACCCAACTCTAACCCTAATGGTTTAACTGCTGTAATGCCGACAAAGGCTTTTCCACTGATTATTGAGAAAGGTGTAAGTAATTTTAAAAAAAGATTTCAAAAAGGTTTTTACTAAATTGTGGATAAAAACAATCTTTAAAAAAAAAAAATTATACACCTTGTACAATGTTACATCTTTTGGGAGACGCTTGTGTCATTTCCTGTTAAAACAATCATCTTGGTTGGATGAAAATAACTTTAAATCTAAATCTGCCAGGGGTGTAAATAATTTTTGGCCTAACTGGATATTTTTGGACAGTGAAAGGAAATCAGACTAGGGCCCTAGAACCAACTTTTGTGCTAAATTGAAGTGGTGCACCACCTCCGATTTATTTTAGTTGTCACATTTTTATCATTTCCATACAGGTAGTCATGTTGTTGATTACATCTGTAATGAATGTAAGGTAAATGTTTGTCTTTATTTGGGTTGTAACAATTATGAATTTGCAAAATCCTTCATGTTGTGCAACAGGTCCTAAAAAGTGATGTAATGTAATGTTTAAAGTCCAGCAATTATTGTCTGCTTATCCGAGATTGATCGAGGGTAGTGGTTCCTGGAGGGAAACCCCAACCTTCCTCCACAACGAATAGAACAAATCCTCTAACTATTAACAAGAAAATAGAAAAAGATTATTTTGTATGTAAAAATGACCCCTCCTCGTTCCTGTTACTGACATTAACCGTGCAGTTATCCGTTTTATATCCATCTCCACTGCCCCAGGTTATATGCCCCAGTCTCCCCAAGCGTTAAAGGAAGTGGTTGCATTAAAGGTTGTTCTGTAAATAAGAAAATAAAATCCAGATCAAAATACCTGAAACATTAGGTTTACCAGTGCAAACAATAAAAAATAATTAAATGCTCAAGAGAGTATATTTTTGGACCATGTGTAACTAAATTGCCCTGGAGCCTTGCCACACATTATACAGTGGTAGAACATGCAAACGCCACACAGAAAAACCACAGCCATGTAGCCCATGCAGTAAGTGAGCTGACTCACAAAAATTACAACTTAAGTTTATGTTTCCAGTCAATATTTTAGGATCTGACTGTTACAGTAAGTTTCTGTAAGACATTACTCTAAAGAGAGGTTCATGGAGGCATTTTTTTAAATTTTCAAGTAGGTGTGTTTTGCTCTTTACAGAAGTGAACTTCTTTGAAAGTATGTGCATGAAGTTATCTTTTTCTGGTTGCCATGGGACATGGGTTTGACGTGCTCACACAGCACAGAGATAAGAGCCCAGCTGGGTTTGTAAAGTCAGAGAGCGCACCGACAATTTAGGAAAAATTTTTTGTTTTGACAGGTGGCTATTTTTCCTCTCTTTTTTTATAACTTGGAAATTGTTACGATTCTCAGTTTCAACAATGGTTCATGTTAGCTTTTTAGTGAAAAGTTTCATAATACTGATGCCACAAAGACAAACTCATTGCTGAAAATGCAGATATTTTATGATTCACCGTGTTTTTTACATGTGGACAGAGCCAATCGCACACGGCTGTCAGTTGAGGTAATCCTTTTCTGAAGTCTGATGACAAAGCCCTATTCAGGGGGTATGGTACAGGCCAACTGAACAGAACCAGATGGACACTCTGTGCTCAGTTTATGTAATCTCTGTGGAGCTTGGTAATCTCTCTCAGAAAAAAAAAGAAACTCCTTTTCTGCCCAGTAAACCAAAATTTAAACACTGGAACTAGAAGACTCATGCACTTTTTTCAGTTTTATGAATTTTTTATTTTCAGGTTTTATTACAGCTTTTCTTTAAAATAAACAGTCTTTAAAATAAATACAACTAAAATCGGTCTGAACGCGCAGGTCAGATCTCAAAGGAACCAGAAATCTGTATTAGCCAGAAAAGGGCTGATCAGTGCATCTCTGTCTGAAGATATTCTCAAAATCTTATGGATGGCATTTCATGTTATTTGACTGTAACTTCAACTTTCAATGCTCGTTTGTTAGTGTTTATGGAGGTAGCCTTCAGTGTAGTTAGTGCGGTAACTATGGTTAACTGTCCTTTTCTGCAATTTCTGTGATTTTCTTGCACATTTTTGAGTACGTTAGCTATTAAAAAAGCACTTTCATTTATGATTGCTTCTTTTAATATAAGGATGACCGACTTGTAAACAAGTGACTGTGCCATGCTTCTGTATTATTTGACAGCAAAGAACTGTAAGAGTTAAATAGGAACCAAGACTGTGGTGTTTCTGTAGAGACAACACCCAAGCAGCTCACTATGTGGCGAAGCTGTGGTGGAGTCAAAGCAGCAGGGATGGCTCCTGATGCAGTTTGGAACGCTGGCCACAAGCAAGTGATGACAGGTCTGGAATTAAGTGCACAACACCTCAAAGCACATCAACACTTCTTAGGAAGATCATTAGACTCTGGCTTTCATATCTCCGCGTAGCTTGTATCATGTTGAAACCTTTCAAATGTCGTAGTGAAAATAACATGGAATAAATAATTCCTTTTAGGGTATAATATGCACGCCGGTTAGTGTTGTTACTCTAAAAAGGTCAAATAATGTATTAATTTTTTTCTAAAAGTATTTAATGGAAATGCTCAAAGTAAAAATGTTCTTTTTTAAGTCATCTAAATCTCTAAAATTGTGAAACAGAACCTTATTACTACCTTTGGTAGGCGAATATGAACATTGTTCTGGGACCTTTTGGTCATATAGCAAGAAACCTCAAAGTGAGGATTGAGCACACATTCAGTCCAAATCGTCTCCGTCTCAACATTAAACGTTAAAGATGCAAGATTATTCATATGCAGCTGCTTGGATGTTTTAAATAGAAATGTGTTGTTTTTATTAGGAATAGATTATGACAATTCATATAAAATAAAATACTAAAACTATCATCCTGCATCACGTTTCATAAAAATATATGCTTAATAGAGCTGTTCTCTATAAAGCATACCATCCCTGATTTATTTCATTCTCAAAGGGCAGACACCTACTGACTTGTCACAGGCCAAATTGTTATTGATCTGTTATAAATTAATTGCTTAAATAGATAAATAAATAAATGGTTTCAAAACCCACTGACACTTTCCCCCATACCTTTCCTACAGTTTAAAGTATTTTCATTGAGATCCCAGAGAAAGTGACAAAGTGTTCTCCATCTGCTTGAAGCATAGAGTAAAGCAGCACATCCCCTCCCCAACTGGTTGCTGCACACTGCTAATCAACGAGCTGAAGGAAGGCTGTAACACATTTTGCTCGCTTACAGGAAAGGCAAATTTAGCTTTTTGGTCTAGTGTGGGAATCTTACAACAGTCCATGGCTCCTTCATAGTCTGGACTCATTAGGCTCCCAGTTTGTTTGGGAATTGTTACCTAATACCTGAGCTTCTACAAAAGGGCACTCTGCCTGAAACTATCTTAGGAAAAAAGAGTCAGATCATAAGTTGACTAGTTTTAGCAGCTGCAGTGGACGTTATCTAGAGTGCTTTAGGCATTTGAGGTTTTTATACTTAATGATCTGAAAGGGGCAAATCGTTCTTGTGATAAACTAGTAATCACAAGCTCCCCTGTACCGATCACTCAGTTATTCACATCAAGCAAACCTATCCTCACGCTGGCTTTTTAAATCCATCTAATTCTTCAATTACAAGCAAGGTTGTTGTTTGCAGTTCTCAACATGTTAATCAGATGACTAATGTAATGCATTTTAAGTCTGCACGTTAAGAAATTTGTATAAATACTTCTTACTGACAATTGTTTTTCATTGAAAACAAGTAAACACCTCTGTCTTAGGTTTTTCAATAGCAAGTGACATTGCACTTATTTGACTTTTGTGTTTTTTATAATATCTGGGTCCAAAGTAAAAATCAGGGCTTATGTTTTGTTTTACATTTATTTAAGCTGCAGCTGTCATGTGCATTGCAAACCGATGCTGCTTTGGGTGCACGCCTCCAAATTGTGCATGGACTGGTTGCGTGGAGAGATTGTCAGACTGCAAGTTAAAAGTATTTCAATTTGGGCACGGCGTTGGAGCAGGAGTTAAGACTGCGACTCATGTACAGGGGCCTTGGTCCTTGATGTGGCTGTCATGGGTTCAACTCCCGGCCCGTTGACGTTTGCCTCGTGTCTTCCCCCTCTCTCCATCTCATTTCCTGTTGATTCACTTTTGAAAAAAACAGAAAATTAAAGGCTGTTCGTGCACAAAAGTATTTAATTGTAGCCATTGTAAGAGAAGCTGCAGTGTCACATTTAGTGATGGGAAGAGAAAAAAGCGAGAAAAAAGCGAAAACAATAATACAGGGAAAAACAACCATGGGCGTCAGAGTGTCAGTGATTAATTAAAACACAGACTTTGGATTGTGGTTGCACAAGTTTTTTTCTGACTGCACTCAGAAAGAGGCAGGCACATGACTGTACAGAGTTGAAAGAAAGTGAAGTTTTCCAGATATGCTTTGATCTAACTACATTAGATTGTCATGGAGGTTCTAGAGACCGTTGGAGGCCTCCGAGTTTTTAAGCAAATGGATCAGAGAATCTTGAAGGACTTAGATCAGCACTCTACTTTTAATAACCCTTACTAACAAACACAAAATCAATCCTAATATACTGGCCTTCCTAGAGATAGTTGGTTGTTTAAAGTGGGATTTCTGAATATACTTATGTGTGTTTCCAGTGCCGACAGATCAGCTGCTTTTATCCTCCACCTGTGAGCTTTAACACTTCCTGGATGGCAAACAGACTATTGAGTTATCTGTCAACAGCTTTTCTCAATGTGCTGCTTGATCGGAGGAGTGGGAGGACGAGGTGTTTTGTATTTTAAACAGTTGTTGGGGAACAGACAAACATAATTCAATTTACTTCTTCAGTAGTGGGGAGGCATTTGATCATTAGAAAGAAAATGAGCCAGGGGGTGAGGAAACGAGGGAGAGAGCTAAAGTCAAACTACTGGAGAGGCTCTCTTGTTATCAGAAGGAAAAGGAAAGTGGAACAGGCCCTTTAACTCCCTCAGTTATTCAAGCCTTTGTGCTGCAGTTTTCATTGGCAGTAAACCGAAGCTTAGCTTAAAACAGAGTGAGATGTGAGGATGGACAAGAGCACAAAACATGAGACACTTTCCTGTGTACTAATTATACTGTTAATATCACAAGTAGCAGAGACAAAACTTGAAATAAGTTGTTTATAGGGTTATTGATTGAGTAGGAGAAGATGTTAATCTTCTTTAAAAAAGGAGATGCAAGTGGAGAGTAGCTTCCTCTGCTGGCTCTGTGCCAGAGGAGAGACAAGGAGCTCTGAAACACTCGCAGCTCCAGTGAATACTATTAACTGTCGCTGTGTGTGTGTGTGCGTGTGTGTGGGGCTTTACTGAAGTGTTTACATTAGGGAAATGAACTGTGGCTATCACTCGCCTGATCCTGGAGGTTGATTGAGCATGAACATAATATCGCCAAGACACACAAGCACCCACAAACACACATGCACACACACACAAAGGGTAAAATGGCACTAACTCATTATTGGAAGTGATCACACAGGCCGACTGTATTAGCTCTATTGCCCCCCGCCGCCCACCCCACACCCCCACGTCCTGCTTGTATAGCAGACCTGCCATTTGGACGGGCCTATTTTCTGGAATGCAAATGGATGTTCAGCCTTTTTGTTGAATCAACATTAAAAATGCTTCTCTGTTCTTGGAGATGTGTGCGGTCCTGATGTTTGGTGGCATCTTTCTTGCTGACATGTCAGATTTCTAAAGCATTGGTTGTTTTTAAGTTATGACACATTCCAATCTCAGTTTTCCTGTAAATCTAAGAACCCCATTACTTTTGAAAAGCAGGAGTCTGATGAGAAAAGCTGAAAGTGTCACAAAGGTCTTCATGACTGGGTTTTCTAAAGAAGCCTGCTACCTCCTTCATGTTTTAGATAACTTCACTTTAAGGCCATGCATCACTGAACTTTGATGCACTCAAGGCGGATATAGCAGTTGTCCTTTAGGATCTCTGAAGATCCTTTCACCCCCCGTCTTAGGGATTTGAACCTTTAGAACTCAAAAGATGAGAACAGATGGACATCTGAAGTAGATGCATCTATAGCCAAGTCTGCATCTCCATCTCTTTTTTTTCAGCATCAGGCGTTTTATTGATTTTGTGGTCTGAATCTGATTGATGGTGCACATGTGAGATCAATGCTGCGGATCTATTCTTTTGTTGCCGCAGCTGTCTTAAACACTCATCCAACTAAGCCATTGTGTAAGTCTGGGTACCAGTTGATAATTGAAAGCTGTTATTTCCTCATCCAATTGACCATCTGATGGGATCTCCTTGTCATGCATGTGTATGTGTGCCTTTTTAGTCATTCGCGCTCACAGATAATAACCAGAATGATCCATTATGTACAACCCCTGGTAGTGAGCATTGTTTGCAGCATTGTGTTTTGCCAACAGTAGTTAATTTTGAGTCATATCACCTTTGTTTTGCCTAGAAGGCAACCAACCTCCAGGGAACAACCAGTCGTGTCTCTACATAACAGACATCTTAGCTAAGAAGCTATTTCAGATTAGATCATTAACTACTTTGTTGCTTCTTTTGTCCTCCACCTGTTCTTTCTGGTAATCCTAAATAAAAGGCCTTCAGAAGTGACATAAAAATAGTCTACCTATGCATATGTTATTTTTGTATATATCCAGCTAATCTATGAAGGCTTCAGGGGTTTGTTAGAGAACATTAGTGAACATAAAACATACTGAAGACCAAGGAACAAAGTGGAGAGGTCAGGAATAAAGTTGTCAAGAGGTTTAAAGGAAGGTTACAAAGCTCTGTTCAGTCCATTATCCAAGTATGGCTCAAACCTATCAAAACATGGCAGTCCTCCTATGCTGATAGGATGAGCAAGGACAGCATTGACCAGAGGCGTAGCCAAGAAGGAATCTCTGGAGGAGCTGCAGAGAGTCAGAGCACAGGAGGCAAAATCTCTCAGCAAGACAACAATTATTCATGTACTTCATAATACTGCACTTTATGGAGGATATTGTTGTGCAACAAATGGTTTAGCTTGGCTATGAAAAACATAAGTGCCAAAAGCAACTATTAACAAAACTAGTAATTTAGATCAAAATTACCAAGTCAGGGCACCACCTGATTATCTAGAGTTAATTGCCAAACAACTCTCAGTCTGTCAGTTTTTGTTTTATGAATACCTGCCTGGTGAGGTGTGTTTTTATAGAACAATAGATAAAGGAGGGAGTTCGTGCTCTGGAGTTCTCAAACAGCAAGCCCGGCACATATATACACAATAAACAAAAAACTGATCTCCAAAATATAAGAATTTAATAACAAAATAATTCAAATTCAAGTTAAAAACAGTTTAATTAACAAACTCCTTAACTAGGCTACTAACATTTACCCAAAACTACTAAAAATTAAAAGGATGAGTGAAGCTAAAAAAAATTAAAAAGAAAAGAGAGCAATAAACCATAACCAACAAAAATGCAGTGATATCACAGTTCAGTGTGAATGTTGTGTGTCTGAACCAAGGTTTTTTTGAGAATTTGAAATGAGGTAAAATTAGTAATAATTAATAGAAATAATATATTATTTCTATTAACTAATAGAAATCATATTTTAAGGACTTTGTTGACTTATCTTATGCAAGTTATTGAGAAGAGAATGGAAAATACATAAAACAAAGCAAGCACAAATTACTGGACTATCAGTCTTTGAACCACTCATTAAAATAAAGCTTATCTTAACTTTAGAAACACAACCCAAAACAAATTTATATTATCAAGGCTAGGTAGCCTTCTGGCACGCAAATAGTATAGCACCATGAAGCAAAACACAATGAAATAACAGTATTTAAATAGTTTAATCCTAAACCAATTGTCTCTGCTTAAACACAATTTCTTTTTTGACTTTTATAAAAAAAGGTGGACAGGAGATCCATGGGGCGATAAGTTGAGTGGTAGTTGATGAAGAAAGAAGCTGCGGCGGCTGCTCTTAGTAGGAGCTGGCAGGGGAAGCTTCTGCTTGGACTGCACGCTTCAGGCAGTAGAGAAACACCGCTTTGTCAGGGACACCGTCACTTCTTGGGAAATCTTTGGCTCAGATTGTTTTTCTGCAGAAGCTCAGAGAGGAAGGTTAAGGCGATTAGTCTTGTTTTCGCCTGAGATATAGTCGCCGGGTGCCCAAACAGCAGGCCGTGTTTTACTTTGGGTCGAAGGTGCAGCCAGAGAAGTCCAGATATTCATGATCATGTCTCTCTGATGTGGCCAGTTAATTGCCATGGGTAAAAGAGAGTGAGATGCTGCTGCGCTTAGAGTTTTGTAGATCTATGATGTCACATGGATTCCACCTTCCTGGGAGCTGTGCAGGAGGATGGGTTAAAACTGTGTGTTCTGGGATTCAGAGTTTTTACCAGTCTTTTGTTCTCCGTGTCTGGCTCAGTGGTTGTTCCATTTGAACCATTTGAAGTCTTGTTTGGTGTTTGCAACAATCCATGTGAGGAACACAGCAAAAACATGGTAGAAGGTGCTCTGACCAGATGAGAATGAAAATTGAACTTGTTGAACTGCAAAATGCTATGTGTGGTGAAAAGCTAACACTGCACATCGTCTTCAACAGTTCCCTCTTTTGCTTTTGTACCAGGCTATGACCAAGAAAATACAGTTACAATGGGATTAGATCAAAGCATATTCGTGCGTTAGACTGGCCTAGTCAAAGACTTGAAAATTGTGATTGCATTGAAATTTGGATCTACAGATTATTGCCTTAGAAAGAGTTAAAACAAAGGCTACACCTTTGAGGTCTTTATATTTAAAAGAAATGGAAACCATGTATAAGTTTCCTTCGTTGTTGGTCTATCACATATATTCCAAATAAAATACATTGACGTTTGTGGTTGTAATGTGATAAAATCTGAAAAAATTGAGGTGATACGAATACCTTTGCATAGTGTGGTACCAGAAACAATTACTGATATATTCTGCTTTTCAGCATTCTTTCTTGTCATTTCATTCATCTTTAGAAAGAGTTCAGTATAAACATGAAAATAAATTAATTCCCACTCTATCCTGCTGCATTCAAGTCTATTGTGTAAAGCCAGTGCGCTTCTCTTTTGCCATATCCACTTTATGTTTATAATTGGCTTAAACAGCGCTTTTAGATCCATTAACCTCTGTTTCAAGGTCACATCCATGAATAAACGAAACTCATCTGTCTTAGCTGCTTTCATGTTCCCTGTCGTTATAATAAAGTTGGCCTGGGTTCACATACGGCTTCTGAATCACACTTTTCAAATGTATTTAATCCCCTGCCGGAAGAATCTCTCTTCAGAGATGTCTCTGTGCCTGAAAGAGGGCCAGAAAAATGCCCCGGTGTGTGTTTTTGGAGCACCATAAAGACTTGTGGTGAAAGGATTAAGTGTGTGTGTCAGTGGTGGGTGTGGTACTTTATGCATGCTTGAGAGGAACCATGTGTGAATTGAAGATAGTACTGTTGAGGTTTTTTTGTACAGAATTTGCAGACGTTCCTGTGTGGATGTTTTTGTAGTTTAGTCCCATCCTATGGCAGCTGTTGGGGATTTCTCCAGCTCTCTGTGGCTTTATACAGTATGTGTTTGTTTGTGTGTTGTACTTGTAGTGTGTTTGTATGGAAGGGGAGTTTTATACGCATCCAGTAGACCTTTAAAATGAAGTGTTTTAGTAAAAGTTACTTCATTACCTTTGTTATCTCCCCTTTGCCCCACCATGCCTCTACTGTATCTCCTAAACCTACAAATGCATTCCTGCAGACATTCTATTCAATGTGAAGTAAATTAGGGAAGAGTACAATTTCCCTGACATTATTTTCCTTCTTTTAATCAGCACTGATGCAGAAGCATGTAATTGAGGGTCTCTTTTTAACTGCAGTAAATCAGCTTTCTCTCGCCTACAAGGCTTTCTTTTTTTGTTCTGTGAAGCAAATCCAAATCTTCCTAAACTTAAATAGACGTCATTTGACAGTGAGTTCAAAGCTGTTCCTGGGCAGTGACTGCTTTATTTTTGCTCTCATTAGTAATTTCTTTTACAGCTGGGATGTCAGTGGAAAGTAATTAACTTCAGTGAACTACCTGTCAGGATGGAGTCCCGACAGAACCCACAGTCCTAATGAGAGGAGTGAACAACGAAGGCTGTAATAATGACTTCTGAGTCTTTCCGCATAGACTAAGATGCAGGTTTTTCTCCTGAGTATTCACTTTATCTCATTTTTAAATGAACAGCAAGGACAAGTGATATTTCAGATTTCTGCTCAGTTTCATCATTTAAGGATAACGGTAAACAGACTGAACTTATATAGCACTTTTCCAGTCACACTGACCACTCAAAGTGCTTTACACTAGAGCAACATTCACCAAATCATGGACCGATACGCAGATCGGTAGACAAAGGCCACATCGACATGTAGAAGAAAGCTGGAATCGAACCCACAACTTTCAGAGTGCACAGTGGCCTCAATTAGCACAGATAAGGGATTTTCTTTTCTTTTTTTGTGGGATGCCAGAACTTCTCCAAGCCTCCTCTCTGCACTGAATCAAAGTAAATATTCTTTTAACAATTTACTTAGTTGTTGAGTTGCACCAATCAGAAGTTAAGAGGCCAGTTTCCGAGCACTGATTTTTCTAAAGCTCTGACAACAACAACAACAAAAAAAAAATCAGTATATCAGATAATATCTCATAAACTTGTTTTCAGTTTACTTTTTTTTATATAAGAGTCTAGAACAATGAATAACAGCTCTGTCCATATAAATATTAGGGTTAGAGGTAACCCTAACCCCTAAGAGGAAAAAGCTATGATTTGCTTTTAAAGTTTCAAATGATTGAAATCAATTTACAGGACCCTTTTTTTTACAGTTTTAGACCGTTTGCGCGAGATATAGAGCAGTTGGCATTAAACAGCTCTGCAGTTAAACAGAATTTATCACTAATTGTATCACTAATATTTTAAAACAGACTAAATACTATAGTAGTTTCATACTGTCTTTACCATCTTGTAGCATGATTAGCATGGTCAGCTTAGTTAGCATTACTAACGACAGTCCTTGCCTGTTTTGACTGTGGAGTAAGTAGACCCTTTCTTTAACCGTGAGATTTCCAAAAGACTCCAAATATTTTCTTATTCAGCGAGTACCATGACAGCATTTGATTCTTTAAAAGGATAAGACAGAGCGACTTTGTTGTTTTAGTGTTTACTACAGTCTTTCCTGGATGCTAATGATGTAATTTCATCTACTTGTTCATTTTAATTATATTGTGTTAATTATGTAAAAGCCCAAATCAGGATGTTGCAGTATTTTGTCCAAGAGGCTTACTCTGATTCAGCTGACTTTTGCCCCACATGTGAAGGAGGACCACAGCTGAACAGACAGTTCCACAGAGTCTACTGGTGCATTCAGAATAAACTTCCCTAATTTTCTCGCACCATTTGTATTGTTTAGTGTTTAACTTAAACATGTATGAAATTATATTAGTTGTTCAATCAGATGCTGGAAATCATCTCCTTCACTCTGTGAAGATAGTAATATGTCAAGGTAACAGAACTGCTACAATGTACATAATAAGATGTTTCAATAGATGATCAGAATGGTATGGACTTTTCAGATGGTTACCCCCTGTGCCTTTGCGTTGCTTTTATATTTTACAAGCTACCAATTTAGGAAGGAATGGGTATAATTTTTATTTGGAAGTTGGAATTTTTAAGTTCCAATTTGGGAAAAGACAAAACACTCCTTAAGTTATAATCCCTGCTTGGAGGTCTTTTTGATGTTGGAAGTTCATTATCAAAAATTGCTGCCACACATAAAATGCAGTGAAGGTGAAAGTTGCACGAATAAAATTATGCCACTGCATTGTTGTTGTAAATTACATTAAACAGGCAGCTCATATAGTTCAATAGCAAAGGACTAATGGAGACTTCCTGACATGCTTTGAAAATGTCATCTAAAATTATTATCTCTTATCAGAGAAAGTTTGAAACTTCTATAGACTGGCAAGGCATGTCAATCAGCTAAGAAACCAGTAATTTGTTTGTCAGTTGGGGCTAAAGTGATGTCATCAGTTGACACTGCCAATGTGTTCAGCATTCGTCCACGATGATTTGAAGTGGATCCAATGATGTATGAGGGAGATAAAGTGGTGGTTCCTAGGGGATGCCATTGATCCAAAATCCAATGTAATCCAATAGCGTTGTTTGGGGGTTGACAAAGATCAACCAAATTCAGTTTGGACTAAATTGGACCATGAATGTGTGATTTAGAGGCAATTGTATGAAAATGGTGAGATATAATAGTTTGCCATGCTGCCACGCCAACAGAGTCCAGCTAACAGTAACTGTTCCCAAAAGGGTTCAACATCACCTTGTTCTGTGTGACCACACTGTGCTTGAGTCAGACATGGTCATCCATCAGTGAAGCAGGTGACATCCTGTCATAAGTGGGCGGGGCTAAGCTGACGTCAGCAAATCAGCAGGTAAATATGATCAGTGCTGGTCTGAGATGACACAAAGTTTCGTGCTGCTGTGAGCTCATGTCTTGAAGTTATTACAGTTTCGTCTTTTAGGCGAGAAGTCAGAATTTGGGGCTTGGCCACCCGCACATGCTTTCATGTAGCAAAAGTATTTGATAACTTTTGATCCCCAATGACTTGAGAGTATACTGAATCAATTTGAACTCTGTAAGTCAAACGCTGTAGGAGTAGTTCGCTCAGATATGACGTGTAAACGAGAGAAAATGGTGGCTTTCATCCAAAATGACCAACTTCCTGTGGGGTTTGGACCATGGCTCCAAGAGACTTTTTGCAGGTCCTGGGAAGTTACATATGTGGACCGAAGTTCAAAATCCTCGGTCAATGCATTGCTTGGGGCTGTTTTAAAAAACAAATTTCTAGGGGGCGCAAATTAGACGATGCCCACCAAATATTTCACTAGATCTCTTTTGGGGGCTGGACTATGATCGAACATATTGAATTTGTTGCAGATCAGATGATATATGTGGAAATTAGAGTCAGACATATGGCCATGGCGTGACATCCCACTTTGCCACAATGACCCGGCCACAACCTCCAGCGTACAGTGTCTGTGTTCCAGACGAAGTTCTTATCTGTCTTCTGACACACTTTCAAGTTGATTGGTTCAAGAGGGTCAGAGAGGGACTTTTCCAAGCGAAAATGTGACTTCCTGTTCTCAAGGGGCGTGGCTTTGATGATATCATAATTTGACCACATAATGGCCGACTTCCTGTTGGTTTTAGAACATACCTCCAAAAGACTTTTTTCATTATTTAGAGAGATTTACCACAGATCTACCAAAGAGATGTACCAAATTTCAAATCTCTTGGCCTATCTCAGTTTAGGGGCACTGTAGAGCCGTTTGGCCATGCCCATTTCTGGTTCCATTAAAATGCTAAAATTTCATGCGGGGGACAATTTTGGAGTGCGGTCAACGCGGGTGTGACGGATTTCCAGATGTGAATTTTGACTTTTGAGGCAAGTTGTACTCAAGATAATCCCCAATTTGGAAAAGACAGCATTTAGCTTTTGCTACAACATGAAACAAAAAATGGATATTACTCATTCTCCAGACACTGAAAATGGCTATGGAGTTAAATTTTACTATGCCTTTCCAGCAATGCTTAACTGTGGATGAATGCTTTTCTCTAAATCTGCAAGCAATTGTTTGCCCCAGGAATGATGAATTATCTTAATTCTGTTGTCAATATTTTTATAAGATTGTACTAGTCAACTGAATAGTACAATCTTATAAAAATAAATCAACAGAATTTTTTACCTTGCTACCAAAAACAATTTTCTTTCTAGCAACAGGTTTTAAATAGGAACCTAATCAAATTGATGAAGCAATGATAGATTATTGATCAGAAATAGTAAAAATGCAAAAAGGTATAAATCTTTTCTGAATTTAGAGGATGTTGATAAAATGTCTCAGACCTTTAACTTTTTTTTAATTCATTTTGATCTAGCCTGATTAACAATAAAAGTAGGCGGTTTGGTACCCATTTAACTTTGAAGTAAATGATTTTGACTTATAAATATTCTAGTGATTTTGGGCAGTACTGTATCTCTGCCAAACTACCAAACTAGTTTGAGCCATTTTCCCACACGATTACCACAGATTTTTCAACTGCAGAGAGTTTGGTCCATAGTTTTTTCCACAGCTGTTGTTCACACACATTTCACAGTGGAGGATTTTCTACTTTGGATGCATTCTCATTGCATGACTACGAGGTGCTTGGAAGCCGCTCTTTTTGGCTGCATAAGGCAAGACATAATGAAACGATCCCGTTATGGAAGATAATGCAACATTACATGTCAAGAATGAAAGAACAGGCTGATGGGTGATTGTTTTGCTGTTTATATCACCTCCACTTGTAATTAAAAGTATCCACAATGGTGGTGAAAGGGTTCATACACATCATCACATACCAGCAGGCAGCCCCCCTTCTCATCTGCAGCAAATGATTTACTGCTTATTTGTGTCTTTAGGATGTCCGGGGAAAATACTGCAGATATTTGCATATTTCAGTCATGCCAGCAAGTAAAACACACCTGAAGATCAACAGTCAGATTTGTACCGTTAGCTAAATGTACAGTTCGGTGCATATTTTCAAATAAAAGTTTAAAAAATGTTCATTCTGTCTTTATTTTTGTGAATACCTTTATGTTAAAGGAACCCTTAATCATTTGGTCCACTCTTGAAGTATATATTTATGTTTTTTTTTCTAAGGTTAGATCTCTTAAACCACAGTTTCCTTTATACAGCTTGTCTGCTTCACATTATTATGTTTTATCTGTGGGATACATTAAAACACTTCATTCATCAGTGGTTTGTTTGCTTAGCTTGTGTAAAGGTACTACATTTTCACATCGTCTTCTTGTTTTTTAGGATTCGTCCTCAGATGGCCAAGGAGAAGATCGAGGGCTGCCACGTGTGCACGCTGGTCACACCCGGAGAACCGCAGGTCCTCCTGGGAAAGGACAAGGCCTTCACATACGACTTTGTGTTTGATATAGACTCAGAGCAGCAGCACATCTATCAGACTTGTGTGTACAAGCTCATCGAAGGCTGCTTCGAGGGCTACAACGCAACTGTCTTTGCTTATGGGCAGGTGGGAGCACAAAGCTTTGTAGAGTTAGAGTTAAATATGCTACAGTTGCTATACATTCACATATCATTGTAGGTTAACTGCAGAAAACATATGTTGGTTACTGTTGTGGTGACATAAAGCATAAGAAAGTACTGTGGCCCCAAAAATATTATGTCAGCTTGAGACTTTAACTAAAAAGAAAGATAATGAAAACTAACAGATTTCACAAGAGATGCACTGATCAACATTTGTTGCCAAAAGCATATTTAGCTATTTTCTGGCTTCTCTTTAAGAACTACAAAAAAATGTAAGAATGGCATTCAAAATATTTTTTTTGGCCCTTCTTATTTGACAAAGACATACTGATCACTTATTTGATGTTATAAACTGACTTTAAATAAACCTTCATTAGCGTTTGGTGCAGTTAGGATTACTAAAACAGTATTCTGCCTGTATATTTTCTAAATGTAGATTCTTAGTTTGACTGTAAGATATCCAAAAGGCTGTCGCTGCTGGCGTCTCTGTCTGTCATGTTCCATGACAGACAGAGGCTGAAAGCTTAAAAGGCTAAAACAGAGCAGCTTTGCTGTTCTGTGTTTAGCTTTCCTGTTATCTATTGAAAGTCTCTCCTTCTGTTTTGCACAGCTTGATTGAACTACATACATATTCTGACCATGATAGATAGATAATCCTTGTTTGTGATTGCAGATTATACAACAAAACTTGGTTTAGACATTACAACTGCATAGCAGAGTAGTAACACTGTCCTTAAATGTACACATGCTCATTCAAAAATAAATTTAAGCTAGATAAAATCGATACAAATGGGGTGATTTAATGGTGCAATGAGAAAGAAGTACTAAAGTTAAAACGTGCTCAGTGATGAGGATTGTCTGTTTGCTTGGTTTGAGTTGGTGTTTTCTTCTAAATAGCTCCTTGCATATTTTGTTTTTTTTACTTTTAAACACCTCTCTAAACTGAAAATAGCTGACTTTGAGTCCTCTTCCTTTAGAAACAACTTCCACATCGAAGTGTGTTTTTGTAAGACTAGTAGAGCTTAGTGTACTGATCTGTAAAAAATTATATTTTTGAGGTTTAGACCACCAGTGGAAATCTGCCCGAATTGAGTGACCAGTTTTTGCTACATGAAATAGATATCACCATTGAATTAATAGAGGTTTAATAAGCTCCCATGGCCTGTTCATACATGGATTTGATAACTGATTTAGGTGTTGGGATAGTAAGGTTGATTTTAATTTTCTTTTTTCATTCTAAAAATGTCTTCCAGACGGGCTCAGGGAAGACCTACACCATGGGGACCGGTTTTGATGTGAGTCTAAGCCTGCAGGACCAGGGCATCATTCCACGGGCTGTTCACCATCTGTTTAAAGGCATCCAGAGCAGGAGGGAGCGTGCCCAGGTGACCGGCACCCAGCCCCCCGAGTTTAAAGTCAGCGCCCAGTTTTTGGAGGTGAGACACACGAAAAGATTTAATGTAACTTTTGTTTTTTATTTATTTATTTAAAGATTTTTTTTGCAGCACTAGTGGTTATTTTTGTAACTTTTTGAAAGTAGGCCGACAGAAATAGGGTGGAGAGAGGAGGAAGACATGAAGCACAGGTTATCTGGGGTCAGGGGCGTGAACCAGGGACAGCGGAGGCTTCAGTCCTCTGTATGTGGTTGTGCGCTCTACTGCTACACTACGCGCTGTGCCCGGATCTAACATTTTAACAGTGTTGTATCAATAAATGTGTTGGTGTGTGCCTGATGTTGGTCTATATTAACACTAACCAGATGGGACAACATAAAGGAAGCAACAGGAACAGCCTCCTCATCCACAAACAGGAAGTGACAATCTGAAGATAGATGGGCTGGAATGTCTGTGTGCGCTTTGTGGGACCTGATCAATGTTTGCCATTACCTCTGACATTATTCCTCATCACTGAGGAGCAGAATATAGAAAAGAGCGAGGAATCAGAGGGAGGGTGGGATGCTTGTGTGGGAGAAATTAGATATATGGCTTCTAATCATTTCCTCGGGGGATTTCTGCATGGCAAATGTTCAGGGCATATTAGGGAGGGTTCTGTTGTACGTTTAGGATATGTGTGATCTGGTTGCTTTAATGATCAGGTTGTAATAGAAATTAATATAAAACAGGAAAATAATAATCCTGTCCAAGCTTCTTCTCTGTCTTTCTTTTTTAGTCTGTCCTGTTCTGTGTTTTGTTTTGGGTTTTTGGGTCAAAAGGTTATCTTTGTTGATGGTAAACAGATGGGTGTGCGTATGTGTTTGACATTAGGTGGGAACAGCTGAGCTTTTAGGTGACCTCTGTGACCTTTGGCTTGACTGGTTTTAGAGAGGTTATTGTTTTGAGCGTTGTTTCTGCAGATGTTTTTTTTTTTTTGTAACTAGAAACATTTAAATAATTACAGGGTTCCTACTTAGTCTGGAGAAGTGTAGAATTATTTTCTAGGTTGGGATCAGTATGTAAAGGTTGGATTTTTTTCCTAACATTTTCTGAGGGATAAATACTTAAAATGCAGTGTTTTTACATTGAGTTATATTAAATTAGCATTCTCTCTTTAATGTGCCACATCACACGTTGATTTTTAACATACCACCAAGCAGTAATATCGTTTTTGAGTCTGGAAATGTTTTTGATTAAAACAAGTATAGAAAGTCCAAAGATGACGATAATGTGTGGATGTATGACTCTGGTGTAGTTGTACAATGAGGAGATCCTGGACTTGTTTGATGGAGGCAGAGATCCCGAGAGTCGCAGCAGGAAGTCCAACATAAAAATCCACGAGGACGCCAACGGCAGCATCTACACCACAGGAGTCACTTCCAGGCTGGTGCAGTCAGAGGAGGAGGTGGGTCCTTGTTGATATGTGACTGCCTGGGTGGTCTTTTTATAGCCACACAAGAGTAACAAGAGTTTACCTAGTATATTTTCTGTGAGTTTTTGTCCATTCTTTCTGCAAATAAATCAGTTAAAACTCTGCTTCAAACTTTTGATATTGTATTCTGAGGTGTGTTTTGCATCATTATATAGTTAGAAACCATCTTCTTTTCATACAAAATTTAGTACGTTAGGATATTCTTTCTTCCAGAATTAATTAAAATCAGTTCATCCATCTAGGACCAATCTAGAAGCAGACACTGCCGGCAGCTCAAACTAAGAGCATAAGCCGATTATTACCTAAACAAATATAGAAGTGTTCTTCTCATTCTTTTTCTTTTTTCCTTGTGCTCAGTGCTGCCAAAACTAATTATTTTTTCAGCATCAGTTCACTTTTTTCATCTGACTTGTGAAGGTGTTTGTAGCAAACTTGCTGTATTAAATTTTATTCTGAGGAGACAAAGGTTTTCTTCTGAATCTAGTCTAACGATGCACCAATCTGAATTTTGTGACTTATTTCTTATTTGCTATCAAAACTTTGACCTTCTAATATGGTTCAATTCAGTTCTGATTTCTCTTTAAGTGAGACTGTAACATAAGAAAATGAACAGAATTCAGAATATTGGTTTTCTAGCCTTCTACGAGTGATCATTATTATTATATCAGTCACACAATGTGTTTCATTCAAACAGTGTTTTACTAATATCTGAAAACAAAGACAAAATGATTATGAAGTTCACATTTTAAACTGTCTTTAGCATCTTATATTAGTGGATAATGTGGTTAGCTCAGCTAGAATTGCTAAAACTCCACTTTCCAAATGCTGTAATTCTTCCCAAATCCATCATGATAACAAACAGTATCTTTGCTGTACTTATGAGTAATATGGAAAATGGCTACCTTTAAGTCATCTATCTTAAGTAACAACTTCCATCTGATAGCAATAAGTTTACTTATTGAAAAAAGATGACATTTTCATTTTACGACAGGTCACTGTTAGGGCCGATCTAGCTGAAAATCATTCGATTCTGGTCAAAACACAATTTCTCGGTGCAACTGTATGACTTTACATTTTTATTAATGCACAGTACAGCAATGCAAAACAAACAGGATTGGGATTTAATTTTTTTAACAGCCTGTACAACCCCCCCCCCCCCCCCCCCCCCCCCCCCAAAAAAAAAAACATTTCAATTAAACTTTTATTCCACTGTGACTTTTTTTTAACCTTGTTTTACTACCCAAGTTTATTGCACTAACAGAAGAGTAAATGTAAACTAAAGTAGCCTACAACCTAATCCTTCAGTTGAAAATACAGAGTAAAAAACATTTACACAATGTTACCATGTCAGTCCTTTTTTTTAATCAAGGAATATTTGCTGAACACAATGACAAAAGGCAGGTGGTGATTTCGTTGAAAGTCAACATAAATCGATTGGCCTCAACAAGATTTCCAAATTCATTCTGTGTTATTTACGTCATCCAGCGTGTTAAATAGAACAAAAAGAGGAATGATGGCTTTAGGGGGAGCAGCCTGGATGGTGGGTGGGGAGGCATGGAAATGAAGGAGTTGGGATAACAGATGGAGACAGGATGAATAAAAAGTGAGGAGAGGAAGCATCGGGAGAAAATAAAAAATAGGTTGACCGATATTCAAAGGAGCAGAGATGTGTTTGAGTTGGGAGTCAGCTAGATTAAAAAATGTTTAAATCATCAAATATATTTGGAGGGTTTGAATTCCTCTTGGCAATGAGAATCATGAACATGCAATTAGAGTTTCTTTTAACACATGAGTCTCCTTGAATAACAGTTTTCTATTCTAATTTTAAATTAAGTCTGCAAATGTTCTACGTGTTTTGTGTGTTCTGCAGCTGCTGCAGTGCCTGAAGCTCGGGGCTCTGTCCCGTACCACAGCCAGCACGCAGATGAACGCACAAAGCTCCCGCTCACACGCCATCTTCACCATCAATCTCTGTCAGATGAGGGTTTTTCAGCAGCAGCAAATGGTATGACTCCAGGTTTGGAGTAGAGATGTAGTGAGCCCAAAAGATGAAAAACAAAGAAGTAAAATGTTTTCAAAAAGCATTTTTGTGAGGTCTAGATTGAGTTGTTTGTTTTATCAGTTTGATTGCTTCCCTAAATAAAAATGGGCAGACTGAAAAGACAAAAAGAGCATGGTTAGATAAAGCATGTTTTTATATATAACTGAATACAACATAACTCTAAGCAACATGCAAGCTGGTAGAATAGTTACCAGTTTGAAGTAAACTACTTTAACTCTTCGCTTGCCTCTGATCATGCCATCTCGCTGCAGAATGGAGGAGGAGAGAACGGCGAGGTGAACGGTGTAGACTCCCCCCCTATTGGCCAGCCAGAGTACGAGACTCTGATGGCCAAGTTTCACTTCGTGGACCTGGCTGGCTCAGAGAGGCTCAAACGCACGGGGGCCACCGGAGAAAGGGCCCGAGAGGGAATCTCTATTAACTGTGGACTGGTGGGTCAGAGAAAAAACAAGATTGTTTCCCCTTTATGCTTTCTGCCCTCAAATCTTGTTCATTGCGTTTTCAATTTGATGTGCCTAAATGCTGTTTGGATGCTTCTCTTCTGTGTGTTAGCTGGCTCTTGGTAACGTGATAAGCGCTTTAGGTGACCAGGCCAAGAAAGCGGGACACGTCCCATACAGAGACTCCAAACTTACCCGACTGTTACAGGACTCGCTGGGAGGCAACAGGTACTCAGACAAACTGCACCTTCAAATGTGGATATTTATTAACGAGATATCCCTGAAATTAACTGAGCAGCTGACCCACCTCTTTAGCCGCACAGTCATGATCGCCTGCGTCAGCCCATCAGACCGGGACTTCATGGAGACGCTGAACACACTGAAGTACGCCAACCGTGCACGAAACATCAAGAACAAGGTAGTGGTGAACCAAGACAAGACCAGCCAGCAGATTAACGCCCTGCGTGCGGAGGTAGCCCGGCTCCAGATGGAGCTGATGGAATACAAGGCGGTGAGTGATGGATGTTATCTGGTGGGTGGTGTTGGGTGTTGTAATGTTATCGGGTTGTGTGGTTGTAGTTAGAAGACATTAACTGTTCAGTAGAAAAAATATGATAAAGAATTTTATACATTTTCCAAACCATAATCTAAAGTGTTCTTTAAATGGACAGAATTTATATAACGCCTTTCAGTCATACCGAACACTCAAAGGGCTTTACACTACTATGTGTATCTGTATTAACTTTGTCTCCAACCTGTCTTCTGTGTTCCTTGGTCTTCATGGTGCCGTTTGCTCACTAATGTTCCCTAAGAGGTCCCTGAGGTCTTCAGAGAACAGCTGGATTTAAACTGAGATTAAATTACACACAGCTGGATTCAACAAATCAGATCAATTCACACCAGATGTTTTAGGTTCTTTATTCAAAAATCTTTGAAAACAATGTATTCGTTTCCTATCCTTTCACTTCACAATTACAGTTTACACATCTTAGTGTTGGTCTATCAAATAATTACCCATTGAAACACATTAAAGCTTGTGGTTGTAAGGCGATGAAAATGTCAAACACTTAAAGGGAATTAATACTTCAAGGAACTGTATATAACTCAGTGTTAAAAAAGATGGCTGCGAGAGGACAACATCTCACAATGTAATATAGAGATGATTTTGTTATACCCATTGTTCTGAAAGCAGAATATGAAAAATATAATCAAATAGCATTAAGGTAGAAGTTATTTTTTATGTCAGCTTTGACCTGGTTGTCTAGCCTAAAGTTACAATGGTTCTGAGGGGGAAGTGACTACGACAAGAAACTGCGAGCTGACCTCGATGTAGTAACAAGGGATGTGATGTGCCCGAAGTCTGGTAATGGACTGTGGTGCAAGCTGTGACCGGATAAGATACTGGCTCTCTGTTTGAGGCATAACCAACAGAATTTTTTTCCCCAAACTCAACAATGGCTGCTTGAAGAGCCACAGACAGTCACACTCACTCTGAACAATGGGGCTGTGTTTAGTTGGGATGCGACGTGGGAGTGGTTTTTCAGGTCTGACTTTTATTTTCCTGACAGATTTGTTTTTATTCATAGACATGTTTTTGTTTATTTCCATGCAGGGAAAGCGTGTGGCGGGTGAGGAAGGTTCAGAAGGCTACAGCGACCTGTACCAGGAGAACACCATGCTGCAGAGAGAAAACGACTCGCTGCGCCTGAGAGTAAAGGCAATGCAGGAGACCATCGATCACCTCAACACACGGGTGACACATCTGCTGGCCAATGAGGTCAGCACTCTGCTCACCAAGTCAAGTAAGTGCATGCAGAGATGCTTTACACCTGACCTCTGTTTCTTACACTTTAAAGGCTCTCTATAGACTCATTGGTCAAAACTGATTTAACAAAGTAGATTTTGCTTTGATCTGCAGGTGAAGGCAATGAGGAGATTGGAACGCTAATACAGAACTATATCCGAGAAGTTGAAGAACTTAGGTAAGGGCATGACTTTAAGCTTTCCAAGAGTTCTGGAGATTTGTGACATATAACAAATGGATGAGCTTAAATATACTAATCTCCAAGTCTCATCTGTTTCTGTCCTTCACACTTTTTCTGCCCTGTCAGATCCAAACTCCTAGAAAGCGAGGCCATGAACGAGTCTCTGCGGCATCAGGTGGCCCGAATCTCCTCTCGCTCCTCGTTCCCGGCCTCTGCTTTAAGCCCCGCCCCTGGCCACCCCCCTGGCTCCACCCCTGTGTCCATGTCCATGGAGGCTGAGATGACGGACGTGCTGAGGCGCGCCAAGCTGGACATCGAGAGGCTGAAGAAGAAGGAGAGACGGCAGAGAAGGCTGAGGTAAAGACATGGGGACTTAAACTGACTACAATATGTTTTACCTTGAAATAGATTTAAGTAGTTTTAACTCTGGATAAGTATGAACAAAGAAAACAAGAGGTGATCCATCCATCCATCCATCCTGCTAATCAATTTTGTCTATCTTCCTGTCCACCCATCCTTTTGTCCTATGTCTTGTGCATTTAGCTCAAAATTACTTGATTTCAAAGGACCAGGATATCAATTTTAGTGAGATAATGCACATGTTAACTAAAGATTATAAGAAATTTATCATGAACTACTGAACTGATCAATATTTATCAAGCCAATATCTACACACGTTTAATGGTCACCAATAAAGGTAACAAATTAACAAAAGAAAAGCTGAAAAGGACTAATATTCTCTGCAAACATGCTCTCTATGCATCATTTTCTCTTTAATACACACATTCAGGTCAGTTGTGACTTTGGGATATTGGGAGAGTTGGAGTGCTATTGTGCTAGCTTGTAATGCCGACAGGGACACTAAAAGGTTTCCCACAGTTAGCCACGGGTCATAAGTGACGAGGAGCACGTGTCTAACAGACTAATTGGAAGGAAATGGTGGCAGATGTAATTGGTGATAAAAACTGTAGAAGTAGGAGCAAAGGGGAAAATAAAGCTAGTATTAAAATGTAAGAACCTAATCGGAAGGGTAAATGTTGATGTACTATAATGGACTATGCCAGTTACATTAGAAGGCTCACTTTTGCCATAAGCACGTCTCCTTGCACAAATCCCAACGTGTTGCAAATGTTCCTGGTGCATGCAGCAACCCTTCTAGGAGAAGCAATCCTGCAGGGCAATCTTCAGATTAAAGTATATTCATGATTTTATTCATATTTATTTAACAATAAGGTGTAACACAGCACATCCTTTTCTCCCTCCTGCAGCCCAGAGTTGGAAAAAGGTTCTAAGAAACGAGTAAAGCTGCACTCTCAGGAAAACGGGGAGAACCGGCGGAGCGGTGAAAATGGACAGAACGGAGAGATCGAATCAGATGACAATTACACCGAGGTGAGGTGTCGTGCAGTAGCAATTCATCCTCAAATAAACAGAATAAAGTTTTAACTAAAGTGTCTGTTTGTCTCTGTAGGACATCATGTCTCCGCTGCAGGAGGAGAGTGGTTGTGAGGAAGATGAGGGTGAGGATGAAGAGGAGGGCAGGGAGGAAGAGGATGATTTCGACAGTGACGAGAGCCTGGTGGATTCAGACTCTGACTCGGATGAGAAAGGTAATGCCGGACTCTACGCAGACCCTACACTTAATATTTACACTCAGGATAAATACATTTTAATTGTTAAATATCTCAGTTCGGACTCGTTGGTTTGATTGATTTTTGTTTTGAAATAGTTCACCCAGTATAAAAGAATGTAGACTGGAGTTAGAATAACTTCTTAACCCTCCCAATTTGCAGCCAACTTGCAGGCAGATCTGGCTGACCTGACCTGTGAGATTGAGATCAAGCAGAAGCTGATAGACGAGCTGGAGAACAGCCAGCGGCGGCTGCTGATGTTAAAGCTACAGTATGAGGAGAAGCTCATCCTTCTGCAGAACAAGATCAGAGACACACAGCTGGAGAGAGACCGTGTGCTGCAGAACCTCAGTGAGTGTGGTTTGGTAATCCTACATTAATAACTTTGCAACACCTCTTCATCGTTATTACATGGCTGTGCAGTGTCCATGGAAAACTACACTGAGGAGAAGGCCAGCAAGATCAGGCAGGAGTACGAGAAGCGCCTCAAAGAAATGAACCGAGACCTACTGAAGCTGCAGGTGGCACAGAAGGAGCATGCACGTCTTCTCAAAAACCAGGGGAGGTACGAGCGGGAGCTGAAGAAGCTCCAGACTGAGGTCAACGAGATGAAGAAAGCAAAGGTAAGGTGGTGGTGAGAAGAGTTATTCCAGGGGAACGGTAAGAACAAAGAAGTTGTTTGACAGGAAGCCTCCCTGCTGTTTTCAGGTGGTGCTGATGAAGCAGATGAAGGAGGAGCAACAGAGGAGGAGGATGGTGGAGGCGAAGAGGAACCGTGAGATTGCTCAACTTAAGAAGGAGCAGCGACGACAGGAGGTTGGGAAGCATTTAAAGATTGTGTGTAGGCATGTTTGTGTTGCCTCTTGAAGACTTAGCACAGCTTCACAGGGCTGTAGTTATCACAGTCTGTGTTTATATTTTGCATATGCATTTAAATATTTGCCTCACTGCCAGAAATAGTGCTGCTAGAAGTATTTTTGAGATAAGTGAATGCGCACTTGTCACAACATATAGTGTTTACACTCAGGTTCAAAGAATTTTTAAGAAGAGGGAAGGCAAAAAACAAAACAATTTGTAAATGCAAAGCTATTAAACACTTTTCTGATTCTGAATTATGTTCCTCACATAAGAACATATTTTACAAATATGACCTTCCCTCTCTGGTTGTGTTTACTTCTTAGGAGCATGAAACCGTACACGGAGATGCTGTAGGCTTCGCTCCTAATTATTTTATTCAGGGCTTTATTTTAAGTCTTAAATCCCTTCTTGATCCGAACTTTGTGAGCTTATTGTGTGAAACGTAAATAAAAGTATTAAAAAAAATCACGTGTCTATAAATGAAACGATGATGAATCTTTAGTCATCTTTTCCGACAACATCAGTATCAGATTCGGGCGCTGGAGTCTCAGAAGCGGCAGCAGGAGCTGGTGCTGCGCAGGAAGACCCAGGAGGTGACCGCCTTACGGCGCCTGGCTAAGCCCATGTCAGATCGTGTGGCAGGACGAGTGGCCCGTTGGAATCAGGCGCCTCCAGTTACAGACTCTGGAGCGGATTTGTCAGCCAGCACGACGGCAAGCAGCTCCGAGGCGGAGACTGCGAGGACCGTGAGTGGGCTGGTGCGCCAGTGGAACAACAAGGACAACGCATACGGATACATGGCGGAGAGTGAGGGAAGTATGGATGGAACGCGGTTGATTAGGTAAGAAGAGCTTCTGTTGTCATCTTGCCGTATAGACGTGTACGGTCTAAATCTATGCAGTGCCTTGCAACAATATTCATACCGCCTTTTTGTCCAACCTTTCCATGTTTTGTGACGTTCCAAGCACAAACCTTAGTATATTTCTTCTGGATTTTATGTAATGTACCAAAATCAAGGAAAGAAAAATTAAAGACATAGTTTCAACATTTTTACAAATACAAAAACTGACAAATGTGGTGTTTAAATGTTTTCAGCCCCCTTTGGTCTGATACCCCTGAATAAAATCCAGTAAAATAAATTGCCTAACACTATGTGTGGTAGAAAGCTCATAGTGGAGGCAGCATCATAATTTGGGAAAGTTTTTCTGCAACAGAGACAGTGAGGCAGGTCAGAGTTGCTGGAAAGGATGATGAAGCTAAATACAGCTTCATACAAATGCACATCACAGTTTTTAGATGTTTATTTGCCAAGAAATTTGAACCCCCTTAACAATTTTCTCTCCATTTCACAATCACAAACTGTTTTATGTTGGCTTTTAGCTTACGAACTAATATATTGAGCTATATTGAAGCTTTCACAAAACGTGAAAATGTTTTAAACAGAAATGTTTTAGGAAGGCAATGTATTCATTCGAACCGCTTTTGCTTGTTTTTGTATTATAACTTTGCAGCAGCAGGAAGAAGCTGCAGAGGAAGCCAGCAGTCCTGGCTAGCACTGCAGCTGCAGGCAGAGCCAACAGTTTCTCCAAGTCTGCCCGTCTAAAGTGGCAAACCCTCGAGCGTCGCATTGTAGACATAGTCATGCAGAGAATGACCATCTCTAATGTGGAAGCAGACATGGATCGCCTTATCAAGGTGTGGACAGAGGGTTTAAATATGTTTTGCAAAAAGTAAAAAAAATAAATGTTCTTTTGTACTTTTTCCTATTATGTTTTCTCATTAGCTCATTACATTTTAGCTTAAGAGCTTAGTTGTCATCAGAAATTGGGCACCAGATGGAAAATAAAGATGGTGGTAGCTGCTTTAACTCATTCAGTTTTGGTAGGTAAGCACTGAAAGCAAGTGTGAGAACCCTTGTTTCTCTTCTTCGTATATGGTGAAGATACCTGAGGAAGAGCAGCTCTTTCTCTGGCGTCGGCTGTGTTCATTCAGAGTTGTTTAAATATTTATCAAACCAAAAATCCAAAAAATTAAAACAGGTGCATCAGATGCTTTTTTTGTTTTAGCTATTTCTGATTACTTTTCGATTGCATGTGCACATTTTTTTTTTTTTTTTTTGATGATTTAGAAACGAGAAGAGCTGACAATACAGCAGGAAGCTCTGTCACATAAAAGGGTGGTCTTGATGGCGGATGGAGAAGGGCCAGAGGCCGAGGACCGCCTCCTTCAGGAAGTTAACGAGGAGATCGAGGTGCTGAATGCCAACATAGACTATATCAATGACAGTCTGTCTGACTGCCAGGCTACCATCGTGCAGATAGAGGAGACCAAGGTAGGAAGATAAACCTAATTACATGAAAACACCTCATTGGTTGTGAGCGACAAGATGCCTTCATCGATGCTCTGTGATGTGTTTTTTAACAGGATGAGCTGGACTCAGTGGACACCTCAGTGGTGATCAGCTCCTGTTCCCTGGCTGAAGCCCGCCACCTGCTGGACCACTTCCTAAAGGCTTCCATTGATAAGGTGAGTTAATGTGCACCAAAAACAGAAGCCCGAATAGAGACCGAGGACCCGTACCTAACACAATCCCTCTTATAGTTGTTGGTGTTGATGTTGCAGCTTTAAATAGTTCCTTATATGCTATCTAGTGGGATCTCTTTGTGCTACTACATGCTTTGCATGATATAGCTTTAACATTGTTTTGAACAGCTTTTCATGAATCTTAAAGTTTATTGTTATACAATTCATTACTGGATTTTGATGATGTTTGGACTTTATTAGTGTTCTTATGTTTTTAAAAGAATAAAATGTTCATTTTGTTTTCTCAGTCATTTTCAAATGTACTCCTCTTAAGAGAGATGTTAAAATGTCTTCTGCAAGCAGAGTGGATTTGCCTTCTCGACACCTTCAGTATCTTTGTTTTTTGGCTGTTTTAATTTATTTATTTATTTATTAGAATAGAACCGATTTCTGGCCGATCACCGATACATTGCTACATTTCAGTAGCAAGACAATTCAAAGTGCTGTACATGAAAAAAGGAGAACGAGACATAATAGGAAGAGTACGTTATAGTGGCATAAAGGTAATTAAAAAATTAAGAAATACAAATAATTAAATGAATGATAAAATGATTGATATTAAAATGAAAGGAAAGTTGGACGGAAAACTAATAATGTTTAAATAGCACAGTCAAAGGCCACTCTAAACAAAGAGGTTTTAAATCTTGATTTGAAGCAATTTAGGGTTTCAGAGTTTTTAAAGTTTTCTGTGAGTTTATTCCAGATTAGTGGAGCATAAGAACTAAAAGCTGCTTCTCCATGTTTGGTTCTGGTTCTGGGTATGCAGAGTAGATTTGAGCCAGAAGACCTGAGAGGTCTGGCTGGTTGATACACTGACAACAAGTCTGTAATGTATTTTGGTGCTAAGCCATTCAGTGATTTATAGACTAACAGAAGTATTTTAAAGTGTATTATTTGAGATACGGGGAGCCGATGTGAGGACTTTAGAACCAGAGTTATGTGCTCCACTACTCTTAGTTCTAGTGAGGACGCGGGCAGCAGCGTTCTGGATCAACTGCAGCTGTCTGATCCACTTTTTAGGCAGACCTGTGAAGACACCGTTGCAGTAATCAATTCTACTAAAGATGAACGCATGAATTAGTTTTTCAAGGTCCTGCTGAGACATTAGTCCTTTAATCCTGGAGATGTTCTTTAGGTGATAGATTGCAGTCTTTAAAAAGCCTGACCTGCAGATTCCAATTTTGTCCAATACTAATATTTTCTTTATAATTGACACTGTCAGGTATTATAAGCTCATAATACACCTTCAAAGTTCCAATGTTACTGTATTGAAAAACATTGAACAATACCCGTGAAACAATACAAAGTTATTTTAACTGCACATGAGGCAGTGCTCTCAAATATAAATCAAATGTTTAGAGCACTGCATTTCCTTTAGTCGTTAATTTTTCACATTTTAAAAAGAAACAAAACTTGCACAATAGGTTAGACAAATAGATAAGATCGGTGGGAAGATCGATGGATAAGATCGGATTCACAAGTACATATCGGCCAATCACATATTTTTCAAAATTAAGAAAATCGGGGCAGATTGATCAGCCGGCCGATCAATTGGTGCAACCCTAATTAGAAGGCCGGGCCATGCCTGATGAGAAGGAAAGGGTTACTTACAAATGATAAAGTCTTGCATTATAGACCATAGTAGACCGAAGTTTGAAGCACATGGTTGAAAAACGCTGACCACCATGAAAGCATTCGACTAAAAGTTCTAGATATTCTAGACTTGGAAAACATTCACTGATAATGATTATGCTCTCTCTCTCTCTTTGTGTATAGAGTTTACAGGTGGCTCAGAAGGAGGCGCAGATCCGACTGCTTGAGGGCCAGCTGAGGCAGACTGATGTGATTGGCTCGTCCCACAATCACATGATTCTTGACGCTCTGCGAGAAAAGGCAGAGTGCATCCCCGAGCTCCAGGCCCTCATCCACAATGTCCAGCAAGGTGAGAGGGGGATTTAATTTTTTGCTTTTGGATGTGAAAACAAAAATTTACAAATTTAACTAAATAAAAAGAGGTAAGGGTCACATATTTTTTCATTCAATTTTGTTTGCCTTACTTCTCTATCTTAGTATTTTAGGCATGGTTAAGGTATCATTCTAAAATGTATTATGTTCAAAAGGGTTAGTTAAAGGGTTAGTTTCCATCCCCAGGCGCTAAATATTTAGGTTAACCTATCTAGCCATCCTTTTTGGTACCAGCTTAAGCCTGGTTATTGCCAATGGAATGGCAATGAGCAGGGAATGGGTGAGAGCGGAGGAATACAGATGCGTCTCTGCAGTGGAAACCTCAGTTGTGAGCTCAGGAATATGTCTAAAAATCGCCGTGAGTCAAACTCTGCGCCTTCCTTCATCCCAAGCTTTTTAAAATTGGCAAGGGTGCAAAAGAAAACCAACTTGTGGCCTAGAGATTAGGATACATTTTTCACATTTTGCTATGTCCCAACATGAGACTGGAGTATATTTTATTTAGATTTTAGTTAACAGAACACCACGAATCATGCGTTGCTTTAAAAATTCTTTGCAAATGAAAAAATAACTAACATGCATTTGTGTTTAGATGACTTTACTCTGATAAATCTAAATAAAATCCAGTGCAACCAACTGCCTTCAGAAGGCACTTAATTATTGAAGAGAATCCTCCTGTGTGTACCCTAATTGCAGAATAAATACAGCTGTTCTGAGGCCTCAGAGGTTTATTAGAGAACGCGAGGGAACAAACAGAAGAAAACATGAAGAAAAAGGAACACAGCAGACAGGCTGGGGATAAAGATGTGGAGATGTTTAAATTAAGGTTATGTTATAAAACAATTTTCCTGAGCATCTTACAGAGCTCTGTTCAGTCCATCTTATGAAAATGGAAAGAATATGGCACAACTGCAAACCTACCAAGACACAAGACAATATCTTTGTGTGTTATATCACATTTACAAAGGTTTTCTTGGATCATTTGAGAATCTAGTTGTCCAAAACAAGGGTTGCAGCTGCAGTTATAGTAATGGTTGCACAAAGCATTGACTGGGGTGAAATGTAAACCACATTTTTCATATTTTATTTGTAAAACAAACTTAAAATGCATAAACACCTAATCAACATTGATTTTTGTTGTTGTAATGGAATAAAATCAAAAAATATTCAAGGGCTGTGAATATCTTTGCAAGACACTGTAGGATCTGAATGCATGATAGTGTACGGCTGTATCAGAGCACATATTATGGTTAGTTTGCATATTTGTCATGCGTTACAGCATCTTTGCAGTGTCTGCAGTACAGAACTGTCACAGATGGGAAAGAATGTAGCTCCACCAAACCATAAGCCCCTATTGTTTTTCTGAAAACATATTGGTTGTTTCCCACGTTTGTAGAAAGGTGTTGATAGCATTACATTTAAATTGACCCCATCCAGAGGAGTCCTTACTGTTTACCGAGGGCTTAAAGGTTTTGTGCTTTGTTTGCTTTCAGAAAATGGTTATGCCAGCACAGACGAGGAGCCCTCCGAGTTCAGCCAAGCCTCTGACACCAGGTGAGCCAGCCTCTCTACATTACTCCCCTATTCATCTATACAACTGAAGAAAACAAAACACTGTTAACATTTTCTGATACTGATCATGTTTTCTTAATGTGGAAAAAATGACATTTAAGTCACTCCTTGCCTTTTGCAAAGCTCTGTACAGCTGCTCCAGTGTTAAGTTAAACACCACCTGTTTATATTTCGTCCCCTTTCTGTCATTCCTTTAGTGTGTCACAGATGAAGGAATCCAACAGTCAGGATGACTTTAAAATAAAGGTACACACCCTCATATATAAGAGCTATTTCACTCTGTGTTATGTCATTATGTCTTTACCTCAGAACTCACTTTTGCCGCCACCCTTCTGGACTCAGGTTTTGTCTGAGTATCTGCTATCACTGTTTGCAACCACAAGGGGGCAGTACAAGCAAGCACTTAAACCCTGGTGGTAGAATATCTTCAGATTTGACATAGAAATTTCTGTTAGGGTTTATCTTTTTTACACTTTGGTTTCTCTTGTCTTTATTTAGCATTTATACTTCTTTTCTTGGCTCTGCCCGCTCATTTCCCCACTGAAACATGCATCTGAATAAAACTTGGTCCTAATTATTGTTTTCTTTCCTTTGATATTTTGTAATCCCCTAGCCCTCCTTCCTTAGCTCACCCTGGCTCTTTTTCTGGCCCTTTCTAACACAATTTCTTCACTTAATTCACCCAGATGGAGCCTCGCCTCTCTGCCCAGATGAAGGCGGTATCAGCGGAGTACCTCGGCCCCATCCTGGACCCCTCTTCAAGCAGCAAGCAGCAGCACATCACTAAGTCTCTAGCCTCATTGACAGACATCCAGGAGGATGGCTTAAGTCTTATTCCAGGAAGTCTGGCGCTCAGTGTCCCCCTCCGAGACCCTTTTCACAGGGACCGAGCGTCCCGCACCATCAGCCTTCCTGTCAGGGGACACACTTTGTAAGTTATGGAGATGTACACTGTGGTGATTTATTGTCATGGTCAGGGGTATAAAAACCAGACTGGCTGGTCACTTGGGCCGATCAAGCTAAAATTGTCTGGTTCCAGTCATCATCTGACTTCTAATTTTCTGTCTTTAATAAAACATACATTGGCTGACATGGATTCTTACATCTTCTGTGTTTCGCACCAAACCACCACCTGTGAAATCTGTTGAAATTCTGCTTAGCCTTTTGTCTTTTTTCTGTGTGTCAGTCCCAGGCAATCTCGAGGTTATGACACGTCCCCCATTACGAGACGGAAATCTTACGACCGTTCATACAGGTACATATCGTGTTATAGAAGTCTGAGATCAGATGGCGCTTAATCGCTGAGTAATGTAATTTAGCTTAACTGTTTTCACTGACATATTATTGTTTTTCATATTCCTCATCAGGCCTACTGATGGCTACACTCCCCCCTCCTCCCCTCCTTTAAGGACAAGGAATGACCGCAATGTTTTCTCCAGACTGACCAGCAACCAAACGCAAGGTTCTGCTCTGGACAAGTGAGTGCCTTCCTACACAGACACACACCGACGCTGCGCACTTTTTACTTCTTCTTGCCTGTTGTCTGTGTTGTCAGGCTCTATAGATACATTAAAGGTCATGCCTTTGGAGAAAAACATTGAGGTGAATCCCACTCCTAGACTTTATTTTCTGGTATAAGTACTGAAAGTCCAAAGATTTATGTGGGAAAGGCATTAGGAGGCTGCTAAAATCAGATCATCTGAATTTTGTGATGCTGACAACATTACTGGAGGGCAGACTAGTATTATTGTATAAATTAATTAACAGAATGCAAAAGTGACAGATACAACACCGTTCCTTTCCAAAGTGTTCATATCCCTAAAACCTTTTCACATTTTGTCATGTTGCAGCCAGAAACATCATTGTACAGCTAATGTGATTTTTATAAATCATCTTGGAGAATAGATCAAGATTAGTCAGATCGGATCAGCATCATCTTTGAAGTCTTGGAACAGATTGCCCATTTGGTTTTGCCACTGAATTTTCCATAGCAGACTGGCTGAATTTCTAATATGTATTTAGGGGTATCAGAGTAGAGGGGGCTAAATACATATGCACCTTTTTAAACTCATCTATCCTTTATTTCCTATTCGCAAGTATGTAGTACTTTTTGTGTCTGCCCAATGAAACATCAATAAAACATATTGAGGTTTTGGGTTGTGAAGTGACAAAATGTGGAAAAATTCAATGGGTATTAATACATTTCAAGTCTGTAGAGGGACCTTCTGTCGTAATGCATAAGGAGAGTTTTGTTTTTTGTTTTGGGGCGAGATAATGCACACTGCACACTAACAGTGATGCATCTTGTTTGAATTTGCTCTACAAAGTTCTTGTAGAACCCAAAAGTTTTAATGAAACAGCCCCTCATCTACATTGTATGTTGGTTTTGAAGTGGCCTGCTATATTTTTTAACATTTAAAAATGTAAAGATGATGCTTCATGCGATGTAAATGTATCATTTTGTTACATCAAACTGAAGAGGGGAGGTCCAATGGGACTAATGTCAGCCCAGCCAGAAATGAGTACTTGCTTCCTTTCCTGCTCTGAATCAATTCCAGCTTCCCGCTCTGAGAAATGTCAGCGGTTAATTTCAAGTAGCGCTTGCCGGGGATCTTTATTTTGCGTTTGTTATCAAGTTGGTGCATTTCCTGGCTTTATAGACCTTTAATTGGTAGCAAGATTGCTTTAAGAAATCAGTCTGGGTGTTGTGGGTGTGTGTACAGTATATATTAATAACTGCTGGCTTTGTGTGTGCCGGAGCCTGTGGCTCCTCATTATCTGGACCAGGGGTAGGTAAATGGGATGGCACTTGTCATGTGCTCATGCAGCTGTCGTTGATGGAAGCCATTTGATATAACATGGCGTAGGAAGGTGTTTATGTTTAAGATCACTTGTAAGGTTGCACCAGGAAAATACTCTCATACAACCTAATGTGGCTGGGTGGATGGAGTTGTTCTTTTGCCTTTTTCATGTATTAGCATTGCCAGTTTTGGGGTTTCTTTAGTTAACTGGAAGGACACTGCATCGGTTTGTTGAGTCAGTGTTGTATGTGAGATGTGTAAATGTTTTCTGTTCCAAGTTCATCATTTTATGATTTAAATTTCTCATGTCTTGCTGTTCTATTCTGTCATTGCTCAATGTTTCTGAACTCTACCAATTTGTCATCACCAACATATATTTTCATGTATCTTATATTTTTTACAGCACAATGTCTCTTAAATGATGAGAAAAGAGGAATTGTGTAAATAAAGCTGTTTACTTCTTTCCACGTTCAAACATCCTTTTTGAAATGCAAAAAAAGAGGTTTTACTCTCTTTAAGTCAATTAAGTTTGAGTGTGTTTGTTGCCTTTGAGACTGTAATGAAGCATCTTACTTGGGTTTCAAACAGCCAGTGACACTGAAATAAACTGATTTGAAACAGTCTTATTGTTTCATCTTTGACAAACAGGTTTTAATCATCACGTCTAGTCAAAAATTGTTTCACATTTGTAAAAACCATTGCATTTTAAAGGCTTTTTGGGGAAAGATGAAATAAAAAAATAGGAATTGATAAATTGTGGAATATTTAGCCAACCTAGAACTATTCATAGGCCAGTATGGGATTCTTACTGTATGATCATTTTAAATTGAAACCAAAGAGTTTCACAGTATCATTGAATTTATATGAAAGATGTAAAAATAAAATGTATAACATCTTACCTGCTTTTATTCAAAATAAAAAGCAACAAAAACTGCTGCTAAAATAATACAAATAAATTGATTATAAGAGTCATAATAATGTTACCTATAACATTTGTTATTTGGATTTTGAGAAAAGAGATTGAAACAAAAATGTAGAATAAACCATGAAATGTCGTAGTAGTTTTCAAGTGCAGTACTTATTGCATTGACTATTTTACCTTTTTGCCATTCTGATCTTTTTAATGTCCCAAAACCAACCCCAGCTGACATTAACTGCGTTAAAAGTTAGGTCTTGTGTTGCCAGGTTGAAGTAGGCTATTTAACTGGCATGATGTTCATAGCTGATAAACTGTAGTTTTAATTTCCATATAACAATGATGGGTTGTGCTTGACTGTTCATGTTTTTCACCGGCATAAATACTGTATTTCCAAACTAAATTTTTCTTTTCTTTTTTTTTTCTAAGCAACATGTTTAGTGACCTTCTTTTAGCCAGCTGAACGGCAGTGTGTAGCAACACGAAGGGAAACGGGGAATCTGGCTGTATGGAGTTAATGAAACAAAATAAAAATAAATGTTAATGTTTTTCTGCTAAATATTTTTCTGCCTTTTTGTTTAATGCGTGTTTTAATAATGGGAAGCACTTTGTGATTTAGTCTGTGATAAATAGTGCTAATTGCTAAATATACAAGTTCTTAACTTACATATTTTGAGAGATAATTTTAAGGAGTTCTAAAACCATAACTTTTAAAACCTACCTAGAATATTTAGTTTTGTTTTGATTTGTCTTGTTTTTTTATGGAAAACAATATAATATGTCTCAAGGTCACAATTATGAAACTAGATAATATCATTTAAAGGATTCTATAACTGGGAATACTCTGTTTACTCCTATAATGTCATTTTCCACACAGAACCTGTTTGAGTTTTGGGTATAGCATGAATGTTTTTCCTTAAATCAGCAGTTTTCCCCCTTCTGTTAACTCTGTTTGCTATCCGATATTCATTTTCTGTTCTAATGTCTTGAAAATGTCTGCAAATATTCAATTTAAGAGGTGACCCGGACCTCATTGTCAGACACAAATCAAAGTGCATCTACTCTGTGACCTTTGGCAAGACTATCTTGGCATCAGTGCTTCCTCCTTTAGAGCCTTGTTTTTTCTCCCCGTAATCCCCTTTAGTTTTTTTATTTCATTACAACAGACAGTTTGACATTTTCGAGATGCTGCTGTTTGCTTTCGTCAAGAGCAGAATGTGAGAATATTGACACTGCTAAGCCATTGTGTTATTTCACAAAACACAAGCGAACAGCCAGCAGCGGTTAGCTAAGCTTTAGTGAATAGCTTTTGTAACCAGAGTTTTGTGGATCATTTTTGAAATCTAGTTTTTGCCATACTGATTTACAGTATATTTAGAAACTTTATTATAAGAATATAAGAGAACAGCATTAAAAACATTTCTTTTAGCCTTCCCCCATGAGTGGTCATTATTCATTTTAGAAGTTCAAGAGATGTCACATCGTGTGTGTGTGTGAGAGAGCTGCCACTTTAAAATAGGGTTTTACTAATTTAAAACAAAGATAAATTGATTACTGCATCTGCATTTTAAATGGTCTTTATCATCTCATATTATAATGGTTAGCATGGGCAGCAATACTAAAATAGCAGTTCCTCCATGTGTTCTCCCCTTGAGAACACAGAGACTTTTCTTAATTCTGAGATTTCCAAAAGGCCGCCAACATTTCTAAATCCAGAATATTCAATGACAAGGTTTGAAAGCACAAAAAGATAAAACAGAACACTTTGTGTCAATACTGTTAGCCTTCCTGTTATCTACTGAAAATATCCCTCCCTCTTGCTTTGCAGTTTCCTGAATGAGCCGCAGACATATCTAGATAAAGCGTAGAAAATTGTTTCCTTTTGAACAGCTCCTTACATTTCTGTGTTTCCCCTGACTTTATTTTTTAAAAACCTCACAGAAACGGAATATAGCTAACTTTAATTCCACGTCTGGCAGTAGCAACTTCCATACTGAAGAGTTGTTGTGGTGAACTGGTAGCCCTTGAGTTTAGTGCATTCAGTAATCAGAATAAAAATCTGATTGATTGAGTTTCCAACCTCCTGGTCACTGTTTGGGACCGATTAGGCTAAGCTAAAAATTCCAGTCACTAAATGATGTCACTCTGCATCTTTACTTCATAGTTTAATAGCCAACATAGTTTAGTATGTATTTTTTATTAATTTTTCACTGAGTAAAGACAGTTTTCGCTCTTGTTTACAGGCATCATGCTAACTGTGCGCTGGGCTAACAGGCTGCTAGGTGTAAATTTAGATATGGCTGAATTTTCTCTTGTCAGCTCTTGACACGAATGTAAATGGTTGTATTTCCTCAAATGTCTTTCTCTTCTAAACCTTTAACCCTTAATTTTTAACACAACTTAAAGCTCCACTAAATGTTGAGTGTTGGTGGGTCCGGACTAAGACTGACATTGGTCAAATAATACAGCTTGTTCAGTGATTTATTTAGCAAGCAGCCTGATCTCACTGAACAAGATTTATTTTTGACTGACCTTTCCTGCCTGTTTGTGCACCTATGTCTGTACCCCTTTCTACTAGTCTGTACTCCCTTTTTTAACCCTTCTGTCTTTTCTTAGCGTGGTTAACCCTTTCCTCTTCCCACCTTCCACCTCCCGCCTTCTCCTCGCTCCTCTTCTGCCTCCAGGTCGGATGACAGCGACTCCTCGCTCTCCGAGGTGCTCAGGTAGAGGAATTGCATCTGTTGCTCTCTGTTTTTTTCCCGTTTTGCCTGTTAACTTGTGTGGTGCCTTGTCTCTACCTCCGCCTCTCCCTTTAGTCTTCCATGGTTAAAGTCACCGTGAAATGCATGCATTAACCATAGGTAGCCTTTTCTATTTTTGTCATGCTATGTTTCTCTGTGGTCCCATGCAGGACTTGTACGAACCATGCTGCTTTTATGTGGTTGCTGCTGAAAGGCATAAAGGGGTGCCATTGCAAACACTTGTATATACAAATGCTGCAGAATTTGTAAATGGCAATACAGGGATAGTAGTTTATTTTTAATCGAGGGTAACAAAGTAATGCTTGCTGAACTGTCGACCATTAGATAAAAACATGAATATTATTATTTATTTCTTATTTTACAGGAAAGACGATTAACTTGCTTGGTCTGTCCAAAAGTTGAAAGTAATCTAATGGCTGGAAATATCTTTCTAGCTGTCAGCTAACTATTCACTATAGTTCTCTTACATCTTGAATAGTCAACATCTTAAAGATAATCCTAATTACTGTATACTTTCTTATAGTTTGAAAATAAAAGAGAGATAACTCTCAGATCTGAAACATGAAAGCTGTCTTTAATGTGCATTTTCCCCTATGACCAGCAGTGGTAGACTTCTTGTCTTCAAAGGAACATAATTTATTTCAAAGTTTGTTTGCTTTTATGCACACAATCTGCAACTCTAAAAGATTTAAGACATCTGTTGGAAGTAGTGCAAGTCAGAAAGCATGTGTTCCCACCATTCATTTAGGATGTCTCACGGTAGATTACCTCCAACAAGTACCTGGTCTGAAAGGCTAGTAGAATGATGGAGTGAGCCAGTGTGACACGCCAGCAGCTAATCCACTCTGCTGACCCGCACGCAGCGTTCTACTTCATCATTGCGTTGCATATGTTCAAGCAGGGAGTCTCATCTGCTTTTGTCAACATGCTGAAAACAGAAAAAGATACATTTCTTTTCTACATCTTGACTTCATGTCCTGCTTTGTGTGCTTTCAGCCAATGCAACACACTGGAAAATTTGCACTTGTTTAGAACACAACTCCAGCTGGGAACATCTCCAGCTGTGAAGTACTTGTATGAACAGGGGCTAAAGAGGATGTTTGAAACTAACTTTCAAGTCCCTGGTGTTCATATGCAGTGCCAACCACATTTATTGTCGTTCTTCATAAATATGTTAAACGCTTTGAAGATAAGGCATCTTTTATTGCAGTAGCATAATCTCACATGGAGCATTTTTGAAACATCCAAACTTTAATATGAGGATTTATTCAATGGGTAACAAATGGGTGTTAAAAAATAATTATGTTAGATCAAATCACTGGAGGCACAATTATTTGCATCCATACTGTCAATACATTGTATTATAAGCATGGTTGGACCATACAGAGAGGGATCTTTGACCTTTCCAGCCAAAGTGACCAGATGACCAGAGATCCTGCTGAAAGATCCACTAATGACCCTTTTTAAGGTTACTGACAGAGTCCACCAGATTTTTATTATACAGGTCCTTCTCAAAATATTAGCATATTGTGATAAAGTTCATTATTTTCCATAATGTCATGATGAAAATTTAACATTCATATATTTTAGAGAGGGCTGCACGGTGGCACAGTTGGTAGCACTGTTGCCTTGCAGCAAGAAGGTCCTGGGTTCAATTCCCGACCGAGGGTCTTTCTGCATGGAGTTTGCATGTTCTCCCCGTGCATGCGTGGGTTCTCACCGGGTACTCCGGCTTCCTCCCACAGTCCAAAGACATGCCTGTTAGGTTAATTGGTCACTCTGAATTGCCCTTAGGTGTATGAATGAGTGTGTGCATGGTTGTTTGTGTGTTGCCCTGTGATGGACTGGCGACTTGTCCAGGGTGTACCCTGTCTCTCGCCCATAGACTGCTGGAGATAGGCACCAGCTCCCCCGCGACCCACTATGGAATAAGCGGTAGAAAATGACTGACTGACTATATTTTAGATTCATTGCACACTAACTGAAATATTTCAGGTCTTTTATTGTCTTAATACAGATGATTTTGGCATACAGCTCATGAAAACCCAAAATTCCTATCTCACAAAATTAGCATATTTCATCCGACCAATAAAAGAAAAATGTTTTTAATACAAAAAACGTCAACCTTCAAATAATCATGTACAGTTATGCACTCAATACTTGGTCAGGAATCCTTTGGCAGAAATGACTGCTTCAATGCGGCGTGGCATGGAGGCAATCAGCCTGTGGCACTGCTGAGGTCTTATGGAGGCCCAGGATGCTTTGATAGCGGCCTTTAGCTCATCCAAAGTGTTGGGTCTTGAGTCTCAACGTTCTCTTCACAATATCCCACAGATTCTCTATGGGGTTCAGGTCAGGAGAGTTGGCAGGCCAATTGAGCACAGTGATACCATGGTCAGTAAACCATTTACCAGTGGTTTTGGCACTGTGAGCAGGTGCCAGGTCGTGCTGAAAAATGAAATCTTCATCTCCATAAAGCTTTTCAGCAGATGGCAGCATGAAGTGCTCCAAAATCTCCTGATAGCTAGCTGCATTGACCCTGCCCTTGATAAAACACAGTGGACCAACACCAGCAGCTGACACGGCACCCCAGACCATCACTGACTGTGGGTACTTGACACTGGACTTCTGGCATTTTGGCATTTCCTTCTCCCCAGTCTTCCTCCAGACTCTGGCACCTTGATTTCCGAATGACATGCAGAATTTGCTTTCATCCGAAAAAAGTACTTTGGACCACTGAGCAACAGTCCAGTGCTGCTTCTCTGTAGCCCAGGTCAGGAGCTTCTGCCGCTGTTTCTGGTTCAAAAGTGGCTTGACCTGGGGAATGCAGCACCTGTAGCCCATTTCCTGCACACGCCTGTGCATGGTGGCTCTGGATGTTTCTACTCCAGACTCAGTCCACTGCTTCCGCAGGTCCCCCAAGGTCTGGAATCGGCCCTTCTCCACAATCTTCCTCAGGGTCCGGTCACCTCTTCTCGTTGTGCAGCGTTTTCTGCCACACTTTTTCCTTCCCACAGACTTCCCACTGAGGTGCCTTGATACAGCACTCTGGGAACAGCCTATTCGTTCAGAAATGTCTTTCTGTGTCTTACCCTCTTGCTTGAGGGTGTCAATAGTGGCCTTCTGGACAGCAGTCAGGTCGGCAGTCTTACCCATGATTGGGGTTTTGAGTGATGAACCAGGCTGGGAGTTTTAAAGGCCTCAGGAATCTTTTGCAGGTGTTTAGAGTTAACTCGTTGATTCAGATGATTAGGTTCATAGCTTGTTTAGAGACCCTTTTAATGATATGCTAATTTTGTGAGATAGTAATTTTGGGTTTTCATGAGCTGTATGCCAAAATCATCCGTATTAAGACAATAAAAGACCTGAAATATTTCAGTTAGTGTGCAATGAATCTAAAATATATGAATGTTAAATTTTCATCATGACATTATGGAAAATAATGAACTTTATCACAATATGCTAATATTTTGAGAAGGACCTGTAATTGTCCTGGTGTTAGAGTCCATGATGCCATACAATGTAACAAGGTTCCCAGGGCATTTAGAAGAGAAACAGGCCCACAGCATTACAGATTTTCCACCTTACTTGACAGTTGGCATAAGGTGTTGTTTTTCCATCCTGTTTCACGGTGGTCATGGACACTTTGTGCCTCTCTTTTGTGCAGCTCTCTAACATTGAGCTTAAGAATGTTTTTTTTCAACGCCCTCCTTTTCCACATGCCAATAAGAAATGCTGATTAACCTAAAAATACAAAGAAATAAAATAAAAAATAATTAATTTGTTTCATTTATTTAAGTGATTAAGGGTACCATTGTATGTAAATGTTGGATTTAAAATTTTCCATGTGCAAATTATGCTGCTCCACTAAAATAATCCTATTTTAAGACTTCTTTACTTAACATCTTTATAAGTTGGTCAATAAATGTTGGGTAAAAGAAAAGTAATACATAGAAGAGACATTTTGCAGTTAGTTTACTGTTTTCAGTCACAAGATTCAAGTTTTCTCTCAAGTAGTATATTATTAAAAGTTATTCATTTCAACAGTTCCTGTTGTGATGCAGGAGATTTTGATTGAAAAATCATTACTCTCCGGCCCATGTCAAGCATCAGGAATGCTTACCTACCAGGCAGATATTGAAGCCTTCTTAGTTTTGTTATAGAAAATCTTTAGATATCAAAAATTAAGGACATAAACAGAATTTCTCACTTGTAATCATTAATTTCTATTTTTCCTATCAGGCACACACAGAAAGAGAAATCAGTGCACCTTGCTGAAGATCCCTCTGCCCATTTTTTTTTATGTACTTCAGAGCGCACACGCTGATCTCCTGCCATGTTTTCATTAGTGCTGGTCTCCTGGGTCTTAGCCCTCCAACATCCATTAGCAGCTCTCACAGGGTGCATAACACAGTAGCCCATGATACCCTGTCCTCAGACGCTGATAAAACTAGAACTATTTCTGCCATTTGTGGTCTCACTCTGTTGTACGATACGAAGTGCTAGATTAGGCAGCAGTACCGGTTGCCACTTGGAGAAAAACACGCTAGACTAGAAAGCCTTTAAACTGGAGACATCACTTTGTTGAAAACTAAAGTAGTTTAATTGCGCAACATCTATGTGAAAAAAAGATGTTTCTTTAAGACTGTTAAATAACTTTAGACTATCTGGCAGTTGGGTTGGCTATTGCCCCTCAGCCACCCCCATAACCTAAATCTCCCCCCCTCCCAGGCCCCCCTTTTGTGGGACCACTGATTTTATTTTCTACATCCAAGTTCCTCTACATTTATTGAATCCTATCAAGAATTTTCTCTTTTTAATTTTGACAAATAGATAGCCTTCAGTCTCTAAACTCATTAGGTAAATAGAATTAGCAAAATGAGTTTAGCTCAGAATTGCTGAAATAGAAATTTGATTTGAAATGGAAAAAAGTGCACAACAAGCTTTTCATGACTCTCAGTTTACTCAGTACATCAGCCCTGTAATCCCTGGAGAAGCTGCTAACAGAGCAACTTGTCTGCATCTAACCTACATGTGCCATGTAGCCTCTCTGGGTCCATTAAAGCATTTCGTTGTGGAAGAGCTGAGACTGTCCCCCCTGAGTTTGGGGATAAAAATCTACATTGTGCTGCATGTGTCAATGAGGACGTTCCAGGTTCTCTAGATAGAGTTCATTGTCCATGGAGTTGTCCATTCAGCTGTGAAGTTTTTGTTAATGATTGCTTCTGAGCCTGTTCTGTGCCAATCTGTTGAGTTTTTTATGTTTTATGAAACTTGGCAGACATGCATGTATCCATTTTCTTTTTTTTTAACTACTCGTGGATGAGACATTTTGTTTAATTGGCTGGCCATTTTCCATGCTTTGAGCAAGATAGATAAAGTATATTTTAATGTTTATGATTTAAATTGTGTTTTCTTAACATCTGTGTGCACATGAGTTGAGCATGTTGCTCTCCTTGACACATCAAGCTGTTTGTGTAGAAACAAATCTGTTCAGATTCTTTTGGTGTGTAGGTCACAGTTTTCTTTTACTTTCTCAAATCCTCTGGTTATCTGTGTATCTTTTGCAATTCCTCTCACACTTTCTCACATACATGCATCCCCACTTGAGTGCAATCTACTACGTGTGAAGCCCACTAGGGACCAATTTTTTCCACAACTCTCCAATCTTCCTCTCACCCTCCTTCTGCTCTGTTTCACTCTGATGACTGCTCTCCAGGCGTTTTGGGACTCTGGCCTGTCAAAGGGACATAGATTGTGAAGGTTGGGGAAAAATGGGGCTTATGGAGGTCCATCTCGAGAGCCTGAGTGCACGTAATATATGTGTTTGTGTATGTGGGTTTATAAGGAAGAGGAGAACAACTCAAAAGTAAAATAAGGGAGCAGATTTTTACGCTGTAGTGAGGTAATTGGGCTGCTCTGCAACAAAAGGAGGCAGAACAGAGAGAGAGTACTTAAGCCAACATGAATCTGTTGTGTTCAAAATATAGCGAAAGCATATAGCGCCTTGCAAAAATACTAATACCCCTTCAACATTTTCATATTGTCATGTTTCCCGTTGAGCTTTAGTGTCACGGGTCGACACAAATTAGTGCATAATTGTAAAATGGAAGGAAAAGGATGCAAGGTTTTGACACTTTTCTACATTTTGGTTCAGTTTGTCTAGATTGCACCAATTCACAGCAAATGTCATCTCAAGGCACTTAATAAGACAAGAAAAGATCCAACCTATATACAGAAACATATAATCAATTTCATCCAATCATATAGAGAGATTCAAAGTCAATTATAATTTTTTCTTTTTCCCAAATGTAGTTGCAATAAAATTGTCAGTCAGACATTTTCTACCGCTTCTTCCATAGTGGTTCGCGGGGAAGCTGGAGCCTATCTTTAGCAGTCTATGGGCAGGAGGTGGGTTACACCCTGGACAGGTCGCCAGTCCATCGCAAAAATTGTTTATCATTCTAATTGGTAAATAGTTGTCTATCTAAGGAAGGCCAGTCGTTTACATTGAGTCACTGACTTTGCCTCCCTCCTTCTGAGCTAACATGTGGCGACAGAAATGGAAAAACTCTCTTTTAACAAGAAGCAACTTCCAGCTCAGCATTGAGGATCAGTATGAACGACTATCTGTTGTAGTCCACTGGGGTTTGAAAAGACCAAAAAACACAAACAATTGTCAGGTTGTACTTTCTACGTTAAAGCAAGGTAAGCAGAAGCTCTTTTAGGAGAGAAATACACCTAAGCAGTTTATCTCTGAGCGTGTAGTACAATTAATCTATAGGATGAAAAACAGAGTACATATAGTTAGTGGCAGCAGTAGTTGGCCTAATGGCTTTTTCCAAGAGAGGGATAGCGTTAAACACGAAGACAGGGCAAAGTGCGTCCCCTATAGAGAGAGAACATGAATTTAATGGCAGTGTTAGCTCAGGTGAAAGCCGCTTCAAGGAGGGTGACACGGCTAACACAGAAACACTGGACTGTGTTTCTGTGTTTCCAGCTAAAAAACATAAAAATGTGTGGAAAGGTGTACCATGCTTGAGTTTCAGTCCCTTTAATCAGCACTTGGTGGAACCACCTTTAGGTGCACTTCCAAGTCTTTTGAGGTATGCTTCTAACAACTTTGCACATATAGAGACTGAATATGTGCCCATTCGACTTATCTAAATAGCTCTAGTTTAGTCATTTGAAAGTGTACAAAAATTTTTTGATTTGGGCTATGTATAACACTTTTCTCCTGTGAGGACAAACCTCTGCCCCAGTCTCAAGTCTTTAACAGGCTCTAATAGGTTTTCTTCCAGGAGTGCCCTGTATTTTACTCCATACATGTTTTCCTGAACTCTGACCAGCTTCCCTGTATTGACTGAAAAAAGAGCATCATGCAGTTTATCTCTGAGTTTATTGCTCAGAGATAAACCAGTTTTAAAGGGCTTTTGGTGTGTTTATGCGGATGTATGGTGTAGGCTTTCCTTCACAGACAGCATTTCACATGTTGTCTTATCTGGCCAGAGCAACTTATTTCCCCTGTTTATTGTGCCCCCTACATCGCTTAGGCAAGCTGCACACAGGATTTTGTTTAACGATTTTTCTTTTGCAACTCTTCCAGGAAGGGCAGATTTGGGAGTGCATGATTAATAGTTGTTCTGTATAGTGGATCTATCCACCTAAACTGTGAATCTCAGCAGCTCCTCCAGAGTTACCATGGGCCTTTTCTGATTAATTGTATCCTTGTGCAGCTCGTCTGTGTAGATGGTTGTCTTGGTAAATTTGCAGTTATACCACTTATTAGGTGACCTATTAAAGCATCTTGTTACGATAAATTTTAATTTTGGAGCATTAGAGTAAAGAGGGCTGCCACACTTCTACAATTTTTCTTTCACTGAGCACTCAAATCCAAGCAAAATACTGAAATGTGATAAAGTAGTACTGAACAATATTTAACATACATTAGGTCTCATGGAAATTACTTCAAGCAATTAACTGCCTGTATTAATATTTGCATTTTTTATTGGTTACAAATACGTTTCTTGTATTTTCTGTGTGCATGTTCACAGTAAGCCTGTTTTCTATCATTGTGCATCCACATTCGATCTAATATAAGCAATCAGCCTTCCTGATTTAAACTGAGCAGACTCTGATGCTGTTTTGGTGTTTTCAACCTACAGGGGTGTGATTAATCCCATCGGGGGTGTGAAGGGAGGTCGGACGGCACCCCTCCAGTGTGTCTCTGTAGCCGAGGGTCACTCGAAGCCGGTTCTGTGTGTGGACGCTACAGATGAGTTGCTTTTCACTGGATCTAAAGGTGTACACACACACACAAATGCATGAATATCTTGTAGATAAAAAACACAAATCAGTCCTTAGATGTTCATTATATTCAGATTATAAGTCAATTACATTTATTTCTGTTTTAAAATCAGAACGTCAAGGCAGAAGGTGTGAACTTTACTTTGCAAGCAATACATAAAAACCTGTGCTGTCAAACATTACGAGTTCATTTGTGGAGTAGCAGAGTAAGACTACTGGGGTGCTGAGGTAGTCACCAGTAAGAACAGAGGTGCACTGATGCAGCTTTGCCTGTACAGAGACAGTATCTGTCCTGAAAGTGTAATCAGTATGCCATGAATTACTTGCTGGATCAGTGAAGTGTGTCATGGAGGTGAACAGTCTGTGGCTCTGCTGAGGTGTTAAGGAAGCTCAGGTGGCTTTAATAACAGCCTTCAGCTTGTCTGCATTGTTGATTCTGATATTTTCATCTTCCCCTGGCCAGTACAGACAATTCCAAGTCCTGCTGTAAAGTTAAATCAGCATCTCCATAAAGCTTGTCAGCAGAGGGAAGCATAGAGTGTTCTAAAATGTCCTTTCCTGTTACACATTTTTGGACTAAAAAACATAGTGGACCAACACTATCAGATGTCATGGCTCTCCAAGTCCTCACTGACTGTGAAAACCTCTCACTGGAACCTCAGTATCTTGAATTATGTGTCTTTGCACTTTTCCTCCACACTCTGAGAACTTGATTTCCAAATTAATTGCAAAATTTACTTTCATCCAAAAAAGAGGACTTTGAGTCCAATTCTTCCTCCCTGGGCTCATATAAGACACTTCTGACAATGTCTCTGGCTCATCATTGGCTAAACACAAGGAATGCAACAGTTATAATCATGTATATGTCTGTGTGGTGGCTCCTGAAGCTATGACTCCAGCTGCTCCATGCCGTGGGAATCTCCAACAAAACTTCTGAAAGGACTTTGCTTGAAAATCCTCTTATGCTTAGGGTTGTCCCTATGGTTTGTGTATTTTATTTTGTAACACACTTTTTACCTCCGCTTAAGTTTCCATTATTACGATAAAATAAAGCCTTCTGTAAATACCCATTAAGTGGGATTAGTCAATATTTAATATGAAAGGTCAAAAACATGCAATGTGAATTACATTAGTACTGAGCGGTTTTACAATGTCTCATATAGTTAATTTAATCTGCTGATATTAACCTGTCACTAAGACCAGAAGCTGCTGCATGTGATGATATTTCAGCATCCTATAGGCAGCAATCAAAACTAACATTAGCACATCACTCTCATGTGGTTTGAATGACATTACTTTCCAAATTACCACTAAATGGCACGGCCACCAAAGTTATATTGTCTTATCTGGGTCGAATGATGAAGAGCTATTTAAAAGTCATGGCAGAGAAAGCAATAGATGTACAGACAGAAACAGAGTTGTTTGTAGATTTTTAGGAAACATTCAGTCCCTAATATATTTTTCCACGTTTCCTTTGTCAGATCGTACCTGTAAGATGTGGAATCTGGTCACAGGTCAGGAGATCACCACCCTCAAAGGCCACCCAAACAACGTGGTGTCGGTAAAATATAGCCCCTCTTCTGGTCTGGTCTTCAGTGTCTCCACCTCATACATCAAGGTGTGGGACATCCGTGATTCTGCCAAGTGCATACGCACCCTCACGTAAGTTTTTCTTCCTGATCAGCCAGATGGAACTGTTTGATGAAACATTTCATTAAAATATGCTTTTTTTCTCTTAGTGATGTGCACCAGGTTGCATTAAAATGACAAATTATACTGTGGATTGCTTTTAGAAAAAATTACAGCTGCTAACTTTTTCTCACACTCCATCTTTCTTTTTTTTTTCCTACGCTACGTGGCCTCTCTTTACGGCCTGACAGATCATCAGGGCAGGTGGTTTCAGGAGACGTGTGTGCTGGCACAACCACCCGGACAATCACCTTTGCTCAGGGCGAGTGTCAGATCAACCAGATAGCACTCAACCCTTCAGGATCTGTCCTCTATGCTGCAGCTGGGAATATTGTTCGCATGTGGGACCTCAACAGGTACATTTTTAATGGGTCATTTATATATTATCTGGTAACTTGTTAAGGTGTTCAGTCAGTCATTTAAATATCCTTTATTTCTTCTATACATGTTTGTTTTAAGGCTCATAATAGGTTAATTTATGCACTTAGAAAAAGGTGACTTTTAAAGGGCATCAGTAAGATCAGGAACTCAGGGTTAGTGATATGCAGGATGTCCACAAGGTTCCTACTTAATCTTGAAAAGTTTTAGACGTCTGGAATTTAATTTAAGTATTTTCCAGGTTTGGATAGATGTGGAAAAGGAAAACAGAGTAAGGAAAAATTGTTTGCATTTTCTGACTTCCATTATCTTAAAGTTGCCTATCTGTTTATCAGTCATCCACCTATGTTCAAGTCTGGAATAGCACAGGCATCAAAAAATTGTAGGAATCCGGTCCATATTTTCTATAAGGAACCTATTTTCTTCAGTTTTTCTGCTTCTAAAGGAAAGTGATCAACAGATTGGAGCAGACAGTTTGCACTGAGGGGCTCCAAGCTATTTAATGATGCATAAGAAACTCCCCCCAGAAATGAAAAATGAACAAATTAAGCATTTCTTCATTCCCTGCCAGAGGCATCAGTATGTCCCAATAGTTTAACTTTAAGAGAGAAAGGGACGGGATCTTTATCTGGTGACAAGGGCGACTTGAAAATCGGATTTGTTTGAAATGAATTTCACAGACCTTTGCTTCACCTCCTGTCTGTTTATTTTATTTTATTTTTTGTGCAGGATGCAGGGGACCGGCAAGCTTATGGGCCATATTGGTTCTGTCATGTGTCTGACAGTGGGGCAGTCTCTGCTGGGCAAAGACCAAGTCATCACTGGCTCAAAAGACCATTATGTCAAGGTACATATCACAAGTATACCAACAGTGCTTTGCAAAAATATTCATACACCCTTGAAACTTTTACATTTTGTCACTTTGCAAACACAAACTGTAAAAACACATTGTATTTGGATTGTATTAATTAAGTAGAAGGACAAAGATGCATGTTTTTTTTAAGCAGATAAAAAACTCTGGCATGCATTTGTATTCAGAGGCCTTAGTCAATACGTAGACGTTTCGTTGCAATTGTTGCCAGTTACCTTAAGGTATGTTTTTATTGATAGCATATGTGAACAACAGATTCTTGACTTTGGACTCAGGTCTGACCTTTGGTGGGGGCTCCAACAAGTTTCCCTGCAGTATTGCCCTGTATTTAGCTTCATCCATCTTTTCATCAACTTTGACAAGCTTCCCTATCCTTGCTGAAGAAAAGCATCCCCACATCATGCTCCCACCAGCATGTTTTACCATGGTGTGTTCAGAATGATGGAGTGTTAGTTTACCCCCCACATAACCAGAGCCTCTTCTTCCACTGGTTTTGCGTATCCCCTAGAAGGCTTGTGGTAAAGTTTAAACATGACTTCTTATGACTTTCTTTCAGCAATGACTTTCTTCTTGTCCCTCTTCCAAAAAGGCCAGAGTTGTGTACACATCTAGTAGTTGTCCTGTTCACAGATTCTCTCACCTGAGCTATGGATCTTTGCAGCTCCGCCTGAGTTACCATAGGTGTCCTGGCTGCTTTCAGTGAAGGGATATATTTGCATAATGTAATGTTCTTTAACAAACCTTCAGGACTGGATTTTGTTTATTGGTATCAGAGTAACGAAGGGCTAAATACAGTTGCAGGCCACACTTGAACTGTAGTTTGTGGTTGTACCGTGACAAAATTTAAAAAAGGTGGTATGAAAGGTATACTTTTGGAAGGTACTGTATAAAAATCTGAGCATTAAATCTAAAGATCCTTCATGTTATATACAATATATATATATATATATATAATAATGCTTATTTTATTTTATTTCTCTTGAGATATTTGATGTGGCAGAAGGAACTCTGGGTAATGTAGGTCCTGCTCATAACTTTGAGCCGCCGCACTATGACGGCATTGAATGTTTGGCCGTGCAGGGAGACGTGCTGTTCAGCGGCTCGCGAGACAACGGCATCAAGAAATGGGAGCTGGAGCAGCAGGAGCTTGCACAGGTTTGTGTTGTTTCGTTTGTGTGAAGCTGTTCAGGGTTTGTAAAAAATGTGAGAGGACCCAAAACATGTCTTTGTAATGTTTAAAACATGCCAACAGCTGCAATGGGATACCTGAACAGAAAGCTACATGCACCTAATGTATTGTTACCTGCTGACAGCGTCAGTTAACAGGAGCAGGAATGTTTTATAATCACGTTACAGATAGAAAGTTCATACATCAGAATTTAAGGAGTACTTTCTTTGACAAAACGTGGAATGAGTCGGCCGGCTGCACAATGCCTCACTCTTGACGGCGATTAAATCCTGATCTCTTGACCCTCATAATATACAGAGCAAAGTGGAGTCTGTTTCATACAGTGTGTCTGTTGCAAATAAAGTGCTAAAAAGCTATTTCTTCAAATAACTGCAGTAAGAGCTTTCTTATTAGTGATGATGATAAAGAACTGCATCACTGCTTATATGCTCTTGATCAGTGAGCCACTGCTTCCCTTCTTCCAAATCTGTGAGCAAACTTATGTTTTTTCTCCATATTTATTGCACAATATCTGATTCCACCCCATGGTTAATTCTCTTTTTTTAAAATCTGCAAACCAAAAAAAATAATTATTGGAAATAATTGCTTTTTTATTCAGCTTCAGAATTTAAAGTCTCTTCTCATCATGCAACCACCTTCACCCATAAAGACGAAACTTGAAGCAGTTGGAGGTAGATCAATCTACCATCATTCTTTGAGTATTATAACAGTGCTTCATCTTTCTGACTAGCAGAACTGAGTAAACCTTTGCCTCACATCCTTTTGTTGGAAAGCTTTAAAGCATTTACAAGTTTATGGTATAAGTCCCAGCTCAGGCCTGATTTGCCTGTGATGACAGGGATGTATACTTCTGAATCTGAGGATAAGCGAACATGCATGTATGTGATACATTGATGAAATCTGTGTCTATTTCTTTGAAGCTTACTTACTGTTATTATTAGGAGCATCCCAGTAATCAGTTTCTAGGCTAATACCTTGATGTAAACTTCAAATAGTCTTAAGTGTCTTGCAGTGATCAGCAAGAGTAAAAAAAAACATTGTCGTGAACAACACTTTTGAAGTAATGCCTCATACTACCCCGAGCTAAACCACAACCACAGAGAACAATGGTTAGAGTATGAGAGCGTGCTAATGTGAAACAAATAAAACTCCACTGTTTGCAAGGGGAGTGCGGTTTCAATTATAACTAATTGCTCTGACCTAGCTCATTCATTTAATGATATATTTACGAGAATATGTAACTGAACATTATAACAAAACGGAACCTGTACAATTAGTAATTAAGATTATTGGTTTAATGGATTAAATAAATCAAGGAAAACTCTTGTGTTCAAATGAGAATATATTTTTGTCTATTATAAATGCTAGATTTCTGCAAGTTCTGCTGGTGGGCAGCTTCCTGCCACCTGAGCGTTCCCTTCATGTGCTTGCTCTGTAGAGGTAGCCAGCACTGTGTGTTGTCATGTGTAATGTGGCAGTAAAGCGGCGTGTCAACAGCGGGGAGTTTAGAGCCCACTCTCAGCTACAGGTACCCGTGGAGGAAGATGTTGAGTGGGTTTTTTTTTTTTTTTTTTGCATGTGCTGTATTCTCCGCCGTCTCCTGTGTATTCTCCGTTGCCTGCATGTGCTAATAATGCATAATCGTACAGCTTGTGGGCGGATGTAGTCTACTCATTTGCATGCCCATCACTTTCCCAGTTTGTTTTGCATAAGTTCTGTTTTACCTTTTGTTTATTCAAACAGACAAAACCAAATCACAGGACATAATTATTTCTTTCCAGAGCTGGAATTAAATCAACTCGCTCTTTGCGGTGCACTGTAGCATATGACCTTAACCACATTTGTGAAGCAGCCAACACCATCCATTTTACAGCGTCCCCGACTCAGCGGTCTCTGTATAATTATGTAATGGGATCAAATTGTGGCTTTGGGTATAATAATATAACATATTACAGTGGACTCTGAAACTGCCTTTCTCAGGATTATTACTGGAAGCTGCTGTGACCAGACCACCACCACAATAAAAAGCAGCCTCTGCTGTTTTTTTCCCATAAGGAATATGTGAAGTAATATGCTTATAATTACTGTAGAATGCAGTCTAGTGGACCCCCCAACTCCTCCCACCTCCACCCCCACCCTGGTATATGATGAATGTCCCAATATAGCCTCCCCAAACAGCTCACATTGTGTCCGCATCTTTGCTGGGTAATAGGTGTTTATGTAACTGTTGTTATTGCTGTGTGTTATTGTTCTCTGCAAGGTGTTTCAAAGATTTAACAGTGCTTCACCTTTTTGTGTAAGGTTGTTAGAGATAGTGTTGATGTAGATTATTCAAGTCACCTTTATTGGTTTGTTCTGCGAAGTGTTTCTCACATTTCTGTTTATAAGGTACTTTGCACCACATATGCTTTTTTTTTCCCACTCACCAACCCCTTAAGATGAAGTCTGCATCGGACTTTCACACATGTTTGAAAATTGAAAGAGAATAATCCAGTTGTAACTAATCATATATTTACATATAACAATCTGAAAAGGCTGGTAGATATTTGTATTTACTTCACCAGAGCCAGTACTTTTTTGAAAAACCTGTCACTTCAATTACAGCTGCAAGTCATGTGAGGTAGGTCTCTACTAGGTTTACACATCCAGACATGAGACACATTTGCAAAATGCCTCAGATCAGTTAGATCGTAAGTGGGGAATCTGTCAGAAGCAATTTTAAGTCTTGTCAGAGATTTCCGAATTGATTTAGGTCTGGACTTTGACTGGGCCATTCTAACACATAAATATGCTTTAATCTAAACCATTGCATTGTAAGCCTTTAGGGTCGCTGTCAAGTTGAATAGTGATACAACCTTCCAGATTGATAATCAGCAACAATTGCTTTTCTCAGTTAATCGCTGAGATCCTCCTTGGCATTGTGTTCACACACTCCTGAGTGTTCTTTAAATCCTCAGTTTATAGAGGCGGTGACACCTGGTGATGATCAGTTTAATAATTATATTTGACTGGTTCCACTTCCATTCTCCATCTTTAATCCTATGAAAGCAGAAATGGTGTACTTAATTTTTTTCCCACAAGGCTTATATTGGCTTTGAGAAAAATGTTTTTGTGGAATCTATAGTGGTGTTTTTTTGCATACTTGAGGTAAGACTGAAATAATTATAAAACCTGCATAGACCAGATAAGAATATGTCCTGATTTGTATAGCTATAGAATTTTACCATGAATGTAAATAGATAAACTTTTTTTACTTCTCCCCTGTGCAGTGAAGCTACATTAAAATGTGTTGTTTCTTATAATTTGACTAACAAATGTTTAAGCTGAGTATTTCTTAGAGATGTTCAGATCAGAATTGTGTGGCCAATTTCCAAAGCGGAAGTTTGGAGTTTTTCTGGAGTTTTCTTGAAGAAATTCTCTATATTTTGCTGCTGTCATCTTACCCACTTTGTGGACTAGTTACCCGGTTACACAGAAAAACATCCCCACTGCATCATTCTGCCACCACCATGTATGCTGTAAAAATGGATGGAAGTGTTGTGGACAAGTAAAACTGGATATATATTTGGATAAAGGGTGTAAAATGTACATTTTGCTATTGATTAAGGATGGAGTTCGTTTTTTATTTCTTCTGTAGTTACATGAGATGTCAGCTAATTATTAGCTGAATTCACTGGAAAGGAAACACAGGTCCCTTACTTTGTCATCGCTCCAAGCATTCAGCCAGTTTATGCGAGTCAATCTTCATCAGTACAGATGGAACATCTGCATAGTCCACAATGAGATTAGCGCCATTGTTGGTTGATTGTATCTGCATAATGTTGGTAGCAGTTATGGTCTGGCTAAGCTACAGCATCACGACACAACACTTGCCTTAGCTGTGTGAACTACGGCATCAGATGCATATATAGGCAATGCTGGGGCATCACTTAAAGATACTTAATGCAGTGAAAGGGGGTAATACCAGTCTAGATGCTGTCAAGCATAATGTTTGAAGTGGATTTATTCACGTATTTGTTGACTAGTTTGATTAAAAATTGCTGGACCAAAGATGAATAAATCAAACCCTGTTTTATTTTGTGTAACCTTTTTTTATTTAATGCATATTAAAGTTTAGACTTACAAAATTTAGGCTTTTCTAGAGACCTTTAAAACCATTACTTACTTATGTTTAACATCCAACCTGGTTGAGGATGAATGTTTCTGCTTTGGGTGGGAGAAAATTCCAGGAGAAGTGTGTCGAGCATGTTGACAAATTGAGGCTGGCATGTGTGCTTTAACCGTAGTGCCCTCAACAATGATTGGCATCCCGATTAAAGATGCGTACAAAACTGCTCAAATAAATTGTCACCATAGAGATTTGGGGACCTCATAATGTCATTCTCTGCTGCTGTGAACTTAGGAAATTTTCACATTTTTTGGAGTTGTTAAGGAAGACAGTAATGACATAGATGATTTTGTTAAAATTAAATTTTTCCATACTTCATACCTGTGGTCAAAATCTTTCAGTGTGCGATTATGTTACCATAACAAAAGATTCAATTATTTTCAGGTTTTTACACGTCTTTACCACTGGTGCCAATAGGTGAGGAGGGTATTTAATAATTGTGGGAGACTTCAACATTCACATGGACAATCCTGAAGACAGAAGTACAATAGATCTATGTGACACTCTTAGAAAGTTTGGTTTGACTCAACATGTTAAACAGAAAACGCACAAACAGGGACATATTTTGGACTTGATCATCACTAAGGGTCTAAACATTTCCAAGGTGTCTGTAACTGATGTTGCTCTATCTGACGACTTCTCTGTTTTTTTGAAAGCATCATCTGCAATGACTCAGTTTGCCAAAGAGACAAGAAAAGACATCTTTAAGGACAGTGCTACTGAAACCTTTAACCAGATTTACTCTTCTACCTCCACTTTGCCCTGTAACACTGTAGATGAGCTGGTAGAAAACTTTCATTCTAAACTCTCGGACATCATTGATTCAATTGCTTCAATAAAAGTGAAAGTCGTTTCTGGGAAGAAAATGTCTCCATGGAGAAGTGCTCCACCAGTCAGAAGTGAAAAAAAGGAGTGTCAAAAAGCTGAACGCAGGTGGCGAAAGACTGGACTCCAGGTTCACTATATTATCTATAAAGAGAGACTATACAGATATAACCTACAACTGAAAAATGCAAGGGAATCTTTCTTTTCTGAGATCATCAGCAAAAACATTAACAATGCTCGTGCATTATTTGCTACGGTCGACAGGTTAACAAATTATTATTATAATAATAATTATTATTATTATTCAATATTATTATTGAAAAAGCTGTGTTTCAACAGTTAAATAACTTCCTAACAACAACCAACCGCTTCGATGTCTTCCAGTCAGGCTTCCTGTTCACCACAGTACAGAGACTGCTCTTGTCAAGGTGTTCAATGACATCCATATACAGGTCCTTCTCAAAATATTAGCATATTGTGATAAAGTTCATTATTTTCCATAATGTTATGATGAAAATTTAACATTCATATATTTTAGATTCATTGCACACTAACTGAAATATTTCAGGTCTTTCATTGTCTTAATACGGATGATTTTGGCATACAGCTCATGAAAACCCAAAATTCCTATCTCACAAAATTAGCATATTTCATCCGACCAATAAAAGAAAAGTGTTTTTAATACAAAAAACGTCAACCTTCAAATAATCATGTACAGTTATGCACTCAATACTTGGTCGGGAATCCTTTTGCAGAAATGACTGCTTCAATGCGGCGTGGCATGGAGGCAATCAGCCTGTGGCACTGCTGAGGTCTTATGGAGGCCCAGGATGCTTCGATAGCGGCCTTTAGCTCATCCAGAGTGTTGGGTCTTGAGTCTCTCAACGTTCTCTTCACAACATCCCACAGATTCTCTATGGGGTTCAGGTCAGGAGAGTTGGCAGGCCAATTGAGCACAGTGATACCATGGTCAGTAAACCATTTACCAGTGGTTTTGGCACTGTGAGCAGGTGCCAAGTCGTGCTGAAAAATAAAATCTTCATCTCCATAAAGCTTTTCAGCAGATGGAAGCATGAAGTGCTCCAAAATCTCCTGATAGCTAGCTGCATTGACCCTGCCCTTGATAAAACACAGTGGACCAACACCAGCAGCTTACACGGCACCCCAGACCATCACTGACTGTGGGTACTTGACACTGGACTTCTGGCATTTTGGCATTTCCTTCTCCCCAGTCTTCCTCCAGACTTTGGCACCTTGATTTCCGAATGACATGCAGAATTTGCTTTCATCCGAAAAAAGTACTTTGGACCACTGAGCAACAGTCCAGTGCTGCTTCTCTGTAGCCCAGGTCAGGCGCTTCTGCTGCTGTTTCTGGTTCAAAAGTGGCTTGACCTGGGGAATGCGGCACCTGTAGCCCATTTCCTGCACACGCCTGTGCACGGTGGCTCTGGATGTTTCTACTCCAGACTCAGTCCACTGCTTCCGCAGGTCCCCCAAGGTCTGGAATCGGCCCTTCTCCACAATCTTCCTCAGGGTCCGGTCACCTCTTCTCGTTGTGCAGCGTTTTCTGCCACACTTTTTCCTTCCCACAGACTTCCCACTGAGGTGCCTTGATACAGCACTCTGGGAACAGCCTATTCGTTCAGAAATTTATTTCTGTGTCTTACCCTTTTGCTTGAGGGTGTCAATAGTGGCCTTCTGGACAGCAGTCAGGTCGGCAGTCTTACCCATGATTGGGGTTTTGAGTGATGAACCAGGCTGGGAATTTTAAAGGCCCCAGGAATCTTTTGCAGGTGTTTAGAGTTAACTCGTTGATTCAGATGATTAGGTTCATAGCTCGTTTAGAGACCCTTTTAATGATATGCTAATTTTGTGAGATAGGAATTTTGGGTTTTCATGAGCTGTATGCCAAAATCATCCGTATTAAGACAATAAAAGACCTGAAATATTTCAGTTAGTGTGCAATGAATCTAAAATATATGAATGTTAAATTTTCATCATGACATTATGGAAAATAATGAACTTTATCACAATATGCTAATATTTTGAGAAGGACCTGTAAATGCAGACTGTGGAAGAACCACAGTGCTGGTATTATTGGACCTTAGTGCAGCATTCGACACTGTTGATCACTCCATTTTATTAGAGCGCCTGGAAAACTGGGTCGGCCTTTCTGGTACTGCACTCAACTGGTTTAAATCCTACTTGAAGGACAGGGACTTTTTTTGTGTCAGTAGGTAATTTTACATCAGAGACCACAAAAATCACATGTGGCGTTCCCCAAGGGTCCATCTTAGGGCCCCTCCTATTCAATATCTACATGCTCTCCCTAACTCAGATTTTAATAAACAACAACGTAAGTTATCATAACTATGCAGACGACACACAGCTATTCGTTACGATGTCACCAGGTGACCATGAACCCATTCAAGCGCTGGATAAATACATAGAAGAAATCAATGCATGGATGGTCCTCAATTTTCTTCAGCTGAATCAAAACAAAATTGAAGTAATAATCTTTGGACCAAAAGAAGAGTATTTAAAAGTTAGCACACAGCTTCAGTTAATACAGCTAGAAACTACCAGTCAGGCTCGAAACCTGGGTGTAGTGATGGACTCAGACCTGAACCTTCAGAGGCACATAAAGGTAGTAACAAGGTCGGCCTTCTATCACCTAAAGAACATCTCCAGGATTAAAGGACTAATGTCTCAGCAGGACCTTGAAAAACTAATTCATGCGTTCATCTTTAGTAGAATTGATTACTGCAACGGTGTCTTCACAGGTCTGCCTAAAAAGTTGATCAGACAGCTGCAGTTGATCCAGAACACTGCTGCCCGCATCCTCACTAGAACTAAGAAAGTGGAGCACATTACCCCGGTTCTAAAGTCCCTACACTGGCTCCATGTAGCTCAGAGAATAGACTTTAAAATACTTCTGTTAGTCTATAAATCACCAAAATAGCACCAAAATACATTACAGACTTGTTGTCAGTGTATCAACCACCCAGACCTCTCAGGTCTTCTAGCTCAAATCTACTCACCATACCCAGAAACAGAACCAAACATGGAGAAGCAACTTTTAGTTCTTATGCTCCACTAATCTGGAATAAACTCCCAGAAAACTGTAAAAGCGCCGAAACCCTAAGTTGCATTAAATCAAGATTAAAAACTTATTTGTTTAGAGTGGCCTATGACTGTGCCATCTAGGCATGATTAGTTGCGTTTTCACCCCAATTTTCCTTTCATTTTTTGTCCATCATTCTATTCTCTTTATTTTATTTTATTTTATTTTACTTTTTTAAATGACCTCTGTTGTTTGATTTTATCATTTGATTTGTTTTTCTGTGTCTGTATCTGTGTTCATTTGCTTTGTGATTGTATTGTAATTGTATGTACAGCGCTTTGAGTGTCTCATTGCTGAAAAGAGCTATATAAATAACCTTACCTTACCTTACCTTACCTTACCTTACCTTACCTTTTTTTTCTGTATGTGTTCATTTGCTTTTTACCTTACCTTACCTTTTTTTTCTGTATCTGTGTTCATTTGCTTTTTACCTTACCTTACCTTTTTTTCTGTATCTGTGTTCATTTGTTTTGTGATTGTATTGTAATTGTATGTACAGCGCTTTGAGTGTCTCATTGCTGAAAAGAGCTATATAAATAACCTTACCTTACCTTTATAGTATTTTTTACACTTTTACTTTTTAAAGTGATACAGGACATTTCTTTCCAGCCGTATAGTGTATGCAAAGTAACGAGGAAAATGAATTCTATCTATTGCACAAGCCTAAACTGTAACAGATTCTGAAAAACCTTGTAGGTATATTTTTATTAAAAGATTAAAACATGTCTGAAATGCTGGCAGTGACAAATGCCAGGCGAAAAATGGGATTCATTTAGAAAAACTGTCTTCCTGAGTGTGTGTTCCTCTGCTCCAAGCTACCTTAATGTGTAGCCCTGGTGGCTAAGATGAATGCAATTATAGAACAACATTAAAACTCAAACTGTAGGAGTCATAAAAGTTTATTAAACCTCTGCATAAAATTCTAATGGCTCTCCCTGTTTTTGCCCTGTGTTTTAGAAAATATCGAGTGAACTGATTTTGTTCGACATCTCATCTCTGCAATGATTTATCCCAGTCCTGGGGTTTTCTGTTCCTAAAGCATCACTCCAAAAATGTGTTAAAAAACACTACAGCCAATGAGAGCAGTTTGTTTGATGTTTATGTGGCACTTTTTCTCAGAAGGAAAACATGGCTTAGGGAATCTTCTGCAAATAAATAGCACAGGAGTTAATTTTAGGGCAAAGATTTAACTTGAACCACCATAAAACTGTTTTGCTAGTTGAAAACCGAAATCGCTTGTGCCTCACCCTGAAAATAACCTTTCTCACCTTTATCATCCCGATCCTGCAGAACAGACCTTCATGATAATGTGAGCAGATCATTCCTGGCTTATGAATTCTGTTTGAAGCCATTGCAAAACACACAGCGAATAGACACACAGTCTAAGAATAGCTATGGCACAGTCTAAAAACAGTCTCTAAAAACTTGTACTTTTATGTTGCCTAGCAACGATGAGGTGCACTTTTAATTCAAGAAATATGTTGTTTTTCTCATGATGTATAATTTTTTTCACTATTAATGAGACATTGAACATGTATGTTTACCTGCTGCTATTTAATGAATGCAGCAACCCAAATGTCATGCACATCCAGCATGATTATTTTTTTATGGATGAAAATGAATGTCGGATCTTTTATTCAACTCCTAACGCAGGTCTGCTCTGACTTCACAGCAAATCCCAAATGCCCACAAGGACTGGGTCTGCGCTTTGGCCTATGTACCCGGCCGGCCCATGCTGCTGAGCGGCTGTCGGGGCGGCATGCTCAAGGTGTGGAATGTGGACAACTTCACACCCATAGGAGAAGTCAGAGGTCACGAAAGCCCCATTAATGCTATATGCACCAACTCCAGACAGATATTTACAGCATCCAGGTATGTTTAAGGAAATGTATACAAAAATTGTTAATCAAAAATTGAATTATGTGCCATTACAGTTCTGTATAGTTTCTTGCAAATATATTCACACCCAATGATTTTTTTCACAATTTGCCACATTACAACCACAAACCTCAAACTTTCTTTACTAATAGAAATTTATTTTATTGGGGTTTTATGTTACAGACCAACACAAAGTAGTGTATAATGATGAAATGGAAGAAAAACGATAGATGGTTTTCAAAACCTCAATTTAATTCTCTAAAGGTTTGCCCATTCTTCTTTGCAAATCAGTTCTGGATTTTGACTGGGCCATTCTAACACACGACCATGCTTTATATTGTAATTCTATGACTTGAGAAGTAGAAGATAAATGATCTGGGGTTTCCAAAGGTTTTTCACAAAAATAAAAAAACCTAAACAGTGTGGCATGTATTTGTATTCGTCCCCCCTTAGTCAAAACTGCTTCTAAATCTTTTGAGGCATGTTTTTATCGAAAGCATTTATGATCATCAATTTTCAAATATTGCCATGTATTCTGTATTGGATTTTAGTCAGAACTTTGACTGGGTCAATTTAACTCACGAATATGCTTCGATCTCAGCCATTCCTTCGGAGCTCTGGCTGTATGTTTTAGGGTCATTTTCCTGATGGAAAGGTGAACTTCTGTCCCAGTTTACAGTTTTTTGTCATGAAATTGTCTTATATTTAGCTCCTTCAGTCTTCTCATCAACTCACAAGAGCTTTCCTGTCCCTGATGAAGAAAGGCATCCCAACAGCATGATCCTGCCACCACCATGTTTTCTTGCAGTGTAATGACTGTGCTGCAATAAAAAGCGTTTTGCATGTAGGCATAAAAGCTTTATTTGTTTGGAGTGCATGACTAATGCTGAAATGTGAAATTCTGCAGCTACTGTGGATAAAGAACACAATGAATAGGTGTTTTGACTAATTAGCTGACTGCTAAAGGCAGTTGGTTGGATTTAATTTAGGGGTATCAGAATAAAGAGGGGTGAAGACAAATGTATGCTATACTTTTCAGAATTTGAAAATTTTTTAAAACCCTGCATCATTTTCAATGTATCACATAAAATACCAATGTTGAAGTTTGTTGCTGTAATGTCACAAAATGTAAACTAGCAAATATAAACTGTGATTAATTTTGCTAGGCACTGTGTGTTAGAAATGCCCCTCAACCAGCATTTTTTTGTTTCCAGTTTGTTCATGCATGTAAAATGATTTGTAGGTAGTCAGTTACTGAAGTCTTCTGAAAATGATTTAATGAGCAGTTTGGAGTTACAAATGCCAAATGACAAAGTTCAAATTTTAGTCAATATAAAATGGTAAGATCAGAGGTAAAGAGATTGCCCTTTACATAAAAGGTAATCTTTCTGGTGAACACTAAATCATTTCGAGTTAATAAGCAGTTCCACGTCAGCCTAGTGTTGCTAGGAGAGTGTTGAACTATAGCTTTGATTTTATAACTGCATGAAACAAAGATGGTGCTGGTATAACTGTCTGCGTCTTCTCCTTGCCGTCTTCTTTCATCACATCTTTAACCTTATTAATAATCTCTTGTTGTTTTCTTGCTCTGTAACCATCCTCTCTACGAACAACTATTTCCTGTTTTGGACCGCCAAACATTGCTTTCTTCCTCTCACCTCCTCCTTCCTCTTCCTCCTCTGATCCCTCCTCGTCTTGTGGACCCCAGTGACTGCAGGGTGAAGTTGTGGACCTATGTGCCAGGCTTGACCCCATGTCTTCCTCGTCGAGTCCTGGCCATTAAGGGGCGAGCCACCAGCCTCCCATGATTGCCTGTCCTCTGCACACCGACCCTCCTTTCCTCTGGTATTCTCTTAACCGGTCATTCTTTTCTTCCTGTTTGTATTTCCCCAGCTTTGAATTTTCTTTGCCTTTGTACTTAAAATCTGCCCTTTGATTCTTTGTTCTTGTGTTTCTGTCCTTTTTTTCATTTGATTCACTTGTCTTATTTGATTTGCTGATGTCTCTTTAAAAATCCCTCTCTGTTTGGATTTTAGGCCCTTTTTTACTTTTTGTGGTTTTCCTTTGTAGATCACTGCCCCATTAAAGACAAGGGAGAATAAAGGTTATGATCCAATATGTCCCATTGGATTTTAGGAAAATGACAACTCATAGTTTTTAGGGGAGATTTTGGGGGGGGTCGGGCTGTATTAAGACTGTGACGTATTTGTCTTTGTCCAAAAGATCATATCTATATATGGCCATATTCATACTACTGATGGGTCTACTTTTACTCAAATTCACTCTAGAAGATGTATTTTACAATCTAAGAGGCAAAACCGAACAGCATGATCTGTGTCAAAAGTGAATTAATTAGATTTAAGTTAAATTTATATTTAAATAAAATAAATAATTAAGATAACTAGGAAAATGGTTGATTAAAATAAATAAAGAAATATAACAACTACAATTAGAATGAAAAAATAAATCGGAATTATTTATTCTAATTAATTACTACTATTAATTGTAAAGTTATAGAAATGAGTACGGTATCATCTGGCCACTGCTTGGCACTGTTCTACTTTCAAATATCAGTGTTTCTGAGAGAATTATCCCCGTCTGATATTTGTTTTTTGTCACACTTCCTACCGTATGTTGCAATGGGGAGAATTTATGGAGGCCAAGGAGGGCCAAAGACACCTGACTTTTTAAGATTAGATAAGATAGCTTTATTGTCTATCACCTTTATGAGATGGAGATTTGTCTCTGACATCTGACAAAACAAGTACCCATACAAAATAGGCAGACAATAAAACACAATAAAAAATAGCTAAAAGCAACAGCTTCATAGGCTCAAGATACCGTATGCATTTAAAACATTATATCGTTATATCATTAAAAAAATTGTCAAATCAATCTTTTTAAGGTATTCCTTGTTCAGAGTGATAAATTTGAGGAGATTAATAGGTTTTCTACCGGTTTACAGGGAATATGATGGGTCATTTTTAACCTGAATGGCTATTTTCTTCAAAGCACGTTTGTATAGATCAAGAGGATTACATTTGCATGTCAGTCAGTCAGTCAGGCATTTTCTACAGCTGGAAATTTAAAGGCAAAAAAAGAAGAAAGGAAGTTTGAATACCCCCCTCTTCCCCTCCCAGCAGATCAAAGTATTCCCGTAATTTTTTTTTCTCATTGTTCAGTTCACCTAATTGAACAGAGTCCCCTGGACTAATCCGGTTCAACAGTGGCCTAAGGCTTCGGTTCACTTAAAGGTTGATGTTCCTCTTTAAAATTGAGATTACGCTTAAATATGACAGCTGACAGAACTGTCAATATAAGGCTGCATCTGTGTTGTTATTTTGATAGATCTTGCACGTGCAAACCTGCACCAGTGCTGAAGCAGCTTGGCAGAACCATTTATCAGTTACAATGGCTAGAACATGAACCTAAAGTTTTATCGTTTGGTTTAAAGTGAAAGGAGAGGCATACAATATTAAGATTTGACCCCCAGACATGCTGGAGCAGTTACCAAGAACCTGCCTATAAGAGCAAGTGTCATGACTGTTTTTTGCAAATTAGCTAAAGATTGGACATAAAGTTTTTCAGTTCACAGCTTTCGTTCACCCCCAGGTAGAGAACAATTAATAATGCCATGAAAATAATAAAAATAATGCCATGGGGGAGCTGCACTCATTTCAAGTTTGTTGTGTTACAAATAACGTTCACACTTCTCCAAAGCTGCTTGAAAATTTTCCTGCGCTGGTTTCTTGATTTACAAGCAGAAGGTGGAGGCACATGTGATAAAGTGCAACAACAACATTAAACATCGATGTTGTTTTAGTTTTCATGACGATACAGAGTTATAACTGAGTAATTGTTTTAGTGAAGAGTCGCCGACGTTCTGGAGAATCGTCTTTAATGGAGTGTGTGTTGGGCATGTGCATTGGTGAAGCGCACTTTGAAGTACGTGTCTTTCTGATGTGTCTGATGCACTATGAGTTGTTTTGAAACTCAGGACTGCCTGATTGATGTTCTGTTTTTTTCCTCTATTTTTGGTGTTCTTCTTGTTTTTGTTCCTTTGCTCATGATCACATCCCCTCTCTTCCTCTGCAGCGACAAGACGGTAAAGATCTGGCTGTCAAAGGTGTGGAGGAAGAGGTGAGAAGCAAAGTGTCTGTGGATCCTCTGTCAGCCATCTTGCTGCAACGTCAGCCGCTTCCAGCGACATGATGTGATGCCGCAGTCACAGTTTCCAAGGCAAACAAGGTGTGGATCATGCAAAAAAATGGTGGATCCGGAAGTAAAGAAATATGCCTTTTCAATTTTTTTTTATCTGCCAACTTTCAAAGTGCCATTCAGGTGTGCTACTTGGAGATAAATGTTGTCAGCCTGGTGATGCATCCGCTAAGCAAAGCTATTTCTCACCTGACATGAAAACAACCACCTGCAGTCTGGTACTAAATGAAAGTGTCCTTCTGTTCTTTCACCAAGGTTTCAGGCAGGGAGAGATGAATCTGCTCATGTATCGGTTAGACTTGCAGGATAAGGGACTGTCTCACAAACATTGTGGCTGTTTAAATACCGAGCACATCGGATAATCATGTGAAATGATCATGGCAGTGGATCGGTGGTCTATGATTGTTCTTGACTCAAACATCACTGGAAAATTACAGAGACTACCACTACTTCCATTTTGCCAGGAATATGACTGAAAATGTTTCATGTTTGTAGATTCATTATTATAATGTCTAATTTATTGTTTTTCCTACCTCACTTGTTTTGAACTCTGACCTGAGGTGGGAAGAAACATTTTTACGGGTCTTTGTGTGCAAACACTTTTGTTTTCAGGTCATTCATTTAATCTTCAACCCTGCATGGATGTGTCCTGTGTGGCCCCCTTGGCAATCACACTGACAGGTTGAAGAAAAGATACTGAGGTAGTGCTGGTCCAGGAGGACCTGACTGAATCTCATCATCTGTTATTTAAAATGCTTACTGTGGTCAAAGTAAGAAAAAGCTGTGCAGTTTTCTGATGACACGATCGCTTTCATTGCAGAGATGTGCGACAGGTATGAGACTGTGGCCGAAATGTCTGATTGTAATGCCATCAATCTGCAGCATGGGGCCCCGTTTTTGCCATTTTTTTCAATGAAGCACCAAATCCGAGGATCCCTACTTCTTTCCCTCTACGTTTCCATTTAATGTTAAGTTTCAAAATGACCATCCTTACTTGGAAGTCCACCTTGTTTCCAGCTTCTAAACATCTCTCGTAAGCCAATTTAATTAAAGCTCAGCTCTTCCAGCTGCTTTTCAGGCAAGATTTCTTGTGTGAAAGTAGGTCATCACTGAGAGGGATTCTTTTCTTTCCCTCCTTTTCTAATCCCAGTTTTCTTCCACCCACCATTTAGCTGCTACACTTTCAAGCAGGAATAAACTTCCTGTGCACTGATGTACAAATCTGTTTATGTGGCAGATTAGGCGTGTGGGCAACACGCACATATGCACATGCCACGGATAAATAAACAGTCTGAGCGGATGTTTCGGCTATCCATCTTGTTTGATGGGTCTTGGCATCTTTCACTGTGTTGATTTAGAGTCTTCATAATAACACAGACAAATACAGACTCAGGGCTGTAGCATGCCCGTAAACTCTGTTTTATTATCTTTTTCTTGTCTGACATCTCCTAATTCTGGAAATGGCTTTGCATATATCCATTATCTCCCACCTTTTGCTTAATGCTCCAAAAATGGCCGGGCTGCATTTCAAACGCCCTGCCGCTCAGATGTCTTACTGCTTGATTAAAACCCAATTTATGTCTGATAATTTTGTTCAGCTCAGCAATATTTGTTCTGAAAGAAATCATGTTTTGCTCATTTGGTGCACTTTTCCTTGCAGAAGACCCAGAGTCTAACGATATGTGGATAAATTGTTGGTGATGCTTGGATCGTAAAACATCATTCATAGGAGAAAAGTTCCTATAAACAAGCTTTCTGTTACATTTCTTGCTGCTGCTTTGTGACCAACATGAATCCCAAGCTGCTTAAACCCGCCAAAAGCAATTTTATTAAATTTTGTTTTGTTTAGGGGGTAAAACATTATTTTAACAAAGCATTGTCTTGAATAATATTTTGCTATGATTAGAAACTCAGGTATATGTTGATGATTTCAGTCAATCGTTAGTCATAATGTGAGCTGCAAACTAGCTTTTTCAACCAACCAAATGCCTTGTTTGTGAGAATATTATTATTTGGAACAGAATTGGTACTGTCAGTTTGTAAAATACTCATTTTCTGTGTTTCACTTTTCCATTTGACTCCCTTTACTTCTTACCTTTGTACTGTGCCAGTTTTACAAGGCACCTTCCCAGACTGGCCAAAACTGAAAGCCTTGAAGAAGATGTGCACTGAAATATTTTTTTTCTTTACCATGATGACATCTTTGAAATGTGTATACTATGTGACATATGTAAGGTAGTTGTCCTGTAAACTTCCACAACAGAAGGGGTTGCAAACTTTGACCACAAGTCTTTTGGGCCCTTCACTGTATTTCTCTGTGCCAATTAGCCTAACTGACCCTGCTCACCATCTCACCAGGTTCAAAGTGGTAGTTGTAAAACAAGTTTTATCTCTTTTTTTATTGTAACCCATCCAGACTCCCCATGCTTTTAGAGGCTGCATTCCTTCGCTTGTACATTTGCTGAAGGACATGTGATATCAGTAATACTGATTGGTAGATTACATATCTTCAAACATTGCTGTTCAGTGGGTGGGTTTTCTGTCGTTATGTTTCCAGTCTAAGTGATAATTTGCTGCCAGTCTCAGATAGACATGGTTATTTTTCTTGCATTCCAAACAACATGCTAACTATAAGACTTACTCTGAGCATGCAAATGGACCACATGGTGCATCTTGATAGGTTTAAATATTATTGAAAGTGAAACTTGTGTATTATATCAATTTGTTACACACAGGGGGAGATGCTGAAATGTTTATTTGTTAATTTTGATGGTTATCATTTCTCCTACACTTTTTTCCTCCATCAACTTTCCTTTAATATGCTTGAGTACACAACATTTTGAACAGCCATCATAATTAAAAATGACCTTTTAACCACAGCAAATGAAAAACCGAATTCTGTTTCTCAGAAAGCTAGATGATATTCTAATTTTAAAGCCAATTTAAAAAAAGGATTGATACAAAAATTTTATGGTCGTCATGCAGAAGACTGCTTACTTACCAGCAGACAGCTAATGACAGCCTTAGTAAGAAAGGTAAACCCTAAAAGATTATTGCTAAAGGAGCTGGCTCCTTACAGAGTGCTGTATCATTAATGGGAAACTGAGTAGAAGGAAAAACTGTGGTGGAAAGGGGACCACAAGCAACAGGGATAACTGCTGCTTTGAAAGGATGGTAGAAAAGCCCATATTCATCCAAATTCACAGAAATAAACATTTTAAGAGTTTTACTTTTAAAAATTATATTACAAAAATAAATGAACTTTTTGATAATATTATAAGTTATTGAGATGCACCTGTATTATTGTTTTCCAATGGCTCCAAGCTCGTACCTCAGCCTGTTCAGCACCACTTCATTACTTGATATGTAAATACTTGTGCCATAGCATTTTTCTGATAATTACTGTAGGGATGAATTTGAGTTTAACAGACTTTGACATCAGTTGGTCTCAGATTGATCTCTGCAAATTAGGATTTACATGCACTTTGTAAAACAAACTTTTCTGCAAACACTTTACACTCCTTGTTCTAGATGTAGATTAAGCCATGTTTTTACCTTACCTTAGAAAAAAATGCAGACATTGTAGTGAAAAAAGCACATCTGTTTAAATCTACTGTAGGTTTAGACGTCCATGATAATATTATCTCCTAGGAAATGTAATAGTTCAGGAAAAAAAGGAGCCCCTGCCTTTAATTTTCCTTTTTAGTAACATCTTAAAAAAGAAATAGCAGGGCATAAAACAAAACTTTATAGATGCTCAGGAGACTTTATATTAATTTCCCTGATTGCCTGTTAATATTCAGCTAAAACTGTGTGAAACTGCCTACTTCACAATAAGGAATACATGTTGATTTTGCTTATTGTAATACTCTGATTCAGGCAATATGATTAACGCAAACTCCAAATCTCAAGGACGCTATAAAAGTCCTCATATAGAAATGATTTGAAAAAAAAAAATCTTCAGTATTCATTGGAACAGTTTACCTCACTAGCTGTATACTGCAATGCAATGTGCTGGAATGGCTGGTCAACAAAAGCATGGGAAGGACCTACAGAAACATCCTCATGTCATTTATCTACCTGTCAGGTAAATTTGTATCCTTGGCAGATCACGCAAATCATTCATATTTAAAAACAGAATAAAACAATGAAGAGATGCTTGCTGGAACCTTGCACTGTTTAAGACTCCCAGATTATTCTGCAATAAGTGTTGATTTGTAAAGTGCGTAAGAAGTAGGTAGTAGGCGGTTTTGAACACATGGTGCTTTTATACATTTAAACGCGTAATGTTCCCAGGCTAAAAATAAGTCTCAGTTTCAATATTTACTGTTGGTACACTTAACAAGCTTCATGCTCTGACAAAGCAGTCATTTATTGTACAGGAGAAGACCTATGTTTAAAGGTTTGGACAAATACAGATATATCAGAATAGAATATTTCTAGAAGGGATATTTCACTCGTTTTGAACTAGGGTTGTGTTAAATTGTATTCACAGTTTTGGAGAATATGTGAGAACTCCTCATGAGGAAATAAAGCTTGCAGCTGCTCACTAAAGAGTAAATTTCCATTGTCTAAAACATTAAAAACCAACATTCCTAACTGTTGAAATTTAAATGCTATATTTGTCATTTATACACTTTTGCATGAGAAGGTTGTTTACATTGTCATTATTGTAACAACGTCAGTGTTTCTATGTTAACTGTGTGAACTGGAGCTGATAAAATATCCCACCGCTAATCAGTCTTTTAGGTCTCGAATTTGGGTCTTAAGAAGACATTTTAATCGTTTGTTAGTGTTGTTTGAGGATAAAGCTGGGGAACTGCGAGTAATAATAGAATTATATTGGAGAAACATTCAGCTGCTTCAGTTACCATAGCAACACAGATGTAAGGTTAAGATGTAGTCCCTACGTTTGCAACATCCTCCAGGGGTTAAATCAGATATGTTTAACAGAGGTTCTGTGAAGTTATTATTGCTAATAGTTCTCTTACATGTAGTAGAAAGATGTCAAATCTACATTAGCCTGCAGAAAAAGTATATCAATCCTGAGTGGTGGATGACTAACAAGCTAGTCAGCTGCACTGCCCTGTTTTAACTGATTTTAACTGTTTTAAAAAACTCTAATAATTTTCATATCAGTGGGATACAATGTTTTGTCCACAACTTTACAAGAGACTGTTAAATATGGTGCTGTTTTATTTTGTGTTTTTTTCCAGCTGAGCAAGGTCCATGATACAAAATTCAAAAGCGTACTCCTTTTATTGTGGGCCTAGTGGACTGGCGAGTTTCAGTGGCTATAGAAGGTTTTTAAAACCTGGCAGCCTAAACAACTGCAACTCCACAAAGTATTACAGAAATTGACAAAACAACACTAAACTTAACAAAGGTATGAAGTGAAATTGTAGGCTGTTAGTGTCTGCTAATGTAGCGTTGTATTCCAGTTATATGGACATTTTCAATTTTAGTTGTTGGAAATTGCTAAAATCAGTTAGAATGGGAAGTATCTTCAGCTGGATTCTGACTCTGAGGACGACAAGCTTAGAGTGATGACATCTTTCTACAACAGTTAAGGGAGATATTATCGATAGCTTCAAATAACGTCACTTTTAAAATTCCAAACTAGCCCTTTAAGCAAAAAAAGTAAATTTGACCTAAATATAACAGTTGTTTGAACAACTTGAAGGTCCTGTGCTTGAGGACTGTTTATATTACAGAAAGATGTTCTTGAATGGACCCTGCTATGAATAGTGTTAGCTTGAATCTCCCATAATAACTTCTTCCTGATTTTCCGAGCTAAGATTACTCTAACTGTTGTCTACTTCAGGTAATATACTGAAGGCTCAACTACCCCAAACAAACTCACTTAAAACAAACCAACTATTCCATTAATTTTCCACATAAAATAGACAAGTTGCTGCCTTGTACATTTCTGCCAACTATGAAATAAATAGAACAGACCTGCTATTGATATAATTTTTATAGATTCAGAATTGAGGATATACAGCCTTCAAGACATATTTCATATTAAAAAAGAAGCATGTGAGTAGCCGGTGTTCACATTTTGTTGAGAAATTCGAAGCTTTGCAAGATTTTAACAATAGCCTCGTGCCTCAGCCACATATTCTGACTGCTTTGTGAAAACAGAAAGTATATTAAGGACCATGACAATCATTCACCCAAACCCATGAATCTGTTAGATGTGTTTTAAGGATTGTAGATTGTCCTTCAGTTCTGTTTTAAGCCAATCAGTACATCTGCCCGCTTTATCATCCTGGCAGAAAAGGGCTGCAACTATCCTCGGGCCGCTGAGGGGATGGAATGACATTTACACACTATCATGTGGGCTCTTGATCGAGAGACTGCTTGGCTACTCTGTCACACTTTAACACACATCTTCTCTTGCAGCTGCTTCAGTAGATTTCATCCAGGTTTGTGTCGCACGCTAACACAAAATCTGACAATGTCTGTGAAATGTGGACACTTAGGATAGAAATATAGGGTCAGAAGTCAGATGTGCCTTCTGTTGCACAGACTAGTCCCTCTTGAGTGTAAATGTATGTATAGTTTTTATGACAATATGCCTGTAACTAAGCCATGTAAAATGATTTGACTCTAAATAATGTAAAAATATTTAATGAAGGATCCAATAAATAGGAGTTGAAACCAACTTCTGTTTTTTTGAGATTTTTTATATTTGATCTTTTGCTATTTAATACACTGCTCAAAAAAATAAAGGGAACACTCAAATAACACATCCTAGATCTGAATGAATGAAATATTCTCATTGAATACTTTGTTCTGTACAAAGTTGAATGTGCTGACAACAAAATCACACAAACATCATCAATGGAAATGAATTTTATTAACCAATGGAGGCCTGGATTTGGAGTCACACACAAAATTAAAGTGGAAAAACACACTACAGGCTGATCCAACTTTGATGTAATGTCCTTAAAACAAGTCAAAATGAGGCTCAGTATTGTGTGTGGCCTCCACATGCCTGTATGACCTCCCTACAACGCCTGGGCATGCTCCTGATGAGACGGTGGATGATCTCCTCCCAGACCTGGACTAAAGCATCGACCAACTCCTGGACAGTCTGTGGTGCAACGTGACGTTGGTGGATGGAGCGAGACATGATGTCCCAGATGTGCTCAATCGGATTCAGGTCTGGAGAACGGGCGGGCCAGTCCATAGCTTCAATGTCTTCATCTTGCAGGAACTGCTGACACACTCCAGCCACATGAGGTCTAGCATTGTCCTGCATTAGTAGGAACCCAGGGCCAACCGCACCAGCGTATGGTCTCACAAGGAGTCTGAGGATCTCATCTTGGTACCTAATGGCAGTCAGGCTACCTCTGGCGAGCACACGGATGGCCCTCCAAAGAAATGCCACCCCACACCATTACTGACCCACTGCCAAACCGGTCATGCTGAAGGATGTTGCAGGCAGCAGATCACTCTCCATGGTGTCTCCAGACTCGGTTGGGCTGTGAGCACAACCCCCATTTGTGGACGTGGCCCCTCATACCATCCTCATGGAGTCGGTTTCTAACCATTTGTGCAGACACATGTACATTTGTGGCCTGCTGGAGGTCATTTTGCAGGGCTCTGCCAGTGCTCCTCCTGTTCCTTCTAGCACAAAGGTGGAGGTAGCGGTCCAGCTGCTGGGTTGTTGCCCTCCTACGACCTCCTCCACCTCTCCTGGTGTACTGGCCTGTTTCCTGGTAGCGCCTCCAGGCTCTGGACACTACGCTGACAGACACAGCAAACCTTGCCACAGCTTGCATTGATGTGCCATCCTGGATGAGCTGCACTACCTGAGCCACTTGTGTTGGTTGCAGAGTCCGTCTCATGCTACCACGAGTGTGAAAGAACCACCAACATTCAAAAGTGACCAAAACATCAGCCAGAAAGCATAGATACTGAGAAGTGGTCTGTGGTCCCCACCTGCAGAACCACTCCTTTATTGAGTGTCTTGCTAATCGCCAAAGACACTCAATAAACACTGTTGTCTATTTCATGTGCATAACAGCAGTGAAACTGATTGTCAATCAGTGTTGCTTCCTAAGTGGACAGTTTGATTTCACAGAAGTTTGATTTACCTGGAGTTATATTGTGTTGTTTAAGTGTTCCCTTTTTTTTTAGCAGTGTATATTTATTATGCTTAGACATTTTGCATAAGTGCTTTAGGGAAAATGATTTTTACCTTAATTGACAATTAAAATTATTAAAATTTTTAATCATGAAGAGAGACATATTGTTTTAACCAGATATTTACACACACTGCATACTTTTGTCCAATATTAAACAAATTCTAATTTCTCCTGTTTTAGGATGGATAGGATTACCAAAATTATTTGTTTGATAAATCCCAGAATAATGAGAGAGATTTTTATTTCAAAGTCAGAAGTTAACATGCACTAAGGTTAATGGACAATTTGGGAAAGTCTAGATGATGTCATGTTTTTGTAGAATTTCAAATTGACAACATTAGTTATTTGGAGACGCTCCTCAAACACATTGCCCCCTTGTGGGACGTGGAAAAATATCAGGATATGAGGAGGAAAATAGTCTGGTTCATCCTTGAGTACAATTTTCAGATGCCTGAAGGTGCCATGTTGATTTGTCAAATAGTTATATGCAACCATAAACACCATGGGAAATGTCAAGTATCATATTTTTCAGGAAGGAGTGGCTTCCCAGAGATGAATGTGTTTTAGTGTGAAATGCTCATATCAAACCCATAACAAAAGCAAAAGACCTTGTGAAAATACAGGAAGAAGATGGTAACCCTAACCTTGTAACCAACATAGCCTGAAAACCACTCAGTGAGAAAGAAACAATTTCTGCCAAAGCAATATAAAATGTCAAATTACAGTTTGCAGATGCACTCAGTGGCAAAAACCTTAATTTCTGAAGACATGTCCTGTAAACTAAAATGTAAACTAAACGTTTTTGGTAATATTTACTGTCATTTACATTTAGGAAAAAATGGAGAAGCTAGCAAGCCTGAGAACACCTCTCCAACTGGGAAGGCAGCATCATGTTGTGTAGATGTCTTTCTGCAGAAGAGACTGGTGCACTTCACAAAATATGTAGAAACAGAAAAAAAAAACATTTTGTGGCAACATCTCACAACAATTAAGACGTTGGAACTTGGGCAATGACCACAAGCAAGCGGTTAAGTTAGTGACAAAGTGGCTTCAAGACAAAAAAGTCAATGTTTTGTAGTGGCCATCACAAAGCCCTGATTTAGTCCCATTAAATTTTTTTTTGGAGAAGCTGAAAAGGTGTGGGTGAGAAAGATGGCTTCACCTCCTCTAACTATACCAAACACATCTGAAAAGACAATTTTATCATATACTAAGGAAATGTATATAAACATCTAAATTTAATGTATTTAAAAATCTACCATTTAGTAAACAATAATCATTCTGATAATCTTAACTGACCTAAAGCGGGAAAGGTTTTGTCAGAGACAAAACAAATCATGTCTTTTTACACAGTAATTAACCATCTAGATTAAACTGTAAATAACATAAATATGTTTTTAACATGTTATTGAAAGATCATTTAAAGAAATTTTAAAAAATCACTATACTGTTTTTTTCATATGCTTTTGAAATAAAATTTTTGTTCCAATAAATTTTACCAGGAAAAAATATGGAATGTCATTTTTATAATAATCAGAGATAACATTATTGTTGATAACCAGATTAAATAGTTTTTTAGTAATTGCCTAACTATGCATTTTACATAATATGAAAGCCACTGACAAAGGAAACTATCTTTACATGGTTATCACTCAGGATAAGCAGACAAACCCACAGTAAAACATGTCATGAACACACAGGATGTATTTTTTATCCTGATGCATTTCTTTCCACTTCAGGGGCAGAAATACGCACTCAAATCTCATAAATCTTCATTTCCTTTGCACACTCTGATCATTAACTTGTGTCAGGCTGCGCCTGTCGCAGCCACAATGGGAAATGCAAGCACTGTGATGTACGATGGCCATTAACGTCTCAGAGGAGGCAAAACCCATCACAAGATGCCTGTGACAAATAAACACCCATGCACAAAGCCAGTCACATCCCAGCTGTATGTGCTTCGTCTGTTTTCTCCTAAAAGCAAACTTTAGAAAATTCACTTGAATGTGTCTGTATCTGTCATTACACGACGTTCAACTAACTCTGTGTCTGCAGGCTGATCCATTTGGGTCGGTCAGACAATGTCGCTCACCTTGTAACTTCAACATTTGTTAAACATATCAATCCTTCTTCCTGTTCATTTAACATCAGTATTTCTACATTATTTTTTAGGCCATTGTTCATAGTAGGTCAGTAGTTTTCCTAAACAATTTCTGCACTTATACAGAATTTTATCTGTTCAGTTTTTGACCATTGAATGTGTTTTGAACTAAACTATTCCATCGTAGCTTCAGCTGTATGTTTGGGGTCTTTAACCTGCTGAAAGGTGAGCTTTAATCTATTTAAATACATTGAGGTGTGGTGGTTGTAAGGTGATGACGTGTGAAAAAGTTCAAGGGGTTAAAAAAACTTGCAAAGGTATTTTGCAAGTGTCTTTGTTGGTATGCAAGCTTTAGACTTTTAGTCAAAGCAACAGATTTTTATAGAATCACTATTTAATCTGTAATGTACATTCCAAAGTATATATTTAAAGCTACCAAATATACATTTATTAATGTAATGAGAGATAACCCATTACAAAAAAATGGCATTAGTGATGAGTATAAAGATTGAACATTTTGCAATGTTAAGTCTTTATTGAATTGAGGCATTGTTTTCTCAATTATTCTGAGATTCTGGAGCCACTTTTTATTCATTGTATTTTATTATATTATATTTTAAAGATCCATGTCCAGTTTTTATATCTTTTTGTGATACCCACTGCCCTAAAATAATAATTTGCATCTTTTTGTCCTTAGTTGTTATGCTTTTCTTATTAGTTTCAAGGAATCTACTGTAACTTCATGCTTGTATGATGTTTTTCAAAACATTTCTGGGGAAAAAGAAAAAGGTTTCAAGATTTACTGTGCATTTTAATTTGTGGTGGACTGGCTGTGGTGGTTGGTGGCTGTTAAGAAAGGAAACATATTTTCCTTTTTTTATTATTTTGCTTCATGTAATGTTTTAATGACTTCTCCTTACTTTCTGCACTATTTTCAGAAGAGTTGTTTTCAATTTATTCTGCACGTAAAAGACAACTTGGCAAACAAATTACTTCTAAATTGTGTCTTTAGACATTTTGTTTTTACCAGCCAGTCACAAAAACACCTAATTTGTTCCCATTTCTTAAGTTACATCAGCAAGAAATGCCAATCTATGCACAATTTGACAGGCATAAAAATAGTACCTTTGCACACGAGCTATTAGCTGAAACCCAGTCACAGTGCACAGTAGATGGATCAAGTGAAGGATTATGCATCGCTCTGGTTCTGTGTCAGGGATATGCAGGATTTTTATTTCTCTTTTTCTTTAGGACATACTTTTCAGAATCTCAGTTTCTAGACCTGCCACCTCTTTTTTGGCATTCCATCTCTATTCTTCTAATTTTATTGAATGCACGTCACACCACAATGAAATATGTACACGTACATTCTTGTGCAAATGTCTTTAGTTTCCCCTCATTATTTTATATCTTGCATTCTCCTGGAAGTTCTTCTGTAATATTTCATTAGGACTGTAGAACAGGGCGTGATGAAAAAGACTGTGTAATATTATATGGAAATTTAAGGTGGTGGGAGGGGTGGAACTTTAGCACATAAATTTATGTTTATATAAATGCTATTTACAGCTAAAATCTGATATTTACATATACAGTAAAAAAGACATTAACCTTTTTTCCCTCACTGCCTGACATTAAATCAGACTAATCAGCAAATTTTTGAGGTCAGTTAGGAATACCAAAAATATTTCTTTTTGCTAAATCCCAGAGTAATTGAGGATTATTTTGTTGAGATTTTTTTCTTTAAAGCCAGAAATGTACATACATTACCTTAGTATTTAGTGGAACTGCCTTTTATACTGTAGAGCTTGTGTAGCCATCCATACGTTTCTCACAACAGTTTGCTGGGATTATGGCCCATTCCTCCTGACAAAACTGGTGTAACTGAGTCGGGCTTGTAGGCTGCCTTGCTCACATACACCTTTGCAGCTCTGCCCACAAATTTTCTATTGAACATGGTTTTGTCAAGTGCTTAAATGAAAAACAACTGGCCTTCTTTTGCTTGAAGAGGTTTTACCTTCTATACCAGAGACGTTTTCTGAACTTGGTTGGGAGTATCTGGTTTTTGAACTGCAGTTGGAATAATCACACTAACAGGGTGAATTGATCCCAGTGTCAAGTCTCTACAACATGATGCTGCTAACACCATCACTGTGTTTCACCATGCACAGTGTTAGTATTCTGCCCACATATAAGCTAAAAAGTTTAGATTTGGTCTCATCTGAACAGAGTGAAATCTTCCAGATGTTTGCTGTGTCCCCTACATGGCTTTTGGCAAATTTCAAATTGAACTTTTCATAGCTTTCCTTTTGCCACTCTTCCATAAAGATTTGTGGAGTGCCCAACCATTAGTTGTGTTGACATATTCTCCCGCCTGAACTATGGATCTCTGCAGCTTTTGCTTTCATGTTGGTATTAATGAAAACTTTCTTCCATTTCACAGTTATGTGCTACTTTGTTTTGGTCGATCTCAGAAAATCCTAATAAAAATATTAAGGTTTGTGGTTGTAATGTGACAAATTGTAAAAAGATGTGTAAAAGATGTACAACAAAAGCAACTGTACTAAATGTGGAATCAATGATGCTTAAAGCTATCACATTTATTTTAAACAATAAACCCAAATTTACTGGCAAATAAATAAGCAGGAGACTTTCTGAGAGAGATGACTCATTTACATTCTGGCTGTATGACATGAATTCACAGAGGATTTGAACACTGAGCAAAATAATAAATATTTCTTCAAAAAAACCCTCTAACTGAGCCTCAGATACACAGCAAGCATCTGTACGACTGCTGAACAAAGTGACTATTGAGCAAATAGCAGTCTAATCCCATTATGCACTCCCTCTTTGAGTCCGGGTTTGCACACACCACACTTTGTGTGTTACCAGGCTTAACCACATCAGAGGGCCACAATGTCATTTATGAACACAGGAGGATAATAAAAAAAAAAAAAAAAATCAACATGTTTTTATTCTTTGTCTTTGAGAATAATTAGGGCTTTTTGCTGACAGTCTACAGAGTATGTTAAATATTTAATCTAATGAGCCATCTGCCACTTTAGGAAAAGTTTCCTGAAGTTAAAATGATAATAAGTGGAACTGAGTCACTGTAGACTGAACTAATACTACAGTCAAAAGTAGAAGGAGAAGATCAACATCATTGGTATATGTTGAGTTGCTGTTAAACTTCTTGCGGTGATGCCTGGTTAGAGCGAACATCTGTGTAAAGGTCATTAATCTGACAGCAACTCAAACCTCCTAATTTACTGTCCTATTTACATTTAGACAAGTTATTGCCCTGAGATGCTTTAATTATAATAAACAACACACTCCAATACATTCATTTTGACACACAGTTTTGGCCCTTTTGAATGTGGATTATATTCCGAATGCATGTAAACCTATTTGCTTTCAGTTGAATGATTTTATAACAAAACCCTATTTTTAAAAAGAAGAGCGGGGTGTACAAGTTTGAATTTATTTTGGATTTTCTCAAGTCTAAACAGTCAAAATGATATATACAGCCTCAAAAATGTGCATACATCCCTACTTATATTGGGATAAAGGTCCCTGACCAAGTTGCTGAGAATCTACATTGTTTTTTTTTTGTCATCAACAAGCTTATGGGATAATTCTACTTGGATATTTGACCACTCTTATTAAAATAGATAGAACTAATTTAAATTGGTTGGTTTTCACATAAGACCTGGCTTTTAATCATAGTCCATGTATTACCAGTGGTGTTGATGGTGGCAGCCTAATGGTAGCCTCTTTGTCCACTGACATTTGCAGCTTCCCACATAGACAATCCAAATACTTACTTACTGAAAATCAAACATTTATGGTGAGACTAGGCAAAGATAGAGGAATCCTGTCACAATGACAAATAATTAATGATTAGAGGAGTCAAGGCAGGGCTTACAAACTCAAGAAGACTGTACCACCTGTCAAGCATGATAGTGGTTGCATAATGCTGAGGCTCAATACAGAGAATTGAAAAAAAAAAAAAAGAAAACAGATGCATCTTTTTGTTTTTAACATTTTTTTCACGTTGCATGTTGTAATATTGGTCCACCGCAAAAATAAAGGGTTCAAATAAATTAAAAAGACTGAATTAATATGAAATTCATGCTGATGATGAGCACACCTAAACTTCTGCATCTCCAATGGCCATTATGTTGATTATGTCCAGGACCTTCCTAACATATTATGAAAAGAGTGTACCCATCCATCTCATTTATGGAAAATCCACAAATGATCCATCATTCCCATGTCTAGTTCACTATGAGACAATTAATGAGGTTTGTAGCTTTTAGTAGACTTTTATGTCCAGTGCATATTTGCAGAAACCTCCGAACACACTTGTAGTACAGATGTCAAAGAAAAAAGAAGCCAAGAAAGATAAAGGAGAAGGCTCATCAGCCATCTTTGATGTATTGTAAACGCAACACTGTATCTGCTGCAGCATGCTGTTGCATCACGTCTTACCTCCTGTTCGCTCTAACCAGGCATCACCGCAAGAGGTTTAACAGATGTTTCAAAACATTACATAAAGCAAAATCTCTTCATTTGTAAAGCATTTGTGTCAAATGCAGCTGTGGGCAGTTTCTAGACATAATTCCTTGGATGCTGTCCAGAGTACACAGGAGAAAATTAAAAGTAATTAAAAGTAATGGTTAGAAACCGTAGTTTCTATTTTGGAAAAAACTGATTAAAAGAAGCAAATTATATTGCAAATATATTGCTAAGTCATTTAACACAGGAATGCTTGTTCTTTAGTTATATATCTCTCATATATTCTCTCACATGCTATTTGTTCTGTATCTCTTCTCAACACAATGAGTTCCTTGTTCTCATTTGTTCTTCTTTGAGACTTCCATCTGTTGGGTCTCTCTCCATGGCAGGAAGTTGTAGGAAACCAAAGCTGTAAGGAGGTAGGTGGCCATGCCAGTGTATCCTCCAATCACCAGACACAAAGGCTGTGCCAATACAAACAGGCAGAACACGTTCATCGATGCCCCGTCATTCAGCTCCACCTTGTCCTCCTTTGAGGCTTTCATCACTCCAAAGAAGTAGATCAGTGCCACCGCGGGATAGAAGGCAAGCTCCACCATGCTGATAAACAGGAAGCAGCCACGCGCTCTGGAATCCTTTAAAATGAAAGTACACAGGTGTTAAGGCAGTTTGTAGAATCCAGTGAGGCAAAGACTTTTCAGGACACACTCACCTAGCAGTGATTTACACTCTTCTAGGCAGAAATCCCTCTGAGGTGTGAAGGCGGATGTGACAGGAAAACCGAATTGGACCTTTGATCCTTTGCCATAAACGTCCTGTGAAACATTACCTACCTGCTGGGCTCCTTATCAAGACACTCAACCCTCATAACCATCACAACAACATGTGATCATTATTTTTTATTTTATTTTTTATTTGAGTAAACCCAGCTTGTAAATTCTCCAGCTGTCCAAACCAATTACACAGTGCTTTCATGTGCATCATTTCAAAATGACAACTAGTTTCCTTCAACAGTTGCATCAAAGTGGCCGTCAAACTTCAGCACAAGTTGGCTTGTGTAAATAACATGTCATGAATTCATTATGCTGTGAAAACTAGAGCATATACACCGCCTTGTAAAAACCATTCACACCACTTGAAGTTTCATGTCACAACCACAAACTTTAGTTTATTTTCTTTGGATTTCATACGATAGACTATCACAATGTAGTGCTTAGTTAAGTGTAAAACATTTTATCAAATAAAACGTTTGGTGTGCGTTTGTTTTTAGCTTTCTTTACTCTGATACCCGCAAATAAAATCCAGTGCAACTATTTACAGAAGTTGGTTTAATAGTAAATAGAGTACACCATTGGGTAATTTAATCTGAATATCTGAATATAATCTGTGAAGGCCCCAGATGTTTGTTAAAGATTAGGTAACAAACGGCATTATGAAGACCAAGAAATTCAACAGACAAATCAGTGATAAGAATTTTTTTAAATTGGGCAAGGTTATGATAAATATCCCAAGCTTTGAATCTTGTGAAGCACTGTTTAAATTGGCAATTGTGTGCCACCAGCGTAGTCTTTCAAAGACATGTTCAGGTCCCTGATAAAACCACTCTGGTCATTGAAACCAAAATGTACCTTATTTGGTCTAGAGTCAAAGTGCTATGTTTGACAGAAAGCTAACACTAAACATAGCTCTAAATACGCCTTCCCCTCAGTAAAATGTAGCTGCAGAATCATTACTGTGGAGTGCCTTCTATGGTTTCCAAGCCAATTAGAAGCCCTGTTTGAGGTTTGCCACAAATCACTTAGGAGACACAACAAACATATGAAGGAAGTTGCTCTAGTAGATATGGAAGTTGATCAGAGTTGATTGGAGTTAAAAGCAGGCCAATCTTTGAGCGTGACCTCTTGATGTGTAAAGCTTATGAAGACATGCCCTTCCTCTTCACAATTATTTGCACCGTTGTGTTAATCTGTTTAAAATCCCCAGAAAATACATTAAGGTTTGTGCTAGTAACATGACAGCATTTCAAGGGGTACAAATACTTCTGCAAGGCACTATACTGCCAAAGGTATACTTCATAAAAACATTTGATTTATGTATATGGTTCAATAAGTGTAGAGTCCAGATTTGGCATTTTCAGAAGAGGATTATATTTCATGGAAGGAGATAAGAAGGCTAAAGTCATATTCCTCAGTATACTCTCTCTGTTCAGCCAGAGCTCAGGATTAAGGAAGTGGACTGTAACAAAGGAACATGACATTCGGCCCTTGTTCACCAGCAAAATAAGATGACTAATTTATACATAATGCAAAGTGTTTCATGCTAGGATCTCTTTCCAAACTGAACTCATAGTGTAATGTCGACTCAAATAACATTTGCATTACCATATAAGTTTGGAAACATTTTTACTCCTATAAATAATAATATCATTGACTAATGTGAGCCATTAGTATAACATCAAGGCGAAGTCTGGCTGCTTCATCTTGTTTCTTTTGATTAACAAACCAAATAACAATTACCTAATTTAAGTCAGAACTATTTCATCAAAGCTCGTTAATGTAGGTGTAATTTTAATCCTAAAACCTGGAGCTTTCAAGATTTAGATCAAAGCCTTAATAACATAGTTTCAGCAGTCACATATTATGGTTAAAAGCACTGTTCTTCTGCACAAGGTTTATTAAGTACATTTTTACCAATAGGAAATAGGACTCATTCTTTAGCCATTTGGGTACTTTTTATGCTGGTATTAATAAAAGGCACAATTTAAAGTATTAGACTAATGTTGAATAAATAAATATAACGGATTTTTCAATCGTGACCCAAATCAGACTACTTTCCTTGGATGTTTTCAAAAATAGTCTCTGATTGGGACTTAGCCTATATGTGTTCCTGTGGCAACCAGGTGATTACATATTTCAGCATTTAAACTCAGACAGAGCTTCCAACAGTTTTCAAAAAACCAAACTTTCACCAGATATTCTTGGCTGGTAAGAACCCCAAGGAACAGAGTGTCCTGGTAGCATCCCTGGATATGGTAACATTCCCCAGCAATGCAGCGTTGTTAAAGGTTTTGTATAAATAGCTGTTCTGAGTGAACCAACTTAATTTTAAGAGCTCACGTTTGCATTGTAGATCAGCTCATAAAGAGATCTAGTAATTATTTTTGCTTGCAGCTCTAATGCATTGGGGTGTCAGAATCCTTGTTGCACCCTCAGGGAGCTTTGGGACTTGAGCCAGCCAATGAGCCACTGCGGGTGTAGGATGCATGTGTTTGCTTGCTGGTGTCAAAGTAGTCATTCATAAAAGGTTTCTTTGTGATGTTTGCCACCTGATGAGGGGGGTTTGATTGTGGATTAAAACCCTGGCTCACAGGGCGGGATTACTCTGTGGGAGGGAGCATGTGGCCCTTTGAACTGGATGTTTCAAACCTCTTCCTTCTCTACGGGGTACAGCTGAGGAGCATACTTGGATTTTTAAAAGAGGAACATGCAGTGCAGGACAGAGCTTACATACACTCTTTATCAGCATGAAAGTTGTGTTCATTTTGCAATTAATCATTCTTTTTCTGGGTGGTTTGACAAAGCACTGCTTAAAAGATCTTTAAAAACAAAAATGGGTTGGTTAGACTTAATCTAATTGTAGCTTTTCTCTAGACCAAATAGGGTAAAAATATATAGGCCAAACTATTCATTTACACCACCAGAAATAGACAAACCACTCATTCTTTGTTGTCATCAACAAGCTTCTGGTATAATTCTGCATGGACATTTGACCATTCTCCTATCTGAAATTGATTTTCTTATTTAATTTGGTTGCTTAACTTTCAATTCCTTGGCTTCTATACATATTCCAGACATTTTTTATTATTATTTGTTTTTATTAATTTATTTAATGTGTCCTGTCCAGCAGAGTAGCACTCACAGTTGTTGTCTGAGTGTCAAGAAGTACACTACCAGTCAAACATTTCAGACACATGTGCTCATTTAATGGTTTTCTTTATGACTATTTACCTTGTACATAGATTCTCACTGAAGCCATCAAATGAGCGAATAAACACATAAGTCAAGTCAGGTTTATTTATATAGCGCTTTTCAGCAACAATGCACTCAAAGCGCTGTACATAAGGAATTATGTAGCAAACAAAAATTGTAAAAGAACTTTAACCATGTTTTATATATTAGATTTCTTAAAAAAGCCTTCCTTTGCTATAATGATTGAAATATTAACCTTTGGCCTTCTCCCGATGAACCTCTGAAAGTTCTTCCAAGAAATGGAAAACCATTATAGGTGACTACATCATGAAGCTCATGGAGAGGATGCCAAGAGCGCAAAGCCGTAATTAGAGCAAGGGTGGCTATTTTGGAGAATCTAAAATATAAAAATGTTATTTCGCACATTTTGATTACTACATAATTCCACGTGTGTTCATTCACAGTTTTGATGATTTTGGTGAGAATCTAATCTGTAAATATTCATGAAAATTGAGACCCATTAAGTGAGAAAGTATCTAAAACATTTTACCTTTACGAGTAGTATATACAGTGCCTTGCGAAAGTACTTGGTCCCCTTGAACTGATCGACCTCTTGCCACATTTTAGGCTTCAAACATAAAGATATAAAATTCAAATTTTTGTGAAGAATCAACAAGTGGGAAACAATCGTGAAGTGAAATGAAATTTATTGGATGTGTCAAACTTTTTTAACAAACACAAAACTGAAAAGTGGGACGTGCAATATTATTCGGCCCCCTTGCATCTTCCAGAATGGTCCTGTATTTGGCCCCATCCATCTTTCCATCAACTTTGACCATCTTCCCTGTCCCTGCTGGCAAAAAGCAGGCCCAAACCATGATGCTGCCACCACCATGTTCGACAGTGCCGATGATGTGTTCAGGGTGATGAGCTGTGTTGCTTTTACGCCAAACATATCATTTTGCATTGTGGCCAAACAGTTGGATTTTGGTTTCATCTGACCAGAGCACCTTCTTCCACATGTTTGGTGTGTCTCCCAGGTGGCTTGTGGCAAACTTTAAACGAGACTTTTTATGGATATCTTTGAGAAATGTCTTTCTTCTTGCCACTCTTCCATAAAGGCCAGATTTGTGCAGTGTACGACTGATTGTTGTCCTATGGACAGACTCTCCCACCTCAGCTGTAGATCTCTGCAGTTCATCCAGAGTGATCATGGGCCTCTTGGCTGCATCTCTGATCAGTCTTCTCCTTGTTCGAGATGAAAGTTTAGAGGGACGGCCGGGTCTTGGTAGATTTGCAGTGGTCTGATACTCCTTCCATTTCAATATGATTGCTTGCACAGTGCTCCTTGGGATGTTTGAATCTTGGTAAATCTTTTTGTATCCAACTTTTTAAACTTCTCCACAAAAGTATCTTGGATCTACCTGGTGTGTTTCTTGGTCTTCATGATGCTCTCTGCGCTTTGAACAGAACCTTGAGACTATCACAGAGCAGGTGCATTTATACAGAGACTTGATTACACACAGGTGGATTCTATTTATCATCATCAGTCATTTGGGACAACATTGGATCATTCAGAGATTCTCACTGAACTTCTGGAGTGAGTTTGCTGCACTGAAAGTAAAGAGGCCGAATAATATTACACGCCCCACTTTTCAGTTTTTTATTTGTTAAAAACGTTTGACACATCCAATAAATTTCATTCCACTTCACGATTGTGTCCCACTTGTTGTTGATTCTTCACAAAAAAAATAGAATTTTATATCTTTATGTTTGAAGCCTGAAATGTGGCAAAAGGTTGAAAAGTTCAAGGGGGCCGAATACTTTCACAAGGCACTGTTACTGAATACAAATCATCTGACTGCAATCAAATTTTCCATTTAGCAATTCCTTTCAAAGTTCAGATGACTGAACTGTCTAAAACTTGCTTCAGGATGCAAAATGTTCTGGTTCACTAAGTTTATTAAATCAAATGTGTTATTTTGGGGGGGCTTATAAAAATTGCATGACATGCACAAAATTATGTTTGCTGGTTATAGTGTTCTGCACTTATTAAATGATAGACAAAAATTATTTAATTATATCATAGAGATGGAACTTTTTGTCTATTGCACAACTGCATTGCTTTAAACTGATGACACTTTCATTACACCCAATAGCAGCCATGCTATTAAGTTTGGCTCTGAAATGACTAGCTGATGTCAAACTTTGAGAGGAAAACCACCCGCTTCTCTCAGGACAGCTGAAAATCCAACTACTCCAATTAACAGCTCAGAATAGCCTTACAATGAGATGTCAAAGAATAAATATATGACCTAATGAGATACAGTATGTTTTTGAAATTACACTTATAAAAACAGAAAAACGAAAAACAATGCCATCAGACATTTACTTGACAGGACATTTGTTTACTTTTGCATAATTGCTGCCAGAAAGGCAATATTTTTGGATAGCATGACGCAAGTCAGAAAAACACAGTAATTAGTGCTGAGAAAACTGCAGGAAGCCTGAAAGAGAAGGATTGGGATGTTGGAGACGATACATTTGAATCCCCCTATGGTGTTATTAATGTCACCAGCAGAACAAAGCACTGACCACCTCCTGGTCCACTGCAGTTGGATGACAACAGCATTTAAACTGACATCCGCTTTGGTAGTCCTTTTTGTTGAAAATTCAACTTAAAGTGGCCCACTCTGATGTAATTCATTAAAAGTTCAAAATTCTTTTTAATTGTTTTACTGAGCCTAATCAAAATGCAGCACAGTCAGTTTTAGAAACTGTTTGACAGACAGAAATAGGAATTGATGCACCAGGGTTACTGGTGGTAACGAGTGCTAATCATTCTGCCTTCATTATTTTGAAATGTCAGCTGTTTATTAGAAAGTGGTTCTCTATATAACTGAGTTAGGAATTTATTTTTTGCTGTAGCTGATGCCACAAAGTGGCAGCCACAGACTTTTAAGTGTCTTTTATTAGGATTTTATAATAACAGAGCAACATAAGGTAGTGCATACTTGTACCCGTAAATAAAATCCAGTGCAAACAATTGCCTTGTCACCTAACTAGTGAATAAAGTTCAGTAGTGTAATTTAATCTCGGTATAAATGCTCCTTACACCAATGAATACAACAGATATGTCAGAGATTTGTTTTAAGCTAACATTTTAAAGCAGGGTTTGGTTATAAAACAATATCCCAAGCTTTGAAGATCTCACAGAGCACTGTCCAATCCATCCACCAAAAATGGAAAAAGTATGGCACAACTGCAAACTTAAACTGACAGACCTAGCAAGGAGACAATTATTAAAATATGTAACTTAGTGGCCCCCTGTAACTCTGGGGGTGAGACAGAGATGAACAACTCAGGTGGAAGAATTTGTTAACTTTAAAACTTTTTGTCATAAACTCTAAAAATCTGGCCTTAACTGAATGTGGCAAGAAGAAAGCATTTTAAAAAAGCCAAAAGAAGTCTGGTTTGTATTTGCCACAGACAATGTACAGGCAAACATATGTAAAAAAAAAACTGGTACTGCCATCCCTCTGTACACTGTATGCCCAACATGAAACATGGTGGTGGCGGCATCAGGCAGTGGGTATGATTTTATCAGTAGGGACAGGGAAGTTAGTAAGAATTGATGGGAATGTTGGATGGAACCAAAAGGTGGATAGTCTTGGAACAAAAAATGTGTTAGAGCAGAGGACCTCAATCCTTGTTCTCAAGGCCCATTGCCCTGCATGTTTTACATTCTTTCCTGCTCCACCACAGTGGTTTCAAATGACAACATTACCTTAGCATGCTATCAAGTTCAACAGAGACCCATTAATTACCAATTCATTTAAATTGTTACTTCTGGATCAGGTGGTAGACACCGGAAGTAAGGGACGCTGTCAAGCTGAAGAAGGAGTCCTATCGGCTGTGGTTGGCTTGTGGGACTCCTGAGGTGGCTGACAGGTACCGTGAGGCCAAACGTGCTGCGGCCCGGGCTGTGGCAGAGGCAAAACCCGGGCCTGAGAGGAGTTCGGTGAGGCCATGGAGAAGGACTACCGGCTGGCCTCGAAGTGATTCTGGCAAAACGTCCGGCGCCTCAGGAGGGGGAAGCAGTGCTTGCCAACACTGTTTACAGTGGGGGTGGGAGGCTGCTGACCCCGACTGGGGACATTATCGGGCTGTGGAAAGAGTACTTTGAGGATCTCCTCAATCCTGCTATCACGCATTCCCTGGTGGAAACAGAGGGGGGGGACTCGGGGTTGGACTCTTTCATCACCCAGGCTGAAGTCACCGAGGTGGTTAAAAAGCTCTATGGTGGCAGGGCTTCGGGGGTAGATGAGATTCGCCCTGAGTAACTCAAGTCTCTGGATGTTGTAGGGCTGTCATGGTTGACACGCCTCTTCAACAAGTACTTTGAGGATCTCCTCAAAGCACACTTCTGAGAGTTTTACTTATAAGAACTTCTGAAATTGATGTATCATCTGCTGTCCATCTGGCGACCTGTCCAGGGTTTACCCCGCCTCTTGCTCAATGACCCCTGGAGACAGGGACCAGCTCCCCCACGACCCTGCAAGGATAAGCGGGTACAGTCAATGGATGGATGGATTTATTTGCTGTGTGTATCACAGTTAAGACAAAATCAGAACATTTTCAAGGGGTGTGAATACCGTTGCAATGCACAGTAATTCAGAAATACTTAGTAATCATGGGTCAAACAATTACTGTTTTTTATTCCCACTCTTATCAAAGCACCCTTCGTTTTTGGGCCAGATATTAAAAGGGGATCAATTTAAAACTGAGTTTATGTTTGAAACACAATTTTTATTTCCTGTCTACAAGACCAAACTGATCTTGATCATGCCTTGTTTATCCTTTATGTACATTTTTTTCCCTTTTGGTTCCCCAACTCTGCGCCAGCCAGCCCACTCTGTGGAACATCTGCAATAACACGCTCACCCACACTGAACACCCAACCCTTAAAATACATGAATCATCCAGAAGAGAGGGAGAGAAGGGCTTGTGTGTGTGTGTGTGGATGTGTATGCCTTTTTTATCTCTGTTTATGGGTCGTTCAGTGACATATGAGAAAATAATTTGGTTTTATGTGTGCACAGCTCTGCGTACTTCTGAAAGAATGATTGCGCGCATGTGCATGTGCATTTCTGATGCGGAGCTGGAGGGCTGTGTGGGCAGAAGCATCCTGTGCCAGTGTAAATTGATTTTCAGAATCCAGACATTAGGTGTTCTACGCAGGAAAAAGAGCTGTGTGCTTCAGCAGCCTTTCATGAAAGGCGGTGAAATGCTTTATGCCTGTTTGTGTCTCCCCCTGTGCGCGTGAGATATGTGTAAAAAAGACCAAAAACACAAAAAAAGCAAAAGGTGCAATGACACAGAAAATGCGATGTATCTGACCATAATAACAAAAACTGCAGCTTTCCAAGTTATTACGAAGTGATTTGTTTCCGGATGCAGTCCAGTAATCTATGGCAACCAGCTGGTTAGAGGTTCATTCATGACCACAAGTGTTACTGTTCATTTGCTTTTGGATGTTTGGTTTATTCATGAGAAGAGACGGAGAGCAATGAGAAGTGTCAGAACAAGTGAGATAAACAGTGAGGTGGAGGGTTTGAAGAAGACAGACACTGACACAGTTAAGAATAGCTGTTATCCTAAAGTGATAATCTGGTTGCTTTTCTTTGCAGATGGGCAGATGTGTAAGTTTAGCATATTCAGTAAAATATGTCTTAGAGGTACAACAGACTTTTCAATCTGTATGTGATTAACTTCTAATGATTAATCTTACTTTTAAAGCCAGAACTGCTAGTCGTTCTCCTGAATTGCTGTACAATCATGAACTGATAAAACACTGTTACATTTTTTTCACAGCATTATAGTAATAATTTGCATACATTTTGTTTTGTTAGATTTTAATCAATATTTTTGCATAATTATGAAAGGTAAAATACAGTCATGTGAAAAAAAGGAGCCATAGCTGATGGTGACGAGTGGCAAAAACTTTCCTCGGATCAATGTGAGAGACTGGTAGATTGCTACAAAGCAACTCATTAAAGTTATTCAGCCAAAGTGGTAAGACTAGCTATTAGGGTGTAGCTAGGTGTACAAAATTTTTCTGAGTTAGTATACATATTTCTGTTATATATATTCTGTTAAATTAGTAAAACAATGCTAATTTTTGGTATTTACTTGTAATTTCTTTTGTATGAACCTAATATTTAATGGGTTTTTCTGAATTTTTTACATTGCTTACAACAACACAGGGGTCGCCCAATTTCTGAAATCCCTTAATAATCAAATCCCATCATAGATCAGAGATTCGATTGTTCCAGATGTTCCTAAAAGAGCATTTTGCTCCCAGACTGCAGGGTTTATTGGTGGTTCCTAGAGTTTCTAAAAGTAGAATGGGAGGCAGACCTTTTTGTTAACAGGCTCCTCTACTGTGGAACCAGCACCCAGTTTTAATTCGTGAGGCAGTAACCTTGTCTACTTTTGGCTTAAAACTTCACATTTTGATAAAGCTTATAGTTTAGAGGGGGTTAGGTTATCCTGAGCTATCTCTGCAGTTATGCTGACATACAGGTCCTTCTCAAAAAATTAGCATATTGTGATAAAATTCATTATTTTCCATAATGTCATGATGAAAATTTAACATTCATATATTTTAGATTCATTGCACACTAACTGAAATATTTCAGGTCTTTTATTGTCTTAATACGGATGATTTTGGCATACAGCTCATGAAAACCCAAAATTCCTATCTCACAAAATTAGCATATCATTAAAAGGGTCTCTAAACGAGCTATGAACCTAATCATCTGAATCAACAAGTTAACTCTAAACACCTGCAAAAGATTCCTGAGGCCTTTAAAACTCCCAGCCTGGTTCATCACTCAAAACCCCAATCATGGGTAAGACTGCCGACCTGACTGCTGTCCAGAAGGCCACTATTGACACCCTCAAGCAAGAGGGTAAGACACAGAAAGAAATTTCTGAACGAATAGGCTGTTCCCAGAGTGCTGAATCAAGGCACCTCAATGGGAAGTCTGTGGGAAGGAAAAAGTGTGGCAGAAAACGCTGCACAACGAGAAGAGGTGACCGGACCCTGAGGAAGATTGTGGAGAAGGGCCGATTCCAGACCTTGGGGGACCTGCGGAAGCAGTGGACTGAGTCTGGAGTAGAAACATCCAGAGCCACCGTGCACAGGCGTGTGCAGGAAATGGGCTACAGGTGCCGCATTCCCCAGACCTGGGCTACAGAGAAGCAGCACTGGACTGTTGCTCAGTGGTCCAAAGTACTTTTTTCGGATGAAAGCAAATTCTGCATGTCATTCGGAAATCAAGGTGCCAAAGTCTGGAGGAAGACTGGGGAGAAGGAAATGCCAAAATGCCAGAAGTCCAGTGTCAAGTACCCACAGTCAGTGATGGTCTGGGGTGCCGTGTCAGCTGCTGGTGTTGGTCCACTGTGTTTTATCAAGGGCAGGGTCAATGCAGCTAGCTATCAGGAGATTTTGGAGCACTTCATGCTTCCATCTGCTGAAAAGCTTTATGGAGATGAAGATTTCATTTTTCAGCACGACCTGGCACCTGCTCACAGTGCCAAAACCACTGGCAAATGGTTTACTGACCATGGTATCACTGTGCTCAATTGGCCTGCCAACTCTCCTGACCTGAACCCCATAGAGAATCTGTGGGATATTGTGAAGAGAACGTTGAGAGACTCAAGACCCAACAATCTGGATGAGCTAAAGGCCGCTATCGAAGCATCCTGGGCCTCCATAAGACCTCAGCAGTGCCACAGGCTGATTGCCTCCATGCCACGCCGCATTGAAGCAGTCCTTTCTGCCAAAGGATTCCCGACCAAGTATTGAGTGCATAACTGTACATGATTATTTGAAGGTTGACGTTTTTTGTATTAAAAACACTTTTCTTTTATTGGTCGGATGAAATATGCTAATTTTGTGAGATAGGAATTTTGGGTTTTCATGAGCTGTATGCCAAAATCATCCGTATTAAGACAATAAAAGACCTGAAATATTTCAGTTAGTGTGCAATGAATCTAAAATATATGAATGTTAAATTTTCATCATGACATTATGGAAAATAATGAACTTTATCACAATATGCTAATATTTTGAGAAGGACCTGTAGGCTTAGGCTGCTGAAATACTTAATGACAACTTTTCCTCACTCTTCTATATTCTCATACTACTCTCCTATTTTGCACTATTTGCTGTTATTTGAGCTTTTAATCTTATGTTCTCTCTCAGCTTTTTCTCTTCATAGAAGCTTCATCTAGTCTGGCATTCTTCTTGGAGGGAGGCTTTGGCTGAGCTAATGCTGCCAACAACTTCAAGTTCTCCTTCTATAGATGATACAATGAAAGCAACTGTCCACATTTGCAACAAGTTCATCCAGGAGGAGTGAATGCTGCAAGTCAGTGACTTGATGCAATCTGCCGGGATTCCTTAGAAAGAAAACATTTTAACCAATCTGTATAAAAACTGAACTGTACAGCATTATTCAATAACTAGGATCAATTTGGAATGCATGTACTTGACATAGAAACTGTCTCTACGATTCAATTAAATTTTCTTTTTTTTTTTTGCCTTAGGAAAGTGCCTCTTAAGAGCCTTCAGACTATATGTGTTCTGAGTTGGCACTTTGTAAAGAAATTGAATTGAACTAAAACTGAATTTCCCCAAAACTAAACAAGCAAATTGGCAACAGAAAAACATGTTCAAGGTGCACAAGACCACTGCATTTTTAAGAATTTTTCTTTCCAGTATTAATGATGCCCCCTTAGCTATGCCCCTCTGAGCAGTTAGTCTTATCACCCATATCAAAAACATTGAAACAAATACCCTAACTGCGGAAACTCCTGCCCAACAGGGTTCCCCCAACCAGTTTAAATGACTTATAAAACATAACAGCATCTACGACGTGATTTCGTTGTGATATATTTGCTTAAGTCACCATTTCACAATTTCATTTGAATTTATCAAGTGAGGCATTAGAATGTCATTTTTTAAAGTAAAGCCTGTCATCTAACGATGACAGAAATCTATTTTTTGGTGTTTTTAACAGCTTTCACATAACGTATCTGCAACTACATCCTATTTACACACAAAACTATGCGTTAAGCGGTGAGTTAACGTTTTTTTAAATTAAAAATATGGGATATACTGCCACAAAGCAAAACATCTGTAACACAACATAACATCACATTGTAATTAAATTGCCAGTTCTCCCATACAGCTCCTCTTCTGCAGGGTGACAGCAGCAGCAGCAGCAGCACCGGGGTATATGGGTTGGGTTGGCAGCACTTGAGTGTAATTCCATGTGGGAGGAGGATGGGTGGGTTTAAGTGCAGCTATCAGGTCTTTTCTTCTCACACGCTCCGCTGTGCGCACAGACAGAGGAGAAAATCAAAGAGCAGGTCCACCTCCCCATGCGATGTGCAGCAGGTCGGTGAGCAGCAACAGTAATCTCAGCATTTAGATATTCAAGCTGCTTGGCGAGTTAACTAAGTCCGCTACAGTTTTATTTTATTTTATGATTTTTATGCGGGTGTTTTCATTCACTCACTGCTCACTCCCCTCCATCCTCTCCAGCTTCAACATCTGTGAAGTGGCTGCCTCACCCGGTCGGACCGGAGGCCGTCTGGTCTCCGATCTGGTCTCAGGAGTCACCAGGGGAGACTCGACGCGCTCCGTTGGGGCCAGGCTGTGTGCCTCTCGGATCACACCGGAGCCGGCGCGGGCTCCCACGATGGAGATGATGGAGGGGGACGTTATGGACAAGGTGGAGGACATGTCATCGGTGTACGACTTTGACCCGATCACCGGCAACATTCCGGCCACGAAAGTGGAGATCACCGTCTCCTGCAGGTGAGCAGCCCCGGAGCTGAATGAAAAGTTCGGGAATCGGGACGGCGTGCGGGGAAAGTTGTGAAAGAGCCCCACCCTTTCTGTGGGGATTATTTAGTGGCACAGCGATGCAAAAACGCAACCTTTAAGTAACTTCGGGTTGTGTGTGTGTGTAGGGGGGAAGGTGGTGGGGTGATTTGTCATTTCTGCCCCTAAGTGTTTTATTGCCTTTTTTGCATGTCGTTCTTTTTATCATAAAAACAGTACATAGATAACGTTTGTTAGTACCTGGACAAGTTTTTTTTTTTTTTTTTTTTTGGGGGGGTTGGGGGGGGTTGCATCCACTTAATGGAAATGGGACCAAGGCAAATTAGTGTCATAACATCTAAATGACAGACAACCACTTTATAATATGCATATACGGCTTGAAATGGGCTCCCCAAGTGAAATTGTGCTAAGGTCCATCTAAAGTCTTAGATCAGCTCTAGTACAATCATATATTATTCAACAGCATCTTTTCATCTGTAAGCCTCTCTCATACTGCAGGTGTGTACAGTAACTGACTACAACAGACCACTGAAAGCCTCAACCCTTCTCCTGCCACATTCTTAAAAAACAGACCGTTAAATTTTCAAAGCTTTCCATCACATTCACACTGCGCCCGTGTCCCTGGCCTTAAGCTCGCTACCGATTCTGTAATATTTTAGTGTTTTATTTTCATAAAAGTATTTTTTTAAAATATGCCTGCTAGACCAGATCAAGCTTAATACAGTCACTCCATTTCCAAACGGAAGTAATTTTTTTTTTTGTCAGAGCTCACCATACTCTTCATCTCTTAAATACGCCACACACACACACACACACACACACACACACACACACACACACACACACACACACACATCTTTCTGCTCTTTGATGCTGAGTTTTAGGTTGGTGAGCCATCAGAACTGAGCGAGTTTGAGTTATAACAAGCAGTGAGTGCATTATTGATGGGCTCTCTGACCTTCAGAGAAGCTTGCTTCAACATGTCTTAGCTCAGAGCGGAAAGAAGAAAAATACAGACCCTTTCAAGAAATTTGCTGAATGAACAACAATTATGTTGCAAATGGAAATCTTTAGTAAGGAGTCAGTTTAAATGGAGAAAGGATGAGTAGCAAAATACCAGCTTCAGCACCAGGCACAGCCTGACATAAATTTTGGATTTGAACCTTTCCAGCCTGTTAAGTCGAGCCAACTGTGCTTACATCATACATGATGCACAGTTAAGCACCATTCAGGTAAATGATAAGCTCAATCCCCCCCCCCCCTGCATTTATGCAAAGGATTCCACTGATAAGCAGCAGTATGTCCCCATTTTGATGTGTGTTGGAAAAGTAGGAATTAGAAGGGTGGTGGTGATCATTCTATCTTGCAATGAGAAGAGGAGTTTGAGAAAAAAACAGTAATTGGAATTGGACAGTTGGTTCTATTCCCTCCTGCTTCGTTGCCAGTGTTTCTCTAGAAAAGCATCCATTTGATGAGCAGAAGATGTACATTTTCAATGCAAATCATATGGAAGATGAAAAGAGCATGTGGCTTACAGTAATTAAGCTCACAGCTCCTGGTGTGATCATGCTTGATGTGCAGTGGCTTGCAAACCTTGTGCTTAAAAATACATTCTTTTAGTTTTTTTCTGGTTGAGTTTGTCACTTCTTTCAAAAAATGTACTTGGGAGATTATTGTGCTGTATTACATGCAGTCATCACTTTGTGTCTATATTGAGAAATTCAGTCACTGTTCCTGCATGAATGGTGCCCTGATTGAATCCCTCCCTCTGCTGCCACATTCCCATACAAATATACGACACAATTGTATACTCACACACAATATTATGGATTTTGCCCTAGAGATGAGCAGATGCGGTCTAGACTCCTTCAAAAAAATACAGAAGAAGCTTTTTAATACCTGGACTTGCAGGCATTATAAAATATAAATCAGACACAAATGAAAATTAACTTATTTTCTTTTATTTTTTTGCCTCATGACACCCTCCCATGCCACGCTAGGCAGAGAACTATATATCAATAAACTTCCCAGAAAATATTCGTTTCTTTTAGGGGCCAATTTTTTTGAAGTTTTACACTATTAATTTTAAGGCATATTAAGAATCGCCTTAAGAAGAGAAGGCATTTTTTCTAAATACTGTTTTTATCCCAATTTAAAAAATATATTTATTTCTGTTACCCAGGATTTGTTTTTTGTTTTTAAGTATTGAACTGAATGCTTTTATTCCTTTACCAATAAATATTCTTGATACAAAGGTGGTGCAACACAAGCCCAAAGCAGAGCTGATCCATGCTAATCTGCCTGCTTCAGTCTTTTCATTAAATTCTATGAAATCTTCACCACTTTTTCTTCAAGCAGTTTGGTGAGAATATTTTATAACTATAAATGTTCAGGACCTGTTTCCAGAAATGCTCAGGGTGTGCTTGGTGTCTGTTTGCCAACTCCTTACATCTTATGATGAGAAAACACTGCAGGTCTTCTTCTGATGTGTCTTCCATGACTGTAAAATGTGTACTAGTTATTCTGCTCAATAACAATAAAGCATCCCCTCAGTCAGACTTGGCTGACTCTCTTGCTGAATATTCAGGGTTTAGAGAGTTAGAATTATCTGGTGTTTCGGGGTGATGGATCCTTAGCTCTTACAAATGAAAGTCGTCCAAACACATGCTTGATAGTAGAAAAGTAGCAAGATGTTTTTTCTTATTTCCACAACTGCTAGTTTTGTAACTGTTTCAGTTTTTCAGGAAGCAGAAGAAATAAACTCAGCCACCTTCATGTCACCTCATAACCTTGTCAATCCACTAAATCCTTTGCCCAGATGTTCCATGAGTCAGATTCCCTTTCAGGAAAAGCTTCTGTGTTCGGTGGTGTTTGCACTTCCTTCAAGTGTGTGCGCTCTGTGATGCCCCCATCCATGATGATTGCTGTTCCCTGGGGGTAAATACCCCTTATTACAAGCTACAGCCCTGCTTTTGACAACGTGCCATTATCGGGACCAGTTTTAAACAGGGGTGGGTGGGCTCTTGATCATGCAAATGGGGGTAAATTAGATGGAATTGGTTGATCATTCATTCAGTTTCGAAAGACAAGTCAAGCGTTTGGTGTTGAGAGGGTACAAATAAGGCTTTTAGAAATAAATTATGTTCTGTGTTTCATTTTTGCTTCTATAAATACATTTTTCACAAACAGTAACTTTGCATATTCACTTTTGAACATTCACTTTTTCTGGCACTAGTGGCCTTATTATTTGTTATTTTTCCAAAGTAGGCAGACAGGAAGTGGGGTGGAGAGAGTGGTTAGACATGCAACCATGTGGTTCTGAGGGTCCCCTGAACATTCACTCACCAGCAGAAACTTCTATGTATTTTATTGGGTTGTGATGAAAGAAAATAATATGCTGGTGTAGATATATAAAACAAGTCAAATGGCATTTTTAGGGACATCTTTGGATTTTTAGGCAACACTGACTCAAACGTTAAGCTGATAAAGGGTAGGGTTGATGACTTACCTGTCCTAATAGCCCTGTTATTGACTTTAATGTCCCTATTATTGTGATTGCTCTGACTACAACTTGTAAGCCTGTTACTTTCAGCCATGTTCAGAACTAAAGAAGCCTTGTGGATGAGAGGCAATAGGTCTTCAAGAAACTAGAAAAGAAGTCTACTTTCCTTCTACTGAAGCACTTAGGCAAATTATACATGGTTTTTAAATATTTATACACATAAACATGTGTAGTGTGCATATTCAGTACTCAATCAGTATTTGTAGAAGTAAAGTAAATGCATCAGTAAATTCATTCTTCTTTGAAAAACAACAAACTCAGACAGATTGGATAGTGTGTGAATAACATTCCAAGTCCTGCAAGTCCTATTTCAATTTATTTCTAGAAGTAACATTCATATCTAACCCATGAATATGCTTTGATCTAAAATTTTACATTGTGGCTCTAGCTGTACTTTAAGGCTTATTGTCATTTCAGAAGGTGAACCTTAAGCGTTTTGCAGCCTCTAACAAATATTTTACCAGTATTACCCAGTTTTAGGCTCCATCAATCCTCCTATCAACTCTACCTTGTCCTCATTGAAAAAAGCATCTCCATAGGATGAGGCTACTGAGTTTCCCATGGACATGGTGTGTCCAGACTGGCATGCTTGTAGTTTTCTAACACACATAGTGTTCCCATATAGGCCAGAATGTTAAATCTGGGGTCATGTTACCAAAGTGCCTTCCTACCTATGTTTGATCTGTCCCCTTGATGTTTTGTTGCTAACTGTTACCAGGTGTTCCTATGGCTTTTTTTTAATTTTTTTTACCAATATTTAAATCCTTGGTGCCTCTTTTCTAAAAATGTCAGATTTTAGGGGTGCATAAGTCATAGTTGTCCTGTTGACAGATTTTCATACCTGAGCTGTAAAATTCTGCAGCTCCTCCAGAATTGCTGTGGGGCTTTTGGCTGCTTCACTGATGTTGTCTATGATATAAAATCTCAATAAAGGACATTGACGTTTGTGGATATAACATGACGAAATGGGAAAGCATTCATAGAGTATGAATACTTTTGCAAGGCACTTTATTAAAGACAGGATGTTTAATTACAACAAAAGTGCACAAGTATTTGGTGCAGCGAGTTAAGACTTTTGAGTTCAGCTCACATTTTTCTCAGTGTTTTATGCAACACTTTTATTGTTGTGTGTTTGTTTTGTTAAACGTGGCCTTCAAGATATGTGTTGGAGGAACAAAACTGGGAGGACAGGTTGACAGTCCAAAAAAGGGCCAGATTGTTTCCTCCAAACTCTGGCCTGGGGTTTCTCTTAAACTAGTGTTTAAAATCCCACGGTCAGTGGTCTTGTTGCCAAAGGTAAATGAGAAGACAAAACAGATGCAGTGTGCGCAGGAGAGCAGAGGTGTATATCCATCTGCCACAAAGCCACCGTCCTCCATTCAGCACTATCTGAAATCCCCGCAAAGCCATTCACAGGCAAGTCAGTGTCTGCTCTCCACTTTCTTACCAGTCAATTCAGCAACACAAAGAATGACGTTTGTATCCAATGTAGCCTGTACCCATTTAACAGTCTCTCAAAGCCCTCTGAGGAGAGACAGGCTACCTTGTGTATTCCAGGTGGGTCTTTCAGTGGAAGAGAAGGAGCTGCTTAAAATGATATCGCAAACACTGAACACCTAACATGACTCATTTCAGTTTTACAGTGTTTTGCAGTCAAACTTGTTAATAAAATTGTCATTTTATGACTGTAGACCATTTTTGGACGATACGCTCCATTTTTAACCTCTCATTACCATTCAGTTGCAGATATCTAGCTGGATGGAAGAGTAGGGAATCTTCTAATGCCATGTTTTTCAAACTGTGGTACAGAAACCACTTGTTGTAGTCGTGCTGCCTTTACTCAGAACAAATTATAGTTTTAACTATTTGCAAGGTAAATCAAAAGCAATTTAAGTATTGCAACTAAACTGCGATGTAGAGATAATCCGCATAGGCAAAAGATCAATTGCTTAAACAGATTAATCTTCTCCCAAACTCGTACTACTGTTTAATTAGTAGTCTGAAATAGTCATTCAGTAAATCTTTTTTACATCTGTTTTTTACAAATACAAGGTTTTCTCTTGAGAATTAAACTTTGTTTCTTAATGAGGTTACGTGTATTAATAAAGCTAACAAAGAATATGGGATAACTTCTTGATAGACAGACAAAAATATCATATCCATGGCAGATTAGTGATTATTTTATTGATTTCTGTGTTTTCCCATATTGGTCTTGCTCAGTAATTTCCTCTGTGTTTCCTTGTAATGTTTACTTGATCATTTCTAGTCACTCTTCCTCAGTAGGCCTACCTCAGTTTTAGCTGCTTCACATGTGTTGATTAGACTCAGCTAATACTTCTCCCAGTAATCACCCTCCAGAGGTATACAACTACTCTGTTTAGTGATTCCTACTGTTTACCTGTTACTCTTCGTGCTCCTGGTCACTTTACTCTCTGTTGGTTTCTCCTCCTTGTTTCCTCCTATGAATTGTGTAAGTCTGCTTCAGTTTTGTCTTTCCATCACTTTCAACACCTTTCTGACTGTCTTCCCTTCTCTCCTAGGATTTGGGTTCTCACCTCACCAAGAATATGACCAGTTTATTTTTGTCAAACATTGTGCACACAGCAGTAACACCAACACTTCTAGTTTTATATGTGCATTCTTCTCTTTGCAAGAAGCAGCAAATGAAAGATGCCCTTAATTAAATGATGTCATGGATACATGAGAAGCTGTAGTTTTTGCGAGCAGGGAAGAAACTTTAAGCTGTGCTGTACTAATGCTTTTAATAAAGAAGCTCATCAAATTGGAAAGGCCTCATATTATTCCTTTGACTGACGTTTTAGGTGTATGCAAACTCTTGTCTTAATGCTAACCATCCAAAGAGTTTAATAAGCAGGTAACAAATTACCTGGATAAAATATCCGGATAACTTAAAAGTTCAGACAGGATAAGGTTTATATGTCGCAAATGGACACTAAAAAACTTGGATTTTTCATTGGTGTTGTCACCAAATACAGTTTTAATAGTATTAAAGAAACTGATATTTTCATAATTCATTAAATCATTTTATTTCTACATGTCAATGTGTTTTGAATGCAGGGCAGGCATATTAGATTCAATTCAATTCAATTCAATTAAATTAAATTAAATTCAATTCAGTTTTATTTATATAGCGCCAATTCACAACACATGTTGTCCCAAGGCACTTCACAACAATCAGGTACATACATTCCAATTAATCCTAACAATTGAATAGTGCAGTCGGTGTTAGCCTTTTATTCAAATTGGATCAAAAGTTTTTCTATCTAAGGAAACCCAGCAGATTGCATCCAGTCAGTGACTTGCAGCATTCCCTCCTCCTGGATGAGCATGTAGAGACAGTGGACAGTCAATGGCGTTGACTTTGCAGCTATCCCTCATACTGAGCATGCATGTAGCGACAGCGGAGAGGTAAAACTCCCTTTTAACAGGAAGAAACCTCCAGCAGAACCAGGCTCAGTGTGAGCGGCCATCTGCCACGCCCGACTGGGGGTTTGAGAGAACAGAGAAGAGACACAAAAAGAACACAGAAGCACTGATCCAGAAGTACTTTCTATGGGAAGGAAAAGTGAATGTTAATGGATGTAGCTCCTTTAGTCGTTTCACCTAGAATGAAAGAACAGATAAACTCTGAGCCAGTTTTCAAGGTTAGAGTCTGAAAGAGAGCACATAGAGTTAGTCACAGTAAAAGCTCAGTCAATTTCCATGTCTAGGAGAGAGAAAGGGTTAAACACTAAAAGACAGGGCCATGTGGATCATCGGTAGAGGGTGAGCATTAAGTTGTTGCCAGCAGAAGCTTGGACAATTCCCCTCTCCAGAAAGGTGTCACAGGTAGACACAGAGCCAGGCCAGGTGTAGCTTCTAGGAAGAGAAAAGAGAGAACAAGGTTAAAAGCTGAAATAACAGCTGGTACAACTTGACTTTACAAATAAATACACCCTTTAACTAAACATTTAGTGTCAATTAATTGTTTTTAAACCACCACAGTAATGTAGAGCTGGACGATATGGACAAAAATCCCCCCAATTTTTTTTTTCTGTATTGAATGGTTTCAGTAATTAACACATTTTTGACTTAACAATCCACTCTCTTTTTTAAATTTAAAATAAAAGAACAAATAAAAGTAAACACTATTAATAACTAATGATATTTATTTTCAAAATTGCCATAAACTAAACACACAGTTCCTTAAAGCATTGTGGGACATAGACATAGTCCCTCCAGCGTGTCCTGGGTCATCCCCTGGGCCTCCTCCCGGTGGGACATGCCTGGAACACCTCCTGAGGAAGGCGTCCAAGAGGCATCCGACATTGATGCCCGAGCTCCGCCCGGATGGCAGAGCTCCTCACCCTATCTCTAAGGGAGTGCCCGGCCACCCTCCGGAGGAAGCTCATTTCAGCCGCTTGTATCCGGGATCTCGTTCTTTCGGTCATGACCCAAAGTTCATGGCTGTAGGTGAGGGTAGGAACGTAGACCGACTGGTAAATCGAGAGCTTTGCTTTTCGGCTCAGCTCTCTGTTCACCACAACGGACCGGCGCAGTGCCCTCATTACTGCGGCAGCCGCACCGATCCGTCTGTTGATCTCCCGCTCCATTCTTCCCTCACTTGTGAACAAGACCCCGCAATACTTGAACTCCTCCACTTGAGGCAGGAACTCCCCTCCAACCTGAAGAGGACAAGCCACCCTTTTCCGGTCGAGAACCAGGGCCTCGGATTTGGAGGAGATGATCTTCATCCCAGCCGCTTCACACTTGGCTGCGAACTGCCCCAGTGCATTCTGTAGGTCTTGGCTAGAGGGGCCAGCAGGACCACGTCATCTGCAAAAAGAAGAGACGAAATCCACTGGTCCCCAAACCCGACCCCCTCTGGCCCGTGGCTGCGTCTAGAAATCCTGTCCATAAAAGTTATGAACAGGACCGGTGACAAAGGGCAGCCCTGCCGGAGTCCAACATGCACTGGGAACAGGTCCGACTTAGTGCCGGCAATGCGGACCAAACTCCTGCTCCGCTCGTACAGGGACCGGATGGCCCCTAGTAAAGGGCCCCCGATTCCATACTCCTGGAGCACCCCCCACAGGGCATCACGAGGGACACAGTCGAATGCCTTCTCCAGGTCCACAAAACACATGTGAACCGGTTCGGCAAACTCCCATGAACCCTCGAGCACCCTGTAGAGGGTATAGAGCTGGTCCAGTGTTCCACAGCCGGGACGAAAACCACACTGCTCCTCCTGAAGCCGAGGTTCGACTATTGGTCGGGCTCTCCTCTCCAATACCCTGGCGTAGGCCTTACCAGGGAGGCTGAGGAGTGTGATCCCCCTGTAGTTGGAACACACCCTCCGGTCCCCCTTCAGACTGGGGTGGTGGTCCCCCTTCATAAGAAGGCACCCCAGTCTGCCAGTCCAGAGGCACTGTCCCCGACCGCCACGCAATGTTGAAGAGACGTGTCAACCATGACAGCCCTACAACATCCAGAGATTTGAGGTACACAGGGCGGATCTCATCTACCCCCGAAGCCCTGCCACCGCGGAGCTTTTTAACCACCTCGGTGACTTCAGCCTGGGTGATGAAAGAGTTCAACCCCGAGTCCCCAGCCTCTGTTTCCACCACGGAATGCGTGATGGCAGGATTGAGAAGATCCTCGAAGAACTCCTTACACCGCCCGATAATATCCTCAGTCGAGGTCAGCAGTCTCCCGCCCCCACTATAAACAGTGTTGGCGAAGCACTGCTTCCTCCTCCTGAGGCGACGGACGGTTTACCAGAATCGCTTCGAGGCCAACCGGTAGTCCTTCTCCATGGCCTCACCGAACTCCTCCCAGGTCCGAGTTTTTGCCTCTGCCACAGCCCGGGCCGCAGCACGCTTGGCCTCACGGTACCCATCAGCCGCCTCAGGAGTCCCACAAGCCAACCACAGCCGATAAGACTCCTTCTTCAGCTTAACAGCATCCCTTACTGCCGGTGTCCACCACCGGGTTCTGGGATTGCCGCTGCGACAGGCACCGCAGACCTTACGGCCACAGCTACGGGCAGCAGCATCGACAATAGATGCGGAGAACATGGTCCACTCGGACTCTATGTCTCCAACATCCCCCGGGATCTGGTCGAAGCTCTCCTGGAGGTGGGAGTTGAATACATCCCTGGCCGAGGGCTCTGCCAGGCGTTCCCAGCAGACCCTCACTATGCGCTTGGGCCTGCCAAGTCTGTCCGACTTTCTCCTCCTCCAGCGGATCCAACTCACCACCAGGTGATGATCAGTGGACAGCTCAGCCCCTCTCTTCACCCGTGTGTCCAAAACATGCGGCCGAAGGTCTGATGATACGACAACAAAGTCGATCATCGACCTCCTGCCTAGGGTATCCTGGTGCCAAGTCCACTGATGGACACCGTTATGTTTGAACATGGTGTTCGTTACGGACAATCCGTGACTAGCACAGAAGTCCAATAACAAAACACCACTCGGATTCAGATCGGGGAGGCCATTCCTCCCGATCACGCCTCTCCAGGTGTCACTGTCGTTCCCCACGTGGGCGTTGAAGTCCCCCAGCAGAATAATGGAGTCCCCGGGAGGGGCACTATCCAGCACCCCCGACAGGCCGGGTACTCTGCACTGCCACTCGGCCCGTAGGCTGAAATGATAGTCAGAGACCTCTCCCCAACCCGAAGGCGCAGGGATACGACCCTCTCATCCACTGGGGTAAACCCCAACACGAGACGGCTGAGCTGGGGGGCAGCAAGCAAACCCACACCAGCTCGCCGCCTCTCCCCGTGGGCCACTCCAGAGTAGAACAGAGTCCAACCCCTCTCAAGGAGATGGGTTCCAGAGCCCACGCTGTGCGTGGAGGCGAGCCCGACTATTTCTAGTCGATATCTCTCGACCTCCCGCACAAGCTCAGGCTCCTTCCCCCCCAGCGAGGTGACATTCCACGTCCCTAGAGCCAGCCTAAGCATCCGGGGATCGGGCCGCTGAGGTCTCCACCTTCGTCCGCCACCCAATCCTCTTTGCACCGATATATAAAATATATATATATATATATATATATATATATATTTTTTTTTATTATTATAGTATATCAAACTGAACGCAGCAAAACATAAACTAGATTTAGGTCTCTGGGGGATCCATTTGTTGCAGAATGCCTACTTCCTGTTGCTTTTGAATGTCCTAATGACTTTGACCAGCTGCATGTCAGCAACCACCACCAGAGACCAGAATCAATGAAATGTCTCTCCTAAAGGTCTGACTTGGGGAATAAGTTTATAACCACACGGAGTACCAGAAGGTTTTTCCCTGCACTGTGGGATTAATGGGGAAAATGGAAGTTATGGGATTTGTAAAGTGTGACCCCTAACGAGTATTGAGTCAAAGGTCGTATTGACTGAATGCAGAGTAGAGAACCAATTAAACTAATAACGGATTGTCCTTTTCCTAATCGTGACATATAATCCATGTTCTTTATTATGGTGAAGATAGGTCTTGAATTTTAATATAATTTGTGGCTTCTTGTATCGTAACCATTATTTTCCTTAGTGCAGTCAGTACAAGTGTGGCTATAATCAAATTCCTTTTTTTCCAAATGTCTGGATGACCTGCATTTGCATAAATATTTGAGTTTATGAGAACCAGGCCCTCCAACTCCTAAAGCTTCCTTCGAAGATCTTAAATAGATTTAAAAGCATATCCTACAGTTTAGGACAGCCAAAGGCGAGATCCCCCTCACTGCATATCATAGATCTGATTTTAGCTCTTTCACATGGCATGTGTTTGAGCTCCTCTGGTGCAAATACATACAATCCCACGGGTCACGGGATTCCCATGGGAATCCCGCGGGATGGGAGTCAGCATTAGTAAAGATCACGTGATTCGGACGGTACGGGATAAAAAATGAACAGGAGCAGACGGGAGCGGGAGTAAACCAATAGGAGGCAAAATAAACTAGGATCAATTGTTTTTGGTAATTTAAAACTGAGACTTTGTTATAAACTTTCAGAAAAAACAAATTGGATCGACGCTGACATTGTGTAGTTTTTTTTCCAAAAGCCTATACTATAATGCGAGTCAAACGAACTACACGACCCACAAGCCAACAGTGCTTCTAATCGATGTTTTCCACCTGCGTTCAGAACGCAGCAATGGAGGGAGCAAACGCAGGTAGAGAACCGGACGTTGGAAAATTGGATATGCAACGTAAAGTCATAAGTAAGGACTTATCTATTAAACTCATAGAGCTGACAGGAAAGTCGTAAATATTACCGAACTTCAGGAGAGTTGAATGTAGCAGTGCTAACGCAGTATGCTGCTTGTAAAATGTGTTTAGTCGTAATCAAGTACACTAGTGATTAAGGTACACTTGTAAGACAAATTCTGGATTGAATCAGCCCTGCATCTCTTCATTCGTCAGACGAAATGTACCATCACGTGTCAAGTCTCATCTGACCAACAAAATTGCTCGCATGTGCACACAAGATTTAAGAGCCTTTGCCACAGTAGAGGGGAAAGGATTCATCAAGGGAAGATATTAAATAAATATGTTGTGAAATAAAAAAAATTTAATGTACCATTAAATGTACAATTTATTTAATACGTCATTAAATATTAAGTGTACCACTAATTACGTCATGTCGTCTTTAATATTATACTTAATTATTCAGTGGCACATTTAATTGCATAATCGTCCATTTCATGATATAATGATACATTTATTGTTTCTAATGATGTATTAAATAAATAAATTTTACCTTTAATTTATTGGCACATTTAATGTTACATTTCTTTCATGTTAATTTACTTCACTTATGGGACATTCACAACATTTATTTATTTATTGATGATTTTATTGTTTTAATTTTGTCCAGTTTGACCCTCCATTCTTGATGCCTGTATAGGAGGTCATGTCAGAATTTGATTCAGGTGTTCTGGAGCAGACACACAACTAAAACTTACAGGGAAGGGGTCCCTGAGGACCAGGGCTGTGAACCATTGAGGTACAGTTTCTAAAAAATGAAGGTAATGCCTTTTTGCACTTTTGTTCACCAAGTACAGTTCTCTTGCTAGGTGCATTTTTCTTTCGTTTCACCAATTTGAAACATAGAAGTAATGTCATTGTTCAAAGGAAACAATCACTTAATGAATGAGTAAAATACAACTATGTACGTTTTGTTTATTCAACTAAGATACGCACGGTCTTATTCCTTGTTTGATATTTTATTAATTCTTCATTATTGTTCTTTTTACTTTAACTGGCCTTTACTACAGCTAAAAACAGGGACCTAACTGGTCCTTCAAAGAAATTGCCAAAAGACTAAATGAAGAAAACAAAAATGGGAGTGGCACAGGAGTGGGAGTCGTTCTAAATGAGAGCGGGATGGGAGTGGGAGTCGGTTTACCAGGAGTGGGATGGGACAGGATTTTTTTTTATGCTGGCCTGGGATTGAGATGGGACAAGACATTTTTCTGTGGGAGCGGGATGGGACAGGAGAGAAAATCTACTCTCGTGTCACCCTCTAATACATACCTCTCCAAAGAAACCAATTAGCTATGCGAATAGCACATATAAAAAAGATGAGTTCAGCTTTGCAAACCGCAACATAATTATCATGCACATGACAGCACACCATCACCACCGCAACCTCAAGCCAGAATAAACTCTTTCTCCCTGCACAGCTCTCAAACAGTCATAACCTCGGTTTATTTTTTGGCACAATAAGGTTCGCTCTCTGTCCAGTGTCACACAGAATGAAAAGGGAGAACGCAGATGAGTTTACCAGAGACTGAGATGAGAAATTGATGGTGGCTACACCCCAAATTGCACCAAACGAGGAGAGCAGGAAAGGGAATTCATTATGATCAGCAAAAAGAAGAGATTTAAAAAAGTAAAAAGCCAAAGTGAAAGGAAAATAGAGCAACAGTTTTTACAAGTATAACAAGAGGGAGACTTAAATATACTCATATTTTACAATACCTTGGAGAAAGATCTTTTCCACATCAGAACCACAACTAAAATAGATTTTAATGGGAATTTATGTGATATTTGTCAATATAAAGCACTGTAAGATTGTGAAGTGGACGGAAAAGGATACATTGATTTTCAAAATTGTTTTAGCTATGTACAGGGTAAATGTGAAGCAAATTAATTGTTAACTAAACTGTAGTGTAAAGCTAATAGGCACAGCCAAAAGTATCAGTTGTTTAAAAAATTTTTATTTTAAGCTTAAGCCATGCATTTGTATTTAGCTCTCTTTAATCTGATACCCTTTAATACATTCTTCCCCAACAACTGCCTTCGGTATCTACCTAATAGGTCAACAAAGCCATCTTCTGTATGATTTAATAGAATAAATACAGCTGTTCTTTCAAGGTCTCAGAGGTTTGTCTAATAAAAGTTTGGAACAAACAGCATCTCACATACTCCATGTATGACAGATCTACCAAGACATGTTGTCCACCTAAACTGATTAGCTGGGGGAGGGAGAGGATTAATCAAAGAAGCAGCAAAGAAGCCCATGGTAACTTTGGAGGAACTGCAGAGATTCACAGTTCAACATGATAAATTCTAGTTGTGCTTTGCCCAGATCTGGCCTTTATGGGAGAATGGCAAGAAGAAATGCATTGTAAGAAAAAGCCATAAGACGTCCCATTCGTGTCTTGCCACAAGTCTTACAGGGGACATAACAAAAATATGAAAGGTGTTCTGGTTAGCTAAGACCAACACTCAGTTTGGGTGTAATATTTGATTGGATTTCATATTTTAAGTCCCAAACATTCATATTCTCTATGCGAAGAATCTATTTGGCCATTTGAGAAGTCTGTTTTCCCTTTGATGCTCACCAATTGTATCTTTTTTAGTGGCTGAGCTAAAGTTCAGAGAAAATGTTGAGGAGATTGTAGCATTGAGAACCACTGTTAATCGTAATTTTGATGACAATATGCAGCAATTTTATCACAATTACATGTTTTTATGACACAGTGCAGCCATTCTGTAAAACGTTCTAAACAGAAACTGCAGACCAAACTGAACACAACATGATACATAGCCGTAGCATCATCATGCTTTGGGGACTCTTCTTCATAAATATCAAGTAAGCTGGATCTTAGTGGATGGAAACATGAATGAAGCTAAATCTATGGTAATCTTGGAGCAAAACCTGTTGGAGGATCAATTTGCTGAACTTAAACTAATTGTTTTGTAAAAAAAAAAGCATGGACAAAAAATGTCTGCATATGCTTCTCTTGCTCTGGATTGACAGTGCTTCCCCTTATATTGCTGTTCAGCTTGATTCAATTCAGTTCACTTTAAATTAATTATATTTAAATTAAATTGCAATCAAATTTAGTCTGTTGATGTTCATGAAGTGCTAATCTGTTAAACAAAAACTATAGCCTAGGAAATAAACAGACTACAGAATCTATACCGAGAGCTGGTTCCACAGAATGCACTGCAATGTTATAGTCCAAGTAGTCAATCTGAAGTTCAAATATAATTATAATTCTTGCACTGCTAGAAAGCTAATTAAATTATGTTGATAATGTGGAAGTGGATTAAAATGTAAGATGAGAAACAAATAAGCTTTACCCATCCAGATGAATAGTGTAAGAACAAACCACCTGACTGTCTGATGTCTTTTGCAAGTATAGGGAATAATGCTCTATGAACTCCAACTTTTCTCCCCTTGCAGACACAGCTTTCTTTACTAAAACTCTCTCAGTACAGCTTAGAGTATCACCAGCCTTTATCTTATGCTTGCAACATTTTCCTTTCTTTTACTTTGTGTAGCACACCCACACAGTTTTTTTTTTTACTTATTTACTTTTTGTGCTTAAGCTGTTTCAAAAGCTATGATGAATATGAAATGCATACAACAACTATGCACTTGGATTTTGTACTTTGACTTGGCCTTTTGGGGTCGAAACATTGCCACTCAGTCTTTGAGTTTCACCTCTACAGCGTATCATCTTTCGTGGTTTTACTTGGTTGATTTTGGTTGCTAGACAGCAATGTGCTTCCTTTGGGAGCTGAATTAAAACACTGTTTGTAAGCTAGAATCCATGCATGTTAAGAGGATGTCAGAGTAGTTCTTTTTGTTTTTTTGGCTTTTTCATCCCTGCCCGGGAGACCACACCGATCTGCAGGAGGCACATAATGTTTGGATACAAGAGAGAATTCAGATGGCACTGAGACACATTTTCCACACTTTATAGACAGCAAAAACTATTTGTTAACATTTGCTATCTATCACAGTTCAGCCGATTTCTTTTTTCCTTTTGCCTTTTTAAATTTCCTTTTCAACTGCTGTCTGTAGTCTAATTGACAGACTGTGACTAATGCTTTCACTAAATCAATAAAATGGACTGTGGGCATGTTGGAAAGATAAAGCATGCTCTTTTCAAGAGCCTGGATCCACAATTTAAAAAGCCATGGTTCATGTCAACCATAAATAAAATATCCCAATCTTTGACCTGATAAACATGCTTTTGCTTTGATTAAAATATATAAAAAATATAGATTTTCACCTGTCATCCTGTACTATATACGTCCCTCCACCCCTGACAGAACCGCTATTTTGTGTGTCAGAGCTTTCAAAGTAGCAGCTATAATCAGCTCTGTCAGTTGAGAATTAAATGTCTAATTCCTGCAGCCATCAAATTCTTCGACCTTCCATACTTGTATCGTGCTCGTGTCTTACAGCCCTTGTCCCTAAGTGAGACAGTCACCTCGAATGCAAACAAGGCCGGGTGAGCCAGCGAATGACACCACTGAACATAAGCAATGTCAATTCCAGTGGAAGGAGGCTAACACTCTTTGGAAGTGTTAATGATGGTTCACTGTCATGCTGGCTTTAGTGGCTGAGAGACTGAGATGAGGCTTTGATCTGTGCTCTCAGGCTGACAGGGCTCACTGGGGTATCTGGCGAGAACAGAGAAGCCATGGGCGGACAAAGTCAGATTGATCTGGGATGGGATGGAGCATCGCCAAAACACCATCTGTTCAGTGGACGTAAGGAGAATTTGACCAGTATTCATCAGGATAACTGTAACCCCAAATTCAGTTTGGTGGAGAAGGATCCTGGAACATTTACTTGGTGTTCAATGTCAAAGAAAACAAGCAAAATCTTTCCTTGGAGTGTTGTTATTAGATCATTTTTATTGTTTTATTAAAGTCAGTATATTTAAATTTTGGTCTGACGTTTCTGAAAAAATTAAGTAGAAACAAACAACTACTAATATTGTTAAAATAATCTAAAATGGGTTTTCGTTTAGGGCTGCACAGTGTTACAGCAAGAAGGTTCTGGGTTCAAATCCTGGCCAGGCCTTTCAGCACGGAGTTTCCATGTTCTCCCTGTGCGTGTATGGGTTCTCCCCAGGTCCTCTGGCCTTCTCCCACAGTCAAAAAATATCTACGACAGGTTAATTGGTCTCTAAATTCTCCTTGGGGGGTCAGTGTGTGTGTGTGCATGGTTGTGTGTCTCTGTGTGGCCCTGTGACTGGCGACCTATCCTGGGTGTCCACCACCTTTCACTCAGTGATAACTGAGGATAGGCACCACTCCCCCCTTGAGACCCTATAAAATTAGGCGAGTATAGCAAATAGATGATGAAACGAGTGTGTTTAATTTAAATGATATCCTTAAATGAAATTCCAGTAATTATTACACATAGGGATGTAATTATACATTCTCTTTTTTCCAGATTAAAGCTTTCACTAATAAAACTTTGTTTGAAAAAATCTGTAATTAATTTAAAACATTTTAGTCCAGGTTATTTCAGTCCACGCTAGCCTTGATTAAAAATTGTCATAATGCTGAACAGCATAGAAAATGCTGAGTAGAATTATAGTCAGGTTGGGTTAGAGTTGGGGTTCAGGTTGATTCAGTCTAAGCGCTTTAGGTTTTTAAATACAAGTGATCTGATTCATTTAAAAATGGGAAAAAACCATTTAATTGATTGCCAGTTTAAAACTCTGTAGTAGATGCCACTTTTCGCGTCTATTTGCCAGTCATAGTATTCTTATGGTTTTACATAATTGATATTTTGTCAGACTTAAATTACTTGAGCAATCTAGTAGCAAAAGGCGTGTTTAACATTTGACCTAGACCTTCTTCCTGATCTCACTTGTCTGATAAGCATTTTATCAACGTTACTCTCGAATGGGGCATTTGTGTTTTTATCGTTGGTATTTCATGATTCTTATTTTTCTGACTAATTACATCTGTTTGTTTTATTCAGTTGTGGCTCTTAACAAATTAGACAATGCTAAAAGTCTAGATTTAAACACTCAAACAGTAGTCATTAAAAGAAAAACAAAGCAGATTGTGAAAAAAACTATTTAAGGATGTCTGGTGTAATTATATAAAGACCAAATCCAACAACTTATTACAATAAATTAGTGCTTATCCTAAAAATGCTGATGGGATTCACTCCATACCAGCATGAAGAGCTGAACCTCTGTCATTAACCCAGTTGTTGTCATAAAATATCCAAAACAGAAAGGCTATCAGTGTTTTTTTTCTAATGGAAAATGTTAACATGAGTGCTTGTTTACAAAAGCAAAGAACAGGGTCACACAATGAGTCATAAATGCAAATCAAAAAATATAAACCCACCATACTGCAGACCTCTTGTCCCCTCAACATTCCAGTCCAGTAAATCACTTTTACAACATTTGATATGCACCAAACGTTCTTAGCAGAAGTAGATATCTTAGAGTTTTAAAAACCATACCTGCCAAACAGGGAAATCTAAGGATAAAACATGGAAAATGGACTGCGACAAACTTCCCTGCCTTCAAGATACACGATAAAAAAGATTAGTTGCATGAAGAGTCATTCACCTGTGTGAATTGTGGCCATTGTGCTGTGCCAGAAGCATCTGTTGACGATGTATGTGATGGAGTAATGGGAGCTTAATAGCTCTGTCAGAGCTTTTGAGGAAGGTGAGTCACAGCTGTGGACAGCTTCCACTCCTGTGCAATTAGACAAATAGACTTTTTCTTCTGCTTGGGCCAAATCAGTGGTGCATTTTAAATCACTACAATGAGCTCATTTGTTTTGAGTCACACAGTCATGAACAGGTGATTTGAAACTTCCTGTGAAAGATGGACCTTACTTTATATTTCTCTACATACTGCAGTGAATCTCAAAGCCAATGCTTGTTCTGACACATTCTAATAATAGCATCCATTTACCTAAACAGATTCCCAGACCGACCATGATAAATTTAATCAGCAGCAAAGAAGAAATATAAATAATATGTGGCATGCTTCAGCTAGTTAGTTCACAACACTTCTGGTCTGTAGGATCAGGTTTCGATGTCTTTATTTCCCTACTGGGAACCAGCAAGCAGAAACCACAAGTCTAAAGTCCTAGAGGTATTTATCTATTGCAAATATATACCTTAAAGCAGATTTAGCCAGACTGTATTTAATCCTTTATGGTAAAAGCGTTAAGGCACTCAGTGCCTTTCAAAACTACTTAGATCCATTGAATGTTTCCACATGACCTCACATAACAACCACAAATGTTTCATCTGATAAAATATCACAAAGTAGTGCATTATTCTAAAGTGAAAGTGAAATTATTGATATTTTTACAAATTGCAAATCTGAAAAGCATAGCATGCATTTGTGTTCAGTGCTGCTGAGACTTGTAGATTTATGTTTTGCTGCAATTACAGCTGCAAGTTTTTTGTGTAGGTCTCTGTCAGCCTTACACATCTAGATACTGAAACATTTTGCTCCATTATTATTCTCATTTACAAAATAGCATAAGATCAGTCAGAGTTTTGTGTTTTGCATGCAGACCAAACAGATCATTGTTGCATTTTATCTGACTAAAACATCTTCCTCCACATGTTTATTGTGTCCCTTCTGAGCTGTGGATGTTGTTGCTCCCTCAATTACTAAGGGTCTATTGGCTACTCCTGTTATTATTGCTCTTCTAGTAAGTTTAAGTGGATAAGGTGTTTTGGTGGGATTGCTGTTGTGCCATAATTTTCTTTTTCCATTTTTGGAGGAGCAACTGAATATTGCTCTGTGAGATGTTGAAAGTTTTGGAAATTGTTTTTCAACGTCACCCTGCTTTAAACATCCCCACAACTTTCTCCCTGAACTGTCTGCTGTGTTCCTTGATCTCCATGTTGCAGTTCTAACAAACCTCTAAGGGCTTCACAAAACAGATGTATATATGCTGAGATTATATCACACACACACACTAGTTACTACACAGCAGATCTATCACATACAATCACAATAACATACATCGCATTGCAAAATAAAAAGGACTTTGTCTTAGGCAGCATTGCAGGAGCTTTGTGATTGTGTGATCCCTTGACACTTAATGCCTCAGATTGTAGTCTATCTATTCTTCTTACAATCTATATTTCATAATTGCAGCTGAGAAATGAATGGGAACAATCATTTACTGGATATGATTTTAGTTTGACCAATGTTTGTTGTGTAAGCATCTTGTAGTGAAAGAGGCATTATTGAGTTTACCCCTTCGAGTAGATTGACTGTCCATTCGCACCCCATAGACCCATTTCACCCCTGCCTGTGCTCCCCTCAGTTCAGAAAGGGATGATTGGGTGAGATGGTCATGTGTGGTTATAACAAAGCTGGGGATTTGTGAAAGTGTGTGGGAGAGATGGCTGGATTTGATTACGGAGCATCCACTTGCCCTAAGGGGAACAATGTGATGAATGAGAAAGAAAAAAGTGTGTTATTGAGCATGATAAGGAATATCTTGTTTCCATGGCTGCTTTCTTAGGAATTTGATTGCATCTTAAAGTGGTTTAGGACAATTTTTGTTGTATTGTGTCGGCAAACATACCTGTACATTCACATTTCTGTTGGCTTTTCAGCACACGTAAAGCTGTACTAAAGCTGAATGCTTTTTAACTTCTGGGTAGCCTGGACAGAAATGTCACTAAACATCTTCATAATTCATATAAAGTAAATAGTTGTTTTTTTATTTTTTTAAATCTGAAACTGAGGACAAATGTCAGGTATTAATTCGGTCCACATTGACTTCATGATATGTGCCACACAACGGACATATTATAGTTCCCAAAAAATGAATGTTATTATATCCACAAAGAGAATGACATTATTTATACTAAGGTTCCAGTGCAAAGATTTGTATTTATTTATTTTTTAACAAGCTGTATGTTTATATGTTAAACTATATGTCAATTATTGATGTACACCACTTCCTATTTTAGTTTCTACAGAAGAAGTCATCCACTGTTTTCACTGTATTAACTGCCACTGAAATTTGAACGGAATAAAAAAAGTCTTAATTAACCCCAATGAAATTTGTGTTGTTTCAGTAAATGAACAAATGTATTATTCAAAAGCAATTAGAGAGACACACAGATCATGCTGTCAATCTCAAATAAGCATCTGCTCTTGGTGCAGAGCTATTGTAAAAGGTTATTGGGCTGGAATGACCTTCTTTATCGGTACTTATTGCAGTGGAGCTGAAGAAGCCTCAGACTGAAGGTTTTCAGCTGTTTAATCAATGTTGTCCATTATGTTCAACAGCTTTGGCGAGATTCATCGTCCCAACATCACTCTTAGTGGATTCCCCCCTCACATTACCTTGTTTCTTAATCATATTTGGGTTATTGGCTCTGATGCAACAGGTCCAATGGATTATTACTAAGGAGGTGGTAACAGACTTATGATATATGCAACATCCTGTTTCAAAATATGGCTTCCCCAGGAATAGCATTGGTCTCGTTTCAATTCTAATTGAACGGGTATCTGTAACTCTCCCCGTCTTACACCAGTTCTTCCAGGATAAAAATCACCTAAATACTACTACAGTCGGTTGCGAAACTGTTCATGTCCCTTGAATTTTGCCACAAAGATGACTGAGTTTTATTGGGATTTATGTTATAGAACAACACAAGTTAATTCATTATTTTGAAGTCAAATTACATTTTTAAAAAGTTTTCATCATTTTTTACAAATACAAATGTGAAAAGGTTGGCCCTCTTTACTTTCATACCCCTAAATAAAATCCACTACAACCAAATGCCTTTAGAGCCCACCTAATAATACCACATAAATAGAGTCTGCCTCAGAGAAGCTATACCAGGTGAAAACCTGTTCAGGTCATTGGTTTGTTCAGGTTTGCATCAGGATAACCTCCCTTCTCCCTGAAGCAAGTCATTTATTTCATCCGTGACCAGGTAAACTTAATGGAGAAAAGGCAGAGAAACACAAAGTAACAGTTTCATTGGATTTGTATAAATCCCACATTGTTTTTTCTTCGAAAGACACATTATCAAAGTGTTAGAAAGGTGGTTGCGTGGCGGAGAAAGCGGTGAGGATGATATCTTTACAAATTGTGTGTATGAATGCACTCAGGTAACTTAGCAAGTGTTGTCTGCCTTTACAATCTGAAAATATTCATGCTGTATAATTTTTACGGCTCAGAACACTCATTTATTTAGAGGGTCCTGATAGCCACTTGTGATGATGGAAATGGTGTAAAAAAGGTGGGGTTTTGTAAAGTACTATATCTTTGGGAGACAGTGGTCTCAGTTTGGAGATTAAAGGAGAAGGTATAATCACAATGTGGAGCTGCTTGACTGAATGCTGGTGGTGCACCAGTATCATAGATGTGACTGGAGCTCTTTCTCCAAGTGCTGTTTGATCTCTCACATCTGAAGGAAGACTACTTTATCAAAATCCTCTGTACTAGAGAAATGCAATTTTGTATCATTCTAAAGTTGAAAACAGATATTTACATACACTGATAAGGAAGTTGCAACTTTTTTCACACTTTCTAACAATAAATGAGAAAAAAACATTTATTTCTTTTTTTTCTAAATTCCAGAATAATGAATGTGGTTTTATATTCAGAACTCTACCCACAGGTACATCTCAAAAATTTTAATATCATGAAAAGGTTCGATACTTTTTGTCACTTATTTCAGAAAGAGAAACTCTTATATTATATAGAGTTATTGCACATGGAGTGAAATATTTTAAACCTTTATTTGTTTATGATTACAGCTTGCAAATAATGACAACCCAAAAGTCAGAAAATTTGAATATTATATAAGATCAGCCCAGATATTTTATAAGATATTTTAAACAGAAAAGTTTCTTCTTAAAAGCATGTCCATCTTAATGCCCTCAATACTTGGTTGGGCCTTGTTTTGCATGAATGGCATGACGGGGATCAGCCCGTGGTTCTGCTGAGGTGTAATGGAAGCCCAGGTTGCTTTGATAGTGGCCTTCAGGTCATCTGTATTCTTAGGCCTGGTGTCTCTCATCTTCCTCCTGACAACACTCCATAGATTCTCTATGGGGTTTAGGTCAGGCTAGTTTGTTGGCCAATCAAGAGCAGTAACACCATAGTGGTTGAACCAGCTTTTGGTACCTTTGCTAGTGTGAGAAGGTGCCAAGTCCTACTGTAAAATGAATTCAGCATCTCCATAAAGCTTGTCAGCAGAAGGAAGCAAGGAGGAAGCATGAAATGCTCTAAAATATCCTGGTAGATACTCTGTTGACCGTGGACTTCAGAAAACTCAGTGGACCAACACCAGCAGATGACAAGGCACCCCAAATCATCACCGGTTGGCACAAAACATCTCTTTTTTGTAACAAAACCTTGAAACTACAAGAGTGCCCTCCACATTTATTGTCACCCCTGGTAAAAAATATGTAGGAATGAATCCATATTTATTGCACTAGCATGTTTTGGTTGTTTTAAAATGTTTATTTATTGTTTTGACTGTGGACATGGGCAGGTTTAGGAGAGTATATATTTTCATGTGGCCACTTTCCAGAGGTGGGTAGTGCAGGCAAACATTCTACTCAAGTAAGAGTAGCATTACTTATAATTTTATTTAAGTAGAAGTAAAGAGAAGTCATCCTAAAAATTACTCAAGTAAAAGTAGAAAAGTATTCTCTAACAAGACAGTCAGAGACTGTGTACCTCCGCCAGCCAGAGCAGGGTCACTGATGCCATAGATGCCTCCTTGGCAAAGTGAGCATCTCCAATTCAGGAAGAGAACAAAAAAGGTTCAGTTCTACACTTTCCAGCATTTTTACGATGTCTGATTTTTTTGGAACGTGAGAATATACCACTAGCACTTTGATTCATTTATATTACTAAAAGTTCAAAAGCAACAAGTATGTTAGCACTTTAACGAACCAGTTAAGCTTCAGCTACAATTTGATGTTAGTTTTTATGTCTCTAGCTTTATTTGTTACCTTACAATAACTCATCATACTTCATCAAGAAACTTCGTCATACAATAGAACATATGATTATGTTTTACCTTTGTGCTTTTTTGTGGAGTTAAATGCAAAATGTTTAAAAAGGACCCTATCCCACAATGGTGATGAATCCTTTAAAAAAATCCTTAATCGGAACCTGATCCTGATCACCACCAAAATTTTATGGATTTTTCCTTGCGCTAAGACACACCTCTGGAAAAAAAAATCACAATATCATAATCATAATAATTTGTCTGTAACTTTTCCATTAAGTTGCAGACAGACAGACAGCCAGACAAACAAACTCAACTGAAAACAGGGCCTCCCTGGCGGAGGTCTAAAAAGGTTACTCATGTATCGAGTAACCGTTTCATTGTAACATCTGATCTGTTACTCATCTTAAGATATTTTTAAAATGAGCAGAAATTGCTTTAGCAAAACAACATGCATCTGATCAAACTTTCAATTTGTCCAATTCTCCGGTTTGTGATTATCAATAAATAAAAAGTAATGAAACCCACATCTGCCCCAGCTGCACTATGGTACTTTGAATGAAAATGAAAAAACTACTGTGCTGCACTACGACTGAGAACTTGTTAAATTACACCTTCTAATCATTTGCATGTTTGCATGTAAACATTAGCATTTAGATTGAAGTACCTTGGCGCAGAAGTAAAGTCTCCCAGATTCACAAGAAGGAATACAGACTCAGTCTGGATGTTATGCGTGACTCCTGTGAGAGAATGATCCATGTTTTTTTTTTTGGTATCTAGAGGAGCTCATTAGCCCAGAGAGAAGGTCCCAGAGGCAAACAGAGGTGGAAAGCTGACATTAAAATTTTTTCTCTGCTGTGACCCAATTCTCTAGTATAATTATACAGTTTACAATGAAGTCTCCAAAAGTTTTACTCTAGGATATTGGTTTTAAAGTCACAGCTATGTTTCATTTTCTCATTACATTTCATCTTTATTAATTAATTTTAAGAACAAAACCTTAAATGCGAATAGTAGACATTGTCTAGGTCAGATGGTTAAAAGGCTGTCGCTGTTTTAGCAGGTACCTGTTTTCTTTGCAATTACTAAATTTCCTGAAATGTAACAATCACATTTTCTAGGCCACAAAAAAAAAAAAAAAAAAAAAACATGCAACAATCCATAAATATTCCATGAATCTCATTTTGTCAGGGTCTTAACCTTACAGTATGTGCTGCTCCTTGTTAGGAATTCTCTGATGATCCTGGTCTTCCCTGGCAGGTTGCAGGCTCTCAATGTGTATCTGGCTGGCAGGTCAGGAGTCTCCCTGGAGGAGATCTCGATCTGAATAATTCAGCAGCTGGTGGGAAAAACGATCCTGCTTGGCTTTGTCATCGATCTGACGCTAAAGCAATGCCAGAGCTATAATTTGGACTTAGATGATTGAAATTTTCAGAGGCTACAAAGTGGACTTTATGAGTTGGTTCAGGTTTTAGCTTTTTGTAGACGTGTTTAGTTAATGGAAAAACGTAATATGGAGAAAATTTCTTCTTAATGGCTTGAAACTTTACAATAAGAAGGTGATGTGGTTTTTTTTCTACTCTGTTCATAGATCCTTTTTATTCAATTTTGCAATTAGAACAAAAGGAAGACAGCAAAGTAATAATAGAGACAAATGATGATACAAATAATTTAAGTGATAAAGAGAGAGTGAAATGTGTTGGGACAACTCATATAACTTTAATAAAAGTGGGCTCCATATTCTTAAGCCCCTGCTTCATTCCTTTGCTCATAAACATATTACTGTCATTCTTCCACCCCCACAGCTCCCTATATTGCTCATATTACACATATTACACATTTCCTTGACTCTCCATCTGTTCACCCCACTCAGTCCCCCTCCAGTGTCCTCTCTTTTTTTAATTTCCTTTGCCTTTTCTGCATTAACCCCTTGCTTTTCCATCTCAGCCATTGAATCTATTTGGTTTGCATCATTTTCTTTTAGGACTGCTGAGAAAAGCATTTATATCCAGTGTCCTTGAGGTGAAATATCCACCTTGTATGTGCTTTTTATATTTTTATTGCTGGATATAAAACTCATTTTTTTTAAGGATATCGATTTGTTTTCAAATACTTTCCAATTTGGAGTTTAAAACAAGGGCTTTTGTCAGTCATTTTCTACTGCTTATTCCATAGAGGGTCACAGGGGAGCTGTTGCCTATCTCCAGCTGTCTATGGGTGAGAGGCAGGGTACACCCTGGACAGGTCACCAGTCCATTGCAGGGCAACACACAAACAACCATGCACACACTCATTCACACAACTAAGGGCAATTTTAGAGTGACCAATTAACCTAACAGGCATGTCTTTGGACTGTGGGAGGAAGCTGGAGTACACACACATGCACGGGGAGAACATGCAAATTCCATGCAGAAAGACCCCTGGCCAGGAATCAAACCCAGAACCTTCTTGCTGCATTGCAACAGTGCTACCAACTGCGCCACCGTGCAGCCCACAAGGGCTTTTGAAATAAGATAAATAAAACAATCTCTTTATTAGGTACATTCTTAGGTACACATTGCAAGTGCTGGGCTGGATCTGTATTTATCTTTAGAACTTTCTTAATTTTTGAGGAGACATTCTTGGAGACTTTGGTACATTATTATGTTGCTGCAGACTTGACGCCTGCACACTATTCAAATACATCCCAAAGTTGCTCTGTTGGATTGAAATCTGGTGACTATGGGGGCTATTTGAATACATTGAGCTCTTTGTCATGTTCAAGGAACCAGTTTGACATTATTTAGGATTTGTACCATGGTCCATTGTGCTGCTGGAAGTAGAAATAAGATGGTAGGTCATAAGGGGACTATGGCCACAATAACAACAATACTGAGGTTGGCTGTAGCATTTCCCCAAAGCTGAACTGGGCATAAATGGCTCAACATGTGCCAGAAAGGTATCACCTAAGTAACACCACCGCCAGCCGCCATATCTGTTGGCACATCTCAGTTAGAGTTGGTCTTTTTATTGTGATTTATGATTGTATTGTTCTCTGTTTTGTTCTGTATTGTTCTGTATTTTATATTGCTGTGTAAAAGGTTGGTTTACCTTTTTTTTTGTAACATTTGTCTGTGAAAAGGTGCAATATAAATAAACGTACTAATGACTTTACTTACCTCACATTACTTACCTAATATGTTCTTAAAGGTCGAACATGTGCATTCAGTGATGGTAGTAAGCATACCTTGGTTGTAGCGAGTGGTTATTTGAGATACTGACAACCTTCTATCATCGTCCCATTTTTCTCTGACATCTGACATCAATGTGGCAAATTGAAGCAACAAAGCAGTTTTGTTTTCTATTTATTTATTTATTCCCTATAATAGATTTTTTTCATATTGAATTTTTATTTTTGATATAATCTATTTAAAAAAAAAAGATTATATAAATCTTTTTATATAATCTATTTAATCCTCCAGTGGGCCCACCACCTGCAGGGGAACCGTAAGGGACCGGTGCAAAGAGGATTGGGCGGCAGACGAAGGTGGAGACCTCGGCGGCCCGATCCCCGGATGCTTAGGCTGGCTCTAGGGACGTGGAATGTCACCTCGCTGGGGGGGAAGGAGCCTGAGCTGGTGCGGGAGGTCAAGAGATATTGACTAGAAATAGTCGGGCTCGCCTCCACGCACAGCGTGGGCTCTGGAACCCATCTCCTCAAGAGGGGCTGGACTCTCTTCTACTCTGGAGTGGCCCGCGGGGAGAGGCGGCGGGCTGGGGTGGGTTTGCTTGTTGCCCCCCAGCTCAGCCATCTCGTGTTGGGGTTTACCCCAGTGGATGAGAGGGTTGCATCCCTGCGCCTTCGGGTTGGGGAGAGGTCTCTGACTACGGGCCGAGTGGTAGTGCGGAGTACCCGGCCTTCTTGGCGTTCCTGTTGGGGGGGCTGGATAGTGCCCCTCCTGGGGACTCCATTATTCTGCTGGGGGACTTCAACGCCCACGTGGGAAACGACAGTGACACCTGGAGAGGCGTGATTGGGAGGAATGGCCTCCCCGATCTGAATCCAAGCGGTGTTTTGTTATTGGACTTCTGTGCTAGTCACGGATTGTCCATAACAAACACCATGTTCAAACATAAGGGTGTCCATCAGTGCACTTGGCACCAGGATACCCTAGGCAGGAGGTCAATGATCGACTTTGTTGTCGTATCATCAGACCTTCGGCCGCATGTTTTGGACACTCGGGTGAAGAGAGGGGCTGAGCCGTCCGGCGCCTCAGGAGGGGGAAGCAGTGCTTCGCCAACACTGTTTACAGTGTGGGTGGGGAGCTGCTGACCTCGACTGGGGACATTATCGGACGGTGAAAGGAGTACTTTGAGGATCTCCTCAATCCTGCCATCACGCATTCCCTGGTGGAAACAGAGGCTGGGGACTCGGGGTTGGACTCTTTCATCACCCAGGCTGAAGTCACAGAGGTGGTTAAAAAGCTCCGCGGTGGCAAGGCTTCGGGGTTGGATGAGATCCGCCCTGAGTACCTCAAGTCTTTGGATGTTGTGGGTCTGTCATGGTTGACACGCCTCTTCAACATTGCGTGGCGGACGGGGACAGTGCCTTTGGATTGGCAGACTGGGGTGGTGGTCCCCCTTCATAAGAAGGGGACCGGAGGGCGTGTTCCAACTACAGGGGGATCACACTCCTCAGCCTCCCTGGTAAGGCCTACGCCAGGGTATTGGAGAGGAGAGTCCGGCCGATAGTCGAACCCCAGCTTCAGGAGGAGCAGTGTGGTTTTCGTCCCGGCTGTGGGACACTGGACCAGCTCTATACCCTCTACAGGGTACTCGAGGGTTCATGGGAGTTTGCCCAACCGGTCCACGTGTGTTTTGTGGACCTGGAGAAAGCATTCGACTGTGTCCCTCGTGATGCCCTGTGGGGGGTGCTCCAGGAGTATGGAATCGGTGGCTCTTTACTAGGGGTCATCCGGTCTCTGTACAAGCGGAGCAGGAGTTTGGTTCGCATTGCCGGCACTAAGTCGGACCTGTTCCCGGTGCATGTTGGACTACGGCAGGGCTGCCCTTTGTCACCGGTCCTGTTCATAACTTTTATGGACAGGATTTCTAGGCGCAGCCAAGGGCCGGAGGGGGTCTGGTTTGGGGACCAGAGGATTTCGTCTCTTCTTTTGCAGATGACGTGGTCCTGCTGGCCCCATCTAGCCAAGACCTACAGCATGCACTGGGGCGGTTCGCAGCCGAGTGTGAAGCGGCTGGGATGAAGATCAGCTCCTCCAAGTCCGAGGCCATGGTTCTCAACCAGAAAAGGGGGGCTTGTCCTCTTCAGGTTGGAGGGGAGTTCCTGCCTCAAGTGGAGGAGTTTAAGTATCTCGGGGTCTTGTTCACGAGTGAGGGAAGAATGGAGCTGGAGATCGACAGACGGATCGGTGCGGCTGCCACAGTAATGGGGGCACTGTGCCGGTCCGTTGTGGTGAAGAGAGAACTGAGCCGAAAAGCGAAGCTCTCGATTTACTGGTCGGTCTACGTTCCTACCCTCACCTATGGCCATGAACTTTGTGTCATGACCGAAAGAACGAGATCCCGGATACAAGCGGCTGAAATGAGCTTCCTCCGTAGGGTGGACGGGCACTCCCTTAGAGATAGGGTGAGGAGCTCGGCCATCCGGGAGGGGCTCGGAGTAGAGCTGCTGCTCCTCCACATCGAGAGGAGCCAGTTGAGGTGGCTCGGGCATCTATACCGGATGCCTCCTGGACGACTTCCTCGGGAGGTGTTCCAGGCATGTCCCACCCGGAGGAGGCCCAGGGGATGGCCCAGGACACGCTGGAGGGACTATGTCTCTCGGCTGGCCTGGGAATGCCTTGGGCTCCCCCCGGAGGAGCTGGAGGAGGTGTCTGGGGAGAGGGACGTCTGGGTGTCTCTGTTGAGTCTGCTGCCCCCGCGACCCGGTCCCGGATAAGCGGAAGACGACGAGTACGAGTACGAGTATAATCTATTTATATTGTACTATTTTATTGCTGTTTAAGTTGTAACTACAGCAAGTACTGTCATGTTGTAAGAATATTGTCTCTACTTTTCTATATTCTATTGTTTGTTATGTTTTGTATGTTTATGATGTTTGGTCTTAACGGTTGGATTTTTTACATTTTATTTCAAAATGTTATATTTGTCTTTATAAAATTTTGATTTATCTAGAGTGTTTCCTCACTAATCTACACTATTGCCTTTCCATAGTTCTTAATAAAGTATTTTTGATTTAAATTGAACCAGTCAGTCAGTTATCTTCTACCACTTATTCCATAGTGGGTCGTGGGGAAGCTGGTACCTATCTCCAGCGGTCTATGGGCGGGAGGCTGGGTACACCCTGGTCAGGTCGCCAGCAAATTAATTCCCCTACATCTCTTTTAATTCTCCATCGTTTTATTATCATTAATTACATTTTTTAAATGTTGTTTGATTTAATGATTTTTATCATTTTACTTTGCATGATGCTGCTGGTTAAATGTCTGTCCTTTTGTTTTTAACCTCTGTAAAGCACTTTGTGTTACAGCTGAGTATAATATGAGGTCTATAAATAAAGTTTAATTAGTTTGATTAATTAGTTAATTCTTTGATCAAAATGTTTATCAAAAACTTCTTGGCAGCTCTTTCTAATGGTTATATCTCACTTTTATCAGTTATTACAAATTGATATATACAAATGTACAAATATATACAAATATATTTATACACCCTGTTTTTGGAGATGTTCTTTTGTAAATGTGCTCAAGCAAGATGTTGTGTTTTATGCATTCAAGGCAGAGTTATTTAACTCCCACAAACTGTTATTTTTTCACCAGAAAAATACATCCTACATGCAACCTTTCACCAACATATTCACATCCTGACATTCGGCCATATCTTTGATGCCACTTTTTATGGAATATTGTGTTGATAACATGATTTAATTTTCGTGTATCTTAAACATGTTGAATACTGTAATGTACACATTTAAATGTGTACATTACAGTATTCAACATGTTTAAGATACACGAAAATTAGCTCCGCTTAATGTCAAGCTTGTCGAGCAGCTCATTTATAGTAAATTTGGCCATATATTTCTGCAGCATATATGCTGCAATAATGTGCAGCAATCATGTGAACAAGCACATGCTCCTAAATAACTACAATTGAGCAGCACATCCATTAGCTCCCAAAGTTTTCCTTGTTAGCCTGTAGCAGCCTATTTGTGCTGAGTTGTGCTTTGTTCCAAGTCAAGAATCTCGGAAGCTCAACATTCACATCTTCAAAGAGAGCCACTGATCCCTAGATATTTATCACCCTTCTCTCAGCCTGCTCTCTGAACAGTTAGAGTTGCAGTGATGAGGAAGCTCCCGCAGGTCATAGGAAAGGGGTTGTCTAATTATTGTGGTTTGTGTCAGATTTCTGTAAATAAAGCCAGCAGTGTCTCTGGGTCTGGATAACAGACGCTTGTTTCTTCTCACTGTTCAAGAGGAACTCCGTTATGCATGGTCTATTTCTGATATATTCTCCAAGGACCGCACTCTCTTCTCTCCTTCCAACTCCATATGCACTCCCATGTTCTCTGACACATATTTTCCTCCTCTTCAGTCTTGTATCTTTCCTTACATTCAGACACTCGTTAGATTTCACTAATTCCCATGAGTGCACAGCCATAAATACAAAAAGCTGGTATCTTCCTATCCAAGGATCTAGTTTCTTTAAAACAAAAACTCATTTACATTGTAAAATATGTTTCATGAAGTTAGTTTTGAAACCCTTTTAGTATTTCCAGTTCCTTTGAAATGGATTTTGCAACACTTAATGTATATTTGGTGGCATTTTAAAAATATTTTACTGTTCATCTGTAGAATAAAACCAATGCAACTTTTTGGTGTACTTAAGGATACAGAACATAATTAAAAAACCTTTTCTTTCATAATCCTGTTGAAAGCCAATCATTTATTTAAAAATTTTATAACCTTTGTGTAATTGTTCTTCTTTGCTTTGCTCTGCAAAAAGCAGTGACCTAAAATTACTATGACTCCTGGCTTGTGGGAATGAAAAAGACCTCATTTAGAATGAGAGCACTGGATTTTACAGTAATTACCAGAGTCTGCTTCCAGAGATGCACTGTTTTCCTCCACATGAAAGTCAATTCAATTCAGTTTATTTATATAGCGCCAATTCACAACACATGTCGTCTCAAGGCACTTCACAAAAGTCAGGTACATACATTCCAATTAATCCTAACCATTGAACATTGCAGTCGGATTCAGTTATTTATTCAAATTGGATAAAAAGTTTTTCTATCTAAGGAAACCCAGCAGATTGCATCCAGTCAGTGACTTGCAGCATTCCCTCCTCCTGGATGAGCATGTAGAGACAGTGGAGAGTCACTGGTGTTGACTTTGCAGCAATCCCTCATACTGAGCATGCATGTAGCGACAGTGGAGAGGAAAAACTCCCTTTTAACAGGAAGAAACCTCCAGCAGAACCAGGCTCAGTGTGAGCGGCCATCTGCCACGACCGACTGGGGGTTTGAGAGAACAGAGCAGAGACACAAAAAGAACACAGAAGCACTGATCCAGGAGTCCTTTCTATGGGAAGGAAAAGTAAATGTTAATGGATGTAGCTCCTTTAGTCGTTTCACCTAGAAAGAAAGAACAGATAAACTCTGAGCCAGTTTTCAAGGTTAGAGTCTGAAAGAGAGCACATATAATTAGTTACAGTAAAAGCTCAGTCAATTGCCACGTCTAGGAGAGAAAGGGTTAAACACTAAAAGACAGGGCCATGTGGGTCATCGGTAGAGGGTGAGCATTGTTGTTGGCAGCAGAAGCTTGAACGATGCCCCTCTCCAGAAAGGTGTCACAAGTAGACACAGAGCCAGGCCAGGTGTAGCTTCGAGGAAGAGAAAAGAGAGAAGAAAGTTAAAAGCTGAAATAACAGCAAATAATGCAAAATTGGAGAGCAGAATGAGAATGTAGCGAAGAGGGTGAACGTGGTCATTATGTCCTCCAGCAGCCTAAGCCTATAGCAGCATAACTACAGAGATAGCTCAGGATAACCTAAGCCACTCTAACTATAAGCTTTATCAAAAAGGAAAGTTTTAAGCCTAGCCTTAAAAGTAGACAGTTTGTCCATCTAGAGCCCACTGATGGCCATTGTTATACTAAAAACCACAACGATTGGGATACCTCTTTCTGTCAGACTGATTATAACCATTGGAAAAGAGAAGGGGTCATACAGGTAGCAGAAATGGAGGGTGTGTTTGCACCTCAACCATAACTGAGCCGGTTTAGGCTAAACCTGACTGCCCCTTACTTAATCCAACAGGGAGGTAAAAAAATAAGGAAGATAGCTCAGGATAACCTAAGTCACTCTAACTATAAACTTTATCAAAAAGGAAAGTTTTAAGCCTAGCCTTAAAAGTAGACAGGTTGTCTGCCTCACGGACTAAAACTGGGAGCTGGTTCCACAGGAGAGGAGCCTGATAATTAAAAGATCTGCCTCCCATTCTACTTCTAGAGACTCTAGGAACCACCAGTAAACCTGCAGTCTGAGAACAAAGTGCCCTGTTAGGAACATATGGAACAATCAGATCTCTGATGTATGATGGAGCTAAATCATTAAGGGCTTTATATGTGAGGAGGAGAATTTTAAATTATTTTCTGGATTTAACAGGGAGCCAATAAAGGGAAGCTAAAGTAGGGGAAATATGAGCTCTCTTTTTAATTTTCATCAGAACTCTTGCTGCAGCATTTTGAATCAGCTGAAGACTTTTAACTGCATTTTGTGATCATCTTGATAGTAACGAATTACTATCAGATAGTCAGTCCAGCCTTGACTATCTAATAGTCAAGGCTGTGAAATTAATCATATCTAAAATGGGGCTGGTAATCAGAGGGAACACTTCCTTAAATAATTTGGTCGGGATTGGGTCTAACATACAAGTTGAAGGTTTAGATGAAGCTAATATTTGTGATAACTCAGGAAGCCCGACAGGATCAAAGCAGTCCAAACGCAGATCAGGTTCTACAGTTACTTCCAATTTTATCTCACTTGCTGAGGATGAAGTAATCATCTTCGGGAGTATGTCAAAGATTTTCTTTTTAATAGAATACATTTTATTTTGGAAGAATCCCATAAAGTCATGACTGCTGAGAGCTAAGCAAATGCATGGCTCAACAGAGCTATGACTCTGTGTAAGTTTATCAACTGTACTAAAGAGAAACCTAGGATTATTCTTGTTCTCTTCTATTAATGATGAGAAATAAGCTGTTCTAGCTTGATGAAGTGTCTTTTTATACAACAGTAGGCTATTTTTCCAGATTAAGTAGGAATCCTCTAGGTGTGTAGAGCACCATTTTCTCTCCAATTTTCTAACATTGTGCTTTAAAGTATACAGCTCTGAATTAAACCAGGGAGCCTGCCTCCTATGAATAATTACCTTATTTTCCAAGGGGGCTGCATTTGCTAATGCACCACGCAATGATGAAATAACACTATAAACAAAAGAATCAATTTGAAAGGGGAAGAAACAAAATTATTATTTCTTTCAGGTGTGGAGTACTCAGTTCAATTAAACTCAAAGGTTATTAAAAAATGGTCAGACAGGACAGGGTTATGAGAAAATATTGTTATGTCTTTACACTCAATGCCATATGTCAGCACAAGGTCCAGAGAATGAAGACAAAGGTGGGTAGGTTTGTTAATGTTTTGAGCAAAGCCAATTGAGTCTAAGATAGCATTAAAGGCTATATTTAAGCTATCACTTTCAGTGTCAACATGAATGTTAAAATCCCCCACTATAATAACCTTATCTGTATTTAACACTAAATCAGACAAAAGGTCTGAAAACTGATCTAAAAATTGAGAGTAAGGGCCTGGTGGACGGTACAAAACAACAAACAGAAGAGGTTTTAGTGCTTTGCAATTTGGATGAGGAAAACTAAGGATTAATTATTCAAAAGAGTTGTAGCTGTTGATTGGTCTGGGACTAATCAATAAATCGGACTGAAAGATGGTTGCTACTCCTCCTCCTCACCCAGTATGTCGAGGCATGTGAAAATTTTAATAATTAGTAGGAGTTCACTCATTTATAGTAACATAATCCTCTTGCTGCAGCCAAGTTTCTGTGAGGCAAAATAAATCAATCTGATTGTCACAAATCAGGTCACTAACTAGCAAAGTCTTTGAAGAGAGAAATCTTATGTTCAGTAAGCCACATTTAATTTTTTTTCTTTTTAGCCTTTTTAGAGTTGTGTTTATTTGTATTAGATTTTCCTGATTTCCTCATTTTAGATTATTTTTTAATCTATTCAATTTTGGCCGTGGGCGAGACACTCTTAATAGGGTAATGGGTGGGTATCAGTACAGAAGCTGCAGAGAGGAGTGTTAAACTACGACCCTGCTTCTCAAAGTGTCTGCATTTTTAACGGCAATAACAGCTATGTGATTTTCGCTGGGCTCATTTAAGAGCTGCATTCACCTGTGCAATAAAGTGCTGAAGAATATTTTGGGTGGGGCTTACTTTCAGATTTAGGGCAGCACCATTGCTGTGTAGGGGCTGTGGTGGAGGCAAGGCATCTGTTGTGGAAGCTGCACTTGACATGGTGATAAAAGAATTGCTTTGATGAGGTTTTGTTTCAACAGACCTACTTTTGAATTTACCCAAATTAAACTCCTAATTGTTTTGATGATGGTAACGAAGGTTCAGTTATTGCAGCATTTTGCCATTATTTTTTTCAATCTCCTTTCTGTTTAGTGTCTTTAAAAGTATATATTCTATATAGTACACCCCTTTTATTGGCAAAATATTTTTTTCCCGCTTTTAGGAGCTATTGATAAAGAATGTACCTCTTAATCATTTTGTCATGTTACCATCACAATTTTATTGGGATTGTTTATGATAGACCAGCTCAAAGTAGGACATAATTGCAAACGGAAAGAAAGTTACACGTTTTTTAAAAGTGCAAAAAGCTGAAAATCTAAAACATTTGGTGAGTATTTTTATTCAGCCTCCAGGACCACTTGTTACTACAGTGAAAGTCATTTAGGGTATGTCTCTACAAGCTTTGCACATGTAAAGAGTGACATGTTGTCCATTGTCAGTCAGACTGGATGAGGAATTTTTGTGAACAATAGTCTTGATCTAAATTTTCCCATTGCAGCTCTAGCTTTATGATTAGGGATGTTGGAATGTGAATCTATACTCTAGTGTCAAGTCTTTTGTGGCCCCGACAGGTTTTAATCTAGGAATGCTCTGTATTGAGCCCCATTCATCTTCCCTTCAACTCTAAGCAGCTTTCATGTCTCTGCTGAAGAAGAGTATCCCCTCTACATGATGGCCATGTTTCACTGTGGGGATAGTGTGTTTTGGTCTCGTTTGACTAGAGCATCTTCTTCTGTATGATTGCTTTATACAAGGCTTGTGGCAAACTGAAGACATATGATTTTCTTTCAACATTTTCTTCCTTACACCCCTCCATAAAGGCCAGATTTGTGGAGTGCATGACTAATAGCTGTCCTGTCAACAGATTCTCTCAGCCGTGGATCTCTGCAGCTCCTCCAGAGATAAGATAAGAAAAGGTAAAACTTTATTCATCCCCCAAGGGGGAGATTGTATTGTCACAGCTGCAAGACAGAATAAAAAGTGCACACCTAAGAACAATAATTTAAAGCTGCTCAAAGTGCTAGCAGTGTTGTAGAGGGGGTGTGAGTCGTTCATGATGGGTGTCAGTTTAGCCAACATCCCCAATTTAAGGTGACTTGAACTGAGAATGGAGAGTTTAGCAGTTTTGTTCTACATTATCCCTTTTCAGAAAATGGATAGAATACTGTTCCATAAAAGGTTCAAAGTTTGCTGCTTTAAACCTTTTCACAGCTTTATTCCAGACCTTTCTGCTTAGTTTGTTGGTCCTCATGATGCTGTTTGTTCACTGATGTTCACTTACAAATCTCTTAGGCATTCACAAACCAGTTGTATATACACTGAGATTAAACTACCTGCAGGATGATGCGTATGCTAAATAGACTTTTAAAAGGAAATGGTTGTACTGGAGTTTACTTTGTGGTATCGATTTTAAAAGGGTCTAAATATAAATAGATTTTTTGTGTGAACAAAAGTGAAAATCATAAAATTTTGTTTCCCTTCATAATTCTGCACCACTTGTGCTGTCATTTCCTATATATTAGAATAAATTGAGGTTTATAATTGTAATGAACCTGTCTAGGGTGTATGCAGATAGATAGACACCAGCTCCCCCTCAACCCTACACGGACAAGCAGGTATAGAAAATGGATGGATGGATGGTTGTAATGTGAGAAAATATGTAAATAAATTTTTTAATACTTTTGCACTTTTCTGTTGATTTTTGCAATTAACTTTGATCCAAAACCTTTTTATTTCCATCATAGCCCATTCTAATAAACCAAGGCTGAGAGGAGGGAACTTCAAATTGACCAGTGAGACAGCCATCATGCAGCTCTATCTTTAACAACAGCCTGGAGCACCCTCAAACCTGCAGACATTTATTTTTCCATCTATCATTCTACTGTTGCCTTTCTCACCCACTCAGAAATAAGACTGCAATATACCTCAGGAGACCATTAATTTCCAACCTGGAGCAGACAGTCAATGCTTTTCCATCTCAGAAGCGTAGTCTCAAACTTGGAGTTGCTCATTCAGACACCAGCTTCTGAACACGTGACTACAAACTAGCCTAAACCATTCCCCATCATTTCTCACTGTGAAGGTCCTAAGGACTAGATTTTGAAAAAGCAGTGATCCACTCTGACAAACTCTTTAGAAATCTTGCTATGAATCTGAAGAAAAACAATTAACTTACAAACAAAACAAAAATCTCTGTCTTACACTGTAGATATTTACACTTTTAGACAATTTCTACTCTCTATCTATAAGTACACTCCTGTGAAAATGTAGTAGCTCTTTTACAGATATCCTCTGTTGGATCTTTGACTAGGCCATTCCAAACATTCTGAGGTGGACTTGCCAGGGTGCTTTGGATCACTGTCATGTTGTCAGAAAGGGTCCTGTTTAAGTAATTTATTAATTCTACATGTCTGGTGGTAATCAGACCTAGGTGTGGCTTGAATTCACCTTCCCAAAAATGGACTTATTCTGGGATTACATTTTCACATTGGGACAGTTGGGTTTGGATACCTTTTTGTCCTTAAATAAAATCCTGCTTTATTTTACGTATTCAAAGTATTTTTGTCTCATATAAACATTTGTTTGATGGTCTGAAACATTTAAGTGTGTCAATAAAGCAGAAACAGGAGAAATCTGTAAAGGGCCAAATGCGTTTTCAACAACACTGTAATTCAGCAAGTAAACTTTATGGCCTATATCTGCACCATGTAATGACAAATAAATGATTAACATGTAAGAAGAGGTAAAATATGGAATACCATGTATATATTTGTTTTTGTTTTTTTTGTTTCGTATTGTTTAATTTTAAAAATCTGTTTTTAATAAAAGGAAGGAAAATGAGGATTGGTGGCGGGATGAAAATCGTTTGAGGCTCTGCTTACTATGAGAGATAATGGCGAGGCCATTAGAGGAATGATACGCAGCCAGAAGATAAACAGAAGGTGGAAATGACAGAGATAAAGAGGAGGCAGTACTGGAGGGCATACATGCTGGTTTGATTTGTACCAGCGAGTGTCCAACAACATGAACTCAATTAGGAAAGGCGTGGGGAGTTGGAAGGGACAACTGGTTGGTACTTGCATGATTGGGTGATGACTTCTACATAGGCAAATACACAGGATAAACACTAATTCACACAAAAATGAATAGACTAAAATACATATTTTTATCCTAAATGAGAAAAATGTACTCTAGATTTTGATGAAATTACTCTTACAGGCTATACAGGTCCTTCTCAAAATATTAGCATATTGTGATAAAGTTCATTATTTTCCATAATGTCATGATGAAAATTTAACATTCATATATTTTAGATTCATTGCACACTAACTGAAATATTTCAGGTCTTTTATTGTCTTAATACGGATGATTTTGGCATACAGCTCATGAAAACCCAAAATTTCTATCTCACAAAATTAGCATATTATTAAAAGGGTCTCTAAACGAGCTATGAACCTAATCATCTGAATCAACGAGTTAACTCTAAACACCTGCAAAAGATTCCTGAGGCCTTTAAAACTCCCAGCCTGGTTCATCACTCAAAAGCCCAATCATGGGTAAGACTGCCGACCTGACTGCTGTCCAGAAGGCCACTATTGACACCCTCAAGCAAGAGGGTAAGACAGAAAGAAATTTCTGAACGAATAGGCTGTTCCCAGAGTGCTGTATCAAGGCACAACGCTGCACAACGAGAAGAGGTGACTGGACCCTGAGGAAGATTGTGGAGAAGGGCCGATTCCAGACCTTGGGGGACCTGCGGAAGCAGTGGACTGAGTCTGGAGTAGAAACATCCAGAGCCACCGTGCACAGGCGTGTGCAGGAAATGGGCTACAGGTGCCGCATTCCCCAGGTCAAGCCACTTTTGAACCAGAAACAGCGGCAGAAGCGCCTGACCTGGGCTACAGAGAAGCAGCACTGGACTGTTGCTCAGTGGTCCAAAGTACTTTTTTCGGATGAAAGCAAATTCTGCATGTCATTCGGAAATCAAGGTGCCAGAGTCTGGAGGAAGACTGGGGAGAAGGAAATGCCAAAATGCCAGAAGTCAAGTGTCAAGTACCCACAGTCAGTGATGGTCTGGGGTGCCGTGTCAGCTGCTGGTGTTGGTCCACTGTGTTTTATCAAGGGCAGGGTCAATGCAGCTAGCTATCAGGAGATTTTGGAGCACTTCATGCTTCCATCTGCTGAAAAGCTTTATGGAGATGAAGATTTCATTTTTCAGCACGACCTGGTACCTGCTCACAGTGCCAAAACCACTGGTAAATGGTTTACTGACCATGGTATCACTGTGCTCAATTGGCCTGCCAACTCTCCTGACCTGAACCCCATAGAGAATCTGTGGGATATTGTGAAGAGAACGTTGAGAGACTCAAGACCCAACACTCTGGATGAGCTAAAGGCCGCTATCGAAGCATCCTGGGCCTCCATAAGACCTCAGCAGTGCCACAGGCTGATTGCCTCCATGCCACGCCGCATTGAAGCAGTCATTTCTGCCAAAGGATTCCCGACCAAGTATTGAGTGCATAACTGTACATGATTATTTGAAGGTTGACGTTTTTTGTATTAAAAACACTTTTCTTTTATTGGTCGGATGAAATATGCTAATTTTGTGAGATAGGAATTTTGGGTTTTCATGAGCTGTATGCCAAAATCATCCGTATTAAGACAATAGAAGACCTGAAATATTTCAGTTAGTGTGCAATGAATCTAAAATATATGAGTGTTACATTTTTATCATGACATTATGGAAAATAATGAACTTTATCACAATATGCAAATTGTTTGAGAAGGACCTGTATATTTTCACATTATAACAAGAATGTCATTATGTTTCAAACAGCTCATACAGAAGGACACTCCAGAGAATGAAAATCAGTAAAATAATGTTTATTGAGTGACTAATAATCAGGAACAAGAACGGGTAAATCTCCAACTGTATGGAAGGAAAGGAAAGAGAACTTGTGAGACAAGGGACTGAAATAAAACGAAAAAACTAGTGACAAAAACTCTGAGCTGGGATAGGGAACGGCTTACTAGTTTAATGTAGTCAGGTCACCAGGGGTTGAGGGATTCGGGGTTTAGGTCCATATAAGCAGTGTTCGTCTTGATGTTTTCTCCTGGTGCTGTTCTGAGGTGGAGCAAAAACTGTGAGGTAATCCAAGTTGTAATGGCTTACGTAGGAGGGTGGACAGGATACGCTTATTGTCCAGATGCAGAGAAACGAAGGAATCAGGATGGCTGCCAGCCAGAGCGAAATCCAGTCGAAGACAATAATTCAGGAAGCGAAGTCTGTAGGTAGTTTTTAGCCACAGAGTCTTCTGAGGCAGTAAATTCAAGAGTCAGGTTCTCAGCCACTGTAGGCAAACACTCTCGCATTGAAGTGCTGGCAGCCTCCTGCTTAAATACTCCTCCAAGTTATCAGCAGAACAAGACACACCTGTCCACCAGTGTACCTGAGAACTCCAGCACCATCTGGGAAACTGAACACAATGTTGGAAACACAAAAACACACACACACACAAACCAAAACCCCGACAAAGAAACATAGTCTAATAAAGCACACTTGTTTTAACTTTAGTTTCCTTGGTTTCCTCTAAAATTCTGCTAGGAAATACAATCCAAACAGTTTTAATTAGCCTTTCCAACATGGCTCATACAGGTGGGTGTGAGATTTATTGGAAACGATGTTTCTCACATTTACAGGCCTTCTGCATGTATTTTTCCCATAGACACAGACAGTTTCAGTGCCAGCCTTTACATGAACTCACAGATCTCTCTGAGGTGTGATGGCAGACTATGGAAATTTCAACACAGATTGCATTCTAAGCTAAAAATGAAATGTGAGGTAGACTCCCACAATATCCTTAAAAAGGTATTAGTATATTTATAAGTTAAGTTGGAACAGTAACAGCATCTTCTGCCAATTCTGCATGAGCGTTATGAAAAAGGAATACAGAATTCAGAAAATATGTCTATTCTGGTCACATTATGATGAGAAACCTAACACTGATTGCCTTCTACCCCATTTTTGTTGTCTTAAAATTTTCCTTTGAAAGTATTTTCTGTTTCAGTTTGCACATTTCATTTCATGTTAATAGCTGCTATGATAATTCTGATTTCCATTCTAAGATTAAGAATGAGTAATCTGTCTGTTGTTTAGTTTAAAATAAAGCATTGGGCTATACAGGTTGCTAATTTACAGGGTTTTCATGGCTTATTGTGGGTTACATACAGTCCATCCTAGGTACCCTGTTAGTACCCCTGTAACTAGACAGTATATGGAAGCATATGTAAGCATATGTAAGTACGCAGTAAGTAACCCATAAGGACAGAGAAACAACTGGGTTGTACAAAATCTATATTACTACAAATACCAAGTTAGGGATAATCATGGGCCCTAGGTGTGTTTTGAGTCAGTCCACCACAGCCATGTCATCCAGAATTACAAAAGCTTATTCATATCTGTAAATTAACGTTTGAATTGCATTTTTGACAAACTGTCCAGTCCTGTGCTACTTAAGATCAGTGATCCAAGGATTCCTTTTATAAATCACAGTGACACACTGAGTTAAGAATATTCATGAGAAACTAGAGAGATTTGACTTTATATGGAATATCTGTTTAAAAGATGTCTCTCTTGCAGTGTCCAAGCTCCACTAAAACTAAGAGTTTTGTTAGACTCACAGTGCAATCTCATTTTGACCATTTAGTATGTATTCCCTTTTTGATGTATTATAAAATCAGTGGTATAACATCCTAAAGTTTATTTTTAGTCTTTAGTCATGCATTTAGTGGGTTTCGTTAAAAGGCTGTCAACAACCACCTTTGGGCTTCCTCTGACTTCTTCCTGCAGCAACAGACTGTTGCATGTGCAGTGTGTTGGCACAAAGTATAATGCTTTCACAAAGCAGAAAAAAATCAGATTTTTAGGTTTCCAACCTGAAAGTCACTGGTCAGTGCAAGTCAAACTGGTAATGAGGCAAATCCAGTTACCAAATGATTTCTGGTTCATATCTATTTATGTCTAGAAATAAAGCTCCAAAGCTGGAGTTCCATCCATCCATTCTCACTGTATTAAAAGCTGGGAGTAACCAAATTCATTTCAGGTTAAAATTGTCAAAACTTTAATTAAAACATTTATTTGAATTTATTGCTTCTTTGTTTGTGATGCAACACAGCCATTTACAGTTTTAAATTTTGTGATGTTGCCAAAACTCAGATGCATTTAGACAGCCACAATAAGGCATGATTTGCTTGAATTGAATTGCTGCCTCACATACTGTGTGCTAATGTACCTTTGAGGGCTGTTAGGGTTGGTGCATGGAAAGGATCCAAATGCAACATTATTTGTATGTGGCTAAAAACTGACTAAATTAAACTTAACAAAGCTGCCAGTTGTTGAAAACAAAGTACTACTGAAATATTCTATTATACAAGCCTAGAAATCTAACAATGAAAATATTTATTCCTAAATTACCTCAGTTTTATTGGAGTATAGGCATCTTTACATTACATTGTGACAGTGTGTGGTAGGAATATTCTGATAGTTATGTTGCTCTAAATCAAATCGGCCATTTCGTTTTAAAGATTAAGTCAAACTGAAATATTTGCAGGAGACTTTGGTCCTGCACAGCTTCAGTCACAGCCCATCAGAGTTACAACAGACATTTTAAACTTTATGCAATAGATCAAAAACACAATATCCGAAACCTTTGTGTGCTTTTTTTTTTTACTTGAAACAACTCTCGGAGTTTGATCTTTAAAGCTGTAAAGGAGGGACAAAAAAATGTAGGACTGCTGAAAGAATAATACAGACTGAGGCTGATGAAAAAGCAGAGCTGATAGTTTATAGCAATGGAGGATATAGGAAAGAAGATAGAAACAGAAACTAAGACCTGGAGGAGCCAGCAGGCTTTGGCATCTTAAATGAGAGCTCTCGTGTCACTGTGGTGACCCTGTGAACAAAACAAAATAAGAAGGGTAATGGTGCTATGTACACAGAAGCCCCCCTGGCAGACATTATGAAAAGGTCAAGTGAGCCTGATGGAAGTTCAGAACCCCCAAACATGAGCAGACATTAGGTTAGACAGAGAAAGGCAGAAAAAGTAAAAGTGCAATAACACTAGACAAAGCTTACCCTGTTTCTTTGGTGTAAAATACAATTCTTTTTGCATTAAAGCAATATGATGGACTGTGATGGACTGGCGACCTGTCCAGGGTGTACGCTGCCTCTCGCCCATAGACTGCTGGAGATGGGCACCAGCTCCCCCGCGACCCACTATGGAATAGGCGGTAGAAAATGACTGACTGACTGACAATATGAAAAGAATGGAAATTTCAGGGCCACTGTTTGTGATTTACTGATTTGAGTAGTTAAAATTCAAATTTCACATCTTAACAAAGCCCAAAGCAGAATATCACCTGGAATTGTACACAGAAATAGAAAGTATATATATATATATATTTTTTTTTTCTTTTTTGGGGAGTGAATATTTAAAAGAGTGAGAATTAATGCATTGAGAGGAAGATGAGAAAATCAGGTGAGTCAACATTAAGCACACCAGCAATCTGAATGCCATTGTACAGGATCTCCAACCCTGCAATCTTGTGGGGTGATGTTCCTGCTGAGGGTTTGTAACCCATGAATGCATAAATGAGCCTGTTGGTGCAGTCTAATTTTCACATGCAACAGTATGTGTAATATAAGATGAAAATTGCATTAAAATGTGAATTTAAGTGTAAATGTAAGTTTTTGAGTTGTACTTTTTGACAGAGAGTATTTGATCTGCTATCTTAACCACTGTTCTACTAAACTTCCACAATAGCCCAGGTTTATTCATATCTGTTTCTATTCATTTGTCAGGTTTTCACAAATTGCTATATTTTACACCCAAAGCATTTCTGAGCAGACTGTAATAGTCTATATCTCTCAAGGAACGTGTCCTTTCAGACATCAAATGCTTACAGAGAATCAGTGAACGAGGAGGTGATGCAACACATTGATAAACATTTCCGATTTGGAAAAATGTCCTTACATCTAACCTAAAACTTAAAATTTCATATTTTGACCAAGAAAACTGGTGGTATTTCTACAAAAGAAGATTGACAAATCGACACATTTATTTTTTTACAACTTTACATTTTTGGTTTATGACTTTGTCGGTCTTATTTCTAAATAGCTTCATTCTATAGCAGAGGTCCGGTGATCTTTATGGAGCTATTCTTTTTCTTCCTTTGTTGTATGGTTGTTCACATCTAATTTGAAAGTGTGCTCCAAATGAGCACATTATTTTTATACCATTTACCTGCATGCTGAGTAAAGAGAGTTTGGAGTAATTTTAATTATTTGTTTAAACATGAGAATTAATGCAAATCAGATTCAAGTTTTGTAACAGGATTTAAAGTTTAGACTATTTAAGATGACCTAATGTAGCTATAAAATACAATTAAATGTAAGAATTAGGTTTTCAGATCATATGAGAATAGTATGAACAGCATATAACTGATTTAAAATAATACAACTTAACTTTATTATGAAGCAGGAAGAATATGAATTGTTTCAATTATTCTCTTTTTTATTTTTTTCCAGACACCTGCTGGATAAAGATACTTTCTCAAAGTCTGATCCAAGTAAGTGCTCCATAAAGACCAGCTATTAGTGTCTGTCAGCATTTGTAACTGATTTATGCTACTTTAACCTTTTAAAACACTCCTGTGTAGCATGCGCTTTTTCTTTTTCATGTGTTTTTGTCAGCTTTTAAGGTCATTGTGTCCTGTGACTTTTTAATATCTTTGTTTTACTTCAAAGGGTTTTACTTGAACTTAAGCTTAAAATATATTTTCTATTGTTGTTTGAACTTGATTCTATACCCTGTCTTTCGTCCCTCTATTTCCTGCAAAAAGTGTTTCTATTTCATTTTGCTATTTTTTGCTTTTCTGTTTACAGTGTGCGTACTGTATACGCAGGGGGTTGAAACCAAACAGTGGAGAGAGGTAAGTGTACACATGTATACAACACACGTCAACACAACAAAAAACAAGAAATGAATCCTTTTCATTTAAGCTGCAGTACTTTCCTAAGGACATTTAATTTTAGTAGCTGTTTTGCTGTGAGCTTACAGCAGTTTGTTTTAGCCATTCATTAAAGCTTCTCAAGCATCAGTTTTCTGAAAATGTCAGGGAAACATTCCCCTAATTGGGGGTTTAAAGCAAAGGAAAAAGAAAAATGAAGACCTGGGATGATCAATATGTTGGCATTTTGGGGACTAAAAAGCTCTCTGTGGAAGGATTAATACTACTCTCACTGCACCTCGCTTAGTTTATGTAGCTTATTTTAGTATTAGTGCCAGTTCTGTCTTTGTCATATGATTTATTTGTTTGTTTGGCTTGTAAATAACCGTAATAATGTGGGCGGGTGGCACCATTTACTCTGATTACCCAGGGAACAGAAAAATAGATAAATAAACAACATATTAAAGTGGGCATCCGTGCCTATATATTTCTTATTTAATGTCTTTACTGATAATTGGACTGTGTACTGAATACGCTGTAAAATAAACTTAAATGTGGTCAAACTTGTACAGTTCCAGTTTGTTATTTGAACATTTTATTGTCTGGTAACATGTGAAACACCTGTGGGAAAACCAAACACATGCTGATGGCCTTTCCACATGTTTCACATGTTACTACAATTTCAACACCGGTTTCACGTTAGTACACAATGTGATTTTCAAACTGTTTCACAAGTTAGTATTTATTTAGTTTTCCACATGTTTGACATAAGTACACAATATAATTTCCATGTTTTGTACTACAGAATCTCATCATACATAGTACTCAATACAACTTAAATGTTTCTTATGTTAGTATACAACATGACTTTCACATGTTTTCATTTTATTACAAAATATAATTTCCACATGTGAAACAAAAAAATCTCCCACATGTTTCACATGTCACTACATGATTAAATTTCCACATATTTTATATGTTATCCTATTATACAATTTTCACGTGTTTCATCTCCCCATAAAATAGTTTTTCACATTATCAGACTGTACAATTTCCACCTGATTCGAGTTATTTGGGTTAGATATTATAATATTCACATATTTCCCATATTATAATGTTCATACGTTTCACTTTTCTGCACATTGTTATCAGGTTTTGTTTTTATATATTACATTACATAATGTCCATGTGTTTCACATTATCACAAAATATACAGTAGCATACATCACTTTTCAACTGCAATTTTTACAATAATTGTTCATGAAATTTGGTTAAAATTACATGAAAGCAGACACAGAAGGCATTTGTGGCAATGTCCTTATTAAATTACATTCTCTTTCAAAACAATTTTTGTAGAAGTTCTTATTGGTATTTTGTGTCATATGTACAGTTTTAGCAACATTCACCAAAGAAAGATAGTTTGTCCAGGAGTTATAGACGGTCCTTTGTATGGTGGGGAGCACCTCATGTCATCATTATGTTGTGATTATGAATCTGAAAATATTATTTAATATTAATATTTTAATGTTTTAATATTTTATCAAATAATATTTCGGTCTGCTAAGGGTTATCCTGTGAATACCAGCCCAGTAAGGCGGTGGTATTAGGACAAAATAGAAAGGTGTGAGCCAAGCTCTGACATTACTGAACAACAAAACTCTGCACATACATGGAATGAATTCACACAATTTCTTAAAATACAAGAATTTATTAACACAAATAAGTCAACTCAAAGTCAAACATATTTCAATCAACAAACTCTTTACTATGCTAAAACAATTCAACTAAACTACCAAGCAGAATTAAAGAATAAGGAAGACTAATGGGCTATGTACAATATAAACAAGTTGATTAAAGATGGTTGAAAACCATGATCAAAAGAGTGATGCAACATTATCATGCAATGTTATTTATGTTTGAGAACCAAGGATTATCTTGAAGAATCTGGAAGTGAAGTTAAGTTAATCTTGGAACTAACTTGGGCAATAATCAGTACACCTTTAGACGACAATTCACAATGCAAGATAAAATATTATTTTTATAAAATAATGTTTTAAAGAATGATTTGCTGAATAAAACAACCTTCTGGATGACTAATTCTCAACAGTGTCTCATTAGCTGCCTTTATTTATTAAAATAATATTCAAAAAAATATTATTAAGGGAATGGTAAAATATTTAAGGAAGTATTTTGGAAAAGAGCCAAATCTTTCTGGAGAAATGGGGCTTAATGGTGTTTACTTAGTTAGCAGATTTAGTAAAATAATGTTTAGGGACAATTATTTACAAGCTGGAAAACTAACGACCTTTCTGTTAAATATTCCCTAGCAGGCAAGCACGTGTTCTTAGCTTGTTAAAATATTTAGGGAGGTATTGTGGAAAAGAACCAAATCTTTCTGGAGAAATGGGCTTAAGTATGCAAGCACGTGTTCTTAGCTGTTAGCAGTTAAAGCTAACAAAAGAAGCTGATAGCTTCGCACCAGAATCAAACACACACCTTTAAAATACCATTAATAAAAGGGTTAAAATGCATAGGCACGGACGGCGCATTATGGCCGATCATCTGTGTTAAAATCACCCCTTTAAATAAAGTTTATCTTAACTTTAAAAACACACAAAGACAGAACACAAAACTGAGCACGTGCTGAGCAGATAGCCTGCTAGCACCAAGATAGCTGAGTTCAACACAAACAAAACCAAACTTCATAAAATGAAAAATGTTTAGATCATTTCATTCTAAATATCTCTCTGTTACTCTGCCCACACCTAACTGAACCATGCTGAGGAAAAGCTGTCCAGGCGACAACAAAGTTTGAAGAAAGCTCTGTGAACAAAGGGTTAGCTTCCAGCTAACCTCCGGAGCAGTGGCTGGGCGGCCCGTTCTATCTGCTTACCACACTGCATGTTACCACGGGATGCGGCTCCTGTTGTCGTCCTTTCAGACCGGGGAAAACCGCTCCACTCTTTGTAGAGACAGCGTCTCTACTGGGGACTTCTCTGGAACACAGTTTGCTTCTGCAGGCCTCAGAGAGAAAGTCAAGCCAGGCTTATACCTTAATTACCCCTTTTTAAGAATGAATACCGGATTCTTTCAACAGTAATTCATCAGTACTTAACTTGTGCATATGATCGCGTGATCTTATGACACCCTTGGATCCAGTTTGAAGATTTTATGTCTTTTTGCCAGCCTCACACGGAGCCCGGGCGGTAGAGGCAGGATGTAGCAAGAGCGGTGCTTTTATTTGGACAGTGACGTCACAGGAAGTCCGCAGTTACCCCGTTTCCTGGCTGTGCCGGAAGTAGGTTAATGCAATTTATTTTGAAAGTTCCAGGAATGTTTGTACGGGCCTTTCACATTGTAACCATGGCTGTGGTCCCAACAATTATCTTATGGGTTTCAGTTGTGCATGATATTTGGGATAGCTATGGATCAGGTGGAGAGTATTTGTCTGGTAGTCTGCAGGCTGTGTGTTTGATTCCACTTTTCTCCACCAGTTCTCAAAGTGTCCTTGAGCATAATACTGAACCTCAAGTTGTTTACCAATCTTTGTATCAGTGTATGCTTGTGTGAGAGTGGCTGAGTGAATAAAAATCATGCTTTGAGTGGACGTTAAGACTAGAATAGTTCAGTCCATTTCTCCATGTGCAAAATATCATTTCACATATCTCACATCTAGCGGGTGAAATTTCACATGTGGTCAATCAGATTCACATGTGATAACGTGTTCTTGTGTGATCTTGAACATGTGAATATGTTTTTTCACTAAATTAAATGAAAACACTGGTGATCTCTTTCTGTAAAGACTATGGGGGAGCAAAACTGTATTTTTTGTCTTTTAATAGTCATTAATCTTAAAGGTATCCAAAAACACAAGCCAGATCCAAAACATATGTCAAACATATTTAAACTGGTAAATGGCCCATCTGAGGACCCCAAATCGCTTTACACTACAATCAGTCATCCACCCATTCGCACACTGACAGCGGTAGGCTACATTGTAGCCACAGCTGCCCTGAGGCAGACTGACAGAAGTGAAGCTGCTAAACAATCGGTGCCACCGAGCCCTCTAACCACCATGAGCAGGCAAGGCGGGTGAAGTGTCTTACCCAAGAACACAATGACTGAGATGAACCAAGCGAACAGGCAACCCACCGGTTACAAGATGAACCCCTACTACCGTCACCACCATCACTCTGTAATATGTACATTGTATAGAAAATCATTGTTTACATTTTTCTTAGACGTTTTAACTAAGATTTGTAAAAAAATAGGAAAAGTGAACCTGGTCATATTGAATATTTATGGTTGTCAAGCAAAAATCTCATTAGATGAAACCTTTTTACTTTAAAAGATGGTGTGTAGAGATAATAAGTCTAAGATTTAGACTCTTTGATAAGACGGTAACACTTACTATTGACAAAGTTAAAATGATCAAATAAGTTTATGCAAAAAGACAAAAATTTATGTAGTCTGCAACTTAGAATATTCCACATAGGATCAACCACAAAAATGATCTTTGTTGCCTGACCTCTGTTAGATATATGCTGTATAAAGGTAATAATTTAACAAAATATAGTGTTCATATGTTTGCATTTATGCTACATCTCTTGCTTATTTGTTCAATTATACTAATAACAGATAGCGTGGGTGTAGTCTTTTATTCAAATTTAGCTTAAGTCTATACAATGTATACAGGAATTTCTAATTTATAGGTGTAAAAAGATGTTGTGTCATGAAAATTCTCCTTTTTCCTCCCACTTGTTTTAGTTCTTATAGTTTTGTAGAAGTAGTTGATTACATAATTAAACTGACATAATACAGTTATAATTATAAGCATTTCAGTTTATAAAAAGTCAAAACTTCTTTAAACTATTCTTTAGGAAGCCTTTGAATTACTGAATTATTTTTCAAGGAAAAGGCCTTTTATCTCTAATAATACAGTTCTGGTGAGTGACACTGAAAACTCAAGATTTAGTGAGTACAGTGCCATACAAAAGAGTTCACACCGCTAAAATGTGTTCACATTACACATTAACACATTACATTTCACATTACTGGGACTCTTGTGGCAGGACACACACAAAGTTGTGCATTTATATATACAGTATATACATATATATATATATATATATATAATCAAAACAACAAAAGAACAGGAACAGTGAAGATAAAAATAGATAAACGTACCAATGCATGAGGGGTTGTGCATCATGCGGCTTCCCCTTTTTCTGTCCGAAACTCCTTTTAATGCATTTAGTGTAAATTTACTTTGAAAACATTCCATTGATGTTTGGAAGAAATTAAGAGCTTTCAGGTAAAGATTGTGAGCTATATGGATTCAAGGGTGTGTGTGAGAGAAAACATTTAGTGTTGTCTCACTGAGGAAAAAGTTAACACACCCAACCCCCCAGTAGCCTGTCTTATCCTCTTTGGTTGACATAATTTCTGTGAGACGTTTCTTGTAGCCATCTGCCAGTTTCTGAGGAAAGATTTCCCGTCTCCTCGCTGTCAGCTGTGAGATGTTTGAGAGGTTTCTTTCAAGTACAGCCCATTTCAAGTCACCTCACAATATATGCTGAGATCAAGATCTGAGCTTTGACTCTGCCCAGAACATTACATTTTTTTATTCACAGGCAGTCCTTGGTGGATTCACTGGTACGTTTTAAGTGATCGTCATTTTGCAAAGAACGCTATTCCAGGAATCCTGGTCTTTGTTTACATTCTGTCTGGCGAGTCTGAATCTGATTTTCATGTTTTTCCTGTAGAACAAAAGCTTCCTCCTCCCACATCTCCCATGGAAGTTAAACTTGTGTAGCTTTATTCTGATTGTATGGACATGCACTTTAACATTACCTGCGACAGGAGCCTGCTGTGGGTCCTGTGATTACATGTTGGGGGTTTTGGAGATTTCTATAGCATCTTGTGGACTACTTTCAGATTTAAGTTGCTTAGATGGCCAGATATGGGATAGGCCTGTGTAATCTTAACCACTGTAAGAGGGATAAAAAGTCAGTCAGTCATTTTCTACCACTTATTCCATAGTGGGTCGCGGGGTAGCTGGTGCCTATCTCCAGCAACCTATGGGCGAGAGGCAGGGTAGACCCTGGACAGGTCGCCAGTCCATTACAGGGCGACACAGAGACATGCAGGACAAACAACCATGTACACACCCATTCACACCTAAGGGCAATTTAGAGAGACCAACTGACCTAACAGTCATGTTCTTGGACTGTGTGAGGAAGCCGGAGTACCTGCTGAGAACCCACGCATGCACGGGGAGAACATGCAGACTCCATGCAGAAAGACCCCTGGCCAGGATTCGAACTCTTGCTGCAAGGCAACAGTGCTACTAACTGCGCCACCGTGCAGCCCACATTTAAACATGTTATAAGATATCCTAATTTTTTCACAGGACTATATGTGTGTTCCTTTATGTAAATCACACAAACACTGCTCAAGCTCAAAGCTGAATCAAACCCCAGGATTAGTTTTTCCATTTAGCCATACAACGCTTTAGGTATCTCTATGAAAATTCCTCTCTGGCCGCCACAATGCTCCCAGTGGTCTTTATTTCCTAGGGGTTTACTGAATGCTCTTTGTGTTTGCCGTGTGTTTCTGTGTTTGTTTGTGTTGGGAAATTGTTGCATACACCACAGAGCTTTTTAACTGAAGGCCAAAGCCAAATAAAAAGGTTTGTCTCACACTAATTTACACTAGTGTCATTTACCTCTGCCTGTGAAAGCAGAAGAAACCGCCAAGCTCATTATTACAGCAGTATGTAACCGTCTACTGAACAGGCCATGAGGATAATAAAATCCCATGTTGGTCAAAGAACTGCACAAAACACCAGCTGTGGTTTGTGCGTGCTCCGGGGAAGAGGATGATAACATTTTGGTCAGGTTTGGGATGGAAGACCCACAGAGACAACAGAGGATTTTTCTTACATCTTAGTATCGCTCTCCTTTGCTAGGCACTCATGAAAGTTTGCTTGCACCCACAGTGTGACAGTGTTTTTCAAAATGTGTTCACATTTTAATATCAGACACTGAAAGTCTAGCTGTTGCCTGAAGAGTTCAGTTAGCCATATGTGCAATGAATCTGTTGGAGTTACCGCTCATGTATGTGTGTGATATCGAGGGACTTCATGCCAGATTCTCATTAGCCAACTCCTGCAGTCGAGCGGCATCTAATGAACTCTGCAGAACAGTATTGTCTCCTCCACTCAGCGGGGAAATCACATTACAGAGCTCATCTTTAACCATCACCCGCCTCTTTACTAACATGTGCTCACAGCTTCATCAACACCTCGGGGTCTCTTGGAGATTCAAGGTGCAGCACAGATTCAATTTCTGCCTTTTATTTCAGTTTCTCCCTTGTTTATATAAAATTCAGTTAGTGAGTTATTTGGAAAATGAGGTATTAAACTAAGCAAGGAGGTAGTCAAAAATGTTTCATGTTCTCCGAAGGGCCCAGAGTTTTTACCCTGTCGGCCTCTTTACTGCAATCAGCAAAAAGTTTTACCTCCCCCCCCCCCCCCCCCAAAAAAAAAAATCTCCTCCTGATATTAAATCAGACTTATTTTCTGTTGTAGGTCAGTTAGGATTACAATTATTTTCTGTCACACCCTTCACAAGCTTCTTACAGTAGTTAGCTGGAACTCTGGCCCATTCCTTCTGTTACGGCCACTTAGGTCTATGGGCCTGCTGCAGGTGGTGCTGGTTGGCCTAATTGCTGCTACTGCTTAAAAGCTGCCATGCATGCAGCACAAAGGAGACTCTCTCTCCCCTGTGATTCCACCCCTGTTGGTTTGGTTATAAAGTTGTTTTTTGGCTTTAGGTTATTCCTGGTCTTTAATTAATCTTAATTTTGGTTTCTCATTTCAGGTATTCCTTTTCAGGTTTCATTTCTTTAAATAAACAATCCTTTTGTTTTGTGAGAAAATCCTTGTGTGGTCTCCTTTAATGTTACCCCATCAAATGTGCCTGTTGGACGTAACACTTCTAACAGAACAGGTGCTGCTTAGTCAGGTATTAGGCTGCCTTGCTCACACACACTTTCCAACTCCACACACACATTTTCTTTGAGGTTGAGGCTTTGTGATGGTTTGTCCAAAACACTATCTTTGTTGTCCTTAAGACACTTTATGACTAATTTGGCTGTATGTTAGCATCATAGTCCATTTGGAAAACCTGTTTCGGCCCAGATTTGACTTTCCTGGCTCATGTCTGGAGATGTTGCCTTAATACATCCACATAATGTTTGTTCCTCATTATGTCATCTATTCTGTGAAGTGCACCAGTCATCCCTGCAGCAACATATCCCCACAACATGGTGCTGCCAACCCTGTGCTTTACAGTTCATAAGATTGCAGCCTTCCCTTTTTCTTACAGATGTAATGATGGTCAAGATTGCATAACACTTTGATTTTAGTTTCATCAGACTGCTGCACATGTCACAAAAAAACTAAGGTCTTTGTCCCTGAGAGCATTTACAAGCTACACTCTGACATTTTATTTTGCTTTTGGAGTTATGGCTTCTTTCACATAGACTTGCCTTACAGCTCATGTCAGTACAGGACTTGTTCTACTGTTGACAATGACACTCTCATACCACCTTCAATCTTAGTCCTCTAATATAATGCTTTTTTAGTCGTTCTGCCCCCTCGAACAGCTTTTACACTACAGCCACATTCCCCCAGCCCTACTAACAAACACACAGTCGTACATCAATACATGAATTGGTAGGCAGTTTTGTTTTCCTTGAAAAATTTTCATAATATCTATCATTGCTGACCTAATAACTTAAAATACTAAAATCAATACATAATTGAGGTAATGATGCTGTCTTCTAGCTAACCTCAATGAATAAAACTAAACCCGCGAGTGCGACCAGAACAGCCACCAGCACAGATTTAGCTGTGTTGAAGTAAAATGCGAAGTACTTATAAGTAGTTTACTTAAAAATTGGATTGACTAACTGAAGATAACAAAAAAGCACTGATTATGAGATAATAGAAAGTCTTTATGGACCCACTCCAGAGTGGCAAACTTTAAAAAAGACAGAGACACAGCAAAGCTACAGAGAACATGGTGAAAAGTTTTCACGCAGTATATTTTTTGATGAAGGGTTATACAAAATTGCTGCAAAAATGTTTTACATATGTTTGATACTATCTTCTGAGAAATTCTCCTCAGCTAATTGTGTATCTGCATGCATAGTTTGTGTAATTTTGTGAGCCTTTCTTTGGCATATTTCCCTCCGTTTGGCACCTTGGAAGTGAATATTCTGCTAATTAGGAAGCCTTAATCAGTGCTGTTCTCCATCTCTACTGTTTCCACCCCCATTCTCTCACCTCCTGTTGTGTCCAAAGCCCCTAGTTTTAAGTAATTCCCCCTGTCTTCTGCCTGCTCTTTGTACCTTCTATGCCAGTTTTTATTCCCAGTCTCTTTTTTCTCTGCCTACACATTTTCTCAGGATCTTTTACTTATCTCTTTCTTCCTGTAAGGTTCTAATGAGTGGGTTATCCTTTTGTAATTAGGGATAAAGTTGAGGATCAGAGAACCAGCTTTCCTTCTGCACAGCAGCTGCATGTTAAAACTTAGCTTCTGAAAAGACCTGAGTTAATGTATGTGTATACATCAGGAACAAGTAATTTAGACTCTCAATAGTATGTTTCTCAGAAAACTGAGGAACAGAATGCTGTCCAAATAAACAACACCACTAGCTTTTTTGTAATATTTTTGAACAGTTTTATTTCGACTCTTTTCATCACACCTGTCTCCTGACCTCTAGCTGTCTTTTTTCCCTTCACAGTTTGGCAGGACGGAGGTGATAGACAACACCCTAAACCCCGACTTTGTTAGAAAGTACATCTTGGACTACTTTTTTGAGGAGAAACAGAATCTTCGCTTTGACTTGTGAGTTATTATTTATAATGTTTTCTCCTGTCTTCTGTCACACTCCCTCAGTTTGGTTCTGCTTTTACTGCCAGAACAACTGGTGTAGTATCAAAGGTTCCTGTTTGGCCAAACAATGGATTTTCAGTTTAAATAGGGGAACAGACGTTTATATGAAGCTCTCAAATGTGTTTATACCTTGTGAAAATCTGTGAAAAAATATACTTTTGTCACATTACAACCATTTTTGTATTTTATTGAAATGTTATGTAAACAGAGGCATGTAATAGTAAGGCTAAGGAAAATGACACAATATTTAATTTTCAATAATAAATCTTAAAAATGTGGCATGCATTTGTAATCATCAGGTAATAGCTCAGGTAATACTTTCTAGAATCACCTTTTACTGCAATTACACCAGCAAATCTTTGGGCGTATGACCACCATTTTAAAATATCTAGGCACTTAAATGTCTGTCCATTCATCTTCAACCTTAGGCCCTGTTTACACAACATTGTCTGGTGAAAATGGAAAGGTTTAGCTGCATTTTTACTGTTTGTTTGCACAACATTCTCTTAGAAAAATTCACACTTTAAAAACGTGTTCCATGGTGTAATGGTTTGAAAACCTACTGGTCTCCATTATCATGTAGACGGGAAAAATTGAATCTTTCTTATGGGGAAACCCCGGCTCATGCACAGTACGATAATGGCATGATACGCATAATGGCTGCTGACCTGTTTTAAGGATACGAAGTTATCAACAATAACAATGGCAGAAAGCAGAGTTCAGACATGTGCTGCTGACTGTTTGGAATCTAACAACCATTCTCCAGCAAAGTGCTCATTTTCTCACCCGTTTTGTAAGCAGGAAGTGTTTGAGTATGTTGTTGAGTTTAAAAGAACCTACTGCCAACTAGTGGCATGGTAGGGAAATTACACCAACGTCATGTCTCTACTGTTGCCGTGTGTACAGTGATTGTAATTAAAACGTTGTCATGTAGACGTTTTAACAATAATGGAAAAAAAGTCCAGTTTTCAATCGATTGTTGTCATGTAAACAGGGCCTTAGTTCCTGCTACCCCACAGCATGATCCACCATGTGTCACTGTGGTGATGCTGCGTTGAGGGTGATATGTAGTGTTGGTTTTCCATCTCACAGCATAATGAATATAGGCCAATAGGTTCCATTTCAGTCTCATCTGATGAGAGCACCTTTTCCTACAAGTTTAGTACACAGCTTGTTGCTATAAACTGTTTTTCTTATGTCTTTATGTCTTTAAAGCTTTCTTTCTTGCCTCTCTTTCACATATCCCAGATTTATGGAGTGCTCAACTAGTAGTTTTCCTGTCAAAAGATTGTCTAAAGTGAGCTGTAAATCTCTACTGCTCCTCCGGAGTTATCTGATTTATGCTCTCCATGTGCAGCTGACAGTTTAGGTGGACGGCCATGTCTTGGTAGGTCTGCAGTTGTGCCGTGCTCCATTTTCATAAGATAAATTGAATAGTGCTCTGTGAGTTGTTCAAAGCTTGGGATATTGTTTTATAACCCCTACTCTGTGTTAAACCTCTCTACAACTTTGTCTCTGACCTGTCTGGTAAGTTCCTTGTTCTCCAAGATGCGGTTTGCTCACAAATGTTCTCTAAATAGCCTCTAAGGCCTTCACAGAAAAGCTGGATTTACTGTATACTGGGAGCAGATTTCTTAGGTGACTTCTGAAGACAATTGGTTTAACAAGATTTTATTTGGGAGCATCTTTTTAAGGGGGACTTAATATTTATGCTTGTCACTTTCTTGATTTTGGTTTGTAAAAAATAAATAAATACCATTTATCATTTTCCTTCACTTTATAATTAAACACTTATGAGAGTTGGTCATCAAATCCTAAAGAAATAAATTGAAGTGTGTGGTTGAAACATGACTAAATAACTGACGTGTAAGTGCACTCCCTTTATATGTCTCAATCAACAATGGCAATGATGCCAGCCAAGAGAAATAAAAAGATAATACAGAGAAACTTCTCAATACATTCAAATTGTACTGAGGCTTCAAGCTCATGTGCCAAATTACAGTCAGGATTTCTTTATACCCTCAAACAGGGCTCATAAGACAAAAATGTCTTGGGTGCATGTTTGATTTGGACTTTTGAAAAGTATTTTAGATTGTTTTTTCACATGTATCTTTAAATATCAGAGATTTTCAAATACACCATTTTCTGCAGTAGTAAATAAAGTGAAAATAAAGCTTAAAAACATAAACTAATTCTGCATCATCTTTCAAATACATGTTGTAACGCATTCTGGCACTGTGCTCAAACCAACAATGTCTGTCATTCTGCAAAGATTCCTATCCGAAGATTATATCTCACAACTGGCTTGGGAACACCTTTCTATGCTAAAGGGAGAGCTGGAGGATGTGGTAGAAGAATGGGAAGTGTGGAGATCAATGTTCAGACTGACGCTCATACAACTCAGTTTGGGATAAGAGGCAGAGATAAATTAGTTACTGAGTTCGGCCTCATATCAGCTTGGCCAAAACAAAGTGAGACAGTTCTTAGTTTTAATTGTTGGATACCAGAAATGCTTTCTAAAATTGTGTAAACTGAAAGCGAGACACAAATAATCTTTTAGACTATTGTGGTTTTGTATATACAATGTGTTGCAACAATAATATTACCCCTTGAGCTTTTCAAATTTGTTTACATTACAACATCAAATTAGCACAAAGTAGGGCATAATTCAGGCTGTTGTACTCTGATACCCCTTAATCTAACCTAAGGCAAATCCAGTTGTTTTTTTAAAGACCTCAGAGGTTTCTTAGAAAACATTGGAGAACAAACAGCGTCATGAAGACAAAGGACCACAGCAGACAGGTGAATGATAATGCGTGGAGAAATTTAAAGCAGGGTTAGTCTATAAAATAATATCCCATGCTTTGAGCATCTCACAGACCTCTATTCAATTCATCTGAAAATGGAAAGCATTGCAATAGTAGGAGAATGGCACAACTGCAAACATATCAAGACATGGCTATCTGTGAAAACTGACAGGCAGAGGAAAGAGCACATTCATTAGAGAAGCAGCCTTTACAAATTCGGCCAGAAGAGTGGCAAGATTGATGTGCTGTTGAAAGAATGCCTTAAGAAGTCTTTGCGGTTTGCCACAAACAATGTAGAGGATACAGCAAACAAGTAGAAGAAGGTCCTCTGATCAGATGAGACCAAAACACTATTGCTGCACAACACCCTGAACACACCATCCCCATCATGAAACGTGCTAGTGGTAGCATCATGCTGTGGTTATAGATGTTGTGGCTACAGTGGAAATATTTAGATAAAAACATATTCATATATCAGAATGGCCCAGTCCAAGTCCAGACCTAAATCTAATTAAGAATATATGACAAGACTAAGCTTGAGCTATATTGTGAAGATGAACCATCAAAAATTAAAGTCTCTTGGTGTGCAAGGGTGGTAGACGCTAACTGCAAAAAACCTGCAGCAATGCAAATGCTTTGTCACACATTCAAGATTTTTGTTTATAAAGCATTTTAAAAACTATGTATAAACCTTCTACTGATATACTTAAATTAGGCTATTATTTGTGCTGGTCTTTTGCATAAATGTCCATAAAAATATATTGAGGTTTGTAGTTGTAATGCAACATAGTCTGTAACAAAAAACATGACTTGGCAACATTGTTTAAATTGTGGCTTGATGGTGAGGCACTGTTTCATTAACAGCTCTTGTGTTAAAGTGCCTGACTATATTTTTATAACTGTTATAAGTCCATCCATTAAAGAAAAAACAAAACTAAGAGGATTTATGTGATGTTACGCACATCTGATTACTGACTTAAAAGGATCCATTGTTTTTGTCCCGTTTGATATTGGTCAATCACATACACTCTCTTTCCTTCACTTTCACTGTTTTATATTCACATGCAAATCAGATTAGGTGCACCTCTCAGGAAATAAAGGTTGGGTTGATCACATCCTCATTTACTGAGCAGCGCAAATGGTAACATCTGAAAAGATACTTATAAATCCAGGTTCGTTTTATCTTGGCCTCTTCCGAATTAACACATTTGATTACATTTTGTCTGCCCGCCTGATCAAACACACCGGTTTTCAGTTTAGCACATTAAAATATGATCTATTTTTCTTTAAATTATGTGACAATTCTTTTCATTGCCTCTTTAATTTTAAGTTATACTTTTGTTTTACATCTGGTTGCCCCATTTCCCTCTTTTGGTTGTTTGTGACAGCATGTCCTTGAATTTCAGAAACAAAAACCAAAAGCCAAAATTTCAACAAAGTGCATGGCACAGACACCAACTCCCTACTTTAATTTATAGTGACTACAGCCCTTTGTAGTTCAATTTCAGTTGTTCCTTTTAGACCATGTCAGACAATATATGCCAACCTGTTCACATTTTCTTTCTGCTGAAATTTCTGCTTTCCTCTTTCAGGTATGATGTGGACTCTAAAAGCCCAGACCTGTCCAAACATGTGAGTGCTTATTCTTAGATCAACCTTGAACCTTAGTTAAATGGAAGCAAATCTTCAATAAAATCTGAACTACTGGCTTGAAATGCTGTGTAAGAGAAAAGGTATAGCTTGTTGATGCTTGATTTTAACTGATGAGAGTGTAGTGGAATAGTAAAATTGTCAAGTTTTTTGTGTTTGTTGTATTAATCTGGTTTGACTGATTGTTGCTTGCAGCATGTTCTTTTTTTACTCCAAGATGGAACAAAACAAACCCATTTTTGCCTGATTTTGCATGTATCCAAATGCTAACTTGCTTTTCTCTTTTTAAACCATGTTGTTGGGTAGTGGTGGCTTTTTCAGAAATGGTGCCCTTGGTGAGACACTCCTCAAACACAACAGCCATTTGACAAGGACACCATCAATATATTTGTTCCGATAAGAAAGAAAGAAAGAAAGAAAGAAAAATAAAGAAAGAAAAATAAAGAAAGTTTACACCCTTAAACTAATACTTTCTTAATCACCTTTTTATTTAATTCAAGCATTCAGTCTGTTTAAATTCACACCTACCATCAACTATATAAAGTCCATTTACCTGAAAGAAAACTTAGCTGCCCTAGTAGAATTTTACCTACATTTTCTGATTTGCATTCTTTAACTAAAGCCATGTTTTCAAAGAGGTTACACAGGATCAGAACAGTCTTTTTGTATCAGTGAGCAAAAGGGTACACAAAATGCAAAAGCATTATATGTAAACCAAGGCACAAACAGACAATCATCACTAATTGGAAAAAAACATGTAACAGTGGCATTGCAAAAGCTGCATTTTTTCCTTTAATTGTTATAAAACACAGCAGAAAATGGACAGGTGGGCTGCCAAGACCCTGACTGTAACATTACAGGAGCTGCTGAAATTTCTGACAAGTGCTTGTTGTACATCCAACAACAATCTCCTGTATTCTACATACAGGAGATACTGGATTAAGCAGTAGGGTTGGAAGACAGTAGTATTTTCTTCCAAAGAAAACATCCATGCCTGGCTAAGGTATCCCAAAAATCTTGAGGAAGGAAGTGCTATGGTCTGACGAGACTAAACCTGAAGTTTTGGTCACAATTCCAAAACACAGGTAAGTCATAAAAACAACACAACATGTCAAAAGAACAACATACCCACAGTGAAACATGATGGTGGCAACATCATACCCTGGGGTTATGTTTCTTCAGATGAAACTAGACTTTTTGTCAAGGTGGATGAACAGTCCTAAAAATGAATTGGTTTTGACAGAAAACCTTTAGGAGTCTACTAGAAAGCTAAAGATAGGGATGGCTTTTAGTTTTCAGAATAACGGCAAGTTCAAGCAAACACCAAAATAAACATAATAATGACATAATTAGAGGAACATTTATGGTTTAAATGGTCTAGTCAGAGCCCAGAGTCAAAACTGTTTGAAAATGTGTGGGGTCACTTGAAGATGACTATGGAAAAGAAAGTTCTCTCAGTGTGATAGATTTGAAGAACATTTTTAATACAGAGTGGCCAAACAATACCAAGTCAAGATGTGGTATGCTGATAAACTCCAACCACAGAAGATTGAATGCTGAAATTAAATCAAAAGGTGGTTCAGCAAACTATTAGTTTAAGGTGTGCACAGTTCTGCAACCAGATTTCAATAGCTTTTTTAGGTTTTATGGTTTCAATAGATTTGTTTGTTTTTCAGTTGAACTGAACAGCAAAAATATTTTGGAAATTTATCATGTTCCTTTTTCTTTTTAAGACAAAATCTGGCATTATAGCAGGTGTTTGTAGATACATGTAGAAATTGCATAGACCTTTCAACAAGTCCACCAATTTTCACAAGTACAGTAGCAGTGCCACAATTGACAAACTCTATTTTGACAGATCTGTAACTACTGTAGAATAATTCAATCAATGTTTGACAAGTCTACATATTGTGCTTTCTTGCTTTTCTTAATAAAAGATGGCTCTAATTCCATGAGAACATTAAAAAAAGGCTTTTTGTGTTTTCAAAAATTCCACATGTAGATTTTAGAAATCTCAAATTGTGCTTTAAACAGAATGTATGTTTGCAATAATCTAGCTGAGGTCTAACCATTCTATATATGATTAATTCTGAACCAGATAAAGTCAAGGCTGACTCAATACACACTGAAAAAGGACTTTAATTTAGTCCAGAATTGCAAGCTTTAAATAAATCACAAACGTCAATGTCATCATCAGCCACCTGCCATGGACAGCAATATTTTCTTACACCTGCACAACACAGGAAGTTCCCATTCCCAATTCACTGGGCATGCAAATAGACAATACAAAACTTTTTTAGCATTGGGCTGGGTGTGAGGTGGTGGGCACAAATGACAGATACATTTCTTCTCTTTCTTTTGCCTCGTGGTGCCTCTGAGACTGTGCCGCCCTGGGCAGAGAACCCTACTGCCCATTTGAAAAATCTCCACTGTTGTTAGGTTTTTATTTTAATGACATTGCATTCGACCCTGTAATCCACTTTCTACTCTATTAATTGATCATTTAGATCTCTATATAAACCTTTTGCAATCTTGTTTTAGTTGCTATTGTGGCTCTGCAGTGACAGACACATTCAGATAAAACTTTAATAGTTCAATGCTTTTCACTGTTTCCATTTTAAACAGAGCAATAGATTATATTTCATGTTATTTTCTTTCACTAGGAGCCCACAAGATGTGTTTTTTCCCATTAGGACTGGAAACTGTGGTAACAGAAAGCATTGACAAAAGTTTGGAACACAAATAATCATTCTCAATGATTATTTGATGTGTTTGGATAATGGGGGTTTGATTTGTCCCATCATTAGCGTAATGAGCTCTGTGTGTTGGTTCTTCTGCATGGTGTCAGTTTAAACAGCACCATAGGAGGTTTTAGATATTTGCCATAGTGTTTGTGTTTTGGTATATGATGTGCTCTGTTGTTACTGTTGTTGCTGTCGTCGTTGTTGCTGCTGCCGCCCAACTTTTCTGGAAGCCCGCAGAACTCAATGTAGGTCCCTGCATCTCCTCTCACACTCACACTGCATGGCCGCTGTTTTACAATAATGATCTGTCTCTCAGAGGGAACGACCATGTCAGTCATTAGGCTAGAACAACTGAAAACCAAAGCAAGCCAACTGATCATCTCCAAATCCCCAGAGAGCATCACTGAGAACACATTGTGAGCTAAAATGTGCAATCATCATGTTTTATTGTAATTTATAGATGGGAAAAATATTTCCATGTTAACTTGCTACAGGCATCAACAGCTTACAGTGAGCGCCATCAGTAGGCAGACTGGAGCAGAGATTTCTCTGAAATGCAAAACATTTCTGGCTGATGATGAATTATTTAGTGGGGCTCGTCTGCCAAGGCCAAAGTTAAGGACTTTTGGTTAGGATTGCCTCACCTTGCAATACTAAAACCAAAGTCTGATTCTATTCTTGTCCTGTCAAATGCTGAAGTGACAATCAAGAAACGTTTGCTGATAAAGACATACAATGCTTTTCCAAAGTTTTGATACCCCTTGAAGTCTTTCACATTTTGTGAAGAAATAACCACAATTTTCAGTGTACAATATTAGGATTTTATATGATGGACCAAAACAAAACAGTCCATGAATGTTAAGTTGAAAGTCAGAAAATCTGAATTATGGGGTATTTATTTTCATTCATCCTCTTTAATCCCTAAATATCTCTAAATAATATTCATTGCAACCAATTGCTTTCAAGAATCACCAAATTAATAAAAATATTATGATTTCACTCCTTTGTGTAATTTAATCTAACATGTGAAGTTTTTTCAGACAAGACTGGTGAACAAAAGACGCCATGAAGACCAGACAGATAAGGGATAAAGTTTAAAGGAGGGTTAGGTTATAAATAATATCCCAACTTTGAAAATGGCATAGGGCTATGTGGAATATATCATAGAAAAATGTAAAGAGATGACACAATTGGAAACCTGTTAAAGGATAACTATTCAACTAAACTGACAGGCCTGGTAAAGAAAGCATTCATTATAGAAGCAGGCTATGGTAACTCTGAAGGAGCTGCGGCTCAGGTGAGAGAGTTGAGGACACACAAAGGCCTTTTTGGAGAGTGGCAAGAAGACATTCATGGTTGATAAAAGCCATAAGAAGTCTCTTTTGCAGTGTGCCACAAGCCATGCTGAAGACAAGGCAATTGTTTGGAAAGGTGCTCTGGTTACATGTCACCAAAGTTGGAATTTCAGGCCTACATGCCAGACACATTGTGTTGAGGGAAAAAAAAAACAATGCACATCACTCTTAACCCACTATCTCCACTGTGAAACATGGTGGTGACAGTATAAAACTGTGGTGCTCCTTTTCTACAGCATGGACAAGGAAGCTGGTCAGAGCTAATGGGAGGATTGGCAGAGCTGAACAAAGAACAATCGCAGAATAAAACTTGTCACAGGCTGCGAAAGTCTGAACCTTGGGAAGGAGGTTTCCCTTCCAGCAGGACAGTGACCCTAAACATATAGCCAAAGCTAAAATGATAATGGTTGGTTAGATCAAAGCACTTTCATTTGCTCAACTTTTCCTTTTCCTTCCAATTGTACTCTAGTTTGTGTTGATCTGTCACATAAAATCTCAATAAATTGCTTGGAGGTTGGTGGAAAGGTTCAAGAGGTTTGAATACTGTTGCTGGCAAGGTAGTTGCAATAACAAATATTCTTTATATAAGAAGTCCCCATCAGTGTCTCTCATCAAGTGATCATGCTTCTCATCACAGAACATAATGTTTCAGTATTTTTATATCCATTAGCCCTTTTAGTCACTTTAGGTCAACGGATCAGAGGCTATGTTCAATAGGCAGAAATTACCTAAATGTCAACTGTGGGTTATTTCTGACTGAATCACAGTAGCAACAGGTTAGATTTAGCTCCTCTTCTCTTTAAAGTGAGAAATAATTTTGACCAAATAATTTATGTTTTTTAGATTTTTAGAAATCTGAGACAAATGTTAATGGAAGCATACAGCTTAATCCTGGTGTTAGGTTTCAACTATATCAGCATGAGTTTATATGATTTTGCCACTTGGATGTAACATTCAGCAATATTTTACTTAATCTGTAGTTATTTAGGTTTAGATAAAGCATTTGTGCCAAAATTAAGACTGTAGTGGTACATGGGCAAATCAGAACAAAACTGGGTCTCCCTGTGACTGACAGTGACTTTTTCAAACACAGTAATGAATAAACATTTTTTAAAGGACTGAAATTGCATTTTTATCTTTTTTATTACTGACATATTCTGAGATGTCTCCCATTTTGCATCATATGGCAATGGCCGTCTTTCTCTCAAGTAGCTGTAGTTCTGGAACAAATTATACCTCTAAAAATGTTGCTTGGTCTGGATCCATTGCTCTCACATTTTAGTGTACGTGGTACCACTTACCTATTACTATTTTCATGCAGGGAAGGGATGCTCAGCATGTTTGGAAAAAAAACTTTTGGGAGTAAAAAAAGCACTTTTGTACAGCATAAAGCTTTTCTTCCATTTTGTGTGACAATAATAATAAGCCAGGCCCGGAGTGTGATGCCATTTTGAAATAAGACATTATTGTCGGGTAACCTGAATGTTGAAAACTGCTAACGATGGATCTTGACCAAACTGAAATGTCACATGTCAGAAGTGAAAATGGGATTTGTTATTTGGAGAATCACATTATGTTCATTAACTTCCATTTTTTTGGCCAGCCCTTGTCATAATGGTACCAATTTATCACACAAGGTCAAAAACTCCTGACCTTTTGTAAATAGTGAGCAACATTTACTAAATGCATTTAGTTACTGTATTCTAAGTCTTAACATTCTAAAGCATCGATTAACTGCATTATTTGTATTCCTAAAGAATAACTGCTTTTACCTCTGACTTTTATTTATACATTGATATTAACAGGTGTATATAGTAATTTGCATACTTTGCTCCTATAATCACAAAGTGTTGGTGCAACATTTCAAATCTAGTTATTCTATGTTAGGTTTGCAGTTTATGGTGGTGTTAGATTTCAGTAAACCTTCATATTTGAAGCCAAAGGAAAATTTAATGACTTGACTATTTAGAAGATTACAGTAATGCTGATTTTAAGACAAGAAAATTAGTGTGGAATTGCAGATACAATGATTTGCAAAATATTCAAACTTCAGTGTGTTTTTATTTTTATTAGGATGATTTTTAAGTGGAAGGAAGATGATAATTGGTTTTGAAAAATTATAGTTTATAAACATTTTTGACAAAAATGTTAAAAAGTGTGGTGTCCATTTGTTTCCAGTATTTTCCAGTATTGATACAGGCACCCTTTATCAATACAATTACATCTGTAAATCTTGTGGAATACGTCTTTACCAACTTGAAATTCTTGCCCACTATTCTTTGCAAAATAGTTCATAGTCAGTTTTGATGGGGGGCTTGTGCAGACCTCAAATTTCATGTCATGCAACATATTCTCAGTCAGATTTAGATTTAGACTTTGACTGAGCAATGCTGACACATGAAGGTGTTTTAATCTAAACCATTGGATTTTAACTCTGGCTGTATGTGTAGCTTTATTCTGATGCTGGAAGGTAAACCTCTGCTGTATTTAACGCCATAATGTTTTGCACCAGCTCTAACCTGCTTGCCTGTCATTGCTCAAGATAAGCATCCATTAAGCATGATGCTGGCACCACCATGTTGGTGGGCATTGCGTTCAGGATGATGGGCAGTATTGGTTTTCTGTCAGGCATAGCTTTTTTGCATGTAGGCTAGAGAGTTAAATTATAGCCTCATCTAACCAGGGCACCTTCTTCCACATCCTTTTGACATATGTTAAATGGAATTTCTAACAAGTTTTCTTAAAAAAATTTTTTTTGTTTTTGCCACTCCTTCATGAAGGTCAGAATTATAAAATTCAGGAGCAACAAGAGTTTCTCCCACCTGAGTTGCCAATATCTGTAGCTCCTCCGGAGTTCTAATGGGCCTTTGGGCTGCTTCTCTGATTGATACGCTCCTTGCCCAGCCTGTCAGTATAGGTGGATAGCCCTGTATGGTAGGATTGCAGTTGTGCCACCCTCGTTCGATTTTCAGATGGTGGATTGAGCAGAGCTCAGTGATATGTTTAAAGCTTGGAATGTTGTTTCATGTGCTAATCCAGATGTAAAAGAATGATGCAGTGGAGGACTGTTTGCTAATAAATGTGACTTCTGAAGGGAGTTGATGGTACTGGATTTAATTTAGGGGCGGTAAAGTAAAGAGGGATGATTACAAGAGTCAGACTTTTCAAAAAGTAAATAATCACATATATTTTTTCCCACTTCATATAAAATCCCCCAAAAATAAGTAAACATTTGTAAATACACCATGACAGATGTCAAAAAGTTGATGTAATGTGAATACTGCTCCAAATCTTACTTGTTAAGAGAAAACATCACACCTTTTTCAACAACAAATACTTAATGCACAAGCCACACTGTAAAGCTTGATTTTGATCTGCAAATGTGGATGAGCACTAGAGTATAAACTTCTTTGGAATAAACCAGTGCTTGAGATTGTCACTTGCATGAGCTCCAGTGAAAGTCAGTCTGACCATGAATTCTTCTCTTTCTACTTGATGTCCAAAATCCTGCTCTTCCTCCTCTGTTCTTTTGAACTTTCCCTCTTTGCTTCCCTCCAGGACTTTTTAGGTCAGATGTTCTGCACTCTTGGGGAGATTGTTGGATCACCAGCCAGTCGACTGGAAAAACCACTGGGGTGAGTAAGAATTTCATGCTGTCTTTCTCATGCTCCCTGACTCCAAATGAGATTAAGAAACAGTTTATTGTGCTAAAAGGGGGAGTCAAGACAGAAGAAAAAAGATATTTTGGAAGCAAACATAATCACCTCTATTGAAATGCATTAAATCAGCCATGAGGATTGCTTCGGGTTTAAAATTTTGGAACTCTGCTTCATTTTCTCTAAAAGATTGGTAGAAATAGAAGGAAATGTGCTAATTTTAGAAAAATGAACCTGAGTCAGTAACAGAAGGAGAATGAGATAAAGAAAAAAAAAGGGGTGGAAGAAAATCAACATTGGTGATTAAGACAAAGATGTTAGGAAATGACACTGATCAAGAGACAAGAAAAGGGTAGTGAGAAGAAGACAACACATCTACAGATGTTTTCCATAGATAATTATTGTCATTAAAGAAACGGAAGAAGCAACAAGCAGAATTACCCAAATTACAGCTCATGTTTTCCGCCTGTGCTCCTATACAAGTGGCACAGAACAGAGTATTAGTAGGGCTTCCTGTGATCTGTCTTTCTACATCTGTCATCTGTCGTCATCAGCAGCAGTCTCCTGGACTATTCTGCTCTTCAGGTGAAGTTATTATTACAGAGTTATTTTGGTACATAACAGCTGATCCATAAAAATGTAGGCTGTGTACACTTTTTGTTCACTGTTTATCAATTGATTTGTTTACTGAAAATCCAATATCAATTATATAAAGTTTATGTATGTCAATGGAGAGGCTTGAGCAATATTGTATTGTTTGTGCAACATAATTTCAAATATATGTCATGCAAACCTATGATAATGGCAAAGTTGCAAAGCAGTAAAAGCGCTTTTGGTATTTTCATGTTCTCTTCTCTTTAGGGATTAATTGACTTTCTTTGCTTTAAGGGATTTCAGCAGTGCAAATATAAGCGAGCGGATAAACCTCATTAATGCTATTACAAGTATCATATCAACATTTCTTTTGAGCTCAGAATTTGCATGATATGGTTCTGCCAACATAAAATGGAATACTTGGCAAGTGAGTTATTTTTAACTTGACTGCAGCTGAGCGATAACACAACTACCTGACAAACTGTATTCTTATGACAGCTTTTAATCATTAAAAAAACTGTCTGCAAAAGTACCTACAAAAAAGAACCCCCCCCCCATTGTGGGAAACTTCAAAGCCAAAAAAGCTAAAACAAAATTGCCTTTCCAACCTTTATATAGCGTATCTAGGGCAAGCCTCCCTGTGAAATGCCAGCATACACTTTGCTCTACGTGCCATTCATGTCATGGCTGGGTAATGACTGTACATACAGGTCCTTCTCAAAATATTAGCATATTGTGATAAAGTTCATTATTTTCCATAATGTCATGATGAAAATTTAACATTCATATATTTTAGATTCATTGCACACTAACTGAAATATTTCAGGTCTTTTATTGTCTTAATACGGATGATTTTGGCATACAGCTCATGAAAACCCAAAATTCCTATCTCACAAAATTAGCATATTTCATCCGACCAATAAAAGAAAAGTGTTTTTAATACAAAAAACGTCAACCTTCAAATAATCATGTACAGTTATGCACTCAATACTTGGTCGGGAATCCTTTGGCAGAAATGACTGCTTCAATGCGGCGTGGCATGGAGGCAATCAGCCTGTGGCACTGCTGAGGTCTTATGGAGGCCCAGGATGCTTCGATAGCGGCCTTTAGCTCATCCAGAGTGTTGGGTCTTGAGTCTCTCAACGTTCTCTTCACAATATCCCACAGATTCTCTATGGGGTTCAGGTCAGGAGAGTTGGCAGGCCAATTGAGCACAGTGATACCATGGTCAGTAAACCATTTACCAGTGGTTTTGGCACTGTGAGCAGGTGCCAGGTCGTGCTGAAAAATGAAATCTTCATCTCCATAAAGCTTTTCAGCAGATGGAAGCATGAAGTGCTCCAAAATCTCCTGATAGCTAGCTGCATTGACCCTGCCCTTGATAAAACACAGTGGACCAACACCAGCAGCTGACACGGTACCCCAGACCATCACTGACTGTGGGTACTTGACACTGGACTTCTGGCATTTTGGCATTTCCTTCTCCCCAGTCTTCCTCCAGACTCTGGCACCTTGATTTCCGAATGACATGCAGAATTTGCTTTCATCCGAAAAAAGTACTTTGGACCACTGAGCAACAGTCCAGTGCTGCTTCTCTGTAGCCCAGGTCAGGCGCTTCTGCCGCTGTTTCTGGTTCAAAAGTGGCTTGACCTGGGGAATGTGGCACCTGTAGTCCATTTCCTGCACACGCCTGTGCACGGTGGCTCTGGATGTTTCTACTCCAGACTCAGTCCACTGCTTCCGCAGGTCCCCCAAGGTCTGGAATCGGCCCTTCTCCACAATCTTCCTCAGGGTCCGGTCACCTCTTCTCGTTGTGCAGCGTTTTCTGCCACACTTTTTCCTTCCCACAGACTTCCCACTGAGGTGCCTTGATACAGCACTCTGGGAACAGCCTATTTGTTCAGAAATTTATTTCTGTGTCTTACCCTCTTGCTTGAGGGTGTCAATAGTGGCCTTCTGGACAGCAGTCAGGTCGGCAGTCTTACCCATGATTGGGGTTTTGAGTGATGAACCAGGCTGGGAGTTTTAAAGGCCTCAGGAATCTTTTGCAGGTGTTTAGAGTTAACTCGTTGATTCAGATGATTAGGTTCTTAGCTCGTTTAGAGACCCTTTTAATGATATGCTAATTTTGTGAGATAGGAATTTTGGGTTTTCATGAGCTGTATGCCAAAATCATCCGTATTAAGACAATAAAAGACCTGAAATATTTCAGTTAGTGTGCAATGAATCTAAAATATATGAATGTTAAATTTTCATCATTACATTATGGAAAATAATGAACTTTATCACAATATGCTAATATTTTGAGAAGGACCTCTATTTTTACTTCTGGTGGACTGACATAGTTTCATGAATACAATGTTCAGCTCAGCTCCATTCAGCTGCCTGATGAATGAGCGTGTGATTTTTGTGGATGTGTAGAACAGCTTCCTCCTTCTACGTTATAGGCATAAACTCCGGACTGCAGGTGGATGTAAAAAAAACACTGAAGGTGTGCAACTTTCGATGTGTCTCTCAAGTATAACTGTGTTGCAAATGTGTTTGATCTTCTTTGAGGGCAGGGAAGGGGCATTTCACAGGGGTGGAGAAGCAGTAAGCACATATACTCACACAGCAGTGGTAGATATGCTCCCTGCTTGTGTTGTTTCAATGTGGTGCTGAAGGATGATTCATATATCAGTGTGTGAAAATTGAAAGGCATTTTGTCTGAGCTGTACGGAGCCAGTGGGAGAATGTTTTTGACCATTTGTTTGTTTTTCAACCATTTATCTGCTTCTCTTTCCACCTGCTCATAAAATACATCAAACAGAAAAAAATCATCATATACCTGACTGCATCCTTTTACCTAAATGTTGGTATTTTAGCAAAAATACAGGACAACCTCTTCTGAAAAAACTACACTGTAGAATAAAATCAAATACATCAAACCAAATCAAAAAAAAGATCTTTGCATTTGCTTGTCGTATAGCTCTGTTATATTCTGCCGAATACATTGTATGCACGTTTTCGCTTATTGTCTTTTTATAGTCTTTTCTGCACATGTTTTATTGGCACATAAATGAATTTTAATTTCCCCCTTTGTTGTCTTTTTTTATGACTAATCAAAAGGACTTTAATCTTTCACAAATTATGGCTTGTTTAATTAGGCAGCATGCATTGTGGTTGTCATTACAGAAAAAAAGGCTTCTGTTATTGTAGAAAGAGTGACATTAATGAGCAGTCAGGGATGCACATAAACGTCAGAGCAGAAAGGAAGCAGATAGCAGAATTTGAGGAGTATCTTTAATAAATTTGACTATTTGGCACCAAGGAGACTGGTCTTGCTGATAGAAACCGTGTAAGCATTTGTTTAAAATTATACATTTTTAATGTATGAATGAACGAATCAGTCAGTGAGTGAGTCAGTAAAAAATATCTGACATGCATTAAAAATAATTTATTTTCAATAAACTCAATCAATCAATCAATATAGAACAACATGAAACTGCTAGGGAAAAACTGCCCCATTATGGATTTAATATTGCGCTGCAGAATGATATTTTTACATACATACATTGGTCTACCTAATACATTCATGTAGTCAAAAAAATTATATATATAAAGCTTTGATCAAAGACATGCATAAGACTGAAATATGAAATCTTGACATTTCTCCATTCAAAAGTTTTAATTTCTTAGACACTGTTCACACTGTAATAGGATTGCACCATGATATCCAAAATCAACCAGAATGTGAAAGGTTACCAGAGGGTCTTTGAGATGGTTTCTAAGGGGCATCAAGAACCCAGTATGCTCCCTGTTACAGATAAAAATTTAAGTTCTCTGACTGTTTTTAGCTTTCACAAAACATCCATAGTAAGGTTGTTTTGTTTCATTATCAGCCTGATACCAGTGGCAGTGTGTGGCCCACAAGCATCTTTATCACTTGATCCTCAAAGAATTTGAAGGAGGACTTGCAAAACTGACGAAATGCCCTCACTTGGATGGCAACTCTGGAACTAATGTATTGGGTGGGTTTTAGCACTGGGGTTGCAATGCACAGTGACACTTGCCCAAAGGATTTCCCCAGGCCACTAAAACTAACAAGTCACACTATCCAGGAGGAACAGGGCTCCAAGCTGAGGAGAGGAACACTCATCCAAATTGATGGATGCTGGGAGAAAAAGAGAAGTTGTGAGTTTTTGTTTTTAACTCTATTACAAATGTAAAATGATTGCATTGTCATACTGTCAAATATTAACCCTGGCATCGTATCTAGTAAAGAGGCGGGTGGAGGCCGAGGGAGAAAAAGGCCAAGAAGCAACTAAGAGTAATTGGTGAAAAATGCACAGATGTTGTACAGAGTCCAGGGCACAGGGCTAATACACAGAGCTCTGTGCCAGGGTAAAATCATTTTAATGCTCAGCAGTATGCTGCACCATGTGCAGAAACCGACCTCAGCTGCATCCTACAGCTCAGCTAATGAGTTGATGAAAATCTAATGGCTGAACATCTAAAACCTAAGAGTGAAGATGCAGAAACTTCACATGTTAGCAAAAATCCTATTGTGGCTATGGTAACCATGAAGGTAACATTTTGGTAGGAGGGTTAGGAAAGCAGCAGCAATTAATATAGGTGTCATGTAGTAAGAGCTCAGTAGGGTCATGCTGAAAGCGGGTTTTCCATATTTGCCACCATCTGGCTAATTTGAACAGTCTTGGAGATCCTAGAGATCATAGGGCGGTCCTAATTAGGTGTGGGGTTGGCCAGACAAGTCAGATTGGATATGAATAATTTTGGGCTTAACTGTATATGAATACCTAGATACTTGGGGTGAAAGCTACCCTACAAAAGTTCCAGAGTTTGCAATTTTATTTGCTGCTGGGACCTTTTCTCTTCCCATTATAATTACATCCAAATAATAACTGGAAAAAGCATGCTAAATTGAACAACAGAAGAAACGCCAGCCCAATAAAGTCAAGGTTTTATTTGTTAAGACTTTCACCATTTTCTGGCTCAGCTGAGGGGTTGTGAACAATATATTGAATGGAGTCTGTTTCCTTAGAAACAGGAAAAGCAGTAAAACATAACAGATTAAGAGATCATTTATTTCTGTGGATTTCTCTTCCTGTTAGAAAACCTTGCTGAGCTGACAAAAATATATTACTGTTTTGATGTTATAAAATAAAGGTTTTGCTGAGTTCAGGGTTAGAGTGAGAGCACATACTAAATATGTAGTTTGAGCTTTATCACATTTTGTCGTGTTTTTACCAACACGATGTATTCTATTAGTATTTTATGTGATAAACCAAGACAAAGTAAAGAAGCGGAAGTAAAATCTTTACTGGTTGGACTCTCTGTTAAGCAATTGTCTAATTTTAAACTTTTTAGACATTTTTAGGTTAATCTAACCTATTATGTGTTTACACAGCTTATATTAATTCTTCAAATATTTTAAATGAAAATCTTCACCTAATCAGGACATGTAGAAAATTATTGCGGACATATGTGCGTGTAGATGTGTGTGGAGAGAAAGAGAGAGTGATGGCAGAAGCAGAAACACAGAGACGAACCGCTAAACAAGACATTTGTTTCATGTGAAGATCAAAAGCCCTTTGCTCTTTTATGATTGCTTCATATTTGACAGCGCTTTCTCCCAAGATTTGAATGCATGAAAAGTGAATACTGCATGTTACATAATTCCATAGATTATTTTCTTTATTATAATTTTTGATTAAATGAGTAAGGGCTTTTATGTTTAATAGGGAAACTGACATAAACTCTATATGCCAAGAAAAAGCTGTTCTGGTTCCCACTCAAAACTCTTAATTATTTAGGTTAGAATCTCAGCTGAATTTATTTACAGTCATAATCTTTTAGGGAGTTGCAATAACAGCATGATCAAGGCTGCTTTTATAACCTTAAATTCATAATAGTTAACTCAATTTTTGTAATTAATATCATTGTTCATTCAGAAGAATGTCTTTAAGTGTTGTCACAGGCACGTATCTTTATTTGTTCTTTCACTTTTCATCAGTCAGATTTCTACGACTGACACAATTGTTAGAATAAATCCTGTACTTTGTAAACGTTTAATTGGGTCTTAAAATTTTTCACATTTTCTCTAGTTACAGCCACAGACTTCATTTTATTGTATTTTAATGTCAAACTAACACAAAGTAGTGCTTTATTGTTAGGTGGAAGGAAATGGTCTTAATTGCTTTGCAAAGAAATATCTGAAACGTGTGGGGTGGATTTGTTGTCAATCCCCTTTCTCTGATGTCCTTAAATGAAATTCAGAAGCCAATTGCCTTCATACAAAACTTAAATAATAAATTTTCCACTTGTATGTAATTCAATCTGAGTATAGAAATAGCTGTTCTGTGAAGTTTGTTAGAGAACATTAATGAATTAATGTATCTTGTATCACGGTTTGTGTAGCGGAGAACCCCGGAATGCAGACCGACAGGCAGCATCACCGTAAGTAAAGGTTTAATCTTTGGAAAAACAAAATCTCACTTATAAGAGGAGGCAGGAACAACACAAAGAACAGGCAGGTAAGACAGGCATGGCATGATCCTTAACTACCAGCTGAAAACATGAAAACATGATCCGAAATGTTTCCGTGAGGAATGAACAGAACAGATGTGTATATATGGAGCAAGAACCAGGTGAAATGAGGAGGCTGACTGCTTAGTGCAGGTGAACCAAATGAAGTTGATTGAAAACAGACAGGAGAGAACAAAACGTGACTGGAGCAAAACACAACTAGAAAAACATGAAACCAAAGCATAACCAGATCCAAAAACCTAACTTTACAAAACATGAACTAGAAGACAAAAACTAAAGCATGACCAGGAAAATAATAAACAGCAGCATGATTCAAAACCTCAACTGTGAGAAACATAAGAGGAAAAACCCGCAACCAAAAACCAAACAACCCCAAATCATAACATCCTGACTTCTCTAGTGTTTTCCTTGGTCACCATGCTGCAGTTTTTGAGAAATTTAATGCAGGGCTATGAAACTATATTCTAAGCTTTGGACATCTCACACAGAACTGTCCAAGCAATCTCCATCATGAAAACAGGGTGGTGGCTGCATCATGCTGTGGGTATGCATTCTTTTAGCAGGTACAGAGAATCTAGTCAGACTTGATTAAAAGATGGATGAAGCTAAATAGAGGCAAAGTCCAGAAGAAACCTGTTAGATGCTGCAGAGGTTTTGAGATTGAAAAAGACGTTCACAAACTAGTATAGAACTTGTTTCTATCACACAAAACCCCAATAAAATACAGTAAAGTTTGTGGTTGTGACATGACAACATGTAAAACATTTATTTAAATCTACTGTATATCTCCAGGATGTTTTTTTCTAAATGGCATCACTTCTAGCCACAGCTGTGTGAAATAACGGCTGGCCCTGGCCTGTAAATTTTCATGATTCATCTAAAGATCAAAAGATTTGACAGTTAACCGTTGATTCAGTGTGGGTTTATGCTTGTTTACGATTGGAATCCTCCTTGATGACATGGCATTTATGATCAAACTGACAGGGCAATGTGTGCTTGTAATTTTGTTCTGGAAGATTGAACATGATTTTTATTTTTTATTTTTTTGCCTTGTGACTCATAATTACTCAGATCGGTTGTTGTTAAGAGGCTGGTCAGAGAGCCTGGTGTCTGCGTGGCTCAGTAATGAAGGGAAACAAAACCGCTTTCCAGCAGTTGGAGTAAACACCTTCATAATGTGAAATGAAAATATGGGCCATTATATTGCTATAAGAAATAAGCCTTCAATTATCCAAATATCCCATGAGATAATTTAAGCTTCTGTTGATGGTTCTGCTCTAATGCGACTGCAACAACATTGAAATAAAAGAGAAATTAACTGTTTGCAATGTGTCCTGAGGTGTTTGGTGCAAGCCTGTCATTACACCTAGCAGAATTGCCAGTCATTTACAGGATTGCTACATATGCTGAAGAAAAATTTGAATGAAAATTCTCTGTTAACATTCCTCTTTAATGGGAATATCTTAGAAGTTCTGCAGATAAAGTTGCTTTTACCTGTAAATGATTCAATTAGAAAGTGTTAAACAGAGATGCAGAGCATCTGGGCATTAATGTGAATTTACTAATGTAGTTTCATTCTGATACACCAAGACACAACGCTGCAGAATAGGGAATACTTTTACTTTTTACTTTTAAGTGTTGCCACAGTAAGAACTGGGTCATGGTGAAGAAACTTTTCTCACTTGTCAAACCCCAACTAAGACATTCTTGTGGCCAAAAAGAATACTTCCCAACCTCTCAAAAGTAAAACTCAGGATGCAATACAGCTTACAAACTAACAAAAGATGATGTTTACATGAAGAATAGGACAAGACATAAATGAAAACTGAATCAATACATATTTTTGAATCTCTTCGAGTAAGAAAACAATCTAAACTGTGCAGCTTCAAAGTTATAGGCATGATGAAGGGAAGCATAAACCCCAAATCTTTTCAGCCTTTTCCCTCAAGCAGCTTGAACAGAGCCAAAGGACATAAATGGCTCCATTAGTGATACAACACTGATTGACAAGTTGAATTACTTTGCCCTCAATGCAACATACAACATCCACCTTGACCTTTTGTGCTTCAGAAATACCAACAAATGGCTGTTCAGAATATGCAGCCAATAGCATAGAGTAATGCCGAGATAGTATCAAGAATAAACTTAAAAACAATTTGCAATTTTAAATTAAAACACAAAAAAGACAAAAAAGTACAATGACAAAGTGAAGAAAGTGGTTTAGCATGTGTGGCCGTTTACTGTTTTCGCTATTCCATGAATGTCAGTGCGGATTACTTGTGCAGAGCATGGAAATAGAGGCAAAATATTCTTAAATGTCAGCAAAGGCATCCATGTAAAAGTAGGATACCTAGCTGTATGAAAAGAAAAATAAAGTATGACATTAAAGCCACAGTTCGGACTTGTTCGATGTAAAAAGATTTGGACCGTCTCTGTTTTATCCATTCATTTGAAATCAAATGTTCATCAGTTTAGATCTTAGATACTTTATTTTAGGCATGTGGATGCTATGAATGAAGTATGACAATTAAAAGGTCTCTTTATGTCATTCCTCTCAATATTCAATTTCTTACTCAGTGCTTAAAAAAATAATTTTTTCCCCAATATTTTTGGCAACATAAATCCCAAAACAGTCTCCACCTCAGGCATGAATTTATAAGTAGAAGGTTTATGTGGTGATTTGTCCATTCAGCGGGAAGGAGTCAGAAGAAATGTTGTCTGATGGGCAATATCCTACAGATCAAACAGACCAGCACTCTTCTCAGGCATGTATAAGCATTTGTTGGAAAGCCAAGTGTCTTTGTAATTTGCCAGAGTAGTACAAGACTGCTTTTGACAAAAAAAAAAAAAAAAAAAACTTTGATCACAAATAGAGCTGCAACTAATGTTTATTTTAATAGTTGACTAATTTATCTATTTTTTGATTAGTTGACTAGTCACGATTGTTTTATGATCTCCGTCCTCACTATCTATGATTGAAACTGACACTTCAGGTGGTTGTAAAAATGTTTTAACTCCCTTGTTCTTGTCGACACTCCTGTGAATGCCCCTGTTGTTGAAACTCTTGTATTTAACACCTTTACAAATGAAAATCTATAAGAAATGACTTTGAAAGTTAACTGATGTTATTTATTTTTAACAACATAAATATAAGTCAATACCTTTTGCTCACTTACAACCCCTGTGGTCTTCGACTTGAAGCCCAGCTCCTAAGTGTTTCATAATGCTGGTGTAAAATGTCTTCAATAGATATTGTTTTTGGTGGGTGACGAGAAGTCTGTCCTCATCACTTTCACAAATTTCATCCACTTTTCTTGCATAGACTATGTTTGGAGAAAGCAAGAGTACTCACTGCATCCCTTTCTGAATCATGAAAAGGCGACACATTGAGTCAACATATTCCCACTTGAAGGTTTGGATTATCAAGAAAAATGATCTGCTTACAAGAATAGGCAGTTGCATTCTGTTGGGGTCATGCATTTTGGTCACACATTTTGACATGCGCAGCTCAACAGACGTTGCAGCTCTGACGTCACTGGAAGTACAGGTCCTTCTCAAAATATTAGCATATTGTGATAAAGTTCATTATTTTCCATAATGTCATGATGAAAATTTAACATTCATATATTTTATATTCATTGTACACTAACTGAAATATGTCAGGTCTCTTATTGTCTTAATACGGATGATTTTGGCATACAGCTCATGAAAACCCAAAATTCCTATCTCACAAAATTAGCATATCATTAAAAGGGTCTCTAAACGAGCTATGAACCTAATCATCTGAATCAACGAGTTAACTCTAAACACCTGCAAAAGATTCCTGAGGCCTTTAAAACTCCCAGCCTGGTTCATCAATCAAAACCCCAATCATGGGTAAGACTGCCGACCTGACTGCTGTCCAGAAGGCCACTATTGACACCCTCAAGCAAGAGGGTAAGACACAGAAAGAAATGTCTGAACGAATAGGCTGTTCCCAGAGTGCTGTATCAAGGCACCTCAGTGGGAAGTCTGTGGGAAGGAAAAGGTGTGGCAGAAAACGCTGCACAACGAGAAGAGGTGACCGGACCCTGAGGAAGATAGTGGAGAAGGGCCGATTCTGCACTGGACTGTTGCTCAGTGGTCCAAAGTACTTTTTTCGGATGAAAGCAAATTCTGCATGTCATTCGGAAATCAAGGTGCCAGAGTCCGGAGGAAGACTGGGGAGAAGGAAATGCCAAAATGCCAGAAGTCCAGTGTCAAGTACCCACAGTCAGTGATGGTCTGGGGTGCCGTGTCAGCTGCTGGTGTTGGTCCACTGTGTTTTATCAAGGGCAGGGTCAATGCAGCTAGCTATCAGGAGATTTTGGAGCACTTCATGCTTCCATCTGCTGAAAAGCTTTATGGAGATGAAGATTTCATTTTTCAGCACGACCTGGCACCTGCTCACAGTGCCAAAACCACTGTTAAATGGTTTACTGACCATGGTATCACTGTGCTCAATTGGCCTGCCAACTCTCCTGACCTGAACCCCATAGAGAATCTCTGGGATATTGTGAAGAGAACGTTGAGAGACTCAAGACCCAACACTCTGGATGAGCTAAAGGCCGCTATCGAAGCATCCTGGGCCTCCATAAGACCTCAGCAGTGCCACAGGCTGATTGCCTCCATGCCACGCCGCATTGAAGCAGTCATTTCTGCAAAAGGATTCCCAACCAAGTATTGAGTGCATAACTGTACATGATTATTTGAAGGTTGACGTTTTTTGTATTAAAAACACTTTTCTTTTATTGGTCGGATGAAATATGCTAATTTTGTGAGATAGGAATTTTGGGTTTTCATGAGCTGTATGCCAAAATCATCCGTATTAAGACTATAAAAGACCTGAAATATTTCAGTTAGTGTGCAATGAATCTAAAATATATGAATGTTAAATTTTCACCATGACATTATGGAAAATAATGAACTTTATCACAATATGCTAATATTTTGAGAAGGACCTGTATAAACCAGCTGAGATGCAGAGTTTCGGGGCCATTTCCCGCCTGTCGCAGGACAGCGAATAGAAGGCGCATTTCTGGTGAGACAAGAGCTCGCAGGCGAACTTTTGCTCCACAAGGCCACAACCGGCGCAGGTGAAAACCTACAGAGGTTCTATGTCCAAGGAGAAGAGTTTCCTCCTTGTGTATGCAGTCGACTAAAGGTTCTTCATATTTTCCCCTCGTGGACAGATGAGAAGTTACAGTTTTTTTTTTTTATCTTTAATTTGATCACGGACGCGTGATCCCCCTCCCCTCCTTTTCTTCAGACCTGATCCAGCCTCAACCGGTGGAGAGAAGAAATCAACTTCAAAGTAATTTCGTTCTTTTCATATTAAACCGGATTTAGAGGTCTGGGCAAGATGAGGCAGTTAAGTTGATGTAGGATCACCAGTAGTTAATCTAAGGTACTAACTTGTTGCATGCAATACTGATTGAATTATGTTATGCTGAACTGTATTTTTATTTGCTGCGCAAGCGCTGCTGAATTGTGCGTGGTTAATGTTTTGTCCGGCTGATCCCAAATCAGTCAGGAGTTAGAAGTTGGACTTTTAAAAGTTTTTCATTCAAGGCAGCTGCAGTTTGGGCCTCGCCCGACCACTCTTTGTTCCAGTTTTATTGCTGGAAATTTTCCACTGGGTCCCGCCTCAGAGTTTTATGACCCTTTGTTGATTTGGGGCGATCAGCTGGTTGTGGCTAAAGGGGCGTGGCCCCACCGTTTCATCAGCTGCTCGCTGCGATCGAGACATCAACACGACAGGAGGATTTCTTTCCATTTAACCCAAATTACACATTTTGTCCATAAACTGCTGGCTTGATCTTCACAGACACTAAATGCATATATATATTTTTCTTTTATTATTATTGTTAGGTAGTCATTGTTATTCCCTTTGTGTAGAACGGTGCTTGTTAGTTAGGTGAAGGTTTTTGGACCAGAATAATGGTAAATCAGGATTATTTGGCTTCAATAAATCTTCATATATATAATTAAGAGAAGTGTTTGTGTTTATTTTGTGCAAGAGTGATTTATCTGTCAAAACAAGGTTGAAGTTCCCCCACCTTCGGTGAAGCGGTTGAATAAGCAGTGACAGTGTGTGGTTTTGGTTAATAATTTGTAATTATTAAAGAGCTTTGAGCCCATAATCACAACACCAGAAGACATCTCTGATTTCTATTCGTAAGGGATGATTTTTGGTTAAGAAATTTATATTTTTCACATTATTATTTTAAATTGTGATTCTTGATGAATATTAATTAATCAATAATCATATTCCTTGCAATTCTGTAGTTCCAAACGACAAGTCATCATTCATGTATGATAGCACCTTTCCATTCTCCTGAGATCTCTTCGAAAGTCAATTAATTACTCAGCAGTATCCTCCCTAGTCAGTGGTTAAGACACTGCTTTTAATGGACTGCTGAGAATACCAGCATAATTAATTTAGTATAATCATTTAGTATAATTGTTTTAGGGAGCCATTATTTTAAAGTATACAGTCTCCCAGTTGCTGGTATGCATGGTGGCATCATATGATTGAACAATAAGAAAGCAGACGCACTGTTTGCTGCTCCAAAACTCTAAAAAAGGACAAAGGTCCTGACATCCAACTCGTTAAACAGGAAGTTTTTGGTCAAACAATTTTCTTGTCTATTAGTCCTAGTCATCAGAATGAGTGCAACAGGACTGAAAAGGAGAATATTCAACAACTGAGCCACAGACATGTTCTTTCCTCTGTTTGATTGACTCACTTAATACAATTTAGGAACATACAGAATGGTGATTATGTTCTTAAACCATCCCAGTACACAAATATGTCAATAACAAATAACAGATACAAAATAAACCAGCTTACTGTCATAAATCATAATTCTGTAAAAAATAAACCAAAAGGACAAGTTGGGATCACAAGTTATTCTAACTTTAAGCAAAGTTCAAAAGAGATGCACCTGATCATTTTAATCAGATTAGCAGAAAACTGGTTTTGGGTGAGAATCCCACAGATAATTCCATTTATTTTTCAGTTATAGGGACCCTAATAGTCATATCTCTGCATTTTATTTATTCACAGATCAGTTTTAGCTTGCAGAAACTGGCTTAAATGAGTTGGAATTGGAAATTCTGATAGAATTCCTTCCAGTCTGTAGTTGATTATGTTATTTGAGGGAACAGTTTAGACATGCTACTCCGAGATCTAGTTCAGGACTCTATTTGTGGATGCATGAACTTTCTTTTAGACATCTATGTCAGCATAACACTTTTCATGCTTGATTATCTGTATGGAAACAGTAATACATCCTGACACTTATGAGTCGTCTATCTCAATCATACTGCCAGCCGGAACAGTTCAGTGGCACAGAGTTGGTTTTGAGCTGCCCACTGATTGTAACTGGGAAATTTTTCCATTTCCTCTGTCTGTGTTGCGAATCACTGTACTACGCTTAACATCAAGCCTATACTGTATCGAGTAGCAGTTGTAGTTTTTAAACGGTGACTCCTGTGTTTTGACAGAGCACTCTCTTACAGTGATTATAACCTACAATGGGGGGACAAATTGTGTTGTGACATAGTTTTGATTAGTACTTCCTATCGTATTGTTGTTGGACTTTAACACATGCTTTGCAAAAAATATTTGTTTATCAAAATTATCTTTATTCATTTTCTTCTTAAAGTTTCTTTTAAAGAGATGTAGACCTTATCTGTGCAGACTGCTCCAGTAAGATTGAAAATAGAACAATATGAATTCCTCTGCAGGCTGAATATCCATGTGGCTGCTCAGCTTTTCTTCTCATCTCTGTTCATCACTAGCCTAACATAAAACCTCAGAATGTCTTGTGATAGTATGGCTTCCCACATTTTTCTGTCCTATACTTTTAGCAAGCTTTGCTCTGCTGGGCTGCATTAAAACTAAGTGAGATATGCAGATCCACACAAACAGCCAACGGTAAAAAGATTGTCACTAGCAGGTCTAGGTGATACCTTCTCTGTGTGACTTTTTTTGTGTGATAAAGCTCATGCATTTATGGCACCTATGAAAAGCAAATACCTCTGCTCATGATGACATTATCTGGCTTGTGAACATTAGGTTTTACATTTCCATCTGCCCCAGAGGTCAAACTCTTTGTATTTCTCAGATGGAAGTCCAGTTTTAAATCCAGAATGTTCTGGCTTTATTCTGTGAAGGTCCTTTGTGACTGGTGTCAGTATGAATGTTTTTTTCTACAAGGTTTTGCAGGGAACAATCCCATTCATTGGTTATGGGTAGAATAGAGAATTCAAATGCTCTTTCATTACATCATATGAGCAAGTTGTTCATTAATGAATTAAGACATTGCATCACATAAATGGTTTATCACTCAATGAAACATAGGCATACGGGCATAACAGTTATTACCACTATCAGTAATAAACATAATTAGATGTCTGTTGTAGGTCTATTAACAAAAAATAATTGCAAGCATTAGAGGGTGAAACTGTTTAGCCCAACAATCTTGCTAGCGGCATGATTCCGGCATGATATATAACATCAAGTTATCCCCACACATGGACTTTCTCAAAATGTTTGTATTTGTAATAATTTCCTCTTATGTTGGAAAGCAAACAAAAAAATCCATCAAATATACATTGGTAATTTATGAAACTTCTAAAAGCATTGTTTTTAACTCTTTAACTGTTGATGACACAATTGTTCGATGGCAAACACCTGCCTCTGTCTTGAGAGTTAATGATTTGGGCTGATGCAAAGTCTAAGTGGGCCAATATTGGATCCTTCATGCCGTTGTTTTTTGTATAATGGCTTACTTACAAGGCTCAGAGAGGTAGTTGCAAGTTATCCACTCTATTATTATAGGTCTGATGTAGTGCAGTGTTCTGGTAAAGAATTAGCAAGCTAATTGCTGTCCTGTGGCTGATATTAAAATAATATGTTCTCCTTAAAACCAACAGAGACAAACAAATTGATCACAAATGGGATTAACATAGTTATGCAATGATGTAAAACCGGCATTCCTTAAATAAGAGGCCTGTAATGAATATATTTCCTTGGTATTGCAGATATGTATGATGTACTCATCACATCCAGGTTTTACTAAGATGAACAATTTTTATGCCACTTAATATGGTAACTAGCACCAAAATTACATTTATTAATAATTTTTTTTTTCGTTTTTCAAAATTCACCAAAATTACATTTAGAACTCCCTCTTTGTTTCTGCAGGACTGAGAAAATTAAGACTAAAGGGTAATTATTTCCTTATGATCTAGTTAGGCTATATTCATACTCTACTTTAGAGAACAGAACAATGGATGTGCAAAACATACTTTTGACACGCTCAGTAAATGAATACAACTGCATATATGGATTAATAATTCATTGAAAAACCTCTAAAATGCATGTGAAGACAGTACACCCATGTGAGGTTCCATGCTATGGTGTGAAAGGCTACTGAAGGTCTGGTACAGGGCACTGATGAGCCTGTGTCCCTCTGCTTCTGTCTTTCCTTGACACTAAGATAGATCAAATCTGCCCACAGGCAACACATCAACAAAGGGACTTCTGTTTGCTAACAGTTGTGTTCACACATGCGTGCACAGAACATGCCCACACAGATCACAAACAAACTACATTAGATCCTCATCTCCACCACAGTCAAGAATATTCTTTAGTGGCTACTCATAATTTCCAAAGACACTCCCCTTACCTTTCCCTGATTGTATTATTCTGTCTTATCTGTGTCTGTCATTTTCCCATCCTCAGACACCATTTCTTTATCTCTCCGCCACACACACACACACACACACACACACACACACACACACACACACACACACACCTTCTTCTCAGATTAGACCACATTCCACCGGAGCCAGTGGCAATGCTTTGAATGCACTCAGGGGAACTCTTGATTGGTGACCCGGGTGGCTGTTGAGAGGACTGCACTGCAGGTGTAGGTTTCTTTGGAGACAAAGGAGTATAGAGTAAATATAAGGTGTAGGCTTTATATCCTTCAGGGAACTGTGTGAGTGATCAGGAAAGAATGATGGCTGGGAGTGTAATTACTGCTTGAGGCCTTCTTTTCCTCATGAGAACCTCTTCCTCTTCCTATGCTATGTCTGTTTGGTGTATAGGTCTAGGTTAATGGGATATTAGATTTTTTTAGTATGGTTACAGGTGTTTCTTTGTCTTTGGAGTGCATAGTTAGAGCAGTACAAAGTAAATTACAATTAGATGACAGAGTGATATTAGAAGGCACATTTTGTGATAAACCAAAGTAGAGGTTAAAATCGACCTGCCCCTAACAGCAATTATCTAAGAATAGCCCAGCAAAAGCAACACCTCTGTCAAGCTTGTGCTGGGATAACATGCATCAAGCTTCTTCAAGATAAATTCACTGAAATGTGTTTATTGCGGCAGTTGTTTTAGTATTTCCAGCTACATTACAGATTACATTAAAAGTAGACATGCATAATGTTTCTGCAATGTGGTAAAGCCAGGGCTTGAGGCTAAAGGGATGGTTTAGATTTTCTGAAGTGATATTCTGTGAAGTTCTTATCAATAATAGTTCCTTTCCCTATAGTCAATAAATGTCATATTGCATATCATGTTTGTAGAAATGTAAAGAAATCCTTAGTGGTGGGAAGTTAACAGCTAGTCACACCAAATTTTAGCTGGTTTTAGCTAATGGTTTTAGCTAATAAAGAAAACCTTCTGAAAATGTTTATTTCTATAGAATAAAGGGGTGGGACTTTTGAATAATTTATTACAGGAAAAATAAACAAATTAACATTGATGCATTGAATCGCACTATGAAATCTAATCCCATATGCCATCTGAACTAGTGTTTGAATGACTAAATATAACATGCCTGAGTATAAGTGTGTAATGATCTGTGAGCTACTTAGTGGTCCCTCATGTATTTTGCCTTATGGCGAGGAGCAAGCAAAGAAAGTCGAGGGCAGCTGAATGCTGTCTAATGTCCGGGTATATTCAAGAAGGATAACAGGAGTAAAAGTATGTTAAACACCGCTTTTGAGAGTAAACTTCACAGATGATTGTTACTACAGAAGCCCAACATTTAAAATTTAAAAGTAGAGAATATCTGTGGTGGACTAAGACATCCTGACAAGGTGAGAGACAGCTGGACATGTATTAGTGTTGCTAAACCAGCATGAAAGGTATTCTGTTTTTACTTTATTGCCTTAGGTTCAGACTGGGTGGTGAGGTGTTAAGAAAAATACTCTAACTTAAGAGAGAGCTAAATGACAAAATCTGTTCTTTAAAATCTAGAAGTTTATTCTTAACATAGGTGCGTGATTTAGAAGAGTATGACATGTAAAGCATGTCATACTAGCCATGAGGCATTTTTAATGTAACTGCATTTATATGGTTGGATGAACCACTTCATGAAAGAAAAGCCACATTTCGATATATTACCCAAAATGTAGTGGATTTAAAAGGCTTTGCTTATTGTGTCAAATATTGCTATTTGATAAAAATGAAAATACTTGCAATTAATTAATGAATGTATTAATTCGATTCTTTTTTATCACATCCAACCACTATTGGAATAAAATGCTATATATACACTTTAACATAGGAACATTGTTAAGTTTGATCCTGCTTACATGTTGCTACAGTAAAGTTATGTTGGTTTACACTGTCGGCTGACCTGACCTCTTTGTGAGTTGGCCGGGATGATTTCCAAACAACTAGGTTTGATAAAGCATTTATATGCAGCCTCAAAAATGTGTAAAAGTTTACTCCACTCTTGGCAGTCCTAAATAGGATTGATGAATTGTAGCCGATCCTGTAGGTTGATACAGCTGGTAGCTTCAAGCAATGTAACTTTAATGTTGCAGTGAGGATGTTGTTCGGCTAAGAAAACAGGAACAAAACTAACAACAGTCCCTTGTGAAAGTATAGAAAGTTAATATCTGTTAACAGAGTGTTGTGTTGTGCCCCACACATTTAAGCATTTTCAGTTTAAGTTGTTCTAAAATCAGATAAAGCAGGGAGTTCATCTGACTGACAGCCTTACATTGCTCTGAGGATTTCTTCACTGCTTTTTAAACTTACTGTGATATGACGTGTAAGAGACACTTAAATATTGTGATTCTGTCCTTGACAAGCCCATTGTGATCCTACTAGAAAGGAAACTATTGCTGATGATAACTTAAAAAATTCCAACTATCCCCATATAAAGACACAAAGATAAAAAAAACAACTACTTTTTCTCACATAGGGTTGTGTTTAGACGACCATTAGCTGCCACTATCTTAATTAAATATCGAATTAGTTACTAAGTTCTGCTGGAGACAATTGCTCTATTAGTAACAGTGATAGTAATCAGCTGTAACCAAGCAGCTTTTTAGAAAAGTAATTAAAAATACTTGAGAAATGAGAAATGTGATCATTATCTGGGCAACAAAGGAAATAACTGCTAAGGAAATAAGCTGATGATTCTTCTTCTTTTTTCTTTCTTTTATAATTTTTATTATTTATAATAATATTAATAATAAAAATAAATAATAATAATATAGTATTGGTAGCAGAAACTGTAATAACATTTAGCATTTTTTTATTTGTCACATATTGGCTATCAATAACATCCTCAGATCGTCATTTGTATTACATTACATCTGTCAAGGACAAATTACGGTTCACAGCTCAAACACACAATACAAGCATTATTCAGACCGTAAGCTGTTTTGATTAAATGCTGTTTACTCACTAAGTTGGAATTTTCAGTGATTTAATTTATTTAAGTAATTTTTAGTTGTCAGTGGCTACACGGTGGAGTAGTTGGTAGAACTGTTGCCTGCAGCCAAGAGTTTCCTGTCTTTCTGCATGGACTTTGCATCTCCCTGTGCATGGATAGGTTCTCTCCGAGTACTCTGGCTTTCTCCCACAGTCCACAAAAAACTACTCTAAGTTTAATTGCTTACTATAAATTGCCCTTAGGTACAAGTGTGTGCATGTATGGCTGTTTGTCCTGTGTGCCTCTTGCCCAGTGATGGACTTGCTCCTACCAAATGACTGCTGGAGATAGGGGTCAGGTCCCCCGCGACCCTGCAAAATATAGAGAATGGATGGAAAATGGCCAGTTAGTGGGAGGGTGTGCCAGAATAACTTTTACATTTAAATTTTCTGATTTATTTTAACAAAATCTCAAGTGAAGTTGAGCTGACCGAGTTTGAATCATGAAATGCCGTGTCCACGTGGCTGTGCAGCTGAGCCAGTAACCAGACACAGTTTAGCACTGTTTTGCATGCCACAACTGCATCACTACCTTTTCCTGCTAAAGAAAGCATCTACCTGCACCTATAAGACCACTGTGTTTATTTTTTACAGGCTCCCTAGCAACATCTCTGACTTCAGTTGGACATGCTAGCAGTGCTAGAAGCTAACATCCTACCATCCAAACAAACAAATGCTGGGTCTGCTACGAAACCTTTATCCTGTTGCCATGGTAAATGTTTGATGTGAAACTGAATTAAGTAATCTGATTGGTGGGATCTACAGTCATCAAATGGCCAGTACAACTGTTGGTTACCACGAAGACTGAACTGTGGGCACCTAAGGAGGCACAGCGATTTATTTGGAAGAACTTTGGCAGGTGCTAAACCCTGTCTCAAGGCCTGTTTAATCTTTCACATTTGAAAGAAGACTTTAAGTTATTAATATTACCCAAACATGAGAAATTATATTTTTTATTTTTTTTAAATAAATGCAAAATAAAAATAAATTACATCTGCGTTTCTCTATAAAAACTCATTTAAAACTACTGCTTTTGACCAAAGTGCCCTACTATTGAAAAACTATGAAAAAGAAGAATGAAATACAATTCTTAATTGGCATACTCTGTAAAATGTCTACCCGTTATCATGTCTCTTTTTGATGTGCAACAAAAAACAGTGTCTCTGTAAAGAAAAAAAGATGTCCAATGGAGGAGAGAGTGAAAAAAATATACATTTCCACTAACCCCTCCAGCTCCTGCGCTGACAGAGACATCTTTGATGCTGTGATGAAAAGTGATGGCTGTGGTGCCCAGAGCAGCTTGTGCTCACAGGGCCAGGTGAAGTGAAGCAGATAGTTCAGAGATGCTGAGCTCCATGGAAATGTGCCCACCAGAGTGAGGTTCCAACCCCCCTTCTGCAGAATCATTAACTGAACCTGTTGCCAGTACTAACTTCAAGAGGGAGAATGTCCAAATAATAAGAAGCTATTGTTGTGTTAGGAGAAGGTACTTATGAATTTTAAGACTAAAAACCAGAGCAGTCCGTTATTACCGATATAAATGACATAAGGTTTAATTTTGCAGTTTTATACATGGTTTTATCTGCTTTGTTTCTTCAATGATTTACTTCTTACTTACCTGCCTCTTGTCTGATTGGGATGCTCTACTGGGCAATCACTAGAACAGAAATTGAGTTGATATCTTGGTTCTTCATCATGGTCTTTGTCGTTCAATTGATCTTTTACTAAAATTTGACTTCAATGTGCAACTTTGAAGGGTCACTCAACAGCTCATCTAGTAAGGCTGTGGGATGTACTGATGTTATTTTTGCATTAATATTTTTCATCAAATATTGGGATCCCATCATATGTATATATTTGCTATGCTGAGATTACTGATTGGATTGACCTCAATGAATACCAGGCTCTAAATACAGATGCGCAGAGGACCCGTGTGGCTCCAGAGTCGCAGGTTGCCAACTGTGGTGTGTGCTTTGCTAGGACAGGCTATGAAAAATAAACTTTAAAGGACTATCCACTACTTGTCTAACCAAAGCAAGAGCTACCTCTCCATTCTTGGCAGAAAGTCAAAGTATGGATTGGACTCTGAATGGCTTCCCATTTTACACCAATCCCATGTGTGGTGTTCATAGACAGAATCATAAGGTGCAGTTGTGGAAAGGAGGGTGTCTGGTCTGCTTTTGGCAGATTATGTAGTGTTGTGACTATGAATCTGAAAATATTATTTAATATTTAATATTACTATTTTAATATTTTATCAAATAATATTTCGGTCTGTTAAGGGTTGTCCTGTGAATACCAGCCCAGTAAGGCGATGGTATTAGGACAAAATAGAAAGGTGTGAGACGAGTTCTGACATTATTGAACAGCAAAACTCTGCACACACATGGCATGAATTCACACAATTTCTTAAAATACAAGAATTTATTAACAAAAATAAGTCAACTCAAAGTCAAACATATTTCAATCAACAAACTCTTTACTGTGCTAAAACAATTCAACTAAACTACCAAGCAGAATGAAAGAATAAGGAAGACTAATGGGCTATGTACAATATAAACAAGTTGATTAAAGATGATTGAAAATCATGACCGAAAGAGTGATGCAACATTACCATACAATGTTTATGTTTGAGAACCAAGGATTATCTTGAAGAATCTAGAAGTGAAGTTAAGTTTGTCATGGAACCAACTTACGCAATAATCAGAAAACGTTTAGACAACCATTCACAATGCAAGATCAGATAAAATATTATTTTATTAAAATAATGTTTTAAGAATGATCTGCTGAATAAAACCAACCTTTTGGATGACTAATTCTCAACGGTGTCTCATTAGCTGTCTTTATTTATTGAAATAATATTTAAAGAAATATTATTAAGGAAATAGTAAAATATTTAGGGAGGTATTTTGGAAAAGAACCAAATCTTTCTGGAGAAATGGGCTTAAGTATGCAAGCACGTGTTCTTAGCTATTAGCAGTGAAAGCTAACAAAATAAGCTGATAGCTTAGCACCAGAAGCAAACACACACCTTTAAAATACCGTTAATAAAAGGGTTAAAATGCATAAGCTCGGACAGCGCGTTATGATCAATCTTCTGTGTTTAAAATCACCCTTCAAGTAAAGTTTGTCTTAACTTTAAAAACACACAAAGACAGAACACAAAACTGAGCACGTGCTGAGCAGATAGCCTGCTAGCACCAAGATAGCTGAGTTCAACACAAACAAAACCAAACTTCATAAAATGAAAAATGTTTAGATCATTTCATCCTAAATCTTTCTCTGCCCAAACCCTAACCTCATGAACCGTGCTGAGGAGGAGTTGTGCGGGTGACGACGAAGTTTGAAGAAACATCCACTTTGAACGAAGGTTAGCTTCAGCTAACCTCCAAAGCTGTTGGGGGGGAGGCGGCTCGCTGTCGGGCCACGGTGATGGGGTCTCTGTTGTCCTCCTTGAGACTGGGAAACTGCTCCACTGGGCTTCTAGAGACAGCGTCTCTGCAGGGAATTCTCTGGAACACAGTTTGCTTCTGCAGGCCTCAGAGAGAAAATCAGGCAATGCTTGTACCTTAATTCTTCTTGTTCTTGAATGAATACCAGATACACATACTGTGATTCATTTGTACTTAACTTTATGCATATGATCACGTGATCTTATGACACCCTTGGATCCAGTTGAAGAGTTATGTCTGTTTGCCAGTAAAGAGACATTAGTGCGCTGTGCCTCTCTGTCCAGGTCTCTGTGTGACCTGCGTAGAATAGATCGGACCATTGGAAAGGTGGGGGTTTTATACGGCCAGTGGCATCATGGGAAGTCCGCTGTTACAGTTTGCTTGGCTGTGCCGGAAGTAGGTTAAATGCACTTTATTTTGAAAGTTCCAGAAAAGTCCATACCGGAGTTTTCATGTTATATCCATGGCTGTGGGTCCCAACAGTAGTTCTGCTTTCAGCCAAGTGTGAAACGGCCTGGACATGAGTCAGAAGTTATGGTCCTCAACATAAAATGATCCCTGATCCCTCTAGTTTGAAGGTTATTCTTTGCCTCAAGCTAACAAGTTTAACTATCTTTGTGTCTTGTTTATAAGTGATGGTTGGATGGGGATGGGGTTTGATAGATGGAATGGGGCCCTGTCTTTTCAAGTAGACCTGAAAACCACACACTTCTTTGCAAATGGTTTAAAGGTTTGGTATTAACATCGGACACAATAAAATTACAGTTTTTCTGCTTTGGTAAAAATATAACTTGGATTGATTGTTTGCTTAACAACTTTTCTTGACATTTACAGTTATATACTAGTAGTAAGATATTAACCGATTGTAGTTTTGCAACAGAGCCTCACATCAGAAAGAAACCAGAAATATTTATTTTCATTGGCAGGAAAATAAAAAAGGATGAGACCCTGATCAAGAGTGACTAAACACAAGGGATCAAATATATATATGAGGTGCTAAAATGCTGTGACACAACACAGGTTTCAAACTAAGACCTGGTGTGCAGACAGAGATGAAAGCAAGATGACCAGAAAAACAGAAACCAGATAAAGGAAATACAGAGCATAATACTAAAATAAAACAAAAATACCTTAGCAAAATCCAATAAAAAACAAAGACTATGACAAGATTGTAGATACTTTTCTTCTTGTCTGTGCCTGAATCTCTCATGATACACAAGTGCCACAACACCTCTTTGTTAAGTAAGTCTTGACATTTGGGCTTAATATTATTATGGAGACTTTCTACAAAAGACGAGAAACAATATGAGCATACAAACTTAATTTTCTCCATCATCTTCTGTGTCTCAACTCTCTAAGTGGCAGTAGCACATCCACCCACCCTGTGGCTCTGAATTACAAAATTTGAATGTTGTTTACAGTTGATCCTTTCATGCATGAACTGAGCCAAAATCAAATCCCAATTTATTAGACAAGATCCAATACATTACCCAATTGTAGAAGTTAAAGATAGCACACTCACTGCTCACAGAGAGATCTATAAAATAAACTATTATGAGAAGCTTGTGGAAGGATGCACAAAATGTTTAACCCAGGTCATACAGTTTAATTCTAAGGAGATTATGTAAACTTTTGAATTTGAAATAAATAAAATGTAAAACAATTATTTCTCTATTTATTCTGACATTTAGCAAACAGGAATAATTCAGGTAATCCTTTCTGACCGAAAACAGGAAAGGTTTAATCAGATTAATTATTATTACTGATAGATGTTCTTTTATAAAGTGTTTGTAAATATTTGGCTTCAACAGTACATAAACATTACTGAAGCGCTACAATTGGATCCAGGACAGAAACTGAATAGAGAAAATCATTGGGAAAATTGTTTATGTATCATGAGAAAAGGAGGTAATAAGAAGAAACAAAAACCATTTAACCGGTGAAAATGTGTTATGAAAAGAAAGCCACTGAATATTACATCTGGGAAAACAATGGGAATAATAATACCTCTTTCTGGCTATTCGATTTAATTTGTTGTCTTGCCCTCAAGTTGGACTCATTTACTTCAATGCTAAATTTAAATTATAACCTCAATTAAACCAAGGAACCCGTAAAACAAAGGAGCATACATAGTGTATTTTCCCCTGAGCAAATTCAAAATTTTTTCCTGTTTTGCTATTACACAGACAATATTATTAATAGAAGGCTGATATCTATCAAATAATGCTAAAAATATTTGTACTCACAGTATTATCAAAAATGTCATTTTTGCTAACCAAAAATTAAGCCAGAATGAATGACAGAAGAAAACAAAAACAAGTTGTATCCTCGGAAAACCCTAGAAAAACGTATAAAACATATACAATCCTGAAATGCTGAAGAAGGTGTTAAATATTTTCTGCAGAACTCTCTTGAATAAGGCGGCTTTACCCATAAACTGTTTTAATTCTCTAAGAAAACAAAACATCATTTAAACTGCCCAGGCGAGCATCTGATTGCCAAATACTCTGGAAGGGGAGTTAAAAGTTTCATGAGCAAAGCTACTTTGCATGTATAGTAACAGGGCCAGGGCACAAGAGATAATGACATTTCTCCTTTTTGCTCCTGGATTGCAAACAGGCACTGTATTGTCTGTTGTACCATTCAGAATGAACAACTAGCTCTGCCATTTTTATGCTTTAATCTGAATTCAGTCAGATTTGATTGATGAGTTGCACAAAAAAAATCCATATCTCAGCTGCAGCTACAAGCATTCACATACTTATTGGCAGAGTGGTTATAAAAAGAAAAACATCCATGAACTTGACACCAAAGTGTTATATCTGTGATAATTAGCTTATTTTAGGAATATTCTGTTTCAGATCTACACTAAGCTAGATGCAAAACTTCAATCATGAAGTAAAACTATATATTGAAATATATATTAGCTTCCAAAGGGAGCTTGAATGGTTTCTATATAAGATATAAAATAGTAAATGGGTTTGCACTGCTCAGCTTGTCAGAGCTGTTGATCCCCTATGCACCTGAATGTTCTCTGCTTTCCTAGGTTGGTACATCTCCAAGGTTTCCAGAAGGACAGATGGTGAGAGAACATTTTTATTCCATGCACCAACATTAGGGAACAGTCTATCTCCTGGGGGTGGTAGACTGTTCCCTAATGTTGGTGCACGTAATGAAAATGATGTGTTCTGTACATATTAATAACTTCCACACCAGAAAGTATTGTTGCCATCACCATCTGATAGCTGACACACATGATGTGTTCACTGATTGGGGAAAATATGGATTTTTACATTTTTGACCAACTGGTTCTTGGTCAGGTCTTATTGAGATGAAAATGTCAGTCACCAGTGCATGTCTTTGTGCATCTGTAATGTAAATTTCTAATTCTATATCAAAACAATTGATATTACGATAGTTATTTTTAAAATACCAAGGCTCAGTATGCTTGTTTTAATTGTTTTTTAACGTACATTATTTATACATTCTGTCTATATACATGTATTTACACACGCTAATCATGTGTCAAAACATCACCAAATGAGGCCAGAATTGTACAAGCGTGAATTGGTACTGACTAAGGAGCTGTTTGGAAGCAAATTGAGTCTGTTTGCTGAGCTCAGCCAAACGAGCTGGCTGACTAAGAAGGACAGGAATTTCCATCATTAGCGAGTGCTTTGGGAAGCATGCTTTGCCATTGTGATACACACATTCCACCTAGAAACAGGCACAGGAAGTGAAAATCTCATCAGTTTTCCTGCTGCAGCTGGTTACAGTAAGTTTAACAAGTTTCTAACAACTTTTGACTAGGTGTTTTTGAACTGTAAGGAAATCCATATTATATTCATATTCCTTACATGATGCTTTATGAAGGAATATGATTTGTGTGTCCTGGCATCATGAGTGAGGGTTGCCGTTACAGTGCTCTAGAATAACTTGTCGCTCTACATCTTGTGACTCAGGTTTTCAATGGTAGGTTTTCTTTTCCTTTGCCTACATGTAGCCATCTATTGTTCTCTATGTTGTCTTCTTGTCCTCCAAATGGTTTTGCCTGAGCAAAGGGCAACAGGTCACAGTACAGATGCTACTGTCCCTCTGGATTTTGTAGTTACATCACACTGTAAGAGATACAAAACATTTTTTTAAATACAGTTTAGCAATCAGAGCTCCAACAATGGGGTACATTTATGGGAATAGTTTTGCTTTTTATTTTAAAACACCACCATATCTGATTTTAATGGGACAGGAATTAGACTTCTTGTACATTATTTATTTGAATATAATCATTGAATCAAACCAGAGTTAAATTTTCTTTAGTTTCAGTGTTTTACTTTTCCCACAACAGTATCCCTTTGCTATTTAATGTACATAACCAAAGTTCCAGTGTATAATCGTGCAAGGGATTCAAACAAATGCTGCAGATGTTGCCTTTTGCGTCCCTAAAGACCTGGAGCTCCCTAGCAGATGCCTGCTCGAGCTTCCCTGTCATTCTAGGTTTTTACAGGACAGTAAACAGGTGGTTAGACTTTAAATGGCATAATACTAAACTAAAAGGGATGGGCAATTCCTGCTGCTGTGTAGAAAATATGCAGTCATTGGCAAACTTTTTGGCAGTAACTAAAATGTTTTGTTTTTTTGCCTTTAATTTATTGATTTTTTTCCATACCTGCTTGATTAGTATCACATGGATGGAGAAGAGGGTTGGGCGCACAATCTAGTAGTAATGGTAGTAGTAGCAGTGGTAGTAGCAGTAGCAGTAGTCGCAGTAGTTTACTATTATTAACTTTATGAACAACTTATTATTAATACATATTTATTTATGTGTGTATATTGTACAACAATAATTTTTTAACTCAAATGCTTTAATCTTTTACATTGATTATATATTTGTGTTTGATGCTTTAAAATTGATTTATTGAAATTTTCTTTCTATTTATTTCCTGTGTTTCCTCATGACAAGATTACATTTCCTCAGTTCCTCATCCTGTAATATTATGTGAATCATTTCATTTCATTAAAGGATTTTTACGTTACATTTTACTTATTTTGGAATCTGGTAGTATGCTTTTTTATGTGTCCATTTGTTTTGAACCTGTACAAAGCACTTTGTTTTAGTCTTGTTTGTAAGAAAAGTGCTCCCCAAACATAGGTTTTGGGTAAGTGACTAGAGGGTGTTCACGGTTAATTTAGGATTATACAACTCTGTTAAATTAAAATACTGGATTACAAATATTTCAGCATCCACCTTGACCATTATGAAGCAATAATAAATTTTAAAGATGACAGTTTTTAATGACCATCAGGAATAAAGTATGCAGAGAATAATAAAATGCTGTACATGTTACTAGACGGCTTCATGAGAAAAAGCGTCAGACTCTGCCTGTGTGCTGACTCTTTCCTTTATGCCGCAGCATAGTGGATCTGTGGATCGTTAAAATGTAGGGCTTCATTTTTCCCCTGTGTGAACATCAAATCTCCCCATCCGGACAGTGAGCTAGATGCTAAAGTTCCTCAGACACCCCTGTAGAGCCATTTCACAATAAACGGCAAAGAGGCTTCACCTCCACTGATGCTTTGGTACAGGAAAGGGGTTGTTGTCTGTATGACAGCTCCCCCACAACTGATACCCATGTGGCTAATATTTCTGTGCAGAAATCCATTCCTTTTCCAGCAGGCAGCAGCTGATCACATCTCTTGCTCTCCAAGCTGAGCCATCTGCCTGAAGAGCGTTTTTTGTGTGGATTCAATTGGAGCTATAAGCCAAAATGACAAATAAGGCTTTCTTGCATTAAATTAAACAAACACAAGTATAATTTGAAAGAGTAACAGTCTTATTAGGTTATGTTGTATTATACCAACTACTCTTAAACATTGTCATCACTGGGCTGTAACTGAACAGAGAAACATGTTACTCCATTTTCACTAAGCACAGCTTGTTTAAACATTTGGAGGCAGCTCTTTTGGCAAATAACATTGATTTTGCCCCAAAATCAAATTAGTGGACTCGGCAGTGTTGATGGAAAACAAAGCATTACAAAGATTGGCTGCCATTGTTTCGATACTAATTGCCTGTAGTGTCATTTGTTTCCAAACTCAAAACAGGCGTTTTGTTTTCTTTTCCATTTTCACCTCTTGTGCACAGGGCCATAAACTAAAGGATGGTTTAGAGGTAATGTGCACTGAAATCTCTGATAATCGTTTTAAGCTGTTCTCATTTAAAATCCGACTGCTTAATGCCACATTTTTTTACTTAGCTTTGTTTGAAAATGTATTCTTTCTTGTACATGTCTTCATGGGGTGAATAGGTTTTGCATTAAAATTCCCAACAAACCTCTATGATAGGATACTATAAGTAACTGCTAATAATTTAAATCTTTCTGAACATGCTGGGTAGTATTAGTTTTCTGATGCAAAAAGTAGTTTGAACAGATGCCGAAATGTTACATTTTGTTCTCATCTGACCAGAGCACCATCCTCTACATATTTGCTGCAAAAAAGTGTGAGGGGTATGAAAATGTTTTGCAAGACAGTGTATGTTTTTAAATAAAGCAATAGTTGCTATTTTGTACAGTTCAGATTTAGATCATACTTCACTGTAAAGTACAGCAAATAACAAACTTACAATACATTTTGTTGTGAAATGTATACTATCAGATATACATTGTATATTACATTGTATTGTACAGATACAAATGTTGTCACTGACATTTTCCAATATAAATATTTATGTTAGTCAGTTTCATCAACCCAGGCCTCTCTGTCAGCTCCTTCATTATGAGCAACATAAGCCTGGGTTATAGATTGATATTCAGCAGACATCTGCTGTGAAAGTTTTCCAATAAAGACACTGTGACAGGGCATCTACCAAATCAGCTTGGTGGGATACAGGCATCTAATAAACTTCTCAACCTTGGGATGCCTTCATCTAAATCAAATGTCAAATGCAGACATTTATTTAACATCTTTTTAACATATGTTTGCTGAGATGGTAGCTCCCTTTGTGTCCAGGTGTGGACAAGGCTCCTTGATGGATGCATGCTCACACTTCTTTCTCTCTCAGGCAGAATTCGAACAGCGACTCTACAGTTTATTTCTCCTCTTTCCTGGGTGGCTGCTCCCTCTTTGCTTCTGTTTGATTAATGACACCACCCCTCCGGTGGCTAAATAAAGTCAAATGAGGTCCCGAATGGCTGAGGCTTTGCGGAATCAGTAGTGTGTAATTGAGGAGGTGGTTGTCTCAGGTGGCTCTGTGTCCTTATAGCAATAAAGCAGTACTTCTCTCCCCCACAACCCACACCCCACCCCCTTTCGCGGAGTTGGCAAAGATGGTAATTGTGTTAGAAAGTTTGTTTGCTTCATTGCACATTGCTGTTTGTTTGAACGCTCGGTTTTAAAGGTTACAGAGCCGACCGTGCGGAAGAAGCATCTCTGGGTCCTGGACACATGAAAGACTGCTCAGATTGTCTCCTGAATAATGCAGCGATGGAGAAGTGATCACTGAAACGGTGTAATCCTCGGTATCTTCTTTAAACAGCTGTCATGTCTCTTGTAAAAGAGACATGTTTTTTTTCCAGAATTTTGTCACAGGAATTTGCAGAAACAATCCACTTAATACTTGTAATCCTTTTTCTCACTAGGTGACATTGGATTGTCTGTGATTTCAGATGGTCTATTTGCAAAGCTAATGGGCAATAGATGTTGCAGAGCACTGCTCTTCCTCTGGGAAAATAGGTCTGATTCAAATTCTGTCCATTCTGAGAAACACAAATCAAGACAGATTGAAGGAAGTGACTCATAAATTTGTCATTTCTCACATGATGAACTGAGACTTTATTGTTGTTTGGTGTGAGTACTGGACTACTGCAGCAGCCTGCCTTTATAAACTGATGTATCAGCTCTTTCATGTGATGAAGTGTTTATGGATTTACTTGCTGGATTTAGTGGCAATAACTGTGGAATACAATGAAACTTTATGCAACATACACCATTTAACCCTTTTTAAAATTATTTCCATTTTTATGTTTTGTATGTCATATTTAATCTCTTTATCAGTAGTAATTTTATGCATTTTTCTTTGCATCCGTGTGCTGCCAGATACTGTTTAGAGGGATGTAGTGTTTCCTTCACCATTAATTTTTCTGTTTAGGAAGAACTCACAAGTTCTCAGTAGAGTTTAGGTCAAGCTTTGTTTTAGTTCCACCTTTTAAAGGTTGCACGACAGAACGAATAGTTCCAAACTTTGGTTCCACACATTAACATTCTACATTTGTACAGATAATAAACACTGCTGTATTTGCTAGGTACACATGCACGCCAATTCAAAAGTCACGGACAAAAATATTTCAGTAACAATACATTAAGGTTGTGCATCTCTAGTCTGTGGCCAGTACAATATGCATCTCGATACACTGCAAACAATCTGATTTACAGTACAGACCAAAAGTTTGGACACACCTTCTCATTCAAAGAGTTTTCTTTATTTTCATGACTATAAATATTGTAGCTTCACACTGAAGGCATCAAAACTCTGAATTAACACATGTGGAATTATATACTGAACAAAAAAGTTTGAAACAACTGAAAATATGTCTTATATTCTAGGTTCTTCAAAGTAGCCACCTTTTGCTTTGATTACTGCTCCGCACACTCTTGGTATTCTGTTGATGAGCTTCAAGAGGTAGTTACCTGAAATGGTTTTCTAACAGTCTTGAAGGAGTTCCAAGAGATGCTTAGCACTTGTTGGCCCTTTTGCCTTCACTCTGCGGTCCAGCTCACCCCAAACCATCTCGATTGGGTTGGGTTCAGGTCCGGTGACTGTGGAGGCCAGGTCATCTGGCGCAGCACCCCATCACTCTCCTTCTTGGTCAAATAGCCCTTACACAGCCTGGAGGTGTGTTTGGGGTCATTGTCCTGTTGAAAAATAAATGATGGTCCAACTAAACGCAAACCGGATGGAATAGCATGCCGCTGCAAGATGCTATGGTAGCCATGCTGGTTCAGTATGCCTTCAATTTTGAATAAATCCCCAACAGTGTCACCAGCAAAGCACCCCCACACCATCACACCTCCTCCTCCATGCTTCACGGTGGGAACCAGGCATGTAGAGTCCATCCGTTCACCTCTTCTGCGCTGCACAAAGACACGGTGGTTGGAACCAAAGATCTCAAACTTGGACTCATCAGACCAAAGCACAGATTTCCACTGGTCTAATGTCCATTCCTTGTGTTCTTTAGCCCAAACAAGTCTCTTCTGCTTGTTGCCTGTCCTCAGCAGTGGTTTCCTAGCAGCTATTTCACCATGAAGGCCTGATTCACACAGTCTCCTCTTAACAATTGTTCTAGAGATGTGTCTGCTGCTAGAACTCTGTGTGGCATTGACCTGTTCTCTAATCTGAGCTGCTGTTAACCTGCGATTTCTGAGGCTGGTGACTCGGATGAACTTATCGTCCGCAGCAGAGGTGACTCTTGCTCTTCCTTTCCTGGGGCAGTCCTCATGTGAGCCAGTTTCTCTGTAGCGCTTGATGGTTTTTGCGACTGCACTTGGGGACACTTTCAAAGTTTTCCCAATTGTTCGGACTGACTGACCTTCATTTCTTAAAGTAATGATGGCCACTCGTTTTTCTTTACTTAGCTGCTTTTGTCTTGCCATAATGCAAATTCTAACAGTCTATTCAGTAGGACTATCAGTTGTGTATTGTATCCACCTCCTGCACAACATAACTGATGGTCCCAACCCCATTTATAAGGCTTGAAATCCCACTTATTAAACCTGACAGGGCACACCTGTGAAGTGAAAACCATTTCAGGTGACTACCTCTTGAAGCTCATCAACAGAATGCCAAGAGTGTGCGGAGCAGTAATCAAAGCAAAAGGTGGCTACTTTGAAGAACCTAGAATAAAAGACATATTTTCGGTTGTTTCACACTTTTTTGTTCAGTATATAATTCCACATGTGTTAATTAATAGTTTTGATGCCTTCAGTGTGAAGCTACAATATTCATAGTCATGAAAATAAAGACAACTCCTTGAATGAGAAGGTGTGTCCAAACTTTTGGTCTGTACTGTATGTTAAATGTATAGATGGGAAAAAGTGTGATTTAATATTTGATTCACAACTTGGTCCAATTTGGGGATTTTAGGGTTACCAAATTTGGTGCAATTTATCAAAGCAAAGAGATTATACTATGCAGTTAGGTAAACCTAATTAATTAAACACCCCTCTTTGACAACCAGGTTTTGTATAGCAATTCTAGTGAACTTTTTAATAACCTGACTTACAATGGAACAAAGCAATAAGGCTTCGTGGAACATGATAAAAATCTGATATGCTGCATATGTGCTTAACACTCATTCAGTAACACAGCAGTAAGCAGCGAAATGCAATTTCTATATTATTAACAATTAAAAATTTTATTACATTTCAGAAAGCTATTGTCTATAACTTCTAGCTTGAGAATGTTGTACCAAAAATCAAGACATGTGGGAGTTTTGAAAGCCCTTCATGCTGTTTCATTGTAAGGCCGTGGCATCTTTGATTGTCTTTGAACGAGCTGAGCTGAATGGAGGGCATACAAAAAACAATTGCTTCACTCACAGCCTTTGTAACTCTTTACACGTGATAAATTGTAATCTGTGGTAGATAAAGTCTGTTTTATAATACGTCAACAAGTGTAATAACCTACAGAATAATATATTTGGGTGGATTATATGTTTGAATAAAAATGTAGAGGAGCTTAATAATAATCAAATTATATCAATACAAGGATGTCTACACCTCTTTTCACAGCGGCTATATCAATACACTCACACTATACATGTGTGTGTCTGTGGAGAAGAGATTAACTGGTTAATCTTAACATCTCTGGATTAATTGTGATGTATTAGGTTTGGCATTATTGTCGATGTCACTCAGTCACTGAAATAACATTGAATCCCAACGTCTGCTGCCAGCTTTATAATTGTTTACATGGCATATGTGAGTATAATGATGTTGCATCTGCTTATCTACAAGCAAAATCAGCAACAACTGATGTTCTACCGTCTTCATTAAGGGCATCAAGTTTCACAATAGAATAGTCTTGCAGCAACTCAGTTTAGGTGCCAAGAGATAGATGTAGGCCCAGGGGTAGAGGAAGGAGTGGAGTTAACATGGAATTGAACTAATGAGCTTGTTTATTAATAAGCAATCAACATTTTTGAAATTCCATGTTAAAAACATTCAAGTTTAGTTTTCAATATAAGACCAGTATAAACAGAGTTTAACATTAATAAAAAGTGGGATTAACAATGAAATAACATGAGTTTTCTGTTTCTTACCTTTTTTCAGTTTATTTTGTTTTTCACAGTCACAAACAATGCTTGTTTAACACAGCATTTATAGATTAAGATGTTGATGCCAGTGTTTGTTGGGAAAATAATAATTTAAACTTGATTTGTAAATTTAAACTGTCTTCCTGCAATGTGAAAACTCCTCATAAAAAAATAAGAAGAATCAAGGCTTTACTGGATGAGATGTTTAAACCAACTCAATGGCGTGGATCTGATCTGGAAACCCAAACTGGTGAGCAGTTAGGAACTGGTTCAAAAACCAGGTATGGTTGACCACTTGCAAAGGTTATGCTGATTGTCAAAGTATTTCAACATTTCAAATTTATGTTATTGTTCTCATATTACCACATAGAAGTAAATGATAACAAACAAAATAGAAAAAAATAATGAAAGGAAAATTCAAGCCGAAGCTGTGCAGTGTTGATTATATTGTACATAGATTGGAACATTACTATGAGTTACAAACAATGCTGACTAAAATGTCAATAAAGAGATTTGTTCTAGCAGGAGTTAAAGGTTTACCACTTCAGTAATGGTGTGTCCAGCAGCTGCTCTTCCAGTCACCAGATGTTTACCATCTTTACTTTAAAATTCACTTTTCACCTTTTAATTTTTCAAACCTGTACCCACTCATCATAAAAACCACACGAATAAGTTCATATTATGCCGCATTTAAGTTGAAGACCATTGATGTGGCAGTACAGGAAGGAAATAGAGCTGATTTGTTTGATCAGCACTTTCACTTTTATGCTACAGGCGCCATTCGGAAACTAATCAGTTCAGTTATGTCCAGTTAAACTATGGAATCAGTTCAGTCGATATCAGCGGCTTTTAGCCAGGTGCGGCTTATATATGTACATTTCAATTTTTTTTTTAGACTTTGTGGGTGCGGCCTATATTGAGGTGCGCTCTATAGTTGGGAAAATACGTTTTTTTTTTAACCTGCTCAACAATGAACTAAAACATAATAATTTAATAAAACAAACGAAGGAGTCTGACTTTGTATAAAAGGGATCTGTAATTAAATAATGCAAAAGAAAGGCCTTCAATATTCAACATTGTTTTCTTTATCATGGAAAGAAAACATGGTTAATACAAAATATTAAAATACTTTGGGCCTGATCTTTAAAAGGTTTGTTTGTACAAAACCGCAAGCAAACCTCTTTGCGTCAGCAAAGCTGATCTACAAATGAGATGGTAAAAAGATTGCGTGTGCAAAATCAGCGGAACTGCAGGCGCAAGCTTTTTAGCGTGTCTGCCGTCATGAATGTGCAAAACATATAATAATAACCCAAACGCGCAAATTCATGGGAGGAGGATATGCAAATGTCATCCCTTACCACCCGCAATGCGATTTTCCAAGCCTGAAACGGTTTGCGGGCGCAATGTTTGCGTGTGGATTTAGCACGTTTGAAATGCAGGTGCTAACTGGGATGCAAAAATGTCTGCTGTCACTTTGGCCAGAAGGAGGCATTGAAAGAATGACAGATGACAAGGAGAGAGAATCTTCTGTACATGTGCCAACAGATTTGGGTTGTCAAAAATAAAAATATAAAAAATAGTTGAGAATAGAGGATTCTATGTATGATCTAAACTCGGATTTGGAGCCAATCACAAACAGAAGCCATGTTTCTCTTATGGTAAAACTCCTTGCAATGCTTCATTCAACATCATTCCAGCGTAACATCGCTGTCAGTGATCATCTGCTGAATGCGCACAAACCTGATCATGGCAAAATGTGCAAATAACTGATCAAGCGCACACAACCTGTAATTGCACATCATGCAAAAGACCCACTGTGCTTTGATGCTGATAATATAATTAATAGGAAAGAACCAAAGACATTATAAGGCAGATTAAATCCTTAATTTGCAAACTGGATGCTAAAGTCACTTCTTAGCAGGTGAAAAATCACCGTCTTAAGGCAGCTTTTCCATGTTGTGACAAAGACAGTGTATGCTTTCACCTTGTCATTAAACTAAACACATTGCTTTATTGACAGTAACGTTATGTCATTGTAGGGCAATCTAAAGTCTAAAATAAAGGTTAAATGTCATTGGCAGTCCCTTATACCCATGTCTTCCCATCGTCACAATTAAACGCCAGGGCTGGAATATTTTTGTTCCAACTCAATCTTTGCCCGTTTTTTTTTTTATTCTTTCTTGTTTGCAGGAGTTTATAAGACAGCATTTTTATCCTTTGCTCTTCATAAGTGCAGCTTCTTGACCTTTTAGGAACATTTAGGTCTACCAAGTTTGGAGCAAGTAGCTGTCTTACTTTTTAGTGCAAAAAATGAAAACAATAAACAGTTTTACAGCAGAAAAGATGAGCATGTCTAATCAGGGGAATTTACCCCAATATTTGGTCAAAAAACATTCCTAAAACACATCCCTGTGCATTTGAGAAATACAGAGCTCAGCCAGTTTAACCCTTCCGGCGTTACCAAACTGTGTTGAGGTGATTATCTTTTTTTATTATCATTATTTGCAAAAGTCAGCTTGGAAATAACTTTAGTGGAAAGAAATTGAATTTTCATGTTGATAATTTTATCCAACATGTCTTTCTAAGTATTTGGACTATTTAAAAGTTTTTTACAGGATGAACCTTTCACAACAACACATTATGCAGATAATGTCAGAATTACTGATGTGGTAAATAATTTATAGTTTTTTTAGTGTCTTCTTTTAAATGTACTTTTACTCAGAATTAAAAGTTAAAATGGTAGTTTTTCTCCTCAACTGCTGCCCCTTGTTAGTTGATTTTTGATAGGGGTAGTTGCTTTAGGAAAATTGCACTCAGATAAACTTTTATTTTAAATTACAACTAATTGGATGGTTTCTAACTTTTTGAGTTTGTGACACTGAATCTGTTTATGTGTGCTATGGCCACATTTTACACACCTCATTTGGTTGTCAGTTAAAGTTTTGATTTTACTTTAGTTTAAATTTTCACCTTATGTACACACTCACATTCAGGAATTCTCTAAATCAATGACTTACATACCTACTGAAACATGTATACTCAGAATGTTATATTTTACCCTTGCACTGCCACAAGTAAATAAATAAAAAGCACGACTTTCATGCATCTATGTATGTTAAACTTGTACATGTTGGAAATACCTTTAAATTTTCATGATTCACAACAAAATGGCAATTATCGGCCTTTACGTAATCCACAGTGCCCACTGCTGTGGTTTGACTCATCAGACTGTACAGTGAGAATGTGACCTGACAGTGTTCAGACCTGCATGTGATCCTGAAATGATCTGATGACAGAAGACATATCAAGTAAGACATGTTTTAACCTTGTCAAGACACACTTGAACTAACTTTGTCAAAATTGTTTTGTCTCTAGTTATTGATTCTTCTGTAAAAAATTCCATCTGTATTTTGCCTTGAGCAAGATTAAAAGAAATGCCATTTAACTTTCTGTTCTGTTACAGTTTCTTTGTATGGGTCTCCACTTTGGTACTGAATAGCTTATTTTTCACTACACCTTAAACCATAAAATTTGTCTGTATTTTTCACTGTCCAGAATTTTGTTTAAATTGTTCTGTTTTTGCAAGACTCAAATAGTCTACGTCAGGGATTTGACTCACAAACGAGTGGGGGTCTGGTGCCAATGCTGTCCACAAAACAAAGGGCCACTTCAGTGTCAGAGTAGTACGAAAAAGCAGCTAAGGTCAAGCCTCTAGCAACCCTGGAAGTGCTAAAAAACAGCTATTGGAAGACCAACGCATCTCGGCTTGTGGCCTTTATCAAGGTCTTTACAAAACACAATTTTTTTCTGAAACAAGCACAAAAAGAACTGCAATATAGTGTTTATTTCAAATAATGCAATGAAATGAATATCATTATAGAAACGGTAAAATTTTTTTGTAACTCCTTAAAGACATTCATTTCTGTCTTAACTAATTAAACTTCGGTGGCATTGTTCATTAAACAAGCTAATTCAGTCATCGTTTTCTAAAACATGTGGATGAGCATTTGGCCCATTGTAATGATATTCAGTCATGAACATCTTCAGTAGAACCCTTAAAACCCGCTATCCGTGGCCTGAAGATAAGTACAAGACACAAGAAAGAGATCTTTCTCCTCTAATCAGCCTTCTTCATCCTGTTAGAAAAAAAGACATGCAAATTGTAAAGAATTTGGTAGCTATAGGTGAAAGCATGATACTGAACTGACTGCATTCTGTCTGAGTTGGGCTTACATATAAAAAATATGTTTCCATTTGCCTCCATTTCACATTTTTCCCAAAATGTGGTGCTTCGTTTTCCTTTTTAAAATATTTTAATTATATCTTTTAATGTTTTCATTTTTAAAACTCTTTTGAACTAAATTCCTTTAAGTGTTTCCTCATAATTCCATTTTAAATGTACGCGAGCTTACATATGCAGACCAAATCATTGAGGGGCAGTACAATGCATAAATAAGTCAGCTATAGCATCTGTGTCCTGGTGGTTCTCTGTGATGTGGAGAGAAATTGAAAGCCTTTAGGGAGTGAGAAAGATGTCAGCCCCTGCAATGAAGCTGTCTTTAGTTCTGAGGCATCCTCTTCCATCCGTACAACCCCTTCTGGAGGGAATAGGCAACAGATGTTTGTCTATAAGGTTGCTGTCAAGCTATTCTGTTTCATCACTCTCTATGCTCGACTCACACAGGTCTTTGTTGGTAGGCAGCCACTGTAACACAACAACAAGACACAGGAATGTAAACAGCTTTCAGTTGATTTTAATTTCTACATTTATTACTGATTTTATCTGCACCAACATTTCGACAAAAGAAAGTTCTGTTTCCCGATGAGAAAGATAATGTTTCCACTCTGCTGAACTTAGTCAATGAAGGTCCCTCACAGAAACACGGTTAGATGAATCATCCTTCAACCTTTACAATGACCATTGTTCTTGAGTTGCAAATGAGCATGAAGCTGTCTCCTGCAAGCTAATTAGTGCCTGAAAGCCAGAAAGGTTCAGCTCCAAGTGATGATGGCAACCCACTGTTTAGGTGAGAAGTCTGTTTCTTGTCACTGGCCTGAGTAATGTTACTGATGTCATCTTCACAGGTGATGGCTGAATAATCTAACCAATGGCTGACAGGATGTGAAACTTCACAGGTTAAAATATATAGAAAAGTTTGGTTAAATATACACTGTTAAAAAAAATAAAGGGAACACTCAAATAACACATCCTAGATCCGAATGAATGAAATATTCTCATTGAATAGTTTGTTCTGTACAAAGTTGAATGTGCTGACAACAAAATCACACAAACATTTGGAGTCACACACAAAATTAAAGTGGAAAAACACACTACAGGCTGATCCAACTTTGATGTAATGTCCTTAAAACAAGTCAAAATGAGGCTCAGTATTGTGTGTGGCCTCCATGTGTCTGTATGACCTCCCTACAACACCTGGACATGCTCCTGATGAGACGGTGGATGGTCTCCCGAGGGATCTCCTCCCAGACCTGGACTAAAGCATCCGCCAACTCCTGGACAGTCTGTGGTGCAACGTGACGTTGGTGGATGGAGCGAGACATGATGTCCCAGATGTGCTCAATCGGATTCAGGTCTAGGGAACGGGCGGGCCAGTCCATAGCTTCAATGTCTTCATTTTGCAGGAACTGCTGACACACTCCAGCCACATGAGGTCTAGCATTGTCCTGCATTAGAAGGAACCCAGGGCCAACCGCACCAGCATATGGTCTCACAAGGTGTCTGAGGATCTCATATCGGTACCTAATGGCAGTCAGGCTACCTCTGGTGAGCCCATGGAGGGCTGTGCGGCCCTCCAAAGAAATGCCACCCCACACCATTACTGACCCACTGCCAAACTGGTCATGCTGAAGGATGTTGCAGGCAGCAGATAGCTCTCCATGGTGTCTCCAGACTCTGTCACGTCTGTCACATGTGCTCAGTGTGAACCTGCTTTCATCTGTGAAGAGCACAGGGCACCAGAATTTGCCAATCCTGGTGTTCTCTGGCAAATGCCAAGCATCCTGCACGGTATTGATCTGTGAGCACAAGCCCCATTTATGGACGTCGGGCCCTCATACCATCCTCATGGAGTTGGTTTCTAACCGTTTGTGCAGACACATGCACATTTGTGGCCTGCTGGAGGTCATTTTGCAGGGCTCTGGCAGTGCTCCTTCTGTTCCTCCTTGCACAAAGGCGGCGGTAGCGGTCCTGCTGCTGGGTTGTTGCCCTCCTATGGCCTCCTCCACGTCTCCTGGTGTACTGGCCTGTCTCCTGGTAGCGACTCCAGGCTCTGGACACTACGCTGACAGACACAGCAAACCTTCTTGCCACAGCTCGCATTGATGTGCCATCCTGGATGAGCTGCACTACCTGAGCCACTTGTGTGGGTTGTAGAGTCCGTCTCATGCTACCACGAGTGTGAAAGAACCACCAACTAAATTGATGTTACTTTGATATTGTTTTATTCTTTTTTGAAAGATGCCTCTTTCTTCTCCTATCAGAAAGAAACATCATAGTTGAATGTAAATAGTTTTAAATATAAAACCGGTATGGGTATGAATACTTTTTGGTAAAATGTAAACCTCTTACCAGATCTGTATGTTAGGTTATAAAATAAAATAAATACTAATAAACCCCTTTCAAATAATTAGAAAAGCTAAAGAAGTGCTTTCTGATGGCAATTTCATCAACTTCTTCTGGGTATAATGGCTCTACATTTTAACTTTGGAAAAGCTATAGTTGCAAAATAGTTTACTGACTAAAGTATTGTATGCTTTTATTTTTATTGTGAAAAAGTCAAACTGTATTTTCATTCTAGAAATAAAGAACTGAAAGTTAATTCTATATGTAGTGCAGTGGTTGCCAAACGTTTTTCACTTGTGTACCCCCTGAGCCATTCTGTCATACCATGAGTACCCCCTCAGTCATGTTTGTTGATGATCTTCCAAAAGTAGGACGTAACACAACAAATAAAAATTTTTTTATTTAGTCTCCTTAACTTGAAAATTTAATTCTCAGGCTTTTTATTATTTTTAACTCAAATTAAACATAAAGATAAATAATATGTTGCCTTGATAGTAAATAAGTAATATTGATAATAAATACAAAATCAAAAGAAAATAACAAACCTAACCTTTTGTTATATATAAGACAGAAACAGGAGCTCATTTGATTATGTCCCCTATAAATACACATTTAAACCTAAAAAATCAGGAACAAAACACCTGACAAAAAATAATATTCAGACTCACTAAATCAGTTTTACTTTCTTCATCATTCATCTGAGCTTTAATGAGACACTTGAGCTTTCTTGTCTTTGATAAGCTCTAAAAGTTTTGGGAGCAGTGTGGGAACAGATGTTACTGGACTGTTCTCCACATCCAGTCTGTTCCTCGGCTTGGTTTTGATGTGTGTCAAAGCAAAGGTCACGTCATATATATAAGTAGAACCAAAAGGCAAAAGTTCAACCAATTCATGTTTTGCCAGTTAAGGATATTCCTTCTACACATCATACCAAAGCTTAGTCAATGTCCCTTCAGCAAATGCAATTGTCAGCCCACTGTCTGACGATAAATCTATTAGATGCTCTTGCAGCTTTGCAGGAAGGTTGTTGCTGCTCACTCACAATGAATGGGTCCCTCACCTAATCCAGTCTTTCTGACTTTTCTTCAATGTCCTGAAAATATTGGTGCAGAGTTTGGACCGGTGTGCTTGCTCCAGTTTGACCACTGGACCCCTGGCAACATCAGTGGTGGCAAGATGGGCATCAAGTAGTGGGAAACAGCTCACGTCTCCCTCATCACATTTTCTCTCCCATAGTTTGAGCTTTTTTGTGCATCCTTTCAGTTTGTCATACATTTTCAGGATGAGTGACCCCTTCCCCTGAAGTGATAGGTTGAGCTCTTTAAGTGTGGTAAACACATCAGTGAAATATGCCAGGAGATATGTCTGAAGTTCATAAAGTATCAATAGCGTTTTCCTACATAACAGCCAACACATGTTTGCGTGAAGCTATAGCTGTCTGTGCTTTGTGCCCTTCTCATGATAGAGTTTCAAACAGTCTGTGATTAAATTGCAGAGATTGGATGAAATGTATCATCGTCACAGCATCATCCATAACCGCACTTCAATCAGGACTAATTCTCTTACTAGCCAGTTATTCGCTTTTGATAATACAATGCATCCATTTAGTGTCAGGATTTACTTTTTTTAAGAATCCAAACAGTCCCTTCACACTTCCAGTCATCGCAATCGCGCCTTCAGTACAGACATGGCTGCAGGTTTTCTACTGAAACAGCTGTCTACAACCTGGAACATTTCCGGAGGAGCTATAACTTTGCATGTAGGTATAGATAGACAGACAGGCAGACAGATGGCAGCATTTTACAAATTAAATTATGCTTGTTTGTGTCTGACATATCTTTGTAACGAACAAAGACCAGGAGCTTAGCATCTCCATTCGCATCTGTCATTTCATCCAGCTGCAAAGCGAACTGACCGACTTGTTTTTATTTTGTTCACCACTTTGCAGCATTGACTCCCTGTGCTCTGGTCTTATTTTGATTTATTTTGCATTTAGGTCTTGATTGAGTTTAATCAATCACAGCCCCATTTTTCTACCGGGACACAGCACATGTGTCTGGTAAATGACTGATAATATTTAGCTATCATCGGGGGAATCAATTATTACGTTTCCACATATCCCTTGCAACGTGCTCGAGTACCACGAGGGGTATGCGTACCACCTGTTTAGGAATCACTGTGGTGGACCAAACTTTTATTTATTTGGTCTCTAGGTCAGACAAGACAAATGACAAATGACACAGTCCTTCTTTAAATCTGGTTGGTTGATGAGAAGAAAGCCTGTAAGAAGTACTTTAAAATTAAAGTCTGAGGCTTTTTGCTTTAAAACTCTAATAAAATGTCCTTTAAAGTTTGTATATTTTTCTTAACCTTCCTCAGGTCACACTTCTCATTTTTCTACCTTGAGCTATTGAATATTTTCCAACTTCCAGCTGAATCAATGAGGGACTGTTGTTTGGCGAAGAGCTCCTCTAAAATGCTCACAGCTCAGTTTCTCTCTCAAGAGGTCTGAGCAAGTACATCGCCATTTGACCTTTCAAGCACAAAAGCTTGAGTGTAAGTACTTATTGTGCTGCAGTTAGACTCCTGCAACACTAGAAAAAAGCTGCCAGGGAACAATGTATTTATTATAAGCTTTGTACATTCAGTCCATAACTTTGAAAACTATCAAATTGTCAAATATTCCTTTGCTAATCATTTTTTACTATTGATTTTAAATCATTCTTATATCACTCAGTCTAATATTAAATATCGTAATTATGTACACATATTTGCATGTTTAAACATTTATGAGTGGAACAGACAAACAACAGCACATATAAGAGATACAGTAAATGAGGATCTTTTTAGAGAAACTGTTATCCAGAAAGAAAAAGGGTGGCGTTTGCACATGGGGCCCATCCGTGCAGTTGCCCTAACGTTCTTTTCTTAGCTTCTCATAACCATCATAAATAAATGTAACTGTTTTACTCAGGGCGTCTTGAGTGCACTGGCTCAAGTCTATGACTCCCTGAGGGTTTCTCTAAATGCAGGTTCTCATTACAGAGTAAAAATAGAATATCCATACTTTTATGTGTGGAAAGTGAGTTTAGTTTCTTGGCTCATCTTCATATGAAAAATATTCTCTGGATTTGCTTATACGCACATCCAGTATCTATGAATCCTGCACCTTTCCGTCTTTCCATATTGGGTGTTCAAAAAGGCTCAGAGCGTTACATGTAGGTCTTTGACTCTTTATTGTTACTAATAAAACATAAAAAAACAATCTATCCAATATTTTTTGCTGCTCCAGGTTCATTCAAAAAGAGGTGCATTTGCTAGATATTGTTTCAGATATGCAGGAGTGTGTTTTGCAGCACCCTCACAAGGACTATTTTTTTCTTTTGAATCAATATCAATATATCTGAGAGTGCAGAGTACCAGTGAGGTCTTCTTGGATAAATTTCTTTCCATTTTCCAAAACGTTCTCTAAAGACAGGTTAGATTATTATCATTTCCTTTGCAAAGGCAAATAAGAAGTGCTCTATTTGTGGAGTAATATATATGCATCTTGTACTTTGTCTCATTTTGTCTCTCTACGACAACAAAGTTTTAGACCACCACAATATAGAGCATAATTGTGAAGCTGAAGGAAATAGATACATGGTTTTTAAAGTATTTTACAAAAGGGGAAAGGGGGACGTGCATTTGTATTAAGCCCTTTTGAGTCATTGCTTTTGCTGCAGTTATAGCTGCAAGCCTTTTGGGGTGTGTCACGACCAGCTTTGTCCCTGCAGAGAGAGAAATCTTTGTAAAACTGAAATATTTCCAAACAGGTGAATTTGTCTGCCTTGTCACTGTAAAAAAAGTGAAAAACCTGCAGCAATAGGTGGGGGAGGGCCAGCTCTTCAATACATTGGGCTCTATAAAACCTTAAACTCTTCACATTATAAAGTTCTCTGCCATTTCAATAAAGCAACTTTAACATTTAAAACAGCAGGCTACTTCCCTGCAGCTTTTAGATGCATCCCTGATCCAACACACCTGAATCAATGGCTCAATAGCAGGCATTTGTCAAACGTGATGGCATGCTGAACAGGTAGCTCAATCATGTGATTCAGCTGTGTTGGAGCAGGGATGTATCTAAAGGTTGCAGGGCAGTAGCTCTTGAGGATTGAAGCTGGAGACCCTGGCATTGAGTGTTTGAATCTGTGGCTGACAGGGTGCCAAGAGTCAGAGATGGTGTGCATAACTGTAGTTAAAAAAATCAAACACTCACTCTCTCATCCATCCGTCACTTGTGTGAGCAGGTTAGTTTTTCCCACTAGAGGATCGATTGGAGTCTTTCAGTGTATAAATCAAAGGTCTCCACCTCCTGCTCAAAAACACTCAAACCTGATGGAGGAGTTAAAACAATTTCTTACACAGCTGTAAAACACTCCATTGGGGCGTCTGACCTTAGCATGTTGAATTAAAAACCTAAAGTGTCAAAGAAATCATTCTTTCATACATGTAGCTGTCATGGAGATCTAACTTGTTGAAGTTTTAGCCTCCCTGCAGTTTCTGGCTTGGCAAACAAACCCACTTTTTACTTTTCCCATTTATCCATTTAGTTATAGTATAATGTAAGTTTAATTTAGAAAATTGTATACATTGGAAAAACAGGGCATTACACCATGCTTCTAGACAAATGCTGACATTTTTCATATTAAATATTGGTTGAATACTCTTCCATTTTAACTTACATGACTAATAATTATTTTATGCTGTTTAATTGTTAAAATCAAATATTTTCTGAAAGGCAACAAAAAACAACAGATGCCAAATAAATATATTTAATATTCAGTCTGCAGCCTGCTATGATGTGGGTTTCTAAGAGATTCTATGAGCTCACTGATAAAGTTTTAGGATTGATTTGACCATGAAAGGGTCCAGACGATTTCTTTAAGGTTATGTAGTAGTGATGTAAACAATACATTAATAACTATTTTAAATTTTCATCAACACTCTTTCTGACTTTATTTGTCAATAAACTATAATTAATTGTTTAGTTTAATTTAGTTGATATTTTTCTTTTTAAATATTAGTTTTGGTAAGAAATTGATTTTATATTTGTAGATGTTTTTTTATTGTTTGAATTATCTTTATATAGATTTGTTTTAGTTCAACATATGTAGCTTTAATTTTTGGTTAAACAAACCAACACAAAAGGTTGTGTTTAAAAGTTTACATAAACTCATTATTAAGATTTAAGAAAAAATAGTAGCAAGATAATTTACCTTGCCTGTTATTACTGTATACCTAAAAAAAGAAATGAAATGCTGACTTTGACACTCCTGTGTCAACCTGTTTCATTACCTTTACTCATCATCCATTAAATATTATGAGGTTATTTGTCACTGTGGGATATTTTTCAGTTCTCCTTAGTATATTTAACTTTGAAGAAATAACTTCAGACTTTCTGTTCACATACATCTTTTATCATTTTTACTTCATAGAGGCTCTCATATTCTTTATTGTTTTCTGTAATGTTTGTCTGGTTTTATTTGTTTTGATGTTTTTCTTAGAAAGTTGTCTTATTTTGTATCTCTCTTATAACCAAATGTTGGTTGCTACACCCAGCCCTCCATATACAATATGTAGGATTTTTATCAAGTCGTGATAAAAAGAATTTGGGGTAAGACTGTAAAGTATACATATGATCTTTATTAACATGTAGTTAGCCTATGAGTTCGGAGTAAATTTTTTCAGAACAAAATAATCAAACAAATGTTTCAGAATCCATTAAGCAATAAAAACACAGTATATCCATGTACTCCTACTTTGGCATGAGATTTTTGTTATAGTGATGACTGATGTACCATAAACCACCAGAACTCAATTGTTAATTTGTTTGTTGTTACATATTAACATCCAAAGTGTCTAAATGACTCTCTTAAGAGACTAGCTCAAAATACAGAAATTAAGAATAAAACATTTTCATTATTTCTGCTTGTTCTGGGTAAATTAAATTCTTCTTCATTCTTTACTATAATGTCAGGAGCAGTAAGTCACAGTTAGCATTTTAAGTAATTAATGTAATAGTCATCATTAATCCTCCAAGAACAAATCCTACATAGAAGATTCTATTTCTTTGATTTGTATTAAGACTTTCCACCTTTACTTCACAGAGGGATTCCTGGGAAGAAATGTGGCACGATCATCCTGACTGCAGAAGAGCTCAGCAACTGTCGAGTGAGTAAACTGTGATAATCTCTCAAATATATGTCAGCAAGGAAATATTAGTTTGCAAAGCTTGGTTTGAGAATCTTCAGCTTAATAGAATAAGTGAAATGCCAACCAACGTTTACTGATCCACTTTGAAAAAAAAAAAAAATCAATCCACTAAACGGAGGTTTAAAATACCATGAATGTCAGTTGAAGCACTCCAAATTATGGTCTTTGAAAATAAATTAACATAAAAATATAGAAGTCTGTAGTGGTAGACTGTACTTTAAATGTACTGTGGCTGGCAAGCAAAACGTATAACATAATGCACCAATCATTTTAGGTGATCAATCCTGTTTGAAATATAGTTCAATTCACTTATCTCTGTTCTGGAGTGGGGCAATTTACAGAAACCTGTTAAACTTACCTGTTTCTTTTTTGACTGTGGGAGGATGATAGAGAAGTTGGAGAAAATTAACACAAGCTTTTCAAATTCAACATAAAAAGGACACAACTCATAGTTTAACAGGCAATCTGTTTTGGTGTAAATGTTTGTTTTACTTGTCTCTTAATTCATAAACAGACATGTAATTTGTTTTTTAAATATATTTTTATTTAATCACCATGTTGTAATGTTTACATGCAAACCAAACAGAGGATATTTTAAGCCTAACTGCTGGCTGCTTCTAGATACCAGACTATATCAGGATAGGTAAATTCCTTTGTTCATTTATTTATTTTAAAATTTCAGGTAATCAGGATTGACGTGCAACCAGATAAACCGTTCATCATGAGTGCTTCATAATCCTAACATTTGAACAACCAAGATTATTATTTCAAACAGTCTTGGTCAGAGTGTGATATGCGTGCATGTTTTGCATCTGGGTATGTATAAGGTCAGTTTTTTTTATCTGTTTCTTCATGCTAGAACAGGGGTCCACCATCGCTACAATCCAAAGAGCCATTTTTGCCCTCAGTCCGGCTAATTAAAACTCATTTAGAGCAGCAAAAATCACATGCCTTTTAGAAAAAAGGACAACTTATATTTTTTAATTTGGGCTGCTTTTCACAACATTTGGCAGGAATTTAGACAGTATTCATACGAAAAATCTATCAAAGATGTTTTAGGCAAACAAGCGAAACTTACACCTTTCAATAAAATGTTGTGTCTGCACTTAAATCATTAGTCCATTTAATTTGAAATGTAGAATCTGTTAAACTTGACATCATCAATTAGTGATGGTCATTGGTTAATCGAGCGTCACTGTAAAATGATATTGGTCAATTTCAATTGTAAACACCCCAAATAGTGGTAAAAGTTCAACTAAGCTACAAAAAAGTGCTTTGGCCTGAAGGCCTTTACTGTTAAACGTTGGCTTAATGGTGAGAGACAGCAATAAGCTGAAGGGGGAAAATACAAAAAATACGCAGAAAGGAATGGAAGGCTGATCCAGAGTTAAAATCGTGGATTTTCCCTGTCCCATAGTATGACTCCAAAGCTTGCAAAAGCAGCATGATTGGAAAAGCAATCTTTAAGTGTGGGTTATTTGTTTGTCTGATTTCATGCTTTGTGGAGAGCCTGTCCGTGTAAACTTTTTTCCTTTGTTTTAGTGCAGTTGTTTGCTTATGATGTGTTCTTTATTATGCGTGTAATAGTTTTATGCTTTTAACACAAGCTGCAAGAGCTGCTGAGATTTGGGCTAGTTTTTATTGAGGTGGGTGGGTCAGTCAGATCTGGCAACCCTGCAACAAATACATGCAGCTCTTCTGCCTGTATGTAAATCTGTCAACCTAAAGATTTTAACTTTTTGTCCATATTAAATAATCTTCTAATACAACTTTCCTATGTAAGGGATGCAGCAGCTGTTTCTTACTCCATGAAGTGACCTGCTGTGTAATGAAATGGTGGAGCAAAATGAGGTTCGGTGCCGTAGCTCCCGTACCCTCCTTAGATTTGTGTAGTCTTGTCAGGTGTGTACCTTTGAATGCTGCACAGAAGCTCCTCTCACACAATTTCAGGGTAAGATAGTGAGCAAATTGATGTGAATCAAATGGAACGCAAATCGAAATTAAAAAAGTTGTGGAATGAGAAAACTAATGAGCACAACATAAAGAGAAAGCTGGAAAAATGGGACATGAGTGTATGTGGAAGAGAAAGGGTTGTGGATTCAGACAGGCTGAACAAGATACAGTAACGTGAAAATGAATCAGTGCAGGATCATTTCATGCCAATGTGAAACATATATTAGCCACAAAAAATGCTTGGCTGACTTTAGTTGGAGGCAAAGCGAAGGTTAATTACAAGGGAGAACTGTGTGACCTTGTCCCCTGCTGGCTGCTGGCGTTAATTGTGTCCCTCTACTTACAGTATGGCCAACCGGATGAGTAAATGTGCCTGTGGCCCATACACACTTAGATGCAGCTGAATGATAAATAACCACACACGCAGATGTGCAACTTTTTCACTTACAACTCGTCCTCTCTCTGATTTGGAACATACAAACAAAGCTACAGACTGAGGCTGAAAACATTTCTTGTACTTAAGATGCTGGTAATATAGAAATAGGGTGTATGGGAATTTTTGCAAGTTCACATTTAACAACTAGTTCTCATTTCTGTTTACACTGGTTAAACTGAATTAGTGTTTGAACTGTATTACCTAAACATTCTGAACTAACTTCACAGTCCAAACATGAATTACTTCTCATTCATTCATGTTATTATGCATTTTTTGAGTGAAAAAATTGAAAAATGTATAGATTTATTAGCATATTGATTCTGTCAATGCTTATGTTGGCAAACTGGTCCTTAGCAGATTATTCACATTTGTTAAATTCTTTTCTGTTCTCTCGGTAGTTTTGCTGATTTTTTAATAACTCTGCTCTCGTTTACACATGACCCTGCTTTTATTCTCAAAAAGCAAAATAAGTCTGGAATTTTGGCTGAAAAGTGGCCCATTAGGACTGCTTTTCAAATAGTAGCCCCTCCAAAGTTATACAAGGTGTTTGTTTACAAATCCTGACTCTCTTCAAACATATCAGCTGACAAAATAGTCATTCTCTCAAAATACAGAAATTATCCGTGCTGGGATATTTACCTGTATGATGGTTGGAGAGAAAAGTTAGAATTGCCAAATGTGTTATACTGTGACTTCCTTCCTCTGCTTGTCACCACTTCACCTGCAAACCATCCAGTAGACTCCCTGTCTGCAGCAGGCTTGTTGCACTGACAGCAGAAACCTGAGTGCAACCAGAAGACTTGGCTCAAGCCTTTAGTTTATGTTAAGGTAAATCTGAAGAGACAGTCATTGTAGTAAAGTTTAAAATGCAGGAAGAGGCATCTTAACACGCAAAGCTTGTGTGTGCGTACCATGGCTCTCCGAACATTAATGTTGCTATTGAACATGTTCTTTTGAACAACATAACACTGGTTGATGATAACTTTCACCTAAAGCAGATATAAAAAATGCAAATCAGCCATACTGACTGATATTCTCCACAAAGACAGACTATTGCCTGGTTAGATAAATTATGTTAGGATTTCTCCCCAGTTTCTGATATTCAAGATTTTTATGCTGAAGCAAATGTACTTTTGCAAGTAAGTTCTGACATCAGCATGAATTGAGCACCACCGGACCTGAAAGAACCCGCGGTATCATCTTTGTCCCTTGACGGCATTCATCAAGGCAAACAATGGCAAGCATAAAATCCCCATAATTGCCACGATGGTTTGTATTCTGAGCACAACAGACTGTAATTTCATACAGTGGCGTGAAAAGTGTGTGCACCCTTCCTGATTCCTTATTTTTGTCATGTTTACCTCACTTAGTGTCAAACAAATCAAAATATGAGTCAAAGACAACACAAATAAACACAAAATGCAGTTTTTAAATGAAGGTTTTTATTATTGAGAAAACAAATCCAAACCTACATGGCCCTGTGTGAAAAAGTAATTGCCCCCTAAACCTTATAACTGGTTGGGCCACACTTAGCAACAACAACTGCAACCAAGCATCTGCGATAACTTGTCATGAGCTGTGGAGACATTTTGGCACACATTTTGGCACACTCATCAGCAGAATTGTAATTCACCCACACTGGAGAATTTATGAGCATAAACGGCCTTTGTAAGGTCTTGGCACAAAATCTCTATAGGATTCAGGTCAGGACTCAGGCACTCCAAAGCCTTCATTTTGTTATTCTTCAGCCATGCAGAGGTGGACTTGCTGGTGTGTTTTGGATCATTGCCCTGCTGCAGAACCCAAGTTCGTTTCAGCTTGAGGTCACCAACAGATGGACGGACTTTCTCCTTCAGGGTGGTAGACTGCAAAATTCATGGTTTCATTTATCACAGCAAGTCTTCCAGGTCCTGAAGCAGCAAAACAACCCCAGACCATGACACTACCACCACCATATTTTACTGTTGGTATGTTCTTTTTCTGAAATGCAATGTTACTTTTTTTGCCAGATGTAATGGGATACACATCTTCCAAAAAGTTCCACAGAGTATTTTCCCAAACGTATTGGCGATCAAGACGTTTTCTGGAAAAACAAAAGATGAGCCTTAATGTTCTTTTTGCTCAGTAGTGGTTTTTGTCTTAGAACTCCACCATGCAGGCCATTTTTGCCCAGTCTCTTTCTAATGGGGAAGACATGAACACTGACCTTAACTGAGGCAAGTGAGGCCTGTGGTTCTTTGAATGTTGCGCTCTTGGGGTAACTTTGTTCAGTCGGCCTCTCCTGGGAAGGTTTACCACTGTTCCATGTTTTTGTTATATGTGGATAGTGGCGCTCACTATGGTTCTCTGGAGTCCCAAAGCTTTAGAAATGGCTTTAAAAACCTTTCCTAACTGATAGATTTCAATTACTTACTTTCTCATTTGTTCCTGAATTTCTTTCTCGATGTCTAGCTTTTGAGGATTTTTTGGTCACTAGTTAAGTGATTTCTTGATTGAGAACAGGTGACTGATGTTTAAATTTGTTTGATGATCTGAAACATTTAATTTTGACAAACATACAAAAAAAAAAAAATAAATCAGCATGGGTGCAAACACTTTTTCACACCACTGTAGCAGTGCACACACACAGATGCAAGTTTGGCAACAAGTTTGGAGGAAGAGAAAAAGCTTATAAAAGTGAAGCTTTACAATTATACCTTGATGTTAAACTCTAACTTCACTGATATCAAATGATTGTACAAACTTTAACACCCATTAACTTTAAAAGCTTGTAACGAATCAGCAAATACATGCAGAAGCTTTAACCTCTGAATATGTTAAGGAGAATAATTGCTGAGTTAAGCAACTAAAACTAAAAATGGGCAGATAACAGAGCAAAATCCATGCCTGTGGTACTAACCATCTGTTATGTTGTTAGATCCCCTCTCTCTGCTCTTCTTCCTGTCCAGCTACTAATGAATAAATGCCATTAGTGCCACAAAAACCTTTGAAAAAATAGCATTTACAGTCAGATTATAGTATTGATAAACTAAACCTTACTCAATACTCCCTAACCTCAATCAAACATTTAGGTCTTAACTCCAAATCCAATCCAATCTTCTGGCATTATCTAAATCAGGAAATGGTTTTAACAAAGCTCTCTAATAATCATTCCTCTTTAACATTTCTTTGCTTATATTTATTATGTTTGAAAAAGAGGTGCCTTAGCATTGCAGTTGTTTTTGGTCATTCTAAAGCAGATATATTACTTTTTTTGGTAATCGGGCTAATAATGTTCAAGGGAGACTAAGCATTTTTTCCACAAGTGTAGCCTGAAAGCACATCTTCTGTTGTCTTTGTTTTAAACTTTGCTGAAACTATATAATATCCATTTGATTTAGTTATAAAAGATTCATTGTTAGCTACTCGGTAACGCAGTTGGCAAGAAGGTTCTCGGTTTGACTCCCGGCTGGGGATCTTTTTGCTTTCTGCTTTCTAGGGTTTGCATGTTCTCCCCATGCATGCATGGGTTCTCTCCAGGTACTCAGACTTTCTCCCACTGTCCAAAGACATGCCTGTTAGGTTAATTGGTCTCTCTAAATTGCCCTTGGGTGTGAATGAGTGTGTGCTTGGTTGTTTGTCGTGTATGTACCGCGCCTCTTGCCAGTAGACTGCTGGAGATAGGCACCAGCTCCCCCACGACCCTGTATGGAAGAAGCTGGTATAGAAAACGGATGGATGGAAGATCCCTTGTCAATAATTTCCAGTTCCTCAGTAGTTTAGCCTGAAATGTCTGGTTTTCCTCGGATGCTTCTCATAGATATATAATAGATAGAATATAAACTACATTTCTCGGCCTCTCGGTTTCATGAGGTGCTTTTCTGCTGTGGTCTAGTGAGGTTAAAGATGTCAACATAATTTTAGCATTTAGCAGGTCATGTTATTTTCTAGTTTCTAACTTTGGTAGTCTCAGGAGAAGAGAGTAGGCGTTGGTCTGTACTTTAGTTTTATCATTTTTACTCTGAGGTGAAAAGTATAAAACAATTAAATTCAGATAAATCTCCAAAATGATCAAAACAAGCATTCTGCATTTCCTTTATTTATGCCCCGACAGTTTAGGCTTTTTGTAGTGTTTAGAATTAGAAAGTGTTTATTAAATATTAGGTTATGGTTTCATTTTGACAATAATCCTATTTTTCTGTAGTTCTTTAAAATCAACAGCTGTTTAAAAGCATAAAATTGGCTGTTAAAAGTCCAAATAGTGCCATGCTCTAGAAGACGAGAAGTTATCTGCCGTTTCTCTAATTTAAAAATTGCGATCAATGTCACAAGGCTTTGATTCGATATATTCAGGTGTCTCTGGTGAGAGTGCAGCACTGATTGCAGTGAAGTAGGGTTTCAGGTCCAGATTTTATTCAGCATTCTTTACTGCTAAATTATTATAATGAGGAGACACTGCAGTGTGCTGGAAGTGTCTTAGAAGGTAATCTAAGTGCACACATTCTGCACATCTTCTATTAACAGATGATTTATAGACTTATAGTTCTTCAAATATGTGTTTGTCTGTCAATGACATGAGCACTAATCACAATGTTTATGTGACTACTTAAAGTTTATGTACCCGTACTGTCAGTTTTAACCTTGCTGTAAAGGAGGAAACACTGCCAGTATTTTTATCAGCTTATTAGCCGCTCAAGTGGCATCCAATCAAAATGTTGTGAGCTGATTGTGAATGGTAAGTGTTCACCAGCACTGCTTGCTGGCTAAAACATAATTAAAGAATTAATTCACTTATAATAGGCTTTGTGAGAAAAATATTGTTTAAGAAGTTAAACTATCTCCATTGTGATCCCACACATAAACTCAGAATAAAACCGAGGGATGAGCAAATTAGACATTTGTAGTGACAGAAGGATGTGGCTCCAAGTTGCAGTTTGAGTTTTGGAAAATTAAACTGGTTCTTTCAAAGACCAGCTACAAATTTGCTCCACTACAAGCTCTGATTAAGCAGGAAAAATAATCTGGTAAAAAAACACTATTAGTCTTCTGTGAGGACAACTAGGCAGGTGCGATAAGAAGGAATCATCCATACAAAGCCTTAAAACTGTGTATTTTTTGTTGTTCATCATGAGCTGTTATATTATTTTATAAACCCTAATAGCAGCTTCTCACTCTCATCCTTCCTCAGTCTGAAAATTACAAATATTTGTTTCTCCCAACAACCAGCAAAGCGGTGCATGGATGCAATTTGGAGGTTTTCATGCTTCTCATCTGCTGGGAGCCCAGTCCAGAAAGTACCTTAGCTGGGCATCTTATATAATGGCATGCTTAAAGCCAGATCAAAACTGAATGAATGAAAAAGAAAAGACCTGAGATGGTGCAATGGCCCTGTCAAAGGTCAGACATTAACCTGATTGAACGTGCCTTGGAAGGACCTTAGTCCTTAGTAAAGTTGTGAGCGGGAGTCGGACCTAATTTTTCCATAACATGAGACTGTATGAAAGTAATTCCAAAAACAACTGTTTCAAGTTACATATAATGACAGCTCCAAAACTAAGAAACGATTTGCTTTCAGTTTCAGCAAAAAAAAATCTTTCTAAAAGGACTGGGAAGACATATTCAGAATAAATAACACCAGATGTTTATTGTTATACAACCCCACACTCTTAGTCTGTCACACTTTCTAATTTAGAAGGAATCAATCCTTTAAGGTCTGTAAATTCAACAAGCAAATTTAGTTTAGGATAAACTGTCTCTGATAACTTTGAATTACCATATTTCCAAAGCAGAATGACAGTGATAAATGTCAACCATATGGCCTTAATCCAATGAGAATGTGACGAACAGAGGTGGCAGTGAGCGGGAGATTGTTTATGAGCCATGCAGTAAAGAAATAATTTAAGTTTATCTGAACAGTTCTGTTATTTAATATGAAAGCCATTAAAATAGATTGTAAATAACAAAATATTTGTTCATTCAAATTAGATTAATTTGTATCTTTTAACCTTATGAAAGCAAACTCAAAACAAACGCTTGTCACAGATGGTTATGATTCTATGCAATTATGAAAAATTTCTGAGATTTATGATAAATACAAGCCTGATCTTAACAATCGAGCATTTAATTTTGAGCTCCAGTAGAATTATTATTGGAAGATTCATTTCAATGTTAACCAGATGAAAATGGCTCAGTTACAGCAGGGCAATTTAACGCAGGTCTGTATGATAACTCCGTTAAAGATGCTCCTAACACAATTTTGTCTGGATCATTTTTTCCTCCTTATTGACGTTCATTTAAGATTCCATTATAGAGGTGCATCCCAATAGATTAGAGTATCATCGAAAGTTTCATTTCAGTAAATGAAGTTGAAAAGTGAAACTCACATAGATTTATTACACATAGAGTGATACAGTTCAAATATTTATATATGTGCATTTTGATTGTGGCTTAAAGCCAATAAAAACATGTTATGCCAAAATAGTCATAATGACGACTTGACAGTTTTTCAGCAAAAAGACACTGACACCTTCACAAGGAGTTAAGCCACAAATGTTCAGTGCGAAGCTAGCACTTCACAAATTGTTGTTTCCAAGTATATTGTTGAAAGGTTGAGTGGAAGGAAAAGGTATGATGGAAAAGGTTCACGAACAACAGGATTAACCCCAGCCCGGAAGGGTTTTGGAGATTCACAAGACGTGGACTACAGCCCATGTCAGTGCTTCAAGAGCCACAACGTAGAGATGTATCCAGGGCATCGGTTACAACTGTTCCTTTTGTTAAATCACTCCTAAACCAGATACAACATCAGGGATGTCTTACCTGCGCTAAAAGGACAGGATTGCTGCCTAGTGGTCAAAAAACCTCTTGTTTTATGAAAGTCAATTTAGCACTCACTTTAGGAATGAGGAGCACAGAGTCTAGAAGAAGAATATAGAGGCACAGAATCCAGGTCCAGTTTCCATCTTTAGTGATGAAGGCCATGTCATTCATCTGCTGGTGTTGGTCCACTGTTTTTTTTTATTAAATCTGAAGTCAGCACAGCTCTTTACTAGTAATTATTTGGACACAGACTTCCCTCTACTGGCAAGTTTAATAGAGATGCTGATTTAATCTTCCAAAAAAACTGGGCACCTGCCGACAAATGCAAAAAGTACCGATACCTGTTTTAATAGCCATAGAAACATTGTGTTTCACTGGTCAGCAAACTGGCCTGAATTTAACCTCATAGAAAAGTACTGTCAAGAGAAGATGAGGAACACCTAACCCAACAATGCAGACGAGCTGAAGGCTTGTATTTAGCCTCACAGAGCCACAGGCTTATCGCCTCCAGATATATGTATACAGGGGTTGGACAATGAAACTGAAAAACCTGGTTTTAGACCACAATATTTTATTAGTATGGTGTAGGGCCTCCTTTTGCGGCCAATACAGCATCAATTCATCTTGGGAATGACATATACAAGTCCTGCACAGTGGTCAGAGGGATTTTAAGCCATTCTTCTTGCAGGATAGTGGCCAGGTCACTACGTGATACTGGTGGAGGATAACGTTTCCTGACTCGCTCCTCCGAAACACCCCAAAGTGGCTGAATAATATTTAGATCTGGTGACTGTGTAGGCCATGGGAGATGTTCAACTTCACTTTCATGTTCATCAAACCAATCTTTCACCAGTCTTGCTGTGTGTATTGGTGCATTGTCATCCTGATACACGGCCCCGCCTTCAGGATACAATGTTTGAACCATTGGATGCACATGCTCCTCAAGAATGGTTCGGTAGTCCTTGGCAGTGACGCGCCCATCTAGCACAAGTATTGGGCCAAGGGAATGCCATGATATGGCAGCCCAAACCATCACTGATCCACCAACATGCTTCACTCTGGGCATGCAACAGTCTGGGTGGTATGCTTCTTTGGGGCTTCTCCACACCGTAACTCTCCCGGATGTGGGGAAAACAGTAAAGGTGGAGTCATCAGAGAACAATACATGTTTCATATTGTCCACAGCCCAAGATTTGTGCTCCTTGCACCTTTGAAACCGACGTTTGGCATTGGCATGAGTGACCAAAGGTTTGGCTATAGCAGCCCGGCCGCGTATATTGACACTGTGGAGCTCCCGACGGACAGTTCTGGTGGAAACAGGAGAGTTGAGGTGCACATTTAATTCTGCCGTGATTTGGGCAGCCGTGGTTTTATGTTTTTTGGATACAATCCGGGTTAGCACCCGAACATCCCTTTTCAGACAGCTTCCACAGTTAATCCTGTTGGATGTGGTTCGTCCTTCTTGGTGGTATGCTGACATTACCCTGGATACCGTGGCTCTTGATACATCACAAAGACTTGCTGTCTTAGTCACAAATGCCCCAGCAAGACGTGCACCAACAATTTGTCCTCTTTTGAACTGTGGTATGTCACCCATAATGTTGTGTGCATTTCAATATTTTGAGCAAAACTGTGCTCTTACCCTGCTAATTGAACCTTCACACCCTGCTCTTACTGGTGCAATGTGCAATCAATGAAGACTGGCTACCAGGCTGGTCCAATTTAGCCTCGAAACCTCCCACACTAAAATGACAGGTGTTTCAGTTTCATTGTCCAACCCCTGTATACATAAGTACACAACTTTGTGTTGGTTCTGCCACAAGAGTCCCAGTAATGTGAAATGTAATTTGTTAATGTGTAATGTGAATACATTTTAGCGGTGTGAACTATTTTGTATGGCACTGTACTCACTAAATCTTGAGTTTTCAGTGTCACTCACCAGAACTGTATTATTAGAGATAAAAGGCCTTTTCCTTGAAAAGTAATTCAGTAATTCAAAGGCTTCCTAAAGAATAGTTTAAAGAAGTTTTGACTTTTTATAAACTGAAATGCTTATAATTATAACTGTATTATGTCAGTTTAATTATGTAATCAACTACCTCTACAAAACTATAAGAACTAAAACAAGTGGGAGGAAAAAGACAGTAGTAGGGGTTCATCTTGTAACCGGTGGGTTGCCTGTTCGCTTCGTTCATCTCAGTCATTGTGTTCTTGGGTAAGACACTTCACCCGCCTTGCCTGCTCATGGTGGTTAGAGGGCTCGGTGGCACCGATTGTTTAGCAGCTTCACTTCTGTCAGTCTGCGTCAGGGCAGCTGTGGCTACAATGTAGCCTACCGCTGTCAGTATGTGAATGGGTGGATGACTGATTGTAGTGTAAATTGCGATTTGGGGTCCTCAGATGGGCCATTTACCAGTTTACATATGTTTGACATATGTTTTGGATCTGGCTTGTGTTTTTGGATACTTTTAAGATTAATGACTATTAAAAGACAGAAAAAACAAACAGTTTTGCTCCCCCATAGTCTTTACAGAAAGAGATCACCAGTGTTTTCGTTTAATTTACTGAAAAAACATATTCATATGTTCAAGATCACACAAGAACACGTTATCACATGTGAGTCTGATTGACCACATGTGAAATTTCACCCACTAGAAAACACATGTGAAATATGTGAAACAATATTTTGCACATGGAGAAATGGACTGAACTATTCTAGTCTTAACGACCACTCAAAGCATGATTTTTATTCACTCAGCCTTTGTAGCTTCATTTCCCTAATCGTTGCACGATGAGGCTTGAAACTTTATATATACAGGTCCTTCTCAAAATATTAGCATATTGTGATAAAGTTAATTATTTTCCATAATGTCATGATGAAAATTTAACATTCATATATTTTAGATTCATTGCACACTAACTGAAATATTTCAGGTCTTTTATTGTCTTAATACGGATGATTTTGGCATACAGCTCATGAAAACCCAAAATTCCTATCTCACAAAATTAGCATATCATTAAAAGGGTCTCTAAACGAGCTATGAACCTAATCATCTGAATCAACGAGTTAACTCTAAACACCTGCAAAATATTCCTGAGGCCTTTAAAACTCCCAGCCTGGTTCATCACTCAAAACCCCAATCATGGGTAAGACTGCCGACCTGACTGCTGTCCAGAAGGCCACTATTGACACCCTCAAGCAAGAGGGTAAGACACAGAAAGAAATTTCTGAACGAATAGGCTGTTCCCAGAGTGCTGTATCAAGGCACCTCAGTGGGAAGTCTGTGGGAATGAAAAAGTGTGGCAGAAAATGCTGCACAACGAGAAGAGGTGACCGAACCCTGAGGAAGATTGTGGAGAAGGGCCGATTCCAGACCTTGGGGGACCTGCGGAAGCAGTGGACTGAGTCTGGAGTAGAAACATCCAGAGCCACCGTGCACAGGCGTGTGCAGGAAATGGGCTACAGGTGCCGCATTCCCCAGGTCAAGCCACTTTTGAACCAGAAACAGCGGCAGAAGCGCCTGACCTGGGCTACAGAGAGGCACCACTGGACTGTTGCTCAGTGGTCCAAAGTACTTTTTCCGGATGAAAGCAAATTCTGCATGTCATTCGGAAATCAAGGTGCCAGAGTCTGGAGGAAGACTGGGGAGAAGGAAATGCCAAAATGCCAGAAGTCCAGTGTCAAGTACCCACAGTCAGTGATGGTCTGGGGTGCCGTGTCAGCTGCTGGTGTTGGTCCACTGTGTTTTATCAAGGGCAGGGTCAATGCAGCTAGCTATCAGGAGATTTTGGAGCACTTCATGCTTCCATCTGCTGAAAAGCTTTATGGAGATTAAGATTTTATTTTTCAGCACGACCTGGCACCTGCTCACAGTGCCAAAACCACTGGTGAATGGTTTACTGACCATGGTATCACTGTGCTCAATTGGCCTGCCAACTCTCCTGACCTGAACCCCATAGAGAATCTGTGGGATATTGTGAAGAGAACGTTGAGAGACTCAAGACCCAACACTCTGGATGAGCTAAAGGCCGCTATCGAAGCATCCTGGGCCTCCATAAGACCTCAGCAGTGCCACAGGCTGATTGCCTCCATGCCACGCCGCAATGAAGCAGTCATTTCTGCAAAAGGATTCCCGACCAAGTATTGAGTGCATAACTGTACATGATTATTTGAAGGTTGACGTTTTTTTGTATTAAAAACACTTTTATTTTATTGGTCGGATTAAATATGCTAATTTTGTGAGATAGGAATTTTGGGTTTTCATGAGCTGTATGCCAAAATCATCCGTATTAAGACAATAAAAGACCTGAAATATTTCAGTTAGTGTGCAATGAATCTAAAATATATGAATGTTAAATTTTCATCATGACATTATGGAAAATAATTAACTTTATCACAATATGCTAATATTTTGAGAAGGACCTGTACATGGAGGTGATAAGCCTGCGGCTCTATATATAAAGTTTCGAGCCTCATCGTGCAACGATTAGGGAAATGAAGCTACAAAGGCATTGGCAGCAGTTGCTTAGTTTCACTAATATACAGTCTTGTTTTGCAAATAAATCACATAATGATTTCTTGTCACATTAAACCCAAGTAAACATTAGTAAAATAATACTAAAAACAAAACACCGAAATGAAGAAATCTCACAAGTTCAATCCACACAAGTATTTCAGAGCCAGCTGAGATTGTAGATGTTTGTTCTCATCGTCCTGGTTGAGCACTCAGGCGTTCACAGCATGAAGAAAAACTATACAATCAGCAGGATATCAATCATCACTGTCTATCCCGTTAAGTCTACCTTCATTATTTTCTCTCCACCGTAACCTCTGCCCTGCTTTATCAATTTAGCTTTTAACTGATTCATTATTTTTTCTGTCCGAATTTTATTTGCCATTTATCTTCTTTCTGTTTAATCCCTAGAGTCATAGACCCACACTAATTATGTCTTCTCCCTATATCTCTTTCTTAATCAGTTTAGCTATACCTCCATACGGTGACACCCATTCTGGAACTCGCACAGATCTTTTCTCTTGTCACAAACAATCTTTCAATTGTCCCCAGGGGGTAAAATGTGCCTCTACCTTGCCTGCCCCCCTCTTTAAATATTGATACTCTGATTCTCTCCATATTAGCAAATGGCAGTTGATCACAGAGATTTGCGAGGGTGTGTGTACGTGCTGCAGAACATTAATGAGCCTGAAGCAGATGCATATTTAATACCCTGAACACATTCCATCACCATAAATGCTTTTATGTCCCCATCAGCTCTGTGGAGATTGTCTCGTGAGTCCTGATGCAGAGCAGCAAAACAGTCAAACTTTCACAGTTAAACAACCAAATTATGTGACCAGCTTGTTCGGAAAGTCACTGTAAGTCCAATTAATTCCCAGTGAGCAAGCCAGTAAAATCCGGTTAGAACATTGTTAATGAGGTTTGTATTACATTAATTTACATCTACTATAAGGCAGTTTTATCTGTCTTGGTCCAGTTGGGTCCAAAGAGTGAGGTAATGCATTCCTACATAACAACTTTAAACACAGATGTTTATATATTATATACCACAGAGCCTCTAAATGTTCTGATCGTTAGGTGTTTGAGTTTTTGGATTTATTCTGTGTCACAGTTTGTTTTATTTCCCTGTTGTTCATGTTGTCTAAGGTGTAGCCATTTTACTTCATTCCTTTGTGTTTGGTTTCATAGCTTATTCTTGTGTTCTGTTCTTAATTGTCATGGTTTTATTAAGACTTCTGACCCACATGCAGGAAAACTCTCAGGAAAATCAGAATCAGATAAATGATATTTATTGAATACAATGGGTAAATTTGCAACAGAGAATCTGTTCCGGGAGGAAACAGCGACGTGGGGAACCGGGAGCTCTGAAAGAGAGACACTGCTGAGTAGGGGAATCCAGAGAACGGAGAAGGGGAGAAGAAAGGAGCTACTGGATGATGTGTGATGGTCCGCCAGGGGGTAGGTGAGTGGTCGATGGGGTTGTAAATGGCAGAGAGTCCAGTGAATGGATTACTGGCCTGTTGTTCCACAGCGTTGGTGAAATCCAGAGGGTACTGAAAACTGCAGTGGTGCTGGGTGAACAGGTAGTGCAGCAGACGAAGTCAAAGATGGATAGTTCGGTCAGCGGGATGGGAGCCAGTCGTGGGAATGTGATCCAGGTAACAACGGAGGTTCTTGTAATGGCGGAGGTAAGTTCAAAGGAGAACATGCATGTAGGCACTGGAACATCGGTGATACCGGTGACGGTTAACACTCAGGCAAGTGTGAAAAGCTTCCTGCTCCTTTTATGCTGCCAGTAGAATTAGGCTGATTGGACTTGAGTTGCACCTGTGAGGAGGTGCAGCAGGAGGTGGCACACCCAGCCCAGCAGCTGCCTACAGGAAGCCCTCAGGTGGAGAATCTGCAGAACTGGAACCAAACAGAACACAGAGCACAGAGCCAACATTCCCATTTCCTGACACTTATTTGGAATTATTTCTGTTAGATTTTCCCCTTGGTCTGATAGTTCCTTTGTGTTTCTGTTCAGCTGTTTCTGTTCAGCGTAAATTAGTCTCCCTCCGCCAGCTTTTCTGCCTTTTCCCTGACTCAGCTGCTCCACATTTCCTCTGGTTAGCTTTTCTGGTTCATTTGTCATTTTCCATCCCTGCCTCATTATATAAGCCTACTCTTTTGGTTATTCTGTTATTCTGCCTCATTCTCCATTCCTACGTTTGTCTACTTGTGTTGTATGCTTACCTCTCCTTGTGCCTTGCCTGGCCATCTACACTTCAGTCCATCACTTAACTAACAGCCCTTACACTAAATACAAATGCACCTCAAGGCAAATGGTGTATGATGGAGCTCCTCCTACAAAATTTTCTTCTGAATATAAATGTATAGGGTGTCATTTTCAAGCTTGCGATACACACCACTGCCCGCCTCTCAAGACCCTGGTTTTGTCACGCAACTTTACATGCGTTGTGTTGACTCTACAAGGGTTGGACAATGAAACTGAAACACCTGGTTTTAGACCACAATAATTTATTAGTATGGTGTAGGGCCTCCTTTTGAGGCCAATACAGCGTCAATTCGTCTTGGGAATGACATATACAAGTCCTGCACAGTGGTCAGAGGGATTTTAAGCCATTCTTCTTGCAGGATAATGGCCAGGTCACTACGTAATACTGGTGGAGGAAAACGTTTCCTGACTCGCTCCTCCAAAACACCCCAAAGTGGCTCTATAATATTTAGATCTGGTGACTGTGCAGGCCATGGGAGATGTTCAACTTCACTTTCATGTTCATCAAACCAATCTTTCACCAGTCTTGCTGTGTGTATTGGTGCATTGTCATCTTGATACACGGCACCGCCTTCAGGATACAATGTTTGAACCATTGGATGCACATGGTCCTCAAGAATGGTTCGGTAGTCCTTGGCAGTGACGTGCCCATCTAGCACAAGTATTGGGTCAAGGGAATGCCATGATATGGCAGCCCAAACCATCACTGATCCACCAACATGCTTCATTGTGGGCATGCAACAGTCTGGGTGGTATGCTTCTTTGGGGCTTCTCCACACCGTAACTCTCTCGGATGTTGGGAAAACAGTAAAGGTGGAGTCATCAGAGAACAATACATGTTTCACATTGTCCACAGCCCAAGATTTGCGCCCCTGGCACCATTGAAACCGATGTTTGGCATTGGCATGAGTGACCACTGGTTTGGCTATAGCAGCCCGGCCGTGTATATTGACACTGTGGAGCTCCCGACGGACAGTTCTGGTGGAAACAGGAGAGTTGAGGTGCACATTTAATTCTGCCATGATTTGGGCAGCCGTGGTTTTATGTTTTTTGGATACAATCCGGGTTAGCACCCGAACATCCCTTTCAGACAGCTTCCTCTTGCCTCTACATTTAATCCTGTTGGATGTGGTTCGTCCTTCTTGGTGGTATGCTGACATTACCCTAGATACCGTGGCTCTTGATACATCACAAAGACTTGCTGTCTTGGTCACAGATGCGCCAGCAAGACGTGCACCAACAATTTGTCCTCTTTTGAACTCTGGTATGTCACCCATAATGTTGTGTGCATTTCAATAATTTGAGCAAAACTGTGCTCTTACCCTGCTAATTGAACCTTCACACTCTGCTCTTACTGGTGCAATGTGCAATCAATGAAGACTGGCTACCAGGCTGGTCCAATTTAGCCATGAAACCTCCCACACTAAAATGACAGGTGTTTCACTTTCATTGTCCAACCCCTGTACATGTGTGCTCTTTGTCATGTGTTGTTTTCCTGCTTCTCCTGTGCCTGCCATGCAATGCATCCAATAGTAGAGGTGCTCATTTCCAAAGCCATCAAAAAAGCTGCCGTAATATAAAAAAATATACAATACCTCTGTGTTCCAAACGAAGCTCAGTCACACAACATACAAAGCTCACTAACACAGCATAACAATTACAATTACAATGTTAATTTTCCAAACATTTTTAAGCTCAGGAAGAAACAAATGACAATAAAGTGATTTATTTTTAATTGCAAGCCCAGAAAAGTGATGCAGTGTGTGCCTGCTCCTCTAGGCAGCAATGCCAAAAGTTGTGATTGCTGTTTTGAGTTTTGGACACAGATGCAAAAAATCTATTATGTAGAACACCCAATTTGGCATTTCCTTAATTCATAAAGGAAGATGTTCGTTTTTCCAAAAAAAAAAATAGAAAAAGAAATTATTCCATCCATCCATCCATCCATCCAGTGTCTTCCGCTTATCCAGGGTCAGGTTGCGGAGGCAGCGGCCTAAGCAGAGAGACCCAGACTTCCCTCTCCCCAGCCACTTGGGCCAGCTCGTCCAGGGGAATTCCAAGGCGTTCCCAGGCCAGCCGAGAAACATAGTCCCTCCAGCGTGTTCTGGGTCTTCCTCTGGGCCTCCTTCCGGTGGAACGTGTTCGGAACACCTCACCAGGGAGGTGTCCAGGAGGCATTCTAACCAGATGCCCGAGCCACCTCAACTGGCTCCTCTTGACGTGGAGAAGCAGTGGCTCTACTCTGTGTCCTTTGTATCCGTGATCTCGTTCTTTCGGTCATGACCCAAAGCTCATGACCATAGAAGAGGGTAGGAACGTAGAGCTTCGCTTTTTGGCTCAGCTCTCTCTTCACCACGACAGACCGGTACAGTGCCTGCATAACTGTTGACGCAGCACCAATCTGTCTATCGATCACCTGCTCCATTTTTCTCTCATTCATGAACCAGTCCCCAAGATACTTTAACTCCTCCACTTGATGCAGGACCTCCCCACCGACCTGGAGAAGGCACTCTACACCCTGGCCTCGGACTTGGAGGCACTGATTCTCATCCCGACCGCTTCACACTTGGCTGCAAACTGCTCCAGTGAGAGCTGTAGATCACGAGCTGATTAAGCCAATAGGACCACACCCTCCGCAAAAGGCAGAGACGCAATCCTCCGGCCACCAAAACGGATCCTCTCAACATCTTGGCTGCCCCTAGAAATTCTGTCCATAAAAGTTATGAACAGAATCGGTGACAAAGGGCAGCCCTGGCGGAGTCCAACCCTCACTGGGAACGAGTCCGACTTACTGCCGGCAATGTGGACCAAGCTCTGACACCGGTCGTACAGGGACCTAACAGCCTGTATCAAAGGGCCTGGTACCCCATACTCCCGGAGTACCCCTCACAGGATTCCCCGAGGGACACGGTTGAATGCTTTCTCTAAGTCCACAAAGCACATGTAGACTGGTTGGGTGAACTCCCATGCACCCTCCAGGACCCTGCTGAGGGTGTAGAGCTGGTCCAGTGTTCCACGGCCAGGACGAAAACAACACTGCTCTTCTTGAATCCGAGGTTCAACTATCTGACGGGCCCTCCTCTCCAAAACCCCTGAATAGACCTTACCAGGGAGGCTTCAGAGTGTTACTCCCCTATAGTTGGAACACACTCAATGGTCCCCCTTTTTGAATAGGGGGACCACCACCCCGGTCTGCCAATCCAGTGGAACTCCCCCCGATGTCCACGCAATGCTGCAGAGTTGTGTTAACCAACACAACCCTACAACATCCAGAGCATTAAGGAACTCCGGGTGAATCTCATACACCCCTGGGGCCTTACCACCGATGAGCTTTTTAATCACCTTGGTGACCTCAGCAACAGAGATTGGAGAGCCCGCCCCAAGGTCCCCAGGCTCCGCTTTCTCAGTGGAAGACGTGCCGGTGGGATTGAGGAGGTCTTCGAAGTACTCTACCCACTGACCCATAACATCCAAAGTTGAGGTCAGCAGCACACCCTCCACACTGTAAACAGTGTTGGCGGTGTACCTCTTCCCCCCCTGAGACGCCGGATGGTGGACCAGAATCGCCCCAAAGCCGTACGGAATTCGTTTTCCATTGCCACTCAGAACTCCTCCCATGGCCGGGGTTTTTGCCTCAGCAACCACCCAAGCTGCATGCCGCTTGGACTCCCGGTACCCATCAGCTGCTTCCAGAGTCCCACAAGCCAAAAAGACCCGATAGGACTCTTCAGCCTGACATCATCCCTCTGCGGAGGTGTCCACCAGCGGGTATGAGGATTGCCGCCGTGACAGGCACCAACAACCTTGCGACCACAGTTCCGGTAAGTCGCCTCGGCAATGGAGGTGTGGAACATGGCCCACTCGGACTCAGTGTCCCTAACCTCCCCCGGAACATGTTTGAAGCTCTCCCGGAGGTGGGAGTCTGACTGGCATCCTCCCCCACCATTGGAGCCAGCTCACCAACAGGTAATGGTCAGTAGAAAGCTCCACTCCCCTCTTCATCCAAGTGTCCAAGACATGCGGCTGCAGATCAGATGACACGACAACAAGGTCGATCATCGAACAGCGGCCTAGGGTGTCCTGGTGCCTAGAGCACATATGGACACCCTTATGCCTGAACATGGTGTTAGTTATGGACAATCCATGACGAGCACAGAAGTCCAATAACAAAACACCACTCGGGTTTAGAACGGTAGGGCCATTCCTCCCAACCACACCCCTCCAGGTCTCACTGTCAATGCCAACGTGAGCGTTGAAGTCCCCCAGCAGAACAAAGGAGTCCCCCAGAGGGGCAATCTCCAACACCCCCTCCAAGGACTCCAAAAAGGGTGGGTAGTCTGAACTGCCATTTGGTGCATAAGTACAAACAACAGTCAAAACCCGACCCCCCGACCGTAGGCATAGGGAGGCTACCCTCTCGTTCACCAGGGTGAACCCCAACGTACAGGCACCAAGATGGGGGGCAACAAGTATGCCCACCCCACCTCGGCACCTCTCACCAAGGTCAACTCCAGAGTGGAAGAGTGTCCTACCCCTCTCAAGGAGGCTGGTTCCAGAGCCAGAGCCATGCATCGAGGTGAGCCCGACTATTTCTACCCGGAACCTCTCTACCTCGCACACCAACTCAGGCTCCTTCCCCACCAGAAAGGTGACATTCCACATCCCAAGAGCCAACTTCTGCAGCCGAGGAGCAGACCGCCAAAGTCTCCGCCTTCGGCCGCCACCCATACCACATTGCAACCGACCCCTTTGGCCCCTCCCACGGGTGGTGAGCCCATCGGAAGGGGGACCCACGTTTCCTCACCGGGCTGGGCTCCATGGGTGAAAGCCGGGCCACCAGGCGCTTGCCAGCGTGCCCCACCTCCAGGCCTGGCTCCAGAGTGGGGCCCAGGTGACCCGTGTCCAGCGAGGGAACACTGTTTTCATCTATGGTAATCATCATAAGGGGTCCCTCACCTAATTTTTTCCAAAACTTAAAAAAACAAAACCAGGAAAAAAAATTCAAAACAAATGAAAAGCAACACCTCTCAACCACCTCAACTCCACCATTTATACAGGTGGGTTTCCCAGAGAATGTGTTTGTTGTTCTTATTAATTTGGTCATAATTTTTCTAAACAATTTCTAGCAGGCTGCATGGTGGCACAGTTGGTAGCACTGTTGCCTTGCAGCAAGAAGGTCCTGGGTTCGATTCTTTCTGCATGGAGTTTGCATGTTCTCCCCGTGCATGTGTGGGTTCTCACTGGGTACTCCGGGTACTCCCACAGTGCAAAGACATGCCTGTTAGGTTAATTGGTCTCTCTAAATTGCCCTTAGGTGTATGAATGAGTGTGTGCATGGTTGTTTGTGTGTTGCCCTGCGATGGACTGGCGACCTGTCCAGGGCGTACCCTGCCTCTCGCCCATAGACTGCTGGAGATAGGCACCAGCTTCCCCGTGACCCACTATGGAATAAGCAGTAGAAAATAACTGACTGACCATTTCTAGCAATGTCTTTGTATAGGATTAATGGTTCTATTAAGCTGAAAATCAATGAGATATTGAGTGGTGTGTGTGTTTTAGTGATGGTGTGGGTGGGGGTTAGAACTGACTATTTTAATTTCTATTACGTTGAATGGAAAAACATGTTTCCAAATACAAATTTTTAAGACTTAACCTGTCCAGATGAATTAAATTTACATTAGTTAACGTTAATAGTTAACATTTCATGGTTGATATTATAACCCTAAATCATGACAGATATTAGTTGAAAGGTAGCAAATTAATCTAGCCTCCATTTTTTATGAGGACTTAAAACAGCTGGTCGAAGTTTGAAAAGAAAAAAAACTTGTAAGGCTTAGAAATGTAGGCATTTATATGATATAATAAAAAGATTTTAAATGACTTTAAACACCAGCCAAGACACTTTGGGCTTAGAGAAAGAAATCATATATATACAGTCGCCATGAACATTACCTGTTTTTTTTTTTCTTTGTTTCAATGTCTTTGGCATAGGACACATTGATTTTAGCTCTTGGTGAGCAATGTTGTGATTATTCTAGCCATGTTCTCTAAGGTTCACCAACCCAATGCTTCTGTTTAATGAGCTTTTATTTTATGCAGTGCATGTTTTGTTTTTATTAAATCCGAACAGTTATTACAGCAAATACTTTCAATACTTTCACGCATATATGTGAAAAAATTATTAATCTGCTTTTACATCCATCACTGCGCAATAAGGCAGCCCGCAGCCTCCCAATGGATTAAAGAAGAATGTTTTTAAAATTAGACTGCAAGCCAGAGTGAAGTATGCGTAGGCGGGCTGTGTCAAAAGCCAGTCATGTAGAGTGCACGTGTCCTCGGGGTGAGGGCATGAATGCAGATATAGGTCCCTTCTTTCTGCTGGAGCTGAGTGGATGTGATGTGTTCAGGAGTGTGCGCTGTTCGGTGTCTGCTTGTGTCAGATAAAGACACACAGCAGACACGGTAGCAAAATACATTCAGGCTCTAAAATAATAATCAAGCTACAATATGTGTCTGTAGAAAACTCACACTCAGTTGGACATTGCCCTGCTGATTTGCCTCATGACACAAAGCCCTGTGGAAACGCTTTAAAGCTATAAACAGAAATTCATAGTGTCATAACATCTGAATGTGGGGTAATAAGGCTAGTGTGTTTCAAAGATTAGTGGCTGCTGCTTAAAAGCCAGAGATAAGTCAGACGCCATCACACAGGGTGAGCCAAACAAACAGGGAGGGGTTGAGGCAAACAAGTGCAATGAGATTCAGCATCCACTAAGTGATTTATACTTGGAGTCCACAAAATGCAGTATTTCCTAAAAAAAAATCTTTTGGATAAAAATTCAAAATCAGGTTCTTCAGTTAACAAGAGCATATGTGCTGCTAAGGAATAAACGCTGGTTTGTAGAGATTTTGTGAAAGATTCCTATTTGCTGATTTTGTAAAGGTCTGACCTGTTTTTTCTAGTTTTATTCAGTTCTGATTTTTCTTTCAAAACCATACGTAGCAACAAAATATTTTTAAACTTTTAGGACAAAGTAAAAATGTAACTTAACAATAACATAATTCTTTGTCAAATAAAATTAGAAAGCTGTCTTTCTCTGCATCACTAATCATCTATAAACACAGTAAAATTCTAAATAATCTCCCACTATTTCCTCTAGGCTCAAGATTTACTATGACACGTCATGTTTTTTGTTCATTTACAGTGGTTTTATTTTTTAAGATGTGGTGATGTTTATAATTATTTTATCAACTAAGTCATTGTTGCCAAGCAATTATAAAATGAGTCATTCAATTAAAGACTGTACTGTTATTTGTAACCATATTTCCTTTGGCATATCAGCATGTTGAAGGCAGCTTCTGAACAGACTAAACAGAACAATAAAGGAAAAATGCTAAGCCATGCCGTTGATACATTTGACTCTAAATCATTTGTAACAAATGAAAAAACACCAGTTTGTCATATTTTTAAAATCTGATCATTATTAAAATAATGCAAGCTGATAATATAATTTCTTCTTTCAGAAGGCTCTTAATAACAAGTACTTGCATTTTTCATCTTGAACATAAATCATTTCTGAAATGGAACTGCGAACATTTAGTGTAGGCAACTAAAAGCTAAGGAGCAAGAAGAAAAATTCAGAAGCGCTAAAAGGAACCACAGCCTCTGCTTTGTGTTTATTTCTCTGAGATCCACTGGAAGCATGCGATGCCTTCCTAGTAGTCATGACAGGTATCAGAAAGAGTTAGCATGATGACTATTACTCATGATAGAATTAGACTGATGTTGGCAAGACCGTTGTCGATGGACGCAGGTGCCCAATTTGAAATTTAAAATGCCATCAGGACACACACACAGGCGACTGTGGCTCAGTAGGAAGAGTAGTTGTCTTGCAATCGGAAGGTTGTGGGTTCGATTCCAGCTTCCTCCTGCTGTATGCCAATGTGCCCCTGGGCAAGGCACTTAACCTCAAGTTGCCTACTGATCTGCATATCGATGTATGAATGTGTGAGCGTTAGTGAGTGCGATTGGGTGAATGTGGCTCTAGTGTAAAGCGCTTTGAGCGGTCTGTATGACTGAAAAGGCGCTATATAAATTCAGTCCATTTACACACACACACACAATGCTGGATCATTAGGTTGTGTTTATAGATAAGGTTAGAGTGGTTTTCTGGCTTAGAGCCTGTAGTCTTCAGAGGAAAGGCTTACAAGCAAGCTGGTGACTTTCACAATGTGCAGACCAACAATTGACGAACTTTGTCTAAAAAAGTATTGACTTGATTTGTTTAAAATCTACAGCTATGTTTGTTGGTTTTTATTTGCATTTCAAAGTCTATTGCTGATCTTTTTGAGAAGATCTTCTGGACAGTCTAACCATTTTTAAACTCCCATCCATTCATAAATTTTTCAAATCCAAAAGTAGCCAGTTACAAATAAAAGACGACAAGCCTGTGTTTCAATTAGATTTGTCATAACTAACAAAAATAAATAACCTTTCCCACTGTAAAGATACAAAATAAACCATCAAACACCTACGTGGTGTAACTGCTTTGACCACCAGGTGGGATTCTAAAGACCCTGATTGCACACAGGCACAGGAAACATTACTTCGCTATAGATAAGTCTTATATAGAGAAGACTCTCTTTCTCTAAAAATGGAATCCAGGGGTCACATGTCAAATGCTTGTACAGAAACGTAGATCTTAAACTCTTAAATGCATTTTCCTATTACCTGTTTTGAATTTTAAATAATGAGAATGCAAACTATAAAATAAACCTGTTATTTATGTGCATTTCATCAAAGACGTCTGAGTGGGAAAGATAAAAATGGTTTTCCAGGTAATGTACCATTCTTGAAGACAGTTTATTGATGCACTTTAGTCTTTTGGTATTTAGAATCTAAGATGGAAATACGTCAGTACAAATAACACCTTAAAGAGCTTTGCCATCACTAAAGTATATACTTTTTTGCAGGACAGTGCCACAATGCAGTTCTGTGCCAACAAACTGGACAAAAAGGACTTTTTTGGCAAGTCTGATCCTTTCATGGTTTTCTACAGAAGCAACGAAGATGGAACGTAAGTTCATGGTTTTTGTTCTCTCTTTGTCAGAATGTTTGACATCAGATTGTCTTGTTCTGATATCCTCAGGCTCTCTTTATTTGAGACCCATCAGATTAGATACCACAGAGATCTTGAGGTACAGTCTCCAACCTAAGGTCAAACTTAAATTTTAAAGCAGATGTGTTTCAAATGAATCTACCACTAGCCTCCCTTTAGCTTAACTAACGCTCAAGGGCTCCTTATGAACATAGTGGTATCATTTGTTCCTGACATACCAGGATAACCTGACTGACTGTTACACATGGTTTACTGAGACGTTTGCCTGTTTTAGTGCAGAGATTTTTTTCAAAAACTTCAGGACATGTTTAAAACATGGTTTTCAAAACAAGGTTCAAATAATACTTCACATGTATTCACACCGCTTTTACCTTTATGGCTTTAAATAAAAACAGTGAAACGCTATTATAGCAGATTTAGATCATAAAACCAACCCAAGTGTTGTTCATTTCACAAATCACTGTTTAATCAATCATTTGAAAATTGAAAGAATATTAGAGAATATAAGAGAACATTAATCAGAAAGACAACCAAGAGGGAGAAGCTGCAGAGATCCACAGCTCACGTAGGAGAAACTGTTGGCAGGACAACTATTAGCTAGCAATTTAACAAATTTGGAAAAAAAGCCAATGTTGAGAAAAGCTGGAAAAAATCTGCATGCTAAAACATGTAGAGGGCATAGCTAACACGAGGAAAAAGATACACTGGTCGTCCATCTGTGCTCGTGTGGTTTGGTGCATCCACAAAACAGGACAGGTCCAAACTGCAACAAACAATTAGGTCTGCAGAGAGAATCATCATGGCTGGTCTCCCCTCCATCCAGGACTTTAACAGCTCTTGGGTCAGGAAAATGGCAGTTAACATCTCTGCAGACCCCACACATCCAGGACACAAACTGTTTAGATTTTTATCTTCAGGGCGGTGCTACAGAGCTCTATTTGCAAAAACCATCCACCACAGAGACTGTTTCTTCCTCTCGGCTGTCTCTCTGATGAACCCAATGAACACCTTATAGCCTGAGTAATCTGCTACTCTGCTGTGAAACAAAACATGCATATTTGCACTATCACCACCTGCATTTCTTTTTTTTCTTTATTTAAAAAAGTGGCTTGATATACACATACAGTACATGCACACACAGTTAATTTTATCCTAAGTTTATTTATTTACATAAGTTTATTTATTTGTTCCTAACATCTGCATGCTCTGAGCTCTTGAAACCAACGTCAGATTCCTTGTTTATGCACACAATCTTGGCCAATAAAGCTGATTCTGATTCTAAAGCCAAATACAGGGCAATCCAGAAAGCAAACCTGAGAGCGCAAAATATTTGAGACCAGGATGAATGTTTAACTCTTAGGAGGACAACAGCACATCTATAAAGCAAGAGCTACAATGGAATGATTTAAATCACTGATGTCAAACTCCAGTCATCGAGGGCCAGTGTCCTGCAACTTTTAGATGTGTATCTGCTTCAGCGCCCCTGAAATAAATAGTTATGCAACTAGCAGGACTTTGAGTTGGTCTATCTCAAAATGTTAAGAAAGTTCATGGGGTATGAATATGTTTGCAAAGAGCTCAAATTTGTTCCAAAGCTATCAATATTGCCTCACAATCCTTTTAAAACAATAGTTCATGTCTAATCAAAATTTCCAATAGTACATTTTATGAAAGCAAGTGGGGTAGAAAAGATTTAATGAGAAAAAACTGCGGATTGCATCCTTGCACGATCTGACTAGAAAATTGCAGTGGTTATTGAGGCACGCACATCTTAGGAGGTTGAAAATGACCTTTGTATCCTTATCACACCACAACTAAAATGCCCGTGATGTAACTTGTAAACGACTCCAGGACTGCAAACACGAAAAAGAGGCAATTAATGTAAAAATGTATGGAAAGAGGGGAATAACAAAAACCCTGCATCTGCGTTTTACATTAATGAGGAAAAAACATTCATTTGCAGAGGCAATTTACTAAGAGATGCATAACACTCTACAATCTCCTCACAGGAGGAGCACTCCTCTCAGAGTACTCCCCAGTTGATCATAGGGCTTCGTATTTGTAGCAAACGTCAGCTTTATCTGGCTAAAAGTGTCTCCAGGCTTTTTTGAGACCATTCTCCCACAAATTTACCAGGGTGGGAATTGATCCCTTAGTCCTACTGCAAGTATCTCCTGTGAGCAAGGGTGCAAATCACAGGGTTGTGTGGTTTAAGAAGTCACTGGGCATTAAAAGCCTTGAGGCAGTCAGTCGAGCACAAGCAGCCTAATACAGGGCTTTGTAAAGGACAAAAACAAAACCGCAATACATGTTGCTGCTTTTCAAATTGATATTTAGGTGTTATCTACCCTGCAAAACATTTCACATATCTGAAAAATCAATTTGCAGGTCATTGTCACACTTGTTTTCCACACAGAAGTTTTAAAAGCCAGGGCAGAATTTTAAATTGGTCTCTGGGGTCTGAGATGTGGGACCAGAAGAAAACAAACCCCTATTTAAAGCAATTCTGCTGTCACTGCAAGATATGAATGACTGATCTCCCTCCTGTTTCTTCTGTTTTTTGAGTCACACACTCCTCCTCCTTCTTTGCATATTTAGTATATCTCCCTTTCATTCCCTCCAGGTTTTGTAGGCAACAAAGAATCAAATTTCTACCTGGCACTCTGAAGATCTCTTTTTTTATGTACGTTCTCTTCTGCCTCTAGGTTTACTATCTGCCACAAAACAGAGGTGGTGAAGAACACATTAAATCCAGTCTGGCAGCCTTTTACCATTCCAGTAAGAGCACTCTGCAATGGAGACTATGACAGGTACAACACAGCCTCCCCTCTACTCTATATCTGCTGCTGTTTCCTTATTCACTACTGCACTTTCCTCTACATTTTTACCTGATTAGTAATACATAATAACATATTTACCATGAATGGTGTCTGCTGTCATTGATGCCACTAAGGCAAAAGCACATGCAAATTTAAGAGTGTTGCATTTATAGAATATTTGAGTTATGTTATAAATACAGATTAAACCTGTGAATTGTGTCATTATCACAAGCCATGAATATCTACAGTCACTTACAACAAACTCAGAAGCTGGTTAATTTACATATTCTCTGTTTCCATGGCTAGAAGGGAAGACTGAGGTAAACAACATTAAATTGTTTAGCTTCTACTACATCCTAAACTACTTTCTTTACAATAAATGACTAACACATTAGATATTAAAACCACAGATGTTGCTTCCTGAGATGTAACTATCTATGTTTCTATAGATACTTATTATTCTGTAGTTCAATCAGACCCTATTTATTTACATTAAAGCTCGTGATTAACTTATGTTTTCTATTTTAGAAAGTCAAAAATTGTAATGGAAATTTGTGACACAAAAGTAGGCAGTTTATCATTTTAAATGCTCATTTTCAGTTAAATCCTGATTTCTTTGAAGCACAGTCTCTTACAAAAACTTTAATTATCATCTATAAAGTCATCTATAATAATTTAAGATAAATTAAAATTTTATAATAATGCTATTTGTTATTATTATTATTATTATTGTTGTTATTATTATTATTATAAAATGTACTTCATTTGGTGTTTATGTGATAAACTTACAAAAAGTAACACATTATTTTAAAGTGGCAGGTAAATGATGCCCCTAAATAAAAGTGCAACCAGTGCAGCCAAATGTACCCGAAATATTAAATAAAATACATGTAGCGGGTTTGTAACAGTCTCAGAATCAAGGCATGGTGTTCCAAAAAAACCTGGGCAAGGGGAACATTAGTCAGTGGAGGAGCCCATGGTAGGCCTGGAGGAGCTGCAGAGATCCACAGCTGGGTGGGAGAATGAGGCAAATATTACATGTTCAATCTTTAAGGAAGAGTGGCAATCATGTTCTATAATAAAGAATAAAACAATGAAAGGAAAATATTGTAGGTTTGACCTCCATAAAGTTGCTGTGAATTATGTTGAACAATTATTGTTGGCAAGTAAAGATAACCCAGCAGGGGATGATAATTTTAATGGAAAGTTGTTACAAATTGTAGCAAATATAACACTGCCTCCTATTTATCATGTGTTTAATTTTAATTTTGAAAATAGTGAAGATGCAGCAGTTTATGTATTTACTGAGTTTATATGACTGGGACAGATAACAAGGAGAAACTGAGATAGCAGCAGTCTTATGTGTGCATCATGGTGCCTATAGTCTGAGTTAATTTGCTGCACTTGTCCCAAGATTGGCTTTTATGAACAGTATGTCTAAACTACAAATAGAATAGAATAATCATAAAATAATTCACAGTGATACCAACAACAAAGGTCATAGACCAAGTAAAAGAAGTTCAATTATAAGGTTTTATCATGGAAAAACATAAGAAAATTGGTGAGGAAGATGTACAGAAGCTTAGCAGGTGTTTGAAATTTCTGACAAATAAAATAGTTGATTGATAATAAAATAGACTGATTAAGTCTCTTGTTTTGTCTCAGTTTATATGCATGGGCTTGGGCTTTGGGCAAAATACAAAAACTACAAACAGTAAAAATAAAGTAGCTCGGTTTGCACTCAAATGTGCTTTCAGAATATGATGCATATTAGATTGTCCTGGCTAAAGGTTGAATTCAAGTCTGTTTTTAAAATGATTTAATTTATTAAAAATAAGTTTGTAAAGTAACAAAATATAGAAAAGTTTAATGGGTATGAACACATTTTCAAGGCACTATATTAAAAACTTTCAAAATAATTACTATTCAGAAGAGAAATATTAAATATAGTTTTGTTTTTAGTGTATTGCTGGATACACCAGTTACACCGGGTTGCTTCTTTATCAGCAGGCACATAATTAATGCAAACTTGTTTAGTCAAAGATGATAAGAATTCACTTTCCTCAAAGCTTATCTGCATATTTCTAATTTAAAAAGACAGTGGTGTGAGGAAAACTAGATAAATCTTGAAAGAACTCTGAGGATAGATTAAAGGATAGAGTGGCAGACAGATTGCCTTTATGGGGCAAATATTTCACAAGGAATATTCAGTCCATTTTTCTAACTCTTTTTCTACTGTTTCACTATCTCCTCTCTCAAAGGTGTCTGCCTCATCTTGCTTGTATGCAGTCAAACTCGAATTACAGAAACTGCTGAGAACCTGGTGTGTGAACAAAAAAGCTGAGATAAATCCTGAACAGACAGACATTGGCTTTATTGATATGTAGGGTTGCCACAATGAGTAAATATGAAGTATGCGTTAAAATGGATGAAACTTGCCAGGCTTTTTTTTTACCTTGTCAGAGCCAAATACACAAGAGCATGAAAGGCTCCTCCTGAAATGCTCTTGTGCCAAGAAAACATGCTTAAAATGCACACATGCCCACGCATTGAATAAAAAGAGATTTGTTATGACTGAACTGACAACTGAAACAGCATATGAACCTTAAAGTCTTCAAGTATCATCAACTCAACAGCAAAAAAAACTTCTGAAATTTGTGTGGATGTGAATAAACTTCCTGTTGGTGCTTGGATATATTTTTGTTTGGATATATTTTTATTCATTTGGATAATATAAACGTACAGATGAAATGAGATTTCTACATGCACTTTTACACGAGCAAGTATGAAAGACATAAGTATGTGAAAGAGAAATCTTTTTTTTTTTACTCTCTTACATTAAATCAGAACCAACCTTTCCTTTTTTTAGTCTGATAAGATTACCACAATTATTTCTGAGTGCTACATGCCAGAATATTAAGAGGGAGAGAGAAAGGGGAATGCTTTAAGTCGTCAATGTGAGAACTTTACATGCATTTCCTTAGTATGTGGTCAGTGATGGCTGGAGATAAAAAAAAAATTGGGGGGGCACTGGAGGTTGGCGATTAAAACACAGCGATAAACTCTACTAGAACATAAATCTCTCCATGGTCACTTGTCTGCCGCTGGAGATTTAAGTCTGATTGGCCTGGTCCAAATTCCTTTATCCACTTTTTACCTACATTGAAAGCCTCATTAAATAGTAATTATTTTGTAAATAATTGACACAATTTTTTTCCTCTGTCCCATTGTCTCCTGTCTTTTCATCATTGTTGTTGTCTGACTCTTCCATTTGCATCTGCGCCTCTAATCTTCTAGGGGTGTGGCTTAGATTGACAGGTATCATGAATTAATCAGCTTAGATAAAGAATGACACAAAAAGCATTGATTCGCAATGGTTGCATAGAGCCAGAGGAGAATCTTTTAAATAACCACTTAAAGACCAGCGTGAAATCACGTGGAAGCAAAAAGTTTAAGAACACACATACACAGTGATTGCGCTAGCGCCCCTCATCATTGAAACTTATGTATTTTGGCCTACACAAAAAATGACCCTGAATATACCCAAAGTTGAATGGGAATGCTGAAAAATCAAAAGTCAGACACATTTTATCTATTAACTGTCACATTCGGGTTTGGGGTTGGACCAAAGCTCAGACAAGAGCTCGGGAGCAGCATTTCAAGCAGTCTTGGGTTTATTCATAAATGAAAAGTAACAAAAACACTGCAGGTGTAAACCAGAGTCAAAACATCCAAACTTACAGAGTCAATGCAGGAACATGCGGAACTCAAGGCATGGACGAGGGTAGTGAACGAGGTGAGAGACGAGAGGAACCAGCAAAGGGCAATGAAACAAAACCAACTAATATACAGAGGGAGAACAAAGGCAGGTAATCAAAGGAACTAAGAACAGGTGAGACAAGGAGGCAGAGGGAGCAGGTGAACCTAATAAAACCAAAGCATGAGGAAAGGGACTAAAGACAAGACAGTAAGCAGACCTAAATGAAACTATAAACCAAGATAAAAATAAAGCGTAAGAATCAAGGATAAACATGAACTGAAGGAAACTGAGAAACTGGAGGGAACACAAGAACCTAAGAACTTAGTAAAACAGAAACCATAAGGAAACCCCGACTACAAAAGTAAGCAAAGTCAAACCAACACTGATAGAATAAAACTAAGAATGAAGCAGAGGAAACGAGGACTAGAATTAAAGTAAACAATAACTAAAGCTAACCTATAGAGGAGAGGCTGGAGAACAAAAATGAACTAGGGGAACAAAGCTAAGAAGAACAGTAGAATAAAGGGAACTTAAACCAAGTAATAACTAAAAGGGGAAAACAAATGACGAGAGGAGTAACAAAAAAGAAACTAATAAATAAGAGAGTCCCAGAGAACTCTGATAAATAATAATAATCATAATAAGGAAACCCTTCTAAGAAAACAGGAAAGTGACGCCAAAGGAACTAGGAGCGAGGAGAGCACACTGGGGGGCAGAGGACAAGCAAAGCAGAAAACCACAACAAACATGAATACAAAACACAAATAAGAAACATCTAGCTAAAAAGGTAAACAAAAACACAAAACCAAAAGCAAAGACCAAAATGTCGCACCACGACATTAACAAGCCACCACTGTATGTGCTAGAATTACCATTAAACAAGCTTCTCACAATAACCTGCTGGGATTTTGGCCCATTCCTCCCAACAAAATTGGTGTTATTGAGTTTACTTTTTAGGCCACCTATCAGGATCTGCCAGTTTGGCTTTGTTTTTGTTTTGCTGTTAAGTGTTGGTTCCTGATGTTGAGTAGTTTTCCTATGTTTAGTTTTTCCTTCTGTTATCTTGGTGTTTGGTTTAGTTCTCTGTACTTCTGCACCTTTAGTTCTAGTGGTTCGTCCTCCCTTGTTCTTAGATCCCCTTTTGTTATTGTTTACTTAGTTGTTTGTTTCCCTTAAAATTAGTTGTTCTCCCCTGCCTTAACTTCTAGTATAGTTTTCTCTCGGTTAGTTCTTCATGTATATTTCTCCCTTCCCAGTTTATTATACTAGTATAGTTCTCTGTGTTAGTCCCTTCTGTTTCAGTTCTTCTCTGGCAGTTAATAGTATTTGGTTATTTATTCCTGCTAGGTTTTGTTATCTCCCTTTAGTTGGTTATTTGTGGTTTTAGGTTGTGTGTGTTAATCTCAGTATAAATACAGTTGTTCTGTAGGCCTTAGAGGTTTGTTTAAGAAACAAGAGAGACAAAACAACATCAAGAAGACCAAAGAACACAGCAGACAGATTGGAGATAAAGTTGTGGAGAGGTTAGTTTTTTTATTTATTTTTTTATCTGTGTCGGTCAATTAGATAAAATACCAACAAAATACATACAATTTTGTGTCTGTAATGTGACAAAGTCTAAAATAGTTCAAAATACTTTTGTGAGGCACTATATATATTTTATGTAGGCTTATATTTTTGTGTAGAAACACCTTAGACTTCATTAAAAAGTAAAAATTAAGTTGTCAGTGCTTTGAAAAATGTCCAATGGTATACAACTATCACTTTTAATAAAATATGTCTGATTTAGGTGTTTTGTTGGTACACAATATACCAAAATACATGCATAGTTGTACATCTGTTTTCTGCCAGAAAGGCTTCTTTGCCTATGAAAAGGCTGAAAATGTAAGATCTGAATCTCTGCAAGTATACTAGTTTATGTCATTTAAATCACATCAGATGGCAGCCCTTATATTTATGGATAAATCACAAATACACCTTCAGCTTCTTTTGAAGACAGTGGACACAACCAGCATGGTCGTCAGGCAGATGGTCCAACAAGTAGCAATATCTAAAAAATTCATCGCTTCACTTACTGTATTTTTGTTGTATTAAACAAGAGAAGACAAGAAAGGATTTGACCGAGGAAGAAAGAAGCTAATGAGAGGGGAGTAATAGATTGCACGCAACAAGGGCAAGAATATTTACCTTGCTGCAGAGGAAATAAAGAAATCCAATATGTCACAGACCCTCTTGCAGACAAGTTAATGGAGATACATGTGGGAGTGGAAAGAGAAACAAAGGAAGTTAGATTCAGTGTTGTATAGTTTGGTCAGTAACTACTGTGTGAAAGGAAAGAGTATGTTCTGGATCTTTTTATAAGTCCATTATCCACACTATCTGGAGAATTACTTAACTTTAGTGTAGGTGGTACAGTTTTTTACTGCGGACTCAAAAAAACATTTCTTATTATATCTTGGGTTAACTTGAAAAGAAAAAGAAACCACAGAAGAAGATGAACCATCATTTGGTGCCTTTTACCGAACCTCAATTATAATTAATTAAAGATCTCTCAGAATTTTAGAGGAAAATTTATTTTGTGGATAACTTTTAAGGTGTATGTTCTTCTGCAAGGGCCACTCAAGGATCTAAGCTCCAGGGTACTTCTACACAGAAGATAATGTACAAAGATCTTAAAAAAAATAAAAATCTGACAAATGGCTTGAGTTAACATGACAGCAGTATCTAGGTCATTCATTAAAATATCAGAATGCCATAAAACAGCAATACCTGCTCTCGATTTGTTCCTTCGTTTAGGCTCATAAAAGGAGGAATGTTTTATTCCATTCTTTTTTTCCTTCGTACTGCTGTCTCTTTTTGTGTGTGTTTTCCTTTCCACATTGGCGGAAAAGGGCCATGTATATACCCGGATGACAAGTAGATTTTCTTAAGCTCACATCCTCAAAAGACCAAACCTTCAGTGTGAAACAGCATGGGCCAGATGGTTGGAAGGAAGCTGGGCTTCGAACAGGCATCTTTTAGTTCCTAAGTTGCAGGAAAGCTTCTATCATGTATCACTTGATTGTGGTTACTTTGGATCTGAAAGGTGTTGTCCTTGGGTAATATGGGAAAAGAGAGAAGGGAGGCAGAGGTGGGATCAATGTGTCTATGAAGTAAAAGTGCCAAGGAAAGTTTTTCCTTTTTATCTCTGCAGGAACACTTTCCGCAACATTTGTGTGAAATGTTAGTGTGTTTTTTGAATAGTGCACGCAAACATATGCTGCAGATTCTGAGTTTCTTTTGGAGCAAAGCTATATGTGAGTTTCCTTTTCCTCCCATGATACACCCTGCAGCTCAGCCTTCTTCTTACAGCTGCCACAACCAGGTTTATAATCGAGTTATATGAACTGTTATCAAATTATGAAACCCCCTCAAAAATGATTTCAGAACATCTCATGACTTTGATGATTAGAAAAGTCTTTACAGGGCAACATATGACTGGGTACTTCGTAGAACCACCATTGACTTGAATTATAGTTCTACATCTACAGACTGAAGTTTCTGTCTGGTCCTATTGCAAAATAACTCAAGTCCTCCCAGACTGAACAGAGAGTGTCTGTTAAGAGCAATTTTTAAGTCAGGCCACAAATCTTACTTGAATTAAGATCTGGACTTTGACTGGACCATTCTAGAAGATGAGTATCCTTTTTTAAAACCTTTGTTCTACAGGTCTGGTTGTATGTTTAGGGTCGTTCTCCTGCTGGCAAGGAAACCTCAATTTAAATCTCAAGTCTTTTGCAGCCTTTCCTCTCCCTGTTGGAGAGAAAAGTCCCCACAGCATGCTCCCACCACCATCTTTCTCAGTAAGGGTGGTCTGTGCAATTCACCTTCTTCTACATTTTTCTCTCGTACATGGTTTATGAAAACTCTGAACAGGATTTCTTTTCAAATCAAATTTAGGAAAATACTGAGGAACAGGATACTTTTTCTTTCAAGAAAAAAACTTTCTTCTTGTCACTCTTTCATAAAGGACATTTCTGGAGTGCACAATCTGTAGTTGTCCTTCAAACAGATTCTCCCACCTGAGCAGTGAATCTCTGAAGCTCCTTCAGAGGTACCTTGGCCCTGTTCGTTTCTTCTCTTCTCTCTGACCTTTTTACCTGACCTATCAGTTTAGGTAAACAGTGATGTCTTGGTAGGTTTCCAGTTGTGCCGTCCTCTTTCCTTTTTCAGATGTTAGATTAAATAGTGCTATATGAGATCTTCAAAGCTTGGGATCATATTTTATAATATTACTTTAACCTTGATTAATCCTCCCTCTATCTTTATCCTTGACCTATCTGATGTGGTTCTTGGTCTTCATGATGCTGTTTATTCACTAATGTTTTACAAAACACCTCTGAGGCCTTCACAGGACAGCTCTGTTTGTAGTAAGAGCTGTGTTAGACTTACTTATAAAAAACACCCTAGGACATTTGCTCAAAAAAGTATTTTTCTGATTCTTATTTATCTTATGATTCTATCTTTTATTGGCAACAAGTTGGTAAAAAATGTAATGTGTGATCTTTAAATACTATATGTCTAATGGTGTTGCAAAAGACACTCTTTTCTTAAACAGACGTGCAAATATTTTCTGACTTGAGTGTTTTCTTTGCACAGAACAATCAAGGTGGAGGTGTATGACTGGGACCGGGATGGCAGGTGATTTAAAGAAATACTTATTTATAACATTCAAGTACAAATCTATTCAACAATTGATATTCAAACAATGTAAAAGGCCTCTCTGATCAGCATAAAAACCTTCACTTCTGGGGTTAAAGTTTGTTTTTCCCCCAAAACCCATTTTCTGCGGTTTCTTACTTGTTCTCACCTTCTCCCTAGCCATGACTTCATTGGGGATTTCACGACCAGCTACCGAGAGCTAGCTCGAGGGCAGAGTCAGTTCAATGTGTACGAGGTGAGTCATCTCGCTGTTCTTACTGTTCAGTGACATGTCTGTTCTCTCTTAAAACATGGAATTCCACCGTGGGAGATATTTTGATCCCTTTACTTATATGCGTGACACTTCCATCATTTGACAACCTTCCATAAATGTTAGTACTTTTCTCTCTATGGACATTCTCTACTTCTACAAAATAAAATATTAAATATATGTATTGAACAGAAACAGACGCACACATTGGAAAAAGGCTATCAGCACATGTTCTGGCATGTTTTTTACATGGCAGTGTTCATGGATGTCTCTCCACCTTCCCTGAGCTACAATACATTTACTGTAATTAAACCTGATGTACTTTATGTTTTTGTTTTTGTCCCTGTGATTGGTTGTATGCTTACACGCATATAAATGGAACTATTAGTGGCAGAATGAAGGAAGGATAATAGAAGAACAATTCAGGGATTTGTTTGATCCTTAATATGATCATTCCAGAATAATGTTTTCATTGGAAAGCTTAGGATGCAATCTAGTTCCAAGAATGTTTCACCTGAAAATCTCAGATTGAATAGCAGGACATGAAAATGTAATAGCTCTTTATCGTGTTTGTCCAAAATCACCATTTTTATCACACTTGTAACAATTTATCACAATGTGTGAGGATTTTATATCCTCAACTCTTTAAGCTGCATTTTAAATCTATGATTCAAAAGGAGCTGAAATCCTTGAGTTACAGTTAAAATTCAGAATATTACCAAAAATAAAGGATGTGTCAATTCCTACATGCCCCGGTGGTTTGGTGGCCTTCAGCGAAGGACAAATACCTGTCTTTTAGATGTCAGCTCCATTATGCTCTGCATTTCATTCTTCTTTGCCTCCCAGTAAGAGTGAAAGGCCCTTTAGTTTTTGCATCAGCAGATTGTTTGGTGTGTCAGACAAATTGCCATCCCTCCATGTTAAATTAGGGGCTGTCATTTTCATGCCTAGCAGCCATTGAGAACTGAGGTAATGAACTGAGACGTCTTTGGCGTCTGAATTGGCATTTTTCTCTTGTTCATTCGTGAGAATGCAGCTAAACGTTACTCTTGTGCATTAAACTTATTTTGCTCAACAATTCATTTTCAGTTTGACATTCAGGTGTGAATTTTCAGACTTACGTCATCTATTAGTATTACTGACAAGTATAAATATTGAAGTAATTTTTTTGAGCTGTGAGCTGTTGTTCAACCTCTAATCTTTTTCACCTAACTCTTTTCCTGCCCTATACACTCCCTCATTAGAATTACTGGCAACTTTGGAAAGAATTGCATTGTAAACCACAGATTTGAAGATGCAAAGAAAGCTCATATAAATATAAAATATATATAAAATCCAAGCAAAACAAATATTAGATAGATAGATAGATAGATAGATAGATAGATAGATAGATAGATAGATAGATAGATAGATAGATAGATAGATAGATAGATAGATAGATAGATAGATAGATAGATAGATAGATAGATAGATAGATAGATAGATAGATAGATAGATAGATAGATAGATAGATAGATAGATAGATAGATAGATAGATAGATAGATAGATAGATAGATAGATAGATAGATAGATAGATAGATAGATAGATAGATAGATAGATAGATAGATAGATATGTTGGAGGTTATGATTTGTGATTGATTAATCTTGATCGATAATTATAATTAAAAATCATAATTTGACAAAATCAATTTCTTAACCCAAATCCTCATTTATGAATCGAGACCAGAGATGTTTCTGGTGTTGTAATTGTGGCTCAACGCCTTTGACAATTACAACCGTTAAATACTCCGTAATAATTAATAACTATTGCTGGAGATGTCACTGTTTAATCGGCGGTTTCTGCCGAAACGTGTGGAACTTTACCTTATCTTGACTGACAAATCACTTTTGCACACAATGAACACAAAACGCTCTCTCTTTATCTATGTGGATATTTATTAATCTTCACCTACTCAACATGCAAAATTCTACATAACAAGGCATCTAACTAAGCAAAAATAAAGAAAATAGCAGTGGGTGTTGAATCAACCAGCATTTATGGCAAAATTGAGAATATGACGAAGAGGTGTGGTGGTGAGTGGAGAGTGGGGGGCGCAACTCCACTGTAACTCAGTTATTCTGAGTCATAAAACTTCCCCCAACTCCTGAGCAGACAAAGGGTTATAAAGCTTTTGGCGGCAAGCTAGCGAGCAGTGATATTGGAGACAAAGGAAAATGGAGAATTTTACCATGAGGTTATTTTAACAGTCCAGTCTTACAACGCACCTGCGTTGACTCTCATGTGATAAAACACGCACAGAGCTAGCACAGCGGCTTCAGACATCAACACAACACATCAAAGTTCCAATAAGCAAGGTTACATGCACATATCATTCAGAACACATGAGATCCTAACTAGCGATTCTGATCGCTCTACAACCTCTGACCCTGCCCAGGCCTTCTAATAAAGAAATAAAAGATTAAATAAAAGATGGGTTTTACTTGGTGAAGCTCCTTCTGGGGCAGCGAGTGAGAGGGAAAAAGGGGGGGTTTTGAAGCATTGTTGCGCGTCCATAGTTACACTCCAAGAGAGTGGTCAGTCCCGTCCTTTGGCCTTCTTGACGCAAAGGAAAAATAGGATCTGACCATCAGCAGTCGACTAGGGATGAAACACGGTGGCGGTTCGTTTCCTCGAACTCCGTGTTTTTAGTTACGTGTTAAACTCACGTCTTCGATCGGCAAAGTGAAATTTCTGGCCTTCCTAGTCCAGAAACCTCAGTTATGAATAGTTTGTTGGCCAACGAGAGAGAATAAATGAAGACTCCACGTGGGATCTCTTCTTCTCCAGAGGATGCTTCAGTTGCGTGGTAACCGTGTCAAGATTTCCAGCTGAAGGAGGGGTTTTCAACACGGAGCGCTTTCTATATAGTGTCTTGTGACGTTAGACTTGGGACGCTCGTCATATCAGTCGCAGTGCTCGACGGGATATGTAGTAGTGGGCTGTCCTGGATACAAAATGGCCGATGCCATTGGAGAGGCACAGTGATGTCCAACAACGTGCACATAGTCCAATACTCAGCAACAAGTGGTCCAACAGATAGACAGACAGATAGACAGATAGAGAGATAGATAGATAGATAGATAGATAGATAGATAGATAGATAGATAGATAGATAGATAGATAGATAGATAGATAGATAGATAGATAGATAGATAGATAGATAGATAGATAGATAGATAGATAGATAGATAGATAGATAGATAGATAGATAGATAGATAGATAGATAGATAGATAGATAGATAGATAGATAGATAGATAGATAGATAGATAGATAGATAGATAGATAGATAGATAGATAGATAGATAGATAGATAGATAGATAGATAGATAGATAGATAGATAGATAGATAGATAGATAGATAGATAGATAGATAGATAGATAGATAGATAAAGAAAAAAAGTCAATCCAGACTTATATACATACATACACAGTATACATAACAGTGTTGGTGAAGCACTGCTTCCCTCTCTTGAAGAGCCGGACGGTTTGCCGGAATCGCTTCGAGGCCGACTGGTAGTCCTTCTCCATGGCCTCCCCGAACTCCTCCTAGAGTCAAGTTTTTGCCTCTTCCACAGCCTGGGCCGGGAAATGCTTGGCCTCACGGTACCTCAGGAGTCCCACAAGCCACCCACAGCCAATAGGACTCCTTCTTCTGCTTGACAACATTCCTTGCTGCCTGTGTCCACCACCGGGTTTTGGGATTGCTGCCACGACAGGCAACGACAACCAAGACATACGGTCAAAGGTTCGAAAACACGACTACAAAGTCGATCATCAACCTCCTGCCTAGCGTGTTCTGGTGCCAAGTGCACTGATGAACACCCTTATGCTTGAACATGGTGTTCATTATAGACAATCGGGGACTAGCACAGAAGTCCAATAATGAAACACCACAGATAGGGGAGGCACCGTCGTTTCCCACATGGGTGTTGAAGTTCCCCAGCAGAATGACAAAGTCACCGAAAGGGGCATTATCCAGCACCCCCGACATGGAAGCCAAGAAGACCAGGTACTCTGCGGTACCGACATACTCTGCAAATGTTTTCATTCAGCCCACCTCTATTGCTTTGTCATTAATAAAGCCGACCAAAAATAAACACAAAGCTTTAAATAATTTTCGAGTGAGTGCTCTAGCTCAGGGTTTATAGTGTTCTCAATGCACCCTCTTTATGTTGTGGTGCTTTGTGTGTGCCATTTAAAGGTTGTGTGGCCTAACGTAAAGTCCTGCACTTCTTGTCTTCCAGCAGCACTGACTTCATACGGTTTCTGTACCTGGTAAACTGAAAGGCCCACAAAAACAGTCTTAGTCTGACAGTCTTAAACTATTAATGATTACTTGGATCCCTATGAGCGAGGAAAAATACAAACAACCTGTTTAAGTACAAGCAAAGACAGAAACAACGAGGACTTCAAGATGAAACCAAGAAGATGGATTCCTAAATTCAGAATGTAGCATTGCAAATCATATTTGAAGAAGTTGTTCTATAATAATAATACTTGTATCTAATGCTGTTTAATTTTTTTTAGGTGATTAATACAAAGAAGAAAATGAAGAAAAAGAAATATGTTAACTCAGGAACAGTAAGTATGACTCCAGAAACTGATCCCTGTTTTTTTCGTGTTAATTTGCTTTTGTTTGATGGTTCCTTTTAAAATATTATTTAAGTGGTAATCCAAGAAAGAAGCATACAGTATTTCCTGCACTGTGAAAAAACATGAATAAGATGAAAGGGTTGATCTGCTCCGATGTATTATTGCATGGAAAACATGAATAGTGTGGCAGATTGAATGACATGAGATGGAAAGAAAAATGATGGTGAATTAGATTTGGCTGTATGTGTAAAAAACATGTAAGCATCACAAATTTAGGAAAATACTGAGGAACCTGAAAGACATCAGAAAGATGAGTGACACCAACAACCAATTGAGTCACCGCTTTTAACACAGCTTACTCAGAAGTGTCTGCTGGAGTGGGCAATGCATACAAATGCATCCCATCTTCTCTTCAAACTTGACCTTTGGCATTGCAAATAATTCAATTACTTAAAAAGGCAGTTTGCTTTCATCCTGATACACAGGGCTGATTTGAGTCAATATGTTGAGGCGTAGGATGTAGTAGGAGGAAAATATCAATGCCAATGGGTTTAATCAATTCTTTCTCCTTCTTTTTGACTCACAGGTGACCCTACTCTCATTCTCTGTTGAGTCAGAGTTCACCTTCCTAGATTACATCAAAGGAGGGTGAGTGGGAATAACTACTTGAACAACTGGAAAGAACATCGAATGGCCATTTTTTCCAGTTGTTCTTGCCCATGACGATCAAAATATTTCAGAGCAGGAGAACAATCCCAGTTGTATTCTGTTATTTATTTTGCATGTACACATATAAAAAATTGCCAAAAATACAAATAAATAAAAGGTGTAAAGTAATTTAAAACACATCACTTAGTATAAAAGGCGAATGTAGACCCTATATGTACTACAGATATGTGGTACTGCTATTATATGTAGGTAAGCGCTGATCAAATGTCACAGAAATGATTACATAGAAACGTTCTTTAATCACATGCTACGTCATGCAGACAGTCTGTTTTTTACTGAAGAAGACTACTCATCTCGGCATCCCAAATGCTTGAAGGGACTCCAACAACATTTCAGTTTGATCCATTTTCTGAATGAAAAAATAACTAAACAACCAGGGAAATAGCTTTTTGCATCTCTCTGCACCCTCTTCTGACTTCATGTTTAAGCCCTCGTTGTCACTGTAATCTAATAGATAAAGTTGTCCTCTGAGTGTTATCAGGGCAACCTGATAGCAATTATGTAAGGTGCATTCAGTAAACGGAAAAAGATTTTGAGTTTCCAGTCAGCCAGTCACCAGTCAGCTCTGATAAAGCTGAAAATTGTGCAAATAAGGCCAACTTCTCTGTGCATTAAAATATTATCCTATACACAAAATATTATCCTATACAGATTAAAATATTATCCTATCTAACTCTCAGGTTTTTGCCCTCACAGGAATTACTATTAACAAGAAAAAAAAGTAAATATAATTACACATATAAAAACATTTTTATTAAGAATATTGAAATGCTCACATTTTCATCTTATCGTCTTATCATTAATTATTAGGAGTGTTAAATGTATTTCTTGGTTCAAAGCAGAGACCTTCCCAGGTATTATAGTTCTACCTATATGTACAGTGTAACAAGTTAAAGCTAAACCCTCTTCACAGGGGCTACCAGCTCTTGAACCTCAGGTTACTTTTAGCATCGGAGGTTGGTTTGCATATCAAGTATTTCTCAGGTAAAGTGCTACTTTCCAGGCAGGCCCGTGCTTTGATCTCAACTGTCTCTTCGCAACAGGGAGGCTGTCTGAGGTTTTTTATGTCCAGTGGCAGAGCTGACAAGTGTGACAGATTTTGCTGACAGCTCTCAGCTTTGGCTGATTTATGATACAATAATCTTGAGGTTTAGTGACCTCACTTCAAAAAATATATCATCAGTCTGCACCCTAATGTTACCCTGGCACTTGCATATTAGTGAGAGGCTTGCTGCGAAAGTAGATTTGGTTTTAGAAAAATCTCTTCAACTGTTTTCAGCGGGAAGGCAGGCAGCAAAAATCGTGTTCACAAGCAGCAAGCTTCTTTGTAATGACAATTAAAGCTTTTTATCGTTTTCTAATATGTAGTGTGATTATCGAAAGCCAAGAATAATTCTGATGATAAAATAAGTCAAAATCTCTGTAGTCTGTATCATGAAGCTGATTTTTCTGTCTTACCCATAAAAGAAGACATTTAGTGTGTTAGGATATGATGCTTGGAGTGTCATCAGGACACATCTTTCTGTATTGATTATCATTCAGAGTTTACTTGTCACCTGAAACATTTGGAAGACATTACCTATTACTAGCACTGCATTTTGATAAGAATGAATCAAAATAGTTTTAAAATAGAAAAGAGAAACTATCTAAAATGTGAGTTCAAAATTCTGGTGAAAGTGGACAGACGGTTCCCATTTGGCTTTTTTTTCTGCCTTTGAAAACCATAAAAATAATCTGTGGTAGGACACCCTTAAAATGCATGAAAAAAAGAAACTGAAATATTCTTTACCAACTGTAAAATTAATTAAGTTAAACACTGAAAAATCTCCTCAAAAGATTTTATAATTTGAGCTCTAGCTCAAAAGGCCAAAAAAAGAAAGAAATCTAAAAATAGAAAATCATATGGAAAACTCTTTATTTCTTATTGCAGATGAATTGTTCACTAACCTTATTAAAAAGAAGTGAATTAATTAATAAAATGAACTTTAATTATGTTAGCGCGGTCAGGCTGTGGAATATTACGTTCCTCACGCCAAGCTGAAAGGTTAATGGGAATCTTTAACACATTCATTTTACCATAATTCTTTTGCTGTTCTCTCTGGTGACTTTTCTAGATAACGAGAGGCTGTCATTTAAGCCCCTTAAGGCCTCATTTTGTCATAAATTAGCAAGACGTAGAGGGGAAAGCTTCATCAGCAGGGAAAATTGGATTAGGATTTGCTCTTAAGTGCTCCATCAGTCGAATAGCTTGTTACCAGGCTTGGTCTCTCAGAGGTACCTCTGGCCTCCCATTGAGATGGTGAAAGTCAGATACCTTGGATATCATGTCCTAAATTCTAATTTGCAACTTAGTGGCTGCTCTTTGTGCTCTAATAGTGTTGTTACAGCTTTAAGAAATGTCCTGTTGAATTAATGTATAGATGTATTATGTGATTTTTCACGATGCCCTTTTAATTGTTTTAAGGAATATTCTTTCTATTGTGTCACAGATTGTGTGGGTGAGAGCACATTCATTATTAATATTGCAAGCTGGTCCCTGCTGTTGATTTGTTTTTTGTCTCTTCCAGGACGCAGATCAATTTCACTGTGGCCATTGATTTCACAGCATCTAATGGTGAGTGATAACAACTTCAGAGTGTGTGTATGAAGAGGAGGGCAGGAATAAATTGAGGGGGATATCTGACTGTGGCATGTTCTGTTTTAGAGTCAATCTCACAAACAGAAAGATGGTGCTGTTGTGCATACTGAACACAATCAATGCTCAATAAGTTACAACTCTTCTCTGGGGAGTTACTCCCGCTAAATGTTCTGCTGCTACACTCATTGGAGAAAAAGATATGATGTTACAATTTCTGACCCTCATATAGTGAAACCTCTCAATATCAGGTCAATTCATTCATATATGTTACTTCTTTCTTGGAAACTTCTATGGGAAAAGAGTGTTCCCCAATTAAAATGACCTAAATTAAACAAATAAATGTTAAACCTTTACCTATATAAAATATACAATACTCAAAATCACTGTCATTTTCAGCATAATAGTTAATTATTAGGTCTTAATTCTATACAATATATTGCTAAAAGTGTTGTATAGATAATACAACAATAAATAATAATGCTAATGAGCACAGTTTGTGTAAGATACCTACGTCATTAAGGAGTTGTGAGTGACATGATGGACATGCCTGAGAGGTTTTGTTTCCATTCAAACTTCAGACTTACAGCACTGGGGGCTCTCCATCTTAGGGTAATTTTGCGGTAGGCCTGTCCTCCCACAATACCCCAGGCATCCTGGATGTCACTTTCATTGGAAGTGTTGACAGTAAGGAAGAGGGCCAAAATCATTCGACTTTGGGCGTTCTTTCCATGTAAACAGCTAATTGTTTGGCGGTGTATCAAATTTTCAAAGACTAAATGACCAAACAGGGCTTAATCCACCCAGGAGGACTTCCAAAATTATAGTATAGAAGATTAAAAATACAAAAGCATAACTCAAAGCTCAAAGTCCTACTGATCGCAGTGATTACTTGTGGATCTACTGACAAACAGCTACAGTTTGCATGAAATGGGACTCCAGCTCAAACACAAACAGCAAAGATTAGTAAATTACCATGAATTTTACTGTATCAATGCAGATTTTATGGAGGTTTTCATTAGTATCTACAGGGTCGGACAATGAAACTGAAACACCTGTCATTTTAGTGTGGGAGGTTTCATGGCTAAATTGGACCAGCTTGGTAGCCAGTCTTCATTGATTGCACATTGCACCAGTAAGACCAGAGTGTGAAGGTTCAATTAGCAGGGTAAGAGCACAGTTTTGCTCAAAATATTGAAATGCACACAACATTATGGGTGACATACCAGAGTTCAAAAGAGGACACATTGTTGGTGCACGTCTTGCTGGTGCATATGTGACCAAGACAGCAAGTCTTTGTGATGTATCAAGAGCCACGGTATCCAGGGTAATGTCAGCATACCACTAAGAAGGATGAACCACATCCAACAGGATTAACTGTGGACGCAAGAGGAAGCTGTCTGAAAGGGATGTTCGGGTGCTACCCTGGATTGTATCCAAAAAACATAAAACCACGGCTGCCCAAATCATGGCAGAATTAAATGTGCACCTCAACTCTCCTGTTTCCACCAGAACTGTCCGTCGGGAGCTCCACAGGGTCAATATACACGGTCGGGCTGCTATAGCCAAACCTTTGGTCACTCATGCCAATGCCAAACGTCGGTTTCAATGGTGCAAGGAGCGCAAATCTTGGGCTGTGGACAATGTGAAACATGTATTGTTCTCTGATGAGTCCACCTTTACTGTTTTCCCCACAACCGGGAGAGTTATGGTGTGGAGAAGCCCCAAAGAAGCGTACCACCCAGACTGTTGCATGCCCAGAGTGAAGCTTGGGGGTGGATTAGTGATGGTTTGGGCTGCCATATCATGGCATTCCCTTGGCCCAATACTTGTGCTAGATGGGCGCGTCACTGCCAAGGACTACCGAACCATTCTTGTGGACCATGTGCATCCAATGGTTCAAACATTGTATCCTGAAGGCGGTGCCATGTATCAGGATGACAATGCACCAATACACAGAGCAAGACTGGTGAAAGATTGGTTTGATGAACATGAAAGTGAAGTTGAACATCTCCCATGGCCTGCACAGTCACCAGATCTAAATATTATTGAACCACTTTGGGGTGTTTTGGAGGAGTGAGTCAGGAAACTGTTATGATTTGGGGTTGTTTGGTTTTTGGTTTCTGGGTTTTTCTTATATTTGTCTCACAGTTTTTGAATCATGCTTCTGTTTATTATTTGTCTGGTCATGTTTGAGTCTTGTTCATGTTTTGTCAAGTTTGGTTTTTGGTTCTGGGCATGCTTTAGTTTTTGTTTGTTTTCAAGAGTCTCTGTTCTTGCTCCAGCCACATTCTGTTCTGTCTGTTAATTATCTTTATCCGGTTCACCTGCTCCAAACTAATCTGTCTCCTAGCTCCACCTGGTTTACTCTCCATATATACTGTTGGAATTATGATAATCTTTATCAATAATTATAATTAAAAATCATAATTTTACTAAATTAATTTCTTAACCAAAATCCTTATTTATGAATCAAGACCAGAGATGTCTTCTGGTGTTGTAATTGTGGCTCAACGCCTTTGATAATTACAACCGTTAAATACTCAGTAATAATTAATAACTATTACCAGAGATGTCACTATTTAATTGACCATTTCTGACGAAATGTGTGGAACTTCAACCTTATCTTGACTGACAAATCATTCTTGCACAAAATAAACACAAAACGCCTTCTGTTTATCTATGTGAACATTTATTGAATCACAGCCCTGATACACTTGCTCTTCCGATTTAATAATCTTCACCTACTCAAACATGCAAAGTTCTACACAGAAGGAGTAAAATATCTAACTAAACAAAATAAAGCAAAACAGCAGTGGGTGCGTATGGAATCAACCAGCAGTTATGGCAAAAATGATGACACGGCGGTCTCCAGAAGTACCAGCGAGTTTCAAAACAATGGCATGCATATACAATTCCGAACATATTAGACTCTAACTGCGACTATAATCGCACTAAAAATCTCCTCTACTCTGCCCGGGTATTCCTAATAAAGAAATTTAAAAAAATTTATAAAAGGATGTTTTTTACTTTGTTGAAGCCTTCCTTCTGAGCGGAGTTGAGAGAGGAAGGGGAAAGTTGGAAGTTAATGTGTGTCCACAGTTAACTTCAGGAAAAGCGGTCAATCTTCGTCCTTTGTCCTCCTTGGCAAAAAGGAAAAATATGAGCTGACCATCAGCAGTCGACTAGGACCAAAACAAGGTGGCGATTTGTCTCCTTGAAACTCCGTGGGGTTTTTTTTTGGTTATGTGTTAAGCTCACGTCTTCGATCGGCAAAGTGGAATTTCTGGCCTTCTTATTCCAGAAACCTCTTTTATGAATTTTTCGTTGGCCAACGAAGGAGAATAAATAAAATCCACTCGGGACTCTTCTCCAGGTGATGCTTCAGATGTTGGTAACCATGTCACGGTCTCCAGCTGAAGGCATGTGTTCAAAATGGGCGCCTTCCTATATAGCGTCCTGTGACATCAGACTTGGGACGCCCGTCATATCAGTCGCAGTGTCCGACGGGATCTGTAGGAACGGACTGTCCTGGATACAAAATGGCCGATACCGCCAGGAGGCCTGGTGGCGTCCAGCAACGTGCAAATGGTCCAATATTCAGCAAACAAGTGGTCCAACAATACACTCCTGTTCAGTTGTTCGTTGCGGAAACATTATTCAGATATTGCTCTTGTCCTGTAGTCACGCCACGCCTGTCTCGACCAGCCTCGCCAAGTCGGTTTTTGCCTGTTCTGCCTGCCCGTTCGTTGTTTTTTTCCTGCCTCTTTTTAGAGTGAGTTTTTGTTTTTTATTAAAATGTTTTTTTCACTTACCATCAGGCTGCCTGCTCGTCTGCATTCTGGGGTTCTATCTCGCAAACCATAACAGAAATGTTGTCCTCCACCAGTATCACGTAGTGACCTGGCCACTATCCTGCAAGAAGAATGGCTTAAAATCCCTCCGACCACTGTGCAGGACTTGTATATGTCATTCCCAAGACGAATTGACACTGTATTGGCCGCAAAAGGAGGCCCTACACCATACTAATAAATTATTGTGGTTTAAAACCAGGTTTTTCAGTTTCATTGTCCAACCCCTGTAGAGTCAACACAACGCATGTAAAGTTGCGCGACAAAACCAGGGTCTTGAGAGGCGGGCAGTGGTGTGTATCGCAAGCTTGAAAATGACACCCTATACATTTATATTCGGAAGTAAATTCCGTAGGAGGAGCTCCATCATACACCATTTGCCTTGAGGTGCATTTGTATTTAGTGTAAGGGTTGTTAGTTAAGTGAAGGACTGAAGTGTAGATGGCCACAGAGTTCTTTAATGAATAAAATAGAAAACCTACAGAAAGGCAAGGCACAAGGAGAGGTAAGCATACAACGCAAGTAGACAAACGTAGTAATGGAGAATGAGGCAGAATAACAGAAGAACCAAAAGAGTAGGCTTATATAATGAGGCAGGGATGGAAAATGACAAATGAACCAGAAAAGCTAACCAGAGGAAATGTGGAGCAGCTGAGTCAGGGAAAAGGCAGAAAAGCTGGCGGAGGGAGACTAATTTACGCTGAACAGAAACAGCTGAACCAGGTGTTTTAGTTTCATTGTCCAACCCCTGTATGTATTAACTGGTGAATTTCTATGCCTGTCCTGTGAAAATCTAAGAGTTTTCAGTGCTCCCAGCCCAACACAGGCCCCTATACAGTCACAAAATGACTCATGCTTTGTTTATAGCTTAAATCTTAAATACCCACTGCAATAGATTTGATTTCAACCAGTGAGTAGAGATGTAAAAAAAAGGTTCAGTTTTGAAATTGAGGTAAATATTGGTTTTCAGATGTAAAATATTTTATTTATTTTAAATACTTAAAATACAGATATTGATTAACCTGACTTTGAGACATCAGGTCTGGTCGAAGAGTTTATCTTAAACATGTTAAGAGAGTTTGTAAAAGTGGAAATATAGAAAAATATATCGATAAATAGATAAGAAGCATTGGGCCTCTTTTAACTTGGGTCATATGTATTTTCGAAAGTGAAAAAATAACTCCAGACAGAAAACTTTGGCCCAGATTTGTCAAATTAAAAGCATCAATTCATGGAGTCAAAGTGGTAAATCTGCTGCTGTTTATAGTAAATATCTATATGTTTCTTATTCAAGAACATAGATGCTGACAGATACAAGAACATAAGCAACATTAAAGGAGAAAACATTTAGTTTCTCTTGCTTTGACATTCTAAGTTATATTCTGACAAGCAGACCGTCTAACAGGTAATTTAAGGTTTCATACTGAAGCGAAGAAAATAAATTACATTACATTACATAGCTAGGTTAGCCACATTTGTGCAGAGTCAGATACAAATAATAAAAAGTGTGAACACTTGCCATTTACAATCTAAGTGACACCTAATGGTATATCATCACAAAGGAGGTCATTAGGTGGTCAAGGTCAGAACACGACAGGTCTACATCAAAGAAGGCAACTTTCCACTGCCTTGCCAAAATGCATTGCTTAAGTCAGATTTGTATAGAATGTACATATTAATGACATATTTAAATTGTCTTAATTAATAAGCAATTTCATTGTTTGTGTGCACAAATTTAACCACAGGTAATCCCTCGCAGTCTACTTCTCTGCACTACATGAACCCCTACCAGCTGAATGCCTACGCCATGGCCCTGAAGGCAGTTGGGGAAATCATTCAGGACTACGACAGTGACAAGATGTTTCCAGCTTTAGGCTTTGGAGCAAAACTGCCTCCTGATGGACGTGTTTCTCATGAGTTCCCACTGGTAAATCTCCTTTTACTCATAATGACTCCGTTCAGTTGATTTATCATACTATCAGATGTTTGTTATACATTATAATTGACCACTTTGAATATGATTTTTGTTCCATTGTAAGTTTTCAGTTCATTTATTAGGTTCAATCCTAGCTCTTGGATATTGTGGGTCAAACCAGTTTAAGTTTACTGAGATGTATTTTTTTCAATTTGAGATTATATCGATTATAACCAAAGACCTTGTGTTTGTTAATATAATTTTCAGAATGGAAACATGGAAAATCCTTATTGCAACGGCATTGAAGGCATCCTAGAGGCATACCATCAAAGTCTGAAGACGGTGCAATTATACGGGCCAACTAATTTTGCTCCTGTAGTGAATCATGTTGCCAGGTGTTGAACCACTTGTGATGTTTTCACCAGATGCTTACTGTTTGTGGAAAACTGTTGCTCAGTGGGTAGAGAAGTTTTCTTACCATCCAGAATTTGTGGGTTCGATTGCAGCACTCCTGTCACATGTCAGTGTGCCCCTGAGCAAGGCACTTAAACCCAAATGACCTACTGATCTTCATATTACTGTATGAATGTGTGGGCATTAGTGACTGTAACTGGCTAAATATGGCTCCAGAGTAAAGTGTTATGAGTGGTCAGTATGACTAGAAAAGTATATGTTCAGTCCATTTACCATTTAATGCAATTATTAAATACTGCTAATCTGTTTTAATTAGAAAAATGTAAAACGCTGTCTTGCAAGTAGGTCAAAATTCCCCCCTTTATTTCTAAGTCCTACAATACCTACAAATTCAAAAAACAAATATTTTTATTTATAATTTTCTTGTTCAGTACCTCTGCTTTTTGGTTTATTGCTTTGACAGGTTTACAGGTGCATCTCAATAAATTAAAATATTACAAAGTTAATCCAGTTTATCACGACTTACAGTTGACAACTCAAAATTCAGTTTTCAAATATCACGTAAGACCAATAAAAACATGATTTAAATACATAAATATTGGACAACTAAACAGTATTAATTGCATAGAATGAATGAATTATTGCATCAATGCAGTGTGGGGTGGAGGCAGACTACCTCCACCCCACACCCCTGTGGCTCTGCTAAAATTTTGTTTGTGCAGCTTTTTCTACCACACTTTTTCCTTCCACTTAACTTATCATTAATACATTCCAGAGCAAAATCTTAAGTCCAGAGAAAAAGTAATGAAATATGCACAAGTGTCATAACAACCTAGACCATAAATCAAACCAAAAACCAACAAATGATTGGATATTTGATTTTGTTTTGATTTAAATGTAATTAAATGGAAATTCTGTTCCCTTTTATTTTTCATGTAAAAAATAAATAAAATAAATAAAAAAGAATTGATTGTGTTTCCATAAAATAAATAGTAAAATAGTTTGCAAAAAAAAAAAATGTTCATCATAGTCAGACATCTGATGTTCACATGTTGGCAAGAGATTCAGATCACTAACAGCCCACCAGACTTTCTCCAGATAAAATGTCTTAAAACCCATTAACACCTGACACTAACATCCGCCATAGTTTGTCTGCAGGGTAAATACAGGTGTTAACAAGTTTGAGGTCATATTTCCTCAAATCGCTTTCAAAAGACATCTGTGACACTGCATTAGTTTAAGCAATCTGAACACAATCCATCCTGAGAAAAACTGAAGGTCCACCCACTGACTTGACATGACTCCCCTCAAGCAGCATTATTTTTGATGCATTCAGTTTGTAATGATTATTTGAAGAAGTCATTTTTGAGTCAACTTCCCCTGATCAGTCTTCCAACTTAGAAAATATAGCATCTCTGAGCAACCCTGGGTTTAATATCCAGTATGGCTGCCACATGTATGAAACGAGGGAAAGTTAAAAGAATAACCAATTTATTGGTGCTTCTTTTGTACTATGTGCACTAATCCAGTCGTGCACATAGTACTGTAGAACCTCTATTTGTGAACATATTGCTTCAGTTTTTGAATGCTTAAAATGGACATAAACATATTATCTCCCGTTATGGCTACTTGAATTTAGCATCAGAAAAATTAACCTATCCTACTAGAATTAATTCAACTCAAGTGCTGCCTTCTGACACAAAATGAACCATTCGTTCCTGGACATCTGAGTTGAGAAAAAAAGAAAATGTTCCTAAACAGCCTTGTTAAAATCAGCAGTGCTTTCAGCCAATCTAAAATAACTCTACAGTTTGTGAGTGAACAATATTTTTTTTACCTTGTACACATTTTCATAACCGCTTGTTGAAATTATCACAGAAAAAAACAAGACATGCTTCCCCAAGTCTAGATATTATTATCTGTAGATATCAGGTATATATATATATACAGTGTGAGTGAGAGATTTTTTTCTGTAGTAAGTAGTTTATTTCGAACACTGTGGTCACTGCATTGTAAAATCTCCCCTGACAATCAGATGTAATCTGTATGAGGATTGATCACTCACTTTTACATGGTACATGCATAATAAGAGTGTGTGCAGCCACTCACAGCTGCCAGAAAACTGTCAGGAATTTCACTGCGGTGCGGTTTTATAGCTTAAAATCATCATCATCTTGTGTGCTAAGCTCTGTTAAAATATGCAGTTAAGCTCCTCAAGAGTTTTGCAGCCAAAATAAGTACATCGATATGCAACTCAAATGATTATTCACCGTGGTAATGTCTGGATATTAATGCTGTTCAAGCGTTTGAATGTATCAAGGTGCTACAGATATTTTTGCAGACTGAGGATTGTGTAAGCGGGTAACTGAGATCTGATCAGGCTGGAATTAAATACCTGGTCTGAATGGTGTTTGTTAGGCTTGACTACTTACATCTGTATCAGCCTGCTTGCATGTTTCCCCAGGTCCCGGGTAATTTTAGACATAACAAAACAAGGCTTGTCAGGCACAAAAATCTGTAGAAACTGGGGGGCAAGATGATTTTTACAGATTTTACAGGAAATGAATCTAGTTTTACTGATATCTCCAATGAAACTGTGTCAAAGGCTCTATCAGAGCTAAGAATGCAAGTCATTATTTTCTGTCCACAGGACTGGGACTTTCTGTGCTTTTTAAAATTATGTGGTCAGTCATCACAATGAAATGTCCTACTGGGATGTGTCAGGCCATGACATTGACCCCATCAAAACACTATTAATAATCAAGTACATCCATCAAATGGCAACAGCCCATCACTGGCAGTGTCCTCCCTCAGCAGGATTATGTGCCCTGGATGCTCTGGCAGCCTGTTTGTAATTTGGAGCTCTTGCCTTGATGAGGACATCTGGTTTCAGAATGAGAGAATGATCCATCTCTTTGATTTTGTTTGCCAGAAATGCTAGTTTATTATAAAATAGTATTCAACATTTGAAAACAAACCTTGAGTTTTTACAATAGGCAGTGCTTTTAAAACTACAACAATCTATTGCTGTAAGAATACATTGCTAGTCAATATTTAACATTTGCAGTAACGTACCAATAATTGTTTGATCAATGAACGTAATCCTTAAATCAAAGTATAAAAACATTGCACTAGACATCACTGTTTGTTTTGTCTGATTTTTACATATTTGAAAGTATCGTTTGTTTCCCAATCATATCTGAAGAACAGCGGTAAGAAAAAAAACTTTTTTACTTGATTTTATGTGAAGCAAGAACTTATAAACAGGTATGTCTCCATGTGAATTTGTTTAGATATGTGAGTAAATTTTAAATTCAGGCTTGTTTTAATCTATAGTGAATAACAACCTATCTTCTAATGTTTGATTTAATCTGTGTATGCAGATATGCTGCGGCAGTGCAGGATGGCTCCCAGTACTTTGTCCTCCTAATCATCACAGATGGTGTTATTTCAGACATGGCCCAGACCAAAGAAGCCATCGTAAAGGTAAGAAGTGAAGACAATTCTTTGTTTTTTGCCACACCATATGAAGCTGGGCATATCCAAGGATACACATTTTTGTAGTTACTGGAGTTAGTACGTGTTAAGGCCAATTTGTTAAGGCATTTACTTTTTGTAAAGTGCCACCGGACTAAATATAGCTGTTGATGGCAGGATCATCAGTTGAATTCAGTTACTCTAAACACATACAGGAGAAACTGCTGGTAACAATAGTAATTGTGATGTGAAAAACATGGCACGGCAAACTGAGAACTAAAGCTTTGTATTTTTAATAACTATTTACAAAAGCAGTTGTAAGAAAACAAATGTAAATTCTTCTATTTAACTGTATCATTAGTCTGAAAATGTTACTTCATACTGAAATCCCTCAGAAAAACCATTTTCTACAAAAAGATAAAAACTTAATAGTAAGGATGAATCATGTTAGCTAATTAGATTGTGATTTGATTGCTTTTAGTTCTCGATCATGTGTCAAGTGTTGAAATAAATGCTGAACATCTTATTGGCAAGCAACTGGCGTATTTATGACAACTGGAAAAAACACAAAAATTGCATTTCAAAAATGTCCTTGAAATGTCACTGACGCACACACTGATTTTGTGGAGATGGTATGTTGTGCAGCCTTTTCTTAGATGTCCACATACTATTAAAAACTCTTTCTGTAGCACGCTATTTAGCATGTGTTCAAATTGGTAAATACAAGGGGGTGCTAATGAGCTACTCAAACAGAGGAATGACAGTAGTCACCTTCAAAATATTATATGTCCACATGGTAAAGACCAGGGGCGTTTTAAGGGTTTCAAAACATTGGCGGCTTTAGCCCAAATCCAATATACTTAGATTTCAATAAGACATGTTATAGGTAATTTAAAATTAAAATAATGTAGGATATATTGTACCAGTTCTCTGTCTCGGCTGGTTTTAGACTGAATGTAAATTATTGTGAATCAAACAAAAAAGGTTTGCAATAATTTTACTTTTAATTTTTGATAGAAGATGAATGAAGGACAAGGAGAAACAGAGTTTAGGCCTGATGAAAAACCATTTTACGGAAACAAATAATGACACATTTTGAGGTATTTAGAAAAGAACTTAATCAGAATTTTTGATGACAAGCGTTTTTCTTAATTTCAGAGATGTTGGGCCAGATAAATGTGCTTCTCTTGTCATCTACATAAATTACCTTTTTAAACTTTACATTCTCATCAAAGTGTTCCACTCCTGAGACTCCGTTCTCTTTATTCTTATATTTAGTCAAATGGTAAAATCCTAAAACACATTTATTTTATTATGCCAAGAGCTTTTGAAACATTTGATTAAAATGTTTCCATCTTTTATGAACCTGTTCTTTTTTATTGCCATCTTTTCAGGCCTTCATTCCACTTCTGGAGAAATTTGGCTTTCCAAAAATAATAAATGAAACATTTTACAACACAGTCCTTTGTTATGCATGTGAGACATTAATGCAGTTCTTACTATTAAACACCTTGAGAGGAAAGGGTGTTAAGTTGTGGTGTTTATAATATAGTATGGAGCATCATCCTGGACCTTATCAGTACTAATATTACAGTTATTAATAGCTGTATACATATGGTATGTATGTCTCATCTTCAGTAAAACTGTATCCTTGTTTAATTAGTTTAGTTTATATAATACATGTGTAATTCAGAAAAATAACATAGTAAACTAGTCAATGGTCCACCTGTGATTAATTGCTATGATTTATTTCTTAATTATACTGCATCTTTAAACCCAGAGCTGCATGTTTAGAATCAGCATAGAAGATATGAAAGAGAAGAGGGAGGTTTACTTTTGCAGTTTCTACCACGTCTTACTGGAACCAGGAGATATTTTCCTGGTTTATTGAGCAACACTTTTTTCTGTCTACATGTAGAACTATACTATAAGACTTGCTGCAGCAAAGAGATGCAATGTGTTGATCTGAAGGACCTTTTAATGTCTTCAGCTACGTTAGGATTAAATGCTTTTATTTTTACTGAAGTAGAGGACCAGATATTTTCACATTAAGATGCAAATCCCGCTAGAAGCTCACAGAGAAGGTTGCTGCTGTTTTCTATCACAGCCAGATCATTTAACTTCACCTGTAGCTCAGGTGGAAGTCCCTCATCATGACCCTGAAGATACTCATTAGAGTGAACCTCCACTTCATGTCTTGCTGGGTAAATCAGTGATTAGCTGTAACTTACAATTAGCCCATCCTGAGTCAGCATTCAGGTTTTACCGCTATCTTCGTCTGGGTTATACCGCTCGGCATCCACCTATTCCTGAACACACCCACCCACCAGCTTCCCATTCCCTGGTTGGCTCCGCGGTTGCTCTAAAATGATCCCTGTTCGAGCCGCTCGGTGTAATTTTTCAGGTAATGAAGGAGGCAGGTCGACCTGGAGTAAACTGCTGTTCTAGACTTCTCCAGAATGGAGTCCGTCTCTGGCTGTGCGCGTAGTTGCGCATTAGCGGTGCCGCGAGTGCGCAAATAACTATTTTTTTGTCTTCTCCTTTTAACTCATTGTCAGGTTAGGTGGAGCTGGAGGTGATTATATGGAACACAATTGAAAAATCAGATGGTTTTTAAATATGAAGTCCAATACCATTTTGTGGCTGCATGTTTTTAATTCTTCTAAATTTCTTCTATCAAGAAGTCCGGGGCTATTCAGAGAACATCCGGGGCTTCTGCCCCCGAAGCCCAGGTCTAACTATGCGCCTGGTAAAGACATTAGGAGTAGACAAAAGATAATTTACACTTTTATTACATGCAAACAACACTTCAGAAATTTTGCTCTGCAGATAAAATATTATGTCATGAATATAGGATAGTGTTGTGGGTCATTTCAGATGGTGGTGGATTCTTTACATTTAGTCTGCAATACACAATAATTTAAACTAAATCATCTCTACTTGTTTAACATTGGAAGAAAAAAAAACACTCACTGTTAAATTTTGTTTTTTAACAAATGGAATTTTTTTTTTTTTTACAAAAAGCACTAGCTGACATTTAAAAACAAAGAGAAAATCAGGTAACCCACAAATGTAAAAAGCTAAAATGGTTATCAGCTCTGGATCCAGCAGTTTAGTTTTCTGTTTTTTTCACACCAATCCAGACACAGCAGGAGTTTGCAACAACAACAGCTGTTCAGCAATATGCAGAAAAAGCCCTAAAGACACAGCTTCATGTAACAGTGTCAAAAGGTTTAAGAACAATAGAGTGGATGTAGAGTGTTTGTTTTTCGTTTAAGCTACAGATTATTACCTACCTACCAAAGAAAACATGTTACAGATATTTGAAAGGTGTTACTGCCTCTATGAATATAGCACGAAAATAAATCTACTCCCCAGAGGCTTTCCTGAAACTTGTCATCACTCGATTTTTTCCTTCTTTCGGCTGCAGATAGCAGATGTGTGCTACTCCTTTTCTTTTTGTTTAGTGTCTCCCAATTTCTCCCCTCTTCCTGCACCTCCTCATCCTGCCACAGGCACAGAACACCCAGCAGACTGGATTTAAAGGGAATTTGCGACTGTTAATCAAAACATTAGAACAGCCACACCTTCCTTTTAAGATCTTGCCTGCTGCTCTATCTCAAAGCCTCCAGCCCTGTGGACTCCTGATGCTTGCTGCTTCCACTGCTCTTTCCCCTTTACCCTCCACTGCTCCTGGATGAGAGAGAACACAGTGTTGAGGTTATAGATATATTTTGCTCAAACTAAATCATGCTTGAATTCATGTTTAAAAAGAGCAGAGAAACAGATTCAGAAAATCTGGAAGTGTTTGGTTAAGTTGTGAGTACGAAGCAGGACATTTTATTATTGCTCATACAGATGAACGGAGCACATTCAACCTCTACCTCTACTCACATCTAGGTTTCAGCCTAATTTTGCTTCTCTGTGAAATCATAGGATCCCTTTACTCAAGGGAATTTGCTGGGTCTGCATATATAGCAGTCTTAAAAATCTAAATTTCTTGATCCTCATTGTTTCTTTTTGTATTTCTATCAAAATTCTGAATTTTACACTGCATTTGACTATTTTTTTTCCTTTCTCATCTTCCACTGTTATCCTTCTGTGCGTTGTTTCATCTCTATTAATAATGGGGATCTGTCAATAGCAGTTCACTTCAAAACCTTTTACATTCATAGCCTTTGTGTTAAATAGGTATTTTCTTTTTTCAAACAGAATGTATAGGATACACGCAGTTTTAAATTTAAGATGTCCTGTACATTTTGTTCTAAATACAATTCCTTGACGGGGTATGTGTATATCAGTTTAGCACACCTAGGGACTTAAATATGTTTCCCTTGTTTAGCACACCTGAATCAAAGGAATTGTTCATCATCAGGCTTCTGCAAATCCTGATGGAATAATGAGGACGTATTGCAGCTATTTAAATCAGCTGCAGGAAAGCATCCAAAGTATGCAATACAGCAGCAATTGGAAATTGGACTTGGATTCCACTTATATAAATATTTCATTTTAAAGGGGACATATCATCAACTTTTTTAGCCCTTGAATACATTTTGTTGTGTACTTGGAGTCTGCAGGAGTGCCGAAAAGTTGAATTTAGTCCCTCCAGGTGCTGCGTAGATATCTTTATATTCTGTTTGGGTCATATTTTTCAGTCCATTCAGTTTTCTCTATTCTCTATTCCGTTTTTTGAACTGTTACATCACAGTATTTGCTGTGGAACTACTAAACAAGGTCATGAACTTCTGGCTGACCATTTCGCGTATCTCCCATTTTAATTTCTCGCTGTAATTTTGTAGTCCAAGCTCAAGTATGCTGACATTGCAAGTAGATACGTCTGGTTGTTGGGTGTATTAACCCACACAATTTATTACACTGTCCACCAGCATCAGAACCTCTTCGGAGTGTCTGGTTAAATTTTATTTTTCATTGAAATGTTCCCACATCAGTGGGAAATTCCTCTTTGTCTGCGTACAGCACTTTAGAGGACGAATGCTTCATCAACCTCCAGCAGTATCAAGAAGGATTTGCTGAAATACTTCATCTGATTAAGGGGTCAGTTCCTTCTGTCTATGGAAACAACGGACACATCAAAGCGGTGAGCTGCAGATAACGTTAAAATGACGACAAACTTTATTTTACACACATTTATTGTGTGTTGATATGACGTCTTGGTCATTGTTTTGATAGCAGAAGCATCGTGCCTTCTGCTTGTGTTAGCACTGTGTACTGCTTTTAGCTCTTTGAGGACAGAACCGTAATGCATGTTTTGACCAGTATTATTATGAAACAGTTTTACATTATTTTTTGACGTTTTTGTCTTGTTTTTGCGGTGTTAGACAATTGGATCTCTGTTATCAAACTACAAAAAAAGCCGAATGGCCGACGCTCTTTGACCTAGAGGGGGGGCGAGGTGTGAAGCGCCTCAATAGCATTTAAAGAGACGGCACCAAAACAAGTTGCTCTCAGACTCAGCTCAGAACAGGGGTAATAGAGGAGCCTGAAGAGCTACAATAACAAGGAATTCAAACCAAAGCTTTGCAGTCCTACTTTACATACACCACAACTAAATGATTTAAGTGTGAAAAGGAAGGATTTAAATGCGTGATATGTCCCCTTTAACTTTAGCTAAAGGTTTGTCATTTTCCTGCTAGACGATCAACCTCTGGCCTTGTTTCAAGTCTTTAGCAGACTACCCGGTTTTCTTCCAGGATGCCCTGTATTTAGCTCAACCCATCCAGCCATTAAGTCTGCTGAGCTTCCTTGTACATACTGAAGGAAAGCAAAAAGTTTCATTATGGTTTTCCTTGACCCTTACTTGTCTTGCTGCGAACTACAAACAGATTTTTATGTGACTTTTAATTCCAATAATAACAAAATAGCTTTAATAAAAATATTATAATAATCACAATATGCACAAAGGTGAATTTGATTTACTAATAAGGCGGCTTCTGATGGCTTACACTGGATTTTGTTTAGAGAGATCAGAACAAAGGGGGCTAAATACAAACACACTACCTTATTGAATTGGTTTTATTTTTTATTCAAAGCCATTTTTTATTTTCTTCCACTTCATCATGCAGTACTTTGTGTTTATTGTTGTAAAAAATCCTAATAAATTGCATTGAGGTTTGGGGTTGTAATGGGACAAAATGTGGAAAACATCTAAGGGGCATGAATACTTCTGTAAAGCGAAAAAAAAGAAGGTGCAGAACAAATGCTAATGTGTGAACTACTGTTAATGAAGGAGCCTTGTGCCTGCATAAATCCTGCCAGTAACATAGGAACACACGAAAAGATTTACTTTAATGCATAATGGTTTATTTATTATGTTGGGTATTCCAAGTAATGCCTCCCACCATTACTCAGACAAACATAAATTGTATTCACAGTGGTTTTATATGGTCAGTGCAAAAAAAAAAAAGAAAAGAAGCACACGGGAAATTACCACAATTATCATATATACTGTATGAAATATTTCTTACTGACAACTTTTTCTATTACTATTCTCTTCACACAAACCACACTGAAATGTTACGATCTAAATTGTCAATGAGTCATATCAAAACAGATTAAATATGCTAGCAATAGCCTTGCACTTCAGCAAACTGTTTTGTACAAAATGTCAGCAAGAGCAGGATGTGAGTTTATTGAAGATTTTAGCTGTATGTGTTGAGTCAGATATATCTTTAGAAGCAAATGGCAAATTTAGCAAATGACAAAGCTATGCATATTTTAGGTGATCCGGTATCGGAACATTACAGCCACTTCCTAACCAAGTTACCCTTTTGCTCAACACCTCATTCTTGCCCAATTGTTGCGGTCACAGTGACTTTTTTTGCAGTTTGTTGGCCTTTAAGATACTCGCCATCAGCAAGTAGCTGGCCCCCGTCACTCCTTGTCAGCATACAGCTCTCTCCCTTTTCTGCTCAACCTTAAACTTTACCCAGTATCACACTATCCATTCTCAGCTTTTTGCTTTTGCTTCAGTTACTGTTAAAAACCATTACTTCAACTTCATCCTTTCTTGTTCATGCATCGCAAGTGATTATAAGTACTTTTCTTAAACATATAGTTGATCCAAAATCCACTAGCACTTATTATTATAAAAAATCGATCATTATAACATTTCTACTCATCAGTCATAAATGTCAAAATCCTAATTCCATCCACAATCATTGATATATGGCTAACTTGATTTTCAAAGAAATAATCCTTCATTCTCTTTTTCATGGCATCTTATCCATGTAGTATGATCATTATTAATTTGATAGTCTAAAGATTAAACTCTCATTTCATCATTTGTAATCTTTTTAGTCTTAATCATAGTGATACACTTCTGCCAAAGAAAAAAAAAGTTAATAGCATGACTCCGAATGGACCTCCTAGACTTCACATTTTCAGAATGTGAATATTTACTGATTTATATTTCATTGATTCGATTTTGAGGGTTTAATTAATTTCTGCATGGATACATGGAAGGATCTCACCTCATTTTGACCCCTCCTTGTCTCTTTTCAAAAACCAGAGGGGGCTTTTTTGGGACCCTACCTTGTCTAAAAGCCCCCACAGTCAGCCGTATCACAGCAGTCCCTCTCAGCTGCAGTCCAAACAGTTGTTTACCTCTGACTGCATGTGAATCACATATGTGATTGCTTTCAGGCCAAATAAATGAGGCCAAATTAGCTCACTAAGCTAACAAAGAACAACAGTTGCTAAGCGTTCCAACAACCAGTGCAAAGCAGAAGGGAAAATAAAACAATATGTTTAGAAAATCATTTGCTAAAAATCAACAACATCTTAGAGAATTTAATTCTAATGTTGTGTTAACTAGCCATCACAGTGACTGAATGGAGTGACGGACAACAAGATGGCGGCAAAAAAAACGGATAAAGAATTACAATTTTGCAGACGGACAGCAGGCATGATGATGTCACATCTGGGATTAGCTCAGCTAATAGAAAACATTTATAAGGACTATGCTGACATATTTTATGCACGTTAGTGAAAAGTAAGCGTTAAAACAGAACAAGTTCACCAAACTATCAGTGCACAAACTCCTCATTAAGATAGTTTGAATCACCGATTGGCTTGCTCCGGTCCCATTACAGTTTAAGCAAAACAAAGCAAAAAAACAATGAAATAAAGCAGCTAGGGCTAGCATCTGCTCAGACTGCCACACGTGTCAGGAGTGCAAAATTGAGGTTTCAAATGTCATCTCCTTCAAGGCAGTGAAAGGAAAAACCACTTCATAATTACAGTCAACTTCTTGAAGAATCCTTGGCTCACATTCTTTCTGCAGGAGCTCGGACAGAAAGTTTCAGCCAGCTAGTCTTATTTTGGGCTGGGGTATGGTCACCGGTTACACAGACAACAGACCATACTTTACTTTGGATCCAAGGATTCTTTGAAGATGCAGTCTTTTACTCTGCCAGCTATGAAGACATTCACGCATGTGTTCTCCCCGATGCAGCCTTTGGAGAGCAAAGAGCAAAGAAGAGAAACACTGCTCTTCTCATGCTTTTATACCTCTGTGATATCATGGGGATTCCTGGTATGAGAAACCTTCCTGGGAGCTGTCATAAAAATGGGTAAATACTGTGTATTTTAGGATTCAGAGTTTTTACCCATTTCTTTTGTTCTCTACATTCAATTCAACCCTTGCTCTCCATGTTGATTCACAATATAGCCTATGGCCACTTTCCTTACTGAGGAGTTGGCAATAGTGGTAGATGTCATGGCCATGAGCTTTGTCCAAAATCTTAGTTTCTGCAGATGACAAAGTTACTTCTCAAACCATCACATGTATGCAGGTTTACATATGAGTATTGTATGCCCACACAATAAGAGCAACTAAATCAAATAAAGACGTGTAAGAATAATTTCACAAGCATGCATCACTACCGGTCAAATGACAATTAATTTTCCTTCTGAGGACCCTTATATGCTTATAATACCTGCTAATCTGGGCTGAGTAGATGCAGAAAGGTATACCTGAAGTGCTGTGCTGTCTGAGTTGTTGTAGCAGAAATGTGACTTTTATCATTCAAAATCAAAGGGGTTAAAAATAAAACAAGTGCACATTAATCATTTACATAAACCTTAGACTGTAATAAGTTGATTAAATGCATGTAGCTGAATTGTGTACCACACACCCACAAAAATATCACTTCCCCAAAAAATCACATCCATTAAGCAGTTTTTCGGTGGATGTGTGATTTGGAAAACACATATGTTACACCTACATTCCTGGAATCTGACTGAAGTGCAAAGACACTCTTAGTTATTACAGTGCATATCTGAACTTTGCTTGGTCTTGTTACAGATTTCTCTTGATAGACTGTGAAGACAATGGCAAAAGGGGGCCATGGCTGATTAGTTTTAGCGGCATTTGATGTTACTGATGTGTTTAGGTGGGTCTCTCTAGCTGAACACAAAAGCGTAGATTTCTGCAAATACTGTACAAGTACATGTATTTGTATGAAAGGACCAGTATATTCCAAGGAGTTGATCACTGGGTATGTTGATCACGACATACCCAAACAATACAGAATTTTTGGGAATTTAGACAAAGAACTGAAAAGTGTAGAATTCATTTGTATTGAGCCCACTGGAGCCAATACTTTGGCAAACTTCCTTTCATTGCAGTTACACCTGTTTTGTCTGTTGCAAACAGCTCAGGCTCACTCAAATTAGCTGGCAAACCCCTGTGAACAGCATTTTTTAAGTATTACCACAAATTAACAATTGGATTTAGATCTGTACTTTGACTGGGCTATTCTAACACACAAACAATCTTTGATCTAATACATGCTATTGTGAATTCATTTGCAAAGGCACTGTACCATGGTCCTACATATTCACCTGGCAATTCTATCAGATGTTTGTTTCCAAAATGGTGATGCTATATACCAAACCGTTGTCTTATTTGACTTGAGGTGGAGCTTGGAGTCGATGGGCAGGTGAATGGGGACGGTGGCTGTAATTACTTGAACTAGCATCTCCCCCCTTCCTTCCACTCCTGGCTCATCCATCTGCTGCAATATAAGACCTATTCAAGTTCGCTGCCAACAAATTTGGCCATTTATTTTCTCTCCAAGCTTACGTCTCAACCAACCAGTCCAGCATTTTTGTTCCCCACATTCTGCTCTTTCTATAGGTAAACATTTTGCTGAGGCAAGCTTTGATTTGTAAGATAAGATTATGATGTTTTTAGGTGAAAAACTGTTTATGTGAGTTACTTGCTATGGTTAGATTGTTTGTGTAGCGCTGAAGAGCAATGTCATCCACAAAAATAAATCTGCCCCTGCATTTTAAGTTACACTGTTAGTGCATGCAAGTCAGTTCATTCCCCCATCTAGAGTCTGATAACTAACATTTAGTGTCCTGCTCATAATGTAATGGGGTTCATTCATATGAAAAAATAAATACATAAAGATCGATATAATTTCTGGAAAAGCAAGACAGGTCATAAATAATTTTAGGAAACAAGTTGGGTTTTTATATCATAATGCCAGTGTATTAACCTCTTAATTGTCTTTCAGATACGTTCCTAATATGAGTTAATCTCTGTTTTCTTTACTTTAACCGAGGATCATTTAGCATGTAAAATGTTAATACACAACATTAATGTTATGAGATCATGGAAACCTCGGATAAAGGACATTTCTACACAGTCGCGGTGTTTTTTCAGGGAACAAATATTTTTTGTACAACAAATATCTTTTGTATTCTGATTACTTTACAGGCTGCCAAGCTTCCTATGTCCATCATCATTGTAGGAGTGGGTCAAGCTGAGTTTGACGGTAAAAAAAACTTTAGTTATTTTATGTAAATACAGCACCTTGCAAAAATGTTCCTTCCCTTTAAACATCTAGCTACAACCAAACATTTTAATGTATCCTTTTAAAACTGTATTTCACAGATTGACCAAAAGAAGCACATACAGTTGTTGTGAAGTGGAAGAAAAGCAAGACAGCTCTTTCCATTTTTGGGATTGAACAATGCTCAGTGAGATGTTGAAAATTTGGGATATTGTTTTTAAACTTTACCCTGCTTTAAACTTTTCCTTAACTTTATCTCTTAGTTGTATGTAGTCTTTGCTGGTCTTCATAACACAATTTTTTAATAATCCTCTCTAACAAACCTCTGAGGCCATCACAGAACAGCTTGATTAATACTGTAATACAATTACAACCAAGTGGTCTCTTTAATAATTAGCAGATCTCCAAAGGTAATTGGTAGCATTGTATTACATACAAATGTATGCCACATTTTTTGGGTTTGTATTAATGAAAAATATGAAAAGCATACATTTCCTTCCCTTTACAATTATACTCTTCTTTGTGTTAGTCTATCACATAATGCCCCTATATATTAAAGTTTTTTATTTAAATGTGACAAAATGTGGTGAAGGTTTAAGGATTATCAACACTTTTGCAAGGCATTGTATAATGTGACTATTATAATCCTTGGATGTTAGGGTTCGCTTTTCATTTGTTTGTGTTTTAATCACTGCTGAGTTCTTTATTAATGTTACAATGGTCTTGTCGTATTTAGTTCATTATGTGTTCATTAGTGTTAAAAAAGTCCTGCGATATAGGTTGATTCTTCAATTTAAGTTTCTTACTTATTTTTTTTGTTCTGTTCTCTGTTTATCCTAGTTTATTCTCTTGGGGCAGTATTAGTCTTTTTCGTCTTGGTTTTGAGTTTTCTTTGTGTAAAATTTAGGCCTTCTGCACATGACAATTCTTTTAATGAAAACGTAAAAGTTTGCTGTGTTTCTGCTGTTTGTGTTCAGCACAATGGCACATGTTTCCTCTTACAATGTAATGATTTGAAAACAGGTTCCAGTGTGGAAGGATTTAAAAACATACTGGTCTCCGTTGTTGTGTAAAGGAAAAACAGAAGCTTCCTGTATGGAGAATCCCTGGCACATGCGCAGTATGACTGCCATCAGAAATTAATGTGAACATGCACAGCATGACGGCAACGGCTGCCGATGGATGTTTTCTTGAAATTTCGATTTATAATTTAAAGCTAGCTGAAGCAACATTGGAACTTTGTCGTCTGTCCATATAAACCTAAAAGCCCCTGTCATGCTGAAGGTTTATTTAGTGGATGGCGCAGGGAGTTTTTGTATGCATGCATATGTTGTTGAGAACATACCACCTACTAGCTGCGTAGCAGGGAAATTACACAGCTTTTCAACATTTCTACTAGTGTGTTGGGCACAGAGATTACACTTAAAATGTTGTCATGTAGATGTGTAACCAGAAACTGAAAAACAATCCCATTTTCTATTAATTGTTGTCATGTGCACAGAGCCTTAGTTCCCTCTGTGTTAATTAGACTCATTCCCTCAGTTCCCCTGCATAGCACTCAATTCTGAGAGTTCCACATTATCCTGATTAGCTCACCTGGATCCAATGTCATTCTCCACTCCTCCCTCAGTAAACAAGCTCACTGGTTTTCATTGTTCTTTACTGGTTTCTTCCGTTTTTCTGTCCGTGATCCATGACCTGTTCGCTTTGGTCCAGTTTTGTGATTTTTCTTTCTTATCATTAAATCCTTCCCCATACTCATTCTAAGTTTATGTCTGCATTTTGGTCCTTCTTACAACCTACAAAAGATGACAGTAAGAAAATATGGTAAAATGCACATGCACAAATAAAATGGATTAAATGTGTTATATTAAGCTTTTAACATTAGAAAAAATAATGTTTGTTAAATGTTGACATTTGCAGAGACAGTGTTTAACAGGCTGTTCCTGGGCCAGAAACGGTTCAAAAGTGGAAAACAGATAAAAATACAGCCATCTTCATTGCAAAATTTAATTAATGCTATATAATTTCCCAGTACTGAGAAGCATAGATAAACCCATTTTAGCATTTTAGGTTGGATGTGTGTGTTGCTAAGATGTCTCCAGAGAACGAAGAAAAGATAAGAGATAAGAGAAGAGTTTTCCCTGATCAGCCTACTTTTATCTCACACTGACACTCTGTCACTGGTTCGTGTCTGCTCTCACTTTGTTCAAAGGTTGTGGCTGTAAAATATTGAATACAGCAAAAATATAAAATACTAAGTAGGTTAAAACATATTTGCAAAAGAAAACAATGATGAGCACTTCTAGAGTACTATTTGATTGAACATAATTACTTAAATGAGGCTGTATGTTCTTCATGTGAAAAAACCTGCTCATAATGCTTTAAAAAGATTAGAACACCAACAAAGAGCATGCAAATTAATTACTTATAAACTACAAAATGTGATTGTCTGAATTTTTGTTGTAGATTCCATCACGCACAGTTGAAGAGTACCTATGATAAAAATTAAAGACTTCTACATGCTTTGCATGTGGGAAAACATGCAAAATCAGCAGTGTATCAAATACTTGTCCTCCCCACTGTATATATATACATATATATTCACAGTCTTGGTTGAGAACGTCCCTGGCTAAAATTCACAGAGAAAATTACAGTTCAAACTCCTTTAAATCTGAAGGGAGAGGAATGTGTAGGTGGATGCAGGCATAATTGCAGAAGAAACAGCTGAGGTTAATTGCTGGGTTTGCAATGTTTAGTGCAGATGATTCTAAATTACACAGTCTATAATAAAGGACTTATTAGGAGATTAGACTGACAATAAAGACAGCACAGTTCAACATACTTTCTGTTTTACTACAGCTACAAAATAATACATGAATTCAGTGACACGTAAGCATGGATCAACCTTGTCTCTGTTGTTTTGGAAGCTGTTTTTGAAATGGTTTAACACTACATGATTTTATTCATGCATGGTTGTGTTTTTGTGTCTTGCAGCTATGGTGGAGCTGGATGGTGATGACATCAGGATCTCATCCCGAGGGAAGCTGGCAGAGAGAGACATTGTTCAGGTGACTGTCCTCCAAAGTATGGAAGACACTATGGCTTTATTTTCGCAGATACGGAAATATGGTCTTGGAGTATTCATTAGAGTTAATTGGCAAGTGGTTAATTAGAGTACAAAAATATTACATAGAGAGAAATGTTTTTGTATTTTCAGTTACTGATATATTTGGATCACAAATGTTTGGCAACAGTGCTTCCAAATTCCATATTTTTGACATCAGCATTATGTTTACTGATGTGTGCATATCCTAAGACATTGTTTGTCACTACCTGGTTTCTGTGAATGCATGAGGGACAGGGTATTTAATAATTCTGTTTTGCACACCACTCCAGGAAACAATACTCCTCTCACCTGTTAAGCTATTTCAGCTACAGTGAGTTGTCATCTGTCTGTATCCAAAGTGTCAGAAATCTAAGATTTACCTATTTGTATTGTGGATAAAGAATGATGCGCAGGTTTTCTAAGCTTTTTTATAACCACAGAAGCTCCATGCCTGCTATATTTCACACACACTGCTGACAGATGAAGATATTTGTTTTAACTATTATACTATCTATTTAGAAAACATGTTTACCATGTTTACCTATGAGTCCAGGCTGACGTTTTCTTCGGTATAATCTGACAAATATCAAAGAAGCTAGATAAATTCATAGTACTTGCGGTGACACAGACACATCTTATCATAAACGTTGTCCAGTTTTGTAATGGTGTTTCTGTTGTAGGTAGTTTCTAATGCCAATGCCTGTTGTAGTACTACTGACTGGGATTTTATGTCAGCAACAATGCAAACAGACAATTAAAAAAATGTTTTTTAAGTGCACCGCTTGCAAAACTGTATTCCAGGCCATGTGTATTATATTGCTGAGCTGGGTTTTCCTCAACGATCATTTTTTTAGTATGGCACCACTGGCCTGTATTTCAGTTAACTGATGGGGAAGTGGACAGATAGATAAGGGGGAAGACATGCAGGAAATTGTCCAGGCCCGGAGTTGAACCTAATACAGCTGCATTGAGGACTGTAGCCTTTGTAGCTATGTGGTGCACCTGCTCTACTGACTGGACCACATGGTGTTTCATTTTACAGTTTTTTTTCTCTCTTTACAATGACGTTTACGTCCTGTCTGCATGTCTCATAGGATCTGCTGTGTACAGATATCCCTTGACAGCTTTGTGTAGAGGACACAGCTGCATGGAGTGCAGCTGAAACAGCATTACATTTTATGACGTTTAAAAACAAAGTTCTAATTTTATATAGAAAGAGAACAACTATTGCTGTAAGTTTTGATTGCACACAGTGTACTGGAATTGTGCTGAAGTGTGTTATGGGCCAGATTATGAACAAGGCTTAACACAATAGAGAGTGACAGCATGCTAGGTTTAGCATTAGCAAACTGCCTATGGTGACAAAATATCTGTTCTTGTAAAGGAATCCTGAATCTGCAGTGTTCACAACAAAATGGGTGTATATGTTAAGATTGGTTAAATGTGCTGTTAAAAGGTACTACATTTTCAAGCATTAGTGTTAATTCAGCATCAGCCAGAGATTCAGTATCTTAAATAATTATTCCTGTTTTGTTTTTTTGACTTGTTGAAATGAATGTTATCCTGCTAAACTGATATGGATGTTTCGTTTTTGGCAGCATTTCTACTTCTCATCTGGCTAAAGGATTTCTTTTAGACAAAGAACAATGTTTCTGTTTACAGTAATGTCTGAAGTAATGTAGTCGAAAGCAAAGTAAGGATAATAATATTATGTTTGAAAGGGTCAACAGATATCTTTTAAGCAACATTTACAAATAAATTTTAGCATTATCCTTAAGCTGTATTTTTATTTTCTGACTGTTATTGTTCTTCAGTTTGTTCCTTTTAGAGACTACATGGACCGGACAGGAAACCATGTGTTAAGCATGGCACGGCTCGCCAAAGACGTGCTAGCAGAAATCCCCGACCAGTTTATCTCATACATGAAAAGCAGAGGGATCAAACCCAACCCTGCGCCGCCGCCATACACTCCGCCTGGACACACACACCACCACACACAAATCTGAGACCTTTCTCTTTGCATTTTACTGAGGACAGACAGCATGCAGCAGCCACTCAGAGTTCAGTGGGAAGTCTCTACCTCCTGATTTTATTGTACTTTCTTTGCTGTGAACAGGAGATAAAGTGGGTGTAAAATTTTGTGCTGTATCCTTCCTATTGGCTACAGAAGCAGGATTGTTTCTTTTTTTTTTCAGTTTTGTTTGTACTGTGATATGTTTCTTTGTAGTCTCCCTTCAGGAGATGCTGACCCAACTTTTCACGATTTTCGGGCAGTGACTGTTTCACGTCTTCTTTTGACAGCAGGTTGATTCAAAGAGGTCATGTTGTGGTCAAACCTTGTGCCTGTCTGTGCTTGTTTCTCTAAGTGTATCAGGACATGTGAACTTGACTCAAGCCCTGCTTGTCACTCATCAGTGTGGCCTAATGCAGTGATATTTTTTTAGCCACCTTTTCCTTCTCAAATACGTTTTTATATTGGGGGTTGATCTCCGTTTCTGAATACAGTTCTAATGCTTTCCAAAACGACACCACCTCCTTTCCTCTCCTTTACTAAATGTTTGTATGACCATGTTGTATGAGATTTATTTGCATTTTTTAGAGTGGCATGGATATTTGATACATTTTATTTTGAACAAAATAAACCTAATCAATTTTAGTGATCACCAATTTATTTTTGAGTGACTGAATATAAAAGCTAGCACAACAACTGCAATGACTGTACCAGACTGGCCGTATACTATCTGTCGGATTGCTGCTAAACATTTACTTTAAGGAAGTCATTCATTCTTGTCAAATATTTTCCATCCCATTTAATACAAAACACAGAATTAGGTTTGAAAAAAAAACTGGTTCCATATTCCACTGTTTGTAGGAGGTTTATTGAAAAGCCCGGTGTTTATACAAAGATTTGTGCAGAGCCAGTCCAAGGCATACACAAACTAAACTGCTGCAGGTCCCAAACAATCAGGAGTGCCTCAAGAACAGTTAAATTGATATGCAGAGCACAGATCCTTGATTTTTTTTTTTTTTTTATGTTTCTTCACACTGAGCTTACTTTTAAATATAAACTGTTTCAAGAAAGTTATTCAATAGATTTTTATTTATTTAACATTTAAAATTAAATATAATAAATAATTTGTTATCCCTGAACAGAATTAGTAAATGTACTAATTGTATATAATATACAAAGTATATTATATATGTTAAAATAGCAACTATTTAATGTAATCCTTTCTGCTGCCTGTTTCTGAGGTGGAGTAATGTTTTATGAACACAGCAACTTTTTAAAAATATATCTCTGTAAATAATTGTCTGTTGCAGGCACTTGCAAGCACAGCCAATGAATTTTGGAACCAATTAAACGTCCTCCAATTAAACACTGGCCAATAAGGACACCTTCACACCAGACCAAGATCACACCACAATGTTAACTGCTAGTCAGAACAAGGATGGTCTCTACAGGCTTGTAAAAAGGTCCTCCGTGGTACATCAAAAAAGTGGTGCTCCCAACTGTTTTGAAAATGCATACAAATTTCCACTTTGAGAAGAAGGTGCTTCATCATCATGCAGACAACTTAACTGTGTCCTGGGACCAGCGTGAAGACCTCCTTTTGCGGCAAATACAGCATCAATTCGTCTTGGGAATGACATATACAAGTCCTGCACAGTGGTCAGAGGGATTTTAAACCATTCTTCTTGCACGATAGTGGCCAGGTCACTACGTGATACTGGTGGAGGAAAACGTTTCCTGACTCGCTCCTCCAAAACACCCCAAAGTGGCTCAATAATATTTAGATCTGGTGACTGTGCAGGCCATGGGAGATGTTCAACTTCACTTTCATGTTCATCAAACCAATCTTTCACCAGTCTTGCTGTGTGTATTGGTGCATTGTCATCCTGATACACGGCACCGCCTTCAGGATACAATGTTTGAACTATTGGATGCACATGGTCCTCAAGAATGGTTCGGTAGTCCTTGGCAGTGACGCGCCCATCTAGCACAGGTATTGGACCAAGGGAATGCCATGATATGGCAGCCCAAACCATCACTAATCCACCCCCATGCTTCACTCTGGGCATGCAACAGTCTGGGTGGTACGCTTCTTTGGGGCTTCTCCACACTGTAACTCTCCTGGATGTGGGGAAAACAGTAAAGGTGGACTCATCAGAGAACAATACATGTTTCACATTGTCCACAGCCCAAGATTTGCGCTCCTTGCACCATTGAAACCGACGTTTGGCATTGACATGAGTGACCAAAGGTTTGGCTATAGCAGCCCGGCCGTGTATATTGACCCTGTGGAGCTCCTGACGGACAGTTCTGGTGGAAACAGGAGAGTTGAGATGCACATTTAATTCTGCCGTGATTTGGGCAGCCGTGGTTTTATGTTTTTTGGATACAATCCAGGTTAGTACCCAAACATCCCTTTCAGACAGCTTTCTCTTGCGTCCACAGTTAATCCTGTTGGATGTGGTTCGTCCTTCTTGGTGGTATGCTGACATTACCCTGGATACCGTGGCTCTTGATACATCACAAAGACTTGCTGTCTTGGTCACATATGCACCAGCAAGACGTGCACCAACAATTTGTCCTCTTTTGAACTTTGGTATGTCACCCATAATGTTGTGTGCATTTCAATATTTTGAGCAAAACTGTGCTCTTACCCTGCTAATTGAACCTTCACACTCTGCTCTTATTGGTGCAATGTGCAATCAATGAAGACTGGTTACCAGGCTGGTCCAATTTAGCCATGAAACCTTCCACACTAAAATGACAGGTGTTTCAGTTTCATTGTCCAATCCCTGTATTAAATCTACTGGCACGCAGTCTGGCACCCTACAGGCCAGGCAGATGGGTTGTAAGGTTTTTAGTATGATTTCACACAATTTGCAGTGCAAGTCATAAAACAAACAAAAACAAAACTTGTGGCTTCAGAGCCCAGGTGTGATCAGCTCACAACAATCAGGAAAAAAACAGAGATTTTGGATTTTTTGCTGAGGATTTCCTCTAATTGTTCTTGCCAATATATGCACCCAGGGAGCTGCACCAGTTCAAAATCATTAAACAGAATCTTGTACTTGGTGATTGCCAGTTCTATGCACATAAAAGACCTAAACCTTAATCATACATCTGACACTGTAAATGATGAAGGAAATACTGATTCTATTCCTTCCTCCACAGTGAGGCTGAAACTGAAGCCGAAGCATGGAAACCATCTATATACATAAGGAAATACTGTAGATCATAATGAGTACCACTTCTGGTGGTAGAATGGTGTGCTAGGATGGCCACAAAAGCAGCACTTGGTATGATCATGCTTGCCTTCATTCTGGATTTAGGTTTTCAAAATCCAACCACTGGAGATCATGAAGACCACAAGGCCTTCTTAGTCTGGTGTTAAGGTAGCCTGTTATTGAACAATTATAATCATACTGATTGGTCAGAGATTTACTGTCTTGACTACTTAGGGGTTTGTTTCTGACAAGTAAGTCAACGCAAGCACTCCCTTCCCAAGTTGAGCATAAAACGTCGTAATGATGAGGTCCATAAATCTATCTGTAATTTAGTTGTTTTAAATAATATTTTTGACTAAAGCAGGAGTTTAAGGGTTTGGGTTAAAATTGGATTATATTGAGGTAAATACAAAAATTATATAAATAGCTACTTTATGTTAAGACTAAGAGGTTTTCTTGTTACAATTGAGTCAGTTATAAGCTATGTCAAACAGCTGCCACACAGTATACTTTATATCAAATGAAACTAGGTTGAGTTTATGGGCCACACAGTCCCATTAGCAGTTTAATTCAGCCATGGTAATGTAACACAGCTCTAACACACCGCCTATAGAGCAGAACATAAAACCTAAACTTGTCCTTAGAGATTTTCTTTAATCTTCTTTTAACAGGCAGTCCATGAAGATGGATTATATATGTATGATCTTTAGGTTGGAGTTATGCAATCTAATATTACTTTATTGATCTGTGATGGAGTAATAATTCAAAAATCCCACCAAGGACAATTGCATAACATTTATTCTTCACAACCCTATCATGAGAAAATTTGTATACAGAATAACAACGTTTTTTATATAAAAGAGGTATAAATCATCCAAGGAAATTCTCAAATTCTACAATGTTAGTGTTTTTTAGGTATATGCATTATATATAGATATGTTTATAATACTTTACCAGAAACATTAGTTATTTAAACTGTCCAGACCTAACTTCTGGAAGAAAAAGTCAAACCGTCCCCATAAAGAAGTTAAACGGCGATATTGTAGTCATTAGATGTTCTATGTAATCAATTTTTTAGCATGTGTGGATTGGATTACTTTTAATAGCCCAGAGCAGCTCTCTAAAATAAGATTGGATATAGTATTTGTAGGTTTAAATTAGCTAAGATATACTGAGGTACAATTTCACAGTAGGGTGTTGGATGAGATTGTGGTACTGGATTGCTTTACAGTTACTCATTACAATGAAAAACAAAGTTAACAGCTTCCAAAAGCAATGACTTGTGATAAGGGGGCAACATTACTGGAGAATAAATTACATTATAGCTCACGAAAGTATAATTTGTACTGAAAGTCTTTAGAGTAAAAGCCATTATTTATTTTCTATGCAAATTTAATCAAAAAAAGTTTACGAAATCATATTAGTGGGAATAACTAATGTTTTTTTTAAGGGAATGCCACGCACAGCAAACTATAGCAATGCTTATCATATTTCTTGGCAGTGTCACCCCAAACGTGTGCTACCCCTATAAAAAAAGACATTATATGACAATTATCTGACAATTTCTAGTTTATTTAAAACTAAATGCAAAGTTAAACACTCAATTAGTGAACACGTTAACAGAAAAGGATAACAACTTCAGAAGAAATCAGTTTCTAATCTGCTTTTCTAAAGTGGACATTAATTTGGTAAAAGCCATTTGGTACAGTTTTCTTTTCTATTATTTTTAATTCCAATCAGAAAATATATATATATTTAACTGACCATTAGCCTGGTTATAGATTTTCAACATCTGACTTTGAACTTCAGAGGGACAGGAAACCTCCTTTTATTCAAAGTAAAGCTGAGGATGGGATTAAAAACCTTACAAGCAATATAAGAAGAAACGTCCCCTGAATAGATATGAGTGGACAAAAATACATATATTTAACTTTTATGGTTTGTTCAGTTTGCATATTTTATTTGGCACAATTGAGAAAGTTGCAGTGATGAATTTGTAGAAGATTTTTAACATGAAATGATGGAAATATGCAGCTTAACATAATGTTCAATTTTTACCCTCCTTTCTACACAGACATCAGAGACATAAATGTAGGTCAATGTAACGCTGATATATTTCAGCATAGGCTTTTCATCAGATTTCTATATCTGTGCCAAAATTGTGCCAATTGCAGATGCTCTGCAATTAAAGCAATGATGATCTTGGATAAGGTTTTTTTTTAAATAAAAAATATGCATACTTCTAGGGGGTTTTGCCCACCGCTTCTGAGAAATATGTGAATTGAAACATCAGAAGACATTGTACTGAAGCACAGTAGGTTGGCATAATCTGTTACAAGAGTACAAAACGTCCATATTTGGCATCAGTCACCATAGCCCCTAGTGAATTTAATGAATTTAATTTTTTTCAAATTTGCTCTCCAGAAAAAGTAAAAACAAGTTGATTGGAAAAGGTTTCATTTCAGGCAGTATTATTTTGTTCTCTCAAACCTTTTCCTTCTGCAGAAATATCCATAGTCTTGTGGCTTTTGTCTTTCGTCTTACTGCCATACAGTAATCATTCAGCACTTCCAATAATTACCAATTGCAGTGAAAGTATGGATATTAAACAATAGCAATTTTTCTAGTTTGTGTCTCAGCTAACATGTCTCTGATTGATGGACCATAAAACAAAAGGGTACCTGTTTCTTTGAGAAACAGAGCAATGAAGAAGCAGAATCCACTCATGTTCAAAAACCTAGGGGCTGAACTATTAAATGTAGCAAACTATAAAGGCCTTAATCATTTGAACAGTTGTCACTCCATCTTATTTAGTCCTGTCCTGATCGAGGTGGAAGGTTCAGAGTAGTAGAGGAACAGCTGGTTTGCAAATAAAGTCAATTAACAGTAAAACTCCCCAGTGGAACAAAGGTTTACCTTTACATCTTCAAACATCTCAGAAACACATTTTATCAAACAACACAACTAGTTTGACATGATCATTGTAAGAGGAAAGTGTGAGTTCCTCTAAAGGTTCTTGGATTTTTAATTAGTTAATCAGTTTTCTGTTGTTTTGCAGTTTTCCTAGAGTTAGGATCTGAAATCATTTCAGTAAAAGACTGTTTTGGTTTCAACAGTCCCTTTCACAACAGAAAACGCATTTTAAAAATGCTTTCTGACAAAGACAGTTTTTTAAAGGCAGATATCTTCTTCAGCCATTAACAACTACTCTATAACGGGAATGCTAACTATAAATGTTTTTATATATTTTTGGAAAGATTGCTGTATTACAAATATTTGTTACCTTTTTTAAAACACTATAAGAAGCCATTGATCCTTTTATCTTTTCAAGCTCTGATAATTATTATCTCTATCAAATGCATGAAGTTTTTCTGTATGCCCTCATCTGTGGGAGAAAGCAAATACACAGCCCATCCAGAATAATGTATTTCTGCACCAAACATGGCAATGAAAATGGACTTTAAGGTATTTCTTCTCTCTTGTGCCTGAAAATTTCTCACCAGTGTTTATAAAGAAAAGGAAAAAAAACTGTAGCTAGTTTGCATGTTACAGTTTGCGCCTTTTGTTATCTGTTTAACATTATTTTAGGTCTGATTCCACTGTTTATATCTTTATTATTTAGATATCTTACGTTTTCTGTGTTGCATGACTTTGCTTCAAGTTCCAAGGGTTTTTATTGTACATGATTAGTATCATATGGTGGGTTGTAAAATGCTTTGTATTGGATTGCCTTAAATCAAAATTATTAAAAGCTGACTACTTTTATAAAAGCTTGTGAAGAGTGTGTTTGATGTCACTTGTCAGTACTACCGTTTTATGGCTTCGAATTAGCAGAGAAAATGAAGTCTCACAGTGTGTTCCCTGTTTAAGAAAACAGCAGGATGCCAGACAACTAATTAAGCCTGTGAGTTGGATGTTATAAAAAGGCTGTATTGTGGAAAACTGTTGCAGACTTAGTTGTTTTAATCTAATTGCATTGTTTTCCTCTGCCCTCTCCCTAACTTCACTAAAAACACCTTTTACATCTAAAAGATTCCTTCTAATACTTTGCAAAAAGTGTTTAGATTTATAATATTTTCCTTAATATTGCCTTACCTTCCGCTGTCCAAAATTAAGTGCATTAATCATGATTATTTTTACGTTCCTTTTTAGTTATGTTCAAACTTGAATGAAATATATAAAAAGAGCAAATAGGAAGCACAAGACAGCTGAGACGTAGCCAGAGGTTGCATATAATCAAGCCGGGTTTTACTTCTTAAGGTTTAATGGTGTCACTAAGCTGTATGAATCTGTCTGAAGTTAGTTGTCCCACAAGAAAATGTTGTTTGGTCCTAAAAAGTTCCTTTAGGGTTATGCAACAGAACTGCTTGGAGAGAACGGTTATTCATTTTTATTAATTACATGATCCATGGACATCAGTAGATGTTTTGCACAGAGGATGCATAAATATTAAAAGCCACTAAAATAATTAACTTTCTGACCATATAAACTTTATGCTCACAAATAACACCCGCAGGTGCCTCAGTTGTCTGGCTGTTGACATCCTGCTGGAGCTCTTCATTAGCTAAGGCAAGAAGTGTCTTGTGTCTTCAACACACAGGATTGGGTTGTTCCTTCCCCGAAATCCAGAATATAATTTTCCGTAATCCTGGGGCAAACAACTGTTTCCCACTGATGGACTGTTTTTAGATTTTGCTTCCATGTTTTCATTAAACTGTCACTCATCCATTGAACATATTCCTGCTAGAAAGGTCCTTTTTTTACCGACTAACCAATCAGTCTTTTGTTTAAAGCTATAACAGACACTGTTTCATCTTTCATATAAAGGAGTGCATATCTGGTTTTGAGGGTGTAACTCAAAGGCTGCTTTATTGTCAGGAAAATAAGTTTTAAAATTTTGGCCTTTCATAGATTTAAAGTTTTCAGGCTACAGCAAAGGTAATAGGTAAATGCAGCATTTTAACAATTAAAATTCAGAATACTTTTTCCAAGAAGATTTTTCTAATTATGATTACTAATTATGATTACATTTCTTAGTTGAATTTTGTAAATGTAGTTCTTCAAGAATCCCTCATGAAGAACAAAATATCGAGGCAGGTGACGTCGCCCGGTAAGGCGGAGCCGGGGTCCCACCCTGGAGCCAGGCCTGGGGTCGGGACTCGTCGGAGAGCGCCTGGTGGCCGGGTTGCTCCTCGCGGGACCCAGCCGGGCCAAGCCCGAACGAGAGACGCGAGGCCATCCCCCAGTGGGCCCACCACCTGCAGGGGGAACCGTGAGGGACCGGTGCAAAGAGGATTGGGTGGCGGACGAAGGTGGAGACCTCAGCGGCCCGATCCCCGGATGCTTAGGCCGGCTCTAGGGACGTGGAATGTCACCTCGCTGGGGGGGAAGGAGCCTGAGCTTGTGCGGGAGGTCGAGAGATATCGACTAGAAATAGTCGGGCTCGCCTCTACGCACAGCGGGGGTTCTGGAACCCATCTCCTTGAGAGGGGTTGGACTCTCTTCTACTCTGGAGTGGCCCATGGGGAGAGGCGGCGGGCTGGTGTGGGTTTGCTTGTTGCCCCCCAGCTCAGCCGTCTCGTGTTGGGGTTTACCCCAGTGGATGAGAAGGTCGTATCCCTGCGCCTTCGGGTTGGGGAGAGGTCTCTGACTATCATTTCAGCCTACGGGCCGAGTGGAGAGTGCAGAGTACCCGGCCTTCTTGGCATCCCTGTCGGGGGTGCTGAATAGTGCCCCTCCCGGGGACTCCATTATTCTGCTGGGGGACTTCAACGCCCACGTGGGGAACTACAGTGACACCTGGAGAGGCGTGATCGGGAGGAATGGCCTCCCCGATCTGAATCCAAGTGGTGTTTTGTTATTGGACTTCTGTGCTAGTCACAGATTGTCCATAACAAACAACATGTTCAAGCATAAGGGTTTCCATCAGTGCACTTGGCACCAGGACACCCTGGGCAGGAGGTCGATGATCGACTTTGTTGTCGTATCATCAGACCTTCGGCCACATGTTTTGGACACTCGGGTGAAGAGAGGGGCTGAGCTGTCCACTGATCACCACCTGGTGGTGAGTTGGATCCGCTGGAGGAGGAGAAAGCCGGACAGACTTGGCAGGCCCAAGCGCATAGTGAGGGTCTGCTGGGAACGCCTGGCGGAGCCCTCGGCCAGGGATGTATTCAACTCCCACCTCCGGGAGAGCTTCGACCAGATCCCGGGGGATTTTGGAGATATAGAGTCCGAGTGGACCATATTCTCCGGCAGTAAGAGATGCTGTCAAGCTGAAGAAGGAGTCCTATCGGCTGTGGTTGGCTTGTGGGACTCCTGAGGCGGCTGACGGGTACCGTGAGGCCAAGCGTGCTGCGGCCCGGGCTGTGGCAGAGGCAAAAACTCGGGCCTGCGAGGAGATTGGTGAGGCCATGGAGAAGGACTACCGGTTGGCCTCGAAGCGATTCTGGCAAACCGTCCTGCGCCTCAGGAGGGGGAAGCAGTGCTTCGCCAACACTGTTTATAGTGGGGGCGGGAGACTGCTGACCTCGACTGAGGACATTATCGGGCGGTGGAAGGAGTACTTCGAGGATCTCCTCAATCCTGCCATCACACATTCCGTGGTGGAAACAGAGGCTGGGGACTCGGGGTTGGACTCTTTCATCACCCAGGCTGAAGTCACCGAGGTGGTTTAAAAGCTCCGCGGTGGCAAGGCTTCGGGGGTGGATGAGATCCGCCCTGAGTACCTCAAGTCTCTGGATGTTGTAGGGCTGTCATGGTTGACACGCCTCTTCAACATTGCGTGGCGGTCGGGGACAGTGCCTCTGGACTGGCAGACTGGGGTGGTGGTCCCCCTTCATAAGAAGGAGGGTGTGTTCCAACTACAGGGGGATCACACTCCTCAGCCTCCCTGGTAAGACCTATGCCAGGGTATTGGAGAGGAGAGTCCGGCCGATAGTCGAACCTCGGCTTCAGGAGGAGCAGTGTGGTTTTCGTCCCGGCTGTGGAACACTGGACCAGCTCTATACCCTCTACAGGGTGCTCGAGAGTTCATGGGAGTTTGCCCAACCGGTTCACATGTGTTTTGTGGACCTGGAGAAGGCATTCGACTGTGTCCCTCGTGATGCCCTGTGGGGGGTGCTCCAGGAGTATGGAATTGGGGGCCCTTAATTAGGGGCCATCCGGTCCCTGTACGAGCGGAGCAGGAGTTTGGTCCGCATTGCCGGCACTAAGTCGGACCTGTTCCCCGTGCATGTTGGACTCCCGCAGGGCTGCAATTTGTCACCGGTCCTGTTCATAACTTTTATGGACAGGATTTCTAGACGGAGCCAAGGGCCGGAGGGGGTCTGGTTTGGGGACCAGTGGATTTCGTCTCTTCTTTTTGCAGATGACGTGGTCCTGCTGGCCCCCTCTAGCCAAGACCTACAGCATGCGCTGTGGCGGTTCGCAGCCGAGTGTGAAGCGGCTGGGATGAGGATCAGCTCCTCCAAGTCCGAGGCCATGGTACTCGACCGGAAAAGGGTGGCTTGTCCTCTTCAGGTTGGAGGGGAGTTCCTGCCTCAAGTGGAGGAGTTTAAGTATCTTTAAGGTCTTGTTCACGAGTGAGGGAAAAATGGAGCTGGAGATCGACAGACGGATCGTGCGGCTGCCACAGTAATGGGGGCGCTGTGCCGGTCCGTTGTGGTGAAGAGAGAGCTGAGCCGAAAAGCAAAGCTCTCAATTTACTGGTCAGTCTACGTTCCTACCCTCACCTATGGCCATGAACTTTGGGTCATGACCGAAAGAACGAGATCCCGGATACAAGCGGCTGAAATGAGCTTCCTCCGTAGAGTGGCCGGGCACTCCCTTAGAGATAGGGTGAGGAGCTTGGCCATCCGGGAGGGGCTCGGAGTAGAGCTGCTGCTCCTCCACATCGAGAGGAGCCAGTTGAGGTGGCTCGGGCATCTATACCGGATGCCTCCTGGACGCCTTCCTCAGGAGGTGTTCCAGGCACGTCCCACCAGGAGGAGGCCCAGGGGACGGCCCAGGACACGCTGGAGGGACTATGTCTCTCGGCTGGCCTGGGAACGCCTTGGGCTCCCCCTGGAGGAACTGGAGGAGGTGTCTGGGGAGAGGGACGTCTGGGCGTCTCTACTGAGTCTGCTGCCCCCGCGACCCGGTCCCGGATAAGCGGAAGACGACGAGTACGAGTACAAGTACGAGTAGTTTTTTTCTAATTAATTTCATTAATATAAACATATATTCTGTACATTTGTTGCATTAAAGATCATAGAATTAGTTTCTCAGGCTTTTCTTTTCATTATAAAAGTTGAAGGACTTGCTACTCTCTATATTTTGATAGAATCCTATAAATATAATTAGTTTACTCTCCACTTTCCACAAGTTTGTCCTCCTTACATTATTCAGTTTATATCATGCTGTATATGCATGTCTCAACCTGCTGTGGGGTGGCAGCAGTGACAGCTGTCATAAATCAAATCAAACCCTTAAACAAATGTGTAACAATATCTTCACCCCTGCTGCTCATAACATTCCAAGTAGCATCTTAGCCAAAAAAAAGGTTGAGCTGCAGTGTAAACAAACACGTTGCTGTATATACAGTCTACTCATTTATTTTTGAAAAAGAGAATCTCTTTAATGCTTCCAGTCTTCTCTTTTCCGAAAGGTCGGCACTTACCTGAGCTTTCTTGGCCATCTTTCGGGAATGATTTCTTTCTAAAATTGATATACTTGAATGTCCTTGAGAGACCCATAAGAATATATTTAGTTTCTAGGTCAAAAGGAAACAACATGTGGAGAAAGAAAAAATGTAAAAGTTCTGTATGTAATTATTTTTGTTTTACATGTTTTGACAAATTATTCCAGGAAGCGAATAAATTAGACAGGCTGACACTGATGAGCACAAAAGTTTATTTGAGCAAGGGTTTGATTTTTTTCTTTCTTTAAAGATATGTTCTGCAGTGATGTAAATGTCTTTTCATTAGAGTCCCTTATTGGTCAAACCTGTCACAATGTCCTTGTGCAGTATGCTCTCAAGCAATGATTTTTCATGGTAAAAGAGCTTTTAAAATTGGCAAAGAATAATAATTACATCTAACTGTGTTACCGGATTTTGCTCATATATATTCTGCTAATTTTCATATTCAGCATTTGTGATAAGTAAATGGGATTTCAGCTTGACAGCCAGTGTGCTGCTGGGCTGTCTAATTAAAACAACAGTCAAGACCAACAGTGGTCTCACACTGCACTGTTTCAAGGAATCTGACATGTTAGGAGACCAATTTCCTGCCAGGATAGAGACTAGAGCCTCTGCAAACTGAAGGTAAGGATGACAGCCAGAAGCTGATTAGTTCAAAGAGGAATTCAGAAACAGTGATTATGTTTTTGTCCAGAGCTGCAGGTGACCATATAATAGGCTTGTATAACATTGGAAAAACTGACAAGACAATGTTTACTTTGTCTGCAGTATATCATTGACTTTCTGTGCCTCCAAGTTTCTTTCCTCAGAAAGATGTGATTTCAAACACTCCAAACCTCTGTTTTTGCAGTGGTAAGTGCAATGTGCCTCCATCCGGAAACTCCCATAAGATGGTCAATTTATTGATGCACAATGATTCACGGAGACCCCACTGCACAATTTACTTACCTTTACTGTTACTGTTACATCTGTCAAACTTCTACATTGCAAGGCTTATTTTTTTTCTCCCTTTAGTATGAAAGAAGTACATCATCACAACCATAGGGCCTGGTCTCCAAAGAAACCCCAAAAAAGTGAAATTACTACAGAGGTCTCAGAATCACAAAATGGGTGTCAGAGAAAATTCACGTTTAACAGCAGAATTGTTACAGTTTTGTTTGCCTATAAAATCTGAAAGATTACTTTGAAAACCAACTTTTAATCATAGGATAGGGTAGCCCATTTTGTGTATGAAATAGTATAGCAACAGCTGATGATTAACTGTGCAAATATTGACGCTGAAAATGTAAATCTGAGCAGTTTTATAGATATTTTAAACCAAGTATGGCCTGATGGAAGCACCAACCATTGTTGCACCATTGTTGCACCATATGTGAACTCACCAGACTGAAAAATGTATTATATACGGTATATTATAAGTTAGTCATTCAATGCAAAAATTGTTTTTAACCATTGTAAATATAAATATAGTGTGCATAATAAAATAGTATATTATAGCATAGCATAGCATAGCATAGCATAGTATAGTGGGAAGAAGCCAGAGTATTCAGAGAGAACCCATGCATACAAGGGCAAACATGCCACATGAGGTTTGGAGGTCTGTAGTGATTTTGATCAGCACCCTGATCAGCATCTGCTGCCCCACTCTATCAGTTCTGGACTGCCGCCAAATGGCTGAGTTGCTGTCATTCCGAGTCGCTTCTACTTTCTTATAGTAACACTGAAAGTTGACAGGTGGACAGGAAGGAAATTTGACGACTGGACTTGTTACACAGGTGGCATCCTATCACAGGCTGGAATTCATAAAGTTCCTGAGGTTGACCCATTCTTTCATATATATATATATATATATATATATATATATATATATATATATATATATATATATATATATATATATATATATATATACTTACTCCCACAGTACCAAACTCATGAGTGTTCGGCTGATTGGTAACTCTAAATCGGCCATGGTTGTGTGACAAACTGGGAATTTGGTTTACCCTGACTTTTCCCCAATGACCGCTGAAGAGCGGCATTAATGGCTATTCATTTGACCTCCAAATGGCACAGCAGGCTGAGGAGATAACATCAGAACAATGAGGCTTCTGTATAGACAAGAAGTCTCACTATAACATAAACTGTCTTTAGGTAGCTGGAGGTCGATATAGTAGACAGAAATTGTCCTCAAGTAAGAGTGTGGGATGACTTCAAAAAATATTACTCAAGTACTAGTAAAAAGCATGGTGGAGTAAAACTACTCCTAGAGGCATATTTTTTTCAACAATGTGCTCATGTAAAAGTAATTCAGCAAATTTAACTAGTTACTACACACTCTGCTAAAAATACAAGCTGGAACTTGTTGGTTTTAATTATTAAATACACTATAAAAAAGTGGGAAAACTGAAAAATATTATATTCATAAAACCTTCTGCCACTGTCAAAACTTTTGGCAATGACTTTTGGCACTTCTCTCGTTTCTTCTCATTGTGGGCATCTGTTAACATTCTTTCCATAATCAGTCAGAGGCAGTTCTGTGTTCTCGGTTCCTGCTGCTGGGGTTCTTGCATTCTCACACAGATGAGTCTGTGATTTCAGAGGCGAAGCGAAACAAGTTATCTACTCATTGCCAAAACATTCAGATATATGACTTGGCACTGAACTCTTCAGAAGGGTGCCTGATTGCACAGATGTTCAGCTGAAATAAACAATTGTTTTTCCCCCATGAGAAAATTCAATTTTTTAGGTTTATTTTCTACTCAATGATTCATACAAGTGTGGACACAATCTGGAGCATTTGGATTATTTATCTGCTGAAAGAGATTGTGTTTGTCATGACAACAGTTTTACACTGAGGAGAGCACAAGTAGAGTTGTTGGGACCCACAGCCATGGATTTCAACATTAAACTCCGGTACGAACTCTTCTGGAACTTTTCAAAATAAATTGCATTACCTACTTCCGGCACAGCCAGGAAACGGGATAACTGCGGATTTCCTGTGACGCCACTACCCAAATAAAAGCACAGCTGTTGCTACATCCGCCCTCTTCCACACGGCCTTCGAAAGGGACCGGATAGGGGGACAAAGCACGCTGATGTCTCTTTGCTGGCAAACAGACATAAACTCTTCAACGGGATCCAAGGATGTCATACGATCATCGATCATATGCAAAGTTAAGTACGAATGAAATACTGTCTGTGTATCCGGTATTTTCATTCATGAACGGGGGTAATTAAGGTACAAGCATTGCTTGACTTTCTCTCCGAGCCCTGCAGAAGCAAACGGTGTTCGAGAGAAACCCCCTGCCGTGTTAACCCGTTTGGTCAGTGGACAGGACGGGCCGCCCAGCTACAGCTCCGGAGCTAACCCTTTTGTTCACTGTGGATACCTTCTTCAAACTTCATCGTCTTTTGGACAACATTCCTTACCACAGTTCATGAGGTTAGGTGTGGGCAGAACAACAGTTAGGATGAAATTATCTGAATGTTTTCATTTATGAAGTTTGGTTATGTTTGTGTGAAACTCGGCTATCGGCTATCGGCTATCTTAGTGCTAGCAGGCTCTCTGCAGCACACGTGCCCTGTTTGTGTTCTTTGTACATTTTTAAAGTTAAGACAAACTTTATTTAAAGGGTGATTTTAAACAGAACATTGATCATAACGCGCCGTCCGCGCTTATGCTTTTTAACCCTTATATTAACAGAGGTATTTTAAAGGTATATGTTTTCTGGTGCTAAGCTATCCGCTTCTTTTGTTAGCTCAACGCTAACCGGTAAGAACACGTGCTTGCTGCTTCAGAATATTTAACAGAAAGGTTGTTAGTTTCAAGCTAGTGAATAATAGTCCCTAAACATTATTTCACTAAATCTGATAACTAAGTAAACATCATTAAGCCCCATTTCTCCAGAAAGATTTGGCTTGTAGCGACTTTGATCCAGAGCAATAGTTGCTGCTGTCTGAGTAGGGTTTTGCACTGTGACGCGTCTCCAATAAACCATGATAAGTTCCATTTGCGCTTTGTGCATTTATTTTAAAATGTATGACAATAAACTTTGGTTCGATCAGACAAATTCATCGCTTATGATCAGAATTGTGAAATAACGTTCATAATAATGATCTAGAATGACGGTGGTGAGATGACGGTCAACAGAAAAGTTTGCAAAAAAAACCCTTCGCCCAGCTACCTGTTGGGAACGCCCGCATGAGCTAAAGAACTGAGACAGGGCACACCCTGGACAGGTCGCCAGTCCGTCACAGGGCAACACACAAACAACCATGCACACACTCATTCATACACCTAAGGGCAATTTAGAGTGACCAATTAACCTAACAGACATGTCTTTGGACTGTGGGAGGAAGCCGGAGTACCCGGTGAGTACCCACGCATGCACGGGGAGAACATGCAAACTCCATGCAGAAAGACCCCCAGCTTTAATTTAACAGGTTTCTCTCTAAGAGCATCATAGGAGAATATTTGCATAATTTCCATGTAAATCTTCCAACACTCTTGGAGCTCATTTAATTTCCAAACTTAGTTTTCTAATTTTTCTTCTGTAATGATGAGTCTGTGCTACATTTCGCTATGGCACTAATAAGCTGTAACGTTTCATATTTGGTGTGACAATGTGAGTGTTGCAAGAAAATATTTTTACGCAAAAGAAATCACTCCATAGTTGACAAACCATTAGGTCACTTTTAATCAGCCTAAGAATTTGTTAAAATGTGGTTAGGAACTTGGTCTAGGAAAGATTGTCTTTTTTATCCAGTGTTAAAATACATAATTCAATCAGTGACGGCTTTTAGCAAAACGTTTTGTTATCTCGTCAGTGTATTTTGGGGGCATTTTATGCGATAGACCAGCACATGGTGACAGAACAAAATGACTGAGAATCTCCTGTGAAACATGGTGGTGGCAGCATTATGCTTCCGGGGTCATTTTCTTTAGAATGGGCATGGAAGCTGGTCAGATTTGATGGGAAAATAGATGTAGTGCAGTCTCTTAAGAAAACTTGTCAGAGGCTGAAAAAGACCCGATACTAGGGCAGAGATGAACATTCTAGCAAGACAACCAACCCGAACATAAAGCCAAAACCACAGTGAACTTATCTAGACCAAGGGTCTCCAAGTTCAGTCCTTGGGATACATGCATTCGAATCGAATCAACTAAAAGCTGAAGGAAAGATTTTCACTAACACTTTCCATCCAATCTGACTAAGCTTTAACTATGTTTTAAAAACGAATGGGCAAAAATATTAGTCTCTATATGTGCAAAGCTGCTAGAGAAATCTTTAAAAAAAAAAACATTTGCTGTAATTACAGAGAAAGTTGGTTCTACAAAGTATTAACAACATTTGAAATGATCGTTAACATACTGAAAAAGCATAGTAGCAATGAGACAAATGCAAAAATTTTGACAAACTAATTTTGTCTAAAAATGACAGATTCCACCAACAAAAAAGGCCAATAGTTCTGATTTGGCATTTGAAAAGGGCACATACTCTTAGACAAAAAGGGCATAAAATTTTATCCCCTTGCACCACCTCCCTCTTCCCCCCTAAATCCTGCTACACGGTCAGGCTCGATGGGCAAACAAATCATAAAATAGATATTACATGTGAGGTGGCAGCGAGGTCACCATGTCTATAAAAATTCATCTAAAACCTAGAAGCCAAAAAGGTCTTTGAACACAAACACATGAAAAACTCCCTGACTGAGTTATTCATGTGAGTTCAGGACCTTAAGGCCTTTTAAGCATGTGACATTAAGTTGTAGTTAGAACATTCTCTGAGAAATCAGCCTCATGCTGAGTTTAAAATGATACATTTTTGTCAAAAGGAACACTAGAGGTAATATATGGCTATGGTCAATTCATCAGCAAAAGTGTAATGTGGAATTGATTGCACTTAGACAAATCTTAGTTGGTTGTTTGCAGAGAAAATGTTGGCAACAAACCTAAGATAAAAAGAGAAAAATACAACAGCGTATCTCTGAAGGATGCTGTTATGATTATGAAATATTCTGTGTGCCCAACAGTATTTTATATTCACAAAGCCAGTATTGAAAATCCTCCTCCTCCTCCAGAAGCCTTTGTTCTCAGAGAGGAAATGTTAAATTCCACAAAGCAAAGGCAACAACCTGGTGGGAAATCACCTCAGCCCATGAATATGCATAAGAATCAAACCTTAATCTTTATCTAGATTAAAACTTGGAAAAACCATCTTAATTTGGTGCATTGCAGTACTTTGCAAAAGTATTCATATAGGTTTTACTTCCTTATATTTTGTCACATATCAACCACAAGCTTTAGGATATTTTATTTGGACTTGCTGTATTAAGATGCTGTTGAAACTAGATAATTACATACACTGTAGACAAAAGAATACGTACCCTGTCTACTATTAAATCAGATTAAACTTTGTCTGTTTTTTGTCAGTTGTGATTACTGCCATTTTTAAAGAATCTTTTGGTAACTTTCTTCAAATTCTGAAGTGTACATCCATTTTCCTTGTGTTTGATAGAATGGCCTTTAAAACTGTACGGCCTGGATCAAATGTTTTGGAGCTCCCCACACAAGCTTCTCACAACGAATAGAAGAGTTTTGTCCCATTCTTCCTGACTGAATTGGTTTAACCAGGTGATGTTTGTAGGGTTCCTTTCTCCCACACACCTTTTCAGCTCCACCCACAAATCTTCTGGAACACTGAGTTTAGGACCTTGTGAATCCATTAAAAAACATTTAGTTTGATTTCCTTTACCCCATTTGTAACTAATTTGGTGGTGTGATTTGTCTCATAGACCCTTTGGAAAACCCACTAGGGGTCAAGCTTTAACTTCTTGGCTATGGTCAACATTTCAAAATAAGTTGACATCTCTAAATGTTGCTTAAAGATTTCCTCATATGACATAAGTTTTGTCAATGAGACATAATGTTTTCTGATTGATCGAATGTTTTCTTCCATGGTACTTGGGCATTTTTTTTTCATATTTCCACCCTCATATCCACAGCAGGGCTGAGCATGTAAAGTAACTCCTTTTGCAAAACAGTTAACCAATATCACTGTATATCAGAAAGACCCATTTGTCCCCAAGCTTTAACTTCCCTGGCTTATCTCTTATGTCTCCTTTTAGAACAATATGATGGCTGCACATTCACATTCTGCTTAGAGTTTTTCAATGATTGTTTGAACAGATAAACGTGTCAACATTTGGAGAAATCAGAAGTTTAACCAGACTTGTGGAGGTTCACAACTCTTCCTAATATTTTGCCTAATTTATTTAGATTTTTCCTCAAGGAAGTAGTGTGTTTGAGGTGTTGCCTTGAAATATATCTACCGATTTCCTTCACTTTAACACAAATGTTGCGAATTAATCTGTCAGGAGCATACAAAGCCATAACATCATCATCTCCAAAAATTGTTGGGTGTTTCTAAAAAGTGTATGCAAATAACTGATTTCAGCTATATATAAGGAAGGGATCTGCCTGCCTTTTTGCCAGTCCCGAGCAGTTCATTCTTCCTTTTTATACACTGGTAAGGAATCATTTTCCTTAATATTTTAGTGTTACCTCTGCCAAGTAGGTTCTGTTTTCAGTTACTAGTTTTTCTGTCTATCTGTCTGTGTGTTAACAACATTGCAGAAAAGTTACAGAAAAACTCTTATGAATGTTTTACCAGAGATGTGTCTTTGCCCAAGGAAGAATCCATTAAATGTTGGTGGTGATCCGGATCCATGATGTTTTTTTTCAGTGGCGTCAGTGACCTACAGTATGTTGGGTGGCAGAGATATGCAGTCTCTGATTGTCTTGTCCATAGCTGTTTTTATTTATTGTTGTAATTGTATCCTCTTGAGCCCTCCTTTTTTGGGCTGAACATCTGTCTATTTGCTGAGCTATGACAGTGGGATCTACACTACAGAGTACAGGCTATGACCCGTGCTATACCATTTTGTTATAAACTGCTTCAAATTTCCAATTACTATCTCTGCGAATTAAAAATGCTGTAGCTGTCATAATTCTCATTTGTTAAACCACAGCACTTGAATCTAGTGTTTTTCCTAGTGCAATCACTTTCCTTTGAAAGATCAAATGATTTCAGATCACAGCAGACGTTGCTGTGAATTATTCTGATGCACAATTAAAAGCTCTTTAAAAGCATTAGTTTTTTTCAGAGGAAAACAGTATAATACAGAGTGAAACTTGCTCCTTTAATCCAGTATTCATTTATTATGTAAACATTACTGTTTTTCTTTATAATATATTAATTTAATTACCTTATGAGTTTGGTGTATATAAAATGTTCTCAGTGGACTTCTCAGTGCTTGTCATTGGAGTTAAATACTGATACAGGTGATAGAAGACTAATGCAGCATTTAGCGTGTGGCAAAGGAGTTAATAACGTGTGTGATGAATTAAAACTGGCATAAATAAAAATTACTTTGTGAACATATGCAACCCGACACCATCATAGGTCTATGACCTTTAGACCAATAACCCTGCTTCATTGATCCAATCCAAGCTTTAGTGATAGAAGTGTTCAAATAAACAAGACAGGACTAGAATTTATAGGAAGCATGAACTCATTAGTTGTCAAATCTTCCCACCTGAGTATACAAGAACACATAAATATACTTTGATCTAAACTGTTCTAAACCTCTGCTGCCTCTTAAGTCTTTTTATTTTTTACCTTCTAACAGGTTTTCTTTCAGGATTGGCTGGTAATTAACTCTTGTTGTTCCCATCAACTGTAACCAACTCCCCTTCCCCTGTTGGAGAAAATGATCCCCACACCCTGCTGCTCCCACCACCATGTTTCACTGGTATTAGTGTAAATGGCAGTGTTAGTCTTCTACCATACATAATGTTTTGCATTTAGGCCAAACATTTTCAAATTTCTTCTAATTTGTTCAGAGCACCTTCTTCCAGGTTTGGGGCAGATAAAGGCCTGATTTGTAGAAAGCTCATTAATAAGAGTAATGGTTGTCTGGAGATTTCCCACCTAAGTTGTGGGTCTTTGCAGCTCCTCCAGAGTTACCATGAGCCTCTTGGTTGCATCTTTGATTAATGCTCTCTTTGGCTGGAATATCAGCCTGGGTTGATGCCCATGTATTGGTAGGTTTGCAGTTGTGCCATACTCTTTCTGTTTTCAGATGACAGGTTGAACAGAGCTCTCCACAAGTATCCCTGATAGGTCTGCTGTGTTCCTTGGTCTTCATGATGCTGTTTCTTCACTAACGTTGTTGAAGAAACCTTGTTGGTCATCATAGAACAGCTGTTTATATAATGAGATTAAATTACAATTTTTGGTGTTGGTCCATCACATAAAATTTTACTTAATCAAGTCATGATTTAGTATGAAGACTTTGACATTATTGAGGATCCATAATGTCAAAGTCTTTGGCAGCAACATAACACAATCTGAAAAAGTCCAAGGGGTGTGAATACTTTTGCAAGGCAACTTTAGGTGACCAAAATTCCTTTCAACGTTGAAAAATTCTACTGTTCAAACAGTAAATTATCTGTAGTAAACAGTGTGTACATACACCTCCTGTAACCATGTCAATGATAAAGATGCTGCAGAGAAACAGGTTAGTATTTATATTAAGAACTGCAATTTATTGTCAGTCGCCGTGTGTTTGTTTGTTTGCAACAGGGTGGGGCATCGCCCAACGTCTGTAGGTAAGCGTCGCCATCTTCTGGTCATAAACAGCAAAGCATTTCGAATGTGTAGTGTGGTGCTGTTTGTGTAGCAGTTTTTGAAATTGTACTTAACACTAAGGAAATGATTAAAATGTCCAGGCCTGCCTCATATTTGCCTTAGCCTATTACTAAACAAAAATTATAAAGTGAAGACTAGGAGTTTAAAGTAACGGTTTGATGTTAGAATACAATTCAATCAATCAGATTATAGTAATATCCTGAGCTGCACTAACAACATTCTGTTAAAGCTCAGTTGAGCTTGTTGAGCCATGTCTCACACTGGCTGGTAATAACCTGAATATATTTCTAAGATTTCGCTGTAAAAACATTATTGTATAAAAATGCAGAAAGAAATCCCACCCATTAAGTGTGAGAAACACCAGCTTTTCACCGAAGATACAGAAACCGATTGTAGCATCATGGAACGAAAGGTACTATGTCTCTGAAGTCATACCATCAGAAGTCAAGAATATGTAAGATGAATGAAAAACAGCATTTTGAAAAACTGAGTTATAGTGTGAGCAATCAACAATAAATGTTCAAAAACATTGTTAATACTGAATAAAAACAAGGATTGTATCTGAACAGTTTTTTAAAACACGAGAACATAATTTATTAAAGCGTATGACTGTACCATACTGAACACGAAAATCGCTACATTTTGTATTTGGCATGACGTTTAGCTTAAAAAAAATGCATATTACATATTATTAAATAATATTAATATTAAAAGGAAAACAAATCTGAACTCGTTCAGTTCAGTTTGGTTTATTGATGTAATGACAACAGATGGCAATTTAAGGCAATTTACAAACAGATCCAGTTTGTGTTTCTTTATATAGAATCCAGGTCAGTCCAAATACAGTTCAGATATGTTCAGTTCATAACAATCCAATTCAATAATATATTCACATTTAGATCCAACTTAATTGTAATCAATGCATTGGCTTTATCAAGGGAAGAAACAGTGTTAAACAGAAAGCATTAAAATCTGATGAATGGAAAACAAAGATGTTAAAGTTAATGGCAGCATTAGCTCCTTCAAATACTTTGTAAAAGTGACCCTGTTTAACATGGAATCACTACTTTGAATGTTTCTTCTCTGGAAAGACAAAAAAAAAGAAAAGTTAATGGCAGCAACAGTTGCAGTTAAGGCATAATTGAATAGCATCGATGGAAAAGTAGCAGAGATAAGAAAAGTGGTCAGTGTGTCCTCCAGCAACCTAAAGGAACATAACTACAGAGATACCTCTGGATAACCTAAGTGACTCCAATTACAGACTTTACATAATAATAATAATGACAATAATGATAATAAAAAGGCTGCATAGGTGAGAAAACGTGATAAAAAAAAAATACAAATATACAGCCTTAAAGAAACAACTGCATGGACTAATTTAATTATTTCTAATTCTTGCTGAAGACAAATGTTCTAGAAACTTGTTTAGTATGAAATTATAAAGTTGTTTTGGTCAAACAAGTCGTTTCTGTACGATAATAATAGGCACATTTTATCACATCCAGACTGTCTTTCAATATTCTTTCAATGAAAATCTCTGTTTTATATAAAAAACTTTAAAAGTGTTATTTGTGACATTTTATCGCCACAGTTTCCTGGTATTGTATGTGGTGGAGCTTGAGAGTGCGTAGCGTCAGTATGAAGTGAGGTAGATTAATTTGAATTCAGAAGGAGAAAAGTTTCTGTTATACTTCGTATAGAAACTGGTTTGTGGAAACAGGTTTACTCATTCCCGGTGTCAGCTAGAGAAAACTTAAATCTCTGTCTTTTAAAAGCTATATTTCATGGTTTAAAATGTTATTCGCCCAAATTTTATTCATTGTGTCGTTCTGAGTTGGTGTCAAGCTGTTTTTAAAGTGACATGTTAAAACAAGGTTTTCCCTGAACGCACAAATTCGCTTTAATAGCACATATCTCACACAGCTTGAATTGTGCATTAGAGGAAATTACGCAGCTCTTAAAACTTTCTAAAGCTGCTCTGTTTTATAAGAAGTTGGTTCGTTTTATCGTCCGAGGGTCTATGAACGTAACAGATTAATTAAATATGTTGTTTTTATTGTTATTAAATCAACACTATGATTTCCTTTTTCTGTTTTTTTATTATTATTAAAGTGGTTCCTGGACGGACCGGCTGTTGACGCCCACAGTAGAAACAGCGATAGGTTCTGGCGAAGGAAGGAGCGCCGCCCTGTTTTAGTGCGGCTGTTTTAGTGCCTTCTGCTCTTTCTGTTTGATTTCATCTCAACCGGCAATGGCTCCAAACCAGGTTTCTGTTGAGAGTCAGACGGAATTGGTAATTTATTATCTGCTGGCAGATGAAAATGAAATAGAATCCCGCATGTTAAACGCATCAAACGTGGAATGTGACGGTAAGTGTTTTTGTTTCCCTCTGTGTTGGTGTGTTGCTATTTCCTATTGACTGCGCATCAGACGTCACTGTAGCTTTCATTTTCCCGTAAAGAAGTTGCTTTGTCACTGACAGATCATTTCCTCTTCCTTCCCTTTAACCTAAATGCTTTTCTCCCGAATGTCATCTGTTTATTTTGTCTTTCTTAGGCCATTCTGAGGTGCCTATTGTGTGTTTTGGTAGCCTACGGTAAATGTAGACCTCCTGCATAATTTTGTGCTGCTGTAGACCCGCGTCCCACAGACGCTGTCTTTGATTGGGATTTGGGGATTTGTGAGGCCAAGTCCACATTAAAATCGTTGTTGAGCCCTCAAACCAACCCTGAACTAGTATCCCGTGGCCATCAGGGCAAACAATGAAAGAGTGTACATTCCTTTTATTCATAACTATCGTTTTCATACCTTGTATATTTTACATTACTGTACAGTCTATTTTAAATTTTATCTGTGTTGCTTCCATTTTCCCTCCCCTTGTTAAGGTAAAACGGATGATTCTGCAGACTATAAAAGTAAGTTTATGACCTTATTTTATTAAAGGATATTAAATCTAACAATTTTACTGCATATATAGCATGAATGTAATTTTGTTTTTCAGTAGACTTTAAATAAAATTTTACGTTCCCCCTGGAATACATTGAAGTACCCCCAATATTACCAGTGTCCTCATTTGAAAACTAGTGGCTTAAATTGACAAGGCATCTTCTTCCATTGATCCGAGGTCCAGTTCTGATGCTCACACGCCCATTGTTGAGGCTTAAGATAAGAACTGGAAGACAGCCGGCCAGCTCCATACACATCAAACTATGACACACTGTGTATTCTGACTCCTGTTTGAATCAGAACCCACATTAACTTCCTTAGTAATCTGAGCTACAGCAGCTCATAATTTGTTTAGCATAACACACACCAACCCTTTTTGTAGATACTGACTACTGCAGACCAGAAACAGCATTTAAGAGCTGGAGTTTTGGAGATGCTCTGATCCAGTTGTCTAGCTATCACAGTTCAGCTCTTGCGTTTATAACTAAGTTAATTCAGTAATTCACCTGTCAGTAGTCATAATGGTTTGCCTTATTGGTTCTTGCAGAATTTTAAGGCGTTTCATAGTTGCCTTGTAACGCCATGTTTTTTCTTTTACTTTCAGATGACAGTTTTGACCCAGTTTTAATTGCGGATAAGCTGAGAAGTGTTGCCGATGCTATGAGCGATGACGCCATGTTAAGAGTTGCATTGGCAGACCTGAAAAAAGCAGCTGCAGAAGAGGTAAATTATCACGGTGAAGCAGTGTGACAAAGAGCCTATTTGAATTTGAAAGTGGCATCAGCTAAAACAGACCTGTTTATGTACATTTCTAAATGCTGCACATATTCAAATGTACTGATCTCTACCATATTAAAAAAAAAAAGCGATGTTAGCAAACAAAAAAATTCTTAGGGGTTCATACCCCAATGAGTCTGAATTGTTTTGCTAACACAAAAGGTGTCTCTCCTTAGAATTTCACATTGCTAACCTTGATATTGCTTGGTAGTTGTGCCTGTCAAAGCTAGACACCACACATATGAGTATAAACAAAGTTATGTTCATGTACTGGAAAGGTTGTAAATAGTGATGCACCAATCAAAGGTTTGTGGTCAATTTTCGATCTCCAGTATTTGTGAAGGTTTGATCGAGATCTATTTAGGCTAATTCCCATTTCTAATTAAAACCGATATTTAAAAAGAGCTTTCAAATTAGTTTGTTCTTGACGTTTCACCATGAGCAGTCATAAAGAATTTATAGTAGACGCAGATGCAACGTCACACTGAGTCGCTGTAAAATAGAGAAAACATAATAAAAGAGTTGACCTTTAAAACTGCCTTTAGTGCCTTACAGTGTAATAACTAGTGAGAATATGCCTGGACATGTCGTACAAAAGACAGTTTCCTTTTAAAAAGCTTATTTTACATGTGTGCTACCTCTAACTTCATTTGAAACAGTTCACCAATACTATAAGTCTTCCTCCTGCATTAACAACTTTCACACTGTGGTACATTCATTGATTGGCAAGAAATCGGGTTTTTCCTATGTTTTTTTACCAGCCAGTCACAAGTTTGGGTCAATCAAGCCGATTTCCGTCAACAAATTTAGTCTTGGTGCATCTCTGGTGATAAGATGATATTTGATACGAGGACTCTCCACATATTCCTAAATGAGCACTTGCTACCTTTCTCCTTAAACATTACATTTACACAACATATGTTAATTAAATTCTAATATAATATTCACTTTTACTTACTAAAAGAGAAATGACAGACAGTCGAGTGTTTGGGAATACACTTGCGCAAGGAGTACAACCGACACCAATTATGCCCCAGTTGAACTAACCTAATACAGAGAATGTGTCTGTATTTATCTGCAAGTCTCCCTCCCCCCAGGTGCATACAATATTCATTTTCCCAGAGTCTAGAGTCAAAGAGCTCTTTCTCTGAGCTTAGGTGAGATAACATTAAGCAGATAACACTTTGCCGAGTGTCTGCTCCTTTGGATACTTTTCAAGGCCACATCTTTCTGCAAGCAAACTCCTGCATATAAGGAGTTTGCTAGTTCAGCTTGTATACAAAGTAATTAAACTTTAATGCAGTATAATTACAAAGTGAAAATAATAAAAGACCTTAACATCATAACAATCACGATTTTCCAACAACAAATGAAGTTCCTTCAGTAATGTTTTTACAAGAATAAACAATGTATTCAAAGTCTATTGCCATAAAAGTACCTACTGATACAGTATTACATGTTATGACTGTATATCAGTTTAATGTTGCAATTTTAGAAATCTTGTCTTATGTTTATTCATGCTGTTGCATTACACTTTGTGAAAGTTATTTCAGCCTTAGCTCACTGTGGAATCTTTATCTGTTGGATTAGGATGTCTTATTAATACAAAGAAATTCAAACTGTGGTGCCTTACTTGCTCATTTAATTTGTAGATGATAAAACATTATCATTCTCTTTGTATTCTTGGAAACACAATAACTTAACTGTATTTCCCCAGGCCTTAGACGCAGTATTTCGCCAATGTGTGGAGACCCTGTGTGAATCCCACGCCTCCAAGGGCGCTGAGGTAGCCCCAGAGATGCAGCTGATCAGAGCGTCGGTGGCATTTGGGCTCTATGTGAAGAAGGTCTCTCCAGATCTTAAGGACAAAGTGCAGGGTGCTTTGACTAATTTTCTCAACAGGCATGTTGGCACATGGGTCTCTAATCAAGGTGGTTGGGTAAGTGTGTGTTTGAGATATTTGTCCCTTGTATGTCGGGAATTTCTTACTCTAAATCTTTGTTGGATTTTTTTTTCTACTTTGATTGCCCACACCGGTTTATGCAAGTGGCATGAAAATTACACCACCCCAGTGACTGAAAGTAGATTTAATGCATACTATAAAATATTTTTTTCTGTGATCTCAAATGCTTTTGTTGTTTTAGACCAGGAAACAAAATAAAAATCAAATAATTAAAACAGGGCTGCACGGTGGTGCAGTTGGTAGCACTGTTGCCTTGCAGCAAGAAGGTCCTGGGTTTGATTCCCAACTGGGGGTCTTTCTGCATGGAGTTTGCATGTTCTCCCCGTGCATGCGTGGGTTCTCACCGGGTACTCTGGCTTCCTCCCACAGTCCAAAGACATGCCTGTTAGGTTAATTGGTAACTCTAAATTGTCCTTAGGTGTGTGCATGGTTGTTTGTGTGTGTGTTGTGTGTGGACTGGCGACTTGTCCAGGGTGTACCCTGCCTCTTGCCCATAGACTGCTGGAGATAGGCACCAGCTCCCCTGCGACCCACTATGGAATAAGTGGTAGAAAATGACTGACTAATTAAAACAACAGTAGAATAGAATTTAATAGTAGAATTGTTGAAGGTGCTTTCAGTCCTTCATCCAACATCATCAGTATTTTGGCGCCGACATCATGCTTTCTACAGGAAATATATATTTCTGTTCAACTTCTTCTTTCCCCAGGTTATCTGAATCATGCGTTTACCCTATTTACACGCAATTAAGTCTTTCACTATACTTATTTTCTATATCTGTCTTTTAAAGAAGGCTCTAGATCACCTTTATATTCATAAAAATAAAAACAGGGATTACAAACCTTAATTTTCTCATCACAAACCACACGTTTTGTGCATTTGTTTTAAAACCTGAAAATATCTGTTTCATTTCAAACAAAAAAATACCCCTACATACAGTTAAGAGTGTTTCTGTTTTTTCTGTTTTGTTTTTCAGGATAGAGTACCAGTCTCCAGTTAAATCTTGCCCAATCCATCCTTATTTAATGAAGTACAACAGCCTTGAAAAGTCAAACATCAACAGCTTTTCAATCTTTGATCCATGTGATGTTAAGGGCTTTTGCTAACACACACGAGACAAACAGGGGTACACTAAGCATTCGCATTAGACCCTTGGCCCCCCACCCCCAACCCAGAAAACAAAGAAAATCTTATGTGCTTAATATCCACTCTGTCTCTTATGACTATTGTTGCTTAAAAACAGCAGAAATTTACAAAACAAAATGAGAGCACCTAATTTTATTTATCCTTGTAAAAATAACATTTTGTTATCAGAGAACAACTGCTATACCACCACTGGATCCTCCACTACACCTCTGCTTGGATTTTTGAATAATATTCATAGTCTGGACTTTAGTCATCTGCATGTATTTTTAGATTTTTTTCAGTTTAGTTCTATTCAATTTCTTAATTTATCAAATCAATATCTGAAACCTTATAGTGTGTTTTATGTTTAGTTATTATGGTGAGCATTGTCCTAAAAATGACTTGACAAGCTCTCACCAGAATATTTATTAAATATTTTCAGATGAGGCACTGATACAGTGCATACTGTTCCTAGAACATCTATAAAGTTCTGACTTTAACATTGGTTTGAGACTATAATGTGTTTTGATAAAAAAAATAAAATAAAATGGAATAAGGTAAACAAAAAATTTAAGTACTTCAATGTGTTTTCTGTCTGTTGGGCAATACGGGTATATTAAGCTATTAAGCTAGGTTGATGTTGTTCGCTTTCTACCTTTCCAGAATTGTTTACAATAAAGAAAAATGTGTACATGTTCTAACATCCGTTTGCTGTTGATTATGGGTGACCGATTTGGTGTCTTAGCTAAAGGGTTTGTCGCTGCAGAAATTAATGGAGCACTGAGCCAAAAATTACAAATGTAGGAAAATGTAATGTTTCTGTAAAGGCTTTGGTCTGCACTTTTTCTAGGGTACCATTACATTTTTGCAATTTTGTAATAATGATTAAAATAAAATCGTGAAACTGTAAACATAATTGTCTTGTCATTTTGTGTCACCTTTGAATAATTTGGCATGCTCTACAAAAACAGGCAAAAAATGACCTGCATGGAGCTCTAAGACAATAATGTGTTTATACAATAGGTAAAGCCTGATTTGGTTATTGTTGGCAGAAAGATTGATTTAGATGTAACTTTGACAGAGTATCTGACAATGTTTGAAGGTCACCTGAAAGATCTGTACCTCTGAATGAAAAACTCAAAACCACACAGAAAGACTGAATAGGCACCACTAGATGGTACAGCTGAGTCATAAGATACATCAGGCCACAAGCTTCCATCCACGTGATGTGGTTTGACTGACAGATGTTTGTGTCTTGAGAGGAGAAGAACATGATCAAAACAAACCCTAACCCGATAGTCTTCATTCTGCAAGTTCTGCTTCCTTCTCTAAAAAGAAGAAGGATCTTGTTCTAATAACATCTCAAGTCTAGAAATCAAGAAATACATCTTCAAATTAAATGATTCTTCCAAATTAGGTTTATTGACAAAATTGTTCAGGTGTTTGCATTAAATATATTGTACACGAACATTTTTATAGTGAAATGAAACTAATATTATAGGGATTTCACCCAGCTCTAAATAGTTCTTTTTTAGTGTCTACTGCAGTCTGAAAATTATTTAACCCCCCGATAAGAAAATGTGTAATTTGAGCACACAATTGCAAATCAGGGATGGTCTCAAAAGCACACCTGAGGCAATCACTCAAGGGCTTCATTAGTTGCATCAGGTTTATAGTTAAAGGATTATTGGCTACACCAGCTGGTTGTGGCAGAAAGATGAAGCCACCAACAGCTGCTACCAAATACACGAGGAGGCAGGTTGCCAGAAGCCCTCGACTGACTGCAAAAGACCTGCAGCAAGACTTGGTGGTAACAACCATTGAGGTTTCGGTTTCCACAATAAGGCACGTACTAAATGCTGAAGGTGCCCATGTCTGGAACTAGATGTACACCATTACAAACCCAAAGGCCCAAGAAACGTAATCTCCCATTTACTCAAAGCTAATAAACCAAAGAGGATCTGGGGTGATATTCTGTATAGCAATGAAACTGCAATTGTTTTTAGGCTGAAATACAGGTGGTCATTTATTCTGATAGCCTATTCAGACTGAATATGACTTAAAGGAAATGGTTTAAACCTCAAACCAAGATATCGTGTTTTAAGTGACTTTCCAGTCACTTTACTGCATACAAAACATGTTTTACCAGTGACATGACAGGATGGACTAAACTTTTGCTAACACCAGGTTATCTATTGAGTTCTAGTGTGATCACATTTTTTAATGACAGCTATCAGCATATATGACCATCGATATTTCAGTCCAGCTTCCTGGGTCAGTGGTCATCGTTTTCTATCCTCTGAAAGGTCAGAATAGACACCTAGAATAGATTAATTTGCTTACAACAATTTTTACTCGAAGGTACAGTACAGCCATATTTTCTAGATTTTCTAGATGAGCTTCTCAGTGCTGCTTTAGTTATCCAGGTTATTGGTTGTTCTTTTCAACCCACTCTTGTAGCCTAAACCCAGTCTTTGGGGGTTGAAAACCTAATCCATTTTCTAACCCTTTTGTGTTTAATTATCCCACACCAGGATTGGTCCATATTTGGCCCAGAACTGGGTCAGCAAAGTAACCTAATTTGGACTGTTTTTCCCATGGCAGTATTTAGTGTGCACATTCGCTACATTATTTATGTTATCTTGTTTAAACATCTGGTTGGGTGTGTTTCGGTAAATAAGAAATTAAACCCATTCAAGGGTGTAGTTTGATGATTAATAAAAGGAGTACACAGTTTTCCATGTCAATGCTTGAAAGTTTTTCAAAGAAATGTTCCTGAAAGTACTCCGAATCATTATATGTGTACTCCCATGTGTTTAATTTATGGGAAAAGAAAATACAGTGTGGTAATTTGCTTTTACAGCCTACACATCTCTTTATCTTTTCTGAATAAATCAGAGTTTTACATCAAAACTTTTGACTTCACACATCTGGAATTTCACCATTCAGCCAAGCAACATTAATAAAAGACTGTTATCCAACAAGAAACCACAACAGACAGCAAAAAACATCTTGTCTGTTTATTTCACATGTTTCTGTAACTGTAAAATGGCTCTAATAAAAGTGTAAATATTTAAAAACCAGAGCCTGACTTATGTGGTTTTTCCATTTATTATATCATCTGTGTTCCCAGAAATATGATCTTTTTTTAATACTTTATGTGGGAATACAGTTTATCTTGCATTTAAAGTTGACCTTCTGTACCTGAAGGAAAAACCCAATATTCCTTCATAGTTAAATATTCATGTAAAATACTGATAAACATGAATAACATCAATCTGTTAATAGATTTTAAATTTTTGTCCCCATCAGCACAACACACAACTTCAGGAGAGTTTAGTAAATGTATAAAAATGAAAGGATGAAAAATTAGGGTTGGATTAGACCTTTCATGTAGAAACTGAACACTTGGCAACCAGTAATGCCAAAACATTTTTATTTCATTTTCTTTCTTATTCCTCGCTGAAATCAGTCAAACGCAATCTGCTTGCATGAGAAATGCCTGTTTACAGATATTGTATCTGGAGAGATGATAGATAAAGACCACAAACTTGATCAACACATTCACTATGTTTGTTTCTGAGACATCCCCACATAATGATGAAAAAGTCATGTTTTATTGTAAGAGATACAAAATTTAGCTGATATTTCATCTCTCCAGATGTTGCTAGAATTTAGCATTACTTTCAAATATTGTATTTGCTTAATAAAATCACATTTTTTATGGTCTGAAATATATGCAAACAGTATAGTAGCTCATAAAGGGAAGCAAGGAAACAAAAACCAAGAGGACAAACTACAGTCAGTTTGTGGGTAGAGTCAGGAAACTGTGAAGACACTTCTGGAGGCAAGTTATCTGGGCAAATCTAGGTAGCAGTTCTGAGGAACGATGGCAAGCGCAAGTTATGAGGCAGGGAAGCAAACAGAGCAGAAATAACAAACAACAAGCTAGGACAGAGATCTGGCAGCTGTGATATTCATATAAAGAGCAAAAAACAAACAGAGAAAATAAGTCAGGAGGCAAAACAGATGGAAATGCAAGTAGAAGAAAATAACTTCATCCAAATGAAAATGATCATGCACATCCTCCTTTTTCCCTGACGGTCAAGCCACTGCATTTCCTGCTCTAATTTTGTCTCGATTTAGTCTTTTTTAATAAAACCCTGTCTTCTAAAAACTTCCTTCATGCTCCTTCAGTGTTCTTCGTTTGGATCCCTAAATCATGTCTTTCTACAACACTTGAAATATTCAGTCTCTGACAATTGAACCGATCCACTTTGGTCATATAAAGAAAAGATATTACTCCAAAATATATTAGCTTTATATTTTCTAATGATGTCTGCATATTAGCTTTACAAATTATCTACTTAAAGTAGTTATATTAATGTGGAACATAAATCTATCATTTGGATTTTAATGTTTTCTCTCTCATACCAAGCAGTGATTTCTATAAAAAAATAACCCACAAATACATTTAAAATTAAAATCTTAATCACTTGTAGCTTAAAACATAATTATTCAGTACCATTGTTTACCACACTACTATCTTTGATATTATGCATAAGTAACAATAATATAGTGTCTTGAAGAAATATTGATAACTTTTTAACATTTTCACATTTTATCAATGAACACAACATAGTTACAGTGCCTTGCGAAAGTACTCGGCCCCCTTGAACTTTTCAACCTTTTGCCACATTTCAGGCTTCAAACATAAAGATGTAAAATTCTAATTTTTTGTGAAGAATCAACAACAAGTGGGACACAATCGTGAAGTGGAATAAAATTTATTGGATGTGTCAAACCTTTTTAACAAATACAAAACTGAAAAGTGGGGCATGCAATATTATTTGGCCCCTTTACTTTCAATGCAGCAAACTCACTCCAGATGTTCAGTGAGGATCTCTGAATGATCCAATGTTGTCCCAAATGACTGATGATGGTAAATAGAATCCACCTGTGTGTAATCAAGTCTCCGTATAAATGCACCTGCTCTGTGATAGTCTCAAGGTTCTGTTCAAAGCGCAGAGAGCATCATGAAGACCAAGGAACACACCAGGCAGGTCCAAGATACTGTTGTGGAGAAGTTTAAAGCTGGATTTGGATACAAAAAGATTTCCCACGCTTAAAAAATCCCAAGGAGCACTGTGCAAGCAATCATATTGAAATGGAAGGAGTATCAGACCACTGCAAATCTACCAAGGCCTGGCCGTCCCTCTAAACTTTCATCTCGAACAAGGAGAAGACTGATCAGAGATGCAGCCAAGAGGCCCATGATCACTCTGGATGAACTGCAGAGATCTACAGCTGAGGTGGGAGAGTCTGTCCATAGGACAACAATCAGTCGTACACTGCACAAATCTGGCCTTTATGGAAGAGTGGCAAGAAGAAAGCCATTTCTCAAAGATATCCATAAAAAGTCTCATTTAAAGTTTGCCACAAGCCACCTGGGAGACACATCAAACATGTGGAAGAAGGTGCTCTGATCAGATGAAACCAAAATCCAACTGTTTGGCCACAATGCAAAACGATATGTTTGGCGTAAAAGCAACACAGCTCATCACCCTGAACACACCATCCCCACTGTCAAACATGGTGGTGGCAGCATCATGGTTTGGGCCTGCTTTTCATCAACAGGGACAGGGAAGATGGTCACTATTGATGGGAAGATGGATGGGGCCAAATACAGGACCATTCTGGAAGAAAACCTGTTGGAGTCTACAAGAGACCTGAGACTGGAACGGAGATTTATCTTCCAACAAGACAATGATCCAAAACATAAAGCCAAATCTACAATGGAATGGTTCACAAATCAACGTATCCAGGTGTTGGAAGGGCCAAGTCAAAGTCCAGACCTGAATCCAATCGAGAATCTGTGGAAAGAGCTGAAGACTGCTGTTCACAAACGCTCTCCATCCAACCTCACTGAGCTCGAGCTGTTTTGCAAAGAAGAATGGGCAAGAATTTCAGTCTCTCGATGTGCAAAACTGATAGAGACAAACCCCAAGCAACTTGCAGCTGTAATTGCAGCAGAGGGTGGCGCTACAAAGTATTAACGCAAGGGGGCCGAATAATATTGCACGCCCCACTTTTCAGTTTTTTATTTGTTAAAAAAGATTGACACATCCAATAAATTTCATTATACTTCACAATTGTGTCCCACTTGTTGTTGATTCTTCTACCTTTAATTGCAAAAATAGCAGTAAGCATCTTGATTAATGTACCAGGTCTGCACATCTAGAGACTAAAACTTTCACACAATTTGCTTTTCAAAGTAGCCCAAACTCAGCCTTAGTTGATGGAGACTGTCTAGAAGCATCTCTTTTCAATTCCTGCCACAGATGTTTAAAGTTTAAATTTGTTAAAATTTGGTTAGGTGATTGTCTGATCAGAGATTTTTTGTCAAGATCTGCCATTTTGGGTTTTGTGCTTGTTTACTTTCTCTGTTAGGCGTTTATATTCCTTTGGGTTTAGCAGTTATATTTGTTTATTCCTTCTGTCATCCTGATAGTTTTATTCTTTTTCCTGCCCCCTAGTTTTAGTAGTTCTTTCTCTCCCCGCCTATAGTTCCCGTGGTGGTTGCTTTCTCATTTGTTTATTACTTAGAATGGTTTTCTCCTCTGGTTATTATTATTATTATTAGAACAGTTCTCTTTGCTTCTTTGGCTTTTCTAGTTTAGTTTCTCAGTTAGTGTTTCTGTGCTTGTTTACTGTTAGGTTCATTGTTCTTGCTGCATTCTTTTAGTTTATTAGTTTCCCTTTGGCCTAAGACCCCTTTTTGTTATTATTTACCCAGTTGCTTGTTCCCCATAAGATTAGTTGTTCTTTCCCAGCCCAGCTCTTTAGTTTAGTTCTTCATGTCCCTGCTTTGTCTAGTTAGTGTTTCTTCCGGATTTAGCTTTGTGTTTTATGTTAGGGTTTTTATTTATATAGGTTTCCTTAGGTCTGTTTTCCATTAGTTTAGCTTTACCCCATGTCCCAGTTTAGTTCTTCCTGGAATTACTATTTATGTTAGTTTGTTTTTTTTCCCCAGAATTGTCTCTAGTTTAGTTTAGCTCTCCCTTCCAGTCTTTGCATTCTCTAGCTCCCATTTCCATAGTAACATATTCCCTTAGTTCCCTGCAGCCTGGTCCACACCTGTTTCATGTTTCCTCTGATTACCCGCCTCCCTGTCTCATTGGTCCATACTCCACTTCCCTCAGCTTATAAGCTCTCTATTTTGCATTGTTCCCTGCTGGTTCCTTACGTTATCAACCCTTGCTATCTTCCAGAGTTTCTCCTTGTGGTTTGTTTTCTGTTTTGCCTCCTGAACTTGTGCTTTTGGATAGCCTGCCTGTACTCTGCCTGCCTGCCTTCTGTAAGTTCACCTTCAGTTTCATTATTAAACTTCATCTACTCACCATGCGGCCTCTTCGCCATGTTCTGCATCCCGGTCCTGCCTCCAAACCCACAACACTGACATTTTTTCAGTGCAATGTGAAAAAATCAAGAACATCAGGGCAATAAAAGCACCACAAAGAAATGAAAGAAAGGAATCAGGCAGACAGTATTCATTATAACTGTTGCAGGATTAAAAATACACTCAGTCTAGTTACATGAGAGTGCTTAAGTTTATGTTTTTTCTTTGTAATACCCACATACTGTACTTTGTAGAAAAGGTTTCTGCCTAAATGCAACCTTTTCTAAAGTGTAAACCTTTGATTCATTTTTATCTTTCCTGCATTCATTTTCATAAGCCCCTCGTTTATGCACACATTGTCTGCCAAATAATAGAGGTGTGAGAAAAACAAATTCACCCATGACTGCCTTAACAGCATCATATAGTAAGAGAAGTACAAGTAAAAGAACTGTAAATTTTTCTCTGAGAAAAAAAAGAAAATATAGTTAAAATTTTGATGCTTAAAAATTTGAATGCAAATAATGCACTACAATCCAAAATACCTCAACATTTTTGCTCTATCCTAAAGGACAGGTGCTTAGAGGTTGGACTCATGATCTTTGCAAACAACAGCTGAGCGATTTGGCAATGCGCAGCTGTAGTAAGATGAAGCATTAACAGGGTCCCCCATCACCATCCATGCATGTGTTAGTTACATACAGTTCTATACATAATATTTGTGTCTGCAGTCATATTTTACCATGTACACAAAATACAGTGTCGATTATGATTCACTTTACACGAGCAACACTTATCAAAGTATGTCTGCCTTGAAAGGAAAATGCAACAAAAGATGTCGATTGGACAAATTGAGAGTAAACTTTGAAAATTTATCATGAGTTTCCAACAGTGTCCAAAAATATCTAAACAAGGAGTCATTAGGTAGTATTAGTTACTTTGTCAATTATATAATCCCAGGCAACACTACTCCAGATATTTTTCTTGATCTATTTTTTTCCCCTCCATTTAAAAACAAATGATCTCCATCTCCACAGTCTGTGGGATTACAATAAAAACTGGTGTAATACCTATGCAGCACCAGAAGGTGGGGAAAACATTACCTTCAAGAAAACAAGAAGACCCTGAGCATGGTCAAAATTCACTCATAACAATTGTAGCTTGTGTATCCTGTTAAATAGTTAACGGTTTCCTCTTTATCATTAACTTTTTCAGCTTACATTTGAGGTTTAATGAAAAAAGAGTCAAAGCAAGACAGAAGTGGAATATGTAGATAAAAAATGTTCCACTCAGATGTTACAGATGTTTAGTTTCTTTTGTCCTTAAGGCCACAGAATGAAACATTTCAGTGTAGCACACATTTTAGATGATTATATTTGAGCTCTTTTACATGTTAAATGCCATGAATTGTAGTTTAAATAAACAAATATAATACACAATGCTATGGTACCACTGGTGTTACATATATGCACTTATTGATTTTAGTCCAACAGATTGGTCCTAAAAGCCCTGCTTTCTCATGAGACATCCTCTCAGTTTTGCTGGAAAAGGAAAAGTCTCCCACATTGTATTTCTGACAGCAGATCTCTAAGGGGATTTCTAATCCTTTCTTCTTGGTGCATGTTAGATGGTGAAAATCCTTCAACTCATGTTTCGCATCTCTGATGTCCCTTGGTGCCCTCCATACCATTGTGGTATGCAGATCCTTGAGCATGAAGTCTCTCCTCATCTGTAAACAACTGCTTTAAAAATTGTTGGTAACACAGTGCTGCAATTAGTTCCCAAAGGTCAAACATCGTCATCATCATCATTCTGCCTGAGCCTCGTCTCTCGGCTCTGTCCTCTCTGGCTCCCTCTCTGAGGAAGACGTCCGATGGGGTCCTGACAGAGCATGTACTGTTTCCAGATTTTTCGAAAAGCTGTGTGGAACTTCTTGATGCGGAAAGCGTAGACGATGGGGTTGACGGCTGAGTTGCCGTGGGTGAGAATGATGGCAATGTAAATGAGGGACATCGACGTCTTGCAACCAGGGAAGAAGAGAGTGATGCAGTTGAGGATATGAAGTGGGAGCCAACTGACTGCGAAGAGGAAGAGGACGAGTGCAAGAGACTTTGCTAATTTAAGTTCCTTTCCAAAGTAACGCCTGGGATCCGTGTGGCTTGCTGTCACCTGCAAACACATTAAGGAAAATAATGAAGCTCAATAATCAGTGTCACCTGCCTAGCTAAAGTAACAGTAAGCATTTGATTTTTTTGCACAACCAAAAACTTTAATGTATCTAACTGGAGTTTTAATTGTGGTCATCATCTAAATGTAAAATGGGTATGGCACAATAGCAAAATTACCAAGACATGACCATGCATGGAGAAAATTAATCAGAAAAACAGCCAAGAGGTCGATGGTAACTCTGAAGGCACTGCACAGATCCACAGCTCAGGTGGGAGAATCTGTTGATCCTGACAACTATTAGCAATGCAAATTTGACCTTTATTAAAAACTGGCCATAAGAAAACCATCGTTGAAAGAAATCTATAAGAAGTTCCAATTAAAGTTACCACAAGCCATGTAGGAAAAAAACAGAACAAGGTACTCTGATCGATGAGACCCAAACTGAACTTTTTGGCCAGTAAACAAAACATTTGTGAGGCATAAAAAACACTCTGCACTGAACACATTGAGCCTTTTATATAATATGATGGCAGCATCATGCTGTGGTGATGCTGTTTTTCAGGACGCACAGAGAAATGGTCAGGGTTGAGGAGAAGATGGATGGAGCTAATTCCCAGGCAATCCTGAAAGAAAACCTGTTAAAGCATCAACGTTTGTGGTTGTAACAAAAAGCAAATTACTCAACTGAATAATCCAGCGTTACCTTCTTGTTGAGCTGTTTATGGATCATGTAGAAAATCTCTACGTAGATGGCCAGCATGAGCAGCAGAGGAGGCAGGACCCAGCCAAAGAAGTTAAAGTAGACCATATAGTTCATGCTAATGACTGTCTCAAACTCACAGGTCACCTCAAGCTCTTCCGTGATCAATGTGCCATTGTTAAGGAGAACATGGAGGTTGTTCCAGCCGAACATTGGCGTGAGGCCCACTATGATGGACACCAGCCAACACAACAGCACGGCTGTCCCAGCTCGCCGAGGGGTCACCACTCGCTTGTAACTAGGGCAACAAAGAAGAAAGTGAGGCATTGATAAAATTGTTCCTAGAGGATAGACATTATTTACTGCTAAGGAATCTACTACTTATTCTTATCTGAAAAATCTTATCAGCCAATGGAAATGTATGTTACCAGAGCCCAATGTGAGGCCGATGAAATTATTCTACTTACCAGGATTTACCCAGCTGTTGTGTTACAAGTTGGTTGTACCTTAAATTGATACATTCTGAAGGACTTTATGTAATAAGCCAAGCATAGTATATAAAGTTGGATGTTCAAAAAATACTTGTCAGTCAGTCATTTTCTATACCGCTTCTTCCATAGTGGGTAAAAATATAATAAAAAAGTAACTATTTTTATTTATTTGAGATGAATCATTATTGACTGACTAGCTTTAAAAATGTGTTTAATAAGAGCATTAGCCATACAATCTCCTTGTGTATAGCTCTAGATACTTCTCTAACTTCTGTGCTCTCATTCTACAAAGCAAAAGCGGCAAGGACTTATTACTCCAAATATTGGTCGGGAATACAAGCATTAATAGTAATCTAAATGAGCCGCAGTATAATGGCAGCACACACAGCCTCAACAACCAATATACTGATTTCTATGTACAGACCCATTCAGTAAATTATAATATTGTTAAAAAGTTAACTTATTTCAGTAACTTAGCTCTTTAAGTGAAACACATTATATAGATTAACTGCACACTAACTGATGTTTTCAAGCATTTTTTCTGTTAATAATCATTTTCTGCTTACATCATTTGCAACATTTAAGATTTAAGATTAGAATATTACATCAGACCAATAAAGAAAATTATTTTAATACAGAAATGTGGGCTTTTTGAAAGGTATGTTTTGTACCTGCTTAATGATTGTTGTTTTCAAAAAATACTCTTAATCTTGCCCTGCGATGGACTGGCGACTTGTCCAGGGTGTACCCCGCCTCTCACCCATAGACTGCTGGAGATACACCAGCTCCCCCGCGACCCACTATGGAATAAGCGGTAGAAAATGACTGACTCTTAATCTTACAAGCAATCCTCATTGAAAAATATTTTTTTGAATATGACTGTAGTTGTAAGTACGACTTTTATCTCATTTTTATAGCATGAATATGCTTTCACCAATGATTTTTGTTATTCTATTTTGATTTCTGAAAGTAATCTCAAGACCCCACACTTGGTGATTTGTTAAAATTTCCCAGGAATGCACCAGCAGCTAAGAATGGAGACCACAGCCCATTCAAACCATGACAAACAGGTTCTGTAGTAAGTAAAGTGGAAACTGAAAAGTGTGGAATGCATTTGCATTCATGCCCATTACTTTGTTAATCCTAAAGAAAATTTAGAGTAGCCAATTCCCTTCAGAACATACTAAGATAAATTCATTAAAGTTTGTGTCAGTGACGTGGAGTGAATAACTTTGCATGGCAGTGTACAGCACAAAGCTGGGCCTCAAAGTAGCAAGAAAGAGTCCATTCTACTAAAGGCTAAGGAAATGTAAGTAAACTTAACAGGAAACTTAAATGGGAAAACCTTAGTCTGATTTTAACGATGGATGGATGGATGGATGGATGGATGGATGGATGGATGGATGGATGGATGGATGGATGGATGGATGGATGGATGGATGGATGGATGGATGGATGGATGGATGGTTTAAAGTCAGAGTGAGAAAAAAGGTTATGTCATTTTATCCAACCAAGAAAATATGTAAAATAATTTTTCATATTATCATTTTTACTTCTCAAAAAACTGCCAATTTGACACAATGTTGAGATCCTCTCTATGTTGTTTTGGTTCTGTGGGTAAATTTGCCAGAGGTTATAAAACAAATTGTAGGAGTTAACAACCTCCATTGTACTATTATTGTTTTGCCTGGCGTTTTAGTGGTATAAGAGGATATGCATATTTTAGAGGTATACAAAAATTCAGCAATATGAGCCTCACAACCTTGAGTCAGTGTAAATACCACAAAGGCCCAATTCCCACAGCAGGTAATACTGAAATGTTGCAGCAATGACTCTATAATGGCATTACACAATCTCATGCTACACTATGCAGATGCTCTGTGTGCATTGATGAAGATTCTGACCTTCATCCCAATACAAACACACTATGCAAACCAGTGTGCATCAAAAAACAGCACATACTTCAAATACATAACAAAACTTGATTTTCCACAAAATGGTTATAATTTTCCCTATGTTGAAAACAAGGTAACATTTAATTTTGACAGAAAAAGTTTCCATAAAGTAGAGCTGCACAATACATTAATTGCAATTGAAATCGCTATATCAGTTTCTGAAATATCACAATTGCAAAAGAAAACTTGTGTACCAAATTTGTTAGGGTATTCTATAGAAAGTGTTATTCATGCAAATTCTGCCTGCCACTGATATACAGGTCCTTCTCAAAATATTAGCATATTGTGATAAAGTTCATTATTTTCCATAATGTAATGATGAAAATTTAACATTCATATATTTTAGATTCATTGCACACTAACTGAAATATTTCAGGTCTTTTATTGTCTTAATACAGATGATTTTGGCATACAGCTCATGAAAACCCAAAATTCCTATCTCACAAAATTAGCATATCATTAAAAGGGTCTCTAAACGAGCTATGAACCTAATCGTCTGAATCAACGAGTTAACTCTAAACACCTGCAAAAGATTCCTGAGGCCTTTAAAACTCCCAGCCTGGTTCATCACTCAAAACCCCAATCATGGGTAAGACTGTCAACCTGACTGCTGTCCAGAAGGCCACTATTGACACCCTCAAGCAAGAGGGTAAGACACAGAAAGAAATTTCTGAACAAATAGGCTGTTCCCAGAGTGCTGTATCAAGGCACCTCAGTGGGAAGTCTGTGGGAAGGAAAAAGTGTGGCAGAAAACGCTGCACAACGAGAAGAGGTGACCGGACCCTGAGGAAGATTGTGGAGAAGGGCCGATTCCAGACCTTGGGGGACCTGCGGAAGCAGTGGACTGAGTCTGGAGTAGAAACATCCAGAGCCACCGTGCACAGGCGTGTGCAGGAAATGGGCTACAGGTGCCGCATTCCCCAGGTCAAGCCACTTTTGAACCAGAAACAGCGGCAGAAGCGCCTGACCTGGGCTACAGAGAAGCAGCACTGGACTGTTGCTCAGTGGTCCAAACTACTTTTTTCGGATGAAAGCAAATTCTGCATGTCATTCGGAAATCAAGGTGCCAGAGTCTGGAGGAAGACTGGGGAGAAGGAAATGCCAAAATGCCAGAAGTCCAGTGTCAAGTACCCACAGTACCCACTGCTGTTGTTGGTCCACTGTGTTTTATCAAGGGCAGGGTCAATGCAGCTAGCTATCAGGAAATTTTGGAGCACTTCATGCTTCCATCTGCTGAAAAGCTTTATGGAGATGAAGATTTCATTTTTCAGCACGACCTGGCACCTGCTCACAGTGCCAAAACTACTGGTAAATGGTTTACTGACCATGGTATCACTGTGCTCAATTGGCCTGCCAACTCTCCTGACCTGAACCCCATAGAGAATCTGTGGGATATTGTGAAGAGAACGTTAAGAGACTCAAGACCCAACACTCTGGATGAGCTAAAGGCCGCTATCAAAGCATCCTGGGCCTCCATAAGACCTCAGCAGTGCCACAGGCTGATTGCCTCCATGCCACGCCGCATTGAAGCAGTCATTTCTGCCAATGGATTCCCGACCAAGTATTGAGTGCATAACTGTACATGATTATTTGAAGGTTGACGTTTTTTGTATTAAAAACACTTTTCTTTTATTGGTCGGATGAAATATGCTAATTTTGTGAGATAGGAATTTTGGGTTTTCATGAGCTGTATGCCAAAATCATCCATATTAAGACAATAAAAGACCTGAAATATTTCAGTTAGTGTGCAATGAATCTAAAATATATGAATGTTAAATTTTCATCATTACATTATGGAAAATAATTAACTTTATCACAATATGCTAATATTTTGAGAAGGACCTGTATTTACCCAGTTGGATGGGCTTTCTATGTGCTTGATGCTCCCACCTGATATATATTTTTAGTGGTAAGATATTATAGCTTAAAGAACGGTGGGGGCATTTGGATAAAGGAAAATTCTGAAAAATAGATAGAAAAGGTGACTTAAATGTAATTGATATTGTAAGTGCAATAATATTCAATAGTATCGCAATTACATGCTTTCCTGATATTAAGCAACTCTACCATAAAGTCAGTAAAATGGCTGAGAAAACTCCAATACATCACTTTCTCTGACTAAAGCTTGTTTTTTGCAGCCTTTGAGTGGCATTTAACCTACAGGTTTATGAAAGTCGCTGCAGAAACCTCTCTAAACAATGTTGTTTGTAGCTTTGTATTCAGCTTGGGAGCCCACTGTAATAGTCTGACCTTACTATGGTACTTTGCCTCAGAATGCTAGTCACACAATGTTTGTTCACAATACCTTGTTCTGTAAATTGGACTTTGAAGTTCTGAACTTTATAATGAATTAGCTATTTCTGTCAATCAGTAACAAGATGTGGTTTTCTTGCATCTTAAGAGGAAGATGTAAGATAGTGTCTTTTCCTTTGAGCTCCAGACCTCATGAGAAATGTCTTACCCATACAAGTCAATGACTGAGTCCTGCACAAGCCTGCTCTTTGTTGGTTTTTATAGGCCATCATTGTAAAAAAAAACATTAATTGGCTCAGTTAGAAGAACTTCATGAGCAAATATTATGAGCAACATGGAATTTATCTTCCCTTATCACAGCAACTGAAAATATGTTCCAAGCTCACCAGCAAAGTGTGAGAAAGAAATTAAAAATCTTGGATCGCCCTTATCAGCAAAAAGCGTCTTCAAACTCCTCAGCTATAAAATGCAATCAGTGCATAAAGCATGTCCCTCCACAGTTAGGGAGGGGAAATCAATCTTTGGTTCAAGTTAGGGTTAAATACAATTCACTCAACGCTGAAATATGAATATGACTAAATTATACATGTCTTTGTAAATTGTGCTTCTATGAAGTGAAGATAAACTTTTTAATGTCTATAACAGCTGGACGCCCTGGGCAAGCTCCTTATTCTTTACACTGAAACAATATGATAAAATGTTTAGTGTAACCCCCCTCCTTCCCCTCAGCACCATGGTGCCCTGGGCACTGAGCCATACATATCAAAATCCACTTCTGCCTGTTCATTTATACCTAGGAAAAGATTTATTATTTACTAGTTTTGTGATGTCATTATATTTTCATTTTTTTGTGGAATTTGTTTATATAATCTTCCACCATGTCAATGACACGACAAAGCAGGCAGACATGCCCCGCCGAACCTTGAACAGTTAGACCTTCAGTATTCTCATAATAGACAATTAATAATAAATCTTTCCTGATTATTGTCACTGTAACTTGTATTTATGTTCTTTTACTGACAGAGCCGGACTGTCATTTTACATGAGCATTTGCTTCGTTGTGTGTGTTGGCTTGCTGGCTTGACAAATCACCCAGTCCAAGAACCATCCACCGTGAGCCCATTGACCAATCATGCATTCTCTGACAGACTTTTAATGGCTGATTGTCCAATGCCTCAACTCAAAAGTGGTAGTTCTCAGTAAAACGTAAGTACATGTCAGGACAAAAATTATGATTAGGCACCAGACTTTGAAATCTGCTCATCGGGCCAGTTAAAACCAGACTAACAAAAGGATTTTGCTAAATAAATATATTTTTTATTCATCTTCATTCATAAAACAGACATTACTCAGAAATGACTTTTAAACTCTGTTTTGTACTGTAGGTAATATTACCACTTTAGAGTGTCAATGCCGGAGTGCTGATTTGAACTGCTTTAATCCAAATAAAGGTGTTTCCACTATGTATCTAAACTGTATATGTGTATGGAACTTTTATTAAAATATATACAAAATAGATTACTTATTTCTAATAGATACTGCTTGTTGTATTACCTTTTCAGAGGATGCCTCTCTCAAACTTCTTAGTTCAATTTGATTAATTTCAAATCTAAACATGTCAGGGGTATGACTAATGTGGGTTTTTTGGTTTATTACAAAAGACTAATGTGACAACGAATTATGTTTTGGTTAAAAAATAATAACCCTCACGGTCTACCAGACACCACAGAAAGCTGCAGGACTAAAATGAAACACTGGAGAGAACACTCACTCTGAGCGCCCTTACCTCCAAGCAGACACAAAGGCTCCAGACATGAGACAAAATATTAAAAACTATAGTGAAATTCACCTTTAGGCCTACCTCATGGGTATTTTGACTCGCAGGTAGCGATCAATGGCAATGGCCAGCAGCGCAAGGATTGAACTTTGGGTGAGGACGAGCACCGTGCAGACGAAAAACAGGCAGCTGTAGAAGTGCGTCTGGAGCCCGATGCTGATGGTTATAGCGAGCGGGATGACAAGAGCCCCGACAGCAATGTCAGCCAAGGCCAGGGAGACGATGAAACAAAACGTGGTGTCTCTCAGAGACCGGTTGATGCGTACAGCCCAGACCACCATCACGTTGCCGATGACCGAGGACACGGCGATCACCACCTCCATCCCGATGTAAAGCGCCTTGGACGGAGGCAAAGCCGAAGTCATGATCACAGACGCGTGGACGAGGGTGCGCTCAGCCTGAACACGTCGAAGGAGTTCCCGGTTTGAGTTTGTGGGCATCGACAGAGACGCACTGGATTAGGTTTTGCATTTTATTTGTTATGTCACAGAGGAGTAGAGTCTGATGCTCGAGGGTTATTTAGGATGTAAATCCAGGACGTGCAGTCTGGATGCGCGCCAAACGCAAAACTTCACCAGTTTCCGAGAAAGAAGTGCCCCCACCTCCACCCCACCCCAGTTCACCGCAGTCCGGCTGGTGGAGAGACGGGGCAGAGCCGAGACACAGAATGACTCATGAGCATATCCCCAAAGAGCGGATTAACAGATCTGGTATCCTCACTGGGTCAATATTCACAGAATCCATCCCAGAAATCCATCCCAGAAGTCCCAAATAGTAACTGTTCCTGTAGATTTCTGAGTCATGTCCATAATTGCGTAATCAGTCCTTATATTAGATCTCTGTCGTGTAAAACTTTATTTTCGTCCAGGGTCTAGTTTATGATCATCCAAAATATAGTTTAGATATGATGACGCTCACATGCAGCTCAGATTATTATAAATTTTCTTTTTTGTGCAAAGTCACATATTTGACTGCAAGCTCGCCTTCTGTGGGAGTGGATAAAGTGAGTGTTGGGGAGGATTCACATGGCAGGTGTATCCCACTCTAAAAATGCCCTATTGTGTCAATTATTTAGACCCTAGTGCTTTTATGATGCCTCTAAATAGTATTCATCCCCTTTGGTTGTTTCATCCTTTTTGTGGTTTTACATTTTTAACAAGGCATGAAAAAACTTGAATGTCAAATGTGAAAATTTGTACAAATTATTTAAAAATATACAAGATAAAGTGATTGCATAAAATGTCACCCTCTTTAAAGTGGGAAACCTTATTTAAAATGAGTTCCAGCTAACGAATGCCAGCAGCATCTCAGTGGAAGAAATGGAAGTTGCATGAAAGTAGCTGAAGTGTGTTTTGTGTAAAACCTCGGGATCTGGTAGGTCCAATCTCTGGTCCATCAAGCAACACACTGAATATCATCTGGAGTTTAGATAAAACATTCTTTAAGAAATGTCTAAATTGACCTAAAGATGGACATACTCACAAATTAAGTGTTTGGAGAAAAAGAAGACTGCTGAGGGAGGCCACCAAGACACCTACAACCCCGCTGAGTGAGTTCAAAGCTTCAATGGGTCATTATTTGGTCTGATAAGGCAAACATTTAGCTTTTGGGTCATCAGCCATCATGCTGTGTTTGGGAAATACAAAACACTTCACTACTGTGCTAACAAACTGTCAAAATAAGGTGAGATCTTTCCATATAATCCATGCAACATTTATTAACTGCTCACAGTTAAATCCATAAAAATATCCTTTTGTGTAATCCATGCAATAATTATTAAAATACACAGTTGAAGCAGTAGGGAGTGAAACAACCATGTTCTCATATTCTGGGACTGAGAGACTGGAGAGGCCTGTGTGGAGCCACATATTAACTGTCTTATCTTTTGAAGTGTATTGAATGAAATGAGTAATCTTTAATTAACAAATTAAAAGACAGCTATATATGAAAGAGATATAATGTTGATCATTTGTGATGTATGAATAAAAAGAATGAAGTGATGGTTTTGTAACTGTGTTTTAAAACAAATGCAGAAAGCTGAGAATGGAATGTGTAATACTGTGTAAAGTTTAAGACTGAGCAGATTAGGGAGAGAACTGCAGGATGACTTGGAGTGACGAGAGCCAGCTGACACTGAATCTTTTGAAGACCAACGCAAGGAAGGGAAGATGAGACTACAGTCAGCTGCATGGCTATTACTGGAATCTTCAAGGCCAAAAAATAGCACTAGAAAGTCACGATGACCATGACTAAGTATTGAGCATTAACGCACTGCACAAAAGTATGTTGCGCAATGGCTGAGAAGACTAACAAAGGGCTGACCAGTGAGAGCATCTGCACTATAAAAGCAATGTCAAAAAAGGGAACTGCGGTTGTTTCCTCGCAGAAGACCAGCGAACAAGATCGGACGGAGAAAAGACGCTCAGCTTAAAAAGGACCAGAGACACAGCCCAGCTGATCGACTGCATTAAAAAAGAGGATCAACCCGTGTGCCCTGGAAGGACTGTGCCTCAAAATTAAGAATCTGATTTCATATACAGCCTTTTTATCCAGACAACAGAAGTGAAGTTGATCAGTGAACAGCTGATTGCTCTAAGTTTCAGGCTTCTGGAAGTCCTGAATAAACTTCAGTTATGTCCCCGGGTTTCCTTCAACTCTTCAGCCTCTGGAAACTACTGTCTTCGGAGACAAATAACAACAAAGATCCTGCTTAACCATCAAAGCCTGGAGCATCAGTGCCTGCCACTTAAAGGAAGAGAACTGAAGATTAAGTCGTATTCCCTTCAAGAAACCACTTCTTGTTACCAGAAGAATTCTCCTCCATCAGGTGCATGGATGAGCCTCTGTCTTCAAAGCTTCTCCAAATTCACTAGTTTCAGCATCAGGGAAAGACAGGTTGAGTTGATTGATTCATTTCTATTATTGAAATTCTTTTGTGTTGCCGAATTTAAGCTGTTACTGACCCCTGCATAAGCGTTACTAATTAAAGAAAGCATATACAATTCTAGTTAAATCGTGGACATTCAGTTATTTGAGTCACCGTATTGTTGGTTTTTCATTGGTGGTAAGAAGTCTTGTTGCCTGGTTCTAAGATATTTTAGGAGGTTTTTATAGGTTGCCTTAGCCAAGTTTGTTAAAACAGTGCCCTTGGGGCCCAGTCACTAAAATTAACCTAGCCCATGTACCAAGAGCCAGTTGTAATATTAGGGAATGAGCCGCCGTGAACAAAAGTGACTGTTGAAGTGTGAATGACTGCGGTGGGCTACTCAGTCGTCCAGACCTCCAGTTGAAGAAGGGTGAGACTTTTGTATGAGGGCTGTCAGAGGCTAGGCGAGTCATTTGCCGACACCAGCTTAAACAGAACTTTCAGTAAACCTGCTTAGTAAGACCTTTCAGGTTTAGGGAAGTCCGGACCCGTTGGATGGAGAGCTGGATTGAGCAATCCCCTTTGAAATAGGAAAGTAGGAGGGAGGGGTTAGCTCATCGGACAACAAACAAACACGTTACGAAAAACTTACTATCTCCACCATAAAGTGTGATGGTGACAGTGTCATGCTCTGGAGATGCTACTTATTTGCAGACATGAGAGGGATTGTCAAGGTAGAGGGGAATAGAAAAATATTGACAAATCCTGGAGGACAATCTGATTCAGTGTGTGTGAACTATGACTTTGATGAGATTTATTTATAAGACAGTGCCCCAAAGCATACAGCAAACCATTCACAATAATACTTCAATGCCCTGTGATGGACTGGCGACCTGTCCAGGGTGTACCCTGCCTCTCGCCCATAGACTGCTGGAGATAGGCACCAGCTCCCCCGTGACCCACTATGGAATAAGTGGCAGAAAATGACTGACTGACTGACTTCAAATACAACAAGGTGAATGCTCTGGAGTGGCCAAATCAAAGCTTAGATATGCTATTGAGAATCTGTGGCTGGACTTAAAAAGAGCTGAAACTGAATGCAATAGTTCACATACAAAAGGGTTTGTTTGCAGGTACCAAATGGAAGTAGGAAGGGACGAAATTGTTAGGTGCGGTGTAACGGAGGACCCCAGAATGCAGACAAGCAGGCAGCATGATGGTAGGTGAATAAACTGATTTAATAAATGAAATTTACTTCAGAAGGTGGTGGCAAATACAGGCATGAAAAGGCTTGGCATGAACAACAAGGACTGGCAGAAAGCAAGGTGACATGATCTGAAATGTTTCCGTGAGGAATGAACAGAACAGAGTGTATATATGGAGCAAGAACAAGGTGAAACGAGGAGACTGATTTGCTTAGTGCAGGTGAACCGAATAAGGTTAATTGACAGACAGGACAGAACACAACGTGACTGGAGCAAAACAGAAATTCAAGGATACAAACTAATAGAAACATAACTAGAAAAACATGAAACTATAGCATAACCAGATCCAAAAACCTAACTTGACAAAACATGAACTAGAAGACAAAAACTAAAGCATGACCAGGAAAATAATAAACAGAAGCATGATTCAAAACCTTAACTATGAGAAACATTTGAGGAAAAACCCACAACCAAAAACCAAACCCCAAATCATAACAGAAATGGCACTTAGTTATGTAATCGGGGTACAAACTGACAAAGGGCCAAACTGATCCAGAGCCTGTGCAGTTAGGGTCTGTTTGACTGGACACATCAATGTATTAAATAATTTCATGATGGGCTGCATCATATAAATCATTATGATAATCAAAGAAAGGGAACATAATGAAATGACTTAATAATGACTTCAAATATGAATTTATACCTTTCAGGGTTAATTATTTATGTTATACATTATTTACATGTTAAAATGATACAGATAGATGTATTTATTTATCAAATGTGACACATGCCACACTTAATTACGAATTTATTTATTTATGAAACTCTGACACTTTAGGTACTCCATATTTTAAAGCCATCAGATTCCCGGATGTTAAAATAGAGGAGGCTTATCCACAGCTGTACTTATGGTGTCTTGAATGTGACTGTAGCTACAGGCTGAAAAAAAAAGAGGAGGAATATGTCATAGCCTGAGAGGGCAAAGTACTCTAGAGAGTACTCCAGAGAGGATATACAATATACGGACAGGAGATGAAGACAGATGGTCGTGTTTTGTGTTGGAGACAATATTGGACAACATGAGCTGGGATATCACTGGAAAACAGCTGCACTCTGCTGCAAGACAGATGCTAAGACATAAACACATAAAAATGCAAATGAGAAGTATTTGAATTAGAAGGTGCATAAAAGCGTGCTGAAATATGAAGCATGGGCACATACATTCACAAAATCATGTCCATTTTCTTTAATATGGGGCATTCTTGGCTGCAATTTGTAACTTTTATGTTGCAAGAGGAAGCATGGACAGGAGGTGGAATATGATCAGTGGCTCCCCTCACTCCTCACCTAGGAGACTGTTAATATCCTTCTCCTGAGAATGATTAGAGTTTTTTCCTTTGAACAAAAGTAGAAAAGGTTGACCCAGAGTGTTAATAGTAGCAAGACCAATACCCAGGGTCTCTGATGGTATGTGGTTCTATCAGTGACCTTGGAAGAGCTGGCTCAGAATTGTTTACAGCCAGAGTAACTGCTTAATGGAAACGTAAGCAAGTGTAAAAGAAAAAAAAGCTAATGAAACTGCTATAATATTTTTGGTTTATACACATGTATATGGACTCTTTACACTATTCTTAGCATGCGTTTCACACAGAAAGGTAACTGGTGGTGCACCACCTCTTCCCTCCTTCTGTGTAAACAACCACCAAATGTGTGATGGGAAAAAGGTAAAAAAAAAAAAAAGTATTCACAAAAAATGTGAAGTATTTTTTGATATAAAACTAGAGTGGGGTTTAAGCCAAAAATATAATGAACTGATTTCTTTTTACACTGCCTTACTTTTCTATTAGGCAGTTAGTCTGTCTGGAAATTCTTCACATTTTCTGTTCTTACTATACACTCACTGGCAACTTTATTAGGTATACATTTCTAGTAACAGGTTAGACCCCAATTTATTTTAGAACTGACTTAACTCTTAATAGCACAGATTTAATAAACTGCTTAAAAATCCTCAGAGATTTTTGTCTATATTGTCATGATAGCATCACATTGTTGCAGCAGATTTGTTGGCTGCACATCCATGATATGAAAGTCCTGTTCCTTAACATCCCAAAGGGGCTTTATTTTATTGAAATCTTTTGACTGGTTAGGTGAGTGGAATACAGTTAACTCATTGTCATGTTTATGATTATTTGAGATTTGTGATACTGTACATTATTCTGTTAAAGACATCAGATGACAGGTATGCTGTGGTCATTTAGGGATGGGTATTATCACCAACAACACTGTGCCATTTAGAAAATGATCATTTGGTACTAAGGGGTCCAAAGTGGGTCAAGAAAATATACCCCACATCACTACACCACCAGCAGCAGCTTGAACTGTTGGTTCAAGGCAGGATCACAGGATGGATTTTGTGTTGTTCAAGCCAAATTCTGACCATGCTGTAGTTAAAACTGAAACTCATCAAAGCAGAAACCCCCTTTCTTATCAGTTTTTTCCCTTTTAGTTAACCTGTGCAAATTGTTGCCTCGGTTTCCTGTTCTTAACGGACAAAAGTGACAACAGCTGCGGTTTTTTGTTGCTTTGTTTCCAGAGATAGTGTTTTGCATACCTTGGTTATAAAGAGTGGTAGTTTGAGTTACTATTGCCTTTTCTCTTAGACCAGCCCATGTGGCATCAACAACCATGACATGTTCAAAAGAATTTAAGTCCTATTTCTTCCCTATTCTGTTGGTTGATTTTAATTTCAGCAAGTCATTTATTTATCAGCTTCTGTGAGGACAGCTGTGTACCATCATGCACCAGGGTGAGTTACAACAACGAGAACCCCTGGTTCACAGCCAAACTCAGAAGGTTAAGACTGGATAAGGAAGAGGCCTTCAGGAGTGGGGACAAAGACATATACAGAGAGGCGAAGTACAAGTTTGGCAAGGCAGTGAAAGAGGCCAAACGACTGTACTCTGAGAAGCTCCAAAACCAGTTCTCAGCCAACGACTCTGCGTCTGTCTGGAAAGGGCTCAAGCAAATCACCAACTACAAGCCGAAAGCCCCCCACTCCATCAACGACCGACGCCTCGCCAACGACCTGAACGAGTTCTACTGCCGCTTTGAAAGACAAAGGGACAGTCCTGCAACCATCCCCCACAACACCCCCAACAGCTGCAGCCACAATTCACCACCCCCACCACCCCAACCTCAAGAGGGGCCTTGGCACCTCCTACCCCAACCCTGAAGTTCCCCCCCACCAGCCCCCTACCCATGCCGGGGACAGCTCTTTCCATCCAGGAGAGGGACGTCAACAAACTCTTCAGGAGACAGAACCCCCGGAAAGCTGCTGGACCGGATTCTGTCTCACCAGCCAGCCTGAAGCACTGCGCTGATCAGCTGTCTCCAGTCTTCACAGACATTTTTAACACCTCACTGGAGACATGTCATGTGCCAGCCTGCTTCAAGTCCTCCACCATCGTCCCTGTTCCCAAGAAGCCAAGGATCACAGGGCTTAATGACTTCAGACCCGTCGCCCTGACCTCTGTGGTGATGAAGTCCTTTGAGCGCCTTGTGCTCTCACACCTAAAAGACATCACAGACCCCATCCGGTACCCCCTGCAGTTTGCCTACAGAGCCAACAGGTCTGTAGATGATGCAGTCAACCTAGCCCTTCACTTCATCCTCCGGCACCTGGACTCCACAGGAACCTACGCCAGGATTCTGTTTGTGGATTTCAGCTCTGCCTTCAACACCATCGTCCCAGTTCTGCTCCAGGAGAAGCTCTCCCAGCTGAGTGTGCCCGACTCCACCTGCAGGAGTCGGGAACACACTATATCTTTTTTTCTAGTATGATGAAATAATCTCTGAATGCAGTCATGTTTAGGCGTTGGCATAGAGGTCAATGCGTTCCCTACATCTAATTTTACAGTTCCATCATTGTTTAGGGCATTAGAATGTAACTCTTAATGTGTTTGAGTGTGAGCCAAACCACAGCTGGGTAGACTTACTTTGCTCAGTCAATATTCACCTGTATCTGAATGATCTTGTCATTGCTCAAACAACTATATTTTCATGATGAATTGCCACCGTTGTAATGTGATTAATGTAGTAGTGACCTTCTGTGCAAGATGTGACAAATGCTGTTGTAGAGCAGGAAAGACTGAAATAATTCTTCAAATAATGACATATAGGCTTTTTCAGAGAGAAGTGCAGCATAAACAGGAAGTAACCTCGGGATGATTTTATCTTGCTCTGTTTGATGGAAAACATGTTTTATCGTGCACTAAAGTACTTTGTATGTCAGTCAATTTTTTTTGGTCAATTGCTGTGTAGTATACTCTTCTCTGGTGTCACACCACTTTAGAGAAGTTTAAATTGAGATTAGGGAAAGAAAGAGCTATAAATTATTTTTTTTTATGCTGGGTCCTTTTCAGCTCCAACTTATCAGTAGCTTGTCTGTGTTTCCACTGACGAGGGGTGAAAGTAAAAGGATGAGAGCAGAACCAGGAGGAATTAAGGGTAAAATACCTCCAAGCAGGAACTGAATCATATCCGCAGTTATATGGCTGACACAAGCAAGAGTGAGTCTCTGCAGTCAAAGCTTATGTTCTCACTGGATTGGATCATTAACAAACATAGTGTGATACACAGCAACCTTTTAGTTTTTGATGTTTTTGTTGTTACTGGTGGTGTCACAGCATTTAAGACAGAAAGTACAACTTTGACCTCTTCTGACCAGAGCACATTATTCCACATGTTTGCTGTGACCCCTATATGGCTTGGGGCAAACTGCAAAGTAGACTTCTAATGGCTTTCAATAATTACCTTCTCCTTTCCACTTCAAATCTAAAAGACATGGTAATTTTCCATCTAATTAACAGGCCGAGCAAGGAAAGCATTAATCAGAGAAGCAGTAAATAAACCCATGGTAACTCTGGAGAAGCTGCAGAGATTCACAACTCATGTGGGTAATCTGTTGACTCAACAACTCCAAAATTCTTATGCCAAAGGGCCTCATCTGCAGTTTGCCACATATAGTCCAGGAAACACAAGAAACATGGGGAGAAAAAGGCTCTGGTCAGATGAGACAAATTTTTAACTTTTTTGATTGCGTTTAAAACGCAATTTGTGGTAGAGACTAAGACTATCACTCTGAGCACAGCAATCCCACCATGATAAAGGGTGGTGACAGCATCATGCTGAGGGGATGCTTTTTGCAGCAGAGACAGGATAATCGTTCTCAAGAGACTGCAGAAGATTTGAGACAGGGTCACAGGTTTACCTTCCAGCCAGACAATGACCAAAATAATACAGCGTGAGCTGCAACGGAACCATTAAGATCAAAGCATTTTCATGTGTTACAATAACCTAGACTTAAATCCAGCTGAAAATATATAGTAAGACTTGAAAATGTACTTAGTTTTCTTTGTTTTCATTAGTATGAATATTGTAGCTTCACACTGAAGGCATCAAAACTATGAATTAACACATGTGTAATTATATACTCAACAAAAAAGTGTGAAACAACTGAAAATATGTCTTATATTCTAGGTTATTCAAAGTACCCACATTTTGCTTTGATTACTGCTCCGCACACTCTTGGCATTCTGTTGATGAGCTTCAAGAGGTAGTCACCTGAAATGGTTTTCCAACAGTCTTGAAGGAGTTCCCAGAGATGCTTAGCACTTGTTGGCCCTTTTGCCTTCACTCTGCGGTCCAGCTCACCCCAAACCGATTGGGTTCAGGTCCGGTGACTGTGGAGGCCAGGTCATCTGGCGCAGCACCCCATCACTCTACTTCTTGGTAAATAGCCCTTACACAGCCTGGAGGTGTGTTTTGGGGTCATTGTCCTGTTGAAAAATAAATGATGGTCCAACTAAACGCAAACCGGATGGAATAGCATGCCGCTGCAAGATGCTATGGTAGCCATGCTGGTTCAGTATGCCTTCAATTTTGAATAAATCCCCAACAGTGTCACCAGCAAAGCACCCCCACACCATCACACCTCCTCCTCCATGCTTCACGGTGGGAACCAGGCATGTAGAGTCCATCCGTTCACCTCTTCTGCGCCGCACAAAGACACGATGGTTGGAACCAAAGATCTCAAACTTGGACTTACCAGACCAAAGCACAGATTTCCACTGGTCTAACGTCCATTCCTTGTGTTCCTTAGCCCAAACAAGTCTCTTCTGCTTGTTGCCTGTCCTCAGCAGTGGTTTCCTAGCAGCTATTTTACCATGAAGTCCTGATTCACACAGTCTCCTCTTAACAGTTGTTCTAGAGATGTGTCTGCTGCTAGAACTCTGTGTGGCATTGACCTGTTCTCTAATCTGAGCTGCTGTTAACCTGCAATTTCTGAGGCTGGTGACTTGGATGGTTTTTGCGACTGCACTTGGGGACACTTTCAAAGTTTTCCCAATTGTTCGGACTGACTGACTTTCATTTCTTAAAGTAATGATGGCCACTCGTTTTTCTTTACTTAGAAAACTTTCTTTACTTACTTTTTTTTTACTTTTTTCTTGCCATAATACAAATTCTAACAGTCTATTCAGTATGACTATCAGCTGTGTACTGTATCCACCTCCTGCACAACACAACTGATGGTCCCAACCCCATTTATTAGGAATGAAATCCCACTTATTACTCCTGACAGGGCACACCTGTGAAGTGAAAACCATTTCAGGTGACTACCTCTTGAAGCTCATCATCAGAATGCCAAGAGTGTGCGTAGCAGTAATCAAAGCAAAAGGTGGCTACTTTGAAGAACCTAGAATATAATACATATTTTCAGTTGTTTCACACTTTTTTGTTCAGTATATAATTCCACATGTGTTAATTCATAGTTTTGATGCCTTCAGTGTGAAGCTACAATATTCATAGTCATGAAAATAAAGACAACTCTTTGAATGAGAAGGTGTGTCCAAACATTTGGTCTGTACTGTATGTTCACAGATATCAGTCCATTCTTACTAAGCTTGTTCTATTTCACACAAAAAAACATGCAAACCTTTCACCTTCTAAATGTACAAAGCTGAAGAAGATGTACTGACTTAAAAATTAAATACATTGTTTGTGGATGTACATGATAAAATGTACAAATGTTTAAAGGTTATGAGTGGTTTTGCAACGAACTATATTTTACATCATATCAAACTTTCAAAGAAAAAATGTGAAAAGAGCGAGCATGAGCCGTCTGAATGTGTCCCAGCTCCCAGCGGGCTTCATTGTGTTGAATCTGTGGTGGCTGTTGAAGCATGATAATTTAGGGAGAGATCGTGCATCTCCTCAACAAGCCTCACAATCTCTAAATGGAGGGAATTGTTCGCCTTGCTGCTGGGATGACTCCATATAGCAGCTCATTTGGTGACCCAGAGGAGGACAACTTTATGAGCTGCAGTTGAGAATTTAGCAAAATGTTCACAAATTAAATTAGTTTTCCTGCTGCTCCACAAATGTCTTCATATTATAGCACTTAGTTGACAAGTTTGAACATATAAAGTATGGAATCTTAAAGTAAAGTTTTTACATCTTTTTAACTGCTTAGTTTGGTGGTTTGATTTTTGGGCTATGAATTTGTACATCACAGTAAAAAAGTAGTTACTGTATATTAGAAAGATTTGACAAATGATCACGTGTCAAGTAGACAAACATGTTTTAGATAGTGAATTATGAATGTTTACTTAGACACAGTTGGAGGTTTTCAAGCTTGAACAGCCTATTTGTGCCTGAGATTAAGGTCACATTAAGGCGAGTGAACATACCATATTTACCTGTTACAACGTGTGGAAGTAATAAAGACGGTTGAACAAATCCCTAAGTAGCAACAGTTTAGGGCAGACTTTGTACACTCAATATCTAACAAATAATGGACAATCAAGGTGTGTGAAATGGGCATTAATGTTTTTCTTGGTCAGCAGTGTTTTGTGCCTTGGAACTGTGCCACAGATGTGATTTTTGTCCAGACTCATTGTTGAAGTATGAACAATAACCTTAACTCAGGTGAGTGAGACCTGCATATCTTTAGATGTTGTTCTTGGTTCCTATTTGACCTCCTAACTGAATCGTTAATGCGCTCTTGGAGAAGTTTGAGTCGGCAGGACACTCCTGGGAAGGTCACCGTTTTTCAATGTTTTCTCCATTAGTGGATAAATACTTTAATTCTGGTAAACTTGAATTCCAAAACCTTAGAAATGGCCTTGTAACCTTTTTAAGGCTGACTGATGTCAATTATTTTATTTCTGTTTGTGAATTTCCTCAGATCGAGGCTTGATCTGTTGCTTTTAGCCTACTTCATGCTATCAGACAGGTTCTGTTTAAAGCTGCAGTGGGTAACATTTGTAAAAATGTATGTTTAACATTTTTGTTAAAACTATCATTATGTCCTGACAGTACAATATGAGACAGATGATCTGTGAAAAAATCAAGCTATTCTGGCTCTTGCCAGTGGTCCTACTGCCATTTGCAGAAATACACTGCTCCTGGTCAGAAACAACCAATCAGAGCCAGGAGGAATATCTTAGTGGGGTCAATCATGCTTCTGTACGTGTTGTGTACCACTCCCCCCTGTACATCGCGTACACATTGCTAGTGTGCTGCCGCTGTACTAATGGCGCTGTGCTAATTTCCTCATAGCTTCATAGCTATTGGGTAATCTGAGAGGATATGCTCGGCATCTGGACTGCCAGATGACTTCCCTTCTGACTGAAGCAACTCTCATGTCCTGGGTTATAGAAAGTGTTATCAGTCTTCCTCTGCATACAATCTCAACACAAGTCAAGGATATTAGACTGTTTCAAAACAGTTTTCAAATAATTGTGTAAAGTTTTGGGTAAAGGTTGAACTGGCCTACTACATATGTTCTTAGTTTGATTTAAATCTCATGTGGTGCATTTCAAAATTAGCACAAAAAAAAAGCACAAAATTGGGCACTTTTTACAGAAGGACCCAGGGAACTTTGTTCTGTAGTTTAGATATACTGTAATGTGAACTTTTTGAATTCGGTAAACGCCTGAGGTCAGAAAACAAACAAAAAAGAAATACATTTACTAAGGAGGTTGGCACAGTGAGTGGGGTGGAGCTGGACTATTGGCATGGATTTTAGGGAAGAAAGACATCTTTAGAATTCCTCTCAGCATCACAAGTGCTCAGACTAGCCAGAGATAGTGGTTTCACCAAGCAATCTAGAAAACAAAACAATTCTGAGGTAACTTAAAAAAATTATTAGGTCATCTGTAATGTTCTTTAAAATATGTTCCCTGTATTTATTATGCAACAAAAGTTTAATTGATGGATTGCACAATGAGTTGGTTGTATGACTGTGCAGTTGTCAATACTTTTTCTGTGCAGTAAAAAGGTCCAAGGTTCAATCCATCCAGGGCGTGGAGTCTGCATGTTCTCCCTGTATAAGCATTGTTTTTTATTTGTACTCTCCTGTGTACTTCCTACCAGAGTTAGAAAAAACATGCATGTTAGATGAATTCTTTGCTCTAAATTCCACTTGTTTTTTACTCAGTGTGTGTGTGCACGGCTGTTTGTTTGTGTCTACATTGCTTTTGATAGACTGGCAATCTGTCTAACCTGCCTGTCACTCAAGACATGGCTGGCTACCTACATTGACATTCCAGCTGAACAGGACATTGATTAAAAAAGCAGCCAAGAGGCCCATGGTCACTCTGGAGGAGCTGTGGAGATTCACAGCTAAGGTGGGAGAATCAGAACAACTATTACTTGTGCATTCAACAAATCTCACCTCCTAAAAAATCCTGTGTAGGGTCATGTAGGGACACATCAAATGAGGGAAAGAAGATGCTCTGGTCAGATGAGACTGAAATGAATGATGTAATTATGTATTGGAAAACTAACACTGCATATCACCGTGAAAACACTATCCCCACCATAAAACATGTTGGTGGCAGTATCATGCAATGTGGATTCTTTAGCAGGGAGAGGGAAGCGTGTCAAAATTGATGGGAAGATGGGTGGAGCTAAATACATGACAACACTGGTGGAAATCCTATGAAAGGCTGCAAAAGACTTAAGACTGCAGCAAATGTTCACCTTCCAGCAGAACAACAATGCTTAACATGCACTCAGAGCTACAATGGTATGGTTTAAATCAAAGCATATTTGGATGTTTAAATGCCCCAATCAAAGATTCTGATGTGTTCAGTATCAATAAAAACTGACAAAATAAAATCTGTCTCTAGATGTGCAAATGTGGTAGAGACATACCCCAAAAGACTTGCAGCTGTATTGGAGCAAAACGTGCATGAGGGTGACTGAATACAATAATGCACTACTTTGTTAGTCTATAACATACAATCTTAATAAAATACTTTTACATTTTTGGTTCCAATGTGAAAAAAGGTGAACAAGTTTAAGTGTTATAAATAGTTTGGCAAAGCACTGTAAAAATAGGATATAATGCCTCTTTATGACCCAAAGCAAAAATGGCATGTATGGAAAATGAGTATTGAAGTAATACAAATTGACAGAAGGTTTTCAACATGCATTATTTGTTGTTCTAGCATGACAAGCAACTTGAGAGAAAATTGCCAAAATGACTGCCCTCAAATATCCTCAGACATGCATAGAGGTGAGATTAGATCCTCAGAGTTTACCTTAAATTTGCTTTATAATAACTTTAAATGCTCTGCAAGCCTGCTATTTCTTTGAAGCAGAATGCCGTGCAATCTGTTGCAATCTGTACTATGCAGTACCAACAAAGATATTTCCTGTTTCACGATTTATTTGCTCTCTTGTGCAAACTGTAATAATTCACAGTTCCAGAAAACAGTGAATCACCATCTTTCTCTCGTCTATCATCTCAAGACCTTCAAAGTGAATGTTCTGACCTGCTGCGACTGTTTGCAAAGCTTACTGACGTGGATGGCTCTATTGCTGAATCTCATGAGGCCCATAATTCTCATTTGTAAAAGCAGTTCCTTCTGAGACTTTCACTACATGTCATGTTTTGATTATCGTACATTTGTGTTTCCAAAAAATGCTTCCAAAGAATTTACACTGCTGTTTTTTTTATGTTTCCCTCATAAATGATAAAAAAAATAACATTTCAACATTCAAACCACATTCAAGCTCATTTTTTTATTGTTTTTGGCAAAGATCCTGACTTTACTGACTTTATGTAATGTTTTGAATTTGTGCCTTGTTTAAATCTTAGGATATTCCCATCAGACAAATTGTACTCTTCATCTTTTCCAGGATTGTGTTTCAGTCAATCGGTTATCTGGAATTTTGCTCCTTGTATCAGCGGCTTTATCATCCTGTGTTAAAATACCAAGGAAAGCAAATTCAAACAACTCATCAACTCATAGTGCTCCAGTTCTTTCAGCTCTATCTCCGTCATTAAATAAATAAAAGCACACTGCATATTCTGGAAATGACTTCACATAGATGTGTTCTGTGACTCAGCAACACCATTAGTGACCAACCGAGTCATATCCTATGCAATTAACAAGAGTAGTTACATTTTGCAAAATGTTCTTTCACAAAGCACAAGATGGCTACCCAATGAGCCAAATATTTGCAGAAACGTCATACAGAAACTACATAAGATAAACTTATTTTTATATGCTTTGTAAAACCTTTTTTAAATCTTGTAAAACATTCCTACTTTTTCTTTTCACATGAAGTATTTTTTGTATTCTCTGATACTCTGGCCGTTGCAGCACCAGCAGCAAATGCAATTTTCATAGGTGAGAAGCGTTAGGGAGGTAGTTGCATCATGTGGGATTACAGTGAGGGTGAAGAGAAGATTGGAAAACCTACTGGCAGTGTGTGATTCAGGGGCTTATAACACAAACTTCACATGAGCAAATCATTTAAAGGAAAGTTGTGTTAATTTATTATTTTGTTGTTTCCTTTTTTATTTGAAGAGACAAGAAGGAAGACTTCCTAACTCTATAGGCTTAAAAGGAGACGTCTGGTGGCCAGTTTGTTGATCAAGCTCGCTGTCCTTTATTTCACATCTGTGAGATTTCTATCAACATCAGTGATGTGAATAAACTGAACGATGGATGTTGTCGGCTGTCTTGAAAATGCTTATAAACCTCATGCTAGCATTAGAAGTCTGCTCTATTATTGCAATAGTATTAGTAGATGCTATTGCTTCACATGGTCACAACATGGCCATAACTGAAGTACAGCAGTGTCCTGAGCAGCAAATATTTTTTTTTCTGACCCTTTGCCATTTCAGAACCACAAACTGGTGTATTTTGTTGTATTTTTTTGTATTTTGTTGGAATATGCAATACATCAAAACAAACTAGTCCACTGTTAGGTGGAAGGAAAATTGTATATGGTTTTAAAACATTTTCAAAAAAAGTGAAAAGTATTTGTATTCTTACCAGTAAGTAAAACAAAAAATCGGAAATAAATTTCAGTCCAACCCTCCATTACCTCTGAGCTGGTTCACTCCAAGTCCCCCAGTGCATCGCCATCTGATTTGTAAATAAAAGTCACCTCATCTCAGCCTGATTCCATCAGTCAGTTTACAGCCCTGGAGGGCCATTAACAGTTTTCCTTGTGATATGTCTGTGCTTTCTTTACCTCCTTCTAGAACCAGCATTCCTCCACTTGCTATTTTCCATATTGCTTGCCCGACACCGGACCCATTGGCCTTGTAGCTAAATGAAATCTCCTACCTATTAGTAATCAACCCATTTAATTTGTCACTCAAAAACATAACAATTGCTGGTGAAGGGGACTCACAGAAGTGGGGTCAGTGTCAATTCTGAGTGACCTCGCTCCTGTCTGTCAGAAACCTCAACATTCAGCTGAAGAAGGAGGGTTTTTTCTGAATCAACTCTATGTGTTATGACAGAATTCAATGCTGAGTTAAATTTAACTGCAAGCACCACCACATATGTTTTTCAGTAAATGTGTGTGAGTGTTGCATGGATGGTGGCATTGGCAGTGTTTTTCAGTGAATCTGTACTTTTCATATTAAAATTAGTAAGAGTCCGAAATCACTGAACAGTTCTTTTGATGTGAGCCAATACTGGCCTCATCGCTACTGGACTCAGTGCAATGGGATGATGGTCATTTAGGCAGTTCCCAATTATGTTGGGTTTAAAAGAGCAGGATAGTCTGTAGGGATTCAGCAACCCTCCCTACCCTACATCTCTCTCAACTTTCCCTATTGTGTACTGTAGTATCTGTGTACTGTGTACACAGATACCACAGGATCTCAGGGTGATCAAGGTTTATTGTCTCTAAAAAAGTGGAAAAGACAAATGTGCAATGTAGGAAAAAAATACCAGCTATTACTTGGAAGCTAATTTACAACCTGGGATGACTCTTTGACATTTCTCATTCAAAGTTGCATTCTTGCAAGGCATCTAACGATGGTCTTGCTATGGTTTCATACTATGTTTGTATGGGCGCCGGTTCTTGGATTATCAATAAATGTTTTGGCGTGTGAATGATGTGAACACAGAAAGTTTCTGTTTGCTACTGCCTATTAATTTACACACATGTGGTTCATTTCTTTATCCCTTCAGTAGTTATCTTTCCAGGGATTCTCTCAGGTCACCAGTGATTCATCTCATGTAGTTATTAGAGATCACCAGATTAAAGAAAAGTCTAACCATAGCCTTTGTATACAGTTTTGCAACATCTTCATTCTTGTTGGGATTATGAATCTGAGAATATTATTTAATATTTAATATTAATATTTTAATATTTTATCAAATAATATTTCGGTCTGTTCAGGGTTGTCCTGTGAATACCAGCCCAGTAAGGCGATGGTATAAGGACAAAATAGAAAGGTGTGAGACGAGCTCTGACATTATTGAACAGCATAAACTCTACACACATATGGAATGAATTCACACAATTTCTTAAAATACAAGAATTTATTAACAAAAATAAGTCAACTCAAAGTCAAACATATTTCAATCAACAAGCTCTCTACTATGCTAAAACAATCCAACTAAACTACCAAGCAGAATTAAAGAATATGGAAGACTAATGGGCTATGTACAATATAAACAAGTTGATTAAAGATGATTGAAACCCATGACCAAAAGAGTGATGCAACATTACCATTTAATATTTATGTTTGAGAACCAAGGATTATCTTGAAGAATCTGGAAATTAAGTTAAGTTAGTCTTGGAACCAACTTAGGCAATAATCAGCATACCTTTAGACAACCATTCACAATGCAAGATCAGGTAAAATATTATTTTAATAAAATAATGTTTTAAGAATGATCTGCTGAATAAAACCAACCTTCTGGATGACAATTTCTCAATGGTGTCTAATTATCTGCCTTTATTTATTGAAATAATATTTGAAGAAATATTATTAAGGGAATATTTTGGAAAAGAGCCAAATCTTTCTGGAGAAATGGGCTTAATGGTGTTTACTTGGTTATCAAATTTAGTAAAATGATGTTAGGGACACATTATTTACTGGATTGAAAACTAACCTTTCTGGGTAAATATTATTTGGCAGCAAGCACGTGTCCTTAGCTGTTAGCAGTTGAAGCTAACAAAGGAGGCTGATAGCTTAGCACCAGAATCAAACACACACCTTTAAAATACCCTCAATAAAAGGGTTAAAATGCATAAGCCCAGACAGCGCGTTATGATCAATCTTCTGTGTCACTTCTATATTATTCTGCCCAAACACTTAACCTCATGAACTGTGATGAGGAGCGTTGTCCAAGGCGGCGAAGTTTGAAGAAACGTCCACAATCTTTAAACGGTTAGCTACAGCTAACCTCCTTAGCTGTGGGGTGTGGCGGCTGTTCTGTCGGCCGGCCAAACTGCACGTTACCGTAACCACGGTGATGCGGCTCCTGTGGTCCTTCTCTCAGGCAGGGAAAACCGCTTCACTCGGCTTGCAGAGTCTCTACTGGGGACTTCTCTGGGACAGTTTGTTTCTGCAGGCCTCAGAGAGAAGGTAAGCAATGCTTATACCTTAATTACACCTTTTTATGAATGAATACCGGATTCTTTCAACAGTAATTCATCAGTACTTACCTTAGCGCATATGATCAATGATCGTATGACAGCCTTGGATCCAGTTTGAAGAGTTTATGTCTGTTTGCCAGCAAAGAGACATTAGCGTGCTGTTCCTCTCCGGACAGTCTCTCAGCGGGTGGTAGAGATCGGATCATTGGAAAGGGGGGTGCTTTTATGCAGCCAGTAGCATCATGGGAAGTCCGCTGCTACCCCCAATTCCTAAGTTGTGCGGGAAGTAGGTTAATGCAATTTATTTTGAAAGTTCCAGGAAAGTTTGTACTGGCCTTTCACGTTGTAACCATGGCTGTGGGTCCCAACATTCTCTCTTAGAAATAATCCTGTGATCACCAGTCTGTAATTCTTTGTTTCATGCATTGTAAACACTCCAACTACTGCAGCTCCTTGTTTAGTCATTGTCCCTTTTTGGCTGAGATACAAATGATGAAAACTAGGCATGTTTAGTCAACACGTCGTATCCAGATTTGGCCACACAAAGATGCTGAAAAAAGTAGATTGTGTTTTATCTTTCATATTTCAATCACCTTTACATGTTTTTTTTAGATGAACGACAAAGTTGTTCTGTCTTTTCAACAAATTCTGCCAATTCAGGAAGAATTCATGCTTCACATTTAGATAAACAGGGTTTGGAAAATGAAACTGAAACACCTGTCATTTTAGTATGGGAGGTTTCATGGCTAAATTGGACCAGCCTGGTAGCCAGTCTTCATTGATTGCACATTGCACCAGTAAGAGCAGAGTGTGAAGGTTCAATTAGCAGGGTAAGACCACAGTTTTTCTCAAAATATTGAAATGCACACAATATTATGGGTGACATACCAGAGTTCAAAAGAGGACAAATTGTTGGTGCACGTCTTGCTGGCGCATCTGTGACCAAGACAGCAAGTCTTTGTGATGTATCAAGAGCCACGGTATCCAGGGTAATGTCAGCATACCACCAAGAAGGATGAACCACATCCAACAGGATTAACTGTGGACGCACGAGGAAGCTGTCTGAAAGGGATGTTCGGGTGCTACCCTGGATTGTATCCAAAAAACATAAAACCACGGCTGCCCAAATCTCGGCAGAATTAAATGTGCACCTCAACTCTCCTGTTTCCACTAGAACTGTCCGTTGGGAGCTCCACAGGGTCAATATACACGGCCGGGCTGCTATAGCCAAACCTTTGGTCACTCATGCCAATGCCAAACGTCGGTTTCAATGGTGCAAGGAGCGCAAATCTTGGGCTGTGGACAATGTGAAACATGTATTGTTCTCTGATGAGTCCACCTTTACTGTTTTCCCCACATCCGGGGGAGTTACGGTGTGGAGAAGCTTCAAAGAAGCATACCACCCAGACTGTTGCATGCCCAGAGTGAAGCATGGGGGTGGATCAGTGATGGTTTGGGCTGCCATATCATGGCATTCCCTTGGCCCAATACTGCCAAGGACTACCGAACCATTCTTGAAGGCCATGTGCATCCAATGGTTCAAACATTGTATCCTGAAGGCGGTGCCGTGTATCAGGATGACAATGCACCAATACACACAGCAAGACTGGTGAAAGATTGGTTTGATGAACATGAAAGTGAAGTTGAACATCTCCCATGGCCTGCATAGTCACCAGATCTAAATATTGTTGAGCCACTTTGGGGTGTTTTGGAGGAGCGAGTCAGGAAACTGTTATGATTAGGGGTTGTTTGGTTTTTGGTTTCTGGGTTTTTCTTATATTTGTCTCAGTTTTTGAATCATGCTTCTGTTTATTATTTGTCTGGTCATGTTTGAGTCTTGTTCATGTTTTGTCAAGTTTGGTTTTTGGTTCTGGTCATGCTTTAGTTTTTGTTTGTATTCAAGAGTCTCTGTTCTTGCTCCAGCCACATTCTGTTCTGTCTGTTAATTATCTTTCTCCGGTTCACCTGCTCCAAACTAATCTGTCTCCTAGCTCCACCTGGTTTACACTCCATATATACTGTTGGAATTATGATAATCTTTATCAATAATTATAATTAAAAATCATAATTTGACAAAATGTATTTCTTAACCAAAATCCTCAGTTTCATTGTCCAACCCCTGTAACTTTGCATGTTTCACTTGGCTTAGACATGTGAAATGAATGCTGACATGCGCTGGACTCTAGTGTAGACATACCATATACCAAAGTTTTAAAAAACGGTATGGTTTAAAAAGTGCTGAAATTTTCCATCACATCGTTCCTATGGTTTAAATTCTGTTTTATAGGATGCCAGAGAAAGTGCCGGATTGACTCTTTTTAATCAATTTCCTTGGTTGCCATTTTGTCTTATCCTCCTAATTTGTAGAAGAATCTCAAAAGCAGTCTTTGTTTTACAATGTTCAATATGTTTTATTGTAATAATTGTTGCTGTATTTATTTTAATATTTATATGTTTGCCTTTTTAGATAAATGACAAACAACCCAACACGATCAGCCAGGAGACAAACAAAATATTAACTATAAATATCTTTATTTAGACGCCTTCCTAAGTCAACATGTTCATCTCTGATCAAAACTCCATCACAGAGATAGCATAAGAGGAGGTTGCTTTGAAATATGCTATTGACAATTTCTGGAAAACTGCCCAATAAAAGCCAAATGTTGTTTACATAAAGCAAAAAATTTTTTATTTACATAAAATTTGGGCTGGAGAACATGGTACTGACTGATTCTCTTTTGCTCACTTTTATGAGTTTAATATTTACAAATTCCTTGTATTTATCAGGATAATAATTCCTGAAGTGAGCAAAGAAATGTGTGAAGGAATGTGTTTTGACCACATCTTGGATGGCTGATGCTGGGGGAGTCATTGCAAAAAAAAAAAAAAAAAAAAATCCAGTCAATCTTTGACCTGTTGAAATATCTCTACATTGCATTCAAGCAAACACCCCTGACAGCACCCAGCTCAGCACAAAAGGACAGCATTCAGTTGGTACTAATACTTTAAGCTTTGAAGGGCAGATGATAGATACACAGATATTATTGCTTAAAAAGAATCTGTTTGTCCAATCTTGTCTTAAAGAGTCCTTTCCACTTGGTATTTTTCCTAAAATATGGTCGCAGGATGGTGCAGCCAGGACCTGAAGACAACAAACCACTAGGCAACATTATAATCGCTAAATTCAGCTTTTATATATGTACAGATTCAGATTGCACTGATCAACAATTATCAAAGTGCACGACATCTTGCATACTAACAATGTATTATGGATTGTTGTCAAGCAAAATTTAACTAAAAACAGCTTTTGCATCCAGGAAAAGCTTTTAGGAGGCAGTTTAATGTCAAAGGTGTTATGGTGAGTCAGTGTTCATTTATATGCTGGCAGCCTCAGTAGAATCACAGTGAAAAGATGCTGTGCTCTGACCAGGCCAGTGTGATGTGGATGAATGAGCATATTATAATGCATGGCAACATTGTCCTTGTCTTTCTACTGCAACCTGTTGAATAAATCTAGGATAAAAATTCCAAGTGAGCATGTCATTGATTTTAGATTGAGGTGCAGTAAACAATGTATTTCATTTATCCAGCTTAAAACACTACTTTCATTTCGTGTCTCTCACTAGTAAAATCAGTTAAAAGTTTAAGCATTTTCAGGATGTCTTTAATAAGTAATTCAAAGAAATGACCTAATTTTCTTGCCTCTTTAGGATCTTTTTTGTCCAATTTATTACAATGACAGGAACCTTGACAGCAATGATCTCATTTCATCCAAATCTTTTATTGACATTAAACAGACAAGTGTTTTCCATGTTTGTTGTGTTGTCTCAATATATTTTTTGTGTGATTCTTTTGCATAAGTGCAGTATAGCACTTTTTTTTTGTGATGTTGAAATGTAATATTATCTACTCACCAAACGTTTTGTATATAAAGAGAAAAAGAAACATTGCAGACAGAAGCACTTCAGCTCATTAACAGCCTGGAATAATGGTGAAATAAGTCCGACATGCTATCTTGCAGGCCTGAGTGTTTGACTATCCTTTTTGCAATACCTTAGAGTTTATTCAATTTTGTCTTTTATTTAACATTTTTTTTTTTACTCCTTCTGATTTTGTTTCACATTGTCACTAGTTTTGATGTCTAAAATGAAGGAAGCGTATCAGTTATTACATTATTGTTAATTTCAGTGATGTGAAAAATTATTTTCTTTTGTTTTTAGTTTTTGTCACACTTCAGTGTTTCATGTTTATCAAAGACATTTTAACTAACAAAGCATTTTCAGACATGGACGACAGGTAATTAATGGAACCATGAAATCTGCTCGCTAGCTGCAAATACTAGCAGCAAATACTGGAGGAGAATGTCTTAGCCATCAGTTTGTGACCTTAAGCTCAATCATTCGTGGCTTTGCAGCAGGTCAAGCACACCTGCAAGTCTACTTCTGAATGGGTAAAAAAAAATAATGGTATTGGAGTGGCCTAGCACAAATCTAGACGTAAACCTTATTAGAAAGCAGTTGCATGACCTTAAATAGGCCATTTGTACTTGAAAACCCTCCTGTGTGGCTGAATAAAAGCAGTTCTGCTAAAAAGCATGGGCCCTCTAAAGGGAAGCAATTTGAATGTTTTGGACTTTAGATAACATTTTAGCTAATTCCCAGAACCCGAAGTCAAAACAAGACTCACATTGTTTCAGGGTTTTCAAAGAAACAAAACAATTAAGGCACATGTAATCATTAAATATTCTGTTGAACTGAGCAGATACAACTTTAAGATGGATACAAATTCATAGAGAGAAAGGAAATTATACACAGCATGTGTAATTCAGCCAATGCAGCCACATCATGACTTACCAAATGAAGTGGCTGCACTAGGAAGGAAAAATCCTTTTTTTGTAGTTTGAAATTATCTATAGAAAGCCTGATTGTCCACCTTGATCTTTTAACAGAGTTTAGAGTATCTATAGTCACATTACATCCTTAAAAAGTGTAATTTTCTCCTAAAAGACTACATATAGTAAATTTAGACATCCTAATACAGTCCCTATGTTTTCTAGATAGATATATAGACATACAGCTGTTTAAAATGAAGTTCAACAATACTGCACAATTTTAAAAATATATAATAAAAACTGATAAGAGGTTTTAGCTTTTTCTCTCAGATGGAATTAAAAAAAACTTGAGCTCTCCTAAGCTCTCTATTTAAATGGACAAAACTAAGCTTTAATTTTTTTGTGACATAAAAAGTGAATAGCTGTATTATATTGCAGTATATGTATTATATTGTATTATATTATATATCTGGCGAAAAACCAGGAATTTGGCTGTTTGGATTCGCCTTTGAGAAGCACCAGCGAGACTCTCAAGGCTGACGGAAAATTAAGAGTCACCCAAATAATTGTTGTCTTTCTGAATCTGGCTCCCCTGCACGGCCTTGATGGCCGGCTATCTTCAACTTCTCCTGGATGTTATGTAAACATGACGCTCTGCTCCCTCTGCCCCCTCCCTTCCCTGAGGACATCTGTGGACCTGCTCAGAACTTTGTGGCCGGTTGATGAACATTCCAACGAACCATCAAGGACAATGGCCTCTGGGACAGTGCTTCATGGACTTACTTGCACACACTCACTTGCACACACACACATGCTCAAGATAAACATATGCACCCCACACACCACCTTCACCGTTCTTGGCATGATGTTGTTTTGTAAACTTGTTGCTTCTATGTGCAGAGGTTTTTTTGCAATCTCAAATTGTATCCTGCTAAGGATAAAGTGTGAAATATGATTTTTTCCCTCTACTTACCTAATGTGGCCTCTTTTCTCATCTAACAAGGGCAGCGCCTGTGAGTGGGCAGCAAAGCCTCGGTGACCCGTCCCCCCCTTGTCATGATGCCTGTTTGGATGGGTTGTACTGGAATTCTAATTTCCCCTCGGGGATCAATAAAGTATCTTTGAATTGAATTAAATTGAATATTGCATTTTATTTTTCGTCAAGAAAACCTAAGTATTCTCTTTAAAAATGTAAATAATTCTGTTAATTTAAAGTTAATTTAAAGTTAATTTATACAGATTTTTTTATTTCAGTTATTTAAATTTACATGAATTTTTGTAGTCATTGTGTTTTCATCTAATTTGTAATTTAGTTTTTTATTTAGTTTTCAGTAAAAAACGTCTCTGCATAATAAAAATAAACATGCAATGTTAAAACCAGATATATATTACTACTTTAATTTTCTACAATACTATTATTAACCTTTTTATTTTATTTTAATAATGCTGTTATGTAGCAGATCTTACTGCCAGGAATCATAAATCTTGAATGGCCTTTGTTGGACATGTAACTCACACAAAATACACCATTTGGGCCAGAAGGTAGTTTTTTATGTGCAGGAATGTCCTTAGTTTGGGAAAATATCACAGCTTTTGAAAAATAGGTTTTAAAACAAGAGCTTCAACAAACACAACTGCAAACCCATGCAGTGACTTTCGAGATTAAGAGCTGAGTGAGAAATGACGAATGCAAATCAATCACAATATAAATCCATTACATCTGACGACTAATACCATGCAATTCCTTTCCTTGGAGGGTTATTAGAATGATAGATGAAGAGAGCAAATTTAAACCTCAGGAAAATGGGTCAGTCTGTGGGTGTGAGAGGGTGGGAAAGATTCAACCAGAAATCTTACAACTAATCTATGATTGAAAGAGCAGAAGTTAGTCCTGGCATAGAAATATGCTTGTTTTTCCTCACACAGAAATAAAGTGTGCTATTTTAAAATGACCATTACGGTCAAATGAGGGCTATTATTAATGAGCAGAATTAAAAACATTCAAGGCTGGCCAAAGTACAGTACATGCAGTATAAAAGAACAAGTATCACAAGGATTATTAATATAGTAAAAAAGAAAACAGCACCATCATAACAGAAATAAAAGCACAAATTAAGACAAACAGGTCACAGCTAAGTCTGGTTTAAATGCCAAAGGATAAACATTTTGAGATTTTGAATGATGGAGAGGTTCTGGTTTTCACTGTTCCAAATGTTTCATAATATCCAATCACTATTTATCTACAATAATGGTGTTTTGAGAAGATTTTTAATTGCAGACTCTCTTCGCACACAAATTAGGAATAATATAGACATAGCTTTCTAAAAACGAAAGGTTTCTCAAATTAAAACACCACAAACCTCTTTAATTTTTTTAACTGGTTTGATACAATACATAAATCTAAAAATGTCACAAGAATGTAGTACACAAATGAAAACCGTAGATGAACGGTCCTACATGTGCACTGTATTGATTTATTTTACACTTGCTATTTCACAGTGCTTCCAGAGCCATTTCTATTCTTTCAGAAACCTTCCATGAGAGTAATAACTTGGTCTTTTAGTTTTGTCAGAGGCAAAAATAAGACCATTACCAGACAATTTATTTTTGGTCTGTTCCACAGGGTTATGTTCTCATTTATGAGTTGTCCTGTAGGTCATACATTTCAACGAGAATCTCTTTCATTTGTGCAAAATCACTTTCTCTGTTTTTTTCTGATCCAAATCTTTACCTTTATGAAGAATTTCATTAGGAAAGCATTGTATAACAGAATAAAAAAAACTTACAACCTACAATACTAGCCATTTAATTATATAATTATAAAATATTTATCTGTTTTTAATTAACATTTTATTTTTAAAAAAGAAGGCATGTTTAAAAGTATTTATACTCTAGAAAATAATTAATGGAAAAAACCTTTTGCCATTACAGCAGTCATCATTATGGTATGTGGTGTAATATGACCCAGGTGAAAACAGGTAGACAGGAAGGATCTAAAAAGGAGGTAAAGAAACTGATGGGCTTTCAACTTGTGGGGGAGGTGGTTAAGTGGCAAGAGAAACAGGTGAGACTAACCAGGAGAATGCAGAGCAGCTGAGTAAGGAACAATACTGAGGATCTGAGAGAAAGTAGATAAATACAACAGAAATGAGCACAGAGAAATCTAACAGGGAATAACAAACACTGATTCTGAAGTAAGAATCTAAGCTGTTACGCAAAGGACAGATGACGAGAATAACAAAACAAAAAATAAACCTAAAATAACAACAGTCCCAAACTATACAAATTTAAAACCAAAGTGAAAAACAAAACACACAGTATTAATGACAACTAAACCAGCTTTTTGCAAGTTTGTATTGGTATTTTGGCAATTTATCATTGGTTATGAGCTTCAAGTGAGGTAGGCATCCTTTGCATTTTTTGGATTTTTAGCTCCCTTTACAGATTCTCTATCAAATTTAAGTCAGCAGTGTGCCACTCCAAAACAATTATTACTTCCAGTCAGAAGGTGTTAAAATGAAAAAATTACTTAAAAACTAAATCTTTCAGATGTATCAATGATTTTGGGCTTCATTGTATTAGTAGTCTTGTAAATTTGATGATAATGGCTTACAGACAATGAAAACACATGCTGATGTGCCCGCTGGCGGGACAAGAGAGCACCAGTTGAGGAGCTGGCCACCAAGGGGGGATTATTAGTGGGATTCAGCAGTAGGGTCTTGGGGTATGTGCCGATGGGCATGGTGGATCACCATGCAGGCAACATTCTTCTGTGCTGGCCTGGGGTGATGATTTATGTCTGGCTGCCTGGGACTGCTGCTGTCATCCGGAACTGGATCTTTCTGCAGATCCTCAGTGCTTTGGATTGCTGGCTTTCCACTGTTCTCAGCACACTTACAAATGTACACTTCCAGGTGTCAAACCTGCGCTCACACACTCCCACTAAACACAAACACACCTATTTCTACACATATGGCCACCACCCTCCCACACACACTCATGCACCAACACACAATTACTCAAATGATTGGTCATACAACCACAGGTTACTGTTTCATCAATGTGCCCTGCCTACTCTGATGCTGGATTCAATCCAGAATTAATCAAATTAATCACGCATCCTGCCTTGAGATGTTCTTGTTGTAGAGCAAAACTGCCCTAGCACCTGTAGGCAACCATCTACTTTATATGGTATGCCTGAAACACTGCAACAAGTAACATTTAAAAATAAACAGAAAAAGAAAACATCATGGTCATTAAAACATAATGCTACCATTTGGTACCAGCTTCTTTAGCAATGACCTTTTGTGTCTTACCCTCCATGTGGAAGGTGTCAGTGACTGTCTTCTGGACATCTGCCAAGTCTGCAGTCCTCCAAATGATTGTGTAGCTTACTGGCCCAAACTAAGAGACCATTTAGAGGCTCAGATATCCTTCTTAGCTTTATTCAGCTAATTTGCTGATTAGGGTGTGACACCATGAATTCGATCTTCAATGTTTTCACAATGTAAACATTTTTTTAAACACAGCATTCCAGGTATTTATTATCTGATAGCCATTATCATTAAAATTACAAGAAATAAAGGCTTGAAAGTTTTCACTGAATGTGTAATAAGTCTATTTAATATATGAGTTTCACTTTTTTTACATGTACCATATGTAATCACACCTACTTAAAGAATAACTGCACTTGGAACCCACGTCTTTACATTTGAGAGAATAATTGAATATCTTTGATTGCAAACATTCATGTACTAAGGTTCAGAGATTGACTCTGACATCCACATTAGAAGCTTATCACTTCCACTCGTCAGCAGGATTGTTGTTTACATGCCTCTGCCTGGCTGAGATGGTGCAGACTGATGGCGAGGTCATCCAAGTCCACTGGGTTCTGTAAGATAAGCTGTGAAAAGAAGACACACTTCCTAAGACCTCTTGTTCACACCAGGAGAGGAGCTGAAAGGTGTGAACTCAGCTGACATGTCACCAACAAATACTCAGCTTGGTTTAGGTGCTCAGAGGGAGTACATTGCAATTTAGCGATCAAACCTTCATCTCTTCAAGCAGAATAATACAGTGAAGTAAAAGCAAAAGTGAAAATTTTAAATCAGCTTTTTTAAGCCATTTTGAGTCGTTTAGCACCAATGTGTTCTGTGAATTAAAGGAACAACAAGCAGAGGTATGTTTTTACTCTTTATCAGAGGTATTAATAAGACAAAGGAACATACACCTACATAAATGATAGCCTGTCTTTGTAGACCAGTGAACAAGAGTACAGCATGGAATTTTGGTTCCCATGTATGTGTCATCATGATGGGCCATGGTCATATGACTCATGGAGATATCTCGTCACACACATTTTTTCTATTTTATGTGACAAAAGTAATAAATATAATCTTAGTTTAAAATCTACACTGAGAAAATGCCTAATTTCCATTATTCTCCCTACCTTTGGAGCAGCCTTCACCTTTCCTTCCTTCACTTACATCATCCTCTTTTTCATCTTCTATCTCTCTGCAACAAGAAACATAGACCTCATTCAAGCAAAATGCAGGTAGGATTAGCTTAGCCTGACCAGAGCCTAACATGAAATGAAAAGATACCTGATGTAAGTGTTGCTAAGGTCCTTACAGTTCAGTCAACTACAGATGATAGGTTGTAAGGTGAACAACTTCTACCTGTTTTAGCTCACTCTGTCCCACATTCTCAGTCTTATGATTTGGACATGATGAGGGACCTGCTGCAGTATCTAAGGGCTGAGGGCCATGTGATTCATGATGTCAAACTTTAATAATATATTATTAAATGGCCTGTCTTTGGAAATGGTCTTTCTTTTGAAATAAGTCAGTATACTTATTACTTGTTACTTATTTCAATATTACGATTATACTGAAGTGTTATATATAGAGAGTTGAGCCCAAAATTATTAATACACTTGGCAGATTTAGATTTGAAGTTGTTTAAATTTAACCAAGTCAGGAAAAAACGTCTTGGAAATAACTTCATCTCAAAAGGTAAGAAAACAATGTAAAATTAATATCAACTTGAAACACAAAATATCAAAAAATAATATGGTTTTATTTATCTTTCTTTTAAAAACGGCATGCCAAAAATTATTTGTACTTTTCTCAATATGTGTACTCTTCTCAGTAGAAACATCTTTATTGCGACTACATCCCTTTTCATATAATTGATGATCAGCTTTTTGCATGTTTCCTCTGGTATTTTTAAGACTAATCTGTGGGCTCCAAGCCTTTGAGGCTGGAAGGCCTCCTTGCAATTACCCTAATCTTTAGCCCCCTCCACAGATTTTCTCTCAGAATCAAGTCAGGATTCGCCAAAACATTAATATTACTTCCAGTAAGAAGAAAGTCGCTGGTAACATAAAAAAAACTTCTTTAAACCATCTACGAGTGGTATAGATAGGTGTAAGCTTACCTGTATACTTTCTGTGCAAAACACTGTTTGCTAGACATGCCTAGAAAACTCACACGTGCCCTGTTTTGTATTACACCTTTTCGTTGTCCGATGAGCTAACCCCTCCCTCCTACTTCCCCATGTCTAAAGGGATTGCTCAATCCAGCTCTCCATCCAACGGGTCCGGACTTCCCTAAACCTGAAAGGTCTTACTAAGCAGGTTGATTGAAAGTTCTGTTTAAGCTGGTGTCAGGAAATGACTCGCCTAGCCTCTGACAGCCTTCATCCAAAAGTCTCGCCCTTCTTCAACTGGAGGTCCGGGCGACTGAGTAGCCTCTCGCAGTCATCCACACCTTCGACAGTCACTTTTGTTCATGGCTGCTCATTCCCTAATTTACAACTGGCTCTTGGTACATGGGCTAGGTTAATTTTAGTAGCTCAGCACGAGCCCCAAGGGCGCTGTTTTAGCAAACTTGACTAAGGCAACCTATAAAAACCTCCTAAAATATCTTAGAACCAGGCAACAAGACTTTTTACCACCAATGAAAAATCAACAATACGGTAACTCAAATAATTGAAAGTCCATGCATGCACCGGTCAGACCCTTATTAGGCTTCTTAGTTATTGCGCAACCTATTCAGCTCAGCTTCTTGATTATTGCTCAATACTTTAGTCATGGTCACTGTGACCCACTGATTCTGCTTCTCAGCCTTGGAGATGCCAAAAATAGCCACGCTGGTCTGTAGTCGCATCCTCCCGTCGCTGTCAGCATGCAGCTGTCTCTCATCACTCCTTGTCATCCTCCAGTTCTTTCCCTAATCTGCTCAGTTTTAAACTTTACACAGTATTACACATTTCATTCTTCAGCTTTCAGCATTCACTTTAAAACACCGTTGCAAAACCATCACTTTATTCTTTTTATTTATGCTTTACAAATGATTGTTATATTTATTTCATATATAGCTGATTGAAAATGTCAAACCTTAATGTTTTTCCTCTAATTCTCAGTTCTTAACCACATTTCAATCATACATCTTTTAACTTGTTAATCAAAGACTACTAATTTTATTCAATATATGTGAAAGGATGTAAAATCATCATACATCATTTCTTTGGATATACTTGTTTATATTTTTGCAAAAGATAAGACAGATAACATGTGGAAGATAATATGTGGCTCCACACAGGCCTCTTCAGTCTCTCAGCTCCAGAATATGAGAACATGCTTGTTTCACTCCTCACTGCTTCTACTGTGTGTTTTATTAATTATTGCATGGATTACACATAAGGATATAAGGATATTTATTGTAACTTTTATGGAGTTAACTGTGAGCATTTATTAAATGTTGCATGGATTACATGGAAAGATCTCGCCTTATTTTGACAACCTTGTCTTACTGTGAGCTTATTCTTGTCATAGTTCTATTTTTGTGGTGGACCAAAAAGGCAGACAAGCACAGAGAAAAGCAGAGAGGTGGTCAAAAACTCCTTTAATTTAAAGCGAGTCCACTTACATGCAGGCAAGGTGCAGGGTGACAAGATTATCCAGTTCAAGGACAAAATCCAAAAGACATCTCATGAGGACATTGAAAAGACACAACGACACCGCGTGGAACAAAGGACGAAGGCAAACTTAAATACAGACAAAGGTGGACAAGAAACAATAGGGCAGATAATCAGAGGAACAGGGAACAGGTGACACAAGGAGGCTGGGAGCCAGAGGGAGCAGGTGAAACAGATTAACCAAGAAGGAGAAACACAGACCCAAGCAGAACAGGAGAAAAGATGACTAGAACAAAAGTAAACAGTAACTAAAGCTAACCTGTTAAAGGAGGAATTGGAAAATAAAGATAAACAGAAGAAACAGAGCTAAGAGGGACAATGAATGTAAAGGGAACAGAAACTGAGTAATTAACAACTAAAAGAGGAAAACAAAGTCCAAAATCTCACATCCTGACAATTCTACTCTGTTTCATAACAGCATGTAGCCTGGGCAGCTCAAATTTCCAAAATCACTTTCAGATTACTCAAAAAGAAAACAGTTCAACAGACCAGGTGTGGACTAAATTATTTGCCCCTTTTTAAAACGGTGATAGAGGCCTCAGAAGCCATCCATCATTATTGTCAGTATAGAATCCAGTCCCTTGATCACTTATTTTTCATGGTGAGAATTAAATGTTTAGTAATATAAAAAGTTTCACACACAATCTTAAATATTGAGGGCAGTGAAGGCTGTGATCCAGGGTGAACAGTACCCCAGTCAGTGAACTGGCTTCATGATTGACTGGTTGAATGTTTGAAGCTTCGCATTATATTCATACCTCCTAAATCATGTGACTTTCACTCATGTTACAGCCTACAAGACATTTTAATACCAAACTTAAAAAAACAACTATAAACCAAGATCCTCCAAAAACTTTCCAAACATCTCTCTGGTTAGATAAAGTTGGTTTGGCTTCTTGACATTTTGCCTTGTTAAACCAATTACTTCCATGTTTTTAATTGGGTGTTTATGTCATATAGAAACACAAGCAGTGTATAATTAGTCAGTACATGCTACATGTTTTTTTTACAAATAAAAATCCCAAAAGTGTTGCATGTATTTTTAATTTATTACTCATTGTATTTGAATTTGTCATCAACTCTGTTTTTTACGACCATGTGCAGTGTGAGAAAGCATTTATCTTCTTATATAACCTTGGTCAAATAGAATTTCGTACGATATTTTTTCACAAGTCAAGGCTTTCTTAACCTTATCCACCCAAACATGTTGTTAAATCTGTGCACCAAGAAAAGTAACAACTGCGATATTTAAGTAACCGAGAGCTTGCAAAAGTGTTGCCTTGTCTAAAATGTATTTTTGTAAGTATGTAGTTGCATTCACTGTTTTGCTATGTGGGAAGTAATTAGAAAGAGTGAGTCATTGTTGTGTCTGATGCTTTGTTACTGTTAAACATCAGATCAACCTAATTTAAAGATCCTGTCAGAGTTGACTGCACATCAACATCTCAGAGAGAGAGAAAAAGAGCGAGCAAGAATCAGTGACCTCAAACAAAACTTAATTAAAGCAACTGATTAGAAATACTTTTGTAGCTGAGAAGGAATTAAGGGAGCGTTCTTGGTCATTACATTTTTTGATTAAGGTGAGTAGAAAAATAAAAAAATATCTTCCTTGATCTTACTGCTTTGGACTCTTTGTTCTTTTCTGTCAGTTCAGTGAAGTGGAAAATAATATCTCATGACTCCATTAACAATATTTTTAATCAATACATATAAAAAAAAGTCAGGCTTAGGAAAACAAACATCTCCTCGTGCCCATCTTCCTGTACTCATCTCTATGACTGTTCAGTCAATTTTAATTAACCCTTCCCATCTCTGCTGGCCACCCTTTATTTCCACATTACCAACTTTCTATTTCTTTGTGATTCTTCTCTCACGCTCAAGTGATGATTCAGACACACAAGAGCTGAGGCGTATGTAATGAAGCAGACAGCAGTATTAGAACAAGAAAGTAGTATTATTCACTTAGCAATTGGAGTGCTCAATATACATGATAATAAACAGATATTTACATCCACTGTGCAAAAAGACAGACACCATTAAATCAGAGTTAACTTTTCCTGTTTTAGTTCGGTGAGTGTTATGTAAAAATTGTTTAAATCTCAGAATAAGTGATTTTTTTATTACTTTCTTCAAAGTCAGGATTTTACATGCATAAACCCTTGTGTGGTGTTCATATTGTTTTTACTTAGCCAATGTTTCTGGGTCTGGTGGACCCGTTGCATTTTGTGATTTGTAATGCCTCACAATCAAACACTTAATTAAAATCATGATATGAGTGGAAACAAATTTACATTAATTTACATTAACTGTATCATTTTTCATTCAGTAAATAATGAAAATGGGTCCCACAGACCCGAACACCTCACAAGGGTTAACATTACTATGCCAGTTTAAGAAAGCCCAGATGATGTCATTTAATATTAAGCTTTAGATGTTAATTTAAAACAGACAAACTCTACAAGTCTGGCTTCAGTCATTTCCCAGGTGCTTGAAGATGCCACTTTCATTTGTTCAAACAATTATATGCAAGTATAAACATCATGTGAATGTCCAGCCATCATAATTTCAGAAAGGAGAAAGCAGTTATGTGTCCTAGAGATACACGTGTTTTGGCGCAAGATGTGTGAATCGCTTCCAAAGCAAATATAAAAGACCTCGTAAAGATGCTGCTTAAAGCTGGTACAAAAGTGCCACTATCTACAGTGAAACTAATCATATATTGACATAGGCTAAAAGGCCACTCAGAGAGGAAAGCCAGGTAACAATTTCAAAGGGATCCAGGATTTGTTTTTTGGAGATTAATCTAAAATTGAAGACGATCATGATCATCTTTACTTTTGGGACACAAAGAGGGAGGTTTCCAAGACTAAGAATGCCATTACTACTAACTGTGAACTACAAAGGTACCAGCATCCCATTGTGTGGATGTTTTGCTGCAGGAGGGGCATCACTAAGAAAGAACATTATGTTGAAATATTGGAGCGTCATCTCAAGACATTAGCCAGGAAGTTAAACCTTGGACATAAATAGGTCTTCCACTTGGACAATAACCCTATTTTACCTCCAAATTGGTTACAAATTGACTTAAGGAAAACGAAGTCAATGTTTTGAAGAGATCATCACAAAGAAGGATACGCAGAATTATTGAACCATGCCATGCATTTAAACAGGCATTTCTATCAGTCCATCACAGAGACATACAACCATGTACGCATGCAAGGACACACACATGAGGGCAATTTAGAGAGACCAATTAACTTCACCTAACAGTCATGTTTCTGGACAGTGGGAGGAAGCCAGAGTACCTGGAGAGAACCCACGCATGCAAAGGGAGAACATACAAACCCCAAGCTGTGATTTGAACACAGGACTTTCTTGCTGCAAGGCAACAGTGCTACCAACTCCACCACCATGCAGCCTTCTACAACACATGGATGTCGTTTTTTATATGTATCGTATATGATTATTCAAAGTCATAACACCTCTTATTTACTTTATTTTTAAAGTTATTTGGATAGCTGATATCAACATTGCCTCATTTCAATTCACTCAAGATATTTTGTACATTTCTGCTATTACTCCTAAAATCAAAGATTGTTGTCATAATTCCAAGGACTCTGGTTTTGTATATGTGACACTTTGTGTTACATTTTTACCTGTAGTGAATCTTTACATTGTGTGAGCTTTTGGGTCTGTTTTCTATGGGTACCAGCCTGATTACCATGTTCCATAATACTTTGTACTTGTGTTTTATGTCATTTTATGTTACTTTCTACCTTTACACCCACCTATTTATTTTCATTTTATGTGTTGTTACAGATCCAATATTTTTACAGAACTACCATATAAATGCTTGTTTTTGTTGTTTTGAGTCACCACAGAAAAAGATTTAAACCTGACAAACCTCTTTAAACTGCTGCTGCATAACACATTAAGCAGTTAAGTACGGTTTCAATCAGTTTGTCTATACAATGCACTAAAGACATTTACAGTGCCTTGCAAAAGTATTCGGCCCCCTTGAAATTTTCAACCTCTTGCCACATTTCAGGCTTCAAACATAAAGATATAAAATTCAAACTTTTTGTGAAGAATCAACAACAAGTGGGACACAATCGTGAAGTGGAATGAAATTTATTGGATGTGTCAAACTTTTTTAACAAATAAAAAACTGAAAAGTGGGGCGTGCAATATTATTCGGCCCCCTTGCGTTAATACTTTGTAGTGCCACCCTCTGCTGCAATTACAGCTGCAGGTCTCTTGGGGTTTGTCTCTATCAGTTTTGCACATCGAGACACTGAAATTCTTGCCCATTCTTCCTTGCAAAACAGCTGGAGCTCAGTGAGGTTGGATGGAGAGCGTTTGTGAACAGCAGTCTTCAGCTCTTTCCACAGATTCTCGATTGGATTCAGGTCTGGACTTTGACTTGGCCATTCCAACACCTGGATACGTTTATTTGTGAACCATTCCATTGTAGATTTGGCTTTATGTTTTGGATCATTGTCTTGTTGGAAGATAAATCTCCATCCCGGTCTCAGGTCTCTTGCAGACTCCAACAGGTTTTTTTCCAGAATGGTCCTGTATTTGGCTCCATCCATCTTCCCATCAATAGTGACCATCTTCCCTGTCCCTCCTGACGAAAAGCAGGCCCAAACCATGATGCTGCCACCACCATGTTTGACAGTGGGGATGGTGTGTTCAGGGTGATGAGCTGTGTTGCTTTTACGCCAAACATATCATTTTGCATTGAGGCCAAACAGTTCGATTTTGGTTTCATCTGACCAGAGCACCTTCTTCCACATGTTTGGTGTGTCTCCCAGGTGGCTTGTGGCAAACTTTAAACGAGACTTTTTATGGATATCTTTGAGAAATGGCTTTCTTCTTGCCACTCTTCCATAAAGGCCAGATTTGTACAGTGTACAACTGATTGTTGTCCTATGGACAGACTCTCCCACCTCAGCTGTAGATCTCTGCAGTTCATCCAGAGTGATCATGGGCCTCTTGGCTGCATCTCTGATCAGTCTTCTCCTTGTTCAAGATGAAAGTTTAGAGGGACGGCCGGGTCTTGGTAGATTTGCAGTGGTCTGATACTCCTTCCATTTCAATATGATTGCTTGCACAGTGCTCCTTGGGATGTTTAAAGCTTGAGAAATCTGTTTGTATCCAAATCCGGCTTTAAACTTCTCCACAACAGTATCTTGGATCTACCTGGTGTGTTCCTTGGTCTTCATGATGCTCTCTGCGCTTTGAACAGAACCCTGAGACTATCACAGAGCAGGTGCATTTATACGGAGACTTGATTACACACAGGTGGATTCTATTTATCATCATCAGTCATTTGGGACAACATTGGATCATTCAGAAATCCTCACTGAACGTCTGGAGTGAGTTTGCTGCACTGAAAGTAAAGGGGCCGAATAATATTGCACGCCCCACTTTTCAGTTTTTTATTTGTTAAAAAAGTTTGACACATCCAATAAATTTCATTCCACTTCACGATTGTGTCCCACTTGTTGTTGATTCTTCACAAAATATTAGAATTTTATATCTTTATGTTTGAAGCCTGAAATGTGGCAAGACGTTGACCAGTTCAAGGGGGCCTAGTACTTTTGCAAGGCACTGTATGTAGATGAAGCACAGTCATAATCCATTCATATTTCTAATCTGTATTAGATCATTTGCTTCATTGGCTCAGAAGTGAGAGACCTTGGAAGTCGATTCAGATGAAAAGTCTAAGAAAATGATGGATGAGGTATAATGACTTAATTATTTTTCATTTTTATGCGTATGGACCATAACAAATATGCACCATCAGTGAAGTCTTAGTTTGGACTTGTTTAGTTTTCCAGAGGAAGAGAGATCCTGTTGTTGTGATTAACTTTTCTTTTAAATCCCAACGAGTACCTTTTAAACTAATGTTAAATTTTGTTGACGTTTTTCAAAAACTAGACTAGAATTTTTTTATTAAATTAATTAAATTCAAACTTTTCAGAAACCAAACAGAAAAAACATTAACTGTAAATTAATATCTGATAACATGAGAGTTGCATCTTCCTTTTCTCTATCCTTGTAAGAAACAATAAATGTTGCTGCATAGCTAATAGATACCTGCTTGTGTTTTTGTTAAATTACCTGGTCTAGTCTTTTGTTTTCTGTCTCCCTGTACCCCAAGCCCACACCTGTTCTGTGTTTTCCCCTGATTGTCTTGTCTCCGTTGTTCCCCGTTGGTTCCTTATGTTATGTGTATGTGCGATCTCGTGTGTTGGCTACCCTGTCTGTTTCCTGCCATGGATAATAAAGACTCATCTTACCTGAAAACCTCGATCTTCAGGAGTTCTTCCCTGCATTTTGTTCCATCAAAAAACCAAACTATGACAGAATTTTCCTACTGTCCTCACCTCCTGTGCCTCAACATGTTTTGATTCTCTTTCATGAGCCATCACTGCTTTCTACTGAGAATGCCATTTTACCCATAGAGTGTTATGATTGTTATGTTTTGCCAAACCATTAGAAAGGTCTGAACCTGCTTCATTGTTGTAGTATGCAGTCACAGAGGGGGGTCGTAGTTAAGGTATTAACTTTTTTTTGGAAACACCATCTGCAGAATTTTCTAAACGATATTTTCTGTTTTTTTGATGCATTCACAATATACAACAGCCAATTCAACCTCCACAGGTAGGTCATTTTATCTGAAACAGCAGTCCTGCAGCAGCAAATGACAGCACTGTGGGGTATTAGACACAACATAGAGAACTGTATGCCGCTTGAACCAATCCCATGAACAGGGCTAAGTTCATTTAGCATTCATCTTCTTGACATCTAGATTGGTGAACTATAGCACCGATTATGTCTTAACTTTGAGGTTAGGGCTGTTCCCAAGCATGGATTGGGGCCACTATCCAATCAAAGATTGAATGATATTCTTTTGGGATGTTTCTTCACTTGCATGATCGTTTTAAATCCTTACAAAACCTCATGTCAAAAGAAGTTTTTATTTTTACTTAAGGCAATAAGGCTAAAAAGCAGAGTTTTTGAAAATGTTTAAAAGTACAGCTCAGCTGAGCAACAAGAAATTGCATTATACATGGTGTAATTTATTTTAGTCTGTCTTTAGGGCTTCCTCAATAATTAAGAGGGAAGGGTGCATTCAGGTACTGTTCATTAAATGCACTTGCATCACTCCTATAATATGTGACTACATCTGTAAAAACAGTTTTGGGATTTTGCTATTTGCATTATTAAGATGTATTTTAAGACAATGTCAAGAAAAAAAACACACCATGAATTGTGGCTCTGTCTCAATCTGGGAAGACATATAAAAAAATGTGTATACAATTTTGAGACAATAATTAAACAGTGACAGAATAAAATAAGGTAAAATTTGAATCCTTGTATTTTCTTGGCTGCCTTTTTTATTTATCTGTTAAATTGTAAACTGTATTCATTTAGGATGAACAGGGTAATAACTAACTGAAATTGGTTTCCTAGAAAAAATGGCTGTCTACCTGTTTTAACTTTACAGCTATATTTAGAGCAAATGGAGAGAGGAGCAGAGAAGAGGCTGTGAGTGAGCACACAGTCAGCAACGTGCATTAGAAACTAAAGACCCTATTTTCATATATTAAGTGAAATTAACAAGCTGTCATGATCCGTACCTGTATGTGTTTCTATTAATTGCACCCACCTGTTTTTCATGTAGTTCTTTTCACCTCAGTTGTATTTAGGTTCCTGTTTTCTGTCCCTTCATTAACAGGCTGTCTGTTGTCATCCCTGTTGTCTCCCTGGTTCCTGTGTTTCGTTCATGTCTGTAAGTTAGTCATCCCTTCTCATTAAGAGATATCCATCGACCATGCGCCTGCCGATGTCCTGTTGCCACTTTCGCCCTGCACAACGGCATATTATGATACAAGATATTATTGTGTCATGCATTAGTATTTCTTTCTTATGCTGACAGAATTTCACAAGCTTGTACAGTACATGTGTATAAACAAAGTTATTTAAAAATGAAAGGTTTTTACCTATTGATTATTTTAATTAATTAAAGGGATTCATTAGTCCACTGTCTTCAATAATATCTAGCGGTGCATTAGAGACATTCACAAAACTCATTAATTTACCAAAACCATACCGAACATGATACCTCCTGTCAGATGTTCCTGATGTTTTGATCAGTGTTTCATCAGGTCAAGACCTAGAGTTCTCTGTAAGCACTGTTCTCTATCACTTTGATCGCTTCAGTGTGCCTGCGGTGCTGTCTGTGAAGAGAGGACAACTGCGACCTGACGCAATAATAGGAGCACATTTATCAAAACTGATAGACTTGAAGGGTGTGTTTCAATATGCATATGCAATCTCCTTTTTGAATCAAGCACAAAAAAGCTAATCTTGGATGCAAAACATCTGAAAGAAATGGAGATCCTCTACGAAGACATACAACAGGCCTAAATACAATTTATTTTCCCTTTCATATAATCTGTAGATGACATTTTGGTTTGAACTGATGCTAAATAAACTATCTGAATGGTACTGAACTATACATTTGCAAAATGTTTCTTATTGTCCCAAAAGTGGACTTTCATTCAAGTTCACACGAAGGTCAAATAGTGAAGGATGCACTGGGCTTGAGGCACAGTCAATGTGACAAATATGAATTCATCAGTGTAACTAAATATTCAAGAGTGAAATGTGTGGTTGGTCTATACTAGGCAATCAATGCAACAATCCTACTGTAAAATCAAACACATTTAAGAAAAGAATCACTAAAACAGGTGTTGCCATGGCCCATCCAAAGTCAGGGCCCCAATGTTATGTATCTGTGTTGTAAAGAGTGGGTCACAATTGCTCTGCTTTATAGGGTTTATAGATAATGGTATTACAAGTAAATATAAGAAGAAGAACAAGATAGAAAATTATATTTTTGTCTTTTAAAACATTTATTCAACTCACATTTAAATAGCGCAATTTTAATTGTCAAGTCCTTGTGATTAGCAAAGTAACAATATGTACTTTCAGTACTGCATATATTATTAATCACATTTTTCATCACATAGATTTTACCACACTCAAGAATCAAATAATTTTTTTTTCTAACCTAGTCATTCAGGATTAATATTCAGTGTCTCTAAATGCTAGAATGATGATGTTCTGTTATTCTGGATGGCTGCAGGCTCCAACAGTTTCCATTAAGTACATGGTGCTTTGGTATCTTTTTTGTCACCACCTGGTTTAACTGTCTGACCATCCATGGAGAAACACCCAGTTCTGACTGACTGCTTCTCTCTGAGGAACCAAGTTGAGACACTCACAGATTCAAACATCAATGTCTCTCTCACGGCTGACCCTGACAATTTGAATGCCCAGTCAAAGTAACAGACTCGACTAAATGTGGTGGCAGCTCTGGGGAATATATGGAGGTGTAAAATTCAACAATAGTTTGTCTATTAAAGTAATTTGAAATTAAATTGCTTATCTGCATGCCAGAATGGGAATTTGCATAAAGTTTCCATTTACATAAAGAGAAAAATTGTAAATAAGTGGAGAACAATTGCTAAATCCCATAAGTGCTACTGCTTTAGTCCAAAAACATGACATTTGGAGATGGCAAAAATTATTTCCTGCTGTCTTACTCCATAATAGAGCCTTTTTCCTGAGATTCTGTTGAGGTTTGTTATCCTCACAACATCTCAATAATTTCTCAGTCTTCATAAAAAGTCACATTATACATCTGTCAAACTATTGAGTGTCTGCCTTGCATTTCAGTTGAGAAGGAAGATATTCTGCCTCAGGTAAATAACCCTCTACCACTGCAAAAGATGCATCAGATTTTTGGTGTTGCAACTCTGTATCTTGCACATGTGTATGGGAAGAAACTTGTGCCATCAGAAACGGAATTTGAATTGCACACACTGAATCTGTATTTGTGTAATTTGAAATTAAATGCATTGGTTTGAAAATGAATTTCACTAAACTGAAACTGAATATAATGGTTTAAAACTGAATGTGTTTGCTTTGAAAATTGCTTTGCTTGTATTGAAAATTCAGTTTGATTACTTTCACTTTCAGGTCTGAAATTCAATTTCAGTTCCAAAATTCAGTTTTTTGTGTCACACATCTGGGTTCTTGAAGCCACAGATTAATCAAACACAGATTTACTGATTCATGGATGCCATTCACTATTGCTGTGTCCAGATTCAGGACTGCATCATTTGAAAGATGCATTTGTAGGGCGATAACGTCCTGGATGAGGCGACAAATGCTGTCCAATCTCCAAGGTTCCAACAAATGCGTCCTTTTCTCCAGATTTGAAGGATGGTCCGGTGTATCCTCCGTGTCCCACCCTATCCCATGATTCAGTCAACGAAGTAGATTGTTCAAATGAAGTAGCAAAGGCCAGAGGACAGAAAAAAGCTGTGAATAAAATTGGATATATTGCACATTCTGTGAAACAACTGAACTTTTACAATGTTTTTATACGAGAATGTAGTTGTGTAAACCTTAAAATATCTGATCAGTTTATCAAGATATCGTTTAATTGCACAAATGCAGCGACGTGTTCATCCGCTGCCCCAGCAGCCGGCTCGCCTCGCCAGCTGTCAGCTGACTGGGTGGTTGAGGTGTGCTAAACCCCGAGAGACCAGCTGACTGCCTGCACATTGTTTTCAAAATCTCGCTGGGTTTCCCCAATGGGTGGAAGTTAGACAGATATAATTCAGTCAAATGAAATCTAATATTAATGTTTGGTTCATTTATTATAATAATAATAATTATTATTATTATTATATGCTGCAAATAAACTGATTTAAACTTTGCTCCTAAAGATAATATGTTGGTGTTTAAGTTGTTGAAAGCTTTACAAATAAATTAAACAAATGGTATTTGTCATCAATGTATTTTATCTAGTGTTAGATTTTTATATCTATGAACACAAAAGATATTTTCAACATTTTAAATGGCTGAATAATGAACGAGATCATAAAACAATAACATTTTAAAACAAAACAGTATTAAAAGCCATCAGCAATATGTAAAAGGGTACATAAAAACCGTGTAGTTATTTACAGTAGAGACAGCGTTACTAACCTTCTGGCTCCATTTGTTCAGCTTCACAGCTGCTTCACGTTAACACGGTTGCTAGGCAACAGAAGTTATGCTGAGGTAAGGGCAAGATAAACGCAGATTGACGTAACACCGGTGGCACACTATGCTAATCTGCCATGTTTAGCTAACAGCTACAGGTAGCATAAGTGTTACTGTTTGACCATCATTTGTTTATAGATGCTTATTTGACTTGATGATTGACATCCGCCAAGCTCATGTATGCTGCACTGCTCCAGCTCAACATGCCGTAAAGGAAGTTTAACCTGATGTGAAACGTAAATCGATGAATCTGTGTTTGATTAATCTGTGGCTATCCTCAAGGACCCGGATGTGTGACACAAAAAACTGAATTTTGGAACTGAAATTGAATTACAGACCTGAAAGTGAAAGTAGTCGAACTGAATTTTTAATACAACAAAATACATTTTAAAAGCAAATGAATTCAGTTTCAAACCATAAAATTCAGTTTCAGTTTAGCGGATTTCATTTTCAAACCAATGCATTTAATTTCAAATTACACAAATACAAATTCAGTCAGAGCAATTCAAATTCAGTTTCTGATGGCACAGGTTTCTTCCCATACATGTGCACCATAGTTTAAACATTTACACAACTTTTTTTTCACATATTTCAGCAATTAACTAATTATAACATTAATCTCAGGAAACACAATGCCAATGATTTGTATATGCCGATGAAGATTAATTAACTTGAAACTGAAAGTTAACTGATGGCATGACCTACATTCTGATATATTCAGCTAACAATTATGTGACAATTTAGGGGAATTTCATTCCAACATCGTCAGTTGATACTTAAATATGAAAAAAGACAACAAGATAGTGATGTCAGACAAAAGTAACATCTGACTCTAGTGTAAAAGCAAAATGAGAGCTCCGTATGACTAGAAAATCTCTTTAAGTTCAATCCATTTAGCATTTATCATTCATTCTAAATTCAACTTGATCCCAATATACATGTACTTTTTAAACTGGGGGCACATCAAAATCAACGCACCTACTTTGAGAACGTGACAGGACTTGATGTTGAGTATGATTGAGTATGAATACCTTTGTGTTCACCTGGACAACAGACTGGAGTGGAGATGCAACTGTGAAGCCATCTACAAGAAGGGACAGAGCAGACTGTACTTCTTGAGGAAGCTTAGGACCTTTGGTGTTTGCAGCAAGATGCTGCATATCTTCTATAAGTCTGTTGTGGAAAGTGCGATCTCTTCTGCCATCATCTGCTGGGGAAGCAGCATCAGAGCCAGGGACTGAAAAAGCTCAACAAGCTAATAAAGAAGCTTGGCTCTGTTCTGGAGACTCCTCTGGAACCTCTGGAGATCATTGTTCAAAGAAGGATTCCTCATAAAATGAAGAACATTATGGAGAACCCTGAGCATCCTCTTCATGAGACTGTTGTACAACAACATATTGTCTTCAGTCAGAGGCTTCTTCAGATCTGCTGTAAGACAGACCGCTACAGGAGATCCTTCCTGCCCACAACCATCAGCATCTACAACAGCTCTTTGAAGAAATCTGCATAATATGAGGTACAACAACATTTAATTTCCCTTTGGGATGAATAAAGTATTTTTTAATTGAATTGAATTGAATTGAATTGAATTGAATTGAATTGAATTGAATTGAATTGAATTGAATTGAATTGTATTGAATTTAATTTAATTTAATTTAATTTAATTTAATTTAATTTAATTTAATTTAATTTAATTTAATTTCCAGTGAAGCAGTTCTTTAGAAAAAATGCACAAACAAAGGATCTGAGAGGGCAACAGTGAGGAGAATTTTGAGTGAGTTTTCATGGTGCCTTAGTAAGTGACAGACATGTCGAAATACAAGGGCAGGCAAGGCTTTAGATGTGTTTTGATTCATTTTTTTTATCTGGTGTTCTAAATTTCGTACTCAGAAATGTTCAAAATAAACATAATAACTATAGACAAAACATTCATTATTACATTTATTATTTAAAACACTGTTTCCTGTTTCATCCTCCAGTATATGCTTTGTGCATATACTGGACATATATATGGATATGTATATGTCTGACTAAAGGAAGTTTTACCAGCAGAAAAACAGTGTCGTTTAAGACAATTGCTCAACACTGAAAAAAACTATCAAATTAATTTCCTGACTTAATATTCCTATAACAACAGCAATAAAAATAACAAAATAGAGACTTTTTGTAGATCGTAGATACCACTACTATTTGTTATCTTCTAAGTACTGTTTTTAAAGCTTTCAGCACAAAACTATTGATAGATGTTAGCTTATCTTTTTTTTTTGTCTCTTTCTGGAGCAAAGTTAGCAACATTTAATGGGTTTAGAAATAAATGTTATTGATTTTTAAAATGTCTGAATAATTTAGACGAGTGGAAACAACAGAAGAACCCCAGGGAGTCGAATGAGGCACTCTTGATCCTGATGTGATCTTGAAAGCATGCTCCCCTCAAAACCTTGTTGCCTCTTTTGGATCAAAAGAGCAGAACTGTTGGTGACTATTTTCAGTTATAAGGCCTCATCTTGAATGAGTTTCAATAAACTTAATGTCCAGGAATCTGTGGTTTTCCCCCTTTTCATTGGTTTTCTTTCCCCTCCTTGTATTTGTCTTCGAACTGCATGGTAGAATAAGTGGTGGAGGCTTTGATGTTCCTGCAGCAGCAGAGAAAAATAATCCTAGAGGTTTTACACATTGTGACAGGTTTTTGCAGTTTCTGACCCAGAAGTTGTGTGAAACAATTACCAAATCAAATAAATAAAGGTTTTAGATTAAAATTGTCAGGGATGTGACATACACACATATTTGCTTAAAATTGTGCTGATTAAAATATCAAGTGTTTTTTTAAACAACAACCTTGCTTCTTTCAATCTAAACATTTAGAGAACACTCTGATTTTGCAGACTGGAGACTGTGTATGTGACTAATGTATGCTCCTCATAAACTGCTCATTGCTCTCTGTTGTCCCTCACGTTGTTACCCCACTTAAAACCGTCCATTGGAGCAGAAAGGCCAAATAACCAGCATGCTTTGCATCGTGTGATTACATAACAGCAAGAGGGGTGCACTTGTGGAACAGTGAGCAACAGCATGAAACAAATCTAGAAGTCTTAAAAGATTTTGTAGCATTTGTAAGGTTGATTTAAAAGTAAGTAATGGTGACAGGATGTAGTTTGTTTTAGTTGCAAAACAAGCTTCGTCCAGCTGCAGATCGAAATGAAGCTGGTTTAGATGCAGGTGTTAGGACTGTAAATTATAATGTTGCTTTTTGTTTTGCAGCTATCTTTATATTTCAATGGTTTTATTTACTGTAATTCCTACTATACGTTTTGTAAAGTTGCTGTATTTAGATGCAAGTGACAGTTGTGCTTTTTGGTATGGGTGAAATAGTTTACTGCCCAGGGCGTCATGGACTGAGGACCGTGCAAGACCTTGACAAAACAACAAAAAACATATTTATATATATATATATATATATATATATATATATATTTCTTTTTTTTTTATTTTCTTTTTTTATATATTTTCATTCATGCTAATTCATTTTAATTGCTTATTTGCATGTCTACTGTGTACACAGTGTTAACACTGTCTGAATATGATTGCACTAAGTTAGAGAGGTATTTCTTAATATTTTGGCATGCATTTGACCATGTCTACACTGAACAGACATGCTCTGAGATTTACAAAACCTTTATTTTATTTATGAAAACACAAAAGAGCATTTTAAACCTTGTTTTTTCTTACAGCTGTATTTGTAGATAAGCTTGGTTCTACACAGAATTGACCAAAGAGGGCTTGAATCAAATCCATGTCACATATTTCTATGGTATTATTTAGTAAACACAACAAAAGTTAAAACTGATGCATTGTTTTCTTTCCACTTGATAAGAATGCACTACTTTCTGCTGGCCTATAACAAAAATCTAAATAAAACACTATATGTCTGTTTGTAACCTAAGAAAAGGTTCAACAGGTATGACTACTTGTGTATGTGTCTTATTGAAATACGGAGTTTGAGTAGTGTGACAAAAACTAAAATACTAGCAAGCTTAAGCTTATGGAGATAATATGGAAATAATGAGTTCTATTTGTATTTGACTTCCACACTGAAAAAGTTAAGTTTTAAAAAGAAAAATCTTAGATTTTTCTCAAAAGCTGAATCTTCTGCTCTAATTCATCAATTCATCCCGTAGTTGGTAGCACTGATGCCTTGCAGCAAAAAGGTCCTGGGTTCGACTCCCGGCCAGGGGTCTTTCTGCATGGAGTTTGCATGTTCTCCTTGTGCATGCGTGGGTTCTCTCTGGGTACTCTGGCTTTCTCCCAGAGTCCAAAGACATGCCTGTTAGGTTAATTGGTCTCACTAAATTGCTCTTAGGTGTGTGAATGAGTGTGTGCTTGGTTGTTTGTGTGTTCCCCTGCGATGGTCTGGCGACCTGTCCAGGGTGTACCCCACCTCCTGCCCATAGACTGCTGGAGATAGCCACCAGCTTCCCCACAACCCACTATGGAAGAAGCGGTATAAAAAATGACTGACTGACATCTACTTTTATAGCTCAAAGCAAAGTGTTTTGACAGAAGGCCTGCTGATATTTCCTTCAACATATTGTCAAACCCTCATTTTCGCCAGAGCATCATAAAACAAAGCTATTTATTTTCCCACTTATGGTCAATCACATTCAATAAAATAAAAAGCCTACACACCTTCTTGTGAAGGATCAGAAATATGACTGTGCATAAAACCCTGGAGATTTGTGGTTTCAGACTGTGTACCTGCACTGCTGCAGCCATCAGCTTTGTAAAGACCTTTGAAATAGGATGATAAGGCCAAGAGACAGTCAGGCGGCAGGAGACAGGGAGAGTGGGGGTCGAAGTGATGGAAATGGTGCTGTGGGAAGAAACTGTGAAGGTGAGAAATAATGACAAATAATAATGTATTAGGAGGCAAGAACAGGGTTAAGATGACATATGAATTACATTTTTTATTTGTTATGATCTTTTTCCTTTTAAAATGATCACTCAGAAAGCACATTTAAGTTTATCCCTAACACAGCTTCCAAAGTTAATGCTGGATTCCTTTATGAAATCCCTGTAGAGATGGACACATGCTGCTCTACACATTGTCTACTGCTGCTGGCATTTCTGTGTGACTTGGAAATTTAATCCAATTACTAACAGGTTAATTTCCTGTGAGGCTTATTATAGACTTTGCTGGAGGTGGTCTTTATGACAAAACAGATTCATCTAAAGCCATGACTCATTTTGATGTGAGAATGCACTGCCATGGTCTCAGGTTTTATTGAAGCCAAACTGAATGAGATAATTACTCTTTTTCCTTATTTATCTTGATCATTTTAATGCTCATAAAGATATGAGCAATTGTGTGTATAAGTGAAGATACAACTGACAATTTCTCTATAAAAATGTTGACCGTTTATATTGTGGGTAACGGTGGCTCAGTAGGAAGAGTAATCGTCTTGCAATCAGAAGGTTGTGGGTTAGATTCCAGCTTCCTCCTGCCATATGTCAATGTGCCCCTGGGCAAGGCACTTAACCTCAAGTTGCCTACCGATCTGCGTATCGGTGTATGAATGTGTGAGCGTTAGCGAGTGCGATTGGGTGAATGTGGCTCTAGTGTAAAGCGCTTTGAGTGGTCTGTATGACTGGAAAAGCACTATATAAGTTCAGTCCATTTACCATTTATTATTCAGATTACCTTAACTCAGCCGGCAATCAAAACACTGAGAATAAACCTACCAGCAGACCCCCCTGGCATGTTTTAGACGCATGCCCAAAAAATCAAGGTGGACGACTCACTGGAAGATCTCAGCAATTAAATAAATTAGAATGGCCGGAATTACAGAGAAATGCCCCGGTTTCCCCTGGGAAAAGGAGACTTCGACAGCGAGCTGCTATCACAACAACTGATAGGAGTGAGACAGCTGGAAATAATGGAATTCCCCTCCAAAACAAATGTGCTCCACTACAGAATGAAAACCAGGAAAATTATCCATCTACTGAGAACAATAAAAGGTTTGAGAACAACCTTCATTAAACAGTCTTCTCCTAAATTGCCAGAGAAAAAACGCCCCACCGGACCAAGAACCCTAATAGTGGGCAACACAGCTGTGGATGGGATTAAAAACTTCTGCAACAAGAACAACACAGAAGTTATGATTGGTACCAGTAACGTGGTGTCCGATATCTCAGAGAATATTCTTGCAATCACAGAAAAGCACCCATCTCTAGACACTGTGGAGCCATGGATGACGTGGCTAAGAAAAAGTCAGAAGGACTGAAGGAGGATTTCACTCATCTTCTGAACATTGTTGGAGGTCTCAATATCAAGGTGTTTCTCAGCGGACCCTTTGCACCGATTTTCTGTGGAGATGAGATTTTTTCGAGACTTCTGATGATTAATAAGTGGTTGAAAAAAACATGTGCTACTACATCTGTGAACTTCATCAACAACTTCAATATTTTTTGGGAAAATAGACAACTCTTCAAGCAAGATGGTTTCTGTTTGAACAAGCTGGGAACCAGAGGTCTCACATCTAATCTCTTCGATTCCACCAGCAGCTTCGACCTTCAGCAGAGAACATGGAGTATCAACAACAATGATAATGCTGCCTCCAACAGCTCCAGCAGAAATAACCGGCCAGTTGGCTGAGAAAGAGAGGTCATCACAAAAAGTCTCCCCCCCTGAAATCCACAGGAGAAGTGGACCCCCCCGTTATACCCCCCTCCCCCAAGACCCCGACCCAGACCGCACAGAACTCTCCCATCTCCCAACTGAGCCCGCTTTTTGCTTTACAGTCTGGGCCCCAGTGGTAACTCTATCAGAAATGAGCATGTCCAGGGAAAACTTGGGCCCCTAATAGGAGATAGTTGTAAAATCTCTGTGCTTATACGTGACAGAAAGAACAAAGCCAAAAGGATAAGAGACGGTAATAAATAATCAAAAAAAGCCATAAACTGTTAGGTACAACCAGATGCAGAGTTAATATCAGCAACTAAGTCATATAAACTGCCGTTATTAAACATTAGATCTCTGTCAGGAAAATAATTTTAATCAATGACTTCATTACTGACCACGATCTTGATGTTATGTTTTTAACAGAAACAAGGTTACATGAATTTAATGAAGCTCCCATTCTGATAGAGTTGCTGCCTCCGAACTACAATTTTCTTTGTGAGAGCAGACAGCAAGGAAAAGGTGGAGAGGTGGCCACTTTGTTTAAAGATTTATTAGAGTGTAAAAAAGTATTTCTGGGCAAATTTGACTCTTTTGAATATTTGGCTCTCCAGGTAAAGAGCACGGTCTGAAACATGTTCTTGAATATTTACAGGTCTCCTCAGTCCAAAACAAACTTTTTCAGTGATTTTAATGAGCTTTTATCTGTGATATGTGTTGATTATGACTGTTTAATTATCCTGAAGACAGAAGTGTAATAAATCTATGTGACACTCTTAGAAATTTTAGTTTGACTCAACATGTTAAACAGCAAACGCACAAACAGAGACATATTTTGGACTTGATCATCACTAAGGGTCTAAACATTTCCAAGGTGTTTGTAACTGATGTTGCCTTATCTGACCACTTTTCTGTTATTTTTGAAAGCATCATCTCCAATGGCTCAGTTTGCCAAAGAGACATGATAAGAAAACACATCTTTAAGGACGGTGCTACTGAAACCTTTAACCAGATTTACTCTTCTACCTCCACTTTGCCTTGTAACACTGTAGATGAGCTGGTAGAAAACTTTCATTCTAAAATCTCAGACATCATTGATTCAATTGCTCCAATTAAAGTGAAAGTCGTTTCTGGGAAGAAAAGGTCTCCGTGGAGAAGTGCTCCACCAGTCAGAAGTGAAAAAAAGGAGTGTCGAAAAGCTGAACGCAGGTGGCAAAAGACTGGACTCCAGGTTCACTATATGATCTATAAAGAGAGACTATACATATATAACCTACAACTGAAAAATGCAAGGGAATCTTTCTTTTCTGAGATCATCAGCAAAAACATTAACAATGCTCGTGCATTATTTGCCACGGTCGACAGGTTAACAAACCCTCCTGTAACTGTAGCATCTGAACTCCACTCTACCAGGGCCTGCAATGAATTTGCTAAATTCTTTACTGAAAAAACCCAAAAGATCAGAGGGGCAGTCAGCACATCCACATCAACTCCAGTACCAAAGTTGTCTCCAACTAGAACTGATTTTGACAAAATTTCCCAATTTCACCAAATAAACGACAAAAACTTAGAAGAAATCGTACAGCAACTAAGCTCTTCTTCCTGCTGTCTCAATCTTTTACCCACAGCTTTCCTTAAGAAAGCTTTGCCTTTAATAACATCTGATTTAACTCAAATAATAAACACGTCCCTTTTGTCAGGTGTTTTCCCCCAGGCCCTAAAAACAGCAATTATCAAACCTCTATTGAAAAAGAGCAACTTGGACAAGCTGCTACTACAGAACTACAGGCCTATATCAAACCTCCCCTTCATCAGTAAGATTATTGAAAAAGCTGTTTCAACAGTTAAATAACTTCCTAACAATGACCAACCGCTTCAATGTCTTCCAGTCAGGCTTGCTGCTCACCGCAGTACAGAGACTGCTCTTGTCAAAGTGTTCAATGACATCCGTATAAATACAGACTGTGGAAGAACCACAGTGCTGGTATTATTGGACCTTAGTGCAGCATTCGACACTGTTGATCACTCCATTTTATTAGAGCGCCTGGAAAACTGGGTCGGCCTTTCTGGTACTGCACTCAACTGGTTTAAATCCTACTTGAACGACAGGGACTTTTTTGTGTCAGTAGGTAACTTTACATCAGAGACCACAAAAATCATTTGTGGCGTTCTCCAAGTGTCCATCTTAGGGCCCCTCCTATTCAATATCTACATGCTCCCCCTAACTCCGATTTTAATAAACAACAACGTAAGTTATCATAACTATGCAGATGACAAACAGCTATACGTTACGATGTCACCAGGTGACTTTGAACCCATTCAACGCTGGCTAAATGCTTAGAAGAAATCAATGCATGGATGGGCCTAAATCTTCTTCAGCTGAATCAAAACAAAACTGAAGTAATAATCTTCGGACCAAAGAAGAGCGTTTAAAAGTTAGCACACAGCTTCAGTTAATAAAGCTAGAAACCACCAGGCTCAGAACCTGGGTGTAGTGATGGACTCAGACCTGAACCTTCAGAGGCACATAAAGACAGTAACAAGGTCGGCCTTCTATCACCTAAAGAACATCTCCAGGATTAAAGGACTAATGTCTCAGCAGGACCTTGAAAAACTAATTCATGCGTTCATCTTTAGTAGAATTGATTACTGCAACGGTGTCTTCACAGGTCTGCCTAAAAAGTCGATCAGACAGGTGCAGTTGATCCAGAATGCTGCTGCCCGCGTCCTCACTAGAACTAAGAAAGTGGAGCACATCACCCCGGTTCTAAAGTCCTTACACTGGCTCCATGTAGCTCAGAGAATAGATTTTAAAATACTTCTGTTAGTCTATAAATCACTGAATGGCTTAGCACCAAAATACATTACAGACTTGTCAGTATATCAACCTCCCAGACCTCTCAGGTCTTCTGGCTCAAATCTACTCACCATACCCAGAAACAGAACCAAACATGGAGAAGCAGCTTTTAGTTCTTATGCTCCACTAATCTGGAATAAACTCCCAGAAAACTGTAAAAGCGCAGAAACCCTAAGTTGCTTTAAATCAAGATTCAAAACTTATTTGTTTAGAGTGGCCTTTGAATGTATTATCTAAACATTATTAGTTACGTTTTCAGTCCAATTTTCCTTTCATTTTCTTATCCATCATTCTATTCTCTTTATTTTTTAATTACCTCTGTTGTTTGATTTTCTGTATCATTGTAACATTTTTCCTTACGTACAGCGCCTTGAGTGCCTTGTTGCTGAAAAGAGCTATATAAATAAACTTGACTTGACATGACTTGATTAAGCTGCAAGACATCTATGCACACTCAAGACTGCATAAAGCTCCACTGCAAAACAAAAAGCATGTTGTAGCTTGACATTTGCTGTAGAAGATTTGGACAAGCCATTTAAGTTGAACTCTTTTGATGTCATTGCACACACCTTGTTTGTAAGAAGAATGGTTTTACACATCAGCCCAAAAGCACCTTGCCAGATGTGAAGTTTGCATATAAGAACATCATGACGTGGGCTGTCTTACAGAATATGGGTATGGCGGAGTTCTTTTAATTGAAAGAAGGGGCCTTCTTCATGAGAATCTGATGGTTAAATAAGGGTGGATTTCCACACAAGATAATAGTCCAGCTAATTAAATCTTTAATTGAATCAGGGAAACAAAGGAAAACTGCCAGAATGGATACAGTCACCTGATTTGTATCCAATTGAAACTATAGGAAGAAAAGGAAAATCAAAGTGAAAAGAAAGAACCACCAAAACCTTCAAGATTTCAGTTTGTAAGAAAGATCACACCTTATATGTGACTACTTTCTCCATACAGGGGAAAAAGGCTGTTCCACTGTGTATTTAATACATTTCCTTAAGTTTATTACTCATTCCCTGTGTCATAAAACATTTTTTCATAATTTATTAGGAAATAATTTGGTGTGGATTCGTTGTATATGTGGATTATTTGGGTTGTTACCGAAATCTGGTCAGTGGCCCTGTTAGAAATATTTAAAATGAGAAAAACAGTGACATGTTCAATACTTATTTTACCCCATGTCTCCACGATCTTTGCACATCTAGAGCCTGAAATTATTGCTGAGCCTTCTTTGGAAAACACACTGAGGTTGAATTTGAGAGCATCAGTAAACAGCAGTTTTAAAGTCCTTTCACAAATCTGGATTTTGACTAGGCCATTCTAATATATTAATAAACATTCACCTAAATCATTCCACTATAACTCTGGTTGTATGTTTACTGTAATCATTCTAGAAGGTGTATCTCTGTCCCAGTTACAAGTCTTTTACAACCTCTAACAGTTTCTTCCAGCTTAGCCCTGTATTTAGCTCCATCTGTCTTCTCATCAACTCTAAACAGTTTCCCTGTCCCCAATCATAAAAGGATCTCCACAGCATAATGCAGCTATATCACCATGATTCCCATTGGGGGTGATGGGTTCAGCGTGATGTGTGTGCAGTGTTTTGCATTTAAAAGTTAAATTTTGGTCTTGTCTGAATGAAGCGAGTTCTTGCACATGTTTGGTGTGTCTCCTTTCATGGCTTGTGGCAAGCTTTAAATAGAATTTCTTACGCCAGTCTCTCAGCAGCGGCTTTCTTCTCGCCACTCTTACCTTATGATTTCTGGAGTACCAACTAATATTTGTGCTGCAACAGATTTTTCCACCTGAGCTGTGGATGTCAAGCTCCACCAGAGTTACAATAGGCTGCTTGGCTGTTTCTCTAACTATTGCTCCTTTTACCTGGCCTGTCAGTTTGTAAACAGCCATGTCTTGGTAGGTTTGCTGTTGTGTCATAAATTGCCACGTTTACATGATGGATTGAACAGCGGTCGGTGAGATTTTCAAAGGTTGGGATACTGTTTATAACCTAACATAACTTTAAATTAATCCACAACTTTATCCCTGAACTGTCTGCTATGTTCCTTGGTCTTAATGATGTTTGTTAACTGATGTTTTCCAACAAAACTCCAAACACCTTAATAAAACAGCTGTACAGTAATCATTTATTTAATATTAAATACAGGTGGAGTCTGTTTACTAATTAGGGCAATTCTAGAGACACCTTGTTGCATAGTAGTTTTAGGTGTATAAGAGTATGGAGGGATAAATGCAAACACACTACACCTTTTTATTTATTTTTGCAGCACTAGTGGCCTTTTTTGATATTTTTCCAAAGTAGGCAGGCAGGAGGTGGGATGGAGAGAGAGAAGATGTGCAGCATAGTTCCCCGGGGTCGGGACTCGAATCTGGAACAGCTGCGTTGAGGACTGAGGCCACCGAATATGTACTCTATCGCTCTACTCCTACGCCAACACAATGCACTTTTTATATTTATGAAAAACATGTTGTTTTTCTTCTACTTCACCATTATGTGCCTCTTTCTGTGGCTCTTTATAAAAAACGCCAGTAAAATATATTGACATTAGTGGTTACAATGTGGCTGAAAGTTGAATACTTTTGCAAGGCACTACATATACAAATATCGCTTTTTAAATCTGCCATAGAAATGTGTAACTTTGACAGAGCTTAAAATTGTCTGTTGAGCCATTTCGAAAGTTTCAAATGTTTGCTATCATTACTAATGCATCAATCTAATTTGAAACTACTTATAATACCAATAAAATGTTCATTTCTGCTCTTGGTAGATATAAAATAATCAGTTTCATTGAATTAAAATTGACAACTCATATGTGCAAACTATTTCTGACAAAGCCCAGTTATGTGACTAATTACGGTCATTTTATCTTCGCTCTCACAATCCATTACCCTGTGTAAAAAGAAGTGGGCCTAATGCTCACTTAGCGAGACTTTGCCTGTTTTCTTTTTTTTTTCCTCAAACATATTGGGAAAATACCTTCCAAGGCTGTGGGAAATTCTTACAGTGGTTAATTGTTTGTTTAAATAATGATGAGAGTTGTTAGATTCCTCTGACAAGCAGATATCATGAGAGATCAACCAACAACAGCAGCTCTCCATTAGTGAATCAGATTCTGGACTTGTGCCATTTCAATACCTAAATGTCAGATCTGACTGTCTAAGATTTTTGTCCATTTTTACAGAAGAGCTCCTGAGTGCTTATATAAATGTTACACTGACACAGTAGGCTGCTATCAGATTAAAGGAAAAGGCTTAAATGAAACATTAAGAGTATTTTAATTATATTTTATCAGAACCACACCAATCCACTTTTTCCTATCCTGTTACACCATTCTTACAAGACTTTTAGGAAACCTTGTTTAATAATCAGTCTTAAAAGCAAATCTATTTAATGTCTTCAGTACATGCATACATGTTTTTTTTTTATGAGATAGCAGGCTTTATTAGTACACCAGCATCCTTCAGTGTTTCTCACTGGTTACTGAGAACAGCCTCTGCAAATAACTGGCTCACTTAGAGTCTCATGAAGCATCGGTCTAAAAGCTACACTTATTATTATCTTTCCCATTACTTCATCTCCTGCACAAAACAATATGTGCTTTCACTTCCCTTGTCCTCCAGACGCAGTGACGTACACTGAGATAGAGGGGGGATCATACAGCCACACACGTAAACCTGCCATTCACTCTCTGTGGAGGGGAGATCGATCGACCAAAGCTGCAGGATATGTGACCTGTGACAAAGTAATAATGTGCCCGTGTGTGAGAATGCGCTGTAAAGGGTTTGGTTGTGGGTTAGTCCTTGTGGTGTTGTAACTGTACCAGGCACAGAAAGAATGAGAGTAGTTTGTATTCAGCTGATAATTTTCACACAATTGAATGATAAGAATAAATTCAACAAAGTTCTGTTTCTACAAATCTCTTTATTTTTTGGAATCAAATACCAGTTCTCTATTTCAAACATAATAGATGTTTGGCAATGCTTACCGACTTGTATGCTGTCCATCACCTTTTCCCATTAATATTTGAGCCACAAAATACATCAGCTTTGGTCTTTAAGGCCCACTGAGAGAGAACCAACCTTAGCAATGAAAAAATGAAAACAATGGATAAGGTGTTTTGTTATTTTTATGGATATCTGTGATATTTACATTGAAAAGCCCAACAAAAAACATGAGGAATTAGTAAGTTACCCTTAAAAATGTTGAACTGTCTTGTGCATTTATCAGACCTAGGAACATTTTAGACTGTTGTTTTAAAGAGTCTCTGTTAAGGTTCATTTTGAAAGTCCAACTTATTCCTTTGTTTACTGATAATTATCTAAATGAAACGTACTTCTGTGAAAATGTAAAAAATATGAGTGAATTTACATACAAGAGCTAAATTAATGAATAATTCAGTCATAGATTCAAATCCAGTTATCTTTACATACAGTTTGTTATTTTTCATGTTTATATCCTTTTTGTTAAGAAACTGAAGTCTTAAAATAAAAATGTTGGCTTTAAATAATTATCACTGTCAGTGGAGATTTATTCAAGTTTTCAATCTTACTCATTTAAGAACTGAATCAGTGTCATTGTTTAGAATAATTATTGATTTGATTAAGACGTTTACATATTTTCTGACTAAATTGTAGTAGATACTTTTTATTTATTAATTGTTATTGATGTTCAAGGAATTAGGTATTTTAAACCACATTTTAAAAATCAATGCATGGATGTGCATACATTTTAAAAATAAAAGTTCAGAGAAAATGAAATTCTCAACTTGTTTAAATTCAAATAGTTGAAGTTATGATAACTGATAATATTTAGTGAAAAATGCACTGAGATTGGTTTTAGGGGTGAAGCTAACAGGTTTTCAAAGGTGCATTTCTTCAGGACTTAGCAATGTGTCTGTTATAGGTAACAATATTACCTAAAGTCCTTTATTGCTGTGAAGCCACAGCTCTTTTTTGTCTTATATGTAATAGTTTTAGAACATCATTTGGGGAGTTTAATGTGGTTATTAATTACAATTAATGAAAGTACAGGACTAACACTGAATAATTTAAACCTGACAGACAAATGCAAATTTATAAGAACGATTTGTATGACAGCAAATGAGGAATTTCTTCCAAAGTAACAAAACATGTCATGACTGGATCAGGAGATATCACTGTGTTCACATTAACTAGACCGAAAAGTCAACATGGAGCCTATTTTTCAAAGAACAGAGCTGAGGCTGTTTTGTTGGGAAGCTTGGGCCTTCAGGGTTATCAGCAAAATCTAAATACTTTCAGTGGAAGAAGGATTGCCAGTTAACAAATACAATGACTCAACCCCAAAGTGTATTAGTTTGCTTAGACTTGTTATAAGCCAATAAAATTTAAGTTTATTTTGCTTAGACTTGTTAGAAGCCAATAAAATTAAAGTTTGTTTATTTTGTTTAGACTTGTTAGAAGCCAATAAAATGTAAAGAAAAACAAAAACAAACCTGTAGCTTGGTGTCCCTCTTCTGGCTTCTCATCCTTCCTGCTGTAATCTGTATCCTGCTGGCACCTTTACAAGATGTGGCATTTTAGAGGAGACCAGTGTTCAGAATGGTGTCCCTATATTTATAGCGGCTGCTGACATGTATGTGGGGATAAAACTGGGTTAAATGTTATTCTGAGTTTGATAAATATCTCAGGAAAGAGAATTCCTTTAAATTTGACAAATGTATCAAGTCCTTTTTCAAACATGTGGTATGATAGCTGATAGTCTTGGCATTGGGATTACAAACTGAAACCATGCATATCTATAACATTTATTTACAGGATTTAATCATAGCTCGTGTCTTTTTTTTATTATTATTGTGCAAATGCTGTAAAGTGTTCTACAATTAAAGCGATAACTACGCCCCCAAGAGTTGTAAACCTGTTACTACATAATCATTTTCCTTTAAACCAGTTTTACTATATCAACAATTGTAAGAGGACATTCACAGATATATTCATAGCAGATGTTTTTCTCTACCGCGTGTCTTTGCACAGCAGCAGGAATTAAGTATGCTGTTTTGATGCAACCACGTTTTTTGTCAAATGAAGAAAAGCTGAATTAGGAGCAAGATGTCAGAGGTTTGTTAGAAAATATTAGTTAACAAATCATATGAGGATGAAGGAGCATATTAGAAGGATCAATTTTTAAAGAAAGTCATCAGAAGAAATGTTTATAATTTGCCCTGAGCTATGTAGGGGACATACAAAGCATGTGGAAGAAGATGCTCTGGCCAGATGAGACGGAAATTAAAGTTTTTGGCCTAACATGTTAAACACTACGTGCTGGGGGAAACTAAAAATAGTGAAGCATGGTGGTGGCAGCATCATGCTCTAAGTCTCCATCAGCACGAACAGGGAAAAGCTAGTCAGAGTTGATGGAAAGATGGATTAAACTACAAGCAACTGCCCAACAAGACAACAACCCTAAACATACAGCAAGAACTGCAATAGACTGATTTGGATGGAAAGATATTCATTTGTTGGAATGGCAGTCTAAGCCAGCATCTAAATTCAAATTAGAATATGTGGGAAGACTTGAAAAATCGTTTTTACTGTTTCCCTATCGAATTTGACAATTTGAACTATTTTTCAAGGAATAGGCAATAACTTTAGTCTCAAAATGCACAAAGATGGTAGACATATCCCAAAAGACTCCAGCAGCACTAATTGCAGCAAAATCTGATCCTACAGTATAGTAGTATACTGTAGGATCAGTATAGACTCAGGGGTCTGAGTACAAATGCATACAGTCAGTCATTTTCTACCGCTTATTCCATAGTGGGTCGCGGGGGAGCTGGTGCCTATCTCCAGCAGTCTATGGGCGGGAGGCGGGGTACACCCTGGACACAAATGCATACAATGATCTTTAATTTTGTATTTGTAAAAACAAGTTCAAAATTATTATTTTTCTTGGTTGTGGTGTGGTTGTAATTTGACAAAACATACAGTCAGAGGTATGAATACTTTTGCAAGGCACTGTATATGCACACCACCATTGCTTTTTATTAAGATTTTCCCATTTCAAAAAATTTCCTGCAATGTCGATTTGGTTTGCTTCAAAAATATATCATGGCAGCCTGATCTCTATATTCGATACATCTTGGAAGCATCTTAACCTACTTTGTAGCACGTTTCTTTGTACCTTGACAAGGTTCTCACCACTTTGCTGGATTAAGCTGATTTGGGACTCAGTAGCAGACTGCAGGGAATGCACAGTAGATCTTTAGGTATAACTTTATTTCAAAATAACATTTAGCTAGTGTGGGTAGGGCTCTGTACAGGGTATGTGCTGGGGAGCCAAGATCTCCCTAGGAAGACTGCATGTGGTGAAAAACAGACCACTAATTAAACACACAAGGTGATAAGCAACCAAGGCTCTGGTGTACTTGGATCGTAACAACCTCCATTCATATTCAAATCTGGGTTGCATTATCTTTTAGCTGAATCCTGCAGCACAAGTCAGCTTTGTGTTTTTGTTTTTAGTATCAAAAAAAAAAGCAACTAACGACATATCACTCTAATACAACCTCTTCATATAAATACAGTTTTATAAATACAGTTTTAATCCTCAGGAGAAAGGTTACTTTCTGGTGATACGCCCAAGAATGTAAAGAGGAAGTATGTTTATTTCACGAGAATCCAACCATCACATTGGAAAATGAAAATGTAAAAGCAAACCTGAAACCTTAAGACATCAAAACATTGTGGAAACACTGGTGTACAAAAGTCTTTACCCACTAAGAACTCCTAAAAAAAGTGGTTCTGCTAATACTGTATGGTTCAACTGGAGTTCATCTGTGCATTTGCGAGAAAAGTGCATGTTTTTTATGAAATAAAAACACCATGAATTCCTAAAAAAGCTGATGAGTTACACACAATATTACATTGTTTGATTTGTTGCAGTCTCACATTAGATTCGTCGATGATCCTGAGAGATGGCAGTAAGTTGCTCTGCAAGAATGTAACAGCACTAAAGGGATAGAAGATGAATAAAAGTAAAACATATAGAGATGCAAACTTGAGTCAGAAATTATAGATATGACAATCATAATCAGCTGTCTTTGCAAACCCAGGCTCTTCCCCTTTGGTCTGTATGGACAGTACCAAAACATTAAGCATTTAGGCATTATTTGTTCATCATAACAAAATGAGACTTTGACTGTGTACTCTAAAATGATGCTCTGTCATTATACAACAAACAAGAAAATTGCACATAGAGCTGTTTAACTCATGACATTATCCCACAATAACAAAAATGTTGATGTTAGTGTTTCCACCAAATAAAAGTAAAATTCAGATTATCCGACATAATTTTCTGTATAAACACAGGTTAGTCAAAATTACAGATTGTAGTTGGCCAACATATCAGTTCATACCAGCATTTTACTTCACATTTATGATGACAAAACTGTTGTCAGTCAGCATCCATAATGTGCTGATTTTGTTTTCCATGTCAAACTTTTACATAGAGTCAAATATGTTTTCCTCTCTACAATTTCTCATTCATATCACATTTCATTAAGGGTTCCATCACAATGGATTATGTCCCCTCTATGGTCTCTACGATTTTCTAGACAGTAGACACTGGATTGCAACAAATTAACTCTTTGCTTTTCGACGAGTGAACAGTTTAGTAAATGTAAACGCGGCTTGCCGCACATGCAGCTCATACTGGGCAGCTTCTTGTGATAGCGCCCCGAACTAGCTGCTGTTGTAAATGTAAAAAGATTGCCCAGACGGCTTGGTCCTCTTCCAAAGGCGGAGTGTGAAAGGGAACCATACCTAATAAAAGGTGTGAAATATTCCCATTCCCCACCCAATTTAACAGAGTCCCCCGGACTATCCTGGCATGAAAGCACTGAATAACTAGGCTTAATCTCCTCCACATTATTAGGTACCGTGGGGATTAAGAGTATGACACTGAATATTGTGGCTTTGGGTTCAACGTAGCTTTCCAACTTGTTGATACTGCTTCATGGTACACCCCTGAAATAAGACTTCTTCTCTGTAACTGACAAAATGAGTAAGAATTATGCTTACTCTTAATTTTAAGACCAAAACAAGAATGAACACAAAGCAAATATTTAGTCGGTAGCTTCAGACACATGGATATAAAGTGACCACATGATAATGAACTGAAGGTGCTGATCGTTCTTGCAAGTCTTGTTCATCCCTGTTTCAAGGCTTGTGTGGAAGACTTCATGCTAATTATAAGACTAGAAAAACAGTAGATAATTCATAAAAGTCCAGCTAGTAATCCAAATTGTATCTAATTTAATACGTAATGATAAATACCAAATACTGTAAATAACATACTAAACTGGCTAATACAAACTATATAAAGGGACTGAGAAGTTACAGATTTGGTTAAAAGGAGTTCATTACAGAAGCAGAACTTCTATGTTCTTAAAAAGTAGGAAGAAATGTCTCATCAGTGACAGCAGTTGTAGTTGTTTTTATTGAAAGGTTTTCCCACGACAATGACTCCCAAACTGGATTCCTTCCATTACTGCCCTGAGAAATAGGTCCCTTCGCGACTGTGCGTCTGAAGATGCCTTTTGATTTTGTCAGAGCGGCTGAAGCACTTGCCGCACACAGGGCAGCTGTATGGCTTCTCTCCGGTGTGGATCCTCATGTGGACCTTCAGATGAGCCATCTGTGTGAAGCCCTTTCCACAGATCTGACAGCGAAAGGGTTTTTCTCCCGTGTGGCTCCGCTGGTGCTCCTGAAGTCTGCCGGAGGAGCTGCAGCATTTTCCGCATACTCCACAGCGGTAAGGTTTTTCTCGAGTGTGCACTTGCACGTGGACGTGTAAGTGTCCGATGTGACTGAAGGCCTCACCGCAGACTTTACAACAGAACGATGACATCTGGCCCTGCAGGGGAGATTTTTGATGGGGGCAGTCCATTGCATTGGATCCTTGGTTCCTCATAAGAGCAGTTTGTCCTCTGTTAGTTCCAGTTACAGCGCCTTTAACACCACCCATCTGTCCACCATTCTCAACTGCAATGTCAATGTTGTTTTCATTTGAGCAGTTTGGGTTGACTGGTGCTAGAGGCTGGGCACCACCGCTGGATGATGTAGCACCTCTGTGACTACCTCCGCTCTCGCCTTTCACGTGCCTCGATGGGTTACGAGATGCAGGATCCACCTCCCTGTTCTCCACACCCTGATTCTGAGGAAGACTGGATGTGTGGGGACCATCCTGAGGGTATTCATTTGTGACGCGTGAAGGGGCGAACATATTTTCTGTGGTGCTGCAGGAGCCATGTCCTCGAAGCTGATCGTCTCCTTGGTTTGGCCTCATTTCTCTTTTGTCTTTGATCTGAATGGGAATACGCTCTTGATGTCCCATACTTGGACTCCACTCTCGACGTGGATGCTCACCATCCTCTTCCTCCAACAGCACCATGGATGGGCGATCTGAAAGGACAGTGGCAAGAAGTAGAATGGACGAAAATAAAAATCATGCAATCAAGGACATGTCTGATACAAAGGATGGTCGTTTTGAGAGTCTTCAGAGGTACAGGAGAGAGGCAGCAGTCAGACTAAATACCTCCACAGCAATGTGAGAGACCAATGTCAGTTACTGCAAATGCAGTAACCCAGAAGAAATATGTAAGGGTTAAATACTTTTTCATGGCACTGAACTACTCTCAAAAACTTGAAGATTTTATTGTATTTGTAGATTTTTAGTGATGCATAGACAGCTGGAAGTTTGGACTGTTTTTGAAAGATAATTGTTTTATTTACCATAAACACATTAATGTTGAGACAGTTCTTTTTTTATTTCTTCAGAAAGTAGAACAAAAGTATTGAGTTGGTACTTGTAGTTCTCAGAAACTGCAATCAACAAAACTCTGAATCAGCGGGTCAGAGCTTTATTACAGATGTGACTGGAACCTTGCCACAAAATCCGTGGTGGCTTCATTTCTATTTTGGATTTTAAAAATTGATGTTTTTAGTTTTATGTCTGATGTGCTGATTTTGGTCTATTTCAACTTTCTTTCTTTCTTTTAGTTTAACAATTGAATGTAGCAAACATTGAACATAAGAAATATATATCTAGAGCATCTGCATCTTTACTACAGGTTTTTGTAGTTTTACATACACACTACAAAAACCTGATTTGATAAGAGCATGAGCTTAAGATGTCCATGCAAGGTCCAGATTCTATTAAAAATTGGACATTATTTGTAGCCTTATTTCAGGATTTAACAATGCTTCATTAGAAAAAGAAATGAAAGCTGAATGCCTTTTTGTTTCAAGACGGAATACTCATTGTTACTGTTTTTAAATGGTCAAAAATATAATTGTAATTAACTGTCAGCATAACATTTAAATCATTTATTGAAGATTTAACAGCCATTTCTATAAAGAATTTTGAAACTAAGCTACATTTTTAGTTTTTGTTTCGAATTTTCCTTTGCTTCAATGTAAACTGAGGGACATTAATCCCCCCAGAATTTCAGCTTATTAAAATGTCGTTAACTGTCTTAATATTTAATCCAAATACATGGTTTTGGCATAATTTGAAATTTTAGTTAATGTTCTTTCAGAATAAATCGTTTGTTTTAACCTACAACTCTTTCGAAACATCTGAAAACTCACCTGGTTTATTGGGAAACAAATCTATAAGGAATATGGATGCACGATATTGGAAAATCATGCATAATCAATATTAATGTGGAATATTTTGATGATGTGCAATGAACTCACAATTTACCCATTTCTCTCTTTCTGATCTGTGGTTTCAGTGCTTCCAAATTTCTCTGTAACTTTCAGCATCCTGAACACTATCCTCTGTATCAGGCGTGAGTGTGGACTCGGTCAAATACATATATTGTTGGCATGCCAAGCAGCAATTCATAATAGTTATAATATTATTTAATATAAACTATTGCATTCTTAACAGTCCTTTGCTGTATTTGTACATATACAGAGAGGCTAAGTACAAGTTTGGCAAGGCAGTGAAAGAGGCCAAACGACTGTACTCTGAGAAGCTCCAAAACCAGTTCTCAGCCAACGACTCTGCGTCTGTATGGAAAGGGCTCAAGCAAATCACCAACTACAAGCCGAAAGCCCCCCACTCCATCAACGACCGACGCCTCGCCAACGACCTGAACGAGTTCTACTGCCGCTTTGAAAGACAAAGGGACAGTCCTGCAACCATCCCCCACGACACCCCCCAACAGCTGCAGCCACAATCCACCACCCCCACCTCAAGAGGGGCCTTGGCACCTCCAACCCCTACCCTGAAGTTTCCCCCCACCAGCCCCCTACCCACGCCGAGGATGGCTCTTTCCATCCAGGAGAGGGACGTCAACAAACTCTTCAGGAGACAGAACCCCCAGAAAGCTGCTGGACCGGATTCTGTCTCACCAGCCAGCCTGAAGCACTGCGCTGATCAGCTGTCTCCAGTCTTCACAGACATTTTTAACACCTCACTGGAGACATGTCATGTGCCAGCCTGCTTCAAGTCCTCCACCATCGTCCCTGTTCCCAAGAAGCCAAGGACCACAGGGCTTAATGACTTCAGACCCGTCGCCCTGACCTCTGTGGTGATGAAGTCCTTTGAGCGCCTTGTGCTCTCACACCTAAAAGACATCACCGACCCCCTCCTGGACCCCCTGCAGTTTGCCTACAGAGCCAACAGGTCTGTAGATGATGCAGTCAACCTAGCCCTTCACTTCATCCTCCGGCACCTGGACTCCACAGGAACCTACGCCAGGATCCTGTTTGTGGATTTCAGCTCTGCCTTCAACACCATCGTCCCAGTTCTGCTACAAGAGAAGCTCTCCCAGCTCAGTGTGCCCGACTCCACCTGCAGGTGGATCACTGACTTCCTGTCTGACAGGAAGCAGCGCGTGAGGCTGGGGAAGCACGTCTCTGACTCCCTGACCATCAGCACCGGTTCCCCCCAAGGCTGTGTTCTCTCTCCTCTGCTCTTCTCCCTGTACACCAACAGCTGCACCTCCAGTCACCAGTCTGTCAAGCTTCTGAAGTTTGCGGACGACACCACCCTGATCGGACTCATCTCTGATGGTGACGAGTCTGCGTACAGATGGGAGGTGGACCATCTGTTGGACTGGTGCAGCCAGAACAACCTTGAGCTCAACGCTCTAAAGACAGTAGAGATGGTTGTGGACTTCAGGCAGAACCCAGCCCCACCTGCCCCCATCACCCTCTGTGACTCCACAATTGACACTGTGGAATCTTTCCGCTTCCTGGGAACCATCATCTCCCAGGATCTCAAGTGGGAGCCAAACATCAGCTCCCTCATCAAGAAAGCCCAGCAGAGGATGTTCTTCCTGCGGCAGCTGAAGAAATTCAACCTGCCAAAGACTATGATGGTGCACTTCTACACAGCCATCATTGAGTCCATCCTCACCTCCTCCATCACCATCTGGTACGCCGCTGCTACAGCCAAGGATAAGGGCAGGCTGCAGCGTGTCATTCGGTCTGCTGAGAAGGTGATTGGCTGCAGTCTACTGTCGCTCCAGGAACTGTACACCTCCAGGACCCTGAAGCGGGCCGGGAAGATTCTGGCTGATCCCTCCCACCCCGGTCACAGACTCTTTGAGACTCTCCCCTCTGGCAGGAGGCTGCGGTCCATCCGGACCAAAACCTCACGCCACAAGAACAGTTTTTTCCCATCTGCCACCAGCCTGGTTAACAAAGCCCGGAAACCACCCTGACAGGACACCCGTAACTTGTAACTCTATGCGTTACATTAACGCTCAGCTTGGACTCCTGCTTTACTTGCACTGCTTTACTTGCACAATGATCATCTGCACTGTTGTATTGCTCTTGCATCTTATACTGCTCTATATTTACTCTCACTCACTTAAAACTGTGCACATATATTTATATTATATTGTAGATATGTTTATACTGTTTAATTTGTATTGTATTGCACCGACTACGCCAAAACAAATTCCTTGTATGTCCAAAAACGTACTTGGCAATAAAGCTTTTCTGATTCTGATTAATACCGCCTACACTGATAGTGAGATGAGGATATATTTTCAGAAATAGTTTTCTGTCCGAGCAGAACATTAAATATAGAATACAAAAATATACTTAAAAACTTGATGAAAACTAAACCGGTAATTCCTCATTTAAAGGCTATCTTTGAGTAACTATTTTTAGAGGCTGCGAACAGAAAAAGAAAAAAAAAGTGTAAATCTGAGCTAAATATGCCTCTAAGATTAAAACTGAGAAATATTTTCCCCTAAAAAAAGAGCTGAGCCAAAGGTAAGTCGACTGTAAACATAAACAGTAATATCAAAGAATTTGTTTAGCTGCCACCAGTTGTTGGTGCCAAACTAATACAGAACTAGAGAAACTAATATGCTATACTGCAAAGGAAGAAAGTGGGCAGAGTGAAACCAAACTCGGTCAGGTCTAAACTGAATGACAGCTAGCTGACTGGCTAACGAACAAAGGTCGCTAACATGCTAGCCGCTTCCCAGCAGCAGCTAACGACAGTTAACTTTCCCTAACGGCTCTGCAAAAACACTCTGCAGCAATTTATTTATAAATTTCACATTTGTCCAAAATACTTCTTTCCTAGTCCGAAAAGCTCATGCTTCACCGAGACTTGGTGCAAACAACGCAAACAGCAAGACCGTTAGCACTTTAAAATAGCTAACCTGGCCATATTTCTATCCCAGCGTCTCGGAGCCTCCGTCTCAAATGGTCGTTCTCCCTCTCCCTGATCGCTATCTCTTCCTGGTACTCCAAAATCGTGTCCTCGACAGACTTGTAAATCTCCTGTGCGGCAAGCATCAGACGCTCAGTCAGAAAGACGTTCAAAAACTGCAGTTTGGTCATTTTCCTGAATTGCACGGAGATCCCACAATCATCCAAAATGGACCAAAAGGATGCTTGTCCCAGTCACGTGACGTGGTTTCTTCTTCTCTTTCCTCCTAATCTTCGCCTTCTCCCAAAAGAGTCTCGATATGTCAGGCCGATTTGTCATATAATAAACAGAATTGTTAGGGTAGGTATGTATAATTGAAAGTCTTTATCCAAACAGATGGATAATTCACACTCAGTTCCACACTCAATATTCCAATAAACTAGAATCTCCTTGTTTACACCAAAGGTAAATTTTTCTTATTCAAAAAAACGTGTTTTTTTTTAAATATATTATTATAAACAATAAGATGATATTGGGGTTTAGTCAGTTCCGTAAAACATCAACACTGAACACACATTGCTACATATTTTAGGTCTTTACAAATCTATTTATAGATCATCGACTCCATGCCGATTCTTGCGTGCCTTCTACAGCCAATCAGAAGTATCGTCTCTGAGCGTTGCTAGGACACGCCTTACAACAAGGCGCATAGCAAAGTTTTACGACAGGAATTTGCAAGCTCTCGCTCTTGTGGCGAAAGCAATAATCGACCTTTCTTCAATGATGCATACTCACTAAGCATATGAAGCAATAGTAGGTCACACCTTTTGTGTCTAGCGCTATCATTAACCAATACAAATTTTAACTTGGATGCATTAACTAAATAGAATTGGAATAAACGATAATATAATAATAGGGCTGCACGGTGGCACAGTTGGTAGCACTGTTGCCTTGCAGCAAGAAGGTCCTGGGTTCAATTCCCAGCCTGGGGTCTTTCTGCATGGAGTTTGCATGTTCTCCCTGTGCATGTGTGGGTTCTCACTGGGTATTCTGGCTTCCTCCCACAGTCCAAAAACATGCCTGTTAGGTTAATTGGTCACTCTAAATTGCCCTTAGGTGAATGAACGAGTGTGTATGGTTGTATGTGTGTTGCCCTGTGATGGACTGGCGACCTGTCCAGGGTGTACCCCGCCTCTCGCCCGTAGACTGCTGGAGATAGGCACCAGCTCCCCTGCGACCCACTATGGAATAAGCAGTAGAAACTGACTGACTGATAATATAACATTGAATTTCCCCTACCTAAAAACAGAATGTTATAATCAAATAATAATCATAAGTTCTACTCACTCCAGAATAAAAACCAGACTAAATTTATGTCACAGGCATGTCTTGTCATATGGGCCTATTTAAGCTTCACATCTAGAAGTTGTTTCATTTTCCTAAATAATATGCAGTCCAATAAAAGGTTTTGCATTGATCTTATCTTCAAATTGGAATGTTTGTAATTTAGTTTGGATCTGTCTGTATGATTGTATTGAACTGACCTTTTTATATGCCCTGAAACGACACTTGTTGTGAATTGGTGATATATAGATATACGGAATTGAATCTCTGTGAGAAAACAAGAAAACATCAGGAATTATGAAATGGACCAATGCATTTATTTTAGTATTTAAAAGTTTTTCTTAGGGTTACATGTGGAAATGAAAGACCATTTGCACAATTTTAAAGTTGCCTGTTACAAAGTTTTGACTCTAAGATTTGATCTGACTTACAATTCTGACAATCTTTACGATATCTATGATTCACAGGTTATTAGTGAAGTTATTAGTCAGGTTATTAGTGTCAACATTTTCTTGCAATTCTGTTTAACAACAGAAAAACATTATTGAAAGTTTAAAAAAGTAATTGTACATTTAGATAATCTACAGACAGATCCTGCAAATACCATGAAACTGATTTTGTTCTTACCAATGAATCAATCAAGGCAATTAACCAATCTTTGAGCACTTTTTTATAAATCAGGAGGCCAAAATAAAGAGATAAGAAACACAGACGCTAATGAGAAAAACTAAACGAAAGCAAAGCAATCAGAAAGCTAGAGCTGAATGAAGCTAAGCAAGGGGGAAACAAATAAATAGAAGTAAACTAAAATATTTCTTTAATTCAGACACCTTGTATGAACGTTTATTAATAATATTAATAAAAAAAACAAACACAAAAAGTCAATCAAACGTTTCAATATTATAAAATTATAAGTCAAACTAAAGTGCAATAAAACTACAAATTTAATTATGATAAGGTTGTATTTATTATAAATATTCTTAATCACTTACCTATATTAAAAGTTTTTTTTTTTATCTTACATTAAGGTCCTAATTATTTATTCACTAACTAATGATTTCTATAAATCTTGCTGTAATTACATATATTCCTCATTAGGCTATGTCAAATATGTTGTCACTCATTCAGTTACACCTAATTTCATACATTCTTTTCAAGTTACACAATTCTTCCCCTTGAAATCGAGGAGCTTATCAAACCTTAGCTTAAAATTGATCATTTTAAAAGATAACCCCTACAAATGACTAATAAATGAACAAATGAAAAATACAAATGACCAATAAAAGCCAAAAGAAGGGAACCCAATAACAGCCGTCTCTTCAAGATGGGCATCAGAGGGCGCCAGTGATATTTCATCAGTTTCAGTGTTTAATGTTTTTAACTTTTTTTCCGATGATTTGTTGAAATTAATTAGCTACAACATAATGTCAAATGTAATGTAATGTAAACTTTTTTTTTGTTGTTGTTACATAGTAAGTTAGGAAAATTTAACTTGAACCTGTTAACACTAACTTATTTTCTTTGCTGCTTCTCGTCTGAGAGGTAAGAGAGTTTTTTTGCAGAGGATGCTGGCGTGGTTAGGCTGCAACTCTGGTCGCACAAGGTAGCAGGGTTACACTGCAGTGATCTTCAGGGCTTTTATATCCTGCAAAATCCTTCTGCTAACAGACCACCGGAAGACTATAATTCAGTTCCACAGAAAGCACATGAGAAATACCATATTTCCTTTTAATTGTATCCATACTGAGTCTTGTGCGCCGCGGTGCGCCCAGCGGAGCGACAGATGAGTCCTCTCCGTCGCATCATGTGGATTATTCTGGGGCTTGTTTTGGCAGCTGGCAGCACTGATGGAAGCTGGGGATGTCAGTTACCCCACGACTGGAGACCGCAGACGGAAGCGTGCCGCGCTGAGCTGGCGGAGATCATCGTCTTTGCCAAGGTGCTGGCTCTACACAAGGAGTCTTACAGCGTGTACAACTACCTGCCGTGGCAGCACGACACCGACCTGCTCTTCTCCGCAGAGATCGAGCTGCTGTGCGACCAGTCCTGGGGGAGCATGTTGGAGGTTCCCGCAGGCTCCAGGTTCAATGTCAGCGGCCTGGGATATTTGCCGTGCTTCTCCTACAGCGTCACCGAAAACAACAACTACTACTTTTTTCTCAGGTGAACAGCCTCTACATCCTTTATTTATGGACCCTATTGAGTCATTATTAAAATTCAACCATGCGTGCTACTGGGCTAAAGTTTTATTGCACCCAAGAGTGATATACATCATCATCACAGCAAAAAGCTCTTGTTGCACTTTTTGGGGACGTGTTCATTTCCCCTTTGCATTATATTGCATATATAACTATTTCTAAAGACTACGTTATTTGTTTGGAGCAGTTTTCCGCTGTGCAGAGTTTGCAGCTTGCTTTACTCTCCTTAAATGACATGCATGACCTGGTTGTGACACCTCACTGATGCTCTGTTTCTTTTTTAAAGACATTTTGTAATTAATTTGGTCTCTCCCAAAAACAGTTTTTTTTTTGTCTGTGTATAAGAAAAATAAGACCTTAACGTGTGTTTGATTACTATCATTGAGTTTGGAGGTCCTTTTATCCTGAGACTGTTTAATACTTGTTCTCCACATGAAAAAAAGCACAACTTATTATTTGTGTTTGTGTTAAAGAATAAAAATAACCATTACAGTGCCCTGTGGCCATGTTACAAACACAAACTTTAGTGTATTTCATTGAGATTTCGTGTGATAGTACAGCATAAAGTAGTGTGTAATTGTGAAATAGGGAGAATTAGACGGAAAGAAAAAGTTTTAAAAGCCTGTTTTAAAAACCTTTGTATTTGTATTGAGCCCCCTTCACTCTGATACCCCAAAATACAATTCTGTGCAACCAGTTTGCTTTAGATACCAGTTGAGTTCACATACTTAGAGTTTAATCTCATTTTAAATACAGCTGTTCTTAGAAGGTCTCAAAGGTTTTATTAGAGAGCAGTGATGAACAAACAGCATCATGAAGACCAAAAGACACAGCAGAGTGGTCCGGGAGACAACTGTGGGGGAGATCAAAGCAGGTTTAGGTTCTAAAATAATAACCCAACTTTGGAGCATCCCATGGAGCATTCGTCAAGTTATTATCTTAAAATGGAAAGAGTATGGTACAGCTGCAAATCTGCCTATACAAGCCAGCCACCTAATCTGAGGGCTTGGACAAGAAGAGCATTAATCAGAGATGCAGCCAAGAGGTCTATGAGCAGTGGATCTCTGCAACTCCTCCAGAATCTGCCAATTAGTCATGCACTTAAAAATCTGGCCTTTATGGAAGAGTGGAAAGAAGAAATTTATTGTTAAATGAAAGCCATAAGATGCTCCAATAGCAGTTTGCCACATGCCATGTACGGGACACTACAAACATGTGAAGAAGGTACTCTGTCCCTATGAGACCAAAGTTGAACTTTCTATCCTAAATGCAACATCCCATGTGTGGAGGAAAATTAACTCGGCACATCACCTTGACGCAACAGGCCAACTGTTACAGATGGCAGTCTCACACCATGCCATGGGGTTGCTCTCCTTCAGCATGGAATCTAGTCAGAGTTGATGGAAAGATGGATGTAGCTAAATACAGAGTAATCAGAAGAAAAAAAACCCTGCTGGAGGTAGCAAAAGACTTGAGACTGATATGGAGGTTAACAACCCTGAACATACATCTAATAATGAAATAGTTTAAATGAAAGCCTAAAGTCTAAATCTAAATCCAATTGAGAATCTGTGGCAAAACTGTGCTAATTGAATTCATCTGAATTCAATTGAAGTTCTCCATCCAATCTCATATTCAGCGATTTTCCAGTGAAGAATTGGCAGTTTTATTGTGCAAAGGTGGTAGATACGTACTCCATAGGATTTGCCGCTTTAAATGCAGCTAAGGGTGGTTCCACAAAGTTTCAATTCAGGAGACTAATTTATTGAAAATTTAGAAAGCCATGTATCCCTTTCCTTTAATTTTACAATTATATACTACTTTCTGTTGGTCTATAACATAAGGTCCCAATAAATTGCAGTGGTTGTAATGTGACAAAACATGAAAAAAAATGTGAGGGATGTTCATAGTTTTGCATGCATTTGTGATTTTCAGGCTTTTAGGACTATTTTACACAGATTTAGGTTCAAATATGAGGTTTTCTTTTTTGTAGGTGAAATTTGACCTATGACCTTTAACTTACCTTTACTTCAATAAGAATTAGTTTGAAGAAATTAGATATAGCTTAAAATGCTGTGTTTTCCAGAACAGAAACATTTTGAGTCTTAAGGCAGTGATGTAAATGGTGCTTAGCAATGGTAATTTACGGACCTGTTATCAAATCTCCAGGCAACATCTTTTCCTCTCCCCCAAAACATCTTCTTGAACAAAAATAGCTTCTCCAATCAGTCATGAGTACATGCTCCCTGGACAGGATAAATCAGGGCCAAACGCTGCAAAAAAACATCGAAGGAGCTCCCTCAGGATCCATTAACACAGACTGAGTTTTCTGCTAAAGCCATACGTTTGCTATAAAATATTTGGCTTATTTTTCACTCTTTCTGGATTTTTACTTTCTCACTTTCTCTGTCAAGGAAAACATGTCCCCTAAACAATATTATGTGCCATCACCTATCACTATACCTGATGTTCTTTTAGTTCACATTTTTTCTGCCTGTCTAAGGTTTGTATTCTGTAACCCTCAATCTACAAGTCTATATATTTTTTAGTTTCTGTGATTACATCTAACCTTTGACATAATCTGCTGAAGTAAAATATGAGCTCTCCCTTGCCATTTGAACATACCAACACCGCAGCCTCTGAAAGGGACAGACAGGCTGAAGACGCTCCCTGAGGGCCATAAAATGAAATCCAGATGAATACCACAAGACTTCCTGAAGATATGAAACACACTTCATAAATCCCTTTCGCCTTGTAATTTACTGGTTTGAGTCATCCACATGATTCCCAGGGTTTGATAATATTAGATCACAGTCAGCCAACAAATTACATAGTTATGCTTTTTTTCCACATCTTTTTAAACACTAACATACAGGCATATTTATAAAATGAATTGGCAGTCTGCTTGTGAACTTTAGATCGATTGAATTGATTATTACATATTTTATTTCTGCTTGTGTGTTTGCCTCTGGCTTTATAGTCAGACATGCATACACCTTTGCTTCGTTTTTTTATTGTTAATTAAGATTATTTGTGCTCTTTATGCCATGTAGGATGGATGAAAACTACAACATTATTCCACATGGAGTTAATTTCCAGGACCCCATCTTCCCAGACACTCCAGAGAACCACCGTATGTTTGCCAGCCTCTTCCAGTTTTCCAACTGCACACCAGGAACTCAAGTCCACAGCTTCACCCCGGAGTGGGAGGCTCAAGAGGACAGCCGGGTATGTAGGCACCAAAGATAGTGACTTAGGTCTGTAACTTATAACTAAGCCACATTTAAGTTGGAGTAACAAAGAGTTTAGACTTGACTTGGACTTGCGCTATAAAGACTTGAGATTCAACTCTGATTCAAGGTTTGGGACTCAAGAATTAACCATCTATCTCGTGTAATAAAGGGTGAAAGTTAATGTAGATCACGTGAGTAAATATTAATGTAAAAATCCCCTTTGGGTAAGCCTCATATATACAAATGACTTGTCATGACAGTGTTATACACAGCATATATGGGTTCTCTGTAATGTTTCTTGGCAGGAAAAAGACTTTAAGGAAGCTTTTAACAACTCCAGTCATTCAATGTGTCCATTGAGCAGAACAATAGGGTTAGTAAGCCACTGACTCCAGGTTCTGCTTTTTACAGGATAAGTTTAATATATTTCATCGAAGGCAATACATCTGCAACAAAACAGTCATCTGAAACACACAGCATACATACTTCAGTAACAAGTATCTTCAGCCATTAAATCGTGCTTATTTCTATATGACCACAATAGTAAGATAGTATCTAACTCACATCTAACTCATACCCTTCAGTTTGATTTTGCTCTATGGCTTCCTACGCTCTCCTTTACTTTTCCAATGTTTCGTCCAGCCGCCCATAGCCTTCTCTGGCTCTCGTCTTTTGTCTTTAACTTTGGTTCTGACAAAAAGTCATAGAGCGAGCAGCAGGTTACTGGTGTGGTACATTTGTACTAGGAAGTTGGAATTTCCAACCTCTGAGTAGGAAATTTCAACTGGGATGCCTCCAAAAGTCAGAATTATGAGTCAGAAAGTCAGGCCAACACTTGACGTCCGTGTTCAAGATGGCTGCAACTTGCATTAATGGTATTAAAACGTTCTTACATTGACTGTTTTTAGCAGTTCTTTATTATTTATGTAACATTTAGTTCTTCGTACAACTTGGAGATTACGTAAACTCTAACTTCCCAGTTCCGACTTCTAAGGTTAATGTGCTATAATTGGCTCATAGGTCATTTTTCAAATCCATAACCTACAACATTTCTGTGTTTGGCAGACTACACAGTATAAATACAATGTGTGAATCTTAATATCAGTCAGTGGAGACTCAAGACTTGGACTTAGACTTGAGACTTGACTTAGATTTGCCAAAACAAGAAAAGATTTGCCCTCAAAGGTATGAAACATGAGACTTAGCTTTAACTGTTTCGCAAATGTTTTACACTCATAAGACCCAGAAGTTGGACAGAACACACAGAAAGGATTGGGTATTACCTCCCTTTGTTTTCAAAGAAATGGAGGGAAAAAAGCTGGCAAGTTAAAAAGTTATTGATATATGAGAAACCAGAAGCACATTTCCTGAGGTTTGGCAACACAAAGAACTTGCAATGTCTGAAGGAAAATTGAAAAAATACAAAAGTCAATAACTGAATTGTTGAGGAAATTAAAGCCAGAGATAGAGCACACATTGCTGAATCAAATATACTCTTACACACCAATTAGCTTCAAGACTTCCCTCTGCACCATCCAACTAATAAAAGCATGGCTGTAATGATGATACACGCAACTTGTTTTCCTATTCTGTGTTAGTAAGCTTATGTTAATGAGCAAAGCTCTTTTGCACACAAACATCACTAGTAATCCACTGATAAATCTTTAGAAAATAGTTTGTATTGTTTTAAATTATGGCATTATATAGTAGTTATTTTCTAAAGAATTGCTTAATCCTCGCTCATTCTATTAAATCTAATTTAGTCCCATCTTGTTCTCTCTGATTATTATTATTTTCTGGCTATTTTTACAAACCTATTTAAACAATCTGCTATGGATTCGTATTTGCATTAACTCTTGGATCAGACTTGTGATTTTAAATACAAAACTACTTTTTGGATTACATCAATGGGTTGATGAGTAATCTTCTTTAAAAATAAAAACACACTTTGTTTCACTCATGTTTTTAATTTGGTATCAAGCAACCTATGTAAACTGACCTCAACACTCATCAAATTGGATCACACCACACACATAACAGAATCCAGCTTAAACCACAGTAAAAGTAAAAAACATTGAGTCATCTGAGCATTTAACAACAAGAGTATGTCAATAGCATAGCTGTCAAAATGTCAGCCTGGGTTTGATTCCTTACAGGCACCTTAAATATTATGTTGGGGTAAAACATTTTAGCTCTGTCCTTGCTGCGGATTCTTTTTCAAAACCTAATGCAGCACCAATTTAGTCAATCAATGTTATTGCTTCAGGTAATTGAGACTAGCTGAATCCCTGTGTGCAAACATACTGAAATAATGTTGACATTGTTGCTGACAAGGAACAATCATAAAGTAGAAGCATTAAATCACATAGATCACATTATCTTATTATCTAGTTGGTTGAACTAGTTGGTTGAACTGATGTGGGCACTGACAAGGCAAGAAGGTACCTGTAGCAGAACTGCCTTGTGAGAAATGCAGCATTAAATGTTTGCTTATCTTAAATCATTCTGGTCATGAATATCAGGACATCTCAGCCTCAACTGCTCTTTAAGGCCTGATACATCAAATGAGTAAACCGTTTCCCTTATATTGTATAAAGCAGTGGTTTTCAAATGTTTTATCAAAAGTTAACACATTGCTAAACACTAAACATTCCAAGGAAAACCATTTTGTCAAGACATTTTGAAACTGTTTTTTAACATGATTTGGACTTTTTCATGTTAGTTGTTTTGTCACAAGGAAAGGAAAAATAAATATTATTTTCCCCTTGCACTGTATGTTTTTTCAAAATGTTCCAAGTTCAAAGCTGGAAAATTACACAGTATGGCCTTTGAATTTAGAAATTAAAGAGGAAAAGACAAAGGCTTTGGACTAACACAGACCTCAAAATCCAACATGGTCGCTGTGCATTTAAAATCCAGCGATAGATGTAATATTAAACTGTTAAATTGCACCTTTGGTAGTTGGTATCTGAAAAAATCTTCGCATAAATAAATAGATCTATAACTTGATTTGTAAACATGCCCCCCAAGTGTTTAAAACCATACAGTATACACACATGCATTGCTTTTAGCTTGTCTTGCTAATAGCAGCAAGTGATAGGTCATATTGATCTGACTTATAACTAGAACATGGTCAAGTTTGCTTTGATTAAAAAAAGCTTAATGAGATGCAACATTAATAGCCACTGGCTAGCCTCTTACTTTGAAACAAGAAACGCGCTGCCCCTCCCAATACATTTCTTCATTAATATCTTCCGGACAAGAAGAATGAAAATTAGTTTGAATGTATATTTTGGAGGGCTGCACAGTATCACAGTTGGTAGCACTGTTGCCTTACAGCAAGAAGGTCCAGGGTTCAATTACCGGCCGGTGGTCTTTCTGCATGGAATTTGCGTGTTCTCGCTGGGTACTCCAGCTTCCTCCCACAGTCGAAAAATATGACTGTTCGTTTAATTGGTCTCTGTTGGGTTACTTGGTGCATAGTTGTTTGTTCTGTGTTGCAATGGACTGCAAGATGTCCAGGGTGTACCCCGCCTTTGGCCCGTAGACCGCTGGAGAATGGCATCAGCTTCCCCGTGACCTTGTACAGAAGAAGCTGGTATAGAAAATGGATGGATGGATATTTTGGATGTATATAAAATAACAATGCCTCACTGGATTTATTACTAGATATCACATCATTTAAGGTTAAAGTAAAAATAACTTTTGCAAGTAAGTCCAAAGTAAACTTTCCATGCTGTAGCTGCTGACCAAATTAGTACTTTTTAATAGTTTCCAAGGATTCTTTTTCAGATGTTATGTCTCCACTCTTCACAATGATTCTACTCCATTTACAATACTCTTCAGAAGAAAAGTTTCAACATATGTTGTACAGGAGGCGGAAAAAAACATTACAAATTACAGTAAATGTCACCAAAATCCCACTGACACATGATAAATAATACCTGAATGCAGCTGCTACCCTTCCTGACCAACTTAAGTAATTCTGACAGGCATAGTCTGGGCCTGCTCCACGTCTAACTGAATGTGTGCTCATGTTAAAGTCATCTGTGGCTGCAAAAATAACGTGTTAAATTTAACACTTTTTGATTTTCACTGCTCAATATCTAAATGTGATTCTTTCCATTTTAAAATGTCATACTTTCACAGAAAATCCTCTGGCACCAAAGTAGGAGCACATGGAAAGAGTCTATGGCTAACTTTACAACAAGTAATGTACTAGCCAATGATGTGGGTCTGCAACACATTTTTTACATTTCCTCAAAACCCTCAGTGGTTGTTATCTGATGGCAGAGAATTTACATCGGTTGTCCTGCTGGCCCATGTGGAAGCATTAGACTCTGCTGAGGAAATCCATGCTCAGGCACATAGAAACACAGTCAGAGGCATATGGAGGTAATTGTTTGTTTCAGCCAGGAAAAGTCCATGTCTTTGGATGGTCTGTCTCGGGTTCACAGGCTGGTTGGGTTTCAGCTCACACCAGTGTCTCAGTGAAACAGGGGGGCCATTTAATGTTTCCCTTACTTCAGCTTTATTTTAGTCACTTTGCTTAGCTGGATTGCTGTGTTGTCAATGAAGGTTTTTCTTGTCCTGTTATGACTATGACTTTTGTATCTCCTCGTCCTTGTTTTGGTCTGTTAACATCCAATCGAGTTTTCATTTCGCCCAATTTTTCATTGACATCCGCTTGTGACTAGCTTTTAGTTTTTGGTGTAAAATGAAGTTTATTTCTTGCACATTTTCCTCTGAAATTATGCCTGAATTTGACTCTTCCTCACTATCACCATACACAGCTTCACACAAGAGGCATAAGAAACATGATTGTCTTCACTTTTTTCCCATTCGGTGTTTTTTGTTTTTGTTCCCATATCCCTTGTTTCAACCTACAAGCATCCAAAACAAACCCTTTTTTGGCTCCTTCTTACCCAAACAGTGGAATATCTTGGACGACTTGTCAGCGGTTTCAACACAGGCTCCGGCCCAAAGAGCCTGTGAGCAGTGTTCCCTCATACATATGGACATATTCAAAGAAAATCCATATCCAAACAGCAGTTTCATGTGACATATGTAACAAAACGTATTTTTTCACACATCCATACAGTTTATGACTCAAACCCAGGTGTTTTAGCAGCAGGTTCCAGGCAACCTTAAAAGACACGGGGTCAATTTACAGAAATCTTCTGTTTAGTTGATCTAGTCGTGATTTATTTACTTTTGCAGTGAAGTTGTGACTTTTGTAAATCTTCTCAACCCTAAAACTAATCTCTTCTTTTTTGTTTAAAACAATTGTCTGGTAACAGCAATGTATCCCTAAAGGCAAATTGAGGAAAATGGTGCAAATCAATGAAAGCAAAGTCTGATCATGCAGTAAATGGATCCTGAAATGCATCAAACTGATGCAGATTTTAAGAAATGCTTTGTAAACAGAAATTTGAAATTGCTTTTAAATCTTTGACCTGTATTGGTGTTTTGCTTCCATATCATGTCAGCAACAGTTCAGCAAATGAACAACTGACACATAAGAGCGTGGTAGTTGTTGTATTCTTCCCAAAACAGATGACATGCCCCACACAGACGCCAGGAGAAATCCTCTATCTTTGAAAGCACATTCAAACATGAAAACTGTCGAAGGAATATTATGGAAGGATTTATTTAGAATCTTTTAGTTCAGAATCACTAAATGAAGCATTGCCATCATTTACTGTGTAATCGCAGCTTCACCTTGTCATAATAGTAATGATTGTACATGCAAAATTTTCAGGGAAGAGAAATATGCCTCTTCATGGTGATAATCTGAGTCTTTAGAAACCTCAGTTATTCTGTTGCAGAATGGATTATACTGCACTGTGCATGGCCAAGGGGGGATTAATGTCACATCTTGGGGTTTCCTTTGTTAAATGAAAGGGGGCAGCATACAAATACACGATTTTCTGATTTTATATTCATAAAAAGTTTTGAAAGCCATGTTTTAATTTCTTTCCACTTCAGACACGTACCACTTTCTTTCCACTTCACAATTATTTATTATTTGGTACATTCAATCACATAAAATCCAAACAAAATACATTGAAATTTGTGGTTGTTATGTGACAAAACGTAAAGACGATAAAAGGATGTACAAGATGTTTTGGTTGTTTTCCAGAAGATAACTATGAATTGTTTTGGTTTACAGCTTGAATAAACAATATTATATTTTTTTCTGTCTCCTCCCAGCTGTTGTGCTCCTCAGTTCAGAAAGCTCTGTTTGAGGAGGAAGAGAGGGTGAGGACTCTCTCCCAGAAAGTGCGTACTTTGGAGAAAGCCAATGGCCACCTGAAGGAAAAGGTGAAGACATTGAAACGTCTCCTGCGCCTGGCTCAACGAGAAACGACAAAGGAGCAACAAACTCTCAGCCTTAAACAACTTCATGAGTCAAAGATGCCTCAAGCTCACCCTGACCAGGAGACTACCCAAAATCAAAAGAACCAAGCACTTTCAAAGGTCCGGCCAAAGAAACTAAAAATCTAAGTGTCCTTTTTTAAGCAACAGCAAAAAGAGCATTTTTTTCATGTATTCAGTGTTAAAGCACACAATATATCTTTTGATGACTTGTTTTCTCTTTTAGTGCTGGACACATCATGCATTGCATTAACATTATGCCCTTGGCTATGGAATGCAGAACATAGCATATACTAATATCTTAATTGTGAGCATTCAAAAGATTGAGACATATGGCTGGGATTAGGCTGTCCCATAATTCAAGAAGTGTTAGGAAATTTAGTCAAGCAGGTCTTTCTTTAAAGCATTTCCTGGGGAATTTTACTAATGTACAGGTTACCCGACACAAACCTAACGGTGCAAATGTTCTCCATTGAGGCTAATCAGATCAATCAGGTCAAAATTTATGCTGTATGGCATTCAACTTTATTCCGTTGGGTTGTCACTATAGTAATGATTCCATGTTAAAACGCAACAATATTTCAAGTCAGGTTTGTCTCATACAGTGCTGTGTAGTTGCTGTTATCATGTGACATCCGGTGGAGTAAGTGTATGCCATTATAATTTCTCCTTAGTTATGAAGGCATGTGCCTATTGGGTTGTTAGCCTGTTTATATGTTGGAGACTCTTATCTTAAAATAAGAAAGTAGGTAGTTCTTGAGTTGCCCTGTTTTGTTGACGGAGCTGGTTGACAGATTAGCACAGAAGATGCCTCCACCACTTCTACACCATTTATGTGGCAGCATTTTGGAAAAAACTAAACCATGGGAACATAACAAACAAGATGCTAACAATTTGTCAGCACTGTGAGAACGCTGAGATTGAAAACTGTTATCCGCTATCGTTGCAAACTTTTGCATCTGCTTTGTGACTTCATATTAATACTAAAGGCTATTTCACTGATTTTCTTTTAAGAATGCGTGTATTTTAACATTTCTTGTTCAATGACTACAATAAGACTGGTTAAACCTAATAACTCTACACTGAACAGGGATTATTAGTAACAGTTTGAGGTTCATAAAATCTTTGTAAAAACACAAAAAGGGAGCATTTATAATGTTTTTTTGGTTTTGAAATCAACTTCCATTGAAACCAACTTAAAATGCAACATACTGACTTGTCAAACACATTTGTTTTACCACAAACATGTGGGTAGCTGCTAAAATCATGCTTCTTTTTCGTAAACTCTAACAGAGACACATTGTTACACCCCTTGGTGTTAAGTTAAAGATGCTGTGGTTTAGAAAATGTGTTCTAGTTCTTTAAGACACTGCTACGTTTTATTTTATCCTTGAGGTCCCATGTGACATAGTGCCATAAATATGTATCGTTCATTTTTTTCATGAGATATTGATTAAAAATAATTACTTTCAGTTCAGTTTAAAGTTAAGCCTGTGTTCGTGCACAACATATACATATATAGTTGTTTTTTGTGGGTTCTTGTAAATTAGAATTTGTCAGCTTTGGCTTGCTGTAGCTAAAATCACAACACCTAATTCCTCTTTCGTTTTTAAATTTCCTTTTTCATTTTAAAATTGTTTCCAGTGAACGTATCTGTTCTGTATTTGGTGTTGAGCATCATTTAAGTCCACCCAGTAAAGCTGGCATGGTACAGGATTTGTTTATTATGTGTCAGGGATGAAGGTTGCCTATAAGAAGCATTCTGTGATTGCTTTGGCTATTGGTCTCATAAACTTCTTGCTTTGCCAGTTCTGTAACATCTTTTTTTTTTAAATGCAGCTTTTTAAAAATAAATTATCTTTTTCAAAAAAAAAATATTTTGCTGTGGATGCTATAATTTCACTTTGAGTCATGAGTGTGGAAGATATATACTTTTAGGACTACATCCTCTTGTCTCTCATTGCTCCAGCTTTGGACAGTCAGAACAACAAGGGGGTTTCATGTTACAATCTTAATCAGAAATGCTTCTTTGGGTTTGTTTCCTGACATTGGTGCACTCAGAGGCTAACATAATTTAATGTTTGAAAATCTGGAACTGTAATATTTGAAGATAAATGTGTCTGGAAATGTGTCTCGCCAAGAAACAAAATAAAGAACCCCCTGACAGAGCTGTTAAATTTAGGTGAAACTTTCAGACTGCCGTAGGAATGTTTCCTTCCCCTCTATGTTTTCAATGAAAGAGATGATACATGCTTTACACAGAGCATGTTTAGGGAGCTTTACAGCTTATGCATTTAGAGGTGTCTAAAACCAGGTACAATATCAAAGGCAACATTAATCAGAAGTACAAACTGGCCCTATATTGGTCACTTGAGATGAACAACAGCATTTTCAGAATGATGCTAATCTTTTTGACAAATGAAATTTCAAACACTTTTTAGGAAACCTAAACAAATTTGCTTACAGGGATTAGTTGTATGAAACAGAAAGGGTGAGATGCTGCATTTAAACTGGAAGAGAAGAAACAAATAAATGAAAGATGTTTGTGAGCTTTCTTACAAGGTGGCTTTGCCGTATAGCGAGTGTACTTAGAAAACTTTTATTTTAAAGCATCATTTAAACTCTGAAGTGAAGCAAAGATGTTTTGGGAGAACAGCTCAGCACCCGTTGTCCTTTTTGTCGGCTCATTGTCCTCTCCATGAAACGTTTGCATCCGACTACCTAGCCAGCGGCCAGGATCCCTTGGATCTGGGCCAAAGATGATACAAGCACACTGCTTTCTCAACACAAACCGCTACACAGAGCCAAGCTGCAAAACAGATGTCAAACAATGCAACTGCTTAGAGGTGGTCCCTTTGAGGAGGCTATTTGAGCTGGCTCTCTGCTGACATGATTTGTTCATTTGGCCTTCTTTCATGTTGTCAAAAGCTGTTACCCCCCCTAGTTCTAGGTTTTACTTCTTTCTTTAAGTAATCCAGCAGAATCTGATCAGTTAAAAAGATAAAATCTGCAGTTTTAGATTGACAGCAACATATACTCCTTTGCTTCATCGTTCCTTGTTTCACATAAAAACTTCACCAGATGTTTCCAGCTCGAAGCATAACGAGTTGAAATCACAGCTTGCTGTAAAGGTTCACAATTGTCTCTTAACCTTTGTGTTAACGATAGCGTAATAGATGGAGCACAAATAGTGTTTCTAGTTTCCAGTTTACTTCATTTTAAAAGTTTTCAGCTGGTCATTCCTATTGTTCAGTGTTACGTTAAGGAGTAAAATGTTATGACTGCAATATTTTACCTTCTGTGCAGAAGTTTGAACATTGATTAAAATTAACTATGTAAAATAAAGACATAGTGATAATATGATAAATTGCTATTGAGAAAAAATATCAAAAAAACTATATATAAAAAACTAAAAAAGAATGACTTGATATACTATGACAAAAGGTGACAAGGAGACTCAGAAACATGAGTAGCAACAAAACATAGAATAAATACAACACTGTCCAAAAAAGGAACCAAACCACAAAAGTAAAACAAGAACAGAGGTCTACAAAGAGAAAAGTAAAGAAAGACTATACTTTTTCACAATTTGCCCCATTATGAACAAACTTAAATGTATTTTGTTGAGATTTTGTATAATGGACCAACAAATATTAGTGTATAAATATGAAGGGGAAATAAAATGATGCATTATTTCACATTGTTTTTACTAATAATAAAAAAAAAAAACCTAAATAAAATCTAATGCTCTCATCTGCTTTCAAAAGTCGCCAAAGTAGTAGGGTCCACCTTGTTTTATGAAGGCCTTTCTTAGAGAACATTAATGAACAAACATCATGAAGTCCAAGGAACAAAGCAGACAGGTCAGATATAATGTTTTGGAGAAGTTTAAAGCAGAGTTAGGTTATAAAACAATTTCCCAACCATTGCACATCTTGCAGAGCAGTGTTTAATCCAACTCTGAAAATGGAAAGAGTATGACGGCATGTACTCCCACTAAGACATGGCCATTTACCTAAACCTATAGAACAGGGAAGAGCAACAATTGAAATAGCAGCCAAGAGTCATCCACTCCACTAATCCGGCCTTTATTGAAGCATGGCAAAAAGAAATGCTTCTTTGAAAGAAAGCCATAACAATGACTTATATAAATTACACCACAACCCATGTGGTGAAAACAGAACATTGCAGAAGGTGCTCTGGTCAGAGGAGAGCAAAATTAAATCTTACAGGTTTTCTTGAAAAGTGGTTTGTGTGGAAACTAAACATTTCCCATCCCTTTGAATGCAAGATCCCCAACATGAAACCTAGGGCTGGTAGCATCATGCAGTGGAAATGCCTTTCTTTAATTGGTACACAGAAGCTGGTCCAAGCTGATGTGTCAATAATGAAGATAATCCAGGCTGCAGAAGACTTGGGTCTGGGGTAAAGGTTCACCTTGAAGCAGGACAATGTCCCTAAATATACAGCGAAATCTACATTTCAGTAGCTTAAACAAAAGCATACAAGTGTTAGAAAGGCCCAGTCAAAGTCCACAACTAAATTAAACTGATAGTCTGAAGCAAGATTTGATATCTGATGTTTACAGACTATGTCTCTCTAATCTGATTGAGCTTGATCTATTTCGCAGAAGAATATGCAAAGATATTAGTCTCTAGATGTGGGAAAGCAGGTAGAGAAATATCATCAAAAGATTTGGAGCTGTAATTGAGACAGAACGTGTTTTGACAAATATAAATGACATTTTCAGATTTGTTTTTATAAAATATATTTTAAAAACAGGTTTTGTTTTGTCTATCATTAATAAACAACTTTGTCCTGGTCTATCCCTTTACATTCAAATAAAATATTGTGAGGTTGTTGTGACAAAAGTGACAAAACTCCAGTTGGCATCACTTTAGATCCCAGTGAAAATGGGTCCCCAACAATGTTTACAGCCATATTCAGGTGATTGGTCACTGTTGCCTGTCATCTTATGTTATAGCAAGACCAACTGATGTGTTTTTAACCTCAAGTGCTGCGGCTGTTTTACTCCAAACCTGCGGTACTCTGCTATTAGGCTCAGCTCTAAACAGCCAGCTCAGCCTGGAAATACAGCCCAGGCATGTTGGCGAGCCACAAAAATAGTGAGCATAGCTCCAGATATAATTGCTTGGTTCATTAACGGCACCTTGAAAGTTCATACTTTGGAATAATTAAGGGTGCAAGGACTGTTTTTTTTTTTTTATTTATTTACCTTGGGAACCTGTTTCACCTCCCTTCTTTCAAACAGAGGAGCTGATTATACAAAGTTTATTTCAGACTGGATCCTGCTTCAGGGGTCCAAACAAGTTATTCTTGCTGTGGCATACCATTTTGTTTTCCTCCATCTGTTTTTCATTTGTGAAAGTAAGTTGATAGTTTCTTACCTGACCTGATAACTAATTTTTTGTCCCCCCACCTCAACCCCATTCTTAATCCCATCTTCATCCCTCATTCTTTACTTGTAAATGTTCCTTTAGTGATTGTGTTTGCTGTAAAGGTCTGCAGGGAACGCAGGACGAGTCAAGGCTCATATGTTTGTTGTTACCTCAGACAATATGTTTTTGTATCTGGTGGTGACACGTGGGAAAGCTTTGGAGTTGCCATGTTTTCCATCATGGATGTTTAGAGCATTTAGAGGGACTGTTTAGCAGCAGGGGGTGTATGCTGTGCAGTGTCTGTACTGAATCTTTGGGGGTTTAGCATATAATTTATAGATTAGGTTGATATTGCCTTTTTGAACCAAAACTGCATCCCATCATTCTTGATGAAGGTCCAATAAGAGTATTTTCTGACTAATTTGAGCTCCAGGGTTAGGAACTGTGAACTGATTTGTTGGAGGTTAATTATAAATGAAAGATGAAATTGTTTTTAGATACAGCTACTTCAGAGAACAGAGGGGGCTGAACATGTCAAGAAAAGTCAATTTGACAAAACCAGAGTTGTGTGTGAGTCCAGCTCTGTGATGATGAGATCATTGGGGGATTTTGGAAACCTTTGTTCAACCTCTCACAGAAGATAAAAACGTTGCATAATAGCTGACAAATACTCAGTGTTTAACTTTCCTTCTTGTTATCTGTTGTTTGTCCTGTTTGGTCATTGGCTGACAGTTGACAGCCTTTTAGTTAATTGATTCTGAATAGTTTTATGAACAAAAGTTTAACCTTAAAAGCAAAAATAAGAAAGAGACTGAAAGTGAACATGCCAGAAACAGCTATTTCTCATGGTTACCATATTTCATGATATGAACATACTTTCAATTTCAAAAAGTACAAGATATCAAATGTTTTCTAAAACCCAACAGAGATTTAATGTCTGAACACAACAAGCACCCCCAATCCAGCCAAAAGCTTCAAAATGAAATTAGTTTATTGTCATTTAATCCCTAACGGCCTAAAACTAAATGAGAGAACGTTTCTCTGGAATCTTAGACAGATTAGTATGAAAAATGTTTCAATAAATAAAAAACACATTTCATTAAAAAGGAAACAAAACAGAAAAACCATATGAATAGGTGAATCTTTCTTGGAGGATGTCTTCGACAATGTTTCCAGCCCTGTTCCTGCAGCATCTGAAAACAGAATGACAGATGTTAGGTACGTGATCAGGTAATCAACTCAGAAAGTTGATTATCATCTCTTTTGTCTAGGATCATCTCCTAAGTCTAGCTGTTTGACTTCTCCCAGTGACGTATTATTTCCATGAATGAGTCTCGCTGCAGTGGTGTCATCTGTAAATTAAAGATCAGGATTTTTTTTTACGTGTGGACTCCCAGTCATGTGTTAACACAGTGAAGAGCAAGGGACTGAGCAGACAGCTAAGGGGGGACCGAGTGCACAGAATTTTGACATTTTTTCCCGTTAGTGTAATTGGAAATTAAGATGAAGGCCACAAAAATCAACAAAAACTGTATATTTTTTTTGTATAACCTTGAAACCACCTTCAATCCATAAGAACCTCTGTCCTGCAGCTTTAAGATGCATCCCTCTTGGTGACATGCTGACACTGCACCATAGATACTGTTCGGAAGAAGGCCCAGCACAGATTGTACTTCCTGTGGCAACTCAAGAAACAACAACCTTCCATGGGAGATGCTGAACATCCTCTACACCGCCATTATTCAGGCTTTCCTATGTTCATGCATCACTGTGTAGTTTGGCTCATCCACTAAACAGCACAGGTCCAACATGCAATGAACAGCTAACGTCTGCAGAGAGAATCATCAGGGCTGGCCTTCCCTTCATCCAAGACCTGTACATTTAGTAACTGACTGAGTTGCAACAGGTAGGGCTAAAAAATGCTGCGGTAAAAATCTTGTTGCAGCCAAATCTTTCTGCTTAGCTGAGCATATGAGGCCTGATTTAACTTGCAGCTAGGAAATAAACACCCTGGCTTAAACTTTGGTACGAACCTATCCTATAAAACAAGCCTGAGCATAATGTCTGACAATAAACTACTCCTTAATAAAAGGTTTCCAGAATGATATCTCGCAAATTGTTGGTACAATTTGTTTTTACCACAGAGCGAGTTTTCTATTTTATTTCCAGTTAAAAATAAATTGGTCTGAAACTGTAACAAAACAACACTCCAAGAAAAGGTAAGGTTAGATATTTTGACATGCAATGGTGGAGAGTGTTTGATAAGGACACTCATTTGATTATTTTTTTCTGTCAGCAGCGTGCAACAACAGAGTAATCTAGATTAGACCAGAATTTCAGTCTGCATCCTGTTTATATGCCTGATTTGAAAAAATGAACCCACATTCCTTTTTGTGTATATGACTGACAAAAAGGTGCAAAAAACAGCCCTCAAGCATGACATAGTTTTCCACATTTCAAGCTCCTCTTGTTCTCTTTTTCTCCTGCCGTCATCTCGGAACCGGTCCAGCATCAGATGTGTTTTTAATGCAGGTTGCACGTATGTCAAGTTTCTGGCAATGCCTGACCCTAATTGCAGGCTGAATTTTTCCAAAAGCGGCAAATTAGTGGTTCTCCTCATTCTGTCAGATACTCTCCATGTCTCATTTTTCATCCTTCTCTCCATCCTGTTTATAATCACCAACTGTGGTTTGCACAGTCTTTTAGGACCTCGAGAGCCTGGAACTTTTCACAAATTAATGCTTGGCCTTTTCGGGATGATTTGTAAAGTTTTCAGTTTTATGAATGTGTTTCAGACTGTTTTAGATACATTGCATACATCATTGGAGAACCCAGTTTAGGTTTAGGCTGACGTTTTGTACGGAAACCTAATGAATTGTGCTGAAACGACTGAAAATGCAACTGCACATCGTTCCTCTCCCCCTTAGGAAGAAGAGGGTGATCTCAGTGTTTAGTTAAGTCTCAGTCCCCCTGCTGGCTTCCAGCAACTCAAAAGGACTCTTTCTTGTGCAAATTAAAACAGCCTGCGATATTTTTTGCACCATTGCGGGCCCACTGACCGAAGGAGTTATGGAACTGAGGAACAATGTTTTGATATAAACAACGTTAGCATGTTGATTATTGTTTTGAGCCAAAGAGTGCATTTGGCTGAGCTGCTCGGGTTTATTTGACCCTGCACCCAAAACAAATGTCCGAGCAGCATGCCAGGAGAAGATGTCAGACATCACCTCAGGATGGAAATATGTGTCCTTCTGCTGTTACTAGCTGTTTTTAAACAAAGAAAACAGATAATTAGTGCACTGAAGAAGTATTTACCCTCTTACAGATTCCTACTTTTTGCTTTTTGTCAAATTTACATGTTTCAGATTATCAAATACATTTATTATCAGATAAACTTTGAGCATGGCGTCCTTGTTTAAGGACAGATGAATGTCATCTGAGTCAGTCCAGACTTTGAGTAGGACACTCCAAAAGCTGCATTTTATTAGCTATTCGGATGTGAACTTCCTGATCTGATTTGGTCTATTGAATTTTCGACAGCAGAATTTTTGGTTCCATTGATCCAGCCACACAATATTTTCAAAAAAATCTTGGGATCATCAATATTTTTTGGAGAAATGTAAGACAGACGTTGTATTCTCTTTGGGCAGCAGTGTTTTTTCCTTGGAACTCTCCCATAGATGCCATTATGTGCCCAGTTTTTATTCTTGTTGTTGAATCATAAAGTAAATGCAGTGATCTTGCCACTCCTGGAAAGGTCCACCACTGTTCTGTGTTTTGAAATGTGGTGGATAACTGAACTAGTGTTGGCTAGTTTATTTGTTATCTGATTTTTTGGGGGAATCAAAACAACTTTCTTCTTCTCAAAGGTTTTCCAAGCAAGTCCATCTAGAAGTAGAAAACAGGGAACTCGCTGGAGGGATTCTATTTCCCTTTTTTGGCCTGTACACCTCAGGATGCGTCTGAAATGAGATGAAGGGCACCAGTGTTGTGTCTGCAAACAACAAAAAACTTTGCAGGAAAAAAAATAGAATGTTTTGGCACTTTGCTTAATATCTTGTCACAAAGATACAATTTGTTAATTCTTCTTTAGTTAAATCTATGAAAATTCTAAAAAGCTAACCTTTTTACCGGACATAAAGTTAAAGTTTAGATCTGTTATCTGAAAACTTGGCATACAGTTGATGATCAGCTAAAGGATGATACATTCAGGCCCTGCTTCAGTTCTTTGTTGCGTTATATTCCTGCTTCCAAAAGACATGACAGTTCTTCTGTTGTCCTCAATTTGTCCACTTTCCCTATTTTTAAGCACACCCTGCTCAAAAGTCTGCTAGCAGGAACAATTATAGAAAAAACTTGTAAAAGTACAAGGCTTTAAAAGAGCTTGAGAATGCCTGGAGAATTATTGATCAAGATGTTTTATAAGGATTACAGGAATGTTTGGCTCCTTGGAAACAAAAGTATAAAGCAGTTTGGACGGGCTTAAATGTAGCGTGCGGTGCTTTGTGTGCAAACCTGCATGTTGAACGTTTGTGAAGAACAGTAACACAGCATTTCCAGCAGTGGAAAGAATGTTGCCAGTGAACATAAAGCTATTATGTTTCCCTCTTTAAATCCTGTGAGGGGGCTGGTCTAAAATAGTACTGATGCAGAAAAATTACACTTTGTTGGCTAAAGAGAAAGTAAGAGCTCTGAATTGAAATGTTCCTTTGGTCTGACGAGCTTTCAGGTGGCACCTTCATTTATATTACAAACCTCAACAGACAAGCAAATGCATCTTCACACGCACAAAAACACACATGTTGTAAGTCTCATTTATAACAACATAATTCTTCTCAGAAGGTATGTAACATCCAGTATATGTATATTTCCAAATGATTTCAGTGTGTTCTGTTTGTATTTTATCAGCTGATCAAACGGAGACACAAAAACAAACTGATTCACTCATTTGTTTTTCTAGAGAAGAACTGAAATGAGTAAGTCTCAAATCACAGGTAGAAACTTGTCTCACTCTATGACATCACTGGTGTTGATGGACAGCAAATAGCTAATAGGCAGAAACCTCGTGACAGATGATAATGCAATAGCCTCCTGCTGACAGATGTGAAGGTATGTGAGTTCATACATGAAGGTTGGGGGAAAATAGCCCCAAATAATTTAAGTTTATGTAAGCAAAATGATTGAGAAGGTTTTTTTTTTGTTTCCTATTGTGTCACATAAGCTCACAAAGTGGGAGCAAGTTATTAATTTGCATAGCACTGAAATTCAGGATTTGTTATTGGTAGAGTGGAGACAAAAAGATCACTTACTGATCAAAACAGCTGCTGTGAAATGTATTTTATTCCATTTTAGGCTTAAGAAAGGATTATACAGTGACTTGCAAAAATTATTAGACCCTTCGAACTTTCACATTTTGTCACATCATAACCACAAGCTGCAAGGTATTTTATTAGATAGAAACACACATCATGCATCAGTTAAATTTTTTACATAAATTAAAATCTGAAATGTGTGTATTCACCTCCCTTTATTGTGATGACCATAAATAAAATCCAAGGCATTGAATTGTCTTCAGGAATTGCCCAATTAGTAAATAGAGTGCAGCTGTGTGTCATTTAATCTCAGTAAAAAAAAAAAAAAACAGTGGTTTGTTTGAGAACATTAGAGAACATACAGCATCATGAAGACCAAGTAACGCAGCAGACAGGTCAAGGATAAAGCTTGTGGAGGAGTTTAAAGTAGGGTTAGGTTATTGAACTCTGGAGGAGCAGCGGAAAATATGTTGACATGACAACTCTTAGTCGTGTATTTGCAAAGTACTGAACAGTTGGAAGAAAAAAGCCATTGTTAAAAAGCCGTAAGGATTTGTCTTTTGCCTCAAGCCATGTTGGAAACAAAGCAAATGTATAGAAGGAGTTCTATTCAGATCAAACCAAACATTCTGTTTTACATGTAACAACTGTGTGGCAGAAAACTAACCTTATAGCACATCACCCTGGTCACACTATATCCATGGCAAAGCATGGTGGTGGCAGCATAATGATCTTGAGATGCTTTTCTTCAGCAGAGTAGGTTACGCTAGTGAGAGTTGATTTGAAGATGGATGGAGTTAAATACAGGACAATCCTGGTAGAAAACCTAATTCTACCTAAACAGGCAGTCAGAGCCAGAATGGAATGGTTTAGATCAAATCTTTTCATCTATTCATGTGTTAAAATGGCCCAGTCAAAGTCCAGACCTGAATCCAACTGAAACTCTGCAGCAAGGCTTGAAACTGGATGTTTACATTTGCTCTCTATCCACAGAAATGATTCATGGCAGAGTTAATTTTTATCCATTTACATCCATTTGATTTTATTTAAAAACTCAAATTTTGTAAAAGTATGCATTAAAATTTATTATTATCTCCATAATTTAATCAATTCTAAAATGTATTAAATGTAATTAGTTAATATATACTAAAATGGTTTAAATAATCTAAGTTGTAAAACAAACAAGATTCTGTTTTTTTCTGTTATTTCAAATTTATGCGATTGGTTTAGTTATGAGAAGTGAAATGAGGAAATTTACTTACACTTTATTAATACTAAATACATAAACCTAAGGATTATTCATTTCAAATAAATAGCCTGTATTACGCAAATTAAAATGTGTCATGTCAGGTTTATTTGTTGGGTTTGTGTTTAAATTATCTAAAAAAAATGTAAATGGGAATTTGTCACAAGATTACATGAATCTTGAAATTTGGGCGTGGCGCTGGTGGTGTACGGGTTAGGCCTGCAATCAGGCGCAGAGGCTATAGTCCTCGATGCGGCTGTCCCCGGTTCGTGTTCTGGACCCAGCGACCTTTGCTGAATGTCTCCCCTTCTCTTTGCCTTCTTTCCTGTCTACCTACTTTCGAAAAATAAAGGGCTCTGGTGCTGCAAAAAAAATCTTGAAAGTTGGGTTAAATATTTCTGAGTTGCACGGGTGCTAAAGACATATCCTAAAATATCTGCAGCAAATATTGTGGCAAAAAGCATTTCTAAGTAATAATCCTAATAAGATACATCCATACGTAGTGTGACAAAATGTGAAGGCTCAAGGGGTGGGAATACTTTTACAAAGCATTGAAGATGTGACAGTTAGAAAATATCAAAATCTTCACCTGATGTGTATATTTAAAGCAGTTCCTCTGCGGTTTGATGAATCCGTGAGTTCAACTTCACAGCAGATGTTCTTCTGATTTTGTGACTTTATTCACAGGATGTTGTTTGCTTCATAAAGCTTCTAAGTTTCCCACATCAGCAATTTGCTTTCAGTGCTTCTTTAAGGTTTAAATTACCAGCAGCGCAGAAATAAATCAACTCTCACAAGTGACGAGGCCCACTCTGTCATCTCAGTAGCTGTTTTGGCTCATCTCTCAATCGAATCTGTTTCACATTCCATACAGGGATGGGCAGCAGCCTGCTCTGGGAGGAGGATGGAGCATAACCAGAATCTTTATCACCATGCAGATAACTTTATTTTGTAGTTAAACTAAAAACAGCTCTTTAGATATGTGGCTGTGAAGTATTCATTGGTTGTACTGCATTTTTGGCAGCGTCTTTCTTAATTTTTCCAATCTTCTGCATCCAAACATAGCTTGCGTCTCTCAGCACTTTTCTACCTTGTAATTCATGAAGAATCCCTCTCATTATCTCAGACCAGTCACTTGTTTTTGGCTTGACCGCATCGTTTTTACTCCGTCTACTGTCTGCTGAGAGAGGGTGACCACCAATGTCACTCTTCTTCTGCTCTCTGGTTCCTCCCAGCAGCCAAACCACAAGCCCCAATTGCTTGGCATTCCTTGGAGAAGCCGAGAGAGGCAGAGCAGAACATGAAGGTAACCTTCATGACGAAGCTCTTAGGCCACAAGGCTTAATGGGATGAAGTGGAACAGTATTTTGCTTTCAGGAAAAGTAGTAATTATTACATTTCCAGAATGGCAGATCAACAGACTGAATTATTTCCAGGCCTTATTATAGTTTTTATTATGAATTACTAATTGACCGTAACATGAACTGTGGATGAATAAATCCATTTTCCAATGGTTATAATCAGTCTGACAGAGAGAGGTATCCCAATCCTTGTGGTTTTTAGTATAACAATGACCATCAGTGGGACCCTTTGTGAGGTGCCTTGAGACGACATTGTTGTAAATAAGCGCCGTTTAACTAAATAATCTGAACTGAAACTATCTGTGTAGTGATGCTGCTATAGGCTTAGGCTGCTGGAACATAATGACCACTTTCACTCTCTTCGCTACATTCTCACACTACTCTCCAATTTTGCATTATTTGCTGTTATTTCAGCTTTTAACCTTGTTCTCTCTTTTCTCTTCCTAGAAGCTACACCTGGCCTGGCTCTGTGTCTACCTGTGACACCTTTCTGGAGAGGGGAATCGTCCGAGCTTCTTCTGGCAACAACTTAATGCTCACCCACTACCGATGACCCACATAGCCCTGTCTTTTAGCGTTTAACCCTTTCTCTCTCCTAGACATGGCGATTGACTGAGCTTAACTGTAACTAACTCTATGTGCTCTCTTTCAGACTCTAACCTTGAAAACTGGCTCAGAGTTTATCTGTTCTTTCTTTCTAGATGAAATGACTAACAGAGCTACATCCATTAACATTTACTTTTCCTTCCCATAGAAAGTACTCCTGGATCAGTGCTTCTTTGTTCTCTTTGTGTCTCTGCTCTGTTCTCTCAAACCCCCTGTCGGTCGTGGCAGATGGCCGCTCACACTGAGCCTGGTTCTGCTGGAGGTTTCTTCTTGTTAAAAGGGAGTTTTTCCTCTCCACTGTCGCTACATGCATGCTCAGTATGAGGGATTGCTGCAAAGTCAACGCCAGTGACTGTCCACTGTCTCTACATGCTCATCCGGGAGGAGGGAATGCTGCAAGTCACTGACTGGATGCAATCTGCTGGGTTTCCTTAGATAGAAAAACTTTTTATCCAATTTGAATAAATAACTGAATCTGACTGCACGGTTCAATGGTTAGGATTAATTGGAATGTATGTACCTGACTTTTGTGAAGTGCCTTGAGACAACATGTGTTGTGAATTGGCGCTATATACAGGTCCTTCTAAAAATATTAGCATATTGTGATAAAGTTCATTATTTTCCATAATGTCATGATGAAAATTTAACATTCATATATTTTAGATTCATTGCACACTAACTGAAATATTTCAGGTCTTTTATTGTCTTAATACGGATGATTTTGGCATACAGCTCATGAAAACCCAAAATTCCTATCTCACAAAATTAGCATATTTCATCCGACCAATAAAAGAAAAGTGTTTTTAATACAAAAAACGTCAACCTTCAAATAATCATGTACAGTTATGTACTCAATACTTGGTCGGGAATCCTTTTGCAGAAATGACTGCTTCAATGCGGCGTGGCATGGAGGCAATCAGCCTGTGGCACTGCTGAGGTCTTATGGAGGCCCAGGATGCTTCAATAGCGGCCTTTAGCTCATCCAGAGTGTTGGGTCTTGAGTCTCTCAACGTTCTCTTCACAATATCCCACAGATTCTCTGTGGGGTTCAGGTCAGGAGAGTTGGCAGGCCAATTGAGCACAGTGATACCATGGTCAGTAAACCATTTACCAGTGGTTTTGGCACTGTGAGCAGGTGCAAGGTCGTGCTGAAAAATGAAATCTTCATCTCCATAAAGCTTTTCAGCAGATGGAAGCATGAAGTGCTCCAAAATCTCCTGATAGCTAGCTGCATTGACCCTGCCCTTGATAAAACACAGTGGACCAACACCAGCAGCTGACACGGCACCCCAGACCATCACTGACTGTGGGTACTTGACACTGGACTTCTGGCATTTTGGCATTTCCTTCTCCCCAGTCTTCCTCCAGACTCTGGCACCTTGATTTCCGAATGACATGCAGAATTTGCTTTCATCTGAAAAAGTACTTTGGACCACTGAGCAACAGTCCAGTGCTGCTTCTCTGTAGCCCAGGTCAGGCGCTTCTGCCGCTGTTTCTGGTTCAAAAGTGGCTTGACCTGGGGAATGCGGCACCTGTAGCCCATTTCCTGCACACGCCTGTGCACGGTGGCTGTGGATGTTTCTACTCCAGACTCAGTCCACTGCTTCCGCAGGTCCCCCAAGGTCTGGAATCGGCCCTTCTCCACAATCTTCCTCAGGGTCTGGTCACCTCTTCTCGTTGTGCAGCGTTTTCTGCCACACTTTTTCCTTCCCACAGACTTCCCACTGAGGTGCCTTGATACAGCACTCTGGGAACAGCCTATTCGTTCAGAAATTTCTTTCTGTGTCTTACCCTCTTGCTTGAGGGTGTCAATAGTGGCCTTCTGGACAGCAGTCAGGTCGGCAGTCTTACCCATGATTGGGGTTTTGAGTGATGAACCAGGCTGGGAGTTTTAAAGGCCTCAGGAATCTTTTGCAGGTGTTTAGAGTTAACTCGTTGATTCAGATTATTAGGTTCATAGCTCGTTTAGAGACCCTTTTAATAATATGCTAATTTTGTGAGATAGAAATTTTGGGTTTTCATGAGCTGTATGCCAAAATCATCCGTATTAAGATAACAAAAGACCTGAAATATTTCAGTTAGTGTGCAATGAATCTAAAATATATGAATGTTAAATTTTCATCATGACATCATGAAAAATAATGAACTTTATCACAATATGCTAATATTTTGAGAAGGACCTGTAAATAAAACTGAATTGAATTGAATTAAATAGGGTATTTAATTTAGGTGAAATGAGTTGCAAGCGGACAGAAAATGGTCCAAGTCAATGAATTTCACACACAACAAGTCATCTTTTTTCAAAAATTAAAACAGCGTGTACAGTTTGTCAGGATGGGACATTTTGGACTTTGTTTGTGGTTTTGTGTTTTGTTTTGCTAGATGTTTCTTGTTTGAGGGTTTGTATTCATGTTTATTGCTTTCTGTGTTCCGACAGTTCTGGTTTCCTTTTGCCTCCCAGTGTGTTCTCCTCTCGTCATTAGTTTTCCTCTTTTAGTTGTTAATTACTCAGTTTTTGTCCCCTTTACATTAATTGTCCCTCTTAGCTCTGTTTCCTCTAATTTATCTTTGTTCTCCAGTCCCTCCTTTTATAGGTTAGCTTTAGTTACTGTTTACTTTTATTCTAGTCCTCATTTCCTCTGCTTCATTCTCAGTTTGTTCTATCAGTGTTTACTTTTGTAGTCAGGGTTTCTTTATGGTCTCCTTTTGCTTAGGCCTTAGGTTCTAGTTATTCTTCTGTTCCTTCCAGTTCCTCTGTTTCCTTTACCTCTTGGTTATTCTAGATTTCTTATGTTTTGGTTATTTTATCTTAGTCTATTGTTGTCCTTAGGTCTATGTTTCTCTTTATTGGTTAATCAGTTCCACCTGTCCCTTCAGCCTCCCTGTCTCCTTGCCACACCTGTTCTGTGTCTTTTTGATTATCTGTTCTTTGTTCTCCTCTCATGTCTCCCTGTATATTAGTTGATCTGTGCTCTTTGTTCCCTGCTGGTTCCTCTGTTTGTTCACACTCTGTTCTGCCTGTTCGCTCACGCTCGCTACCCTTGTTCATGCCATGTTCCTGCAGTGTTACAGATTTTTGTAAGTTTTTGGATCCAGACTCTAGTCAGTACCTGCAGTGTGTTTTTGTTATGTTTTGATACTTTGAATAAAGCTCTGGATTTCACAATGCTGCACCCAAGCTCTTGTCTGCGCTTCGGTCCACCCTAAAACCCCACTGTGACACAGTTATTAATGTAGGCCCACACAATATTTAAAAAAGGCAACCTGTTTTTAACACAATTGCTGATTTGTACAGCACTGTTCAACACTTGGTTTTATCAGCCATGTTTGGTATATTACAGAATCCAAGAACAGTACATCTCAAAAAGCCCAATTTACTGTTTTTATTATCTACTTTTAGCCTAACCCAAAGGAACCCAGGCCCATTTCTTCTTACAAAAATGTAGACCAAAACCATGTATTTAATGATTAAAGCAGAGGAGATCATAACACTCAAATCAAAACATTTACATTTTTTTCAAGCAGCCTTTATATTTTTCCCTGTCAAGTGTGTTAAATGAGATTTTCCTTGACTATTTTACAGTTCAGAGCTCGATGTTATGTAGACATCCCAAATCTTTGAAGCATAAGTGTAATCTAGTTACTCCTATGTTGTAAGTGGTAATTTTGTGAAATTGCATCTTTAAAGACAAAAAAACAAGCTTTTAAAAATCAGCAGTTTGATGTGAGAAACTCACATTGTGTCACATGACCACAGCGAGGGGTTTAATAGATCTCACTACAGGTTGCATTCCAAAGCTTTTCACATCACCCTTCACAATGAAATTAAATTAATCGTTTATCAAAGAAGCAGAAACTCAGAGAAAAATCTAATCCAAACTTTAATCTAGGTACATTTATTTAAAGGGAAAAAAGACCATTCTAAAAATGTGTTAACTATTGACTTACCTTACATCTCACACAAAATACGTACAACCATCACATTTTAATAGTTTATGCTTTACTTTTTAAGCTGATCAGGGTGTCTAGAAATTGTTGAACTGTTTAAAACTAATCCATGACTTCCTGTTTTCCTGGGGTACAAATATGATTTGAAATTGGGGTAGATCTCATTTAGCCGCTCTTCAAAATGGGAAAAACAAGGGAAAATGCCATGCAAGTAACACAGATGTGCCCTGATGTTCACAAGTCAAACAATGCCTACAAGAAAACAGTTATTTGCGTAAATCTATATATTTAGAGCAATCTTTAACATTTTAAGATGACTGGGACTGTGACCAATAAGACTGGACAAGGATCAAAGAGTTTTTTGCCACCACACACAGTAAGAAGGACGCTGAGGGATATAAGAAAATAATCTTACCATTAGAAATCTGCAGCAAAGATTTCATATTGGATCCAATATTTCATATTGGAGTCACCTCACTAGTCTCCGTAATGACCATTAAGCACGATCTATATGAAAACTAAGAGTGAAGGCAGAAAATGTGGCAAAGCATATGATGCCCAGGGTTAGGTATGACAGGATCTGTGAGGCTGTGAGCCTGTTCCTCTTCCAAAGCATGGCCTCCATCAGAAAACTGACCATGGGTCTTTAAGTGGCCTTTCAGCAGAATATTGATCCAGACGGTATTGGTCTAACCAACCTAAATTCTATAGAAACCTATGAGGTGAGCTGAAGAGAACTCAACATAGGAGAAATTTTTCTAGGAAGGATGGTCAAAATCCCTTTCCCTGTATGCTGCAACCTTGTTAAGTATTGAAAAGCAGGTTGTCCAAAGTATGAACAGCAGGCTAAGCAATGAGTGTGGCACTGGGGGGTTTTAAAAAAAATATTTCTTAATGTAGGATTTTTCTCAAGTTCTCATTGTGAGAAAAGATTAAATCATTTTAAAGCTTTTTATCATTCTTTACCAGCAGTCCCATTAGGTATGACAGGACATTAATACAGTGACAAAAGGGTATCCGCAGGCAAAGGAAATGCTTAGAGTAAATAAAAAAAAGAAATAACAATAATCCAAAATATTAAAGTTGTTTTATTTAACATCAGTACATCAGATGGTATATTGGATTCAGCTGTAAGCAGACTGGCTTTATCTGAGATCCCCTGTGCTCTTCTGCTTTAATGTTACAGTACCTCAGGACATACAAACTATTCACACTGAACATTTTTTTCCTGCAAAAATAATGACTCTGTAAGCTCTTTGCACTTCGGAGTCACTGGTTTCATTACAGTCTGAATACATTACAAGAACTACCCATAAAACCGCACAGTAAAGCTCGAAGATACTTTTCAAAGCAGCGCATTCAAGATTTATTAACCTGTTGAAATGTTATTACTTTCCTATACTTTTTTAATTGTTTGCATGATTTTAAGTCAAAGAAAAAAAGATCTGACAAAATCTTTCCTTTTACAAGCATGGTTTGAGATATTGACAGGGAATATCCAACAAGCATGAAGATCAATTACCAAATACTGATGTATGAGAGAGAGAAGCAGGAGCCTAAATATAAATAGCGATTACAAATAGGAAGGAATAAAGTGGCAAGAATGAACAGAGCTCACACCAAGGGAAGATCCTAATTTTTGCTCTCCATTTGAGTTTTTGCAATAGGTTCACACCAGATAACTCAAAAACATTTGCATAAAGCTTCTCTACATCTGGTACAGAAAAAGTATGGTAAACTGCACTAGAAACATGCTAAAAAGGAAGTGATATCTTAAAAATGTGCAATGAAAGATCTTTTCCAAAAAGAAAACTATATGTGTGGCTGGGAACACTTTTAAAGGGAGATGAACAACAGCGAAAAACAAATAAAGATGTATTCAACAATAATGTGAATTAAGATGGAATGAGTTGGTCTGATGCATAATTCCAGTCTTTAAAGCAGTTTTTTTTTTTTTTACTTTTTTAGGCCGGGAAATAAACTTTGGAAAAGTATTAGATTAACTCTGCAACCTTTGTGATCTAAAGAGCCACATTTGCACATTTTTTATTTGTAAGATTTTTTTGTCACAAAACTGCTTGAAAAGTTTATTTTTAATTAATAAAAAAAAATAATCCTATGCACATTGCATATGTTGAAAATGAATAAAAGTATCAACAGGGAATAAAAAAACTAGTTCTTAACTAAATAAGCTTTGCCATATATTTTCATTAGAAGAACAGCTTTATTTCATGCTTGGATCCATAAAAGTGTATTTATTTATATTAGGTGTGTAAAACTCCATTTTACATTTTCTCCCCCTGCTTGTCAGAACATAGAGAGTTTCAGATCGATCATCAAACTAATAATTTTTTTTTAAAGCATTCTTGTAAAAATCTGTTCTAGCTAGTGCTGTTTATGAAATGTTGGGAATGTTTTCTACATTATGGATTTATAGTGGTTTACATGCCGAGTGAATACTGTCTTAATAGGAGCACACACGGGCTAATTAACCTGCTCTTTTTGTATTATTGGTGTGATTCTGAATCATCATACAGATAATATATAAATTCACAAGTTTCCTGTTATAGAGCCACAGAATGCAGACCCCAGGTATAGGTGAAAGTGATGCATATTAATGCTTTCCAAACAATATAATCTTAATGGTCTTAAGAAGCATTTGTGTAGCAGACAAATGCAAACATCACTTTTAAACTCTGCCACATCTCACTACTTAGATGTAAAAACACTAAAAATGTTGTAGCCAGGATTTTGTGTTTAAAAAAAAACAAATAGTTATTTTTGTGCAGGCATCCAATCTGTGCTTAACCTTAATGAGGGAAAAATTGCTATTTAATATTTAAATATGAGACACAATCCCATGATAGCATAAAAAGAAACCACTTTTTAAGCAAACTACCACCCAATTAGATAGTAAAAGGCACCTTACATAAGAAAACATCTCTTGTTACTGAAGTTTGATTTTTGGGAAAAAAAGCCTTTTCCTCTCAAATATCCCGACCACTTCACGAAAACACCGTAATGGAACAAGAAAGGCTACATCATAAATAACTGTAAAGTTTTCCTTGGTTAAACTGTTCTGCCACCAATTGCTTTAAAGACATACAATGCAAATCTGTAATATCACAAAATTTCCCATTTAAACAGTCCCATATACTCTATCTCAATGGTATAATATGACGTTGCATTTTTGCAAGATGATGCGTTTTTTAAAATAAATCATGCAATGGGAAAGCATCTCCTTGTCATGCAGACACCGTACTGTGATTAACACTCCAAAGTCTAAAAAGAGGAGGGTAACAATACAAAATCATTAAACATAAAAGGCAAGTTGAAAATGATTCTTAAAATAAAACATCCAGCAAGCTCTGTTTTGCTTCTGCAATAACACCCCCCCCCCCCCCCCCCCCCCCCCCCCCCCCCCCCCCCCCCCCCAACATGAAGAAGGGGGAGGATGTATTTCCCTCTATCCTTTGCATCTTTTTCAACTCATCCCAAAAATGATCTGCCTTGGTGCTTAAACATGACAAGTCTCCCTCCACCGATATATTTCTTCCCTTTCAGGCTCGACAGTCTTGCTCCCCCTGCAGGCGGCAGGTTGGAATGACACTGCCCAGCCAGATAAGCAGGAGGAGACGATGCCTCAGGTTCCACCGAAGGGGATTAAAATTGGAAAGTGATTTGGGATTAACAGGTATATGAAGTGGGTTAGGTATCACACACTGCTGGCTGGGTGGCAGGGGTAGGTGCAGTTGGACAGAGGGTCGGCTCCTCCATCCATGTTCTGGGAGAGTACACCTTCACAAAGCGCCCCTGGGAGATAAAACCACAATAAATAGTCACTAAAGTAATTCAAAACTAAATCAAAAAACAAATTATTGGGTGGAAACAAACAGATGCTACCCATTACCTTCCTCTTGCATGAGAAGATGAGCTTGGCACGCACCGGGCAAGGTGGGGCAAGGTTCTTCACTGCCGGTGCTCAGCTGGAGACGCCTCATGTGACGGATCACTGCTGTGGCATTAAATGCTTGCTGCAGAATCACAAAGAACATGGACAAAAATACCTAGTTTTTTTTTTTTTTTTGTCATGCTTCAGTGGATTTAACAACTCAAAGACCTTACAAAAAAAAGCTAGGGAGGGGTCCTAGAACATCGAGCTGAATGGTAACCCTTACTATATTGTGGAACTTTATCACTTTTTGTTTTATCAAACATTTAACAAAAACAAATGTGAGAGGTTTAGTGTGCATTTGTATGCACCCTCCCTCAGTCAATACTGAAGACCATTCAGATGTAAGTTCTTTGGGATATTTCTGTCCCTGTGTTTCCAGTTTAGATACTGAAATTGTGCCCATTTTTCTTTGCAAAATAGCTCAATGAAATGGGTGGAAATCTTCTGACAGATTTTCAGTTGGATTTAGGTCTGGACTTTAACTGGGCCATTCCAAAACGTAAATATGTTTTAATCGTAACCATTCCACTGTATCATTGGCTCTTGTTTTGCTTGTGTGTTTAAGGCCACTGTCCTGCTAAAATATTTTCCTCCACCCAATGCTGCTCCCTCTAAAAGGTTTCATTGCAGCTTTGTCCTGTATTTAGCTCCATCCATGTTTCCATCAACTCTGATCAGCTACCATACATCAACTGAAGAAAAACACGCCCACAGCATGATGATGCCACATCCATGTTTCACAGTGGGATTATTGCGTCAGGTTGATGTGCAGTTGTTTAGATTGGCCCCTTTCCACTGGCTCGTTTTAGACGGCGTGGCTCCAGTCCACTCAGTTTCATTCAACTCGGTACAGTACCAGTTGTGTTTCTACAGACCCAGTGAGTAGTGAGTGCGCTGTGTTGCTATTAACGTTACTGCGTGTCACATTAAAGTAATCTTCGTGAAACGATAAAAATAAATAAATATAAAATAAAAACGTGCAAGGTTATTGCATAATAACCTTACACAGCTTTTAACAGCTCCATAACTTGGCCTTTGATTGCACCGGACACCATTTTGCAGTGTCAGAGTAAAGGCGGCTAATACAAATGCAGGCCACACTTTTCAGATATTTGACAGCTAAACACTTTAAAAAATGTGTATCATTTTCTTTTCACTTTCCTCTGTAAAGTGATGTAAAAGTGTGAAATCTAGACTAAAGGGTAATGAGTACTTTTGCAGGGCACTGTAGGATTTTGACTGACCTTCCATTTGCTCTTTGCAAAGTTTTTCTTGATCTGAGCACTGACAGACTCGTGAATGTTCTTGTCCAGGGCTGTATCCCCAGCAATCCTGATAGAGGGCAGAGAAAGTTTGACTGAGCACTGTAATATTGCATCTAACAGATAACTAAAGGGAAAAAATATATGTACATATATATATATATATATATATATATATATATATATATATATATAATAAAAAAACAACAATTTGAATTGGATAGCTTTAAATTATTTGTTAACTTGAAAAGTTAGAGCAGAAGAGGCATACCAGGGGTGCTGCAGAGCCTGATCGCAGGTAAAACGTACATTAGAATCTTTTTCCATAAGATGCACTATAAAGTCTTTAGCTGTGAAAAATACAAAGCTATAGATTAACACCAGTTTTGAATCTCATTTGGAGAAGAAACACAGCGTAATCAATTTTAAATATTAATCTGAATAATGACAATTTAGCACAGGTGCAGTCTTATTCATGTAAAGAGATATTGGAACTAATAAAGACTACATAAGCTTGAAGTCAGTAATGTTACATAACCCAGTACTGGTAAATACAACAATATACATACACCAATAGGCAGATCAGTAGGCAACTTGGCGTTAAGTGCCCTGCCCAAGCACACATCGACATGTGACAGGGGGAAGCTGGAATTAAACCTGCAACCCTTCGTTTGCAAGACAACTACTCTACCTACTGAGCCACAGTCGCCCACATGGAAACATTGTTCCAGTTTTAAAGCCATGTGAAGGAACTCAATCATATTACTTCCTGTTCAAACAGTAATTCAAGAACAAAAATGTTCACTAGCGAAGGAAACCTGAAAATAAATTATTCACTTTTTTTGAACATTTCAGAAACCATTTTATTCAGTGTGAGGAACTGGAAGGACCTAAAATCGCTTTCTGTGTAAGTCATGCACTAATTTTGACTCCCTTAAGTTTTTACATCAATGTTTTCTTGGATTAATCCTGCAATCAAAAAAAGCTACACTTTAAACTGTCTGAATATATAAAAAAGATGAAAAATTTACTGTTTTGATTGCAAAATTGCACAGAAGATTCACAGTGTTTGATATTAGATTACATTGTTTAATACCAACATGGCACAAAAAAATAAAGGATTAATTCATGAAAATTCTGAATAAAATGTTTATAGAAGTAATAGGAGATTTTTCACATGCATTATACCTGAATCAGAGATATCATCCCAGTAAGGAGAATCAAACTCGTATTCTGCTTTCAGGATCTGTTCAAACAGTTTAGCGTCATTTTCATCATAGAAAGGAGGGTATCCACACAACCTAAAATAAAAGAAGAGAGAACAGTTTATTGGACCCTAACTTACACTATACAGTTATACTCAATAAATTTGAATATTATTGAAAAATGTATTTATTTCAGATAACTCAATTCACAAAGTGAGTCATGTTATATAGATTATTACACAAAGACAGATGTTTCCAATCCTTTATTTCTGTTAATTATGATGATTTTATGTTTACATCCAATTAAAACATGACATTTTTGATTAGTTAAAAAAAATGTATATGGGCTTATGTGGGCTTAAGGAAAAGTATATTTAAAATCTGCTTTAAAGTTATTTTGAAAAGGTGATTTCAATCTGACAAACAAGCCTCATAACAACGCATTTCTAATTTATTAAATATGATTGTAATTCAATTTTCTTTCCCATGGTTGCAGCCATGGTTCCAAAAAGCAGGGGCAATAAATAAAAGGTTCAATAACAGCACATGCATTCATAAATGATTAAAATATTCATTCATTCATTCATGATTAAAATATATTTAGTTTAACGACAACAAAAAGGTTATTGAATGCATCAATTTATTGACTGGACTGTTTTTCTGAACATTACAAATTTAGTCTTAATTTTTTAGAGGCAACAACACTAAAAGTTATGCAATCCAGCTGAAAACATATGGTAGGAAATTTCACACCTACTCTTTCCTGCAGTAACATGATCAGATATAAAAACCCCAAATTAAATGTGTGTATTTATAAGTCTGTATGTGCCATTATTTGAAAATCAAGGGTTTAAATTAGTGGCATTTTTCTTCATCCAATTTACATGTTGTGACGAAAGTCCTGCTTTGTTGGAATTAGGGTTAACTTGCTCAAAAACATAATCACTAAAAACTACACACTACACAATTAAACCTTTCATCCTTCTATGTACTGCCTCATAAATAATATAATATCACTGGAGATACTTGTAATAAACTGATGCTACATTAGATTTGAAAGGTAAAGATATGCTGTTCTGGCATTATTGTAATCTGTTTTGGATTCACAGATGGAGCAAGGGTTTTCTTCTCACAGATGGTGACAACCCAAACTTGTACTCACAGAATGTATGATATGACCCCAATAGACCAGCAGTCCACAGCTTTACTGTATGGTTTTTGTGCCAAAACTTCAGGAGCTTCAAAAAAAAAAAAAAGAGCATGCAGGTTTGAACACAGAATGTACAAACTTCATAATGTATGCCTGGTGAGCATATTCTGCAAATTATTTTATGAACTCTACTTTTGTACGTACATTTAAAACAGGATGTTGTGCCATAACAAGATATGTGAGATGTTAAATCAGAAACAGACTGCTTCGGTCGCTGAATACCTTACCAACATATCCAGGGGTTCCACAGGCTGTTGACATCACGCTGCCAGAGCCCTCGATCTTAGACAGACCAAAGTCACTGATCATGATCTTCGAGTCTTCCTCCATGCTGTAGTACAGCAGGTTCTCTGGCTGTAAGGTGAAGAGCAACACAAAACCAGATACAGGTGTGCATTTAAAGCACCATGACATATATACACTAGAACACATATCACCATATAAGAATTAACCTTATAAAGATCAGGCTACATGCATAAACTAAATTTACCATCAGGCATGCTATTTGAAAAATAAAGTTACTTGCAAAAGTATTTTATGTGTGAAAACCACATGTCCTCTTCCTTCAACTTCACACTTTGTGAACTACATTGTGTTGTTCTGTCTCATATAATCCCAATAAAATACACTAACGTTTGTGGTTCTAATGTGACGGAATGTGAAAAGGTTCAAGGGGTTTAAACTCTTGCAAGGCATGAGACATATGTGTAGGGGAAGATGTTTGCTAATTATCCATTGTTATTATTAAATCAATGTTTTTTTATTTATGTAACTGACTACGAGTACTGGCAGGAGAAAAAAACTGAAAAATACAGAACTCTATACTAAACAAAAACTGCTCAAAATTAACACCATAATTTCACATATAGCAAGGTCCGACTAACCTTGAGGTCACGGTGCACAATGCCCAAGTCGTGGAGGTATTTAACAGCGTCCAGAATCTGTTGAATGAGCATACTGGCATCTTTCTCTGTGTAGAAGCCCTTCTCTATAATACGATCAAACAGTTCCCCACCAGACACCCTGCAGATTCAGGAAAGTGTGTTGGGAATGCTAAAGAGAAATAAATATAATATCATGCAATTTATGAATTTGAACAAAAGGAGATGCCAGAGAAGCGGTAAAAACCATAAAAGAAAATCCGGGAGAGGAAATGAAAAGCGTGAACTTACTGTTACAGTCAGTAACCAGAACAAACTACTTCCAGTTTTTCAGTTCTGAAAGTAGTTATGAACCTCTACATACAACACATTTCATGAAGTTTGGAGTAACAAACAGTCACATGTAAAAAGTATACAGTATATTACTTTAATCTAAAAAAAAGAATCCAAGGAAACCTCACTCAGTGGTTGATTTTAGCCACTAGATGGAGACTTCTCTCTGCTTACAAAAGGTCTCATCAAATACATAGAAATCTGGGGACTGTAAAAAATGCCAACACTGTCTCCAGTAAGAGAGAAGTAGTAATAAATAAATATCATAAATAATAATCTAGTAAAAATGGCAAGTTTTCCAAGAGCCCTGCTGCCTTTCATTTTCTACTTTGACTGATTTACTCTTTTATTATTCTCACAATTTAAAGCCCTCCTGATTCTGGTTTGTTGTTGATTCAGATCCTCCCTGTGACATTTTGGCAGTTTAAGGTGGGTGGGACGCTGACAAGCTGCTAGTGTGAGGCCAAACTCCCCACTGATGCTCATGGGTAGTCCACACATACACACACACACACACACACACACACACATCTGGGTGTTGCATGAGTGCAGTTCAAGGCATGTGACAAAGAGCGTGTGGGAGATAACACGAGTAGGCAGTTTGAAACGCACAAAAAAAAAAGGTGCCACACATATGTGAATACTCACAGTTGCATTACAAGGTAGAGGTGTGATTTACTCTCGAATATCTCTTCCAGAGATACAATGTTTGGGTGTTTAATCCTGTCAGGAAGGAAAAGAGAAAGAAAAAGTAAGGGTTTGGTTATTTATTATATTCCTGCTTGTAATAATCCTATAAGTTTACACATAAACACTGCACTGACACTGTGCTTTTAGATAGTAAATCTGATCTCATTGAATACAACTAATGTGCAGGGCTTGCTGAGTTTATCTTTATGGGGAAAGAGAAGGTCTCTCTATGGCATGTAGCTCCCTAATTGGCTGAACTCTATGCTGTCCTTTGACACCAGTCAGTGCTGTGACAGTGGTGGGAAAATGAGTCATCAGCTTCAGATTGGTTTTGCCGTTTTTCATCTAAATCACGGTGTTCTGTTAATAATGACAGTGTTGTGTTAAAGTTCTTTCTCTTTGACATGCTATAAATTATAAGTTTGGTTTTTGTTGAATATTATAGATCCAAAACAACATATGTCACACGTAGTAGCACTTTTGAAATAGTATGACAATTAATCACGCAAAAGATGAACTAGAACCAGGAATCATTGCTTGAATAGCATTGCTCACAAAATCCCACTAGAGTTTTACCTCAGAGCTTGTTCTTACTGTACAGTGTCTTGCCAAATACTCATGGGTTTTTTTTCACATTACAACCCCAAACCTTTATGCATTTTATTGAAATTTGAGGTAATGGACCAATACAAATAGTGCATAACTGGGAAGCAAGAACAAATAACATTTTGTTTTCAAACCTAAATAAAAGAAAAGATTTGTATTTAGAGTGCTTTACTCTGATATCCTTTAATAAAATCCAGACCAACCAACTGCTTTCAGAAATCACCTGATTTCAATACATTCCACCTGTTTGTAATGTAATCTCCATATAAATCCAGTTGTTTTGTGAAGGCCTCTGAGGGTTTGTTTGAGAGCTTAAGTGAAATTAAATGCATTATTGAGATCAAGAAACACAGGAGAGGTCTGGGATAAAAGACACAATGTCAAAATCCTACTGGCCGCCCACCTAAACCGACAGGCTAGGCAAGGCTAGCCAAGCATTAACCAGAGAAACAGGTAAAAGGTCATGTGTTAACTGTAGTGATCTACAGCTCAGGTGTTAGTTACAGAAATTGTTAGTCATCCACTCCACACAAAAGAGCGGCAAAAAGAATGTTAAAGAAAGTCATAAAGAATCCTGTTTCCCAAAGGCCATATGAGGCCAACCCCGGCCCTCATGGCAAGTTTTAGGTATTTCCCTGCTACAGCACATCTGACTTAAATGAATGGGTGACAACAGGCTTTTTCAGCATTTTTGGCACTCAATGAGATCAGATTTACTATCTAACACAGTCATGTGAATCAGTTGTACTGAAGCAGGGACATATCTAAACATGCAGTTCACTGAGTCCTGAAGACCAGGTTTGGGGACCACCGATATGGGGGAAACCGCAATCATTTGGGAAAATTTGCACCTTTTGGCCTACATGCAAATCACCATATGTGGGGGAAAACTCACACTGGACATCACTCTCAACAAACCAAGTCCACCAAAGGTCAGACCCAAATTCTATAGATAACCTGCGACATGACCTGAAATTTGCTGTTCACACATGTTCGGCATCTGAGCTGAGAAAGAAAGAATGGGTAAAACATTCAGTCTCTGAATGCATAAACCTAAAAACATAAAAAGACAAAAATCCAAATACTTGCAGCTATAACTTCAGTAAACAATGGTTCAGTATTGAGTTGGGGTTGCTAAATACAAGTTTGTGTTTCAGGATTCTTTTGGAAAAAAACATTGAAAACCATCTATCACTTTTTCTCATTCACATTTAGGCACTACTTTGAGTCAGTCTATCAGATAAATTCCCATTAAAATATTATTACAATTTGTGGTTGTAACGTGAAAACAGGTTAAAAATATTTAAAGGGTATAAATACTTTTATAAGATACTGTATGTGATGTATTTTGAGTACAAAGTCAGGATACTAAACTTAGACTGTCTGCAAAGACTAGATCCATCAAGCACAAAGCCACATGTACGAGATGTACCGAAGGGATCTCTGGATGGGTCAGCTCAAGCTCACATTGGATTACAGCGGTGACTCATCCAGACTGTAACAATGCATGGACACCTTCATTCATCTGTTTAGGACAGTGCTGAGGGAGAGATGGACTCATTGGAGGATAAGTGATGGATTAAAACTACAGAGAGATCAGTCACGTGTGGCCCCATCTGAGCTTAAGAGTTCAGGAAACATTGTACATTTCAACAGAATTTTATTGCAGCTGTGTTTGTCCAGGTGATGGCTCCGTGACAAAGAAAAAGATAGCCATAGAGCTATTGTTGATTGATTTTACAAGTGTGCATTAAATGCTTACAGCTATCTTACAAACTACAACTAACAGACAAGTGGGGAAACTCTATGGAGGATGATCAGTCTCTGCATACTGAGTTGATCATTAAATGCACAATTGGTCGAAGACATGCCTTGATCTAAAGAAATTCAAGAACGGATGTGAAACAAAGTCATTGACATCTATTAGCCTGGTGTTAAAAGGTATTTTCTAAGCCTCTGAGACTCCAGTGAACCACAGTGAGTGCCATTATCCACAAACCGAGAAATCATTAAACAGTGGTGAACCTATCAAAATTACTCCAAGACCTTATCAATGTTTCACCCAGGATGCGACATAAACATGTAAATGACTCCAAACCTCAATAAAGACTCAACAAAATGTGATAGACTGGACAAAAATGGCATCATTTTCAAGACAAAATCCAATGTTTACGAAACCGAACACATTTGCCCAAAAAACATCGTAATCATCACCGACACTTTTACAAAACGAGACAAAAGTGAAACATTTTAAAAGGTTTGTGTCATGTTAAATAAAGCATAAAAATAACAGCATTTTGGCTATACTGACAGTCAAACAGGGTAGAAGGAGTGTGGTGGTTGGGGTCTGCTTTGCTGTTTCAGGACCTGGAAGACTTGATGTAACTGATGAAACCACAAATTCTGTTCCCAACCAGAAAATCCCAAAGGATATTGCCTGGCCTTCAGTTGAAAAACGTAAGCTCTGGTGCATTTGGCTCCTCCAACAAGACAATGATCACAAAGCACACCAGCAAATCCACCTCTAAATGCCACAAAAAATAATAATAACGTATAAAAATAATAATGTATAAATAAATGAAGGTTATGCAGTGCCAGTGAAATCAAGATGCCGTGGCATGACTTTAAACAGGCCGTCCATGCTCAAAACCCCTCCAATGCAAAGAGCAGCAATCCAAAATCCGTCCACAGTGAGGTAAAAGACTAAATGTCTTCCTAAAAGTAATCTCCTCAGAGCCACCATAGTAAAAGATAAGCATGGATGATTTTTTTATTTTTTAACTGTTTTGTTTTCATTTTATTATAATACTATAATACTGTAGCTGATTAAACAAAGGCCCACCAGGAAAACCTCAAGTCCAGCCAGTTCCCTCTTACAGCAATTTCTAACAAGCATGTAGACATTCAGAAAGCTGTTGGTTGAATTAGAATTAGAGGCATCTAAAGAGTTATTGTGTTCATAAAATGTGTATTTTCCTTTATCTGCATTTAAATACACTGTTTTGTAAAAAAAAATTTTAAAAAAAAGATGATCGGTCCACAACACAAGAGCTGTAATAAATAGATCCACTCCTTCTATAAAGAGCAGATATATAAAGTAGTTTGTTTTCCTCTTAAAGAATTTCTAACCTAATTCTTAATGGTGAAGAAAATAACTGCAAAGTGGAACAGTTTCAGAGGCGCATTTCTTCCTGACAGTCGGTCTTCACACGTTCAGTTAAAGCTGTGAAGTTTTAATGAAGACATACTAATGAAACTGTGATGCGGGGTAGACTTCACTTTAAGGACGGTTTAATGTGACTATTCTGCTGGGGAAGCAGCGTCAGAACCAGGACTTAAAAAAGTTCAACAAGCTAATAAAGAAGGCTGGTTCTGTTCTGGCAACTCCACTGGGACTTCTGGAGATCATTGTGCACAGAAGGATTCTTCATAAAATGAAAAACATTATGGAGAACCATGAGCATCCTCTTCATGAGATTGTTGTACAACAACACAGTGTCTTCAGTCAGATACTTCTTCACATCTGCTGTAAGACGGACCGCTACAGAAGATCCTTCCTGCCCACAGCCATCAGCATCTACAACAGCTTTTTGAAGAAACCTTCATAATATGAGCTACAACAACATTTAATTTCCCCTTGGGATGAATGAATTATTTTTGAATTAAACTGAATTGAATTGAATTCTACATATGCTTCTCTCAATTATATTGTTGCAAACCCTCTCAACCTGAACAGAAAAATCTTCAGGAGATCATCTGATTTGTAGAGAAGGACCAATTTAGTCTGCTGATTTCATAATTTATAAGGAAAATTATGTAAAATAGGATGTTAAATAAATAATGTTCCTTTATTTAAGAGATACAGAATAAAAAAAAAACAGTATAGAATTTCTCCATCTACATTAATAAATTAAACAAACTTATATTCATGAAGCAACTTCATAACACCTTTGGAGTTCAAAGAAGTTGACACTCAGTAAAGCAGAGTCCCTTTCATCCCGTTTTGGTCTTCGTCAACTCCTCCCTCCTCTTCCGCAACAACATCCTCAGCTATGATGTGACGACACAGGCAAACATACAACCACCCTGCCCCCTGCTCTGTGATGTATGGGGACATAACATGAGTAATGAAGCCTTTGCATGAGTCAATATAAACGTCCTCCAAAGCCAAACATGACTCTCACGCCGTGTTTACCTCAGGTTGTTTTATTTAATTTGTGACAGTTGTATCTGAGCTGTTAGCTGACCCCCACCACTCTCATTCCACAGTCCTCACCTCAGAGGGGATCATAACTGTATATTGTGTTTCTCCAGTAACCCAGGCAACAAGACCTCTAAAAATAACTAGAGACCTGTGTAGATCAGCCATTTTTACTGTGACCTGTATATCCCCAAATATATAAAATGAACACATCAGAAAAACACTTCAGGGTTACAAAGTTTATGTCTCTTCCTTTGTCTTAATGTAAAAAATAAGCAAGAAAGCTTTTTCCAAGTAAAAGATGTGGGTTTGACTGAAAGGAAGCACATTTTTTAGGTGTTTTTCTTTAAAGCATAAGACTTCTTGTTGCGTGTTATTCCATTTTTAAACAAGGTCAATTTTAAAAAGGAACTTTTAATTGCATTTTAGGTAAGTGCACATTGTTTAGCACCGCAATGTAAGTAAACAACATCATTTTAAATGAAATATGTTCAACATCAAAAAAATGCATGTTATGTGACCTTAAATGTGAGAAGCACATTTTGTGAAGTATTAAGTATGTGTATTACTTTTGTTTAACCCTCGCTTTGTATAGTGCATGTGTACTGGGATAAAGGGGGTGTAATTCAAAGTGCCATGACATCACCAGTCCCCCCACACTTAGTAATCGTCTGATCACCTGAGAAAAAAGGATTGATTCACAATAAACAATCGAGTATAAGGTTCGGTAATGTGGATTTAATGATGAAAAAATGTTCTATGCTTAACCTTGCATCAAATATTTTAAGCAATAACGTAACCTTAACTTTTTAAAACCTTGTTGAAACCACTTTAACTTATGTGTTATGTTTTCGAGGACAATAGGCCACTTACTTGTGCAGAACTGCAATTTCATTTTCAATGCTATTTTCTTTGCCTTCTAATGCTTTCTTAGGGATGCACTTGATAGCCACCAATCTCTGCGTCTTTTTCTCCTCGGCCAGGACCACCTCAGAGAACGCTCCCCTGAAACCAAAAACACAAGGGTCAGTCTGTCAAATCTGGCATCAATCACCAGTGTTGAGATAGGGTTCTTTACATGCTTCCACGGTAAAGAGGAAGGGAGGAAAAAGAAAAGTCGGAGTTTGATGTTAAATAGGATAAACTGCTTTAAGAACTTGCCAAATAAAGTTAAAGTGCTGATTAGAATCTTGGCCCACTGATGCCAGACTGAGATTATTTTTAACATTAACCTCCTCCGGAAGGCTCTGAGATGCTGACTCAAATTCTGGCGAGCCTTTAAGCTGGTGGGATGATTTGGAAGCACTGGTTTTGAACGCTGGGGGTTCACATGATGGCCAATAAAGCACTTGGACGGCTTATGTTATCTCAATTTATATGAAGGCGTATCTGTGGATGGTATAAATCACTCAACGCATCTTTCCAGTTTACCTCATCTCACTTGACTGAACCCTTAAAATCCTTTAATAAAAATAAATACAGCTGCATATTATCTTATAACTTTGAGGGGGAGCATTGAATTGGGCTGTGTTACACCAGTGTCTACACTGTAACTACTCAACTAGATGCTGCTGAGAATAATCAAAATTACATTTCTGTATCTTCTGTCTTCCTACCAATAAACAATAAGATGAACAGAGAGTGCCGAAGAATTTTTATCATTTTCCCCTCAAACCTTTTACTCTGGAGCAAAACAATTCTTCTAAAATCTGACGCCAAGTGATTTCTAACTTGGAGTTAAAGGCATGACATAACTGCGTAAATTCCTGGCCCACAACTGTGTGCATCCACCCACACTATTGGGATTAGTAGTACAGCAGAAACAATGGGCTGTATGAAAAGGATATTGAGGGTTAGGATAAAGCAAACATAAGAACTCAAATTGCTCTTGAGCATCATTAGAGGCTCTCAGGCACAAAGACACACTAGTCACTGTGTCAGCTGTTTCAGTGTGTATACATTTATAACTGTGTGGATGATAATGTTTAGTTGGGGACACCTGATGTCATACAGATGTTAAAATGGTGCAGAATTTAACATTGACAAATGGAAACCAATAGATTAAACAAACAGCCTTTCTTCAGTGCAATTTATCAACTTCATGACTAGATTCATGCTGGAAAAAACATTATAGGTGAAAGTAAATTGCAATAAACAAAAAACTGTCACGTTCGGGTTTTGAGGCGGACCAAAGTGCAGACAAGAGCTGGGTAGCAGCATGTTTAAAGAAGGTTTCTTCTTTATTCAAAGATAAATCCAAAACACGGCAAAACACGGCAGGTATAAACAAAAGTCGAAATCCAAAACTTACAAAGTTGACTCTGCAGGAACATGGAAAAACACAGCACTTAGACGAGGGTAGTGAACGGAAGGAACCAGCCAAGAATAATGAAAACCAGTGAGCTAATAAACAGAGGGAAGTGAGGAATGAACCAATGAGACTGAAAGTTAGGAAAATCAGAGAAGATGGTAAACAGGTGTGAACCAGGCTGCCGAGAACTGAGGGAGTAAGAATAGTTGCTAAGGTGACCAAACTAGAAAAGGGAACGAGAGAGGAACCAGACTATGAAAACCGAACTAAAAGTAAGCACTGCAAAACAAAACTCAGGGAAACAGAACTAAGCGAAGCTATGGACGTATATGGATAACTAAAAGAAACATAGGAACCTAAAATAGTCATTAACAAAAGTAAACTGAGAACTAGAGGAAATAGAAGAAAACACCACAAACTAATAACTAACAAAGAGCCCATAATGAAAACCTTGATCGTAAAATAAACAAAAACTAAACCAACACTGACTGAGGTAACTGGAAAGGAAACAGAGAACGTGAGAACTAGAATATGTGCAAACCAAAAGTAAACAATAACTAAAGCTAACCAATAAGGGAGGCTGGAACTATAGTAACTAAACCGAGGAACTAACCTTAGGAAAGAGAACAAATACCTAACCTAATTAAACACCAAGACACTAAATGAGAAACTAAACAAGAGAATCTAGGGAAGACAAAGAACTATAATAATAATAATAATAATAATAATACCATACAAAGTAATAAGAAAGCAACCACTAAGAAACTAAGAACGAGAGGAGAGAAAACAGCAAACACAAGGAAGCGGTAGAGAGAACAAAACTAACAGGGAGCAAAAGGAAATAAACAAACATGACTACAAAATCCAAAATATAAACATCTAGATGAAAAGTAACTAAACATAAAACCACAAACAAAGTCCAAAATGTCGTACCCCGATAAAAACGACTGTTTTCCTAAAAGATCAAGAGACAAAAAGTAAGAAAGGGTGTCACCCTGCTTGACATTATTAACATGGTGTATCTGACCTATATATACCCTCTTTCAGTTATGACGTTTTACATATCAAGACTTAGTAAGAATCATGTGGTTTTTACCACATCCAAAAATAACATAAAACAGACATTTTCTGTATGACTACCATTGTCTCTTGTATCATCACTCTCCTCATTGTGGAGAAATATTTTCTAAATTTCAGCACCTTGACTCATCTTTTTCATTCATTCAAGCTGTCTGATAGATAACCTGATGTTGGACAGAGGAGTTAATGAAATCTTGCTGAAAAATCAACTTTACAGTCTAAAAAAACTCAGTATTTTGCATTTCTTTCACATAAAAAAATAGAAGACCCTCAACTTCATTATCCAAAGAGAATTACCTTTGTGCATAAATGTGGTTGCACTTTTAAAGAAATGTGTAATAAAAGCTTGCCATATTTTTCTGCGATAATCCATTATCCACAACTAGAATCCATACCAGTTCATGGCAAGCAACTGCATGTTTGATTTAAAATGCATCAAACACAATTTTACCGCAAGAACTAACACTATGTTCTGACATATTACCATCTTAATAAAACTTGCTGTGCTGAGCTTGAGGGTAGGTTTCCAACAGGAATGGCAACGCATAAAAGATGCAATTCAAGCAAAGCTAAAAATGTATGTGTGGGCTGAGGGGAAACACAGCTCTCCTGTCAGTTGGTTTACCGATACTTTATCATTTACAGACAAGGAAGGACTGCACAGCAGCACACAACTGTCACCAGACAGTGAAACTTTCTGACTTACACATAGTACTAAAAATCCCAGCTTCCTCTGTATAAAACAAAAACAACACTGAGAAACCTTTGAAACTGCCTCTAAGTTGACATCAAATACTTTAAAAATACAATTTAACCCTTTTTTTTTTTTTGCAAAGATCTGGCTAAATGATAGCACCTCAACTTCAGTTTACTGCAGTTAAATATTAAACTGAACTAAATGCTGATGCAAAGAGGGCAGAAATAGAGACAGTCAAAACAAAACCATCAGCGTTTTAAAATACATCTTCCTCCATCCCCCTACTCTTCCAGTCCTCAGTGCTAAACAAAGCTCAGTCAAACAATACTCTACTGGAAATAGTTATTAAAATAGTAGTCTGAATAGAATAATCTCACAAAAGTATTACACGAATCATGATATTCAGTTTACAGTTCTTGAGAAACATGTTAAGACTCTGGTTCTACTACACATTTTAGTCACAGAGACCTAAATGCAGAACTCTGATGAGGAAACTATTTCAATGGTTTGTTGTGTTTAGAAAATTGTCCTGGGAGTGAAGCTTCTCACAACCTAGCAACTATCACTCCCACAAAAATGCCATTAGTCCTGGAAAACATCCAGCTGTGTGGAGGATGCTGTCAGAGCCGCAAATTCCTCAGTGGCTTCTGGACGATTTCGTTGACATTTTCCATGCGGCCATTGCAGACCAAACGACTTAGGCAGTGAAGCATCCAACCCTGGTTCACACACCTATCAGGAAAACCTGACAATCCTAAGCCATTACCAACCGCTCCAAGAAACATTTTTATCACTTCTCAAACTATAACTGTTTCACATGAAGTAATAAAAAAAGGTCTCCCTTACAGATTAAAGAGGGAAACGTCAGTGAAACCTGCTGTCATGACTGCCTGTACAACAAACAACTGAGTGACCTCATCAAGAACAGAACAACTTCCTACTTCTGACTTCCACCAGCAAAAACACATACTGAACTAAACGTAGCTAAAAGAAAAGCCATGTGATACATCTTCACACCCATCTGTAATTTTAACGCACTATTTTAGTGACAGCAGGAAGAAAGAAGCTGGTTCAACAAAAATCAGCTCAACACAAATTATCATGTACCAAGACAAAAAGAGTATGGATTGTATAAAAACAAAGTAGAACCAGTGATTCCCAAGTATTTAAACAATCAGGCATGTAAACAGCTGGTAGCAGTGAATCTGTTTATTGGGATCTTACACGAAGTGCTTGAATGCAACACCCCGGCTTTTAAATGTCACCGGCTGTTTATGCAACGTCATTTAAACTGTTGTATGGCTTTTATGCCAGCAAATGTAAGACAAAACTTATTTTTTAAGTCTTTCTGAGTAAGACAAAACGTCCTTTAAGTGTGCATTGCTAGAGAACTATCAACAGCAAACTGCATTTAATAAATAAATGTTGAAATCTTTAATAGAAATAGAAATATGTATATAATTATTTCAGGATTTATTTAATTGTTTCATATTGTCTTTTAACCATTAAACAATGATTACAATTGTCTGATAAAATAATGATTAATGATAAAAATATGTATTCTTGTATTTATAATTAATTTATTTACCTATTTCTAGCCCTATATAAATTATCACATATATATACATATTTAACAACTTATGTAAAATATGTTGTTAAATATATTAAACTGTTAAATATATTAAATTGTTGCAGTTTTGGCCCTTGATTAAGAAAGTCACTATGTCAGATGGATTTAAACCCCATTAGGGCCGTGAAGGCTCATTTAAAACAGGTTATGCACTACAGCCTCTTCAACCTCCTCTGTGATATGAATGCACCCTTGTTTGCTGGGGGATTCACTGAAAACAAATGACAATTTTTGTCACCTTGTGCGCTTATCACTTGTCTCTTTTTATTCTGGACAATATGCTACAGATGTTGCAACTGAAAAACATAAAACTCAGGTATTTTTCTTTTGAACGGAGGAGACAATCTCAGCTGCATCAAGACATTGGATGATGATGGTACTTTGGCAACAGATAATTGTAACCTTTTGTGCTTTACTTATCTGGACACGTCCAATGTTCTTAAAATGTTTTTTTTATCTGTTTACACGTTGAGAAGAATTGAAAAATACCCTTTCATCTCTTGAAAAGAGAGGAAATTTGAAACTGTTTACCAGATAAAATTCAAGATGTTACAAGTGAAGGAAATGTATTTTATTTAATTCCCCATCAACATCTTCTAATTTGACACAGTGAAAATTATTAAAACATTAGGCATAACATTATGACCACAAACAGTTAAAGCAAGTAACAATATCTCTTCATCATTGCAGCTGTTCATGAGTGTAATACAGTATATGAGTAAACAAGTTAACATTTTCCCCTCAAGGTTGATGTCTTAGAATCCAGAATTAGTGGCAAGGGGAAAGGATTTAAGTGAGTTTGACAAGAGCTGAGGTGTGATGGCTAATTGACTGGGTGGGAATATTTCCTAAACTGGAGCTCTCAAGGGCTATTCCTAGTCTGTACAGGTCAGTATCTATTAAAGGGTATCCAAGGCTCATTTATGGATGCTGGGAGCAACGGCTGACCTATGTGGTCTGATGCAACAGTTGAGCTGCTGTAGCTCAAATTGCTAAATAAGTTAATGATTGTTCTATTATAAAGGTGTCAGAATACACTGTGCATTGCAGTTTGTTATGTATGGAGCTGCATAGCTGCAGGCCAGTCAGGGTGCTTGTGCTGATTCGCTGTCCCCGACTTAAAGACAACAATGGGCAAGCAAGCCTGAGAACTGGACTGCAGAGCAATGGCAGAAGGTGGCCTGTTCTGATAAATCATGCTTTTTTCGCATCACATGGATGGCCGGAGCAAGTGAATAGCTTACCTGTGGAACACATCACAAGGATGAACTATGGGAAGCAGGAAACTGTAATGTTTAAGCAATGTTTTGCTAAAAGACCTTGGATCCTGTCATCTATGTGGATGTTACTTCACATGTACCACTTCCCTATGCACTGTTGCACAGCATGTACACCCTTTCATGGAAACTGTATTCCATGATAGTTGTGGCCTCTTTCAGAACAACAACTTCAGGAGCACCACCTTTCAAGATGACCTCCAAATTCCACAGATTTGAATCCAGTGATCTAGGTGATCATAAAGTTATTTTGGAATGCTGTATTGTATGTGTTTATAATAAAAAATGTCTGACAAAAATACTAACGTGATTCTTAAAATGTACAGCTGTTTTTATAAAAAAAAATGAAATGACAAAGTTCTTACATTGCCAAACCCTAATGCATTTCAGTTATAAGCATTTTACATGCATTCCTTTAAACTGGTTTCTCCCAAACATTCTCCTCAGGCCAAACTGCTCTACATGTTTTCGATCTGCTACTGCTGTGTGGAATTTTCTTATCAAAGTGGGAGAGAAGTTGACTCACAACAAGAGAAAATCCGGACTTTGTCTTTATAAGTTTTATTCAAAGGCATTCAGCGTTTGAAGACCCTGTCACTGAGGTTAGTCAGTGAAGCAGAGCCCCGATCCACATTTACACACAGCATTGAAAGAGTATGTCGGTGTTACCTCAACTTAAAAGAGTTTGTGCTTTATGGCCCTAGACCCTCCTCGGGTCAGAGGTAACAAAGTCATTTATGAGCGGACCATCTGCTCTTCCAGAGACACAACCCTCCAGGATGTGTTTTAACCATGAAACGTCTGATAATGGTTTTACAGACCAACTCCTCTAGGGTAACAAAACACAGAGGTCAGAGGTGAGAGAGGTAAGGGAAGTTCAGAGCATTAAAAAAGAATTTTCCACAACAGCTGCAACACACCTGATTCAAGAGAATTAACCTCCTCAAAACCTGTCCTTCACTTTTGTAGATGTTATTTATCCTCTACCAATTAGATACAAGGAATCATGTAAAGAATGCAAGAAAATGTCCCCAGGAGACCAGAGGTTAGAACACATTGATAGAAACAACATTATAAAACTGCATTGCAGCGTACTTTAGCTCTGAGCCATAAAAAGGAAAGAAAAGGATAATCTTCAGAGAGGAAGAGTAGCAGATGTTACACAGACTTCGCTGTTCAAACAAAACTGTTATCCAGAATGATTACAGTGACTCCGTAAAACAAGAAGAGAGAGATGGAACAAAAATCTGTTCAGTTGGTTATAAATGAAGTCTATTAAAATCCGTAGCATCAATTAAACTAGACTTTTAAATACATTGCATAAAAAGAGACATATTCATTTTTTCTCACTGTCTGGCTTTAAATTAGATCAAACTTTACCAATTTTAGGTCAACTAGAACTCTCAATTCTTTTTTATTTGCTAAATGTAATTTGTAAATATTGGGTTTCAACTGTATATGGGAGTAGATGATTGTTGAGAGTTTGTAGGGAGCTTAATCCCATTGACAGTTTCAGCTAAATTGTAAAGTAAACAACAGTGTTTACTGAACTACCCCAGCTCCAAACAGGACATTCTTCTAAGCACCATGGGACGTGTGTCCAGGAAAAGGACACACACACATTCACCCAAACACGTACACACAGCGCAACTGATAGCCACTAAATCCTCAATAAAGACACACTTGCCACAATACAAACACTTGGGTGTGTTCTCAGAAATCTACTGTTTACACACCAGTTTAAAGTTAACAAGAAAGTAAAATCAAACAGTTCATAGTGACTTTTTTTTATTTTTATTGAAATGTGAAAATACACATCGTAATTCAACATGCTTAACATTTCTAACCTTAGTTAAGATCAATTCTGTGATTGAACTATACCAGTACATGCATGTAAATTAGGACGAAAGCCCACGATGAATGTCAATGTTTGGGTTAGAAATGCAAACAGAAAACAATCCAATGCCAAATGGAGTATTTTTATTATTAAATACAGTAGCTACAAAAAACATACAGCACATTGCTAACCACTGACTTTCACATTTAGCTTGTTCTTGAAATAAACAAGAGTCATCGTCCTCTTTGCATCTTTTTCTGTAATCGAAAGCCAGTAGGAAGTCTGTTGCAACCATCTGCTTCAGCTGCCAGGGCCAATACTAACACTTTTTCAGAGACAACTCTAAACAGACAAGGAGGCATTCCTCTTGTGCTGATGTAGTTTAAAATTATTCTTTTTAAAATATTCATAATTTAGTATTATTATTATTATTATTCATCTAAAAAACCTGTTTATCAGACTGCATTAATTGTGCCATCCGCCATGCTGAGAAGTTGGTCAAGGAGGAATGTAAACAGATAACAAAATAGTAACGGAGGAAAGGTCAGAGAGACATAGGGAAGGACCATCTGGTCCAATCAGAGTTGAGAGACACCCAACTGGGATACTGGCCCTGAAACATAAAAAGACAATCTTGCTTTGTGTTCTTTCTAAACATGAAGATGCAAAAGAGCCAAATCTAATAAAATGTATATGTACTGCATGTTTATATAAAATTAACATGTTAAACAAATGTTTTTATGTAAAGCAAAAAAGAAATAACTATTTATATTCTGCTATAATGTACTGATAATACAGCTGAAGTAATGAGTGATAACTCATCAACATTCATTTATTATAATTTGATTCCAGTAAACTGACTTGAACCAAGATTTTGTCTAGCTTAATTGAGCTTTATTAAACTAAATTAAGACTTAAGAATCAATTAATCTCATAACCTTTTAAAAGCTGAAGGATTAATTCTTGACCTTCCTATTAAGCACTCTTTATTACAAACAAAAGAAAACAAATTTATCTTTATAATTTCTCATGATTAAGAGTTATCTAGAATCAATGAAAGACAATTAAAATGTAATGAGAAGTAATAATCAATGTAACCCAAAAATGAATTGATGAATAATAAGATATATTTATTAATGAATAATTAACAAGGCACACAATCAAGCAAAAATAGAAGGCACAATACACTAATTCTACTTTTCTATAACAGGTTAAAAGATAATTTTATGGCCACAAAATGAATATTCAGCTATTATTTAAACTGATAAAAGACTTTAAATTTATTAACAGTATGTCAGTCTCTCAGGAGCCACAAGAAAGGTTTACTGCCTATTCTTTTTTTTATTAATATTATTTCTACTTTAATGTAAGAGGGGAAAGAAAAATGAGAAAACAGTTGACTTGGAAGGGTCCATCAGCTATTTATGTTCACTATTGTGTTTTAGATGGGTTGAAGTCTGGGCTTTGAGGGGAACACTGCCACACTTTGTTTTTTTTTTTTTCCATTTCTCATTTGTTTTACTGTAGATTTGCTCCAGCCCTTCTACATCACCTCCAAGCTACAGCTGTTGGAAAAAAGGTCTTACATTTGAGTCTGGAATATTTTTAGTACAAATGAGTTGCAAACCGCAAAAAGTCTAGTTACTGCATAATAAAAAATGCATCAGCCCTCTGCCACCTTGCTGGTGTACAGTGTTTGTGCTGATAAGCTACGTTTTTGCCCACAATGCATCATGGCCAAATGTCTCCACTCTGGTCTCATCCCTCTAAAAAACATTGCTCTAGAAGTCTTACAGTTTTATACAGATGTATTTTGTTATTTTAGTATTCTTTAAAGAAGGAGGAGTGATTGCTGGCAACGGTGGGTCCATCAACAAATTGGACCTTATAGATTAAGAATAAGATGTCATCAAAGTTCATGTACATGTAAAAATAGACAGAGATGCTTTTGGAAATATAGTGTATCTCATGGTATTTTCTAAACATTGGATATTTTAATGAGAAAAGGCCGCAGCATTTTACCTCGAGGCTCCACACTGCTTCCAATGAGTGTTTGCGTGTAGACTCACTCTGGTAATTTAGGTCGCTGCTTTTGCCCTCGTTTTAAATTTTACTATGCTGCCTTCGCAAGGAATATGGAGCAAAAACATATGGAGAATCTGCAGCCCTGAACTCTTCTGACCGATCATTCGGCAGGTAAGTAACTGAACAATTTAATAATTTAACAGGTGTATTTAATTTACATGGTTTACGAATTTGTCAACTAATGTGCTTAAACAAAATGTGGATTTTATTAAAGAGAAACATCATGGGGGATTAAGCTAGACAATGACATATTCAATGTGCTAATTTGTGAGTAACTTCATTTAACCTAGCTGAATTAAATTTAGAACTAGTTCTTGTCAGGCACAACACTGGTTGTCACACATCTGGAGCTGCAACTGACAAAACTTCTGCTTTTTTAGAGGAACGCTCACATGGTGATTACCAACTGATGGTGTACATTTAATTAGAAGCATCATGCTGCTATTTCCTCTTTAATTTCTGTGATGTAAAGTTAGTTTTAATTGTAGGTCAGATGATATGACAAATGGAGGAACAATTTTCTAGTGTTTGCAAATGAACTTCTGATCATAGACCCCACATTGTATCACTGCAAGCAATTTTTACAATACATCTCTGGAACAAATTCCAAAGTGCAGCAAATTCACTTTATTTTTACCCTAACGGAAAATAACTTGATTCCAAACATACAGTGGATTCTTATTTCACTGGAAAGCATATAAAATGCTTTGCTGAGGATTTCTATAACTGCAGGTATTAAGCACCAGTTGTTTTTACACGCCAGGATCTTGACATTTAGACAGCTTGAAATGTGGGGAATTTAGAGAATGCTGTATTATTCCAAAAGAGGAAAACTGTCGAAGATATGCATGAAAAACCAGAGAGTGCTCTCAAAACTGTTAGGGGCAGTCTATTGCTATGTGCAGATGGAGGTGCATAAGGGGCCATGCAGTGGACACATACATGTGTGCGTCTGTGTATGTTTGTGTTCTAAGATCTATAAGCTATGCCATGCTGAGCTGAGCTGTGCTGTGCTGTGCTGAGACACAGACTTCTGTTTGAATTAGGTCAGAGTAAGACTGAAGAGCTGAGAGTGAAATAAGCAGGGCTGAATGTTTAGGATGGAGCTGGAGTTAGAAAATGCTTTAAGTTCCCATTTATCAAACAGCTAATCAGTATCATAGAATTTATAGAAAAAAAATTTATCCACATTTATTTGAATAATTCCACCATACTTACTTCTTATTACTGTGGTCTTAAATTGCATAATGTCTCATCTTAAAGGTGTGTCCACACACTAAGCCAGAATAAAGCTAGAGTAAGTCAGTAATAGGAACAAAGCAGAATATATATAAAAATAGGGAGCCACAAGGCTTGTTTATAGGGTATTACCATCTAATCAGGGACTAAGAAAGAATAACAACTGGAGTTACATTAACACTGTGTCCGGTGCTTTCAACAGACAGCAGCGCTGTGTATCAAAAAAGGTGGAAGCTGTTCTCATCTTTGATCTTAGTCTGAAAAAATCCCAACAAAAAAAAACTTAGAACAACTAATTTTTTTAGTTTAAACTAAAAATGATGGTAGCAGTTCAAGAGTGGTTCTTGCAGAGAACAATAGGAAGCACTGGGGGGAAAACAACTGAAATCGTGAGGTGAGCCATCACTGTGATATAATTGGGTGAACATGACAGTAAACGATGGGGTAAAGTTGAGACAGAGGCAAAAAAAGGAAGCCCAGAGAGAGACGCAGATGAAAAATAGATGAAGCAGGGCAGCTTTCATACTGGGAGACTCATCTGCTCCATAGAGGTGGCTGTTTCCCCTTTGTCTAAACGACTCTCAGATATTTAAATTATTTTGATGCTAACTTAAAATACAAACACTGAATAATTAACAAGTGATAAGAATAGAATCCCTCATAAATTAAAGTCTATTTGCATATACATGGATCTTCAGTGTGTCTTCACCTCAAAGTAATTTTTGAACTAACAGGAATTTATTGAAAATGAGTTTCTAAGAAAGTTATTAATGTGCTGTAACATTACACAGGTACTACACAGTTTTTATGTAGAAATCATATAGTTTTCCAGGCTTAAACTTCCAGAATTCCAGGAAGAAAGGACACAATAGAAAGTTTTAAAAATGTTAGCACAACAAAAACCCTGTGTATCTTTTTTAATGAGGATTTCATAGTAACATTAGCATCAGTGCCAGTCTTCATACTGCTTGGACAATTTCATATTTTTTACATTAGAACCACAAATACAGATTCTCAATGGATTCTCTAATTTAGATTAGACTAAACCTTGGTTTCATCTGACAAGAGAGGCTTGACCCAAATATTGGCTGTGACCAATACATGGCTTTTTGTGGACAATTGTGGCTCAGTGGGAAAATTTGTTGTCTTGCAATTTAGAAAGTTGTGAGTTCAATTCCAGCTTCCTCCTGAGAGTTGGGAGTTGTTGAATTTCTCCACTAAGAAAAAAAATTAGCCATCAGTAAAGGTGGCAAACTAAAGTTCATACAATATAGCCAAAAGGTACAATGTGAGGGGACAAATGGAGTAAAATGTTTTTACTTTGACAACCACCTTGTTACTAGCCTAGAACAAACGTTTTATATCATAAAACAATGTTTGGGTTCATTCTTGGATTTGAATATTTACTCCCCTCATACAACAGTTAAAGCTGATCATAAATTATAAACATTTTATATTTCTTCCCCATTAGTCAATGGATATGGTTTACACGGTGATAAAAGCATAAACTGTAGAGTGAAGATGAGTCTGTCAAACAAAAATATTTGCAATGTATTGTTCTTCTTGCCATGGAAAAGAACAGAAATGAGAAGAATTGGTTCTCTTTGTTCATTCATAGAGGAAGGAAGGGAGACAGGGGCAGTGGAGGCAAAGGTCAATGACAGGAAAACTCTGAGGGAACAGAAACAGACATTTGATACAAGCATTTAGCTTGTGAGAATAGACAAATGCAAAGAAGAAACAGGACAACAAGCACTGCTCGTTCCAAATCAATAAAAGCAGCGAGGGCAGGGGCCAGTGGGTTACCGCTTGACAGAGTCAGACAAGCCGCTCCCATCAGCTCTAACGATTTTAGATGATTACTCCTCTCCTACTTTCACCCTCCTCTTCCTCCCATGGCTTCCCCCCCTTTGCTCCTATATCTCCTGTGTGTTCTACCATATATTCTGGACAGAAAATTCCAAGGATTTTTCTCTTTTCTGCTCACAGCATGAGAACATGTGCTGCTATTTAAATGTCAGAAAAGTCAACATGGTTCATTAGCGCAGTTTGTCATCAGAAGAAAAATCTCACAGCCTGCAGCTGAGTGTGGGAACACTTGAAATATAGCTTTTTCCAGGCTCTGAGAAAAGAGATCAACATCTGATAAAAAAAACTGCAAGGAAGCAGCAGGATAAGTCGAAGTCAAACACTAACAGAGTAGGGCTGCCTGTGCTAAGAATAATTTTTATCAGGCATAAGGTTATTGCAGTCAATCCATTATTAATATTAGTATGAAGTCAATGAAAGTGTCTTTACATGATGTCAGTATTTGAAATAAGAATAAAACAGATCAAAATGTTAAGACTAAGAAGACTTAAACGGGCAGATGTACAGTGCCTTGAAAATGAATTCATTTTTTTCATCGTTTGCAATGTTACACACATAAACATTAATTCATTTTACTGGGATTTTTGGTCTAAGGCCAACACAAAGCGTCAGGTAATGGTGTAAGGAAAAGGATACATGGTTTTCACCAATGTTTTTTTACAAATAAAAATCTAAAAAAGTGTGGTGTGCATTTGTATTCATCCCCCTTTACTCTCATACCCCTAAATAAAATCCAGTGCAACAAACTCCCTTTTGAAGTCCCTTATTTAGTAGTATAGTCCACTTTGTGTAATTAAATAATAAAAATAAATGCAGCAGGTCTGTGAAGGCCTTAGAGGTTTGGTAGAGAACATTAGTAAACAAGCAGCATCATGGAGACCAAGGAACACAGCAAACAGGTCAGAAAGAAGGGTTTGTAGAGGATTAAAGCAGAGTTAGGTTTTAAAGCAATATTCAAAGCTTTCAGATACGCAGAATCTGTTGACAGGAGAACTATTTGACTGTCAAAACCAAACTTTTTGGCCAACATGCAAAAAACTATGTTTTAGAAAACTGACACTACACAACAACGTGAACACATCATCCCCACAGTAAAAAAAAATATTAGAGGCAGCATCACAATGTGGGGATGTTTTTCTTCAGAAGGGACCGGGAAGCAGGTCAGTGTTAATGGGAAGATGGATGGAGCCAAATACAGGGCAATCCTGGAAGAAAATCTGCTGGAGGCTGAAAAAGACTTAAGAGTGACTGGAACTTCAACTTTCAGCAGGACAACAACCATACGACCACAACTACAACAAAATGGTTTAAATCAAAGCCTGGTAATAGGATAGAATGACCCCATCAACATGCAGCCCTAAATCAAATTTGTGGCAAGACTTGAAAATTGGTGTTTAATACAGTTTCCATTCAATCTAACTGAGTTGGAGCTTTTTTGGCAAGTATAATTAGTAAACATTTCAGTTTCTAGATGTGCCGAGCTGATAGAAACTTACCCCAAAATATTTGCTGCTGTAATTGCAATGAAAGCTGGTGAAAACCGTGTAAACTGTTCCAAACCTTCCATTTCACAGTTACGCACCACTTTGTCTTTGATCCATCACACAGACTCCCATTAATCCCCATTTATTGCAACCAACAATGATTTCACTGACTACAACCCTGATGACAGTTTGGTTTAGGGCATAGTACTGTGCCCTCACCCATGTATAGCGAACATCCTAATTTTAGATAGAACTCAAAGGGCTGCAGGATACATTGGGATTCCTATTTTACAGCAAACACGGTGTGAATCTGGGACACAAAGAGCAGGTGACAACAAAGGCTAGCTAGAATAGGTCTGGATTTCTGGCAGCAGGGTTGCTGCTTTGCACTGCACTAAACACAAAAGGCAGAGAGGCAGGGATAATAGCTGAGGGTGATTAAAATAGTCACAGAAATTAAAGAAATGAGGCAGATGAGGATCTGAGTTGATTGCAGTTAAAGTGCTATTGCCCAGTGTTGTCTTGCTAATCCCCATCTGTTTTGATTACAGGACATGTTTTTAGCTGGGGATTATCGGTACAAATCAACACATGCCACTGGGATTCATACCCAGCATATATTTTTTGCATGTATTAAATACTTTTTTGTGCAATTGTGACAAAATTTTAGCTTTGCTTTTTGACTTTGCTTTAATTATCTGATGAATTAATTGTATGAGCTTTTTTTCATCAGGTGCTGTTTGCCCTCATTAAATCACAGATGTGTATTTGCGATTAGAGACACAAACCGCACATAATGTGCTTTTAAATACACAGCACTTTATTTGGCATCAAATTAATAAAATTGAAATAGCACGAGGCAGGTAGATTGATGCAGTTTTATCCTTAAAGTCTGACGATTTGACGACATCACTAACAGCCCCTGTATGGTCAAAATGTGAGAGATGCTTCATAAGTAAGCAGATCAATAAACAAATGTTTGAATGCTCATTAGTTGTTTCTGTGCTCTCCCATGTAAGCGGGTTTATCTTATGCACAATGCACACATATGTACCCAGTGTTGGATTATTAATAGCAAATCAAAAACTTTGTTTCCATAGAGACTGTTTGAGTCCATTATGGAAAGTGTCTCCTGTTGTTACCAAGACAACAATCCAGCAATGGCAAATGAATGTGGCGCACACAGCTGAGCGATGGCAGAAAGCGGGTAATCTCTCCACAGACGGGCACAGCCCCGATCCAGAGGCAGGTGGAGAACTGGAACAATGACAGCGACAGTGTTGAAAGGATGAGAAGGCTTTTCATGTATGAGCTCATGAGTTGGGCTCAGATGGGATTGTTCATTTAATTGTAGAGATGTTGCAAAGAGTAGGTTTAGGGAATACATTTAAGGTGGAAGGAGCCTTATCATATAGAAGTAACAACAGCCACCTAAAGTTGCATCACATTTTTATTTAGCAGTCTAAACTTTAGCTATTGCTACTATGATCCTATATTCCCTTCTTTATATATTCCTATGCGCAAAGATGCACAGATCTGAGATTTGTGGCCCATTTCTGATTTCCAGTTCTTGTTGAGCAGAAAGCTGCTAACATTTACAAATCCAGCATGTCTTCATGATTAACGGAAAAAAAAAAAACTCAAAAGGAAAAAAAAGAACCATTTTACTGTAGTATTTTCAGCTGTCCTGGTATCTGTTGAAGTCAACTCAAGGTCAATGTGCCCCTTTGCCAAGTCCACAAAATGTCTCCTAGCTGGGTATGAATCGACATCCTGTGACAGAAAGCTCCTTTCCATACCCGAAGAAGTTGGGAAAAACAAGACCAAAACAGCCAAAGTACAACGTGCAAATAACAATTTCATTTATTCAGCAAAAGAGATATCCAAACCAACCTGACCTATGTGAAAAAAATAATTTTCACCCTTTCTAAACCATAAATGAACTGTGATTGATTGAGTTTAATTTCACCTACCATACCCAGGCCTTATTAGTGTTAAAGTAGGCCAGAAACATTTCATAACATCAGTAAACAATCTTCCGCTTTACCTTGGAGGGTCCTATTTCTCACATGACTGAATCCTGGACAAACAAGGATGTGGTGTGTCTAAAAGATGCTCAGGCATGACGCCTTGGAGAAACATCGACTGCTACTATAATAATATAAACACTGAGTGTCACAGAGCAAACAGAGAATTAAAGTTTAGTTTTAACTTGAACTTATTGGGTTCATTGTAAATAGGAAAATAATATGCGGTCAAAATTGCATCAGCCTGTCAAGGAGAAATTGCAGAACGCTGTTTTTTTGCATGGTCTAACCTGCACTTTAACATAGGCAGAGTTCTGTGTAGCCCCAAGTCTGGTTCTTCTGCATGCCGCTGTGTATATGCAAGGGAACCTGGCACATAAACTGGTATTAAAAGGCAAGTAAGAAGACTTGCCGTGTTCATCGACATATTAACAAAACCAATTCAACATATGACATACGGTTGATACCTTTTTAATTTAATTAATTTAGCTGATGTGTGTTAGCTTAAATTAAAAACACTGGGTTTTCACAGAGCAATACACTTCAAAACATGGCCAAATGAGCAAAACAATGTTAGATACTGACATGAAAACTGTAAAATCTTCAGTCAAATTGCCTGATTTGGACTTTAAATCTATGAAATCTTTTGCAATGTTTTTTAGGGTTATTTTCAGTGCTTAGCTCTGGTGTTAAATGGTGTTCAAGGGTGTTTGTGACAAACACTGAAGCTGGAATCTAAGACTTAAGCAAATGTAAATTCCTTAAAAAATTGGTTCACATTTTACTGTGGGTTGACAGAATAGAATGTCTATATATGGTCAACTACCTTATTTTAAGATGTAGATTTAAACAACCCTGATGCAAAAATGAATAAATGAAGTGTGTTCATGACAAAACACATCTAGATATGTAACATTATTATAAGGAGTTTAGTTTCAGAGTTGTTACGAGAATCTTAGAAGAGTTTCTAATGTTTGCTGTGTTCCAGTGTTTTGTGGTTGCTTTGTAGAAACTGTAAGAATGAGTAAAAGGTTTCACATGATACAGTGTCAACAAAATTCAACATTTGAAGCCCCACCAAGGTACACAGTATTAGAAGGCTATTTGATTACCAACCATTTATTACAACAGTACTGAATTACATAAGTCACAGACTGACGGCTAATAGACACAGGGGTAATTCTTCTGGATTACCCAGAAAAACCATGTGCTCTAAAAAAGGTATCTCTGTCTCTAATAGTGCAAAGAGATACAATCTACAAATATCCAGAAATTCAATGTAATTTAACAAATGTGGAAAAAAAGTTGGAGGGAATTTTAAACACAAAAATTAGATTTTCGTGTTTAAAATTAAAGATGTGGAAGGCTTTATATTCTTTTGAAGTCTACTGTGCTTTGAATGGTGCCCAAAAACTGGCAGAAATGTTCAAGAAAAAGAAGGACCAAAATTGTTTTTGTATCACAATCTATGACTATTTTCAGGCAAATGCACAACTAGCGTCTTTGATTTTTTTTTTTTTTTCCACTTGTTCAATAATAAACTAAACAAGTAATATTTGATTAAAACAAACAAAGTAGTCTGATTTTTATATAAATATTAATCTGCAAATCATTATAAACACAACACATAAAAAGAGTCCCACAGGTTGGCTTTTACACAGAAAACAACACCAAGCAACTCATGAGCTAACATCCACACAAGCAGCATAAAGAAGACGGCAGCGGCCGGCTTAGCATGAACAAACAATAAATAGTTAAGAAGCTGCATATTCACCTTGAAACATAAAAAGATTTTACAAAATGTATAAAACATGTAAATCAAATCTAAAACAAAAACAAAAAGAAAGATTATTTTGCTGCTGATAAAAGCACACTTACGTTCCCAGAATGTCTTTGAAATCAAACTTCTCCTTGATATCTGAGGTCTTCTTCTTCCAGGCGTGTCCATCTTCACCCAGTGGCATCTTCTTGTTGTGGCAGTCAGAAACAATACTAGTAAGGAAAAAAATAGGATCAAATGAAATAGAGTGTATTTGTGTGACAAAGCATAGAAAGTCATTGGTAGCAAAAGGCTCGTTTGCTTTTGTTGATTTAATTATTGAATTTATTTATTAATCTATTTTATTTATTTTACTTTTTAAGGATTTGGGAGAAAAATGTGACTGTAGCCACGTTTACAATTGCAGCCAGTCTTTACATTAAACAGTACAAGAATTTATTGTAGAGACAGAAAACAGTCACACCCAGTATTTTCACAGTTAAAGTGGCACAATTATTGGTGCTTAAGTTTCAATATACAGACCAAAAGTTTGGACACACCTTCTCATTCAAAGTGTTGTCTTTATTTTCATGACTATGAATATTGTAGCTTCACACTGAAGGCATCAAAACTATGAATTAACACATGTGGAATTATATACTGAACAAAAAAGTGTGAAACAACTGAAAATATGTCTTATATTCTAGGTTCTTCAAAGTAGCCACCTTTTGCTTTGATTACTGCTCCACACACTCTTGGCATTCTGTTGATGAGCTTCAAGAAGTAGTCACCTGAAATGGTTTTCACTTCACAGGTGTGCCCTGTCAGGTTTAATAAGTGGGATTTCAAGCCTTATAAATGGGGTTGGGACCATCAGTTGTGTTGTGCAGGAGGTGGATACAGTACACAGCTGAAGAGGTGAACGGATGGACTCTACATGCCTGGTTCCCACCGTGAAGCATGGAGGAGGAGGTGTGATGGTGTGGGAGTACTTTGCTGGTGACACTGTTGGGGATTTATTCAAAACTGAAGGCATACTGAACCAGCATGGCTACCACAGCATCTTGCAGCGGCATGCTATTCCATCCGGTTTGAGTTTAGTTGGACCATCATTTATTTTTCAACAGGACAATGACCCCAAACACACCTCCAGGCTGTGTAAGGGCTATTTGACCAAGAAGGAGAGTGATGGGGTGCTGCGCCAGATGACCTGGCCTCCACAGTTACCGGACCTGAACCCAATCAAGATGGTTTAGGGTGAGATGGACCGCAGAGTGAAGGCAAAAGGACCAACAAATGCTAAGCATCTCTGGGAACTCCTTCAAGACTGTTGGAAAACCATTTCAGGTGACTACCTCTTGAAGCTCGTCAACAGAATGCCAAGAGTGTGCGGAGCAGTAATCAAAGCAAAAGGTGGCTACTTTGAAGAACCTAGAATATAAGACATATTTTCAGTTGTTTCACACTTTTTTGTTCAGTATATAATTCCACGTGTGTTAATTCATAGTTTTGATGCCTTCAGTGTGAAGTTACAATATTTATAGTCATGAAAATAAAGACAACTCTTTGAATGAGAAGGTGTGTCCAAACCTTTGGTCTGTACTGTACATACAAATTAAAATGTTGCACTTTGGCTAGGACTTTTTAGAGCTTGTGTTTTAGTAAAATAGCAATCTAAGAAGAGCATGACCTTGACTTCCAGATTTAAATCTCAGGAGTTAACCTTTTATAATGTCAGCATGTACAGTGTCTTGGCAAAAGTATTCACTTATTCACATTTTATCAGAATTGATGTCACTGGCTAACACAAAGTAGTTCATGATTGTGGGGTGGAATGAAAATTAAACATGATTTAATTTTGTTTATGAAAAGAATTGTTTCTTAACTTTGGTGAGCATTTGTATTCATTCCCCTTGAGTGGATACTTTATACAACCACATTTTGTTCCAATTACAGCCGCAAGTCTTTTGGTGTGCGTCTCTAGCAGGTTTGCACACCTGGACGCTGGATTCTTCTTTGCCAAATAGCTCGAGGTCAGACAGATTTGATAGAGACCCTCTGTGAGCAGCAGTTTTCAAGTATGATCACAAACTCTATTTGGATTAAAGTCTGGACTTTGGCTGGACCATTCTAAATCATTGAACCAAATTATTCCATCACACCCCATGCTGCATGTTTAGGGATGCTATGCTATCCTACTAGAACGTGAATGTAGCGGTTGAATGCTTCTTTGAACAATGCTCTCCTTGCCTGGCCTGTCAGTTTTGTTGGATGGCCATGTCTTAGTAGGTTTGCAGTAGTGCCATAGGTCTTTCCATTTTTGGGTTAATATACTGAGCAGTGCTTTGTGAATGGTTCAAAGATTGGGTTATGGTTTGTTAACCTCTGAGGCTGCATTTATACTGAGATTAAATTAGACACAGGCGAACTTTATTTAACACTATATAATATATGCTAAGCTATAAATTATTTGTCTTATACTCAGATTTGGGGTCAATTTAAAGCAACACAAATATGTTGTGTCACAGCGTTGCATCAGTTCCTCCTTCCAAAGAAGTTCACAATCATATGTTTGTCTTTTCCAGTTCTTCAGAGTGGTGCAAGGGAACTTGCTGTCACAGTTTTCGTCATACAAGCCCAGAAATTGTCTATAACTTCAGACCTTGAGTTACTAAAATAGCCTTGTTCATCTCAGCGCATTTCACTCCTCCTCTGTTTCCAGGTGCCTTCCTGGCAGCTTCACACTCTGAATAAGAGATAATGTAATGCATTGTTGGAGACTGTATAGGAGTATTTAGTATTAATAGTAAATACTATTAAGTAGTATTAAACTAAACTTAGCTTAATACTTTATAATTGTGTAGACTTTCACCAGATAGCTCTGAATCAGCTCATTCAAGTGATGTGAGTGTATGAGACGCTAAGCCAAAAGCAAGGGAGAACTTGGTTTTGGCAGGCTATATAATTTATATATATATATATATATATACAGGTCCTTCTCAAAATATTAGCATATTGTGATAAAGTTCATTATTTTCCATAATGTCATGATGAAAATTTAACATTCATATATTTTACATTCATTGCACACTAACTGAAATATTTCAGGTCTTTTATTGTCTTAATACGGATGATTTTGGCATACAGCTCATGAAAACCCAAAATTCCTATCTCACAAAATTAGCATATTTCATCCGACCTATAAAAGAAGTGTTTTTAATACAAAAAACGTCAACCTTCAAATAATCATGTACAGTTATGCACTCAATCCTTGGTCGGGAATCCTTTTGCAGAAATGACTGTTTCAATGCGGCGTGGCATGGAGGCAATCAGCCTGTGGCACTGCTGAGGTCTTATGGAGGCCCAGGATGCTTCAATAGCGGCCTTTAGCTCATCCAGAGTGTTGGGTTTTGAGTCTCTCAACGTTCTCTTCACAATATCCCACAGATTCTCTATGGGGTTCAGGTCAGGAGAGTTGGCAGGCCAATTGAGCACAGTGATACCATGGTCAGTAAACCATTTACCAGTGGTCTTTTGCTTCTCTGTAGCCCAGGTCAGGCGCTTCTGCCGCTGTTTCTGGTTCAAAAGTGGCTTGACCTGGGGAATGCGGCACCTGTAGCCCATTTCCTGCCCACGCCTGTGCACGGTGGCTCTGGATGTTTCTACTCCAGACTCAGTCCACTGCTTCCGCAGGTCCCCCAAGGTCTGGAATTGGCCCTTCTCCACAATCTTCCTCAGGGTCCGGTCACCTCTTCTCGTTGTGCAGCGTTTTCTGCCACACTTTTTCCTTCCCACAGACTTCCCACTGAGGTGCCTTGATACAGCACTCTGGGAACAGCCTATTCGTTCAGAAATGTCTTTCTGTGTCTTACCCTCTTGCTTGAGGGTGTCAATAGTGGCCTTCTGGACAGCAGTCAGGTCGGCAGTCTTACCCATGATTGGGGTTTTGAGTGATGAACCAGGCTGGGAGTTTTAAAGGCCTCAGGAATCTTTTGCAGGTGTTTAGAGTTAACTCGTTGATTCAGATGATTAGGTTCATAGCTTGTTTAGAGACCCTTTTAATGATATGCTAATTTTGTGAGATAGGAATTTTGGGTTTTCATGAGCTGTATGACAAAATCATCCGTATTAAGACAATAAAAGACCTGAAATATTTCAGTTAGTGTGCAATGAATCTAAAATATATGAATGTTAAATTTTCATCATGACATTATGGAAAATAATGAACTTTATCACAATATGCTAATATTTTGAGAAGGACCTGTATATCAGGTTTGTAGGCCACCTTGTTTGCACACTTTTTCAGCTCTGCTAACACATTTCTATAGGACTTGAATATGATCGTCACTCCAAACATTGACCTTGTTTTCCTTAAACCACTTTGTAACTAATTTGGTGGTGTGGTTAAGGTTCCGGTGGAAGATCCATTTGTTCTCAAGCCTTAACTTCCTGACTGATGTCTTAAGATGTAACCTCAATATTTCTACATAATGCTTTTTTTTGTCTCCTGATGCCATTAAATTCGCAAAGTGCATCAGTCCCTCCTAGAGCATAATATCTACACATCACGATGCTGCCACCCCCATAATTCACAGTTGGGTTGGTGTTTTCCAGCTTGCAAGCTTTCCCATTTTTCTCCAAATGTCATAAGGGTCATTATATCCAAATACTTCAACCTTCAAATACTGTTTTATCAGACAACTGGACATGTCTCCAAAAACGTACGTTTTTTGCTCATGATTTCATTTGAAAAATTTAATCTGTTATTTTATGTTGCTTTTGGAGTAATGACTTCTTCGTCTCTGAGTGGCCTCTTAGCCCATGTTAGTATAGAACTGGGGATGGTTCACACATTTGACATCAAAACACGTTTATCTCTGGCACACACAAACTGTCTCTTTCCTGAAGAGTATAATACTTGAACATTCCCATGATGGTTATACTTACAAATAATTCTTTGAATACAATAACGTTGCACCTCCAGGCATCTACATATTGTATCCAACTAGGAACCAGACTTGTGGAGGTCTACATTTCTCTCCCTGAAATCTTGGCTGATTTCTTTAAATTCACAATGATATCACATAAGGAATGTGTCTCTAGTTAATTCAGATGTTGTGAATCAAACCATCAAAAGCTTACAAAGTCATGGCATCTTGGCTTTTACAAATTGTTTACAGGCATAACAATCTTGGGGTATGTAACTTCTGATTTTTAAGTAATTAAAAAAAAAGTCTTTAAAAAAAACATAAAAGATTTTACTCTGACCTAATGCTTCTAGAAAATGGTTGTATATTTATAAACAGTGTATCTAAAGATCTGTTTTCAGCTGTATAGCGTTGTCATTTATTACAGAGGCTAAACAAAAAGGAAGTGCTGTTGAGCTAGACTCGACAAAATAGCATTCAAAGTGATGTAGAGAAGCAATAAAGCGGAAGTCTAGTTGAATGTTGGTAAAGGTTTTGCTGGTACATCTCATTTTGCAACCACTGCATCTTGCACCAACAGCTCTGAAGTAAAAAAAAAAACACAAACAATAAAGAGTAGACTGTAACTATATGCTCAAGTGCACATTAAACTTGACACCAGTTGGTTGCTGTGGGATGAGGATCCATTACAGAGCAAGATTTTTATTTCAGCGTTTTCCCTGGAAACTGATCTGAGGGAGTTCCAGCAGTTTTTTGTATGTTTGTGCTCAATTATAAAGATTGTTTAGACTTGTCTCAGTGTTGTCAAGAAAGAACCAAGAAAAGGACAGCGCAAAAACAAATGGTTAAAAAGCTCTCAGTTTCAACAATGGATGGTTTATCCAATTGCAGGATGTTGTTCACTGTATGTGTGGAAATTACTTTTTATTTTTCTTTGCACTAGGGCAACTATTTGTTGTTGAGTGTACTCCGTTTCTAAGAAGACATTATCGAGAGTGGCTTTGTTGGTACTTGGGTAAGAGAGAAAGAGACGCCTGTGACTGTGGAGTGAAGATAACATTGATTCAAATCCCTTGGAAAGTTCTTTCTGGTTTCTTTGCATTAAAAAAACAACTGAGCAAGATTCTGTTTTTGTACTTACAGGGGTTGGACAATGAAACTGAAACACCTGGTTTTAGACCACAATCATTTATTAGTATGGTGTATGGTCTCCTTTTGCGGCCAATACAGCGTCAATTCGTCTTGGGAATGACATATACAAGTCCTGCACAGAGGTCAGAGGGGTTTTAAGCCATTCTTCTTGCAGGAGGAAAACGTTTCCTGACTCACTCCTCCAAAACACCCCAAAGTGGCTCAATAATATTTAGATCTGGTGACTGTGCAGGCCATGGGAGATGTTCAACTTCACTTTCATGTTCATCAAACCAATCTTTCACCAGTCTTGCTCTGTGTATTGGTGCATTGTCATCCTGATACACGGCACCGCCTTCAGGATACAATGTTTGAACCATTGGATGCACATGGTCCTCAAGAATGGTTCGGTAGTCCTTGGCAGTGACGCGCCCATCTAGCACAAGTATTGGGCCAAGGGAATGCCATGATATAGCAGCCCAAACCATCACTGATCCACCCCCATGCTTCACTCTGGGCAGGCAACAGTCTGGGTGGTATGCTTCTTTGGGGCTTCTCCACACCGTAACTCTCCCGGATGTGGGGAAAACAGTAAAGGTGGCCCAATCTTAGAACAATACATGTTTCACATTGTCCACAGCCCAAGATTTGCGTTCCTTGCACCATTGAAACCGACGTTTGGCATTGGCATGAGTGACCAAAGGTTTGGCTATTGCAGCCTGGCCGTGTATATTGACCCTGTGGAGCTCCTGACGGACAGTTCTGGTGGAAACAGGAGAGTTGAGGTGCACATTTAATTCTGCCGTGATTTGGGCAGTCGTGGTTTTATGTTTTTTGGATACAATCCGGGTTAGCACCCGAACATCCCTTTCAGACAGCTTCCTCTTGCATCTACAGTTAATCCTGTTGGATGTGGTTTGTCCTTCTTGGTGGTATGCTGACATTACCCTGGATACCGTGGCTCTTGATACATCACAAAGACTTGCTGTCTTGGTCACAGATGCGCCAGCAAGACGTGCACCAACAATTTGTCCTCTTTTGAACTCTGGTATGTCACCCATAATGTTGTGTGCATTTCAATATTTTGAGCAAAACTGTGCTCTTACCCTGCTAATTGAACCTTCACACTCTGCTCTTACTGGTGCAATGTGCAATCAATGAAGACTGGCTACCAGGCTGGTCCAATTTAGCCATTAAACCTCCCACACTAAAATGACAGGTGTTTCAGTTTCATTGTCCAACCCCTGTATAAACACAATGAATACATCTAAATTCATTCAAATATGACATTTTATTTATTAGGTGAAAACCTTTCAATTAATTTCTGAAACTGCTGGAAGGAATGTGCTTGTACAGATTTTATCAAAACTGGTTCTGAGACGTCACTTTGATGCACTGCACTGCAAGAAATCATTTGACATTTTTCAGTTTATCTTCTTTATCTGATCAACAACATTTCAGCAAGACATCCCAACCATTCCGGCAAGGAAGAAGTCATTAAAATAAGAAATAACTGCACAAACTGAAGCCAGAGAAACAGTGAAAGCACCTCTTACATCCACCTTATTTGTAGCATCTCACCTTGCTCATGTGAAGATATGGATTATAATTCATGCACTGAGAATGGGTGATATTGAAACACAAAAGTTATTTTAATGTCTGAATGCATCAACCTTGCTGGTTTTGGTTTGCATTCAGGTTCTGCACGTAGCTATGCCCAGCGAATGCCAGCATGCACCTTAAACTCTGTTCAGTCTTTAAGCTTAAATGGCCGAAGGTCACGGTCCCTACAGGGCAACCTACCATACATTGAAAAGTATTCACACCCTTGAACTTTTTTGTCATGCCCTTTTATGTAATAGGCCAATACAAAGTAGCACATAATTGTGAAGTGGAAATAAATGATACCTTGTTTTCACATTTTGTTTATTAAAAATAAAAAATGAAAAACAAATCTAACAAGTGTGGCATACATTTGTATTCAACCCCCAATGAGTCAATATTTAATGAAGCCACAATTTCCTGCAATAACTGTTGCAAGTCTTTTGGGGTCATTCTGTTTTGCAAAATAGCTCAAGTTCATTCAGATTGCATGGAGAGCGTCTGCCAACAGCAGCCTTCAGGTCTGCTGAATTAGATTTACAGTAAGTCTGGAATTTGACTGGGCCATTTTTGAATCTCTACTTAAGTCTCAAGTCTTTCGCATCCTCTAAGAGTATTTTTTTTTCTGTGATTGCTTTAATATTGCTAAAGAAATGCCTTCATATAGCAAGAAGATACGACCACAAGACCACGTGAATGCTAGGATGGGTATGCAGCATGATGTGTAAAGATAGTTTTCCTCCTCAAATAGCAGTGTTTTAAATTCTGGCCAAAAACTTCACTTTTGGTCTCATCCGACAAGAGCAACTTCTTACACATATTTGCTATGTCGTCTACAGGTCCTTCTCAAAATATTAGCATATTGTGATAAAGTTCATTATTTTCCATAATGTCATGATGAAAATTTAACATTCATATATTTTAGATTCATTGCACACTAACTGAAATATTTCAGGTCTTTTATTGTCTTAATACGGATGATTTTGGCATACAGCTCATGAAAACCCAAAATTCCTATCTCACAAAATTAGCATATTTCATCTGACCAATAAAAGAAAAGTGTTATTAATACAAAAAACGTCAACCTTCAAATAATCATGTACAGTTATGCACTCAATACTTGGTCGGGAATCCTTTTGCAGAAATGACTGCTTCAATGCGGCGTGGCATGGAGGCAATCAGCCTGTGGCACTGCTGAGGTCTTATGGAGGCCCAGGATGCTTCAATATCGGCCTTTAGCTCATCCAGAGTGTTGGGTCTTGAGTCTCTCAACGTTCTCTTCACAATATCTCACAGATTCTCTATGGGGTTCAGGTCAGGAGAGTTGGCAGGCCAATTGAGCACAGTGATACCATGGTCAGTAAGCCATTTACCAGTGGTTTTGGCACTGTGAGCAGGTGCCAGGTCGTGCTGAAAAATTAAATCTTCATATCTCCATAAAGCTTTTCAGCAGATGGAAGCATGAAGTGCTCCTGATAGCTAGCTGCATTGACCGTGCCCTTGATAAAACACAGTGGACCAACACCAGCAGCTGACATGGCACCCCAGACCATCACTGACTGTGGGTACTTGACACTGGACTTCTGGCATTTTGGCATTTCCTTCTCCCCAGTCTTCCTCCAGACTCTAGCACCTTGATTTCCGAATGACATGCAGAATTTGCTTTCATCCGAAAAAATTACTTTGGACCACTGAGCAACAGTCCAGTGCTGCTTCTCTGTAGCCCAGGTCAGGCGCTTCTGCCGCTGTTTCTGGTTCAAAAGTGGCTTGACCTGGGGAATGCGGCACCTGTAGCCCATTTCCTGCACACGCCTGTGCACGGTGGCTCTGGATGTTTCTACTCCAGACTCAGTCCACTGCTTCCGCAGGTCCCCCAAGGTCTGGAATCGGCCCTTCTCCACAATCTTCCTCAGGGTCCGGTCACCTCTTCTTGTTGTGCAGCGTTTTCTGCCACACTTTTTCCTTCCCACAGACTTCCCACTGAGGTGCCTTGATACAGCGCTCTGGGAACAGCCTATTCGTTCAGAAATTTCTTTCTGTGTCTTACCCTCTTGCTTGAGAGTGTCAATAGTGGCCTTCTGGACAGCAGTCAGGTCAGCAGTCTTACCCATGATTGGGGTTTTGAGTGATGAACCAGGCTGGGAGTTTTAAAGGCCTCAGGTATCTTTTGCAGGTGTTTAGAGTTAACTCGTTGATTCAGATGATTAGGTTCATAGCTCGTTTAGAGACCCTTTTAATGATATGCTAATTTTGTGAGATAGGAATTTTGGGTTTTCATGAGCTGTATGCCAAAATCATCCGTATTAAGACAATAAAAGACCTGAAATATTTCAGTTAGTGTGCAATGAATCTAAAATATATGAACGTTAAATTTTCATCATGACATTATGGAAAATAAGGAACTTTATCACAATATGCTAATATTTTGAGAAGGACCTGTACATGGCTCCTGGCCAACTGCTAGTGACATCCTATGACTTTATTTTCTTATTTATTTTTTTTATCTTTTTGCCATTGTTCCATAAAGGCCCGTTTTGTAGAGTGAAGATGGTAGTCCTGTCAACAGAATGTCCAACTTGAGCTATGGATCTCTGCTGCTCCTCCAGAGTTGAGTCTCTGGGCTGCTTCTTTTATTAATGGTGCCATTGACAAGCCTGTCAGCGTAGGTGAACAGCCAAGTCTTGGTAGATTTCTATTTACGCCACACTCTTTTCATTTCGGGTGATGGATTGAACAGTGCTTTAGGGAATGTCAATAGCTGGGATATTAATTTATAACATAACCCCACTTTAAACCTTTCCATAAACTTATCACTGACCTGCAGGGTGTGTTCCTTGGTCTTTATGAGGCGGTTCTTCCACCAAATGGCCTCTAACAGACCTTGGAGACCACCACGGAACAGAAACGCCAATAAGGTGGACTTTAGTCACTAATCAGGCAACTTTGGAAGACAACTGGTTGCACTGGATTTAATTTAGGGGAATCCAAGTAATGGGGGGGCTGAATACAAATGCATGCCACAAATTTCTGATTTTTTTGTGTGCTTTCAATGTGATTGTATTAATGTTCAAGAGGTATGAATACTTGTGCAAAGCACTGTATGTCATATTTAAACAGTTATCAAGCCACTGAAGTTTTCAGGACATAATCATAGATGAGCAAGGGGGTCTGTTTGTCAAACAGACAAATGCTATAAACAGCAGAATAAGGTTGAAGTTTTACATAGGTAGGGGCAAAAAAGGGACAAAGCTTAAACATTGGGGACTGTAGAGGAAAAACACATGCAGGTATTATATGAGCATGTAGAGGAACAAAAGACGCTCCTCGAGGTCCACTGATGGCAAGTTTTTGACCAGTGGGTGAAGATAGGGTGCTCAATCCTCAAGAAGCAAGAGGACTGAAGAAGCCTGATGCTGGGTGATGCACAACATCATAACCAGAGCAGAAAGTCACATGCAGCATTCATCCCCGTTTTATTTGTACACAGAGAGAGTCGCTGTACTCACTGGTTTCCCATTCCTGTGATGTGCAGCGGACGGAAGAAACACACACATAGACAAATAACGATTGAATTTGACAAACTGACATGGAGTCACAGTTATTACTATAAACCTTACTGCAGTGGCTTTAGATATACAGCAAACCTTTTAAACAAGCACACACACACACACACACACACACACACACACACACACACACACACACAAAGAACCAAACATAATACATGCTAACACAACCAAGGAAGGCATATATTTAAAGATTTACGACTCTGCTCTTGTCTGGACATGTCCAGTCATTTCCCCAAAACGTATTTTCTTGTGTCTGAACTTCAGATAAGAGTCAGACATATTTTAAAATGGTTTCTCTTTGGTCTTTTGCAGTATTATTTTGTCATCTCTCCAAAGACCTTCTCTGGCAGGGGCCCAGACTATAAGGAACTCTGCTGCCAAACTGTGAACAAATGGAAATGTCAAAAACACATGTCAAAGGACTTCATGGTTGCAGAGGCAGATCCCCTATGATATTGGGAAAATAACTTTTTTAATGACTAGATTAGATTTTTTATTTATTTACTAAGGATCATCTTTTAGAACATGTTCTACATGCCTAAATGTGAAAGAAAGTGTTTTCTAATACAGAGGACTTTTCTCCAGCAGCTGTGAAACACTTAACATCCATTTAAGGCTCCCTCTGCTGAATGGCCAAATCTGTTCTGACTGATTACCTGGCTGGAATTCAGAAATTATAAGTGGTAATTAAGTGCTAGATAAAATAGGGAAGTGACATACATCGCCATTATAATCCAATTATGGGCAGACATCCTAAATGTATCTGAGAGAAGGAAAACAATCGTATGAAAGAACAATGGACCTTATTCATCTTGAGTAAAGCTTATGATAGCAATGAGTTTATGATTTATGACTACTGTCTATTTCATATTATTGCTTACTACGCCAAAACAAATTCCTTGTATGTCCAAAAACGTACTTGGCAATAAAGCTTTTCTGATTCTGATTCTGATTCTAAACAAATAAATAATCGGGTCTCTACGTTCGGATGAAAACTTGCAGAAACTGGAGATAATTCTGCAGGCATGCCTTTACTAATCAGTTCAGTTTTCACCTGTTTAAAGTACAGAAAATCTCACCAGGCAATAATGGTCCCTCTCGTCTGTGGCTGTAGTTTCTACTTCCCGAATAAAACTGTCATACCAATAACAGGACCATGATTGATTTGAAGCCCCAGCTAGATGACTCTAGATAGGGTTAGGGTGTGCTTTTGTTTTTGAAAAAATCTGTGTGGTTTCAGGAGCTCCACTTGCTGCAATATCTACAAAATTCCAGCAGGTGGTGATAACGCCAACCTTAACTACATTAAAATTCAAAAGAAGACGATCCTGCACATTACAAAGTAGCGTTAGGCCCAGTCCCAATACTCACACTTCCACTCTTGTGTCCCTCAATTGTGCGTTCCCGTTGGTGGATTCGTGTGCATAATGTGGCCCAATTCTCCAGAGTGGTCTTTCGCTCCGCCCCTTTGCGCCCTCGATCCACACTTAGGCCAAGCGCATCTAAGTTGACTTCGTCGAAGTATATTACCCACAATTCATTGCTGCAAGTGACATTTTGAGCAAAAACCAATCACAGCCATCAATCAACTATCAAATCAGAATAATAAGAACTACTTAAAGTTTAGACAGCAGACCGACGATATATTTTTTTACTGATTTTCCAGGCTCAACAATGTGAGAAGCCATGCAGCTTCAGGGTGATTCTGGGTATCCCTGCAGTCAAGACCACAAAAACACCGACGGGTCCAGACATTTTTGATGTTGCTGTTATGGCGCAGAAGTGCAAGTCGATGACGTAATCCCTACTGTCACAATTTTCCAATTTTGCATGCTTGTAACCTGCGCACTTCATAAAGGGGCGTAGGGTGTAGTGTGGGTATTGGGACAGGGATTCTCACCCCCAAATTGAGCTGAAAGTGTTGTTCTCAGTATTTTTCAGATTAAATTTACCTCATCATGACTTTAACAGAGCCCTAACACAAACACAAAGCCCTGCTTAAACACAGGCTACATTTATAATTTGCTCAATTATATGTTTTTTATCATCATGTGTCAAGTCATGCACCAGAAGAGAACTTAGACAGGTTTTCCTTTGCGTATGCACCAACCAGAAAGAAAGGACCACTCAGAGTGCATTGAGAATCTGTGAGAGCTAGTAGTTAGCATCCCAATTCACACTTTATTCCAGTTGGTGGTGGTTATGTACTAAAGGTTGCTTGGCAGCCGCCATTAAACTCGAAGAAAGATTCTCCACAAACATCGCTCGTGTTTCTTTGATATTGTTTACACATTTATTCATTCAATAACTCGTACTCGTCGTCTTCCGCTTATCCGGGACCGGGTCACAGGGGCAGCAGACTCAGCAGAGATGCCCAGACGTCCCTCTCTCCAGACACCTCCTCCAGTTCCTCCATGGGGAGCCCAAGGCGTTCCCAGGCCAGCCGAGAGACATAGTCCCTCCAGCGTGTCCTGGGCCGTCCCCTGGGCCTCCTCCCGGTGGGACGTGCCTGGAACACCTCCTGAGGAAGGCATCCAGGAGGCATCCGGTATAAATGCCCGAGCCACCTCAACTGGCTCCTCTCGATGTGGAGGAGCAGCAGCTCTACTCCGAGCCCCTCCCGGATGGCCGAGCTCCTCACCCTATCTCTAAGGGAGTGCCCGGCCACCCTACGGAGGAAGCTCATTTCAGCCGCTTGTATCCGGGATCTCGTTCTTTCGGTCATGACCCAAAGTTCATGGCCATAGGTGAGGGTAGGAACGTAGACCGACCGGTAAATTGAGAGCTTTGCTTTTCGGCTCAGCTCTCTCTTCACCACAATGGACCGGCACAGCGCCCCCATTACTGTGGCAGCCGCACCGATCCGTCTGTCGATCTCCCACTCCATTCTTCCCTCACTCGTGAACAAGACCGCGAGATACTTAAACTCCTCCACTTGAGGCAGGAACTCCCCTCCAACCTAAGGAGGAAAAGCCACCCTTTTCCGGTCGAGTACCATGGCCTCGGACTTGGAGGAGCTGATCCTCATCCCAGCCGCTTCATACTTGGCTGCGAACTGCCACAGCGCATGCTGTAGGTCTTGGCTAGAGGGGGCCAGCAGGACCACGTCATCTGCAAAAAGAAGAGACGAAATCCACTGGTCCCCAAACCAGGCCCCCTCCGGCCCTTGGCTGCGTCTAGAAATCCTGTCCATAAAAGTTATGAACAGGACCGGTGACAAAGGGCAGCCCTGCCGGAGTCCAACATGCACTGGGAACAGGTCCAACTTAGTGCCGGCGATGCGGACCAAACTCCTGCTCCGCTTGTACAGGGACCGGATGCCCCCTAATAAAGGGCCCCCGATTCCATACTCCTGGAGCACCCCCCCAGGGCATCACGAGGGACACGGTCGAATGTCTTCTCCAGGTCCACAAAACACATGTGAACCGGTTGGGCAAACTCCCATGAACCCTCGAGCACCCCGTAGAGGGTATAGAGCTGGTCCAGTGTTCCACGGCTGGGACGAAAACCACACTGCTCCTCCTGAAGCTGAGGTTCGACTATCGGTCGGACTCTCCTCTCCAATACCCTGGCGTAGGCAAACCCACACCAGCCTGCCGCCTCTCCCCGTGGGCCACTCCAGAGTAGAAGAGAGTCCAACCCCTCTCAAGGGGAGGGGTTGGACTTCTTCAGCTCAAATTAAAGGTTCAAGAGAAACAGAGTCAGACAAGGTCAGACGGATGTGAGAAAAGAAATTCTTCATATTCTGTGTGTAGCAAGATGGATGTGTTTAAAGTGGGCAACCATGTCATTTTTTTGTCATTTTCTCCAGAAACCCAGTCCAAATGTGTACCACCACCCACACTGCTTTTCAAAATCTCAATTTCTCCAGACCAAAAATTTTTGTCTGCATATCAGTAGGTGCAAACACAGCAGAAAATTCGACAAAATACCCGCGTTAGTTAACACTTGATCTTTTCTCTCTTTGGATAGATGTGTTTTACAAAACGTAGCTACCATTTCGCAGTTAACTTGGTGAAATATCGCCATATTGTGGTAGGGTTTTAACCTGCATGGTGCCAATGAAGACATAACAGCTAAATAAACATTATGTACACTGTTGGATTCTATTTGTAGTTTGAGGCGTGCTAGACTAGCCTGTTTGGTCAAAAATAGGCTTAATATTTTACATGGTGATGTAATTAATAGTGATGCGCTTATCAAACATCAGATAGAGCATGTAAAAGCTTGTTTGGTGATTCTCAAGTGATTAACCCACAGATAAAAGCCTTTGTGATCAATTAATGACCATTACTTTAATTAGCTGCTCGATATTTTCTTTTACATACAGCACTGTGAAAGAGTATTGGCCCTTTAACAGATTTCTAATGGTTTTCGGTTTTCCGTCACACTTAAATGTTTCAGATTATCAAACTAATTTTATTATCAGACAAAATAAACTTGAATAACTTCAAAGTGGTGCTGTGATGGTCTGGACCTGCTTTACTGCTTCAGGCCCTGGATGACTCATTGTAATTGATGGAAAAATGCATTTTATTCTAACAGAAAACACTGAAAGGAAATGTCCAGCCATCAGTTTGTGGCCTTAAGCTCAAGCACAATGGGGTTATGCAGCAGACTGATTTGAAACAGCAAATCCATCTCTAAATAGCTCAAAACAAACAAACCAAGTGGGTTTCGCAGTAACAGTTATTGCTGAGAATGGGGGCTCAATCAGCTATTAGGTCAATATTGGGCAATTACATGTTCATAGTCGGGTTGACACCACCCTTTTGTCTTTACTCAGGCTTTCTTTGTCCGACAAAAACTTAGTTTGAAGTTTGAATAAAGCAAAAACATCTGTTAATGTGTGTGTGTGGGTGGTGGGGGTGGGGGGGGGGGGGGGTACTTTTCACAGCATCGTTTATAGAAACGATGTGATCAGTCTGACAATCAAAGGTATGTCCTTTCCTCATCAGCGCCTCCGTTTTTGGATCATATTTCACATCCCATCACCTCTACAGCAGTGGGCGAGTGCTTTTCCAAGTGCAACATTTTTGTTTTTTTCCAAAAAAACAAAGAAAAAGCAGTCTGTATGATTCAGTTCATTAACTCAAGTCTCTCCCATCATCAGTTGTTGTTTGATTCACAAAAAGAGATTTCAACAGCTTGGCACAGTGCCTCGGCAGGGCTGCATATCAATCGGCCCTGTGCACCCACGGGGTGAGGATGGGGGTCGATTGGTCAGCCTGTGTTAATGACGCACAACAAATCTCTTAATGTGGGCCCTCTTAATTGATCAGCATGCTTCACATTTGAGAGGAAGACTCGAAAGAGAAAGGTTGGAAGAGCCAAAACCGAACTAGAATAAAAAGCAGAGGAGATTTTTTTTTTTTTTTTTATATCATGACACTGAATGTGTTTTGGGGACTAATAACACCACCGAGGGTGGGGTCCCAGGACCTTAAAGTATTTGTTAGTAGTCACACCAAAGAGTTTAAATCCGTCTTAAGCCACATTAATTCCGGTAGTACTCACTTTTATAGTACTGACTCATGAGAAACGGGAAGGGAAAGCTCTAATCTCAATGCTGGCCGTATTACATGCGAGTATTTGCTCCTAACACAGAGGTCCTCTTTAATGTGAACGAGAGCGCAAAACAGGCTGAGTCGACTGCACTTATAACTAGCAGGCTCTTAGAAAACGAGTTAAACACATCTTTCATTAATACTAATTAACAAGCTTCTATATATGAAGTAATAATAGCAGTGGGTAAGGCAGCCAGATAATGAAAGCAGACATAACAGACAGGCTGATAAATGTTGCGTGGGGGAAAATAAGAAAGCTGTCAAATAACCGACAAGCCACGCCTTGCGGGCTGCCACGGAGAGTCACAGATAAAGTTCGTGTGCTGACAGTTCAACGTAAGTCCTCCTTACCTGTGAACGTGCGGGTCAGTCAGGTCCAGTTACTGTGTCCGTCCCGTCTGTCCCCTGCTGCTGCTCGGGGCGCTTTCTGTCTCACACAGAGGCTGGACTGAGGAAGCCTCACCCGCAGCAGTCCTCCTGACGTCACCTCAGGGTAGTACGCCCAGCGGACCAATCAGCGCAGGAGATGCGGCGCTCAGGTAAAGAGGTTTACTGTACCGGAGAGCACGTGACTCCACTTGAGTATACTTGTGATAATAGGTGTAGAGGTGCTTTGATAGGGGCTGTGACGAACGATCCCTGCTGCTGAATACAGTCAGTACAGATCTGCTCGACACTGCTGATATTAGATCCAATGGTGCTTTCAGAGGCGGCTTTTGCATGCATTGCGCCCAAGGCAAGCCCCTCCATCTGGCCACGCCTCCTAAAAAGATTTACAGCTTTACATTCTTATACATTTACTAATTTCAGCAATTCAATTAAAAAAATGATTGAGTAAATATATTTATTTCACACAAATTGTTACATATGGTCTATTATGATTTACAGCTAATTGAAATATCGCATAAGACCAACACAGAAATGTTGATCCAGTAACAAATATTTGCTGTACTGTTTTGTACTCAATACTTGGTCGGGGCTCTTTTTGCATCATGAATTACTGAAACAATGCAGCGGGTCATTGGAGACGACATGATATATATATTTTGATTCTGATTCTGATTTTATACTGCATTGGTGGGTGTAGTGTCTCTCATCTTCCTCTTGGCAACAGAGGAAGGTGGCTGGTCTAACTAGACTTTATAAAACACAGTGGACCAATGCACCAGCAGATGACAAAGCTCCACAAATCCTTACTGACTGTGGAAACTTCACATTGGTCCTCAAGCAACCGATATTTTCTGTCTCTACCCTCCTCTTTTTTTTATTTTTTATTTTTATTTCAGACAATGCTTTCGGTAAATAAATCAATTTCAGAAATGCTTATAACAAACGAACAAATATCCAAATACCATACAAAAAAGTGTTTGGTAAACATTAAATTAAATTTCCAGTTCCAAATAAATTAAATTAACTTAAACACAAATAGCAACCAGTAAAATAAACATAAAATAAACATATTCCAACAAGCAAACTTGTCAGTATATTTAACCTGAGATCTGACATTGATTATTAATTAATATAAATTGTCTGAAAAGGGGTATGAAGAAGTAAAACTTATTTTTAATACCCCTTCTCCCTCTAATTGCACTTAAATTAACTGAGTAACCTTCCTAATTAACATCTATGTTTTTGATCCAGAATTCACAAACCAAAAACTAATAAATAAATATATATACACAATTATCTATATATATACATATACACACATATACACATATATATATCTACACATATACACATACATACACATACACATACATACATGCATATATACACATGCATAAATACCCACACGCATACATACACATACACATGTACACATACAGACAAACATGCACCTCCACATATGTACATGTAACTGCACACATGCATACCTACACTCTCAGAAACACACCACACATTAGGCCTAAATCCACATTCACATTCTTGTATATCGGCACTTAGAGACCCCCCCCCAAATCATCAGAGCCACAATCCAACACCACAGCTCCACCACCACCAGCTCCCCCCACCAATCCCAACCCCACACCCCATAGCGCAAGGTGGCAGACAAGATCCCCAGGACCCCCCTGAACTACCAAGCCGTCCACAAGAGTCCCCTGAACCCCCACCTGCCCCCCACCACCACGAGGCACAGAGCGAGGAGCAGCGAGAGAAGCCAGGCTGCAACAACTGCAGCATCAGGCTGCAGCTACAGAGTACCAGAAGCAAAGAAGAGGGCCCCGCACCCCCATGCACCCCATGCAAACACACAGCAGAAACACAGACACGCACACACACACACACACACACACACACATACATACCGTGCTCAGATGAGATACCATTCACCTCGCCTCTTCATCCCAATACATGTTGAAAAACATCAGTTTTAGTCTTTTTTTAAACAGACTCATGCTAGGACATTGCTTCAGCTCTTTTTGGAGTTTATTCCAGACCTTCACACCACTGACTGAGAGGAAGTCACTGGCGCCTTAGATAATAAGAAATTGGCAGTTGGTGTATTTATTGATCTCAAAAAAGCTTTTGACACAATAAATCATGAAATATTAATTAAGAAATTGGAGCACTATGGCATCCGGGGAGTAGTTCTGCACTGGATGGAAAGTTATCTAAGCAACAGGCAACAATTTGTGCAAATGGGTGACTGCCAGTCACCATGCTTGGACATTGTTTGTGGTGTTCCCCAGGGGTCAGTACTGGGGCCAAGATTGTTTATTATTTACATTAATGACATCTGTAAAGTTTCTAAAATACTTAAATTTGTTTTGTTTGCAGATGATACTAATATTTTTTGTACAGGTGATAATTTGGATCAGCTTATGGCTGAAATCAACTTAGAGTTATGTCAACTTAAGATATGGTTTGATATGAACAAATTATCATTAAATTTGGATAAAACCAAGTTTATGTTGTTTGGAAACTGCGGAAGAAGAACAGATGTTCAGATCCTAATAGATAATATAGCAGTAGAGAGAGTTAAGGAAATTAAGTTTTTGGGAGTAATGATAGACAATAAGATCTGCTGGAAACCTCATATAAAATACATTCAAACAAAAACATCCAGAAGTATTGCTGTTCTCAGCAAAGCTAAATATTTTCTAAATCATGATGCTCTTCATATTATGTATTGTTCACTTATATTACCTTACTTGAGCTATTGTGTGGAAATATGGGGCAACACCTATAAAACCTCACTGCGACCGTTATGCACATTACAAAAAAGGGCCATCAGAATGGTTCATAAGGCAGGATTTCACGACCATACTAACATACTATTTATAGAGTCCCGCCTCCTCAAACTCCCAGATCTGGTAGAATTTCAAACAGCTCAGCTGATGTATAAAGCTAGAAATAAACAACTACCAGAAAATATTCAAAAGCTGTTCACTGATAGAGTGGGGGGTTATGACTATAGGGAAAATCTCAATTTCAGAACCTTGAGGGTTCGAACCACCATGAAGAGAATGTGCATTTCAGTCCTCTAACTTTCATCTGGATACAGAAGATGCTTAACACAAGGAACCAGACTGTTGTAAACTGTGTTCGGATATCTCTGTTTGTGTGAAGGCTTGTGAAGCGCTGACTCCAACTGCAGCACAAGCACTGTGATCTCACCCAAGCTCTTGAATGGGCTTTGCTTCTATACCCCATACCCTTCCACTTAACTGTCTCATAACATGCTTATATACAGGGCCCCATGAACAGCCAGCGTCTTTTGCAAATGCCTTTTTATGGCTTAACTTCTTTGTTCAGATCACAGTGGAAAATTTTCAAATCAGCAGACTGGGTAGGCTATAACACAACATTTTTGGGTAAACAAATCCTTTATGGTCTTAAGGAATGTTCTTAGAAGTCACATTTTTGGTTTTCCTTAGCTGTAAGCCATAATCATCATTGTCCATTGGCTACATATGGCCCGTAAGTAATTGTCCATATAGGTTTTATGACATCTCTGGGTCAAAAGTGTGACACATATTAGATGGGGCATACTATTTAAACAGTTTGAGATCCAGCTAAGACCTGCATAGGGTCCCCAGCTTGTTTCGCCGATATGGGGTCTATTTAGTCAACACAGGTTAATCCTAAACAAGAAGACCATTATGGGCCCAGTCCCACTTAGCACCCATTCAGCTGTAGCAAAATAAATATGGGGTCCACATGCACATATTGGCGTTCACCCTTTAAGAGATCTCCTGTTGTCTTTTTGTTTGTCTTTTCATGAAGTTGCCTTGTTGTTTTCCATCCTATTGAAGTTGCGAAATCTCTTTCATATTGTGTCTGTTGCTGTTTTACATCCCTTTGTAGCCGACATTAAACATTTGTCAGTTTGAGATTGCTTTGTATCTGTTTGTGGTTTTTGAGAGTGCGACATGGCATGTCAAGCAGGACAGTATAGGCTGCATGATACTGACATTTAATAATAGCTTTATCAACCACCACACACCGATGAGCTGAGATAAATCTCTGATTCAAAGATAAAACATGAACAAATGACAGCATAGATGTTTTTCGTACCTAATGTGAGTATCCAAATGCTAATGTTATACAGTAACCAGCTAAATTTTAATCTTGAGAGGGTGGCTTAAGCCCCTAGACAGCAGCAAACTAGACCTCTTAATTTGGTTTACTTTCACACAGCTTTTTTATATTTGAAGGAAGTTGTGTGTTTTACAAGCATGGGAGAATGTTATTAAACATTAAATTATAATTTACATCTTAAAAACCTGTTTGCTAAAAGAAAAACTAATATCAAAGTTTGGATGATTTTAAAATTACAGCTCCTTGATGTGTAGAACCTATTTCCTTGTTGGCCAAAATGTTGCCTGGACAGCTGACATCTTAGAAGTTGTTTCACAAACAGGTGTGTGCTCTTCCTGAAACATGTCTTCATTAATTAGGCTGGTAAAAAGTGTGGAGTTGACTCCTAGTGTTGCATTAGCATTTGAAAGTTAAAGTCGATGAAGCTCTCAAGCAAGTATAACAGGCTGTCGTAAAACTGCAGATCTATCAGGGATTGCAGGAACATCAGCAGATAGCAGTTTGGTTAATTGTAGGGAGGAATTACAGGATGCGCATGCATAACAAACAACATTGGCAGGTAAACACAGAGGGTTTACCTGACCCCATACATTTTCTAGATGTAGACCTCGGTGTGCAATCTTTATTGCATGCAAAGTCCACTAGGTCCAATAAAGATGAGAACATAAGCACGCAATGTCATTTTTTAAAACGCCTCTCTGTTAATATTAAAAAGAATACTTATAATTTTAAAACTATTGGTTTACCTAGTTGTTTTGAAGGTTTATAAGCAAAAATATGAATAGAAACCTTCATGCAATTTGGCTTTATACAGTGACAGAATAAACAAACGTCTACTTCTTTTTGATTATGTGTGCAGTGTAATGCTGCTGTTCTACTTGTAAGTCAAGCTGTGTGAGGTTACTGTAATATGCTTTGGTCTGCTAGGGTAAACAATATAAGTAGTAATTCCCTTTTTTATTTAGTTTAGGTGAAATGTTGGTTCCCGCCTCAGACAAACTGGAGAAAAGCTTGCTGCTGCCACCTCCAGGCTGCACCACCAATATGGTGTCTTTCTGATGATGTGCTGCGTTCTTCTTTTCAGCTGGAGACTCATCAGACTTAAACGATTCTCAGCATAGTGTTGGGGGATGTATTTGTTGCCAAATTCAATCAGACGTTTCAAGATACTGCTAACAGCAATGATTACATGCCAAAATAAATCCTTCTACCACCTAAATGTTGACTCTGAGTTCTTGGTAGCTTCACTTTTTCGCTGTTGCCTTTGCTGCCTACAAAGGACCTTGTGTTACTGTTTAATTTATTGAATGCATTCAGAGTTCTCTAACTTTGGTATAAGTCCGACTGTACGGTAATGTGCTGTATACACAATTTCCACTCACCTCTCGGATATTTCTATATAATTTGGTTTAAAAGTTACAAGTTAAATATAAAGCTCATTAACTAGTACACAAAGCTAATAAGCAAAACATCCCAAAATAGTTCTTCAAATATATTAAAGCCAGTAATGTCAGGATTTTATGTGACAGACCAACGCAAATTAGTGCCTAACTGTGAAGTGGAAGGAGAACATTTTTTCACAAATAAAAAAAATGAAAAGTTTGGTGTGCATTTGTATTCACCCCTCTTTAACTCTGATACCCCTAAATTAAGACTGGTGCAACACATTGCCTTAAGAAGTCCCCTAATAATTCTAAATTTGTGTAATTTATTTTCTGTTTTCATACACCTCTTATGTGAAAGCATAAAAGGTTCAAGGAACACAGCAGACAGGTCAGGGATAAAACGCTGAAGAAGTTTAATGCAGGGTGTGGTTATAAAACAACATTCCAGGCTTTGAACATTACACGGAGCTCTGTTCAATCCATTTCTGAAAATGGACCGAGTACAAGTACAACTGCAAACCAGCATGGCTATCCACCTAAACGGACAGGCCAGGCAAAGAGAGCCACGCACAGTCGATTAACTCTGCAGCTCCTTCAGGCACCTCAAGTGGGAGAATTTGTCAAATTGGCAATCATTATCCATAAAAAGTTGTGTTTGCAGTTTGCCACAAACTATGTACAGCAAAATATAGCAAAAATTTCAAAAAAGTGCTCTAATCAGATAAGACTAATGTTAAAATATTTGGCCTACATAGCACAATGCTTTTTGTGACAGAAACCCAACATCACATGAATATCCCTGAACACACCAGCCCTAGTATGATGCATGCTTGTGGCAGCATCAAGCAATGGGAATGATTTTCTTAAGCAGTGACTGAAAAGGTGGTCAGAGCTAAAGATAAGATAGCTGGAAATAAATATAGGCAACACTGGAAGAAAACCTGGTAGAAGCTGCAAATAGTTGAGAGTGGGGTGGAGGTTCACCTTAACCAGCATCCAGAGCTACAATAGAATGGTTTATCTGAAAGCATGTTAAAATAGCCCAAACTCCAGACCTATAATATATATATAATATAGATGCTTTCAGATAAACCATATTTCATATTATAAGGATTTTTTTCAATTTGTTTTCCACATTATTATTTAATGTGAAAAATTTAATGTAAACGTTTGGGATAAGAAGGTGTGATAAACTTCCCGGTCAGCAGGTGGCAGCACCACATTTGTTCAGTGCCTGAAACGGAAAAGACGCAACATCGGACTTTTGCTGTTTCCACGTGTGAGTGCTTCAGTCACGTTGGCAGGTCCACAGCGGTACAATGAAAAGACCAAGTAAGTGTATTTACACACTGTTACAAGTCCGTGAAGACCAGCATTTCAATGTTTTAGTGGCCAGTTTGTCCTCTTTGCTGCTGTGGGTGAGCCTACATTAGCCTTTTCCTAAGCTAACCAATGTTTAACAGAGCTAACGAACCTTTCATTCTCTTTAGAGTTAAGAAAAGCAAGTAAGCGGCTATCCTGTGCCAAACGTTATAAAATACAAAAGAAGGTAAGTGGCCTTATATCCTCTGTAGGCTGTTTATCACATTGAATTGTAAATAAAAAAATGTTTAACTCGGCAATTCTCGCATGGTTGTTATAGTAAATCATTACGAATCGTTTTTTCACATTTAAATGTATACAATTACATTACTGCAACATCCACAATAGCCTTGATTACATTTCGGTCTGACTTTAGGTCCGGGATCATAATAAAAAGTTGAGAAAAGATGCTAAAAAGAAAGGACTGAAGAAACATGTAAAGAAGGATCTCGGAGTGCCCAACAGCGCCCCCTTCAAAGAGGAGGTCCTCAGAGAGGCAGAGCAGAGGAGGCTGCAGGTGGGCTGGCTGGCACAAATTTGTTCAGACGGGTTTTAAGGAAATATTTTTTTGTTATATATATATATATATTTAAAAACTTACTTTTTTTTAGATTGAAGAAGAAAAAGAAAGAAAACGACAAGCCAAAAAGGAAGAGCGAGCCCAGAAAAGGAAAAAGGAGAAGGAAGCAGCTGTTAAAGAAACAGACCCCAGTGCCAAGAAGGCTCGAAAGGTAAAAGGCCACCTCAATAGTCAATTGTCAGCTAAGCCCAGCTGAAATAATGGCATATTTGTTCTGTTCAGACAGGGGTCTTACCTACATTTGTTTTGTGGTGGGGGAAAAAAAATACACAGGGCAACAAGTTTGAGGTGCACAGAGGAAATGCTGCCACCATGTTGGTTGCACAGTTATTTCTCATGTGGATCCCGTGGATTTCATTTTTCTTATTCAAAATGTGAAAAAAATCTAATTGAATTAAAATAGCTATTCATCTGTTTATGATTTTATTTAAAAGCTTTTATTTCAATTTACAGTTATATATTTCAAAACGAAGATGAAATAACTTTTTTTTTTTAATTTGTTTTTCATTACCGATACAAAATGATGCACAGGCCATAGCATCACTGTAAATCAGATGGGAATGTAGCCTTTTGAGCCTTTTGGTCAGGTTCTGGGTAATTATATGAAAACTTTAACTAAAATGCATTACAAGAACAGAAAATCAACAGTTATTCCTACGGCAGCAAAAATTATATAGATTTTTTAAATATATAATGCACCATTTATCATTTGGATTTTTATACATAAAGTTAAGCAAATATTTTGTATGCTAAAGGTTTTGAAAGCACGGCAGTCAGTGATAACGTGGTTGAACGATGCAATCGAACATTTACAGTTGTGTCCAGCTAAGAGCACGATATGTCTCAATTAAACTCAGAATGTAGTTGATCTTCCTTTTAACAGCAAGACAGAAGTTTAAGGTATCTCCATTGTTTACCTACATGTCTTATCTCCACCTGTTTGCATAGGATACCACAGCAAACAAATCAGAGAAACCTTCAGGTCCAAACAAGAGCTCAAAACAGCACCTCTGCAATGAACTAAACAAAGTAAATCTGCACACTTACAATGAGATCCTTTACAATGCACTGACATGTTTACTCACAGAGTCTCGTCTCTTGCAGGTAATAGATGCGTCTGATGTAGTAATAGAAGTCCTTGATGCTCGGGATCCGCTAGGATGCAGGTGTCCACAGTTGGAGGAGGCTGTGCTACTGAAGGGAAGCAACAAGAAATTACTTTTGGTGTTAACCAAGATAGGTAAAGGGACATGACAAGCTCCCAACTAAAGAGAATTAAACTGGTTTATTTGCTATTAATATAATTAGATTTTCATGGACCCTTTTTTCTGCTGTAGATCTTGTACCAAAGGAAAATGTAGAAAAGTGGATAAAGTGTTTCCAAAGGGAGTTTCCAGTCATGGCATTCAAAGGTTCAACACAGATCCGGGACAAAACTGTGGTAAGACGTGCTTTTCAGTATCTTCTCTAATATTACAAAAGCAACATTTCTAAATTAGCAGAGTTGCTGACAGAGAATCCAAAATGGAGTACAAACTCAAAAATCAAAAAGGGGCATTCAGCGGCTTTTGTGGAACAGTTGAATCTTTGGTTTTTAATCTAGGTCCGGTTTAGATGTCATCATTGAAACAATGATTTATCTTATTTTTAGGAACAGCTACTATTAAAGATCAAAAACTGGGCTTTAAAGAACCTGAATTTAGTCCTAAGTGTTGATCTCAGTTAGCCTAGATGCCAAAAAAAAAAGCCCTTTACCACGCTACAATACATGGCTAAAGCTGGAAGCCAACCTTAGCTTTTGTTCCTTTTATTTATGAGGCATGGCTTATAAAATATTACGACTATAAGAGCATTGTCATGAACAGTTGATGTACCTCTGTAGAAAATAGTTTCCTTTTTTAAAGATGTTCTTAAACCTTTTGTGCTTCATTTTTTGTTTTTAATCCCTCACTGATATTGAAAACAAGCCAACTTTGAGTCTTCTTTCCTCTGTAACAACATACACAGCAGCAGTCGCTAGCCAGGTGGAAACTCAAAAATCGGATCTTTTTCCGATCAGTGAACGCACAAACCCCGAGCACAGTCTGGGGTTTCACAGATTTGGAAAAAAGATCTGATTTTTGAGTTTCCACCCGGCTAGTGACTGCTCACGGCTGGTCAAGCTATCACCGGTTTCCAGTCACTGGTCGACTCGGTGCATCTCTTACCAATATAGATGTGGAGGACTGAGAAGGTTGAACAGCTTGTTCGGTGCTGTTATAACTGGTTATAGCCTCCAAGAGCAACCAACAAACACAGTGAAGTCCATCTGTTGTCAGAAGGGATGATGTGTGCGTTTGTGGAACATTTGAGTGTGTGTGTAGTGGTGGGTGTGGGCTTCACCTGTCTCAAACATGTTGAGGCTCATTTAAAGTCAACCTTGTGCTGCTCTGTGTTCATCAGAAAGCCAAAAGGAGAAGAGTCGTGGCCTCCAATGAAGTCCTAGACAAATCCAAAGGAGCAGCGTGCTTTGGTAATGATTGTCTTGCTGAGCTGCTAACAGTTTATGCTGCTAAAACACAGAGTGAAGCTGCACTCAAAGTGGGAATAGTCGGTGAGTTTATTCAAATCTGTACATTTGCCCCCTTTTTATGAAAATGTAGAAGTGGCGGTTGGATTCAAATCCTTGGCTTTGCCTTATGTAACAATTTCTATTTTTGTGTTTTGTTTTTTTACATTTTCTCCTCCCAGGATTTCCTAATGTGGGGAAGAGCACCCTGATTAACAGCCTGAAAGGCATGATGGCATGCCATGTTGGTATCACTAAAGGCACCACAAAGTAAGTAAACAAAGTGTTTAGGAATTTGTTGCCAAAACATCTTACCTCCAAATGTTATGTCATAAATAAATGTTCCCTCTCCTGCGCATCAGAACTATGCAGGAGGTGCACATGTCAAAGACTGTGAAGCTAATGGACAGTCCAGGGGTCGTTGCGTCGCCGTCCAACTCAGCAGTCTCCATGGCTCTGAGGAGCCTGCAGGTGGAGGAGGGTCAGGAGAGCGTGATGGATGCTGTAAATACATTGCTCAAGCAGTGTGATAAGTCCCAGGTATTACCTGTTGCAGCTACACAGCAGCTGTAAACTGATGAAGGAATTTTGAGACATTTATTTGCTCCTATTTTTTTTCTCCTTGTTTTAGATTATGCTTCAGTACAACATCCCAGACTTCAAGAATTCCCTGGAGTTTTTGACTCTGTTTGCCAAAAAGCGTGGGTACCTGCAGAAAGGTGGCGTTCCAAACACAGAGCAGGCAGCCAACACTTTTCTGACTGATTGGACAGGGTGGGTGCATTTCTCATAATGTTCGGTGATAATCGTGTAGCTGTGGAAATGAGGAAAACGTGCAATTCTAGAGTTCACTTTGAAGACTTCTAATCCAACTCTGATCCAAACCCTTGCCTGGCTAGGGGCTAGTGTTGTGTGGCTTTTCTGTCACCTTGATCACAGAAATATCTCTATTTTGGTGTTCCCTTAGCGCCAAATTAAGCTACCATTGTAAAGTGCCGGGCAGCTACAGCCTCCCGAGCTACATGACTGACGCAGTGGTCACTGAAATGCAGAACGGCTGGGATCTAGACAAAGTGAAGGAGGGCAACAAGGAGACACTGAAAGGTAGGTGTTTTAAATTGAACTTAAACATTCAGAGGTTTTTGAGCAATGGTTGTTTCCACAGCATCTTCCAAACACCTTTCACATTTTGTCAGACAACACACAAACTTCAACTAAAGATACATTTTTCTTTTTTTCTGAAAACTGGATTCCTTTCCTTCTGCTTCATAGTTTTGCTCCACCTTGTGGTTTGATCAAATAAAATACAGTGAAGTGTGGGGTTGTAACTTTACAAACTGTTAAATAGTTCAGGTGGTGTTATTAATTTTTATAAAGCAATGTACATTCTGTACTTTTCCATCTAATGTTTCTCCCAAAAACATTTTTCTTTACAGGTGTTAAATTTCCAAACCTGTCAAGCAGCATAAGCTTTGTCTCTAGAGGACCGACAGCGGGTCTGCTGACCGCGTCCGCCACTCCTGACGATCCACCATCCACAGAGAGAGAAGAGCAGCACAGCGATGAGGATGATGAGGTAACTCCAGATATAAATCCACTTGAGTGATATTTTGTTTCTTCTGGAAATGAGGACAAAAATGCAAGTCTCGATTTGTTTGTGAAGACTTCTAATCCAACTCTGATCCTGCTGTCTGTTTTTATTCGTTGAAGCCTGAAGAGTGCCTGAATATAAATAAAACATCTGCTTTTCTTGTAGCCTGAACAAACAGAGTCACATGAAACAGAGGAACTTGAGGAAGCCCAGGAACCAGTCACAGGTAATTTGTTTTGGTGTAGATTTTATATCAGTTTTTTAGTATGTATATGAAACACATTAGTAAGGTAATGTTTTGCATTTTTTCATTGCAGATAAACCCAGGCAGGTGCAATTTCAGTCTGCCCCCGTTGACATCAGCCTCTCTACAGTTTATACCGATGACGCCTACGACTTCAACACTGATTTTAAATGAACTCCTCCTTGGCTCTGGGTTAATGCTCATGTTCATGCAGTCTTAGTGCCATCCAGAGCTGGAACTGCTCATGATGCTCGTTTATGGTGAACAGCTTTGTGTTTTCTCTCTTCTTTCCTCTGCCGTTGTCATTTACAGGGTTTAACTGATACCCGTTTTTCAGCCAGCCCAGGTGAGGTTTCAAACAAGCCAGGCTGATTCCATGAAGTAATGTGGAAACACAAACTGCTGATTGGTCAGATTATATCACACATGGGTGGAAACACGTTGTGTACACATTTCGTTATGTGCACAGAAATTATTACCTGCACATGTTTACCCCTATTTTATCTGAAGACTAGAGATGAGCTTTGTAGTAGTCATAGCTTCCAGAAAATGTCCACCTCAATCTGGACAGAAGACTTTAGCTGACCATCAGCACAGAGGATGGTTCTCAGTCGTCAAAGCTTTAAATGTGCTGCATTGTTTGAGACCTGATCCCATCTGGACTTGCATTAGGCTGTAGGAAACAAAGCAGGGAATTACAGTGCTCAACTGTATCATGTTATGGAAATATAGTTTTTGGAAATGCCGAGTCACTTCCAGGAATGCCGCTAAATCCAAAACTCCTGCTTGTACTCAAACCCGAAGAACAAGGGAGCGTATCTTGACTCATGGACTTACCCTCGGCTAGGTTTTTTTTCCCCAGACAAATCCGATAATGATTTTCCCCCAGGTCAATTTATTGCCTATGTGGCTGTTTATTATTAAACAGTTGTATATATATCTGATTAAAGACTAGTGCGACAGGAGATCATTTCTAGGATGTTCATCTATAACACTGTATGAAGATCTGCACCTATAAATCTAACAAGAGACAAGACTGTTGTTTTTCTTTCGCTAAAACGGTGTTTACATTTCTTTAACCCGTAAAAGTAACAATTTCATAGTTAGGAAACTGTAAATAAATTTTATTGGTATTGTACAAAACACATTTATAACAAACTAATTTAAAAAGCGTGCGGTATATGTGCAAACATTGGGTTAACGCAGCGGTCTGAAATGTCATTAAAAATCCAGAGGTTAGTGTTCATTTACAACAGCATGGTTGGGAACAGCTGAGAATGTAGTTAAAGTGGTCAACTTTAGGTTTTTACATACTAGTTAAAAAAAAAACAAAGGTTGGATAACGTGTGTCAAACTAAATCCCCAAAGATGGTTACTGAGGAGGTAAGCACAATAAACTGGTAACTATGTTATTACTGCACTGTAAACCAAGACATCCTTTCAGATCTTATGCCAAACTATCATTTAGCAACAGATGAGCATCTAATAAGGCCATAATTAAGCAATGATGACATGAAATAGGCAAAAAGATCTTAGGACAGTTATGGGCATTACTCCTGCCAGCGTTCCTGCAGCTTTCAAAACGTGAAAAAAAGAAACTTAAATTTGGATAGGAACAACCCACTTTAAGCCTCATGTTTCATTCCCCTAAATTTCTGGGACAAAGGTACACTGAGAACCAACAGATACTTCTGTAGTTTGTTGTAGGCAGCTGGGGTGTCTGTGGCTGAGCTGGTAGAAGAGGGTGCCCGCTAATTAGGTTTGCAAAACATTTAAGACTAAAGTTGTGAAAATGGTAACAGTTTTGTTATACAGGTCCTTCTCAAAATATTAGCATATTGTGATAAAGTTCATTATTTTCCATAATGTCATGATGAAAATTTAACATTCATATATTTTAGATTCATTGCATACTAACTGAAATATTTCAGGTCTTTTATTGTCTTAATACGGATGATTTTGGCATACAGCTCATGAAAACCCAAAATTCCTATCTCACAAAATTAGCATATCATTAAAAGGGTCTCTAAACGAGCTATGAACCTAATCATCTGAATCAACGAGTTAACTCTAAACACCTGCAAAAGATTCCTGAGGCCTTTAAAACTCCCAGCCTGGTTCATCACTCAAAACCCCAATCATGGGTAAGACTGCCGACCTGACTGCTGTCCAGAAGGCCACTATTGACACCCTCAAGCAAGAGGGTAAGACACAGAAAGAAATTTCTGAACGAAATAGGCTGTTCCCAGAGTGCTGTATCAAGGCACCTCAGTGGGAAGTCTGGGAAGGAAAAGTGTGGCAGAAAACGTTGCACAACGAGAAGAGGTGACCGGACCCTGAGGAAGATTGTGGAGAAGGGCCGATTCCAGACCTTGGGGGACCTGCGGAAGCAGTGGACTGAGTCTGGAGTAGAAACATCCAGAGCCACCGTGCACAGGTGTGTGCAGGAAATGGGCTACAGGTGCCGCATTCCCCAGGTCAAGCCACTTTTGAACTGGGGAGAAGTAAATGCCAAAATGCCAGAAGTCCAGTGTCAAGTACCCACAGTCAGTGATGGTCTGGGGTGCCGTGTCAGCTGCTGGTGTTGGTCCACTGTGTTTTATCAAGGGCAGGGTCAATGCAGCTAGCTATCAGGAGATTTTGGAGCACTTCATGCTTCCATCTGCTGAAAAGCTTTATGGAGATGAAGATTTCATTTTTCTGCACGACCTGACACCTGCTCACAGTACCAAAACCACTGGTAAATGGTTTCCTGACCATGGTATCACTGTGCTCAATTGGCCTGCCAACTCTCCTGACCTGAACCCCATAGAGAATCTGTGGGATATTGTGAAGAGAACGTTGAGAGACTCAAGACCCAACACTCTGGATGAGCTAAAGGCCGCTATCGAAGCATCCTGGGCCTCCATAAGACCTCAGCAGTGCCACAGGCTGATTGCCTCCATGCCACGCCGCATTGAAGCAGTCATTTCTGCAAAAGGATTCCCGACCAAGTATTGAGTGCATAACTGTACATGATTATTTGAAGGTTGACGTTTTTTGTATTAAAAACACTTTTCTTTTATTGGTCGGATGAAATATGCTAATTTTGTGAGATAGGAATTTTGGGTTTTCATGAGCTGTATGCCAAAATCATCCGTATTTAGACAATAAAAGACCTGAAATATTTCAGTTAGTGTGCAATGAATCTAAAATATATGAATGTTAAATTTTCATCATTACATTATGGAAAATAATGAACTTTATCACAAAATGCTAATATTTTGAGAAGGACCTGTAGTGCACTTGTTTGGCAGTAACTGATCTGTATGAACCACAGCACCTAAAACTGCAATATCAAGCTAAATAGAACATAAGCCATTTTGCTGTGGGATTTCTAAACAAAAAGAAATGTTTGTGGTCAAATATGGTCCCAAAAGACTGAGAATCCTTAAAAAGTATGCAAAAGTTTAAAACAATACTATTCAAACTGCATCTCAAGTTATGTCAATAGAGTCAAAGGCATCGCAAGGAAAAACGTCTGTTCAAGGTAATGTCAGAATAAGAGGTCCACAAATCCAGAGGATGACTAACAAGACTGCTGGCGAAGGAAAAGGCTTCACTTAATTCCTGAGGTGAAAGGAGCCGTGCTGTGCTCCATCCCAGACCACACTAGTCCAAAGGTCTAAGAATAATTCTTCAGTCTGCGTGTCTTCGCACAGGATGAAACTTCCCTGTAGGGTCAGGAATGAACCACTGGTCCCACACGTCAGAGAAGGAGGATGTTCTCCCCCAGGGCTTATAATGTCCATTCCAATGCAGCAATTTGGCAGCTCTCACAAACTGGGGAGAGTAGCGGTTTCCAGCACCTGTAGTACCTGAAAAGTTGGGATTTTTACATTTATTGTACCCAACATATTCGATTTTAACTTTAGCATTATTATAAAGACACAATATTGATTATTTCAGTGTCCCATCTGTGCTTATATTACCTCAGATCCCTCAGTCTCAAACCTTAGTATAGCATCCTTGCCAAACAAAGCAGAACATAAACAGAATCCTACATTTTCAGATGTTTGTGACCAGCTTTTTCCAAAATAAAAAGATGAAAATGGAGATCTTCACAACCATGCTCATAGCAGCCAATTAGTAAGCAGAGAAATAAGCTCAAATCTGTGAGCCCAATCCATCCACTAGGGAGCATACATACAGCTTTGAGATAATCAACTACACTGAAATTCACAAGCTAATTAAGCTACACAAAGAGTCAAATAATGTTAACAAAACTGATAGAACAATGTAATACCTGAAAGTGTCTAACAGAAATTTTCAAGTGCAGTTCTGTAAATTTACAGTTAATCACTTTACAGCATTCCTCTTCCTGAATGCAGTTGAAAAATAAAAAGGTGATGTTTTCAAGCAGCCCAGTGACAGTCTCAACTTTGATCTGATAGAAAATCTTTGGATGGAGCTTAAGATTAGGGTGATGGTAAGGATGCCTTCCAACAAAATACTGGTGGAAACGTAAAAAGCTGGTCAGTAGTTACAAGATTTTTTCCAATGATTAACAAAAATATTTAAAAGACATGTAATTCTTGTACATCATTATCTTATGAGAGATGCCTGTCTCAGTTCCTATAAGAAACGACCTTCAGAAATTACCCTGAACTCACCAAGGTGTCTGACATGCCACATTGGGTCGATGGAGGAGTGACGTTTATAAAAGACGATGAGAAGTGGAGGGGTAGTAACGCTGTCAGCAAGTGCATTACTGTACAGATTCTCTCTGTTTAAAGGAAGAAAACATCAAATTATTAAATGTTTGCTACAACTTTTTTGCTTTCATAAGAAATCCATTATTTAGCTTGTGTGGGCACTCACTGAGAGTTGCGCTCCATCCAGTGCTCCAGCTGCTGGGTGATGTTTTGGTTCTTCCACTCTGTCAGGTTTGCAATAATGAGGCCCGGATTAAAGGAGCATGTGTTGGCCCTCATCCCCAGCTTTTTAATAGCTTCTTTTTTAAAGTCCAGGAAACCCATGTAATTGTTCTAAAGAACAGGATTAGTTATTTAATAATGCATCACCAGATTTCAGATCCTAATATGTAGAAACAGGAATGAAGAGAAGCAGCTCTTAGAAGACTAGACCACCTGATTTCCTGCCCCTCGGACGATGCCCTTAGCAGAAGCTGAGTCACAGTCATCCGAGAAGGCAGCTGCGTGTCCTGGTTTCAGGTTGGTTTCATAAAGGTCTTGAATGTCTCCTGATATACAAAACAATTGCACAAATCTCCTTTACTTACTTTAGTCGCTGCATGATGTGAAACAGACCTGATTTGATGTATTACGGGTTTATTCCTACCTTGCACAACAATGTCATCATCTAGATAGATTGCCTTCTCTACCTCAGGGATGTACACAGGCAGATAAAACCTGGCAAAAGACAACTAATACACACACACCATAAAACGTTAAATACATAAACAGCAGCCATAATATATTTTGTAGAGTCTGGATTGCAGTATTATCAGTTGCCTTACTAGTTTTGCAGCTTCTGGCATTGTAGGATCTTTCGATATCTTCCCATTGAGAAGCTCTGGTTGGAAAATAACTACTTTATATTTGACATTTTTTAACTTTGTCTTACTCATCCACGCCCTGTTGGTAAAACAGAAAGGATTGTTTCAATTCACTTAGAAGCTAAAGAACTCCAGTGCTGGCTGAATTACTACGACAAGGACAATACACTTACTTTAGATGACCAACTGTGTCATTCGGGGTTACGATGGTGAAGACCACATTGGCTTTGCTGTTCTGGTACACACTGTTCATTGCAGTGATCACAGCCCCAAGCCTGTCCTCGGTGGCAGTGATGAGAACAGGGATCTCCTCTCCTTTCCTCTCCATCTTTAGCTTGATGTCTGGAGACAGCTCGGCCTCGAAAGGAAGAATCTGTCCAGCATCTGGATAGAGGCACGTTAACCTTTTACAGTTCTGTTTTGTTGCACTAACATACTTTGATATGACATACACAACTACATAGGTGCCTGTAAAGCTTCAGCTCTCAAGCTTACCTGGATTTTCTTTGTGTAAGAAGTCACTAAGGTTCAGGAGGTTTCGCTGAACTATGATCAGGAAGGCCACAGCCAGCAGTATGAGAATTACAACATTTACTGTGGATCAGATTAGATAGAGCTGTTAGACGTATAAGCCTGCAGTTTAAGGTACAGAATTTCTCCTTATTTTGTCATATTGCAACCACAAACTTAAATGTATGGGACTTGACCAGCACAAAGTAACACATAATAAGAGAAAGGAGAAGGATACATGCTTTTCTAAATTTAACAAAAAAAATCTAAAAGGCACGATATTAATTTTGATTTGCCTAATCCCCCACCCCCCACCACAACCCTGAAGAAATACTCATGGAACAACCTTTCGCCAAAATGACGGCTACAAGTCTTTTGGAGTATGACTCTACTAGCTCTGCACATCTACAGACTAAAACATTTTCCTATTTTTTTCCTTTTTAAAGATACGTTTAACTCAGTTGGACTGTATGATGTCTTGCCTTAAATTCTCAACTCTACAGGTCCTTCTCAAAATATTAGCATATTGTGATAAAGTTCATTATTTTCCATAATGTCATGATGAAAATTTAACATTCATATATTTTAGATTCATTGCACACTAACTGAAATATTTCAGGTCTTTTATTGTCTTAATACGGATGATTTTGGCATACAGCTCATGAAAACCCAAAATTCCTATCTCACAAAATTAGCATATCATTAAAAGGGTCTCTAAACGAGCTATGAACCTAATCATCTGAATCAACTAGTTAACTCTAAACACCTGCAAAAGATTCCTGAGGCCTTTAAAACTCCCAGCCTGGTTCATCACTCAAAACCCCAATCATGGGTAAGACTGCCGACCTGACTGCTGTCTAGAAGGCCTCTATTGACACCCTCAAGCAAGAGGGTAAGACACAGAAATAAATTTCTGAACGAATAGGCTGTTCCTAGAGTGCTGTATCAAGGCACCTCAGTGGGAAGTCTGTGGGAAGGAAAAAGTGTGGCAGAAAACGCTGCACAACGAGAAGAGGTGACCGGACCCTGAGGAAGATTGTGGAGAAGGGCCGATTCCAGACCTTGGGGGACCTGCGGAAGGAGTGGACTGAGTCTGGAGTAGAAACATCCAGAGCCACCGTGCACAGGCGTGTGCAGGAAATGGGCTACAGGTGCCGCATTCCCCAGGTCAAGCCACGTTTGAACTGGGGAGAAGGAAATGCCAAAATGCCAGAAGTCCAGTGTCAAGTACCCACAGTCAGTGATGGTCTGGGGTGCCGTGTCAGCTGCTGGTGTTGGTCCACTGTGTTTTATCAAGGGCAGGGTCAATGCAGCTAGCTATCAGGAGATTTTGGAGCACTTCATGCTTCCATCTGCTGAAAAGCTTTATGGAGATGAAGATTTCATTTTTCAGCACGACCTGGCACCTGCTCACAGTGCCAAAACCACTGGTAAATGGTTTACTGACCATGGTATCACTGTGCTCAATTGGCCTGCCAACTCTCCTGACCTGAACCCCATAGAGAATCTGTGGGATATTGTGAAGAGAACGTTGAGAGACTCAAGACCCAACACTCTGGATGAGCTAAAGGCCGCTATCGAAGCATCCTGGGCCTCCATAAGACCTCAGCAGTGCCACAGGCTGATTGCCTCCATGCCACGCCGCATTGAAGCAGTCATTTCTGCAAAAGGATTCCCGACCAAGAATTGAGTGCATAACTGTACATGATTATTTGAAGGTTGACGTTTTTTGTATTAAAAACACTTTTCTTTTATTGGTCGGATGAAATATGCTAATTTTGTGAGATAGGAATTTTGGGTTTTCATGAGCTGTATGTCAAAATCATCCGTATTAAGACAATAAAAGACCTGAAATATTTCAGTTAGTGTGCAATGAATCTAAAATATATGAATGTTAAATTTTCATCATTACATTATGGAAAATAATGAACTTTATCACAATATGCTAATATTTTGAGAAGGACCTGTATTAGGGTCTGTACATTCATTGATTGAGCTCAATCTCTCTAGCCAGTAACTTTTACCAGTGTCTGTTCCTGCTTGATATCCCCACAGCATGATGCTGCCACTACCACCCTGTTTCACAGTGAGGATGGTGTGTTCAGGGTTTATGATCCTGTTGGTAAAATTTTTTTTTACCAACCTCAGAAGCCTTCAGAGGAGCTACATGCATACTGAGATTAAACTACACACAGGCAGATTCATTTACTAATTAGGTGACCTATGAAGGCAAGTGGTTGCATTGGATTTTATTTGACGGTTAAATACAACCCCTCCGCCCTTGATTTTCACATTTTTATTTGTAAAACAATTAGAAAAAACATGTATCATTTGCCTATAACTTAACACAATTCTGCACCACTTTGTGTTGGTCAATCAAAAAGAATCCCATTAAAAAACACTGATGGTTGTGGTTTTTAAATTAGGGGAAAATATATTTTGCGAGGCACTGTTTACTAATATTGATTTTAATATCTTGGAGCAATTTCTATTTAAATTACAGCCAGTTTTACATAAGTATTAACACAAATATTTACTAATCATTTCAATGTGTGGACAAACAGGTAACATTATTACTAATGACATTTCTCTCACCTTTCCTTAGCGTCATGGCCGCATTAATCCTCCCAGCACTAAAACAAAAATTCAAAACGAAGAGAATACAAATAGAACCAAAGCTGGTTTAAATGCCCGCGGTGGGTTGAGTCGCCCCCAGACCGTAACGTTGCGACGCCTCTCTGTGGTAACGACATAGACCAAAAACAATCCGCTGGGTGTTGTTATGCGCTGAAATTCAAGACGCCCGCTTTTAAGGCGCAGTTTTTAAGACAAACACTCATATGCACATTGAAGCCAAACTGCCAACTCAACATCAACAAGTTTGTGCCCTCCGCTATCACGACAGCACGCAACTATAGGTGTTTAGGATATGCCTGATTGAAAACCTCCATCATCTTGGGGTTTTGGGAGTGCAGAAGCCTTTTACAGTTACAGTTAGTAAACAAACTTTAAAATATTGTAAAGATATACATGTGTAAAAGATTGTCGGTTGATTTAACAGATGTAGAATTTCACATTTTTACAAGGCACTTATGAAGACAGCTTGCCCATTTTGCAGACTTTGGAACCAATATTAACGTACACTAAAGTGCTTTGATGAATCCACATGGTATACGAATCTTGGAATCTGCGCTGTTCCGTTACATTAAGGCACACGTATTGAGTAAATGGGTCCTTCCTCACAGTAAGACGTATCTTTTGAAAGCGGAAGTGAGCTTGCTTTGGACTTGCTAGCAAGAGCCATATATATTTCCGTTTAGGCAGTTAATTTCAGGTGGAAAAATGCTGTCTATATTCAAGTCCATTCCTTCGCACATGGTAAGAAGTGATTAACTAATTTGTTCGGTAGCTGTAAAGTAATTTACCTTTAATTATGCTCATTATTTTAGTCACGAAACGTTAGCTTTCTGGCGCTCTGATTACTTTGGTAACATATGCTAACTAAAGCCATGTTTTATTCTGCACAGACGAAACATGACCATTTTTGACCTAAATCAGTATTTGACGTTGATAACATTTGGCTTACTATTAACTAGGTAATTCTCTATGTCAAACAGGGATTTAAAAATAAGTTCAAGCTATTCCTCATATGTAACAAACCAGTTAAAGAAAGCGCCAAACATCTTTGCTGACGGACTTGATTGTTTGATTCATTGCTGACTTGTTTACTTTTATCGAACTCTTGTTTTGCAGGATTACAAGGGCCAGAAGCTGGCTGAACAGATTTTCCAAGGAATTATACTCATCTCTGCGGTAAATACTCGAACTAATTTATACTGGGGGAATATGGCTTCCACATTTCAAGCATAATTAAAATTACAATAACTTGGAAAACATTTCATTTATGTCACTAAGTCCGTTCAATAATTTGAAACGTGTATGAAGATTCGATATATCTGACTGGCCTATTTTCTACTTTTGACTATTATGGCTAAAATGCACACACTACTTGCTCAGTGCGCCTTTTGCATGAATTACTCCATCGGTGCAGCATGCAATGGAGGTGTTAAGGAAGCCCTGGTTGCTTTAATGGCGGCCTCAAGCTCATGTCCATCATTGGATCTGGTGACTCTCATCTTCCTTTGATATCGCACCATAGACTATGGGGTTTAGGTAAGGTGAGTATCCCGACGTGGTATTCCTTCTTTTTAGGAGTACGGAGCAAAGAGAAAAGGAAATCAGCATGTCGGGAGTAGAGGGAAATGTGAGGTGCTCTAATATTCCCTGGTAGATGGTTGTGCTGACTTTAAACTCTTTGAACCAACACCAGAAGGAGACATGGTCCCCAAATCCTCACTGACTGTGGAAACTTTACACTGAACTTCAAACAGCCTCTCCACTGTACCTCCTGACTCTGGGACCTTGCTTTACAATTGAAAAGCAAAATTTACTTTTATCTGAAAAGAGGACTTTAGACCTCTGAGGAACAGTCCAACCCTTTTTCTTCTTAGCTTGGATGAGAGATCTATAAATATAAATCGCCTCTGGTTCTAGAGTGGCTTGACAGAAGGAATTTAACAGTTCCATGTCCTGGGTGCATCTGTGTGTGGCAGCACTGACTCCAGCCGTAGTCCATCTTTTGTAATCTCCCCCAAACTCTTGAATAGGCTTTGTTTCACAATTGCATTCGGCTGCTGTTCTCTCTGTTGATTGAGCAACGTTTTCTTCCATACTTTTTCATTCCGCTCAACAGTCCCATCGCATGTGGCTGTAAACAGCCAGCTTTAGTAAATAACTTTTTGTTTCTTACACTCCTTGTGGATGGTGTCAATGACCGTTTACTGGACAGTGAACAGTCTACCCATGATTGTGTTGGTCATAACACATTTGTTAGAAATCCATATTCGTCTCATTAAATATTTTAACTTTCTAAAAAGCAATTTTGGGTTTTTATTATCCGTTTGTCATCCATCCATTGTCTATACCCGCTTCTTCCATTCTGGGTCGCAGGGGAGCTGGTGCCTATCTCCAGCGGTTTACAGGCGAGAGGTGGGGTACTAAATTAGATGTTCAGTATATCTGTACCGTGTAATTAGTTTAACTTTTTGATCTTCTAATTTGAGGACATCTGTTTTTCCGAAGGTGTTCGTTAATAATTAGGCAGTCACATATGAAATCTTCTGCGATTAACAAATTTTAAATGGTTTACATCATCGTGTCAGCCTTAAGAAGTGCTATGTGGAAATGTTGGTGTAGATCCTTATCGTTTGGCTCAAATCCTAAACATGTTGCTTAAATGCTAACGTCCTGGAGTACAGCAAATTAATTGTGAACATGACGAGGCTGCTTCGAACTCAAATATGTAACAAAACATGTCCTGTATTGATTTATAACAGGAACCACAATTTAATTGTCCATATTTTAAGGGATGTGTGGCAGCTCTAGTGGTAAAAACATCGTACTGTTTTACTGATAGGGTTTGGATTTTCTCCTCAGGTGATTGGATTTGTGTATGGACTGCTTATTCAGCAGTTTGGCTGGACAGTGTACATAGTATTGGCTGGTTTTGCAGTGTCTTGTCTGGTAAGTTGTTTTTTTTTTTTTTTCTTTTCATTGTCATATGTCTTGTGGTCTTACATCACATCAAGCCTTTTCATGGTGCCCTGTAAACAACTGTCACTTTGTTGCTGTCTTCTCTCCAGCTGACCCTGCCTCCATGGCCTATCTACAGGAGGAATCCTCTGCCCTGGCAGCCAGTTGTAGCAGAATCTAGCGGAGAGCCCATCCAAAAGCCTCAGGACAACACCAAGAGAAAGAAGCATAAATAACTCAGCTATTCCGTCTGGCTATGAATCTCTTTTTTTTTTAATGGAAAAGTGAAGTTTGTCCTACAATTACTGTTTTAGGTTGGTCAATACAGTATGTTTAAAAAGTATATAAACATCTGATGCTGTCTGTTTTACTGATGTGAAATTTCAGTTTACAATACATTTTCTGCACACGATAGCGAAATCTTTTAAACCCAAAACAAAAGTCAGTTTGTTTTCTTGTCTGCTATAAAAACATTGTGCAAATCTCAAATTTTAATAAATAAGCTAGAAGCAAAAAAGGCATTCAGTTTTAGTTTTATTAGAAATCACTCATGTTTAATATCTACAACAAATCTATTTTACATTATTTTGTTTAAAAAGAGAATTAGTCAACATTAGTTACATCTTAAGTTATTTGTACAGCACAAGTGACAAAGACAGTGTGTGTTGGGTGAGACATGAAAGTCACTAACAGTAAATGCAGGAAAAAGAAATTGAAGATTTAAAATGACTAAACTATTTGCATAGGCAACCTGGGCTTTAAAGGCTCATTTTTAGATTCAGTGTTGATAAACAGTAAGATGCAGAAATAAAATGCAGTCATTTACATAATTGACCATATGTCTATACATGTCTGTACTAAGATTCTCTTTTCACAGGAAACTTTTTACCTTGGTACAAATTTCAGTTTGAAAAACATTTGTGGTAAAGACCTTCGTACCTCAGTAAATGGAAGAATGCTTCATTTGATTGACCCAACTATGCTTTTCCAGATTGTGTGTGTGTGTGCTCCCGTAGTTACAGTGCTGTTCATAACTTGACGGCAATGTCCTCAAAAAACTTCAGCTGTCTCACCATGACAGCATAAGCTTGGTACTTCTCATCTCCCATCTGGTGACGAAGGCACATCTGCAAAAAAAAATCGAAGGCAGCTGAGCTTAGGTTGCAAATAGCAGGTAGCAAAGTTAAATATGTCCCAAAAAAGCCCAAATTAAAGAAATTCCCTTATTGCACCACTAATTTACTAAATGAATTTATGTGAACTGATGGGAGTTTTTAAGGATTATCTTTTTCTTTAATTTGGTCTTATAAACAGAAACCAGTTAACATGAAATTACCATAAAAAATACTAACCTATTGACCTAATGCAGTTTAGTTTCCAACAAAAAAAGAACATTGAAAATATTTTTTAAATTTAAAGCTGTTTTCAAAATGAACAGTGACAACCAGGGATGTCCTGATCCAATCCCAACTATCAGATGGGTGTCTAAATGAGGGCATTTTTTAAAGGATTAGAGCTCCAGTCTAAAGTCACCTACCATCCCTGTTGGTGTTCCTGGCTGTGGTTCAATGTCTGCCGTACAAAAGACAGTCATGCAGCAGGGTTTTGCCTAAATACTGTCATTTAAAACCAGGAGCAGACCTCTAGTAAAGACCTTGGTGAGAGAAGCCGTGCTTAATCTGGAGAAATACTGTGTATTGTGGTATATAAAAAAAAAAAAAAAAAAAAAACATTGCCATACTAGAACAGCATATTTATCATTAATAAAGAACAAGAATATTGGACTGAATCCAGTTGAGCTTTCTGACTGTGATTTGTAAAATATTAGCTTCATAAACCTTCAGCTTGTATAATTAGATCCAATGCCAACCAAATTACTTAAGGAATTCTTGACTTTGATTGATCCTATGTTACTGTAATAAACTTTAATTTAAGAAACCTCTTAATCAAGATGCCTTAATAAATTCCAGACCAATATCTAATTTTCCTTTCTTATCTTAAGTCCTTGAAAAAATTGTTGCTACAATCGAATGTCCACTGTCTACATGTTAGTCCAGAAGGAGGGGATTCAATGCGATCAATAAACCGATCTTGACGGCATTGCTTAATAACTAGGATCAAATTTGCCTTTCAATCTGTCTATGTGATTGGATTAGATTCAATATATATTTCTGTATAAACTGAGTCTGTAAAGTGCTTTGAGAAGACATATGTAATGAATCATACAAGTAATCTGAATTGAACTGAATTTAATTTTCTTCAAAAACGACTGATAACGCCACATAGTTTTTGGTTAAACTTGTCAGAAAGGAGAGAAAACAACCTCCTGAACATCATTGGTAGGCAAGTTAAGTATTGACACAATCATAATACTAATTTAGTGAAAGCCGAGCTTTCCAGCATATACCTGACATTGATTCCCTTAACTGTGATGCCGTATCTATTTGGTACTCTGGATCAGCAAATGTCTGCTCTTAATTTATTCTTACTGGTAAGAGGAAGAAAGAAAATATTGCTTGTTTCCATTTATTTCAGAGATTTTACATTAGGGTTATATTGTCTGTTCCACTTACTTCTCTTTTGACCTCATCTTCCTCCTGCATGATTTCAAGCACTTTATCCAAAAGCTTAACACCCAGGCCTTTCACCACATCTGTTCTCAGACGCTCTATTGCTCTTCTGACTTTGGCTGGACCGGACGAAGAGCCTTCTGGAGAAACAGAGCAGTTAACCTCAGGAAAGTTCCAGTGTAGCTGACTGCTATATGAAGTCAGGATTAAACCAGAGTATCTAACCTGTTGGTATTTCCCGAAGCGACAGGTTCTCTGCCTCTTCTCTGGCTTTCCCATGAAGCACCAGGGTGTCCCTGTACCTCCGGTTCAGCTTGAATTCAGGCAGCGTGGTGGAGTCAAATCTGCCGTTTCCCACCTCATGTCCAGCATCCATTCTCAAAGTCTGAGTCATCATATGGACCAAATCATGCATGTCGCTGGATTCTGTTTTTCTGCTGCGTACATAGAGTACATGTTCCTCTGTTTGAGTCCAGGAGCAAAATGTTGCTAATTACAAAGACAACTCCTGTTGCTGCTCAGGGACATTCTCTCACCTTTCCCTACAGTCTCCCTCTGAGCGCTCCGTGGAACTTGTAGAAGAGCTGCACTCATCTTCATCTGACCTTTGCGCCATCAGTTTATCGTGCTGTGATATAATCAACCCGAAATAAAAAGGATTTAGCAATAAGATTCTAAATGTATAAAAAATAAAGTTCCATGTAAGAAAAGGGCAGAGTGTCTGTACCTTACTGTTGGACTCTGGGGTGGAGTATGAAGTAGATCGAGTAACGGGGACATTATGTCGCTCAGCTTTGGCAACATCATACGATGCCCTTCGCACAGCACTAGGACCTAAGCGAAGTAGAAAACAACCAAATCTGATTTACTTCTTGATCAGAAACATAACTGAAAATGTCATCTTTATTTGGTCTTTCTGTCTGGTTTTGGTTTTTAGATGTTTTTCTCGAGAAGAAAAAAAAATATATATATATATATTGTCTGTCTATTTTGATTAGCTATGATGGTTTGGAGGCATTACCTGCTTGTCTTGCGCTCTCTTGGGACTGCCTCAGGCGTCTTCTCTCTCTGGCAGTCAGAGGACGATCCTAAAAAACAAAATCGGTCTCATTTAGTCTGATACATAAACTGAATTTCACTTCAGTTTAAGTAAAATGTACCATGAAGCATGATTAGAAAGAGAGTAATAAAACAGAAACGCCAAACTCAGACAAAGCATTTCTAATTACAGTAACTATAGAAGACAACAACGTCACTCCTGAAATACTATTCGTCATATTTGAAAAAACACAAACTGAAAAGTAACTTTGTGTTTCATTAGCACCGTTTTCAAAGATGATCATTTTAGTAAAGCTTTTAAACTATTGAGTGATGGAGTCCTTAACTGATCACAGATTGTAATGAAAGAAAACATTAATCCTAATGAATGATTTCTGAAATGATTTTTAAGGTAAAATGATAAAAAAAAAAACTAATCGAAAAATTGTTTTAAAGAGCTGAGAAAGGTATAAAGAAGAACAACTAATAAAAAACTCCAGAGATTGATTTAAGAGCTTGAACTCCAAATGAAGCTGTTGGGGTTTGAATGTTGTTCTCACTTGTAGAGGAAACACTCCATCCTTAGACAAGCTAACTGATGTGGGGGCTGCAGTCAAGTCAACCTTCTTGCTCTCTGTAGTCTTCTTGGTCCTGTTTTTCCTCTCCACAGCTGCAGCGTCAATAGGAGGTTGAGGTAAAGGTCTGGGAGCTGCCAACATCAACTAACGAAAGACAAAATACGTCGCTACGTTAATCTTAATACATATAATCATACTTGTCTTCATATTTGCTTAGTGCAATTTCAGAGTCACTTTTCAAACAACACAGATATTCAGTTCAGGAAAAACTTAGCAGTCGACGGATGAAGAACGAAAAACACACTTTTCTATATTTGATGCTTTCTGTATTGTTGCAAAGCCATAATAAAAGTTACATTATGTATTTAAGACTAAATATTTTAAACACTAATGTTTACCTGTTTATGTTCCCCTTTAGTCAGATCTAAAAGCATCTGTTGCTCTGAACCTGAAGGCTCTGAGAGGACCACGGGATTTTGACCAAAGGAAGCTTGATCTTGTTTAGTTGAGACAGAAGACGTTTCTTCTTCAAGAGGCTCCTAAACAGACACAATAAAAGCTTCCAACACTACAAGAGAAAACCTTTGCACCCTCTTTGCATCTGTTATCAGCTTTGTTAAAACTTAAACAGATTTATTTTGGGAATGGTTTATTGCTTACCACTGCTGGAGGTTCCAGCAGCTTCTCCGTAGTTTCGAGGCTGTCCTGCAAACATAAAGACTCATATAAAAAGGTGACGCTCAATGGCGTTTTCTTTTTTTTTTTTTCAGACTTCCTTTGAACACTTACAAGAACATCTGGGGTGCGTAGATTTGCTGGCGCACGCGTGATTAAAGTCACAGCATCATTTTTATTGTCCACATCCACTAAGATGTTTTCTGCATTCGAGCTCTGCACAGAAGCCTCGCGAAGTAACTCGCTGGTGTCGTCCTTACTGTCCACATCTGAGTCCGGTTTCTCCACAGATACAGGACCAGCACCGCATGGGTTTGGCTGGATATCCAACAGTCCACTGGAAGCTGTCCTCTGGTGTCCTCCCCTGCCACAAACACCTGACGCAGCTCTGACAGGGGGATTCACAGGGGAAGCAGGAGGCGAGGGATCTGGTTTCCCTCTCACCTTGCTGTCTCTGTGGACGATGCGAGCCACAGGTTCCCTGCTTTGCTTGACGGATGGGGGCCTTTGAACCTGTTTTTTCACCACATCATCATTTTGTTGTGATGGGAGATCAATGTTAATGCTGCTGATGGTTGCCATGGGAGAGATACCGGCTCCGAGAATATCAGCTGATGAAGATTTAGATTGTGAGGGCTGGGCTGGAGAGCAATCAGCAACACCGTTTTCATGCTCCTGGGATTTATCTTCTGTCTAAGATTTAGGAGAAAATAAAATAAAAAAGGTGATGTGTTTTTTTTTGTTTCCCATAAAGTCTTCAAAGTTAGTCCAGGCTACTCTTATATACAGGTCCTTCTCAAAATATTAGCATATTGTGATAAAGTTCATTATTTTCCATAATGTCATGATGAAAATTTAACATTCATATATTTTAGATTCATTGCACACTAACTGAAATATTCAGTCTCTTATTGTCTTAATACGGATGATTTTGGCATACAGCTCATGAAAACCCAAAATTCCTATCTCACAAAATTAGCATATTTCATCCGATCAATAAAAGAAAAGTGTTTTTAATACAAAAAACGTCAACCTTCAAATAATCATGTACAGTTATGCACTCAATACTGGGTCGGAAATCCTTTTGCAGAAATGACTGCTTCAATGCGGCGTGGCATGGAGGCAATCAGCCTGTGGGACTGCTGAGGTCTTATGGAGGCCCAGGATGCTTCGATAGCGGCCTTTAGCTCATCCAGAGTGTTGGGTCTTGAGTCTCTCAACGTTCTCTTCACAATATCCCACAGGATTCTCTATGGGGTTCATGTCAGGAGAGTTGGCAGGCCAATTGAGCACAGTGATACCAATGGTCAGTAAACCATTTACCAGTGTTGTTGGCACTGTGAGCAGGTGCCAGGGTTGTGCTGAAAAATGAAATCTATCATCTCCATAAAGCGTTTCAGCAGATGGAAGCATGAAGTGCTCCAAAATCTCCTGATAGCTAGCTGCATTGACCCTGCCCTTGATAAAACACAGTGGACCAACACCAGCAGCTGACACGGCACCCCAGACCATCACTGACTGTGGGTACTTGACACTGGACTTCTGGCATTTTGGCATTTCCTTCTCCCCAGTCTTCCTCCAGACTCTGGCACCTTGATTTCCAAATGACATGCAGAATTGGCTTTCATCTGAAAATGGACCACTGAGCAACAGTCCAGTGCTGCTTCTCTGTAGCCCAGGTCAGGCGCTTCTGCCGCTGTTTCTGGTTCAAAAAGTGGCTTGACCTGGGGAATGTCGGCACCTGTAGCCCATTTCCTGCACACTCCTGTGCACGGTGGCTCTGGATGTTTCTACTCCAGACTCAGTCCACTGCTTCCGCAGGTCCCCCAAGGTCTGGAATCGGCCCTTCTCCACAATCTTCCTCAGGGTCCGGTCACCTCTTCTCGTTGTGCAGCGTTTTCTGCCACACTTTTTCCTTCCCACAGACTTCCCACTGAGGTGCCTTGATACAGCACTCTGGGAACAGGCTATTCGTTCAGAAATGTCTGTCTGTGTCTTATCCTCTTGCTTGAGGGTGTCAATAGTGGCCTTCTGGACAGCAGTCAGGTCGGCAGTCTTACCCATGATTGAGGTTTTGAGTGATGAACCAGGCTGGGAGTTTTAAAGGCCTCAGGAATCTTTGCAGGTGTTTAGAGTTAACCTCGTTGATTCAGATGATTAGGTTCATAGCTCGTTTAGAGACCTTTTTAATGATATGCTAATTTGTGAGATATGAATTGTGGGTTTTCATGAGCTGTATGCCAAAATCATCCGTATTAAGACAATAAAAGACCTGAAATATTTCAGTTAGTGTGCAATGAATCTAAAATATATGAATGTTAAATTTTCATCATGGCATTATGGAAAATAATGAACTTTATCACAATATGCTAATATTTTGAGAAGGACCTGTATGTTTGAGAAAAACTGGAGGTGAGGAAATCCCAAGATGTAGGGTATACAATACATTTTAACAAATCTAATCTGCTTTCAGTGGCTAAAACGTTTAGACTAAAGTCTTAACCAGATCTGAAAAACGCTAATTCTATACTTTTCCAGAGTTTTCAAGACAACGTTTGAACCCAGTTGGTCCCACCTCGTGAGATTGTACTCCTCTGAAGACAGACTTGAAGATTTTAGCCATGTACATGTATAGTCCACCACTTTTTACTGGACTTCACAGCCTTCTAATCTCAAACCATCACCACAATATCAAATAAAGAATAAGATTTAGGTCCACAGTGGACCAATCAGAGAAATCGGCGGACCTTTAAACAATAAACTATTTAATTGTTGGTTTCAAAGAGAAGGCGAATGTATGTATGGGAACTACTAAAGACATGTAAATTTGTGAAATAAATTTTTAGCACATGCAATGTATTGATTTTTTAATGACCTGTAAATAACACAAAACGCTAAAGGATTCATTTACATAAGTCAAGCGAGCCTTGCTGTTAACCACCAACTCACAGTGTCAGTATTTGGACATGGAGGAGGGCTCACAGGTTTTGAGTGACATGATGCACCAGATGATGCACTGATGGTCCCATAGTCTCCAGTTCCAGCCACAGCTTTTTTTCTCGACTTGGCGGTTTTTCTGGAAATGTGAAAACCAAAACATACATTTAGGTAAAATACTCATCATTCAAACTTCAATCAATCAATCAGACGTTATTTCTCGAGCACTTTTCACACAGTCAGGTGTCAAGCAAAGGTTGAAAACAAAAAGGCAGACATTTAACCACCAGAGAGAGACACAAAAACGATCAAAATAAAAGCACACAGATAAAACAGGTAATTAATCATAAAATAATAAGGAATTAAAAGTGAAAGTAATCAATCATTTATAGAGGATATAGAGGATGAGGGGAGGTGAAAACACAATCATTAGTGAGGAAACACTGGAGATATCTGTACATTTTTAAAGGTCAAGCAATAAAATCTAAAACAGTAAAGAACAACGTACTTAAAACATGAAAGTTCTTGCCATAATTATTAATAACTAAAGCGTGAACTAGAGTCTCTGCATTGTCGCAGGTTTCTCAGATGATAAAATGAATTTTTTGTAACATTTATTGTTGTTTGTGAAATGAGGGTTTTGAGCTAAACTGAAGGGTTCGTTGTTTAAAGTTGTGCTGTAGGTTTCTCTCGCTGAACGTCTCTAACGTTATCTAAAGCTTCATTGTTGTCTTGATTTAGCTGAAGGAAATTCTCTGCCTTCCATGACTTCATATCTACATTCAGTTAAAGAGTGCATCATTAGGTCTGGGGCCATTAGGAGACATGGAAATATATACCTGAGTGTCATCAGCGTAGCTATGAAAACTATCGTCATGTCTCCTGATGACACCACCAGACCTTAACAAAATTGTGCCTACCATGAAAGTAACATCAACGAGGGGTGGTAATGTAAGTTAAAATACAACTGTAGAAAATTTATTTGATATTTTTGCGAGAGAATTTCGATCATTCAGCTGGTACCACCTGACAAGGAATGGAAATCAACCTTGGCTGTAATTGTGTACTTTTACATTTTTGTTATTCAAAATGTTCATCAATGCACAATTTCCATCTTCATCAACTATAAATCAAAATGAAAAGAAAATAGAATATTTACTTCTATTTACCGCAGATTATTTATTGGCGTCTCACCTTATTCCTAGAAGCCTCCTCTGTCACACCAACCTTCTACCTATCCTTCACTACATCCATAAACCTTTTCCTTTGCTCCTTTTAGGCAGCTTTGTTTCTAACACCGTGTGTCCAATATATCACCCTTACCGCATCTGGACATGTCCACAACATCTCAGCCTTGCCTTTAACTTTCACTTCAAACTGCTCAACTCATGCTCCTCTCTATTCCCGTCTATTTTGCTCACCCCCAAAGAAATTCTTCACATTTCCAACCTTGTATTCTTTAAGTGTCGCCTGAAAAGAACTATAAAAAGCCAATAACGTAATGTCTGATGTGAATAACACTCACTCTTTGGTGGCTTCAAGGAACATGGCAATTTGTCGCTTAATGTAGGGCTGCCGGAGGATATGTTTGACATCAGGCCTGTCTTCAGGTCTCTTACACAGCATGCTCTTGATCAAATCTCCGAGCTGGGGGTGGTATTGGCTTGGCATTGGTGGCAACTAACAAAGAAAATGATCAAATTATTTAAAAAACTATAATCTGATGATGAAGTTTAAATTATGTCACAGTAAAGTAACCTCCTCTGACAAATACAAAAAAGAAAACTCAATCCACCAGAATAATCTGCAGATGGGTCCCAAAAGAACAAAAAACTGTCTGTTCTAAATAAAATAATCATAAAACTACAGACTTGCGACTTCATTAATAGAGAAACACAAGAATGAAACCAACCTTTCCCTCTACAATGCGATAAACCAGTGAGTTCATGTCTTTGGCATTGAAGGCGTGCTTCAGTGTGGACATCTCGTACACACAGCAACCCAGGGCCCATACATCTGACTAGAGACAACATAGAAAAAAATATATATGACATTTTAATTTAAAGGAGAATCAGTTATATTTCTTTTATCCTGGTTTGAAACCTCTAGGACAATCAATTAGTAGTGCAAACAGGCTCCTTTATTACTGAGAGCAGGAACCCATCATACCTTGTAGTTGTAGGGTTTATTAGAAAAGAGCTCCGGACTCATGTAGTACGGGGTCCCAATAAGAGTGCTGGCCATATCATTCTGGTTCTCCAAAACACGTGCAATGCCCAGGTCTCCAACTTTGATTATGTTGGTTTTTGTCAGGAAGATATTCTGCGTTTTAAGGTCCCGGTGAAGAATGTTCCTTTCATGGAGGTACTGAAAAGCAAATAAACTACAACAATAACTTCCTGATTTCCTAAAATGATTCAGCCCAGTTCACCCTTTCAGCCATGTCAGTATATTGTACCTGGAGTGCCATGGCTATCTGGACAAACCACTCTACAACCTGCCTCTCTGGCAACAGTTCTCCTTTCTGCTGCTTGAGCCTGTGATAGAGGTCCCCGCCTTCACAGAAACCCATCACAATATACAGCTGACGGTCGTCTCCTTCCCATGACTCCCTGTACGTCACAATGTTGGGATGTCGCAGTTGGGACAGAAGCTGCGCCTCCTGCTCTGCAGCACGTCGCTCCCGCTTGGATGAAGTGGTTAAATTCAGCTTCTTTATCACATACTGAAGTAACAGAGCAACAAACAGACACATTCTGTCAACCTGAAACATCAACGTATCTTTTGGGGATTTTATGTGATAAAACAACACAAAGTACTGTATAAAAAAATAAAAATAAAACATGGTTTTAATACGTGAAAAAGTGTGATGTGCAATGGAGCAATTCCCTCCTGGGCTTTGGATGTCTGGGGGCAAGCCAACATTTATAGATTTCTAATTGTAAAACCTTAGAAAATCCATTTCACTTCACAGTTATGCACTACTTCCCACTGCATCCCGCTCATTAGCATTATCTCACTAAATGTCACATTTCTTCAGAACATTTATAAATAAATACAATCAATATAGACACTGCTTTCGTTTATAAATCAGTGTCTATATTGATTGTGTGGCTAAAGAAAACTAATGTTATTATAAAACTATAGCTTTTCAACAACCCCGTTTTTACATTTTTAGTGGATTGGAAAAATCTCAGCAAATCTCTCGTCTTTAAACCGACGTTTAGCTAGCTTTACTATGTTTTAGCGTCATCCCTACAAAATCACATGTTTTAAAAAACAAATTCAGCATTAACTGTTATTTGATTTCTTTCTTACTTGTTTTCGGTCTGTCTTGTGTTTGACCAAGTTCACCTCTCCGTAGCTTCCCTTCCCAACGACCCTGATGAAAATATAGTTATTCATCACTGGTCAAAAATCCAGCCGCCGCTAGACGACACTTCCAGAGAGAGTGTAACTGTTACTTTGCCCCATAGTTTGGAAGAAACCACAACATAAACAATATAAAAAAAACTGTTCGGAAAACTTTAAGTTAGCTTGGGAGGCAGCGATGAGATTTTTGAAAAGGCAGGAAATAAGCTTTGGATAGTTTGTTATCACTAGGCAACTAAGGTTGAGCGATGCGTTGTCGGGGGCTAAACTCAATAGACTCCTTTACCTGCAGCGCCATCTAGAGTTTGGAGTGTAACAATTTTATCATAGGTTTCTCAGGGGGAGACTTGCCACAGAAATGCAGGGAGTCATGGAATTTTCTTCATTATTATTTACATACAGTAAACATCTTATAGTCACTTTTACACTTGGCTGCATTTCTTATTAGTTACGTCATAAGCTATTTAGAGCAGAACTCTTTGTTAAATGCACAGAACAAACCAATAAACTCTTTCACAACAATCATGTTCAGTCCATGTCATACAGATAAGTCCTTTTGCCATTGTATTATAAATCTTCAAAAAAATTAATTTGAACATATTGTGTTTTTATTCAGTCTTTTTATTCAGTCTTTATCACAGAAATCTGGTTTGCATGGGAAGTGATGGCATTTCAACTGACTAAGGTCAACAGTTTTTTTCTAACACCTACACTAAGGGCTTAGAGTAGATTATGTGATAACTTTGAAAAGATTAATTTGGTAGATGGTAGACGACTTGCACTTGTATAGCGCTTTATCAAGTCCGAGGACCCTAAAGCTCTTTCCACTACAATCAGTCATCATCCCATTCATGCACATATTCACACACTGACAGTGGTAAGCTACATTGTAGCCACAGCTGCCCTGGGGCAGACTAGACAGGAGCGAGGCTGCCATACATTCAGCACCACCAGACCCTCTAACCATCATTAGCAGGCAAGGCAGATGAAGTATCTTGCCCATGGACACAACGACTGAGATGGATGCGGCGAGGGTTCTAACTGGCAACCCACTGGTTGTCACAACTGTCGCCCCTTGTTTAAAGGAGGCACCAATCAGACTTTTCCTGGCCAATATCAGTATCCAGTTTTGTTCCAGGGTTGAACTGCTGATTCTGATTTGATTTTTTATTCTAAGGAGCACAGCAAATGATAGAAAGAAATGTTCTGCAGGTTATGTGATAGAGTTATGTTTTAAATCCAGCAGAGAATATAGAAATGATAACATCCATTGATGCATTTATAAACCCAACATGGTGGGAGTTCCAAGTTTGGATGCATTTAATGAAAAAGGGGTGTGGCAGAAATCACATCAAGGAAAAACATGCCATTTCTAAAGGCTGGTTGATTGATTGGTGCATCTCTAAGCTGGTTCCACACATGTAAAAGACAAGAGATGTAATTTAAATAGATGTTAATGTTGAAAGAATGTTCTGTTTGTCGACATAACACAATAAAGAAATAAATCTGGAAGTTCAGAAATTGTTCCGTTTTCTATTTTCTTTTAAACATACTTATGTAGATCTAAAAGCAAAGTTCATATTCCATATTTGTATTTCTTTTAAAACAAGCACATGCAATGTACACCTAATATTCTATAAATATTTAGGTCTTTGTTAAAAAATATTCTAAACACAGCATAATTAAACAACACAAGCATATACGTGAAATTTGTGTATTTCTTTTAATGCATAAATGCAAAAAATTGTTACAAAACATCTGTACCACCGATCAGTTCAACCTAGAGATCACTGAACATCCCAGCATGAATTAAATCAAGATGGGAAACAGGTCACACCTCTCGCCCTGCAAAATTGACAGATCATTTCAAAACTTTCACAGATCTGAAGATACAGTGCAAAAAATTTAATTCAATCCAGTAAATAGCTCTCTTTACTCTTACTGACAGTTGAGTAAATTAGGACGTATCGGGCATTTAAATTTGCTTGCAGATACCCAACCGTTTTTGAGAAAATCCCTCAGTATTAGGTCTGCTTAGTACACACTACATAGCTTATTTACTGGGATATTATTGCCTCGGCTAGAGAATACAAGCACTGACTATAGAACCCTGTGTGTTTGACTAATGTCCTGGGTCTTACAATGTGGATAATAGAAATGTAACCAGTCTAATGTAAAAAACATAGAACTCAGTTAATCAATGAAAACACTGTAAAAGCTTATTTAACGAGCCAGCAGAAAAGTTAATACAACTTATTATTACTGTAAAAAGTACAACCTTGGTGATATTGTATTTCCCCATCTTTAACATCAAAGTCTCTACAAAAATATGTTGATAATTTTAGTAACTGTATTGACACCATTAGGAAAAAAGTGAGTTCAAGTTTGTGTTAGTATCACCTTTATGCCCATAAAATGCTAAATAGGCTAATGTTGGGTTCAGTCTTTAAAACTTCACATGAAACATCAGCAAAACTCACAATCAAAGTGCTTTGGCAACAATTCAAGTCTTTCCTTTTTCACCGCGCAAACAGGGGAGGAGAAAAAGTCTATCACGTTACATCCTTGAAGTAAAGGTAACATTTAAGTTCAGATTGTCACCTCACACAATAGGACAAAGAATAATCCTTTTCATTATTGTTCCGGGCTCTACAACTCTGGTTAGCATGGTCACGAATGGCAATATTTGTTCTTGTATGAAAGCCTTTTTGCAAGGGACTGTCACAGTAATGAAGTTTCAAAATTTATATGGATAAACTCTCAAATCATACAGTACCCTCCACATTTATTGTTGCCCCATGTAAAGATGTATAAAAAGTCTTAAAATAATTGTAATCTCACATGGAAAAATGTGCTGCAGTTCTCTAACAGTGACCTTTTTAGATTGTTTTTCTTCCCTTACCATAATCCTCACTGTGTATGATAAAAAGGATAGAAACTTGGGTCCTCAGTTGGAGTTTCTTAAACTTCGTCACAAATGAACGTAGAAAAGTAATTTAGTTTTAAGGTAAAGTAAGTTATATCTTAAAAGGTGCTTCAGTGACATTTTTTCCTCCTGACTGAATAGAGGAAACGGGTTATTTTTTTATTTTCAGTATGAGATTATGCTACTGCAATGAAACACATTTATTTTAAAACTTCATAAATATTCGTGAAAAAGATGCCAATAAACGTAGAGGGTGCTGCCTTTAAAAATAGCTGGATGAAAATGTCACTTAAAAAAAAAAAATGTTCAATCGTTCTACCTTTACTTATTTAACAGAGACAAATACTGAAGGCAGGGTCTCAGCACATTCAGAATTAAAATGTTATACAAGGAGGGCTCAATAACATACGTTTCACAGCACCCACATCTCACTTAAATGGCCAAATCTGGATAGAAGTCATAGTTAAATTTTCAAAGTTGGAAGTTCCAATTGTGTTAGCTGTCACCTACCTTTAAAAAGCATGTAATTACACTATTACAAGCTATTGTATTGTGGCCATTAGTAAATAATTACTAATTATTACATATTTATAAAAACTTGAGGACTGTCCATGAGAACAAGTTTAAAATCCTTGTTGAACCTTTTTTGGAGAAAATATGTTTTCAAAAAGTTCCCCAAAATTGAATATGAGCATTTTCTTCATTTTACAAGCAACTGTCTTTAGTCCTTTCAGTGGGGTGGGTAGGGGTACCATTTGATTTTGTGTATTCTTGTTATTTATGAAAAACCTTTAATTAAAATATTTAATATTTTGAGAAAAAAAAAACTGTCTTTACATCTTTTGGTATAATGTTACTTGTGAATGTAAAATAGTTTATATGAATTAAAATAATAAAATCAAATATGTTCTAATGACTGATAGATTTAGACAATTTAAACATATTTTGTTTAGCCATTTGTTATTATTTAATTGAAACAAAAATCTGACCATATTAAAAAAAAACATCTTATAGGTTAGAATTTAAAAGTCACTGGAGCCACTTGAAGAGTTTGTATGTGAACTGCAAATAGACAAAAAAATTGTGCTCTGTTTTTCTATCAGTAAAGGATGAAAAACTCTATTGTAAAAATAAAAACATGACTAAATATAGCCACAAGTCAGGATAAAATAAAACAATACTGCCATGAGTTGTTTCTGATTAAAAAGAAAAACACTCAAACATCTAAAAATTAAGCAACTCCAGAAAAGTGAGTAGTTTTTAACGATTTGGTGGTGACAAACGGAGTAAATGCTTTTTCAAACAGACTCCGAATGCCAAAGAAACATATCTGGCAGGTTTTAGATTTACAAAGTACTAAAATAACAGCAGGCAACAGCTCTGAATGCAAGACGCTGCTTATGTTATGTTTTCTGTTGCTTGGTTACTCCCTTAAACTTCCTGATAGACCCGTTAGTCCAAAAGGCGTTTCTCTGTCACACACTTTTTCCCATTATTTTAAGGAGCCAAAGCTGATACGCGATGTATGAGTACCACTTGCTGCGGGGTCATCCAGCGAGGAAAAAGAAGCAGATGTCAAAACGGGAATCCCCAGCTATTGTGAAAGCCTCAACTGTGGACAAATTTTATTCCAAGAGATCCTTTAGAGACACAAAACAAAGCATTTAGTTTTGGAATTTACAGTTTATTTTTTTTCCAAACAAAGTCTATAAAGTATGATGTGCATTTGTATTCAGCCCGATTTAGCCTGATACCCTTAAATAAAATCCAGTGCAAATGAAGATCTCAGAGAAAACTGTTCAGTCCATCATCATGAGTATGGCAAAACTGCAAATCTACCAAGACATGGCCGTCCCTGTGCGAGGAGAGCTTTGATAGGAGAAGAAGCCAAGAAGCTGCAGAGATCCACAGTCTAGGTGGGAGAATCTGTTGAAGCAACTCTCAATCCTGCACTTCACAACTACGGCTTTTGTGGAAGTAGAAGTTCTGCTTGGAGGGGACTCAGCAAACATGTGGAAGAAGGTACTGTGGCCAGATGAGACCAAAAGCTAAACTTTTTTCTTTTATATTGAAAACTCTATCTGTGGCAGAAAACTAACAATGCACATCTTCCTAAAAACAGCATGAGTACAGTAAAACATGGTAGTGGCAGCATCATGGTGTGGTGGCACTTTTCTTCTGCAGGAACCAGGAAGATGGTCAGAGTTGGAACTAAATACAAGACCTTTGACTGAAGCGACGGTTCATCTTCCAGAGCTACAATAGATTAAAATATATTCATGTTTTAGAATGTTGGCAGATGCTCTCCATTAAATCTGTCTGAGTTTGAGGCATTTTGCAAAGAAGAATGAGCAACAATGTTTGCCTCTAAATGTGGAAAAAGGTAGCGACACACCCAAGATTTCTGTAACTGCATCAAAACGTAGATCAACAAAGTACTGACTCAGGGAGCGCTGAATACATGCATGCCACACTTTTCAGATTTTTTTGGCACAGATTTTCACAAGGCAATGTATTCTCATTTAGATTCATTTACATGTATCTATATGTCAGTATTACACACCTGATCTGAATCCTCATTGAACTGTGTTTTTTCTGTTTCCATGTAGTTTGTGTCAACATCATCTACTCCCTCTATTTTGTTGGCCTCCACATGTTCCCTCATGACAGAGTATCGGTGCACGAGGAACCTGGAGAAAGCAGAAAGAACGTCCGTTAGGGAGGAAAAACAGGAGCAATGCCAACAGTGTTTGGCGGGTGTGGATGGTGAGATGAAAAAACGGTAACCCACCGTCCTCCACAGACGTACTTCTTCACCAGCCAGACGCCTGCGACAGCACTCATCAGAAGGATCGCCATGACAACCATCACTATGACAGCAGTGCTGGGTGAACTGGTGTCAGTCTGTGGTTTTCAGTGATAAATACAAACATGTTAAAAGCCTTAACAGGATTGATTTTTTTTCCCTGCTGAGCTGTAACAACATTCATCTGCGCAGGAAAGAGTCGAGTATCATCATGTAAACATAAAACATCCTGCAGAACATCAACGCACTGTACTGTCACTGTATCCTCTCCACAGCTCAGGTTATTTGTGCTTTATACATGTTCATTTATAATTTACAGTATTGGTATTGTAAAGTATTGGTAAAGCTTAGTACAAGAGGCTTAAAATCAGTGGTTGTTATGGAGACTTGGTGACTCTAGAATGCCACTTCTTCTCCAACAGTGACCTTTGGGGATTTCTTTTTCAACCTTTATTCTCCTCTTAACTGTGCATGGTAGCTAAGTACAAATGGATCCTCGTCCAGCCACGTGTGTCACAGTTGGTTGCAGTAAAGATGTGAACCAAAATCTTAAAATAAATTGTTGCTATGGTGACCACAACATGCCACTCTTTCATGCAGATCTCTAATAGTGGGCTTAGGAGATTTTTTTTTTTTTTTTTTACATCCATCACCATCCTCTGCACTATACAAAGTAAACTTGGGTACTCATCAAGCCTTGTTCATCACAGCTCAAGTTGTTTAAAACTTTTTAGTTTTTGCTCAGCGGATGTTTCCTGTCTTATACAGATCAACACACATGTACCTTACTTTAATGGTATGTTCTCCGGTCTTTCCGATCTTGAAGAGCAGCAAAGCAAAGCAGTCCTCCAATTCATATCATATTAATACCGCAGGTAAACTAAAAATGATGGCTTCTTGATTAAAATCTCCCAGACATTCTGATTAACTTAAAACAACATAGTACAAAATAAAAAATGTCTCAGTTACATTTATTTTATTGGATTTGTTAAGGGTGTCAAAAAATAGGGGAACATTTTCTTAATGTGGCAGTTTTCTTTTTGCTGAAAAAGTGTACTCAAATTAAAGTATGGCTTTTTGTAAAGTTTTCGGTGTCAGTATGCTGCTGCAATACAAGTACGAGTTTAGTTAAGGTTGTTTAGACATCTTTACCAGGGTTGCCATTAGAAAACAAAAACAAAACCAAAGTCATCCTCTATAAAACGACTGAACAGGATCAACATGGTGGACGTTCAAGTAGCTTTTTGTGCTCTGTCAGTTCCAGGAGAAAATGTATCTGTGTTGCTCTTTATAATCTCTGTCTCCATGCATGAAATACTAAAATTATTTTCACTATATTTCCAGAAAAGACACTGTCTGCACTGGTAGTTTTTGATATGGGAAATATGGACAGCATAAGAAGGAAATATGGATGATTCAAGAAATCTAATGCAGAGAAAAACTGACCAGAGAATTGGGATGAAGGGCATCGCTGGCACACAACCTCCTCAAGTCAACCTCCTTTCTGTCCGGCTGGAAACCTCCCTCACACTGGTTCCCAGGAATCTTCCGGTAACTTGAATTTGGAGATGCACATTCGAAACATGGATTAAGTGAGAAGAAACAGAACAATACATTTAGCAAACTTATTGTATTAACCATGTCACTAATAAAGACAGTTTGAAATGTAATATCCTGGATGTTTAAAAAGGTCCTCCGAGTATATGTTTATATAAATTAACAGGCTGTTGATTAAGTTTATTAAAGTAACTGAACAAACTAACATTTAAAATATGTCCGGAGTACGGGATCATTTTCAAACACCAAATACTACAAACTTATAAATGTCTTGCAAATAAATATTTCCAGAGGTCATTTATTATTGGTAGGGAAATTGTGGCTTATTTAATGAACATCTTGCATTAAAGTGTGAATAATGTTCAAACAAGCTGATGAAACAAGGTACTAAATACTTTGAAAAGCAAGTAATAAATTATTAAAAAATAAATAAATAACAGTTTAAAACCCTCTTCCTTTTTGTTTAGTCTTTATGACTGAGTTTATGTTTAATTTCAGACTTTCAGAGAATAAATTAAATTTAATCCTGCAATGAATCCTGAGGTGAAATTTAAAACCTTTTAAGGGATTTGAGGATGTTTTTGTGTGTGATCAGCCTCCTCACCCACTGGTCTGAAGCTGTTCAGTGGTCCCGTTTAAACAGAACTCCAGAGCACGGCCCAACATCTCCTCCTGCTCCACACACTCTGAGCTGTTCTCGGGCCGGTAGTAACCAAAGTCACTGCGGGGGAAAAGTTTTTGTGCCACATATTTAATGAGTCACAGATAAAAAGAATTAAATAATACACTGTTGCCTGGAGAAGGTGAAACTTCCCCATTCACAAATACCGGCCCTTCTGGTAAAGATGTGTACAAAAACCTTAAAATAAATGGTTGCTATGGAGATTTGGTGACAAGATACCACTTTTAAGTGAGCTTTTGAGATCCTCCTCACTCTTCATGGTAAACTTCCTCGCGGTCTTCGTCCAGCCCGGTTGTTTTAATTTTTTCATTATGCTCCCTTGTTTTCACATTTTATATAATATGCAAGAGAAATAGGCCTCTGTGTCGCTTTATATTTACACCCCAGAGAAACAACAAGTTTAACGGAAAGTTGCAGAAAAAAACTCTCATCGACTATTTTCTGATGTTGGACTTTGTCCCCACTTAAGTAAGCATATGGGAAATGGTTTAGATTACTCTTTTCTATTTTCACCCTGAGATGATGCCACTGCAAAAAAGATTTTATAGCTTTTTATACTTTGTTGTTTGTGACACTACATGTTGTTTTAAACACTTCAATTAATGCTCTGACTGTAGACATGGACATGTTAAGGCAGTTATTGTCTTGCAGCAGTTTACCAACTTATCCAGATCAGCACACATCTAGTTTCCTTCAATTGCATGTTCTCTGGTTTTTCTCATTTTGAAAAGTGGCTGAGAGAAGCAGGACTCATGTCATGTTTTATTTATACCCCACGGAAATAGGAAGCCATGGATTATTGATTAAAAGATTATCTGGTGGACTCTGATGGAAGTAAAATAGAAATTAAAATAATTATCATTTAGATTTATTTTATTGGAATATGGTTCAGAGGGTCAGTATTTGAGGCATAGTTTGTTTTGCCAATAAACAATTTTTTAAGTAGGTTTTCTTTCTCCCTTTGATTAAATGTACTCATATTAAAAGCTGGATAAAATCCCTGTGATAATATGCTACTATAATAAAAGATCAATATATTTAAACACATCTTTACCAGGAGTGTCAATAACTGAGGGTCCTTTACACCTGTGTTTAATCTATCATTGATGCACAGACTGGACTGTTTTCGAAACCTCAGCCACCGCCTTAAACCAACTAACTGATGTGGTGACATCATACATCAGTTTCTGTGAGGACATGTGTGTGCAGACCAAGACCTTCTGCACCTTTGGGAATAATAAGCCATGGTTTACTCCACACCTCAGGAATCTGCGCAGGGAAAAGGAAGAAGCTCACAGCAGTGGAGATTGGGCGCAGTACAGGCAGGCCAGGAACAAACTAACAAAGGAGATCAAAGCAGCCAAGAGAAGCTACAGTGAGAAGCTTAAGAACAGCCTTTCTACTGGTGACACTTCAGCTGTATGGACTTGTCTGAGAAACCCTTCCTGAACAGAGTCGTCTCCTGGCCAACTGTCTGAATGGCTTCTACTGCAGACATGACAGGAAGCCATTCACACCTCAAATCATCCCCTCTACATCCCATTCAGGAACAAGTTCTTCCCACAAAGTAACCAACCCCCCACCATCAGATCCTCTGCCTGCACTAAGGATCTCCGAGGAAGATGTAAACAGGCTCAGCGCATGAAAACAAAGAAAGCTGGAGGACCTGATAACATCTCCCCATCATGCCTGAAAGCCTGTGCAAATCAACTCGCTCCGATCTTCACAAGGATCTTCAACAAGTCACTGGAGAAATGTGAGGTCCCCTCCTGCCTCAAACGATCCACCATCATCCCGGTTCCCAAGAAACCCACCATCCTAGGATTAAATGACTACAGGCCTGTAGCCCTGACGTCTGTGATCATGAAGTCCTTTGAGCGGCTGGTGTTGAAGCACCTGAAAGACATCACAGGCCCCCTGCTGGACCCCCTGCAGTTTGCTTACCGAGCAAACAGGTCGGCAGATGATGCTGTTAACTTAGGTCTACACTTCATCCTGCAACACCTCGACCATCCAGGGAGGTACGCCAGGATCGTGTTTGTAGACTTCAGCTCGGCCTTCAACACCATCATACCAGACATCCTCCACCAGAAGCTCACCCAGCTCAACATCCCAGCCTCCACCTGTCAGTGGATCAACAGCTTCCTGACGGACCGACAGCAGCAGGTGAGACCGGGGAGCATCTTCTCCTGCAGCAGATCAATAAGTACTGGTGCCCCCCAGGGGTGTGTTCTATCTCCACTCCTCTTCTCTCTGTACACAAATGACTGCACCTCAGCGGACTCGTCCGTGAAACTCCTGAAGTTTGCAGATGACACCACTGTCATTGGACTGATCCAGGACGGTGATGAGTCTGCATACAGACAGCAGGTGGATCGGCTGGTACACTTGTGTTGTCAGAACTACCTTGAACTCAACCCACTCAAGACTGTGGAAATGGTGGTGGACCTTCGGAAAACACCACCACCATACACCCCCCTCACCATCCTCAACAACACCGCTCTGGCCGTGGACCACTTCAGGTTCTTAGGAACCATCATCTCTGAGGACCTGAGAAGGTCTTCACACATAGACAATGTTCGGAAGAAGGCCCAGCAGAGACTGTACTTCCTGAGGCAACTCAAGAAGTTCAACCTTCCACAGGAGCTGTTGGTCATCTTCTGCACTGCCATCATTCAGTCTGTCCTGTCTTCATCCATCTCAGTGTGGTTTGGCTCATCCACAAAACAGGACAGGTGCAGAGTGCAACGAATAATCAGGAATGCAGAGAGAATAATCAGGGCTGACCTTCCCTCCATCCAGGACTTATACAGGTCTATGGTTAGGAACAGAGCTGCTAAAATCTCTGCAGACCCCACACACCCTGCACATAAACTGTTTAGAGTTTTACCTTCAGGCTGTCGTTACAGAGCACTGTTCATTAAAACCAGCCGCCACAGAGACAGTTTCTTCCCCCAGGCTGTTTCTCTGATGAACATTTAATAGAGTACAAAACAACAGCATACAGATGTTGCAAATGCACCTTTTTATTTATATATATGTATATTTGTATATTGTATGTATGTATATTCTGTAATACAAAAACAAAAACCAGAGAGCAAAGTGTACCGGAGTCAAATTCCTTGTTTGTATGTATGAACTTGGCAATAAAGCTGATTCTGATTTATCATCATCTACGTTTCTCTGTTAGACTGATCACATTTGTCACATAATGCAATTTCCTAAGAGTGCTGCAAAAATCAAAAACAGAAACAAAAAAAGTATGTTTGTATCTGTTTTCATGAATATTATGAACAGAAATTTTACAATCATTCAGTATTTTTGAACAATCCTATTTTACTGAGGATGTGAAAGGAAAGGGACAAACCAGTGATAATCTGAAACTGAGCATGGACAGGGCGACTGCTTCTTGGTAACCGCAAAGTCTCTTCCATTCCAGCACACTGAATCTTTCTTCAGGCGTAAAAAGGTCTCTTTGTAGCCCATCACGCAGCCATCATAGGATCCACTGGGGTCTGCAGAGTGAGCCAGCCACTCTTCATAGTCTCTTTCAATGCCTGCACAACCACAGACGCCCTTGAGCTCAAGCAAACTTGCCCTAACACACTATAATCCAACATTACCGGTGTTTCTCAACTATACTTACAGTCTCTGGTGAGGAGCTTCTTGAAGTCTACTGTGATCACCACCCACTTAGTGTAGTTGTTCCTGTAGCCCCACAGGCTGACATTCATGGAGCGAGAGCCGGGCTCACTGTCCATGCCACTGAAGTGAAAAGGGTCGCTGGTGAAGTTGTACGTATGCCAACATTGTCCTTCATCTGTGGAAAACCTAAAGGGGAGGAGGAAGAAGTTACAGTGTCTTGCGAAGTATGAAAACCTTTTCTCTGGACTGTTTTTCCCCGTAGTTTTAAATAACAACCACCTGCAAACAGCCAGAGCTACAGAATAGTTAAGTCAAAGCATGTCCATGAGATAGAATGCCCAGGTCAGTGTCCAGACCTAAACCCAACGGATACTCTGTGGCAAAACTTAAAAGTTGGACAAATTGAGGGCAATTTTTCAGTCTCTAGATGAGCAAATCAGATGCGGCAGAAGCTGCAGCAAAAGGTGTTTCTGCAAAACATTGAAACATCCCCACAGCATGATGCTGCCACCCTGATGCAACTGGCTGAACTCAACTGTATTTCTTTATTTTACTTAACCAAGTTCCACTGAGAAACAACATCTTTTCTACCAGGGAGCACAGAATGAGCAGCAAAGTTTCATATATAAATCAAATTCTTAATACGAAACAAAATAAACGCTCAAGATCAAACTTTGATTAAAAACAAACAATCATAAACAGTGACATTCTTCTGCAAAAGCTGTCTTTAAAAGTTATTTAAAATTTACAAACTAACCAACCCCTAATTACTTAGAAGTATCACAGTTAAAACGATCTGAGGTAAGAAAATCCAAAGCCTAAAATAAAATATACTGCACAAGAAAGAAGAAATAATTATCTACAATGTTACTTTATCTGGTTGAGAGGTGAGTTGGTGTGCTCCACCGCAACCAGCAGTCCTCCAGAGTCCAGGATAGCATAATGATGGGGGCCCCTCAGAACCTGCAGCCACGAGTAGCCCCCGTCATCAGACACATAAACGTCAGGAGTGAGAGCTGACACTGACTCTCCAACACTGCCTGAAAAGAGAGGGGAAGGGCTTCAGTGTGAAGAATAATTCAGGAGAAGGTTCAGACTGAAGGATGTCTGTGTGGTCCCGTCTTACCGTGAGCCAGGATAAGACCCACCGCATTGGGCTGCGAGAGCGGCAGCACAGGGACATTCATCTTCATGGCGGTGCTGTACGAGGCATATATGTGAAGTTTGCACTGTAACAGCAAGAGAAGCAGCACTGAAAACCCCTTCACCAAAAAACACACAATGCAACGACTTTGCAGCATTTTATCTAAGGAGCAACAGATGCGCGTGCGTCTCACCCTGTTAGGTCTGTTGGTGGATGTTTCAGAGTCGCAGTCGCTGTTCTGAGGTCTGCGCAGTGGCTGCCACTTGGCTCCCTGGTCATAGGTGATCACTGTCTCTATCGTACGGTCTGTGAGAAGAACGCAAAAGTGTGTCAGATTGTCTGTGTCAAAAAGTCTTGACCTGGTGAGAGCTGGAGAGTTTCCAACTTACACAGAAATGTAGCCAAACTATAAAGGAAAATCTTTGTTTACAACCAGATTTAAATGAAAAATTGAGAACATGTTAATTTGCAGGAAAAGACATTCTTATCATTAGAAACTATAATAATTTAACAAGACATGGCCATGCACCTAATCTGGCAGGCCAGGCAAGAAGAGTATTTGCCAGAAAAGCAGCTAAGTGGCCCATGGTAACTCTGTAGAAGCTGCAGAAATCCACAGCTCAGGTAGGGGACTCTGTCAGCAGGACAACCATAAGTCAAAATCAGGACTATGAAAGAGATGTCCTGTTGAAGTTTTATCATAAACCAAGCTGGGGATTTAGCAAAAAGTGGACTAAGGAGCTCTGGTCAGATGAATGATATGTGTGGAGGAAAAATGACACTGTACATCTCCCTGAACACACCATACCGACAATGAAATATGGTGGTGGGAGCATCATGCTGTTGGGATGTTTTCTTTTAGCAGGCACAAGGAAGTTGCTCAGAGTTGATGGGAAGATGGATGGAGCTAAATACAGAACAATCCAGGAAAAAAACCTGTTAGAAGCTGCACAAGACTTGAGACTGGTGCTGATGTTCACTTTCCAACAAGATGACAATCCTAAACATACACCCAGAGCTAAAACGGACTGGTTTAAATCAAAGTATATTCATGTGTTGGAATGGCCCAGTCAAAGTCCAGACAACTGAGATTCTGTTGCAAGACTTGACAACAGATGTCCAAAGATGCTCTCTATCCAATCTGACTGAGCGTGAGTTATTTTACAGAAAATGGACAAAAATAGTTGGTCTGTAGACTTGTAAAGCTGGTAGAAACATACCCAAAAACACTTGCAGCTGTAACTGCAACAAGAGGTTCAAAGTATTGACTTAGGTGGAAGAATAAAAATGCTCAGCACACCTTTCAGATTTTGTGAAAACCATATTCCACCCACCATTCCAATTTCCTTCCACTACATAACTACGCGATGCGTTCTTTTGGTCTATCAAATAAAATCTCAATAACATACAGCATGACTGCAGTGTTAGGCAGTGTACGATCTTTCCTCAGTGAAAATAACATTAGAACCAAGTTAACCCACCGTCTGTGCGTATGCTGGTCATGTAGACGCCCTTCAGGGAAGAAATGGCGGTGAAATCTGTCTCGCTTCCTGTGGTTGTGTAGAGATGGCGCTCCAGGGACTTGGAGAATATAGTTCCTCTGTCGTCTGACACATAGATGGTTCCAACACCAGAGTCTGCTCCAGATAGGACACAAACACACACACACACTATGACAGTCTGTGCTTTACACTGTGATGCATTATTGGATCCCTACAGAAGAGCTGATAACAAACTCAGTGCTCTGATCTTCAGGAATGTTTGCCTGAAGGTGAGGCCTGTGTGTTACAGAATGATCAGAAAACAGAAATATGGTCAACATCTTCAGATACAATCATCACTAAAGATGGGTCACAACTGCTGACCTCCAGGGTCATCCACATGCATGAAGATCATATCCTGATTGGCTGCGAGGATGGAGTAAAACTGCAGATGGTTGACAGCAGGAAGCTGAGCAATGTTCCAGTGCTCCCCTCCGTCTACCGAGACATGGATCGCACGCTCTGTACCCTGACACACAAAAACACACGTGAGACATTTCATTAAATGTGCACTGCTACATTTTATCCAACATAATGCTTTAAAAAGGAGCAAAGCAGTTTGGAAAGTTCTCATTTGGATTGAAGCAAAGCAGAAAAACGACTGAATACTCTAAAAACATTTTCTTAGTTTTCATGAAGGAAGTCAACACACACACATACATACCGTTCCTGTCATGATGGAGGAAAAGACAAATTTTCCTCCCAGGACAAAGGAGTAAACTCTGGATGCGACTGTATGAAACGTTTTGCCGTAGTCGACTGTCTTCTTTAAATCTAGCATCCCTTTGTTATCTAAAAGGAAAATGAATTATTTTAACAACTCAGACTGAAATGCATGTTAACATGGGGTTATATCATCCTGTCTTACTGCATGATCCATTGTTGTTGGTTGTAAAGTAGATGCTGTTTCTTGGGCCCCTGAAAAAAAGGGAAAGAATTTAAAAAAGAGGAAAATTTAGTGAAAGCTTTCTTAGTTGAAATGTAAAAAAAAAAAAAAACATTGATGGTTTTATCAATGCCAATCACTCATTTAATCTTCATTTAAACCCACGCAACACTCCCAGCTTTGCTGCCAAATAAGACCAACAGTTTTTACACCGCTGCTGGATGAAGGAGTGCAGGCTGAATAGGAAAGACATTCCTGAGTTGTGATTCAGCCTGAGAACCACCTCAGATTCTGCACTCTGTGGTCAGTATAAGGCTAAGGCCCAAAATGACTGTGGTGGCCGAGCAGAGGAGCTACCGCGGTCCGATTACTCAGAGAAACTCAGAGAAAAGCAGAGTCAGGAAAGTGAGCTGAATAGTGAGGATGAGGACACCTGGAAATAACAGCAAATAAATGAGATTATCATTTATCTTATAGGAAAAGCAAAGATGAGCATGTAGATTTCATGGACACAGACAAGCACCTTACAGCATGCAAACATGACTTAAATATATTGATCAGCAGTTTAACTATTTTCAACTTGTGCTGAAGTCCCTCAACAGCCAGGTACTGCAACTGTGGTGACAATCATTTACTCTGGCTCACCAGTACAGAGCCGCAAACTCATGTACAAGAGCCAAAATATGATTTAAATGTGTATTTTTCTAATTTCTAAATAGTTTTAATGCAGCCATACCTCTCTATTGAAAGACTAACTTTGCACAATCTAATTCCTTCAATGTCAGAAAAAACCATCACATTAAAATTCAACCGCCGGCACAACGAACTCATGTCTGACCTAAGCTGCCTGAAACTTTTTTCAGTCCAGCTGTGCAAAACATATAACAAGACTGCCGCAGACAACTTACTATTACACTCTGACAAACTACTGGAAGAGTTGTATCTCAATGTCATTTCTGCGAGAAACCAAACTGATAGTAACTAGCAGCATCAAACAAGACAACATGACACAATAAAAAACAATAGTGGACTGCTGACAGATAAGCTATATATTTTTAACCTGTTGCTCATGTGCCCCTCCTTTCTAATGCCACTCAGGGCAACTGCCCATATGGTCCATATCAAAACACACCACTGTTCAGATATGACTATGTTTGTCAGGATAGCCATATTTTCTTTCCTGTCTCTTTTTATGTTAAACTCTCAAAATCAATCAAGCTGGATTGTCCTTTTACCATTCTCTCCCACGACACAGTGTTGGTCAGTCCAATCAGTGCCGTCAGTCATGAGACAAGCACCAATAAACATAAGTAATTCAAGGATATATGCTATTGATCCTCTATGTCTGATGCCATTTATGAAGAAAAATGCTTTCAATAACATTTTGAGAGCTTATTTATTTCTTAGTAATTAAATGACATGTTTTACAGACATTCCTTTCCATAATATGTCACAGTCAAATACTTCCAGGCTGTGATTTCTTTTACATATCCGTTATCACAGCTGTAACATTCACGACTTTATTGATCGACTATTTCATTAAAAAATATGTACAGAAAGTAGATTTTACTCTGGTTGTCGATTTTTTTTTCTGTTTTATGGAACATCTTGGGTCTCACCAACAAAAGCTGATGATGTCAGAAAAAATATATAATGATTTTAAAGCAGTTTCTTTCACATTTGTTGTTAGGCAAATGCATACATTTTTTTTTTACTTAACTATTAAGCTTATTTCAGCATCATGTTTAATAAAACTTAAAATACATTTGCAAACTGACCTAATGTATGTAAAAACTGCCGCATCTATTTGTAGAAAATGTTAATCTGAGAAAATATCTCACCATCTGACCAAACACACACTGTTGTGTATTTTCCTCCAGGTGGCGCCAAAGTCCTCAGACAGCCACAGATCCAACTGGAAGGAAAATAAAATCTTAGTCATAAACACTGTTGATCAGAAACGATTGACTGGCTACTACTGAATAACTCTAATTTTATAGTTGATGAAGTTAAGTATTAGCTTAATTAGTGCTGCTACCGTTATACTAAGGGTCAGAAGCGTGTTACAGTCCCCGGGGTTATATAGCATCTGAATGAGGGGCACAAACGGTAGGTCCGTTGGTTCAAAGGTCAGGCCAAAGTCCCGCGAGCGAAAAAGACGGAACCCGCCGAAGTGAGACACATCACCAGTCAGGATCACCTGAATCCAAGCAAAATAATTCAATAAGTTCTTGAAAAAAATATAATTAAAAATCATAAATAAGTCACGACTTTTTTACGGCTCACCTTCCCTGAATGATCCGGACTGATGACAATGCCAAACTCCGTCTGAATAAAAGTGTGGTTGATCACATGAGTCACATCTTTGAAAGTCTTCCCGTAGTCTTCACTGACACACAGAGAGAAGCTCTAGTTTAGCCGCACAAAACACAGCAACATTAAAACACCCACCAATCCCATCTTTAAAAGAGCCATTCCTCACCTCCTGTAGAGGTTAGACTGGGCGAATCGCATCAGGAACAACGGCACCTGAAATGTTGTCAGCACCAGGAGCACCTGTGAAAAAAAGGGTTGCTCTCATACATAAACTTTATACACATTGATGCATTTATAAAGTGTTGTGCAAAATGAGCTTTTCTACATTCTGTCATGTTAAAACCACAAACGTCTACGTATTTTATGGGGAAATCAAGTGATAGACCAACACAAAGTAGCAGATAATTGAGAAGAGAATGAAAATGATGCATAGTTTAAAAATGTTTCTTCAAAAAAAAAAAAATCAGAAAAATTTGGCATGCATTTGTGTTGAGATTTATTTTCCTTCTTTTCAAAATAGTTAAAGCTTAAACAGACTGGGTGGAGAGCATCTGCAGACAGTAATCTTCAAGTCTCGTCATAGATCCTCGATTGTATTTAGGTCTGAACTTTTACTAGACCATTCTAACAAAGAGTACAATTTTCAACTCATCTGGCCAGAGCACTTCTTCTACATGTTTTCCATGTCCCCTACATGACTTCTGGCAAACTTTAAACAGTACTTCATATAGCGTACTTCTTCAGTTTCCCCCACCTGAGCTGTGGATCTTTGTAGCTTCAGCAGAGTTACCATGGGGATGTGTCACTGAATAATGCTCTCTTCGCCTGGCCTGCCAGATCAGATGAGCAGCCATGTTTTGGTAGGCTTACAGTCAGATCATACTCTCACCACTTAGGGATGTTAGATTGCTTTATAACTTAACTCTGCTTTAAATTTCACCACAACTTTATTCCTGACATCTCAGCAGTGTTCCTTGGTCTTAATGATGCTGTTTGTTTCCTAAAGTTTTCTGGGTTTTCCACACAACACTTGCACCTATACTAAAATAACATTCACACTCTATAAACTATATTTATTAATTAAGTGACTTCTGGTGGCAACTGGCATTGAAGCAAAGGGAGCTAAATATAAATGCATTTCACATTTGTTTGGAAAGTTAAATGGGCATGGATACGTTTGTGAAAAAACTCACCCCTGATCCGTCTCCCACCCAGGCGAGCGAGAGTGACCCCACTGATCGCACTCTGAACGTAAACTGAAACAGAAAAAACAAACAGTCAGGAGGTAAAACATTCCTCATACAAAACAAATGGAAGCTGACAGGGAACGAGTTAAAATATGCTGAAGGTATTTGCTTAACACTGTTTTGGCTTAAGAACAAAAACACCCAAAGGGAAGTGTAGACCAAACACAGTATGAGAGTGTTCCTGTTGTTCCCCTGCACAGTGGACACACCAGCTGACAGGACAGAATGTCCATACTGTCCAGAGTAACTCAGCCATTTGGATGCACTCTGCATGTGTGACCTACATTCTTGTGTAAATCACCAAGATTGGGCCAGACAACAAGGCAACTGCTGAACACACCTAGTATACATTAGATCTCAACATATTCCACTCATATTCATTTAAGAATAAAATATAACAATGTTATCTTGGTATTAGTATATGTTTAAACGCATTTCTCAGGGAATTTTAGGTTTAAAACAAAAATTAATTAATTAAAACAGTTGTGACATAATAGCAGAGGCAAGGGAGAGAGAGTGTGTAGAGCCTCGCTTAAATTTCAAAACAAGTGCTGTGACTGGAAGCAACATTTCCATCCATTCATCCGCTGTGACTCAAACGTGTGCAAGTTTTAAGGCCTCATCCCACGCTGTTTGGAATGCAAGCGGAGTTTGTTTTGTTTTTGTTATTTTTCCCTCCCTTCTCTCATCAGCTGATGAGGCAGGCGTGTTTACAAGGTAAATACAGGCTCGGCAAGGTCCGTAAAGGTCAATAAATCTGCAGAAGATTGAATGGTCCGTTGTCTGTGAGCTGAAAAATCCTAGTTAACAGACCCTGGACCCGCTCCATTCTGCCCAACTCTGCAAACACAAATCTCAGTTTCCCTCGCATTAAACACCTCGCAACACTTCCCAGCATCCATCTGTTCTGTTCTCCATGTATGCGATCAGTTAAAGTCGTAAATAACTCTCCCTTCCTTTACAGTCATGTGCTAAAGAGCTGGCAGCTTACGTGGTGCTAGCTGTCATTACTTCAACGACACTGTTAGACAGTTCTGAGCCTATTCTTGAAACTCCCAACTCAAACTAAAGTGTAAATTGAACGCCTACCTACATTGTTTATGGGAGTCAATGACATATTCATCTGGGACTCTGAAGGATTTAATTAAACTGTTCTTCTTCCAGGGTGGAAGGGTTATGGAAAACACTTTAAACAATTTTTAAAAACTAGAATTTGGTTCAGAGCTTTAAATTTCTTGTGAATTTTTTCTAAACTGAACAAGGTCAATCTTATACATACAAGCCCCTCTTATATGTGCCTAAGTGTCCTTTAGCAAGTTGCAAAGAAACCACACGCTTTTCTAACTTACAAGATCCTGGTGCAAATCCTAGTGCAGAGTTTGACAACTGTTCTTGGCAGGAATGGTAAAGTTCATGTAAATTGGTTATCTTCATGGTTGAGAATTTCAGTCACAGTTGACAAATATTTAATAAGGTTGAAGTTGAGGTAATTTCAGAAGCTTATTTTTAGCCTGTTTTATCCATTTGAAAACCAAGTTTGATTGCGTTTGGGCTCAGTGTAAAAACAGAACCTCAGCATGATGCTGTCAGCACCAACTTTGCCAGTTTTAACCATCTGACCAAACTACCAGCTACTACTACTCAGTAGGAAATAAATTGCTTAGGATGTTCAAAAGAAATCCAGGAACCACCAAGGTGCAAGGTAGTAACTTGAGCCTGCTGGAACACCAGTGTCACTTCCCACAGTAAAGCCAGTTTCACATTGCTATGGACTGAGAGGTCCAAAATGGGGCGGTTACCTACATGGACCAGCCAAATGTCTTCTGGAGAAAAGTTTTATGATCAGACAAGACAAAGATTGAGCAATTTGGCCCCCATTACAAGAAATATGTTTGGAAAAATCAAGATTAAGCTTTTAGACATGAGAAAACCAACCAACCTGTCAAGCATGGTGGTGGCAGCATCACGCCAAGGATTTGTCTTGCTGCTAGTGGTATAATTGCACTGCATAAAGTAGTAATAAGCAGGTAATAAAGAAGATGGAGAACTATTTCTGAATTCTTCTACTTTACCTCAAACAGTCAGATGGTTGAAACCTCGACAAAATGTGGTGGACATTGATCCCAAACACAAACAGATGGATCAGAAATGGATATGGCCTTATTATTTTCTGGAATGGCCCTGACCTCCACCCTGTTGAAAGTTTATGGAGTATGCTTTAAAATCAGGTCTGTGCCAGGAAAATGTATTCATTGAAATCTTATGTTGTTTTATCAGACTATGCCAAGAAAAGACCAGCTCAAATAAAACATCAAAACCCGCAAATGAAGTGCAAATTAAAACAAAACATCTCTTTATCCCTATCAGCAGGCTAGAGTGAAATAAAAAAATTAAAACTTTCACCATCATCCCACTACTATATCAAATTTAAGAGAAAAGAAAATGTTTTGTGACACTATCCAGTCATGACTTTTCTCCGAAACAAAGGTGGAACACATGAAAAGCTGCACTCTTTTTACACACGGTAAGACAGGGTGGGGTCTTCATTGGGGAGAGTAATATTTACACACTTTTGAGAAAACAGTCACCGAGGTGATCAGAACAGTTGCAGTAATGGAGCAGCCATGTTCAGAGAACTGGTTTAGGCGAGAACAACATGCAGTGAGATGACCCTGACTATATCAAGCATTACACATTATCAGATCACATTTTCCCTGGCACATAAAAATTGTGCCTGTTGTTCTTTTTAACAGATATAGCCAGATGCAAAACACACAGCTCAATGTTTGGGAGAACATCCTGTAAACTTGACTTAAAACTGAGGGAACAGAGAAGTCCTGTTGGCCGGGATTTCTTTTGTCAAAGCCAAGATCTTCGTCCCAAAGTGAATCATCCACACAGGAACTATCTCCAGGATAATGAAACCATGTGAGAACTGTTCTGATCAATAAAATTAGGTAATAACCCCATGAACGCAAGATCAGAAGAACTCCCCTGAATATACTTGTTTGCAATTAATGTATTTGCAGTTAGTGCGCAGCAAACATTTATCAAACCACATGCAACTGTTTAGCTGAGATAGACTGGAAACCTCAACCCTGATCAAACATACGAAAAAGATGGGGAAAAAAAAAAACGACTACTAGAGGTGATGCAAATTTTCAGGTGGGAGAACAGATTACCAGTTTCTCTATTGAAAAGGTTTTTGTTATCACGCACATTCCTCAAACAGAATTGTATTGTATGAACCCTATAAACACTTTATCAACCATTTACAAGGTAAATATAAAGCTACATGATTGTGATGTAGAGCCTAGAGTTCTTCAAGCATTATCTTTTGCTCCACATAGAAACTATTCAAAATAGGAACTCAGTGTAGAATATTTTAAGGACACAAAAGTGTAAACCAGAAGTGCCTAGCAAGATTTAAGTACTTTTTTAATAAAGATAAGCAACAATTATTCCTACTCTAGCTAAAAAATTATAGGTTACTGATTATTACAATTATAATAATGTTATTATAATATTGTTGTTTATAACACTGACTTATTTTTTTGATCTTGCATACCCCTAAGCACAAACATTGCAACAAAATCTGTATTCGAAATCGGATCTGTCTTTTTTGCAAGAGAAGGAAAATAGTAGTCGGCTGCTTTCAGCAAGCTGACTGTCAGTGCACAGCAGCAGGTGGGAGTGGGGCAATAGACCTTAGAGGGTTCTTTGCCATCTTGAAAAGTCTGGAAAAGCAACTTTTGTAAATTCCCAGTCTATAAATGTATAGAAAAAAGATGATTTAGTATAGAAAAAAAAACTCATCTTCAATTTTATGAAAGTCAAAAATTTAATAATTACTAAAAATGCAGGGGTCCTTAAATGGAGTTGGGTTAAAAAGCCAAACAGGGTTATAAAGAAATAAGAATTTTTATTTAGGGTGTTCCAGTAAAAGTTAAATACAACAGACACACATTTTGAAATAAAGCTTGTGTAAGTCAGTTTAGATGCCAAAAAAGATGTGAAATGACGCTATACCGCACTGAAGCCAGTTTTAGCCTTGTGTTGTTTTATGGTTTTATGGCACTCACAAATAAGAGTACTATTTAAGCAGCTGAAGATGAATACTTTGTCATTAAATGTCCAGAATGTTGTAAAAGCAACAGTTTCATGATGCATAACGCATGACATGTAACGTGTTTCCTGAGGATTTCTGGAGGAAATTGGTTCCACTCGATTTTATTAAGGGGAATCAGAGGGGGCTGAATCCACAATCCACACTTTTCAGACTTTTAATTGTAAATATGCTTGTACATATGCTTTTCCTTCTACTTCACAATTATTCACTACTTTGTGTTGATCTATCACATTAAATCCCAATAAAATACAGAACTTTGTAGTTGTGAAGTGTCAAAATGTAAAAGTCGCTGCATTTACATCTGAGCCACTGAGATTCCAGTTGTACCAATGTCAGTCTGAATAGTTACATGTGCAACAGTCGACATCTTTTGGTAAATTAAATGAAGTAGATACATTTATTGAGCACTCTAACCAGTTATTGTTATAAGAAATCAAAGTCAGGAGACAAGTGCCAGACTGAGCCGAACATGGGCTCAGAGTCCAGAGAGGACCGCATGCAGAGTGCAGTTCAGATCTGCTCCTGAAAAGGCTCCTCAACCCTTTTATCTGCAGTTCCACTCTCGACACTGATGTTCAACTTTGAGCTTTCAGACATGGCCTGCTGCGTTTGATTCGTGACCATCTTGCAGCTGCACCAGAACAAACACGCACATATGCCCCTGCAGACTCTCACAGTCGGTATGAAGGCACACACCCTTGAATGTGGGTGATGTCCTCTCAGAGAGGTCGGGATGACAACACAATGAGGTCCTTATTCCCTCCGCTCTGGGGCTTAACGTTCAGCTTCAGCCCTGTTTACCCGCAAAACTTCGGACAAAGTGGTCAAGCTCCAAGTCTCTGATCTAACACTCAAAGCTGCATCAATGGCAGCAGGCCTATGTTACTGGACAGAATGGAAGGCTGCCTTGATTTAGCTAAATTAACATTCAGAAAAACCATAAAAGAAGAGAAGCTGATCACAACAACTGGCCATTCTTTGAAAATATATCAGAAGGATGGAGCATTGGCTGTAAAGGCTGTTGATCTATTATTTAGTCGGTAGAGTGTAAGGAAATGCATCGTGGCTCATTGTGTTTACCTGAGAAATACCACAGACATTAGTAATTTTATAACTAAAGTTGGCATGTTTTTTGACAGCCACAAAAGTTAATTTTCATGAATTGGATTGATGTTTGGATTGTGAAAACATTGGCCACAGCTAACTCTGCTCTTCTTGTTTGCACCGATACACAGATGATGCAGTACAAGAGGGGTAGGAAGACAAAATCCCAAAAATGGGATAGTGTAGCAGCTGAAATAACTGCAACAAAAAGTAGGTTACTAAATACAGCACAACATTTAATGCCATTGGTTTATTAAAAATGAAGTCACTCTGATATATGCATATGATTTAATATATTATCAGGTGTCCGAGTACAAAATGTCTCGATCTCGAGCCAAATGTCAGCAATACGTTATCCAGAACATCGTACTGCGTCAGTATGCACAAGAATATCTTGTATGTGGACTGGATTTATTCATTTAATAATCTTGTGTGTGTGTGTCCTTTTCTGGAAGCTTATGAAAAGAGTATGGTGGGTCTGATTGACGAGCAGTGTCAGATCAGAATTGCTCTGCAAAACCAGGAGTGTAAGATATTCCTCCCGTTGCATGCTTGGCTTTACTGACTTAATGGCACAACAGCTCCGCTTTAAGCAACAAAGTGTACAGACCACAACAGCTACAAGGAGATATAGATGGGAGGTAGATTCAGGTAAATTAAAAACAATGCATTTAACGAAAGCAACAAAGACGGAAAAAAAAGAAGGTCAATAAAAAATGGAAATAAAACAAGATGCAATGAACTGAATGTGTCTATTGCACCCAGCATGCAAGCAGCAAATGTAATCCAAAATTCAAGGCTGCCACATTAAACCCTAGCACAACATCCCTGAGGCGACAACCACAGCCACTAGAAACCAACAAACATCAGAGAGTCCAGTGTTGCTTTAGATGGCCTGAGGATGCAACTAGCTCCAAAAATACCACAAATAATCCAGGTTCATTAAACCCTGCTCTATGTCAAGAGAGGAAAAAAATAAAATAAAATCAGAAATGCTTTTTGTTACACTTCATGAACGTCTGTTTAGATGAAGGGACATAGCAGACCTGTTGGGGTCAACATCAGAGCCAGTGACTTACAGCTAGAGCTCACTGTGCCAAGAAGAATGTTTCATAAAAGCAAAACTATGACCGACAGCCCTGAACTTCCTCTGCACAACAAAAGCCATCCATCCAACAGACGACTTCAAATCCACTGCAACAAAAACAGCTAAAAGAGATCATTGCTGCTCACTGTTAAAACATCTATAACGACTCTTAAACTTATAGAAACTTAGAAAATGAGTATAAAATGAGGATAAACTACGTTGAACTGTATTAAATTGGACTGCATTGAATGGAGGCAGTCTGTGGATGTAACTGAATCTTAAATTAAGCCACAGAAAAGCAAAATGTCATTGTACTTATCTGAAACAACAATAAAGATTTTCATTCATTCATGGTACAAATCATCACTCGGTAGGGTCAGTGAGTTAGTAGGGTTAGTGGTGCTCCATGTTGCAGGACTGGCTTTACTGTGCGTTGGTAAAAGCTGGACTGTTAAGAGTTAATGCAATCATATCTGGCCTTAACCCCCAAGCTAGAAGAGCGACTTCATTAAGTACATCTGAAGTATCTGTGTACAATCCTCAGTATCCTAGACCTCGCACGACACTGCTGTAATATCTGTGTTTTACTCCCTGAAATTAGTGATTCACAGAAACATGTTTAAACATAAATATATAAAACACCAACTGTGTAATAAAAAGTTATATTCTGCACACTAAAATGCACACATATCTATGTATCTATTAAAATTGACCATGTGTATTCCAAAATGCTGTACAAATTTCCAGTTTTTATATTACATGTACTGGTCCACTGTGATCCAAAACAACACAAAATATTTTTTTTTAATTTTTTTATCTGTACATACCCCTGGTTTGTGCTGTAAAAAACCAAGACCATTAAAAATAATTTCAAAACTTTGAATATATTTACTGTGAGATGTATCTGGTATTATATAAATAAATAAAAAACAAATATCCTTTAGCTAAAGCCATAGTTTGCAAAGAGGTTACAGAGAATCAAAAAGATGTACAAAAGGTAGCAGTTAAGAGAACAGTACAAAAACTACACAGCATTACATACATTTACACAATAGCATAGTGAAAACAGTCACCAGTAAATAGAGAAAATATGGGGACAACAGGGACCTTACAAAACTGGACATTTCTTCAATATTAATGCAAAGACCCAATGGAAAATGATCTGGGAGTTTGCCAAATGGCTGATTGTATCAAAAGATCCAAGAAGAAATACTGGTTATGTTCTACATGTGATAACATTATCCTGTATTTTTCATACATCTAGCGTAACAAAAAGGATTGCAAGACTTTCATTCCAAAGAAAAGGTCCAAATATGGCAAAAATCTCCCACAACATGTTAGAAGATTGCTTTAGTCTGATGAAAACCAAACTTGAACTTTAGGCCACAAAAAGGTATGTTTAATACAAAAAAAACACAAAGCAATACGAAAATAACACCACAGCCCACAGTGAGACATGGAGGTGGCAGCATCATGCTCTGTGGTCATGTTTCTTTTGTCAATGGATGAAAAGGGACATAGAGACTGCTTCTACAAACAGTTGTGATAAATAAGTCTAGCTGTGAAATTACCCTGGGACTATAATTTGTTCTTTGTTATATAAAATATAACAAATTGAAAGCGATCAGGAACAAAAGCAACTCAGCCATGAAGTCGCAGGCCAAGTAAAATCACAGAGCAGGGTGATAGTACCTCCAAACTTCATGTGGTCCCCCCAGATTAGTTCAAGAACAGAGCGTAGAGAGCTTTATGGAAAAGGTTTCCATGGCTGAGCAGCTGCATTCAAGCCATCCATCACCACATGCAATGCAAAGCGTCAGATGCAGTTGTATAGAGCAGGCTGCCACTATGTGTTCTCTGAAGTGACAAACCATGCCTACCTACCTGTAAACTAATGGGCCAGTTTGGGTTTGGCAGTGTCCAACATTAGTGTCTGGCCTCACAAATGCACTTCTAGAAAAATGCTCATAAATTCTTATAAACGCACTGTTTGACTTTGTGGAAAGTCTTCCCAGAAGAGTTGAAACTGTTATAGCAGCAAAAGGTGGGACAGCATCATATTGAACACTATGGATTAAGAATGGGAAGTCCCTCAAGTTTATATGTGCATTAAGACAGACAAGCAAATGCTTTTGGCAAAATGGTGTTTGTCAAATTGTGGAAAATTAAAAGATTTAGTGTTGTCATGTTTTATCACACAAAAGCCTGGATTTAAGAGCAGTGTGTAAATGTTTGAGATCCACTGTACCAAAGAATAAGTCATCTGTTGGAAAAAGTTTTTCTGAGTACAGTAGGGCCACATCTTATAGCTGAAGATCCATAAAAGGGTATTTTCTTCTCTTTAAAAAAGTCTGAATTCCTTAATAATAAATCCTGTTTTCACAAATTATACATGTTCTTAGAGTTTAAGCCACCTTTCATGGAAAAAATAGTCCAATTAGAAAAAATCTCTTCCTGTGTACAAACAGACTCCCACTGTTCATGTCCTTCTCCCTCTGGGTCCCTTTTAAACACCATGTGGAACATCATCTGCTGCTTTTCTGCTGTGACCCAGCTACCCTTCGCTCGGTAAATACAGCTGGCACTTTCTTTCTCTGTATTTTTGGCCAAAGGAACAGAGAACAGGACGGAGCCCAAACAAGAAGGGGAAAAAATGCAACCGGCTAGTTTGAAACCTGTGAGTCAGCAAAAGGAATCTCAAACAAACACTTCAGAGCTTGGACTGGCTGTCAAAACATGGATCGCAGTTTATCAAGATGTAAGCTGCAGAAAATGAGTTAGAGGCAGGACAAGGTGAGGGTACCTGCTGGTGCAAACAGTTATCTATACAGCAGATCAGATAACCTAGACCAGACATTGGTTGGCACAGAAGATAAAGCTTAGCAAAAACAAAAAAAACAAATGTGGGAATGTCTGGGAGGCTTGGAGAGGCCCTGAGGAGCTGAGAGGAGTCTGATCTCTGAGAGCATGCTGAATCGGTTTCACGCTCAGAAGTTAACCCAGGTGTTGGAGCCACAGGAATGATGTAACATGTGCCATTTCACACACAACAGGAGGAAGACTGCACTGTGAGGCCTCAAACAGCGTGGGATAAAGTTATTATTGCTGTACGTTCCTGTTATCACTCCTTCGATTATGGCAATGACGTAACAGAAACACATTCTGGGGGCTGTTTAAGGATAAGGATAAATTGACCAATAAGAGAAGTAATAAAAAACACCACTCCAAACAAGGCTACTCATAAATACCTGATATTCGTAATCTGAAATCAAGAAACTGCTCTTATGGGATGAGATGTGATAATCTGGAAAACTTAACAAAAAGCATTGATTAGATTCTCGACCTGGCCTCCATCAGTGGAGATAGTGAAAGTGGAATGAACTGATGAGATACATTTGTCCAAATCAATTAGAGCAAGACAAAAACAGATAGAAAATTCAGCAACCTTAATGCTGACAAACTGATACTCATGTTTCCAGCACTGAATGCCCACTTCTCTTCCCTACTAGTGCCTATTTTTCTAATTTCCTTAATTCTTTGTGCAAACAGGATAAAAACCATATCCATCCCTCGGTTCACTGACTAAATTACCTGAGTTATTCAGTCAGTTTGTGGTTTAATGAGGCTTCTCAGACAAAAGATTAAAACTGAAGACCCCGTTTATCAAATTCTAATACATTTGAGTGTGATTAATCACTGCCTTCTCAAAAAGAAGGAAGATGGTTTATAACATTAATCAAATTGGAATACATGTGACTGACATAAAACCTGCCTATCTGTCTATATCATATACTGTCTGTCTATATCATATACTGTCTGTCTATATCATATACTGTCTGTCTATATCATATACTGTCTTTCTGTGTATAAATGGATCCGTTTGTGTTGCAAAGTGCCTTGATGTCCGTTACTTACTTTTGATCCCCTTTAAAACTTTAAGGAACTTCAGAGAAGTATTTCTTCAGTAAATAAGAAGTTAGTTTTTCTGCTTTATTTATATCTCTCTATAAAAAGGCTCATTCATCATTTCTCCACTACATTTGTCTGACAGCTCTGGGTTTAAATTACTCTTCAAATTAAAGTTTTTTTGAAGGCCATTCAAATCAGATTCTGCTTGATAAAGAATTTCCATTTGGAAATTCCCCTTCTTCCTAAACCCTACTGACCACTATGGGATTATTCATAAAAGTCATTGTTTTGCAGAAGTATGCATACCCATAGAACCTTTTTTTTTAATTTCATCAACGTACACCCACAAATTTAACGTTTTTTTTCTTAGGATGTTTTGTGATAGACCCATAAAATGGAAAATTATGCATGGTTTTTCATTTTTCTGTACTATTGAATAACAAAAAATTGTGGCGTTATCAATTATATGGCCCTTAAAGGCAATTGGTGGCTCTGGGTGTTATTGGACAGAATACAAATAAAAACCTCTCAGGTTTTTATTTGTGAAAGTGTTTTTGAATCATGTCTCATTTTCCTTCCACTTCACAATTATGCGCTACTTTTGTCGGTTTGTCACATAAAATGCCAATAAAATACAATGAGGTTTGTGTCTGCAGCAAGAGAGGATGTGAAAAACTTCAAGGGGTTGTGAATTCAAGGCACTGAGATGTGGAAATTAAGATGATCAACATGGACATGACTGCATTAAACGACTTATATCTGACAGGTGCAGCTGAAAGATGCGAAATTATTACTTAAAGTCAGTCAAATTCCAATAATCGGACAGCAAACAGGATTTCGTTTAAAATGTTTCCCTTCCATCATATTTTTTTTTACTAATTTTTAAATATATTTTATTCATGGTTAGATGATTGAATGTGTCTCCTTAGGGATTCATTCCTGTCTCCACATATTAGAGTAGCAACAGGCTAAATAGTTTACAAGCCAGTGGTTTTAGACAAACACAGCCTCTTTGCGGGACTTCGGAAACTGTTTATTCTGATTTTTGATTCATTCGGAGATTATAACCCCGATCCCTGCTAGTTTTCAGTCACTTACAGTGCTGGTGTTGTTTTGCAGCGCTGATTCCATTCCACGCAAAGCCGTGCATGTCTGTTCATTCAGTCCTGCGCTGCGCCTCGACAGCTTCCTCCTCTCCACACCATGTCGCTCCTCAGCATCACCAGGCTCCCCATGGAGTCTCCTGACAAGGGACAAGCCGTTTCCCTCCTGCAGATGTCTGCCCAGCGCGGACGAAAACAATCCGAGCGCCAAAACGCAGCAGATCATGATGATTACAAAACAAAAACTGGCACCGCGGAGGTTGGGACACTGCGAGAAAACTCCGCCGTCCCACCACTTGGCCTCACATGTTCCCCCCGCCCCTCATCTCTGAAAGCATTCTTAATAACAGCTCATTCACCGCCGCACAGGATTGGTCAGGGCCAGAACAACCTACAATCTAATTGGACGAGAGCTCAGTTTAGGGATGATTTCCTTTTAAGGTCACACTGCCCCCTGGTGGAAAGCCCACAAACAGCCCGGAGGACACTTCATTAAAGAAGGATTTATTCTGCGAATCTGTTTAGCGTTCCAAGAAACTATAAAAGTCCAGAAGAAATGGTCTTACACAACATGATTATTTATACTGTCAAACAGCCGAGTGGAAAATAAGTTTATGAGTCCTTGGAACACACAGGAATGCCAATGAAAGGAAATATCTTTTCAATCTTTTAGGCAGACAGAGTGATTTAAAATAAGCAGACCATCCATTTCAGCATCTATGATGCATACTTTATTAAAATATGGTTGTGTGTGAATATGAAACAATAAAAACAGACTTAATTACTACAAATTTGAGCTTAATTGACTTAATTGAATAATTCACCACGAATGTCATCTCTAAACTACAAGACATGTCAATTCATATCCACAAAAATATAATGAGATCAAACAAATCTAATAGAGAATCTTTTGATAAGCTCTTGAATCTGTTTACTTTTACATTTACGTGAACTTTGCTGACATCCTATTCTTAATCCTTAATGTCCAATTTGGATCCACTGCCAGCAATAGCAACTTAATCTGTCAACATCTTTCACAAGGTTGAGGAGTGTGTTCGTAGTCAGATGAGAAAACCAGAAATGCAGCCTCCGCTCTAATTCTTTCTAAAGATATATCAAGACGGTTGAGGTCAGGACTCTGTGCAGACCAGGCAGGGTTCTCCACACCAAACTTTATACACCTGCAGCCATGGAAGTGACTGGAACACCAGAATTAATTGATTTGGGGATCCAATACTTTTGGCAATAGAGAATGTGTGTGTATATATATATATATATATATATATACACTGCTCAAAAAATAAAGGGAACACTCAAATAACATCCTATATCTGAATGAATTAAATATTCTCATTGAATAATTTGTTCTGTACAAAGTTGAATGTGCTGACAACAAAATCACACAAAAATCATCAATGGAAATCACATTTATTAACCAATGGAGGCCTGGATTTGGAGTCACACACAAAATTAAAGTGGAAAAACACACTACAGGCTGATCCAACTTTGATGTAATGTCCTTAAAACAAGTCAAAATGAGGCTCAGTATTGTGTGTGGCCTCCACGTGTCTGTATGACCTCCCTACCACACCTGGACATGCTCCTGATGAGACGGTGGATGGTCTCCTGAGGGATCTCCTCCCAGACCTGGACTAAAGCATCCGCCAACTCCTGGACAGTCTGTGGTGCAACGTGACGTTGGTGGATGGAGCGAGACATGATGTCCCAGATGTGCTCAATCGGATTCAGGTCTGGGGAACGGGCGAGCCAGTCCATAGCTTCAATGTTTTCATCTTGCAGGAACTGCTGACACACTCCAGCCACATGAGGTCTAGCATTGTCCTGCATTAGGAGGAACCCAGGGCCAACCGCACCAGCATATGGTCTCACAAGGGGTCTGAGGATCTCATCTCGGTACCTAATGGCAGTCAGGCTACATCTGGTGAGCCCATGGAGGGCCATGTGGCCCTCCAAAGAAATACCACCCCACACCATTACTGAACCACTGCCAAACTGGTCATGCTGAAGGATGTTGCAGGCAGCAGATAGCTCTCCACGGTGTCTCCAGACTCTGTCACATCTGTCACATGTGCTCAGTGTGAACCTGCTTTCATCTGTGAAGAGCACAGGGCGCCAGTGGTGAATTTGTCAATCCTGGTGTTCTCTGGCAAATGCCAAGCGTCCTGCACGGTGTTGGGCTGTGAGCACAACCCCCATTTGTGGACGTCGGGCCCTCATACCATCCTCATGGAGTCAGTTTCTAACCGTTTGTGCAGACACATGCACATTTGTGGCCTGCTGGAGGTCATTTTGCAGGGCTCTGGCAGTGCTCCTTCTGTTCCTCCTTGCATGAACGGAGGTAGCGGTCCTGCTGCTGGGTTGTTGCCCTCCTACGGCCTCCTCCACATCTCCTGGTGTACTGGCCTGTCTCCTGGTAGCGCCTCCAGGCTCTGGACACTACGCTGACAGACACAGCAAACCTTCTTGCCACAGCTCGCATTGATGTGCCATCCTGGATGAGCTGCACTACCTGAGCCACTTGTGTGGGTTGTAGAGTCCGTCTCATGCTACCACGAGTGTGAAAGCACCACCAACATTCAAAAGTGACCAAAACATCAGCCAGAAAGCATAGATACTGAGAAGTGGTCTGTGGTCCCCACCTGCAGAACCACTCCTTTATTGAGTGTCTTGCTAATCGCCAAAGATTTCCCCCTGTTGTCTATTCCATTTGTACAACATCATGTGAAATTGATTGTCAATCAGTGTTGCTTCCTAAGTGGACAGTTTGATTTCACAGAAGTTTGATTTACTTGTTATATTGTGTTGTTTAAGTGTTTCCTTTATGTTTTTGAGCAGTGTATTTATATATATATATATATTTTTTTTTAAATATATATAAACTTTAGATTCTTCCAAATAGCCTCCCTTTGCTTTGATTACGGCTTTGCTCTCGTGGCGTTCTCTCCATGAGCTTCATGAGGTGGTCACCTGAAATGGTTTTCTAAAGTCTTGAAAGAACTTCCCAGAGGTGTAATGAGAGACGGCCAAAGGTTAATATTTCAGTCATTTAATGATATGCCATAGCAAGCCCAGGAGTTACTGGAGTTTTAGCTATAAATAGAATAAAGCAGAGTTGCCCCTCCCCTACATGTTGCTGTGCACTGCCGGCCAACTAGCTAGAGAAAGGCTAGCAGACTTTTCCCTAGCTTACAAGAAAAACAAATTTATAATTTTTAGAAATAATTTGTTCGTTCGTTCGTCGTCTTCCGCTTATCCAGGACCGGGTTGCGGCGGCAGCAGACACAGCAGAGACGCCCAGACGTCCCTCTTGCCAGACACCTCCTCCAGCTCCTCCAGGGGGAGCCCAAGGCGTTCCCAGGCCAGCCGAGAGACATAGTCCCTCCAGCGTGTCCTGGGCCGTGTCCTGGGCCTCCTCCCGGTGGGACGTGCCTGGAACACCTCCCGAGGAAGGCGTCCAGGAGGCATCCGGTGTAGATGCCCGAGCCACCTCAACTGGCTCCTCTCGATGTGGAGGAGCAGCGGCTCCACTCCGAGCTCCTCCCGGATGGCCGAGCTCCTCACCCTATCTCTAAGGGAGTGCCCGGCCACCCTATGGAGGAAGCTCATTTCAGCCGCTTGTATCGTGATCTCGTTCTTTCGGTCATGACCCAAAGTTCATGGCCATAGGTGAGGGCAGGAACGTAGACCGACCAGTAAATTGAGAGCTTTGCTTTTCGGCTCAGCTCTCTCTTCACCACAATGGACCGGCACAGCGCCCCCATTACTGTGGCAGCCGCACCGATCCGTCTGTCGATCTCCCGCTCCATTCTTCCCTCACTCGTGAACAAGACCCCGAGATACTTAAACTCCTCCACTTGAGGCAGGAACTCCCCTCCAACCTGAAGAGGACAAGCCACCCTTTTCCGGTCGAGTACCATGGCCTCGGACTTGGAGGAGCTGATCCTCATCCCAGCTGCTTCACACTCGGCTGCGAACCACCACAGCGCATGCTGTAGGTCTTGGCTAGAGGGGGCCAGCAGGACCACGTCATCCGCAAAAAGAAGAGACGAAATCCACTGGTCCCCAAACCAGACCCCCTCCGGCCCTTGGCTGCGTCTAGAAATCCTGTCCATAAAAGTTATGAACAGGACCGGTGACAAAGGGCAGCCCTGCCGGAGTCCAACATGCACTGGGAACAGGTCCGACTTAGTGCCGGCAATGCGGACCAAACTCCTGCTCCGCTCGTACAGGGACCGGATGGCCCCTAATAAAGGGCCCCCGATTCCATACTCCTGGAGCACCCCCCACAGGGCATCACGAGGGACACAGTCGAATGCCTTCTCCAGGTCCACAAAACACATGTGAACCGGTTGGGCAAACTCCCATGAACCCTCGAGCACCCCGTAGAGGGTATAGAGCTGGTCCAGTGTTCCACGGCTGGGACGAAAACCACACTGCTCCTCCTGAAGCCGAGGTTCGACTATCGGTCGGACTCTCCTCTCCAATACCCTGGCGTAGGCCTTACCTGGGAGGCTGAGTAGACAGAAATAATTCTGTTTGGGAAAAATAACCACTGTCAAGTAAAAGAGCATCAGTCATATTAATACTCTTCTAAAAATACATTCGCTAAGCTCAGCCGACTGCTGGCAGGCTATCTCAGCAGATAGATTGTTATGTTTGTGATAATGAGCAGGGCAGCTAAAAAGGTCAACAATTCTGACCAATAAGGACTTGAAAAATTTACTCAACTCAGTGGGAGTATATTATTTCTGTCTACATTCCAAAGGCATGATGATGAACAAATTAATGTAATGATTTTTTTTAGCAAAATCTATTCAACCGTAAAACTTAGTTTGTTATATTGGCTTTTAAGATCTTTTAGATCTCCTTGTTCTAGTCTATTTCTAATCTATTTTACTGTACTTTTACTGATACCTTGAATCGGCTTTGTTCACCAAATTAGTGCACACAAAGAATCTGACTTCAGTTCCAGTTTTGTGCTCAATGTCAGATATTTTGAATATAAATATATACAATTGGGTGGGAAAAAAGTTTTTTTGTTTCCTTGTACATATGTATATATAGCGTTTTATTTAGTAGTTGTTTATTTTTAACAAAGGAAGAAAAGGTTGAGTAATTAGTTGGTTTAGAAATGTGGCACTAAGTGTTCATCAGAGAGACACCCTAAGGGAAGGAAATCGCCTGTTTGCTCATTTTCTTCCCTCACAACTGTGGTGAACAATGTAATTTTAAACGCAATATAAAAATACAGAATCCATTGAAAATATATTATTTGATGAGAATAATGTTTAATTTTACTTTTAGCTGGAAGCGGTTACCAACTCACAGAATTGGTATAGAGTGTAGACACACACACAACTACAAACCTTTAGGCACAAAACTAATGATGTAAATACAGCCGGTAATAATTTAATGCTAAATATCGTTTGCATGTCTGAGTGCTGATTTTATTACAACCATGTCTAAAATCCATTAACCAATCCTGCATATTTAATAAATTAAATGTGTTAACATAAACCCTGCTGCGTAGAACAAAACAAGAAAATTAAAAAAGTGTCAGTCCACTTTTTGAGTTTAACAGCTTTTATTATAGCATTGATCCGTAACAAAAGATATCCCTCCCTACCCCTTCAATGATCCCTCCCCTAACTCGGCTGAAAGTGCTGGTCGCCCTTCTGGAAAGAGGTGCTCAGACACTGGTAGACAAGAGGCAAATTACTACATTACAAATAGAAACCTCCTAACAGAACGTCTAAAAGCTGCAGGTGGTTGGAAAGTTGTAGCTATGTAGTGACACTTATGTGTCCCTTTCTTTTCAGCCCAGAACGTCCACCAAGAGTTTTCTACTCTAGATGTCCTTGATTACATCCTCCAGTTCCTCTTTGGTGTACATGTGGAAGGTCTTACCGGGCTCTACTGTGGCCAGCTGAAAGAAAGGAAAACAGTGGGCTCACACAAACCAACATTAACAGCACCATAATTAAGCTTTAATTCAGGAACAAACCTCAATATTGGTGGCGTTGAGCTTCTCCTCCATCACCTGCTTCAGGATGGTCAGAGAGGACTTGATGGCGTCTTTTAATGTCATCGACTGTCAGTTGCAAAAGAAAGAAAATTAAAACAAATGTCACTTATCAGCAACAAATGATGTTTGCATATAATTGTACATCCCATTGGATGTCTTTACTCTGAGTGTCAGAATATACACGATTTTAATAAAGATCAAATACAAAACAACCCTTCTCCTGAACTAAATATGCAAACCATAAGCACTAACTAAACTTTTGCATGTGGTGTCATGTGACAATCACAAATATCAATACATTTTACAGGGATTTTATGTGATAGACCAAAGTAGTGCCTAATTGTGAGGTGGGAGGAAAATTATACATGGTTTTATTTCTTTTTTTTACAAATACAAATCAGAAAAGTGCAGCACGTATTGTTGCATTTTTAGCTTTCCTTAGCAAGGATTTTGTAAATTCATTTTTTGCTGAAACGTGTGAAGAGCATCTGTAAACTTTAAACTTTTCTCAATAAGAATTAAGCCAAGACTTTGACTGGGCCACTAACACATGAATATCATTTGATGTAAAGCATGCCATTGTAGCTTTGGTTGCATGTTTAGGACTGTTGCCCTGCTTGAAATTTAACCTTGCCCCAGTCTCAAGTCTTTGGTAGTCTAACTCTACTGTATTTACCTCCATCCATCTTAAAATCAACTCTGACCAGCTTCCCCATCCCTGCTGACAAAAAGCATCCTTACATGATGCTCCCATCACCAAGTTTCACATTGAGGATGGTGGGTTCGGGATGACATGCAGTTTTAATTTTCCATCACACTCCCAGAAAGTTTCAATTTGGTCTCATCTGACTAGAACACCGTCTTCCACAACTTTGCTGTGTCCCGTACATGGCTTGTGGCAAACTGCAAATGGGACTTCTAATGGCTTTCTTTCAACAATGTCTTTCTTCCTGCTACTCCGCTATAAAGGACTGCTTCAAGACAATATTTGATAGGATACCATGTTTTATGTGTCAGGCATTTACACTCTGCATATTATTAAGGTATTTGGCCAATTAGAAGGACTCAAACTGCATAATGCCAGCAGCTGATGAATATCTTTAGTGGCTGAGATGCTACAACACATGGAGAGTGGAGGAGGCATTGACTAATGGTAAATAAAGAAAAGTGTCTTCAAAATGTGGGTAAATCGTAATTTATGTCATCATCATAATTTTTTGCAGTCGTATCAAAAGTAGCCCTAGTTTACATTGGGATTTGATTACCAAAGGAGGATTATTTTACTAATTAGGTGAGCCCTGAAGGCAGTTAGTTGCACTTGATTGTATTTTGGGGTATTAGGGTAAAGAGAGCTTAAACAAATGCATAACGCAGTTTTCAGATTTTTTAATTCACTTGGAAAACCGATAATGATGTTACTTCTACAACACGGTTACACGGTGAAGGTTGGGGTTATAATGTGACAAAATGTAGAGAGTTCAAAAGATATGAAAACCTGCAGTCCCAGACAGTATGTGTCAAGACTTTAAGAGGACATGACGACCAGGAAGGGAAATGTTCCCAGTACCTTGTGGTAAACCTCCTGCAAAGAGCTTTGTGCTCCCTCTGACGCAGAACCGATAGCCCGGGCATCACACTGCACAAAGGTTCCCGAAGGGTCCATGTGGTACCTACATTACAAGCAAGAGAAAGGGAAAGAGAAATGTATGTGCAAACACATCATAAAAACCATAAAAGGCTGCAACATTATTAATACATACAGTTGGGGTCCTTTTTCATCCACACCCCCAAACAGCAACGCAACACCAAAGGGTCGGCTCTGGACAAAACACAGACCAAAAATACAAAGCAGGTAAACACACCTTGTACTGCTTTACTCATCTGCATCTGGTAATGAAACCTTGGAGACGGTTTAGGTGACTGACCATGGCACCAGGGTCTGCGTCCTCCTCTCCGAACTGCAGCGCCAGGTTGGACACACCTTGAGTCACACTTTCCACCGTCATCGTCTCATTGTAGGTGAACCAGTGGTTCTGGGATTAACATGAACAAGTTAACATCATCTAAAACCCACTTTAAGCCTGCCGTCTAACTTACACTATAGCGCAGAATTCATACCTGTGTTTCCACTCTTGCTTTGTCAATCAGAGTCTTAGCATCAGCTATTAGGCCACTCATGGCACAACCTGGAGCGCAGAAAGAAAGACGGAAATTGGCAGATGTATATTCGTTGAATACTCTGCCCTTAACAACAGAAAACCATGTCAAACTTGTACAAAGATACCTGGTAGAATATTAAAAAGAAAGACTGTACCACATCAGTTATAAGAAATATAATTAAAATGGTTTGTTACCGTCTAAGTTAATAAATCCCATAGAATGGTCCTATTTTTCAGAAAACACGTTTTAAAGACAGACCACTATGTGCAGTGGTATCTTCATCTACAAAAGGAATAAAATGACAAATAAATGCATATATGGATCAGAACCAAACCAGCTAAGGATCCATAAATATGGCGTGGATACAGATTTATATCCTTGTAAAGCTTCAGTTAAAAAACAAAAAACACATGGTATTGCTGGCAGGATGCTTGCTTTTTAAAGCAAACTTAACTCTTCGTGTAACACATTAAGAAGTTGAGTCACAGTTTTATTAGACGTTACAACACAGTTATGACCCAAAGAGCTATACAGGGGTAATGTGCTCTAAACAAAAAAGATACTTCCAAAATATATGTATAAAAAAGATCCCAAAAAGGGCTTTCATATGCAATGAATGGCGATCAGCGGTTTAAACAAGGACTTTGAAGTTTCTTCATGAAATACATCAATATTTTGAAATGTGTGTTTAATCACTTGCGCTTTCTGAATTTGATACAATCTCTAATGAATTTCTTCAGAAGAGAATGGAAGCTGTTGGCACCATTGGATCTTCACATTGCTGATTTAAAACGTACCTCTGAGATCCAAACAGAGATCCAGAACATTTCACATCACAAGATTCACCCTTTTTCAGTGGCGTTCCCCAGAGCTATTTCTTAGTCCTCACTTCTGGTGGACCTCCAGAGAACACCCCCCACACTCCCTTCTGTGTCTACTGTGAATCTCTTTTGGTTCCTAGGAACCTGTAGTGGTCCTCACACATAGACACTGTTCGGAAGAAGGCTCGGCAGTGACAGTACTTCCTGCAGCAACGCAAGAAGTACATCCTTGCAACAGCAGCTGCTGGTCATCTTCTACACTGCCATTAGTCAGTCTGTTCTGTGTTCGTCCATCTCTGTGGGGCTTGGCTCATCCAGAAAGCAGGACAGGTCCAAACAACAATGAACAATCAGGTCTGCGAAGAGGATCATTAGAACTGACCTTCCCTCCATTCATGACTTGTACAGGTTTAGCATCAGGAAAAGGGAAGCTAACATCTATGCAAACCTTACACATCCTGGACACAAATTGTTTAGACTTTTCCTTTGGGTCAGCACTAAAATATGCTATTTTCAAAAACCAGCCACCACAGAGACAGCTTCTTTCCCAAGGCTGTCTCCCTGTTTGACAAATAAAGCCGATTCTGATTGTTTATCTTCTACCTCTTGCTCGCCTATTTAGAAAATAAAGCATGCGTTCGCTGATGACACCCAGCTCAACATATTTACAAAACCAAATCCACTCTCCCACTTCTTTCCCTCAGTAATTCTCTATGGAAATTACAGCATGGCTGTCTGCTAACTTTCTTAAATTAAACAGCAATGAAACAGAAAGATATCTGGTGTTCACGCTTCTCCTGATGTAACAATAGTTGGTTATGCTCATCTGTTACTCTTGCATCCTTGCTGCAAACTTGTACACAGACTTCAAGGGTAACAAAACGCAGTTGCACAAACATCTTTCCTCTTTTCCTTCAACAACCTTATTAGCTTCCTGGAATCCACCACAACGACTTTAAGGTTTTTCTTTTGTCCTAGTTTCTCCATACATCTCTAATGTTCTGCACATCATTACATCTTTATGCTCCCTGAGATCCCCCTCCTCTGCTTTTAGCAGAGTAGCTCTCGTCTTTGGATCTCTGTCCTGCATCACATTTGTAACATAGATTCTGCTCCTACTTTCAAAGCTGTTCTGAAAACATCTTTTTGACCTTTATTTTTCCCCCCCTTTGGTGCTCGTAAAAGACACTTTCTGCATATTGTGATTTGATATTTTAATTGTTGTACAAAGTTCCCAGGGGTCTTGAAAGGCAGTTTTAAATAAAATGTATTATTATTATTTTGCATTTTACATTCAACATAATCCAAACAAATACAACCAACCAAGTAGTTGACCCACTTGGAATTTATTTTCAATGGTTTTGATTAAAAAAAGGCAATATTGTTATATATAACCATCTCATAACATTCACAAATGTTTTTTAACATCAAGTGCTCTTCATGCTGCCACTTACCGATGTGACTGTCAATCTCCACGATTTTCTCAATGCTGTTGGGCTCCATGAGTGGGGAGGTGATCCTCTTCTCCACAGCAAGACACACTCCCTCTGATGTCTGGATACCGATGGCCGTGGAGCCAAGCTAAGAGAGCAAAATCAGGCCGTAGAAAAGCAATAAGCTTGAATTTAAGTGGACAATGTGAACAACTTTGCATGAGGTACTCACTTTTATTGCCTCTATGGCATATTCAACCTGAAACAATCTTCCCTCTGGAGAGAATGTGTTTACACCTCTGAAAAAAAAAATATATATATTTAATCATGGTTAACAATTCAAACTAATTCATACTTTTTTTCAAAACCCATGTGTTTAACTACAGAGTTATGTTGACTTTGACAAAACAACTGTAACCACATAATCATAAACATGTATTCAGAGTAAAATAAAGATTTAAAGGGAAGGGGAAAAAAATCCAATAACGAAAGTGAAAGTAACTTTTTTTCGCCTATAACGCAGGGCAGTTAGCGGTTAGCTAACTATCAAAACATCCAAGCTCAACATGAAACAGAAGAATGAAAATCACTTTGGCCTGTATCTCTTTAGTCATACTGCCTACCCATGCGTGCATAAAGCAACGCAAAACTTAGCACCACAGTCCTCTGATTTGTTTGTAGTTTACCACTGGGACGCGCTCAATAAATGACAAAGCAGTTTGTGCAGCTCTTACCTATCATACTCCGATCTGGTCAAAAACATCTTTTATCTTTAAACGTTGAGCCTGCAAACACATATTAGGCATTTATTAAACAACCTTAATCCACAAAAGCAATTAAAGACCCAAGTAAATGATATAGTTAAGCCTCTGGGTTTCAAATTGTTCACGAAAGCGGGTCGCAAGTTAGCAGTGAGCAAGCGTGTTAGCTACCGAGCGAAGGCACCAAAGAAAACTAATTCATATAATTCATCAAATATGTCAAACATCTACAGTAAATCAGCTCAGTTGTGTTTCATTAAGTATTTTTGCGACAATTTGTAAATCTCATTCCAATAACTAAACTTGCAAGGGTCGTTTACCGTCCAACAGAAAGCCTGAATGAGTTCGCTTGTTTCAGGGAAAGCTTCGTGGTGCGACGTTGATTCTTGACCGGGCGACAGCATTTCACAAACTAAAGTTCCGTTTTGCATTGCTATATTATAATGATTTAAAAGTAACTTTACTGCGAGCACATAAACGTAAACTTTGTGAGTCATTCTTCCGTTTATGTAAAATGACTAAAGCGCGTCGCCTTTAGTCTGAAATATTTTATTTTTATATTTCATTACCCTAATTAGGCATTCATCATTTGAAAAATGGCCAACATAGCAGTTGTATTTCTCAGAATTTGGATCATCAGATAAATAGAATAGAATAGAATATAATTATTTGTATAGCAGCAAAAGGGATAGGCAATTAGAAGCATACAAAAACAACAATCACAATAACAATAATCACAATAATAATAATAATAATAATAGTAGTTAAACAAGAATATAAACTGGGAAATGTACAGCATTTTTTATTTTTTATTATCATTTATTTGGTATCTGGGAAGCAGTGCAGGTTATACCACCCCCAGAGTTTCAAGACCGCGCTATAAAACAAAAATTTTTGGTGAAAACAAATAAAGATGAAGAAGGGCAACACATATGCTGTACAAAACTGTACAGATGACTTTTTAAAATTCCAGGTTCTTAACACTTAGAAAACTGAGATCATGATCAATAGACTGCTGCAGCCACACTTAGATTCAGGGTTGGACACCTGCTATTACACACTATCATATAGACACCAGAATGGTGACATATAGTCTACTGATAAACACTGAGGGAGTGTGCATCCCATGGAGGGATGTACAAAACCATGTGTGACCTTCTTTTGGGGCTGCTTCGTCACTTCAATCACCGAACCATCAGCGCTGATCTCTGTAACCATTCTTCTGCCTTATTTAGAATACAAGTGTTGAGAGTATGAAACAGTTTGAGAGTCATTCCTTTAAGAGAAAGCGATTGTAACCAGAGATGACGGTTCTGGGGAAAAATAATTCTATGAGATCTTCTAGGCTGCTTCGTGTTGTCAGACAGGTTCCATTTAAGGGACTTTTTGATTCTTCTGGCCATGACTGATTTAATGATCTCAATTTTAAAACCTTTAGGTGTCCAAAAAGTAAAAACAGAAGACATCTGTGATGAGCCAAATATTTTTTCACATCTGTGTATGAAAATCCTGCCAAGAGAAAGTAAAAAAAATACAGTTAGTCATTATATTTATAACTAACAAATATGGCATGTATTGGCATCAAGAGTATAGAGAATTTGTGAAGAAAAGCAGCTCATTACATCAGGTTCTGATGTACAGTGCCTTGCGAAAGTACTCGGCCCCCTTGAACTGGTCAACCTCTTTCCACATTTCAGGCTTCAAACATAAAGATATAAAATTCTATTTTTTTTGTGAAGAATCAACAACAAGTGGGACACAATAGTGAAGTGGAATGAAATTTGTTGGATGTGTCAAACTTTTTTAACAAATAAAAAACTGAAAAGTGGGGCGTGCAATATTATTCGGCCCCTTTACTTTCAGTGCAGCAAACACACTCCAGATGTTCAGTGAGGATCTCTGAATGATCCAATGTTGTCCCAAATGACTGATGATGATAAATAGAATCCACCTGTGTGTAATCAAGTCTCCGTATAAATGCACCTGCTCTGTGATAGTCTCAGGGTTCTGTTCAAAGCACAGAAAGCATCATGAAGACCAAGGAACACACCAGGTAGATCCAAGATACTTTTGTGGAGAAGTTTAAAAAGTTGGATACAAAAATATTTCCCAAGATTTAAACATCCCAAGGAGCACTGTGCAAGCAATCATATTGAAATGGAAGGAGTATCAGACCACTGCAAATCTACCAAGACCCGGCCGTCCCTCTAAACTTTCATCTCGAACAAGGAGAAGACTGATCAGAGATGCAGCCAAGAGGCCCATGATCACTCTGGATGAACTGCAGAGATCTACAGCTGAGGTGAGAGAGTCTGTCCATAGGATAACAATCAGTCGTACACTGCACAAATCTGGCCTTTATGGAAGAGTGGCAAGAAGAAAGCCATTTCTCAAAGATATCCATAAAAAGTCTCGTTTAAAGTTTGCCACAAACCACCTGGGAGACACACCAAACATGTGGAAGAAGGTGCTCTGGTCAGATGAAACCAAAATCAAACTGTTTGGCCACAATGCAAAATGATATGTTTGGCGTAAAAGCAACACAGCTCATCACCCTGAACACATCATCCCCACTGTCAAACATGGTGGTGGCAGCATCATGGTTTGGGCCTGCTTTTCGTCAGCAGGGACAGGGAAGATGGTCACTATTGATGGGAAGATGGATGGAGCCAAATACAGGACCATTCTGGAAGACAACCTGTTGGAGTCTGCAAGAGACCTGAGACTGGGACGGAGATTTATCTTCCAACAAGACAATGATCCAAAACATAAAGCCAAATCTACAATGGAATGGTTCACAAATAAACGTATCCAGGTGTTGGAATGGCCAAGTCAAAGTCCAGACCTGAATCCAATCGAGAATCTGTGGAAAGAGCTGAAGACTGCTGTTCACAAACGCTCTCCATCCAACCTCACTGAACTCCAGCTGTTTTGCAAGGAAGAATGGGCAAGAATTTCAGTCTCTCAATGTGCAAAACTGATAGAGACAAACCCCAAGCGACTTGCAGCTGTAATTGCAGCAGAGGGTGGCGCTACAAAGTATTAACGCAAGGGGGCCGAATAATATTACACGTCCCACTTTTCAGTTTTTTATTTGTTAAAAAAGTTTGACACATCCAATAAATTTCATTCCACTTCACGATTGTGTCCCACTTGTTGTTGATTCTTCACAAAAAGTTAGAATTTTATATCTTTATGTTTGAAGCCTGAAATGTGGCAAGAGGTCGACCAGTTCAAGGGGACCAAGTACTTTCGCAAGGCACTGTAACTGATTCCAAATCCAAACATTCTTCCACAATAAATGCAATTACCTTCTGATGCTTAGCTTAATAAAAACTACATATTTCACCCTGTACAGTAAAATATACCCAAAAAATAAAATTTTCGCTTTGTGTCACGACAACACCACTCATTAAAAAAAATTATTTATGTGCAATAATTTAAAGCAACAGAAAACTTCTGCTGAACGATTCAGATTGATTCAGCATGTTGTTGCAAAGCTCAGCCACTAGAGGTCTCCGTTGAGCCAAGTTGGCTTATTTATGGTGTGGTACATTTTAAATTATAGTCTGTTTTATGGAGAACTTGGTTATATAGGCGTTATTTATTATTGGTCGTATGTTTTTTAACGTATTTAAAAGGCTGAAGCAAAGTTAGTTTCATAAACACGCGGAATCCCAAAAACTAAGAATATGTCTTTGACAATGATTTTACTATTATATACCTACTTGTCGTTACATTTATGTTGGCTACACTAAAGAATCAGACATTTTATAAAGAGAAATGGCCATTATGTAAGCAAGGTAAGTAAGTTGTAAAGAAAGGAGACCCCCATTGCCAGTTTTTGCTGAGTCCATCCGAGATGATTCACTGTAATAAGGTGATTTAAGGAGGGATTTCAGGACAGTGTCAGGTTGCATTTCCCGAAAGAAACCAGTTCCGTTCGGTCCTGTTTTGGTTATGTTATGCTGCTCCTCATCAATTAATTACTCTGACAGATGCTGTTGCTGTCAAATTCAAAACAGGACGTCTTTCCCAAACGAACATCAGACGGGTGATCCCCAGGATTTAACCTTGCATTTAGGAGGAACATGAACATGAGGGATGCTGTCTTTGTTCAGGCTCTTCTTTCCATCTACAGTAAGTAGGCTACTGTTTTACTTGTGCTGTGAGAGCTTTCTGCAAAAGCAGCCATTTTTTTTCTGCTGGATTAATAAACTAAAATCCATGCCAAAGTAGATTTTTTTTAAAGTTTCTCAAGGTAACTTGTCTCCGCAGTCTAGCTATTAAAATAAAGAAACATGAAAATGCTTTTTCTGACATGTAGCTCAGATGAAAACTATTTCTTAAAACTCCTCCAGAATGAAAAGAGGAAAATACATCAATAATTTACTCTCGACTCTTGCCCAGTTTTAACTCAAAGTAAAATGTTCACGAATTGATCTGCAGCTTAGTTAGTTCAGGTAATAGTTCAAGGAAATATTTTTTTGCAAATCAAAATATGTTAAATGTGGCATGAATTTGTCTTCAGCCCTCCGTGAGTCAATAGTATGTTTTGCACTACAGATGCAAATGTTTTTGGAGATGTCTTCACCAGTTTCCCACATGTCGATATTTTTGCCCATTTGTCTTTGCAAGATAGCCCAGACTCAGTTATATTGGATGGAGCTCAATTTTGCAGTCTTGCCACATTAAATTTAGGGTTGTAATTTGACTGAACCGTTCTAACACATGAATGTCTATGACTGACCATCTCCGGGACCATCTCCCCTATATTTAGCTCCATCCATCTTCTCATTAACACAAAGCAACTTCCCTGTTACAACTGAAGATAAGCATCCCCACAGCATGGCACTGCCATCACCATGTTTTATAGTGTGGGTGATGTGTTCAGAGTGATTTGCATTGATGTGCATTCAATGTAGGTCATATCTGACCAAGCGCTTTGGTCGACATATTTGCTGCGCTCACTTGCTTGGCTAGTAACGAACTCTTGCCGCTCTTCCATAGCAGCCAGATTTGTGAAGTAAACAGTTAGAAACTGTCCCGTCAACACATTCTCCCACCTGAGCAGTGGATCTTTGCTGCTTCTCCAGTTACCATGGCGCTTTTGCCTGCTTTCATGATTAATGCTCTCTTCGCTTGGCCTGTCAGTTAAGGTGGACAGCCAAGTCTTGGTAGGTTTGTAGTCATTTGACAACAACCATTCAGTGGCCTTCATTGAAAAGCACACTTCACTTGGGTGTTAGTTTATATTCTCAAACTAACAAAAAACTTCCAGTTCCTGTTTGTTCATTAAGTGATTAACACATTAATTTGTCTCTATTTTTGTTTTAGTCGCAGTGGTGTACTTCTTCGCGGCAGGTATGTGACTCTTTTGTATGTGGGCACCTTTGATTTACATCTGTGTTTTTGCTGCTCTGGGAATTGTTGAAAATGCTCTTCTTTCTCCCAGTGTCCTGTCAGTTTGACAGCAGCAGCAGTGTGGTGGTTGCCGGCTACAATATCAGTGGCCCTGCCGGGTCCAAGCTGGCACTGCAGTGCATGAGCGGTCGCATGGTGTGGACCAGGGACAGAGTGAGGGACAGACAGAGGGTGGTCCACTGGGATGTTTATCGGGACTCCCCAGACTACGCCATAGAAAGAGTGGTGGACATGTTCTCGGCCGGAGACCAAAGGCTCTACCACGCCCACAACCTGGGAAGGGTCAGCCTCAACCCTACAGCCTTCAAGGATGGGAACTTCTCACTGGTCATCCAAGGTCAATGATTTGATTCTATGTTCTAGTTAAAACATTTCCATACTCCATTACTGTTTTTCTTTGCATGTAGTAATGTTCAAAGCTTTTGAGATGACCTTGTGTCACCTCTCATTCCTTTACATCACTTTATCACTTTATATCATTCCTTCTTGTAATCTTTTCAAGCGATGGCGTGGTCAAACCCATGTCTTTTAAAAACAGGATAAAAATCGATCAAAAGGTGGACACAGGACCTTAAAGATGCATCGTCCTTCAGCTCTTCATCTACTGTGTGACCAGTTATTGCTAATACCTCTTTGGGAGTCATGTTGTTCCTAAAATTGTATTTTCTCTCCATCACAATGTTCTATATTTAGTCTTTTTCACAAATTAAACTAAAGAAATGGGAACCAACTGTGACTATATGACAGGATGCAAGGAAAAAAGTGTCTAAAGAACCAGTTTAAATTGGTACTTTGAAAAGTTGTCCAAAACAAGACTGGATAGTCCATTAGTTTAGGAGTCCTCTCATTGCTAAATGCACTTTAGAGTTAATAACTTAGCAAACACTTAAAAATATTATAGTTTTAAAAAAGGTTAGGTAGGTAGACCTCCAGAAAACCTGAGGAAATATTGTTTAAATTTCCAAAGTCTGGCTCCTTGGAAGTAAGGAATAATTATAAGGTAGATATAAGGTATAATATAAGGTATAATCAAGACGGTAGGATAAAACAGTCAAAGCAGAAACAAATGTATAGGAGGCCTAAATTGTGACATTTGTATTCAAGCTTCATATGACCTTTAACATTTGTTAGACTTTATTTATGTAAATATATAAATTTGTCAGTTGTACATTCAGTACAGCAAGTCTATTTGTTGTTTTTTTGTTAGACTTTTAATGTTTCAAATCAACAAACTTATTTTAAGATCAATCAAAGATAACCTGAATAGGAAGCAATTTTAAACTAATGATTATTTTTATATTTACACAAATATTCTTTGTGTAAATATAAAAATAATTGTGATCAACATTTCTTTGCTTGAATTTCATTAGCCACACCCAGGTCTAGTATCAGACTTGTGGTGTCAAGAAATCACTTAAATAGGACCTGTCTGACAACACGAGGTAGGCAGAGAGATCTAAAAAGGAAACTGATGAGAAATAAAGTCATTGACATCCACAGTATTAGCCTGGAGAGGGTTACAAAGACATTTTTAAGGCTTTGCGACCTACAATGAGAGCCATTACCCAAAAATAGAAAAAACACGGAACAATGGCCCCTTCAGGACCTGGACAACTTCCAATAATTGATGAAACCATAAATTCTAGTCTCTTGCCGCTGAAGGTAAATGTGCAGATATAAGTTCATGACCTTAAGCTCGAAGCACCTGGGTTGGGTTGGGAGCATGACAATGATCCAAAGCACATCAGCAAGTTCACCTGTAAATATCTGGGAAAAGTTCTGGAGATTCTTGACCAATTTCTGGACTTAAATCTAATTTAGATGAATAGGCAGTTCATGCTCAAAAATCCTAAAATTGTGCCGAATTTAAAAAAAGTTTAAAGAAGGGTGGATCACAACACTTTTTACATGACGTGGGATGTAAAAAGTGATCAGTTGTCTCAAAGGTTGGATGGCAGTTGATGCTGTTAAAGGTGACACAACCAGTTATTGGTTTATGGAGCTTTACATTTTCACATAGAGCCAGGCTGGCTTGGATAGCTTTTTTCCTTAATGAATTTATTCATTTGTAATATACCTTTTGTATTAACTCATGCTATCTTTATCATTATAATAAAACGTGTCTGATGATCTAAAGCATTTAGAAATGACAAAAAAGCAATAACAGAAGACATCTTCAATCACTGTTCATGGCAACCAACAATTGCAAATATTATTTAAGTGCTAGTTTAAAGTATTCATGGTAAACAACCAACACTGCAGAAATGTCTTCACTTATATAAAATATCCATGGTTTATCTAAGAATCATAGAGTTTCCTGCTTCTACGTGTCATGATCATCTAATCCTACCTGTGCCATGTTATAACAGATGTGAAGTTGAATGACAGAGGCCTGTACTCCTGTAACCTCCACCATATCTACTGCCACCTGCATGAAACCTTCAGAATTCAGCTCAATGTGACCAAATCAAGTATGTACTGCATCTCCCCAACTGTCAGACCGTGAGTCAAGGTTTACAGCCGGTGTTCCTACACAAGTGTTCTCTTTGACGACTTGTCTTTTCTCCACACAGGACGCAAACAGCAGCGCTTCTGGGACGGACAGAAAGTGGTGTACGTGGTGCTGCAGGGAACCACTGTGCTGTTGTCCTGCATCAACAGACGGAGCGTCTGGACAGACTGGAGCAACGAGGAGGAGAACCAACAGGCGAGTGGATAAATAAGGTTTATAGATCTGCTTTTATTCTTGTGTCGTTACATTATATTGTTATCAAGTTGTGTAACCTTTTTAGGTTGTCCACTGGGACCGTCAGTCCCCGGGAGTCCAGCATGATCGTGCAGATCGGCTAGTGGACCTGTATGCCTCCGGGGAGCAGCGCAGCTACGGGCCTCTGTTCCTGCAGAGGAAGATGAACATCAGCAATCAAGCCTTCTCAGACGGTGACTTCTCTCTAACAATAACAGATCTGCAGGTACGCATGCATGCATTAAGGTGAAAAACATATAGTATGCTATACTCATGTTGCCTGGGGGGGCATGCATTCGATGAGAGTAATCAGAGGCTAAACTATAGAAAATGTTTGCAGCCATGCACGTGGTTGGAGGTGTTTTATAATGGTGAGCATGAACACGTGGAAAGCTCATCAGCAATGTAGCTCTTGTCAACTCAAAATATATAGGGAACCTGGGAGCTGGCAACCACAACATGTTGAGCAATCAGATGAATAAAAGTATGGAGCCGCAGTTACTACAACAACAAGTAGAAGAAGGTTTCTGATTGTAAGCTAGGAAATCTTAATAATTCATGGTGATAAAGTAATGTGATGGAGCACAGAATCAGCTTTAAGCGTAGTTAATTTGGACCTGTCTGTCACCAACAGATCAGATGTTGAACTTTTTGAATTAATCAAGTTTGTTCAAAACATTCTCAGAAGTCTTGGGTCTGACTAATATTGTGTAATATGGGTAATATTGTCATTCATTCACCCTACCCAAAATCATTTGCAGAAAATAATCCTGTGCCTTTAGGTTCAGCTGAGTCCTGATCAGTTTAGTTCATTAAACTCTGACCAATTTGTAACAAATGTCATCTTTACAAGACAAACCTGTTTAATTCGTATCTAATTACAAACAACCTATTGAGCCCATAATCAACCAAATCATTTCAACCCAATGTAATCATTTAACATAAACTCAATAACATAAACTCCAGTTTAATTTAATAGGAAAAGAGCCTCCACCAGGACCAGACACAGTATGAGCAGTCATCTGCCATGACCCACTGGGGGTTGAAAGAAGAAAGGAGAACCTAAAAACAACAAAAAAAGAACTGTTCTGTGGGAAAGAAAGACAAAGAGATTAAACATAGTGGTGACAATAGCTTTGCCAACTACTATGTCCAGTAGGAAGGAGACAAAGCTAAACGTAGAGGTTCTGAGCCAAGGATACTTTCTATGGATGGAAGAACAAGTATAGTATACATAGTTAATGGCAGCAATAGCTTCATCAATGGGTTTCTCCAGGACAGAGACACAGCTAAACACAGAATCACCGACCATGAGCTCTTGCGATGAAAATAAAAATAAAAGTTAGTACGCCAAGGTAATGGCAGAAATAGTTCAGTCAAGTGGCTCTCTCGGAGAAAAGGACATTTTCTCTCCATGTAAGGTATTTTGTGCAACAAAAATCTCTGTTTCAGGTGTAGAGAACACAAAGGTAATGGTAGCAATACCACTGTGGATGACCAAATCACCCCAGGAAAAAGACACAGCTACATACATGAAGCTCCGGGCCATAGAAGTACTTTCTTTATAATGAAAAAAACAAAGGTAATGGGAGCTGTAATTGCAAATGTTACATAAACAAAGATCAGCAGAAGAAAATAGAAAAGTGAGGATTATTGGCCTAACCCTATAGCATCATAAATATAGAGATAACCAAGGGATGCCTCTGCAACTTTAACTTTAAGCTTTATCTAAACAAAAAGTATTCAGTCCTGCAAGTAGACACGGCTTTGTTTTTTACAGCTTATTTCACATTTTGTTTGACAGCCTACAGACCAGGGAACATATTCCTGTCACCTTCACCATCATTACTGCGGCCTACACGAAAGAAGAGAGTTTCGGGTCACCGTCGAAGCCCCTCTGATTGAGAACACACAGCCGGTCATATCACTTCCCAAAGACAAAGGTAACACATACAAACCTCTCTTCCTTCTCTAGATTTTATAGGTCATCTTCAGTTCTTAAGCAGAGCAGATGTTTTAGCACTTAACTGAGTAACATTGTAGACATCTGGTCTTTCCTCCACTGTTTCCACTGTTGTTTCTCTATCTCCTCTCAGACTTTCCAAACAGCAGAGCACCAGAGGAGGAAGAACTGAATTTTTTCCTGATGTTTTGTGTTTCTTGAGGGATGTTTTTTTTCCTGATCCAGCAGGTCAAACATTTCTGACCTGCTGGGTCCGAGTGACGTTTTGCTTGCGACCGCCTACGTGTGCGTCTATAAGCGAGCTCATGTCTTTAATAGAAGGCTGATCTCATTTCGGTGGAATCTTCTGACTGAAGTCCAGCTCTGTCCGCAAAAATAACCCCCTTCTCTTCCTGAGGTGTAATACTTTAGGATTGCTTCTTGGGAAGATTTACATACAATTTATCCTGTAAGGATTTATTTCCAGGCATATTTTTGCTTTTTTCAGAGGTCTCTCTTAGTGTAATCAGATCAAATCTGCTTTATTGTAGCGTCTCTGCTGTCTGCTGCCATGTATACTTTGGCTCAACCTTTGCATTCAGCGAAAGTTTCCCCCTTCCTTTATTCCACTTTTATCTTTCCTCTGCTCACTCCCTTTTCTTTGATGACCCGCCATAAAGAGTTTTGAAGTTTAAACATGAAAGATGAGATCAGATTACCCAGTCTGATGCTCCCATCTGCCCATCTTATTTGTACATTTAATACAGGACAACACCACTCATGTTCTTATGTACCTAAAAGTATTGTGAAACTCAATAGAAAGATCTATTGAGTTTCACAACTGTAGTGTACTTATAATATTATAAGTACACTACAGACAGTCTGGCTTTTGGGATGTTGCGGCAAGGTCTTCTCACTGGAGGAATTTCTCACCCTCTCCTCCCACTCATTCCACCCCTGCTCTGTCCTTCCTTCACTCCTCCTGTTTTTTTTTTTTTTTTGGCTTATTCTATGTTTTACTGCCAGGAAAAGTAAATCACAGCATGTCACCAGTCTGGATCTGATTTTGGCTCAAGTATGTTGAGTCTGAGGTCCACAGCTGCTTCTTGACTTGCAGTCTTTTTTTTTTTAAACTAAGTGAAACCAGCTTCTTTTGTCAGCCTCTGCTTTTCAATGCTCAGCAGAACCTCACGTAACACAGTAAAATTGGCAGAGTAAAAACTCTTCACATCCCTTTTGTGTTTGGGCTTTGGTATTGATTTAAAAAAAAAAATGTATTTATGTGTTTGGAAGTCACGGCTGAAAGTGGGTTACAGAAATATTCATACTTCCTTAACCTATTTACATTTTTCACACTACGACTACAAACGTCTATGTATTTTATTGGGATTTTATCTGATAGACCATAACAAAGTAGTGTATGTTTAGATACTTAGATTAAATTTATTTTTGCAAATAGAAATCTGTAGTGTGGTGTGCAATTATCTGATTCCCATAATAAAAATGAGGTTTCCCTCAGAAGTCACCTAATTAGTAAATACTAATAGAGTCCTCTTATGTGTAATTTAATCTCAGTACCAGTTCAACTGTTTGTAAAGACCTGAGAGGTTTGTTAGAGAACATAATTGAACAAACAGCATCATGACAGCCAAGTAGCACAGCAGACAGGTCAGGGATAAAGTTGTGGAAAAGTCTTATACCAGGGTAAGGTTAAAAACCAAGCTTTGAACATCTCACACAGTACTGTTTCATCCATCATCTGAAAATGGAAATTTGCTGCATGCCAGCCATTTTGTGTGGAGTTTGCATGTCCTCCTTGTGTGTTTTCTCTCATAGTACATCCCAGGCTGGGATTTGAACCCAAAACCTTCTTGCTGAAGGGTAACAGTGCAACTAACTGCTGCATCGTGCAGCTTATTATTACTGGACTATTAGCTGTGCAATCTACAAATATAGCCTTTATACAGAGTGGCAAGGAGAATTGTTAAAAGAAAACTAAAAGGGGACAAGCCAAACACGTGGAAGCTGGCCATCAAGTCAAATGAGACCAGGTGACTCAAATGAGACATTGGGTCAGGACAGAAAGAGGCTTATTATGAGATCCATGTGTAAAGTTTGTTGTTGATTTCAAACTCTCCAGGGCTTGTTAAATGGAAGGAAACACGCTGACATTTCGACTTTGTGTGCCACTCAGACACCACCAAGGCTGAGGCGCCGCGAGTCATCAACGTCATCTTGCCTGACCAAAGACACCATTTTCTCCTGCCGCTTGGCTACGTCCTCACCTCCTTCCTGCTTCTGGCGTTCATTACTCTCATCATCATCCTCATCACAAGACGACGTAAAGCCAAAGGCCTGTTCTGCCGTCTGTCAGATTATTTCTCTTTCAGTTTCTCATAATTTCATGTTCTTATTAAATGTTTTTTTATTTCAGATTTGTTTCCTAAAGTATCTGTTAGGTAAGTGCTAAATGGACAAAAATGTATTTTTCAGTGTGTTGTAGAAGATCTTTACACATTTTGTCACATCACATAAACTTCAGTGTATCTAATGTGATGGACCAGCTCAAAGTACCACATAACTGTGAGGTGGAAGAAAGAATACAATTGGTTTTAAAAATGTTTTAGAAATAAAAATCTGAAAATTAACATTCAGCCCCCCTGAGGTATTAACTCTGTAGAACCACCGTTTGCATAAATTACACAAAGTTTCTACACATTTTCATGTTAACATTGCATATTTTTCCAAACTCAAATATCCAGGGTATAGATACAGAAGTTTTTTATTTTTATTTTCTTTAATGTATTTTCCTTGCATAAAACAGAGCAGAACAAACAAACAAGCCTCATTCCCACCCAGCAGACCTCTGCACCCGTGTATAGACATAGATACATATAAAATGAGATATGAAAGAATGAATATCACAATTTCCAAATCATGACAAAATGGCAACTATTGCGCCAGTGTACACAATCCAATAAGAAAAAGTAATGAAATATTATGGAGCCTTAGCATCAAAGTCCATTTCTTCAATAGTCCGGAGGGCAGGTTACCAAATGGCAGCAAATGTTTGCGTATTGCCCTGTATATCAAATGTTTAAGAGATCATTAATCCAATGTTTAAATGTGGTTGGTCCTTCCACTTCGTAAGAATGAGTAATCTGGCCAAAAGAGTGGCAAATGCTGTCATTGTTTTACCAGCAGTGTTTAATCCCAGTCTGGGTTCAACAACCCCAAAAACTAGTAGTTATTGAGGATAATTCAATATGGGTTTTTAAGACCTTAGAAAAAAACTGAAAAACTGGCCTCTGTTGAAGTTTCCCTTTAACGGGTAACTCCTGCGCCTTCGTTTATTCACCGTAAGCTGAAAGAATCACACACATTAGAATAAATCACACGGAGACAGCTGTATTCAAAAATACCTGGGCCCAGGGGAAGAGCTCACGCAGAGATGTCTTCTGAGCTTTTTACTGGGCTCATGTCTTTTATTGAAACACACATGAAGAATGGGCAACGCCCCTGTTTACAGTTTTTTTTCACACATATAGTTACGTACACACTTTTCCAGCTGACCATATTTAGAAAGTTATTATTCTGCATATTTTGCACCTGCACTCTGCTTTTCTGCTGATATGAGAAGGGAGTACTTGGCCTGTTAATCTGTTCACATCCTTTTCTCACCCCTACAGCTCTTCAGTCTTTTTCTGCTTCACCACACTCAAGGCCAAGTTTGTGCAATACTATTCTGCAGGCCACTAACACAGGTTATACATTTTATTTCCCACACTGGTTATGAACATAATAATAATAATGCACACACATAATATATCTCCACACTTCCAAAATGCGCCCAGTTTTGGACAGCTCCAAAACACATGTGATAGCGATGGACTACTTTAAACTGAATAACCCTATGTTGTTGACAAATTGAAGAGGAATGTAAACCTTCGAGAATAAATTGCCACACCCCATCTCTCATTTCAAAATTAAGCTCCTCTTCCGATATAGATTTTAATATATCTAGAGGTTTTAAATTATCTAAACTAAGTAATGAATAGATTTTCCCGATCGTCTCTTTTGTTTAAAGATTTTTTTTTGCGGCATTAGTGGCCTTAATTTTTCCCAGTATTTTTTGACAGCAGATAGACAAGAAGCGGGGACAGAGAGGGAAAGACATGCGGCAAATGTTGCCAGGGCCAGGACCTGAACCAGGGATGGCTGCGTCGAGGACTAAAGCCTCTGTATATGGGTCGCATACTTAACCCCCTACACGACCAGCGCTGTACCCCCGATTGTCTCTTTTGACCAAGGAAGCATTCTAAAAATTTTGTCTAAGAAGGATTCCTTCAGGAGTGAAGGAAAACCCTTCAGATGAAATGAGACAAAGCTGCGGAGTTGAAGATATCTAAAAAATGTGACCTGGGAATACCAAACCATGTAACCAAATAGTCAAATGTCACAAAAATCCCATTTGAATACAAATCTTTTCCCTTCCTCACCCCACAGTTGGCCCAACTTTTAAAAGCACTAATTGTTGATGAGGCAAGGCAAGTTTATTTATATAGCACATTTCAGTAGCAAGACAATTTAAAGTGCTGTACATGAAAAAAAGAAAAAGAGACATAATAGGATAAGTACATTACAGTGGCATAAAGGTAATTAAATAATTAATGAACACATATAATTAAAGAAAATAAAATTAATTATTAAAATGATAAGATGATAATAAAAAAGATAAGAAATGAAAAATGAATGAAATTGATTGATAAGAAAATGAAAGTAAAGTTGGACTGAAAACTTAACTAATAATGTTTAGATAGCACAGTCAAAGGCCACTCTAAACAAATACGTTTTTAGGGTTTTTGAAAAGCCTAAACATATTATTCCTGACTATTGGAGTATATTTTAACATGTCAGTCAGAGAGAAAGCACATTGGAATTGGGCCCATATTTTTAAAGAATGCTTCACAACTGGGTTGTTACAATATTAGGATAAATGTTCTGAAAAAGGCAACTTAGAACAGGCCAGAGCATGTAAAGAAATAGATGAGCATTATGCTTAAGCGGCAACCACTTTGGATCGCAATCACCCAGAGGTTCATGAATCCCGTAAAACCCATTTTTAATATTATCAGAGCAGTAATAATCATGAAAGTTAGGTAGAGATTGTCCACCATGCATGCGGTCCCATTGAAATACTTCTATTCCTATTCTGGAAGGTTTATTATTCCATATAAAACTGGTTATCTGCATATTTATAGAAGAAAAAATGACTTGGTCAAAAAGATAGGGATATATTCAAAAAGAAACAAAAAACGCAGCATAATATTAATTTTTATAATATTTATTCTACTTCCCAAAGATAATAGTAAGAGATTCCAATGGTCCAGGTCTTTTCTTAAACTATTCAAAATTGGAGGAAAATTGGGCAATATGGGGCGATAGGAGCCACACTCCAATGGATTTTTGTCTTTTTTTTAAATGAGAGAAATTGCTGCTTGTCTCATAGTCTGAGGAAGTATACCAGACACAATAACATTTCTGGTATACAGATAACAAAGCAGGACATGGCTCCTTAAACTTATATATATAAATATTCACTAGGAAAGCTGTCAGGTACTGCATTTTGACCATTTTGCATAGATTTTACTGCTGACAGAAGCTCTGATTTCGTAAATGGCTTTTCGAAGTTGACTGCAGCTTGCTCATGGACAGTTGGCAAATTTAATTTGTCAAAAAAAATGCAAATAAAACTGAATCTTTTAAAGACGCGGATGTGTACAATGTCAAATAAAACTTGTAAAATATTTGATTAATTTGAAAATGATTTGTATACTTTCAGCCTAACGTTTAGTTCGGGAATACATTGATCTGCTGTCTGCTGTCTTCTGACGTAGCTGATGAGCGAGGATGCAACCTTTTCATTATTAGTTATTAGATTTACTGTATGTTTGGTCAACAATAGATTAAACTCAGTTTGTAGAATTGTTTGCTGCTTTAACAAATCCTGTCAAGGGGTACTAGCAATCATTGAATCTATTTTCAGTATATCCACTGTTATTCTCTTTAGATTTTCATGTTGCGTGTTATTTCTTTGGGCACAGTATAATATATTTTGTCCACAAATATGTTTTAGGGCTTCCCATACTTGTCATTAGTTGACATTCCCAGCATTGTTTTATGTTCCAAAAAGGACGTTATTTCCGCTGAAATAAATTCTACAGGTTTATCATCAGAAAGCTATTGGCTATTCAAGCGCCAAGGATGATATGAAGATTGGGAAACTGGTATTTATAGCATTAAGGACAGTGGAGCAAAAAATAATCAATCTGTGAATACGATTTGTGGACAGGGGAAAAGAAAGAATATGATCTAGAAGAGGGATTCAGAAATCGCCAAAATATCACATATACCAAATGTGCGGAGAAACAGTTGTACTGTCTGGGCAACTTTAGATACAGCTAAAGAATTGGTTGAACTACGGTCCAGAGTGGAAAAACAACAATTAAAATCACCAGTACAAGATTGTGCAAGTCCATATCAGGTAGCCAGGAGAAGATTTTGTAAAGAAGACATGATTGTCCCAATCGGGTGCGTAAAGATTTGCTAGAATAACAGGAGTCTCATATAATCTACCCGTTACTATGATAAATGTACCAAAAGGGTCTGCAACCAGTCAGTCAGTCAGTCAGTCAGTTGTATTATACTGCGTTTTCCATAGTGGGTCGCAGGGAAACTGGTGCCCATCTCCAGCAGTTTATGGTTGGGAGGCGGGGTACACCATGGACAAGTCGCCAGTCCATCACAGGGCAACACTGACACACACAGGACAAACAACCATTCACACACTAAGGGCAATTTAAGTCAAGTCAAGTCAAGTCAAGTTAATTTATATAGCGCTTTTCAGCAACAGAACATTCAATATGCAAATATTTGATCGTCTCATCCTTCCTTCCATATCAACACGCTTCTTTTGCAGATTTTTCACCTCTGCCTTAAATGTACCAACCACAGACTGTAAGTCTGCTACATCATCAGAGCATATTGTCAGGCTGTGCTCCATATCATTCCCTTTCACCAGCTCCATGTCTGACCAGAGCAGAGCAATATTACTGACTATTACTGATTAATGTTATCCCCATTTAGAGGCAAGTTCAGGAGCGTACTGATGCAAAGGGCGAATAGAGTGAAGCAAGAGTGAAGTGAAATCCGCTATGGACGCAAAGCGAATTTCGCTGGAGTTGAAAAATCAGAACCTTTCTGTCAGTTCGCGTCACGAATCAGTCCGTACGCCAAGAAGAAGTCTTTGAGGGCATCCCTGACACACCTTGCCTCAGTTGAGTTGCTGGCAGCTACCCGACCCAAACCATGCTGTGGCACCTCTCCAGCTGCTGGAACCCTCACAGCAGGTGGCTCATCATTTACTAAGGCACGCATGAAGTTGTGAAGTACACATGTGCCCTTCACACACAGCTTTCTTTTGAGCTGAGATTTATTTATTCACCGCGGACAGATGGACAGGCATTATGTAGCGGGGATACAGGACCAAGTTAGTGTCCTGGAGGCTCATTCGGACCCCCAATTCGGGACAGCAGGTCCTCAAACTGGGCCATGGATAGACGGAAGTACCGCTGAAAGTGACCGTCATCCAGATGCAGCTCTTAGAGTAGGTGGTGGTACTCCCCAAACTGGTTCCATCTCTGGAGAATATGGTGAGCCTAGGGGCATTGACGCCGGTGGCGTTGTATGGCTTTCCGCAAATAAAGCACCGTGACTCGCTCTGTAAAATCCAGGTCCGCCATGTTGAGTTGAAACCGGTAAGCAGCAGAGCTCCTTCTATTTGATGACGTGGTGAAGCAAATGTAGCGTTGTCGCCCGTTGGCCACGCGAATTGCTGGCGAAATATCAGGCGAGCAACAACATGCAAATGAGGTGAAAATTTAGCTGGAATCGTGTTCGGTCCGAACGCAGCTTGTAAGCAAAGCTTTGTAGGTTGGTCGCCATAAGGAAGGGTCTGTAAATGCTAATTTGTTTTTTTCATAGTCCAATTTGCATTTCCATTCTTTTCCAGACCTGGAAAATACTTCAGTAAAATTCTGTGCTTTTCCAGACTGTGTGAGGGACCCTGATTAGAATTGTCTTTTGGGGTACATCTCCACTTGTCTTGGGAATCCAGAGGCTGAAAGTTTTGCCCATTCTTCTTTGCACAACCGCCTAAACTAAAAGGCTTGCCCTCTTCAGGTTGGAGGGGAGTTTCTGCCTATAGTGGAGGAGTTCAAGTGTCTTGGGGTCTTGCTCAAGTGTGAGGGAATAATGGAGCGGGAGATCGACAGATCGGTTTGGGTGCCGCAGTAATGGGGATGCTGTGCCGGTCCGTTGTGGTAAAGAGAGAGCTTAGGTGAAAAGGAAAACGTGTTAACTGGACAGGTGTGTTTTTTGTGCTTCTGATCTCATTGCGCATGTAAATAAAACATGCTGCGCGGGTTTTCGGAGGTGCTGTCAAGACGGAGGTGCAAAAAGTTTGTGCCTCCATCTAGACAGGGAGAGCGCCAGAGACGGAGAGAGAGAGAGATCCGTTACAGGTTTTCAGTACAACGGTTCCATCCCATGTGAATATTTGATGAGAACAGATCACGGCGGGGCAGGGTTGTAAAGTGGAGGGGCCAATGGCCCCCTGGGCCCCCCTATTCCAGTGCCAGTGCTTCTGCCTCTGCTGAAGACACCACCATATTCTGAGACCTTCACAGAACAGCTGTATTTACACTGACAGTAAAGTACACACAATTGGTCTCTGGTTACTATTTACATGACTTCTGAACACAATTTGTTTCAGTAAATTTTACTTGCAGGTTTCAGAGTAAAGTTGGTAAATACAACTGCATGCATATCTCAACAGCGAGTATCCTTTTCTTACCATTTCACAATTATGCACAGTTTTGGGTAAAGTAAAATCCCAATAAAATGCATCGAAGTATTAGGTTGTAATTTAACAAATTTGGTGCATTAGTCTTCAACTCACATACAGTCTGATTTATCCTCACTCTGACAGGTCCAGCAGAACTCCCAGTAGCTTAGATGAGTACGAGATCGACCTCGGTGAGGTTAACATAAGCAGTCAGGAGGAGAAAGGCTTTGGTAAGTTTAAAGTTTATTGTTCTTTGGCATCTTTCTGAGCATCGAGTGAGGAAGTGAGGGTTTTTGATGCATGACCTTCACAGTTTATCCTAAGAAAAACTAAAAAACTGTGAAGGTGCATGCATGGTAAGAATTTCTGTTCTCACTGAAAGAGAAGAAACAGTCTCCTCATAGGGTACAAACCTGATCATTTCCATTATTTAGAATACAAAAACAACCTGCTGAAAGAAAACGCCCTGATGAAGGCTCAGCCAAAAGTCATTGATCTTGACAAAGGTATGCTAACAGTCTTCAAAGTCAGTTATCCTGAATTACCTCTCTATTTTTTCCTTAACTTTAGTCTTGGTTTGCTTTTGCTTCTTGCAGAGATCCAGAAGTTTTCCAAGTAAGAAAACGAGATAGAAGCTAAATCTGAGTCACTGGCGGGTCCAGAAGCTGTGTTTTCTCCAGACAAAACACATCCACGTTACCTTCTGTGGTAGCGAGAGAGGAAACCAGGGTGGATTTTTTATTTTTTATTTTGCCAGTATTAGAACATTGTTGCTATAAAATTGCCAGTTTGCCACAAAAAGACCATCTTTTCAATTGTACTCAGTTACGGTAGAGACAGGAAGTGTCATGCACATCACAAATCAGACCCTAAATGCTTCGCAAAGAAAACATGTAAATAAGCTAAATGGTAAATGGGATTTAGATTAATCTGAGAATTGAGAGTAATCTGGTTAAAAGCTGTTTTTGTTTTTTTATTTTTTCCTTTGTTCTTAACTTTAGTAATCCTATGTTGAGTGGACAGAAGCTCATCTACAATGTCGCAAATGTAAACTGCCCAATGAAGCAGTTTTTTTAAATAGTCAGAATGACTTTTGTCAAGTTCTTTTTTTAAAGATTAAAAGATAAAGTCAGTTTTAACCTTAACCCTGCTGCTTTGCTACTAACTCTTCAAATATCAAACACAAATGGAGTCATTCAGGAATGCAATGACAAGGGAAACATTTGAACAGAGCTTTCTTTTTTCTAACAGCAGAGTCTTCATTTTCTTAGGTTGTTGAATGTTTATTCTTGTATCGTGGCATCTATGGCTTTAGGAATTCCAGTGTTGTGCTTTAGGTGTTTTACTTATAGTCATTATAGATGTCAAAAAGCTGCACTTAACTTTTGCTGTGTAGAGTTTTAGTCCACACTTTCCATAGTCATGAGCTCCCCCTAGTGTGGTAACAAGAGTACTATTCAGCTTTTTCTTTGTTCAGCCATTTGTGTGGCTGCACCTTAATGTGATACAATAAAGAAATAAATGTGCACAGATGTTTTCCATTTATCACTTTTTTTTTTTTTATATAATGGTCATTTCACAGCTTTTAAAAACTCATCTTCCTTGGTCTCTTCAATGCAAACATTCCTCGTGTTTATTTTCTTGATAAATTGTATATTATAAGTGGATTATAATATATAAATTATATACAAGTGGATTTTATGTGCACAGAGTAGTGCACAATTGGGATGTGTAAGGAAAATTATGGTTTTAATGTTTGTTGTTTTTTTTGTTTTTTTTTTCATTTTTGTTTTAAATGAAGAAATCAGAAAAATTTGATTTGTGTTGGTTTTAGTCTAATTTCCCAAAATGAAATCCAGTTCAACCAATTGCCTTCAGAAATGACCTGCTTAGTGAAAAGTCCACATGAGTGCCATTTAATCTCAGTATAAATACAAGTGCTCAGTGTAGGCCTTAGACGTTTACTGGAGAACATTAGTGAATAAAAAGCATCGGAAGACCAAATGACACAGAAGACAAGTCAGGGAAAGTTGTGGAGATGTATAAAGCCGTTTATATTAGGTTATAAACAGTAACTCAAGCTTTGAACATCTCACAGAGCACTGTTCAGCCCATCATATGAAAATGAAAAGTTTTGCTCAGCTGGAAACCTACCAAGACAGACAGGGCAAGAAGAACATTAATCAGAGAAGCAGCCGAGAGGCCCATGGTAACTCTGGAGGAGCTGCAAAGATCCACAGCTCAGAAGGATCTATTGACAAGATAACTCAGTTATGCACTCAATATATCTGGCTTTAAAGCAAGAGTGGCAGGGGAAAAAAAGCCGACGTTGGAAGTAAACCATAAGAAGTGCTATGTGCAGTTTACAATGAGCCACGTAGGGGACACGGCAAACCTGTGGGAGCAGATGCTGTGGTCAGATGAGTCAAAGATCTAACCTTTTGAGCCACATGCAAAATGCTATATGTGTGTGACAAAAGACTGACACTGCACATCACCCTGAGCTCACTAAAACCAGTATGAAACATTGTGGTGGTAGCATCATCCTGGGGAGGTTATTTTCTTCAGCAGGGACCAACTGGTCAAAATTGATGGGATGTTTATTTGTATAGCACATTTCAGCAACAAGATAATTCAATGTGCTTTACGTGTCAAAAAACATTAAAAAGTATATTGCAGTGGCATGACAAGGGAAAGTAAAGAAAAGTAGGGCTACAGATTGACATTAAGGAACTCAACTTTTTGTAAAGTTGTAAAACTAAACAAACCCCCTGCAGGAAAATGTTAATCTTTAATCTTTCATTGATGCACTCTGTGCTTTTTGGTCCATATTTGTTTATTATAAAATCAAACCTTTCTCCCCGTGGAGGAGGTAATTCCTTAGAACCCTTCTGGGCCATTACGCATCTGGGTAATGGGGGAATGTTCCTTTAAACTTGTCTTGTCTGGACCAAGACTCAGAACCTTCTCTCTGCTCTGTAACTTTCCCCCTAACCATTGTTAGGAGAGCCCAGCTCAGCCACGGTCTGTTGGGAAGGGGTCTTCTGCAATGAACTGCTTCTCACTGCACACAGTAAGGTCTGCCTTGCTCAGTTCTAAGGTGGAAATTACCAAATAACCTTTGTCCCCAGTAGAAAACCTCGTTATAATTTTAAACTTTTAATTTAATTAGCAGGACCGTTTAAACTTTTATAGTTTTAAATCCTTTGCCAGGTTTGATTTTTAGGCCTCTTGTTATATCTTGTGTTAATTTTATGCATTCAATGCTTGTAGGACCATATATTCTTAACATAAAATCAAATGTTACTCCCTGGGGGAGGAGGCAACTCATTAGAAGAGTTTTGACCCATTATGCATCTCGATAATGGGGACATTTTCCCTTTAAGAGTCCAAGAGTCAGAGACTTCCTGGTGCTCTGCACCTTCCTCCTAGCCTTTCTAATCCTGTCCTATCCTAGCCCAGTTCAACCAGGTTCTGTCTGACAGGTGTCTTTTACAGTGAACTGCTTCTCACTGTGGATATCGAGGTCCTTTACGCTGTTCCAAGATGGAAAATCCTATTTCATCTTTATCCCCAGTAGAAACTTTCACCAGTATGTTTTAGTTAATAGTTTATAAAAGCAACTCTTAAGTAAATTAGTTTTAACCTGGATTTAAAAGAACTCAGGGCTTCAGCATTTTTGCAGCTTTCTGGAAGTTTGTTCCAGATTAGTGGAGCATAAGAACTGGATGCTTCTTCTTAATGTTTAGTTCTGATTCTGGGGATGCGGAGTAGAATAGACCAGAAGACCTGAATGGTCTAGAAGACTGATACAACAGCAATAGATCTTTGATGTATTTTGGTGCTAAGCCATTCAGTGACTTAAACTAACAGAAGTCTTTTAAAGTCTATTCTCTGAGATACAGGGAGCTTTTGAAATGACTCCGGAACTGGGGTGTTGGGTTCTTCTTTCTTAGCTTTAGTGAGGATGCAGGCAGCAGTGTTCTGATTGACTGTTTAGGCAGACATGTGTCTATCTACTAAAGATTCAATTCAATTCAAAAATACTTTATTAATCCCAAAGGAAAATTAAATGTTGTTGTAGCTCATTATGAGGGTTTCTTCAAAGAGCCGTTGTAGATGCTGATGGCTGTGGGCAGGAAGGATTTCCTGTCTGTCTTACAGCAGATCTGAAGAAGCCTCTGACTGAAGACACTCTGTTGTTGTAGGACAGTCTCATGAAGAGGATGCTCAGGGTTCTCCATAATGTTCTTCGTTTTATTAAGAATCCGTCTTTCCACAATGATCTCCAGAGGTTCCAGAGGAGTCCCCAGAACAGAGCCAGCCTTTTTTATCAGCTTGTTGAGCTTTTTTAAGTCCCTGGCTCTGATGCTGCTTCCCCAGCAGATGATGGCAGAAGAGATCACACTTTCCACAACAGACTTATAGAAGATATGCAGCATCTTGCTGCAAACACCAAAGGACCTAAACTTCCTCAAGAAGTACAGTCTGCTCTGTCCCTTCTTGTAGATGGCTTCACAGTTGCATCTCCACTGTAGTCTGTTGTCCAGGTGAACACCGAGGTATTTATACTCCTCCACCACCTCCACTTCTTCTCCCATGATAGAAATAGTTTTTGACTTTCTCCTGTTTCTCTTAAAATCTACAATCATCTCCTTTGTTTTAGTCACGTTCAAAATGAGATGATTGTTTCCACACCATGCCACAAAGCGGTCCACCACCTTCCTGTACTCAGCTTCTTGTCCATCTCTGATCCGCCCCACGACTGCAGAATCATCCGAGTATTTCTGCAGATGACAGGAGTCTGTCTTGTACTGGAAGTCGGAGGTGTACAGAGTGAAAAGGAATGGTGAGAGTACAGTCCCCTGTGGTGCTCCTGTGCTGCTGACTACCTGGTTAGACTCACAACCCTTCAGTCTCACAAACTGTGGTCTGTTTGTCAGGTAGTCTTTAATCTTTAATCCAGGAGATTGTTGAGGCCTCCACCTGAGTCTTCTGGAGTTTCTGACAAAGCAAATCATGTTGGATTGTATTAAATGCACTGGAGAAATCAAAGAACATGATCCTCACAGTGCATTATCATTACATTATCCTCACAGATAAATGCATAGATACGTTTTCCGAGATCCTGGTGGGACATTAGTCCTTTAAATTCTGGAAATGTTCTTCAGGTGAAAGAAGGACATCTAGTAATTGTCTTTATGTGCATCTGAAGGTTCAGGTCCATCACTACACCCAGATTTTATCCCTGATCAGTGGTTTCTAGCTGTAGTAACTGAAGCTACATGCTGACTCTTGATTGCTTCTTCTTTGGTCCTAAAATAATGACTGTAGATTTGTTTTTATTCAACTAACGAAAATGTTGGTACATTCATGCTTGAATTTGTTGATCTGAGCTTGGGGGAACATGTAGATATTAAATAGGAGGGGTCCCAGGATGGAGTAAGAAGTAAGTCTCAAAAAAGCCAAGTGCTGTACGAGAAAGACCGGCCCAGTTCTTCAGTCACTCTAGTAATATACCCTGACCAAGTGTCGAATGCTGCACTGAGGTCCAATAATACCAGCACTGTGGTTCTTTCACAGTCTGCATTTATGTGGATGTCATTAAACACCTTGACAAGGGCTGTTTTGGTTCTGTGGTGAGCATGGAAACCTGACTGGAAGACGTCCAAGCAGCTGGTCATTGCTAAGAAGGTATTTAACTGTTGAAACACAGCCTTTTCAAGAACTTTATTGATGAATTTGACATTTGAGATGGGCCTGTAATTGATACAGCAACCTGCCCTGCTTATTGGTTTTTGCAGGGGTTTGATAATTGCTTTTTTAAGACCTGGGGGGAATAACACCTGAAAAAAGGGGTGAGTTTATTACTTGAATCAAATCAGACGTTATGACAGGCAAAACTTTCTTAAAGAAAGCTGTGGGTAAAATATTGAGACAGCAGGAGGAAGAGCTTAGTTAATGTATAATTTCATCTAGGTTTTTGAAGTTGATTTGGTAGATTTGTGTCATTTTGTCAAAATCTGTTTTGGTTGGACACAACATTGGTGCTAGACCTGATATTGATGTACGAACTACTCTTCGAATCTTCTGAATTTTCTCAGCAAAGAATTTAGAAAATTAATTACTTGTTAGTCTGGAGTTCTGATGCTACAGATGCAGGAGGGTTTTTTTTACCTGTCGACTGTAGCAAACAAGGCACAAGCATTAGTAAAGTTGTCGATGATTTCAGAAAAGAAAGATTCCTTTGTATTTTTCGGTTGTGAATTAAATCTGTAAAGCCTATATATGTCATAGTGAACCTAGAGTTCAGTCTTTTACCTATATTCAACTTTTCAACATGGAGATTTTTTCTTACCAGAGACATCCTTCACCTTAATGGGAGCAATGGAATCAACAATGTCTGAAATGTTCAAATGTAAGGTATCTATTTGCTCATTAATTGTGTTAAATGACAAAGTGGAAATAGTAGAGTAAACTTGGTTAAAGGTTTTAGTTGCACTGAACCAAAATGATTAAGTGTAACACGTTTTTTTTGCCCCTTTGTCTTGAGGGTTGTCAGCATGGATGTTGAAGTCTCCCACACTTATGAAACAGTCATAAACAACACATATCATTGGTAGAAGGTAACTGAAATCACTGAAAAAGTTTGCTTTGGATTACAGAGGTCTGGGAACATTTATAAATATGGCTCAATCAGTGCCCTTTCGCCTGGACAGCCAAATATTCGAATCAGTTAAATTAGCCCAGGAACACCCTTTTACACTTTAGTGAATCATGAAACAAGGGGGCCATCCCTTTAGCCATGTTTAAAACATCAAGATTAGGCTCAGTAATGAAGTTATTGATTAAAAATGATTTTCTTGATAAAGATCTAATTGATTTCTGTGGCAAGTTGCACATGACAAGGAATAGATTTTAGGTTTAATATATTGTCTGTTTCTTGTCTTATTAGCTTTAATTTTTACGTTACATATAAGCACAGAGATATTACAGCATTCTCCTATTGGGAGCCCAAGCTTTTCCTGGAGATAATCACTGCTGCTAGTTTTATCACATGGGTCCTGTAGATATCACAAATATGTTTTTGGAACATCCTGACCACAAACAGGCTTGTCATAAGCTGGACGATCATGGGGTTTTGAGAAGAAAATACAACTTACTCGAGATTTGGGCGCGAGTAAGTTGTATGTATTCCCATCTTGACCATTCTAGGGGGGAAGAGGTTTGGGGTCCTCTGTTGGGGCTAAGAGGGGGTCCACTTGTCCTGTTGGAGTCTGGGGAGTCTCTTACTGTGGCATTTTTTTCCCATCGTTCATCCTTATCTCAGTAGGCTGCAGTTGTCCTTCAGAACGCCTTTCTATCAGTTGTTTCGTACTCTCTTGTCTCCTGTTTGTGGACGAAGCAGCTGGTGTCTGATTCACAGAATAGAAAATGTTGGGGGTGAATGTTGGAACACCAGACTTAAGCCAAAATCAAAAAAAGATACCTTCTTTCCGAGAAAATATTGAAGTTGTCAATAAAGTTAAAAGATTTTGCCACACATGCTATCTTAAGCCATTTGTTGAGCATCAGCAGTCTACTGGATCTCTCATTTCCACTACAAACTGTCGCCAGAGGTCCACTGAACAACACCTTGACATTGCGACCTTGAACTTTGTTCAGCAACTGAATAAAATCCTCTTTTAAGATTTCCTGTGTGTATGATGAGGTTTTTTACTGTTCTATATTCATCAATATTTTTCTAAGATATCAGACACTGTGCTATTGACAAAACTAAGTACTTTGGCGTTTTTCTTGCTGCAGAATTGTTTTATTTTATTCATGGCTCCATCACCCACTATTAGGGTTTGTGACCTGGTGGCTGGCACTTTCTGAAGCCGTTTAGAAGGAAACCGTTTAAAGGGCAATCTGTTCTCATACCTCTCTCCGGTGAAAGATGAACTTTCCTTAAGGGGTCAGAGTTTTGCAGTGAAGCAAATCTGTTTTCTAGAGGAATTCCTGTTTTCAGTTGGTTTACTCTCATCATTTGTTATGAGAACCGTCCGTTGTTGTTGTCTCCTTTTTGCTGGGGTTTAACCCAAGCTGTTTCGTTCTTCCTGTTAGTCGTCTTTCCAGATCTGAAGGAAGGGATTTATCTTTTGGCTTTGTGCTGAGAGTTCTAGGGAGGACTGCTCAGTTTACTCTCATTAATTGGAACATTCTGTTTCTTGGTGTGCTACTGAGTTGCCTGTCAGTTTTATCACTGTTTTGAATCATCGGTAAGGCAGTTTCATTTCCATACCCAGCATTTACCTCCACATTCACTTCAAGCCAAATAATTTTCATTTCCATCACTGTTATTTTTTGAAGAAGTTTGTCCTAGTCATCTGTGGAAAAGGGAGGAATCTTGTACGGGTTAGCTTGTGCTGCCATGAAAAGTGGAGCAGCTCCGGACGTCGTCTGGTCCTTGTCTCAAAAGCGATAAAAATAAAATAAGTGAAAGAATTCTCTGAAAAATCCTTGAGTGACATTGATTTAAAGTAGTTTAGGACAGCATTTCTGTAGTCTTTAGCTGACAGGTAAGAATCTAAAGGTAAAAGAATGCAAGAAAACAGGCAGCAAGGGGAGAAAGCATCTGGACAAGCCTCTTAGTCCTTGTACAGGGGTTGGACAATGAAACTGAAACACCTGTCATTTTAGTGTGGGAGGTTTAATGGCTAAATTGGACCAGCCTGGTAGCCAGTCTTCATTGATTGCACATTGCACCAGTAAGAGCAGAGTGTGAAGGTTCAATTAGCAGGGTAAGAGCACAGTTTTGCTCAAAATATTGAAATGCACACAACATTATGGGTGACATACCAGAGTTCAAAAGAGGACAAATTGTTGGTGCACGTCTTGCTGGTGCATCTGTGACCAAGACAGCAAGTCTTTGTGATGTATCAAGAGCCAACGTATCCAGGGTAATGTCAGCATACCACCAAGAAGGACGAACCACATCCAACAGGATTAACTGTGGCCGCAAGAGGAAGCTGTCTGAAAGGGATGTTTGGGTGCTAACCCGGATTGTATCGAAAAAACATAAAACCACGGCTGCCAAAATCCCGGCAGAATTAAATGGGCACCTCAACTCTCCTGTTTCCACCAGAACTGTCCGTCTGGAGCTCCACAGGGTCAATATACACGGCCGGGCTGCTGTAACCAAACCTTTGGTCACTCATGCCAATGCCAAACGTCGGTTTCATTGATGCAAGGAGCGCAAATCTTGGGCTGTGGACAATGTGAAACATGTATTGTTCTCTGATGAGTCCACCTTTACTGTTTTCCCCACATCCGGGAGAATTACGGTGTGGAGAAGCCCCAAAGAAGCGTACCACCCAGACTGTTGCATGCCCAGAGTGAAGCATGGGGGTGGATCAGTGATGGTCTGGGCTGCCTTATCATGGCATTCCCTTGGCCCAATACTTGTGCTAGATCAGCACGTCACTGCCAAGGACTACCGAACCATTCTTGAGGACCATGTGCATCCAATGGTTCAAACATTGTATCCTGAAGGCGGTGCCGTGTATCAGGATGACAATGCACCAATACACAGAGCAAGACTGCTGAAAGATTGGTTTGATGAACATGAAAGTGAAGTTGAACATCTCCCATGGCCTGCACAGTCACCAGATCTAAATATTATTGAGCCACTTTGGGGTGTTTTGGAGGAGCGAGTCAGGAAACGTTTTCCTCCACCAGTATCACGTAGTGACCTGGCCACTATCCTGCAAGAAGAATGGCTTAAAATCCCTCTGACCACTGTGCAGGACTTGTATATGTCATTCCCAAGATGAATTGACACTGTATTGGCCGCAAAAGGAGGCCCTACACCATACTAATAAATTATTGTGGTCTAAAACCAGGTGTTTCAGTTTCATTGTCCAACCCCTGTAAGAGGCCTCAAAAGATCTAAAACTGAGATAAAGGGTCGCCTTTAAGGAAATGACCGTAAATATGCAGCTTTGATTCAGGTGTGCTGGAGCAGAAATGCATCTAAAAGTTGCAGTATAGTAGCTCTCCAGGACTGGGATTGGAGACACCTGGTTTACATTAAAGCATTTTAATGTTATAGAATGGTCCTGTCAAAGTCATATTAAGTAATGTGTTTGAATACAATGGTCTGAGTACAAAAGAATGCAAAATCTTTGACATTATTAGTGAAAACACAATTAGCCACTACTTTGTATTGAGCTGTCACATGTATTACCTATAAAATATAATAGAGAACTGACAAAGTTTATGGAGTATTGTTGCAAGCGTTCTATTTGGCAAATGGAGACTTGTGTAAAGTACAAAGATTACATGTTGGCAGTGATTACAGCAAATTTGCATCAAAGATTCAATTAAAATGGCCATCTTGATTTCAATCATGCAATTAAAATTTCTTTGACTACATAAAATATCTCCAGGTCCTTCTGAGTTCTGGCCACCACCAGATGGGGATTCGATCTGCACTGAGGGACATGGCTGTGATGCCGAGTCTGGGGGGGGGTCTAGCCTGTATCTCTAGCCGTGTTGCATGAGAGCTGCTGCACCTGTGCTTCCTTGCAGATCTACCTCCAGGTCAAAGCGTTCAGTGGGGGTACCAGGTGTCTTCCTGCTTGGGACTGCTGCAGCCTTCGGGGGTTGAGTTTAACTGCCCTGTTCTGCTACTTTCGATCATTTGGGTATTGTGAGATTTCTACGCAGCTTACTATTCAAACTTACCTCCTCCAGATGACAAATTCACACAGAAACTTCCTCTACACACCGACACACACTATACAAATGGCTGAAGGTCACAAATGCAGTTTTTCATTTCATTGACCTCACTGGCTTGTCTACATTGATACCAGATGCAGTCTTAATAAAGTCAATCATGCAATTAGGATACCATCTTAATATCCTTTTTGTAGAGCAAAACTGCCCTGGCACGTGTAGGCAACCAGCTTCTCCCTACGGTACACCTAACATGCCAAGACAGGACACATGGGGAGGGTATAAGAAAGATGATATAAAATCTGCATAAAAGAAAACTAACCCCATATGCATCTTAGTTCATAGATTATTTATTCATTCTTTGTGTCACAAACAGTCCCTGAATTCAAGACAAATGGCTTTTTATACACTTTGTAGCATGTATTTGTGTACATTTTCTATAAAATACACAGTACTGGTATATATTTTTGATCCAAAAATGATGCAAACCCTGCTCTGTCTTGCACTGTTGGACAAGTGTTTCAAAGGAAGTAGACAGTCAACGCATTCACACCCACAATCTTACTTCAGTACAGGAACATTCACAGAATTGGTCCGTTTCCTTTCTGTTTCTATCACACAAACACATACGCAGCCCAAAATACAGCTACAGGGTCTGGCGGGGAATTTCTTTAGTCAGTAAAAGTGAGACCTGGTGCTGCGTAGTGCCTGTGCGCAGCAACACAGCCAGACAACAGGTATAAACAGGGTCATGACCGAGCAGGACAAGAATCGACTCGGGAATCATTTTCATTAGAGGTTATCAACAGGTTGGCTGTTGTTCATGAGTCAACATTACATAACACAACACAACAAAAAGCATGATTTGGACAAGAGGAATCCAGGTTATGGAATAGGAGATCATAACAATCCAATGACAACCTGTAGGATTTTACCTGAACATTATAAACAGCCAAGAGCATCAATGATGTCTTTGTCTTCGTGTCCATCACATAAAAAGTAGTTTCCTGTATGGCGTTCATGGTAGGTCACAGCTGTGTGTTGCTAAAAGAGTTGATGTGGGTTATAAACTGTACACCTGGACTTTGTGTCATTGGAGAAATGTTTACTGTGTGTTTTAGGTCAGCATCGTTTTGGACTTTTCAGCCTGTCCCACTGGTACAACACCAGAAGTGCAGGTTTTACACAATGCTCAGACCTTTTTATATATACAGAGCACAAGGTGGCTCATTGACAAAAGATCTGGAGAGTCATTACTGTGACACAAATCCCTCCAGGGGCTTGATTAACAGCAAAAGAAGAGAGGTACGACTTTAGTAGTTCCTTAAGGGGCCAGTAACATGTCCTCTCTCCTCCACTCCTTGAGGCCCTCACCTGGTTTCTGCTGTCTGTACAAAACATGTTAAATTAAAGCACTAGATCCATTATTGTGGAGTGGTGAAAAGAGATGCACTGTGAGTATTTCTGAGGTTTTTGACAAGGCTGGTTCACTGTGAGCTGTTTGAGGTGTCAGCCACATGTCCAATAGAGTCCCGCTGAAGGCTCTCCACAGGTAATAAACTCTCTGGGACTGATGGCTGGGAGGAGTAGGCCAGGTCTGCCCCTGAGTTGCAGCTCACACAACCCTGAGGGGAGACAGAAAAATATGTTTCACATGGGCTCAATGTAAAGATAGATGGGAAGGGGAGTACTTTAGGAGCTCCGTGCTACCTGTGTGTCTATTTCCTGTGGGATGGTGTGCTGCTTGATCCAAGGATGGACCTTGGCCAGCTCCTCTCTCTGCTCCTGGCTGAACCACGGCTGGAATGGCTGAAGCACTCTGAGTTTTTCTCTGTCTTCTGCCAGCACCTCATTCTGGTCCCTGTCAGATGAGATTAGATACAGGAAAGTTCAGCGATCTTATGGTTAAAAGGGACATTGATCAGGCTTATTCCTGGCCGATACCAGTTTTCTTCTAACCTGCTGATTCAAATAATTTATTTTAAAAGGACTATAATAAATAAAAAGGAATAATTGTGCTGCAGTTTAAAAAAGGTGACCGTTTTAAATCCAACAGAAAATGAAGCAATTACATTATTCCCATTTATGAAATAAAGTATATGCCCCTGACCTTTATCTGAATTATATCACATATCAAAAAGTGCATCAAAGTAAATGCTGCTTTTTAATACCTTTATAAAATCAAAATGGTGGGAGATTTTCGCTTTGATACTTTTAAAGAATAGAAAAAATAACAACAGAGTTCTAAGTATAATTATTTCCACCTAACAGTATGCTAAAGATGAAAACACACAGTCTATTACAATTACATGATTGTATATGCTCTTCTGTGTGGATGATGTTACTGAAAGAGAATGACTCAAAGTTATCAATTTCCAGTGAATCTATATAAAAAGGAAACTTTATTTTCTGTAAAGGAATGCCGGTATTTTGTCACGCGTCTATTTTTAAACATGAAGTGAGACTTTCAGCAGAAAACATGAAGGCTGAGCGTATTACAGCAAATTTGATCTATTTTTATCCTTTTCAGCCTGTTATAAAGTTTACTGCTAGGCTCAGTTCAAAGCATAACCAAAAAAACAAAAAACAGGGCAGGAAAGCCATAAATTCTCCTTAACTTTTAAAAACTGGGGAGCAGTTGCTGCACTCGCTTTACCTTGGATGCGCCTAAGCACAGAGAGACTTATGTTTTATGTTAGTAATATTAACCAGGCCAACATCCAGCATCAGAAGCTTAAATTAGTTTAAATTTCATCTCCGTTATCTACCTGTCTTTTTTTTTTCAAATATTATTGAAACCCTGTTTGACAGCAACTACTCTCTCTCAGACATTGTGTGACGCAGAGTTTGTAACTAAAAAAATATTTATTGAGCGCTCAGAGCAGGAAGGCTAGAAAAATGTTTTGAATGATGATAATTATAGCTCTTAAAGAGAAACTGAAATTGGCTAAAATCTTATCAACAGGTCAAAAGCTTTACAAAACTAGATCTCAGAAACCAGCCACAAATCTCTCATCCATGCATCAGTAAACTACATCTTACATATAAATTACATATAAATGTCTCATGTGTACCTTGTGTGTATCTGGTAGGTCTTCATAACCTGCTCAGGCGTGTGCTGGATCATGCTCCATAAGGAGTTCTCCACCCGAGTTTCGAAGCTGTGTGGTCGCTCCACTGGTGCCTCCTGGCTCTTAGGAGCTTTGCAGGATGTGTCTGACGAGTCGTTGCTGGCAAAGTACTTGCTGCTGTTGCTGCTGCCTGTGATCCGCAGAATTTTGCATCACTCTAGGCTCAAGAAATCACTTACAGATAACATCCTTATCCTGCCTAACATCACCAAGTAGTTTGATCTAAAGAAATCCAAGAACAGATGAGTTAATTGACATCTAGGGGTCTAGAAAGGGTCACAAAGCCATTTCAAAGATTTTGGGACTTAAGCAAACCACATTGATAAATATTATTTAGAAATGGAGACAATATGGAACAGAAAAAAAAGAAAAACACTGAGGAAAAATTGTGTTCTTGGGGGAATTTTAAACAACTGTTTATCAGAGCCAGACCACAAGTTAATATCCCTGAAATGCTGAGAGTATTTAAGTTAAATTTATTTACTGTTCTTCTCACAAGCGGCCTTTCACCGCTGTGGTTAATTACAGGCTGCCTGGGCTCTCTTGCCCTTTTAAATCCCTGAGTAGGGTGCTGGTTTGTTAGGTAAGCTAATGTCGCCTGACTTCATCCTCCCTACTGGATAGATCTTGGCCTTAGGAACTCAAATCAAAGCAGGAGACTTTATACTTTCTCTCTTCAAAGTTTAGCTTTTTATCTAATGTTCTCACTCTTCCGCAACTTTTGGCAGCTTTCTTGGCAGCCATGTGCTTTGTGTGGTTTCTGTTATGCTTTTTATTCACATATTTTTCCACTTCAGAAATGAAGATAACAATTAGAAGCCAAAAGACTAAAAACTGAAAAGGGAAAGTAATGAAAATGACGAAATATTAACTTTGAAATACTGACTGTATGTGTTGCATTTCGTACCAGTGTGTGAGGTGGACGTTTCATTGGAGCCGGAGCCAGATCCAGATCCCAGTGAACCTCCAGATTCTCCTGATCCAGATCCCGAAGCATTGGATCCAGTTCCTGACCTGGCGTCCTCCTGCAGGAGCAGGTCCAGCAGCTCACTGGATGTTGACTGGGCATCCTGGTTGCCAGATTCACTTGGGGCATCACCCTTAACAAAGCATAGGTCTTTAGCTAATTGATTATCTTACATTAATTGAGTGTTAAGTCTAACCAACTGAGTCACAAGCTAAAGGAGAATAGACAAGTTCAAACTGACCTCAATGGCATGTTGTTCATGGAGACTTTCAGAGTGGTTGAGTCCAGTGCTGCTCTGCCCCTCACTCAGTTTGGGAAGTTCCTCCTGCAGGAGATTGAGCTGTAAAGGAGAACTGGAGCGGGAGCTTGAGAATAAAGGCTGAGGCCCAGCCGTTTCCTCCTCCTCCCCAACAGAGGAGGTAGCTTTCTGAGAGCAAAGAAGAAGGCCCGGTGATGTCTGAGTGTGGGGGCCAGTCTGGACCTGGAACTGAGGCTGAGGGAAAGATGCACTGCCAGGAGCGTAACCTGTTATCATGTTGGATCCTTGAAGTACTGCAGAGGGCACAGACGGAAAGCCTGGAGTTAAATTTGGATAGCTAGGTAGGATGATAGCCATGACAGGAGCCATGTATGGATTAAAGCTTTGGGGTGAAACTAGCGGGAGTGGGCTGTAAAAGTTCTGGAAATTCTGCATGGGCTCCATCTGAACTGGTTGTATTGTCGGCTGGCTCTGACCGGATGGCATGACATTGAAGTTGTAACTGAGCTGTTCAGGAGGCTGTAACATTGCAGGAGCTGCTGCAGGCAGAGGCTGTGGTCTGGGCTGCTCTGTACCAGGATTCCCCAGGACGGGAAAGAACGGCACCGGTACGGGGGATGTTTGGCTGTAGGTCTCTGCCATCTGAGGTTGTGATGACTCTGAGGAGGGCCATGATGAGTAAGGAACAGGGCGAGTGGGGCCAGCTGGGGAAGCATAGCTGTCTGAGGATCCCTGGGGTTTGGGTCGCTTGTGTCTGGACTTTGCTTTTCGAGAGCGATTCCAGCCTCCAGCACTTATCGGACGCAGATAGTCCCCTGTGATAATAGAGAGAACCAAAAATAATGTTATTACAATTGTATAACTGTCCTTTTGCACATTCATTTTGCACTAGAAATAATGCAGGTTCCTCCGGGTTCTCAAGATTGTTCCAGACCTTCTCAGACTCTCGTTTCCAGATGGATGGATGGAGAGATGGGCTAATTGTGGGACGGATGAACAGATGATGGACAAACAAAGAAATTTACAAATAGATGGAAGAAAAACTGACAAATGGACGGATGGAGAAACAGATTGATAAGAAGATGGACCATTGGATGAAACAGGGGATGTATGTATGGATGTCTAAAAACACAAACTTCTCTACATTTCCGCAGAGCAAAAAGGAAGCCAGCAGGAGCACCGACAGTAACCGGTCTTTTAGCAACAACAAGCACATACCTGGTTGGTGAGAATGAGTCACTGAGCCGTTTTCCTGCTGTAAATAGGAGCTGTAGGGACTCTGAAGGATGCGATGGCGGAAGCGATCAACGTATTCCTGCTCCTCTTTTTGAGTGTGAGCTGACAGCACCTCCTTGGTGAGACCTACCAACCTTCTCTCCTCCGCTGCAGAGCTCAGGGTTGGTCGGACGGGAGTGGGAGCAGGTTCAGCAGGCTCGCTACCCATCTGGGCATCCTCCAGTGCTGTGGCCTCTGCAAGAAAAATGGGAAAAGGGAAGTGAACCTTTCTCTTCTGTGCAAAAATCTAAAGAGACTATTAAAACGTAGTGAAATGTACCATGTGCAGGTTACCTCTTGATACAATTCAGAAGTTTATTTCAAATCAATTTAATAAATGATCAGATCAACACACAAGTTCCAAAAGAAAATCTCAGCAGCTTCCATGAGCCGATTCACTGAAGCAAGTAGGTTTGTATACCTGACTCAGGCTGAGGCACATGGACGATGGTGCTGCTGTACGAACACTGGCTAGTGACCGAGACAACACTCATGGCCTTAGAGGACATGGTGATGTCTGTCAGAGGTGCCCCGACAACTGCTGCAGCTGCAGGGCCCACTGACACCTCACTGACCAACACAACCACTGGAAGGTGAGGTGAAAATATGTTAACAGAGGTTGAACGTTTGTTAAAGTCGATTACGAAGACTTGAGTAATGAATGCTGTTACCTTCTGAAGCGTTTGGAGACACACCTATGGGCTTCTCTTCTTCTGAGATAGAGGACGAGGAAGAGGTTGTGTCCAAGGAAGGAGATTCATTCTTTCGCTTCAGGACTTGACTCACACAGCCCTCCAAGTACCTGCAGCACAAAACAGTCTTAGTGACAAAACCAAACACACAATACTTGAAGTTTAAAAGAAAAAAAGAGATGAATCTGTGAAAACACACCTGATGATATTGTCCACACAGTTGATCTGCTGATAGGAGGGAATGTGTGTTTGCTTCCTGCTTTCTTCATTTCCTCTGACTTCAGGCTTGGAGGCTGAGTGGATTTGAGCCACTGCAGAAACAAGCTCCACAAACTTAGCCTTCAATGATAGTCTGCCCATTAAAAAGGTGTTTCATGGTTCTATGCTAGCAACAGTTTCAGAAAGCTTACATATGATGATTATGCCCATGAATGTCTTAACGCTTAATTTCTTTTTTTTTATTTACACAACAAACTTTAACGTTTAGTTTTTACAAGAGATGCAAAATCTATCACAAATTTATCATGATCTCAATATTTAATATATAAGTACCATACATTCAGGCTCTCTATTCCTGTAATATATTTAGTTAATACTTGATGTTTAATGCAGCATAAAAGTTTTAAAGTAAAGTGGTGATAATGTGGTAAAGTACCAAAAGAGCAGGAACAAGCCAAAAGCAACTTTTTCAATAAAACTTTGTTTTTGAGATGGAAACAAACATTTTATTCCAGATTCTTTATTATTTGGGGTCTATGTTTGCTATGAACCCCAAACAAAAATTGATTGATACAAATGCAAAAAAAAAAAAGAAAATTTCTAACGCATATTTAAAGCCTTAAATTCATGTTAAATCCATGACAGTAAAGGCCAAGATGACTGCATTTAGTGTTTTTATGGCTGCTTCACCTATGTTATGTCTGCCAGGAGGAGTATTTCTTTGGCTGGAATCAAGATACGCATGTCGGCCCCAACTTTTCGATTTGTTCACGTCAGCACAGATCTGCTGCAAGGTCATCTGGAAAATGTACGGAAGCACACACAGATCATATAGGCATGAGTAACCCTAGCAACTAATTCTGAGGATGCACACCGGGCAGGTGCGTTTACTGTCTGAGATGGCTCACCGGTTCCCGGTTTGAGTCCTCCCACAGGTTCCCATTGCTATCACTTGAAGAAGCAAAGCTGACGTAGTGCTCATGAGAGCCATTACTCCCCAAACTGCCATAACCGCTGGAACCATTGTTGTGCACCGGCTGTGGACAAGATAATTTGCTTTAGTTTTTTAATAAATTAAATAAATATAGAAATTTTTTATTTTTTAATAAATGAAATAATATTACCTGGAGGAAAAGCTTATAGATCTTGGCTTGAAGGTCTTTTATTTCCTCATAAGTGACAGGAACGTAGTCCTTGGTCCGAGCCGCAAACACATCTTCATTCAGAGGACTCCTATAAAGACAAGAGCACAGTCGTGTTATCTTCATTATCAGACCATTAAGTGAGATGACAAAGAAATCTAACAAAGTATTGTCACAACATACGTTCTGACTTTGTGTCGTCCAATGATGAAGGCCACCTTGCGGCTCCAAGGGTTGATAAAGCTGGACCAACTGGTGTCCAAGGTTATGTAGTCTCCATTCTGACACTGCAGACGTACTGGAGAGTGCTCAAATGGAGGCTGCCCTGCATACTTTAATACTATGTAAAGCATAGAAATACAAAAAAAACATAAAAACACTGTCTTCACACAGTACAGAACAGGAGAGAAACCCCTCTGTCGCTCAACTTTCCATCTGCAACATAATTTCCAAAGACAGGGCTGTGTTACATGGCAATGTAAACAGAATGCAGTAATTTGCAAATCGTTAAATTCAAGTTTAGTTTAAAAACAATATTGTAAAAAGAGCTTAGGGAGCAATGCATTAAAAACAGACAATTCTTTTGTGAACAACATTTTCCTCTTTAAACTACAGCAGACGGTCTCCTCGTTGTTCAGTTTAAATATTTAACATTTCTGTACTTTTCTTGAAATACACATAGCACTTGGAAAATCTGCACATCAATGCATATTGCTTTTATATAGACTTTATGTACATAAGGTTAAAAGGTTTGCCTATATACCTATATACACTCACTTTGCCTGTGCATCGACAGCATGAGGGGACGGTCCTCTGGGTGAATACAAGTCAGCAACGATGTGCCAATCAGGTCCTGAGGCATGTATCCCAGCAATGGCACAGCCCTGAAGACATTAATGATGAGATTAGGTCACTGTCATGTTTCATCACATTACAAAATATTTTTTGTTGGTCCATATAGCTGTATGAGAGCTCACCTGTCATCAACTTCCAAGAAAACACAGCCAGGGGAGTGTGTTGTAGTGAAGATACGTTTGTCCACAGGGATACGAGGTGCTGCATAAAGGAATCATTTTTAATTTAGAACAACTAAGAAAATAGTTGATCTCGACAGAAACATGGTGTTCTACATAGAAATGAGAAAAAATGCTCATTCTATTTAATTGACAAGATACGTTTGATTTGCTATTTGCAGTGATAATTTACTGTACCTTCATATCCAGAGATGATTCGTTCAGCTGACGCCAGGCAGCATGGCTCCTCCTCGTTTCTGCCCCCTGTTCCTTGCACCTTCAGCAGGTAAGGGGTGATCCTGAAAGGATTGTAACGCATCTCACCTTCGCGATCCTTGATTCCCCTAAAACAATATGCAAATTTTTTTAATTTTAATACAAACACAAAATATGTTAAAACTACAAATATTGTTGCTGTCACATCCATCTATTTTTTTAAGTTTTGTCAGTCAGAAGGTTATTATGCTTATTAACTTCATCCACTTATATAAACCCGAATAAATTGACCAGCTTTACTATTATGACCACCTGCCAATTCCAACATGGAACCCTAACCCTAATGTGATCCGCATAGTTGGTGTACTGTCTGAAGCATTGTAACACAGCTGCTATCAAAAAGTTTCAAAGGGATATGCCAAGAAGTCTGTAATATGGTAATCAGTGTTGTGCATATGAATGAGTGGAGCGAATTTGACTAGAACTTTATTGTTGTTTTACCTAAGATCTTTAAGAAGCGCAGCTCATCTTAACCTCATTTAACTCTATTCGAGGGTAAATAAAAGATTTTTTGTGTTTTTCCCGGGGTAAACTTTAGGGATATTTAATGGAGAAATAGCCTCATGCAATACTTTCCCTCAAGGCGAGTGCTGGCTGAGTGGTGAGTATCCATGTGATTTTGTAATCTTGTAATCTTTGCGGTCATCCAATTCTGATAGTGTCTGCTTTCTCCTCACTTTAAACTGGACTATAATGGTTTTGGCTTCGCTTTAAAGGTAAGAATATTAATTGAAAGGATTATGCCCTAACCACCAAAACTAATGTAATGAGTTTTTTGTACCCAAATTTTATTGCTTAATATGGCATTAATTATGGCCATTAATTCAATAACTTTAACCTGGCTAAACTGTATTTAGAAACTAGTTCATGTTAAGGATCAACTTGCACAACACTGGGAACCATTTTAAAAAAGAAACTGAGAACAGTTGAGTAGGAACTTTACACATCTGCCATTTGTGTACTTCTCCAAGCAGCACAGGTAAGCTACATTCAATATCACCAATCTAACTGGTCATTAAAATTAATTAACTTTAGGTTAATGACTATTTCACTTATTGATGATTAAAAAAATACTATAGGGAGTTACTTACATTTCAGTGACTCCAGTTTTGTATTGTTATTTTTAAAGAATAAACACAAATTGTTAAAAACCCATCGAATTTGCACACTCATTCTTAAAGTCTTATGAAATATTATGAACCTACATTAAAGTGGCTGTCAGCTGTGTTTTACCAACATCAACTGGAAAAACAAGGGCTGTGCAATTATAAAATGTGTATTTCAATTTTAATTTTAGCACAAAACGATGGAAAAATAATGCAATCAACATGAAACTAGTGTTATTATAAGTATTTAACCACATCTGACTTCACAAGTATATTCTAAATTTGTTGTTAAAAGACAACAACCAGTGGTTTTTAAACAGGATTGTGACTTTCTCATAGTTGAGCAGCCCCTGGTGATACAAAGTATAACTTCTGAATGTTACAATGAAAGTGAAAGGAAAAACTGACCTTATCCTGACGAAGAAGGACTTGACCTGGGCACTGTCAAATAGAACTCCAGCTGTAGAGACAAACAGAGGGGAAAACTCAACAGTTTTTGCTTTGGTTTGTAGTTGTGTGCTAATTTTGGGTCGTGGAGGGTTAGACTGCATTGACGATTTGTAAAAGAAGAGACACAGTGGTCCATTTCGCACAAGCTGTTGCTGCTTTATGCTTTTGTGCAGACAAACCAGTTGCGCTTTTCTTCTGTTTTTTTAACACTTTTTTTGTACCAAAAGTGAGCTTTATTAGGGTTGTGCTGTTGTCAGTTTCCTTTTAAAAATTTTTGGATTGGATTAGGCAAAACTGTCCAAGACAGTCCTAAATATGGACATTTATTAAATGTCACTTGTGTTTGACACAAGTTGGCAAAAATTACACAAACTGGTTAAAATATTTGTATAAGTAATTCATTTGCAGTGGTGTATATATTTCTTTAAGAGCTGTGAAAAATCATGATTGTTATTTATAACAAAAAACTAGGATGAGATTTTTGCTCTGTTGCTCACTCACCTAAATATCTAACTAACGTCTAACTTATCTGAATCTCTTATTGTCTCTCTATGTCCAAATGTCTTAACAGTAGCTAAATCAAAAAGTAGCTCCCCCCAATATATGCTGAAAGATGTCTCTTGTGCTTTTCTCCCTCTAAAAGCGACATTTAAGAAGAGCCTGGGAGCTCCTAATAGAATTCAAGTCACGTGAGTAAGGGGTCAAGGTCATTACTCAGTCATGGTTGAGGGCTTTGCTGGCTGTGGTATGTTCTAGCAACTGCTACCATGTAAATCTTTTAACCTGCTGGGGCCTCTGTCCATTACTGATCCCACAGGAGTCCATCCACCCTCTCCATTAAGAACACTACTTTATCTGTCCATACACCTTTAGAAAAAGCTGCCATTTTGTACATTACAGCTCAGTCTTGTTTAGCAGCAACTTTATTCATCTTTCGCATGCCTCCAGGTATAAAACATCTCCTTGTGGTACATGCTGATAGTTAGATAATGAGATCCAAGGTGGTACTTTCTATCACTTTGCTCTGGAACTCTTGTCTGATAAGAAAATAAATGTTAAAATGTTTCCTGATCATGCATAAACGATTTGGTTGATACTGCATATGAATAAAAGGCACTTAAAGTCTCTCTTCAGATAATCAAATACAGTATCACCTAAAAATGACCAAATATGTGACACGCAGTATGAAAAGGTTTCAAAAACCTACCAGAGTGCGAGTTGCTCCACGGCGGCAAGTGTGGCTGCGCTGTGTGCGTGTAGAAGACGTTGACGTCTTGGTGGAAAAGCAGCTCGACAAACTTTGCAGACTCCAGGTACTTCCTCTTGCAGCACAGTAAGCTGGGAGCCTGCTCTGAAGTGTACAACACGCGACCGCTCAACAGAGAGAAAACCACCACAAATGAATCCTGCACAGACACAGGTGAGCAAGGACATGGATCAAAGAGACAAACATAAAACAAGTACCTGCTGATATAAAGTCCCCTCCAAAAGCATATAAAGCCTTTGAACTTTTTTTCTTAATTTTATCACATTACAAGCAGAAGCCTTGGTCTATTTTATCGAAATTCTGTATGACAGACCAACACAAAGTAGTGCATGACATGGTGGTGGCAGCATCATCTTGTGGAGGACCTGATGGGAAGATTTTATACTTCTTTATAAATTAGTTCAAGCCTAGCCAGACTGGATTAAGACCATCTGTAAACATAAATTTTTAAGTCTGGCAACAGATTTTCAATTAGATTTGACTCTGGACTTTGACTGGGCCATTCAAACACTTACTTATGTTTTGATCTAAACCATTCTGTTGTAGTACTTGCTATATGTTTATAGTTGTTGTCCTCGTAGAAGTTGGACCCCTGCCCTAGTTCCAAGTATTTTATGTCCCATTACAGGTTTTCTTTCAAGTTCACCCTGCAATTAGCTCCATTTATCTTCCCATCAACTTTAGCATCCCCCCAGCATGATTCTACCACCACTTTGTTATGCACTACTTTGTGTTCGTCCACCACATAAAATCCTCAAGAAATACATGCAGAAAAACTTCAAGAATATAAATACATTTACAAGCCACTGTAGAACAACCACTTAACTGTAGAACATAGGTAAATCAATATAAGCATATTTGCTTAAGGGTGAAGCAACATAAAACAATACAAATGCTCAGTAGGCAACACTTTGAACATGAGGTCACTTTTTGCAGAGAAAAAGATAAGGAGTGACATCTTTCACATGTTTTGGATCCGAATGCAAATGTGAGGGCATACCGTGTTTTTAAGGTTGTGCTCAGAGGTGACCCTCTCCAGCTCTTCCAAGGTGCAAACAGTGTCATCTCTTCTCTGATCCTGCCCATTTTGCATCAGCAGTTTGTAGTATTCACTGTTGGCTACGTATGACAACACACAAACACAAACACAGCTTAAGAAATAGAAAAGGCTAATAGTTTATGATGACTCTACACCAACATCTGCTTTAGCAGGGCTACCTTGTACTTGCTTGACACAGTTGAGAGCGTAATTTAAGGCTTCTACAGTGCTGGCTTTGCTGTGGCTGCGTCTGTCCGATGGAAGCTTCTTTTTCATCTCAGCCACTGTGCTCATCACTTCTCTGTGGGCGTGTCCTCTTCCTCTAACATCCAACTCACTGCTAAAAAAAACATTAGGAATCAGTCAGAAACTAAATAGAAGTAACACTTTAGGTTAGACAATCAAAAGTACAACAATAAAAGAGATATGAGGAAGGTTTTTAAAAGGAAAACATGTTTTTAACCATTATTTGGTTTGTAATGATCAGGTGAGTTTAATGAATGACTGCCCTCGTTCAACTTTGACATCCCAAAAGTAAGAGTTGTTGCTTAATGTTGTTCATGCATTTTGCTCTGTTTGTGTAATGGTAGCCAGGTTTGGAGATATCTAGTATGACTCTGCTGAGTTATTGATTGTTTCTGAGACTTGAGTTAAAAAAATGTACATGCATTTGTGTAGTGAACAGGTTTTGTTTGGTTTTCTTTGAGCCCGTATTATAATTTTTTTATATATATATATATGTATATATATGAAAAGTACTTACCTCTTGGTCGAAGGTGAGGGGCATCCCCTGGCACTCCCAGGGCTTTCATTGGCCGAGGAGGAAAGATCATTGGAGGCACTGGTCATCTCCTCATCTTCCTGCCCCACTTCCCCTGTTAAAGCTCCTTGTCCCTCTGCCGCGAGGTGCTGCAACTGCATGTGTCCATCCTGATACCCTGATGCAGCCCCGTCTGCCCCTTCATTCTCTGCTGTGCCCGATGGCAATGCTGGCTCCTCCCCATTTTGACCACTGTCACCTCCTGACATCACCGCACTCTGGTCATTCATTAACAGCATACTGGCCAGTTAACGGTGTCTTCATATGTTTAGAGGAAATAGGATCCATGTGGTGACAATGGATTAACAATCGTTCAGGTGAGTGCTAAATAGGATGTAACATTGTGTCTCCAGCACTGAAAGATAAAAGATGATTAAGAAAGATTGTAAGAAATATAATCAGAAGAAAGGTCTAGATTTACTTCCTGGAACAACTAAAACCCATAGATTTCTTCTAATATCTATGAACTGTGGACAAGGGACGGAAATTTATCATATCTTTTAACATTATCCCAAAAAATATCTTATTGTGACAACAATAAATTGTTATTAATGATGTTTGAAAGCCCCAACAATTAAAAGTATTATCAGCAATGTCACCTTAACCTTTTCTCCACTGTTGATTGCATGAGAGCATCAATAAATATAAATAAATTTGGAAATATGATTAAATGCAGTGCAAATGTCCCCTCCTTGAACCACCACCTTAACGTGGTGGAGGGGTTCGAGTGCTCAAATGATCCTAGAAGCTATGTTGTCTGGGGCCTAAATGCCCCTGGTAGGGTCTCCCATGGCAAACAGGCTCTAGGTGATGGGTCAGACAAAGAGTGGTTCAAGAATCCCTCATGAAGAATAAAATATCGAGGCACGTGATGTCGCCCGGTACAGCGGAGCCGGGGTCCCACCCTGGAGCCAGGCCTGGGGTCGGGACTCGTCGAAGAGCGCCTGGTGGCCGGGTTGCTACTCGCGGGACCCGGCCGGGCCAAGCCCGAACGAGAGACGCGAGGCCATCCCCCAGTGGGCCCACCACCTGCAGGAGGAACCGTGAGGGACCGGTGCAAAGAGGATTGGGTGGCGGACGAAGGTGGAGACCTCAGCGGCCCGATCCCCAGATGCTTAGGCTGGCTCTAGGGACGTGGAATGTCACCTCGCTGGGGGGGAAGGAGCCTGAGCTTGTGTGGGAGGTCGAGAGATATTGACTAGAAATAGTCGGGCTCGCCTCCACGCACGGCGTGGGCTCTGGAACCCATCTCCTTGAGAGGGGCTGGACTCTCTTCTACTCTGGAGTGGCCCGCGGGGAGAAGCGGCGGGCTGGTGTGGGTTTGCTTGTTGCCCCCCAGCTCAGCTGTCTCGTGTTGGGGTTTACCCCAGTGGATGAGAGGGTCGTATCCCTGCGCCTTCGGGTTGGGGAGAGGTCTCTGACTATCATTTCAGCCTACGGGCCGAGTGGCAGTGCAGAGTACCCGGCCTTCCTGGCGTCCCTGTCGGGGGTGCTGGATAGTGCCCCTCCCGGGGACTTCATTATTCTGCTGGGGGACTTCAACGCCCATGTGGGGAACGACAGTGACACCTGGAGAGGCGTGATCGGGAGGAATGGCCTCGCCGATCTGAATCCGAGTGGTGTTTTGTTATTGGACTTCTGTGCTAGTCACGGATTGTCCATAACGAACGCCATGTTCAAACATAAGGGTGTCCATCAGTGGACTTGGCACCAGGACACCCTAGGCAGGAGGTCGATGATCGACTTTGTTGTCGTATCATCAGACCTTCGGCCGTATGTTTTGGACACTCGGGTGAAGGGAGGGGCTGAGCTGTCCACTGATCATCACCTGGTGGTGAGTTGGATCCGCTGGAGGAGGAGAAAGCCGGACAGACTTGGCAGGCCCAAGCGCATAGTGAGGGTCTGCTGGGAACGCCTGGCAGAGCCCTCGGCCAGGGATGTATTCAACTCCCACCTCCGGGAGAGCTTCGACCAGATCCCGGGGGATGTTGGAGACATAGAGTCCGAGTGGACCATGTTCTCCGCATCTATTGTCGATGCTGCTGCCCGTAGCTGTGGCCGTAAGGTCTGCGGTGCCTGTCGCGGCGGCAATCCCAGAACCCGGTGGTGGACACCGGCAGTAAGGGATGCTGTTAAGCTGAAGAAGGAGTCCTATCAGCTGTGGTTGGCTTGTGGGACTCCTGAGGCGGCTGACGGGTACCGTGAGGCCAAGCGTGCTGCGGCCCGGGCTGTGGCAGAGGCAAAAACTCGGACCTGGGAGGAGTTCGGTGAGGCCATGGAGAAGGACTACCGGTTGGCCTTGAAGCAATTCTGGCAAACCGTCCGTCGCCTCAGGAGGGGGAAGCAGTGCTTCGCCAACACTGTTTATAGTGGGGGCGGGAGACTGCTGACCTCGACTGAGGACATTATCTGGCGGTGGAAGGAGTACTTCGAGGATTTCCTCAATCCTGCCATCACGCATTCCGTGGTGGAAACAGAGGCTGGGGACTCGGGGTTGAACTCTTTCATCACCCAGGCTGAAGTCACCGAGGTGGTTAAAAAGCTCCGCGGTGGCAAGGCCGCGGGTGGATGAGATCCGTCCTGAGTACCTCAAGTCTCTGGATGTTGTAGGGCTGTCATGGTTGACACGTCTCTTCAACATTGCGTGGCGGTCGGGGACAGTGCCTCTGGACTGGCAGACTGGGGTGGTGGTCCGCCCTGTGGGGGGTGCTCCAGGAGTATGGAATCGGGGGCCCTTTACTAAGGGCCATCCGGTCCCTGTACGAGCGGAGCAGGAGTTTGGTCCGCATTGCCGGCACTAAGTCGGACCTGTTCCCAGTGCATGTTGGACTCCGGCAGGGCTGCCCTTTGTCACCGGTCCTGTTCATAACTTTTATGGACAGGATTTCTAGACGCAGCCAAGGGCCGGAGGGAGTCGGGTTTGGGGACAAGTGGATTTCGTCTCTTCTTTTTGCAGATGACGTGGTCCTGCTGGCCCCCTCTAGCCAAGACCTACAGCATGCGCTGTGGCGGTTCGCAGCCGAGTGTGAAGCGGCTGGGATGAGGCTCAGCTCCTCCAAGTCCGAGGCCATGGTATTCGACCGGAAAAGGGTGGCTTGTCCTCTTCAGGTTGGAGGGGAGTTCCTGCCTCAAGTGGAGGAGTTTAAGTATCTCGGGGTCTTGTTCACGAGTGAGGGAAGAATGGAGCGGGAGATCGACAGACGGATCGGTTCGGCTGCCACAGTAATGGGGGCGCTGTGCCGGTCCGTTGTGGTGAAGAGAGAGCTGAGCCGAAAAGCAAAGCTCTCAATTTACTGGTAGGTCTACGTTCCTACCCTCACCTATGGCCATGAACTTTGGGTCATGACCGAAAGAACGAGATCCCGGATACAAGCGGCTGAAATGAGTTTCCTCCGTAGGGTGGCCGGGCACTCCCTTAGAGATAGGGTGAGGAGCTCGGCCATCCGGGAGGGGCTCGGAGTAGAGCCGCTGCTCCTCCACATCGAGAGGAGCCAGTTGAGGTGGCTCGGGCATCTATACCGGATGCCTCCTGGACGCCTTCCTCGGGAGGTGTTCCAGGCACGTCCCACCGGGAGGAGGCCCAGGGGACGGCCCAGGACACGCTGGAGGGACTATGTCTCTCGGCTGGCCTGGGAACGCCTTGGGCTCCCCCTGGAGGAGCTGGAGGAGGTGTCTGGAGAGAGGGACTTCTGGGCGTCTCTGTTGAGTCTGCTGCCCCCGCGACCCGGTCCCGGATAAGCGGAAGACGACGAGTACGAGTACGAGCAGTGCAAATGTGTGCAGTTTCATTATTACAATAATGCTTCTTTATGTTACTGATGTCCTGAAAGAGCCTAATTCAAAATGGGAATGTATTTTAAGAGCTGTATTTGTGTTTGTGGGGCTGTGACTGCAATGATACGAAATCAACAGTTGGCTAAAAAAAGGCTTCAAAGAAGTTCTAAATTGTTTCTCTATCGTCACTTAAATATCGTTATTCACACAAATACCATATAATATTGTGATAAAAGTTTAAGTCTACATCGCCCACCCCAACTGTGGACCAAATGGGCCATAAAGTTAAAATTGGGTCTGCCACCAAAAATGGATCTCTGCATCTCCTCAAGAGTTATCATGGGCCTCCTTGGTGCTTCTCTAAATAACTGCCTGGCCTGTCAGCTTAGGCAGACCGCCATGTCTTGGTAGCATTGCCGTTATGGATGATTGCAAACTGGTCACTTGTTTCCCTCGACTTCAGAATTAGGTAATACTTTGTGCTGGTCTATCAAATTAAATCCCTCAAAAACACATTTAAGTTTTTGGTTGTAACTCGCATTATTTCAGTATTTCAAGCACTAGAAATACTTTTGCTTGCTACTGTAAATTATTAAAAGTCAGCTACAAGGGAATTAACAGTTGCCTTTTAAAACAGTCGAAGATCACTGTGATATTTTCTCTGTTCAAAGCCGAGACACACCAGCATGGCTTCCCATTTATTTGAGTGACAAAAAAGATTTACATGGTAAATATGACGTATAATAACCCATCAGTGTCAACTGCTGCATTTGCTTTGGCAATCAAGAACATAGCCTGTCTCTGATAGACTGGCCTCAGATTAGCTTTTCTGAGAAACTCAACAGATTCTGTTAATAAGTGAATAAAAACATGCAGATTTGCTCTCTGTCATTATTATATTATGTTTTTCACACAAGTGACTCTTTACTAAGGATATGAACAAAACATTTTTTATCACAATATTTTTGAAGTATTTGTTACAATAAGTTGCATTAAAGAGTATTCGGAACACTGAGTTTTTAGCAATACAGTGGAACCTCTAAAAATAAATGTTTTGGTTCCAACAGGAAGTTTGAAAATGTGTGTCTGAAAACACATTTTCCAAATGAATATAATGAAATAAGTTGTTACCATCCCTCACCCACATTTTCGACAAAAAACATCACTAACAACGTCATTTTCAGCATGAGTAATTAGTTTTATGTTATAACATTGTTAAAAGCATTATATGTTAATGCTCAAACAATAAGGACAAGGAACATAGTTTCTCTAAGACAACCACCTGTTTTTATAGGTTATTAATTTGCCTTTCAAAACCATTTTTTTATTTCTGGAAGAAAAAACTACTTTCACTAAGAGTTAAGGAAAGACATCGTGCTGTGTGCTCCATCCTAGAACGTTCTGCTCTGGGCAAAAGCTTAACAAAACAAGGAGAAATTTCAGCATCTATGGTATGACATACTAAATCCCTAGACAGGGTGACAAAAACTGCCTCACTGTATGCAATGAAAATAAATCAGTTCATTTACACTTTCTTCCGCCTACGCTTCAGTGTTATTAAAAGCCTTCTTACTGTACAGAGTCATGCTTTATTTAGGGTTGGGCATTGAGTCTTGAGAATCGACTGGAATCGGGACTAACATACTTATTCTCCTGGAATCATTTACATTTTTAAATGTCGTTTTCAATACCCAGTCTGCCGACTGGTAGAAGAAACCACAGATCATCAACGAAGAAGAATCCACAGGAAGTCTTTGCATCCATGGACAGTGTGTAGCGGCAATCGAAAGTGTGGCTTAACTTTAATGCAAGAATGACCAGTCAGCACAGTGCAACACCTGAAATAAGATTATATCATACAAAGGTGCACAACCAACATAATTAAGCACCTCCTGATTTATGTGTACAAGTAACAAAGTGTCTCTTCTAAAGCAACATCTAAAGCACTGCAGGCCTGAGTGCCTTAGTTAAGGTAAGTGTTAAAAACTCAACAACAACAAAGATACTGGGTAAAATGGTCTCAATGGCACTATATACTGGATATACTCTTGTCATTGTGGCAACACGTTAAATAGCTTATTGATACACAATGGCATTGAGGCTCAATTGCACCCTGCACCTATCTGTCTTTACTGGATTTTTTAGATTAGGTTTGTCACTTCTTGAGACTAATGGAGGGACAATCAGGGATCACCATTGGTCTTGGTCATTTTACTGTAAATAACATTTTTAGGTCACCATTTCTTTGAACATGTCTGTGGACATGCAATTCTTTGGTCTAAAGTTGCTGTCTTTAAAATTAGCTTCAAAAACACCCTGACATGCCTTGACCTGACATCCGCAAATTACCCAAAAGTCTAGAGAGCAAGGAATCCTGTACTTAATGCATAACTGCTGCAGAACCATCAACACTTTTAGGCATGTTCCAAGCACAGAAAACCTGAATTTACCTACAATCAACTTGTGTCATTTGATTTGTTTGATACTCAAATCAAAAGAAGAAAAACACACATTTCCGAATGTAGTCCTTATTTTACAACCTTTGCAAAATACAAAAACACAAAATGCTCTGTGTAATGCAATACCGTTTTTAATTTTCCAAACATGAAGAAATACAATCTGCCCTCTTATGTAAAACTACTGGTCAGTCTGATTATCACACCAACTCATTGCTGTCTGACTCACTCCCATCAGCATCCATTTACACTGTGATGCAACAGCTGCAAGTGATTTGAGTAATAAATTATAACATCAACTCAGTCATGTGCACAGCATAGATGTCTAGTGAAAGATTCTGAAGTAATGTTTGTTTTTAAACATTACATTTTCCCAATGTGTACTCCAGGACCTTGGCATGAGCATTAATAGACTACAACTGCAATCACCTCAGTATACTGTCTCCACTTAAAAACACATGAGACTTCTGACACTTGATCACTTTTTTAACGTAAAGTAAAAAAAAAAAAAAAAACTATGTTGTGCTAAACAAAATTATAGTACCGTATTTTCTGCACTATGAGGCGCACCGGATTATAAGGCGCACCTTCAATGAATGGCCTATTTTAGAAATTTTTTCATATATAGGGCACACCGGATTATAAGGCGCATAGAATAGAAGCTACTGCAGTCGAACGTTTGACTGGGGTTGCGTTATGCATCCACTAGATGGAGCTGTGCTAAAGAGAATGTCAACAAAACAGTCAGATAAGTCAGTCAGTCAAACTTTATTAATACACTACAAACCAGCGTTCTGATAACTCCATTCACTCTCATGGTAAGGTCTCCTCTACATAGAATTCTATTGAATAGAGCCAACCGCACGTTAGGAATGCATTGGAGTCTATGAAGTTGAAGTTGAAATCAAACGTTAGTTAAAACGTGAAAGGGAACTTTTCCCTGATTCAGTAAACACGTAAAAGAAACAGTTTGATGCACTAAATCAAACATTAGTACTGTTAACCTTTCCTGTTTCTGTCCCCTGACCGTAGTCTGATGACACAGGGGAGACGCTTTCTCCAGGGCCGAAGTTACTAGTTTCCTCAGGGTTAACTCCCTCACTCATACGTTGCTGAGTTGAGCATGAAGAAACAGCATCAAAACACTGAGTTGTTGACGAGATTCGGGGTTCTTTTTAATGACTTTGCAGCACGTAAAAACACAGGGCTTACAGACTCATACACCGCTGCTCCGGTCGCCGTCTCTACCCACCCCACACACACAATAATACTGACGTCACTCCTTCACTCTTGATTCTCAGCTACGGCAGCACACAGCGCCACCTCTGTCCGGAGGAGTAATGTCAACATCTTCCATACACACACACGAAACATACACCCCACACACTGAGCTTCTAATCACATATAGTTCAGGCAATTCCTGCAACAGTACATTCAAACGTTATACACACACAAGTGGTGTTGGACTAGGAGTAAGCTCAGTACAGGTGTTTACCGCTATTACTTCGGCGACACCCCTGACTACAGTAGCCGTAATGCTGCAAGCGGTGCGGCTTTGTAGTTTACCAGTCGTACTGAAACATTTTGACAGAGCGCCGTGTACAACCAGTATGGATCAACCAATTAACCAATTGATCCATATATAAGGTGCTCCGGATTACAAGGCGCACTGTCATTTTTTGAAAAAATTAAAGGTTTTTAAGTGCGCCTTATAGTGCGGAAAATACGGTAAATAGAAGTTAGAAATTTCAAGCGATGGTCAGAGAGCAGATTTGAAATGCAGCTAAAATGCTATCTATTACAGCTATGTTCAGTTCATTTGTCTTAACGCAATATGATTTATAGATGTTGCATATGATTATTCTCTGGACACTAGTTTTGACTCATTTAATAACAGCTCTGTTACATTCTTCTAAACAGATAGCCGAGCTCCTCACTCTATCTCTAAGGCCATATCTTCATGGCCATAGGTGAGGGTAGGAACGTAGACCGACCGGTAAATAGATAGCTTCCCTTTTTGGCTCAGTTGTCTCTTCAACACAACGGACCGGCACAGTGTCCCCATTGCTGCGGCAGCCGCACCGATGCATCTGTCGATCTCCCGCTTACATGCTACCATGCTTTATTCAGAGTAGAAACGCTTCAATATGCACAGAGTTGTCAAATTTCCATAAAACAACGGCAGAAGAAGACGTTTTAGTTCTGCCAGTGCTGTAAAAAAATAAAGGTGGAGGTGTGTTGGTTCTGAGCGTCCAGAATTGAGCCGCGCCAGGTTCTGAGAGTGGTTAAGGCGTTAATGCTTTCCATAAACAAATTGTACTTTGGGTAGCAAAATCCTATTGTAAAAGAAACATATTTTAGTATATTTTAGTATAAGTTAAATAAAGAGTTGCACCAACGGTTGTCGGGCAGATGCACATCTTTTGTTTCTCTAAAGCCAAAACCTGCCAAAATTCTGATTCTTCAAAGAGCTCCGATTGAAAGCATACTACTCCCCCTTCAATAGATCTTCAACTCAGACTAATTGCATTGGTGGCCAATAAAACATTTGAAAGGAACATGGGAAAATAATATAAAAAAATCCACTGTAAGAAATGTTCAAATAATGTTAGAAATTGTAATCCTAAAACAATACGGCGACAACACTGAATCTAAATTTTGGTAGATGGCTTTTGGACAAAGTATGGCAAAACAAGTCAAATAGGAACCTGCAGTTATGTAAAACAAAAATGCATGTCAGTTTATTAGAGTTGGCATCATTGCCTATTATGCAATCTGAAACCTTTAGCCTTTTATTTCTTGCAAAAAATTGTTTCGCCTATAATTATAAAATGGTTTGTGGGAACATGACTTCATATACTCTTTATTGTGGAAGTGAACCATGATGAGCCATTATTCTCTTACAATAAAAGACAAAACTTCGTACAATAAAGCAACTGTTACAGGGTAAATACCTTGACAAACTACACTTCATTACAAAGTTGCAGGAAGTACAGTCTCAGGTCCCGAGAAAGGGTGGTTTCTAGGAACCAGAAGTGATCCACAGTAGACAGTGTTGTTGAGAATGGTGAGGGAAGACAATGTAAAGGCAATGTTCTCTGGAAGTCCACCATCATTTCCACTGTCTTGAGTCGGTTAAGTTCCAGGTGGTTCTGACCACACCAGCGCACCAACCGATCCACCTCCTGTCTGTTTAGACCAATGACAGTGGTGTCATCTTCAAATTTCAGTAGTTTCACAGACGGGTCCGCTGTGGTCCACTCATTTGTGTAGAGGGAGAAGAAGAGTGGGGAGAGAACACACCCCTGAGGGCCGCCGGTGCAGATGGTTATGGTCGAGAGAAGATGCTCTCCAGCCTAACCTGCCGCTAGTCAGTCAGGAAGCCGGTGATCCACTGACAGGTAGCGGCCAGCCCTTTGAGCTGGATGAGCTTCTGGTGGAGGATGTCTGGGTGATGAAGGCCAAGCTGAAATCTAAAAACAGGATCCTGGCACATTCAACCTCTTCACTTTTTACACCAAGAGCTCTGCACTGCAGCCGGCTCCAAACAGCCGGATGCCCGGCATCAGAAGTGTGCTGTCCAAGGTGTGCTCACCAAGCTAGGATTTGGTGAAACAAAGGGCAGCAGATCGGCAAAAGTCTGAGTATTTAGAGCTGAGAAGCAGCAGTTTGTCCATTTTGTTAGCCAGGGAGCAGAGATTAGCCAGGTGGATTGAGGGGAAGGGTGTGTGGAGTCAGTGTTGCAGAAGCTTCACGAGTGCACCTGCCCATTTACCTCGTCTGTGTCTTTGGTAAATTCCATAGTGAGCCGTTGCGCCACAAACCAAGATCTCAGTGAAGTTTGGGTTGATGAAAAATGGAGAAAAATGTCTAGAGGACTGTCTGATGTTTAGGAGTTCCTCTCTAGTATCAGTGACCACAGAATGGTGGCAGAGAGCAGAATAAACACACAAAAACATGCAAAGTAATACAGACTAGCTTGGTCTAAACAAAAAACATATAGTAGCATATTTATTCAATCAGTTATATATAGACAAATCGTCAGACTTGTGTAAATGAGGGCTATGTGTGGCCTGAACGCTGAAATCAGGTCTATTGCTCAGCAGGCAGCAAAACACAATGCACGTTTACCTAAAGAAAACATAAGCGTCAGCTGTTTTGAATGACCCCAGATCTCATGAAGAGATAAATAAAAAATGCATATCTATTAAAAACCTGCATTAAGCAGCTAAATACTACAAAAAATTAATATACTTACTTAAAAACAACATTTGCTCCCCTTTTGTCTACGTTTCATATAAGTCCACTCCATACAACCTGTCACCACTGGTGATTTAGGCAAATGCGACATCATCACAGCAGCGTGACTATGCACACATGTGGCTGATGATCTTTCTCTCCTGTTGCTTCAGTAACAGATCTGAGCTGCTTCCTCCAACATAAACAGGTTGGACAGATTTTATTCAGCTGGACACATTAAGGCAGTAGGAATGCTTCTGTCACCATTTATAAAATGAATGAAAAACTACTAAAGAGCAAATTAATGAACAAACAAGGCAGAATAGCTATAAAACCAAGACGAAATATGTCTATATTCTAAAACAATATACACAAATTAGTTTTAAAAAAAAATCTCTGACAAAGGAGTAAGACCATCTTTTAACATTTTAAAGGGAAGGTCTTTTTAGTTTATCTCCAATCCTAGTAAAATATTTCTATGGAATCCATCAGTCTTGTTAAGTCTCTTCAGCTGACATTCATTGTGAATATGAGTTGAAGAAAAGGATTTGTACCAAATGCTGTCAGCATATCGGACAGTATGCACTTTCAAAAAGAGCAAACTAGAGGGCGGAGTGCCAGCAAGAATTAGGCATATAAATCTAGGATAGGGAGAAGAAAAATCCAACAAAAACCAGAAAGAGTACTTGAGAAGCATCAACCATTATTCAGCTGTTCATCTACACACTTGCCTACATATGTACTTTGTCACCCTGAATAATTAATTGGAAACAAGTTAGTGAATGAACGGATTGAGAGATATAAATACAACCAAAACAAGATTTCACATAGGTAGATCAAAATATCGCCTCCCCTGTTAAAAAGTTTGGAAAGAAATATATAGTCTAAAATACTGAAAAGGCCAAAATTTATAAAAATATTTTTGTTTTTAGGAACTATTCTGACAAATACTGGAGAAAATCAGGTTAGAGAATGATTACTATAAAAATGTATCCTTTTTAAAGTAATCAAGAGGAAATAGGAGCTGAGGTGTGCAACACCTTGATGGGACCAAAAGATCTAAACAGAAACTTGAACAAGATGAAGGATCACATTGAGCGCAGTCCGTTTCCAATAAGTTTTATAAAGTATCACATGTTTTAATTATTTGTTTTACCAAATAACATTTTAATAGTATATTTTTCTTAGTCCTTTACTATAGCTGCGAAAAACAACAAAATAGCCACACAAAAGGATACTATAAATGGTCTGCATTTCTTTGTTCTATATATATATATATATATATAATTACCTCAAATGTATAATACCGTTGTATGAAAATGTAATTATTGCTGGGGTAAGCCCCCAATGTTTTAGAATCCTATAGTAACAACAAAACAAAATAACAAAAAAGAGAACAACAACCTAAAACCAACACAACTGTTTTTACTAGAAAGCATTTTCTATCAGTACAAGTATTAACAAGTCCTCATCATAAAAGCCTACAGGTCTATAAGTGTTTATAAATGTTCTATATTAACATGAAATTACTTTTATGAAAATGAAAATATTCCTGGGCAGGGCTAAGCACCCAATCAGGATCCTAATTAGACAATTCTGAAGAATAATGATAATAAACCATAACAACCTAAAACGACTGCAACACAGATTTGACATTTCCCTCGCCGCTCCCATGAAGAACTCACTGACCCTAATAGCGTCCATAATCACCGCACGTCTCTACCCAATACGTGCAAAGAGAAATGTAAATAATATCAAATACAGACAATCCGTCTTTTAATGTTTTTCATTTTGTGACACGTATTATCTTCCCTGCTACAGCTAGTGACTTGTTATAGCGTGTATACTAAACTATGGTTAAAATGTTGTACAGAAAACTCCAATACCGTAACCCTGACTTAATATGTAGTTTAATAAGCAAATGCTTAACATAAAAACTGACGCTCCACAGTATCGGCTGCTTTTTGCGCAACTCGCCAGCAGCAAACATGTTATTTGGCAAAGATATTAGCAATGCAAACTAATAACCTTTCTTTTTTTCAACGTCAAACATCCAACCAAAGTCGCATGTTACATACTCATAATACTGTCTTAGCGCCAGACAATGAAAATAAAACGATTACATTATTTTGTTTACATTTATATGCTCCTCTTGGTGTGCTTAGCTAGCTTATCCAGTTAGCCAACTCTGGAACTACATCTCACATTACATTTATTTTGGGAAAGTTTTACCTTTTGAGATCCACGTGAGTCTTAGGTTTAATATCCAAAACTTAGGCGTCCACAAAATTGATTGTCCATCCAGTATAAGAATATATTTTAGTTGTTACTCAGTTACGCATCTTATAACGTCATCCTGTCCACAAATGTGCAACGTGAGACCGGTGTAGAATAGCCCCGCCCGGTCGGCGGTGATTGGACAGGCAGTACTTGAATCTGTTGTGTGATTGGACATGTGGGCGTGTCTTACACCTCGGCTTGTGAGGAACTCGCGCTCGGTTCACGTGTGTCCCCATGTTACACAACAGACAGACAACAAGCCACAGTCGACTGCGTGAGCAATTTCGATTAACCCCGAACTGCCCCATTAATGCTTCTGACACAGAATGAATGAACAGAGTTTTGTAGTGTGCATATCCCAATACTTTCCTGGTTGAGTTTCATTTTTATTATATATATTTGCCACTGAAACGCTGTATCTTCACATTTAAATGTAACTTAATCAAAGAAGCTAAGGGCGGAGTACAATTCGAAAATTATTAATCAACTGAAAATGCAAAGAAATCCCGTTCGCTTTAAAATCTGACAGGATAACTATCTGTCCTCCCCACAAATGTAGGCTTTTTGGGTGGGTCTCAAAATGAAAGCCTCCGTTGAAAGAAAACCACAAGCCATAGGGCGGTTCAGCGACCATATGAAAGAAGGTGCCTTGGGCAGGTGAGAGGCCAACACACATTATGTTAAGTGTGGTTGACAATTAAAACTGCAAATATGCTTGAACACATGATCCCCTGATTGAGACATGGTGGTGGCAGCAACATGCTATGGGGATGCCATTCTCAGCAGTGACAGGAAAGCAGGTCAAAGCTGATGGTATGATGATTTGAGCTGAATACAATGGAATCCTGGAAGAAAACCAGTTAGAGGTTCTGAAAGACCTGATACTAGGGTCCACATTTTTGCAGGATGATGACTAATTGCATTGCTAAAACATATTGTTAGAATGACCAAACTGAAGTCTAAACCTAAAATCATTTGACAACTTAAAAATAGATCTCCATAGATGACTATAATGAGTAAATGTTGCTGAGTTCTTTAGAGAGATTAATGGGCAAGCCACATTGGATGCATAGCAAACATAGGGAAGAAGGCCCTCTGGTCAGATAGAGGCAACAATTAATTTTTCAACCCCCCACGAAATACTATGTGATAAGAAATGAACACCCAAAACACACCACCCCCATCATGCAACATGGTGGTTGCAGAAACATATTTTTAGGTTTTTTTACTTCATCATGTGGAGGGAAGCTGGTCTGAGTTGATGCAAAGGGGCATAAACATATATGGTAATCTTGAAAACAATGTTAGAGGCTGCAGAACAGTTTAAACTGGGGTCAAGGTTCATCTTCCAGAAAGACAAAGGAGGAATACATAAAGCCAAAGCATCAATTGGATCATTCAAGTAAAATTACATCAGAAAGACCCGATTCCAGTACTAGATTCAGCTGATATGTGACAAACCTAATTGATCACAGAAACTCAACATGGCTGGGACTATGCCTGGGCTGTCCCTCGTCACCGATTCTCTTTGTGGTGTTCATGGGCAAAATCTCCAGGCATAGTTGTCTGGTTTAGGAACCTCAGCGTTTCAGCTTTCCTTTTCGCAGATGATGAGGTGTTTTGGTCTTCTTCCGGCCATGACCTTCAGCTTCCACTGGAGTGGTAAACAGCTGATGGGAAGCAGCTGGGAAGAAAGTCGTGGACCCAAACAAGGTGAACCGCTCTCTCTAGGTTTGAAGTCACGCTCTGCCTCAAACAGAGTTTAAGTATGGTATCTTGTTTCTGAGTGATAGGCTGGAGCAATAGATGAGCAAAAGGATTGGGGCTTTGTATACAGTAATGCAGGCGCTGCTCCGGTCTCTTTCGCAGAAGAAAGAGCCGAGCCTAAAGGCAAAGCTGTCGAATTACTGGTCTGTCTACATTCTAACCATAACCTATGGTCATGGGACATGGATCATGAGTGAAAAAACAAGATCCCGGATACAAGCAGCTGGAACGAGTTTCCTTTCGAGGGGGGCCAGACTCAACCTTAAAAGACAGGTTGAGGAGCTCTGTCATGCAGGACGAGCTTGAAGTAGAGTCACTCCTTCTCTGTATCGAACGGAGGCAGTTGAGGCGGTTCAGGGATCTGATTAGAAAGCCTCTTTGGCACCTCCCAATGGAGGTTTTCTGAGCAATTTCCACCAGACCCAGAACTTTTTGGAGAGACAATATATCCCTTCCCACTTAGGAACACCTTGGATTCTCCCAAAATAAGCTAGAGAACGTTGTTGGGCAGAGGAATGTCTGGGTTCCTCTCAAAGACCTGTTACCCCGTGACCTGATTTCACATAAACAGAAGACAATGGATGGATGGAGTCACTTTCCATCTAATCTGACTGGGCTCAAGCTATCTTGCAAAGAATGGACAAAAATCTCAGTCTGTAGAGGAGCAGAGCTGGTAGAGACATGCCAGAAGACGAAACTGTAATTGCAAAAAAAGGTGGCTCTTCTTATTGCACCTGCAAGACTGACATTACTAAATCAGACCCCAATGGAAGGAACAAAAAAGATTTTGCTTATTAGACAATAACGCAGAAAGGCTTTGTAATGATTAGGAATATCTAACATATTTAAACAGGTGAGAAAAAAAACAGCACCAGTCATTAATATAAATTTCATCCGTTTTATTCAAGCAACTGTTTTTAAGGCCACAAAGTACAACTGCACTTTTACAAAAAAATTCCCAGCATGTAATTAGAACTAAGGCTTAAAAGTTAAAGGGTGTCAGATTTTTGAGCAAATACAATGGGAGGACAGTTGAGAACATGGCTTAACGTATGCGATAAAAGTATTACCTATAAACAGTTGTCTATCATCTAAAAAAAAAAAAAAGACCACAATAATATGTGCATTAATTATCCTGTATCGTGCATGCATTTTGAAGGGCAATGTTATATTAGCACTAGATATTCTGAAAATGCAAAAAAAACCAAACAAACAAAAAAACAAAACATAAACAGTAATGGAAAGATTATACACAAAAATAACAAAACTCCAAATCCAGTGTTGTATAGAATATATTACAATGTAATGGTGTAAATACTAAGCAGTAGCGAGAAAACCACCATAAAAATACTTCCTCCAAGTATTTGATTAGTTCTACATTTTATGCATGCAAATAAAGGCATACTTTACACTAAAATTTAAGTATCACATCTGGGAAGTATATTACATTATCAGATGGAATAAATACAGGTATGACATAACTGAAAAGTTTATTAAAGGTTAGGTTTAACTGACTGTAGCAAGGGGGGGAGTCTTTGCTCTGACAGTCTGAGCATTCAGAAGGTGATAGTGCGTTACTGGCTTGAACAAATGATAAAACAACTATGGCTGGGTATATTTGACTGTTCTCATTTAGGAGACCTTCAAGACATCAGTCTAAAACTATATTTTCTAACAGCACTGTGCTTGAACACTACACAAAAGCAATCTTTTTGACAAATCTTTGAGAGCCTCCAAGTAAAACAACTCACCGGTTATTAAGGCTGAGGCTTTTTATTTCTTTTTTTTTCTTATTTCGAGGCAGTTTCTCTGGTTTTTGTAAGGCAATTTGGCTGTTTGGTCTTTTAGGTACTTATTTAAACATAAGCATTTACAAGATGCAAGTGCCACATGAATGAGGACAATTATGATCACATGTTTTTTTACCAGGTTCTTGCTAATTAGCATAATGTTTATGTAGATGACCTCTTACATTACTTCTGTCTTTAACATTTTCTACTAAGAGTAACTCAATAAGCACTTGATTGTGTGCAAAAACACAAAATAAATTTTATTTAAATCCTATTGTTCACAAGTCCATTGTAACCATTGGCAAAAGAGACTAAATCTTGGAAAAAAACATTACAGTTTGAAAAACAAAAACCTGTCTGTGGTAGAAAAGGGGCATAAAAACTAACAAAATCCCCAAAAGGCACATTTCTTAGCCAGGCACACAATATCAGTGACTATTAATATAGAAGTTCAGAGTTTACAACAATATTCTTCACTTCTAGTCTCAAGAATGCATTTTGCGTGTGTGTGTGTGTGTGTGTGTGTGTGTGTGTGTGTGTGTGCTGTAAGTCACATAAGCAAAACTGCAGTTTTAACACAATCCTTTACATAGACACAGAGACACACATAAACACTCAAGTCAATCCAGGAGAAGAAAGGAAGACCCATAGAGAGGTGAATATTGTGATCTTTTGATTTCTTTCTATAATATCTGAAGTATGCATATTGCCCAAATCTTCATCTTTTCCTCCAATCCTCTTCAGTTTGAGGTGCTCCAAACTGTAGAGACAGTAGGAACTTTTTAAAGAACAGCTTTAACAAGCATATCTGTAATGTCATTTATAGTTTCAGTATAAATGAGAAAAGTAATGTTCACTACTGATGCAGATTGTTTAAAATATGAATTTACTTTTAGCCAACTTTACGGGGCCTTGAAAAAATATTCATACCTTTTTCACATTTTATCATTGTACCTGAATGTATTTTTTTTTGTTTGATAACCCAACACAGAGTAATGCATAATTATTAATTAACAAGAAAACAATGTATGGTTTGAAATTGTTTTTACAAATGAAAATCTAAAATTGTGTAAATTTGTATTCAAGCCCTACTGAATAAAAAGATCATAGAATCACTATTTGCAGCAATTTCAGCACCAAGATTTTTGATTTTGTCGCAACCAGCTATGCACATCTAGAAACTGGATTGTATACCAGTTCTTCAGTCACTCAGTCAGACCGGATAGGGAGCATCTCTGAACAGCAGATTTTCATGTTTTGCCACTGAGTGTAACATTCAGATGTAGGCATTGACTGGGCCTTTATAAACCATAAATGCAGTTTTGTCGAAGCTACTCTACTGTAGCGAGGACTGGAAAGTTAACTCCTGACCCAGTCTCAAGTCTTTTGTGTATTTACCTCCATCCATCTGCCCGTCAACTGACCAGCATCTCTGTTCATGCTAAAGACTAGCAAGTTCAGGGTGATGTGCAGTCTTAGCTTTATGGCCAACATAGCATTTTACATGTAGGCCATAAAGTTCAAAAAACGTTTGGTAATAGCTCTGGGTAAAACATCTTCATGCTTGCTACATACCATTCATAAACCTTCGTAACCTACAAAAAATAATTTATACGGACATTACTCACAGGTTAACTTTATTTGATAAATATGTGATTTCACCATTACACGTCTTTGTTGATGAAAAAAAATGTTTTCTTTTCCATCCACTTCACAATCATGCACTACTAACAAGCCATTTCACCATGGTTGTAACGTGATTTAAAAAAAAAAAGAAATCAAAAGGTATGAATGCTTTTGCAAGACACATTATAAAGGCTTTTTAGATATGATATTAACTTAAAGCATTAGGCAATAGAGAAATCTAGATTTTAACAATAACATTTATCTAAAGGTCTGCAAGTGTCAAAAAAGTTCACAAAACTGGTGGTAAGCTTTTTTGTTTTTATACTCACTAATAATGATGATGATGATGATCACCACAACAGCTATCAAGATGGCCCACATCTGCAACCAATGCGATCAGATAAGATTTTTAACAATGCCACAGTTATGTAATCACAACCATTCCAAGTGGTCTTGTTATGATCAAGTTATTATCAGTAGAGAATAGTTTAAGACCAGACAGGTAGTCTACCTTGCAGTTCTTCCACCAGTACTTCCGTTTCAGCTTAGCCGCACTGGTCTCAAACTGGGAGGCTCCAGCCTGCAGTGCATCTGCTCTGTCATCCAGTTCAGACAGTTTCTGATCACGTTCCAGTACTTTGTCCACATTAACACGCATAATATCCACTACCTACACAAGATAAAAACACACAAAAACATTATATTATATATATATATATATATATATATATATATACACACACACACTTTGTATGTTGTAAATACACAATCATTAATAGGGGAGGTTAAGCACTGTGCCATGTAATACCCTACAAAATGATGACATAATAGCTATGAATGTAAAATATCCTGAGGCAACTTTACCTAACAACATCAATCAAGACATATCCCAACTTGTAAGAAGATGTAATTGACGTAACGTTTATCTTAGAGTTCACTGTGACTTCAGCAAACCTCAGTAAGCGTACACTGAAACACGGAATACACGTAACACACATGTTCCACTGATCCACAAAGCTCAGTACCGCCCCTCCTCTCTGACTGAGCTGCACGGTAGAGGAGTGCGTAAGCCCATGCAGGTCTTACATAAGGATAGAGATGGTGATTATATAATCCTCTGACAACCAATTGGAAACTGTGTGGCAGACTGAGGTTAAAGTTCCAGGTAGGAGGGGTGGACCTCCAGGAGAAATGAAAAACAGAGAGGGAGAAGAGAGTAATGGAGACTATGAGGGGCTCTCTGCTACTTTTTTACCTAACGTCCTTAATAACTTGTTGTGAATAGAAGACATTTAAACTGTTTACCAGCTGGCCATCCCTAAACGCCATTTGACACAAGAATGGTATTGCGTAGGTAGAACGTTAGGGAGAGAAGATTCAGTATGGTGAATCATGGCACTTATGCCAAGGATTATGCAGGTTCTGCAACGAAATGAATAAGGGAAAAGGGAAGGGCTAGTGGATGGGAGCCAAGCAACACAATTAATTTACACTGAGTTTAGTTTTCGATATCTGTTTTGAATAAGCGAGAAATAAAAAGAAAGCCTTACATAGATTGCCTGATTTAAGCATTGTGGTTCAAAACTGGTCATTTGTGCAGCAATCAGTTACAATAAAGACATGGTGTTTAGTTTGTTTATAAAAAAAGTCCCTTTTTCATTCATCGAATGAAGAGCCAAAATGTAACTTACCTCATCCACCTGGGCCTGTGTCTGCTGCAAGCGCTTGTTGCCTGATGCTGCAGCAGAACCTTCTGGACCGGCGGCTGACCTGATAAATTGATTAAAACATGTCAATAAAATCTCTATCTTAGAGTTAATGTCATTTTCCTCATTGACCACCAGTGGCAATCCTATTTTAATAAATCAGTTACTCCTTATTATACAAATCTATGTTGTATAGCCCAATAATTAATCATTTATAGACCTACTAAATGTATTTTGATTTACACCAAATGTTGCAGAAATTAGTCTAAACTATGACAACACTAAATTTACAATAATCTTTTGTCCAGCTATTTTTCTTATTTGCCAAAAAACCCTTCCGACTGCATTAATGTTGGCTGTCAAGTTAAACAATTTACACAGTAGAACAGACGCCTAAACATACTCTGGATATAGTGTATGTGTGGTATTAGCAAGAAAAAAAGGTCAAAGGTCGGGCATTCCGTTGATAGCCTGTGACTTGTCTGGAGGTGTGGCAACCACACCCAATTTCCGACTAATTAGTTGTGATAGATCATAGACTGGACACCACACAAGGAAAAAAAGCTCCCAATGACACCTAAGATTGCGCCGTGTGACAGATGCCATGGCATTTTCTCCCACGTTTTTCTATTCCTTGAAAGAATCCATCATGTCATCATCAGGCTGCAGATTCCCGGTGTCAGAGGAACCAAAGCAGCCCCAGAGCACCAGTTAACCTTTGCCATGCTTCACTGTAGGCAGGGTATTCTTTTCAGTGTATGCTTCATTTTTCCTCCCCCTAACATGGGCCTACTGCTGATTTAGAGTCCTAAAACACTCTGCTTTTGATTTACTGCTGTACAGTACAACATTTCCAAACATGGTTGGTTAATAGATATAGCTAGTGGTGTATGTCTTGTATCAGAAACGAAGTCCAAAGGTATGTAGAAACCAAAACCTCAATGGCTGCTGCCAAGTCTTGCTACAGGTCTTTAAAAGTTTGTCGAGGGTTTCTGACCACCTAACTCCTCAGAAATCTGATCGCTGGTGTAGTCACTGCCCCTTTAATTTTTGAACTTGGCTAACTATATGTATTTTAACATTAAGGGCCTTTGCTATCGTTTTGTATCCTTTTTCTGGTTTGTACAAGGAAATTATTTATTTGAACCTATTGGACGATTCCCCTGACTTGGCCATTTTTCTAACATACAATGATTTGCTACCATTAACCATTAATGGACTGGTACCATTAATTAATGGACTGGTTGCAACAGATGTTCCTGAGACCACACCTAATTTTCAAATGTGTGCTCCTATGAAGGATTCCCTTCAGATGGTTGATTAATATAGAGACTGCAGTGGTCGTTGAAAGTAGAGTTTAGTATTGAAACTGGATTGAATTTTGGAAATATTTGTTCAGTTTCACTATTTAAACTGTTCTTCTGTAATTTGCCATGAAGATGAGACCTAAATTGAACATCTTCGCATACATGCAAATTGCTGTGTGCTCTATAAAACTGAGACTACACATCTCCCTAAACGCGGTTATGTCTGGGCCAGAGCTCTCCATTCCATCTGACCAAGCATGAGCTCTTCAGCTATGAAGAATTGGCAAAATAAATGTGTCTCTAGATGCCCAAAGCTGGTAGAGGCATACCCCAAAAGACTTGATGGGACATTGCAGTGAAATGTGGTTCTGATAATATTCCAATAAAGTGCACTAAAGTTTGTAGTTAAAATGTGAAGAAGTTAAAGGGGCATGAATAGTTTTGCAAGGTACCAAAGGATATACACAACATCAGAAGTAAAATAATAATAAAAAAGTAAAGACCTCTTTTCACACAGTTTTCTGATGCATACCCTCAAGTATGTTTTCCCCTTCCAGTAGCATATACTGTCTAAAGAGTTACTTATTTTAGCATATTTGGAATAACACAGCTGGTTAGTTATTCGAAGCATCATACAAACTAGTTAGAAAAGTCAATCCAGCTTGTGTTGTTGGTTTAAAAGCCACCATGTGGGACAATATGGTTGATAAGGGTGTGTTGATTATTGAAAAGATGCTTTCACACTTGTAGCATGGAGCATACCACACCTGGCAGCAATTAGCAAATATACTAAAATGGTATATTTATGTTACTGGCATCGGAGCCTAAGGCCAGCATACATGTGACTACTGTAGTTCTACTGAAAATATCCACCTGACGTAAAACAATTACATAGATTAATATTTAAATGATACGGTATATCCATTGCTCAGTGGGAAGAGTAGTTATCTTGCAATCCAAAAGTTGTGTGTTTGATTCCAGCTTCCTCCTGCCACATGTCGATGGGCCCCAAGGCACTTAACCTCAAGTTGCCTACTGATCTGCATATTGGTGTATGAATGTGTGCGTGTTTATGAATTTGATCGAGTGAATGTGGCTCTAGTGTAAAGGGCTTTAAATGGTCGGTATGACTGGAAAAGTGCTACATAAATTCATTCCATTACCATGAAGTATCAGGCATTGACAGTATGCATGTCTATATGTATTTAACCAGTGGGATACATTTTTATTGTTGCTGATGCACTGACCTTATATAGCTTTTGGTGACCAAGATGCAATAACCCAGAGTAGTGGGGATATTGTGATGATGTAAACAAAGAAAGTAACGAAAGTGTGAGTATACAGCAACTAATATTTTTACTCAAATATTCGATAATATCACAACTGCAACTATTCCTCTCTACTGCCATCTGTGAGAAAGCAAATTCAAAATCAAAATAATGAGAGAACTGAGAATAATTAAATAAAATACAGTTTTTTCAGTACGAGTAGATTTTAACATGTTTTACAAATAAATGTTTACCCAAGAGCAAAAAATTAAGGGTTCATACCCTTGTAGAAATTTTACTACAACAAAATACAACAGAAAGCTTAGTATTTTGGCACCCTTTAAAACTTTAACTTAAAACAGCACAGTAGTAATATACTGCCACCTTTTGACATGACGCAAAATTACACTGCAATGACAGCTCCATGTGATACTGGAGGTCAGTAAAGTTGGAGATTATGTTTTCAAATTACTATAAAACATTAAATTAGAAATATACAGCTTAGTTGGAATTCAGTGTGGCAGCACAGAAAAATACTGACTGGCCCTCTGAGCTGACATGGGTTGTACCAATAAATATGGGTTCAGAAATAAACTAATCTGGGAACAGAAAAAACACACACAAACTATTGCTCTTATATGTTTTCAAACTAATTTGACCTCATTTCAAATTCCCTAAACAAACCTTTGTTCTTTAACATATTCACACTCAATTGTGATTGTACTGCACCATTTATTGGTTAATGTTTATTATATTGTTCCCTCTTTAGTAGTTTATTAGTTCTCCCAATTGATTTTAATATTTTTACTCAGTAGTATAGCTGAATGTTATTGGCCTGGTTAAAGAGTTGGTTACATGACCAACCCAATCGAAAGTTGTTTTATACTTAAATACTTTGTGTCTGCTCTCGGTGGAGGAGGACGCTTTTTCTCTCTCTCCCACCCCCTCCCATATCTGTCCTGCTTCAGCTCTGTGTCTTGTCTTTGGAGCCTCTTTTTGCATATCTTCCAAATTCTGAGTTATGGATTTGGTCAGCTGGTCTCTCAATGCAATTGATCAAATTTTCTCGAGGAGAAGACAGTGAAGGAGAGCCCAACTTGTCTGGACTAGACATTTTTCTCTGGATACACGATGGACTCCTGGCAGAAGTGGAGGATTGTGTGTTTGTCAATAATGTCAGTCGAGGATGTGGAAGATGTGTATATAATTGGATGTTTGATATCAGGATTTCTGCTTTTTGGAGTCAGCGGTTACCTGGCATATCGAGAAATTCGGAGAATGTCAGCAGCTGTTCTGGCCATTGTAAGGCTACCTGGCATGTATGATGGGATCTTCAGAGCGATCAACACTCAGACTGAGATGTTAGGTGAGCTGAATCGCAGACTGGATGTGATCCTTAGGATCGCAGGCAGGTTGCGGTTCCTGGACTCAGGGGTGAAATGGGATAAATCTTGGAGAAAGTTGTTCGCTCGGATCTGGCAGAAAGACCAGGAATTTGTCTATTTGGATTTGCCTTTGAGAAGCACCAGTCAGACTCTCAAGGCTGACGGAAAATTAAGAGTCAGACTAACCCAAATAATTATTGTTTTTCTTAATCTGGCTTCCCTGCACGGCCTTGATGGCTGGCTATCTTCAACTTCTCCTGGAAGTTATGTAAACATGACGCTCTGCTCCCTCCCTTCCCTGAGGACACCTGTGGACCTGCTCAGAACTTTGTGGCCGGTTGATGAACATTTCAACGAACCATCAAGGACAATGGCCTCTGGGACAGTGCTTCATGGACTTACTTGCACACAATCACTTACACACACACACATGCTCAAGATTAACATATGCACCCCTCACACCACCTTCACCGTTCCCGGCATGATGTTGTTTTGTAAACTTGTTGCTTCTTTGTGCTGAGGTTTTTTGCAATCTCAAACTGTATCCTGCTAAGGATAAAGTGTGAAATATGATTTTTTTCCTCTACTTACCTAATGTGGCCTCTTTTCTCATCTAACAAGGGCAGCGCCTGTGAGTGGGCAGCAAAGCCTCGGTGACCCGTCCCCCCCCATTGTCTTGTGTCATGATGTATGTTTGGATGGGTTGTACTGGAATTCTAATTTCCCCTCGGGGATCAATAAAGTATCTTTGAATTGAATTGAATTTGAATTGAATATGTATGTATGTATATTTACCCAACAATGGTGCTCTGACTTGTTAGTCTGACTGAAGATTTTATATTCTAACTTTATTAATAATTTTGTGAATCATTACTTATAATCATTAAATTGTTGCAAATAGCCAAACCTACCGTTGCACAACACAACAAATGACACACATTACAAAAATGTGTTTCCTTCTATATATCATCAGCCACAAAGTTGATGGTTAAAATACAATGCCTCAATATATTCAGATAAAACGGTTATCTACAATGTACAGCTTAGTATTTTCGATAAATACTAAGTAAGTAGTAAATAAAACATTATTTATTTAGCACCTTTCAAGATACAAATTACAAAGTGCTTCAACAAAAAAATACAAAAAGCTAAAATGAACCCTTTTTGTTAAATAACATTTAACAAAAAGCATTAGGTTTATGGTAATTGTCGATACATATAGTGCACATCTCTACATTAGGAGAAAACCAGATAAAGTCAAATAACTCATGCTCAAGCATGGTGGTGGCAGAGCTAATAATTTGGCCTTGTTTTTTCCCCCAACCACAAGACCTCTGCACTTTGCAGTCATTTAAGTTGACTACGCCGTCCTTTCTAAATAAAATTTAGGGCGGACCTGCAGACTAATTCACTTCTCCATCTCGGTTCTCCATCTCAGTTCTCCATGTTTGTTCTGTCTCTTTAGTAGAACAATGAAGCACTAAACATCACCATAATAAGACAGTGAATATTGGGATGCAAAGATACGAAAATTTGGGCTGATATCGATATCCGATATTATTATTGCTGATATGTCCAATAACCAACGTTTACCGATATTATTAATATTATCTATATATTTATCTAACCTTTTGACATCATAAAAAAAATGGCCACACCGCTGACATTGCTTCTTTGCTTCAGTTAAACACCCCACAATCCTGCTCTACATTACTATCACTGTCACATGGTCAAACAAATACCAAATGGTTAACTCCCTTCACTTCTGAAACACATAAACAAATGGCAATAAGATGGAAATAAACATTGGATTTAACTTTGGGCGCTTTTACTTATCAGCCCAATGCCGACATCTTAAACAATGACTGACAGCCAATACCAATGTTAACACCGATATATTGTGCTTCATAAGATGGAAGTCTACCTTTTAAAATTCAATACAATTACATTTAGGAATCATCTTTTATCATTTGGAAAATGTATAAAAATTAACAAGCTTTACAATTCTCAAAGGAATATATCCACAAAATCTCATTATCCCATTAGACCTCTGCACTGGCTAGCCTTTAAACTGGCTCTTTAAATCCTATTTCCTGTATCCGAAGCTTAAACTTTTATTTGCACCTGACAAGATTTGTTAGCTACTTATACACCAGAAAGAAATCACAAAGGTTTGCAGAAATTGGTAACCCAGTCATCCCTTTGCCTGTAAACCTTTAGGTCCTTATACATCAGTTTAATTGTCAGTATAAAGTGTGAGGGGCTACTTCTGGCATCTTATTAACCAATAACAGCTGTTAGCAGGACCACCGAGATAAAATTGTAACTTTTACTTCGACTTATCCACCTTGTAATAATCTTTGTGAAATGTTAAGATCATCCTTAGTCACCTTGCATCATTGATGAAACGCTATGCATAAGTTAACAGAATGTTTGTGTGGGCTCTATTTTGCTCATGTGCAGTACGATGAAAGAGTAGCCATTTTATTGGGGTTGGAAGGATGAACCATGTCAAGGGTAAAGGATGAGTATGTGAAACCCAGAAGCAGGGAAGCCAATTCTTTATGAATGCTATTCATGTATTGTTTTACATGCCCTTTAAGAGCCCTAGCCACATAACACCACCCAAACGCTGCTACAGCCCATTTATTTCTTCTTCCAATCATTTAATAAACAAGCTCAAGCGAATATATGCTTTTCACATAACTTAAAAATAATTGCCCATGGCATAACTCAAACTGTACATATACAATCAGGTTACTCTTTGAACAAGGATATCATTGCTTCACTAAATAATAACAGGAGTTTATGTATTTTTCTTTATCATACTGCACCATGTTGGGAGGTTATCATCATGTGCTTTATGTAGTTTTTTTGCACTAAACTACTAAGTGTCAATTAAAGAATTACTTGAACTAAGAACTGAGAGAACGGGAAGTTCTGCAAAGCTGAGTAACAGCCTTACACGAAATGGGAGTAGAAAACATCCTCGAGTGATTCATAAAATATCTCTAAAATTATCGCCAGCAAGTAATAGACAGTTAAACATGCAGATTTAACCTAGAATTGAATAACAAAAACCACATATATGTATCAGTGAATTCAATGTAAAGTTTCTATATAAAAAAAATACATCTTCTTAATCTGGAATGAGACATTTTTCCTCAACCTAACTCTTTCCAATCAATAAACAGACAATTTCTGGGGAGAAAAGATGCGTTAAGGACAAACAAAAACAAAACGTCTTTAGTAATACTCTCCCACAACCTGAAAGCTTTATAGTATAAATATAAACCTGAGATGTGAACATCAGTCCACTTCAAAACTTCAACATGTACAAAACGTTGGTAATGCAATGGAACTGTTTTTAAGATAACAGCGTTACGAAAATAGGAGTCTGCTGATAAGGGGTTCAAAAAGTAACACCACCACAGTATACACTGAAAATATATCAGATATTTTATTACACTTTTTCCACAGTGACATCACCCTGAATAGTTTACTGTTTTAAGATTACACAATATGCAACTGACCAATATTTTTTAAAACCATATACAATTTTTTTTAATGAAATGTGGGTTATCTGGCTGATATGAGTTGTTTAGAATTGCAGTTCGCATCATGCTCTTCAAATAAAACACAACAGTAACAAAGCTTTTCAGGGAGGACCATCACAGAGTTAGGGTGTTAGGCAGCTCTGCATACTGCATGAAAAATTAACACTACTAACTTGGATATGTAGAATTAGAACAAGAAAGCACTTTGTAGTATACAAAGTATCTGCTTTAAAGAAAGAGGTGAAAGTAGAAAGTACAGTTGCATGAATCATCCTTTTCCAGGCCGATGCCGACTGACATTTTTTACTAAGCTCTCGCCTGAATTAAACCATCTTATAAAAAAGAGAACAAAAATATGATTTGTCAACATGTAACCAGAACATATTAAGGGAAAATGGTCTATTAATTGGTGTTCTCTTGTTAAAACTGACAACCAAATAACTAGAATTGCTTATCTATGTAATGTAAAAAGGGTCTAAATATCAAAGAAAAACGCTGATAAATTGTCATAACCACACTGAGCTCTGAGTAACACCTCATCCGTACAATTATTGTTTACCAACAACACATTCAAAGTCTTCCTGATTCAGGTCAAAATGTACTCACCAATATCTCACCTTTTACTAAAGCTAAAACTACGTCCTACTGAAAATAAAACATTAGGAAACATCAAATAAGTATGAACAAATCAACAAAAGATGCACATAAGTATCTTGGAGCAAGGCCAGCCAGCTGGGAAAAGCTGGATCCAAAAGGAAATGGTTGCTTCGGCTCAAAACTAACTAGTCTTTACCAGCTAATATTTCTTTTGCCATCACAAGTGGACGTTACACGAATTTCCAATACATAGTTTGGATTTAGTTGTGCCTAACAAAGAAATGGCAATCATGTGTATTGTAGGCAAAGCTAAAAAGTTTCAATGTTTTGCGGCTACAGTTAGCTTAGCTGGTTTACTTTTGGAAAGTCTTGCTAAAGTATTAGCACTTGTTGGAAGCTAATATAGCAAAGTTTGGGGCGTTGTTTTTGAACAGCGTGTGTCGCTATTCTACCCGGTAAACAGCAGTTTTATTAAAAATATGATTTTCATAACTTTAACTAGAAGCATAAAATACTTACATTGTGAAAATGGCTTCTTCTTGAACGACTTCGCCGCTGTAGTTTCTAAAGTGTGTAGCCAGCTGCTGCTGTAACACCAAGTGCTGTCGTTCGATATGCTGCCTTCAGGAGCTGTCAGAAATGGGAAGTTTAACTAGTAATAAAATAAATAAACGAGGATGATAAAACTTATTGGAACGTTTATAATTATTTTTGCTATACCAGGATAGGTCTCGCGTTTTTAGTTTGTAGTCTGCAGAAAAACCTCTGGCACAGTTTACATCGCAACAAAATTAACGCCAGATCATATTTATTATAAATTTTGAAATGATTCTATAAGTACATTATTCAAAAAAGGTTTGAGAAACAGTAGATGTTGTTGTATTAAACAACTCTTTTTAACTATTTTGAAAGCAAAAATATGAACTAAGAGTGGAAGTTTGTTTCCTATCGCTCTCTAAAAGCCCACGCATATCTAAAGTCACATTTGCGATAAGAAATCCTCAAATGTAAAGCAAACTATTAAGTTTACGAACAAAATAAGCATAATATATATTAAAATATGTATATTTCTCGCAACGTTAGAGTGCATGGTAGAAATGCGAAGGTAAAGCACCCACAAACCCGTGATCAGCATGTGACAAATGGAAACAAAACTGCACTGTTATCAAAGGTCCTTTATCACTCTAAACACTACAATTATTTGTTAATAATAATAATAGGGAAAGCTAAAGTGCCCTATTACATAACAGAGTGTTTCAGTTCTGTTATTAGCTTTGCGATATTAAATACAATAATATAAAGACAATTAGTGATAACAGATTGTGATCACAAGTAGCTGTTTTAACATAAGATGGAATTTAAGTAAATGACTAAACCACTAAGAGGTCATTAAAAACTGACCTCTGAGTAGACTACAATGGATAAAAAACGATTTAAGATTCAGTAAGACAGCAAATGGTGTACATAAATAAGAGAAACAAACATGTGGCAGGAGGGTGAGGGCCTAGTTTGGTAGGCCCCGTACAGTTACATGCACTTCAATGCAGAAACAAATTTACAGGCTAAATTAGAAGACAAAAAAACTTATTTAATTTTTTATATGATGCTTATTATATGTGGGAAAAGATTTGAAGACAAGAACCTCTTCAAAGAGTAATGTCCAAAAAAAAGCTAAAAAAAAGTAACCCTTTATATCTTTTCTAAATCAATTCAAACACCCATCTTTGGAGGCCAACTCAAGGATCTTAATTATACATTCATACTCACTAAACTGAGTGTTTGCTTATAACATTTTAAAATCTTAAATTTTAACATGTGACATCAGATTAACTACATTGTTTTCTTCTTTTTTATGAACCAGTTTCTTTTTATTTTCTTTTATTGCTGTTAAATGGAACTTAGACTGGGTCAGCAGTCTTTATGTGTGTACCACATCATGCTTGTTTACAACATTATTGATGTATATCTAACATTATCTGATGTTTCTTTGCTGAGATGCAAGCAACGTTGAACTTTATGTGAAGATGCTTCAGAGAAACCAACATCTTCTTGTACTTTTCCCTCCTGGCTACATTCCAGATCCTTCATCCGACACAGTTTCAGTTGTGGGTTTCTCATATTTCTGCAAAAAAAAAAGACAGACATTTTTTTAAGCAAATCTAAGGTTTACGATTGTTTTTCTGTAAAAGTCATTATTCAGTGTCAGAATTATGAGCTTACGTGGTTTATTTCTTTACTGGCCACTGCTCCGTTGTACAGGATGCTGTCACTCTCCTTCTGTGGATGTATCATATATACTTGCATATTATGGTTTATGCAGCACAAAAACAGTGCTGAATGCAAAGAAATGTGCAAACTCGACCAACACGACCACTGCTTAAACACATTCAACCTTTCTGCAGGCTTTCACTCGGGACATCTGATATATGCAGCGGGTGCACTAAGCAACAGAGTAACGGTAATGACTTTGCAAAGCCTGGTATGTCGGAACACATTAATGGTAAACGCCTTGCTGACATGCTTGACTAAGTTACACCTTATCCCTTTTAAACAGAGGGCTGCTTCTCTGTTCTTCGATTCTCTCTCTGGTTGTGCTTTCTGTTGGTGATGTTTGGTTTCATACTGATAGAATCTCACTCAGTGCAGAAACCCAGTTTCCAAAACACAAACACAGCCCATGTTTTACCAGTACCCTGCTTCTGACATTTTCATTTTTTAACTGGCATTCACATTTGTGTTTAAATCTTGCAAAAATGAGTTTAATGATTTTGTCTGAACACATTCTAAAACATTTGTCCTTGGAATTTAAAACCTTTGTATATACATTTCTGTGGGTAAAATATTTAAACTTGAACTGGATGAAACTCTAAGAACGGTTGAAATTCTTCCTCTCAGAAGTTGACAAGTGAGCTTAATTACTTTTGGTTTATTATGACAATTGTGTAACACGTCATTGTGCAACTGACAACTTTAGGTCAACTCATTTTGAATAATTAACTTTTATTAAAATTTTGAATGGCTATATCTTTTATGTTGAAATAAGTAAAAATACCTTTAATCTTGGTCTGGTTTTAATACTCAAAAGAAAATAGCTTCAGATGACACGTGCGAACTACAGCTGTGAAATTTGAATGTACTTACGTATCCAACATTGACGTCTATCAGCTCCTCAGCCTCGCTGATTTCTGTGCTACATCCTTCAGGGAAACACTCCAGTCCACGCCTTTCCCTCACTTTCTGCAGGAAGCCATATGCTGATGATTTCCCAAGCAATGCTGCCAGATATATATTTGACAGGAATGCATTAACTTTGCACAGACAATGACTGACAAATCGCATTTCTTCATGAGATATTCATTTCACCTCCTTCACAGATGTTGGTGACCAGGGCCATCACAATCAATCCTTTTGCACCCATGCCTTCTTGCAGACTCTTCATCTTTCACAGACTCTTGTAGGAAATGCTGTGTTTCCTTTCAGCTCCTGGCCCTTTTTGTTTAGGTTCCCCACGCCCACTGAAGTCCACAAAGCAACGACAGGTATCAGTTAGATTTTTGAGGAACTGCATGGGAGGAAGGGAAACCGATACGTCCGAAAAGGGCTTCAGCGATTTTAGAAGTTTTTTACTCAGTTATAGGTAATAGTAATTCTTCAATCAAACCAACAATAAAAACACCCGTCTTTTCCAACAGAACATATAACCAGTAGATCCCAACTTGTATTTTAACTGAATTGACAAAAGTTACATGACACTCAGATTCTTCCAAAATATGGATTTGGTCAGCTGGTCTCTCAATGCAATTGATCAAATTTTCTCGACGAAAAGACAGGGGTCGGGAGAGCCCACTTGCCCGGACGGGACATTTTTCTCCGGATACACGATGGACTCCTGGCAGAAGTGGAGGATTGTGTGTTTGTCGATAATGTCAGTCGAGGATGCGGAAGATGTGTATATAATTGGATGTTTGATATCAGGATTTCTGCTTTTTGGAGTCAGCGGTTACCTGGCATATCAAGAAATTCGGAGAATGTCAGCAGCTGTTCTGGCCATTGTAAGGCTACCTGGCATGTATGATGGGATCTTCAGAGCGATCAACACTCAGACTGAGATGTTACGAGAGCCGAATCGCAGACTGGATGTGATCCTTAGGATCGCAGGCAGGTTGCGGTTCCTGGACTCAGGGGTGAAATGGGATAAATCTTGGAGAAAGTTGTTTGCTCGGATCTGGCAGAAAGACCAGGAATTTGGCTGTTTGGATTTGCCTTTGTGAAGCACCAGTCAGACTCTCAAGGCTGACGGAAAATTAAGAGTCAGCCTAACCCAAATAATTATTGTTTTTCTGAATCTGGCTCCCCTGCGCGGCCTTGATGGCTGGCTATCTTCAACTTCTCCTGGAAGTTATGTAAACATGACGCTCTGCTCCCTCCCTTCCCTGAGGACACCTGTGGACCTGCTCAGAACTTTGTGGCCGGTTGATGAACATTTCAACGAACCATCAAGGACAATGGCCTCTGTGACAGTGCTTCATGGACTTACTTGCACACACTCACTTGCACACACACACATGCTCAATATAAACATATGCACCCCTCACACCACCTTCACCGTTCCCAGCATGATGTTGTTTTGTAAACTTGTAGCTTCTTTGTGCTGAGGATTTTTGCAATCTCAACCTGTATAAGGATAAAGTGTGAAATATGATTTTTTTCCCCTCTACTTACCTAATGTGGCCTCTTTTCTCATCTAGCAAGGGCATCGCCTGTGAGTGGGCAGCAAAGCCTCGGTGACCCATCCCCCCCATTGTCTTGTGTCATGATGTATGTTTGGATGGGTTGTACTGGAATTCTAATTTCCCCTCGGGGATCAATAAAGTATCTTTGAATTGAATTGAGATATATAGCAGAAGCTACACCTAACATACAGTATATTAAAAACCTTAAGAAATTTGGGAAATCAGTAGTTTTCTTTGCACAATGAAAAACAGGTGTTGCTGTTGTTGATGGACCATGTGAATATGTCTACTTTGACCCTACAACTTCACAGTGATTATAATATACAAGCAGAAAGAGATTTCATCATAGCAATGCTTATAATTAACAAGCAGGATACTTACCATGCAATTGAAAAATATTCATTGTGTAGCTGAAATAAAAATATATATGGTTTTCGCATATAAAATTAAATGTTACATTTGTATTCAGCTCCCTGAGTCAATACTTTGTAGAACCAACTTTAACTGCAATTGCAGCTGTGAGTCTTTCGTCTCTACCATCTTTGCATGGCTAGCCTGAGATGAGTGAAGAAACTACCTAGTTTTCTTTATGAAATAGATCAAGCAGATTAGATTAGGTCTGTCTATTAATATAAATGTTTTGTTTTTTGGACCTATTCTCAATTAAATTTTGGTCTGAACTTTGAGTGGGCCATTCAAACACTTGAATATGATTTTATCTAAACCAGTCTGTTGAAGTTCTGGATGCATATTTAGTTTTTTTTTTTTTTTTTTTTTTTGCAGCTTCTAACAAGCAGCTCCACCTGTAGGAAGTAGCTGCTTCCCACCTGATACAGAGGACAGTCCTCAAGATGTTAAAGGCCACAGTGAGTGTTGGAAGCGTCATAGTGAGACCGGAAAGAAAGGGGCAAAGAAAACGCAGACTCATCGCAACTGATATATGAAGTTTGTTCATTAACACTGCAAGGTAGTTAAAGGGTTACATGTATACATGTGCGTGATGTGACTGTTTCAAGTTTGTAGTTTGTTCCATGTCTTTAAGTGATTGTATTTAATAGAGCGCATTCCGGAGTCCCAGTATATTCTAGGACCTGACAACTGCCAACATTTTATTGTCAACAGGGGGCAGTACATTCCATCTACGTGCCCGGAAGTTTATAGTCGTTTTGAAGCTGAAGTTCACCTAACCGTCACTTTGTAGTTAGCATTAGCTGGTGCTAAAACTCCTTAAATACAGTTCCTGTTGTTATTATATGATATGGGCTTGCTGTTAAGGCAACGGCGTGTGAGTGAAACAACGTAGCAGCTGTGAAGTAATGCCAACTCCAAACGGTGAGATGTTTGTAACGAAGGTATTTGTTGTCTCTAGTTAGCCGCCTACGTTAGCTAATGTTAGCTTGGCAGTTACGGTTGATGGGACTTGTTGCAGATTTACCACTGATTATAATAAAGTTTGATTCACCTGTCTGGTCTACAGTAGCACTTAAGTTGTTTAATCATACTTTTTGAATTGGTTTCTTGGTTACATCAGCATTGTGCCGCTTCGTGGCCGTCACAGCGGACTACAAAGGGAAAGTAATGCGTTAGTTAATGAAACCACCCCATCCATGCGGCTGTGCGATTCTGAAACAAAAAAGATTTATATAACTTAAGATTATCACTTTAACTTTGACAAATAATACATATTATTTGGCGCTAAATTGTTATACCTGTACATTGTGCATTTTGTATTTCAGGTTTAGTTGTGTTATTATGAGCTCCTTGTCGGTCCAGCCTCAGGCTTCAAGCTCGTCATGCAGGACGCTTCCTGGGGAGGGTAGTCAGGTAATATCATTCAATCCAGACAACATACATTTTAGTTATTACTACTTCTAATGCTTAATGCTGAACAGACGTTTTGTTCCTTGTTCAGGTGAAACCAAAAGCCCCTCTACTGCAGATCCTGCGTGTAGCTGGAGCACAGGAGGATGTCTTCACTCTTAAAGAGGTGAGGTGTATGTGTGTGTTTGGTTTTTCTTCTTTTTTACTGAGCCTGGTCACAAGCTTCAGTGATAATTTGGTATGTATACATGGGCTTTATGACTTGTCAAAGTGATAGTTTGGGAATTTTGAAACGTTAAAACGTTTATAGGCTGTAGGGCTGCAGATTTTTCATTGAACTACTTAAGCTTATTTTATCAAGGAATAGAAATGCATGAAAAAGAAAACAGGTAAACAAATAGTTAAATTCATTGTTTTCAAATCAAGATTTTATTGCTTAAAATCCAATAACAGCATGTCTTTAGTGCACACTTGAACATTTGTAGCAAAGGATGCATCTGCAGCTAAAAGAAAAAGTTCTATCATCAAAATATCAAAAGCTCAGCTGGTTGATGTAACATCAATACAGTGCTAGTTGCCTCTGTAGTGAAAATAGCCACAAACAAATGTGCATCAAATGTCATTTGCATACTGCATTCTGGATTGCATTGGAGATTATTTTACATCAAAAAGCATGATGTTATAAAATAGAACCACTGTAGTGTACTTAAGTGGAAAGTTACACTCTTCTTGCAAAAAGACAAGAAATTAAAAAAATAATTACATATTGCCAATCAAAAAAAGTAAACGACAAATTTAAATTCAGGCACATTAAACACTGCTTTTTATATATCAAAACACACTTTCAATTTTGTCCCACAAGTGAGTGGTCTCCCTCTGCAGACACCTGTTTACATAAGTGTCAGTAAAATATGCCTTTCTGGTGGGCTTTTGAAGCTTGAGTTGATAATAAACGCATGATTTGGTCACAGGAATGGGTGGTTCGGCAGCTACAGTGGATGGTGTTGCAGCATCGAGGACGTGCTATTTTGGAATTGTGATTCGGTTTTGCAGTACATCCGCTGTGCTTTCTTTATGTGTAGTTTAAAGGGATCCCACACTACTGACACTTTAATCCATTTTCTCAGCGCTTCTTTTTGCCGCTCTCTGTCTCCCTCCATGCGTGATACACTTGGCATCCATGTATCAGCAGTGTAGGCTATCAAAAATAAAATAACAAAAAACACAATTCGCTGAATAGTTCAGCAGACTTTTACAGGCAAATTTATAGTAAATTTAGTAATCAAAGTACTGGAATCATTTGAGGAATCCTTTTAGCCCAATAAAGTTGTTAATATCAGCTGTAGATTACGCTTTTACGATCCTAATTTACAATAAATCAAGAATAATTGGTCCTGAAGGCAGGAGATAAAGGTGAGAGGTGCCAAGACCAAAAATGACATTTTTGTAGTTTTGCATGTTATTTCATGAACTTTAAAACGGTCAACGTGTATGCATTGGTGGGTATGTACAAAGGCAATGGAGGGAGGAACCACCAATAGTCTTCCGTTGTGAAACAGTTACTAAGGACAAAACATGTCAAGTGTTTTTTGTCACAGTAACTACATATTAAACAAGTAAAGCACTATAATCATTATAATCATCTGCTTCTGTCATTATACCCGCCTAATACAAACAATATGATGGTTTAAAGGTCCAGAAAATAACATTTGCACAGATTCCTATGGTGTTTTTGAGAGTGGAGTTGGTTTAACTCTGTAAATTTAAGTTTAAGCCATTAGGAGGGCAAAAAGTTAACCTCCACCAAGCAATAGAAAATTCAGCATGTCCTTTAACTTGTTTAGGTGATGCACTACCTGGGTCAGTACATCATGGGGAAGCAGCTGTATGACAAGCAGAGGCAGCACATTGTTCATTGCCAGGATGATCCTTTGGGTGAACTTCTGGAAGTTGAAAGCTTCTCTGTCAAAAATCCAAGGTATTTATCTTCACTCATAACTGCATTGCTTATAAGCATAAAAGCAATTTATTTTTTGACATGAACTAATTCTAATAACACATTTTGCAGCCCAGTGTATGAAATGCTCAAGAAGTACCTGGTTGTGATTGGTTGTGGTGGTAAGTGATTATTTTATGTACTGCTTCACATTCTGTCTATATTTTCCAATAAGTTTTGTACAGAGCCATTTTGTATAAACTAGCTTAGATTTTGATGAATTGAAAATCCAAAATCCCTTATGTTTGTTTCTTTGTAGCAGAGTTACTGTTTTATTTTCATATAGCAACAAAGATTTCTAGAGAATGTTTTCACGTTGTACATATCGTTTCCTCTTAAAAATAAAAATAAATTAATAACCGTCTTTGAGAGTTGATGCATCATATGAAGATGCAGAGATTTTCTTGGCCCAGAAGAAGAAGTGTTTTCCAACTTGTTCTTCAAATCCGATGAAGAGGCTCCACATATCTGAAGGCCATAGTGAGAGAGTGTGTACTGGTATAATTAAAAGGGGGGATGTCCTTTTGTCTGTTACTGTGTCTCATCTGAAATGCAGACGCTGCAGTGAATCTTTCTGTGGGCCATGAGTGTGTAGAGGGCGGAGTGGAGGATCGTGGTCAGGTAAAGCTGAAGCATGGTGCTCAGGAGAAACAGAGACCCTCGGCCTTATTCGCCTCACTGCACACAATGCTCATAGGCATGACTCAGTGATTCACAGCCGTCCTGTACAGCTGTTTCAATACATTTTGTTTCTCAAGATAATTTATAAACCATTTCCTTAGAAGTTAAGGTAAAGTAAAAGGAACTTCCTTCTGTTTGTGTGCATTGAGGCAAGTGAGAAACGGTCTGCTGTCTTCGTTGGTGTACATGTGTACAGAGTGGCACCGTCTCTGTACAACCCCATCCTTGGTTTGGTCTGGTGGTATTTCCAGCACTCGTTTGTGACCCACCAGCTCCACCCAGTGGATGGGGGGGCAGAGTCACTGTCTCTGTCTGTCTCAGAGTTCTCTTCTCTGCTTCAGTTTGGAGGATCTCAGCTCCTGATCAGGCACTGGCCTAATAACCCTGAACCTATTTACCCACCCATCTGTTCCTATATACCATTGTTTCTCCTCTCCATACAATCAAATCTTAGATAATTTGCCCTGCAACTTTAACATAATTGATCTGAAGTCAGTTTATTTCAGCTTTTTGAATCAAAGGTATTAATGTATTTGTAGTTGTTGCATGGTGTGATCAAATTTCAGATGTATTTATGTTTGGAATGGGTTTCTTATGGCTTCTCTCATTCTCTCTTTTCTTGAAGCTGTGACATGAAACATTCCTAAACAGATACAAATCGTGCAGATGTTTCTATTCCACTATGAATGTCTTTTACTTTATGAGAAAAATGATGTTTGTTTTCTATCCTGTTTTCTTAGAAGAATATATATATATATATATATATACATACACACACACAGTACAGACCAAAAGTTTGGACACACCTTCTCATTCAAAGAGTTGTCTTTATTTTCATGACTATGAATATTGTAGCTTCACATTGAAGGCATCAAAACTATGAATTAACACATGTGGAATTATATACTGAACAAAAAAATGTGAAACAACTGAAAATATGTCTTATATTCTAGGTTCTTCAAAAATGGCCACATTTTGCTTTGATTACTGCTACGCACACTCTTGGCACTCTGTTGATGAGCTTCAAGAGGTACTCACCTGAAATGGTTTTCACTTCACAGGTGTGCCCTGTCAGGTTTAATAAGTGGGATTTCAAGCCTTATAAATGGGGTTGGGACCATCAGTTGTGTTGTGCAGGAGGTGGATACAGTACACAGCTGATAGTCCAACTGAATAGACTGTTAGAATTTGTATTATGGCAAGAAAAAAGCAGCTAAGTAAAGAAAAATGAGTGGCCATCATTACTTTAAGAAATGAAGGTCAGTCAGTCCGAACAATTGGGAAAACTTTGAAAGTGTCCCCAAGTGCAGTCGCAAAAACCATCAAGTGCTACAAAGAAACTGGCTCACATGAGGACCGCCCCAGGAAAGGAAGAGCAAGAGTCACCTCTGCTGCGGACGATAAGTTCATCCGAGTCACCAGCCTCAGAAATTGCAGGTTAACAACAGCTCAGATTAGAGAACAGGTCAATGCCACACAGAGTTCTAGCAGCAGACACATCTCTAGTACAACTGTTAAGAGGAGACTGTGTGAATCAGACCTTCATGGTAAAATAGCTGCTAGGAAACCACTGCTGAGGACAGGGAACAAGCAGAAGAGACTTGTTTGGGCTAAAGAACACAAGGAATGGACATTAGACCAGTGGAAATCTGTGCTTTAGTCTGATGAGTCCAAGTTTGAGATCTTTGGTTCCAACCATCGTGTCTTTGTGCGGCGCAGAAGGTGAACGGATGGACTCTACATGCCTGGTTCCCACCGTGAAACATGGAGGAGGAGGTGTGATGGTGTGGGGTGCTTTGCTGGTGACACTGTTGAGGATTTATTCAAAATTTAAGGCATACTGAACCAGCATGGCTACCACAGCATCTTGCAGCAGCATGCTATTCCATTCAGATTGCGTTTAGTTGGACCATCATTTATTTTTCAACAGGACAATGACCCCAAAACACACCTCCAGGCTGTGTAAGGGCTATTTGACCAAGAAGGAGAGTGATGGGGTGCTGCGTCAGATGACCTGGCCTCCACAGTCACCGGACCTGAACCCAATCGAGATGGTTTGGGGTGAGCTGGACCGCAGAGTGAAGGCAAAAGGGCCAACAAGTGCTAAGCATCTCTGGGAACTCCTTCAAGACTGTTAGAAAACCATTTCAGGTGACTACCTCTTGAAGCTCATCAACAGAATGCCAAGAGTGTGCGGAGCAGTAATCAAAGCAAAAGGTGACTACTTTGAAGAACCTAGAATATAAGACATATTTTCAGTTGTTTCACACTTTTTTGTTCAGTATATAATTCCACATGTGTTAATTCATAGTTTTGATGCCTTCAGGGTGAAGCTACAATATTCATAGTTATGAAAATAAAGACAACTCTTTGAATGAGAAGGTGTGTCCAAACCTTTGGTCTGTACTGTGTGTGTGTGTATATATATATATATATATATATATATATACAGTAAAGGGAAAAAATAAATAAAGGGAACACTCAAATAACACATCCTAGATCTGAATGAATGAAATATTCTCATTGAATAGTTTATTCTGTACAAAGTTAAATGTGCGGACAAAAAAATCATCAATGGAAATCACATTTATTAACCAATGGAGGCCTGGATTTGGAGTCACACACAAAATTAAAGTGGAAAAACACACTACAGGCTGATCCAACTTAGATGTAATGTCCTTAAAACAAGTCAAAATGAGGCTCAGTATTGTGTGTGGCCTCCACGTGTCTGTATGACCTCCCTACAACACCTGGGCATGCTCTTGATGAGACGGTGGATGGTCTCCTGAGGGATCTCCTCCCAGACCTGGACTAAAGCATCTGCCAACTCCTGGACAGTCTGTGGTGCAACGTGACGTTGGTGGATGGAGCGAGACATGATGTCCCAGATGTGCTCAATCGGATTCAGGTCTAGGGAACGGGCGGGCCAGTCCATAGCTTCAATGTCTTCATCTTGCAGGAACTGCTGACACACTCCAGCCACATGAGGTCTATAATTGTCCTGCATTAGGAGGAACCCAGGGCGAACCGCACCAGCATATGGTCTCACAAGGGGTCTGAGGATCTCATCTCGGTACCTAATGGCAGTCAGGCTACCTCTGGTGAGCGCATGGAGGGCCGTGCGGACCTTCAAAGAAATGCCACCCCACACCATTACTGACCTACTGCCAAACCAGTCATGCTGAAGGATGTTGCAGGCAGCAGATCGCTCTCCACGGTGTCTCCAGACTCTGTCACGTCTGTCACATGTGCTCAGTGTGAACCTGCTTTCATCTGGGAAGAGCACAGGGCGCCAGTGGTGAATTTGCCAATCCTGGTGTTCTCTGGCAAATCCCGAACGTCCTGCACGTTGTTGGGCTGTGAGCACAAACCCCATTTGTGGACGTCGGGCCCTCATACCATTCTCATGGAGTCGGTTTGTAACCATTTATGCAGACACATGTACATTTGTGGCCTGCTGGAGGTCATTTTGCAGGGCTCTGGCAGTGCTCCTCCTGTTCCTCCTTGCACAAAGGCGGAGGTAGGGGTCCTGCTGCTGGGTTGTTGCCCTCCTACGGCCTCCTCCATGTCTCCTGGTGTACTGGCCTGTCTCCTGGTAGCGCCTCCAGGCTCTGGACACTACGCTGACAGACACAGCAAACCTTCTTGCCACAGCTCGCATTGATGTGCCATCCTGGATGAGCTGCACTACCTGAGCCACTTGTGTTGGTTGTAGAGTCCGTCTCATGCTACCACGAGTGTGAAAGAACCACCAACATTCAAAAGTGACCAAAACATCAGCCAGAAAGCATAGGTACTGAGAAGTGGTCTGTGGTCCCCACCTGCAAAACCACTCCTTTATTGAGTGAGTCTTGCTAATCGCCAAAGATTTCCCCCTGTTGTCTATTTCATTTGAACAACATCATGTGAAATTGTTTGTCAATCAGTGTTGCTTCCTAAGTGGACAGTTTGATTTCACAGATGTTTGATTTACTTGGAGTTATATTGTGTTGTTTAAGTGTTCCCTTTATTTTTTTTGAGCAGTGTAAATATATACAATAAATTCTACAAATTCCTAGCAGCGCTACTTAGAGAAATCACAGACTACATATTTGTATTTTAATTGGTACATTAGCATTATGGTCAAATTATGAAATAAGCCTTTCCTGGTCTTTACCTAAATCCCCTACCTTTCATCTTTTTGTACCACCTCCCCATTCCCCAAGGCCATCTTGAGAAGGTGCTGTGAGTCCTCCAAGTATCTAGTTATGGGTCGGTCGTATCATTTTTTTTTTTTTTTTTTCGTGTTTCTCTCCTCTTTAGATGTGTGAGGGTGTGGTCAAAGCAGGAGTGGTGGCCGGAAGCGATGGGCCTCTTCTGCCCACCCCCTCTCAGAGACGACCTCGTGACCCTGACGACGGTGAGCAAGCGGCCTGTAAACATACAGCATCAGAATGCTTAAACAGGAGCTGTTTCAGAAAGCAGAATTCAATTGTTCAAAACCTCCACAGAGTCTCTTGAAGGCCTGCCGCGCTCGGCCTGCAAACGCCCCAAACTGGATGTCAGCCTGGAAGAGTGGGACCTCTCTGGTTTGCCCTGGTGGTTTCTGGGTAATCTCCGTAATAACTACAGCCGCAGGAGCAATGGCTCCACTGACATCCATACAAACCAAGTAAGACACCTCATGGGTTTGTCAAAAATATCCGGGAAAAGTACACTGATATACTGGTAATATTTACTCAATTACATAAAATGGCTTCTAAGTCCATTTAAACATTATGTTAAATAATAAATTAACCAAAAACAACATATCCAATATTGAGAAAAAAATGACTACCAGCAGGATACTTGAAAAAATGTAAGAAAAGATGCTTAATACATAAAAAGACAGTATGTAAAAATAGTTAATTTGCCAGTAAATCAACACAATCAAGAATAAAACAAATCTTATGGGGTCTTTTGGACACTAAAGGAAACCTTTTTCCCTATGTAGCAAGTTCAAGACAGTCTTCTAACATGGTATATGTCTTAGATCATCTTTGTGATTTTGATGTCTCTTATAGGAAGAGTTTAAATCAACTCACCAACAGCTCTGACATATTAACCATTAAAACCATTTAAATCAGAAACTAAACCCGGAGATTTGAATAGCTGAAATCTTTATTCAGGCAGGAATGACACTTTCATGCACTAAAATAATTTTTGCATGCAATATCCAATTGCCGGTTTTTGTAGAGCACTGATGTGCCAATACCGATTTTAGTTGATGGCGAATTCTTTTTAAGTGCAATTATATTTGAAGATATAAGAACAGCATGGAAAGGATTTATTCAAGCCTTCCAGCTATGAACTGTTATTTATCTTATGTGCTGTGGAAACATCACGCCGTGTTTGTGAGAGAGCAGTCGCTATAAAACAGGGTTTTACTGTTAACAATAAAAGGATTTTTGGTGGTTAATATTTTTTTAGCTTGTAGCATCAAATACAACTGTCTCTTTGTGTAATTCCTATAGAATATAGATCCTTACCTTAAATCAGAGATTTCCAAGCCTGGCAACATTTCTGACAGAGATTAAAAGCTCCAAAGTTCAGCTTTCCCGTTATCTGCTCTTCTCCCTCTCACAGCCTGAGTAAATTGTCATGTCATTGAAAATGGTTTCCTTTTTTTTTTCGCTCTGCTTAGTTTCACTTCATTTTTAAAAGTCTCACTGATACTGAAAATGGCCGACTTTGAGGCTTCCCTCATTAACAGCATGAGGGTTGTCGTGGTAACGCTTGCGTATGGCGTGTTCATTGATCAGAAAAGCGTTGGATTTTGGAATTTCCAACTGGCTGATCACGGTTCACTAGACTATTTCTCGTCGCAAATCTGTGATGTTAAAGAGCTTAAAATGGCAGCTGTACATGTTACATTTGGAAGTCTTTTTACATTTTGCTGTTTGTAAAAAATGTTAAGACAAACGTTGGGTTAAAGACTTTAGTTTGTTCTGTATTTATGATATCTTTGACAGTATTTGTTGATTTTGAAGACAAATTACATCTGGCAGTGGGTGGTAGTCTGACTGATGAAGCAGCTGTCTCTTGCACAGGAGGAGGACACAGCCATTGTGTCAGACACAACAGAAGACTTGTGGATTCTGACAGAGGGCGAGAGTGAGCAAGTAAGCGTGGAAATGAAGGAAGCTGCCTTAGAAGAGGGAAGTGGAGGAGAAGAAGGTTCCTTTGATGATGATTATGGAGGAGGGAAGGAGGAAAAGTCAAACCGAGAGGTAATGGTTTTATTTTGGACTTCACCAATCCAGGCTTCATTTGAGGCTTCATAGGGACCAGTTAAGATGCACACTGGTGATGTTCAATTGTAATGTTTATTCAATATATTATTTATGCATCTTGCTTTTATGTAGATTTTCTTCAAACGTTTTCATCTAGAGGTGTTTATGTAGATTTGTAGCTCTGGCTGTGGGAATAACAGACTGGATGTCTGTATTTAGACCAGAAAATCCCACATAAGAGCACAACATAGAGGAAAATTATTTTATTACATTAACAAGAAAATAGAAGATACAAAAGTATCGTGAGATATCTCATTTACTTATTTTTAGATGCAAGACGAGCCCGATGAAGACTCTCAGTGTCTGAGTGATGACACTGATACAGAGATCTCCACACAGGTGTGCATCACCGTGCAAGATCTGTGTTTTTATCTTTGTTGAGTAAAATATCAAAGAACTAGACTTCACTTTTTATCTGCCTCATTCCTCAGGATGCATGGCAGTGCACAGAGTGCAGGAAATACAACATACCTCTCCAGCGGTACTGCGTTCGTTGTTGGGCTCTGCAAAAAAACTGGTACAAGGACGTGCCTCGACTGGCTCATTCCCTCTCTGTCCCTGACATCCCAGCATGTAGTTCTCTCTCTGCCCATGACGAAGAAGATGACAGCGACACAGGCATTGATGTCCCAGACTGCAGCAGAACGGTCTCGGACCCTGTGGTGCTGCCCTCCCACTCAACAGCTGACCGACCGATTCCCACAGCAGGTATGGGTAAAGGCAAAGGGCCACGCCCTTCTGGCTTCCACAGGCACGATCAGCTCTCAGAGGGGGAAAGCCAGGAAAATCTGGGTATGGAGGTCCAAGACATTCGACCGGAGGCGCTGCTGGAGCCCTGCAAGCTGTGTCGAGTGCGACCCCGTAATGGGAATATAATACATGGACGAACGGCTCACCTGCTTACCTGTTTCCCATGTGCACGGAGGCTACATAAGTTCCAGGCTCCCTGTCCAGGGTGTGGAAAGATAATTCAAAAAGTTATTAAGATATTCATCCTCTAAAGAGCACGTGAAGGGATCTATAGGGTTTTGGCACCTAAATGTAAACACTGCGCACAGATAAAAATATAACCAGATAAACACGTTGCGCTAACTCAAAAATTCAGGGAGGAATACATAAATTACAGGACCGTGTTAAAGTTTGCTGAGTTCATTGCTAGGTTTATTTTCAATCACACTGCCTGTAAAGTATTGTCAGACAAAAAGGTTTGCATTTAATATTTTCTTTGTGGTCTCATTTAAATAAGGGACAAGGCAGAGGTATTTATTTATTTATTTATAATGAAGTGCTCAAGTTTGAAGGTTTTTTTTTTTTGTTATGGCTACATAGATTTTTCTAACCTCAGCCCCTATGCTTTCAGAGTGGCAACAGTTGGCATGTTCTTCTGTTCTGGATAAATTAGATTTTTTTTAAATTCTTTATTGGTGTTCAGAAATAAACGTTACCATGTAAACAATTGGATCAACAGCAGGTTAGCAAGTCTAACACATTTTGTTTACACCTGCTTCAGGTTTGTGAAAGCCTCCTTCCAAAGCGTATCTTTTAAAAATGTATCGGCAGCCTTGTAAAAATATATTTTAATAATTAGATGTTGGCTGAAATCTTGACTGTCAGATGGTGCTTTAACACGTACAATATTTCACCTCCCTGACTTAAAATAATTTTGTATTTAATTTATTTATGGTGCTTCTGTTTTAAACAGAAAAGGTCGCACTTGTAATAGCATCCTCGTTTCAAATATCTTCAGAAGTACGAGTGTGTAAGTAAGATTTTGATTTAAGCGTCACACTGCCATGTAATGACTTTAAGCTTATGTTGTATATAGTAGATTTTATCCTGATGGTTCTGCCTTGTCTGACCTTATAGATGTTTCTAATCGGTGTGCTATAAGTAAAATGCATCCTCTATGTGAGTGTTTTTCAACTGTGGTCCTTAAGACACACTGTTCTGCATGTTTTAGATGTGTCTCTGCTTCAGCACACCTGATTTCAGTTGATGGCTTACCAGGCTTTTACTGAACTCCATTATCTGAATCGGGTGTGTAAAAGCAGGAAAACCTCTGGAACATGCAGGGCAATGTGCCTTGTGGAACCGGGTTGAAAAACACTGCTCTATGTAATTTGCACAACTAGGATTGTGACGGATTCTCAATGGGTTTGAAACTGTAAGCGGTCCTCGTTGAATGTAGTTTGCATCAGCATTTTTCCTTGCCTTTAATCTTTCTGCCAGTAGGTGGAGAGGGTTCTGTCTTGTAACCGCTTCCTGCGTAAGCTGTACAGTATCAGTGCAGACCTGTAATATGCATCTAGTGCATGCTTTTTGCCGTGACTTGAGCTTGTGCAGAATTGGTTTGAAGCTTATAGAAGCCAAGAAGATGTAAATTATGAACAAAGCCAGTTGTATTAGCATCAGAAAGCATCAAGGTATAATAGGCTAGATATGGACCTTAGGTGAGGGACATATTGTTATTAGTGATTTAGATTCAGGTGCTGAAGGAAGTGATCATTTCTGAGAAGATTAGAATGTACAATTTCCACTTTTTTTTTTCTCTGTTACACAATAAATGTTAAGCAATAAAGATTAAAAAAGTTAAACACTGCTGTTAAATTGCTCATCAGTGGGACTACAATTCTCCATTCTAATGTGTGTGTTTACTGGGTAAAGAATAAGTCATTGTATGACGGAACAGCTGTTGTGTTTCTTCTCCTTGACTGAGCTCCAGCACCTGCAGCTCTTCTCTGCTTACTCACCATTTCTTTTCTGCTTGCTTGTTCTTAACTTATTTTTGGCCCGTTCTTGCGAAGTGGGGCAGACACGCCGTCCTCTCCTGCTCTCTGTTGCTATATAAATACCACTGCTCCTGAGGCCCAGAATGTTATTTAGGTGCTCATTAGACCAGGTTCTGTTTGTGGAAAGTCCCCTTTTGATGTCGTCCTCAAGAAAGGCCTACTAATCCAATGATGACATCAAACGTTTTTGAAGTTGCCTGGTTACTTTACAGTGAGAAATGTAGTTTGATAGGTCCTGTAAATGAGTGGAATCATAATCTTGCAATCTTGCATTAATGTGAAAAGTATATGCACTTTATTCAAGTAAGTAAGTGATAAATATGTGTAGATATTTTTTCTCAATTTTATTAGTGATGAGTCCTAACCTATTCGGGATCTATTTATAGGGTTCCTACATAGTCTCTACGTCTGGAATTTGCATTTATCTTTTTCTCTGCAGTGCCTTTCAAAGGTTTATATCCATTGAATTTTTCATGTTTTGTAACGTTACCACCTCAATATTTGGATTTTATTTGATAAATCAACACAAAATAGGGCAACATTGTGAGTTGGAAGTAAATGATAATTAGTTTTCAATATTTTAATTAAATCCAAATCTAAGAAGTGCTGTAATTTGCATTTGCATCCCTTTACTCAGATACCCCCAAATAAAATTCAGCACAATCAGTGAAATGGGTCCATCTGTATGTGGATTAAACTCATAGGCGTTTGTGAAGACCACTGCAGATAGAAACAAAGTGAAGCTTAAAACAGAATTAGGTTCTGTAACAATATCCCAAGTTTTGGAAGTTCCACGCAGTACTTTTTAATCCATCATCTGAAAAGAGTTATGTCACTGACCCTAACAGCAAACCTACCAAGACATGGATGTCTTAGCATTAACTGAAACCTTAACTGAAAGGATGGACAACAAGAGAAGTGTTCAGAGAAGAAGCCAAGAGGTCCATGGCAACTCTGGAGGACATGCAGAGATCTGAAAGAATCTGTCAAATGTACTACTAGTTGTGCGCTCCACTAATCTAACCTTTATGGTAGAGTGGTAAGTAAGAAAACCATGTGAAATTCTGTTTGCACGTCATGTAGCAGACACAAGAAACGTGGACGAAGGTGCTCTGTTCAAATGTGACTAAAACTGAAGCTTTAGAGCAGTCATGTCTTGTATCTGGTTCAGAGACAGCTCAGTGCACTGCCTGAGGTATCTGGTGCATCACCGAGTAAAGATTAAGATGAAGAATGCCCCAACATCCCTGGTGACATGGCATCCAGACCTTGGCAGCTCCAGAATGGCATGGCCCAGGGAGTGGTAGGGTGGGATCCAAATGTTTCCATGGCAATGGTTTCTGCATTTCAACATCCCAGAATAACTCAACGCATTGTTTCTTTATACTCCTATAACCTAGTCTGTTGAACATTAGCATTGTTGTTTCAATTCATTGCCTCTGAGTTTTCTTTCTGGATATATTTCATAAATGAATCCACTTTCCATGTATTTAAACTCTCTTCGTGTGTCCTTCAGCATTGTGCCTCAATGCCAGCTAACTTTGCTTCCATCAAGTTGTGAGTCTCCAGCTTTCCCTTCTGACTTCCATGCTTAAGCACACATTCTCCTTTGTTGTGTCCGACTATTTGGTCGCTGCAGAAACCGGGCCACTATATTTGTCAAGCATTGACATGAGAGAAGGTCACTGGAGCCCGAGCTAAACAAAGAGAAGGGTTTGGAAGATGATATAAAGATAGTGGGTGATAACAAGGTGGTGAGAGAATAACAGAGGTGTGTCTGAATGAAATTAGATGAACAGAAGAAGCATTCAGACAAGTCATGTTGGTGGAACTGTTACTGAAAAGAGTAAGTTGATTGTTTCCACACAGCCATGCACATAGGTCTATTATCAGTCTTACTGGTAAAGCCTTCACGTCATACTTTCTATTATGATTTGAACTGGGCAGTGGTGAGGTTTATTGGCACTAGTGGGCTTTATTGAACAGTAGTTTGACAGAAAAAAAAGGTGGAGCGAGAAGGGGAAAACACGCACCAAATGGACAGAGCTCGTAATAATATGGCATATTACAAGCACAAAGTAATGTATTTCATAGGGATTTTATGTTATAGACCATTGTAAAGTACTGATACACTTAAATTAAATATCTGAAAAGTTTAGTTTTCTAAAAAGTTGAATTATGACCGGAGCACCTTTTTCCATGTTTTCCTGTGGCTTTCGATAAACAATGACTTTCTTTTTGGCACTTTTGAGTAAAGGTCAGATTTGTGGAACGCACAACTAATAGCCGCCCTTTAAACCGACTCTCCAGCGTGAACTGTAGATCTCTGCAGCTCTTCCAGAGTTACCATGCACCTCATGACTGACTCTTTGATTAACACTCTCCTTGCCCTGTCTATCAGTGTAGGTGGGTGAAAACCTCTGCAAGTTTGCAGCTGTGCCTTTCCTATTTTTAAACGATATCGTAAACAATGCTAATTTAAATGATCAAATAATGAGATATTGCTTAATAACCTAACCCTCCTTTAAACCTTACCACAACTTTACTCCTTACAGGATTCCTACGTTCCTTGGTTTTCATAATGATGTTAGTTCCCTAATGGCCTTCACAGGACAGCTGCTGTGGTGCTGAGATTAGATAACACCCCAGTGAACTAAATTTACTAATTATGTGACATCTGAGGACAACTGGATTCTGGTTTATTTAGGAGTTGCCAAGTAAAGAAATGCACCCCACATTTTTCAGGCGTTTTGCCATAAAAACTGAAAGTCCTTTTCCTTCCACTTCACAATTATGTGCTACTTTGTGTTGATCTATTACATAATATTCTAACAAAATACATTGAAGTCTGTGGCTGTAACGTGACAAAATGTGAAAAGGTTTAATGCCTTTACAAATGTTTGCAAGGCACTTTAAATGATGTATGTTAAACAGAAGACAACTGGCTGTTCACAGTAAACAACTGCAGAGGTACAGAAAGCTGTAAACTGTGTTAGTGGGAAGTGGGTAATGTACATAGGTATGAATGTATGTGTGTTTGTGTAAACTGGATCCTCGGGGCGAGCGGGATGCCAGTGAGGGGAAGGGCAGTGGATGGCTCAGGGGCTCAGTCCATTCCTGTGATTTAACATGACACCACTTGCACTAAGACTGCGACAGCTGCATACGCACATGCCGGCCATTCTGTTTGTTGTAGGGGATTACTTTGTGATAAAAGCCCCAGTGAGCTGCACCGTGGCCGATCTTGCAGAACTACTGCCCCCCCCCCCCCCCCCCCCCCCAACTGCTGAACTTTAGAAAGCTTTCTCCAGGCCTCCAGAGCCCCTTGAAAACACAGGTGGGGTACATCTTTCTGAACCATAATGAATGGGAGTAGTCTGCAGACGATCAGGCAGGCAGTAGTAGTGTCATATTACTATCAGACATCAGTCAAGTGGTTTCGGCACTGCAGTTTATGTAAGGTTCATTACTCAACAGAAACATAACAGCACTGTATGACTGCTTCATCAGTTGTTTTTTTTGGTATCAGTCAATTCACTTTCATTAAGAAGATGGACTCCTTTTCAGTGCCTAACCATTTTTCACTGTCAAAGTTGTGACGGCACTTGGAAATGTTAGCAATAGGAAAACATCTGATTTTGAAGGTTCACAGAGTGATGTTCCGGTATCATGACGACAGTAGTGAATTGGTCTCTGAGGCGACAGACTACGGCATCTGTTGCTGTCACTATGGTGACTATAAGCTCTAAAATTGCTGCATGAAACCAGTATTCAAGCAAAATATTGTTTTCCACAAGTAGTAGAGATACACTCTCTGCAGCCTTGGCCCAGATATGACACATGATGCTTTTTTCACTGTCATTTTCTTTCCCCATTCCTGCCACAGCTGTGCAAATCTGAGCTTTAAGGTTTACTGACCTCTAGTCTCTGACTTTTTTTTGAAGAAAAATAAGATTTCATTCAGTGTTGATGTTTATTAACCTTATTACTGAAGTAGTTGGATTTAATAAGTTGTCTTTCAAAGTAAACGGGTCAAGGCAAATTAAACAAACCTCAAAATCACCCCAGATTAGATCACATAGCCAGAACTGATCTTGAGCTAATGGACTAAAGGTAGGCTCAGCTGATCACCTGTATCAAGGTTTCAAAATCACTAACATTTTTTGTCATACAGTTCTTATTATTTGAAGTGGTTTTAATGGGATTCTAGGCAAAGTTCTGAAGTTTTTCCAGCTGGATAAGACAGTGCTGGATAAAAACAGCGCTGACCCTCCCACACAAGATGTGCCAATCATCAGTTGGCTCATTGAAGGCTTCTTCAGGGCAGGGCAGTGGCACAGGGGTAAAGCATGCGACCCATGTATAGATGCTATAATCCTTGATGCAGCAGTCACGGGTTTGAATCCCGGCCTGTTGACCTTTGCTGCATCTCTACCCCCCTCTCTCAACCCCATTTCCTGTTGGTCAACTTACAAAATAAAAGCTGCTAGTGCCAAAAATGGAAAAACAAAAACAGTTGAAAAGATTTAAATAAAGATTTATATTTAAATAAATAGGCAAATGCCTATTTATCAATGACTAAAGGTAACTTTTGAGACCATACGAGTACATTTAAATATATATATATATTTTTACAATGATTTAGGCAAATGATAAGCAAATTAATAGAAAAGCAGTGAGATGAGTAAGAAACTCTTCAGTAGATGTGAACATTGATTTTAGAAGTTAATTTAACTCTGCTGAAGCACTAAATTTTGTTTCTCCAGTGCTCTGTTTTCAAAAGTCAATGAGGACTGTTGTTTAAGACGTCATTTTGAAAGAATTCTCCTCAGATCTTCAGTTGTGTTGATGTTCAGCGGTTGATCACAATGGTACAGTACAGACCAAAAGTTTGGACACACCTTCTCATTCAAAGAGTTTTCTTTATTTTCATGACTATGAATATTGTAGCTTCACCCTGAAGGCATCAAAACTATGAATTATCACATGTGGAATTATATACTGAACAAAAAAGTGTGAAACAACTGAAAATATGTCTTATATTCTAGGTTCTTCAAAGTAGCCACATTTTGCTTTGATTACTGCTCCACACACTCTTGGCATTCTGTTGATGAGCTTCAAGAGGTAGTCACCTGAAATGGTTTTCCAACAATCTTGTAGGAGTTCCCAGAGATGCTTACTGTGGAGATACTGTGGAGGCCAGGTCATCTGGTGCAGCACCCCATCACTCTCCTTCTTGGTCAAATAGCCCTTACACAGCCTGGAGGTGTGTTTGGGGTCATTGTCTTGTTGAAAAATAAATGATGGTCCAACTAAATGCAAACCGGATGGAATAGCATGCCGCTGCAAGATGCTGTGGTAGCCATGCTGGTTCACTATGCCTTCAATTTTGAATAAATCCTCAACAGTGTCACCAGCAAAGCACCCCACACCATCACACCTCCTCCTCCATGCTTCACGGTGGGAACCAGGCATGTAGAGTTCATCCGTTCACCTCTTCTGCGCCGCACAAAGACACGGTGGTTGGAACCAAAGATCTCAAACTTGGACTCATCAGACCAAAGCACAGATTTCCACTGGTCTAATGTCCATTCCTTGTGTTCTTTAGCCCAAACAAGTCTCTTCTGTTTGTTGCCTGTCCTCAGCAGTGGTTTCCTAGCAGCTATTTTACCATGAAGGTCTGATTCACACAGTCTCCTCTTAACAGTTGTTCTAGAGATGTGTCTGCTGCTAGAACTCTGTGTGGCATTGACCCTTTCAAGGTTTTCCCAATTGTTTGGACTGACTGACCTTCATTTCTTAAAGTAATGATGGCCACTCATTTTTCTTTACTTACAGTGCCTTGCGAAAGTACTCGGCCCCCTTGAACTGGTCAACCTCTTGCCACATTTCAGGCTTCAAACATAAAGATATGAAATTCAAATTTTTTGTGAAGAATCAACAACAAGTGGGACACAATCGTGAAGTGGAATGAAATTTATTGGATGTGTCAAACTTGTTTAACAAATAAAAAACTGAAAAGTGGGGCGTGCAATATTATTCGGCCCCTTTACTTTCAGTGCAGCAAACTCACTCCAGAAGTTCAATGAGGATCTCTGAATGATCCAATGTTGTCCCAAATGACTGATGATGATAAATAGAATCCACCTGTGTGTAATCAAGTCTCCGTATAAATGCACCTGCTGTGTGAGAGTCTCAGGGTTCTGTTCAAAGCGCAGAGAGCATCATGAAGACCAAGGAACACACCAGGCAGGTCCGAGATACTGTTGTGGAGAAGTTTAAAGTCGGATTTGGATACAAACAGATTTCCCAAGCTTTATACATCCCAAGGAGCACTGTGCAAGCAATCATATTGAAATGGAAGGAGTATCAGACCACTGCAAATCTACCAAGACCCGGCCGTCCCTCTAAACTTTCATCTCGAACAAGGAGAAGACTGATCAGAGATGCAGCCAAGAGGCCCATGATCACTCTGGATGAACTGCAGAGATCTACTGCTGAGGTGGGAGAGTCTGTCCATAGGACAACAATCAGTCGTACACTGCACAAATCTGGCCTTTATGGAAGAGTGGCAAGAAGAAAACCATTTCTCAAAGATATCCATAAAAAGTATCATTTAAAGTTTGCCACAAACCACCTGGGAGACACACCAAACATGTGGAAGAAGGTGCTCTGGTCAGATGAAACCAAAATCGATCTGTTTGGCCACAATGCAAAACGATATGTTTGGCGTAAAAGCAACACAGCTCATCACCCTGAACACACCATCCCCACTGTCAAACATGGTGGTGGCAGCATCATGGTTTGGGCCTGCTTTTCGTCAGCAGAGACAGGGAAGATGGTCAAAATTGATGGGAAGATGGATGGGGCCAAATACAGGACCATTCTGGAAGAAAACCTGTTGGAGTCTGCAAGAGACCTGAGACTGGGACGGAGATTTATCTTCCAACAAGACAATGATCCAAAACATAAAGCCAAATCTACAATGGAATGGTTCACAAATAAACGTATCCAGGTGTTGGAATGGTCAAGTCAAAGTCCAGACCTGAATCCAATTGAGAATCTGTGGAAAGAGCTGAAGACTGCTGTTCACGAACGCTCTCCATCCAACCTCACTGAGCTCGAGCTGTTTTGCAAGGAAGAATGGGCAAGAATTTCAGTGTCTCGATGTGCCAAACAGATAGAGACATACCCCAAGCGACTTGCAGCTGTAATTGCAGCAAGGGGTGGCGCTACTAAGTATTAACTCAAGGGGGCCGAATAATATTGCACGCCCCACTTTTCAGTTTATTTGTTAAAAACGTTTGACACACCCAATAAATTTCATTCCACTTCATGATTGTGTCCCACTTGTTGTTGATTCTTCACAAAAAGTTTGAATTTTATATCTTTATGTTTGAAGCCTGAAATGTGGCAAGAGGTTGACCAGTTCAAGGGGGCCGAGTACTTTCGCAAGGCACTGTAGCTGCTTTTTTCTTGGCATAATATAAATTCTAACAGTCTGTTCAGTAGGACTATCAGCTGTGTACTGTATCCACGTCCTGCACAACACAACTGATGGTCCGAACCCCATTTGTAAGGCTTGAAATCCCACTGATTAAACCTGACAGGGCACACCTGTGAAGTGAAAACCATTTCAGGTGACTAGCTCTTGAAGCTCATCAACAGAATGCCAAGAGTGTGCGTAGCAGTAATCAAAGCAAAAGGTGGCTACTTTGAAGAACCTTGAATATAAGACATATTTTCAGTTGTTTCACACTTTTTTGTTCAGTATATAATTCCACATGTGTTAATTCATAGTTTTGATGCCTTCAGTGTGAAGCTACAATATTCATAGTCATGAAAATAAAGACAACTCTTTGAATGAGAAGGTGTGTCCAAACCATTGGTCTGTACTGTAGATTATTCAAGAAATGCCCATTTACCACTTAGTAATTCATAGGAATGAAGGCATAGTTTGAGTGTTGAGGTGATCTTCTAAATTTACATTTTACATCCATCCATCCATAGGCCAAAACCTATGTATATATCTATATATAGTTCCTCCAGCAAGTCCTTGGTCTGTCCATGGTTCTCCTCCCACTGGGACATGACTGGAAAGTTTTCAAAGAGAGGTATCCTGATCAGAGGCCTCAACCATCTCAACGGACTCCTTTCAGTGTGGGGGACCAATGGCTCTACTTCAAGCAACCCCCGGTATGACATACAGGTCCTTCTCAAAATATTAGCATATTGTGATAAAGTTCATTATTTTCCATAATGTAATGATGAAAATTTAACATTCATATATTTTAGATTCATTGCACACTAACTGAAATATTTCAGGTCTTTTATTGTCTTAATACAGATGATTTTGGCATACAGCTCATGAAAACCCAAAATTCATATCTCACAAAATTAGCATATCATTAAAAGGGTCTCTAAACAAGCTATGAACCTAATCATCTGAATCAACGAGTTAACTCTAAACACCTGCAAAAGATTCCTGAGGCCTTTAAAACTCCCAGCCTGGTTCATCACTCAAAACCCCAATCATGGGTAAGACTGCCGACCTGACTGCTGTCCAGAAGGCCACTATTGACACCCTCAAGCAAGAGGGTAAGACACAGAAAGAAATTTCTGAACGAATAGGCTGTTCCCAGAGTGCTGTATCAAGGCACCTCAGTGGGAAGTCTGTGGGAAGGAAAAAGTGTGGCAGAAAACGCTGCACAACGAGAAGAGGTGACCAGACCCTGAGGAAGATTGTGGAGAAGGGACGATTCCAGACCTTGGGGGACCTGCGGAAGCAGTGGACTGAGTCTGGAGTAGAAACATCCAGAGCCACCGTGCACAGGCGTGTGCAGGAAATGGGCTACAGGTGCCGCATTCCCCAAGTCAAGCCACTTTTGAACCAGAAACAGCGGCAGAAGCGCCTGACCTGGGCTACAGAGAAGCAGCACTGGACTGTTGCTCAGTGGTCCAAAGTACTTTTTTCGGATGAAAGCAAATTCTGCATGTCATTCGGAAATCAAGGTGCCAGAGTCTGGAGGAAGACTGGGGAGAAAGAAATGCCAAAATGCCAGAAGTCCAGTGTGAAGTACCCACAGTCAGTGATGGTCTGGGGTGCCGTGTCAGCTGCTATTTGAAGGTTGACGTTTTTTGTATTAAAAACACTTTTCTTTTATTGGTCGGATGAAATATGCTAATTTTGTGAGATAGGAATTTTGGGTTTTCATGAGCTGTATGCCAAAATCATCCGTATTAAGACAATAAAAGACCTGAAATATTTCAGTTAGTGTGCAATGAATCTAAAATATATGAATGTTAAATTTTCATCATTACATTATGGAAAATAATGAACTTTATCACAATATGCTAATATTTTGAGAAGGACCTGTAGTTCCTCACCTATCTCTAACGCTAAGCCCAGCTACACTTGTTTTTTGGATCTCCATCTTTTGGTTATGATTAATTTCTCAAGTTAGGGGTCTTCATTTATTTTGCTCCACTTTTTCTTCTCCTTGGATCGTAGAAGCACCTGCATTAATCCAGAGGCCCCAATTTGTTTATCCATCTCTGGCTCCAACCCATCATGACTGGTGAACAACAAGTTTATAAACTTTTGTTTATATACCATACAACAAAATATTCAACCTATTTATTAGCGCAAATGTCAGATGTTTCTGAGAAATGTCATCCTAATATACCCCCAAATTAACATAGATAAACTTAATTACCCCTACAGCCAGTATATAATCAATATTTTGTTTTATTCTGTATATTGTGAGACCCTTAAAATGAACCTTAATTTTATCTAAAAGTAGATCAAACCCTCCCTTGTTGCTGTCGCTCGTATCGGATCTCCCCGGACGGATGTCCTGCTTCATCCACCTTTGATTAACACTCTTTCTCTGTTGTTATCTTACTCTCCTCTTTCATATCTGAGATTTTCCGACAGTACTCAAATGACGGTTCTCCAGTTCAGCAATGATCTTGAGGCTAACCTGGAGTGAGGAGGATTGATCCACCCACCCCCACCCCACCGTCCTCAGCTGTCCCACAACGTGTTGCTGCTTGTCACTGAGGAGAAGTGGGACGGTGTTGCCAGTGACAGGGCAATCCTTGCGGACATACACTAACTCACAGTCATGTAAATATTTGATTTTTTTCAGTAATAATATTGAACTTGAAATTATTTATTTAACCATTATTTCTTATAGTTAATTATAGCATGTTTCCACATTTGAATATGAATAGTTGCCTCTAGAAGAAAAGTTAGATTTAGTGTTTATTTATCCTGCTTTGTATGTCAATATAGAAGTGTACATTATACAGAGCCCTTAAATAAGTATTAACACACTTAGTAAAGATGTGTAAAAAGACTTACACTAACTACAGTTTTCATTACAAAAAGCACAATTTCAAATGGATGTATTCTGAAAAAATGGTTAATTTAAAAGATTTATGCACTTATTTGACCCTAGGAAAAAAATCTCATATTAAGAATACTTCAATTCACTGGAATCACAGTGGGTAATACAATTCTTATAAATGTAAATGAAGCATTTTTGACATGACGAAGAGGTGCAGTTTTATTAGCAACTCTTAAAAATGGGAAAGACGAGTGAAAACGCCATTCAAGTAAAACAGATGTATGTTCATCATAAATTAGGAAATTGCTACATAAAAATAGCTCCCAGCCCCCTAAGGGAATCACTTCAGGTATAAAGACAGTAAAAATGACATTACTTTCTGTGAACAATGTTAAATTGAAATTAAAAGGTGAAAAGGCATCTACATACATGTGAGTATAGACGCTTTTTTGGACTACTTTCACAGTCCTAAAGGAAGTATAACATTGATACATAAACATTTTAAATAATGACTCTTCTTTATTGCAAACAAAAATAAATATGGAGTTGCTAAACATGTTGCACATTACTGTATTAAGCAACAAAATCAATGCTACACCTTCTTGATGTGCGTGATATGGCTCACTGCCCAGGGCGCCACAGGCTGAGGGAGGCCGAGAACACTATAGGGGAAAAATAGTTGTCAGTTTTCTTTTGCTTATTGGCATGTCTTGGTAATGGGAAACATAATCCCCTTTTGTTGCGAAGGGCAGAAACACAGTAAGGAAATATAGTGGTATGCTGGCTAACGAAGCTGAAGTTGGTATCTGATTCAAAGTGCTAACTGAAAAGTATTTTTTAGGAATTTTAATATGCTTAAAAGTTGTTAGGATTGATCAAGAAAAAAAGCTTGATCTATGTCTTCGTTTAGGGTAAATAAAAAATTCATGGCCTAAAACAACGGTCTAAATAAGAACAAAGATCAGCAGAAAATATGTGTAATCAGAACAATGTTTAAATATTTCAAACTAACTGCAAGTATCGGATAAGGGGTTATGTTTTTTCTGCTACCACACAGGAAGATGGTAAGATAGGTAAAACATTTCCAACCTTTCCAGTGTTATATAGTTATACTGTAATAAAAATAAAATTATTTTATGACTTTTTACTCCTCTTTACCAGGTGTGCAAATAAATATGGAGAGAGCTGTATTTATTCAGTGGGCTATAGTCATCTTCTTTTTTTCTGAGCAGCATTTTAAGGACTCAGTTCATGCTGAGCGGGGACTTGTTTGCATGTTTGATGCTACAACACACACGCACACACTTTTTTTTGTTTTACTGACATTGGGTTAAGAGGACAGAGCGTTATGAGTGACTCTGACACACTGTGGACCCCCTCCCTGCTTCACCCCTGGGTCCAACACAGGCGTCTTTGTGCTCCCTCCACCATCAGTGAAGATCCATCACAGACTAACCTGACAGCCAACGGCAAGCCTCTGCCAAGCTCCAACTGCACGCTCTGCTTCAACCAGTGAGTAATACAACTGCTTGAGTCAAAGCAAAACATCTGTTATTTCAATGAATTAAACACTTTTACTTGTTTCATTTTGTCTTAATTTCTGAAAGATCAAGAATTTACAGGGATGGATCAAGCAGGACCAATAAAAAAAAAACGGGTTCCTTTACTTTTGTCAGTGTCCCCTTAAGCCAGTATAACCATGTGACTGATTCATATAAAACAGACGTCATTAATGTGTTCTATTGCCAAACGACATGCAACAATGTTAAGAAATATACTTCATTAAGCAAACCTTTCCCAATTTTTTCTCAGACAAAACTGAATTTCTATTTCTCATATATATCTAAATAAAGTAGAAAAAAAAAATAAATACCACAATATTAACTAAGGCATGTTTAAAGCTTTCTCATCTTACCTCCACTTGTAGTCTTAAAAGAAATACATCCCCAGTCTTGCTTGATATAGGACTCCAACTACTCAAGAGGTCAGAGCCTCATTTGTCATATTTGTCGTTACATAACGCATTACATGTTGTCTAGGTCTGGACTGCAGGGAGGTCATACTACTAAGCAAGCAGACTCCTTAACTGCCAACATGTGCTGAAATGTCACAAATTGACTTTGACTTGCTAAAATAAGTAATGCATACATGCTCAAGAGATAATTTTGTAAACTATTTGAGCTCCTGCACTGACTTTTAAACATTGCAGTTACAAGATGGATGATCAACCTTTTGAATTAGGAAGATGACAAGTCTGGTGTTGTCAAAATAAATTTCAAGTTTTAGATGTGATGGTAATGCTATGAACACAGCATCTCAGTTGTGCAGATGTCTGTATGCGGTTGCCATGTTCCTCCTGTACTGTGCACACTCCAAGGAGATGTTTGTTAGGTAATCAATGTTTGTAAGTCGACTTTTTTTGTAGGCACTTATCATTCCTGTCATTTGATTACTGATACGTACATTAATATCTTTCGCTTTATTGTTGGATGCTATAAAAAAGAAAAACGTTCATGGTGTTGCAGTTTCAGAAGTTTGCAGCTTCTGCTCCATTCTGACAGAGAATGGATGGATTTTCTTTTTCAAATTAAAAAAGGAAAATGTTTAAAACATATAAAAATGTTGTTGTAACTAACTGTTATATAAGTGTTCGGAGAGACCTCATTTACCACTTTTTGAAAATGTATTCTCAGGATTTTTTTGTTGGTTGGTCCTTAGGTAAAAAAACATCTTTCAATGTGATACAGTTTCTGGAGGTTTACATTTACGCACAATTATTGTCATTGGAAAAAATCTAAAGTGTTTTAGAGAGAAAGGACAATTGGCTCAATATCCCATGATTTTACTTGACGTGTCATCAGCAGTGACAAATTCACCAGCCAACACACCACTGCAGACTCTATACACTGTGTGTGGCTACATGAAATAAAAAATTCTCCTGCCACCAGCAAGCATTTCCTGTTAACTGAAAGTGTCATAGTGATAAATCTATGATGGCGACATACGCAGGGTTGTAGCACATCTTAAATGGTCCCTGTCATTCCATGCTTTTTCTCTGCTGATGGAAGTGTGTGTTTTGGCCATGCTTCCATGCTAGCCGAAGTCAGTCAGAATTAGCTGCTTAGCTATGAGGTGAGATGCGTTCTGTGTGATTAACACCAGCTGGCTAAGCTAAAACTACAGCTGACTAGAAGAGGTCAGGACAGCCAATGCCGTTTCCCCTGCACGGTGGTCTCAATATTACCTCTTGATTTCAAAGAGTAAAATGAATCATCTTGGGGCTAAACTTACTGTGCTGCTCATGCCTGCCCAGACCTGTCACACACAGAGCTCAGAAGTCCCACTTGCATCACTCTGTGCAATCATCTTGGAAGGAAAATAAGTAAATATGATACCCAACAACAATGGAATAAGCTTCAAAGATATAGTTCAGGATTTTTGAAGTGAGGTTCTGTTTAAAGGATATAAGGAGCTTATACAGGTCCTTCTCAAAATATTAGCATATTGTGATAAATTCATTATTTTCCATAATGTCATGATGAAAATTTAACATTCATATATTTTAGATTAATTGCACACTAACTGAAATATTTCAGGTCTTTTATTGTCTTAATACGGATGATTTTGGCATACAGCTCATGAAAACCCAAAATTCCTATCTCACAAAATTAGCATATCATTAAAAGGGTCTCTAAACGAGCTATGAACCTAATCATCTGAATCAACGAGTTAACTCTAAACACCTGCAAAAGATTCCTGAGGCCTTTAAAACTCCCAGCCTGGTTCATCACTCAAAACCCCAATCATGGGTAAGACTGCCGACCTGACTGCTGTCCAGAAGGCCACTATTGACACCCTCAAGCAAGAGGGTAAGACACAGAAAGAAATTTCTGAACGAATAGGCTGTTCCCAGAGTGCTGTATCAAGGCACCTCAGTGGGAAGTCTGTGGGAAGGAAAAAGTGTGGCAGAAAACGCTGCACAACGAGAAGAGGTGACCGGACCCTGAGGAAGATAGTGGAGAAGGGCCGATTCCAGACCTTGGGGGACCTGCGGAAGCAGTGGACTGAGTCTGGAGTAGAAACATCCAGAGCCACTGTGCACAGGCGTGTGCAGGAAATGGGCTACAGGTGCCGCATTCCCCAGGTCAAGCCACTTTTGAACCAGAAACAGCAGCAGAAGCGCCTGACCTGGGCTACAGAGAAGCAGCACTGGACTGTTGCTCAGTGGTCCAAAGTACTTTTTTCGGATGAAAGCAAATTCTGCATGTCATTCGGAAATCAAGGTGCCAGAGTCTGGAGGAAGACTGGGGAGAAGGAAATGCCAAAATGCCAGAAGTCCAGTGTCAAGTACCCACAGTCAGTGATGGTCTGGGGTGCCGTGTCAGCTGCTGGTGTTGGTCCACTGTGTTTTATCAGGAGATTTTGGAGCACTTCATGCTCCTATCTGCTGAAAAGCTTTATGGAAATGAAGATTTCATTTTTCAGCACGACCTGGCACCTGCTCACAGTGCCAAAACCACTGGTAAATGGTTTACTGACCATGGTCTCACTGTGCTCAATTGGCCTGCCAACTCTCCTGACCTGAACCCCATAGAGAATCTGTGGGATATTGTGAAGAGAACGTTGAGAGACTCAAGACCCAACACTCTGGATGAGCTAAAGGCCGCTATCGAAGCATCCTGGGCCTCCATAAGACCTCAGCAGTGCCACAGGCTGATTGCCTCCATGCCACACCGCATTGAAGCAGTCATTTCTGCAAAAGGATTCCCGACCAAGTATTGAGTGCATAACTGTACATGATTATTTGAAGGTTGACGTTTTTTGTATTAAAAACACTTTTCTTTTATTGGTCGGATGAAATATGCTAATTTTGTGAGATAGGAATTTTGGGTTTTCATGAGCTGTATGCCAAAATCATCCGTATTAAGACAATAAAAGACCTGAAATATTTCAGTTAGTGTGCAATGAATCTAAAATATATGAATGTTAAATTTTCATCATGACATTATGGAAAATAATGAACTTTATCACAATATGCTAATATTTTGAGAAGTACCTGTATCTGACCTGCAGTTGATAACTCTCATTGCTTCCTTATTACGTATAAATCTCCATTCATTGTTCCCTGGAGCTGAAGCTAACGGTTCCCACAAGAGAGACCACAACCAAACGGAAACTCTACTGTCTTAAAAGAACTAATCGTAAAAATGTTATAGCAGTTTATGCAAATGCTCTTCTACAAGCCTTTAAATATTTATCTTGTTTGCAATGGAAAACCTATTTACACAGAAGCACGTTATTGTTTTATTGGAAAATTATCATCGGAGGCGGTGCACCACCAATTATCTTCCTGTGTGATACACTGAATCCAGATCATGTAAAGCATTTCCTGTCAGAGTAACAACTAAATAGAAAAGTAAGACTATTTAAAACCCTATTAAAACAGTGTTCACTTAAACAGCCACAATATTATTGCTTTTTTACACAGCTTTACATTTATTTCAGTTACCCTCACTAGAAATGTTTTACATGTTCTGCTCTTAGGACATGTTTCACAAATGGAGATCATTAGCGCCGCACTCCCTCCAACCTCCATTTTTCTTGCAAATAATCATCACCTTCTCTTTAAATATTTGCCCAATGCAAGGGTGGGAACAGTTTAAAGCTTCATAAAATAACACCATCTTAAATCGGTATGACCTTTTTGTTTAACGATGTACGAACGTCTACCTTGGTCCTGGTCCCTCTACCTGTTTTAGTCTGCAGGACCAAAATATCTGGATTTTTTAAGTCAGGCTCTGTTAAAACGTTTTAAGTGGTTATTATCTCACCTGCAGTCCAGAACTTTCATGGTGTCAAAGCGGTTTATGTGAATGCTATTCCTTTAACCTTTAACACAGTCACGTTTGGATTAGGTGGATTTTTAAAAATTAAGACCCTTGAAACGGAGGTAACTATAATCTTCATGTGCTAAATACATATACAGAGGAGCACATGTAATCCGATTTAGAGTAACTAACAAATAGAAAAGTAAGGCTGGGTAAAAATAAATAAAAATAGCCTTCAGTTAAACCTCCAATATATATTTGCTTTTTACAACGCTTTAACCTGTCACAGGTTTTTCATTAGACAGTGATTTTCACAAAATGTGATGGTTATTAGTTAAGAAGCAGTGTACCACCAGTGATCTTTCTGCGTGTAACACATATTGGAAATATGTAAATCATTTGCCATCAGAGTAACTAACAAATAGAAAGGTAAGACACTGTAAAATAGAATTCATAAAATAGCTTCATATTTTTGCCTTTCACACAGCTTTACTTTTGTTTTAAATAGTTTCTCTGATTGGAGATATTTTACGTGTTTCGTTCCCAGCACATGTTTCTTTCAGGAAGATCACTGGTGGTGTAACCTCCCTTTCCTGTGTACATAACTGTCCAATGCAAAGGTGACTACATCCATGTAAAAAAGTAACGTTTCCATAAACCATCATTATACCCAATAGGTGTAGTTTTTGTCCTGGCCACTCTCAGCCTAGCTGGTAGATTTAGCCTATAAAACCAATTATTACCTGCAGGTAAGATATTAACTGTTTAAAACCTTTTCATAGAAGCTCACTTCTAAAGTTGTCTCCCTTTAACGTCACCACGTTTACACATTCACCCAGATGATCAGTATGATCCTGACATTGCCTCTGTGACCTAGTTTTAAGTAAACAATCTGGTCACAAACATCTTCTCGTCACTACATATTATTCGATCCTAGTGGAGGTGACAGCTGTCTCAAGACTCTTCCTACCAAATCGCCAACCCTGCCCCCATGACAAAGCCTCTTTCGTTCAGCGTCATGGAGGAGAGCGCAAGTCTGGGATTAGCTTATTAAGGCCGACATCTTTGATCTGAGGTTATCTCTTCCATTTCCACGGCAACCTGATCGTACTGTGGCTTCCTAACACCCACGCGCAAGCGAGTACTCAAACCCACACACTGAAACACATGAATGGGCCTTAAAGCCCTAGAGAGCAGGCCCAACAGAGATGTGAAGTGTAGATGTGCAGCAACAGCTAACCATCGTGTCAGGTTTCTGGGGGCTCGTGCTAAATTTAACCTTGTGATCCTGCAGAAGGCAGAAGGGTTTAAATGCCAGCCTACAGTTGCTCCACACCAGTTGTTCACCAAACGTCTTCCACTCATCGCAAATTCTGGCCAAGAGGAAGACAGGCGCACAGGCGTACAGTCCAACACACGTCGCAGAGGCAGGAACCAAGACCACTCACTGAAGAGCAGCTACAAACGAAGCAGGGATTGTTGCCCCTTTACATCCAGAGCACAACACGAGCCAATATGGAGCTCTTTGAGACCAACCCTTACTTCTTTCCTGACCAGCGCTTCTATGAAGGAGGCGACAGCTATTTTCCCTCTCGTCTGCCTGGAACATATGACCAAGCTGCTTACCAAGACAGAAACTCCATGATGGGCTTGTGTGGGAATCTTGCTGGGGGTGCTAGTGTGGGAGTAGCAAGCACTGAGGATAAAGCTTCTCCCTCCAGCCTGTCACCTCATTCTGAGCCCCACTGTCCCGGTCAATGCCTACCCTGGGCCTGTAAACTGTGCAAAAGGAAGACCGTGACCATGGATCGCCGGAGAGCAGCAACGCTGAGGGAGAAGAGACGCCTAAAAAAGGTGAATGAGGCCTTTGATGCCCTGAAGAGGAGCACCTTGATGAACCCCAACCAGAGGCTGCCCAAGGTTGAGATCTTGCGTAGTGCCATACAGTACATCGAAAGGCTACAAGCTCTGGTGTCCTCTCTTAACCAGCAGGACACAGAAACAGGACAGCAGGGACTGCACTATCGACCCACCCCGAATCAACCCAGAGTGAGTACAACAGAAACAGGATGAGAGAAGCCAGGATGATAGGCAAATGTAGAGAACTAAAAAGTTGAACAAGCTCTAGTTGAAAAGAGGCTGAGAAATTATTGGGAGAATAAATAAAAAATATATTTAGTTGCAGAGATAATCTTTAGGTTTCAGATTTAAAATTGACTATATTAACTGGTATTTGTTTTAGTTCTTAAATATACACTTTTCAAGCTATTGCAGGTGCGAAACATAAACAAACTGCACAGGGCTGTTAGCTGTGGTGGGTTTCTGTGTGCAGTTTTGTATAAGTGACTGACAGCAACTTCTGCATATGTGTCTTTGTATTAACAGGTGTCGTCGTCCAGCGAGCCCAGTTCAGGCAGCACCTGCTGCAGCAGCCCCGAGTGGAGCAGTACTCCGGAGCAGTGCCCGCCAAGCTACAGCGGTGAGGGTGAGCACAGCTCAAAATTCATTTTTACTGGATGAAAGATTAGTGTTTTGTAGACGGTACTGACTGTGTGATTTGGTCTGTCTCTCGCTCTCTGCAGATCTTTTGAGTGTTGCTGAATCTCCTGAGCAGGGGAACATGCAGGCCTTGAATTCTATTGTGGACAGCATCTCTGCTTCTGAGGGAGCTGTGGCCTTTCCAGTAGACATTCCCAAATAGACCCACCAAAACAGCGGGATCATAGATGTAGATGCACAGAGATCCATAAATAATAGAGAGAAGAAAGATAATTGGTGATGCTGTTGAGGAGTAATTTAAATCTTTTAGTGAATCTAATGATTTGAGTGTGTTGTCTTATGCAAACTATCAAAATTTGTGATTAATTATGATTGCAACTCTGCTGATCTAAAAGTCTACTGGCCAAACTGAATTCCTCCTTTCACAATGAGGCCTTATTCCCTGTATTACTTGCCTTATCATGTGGTCCAGTCCTGTTTGTCAGAACTACAGACGCTCAGTATAACTTTGCTGCATGAGTTTGCTGCATGAACCCAAAATCCTAATTATCTGAGCGAATCTCTGTTAAACCTTCCTCCAGACTCACAAATGAATTGTATTGTTCGAACTTAATTTAAGTGTTCCTCCTTATCTCTGATTCTTTTTGTGTGAGTTTAATGCTTAAAAAAAAACCATGAGTTTATTTGTGGGGCCAATATGTACCATGGCAGTGTTGACCAAGATCTGCTTAATTTAAACAGGTTATAAATGCTTTTGTTGTAAATACGTTCCCTTTTTTTTACAGAGTGGTTTTGCAATTTTTTTTATCTTTGCTAACTTATTTTTGACTTTTATAACTAAGATTGTTGTGTATTTGTAGATGTTCTGAAAAGTGATATTGTTCCATTTTAACTCTTGGAATAAAGACGATTTTTAATACGCTGTGTCGTGGTTTTAAAGTACTGAGAAATTCAGAAAAGGAACACAAAGTCCAAATTCTTTAAAAAACAGCTTTACTTATGTCTATATAGTGTCATAAATACAGTACATTTTTTCAGATGGCCAAATAATAAAATCTTGATTTGTCAGCATTGTTTCACACCTGGAATAAAGACACAGTACTTATAGCTGCCACGTAGCACATTACACCTTTTAGACATCTTGAAAAAAATCAGTAAAATAAATAATAATAATAAAAAAATTGTACAGCCATCCAGCAGTTCACAAATTCATATGCTGTGTTCTCATTGGAGGAGGAGTTGGTCAGCCGAATGTATGGACCACCCACTGACATATCTTCATAAAAACTGAACGTGGTGGCGGAGCAGGATCAGAGTTACACTGCCTTACAAAGGTATTCACACCCCTTAAACTTTTAACATTTTCTCACATTACAAAATAAAAATGTCAACATATTTTATTCAGATTAGTTCATAGTAGTGTGTACTAGAACAAAAACCTGCATGCATTCTGATTTAGCTTCCTTTACTCTGTTATTTCTAAATAAAATCCCGTGTAGTTATTTGCCTTAAGGAGCCACCTAATCTTAAAGCACACAGCAGACAGGCCAGGAATAAAGTAGTGGAGAGGTTCAAGCAAGGTTGGGTCACAAACAATATCCAGCTTCGGACATCTCACAGAGCACTTTTCGATCTGTCATCAGAAAATTTGAAAGACTATGGCTCAACTGCAAACATACCAAGGCATGGCTATCAAACTAAACTGACAGGCCATGCAGGAGAAAAAAATAATCAGAGAAGCAGCCATGAGTCCCAAGGTAACTCTGGAGGAGCTGTAGAGTTCCAGAGAACTATTAGTCATGCACTCCAGAAATCTGGCCTTTATGGAAGAGTGGCAAGAAGAAAGCCATTGTTGATGAAAGCCCTAAGAAGTCCTGCCCGCAGTTGGCCAGAAGTTGTGAAGGGTACAGAGCAAATCTGTGAAAGAAGGTGGAATGGTCAGATGGGGGCAAAATTGATACTTTATGTCTACTTGCAAAACACTGTGTGGAGATAACTGAACAAACTATCCCTACTATGAGACATGGTGGTAGAAGCTTGCATAGAGGGCGACACTGGATGAAAACCTGTTAGAGCCTTCAAGACACTTGAGACTGAGGTTAAGGTTTGCCTTAGAGCAGGTAAAAACCCAGAGAATACAGGGAGATCTGCAATAGAATGGTTAGGATCAAACCACAATCAAGTGTTAGAATAGCCCAGCGAAAGGCCATGCTTACATCCAATTGAGAATTTGTGGTTAAACTTGAAAATTCCTCTTCGACACCTTCCATTCAACCTGACTGGAGTTAGGATATTTTGTGAGGGAAAAAAATTATTCTGCTGTAATTGCAGCAAAAGGTGGTTCTACAAAGCACAGAAGGCTGAATAAAAATGCATGCCACACCTTTCAGATTTTAATTTGTGAAACATTACGAAAACCATGTTTCCTCCTTGCAGTTCACAGTTATGCCATAGTTTGTGTTCATACATTGCATAAAATCCCAGTAAAACAAAACACTGAAGTTTGTGATTGTGACACGACAAAATAAAAAAACTTTCAAGGGCTATGGATGCTTTGGAAGGGCAGTGTTGAGCAGTGCAGGTCACTGGCTGATGTTGAGCAGCAATTTATTGTTTGACATGAGACAAAGTTTGGAATTGACGGAAGTGAGCTACAGTGTCCACACTAAAATACACATACACAGACGCACATGCACACACACACACACACACACACACACACACACACACACACACACACACACACACACACACACACACACACACACACACACACACACACACACAAAACCCACCACAAGTCTCCAGCAGATAGACTGATCCGCTCAATCTCACACACACACTCCTTATTCAAGCCTCACATTAAATTTCTCTCTCTAGGCTACATAGCATCATACAGAAGGCGACAGAGGCGAAGAGAGGAAGAGAAATTACAGCTACATCGTGTCAAAAGGTTCGGGGGCAGACGGGGGAGCAGGAGAAGAGAAGAAGAGAGAATTGGACCCATGAACCTGTGAAGAGTCCTTGAAAAAACACACACTTTCTTTAGTGAGTCCCTCCCACCAATTATTCACACACAGCGCACAGCAAATGACACGCAAAGGTCCAACACAGAGAGAAAGGGAAAGGAAGAGAAAGAGAACAGTCACTATCAAGTACAGGGCATTGGGTTTCAAACAGCAATATTATATTACTTTCCATATATATTTCCAATATATATATATATTATATATAATATTTCTATAAAAAACATAAGTCATCCATTTTTCTGTACAGAGATGATAATCAATGATTAATACCTTGCATAACCGGTAGAAGGGTAATGTGCAGAGTGATCTGCCATTTTATACAAGTATTCATCACTCTCAAGTCCAAAGCAACGACTTGCTCATCATCTCCTTTAATCATTTTCACCACTGTCATGTTAAACCAGGAAGATTTGTTTGGTCTTGGCCATTTCAGGACGATCGGAACCAGGACGAGGCCCCACAGCTGAGACAAGGAGAGCAGGAACACGACACCACAACAATGAGGCTACTGGGAGCACTGGGGTAAACAAGGCGAGACTGGGACGAGCCTCCTTTACAGCAGCAGCGGAAAGCAGCCAACGAGCACTCTCGGAGACCAAAGGTCAGGGGTACCCCCTGTATTGCACGAGTCCGGAGGGGAGGAGAGAGATGAAAGGTGGGAGGTGAGGCTGGGCGTGAGAGGGGGTAAGACTCCGCCCCCTCTTGGTGCACCCAAACTTTCTCTCTCCAGTTTTGGCATATCACTCTCAAAAGGCCGCAAGCATGTGTCCGTATAGGTAATGAGTATGCACTGGAAGAGAGATTTAGAAACAAAATAGTAAAGGAGAAAGGAAAAATAAGATTTTAACATTAAGAACTGTATTATGCAAACATTTGAATGATTCTTTGTTTATTTATACTGTTTCACTTTTCACTTTCATTCTAGCTTTCTGAAGGTGCTTTAAAGTTTATTTTGGAAAACCTTAAATAGGCTGTTGATGTGTTTAAGTTTACTTTTTTTTTTTTTTGCAGCACTAGTATCCTTTATTTTTCAGTGTTTTTTGACAGTAGGCAGACAGGAAACAGGGATAGAGAGAGGGAAAGACATGCGGCAAACGTCCGCCGGCGTCAGGACTCAAACCCGGGACCACTGCAGTTTGCACCAAAGCCTCAGTACATGGGTCACGTGCTTAAACACCTACACCAACAGCACCCCACCCAAGATAACTTTTTTAAGTAGAGCAGCGCTCAATAACCTAAAACAATATTAAACAGACAATTTATGATTATGGCTTACTGCTAAAGAAATCCCCAAATTCAGTTGGAAAATTTGAATATTACATAAGACCAATAAATATGATTTTTAAAGACAGAAATTTCAGCCTACAGAAAAGTATGTCTATATGCTGTACAGTATGTGCGATCAGTACTTTTTTGCAGGAATTACTGTATCAGTGTAGCGTGGCATGGAGGCAATAAGCCTGTCGCTCTGATGAGATGCTAAGAAAACCAGGTAGCTTTAATAGTGGCCTTCAGCTCATCTGCATTGTTGGGTTTGGTGTTTATAATCTTTGTCTTGACAATATTGCATATATTCTCTGTGGAGAATGAAATCAGCATGCATTTCTATAAGGCTTGTCAGCAGAGGGAAGCCTGAAGGGCTCTGGAATTTCCCGGTAGATGATTATGCTGACTTTGGACTTTAGAAAACACAGTACACCAACACCAGCAGATGACATGCCTCTCCAAATCATCAACTTTACAACAGACCCCAAGCAACTTCCCCCAAACTCTTGAGTGGGCTTTGCTTCACAATCCTGTCAAAGCTCCAATTATCCCTGATGCTTATGTACCTCTTTACATCACATTTTGTTATTTCACTCAACTTTCTATTAATATACTTCCCCACTGCACTCTATGAACAGCCCACTTTTTTAGCAATGACCTATGGACTACCAGTTGATAATCCACCAACCAACATTCTCAGCTATAAAGCACTACTAGCTTACCTGTTAGCACTAGTGCTCCTGTTAGTAAGTAGAGTGTCGTTAGCAGGAATAGGTCCGCACTGCTGAGGGGTCAAGTCTCGGTGGAGCAGGGGGAGGAGCTTAACAGGTTGTGACAAAGTAGGTGTTGAGCATAGCAGGAAACAAAAGACACAACATGCAGTTAGTCATGTTAACCAGAGAGTAGCTACATAGAGGAAAAACTAGAGTTAGAGTGGCACCATCTCAGAGGACCTGAGATGGTCTTCACACATAGACACTGTTCGGAAGAAGGCCCAGCAGAGACTGTACTTCCTGAGGCAACTCAAGAAGTTCAACCTTCCACAGGAGCTGCTGGTCATCTTCTACACTGCCATCCTTCAGTCTGTCCTGTCTTCATCCATCTCAGTGTGGTTTAGCTCATCCACCAAACAGGACAGGTCCAGACTGCAACGAATAATCAGGACTGCAGAGAGAATAATCAGGGCTGACCTCCCCTCCATCCAGGACTTATACAGGTCAAAGGTCAGGAAAAGAACTGGAAAAATCTCTGCAGACCCCACACACCCTGCACATAAACTGTTTAGAGTTTTACCTTCAGGCCGTCGTTACAGAGCACTGTTCACTAAAACCAGCCGCCACAGAGACAGTTTCTTCCCCCAGGCTGTTTCTCTGATGAACATTTAATAGAGTACAAAACAACTGCATACTGAAGTTGCAAATGTACCTTTGCATATGTGTATATTTGTATATATGTATATTTAAGGACATAAAGATACAGGGGTTGGACAATGAAACTGAAACACCTGGTTTTAGACCACAATAATTTATTAGTATGGTGTAGGGCCTCTTTTTGCGGCCAATACAGCGTCAATTCGTCTTGGGAATGACATATACAAGTCCTGCAGAGTGGTCAGAGGGATTTTAAACCATTCTTCTTGCAGGTTAGTGGCCAGGTCACTACGTGATACTGGTGGAGGAAAACGTTTCCTGACTCGCTCCTCCAAAACACCCCAAAGTGGCTCAATAATATTTAGATCTGGTGACTATGCAGGCCATGGGAGATGTTCAACTTCACTTTCATGTTCATCAAACCAATCTTTCACCAGTCTTGCTGTGTGTATTGTTGCATTGTCATCCTGATAGACGGCACCGCCTTCAGGATACAATGTTTGAACCATTGGATGCACATGGTTCCATCACTGATCCACCCCCATGCTTCACTCTGGGCATGCAACAGTCTGGGTGGTACGCTTCTTTGGGGCTTCTCCACACCGTAATTCTCCCGGATGTGGGGAAAACAGTAAAGGTGGACTCATCAGAGAACAATACATGTTTCACATTGTCCACAGCCCAAGATTTGTGTTCCTTGCACCATTGAAACCGATGTTTGGCATTGGCATGAGTGACCAAAGGTTTGGTTATAGCAGCCCGGCCGTGTATATTGACACTGTGGAGCTCCTGACGGACAGTTCTGGTGGAAACAGGAGAGTTGAGGTGCACATTTAATTCTGCCGTGATTTGGGCAGCCGTGGTTTTATGTTTTTTGGATACAATCCGGGTTAGCACCCGAACATCCCTTTCAGACAGCTTCCTCCTGCGTCCACAGTTAATCCTGTTGGATGTGGTTCATCCTTCTTGGTGGTATGCTGACATTACCCTGGATACCGTTGCTCTTGATACATCACAAAGACTTGCTGTCTTGGTCACAGATGCACCAGCAAGACGTGCACCAACAATTTGTCCTCTTTTGAACTCTGGTATGTCACCCATAATGTTGTGTGCATTTCAATATTTTGAGCAAAACTGTGCTCTTACCCTGCTAATTGAACCTTCACACTCTGCTCTTACTGGTGCAATGTGCAATCAATGAAGACTGGCTACCAGGCTGGTCCAATTTAGCCATTAAACCACCCACACTAAAATGACAGGTGTTTCAGTTTCATTGTCCAACCCCTGTATATGCATAATATATCTTATAACGGATAAAAAAACCAAAAAAAAAAACCAGAGAGCAAAGTGTAACGGAGTCAAATTCCTTGTTTGTTGTATGTACGAACTTGGCAATAAAGCTGATTCTGATTTTAACAAACCTTCAGGCTGGAGTTGTTTCTTGGCAGCCAAATTCATGGAAGGTGGCATCGACATTGGGGGCATGCGGAAGCCAGCAGGCAACGTCTCCATGGAGCCTGCCATCATCCCTAGACCCGTCCCTCCCTCACGAGCCCGAAATCTTTTGCGCCATGATGGTGAACGCCTAAATGACTTGTCATCCCCACTCTATAAGATAAAAGAAAGAGAAGTAAGGTTACGCTGTTTACAAGGAGGAAAACAGTAAAACATTATCTGAGGATGCAACTTGGAGAGCAGCAATTAATCTTAAAACATAACAGCTGAAATAAAGTTCTTTAACTATCAAAGACACTATTTAAAAAAGCTTTTGCAAAGTCACCTCCTCCAGTCGGCGGTCTGTTCCCAAGGCTAGAAGATTGTTAAATTCTCTCTCTAGAACCTGCCTTGCCTGAAAAACATACAAAACACACCAAGTTAATACAAACCTTGATCAGGATAAAATATTACTACCACCTACCTAATAGCGTGTTTCTTCCCCTTGCTGCCAAAGCAGCCCTGATGCGTCAGGAAATGGAGTCTAGTAGACTCCTGAGAGTGTGCTCTGGTATCTGGCAAAAGATCTTAGCAGCAGATCCTTTAAGAACTGTAAGTTATGAGTAGGGGGCTTCCATTGATCCGACTTGTTTGTCCAGCTCAACCCACATAAACACAATTTTATTGAGATCTACGGAATCTGGACACTAAATCAACACCTCAAACGTGTTAGGATCCTCAAACCGTTTATTAACCATTTCTGGTTTGTGGCAAGGAGCCTTATCCTGCTGAAAATGGTTAGCATAGGCACTCATACTGGTCTGCAGCTATGTAGCCCCTCCACAATACATTTCCATCTGCAGTTCTCACAGCTCCATTTTTGAAATTAGAGTCCACTACTGGTAATTGCTTTGATGACTTTTAAAAGATATTGATCATTTCAGACCAGAAAAAAGTTTAAAAGCAGTCTAGTCATCACAATTTGGTTCTTGCCAAACTCCCTAAAATCTATACACCTGCTAATTTTTCCTGCTTCTCATACAGCAACTTTGGGACAAAATTTGTACTTGCTGTCTGATACAACATATCCCACCCACTAATAGATGCTATGAGATATTTGTAATGATATTAGATAATTGGTAATTCATTTGCACAGTGGAGCAGCACTGTTGCCTTGTGGCAAGAAGGTCCTGGGTTCCAATCCTGGCATGGGTTTTTTGCAAGGAGTTTGAATGTTCACAGGTTTTCTCTGTTTACTCCAAAAATATACATGTTGGGTTAATTGGTCTCTGTAAATTGCCCTTAGGTATGTGTGTGTGTGGTTGTACAGGTCCTTCTCAAAATATTAGCATATTGTGATAAAGTTCATTATTTTCCATAATGTCATGATGAAAATTTAACATTCATATATTTTAGATTTATTGCACACTAACTGAAATATTTCAGGTCTTTTATTGTCTTAATATGGATGATTTTGGCATACAGCTCATGAAAACCCAAAATTCCTATCTCACAAAATTAGCATATCATTAAAAGGGTCTCTAAACGAGCTATGAACCTAATCATCTGAGTCAACGAGTTAACTCTAAACACCTGCAAAAGATTCCTGAGGCCTTTAAAACTCCCAGCCTGGTTCATCACTCAAAACCCCAATCATGGGTAAGACTGCCGACCTGACTGCTGTCCAGAAGGCCACTATTGACACCCTCAAGCAAGAGGATAAGACACAGAAAGAAATTTCTGTACAAATAGGCTGTTCCTTGAGTGCTGTATCAAGGCACCTCAGTGGGAAGTCTGTGAGAAGGAAAAAGTGTGGCAGAAAACGCTGCACAACGAGAAGAGGTGACCGGACCCTGAAGAAGATTGTGGAGAAGGGCCGATTCCAGACCTTGGGGGACCTGCGGAAGCAGTGGACTGAGTCTGGAGTAGAAACATCCAGAGCCACCGTGCACAGGCGTGTGCAGGAAATGGGCTACAGGTGCCGCATTCCCCAGACTTGGGCTACAGAGAAGCAGCACTGGACTGTTGCTCAGTGGTCCAATGTACTTTTTTCAGATGAAAGCAAATTCTGCATGTCATTCAGAAATCAAGGTGCCAGAGTCTGGAGGAAGACTGGGGAGAAGGAAATGCCAAAATGCCAGAAGTCCAGTGTCAAGTACCTACAGTCAGTGATGGTCCGGGGTGCCGTGTCAGCTGCTGGTGTTGGTCCACTGTGTTTTATCAAGGGCAGGGTCAATGCAGCTAGCTATCAGGAGATTTTGGAGCACTTCATGCTTCCATCTGCTGAAAAGCTTTATGGAGATGAAGATTTCATTTTTCAGCACGACCTGGCACCTGCTCACAGTGCCAAAACCACTGGTAAATGGTTTACTGACCATGGTATCACTGTGCTCAATTGGCCTGCCAACTCTCCTGACCTGAACCCCATAGAGAATCTGTGGGATATTGTGAAGAGAACGTTGAGAGACTCAAGACCCAACACTCTGGATGAGCTAAAGGACGCTATCGAAGCATCCTGGGCCTCCATAAGACCTCAGCAGTGCTACAGGCTGATTGCCTCCATGCCACGCCGCATTGAAGCAGTCATTTCTGCAAAAGGATTCCCAACCAAGTATTGAGTGCATAACTGTACATGATTATTTGAAGGTTGACGTTTTTTGTATTAAAAACACTTTTCTTTTATTGGTCGGATGAAATATGCTAATTTTGTGAGATAGGAATTTTGGGTTTTCATGAGCTGTATGCCAAAATCATCCGTATTAAGACAATAAAAGACCTGAAATATTTCAGTTAGTGTGCAATGAATCTAAAATATATGAATGTTAAATTTTCATCATGACATTATGGAAAATAATGAACTTTATCACAATATGCTAATATTTTGAGAAGGACCTGTATGTCCTGTGTGTCTCTGTGTTGCCCTGTAAAGGACTAACGACCTGTCCAGGGTGTACCTCACCTTTCGCTTAACCGCAGAAGATAAGCTTAACTGTATATGTATAGAAACAATAACTATAATCAGAATATAAATATGAATATTCACAGTTTCTGTTGAACCCCAGTCGCAGTGCTAATAAAGAACTGTAATGAGCTTTCATTAGTGCAAAAGAGAGAGTGAAATAAATAGCAAATTAAGAATATAAATAAAACGATTCATTTAGTTGTACATGCAGACATCTTAAAGGGATAGTTCAGGATTTTTGAATGTCCAATTAAAATTCGACAATTGTTTAAAGTTTCACATAATAGAATTTGCATAAACCACTATGACATTTGAAAGATTACTTGATTGTTTTGAGATATCAAAAGTCCACTTTAGTCTTGTCACCTCTACTAGCTGTTACCTTTAACCCCAGTAACCAACTAATCTCAATTTATACTAATTGAAGACGGCGAGTAAAATATCAACTGTACAGAATCTCGCTTCATAAATCCTAACCCATCCCTTTAAAACTTCATTACCTGTGGCATCAGAAGAAGCAGCCTTACTAAATAAAATTCGGTCACACATACTATAATCATTACACGTTAAACATATATAGCTGTTTCCTCTATAACCACCTGTGTGTTTTGCATAGGGATCTGCAGGATGAGCGCTAGACTGCTGTAGTCGAAGGTTTCATCAAGAGCAATGAGTGCCCCATGAACACCGCTCTCCAGCAGGTTGCCGCTGTACTCCCTCAGACCGATGGACTGGACCCAGTGGATCACCTGCTCGTTGGTCCACACCAAAACATCTGAAACAAAAGTAAAGTGGTGCCATAGTGTTAAACAAACAGCTAACCTAATGTGCCTCATAAACAGCAAATAGAAGCATTTAGTGAAAGAGCGATATAAAGATTTAATGTGTGTGTCCACATGGCGTCAACCCTCTGGCACACTCCCTTTGTTCATTTAAAGCACAGCTGTCAGCCAGCTTTCCAAGTTGGAACAGGCGCAACCTGTGCATGTGTGAGTGTGTATGTGTGTGCAAACAGAGCTGGATTGTGATTTGAAACGACAGCTGAGTCAAGTTCATGTGCTGAGCTCAAGGTCAAAAGGGCGAGAGGGTTGATTGGATTTAAATGTGTGTTCCAGCGTGTGTGTGGGGCACTCCACATCCAAGTGGAGCTTTAGATCATAAGACTGGCTTCTTGACTGTTTAAGGAGCACCTGTTTCAGTGCAAAGGGCAAGTTGACACTATCAGATGAAACCACAAGGTGGTTCTCCAGAAAAACAAATTTTTTTCTGATGAAGCAGCAACAGAGCCTATTTATGCAGGTGAGTATTTCTTTGCTATATATGAGGATTACTGTGTTTATACGGTACCTTTCATGTCGTGTTGGCTGTCTTCTCTCCGGCGGTCCAGCTCTTTCCTGTCATAATTGAGTCTCTTCAAGCACATAATTCCATATTGCAGACTAGCCCTGGGACACACAGATAAAAAGCACACATACATATGAATCATAATCCTTCCCATCTTTGAAGCTCACACATGCATTTATCAGATAAAAGGTAAAGCAGCTTCAACTGCAGTTAAGCTAAGTGTCACGGCCACAGACCTGTGAAAGCTGTCTACCATCTTCAGGTGGCTTCTCAGGTCCTTTTTGGTCAGATGGTCCAGCATACGTGCATCAACCAGACACTCCATGAAGTAGGAGCGGTACTGAGGCAGGCCGAGGCTGGGCAGCCATTCATTTCCTATCCACTCGTGATTCATGTCTCCATATGCTAAAGTCTGCAGGGACAACAGCAGAAAACGTTACTGATGTGTCCCCATCAGAATAAAAAACAAAAACTACCTGTTTAAGATCTTTAATGTGATGGAAATTATCTCAACAATAAAAATAACATAAAAACATTTTCTTGAGATATTTTTTACATTACAACTACTACTTATACTTATAATATAAATGTACAATTTTATATAGATTTTAGAATTTCTATATGACTTCGCATCACGTTCAAAAACACCTTTTTACCAGTAAACCGTTTCATTTCAGACTTGCCTTGAAACATTTTTTCCTTTTTACATCTCAAACTTTTATGCACTTTTTTGGGATTTAATCTGATGTGTGTACCAACATAAATGTAATGTATAATTCTGAAGTGAAAGGAAAATTGTGGTTTTCAATAAAAGTGTGGCATTAAGGTTAACGTTTATGGCCTTCATGAAAAACATAATGTATGCAGTAGTAAAACTAACACTGCACATCAGCAAGGACACACCATCCCTGCAGTGGAACATGGTGGTGGCAGCATCATGCGGTGGGGATCAGACAGAGAAGCTGGATGGAGTTGATGGGAAGATGGACGCAGCTAAACACCAATCTGCGGTTTAGTCATTTTGAAAAGAGGAATGGGCATGAATTTCAGTCTCTAGATGTGCAAACCTATTAGAGACAAACCCCAAAAGACTTCTACACAGTATGTATCTAGATGGGCTGAATACAAATACATGCCACACTTTTTAGATTTTATTTAACCATGCAATCTCTCGATTCCCATTCATAATAATTGTATTGCTGTAAAACCCCAATAAAATCCATTAATGTTTGTGCTGTAACATATTAAAAAAATTGTAACATAACACTGTTTTTGTGCATATGAATGCGTAAAGAGTCCTGGTACAGATTTAGTTAGTGATATCAGAGAGGTGTTTGCAAATCAGCACCCTCACCTGTGCCCAGCTGCCCTCCTCATTCTCCTTAGTGGCAGCATGGTGGAGACAACATAGGAGGTTAGCAAGACAGGGGCTAGTCAAACACACACGCAATATAAATTCAGAAACACTCTCGAATCTCTGCTCAGTTTATACTCTATCACTCTAGCATTCATATTATGCAGTCCACAAGCTACATGTGTTGCATCCAACAACTACATTCAAATAAGATCAGGGATGCAAAAAAGGTGTTAGTGTGTGATGTAGTGGGTCTTTCTAAGTGGTCTGCAGAGGGAGAGGACATATGTCTGTTGCCGAAGGGACGAGTGTGAGTGTGAGAAAGTGCTGGGTGGGGTTAACATGGAGGGGAGCACCCAGATGGTACTGACCGCTTTGGTGGAAGAAGCCAGGTTCTCCATCTCTTCATGAGTCACCCACACATTTCCGGAGGACTGCTCGGAGGACAGAAACCCACACACGAAAAACACACACACACATACACACAAAAACAGAGGCATCATACATGGGCACACAAAGACACATCCAGGAGGACACTCGCGTGTACGTTTTCACACATATCCAATCACCACGCACGCACACACACACACACACACACACACACACAAACAAATGTTTTGTTGAGTGCTGCCAAGGAAGGGAGTGTATTTCAGGCAGGTAAGTAGGTAGCTTGTAGATATATCAAGGTCTAGTCATTTGGTATAATTTCAAAAGTAAACCATGCTGAATAAAACAAATGGCTAATTACTGTGAAGAAGTATCACCTGAGCATGCATGCAAAGTGAGGGTCAGGCGTAATGAAAGGACCTGGAGTGCAGGGTAATGTGTCCACAAGTGCTACATCTCAGGATTAAATATGTTCTGTAGATTCAAACACACTGCTTACAGTGCCTTGAAAAGCATTCTTCCCCCTTGAGATTTTTCACATTTTGTCACATCACAACAAACTCAGATGTATTTTATAGCGATTTGATCTTATTGCAACTATAACAATTGATTTTGTGTAAAGTGTAAATCAGTTAAGTTGCTGTGACTACAGCTGCCAGTGTTTAGGGGTGTGCCTTTAGCATCTTTGCATGTCTAGAGGCTGAAATGTTTCCTTTTCTTCTTTGCAAAATAGCTTAAGCTCAGTCATATTTCTAGATGTTTGTCTGAAAACAGCAATTTTCAAGTTCTGCTACAGACTCCCAATTGCATATATGTCTGGACTTGGACTGGGCCATTCCAAGTCATTATTATGCTTTTACTAAACCACTCCATTCTGGCTGTATGTTTAGGGTGCTTGTCTTGCTTGATGGCAAATCTTCACCCCAGTCTTAAGTCTTCTGCAGCCCCCAACAAGTTTTCTTCAAAGTTCCTTTGTATTTATTGCCATGTTTATTTTCTGAAGAAATTAATCCCTACAGCATTATGATAATGAGCACTATGTTTTTGGGCGGGAATGTTGTGTTCAGGGTAATGTGCAGTGGCAGTTTTTCTTCACACATAGCTTTTTGCATATAAATTCAATTTTGATCTCTTATGACCAAAGCATCTTCTTGCTGTGCCCCTATATGGCCTTTAAAAAACTGCCAATGGTACCTATTTTGGCTTTCTTTAAATAGTGGCTTTCTACTTCCCACTCTTCCATAAAATCCAGAGTTACGGAGTACCTGACTCCATAAACTGCCAACAGTTCTCCCACATGAGCTGTGGATCTCTGCAGCTCCTCAAGAGTTACCATTGGCCTTTTGGCTGCTTCTCTGGTCAAAGATCTACTTGCCCGGCCTGCCAGTTTATACTTTGAGTATAGATTGAGTGCTCTTTGAGAAGTTCAAAGCTTTGGCTGCTGTTTTATAACCTAATCATTCAACTTCTCAGCAACTTTATCCCTGACCTGTCTGCTGTATTTCTGGGTCTTCATGACGCTGTTTGTTCACTAATGTTCTATAATGAACCTCTGATGCCTTCACAATACAGCTGAATTTGTACCGAAATTAAATTACACAGAAAAAGACTCTTTTATTATAAATGGGATTTTAAAAGGTAGTTGTTTGCACTGGATATTATTTAAGTGTATCACCGTACAGGGGGTAAAAAAGTATTCTTTTCGTTCCACGTCATGATTATGGCCTACTTTAATTTGATCTATGACCCACAATCAAAACGAAAACTGAAATTTGTGGTTTTAAAGTAACATGCAACATGAGAAAATGTTAGAGGGGAATGAATACTTTTGCAGGGTACTGTTTGTTTCTTGCACAAGCAACTGATTCCCTGTAAAAACCAAGAAAAAGGAACCACTTGTGTTGACGGAGGTGTACTGGTTTACTTGTTTACCGTTCTGGAGGTCAGCGGCGCAGAGGGGCTGGTGAGGGAGACCATTTCCTGGATGGCCAAACGCAGTTTGAGTCTGTGCAGAGGGTTGCTAATTCCAATCTCTCTCTGGATCTCTGTGTCGGACAGGGCGGACATGATGGCTCCACTCTTCACGTTGGCACGACAGGCAGCCACATACCAGGCTGGCATCCCCACCCACAGCTGTTCAGAGCCATCAAGACAACAAACGTCAGGGTCACAGTCGCCATAAATGTGCATGACTTGAAAGCAGCAATACAAAGTACAATAATAATAATAATATTTTCTGGTAATGTCTAATTAGGCTGATTGATGAAATACCTCCAGCCATGAAACGACTGTGGGACCATCCCACTGTGCGAATGGAAGACCTCTTTTCCTTGCATCTTCCAGAAGCTCATGTCTGAATGAATTTAACACAAAGTTAGAGGGATACATCTGTGGCAAAAGAAGAATGTTGCGAAATAATGGCAATAAGAAGCAGATAAAACACTCTAAACAAATAATCTTTAACTTTTTTTTCATCCGTCGGTCCCTCTCAGCTTGCGTGCCCAGTTTTCCCAGAGTCATAGTGTCACCAATGCTCATCTCAAAGTCTGAAACACAAGAATAGATTGTGTTACCCTCATGTAGTCCTCATCATTTGGAGCAGTGTACTTCGATAGCATTCAGTTTATGGAGAACCTGTTAAGGCTGGTAAAGATTGTCCATCCCTGCCAACAGTCTGGTCCATTCGACCCTTCTCCTTCTTCCCAAACAACCGACCAATAGACGATTTAATACCTTTCTTCTGCTTGCTGTGGCCAGTGAACGAGAGACACACAAAAATTTATCTCATTTAAAAACTTGAAAAAAAAATGATGACATTAATAACTATTTTAACATTAGATTGAATTTATTAATTTTATTAGGGAAAGCACTATTTCCGTTATTGTCATATTAAAGTGTTTTATTCTTATAGAATGTATTTTCTTACATTCTATTATGACCTTTTTTGTTTCACTTTGCTTTAAAACCTATGATTTGTCTTTAAACTATACAGATACATCTCAGTACATTAGAATGAGATCAAAATTTTTTATTCTTTCCAAAGCATTAAACTCACATAGGCTTATTGCACACAGACCAACAAAAACAGGATTTTTAATATAGAGATGTCATGTTATGGCCTACACAATTATGGGAAAGACTGCAGACTTGACAATTGTTCAGCATGTACCCTCCATTTATCCGGTAAGCCACAAATGCTCATTGCTTAAGACACTGGCCATTCACACAATTCTGTATACGATAATATTAATCAGAAGTTTTGTGGAGGGAAAAAGTATGGTGAGAAAAAGGTGCATAAACGACAGGCCTTAAACATGTTGTGAAGCAATGCAAATTCCAAAATTTGGGGAGATTCACAAGAAGAGGACAGCAGCTGAAGTTAGTGCTTCAAAAACCACCACACACAGATGTATTGAAAAAATAGCCTTCAGCATTAAGCCTGATACCCAGACAGTTTCAAACCAAGTCACACCTTCTTGCATGTAACAGAACATCACCCAGTGAGCAAGGTTAACAATGATACCAATGATGCCTAGTTATTAGGGGAATATAATTTGAATGTGAATTTAGATGTGCAGAACGATACATCACAGAATCCAAGTTGCTTGAGGTTCCATGGTACGTTTTCACTGTTAGTGATCATTTGGGGAACCATGTCATCTGCTGGTGTAGGTTCACTGTGTTTAACAAGTCCAAAATCAAGGAGACAGAGCCTTCTCAGCTGTAGCTACTAAACTGTGAAACGGTCTCGCTCTTTCTGTGAGGTCTACCAGAACTCTCAATGAATTTAAATCTCCTTAAAAAACTCACCTTTTTACACTGGCTTTTAACTGCAGAGAGCGTGATCAGTAGACCTGTCCTTGTTTCTGGTCTTTTATTGTTTATTTATTTTACAGTTTTTATTGTGTTGTTATTATTTACTGCTTTTATTATTATGATTTTATTTTACTGTGTTTTTTTATTTACCTATGCAGCACTTTGATTGCCTTATGGTATGTTAAAGCGTTTTATAAATAAAGTTTTGACTGATCGATTGAGATGGTAATTTCATTTTCCAGCAGGAGTTGGCACCTGTCCAGACTACCAATACATGCTTTAACGACCATGGTATCACCGTGCATTAATGTCAAGCCCCATAAAGAACCTAAAGGGTGTTGTCAAGAGGAAGACAGAGATCCGTCCCAAAAATGTAGAAAAGCTAAGGCCTCTATTAAAGCGTCTTGGGCTTCAGCAGAGCCGCAGGCTCATCGCCACGCTGTTTCAAGCAAAACAAGTATTGAATGCATATACTGTACGGCATATGGACATACTTTTCAGTAGTCCAACATATTTTTATGATCCAATGTGACAATCAAATTTTCTCAGAAACAACATTTTCTGTTTTCATTAGCTGTAAGCCATAATCATCAAAATCAACATTAATAAACACCTTAAAATATACAACTGTGTGTAATGGATGTTCCCACATGGAAATTTCTCACTCTTCACTTTTTTTGTCTCACTTTTTTCTGTTGATGTTGGCTGTTGTATTTTTTTGTGTAAGAAAAAAAAACACTTTTGTCAAGTGTTAGTGTTGTTCTATATTGTCAGGTGTTATGGGAGTCTGGTCCTCCAGATGTATTTACCCTCGCCCATCCTCCAGACTGCCTGTGAACTGAGCGAAGTTGGTTTCCAGCCGCAAACTTCGAGGGGAGGAGGGAGGTGATGTCTCACACTTGATAGTAGCTTTGTCCACTTCCACAGGAGACTGAAAGAGTCACATAAACAACTCAGCTCACTTATGAAAGACACTAGAACTATGCCACTTTAGCTGCATTTGCAAACTTACCGCTACTTTTCTTCTGTGTTTCCTCAAGTCGCTTGGCTACCAGAAAAAAAAAAAACCCACATTGTCAGAATGAAGCTGAAGCATTTTTATACACATACTGATGGCTGTGTGTGTATTTAATAATTGTGGCGTTCCCTCTGACCAGAGTCATGATTCCTAGATGGTGGCTAGTGTTGCGTCCATGATGCTTGGGTGTAGAGTGGCCGCTAGTGGGCGGGGAGGAGGATGACGCCAGGGACTGGGCAGTGGCAGAGGTGGGCAGGGCTCGGGGTCTAAGGGTCACGTTGAGACCGTCCATGCTGCCGCTGTTCACGCGGGACTCGATCTCCTCAGAACGCAGCTCGGCTGATTCTCTCTCTACTTGGATCATCCTGTGCACACAACACACACACACATGCACATTCATAACGTTACTGTCTATTTTGCCCGATTGCTCTTGATTAACTTAAATAGTGATTTAATAGTGTAAGTAATTTTTGGGAATATTTAACGGTGCTGATGGGCTTTTCTCAAACTAATCAGACAGAAAACGAGCAGAGTGTGATGGGGGGACGCATGCAGCAAAGGTTGTAAGGCCAGGAATCAAACCCCTGACTTCTGTGTTGAGGGACCATGGTTAGTGTACAGATGAGGTGCCAGCGCCAGATCCACCGCCACCCCAGTTTCATATCTATTTTTAACTAAGACAGTTTCATATTTATTTTTAATTTTCACTGTAATTATTTCTCTCTTCTCTAATTAATTTTACAAGTCAAAGTTTGTTTATAGCAGGCAAAAAACATGAAGATTATGGGATAAAACTTATTCGGAGCCAATGTACAGTGCCTTACAAAAGCATTTATATTTCTTGATCTCCTTTACATTTTCTCACATCACAATCATAAATATTATGTATTTTATTAAAATCTTCTGGAAAATTCCAACTAAAAACAGTCCCTAATTGTTTTACAAAAAATATCTAAAAAGCATGGCATGCTTTTACTTTTGGCACGATTTACACCCCTAAATAAAATCCAGTACAACAAACTGCCTTCAGAAGTCACCTAATTAGTAACTAGAGTCCAAATATATGGAACTTAATCTGACTATAGATGCAGCTGTTCTGTTAAGGCCTCAGCGTTTTGTTAGAGAACAGTCGTGAACAAACAGCCTCATCAAGTCCAAGAAACACACCGGAGAGGTCGAGGATAAAGTTGTGAGTAAATCAAAAGCAGGGTTAGGTTCTAAAACACTATCTCAAACTTTGAACATCTCAAGGAGCACTTTTCAATTGGTCATCTGAAAATAGAAACTGACAGGCAGGCAGACCATTAGTCAGAAAAGGACCTAAAAGACCCATGGTAACTTTGGAGGAGCTGCCGAGATCCACAGCCCAGGAGTGAGGATCTGTCTAGAGTGGTGCTGCGGTATAGAAATCAGGCCTTCATGGAAGAGAGGGGAGCAAAAAAGAGATTGTCAAAAGGAAGCCCTAAGATCGCCGCTTTAGAGTTAACCACAAGCCTTGTAGGAGACAGCAGAGATGTGTAGCAAGATGCTCTGATCATTTGAGACTAACACTGCCCATTACCCTGAACTCACCATTCCCACGGTAAAACATAGTGGCTGCTAAGCATTGACTCAGGGCGACTGAATACAAATGCATATTCTTCCATTTTATTATTATAAATTACCTTCTGGTGTTACACAGAAAATTCCTATAAACGTTTGTGGCTAAAACATGAGAGAAAATCTGGAAAAGTGTAACTGGTATGAATATTTCTACACTTCACTACACTACACTTGATTGGTCGTCTGGTAAAAAGTAAAGATGTCTGCAGGGAATGCTGATTTAATCAAAAATGCACCTATATTTTTTCCCACCAGTTTACGAATCATGGAGTGAGGTAAGTAATGTGCCTGAGATATCCCACCTTATCTCCTCATTGATGGCATCAAGCTGCTCTTGCAGCATGAGAGCAAGAGTCTGGGCATCTGATTGGCCGCTGGGTGAGAGAAGCGTCGAACTCACGTCGTCGTCCATGTCCGACTCTGTCTCGACGTCGCTGCCTAGAAGGTGACTGACGCTCCCGCGCAGAGACGAGTAATCCTGCTCAAACATGGCACACACCTAACAGATGCGTGTGTGAAGATAAGCGTGGACAAAGCAAATCGTGGTTATTCAAATTTGTGAAAAACCGCTTAAAAAATTAATTACACAGATTCAATTAGAGTACAAGCATACATCTAAAAAGTGCAATCAGACTTTTGTGGAGCCGCGAGAGAAGAGATGGATGAACAAGGAACTTACATCACACATCATGTCCAGCAGCAGGTGAAAGAGAGAGACAGGAATACAGAGACGTTAGTAGAAAGTGGGAAGTTAGGCATGATCACACAGAACCAAGCACTGACACTTACTGGCCAAGCAGACATGAACCCAAATTAGGCAGTGGCAAAAAGCTGCATGTGGTTAGAAGAGTTGTTATAGTGTGATCCAGTCTGTGGGTTCTAATTAGTATGTGTGCATGGGGATTGCCGGTTGCTGCCTCCTTTTCAGAACACAATCGTCACCTTGTTTGGATCATCTCGTAGAGCTGAAAGTCTGCCCTTTTGCGCTCGCCTGATAACAGTTGTGCTATAGTGGCCGTCCTGACCCTCCACCACAGAGAAGCGAAGGTCGCTGGAGCTTCCCAAATGAGACCTGAGATCATATACATGAGACACAGATTATCGATATAAAAGGATGCAGAAATAAAAGCCTGCATGAGAAAGATTATGGGTACCGAGGATGAGTTCCGTCTCCAAACGCTCCACTGCGGCGTTTCAGATGGTCAATCTCGTTTCTCAGCTTGTCAATCTCTCCAATCAGCCGTTCCTAAAGTAGAAAGGGCCATTCTTAAAAGAACAACAAATTTATACAAACAAATCCAATGCTCGGAAAGTCTCCAGTTACTTGAAAAAATACTTCATGCTAAAATGTATAGACTGCACAAGGCCTGTAAGCAATGTCCCTAACCCAAAAGTTAAAGTTGAAACATTTGTCAAGGACATTTTTATTACAGTGCCTTGAAAAATATTCATACCCCCTTTCTCTTCAAAATATTTTACTAGGATTTTGTTTGACAGACCAAACCAAATTAGCAAAGACAAATTGATTGAAAGAAAAAGGAAGCAAGATTTTCTACTTCTGCATGCATTGATGCATCTGTGAACATCAATTTTCAGGTCTGGTCATGTATTCTAAACTGTGTTGAGGTCTGGAGGTTGAATGGGTCATGATGACACATATTCCTTAATCTAAACCCTCCCAGTTTAGGTCACCCTGTTTGTTTAGGGTCGCTGTCTCAAGTCCTTTGCAGTCTTTAACCTTCCAGAATAGCCCTGCAGTTAGCTCCATTTACCACGCAGCATGATACTGCCACCATCATGTTTCACTGTGTGGACGACGTGTTTCTCCACATGTAGTATTTTACATTTAGGCCAAAACGTTCTATTCTGGTCTCATTTGACCAAAACGCCTCCTTCCAAATGCTATGTCCCCTTCATGGCTTGTGATAAAATTTGAACTGGAATTTCTTTTTATCTCTTGATTTAAAATAAAATATTTTCCAAACATTTCACAACTCTGCACTACAATGAGTTAGTCCTTCACATATAATCATAATAAAATACAGTAAAGCTTAGCACTGAACCGTGATCTTACGTGGAAAGGTTCAACAATTCAACTGTTGCGATGCACTATGGTATATAAAGGGGCCACATGTAAATAGCAACTATTATCACACTGCGATACTATATCCAGGTGAAGTAATTAGAGAATGAATTTATTCCTTTATTAGTAGAGAGGTTGGCATATCTAAGTTGTAAGACAAGAAACGGTTCTTGTTTTATTGATGATTCGTTGCTGTTTCACTGACCCTGGTGTGATGAAACTCTTCAAGCTGTTTCTGGCAGTTCTCCAGGTCCTGAATGAGGGCATTCTGGCAAGAAGATATCCAAAATTAGTTAGAATATAGGTGCATCTCAATAAATTAGAATAACCTCTGAAAAGTTCATTTCAAATGATCAAAAAAGTCAAACCCGTGTATTATATACATTGATTAAACTCAAAGTGACATAAATCAACTGTTCATTTCTGTTCGCTTTTATGATGATGATTACCCAAAATGTTGCTTCTCAGAAAATTTAAGTAATATACCGTATGACCAATAAAAAATATTTGTTAATACAGAAATGTAGTCTCACTAAAGAAGTGTGTCAATGTACAACACAGCATTAGGACAATGAAGGCTCTCAGGGGTATGGTTATTACTGTTGCTTGTGCACAGTTTTTTTAATTACACTTTTTCCCTCCACTGAACTTTTCACTAATATGCTTGCATAGAGCAAACTCTGTGATTGGACAGCTTCTTCAGCAACAAACATTTGTGACTTAACCCCCTTGTAAAGGGTGCTAATGACTGTCTGGTGGGCAACTGTCAAGTTAACAGTCATAATCATGAACGTCTAAGCCAGAACATAATATTTCTGTATTAAAATTAATCTTTTGTATTCTAATTCATTGAAGTAAACCACTCTGTTCTTTGTGACTTCATTTATCATATGAGATAAAAAACGCTGCTGCTTGGATGAACGTGTGAAGAGGCCTTACCTTGTCCTCCAGTGCAGCCATGCGCTCCTTCAGATGGAGCTGCAGCCGTTCGTTGGACTCCGTGAGCAGACGGTCCACGGTGTCGGACAAACGCTTGTTGTGCTCCTCGTTCATTTTCTCCCTCTGACGAGCCTAATGAGCAAGACAGGGAAAACCGGGAAAAAAACAACTTTGTCACATTTTTCTCTTTGAAACAGATTCCATGTGGGCGTATTTATGTAGCTAATTAAGCCTTTTTACATGGATTAAGGGATAAAGCGTGAATTTAGCTCTAGAACACCAGCTGCCAGATATAGGTCTTCTTGGCCAACCAGGATGATTTAATTACCATCATTAACATGATGATGAAAAATGGTTAAACAGCTTCTATTAAATGGGAAGTAATGTGCTAAAACTATATTTTCTGCAGTATTAAAGAAGAACATTTATCGCAGACACATAAACACACATCTGCACATTCAAAGAGGTCTTTCTATTAAATATAGTCATGAGATCACAGAGAGAGTGGGGGGTATAGAGAAATTAGCTGTGTGTGAATTATTCAGAGTCTAAAGATAGGATCCAATCAGTCTTAAAGCGCACAGAGTGAGGGGGAGGGCAGAGAGATTTGTACAATTTGGTTTGAATTCATGCAACAATGCACTGGGAAAAATGACAAATTCTTCTTGAGTGTGTGTGCGTACATGTATGCATGAGGGAGCACAGAGCCAAAAGTCAGGGCGTCCAACCAGCGTGGAGCATCAGCCAAATCATACAGGCACTATTATGAGAGGTCAGATTAACCCTGCAGGGTTGATGCACACGCACACACACACACATACACACACACACACACACACACACACACACACACACACACACACTCATGTCTGATGCAAACTAACAAGCGAACGCATACCCTTGCAAGCTCTTGGTTTTTCTCCTCCAGTTGGGACTCCAGCTGTCGAAGCCGCTCCTCCACATTGCCATGCCGCTCCTCAGCCTGCAGGGGGCGACATATGCATATACTGTAAGCACACACAATTTTAGAAAGTTCTTTTTTACATGCTTATATGCTGTTGTTAATAACTGAGGTGATTTCACCCATCTCATGTTCAAACTTGTGAAATTTGTGGTTGTGTTACCTTGGTTAGAGCTGCAACTCTCTGCGCCAGTTCAGCTTCAACCTCTGGCAGAGTCTCGGCCTTCCTCATGGTCTGAGCCAACCGCTGCTCTGCCATCTCCAGCATCTCCTGCAGCTGGCGCACCTTCTCCTCGCTCTGACAATACCCAACATATTCAAATAAAAAAGGAGGGGCATTGATACAACTTGAAGAAGTGTTAAATTGCTGTAGTGTAGCCTAGGAGTATCCAGACTTGGAAAAAAGGCATGAAACAGCTCATCTCACAATAAACATGTGCTATACATGATGATGTTGTAGTGGATTTTACAGATATTACCCCTTTTACCCCTGGGATGTTTGATTTTTTGTAGAGGATTTCACACTACAGAAAGTAGAGAAGAATTGTGAAATGGAAGTAAAAGTAAACATTGGTTTTATTTTTTTACAAATACAAAATTAGACATGGTGTAGTTTCCATATGTATTCAGCCTGCCAGTACTTCGTAGAACCACCTTTTTGTTCCAATTACCGCTGCAAGTTTGTTGTGGTATGTTTTGTAACCGGCTTTGCACATCTAGACAGATTTTTAGATAAATCACATTAAGTTACCTTGAATAGGGAGTTTCTATGAACATTTTCTATGAACAAGTTTTGCCACAGATTCTCAATTGGGTTTTGTCTGGACTTTGACTGGGCCACTCCAACACATGAATAAGTGTTGATCTAAACCAGACATTATACTCCAGTCTTTGGGGGCAAATCTCCTGCAACTTTTAGATGTGTATCTACTGCAACCCACTTGAATCAAACTATGAGGTTATTATCAGGGTTATGCAGAAATTCACTGGACGTTGAGGATAGAATTCTGCCATTTCATTCTGGGGCATTGGACCAGGGATGCATTGAAAAGTTGCAGGACACCGGTGCCTGAGAAAGGAGTTCTGAACCATTTCACCATAGCCCTGGCTTTGTGTTTAGGGTTGTTGTCCTGCTGGAAGGCGAACTTGCGCAGCACCGTCTAACAAGTTTTCTTTTTGGATTAGACTGCATTTAGCTCCACCTTCCCACAGCATGATGCTACCACTGCCATGTTTCACAAAGATGATGGGATATTCAGGGTGATGGGCAGTGTTAATTTAAAAGGTTGCAATATTGTTTTACATTTTATTCTTGCTGTAAACATCTTCACAACTTTCTCCCTGTCCTAGGCGGCATCATAATTATAAGGTTTGTGGCACTGTATTATACTTAGTGGTATCAGAGTAAATGGGCTGAGTACATGTGCACGATACAGTTTTATTTGTAAAGAAATTTGAAAACTGTGTATAATTTTCCTTCCACTTCACAATCATGCACAGCTTTGTGTTGGTATATCACATAAAATCCCAGTAAAAGGCATTGAAGTTTGTGGTTGAAACATGAAAAAATTTATGTTTTACACACTGACTCCACGAAAAAGCTTTATTTTGTGAAGCTTTATCTTCTCAAATGTGAATAGTGAGTTAGCAGGGTTGTCACCTGTCTGTGCAGGGAATCTTTGGTGGCCAGTTCATTCTCCAGTTTGTCATTGAGGTCGTGGATGTGGGTTGTCTCTCGCTGGGCAGCCAGGTAGCGTTTCTCTAATGTTGTGATTCTTTCCTCCAAATCCTCTCTCTTCACAAGCAAAAATAACAGAAAAGTGTAAACAGAGAAAAGTCATACAGCATAGATAAAGTTATTTATAATATATTTACTGGATATTAGTAAGTGAGATAAACTTCCAGTTTATAATACCTGATTAACTTAAAAGCAAAATAATGATTCTTTGTATGCATTATTGTTAGGGTTTTTATGACTTTTGTATTGTTTATCACTCATCTAAGTGCTTTTCCCTCTTTACATGTTACAGGAAGGGAGATGGTCACAAGAATGAGTTATGCTTTTATTCTTTTATTATTTTACTAGCAGCATCTGGGGGCTATTCACCAGATCCCCACTTCCCACTTCCTCTGTTTGTTTATAATCAAGACACATGAACCCTAACCTTTCTGACCCCCCACACACACACACACACACACACACACACACACACACACACACACACACACACACACACACACACACACACACCCACCCTGAATGATGTTTGAACTGTGTGTGACCAACCATGTATAAATAAAGAGAGAGGGGGCTAATACTTCGTAGTCTGTAGTGCACAGCTACCCTTGCCGCAAGTAAAACTGACTCGGTGTCATTCCTTACCTCTGAGTTGACTAAATAATACCTATCATTAATTTGGTCCTTCGGAGCCGGATATTATAAGAACTAAACTGATTTTATCTTTCTTTGCAGTGACTGGCGGATCTCCGGGAACAGCCTGACGTTGAGTTAAGCGCTGCCGCACAGCCGCACCTAGGCCTGGTGGCTGAAAGTTCCGGTGTGTGACATTCGCACCTGGCCGGTGGATTATTGTCTTGCTCGATGGCGGGTGACTCTGGAGGTCTGACAGAGTCACCTAGAAGTCAACTCCGAGGTGAGATAGTTTTAAAATACAATACATGAGATAAGAGTAAGCGCTATATAAATGAAAGAAGAAAAGTACTTTAAAGTCGTTTGGTAGTGTCTCGCCGAAAGGACACTGCATTGGATAGGTTTTATTTCGCCGCAAAGAAATAGTGATAAATTTGGGTAGTTATCTCGCCGTAAAGAGATTAAAAACGACTAGGCGCCGTAAAGTGAACAGGATAATTTGGTTGGTAACATTCCGCTGGAAGGGAATGAAATTAAGTGTTGAATAATAAAGAGAGCTCATAAACTAAGCTAGGTCGACCATACATATTGCTGAAGGGACATAAATATGTTAAAATACTAACTGTGTGACTGTGCTGTTTTGTGTGTTTGGAAGACTACGCATTTTGGAAGAATCTTAGTAGGATTCTGCTGGTCTTGTGTTTTCTTTTGCCCAGAATAGAAAAAGGTATTGGTGATTCTTGGAGATAAAGGTTGGGTTTAATCCCAGAAAATTAACACCGCTGCGGATTAGTCGCAGTAGAAGGGCGTGTTAATGTCCTTTCCTTGAATCTCATGCCAATGAAATTCTATCTGGGACATTTATAGTATTGTGAACTAAAATTAAACATAATGGGGAAGAAACAAAGTAAACTAATTAACTTAAAAGGAAATGTAAAATTTATGGAGAATTATGTAAAAGGAGCAGGTATGATCTGTCATAGATGGAACAAAAAACATGGTTTCTTCGGTAAACTAAATATTAACAATATCTTAAAATTGCAAAGGGATTTAAAATTAGAAATAATTAAAACCAAGAAACCAACTAAAAAGGAACAGAGAAAGGTCGAGTATAAATTCTCAGACAAATGGCTGGAACAAAGTAAATTAAGAAACATGCAGAGGCAAGATAAGAAGGAGAAGCGACAGGAGAAGTTGACAACTGCAGTCTTGGTGCGCCCACATGAGGAAACAGTGGTCGCATCCAGACAGCGAGGTGTTCGGCCCCCTGCCGTGCAGGAAGCAGGACAGGAGGCTGGAGCACAACAAATTGGAGGAGAGATGGAAGGAGCTGTAGCTGTTCCTACAACTCCTATAAGTAAGCAAGAAAAATTAAGTAATCCTTTTAAAACAGAAGAACAGAGCTCTTCTAGTGAGTCCTGGTCTCCTAATTCCTGGTGGGACACAGGAGTGTGAACTAGAAGTAAAAATAAGAAAACTACCCCCAGCATATACCCAGGCGAAGCGTTAATGGCTCACAAACAGAAATTTCATCCATCTGAAATACATTTAGAGGGAGACACATTCCCTCTAGTTGAGGTAGCAAATCCAAACATAGGTGACGCTAATCACCGACAGCCGCCAACTATTCTAGTATATAGACCATGGACACAGGAAGACAGAACTGCTGCTTTAAAAGGTATCCCATCAATACAAGAAGGCGTGGAAGAATTTCTAGATGCTATTACAGAACTCAGAGGAAGCTTTCATCTTAATGGCAGAAAGATGCTCCAGTGTTTTACCCAGCTGTTTGGTCATCGCTGGTGCAGAGTAGCAGGAGGTTTCACTGGATGCGATGATAATGGTGACATATTAGCACATAATTCACTAGATTTAAGGGACGCCTTAAGCTTACTCTTTGAAAGAATTCGAAGAGTTTATATACAGACAGCAGATTATGGTAAAATCTCACAATGCAAACAGAAGGAGGAGGAGGACCCACAAGATTTTTTGGATAGGATGAGACGTGTTTTTAGAGCAAACTCTGCTATACCATATGATGAAGCAGAGGCAGGAGCCTATCAGCAACAGTTGAAGAGAGCCTTTTTGCAAGGCCTTAAAATTGAACTCAGACGGTATATAGATAAACACTGGGTTCATCAAAATACAGGAACTGTTACCCAAGCTTTAGAATACGCGGAGCACGCTCATAAAACACAGAGAGATAGGAAGACAGATACGTTTGGAATGCAAGAGAGTTTAATGGCTTTGCATCGCTCAGGGGCAAGCGGGCAAAGAGGACGGAGGGGATTCAGAGGTCACAGAGGAGGAGGAGGAGGGCCACGACACACCTACACACAGAGTATCTGAGGTGTGGAAAAATAGGGCATTTTGCTAGAGAATGTAGGACAATTTTACAAAACCCTGGCACAAGAGATGAAAATTGCTGGATCTGCAATGAGCCAGGACATTTTGCGAGAGAATGTCATGAAAAGCAGGTGTATAACCCCAATTCTACCCAGAATTGACAATTACAGCCACAGCCCCCACCTCCTCCCCCACTAGCAGAGAGAAACAGTAGTGAAATGGAGGAAGTTGATATACAAGCAGCATTGGAACTTATAGCACTAAGAAGGATGCAAGATTTGCCATATAAAAACATAATAATAAATGGCAAAGTATATAGCTGTTTGTGTGATACAGGGGCATGTAGAACTGTGCTAACTAAACCTCCACCCGGAGTAAAATATTCTAGCACCGCAGTGCATGTTAGATCAGCAGCTGGCACATCAGAGGTACATTACCTAAGTGCACCAGTAATAATAATAGAACCTGAGACAAAACTTACTTGTCAGGCTCCCGTTCTGATAAGTCAAAAATGTCCAGTAAACCTGTTGGGAAGAGATCTTATGCAAAAGTTGCATATAAATATAGTATCAACAGAAACAGGTATGAAAGCTGTAGTGGAAGAAGATGCCCTAGTCCTAAATGAACTCTCACAGCCGCATTATTACTGGTCCCTCGATCTAGGCCCCACACCAACAGCTCGAGAACTACTGAGGAGAACCAGAGAAAAACAAACTTCCCAGGAGGCACAGTACATGCCAGATACTGAACTCCATGTAACCATGAAATATAAAAATACTGCAGGGTCAGATTATCAGTATGATACTGTTTTTCACAGAGAAAATAATCAGACTGTTACCATACAGCACCTGTATGTTGACCCCAAAACAGGGAAATCTTCCACCTCAATCATACTGTCAGGAAGACAGCTTCAACAGTTTAAAGGCAGTACACCTCATCTGTCATTAACTAAACCTGTGGGGGGTCAGTGGAAAGAATTAGAAAACTTTATACAGTGTGCTGAAAGAGGAAGATATGAGGCATTAACAAACTCTGACTGGAAACTAGATCCTAACACAGGAATCTGGAAACTCACTCTAGGGTGGATAGTCAAAGTTCATCCAAAGACACATTTGGATGAGGCAAAGTGACAGATACAGAGCCTAGCTGAAAGCAAAGAGAGCAACAGGCACCCTGCCTTAGCTGCTGTCCCACCTGAACTGTGGTCCCAATCATCGACTGATGTAGGACTTATAAAGGGGTTTCCACCATATAAGGTTAAATTAATATCTGAAGAACGGCCAGTAGTTCGCCAGTACCCCTTAAAGCCAGAAGCTGAAGAGGGTATTGAGCCAGTAATACAGGATATGTTGAAGTCAGGAATATTAAGGGAAGCACCTGATGCTACATGCATCACACCTATCTTTCCAGTGCAGAAAACCAGCACAGGAAAGTGGAGGATGGTTCAGGATCTTAGACTGATAAATAAAATAGTGTGACATGTGGTTCCAGACGTCCTGAATCCACATACATTACTGCATTCATTAACTCCAGATAAAAAATATTTCTCAGTGGTAGATCTTAGCAATGCTTTCTTTACAGTACCACTGCATGAAGAGTCACAGCATTTATTTGGCTTTAAGTTTAAAGGGAAAAAATACACTTACACCAGACTACCACAAGGCTTCAGTGAAAGTCCACATGTATATACACAAGCCTTAAGATACTCTATGAGCACCTGTGAGGTGCCTGAACATAGTCAAGTCCTGTTGTATGTAGATGATATTCTTATAGCTTCAGACACTCAACAACACTGTGAGGAAGCTACCATAACAGTTTTGAAACATCTCTACCAGACGGGGTACAAAGCCTCTAGGGATAAACTGCAGTTTTGCAAGGAGAAAGTGATTTATTTGGGACATGTGTTATCACAACAGGGTCGTTCCCTCCTAAGTAGTAGAAAAACAGCCATACAGGAAGCCCCAAAACCGCGAACTAAACAACAAATGATGTCCTTTCTGGGACTGTGTAATTTTTGCACATGGCTACCAGACTATGCAGCCATTGTACAATCCTTACAATCTATGATCTATGGCAAAGACATGACATTAGAAGACAAAATCACATGGACTAAGGAAGGAGAAGTAGCATTCACAGAGCTAAAAAATCTGTTTCAAACAACAGTCACCTTAGCTCTGCCGGATTATAGCCAGCCTTTCACACTTTGTGTAGATGCATGTAAGGGTTATATGAAAGCTGTATTAACCCAACCATTTGGCTCCAAAAACAGACCTTTAGCATTTTATTCTAAAAAATTGGACTCTGTGGCATCTGGATTTCCAAATTGTCTGCAGAGCTGCACTGCAGCAGCAGAAACTGTGAAGCAGACAGCTGAAATTGTGTTGTGCCACCCGCTCACACTGAAAGTTCCTCATTCAGTGTCACTTATATTGGTACAAACTTCACTTCCTTTCATGACTCACTAAACCCTAGCACATTAATTCCAACAGCAGAAGATGGGAAACCACATTCTTGCAAAACAAAGGTTGAGGAAGACACAAAACCTAGGCAAGATATCTCTCAGACTCCTTTGGAAAACTCACAAATAATCTTTGTAGATGGATCAGCATCAAAAGATGAATATGGAAAAAACAGAGTTGGTTATGCAGTAACCACTGAAACTAAAATTATAGAATCACAGGCCCTGCCCCATACATGCTCAGCACAGACTACAGAGCTGTGTGCTGTTATCAGAGCGTGTGAATTATACGAAGGAAAAATCCTGACCATTTATACAGACAATATGTATTCGGTTCTGTTCACCATTTTGCCAAAATATGGAAAAATAGAGGGTTTAAAACATCATCTGGAACAGAATTGACACATGTAATCTGTTAAAACGACTTCTGTTAGCTATCCAGCTACCTGCAAAGATAGCACTTTGTAAATAAAGCGCATCAATCTGATGAAACCATGGAAACGAAGGGGAACACCTTTGCTGATATTTCTGCTAAAATAGCTTCGAGACTTCCCCTCACTTTGAAAATGTCAGATCTCTTATTTATAGATACAGATGTGCTGAAAAATTCACAACAATCTGCACCAGCTGCAGAAGTTAAATCTTGGCTAAATAGAGGGGCCATAAAGAAAGATGACATTTATCATTTGGGAAATAAGCCAATATTACCAAAGAATTTATACAAGACGGCGGCCCATGCGACACACGGGGTTTCCCATGTGTTGAGAGGGGGAATGATACACTTAGTAAATCTACATTTCCATACCATAAATTTTTCTGACTATGCAAAAAACATTTGTAGATCATGTATTATTTGCTGCAAACATAATCCACAGGGGAACATGAGACCCAAAAGAGGCCAGTTCCCAGCAGCAATTCATCCCTTTCACACGATACACATGGATTTCATAGAGTTATCATGGTCAGGGGGAAAGAAATACAGGTCCTTCTCAAAATATTAGCATATTGTGATAAAGTTCATTATTTTCCATAATGTCATGATGAAAATTTAACATTAATATATTTTAGATTCATTGCACACTAACTGAAATATTTCAGGTCTTTTATTGTCTTAATACAGATGATTTTGGCATACAGCTCATGAAAACCCAAAATTCCTATCTCACAAAATTAGCATATCATTAAAAGGGTCTCTAAACGAGCTATGAACCTAATCATCTGAATCAACAAGTTAACTCTAAACACCTGCAAAAGATTCCTGAGGCCTTTAAAACTCCCAGCCTGGTTCATCACTCAAAACCCCAATCATGGGTAAGACTGCCGACCTGACTGCTGTCCAGAAGGCCACTATTGACACCCTCAAGCAAGAGGGTAAGACACAGAAAGAAATTTCTGAACGAATAGGCTGTTCCCAGAGTGCTGTATCAAGGCACCTCAGTGGGAAGTCTGTGGAAAGAAAAAGTGTGGCAGAAAACGCTGCACAACGACAAGAGGTGACCGGACCCTGAGGAAGATTGTGGAGAAGGGCCGATTCCAGACCTTGGGGGACCTGCGGAAGCAGTGGACTGAGTCTGGAGTAGAAACATCCAGAGCCACCGTGCACAGGCGTGTGCAGGAAATGGGCTACAGGTGCCGCATTCCCCAAGTCAAGCCACTTTTGAACCAGAAACAGCGGCAGAAGCGCCTGACCTGGGCTACAGAGAAGCAGCACTGGACTGTTGCTCAGTGGTCCAAAGTACTTTTTTCGGATGAAAGCAAATTCTGCATGTCATTCGGAAATCAAGGTGCCAGAGTCTGGAGGAAGACTGGGGAGAAGGAAATGCCAAAATGCCAGAAGTCCAGTGTCAAGTACCCACAGTCAGTGATGGTCTGGGGTGCCGTGTCAGCTGCTGGTGTTGGTCCACTGTGTTTTATCAAGGGCAGGGGTCAATGCAGCTAGCTATCAGGAGATTTTGGTGCACTTCATGCTTCCATCTGCTGAAAAGCTTTATGGAGATAAAGATTTCATTTTTCAGCACGACCTGGCACCTGCTCACAGTGCCAAAACCACTGGTAAATGGTTTACTGACCATGGTATCACTGTGCTCAATTGGCCTGCCAACTCTCCTGACCTGAACCCCATAGAGAATCTGTGGGATATTGTGAAGAGAACGTTGAGAGACTCAAGACCCAACACTCTGGATGAGCTAAAGGCCGCTATCGAAGCATCCTGGGCCTCCATAAGACCTCAGCAGTGCCACAGGCTGATTGCCTCCATGCCACGCCGCATTGAAGCAGTCATTTCTGCAAAAGGATTCCCGACCAAGTATTGAGTGCATAACTGTACATGATTATTTGAAGGTTGACGTTTTTTGTATTAAAAACACTTTTCTTTTATTGGTCGGATGAAATATGCTAATTTTGTGAGATAGGAATTTTGGGTTTTCATGAGCTGTATGCCAAAATCATCCGTATTAAGACAATAAAAGACCTGAAATATTTCAGTTAGTGTGCAATGAATCTAAAATATGTGAATGTTAAATTTTCATCTTGACATTATGGAAAATAATGAACTTTATCACAATATGCTAATATTTTGAGAAGGACCTGTATTGTTTAGTGGTCATAGATGCATTTTCAAAGTGGGTTGAGATGTACCCTGCAAAACACTGTGATGCGCTCACAGTGGCGAAGAGTTTAGTGACACATTTCTTCCCTACATATGGTATCCCACAAATCATAAGATCAGATAATGGGACTCATTTTGTAAATAATGTAATAGAACTGTGCTCTAAAGCATTAGGGTTTCAGTTAAAAAACCGTTGTTCTTACCACCCACAATCTGCTGGGCTGGTTGAACGAACAAATGGAACAATAAAAAATAGATTAAGGAAAACAATGGAAGAAACAGGGAGGCCATGGCCTGAATGTCTATCTCTGGTTAAATTATGGATGAGAATAACTCCAAATCAAATTGGTCTCACTCCATTTGAAATGGTACATGGCAGACCTTTTCCATTGCCATCAGAAATGGATGACATAGGAAAAGCACAGCAGGAAACATCATTAGCTGAATGGATGAATAAGATGTTACAAACAAAATAAGTACAGTTGTCCAGTAGTCTGCCAGTAAATTCTGCTCTGATTTCACAGAACAACCTGAGGCCTGGGGACCTGGTCCTGATTAAGACACTTCACAGAAAGGACTGGAGCACCCCCTGCTGGAGAGGGCCATACAGTGTTCTCCTGACCTCACCGACAGCTCTGAAAATCGCAGAGAGACCATCCTGGATCCACAAGAGCCACTGTAAGCTAATATCACCGTTACAGGAGCCAAACCAACCGACGGGGTAACAGGGGAATGACCGGGTACAAAGGGGTTGGACCCATATGGTCCAACATCTCAAACCGGCGAAGAAAACAACTGACCTGTGCCCAATTTAGCATGGCTTTCTGTGACGTGTGGACAGGACTGTTAAGCCTGAGCTTAAACCTGGTAGCAGGGCTCTTTCTCTGTTTAAGACAGGATCCACAGGATGTAACATCACACGAGAAGAGATGGACAAGATGGACACTGGACCCAAAAACAGATGATTATGATGACATGTTGTAAATGAATATATCTTCAATGCCTGAGTGTATTCATAATTGTACTTCATAAAATGACCTTATAGCAGAAAATCGAAAGAAGTTGCTGTTTAAGTGAAATGAGGAAAAGTGCAATGATGATATGAACAAGGCTTGTTTTAATTCTTTTATTTTTTATTATTACATTTTGTTTCTTTGTTTTATTATATTGTTTTACTCTGCCATGATTGGTGGTCGCCTGGGCGGAGGGACCGTGTAAGTGTTTCCCACAAAATAATCTGTTTTCCGTCCTGTGGGTTTGTGCTTACACAGAGTATTTCATTTTACATGTATTTACTCATGACTTATTCGTGATAAAACAGGAGGGAACTGTTAGGGTTTTTATGACTTTTTGTATTGTTTATCACTCATCTAAGTGCTTTTCCCTCCTTACATGTTACAGGAAGGGAGATGGTCACAAGAATGAGTTATGCTTTTATTCTTTTATTATTTTATTATTTTACTAGCAGCATCTGGGGGCTATTCACCAGGTCCCCACTTCCCACTTCCTCTGTTTGTTTATAATCAAGACACATGAACCCTAACCTTTCTGACCCCACACACACACACACACACACACACACATATACACACACACCCCCACCCTGAATGATGTTTGAACTGTGTGTGACCAAGCATATATAAATAAAGAGAGAGGGGGCTAATACTTCGTAGTTTGTGTTGCACAGCTACCTTTGCCGCAAGTATAACTGACTCTGTGTCGTTCCTTACCTCTGAGTTGACTAAATAATACCTATCAATTATTGTACATAATTACATTTTAAGCTAATATTTAGTCATTTTTATTAATTTTATCTACCAGTAAAGTTTGATTTTTACTAAATTATCAATTCAACTTAACTAAGATTATGTTGGATCATCCAAATTATAAAAGTAGATCTTCTTCTGTCATCCTTTTTGTTATTACACACAAACATACATGTACATTTAAAAAAATTAGAATACTGTGAAAAAGTTCAGTATTTTATGTCACTTATTCAGAAAGTGACACACATATTATATATTTTCACTATAGAGTGAAATGTTTAGAACCTTTATTTCTTGTAATTTTGGTGATTATTGTCTTACAGGTAATGAAAACCCAAAATTAACTGTCAAAAAATTGGAATATTACGAATACATTGGACATTGGAAACTCATGGTGTCGCACCCTAATCAACTAACTAGCTCAAAACACCAGAAAAAGGTTTGCCAAGCTTCTAAATAGTCTATCAATCTGGGCCAGTAGGTTACACAATTATGGGGAAGGCTGCTGACTGGACAAAAGTTCAGAAGATAGTCACTGACACTCTCCACAAGGGGGGTAAGCCACAAAAGGTCATTGCTAAGAAGCTGATTGTTGTGCTGAATCCAAGCATATTCATAGAAAGTTGAGTGGAAGAAAAACATGTGCTAGGAAAAGGTGCAGTAGCAACAGGACTAACTGCAGCCTTGACAGAATTGTCAAGCAAAATCCATTCAAGACTTTGGGGGATCGGTGCGTGGCGCTCGGTGTAGCAGCAGAGGAGCTCCACATCTGGAGGCTTCAGTCCTCGATGCACCTGTCCCTGGTTGGAGTCCTAACCTCAACCAGAATTTGGGGGCTCAAGCCCAGCCACTGCACAGAGATGAACCCTACACATGGGCTACCAGCCTCTTAGCTGGACTAAGGAGAAAAGGAACTGGACTATTGCTCAGTGGTCCAAAGTATTTTCTTCAAATGAAAGAAAAGTTTGCATTTCGTTTAAAAATTAAGATTCCAGAGTCTGGAGGAAGAGTGGAAAAGCACAGAATCGATGCTGCTTGAAATCCAGTATGAAGCTTCCACAGTCAGTGATGATTTGGGGTGTCATGTCATCTGCTGGTGTTGGTCCACTGTGTTTTTTAAGTCCACAGTCAATGCAGCCATCTACCAGGAAATTTTACAGCACTTAATGCTTTCTTCTGCGGTCAAGCTTTATGGAGATGCTGATTTCCTTTTCCAGCATGACCTGGCACAGGCCCATAATGCCAAAGGAATCAAAAGCTGATTCATTGACGATTATGTTACTGTGCTTGATTGGCCTGATTGACTGAACCCCATAGAGAATCTAAGTGATATTGTCAAAAGAAAGATGAAAGACACCAGAGCCAACAATGCAGATGTCATGAAGGCTGCTATCAAAGCAACCTGGGCTTGTATTACACCTCAGCAGAGCCACAGGCTGATCACCTCCATGTCAAACTGCATTTATGCAGTAATTCATGCAAAGCCCCGATCAACTACTGAGTGCATAGAAATGAACATACTTTTCAGAAGCCTGACATTTACTTTTAAAATTTTCTTTTTTATTGATCTTAAGTAATATTCTAATTTTCTGAGACACTGAATTTTGGGTCTTCATTATCTGTAAGCCATAGTGATCAAAATGACAAGAAATAAAGGTTTGAAATATTTACTCTATGTGTGTTTAATCTATATATCAGTTTCCCTTTCTGAAATGAGTGACAAAAAATGTTGACATTTTTCATGATCTTCACATTTTTTGAGATTTATCTGTAATCTTCAGCTAATCGCTTGTTATTGCTTTGTTCTTCTAAGGCTCCAACCTTTATCAACAAAATGATTGAAAACTGAACAAACTCCTAAACTTCAAAACCTACTTCTATTTTTTTTTTCTGACTAGAATTTGTTTTACACATAGTGGACATAGCTGGATCATTATGGCCATGCCTGTGTACATTTTTCCATTAAAAAAGAAATACTTGGCATTACATGTGGAAAAGAGAGAAAGGGTGATCCAATTAATAAAGGTCCATTACTTTTTCTGCAACATGTTGCAATACTAGCCTCTCTGGCATTGTCCTATGTGAGTGCTGCATTTTTTTCCTAACATGTAACATAGAAATAAAAATATAAAAACAGATAAGATGTATCTTGTTTAGATGCTAGTGAATGAAAATATTTAAATTTCTAAAACAGAGCAACATCGTGTTCTCTGCATTAGATGCCAAAAAAGAACAAGAAACAACACAGCCCTGGCAAAGACGCATAAAAATACTTAATATAAGCTCACATTTGATTGCATCACTTTCTGTTTCCTGGAATACAAACATGGTATAATTGCAGCTACTGGCCTCTAGGCTGGAACCTATATTTCGGTTGCCACCATGCACACTGAGGAGGGTAGTGATGATGGTAAAGAAATCTCCAAAGCTCACTGCTAGAGAACTGCAGCAGAGTGGCCTCTTGCAGTGACAAAGTCCATAACAACCAATAAACACTATCTACATGCCAACGAGTTGTGAGGGAGTGATGTCAGGTAAAATCCTTTTTTGGTTGTACAATCACAAGGGTAAACATGTGTATAACTCTACTGTGGCTTTGACTGAACCATGTGCTTTGGTCAGAGGAACCTAAGGTTGAGCATTTATGCAACAAATAATCCAGGTGGGTATGGCATGAGAGGAAAAAGATGGATATGTGGAAAAGCACCTCAGTGTTAGGAATGGAGGATGATCTGTGATGCTGTGGGCCTGTTTCTCCCCCACAGTCCATGGAAACCTTCTTGGATTGCCTGGTATCATGAACTCTTGGAGATATTCATTTATTTTAAATTACAAATACTGTGGACTCTGTCAGTAAACTAAAACTGTTTTCATTGTATCTTTCAAGGACAAATCAACAAAGAAAATTGTTTACTAGACACAAAATCAACTTTCTTTAGTGGCCATTTCAGCACTCAGACATTATTTTTGTGAAAAAAACAAAACTATTTCTTAATTGGGATATTGTTACTCCAACAAATTAAAGGATTTTTCTACCACAAACAAGCACAACTTTGTTTCAAAGATTTCACACATCTTTACCAAGGTCCCAACAAATCTGTTTGTGTCTCTATGTCTCGCCTCCCACCTCTATTACCATGTAATCTCACCTCTCTCTGCTCCCTTTGTTGTTTTATTGAAAGCTCCTCACTGCGGCTCAGCTCTCGTCGTGCATTGGCTAGCTCCGCCTCAAGCTCCACCATGCGGCCATTTAGTGTGGCGGCATGCTCGCGACTCTGAGCCAGCTCCTTATTGGTTCGATCCAACAGGTCCTGAAGCTCAGACACCCGACTGCCGTCGTCGTGGGCGTCTATGGAGCCATTGGGAAGTCTCTGTAAAGGGGAACACACACACAGTTAAAAGGAATAAACCACCTGTCTGAACATTAATACATGAATTACACCACTGGGCTGAGTTACAGAGATGATTTTTAGTGGCCTACATAAAAAAGTGTTGAGATATTTGCATTTAAAGATAAATGATGTGAGGTTAAGCTCTCATGTTGTTTAGATGTTTCTCCTCTCTTTGCAACTAAAAGTGGTTTTATTTCCAGGATCTGGATTAAACAAACCTTCAGGGACACATTCTGACAGAAAACACAGTGGGCTTCAGCAAAGCTATTCTATGACCCCCCTCTGTTTCCAAATGTTTCTATTTTGCTGTCTAATAAATGCCTTTGAAAAATACATAAACATACACGCTAAAACTGTGTAATAAAACACACCTGGTGAACTGTGCAGCGGTGTATAATTTATATTTACCATTATAACTCAAATGATTCAAATTAAGGCCCTGCGGCTGTATAAAAGATTAGCAAACGTCAGGTTCTATAACACCTTATGATATCACATAAGCATAAGCATAAATATGTTGTATTGTATTGTACATAAATTGTACAATAGATATATTCACAAACACAGATTGGAAACCCATAAAACACCATTTCTTCATACATGCCAACAAGCATTTAAATGCAACAATAAACATTATAACCAAATATCAAATACAGAGAGTAGAGCTGTCAGGGAGGAAAAACGATCTTTACGAGGATACACTAAAGAATATTTCTATATTCTTTAAAAAAATTATATGAAAACTAATGGATAAAATCCATCACCTAAACATATAGAAAAGATTTGAAATTCTGCTTAAAAAAAGAAACATTAGTAAAATAAATGCATAGATAAGCTGGTGGAAGGATAGACGTTTATTACTCTTACACCTCAGTTAACAAACAAATTTAAAAAAGATGCATTAAGTTTAGATCTTTAATGTTAATGGGAAACTAAGGCCAAAGCTGAGAAACACCAGAGTGCAAGAAACTAGCACAAAAGACCTTCCATGTAGGCTTGGATCCATCTGTTCGCTCCACTGAATCACCATCCTTCCTCTGCCTTGCCGTGTTTAACTGCAAAGGAGATTAAAAGGAAAAAAAAACAAAAAAACAACAACATTATTTTACTTTATTTCCTGCATGCATTTAGAAACAGAACATAGTGCCACTCAGGAACACATAAACTTGTAAATTTGACTAACCTACAAATATAAATTACGTTACAGAAAAAGAAGGGTTCTCTATTTATAAAACTAAGTGACCCGTTTATCTAAACAAGCTCTGACTTTATTTCTCATATTACCTTCCTTCTGGCATAACATTATAACTGGGTCTGAGCTGAATATTTAGTTTATCTGCCTTTGGTGAGATTTTTATGTGTGAATGCTTGCTAACAGAGTCATAAGACAACATTAATTATTAGCCATCATTGTCATACACTTTCTACCTCACAAACCTAAAGGCTTTAACCTCCTTGTTTTACCTCCTGGGTGGTGGATGCTAGTTGCCCTTCCAGGGTTGCCACCCTCTCCAGAGCCACCCGAAGTCTCTCTCGTACCTGACAAAGACAACATAATCACAGAGAAAATGGGTCACAATTCAAATGACATGAGTTTTTTTGGTGCTGTGGTGTGCAAACCTATTAATTCTCCTTGAACGTTCCCAGGTTTTCTTGAATTACAAACACATGCTTTTTCAATTTATGTGAAATATTAAAAATGGTTTTCAACAGTATTTACAAATTCAAATCCTAAAAGTAGGGCATGCAATTTATTCAGCACCTTTTACTACGATGCCCCTAAATAAAATGTGGTAGAACCTAGTGTCTCCAGGAATCACTTAATTAGTAAATAGAGTCCACCTAGAGTGTAATTTTATCTCACTGTAAATCTAGCTGTTCTGTGGAGTCCTCAGAGGCTTGTTAGAGAACATTAATTAAGACACAGCAACATGAAGACCAAGGAACATAGCAGACAGTTCATGGATAAAGCTTGTGGAGGACTTTAAAGTGGGGTTAGGAGGTAAAACAATATCACAAGCTTTAAGCATCTCACAGAGCACTGTTCAATCATCTGAAAAAGGAAACAGTATTGCACAACTTCAAACCTTCAAAGAATGTGCTTTGGTCATATATGTCCAAATTTAAATCTTTCACAAGCCAATTTTTTTGGCAGAAAACATTGTAAATAATTATGAAAACACTTTCTATTTGTTAAAGCATGGTGGTGGCAGCATCATGATGTGGGGATGCTTTTATTCAACAGTACCATTGAATCTTGTGAGAGGTTAAAGGTAGACAGATGGAGATAAATACCAGGCAATAAAGGAAAAACCTCTTAGAGGCTGCAAAACACTGGAGACTGGGGTGGAGATTTACCTTCCAGCAGGAAAACAAGCACAAATATACAGTGTACAATAGAGTGCTTTATGTTAAAGAATATCAATGTTTTAGAATAGCCCAGTCAAAGTTCAGACCTATGTCCAATTGAGAATCTACGCCAAAAAGTTAAAAAGTTCAAGGTCCATCAATTTTTGCAAGGCAATGTTAATATGCAGCCACTAGTGTTAACGTAATCTTATGACATCCTCCATTTCCTTCTTTAAAAAGTATTTGAGCAGCAGTTTCCTTATTTACATATATAGCTTTTACTATGACAGCGAGGTAGTAATAAGGTTCATTAACAAAATAACGGCAAGAAAAACATATCAGAAAATCAACTTATTCATAATTAATCAGTGAGAGGGGACAGCTATACAGTTTGAGAAGAAGCATGGCATCATAACACAAAAAGCAACGAAACAATTTAATTAGGCATTTAATGTGTGTGCACAAACTGACCAAGGTCAAAGGGTGTCTGTGGGCCCACCTTTTCATCCAAAGCCTTGTGATGTTCAAACAGCGACTTCAGAGCTTTCAGGACCTCCACCTCGCTGGAGACTCCAGATGGCGGCGGTGCCTGTCTCTTTACCACTGTCATCCTGAGGCTGCGTTCATGTCGAGACACCAGACACTCCAGGTGCTCCAACAGCAGCTACAACACCACACACAAACATGAAAATATTCATTTCAAACTTGGATGTTTTCTTTTTTTTGTCAGCAAGACAACACACTTTGCCCACACATTTGCTCGTGGACAGACATACACGTACCCTGGTGTTGTTCCTTTCAGCTTTCAGCTCCGATATTTCCTCTTCTTTCTCCAGCAGCTGCTCCCGGCATATGTTCAGCTCCTTTGTCAGAGTGGCAAACTCCTACACAGCAAACAGACAGAACACCCACACTGAGGTTAATACTGTATCCCTGATCAACACAGTGGGCACTACTTTAGTCACTGAGTCACATTTGGAAAAGCAGTCCAAGAGGAGTATAGTACACTATCTGTCTGAGGAATACTTCTCTCTTTTTTTCTCTTTGCTCTCGGAAATGTTTTCTGAGCATTTGTCAATAGAAGTTAGAAGGTTAACAGCGATGAAATTTTTAAATATTGTACTGGAGTATCTGGCCATTAATCAATCAATCTAGACAAATAAAAATCAGCTTCATCCTCATTAACCAGAGCAAATATGTCATTGACCAAGCCCACACTGCCAGTCTCTCAGCAAAATGATAGTTGCAATGGCATAGTGCTCTCTAAGACAGTCATTATCAGGGGATGCTAACATACTTCAGAAAGGTGTTTTGAATTTTAAATCACAATTTGAGGAGTCATTATTTGAAACTATGGCACAGCTGTAAACCCAACACGGAAATTATTTATCCCACAGCCTCAACATAACAGATATCTAAAACACTACCAGGGCTTATCATTACTGAACTAGAAACAAATCAGAAAAGATGAAATCTTGTCTGGGTTGGAAAAGTCTTCGGCTTACAGATTTTTTTTCACAGTTAGTTTTGTACTTCCCAGAACATTTGAGGCACTTTAAGTCCTTGGAATATGCTTTAAGCTACTGTCACATATGTGGGTGTATTAAAAATGTGTTATGTGGGTAATGTGTAATTTGAGTCCATGAAACATTAAGTCCTGTCACATCTTTGAAGAACGCGTTTCATTTTTGATGTACAACCAATTTGTATACTCTGTGTATATGTGTGTGTGTGTGTATTTGTGTGTATGTGTGTGTGTGTGTGTGTTGAGCACATGTTTAGAAACAAGTGCACCCATTTGTGTGTGTGTGTTGAGGTGACGAGTGTAAAAGTTTGTACTATTGCACCTACTTTCTGGTTTTCTTTTTATTATTATTATTTTTCCATATTTAAGGAACCCCTGACTATTTACAGATGAAAGTTCAATGCACTATACAAAATCTATAAGTGCCCCCAAATCATAAAATAATCAATATCTGCATTAAGTAGGTTGAGCTGCTTTCAGGCGAAGTCACTATAAGCATTCAGCATGCTGAAGTTGGTAAATCTTCTTTAGTGCTGAAAGAACCTCTGCATGGCTTACTATGAGATACAATCATGTTATTATTGGGGCATTAGTTTGACATTTAAGTAGCACGATTTTCTGTGGTGTCAAAGCTAGTAGCAGCCTTGCTTAACTAGAGATCACATTTTGTAAGCTACAGTTTCAAATGCTTTTCAAGATGTTGCTGAAACATTAAAAATGCCAATTTCTGGAGATTTTACCATGCCTCTCGCTATATTACACTTCCAACCTTTCAAGAGTTGTCAGCTGCTTCATCATAGGTAATAAAATGTTAGATTAGTTTAATGCATATGTCAAGTATGCATACAGCTACTTTGCACAACTTCCTCTTGGTAAGGCAGATCATAAAGTTTGCAAAAGATTAGACAAAGCTCCAGCAGAAGAATGTAAAAGACATGAGTTCAGGAATAAAGATCACACACTCCAAGAACAAGGACATTGAGATAGATAGGACAGAACCCATGAGCTGCACACATCGATCAAAGGTTCAATAAAGAAACAAGTTCCATAACTGTTTCATCCACCTTGGTAATGGTACTCTACCTCTTCATGAGGTTCAAATACACCCCTACACTTCTGCTTCTTCATACTCACTGTCATCTAGACAAAGCAGGTAGCAATGAGAGAAACATGAACTTCTAAATGCATTTAATACAAATCACTCTGGTTTACTATATAAGAAACTCAACAAGATACAGGTGGATACCTCCATAATGGGCCTGAATAATGAAATAATGTCTACCTGAAAAACAGGCCACAGTTCATGAGACAGAAGAAAAGTGTTTTGCAGCACATGAGAACCATAGGGCACAGTTCTCTCATCATTCCTTTTCTGTCTGTAGGCCTCAGACTTTTAGTACAACATTTAATTTCCTTTTTAGGTTAACATTACATTTAATTGAATAGATTAAGCTTATATTAACAGTATTATTTGGCAATGGTAAAAGTGGAATTATATAGTAATAAAAGGAGAAAGTTTTATTTTTCAACAATTATATCCATAAGTAAACTGAAGTGACTCGTTTTGTGTTCTCTTTGTGCAATAATATGTTTCCCATATCTCACTGCCTGGGTATGGGGTTTTATTTTTCCTAGTTTCATCATACCCAGCCCTTACATCATTTGAGATGGCATCATCTCCCTCCAAACATTTACAAACAACCACATGTTTCCGACTCTGATGGACATTTCATGCTCCTGTGTAGCTGTTAATAGATTGCTCCATTACCTTTCATAGTTAGAGATGGGCATGTATATCCCAAGCATTTCTGCTGTGTGTTTGCTTTCACAGTTTATAAATTTTAATGGTGCATGACTGGGCAGTCATTTTTACTCGCATTTTATATGGGTCCTCTAAACAGCGGCAACCCAAAGATCCTTCACATACAATTTATAGCTGTAGGTTTACCTGCACATGATGTCTTTTTAGCACTTGTACAAATACAGGTGATGTTGTCTGAGCAGTTGATAGTCATGTCAGACATGTTTTTAAAAAAAATCTCTGTTGATTCTTTTCATCATTTAATGGATTTCCAGAGGTTGAGAAATGACGTCATTTAATGTCATTTAGTAATATGTTTTTGGTCTGAGTGCACTGGTCAAGTACCAGGGTGGCTATTTGTTTAATGAACTCGGTGCATCTCATAGTCCTACTATGTGCCCATGATGTTTTAACGTCTCTTGGCTTTTGTTGGCTTTTCCTGTAAGGTTGGTGTCAGTCAAAACTGGTACCCAGAGATCCATTGTCTTTCTGTTTCTTTACTCGAAAATACATACACACATATCAACTCACTTACTCACATTCAGTTTGGGCTCTCCTTGCAGCTATGGCACTGCACTCTGTATTCCACTTTCTTATGATAAACACTGGCTCAAACTGAAAGAAAGTTGGCTCTGTGAGCATTTAGTCTCTCAGTGAAACTGCAGCAGGTGTAAAGGTGGAGCGTGGATGAGGATCTGCCCAAAAAACACAAAGGTGAAACATACTAAAAATAAACTATCCTTGAGACTGGTGTACGATATTTTATCCGGTGATGTTGACCACCATCTTGAATAGGATAATATTAAATTTAAGGTAAAAATGCATAAACAATTAGTAGGTAAAAATGCTGGAAATACTTATTTGTTCTGCATGCAGCCTTTTATTAAATAATGCACAAAGTTTCTGAAGCCCACTAAAGATAATAGCCATACCAGTATAACTATTTATGAACCTGGAACTCAACATATAATTGCCGTTCAGTAAAAAAAATAAAAAAATGGTATGACACTTTTAGTCAGAAACTCTGAATGCTTTGACAGACATCAATATCTCAGTGTCTCCTGGGCTCCTCTGGCATCCTGCAGATTGATAATCCTCAACACTGTGAATGATCTGATGAGGTTAAGAAAACAGCTCTAATTGAGAAAACAACATAATTCAGTTTGCAAAAAACAGAATTCCTACCCATTTCCCATGTGAAAATTCCTTCTTCTCCAGAGTTTTTAGTCCCTTGAGGCAATTTCTAAAGTACAAATACAAAGCTTCATTATTAATTAATATTTCTGTAGTGGCCAGGTTTTAAATATGGAATCTGCAAAGCACAAATGGATGGATGGGTGGATGGATGGATGCAGAGACCGGGAGATGGATTAATGGCTTGGCTGTTTTCAAAGTGCGATAGGGAATCATATCTTTTTAGTTTTTCAATATTTGTGCAGATTAAGAAAATACAAATTACAGACTTTGTAGGTTCTGTAGTTTTTGTAGTTTTTACTGCTCAAAAACTCACAAATACTGAGAAAACAGAGAAGTACCTACAATTATAACTGCAATCTGAATGAGGATAATGTGTGTGCCCTAATTTGCCTGGTGCTTTTGAAGGAGCCATGTTGTCGGGGCTGGGCTGTTTACATGCTGAACCACACATAGAAAATACATCAAAGAGAACAGAGGTGTCCACCAATGCACACTAACCAAGCTAAGCTTTTGGAATAATAATGCAAACAGCTGAATCTGGATTAGATAAAAAAATTAAATAAACCCCAAATGGACACAAGGCATAGATAAAATCATCTTGCCTGCATGGTTATTGACCCTGTCTGTTACACTCCAATAAAGAGCAACAACTTGGAGCAGAAATGGAAAGAACTAAGAAAGGAGTGACTGCTAGAGAAGGAAAATGGGTCAGCACGCACATTTAACCTTTATTCCACAGGAGTGGACCAATAGACCGGAGCTCAGCCCAAATCCACCAACAGATGTTACATCTCACTGTCTCTTTCAATAATGGCAAAAAATGGCTCAACAGGCAGTCTTAGTCCTTTAGCTCATCTCTCCATGCCCCTATTCCTCTGCTTTTCGAAAGCCCTCAGTATCTCTCCTTAAAAAGGGGGCAAAACACAGAAATAAATAAAATAGAAAAAGGCATGAATAAAAACTCTATATAACTCTCAATATAACACATCGCCATAAAAAAACAAAGAAAAAGAAACCAAAAATTGCTTTAAGTTCTCATGAGGGCCTGTCTAACACCTTTCATCTGACAGCATTTACAGTCTTTGTGTTTTTCCTCCTTTGACATGCAGACCAACCTAAACCAAACAAAAATCCCCGGACGGCTATTCAATAGTCAGACACTGACGGGGCTCACTGACAACAACCTCGACATCTGTCAGGGAGTAAAACCGTAAAGAGCGTCAAAAAAGGGCCTCTGCCGTCTGGAGGAATGCTGCTACCTCCAGTGTTAGATAGTAAACATGGCTGAGTCCAGACATTGTAAAGGGATTTCTCTCTTTTCTCTTCCTTAAGCAGGCTGGGATTAATGGATGAAAAAAACAAAGCTATGTGTGAGTAACTGAGCAAGAGGAATGAGGGAAGGAGATTGGAGCACAGTCAGATTAAAAAGGTAGCAAATATTTAAATTCAGTGTTTCCATGCATACAGACAATACCAAACAGCATTTAACCATGGTTATCCATCTGTAGTGGTGCTTGCTGTATCACAGGTCACCTCTTATTTTGTTCATTTTCTGAATAATAAAAATATGAACAATTAGGACATTAAAAAGTGGTAGAATTCTATTCTATTCTAACTTCAAAGAAAATATTTCAGAAATATTTGTAATTTGCATTTAGATATGGTTACTAAAGTACAGTTCAAACCAAACTAATCTTTTAGCTCAAAGTATGTGCCTCCACGGGGCCATAAGGCCCACAGAGGTTATCAACTGTTGTCATCTTTTTTCAGTTTAACAGCAAGGACCCATGTCTTTTGCTGCTGTAGTTCAGAGAACTGAGGTCTGAGGACCTTCAGTCACAGATTACATTTTTTCACCTTATCCCACTGCCAACAAAAAAACACTTTGGTATTCACTTTTGGCATTCATTTCAATTTTACATGCAGCACCAATTCACAACAAATGTTACAGTACAACCAGTTTTAAGTAATTTTACATTATATTCAATTCAGTTCAGTTTATTTATATAGCACTGACTAATAGCCAATGTCATCTCAAGGCTCTTTACAAAAAAATTACATTCGATCCTAGTTATGGAACAATGTATTTAAGTTCAGGATTAATATGACCATTCATAAAAGGTTTTCCATCTAAGGAACCCCAGCAAATTCCCTCCTCCTGAACGAGCATCTGGCAACAACTGCCTCAAGTCATTAACTTTGCAGCAATCTCTCATACCGAGCATGCACCTGGCTCACCAAAATTAGAGAATAACACACCTTGCTAGGGGTGCCAATAATGTGGAGTGTGCTGTAAAAAAAGGAAAGTATATATAGATTAGGTTTGCAGAGTGACAAGTAATTCCTGGTTTACAATAAACAAGTGAGAGCAATAAGTTGGGGGGAGTGCTAAGATAATACTAGACTAAAGATTTATATTTAAACATGACCTTATGAATGCTACTGAAACTCATAACTTGATAAGTTTAATAATCTAAAAATCATTAATAATCTATGCTCTTTACTTGCTTTGAACCATTTCTTTCATGTTTTTCATTATTCTGCTACCTTTTGAACAAATTACATATTCTAAATCTCCCTCAGAATCCCTTTGTTACTTTGACAGCTTTACTCTTTTCAGGAACAGTATTTGCCTCAGCATGCATGTGCATCTCTTCTCTGCAGCTTGTTGGATTCATTAACTCAAGTTGGTATTGCCAATGCAGTAAGATGGAGGTGGGGATAGAGAATTCTGATAGGTGTGTTATTTGTGAGAAAATCTACTGGGATGTGCGCCGTTGCTTCACAACAGTGAGGTTAAACGTCAGCCGGTGGGAGCAAAAATGAAAAGAAAACAATCTGTTACTAAGTTAGAAAGGAAGGAGGCTAAAAGTGTCAACACAGCAGTTCGTTCACACATCATATGATTTACACTGCATGTTTTGGTGATGTGACATCATTTATACTAATCGAAGGAAGCTTACAGCCTAAGTACATATATAGTGCCTCGCGAAGGTATTCGCAGCCCTGGAATACCCCTTCTCATTTTGTCTCTTGACAACAGCAACACTCAGTGTAATTTATTCGGATTTTGTGTGATAAACCAACACATAGTAGCACATTATAGGGAAGTGGAAGAAAAGACTAAATCTATGGTGTCCATTTGCATTTAGGCCCCTTTACCCTGACGCATACATAAAATCCAGTTGAATCAGTTCTTCAGAAGGCATGTAATTAGTAAATTCCTTAAATGTGTGTAATTTAATCTGTGTAAATCCTGCTGTTCTGTTAAGAGAATGTTACTACATAAACAGAATCATGAAGACTAAGGAACAGAGACAAGTCAGGAATACATTTGGAAAAGTTTAAAGCAGGCTTAGGTAATGAAACAATATCCCAAGCTGTAAATATCTAGTCAATCTGTTACCCAAAATAGGAGATCACTTAACTCCACAAAAATGGCTGTTCACCTAAGCTGACAGGCCAGGCAAGCTTTAATCAGAGAAGCAGCCAAGAGGTCCATGGTAAGTTGGGGAGCTCTGGAGCAAGAATGCGGTTTGCCACAGCAGCCATGTGGAAAAAAGGTGCTCTGATCAGATGAGACCAAAAACTGAAAGGCTTGCTTTTCATGCTAACACTATGTGTGGTGGAAAAGTCCTGCACAGCAGTCTGAAAACAATATCTCATGAAATATGGTGATGGCTGCATCCTTCTGTAGGGGGCTTTTGTTCCACAGAGACAGGGAAGCTTGTGAGAGCTGATGGGGTGAAGAATATAGCTAAATACAGAGCAATCCTGAAAAAAACAAACAAACAATTAAGAGTCTGGAAAAGAACTGTGACTTGGGCAGAGGCTTAACTTTGATACTTTTTTTTTATGCCTCTGAGCTCTGGAACAAACTAACTAAAAATCTGAGACATGCAAAAACAATTGACTGCTTTACATTAAGGCTACAAATACTTTACTGTTTACTTGAGCTTACCCATCAAGGGCAAATACTGCTTTATCATTTCATTTCTATCTTGACTCAGCTTTTTATTGGCTTAAATTTGAGCATTTCTTAATTATTATGTGATTTAAAGCATATCTCGTGTTTCTGTATTTGGGGTTTTAAGTTCTCTCATCTCTTTTCCTTTGTTTTACTGTAAAAGACTTTGAGTTGTCCTGTGTACAAATCGTGCTATACAAAGACATGGTTCAATAGTTCAGTCAAAGCCCAGATGTAAATCCAATTCAGAATTAGTGCAAAGACTTGGAAAATTAATGTTTACAGATACTGTCAAGATGCTTTTTCAGATATTTATTTCTTATGGATTTTGAAAACCACATATCCTACAGCTATTTTCTTTCCAGGTCATAATGATGTGCTATGTTTTGGTGTATCACACAGAATTCCAATAGAATACATTGAAGTTTGTCGTTCTAATGTGAAAGGGCACTGTAGATGTATAACGCCCACAGCTAACCAGAAAATAAAAAAGCAGCAATCATTAAAATCTATATAACATTTGGGTTGTTTTCTTTTTGTTGCTACGACCCGTTTGATTGGGTACCCTCAAATCAAAAGTTCCAATAGCTCTTGAATTAATAGATTTTTCAGAGTTCATTGACAAAAATCATTGCTCCCACTAAAAATCATTTTGTCTTTTCTGCTTTTGCAATTTTTCTGTCCATTCTCCAGCAATAATAGTGCAGAAATGAGTCTCAATTTAGTTAAGGATTACTGCAAATTATTTTCTCAGATCCAAAACTACTGATTGAAGGGGCAGCCAATCAAGATACAGATACATTTGCTTTTCCAGTGCTTAATACAATACAAGATGCCTCATAGTAACCAAACTGCTTTAACTCTTGTTTTCTTTGCATCAGTTCAGCAATAAGTGCCAAAGATGAATACAGTCTGGGAAACTGAGAGCAATCCTGTGGGGCTTCATATATCACATCTCTGTAACTCCTCACCGCGGCAGAGAGCACCAGACGTGGCGAACGACAGCGAGGTTGACTCGACCTTGCTCTGACAAACCTTAATCAACGCACGCAGGAACTGCAACACACACCGTCGCAGCGCTTTTTGCCTGGGCGATGGCTCCTAAAGTAGGCAGTGAGTAATCTGTTGCCATGACGCCACAACCTCACACTGCTGTGGATGCCATGGCAACAGCTCATTAGGAAGAGTGTTTGAGAGCCCGATAAACTTTGGATGAACGTTTCATCGGAGGGATGTAGACATGCCCAGTTGCGCATCCATGTGGGAGAGCACGCTAAAACATGTACAAGGCTGCTAAGAGGTCTTTTTTTTTTCTGGTGACAGAGGCACCTGGCTGCAGCACCTGACAGATCCAAGCTCCCTGTCAAGCTATAGAGGAAGGAATCTTTTGTAAAACTTTACATACAAAACACAACATATTTTCTATTTAAAAATCATCAAATACAGTTTCTGTATGAAATTATGTATTGGAGAGATTTTTTAAAATAGGCAACTCAACTTGCACAATACACTGAATCACAATTATAATCGCAGTATTAGTGTATTCAGAATCACAATCCAAAAAGACTGCTTAGATGCAACATTTGGTAGGTTATTATAATTCATGTGCCATGTTTTCATACACTGCTTTCCAATAATACATTTTGTTTTTGGCCAGTATCATTGTGTCATTTATGCCTATGTGATCTCAACACAAAGTTTAACACTGCTTGAATTGAATTTATTTCTAATTAAGGTCTTCTAAATAAAATTTTTTTAACGCATCCTGTTGTGGCGTTTCAGGCATACCATATAGCACACATGGTTCCCTACATGTGCCAGGGCAGTTTTGCTCTACAAATATTTTATCTCAAGGCAGTATCCTAACAGCATAATTAACTTTATTAATTCCAGATTCAATCCAGCATCAAAGTAGGCAGGCCACATTGATGGAATAGTAACCTGTGTTTGTATGACCTTCATCCATCTGAAGTATTGTAAACCATCCAGTGTGTTGGTGCATGGATGTGTGTGTGTATGTGTGTGTGTGTGTGTGTGTGTGTGTGTGTGTGTGTGTGTGTGTGTGTGTGTGTTGAGCACATGTTTAGAAACAAGTGTGTTTGTGTTGAGTGGCTGTATGTGAGTGTGACTATGTGAGTGTGAGTTTGTCACCTGGAAGTGTACATTTGTAAGTGTGGCGAGAACCTGGAGGGAGTGAAGTATGGGGCACTTTGTATTTCACCCCATGGGGCCAGTCCCCAAGAGTTTTAGAGGTAGAGATGCCCATCAAAGCCAAGCACAGCCCAGCCCAACCTATCACCAGAAGCCGTTGGGTGCCAAATGGAGCCCACCACTCCAGGATGTGCCCCAAGCATCCACACAGACAACATCCCATCAAGGCGAGCTTCCCCCTGCTGGGTCCCTGGATGGCAACAATGATGAGTACCATCACCGGTAGCCCAGAACCCAGACCTGCCTGGACCACAGGCACCACACAGGTCCCCGGCAGGTTCTCCCAGCCTCTAGACAACTAATGGCCACCTGGACAAACCCAAATCCCTCAACTTCCCTCCCAGATGTTTCCAATGAACCTTGTCAAAAGCCCTCACTGCATCTAATGAAACAATTGAACCGCTTTTATTTTAGACATTCCAATAGTCTATTAGACTGATTAGTCTTCTCAAACTATTTATTGCAAACTGATTTTTACTAAACCCAGCCTGTTCAGGATGTATATTATGAGGGGTTATCTTTTCCAGCCTTGTGGCCAACGTCTTGCAGGTAATTTTAAGGAGGCACCCCCACCCGGCGCACATGCAGCCACACCACCGGGAGCTACAGCAAGCCCCAAGCCGCCTGGGGACCCAGCCCTGGATCTGCCTACACCAGCCAGGAGAGGAAGCAGGCCATACAAAAGGGCACAGTAGCCCTCGGTCCAGCTCCACCTCAATGCTGGCAGCCGAAGCCAAATTTTTTCTTTTTCCCAACATCCTTATACCATACTTATTAGCATGGATGCCGACAGGGGGAAACAGCCAGGTAAGCCTATGGTAGGAGTATCAAAATATGGGCAATAATATTTTTTCAAAATAGGCCAGTTTGCAAAAAAAAGTGTAGATCTCCTTTTTTAAGTTACATAAAATAGTTTTTATTTATTTTTCTTCCCAACTGTCCCCACGTGTAAGGGAGAACATGGAAGGAGAAGGAAAGCAATAAAGTACAGCATCAATCATGTCTTGAAAAGGTAAATAATGACTGATTTTCTACAAGTTACAGAATGTCATGGGTGGGAGCCCATTTATAACTTGGATCCATTTTGACCAACCCCCTTAGTCCTTTGACTTATTTCACTTCCTGTCTGCACGGTTTTGCATCTTTGAACCCAAACCAGAAAAATCAAAACATGTGCGATGCTAAGCATCACATTTGCCATCAAATATTATGGTGACAGTATATACAAGTCAGCTTCCTAAACTATTACACAAAAGAATCGGAAAGCTCATAAGCGCCACATGCAACATTGTGGTGGAACATAGACAAAAATCGAACCCTTTTTTAACCACAAAATGTGAGAAAAATAGCTGAAAAGCAAGGACCCCAGAAACAGCAAGTCACCAGGGGAGAGCTTAAAATATTTGCATCTTTGATAATTTTGCAGCAACTTTATGAAACTCTTTTAATGCCTCAAAAATCACACAAAAAAGACAAGGAACCCCTCAAGAGAATTACTTTAGCCTCTCCTATAACATTCACTATTGCCCCTTTTCCACTGGCTTGATTTGGCCCTACTCGACTCAACTCGGCTCACCATGCGAGGGTTTCCATTACTGTTTTTTTCCGTACCGGTACAAATTGTTTTAGTCTCTGCTCCTGAGCAGGTACGACTGGGTCTGAGTCTGGAATAGACTGCTCTTCACTAATTGGCCATGGGACAAGGAGAAATGAGAAGGTTTTTGCTGAGACAGCGCAGGGAAAAGTTAATAAAACTCAAGAGCGACTATAATAATATTAAGGACCATAATAGACCGAACAGGTCAAACCCAGATATAATTTTACTATTTACAAATCATAAACCATGCCTCAAGGCTGAAAGAAAAGGAAAAAGGACACATCAGTTTTCTGAATTACATACCAATGGGGTGCTGTTTTTATCCCAAATCAGCTGATCACACATTCAGCTGTTCAGACGCACAAACACTTCCCCAAAACGCACAAAACAATATCACCATGAAACAGCATATTTGGTTTGGAAATGTATTGATGGTCCTTAAACCAACCAGCGTGTGCAGGAGGAGGGACCAGGCAGAGAGCAGCTGCCTGTAATCATTCTGCCTACATCAGATAAAACGGAAGGAAGATCTTGGTGAATTCGCGGAACACGAATATCTAATATTCAACATAAAACTAACTTCACCGTGGCCGCAAGTCCATGGTTTTGTGCTTTAAAGTTCTTGTCCTTACAATTGCCATGGCTGAGACAAAAACTGCCCAAAATTGTAACTTCTTCATGCGGCCTAACTAGAGCATTTGGAAAAGGGGCATATGTTGAACCATCGGTGCGAGGTACTTTGACCATTCCTGTTTGGTCATAAGTTTTCAATCATTGCCAAAAGAACCAATGATGACCCAATTTCTGTTTTAGTTGATAATTTTTTCATCTAAAATCTTCTTGAATTTAAAGAGCTTATGCACTTTAACAGGATTCCTAGGGTATTTGGATAAAACAGCCCACAGTATTATAGATCCACCATCACACCTAACAATTATCAGACTTTCTGATAAACTTGAGATCAGTGTTGCTTCAGAGATTATGCTTCTGCAACAAAAGATTAACTTATTTTAAGATCTTCAAAATATCTATACCAGGTTGCCAATAAGTATGGAGGATGCTGTATTTGCACAAATACATCTGTAAAATATTCTTGAGTATATCATTACTATATTTATGGTGATACAGAATGAGAAATCTCTGTGCTGTTTAAAAAAATGTAATAAAAAACCGCTGCATTATATTTGTTGCAAAAATGTACATTGTGAATGACTTTATTTATTGTTCTCAAAGAGAAATCTCAATAATCTAAAACCAGAATTCAACAGGGCAGATGTATATCAAAGATAAATTACTCTACACAAGTACTGAAAAGCTCTGGCCTTTTAAGGACTCATCTTTAGAACTGATGAAAAAATCAATGTACTCAGTATGTTCGGTTTAAATACATATCAAAACATAATAGATTTCTGTTTTACATTCAAAGAATGCATGCATCTAATAGAGTTTGCAATCTTTTGTGGCAGAAACAAGAGCAACAGCCCAGTGTCTATATCTGCTAAATCATGCACAGAAAAGGTAATTTGATAACCTCCTTATTGATTATTATGCAGCAATATAAGAGTGAACAGCTCACACTTCAGTCTATCTCACTTTTATATAGATTGGCAAGTGTCAAACCTCTCTTGGTTTCCCAATATTCATAAAACCTTTTCAACAACTGTAGACCTGAGGAAAGTAGCACCCGTTAATGTATTTTAACTTCCTTCATCAAAGCAGAACAAACATATTTGAAGAAAGACACGGAGGGATGAGAAGGGAAAATGTCTGTTAGATGAAAGGAAAAGCATTAAGGAGCTTCTGTGCATCATTGGAGTCTGTTTCTTACACGCAGAGTAATAAAAGATGTGTTTAGTCAGGCATGCAAAGCAGTCAAAGAAAGAAAGAGTATTCTCTTCAATGCATGACAGATAGTTATCTCTATTATTTTCTTAAACAATGAGAGATGAAAACATGCAACACATCAAACAGCCTCATTTTAAACAGATATGCACATCCCATCACTACAAAGTAATAATTATGCATTCCAGGTTGACTGAGGCAAAGGAAAGAGGAGAAGGAAGGAGGAAGAGGTGCAGAGAAGGCCATATGTCAGTCCTAGAAAAGAGTCATCAGCGCTGAAATCAATACTCAGCCAAGGGCACATGGAGATCGCACAGAGAGGTGCTCGAGCCGTAGATGATCCTTCACCGGTAATGTCTGGATAGTCGCTGAGAGCTGAGTCCCTACCTGGTACATGTAGGTGTTAAAGTTGGTCCAGCTCTGGAGGTAGTTCCTAACTGTTTGGTTCATGATGGAAGCTACACATATCAGATTCTTGAAAAGTAAACTCCATAAAAAGAGGGTGATGGGTGGATTGAATGAGGAGTTGCAGGGAAGACAGATGCAGGAAAAAGCCTGGTCCAGAGTTACACTGCCCTTCACCAGGATGATACCCTGCTACACAGCTTCCCACAGACACAGCCTCAAATGGGAGACAGGATCCCTCCTGCCTACCATGTGATAGTTGTATAAAAACAAAGGGGAAGGGAGTGGAACACCAGGAATAGAGAAAACACAGCAAAGCATGTTGAATAGAGACACAAACTAAGACTAACAAGGTGGATGCAGGAGCTCAAAATGGTCAGATGATAGAGGAAGGAGTGAAGAGTCAGGGACAGATGAATTTCTAGGTTGCTGACCAGATGCTCTGTTTCTATTTCAGAGATAGTTTTAGGGCACACTTCAGAGTTTTTAAAGTCATATTTGGGTCTAATACTTTGGATTAGCATGAAATATAATGCTCTATATCCTCCTAAAAAAATTCCTCCATCACTGCTTACTTAACACAGATTCAACAGACCCGCTTTCCTCCAGTGTGACATTGTGTGTGCTGATTCTTTCTATTTATAAATCATTGCTGGCTTGTCCTGCCTCTGTTGGTAGAGTTACACAGTGCTTGCACTTGACTACAGTTTGATATTCTTGCTGCTGCTTTTTACACAAAAGAATACCTTGAAGGGTTAAGTATCACTGTCTGAAAACTGTAGTTATTTGATTTTATACCACACTCTATCATGACTTATAATGAGAACCAGAACATTTTGTTCCATCAAGACAATAGTGTCCGATTGATGAAGACATACAGGGCTAATCAGAGGTTTACATGCACCCATCATCACCATAAATGTTGCATTAATTTTGGGCTTTTTATTATGCACTTTTTACCTTTTTTTCCAGGTTGGAGTGCTGTTACAAAATACAAATTCAGTGAATTCTGAAAACAAGAATTAAGTGGACCAAATGGAATTTAAAGCTATTTTTTCATAATACACACAATGTCAAAATTAATGCATACAGGCTTAAATATAAACACTATACCTGTTTAATATTTGGCTTAATATTACTTAGAAAGTTGCAGAGGAACCTTGTACTGTAGCCATCAAGAACGAACTAGAACGATTATTGTAGCATATTTGACCTGTCTTTTAATATAAATCTCATTTAGATAAGTTGAATTCCTGGCAATGACCTGGGTTTGAAGCATAGTTAAAACATTTTGCATAGGGTTATGGTGGGGAACATTTAAGAAGCTTTTTTCAAGCTTACCCCGTTCCAAACCAGTTTTATTTGCATTTGAGATCCCTGTCCTGTTTTTAACACCCGGCTGTGTCAAAGTTTAACTCATCTGACCCAAACTGTCAGTCTCAGTTTTAAAGAAAATTAATTCAAAATGACCAGGGACAATGCAGGAATCACCAAAGCTTTTATAAAGCGGAAACTGCTGGAACATCGGTGTCATGGTCTACTGTGAAGCAAGTTTCACATCAACATAGTCTATGAGAGCATCGATCAAGAAAGCTCCAAGGTCGACATCTTTAAGTATGACTGAAAGTTGCAACTGCCCACAAATGCCTTCTGAAGAAATGTTGTATGGTCAGTGGTAGACAAAGATTGAGCTATTTGGTCACAATGATAAGAAATATCTTTGGAGAAGTCGAAGTGAAGGTTTCAAATTTAAGAGCACAATACGAACTGTCAAGCTTGGTGGCAGCATAATGAAGGTCTGTTTTGCTGCCAGTGTAACACTGCAGAAAATAGAAGGTAAAAAGGAAGAAGAAGCTGGACTTCCAAATTTGTCAACTTCTCTTCAAATTTACAAAGTAGATTGTTGAACAGAACTGGGTGTTTCAACAGAACAATGTACTCAAACATGTGTCAAAAGTGGTTTTGGAATAAATTTTAAAAAACTAAAATAATCTTCTGAGGGACTCCAACCTTAAACATTATTAAAATACCTGGTTTGTGGCAAGGAAACTAGTAATTTAAATGACCTATACCATTTCTGACAAGAAGGGTGATCAAATAGACAGCCAGAATTATACCAGGATATGTTTCATGGCTACAAAAGTGGAATATTTTTCTACAACTAGCTAAAAGGTATAACTGTGCGGGTGTATGTAAATATGTGAGTCTGTATGTATAATTTTCCCCCTGTGTGGATTAAAGATAATCCAAGATATTTGCAAACTTGTGCATCCAATTTTTGTTTTCAAAAACCATTGAAGTTGGATTTTGTATAATCATTCAATGAAAAAAGCCACTAATTATCTTAAAAGTTATGCCAGTGATAAGTGGACCTAAACCCCTAACCAGCACTGTCAAAGCAAATATTCACGATGTTTTAAAACTACATTTGGGAAGCAGCAAAGTCTTAAGAAGATGGTTTGACGTTTTGTAAAAGGTTGTGTTGAGAAACTTAAACCAATTAGAATCTTATCTGTAGGAAATAGATGTCGGTGTGAATAACCAGGAAGCAACTGAGATCAATGACAACAGTGACTCAGAAAACAACCCATTCAAGAGTGAATTTTAGACATCTAAAACAACATACAAAAGCAGTCCCTCATGTACTGGGGCTGCTGAATATCTCCGGCTGCAAATCTGCAACAGCTCCCAGTTAATCCAGTTTAATCAGAAAACAACAACAGACAGTAAAACAGAAAGAATCCTCTCTGAGTCATTCTGGTTGTAGACTGTGAAAGCAAAGAGACGGTGAAGTTATAAAAGGGGAGATTAGATGGTATTTGTGTGAACCAAACTGTACAGACATTATACTGATGGTTAGAGAGACAAAACAACTCCCACTGGACTCAGTTCATCAGCTGTTGACGACTTTAGCAACCACAGTGCAAGCAGTTAGCATAACAGCACACATTCTAGTTCACACAATAGAATAAATGCTTAAGGAAAAAAAAATATCTATCCATTTTCTATACCCGCTTCTGCCATACTGGGTCACAGGGGGAGCTGGTGCCTATCTCCAGCAGTCTACGGGTGAGAGGCGGGGTACACCCTGGACAGGTCGCCAGTCCATCGCAAGGCAACACAGACACACAGGACAAACAACCATGCACACCTAAGGGCTATTTAGAGACATCAATTAACCTTATAGTCATGTTTTCAGACTGTGAGAGGACTGTGTTTTTTTGGAGATGTCTTTTAAGTCTCATGTTAAAAATCTCTCAAGTACAGCAGTCCTACATGTATGGAACATAGCAGAAAGTAGGAACATCCTTACCCAGACTGAGGAAAGAAACTTGTGTGTGTGTCTGTGTGTTTAACTGGACATCCCTCATGCCTGAACACCTCGCTAAAAATGTTACTGCTAATCTAAAACGCTGCAGCCAGATTTTTGATTGGTGGCTCCAAATGAGATGGCCTGCATGGACTGGCTCCCTGTGAAATCAAGGATGGAGTTTCAGATTCATGTCATGGCATCTAAAGCTTTTATTGGCAGTGCCCTTGGCTTGCTTAAAAATTGTCTTATCCTTTGCAAGTTCTCAAGAAATTTTTGCTCTCGAGTTGTAGGCCTACAATATGAAAATCATATCAGTATCTAAAATGGAAACTACCTGTTTTCAAAAGTAAATTTGTTTAATATTTTTTTATTGCATGCATTTAAAGTTACTAAATAAAGCTGAGTTTAGCTAACTGGAGTTGAATTCTCATTTTCATTCTATTTTCACCTGGAGCTCCATATCTAACTGGTCTTCTACATCTCCCAGATTGAAAAGCTTGTTCAATATCATAAGCCCTGGGAGCGTTAGAGCATAAATGTAGAAAATGACGTTTAAACGGTTCCCGTCTACAGGATTTGCCTTCACCTGGTTGTCAAGGAAACAGGTGTTCACAGAGGAAGAGCAGGAGAAGAAGATGAGTCAGTAAAGAAGACACATTTTAACACATCAAATAAATCTTTTAGAGATTGTCTTGACCATCATTGCTAACTGCCAGCAGCTTCCTGCCGGTTTGGACCTTAACCAAAGAGGGCATTGGTCAATGAAAGTGGCTTGGTTAGTGGAGAGAGAGAGACCCCTACTGACAGCATGGAGGAAACAGGAACAAACTTTCACAAAAATATGCAGAGGAATAAGAAGAGACACTTGGGAGGGACAGATAACAAGCTTTAGAGGATTTCAAAATGAAAATGAAATTGGCCCATAAGTGAGATGAAGGAAAGGCAGGAAAACAGCGCTGTCAACAAAAGCAGGTAAGAACTCATGTGCGGTGACAAGTCCTACTTGACATCGGTGGGAGCCAGATTTGGCAGAACCCGGTGTTTACTGTCACAGAAAGAAGCACCGAAACAGGCAACTCAACACACAAACACATGCACATGCAAGGCACTCACACACACACGCCCTCTACACTGACAAAAGACATGAAACCTGACACGTTTGAAAGAGCGTTTTCTGTGGCAGAATTCACAGAACTGAGAGACCTCTGACTTAGTTTTTATATCTGACAGCATCTAACATTTTCTGTCAGACTCCTCTTCTTCACCAGCGTCTCTCCTCTTGACGCTGCCTAACTACACTTGATGTAGACTTGATGTAGACTACACTTTTTTTCACACTCCATCCAATCCAGCTCCCCACTGCTTACCCTCACATCTCTTTTTCCTTTAGCTCTTTCCTCTCCTCCTTATTCTTTTCAAGCATAACTAATCTCAGCTGAAACTTCTCTTGACAAAGAGCAGCCATTTTGAACTGAAAACGAATTGTAACATGGAGCAGACGACATCTTCACAACTCATTCTTTCCAGAAACATATGCAAAGCATGCTCATAAATTATTTAATTTCCCTTTGGGATTAATAAAGTATTTTTGAATTGAATTGAATTGAAATACATTTGGAAATAAATATATGTATATAAACAAAAGGCATACGTTAGGTATGAAGACTAAATCATGTAGAAGTAAAGTTATATAGTATAGTATAAGGACCATATTTAGTAATCCCGCCCTTTACAGGTGTTTTCACAATATTCATCCATCCATGCATTGTCTAAGCCCACTTGTCCATGTAGAGTCTCTGGGAAGCTTGGTAAATAAACATGTTAATTTGCTGTTTTTGGTGTTTAGAGGTGTTTACAGAATAAAGTAAAATATTATATAAAAACAAGAATGAAACAAAAATTTAAATATATATATTGGAATTATATCAAAATGACAGTAAAACAAATATTACTATTATTGCCTAAAGAACTTTATGTAACACGTTAATGTTTCAAATGAATCTAACACTCCCAAGAGATTTTTCCCAAGCAAGTCCAAGTCAAGTGATGAGAGCTAAATAGAGTCTAAGTAGAGTCTGAAGTTTGTTTTTGCAACTTAACTGGGACTTAAGTCATTGTCTCAAACTCAAGTCACCATCTCTAAAACAGAGTATTTCAATGTCAAATTGTCAAATTCCTAGGTTTTTTTATTAACAATTACGAGAGGTGTTACGAATTGTTTGGTTGCAATTCTTAAGGTTTATCTCAGGGTTTATTGTTTGTAGGTAAGCATTTAAATGTCCTTTGTGCAACAAGCAAAACCAATGGCTCTCACAAAGAAAAAGAGACTGAATTAATACGCAAACATGAGAAAAGACAAAAAAGACCTACAACTTTTGAACTTAAATCATAATTTACCACTCATTTGTTTATGGTCATGTTCAAAATCAATATTGGCAACATTTTGTGCCTGATATTATTGGAGTCATGGAAGAAGAAAGAATTGCTAATAACGAGCCCAGTTCAGTACTTTAATAAAATTCAGAAGCTTTGAAGTGCAGGAATTAACACTACATTTCATCAGTATTACATGCAACTGAACTCACTCACCAATAATGTTCTGGACTCTGCAGTATCCTTTTTTGTTGGACAGTGACATATAGTGTCTGCTCAAAATGCTGCAGTCTTTAATTAACTCACATCTTGCAAACGTTTGAGGTAGTACTAGAGTAAGGTTAGCATGTTTTATTCTCATCAGAGCACCTAATGTGCTCTCAGTGATTTAAAATAATAGAAATTGTCAAATTAACACCAAATGTAATATTTTTACATCCACTCTTGTCTGTAGCAGAGGAGTTGATAAGTCAAAGATGAAGGGACTAGTGTCACAATATTATCCTTAATAATGTGAAAGCTGATGTTCCCACATGTTTTTTACCCATTTATGCTCCACAAGAGATGCTTAATTACGTGTAAAAATGACACAAGTTGCCAAAAGAATTCACACAATATTTAACGTAATCCATGAAAAAGGTTGATAGAATGTAAACGTGCATACATTATTTTAAATAACAATTATGAACTCGGTTTCAATGTGTGCAATTTTTCTAAATTGCAAAGGATTGCTTTCCCTAGAATATTTTGTAGCTATAATATTTAAGAGCTCTGCCTTTACAACTCTGCACACCAATATTTTATGTGGCTAGTCAGATGTAAACTTTCTGCCCTTAATTCCTACAACCAAATTATATGACAGCAGCTGCTGAGATGCCAAAACCCAGAGTGAGCGATGGAAACATAGTGATGGAAAATGTGGAATAATATTATCATGTCAAATGTACCACCATTGAATGTTTTCTATATATCATGCTCCCTTGCAAAAAGTAGCAACATCTATTTAAAACATTATGGTATAATAAACTATTGACAAAATTTCAGAAAGATATGATGGAAAATCTGAGAGACACGTAGACGGAGAGACAAACAGCAAAAATTGAAGCAGCCTCAATAAACTGAACATATATAACCTGTTTAAGAGATCAGCTAAATGTTTTAACCAGCAAAAAGAATGACAGAGGTGAGAAGAAAGTGTTCTCCATTGCAAATTACATGCAGATATCAAACATTATTATCACTGTAAAGATTTATCTCTTTTTTCTTCATCACTTCCTTCCTCATTGTCTCATTCTACCGCGCTTCCTGCTAACCTCTTTTGGTTTTTCTTTTCGGCTGTCACATCCTTCCCTCTGTGTCGGTGTAAAGCACCTGTGTCAGCTCTGTGTCTCTCTCCTGCTGTCCTCATCATTCAGTCGGAGTGCATGGCTTAGCTCTTTCCATCACTCCTCCTGGCTTGTCTCTACTTTAAGCCCCTGGCCAATACAAGCGAATACTTAATGTCAAGAAGACACACTGCAAACCACCACAGCAAACAGACAAACTTTGTGCATCCAGCTACATTTTGACTTTACAATCAGCACTATACAGCAGTTCTTTTTGCGCATTTTATTGTTTGCTTAGACTTAAGTGTAAGGTCTAAGTTAGATCAATTTTTTTCCTAATATGCAAACATAGCTGGCTTACTTCCCCATGAAAATACAAAGTTGAACCCAACCTTATATCCACACAAGTATTCTCTAGAGAACAAATAAACACGAACCCGGAACATCCCAGCTGCTCTGGTGTTTTTTTTTTGCAGATGAAGGTGTATTATGATTCTAGAGGAAAGCAGAAGATTAATTAGTAGCTGTATTAATATTAATCTTCACATTCAGAGTAAATGAACTGCTTCAAGAGTGCATCCTGCATAATTTTCAATAATCTTCGACTTCCAAGCTCCTTGTGCAGCTAAACCTGACTGTGAAAAATGAGCAGCCAACGTATGTGTTTTTGTTTTCTTTGTTGCACGTTTGCAGAGGTCAGGAATGCTGCCGGTGTCCTTCAGAGAGCATAAACTGCAGTTGCAGGATGTAACTGTACACCGCTGAGAACCCATACGTGTGCTTGTGCGTGAATGTACAGTATAGGTTCCCAATAACTGTAACAGTAATGACAGAGACATGACAAGCAGATCTCAAGGTGACTGAAAATGGAACATCCTGCTGCTGTTCTTTTCCTTAGTCTTTGTCCTTATCTCCATGGATTGTGACATGTCCATTGGACTAAATACAAAACCAATCAGTTACACCAACGCTAAGTAAAGGATAAAAATTGATTTTATTACAGGGATTGTTTTTCGTTACACATCTCACACAACCTGCCTCCCATCTTTGGTTTATATTTACAGTATACAATGCACCTCAACAAATGCTATGAAAAGAGGCACATTTCTGAAAGGTGGATATACTTCAATACGCTGCAACCAACAATTTGTCTGTTAAAATATTGTTGTGCTAATTCACTTTTCTTTCTCGGAGATCAGTTTACAAAAAATAAAAACAAACTAATTATTGTCCTTATCACAGTATTGTGCTTCTGATATTTGTTCCTGTGGAGCTTTGAGACATCACATATACTGCAAGTATGTAACAAGGTTACGAAATCGACAACACAGACACACACGTCACTGCAACTTAATGTGGTGCTATATTATACAGACACACTGTCTGCACTGATTAGAGGTTCATTCACTTCAGCATGCTAAAGGCTTAAGATGGTAAATAAGGAAAGGGACTTGGCCCTGTTTCCTGAGTAATTCAGCAAACATTTTAATTTAGGGTTCTTATGAACTGTGTATAGAGAAAACTTCCAGCCCAGAATGGTGGAACTGCAGCTAAGTTAAGTTTCATACTTAATACTTATTGTCAAAACAAAAAGCATAATACTTATCACTCGGTATAATACATCACATTACTGTTTAATTTATAGCTTTTATTTCAACTATTTAAAGGCACTTAAATTATGACTAGGTTTATTTTAAAGAAAGGATGATGTACTTTAAAGTATGTGAAAATAATCAGTTAAGCCTTGTTCACCTTGGATTAAAATTAAAGTCTCCAGAACATCCATGACCATTTAAACTTTCCTCAAACACAGCAAATTTGTAAAACCTGATTTCAACATGAAGGTTTTGATGACAGAATTTTATTCTGAGTAGCCTCTAAATAGTTTTTGCCTGCTGCAGTACCAGCCATGGTACCATAACGCTACTGCCACAGGTATCACATCTGTTCTAGAATATTTCCGTATAATCTAAAAAATGTGCATATAAATGTGGTTTCTACACCTCTACAACTAGTTAAAACCTTTCTGTGGAGAGTGAAACACCAACAGTATTTTCATCAGCTTCTCACCAGCATGAGAGGATGCAGATAAGATAGGTGTTGCAACAGCATGCCATGCTGTGCAGTCCTTTAAATCTAGGGCAGCACTCAGAATGCATATTTTGGTGAGGGCATTCAAAAGGAATCAGGAAAAAAAATTCTAAATCTCTTTCTTCCACTGATTACTGATAGCGCAGAGGATCTGAGCCCTGAAGTTAGCTGTCATGTCCCTAAATCTTTACCTTGTCCTCCTTCTGGTCCATTTGGTTGTCTTCCTCACTGCTAAACAACATTCTAGGGCTTATTTTTATTAGCCTGAAGAATGCATTTTGCATTAGCAGCATTAAAAACCTCCTTCTCCCAGCAACGAGTTTGTATGCACAATTTGGAGGTGTATGTTAATCAGTCAACGCACTGAAGTGTGATTGTATAAAACTGTTTTAATTAGTTTCTCGAGTTGTTTTGTTTTCCAAAAACAAGTTAACTGAACTGTTACCTTGGTGAACTATACGGATCCTTCTCAAAATATTAGCATATTGTGATAAAGTTCATTATTTTCCATAATGTAATGATGAAAATTTAACATCCATATATTTTAGATTCATTGCACACTAACTGAAATATTTCAGGTCTTTTATTGTCTTAATACGGATGATTTTGACATACAGCTCATGAAAACCCAAAATTCCTATCTCACAAAATTAGCATATTTCATCCGACCAATAAAAGAAAAGTGTTTTTAATACAAAAAACGTCAACCTTCAAATAATCATGTACAGTTATGCACTCAATACTTGGTCGGGAATCCTTTGGCAGAAATGACTGCTTCAATGCGGCGTGGCATGGAGGCAATCAGCCTGTGGCACTGCTGAGGTCTTATGAAGGCCCAGGATGCTTCGATAGCGGCCTTTAGCTCATCCAGAGTGTTGGGTCTTGAGTCTCTCAACGTTCTCTTCACAATATCCCACAGATTCTCTATGGGGTTCAGGTCAGGAGAGTTGGCAGGCCACTTGAGCACAGTGATACCATGGTCAGTAAACCATTTACCAGTGGTTTTGGCACTGTGAGCAGGTGCCAGGTCGTGCTGAAAAATGAAATCTTCATCTCCATAAAGCTTTTCGGCAGATGGAAGCATGAAGTGCTCCAAAATCTCCTGATAGCTAGCTGCATTGACCCTGCCCTTGATAAAACACAGTGGACCAACACCAGCAGCTGACATGGCACCACAGACCATCACTGACTGTGGGTACTTGACACTGGACTTCTGGCATTTTGGCATTTCCTTCTCCCCAGTCTTCCTCCAGACTCTGCACCTTGATTTCCGAATGACATGCAGAATTTGCTTTCATCCGAAAAAAGTACTTTGGACCACTGAGCAACAGTCCAGTGCTGCTTCTCTGTAGCCCAGGTCAGGCGCTTCAGCCGCTGTTTCTGGTTCAAAAGTGGCTTGACCTGGGGAATGCGGCACCTGTAGCCCATTTCCTGCACACACCTGTGCACGGTGGCTCTGGATGTTTCTACTCCAGACTCAGTCCACTGCTTCCGCAGGTCCCCCAAGGTCTGGAATCGGCCCTTCTCCACAATCTTCCTCAGGGTCCGGTCACCTCTTCTCGTTGTGCAGCGTTTTCTGCCACACTTTTTCCTTCCCACAGACTTCCCACTGAGGTGCCTTGATACAGCACTCTGGGAACAGCCTATTCGTTCAGAAATTTCTTTCTGTGTCTTACCCTCTTGCTTGAGGGTGTCAATAGTGGCCTTCTGGACAGCAGTCAGGTCGGCAGTCTTACCCATGATTGAGGTTTTGAGTGATGAACCAGGCTGGGAGTTTTAAAGGCCTCAGGAATCTTTTGCAGGTGTTTAGAGTTAACTCGTTGATTCAGATGATTAGGTTCATAGCTCGTTTAGAGACCCTTTTAACGATATGCAAATTTTGTGAGATAGGAATTTTGGGTTTTCATGAGCTGTATGCCACAATCATCCGTATTAAGACAATAAAAGACCTGAAATATTTCAGTTAGTGTGCAATGAATCTAAAATATATGAATGTTACATTTTCATCATTACATTATAGAAAATAATGAACTTTATCACAATATGCCAATATTTTGAGAAGGACCTGTACATGTTTTGAAAACGTATGTTTGAAACTAAATTGTCATTATGTTGGACCAACAAACCTAGTTCAATGGCAGATCCAAGGCTCCTCCGCCAGAACAAACACATAAACAAACACATGCTCATGCACAAAAATAGAAGACAGCGGCATCACACTTCTCTTTGATTCACACATAATCTGGTCTGTGGTATGAAGCATCACAGCTTTGTGTGTATGTGCACATCCATCACCAGGCCCCAGATGATTTATGTATAAAATGTGATTTTATTTTCCTTCTGGAGCTTTTCAGCCATATGAATTAAGCACACATCCACAGTCACTGGTAGCTTTCCTCACAAACACATGCAGAAAACACACACACAATCACACACAGCAAGTGGTCACTCTCAATCATTATTTAATGTTACACAGACTCACAGTATTGGCCCAACAAAATAAAAATATTTTTGGTCTTTTGGGAAATGGTGATTGCATTCCTGTCCTGTGTGTGTGTGTTGTAGGGCAGGGGAGATCCTAAAATGTGTGCATGTGTGAGACTGCATTTAATGTTTATGTGTAATTGTACTGAAGCAGTTCTTTTGTGCACCAGTTTAATCCTTCACATTTCCTTTCCTTATGACTCATGCCAAGGCAGCTAATTTTCACTGAAAGTACTTTTGAATCATAAGGCGTATGAATGTTCAGTCTTAAAATCTTAATAAGCCCAATTTCTATCGACATGATATCTTATAAATCATATGCTGTGATCAACTTGCCATCCTGAATGCAGTGGACCTTTTAAGGTCACCTCAAGGCGAATGTACTGCATGTATGGGTGTACCACAAACTTTCCAATCTCCTTTTTTCTGCCCTTTGTGTGTGTTTGTGTGTGAAGTGAAGCCAGTCACACTGAGTGACTGAGTGAGCTCATCTGTTCTTGGGGTCTATAAATATTGTAGATGCCATGTGCCTGCAGTAGACCTTCTCAGCAAGCTACTGTATGATGTCATCCTGAAATACACCCATACACACACAGCTGTGCTGCCAAGGACCAGCATCCTTGGCAAAGCTGAGGTGTGTTTACTAAGGATGCGGTCCACAGCTGTTTAATGAATTCAGCAGCTCAAACCTAAAGAATTTATTCCCTTTCTTGCCACTCCCTTCCTTCGTTTACTGAAGGCTAAATTTGTCTCCACCTAACATTATCTCTGTGTGATGGTGATTTTTATTGAACATTTGAAAAACAGTGTAGTTTATTTTTCTGGGTTTTTATTTGAATTGAGGTCTATAGGACCTCAGATATCAGAAAGGTGGAATAAGCAGAAACCAGCATTATCATTTAGATCAGCACAGGAGAACTGAAAATACCTGTGGATTCTTTATTCCTAATTGAAAAAAACGTTTTTTTATTTTGAATTACGATGTGTATTTCATAGTTTTCATCTTTCATATACAGTATGTAAATAAGTATCAAATCAGTAACATTTTACACAGCAATCAAGATCTATATTATACAGCACTGAAAATATTAAATGGCTGCACGATGGACCAGTTGGTAGCACTGTTTCCTTGTAGTAAGAAGGTCCTGGGTTTGAATCCCAGCCTGAGGTTGTTCTGTATGGAATTTGCATGTTCTCCCCATGCATGCAAGGGTTGTTTTCGGGTACTCCGGGATCCTCAGATCCTCACACAGTTCAAAAAACAACACTGTTAGGGTAACTGGTCTCTCTAAATTGTCCTTAGGTATGAGTTTGTTGTGTGCATGGTTGTTTCTCCTGTGTGTTCCTATGTTGCCCTGTGATAAACTGGCAACCTATCCAGGGTGCGCCTGTCTCTTAGCCAATGGCTGCTGGAGATAAGCTCAAGACAACCTTCCGCCTTTGCATCTATGGACTGTGACAGACATGCTCAGAGGTGTAAGCAGGAACAAGGGGAGGCAATAAGTCGACAGTATCTACATAAGGGACACTAAATTGTATGTGCAAATGTAAGGGGATGGCACTGTGCCATGGGGGTGAGGGGAAGACTGGATGCATATTCTGTCGGGTCAGCATTAAACAAGAGCCAAGTAGATGTGTGGTGTATTCCCACCAGGCGGTTGTGTTCAGAGGAGTCTGTGTGTATATGTGTGAAATTGTGTGTGAGCCAACAATAATGTCCCGCAGGAATGAAGCACAATTTATAACCGAAAGAGATGGAAGAATTTTTTTTTTTTTTGTGCCAAAAGTCAAGAACCCAGACTACAAATATTCACACCAGTGATTTAAACACATAACAACTGCTTGTTATTTTTCAGTATGGTCAGACTTAATGATTAATTAATGTAATTTGAATACATAAAAAGCAAAGTCATGCTTACATAGCTGTGAGAGGATCCCCATGTTAATGTAAGTGCAAAAGGCCAAAATTAGCATGATAAATGAAATCAGCATCTGCATATATAGGACAGCCAGTCAAAAGCAGGTACAGTTACCATCATAGGCTTCTGTATACAGCACACCTATTAAAACCAACTTACGGGTCAAAAGAGCACTATACCTCCACTGAATGCTGTCTGTTAGTTGACATCAATAGTGATGAGATCAATACAGCAACATCATAAAAGTCAAATAAAAGTGCTCTATTAAATATTGTATTGCTTTTCCAAATTGCTCACTGTTCTCATGTCCCCAAGCTGTTCAGGATGTTGAGGCTTTTATGAACAAGGAGGTCGTCGGGTGGTATATGGTAATTCTTTACAAGAACTACCTCAAAATTCAGTGAAGACAGACTGAAACTGAGTTAATGTTTAATGGTTGACAAATTCTGAACGAAAACCACTCTCCAACTGTGGATACATTTACAGGTCCTTCTCAAAATATTAGCATATTGTGATAAAGTTCATTATTTTCCATAATGTAATGATGAAAATGTAACATTCATATATTTTAGATTCATTGCACACTAACTGAAATATTTCAGGTCTTTTATTGTCTTAATACGAATGATTTTGGCATACAGCTCATGAAAACCCAAAATTCCTATCTCACAAAATTAGCATATCATTAAAAGGGTCTCTAAACGAGCTATGAACCTAATAGTCTGAATCAACGAGTTAACTCTAAACACCTGCAAAAGATTCCTGAGGCTTTTAAAACTCCCAGCCTGGTTTATCACTCAAAACCCCAATCATGGGTAAGACTGCTGACCTGACTGCTGTCCAGAAGGCCACTATTGACACCCTCAAGCAAGAGGGTAAGACACAGAAAGAAATTTCTGAACGAATAGGCTGTTCTCAGAGTGCTGTATCAAGGCACCTCAGTGGGAAGTCTGTGGGAAGGAAAAAGTGTGGCAGAAAACGCTGCACAACGAGAAGAGGTGACCGGACCCTGAGGAAGATTGTGGAGAAGGGCCGATTCCAGACCTTGGGGGACCTGCGGAAGCAGTGGACTGAGTCTGGAGTAGAAACATCCAGAGCCACCGTGCACAGGCGTGTGCAGGAAATGGGCTACAGGTGCCGCATTCCCCAGGTCAAGCCACTTTTGAACCAGAAACAGCGGCAAAAGTGGCTTGACCTGGGCTACAGAGAAGCAGCACTGGACTGTTGCTCAGTGGTCCAAAGTACTTTTTTCGGATGAAAGCAAATTCTGCATGTCATTCGGAAATCAAGGTGCCAGAGTCTGGAGGAAGACTGGGGAGAAGGAAATGCCAAAATGCCAGAAGTCCAGTGTCAAGTACCCACAGTCAGTGATGGTCTGGTTGCCGTGTCAGCTGCTGGTGTTGGTCCACTGTGTTTTATCAAGGGCAGGGTCAATGCAGCTAGCTATCAGGAGATTTTGGAGCACTTCATGCTTCCATCTGCTGAAAAGCTTTATGGAGATGAAGATTTCATTTTTCAGCACGACCTGGCACCTGCTCACAGTGCCAAAACCACTGGTAAATGGTTTACTGACCATGGTATCACTGTGCTCAATTGGCCTGCCAACTCTCCTGACCTGAACCCCATAGAGAATCTGTGGGATATTGTGAAGAGAACGTTGAGAGACTCAAGACCCAACACTCTGGATGAGCTAAAGGCCGCTATCGAAGCATCCTGGGCCTCCATAAGACCTCAGCAGTGCCACAGGCTGATTGCCTCCATGCCACGCCGCATTGAAGCAGTCATTTCTGCCAAAGGATTCCCGACCAAGTATTGAGTGCATAACTGTACATGATTATTTGAAGGTTGACGTTTTTTGTATTAAAAACACTTTTCTTTTATTGGTCGGATGAAATATGCTAATTTTGTGAGATAGGAATTTTGGGTTTTCATGAGCTGTATGTCAAAATCATCCGTATTAAGACAATAAAAGACCTGAAATATTTCAGTTAGTGTGCAATGAATCTAAAATATATGAATGTTAAATTGACATAATTGCATTATGGAAAATAATGAACTTTATCACAATATGCTAATATTTTGAGAAGGACCTGTATATTTGCTGATCACTTTTTTACTTAACAAGTTCCTCCAAAACTAGATTGTTAAGTGTCAGTAGATAAACTCATTCATTAGCCATAATTATTATGTCATTGTGTAACATTTGCAAACTGTCCAACCAAGTATCAGAGATTTTGTGGCATATTACTAATCTCAGATTTTGTAAGGCTCTGACCTGCAGATTCCAATTTCTGTTAACTATACATAACAAAAATAAACAAAGAAATCTCAATAATAAATAGTTTCTGGTAAAATAAAACAAAATTTTCTCAAAAATAGCCCAAAGTTAGAAAGCTGTGTCTATCTGCATCTCTTAAAATCTACAAATGCACTAAAATTGTTAGACAGAGATGTCCACAAATGAAGCCTAACTACAATCAATTATAACATATATCCTTTACGAGAGAGATTATAGCTCAGAATTAGTTTTTTGCACGTCCATCCATCCATCCATCCATCCATCCATTTTCTATACCCGCTTCTTCCATACAGGATCGGGGGGCAGCTGGTGCCTATCTCCAGTGGTCTACAGGCGAGATGCGGGGTACATCTGAACAGGTTGCATGTCCATCGCAGGGCAACACAGAGACACACAGAACAAACAACTGGACATGTAATGTAAATATAACAATATCCACTCAATTTTACAGCTATGTTGAACTTTATATTTCTAAGGAAAAAGCTCTGTTATACTGTTATTTGTTATGTTGTTAAATCATTGATTCATTTAATGTATAACTATAACTATAAAGGAACCTCCAAGAAGCCCTTTTGTTGTGATCTATCTTTAACTGTTTCAATCAGGGTTAGAGGTGTTACTCTGTGTGTGAAAGAGAGCAGTCAGTTTTTCACAGCTCTGCAGTAATACAGGGTTTCACCAATAATTCAAAACAAATACAACATGATTAAGGAGAAAGGAGCTGACGTTTTAAACTGTCTTGGGCATCATATATTTGAGATTAGCATGATTATCACAAAGGGCTTCAGTGATGCAGTTGGAAGCACTGTCGCCTTGCAGCAAGAAGATCCTGGGTTCCAATACTGGCCTGGGGTCTTTCTGCAAGCAGTTTACATGTTCTCCCTTTGCAAGTGTGGGTTCTCCCCAGGTACCGCCCACAGTCCAAAAACATGACTGCTAGGTTAGTTGATTACTCTAAAATGCCTTTAGGAATGAATATGTTGTGTGCATGGTTGTTTGTCCTTTGTGTCTCTGTATTGCCCTGTGATGGACTTGCAACCTGTCCAGGGTATACCCCGTCTCTCGTCTACTGGCCGCTGGAGACAGGATCCAGCGTCGAGCAGTTTTATCTTGTGAGGTCTAATAATACCTTCAGAGAAAATATGTTTCTTCTAACAGATATTGTGTGAAGATCAGAAAATGATCGGATTTGAAAATCATTTTTCACCAAATGTATATACAGGTCCTTCTCAAAATTTTAGCATATTGTGATAAAGTTCATTATTTTCCATAATGTCATGATGAAAATTTAACATTCATATATTTTAGATTCATTGCACACTAACTGAAATATTTCAGGTCTTTTATTGTCTTAATACGGATGATTTTGGCATACAGTTCATGAAAACCCAAAATTCCTATCTCACAAAATTAGCATATCATTAAAAGGGTCTCTAAACGAGCTATGAACCTAATCATCTGAATCAACGAGTTAACTCTAAACACCTGCAAAAGATTCCTGAGGCCTTTAAAACTCCCAGCCTGGTTCATCACTCAAAACGTAAAGTTATGCATATAACTACTGTTCCCTGAAGGAGAGTAACGAAGTACAACTCATGAGTATGGGATATCACGCCCTGCCTGTCCTGGCTAAAGCCGCCTCTAATCACGCCTCCTAGGCAAATGATGTGATGACGACAGGTGACAGGCCCCGCCTGCACTATATACCTGTCCGTCATTATCGTCATTACTCAGTTCGATAGCCGCTATTCACCGAGCACAGCTGAGCAGCGGGGCAGCAATGTGTTGTACTTCGTTACTCTCCTTCAGGGAACAGTAGTTATATGCATAACTTTACGTCGATTCACTCAGTACAACACATGAGTATGGGACATATATAAACGCCCCGCAGAGCAGCCATCAAACCTGGATCATACACTGCATACTAGTGCAGCACTTCAAACCCAGCAGAAAGAACAGAGTGAGCCACAGAAGGGGTTGTCACATCCAAATGATAAAACTTTACAAATGTGTGTGGCGAAGACCAGCTGGCTGCAGCACAAATGTCACTCATGGGCACCCCTCTAAATAGTGCCCAGGAGGTCGCTATGCCCCTGGTGGAGTGAGCCCTCACACCACGTGGCATTGGGAGACCCCTGTTGCTGTAAGCCAGAGAAATAGCCTCCACAATCCAGTGGGAGAGTCTTTGTCTGGACAGAGCTTTCCCCCCTGCTGGGTTAGCAATACACACAAACAGTTGATCACACAACCTCACAGACTGAGTACGGTCAATGTAACTACGCAGTGCACGTAAAGGGCACAGGAAGTGTAACCTCCTTTGTTCCTCAGATGCAAAAGGAGGTGGACAAAAACTCGAAAGCTCCATAGTCATGGAGCTGTAGTCCGAAGGTATAACCTTAGGAAGATAAGCTGCATTGGGTCGCAAGGTGACCTTGGAACCATCAGGTGAAAAGTGTATGCAGGTAGGATTTACAGACAAAACATGGAGGTCTCCAACTCGCTTTGCAGTTGTCAGAGCAAGAAGCAGAGCAAGCTTATATGAAAGGAACTTCACATCTACTGACTCCAAAGGTTCAAATGGAGGGTCACAAAGAGCTTCTAGTACCAATGTGAGATCCCAGGAAGGAAAACTGGGTTTAATCACAGGTCTGAGTCTACGAACCCCCTTTAAGAAGCGTACAGCCAGAGGATGAGCACCTGGTGTGACTCCATTAAAACCAATATGGCAGGCAGAAATGGCAGCCAAGTAGACCTTAATTGTGGAAAAGGAAAGACCTTTATCCAGCAGATCCTGTAAAAACATTAAAACTTCCACCATAGAGCACTGAAATGGAACAATGTGCTTGTCCTCACACCACTGCTCAAAAGCTTTCCATTTATAAGCGTATAAGCCTCTAGTGGAGGATGCTCTTGCATTCTGGATTGTTGCCACCACATCAGGGGGGAGGCCCTTGGCTAATAAGCTGGACTTCTCAGCAGGTAAGCATGCAGCTTCCACATCTCTGGGTGTGGATGAAATATCTCCCCCCCTGCCTGAGTGAGGAGATCCCGGCAAACGGGGAGTTGCCACGGCTCTGCTGCCAGCAGGCTGATTATCTCGGAATACCATGACTTTGCAGGCCAACGGGGTGCTACCAAAATTAGGGACAGACCCTGTTTGCGCACCCTCTCTAGTACAGGTAGTATCATTTCCACTGGGGGAATGCATACAGGAGTACATTGGGCCATGGATGGGCCAGGGCATCCACTCCCAGCGGAGCATCCTGATCTGTTATGGAAAAGAACAGAGGACAGTGGGTGTTGGCTCTGGTGGCAAAAAGATCTACTGCTGCTGTCCCAAACAGACACCATATTTGTGCCACCACGGAAGAGTGAAGCCTCCACTCTCTCACCCGAGGTCCGCCTCTGGAGAGCAAATCTGCACCCAGATTCAGACGTCCCGGGACGTGAGTAGCTCTGATAGACAGAAAATGTATGCTGCACCACTGTAAGAGGGTGTGAGATAGTTTCAGGAGAGGAAGTGAACGAGTCCCTCCCTGTCTGTTTATGTATGAAATCACAGTGGTGTTGTCTGTCCTGACCAGAACATCTTGGTTTAACAGAACATGGCAGAAATGTTGCAGAGCCAGCAGAACCGCTAAGAGCTCCAGGTAGTTTATGTGGAGTTTGGATTGTACTAGTGTCCAAACCCCCTTCACGGCCATGCCATCGCACAACGCGCCCCACCCCCTCAGGGAGGCATCCGTGGATACCACCTCGCGAAAGGTTACTCTCCCTATTGGCGAACCTCGGCACAACAGTCCTGGTTCCCGCCAAGGACTGAGAGCCGACATACAGGCAGTGGTTATCGTTAGCTTTCTGCTGCGGTGACGCCATGCACACAACCGGTGAGAGCGGGTCCACCGCTGGAATGGGCGCATCTTCAGTAGACCGAGCGGTACTACTGCAATCATAGATGCCATCATACCCATCAGTTGTAAGATGGTCTGGAAACGCAGTTTGTGTCCCAACTGAAACTGAGCGAGGCAGCGGTGAAACGCGGCCACTCTGTGGTCGGAAAGACGTGCCCTGCTTGTAAGGGAGCATATTTCCAGACCGAGAAATGAAAATTGCTGACTTGGGATCAGCGAGCTTTTCTGAGAGTTTACCAAAAATCCTAGGGCTTGAATGTGCAACAGAACCCGAGACAGCTGCACTGTCGCCTGTTCTCTGGAACTGGCTATTAAAGCCCAGTCGTCCAGATAAGTTCAAATGCGGACCCCTGTCTCTCTGAGAGGTGCTAGCGCTGCCTCTACACATTTTGTAAATGTGCGAGGCGCTATAGACAGACCGAAAGGTAGTACGAGGTACTTGTACGCCTTGCCCTCGAAGGCGAATCTCAGAAACTGTCTGTGGTCCGGGTATATTGCTACGTGAAAGTAAGCGTCTGTCAGGTCGATCGTGGTGAACCAATCGCCCGAGCACTCAGAAGCTGCTTGAGTGTTAACATTTTGAACTTGTATGTTCGGAGGTATTTGTTCAGAACTCTCAAGTCCATGATTGGACGAAGCCGCCCCCTTTTTTCGGAACAACAAAATAACGGCTGTACCAACCTCTGTTCATGTCCGACTCGGGAACCGCACGAATAGCTCCTTTTGCCAACAGTGTATTTATCTCCTCTCTCAGAACCTTTGCTGCTCGGGCCATTACTGCCGTGTTTACCACGCCAACAAAGTGGGGTGGTCTCCGGCGAAACTGTAAACCGTAACCCATAGCAACGGTCCTCTCCACCCAAGGATGGAGTGCGCATGCGCGCCACATATGGAGACGGGAAGCCAGGCGACTGGCCTGCGGCACTGTTGGCGGAACGGTGCTGCCCTCTCCCGACGTGCGAGAGAGGTGCAGCCTCATTTGGCCGTTGCCTGCAGCTCTTTGATTTTGACTTTTTTTTCATAGAAAAAACTGTCTTTATTGAAACATTTGGAGCATCCATACAAACATTTGGGACAACTGCAGTGCTCAGAAACACATTCAACGCACCCAAACTGGGGGCTTTTAGTGCAAATATATTTGTTGGGAAATTGTGCTTGGGAGACTGTGTGGGGGAAACGCAGCGCCTCTTGGGACTGGGTTCCCGAACAACACCAGCAAAACCTCTTTTGGACGGCACCCGCCGACAACTGGCAAACATGTCTCCCTGCTCCCGAAACTCCTGAGTCCCGAGTCCCACAGCTAGGAGGACTGTGGTTTCTTCTTTCGGGACGTCGAGTCCCTCTGGAGCCCCGTAGGAGGACCCCTGCTTCAGGCCGTCTTTCGGGGAGCTTGGCCGTGGTTTTGTGGCTGTGCCGTCTGAGGGTTCAAGCTCACGGGTCGCGTCATCCTCTTCGCTGGGGGTGGTGGTACAGCTGGTTTGCGAGTGCCCGAGCTGGATTTGAGTCTCACATCTCGCCTGGGGATGATACTGTGCAGTGCTTCGGTCTGCTTTTTCCTCTGCTCGAATTTCGCCTGTATGGCGTCGAGAGATTGTCCAAACAGCCCGTCGGCTACCAGCGGTTCATCTAGGTAGACGGCTCTATCCCTATCCGGGATGTCAGAGAGCGTCAGCCACAGGTGCCTTTGGGCAACCACCGTCGATGCCATCCCTCTGCCCAGTGATAGCGCTGCACAGCGGGATACACGGAGGATGTAGTCAGCGGTGATTCTCACCTCATTCAAGAGTGGCATCACAGGACTCTCCGGCGGTGTTGCGGCTCCAAGCTCCGCCAAGCGCATAGCTTGGTATGTTTGCAGCATGGTAATGGAGCTCAGGGCACGAGCGGTGGTCGCTTGAGCCCTGTAGATTTTCTCCAATTGAGCAGCGGAGAACCTACAGTGCTTAGACGGAAGCGATGTTGGACCACCCACACCGTGATTTTGGGATGGGGCCAGATATGCTGCCAAAGACGGTTCCATAGGCGGAAGATTCACCAGTCCGGCTTTTTCGGCGCCTTCCAGGTCCAGATACTGTCCATAACCTGGTACCGTGACGCGGGTGGACAGTGGTTTGTTCCATGAAGACGTCAACTCAGAGATAAAGTCTGGGAACATGGGTAGATGATGCTTGACTGCGGCCGGCTCCGAGGGGAGATAAAATCCCGCGAATCGCGATGGCTTCTCCGCAGGAGGTGGGGATGGCCTTTCCACGTCCAGTGTATCAGCTGCACGGCGGCAAAGAGAGAAGAAAGACGTGTCGCCCGGGTCTGCTGGCGCAGCAGCGGCAGCCTGACTCGGCAGAGACTCATCCTCATCATCGGACAGACCATGAACATCCAAACCGATGTCCAGTACGTCCTCTTCTCCCTGAAGGGGTTGTAGCTGAAGCTGAGACCGAGCACCTGCATTATCGGCTAACCCATCAATATACTCCATATGGTCTGCCCAGCTGGAAGCGGGGACTTCGACCGAAAAGCCGTCCTCGTCAGAATCTGACGAAACTGGGTTTCCCGCCTCGGAGAGCAGTGGGTCTCGCCGTGAGACAGCAGCCTCTCCCAGCACCTTTTCGAGGAATTTAACCCGCCTCTCCAGGGTCGAGCGACGAAGCTGGTGACAGAACGCACATGCTTCGGGCTCCGCCAACGCTCTGCGAGCGTGAATGATCCCGAGACAGATGGGACAAGCCTCATGCTGGTCCTTCTCATGAAGCGAGAAGCCGCACCCCTGAGGACAGGGACGAATAGAAGACTTCTGCTTCGCTTGTGTTGGCTTTGTGCTCATCCCGAACCACAAAGCCAGACCGAACTGCTTGAAATCAGCGCTTCGCGGGCAGACACGCTTACCAGCAGGCAGCAGTGGCTAACTCCAACAAAAGCAGTTGAACTAATTCCAAGTAGCCCTTTGAAAAGAGACACAGAGCTAACCAGCAGCAGCTAGCTAGCCTGACTCAAAGAGGTGTTCTTAGCGAGGTGAAGAGCGTAAGAGCTGAGTAATGACGATGATGACGGACAAGTATATAGTGCAGGCGGGGCCTGTCACCTGTCGTCATCACATCATTTGCCTAGGAGGCGTGATTAGAGGTGGCTTCAGCCAGGACACGCAGGGCATGATATCCCATACTCATGTGTTGTACTGAGTGAATCGACTGAAAGGGAACCCCAATCATGGGTAAGACTGCCGACCTGACTGATGTCCAGAAGGCCACTATTGACACCCTCAAGCAAGAGGGTAAGACACAGAAAGAAATTTCTGAACGAATAGGCTGTTCCCAGAGTGCTGTATCAAGGCACCTCAGTGGGAAGTCTGTGGGAAGGAAAAGGTGTGGCAGAAAACGCTGCACAACGAGAAGAGGTGACGGACCCTGAGGAAGATTGTGGAGAAGGGCCGATTCCAGACCTTGGGGGACCTGCGGAAGCAGTGGACTGAGTCTGGAGTAGAAACATCCAGAGCCACCGTGCACAGGCGTGTGCAGGAAATGGGCTACAGGTGCCGCATTCCCCAGGTCAAGCCACTTTTGAACCAGAAACAGCAGCAGAAGCGCCTGACCTGGGCTACAGAGAAGCAGCACTGGACTGTTGCTCAGTGGTCCAAAGTACTTTTTTCAGATGAAAGCAAATTCTGCATGTCATTCGGAAATCAAGGTGCCAGAGTCTAGAGGAAGACTGGGGAGAAGGAAATGCCAAAATGCCAGAAGTCCAGTGTCAAGTACCCACAGTCAGTGATGGTCTGGGGTGCCGTGTCAGCTGCTGGTGTTGGTCCACTGTGTTTTATCAAGGGCAGGGTCAATGCAGCTAGCTATCAGGAGATTTTGGAGCACTTCATGCTTCCATCTGCTGAAAAGCTTTATGGAGATGAAGATTTCATTTTTCAGCACGACCTGGCACCTGCTCACAGTGCCAAAACCACTGGTAAATGGTTTACTGATCATGGTATCACTGTGCTCAATTGGCCTGCCAACTCTCCTGGCCTGAACCCCATAGAGAATCTGTGGGATATTGTGAAGAGAACGTGGAGAGACTCAAGACCCAACACTCTGGATGAGCTAAAGGCCGCTATCCAAGCGTCCTGGGCCTCCATAAGACCTCAGCAGTGCCACAGGCTGATTGCTTCCATGCCACGCCGCATTGAAGCAGTCATTTCTGCAAAAGGATTCCCGACCAAGTATTGAGTGCATAACTGTACATGATTATTTGAAGGTTGACGTTTTTTGTATTAAAAACACTTTTCTTTTATTGGTCGGATGAAATATGCTAATTTTGTGAGATAGGAATTTTGGGTTTTCATGAGCTGTAAGCCAAAATCATCCGTATTAAGACAATAAAAGACCTGAAATATTTCAGTTGGTGTGCAATGAATCTAAAATATATGAATGTTAAATTTTCATCATGACATTATGGAAAATAATGAACTTTATCACAATATGCTAATATTTTGAGAAGGACCTGTATACACAACTCTTATACAAATATTTTTTCTGTTCTTGTTCTCAGAAAGCAAAAAGAAAAGAAAACAAAATATAGACTAAAAAGCAGCCCATGAAAGCATTTTTAATCAAGCTTATTTTTAAATCCCTGTGAGGTCGATGCTCTAATTTAACAAGCTATTGATGTTTTTAATGTTGGCAATCCTGGGTGATAGCCTTGTTTGGGTGTGACATCCCTGAAATCTCAATGGTCCCCAAGATCAAAGTTTTCTAGCAATGCTTGGATACATTTAAGTAACACATCAGCTGACAAAACCTCAATCTGTTGAACCTGAAAACAAGGTCCAGCATTTTATTTTAGAGATATTTGAATGTACAGTGGTCAAAGAGAAATTTAGAAGTAGCACAGTGTCTTTAAAATGTTTCTCTGCTTCTCGTCCTCTCTGCCATGTCTGCACGTTGACATCTGGACTTTCTCCACTTCTGGAGCATGATGTGCATGTTCCCATGGGGTGCATGCACAGCAAGGCATAGGCTTTCAACTTTGATGGTTACGACATTGCTCTTAAGTTTGAAGCGAATGGGAAAGACACACTTTTTTTATATAATGGGTGCCATAAAAGAACAGAAAGACACTGATGTGACAGACAGCACAACAAGATCCTGCAATTTAAGCAAAATGTTACAAGTTTTCTGTGGTAAAGATTTTTCATAAAGATCTCTGTGTACTGCAACTGCTAACAAGGGTCATCAAAATAAAGTTTGTATATAGCCTGTACCAAAAACAGACTTATCTGCACAAAAATTTATCAAAGGTGAGCTGTATTCATCTTCCCAAGTTGGCACACAACTTAGCACAACAGTGGTGCAGACATGTTGATGATCACCCCTTTCCCTTCCTTGTAGTATCTAAAGCAGGGATGTCAAAGTCAAATACACCGGGGGCCAAAAAACCAAATTTGCTACAAGCCAAGGGCCAGACTGGTTCAATGTTTATTAAAACATATTGAAATGATTGCATATAGCCTATTGAACCAAGACTTAACACAGAGTACATTATTTAATAATTAAATGAATAAAGCAATATTTTGTTATGGCTCTGTCAGTAACCTCAAGTGGAAACATTTTCAACAGGCAAACAGCGAAAAATTTAATTGGTTTGAAATACAAAGTATGTTTCTTAATATCAAGATGAATACATAAATAAAAGTGCGTGCATTATAAACTTTATATTGCATTATATTATTTCATTACAGCCAAACTTTCTCCATACAGAAGACACACAGGTTTGCCTTTTGCCTCCGTGAACATGTACTCTGCCTCCCACCTGGCTTGAAACCCCTGTTCTCAGCGTCCACCTTACGTTTAGCCATGTTTGAGGAGGGGGGTACCTGAAAGTTGATCCCTGCTGTGATTGCTGATGAACAATGAAGCTGCTACAGTGACTTTGCGGACTACCGTTGCATTGTGGGGAATGTAGTGTTCGTGCGTGCAAATCGCCAGCGGACGACTGTGGCCTGCGGGCCGGTTCTAATAGTAATTAAATATCATCCAGGGGGCCATAGATCATTAATTCGCGGGCCGGGCCTTGACTTTGACATATGTGATCTAAAGCAAACAATGATGGCTGACAATTAAAACAGAAAGCCGGTAGTTGAAAACTACCCTAACGACTCAAGTGCGTCCAGGGAAGAGTCTTGTTAGTCCTTGTTAGTCGAAAATGCAAAAAGCAAAAGTGTTGTTTGAAAGTATTTTGTCTGTAGAGATCACAAACAGAAATCAAAAGCATCTTGATTTGCCTTATACCGTCTGTGCAACAAAGAGGAGACTACAAAATTGAATAACCCCACAAACCTGATGAAGCACCTTAAAGACTGACCCTTTCTTGTTTAGTATTAGTAACAGCATTATTTAATTTTATTTGTTAAACTACATGAAAGTTGGGGATACAGCTTTGGCTAATGAAAGGATGGATAACACTACTCTCAGTGTTTTGAAGAGGTCCTGCACAGTTCGATGGTAATCAACAACTGAACAAATTAAGAGTTTTGACTCCTAAAACACTTTTATATCATTGTTTTTTGTTTTTTTTTAAACCCAGTCTGAACCTGACAAAAGTCAACTAGAAACTATTCAGAACCCCTTGGCAAACGACATTTTCTTACTCTGTTTGACCATCAAAGAAAATTTCAAGCAAAAATCCCAAGATATACAAAAACTGTTAAGACGCAGTCAAGACACTCAGTTTACAAGTGTCAGTTATTTTTCCAACAACTAAATCAAAGGTACGTACTTTATCAAAGATATTAAAGGGCAACACCCATCAACATTGTCAGCTGCTGGCGGCTCAAAGGCGCAATGCCAAGTGCTCCTTTGTGAACCATTTCTATTCACGAGTACTGATAAGGCATTCAAAGGTACGCTGCTCTGTCTCAGCATACTTCCGACATGCATGACAAATCCAATGTGTCTTAAAGGCGCCAACTCACTGACAATTCAATTCAATTCAAAATGTATTTATTTTGCCCATTTAAAACAACCTCAGCTGGCCAAAGACCACAATAGTTACTGTATCATGGATAAAAATAGGTAATAATGAAATAAGTAATAAAAATAAAATTATTGATAATAATAAAATTAGCAATAAAATAACAATACAAGTAATGGTAAAAACAACAAGCCAAGATATACTACATTTCAAATAAATTGCAATAATTTCCCAATTCTGGGATCAATAAAGTACATCATTATTATCTTATTTCAGCTAGTGTCGAAGGCCATGGAAAAGAGATATGTTTTCAGTCTTAAAATGACCTAAAAACTGAGAGGACTTGACAGACAAAGGGAGACTGTTCCACAGTCTGGGTGCTGCCACAGAGAAGACTCTATCACCTCTGGACTTTATCCTGGCTTTAGGAACAGCCAACAGAAGCTGGTCACTTGACCTCAGGGCTCCCGGTGGAATTTAAGGCTGCAACAGCTTATTTAAATAAGGGAATGTATGTCTATTAACATGTCGCACCCTGGTGCTGCTGATGGATGTTGCCCTCAAACTTCTAGTAAATATTATCTTCCCTGTTGCTATAGAGAAAACCAAACTTTTTATGGTTGCTAGCTTGCTATGAATTAATTTCAAATTAATTATGACAATCTTAAAAATATTGATGATGTAGATTATGGTATGTTTTCATGTTCTGCTGCTATTCAGAATCTGGTGTTTCGATAAAGGTGGCCTAAAACAGTTTAAAAGATGTTATTATTAAAACGTCCACAAGTTAAGCCTGAAATAATATAATACAATATAATATACCACTTCCAGATTTAGGTTTAAAGTAATGTTTTAATTTTAACCAACATGTTTTTTGTGAATGGAAGTAATATTGGAGTGGACCAACCAGAGGCCTGACTTGAATTTGACTGAGAAACTGTGGAGGGAGCTAAACATTAAGGTGATGGCAAAGAAGGCTTTCAACCTCAAAGACTTACCCCATAACCAAAATACCTGTGAAAACATGCAGAAAAGCTGCTCAGTAATTATAAGAAGACCTTGATTGCCATAATACCAATAAAGATTTTTAATTGATTATTGAGAAGGGTAAAAATAATTTTTTGGATGCCAGTTTTAATTAAAATGTAAAAAAAAAAAAAACTTACTTACTTTTCAAAATGGATACTCCTGTTATATTGTTTTATTATCTTCTTAGAGATGCCTTAAAATATGAAAAACAAAATAAAAAAATGCAATGAAATAATAGAACATTAACTGTTTCACTGTAAAACAATTTTATTTTAGTGTGTGTATGTGTGTGTATAGCATGCTACAATACATTAATCACCCTGGCAGCAAGACCACAGTCAGTCTGAACCAATTAAAGCACAGATCGTTGGGAGCACATAAATGTGTATGTGTCAGAGAGAGTATGCGTGTCTGTTGGAGCCCCCTGTCTTCCTTCCAGGGCCCCTCCTTCACCCATAACTCAGAACGCACAAGAAGGCAGAGATAAATAAGGAAAAAAAATGGAAGATGATGCCATTCACTGGCCGACACAAGAAGCCCAGCGAGTTTAGATAGGCATGGAGAGAGGAAACAAAGGATCAGATCGAAGACAAAGAACAGGTCACAATGACACAAGGAAGCAGCTGAAACTGGAGAGCCAGAGTTTGGAGAGGACCTCTGGATGGGTCCTGCAGATGGGGTTGGGATTGTTAGGGTTTGGCACTGTCTGATGGACATAGCTTTATTTGGTCTTCATATAACCTAAAACAGGGCATTTTCTCCACATATTGTGCTTTCTCCAGTGCCTTATTTTCTATTTCAGGCTTAGAAATTCTAAATGAAAACAACTCATTATGATAAGGCATGCGTGATGGTGTCTAGAGCTACACAGTGGTACGTGAACAACCTTCTCCTGGCCATGTCACTCCTTCCGCTTTACAATTGCTTCTTTCTTGGACCAGTTTTTGGCAGGTCCTTATTAGTGGAGACTTAAGACCATACCTCAAGAGCTGCAGTAGTGGAGATGCTATGACTCAGTTTTCAAACTTTCTCAGTTTGGACCTTTTCCTTAAAGCTCCTCACTTTCCCATTTTTCTGCTCCCCCCTCATCAACTTCGAGGATAAAACATTCACTTCCTGCCTGTAAAATATTGTGAATATTGTAAGACAACCTTATAACAAGAGAGTTAATGTTTAATCTTTACCTGACTGGGAGTGGTCAGAGATTTAAAGCTGATCAGAGTAATTATACATAAATAGATTCAAAACTGAAGTCATTTCAGTTCAATTTACAATAAGCATTTCTCACTTAAAAACTTTTTATAATCTATATATTATCTTTCTACACTAACTTCAAAAAGTCTTGCTACTCCTAGAATTTTTATTATGTTTTCACCACCACCTCCGTGTTTCACAGTGAAATCTAACACAACGTGTTAGATTTCTGCCACCCAGCGTTTTGAATGTAGACTAAAAAAATACTTTTAGTCTCACCTTCTTTCACATTACTTTCTCTCTTTCAACTATGGCTGCATTTTTTGTGGGAGCTAAATATCACAACACCTATTTGGAATGCAATGTTTGTTGGCTATTACGGTATGTGGGTTTATTGCAACTGATATCGTCATCATAATATTTAACAGTAACATATTTAACTGGGTTAAGATTAATATTGTGCACTCCTATTTTCAACATTAGTTTTCTTTCAGCCATTCTTAAAGAAAGGCCAGGTTTGTAAAGTAGTCAACAGTTTTCCATCCTCTGTAATCCTTAGAATCTGTAATTAGTTGATTTCTCTGACTTTTGATTCTTAATTGTTTTATCATTAGTGATTTGTTTTAGTTATTTGTCTGTTAACTTGAATTGATCATTTTGATCATTTCCTTGTGTGTGTCTCTAGTCGTTAAATGTCTGCCTTCCTGTTTTTAACCTCTACAAAGCCCTTTGTACTAGATCAGACTTTATGAAAAGTGCTCTGTAAAAACGTTTGATTGATTGATTAATAGATAGCGCCTCCAGAGTTCTGTCTGCTACTCAGATTAATGTTTTCCTTGTACGGGCCTGTCAATTTAGATGGACAGCCATGTTTTGTCAGGTTTGCAGTTTTCGAATAATTGACTGAACAGTGCTCTGTAAGCTTTAAACGTTTCCAAAACTTAATCCCTGATTAGTCTGTTGGGTTCCTTAGGCTTCATGATGGTGTTTCTTCACTAATGCTTTCTATCAAACCTCTGAGGCCTTCACAGAACAGCTGGATTTATACAGAGATTTAAGCACACAAAGACAGACTCTGTTGACTAATAAGTTCTGGAGGCAAATTGTTCCACTTGATTTCATTTAAGGGCACCAGAGTCAAAGGCGCTGAATATTATTCGCTGCTAAAAGTTTAGGAAAATCTTTTATTATTTGCCTTCCACTTTACAATTATGGACAACCTGTTGCTCTATCACATATAATCCCTATAAAATACACTGAAGTCTGTGGTTGCAATGTGCGAAAATGATTAAACGTCCAAAGGGTGTGAATACATTAGCAAGACCCTTTATATGCTGCTTTTAAACATCTGCCAAGTGGTTCAAACACTACTAGTGTGTTTGATCGATTTAAATCTGACAGTGCAAGAGGAAGTGACTGAGTGAGAGTAAGCCAGCAAAAATGAAAAGGTTGCTGAAGTGTAGAAATGAGGGCAAGAAGAGATGTTGCAGGGCAGAGCAAGGCAGCTAAGTGTGAATGATGTTCATCTTGCATTGGGCAACCCACGTCACAGCTCCCATTATTCTAATGAAGAAACACAATGCTTACTGACCTTTATCATCAACGGACACCACACACACAGGCCATGTAAAGACTCATTGAAGTGATTAGGTCAGTTCAGTGCACAGGCAAAATTGCTGATGGACATATGGAAACAGACCAAATATTTTTAAAACATATGGCTGGTGAAAAACTGGTTAAATAAAGCATCACTCCATTTTGTCCAACAAAAGTAAAATTTAATAAAAAAAACTATTATTGTTTGTCTTGATGAACACATCAAACGAAGAATGTGCACGTTTGTGTGACTTTATAACTTGCCAGTATCAGTGAGTCCTTCTTGAGGAGTCGGAGCAAGGCTGTATGTACAAGAACTTAGCCGCTCGATCTAAAGCATTATCAGACAGAACGATAGCTAACTAATAGACCTCTCAGCACCCTCGCTTACAGCCATTATTACTGATAAGACATGGAGCGAGGGACTTACGAGGCAGGGAAATAATGAGACTGAGAAAGAGGAAACAACAGGAGGAGGGTGATCCTTTGAAGACAGATGAGATCACCTTCATTCGGATATTGAATCACTGGGATATCAAATCTTCAACAAGGCATAGTTGTACATACACAGATACACAAATTAAACTGAATGTGACAAACCTCAGTGAATCAGGACTAGAAGTTCGTATTTGAGTATCTTATTGGATGAAAGTCAGCACTCAGTGTCTGCTCCAGCCCACATATCTGTGAATGGAGCTGGAAGCAAATGAATAACAGACTGCAGCTGAGAACTGAGGCATGTCGTGGGCGATGCTGAATAAATAGGTCTAGATTTAATGCAGACAACATGATCTATGAACTCAGTGGATGCACAGGCACATGAAATTCATCGTCCTCCTCTTCAGTAAGTACCTTGTGAAATCCCACTCCTTGCATCAGCCTTGGAATATGATGAGGTCAATGTACGTCAACATGCGTGCATTGGCATCTGACGGCATGGCTAACTTCTAACTCATGTCAGCACATGAGTTAGCTACATTTGTCCGAGATGAATCCAACTCTGTAGGTAGTGTGAGAGTTTATTCGCCCCCACATGTTTGTCTATGTGTGACTGAGATGTATCAGCCCAGTTTTTACAATACCAAGAGGTGCTGAATCAGTGTGGTCTATTTATCACTATGACCATTTTATATAAACTTGGTTCACCTAGACTAATGAGCGAGCAACATACAAAGGAATTATCTCACACTCATAGCTATTTAATAGACAGTTTTGTGCAAAGGTTTTAGGCAGGTGTGAAACAAATGCTGCAGATTAAGAATGTTTCTGAAAATATAAAGGATTGTTTATTTTCCCAATTTACAAATGCAAAGTTAGCAGACATACAAAAATTCAAAATCAAATGAAAATATAATGTTAGTCCCCTTCACCTTTTAACCAGCATCAATTCTTCTATGCACACTTACTTAAAATCCTAGAAAATTTGGGATTTTCTAGGATTATATTCAGGTTTATGATCAATGTATTACACCAAACAGGTGGTGATGGTTGTCAATTTCACAAATACAGAGCTGATTATTCCTGGTCTCCTCTTTTTGTCACACTGAAATGCTTCAGATCAGAAAATGTTTAGGAGCCCACCATGTTTTAATACGAGACAGAAATAACCTGAGTAAATACAAAATGCATTTTTAAAGGATTATATGAGGATTTCGTACCTAAAGGAAAAAAAGCTATCCAAAGCAATCTGGCCCTACATGAACATATAATTGCTCCCTTCTAATGACAAATTAGTTGTGATTAGTCATTTTTGGTTAAATTTTCCTTGCCACACCCAGCCCCAATTAGTCAGATCTGTAGAAACAATAAACCATTTACATAGAACCTTTATGACAACTTGAAGTAGGCTTTAAGATCTCAAAAAACTACACATCCTGGGCCAATCTAAAGAAATTCCCCAACATATGAGACAAAACATTAACTAATATGTTGCTCTATAACTCTGAAAAGGCATACTATTTCCTTTGTAGCCCATGTTACATTGTCCACACCTAGAACAGTGGTAAACCTTTCCAGTAGTGGACAGGCTGCAAAACTTACTTCAAGAGCGAATCAAAAACTTACAAAATAGTCCAGAAAAACATCTAAAGCACCACAGGGCTATGTTGCCTCAAGTTAAGGTGTTCATGATTCAACAATGAGCGTTCGAAGGCCAGACACCCTGCAGACCAAAAGAAACACACAAAAGACATCCTGATGATCCCCAAGACTTTTGGGAAATTATTTTATGGTCTGAGGAGACATATGTGAAGCTTTTTGAAAGGTGTGCATCCCATTACATCTATTGTAAAACTAACACAGCATTTCAGACAAAGAACATCCATACTGACAGTAAAACATAGTGGTGATAATGTGCAGGTCTTGGCCTGCTTTGCTTTTTGCTTCCAAATAGTGACTTGATTTAGATATGTCTTCAGAGAAGGCTCCTTTCTGGTTGGTAGAAAAAAAAATGGGAAGGAAAAAATATATTAACCCAAAGGCATTTCAAACACCTTTGGGCTAACTGTTAAAACTCTACCCACAAGCAAAGCATTGTTTATTTAGGTCTATATTTAGTACTAAAAGCGATACAACAGTGACTCAGAATGAGCAGAACTATTTAGAGCTGTCTTTGTTGCTTCCAGGCAGAGATTCCCATTTATTCACTTGTCCAAGGTCCAGATTACAGAAGAGTGTTGCCAACTGACCCACTGGAAAACTACCCTCTTTGTTTTTACACATTAAACACATTGCTAGAAAGCTGCTTTTATGTCTGTTATTGCTAATATTACACACAATTTATGAGAAACAGACATAGGTGCCAAATTATATTTATATACAGTATATGTATACGTATATATAAATAAATATCCTGCACTGACAGTGGTGAGCTACATTGTAGCCACAGCTGCCCTGGGGCAGACTGACCGAAGTGAGACTGCCATACAATTGGCACCACCGAACCCTCTGACCACTATCAGCAGGCAAGGGGGGTAAAGTGTCTTTCCCAAGGACCCAACGACTGAGGCAGACGGAGCGAGGGTTTGGCAACCCACCAGTTACAGGACGAACCCCTAAACAACCAAAGCTGCAAGGAGGATAAGAAAAACCAAAGCAGCCAATGAAAACATTTGAAATGATATATACCTTTTTTTTCTATTAGGGACCAGTTGTGAGTCTGTCTTGTATTTGGGTTAAAGTATATGAAGCATGGAGTCTATTCACTCTACAGGCATCAAATTTGGCAACTTCTGCTGCCAACTCAGTAATGATCTGATGCCATCGGGTCAATTTGTCTGTTTGTCAGTTTGTATCGCCTGTTTTATACCTGACCAAATTTCTTTCTTTGCACAATATTTACTTAAGATTAAACAAAATATCTCTTGCTGAATGCTATTATTTTTGGTGTCACAACACATGTTCTTATTGCTTCTGACTAAATAACAGATAGTTACTTTAAATCATGAGTTGTCAGAAAAATGGGCTACACCAAAAGCCCTATGGTAGCCAATCAACCAAGACTCCAAATGCAAACAATGGCAAAGGAATAAAATGACCAACATCCAATTAGATCTTTGCACTGCAAAATGTCTACAGATAAATATTTGTGTTGAGGAAATATGCAACTGTTTGCTGACATATAAACAGTGGTTTCATGAGCTGACGCACTTGTTTGGAAAAAAGGTTGGACAACTGGCCACATGTCTTTTTTTTGCTGTGTGCAACCATGCCTACCATAGGCTATATACAGTGCCTTGCAAAAGACTAAAACATTCTATTGTCTCTCTTGCTGAATGTTTAGGGTTGCTTTTCTGCTAGAAGTCAAACTTCTGCTCCAGTCTCAAGACATATACAGCCTCTAACAGGTTTTCTTCCAAGATTAGCTCCATCCAGCTTCCCATCATTTCTGACCAGCTTCTTCATCTCTGCTGAAGAAAAGCATCTCCAAGGCATAATGCTGCCACTACCATGGGAGTAGGATTTTCAGGACGATGTGCAATGCTGGCTTTACTTCACGCAAATTATTTTGAATGTAGGTCAGAAAGTTACATTTTCATCTGACTAGACATTGCTTGTTGAAAACTTCAAACAGGACTTATTTTTGTTTTCTTTTAACAATGGCTTTAATTTTGCATGTTATGTATAAAGGACAAATTTGTGGAGAGTACGACTAATAGTACTCTCAACAGATTTTCCTCAGTAGATCTCTGCAGCTTTTCCAAAGTTTCTTTGGGCCTTTTGGATGATTTTCTGATTAATGCTCTCTATTGAATTCAATGAAAAAATACTTAATTAATTCTGAAGGGGATTAATAAAGGCAATCCCATTGTTAGTTTTGGTGTTAGTTGTAATCTTTTCATTTTTAGATGATGGATTGAACAGCAAAACAAATGTCAAAAGCATATTATATTGTTTTATAACCTAACTCTGCTTTAAATATCTCGGTATGATGCTGTTTGTTCTTTAATGTTCTCTGACAAACCTCTGAGGCCTTCAGAGAACAGCAGGATTTATACTGAGATGAAATTACACACATTAAATTCCAGAAAATACATTAAAGTTTTTGGTTTCAACGTGATAAAATGTGAAGGGGTATAAATATTTTCATATGTCAACATGAAGGCAATGTAATTGTTATTATATTAAAGTTGAAATACGTAGTAAACACTTTAAATACCACACAATCATTTTTAATGCTTCCTTATTATGCTAGGTTTATCACAAATACAAAGGTGACCTTTTTAATCTATGATAAATGCCACACAACTGAAACAACAAAATGTTAACCTAATCCGGTCTATGGTATGTTCATTTGAAATGCACAAACACATCTATCCTACCACTGTGTCCTTCTCACAAATCCTGTATTTCACTTGCAGAGGCATGCGCTCTGCAATCTCAGCATGTCTATATGTGTGTGTGTGTGTGTGTGTGTGTGTGATTGTTATTGACAGTCAGCAGTGGGGGGTTTGTGCTCTGTTGTGAGACACTGACAAGCTCTATTTCATGGAGCAGAGGAAGCATTTTGAAGTTCTTTAAATCCCTTTAAGGGTCCAGCCAGGGACTTAGTGTGAGACGCTTCTGCCTCTGCTACTTAAATCTCTTGCTGGGAAAAAATTGGGATCTATAGTTACCCCCAGCCTCTTTGTCTATAGGAGAGGGTGCATATTTTGGGTTTTGGGTCTCAGCTGATTTATACAGTTATAGATAGTACAACCTCCACATTTAAGATATCCTATTTGTTTTTTCCAATAAAGTGTAGTCTCCCCTGTTTTTAAACTGTTAACTTCGGCCCTTTACCATACCCATCCCCACCCTACCTATTCGATGCCTTATCTTTTATTCTGAGAGAGTTGCAGGAGGAAAAGCAAACTGACAGAGTTCCAATTGTGTGGTTGTTAGGCACGGCAGGGCCGCTGTGGGCGTAACTGCTAGCTGGAAAACTTCATCTCACATCACCCCACTCCCATTCCTCCTCCTTGTCTTTTTCATTCTGTCCTTTCCTGGCCCCTTCCTTCATCACTCTCGCCTTCGCCTGTGGTGGTCCTGCAGCTCCAATCATTCTGCTCTTATTACAAGGGACACACACATACACACATAGATAGAGTGGCTTTTTGTTCTTCCCATTACCAGAGCATGTCCTTTGCTTCCGGGGACCATCGGGTATGCTTGATTCAGCTTTTATTCAGATTTATTTTCCGTTTGCTGAAACTCTCCATAATATAACTCTGTCTCGATTTCTCACCTTTCCTCTTGCTTTCCTTCTATTTCTCCCGTGCAGCCGCGGGGACAAATTGGCACCCAGCTGAGCTAAATGTGCAGTGCTGAGAGCCAGATGGCCCTTACAGAAGGGTGGAGGAAAGGACGGATGCTCCTGTGAGAGGGAACGTCTAAGTCGTGGTATAACACAGCAGCATAGGAGAGCTAGCTTTGGACGCTGATAATCTTCTAGCACACAGGGATCAAAAACTTTGTGCAGACTGGTAAAGCTTTGGTAAAAAGAAAGATTCAGTATCTGCATAATATAAAAGACTCAGTTAAAAAAATTAAATAGTGGATGAATAGTGGATGACGGGCCAAAATGTCAAGATGAAGAGATGTCATGGAGAGGATAAGACAGAGGTATCTTGTTCCTTAGGGGTGTCAGTCAGTTGTGGGGAGATATGTTTGGGATATGTTGTTAGACTCACAGCTTGTTCTAGTTGTATATCTCTACCATCAAGTTATGCTGAACTGTGCAAAAGGATGTGCATCTCAGGGGTGCATCTCAGATTAGAAAATAATTGAAAAGTATATTTTTGAAGTGAAGCCCAATCAAGAGTAGCAGGGGAGATTAAACAGCCCTGCACTGTGGCTGGAGTAAGAGAATTAAGGACAAAGGAAAAAGGACAGGTCTCTTGTCCAGTGGTCCAAAGTTCTGTTTTCAGACAGAAATAAATGTTGCATTTAATATTGAAATGAAGGTCACACGCTCTGGAGGAGTGGACAGGCAAATAATCCAAGCAGAAGTCAAGTGGGAGGTGACCACAGTCAGTGATGATTTTGCGAGCAATCTAATCTGCTGATGTTGGTCCACTGGGTGCAGCAGTCTACCAAGAAGGTTTAGGGCACTTCATATCCTCCCCTTCCAATAACTGAGACAAGCTGAAGGCAACCTGGGCTCCCTGAAAACCTCAGCAGAGCTGCAAGATTGCCTCCATGCCACGCCTCATTAATGAGCTTATTCATAGAATATGAACCTAGGAGAAGTACACATTGACATACTTTTCACCAGGCCAACATGTCTATATGTAATGTACTAACTACCAAAATACAGAATAATGTAAACCATAATCATTGACATAGCAGATATTAACACTTGAAATGTATATTTCTGTGTAATGACTTTAAGTATCTCTAAGTGTTACTTTTTAAATAAGCGAAATATGAAATTGTAATTTATTAAGAAGCACCTGGAGGTAATTTATTTAAACCACTGATTTTTAAGCTGATTTCCAGCTTTATGATCTATATTACTCACGTTTGTTACAGAGAAATTCAATAAAAATAACCCTCGAGATTAGGGATAGTTGAATCATGAATGAAGGAGGCTACAGCAGGGTGGAGATAGGGAGGTATGGACTACTATAAGACGTTTTCACCTCAATTCAATAGGTCAATGCAAAAAAAAAAAAAAAACTTTCATTTAGTGCTGAGTATTCCAATAGCCAGCAAAGGCCGAACACATGTATTTGCATTAAAATAACCTGGCTTTCATCTTAATGTGATTCAAATTCAATTATACTTGCAGCAAGTTGGAACAGCTTTTTGGGCATGATTTAAATTTCAAACTAAGACAACAGTGAAAGAAAAAGACAGATTTCATTTAAACAGTGTTTGATGGCTCCTAAAAAGAAATGTTGCCTCTGGATGAAATAGTCGGTAAAAATTTTAATGAATAAGACGTTACCGTTGAAGTTTTTAAATAATTGACAACAATGCTTTTCTCATTTATCCTAAAACTCACAGTGGAACCTTGCTTTCTGGACACTTCAGTACCATTTTGGCTGACAACATCCATAAAATATAGCTGCAAACTCTCAACATGACTCTAAAAACCAACACCACTCTTAAGAGTCCACGGTCCAAAGCCCCTTCTAGTTTATGCAAAACGTTCTCTCCAACCTGCACTTGTGCAAAACTAAACCTGTATAAGTTCTCTTGTGGTTCACAACTACATAATGTCTTTGCATGACAACAAAGACATTATGAACCGGACATACAGGTCCTTCTCAAAATATTAGCATATTGTGATAAAGTTCATTATTTTCCATAATGTAATGATGAAAATTTAACATTCATATATTTTAGATTCATTGCACACTAACTGAAATATTTCAGGTCTTTTATTGTCTTAATACGGATGATTTTGACATACAGCTCATGAAAACCCAAAATTCCTATCTCACAAAATTAGCATATTTCATCCGACCAATAAAAGAAAAGTGTTTTTAATACAAAAAACGTCAACCTTCAAATAATCATGTACAGTTATGCACTCAATACTTGGTCGGGAATCCTTTTGCAGAAATGACTGCTGCAATGCGGCGTGGCATGGAGGCAATCAGCCTGTGGCACTGCTGAGGTCTTATGGAGGCCCAGGATGCTTCGATAGCGGCCTTTAGCTCATCCAGAGTGTTGGGTCTTGAGTCTCTCAACGTTCTCTTCACAATATCCCACAGATTCTCTATGGGGTTCAGGTCAGGAGAGTTGGCAGGCCAATTGAGCACAGTGATACCATGGTCAGTAAACCATTTACCAGTGGTTTTGGCACTGTGAGCAGGTGCCAGGTCGTGCTGAAAAATGAAATCTTCATCTCCATAAAGCTTTTCAGCAGATGGAAGCATGAAGTGCTCCAAAATCTCCTGATAGCTAGCTGCATTGACCCTGCCCTTGATAAAACACAGTGGACCAACACCAGCAGCTGACACGGCACCCCAGACCATCACTGACTGTGGGTACTTGACACTGGACTTCTGGCATTTTGGCATTTCCTTCTCCCCAGTCTTCCTCCAGACTCTGGCACCTTGATTTCCGAATGACATGCAGAATTTGCTTTCATCCGAAAAAAGTACTTTGGACCACTGAGCAACAGTCCAGTGCTGCTTCTCTGTAGCCCAGGTCAGGCGCTTCTGCCACCGTTTCTGGTTCAAAAGTGGCTTGACCTGGGGAATGCGGCACCTGTAGCCCATTTCCTGCACACGCCTGTGCACAGTGGCTCTGGATGTTTCTACTCCAGACTCAGTCCACTGCTTCCGCAGGTCTCCCAAGGTCTGGAATCGGCCCTTCTCCACAATCTTCCTCAGGGTCCGGTCACCTCTTCTCGTTGTGCAGCGTTTTCTGCCACACTTTTTCCTTCCCACAGACTTCCCACTGAGGTACCTTGATACTGCATTCTGGGAACAGCCTATTCGTTCAGAAATTTCTGTCTGTGTCTTACCCTCTTGCTTGAGGGTGTCAATAGTGGCCTTCTGGACAGCAGTCAGGTCGGCAGTCTTACCCATGATTGGGGTTTTGAGTGATGAACCAGGCTGGGAGTTTTAAAGGCCTCAGGAATCTTTTGCAGGTTTTTAGAGTTAACTTGTTGATTCAGATGATTAGGTTCATAGCTCGTTTAGAGACCCTTTTAATGATATGCTAATTTTGTGAGATAGGAATTTTGGGTTTTCATGAGCTGTATGCCAAAATCATCCGTATTAAGACAATAAAATACCTGAAATATTTCAGTTAGTTGCAATGAATCTAAAATATATGAATGTTAAATTTTCATCATGACATTATGGAAAATAATGAACTTTATCACAATATGCTAATATTTTGAGAAGGACCTGTATGCTAAAAGTGGTAAGGTCTGAAAACAAAGCCTCTCTGCAATACATTTCATAATCTCTACATCAGCTTGCACGCTATGAAAAGCAGAAACAGCAGAGCAAAACAGTCTGTAAAGAGGTTTGTTCAATTAAGTTAACTCAAGAAAAAAAAGCAACTTAATGTAAAGCAGACAAGTTGAAACTGCTACAGGGTCATATGAATAATTCACTTCCTGAACAATGTCTGTTTCATTAATTTCTGAGTGTCCCTGTCTGCTGTTTAGGATGTAGACTGCAGGAACCACCACAAGTGGCAACGCTGACGCTACAATTCATGTGAGCCAAGAACATTTTGGCAAGTTTAAGCTCCTCTTTATTCTTCTACCAATGTCTAGATTTATATATTTCAAGAAAGGAAACAAATCCCAATTATTGGAAAAACAAAATGTAGATTTGAATCACATTAAACGCAAGGCATTATTACCTGAGTAAGGGTGTGCAATATATACTGTTTAAGTAATAAAAATTATTATTTATTTATTATTTATTTTAATGAAGCATGTGGCACTGGGCTGCACAGTGGAGCAGTTGGTAGCATGGTTGCCTTACTGCAAGAAGATCTCGATTCAAATATGGAACCTTTCTGGAGTGAGTTTACATGTTCTCCGTGTACATACATGTGTATGCTCTCTGGCTACTTCAGCTACCTCCCACAGTCAAACAAGTCCAAAAAACTCCATGTTGGGTAAATTGGCCCAACTCACACACTTCAGCTGGGAGTATGTGCATACCTGGTTGTCTGTCTCTATGTTGCCCTGTGATAGATTGACTACCAGTCCAGGTTTTGCCCTGTCTATTGCCAATGACCGCCTGAGATAAGGACCAGTCCCTCCCAACTGGAAATGCACAGATGGCATTGGTATAATCTATTTTTGATAAAATAGTGAGAACAAAATACCTTGAAACGTTATAAATCCACGTTGTCACATGCTTGTTGTACTAGTGGATCAGCTGTAAGGTATTGGTGACATGTTTTTCAGTCAGTGGAAGTTAAGGACTGCTGAGCTTTGACCGAAGAAAGAAGGACTAACTCACTAACAAGACAGTACTGCTGTTGTCGACTCTTGACTACTTCTTTGGAGCTTGTGCACACCGGTCTTCTCTCAACTTTGGCACGGAGATGGTTTGGCTCCAAGAAAGAGGATGTCAGACAAACCAACCAATTCTGCCAACTATGTGGAAAGGTGGTCACTGTAAGATCCCCCCACAATGATTCAGTTCACTTTCTTCAAACTGAAACAACGTTAGAGTAAAACTACAGTTTTGCTGTTTGCAGACGTCTTACATTTTGGGCCTAATTGAAGCGCCGACATGATGGTTGCTATGAGAAGACACAAATGTTGTCGTTGCACTCCACACTAACAGCTGTCAATAAGAAAATCATTTGATTTGCGGTTAAATTACTGGCTTTTCCCCCGTCACCTCAAAAACAAAGTTTTGCAAGTTCTCATTGATAACGTAACATGAACATACCCAGCATATCACTTATTATCAGCTTTGTTTAATTCCTGTGAATGTCAAAAACAGGGTTTATTTTTGAAATTGTGGTCCAACAAAATAGTTTATTTTATCTAAAGACCAGTAGATTTTTTTTCCATCAAACAAATAGCCTTCTAGGTCATGTTTTCAAGTATCCTATTTGATGGATAATTTGCCCAAGCAAGGTTTGTTCTCCATCAGAAATTGCAAACTATTTTTATCCATATTTCAGACTTTACCTATAAAGTTTACGTTGAAAAGTAATGTAAGCAGAATGTGTTTGATTCAAAAACATATTCTGCAGTAACAAACATGAACTTTTGGCTGAATAAATTGATTCATACAAGTCAGTGAATTAGTTGAATGTTTAGTGCAATACCTAAAAATAGGTTTTAGATACATGCTCTTGGTGTCATTTTGCTGACATACCTGCTATAAGAGGATATGTTTATGACAGAGACTTTACGTTGCTGTTCATAATTTTAATAGAAATTGATGAAAATATATATTCTTAATTGATAGAATGTTGCAGTGATTTCATTTTGATTTATATAAAAATAAGTATTTCTGTGCTGTTTTTAAGTATCACTAATAGACAACAGTAAATATCCTATTCACCGGGATTAAAGGTAGAACATAAGATCACTTTCATTAAGAAAATGGTAAACAATATTCTGAAATAATTTTCGATCAATGCTTAACACCCCTACCCCTGAGTACAGTGGTGTGAAAGTAGCAGAAAAGCCGTAAATTTATTCACAGTTTAATATAATCTAACTTTAATTGGATCAATTAGCGTGACGAGTACAGTATCAGTATGTCAGAAAATGTGACTGAATATGCCTGAATATGTAACTACGTGCAATACAACTATAAAACGGCTCTATTAGTATTCCACTAAAGGTTTACGAAACATTTTAGAAGATATTTAAGCTTTTAAGGTGTTTAGATAACCAGGGGCTATAAAGTGCACTGTTTAGGTGTCTCCAAAACAAAGACATGTCTTTACAGTATCAGAAGAATGTGGATAACATCAATACAGTCGCATGATCAGTAAAACTGTGACCTCTGTTTGTGTCAGTGTCAGATCCTATTTTACTCTCTCTCTCCTACAGAGCTTCCCGGTGACGTTCAGCTGCTCACTTCATGCTCCAATTTCCTTCAACCTTAGCTCCACTATTTGGAGTTTACATAACAAACATCATAGTATCTGAGCTTCAGAAACAGACCAATGAGACATGGTAAATTCTCATCTGCCTGTGCCCCGTCCTCCCCTCACCTCAATATCCTCCTATCAGGGCGCACAAAGCTGTTTCAGCCATCCATGCATAAGCAATATTAGCTGTAGGCCGTACACACTTACAGATATTACAAGCACGCACACTCTGGATGAGGAGGAGACATTTGTGAAAAGAAACAGTGCCTTTGAAGATGCAGGGTGGTGTGCCGACAGTGCTTTTGACAGTATCTATGAGGAATCCCAACTGTAAAACAATGCCACTTTGTGTTGTACGGAAGATCTGATGTTAAATTAAATGTCTTGTTTGAAATCCATAATAATTTGATCTCAATTAAGAAAGGCAGCCTTTTTTTACATTTTGGAACTAAAACACCACATTTTCAGCAAATTAAAAAATATTTAATCATGACAACAACTGATAATTACAGGTCCTTCTCAAAATATTAGCATATTGTGATAAAGTTCATTATTTTCCATAATGTCTTGATGAAAATTTAACATTCATATATTTTAGATTCATTGCACACTAACTGAAATATTTCAGGTCTTTTATTGTCTTAATACGGATGATTTTGGCATACAGCTCATGAAAACCCAAAATTCCTATCTCACAAAATTAGCATATTTCATCCGACCAATAAAAGAAAAGTGTTTTTAATACAAAAAACGTCAACCTTCAAATAATCATGTACAGTTATGCACTCAATACTTGGTCGGGAATCCTTTTGCAGAAATGACTGCTTCAATGCGGCGTGGCATGGAGGCAATCAGCCTGTGGCACTGCTGAGGTCTTATGGAGGCCCAGGATGCTTCGATAGCGGCCTTTAGCTCATCCAGAGTGTTGGGTCTTGAGTCTCTCAACGTTCTCTTCACAATATCCCACAGATTCTCTATGGGGTTCAGGTCAGGAGAGTTGGCAGGCCAATTGAGCACAGTGATACCATGGTCAGTAAACCATTTACCAGTGGTTTTGGCACTGTGAGCAGGTGCCAGGTCGTGCTGAAAAATTAAATCTTCATCTCTATAAAGCTTTTCAGCAGATGGAAGCATGAAGTGCTCCAAAATCTCCTGATAGCTACCTGCATTAACTCTGCCCTTGATAAAACACAGTGGACCAACACCAGCAGCTGACACGGCACCCGAGACCATCACTGACTGTGGGTACTTGACACTGGACTTCTGGCATTTTGGCATTTCCTTCTCCCCAGTCTTCCTCCAGACTCTGGCACCTTGATTTCCGAATGACATGCAGAATTTGCTTTCATCCGAAAAAAGTACTTTGGACCACTGAGCAACAGTCCAGTGCTGCTTCTCTGTAGCCCAAGTCAGGCGCTTCTGCTGCTGTTTCTGGTTCAAAAGTGGCTTGACCTGGGGAATGCGGCACCTGTAGCCCATTTCCTGTACACGCCTGTGCACGGGGGCTCTGGATGTTTCTACTCCAGACTCAGTCCACTGCTTCCGCAGGTCCCCCAAGGTCTGGAATCGGCCCTTCTCCACAATCTTCCTCAGGGTCCAGTCACCTCTTCTCGTTGTGCAGCGTTTTCTGCCACACTTTTTCCTTCCCACAGACTTCCCACTGAGGTGCCTTGATACAGCACTCTGGGAACAGCCTATTCGTTCAGAAATTTCTTTCTGTGTCTTACCCTCTTGCTTGAGGGTGTCAATAGTGGCCTTCTGGACAGCAGTCAGGTCGGCAGTCTTACCCATGATTGGGGTTTTGAGTGATGAACCAGGCTGGGAGTTTTAAAGGCCTCAGGAATCTTTTGCAGGTGTTTAGAGTTAACTCTGTGATTCAGATTATTAGGTTCATAGCTCGTTTAGAGACCCTTTTAATGATATGCTAATTTTGTGAGATAGGAATTTTGGGTTTTCATGAGCTGTATGCCAAAATCATCCGTATTAAGACAATAAAAGACCTGAAATATTTCAGTTAGTGTGCAATGAATCTAAAATATATGAATGTTAAATTTTCATCATGACATTATGGAAAATAATGAACTTTATCACAATATGCTAATATTTTGAGAAGGACCTGTAATTTGAGGTAGTTGAATTGCTTAGCAAATACTTACTCTTGAAAACTGCAAATTATATAATGTTGTTTCACTTCTAAATACTGCATGAGACCTTCGAGCTCCTTTCCTCAGCAGTTTAACATATATTATCTTTGACACCCACACTGCCTCACACTGTAACTGCATGCACAACACACCTTTAATGCAATAACTATGGTGGCTACATGTCAAGCCTGCAAGGCTCCCTTCTGCTGGCCTTGATAAAATAATGTAAAATACCCTGGCATATCTTAGCCTGACCTAAATATTAGAACAAGGACAGAGGTTTGAAGGTCATGTGTTTATTCATTGCTTTGAACACAAATTATCTTCTGTGATCTACTTTCCCCTTTATTGGACTTGCACTACATTCAAACCACTCCAAAACGTCTAGTCAGGACGACTGAAGTTCTGACAGCATATTTAAAGTTTGAGCAAAATGAAACAAATAACTCTTTTGAGTTTGCTTGCAGAGTAATCTGTTAGTGCACAGTTAAAAATTAACTACAAAAATAATTACCACGGACAGAAAAGTGGGACTGGAAATCACAAGAAGGTAATTATTAATGATTTTAAACTGTTAAGTCCGATTTAACTTAAAATGTGTGCATGCTCTACTGATGGAGTAAATTGAATGGCTTATGGCCTGTACAACTTGAAGAGAGGAGATAAATCATCTATTTGTATCTGGAGCAGAGCAGCTTCTAAAACATGCAGAACACTGGCCTTCTGTAATTGAAAATTGAGTGATTTAATCTCTACTTTCAGTTGAAAAGTCTTTAAAACTGCCAGCTGAACACTTTGCAATGGAGTGTTGACTATTCTCAACTCTTCGTCAGCAGGGTTGAATATAACTTTAGAAAATTAACCCACTAAGTGTACCTAACTAAAATTAATTCACACTGTACAACTCAGGGCAAGATGCACAAAGCTATTAGCACGTGCTAAATATTTGTAAACCTTTGTATGTATGTGCTTCATATTCTAAAATTAAACGTGAAGGCAGAAATGCTCCAAAAATCGCTTTAGCCATACTTAGGATCTTCTTCTTTTCAGTTGTGATGTGGTTAATTTTGAACATCATCGGCACCTGTTGGCACAGCATGTGTGCTTCAGCATTTTTAAATTGATAGATTAGATAATACATAGGCAGATTTGCAAAAACAGTGCAGAAATCATTCATATGAAAATATCTGAAGTAGAGTAGTGAGGGCCCGTGGCTCATAGTGGAAAAGAGCCTTAAGTTGTCAGTATAGCTGGAAAAACACTTTAAGTTTCTTCCATTTAACATTTTTAGAAAATAATCATTTACACAAACTTCAAGTAGGTGATCTAAAACACAATTAAAATTACATAATTTATTTTTATAAATATTACAAATAAGGGAAAAAATAAAATTCAGTTGAAGAGGATTTCAGTATTTGATTCAAGACTTGAGCTTTAATCGAGGCTGTGAGTTCATATATGTTTTTAAATGAAAATTAATTTTTAAAAGAGTTCATTGGTCTCCTGCCTGTTTGAGACGATGTTTTGAACTCATCCTATTGGTACTACTCTGTTGTGCAGCATTCAGCAGTCAACCACAGCAGCAGTAGGCCAGGACCACAGGGTGAGAGATCAATTACTGAACTCCTGGGTTAGTGAGAAGTTCATATAGATAGAAAGAAACCAATGTACGAAAAACGGGGAAAAAAGAACTAATAATAGAGTGCCAGATGCAGAGGCTTGTAAATCAATTTGTCCTGCTGTTACAGAGAGATTTCATCAACCCTTACCTGGTAACGCCAGAGGGAAAACGAGGGTGGAAACTTTTGCACATACAGTAACCTCAAAGGCATACACTCTTTCCCACATAAACAAAAACTACTGCCTGACAGTTCAAGAGTCCATACAAGGACAAACAGAAAACACAACTATGAAAAACTACCCGTGACCTTAGAAAAAAACTAAACATTTGGAACCTTTTGTACATGTGTCCTGTAGGTGTTTATCAGAGTGGAAACAGAGAAGGTGAAACTGGAACAGAGACGATTGTTTTGGAAGGGCATGGAGGTGTGTATCTTTATCTCAGCTCGTGTACAGTGGCAAAAATAGCCGGCGTTGTGTCTGACTGAAACAGGTGTCTAAACACACACACACTTACACGCACGCAATTACACACAGACAATTACAAACGCACAAACACCACTGAACATCTTACAAAAAATTGAACAAGGAATAATAACTAATGTGTTTTTCCAGAGAAAACGTCAAATCATTTGATTATAATTAGTTAATTATGAAATTCATTACAGAAGTAAACTAATTTTCTTTGCAGCCAAAAAAGTCAAAAGTTCAATAAAGTTAAAGTAACTTTTTTTTTACATATTTTCAATATTTTTTTTATTAATGCAAAATATTCACGTTTTATTTTTTTTTCTTTACTCCAAACACATAAATAAGCTTTTTTGAAGCAAGTGACAGCTGAAGAACCGTGACCTGCTTAGTTTGGACACATATGATGCTCGTCCACTCTCCGTCCTGTTCGCAGCACGCTCCCATTTTAACATGCAGCTGCTTTACAGCACATTTTCTCTGACAGTGTCAGAACAGTTTTCTTCACACACAAAACGAACAATGTGTTTGAGTGTATGCAACAATAGAAATCAAACGTAGGCGCGACATGTGTGCGTGTCTGTGTGTGTGTGTGTGTGTGTGTGTCCTTAAAGCTTAATTTGTGTATGGCAAGCCCATCTCTTAGAGCTGCAATAGAAGCATTATGCTCAGTAATGGGCTGACGTGTTAATCTGAAAACTATTCTCTGCTGCTGATGAACATATTCATACTTGCCTATGTGGTATTATGTTACATGTGTGTGGGGGGGGTGATGAAATGCAAGTGCTGTGCCATTTTTATCATCCTGCTGAGGCAAACATAAATATGGGCACTGATGCAAGTTGCGATGTATGTATTTATTTCAGTCAAACAACATTCAAAAATCCCTGAATTTGGAGCCATTCTTCCTGTTATTTGTAGGAGTTTGAGTATGCATCTTTTTAAGGAAACACATGGACCTGACAGTTCTGGGTCAGACGAGTCCCACTGAGTCAGGAAACCTACAGAGGACCAAACACACACACACACACACATGTGTGCAGGGTGAAAACAAAACATCTGATTGCCAAATGAAAATAAATTTGCTTTTAGACTAGGCGATACGGCTGTGCTAAAATGTATGCACCTATAAGGACTGAAACAGCACATTAATAAAAACATATGCAGCCACTGCTAACTCAAGGGCAACACAGTGATGGCGACAACATTAAACCAAAACCTGTGATATTATGTTGACCTGAGGACATAAATACATAAGCAACGCCCACGTAGAGAGAAGTTAACCTAATTTCCACTGACAGAATAGGATACAGGGGGTCAGGAGCATCACCAACATGCTCTAATATATTCATCACACTTTAACTTGAGATATCAGGTACAGTATGTGTTTTTTCCACACTTCCCACTCATCATTATAAACTGCAGCCTGCTCTTTGCACAGTAATGCATCAAAAACAGGCAATCCTCATTCCTCAGTCGAGCAGAGTTAAACTGAGAGGAAATCGATTCCAACTGGGATTTTCCTCATTTTTCTGTATCACTTCACCCCCTATCCATGGGATCATCTCATGGTTCTGTGTGTGTGTGTGGGGATTGACTACTCGGATGCTTAGCACTGAGCAATGCAAACGTGTGTATAGTACTTGTAAGAACAGAAGCAAGAACATTAATTTGTTTTCTTTATTTAATCAGGTTTTGGAGATCACAGGACTATGACCTAGCAAACATACACAATACTTCCATAAATATTGTTTTACCTCAACATCCATAAATGTTAATACTATCATATTTTTAATACAAATGCTTTGATATAAGGTTTTACCTTGCAATGCAAAGTTTGGATGTTATACTCATGATAGGTTTCCTTGGCTGCCGGTCATAGAAACATATACCATTATGCTCTCTGTACACTCTTCTTGAGCTAATCTGAAGGCCAAAGGACTGACTCTGCACACATTTGGCAACCCGTGATGCATGAGACAGCCTTCATCATTTTATGTGGCCTATCACTCTGTGGTTGAGTGGCTCTTGTTACCAGTTGGTTCCACTTTTTATACAAACAGTTGACGGTGGATTGCTCGGTTCTGAAGAAATTTCACAAATTCATCTATTGCACAGGTGGCATCCTGTCATGGTACCATGCTTGAATTCACTGAGTCATTCAGTGGAGAGTCACACATTCTGCAGAAATGTTTGTAGAAGCACTCAGCTTGTCAAGGTGGTTGATTTTTGTTTACACCTGTGGCAATTGTAGTTCTCAGAAAACACTAAAATTAAGGATGTGGATGAGCATCTAAATACTTTTGGCAACACAGTGGAATTACAATCATCTTACAACAAAATAATCAGTTACATAAAACACTTGCACAGAGCTAATTGTTGTTTGATTTATTGATTTCCTTTTCTCTATATCAAAATGGATGGAAAGTAAAGGAATTTTACCTAAAGTGGCTTTGTATATGAGTATGCACCAATGTAAGTGATCTGTGATATACACTATCCAACATGTGAAGACAAGAACTGGAATACATATACAGTGCATCACCACAGACAATAAGAGGTGAAAGGGTTGATTCTACCTATAGCTTTACATGAAAAGAAAAGCTAGAATTATATATATAAAAAAATCGTGATAACAATTTTAGCTTTCTTTAAAAAGATATGAACGTCCTCCTTAAAAGACAAATTATAATCAATTAAAACTCCTAAATATATAAAAGTAGACATCAACTCTATTTTTTGGCCGTTTCTCAAATTCCTAATTATATGCTTTGTTTTCTCTTCATTTAAAACAAGCTATATGTGATGGAACTGTTCTTGTACTCTGTCAAAGACAGATTGAAGATACTCAAAAGCCTTGAATAAGTGCGGAGCGGTAAATTACAGTTTTATCAGCATAGAATTGAAAAAGCTGTACTTGAAATGCTCTGTCCTAGGTCGTTTGTTTGTTAAGAAAACAAAAAGGCAAACAATTTAACCTTGTTGGACATTCTGGACATTCATAAACTTACAATAGGTCTGAGATAGAACAATCTATCTAAATTGTCTGGGTTATAGGAGATTATTTGCAAACCATCTAACCAAAGGGTTTAATTAAAATCCAGTGATCGACAGCATTCAGCTCTTCAGAGAAAACATAGCATTGCTTGCCACCAAGAGTGTTGTCACTGATGACTTTCATAGCAGCTATTTTTTGAAAGTCTGACTGATATAGTGAGAGAATCAAATTTGTAGCCAAATAGTCTTTCACTTCTTCACTGAGCATGTACAGATCAGTCATAACGTCCCTGTAGGTATGTGACTGCATAACTAATATTATTGCAGCAATAAAAAATAACATGTGGGATTAGAAGACAAGCATGACAGCTCACATCAAAAGCTACACATGCACACAAATGCGCACAGATGTGTGTGGAAGCAAGCAGCCCAGGGCCATGTGCTCTAACAAGCAGCCATGTTTCCTCCACAAGAGGTAGCAGCCTGCTTCTCAATCAGCATGGTTTTTCCTCCCTGCTTTCTTTTTCTTGCACACAGATGAATACACGGCACGCTGTGACTTCATGTATCACATTTAGATGAGAGGGTCGGAGCGTAACGCAGCTGTACACTCACCGGCCACTTTATTAGGTACACCTGTCCAACTGCTCGTTAACGCAAATTTCTAATCAGCAAATGACGTGGTAGCAACTCAATGCATTTAGGCATGTAGACATCGTCAAGACAATCTGCTGCCGTTCAAACCGGGCATCAGAATGGGGAAGAAAGGTGATTTAAGTGACTTTGAACGCGGCGTGGTTGTTGGTGCCAGACAGGCTGGTCTGAGTATTTCAAAAACTGCTGATCTACTGGGATTTTCACTCACTACCATCTCTAGGGTTTACAGAGAATGGTCAAAAAAAGAGAGAATATCCAGTGAGCGGCAGTTCTGTGGGCGCAAATGCCTTGTTGATGCCAGACGTCACGGGAGAATGGCCAGACTGGTTTGAGCTGATAGAAAGGCAACAGTAACTCAAATAACCACTCATTACAACCAAGGTATGCAGAAGAGCATCTCTGAACGCACAACACGTCGAACCTTGAGGAGGATGGGCTACAGCAGCAGAAGACCACACCGGGTGCCACTCCTGTCAGCTAAGAACAGGAAACTAAGGCTACAATTCGCACAGGCTCAGGGTCACCAAAATTGGACAATAGCAGATTGGGAAAAAGTTGCCTGGTCTGATGAGTCTCGATTTCTGCTCTGCTGGTAGGGTTAGAATTTGGCCTCAACAACATGAAAGCATGGATCCATCCTGCCTTGTATCAATGGTTCAGGCTGCTGGTGGTGGTGTAATGGTGTGGGGGATATTTTCTTGGCACACTTTGGGCCCCTTAGTACCAATTGAGCATTGTGTCAACGCCACAGCCTACCTGAGTATTGTTGCTGACCATGTCCATCCCTTTATGACCACAATGTACCCATCTTCTGATGGTTACTTCCAGCAGGATAACGCGCCATGTCATAAAACACGAATCATCTCAGACTGGTTACTTGAACAGGATAAGGAGTTCACTGTACTTGAATGGCCTCCAGTCACCAGATCTCAATCCAATAGAGCACCTTTGGGATGTGGTGGAACGGGAGATTCGCATCATGGATGTGCAGCCGACAAATCTGCTATCAAATGTGCTATCATGTCAATATGGACCAAACTCTCTGAGGAATGTTTCCAGTACCTTGTTGAATCTATGCCATGAAGGATTAAGGCAGTTCTGAAGGCAAAAGGGGTTCCAACCCAGTACTAGCAAGGTGTACCTAATAAAGTGGCCGGTGAGTGTATGTGCTGAGCATTTATTGTCGTCATGTACGGTGAGTGCAACAGCCCTTCTTCAGCTCTCTTTTGCTGAAAAAAGCCAACAAAGACTGTGAAACATAACTAGATTTACAACCAGCTCATCTCACTTTTACATGCAGGTCAGCATGTACAGAAGTTAGGTCGCTTACACTGAGGTAATTACAAGAGGGCTGTGCCCTCCTCAGCAGGGGTTCCTAACATGTGGCTCAGGCCTCTACAGACGAAATCCACAATGTTAAAGCCGAACAATATCTTGGTTTGGAATTACACACGGGTCGGTATGAGATTTTCCAGATATGATAACCTTGACTAAAAATACCACAGTATCACGGTATCACAGTTTTAACACAATATGTGACAGAAAAATGTATAACAAGATCTCTTTGCTTTGATTTGCAACAGAAGAGCAACAATCATATCATATGCTGCTCAAATAATGTACTTTTGATTTTTACTGTTAAAATGTTATCTAGGCTGCACGGTGGCACCATTGGTAGCACTGTTGCCTTGCAGCAAGAAGGTCCTGGGTTTGACTCCCTCTTTTTGCATGGAGTTTGCATGTTCTCCCCGTGCATGCGTTGGTTCTCACTGGGTACTCTGGCTTCCTCCCACAGTCCAAAGACATGCTTGTTAGGTTAATTGGATTCTCTAAATTGCCCTTAGGTGTGTGAATGAGTGTCTGCATGGTTGTTTGTGTGTTGCCCTGTGATGGACTGGTGACCTGTCCAGGGTGTACCCCGCATCCTGCCTATAGCTTGCTGGAGATATGCACCAGCTTCCCCGTGACCCACTATGGAATAAGCGGTAGAAAATGACTGACTGACATTTATTTATTATTTTTATTTTAGTACAAAGACTTAGGCATAAATTTAGAATTTGTTAAATTAATTCATTTTCAAATGCTTTTTACGTAGAATGTTAGGCAGTTTTTAGAGTTACATGAGTATAACAAGCTGCTATTAACCAGCCCATCTGCTGGGTTAGCCATCATACAGTCAGGTGTCTGAAAGACACTCTTAGCTTGCAAACTGTAGTTCTATAATAGAGTAACGTTGATAAGAGTACTGGGTGGTGCTCCTTTAGTTTCCACATCAAGATTGTCCACAGTTTTCACCATCTCAGGTTATTCAGGCTATTTCAGCTTTTCACCGGCTATTTCAGTTGTTTGCAGCAGCTCAATATGTCTCTTTTTTGTTGTTGTCTTTTTTTATTTGCAGAACAAACAACTAATACCTACACTACCTAAACAATACCGTAAACTTAAAACAAAAAACAATAAAATATCAGTCTTTTCAGGATAGAGGAAAAACATGAAAAAGAGAGAGAAAACCTTACACAGGAGTGAAAAGTAAAAATAAAAGCTGTCGCAATCATTGGTATTTGATAAATCTTTAGGTGTGTGAATGTGTGTGTGCATAGATGTGGTCACCTTTGATCATTTGTGAGCCTCAGGCATGCACTGTTTGCATAAGTAAAAAAATGTAATAATTTATAACAAGTAAAGAAATAAAGGAAAATCATTTAAAACCTAAGGGAAGAGTGTGGTTTCTTGCAGATAGCATTGCACAGCAACAAGTGGGGGAGGGGCAGCACTACGTTACTCTATGATCATACCAGCTGAAGAAAATGTGAAAAATCTGAACACTTTCTTTGGCTACCTGTAGAAAGGGTATGACTAAAAAGTTTTAAACCATAACTTTTTTATAACTTAGTGTACCTTGATACTGGAAATTGGCACATGCACGATTGCCATCGTTTTTGCAGTTTCAGTGTCTGCAACATCGCAATACCAGTATCCAATGGCTGGCTTTAATATTTCAGGTGCCATGCATTTTATGTTGGTATTTAGCACAGAGAAATTCTGGGTAAAAAGAGTCTCGTTCAATGCATACTGATTTTCTTAATGCCCATTTGTGACCAAACTGTCCTTGGGCAAGGCACCCAACCCCTAGTTGACCACCCATCTGCGTATCTGTGTAAGTGAGTGCGTCTGGGTAAATGTGGCACTATAGTGTAAAGTGCTTTGAGTTCTCAAAATGGCTAGAAAAGTGCTATGTGCTACCATCATTTGATACACTAAAAACTTACTATGGAGGCATTTATAGGTCAAATGTGTGCAGTTTTCTATTGATTTTGTAAATTAATTTGACATTTAATACTTTAGAATAAAACTCATAAATAGGCCTGCAACCTGCACTGAGCGCAGGGAAAATGCACCAGGTAAAACCCATTGGTCATCTAAAATTTAAACTGCTCAGATACCTGTCCAGTCTGTTATTAAATAGACATGCAGCCCCTGAATTACATGACAAGCTGATGTTCTATAGACTTGAATGAACGAGGTTTCTTCAAAGAAACCCACACCCTGCTCACCTGAGGCAGCGCGGCATTGATCTGCCGCTGGAGCATGTCCCTCTCGTGTAGCGCCCCCTGGAGCTTAGCTTGAGACTGGATGAGGGTCTCTTGTGTCTCCCTGAGGGACTCCAGCAGCTTGTCTCTCTCGTCTAGCATGTTGACCATCAGCTGCTCGAAGTTGGCCTCCTGGTCCGAGCCGTTCGGGACGCTGCCGGTACCTCTGGGAGGACCAGCCGAGTCTCCCTCGCTGATGGTCGGCATCACTTCGCACATCATCTTCACTGCTCTGCGGTCTGACCGACGCTATGGGACACTGTCGCTAAACCAGGGTTAAGAAAGGGGGATGTGACGGTTACGAACCTGAGGACCAGTCTCTAAATGAATGATAAGAGAGGGCCTAATAACGTCGCGCAGCCACACAGCCAAACCAATCCAAGATGCGCACACGAGTCCCGTTAAGCTGCATTTCTCATGCACCAAATACGCCTTTCTACGGCCATGCCCTAAACGAGTGATTGGGCTGAAGAGATGATGGTTGATCTTTTATCCATATTAACCGGCGTTTTTTCACCCCAGATCCGCCCTGACGGGCGCGCCATGCACTCACATGTAGAGTCCCCGGCGTGAAATGATTGACAGCTCAGAGACAGACGGGTAAGTCTAAATGGGTGTTGCTCGAAAAAAAAGGCGGATATCATCGCACATGCATTCAGAAAAATACAAATATCCAGGTGGAGATCCTTATTCCTGGCGATAGTGAGGGCGACTCTTCGCTGAATCCGCCTTCTCCATTTCAATCCCTGCACACAGCCACCGGACCGACGCTACCTCCTCCTCCCACTCACTCACTCACTCACTCACACACACACACACAAACACGGTCCCCCTGTGCGCACACACAGGGGATTGGGAATCTGCTGCAATTGTCACTACAGCCTGTATAAATGAACCCCTACTATGAGAAGCGCGCACGCCCAGGGTCCACTCATTTCAGTAAGACCGAGCACAGTCCTGACCTGATAGCTCCTGGGGCATTATCATCTATCTATCTATCTATCTATCTATCTATCTATCTATCTATCTATCTATCTATCTATCTATCTATCTATCTATCTATCTATCTATCTATCTATCTATCTATCTATCTATCTATCTATCTATCTATCTATCTATCTATCTATCTATCTATCTATCTATCCAGTGGTTTCAGGTTGGCCAAGGAATATCTACAGATATGCATATGGAGTGCGCAGCGCACCCTGCAGGATCTTGCATGAATCAGCGATTTCAGCTTCTAACACCTATTAAGCATAACATTACGACCACTGATAGGCAACTAACACTAATATACTCTTCATTGTGACATCTATTAGTGGGTGGAATATATTAGGCAGCATGTGAACATTTTCATCTTTCAGGTTTATTTGTTAGACACAGGTAAAATGGACAAGCTCACATTTGGGGTGAGGTGGGGAAGAGCAGGTAGGATCATTTTTAAGTGATTTAATGAAAATGAATAGCAAACTAATAAAACTGGAGACATCGAGAGGACCACGACACAGGACACACTGGGCGAGGGGCATGAAGAGTAGCAGAAAAATAAAAGAAGGAACTGAAAAATAACTTAAAGAACCAACACATACAGAAGAGGGTGATTACTGGCCTTTCACGGTTACTGATGGCAAGACAAGTACATATCTATTGTTTCACTTTAGTTTTCAGTTTTTATCATGGAAATGAAGATGGAATTTCCATCCATCCATTCATTGTCTATACCTGCTTGTCCTTGCAGGGTCACAAGAGAGCTGAGGCCTATCTCCAGTGGTCACTGGGCAAGCGCCAGGGTACACCCTGGACCGGTGACCATTCCATCACAGGACAACTCAGAGACACACAGGACAATCAACCATGCACACAACACACTCATACCTAAGGAAGATATAGAAAAACCAAATAACCTAACAGTCATGTTTTTGCACTGTGGAGGAAAGCCAGAGTACCTGGAGAGAACATGGCAACTCCATCGTAAAGACCATAAGTCAGAATTTGAACACAGGACCTTGTTGCTGCAAGGCAACAGTGCTACTAAACAACTCATCCTGCAGCCTGACAATGGAACTGTTAACCATTTTATTATAACTATTACTCTGGGACTTGTTGGAATTGTGGTTACTAATGTTATTATTATTTTTAAATCTGTTTTTTATCTTTTACATTATCAGCACTCCTGCTGGCCATTATGTATTTCTTTGCCTTTTTAAAAGTATGTGAATACTTTCCACACATCTATTCGATGACTTCAACAAAACATAAAACCTATCTCTCCAGTGTATTAGTTGGTAAGTAATGAACTTGCCCATATATGCATATATATTTGTAAAATAAATCTATTTTTCTCATTCTTCCCTCATATAATGCTGTTTTTCATTGCTGATTTATTTAGTTATTTTGCTCACTGACACAGCAATGAAAATACTGCTACCTTGAAAAAGAAAAAAGAGGAGTGTGATTAAACTTTAATCAATTAATTCATTAATTAAACATTTAATTTCCCTTTGGGATTAATAAAGTATTTTTGAATTGAATTGAATTGAACTGACAGGTTGCAGCTCTGGTGGGACCTGGTTGTTTGGAACTGGAGGGCTGACACAGAATAATCACAACTGGTATGATTATAAACTTTAAGGTTTATCAAAAATAAGTCCAAACTTAAAATGGAATTAAACATGGAGGGGAAAAAACCCTGGCTCTGGAACATGGAGACAGCAAGACTGACAACAACAGGATCTAGTGATGAATGGAGGAAAAAGAGGTGTTTAAATACCAGGCGGACAAGAGTGGAAACAGGCGAGTGATTACTAACAGATTGGGAGCTAGGATTGCCTGAAGAGGTCTAATGGGAGGAAATGGCTGAACATAACCAACACAAGGATGACAAAATAGCTAACCAAAAAAACAACAAAGAGACACCAAAACAGGAATAACAGAAAATAAAAGGACCACAGAGCTCAAGAGAAAAATTATTTCAAATTAAAATAGGAACTGCAAACTGGTTGGAGGAAAACACCAACTTAAGACTACAACTTAAATCCAAATATGAAACTGTAACAACTGCAAAGTAAAGACAAAACCAACATCCAATGTTCAAAGAATTGAGACACATAATTACACCAAAATGACAAAAAGCTCAAAAGGGATGAAACTCAGACCAAAGTGTTAAACAAAACCAAAGTCCCTATGGTCATGGCACAAGGTAATGCAATTTGGTAAGTTACAAACTTTGATGGCTAGATGAGTGGTTCAGTGCATGTCCAAAACTGTTTCCTCGTGGCGTGCAAGTGGTCTGCGGAGGTCAGTATAAATTTAAAGTGGTGCAAAGAAGGGACAGTGAGGACCTAATGACAGGGTCCAACAGACAAGCCACTGTAGCTTAAATTGATAAAAGTTCATGCTGGTCCTGACAGGAAGGTATCAGAATAAAAAGTGTGTACAGTCTTTAGTAGAAACAATAATTGCTGCAGCTGAGTATCTGATCTCCCAACATACCTGAATTTACCCATACCTTGAATAACACCATACCATTGAAGGAGTAGAAAATCAACAATTAATTGTCACAAAGCAAAATGTTTTTAGGTCCCATTTGAGGCCAAATCATGGGATTTTGGCTCTAGTGAATGTTAGAAGTTAATTTTGTATCTTGACAGCACATCGGAGCCCTTCTTGTGTCCCCGTTCTCTGTTTATTAGTGTGTTGACATCAGTGGATTACTAAAACTCCCCTTCTTTCCTTTTCACTTTATGATAAATTTAGCCAGTTCTTTAATGAATATTTGACAGATTGCAGTAACCATAGCAATGCAAACGTTGCTGTAGTTACTCTTAAGGTTGATAAAAATAGTATCTATTCACTTTTTTTCAGCAATCAGTTTTTTCTCTCTAGCTATGTTAACTACTTTTTCAAATTAACACTGTTGTTTCTAACACTATAATATTTAAAGGGGCAGTAAAGGAAGAATTTTTTGATGTCTTTGTCACATTACAGCCAAAAGCCCCAATGTATTTTGTTGGGTTTTTATCCCATAGGCCATCATAAAGCACTAAATAATTATGAAGTAGAAGGAAAAGCATAAATTGATTTTTATAAATTGTTCGCTAAAAGTGTATGTAGAAGGTAGGCTGTGCATTTATCATCAGAACCCCTTACAGTGACAACATAAAATGTAGTGCAACTGATTGCCTTCAGAGGTCACCTAGTTAGTAGGTAGGAGAATCTGTCGACAGGACAACTCTTAGTTGTTTAGTCCATCAATCTGGCCTATGTGGAAAAGTGGAGAGCCAAACCTTTGTTGAAATAAAATTATTAGAAATCCAATTTGAAGCCAAAGCTACAATAAAATTATTTACATCAATGTATGTTAGAATGACACAGCCAAAATACAGCCAAATGTCCCATTAATAATCTTTTGCAAGAATTCAAAATGTTTTTTTACTTACCCTTTATATGCAGTCTGATTAAGCTTGAGCAAATTTACAAAGAATAATAGAACAAACTGTTTGCTCCAAGATGAGCAAAGCTGGTTTAAACTGCAGAACACTTGCAGCTGTACTGCTGCGAAGTGTGATTCTACAAAGTAGTAAATCAGGGAAGCTGAATGCAAATGCATGCCACACTTTACGTGACAAAATGTGCTATATGGTATAGTAGGGGTATGAATATTTTTGCAAGGCACTGCATGTTCTGCATTTGGGTTCAAGCAGTCAGTGGTTTATAATTTACCTTAAGGGCTAATCTGCAAACCTATCGATCAGGGTGCTGAAAATATTGTTTTTTTATGAAGGACAAAGGGAGACGTTATCTTCAAGGTGAAGTCAATATGTGGGGGTTGCAAACATACAAGTGAATGCATCTGAATGAACAGATGACAGACAACAATATAATGGCAAACCAGATATGTTGGAGAAATACTGGCAATACACTCTGCCACTGAGGAAAACACTCAGTCTTTTAGGTCTATTTTTAAACGTGTACTGTAGAAAGAAGAATGTGAAGAAATAAGAACAAAGAGGTCAGAGCTCAGATTAGCATTGTAGAGACGAAGAGAGTGTGAACAGATAAAAAGCACATGTACATTTAAAGATAAGATCAAGAGGAGTATTTATTTTCATTAAAAGAGTTTAAACATAATTTTTTTTTTCATGCGTTAACATGAAATAGGCACTAGATATGAATCAATGTACATGAACCATATATATACAACCCTAACAATATACATACTTTGGTGAAAAGGGACAAACATTACCCTAATTATATAAGCTGACTTGTTTAAAATGATTTAAGTGTATCTGGGCGTGACAGCAATAAACTCTCTCGGTTAACGCCAGTGGATGGCAGTATTGCTACTAAAACAGAAGTCACAATGAAGAGGGAGAAGACCAAGGGCAGCCTTCACTCTCGCGGTTTTTGTGATGTGACGTCATTCCATGATGGCTGAAGACCCCGGTGGAACAGTTTTTAATTTCTCTGTTATTTTTCTGTCTTTCTCTTTAAGTCGGCTTGCCATAGAGCCATGGCAGGACTCACAGCCCCGTTAAGCGTCTACATATCACTGGTGTCGACATGCCCAAGAAAGGGAACCGAAAACGGCTGAAATTTAAGGCCGGGGACGTGTGCTCGGAATCAGGTAGCTTAGCCGGGAGGAAGCTAGCTTTCAACCTGTGACAGAGCCATGTTGTTTGTATAGTTACCCAGCTTTATGAAGTCAAGTTCAACTTTGTAAAATGTGAATGTATAGAGAAGAATTAAAACATATTATAAATTCAGTTTTGGCAGATTAAGACGTATTTTCTCTTAGTGTATATAATGTACGAGATTTTCTGTTTGTTTTATTTTAGTCACAGTCGCTGATTTTGCTGATGCCGACCCAGCCGTTGTGAAGTCGGGTAGGGTGAAGAAAGCTGTCGCAAATGCGATTGAAAAAGAAGGTAATAGCTGACTGACTGGCATGCAGCGTCCCCTGAATGAAAATAAGACAGTAGTTTTATTCTAAAAATCCTTTTTGTTTTAGTAAAATTGCTGTGCGGGTTGGAAGCCTCTCAAGGGGCGGTGGAGGAAGTCCTCTCGTCTGCATTGACTGTCAGAGCAGACGCCGTGGGCAGTAGCGATGACCCTGAGGACGATGAAGGGGAAAATGAAACTAAAGTGGCCCGCAAGAAGAAAAACAAGAGAAAGAAAGGTACAGCTTCTGTGTTTCCTTTAACCCATGATGAAGTCGGTAATTTATTCCAAGTTTATTCAGTGTCTTTCTTCTTACTTTCCCAGAAAGCAGTGAGAGCTGTGATGGGGAGGACTATCCAGTAGACATTTGGTTGGTACTTTCTTCCTACATTCGACCTGAGGACGTGTGCAGATTTGCTTTGATCTGCAGGAATGCGTGGACAGTGACTTGCACTGCTGCTTTTTGGACTAGACTCTACAGAAGGTGATTAGTTCAAGGGTTCCTGGACTATTTTAAAGCAAATGAAATTAGATTTTTAGTAGAGTTGCATCGATAAGAAGTTTCCAGGCCTAAAACTCAAAATTCCAACCTTTTTCCAATCAGTAAATGGTGCATTCATTTCGGTATGCATAAGGTGTTTGAAATGGGATGATCACAATAATAAAACTTGACACTTAGTAAAGTATTTGATGCAATTTCAATAAAGATAAAACCAAGCGCTAACAATATCACCATATTTGTTTATTGTCCTAATTAGTGCAGAACCATAAAGTAATAGCCAATATGTATCATATATAACGGTCCCTTGCAAACGTAATGTAACGTTTAAGGTTTATTGTTAGCCATAACTGTTAACTACTTCTGAACAGAGGAGTAATGGGGCTATCGGCATGTTGGTAATAATTAAACAGGTAATGTTAATTTTTGGTGTTGTAAAAATGGAACTGTTGATCTTTTTAAATTCCTCAAAAACGTGTCTGTGTTTAAGATGCTCTTCTTCTCCTCGTTCTCCTAGTATCAGGCTTTTAGCTATTACTCTGTAGCACAGCCTGCATAATGCTAAAGTCACAGACAGCAGGATCTTTGGCTCACTTCATGAAATTTCTTTGCTTAATATGAAATGGTTTAATACAAAAATATTACCCATTATGATCTTTTTCTGGCATATTTACTGTTCTGCAAGTTACGCTGTTATGCATGATGTGACAAATCTCAGAATACAGCTAACCAGACAGCATCATATTTAGAATAAGGTCTCTAAAACATTAGCTACATTTACATGGACATAAGTTGGATTTGGCAGGATCGGAATGAAATTGTAATCTGACTGAGAGGGGTGGTTTATTCTGATTGATAATCCGATCGGCATGCATGGAAACGCTTGACAGGATCAAGTTATTCTGAATGAGGCAAACTGACCTGAGTGCGCATGTGCACCCTGCGTCAACGTGACGTATTTCTGCCTTGAGTGGCTAGTCGCTCTGACTAGATGCTAACAGAATATTTCGATCGGCAAGTTTACATGACATTTACTTTTGTCCATATAAACGGTACAATCTGATTAAAAAAAAAATAAAAAATGTCTTTTTTTAATCCGAATACATTTTAATCCGATCGTGACATTTTGTGCATGTAAATGTAGCTATTACTAGCTGTTTTATTTTATTTTATTGGTAACTTGTCTTAGAACGACCAATATTTGAAAGTATTTTGGAGCTAGCTACTTTAATCTAATTAATTTGCTTTAATCAGCGTTGGGTAATTTTTGTAATGTACCACTCATGTTAGCGGTGGCCAGTTGGGGTCTTTAGAAGGCTCGTGTCTTGTTTTTGTTTAGACATGTCCTTGCTCCGAAACACCAGAATCATACCAATTATATATCTTCTCAGCTTAAATTTAAGCTCTGCGCAAGGCTTCTAATGACCCGTTAATTCAAATCAGGTGTGTTCAAGCAAGAAAAGATCTAAAACATGCAGGAAACTGGCTCCTAATGACTAGAATTATCCATCCTTGTCTTTATTTATTTCTTATTATTTCACTCAGATAACAGCAGTAGCTTAGCTGTTACCAGTGAATTAATCTTTTTATTCCCTTTATTAGAAATAGTGCAACTATAAAGAAAATTGAATCTTCACTTCTATTGTGTTCATTTTCAGATTAACTGCTACAGAGTATTGTTTTTTTTTTAACCCTCCTATTTGTGGTCTGTTTTTTTTAAAGGCACTACAGGATTGAAGTTGACCTGCCATTTCGTCTCCAGCCTGTCTCCGTAGATAGGATGCGCTGTCTACGGGCCTGTGTGATTCGCTCCCTTTTCCATTTGTACGAGCCGTTTAGCTTGCGTGCTTCAAAGGTTCCTGCACTGCCAGAATCCACGCCCACAACGCTGCTCAACTCCAAGGTTCATTAGCATTTAATATTTTTTTGTTTTGTTTGCCTTTAATATTTGTTAAACAACAGGAACAGACATACAATGAGGACTGTTTCCATAGCTGACATTTGACCTATAAATATGTGCCTGTTTTCTGTTGGTGCAGTGTTTACTCTTCTGGATCAAAAAGTTGTCAGGGACTCGGCCAGAAGCATTGTGGGAGTTCAACTTCAAATTTAAAAATCAGGTCAAAATCTGTCCTTTTTTACAAGTAAACTCCCACTCTTTTATTTTTTGTAATGATTGCAGTTTGTTTAAATGAATACATTTCACTTGCTGTGTGCCCTGCTGTGGTGGCTATCTGAATCTGTCTCTGTTCATCTCCATCCCTGCAGGGACACATTAAGAATTGTTGTGCCAAGTCTTTGCACCTGCCCAAACAATATGAAGATGTTCATATGAATCCAGACTCTGACTGCAGTGTGCTTCAGGTCACCACCCTCAACTACATCTTCATCCCTGTAGTCATGGGCCTGACCCTTACTCTGGCAAGTGGCTTGTATTTTGTTGTAGCTTCATTCTTCTTTAAAACAAGTGTATCCTACCTTGATAGCTAAAATGATAATTATTTAAAATGTCCTGACAGGATTTGTCCCTGATACCGATCCAAGTCCTTTAAGAACAGACCAAGGCCGAATCCAATCCCAGTCTGATACTGTATTAAAATCAGTGCCATATATATAAATCTAGGAACTTACTTGGGTTTGTGATTGAATACAAAAATGTCAGGAGATGAATGTAGTCAGGTACTCCAATACTGATTGTATGATTGGGAGCCCAATCCGGGTTGGATCCTAGCATTCCTAATAACTGTAAATAATCAAAAAGGAAACTGGTTTTGATTAATGCAAAAAAAATCATGTTCTACAAATTAAAAACACGGTTATGTGGCAAAAAAGAGGTTAAATGATCTCCTTCTAAGCTATTGAATTTTATGGATAATGCCAAGTATTCAATTGAATGTCTCATTCTGGCTGCAAAATAAATAAAGAAATTAACAAAATTTCATCACAAGATCAGTGTGTGTAATATTAATATAACAAAGGAGGCTTCTGAACACTATTTTTTGGCAATTATGTTTTGAATGTAGAGGGTTTCCACTTTACATGCCTATAATTAGGTATGGGTACCTTTCACATTTGAACCAAAACGGTACGATGCCCAGTACCTGGGAATCGGTATCAGTACTCAACGGTACCAGTTTTCGGTACTTTCGTGTGTGTGTATGTGATACTAAATGTTCATTTGTTTAATAAAAAAATCTAAAAAATTTTCAGTTTAACATATTTATTTCTTAATATATAAACTTTAATGAATATTTTAAAACAACGTCCAGTATGTTTGTATTGTAACATCTTAATTGTTTTAAACATTTCTTCTCTCATGATGCTGGCTGCAGACGACGAGTCGCTAACGGATGCGTCTATCTGTACTACAGTTGGACGCAATTGTTTACTTTGCTAATATTGTCCATGAAGGATTGGTGAAAAGGAGGATAATAGTGAAAATAAAAAGTAATTTAAAAATTCATCTCATTCTTTTTGTTTCCAAGTTTATCCCTGCGTACGGCCGGAGTCTAACAAACACAAATATTGCTCTAAACATAAAACATGTTCATTAATAAAAACGCTGCTAATTTACACCAGTTTTCAGGAAGTTGTTCAAGTGTACTGCTAAGCAGTGTGCAATAATTAAGTAATATTTTGAAATGAAATCAACATTTATGTGCTTTCATAGAAGCAACGGCTGTAGCATAAGAAACGGTCTTAACAGCACTATCAGATTTTGGGGGTTGTGCAAACTGCATTAATCAGTTTATTATTAAAACCCAAGGATTAATAAAATTTTAAATTTCATCTTAACGATGAGGTGTGAACTTTCTGTGCAGATCGAAGAGCAAATTTAACAGCTTGATAAACACTGGTCTTCCCCTTTAAGCCGTTTATTGTTCATTTCGGAGCTGTACAGTATATATTTTTTTGTTCAAAGAATAATTCATATATTTACCTTAGCCACCTCTATAACCAATCCCCTAATGTGATTTTCTTGTTTTGCTAACAGTTCACAATCAATGTGAGCCAGGACATGCGTCACCACCGGGTTCGTCTGGTCTTCCAGGACTCTCCTCTTCAGCGGGGAATGAAGAGAGGGGATCAAGGTGGGACACAGGTTGTTTTGGATCCCGTGCACAGCGTGAAGCTCATGGACTGGTGGCATCCACTGTACCCTTCGTTACCCTACACATGTTGACCCCTCCTTAGCAAACCAGGGACCTATTCCGAATTAACCATAAAAAAACCAAATCACATTCAATAACACATTTTGACTGTTAAATGTTTAAAAAGGAAGCACTAACTTGATGGAAATATTGAATATTTCAACTACAGCCACATGGATGAAATAAATATATATTTGGTTGAGTCGACTGCTCTTGACCATAATACAAAGACAGTTGTGTTGCTTGTTTAAATTATATGTAATACACCGTTTCCAGATGTTTTCTTTGAAGTGAAATATTAGATAAACAGGGCAGTATTTAGTCCTGTTGTTCCAGCTGTTTGGTTCATGCCTGTTTCTGTCAGTTCCAATATTTCACTCATCTGGCAGATTTATTTTAAGATTTGTTACGTTTCATCAAGAGAGTAGGTTTCTGGTTTATTTTCAATGGGAAACACTTCTGACTATGTTCATCTTTGCTTTAGAAAGGGGCCAAAAATATAATTTACTTCGGATGTCATCCTCTGATCTGACAGGTTTGTTTTCTTTTGAATTATTTCCTTAGAGCTTAATTATTTCCCTGCACATTACTTTAGGTTTGCCTTTCACTGCCATAGGCCGTGTTATTCTGGGTTTGGGTTGAATGTTATATTTGGATCAGTTACGCTTGATGATGGGGGCAGTGCTACACTTTTCATTGTTTTAACAATTTCATTAATATTTGATTTGCATGTAAAGTGTCAAGGAAAAAGAAATCCTTAAATCAACCACTTATCCTTGTAGTATTGAAATTATTGTTGGACGTTTTACTACTTACCAAAGGACAACTGGATGTTTAGGTTAGCAAATTATGTAAAATGATGTTTTAGGTTCATCAAACGAAAGCTTTTGTAATATACACATTGGACAATAAAAACAACTGCTCATTCAGACTTTCCCACTCTTGTTTCTGAAATGAAAATCACCCTTAACTGAATGGTCACTGACAGACAACAAAAAAAGCCATCTTATCACAAATGTGTTTTATGGAAAAGAACCTGATTCATGTGGATGGTACCAACTTTTAACATTTTGTAAAGGTCAGAATCCCCAGATGCAGCTTTCCCATGGATAACCCTTTTCAGGACAATAATGTTATTTGTGCCTCCCTCTTATGGTCGCTCTTGGTATTGCATGTAATGAATATTTAAACTATATGTTTTCATGGTGGGCAAGCAGTCCAGATTTTTCTTTAACTTTGCATATATGCCTTTCACACACTGCAGTATTGGAATTGTTATGCAGCTTTTTGAGAATAAATTTCTTTATAACAAAAGATATAAGCCTCTATAATAATGATTTGCTTACGTGTTAAATGAATTGGGACACAGCTTTTTGCATAACAGGACTCACTAGATTGCAATATGCCTTGAAAGCAATATGTTATTGTGTGCCATGTTGCATGTTGTGTAACAGAAGTCCAGAACTTGTGCTCAACATGTGTTAATGCATATCATATATACACTGTCCATGTACACATGTGGTTCAATGAGTTCTCAGTGAAACTGAAACGGGGCTCCTAAAGGTTGCTCACAAAATACCTGATTTACACTAAGGGGTACAAGGATTGATGGGGACTAAGTAAGTTTTATCTTCGTAAAGTAAAGCTGTGAAAAGCACTGTTTAGATGGTCCATTGTCTACGATGATGATAAAGAGGACTACAATACTAGGTGAGGATGCAAACCATTCAAGCAAAAAATCATGATGATGGAAGTCCTAGAATTACATTTAATAACAGGGAACAATTTTAAAAGAACATCCTTTTTTCATGTGTTCAAGTTCTTTTTTTCTGTCATCCAACTTCAAGTACAAATATATTTACGCTAGTTGTCAATTATATCCAGAGCTAGTACAAAGAAAAAAGCATAACCCAGAAGAATATACAAGTACGTCTCAAAAAATTAGAATATCTTGAAAGAGCAGAATAATCTTTTTCAGTCATTTCAGAAATGTGAACAGTATGTTTTATAGATTTAATACACCAAGTTAAATATTTCAAGCCTTTTACTTGTAATTTTGATGATTATGGCTTACAGATAATGAACGCCCACATTTCAGTGTCTCAGAAATACACTGCTCAAAACAATAAAGTGAACACTCAAATAACACATCCTAGATCTAAATGAATTAAATATTCTCATTGAATACTTTGTTCTGTACAAAGTTGAATGTGCTGACAACAAAATCATCAATGGAAATCAAATTTATTAACCAATGGAGGCCTGGATTTGGAGTCACACACAAAATTAAAGTGGAAAAACACACTACAGGCCAATCCAACTTAGATGTAATGTCCTTAAAACAAGTCAAAATGAGGCTCAGTATTGTGTGTGGCCTCCATGTACCTGTATGACCTCCCTACAACACCTGGGCATGCACTTGATGAGACGGTGGATGGTCTCCTCAGGGATCTCCTCCCAGACCTGGACTAAAGCATCGACCAACTCCTGGACAGTCTGTGGTGCAACGTGACGTTGGTGGATGGAGCGAGACATGATGTCCCAGATGTGCTCAATCAGATTCAGGTCTGGGGAACAGGCGAGCCAGTCCATAGCTTCAATGTCTTCATCTTGCAGGAACTGCTGACACACTCCAGCCACATGAGGTCTAGCATTGGCCTGCATTAGGAGGAACCCAGGGCCGACCGCACCAGCATATGGTCTCACAAGGGGTCTGAGGATCTCATCTCGGTACCTAATGGCAGTCAGGGTACCTCTGGTGAGCCCATGGAGGGCCATGCGGCCTTCCAAAGAAATGCCACCCCACACCATTACTAACCCATTGACAAACTGGTCATGCTGAAGGATGTTGCAGGCAGCAGATCGCTCTCCACGGTGTCTCCAGACTCTGTCACATCTGTCACATGTGCTCAGTGTGAACCTGCTTTCATCTGTGAAGAGCACAGGGCGCCAGTGGTGAATTTGTCAATCCTGGTGTTCTCTGGCAAATGCCAAGCGTCCTGTACGGTGTTGGGCTGTGAGCACAACCCCCATTGGTGGATGTCGGGCCCTGTCTATTTCATTTGTACAACAACATGTGAAATTGATTGTCAATCAGTGTTGCTTCCTAAGTGGACAGTTTGATTTCACAGAAGTTTGATTTACTTGGAGTTATATTGTGTTGTTTAAGTGTTCCCTTTATTTTTTTGAGCAGTGTAATATCACATAACACTAATTTAAATAAAGCATTTCTCCCCCCATGTTTTTATTTGTTTTTGTTTATGACATCGCATAAAAATAAAATGGATTTTGAGAAAAAAGATCTGAAATTAACCAAGAATCAATACAGACACTTCTCATAGTAACACCAACGTGCATCAATTATACACCCATAAAAATGCATTATTATGAGATCAGGATTTACATGTCCAGCTTCTATATTATTCATACATGGTCCCCAGAGTTGGGTCTTTTGATTTACCTTTACCCATGCAAGTTAGTTGTTCCAGACCTAAACATTCTGAAGTTCTTTTATCCATTGTTTAATGGAGGGAGCTTCTGCACTTTTACAACTGAAGGTAATTACTCTCCTGACTTGTAGAAGTCTGAAGTCCAGTAATCTGGTTTGTTTCTTCATTTGTTTGAGGTCTTCTGGGTAGATTCCAAGCACACGTAATTTTACATCAAAAGAAATATTAAGACTGACAAATGACTGATAACTTCTTTCCAAAAATCCTGAATAATATTACAGGCAATGCAAAATGGTTAATTTATCATTGAAACATTTCTGACATACATCTGGAACATTATGAACATCTGGTGAAGTTTGGCGAGGGTTATATATATCCTAATCAGCCACGTATATTGTAGCATTTTAAACCGAGTATTTATTGTTTGTTTTTGTGCCTTTTAAACAGGCCTCACTCTAGTCTGTTTAGTTTACGTCTTCTTGAATATTGTGCCTCCAGGTGTTGAGTTTGTCCATTGCTGAGTCATTTGAGCTAGAGATCCCTACCTTATAAAATGATGAGAGGAACCTTTTCCTTATAATTTCTTTACTGATATTTTCTTTTATTTTTGATAATTGTGGGATCTGCATGATTTTTCTGGATCTGCTAAGCATATAACATCTGAGCTGTAAATATTTAAATAAATGTTTTTTAGGAATTTGGTATTTTTCTCTTAATTGCTCAAAGGTAAGTAAAACATTATTCTCGTACACATCTTTAAGTTTTTGGATCTCTTTCACATTCCATAGTTTAAACCTTCCATCTTTTAAGGCTAAACTGAGAGTTTGCTAGGGAATCTCTTCTGTGTTTATGTGTAGCATCCCTTTTAAGATTGTGTTTTTCAGAAAGAGAGTTTTTTTGTGCTCTTACAACAGATGAGTATAGGTAGCAATGTGATATTAAGCAAGTGGACCACTGGCTTAATGTTTCTGTGATTTCCTTTACCAAGAGGTCATAATTTGCTGGAATTATTTCATGAAGTTCTGGGGTTATTTTTATGTCTAGGTATTTAAGACTTTCATTAGTTTTTATGAATGGTGTTCATAGTAGGATTTTTTCCTCTCTTCCTCACAGAGGAGCCTTAGTACTGATTTAGAGTTATTGATCCTGAGAACTCACCAAAACTTTCTATTAAATTCATAAGATTGCGAATACTGTTTCTTAAATTAGTCAAAAAAATATGTCATCTGCGAAAAGGGAGAAATGATGATCTCTTCCTCCAGCTATAACGCCTGTCATTCCTGTATCTTTTCTCACTGCTATGGCCAATGGTTCTATTGTTAGTTTGAAAAGTACTGGTGAGCGGGGACAGCCTGGCCTGGTTGATCGTTGTATGCTATTGGTTTGTGAAGTAGGGTTTGTGTACAATAGTTGAACCCATTGAAGAAATGTTTTACCTATCTCATATCTCGGAAGCAGTTTCAAAAGGAAGATGAGAGACACCAGATGAACAAATGACAGAAGATTAATCTTATTTTTCTTTTGTAAAATATGAACTTTTACATGTTGAAAGCAAAATAAAGTCTAATAGTGTCTTGTTGCTGGAAAACAGCTGAAGTAAAAGTCTGGTAAAGCAGAACAAAGTAGGAAATCTGCAGTGATATTCATGGATTACAAACATAATAGTTTTTACTTGTAAAAAAAAAAAAACTTTCAGTATGACTTGAAGACCTGTATTAAACCTAGTTTTTTCCACCTGAAGCTGAGATCCCATCTGTTTAACTTGACTGTTATCCTTAAAACATGTTTTGTATTTATACAGTATGAGACTACTGTCCTCGTCTCTTTGGACCCTAATAGTGTACCCTTTTAAAAGTTTTCCTTTCATCAACCCTGACCAGATCTACTATCCTTGCTTTAAAAAAAAAACATTCCCAAAGCTTGATGCTGCCACCACAGTGTTTCATTGTTGGTAATGATGTGTTCAGTGTTATGTGCAGTGTTAGGTTTTTTGCATGCCTGCTCACAGGTTCATTTTGGTCCCATCTAACCAGAGTACTGTGTTCCCATGTTTGCAGTGACCCCTACATGGTTTGTAACCAACTGTGGGCAAGACTTCTTGTCTTCTTTTCAACATGTCTTTCTTCTTGCCACTCAACCATAAAGCATTATTTGCGCAATGCTCAACACTTTGAGGTTCAAAGCTGGGAACAAGGTTTTATATTCAAACACTACTTTCTCCACAACTCTTCAGCAAGCAGTTTGTTCCTTGGTTTTCATGAAGCTGTTTGTTCAGTAAGGTTCTCTAAAATGCTCCATGAAATAGTGGGTTTATAATGAGATTAAATTACACACAGGCGATTTCTATTTACTAATTATGTTTCTTGATTGTGCTATCAAAGTAAATAAGGGACTCTTCAGATTTTATCTTGCAAAGTTTAAAAAAAAAAAAAAGCATAATTTTCCATTTCTTCAGAGTTATGTATTACTTTGTGTTGGTCTGTCATGTAAAATACATATAAAATATAATGGAGACAACGTGGGAAATTTTTCAGAAAGCATGAATACTTTGGGAGGCACTGAAGACCCAGGATTCCTTGGAATAAGAGTGTACATAAAGAGTAACATTCTCATTTGTATGACAAAATGATAACGATTTAACTATTTAAAATTGTCACATGTATCGAGTGAATAGTAACAGGTCACATTATTCTCTTTGTAACACAATCAAGGACAAGAAGACCGCGAACAGCTGAGAATGAACCAAAACTACATTACCCACAATCCCGTTAGCGGTTTGTCATTGGCGGTGGCACAGGTGACCGCAGACGCTCTGAGTTGTGACAACATCTCGACCGTCAAACCGAAAACAATTTAGGAGCCGAAGTGCGAGCAGTTGTCTGCTTCCAGTATGTGGCAATTCTGAGAAACTTTGAACTTTTAAACTTTTGTAGTTTGTTTTGTTTTGGACTTTTATTTTCCAGTCACCGTTTGAAAACGGTCGGTGGGTCTGGTATCTGGGCTCAGGGAAGCGGACGCGCTCTTTTCTTCAACCTGACTCGTTCTGTCTGACCTTCAGAGCGGGTGAGTTGTATTTCAGCGGCATTATTGGGATAAAGCCCCGGCTGAAACACCTCTGGAAACCCCGGCGGAGGGGGTTTTAAGTGCGCATTTCCTGTTTTACAGCCAAAAGTGTCGTTAATTGACTAAATAGGCTGAAGGGGGGGTCCAGCTTCAGTTTGTGTCATACATTTTTTTTTTCTAACTTTGCTATATCGCTCCAAAAATAATACTTGCTTCACACACGTTATACCTAAAAATACTAGGTAGTTGTCAGTCATCACAAATCATGCAGTGCTGGTGAAGACTTCTCAGATCTCATAGTTGGAGCCCACAATCATTTCTTAAGGATATTTGCAGATTAAATCTATTAATATAGTATGCAGAGAAAAATAAATCCAAGTTATATTTATCAGCTTGTTTTGAAACATCACTGCCAGATTTATTGTTTCCTGTCACCTTAAGTGTGGGGTGGAAAACAAGATAAAAAAAAAAAAAAATGATAATGAAGTTAACAGAACATGCAGAGCACCATGCTTCCGTTTTACTGTCATCTGTGAGTCTGGAGGGAGCTGCCCTTCTCGCCATTTATACACTTGGAGCCTGGTCGGTATCAGTGACAACACCTCAGCAGTGGGGTATGCTGCTATGTATAAGCGATGACTGTAAACAGTACAGTGTGTAATACTATGCTGCTTATTCAAGGCCTGTGGCTGACAGTCCTGCATAGCGCCCACACAGAAATAACGAAGGCACTGCTGACTGGTTACACACCTCTGTGGTTCTGAATTTATTCGAAATGCATGTGAGCATGAGTTGAGAAAGAGCAGTGGTTAATGCCTGTTTGTCCAGTGCAGTCTGAATATCTGATGTCAGCAATATGACCATCATACCTGCTTTGTTTGTTTTCTTACTATGAATATGTACACCTTACTTTGAAATATATATATATATATATATATATATATAATTTCTTGTTTTACATTTCCCCCCCATTTTGCTGAAGTTTTGGCTTCTAAGGCTACTGCATGCATGCCACCTGGCATTACAACAGCAGGCCTCACTCTCTGATCTTTGACCTCTGTGTCTGGCCTCTGTCATCAGACATATTGTGCTGTAAAGAAAAACATAAGGTCTAGTGATCACGGTGTCTCAGTGAGCCTGCTTGAAAGTGAAGAGTGCAATGCCTTGAACATGTAGTCATGACCCATGAATCTTTGTTACTGTTTTATATTGCAGCCTCAAAATATGTTATGTGTTTTCTTGTGATTTTATGTTTTATTGCAACACAAAGAAGCAAAGTTGAAGGCAAATGAAACATGGTCTTTAAGTTTTTTGTTTTTTTTAACAAAGCAAAATCTAAAAATGATGGCGAACATTTTGATCCTTTACGTTTTGACCCCCTTACCATGATACCCCCAAATGAAATCTAGGGTAACCAATTACTCTTAGAAGTTAGCTGATGAGGGTAAGGTAAGTACAGCCAACCTGCGTGGACAGGTTGACACATTATGCAGGGCATTTCTGAAAGAAAATCTGTTAAAGGCTGCAAAAGTCTTGAAACCAGGATGAACGTTCGCCTTCCACCAGGACAATGAGCAATTGAAAGGAATATGCATAATTATGTGTTTTTAAAGGTCCAGACTAAGTCTAGACATAACTCCAATTGAGAACCTTTGCCAAGACTTGAAAAGTTTTCAGTTCAATCTGACTAAACTTGAGCTGTTTTGCAAAGAGGAATGGACAAAAATGTCAGCCCTAGATATTCAAAGCTGGTAGAGACTTGCTGTAAATGCTGCGAAAAGTGGCTATTGCCTCACAGCTGCTGAATATAAATGCACAACAAACGTTTAGGAGGCTGTTTTGTGAAAACAATTGTAACCAATCCTTCGCCTTCCACTTCATAATTATGCACTACTTTGTGTTGGTCTATCTCGTGAAATTCCAATAAAATACATTGCCTTTTGTGATTGCAACATTTTAAAGCTTGAAAAAGTGTATGAACACTAGACATGGCATGTGTACACCTATGTACTTTTGTTAAATGTTTTGTAAATTTCTGTTATGATCTACTTACTTTCCAAGAAAACGCTCTTGAGACATCACCTTTGGCAGTAATGGTGTTGTGTAATTAAACACAAGGACACTAGGCACTACAAATAGAAAATGTAGAGCTCAGCTATCCAAGAAAACAAATATTATTCACTCACATATTACACATTTTGTGTCTGGTTGAGGTATATTAACTTCAAACAATGATGAAATGTGTATGAAATTAACTACTGTCATACAGGAATAATATTTCTTTTCATTGGTTTTTTTTTTTTTTCAACTTTGCTTTGAATCACTTCCAGTAAGATGAGTTTTGAGGGGAAGTTACGCAAGATCATTGTTAATAGTTGGACATATCCTTTAGTTTTTTAAGGATTCGGTCTAAAAATCCTGCGTAAATACATTGCTGGAGTGTTGTTCTCTATTACCGATTAGTAGTGGCACACAAATGAACAGAACCTGCTTATTGCATTGGTCTGAGGAACTTATGTATACTTTGAAGCATTGGAGTACTTTAAAGTGTGTCTACCATTGTCCTACTTGTTCACTCTCTGTATCCAATGTTTCCTTTTTATCTAGTCCGTGAATGAAAACTATTCTATTATGTAACCAAACAATTAAAATGGATCCACTTTGCGGTAGCACTGGCGCAGAGTTGAGCTGTAACTGATCAGAATTTTTGCATGTGAATAAACAAGTTTAATTATATTATTGTTGCTCAGTTTAATCATGTGACCCTGTGTTTGTATAGTGCTCATGGGAATGACTGTGAAATAGTATTTTTCATGAAATCATAGGACTTGGGATTGCTGTATGAAAAAGTTAAAACTGACTAACTTTTTTTAATGAAAACTAAAATTAAATTGACGTTTTAAAAACCTTCACAGAGAAAACAAAATACTGAAAAAGTTTGTATAATTGTCAGTAATTGAGAGTCATTCATAATATTATGCTGAATTAAAGCATTAAGGCAAGAATAAGTAATCTCATGCACACTACACTGATTCTCTGTGGGTGTGGAGCCCACTGAACGTTACTCAGAGGTCATAATGTCATGGCTGACTGGTACAGCCATCAACTAGTGGTATCCTCTCTCAAATCAAGCCCTACTACATTGTCATTGGAGTTTTAAAATTTTAATATACTGTTTAATTTAGCAAGTAAGCTATTTTTTCTTATTTCATGTACAAATAAAAACATATACAATGGTATAAAACTGCATTTCTGTATAGAGGATATAGATTAAGTAGTGTCTTCCATCAGTTATAGATGATCAAACAGCACCCGGGAGGTGAGCAGCACCTGTCACTTCTTTTGAAACTTGCCCAACAAATCAGTGGGACTCTTTGTTCAGTAATGTCTAATCTATAACCCCCATTCGGTCTCCATGGTAACCTAATGTTGTACCGACGTACGCGGAAATTGGCTGTTGACCAGAATTTTGATAATGTTCAGCTTGATTGGCCCCCATCATACGTAGGCACTACCAGAAGGTGTTGGAAACACACTTCAGTGTAGAAGTTGTTACTGATTGAAGAAGACCCAAAGTTAGCTATTTTCAATATAAGAGGGGTCTTTAAAAAAGAAGTCTGAAGGACAGAGGTGTAAGAAGATGTGTAAATGAAAACAGTATTTTCTGCACTGTGTCAAGACATATCTGCCATTCACTCAGGCTGCACTGGAATGAGAGAAACAGATTTTCAGTAGATAGCAGGAAGGCTGGATATAATATAGGAAAGTTGCTTTCAGTCTGCAGTGAAGCATGCTTAGTTTGGAAATGTTGGAAACCTTTCGGAAATAAGAGTTAATGTAAGAATCTGCATTTTCTAAGAAATGAACATGGTGACAGCTGTTTTAATGCACTAATAGATTTTGGGTTTAATTCATTCATTCATTCTTTTATGGGTGTACAGGCCATGACAACTGTGTTAATTTCTCATTTAACATGATAACAACTATTTTAAATGTAAAACTTGTAATGATTTTAGTTTTAAAATATAAGTAAATCCCTGTTTTGTAGGAACTGCTGTATAGACAGACATTCAGATATTTACAACACTGTGATGTAGGTTTTGCAGCTGGCGTATCTCTGTCCTCTTGATGAAATGATTTTAGCTGCCAGGCAGTACATATAGCTGCAGTCAGAAAGGTTGCCTTTGTGCCGGTTATGGGTGTGCATGCTGTGGGGGTTCTGTAAATCCATCCTGTTATCCAATGTATACACACTAGCAGGACTGTGCTGGATTACTTGCATGTTCACTAGATCAGCTAGGTTGGCTCCTTAGCATTTGGCCACACATCTTCTCCATAACATGTCATAATCTCTGTTGAAAACACACATTTTCCTTGAGCAAGAGGAGCTTCTGTGGATGTGATGGCAGACATTCACTAAATAGTTAGGACTAGTTCATAGTTAAAGAGCTTTAACAGGCTTGTTTCGCACATAATAGCATTCAGTTTTTACAGTTTCATAACTGTTAGACGTTTTATGACAAGACTAATTATGTAAGGTAAAACCACTTGTGCAACAGAAGGTGTGTGTTGAAGAAAGAGAAAGTTTATATAAGTATGTAAATACAAGATGGTTTTCCTGCTCTGGTCTTAAAACAGGTATGTTTCCAGGGTTTCAGGATGAAAGAGATCCACCACAGAAAGCACACAGTCAGAGGTCACTAGCGAGCATGTAGAGCATTGGTGACAGCTGATGGACTTGTACTCTTTCCAGCTGCACAGCTGCAAGTTGCCCAGCTGGCTAGCTGACATAAAGAGAGTACAGAGGAGGATGGGAATATTACAGGATTGGTTACCATGTCGATAAAGATCATTATGCTTTCTTTTAGCTGGATTTTGTTAGCGTGTTTGAGGTTTTTTTGAGCCATTGAAATTTTCTTTGTGTTGCTTTTATGAAACCTTATCTTCATTGCGTTCGTCTTGCTTAAAAGTGTCAGTGATGGGATACATTTTGTTCAGGTAAACAGAGATTTGCACCGTGTATGCAGATGGGCCATGCACACCCTCACACACACACACATACAAATGCTAAGACAGACAAGCAAGTTTGCTTGGTTCAGTATATGTACTCTAGTGTGAAAGAGCATCAGGTGTGTGTAAACACAGCTTCATCCGTTTGCCATATGGACACATCTTCCGTGACGTGGACGGTTGTCTTGCTGCTCTGTGATTAGGCCAAGAAAAGGTGTATTAAGAGCTGTCTCTGTGGTGATCTGGTTTCTTTGGGCACACAAAATTAGGCAAAACAACAAAGCAACCTTGTCAACAAAACTCATACTTTTTCTTAAAAACCAGGGGGATGACAGCGTGGCATGTGCTGCATGACAATATGACCCATGATCGATCAGAAGTGAGTGTGGGTGGGCCATTTTAGAGCATGTGCTGAATGTATGACTCCACTTCCTCATCTTCTCTCCACTCCACAGTTTCATATCCTCTTTTGAACAAAAGACAGTAGTGGCAGTCTTGCTCTTGTCTCTTTTCTGTGTAAGAAGGTCATTTAAGCTGCTCATGTGAAGCTTTTTCTGCTGCTGCCCAGCTGTGGGTGTTTGGACAATTTGCTTATTAGTATGAACCACAGGGATCATTCAGATGTGACTTTGAAATTTCATCCCTTTCAAAGTCCTAGAACAAATTTCGCTGTTATGTTTTAACTTCTCACTGATCAGCTTCGAAATCTAGTTTTCAAAATTACGGCAATTATAAGACATACTAATATCCTAATAAGGAGACTTGTTTCCTGAATGCAGGATTCATATGCAGTCTGGAAAAAGGTTAACATTTCCCATGGCTAGATAATTATGGGATAGTAAAAAACAGAGTATGAAAAAAAGTGTTTGAATTTCCAGACTTCTGTTATGTAAAAGATAAAATCAAAGGCCTTTTTGCATGGATTTATATTTGGATGATGATCTTAATTTTATGTTTTGAATTGGACCCAAGGTGTTTGAACTGGGCTTGGTTTAGATGCGAAACAAAGCCTTGTAATTTGCACTTTTTTGGAATTTTGTGAAATGGAGGCACGGGGACCAATCACAAAATGTCATGTAGGTCTTTATGTAATCCAGAGTTGCTGAAATCAGAATTATTATGGAATTAAACTTTAAGCTGTGAAACAGCCCTTAATCACACTGCTGAACAAGAAAACAGCGTAAGCACTGTGTTCTTTAATAATTTTGGGGAAAAGATGAACAAACAATAAAAACCAACTAAGCAAATGTTTTTTTACTCCAATGTCCACAATATCCTTAAAAATAAAAGAAGAAATACATGGATGGAACCGCATCCATAAAAAATGTGTTAACATAGTTTTCTTAATGTAATTCCAAGTATCATTTCCATTGAGAGGTAATACAATTCGGCCATAAAATTCAGTTTTCAACTGTTCCTGTGACAGTGTTTGATAGCCCATTGATTACTCATGACATTACTCTTCCAGACAGATGCAGTGGAGTTGATTAGAAGAAGAGAAAAGAATGAAACAGAATAGATTAGAACAGGATAGAAATACCCTTTACTGTACCTCAGTGGGGAAATTCAGGTGTATCAGCAGCAAAACGAAAGGCAATCTATTGACAAATATATCTGGCTCTCTTTTTACGATTACTTAGGAATTTCAAAAATATCTGGAGAAACTCAGTTGATATTTTTGTATTTTTCTATAGAATTATTTGTTTTTTGTGACTGTTTCCAGACTAACCATTGAAAACTGGGCTCGATTGTCTGTCACGTCATTTTGTAGTTTGAAGAATTTCCTTAGACCTCTCTATGACCCTCACTATCTAATGAATCACTTTCAGTGTTTCACAAGATGACTAAATTGGATAAAGATGAACATTTTTAACATTTTCTTTTATTTTTAAAATTAATTAATTTTCTTTTTAGTAATATGTTTCTACGCATATTTTAACAAAATGTTAACAGGATTACTATTATTTAACTCTTCAAGTTCAAAGAAAGCAGAAATCATTTATGTAAAACCAATATGTTGAGTTTTGTTATATATTTTATTACCTTACATGACAAGTTTTAACTGCAAAATTAATTTAATCTAACTTAGGTTGGATATTTTCTTGTTTCGAGTGATTATACTCACACTTATTGGCACCCCTGGTAAAGATGTGTTTCTTGCATCAGCATAATGTCTCACCAAAAACTTCGGGAACAATCCAACCTTTAATTGTTGTGTTAAGAAATTGTTTTTTTCCTATGAAATCATTCTAACTCAAGTATATTTTAAAAGTGTAACCTTTACTGTTTTTTTAAAACTGATTACAGAGTCTAGGAACCTGTCATTATATTTGATGGTTTCCTGTTTTTCTGTTTGATGAATATGATATGACACTAATGTCCATGGGAAGGAAAACATGTAATTTTAAGGAAGGCAGATGTGTGTTGATCTTAATAAGTCAGAAGAGAGCTACAAGAATATAACTAATTGTCAATATATACAGTATGAGCAATAAATGAAACTGGAACTGTTGTAAACAAGGCTTGTTTCTCTTGGTACCACATACATGGAAGAGGATGGTAAGGAAGGTAATTATTCTCCAAAGATTGCTGTTAGAAAGTCCATTTAATGAAAATCCATAGAATATCTTTGAGTCACCAAGTCTCCTTGACAACCATTAATAACACACATTTTTTGTCATTTTGATAATAAATGTGTAGAGATTGCTTAAGGCTGCTGGGATTTTTTTTTACTGGAACTGTGTACTTCAGTCAGATGAAACCAGGTTTTAGTGTTTTGGCAACAGTCCATCCAGCTGGGTCTGGTGTAGAACAGAGGATGAATATGTGAAAAGCAACTCAGGTCTGCTGTAAGGTATGGTGGAAGATCTGTGCGACTGTAGGCCTGTTTCTGTTCTTGGAACCTTGTTAGCAAGCATTACATCCTAAACTATTTGAAATACCAGTAAAGTTTAAATAAAGGGTAATTATTGGGTCCTTTTAGAGGGTTAATGATTAGTAATCACCCTAATGTAACTTCTCACCTTAAAACATCACTAATGCACTAAAGCAAGCAGGACTCAAACAATGTATAGTGTTTTCTGTCCCTGAAATTAAATTTTATGAGCTCATCAAGCCATAAGTCTTAATTCATGCTTTGCACTTACTTTAATCTTAAATAAAACCTTTTGAGTTGAGATTGTGATGTACAAGGAAATGTTTTTTCTCTATGAGAAACCCAAGTCTCGAAAATGTGGCTATAAACATTTTGTACAAGCATCCTGCAAATCCCTTTCCTCCTTAAACTCAGCACACACTTCCACTCATTATCTTGTCATCCTTCTTCCCGCTTCCCCACTTGGCCTCTTTTTAATCCCCTTGCTCTCTTTTCTCAAACTCTTAAAGGGACAGAGGCTGCATGCTGTCTATTTTATGATAAAAATAGCAGAGAAAAATGAAATGAATCTGGATAAATTAGAGGATTTATGACAGGATTTAAAAACCAGTTTTATTAAGAAATGGTTTAAAGTTTTTTCCCATGTATTGTCCCCGCAAAGACAAAAATCATATTATTTCAAAAAGGATTTCCTTAAAGACGGCACCGTATTAGAAAAAATATCCACACGAGAGCACGCATCGCCTCTAAAAAAGCTGTAGTATGTATGCCTAAACTTGTCCCTTTGTGGACAGGGCTTCGGCTTCTCTGCATACACCTCATCTCTTGACTCATCTCTCAAATGCCACCCATTCTGTTGTCCCGTATACGATGACTTTAACTCATGCATAAAGAAAAGTGGTGTGGCTGGCTGGTTTGTTACCGCGTGATACTTTTTTAAACACACTGTCATAGTTAAGTGATTTTACTCAGTGTTTTCCTAATTCTTAAAAACATTTTTTTGCAGGTGGCCTATAGTCTCTGATGTTTTCACAAGTGTCTTTTTAAGTCTATCCTCTCATTTTTGTTACATAGATATTTGAAATAGATTTCTCTTGAAAGCAAAAAAAAAAAAAAAAGAAATCTGTTTTATTTTTAATATATAATAAGCTATAGAGAAAGTGTCTTGCTCAGATTGCTGCACCTCTGCCATATCCAAACAGCTTGTCATTCTTAGCAGAACCACAGTAATGACCTTTAAACTTTATAGTGTCTGTTTGCAGGCTCCTGGTTACCATAGTAAACAACAGAGTTAAAGGGGGAAAACCTGTCGTAGAAAATAGGTGCTCGTTAGGCCGTCTGTTTCAATTTATCCAGCGTCTTCGACGGGCCATTTTTAAAGTCCACAAGTCTTGAACACTGGTTTATGACTGTTCAGACTGATCAGGAACACATCTTACTTAACCAATGCACTGGCAGCCTCCGAGGGTCCATCCCAGACAAAAATAACCCAGTACATGCACTATATGCTCCAAGAGAGCTGGAGTGAGCCCACTGGTGAATTCTTTGTGTGCAAACACAGAGTTCTCGTCAGTTTGGTGCTGCTGAGCCACCTTGGCCTCTGTTCTCTGTTGTGACAAGAACAGCGTCAGTGGTTTATGTTTCTTCATTTAACAAGACAGAGTGGGGAGAGGATAAATGAAGGGACTTGGAATTCTGGAATAGAGGCCGTGATGGAAAATATCATCAAAGCAACTTAACCTCTGTGCTACATTCACATGCTACTCTCTACACATGAGCATTGGCAACCTGCGACAAATGCAGGCGGATAATCTGACGATATTTATTTCTGACACGTCGATTGTACTATTGTTATAAAATATACTTCTATTTTTATGTTTGCATTTACAATTAGTTCATTTTATATCAAAATAATCAGTTGTTTTAGTTTGTCTTTTTCTCCTGTAAAGAATAGTGTACATTTGCTTAATTACTATTCATCATATCTCCAAATGATGGTTGATTGGTCTAAAGTTATGGAAGAGGAAGATCCTAAAGAAGCTTTTCACAAGTTTATCTAAATATAAAATAACTAACATTGTGGACAAATATGCACCTATTAAGAAATTGTTTTTTGTGTAATTTTTACTCTACATGGTTGGATGAAGATTTAAGAAAACAAATGAAGGAAAGGGATCAAGCAACAAGAAAGGGACTTCAGTCAGTATGGGGTGTATAACGCCCACTTAGAAATGCCATGGAAAAAGGCATATCACGAGAAATTAGAAAGATTCAATGAAAGACCATTGAAAGAACTTGATTTCCCTTCTGAAAGGTAACACATCTACTTCTTCCTTCTTGAAGACAAAAGATAACGTTTTGACAAAACCATTAGACATTGCAAATTATTATTATTATTATTAACAATTATTTTTTGAGTAAAACTGAGGCTTTAAGAAACTCATTACAAATAAAAACTCTAAATTTATCCTACAATTCAATAAATAAAATTGCTATTTTAAATTTAGTACAATATGCAAAACAAGTTTAACAATTATTAATGACATTTAAGGAGACACCTCTAGGGGTGGATGAACTAGATGGACAACTGTTAAAACCTAGAGCATCCATTACTGCTCTGTAAGCACTTATGTTATTAATCAGTGCTTTAGTAACAATGTATTTGTCTGCTTGGGAAATTTCTAAAGTTATACCTTTATTAAAAAAACAAATGTCATTTCTGAAACAAATAGCCAACTTATCACTTTATTTCCAGTATTTAGTAAATTTTTTGTGAACCGATAAATTCCCTTTTTAGAGATAATAATTTGATAACGCACTACCAGCCTGCATACAGAGAAAAAACATTCTACGGCAACTGCGTTGACCCGAATGACAGATGAATGGTTATGGAAAATGGATCGAAATAACATTATAAGAGCTGTATTAGATTTTTTTGGCTGCCTTTGATCTAATTGACCATAAAATTCTGTTGAAAAAACTTTAATGTTATGGCTATTCATGTGATAGGAATCAACTAGTTTACTCAGAGACTAAAACTGTCAAACATGGCATACCTCAAGGCAGATGCCTTGGTCCACTTTTGTACACAGTATTTACAAATGATTTACTATCAGTGTTAGGCAAGGCTGGCATCTCAAAGTTTGCAGATGATACAGCGTTAAACCTAGTGGGGAAATCAATTGGTGAAGTAAAATCTGACCTCAAACATGCAAGTTTGTGAGTTGTGAACTGAGTTTAAAGTAATAAACTAGTTTTAAGTTTAAAAAAAATATTGTGAATGCTACTAACCATTCTTTAAAAGACAAATGTCACCTTAATCTCGGAGAAGGTGAAGCTCTTAGGGGTCTGTATTGACAATAAACTGACTTGGGATGATCAAAACAAACAGTGTATCTAAATATATCAGAAATTATATCCTCCCATATGTTATTCAGTGGATAGTTCTGTCGCATTTGGATTACAGTTCAGCTGTTTGGTTGAACACTTCACCAAAAAATGTAAAAACGTTACAGGTGATGCAAAACAAAGCTGCATAGAAAGAGTCAAAGCCAAAGTACAGTTGTATTTTAAACCCTGCATGTATAGAATAATTTGCCATTGAACATAAAACAACAGAATACTACTTACAACTTCAAAAAGAATCTGAAGTTGCATTATATAAGTGGAACTACATAAATGCATCACTCCTATATTGTTCTCTGTACTTTCCTGTTCTACCTGTGAGTATAAGTATTGTTATATTTCGTTTGTATATATTGTATTATGTCAATATATGTGCGATGTAAGAGGACGCCAGAAGGAGTTGCTGAAGCAGTGCCCTGCAAAGGCTAATATAGTGCTAAAATAAACATAAACCTGATCTCATTAACTCAGCAACTTTGCATGCTTTTCAGAAAAGCAGATGGTGTTGAGTGAGGCACACTTGCTTGGTCATGCCCCTGTTTGACAGTGACTGCGTGTCTTGAATGTTGTGCACTTGTTTATATTGTTTCTCACAGATTGTTCAGAAATGGCCTCACAATCCTGTCCAGATAGATGGGCAGTGTAAACTATATTTCGGAGGTTGTTCATGATGTTTGTCCTCATCGGCAGAGTGTTAGTATATACATGAAACCTCTAAGCATTTCCACTTTTGCCTTTAGTGTTTAGAGGTGGTCACAGGTCAGGTGTAGCTGTAAAAAAGTGCCAAGCTGAGAGTTTATCTTTCTAGTCCTTAACTGGTAAAGCTGTTCTTGAGTCTTCACACACTGCTTCCCCATTTTGACTTGGTTTTTGGGTGATAAATATGGGTAATGTGATAAGCAGATGATTTTCATTATGTCTTGATGTAAAACCAAGGAATTGAAAGAGTGCAAGGCTTCTTGTAAAATGCCACTGATTTGAGAAATGAGAAAACAACTACAGGGAGGTAAACCCCAGCCTAAAACATCACATGAATGCAACTATCCGTAAATTATGAAACATTATGAGGAATATATATATATATTTTTTAATATGCAATAGTATACAATCCACACTAAATTGGATTTCCTTAACTAACACTAAACCAGGTGTTACCAACCTTTACGACCCAAAAAGCTGTATTTGCCCTTGCTTTTACTAGTAAGGTTTGCCTAGAGCTCCAAAGCCTACATGTCCATTTAAAAATGTATATTATGTAAAATTAATTTCTTTAATGGTTAAATAAAAACAGTATTAATTTTTCTTTTGCGTTTTATTGCAACGAAAGTTGCACTGAATATCACATTTTTGGCAAGAGAATTTATGTTATATGTTGTTCCATATTTGCGAAGTAATGACAAACAAAATGTAGTTAAAAACTTTGTTTTCTGATATCATTCTGTTGTGAAAATGTTCTGGCAATTTTGCATCAAAACATAGAAAAAATTCTGGAATTTGTCTTTGTTCCCTTTCTTATGTAATAATACTGCTCAGTTTTACATCACTTTTGGCCATTGTCTTAGGATAAACTGTAATGGGCCTAAAGTGTCTCAGGTTGCTGACCCCTGCGTTAAACACAGCTGTATTTTTAATTTGATATATTTCCATTTCACTTCTTCTTGTATTATCCCTAAAACAATAACATGCCTCTTAAGTTACTGTTGAAGAAATGCTTTGATAGTCTTTCCACATATTTTTAAGTTATATTTAAAGTATTGGTTTTTTTTTAAAGCTTTTTTAATTAAAAAGTGTTCTTGTGAGGATCTTATCCTGTCTTTATTAATATAAGCCAGCACATTCTGGGTTAACTAACATGGAACTGACACAGAGTGCAATGAAAGTTTATATTGTTTAGTTCTCAGTTGCTATCGCTGCATGGAGATTCGTGTGTGAATTTTTGCGTGCTTGGCAGAATGACATTATGTGGGTAGGCAAATAAAGAAGTAAATATGCTGATGCATTGAGCTATAAAACACATCCACTGTGACCTACTAGCAAAATAAGGAATTGCCTTCGGGCTTCTGTGTGCTTCTGCATGCACATGTGTAGGTGTTGCTGTATGTAAATACTGCGTTGAGAGAGAGAGAGATAGAGAGGAGGCCGGACTGAAGGAGGAGTTACACTTTAGTGAGCAAGACAAGAAAAAATAGACAAATGAGTTGACTCAATAACAGGGCTGTCCTTGTTGTTTGCCTAGACTCCGGCTAATTTAGGGGAAGTGGGATTGGGAGACGGAGGAGGGCGAGCTGGAAGCTGAGCCTGCAGTTAGAGAGGAAGAAGGTGACTAATACTGACTGCACTCAGCCTACTGTACGTCCCCCAGTATACCGGGGAGGGGAGTGGCGTCACACTTTGTACGCACAAGCTTGGCTGAGAAGGCAATCAGTTATCAGTTTCAAGCAGTAACGCGTGGAGGAGTGGATTTCACCTGGATTCACTATGTTGTGTTTGGGATAATAGGCGAATCGCTGGTAAGAATCTTAAAAATCATACTTCCTGTGATATATGTTGTTTGACTGGACACTGTTTGCTATCCAGTCATACCGGTTTGCTCTTCAGTGAAAAATAAATCTGAAAACGTGAACACATTTAATGACAAAGACATTTCAATAACAAACTGCTGTTTTCTCACTCAAAAAATGCATTAGCTCCATGTAAAAAGCGACAGTAACAGTTTTTATTGAATTGTTATCAACAGTACTGTGAAAATACCTATGACTGCTCAAAAACAAACAGAATTCAGATCCACTGGATCATTATTAGGACCTTTGCAGCTGTTTATATGTGGCATACATCGCTCCAGGAGCTGCTCCATATCTCAATATGTTTGTTCAAGTTCAGCGGCAACATGCTCTTTACTCCCTCATATCCCGCACAGTGGTATAGTTGTTGTCTAACCAGTTTGGTTAGAATGAATCATTTCAAGAACCGTGTGTGCAGTGGTGTGTCAGCAGTAAACAAAGTGAGCAAGGATCTTGATTTTGAGTAATCTCCAGTTCTAGAAATTTGTATGACAAAAAGCTTTTTGTTTTTTCCCCGGACTGCCTGCAGAGGAAGTTGCTTCACCACTAACAAAACAAGGAGTTGTGAAAACTCATGAAAGGAAAGGGGAAGTGATGCATTGTGGTATTTATTGATGATGATGTTGTATTGTCTTCCCAGTCTTTAACTGAGCAGTGCTTTAGTCAGTTAATGCTAGATTGTAGGACGCTGTGATGGACTAGCGATCTGTCAAGTTAACACCCATCTCTTACCATCTTGTGATGGCTGAGACTGGCTCCATCCTCCCCATGACCCTGAACAGAATAAAGCACATAACCTCCGATCCAGATTTTATAGATTCTGTCCAGATACCATTATCTGAATGTAATCATCTATTATTCCCAGTATTTTCCGTTTTTACTGCTCTGCATCCATTCACTGTCAGCTAGAACGCTGGATTTGTTTCCCCATATGTTCAGTTGTATTTATATTAAGAAAATAAATAATTACATGAAAGGCCCCAGAATGATCCTTTCATGGAAGTATGTTGCTCAACACACTTCAGAGTGTTAGAATACAGTAGTTTAGTTTCTGCTGCCAACTCTGTCTGTTTTGGGGATGTAAATTGTTGGTAAAATGGTCTAAAAAGCTGCTACATCCAATGAAAAAAGTGTAGTTTAATAAGTCTTGTCCCATGAATAGTCATTATTTATTCATGACCAGAGACAATATTATGCCACGTTTGTAATTGAGAGATAGAGATAAATATTAAGAAACTGCTCAGTAAAACATAAACTCACCATTTTAGTGAAACAAAGTCAAACGTGTGGTGTTTACATTTTTCACACTTTATTTAGTAAGCGTTTAGTAAGCCCAGTTTACTGCTAATTACTTTGTGTGCATGTCTTCAACAGATACCCTACATCTCCAATTCTCATATTTTATGGCAGATAGAGATAGAGTTTGAAAGAATAAAAAACTAGAAAAGTACTCATAGAGAGCAGACCTCCGCCAAGGCAATAGGCTCAACTATTTTCTATACTGATGAGCGTTAATTTGGAGGACTTCTGGCCACTGCATGTCAGCTGCTAATAGGGTGAGGAACCATGTGGGTGTTCCAAGTTATCGCAACATGGTCTGACAATGATAAAAAATCCTTCGAAAAATAAAATCCTGGATCTAGAAGGTGATCAGTATTGTCCTCCAAATATAATCATCTGTTCCTTGTCCACCTTGTCTGAAGATTTCATCCAGATTTGTTTCTAACTTTTTGAGGTATTTGCAAACAGACAGACAGACACTGACAAGAACATAACCTCCATGGCGGAGGTAATAACATTCCCAGTTAGCTTTTCTGTTGCTGTTGAAGCTCCTTGTTGCTTCTCTGTGGAGCTCCACAGTTCTCCACTCAGCTATCTTTACTGTGACGGTCCAACATGACACTCACTGGTTTATATGTTTGTGCAAAACACATAACAAACATCTTAGTTGTATTTAACCTAATGATATGTTACAGGAAGGTGATGCTGTGCTACAGTCTGCAAAATCTAAAAAATAGAAAATACATCTATTGATAGTGGTGGGACACAATTTTAAAAATTGATCTGAGTAATTAGAAGCTGTTAAATGAACTAATCTTGAATAATCAATTTTTTTTCAGTAATATTTATAACAATATAATAATTAGGGAACTTACAGAGGTGCAATCAGATGTTATTTTATTGTAAAGGATTACTCAGAATTATTGCGTTAAAGTCCAAGCCTTAATTTATATGTTTGAAACATCTGTTGAAATACAGTTTATGAGACAACAATGTAATTTTTATTAACAAATTTGCAACAACTTTTTCACTGCATGCTTAAACCTACAGAGTAAAATCAACCATATTATGACCTGCAACAATACATCTGGATCAGTGGACAGCCTGAGCCCAACATTCAATCCAAGAGTGACGTCAGTATCCTGTCTGATATAAGATCAGATTAGTAGCATCTCTATTTAAAAGGATACTGTGCTTTATTTTCAGTAGGAAAGCAGAGGCCCTCTCTTTGAAATGCCCATTAACAGACTGTTTAGAAGCTGACAGGCAGAGTGATTTATACACTGTGATTAGATGCAGCGATACATCAAGATGACCTTCCTGAAGCTGGCTACTGGGGTGAATGACAGCAATTAGACCCAGTTGCAATGCACTTGACACTTTCTCCTAACAGATTACTCAATAAATTCTTACAACAAATTTTCAATCAACAGCTGTCTGACAGTCTTTCTGGAGCTTCTATTTTCCAGCCTTTGACCTCAAGCATACCGAAAAGATGGTGCAATGATTGTTTTGAGGTTTACTGTCATGTGGAAGTACCTTTTGGGTTTTTAAAATGTTTAGGCGCTTGATCCAAGCTGGAAATGTCAAGTCTCTGGAAACGTGCAAGTGTTAATACCGGTTGAATAAGATGTGGTTGTTTAAATGCAACCTTTTAGATAAATCCTGCCTTGGGTCAGTTGTAAAGACATGTATGAAAACACGCAGCAGGAGGAGCAACAACATTTAAAGCATAAGAGCTTGATAAGCATGGTTTGTTTACCAGAATCAGGGCACACCAAGGTTTTAAAACATTTCAAAATCACAAAGATTTTACCATTCCTATAATGTTGCTTTAATGAGAGGCCAGACAAAGTGTCTGAGGAACCCCAATTTGCTCTGGTGGTATGGAGCACGGAGTAGTGCAGCGCCACCTCCAACAAATCTATTACTGTGAACTGCTAATCAGCTGGCTGAAAGATTTAAACATTTCCCTCATTTAAAAGAAAGGCAAATTCGGCTATTTGGAAATGAACCCGTCACACTCGTGAAGCTAATGCTGTTTTAAAACTACAGCTGGAAAGCTACCAGTGGCAGGTGATTGGCAGCTGGCCCTGAATAACTGTCCAGGTAAAACCAGCTTTTCAGACTCCATAAAGAGCAGAAGAAAAGAAGATATAATATTTTGCAGTAGAAGCTCTTGAAAACCGCCACATTTTGCAGGTGTTCATTGTTATTTTAAGTCAGTCTATGATAACACAAATTATGATAAAAGTCATAAATACCATCATTATAACTTTAATATTGAATATATACTACTATTTTAATAGAAGTAGGAATAAATCATTTTTAAAATGAAAGCAATAAGAGTATGTTATACATTTAGTTTTAAATGTTTGTATTGATTTACACAAAGTAAGAATTTCATACCAGCCCATTCAACTGACTACATGTTCATGCCTCAACCACGGTCTATTGCTTCCTTTGCTTCCGCTGTGGAAATTCTTCAGTAGCTAGCTATTCAAAGTGTTCAGCTCACACCTGCAGCGTCCCCCTTTAAAACTTCAATGTCTTCTCTGCTTGTTTTTTTATTAGACCCAAACTAACTGCTGATTTACCATTTTTTGCTGTTTTGCAGTTAATCACCAGTCATTTGTCTTCCATCTTCACCTTTTGTTCTTGTCTTTTTTTTCTCTCTCCATTTGCACCTTTACCACCTGTCTCAATCTTTGCTTGCCCTGTGACCTCCCTTGACCATCGCTTCTGCAGCACCCACACATGTAGCGTGCAGCATAAGCAGAGTGTACACCTCTATGTGAGCTGTCTTTTCCTCTAAAACAGGTAATTGCACATGTGCATGTGTACTGTACATGTTTGAATATGCCATCATAGGTGTTCACCTGCAGCAGGTGACTTGTCGGCATGTGAAATTGATTTGAACGTGTCTGTCTACCAGCCCCACAAATGAGTTTGGAGTCTTTTTGTGTTAAGGTGATCTTGGGACCACAAAGTCAAACCTCCAGAGGCGTCTCTACTTACTGTGTGTGTTTTAGTTGTATTTATTGAACATTGATAGTTGATTTAACGTGTGCTATATCCAAACAGCTCTACAGAGAAATTACGCATGCAAACCCTTACGTGCATGCCATCACGCCCACCAACTCACACAAAGGCACTCACAGATGCATGCAGATACACACATGCATGTAAACAAATAAAAGATGCACCAAGGCTCAGGGGAACAGGGTGTTCCTGAAAAGGAGAACAGAGAGCAGAGAGTTATTTTAGTCTTTAGAGCAGGCAGACAGGCAGCTTAATGCAGAAGAAGTATGTTCTGTCAGTTATTGTTACGCTGAGAAAAACCTTCTGATATTTTCAGGTCAAAACTGTATAAAAGATGATAATCAAAGCTCGATTTAAGGCTAAAAGAGGATTTTTCTTTATCAAATAAGCGTCTTATGAATGTATATGTTCTAGGGCTTTGTTTTGATACACTTGAATAACTATTGTGATCATTTATATTTCTGTTTCTGTTATCAGAAACCCCAAGAGTGAAACTGTAACTAAAGTATGCTCAGTTAAATCTGAAAAGGGAGTCCTACTGATGGTGAAGATTTTCTGGTGACACTTCTCACCTTGTGGTCTGTTTCTCAGTAAATGTGCCAGCGTTTTTTGTTATTGTTTTTGTTTGTCAAAAAGTCTACATTACAGTTAAGCCCTAAAATATTCGGACCTCGGTCGGATTTAGATTTCAAATTATTTTATTCAACCAAGACAGGAAATCATGAAGTAATCAATGGAAAAATCATTATTAACACAACAGCAATCAAACCATTTTTATAAATGCTGACCAGCTACTGGCCTCCTTGCCATCCCCCAAATCTTTAGCACCCACATATTCTCTATCAGATTTAAGTCAGGACTCTGGATGGAGAGCTTCATAACCTTAATATTACTTCCAATCAGAAGAAACACGTTGGTAAAATAATTAGATTCCTTTAAACCTAAATCTGCCAAGGGTAAGAAAAACCTTGTTCTTAACTTTTATGTGCAGATACTGGGGGGAAATCAAGGTCGGTGGTAACGTGGATGAGAAACAGGAAGTCTAACGCTGTTCCAGACTTCCCCCGAACAATTTTTGTTTTGCAGTGGCTGGACTGCTGAGGTTTATTCTTCAGCTATGTGTGACCTTAGATGATTTTCTTCTGATTAAACTTCAATTAAAAGTATTTTTTTTAATATTATACTTACATTGCCATTAAATGCTCTTGAAGGTTTTTTCTGCATTTTTGGCTGCACACTTTACGAACTCAGAGTGCATGTGTACAATTGTGTGAGGGGGATAATGTGTGTGTGTGTGTGTGTGTGTATCCCACTTTTAAGTGCTGCCTGTCAAAGAGGCTTCCCTTGGCGTTGCACATTCACATCTAAAAATACCCTCTCCACAAATTAACACCATGTCTCTGAGCACAGGTGCCATGGCCTCTTACTTCCTCTCTGTATGTGTGTGTGTGCACTTTTGAGTTTATCTGCGATTATGTATGTTTTGTTGGAATAGACAGGCTGTCATCATGCAACATGCTTAAAACACCGCTATTCGTACTTGTTGCTTAGTGAGTTTGTCTGTGAATAACCAGCATCACAATCCATAGCTGGCCTCTGACCTGGGCTTCCTCCGCTCTGCATCTTCCTACTGGCTGTCAGTGTTTGAAGTAAAGGGGGCCATGACATTACAGCACTGGACACACAATAGCTGCTGTGTGCTGCGACTGCGTCACAAATGTCCCCACGGTTGTCAGGCAGCAAGAGGGCCCATGGATGGGATCATGCTGTCTGGTAGCAGTGAGTCTTGAATATTATATTAGGAAGTTGCATCCATTCTATGTATGTGCAATATGTTAAATGTAATACAGTATGCATCATGGCTGAGTCATAGTGGGAACTGGAGGTTATATGCAGCAGATGTGTTTGGGGGTGGGGTGGAGGGTGCTTTAAATGTAAACATTGGAGACTCTACCTCCAGAAGCAATTTTACTCAGAAAATAAATTAAAACCATGAATAAGATAAGCTATTTAGAAACTCTTACTGCAAGTCTGGAATTTGCTATTCATTTTTTTCAGGTCTGGAGAAGTGTGGAAAAAAATTACATTTTCCTTCTTTCACTTTCTTATGGGAGAAAAGTCTAATGATTCTTAGAATTGCAGCGGTTTTACATTAATCTGAATTAAATTGGCACACTTCATCTTTTATCTGCCACATCACATTGAGGTTTTTTCACTTATTGACAAAATGATTACTGTGTGAAAAAATCAAGCCATTTTACTACCTGTTTGCTCTCTAGACTACTTTAAAATGAGGTTGAGCTACACCAGGGGTTCCAAAACTGTGTCTAAGCTGCCAAGCAAATCACTAAAATAGAAATTTTTGACAAAGGTACCAAAGTTCACAAACTGCTTTAAATAATCTGCGTTTAAGTAAATCAGAAGCCAGTTTCAGCATTGTGTTTAATTACAGATAATTAGACATGACTTATATTCAAGTCTAAAGGTTTGAGTCTGGTAAAGTATTTAATTTAATAATAAATAAAATAAAATCCTCTGGCTTGGGTCTGAAATTATATTAAAGGTCATTAAAGTAATTAAATTGTTAAAATTATACTGAAATGTGTGCGAGCTGACATTAGGTGTAATATTAAAAAAAAACTTCTAGGTCCCATTCCAGCAATTATTAACCTCCTTAAGCTCATCTATCTTCATGAAAAAAAAAAAACTATTATGATTTTATTTTATTTTTTCTACAAACAACCTCAGATGACTTCACCATGTCTTGGAGTAAAGCTCCACTATAATTTTCTTATTTATTGACTGGGAATTCCCTCATATTTATGCTTTATCTCTGTTACACTATGTTATGGTGAATTTAAATTATTCAGCTGGGAATGATCGCTGAATGCTACCCTCTGGAAATTGAAGAGCTAATTGTAAAATGTCCCATGCAAGGGTAAGAATCAAAATAAAAAGGTCTTTGGTTTACATCCTTGCAGTGTTTTTGAAAATTTGGCAGTAATAACATGAACCTTTGGCTGGATAGCTCTCAGCTTCAGCAGCACTTAACGTGACGCTAAAGGGGGTTAGACTTGGTATTCAGGTCCACAAGGCTCAAATTGTGACAGCAATAAGCCTGGGTGAAAGCATCTCCAAAATTACAGCTCTTGTGTGTTGTCCACTGGCTCCAGTGGTCAATAATAATGGTGCATGATATCAGGAAAATATTAACTGTGATACTATCACAGAAAATGCCGATAAAGATATAAATTATGATTAACCCACATTTTCTGCACGTCTGTCTTTACTATTACACAATGTTCTCATCACTCTCCATGAGCTTCAGCATCTCAGTCACTACAAATTTACATCTAGGGTAGGCATCAATGTATTACTGATGTTGAGTGTGAATATTCAACACCTTACCAAATATTGCCTCCATGGAATACTTTGTGATTGCAATATTGTACAAACTGATATTTCAATGAAAAGTGTGACATTGTGCTGCTCTAGTCAGTATCTATCAGAAATGGTTAAGGGAAGAAACAATGGTGAACTGGTGACAAGGTCATGGGCGACCACGCTCAGTAATGCACGAGGGGAATGAAGGCTGGCCTGTGTGATCTGATCCATCGAGACGACAAAGGGCAAAGGCTGGTTCTGATAGAAAGGCGTCAGAGTACACAGTGCATTACAGTTTTTTGTGTACGGGGCTGCAGCCGCAGACCAGTCTGGATGGAAGCGATATTCATTGATGCCTGTGGCCTCTTTCAGCAGGATAATTCCCCATGCCTCAAAGTAAATGTTGTTCAGTAATGGTCTGCAGCGGACAACGACAAGTCTGATATGAGGACATGGCCTTCAGATTTCTGGATCTCAATTCAATCAAGCTTCTGTGGGATGTGCTGGGAAAAGAAATTCAGAGGGCCCCAACTGTCAACTTATAGTTCTTATAGAATCTGCTGCTGAGGGCTTTGTGCCAGATACCACAGAGCACCTTGTTGGGTCTAGTGTAGTTCATCCTTGACTGGTCAGAGCTGTCTTGGCAGCAGAAGGGTGACTAACATGCCATTATACAGGTGGTTATAATGGTCTGCCAGATCAAGGTGTGCATTGACAACAGGGTTCTTGATTATGACAAGTAGCCGGTACATAAAATTTCTTGGCAGCTGTATGAGGAATGCCTTCTTGCCAATATATCTTGTTGATACTTGTTTTCTGCTTTCCTTTAGGAATTTCTGGCAAACGTTGATCAAAAAGGAAACTGCAAAGTCTAATCTTCATGTCTCATAGTTAAATTTGGGAAAAACAATAGTCCTTATAAATTGCTTAGGGGTAATACCTACCTGTTTAATACTGCCAAAAAAGAAAAACATATCACTCATAAAATAAAATATTTTATTAAAATCCAGACATGATTTGCATTAACATGAGAAGTTTTTAAGCTAGTATCTTACAATATCTTACACTGCAATTGTTAGTTGTGCTGTCTGAGTTGTCACTACCTATACCCGTGCTAACCAGCTGGAATTGTGTTTACTTGGCACAATAAGAAGTGTATCTGTAGCTGTAAACTCTTTCAAAAGTGGACAGTACTTACTACCAAGTGTTGAAAGTGACTGCTATATTTTGAAGTAACGAGAGAGTCCTATATTTTTAGAGAAAAACTAGGATCCTTTAGTTTATACTTCTGCAATGAGCCATTATGTCTGAGTTTTTCTGTGAAATGATCAAATCACAGGCAGCAGTGTTGTGCGTGGAGGATAGTGAATAAAGCCCTTATTGCCAAATTGGTGTTTAGTCTAATAATGTTTATGTTGGAAATGTGTTTGTGTACATTTCAAAGTAAAATGCTGAGGTTTGATTGGCCTTTTTTTTGTTTCACATAAATTACAGAACAAAGTAGCTTTGCTCTATCACGTCAAATGCAATTTTTTGTTTTTTTGTTTTTACTGGCAGTTATAACCTTCATTTTTCCTTGCAACATGGAACAAACTATACATGCTAATTTAGGTCACAGGTTAATTCCTCAGACATAGGTTCTCCTTTTGTCACATACTTAAAGCCTAAATATACCTTCCACCTCTTGTGTATGCATGCATACAAACTTGTTTCTCTGCGTAGGGACCGTGATGTGTACAGTTACTGTTGACTTTTTCAGGGGTGGAATACCAAATGTTTAGATCAGTTGTCATGAGTATTAGATTAAAGGACTTCATTGCAGAGTGCAATGTTACTGTTTGCTGAAATCCACGTTCTGGTCCAAGTTTGTGTTGGAATGCGTATCAATGTCTATCTCTGCATGGGTGCGTGTTATTCATGTAGGCCATCTAACTGGCACAAAGCGGGCAGTGTGTGCCCCCTCGGTTGCTGAAATGTACACTTTGGACAACAGGCGGCTTCAGTCCTTCTCAATAGGAGCTGTCCTTCTTATTGTACCTCACGCACAATGAGCTTTTCTCCCTCTGTCTGTCTTTCTCTCTGGGTCATTCTCTCTTTATGACCATATACAGACAGCGTTTTTGATGAAAGATCCGACGAATCGGATTCTGACTGAAGCTGTGCTGTCTATCATTACCCTACACATGCTGCATCACCATCTGAACAGAGCAGAAAGCAGGCTCTCGTTTCATTATGCTTGTGGGTCCAGATGAGCTTAGTCAGGCAGAGATGAACACAAGTCATTGCAGAAGGGGAACTGTCTCCGCCGGGACTCCCCTCTGAATGTTTTGGAGAATCTGTGCGTGCGAGAAAAGAGGCGGAGATGCTGCTAAGAGGTGATGGGTGTTCCCCTGGTCTTTCTGCTCACATGATCTCGCAGGGACAACAAGATAACATGACTTCCACATGACCTCCTCGACATGACAGGAAGTTTTCTTTGTTGTTAATGTCTGTAATCTAGTGAATGTAAAGATGATTACTTTGGAGATGTTACTTCCTTTTTCTTTTCAGTATACTTTTGGGTACATTTGTTATTGTTCTTTTTTTGTACTGTTACGGCACAACTGAAAAAAGTACCCAAAAGTACCTATAGGTGTAGAATAGGACATGTTTTACATTTTTAACTACAATATAGAATATATTATATATATATACTGCTCAAAAAAATAAAGGGAACTCTTAAACAACACAATATAACTCCAAGTAAGTCAAACTTCTGTGAAATCAAACTGTCCACTTAGGAAGCAACACTGATTGACAATCAATTTCACAGCTGTTGTGCAAATGGAATAGACAACAGGGGGAAATCTTTGGCGATTAGCAAGACACACTCAATAAAGGAGTGGTTTTGCAGGTGGGGACCACAGACCACTTCTCAGTACCTATGCTTTCTGGCTGATGTTTTGGTCACTTTTGAATGTTGGTGGTGCTTTCACACTCGTGGTAGCATGAGACGGACTCTACAACCCACACAAGTGGCTCAGGTAGTGCAGCTCATCCAGGATGGCACATCAATGCGAGCTGTGTCAAGAAGGTTTGCTGTGTCTGTCAGCGTAGTGTCCAGAGCCTGGAGGCACTACCAGGAGACAGGCCAGTAGACCAGGAGATGTGGAGGAGGCCGTGGGAGGGCAACAACCCAGCAGCAGGACTGCTTCCTCTGCCTTTGTGCAGAAGGAACAGGAGGAGCACTGCCAGAGCCCTGCAAAATTACCTCCAGCTGGCCACAAATGTGCATGTGTCTGCACAAACGGTTAGAAACCGACTCCATGAGAATGGTATGAGGGCCCGACATCCACAAATGGGGGTTGTGCTCACAGCCCAACAACGTGCAGGACGCTTAGCATTTGCCAGAGAACACCAGGATTGGCAAATTCACCACTGGCGCCCTGTGCTCTTCCCAGATGAAAGCATGTTCACACTGAGCACATGTGACAGACGTGACAGAGTCTGGAGACACCGTGGAGAGCGATCTACTGCCTGCAACATCCTTCAGCATGACCGGTTTGGCAGTGGTTCAGTAATGGTGTGGGGTGGCATTTCTTTGGAGGGCTGCATGGCCCTCCCTGTGCTCGCCAGAGGTAGCCTGACTGCCATTAGGTACCGAGATAAGATCCTCAGACTCCTTGTGAGACCATATGCTGGTGCGGTTGGCCCTGGGTTCCTCCTAATGCAGGACAATGCTAGACCTCATGTGGCTGGAGTGTGTCAGCAGTTCCTGCAAGACGAATACATTGAAGCTATGGACTGGCCCGCCCGTTCCCCAGACCTGAATCTGATTGAGCACATCTGGGACATCATGTCTCGCTCCATCCACCAACATCACGTTGCACCACAGACTGTCCAGGAGTTGGCGGATGCTTTAGTCCAGGTCTGGGAGGAGATCCTTCAGGAGACCATCCGCCGTCTCATCAGGAGCATGCCCAGGTGTTGTAGGGAGGTCATACAGGCACACTGAGCCTCATTTTGACTTGTTTTAAGGACATTACATCAAAGTTGGATCAGCCTGTAGTGTGATTTTCCACTTTAATTTTGTGTGTGACTCCAAATCCAGGCCTCCATTGGTTAATAAATTTGATTTCCATTGATGATTTTTGTGTGATTATGTTGTCAGCACATTCAACTCTGTACAGAACAAAGTATTCAATGAGAATATTTCATTCGTTCAGATCTAAGATGTGTTATTTGAGTGTTCCCTTTATTTTTTTGAGCAGTGTATATTCACTTGTTACTAATCAGTCAGATTATCCAGGAGTTCCAGACACTACGTAGTCTGCTAATTGTTTATTATTCAATGCTAGTATAATCTTCTTTTATCTGATTTATCATAAAAATAACATGTAGAGCCTTCCCTCAATATTTTAACAGTATATTGTGTGTGCTCTTTAGTTAAAATCTATAGTATATGTACATGTTTATTTGTTACAACATATTTAATTAAATGGTTTCAACGCTAGCAATTTCCTCTTACTCATTGATGGTGGAGCAGATAAGCCATCAATTCTTTATTTGTGGACCCTAACAAGAGTGAGGAGGTTTAAATATCATGAGATAAATGAGCTTTTTTGGTACATGTCAAAAACAACAACAGGAAACAACAACAGCCTTGAGGAAAAACTGCAGCCTTGAGAACACTCGTACTCGTACTCGTCGTCTTCCGCTTATCCGGGACCGGGTCGCGGGGGCAGCAGACTCAGCAGAGACGCCCAGACGTCCCGCTCCCCAACCTCAAGAGGACAAGCCACCCTTTTCCGGTCGAGAACCGTGGCCTCGGACTTGGAGGAGCTGATCCTCATCCCAGCCGCTTCACACTCGGCTGCGAACCGCCCCAGTGCTTGCTGTAGGTCTTGGCTAGATGGGGCCAGCAGGACCACGTCATCTGCAAAAAGAAGAGACGAAATCCTCTGTTCCCCAAACCAAACCCCTTGCGGCCCTTGGCTGCGTCTAGAAATCCTGTCCATAAAAGTTATGAACAGGACCGGTGACAAAGGGCAGCCCTGCCAGAATCCAACATGCACCGGGAACAGGTCCGACTTAGTGCCGGCAATGCGAACCAAACTCCTACTCCGCTTGTACAGAGACCGGATGGCCCCTAGTAAAGAGCCATCGATTCCATACTCCTGGAGCACCCCCCACAGGGCATCACGAGGGACACAGTCGAATGCTTTCTCCAGGTCCACAAAACACATGTGGACCGGTTGGGCAAACTCCCATGAATCCTCAAGTACCTTGTAGAGGGCATAGAGGTGGTCCAGTGTCCCACGGCCGGGACGAAAACCACACTGCTCCTCCTGAAGCCGGGGTTCGGCCATCGGCCGGACTCTCCTCTCCAATACCCTGGCGTAGGCCTTACCAGGGAGGCTGAGGAGTGTGAGCCCCCTGTAGTTGGAACACACCCCGCAGTCACCCTTCTTATGAGGGGGGAGCACCACCTCAGTCTGCCAATCCAAAGGCACTGTCCCCGTCCGCCACGCAATGTTGAAGAGGCGTGTCAACCATGACAGCCCCACAACATCCAAAGACTTGAGGTACTCAGGGCGGATCTCATCCAACCCCGAAGCCTTGCCACCGCTGAGCTTTTTAACCACCTCGGTGACTTCAGCCTGGGTGATGAAAGAGTCCAACCCCGAGTCCCCAGCCTCTGTTTCCCCCAGGGAATGCGGGATGGCAGGATTGAGGAGATCCTCGAAGTACTCCTTCCACTGGTCGATAATGTCCCCAGTCGAGGTCAGCAGCTCCCCACCCCCACTGTAAACGGTGTTGGCGAAGCACTGCTTCCCCCTCATGAGGCGCCAGACGGTTTGCCAGAATCGCTTCGGGGCCAACCGGTAGTCCTTCTCCATGGCCTCACCGAACTCCTCCCAGGTCCGGGTTTTTGCCTCTGCCACCGCCCGGGCCGCGGCACGCTTGGCCCCACGGTACCCGTCAGCCGCCTCAGGAGTCCCACAAGTCAACCACAGCCGATAGGACTCCTTCTTCAGCTTGACAGCGTCCCTTACTGCCGGTGTCCACCACCGGGTTCGGGGATTGCCGCCGCGTAAGGCACCGCAGACCTTACGGCCGCAGCTACGGGCAGCAGCATCGACAATAGATGTGGAGAACATGGTCCATTCGGGCTCTATGTCTCCAACATCCCTCGGAATCTGGTCAAAGCTCTTCCAGAGGTGAGAGTTGAATACATCCCTGGCCGAGGGCTCTGCCAGACGTTCCCAGCAGACCCTCACTATGCGCTTGGGCCTGCCAAGTCTGTCCGGCTTTCTCCTCCTCCAGCGGATCCAACTCACCACCAGGTGGTGATCAGTGGACAGCTGATCCCCTCTCTTCACCCGAGTGTCCAAAACATGCAGTCGAAGGTCTGATGAAACGACAACAAAGTTGATCATTGACCTCCTGCCTAGGGTATCCTGGTGCCAAGTGCACTGATGGACACCCTTATGTTTGAACATGGTGTTCATTATGGACAATCCGTGACTAGCACACAAGTCCAATAACAAAACACCGTTTGGATTCAGATCGGGGAGGCCATTCCTCCCAATCACGCCTCTCCAGGTGTCACTGTTGTTTCCCACGTGGGCGTTGAAGTCCCCCAGCAGAATAATGGAGTCCCCAGGAGGGGCACTATCCAGCACCCCCGACAGGGACGCCAAGAAGGCCGGGTACTCCGCACTACCACTCGGCCAGTAGGCCGAAATGATAGTCAGAGACCTCTCCCCAACCCGAAGGCGCAGGGATGCGACCCTCTCATCCACTGGGGTAAACCCCAACACGAGACGGCTGAGCTGGGGGGCAACAAGCAAACCCACACCAGCCCGCCGCCTCTCCCTGCGGGCCACTCCAGAGTAGAAGAGAGTCCAGCCCCTCTCAAGGAGATGGGTTCCAGAGCCCACGCTATGCGTGGAGGCGAGCCCGACTATTTCTAGTCGATATCTCTCGACCTCCCGCACCAGCTCAGGCTCCTTCCCCCCCCAGCGAGGTGACATTCCACGTCCCTAGAGCCAGCCTAAGCATCCGGAGATCGGTCCGCCGAGGTCTCCACCTTTGTCCGCCGCCCAATCCTCTTTGCACTGGTCCCTCACGGTTCCCCCTGCAGGTGGTGGGCCCACTGGGGGATGGTCTTGCGTCTCTCGTTCAGGCTTGGCCCGGCCGGGTCCCGCGAGGAGCAACCCGGCCACCAGGCGCTCTCCGACGAGTCCCGACCCCAGGCCTGGCTCCAAGGTGGGACCCCGGCTCCGCCATACCGGGCGACGTCACGTGCCTCGATTCTGTAGTCGTCATGAGGGATTCTCAAACCGCTCTTTGTCTGACCCGTCACCTAGAGCCTGTTTGCCATGGGAGACCCTACCAGGGGCATTTAAGCCCCAGACAACATAGCCTCTAGGATCATTCGAGCACTCAAACCCCTCCACCACGTTAAGGTGTCGGTTCAAGGAGGGGGCCTTGAGAAGACTGTCAAGCAAAATCCATTCAAGACTCTGAGGAGGATCACAACGAGTGGACTGAGATTGGAGTCAGCACATCAAGAGCCATTACAGACAGACAAATCCTACACATGGGCTTTATATGATACATTCCTTTTGTCCTGCTACTCCTGAACAAGAGACTGGCCTGTTACTTAGGTACCCAATGTCCTCTTTTCAGGTGAGAGTAAATTTGGAATTTAATTTGGAAATCAAGATCTCAGAGTAGAGGAAGAGTGGAGAGGCCCAGAATCCATGTTGCTTAAAGGTCAGAGTGAATTTTCCACAGTCAGTAAAGATTTGGGGTGCCATGTCAAATGGAAATACTTTTCTGAAGCCTGTCATTTCTATTTAAAACTTTCTTTTTCAAAGGATTTTGTGGAATATTCTAATTTTCAAAGACACTGAATTTTAGATTTTCATTATCTGTAAGCCATAATTATCAAAATACAAAACATAAAGACGTGAAATATTTCACTCTATGTGGAATGAATCTACATGAGTCTCACTTTCTGAGATGAGTGACAAAAAATATTGAGCTTTTTCACAATATTCAGTTTTTTTTAGTTATACCCATGTATAGCCTTACAAGTAGCATGAGCAAAATTAGCATTTTGTGCTTTGTCTTGAGATAAGATGTAAAAGTCCAAACACTTAATCATCTGCCTCCTCAAAACAGTGGTTCTCATAAATAGTCCGGCATTCATTTAAGTTTAATAGAGATATAAAAGAACTGTTGCCAGGCCATCATAATTATTGGTTTTCTTCATGATGAACCACTGATCTGATGAAGACTGCTATCTGCAATATTCACAGAAATTCTACTGTCCCTTTCTGTTTCCATCTTTGATTTTCTCCTCCCCTTGTCTAGCCTTACACCATCCCTCTCCTTATCTTCTGCACAGATCTCTCTACCTCTCGGGCTGGACTGTGGTGCATTAACGTCGGCTCGCCCTCCCCTGCCCCCTCGGCCCCCAGCGATGGCCTCACGCATCGGGCTGCGAATGCAGGTACAACGCAGCTTCATTCAAGCTTTCAGAAATCCGTACATTCATTAGCAATTGTGATTATATTTTATTGCTTGCTATTATCATCCTAAATTTGGTTAAGAAATTACTCTCAGCAATTTCATAATTTCTACTTGGACGGTAGCTAGGGTGCTTTGCAAAAGTATTCATATCGCTTTGAGTTTTTTTATATTTTGCCATGGGACAATTGCAAACTTTAGTTTATTTGAGGGGGGGTTATGTAATAGACTGACAAAAAGTAGAGTATAACTGTAAAGTGACTTTTAGTGTTTTCTTTACTTCAAAATTTTTAAAAAGTGTGGTATGCGCTTGTATTCAGCCCCCTGATTTCATCTGATCTACAAGCTTTTCACATATAGAAACATGAATATTTGCCCATTCTTCTTTGTAAAAACTAACCATCCATTGGACTGTCATCTGAAGCTCCTAAGAGGTTGTTTCTCCATAATTGCCCTGTATTTAGCTTCATGAATCCTCCAATCAATTCTAATCTACTTCCATGTACTTGCCAACAAAAAGCCTCCCCGCAGCATGACACTGCCACCGCTGCGTTTTACAGTGGTGATGTTGCATCGAGGGTGATACCCAGTGTTAGTTTTCGGTCGCACAGTGCGTTTGCACAGTAAATGTTTCATCTGATCTGACCAGAGCACCTTCCTCCACATGCTTTTATTGTTTATTCTACATGGCGCGTGGCTAATCTAAAAAAAAAATTCCAATGGCTTTCTTTTAGAGATGTCTTTCTTCTTGCCACTTTATCAGATTTGTAGCATGCACACCTCATAGTTGTGCAACTAATTATCTCACTTGAACCTTCATAAAAAACTGTGTAATTGATTCATTTCTGTAATAATACGGGAATGAATCAATTACACCAGATTTACTCTGTTTGTTAATTAGATGTTTTCTAAGGGACTTGATTGTATCTGATTTTGATTTGAGGTTTCAAAATAAAAGGACATGAATTTAAATGCAACACATTTTGTTTGATTCTTCTATTGTAAACATATTTTATAACCATGCATAATTTTCCTTCTGCTTCTAAATTATGTGCTGTTTTCTGCTGTTCTATTTTGATGTAACTATTTAACTTTTCCATAATTATTCAATATCTTGCCCTACTCTTGGTTTCCTGAAGCGTTCTAAATTGTTTTTGTTTGGTTGCATTTAGCTGATGCGAGACCAGCTGCAGCAGGAGGAGCAGCGTGAGCGGCAGCAGCAGCAGAACGTGGCGATGCAGTACATGCAGCAATGCATGACTGGTCCACCTGCACCTACGCCAGCCATTAGCACCCCGCAGCAGTACCAAAGCATGGAGGTTCCCGTGGAGGTTTTAAAGGTTGGTGAGGCCACAGGCATTGATTATTACTATTGACCAGCTGGTTTTAAGTTCAGTGACCATAAGGCTTGAGGAAATATTGTTCTGAAAAATATTAGGATTGCAAATATATATTGATCACTTTTTGATGGTATTCTATTTAGAAAAACTGGAAATGTTTTATATGTCTACTAGAGAACTTTACTAATGAGTAAGATTTTTTTGTGCATGTCTTTTATTAATAGAAACTTGTGGCTCGATTGAATTCAAGCCAGATAGGGTAGGCCAGATAGGCCAGATAGGGCTGATGCAGATAGGGTCATACAGGCACTGATAAAGCAAAGTGACAATTTGCCTGATTCCAGAGCTGCCTGTGTTTGTCCTTATCTATGTGTCTGTGCAACACTCCTTCAGGTGCTTTGTTTTTTTGTCTTGTTTGTAACTGTATATCTGTCGAGTATGTGTGCAGTCTTCACAGTGTGAGGCAACATACCTATATTGTATTGACTGTTTACTTTATGTGCATGTGTGTGTGTAACTGAATGGAATAATGTTTATGAAATCTCAGTGTTTTTCCTGTTGTAGTTAAAGGAAGTTATTTGTTTGTCTGGCCCTTTAAGGCTGTCATACCTACTGCAACACATTTCAATGGCGTTCATCTGTTCCAGTACCACTCGACCTGACGGGTCAAGCTGTCACCACAGAATAGTTTTTTCTCTGTGCTAGACGTGTTTTTATTGTCTGCTTATCAGTGAGGATTTTTGTTCCTTCTGCAAGGTGAGGAGCTGAGAGACAGGAATGTAATCATTTGCGTTCATTGTCCGTTTGAAAGCAAGGTTATGCAATAATCTACAAAGTCTGATTTCATGGAACTTGTTGCCAAAAAAATGACTTCATAGAGTTTTCTGTGCATGCAGATCATTCTATTTAAAAGTTCAAACAATGATTTCTAGCACTGCTCCTATCCCTACAACTATGTCTTTACCTACCCATCAGTTTATGTAAACAGACTCAACTTCAGTATGTCTGTGTAGTGTTCAGGTCAGAGGTTTGCAAACACTCATCATCAGCAGGAACATCTTATTGATTTGTGCTTTTAATGATGCGCTTGAACCATTTTTTTTCCAGGGTGAAATGATCATAGGGCATATAACTTCAAGGATTATTAAAAACAAGAATGTTTGTGAATCTTCTCTACAGAAAGGTCAAAATTATACATACAAACACAACTATACATACACCCCTACTAATGTTTTCATAAATGTCCCTAACCATCAACAAAGCACTGATATTATTCTAGCTGAATATTTCACCATTCTTCATATCGGAACTCGGGAGAGCTCATTCAAATCAACTGGTTTCCTGGCACTGGCCAGCATAAGGTATATTTTCTAAAAGGTTAAGGTTAGGGTCATTTAAGAAGGTTTAACGTTGGCCTACTTTTTTCATTCCAAAATCAGTTTTGATGTGTGTTCAGGGTCACTGTCCTGGTGAAATACTCCAACCTATCACAAGTTTTCACTCATCTGACCCAAACTGTCACCCTCTGATGAGAAAAAATGTATTTTAACGATCAAGTACTACCCAACAACCACCAGGTCTCAAGCCTGCAATGATCCTTAAACTTCTGGAACACCAGTGTCCCTGTACGTTTTACATCAACATGGACTGTGTAGATATGTGACAAAAATGTTCTGAATAAAAGTTTTAGATGAGACAAAGATTGAGCTGTTTAGCCACAATGAGAAGAAGAATGTTTGGAGAAGTCAAGGCAAGGCTTTCACACCTAACAACACTGCACTGTCAAGCATGGTGATAGTAGCATCATGCTGAGGATCCATCATATGCCAGAAGTTCGATGAATTAATGAAGACCGAGCTCCAGATTCCTTAACTCGTTAAAATTTGGACACACATCAAAACTAGATTTGTAATGAATAAAGTAGGCCACTACTAGCTTTCCAGAATGGCCACGACCTCAGTGTTTTTGAAAATGTATGCAAATTGCATAAAAGTTGGGTCCTTGAAGGAAACCAACCAATTTAAATGAGTTTTACAAATTCTGCTAAGAATTGTGGGGTTGCATGTAGATATTTAATTTTGAGCCTGCGTGAATTAGAGTAAATTCAAACAGAAATTCACACAAATTCAAACTTGAGCACCCAGTTATTGTTTGCAAAAAAAACATTGAAGTTGCATTTATTGTCAGTCCAGCCTGAAAAAGAACAGCTGAAGTGCATCATTAAATGCCTAAAAGGATATGACACATATGCCAAAGATTAGTGCTGGAACTTATTCAGGTAAGAAAATAAATAAGTCTGGGTATATTTGCAAGCACAGCCTACTCAGTGTCCCAGTAGAAGAGTGTCATAGAAGAAGGGAAACAGGTAAAATGAGATCTAGCAGTAGTACTGGCTTTGATGAGGGAGTTGTGAAACACTTATGTCTGTGGAAAGTAGCAGAAATATCTATTTACTGAAAGGTTTCTGATTCTCCTGCTGTCATCCTGCTCTTTGCTATTAACGCGGATAAAAGCAGGAGGGTGCAGCTCCCTCCTCAGCTCTGGCCGTTGATGTGAAGGAATGAGGCCGGAACATGGGTCTATGCAGCCACACTTGGGGATTTAGTGCAGCTTTGCCTCTGTAGACATCACTGACTGGCTGCTATATATCCTGTGCCATCACATCACTGAGTTATACAAAGGTCTAAACACAAGGTCTTGTGGGTTTAAATATTAGTGTTAAAATGTAATGAGCTAACTGGCTTTTTATCTTTCACTGAATAATGTAGAGGGACTTTTTAAAATTGATTTATTTATGTCTGTGTTAAGGTTTTAGTCATTGATATCAGCTTAATTATTTTCAAATTGTATTGTTCAGGGTTTGGATTAATAAAAAAAGTGACATTTACTTTATGATTTACACTGACTTATTGTGTTTTTGCTTTATACAGGTGCAAACACACCTTGAAAATCCAACAGACTACCATATCCGTCAGTCACGGAGACAACAAGTGAAAGAATATCTTTCAACCACTTATGCCAACAAACAGGTATTTGTCTGGTGAACTCTGCAGAGTGCTATGCAAAAGTATTTACACCCAAACACAAAGTAGTGCGTGACTGCAAAGTGAAGCAAAAAGGAGAAAATGTTATAAAAAATGCTCACTAAAATATGGCGTGTTAATAAATGTATTTCTCCCTGGGTCAACGGTTTGGAGAACCACCTTTTACTGCAATAACAGCTACAATGGTTTTTGGGTATTTCTCTCCTATATGTTCAGATCTACGTTTTGTAAATGTATCCCATTCTTTTTGCAAACTTTTTCAAGCTGAATCAGACTGTAGGTAGTAAGAATATGTGAACATTTAAAAATCTCGCAGCATGTTTTCAATTGGATTTAAGTTGGGGCTTTGAGTGGGTCATTGTAACAGATAGATTTGCTTTCATTTGAATTATTCTATCGTATTGTCTTTAGGTTCCTTATCCAAATGGAAGGTGAGCCTCTGCCCTAGTCTAAAGTCTTTTGCAGCCTCTAACAGGTTTTCTTCCAGGATTATCCTGTTTTAGATCTGCCTGTGAAAGAAAAGTGTCATCATGAAAAGATGAAAACAAAAGTAGCATGATGGTGCCACCCCCGTATGTCACCATGGGGGTGGTATGTTTGAGTTTTTCTTCAACTATGTACTTACCTTAAACTTCACATTTATGCACTACTTTTGTGTCAGTCTGTCACATAAATTTCTGAAAACATACATTGAAGTTTGTGGTTGTAATGTGATAAAAAGTGAGAAAGTTCCTAGAGGAATGAACATTTTTGCAAGGCACTGTATCTCTTAATTATTTGTAGTAAATAGAAGAACAGACCATAGTTTCAGTGACAGATTTTAAGTCTTTCCAGATTACCTTCACTGTCAACTTTCTCTTTGTGTCCCCAGACAGTCCATGCAGTGGCAGGGCCCATGCCCCCATCTCCACCCACAAACATGGGACCTGCAGGGGGTTCAGCGTCTGCACCTCCACCTCTCCACTCCCCGCACATGCGGAAGGAGCAGCTAATGTCTGGCAACAGCGCCCCCAACAGCCCCATGGCCATGCTCAACATTGGCTCCAGCCATGAGAAGGAGGTAGGCGCTTGCAAGCGTGCTAGGCAGACTGAAGCCCATAAACATTAAGCTCATGGTCTTGTTTTAAAGCTCAGTTTGCAAGGACCCAATACAAATCTCTTGTATTACGATTTAATTATGCCTGTATATAAAATTATAAGGGTTGAAAATTAGCCCAAAAGCGACATGATCTCCACTTTTTATGAAAGCATCATAATGTTTTAATAGTCCCCTTGGTGGCAGGAGCAGCACTTGCGAAGGAAGAAAGTGGTGACTAACTGAGAGAGGCAATTAGTGGAATTTAAATGCTCCATAATGGCCTTCCTGCAGTAATTACAGCTTAACAAGTGACAGAGTGACAGCAGAACGTAAGGGCCTTTGAACCTGGGGGACTTTGACCAACACTGCCTTCAACTTGGCAATTCCTCTTGATTCTCTCTAAGTAAAAAATAACTTTACAAGACAGAAAGAAAATGTCTTTATTTAAGTGTCTAAATGCGTTCAGGGTTTTAAAGCTTCAGTAAAACAAATATGCAAAAACGGCCAGTGGTTTTAGAGTCTTATCTGCTGAATATTTGAATACTATTTACCACAAGTTCCTCTAGACCTGCTGAACAAGAATCTTAAACTTACTTTATTGTCTCATCAGCAACTTTTATTTCTGCACAGAAACTGTTTGTCTTGTAAAGTGTCTTGAGATTAAATTTGTTGTGAATTGGTGCTAGACATATAAACTGAACTGAATTCAGTTGGTGTAGTGGTGGTATTTAAATTAATCAGATTTTGGTTTTCTTTTGCAGATGGACGAAGTTATTGATGACATTATAAGTATGCAGTCCAGTTACGATGACGTTCAGGGTTACATGGACCCTGTCCAGATGCCAAACACAGTAAGTAGAGAGAACCCTCCTAAAAAGAAGCAGATTCCTTCATTTTCATGGTGTTTTTATATGATGCCTGTACTTTGCATCCAGTTAACCTGGAGGTAAGATTGAGTTCATCGCTGGCTCCTCAGGCTGTAAACCCTTATAAGGCAAACTTGTCACTAGTGATTTTTTGCTGTGAACAATTCAGCAGTTTTTTTTCCTTTACAGTTTGCAGTAATGTTTCTTTACATATTAATTATTTAAATATTACATCAAATTAAATTAACATACTGTACCTTGCAAAGGTATTCATACCTCTTGAAACTTTCCCTATTTTGTCACGTTAGAACTAATAACTTCAATGATCTCTGTTGAGATTTAATGTCATAGATGAACAGAAGCAAGAAGATTCAGGGTTTTACAGATTTTTTTTTTTTTACAAATAAACCTGAATTGTGGCATGAATTTGTATGCAGTCCTCTTTTCTCCGATACCTCTAAATGAACTCCAGCGCAACCAACTTCCTGTACAAGACACCTAATTAATAAATAGACTCCACCTGTGTGGGATTTAATCTCCGCTTAAATGCAACTGTTTCGGATATCTACCTACCTACCTATCTACCTACCTACCAACAAACCAATCAATCAATCAATCAATCAATCAATCAATCAATCAATCAGGTGGATTAAAGCTTGTAAATGTGATAGAATGGCCCAGTCAAAGTCTCGAGCTAAATCCAATTACCAGTTAGTAGTAAGACTTAAAAATTGATGTCCATACATGTTTTCAGTTCAGTCTCTCTGAACTTGAGCTGTTTTGCAAGGAACAAATGGCTAAAATGTGGAACCTTGTTATGTGACAAAATGAGTGAAGTTCCAGAGGTATGAACACGTTTGCATTGCATGCACTGTATCTATCTAATTAGGTAGATTGGGAAGAGTCTCTTTTAGAGCAAAGTATGAATTTTAAAGAATTTGTTTCACTTTATTCCATTATTGAAATTAATTTGGTTTTAAAACTTAGCTATGGACATAATTACACTTTTCCAAGAATATTGTACTACTTTAAGTCTCTTTGAAGCTTGCTTAGATGAATAAAATGAAGAAAACCCTATTATGTAGACTATAAAATTAAAGTTTTTCTCTTTCAAATTTAATTGCTGTTCTCCCATACCTTTAGGGCTTATGCAAGCTTAGTAAATCAGTCATATAGTTGGATATAGCAAGTCAGCCATCAGACTTTGTTGCTACAATAACCTGCATTGCTAGTGTTTGCTACTATTAATGGGCATTGTTAGGCTCATCTGTTAATTAAACCACAGTGAGTTAATGTTTCAAAGCAGCCATTGAATGTCACTCCAAATCCATTTTTTCATTCAGCACATACCCACAGCTTCCAATCAGTTATGTCTTTGTGCAGCCATAAACAAAAACACATAGACAAACAAAGTGAAGTGTGCCAAACAAAGTGTATAATTGGCTTAAATACTAAACATTCCACCCCTAACCCGTGTTGGACATAGTTAGAAACATCAGGGAAGACACAAAGCCTTATGTCCGAGGGACACAAGGTTTTGTGTCTGAAGGAGCAAACTCAGAAAATTAACAATTAAGCCGCTACCAGTTAGAGTTCAACTTGTTTACAAGACATTCAGAGAGAGCGAGGTGGAGGAGAAAAAAAGGAGGAGGGGGGGGGGGGGGGGGGGGGGATGTGGGTGGGGGCGATGAGGACAATTTATGCTGAAGGGAAAACAGGCTGAAAGTCCAGTTGGGGGAAAGTTCACTCCTGTTCAGTAGAGAACGGAGGTAGAAGACGAGCAGGAGCGCCGCTGAGGTCATTCTCTTAGCAGCAGCAGCAGGGGAGGCGGGTGCCACTGAACGCTGCATGTGCTGACCGAGCACAGTAGAGAAGTTGAAAGCCCCCTCGGCCTTTATAGGCAAAGGAGTGTAGGATGAAGGAGATGAATAAGACGTATGCCATTGTGGAAGTCATTGAAGGAGAACAGATTCAGCTGGTAAGATAAAAGCTCTCTGGATGCTTTAACATGACTGATTTAGATCTGAGCAAGTGGGTTATGCTGTGTGTTAATAGTTTAAACTTCAGTGAGGAGAGATGCAGCAGCAGCAGTTTTTGCTTCCATCTTTAATTATGAGAGACAAAATGAAAAAGGTTGCATATTGCTGACCTATTTTTCACGTTATTGGATGTTTTTTTTGCTGCAGATAAATCAAGATTTTACTCATTTCATTTTGCATTATTGGGTCTTACAATTTAGTCTGAGTTTAAATCAAAGCAGGCTCAGACACTATGTAAAAGTTCAACCTTGCTAACTGCTGTGTAGAGAGAGGGAAACCCACATATGCTGCTGTGACTTTATCTCACACTGCCCTGTGTGGTTGATTGGTTTAATCACTTAAACTTTGTCTTTGTGCACGAGTCTGTGCTGCACTGTGTGATTAGATTGGCCAGCGCGCACTAATCAATCTCAGAACAGACTGTGTTTCAAAAGATGGCTCTTAAAGCATTAGGTACTTTATATCAGTATGTTAACTGTGCTGCATAGATTCCAGCTTCCCTCACCCTCTCTCTTTATTCCTTTTAATGTCAGAACAGTGAGTAAAACTCACCTGCTAATCCTGACGGGGATTAGGACAGCAAATTCCTTGGAATTCTTGGAATCTTTTCAAGTTTAGCGAGGGCCAGGGACACCACTGAATACCAGGCACAGAGGAAATGCTTTAAAAGTCTGCGAACAGGTGGTGACACTGGGTCAGAATTAGCTGCTAATTAAACAAACGGACTGAGTTTTTTTTGTTGGTCAAGATGCGTGGAGTGCAGAAACCGTGGAGGAAGATACTGGGACACAGCATGGGTATTGTAGGTTATCTGATGTCAGCAGAAATAATGTTAACACGACCAGGTGCGATCAAATAAAAGTGTTTATTGGGATTTTATTACTTGTGATGGCACACTGATTTGTTTTAAACATTAACCCTTAAAAGCATCAGATTTCCCTATAACTGAATAGCCACACTGTTGAATAATGCTATCAAACAGCGGCTATATTAAGTTGTTAATAATCATTTTACGTTTTTCTTAACTGTTTTCCATACCTACACAGCTCAACTTTCTAATAACTTGAAGCTTTTTGTTCATATAAGCATTGAAAACTTTGAATGTCGTCGCTAAGCTGCAGAAATGCCGGTTTATGTCTATGTCTACAAATGTGATTCATCTCCTAGCTTGAACAGTAGCTTGCAGATTAAGTTATCTTTCCCTTTCAGCTGTTTATCTGTTAGGCCTCATTAGCAGTGCCATATTCGTCCCTAGTGCTTCAGAGTAGTGTGACATGGCTCCTCGACTAGCCTAAAACTTACTGAATCATTGACATGCACAATTAAGGTGAAATTAGCTCTTTTTAACACTCCTCGCAGAGCTAAATCTCTGTTATATAGCGTCTAAAGTGCAAGATATTGGAGTTTGGAGCACTTCAGAGGTGTAAATTCAGGTGCAGGAGATGTCAGAGGAGGGAATCGAATCATAAAGGCAGATAAGGTAGATAACACAATTGTCAATCATTGCTGTGCATTTGGCAAGCTGTCTTCAGGTGTGATGTTATTGCAATATGTGCTGCTGTGCGCACTTTACAGTACAATAAACATGAACACTGACTTCATAAAAGTAGTTTAAAAGGTGTATGAAGCTGTGAATGATTTCTCTGTAAGAAATAACAGATGTAAACTGAAGAACTGTAGATTGACAGTATACAATTTATGCTGTATTTTATAAATTTGATTTAAACTTACTTTTAACTCAAGCATAAATTGAAATGGTATCATTTTTTATTTCTGACCTAAAAACTTACTTTCTTGTGGACTTTTTGATACACAAAAAATACTTTGAACCTTTATTTAGGCTAGTACAATGAAATAATTATTTTTTAAATACTTAACTGAGTTTGTAAACGTGTGTTTTGTAGTAAAATGTGTACATAATTTTTTGTGTGTGCTCCCCCTGTCCCCAGCTCCCACTTTCCAGCAGCCACCTGGACGTCTACACAGGCCCTGGGATGAAGGCGCCGACTATCGCAATGACGAGTAACTCCTGTCCCGCCAACCTAACCATCAAGCGAGAACTGTCAGGTGCGAACAACTGAGTTTTAAAACATCTTGCTCTCCACGTTTGACTGTTAGTAGATGGCACAGACGTTGCATGTCACCACGGTGACTCACCTTGGGAGGTCATGCCACTTTGTCAGTCTTTAGTTGATTATATTTTGTTTTTGCAAAGACGCAGAAGCCCGTGCGCTGGCCAAGGAGAGACAGAAGAAAGACAACCACAATCTGAGTAAGTATATTTGACAAACATGAACATTGTAGTCAGCCTCTTGCACAGTCTAGAGCTTCGTGCTGATTTAGCTGACATAGAGCAACAAGTGGGTGGATAGTTAACTTGATCATTTCTGCTGTTCTAGCACTTAAGAGTAATTGCCTGTGACTATGTGTGACTTTTTGTATGTGTATGTGCGTGTGTATTTGTGGTGCTCTTTCCTGTTTATCTCCAAAATGCAAAAATGTGGACCTGGATGTGTAGACAATGCAAAGCCCACACATCAGTTGTAAAAGGTTACCCTCACTAACTATGTTGCTTTACTGTTTCTGTCTCTTTACTCTTTAACAGTTGAAAGAAGGAGAAGATTCAACATTAATGACCGAATCAAAGAGCTGGGCACTATGATTCCTAAGACCAATGACCTGTGAGTTCCTTTCACTTGGCTGTTTTTTTACAGGTGCTTCTCGATAAATTAGAATTTCATCTAAATTCTGTCAAAAAAGCTAAACTCATGTTAGATTCATTACACACTCAATTATTTATTTCAAAAGAATTTATTTTTGTTAATTTTGAAGATTATGGCTTACAGGTAATGAAAAGCCCAAATTCTGTTTCTCTGAAAATCAACATATTACATAAGACCAATAAAAAGGCATTCTTCATATGAATATGATGGCCTTGTTATGGGCGTGTTATGGCCTACACAGTCATGCAGCAGAGAGTCAAGTGCTGTATTAATATTAATGGAAAGATTAAGTGGAAGGAAAACGTTTTACATCTTTTACATTCCTTGTGTTGATCAACTCCCGAAGAGAAGACAATGTCAAGAGTGTCTTACTTGGACAATGGAGAAAAAGGACTGGAGTGTTACTCAGAGGTTCAAAGTCCTTCTTTAGCTAACATTACTTTTTCCATTTCATTTGGGAATTAAGGTCCCAGAGTCTGGAGTGGAGAGGCACACATTACAAGTTGAGGTCCAGTGTGCAGTTTTCACAGGTGTCTACCAGTATATTTTAGAGCACTTCATACCTCCCTCTGCTGACAAGCTTTATGGAAATGCTGATTTTATTTCACAGGACTTAAAGTGCATATACTGTACAGTGTATGAATATATCTTCTAGTAAGCCAACATTTCTGTATAAAAAAGTCATGTTTTATTGGTATTATGTAATATAAAATTTTTCAGAGAATCTGAATTTTGGATTTTCATTATCTGTAGGCTATAATAATCTATATTAACTTATAAGTTTCACTATTTGAACTGACTTACTGAAAAACAAAGTATACATTTTTAACGATATTCTAATTTATTGAGATGTGTCTATCATTCAAAGGTCATTGGATAAGCTGTTGTGTTTATTTTCCTCTGTTTGTAGCGATGTGCGTTGGAACAAAGGTACTATATTGCGGGCCTCTGTAGATTATATAAAACGTATGCAGAAAGATGTGCAGAGGTCCAGAGAGGTGGAGAATAACTTCAAAAGGATGGAGATGGCCAACAAGCAGCTTTTGCTACGTATCCAGGTTAAAACACAAACAGAAATGCATAAACGAAAAAAAAAAGATGAAGATACTTGGGATGACATTTGATTCTTCTGTCAACAGGAGTTGGAGATGCAGGCTCAGCTGCATGGCCTGCCAAGCAACTCCCCATCTGGCTTAAACCCGAATGAAATGATGCCTCCTTACATAAAACATGAGGCCAGCCCAGAGCAGAACTTTTCTCACCCTCAGCCACAAGCTCTCCACCAGGCGCAGCACCTACCCCACAATCACGCTCAGCCCCAACAGCACCACTTCCTCCCCCAGACCCACCTCCATCATCAGAACCAGCTCCAGCCTCAGCTCCGGCAAATGCCATCACTCCCACAGCACCTCCCACCCCAACAGCCCATCCAGTTCCCAGCCGTGGGCAGCTCCCAAACCTATGACTTTACCCAGTCGCTGGACTTGTGCGATGGGATACCCGGATTCTCAGACGGCATGTCGGGGCTGGGCGACCTGGGCGGACTGGACGTCCAAGGGAGAAGAGGCGAGCTGGGCTTCTTGATGATGGACGAGCCTTTGTCCCCTATGGGTGGAGACCCACTGCTGTCCGGAATGTCCCCTGAGGCATCTGTCGACTCCAGCCGCAGATCCAGCTTTAGCATAGAGGATGGAGACATCATGTAGAAATGTAGTGTGGTTGCAGTTTAACTGTAAACAGCAAAAAAAGGAAAACACCATAAATATTCACTCTCCACAAAAAAAAAAAATACTGATTATTTACCAGGTTCCAACATCACATATTTTCACACACTTAGTGGTACAGTTATCTATCTTTAATGGTATGGTACACCACTCTCAGAGTCAGAGCCGGCCCAAGGCAAAATCAAACTTAGCTTCTGCTTGGGGCCTCCGGGCCAGCAAGGGGCGCTCTAAGAGTGCTTGACCTCTTAGACAGAGTATATATCTTTATATATATATATATATATATATATATATATATATATATATATATATATATATATTTATATCAAAAACCTCAAAATTGCTTTAAACAATTAAAATAATATTTATGTAGACGAATTTATAATTCTTTAAAATTTTACATTTTAATTACTTTAAGATTTAAAGAAACTGACATAGGCACTAGTTGTAATCATATATTCATAGTTTGTTCATTATGTTAACGGTCAAAATTTAATGTTTCTAGTTTATCATTGCTGCTGTTAATGTCTGCTAGAGTCACACCTCAAGGATAAACAAAAGGGCCACAATTCAATACATTGATAGGTTAAAAAATAACTATTTATATAAGTGATAATATAAATAAAACTGAATATACATACATTTAATACATTAATTGGAAATTCAGCAAATAAAACCAGTAATTTAATACAGTTTGTATTCATTTTAGGAGCATATATAATTGAAGTATTTATTCAAATAGTTAATTATCCTATGTCACAGCATTATTTTTACAGTTTAAATTATTTCATGATGGGGTGTAGCACAGGAAATATGAAATACTGAAATATGTTTTTTTTTCACATAAATGTAATTTAAATTTAATGGTGTTTAGATTGTGGCACATTTTGCCCTTGATACTTCCCAACCCTACTGAGTCTGCATTGAAACTATTTATTAACCAAATAATGTGGACTGGAAAGGGGTCCCAAATCAGATTCGACTAAGGGCCAAAGACTTTCTTGGGCCGGCTCTGGTTAGAGTAAACTTTTTGCATAGACACTCAAGTGCCTGCAAGTTAATCTGTGCAGCTTGAAGCTTTACCTTGCAGGCTGAGCATTTTCAAGTATGCAGACCAGTTGTGCAGCACATTTAGCCGTATTTCCATCAGGTGACTCTGAATCCTAACTAAGCAGAGGACAACACCAGTAGTTAATTAGATTGACAGAATCGGATGCAAGGGCAAATGGGGGCATTGTCTCACTTGATTGTTATTTACCCCCTGCACACCTTTTTTAATAACCGTAAATGATTTGGTGAATGATAGTTAATAAAAGGAAATAGCTTTATGGTCCTGCATGCATAATTCATCATGTAGGGGAAGCAGTCTTCTGACATAGCTGCTCTCCTCAATCTGCTTTTCCACATTTAGCTTTGGCCACACATGTTAGGTGTTGACAAAGATCTGAGTTACCCTGATAAATTGGAGGGATCTCTATAAGTGTTCACATCTTATGATTCAATAAAAATAAAAAAAATTACTCAGTGGTTGGACGATGATCTTTTGCAAGCTGATCTTTTTTTTTTTTTTCTCAGATTAAATGTGATATACCAAACTTTCACTTGATATTGTCATGACTAGGGACATCCCAACCATGAATTGTTCTCCCTGATGCTGATCCAAGTAATTGAGGAATAGCGATCAGTTGATACCAAATTACAGGCAGTTGATGACATCTGACTCAACACATAGAGCTAAAGTCCTCAATAAAATCTTTATCCTGCATGTTTTCCTGCAGCACAGCTTGCTAATGTGGGTGGCTACTATTAGTATGTTTACTTTTTGTTTTGATGTGGGTTGAAACATATCTTAATGTGGATCCAGTTACTTGTGTGCAGATGAAACTTGCAGCTTCATAAACATAACATTTAACATGCAGTTTTACAGCTCCTCTCTTAAGTCACATAGCACTGACGGACATTTAGCTGCAGTAGGAAATAGACTCATCTTCTGAGTGCTTGGAAAAACCCAAATAAACAGAATGTTGTGCACAACTATTGTAAAAACAGACCATGATATTTTTTTTTAAATCTGGCTTTGCAATTTGCAGACTTACATCTCGCTGTGGGTGCAACTGGCATAAAATCATAATAACCGGTATTTGGAGCAAAGTCCAGCCAGGAAATATACCCTGACTGGAAACCTGATCTGATCCTTTGGACAGGGTCTGGACATCCCTAGTCATGACCTTCACTCAGATGCTGTCAAATCCTTTAGGAGTAATTTCATCAAATTCTTCAGATGATCTGAAAGATTTAGCATTAACTTAGAAGAAAATACTCAGGTACTGTAACAGAAACAGCATCAGTTTTCATCAGATGTTAAACTCAGTTGTTTCAGAGCCAAAATCCATAGCCTTGCGTGCCTCTTGAGTTTTGCTTCTGCCTCTTTTTACAGCATGTTTTTATATGTTTTGTGCCATCGAGGTTTAATATCACATTCAGCCATGCCTTTCTGCTCTTTGCTTTGGCTAAACTATGCAGTTTCCAAGGGATAACCATGGTTTTGAGTTCAGTTTTTAGGGGTTGTGAATAAGGTCAACATGAAAGAAAGATGCAGTTAAGCTTTACTGAAGAAGGATTGAGAAAGTTTGGTCACGCATTTATAATCTTGGATTTGTAAGGACAGAATCAGAACACATGCATTCTTTCACACTCTTTACAGAAACATGAAAAGACTGTAATGCAACATGTATGCATTACAGTTCATACGGACACGGAAGGCGAACCTCAGGTCTGCCGTTACCTTGAGGTGATCCATCACTCCAGCCGTCACATTAACGGTTGAAGCAGGTTGAGTCTGTTGTGTCTCTGCTTGAGTTTGACTTTTATTTATTGTTGCTTTTGATCAGAACAGATAAAACCCCAAAAAACTACAAAAAAGAATATTGATAGTGATTTTTATGTTGACCTGTGTTCTTTATTTTAGAATTTGTCATTTGTTTTATCTCTCGAAGCACTGGAATCTGTATTATTTAGACTTTGTACATGGAATAAGATTTATTTCCGATGTTGTATACCAGTATGCCACTTAAATGTATTTTATTTGTATTTGTTGCTTTAGTTCTATTTCAATTCTATTCCAAAGTACCTGCTCCTCTTAGAGCCAGTTTGGGGAACTACGTCATAAAGTGTTTCACACAACAAAAAAAGTAAAAGGTTTATAAATTTCTGAATTTCAAATTTTTTTTGTTTAAAGATGAAAAGATTATGTACATTTGGGACATGATTTTTAGATGATTCGGTCTGCTTTAAATTTTGGCAGATACAGATTAAACATGATTCTGTGATTTGACTGAAATCCGATTACTTATTTAATGAATGTAAGGTTTAGAGTGGTTCTGGTTGAGCTGAAATACATCAAACATTTTTCCTCCACCTTCTTGTTTCCTTCCTGATTTTGGTCTCCAGGGACATTTCTGTGAACTCCATGAAAACCAGAGTTTTTATGCCTCTGTGGTTCTTTATCATTGACTCTGCATATGCTGTTGTCCAGACTTGTGCTTTTTTTCTGCTACACTTCAACCCATGTTGCACAGACACCCAGACCACACTCCAAAGAGCTCCTTGGGCCTCATCTGTTATTTGATTTCAGTTTGCTCTGCAAAGCAACCCAACAGAGAAATGTGGTTCTGAATTTTACTAAAAATATAAAATGTTTTACCAGAATCCATCATTTGGCTTTGGATCTGTTTTTTTTGGTTTGTTTTTTTTACTTCTAAGACATGTTGGGATTTTATGATATAAACACAAAATAGAGTTTATTTGTTAAATGAGGAAAATGATAAATGTATTTTTTGGTTTTTTATAACTAACAATGAAAAGAGTGGGGTGCATATGAGATTAACCCCCTTCCTAATTCAATGCCACCATTCATTGCAGCTACAGCTGCAAGTGTTTTGCATCTAAAAAATGTAATTCTTGCCCATGCATCTTTTCAAAACAGCTCAATCTCAGTCAGACTGGATGAAGAGCAGCTATGAACATCAGTTTTATTGCCACAAATTCTAAGTTATTGATTTTGGCTATTCTAACACATAAATATGCTTTCATCTAAACTTATTCAGTCTAGCTGCAAAGTCATCTTGTGCTCTGAAATCTGCGATTATAATCTTTGCATTCCTCTGAGAAAAAAATGGGGAGGGGACATTTAAATATTAATGTTTGTCATATTGCACTGCCAAAAAAAGTTAAAATGTGAGCCATAAAATAATATGATAAACAGGGTTTTTGAATAATATAAAGTAAAACAAACAAGGAAAACCTCATAAACCAAAAACTGTCTTCAGATTTTGTGGCGAGATAGATTAAAGGTTTGAGTTCCACAGTCTCAAATGCAACCTTTATCAAAATAGTGAATTACAGCCTTCACCTTTAAATCCTGGTATTTGTGTCTATGATATTTTCTGGTGTATGGAGGCAGGCGCGTTAGATGCTTTTTTAAATGTTATTGCATCGCCTGTCCAGAAGAGGGCACCAGAGCTTTACAAAAAAGGGACATCAAACCAACTTCCTCGTATTTTCTGACTGCTAATTTCTTAACAGTCACAGAGGCCTAAGTCTATGTGTAGTTAATCCTTTTAATAAACCACTCAATTAACTAATTAAATTCCTGCTCATTCTCAATAGACAGAAAGGTATAAATTGCAAGAGTCGCATTTGAATTTTACAGTTTTAAAACAATTATTGCATCACTACTGTACAATCTAAACAAGAACATTTTTGACAAGACACGATGTGCTCATACCAGTTCAGGTTTAAATGCTACATGTCTTCTGTAGTTCGCCCATTTTCACCTCTCCTGCACCTCGTTCCATCATCTCCTGATGTATTAGTCAGGCGCTGCTTTGGGATGATCCATAAACCATCTAACTGCCTTTCTTAAGTTAAATCAGGGTAATCTTTTCCCTCATCCACACACTCGAAAGCTCCCTGATAGTGAGAAGCACGCTGGAGTGCGATGATGGTGTCTGCAGCCCATCCACAGGCCTATTCTCTAGGGTCTTTATGATGGTAATGTACTTCCCGGTCTAATAAATCCCTCTAGAGCTGCAAAGAGAAGATCTTATGGCTCACTCTGATCACCACCTTTTCACCCATCTTTCCTCCTCCGAAGACATACATGCGCGCATGACTACAGAAATGCATGCCTTGCACTTCTACTAACACTTGGTTGGCTGTTTAGCAAGAGGGGAAGGGTTGAGACAAATCAAACATGAAGGGGCAATTTAAGAAAAGTTGGCTCAGGAAAGCAGACTGGCTCTGACTAAGAGGGCTAGGGGCCGAGTAAGAGGAGACGCTTTAAGAGTAGTTACTCCTAGGTTCCCCTTTCTATGTGGAAGGGGCCTTTTTGAAGTGAGCACATCTTTGCCTAGAAAGGCATGAAGAAGAGGGAAATGATGAAATAAAGTTCAACAAGGAGCGAACAAGGTGCTCCGTTCAGAGCTGAAACCTCTAATGGAGTGAGGAAGAGTGAAACTTTATGCTCTGCTCTGACCAATCCTTCCTTTTCATCCTTCTTCCTCCTTCCCAACACATCGCTCTCTAGCAGCCCCCTCCTTCCATTGCTGCTGGGCTTGGTGTGTATGTGTGTCCTCTCTATATCTCATGGGAGCAGTATGTCACTCAGCCCGAAGCCCACGGAAGAGAGGTGAAAGAGGGCTGATTGAGCTAATTTAGCCCCTGGATGGGAGAGCAGGAAAGGCCTCACCCTCTGCTAATAGACAGACATCAAAATGGAGATGAGGAGGAAGAGGAAGGGAGTGGGAGAGAAGGGCTATAAAATGGAGAAGACTTTTTGATGGATTTATCTTTTCTTTTTGTCCAAGGCGGCTGAGGAGAAAACTTTTATGAACACGGAGTGACATTGTGAAGTTGGTAAAGGTTTATGTGAGGTGCCTGGAATTAAAACATGCTCATATTACTTATTGATCTGTCCCCCTCCATTAAGATACCGTCAGTCACAGTGTTCGGGTATAATTTCTCCTGACTGGGGCTCGTGAACGTATATCCTCAGAGTGACACACTGACTGCAGCTCACACCATAAATTGGAGACACTTTTTGTAGTTTCTGTAAGACTTCATGGCCTTCTATCAAAGAGTGTTTAATTAAGATCGTGTCGTAGCTCTCACTGATCCCCCCGTAGATCCATAATTCAGCAACTCCGCAGTTTGTCCTGAAGTTTGGAGAAACCTGTGAAACCTGAGCTTTTTCACGTTTCGTTGTCTTACATCCACAGATTTCTGTGTATTTTGTTGAAATTTTATCTGATTGATGAACACAAAATAACACCTATTCGTGAAGTGGAGTTAAAATGATACATGTTTTTTCTAAATGTTTTATAAAAAAGAGTGAAAAGCACTATGTATTCAAGCCCCCTAAGTCAACCATTAGTAGAACGCTCCTTTTCCTACACTTGCTCCTGCAAGTGTTTGGAGTATATCTGTACCAGCTTTCACATGTGAAGACTGGAATTTTTGCTTTTTGTTCTTTCAAAAACAGCTGATGTTCAGTCAGATTTGATGGCGAGAGTCTGTGAACATGTATTTTTCATGTCTTTCTTAGACTTTGAATTGGTTTAAGGTCTAGACTTTGAATGGGCCAACCTAAACCACAATTCTGCGATGTGCAGCTTTCTGACACACATAGTGCTTTGCATGAAGCCCAAAAAGTTACATTTTAGGTCTCATCTGACCAAAGCAAATGTTTGATGTGTCCCCTTATGCTCCCCTTATTGCCCCCATACTGCAAGTGGGACCTCTTATGTTTTTTGTTTTTTTTCGTAAATAATGGCTGTTTCTTCTAATCACTCTTCCATGCAGGCCAGATTTGTGGAGTGTGTGTCAATAGTAGTAGTCTACAGATTCTCCCACCAGAGGTTGTGAATCTCAGTAGCTTCCCCAGAGGTACCATGGGTCTCTTGACTGCTTCTCTGGTGAATGCTCTCATTGCCAGGCCAGTACGGGGTTACTGAATTCAAATGCACACATTTTGTGAATAAATTTAAATGTAAAAAAAAAACAAACAGCTATATGTATATCATTTTCCTGCACTTCACAATTCTGCAGTATTTTCTGTCGATCTATATTACCCATACAACCCAAATAAAATAAATTTAGGTCGGCAGTTGTAATGTGCCGTAATGTGAGTAAATGTAAAACGATTCAAGGGGTATTAATACTTTTTTCCCACTTTTTCATTTTAGTTTCCTTTCTTTTTACAACTCTGAAACACAAAGCTTACAAAACATAAGCAACTCCACCACATACCTCCATCTTTTTACACACACTTGCTCCCTCTGACTTTGTCTGAACAATGTGTCCACACACCTCCTGTCCTTCTTCATTCCCACTTCCCCTGCCCCTCTTTATTCGGCTGCTCCTTTTTTGTCCGTCTTCCTCTACATTTTTAATGCTCTCTGCTGACTCCTCTCAACCCTTTGCGTCTCTGTTCCTGAAAGGGAAAAAGAGCCTAAATTGGCTGGAGAGATGAATAATGTCCCCACCATTAGCGGTGGCGTGGACAGATCTGTCCGTTCATGTGTGCGGAGGTGAAGATGAGCTGCAGGAGAGGTTAGGACTAGGCGGTGAGGGTATTTATCATTCTTTCTAACTTTGTCAGAAGACGCAACAAAGAAATGAGGATGGGGCTTTGCTGAATAGATTCGCTGCGTGTTAGTTGAAGCATTTTTATTTTAAATATGAAAGGGGAATTTTGTAAAAGCCACAGAGATTTCATCAATGTATCAATTTTATATTAAAGAAATTTAATTTCTTACCAAAATGAAGCTCAGGTATCCGGGTCTTTTATTCTTCCCTGGATGCTGAGAAGCCTACTATTTACATCACCAGTAGGGGGAGCTAGTGGTCCACATACGTCAACACGTAGCTTGGCGTGGAGACAAACAGCACCTGGCTGACACTTTCCAGTGTTGAGAAATGAATATGTTGTTTGGTAATGCAGTGAATGTCATCGTCTGACAGAGAGAACATCTGTTGCAACCTTTGTGAAATTAAGACATGGTGTCATTCCTTAAATTCCAGCAGACGGCTGCCCGGGAACGTAATAGGCCAGCTTTTTGTTCTGCTCTCAGAATGATCAAAGACTGAACAAACATGTTTTCATTTAACACCTCTCAGAGTTGGTGCCTTGATTGAAGAGCTGCTAAATTAGGCTTATCATTATTAAAATAAATAATGCGTCTGACACAGAAATTTGACATATTTTGAAGGTTAACCACTCCATCCTATTCCTCGGCAGCTGATGGAGGGACCATGAAAGTGATGAATCCTGTTTTATGTCTTGATCACACGTTGTTTCAGATTTTTATCTTGTGCATGATCTCACATCTCGTCCTTGATGTCCAAAGCTCCGTAAAGATAGTTAACTATGTAATGGTCTGTCGCACAGGATTCATTCTGCTCTAAGCTTCAGAGATTTATTTGTTCTTCTGCTGTGTTTGTTTCTCTGTTTTTCAACCCATCCAGCCATGCACTCATCCATTCATCCATCCATCTTGCAAATCCTCTCCTAGTTTTATTTGGTGTTGATGTAAGATGAACTTCCCCATCTGGAGGTTGCAAAGATTTGACTTTTTTCTCCATTCTCTTCCTAAAAGCAGCAAAGATTATGCAGTCTACAGCTTTTTATCACATGTACGCCCCTCTTCAAGCTCCTTTTCATGATCATCCTCCCGTCTCCTGACTTTCAGAGACCTGAAGATAACGGCACACCACATGACGCCATTGTCCTCTCTCTCTCTCTCTCGTAGGTGGAGATTTAAAGTTCTGTTTTAAAACTCCCACTGTTCCAATCCTACTTAACCCTCCCCCCTCCGCCTCCAGCTCCTCTTGTCTCCCCCTTTCTCCTGAGTATACTACCTAACCCCTCTGAACTTCAGTCAGAGTTACTGAAGACCCGGGGTACACTGGGGAGTCAGCTACACCACTGAGAGAGACACAGAGATAGACGAAGACTTAGCTGCCTGCTATTCTACCACTCCAGTAATAAGAAAAGTTTCTGTTCTTCTCTGTGTTACAGCAGGGAGATATAACCAGGGATCACTCACACTCACATACGGGCACTTTTAAATACTCTCACACAGGAAACTCAGTGGTGGGAAGGCAACAAATGGAGGCACAACATGGACAAAGTTACACTGTTTAAAAAAAACATATGCTTTTTGCACAAATACACGAAGACAGAGAGAGCTAAAAGGAGGCAGAAGAGAAAAAGAAACAAGTTTAGTCTGCAAATGGCTGTAGAAGCTGATTCGAATTAGAGGGCGATTTCCACAAAAGGTCAATGTATTCAGCTGATACCCTGAGAGGGAGGAAGTTTAATACCCCCTTTTTGGTTGAATTAATTAATTATAACATTAGACTAGCTCTAGGGGCCTTTTTCTTCAGTGATTAAGTGAGCACATATCTTTAAAAGACTGTGCTGGTCTCTGGGGCCCTGGGCTTCTGAACCTTTGGGGTGAAACAGTGAGAGATGTTTTAAACATGAGAAGGACAAAGAAACATAGACCAACCTGCTTACCTCCGTGCCAAAACACGCCACGTTCCTCATGTAGACCTTTGCTTGCACTTGTCATTCTTTGTGGAGGAGCTTTTCTTTCGTCCTTCGTCGTCTCTCGGTCTGCTTGATGCTTACGACTCAGGCTATCACTCGCCTGCAATGATAAAACAAAGTTCTGGATTTCCATCCATCCTTCCATTCATTCATTCATTCATTACTTAAATAAAGCATTTAGATTTTAACAATTTTTAAAAAAAGGTGCAAACTCCAGAAAATTTGTTGAATTTTTAAATTTTTATAAAGATCATTTTAGAAACATTAATTAAATTACTAAGATAATTTAGCTAGGTTATAAATTTTCAGTTATATATTCATATTGGCATAACAGCCAGTGTTGTCCATTTCTATTGTAAGTATCCAATGAAAGTACAATATATCTGAGCAATCAACAGTTTATTACAGCAGAGGATATCATCTATTTAAAATGTCTCAATCCACAACCATCTTCCTTCATATCCAGTTAAAACCTACAAGCTTTGATAGATCGAAACCAAATCACACATACTTAGTAATAAGGATACAGTTTCACAGCTGCAGTAACTAATGTGTACAAATACATTTTACAGATGCAGAGGATCAGAAACTTTTATCACAACAGACTCTTCTGCTGGGACCTCTTTGGAAGCAGCCACTGTTTTTGCTTCCCTGAATACATCTGGTGGATGCTGGTCATTTTGTACCCTTTGCAGATTTGGTTGTTTCATACCTGTACGACATGGTGCTGTCTGCCATAGGACATTTTGTACTGACCACATTTCAATTGCTAGCTGCCAGGACATTTCATAGACTCTTTGACAACCGACAGCTTTTTTAGGCCATGTGAGTATTGGGATGTTAAAATGATGTCATGTTTTTCTTAAATTCGTTGTCATGACACTCACAATACATATCTAAAATTGTTTACATTAGTTTTCTATATTTTGCTTATAACCTGCTGTAAGGAAATGTGATTATATGCAAAGAAAAATAAATTCTATAGGAAGTCAGGTTTTTTTTTTTTTTTGGTTCGGGGTGCTAATCTATTTTTTGTCTACAGGACCAAATGAGGATCAGAATCAAAATAAATTAAATAAAGAAGAGTAATATCTAAAGATTTTTAGCGACTATACAACTAAATTAAATTGCACATGAGATTCGAGCATTTTATGACAATGAATATCCATAATTCAAAATAATACCTGAGAATCAAATAAATATGACATGGTTTAGGACATGGAAATAGAATAGTTTGTTTACAGGTAATAAATAAAAGTTAGAAGGGGCACAAATTTGTAGGTACTAAATGGGGCTGCTACAAATTGGCGAACAGGCAGACAAAAAATTGCTTAGTGATTATGGCAAAAGGGGTTACCACAAAAGTAATAAGCTATTTAAATCTATCCTCAAATGTGACATGTAAACCTTTTTCCCGATACCCACAGCTAGCATGTACTGTTTAGTGGCAATGACTGCCTCATGGTAGAGCTGGCAAGTTTGACTTAAGCATTTGCACAGTTCCTAAAAGCAGTTAAAGCTGGTTGTGAACTATGTAATTCTCTATTTTTAAGGTAGCAGCATGTAAACCTGTTACCTGACAACAACAGCCAAAATGTGTTGTTTATTGGCAATACCTGCCTCAGGGCTAGGCTAGCATTAAAGTCAGATATGAACTTTAATGTGTCACCACAAAACCTTTCTCAACAAGGGTTATGACGGTTTAGAACTTGTACCAAGTTGAAGTAATAACCCAATACAACCAGTTTAAACAGATCAACCTTATTGTTCTCTGCAGGAAGATGTACACATGATGAATGGAAATACAGCTAACTCTTCATTTACGATCTAATCAAAAAGTTTAGGAAAGTTTAGAAGTATTTCTTACCAAAAACATTTTTTACTGTGGTTAGAATTTGTCCAGTATTGAGCAATACACTATGCTTAATTTAAATAAAAGTAACTTTAAAGACCAACTAAATAGTACCTACAAAGTTATTTTCTATAGTGTATATTTGCATTGTTACAGACAGTTTCAAAACAGCCAGAAGCAAGACTGGGAATATGAAAAATTATCAAAAAACAAGCATTTCCTAAACACAATACTCTCTGAAAGCAGGGGAACATTATCAGTTAAATATATCTGACTATCAAGAGAGAAAGTGCTCATTATGCAGAACGATTCCTCCTTTCAACTGTAAAAAGCATTTATAAAATACAGGTCACCAAGGAAGAACAAAGCTTAAACAAACAGGAACAAGTAATTTTCTGCAATTTAAAGGTGTATTTGTACCTTTGATGTTTGTTTTTCTGCTTTGAATTTGGTGGAAAAGACTGTATTCCACCTAAATGTTAAAAGGCATGGAAGATGAAAAATTTTAATATGTTTTCAAGTCCAAATGTGGTACCGAAGATGTTTTTGACCATATCAAACGGGCTACCTAAGTCTAATTTTTGACGTTGTTTGAAGTGAGATGTGGGCTCAAGGAAATCCAATTTTCAAAGTGTATTTCCGGGTTAAATAAAGAAAATGGCTGTCTGACCTGAAATAGCCATATAAATATATCCATAAATACCCATAGTTTCCAGGGCTACTGTTATAGACCACGCTGTCACCTCAGTCTTACCAGTTCTTAAGTCATGTTAAATTCAACATACTGTATTTTTGTCAATTTGACGAAAAACCGTTATTAAAAGAAGATGTATTCATTGATTCTTTGTTGTTGTCTTTCAGCAGCCTTTATAAAGATGTATAAAAAGCCTTGAAATTAATTTGTTTGGTATTGCAGTAGCATAATTTAACACACAAAATGTACTACGGTTGTTTTCCTCACAGATCTGCCTTACCCTGAATGCCATGTTCGCCTGTCTGTTCCATTTTGAAGGGTGGCTTAGAAAAATCTGCCTTTGTGTCACATCATATTTCTACCCCAGGGAAACAGGAAGTCATTGGACTCACAGGTCAATGTTAAAATATATATTGATTTTAGGGAAATTCTAAAAATGATAGAAAATTAAATAAAATCAAAAAATACAAATTAAACATTGACGAGGGAGTTTTTTTTTTCCTTTTCCATTTTTCAAAACATTTTCAGTTTTAATTTCAGAGTTTATACGTCTTTACCAGGGATGCCAATAAATGTGAAAGTTTATTATTATCTTTAATAACTTTTTTTAATGTAATATTTTTAATAAAATAAATAGATAAACATTTAATAATATAACATTATTATTTTAATTATTATAAAATAAAATTATCATATGCTTAAAATAAATCTGGTAAAAAAAACTAAAATCTGAAATAAAGAATAAGAAAGGTGTTTTTGCACTTGTATAGATTGTTTGTCCCATGCACTGATCACCATAATGAGGTGACCACCAGCTGTTAATTGTGTCAGGCTTGTATGCACTTCTGTCAGGGTGACTGACACATCTTTGACATAAGTCTAAATTATGACTCTTCAATGAGAGAATGATAATGGAGACAAAAAGGAAGGACAGTGACGACATGAAGGTGATGACTGGGGGGAGAACATTAATGGGTAGTGCGAGTGGAGTAAACCATTGTGTTTTTTGTAGAATAAGCAGAACAGACAGATGTGAAATAAAGTGAGCGGCAGCATCCACCACTTTGCAAATTCATTGTGAGCTAAAGCCAGCAAATGCTTGTGACTAACAGTGTCCCCTCCTCAGCTTACACATGTGCGACTGTGCAAAGCATACATGCATACATTTATGCACGCGCAAGCACACACACACACACACACACACACACACACACACACACACACACACACACACACACACACACACACACACACACACTCATCCGTAGGCATCCTGCCCCCACTGCCTGACCCCACTAAACATTCAGGTACAATTAATTATTCCTCCCTGATCTAACGAACGCTGCTCACTGATTGGACACCCTCGGGGTGCAAGGGCACTATTTTAAAAACACTTTCTAGTCATGAATTTTAATCACTTCAAATGTATTGATAAATTATTAATTAAGTGACTTTAAGTGATGCCAGGTGGGCATAATTTCAGAAGGAGTAATAAAATGCTTTTGGGGTTGGAAGTGCTGTGATGTGAAAGTAAGAGCCTGTTTTTCTTTCTCTAAATGAAGCTGTTTGATTTAAAAGGTATACTATTCCAAACTGTTCAACCATCTACAGGGTTTATTTGCTTGGGAAGAAAGGATGCACCATTTTAAAAAAAAGGACTGTTTTTCATTCTTTGTTTGACTGTTGCTGTAGGGCCCTACAAGTCCCGGTAATCTTCACTGAAAAACATTTTTTAAATTCTACTGGAAATTGTGAGTTTGGTTAAAATTACAGATATCCTGATTTCCATCTTTTGTAAAGCTTTAACCTGAGATTATTTAAATTTCCCTCCATTAACTATAATATACTGTATTTATGTTCCACGATGAAGTCTTGCTCTCTCTCACTCTGTTGCAGCCAGAAAAAACCACAGAAGTTGCAACATGTCGTAGAAAAGCTTTTAACTTATCTGTGTTTCCTCTGATCCATTTTTGAACACCTCAAGGATATTGAAATGATTAACCTGATGACTTCTTCCCTCAGTAAGCGTGTCTACACTAAATATTGTTGTTGTTAGTGTGATTTGGTAGTGCTTTTTATGGCGCATTCACTGGTCGAAAAAATAACTATTCAATTACCAATCAGCTGGACATTAGTTGGGCCAATCAAGCTAAAAAGTTGTTAAATTCTAGCAAGCAGACAATTTCTCAGTAAATCTCTAATTGAAAAGGTCTGATTTGCAATTTTAGCTCCTTTGTGATATTCAAGAAGAGGCAAATCTGTTTTAGAAGCCCTAACTTAGTGATATTTTCAGCCTTATGCAATTTCTAACTATGGTTAGGCATATTTTTAAAAACATTATTTTTATGAGACTTCTCCTGAAAAGATTGAAGAATACAACATGTTTAACTGTGAGTTATGGTGAGCCTACAGTGCTGCTGTCTGTTCTACATGTTCTATAGGTTAACCTGCCGAACAAGACCCCAGCGAGAACAGCGCAAATTACAAATTACCTCCCTTATTAGGCCTGACCCCAAATTTCCTTTCATGAATATTCATCAGAGTGGTCGCGCGGCAGACTAAAGAAATGAATTTGCCCTCTTCTCGGAGTGGACTGTGAATAAAGAATGATTAATGGAATTCTGTGTGGTATGAATCCATCATTCCTGGAATAGAGGCTGGCTCAGTAATAAGGATCCAATTAGAGCCACAGTGGGTGGGACATTGCAGGAAGCATGGCAAAGACAGAGCCAGTGACACCTTTTACTCTTATGCACATTCAAAACCCACTGACACACTTTCTCTATGGTTTTTTTTCTATGAATATTTCATTATAGGAAATATAAAAAGTGTACATTTCCTGCTCGTGTAGCTTACTTTGGAAGATTCTTCCTGTATTTGCAGGACGGCCACAGTCAGCTTTCAACACATGCCTCTTCACCTTTTACATCAAGTGTGCCTCTCCTTGCCTCAGCAGTGGGGTTCACCTTTTCTGGCTAATTTCATGTTTCGGTGCCTTCTCAGGCAGCTCATCCTGCTGCCAAATATTTGTGTTGGGAGCGAAGCTTAATCTGGAGCTAGATCCACAGATCTATCTACATGACATGGGAAAAAAAGAAAACGCTTTCAGTAAACAATAAGGTCGTTTTTAGTTGCACCTATGTATACTGCCTTGCAAGTAAAATACATTGGTCTATAGGTGTAACTTGTCAAAATGTGAAAAAGTTAAAGAGGTATGAATCTTTTTGCAAGGCATTTTAACTGTGTAGACTATGTGCACCCCATGATTCACCTGCATATCTTCTTCCTTGACCAGTTTATGGACCAATAAGAATGCCAAGGCCTCCACGTTTACTTTTGAAGTGTAACTGAGGTATCTGCAGCCGAACAGGTGCTTGGAGAGACTCTTATTTTATTTCATCTTTCAAGAAATGGCAGATGTAACCCCCCTTTAGTTTGGATATGTGCTGTGTGAATGACGCATACACTTATGGTAAGTCCATGATAATTGAAACGGGTGCATGTTTCACCTGTGGCCAATGTAAATCCCACTTTCTGGTTTATCTTTATTGCCCGTTCATCTTTTATCCCACATCCTCTCTTCTCTCTCTAACTATAATAAGGTGTTGCATCCCTGTTCCTCATCAACTAAAACCTTGTAGATGAATTACATCTCTCTGGGATTCATCTACAGCTGTAATGTTTGTACTTAATCGACGTCACGTCTTCATTAGGAACAAATAGCCCATGTTTGACACATTTGGGAGCCAAGGAATGTTCCACCAAAGGTAGACAGACATGGAGGTGTGCCAGCATATTCCTGGCTCAGCCTGTTCACCAATGATATTCTCGATAACACTTTCAGCTAATTACTGACTGCAGCTTCTGAATGCGGCTTGAGTGCAAAGAAAGGCAATGAACCTGTCTGGTAGCTCAATAGAGAGCCAGCAAGAAGAAAGAGAGGGGATGCGGCTGTTGAAAGAAAGACAGATTAACATTTGTTCTTTTACATGCCTCCCTCTGCCACACATACAATAACTTTGCTTATACTAATTAACAATTAGCAAAGACTGGTTGGCTAATTGTGTTATTGCTCCTAATCAAGAGGCTAATTACCAGAATGTCAATTTAGATTTAATTACTAAGTGCTTTGTTAATTCCCACTGAGCATACGTTACTCTCTCCCTCCATCTCTCCATGTCTCCTCTTCCCGTTTTTCCTTCTCTTTTTCTCCTTGTTCCAGCTTGAACCCTGGGTTTGTTCTGAGGTCCTCTGTTTTGGTGCTGAAGGGGGGTAAGTGGGTAAATACAGAGATAAATGAGGCAAGGTGTTAAAGCTGGAGGAACAAGGGGCAGAAGCATTAATGAGCACCTTTTTTTTAAACTTTTTTTTTACCACTGGGCCTCCAATTAGCCGACTCTCTCGCCAACATCACAGAAAGGAGAAATCCAGTTAGATCCATACAGGCAGAACCCTCAAACGCATAATTTGAACCCCAGTCCCTCACAGCTAAATTCAAATGGTAAAAAATGAAAACAAGTTCAGTAAAAAAAAACAATCATCCTTCGAGGTAGATTTTGAGTATTTCAAAAATTTAAAGCACAGTTCAGAGCAAATAGCAAGTAAAATTAAATGATTTCATTATGTATTTTCAGATATTCTAAAGATAAAGCATATTCAGAAGAAAAGTGCTTCGAATCACAGTATAACTAAAGGCAAGCAGACTAATACAACTGTTCTTCAACAACACTGTCTTACCAAGTTTAAACCATTAAAAACAATTCATTTGTTTTGCTTGAGGCAGCCTCCAGGGGTCCAATATAATAAAACTGCCACATTATGCTGATGATACAAGTATCTTCTGCACTGGTGAAGGTTTGTTGAATCATTTTTTCTTTATAACTGTTTTTTTTTTTTTACTTGAAGAGAATAAACTAAAGATTTAGCTTTATAAGAAAAAAACAAAAAAAACATTCATCGCATTTTAATTAAATTAAATAATTTTGGGGCTAATTTTGACAAGGTGAAAACAGATTTCTTGGGACAAAAATAGATGAGCCAAATACTGTAAAGAAGAGTTGATCCAAGTAATTGCTTCAATTGGTAACAAATAATTAAATTAAGTTTATCCAAGTTAATTAATTAAGTTTGTTCAACTGAAAGATTTCAGTTAGACTTACTTAAATAATTTCAAGGTTTCTCTCAAATAAGATAATTCAAACCCCTTTGACTTAATTGAGGGAGTACTTGGACAGAACTCCATATAGAAAGACTCCAGGCCGTGAGTCAAACCCAGGACTTTCTTGGTAGCACAATAGTGCTACTAACTGCTCCACCATGCAGCCATTCTTTTGAAACTTCATAAGGGATATTTCTTTTCTCCTTAAGCGGGGTTTTGAATATTTAAGAATTCTTACTGTTTTTGTCAGCATCTTCCTAGATTGTGGAAGAGTTTTTCATGCTCATGTCATCACATCATAATGAAACTTGACGTGACATATCACTGTGAGACATCTTCCTAACCACAAAGAATGCAAAGCCTTGGTAAAGCCCAGATTTTATGTAGACTGGTTGTTACGAGTGATGTTTTGCAAATATAATTTTTAATTCAAAACTGCTGTTCATTGGGGTCCAACTTGGTTTACATTATGAAAAACTGCCTTTTGTCATGGCTGCCTTCTGAGTAGTCAATAGATAAGCTTAGATCTCTGTGAGAAATTCAATTTTGATGAGGGTCAGAATTTTTTTAAGGAATTATTTTAGGCATTAGGGGCCTTTATTTTTTTATTCTTAAGTAGGTTGACAGGAAATCAGGAGGAGAGAGCAGGGAAATTAATGCAGCAAACATTAACAGGCCAGGATTTGATCCTATGCAGCATGCACTGAGGACTGTACATAGCTCACGTGCTTCACCCCCTGCACCACCGGCTCCATTATACGTCTTTTACATCATATCCTCTATTAGCAGTACCTGCGAGATGGCTTCACTGGCAACAGCAGTAGCTGAAACTAATATGCACAGTGGAGTTGCATCATTATAAAGGTCACCCACACTTCACCATCATCTCTGCAACGTCCAGAAACAACTGACCCTTAAAAAACTGCATTGTAGCATGTCCTTGAATAAAGTCAAATCTGGTGGCCACTGCAACACATGGGCTGCTACTAGGTGTTGATGCAGTCTAGCGCCTTCCAACTGTAACACGAAGGCATATAAGCTAGTCACATCAGAATTGAATTTTCACCTGTACCCGATCATAATGTCTAAATACTGACATGTACATGCGGTTGGCGTCGGTACTGTGGCGTCTATCTAGGCCTCGGGCGAAATTTATGTCATGACGTCACACGTAGGATACTAAAGCTGCATTAAACTTAACTGGTTCACTTGATTTTATGATTTGTGGGTGTTTTTGGGTTTTTGTTCTTATTTCACAGTTGAAGTTTTGAATCATGTTTCTGTTATTTTTCTTGTCATGTTTTAGTTTTTGTCTTGTTCGTGTTTTGTCTAGTTTGGTTTTTGGATCTGGTTATGCTTTAGTTTCATGTTTTTCTGGTTTCTATTAGTTTGTATTCAAGAGTCTCTGTTTTGTTCCAGTTGCGTTTTGTTCTCTCCTGTCTGGTAATTAACTTAATTCGGTTCATCTGCTCCAAGCTAATCTGGCTCCTTTCTTCACCTGGTTCACTCTCCATTTATACATCTCCGATCTGTTTATTCCTTGCGGAAACATTTTCTGGATCATGCTCATGTCTTGTTTCCTCAATCATGCCATGCCTGTCTTGCTTGCCTCATCTGCCTGTTTTGTTCCTGCCTTTTCTGTAGTGAGTTTTTTGTTAATTAAATCATTTTTCACTTACTGTCATGCTGCCTACAAGTCTGCATTCTGGGGTCCTCCATTTCGCAAGTCCTAATACTTGAACTGAAAATTAAAAGTTACTGTCAGATGAAAATGTGTGATATCTAAGTTAATTGAACCAATAAAAGTAAGTTGTCACCACTAAACCAAAAGAATTAAATGAGATTATGTAAATAAGTCCCAAACATGAACTATAGCCCAAATGCTTGTTTACATTATGAAAAACTGCCTTTTGTCATGGCTGCCTTCTGATCTCTGTGGGAAATTCAGTTTTGATGAGGATGAGACTTTTTAAAGGAATTATTTTAGGCACTGTGGATCAAAAACTATATACAAAATGAAATAAATTGTGTATAATTAGTGCAGCCATACAACAGAGAAAAATAAAAATGTCCCTTTATGTATTGCATATACACTGCTCAAAAGATAAAGGGAACACTTAAACAACACAGTATAACTCCAAGTTAATCAAACGTCTGTGAAATCAAACTGTCCACTTAGGAAGCAACACTGATTGACAATCAATTTCACATGATGTTGTGCAAATGGAATAGACAACAGGGGGAAATCTTTGGCGATTAGCAAGACACACTCAATAAAGGAGTGGTTCTGCAGGTGGGGACCACAGACCACTTCTCAGTACCTATGCTTTCTGGCTGATGTTTTGGTCACTTTTGAATGTTGGTGGTTCTTTCACACTCGTGGTAGCATGAGACGGACTCTACAACCCACACAAGTGGCTCAGGTAGTGCAGTTCATCCAGGATGGCACATCAATGCGAGCTGTGGCAAGAAAGTTTGCTGTCTGTCAGCGTAGTCTCCAGAGCCTGGAGTCGCTACCAGGAGACAGGCCAGTACACCAGGAGACGTGGAGGAGGCCGTAGGAGGGCAACAACCCAGCAGCAGGACCGCTACCTCCGCCTTTGTGCAAGGAGGAACAGGAGGAGCACTGCCAGAGCCCTGCAAAATGACCTCCAGCAGGCCACAAATGTGCATGTCTGCACAAACGGTTAGAAACCAACTCCATGAGGATGGTATGAGGGCCCAATGTCCACAAATGGGGGTTGTGCTCACAGCCCAACACCGTGCAGGACGCTTGGCATTTGCCAGAGAACACCAGGATTGGCAAATTCACCACTGGCGCCCTGTGCTCTTCACAGATGAAAGCAGGTTCACACTGAGATCCCTTGAGAGACGTGACAGAGCCGCACGGCCCTCCATGTGCTCGCCAGAGGAAGCCTGACTGCCATTAGGTACCGAGATAAGATCCTCAGACCCCTTGTGAGACCATATGCTGGTGAGGTTCGCCCTGGGTTCCTCCTAATGCAGGACAATGCTAGACCTCATGTGACTGGAGTGTGTCAGCAGTTCCTGCAAGATGAAAACATTGAAGCTATGGACTGGCCCGCCCGTTCCCCTGACCTGAATCCGATTGAGCACATCTGGGACATCATGTCTCGCTCCATCCACCAACGTCACGTTGCACCACAGACTGTCCAGGAGTTGGCGGATGCTTTAGTCCAGGTCTGGGAGGAGATCCCTCAGGAGACCATCCGCTGTCTCATCAGGAGCATGCCCAGGTGTTGTAGGGAGGTCATACAGGTACATGGAGGCCACACACAATACTGAGCCTCATGATTTTTGTGTGATTTTGTTGTCAGCACGTTCAACTTTGTACAGAACAAAGTATTCAATGAGAATATTTCATTCATTCAGATCTAGGATGTGTTATTGAGTGTTCCCTTTATTTTTTTAAGCAGTGTATATATATAACGTTAGTATGCAATGTGGGTCACAGGGATCATAGCAATTCAGTATTGTTACAGTGTGAAATATTGACATTTTCTGGAATTTCAAACAGAACAAATGTTATAATAACAATTATCTGGTGATAACTTTAATTTCTAGGATCTCCCGTTACTCAGCTCCAAATATCTTCTCATCAGCTTTGACTACTAAACATGTTTTCTGTAAAGGAGCGAAATATAATTTAAAGCGTGTTCGCAATTTCAAAACTGCATATTAACTACCACAAAAGTTTTGGTTTTTCTCAGTGTGGAGTCAAACTGTGAGTAGCCTAAATGTGGAGCTGAAGTAATGTCCAAAGTCTCTTCATATATGATGAAGAAGAGGAAAATGTTTAAAGTTCTGAGTGTTTCTTGAATTTTTTTGGTCCTTTATGATTTTGTATTTTAGTTTTCTGTAAATAAAATGAAGGCTGATAACTTATGGTTTGCACTCCTACCCACTCCCTTTAGATATGTAAACTAAATCAATAAAGTTGCTGCTCTATTGTTGAGATTTATTTTGTTATTTTGCTTTGCTACATAAATTTTCCCTCCCCCTTTTTTGAATCTTTGATTATAAATATAAATTGATTTTTTATTTTGAAATAAAATTCAATCACAAAATATTTTAATAAAAAATAATTACTCACTCCTGTTCTCCGTATTAATTGTTAAAGTTCACTTTCAAAACATGAGAATGAAATTGCTGTTGACACAAAGCAGGTTTTTCTGCCATTTACTGAAAAATCATAATTATAGTACTAATAATAAAGACAGTAAGAGTCATTTTATTCCTAAAACAATTCAGATGTATATTATTGTGCAGAGGCTTGAAACATGAAATGGCAACACTGCCAAAATAAAAAAAATACCTCCCACATTTGATGTTCCCATATTTTTATGCTCAATAACACCTCAATTGTAACTACAAGATTCTGTAACTCAGAGAAGGCCTACAAACTACAATCCATCATTGTAGTTTGTAGGCACTTCATCACACCCCCAACATACCCTACATTTGTTCAGTCAAAGTCAGCTTGATCGTTTTCCCCTTTTTAGACACTGTGACCTTGCTGGACGAGAATAAAATGTTTAAAGATAAACTTTGCTCTAAATGTTGTCGGTCTGTCTCTTTGTTTGTGCTGCTGTGTTGTTCAGCCACTGTTTGGTGCTGTTGTCTAACTATTATTGCCTACATAGATGGACCAGTGCTGAGAAAGGGGGTGAACACATTCATGCATACGTGGACACACAAAATACCCGCGTGCACATCTGCGTCTCGAAAAGAGCAACCGCTTTCACTCTCCTCTCTAACTGCCTGGCTCCTCATACTCCTGCCAAAATACCATAAGACAGGGTATAATATATATAATTATCCCCACTTACATTAGCCATTATGCCAGTGGAGCATTGCCTGCAGAATGACACACGACCTGTCAAGACTTCATTCACGCCATTAATAAGCGTCATTAGTGTCTGCTTTGAATACCCCTCTTGCACACTGCAGTCATTTCAACATGTCATAGATTTTAATTTGAGGGTAAAAATAGCTGTGAGGATATTATGCACTCTCGCACCCAGTCTTTGTGGTCTTCTGATGGGGAGGAAGTTCACAGTGTGACCTTGGATTTTCTCTTTATTGGAATTAGAACCATTACTATTCTTTAGTGCTGCAGGGCAGCCACCAACACAGTGGCTGCAAAGCTTCGTGTTTTTCTTCTTTTGTGATGCCTATCAACAGCTTTTATTAAAATGAGAGTCGGAAACTATTATTTTGTCACAGATGTCAGTTAAGGAATTGACCAGCATCTTATGCAGACTTGCACAAAGTGGGTTAACTGCCCTAAATTATTTCTACAACAAAATTCACTGCTGAGAAATGTTAGGTGCTTGCCAACGATTTCAAAATCATGTAATGTGTCTCATAAAAGATGCACATGTGGTAAGATGGTGTCCGCCTTTTTTAAATCTAAACATTTGACAAAAAATGCAGACTATTTTTAAATTGTTGCAGAACATGTGTCACATATCTCATCCATGTGCTGCTTATGTACAGCAGACACAGTACCCTACAAAATTATTCAAAGTACTTGATATTCCTCACATTTTGCCACGTCACAGTGACAAATTGCAATAAATTCTACCGTGATTTTATTTGACAGACCAACACAAAGTAGCACATAATTGTGAAGTGGAAGAAACCTCTACATACATTCCGGTGTAGCCTATTACCTTCAGAAGTCAACAAGTTTGTCAATCAACTTCACCTGTTTTAATTTCTTTTGCTCCTTGCTATAAATCCAGCTATTCTGTGAAGGCCCCAGAGGTTTGTTAGAGAACATTAGTGAACCAACAACATCAGGAAGACCAAGGAAAAGAGCAGGCCATATTGCTTGCACATGATCAATGTCAATCCAACGTTCAAAATCGGAAATAGTATCGCAGATCTGCAAACCTAAACTAAAACATGCACATTCACCTAAATTGACAGGCGGGGCAAAGGCAACATTAATCAGATAGGCCCGTGGCCACTCTGGAGGAGCTGCAGAGTCACAATTTAGGAGGTGAAATCGACACGACAAGACAGTTATGCACTCTTCAAATCTGGCATTTATTGAGAAGCGTCCTGAGGAAAGCTGTTGGAAAGAAAGCAAAATAACTTCCATTTAAAGTTTACCACAAGCCATATAGGGGACACAGTAAGCATGTGAAAAAAGGTGCTCTGGTCAGATCGGAGCCAAATTTGACCTATTAGCAAAAATTAATTTGTGAAGGTAAACTAACCTTGCCCTGAACACACTATTCCTGTGGTAAAACATAATGGTGGCAGGATCATGCAGATGTGATGTTTTTCTTTTTTTTTTCGGCAGGTCTGCGAAGCTGGTCAGAGTTGATGGAAAGATGGATGGAGCTAAATACAGAAAATTACCTGGAAAAAAATCTGCTAGGAGCAGCAAAAGACATTTGACTGCAGCAGAGGTTCACCTTCCAGTAGGACAACAACCAGATCTACAGTGGAATGTGTTAGACCTTCCCTGTCAAAGCCAATGCAGAAATTCAATTGAAATTCAATTAAATTTGCATTATATGGTATTTAAATCTTGAAAGAAAATATAGAACACGTTGCTGCAGGGCAGACTTTATTGGTGCTCTAAATTAGCAATTTTTCTATTGCATCATCTGAAAATAATACCCCTAAGAAAACAAACCAAAATATCAGGCTCCTCTCCTATCGAAGCAGCTTGCAGTTTTAGTCCATGAGCCAGACACCCTGTCTACTTTTACTATGCCTAAAACCTTCCTTTTTGATAAAGCTTGTAGTTAGAGTGGCTTAGGCTATCTCTGAGTTTTCTCTGTAATTATGTTGCCATAGGTTTGGGCTGCTGGAGGAAAAAATTACTTATTTTTCTCACTCTGCTACGTTCTTCTACTAGCCTCCAATTTAGCTGTTTTTTCAGCTTTAACTATAATTTCTCTCTTTGTTTTTACTCTTATTAGAAACCACATCTGGCCTGGCTCTGTGCTTATGACACCTTCCTGGAGGGGGCCATGGCTGAAGTACAGCTGGCAATAACTTCATGTTCTCCTTCTATAGATAATACACTTGGCCCTGTCTTTCAGTGTTAAACATAGCTATTGGCTAAACATTTACTGCAAATAACTGTTTGTGCTCTCTTTTATCATATAGACTTAAAAACTGGCTCAGAGCTTATCTAGTTAGCTGTGTTTCTTTCCTAGATGAAGCCACTAAAGCAGCAAATACCGCCATTAACTTTTTACTTTCCTTTCACATAGAAAATGCTCCTGGATTAGCTCTTCTGTGTTTTTTGTGTGTGTGCTCTGTCTTCTCAAACCCCGAGTCAGTCTCAGGAGATGGCCGCTCACAATGAGCCTACTGGAGGTTTATACCCGTTAAAGGGGAGTTTTCCATACTGATTTGCACATTCCCATTATTGCATCTCCCTTCATATTCTGACTGTGTTGAGTTTGGCTATTAGTGTTGGATAGAAACTGTTGTGGGGCTTTAGTGGAAACCAAAGCAAAAGTCAAAAACACACATAACTAGAAAATGATTACAGATACTAGACAGGTGTGATAAATACCTGTTATGCCATTTTACCCGAAACAGGAAGTAAATGCTGTAATCAAACCCAATGCAATTAATATATGTTTCCAAAAAGTCTTAAGCATCTGTTAACATTTGCCTTTCCCACAAATATCCACTGATGATGTTGTTCTTGCTTGTGCTAGCTCTGCAAACTCCCATAGATTCCTCAGGAGAATTAATTCTCAATGAGGGTTTAAAGCTGAAACATCTGTACTTAATCGAGTGGTGTCAAGTGCTTCATATAACATTTAAGTGTGAATTGCATCAGTAAAATGAAGACCAGTTTCCATGTTCTCTGTTAGATATGAGTAGCATCTGAAGAGCTGTTTAAATATTGTCTGCACTCCACTCACTTGGCACTCTGCCACAGTGTTGTGGTCCAGACACTTACTCAAACCTTGAGATGGGAAATCACACGGCATCTACACTGAGTTTAACTTAAACATTTGATTTTGGTTATTGACCAATTTAGACTAGTTTTTTATTGACCCAACAGCCCAGATAAGATCATAAATACATCTGCAATGCTAGCTTTAATGCATAATCACCATATAAAAATAGATGAATTAACATAAACATATAAATAAACCCAGTGTATACAAGTTGTTATACTGAGCTGCATTGATTGACACCCACAAAATGCTATGCCATTAGCAAAACCAGATGCATTTGGCTGTTTTAATCCTTGTTGCTGCTACTTTGTTTTCTTATGCTCTGTTATGCTATGCAGTTAAAACTAATGAAGACTATTAAGATTTAAAACCGGCTGTTTGCTTCTTACTGTCAATGGCTTAATAATTGCCGTGTCCTTTATGTAACGGATGTTATTATTTATTTTTTGTTTTTTGTATTTTTTTTTTATATAATCTAAATCATAGAGATTGACTGATATGGTTTCCTTGTCGCATTAATATATTTTTATTGTATGCTTGTGTTTGTTACTGGTGACATATAGTTGAAATCGTGTTGTTTCTATGTATGAAATAAGCTTATGAGTACGAAATACAGATTTCCTTCTTTCATTAATTAGTTCATTCATTCATTCATTTGGGATCATTATCCTGTTGGAACACCCAGTTGTGTCCAAGTTTCAACCATCTGACCCAAACTGTCCCCCTCAGATGTACACTACCAGTCAACAGTTTTGACACAACTTTGTCATTCAGTTTTCCTTATTTTATTACTTTCTACATTATAGATCCATAGTGAAGACATCAAACCTATGAAGCAAAAGTATACAGAAGTATTTAGCAAACAGAGATTTGTGAAATAACTCAAAATATTTTTTATATCTAAATTCTTCAGAAAGAGCCCAGGGGCCCAGGCCCAGGCAAGCAGCCACCAGGATTGACTCTCATGCGTACACATAAAAACAATCACATCCACGCACCCAACGTAAAGACACACAACAATGGACGTCGTACACTCACCAGACATACTCTATACTCCCAGGTCAAGGTGCCAACACCCCATATGGGCAACCAGCCCCCAGACCCAGGAGGTGGTCCCCTTTCCTCCGGGGTGGAGACAGGCAGACCGCCCCAGCACCAGCACAGACCAGTGCTCCAAGCCGAGCACAACCCGCCAGCCGCCCCAGTGAAGGCACAAGACATGCTCCAGCGCCTCACCCACCCGACCACAGCCTGGTGCCCGGCCAGGGGCCAGAACCACAGAAGGTAGCATCGGAGGAAGGCCACCACAGCCCGCCAAAGACCGGGCATCCTCCCAAACTCCACACCTAAAATCCGAGGCACAACAGAATGCCAGCCACTCACACTCCTGCACGGCATACCCTGCCGCTCCAAGCCTGCCGGCCGGCCAGCCCCTCCACAAGGAGGAAGCCACATCCCACGCACTGCCCGGCCAAGACCCCCTGCCCTGAGCCCGGTGCACCCCCCACCCAAAATTTTGATTTCCAACTGACCACACAGATTATCCAGACGCCTGGAGATGGTCAGCCAAGACAACAATTGAGCTGTTTGGTCACAGCAAGAACTATGTTTCGAGAAATCACTTTCTAACCACAAAAATGTTGTGCCAACCATCAAGCATACTGGTGGCAGCACAAAACTGCGGATCTCTTTTATGGTGGTAGCTACATCATGCTGAAAATTGGTGTTTTCCATCCAATGACCAATGAAAAAACTGTCATGCTTGGTAGTAGTAGTATGCTGAAGGTCTGTTTTGTGGCCAGTGGTACTGTTGTATTGCACAGCGTTGGTGGAAAAATTAAGGTAATGGACCATCTCCAAATTCTTATACTTCACCTTAAAGCTTCTGGGGGAAAACCTAAGCTCCATGCTATTTTAAATCATGTAGACTGGCTTAAAAGCTATAGGTCCATGCAAAGAAACCATTCAATTCATATGAGTTCCACCAATTGTGAAAAGTAGTTACATTTTCATTCAGAATTAGGCCAGAAGCTTGCTGACTGCTATGTCTTTGTTTGCAATTTATTCAAATAACTGTTTTTGGGTTTTGTGTATATATTAGAGTATGGGCAGATTAGAGTAATTCCAGGATAAACTCAAACTTGTGGAAAATAATTGAAATTGCTTGCTGTATGATAACGTCAACCCAAAGAATTGTTCAAAGGTGCATTTAAAAGCCCAAACATATCATAATATGCTTGGCCATGATGAGCATACATTTCTCACTAACACTGTATGCATCTGCATTGACATAGAGCTCAATTGTTTGTGGAAAACCATTTTAAAGCTTATTGTTAACCATTTTACTGTGATATTATAAAACATTGAGAAATGCATTTCATATGTTACTCAAGTCATCATGTGCATGCTACTTCAATTAATATAGAGGGATTTATAGGTTAAGATGTCTCACCCACACCTGTGGAACAATTCTTTTAATAAACTAAATTCTCTTGAGGAGATAATGTCAGATGACAAAATGCTTCGTCTGTTCCTCATGGCCTCTTTTCAGTGCTGATTAGGTAAAAGTCGGTCCAAGTGAGCGTGTGTGTGTGTGCACCCAAATTTGTCATAATCGTAGTGTGTCAGAGCATGTGTACACTCTTTTGAAATGCATCCCCGTGTGAACATTCACTTCAGCTCAGGAATAAGAGCCACAGGGGGACTCTCCCACAGGTACTGAACTTGACGAGTGAGCTTGTGCCTGTGTTTGCGTGAGACAGAAAGAGAAAGGCCGTCCCACAGGTACAGCCTGAGTGTGTGACTGTCCCACAGGTGCAGAGTGTTTGAGCCTCCTGACAGGCTCCGTCTTTGATCGTTTGGTGAGTCACTTCTTGTTTGCCTTCCCCGCGTGCAGCTGCTGTAGGGGCTAATTAACCAATGAAAGGACTTAATCACTAGAGCCTGCTGTCAACTGCACACCTTAGCTTGCTTTCAGCGATCTTTGAAAAGGAAAGTTGGAGTGAGGGGGTGAAGTGGATTTGTGGAAACTTAAAAGATGTGTTTATCTCTTTTTTTGTTTGAAATTGGGTTCCACCATCAGTAATTTAAATGATCAGTTCTGCAATTTGCCAAACTGTTTCTTTGATACCGAATGATATTTGATAGACGAAAGGGATTCGAATGGTCGTTAATCCTGATCATTGACCCATCACAGCTTTCTGCTGAAGATGAGAGAAAGAAGGACAGAGGGAAGAGGGGAGAAGGGAGGTCAGAAATAGACGTTTGACACTATGAGAACCTCTCCTCCATGTAAAGAGCCAATTAACGGCAGAAGAAGTCTCTCCTGATGTCTCAGGTGCCTCCAACACGGTGACCTCCCTCTGCACTAACCCACCCCTCCATTCTCCCACCCACCATCACCAAACTGCCACTCAGGCCTTTGTAGAGCCTTTTGTTTTTATCACCTTACAACAAGCTTTAATGTATTCTATTGGGATTTTCTGTTGTAGACCAACAAAAAGTCATTCTGAAGTAAAAGAACATTTATCAAGGTTTTCTAAAATCTAAAAATAAATAATAAAAATAATTACGTGTTTGGAAAATTATATATGGTTTTAAATTTTTATTTAGAAACAGAAAAATGCAAATTGATGGCCCTTATAGAAGAGTGGGAAGAGGAAAGCTATTGTTGAAATAAATGAGAAATCTTGTTTACAGTTCCCCACAGTCATATAGAGAACACAGCAAACATGTGTAAGAAAGTGCATAGTTGAGAGCAAAATTAAGCATCTTGATCTAAATAAACTACTGTACAAGTGGAAAACTAAAACCAATCCTTACCACGGCAGCTTCATGCTGTGAAAATCTGAGAAATGCAGGGACAAGTAAGCTTGTCAGAGTTCAAAAGAAGACAGACAGGGCTAGATACAGGTAAATCCTGGAAGAAAATCGATTGAGGCTGTAACGTAGAACTTGACCTTTGAGCAAGATGATGACCCTAAACTTACAGCTGCAACCAAAATAGAAAGGTTTAGATCAGAGTTGGGCAACTTTACAGCCATTTCTCTCCATACAGAATTTATTGCTTTGACGTCTGACAATGAGATATTTGCTTTTCTTCAACAGTTGTGACCCAAAGATGTTGGAGGATGTACTTCACTGATCTACTCAAAAAAAAAAAAGAATTGCATTTTATCTAAAAAAAATTTAAATCTTTAATGTAGTTAAATAAAATAAATAGATGCAAATACATATAGAACTCATTGAAGCACCAAAGTACATTTGGGAATTAAAGTCATTAAACAGGACAATGTCTTGGCCATGAAAATGAATGACAAATTAACGATGAAGATGCAGCTATCTCTTCTTTTATCTTTTTTTATCATCTTCATTATTCTTTCAAAAGGATCAAGGACAAAAAGAACAATGAACAATTCATAAACTATATGTTGCAAAGAAATAATATGTATGTACTTGAAATAAAATAGTAATTTGAATAGTTATTTAGAACCCAAACAGCACATACAATTAAACCATGGCTCTTAAGAGGGCAAAAGGCTCATCAAAAAAACCTTGAAAATTTGCAGGCTCAACACAGTCAGGCCATTGACAACAGGTAGACAAAGGGTAAGAGCGAGCAGGTGACAGAAAAGAGGCTTTGAATGTAATATTAATGGCCTTGTAGAAAGCATAAATTATAGACTCCAGAAGTTAAGATGATCAGGAGGGTGTGCAGGGGTCTCCTTAATGACAAAACAAAACAAAATGAAAGTCTTGCGTTACATGAAAATAAATGGTGAATATCTTTTTCCTGGATTGTAAAGGTTTCTTATATTCCACTTATTGTAACTTTCTGTATCTAAATTGTCACATTTGTCAACACTCAGGGCAAATCATTTTAGTAGCACTGTTGCTCAACACAAAGACAGAATCAAACAAGGAGCCTCACAGTTATCATACCGCTATTCAAATGGTAACATGACCGTACTCATACTGCCTTGTACAACACGGAAAAATATACCCCACTGCAAACCAAATTTGCTTCCAGGTGTACTGCAACACTAACCCAGCCAAAATCAAATTAAAAAATGGATTCAAAACTCAGAGTGTAAAGCTATGCAATGGAAGAAGACTTTCCCAATACTCAAAGCAAAGCCTTTACTTGCCATTAAACAATGTGAAATTTTAAACTTAAAAGTGAATAAAAAAAAAGACGGCCATTCATATAAAAATGTGGTGTTAGGGTCAATATATTTGCTAAAATGGACCAACTAGGCCTGCTTTTCAATATTATTGTTTAATCTAAATTATGATCTGTTGGATAGAAGGATCAGTTTTTGTGGCCTAAATAAAGATATGAACCAACCTGCAATAGCCCTAAAAAGAGGTCTGTTGACATCTGGTGTTTTGAGGGCACAAGGCCCCAAGTTTAAATCCCACGTGGGGCTTTTTCTGTGCATTTTCTCCCTGCACAGGCGTGGGTTCCTATCAGGTATTCTAATTTTTTCCCACCGTACAGAAAGATGATGTTAGGTTAATTGGCTTCTCTAGATTGCCCTTGGGTGTGAATATGTACATAGTTGTTTTCCTGAGTACCCCTGGTTACCCCGTGGAGGACTGGTGACCTGTCCAGGGTGTACACTGCTTCTCGCCTTTTGACCGCTGGAGGCAGCAACCACTCCACAACCCTGAAAACAGATGGCTGCGTAAAAATCATTTATTCTAAACCAAATACAGGTCCTTCTCAAAATATTAGCATATTGTGATAAAGTTCATTATTTTCCATAATGTCATGATGAAAATTTTACATTCATATATTTGAGATTCATTGCACACTAACTGAAATATTTCAGGTCTTTTATTGTCTTAATACGGATGATTTTGGCATACAGCTCATGAAAACCCAAAATTCCTATCTCACAAAATTAGCATATTTCATCCGACCAATAAAAGAAAAGTGTTTTTAATACAAAAAACGTCAACCTTCAAATAATCATGTACAGTTATGCACTCAATACTTGGTCGGGAATCCTTTTGCAGAAATGACTGCTTCAATGCGGCGTGGCATGGAGGCAATCAGCCTGTGGCACTGCTGAGGTCTTATGGAGGCCCAGGATGCTTCGATAGCGGCCTTTAGCTCATCCAGAGTGTTGGGTCTTGAGTTTCTCAACGTCAATAGTGGCCTTCTGGACAGCAGTCAGGTCGGCAGTCTTACCCATGATTGGGGTTTTGAGTGATGAACCAGGCTGGGAGTTTTAAAGGCCTCAGGAATCTTTTGCAGGTGTTTAGAGTTAACTTGTTGATTCAGATGATTAGGTTCATAGCTCGTTTAGAGACCCTTTTAATGATATGCTAATTTTGTGAGATAGGAATTTTGGGTTTTCATGAGTTGTATGCCAAAATCATCCGTATTAAGACAATAAAAGACCTGAAATATTTCAGCTAGTGTGCAATGAATCTAAAATATATGAATGTTAAATTTTCATCATGACATTATGGAAAATAATGAACTTTATCACAATATGCTAATATTTTGAGAAGGACCTGTATTACTTGGTTAGTTATCAAGGTTATGGGTTTTTCTTTGCAACCCTCAGTTTAGTAGCCTTAAGGTTAGATTTCAGTCACTTTAATCCATTTTTGGTTGAAAACTCATTACCCAACCCTGTTATGTTGAATCGACCCAGGCCTGGATTCACAAATATTTGACCCAGGACTTAGCAAAATAACTCATATTGGGTTCTTTTTTTACCCTACACCTTTTAAGAGTGTAATGTTAGCAATCACTGGCATGTCAGACATGCACATGTCAAATCCAGAAAGATTCTCGTGCAATTGTTTAAAAAAAAACAATTGTGTGATCCTTATACACCAATCCCGTCTTCCACTTTCCTGTGTAGACCAAACAGGTATCCAGTTCACTGTGAGACTCAGAAGTAGAGAAGAAGAGGGGTGGGCTGAATTTAAGAAGAAAAGTACTAAACCCATTTAGGAAGGGAGACAGATAAGGAGGTATAGAAGAGAGGACTAAGTGGGGCGCTAATAGACGGTGTGGGAAAGGGATGAGAAATGAGTTGCAAGCTAAATACTAGCCCCCCTTTCCCATCCAACCACTCCCTTTCTCTCATTCTCTCCTTCAGGTCTCCTCTGAATATGAGTGACTGACAGTGATGTTAAACGCCGTTTGACACCAAGGACAGAGGTGACTGTGTGAAGGTAGCCATCAGCCTCCTGAGGTCTTCAAGTGTGTGTGTGTGCACGTGTACGTGCGTCAGAACGGGGATGTTTAATGAATTAGAGACATGGGTCCGATTAAAACGACTGGTAATTTCTCCAGGGAGATGAGAGCCCAGAGCAGAATGAATCAAACGACTGGCAGGATGACTCATCAGCACCGCTCTTCCTCCTCTTATCCTGAGAGCGAGGAAGAGCGGAGAGAGTGGACAGTGCTGGGCGCAATAAGAGATTCTCCATGAGAAAAAAAAATGTGCTAGGTTGGTGAGGAAAGAGAGATTGAAAGAGTGCTATTAGTGCTCATGAAGAAATATAGAAGGATACAGGTGACAAGATGATGGGGGGTGGTGGTGAAAGGAAAGGTCTCAAGCATCACTAGGTTCAATCTGTTCTCGGCATTCCCACCTGGATCTCTGGTCTCATTGCAGGTCACAGCAGCTTGCCTAAATTACCTCCCGCTGGCACACAAATTAAACAGGGCATAGTGAATGAGTGAGATCGAGCTACAGCGAGGAAGAAAGACGCAAAGAGAGAGAGAGATGCATTATGAAAAGACTGTCCATGGTCACATTAATGCAATTTCTCTCTCGATCCCTCCATTCCCTCAGCCCAGGCCTGGATAATGAGCTGGTGAACACTCTTCACGACCACCCCTCCCCACTGGGCCCATACCTGCTATGCACAATAGGCTCTGAATGCTATTTTTGGAGCCCCTCTTCTCATTTATTTCCTTGATTTGGTCATGATGATAATCATTGTGGCTTGAGGTGCCATATTCAAATTAACTGCCATTCCTCCAGTGCTATCGGTCTGGCTATCACCCTACCTGCAAAAGTGTCCCCAGTCCCCTCCTTCCCCCCTACCTTCTCCTTCCTGCCTCTCCTGGAGGCAATACAAAAACCAACCAAGCAGCGCCGGCTGATATGTTTCCTTGTTGAGCTTATTCAAATCAAGTGTTTGAAAACTAACCTTGTTTGCATTGTAATGCCATGCGGCAGAGCATTCGCAAATGACAATTTACAGATAGGGGCCTGTAAGAGGGGCCGGGCAACGCGGAGGCTGTGAATGTGAAATGAATTGGATTCCTGCCTGTAGTTATTCAGATCAGAGTGTAACACGATCGTTTACATGAGTGCCTCTGAATGGAGGTCTAGCTAAATAAATTTAATTTGGAAGTGGTGTGTTTGGCAGATTGTGCCAGTCACCGGGTTCTACCACAGATAAAGCAAGCAAGCAGTTTATTGCGCATAATAGGATGCAAGAGTCTTTACATAGACATGAATTCTATTAAGCCACAGGAGGAAGGCACAAAATGAGGCAGCGCTCACAGAGAGAGAGAGAAATAGAGAGAGAGCTCCTATCCATCAGGCTGATAAAGAGATATGCATGATTCTGTCTCCATCTGTGTGTGTGTTGTTGTGTGTGTATTCTTCTAAAATTGTGCTGTCACTGTCACTTTGCACTGTTTTTAGGAACAAAGAAACTGAAATGTTTCTGTGTGAAAAGACACCGCGGGGATGCCTGTCACTGCAGGAATTCTCCTAAGCTCTAAAACAGATATATATATATATATAGTGTGTGTGTGTGTGTGTGTGTGGAGCCTCCTCCTTGTGTCTAGCCTAGAGATGGTTGACTTCTTGAGTAACATAAAAATCTTTTATATATATATATATATATTTGATTTTGTCAAAATATTTGTGTGAGCCATTTAGTTTTTCAAGCAGGAAAAGTTTCAGAGAAGTAGAGCAGGAGTGATGCTGTACCAGTGAGAAGTTTACATACTCTTATAATAAACATGAATGTAATTAATTTTAGGCTTTTAAAGACGCATTTAAATAGTTCTTTATTCTGAGAGGAATTAGTATGTAAAAAATAACTTTACTGTTTCTTAAAAACAAGAATTGGATGCAGAGGTTTAAATTTATCATGGGTTTTCTTTCAACCCATCAGGTTTACAATTTTGCAGATTGGCTGGGACATCTGCACAGAGTTGAGCTTATATTTGAAGAAAGATCTCTTAGCCAGTTGCAGAGAGAGAAACCACACGCATATTGTATCCATCACTAAGCTTTTCACTTTGCTGAATATTTTACCACTCTTGCTGTCAAAAATGGTAGAGTTAATTTGAATTAAAGTTGGTATCTTGGCATGAACCCAGCTTTTAAGTAGTCCACAAGTTTCCGACAGACTTGAGGTACAGGCAGCAAAAACAGGCCTGATTTATCCATAACAAAACCAGTGATCGTTGTCTTGTTGGAACAGAAGTTTCAGCCTTCTAGCAGCTGATTTGAGTAGGATGTTTAAGAATGTGGAGGTAGTCCTCCATCTATAATATTTAATCTACTCAGTGCACAGCATCAGTACCAATGGTAGCAAAACAGACCTTCCGTATGGACTTACTGTCAACATACTTGACATTTGGTACACTGTTTTGATGTCTAAAAACCTCTCTTCGACTCTTTCAAGATGTCTTCTTCTCAACCTTCTCAAACCTCTGCCTTGTTTGGCTGTAAAATGTCAAGAACGCATTTGACTTGGAATAGACCCTAAGCACCATAGGTTCACCATCATGCTTGACAGCGGGTGTCCTTTGGTTTGAAAGAGAAGCAAAATCTCAGCATCATGCTGCCTCCACCATGCTTTAGCTTTTAAATATAGTCTATAGATTTTCAATAGAGTTGCGTTGTTGCCATTTCAGTTCACTAATCTCTGCTTTATCCATTTCAAAAACCAGTTTTGATCTATGTTTGGGATCATCGTCCAAGTATTAGATAACTATCTGTTGATCTGAAGCGAAAAATAATTAGTATATAGTCCCCGTCCTCATTATTACATCCACTTTACGATGCAGTGTAACAACAGCAGTGAAACAGACCTTCAGCATCATGCTGCCACCATCATGCTTAACAACTGGTACAGTGTTTTTTTTGTTTGTTTTTTTTTGTTTTAAACACTGACCTTGACCATTTAAAATATATTTATTGTTGGTGGTGGCAAACAGCTCTATCTTTGTTTTGCCTGACCATAAAACTTTTCCACAGAAAGGATTTGGATGGCCCATCTGGACAGGTGCAAACTGATGTAGAGCTTAAAGGTGTCCAATTGCAGAAATGCCTTCTTGGTTACATCCTCTCAGTCAATGTTAATGTTAAAGTTGCTTCACTGTGGACAGTAATATTGGTGTTCCAGGATCTTCCAGTTGATGGTAAGATTGAGCCTTTGCAGTTACTCGGCTCCTCCTGATAAGTCTAACCAATTGTCCTTCTTTGAGTGTGGCAGTTTGGGCCAGATCGTTGAAAGTTGGACACAATAGGTTGCTCCAGTGGGACATTGACCTCAAGCACATATCAAAACAAGTTTTGATATGGATAAAGCAGGCCAACACTTAGCTTCTGGAATGTCAACAACCTCACTGAAAATGTATAGACTATTCTTAAAAGCCAGAAAACCAACTAATTTTAATAAGGTCAATCAAATAGGGCCAGGGTTAGGGTTAGGGGTCAAACATCACACCAGCATTATGCCAGTAACTCGTTGATTGCAGAAATGTGTCCACATATTAGTGAAGGGCATAGGCTTGAATGTAAGCCTGTATTTTGCGTTGATTAGAATAATTTCACAATATATTTAAATTACTGCAACCACTGCTTGTTTTTTAAAAAGATATTTAAGCTCCAGGGTGGAATGAGTTTTATGATCATTCCACCCTGGAAAAAGAAACCCTGAAACAACAAAACATTACTGCCAACAAAAACTGTATGCGAACATCTCACCAGCTCTGTGTATTTAGGCTGTGATACCTAAATGTGACCATCTGTCTGCTTCAGCTGTGCAGTTGTGGATGATCTGGGCTGGTCTGAGCTAATGGCCTATGTATTTTCTGGTGTGGCTGAGCTCTTAATTACACGAGTGAGCTTGTTAGAGCTTAATTAAATGGTCATACACTGAGCAGACAGAGAAAGAGAGATGATAGAATCAGGGTGGGAGAGATGGCAACACTCAATCCTGTCTACCTCCCTCTTACTTTATTAAGCTGTTAGGCCACAAGGCTACTATCCCAAATCAGTTTACTTTATCTAAATCAGGCTGTGAGCTTTAGCTGTAATCAGCAGGCCTCGCTTTCAGTAACTCATTTTGTCATTTAACTTCCAGTCGAACACATCAAGGTGGTGGAGTGTGTTTCTTTGGGGAAAATTTAGGCGGGGAGTTTGTGTTGATGGGGGATTTGAACATAAAACAAGATTACCAAAGAGCTAATGCAAGAACCTGAGGACAGAAAATATAAGTTTGTATCAGAAACTGAGGCACAAGAGGGTTGAGAACCATAGGGGGGTGCAGCAAGAGTCGAAGGACGAACAATGTTTTTGTTGTTCGGATAATAATTGTATACTTTTGGGTCAATTAACAATAAAGATCAATTGAAATCTCTCTTTTCTGTGATTTTTTAGCCTCCAGTAATGAGATAAATATTTATGAAGGCTGAAAGTCCCTCGCCTCTCTTTCTTGTGTCAAATGCTTGGTGTGATCAAAGGCTCAGCCTAAAAAAGAAAGACACACATGACACACTTGAAAGCATCAAGGATTTCTTAGTATTGTTTTTCTGCTGTCCTGCTGCTCAGCGCAGAAAACTACCCCCCTTCTACACCACCACCACCACAACCACCCACTTCTCCACCCCACCACAGTTCTGTCCATGAGACGGGAAAAAAAAAAATCTCCAAGATGGGTTTGGGACCAGAACACTGTGGCTTTAAGATAAAATATTCTATCTTCTACATCATAATTATCTCCTTAAGGTAGAGATATTAGCATATCCACCAATCTTATTATCTGAGAAATTGGCTCATTAAGTCGCCTGACTCCCCTTGCGCCCACCTTGTTCTCCAATGTCCATACTTCATCACTGATGGAGGCTGCTGTGGGGCATTCTGACTGACAGGAGGCGCATAGCACTCGGAGCGGGCCTCTACAGGGACCGGCATGGCCTGCACAAAGCTGATGGGGTGGCTCTCTGATGTACTGTGAGGGTTAAGAAGAAGGTAGAAGAAAGCATCTGCTGAAGTCAGATGTTGGACCAAACTCTCCCACAAGACTATCAGAGAGAGGGATGTGACCTAGTGTTGCCTCAATAATGAGATCTGATTACAGACTTACTAACTAAGTGTTAGTTTAAACAAAATTGATCAACAGGGCAAGAAAAAGTTGCTAAACATGGTTTGACCTTCTTGATGCAAAGGAGGATGTAAATTTGGCTCTGTTTGGAGACGGGCCTAGACCCTGGAGAGAGACATCGTTTGATGTCCAGTTTATGATGTTAAAGAGCAAAGCTCACATTTGCTTCGTAATCAAAAAGACTGGCTTTCTAAATTACATTTCTTGTGCCATTAGATATTAATGACATGCTGCAGAAACGCCCTTGTCTCCAATCTGCAGGATTTAATCCTTAAAATGAAACCTGACATCCATGGAGGCTAATGAAATCATCCTTTTAAATCCAGGGAAATGTCCCCCATAAGCCTGCAGCTTAAGAAAACCACAGGAAGCATGGCCGACTGTGCAACGGACAACACAGACCAGGATGAGTTCCTGCAGAGGAGGAGGAGTGAGAGGAACAATTGAGATGGTTGCTTGTAAAAGCATTCAGACTTTTTCAAATGTTGTCATATTACAACCCCATACTCCTGTTTATTTTAGTACATTTTATGTGATGGATGAGTAAAGCATAATTGGGAAGTGAAAGAAAAATAAACTTTTTATAAATAAAAAGTCTTACAAATGTGGTATCCAAATGTTTTCAATCCCAAAGTCAATACCTTGTAGAGCCGGATCTGGCAGCAGTAACAGCTGGAAATATTTTGGGGTATGGCCAGCTTTGCACATCTTCTGAGGTTTGTTTCCATGAACATTAGTTTTTTAATATCTAAGAGATTCTTGATTTTATTTAGATATGGACTTTGACTGGGTCATTCTAGTACACATGCTTTGATCTAAACCATTCGATTGTAACTGTGGCTGTATGTTTTCTTCTGTTGTGGTCCTGCTGCAAGGACCACAACAGAAGCTGAACCTCCTCCACAGTCTTGTGCAACCTATAAACAGGAGGTCTTGCAGTATTGCCCTGTACTTATGCATTTATCACCTAACCAGCTCTCCTGCTTGCTGAATAAAAACATTACCACAGCATGATGCTGTCATCACCACCTTTCAGCATAGGGATGGTGTGCTTAGTGTAAAGGGCAGTGGTTTCCCAGACACAGCGATTTCCATGTAGGCCAAAAAGATCAATTTGTCACATTTGAGCAGAGTAGCGTCTTCCATATTTTTGCAGTGTCCCCCACATGGGTTGTGTCAGTCTGCAAATGTGACTCCTCATGACTGTCATACAACAACAATGGCTTTCATATTGCCTTGATTTCAAAAAGGCCTAATTTGATGAGTGCCCCATGGATTTCCCACAATTGTCCTCTATTTACGTTCTTCCATTTTCCCATTAACTCTGACCATCTTCCATGTCACTGTTAAAGAAAAGCGCCCCCACAGCCTGCTGCTGTCACCGTACTGTTCTCTCACAAGCCTCTGAAAACAGCTGTATTTATTACCGAGATTAAATTGCACATAGGTTGACTCTGTGTGCTAATTAGTTGTCCTATGAGGGCATTTGGTTGCTATGGTTTCTGCAGTGGATATCATACAAAAAGGGGTTGAATATGCATGCTCAGCACACGTTCAGTTTTTTATTATAAAAAAAATATGAAACCCATGTATCCTTTTCCTACACTACATAATTAGGTGTTGCCTTCTGTCAGTCTAGGGTATAAAATAAAGTTTGTGGTTGTAACATGAACAATGAAACAAGAAAAAGTTTAAAGGGGGATGAATACTTTTACAAAGTATTGTATTCTACAGGTGCAGCAATACTTAAAAAATGGAGAGAAACAAGAAGGAAATGACAGAGTTATGTGATTAAAGACGAAGCAATCTCTGCGACGCCTCTCCAGAACAACAGTAGAGGGAGGAAGAGGGGTTCCCGCTCCTTTCCTCCCTCTGCCTCCTTGTCAGTCTCACTCTGTGAGGCTGTGTGAGATTGAGTTGTTAATTAGAATCGTGGCTGGGCCAAATGAATTCAGAACCTCTTCCTTCTGTAATGGTGCAGCAGACCCCAAGCTGTGGGCTTTAATTCTCCTCTCATCAGCCTGATGGAAAAATCACCTTACTGCCATTCAACTCAGCCACCCATTAACCAAGCCAAGAGAAGGTGACCGGCACAACGGGCAATTTCATTGTTTTTTTCCCCTTTTATATTTCAACCTTTTTTGATTCTTCTTATATGCCTATAAAATCCTCATGTTAAAAATATGTGTGATGTCAAAGAAAAGGAAAAGTGGACAGGAAATCATTATTTTGGAAATCATATGTGACAAAAAAACAGATGCTAAATAAACACAACTAAGGCCTCAATCGAGCATATGAAACACACAGGTAACTCCTGTATATGTGTGAGGCTGTACCTACATACTTTTGAGGGTGCAGCTGCTCCGCTTAGTGTGTATTAACGGGCCATGTGTGAGGCACGGGGTTCGAGTTGTGATATGCTTAACAGCCAATTTACAAAGGTCAGGTGAGTGGGATCAAACGGGTGGGAAGATCACACCTCACACTCCTAAATGAGAAGCAATCCTCCCCCCAAAGGTCAGCCAGACACAACCAAGGATTAGAATAATAGAGCAGGCCTTCTGCTTTTCCTTCTTCACCTCACCTTGGGATTGTCATCTTCCTCCTCACCACAAGGGAGTCTGTAAGAAGAAGACAATGAGACGGGTTGCCCCACTTTCTTTTTTTATTTCTATTTTCCCTCCAATAATTCCCTTCCCTTGGTGAAAACTACTCGCACTGTTTGTAAAGTGAACAATACATGGAAAATAACAAAATGAAGTGGTCACAAATCGAATTCCCTTCCTAATATCAATTCAATTAATGATTAAAAAAATAGATAACTAATATAATATTTACCTACATAAATAAAAAAAATCATATGATTACACACATCCTTCTTTTGGGGTATTTATGTCAAAGGGCATTTAGGTGTTCTATACTAAAACCATATATTGATATATGTAAAATGTGTTTCTTAATTCATTTTACAGATTCTTAAAGTGCATTGTTGCAGCTAGATTTAATTAAACAATAAAAATACTACTACTACTACTACTACTACTAATAATAATAATAATAATAATAATATTTAATAATTATAATTATTATTTTAAGCCAAGTTCTACCAGCTAACCTGAGTCACTGTGAAGCAACAACAGGGGGCAGTGTTGGGTCACACTAAAACCCCAAATCGGTGTCCACCCCTCTCTCTCTCTCTCTCTCTGTTTGGCCATCGTCCAGTCTCGCCACCTTTCAGGATTAATTACACTTTTTCAATTAATGTTCTAATGAGAGCTGCTGGTGCAGAAGTCTGATAAGGCAGTTAGGGAGGTAACGACACACACACACACACACTGAAACACACAGGAAAACACACCTCACACAAAGTAAAAAAAAAAAAAAAAAAAAAAGACAGACAGACAAATATACAAACTAAAATGATTTATAGAACTTAACAGTATCAGATGGAGTTGATACTGTGTGATTTGTCACAGTGATCAGGCCGATCAGAAGATACTTTAGGTATTACATTTCAGAATAACTATAAGTTGTAAACAAAATAGAACACCAAAAAACAATAAAAGAAATCAAAACAAAAAAGATACATTTTAAAGGTTGCAATCTAACTAAGCACACTGACATTTGTTTCAGTTTTTTCAGTTTTAAGCTTTGAATTAATTAAGTAACAAACAAACAGATTAATGGTACAGAAGAAACTCTTTGATAAATCGTGAAGGATGAACCCATGCGCTTGCACATGTATGTCTTAGGCTTTTAAATCTTTCCCAAATGCCTACTTTATTTTGCTGTAATATAACTACCACAACTGGGCTCTGCAAAAGAAGTACAACTGTCTCTAAAGATAGCTATTTTGACATCTTCGAGTCAAGATCCAAATGGAAAAGTTCAAGGCCTAGAACAACTATTTTATGGCAATATTTGTTAAATGTGACCCTAAGTCACTCTGATCTTTGACAGCAAAGCCTCCTGAGCAATAGATTGGTTACACTTCAATACCTTAGCAAATAAAGTGGATAGACAGATTGCTCTTTACACACAAGATTCTGGTACATACACTGAGCTTGTAGTGCAATCAAACACCATAACATCGAAACAACAGAAGTAAAAGTTACAGATACCTAGAGACAGTTGGAACACCCAGCACCCTATGGAGAAAATTTCCACTGTCTGCCTTCAGTGAGCTACCTGAACCTAGACTGCCAATGTGTGTGTTGCTTTTTTTAATTCCAATTATCATTTTTCACAAATTTTGTTTCTGTGAACATTTTGTTTATTTGTTTTTTAAATTTCCTGTTTTACAGAGTAAACACATTCCAACAAAGCCTTGAATCATACTTTTAATGTATTAAATGTCAACACATAGAATACAGTAGAAGAAAATAACCCAAACTTAATGTGTTGTTTTTGTAAAAGCTTGAAAATGTATATATCAGTTATAAATATTATTTGGGATAGCACATATTTCATATTAAAGTAGGAATAAAATTTTTTGTAAAATAATACATCTTCAGACCAATAATAAGAATTCACACTAAATGTATCGTCATTAGATGGCCGGCGATGCTAACGTGAATGTGCTCACCTACTCCCAAGAAATGATGTCCAGGATACTCTGTTTCTCTTAGAAAGTGGCCTATATTTTGTTACCTGGACTTTGTGGCCACTGTTCTCTGCTCCAACTGGCGCTAACTGTGTTGTAGCAGAGGATATAGGCAGTTTTGGTTTACAAAGCTGCAATAATGTCTTAATAACACCGGAAACATGCATGGCTTTATAATTTTTTTTCTAAATTACTAAATGATTCAGCACATGGAGCTAGATAAAATCTTCAGTAATGATTTTGCTCTACTGAGGATTTTTTTCACAGGAATGTTTGCGGAGGAGCCAGGCTAATTGTTTAAATTTGACTCATTGATGGTTCAGGTCGTAACATGTTGTCTTTACTGTTTTAAGGGTTGATGTACAAAGTTTACAGAAAGACCAGCCCTCTGTCTTCATACGCTCACCAAACACAAAATAGATAAAATTACAAATAAAGAAACTCCTTGCCCAAATGTTATAATTATCCTTAACAATAGAGTTGTGACATTCAAACAAAATCAGCTAAACCATTCTTTTTTGCTGTGTTTTACACAGGTGCACAAACAGTTTGAGGTGCCTGTCTTCACTGAGTGAGACGGAGAACAGGGACAAGGAGGGAGTGCCTATATGCAGCGGCTACGGAGGACAGTAGATCACTGCATACAAAGAAAACCAAAAAAAAACACAAAATGACTAGTATGAGCTAAAGAAAATGCAGCAATATCTAAATGCACTTTTCATATGACAATAAATGTTTTCAATGAATGCAGATTTGAAATTTATAATATATAGTCCACACCTGTCAAATACAATTAGAAAAAATATTTCCAAAAAATTAAAACCCATGACCTTTGCTATGGACTGGGTCCAGATTGACATTTACACCAACCCTTTGATACAGATCCAGACTGAGCAGCCAGTGAGCATTTTATAGGAGCTGTGCTTGATCCCATATCATCTATGTTACACATGACTAATTGGGTCAAACTTATGTAATTGAATCACCGCAACCAACATGCCATCTGGTCAAAACAAAGACTGTGAATTTAGCTTCTGGACATGCGTTGCCTAAAATACTAAATAAATTAAAAGCACAGTGTGCATTGGGAAGAGGATGCTCATTGAGGTGATATAACCCCTCATAACTGGGTTTCCATAGTAATGAGCTCAACTGGTGTAGGAGGAGATCTGACACACACACACACACACACACACACACACACACCACACACACACACACACACACACACACACACATATAAATGTGTATATATATATATATATATATATATATATATATATATATATATATACACATTAGGTTTGCTGGTATGCAAACCAGGGGACCTGTCAAGTATAAATTAGTGCCGCTGATGTGTCACAAGTTGCCCACAAAGGTCATTAAATGGTCAGCGATTGGGGGTTGGCATGTCATTTATATTAAGATAATTTGCATGAGGGAGTCGACTTCTTCACCCTTAAAAAATAATTTTACAGATTCTGTATCTCCAAACATTGTACTAACTAGGCCTCATTTGTTTGTTTTTCAGAAAAAGGCACAGCTCTAAAAACAGTTTAATAAACTGGTCAAAGTGTGATTGAGTTATTTTGTCAGCATACCATACATCAAGGTTAAATATCCAAACCATATTCAAAATAATTAATTATCTTGGAAATATTTTCATCCAAACGAAAAAACGGGCTAAATTTGGGAGGCTTTATTTCCTTTGATGCTTGATGGGACAATGTGATTTTTGAATTTGCATACACAGTACACTCACATTATCTCTTTAAATTAAGCCACATAGAAAGAGAGAATAAGTACAATTTGAACGGGGGGCAGAAATGAAAATCAATGGCGATCTAATGAATCTTAAAGGGGGGCCCTTTGTTGAAGAGTCTGAACCATGTTGAAGGTTAAAGAGATGGAAGAAATAGGAAAATCCCTGACTGTTTCTGTGACATCCTTTTGAGGTTGTGGAGGCTGACAGTTCTGGAAGGACAAAGGAAAAAGATAATGCATGTGAGAGTGTGTGAGAAAGAAGAAAAGACAGTAAATGAGGACACAGAGTGTGGAAATATAGTTCTAATGTAGAAAAACACTCTTATTAATCAGGGCAAACCATTCTACATTTTCAAAGATTATACAAATTAACAGTGTCTTGTCTGTGTATGCATTAGTCCTTATGTGCATTCGTTAAGAGATTGCTAAATTAGAATACTATTCTCTCTCATGTACTTACACAGCCTCCACCAAAGGGAAATATGAAAGTATGAGTGTGAGATATTACTCCTCTCTGTACTGCTGTTGCTTCTCTCTCTCTCACACTTATTCACTCACTCACTTCCTCCGTTTCATTTTCTTCCTCTCCTCTCCTTTGCTCTCTCCCCCTCTCCTTCGTCTCATTGCCCCATAACCACAGAGAGATGAGTTCAAGCCACCATTAAAGCGTTAAAAATTTAAATATATATATAAAAAATCCTAACGCTCTTTTTAATTAAAAAGGATCCTAATAATCCACATCATATTATACGTCGCAGATTCATCGGTCAATTTAATAACAGTGAGGCTTTTGGATCTTAATATCTCTGCTACCAGGTTTCCTTCATAACTGAGAGCCCGTGTTAATTACAGCAGAGCCTAATGGTGGGGAATATTCAGGGCCTCTCCATGTTTTGATAAATGGCTTTCCACTAAGATTTATTCCTAATTATCTCATTTGTCTTTCTCCATTACTTTTTATAGCTTAAATTTATGAAGTCATTAAGACGTTAGTGGGCCTGATAATGATTAGGAGAAGGAATTGTATGAAAGTGAATTATATGAAAATGATTATGGCTAAAGGAGTGTTTAAAATGAGGGCTGCGGAAGCCCAGACGTGTGTGTGAGAGAGTGTGGAAGTGTGGGTGAATGTGAGCTACATGGCTTTGTTTGAGGGTGAGGGTGCCCCCCCCCATCCTGCCCAGGTGATGGCACCACCTTCCACCAGTGCAAATCAGCATGATAAAAATGTCTTTTGTCACTTTCTTCATCTTTCTGTGTTTCACCGTCCTTGCTGGCCTGCTTCATCTCATAGCCCTGATCAATCTCCCTGTGTTGCAAGGCTGTGGGAAGGTATAATGTTTTCTCCGAGTTGTGAGAGATGATGCTTTCGCATGCACACAATAGGTTTTTCTTTCACTGTCAGTTTAATTTCATTTGCCTCAGAAGATGATAAAAGAGACATGTCATGCAGGTCATGTGTATGTTTAGAGTAGGATTATAATAACATCAAAATCTCTTGGCAACCGGCACTTCAGTTTGTCTTAAACACACATGTATGCATGACAGATGCCGAATGCCTTCCATATGTATTCATATCCTTTGAACATTTGCACAATTTCTCAACAAGCACAGGGTTAAATTTTAGGATTTTACTGTTAAAAATCTGAAAAGTATGGCAGGCATTTGTAATCAGCACCCTCGTAAATCGTTGTGTCTTAGCATCTTGGCCTATCTCGAGACAGGTTTCCATCCATCATGGCACAATTGCTGATGGCTTGCATTTGTGCCAAACACTTTCCATTTATAGATGATTGATTGAACAGTGCTGCAGTAAAATGTTCAAAACTTTAGATATTTTTTGTAACCTAACCCTGCTTTAAACTTCTCCACAACTTTATCCCTGACCTGTCTGCTGTGTTCCTTAGTGTTCATGACAGTATTTGTTCACTAATATTCTCAAACTTCTGAGACCGTCACAGAACATCTGAATTTATACTGGGATTAATTCATTCACAGCGGAACTCTTTTTGCTAGTTACTTGACTTCTGACACACTTGATTGCACTGGATTTTATTTAGGGGCTTTAGAGCAAAATGGCCTGAAGACAAATGTATGCAACACAAAAAAATTTAAAAAGTTTGCCACTTTCCCTCCACCTCCCACCAGTTATGCACTCCTTTGCTTTGGTCCATCACCAACAACCCAAATGCCAAACTACGAAGTTTATGGTTGTAACATGACATGATGAAAGTGTAATAGATGTGAGAATATTTTTGCAAGATAAAAAAGTTCAGATCCTTATCTCAACCTTTTTCTGGCTGGGTTGTTATGTTGTCACTCTGGCCTTTTCCTCATTTCTTAGAAGTCTGCTCCCCACCCAGTGCAGCATTTTTTCTTTCCAACCTGGCAAGCTATGTGCCAGAGATCATAAGAGGCAGAGCAGGCCCCTGCTTAATGAATTAATTATTTGATTATTTAATCATCCAGATGAAGAGTGTCTTTAACATCGGTGTTAATTAGCCAACATCTGGGCCAGTCAGCAGGCCAGCCACACAGAACCAGAGAGGCAGCCCAGCAAGCACACACTCCTATCTTTTAAAATGGATCTGAAATTTTTATTTGATGCTTTTCAGAGTATATTTATTTTTTAAATGGAGATAAAAATTGTTAATGACTCTTAAATGACTGACTGACATTAATTTAATTTTTTCACATATTGTCTCACAACCGCAAAATTCTATGTATATTATTAGGATTTGATGTGCTAAACTTATGCAAGGTGTTATTCTTTACAGATTAAACTCTCAAACGTTTTGTGTGCATTTATACTCAGCCCATTTTACTATTGTACCCTTAAATAAAATGTATTGCAGAGGGGTGTGTTGTATTCTAAAACATAAAAATGCTTTGTTTCAAACCATTCTTCTGTAGCTCTGGATACAACTGCATAGGACACATTTGAGTTTTGTCAAGAAATATAATACTGTGCATTTTCTTATGTTTCAGAATTATGCTCTACCATGAGTTGGTTTAAAGTTCAAATAGAATAAGTTAACGTTTAAATTTTAATGTGAAAGAATGTTAACAATTTCATGTTACTTTGGCAAAGCACTGTACATTCTACATCATGATCTATATTATTTTATTATCTTTCCTGTCCGAGAGTCCAGGTAAGTGGAAAGAAATTTGTACATAGATACACAAGGAAAATTCCCTAGATTAAAAACTTAACAAAATAAGTGATTCTGTACAAGTTGTTTTTAAAGGTTCTTTAAAAACTCAAATTACTAATATAGGGTAATGACTCCAAGTCCAGTCTTTTCTGGAGATCATTAAACACAGAAGGAGCCATTATTTGAGAAGCAGTTTTGGCTAATTCTGTGAATGATCTGGAAACTATCAAACGAACATTTTCTAAAGACCAGGTGTTACACACACTAGAAGGACATTTGAGCAGACTGCAGATAATAAATGAAATTAGAATTTTATTCTTCTAAGTGACAATGATTTCCAACTGACCAACTACACTTTGCAATAGTGAGTCCTAGCTTTCATACTTGAAACACAGCTTAGAGCAGCATTTGTTTTTAAGACAAGATAGATGTGTTCATGCAAGTTAAATCACCATAGTTTAAAACTGATAAAAATGTACTCCACACTATATAGTCTCACACTATATAGTCTTAGCAACAAAAGAAAAAAAACATTGTTTTAAAAGAAAATAAAATCTCAACTTTGGTCTAAGCCTTTTCCAAAGATTGTGAATGCAGACATCAAAGTTGAAGTTATGACCAAGCCAAATGTCCTTCATGTCTAGCATGTATTTAAAAAGGTCAAATACAGACTCAAGGGAATCTGTTGCTAGTTATATAGATGATGCCATGGTATGAATATTTGTATCATCTGCATAGAATGGAACTATAGCTGGATCTTGAACTATATGCCAAGATTATTTTATAATACAAAGAAGAATGTGCTTCAAGATTCACAAGATGTCTCTATTGTTCTAAGTTCCCTTTAAACTGAATTTAGTATTTGCTATCATTCATTATATTTTCTTGTTGGCATCACTAACCTGTGATGGCATGTTTCAATTTCAAGCAAAACTCTATCTTCCACTCTCTGTGTCTGTGCATTTATTTTTCAGTCTCCTGCCTTTGATCTGCAGTGCTGATTGTCCCCATCAGGTGGAGCAGTGACTTTTCTTTTGCCCCCAGATTCCAGCAGCCTTGATTTAACTTGTTAACAAAGCTGCCTCACAGCTGTTCACAATAAAATCACAGATAATGCGTGAAAGCAGTGTGCAATCTGCAGAAGCTCCCTTTGACAACATGCCACTTACAGTACTTTTTCTGAAAAATGTGTGATTTGTGTCATATGTGCCCCTTGCATTACTTTCCCCTTTTTTTTTGCAAGTGCATCAAGGCCGGGTTGAGGTAGTAAGGTGCTTTTCACAGAAAAAAAGTAAACAACGGAGCAGGGATGGAGGAGGTGGAAGATATTTGTGACTCTCGGCACTGATTAAGACCACTTCAGTGTCTGGTGCCACTTTACACCAGCGGGCAGCAGCCTTCTGTGAATAAAGCAAGGGCTCGAGAGGCGAGGGTGCGTAAACGGAGAGTGGTGGAGGGGAGTGGATGAGGGAGTCCCTTTAATTGCAATCACTTCGGCAACACTGCAGGGATCTACATGCCATGCATACAATTAGAGAGGAGACGAGACAGCATACTACTCGCAGATTATTTCTCCACAGCCTTGTCATGACTAAAACTTCCAGATGAACCCAAAATACACACTCAGCAACCTTGAAATGATTTTATAATCCACTATTGTTTGCAAAAGTGATCTAAATAGCTCCACTGTGTGAGTTTGTTGTCAGCAGCATCTTGATTTCTGTGTACATGTTTTCATGTATCCTTCTTGTGTGCTGCTGAGGTTAATTGAGACACACAGCTCATCTCTGCCCTGATGGGGGTCAGAGCACAGAGGCAGATATGCATCCCATTAATCTAACCCCAATTTATGCTTCCACACACTGTCAGCCACAGCTCTGCAACCCCCTCAGCCCCCCTCTGTTCTACGCACGCACAGTTGAAACCATTAATTTAACCCCAAATTTGTGTTCACCTCTACAGCTGTGACGCATGGCAAACACTCTTGAATGCATAACACAACTCACCAAACACTTTCTAGTTTCTCACAACATTAGCAGCTCATGCAGAGTCGGCATCCTTAACGATCAGCACTTCTGCAAGTGGTTTTTTTCGGCAAAGGAAGCAAAAATCTCATCTATGTTCCCAGGAATAGTTTTGCACATCTATGTGGCCTCTATTATTCCTCACAAAACACCAGCCTGCCAACCCCGAAGCAACTCATAGAAGGAAAGGCAAATTAAGCAGCTTCACTCTAACACTGAGGGACCATTAAAGTCGAAACGCCTGATCTCCCTGGCTGGCTTTTTGTCTCCATCCACTCCCTCGTTCCTCTCTCGTTTCCTCACTCTCTAGTTGGAAAGGTTAACCGTGAGAGGCTCTCAGAGACACTCCAGCAGACACACAAGTGATCTTCCCTTTAATTGGCTTTTCCACTCCCCTTCTTCTCTTCTGTTCTTCCTCGCAGGTCAGTGCCGTCCACTGCAGGGCCCAACAGGGGAAACACACACCCTCGCACACAGAACCACGCTAACGTAGTCAGGCTGAACCGAAGACTTGATGCACTGAGAAAGGTGTGTGTTTGTCAGTGCGCCTTTTAAAATATCTCCATTTGACCAGTCAATCTGTCGTTAGCAGAACAGAAGCAGCAGTGCTGTGTAATTGAGCTGTTTTGCTCTCGGGGCCTCCATGATGTCCTCATCCATGAAGCAGATGACACCGTGGGTCTGCTCCTCTCTGTCAGACAGAGAGAATGTACAGAAAATTCAGAAGAAGACTGCTGACAGGTGTGGAGTCATTATCAGCCACAGTCCAGTCTAGTTTCTATTTTAACTGTGAGTTCAAGTAATCAGTTTTGTTATTTCTGTGATGCCGGTGAGATGATCTAAAAAGGTTGTGTATCCAACAGAAAATCTCTCCTTCAAGAAGCTTTCCGTCATTAACATTTGTTGATTACTCGATTGAATAAAACTCTTTAAACATTTTTTTATTAGCAATTAGCATAGTTGGGACTGTTAAATGTACCAGTAACCCTGTAATTTCTAGATTCAAATGGTTTCAGATTTAGATTCAGATTTCAAGATTCATATTCCTACTTTGTTTCAGTCCTCCAAAAGGCTGGTGACACTTCATAATCCCTTATGCCTTTTGAAAAATCGAGAATACATTTTCAGATCCAGCCTGTTCCATGATAGACAGAAAGCTCAAAAAGATAGAACAGAGAAACTTTACTGTACTCTGTTCAGCCTTCCTGTTATCTGCAAAAAGTGTCCCTCTCTCACAGTCTCAATGAGCCGCAGACGTCTCGGCACATCTTAGAAAATTGTTTCCTTTCAAGCAGCTTTTTACATCTCTTTACTTCATCTGAAATAATTTTCAAACACCTCATTGATATTAAAATAGCCAACTTGAAGATTTTTTCATTCAGTAACAGCAAGAAGACTGAAGAATGTCATTATTACTTCAACCTGGAAATGCTTACATATGGTGTGCTCATAAAAAGATCTGATTTTTTTAGTTTTCAGTTGGCAAGTTATCAATCAAGGCCAATCAAGCTGAAAACTGCCTGATTCTAGACACCAGCTAATTTCTTTAGTTTTTCTTACAACTTGGTCTTACAGCTATCTATGATTTCCAAAATAAAAATGTTTGAAGTGGAAAATGTCGTTTAGATATTTCTTCAGTATTATAAATAGATTGTGTTCTTGTATGAGCAGTACTGTTGTTTCATAGCTGGACTCCAGCACTGTAAAACAATACAGAAAAAAGTTCTACAGTTCTCCCCATCGCATCTGGAAAAATTACTTAATTGTGTTCTTCTAAACTCAGTCTGCCACCCAGCAGATCCAGATAGGAGAAAAGAGAATCACAGTGTGAAATGAGTTGCACGCTACACTGACTTACCCACCAGTAGCCTAGAGTGAGTGCAAGATGAGTAGACAAGGCAATTCAGAAGAGAGTGCCCAGGACTCTGTTTTGCCCACTATTCTGCTTCATCTCGCTCTATGTGCTGGGGCCTCGACATAGCCATTATCCACAGTGTCCTGTATGTGAGAGGACATCATTACCAGCTGTCTGCAAAGATGCCTCTTTCCCCCCGTATATCTGCAGACACCATCCTATCTAAAGGCCTGGCCCGAGAAGAACCAGAGCAAGGCCAAGCAACTGAGAATAGCCTCATTCCCACCTGCCACAGAAACAGATAGGACTCTAAGATAGCTGCAGCCTGCCAATGACTTTCTGGCCTCTGTTAGGTTGATAATGGTGTGAGGCACATGACTCATCAACTCAGAGGTTCAGATGTTCAGTCCTTGTCTCAGTTGAAATACTGAGCGAGATACATATAATCACAGCATGGTTGAGACAGAGTTGCTGGGGTGCAGGCAGAATAACCTAGAATAAAGTCTTTTAACAGCATGTTCCATTTGCAGGGATCATTTAACTGAGCCTGTGCATCCATATGCTAAAAAGGTGTGTAAAGTATCCATTTCAGTAGTGCCAATTAATAACTAACTACATACAGTGCCTTGCAAAAGTATTTTTGTCCCTATAATTATTTTACTTTTTGTTGTAATACAACCACAAATTGTATTTTATTGAGATTTTATGTGATTGACCTACACAAAATATAATAATGAAGTGGAAAGAAATGTGGTCAAAATATTTTAGAAAATAAGTCTGAAAGGTGCCCTCTCTATTCTGATAACCCTAAAAAAAGTCCAGTTCAGCCAGTTGTTCTCAGAAGTAACCTGTGTGCAATTTATTCTAAGTCTAAATCCAGCTGTTCTGTGAAGGCCTAAGAGGTTTGTTATAGCTTAATGAGCAAACAGCATCTTGAAAAGTAAGAACTCAGGAGACAGGTCATGTAGAAAGTTATAAGAGAAGTTTAAAAGAGGGTTAGAGATGAAACAATATTTAAAACTTTCAACATTTCATGTAGCGCTCTTTTACCTATTATCTAAAAATGGAAAGACTATGGTGCAACCACAAACCAAACCAAACATGGTCATCCATCTTAACTGACTGGCCGAGGAAGGAAACATTTTATAACGGGAGCAGCCCAGACACCCCCTGGTGACTCTGGAGGAACTACAAAAAATTCTGATTCGTGATAAAAAGACTTGAAAATAGATGTTCACAGATGCTCTTCATCCAGTCTGATTAAGCCTGAACTATTTTGCTACTGGGTAAAACTTTTCTTTTCTAGATGTGCATACCTGGAGAGGTCCCAAAAGACTTGCAGTTGTAATTACACTGAAAATGTATTGACTTGGGGGTGGTTGAATACAAGTGTAGCCCAAAACTTTCAAATTGTTATTTGTAAATAAAATTCAAAACAATGTATTTGTTTCCCTCCACCTCACTCTACTTTACACTATGTTGTGTTGATCTGTTCCATAAAATATCAATTAAATACATTGACGTGTGTGATCGTAGTTTAACAAAATCTGAAAAAGTTCAGAAAGGATGAGTACAGAAATCAGAAAAGCTTCATTGCCAAGTACGTTTTTGGACATACAAGGAATTTGTTTTGGCGTAGTCGGTGCAATACAATACAAATTAAACAGTATAAACATATCTACAATATAATATAAATATATGTGCAAATATGTACTAATGCAAATCACTGTGGGCGTATTGCTACACCACTTTAATTAATAAAAAATAAAAAGGTTTTTGCCCAAAATATTTAATAAAAAAGCAGTTTTTATAAATTATTTTTTACATAAAGACCAGTGACCTGTAGTTTATAGAGCCTGTGTGCAGGAAAGTGTTGCAGTAAAATGAAGAACGAGTTCGATTTCACGTTGCTTTCTTTTTTTATGTAAAATAACATGTGACCTTGCCTTGTAAAAACACAGTTTGTGGTGGTGGTATGTTTCATGGAAACCTGTGATGTTCTGCACTTTGACTGTGTTTGAAAGCTGACTTCTCCCTGAGGTGGACATTTGACAGCAGGTGGGCGACTGCACAAGAGCAAAAAGCAGTGAAAGGAAATGGGCTCTGAGGTTGTCATGGCAAAGAAAGAATGCTGTCACCCAAACAGAGTCCAGAATATTAACCCCAGCCCCTGCTCCTTGCAGTGTCCATACCTCCACCCCCACCCCTACCTTCTTTTCACACTTGCTAAGAAATAGCTTTGATGATAAAGTCAGCTGGACTGAATCTTTCTGGGGTTCTGGAATCTGATCTGCTCACTCTGCTGTTTCTGTGTCGCCTTTTTCCTCAGAGACACAAGTTGACGGACACGGTCCTAAGAAATGCATCAAAGGAGGGAGACAAAAATATTTATTTGACAAGGTTGTTCTTTTCCTGAATGCTGACTGAGAGGCAACCAACCCCCTAATCAGAGTGTGTGTGTTTCTGGAATTCATTTTCCTGTAAAAACGCTGGACAGAGCTCTTTATGAAAGCTCTCATTGTCACACTGTAGTCTCCTTTTTCTCTGTTTTCTCAAATGCCAGTGTGTCAGCCCCTTCTTAAAGACTAATATATTTACAGGCAGTGGAAAACAATAATGTTTTGTTACCAGAGTGGAGCCTAATGGGTACATTAGTCTTATTTTTCTTTTTATTTAATTCCTTTTCACTGGCAGGCTGTGGCTCCAGTTCTGCAGTGTGTCACCGCCGTGACCAGACTGCACGTAATGTAGCCAGCAGAACCAATAGGTTTTTAGACCTGGGAGATGTTGACTTGTTACCTTTGCATTTTCTCTGTGCACACGTGTGTGTGTGTGTGTGTGTGTGTGTGTGTGTGGACAAGGCTGTGGTCTGTGCTCCCTGTTTGCTTAAGGTGGCATGAGTCAGCTCAACTCCAAAACAGCACCCTGTTTTCGTGTGGCCCGCCAAACTGCCTAACATTTAGCTAACCTTTTCTCTCAAAACTGCAAGCACAGATGCACACAGGTGAAAAATGCAGACTCATTTAGAAGCACGTCGACAGTGGAGCTTAGGTGAACCTCTTCGCTCTACATCGAACCAATGATCACTTTTTAAATCCTGGCGTTTTCTTTGCATAGATTTCAACCAAACTTCAGAAGTAATGTCCCTATCAGGATTTTATTGTCCCTGTTACTGATCAGAGTTCTTCAAAATTATGCATTTGCCAATATTCAGCCCTTGTTTAATACTTTATTAAAACCAATGCTATGTATACACAATAAAAATAATTATTGTGACTGTGTCCCACTTAACTCAGTCACCTTTTACGCTTTGGGCGCTTTGTTTTTCTTGATAGTACCACTTAAGCCACTATACTGACCATATGAAATGGGTAGATTAATAATTATTTCTACAAATATATTTCACTCAATATATGTAACTACAGTCGTAAATAAACTAATATTTTGCTCCTGCCAATAACTCTGGAGGTTTTACAGGTGCCAGTCATGTCATCCTTCACTGTGTTTGTACTTTTACCTTTTTGGTCATTTTGACAGATTGATTGATTACCCATAGGACTTTATGTGTGGGCCATGCGTCAATTCATAGCCACTTTGTGAGAGTTTTATGAGTTACTTTGTTGAAGAGCTAGACTAACATCAGCATGTTTACTCTCTATTTTTATACAACTCAATATTCACTAATCAGCTGTGATGAGCTATGTTTCACACTGACCATGCATCGGCTCCTACTAGCCTAGGGGAGGTTTAGTCCAAATTGGTTAAGGGCTGAACTGACTCAGAGCTAAACATTGTGTTAGTTCTAGGCTAACATTAGCATGCTAACTCTCTGTTTTGACATCACTTTATCATTTCAGCCATGTGTCATTAGATAGTTACTGACCATGTGTCCATTATTTTCTGCTTTGGATTCGTTTTAAGGGCACAAATGTGTTAAAGGTGGAAATTACCTGGAGCCAAATTTTTATTTAAGTGCTAGGCTAACATTAGAATGTTAACTTACTGTTTTGATATGACTCATTGATAATTCAGAAATCTACCATCAGACGTTTTGTACAGACTACACATTCATTTCTACCGGCCTTTAAACACGTTTAATGAGTATGAATTGACAAAAGCCGAAAAAGCCGAGAAGAGCCACCTTTGCTAAATTGCATCGCTAATCTTAATATGTTTACTCTCTGTATTGATGTGACTCTTTGATAATTCTGCATGAAACATATTTCAAACCAGTTGAAGTTAATTATGTACAGACAAAGCCTACAGAAAAAGTATTTTAATGCTGTATAAACCTAGTGCACCCCTCCTTGAACCGCCACCTTAACGTGGTGGATGGGGTTTGAGTGTCTGAATGATCCAAGAGGCTATGTTGTCTGGGGCTTAAATACCCCTGGTAGGGTCTCCCATGGCAAACAGGCTCTAGGTGATGGGTCAGACAAAGAGCAGTTCAAGACACCCTCATGAGGACTACACAAACGAGGCACGTGACGTCGCCTGGTATGGCAGAGCCGGGGTCCCACCCTGGAGCCAGGCCTGTGGTCGGGACCTGTCGGAGACTGCCTGGTGGCTGGGTTGCTCCTCACAGGACCCGGCCGGCCCAAGTCCGAAGGAGAGATGCGAGGCCATCCCCCAGTGGGCCCACCACCTGCAGGGGGAACCGTGAGGGACCAGTACAAAGAGGATTGGGCGGCGGACAAAGGTGGGGACCTCGGCGACCCGATCCTCGGATGCTTAGGCTGGCTCTAGGGATGTGGAATGTCACCTCACTGGGGGGAAAGGAGCCTGAGCTTTGGTGGGAGGTCGAGAGATATCGACTAGAATAGAAATGGTCGGGCTCACCTCCACACACAGCGTGGGCTCTGGAACCCATCTCCTCGAGAGGGTCTGGACTCTCTTCTACTCTGGAGTGGCCCACGGGGATAGGCGGCAGGCTGGGGTGGGTTTGCTTATTGCCCCCCCAGCTCATTAATCTTGTGTTGGGGTTTACCCCAGTGGATGAGAGGGTCGCATCCCTGCGCCTTCGGGTTGGGGACAGGTCTCTGACTGTCGTTTCGGCCTACGGGCTGGGCGGTAGTGCAGAGAACCTGGCCTTCTTGGCGTCCCTGTCGGGGGTGCTGGATAGTGCTCCCCCATTATTCTGCTGGGGGACTTCAACACCCACGTTGGAAACGACAGTGATACCTGGATAGGCGTGATCGGGAGGAATGGCTCCTCGATCTGAATCCAAGTGGTGTTTCGTTATTGGACTTCTGTGCTAGTCACGGATTGTCCATAATGAACACCATGTTCAAGCATAAGGGTGTCCATCAGTGCACTTGGCACCAGGACACCCTAGGCAGGAGGTCGATGATCGACTTTGTTGTCGTATTGTCAGACCTTTGGCCGCATGTTTTGGACATGGTGAAGAGAGGGGCTGAGCTATCCACTGATCACCATCTGGTGAGTTGGATCCGCTGGAAGAGGAGAAAGCCAGACAGACTTGGCAGGCCTAAATGCATAGTGAGGGTCTGCTGGGAACGTCTGGCAGAGCCCTCGGCCAGGGATGTATTCAACTCCCACCTCTGGGAGAGCTTTGACCAGATTCCGGGGGATGTTGGAGACATAGAGTCCGAGTGGACCATGTTCTCCACATCTATTGTCGATGCTGCTGCCCGTAGCTGCGGCCGTAAGGTCTGCGGTGCCTGTCGCAGCGACAATCTCTGAACCCGGTGGTGGACACCAGCAGTAAGGGACACTGTCAAGCTGAAGAAGGAATCCTATCGGCTGTGGTTGGCTTGTGGGACTCCTGAGGCGGCTGACGGGTAACGTGTGGCCAAGCGTGCCGCGGCCCGGGGTGTGGCAGAAACAAAAACCTGGGCCTGGGAGGAGTTCGGTGAGGCCATGGAGAAGGACCACTGCTCCGCCTCAAAGCGATTCTGGCAAACCGTCCAGCGCCTCAGGAAGGGGAAGCAGTGCTTTGCCAACACTGTTTACAGTGGGGGTGGGAGGCTGCTGACCTTGACTGAGGACATTATCAGGCAGTGGAAGGAGTACTTCGAGGATCTTCTCAATCGTACCATCACGCATTCCCTGGTGGAAACAGAGGTAGGGGAATCAGGGTAAGACTCTTTCATCACCCAGGCTGAAGTCACCGAAGTGGTTAAAAAGTTCCTTCGGGGGTGGATGAGAGTTGCCCTGAGAACCTCAAGTTCCTGGATGTTGTATGGCTGTCATGGTTGACACGCCTCTTCAACATTGCGTGGCGGTCGGGGACAGTGCCTCTGGACTGGCAGACTGAGGTGGTGCTCCCCCCTTCATAAGAAGGGTGACTGCGGGTGTGTTCCAACTACAGGGGGATCACACTCCTCAGCCTCCCTGGTAAGGCCTACGCCAGGGGATTGGATAGGAGAGTTCGGCTGATAGTCGAACCTCGGCTTCAGGAGGAGCAGTGTGGTTTTTGTCCCGGCCGTGGAACACCGGACCAGCTCTATACCCTCTACAGGGTACTCGAGGGTTCATGGGAGTTTGTCCGACTGGTCCACATGTGTTTTGTGGACCTGGAGAAGGCATTCGACTGTTTCCCTCGTGGTGCCCTGTGGGGAATGCTCCAGGAGTATGGGACCATCCGGTCTGTGTGCAAGCGGAGCAGGAGTTTGGTCCGCATTGCCGGCACTAAGTTGGACCTGTTCCCGGTGCATGTTGGACTCAGGACTGCCCTTTGTCACTGCTCCTGTTCATAACTTTTATGGACAGGATTTCTAGGTGCAGCCAAGGGATGGAGGGGGTCTGGTTTGGGGACCAGTGGATTTCGTCTCTTCTTTTTGCAGATGACGTGGTCCTGCTGGCTCCCTCTAGCCAATACCTACAACATGCCCTGGGGCGGTTCGCAGCCGAGTGTGAAGCGGCTGGGATGAAGATCAGCTCCTCCATGTCCGAGGCCATGGTCCTCGACCGGAAAAGGGTGGCTTGTCCTCTTCAGGTTGGAGGGGAGTTCCTGCCTCAAGCGGAGGAGTTCAAGTATCTCGGGGTCTTGTTCACAATTGAGGGAAGAATGGAGCGGGAGATTGACAGACGGATTGGTGCGGCTGCCACAATAATGGGGGCGCTGTGCCGGTCCATTGTGGTGAAGAGAGAGCTGAGCCGAAAAGCGAAGTTCTCGATTTACCGGTCGGTCTACGTTCCTACCCTCACCTATGGCCATGAACTTTGGGTCATGACCGAAAGATCCTGGATACAAGCGGCTGAAATGAGCTTCCTCCCTAGGGTGGCTGGGCACTCCCTTAGAGATAGGGTGAGGAGCTCAGCCATCTGGGAGGGGCTCGGAGTAGAGCCGCTGCTCCTCCACATCAAGAGCAGCCAGTTGAGGTGGCTCGGGCATCTATATCGGACGCCTCCTGGAAGCCTTCCTTGGGAGGTGTTCCAGGCACGACCCACCAGGAGCAGGCCCAGGGGACGGCCCAGAACACGCTGGAGGGACTATGTCTCTCGGCTGGCCTGGGAACACCTTGGGTTAGTGCTTTGCTTTTAATATGATAAAGCTGTGAGCCTCTCTTGGAGATGACAGGGATATTTGGGCAGGTAGGGCAAAGCAAGTCACATGATAATATCTCTTTTACTGTTAAGACATTTGAAAGACCCTTGTTTTAGGCAAAATCCAGATTTGTTAGATAAAGAAAATAATTTGCACGACTTATTATATAGTTCCTCAATCAGCACATGAAAATATGCCATTATTTTTAAAGATTAGCTCACTTCGGGGGCATCTGAAAAAATCCCAACCAGTTGACCACAGCAGATTTTGGGAGACTAATTTTGTCAAGGACTCTAATAGCAACTATTTTAAAAGTCTTGATCAGGACATCAAGCTGATACCTGGGATTGGATCAGGGCATCCCTAATAATAAGTGAAAAAAATTATTCATTTTCTGGAGTTAAGGATTTTAATAACTACAGGTCCTTCTCAAAATATTAGCATATTGTGATAAAGTTCATTATTTTCCATAATGTAATGATGAAAATTTAACATTCATATATTTTAGATTCATTGCACACTAACTGAAATATTTCAGGTCTTTTATTGTAATACGGATGATTTTGGCATACAGCTCATGAAAACCCAAAATTCCTATCTCACAAAATTAGCATATTTCATCCGACCAATAAAAGAAAAGTGTTTTTAATACAAAAAACGTCAACCTTCAAATAATTATGTACAGTTATGCACTCAATACTTGGTCGGGAATCCTTTTGCAGAAATGACTGCTTCAATGCGGCGTGGCATGGATGCAATCAGCCTGTGGCACTGCTGAGGTCTTATGGAAGCACAGGATGCTTCGATAGCGGCCTTTAGCTCATCCAGAGTGTTGGGTCTTGAGTCTCTCAACGTTCTCTTCACAATATCCCACAGATTCTCTATGGGGTTCAGGTCAGGAGAGTTGGCAGGCCAATTGAGCACAGTGATACCATGGTCAGTAAACAATTTACCAGTGGTTTTGGCACTGTGAGCAGGTACCAGGTCGTGCTGAAAAATGAAATCTTCATCTCCATAAAGCTTTGCAGCAGATGGAAGCATGAAGTGCTCCAAAATCTCCTGATAGCTAGCTGCATTGACCCTGCCCTTGATAAAACACAGTGGACCAACACCAGCAGCTGACACGGCACCCCAGACCATCACTGACTGTGGGTACTTGACACTGGACTTCTGGCATTTTGGCATTTCCTTCTCCCCAGTCTTCCTCCAGACTCTGGCACCTTGATTTCCGAATGACATGCAGAATTTGCTTTCATCCAAAAAAGGTACTTTGGACCACTGAGCAACAGTCCAGTGCTGCTTCTCTGTAGCCCAGGTCAGGCGCTTCTGCCGCTGTTTCTGGTTCAAAAGTGGCTTGACCTGGGGAATGCGGCACCTGTAGCCCATTTCCTGCACACGCCTGTGCACGGTGGCTCTGGATGTTTCTACTCCAGACTCAGTCCACTGCTTCCGCAGGTCCCCCAAGGTCTGGAATCGGCCCTTCTCCACAATCTTCCTCAGGGTCCGGTCACCTCTTCTCATTGTGCAGCATTTTCTGCCACACTTTTTCCTTCCCACAGACTTCCCACTGAGGTGCCTTGATACAGCACTCTGGGAACAGCCTATTCGTTCAGAAATTTCTTTCTGTGTCTTACCCTCTTGCTTGAGGGTGTCAATAGTGGCCTTCTGGACAGCAGTCAGGTCGGCAGTCTTACCCATGATTGGGGTTTTGAGTGATGAACCAGGCTGGGAGTTTTAAAGGCCTCAGGAATCTTTTGCAGGTGTTTAGAGTTAACTCGTTGATTCAGATGATGAGGTTCATAGCTCGTTTAGAGACCCTTTTAATGATATGCTAATTTTGTGAGATAGGAATTTTGGGTTTTCATGAGCTGTATGCCAAAATCATCCGTATTAAGACAATAAAAGACCTGAAATATTTCAGTTAGTGTGCAATGAATCTAAAATATGTGAATGTTAAATTTTCATCATGACATTATGGAAAATAATGAACTTTATCACAATATGCTAATATTTTGAGAAGGACCTGTATGTGCTCAATTTCATGGTCAGAATAAGGGAGAGAGCATCAGGTTAAAAATGCTGGTTGTTTAAAGTTTGGGCACATTTGGTAGACCAAGAAGGAATGGGAAGGAACTGAGACCCTGGGCTGATTTGTAGGTTTGAGATCAGGGATGTGAGAACATAAATGTGTTAGAAGAGTATGCCTTTATGTCTCTCTATTTACATGCTCCTCAGAGTATTGCTGCTCTGGTTATGAGTAGCTTGAGGAGTTTGGCTTAAAGCCAGGCATTGCATAATCAGAGTTAAAACTGTGGGGTGCCATGCCTTTCCCCACTTCCTCTCTTAGTTCCCTGTAGTTTTTTGCCATATCAGCTCATAATCCTATCTTTCGTATCTGTCGTATATTTCTCTTTGCTTTTCATCTTATCTTTAAATTGATATTCACACAGTCAGATACAGCATGCATGTTAGTCCATTAATTTCAATTCTGCCGATCTGATTATTTCATTAACAAAGTTAAATTGAAGCTAAGTTAGTTGATGCATTTAGGGAATGCACATTTAGAAGTGATGCTCACTTTTAAAGTTTGAAAATAAGCCAAGCAATTATCAACAAATAAAATGTTTACACTGAAACTAACAGCAACCTAACTATAATGTGTACTTCCCATTTAACCTATGTCATGAATTTTCATTTTAGTTCATACTGGTGCACTCGCTGACACGTTCCTTTTGGAATACAAGCAGGCTGGTTTTTCTGCAAAACTCGCATAAATTATATAACTTTTTTAAATAGTCAACCTGTCCTTGAATATGTAACTGTAACTGACAGACAATTAGCTCCTTGTTTGTTAAATCCCACACAGCCCAGATGTTTTTTGTTAGTGCTCAGCCTTCCTTAAAATGAAGTTGTTTATTTCTGAACATCTCTTAAAGATTAGCTATAAATGAACTCAGGTACAGGGGTCGATGCAAGGAAAGCTAACTGCAAAATTTTTAAAATGGTCACTAAGTCAACATATTGCTGTTCAACATATTGCTGTTCTCTTTTTTTTTTGTCAAGAACAAGAAACCTTCTTGGATGTTTTTCAGAGTTTATAGTTGTATAGTAGCTGTTGTTTATGACTGCTGTTGGTTAAGACACGTTTCTTTGTCTCTACTTGTTCTTTTCTACTAAGGGTCTGGCAGGGCCTGAGAAGAGCCTGGGAGGTATAGTACACCCTGAACTGGTTCCCAGTTCAGCCCAGGGCAATACAGAGATATACAGGAGCTAACAAAAGTATTCATACCCTTTGAGCTATGTCACATTTTGTCACATTACATCCATAAACCTTAATGTATTTTACTGGGATTTTATGTGACAGACCAACACAAGTGGCACATAATTGTGAAGTGGAAGGAAAATTGTACATGATTTTTTAAATATTATTACAAAATCTGAAACGTTTGGCTTGTTCAGACCCCTATGTGAACAGTTACCAGACCACCTTTTACTGCAATTACAACAGCAAGTCTTTGGGGTATGTCTCTACCAGCTTTCCATATCTGAAGACTGAATTTTTTATGAGCATTCTTGCTAGCCTTAAGTCCTTAGCAGTCTTTAACATGTTTTCTTTCAGTATTGCGCTGCAGTTCCATCCATCTTCGAATCAACTGTGACCAACTTCTATGTTCATTCTGAATTGAAGCATGCCTACAGCATGATTCTGCAAACAGACATCTGATGCCTCTACAGAACAGCTATTTAAGCTGAGAATAGATCACACAGAGGAGTACTCTGCTTAGAGATTAGGTGAAAGTAAGTGATTGTATTGGATTTTATTGAAGGATATCAAAATAAAAGGGGCTTATTACAAATGAGTGCCACATTTTGAGATTATTTTTCAATAAATTTGAAAGCAACATATGATTTTCCTTCCCAATTATGGGCTGCTTTGTGTTGATCTACAAGATAAAATTCATATAGAAAAGAGGATGTGACAAAATATAGGTTCAGGGAACATGAGTACTTTTGCAAAAACTATACATACACACAGTCATACCCAAGACCATTTTTTAGTAGCAAATAATCTAGCATCAATGTCTATGAACTGTAGAAGGAAGCAGAAGTATTTGGAGAAAATGTACGCCTTTTAAATTAATATCAAGAAAGGTTTACACAATGGTTTAGCTTATTTAAACAACATGTGAAGAGTATAAAAATATTCTGTGGTGAACAAAATGCTGGACGTAGACAGAGCTCCATGTGTTCAGGTTGTAATTCTGTTAAAAGGTATCTATTCCAAAACATTTTCTATGACTCTTTCTGTATTTCAAATCCACATTGGTTAAAAATAATTTAGTGTAAAATAAATAATTCATGAAATCAGGTGAGTGAATGAACATCAAACTGTGGATCTAAAATAAATACAGATGTAAGTCTAAAAAGAAAAATGAAAAACAAAATGTTCAGGACTGGCTGGGAACACTATAATGGATTTGCAGCAACCCACATGTATTTATATTTGGATTTAGTGGCTGATTCTGTTTACGGAGAAGAACCTTGGCAACCATTTAACATAAATCTAGACAAACAAGCTCTAAGACTTTTTAGTAAAGTAAATATTTTTTCCATACCATATCATTATATGTTTATATTGCATGTTTACTGTATTTTGTGGATTGTTTATGTTTCTCATTTAATGAAATACCAAATTCATCCCTGATGAAAATAGGTCACCAGTACATCAAAGAGCCATGCAGGACAATCATGCACTCACACACTCATACCTAAGGATTGTATATTCAATTTACCTAACAGTCATGTTTCTAGACTGTGGAAGGAAGACATAATACGGGGAGAGAACCTACGCATGCACAGGGAGAACATGTAAACTCAATGCAGAAAGACTCCAGGCTGGGATTTGAACCTGTGAACTTTTGCTGCAAGGCAGCAGTGCTACCAACTGTAATAATGTTTAATTAACAAAAACAACCATATCTCTTTCAAACTATTAGAGTTCACTGTTTGTACACAGTGTTTTATATTAGAATAGAGGACAGGTCCAGTGATATCTGATCAAATGATGGTTTGTGAAGAATGATGTGGCTTCTTCTGAGGCTTATCTTCAGCCCAACCAATTGAGTAAAAAGTTGACCCAATATTTTATCAAATAAATCGTACAACCCAATGACTCTTATCCAGCAGTTGAGTTATGAATATAAGCCAACATTTTTTAGTATGTAGAATTGTATTAGATTGCATCTAAATCTGACTATATAAGTGCATTGTGATGGAATAAGGTAGATTGATATGAATTACATTTCTTCCAAATTAGATTCTATATAACTGGATATGAATTGGACCCATTTATCTAAACTGAGCTAAAACACAACCGTGTCCTCAAACAGGCTAAATACAGCCTTACATAAAGAAACAAGACAGGATAACACACACCATGATATGATATGGAAGGAATGAGTCAAAATGGTCTTATTCCATATGATTCAACAGTTTATATAATCTGGAGACATTTGACCAGGTGAATGGTTTGAAGATGCCCATAATCTGTGACTGCAAAATGAGCCCAAACCAATACCCCTCCACTACTGTACGTTACACTTGGTATTATTGTTTTTGGTGATTTTCTTTGCTAACCAACCAGTCCCAGATAAATGGCTCTTTTAGAACACTGCAGATATCTTTCCTTCTTGGCACTGTGTTAACATGTATTTTGTGCTGCTGTTTCCTTTGTTTCTTTTGTAATTTGAAGACCAGAGAAGTTTCTTAAATCATGTCCTGATATCAAAATACAGTTGTATTTATTTTCCCTAAAATAACCATATAAGTATCTGGATGGATGTGAGAGGAAGTTAAGAAAATAACCACAGCTTTTTCATTCATTTTTTATAATAACTTATAATGTCAGCTACAAGAGTTTTGCTGTTTTTATAAGACCATGGGTAGGTCATTATTCCAAAAACACAAGACTCAAAGCAGCAGCCAAACATGAGGAATATTCTGCGCTAACTGAGGGCCAGCATTTATGCAGTCCTTATTGTGTTAGTGCCAGCACTGAATATCTGGCATCTCCCACCCACACAGATAAAAGCCAACTCTTAAGTGGCGATGTCTGCTCCAAGTGCACCTCCCCTGTCTGAAACAGGAGCTTTGTTCTCAGAGGGAGAAAGTAATGCCAGAGCTGTGTTAGAGCTAATATATATATATATATATATATGTGTGTGTGTGTGTGCCAGCATGAAGGTGTTTGCTAACATGGCGGTTATTATGCATTCAGTTTCAACTTGCTGTATATCGCTGCCATCTTTCAATTTCTCCAGTTTTATTGTTCCCTTCTTTTTTCAGTTCATGCTGAATTCAAACACAGCTTGGGCGAAGACAGCATTTTTAATCATCTATAACTTATTTCTGCATTCACTTTCAAATTTTCTTCAAAAGGAGGACGAGTTGCTGTTAATGTCGTGTTTGAAACTAACTCAAACTCTTTTAACAATGTGGGATTTTATTTATTTATCTCGTTACCTCAATTCTCAAAGTTCAGTCCTTTATCATTGGGTCATTTGTAATGCTGTGGCACGGTAGAAGGTTCAAACAACTGTGTATTATTTTTGTGAAATTACCTGTAAAAATATAGCAGACATCCAGGGCTTTGGCTTAGTTAGCCTGCATTTCAGAGTGACTTTATATTTGATAAGAGTCCAGAATCTCTACACAAAAATAGAACAGCCAGATGTCATGTTGGGTACTGAAGGATATGACGAAATAAAGACAGCAAGGCAAGAAGATTGTCATAACACAACACTGATTAAGGACTTAGTTTGCCTGAGATGTAAAGTTTCTCATACCAGGCACTGTTATGTCTGTCATGCAGTATTTAATGGCAAAGTTTACCAGAACACAGTAAGTATGATGTTTATTTGAAATTATAAAATGCAAAACAGTCTCTCCTTTACTTTCACACTTTATGTAAATAGCACACCACGTTGTTGCAATGTTTTTACAGCACCTACCTACAAGTCCGAATTAGTGTTACAACTTGATGGTAGTCTGTCAATATTTAAACAGAACACAACTGACACAAAATAGACAATACAGGTGCAATGTTGGTTAATAGTTCACATGCATTCATCATGTAAGATCAAATATATATAAATACAGTCATGTTTAATAAATGAGAATATGCGATTCGATCAGGCTTGTTTGAAAGTAACAACCTTTAAGCAGGTATAAAGCATACTTTTCATTAAGCTCAAATGGACAGAGGCAGCATGATAAGTGAAAATATGTTTCTTTAATCTCCATAAGAAAAACTTACAACTGCAGGTGGTAGATAAGACAGGCATGGACATCAACTGGCTTTACTTGATAAACATTAAATTCCTGCGAGGAACAAACAGATCTGAAGAGTATATAAAGACCAAGGCATAGGGCAGGCTGAGGCTGATTGCAATATGGCTGTGGCAGAGTAGAAACAAATAAAACATAAACATGAATGAGCTAAACAGAGAAGCGAGAAAACAATTTCAGCAAAGGAAGCTCTGACAGAACATAAACTAAAACGCATCATGAACAGAATACAAGACTTATTAAGGAACTAAACCTGAGAAATGAAATGAAGCACCACCTGGAAAACAAACATGATCAGAGGAAAAAAACAAAAATGAAACAAACACCTTCAAATCGTGACATTGAAGTTCTAAGATGTATCATAATTCTACCAACCAAAAAAATCAAAAAACAACGGTGCAAACGCATTTTTAAAAGCCCAAAGTTAAAATGATGTGCATATCGAAGATGATTGGATTGAAACTTCGGATTTCGGACTTAGTGTGCTAATCTTAGTTACTTTAAAAAACCCACCAGGAATTGTTTTGTTGTCTAAAAATCAGAATAAAATAACACATCTAGAGAAAAGAAAACTGCTCTGATCGAGATATTTCAACTGCACTACAGGTATTCATAGTCATGAAAGCAAATGACTTTACTATGTCTTGGAGCAAAATCTTTCAAGTAATTCATCAGTGATTCATTATCTAAGGGATGCTCTACTAGCAGAGGGGTCCAGCTCACTAGATTAATCAATCTGTCATAGTCTCATAAAGAAGATATATGGTAACTGCTCAGCAGTGCAGAGATGAAGTTAGGGGGCGGGTTTGCGGTTGAACTGGACGGAGATATTTGTAACAAGAACATCACACATGCTGTATAAAAAAGTATACATTCAGCACCAGTTTTATTCAGTTCACCCTCCTTTATATGTTGCTGAAAGCTTTTTCTTGTCATGCCTTTCCACTTTAACTAACATCAAAACACAAATTAGATGGAATGGGATCTGTTTCAACTCACAAAGCTTGCTAACTGTAATCCCTTCCCAGCCAGAGTTCCTCCCCACTTTTACTGCTCAGGCTGAAACAAACAAATGTCTTCTTTCTGCCAGCTTTGTGTGTGTGAGTATATATTCCATGGAAGCTGACTGACTTGTGGTTCCCTCAGTAGTCCTGTAGCGGCAGTAACTCGATACAGTACACACACATTTTTGTTGCTGATCCAAGCTTCTCTGCTTGCCGTGATTTTGGTTCAGTTCAACTAGTTCTAAAACACCACAGAGGGCTGTTAAAGAGGAGAATGTGTGATTGGCATCTAATGAACACAGTGTGCCATGGTATAGAAAAAGACTATTTAGGCTTAAATGAAGTTGATTTGTTGCTGTGGATTTGTCTTATGTCAAGCATTTTAATAACCTCAGAAATATTTTAGTTTCAGAATTAGCATTCATCTTGGGATCAGAAAAGCAGGGCTGAAAATTGTTATTTGAGCTCGCTAATTACTACAACCTCCTCCGAATGTTTCATTATGTAGTCTCTTCTCTTTGAATGTTCACTTTCTCTTGATGACCAAACCAAGACTATCATTCTGGACAAAAAAGCTGTTTTCTTTAGCTGGAACTTGTTAGCAAAAGTTCAACTAACTCACAGCTAAAGAGTTCTCCTACTGTTGATTTACAGTAGGATTTAAAGTGATGTAACATATTTTTACTTTAAACTACCAGTAAGCTGGTACTTACTGGTAGTTTCGGTCCATTGTAGTACAGTAGTAACCATTAATAGAGCATATATTGATCAAGGTTATGCTATTATATAAATCTGTTATGTTGGGACCCACAGCCATGGATTGCAACATTAAACTCCGGTAAGAACTCTTCTGGAACTTTTCAAAATAAAGTGCATTAACCTTCTTCCGGCACAGCCAGGAAACGGGATAACTGCGGACTTCCTGTGACGCCACTACCCAAATAAAAGCACAGCTGTTGCTACATCCGTTCTCTTCCACACGGCCTTCGAAAGGGATCGGGATAGGGGAGACAAGCGCGCTGATGTCTCTTTGCTGGCAAACAGACATAAACTCTTCAACTGGATCCAAGGAAGCCATACAATCATCGATCATATGCAAAGATAACTACGAATGAAATATTTTCCGTGTATCTGATATTTTCATTCATGAATGGGGAAATTAAGGTGTAAGAGTTGCTTACTTTTTCCTCTGAGGCCTGCAGAAGCAAATTATCCCAGAGAAGTTCTCTATGGAGACGCGGTCTCTATGAAGCCGAGAGGAGCGCTCTCCCACTCTGAAAGGAAGACAGCAGAGACCGCACCACCGTGCAGTGTGGTTGGCGGACACAATGAGCCGTTCTTCATCCACAGCTGGAGGTTAGCGGGAAGCTAACCCTTTGTTCACAGAGCACCTTCAACCCCCCACAGCTAAGGAGGTCATCTGTGGCTAACCTTTGTTCAATGTGGATACCTTCTTCAAACTTCATCGTCGCTTGGACAATATTCCTCACCACAATTCATGAGGTTAAGTGTTTGGGCAGAATAATAGAGAAAGATTTAAAATGAAATGTTCTAAACGTTTTTCATTTTATGAAGTTTTGTTTGTGTTGAACTCAGCTATCTTGGTGCTAGCAGGCTATCTGCAGCACAGGTGTTCAGGTTGTGTTCTTTGTGTGGTTTTAAAGTTAAGACAAACTTTACTTGAAGGGTGATTTCTAAACAGAAGATTGATCATAACGCGCCGTCCGAGCTTATGCATTTTAACCCTTCTATTGACCCTGGTATTTTAAAGTATGTGTTTGATTCTGGTGCTAAATAATATTTAACAGAAAGGTTGTTAGTTTCAATCCAGTAAATAATAGTCCCTAAACATCATTTACTAGATTTGATAACTAAGTAAACACCATTACGCCCCATTTCTCCAGAAAGATTTGTCTCTTTTCCAAAATACTCCCTTAATAATATTTCTTCAAATATTATTTCAATAAATAAAGGCAGATAATTAGGCGCCGTTGAGAAATGGTCATCCAGAAGGTTGGTTTTATTCAGCAGATCATTATTTAAAACATTATTTTATTAAAATAATATTTTATATGATCTTGCATTGTGAATGGTTGTCTAAAGGTATGCCAATTATTGCTTAAGTTAGTTCCATGAGTAACTTAACTTCACTTCCAGATTCTTCAAAATAATCCTTGGTTCTCAAACATAAACATTGTATGGTAATGTTGCATCACTCTTTTGGTCATAATTTCCAATCATCTTTGATCAACTTGTTTATATTGTACATAACCCATTAGTCTTCGTTATTTTTTAATTCTGCTTGGTAGTTTAGTTGGATTGTTTTAGCATAGTAAAGAGCTTGTTGATTGAAATATGTTTGACTTTGAGTTGACTTATTTTTGTTAATAAATTCTTGTATTTTAAGAAATTATGTGAATTCATTCCATGTGTGCAGAGTTTATGCTGTTCAATAATGTCAGAGCTCGTCTCACACCTTTCTATTTTGTCCTAATACCATCGCCTTACTGGGCTGGTATTCACAGGAAAACCCTTAACAGACCAACATATTATTTGATAAAATATTAATATTAAATAATATTCTCAGATTCATATTTCCAACAGTTATATGTAATATGTTTAAATAATATTTTTTATAATATATATCAATATCTTAGCAGAAACGTCTTCAGGCTACTCTGATACACCTAAAAAAAAATCCAGTGCCATCAGTTGCCTTTAGAAGTCACCTAACTGATAAATAGACTCCATTTGTGTGTAATTTATATTTAGTTTTTATACAGGATTTAGGAATTTACTCATAGAGCACCACTCAATACATTATCCAAATATAGAAAGAATATGGTGAAAACTGAAAATAAAAACATCTGCAACACGGCACGTCCAACTAAAATGACAGGCCAAGGCAAGGAGAACATTATTCAGAGAAGCAGCCAGGAGACCCATGGTGACACTGGAGGAGATGCAGAGATCCACAGATCAGGTAGGAGAGTTTGTTTAGGTCGAATTGATTTACTACTTAGGTGACTTATGAATCAGGAGATATGGTATTAAAAGTGGATTTTACATTTATTGTATGCAGCTACAACCATTTAACATTTATGTACTACTTTGTGTTAGTCTGTAGCATAAAATCTCAAATATATTGACATTTGTAGCTGTAATATATCAAATTGTGAAAACAGGTTTGAATACTTTTTCAAGAACTACCATGTAGGCCCTTATTTGTTTATATATTAGCATTACAAATTTACCTAACATAAAGAATTATTTGAAAAGCTAGGAGATATAGGACACTCTTGCTATTATTATTATTGTCAGACATTTTATAAGGACAGTTATCAAATGATTGTCAGTTTGAGCTGTGCTGCTGTTTCACATGTGATCTGGCTCACTGTCCACAGGACATAAATCAGTAAAGCCCCTCCACTCTGGGTGGTCTGTTTAAGAAGCAAAAAACACACATATATGCTGAGAGAGGGCCCTCTCTCTTTCTGTGTGTAATATATATGCATGTGTAGGTATGGAGCCCACGCTATGCTTAAATATAACCTAGTTTTATTGCCTTTAATTAAGATCCAAGTGCGTTATACAAACAAGTTGCCCAATCCAGTGCCAGTCTCTAAAAACGTCTTCTACATCTCCCGTCATCCTGAAATACTGTATATATACCTACTATTTAAATGATAGATCGGAAAATCAACTCTTCTTCTACCATTTGTGTAAACAATGTTTAAGTTTGAAACAGTCTTGTGTTGTCGCACCAGTGTGCAGCAACATACTGTATATCATTATGCATATTCATGTGGCAATTAGGAAGCTCAGTCAACACATGTGAAAAACAATAATGCAGGCAAAACTCTTCTTCACGTTGGAGGCAGACGTTGAAATACTCAGCCAGTTGCATAATCATGGTAGCGATCTTAGGAACCACCTCCCTGACTAACATAGCAGTCAAAAACAAGCTAAGAGCTTGTACTAAAGTAAATTTATCAAACAATATCCTTAAATTATAATTTTTTTTTTTCTTGTAAGATGAAAAAAAAAAAATCAACATGTAATGCATGTAATCACAATAAGTATAGCATCATATAATTCCAAGTGTCTAAAGCATTTAACACATAATTTTTTTGTTACAAATACTAACAGTAGGGCGGCAGAAATTGAATTGCCTTTTCAAGTCACCTAATTAGTTAATAGACTCCACATGTGTGTAATTTAATTTCAACTGGCTCCTCTCGATGTGGAGGAGCAGTGGCTCTACTCCGAGCCCCTCCCGGATGGCCAAGCTCCTCACCCTATCTCTAAGGGAGTGCCCGGCCACCCTATGGAGGAAGCTCATTTCAACCGCTTGTATCCGGGATCTTGTTCTTTCGGTCATGACCCAAAGTTCATGGCCATAGGTGAGGGTAGGAACATAGACTGACCGGTAAATCAAAAACTTCGCTTTTCGGCTCAGCTCTCTTTTCACCACAACGGACCGGCACAGCGCCCCCATTACTGCGGCAGCTGCACCGATCCGTCTGTCGATCTCCCGCTCCATTCTTCCCTCACTCGTGAACAAGACCCCGAGATACTTGAACTCCTCCACTTGAGGCAGGAACTCCCCTCCAACCTGAAGAGGACAAGCCACCCTTTTCCGGTCGAGAACCATGGCCTCGGACTTGGATGAGCTGATCTTCATCCCAGTCACTTCACACTCGGCTGTGAACCGCCCCAGCGCATGCTGCAGGTCTTGGCTAGAGGGGGCCAGTAGGACCACGTCATCCGCAAAAAGAAGAGACAAAGGGCAGCCCTGAGTATAGTCCTCATGAGGGTTTTTTGAACCGCTCTTTGTCTGACCCGTCACCTAGAGCCTGTTTGCCATGGGAGACCCTACCAGGGGCATTTAAGCCCCAGACAACATAGCCTCTTGGATCATTTAAGAAAACCTATATGAGGCTGTATACAGTTTAAAACTAAGGCAGAGGTTTAAACAGGACGAGCCTAAAACTAAAGCCTGAGCTGCAATGGAATAGTTTACGTCAAACCATGAGCTTTTTGCAAGGAGGAATAGATACAAATTTTAGCCTTTAGATGTGCAAAGCTGGGAGAGACATACCCCAAAAAGCTGGGATATGTCTCTACAATTTTAATATTTCTATTTGTAAAAAAAACTGAACGTGGATCATTTATCTTCCACCTCTGAATTATGTGCCACTTTTTGTAGATTTATCACATCAATTCCCATTGAAACACACAGGAGTTTATGGTAATGATAAAATGTGGATAGTTCAAGGGGTAAGAATAATTTGGCAAGCCACTGTATTTTTAAAATACTTCTTACTTGGAAGGTTTTTTTTCATTTTCAGGGGAAAATAAGTTTGGTTTCGATCACCTAGGACAGCTGAATTGTTAGCAGTTTTCCGTTTTATTATATTGTTCTCTTCTTAATTTGTTCATGTCAAATCAAGGCCATGCACAGCCAAACAGTCCATTTCTTGCTCTTTCATTGTTCGTGTGAACAATCATAAAATTCATTTCCTGAGAATTGTACACAGGAAAGGTAGATATTGGGAGATTTAAAAAGAAACACAATAGCTGACTGTAAAAAAGAGACCATAATAACATTGAATAATAACCTCTACAGATGTTGCCACACATGAAGGTTACATGGTTGTGGCTGCATACAATAATCACATCAGAAAAGTATCAGGCATATTGTATGAGTCCCCCTGTCTGTTGTGGCAATCCTTTGACCTGCTATTAATAATAAATCGAGTATTTTCTTCTTTAGGTGTCTCTCTGACTTCAGTGGAGGGAGGTTTGGTGGGAGCCAAGGGCGAGTGGCTTGTCATGTCAGGGGTATTAATTTATGATTTCTATCCCAGCTTCTGACCTCATCACCTCCATTAGAATGCAGTCTTTGTAATTTCATGGTTAATATTCAATAGCCACTTGTCCCCTGTGTCTGCTTTGTGCATGTGAAATGGGCAAAGGGAGGACTGAATCATTTTTGATTTGTTTAGCTTGTGTATGTGTTTTGTGTGTGTGTGTTGCTGGAAAAGGAAATGAGTGCTGACTGCAAAATGGGTTTCTGCAAAACAGTTGCAGATGTCCAGAGATGTCCTCGGTGTCACTGCTCTCACTGAGCAGTTTGAGTTGCCTCTCTGTCTGACCCGTCTCATTTGAGTCGCCTCCTGAATACACATTTCTCTCCTCTCTGTCTTCCCCTCAGACATGTTAGAAACAGCAGCTGACCCCTTTATAGGCAATCGCCTCGGGGCCGAACTCCAAGCCTCTCAGAAGTGAACTCTGCCCACGGCATGTATGAAACAGAAGGTGGCCAGTGTCTCTCAGCCTGTGGACAGCGCACAGTGGACTACACACAGAGAACTGAGGCGGGGACTTGATGCAATGAAACACACAGTAACGACTCGCAACAAGAGATAAAACAAGGCTGAAGTGAAGAGAGGAGGTGAGGACAAATCCACATTAAACAGATGGCCTGAAGAAGAACTACCTTATAAACAGCTACTAACATCATTGGTACCTATTCAGTTGCTTACTGAAACAAAATAGCAAGTCAGCCAATCAGGTGGTGTGTTTGCAAAAACATAATATTAACATTTGGGTTTTTCCCCGCTAAAAAAGTTAAAGATTGGATTTTTTTTTATTTTTTGTGTGTGAAAGTATTTGCTTGTATTGTGGCCAATTGTCCAATAGGCAAAAACTTTGTTTAATCAAAGTCAGAAGGGCTGGTATTTCAGGGCCTTTCAGAATTCGCACCTGGCATAAGAGCACTAATCTGTCTTGGAATGAATTTGGGGTTCCAAACAGTTACATTGTCTTGATAAATCTTGAAAAATCCAATCTTTAATTCAAACACATTTATTTAGTGGGGAAATACATCATTTGTTAGGAAACAAATGTTTGTGGGGTTTTTTTTATTTAAAAATCATTACAATTTCTAAGAAATAAATATAACTGTAAGACTTGACACACAGTTCAAATTCTACTAGCAACTTCTCAAAAGTGTAACAATGGAACATACGATTCAAGTATGGCAGATGAGTGTTTGTTATAAGTCAGGGATAGGCTACAAGAAACAAGCTACTTTGCCATACTTGCACAAACAGTATCTACAGTCAGCGCAATGATGAAAAACTTTTTAACACTTGTGACAAAGAAGGATATATATATATATATATATATATATATATATACATATATATATATATATATATATATATATATATATATATATATATATATATATATATATATTCACATTGTTTATTCAGAATTAAACAAAGATACCCTTATACAACTTCCAGGACAGCAATTCATACTGACATTAAATCAGAGTCATGTAAACAAAATGACGTTATAAAGAATTATACAGTCTAGAAAAAAAACTCATGTGGGCAAAAATAACTTCCAGGTTTAGAGCAGAAGCAGCCAGCCCTTTGAGTCAATATTCAACTTTTTTAGCATAATCACATAAACCCATAAAAAAATATTTTTTACAAAAACACTCATAATACTGAACATGGACGCTGAAACTAAACTTGTTTTGTTCCAGTATCTATGTAATAGACTTGATACAGGGAGTATATTTGGACATGCTTTAATTCATTAGGAAAATCTGGATGTCTAGACAGTGTTCTCCATCACCAGACCAAGTAAAAAGTGCCTTCCTCACAAGATTTAAAAATAAAAACATACATCAATATTTATTTATCATTTTATTAAAAATGTCAAAAAAGATATAGATTTTTTTCTCTTAAGACTAATAGAAAATTGCCTGATATGATTTCTTTTTACGCTGTAAAACTCAGATGTAAAACCGATATTCCACTTGAATAGCACCTTTTATAGTGAAACTCCTAGAATACTGTAAACCTCAGCAGATTACAACCTCAAAATTCAACCTATTTCATTAGATTTTACATGACAGACCAACATAAAATAGCATATAATTGTGAATTGAAGGAAAATAATCCTTTAATTTAGCAGAATCCATCTTCTCATCTTTCCATCTCTTTAACCAGCTTCACTGTTCCTGCTAAAAGGAAAGCCTTCCCACAGCATGATGCTGCCACCACCATGTTTCACAGCTGGAATGCTTTGTTAAGGATGATCTGTAGTGCTAGCTTTCCACCACACTCATTTTGCATGTCGCCTAAAAAGTTTAAGTTTGGTCTCATCTGACCAGATCACCTTCTTCATTTAGCACTCTTCTTGCCAGTCTTCTATGAAGGGCTGAACTGTAAAATGTACAACCAATAGAACCCAAGTGCCACGACCCTATTTCTGGATCACTACAGCTCCTTCAGATTTACTGTGGGCCTACTGGCTGCCTCTTTGTCCATGAGGTGTTGCCACTCTTCGATAAGGGTCAGATTTGTGGAGTACATAACCAATGCCCCTTTTTGACAGCAACACTCCACTCAGCCCGTTTTGCAAGTGTTTCCATTGCTGGGTTTTCTGCTTTTTTACAAGCTGCTCAGTGGCACGTACCATTGGGGCTGAGTAGGGGCGAAATGTGACGTGAACAGAGTGCTGTTCACCGATTGGCCATGGGATGGGGAGAAATTAAAAGTTTTTCGCTGAGGTAGCACAGGGAAAAAAGTTAATAAAACTCAAAAGCGACTACATTAATATTAAGGACCACAATGGCCAAATCTGGTCAAACCGAAATATAATATTTACAAATTATAAACCTTGCCTGAAGGCTGAAAGAAAAAAAAAAGGGCATATCAGCTTTTTGAATTACACACAGGTGGGGTGTTGTAGTTAATAACATCCTTAAACAGCTGATCACACATACAATCAGCTGTTCAGATGCATGTAAATTTCCCCCACAACACACAAACGGTACCACCGTGAAACAGCGTGTTTGGTTTGGAAATTTATTGACAGTCCTTAAGCGAACCAGCGTCTGCAGGAGGAGGGAGCAGGTAGAGAGCAGCTGCCTGTAATCAGACTGCCTTCATCAGGTCAAATGGGAGGAAGACCCTGATGAATCCAGCGGCGTCTCTCTTCACTTCTCCTACCACATCCCCTTCATATCAAAACCCCTGTGCCCTATTTTAGTTCAGGCTGGGCTGTGGTCCAGAAAATTATCCCAGTGGAATGTTTTATACATGAAAAAACATAGATACGACCTTTTTACATATACAATACAAACATTATTTGTAATTCTTTTATTTGTTTTTATTTTTGACGTATTTTCTCATGTATTTATTTTTTGCCATTTCACACAGATTACTGTAATGTGACAATGTCACACAGTAATGACATTGCATATCAGAGTAAATGGGGTGAAAACAAATGCATACAATGCTTTTTAGATGATTATTTAAGAAAAAAACATTGATCATTTTCCTTTTACTCCACTATTACATGCTACTTTGTTTTGGTCTGTAACATAAAAGCTCAGTAAGATGCATACATATTTGTGATTGTATCATGACAATAGGTGAAAAGGTTTGAAGGCTATGCATATTCCTGACCTGTTTTTATTTATCTATTATTTTTCTTTTATTTGTGTTTATTATTTGTAATGTTAGCTTTAATACTCATATAAGAATATCAGAACCTGTTTCTTTTAATATTCATGCCTACCTATGGTGTCTCCTCCTCCTCACCAACACTCCTCTGTGCTTCAAACACGTGTCACCTAACTGTACATTTATTTCCATAATTAACGTGTTTAACTCAACTCTTTTTTTTATTTTGTTGTTGTTTGCTTCCTGAGTTTTACTTTATTGAAGCCATTTTGTAACATTAATAATGTTTTAAATTGTCTGTGTTTAATTTTCTTATGCACATGAGATGACGCACACAGCACAGATATTTAGCACAATGCTCTCCTGGTCTGGTGACAGAGAACAGTTTCCTATATGAAGCACCGTAGTTATAATTCGCGCTGGGAATGGCTTCTAAATACATTTAACACAGTTATCACTTCTGTACATGTCATCATTCTGCATGATATGTTCTATCCTTCACAAATTATTCTAAAAATACCATTGTTTCCAGGCCACTCCAGGCTTTAAAGCAAGTTTGAGGGAATGCACGTCCAGTTTGATTCATCGCCTCAAGCTGCATTGCTTAAACTCTATGTATTATTGGAAAATAAAGCAGCAAAATGCATTGCTGCTATGATGCAATCAGGTTCAATACAACAATAGTGAGTCTTTATTAGTGTGAGATTTCCGTCCATGAAATAGGGCCTTATCAAACACATTAGTGTCGCACATTAGCCCTTCTATGTACAGGTTATTAAACACCTGAAAACTAAAATCCCAAAAGAGCATAGGCAAAGAATTTCTCTAACAGTATTTAACCAGAGGGGGAAAAAAAAGATTTCTATCAAGTCACTTTAAAATGCACAAGTGATCAATGTGAGATCTTAAGAGGTAATGGTTTGAAAAGGTAGGTGCCGCAGCACATGACTGTGCACAGCTTTTATCAAGACTGTACCATTCATGCTATAAGCGTATGGATCTAACTTAGCATAATTTCATAGGATTTTCACTAGAGGAATTAAATTAGATGCAGAGCTAAGTCTTCTTTACAGAGAGCCCAGCTAAAAACCGATAACGCAGAAATGTGATTTTTTTCTTTACATTAGATGAAAAATGCAAATATCTTAACTAAAATCTATAAAACAAGGATTAATGGAGATTTAGTAAAGGCGAGGAACCTACTTGAAAATTCAGGCCTTAAGCTGATCTAAGTCCATTTATTTCTTCCCATAGAAGGAATGATAGAAAAATGAAATGTATTATAAAGGAGATGACTCACCAGATGGGCTAGCATCCATCAAAAAAAAAGTCCTTTGATAAGAAATGTAAAAGTAAACAAAGTTTGAAATGTTAAGCAGGGAGTGATCTTTCCCTAAGAATGCTCGCCCTTCTCATGTTAGAAGAGAAGAATGTGTTCATTGCAGATCATATTAACAATATGTTCATTGATGTCCATTTATCAGAATAAAACGTTTAGATTTTGTATTCAGACTGATATATGATGCTTCCCTTCTGAATAAGTCAGGTCAAGCAAGAGGCATATTAGCATCAGAGATCTGTCTGTAATATTGTCACAAGACATGATTTCTGTGTCCTGTTTTCTCCTGTGCAACAAGAACAAAGACAAAAGAGGATCTGGAATCTAGTCTTTAACTGGTTTTTCATAAAGGCCACAGTAACCAATCAAACTACAGGGCTTTACCCTTGCCAAGGACAGGAAGACCGACTACGCTTCTACTGAGATCTGAGCCAGCTCCCCATTATTCCATTGCTCTTATCTGCAGAAACACTAAAATCTGGTTAAATGGAGCCATTTCCTCATTTGCCTTTAGAGGTCACTTTTCATGCTTGAAGAACTCCAGTAATTCAAACTGCACTGGGGATTCCATTGTAATAATAGCTAGTTCAGAGAGGGTCCAGGGGCTCGGTCTGCACTCACAGATCAGTGCTGGAATTCTCTACACTGCACAGCCAACTGAGTGGCAATGAATCAATAGCTCAGACAAAGCAAGGAGGTTGTGTGATCAATAAAGGAAATAATTAGGTCACATATTGTGCTTTATATAACACTGTTTACACCCGCTGATATATTGTCAATTCAAATGCTCAGGGGACACAGACCGGGTGTAGAACTGCCTCCAGCCTTAGTTGCTCCTGGGTCTTGCTATGTCTTGCGTAGCAGACATTTACTTTGCCTCATTTGGTGGTGGCTGGGTGCCTCAGGACGAGAAGCAAAGACTGCAACACTCCATACAGATCTCTAAGCAGTCTGCAGACTCACAACAGGCATCAATGATGCCACAGTCCATGTCACAGGGCAGGTCACAGTCACCGCACTCTTCCGATGCGCAGCAGCAGCAGAAACATGAATCGTCACCCACACAGGAGCCACAGGTGGCACAGTCCAGCATAATGTTGCACAGGGTCAGGAACTCACAGAAGAGGCAGGCCAGGATACAGTGAACACAGCAGTCTGCACGAAAAGGGACAAGAGTTCATTGGTCTTTTCTCATTCTTTCATTGTTAATCTGTTTTATTTTTTAAAGCCTATTTGCAAAAACCCTGCTAATATAAGCAAAGTAAAATGTGCTGGTCAGCTCACATCTTAACTTTAGCTTTACCAAATATAGCATGTAAGTTTCAGAGTCTAAGTTTCCAGAATGTACATGTTACTTATCCAAAGTTAAGAAGTTACTTTCCTGAACTTTCTAGGTTACTTTCTGGGACTTTCATTGAATGTGAAAGGGACTGGATGCCCTCCCAAGACTTACCAGGTTACTTTCCCTGAACTTATAAGTTACTTTCCAGGAACTTTAATGAAACATACTGCCTACTTGCTGGAACATGACGGGGACTTTCACAGACCTTAAGGATTATTTTCAGAACTTATCAAGGGCTTTGTGGAACTTTCCAGAAACCTTCAGGGAACATTTAAGGAGTTGTAAATACCTGGTAAATTCTCCAAGAGTTTATCAGTTATTATAATCTAGGTTCTCTTACATTTTAAATTATAGAAGTTGACAGCAATGCTTTGATATGAGAACAGTTAAACGCACCTAAGTTTAATACTGTAGATTTTATTACGGAGGCAAATCCGAACTGAAATAAATTACATTCAAGCAGTCTTAAAATGAGCTCTGATGTTAGATTTTGATGCCTGTCCCTTCTTCTCACTGCCGTCAAACTCTCATCAGCAGTAATATGTATCTTCATCTGTATCTCACCATCCTGTGCGTCTGTGGGAATCTGGGAGCTGTTGCTCTTCGAACTGCTCTTGCTTCTCTTGCTGCCCTGGGATGTGATGGAGGGGTTTGACCGCAGTTTCTTGGTGACTTTGGGCCCTGCAGAGGAAGACGATGAGGTGGAGGAGCCGCCTCTCGGGAGAGAGCCCAGCTTGGGATGTCTGTGAGAACTACCATTCCTGACAGGGTTGGACTGAAAGCCATGCAGGTGCGCTGTGTGTGTGTGATGTGAACAGTGCGTGTGAGGGGCGTGTGTCTGTTCGTGGCTCTTGGCTCCATTGCGTAGCAGACTGCCTGGCTGCGACCGACAAGGCTGGGTGGGATGGATGGGTGTAGATCTGGTTGCTGGTTGAGCTGGGGATCAACAAAAGCACACACATTTACAATAGCAAAGATAATGAAAAAGATCCATTTAAGGTCATTTAAGTTTAAATTAGTAGTGTTGAAGTTTTGATTGCTTAGTATTCTTAAAGCTTACTCATACTTTTTAAGTATAAAGATATGTGAAAAGAAAAATCCTCACATTGTGGAATATAAACTGAAATTGGCACATTTCTGCCATATAGCAAGAATTTTATATGATTTCAGACATACTGACAGAATGATTCAGCTCTGTGAAGGTTGCAAGTATCTCTGGGGTAGAAATAAAAATAATTTTTAAGTAAACTGATCATCGTAAAACAGTTACAAAAACTATGCTAACACACATGTGAGCATTTATAAACTTGTATACTGCACTTTGTTGCTCCATCTCAGAGGGTGTGCAGATGAATAATTACCAAACCTCACTGGTTTCCTGACTAAAATGCAAATAAAATGCATTCAGTGACATTAAGTCCCAGATTCAAGCCCCATATTCGTAGACAAATCAAACACCTTGTTATGTTGATGCAGTATTATGGAGAAGGGGGAGCTGGGAAACTGAGTCAAATTACAAACCCCCTTCAAAAGGCTGTGTCAAGATATACAGCACAATCCCCCAGATGAACCCATTTTATTCTTCTGGCGAGACTGCAAAAACAGTCAGAACATTTCAACCAAACAAAAAGTACCTGATATATATCTAAGCATGTCGTTTTTTGCTCAATACACTGTACGTTCTAACTCCCTGTGACACAAAGCGTTACCTTAAAAAGTAACTAAGCAGAAAAGAGAGAAAAAAATTATGTGATAATCACTTGGAGACAGTTTACTCATGAAGGCCTGCTTTGATTGGCTGCTGGTTGTGGTCATACAACAATCCAGTGTTATTCAAGATTCTTTCATTCAGCGTTTTCTAACTTTGCTCCAGATGTCTGGCACAGTGTAGGGCCAGTGTGTGTGTGCATTAGTGTTCAGTTGGAAAGCTAGAAGAAGAAACTATTCTTCTCTCTCCAAAGTGTGTCAAAAGTCCATACCTCTTATGCTATGCCTCTTTTGCCATTTTCTTTTGAATACACATCCTTTCCCCATGTCTGTTCTCCTTTTCTGTTTCTTTTATTTCTCCCTTTGTCGCTAGCCAAGAAACAAATTCTAAAACAATGAGGATTGATGTGAGTATTTTTATTGCTTTTTGTTGTGAAGTATTTCCAGTGGAATTTTGTGTTCTTGAAAAACTCATATTTCAAGTTTCTGAGTATGTGAAGTTTGCAATGGTGTCTGTATGTGAGAGTGGAGTACATAGGCGGATCTGGCAGGCAGACAGAAACAGAGAGAGAGAGAAAGAGAGACAGCGAGTCCAGATTGTCTCCAAACAGAGATTGAGGTTAAAACCCACTCACATACAAATATATGCATGCAAGAACACGAGTGAAAACACACTGCACATACACACACCGAAAGGATGGGAGAAGAAAATAAACAAGGTCCCTTTGTTTGCAAGGGAGAAAGTAGAAAGAGGGTTTGACGAAAAGAGAGAACAAACTTGAAGAAGGCTGTTGCTTCTTGTGCATTTTTTGGATAAGGATGATTCATGGGTGTGACTCATAAACACAATGATTCAGCAATGGAAGCCAGTTAAAAATAACAGCAAATAAAAAGCCAAGTGACTGTGGCATTAACATGATGAGGTCTGGGAACCGCAGCGTGTTCTGATTGCTTAGCGTTTGGCATGAACACAGTAATAAGAGTCAATGAGGGTCCTGCAACCTTCACAACAACAGCTTCATGTACATATCTCCAGATATTTTGAGCTATGAAGTAAGTGCAAGTGAGCCACTACAACTTAAAGACTACAGCACACTGACATCCTCACACCCTCCATCTTCAACTCCTTTTCCTCGTTAAATGGTACCCTGTACTTACACACTTCCCTCCCCGCATCAGAGAATAGCTCTTTCTCTACTTTGGTAAAATGACTCATGACTGTCTCTGTCTGTCTTTATCTAATTGTCTCTTCTGCAGTATGCCTGCATTGGCAGGAGAGTTTAACTGCAGACATAGGCTCCAAACCAAAACATTTTGAAGAAAAAAAGTATTTTCTGCAAGCTATCAATTTTAAATAGATTTTTAATGCCAAAAATACAACAAAGTTGTTTTGTCTAAATTGGTTCTTGATAAGAAGAAAATATGTAGATATGTAGAAAGCTGTTTCCCAACATTTATGCAACATTTCAAATGTTTCTTTACTGCCTGTAGTTTGTCTCGGATTCCTTATTACTGAATGCTCCTGGGCTTCTGTTACCGTGTTTTACTGTTTCACCCAGCACTGATAAGCTCTGAAACTGTGTAAATAAGGTTGGACTTTATAAATTAAATTAAATATTGCTTCAAATGAACTTGAATTTCTATACATTTGGCTGCTTTTCAGTACATTGAGCACTGTTACAGTGTAACTTCCTATTAAAACAATTTTCAGTTTGAGGCACCATAATTCAAAATCCAAAATGCAGTGTATGTAGTGCAAACAATTATAAAAAACATAATTGTAAACTGTTGTATTCTTTATTTATATGTGTCTTATATACATAAAACTGCATGGGTTGTGTCTGGTTGTTTACTGCATCAAAATATTGATAAAAGCAGAAATTGTTGAGATACAACAATAAATTAGCTGATTGCCAAAATCAGAGGATTTCCAACTTGATCAGCCTTAACTAGTGACTGGTCGGTTGGAAACTCAAAAATTGTATCTTTTTCAATCAGTTAATGAACCAAATGAAGCAGTTTTAAGTTTTGGCATGTGAACACTTTTATTTCCATGGTGTTTTGGCTAAAATGGAATTTATCTTTAGTCACAATTTAGTCACCCGTGTCATTCTGGATGATTAAATCGTACTAGATATCATACTACATATAGTCAAATAAATTTAGAGAGTGGGAGAGAGCAAGACTTTCAGCAGATATCAGGAAGGATGACCAGAGAACAGCGAAGTTGCTCTGTCTAATTATTTTTAACTTTTAACCTCTGTCTGTCTTTAAAGATACCAAATGTGTAAATGCTGCCATATTTTTGCAAATCTCACAGTGAAAATCAAAGCTGCTGTTTTAGTGAAGCTAGCTATGCTAATCACCAAAATAAGATGGTAAAGATGGTTTAAATTGTCATTTTGTTTTTATTTTAAAATATCTGTAAGACCGTTTTGCAGCGATTGCTCTCTCATACAGCAGCATGACATTGTCTCTGTTTCTAATTATTAACTTAGCACTTACTGCTGGAGGGCTTTTGACTATTGATATAATAATTTTAAATACATAATAAGGTTTGTTCCTCTACAAAGACTGCATGAAAAAATATCGCTGGCTTTTCTCCTGTTGATATGGCCATTAAAAACAGCTGTGTACTGAACATCTGCCTTGTTTCATCATCTGACAGGCATTGGACTCCACATGATTATGTGGGATACAACTTTAAAAGAATGTAAAACAAATTTCATTTTTTCTTTTGTGGTTTTAACTTGGAAAACAAATTTACAGACATTTATAGATATTACTCTCCACAAGGTAGACTTTCCAACATGGGCCTGTGTCTTGTTGTTCGGCAGTAAACGTAAAACATGACAAATTCAGAAGAAGATAGCCAGAGCAGAAGGTGAGTTTGTCAGTTTTACAGAAATGGAAAACAGTCTGTGTGCTAGACTTTAATTAAGAGCAACATCACAGTCCTGCTGGATGTCCTCAAAACAGAATATAGCAGAGCGCTCCACTTTGATGACTAAGATAATAACAAACAGCTCCTCTCAGCATGCCTTAAGAATCAAAATACCATTGTTTTGTTCTCACACTCTGAAAATACAGCAGTAAAAAAATTCAAACTAAAAATATTACACCATCAATGCTACTGTGATCCTGTCAGTAATTAATTGCATGTGTCTCACGGTTTCCAGTTAAGGCTGTGAGCAGTTAAACATCTGCGAACATGTGTATCCTGCTGCGTCGGTGACGTCAAAGACATGACCGTGCTCATGACATCACCTAGCCAAAAGATTTTACTGCTCAAGTCAGCCAAATATGTTAGTAAACCCCTCTGCACATTGTTCTCAGACAGCTTGCCACGCACACTGGGCCAGACGCATGCCATTGCAGACAGAACATACCGGGCTGTGCATGGAGGTTTCAGCTGGTGCTTCTCTAAATCCCCTTTGCACATACAGTCTTTTGCAGATGTCAGTGGGCTGTGATCTCACCACAAGCCTGAGTCACAGATTTATTTTTTTTATAACATCCACATGCTCATTATGAAGCAAGATACTGTACACAGATGATTGTTTTATTGCTTGCAAATGACACAGGCCACCTTTAAAGTGCTCTCACAAAACATACAGGCCACTTCACGCAGACAAAACAAAACAAAAATGATAGAGAAGTCAAGGAAACAGATGTGTACTCTGGCAGAAAAGCAGGTTGAAGTTTTCAGCATTCACCTGAGAAAAGTTCAAAAACTGCTTCTGGTCCAACTCCAAAGACATCCAGTGCCAGAAGTGTTTACACCCCCTGAACTTTTAACACTGATTGTAACATTACAACAACTAAACATGTATTTTATTCCATTAGGATTTCATGTGATTAACCAGCAGTATTTGCTCATAACTGTACAGTGGAAGGAAATGATACAGCGCATACAATTTTTCATTTGTTGTTTTACAAATAAGGCAGTAAAAACTGTGACATCCATTTTCATTCAATCCCTTTTCACTGATATCCCTAAATAAAATCAATTGAACCACAAACACCAAGGAACACACCAGACAGGTCAGTGATAAGGTTATGGAGAAATTTATGCAAGGTTAGGTTGTAAAACAAAATTAAAGACTTTGAACATCTCACAAAACTTTGTTCAATCCATCAACCAAAAAGGAAAGACTACGGGACAACTTAGCAAGGCATGACCATCCACCTAAACTGACAGGCTTGCCCTCTAATCATAAAGACAATCAAAAAGCTCTTAGTAACTCTGGAGGAGCTGCAGAAATCAGCAGCTCAGGGAGAGGATTTTCAACAAGACTATTATTAGTTATGCTCTCCACAAATCTGGCCTTTATTTATATGGCAAGAGGAAAGCTTTGTTGCAAGAAAACCATGATAATTTCTGTTTGTCCTCGCTACAAGCCATGTAGGCGACACAGCAGTCAGGTGGAAGAAGGTACTCTGGTCAGATGAGACATAAACTAAACTTTTTGCAAAACACTAAGGGCCTGGTTGTCAAAAGGTTTGTATGTTCAAAACCACACACAAACCCGTTCACGTCTGCAAAACAGATCTACAAACGAGGTGCTAATAGGATTGCATGTGTAAAATCAGTGAAATAGCGGGCGCAAACCTTTTAGCGTGTTTGCCTTCATGAATATGCAAAACATATGATAATGACCCAAACACGCAAATTTATGGGAGAAGGATATGCAAATGTAATACTTTACCACCCGCAATTCAATTTATTAAATCTGAAACGACTTGCGAGTGCTGTTTTTGCACCTAAAACATGACTTCATGTGACCAAAAAACAATTTAAACTATCAAACACATTGTATATAGTTAAAATATTGGCAAAACAAACTGACAAAATTCAGTACAATGGATGGAAAATAATGAATTTTTAGTACATAAATGTTCAATTGAAATACTTTGTAGGACAGTTACGTGACATTATGTATTAAAATTAGCAAAGCTATGATACACAGACAGTCAACTCCTACAACAAACGATATTTATGTTGTTGATATTACATTCAGGCTTAAATATTCTGGCTGGTTATGATGAACTCTGAACTCTTCAAACACACTCTCAAAACAAAAAGAACACGGTGAGTCTCTGAAAATAACTTAAGGTTCAAGGGAGGCAAACCTCTAATAAATTAATTGATGGGAATGTTTGCCTTTTTTGATTTGTAAGCTGCAACCATTGCGAGTTACGTCGAGAAACACAGTTAACAAGTTGCTCCTATAGTACAGACGCAACACTGAACAGCTGCCCCTTGGCACCCCGATGGCGGAGTTCACACGCCACTTTGGACACAGCTCTTTCCTCCTGCGCAATAGCCTGTAATCCAATATTTTTATTAAAGGTAAAGCAGAACGTAGTCTTTGCCTAACTGGGTCCGTTCAGACCCCAAACATAAAGCATCTGCTCGCAGAACAACTTCAAACTCAGCCTTCTGCATGCACAATCAAGCACTCAGAAGCAAATGAACCCAGCGCAAATGAACAGCGAGGAGAAATACTCTCGTCAGGGCAGAGACTGCGATGGCAAACCTGCTGCTGTGAATAGCAGCAACAAAAAACAACAAACTGTACCAGTCCAGAAAAAACAGTAGCAGAATGTAACAGAGGGAAGAAAAATCAGCAAATGGGTCATTTATAATGATACAGCACAACAACCTCTACATGTTCCAAGCGCCACAGCTTTTGTTTGCTTCTCCTTGTTCTGCTGGGAGAGTGGCAGTCAGCCAGTAGCACATGAAATTACCTCATTTAAATAGGGCGGTCTGCACCTCTTTTGCACCTCTTATCCATTGCTCGCACAATTTTTGAAAATCGCATGCAACGCGCTCACTTTTTATACAAGCAATTTAGCGCCCCCTATTTGGGATCTTTGAAAATCAGGGCCTATGCGCATTTGAAAACTACAACCACACATCACCATGAATATAACATCCACATTGTGAAAAACGGTGATGGCAGCATCATGCTGTGGTGATGCTGGTCAGTGTTGATGGGAAGATAGATAGAGTTAAACTCCATACAATCCTGGAAGTAAATATGTTAGGGGGTAAAAAAAGACTTAGGACTGGGGCAGAGGTTCACTTTCCTGCAGGACAATGCAGGACAATTAATCTTGCAGCCAGAGTTGTAATGGAATGGTTTAGATCCAAGCATATTCATATGTTAGAATGACCCAATCAAACTCCAGACCTAAATCTGATTAGCACATTTAAACAAGACTTCAAATTGTTGTTCATAGACACTCTTCCACCAATCTGACTAAGCTAGAACACGACCCCACCTGTATCATTTTCCTTCCACTACTTTGTGTTGGTCTAGCACTTAAAATTTCATTAAAGTACCTCAAATTTGTGGTTGAAAGTGACAAAATGTGAACCGGTTTAGGATTGTGATAGGTTTAGTCCCAGAAGGAGGTATTCTCTGATGACTTGAACACATGAAAGTTGCATAACCTTTCCAGAAGAACATATGGAGCCGGTGGGTTTTACACATTTCACACATATATTGGGAAACAAAATGACGTAGATAGAAAGCATGAAAAAAGAGGTTTTTGAGTCTTTAGCCAAGATCTTAAAATAGAGACAAAGAGCAGATGGGACAGGTTGAGGCAGGAGAATCTGGGTAGACATTCCCTCATCCACTTAACTCATAGCACGCTGTGTTCACCTGCTTATCTATTTATCCACTTCCTGTCTGAAATGTTAGTTATTCAGTTAGCACAAACTAGCTATTATGATATCACCTACGGTTGGCCTTGGATTCAAAGAAAATATCTCAGGATGCAACTATCTAACACCTACTCAATTGACAGCATATACAACCCTTTCCTCACCCCTAAATCCCTCCAGTCAATCACCACTCACTTACCCAAAATCATCTCTCACCTTTTCTGCGCAGGAAAGACGGATTCAGGCCACAGTAGAGGATTTAGATTTTTTCACCGTGCTGTAAGGCTAGCGGCTTAGCACAAAGACAACTTTGCTCCAATTTTTCTAGTGTTATTATTCTCAAGGAATAAGTGACATACCACAACTAGGTTAAGGGTTAGTCTGAGAATTCTTCTTATTTGAAAACGAAGGCATGAAAAATAAATGCAGAGGAGAAATGGCACGGCATGATTTGTGGGCTTTGATTCAGAAATCTGACTGTGACTGCACATCAAGGCGAGTAAGACAGTGTCTGTCTCTCTCAGACTGAGACAAAACCACAGGACTTGTAATTTGAGAAAGAAAAGCGAGTAACGGCGGTTGATGACATAAAATGTTTAAAGAAAGCTTGGAGTTTTGATGCCTCTCATCAGTGAAATGAGACAGGGAGCTGCTCCTTTATGGAGATCTGGTGAAGAAGTTTAGATGATCTCAGTGTATATAAATTGCAAAACAATACGAGACATAATAATAAAAGAAAAAATTCTCAATTAATTTTACAAATTTTAAAGATTTATTTTAGCAGGGATTGACAGAAACTGCTTAACAGATTGATAAAAAGGTAGAAAATAAATGAAACCTCAGATTCTTGCAGATAAGAAGTTATTCCAAAACCAAGGTAAATTACCCCTCTGGAACACGGTGGATGATGGCAAGATACTTTTTCCTCCTTTTAAATAGCTTCTTAAAATGTGATCTGCTTGACACACAGAAAGTACTTGTAGAACATTGGCCAAGAATCAAACAATGGACAAACAGCAGGAATGTTCCCAAAGCCAATTTGCTTTGAATACCAACTATCTTAGCAAACAGTCCCACACTTATACATTGATTTGGTACTAAACTTTAAAGCACCACAATCTGCATCTGATAAATTTTTACCTTAACCATAGGTGGATTATAGTTGGACTGGTGTTAGTGACTCACACTCCACAACAAAGGGACCTCTAACTAATGAAATGTTGTGATATTTGCAGTAAACAGGGATGAACAATCAGAAGGGTAAGAGGTCATGAAGGAGTTCAAAAAAGTGAAAATAACACACGTGAAGCAATAACAAACCTTCCTGTTTAAACAGACTTTCTGCTAAATTTTTTATCTCTATTGTGTTATTTTATCTTTTCTATGGCAATTTTAATAGTTATTTTATAGGTTTTCTGTACAGTGCTTTGTGATGGTTTTGTCTGTGAAAGACACTTAACAAATAAACTTTACTTACAAACTGTAATGCATGAAGGTAAGAAAATCCATACTGAAACCTTTTGCCATAATACTTGATTTATCCTAAAAGATTTTAAAGCCAAACAATTTTTGGCCCTAACAGGTGGTTCTGACTTCTTTTTGCAACAGTGTAGTTCCAATCTAATAAGCACAGTCTTAAAAGATTACCGTATTTTCCGCACTATAAGGCGCACTTAAAAACCTTAAATTTTTTCAAAAAATGACAGTGCGCCTTGTAATCCGGAGCGCCTTATATATGGATCAATTGGTTAATTGGTTGATCCATACTGGTTGTACATGGCACTCTGTCAAAATGTTTCAGTACGACTGGTAAACTACAAAGCCGCACCGCTTGCAGCATTACGGCTACCGTAGTCAGGGGCGTCGCCGAAGTAATAGCGGTAAACACCTGTACTGAGCTTACTCCTAGTCCAACACCACTTGTGTGTGTATAACGTTTGAATGTACTGTTGCAGGAATTGCCTGAACTATATGTGATTAGAAGCTCAGTGTGTGGGGTGTATGTTTCGTGTGTGTGTATGGAAGATGTTGACATTACTCCTCCGGACAGAGGTGGCGCTGTGTGCTGCCGTAGCTGAGAATCAAGAGTGAAGGAGTGACGTCGGTATTATTGTGTGTGTGGGGTGGGTAGACATGGCGACCGGAGCAGCGGTGTATGAGTCTGTAAGCCCTGTGTTTTTACGTGCTGCAAAGTCATTAAAAAGAACCCCGAATCTCGTCAACAACTCAGTGTTTTGATGCTGTTTCTTCATGCTCAACTCAGCAACGTATGAGTGAGGGAGTTAACCCCGAAAAAACTAGTAACTTCGGCCCTGGAGAAAGCGTCTCCCCTGTGTCATCAGACTACGGTCAGGGGACAGAAACAGGAAAGGTTAACAGTACTATCGTTTGATTTAGTGCATCAAACTGTTTCTTTTACGTGTTTACTGAATCAGGGAAAAGTTCCCTTTCACGTTTTAACTAACGTTTGATTTCAACTTCAACTTCATAGACTCCAATGCATTCCTAACGTGCGGTTGGCTCTATTCAATAGAATTCTATGTAGAGGAGACCTTACCATGAGAGTGAATGGAGTTATCAGAACGCTGGTTTGTAGTGTATCAATAAAGTTTGACTGACTTATCTGACTGTTTTGTTGACATTCTCTTTAGCACAGCTCCATCTAGTGGATGCATAACGCAACCCCAGTCAAACGTTTGACTGCAGTAGCTTCTATTCTATGCACCTTATAATCCGGTGCGCCCTATATATGAAAAAAGTTCTAAAATAGGTCATTCATTGAAGGTGCGCCTTATAATCCGGTGCGCCTTATAGTGCGGAAAATACGGTAATTCCACTGGACATTTTCAACATTTTGCCACATTGCAAACCACAAGCATCCATGTATTTATTTTGGGATTGTATGTGATACACCAACACAAAGTAGTCCATAATTGTGAAGTGGAAAGAAAACAATACATTTAAAAAATTTTTGTTTTCTCTGTACCTCCAGTTCCGGCAGACTGAATGTAGACTTTTAGAGAATATGCTTGTATTTAAACTATTCCACTGCACCTCTGGCTGTGTCCTGCAGGAGTCTGCATCTCTACCCCAGGTTTAACAGGTTTTCTACCAGGATTAACCTGCTTTTAACTCCATCCATTTTTCCATCAATGACAGCATGATGCTACCAACACCATGTTTCACCTTGTAGATAATGTGTTTAATGTGATGTTTCCTGTTAGTTCTGTGCCACATGTAGTGTTTTGCCTGTAGGCCAACAAGTGCAATGTACTATTTACTAGTTATGTCATGATTTGAGGGTGTTTGAGTTTTTGTTTTGGGTTATTTTCTGATTATGATTATGTTCTCCAAGTTGTGTTTGGGTCTTACTTCTGATCATTATGTTTTCCAGGTGGTGCTTTAGTTCTTTCCTTAGGTTTGTTTCTTATGATTCTTATATTCTATTCATAGTGCAGTTTAGTTTATGTTCTGTAAGAACTTTCTTTGGTTAGATTGCTTTATGGCTTCTCTGTTCGGCCCATTTATGTTCTTGTTTCCACTCCCTGCCACAGTCAGCTTGCAATCAGCTTCTTTCGGTCCACCTGCACTTTGCCAATCAGTCTCCTTGCTTTACTTGTACCATCCCCCATATATCCTCCTCTGTTCTGTTTACTCGTTGCTGGTTCATTCTGCTCAGTTTATGCCAAGACTGTTGTCCATGCCTGTTTACCAAGCTAAGCCAAGTCTGTTCTATGTTCATGCCTGCATTTGCTACCTCCAGCCTACTGTTAGTTTTCTTTAGTTTGTTTTTAACTTTTTTTTATTTCCCCCTGCTTTATCCTGCTTGCTTGTCTGCATATGGTTCCTACTCCAAGAATCACCACTCTGACAAGTTAGGTGACTTCTGAAAGCAGCTGGTTTCATTTGATTTTATTTAGAGGTAAAGTGGTCTGAATAGAAATGCCACACTTTTTAGACTCCTATTTGTAACAGGATTAATGGGAATGTATGTACCTGACTTGAAATCTGTATGATTCGATTGACATTTGTTATGAATTGGCACTATATAATTAAAACTGAATTGAATAAAATCCCAATAACATACATTGTAGTTTGTTGTTCTAACATGATAAAATGTGAAAAGGTTTTAGGGGGTGTGAATACTTTGCAAGTCACTGTAATATCAACTATGTACTTTACTGGTCAAAAGCTTTACGTTCACCTTCTCATTTACTGCTTTTTTTATGTTTGTGACTATTTACATTGTACGAAGATTCTCACTGAAGGCATGAAAACAGTGAATAAACACATGGTATTATGTAGCAAACAAAAAAATTGTAAAAGAACTTTAAAAAGGTTTTATATTTTAGATTGCTTAAAGTAGCCGCCCTTTGCTTTGTTGGTTGACATATTAACCTTTGGCCGTCTCCCAATGAACATCTGGGAAGTTATTTCAAGACTCTTTGGAAAACTATTTCAGGTGACCACCTGATGAAGCTCATGGAGAGAATACTAAGAGAGCAAAGCAGTAATCAGAGCAAAGGTTGGCTATTTTGAATAATCTAAAATATAAAAATGTTTAGAGGTATTTAACACTTTTTGTTTACTACATAATTCCATGTGTGTATTTTCACAGTTTTGTTATCTTTGGTCAGAATCTACAATGTAAATAGTCATGAAAATAAAGAGACTCATAAAGTAAGAAAGTGTATCTAAAAATCTTGACCGGTAGTGTATCTGTTGGCCTTTCAGGTAGCTGGAGATGCATGAGGCAGAATGAAGAGGAAGCAGAGAGGGTTGGTTATGGGGTAAGAACGCTGTCAAAAACAATGTGTATGTAAAGATGGAAATGTGTGCATATTAGTCAATAGTTGTGCATAAGTAAAATCCAAAAGAGGTATTCTATATTTTCTCTATAAGAATACAAAATAAAATGTTACAGCTTCAAGAAATTACAAACACAACGTTAAAGTTTACAGTTGTGGTTTATTCATTATGAATACAATATGCTACAACAGTTTGTGAATACCATTTCTTTTCTATGAGAATACGAATTTACATCAGCGACTTGGCGTCACGTGATCTCAGGCTGGTTAGTGGAGCACAGAGTTTGTCAATTCGCGTTGCGCATGCGCTGTCACACTCCTCACCGCCAGTAAACGTAGTGCCAGAATGGGAGATAATTCAGTCTGAAAGGAATATTAGGAACAGAGGGGAGATAGGGGGGGAATCAAGAGTATTATAAATAAATCATTGTTCTTATTTTTATGAAATACAAAACTAAAACATAGAATATAGTGGGTGGAGTTATACAATGATGTACAGTAGGTGGCGGTATGCACTTCTGAATTTGTTGCGAACCGCTAGCAGAAGAAGAAGCAGCAGCACTAGCGCCAAGATGACGGACCAAGAAACTACAGTACAAAGCCAGGTAATGTTAAAAAGTTTGTACATGTCTTAATGTTGTTAATATATGCTCTTGGTCCGTCATCTTGGCCCTAGTGCTGCTGCTTCTTCTTCTCTTCTTCTGCTGGCGTTTCGCAACAAATTCAGAGGTGCATACCGCCACCTACTGTACATCATTGTATAACTCCACCCACTATATTCTATGTTTTAGTTTTGTATTTCATGAAAATAAGAACAATGCTTTATTTATAATTCTCTTGATTCCCCCCATATCTCCCCTCTGTTCCTAATATTCCTTTTAGACTGAATTATCTCCCATTCCGGCACTACGTTTACTGGCGGTGAGGAGTGTGACAGCGCATGCGCAACGCGAATTGACTAACTCTGTGCTCCACTAACCAGCCTGAGATCACGTGACGCCAAGTCGCTGATGTAAATTCGTATTCACAAGAAATTGTATTCACAAACTGTTACAGCATATTGTATTCATAAAGAATAAACCACAACTGTAAACTTGAACTTTGTGTTTGTAATTTCTTGAAGCTGTAACATTTTATTTTGTATTCTTATAGAGAAAATATACAATACCTCTTTTGGATTTTACTGATGCACAACTATTGACTAATATGCACACATTTCCGTCTTTATATACACATTGTTTTTGACAGCGTTCTTATACCATAGTTGGTTGCTTAGTAAATCAGTATATGTGTGTGCCATTGTTTTAAAAGTGCATCTTCCTGTGTAGGTGCCACAGCTGCAAATAGAATTGCTGAATATCATGAGCCTGGAATTCGTCAGGGGCCTAAAATCCAGTTTGCCTGTAAACGAATCCTGAAAAAGCCATTGTGTGAATAAAGTTCTCAAAGGAATTGGATTAACAGAGAGCAGAAGCTGGGGATATAAGCTTAATGAACTAGACATCAGGACTTGGTTTTTTGAATTATTTGTTAACTATAATCTGACTGACAAATATGTCTCATGAACCCTAAATAACCAGTGAAGTCTGTGAAATGCTGACACCCTAACAATGTATTGTCGAATGAAGAAAGGGAGGGAGACAGATTGTTCAGAGAACAGAGGAAACTGGAAAAGTTGAGAGATGCTTGTTTTGAGTTCTGTGCACAAACCTCAAAGTTCAGATTTGGGTGGAGATTTGGTCATGTCTAAAAGGTTAACTGTGTGCATGAATACCTGACCTATTTCTTTGGGGTGTGCGAATGTATCAGTTGAAGGTCAGGATAAAATGACTAATTTGAGGAGAAATCAGTAATGGAAACCAAACTGATCAGTCTCTCTGTGGCCGTGTCTCGATGTGGGTATGTGTGTGTGTCGGCAAAGTTGCTTTACTCACATGTAATGTTCTCATTGGGTGTTGTGAGTGTTGTGTTGCAACCATCTCCTTTATCATCGTCATCTAACAACCTTTCAGGAGTGCCATTTACCCTCAATATGATCGGCTCAGTGTAAGTGTAGGCCACATCTGCAAAAACAAACACACAAACAGGTACATACATGTAGTTAAACATTAAAAGAAAGGCAATGTACAAAATATGTTGTATATAGAGTAGGTTAGTGTGCCTTTTTATATCCCCAGTTTATTTCATATTAAAAACCTATAAGGAAAGCTATTTCCCTCATTTCCCATCCACCAGCATTTAATTAATTAGAAGAGAGTCGTTTTGCTGACTTCAACAAAGCCAGATTTTTGTCTGTGTGTTGGTGAGTGCTCTGTCCTAAACCTCCATCTGGAAGTCGTTAAATCCAACCCCTTGTGGCTGTTTAGGGGTCTATGCGAATGTTTGTGAAATTTGTGTTGATCTGTGTGTTTGTGTGTGTGTGTGTGTGTGTGTCTGTCTGTTTGTCTTTGGGAGTAAATATATGTTTAAAATGTGCTCATAAGGGGACATACAAGTGATATACATGCATTAGAAATTACATGTTTAATGTGTTCAAAGACACCATGCAGTCCACTAAGGAAGCTGATTTTTTCAAACACACAGAGACAACACAGGGCCCTTCAAAGCGAGGCAGGCGCAGGCCTCTGAGAGGTGCAGACTCATTCCTGGGTAAATGGGAGCCAGCTGGGCTTGATAAATACACACAAGCCGAACCACGTCCTGTGCGTGGACTCAACACTTCCCGGCTATGTTTATTTACTCTATCTGCTCTCTCACTTCTCTATCTGTCCTCTCTTGCCTGTCCCCTGGCTCTCACTAGTACTCTCAATTTCACATTCCTCTAAACATTTGAATAAATTCAATAGACTGATAGCCACTATTGTGGCAGAGCACATCGTCTCTAAAAAGTCTACTGTGCAGAGACTTTCAGGGGGCCCTGTGAAAAACCTGCGAGTTGTCAGTATCTAACTTGTAGTCAACAGTCGCAGGTCTCCAGCTGTCAATGGGCACCCTGGAGAGGTTGCAAGTCCATCACAGAGACAAACAAAACAAACAACCATGCACACACACACTCAGACCTTAAGGCAATTTAGAGAGATCCATTAAGCTAACACGTGTTCTTGGACTGTGGGAGGAAGGTCAACACATGCTCAGGGACTACACCAGATAGGCTTCTGACCGAGATACGAACCCAGGAAATTTTTGCTACAAGGCAACTATGCCAACAATACTTAGAATAGTAATGTAAAAAGGATTTTAGTCAATTTAAAACATTGCAGTCCTTAAAAATGTTACAAAAGTAAATTCCTATGTTGTGGATTTTACACAGTATTGTTGCTGAAATAGAATATTATTTACACCAGAGACAATCAGTGTTGTAACACAATCTGATGTCCATGTAACACAGACCGTGTTGCAAAAAAGACCTAAGACCCAGTTTATTGTCACTGTCTTGTGCAAAAGTGACATGGAGCAAAGGCGAAAACAAATCGTTAATTGACGTGTCATATCTTCCTGTTTGCACACAAAAGACATGCCATTCTGGAATCAATGGGCTTTAGCTCTGGGAAGTTTTTTGTTTTTTTTCCATTTTTTGCAAATTTGCTAAAAACATTTCTATAAGTGAACAAAAAATAAACAAAATAAACCAACTTACAAACTTTCATTCAGCAGAATGCAGGTAACTGCAATTCATTCAATACTGGGAAGTACTATTTTTGATGTATTAATATAATTTTAAAGGTTAGCACGCATAAATATGAAACATGACATTATACATTATATTTAAATATTTACCAAACAAAGGTTTTAACAAAAAATGGAAAAGAAATACTGTAATGTCTGTTTAATGTGTTCAGTGTAAAAAATAGCAAAAAGCCAGATTTAAAAAAAACAACTACCATATGTTGTCTTTAACTGAATTATTGTCAAAAATAACTTTAGAATATAAGAATTTTTTTCATAACTAATGAAAGCTAATTAGTTTATTTTATGCACTGTAATGTCATGTTTCACACAAAGTATGCAGAGGAATGATACAGTGATCATCTAACCATTGCTCAGTACATGTAGGTACAGTGCTTGTATCTGTAATACAGTGAACAAAATTCTATGCAGAATTTTATTTTCTCATTTTTTCATGTTTTATTAGTCCTTAAATGCTAACATTTGTTTTGTCTTTTATGAATGTACTTAATATATTTGAAATTGAAGCTGAAAGTATGGGAGGTGCTTCCAGCTCATCCATTTCACAAGAACGTTTTACAGAAATAACATCTTTTGCAATGCGCAAAAAAAGTAAAAACATATACGTTTTGTTATTATGCTGCAGATGTTGTCTCTGGCATTAACTCAGGCCTTTGTTTGAACCAATATGCTTAATGGAACAATAAATGAGTGTGAAATGTTGTCCTTAAACTGGCAGAAGTCTACTTTAAAACGTTGTAATGAATTTAAATAGAAGATTCTGCTGCATTGCATGATCAACTAAACTCACTGGTGACTGTATTAATTTGAACTTAAATGAACTGTACAGGTGCTTCTCAAAATATTAGCATATTGTGATAAAGTTCATTATTTTCCATAATGTAATGATGAAAATTTAACATTCATATATTTTAGATTCTTTGCACACTAACTGAAATATTTCAGGTCTTTTATTGTCTTAATACGGATGATTTTGGCATACAGCTCATGAAAACCCAAAATTAGCATATTTCATCCGACCAATAAAAGAAAAGTGTTTTTAATACAAAAAACATCAACCTTCAAATAATCATGTAAAGTTATGCACTCAATACTTGGTCGGGAATCCTTTTGCAGAAATGACTGCTTCAATGCGGCGTGGCATGGAGGCAATCAGCCTGTGGCACTGCTGAGGTCTTATGGAGGCCCAGGATGCTTCGATAGCGGCCTTTAGCTCATCCAGAGTGTTGGGTCTTGAGTCTCTCAACGTTCTCTTCACAATATCCCACAGATTCTCTATGGGGTTCAGGTCAGGAGAGTTGGCAGGCCAATTGAGCACAGTAATACCATGGTCAGTAAACCATTTACCAGTGGTTTTGGCACTGTGATCAGGGGCCAGGTCGTGCTGAAAAATGAAATCTTCATCTCCATAAAGCTTTTCAGCAGATGGAAGCATGAAGTGCTCCAAAATCTCCTGATAGCTAGCTGCATTGATCCTGCCCTTGATAAAACACAGTGGACCAACACCAGCAGCTGACACGGCACCCCAGACCATCACTGACTGTGGGTACTTGACACTGGACTTCTGGCATTTTGGCATTTCCTTCTCCCCAGTCTTCCTCCAGACTCTGGCACCTTGATTTCCGAATGACATGCAGAATTTGCTTTCATCTGAAAAAAGTACTTTGGACCACTGAGCAACAGTCCAGTGCTGCTTCTCTGTAGCCCAGGTCAGGCGCTTCTGCCGCTGTTTCTGGTTCAAAAGTGGCTTGACCTGGGGAATGTGGCACCTGTAGCCCATTTCCTGCCTGTGCACGGTGGCTCTGGATGTTTCTACTCCAGACTCAGTCCACTGCTTCCGCAGGTCCCCCAAGGTCTGTAATCGGCCCTTCTCCACAATCTTCCTCAGGGTCCGGTCACCTCTTCTCGTTGTGCAGCGTTTTCTGCCACACTTTTTCCTTCTCACAGACTTCCCACTGAGGTACCTTGATACAGCACTCTGGGAACAGCCTATTCGTTCAGAAATTTCTTTCTGTGTCTTACCCTCTTGCTTGAGGGTGTCAATAGTGGCCTTCTGGACAGCAGTCAGGTCGGCAGTCTTACCCATGATTGGGGTTTTGAGTGATGATCCAGGCTGGGAGTTTTAAAGACCTCAGGAATCTTTTGCAGATGTTTAGAGTTAACTCGTTGATTCAGATGATTAGGTTCATAGCTCGTTTAGAGACCCTTTTAATGATATGCTAATTTTGTGAGATAGGAATTTTGGGTTTTCATGAGCTGTATGCCAAAACCATCCGTATTAAGACAATAAAAGACCTGAAATATTTTAATTAGTGTGCAATGAATCTAAAATATATGAATGTTAAATTTTCATCATGACATTATGGAAAATAATGAACTTTATCACAATATGCTAATATTTTGAGAAGCACCTGTATTTAGTATTAACAGAACCCTGGCTATAACGTTTGGTGGTATTGTTATGAATTGGAGTGATTTGAAATCAGTTTGAAACTGGAAATTGATTATAAATGAATATAAATTGGACCTGTTCGTTTTGGAAAGTGCATTGAAAAGTTGTTAACTGGCATGATATTAATAAACAGAAGTAAATTCAATGTGGACTGAGTTTGTCACTGGCCTGCTGTTTTTTAACATCACTAAAACCTTTACAATTTTCTAAGCACTTGAATCTTAAAATGTAACTCTGTGTAATCTATTAAAGCTTTGATAACAGTCCCACTCATATTATTTAAACATACTTTTATAAAATAATTATACTACATGTATTAAAAAAAGTCATTAATATCATCTTTACTGAGATTAATAAAACATAATCAGTGAATATGGACATATGTGAAGAGCCAAAACCCAGGATTATTGAGTTAGAATTGGTATTAGAACTTTAAGGGAAGTATGAAAACAAGTATTTTCCTGTATTTATGTAAGTATTTAAAGCAAAGAACAAAGAAATGTAGAAATGTTTATATAATCATAAGGAAAACAAATGATAAGGAGGTTATATATTCGCCAGAAATCTGTTTATTTGCAAACATTTCTAAACATAATTCTTCATTGATCAAGTTTGTTGAGAACCCCTCTTTACTTTACCCGATCAGATTTCAGCTGCCTGCAGGGTGGTATGATCTAAAAGTATATGGCCTGTGCCTTAACTAGCTTTTTCTTTGTAAACATTGAAACCACAATTGTTGGACCTAAACACTTTCCCATCGAATCTTTGATGCCATCCGAGTTCCCCTTCAACCATTTGCGTGCTGGCACCAACAAAAAACCACCAACCCACTCAGCCTCTGGCCATTTCTGAGATCCGAAAAAGATGAGGCACTAATCAAAATCAGACTGGAGCAATAGAGAACTGGTTGTGTGTTTATGTTTTAGGATGAGCATGTGTGCTTGTTTGTGAATGCTGGACCATGTACCACTCTGTTTGATGTGCATCTGCAATCTGGTGTATGCACACGTGTCAGCAGCCCTGAAGGTGTGACTCAAGAGGAATATCAGCCTCCAAGTAAACAGTTAACCGTTAAAGCAAAGGCATATGGATCACACAGGGTAATGATTAGTACAAACACACAGCATGCACACAGACACTGTTTAGATGAGAAGGCAAAACGGTTTGACACATCCTGTAACAATTGCAGGGGAGAACATCCCGCTGCGTCTCAGATAAGGAGAGCTAGCTTTATAAAAAACCATTAGAGTGTTCAGAAGAGTTTTCCTGTTTGTTTCCTTTTCGTTCCCCTCAAAACGGTTTCTATGGCTTCCACAAATATATTGCAATGGATTTTTTTTTGTAACGATACAACCACAAATATCAGTGTTCTCAATGTTTTATTGAGGTTTTATGTCCTCAACACAAAATAGTAGAACTGTCTTTGCAAACTGAAAACTGAAGAAAAGAAAAACTTGGTTTTAAGTTTTCTTTATTAATAAAAAATTTAAGTATGACATACATTTGTATTTAATCCCCTCTAACTAAATAGTTTGTAAAACCATCTTTCTCTGAATTTAGAACTGCAAGTCTTTTGTGGTATTTCTCTACCTGCTTAGCAGATCTACAAGAATAATCTTTTGCCCATTCCTCTTTCCAAAATAGCTCAAGTGTCTGTTAGCAACAATTTTCATGTCCTGTCACCCATTTTTAATTGAATTAAGGTTTGGACTTTAACTAGGTCATTTGAACACATGGACATGCTTGGAATTCTAATGCAGCTCTTGCTGTATGTTTGTGTTGCTCACCTGCTGGAAGATGGATGTCTACCAGACAATACAATGTTTTTCATCTTGGTATAAGCACTTCTAGTGTGCAGATAATACCTGTACAGAGGCAAATAGGCATATACCCAAATACACCACATGTCGTAATGAAGTAAAAAGTTCATTTTGTGGCATGAGATTGTTCAGCTGGATCTGTTTAACCCATTTAGACAGAAATACAAAAGCTTGGATTGCCTGTTTTTAGGGGGTGCCTCAGGTTTTATTTTGGCCAAGCACAGAGTTGCACTTTATTTTATTCTTTATGTGCAAGATCGCTTAGAAGAAAAATAAAAAAGTAAGAAGATATAAATCCACTGCTGCTACTTTGTTTTACAATTCTAATTATTGATATAAGACATTTTAGTACTTGAATATTTGACATGAATTGGATGTGGTGTTGCAAATCAAGAAGAGCAGCATATTGTTCACCAGAGGAGGATTGGAAGACAAGATGCCATTCTAACTCTGTGACCTGCAGTAACCCCAGGAACCAATTAAAACTCCATGCAACCACTGGAACCTTTATCAAAATAAAGGATTATACAAAAAGAAGAACACCCAACTAGAGCAGTGGTGTAGTTTCTTTTTCTAACGCTCAGCAAATAATCATACATACATGCACAAAGAAATGAAAAACTGGTGCAATTCTAAGGCTGCAAGAGCATGCACACACACACACACACATACTCTATCACTCTGTCTCTTTCTCTCTCTCACACACACACGCACACACACACACACACGCACACACACACACACACACACACACACACTGAGTCCTGCATTGGAATATGTCCAAAATCAGAGATTATAGTGAGAGAAAGAAGAAGTGTAAGCTCATTAAAGACAAAACACAGTCTGCAGATGAACAGGCATTTAACTAATTTAACTGTGAATTTGTCTCTTCTGGGCCATGAGAAAACACTTACACTACAGCTATATACCACAAAAGCACATAAAAAACGATAAAGCAGTTTTAAGCTGCTATAATAAAATTACCATTAAGTGGTGGTACAGACATTGGCAGCAATGAAAAAGTAAATACAAAGAAATGCATCAAAATAAACTGGAAGGAGACATCAATGTATTTCAAAGAAAATGTTTGCATTTGATTCATTTTATTTTCACATTAAAGTCTCTACCACATCAGGCTGTCAGCAAGAACCTGGAGGGTCTCTGCGGGGTCTTCCAGAGGCCTCTCATTCTCTGTCCTGCATAATGAGAATTGCTGAGCATCCTTTTTTCCAGATTACAAAAAACAGTGAACCTGTCGTTTTGCAGGATGGTGTGAGACTTCCCTGAACCTCTGTGGTGAGATCATGGTGGCGCTATGTTTGGTTTCTTATTGTTGCAAGGAGAAACCTGCTAGCCACAACGGATCTTATCCACAACATGTGGCCTGCAAACACTAGTGTAAATGGGTCATCAGAGAGTTTAAAGCTGGTCTCATGCCAATGTAGCCACAACAACACCAGACTTACACCACATCAAGTAATTTATTGTAATGCTTTTAGCACCATGACTACTACGCATATGTCGTCCTAACACTGCTCTGGCTTCAACAAAAACTTACCATACTTGTACTTGCACACAGGGAGTGATGTTGTGATCCACATCTCAGCTAGGGAGAAGCAGTAACAACTAGAAAATTTCATGTATAAATTGGATGATGGGAGTTCTTCAGATTGCAGTTTAAATATAAATTGAATGCGAAATGCATTTCTGATCCTGTCAAAGAGAGGTCCCTTGTATTATAGTTAGTCATGATGAGGGAGAAGAACAAGGAAAAAAAAAATCAGCAGGCACAAAGGCTTTAAAATGCACAACTATAAAAAAAAAACCTTCAGTGTCCAGAACCACAGTTTGATTGTCTCACAATGATCACTAAAACGTTAAGACATTCTGGGTTTTCTGTGCATAAATTATTCTCACTGCACTCACCTAGATATGCACACAGAGATCTGTGTTGTGTAGGATGACCTAGTGAAACTACTCATTATGCTTCTTGCTTCTTTCTCCACTGCAAGGCTTAAACTGAAGGATGAGGCTCAGGAAAATCTAATATATTGAGGGAATTTCTGCATATTGTGGGGAAACCTGTAAGTGCAGTTCTTATATCTGTAAAAGAATAGCCAGGGAAGCAGCAGGGAAAAACCTGTGTACCAAGTGGCAAGAAGTCAGTAGATTCATGCTTGTCTTCACTCTGAAATCGGGTTTGCAAAGTTGTTTTGATCCTGCAAAGTTTGAATGTTCCTGGAAACCCTGAAACCAATAGAGCAGTCTTAATTAGTGTGAATGGAGTCTTACAGTCGGAGTAGTTTCTGTTTTCTTTTCTTACCCTGATCAGGCAGATTTTATGTTACATTAATTCAGCAAAGTGTGTCGTCCCCCTATCAGTGATCTAAAAACCTTTCTCTGCCTGGTGCGATATATAATTCTTGAGTAAATTCTCAATCTACCTGTGACCCTTCTACATGCTGGATACAACTTCAATACCACTCAAGTATGTTGAACATCGGGTATCTAAATCAGATGCGTAATCTTTTGGCTTCTTTTCATGTGATTAGACAGTGGCTAAACTCTGAGGTCTCCTTCAGTTCCTGTCTCACAGCCAAGCCACCAGATTGAAAAGAAGCTACTTTCAAAGATCCTGGTCATACTGACACTCTTGGTCACAACATAAATCTTGTAACCTACAGTGAAAATTATAAGATAAATGCATTATTTTACTTTAGACTTGTGTGAAGTCCTTTCTATTAAAGAGGTTCACATACACAGTTTTCCAAATGCAGAATTAAAACTTAATAGACAATCTAAATTTGTTAAAAGATTTAGATATAGTTATAGCCCAATCAATGACTGTTAGAATGAAAGTGCTGCAATCTTTGAGCACATCATTGATGCATAACATAAAATATCTTGCATTGCCTCTCCCTACTGCATAAAAATATATGGTAGACTGCACATAGATACGTAACTTTAATGTCAATTAATTTGACCATGGTTATAATTTAGGGACAGCTAATTTAACTAATCAGATTTACTGCCTTTCTGGCTGCACTGAGTGACAGATGTAAATGGGAGGGAGAAAATAAAACTAAATACATTTTTTTTATATATATATATATATGTATATATATATATATATGTTTTTTTACCATGTGGAATGCTAATGTAGCATAAAAATACCAGCCACTCTGCTCTGGAGACCTTCAACAGGCAGGGACACGAGTCTGATGTTCCCAGATAAAATTAAAGTCTGAACATTGTCTATGTCAATCACAAACTAACTGAGAAAAAAGGCATAACCACCAAAGAGTCCGACTTCCAAGAAAAGCATATTTGACATTTTGCTAAAGACACAAACAGTTTTCACTATGCTTATAGTTTAGTCACCCAAGTCTGTACTACTGAAGTATCCTGACAACTCCCAAAAGCACATGTGGATGTCAAGTCCAAACTCTCAAGACAACCTGAACAAATATGTATTAAAGGCCCTGATTAAATCTACACAACTTCTGGAGAATCTGTGGTTTGAGTTAAAAATGAAAGACTGCAACCATTGCTTCTTTTTTTTTTTGGTTTCTCAACAGAATAACTAAATTGGAGCAAGAAGGTCACCAAACAGTGGAATATCCTGTGAATTTGCGGTTTATATAGACACACTTAACTATACCCCTTTCGTAAGAAAAAGAGACTGGATAGGCCACCAAAGAAGCAGCAGGACATGGTTTTCAAATTCTTTTTGCAAGGTGGTAAAGGAAAATATAGCATACTTGTTTTTGTTGTTCAAATATGCAGTAAAAATTCCTTAAACTCTTCCTGGTTTATTTTGATCTCAGCAAGAAACCAAATTAGACACAAGGTTTGACAAACCTCAGGCACCAGAAAGGGATGAGTGAGGATATTGCCACATCCAAACACTGAGGCAAAGAGACATATATAATAAGGAAAATATATAGATAAATGAATCAGAGTTATGTTAAGCATAAAGAGGACAATTAATCTCAATATTTGAAAAGTAATTTTAGCAGTGGTGTCAATAGTTTTTATATGTCATCCGCATTTACTTAAAAGGTTTTTTTTTAGTGTTGCTGGTGCAATTAGTGATTTCCTTCTTGTTTTAACAGTGCCACGTGGCCTATTTGGCCACATTTGCAGTTAGCTGTGAAGTTATCCAGTGGTCGATTAACACCTTTCACACATTTTCCTAACCTTCTAACCTAACATTTAAAAAGGAAGTATCTTCTAAATTGGTGTGCAAAGCAGCAGTTGATTTTCCCCTTTTTAATAAATTACTTGTTTCAAATTCCAGAAATAAATAGAAGAATACATTTTATAGTTGTCTAAAATTAAGAAAAATATGGTAAAAAACTTATATCTAGAGAAAAAAAAAAAAGAAACGGTCCACACTAGCACTTATTTAACATGCAGTGATCCAGGGCTTTTATTATGCAGTTAAGCCCAACATTATTCACAGTCCTGACAGATTTAGGTTAAAAGTATTTTTTTTTAAGTCAGCAACATGTTTCTTCTAACTGGAAGTAATATTAACGTCTTGGAGTGGTCTAGCCAGAGTCCTGACTTGAATCTAACAGAGAATCAGTTGAGGGAAATAAAGATTAGGGTGATGGCAAAGGGAACTTTCAACCTCAAAGACTTGGAGTCCATCATCAAACATAAATCGTCAAAATACCAGAGGAAACATGCAAAAACTTGCCAGTAGTTATAAGAAAAGTCTGATAGCTCCAATGACTGTAAAGATTTCTCCAAAGTTTATGAAGAAATGTAGGTGGCATAAATAATATTTGACAAGCAACTTTTAATGAAATGTAAATTAACACATTTCTGTTAATTAATACTTGCTTTACACTGTTGTATGATCTTTTGACAGATACCAGTCTCCTTCCCAATCTGGTAAAAACTTCTTGTTGGAATTGAAAGATTAAAATATAAATCTGCCAAGGGTATGTATATTTTTGGGCTTAATTGTATATTGCAGTGCATTTAGGACCAGAAGGACTCTAGCACATTGCTCAACCCACAGTAAAACCCCAAGCTTCCTGCTGAGCGTGATAAGTAAAACATCAGACCGTAACCTAGTTGGCAATACACTTTCAACACCATAAAAAATTGACCCCTGCGTTCCATCACTGTCACTGTCACATTCCCAAAGAAATACCACATGGCCAACCCCCTCCTGAAAAACATTCACAAATGGTTTACAAGATGGAAATAAACATTAGTTGTTGTTATCGGTTATAGGACAGATATCAAGTATGCTGCCCTGTAAAGTTCTGCAGAAAACCCCAGTGAACCATTCAGTCAGGTGGCCACTTTGGTGGAAGCAGCCAGACCAATGGTTCCAGTTTTCAAATAATATTTCCAATTATATTTGTTGCCAAATGAGTGCAGAGTTGATGATATTTGATTGGTTTGTCCCACACTGACAACTTCTGGATGTTTCAGAGTATAGTACGATACCAGATAGAGTGCCACTGATTCACTATGCATCTTCACCATGTGGTCACCTATTGGAAGTTCAAACCCCTAACGTTCTGACAAGAATACTAATATCTTATTGCTGATCCAGTGTCAACCTTGTTCCACTGGGTCTAAAGACTAACACAATAGCGATATAAAATGGTCTGTGTTTCTTTGTTTGACCTCAAATGTCATCAAAGCCTGATAATGACAACAACCAAGTCATACTAGAAACTCAAAGCTGTATTCATGAAAATGTCATTTTTATTTAAATGAATTATTGTTCATTGATTAAAACAGACATAAAGAAGCTATTAGAAAAGAAAGATTGACACAGACAGAAAAATAGAGAGACAAGAGTGGAATAATTATTGTTCGTAAAAGAGACCACAAGAGTTTAGCATGCGGTGAAACTCTTCTGTTAAATAAACAGACAGCCTCATTGTATCTTCATGCTTAAGTGACAGCAAGTCTCACAATAAGCAAAAAAAAAGCACACATCTATCAACATACACACCACAATATTACTGTCTTGTAATAGCTAAGGAGAAATTTCCTTTGTCAGGAATGTGTGGAACCTATATAGTATATTATGAATGCCTGCTTTATGCTAATGCTACTAACTCAGTGTCATAACTGAGTAACAGCCCCAGAACATGCCAGAGAGAAAGTATCAGCCAGTCTGAACAGAAATATTCACAGACAGACCAACTGTATAAACTAGATTTTAAATATAAATATATAACAGATATTTATGAAATAATGTCCTTCTCCTTTTGGTTTCAAAATATATCACAATTTTAAAAGGACTTACTGCTCATTTACTATAAGCCAACTGTCTATTTATTTGACTAACAACTGCATAACAATTGTAAATACAGAGCTAGGTAATGAATTATTGATTTTCCCAACAGATGATCTCATTTGTTTGAATTTTATTCTAATTTACACACCTCAGATGAAAAACTTAATGAAGGTCAAACAGAGAGAAAATTCGACTTGCATCGGGTTTAACCTTACTTGTTTAAGTTAGACTCTGACAGTCCACGGATAAGCAGAATGTATTCCCACCTGAATTGGATCCATCTATAAAATTGGACTGATTTCATTATATTTTTCTGTAAATATATTTGATTTGCTTGCCTTGCAAAGAGCTTCAAGATGACATTTGTTCTAAAGTGGTGCTATACAAATAACCTGAACTGAGTTTCCAGACAGACTCTGATTATATCTTGTTTAAAACTAGAATGACTACTCATAGACTATTCAGACTGATCAAACATAAACTGGATAATTCCACACTGATGTCTTTTTTTGGCCTTAGAACCAAATTATATTGAGGCATGCATGAACCCCACAACCTATAAACTACTCTGACCCGGACTGGAATATACTCCACTCATTAGAGTTTTTAAAACATAGTTTGTGATTTATAAAACCTTCAAACTATTTGTAAAAAAAATGTTGCTGATTCATGCCTCGTTCTAGTGAAACCAGTGTCATATATCGTCTGACATCATATGGTTACACCCCAGGTGTATACGCCCCTTTTACATCCCTGTTGTATATTGCAAAATTGATTGTTTGAACTGTCAGATTCACGTGTTTATGGCCGTGCTCATACATTCAGCACAGTGTGGTCGGGGGGGGATTGAGGCTGAGCTGAAAGCAGCGCCTTGTTGCATTCAGTAGCAGCTTGACCAATCTTCCCTCCACACCACCTCGACTCACCTACTGACTATGATTTACACACTAACACACGTTGTGGTAAAAGGAGCCGCACTTACATTTTGTCTTTGCTCCTCAGGGATCAAATACAGCGAGAGTAAAGAGAGATCAGAAAAGACAGCATGTTTGGGAACAACCACGTTTTTAATTACTGTAAAAGTCCTCAGGAATTAACATTTACTTTGATACTATACTGATACTTGATACTATACTGAAAGTGGTTAACCACAGTGCTGGGAAAAAGAGATGAAAATGTGATAAGAAAATCTTCTGTGCCATAATCATTGCCAACTAAGTCTTACATTGCCTCTAAAAACAAGCAAAAACAAATATAAAATGCAATAAAAAACATGCAGCAGCTATCAAAGATTTTTGTGGCAGGTAACTGTGGCAACAAACCATTTAAACCTCTGCACAGTACCCTGTCTGCAAACCACACCTATACTAATAACCTCATAAGACCTGCACCCTGATATACACTTAGTGCAGCTGTTTTCCCTGCAAAACTTGATTGAACTTGATCCATAATTGGCCAATCCTGGGTGAGTCATTCAGACACATACCAGCCCTGAGCTGAGTCCACAACGTCCTGTTCCCACCCCACAGTGTCAGACATCCCTTAGCATGACAAAACTCACAAAGAGGGAAGGGTCATGGGTTCATTCTAAAATTCCCAGGAGCCCCATTGTGGCATTTCGGTGTTCCACTGGGCTGAATTGGTGCTGACCCCACAGATCATCCAAGGCGGTGCGTCACCTGAATACACAACTGTTGTGCCTGTCACTGAAAATGCCTCTGACCTCATGAATCACTATTATTTCCAAGAAAAACACTGAATTGTTTTTTTGGGGTTTTTTTTGCAGAGAAGTTACAAGTGCGCAGCCTTTGTTTTTTACTTGTAATTTAGGCAACCAACATCAACCTCTGTAAGCCTTCGTAGGTAGATAAAAACTTGTGGCTTGTTAAGAAAGCATCATGCAATACATACAGCTGCTTTATATATTCAACCATGCCCAGATAAACTTCCTACCATATGCTCCACAGGCAGCAGTGTCATTATGAGTCACCAACCCAAGTACAAGATGATTAGAGCAGTACTTGCCCACCATAAAGCATCGTGTTTCACCACTTGGTGTTTTTTTTACTTTGCAAAGATTTTGCTAAAAATGTTTACATATGTCCATTATCTACCATTCCAGAGACTCAAGAGACATGGACTGTCTGTACATGCTGAACTAATATGTGAATGTATTGTTATTTATCAAGTAAATAGATTTGTTGCGTTCATTATTTGCATTCATAGCTGTTATGCCGCTGACACAACAAAAACAAACTGGAGAAGTATTTCCTCAAATATCCAAAGCTTCTCCTTTTTTCTTTCTAAAATGCTTCATCTCTACTTTCCGTTCCACATTCATTTTAATGAAAAGATGCTTACAGAGGCTTGATCAAACCTGCAAGTGCTTTTCAGAATATTAGACTATCATGATCAAGGTCATTTACTTCACAATATAAGTGCTGTTTGACAATAAAATTATAATTGATCATTGCAATTTCCTTAAAAACATTAAACTCATATATTAAATAGATTCCTTAGACACAGAGTGAAATATTTAATGTGTTTACTGCTATTACTTTTAATCTTTAATACTATGGCCTTGAGATGATGTATCCTAAACATGGGCTACAACTAATATGACACATCAGATGTGACTTATCTGGGCTAGAGAGAAATTGTGCTGGACTGTTGCTAAATGGTTCAAAGTCGTCTTTTTAAGAGGAAAATAAATTTCGCATTTCATATGGAACACAAGTCCCCAGAGTCTGGAGGAATGGTGGCAAGGCTTTTAAGGCATCTAATGCTCTCCTTTTCTATCAAGCTTCAAAGAGATCATCATTTCATGTTCCAGTGGGATGTGGGACCTTCAACGCTGTATGAAGCACCAATACCTGCTTTAATGACCACGGTATCACAGAGCTTGAAAGGCCAGCAAACTCACCTGGCAACAACTCCATAAAGAATCTGTGGAATATTATCAAGAAGAGAATGAGAGACACCAGACCCAATAATGCAGACTTAACCCATCAGCAGAGCCACAGGCTGATTGCCTCCATGCCACACTGCAATTATGCACTTTATAGTCAGCCTACTTTACAGTAGGCTGACATTTTTTTTATATGATATAAGATGAGTTATTTATTTGTATTGTGTAATAATCTAATTTTGTGAAAAAGGGAATTTTGATTCTCATTAAATGGAAGCTATAATCAGTTAACAGAGGTACATTCTTAGAATAGATCACTCTGTGTGAAATAATATATACATTTAAACTTTTTAATTTAATTACTTAAATCAGTTCTCTTTTTTCACGCTATTTTAATTTATGGAGTTACAACCTAATTAATTGCGGGCTTTCTTTTACGGATTTTATCTCTTACCTTCACCGGGAAAGGGGGTTGGGTTTGTAGAGCGGTTCTCACTCTCTGTGTTACAGTCTGTGCGTGAACTGGGAGCTGGTGGGTCTGGGTTTTCATTATCAGGTTGCTCTGTGGAGATGGCAGTGGCACTCCTCTCCTTATCCATGGGCGTGGACCTGCTGTTCAGGGAGGAGGTGAATCAGCCTGAAGCAACAAGAGAAGATGAATAAATGGGCTCCACGACCACTTTGAATCAAGCACACAACCTTTGAACATGGTGCCAGTAAAAGAAGTGGACACTAACAATGGCACGTAATAAGGAACTGGCTATAATGTTTTCATCTTTTGCCATCTGAGGCAGAACAAATACACTATATTTATCAAACGGGTGAAGGCATGTCGTCTGATTCTGCTGCAAACTCTTATTGGGCTTGTTCTCTTGACAACTTTCCAGTGGAAGGAACTATAGATGTAAACAGGTAATTGTCTCGGATTTGTTATGTTTTCATACCCTCTTTCAGGTAAACTAAACACATTTTTAATTCATGACAATCAAATTGTACTGAATCTACTACATAAACAATAACTGTGAGATGTCAGGAAGGCACAATAAGTACTTGCCAAAATTGATTCTCTAAAACCCTTAAGGGCATAGACACACTGCCTTCAGGAAACATCGTGACACTACAAGCACTGACAGTGTCTCCCATTCATTAAATAGCTTTTGGCTGTATGTGGGGAAAATTATAATGATGTTTATTTTCATTGCAACTTTGACAAATAGTTCACTCCATCCCTAAAACATAAAACACACCACCACTTTGAGTGAAAAGACCAACAAACCTCGCAATAAACATTTAAAATAGCACACAGGACAGCTGACACATACAACCTAAAGGCTGCAGGCATGCTTTTTCAACCCTGCATATGAGACAGAAGTTGTCAAGTTTAACCCAAACATTGGGTCACAAATTGTGACCCAGTTTTGCTTGGTTAGAGAAGAGACTAGAGCCTCATCATGCTTCAGAGTCCATCATTTTGAACTACACAGCAGCCAGATCACACTTCACCAATCCTCCACTACACGATGAAATAAGAAAAAGTAAGATGGTAAAATTATGCACCAGCATCTCCACACCACCCAGCAAGATTTAGGTGAGAATTGAAAATAGACAGATAGATAAAAAAAAAAAAAACTGTTTTAACTCAAACATTATTTGGCTATTAATGTAGATTTTGAGTCTTAACAGTAGAGATTAGTCCCTTTAAACCATTTTTGTGTTGGAAACTTTAGTCTGTAACTCCCAGAAAGGACACCTAATGTCGTAAAACTACTGAACACACATAGTCCTATATGTTTAAAAACATGTTTACAGGTATTGTTTAACTTAAGTTACATTCTAGAACCCTTTCAAGATAAGAGTTTATTTTGTAAGGAGGTCTTCAGCAATTTCTGAATTTGATGCTTATATTACCTTTTCAGTTGGAGACCACAATGGATCTATGTAATCTATCAAGAATGCAAACTGTTATTTTGAACACACAATTTTTTTTTATCTTTGTTTTTACTATAGTATTATATATGCAAAACTCTACCTACAAAATAAGTACATTCATTGAATCTTCTCACGTTTCGTTCCCACTACACTAAATTGAATTTAAAAGTTTATCAATGTATATTAAGAAGAAAAGTTGCTAGTTTATGAATACTTCCAAAAACTTTTTTTTTCCTCAAACAACTGCTATAATGTACCCACTGGTGGTTCTTGCATAAATGGGACCCTGGGCTAACCTCTCCTATCTGCTAATAAAGGTGTCACTGGTCATGAACTTTGTTTTAAAGAACCTTCAATCCATGTAGATTACTTCATTCCAGGTTTGATGTCTATATAATGTGTATTTAATGTTTAATTCAAGCTAAGGGGATCCCAATGCTAAAAAGAGCACCAGAATGTTTTTTTCTTGTTTTCACAGATCAGAAAAAGTGTTCACAAACATCAGACTGTGCTCTAATTACCGCTGCACAATATTGGGAAATTCTGCAAATTCAATGATGATGTCAGTTGTTATAAACATACATTTTCATCACTATTTCTTTTTCATCATGGAAATGCTTTCACCACTTCCCATGAGCTTTAACAGTTTAGACACTGCAGTCTACATAGGGTATGAGCATCAGCAGCAATTTGTTAGCCTCATTGCATAATTGCTTAAGTCATATTTAAATGTTTTTTTAGACAACAAGCACATAGTATTTTTATTGATATTGTAGCAGTGAGATAAAGTATGACTTAGGCAATTATGCTATAAGGCTAAGGAATGAAAGTTCATCCAGTTGTCCAGCTAAGTTATTGTGGTGCACGGCTTGCGTGCATTGAGCTTCAAACATAATAGCTTATCAAATTTTGTAATGAAGCAGTTCCTTGCAATTAGACTGCAAGTAATAATAATAATAATAACAACAGACTAAGAATTTTATATTTTAAACTGGATGATGAAATCTAGTTTAGATTGTATAACAATTTGGGATAAACCCTTTACTTTAGCACCCAGCAGGGAGGAGTGAATGAAATAAATAACAACTTGGTCCTTACACTGTAAACAACACAGACTTGCAACCGTTCCAGCTGACTAGACGTGCAAATTAGTGACTCAAAACTTGTTTTAGTTGCAACTGAACTGCTATGTTTTTACATGACTGTGCTGCCACCTGACAAGACCTGACCTGGGCCGTAAGTCATATCTTTAATTACAAAACCCTCCATTGAATGACATGAGTTTTTTTGCTGTTCCCCAGCATTTCTTGAGTTTGACGGTGTTTTTAAATATCTGTTTAACTATATCAGTGTAGCTCTTGCTCTGTGCAAATACACTGCTGTTCATTCCATTATGCTGTGCCACATGGGTGGTTCTAGACAGGGGCCAACAGGGGCCAGAGCCCCTGTGGAACTGGCTCTGTCCCTTGTTATGGCCCCTGTACTGAAGACATAATACTAAATCAATTTCTTATGATTATATACACTGGGACGGAAACCTTAACTTATTGGTCCCTTGGACCAAATTCATTTTTTGCCTTTGCAATGAATTCAAAATTAAGTTTTTGCACTTTTAGCTTCAGCCTTATTAAGATAGTATCACTGTTTCCATCCACTAGATCAGGCGTCTGCAACCGTGGCTCTTTGGCTCACTTCCAGTCAAAAGTTTTAGACACACTTTCTCATTTACTGGTTTTCTTTATTTTTATTACTATTTAAATTGTACATAGATTCTCAGTGAAGGCATCAAAACAGTGGAATTATGTAGCAAACGAAAAATTGTAAAAGAAAAAAAATAAAAGTTAAAATAAAGTTTTTTTTTATTTTAGATACCTCATAGTAGCCGCCCTTTGCTATGATGACTGCAATATTAACCTTTCGTCGTTTCTCATTGCACCTCTGGGAAGTTCTCTTTGGAAAACCACCTCAGGTGGCCACCTCATGAAACTCGCGGAGATTGTTTTGATGGCTCTGGTGAGAATCCACAATTTAAATAGGTATGAAAATAAAGAGACCCGTTAAGTGAGAAAGTGTATTTAACGATGCAAGATTGCCCTATTTGTTTGTTTGTTTGTTTGTTTATTTGTTTCATTCTTTTGTGCTGTGTCCCCATGAAAAACATTGACCCCACCCTGCCCCCCCTGGTATATTTGGTCTACAACTACTAGAGCTGTGCCCTGTACACAGAGTTATTAAAAAGGCAAAGAGCTGATTTAAGGCATAACTCCAGCTTTAAGTACCCTAACAATTTACCATGCTGACGCATAATTTCAGAATAATTAAATATTTCATTTTAAGATACTTTTTGCTCAATTCTATGTAACTTAGTTTCATTCGCCACTTTTTGAAGGCGTCGTGCAGTCGATGAACCGCGTGCACGTCCCCTAAGAGAGACAGTTTTCTCTGTCGGGTCTCACGTGCAGCCTAGGAAGAGGCGCGCGCCTCAGCAGTCAAAAGCAGCTCAGCTGGGCAGCTCCTCGCGCGCTCCCGTGGCTAGTGCTCCGCACTAAATGCCCCACGAAAGTTTTGACAACCCGCAGCGGAGTCCAGAAAAATAGTCGCTAAGAGAGATTATGTTGATTACAGCCATGTTCGCTTGACAAACAAAAATACAGCCAAAAATAGCTGCGACAGGCTTTTTTTTTTTTGCAATTTCTGAAATAGCGAAATGTTTAAAGAAGTGTCGGGAAAGTAGAAAAATCTTCGCACCGCACACGACGTGCCAATTTTATAGCGTAAACGTGTTCTCTAAAGCTGCAAGGACATTAAAGTCTTATCATTGGGAACGTGTAGCCTACGGGGCCCGAATTCACAGAATGTAGCACATACTATGTTAATCTTGATTGCATGTCTGTGCTCTGATTAAAAACAAGTTTCTGCATGCTGAAGCCGAACTCAGCTTGAACCTTTTCTTACTTTTATCTTCAGCAACACCTAAACGAGGAAAAAAAAAAAAAAAAACACAGCCTTACCTTCTCACTGTTTGGGACTCTTGAGCAGCTGAGGAATATTTATTTGCTTCTTTATTTTTGGATTAATTCATCTCTCATCTCCTCCCCTGGACCTCAAGCTCCGCTGGAGTCCTGTTTCTCTCCAAACCTTGTCTCTTTTACGCGGTGACAAAAACTCAGCTCGGCTCATGCAGGTGACATAAACTCCAAAATTCAGAGCATTTTCTTTAGCACAAATAGTCTTCTCTCCGCCTCCAAAGTGCCTGACTTTGGATCGCCCAGTCCTTCAGCAAACCAGATGTTGGGAAGTTTGACTCCGCTAAGTTCTCTTTGTTTTCAGGTTTGCTCAACCGCTTCTAAGAAAGTCCAATTCCTCTCTGAGAAATAAGCAAAAACGAATTTTAATCTCAAGCTGAGGTGTATAGCTCCTCGTATGTGTTGTTATTCCTCTCCTCTCACACCCACTGTGCCAGTCTTTGACTTGTGCTCCTGCTGCTGCTCCTGCTTTTGGACAGGAAACTATAGTCAGCAGTGATTGTGCTTCCTCCAAGCAATAAAGTAGTTGGGCTGAACTGTACTGTCTTATAATTACCCCTTTAACCCGAACCAGACAGAGCACTAACACAGACAAGCTTCCGTTACAAATTTCGAGTCCAGAAGCCACATGTTATACCATTACTAATGGATAGTTTAGTCTCCAGTAGCAAATAATGCTGTCCACAATATCTAAGGACAGCATGAGTTTATTATAAGCATATTAACTGTTATTTTGCCATGGGTTTCTTCTCAAAGCATTAAAGAGATTTTAGCATTAAAACATGCATGTGCAAGAAAACAATCATAATTTTCTTTTTTGTCAGACATAATTAGCAAAGATCTGACATTGTGTAATTATAGTACTTTATTGTGGAAATATTACTGTTTTTGTTTTATATGCAGTTATGACCCAAGAAAATTGTTTCACTTTAAAAAACAGTAACAGTTTAGAAAAACCTGATAGAGCATGTTGTAACATCCATCAACAGATAAGGTCAACATGTATTTTTATAGAAATAGAAAAAAAAAAACATTTATTGCAAAACATGCCTCAAAATAAATACAACTTTGATTGTAGTAGCATAATTTATTACTGTGAAATTTAGTAAAATTCTACTTTTAATCTGAATATATTTATTCATTAGGAAAAAAGTACCTTATTAAAAAGGATTTTACCAGTGGCAATTATTGGTATCCTTAACAATAACTTAAAATAAATATAATACAAGATTTATTTTTTGTACATTTTAAATAATAATCTGGTGGGGTGGACACTGTCAGAAAACTGAAAATATGCTGTCATTGGGTCTTTAAACAGAAAAATTATCTCAAACCTATAGTCAAATGAACACAGAAATGGTTCAACAGATACAAAATCGCCTTTCCTCCATGGTCATCTCAATCCCAACAAATCCAGCAGGGAACATGGACTCTGGACAGTTAATAGAAAATGTCAATAGAGATATAGTTAAAGATACCTCTCTCCAAATGTTCTAACCTTCTGAAAAGTTATAATAGAAGACAAGGTTCTGTCCTGTTAGCAATTGGGGATTGTGCAAAGTGTTGACTGCAGAGGTACCAACAGATGATTAAAAATACATTGATGCATTGACATTGATCATACATTTTCTAACTTACATGTATTTATTTATTAAATTTTTTAGGAAATCAGATCATTTGGAGAAAAACAAACCACCTCACTGATCAAATAAGATCTCACGTTGAGGTCAAAGCATTGTTTAGATATGGAATTTAGACAATGTTGCACCTCAAAAAACAGGGCCAAAGATCAACATCAGTATGTGATAGTCGCTTGTTTTGACCTGATTCACACTATCACGTTTTTGGCCCGTCTCCTTCTTCCTACTTAACATGCATAACTTACCAGTGAGACAGCTACTCTAACGAACTGTTAAAAGGGAAGGATAGGAGCATGTTCATACATTGTCTTGAGTCAAAGGTTATTTGAGCCAGTTTAAAGCTTCACAATGTGCTAAATTGGACATTATTATCTAGTATCTGATACCATAATATTATCTACAAATCTACAACTTATGTTTATTTAAAGTGAGTTAGATCATGACAGATTCTGTAACTGCCATTCATGACTCAGGCTTCATTGTTTTCTCTCACATAACATGTGTTACAGTAGCTTTGCAGCCTATCGTTTGGTTACTTTTGTTACTGCAATATTGTATTTGGTTTACCTAACAGTACTTTGTTTTATTTCTCCTTTTGACAAGTTATAAACTCTGTTGGTAGGCATTCTTCTTGTCTAAAAACAGTAAAGGCAGTTCCTTGTAGAAGTCTTCAATCCCCTTTTTAATATTTTGTCACAGTATAACTACACATTTAAACACACAAAGTGGATCTGAAGCAGAGCATAATCATGAATTGGAAAAAAAAAACAACATTTATGGTTTTAAACCTTTTTGCCAAGTAAAAGCGTTGTGCATTTGTATTCAGGCCCCTTAATTTATATTTTTCTAAGTCTTTTAGTGGATGTTTTGACCAGCTTTCAAAGTGACTCCAGAGCATGATGCTGCCACCACCATGTGTTACAGTGGCGGTGATGTGTTCATTTTGATGTGAAGATTTTATTTCCAAATTAGGAGACTTCTGAATGAAGCTGGTTGCTGTGGATATTTTTAGGGGTGTTAAAGTAAAAAGGCCTGAATTATGGAAGCCCATTCTCACCACTCTGATGAAAACAAAACTTGTATCTCATAATTATGCCTTAACTTTATCTGCTCCAACTCAAAAACTACAGTACTTAGACACTCCAAACCTGGACTAGATAGTTCTACAATAATAGCAGAATCTTATAAACCCACTTGGCATTTGTGAAAGCTTTATTTGATTTGTGAAAGTTCCATAAAGGGCCATATTAGTGCTTTTTGGTATTTGGACCACATTAAAACTGGCACTGCTTCAAAAATGTAGCTCTGGCGTTAAGCACCCCTGCGCTTGCGGGGTGTGACCCGCTTCAGGGATAGTGACAGGTGGGGGAGTTTGATTAGGGTGGTACACCTGTCAAACAGTAAAGCAGGTGTTCAAGGAGGACACAAACCTCCCGTGAAGCAGAAGGAAGATTTGTGAAATCTGATGTTTTTTTTCTCTTGATTCAGTTAATTTAATAAAGTTTGACATTACACTTCTGTAAATTCTGAAATAAAAAATATCTCCACATATGAGCGTTAAATATTGACTCGCGGGACCAAAGGGACTGTTAAGTTGAAGACCACGCTAATGATTTGAAAGACTTCACAAAACATGTGTCACAGTTGTCTCTTCTTCTACTCTGTGATGTGAGCAGTAAGATTTATTGGAAAGGAATAATTTGTTGGTAAAACTTTTCTCGATGTCCCACAGTTGTTTGTGTGGCCAGCTGGTCACATAGACTGAAGCTGCTCACTACATTCAAGGCTAGATTACTCCGCCTTGGAGCAGGACCAGTTCTAATGTGGCCCAAATGCCAAAAAAAGCACTAAAATGATTAAATAAAGCTTCACAAATGCCAAATTGTCTTTATAAGATTCTGCTATTAACATAGAACAATCCAGTCCAGGTTTGAAGTGTTTAAGTACTGTGGTTTTGAGTTGGAGCAGATTAAAGATGCTCAAGGTAATAAAAAATAAGGTGGAAATGCTCTTTAACTGTTTCCATAATCGGAAGCTGTGATGTTGTATTTGTTTGATTGAGTGTGTGGATAGGTGTCTTTTATACAGATAACAAGTTCAAACAGGTGCAGTTAATACAGGTAATGAGTGGAGAACAGGAGGGCTTCTTAAAGAAGGACAGGCCTGTGAGAGCCGGGATTCTTACTGGTTGTTAGGTGATCAAATACTTATGTCAAATACTTATACAATAAAATGGAAATTAATAACTTTTTTTGCTTTAGATTCTGTCACTCACAGTTGTAGAGTACCTATGATAAAAATGAAAGACTTCTACATGCTTTGCAAGTGGGAAAACCTGCAAAATTGGCAGTGTATCAAATACTTGTTCTCCTCACTGTAGCATTTTCCTTCCACCTTTAAATTATACACTACTTTGTGTTTGTCTGTTACATAAAATCCCCAAATCATCTTCAAGGTTTCTTGTCAAATCATGCCTGGAACCAGGTACAAAAATTATTGTATTAAAGTTCAAAATGATTTAATTTATTTTATGATTTAGTTTAATTCTGTAATGTGTGGTAATCAAACGTTGGTTGAGTTATAGCTGCTGTAAAATGCCATAAAGCATGGTTTTATGTAATTTTTTGCTAGAATATAACAAATCTGTAGACCATCTCTAGAAATGAGGCATTCAGGCGTTGCTACATTTTATCGTCATGCATTTCTGTGATGAACTGGCGACCTGTCCAGGCTCTACCCCACCTCTCGCCCACCACTGGAGATAGGCACCAGCTTCGTCTGCAACCCTGCAAAGACAATGGGTGGATGAATACAATGCATGACCATGAATCATATCAGTGAAGTGAAATCTTTTACATCAGTTATTTGATTAATAAAAAAATATTGTATTAACAATACGTGGCAGTATATGAAGCACTTATTCATTTAATTGTATTTAATTATTAATTAATGAAAGACAAACTTCCCGTCAGATTATTCTTATTTCTTTGTTCTTCTGGAGCCTTTTCAGTCTTCAGCTGAGAAACAGCAGGATGCTAGACAACTCAAATAAGTCCTGCTCTGCTTCCTAATGGTCATCTGACCAGACCACATGAAAACTCGTGCTCAGACAGGAAAGATTCAGGAAATGTCTACATTAACAGGCAGCACAGATAGAGCAAGAGGGAGACAACAAAAAGATCTTAATGTGAGTAAAGGTGCGAAGCAAAACTTAACTGATACACACCCTTAGGCTGTCCATCTTTGAGTTTTGTTCTAAACTCTGTTTTTTGTCTGTGTTTTAGAAATGTACAAGGTCTGGTGGTGAAAAAGCGAGCATGAGAAAGAGTGTGTGCAAAGAGACTTGAGGGTAAAATGTGGTTCCAATAATTCACAAAGCTGCTTTTGTTCTGCAGCTGGGCCTCTCTGCTCTGTCTGTCTGTGTCTCTCATCTCCACATTAATGCCACACAACGGTGCCTTCTTGTGTGGCAGGAAATGCTGGTGTGAGAAGGTTTCCCATGGGAAAGAGTACATGGGCTTACCTGTTAGACACTTAACAGCTGTTAGGGCGTTAAATATTCAGAATTTGAGATGACACAGCTATTGTGAAAGCTTTGAATCCTTGATTTTATTCAGTATATTGTTAACAATGTCATTTTTTTTAGCAGTTTTAAAAACCCCCAGTTTTTCTTTGTGGTGTTTGTTCAGTTGTCTGATGTCATCATAGTGTCCAGAGCTGTGTGTGAGCTTACAATCATGGCAAAAAGAAAGCACACCTCCTTTGGAATCTAGGTTTGGGTCTATACTTATTTTTTTCTCACACTTCCACACACATCCATAATAGACTGATTAATCTGGGACAGCTGTTTTCACCAACTCAACAAGTCAGAAACAGCAGCTCTCTGCTGTTGGTTTGTGGCAGGTCCTGACTATAACAAGAAAGCTCAACGAGGACCTGCAGCTTCACATTGCAGATGGGCACTACTCAGGAAAAGGCTACATGGCCATTTCTAAGTATCTTCAAGTTCCAGTAGCCAGAATACAAAGTATTATTAAAAAACACAAGACGTTTCATACATTAGGATGTTGCAAAAAGTCAAATGTGACACCCTCACTGACGAGGCTGATTATGCAAGAGGTGAAAAAGAATATAGGATCACAACCAAGACTATCCTGAAGAGTCTGGGTCATGCTGGTTGCATTATCTCAAGGCAGCCATTCTGGACGTAGATGTAAATTTCAGTTTTGGTCTCAAGTGACCAGAGCACCTTCTTTCATGTGTTTGTTCTTTCTTTGAGCGGCTGGCAAATTTCAAACCGGACTTCTTATGGCTTTCTTTCAAATAATCAGTGTTCCATAAAACCCAAAATTGTAGACTAATAGTTTTCCTGCCGAAAGTCTCTCCAGCCTGAGCTTTGACTCCCGGCAGCTCTTTCAGAGGTGCCATGGACCTCTTCAACATGCTACTTGTTCACAATAATGTCTTCTATCAAATGCCGGAGACCTTAAAAGAACACACAGGTGGACCAGATTTACTGATTAAGTAACTTGTGGAGGCAATTGGTTGCAATGGATTTTATTTAGAGGTATCAGAGTAAAGTGGACTGCATACAAATACCCACCACACATGTAAAAAATCTGGAAAATCATGTATGAGTTTCTACTTTGTGTTGATCTATTACATAAGAATGCTTTTAAAGTACATGGAAATTTGTGACTGTAATGTGACAAAATGTGGAAGATTTAAGGGAAACAATATGCTTGTAAAGCACTATACAAGTATATTTACTCATAGATACTAACCTGCTCATATACACAATCATTGAAATATACATATATATTTATTCTGAAGACAGACTTGTGTGGCAGAGCTGGACGGTATTTTTTCCATCAGGATAAAAGACACCATAGACAGATTTTATTTTTTGTCATTCCTTCTAAAGATGTCACTGCACAGTTTTAGTGAAATAATTAATTAACAGGAATAAAATTAAATAAGCCATTGAGTTTGTGTGAAAAAGACCCAAACCAGAGGTCACCATCACTTATTATTCTGTGTTTTACAAAGGCTGCAAAGAAATTAATAACATCCTTGCAAACAAATAGAAAATTTCATTCATTTACCTGCTGCTTAGTGTTTTCAGTTCTTGGGATAGATGTTAGAATAAAATTTCAGTAGGATCCAAATGTAGTAACTAAAGAGACGAATGCTGCTGCTCTTTCTTGATTTATTCATCTAAACATAAAGAACTAATATTTTTTTAAAGAATCCACATTATTTTAGGACAAAATTACTTCTGTGCATGTCAAAAGTGCGTTCAAAGGATTCCTTTGTGACATTACCAAAAAAATGCCAAATGTTCAGTTGGGCATGCTACTTTGAAACCAAAGGTAGAATAAAAGGGTTTGGATAAAAACATCTTTTTTAAAAAAAAAGGGGGATTCATAAGTAGATCCATGTGGCTGTGCATGAGTGTATCAGCAGATACACAAATCTGTTGTGTTGTTTTCAGTGAGTCTGTACACTGTTTGGAGGGTGGCCCACCGCTTCAACCACAAACAAGGAGGCAAAGAAGGGAGAGGCACGACAAAGTGAGCAAACCAGCGAAAGACAGAGGAAGATGTGAGCATGGCTCTCAGTGAATTTACTTTATGACTCATAGGGTCTGCCTGGACCTCAGTGCTCTGTATGCTGTTGGGACTTGCAGCCGTTCACACCCTCCACTCATGCCCGATCACACAAACATGCATATTGATTTAGCATGAGTAGTTCATGCACATGGACAGAGGTGTTCAAATCCATTTCCAGACAAACAAATCTGCTCACACCCAGGCTTGCTGCTTCCTCTGTCCCAATTAGGGTTAAGAAAAGCCCTCAGCCTTTCAGGTTTGGGCCCAAACACTTCTGCCCCATACCAAAAACAACTTCTTTTTGTGTTGCTCTGCACCTTGGCTCACCTTGCACAACTACATTGTGCTATGTTTCCGCTCAGTATTCATTCTGTGCATATGTGGCAGAAAATGTGCATGGGTGTGAAGGTGCCTGTATGCTTGCGGCTATATAATAGGCTTAGGGATGAGGTAGGGGGGCTCTCCCAAAACCAAATGTCACAGGGATTTAAACGTTGGGAATGAGTTTCCTCCCAGTGGAATAACAGAGAACTTCCCTAAAAGCACAAGATTAGACAAAGTCTCAACTTTCAAAAAAAAAAAAAAAAAACATTCAAGAGACTTTCCATTTTTTTCTCCCTAAAGAAACACATCCATGATTCATTGCAAAGGTTTAAAGATAAGCTGTAGGGCATGCAGCACACCTGCACAAAAAGAAAGGAGGCAGAAGAAAAATGAAGGATGTAGATATCTAAATCAGTATAAGCAACTAAAACCTTATTTTTTACCCGCATGCATAAAACCAAATTGACTCTATAAAATATTCATCCACCTGTTTTAATATTATTCTCATCTTCACATGTTGTACAAGTAGCTTACCTAGCGGTTGGTCTGTACTCTCTGGCCCTCCCTATTGGGCGTATTATGACAGTGGAGTCCAGGAATGTTTGTTGCTGGGTTTGTGTTTGTTGGATGCTGCTTGTGTTTTCTGGGTTGTTTACTCCTCCTGGTGGACACTCACTGTATCACAACACACTCTGACCTCCTCGAAGGTCCACCTAATTGAGCAGCATTTGAACAAGCATTTTCCTAAATCCAAGGCAGTTGAGCTTTGCTAAAACACCAACAAGCCTAGTCGTTTTAATACATGATTCATTTATCATATAGCCTGCTTTGCTCTTGAATAAAAACTCTATTTTTCAAGAAGTGATTTAAGTTTGATGGCACTAAAGCTGATAGCTGGTAATCCTTGATACAGAAAGGACACAAATGGCATGTCAAACAAAATTAACTTTTGTAAATAAAGTTTATTTTCTTTTCTGGCTTCCTTTATAATATAAGGAGTGATGAGCACGGTCTCTACACTTTATAGTGCAAATCAGAGGTTTACATATACTTCTAAGGGGCATGAATGTGATTTCAATTTTGGGCTTTAATGATGCAAAGTGGAATGATTATACAACCTATAAATATCTGTGCTTTTTTTTTTTGTAAAACAAGAATATAAAATTATTGTAGATTAAGTATAATCTGAAAGTCTCTTAGCAGGTTGCATAAAAAGACACATGTTTCTTGGAGCCATCAGTGACGTCCTAAATATTTGACCACTCTTTCAATCTGAACTGGTATAGGATATTGTACTGTTTGTTTTTGTGGTTTTTTTTGACATGGAGATGTTTTATAAAAATAGGCAATAGGTTTTCAATAGTGTTGAGGTCAAAGCCATTCCAGGACTTGATTGTTAGTCTACTTTGCCCAAAACCAGCTTTTGATATTTAAGATAATTGTCTCACTGAAGCACAAAATATTGTCCAAGTTTCAAACATTTACCCTCAGACAAAAAGGAAATTTGGGTGTATGTTTGAGTGTAGCCCTAAGCCTAAGCTACAAGATGCTGGAACACCAGTTGACATCAACAGGCACATGGTGTGGACCGAGTAAAAAGTCCCTGCTATAAAAATAGACACTTCAAGGTTCCCTAAAATGTGTCCCTTTTCACATGGACAATCTAAAGGTTTTCTGGAGAAAGGTGGGTAAAATCATAAGTACAGGGTATGAAAAAGTGTGTTCCCCCTTCCTGATTTCTTCTTTTTTGCATGTTTGTCACACTTAAGTGTTTTAGATCATCAAACAAATTTAAATATTAGTCAAAGACAACACAAGCACAAAATGCAGTTTAAATAAAGGTTTTTATTATTAAAGGAGAAAAAAAAACAAAGGGTGAAAAAAACCAAACCTACATGGCCCTCTGTGAAAAGGGCAACCTGTGTTCACTTTCTCTAGCTACACCCAGGCCTAAGTACTGCCACACCTGTTCTTAATCAAATAATCACTTAAATAGGAGTCGCCTAACATGGTGAAGTAGACCACAAGATCCTCAAAAGCTAGACATCATGCAGAGATCCAAAGAAGTTCAGGAATAAATGAGAAAGAAATTAATTGAGATCTATAAGTCTGGAAAATGTTCTAAAGCCATTTCTAAAGCTGTGGGACTCCACTAAACCTCAGTGACAGCCATAATCCATAAATGTCAAAAATACCTTTCCAGGAGTGGCCAGCCTACCAAAATTACCCCAAAGCACAGCGGCAACTAGTCCAAGAGGTCACAAAAGACCCTACAACAACATCCAGAGAACTGCAGGCCACACTTGCCTCAGTCATGTCTTCACCATTAGAAAGAGACTGGGCAAAAATGGCCTACATGGCAGAGTTCCAAGACGAAGACCACTGCTGAGGAAAAAGAACATTTAGGCTCATCTCAATTTTTCCCTAAACATCTTGATGATCCCCAATACTTTTGGGAACATACTCTGTGGTCTGATGAGACAAAAGTTGAATTTTTTGGAAGGTGTGTGTCTCATTAAATCTGGCATAAAAGTAACACCGCATTTAAGAAAAAGAACATCATACCAACAGTTAAATATGGTGGTGGCGGTGTGATGATTTGGGGTTGTTTTGCTGCTTCGGGACCTGGAAGGCTTGCTGTGATAAATGAAACCATGAATTCTGCAGTCTACCAAAAAATCCTGAAGGAGAAAATCCGGCCATCTGTTGGTGACCTCAAGCTAAAATGAACGTGGGTTGTGCAGCAGGACAGTGCTCTAAAACACACCAGCAAGTCCACCTCTGCATGGCTGAAAAAAAAAAAAACAAAGACTTGGGGATGGCCTAGTCAAACTCCTGCCTGAATCCTATTGAGATGCTGTGAGATGACCTTAAAAAGGCTGTTCATGTTGAAAACCCTCCAATACAGCTGAATTACAACAATTCTGCAAAGATGAGTGGGCCAAAATTCCTCCACAGCGCTCTAAAGACTCATGGCAAGTTATTGCAGATGCTTGATTGCATTTGTTGTTGCTAAGGGTGGCCAAACCAGATTGGGCTTAGGGGGCAATCACTTTTTCACACAGGGCCATGTAGGTTTGGATTTTTAATCAATTTATGAGATATAAATATATTATTATATTTCTATTTGAATCCACAATTTTTATTTAAACCACTAATTTTTTCTTGAGCTTTGTTTATTTATTATAAGTGAATTTCTTGCCATTTTATTTTTCTACCCTTTATTTCTTTCATATTTATTACAACTCAAATATATTTAAAACATGTTTTTTTATTTGCTCAAAAATTTATTATTTTTCAAATTATTATTATACTGTTGCTTCTGCTAGCTCTTTTTCAGAACTAGGCAGCCATAATGAAGCTAAGCAGCTACTTCCTAGAGGTTTGACATCAGCCAATAGGAGAGAAACTAAGGCGTTGACACTGTTCCAAAGACCGCCCCCACTGTCTAAGTCCCGCCCCGTTCATATTTACATTTCCAGCTGCATGTTGAGGAAAAAAAGACAATACAAACACAGAGTAATGTAAAAAACAAAGACGGAAATAAATGGGCTTAGGGAAATCCGTTAGGTAAAAAAATACAACAGGGATATATTAGAGGGGAAAATATATCAGTGCCTAAAAAAATAAAAGAACAGTAAAATAATTGGAAAAATTATACATTTTTGACGAAAAAAACATGTTTAAAATATATTTGAGTAGTAATAAATATGAAAGAAATAAAAGGGGTAGGAATCCAATCCAATCCAATCCATTTTTATTTATGAAGCACATTTAAGGACTAATTGTTTAAACCAAAGTGCTGTACAGTACTAAAAGGTAAAACCAACTAATAAAAATTGTGAAATATAAGCAAAAATAAAAACAAAATAAAATAACACAACAAACTGTGGCAATAAAAAAAAAAACAACTCAATAAAGAACAAACCAACTCACACTGTGTCAAAAACCACTGAAAATAGATGTGCTTTTAGAGGTCTGTGATATTTAATGGCAACTTGTTCCATAATTTTGGTGCCGCAACCGAAAAGGACCGAACTATGGAGCTAAATTGGGGCCATAAAGTTTGTTCAAACAAAAACAATTTGAACCTGAAAAATAAAAGTTTGTTCAAAAGAAAAACATTTTAACCTGAAAAATAAAAGTTTGTGGCATGGGGGGCGGCCAAAACAGGGCCAGAATTTGAAGCCGGAAACAAAACAAAAAATTGCAGGTTTAAAAAAAAAGTTGAATCTGAAAAGTAGTTTTGAACTTTTTTTTTCCAGTTTCACATCTGTTTTTTTTTTTTTCAGTTGCAAAACCTTTTTCCAGTTTCCAAATTTTTTTTGGGCAGGTTGAAAATCATTTTTCAGGTTCAAATGTTTTTCTTTTGAACAAACTTATTTTTCAGGTTCAAATTTTTTTCGTTTGAACAAACTTTATGGCCCCAATTTAGCTCCATATTTCGATACCTGACCTAGTTGAAAAAAACTTTTCTGCAACACACTGCTGAGCTGTGTACTGAACTTGAAGCATGACACCAAGATTTGTAACCTGTTGCTTGACAAATGGTTCCATATCACTAAGGTTTGAAAGAGGAGTGCTTGAATTACTATTGACCTCTGTTTTCTTGTCATTACAGCTCAGAAAATAAAAAGGCAAGAAATTCACTCCTATTAAAAAAACAGGAAAAACATAGTTCAAAAAATGTATATATATGATTTGAAAATGAGTGGTTTAAGGAAAATAGAGGATTTAAATAGTAATATATATATATATTTATATCGGATAAATTATTTAATAAATATCTTCTTTTTATTATTTTGTTGCATTTAATGGCGCACTGATTTAAATTTCTAGTTACTTTTTGGCCTAGCAATTATTTTATTAAGTCTTTTATTTATTTCGGTAATTATTTTTAAATATGGCAGTATTGGTCCTCCAAAGTATTTGGACTTTGTTGATGGCTAGCAAAATTGTATGGATTCTATACATCTCACAAAGGGACATTTGTTCATTAGCGGGGGTGTATGTATTTATTTCTTTGACCCTGTATGTTTAATTGTGTCCCTGTGTGCATTTGAGATATTCAAACTTGTCCACCATATATCTGTTTTAAAAATCATTAAAAAGGAACTGTTCACATAGATAATTAAATGCCAAAAAATTAATAACATGTTTATGCTGGCACCGTAGGTTGCATTTTCAACGGATGTTATGTGACATTATTATGGTATACTGTAAACAAAATTCAAACAATTGTATCATTTTGATATAAACAACTAAAACTGCTAGGATAACGAGAAGAAATGCAGACACACCCTAGGACAGTGTAATAAGTATTTTATTGCATTTTATAATGCCATTGTCAATAATTAGTACAGATTACATGCAACTAGACCTACTGTACAGTTTTTTATTGTCTGCATGGACAGACACAAGAAGATTCAGGTTACAAATACACAGATATATGTGTGTGTTTTTATACAGCATGAAGGAAAAGGGCAGTGACTGGCATTACATGGCTACCCCGGGCGGAAGAGGGTCAGAGGGCCGGGCAAATCATCTGTCTGTCTAAAGCAACCACCCAGGTCCCTGTTCCTGCCTCTTCCTCGGGTCACACTTTGAAACAACAAGAAACGTAACAAAAACCAAAGGAATAAAGAGAGGTAAACAGGTAAACTCAACTAAAAATCAATAACGAGAGTCACTGCTTTAAATGTACACACATTCCTAAGGTTTAACCAGAGGATCATTAGAGTGGTAGTTCCATCAAAATCTGGCTGTCTTTATGATAATACCATCAGGCAATAGCTCCACTTTGAGAGTCCCTTTTCCCTCCCATGACGCCTCAGAACTGTCCAATCACTGATCAGGATTTGCTCTCCCTAAATCCTCTGAATTAGACGCAAGCCAAAGAGACGTAGACTGCTCCCCACAACACTGTTACGCGAATGGATGAGGGGAAACTCCTATCGGTGAGGGTGGTAAGTGACGTAAATGTAAAGTTTTGGAAGTAGCACGGGGTTTTTTTGTTTTTTTTTTTTTTTGGTTGGTTCAGGTTGTAACATTGGTTTTGGTTGCAGTTTGGTTACAGTTCAGTTTGGACTGAAGCAATGTTGGCTCACAATGCCTTTGGTAGTCAGAGCTGCATCTCGAAGAGCCACTCCACATTTTGGTTTTGAGACTAAGCAAAAGGAGGAGTATCAAAACAACAACATATAATAATGATAACAATAACGAAACAGTGTCAGTCGTTAATTTGCCTCTGTTGGACTTAGAGATAAAGTCTGGGGCGAGTCGCTACCCGTTAAGTTTTTGACTCGGCCCCTTGGCACCTGCAGATGATTGGCAGCTCTGTGGGTCGGAGTTTGGCACAGGAATGACTGGGAGTCAGGGGGTTAGAGGGAGGTGTCACAGGGAGCAAGGACACGTATTGGCACCTGAAAGGACCAACAGCAATACTTTTCTCTAGCTCCGCATTTCTTTTTTTTTTTTTTGTTAAAGAAAGGGTATCCATATTCTTACATTTTTTTCCTCTTTCTCTTTTCAGAGGTTTTGGTCCTGTCTGAGAAAACAAAAGTCAATCTGAGGTATCAAAACACAATGAAGAAACTTTTTTGTTTGTTTTCCTTTTGTAGTTTTTTTTTCTTTCCTTAAAAATGCATAAATGCAATACAGAGACAAAAAAGTATCAAAATAGATCTAGCTAAGATAAATATACAAACAGGTGTTTCCTAAACCACTGATCTAAATTCCATTCTTTTCATTTTTTTTCTTTTTGTTAATACACTTTAAAAAAAAGTTGCGTCCCAGACGTTTTATGAAGAACTGAAAAATGGAAACCAAAAAAAAAAAAAAAAAAAAAACCCAAAAACGTTTAAACCAAGATATCTGCAGCAATTAATGTCATAAATACACATATTCAGCATTAGCGGTACAGGTTAGGAATCCAAGTTGAAAGCTTTGCAACAGCTCAGCAGAAAAAAAAAGAAAAAACAAACGCAAAAAAACCCCAAAACAACGGAGAAGCACTGGAGAGATGAGCCAAGCATTAATATACAGGAATGCATCATGTTATGTCAAGCTAAAGAAAGCAGTGTTACATGCTGACCTGTGAACGATCTACATCTTTATAAAACCGCTGTGTTTACAGGTGTACCTTAAAGCACAAGTTAGGAATCGTCTAGGTTCTAGATGCAGCAGTTTCTCCTGGTTTGGATCTGACTAGTAGTGGTGCGTTAGAGATTCAGCCTCTTGAGTGTTTTTTGTTGAGCGGTTCTTTGGATATCTGAATGCTCTGAGCCTCAGTTTAACTGGTTCAGGTTTGCACATGTACAAGTGGGTGTTAGTGTGTGTTGTCATAGCCCATCACCACCTCTGACAACGAGAGAGAGCTACTAGCAACCAGCTTCTGATGACATGTAAGCAGATGTGCAACTGAGAGGGTTTGACTTTACAAAGCTCAGCGCAAATCAGGTGAAGAAAAAACTGTAGTTAGCGAGCACTCTCGACACATTTTGACATGCACCGAGCGCTTTCAGATGTGGTTTACGGAGAGGTAGTCATTCTTAATAATATATAAAAAAATGAAACAACTTTGTGTTTTTTGGGCTCAAGTAGACGTGAAAGGGAATGACCTAACAGCTATTGTTGATTTCTGTTGTACATAAAGCTGCACAAACTTATCAGATTGCAGTTGTTGTTGCAATCAGAAAAGATGCAATATTTGTTAGGCTGTAATGTTTCCCAAGTCATAAATGCTGCTTATTTATAATCTTTAATCAGTTGGATGAAATTTCATTGTCTTTTATGCCCACGCCTGATCTAGATCTTAGAGACCGAAATCCTAAAGATCATCAAGAGTCTTATGAAGTTTGTGATGATGGAAAAGAAAAAAGAATTGTAAGGAAAATGGGTATCAATTGCAATCAATATCATCATCGCAATTCTCAGCAATAATATCACAAATGGATATCTCTTAATATCCGGCTACCCTTGTTGTAAAGTATGTGTGACAACAGTTTTGGCATTATTGGTATTATTATTGAGGAAGAGTAAAGTGTTAACGAGAGTTCAGATTCCCACTGGCTATGTGTCAAACAGTTTTGAAAAAGAGGTAGTATTATTTTTTGGTTATTTTATCTCTTTTCAACATTTCTGCCTGCCAGGTATGTGTTTTCCACACAGTCTCTTTTACAACAGGAAACAGTCCTGTTTGAACACAATGTCATTGGAAAGATTAGTTAAAAAAAACATCTGAAGTTCAGTTGGGCTTAAGGAAAAATCTGACAACAAAACCCATCTTAAACTATAAATGTATCCCTTGGTTGTTTCTCCATTACATTAAATGTCCCCTCTTTATTTGCAATGTATATTCGGAATCATTTGTTTGTCCACTTTTGACTTTTGGAAACCTGTTACAGTACACTTCCTCTTCTTGTGAACAGCATGTTCAGATGCACAGGCAGTTTCTGTTGAAAGATCTTTTTTATCTTGATTGCATACCTCCTAATATTAAAAAAAAAAAGCTCACAGAAAAATATTTTTGTTAGGGTCTGCTCAAATGTAGTTGTCCAAGAACTGGGTTTTTTAACAAAATGGGTCAGTATACAGTATAGGAGAGGCAGGGTTTCATCTGTAAGTGCTTTATACTCCTTTCTCTCTACATTGTATTTTTCAGAGGAACTGTGCGAGGTTTGTTTTTATTCATTTTTGGTGTGATACCTAATTTAAGTCATTCAGAACTGTCCCTAAAATCTCAGGTTCCTTTGCACACTTTGGTTTTTGGAATGATCAGCACTGTAAGTCTTAGAGTCTTAGGGCAGCACTCATGTGAATATCTTTACAGGAAAGAAAAACATTATGGTTTCTTGTCTATTGGCCTGTTTTCTGAGAGAAAATAAAAATAAAAACTAAGGGTAAATAAAGCACAGGGTTTTTGGTTTTCTACGTATATCTTTGGTTACCTGTAACAAAAAACTAAAACGGGAACATGATAAGAGGTTATTAATTAAAAATAAACGCTAAAATTTGGTATGTAATTTTAGAGAAAAGTTATGCTTTGACGTCCTCAAAAGAAATAATAAAATAGCCATTTCCTTGAACACAAACTCACACAGTGAATCGCAGATAGCTTCTACACAGTAACAATTACAACCATAGAGCTTTGAATTGAGGCTGAGCAGAGTTGCCACATTTGGTGTCCCACAGAAGGAATATCTCCCCTTACTTCTTCTTAATCAATTTGGACATGTTTCTGGGCAGAACCTTTGTGGGATGAGGTATTCTCTGACTGCAGTAATATATATATATATGTATATGTATATATATATTTATGTTTTTTAAAGCATTACAGACACATCTTAAGTAAATATACAACTTAAAAACAAAAAACAAGTGAATTAAAATAAAAATAAAGAAAGTTTGGCGGTTAATGGTAACTTTTAAGTGCTATTTCCAATTTTCTCGCCTGCTACACTTGGGACATAAAAGCTGTTGAGGGGAAGAACAGTTGGGTCAATACTTTGCTCCTTTTTAAAAAAATCTCCACTAAATTATTTTGCCAATACTTATTTGTAATGGTGCGAACAACCAGAGCAAATCAAACAACTGACAAAAACTAAAAATGAGACAAACATCCTTAGAAATCCATGATAGGAATATTGATCATCAAAAGTAAACAATAAAAAATAAAAAGGTAATGACAAAAGCTACCACACTGTTTTTCTTATTTCTCAAAATCAAAGACATTTTTTGTTTGTTTTTGTAGTCACAAAGTTTCTCTAGACACTTCCTCCCTCGTCTCTCGCTGCTTCCCATCATTTCTTCTTTCTTTCCAAAGTGTTCCATGCTCATCTGCAAACGGAGAACATACGAAGAGCACCTTGTCCTGCAGTCTTTGGGGTGGGAGGGGTGGTGGAATAGGGTGGGCTGTAGTATTGGTAGGAACATTTTTTTCTTCTTCTACGTAGAAATAAACAGTTAAAAAGAACATCCCTCAGTAACTGTCCCACTGCTGAGTCCTGGACAGGGAACAGGGTGACGCCGTCATTCCTCTTCTTCATTCTCCCTCATCTTGAAGGCCATCGGTTTCGTTTCCATCAAATCAAAGTGTATGAAAAAGCAAGTGTCTGACTCGAAGAGGGTGGAAAGAAGAGATGTCCGGACCCTGACGACCTCTCCAAATCTATATACACATGATCCTATGTGTTTGTGCATGTCTTGTTCTTTCAAACACACATCAGTGTTTCTTCTCAACTAGGGACCACAGAGAGAAAAGCGCCTATGCCAGGTGGTGGTATGAGGGGAAAAATCCATGCCTCTTGGGATCTTTTTTGTTTTTTCCCCCGAGACATGGTTTGACAGGTAAACAAATATGTGTGTGTGCATGTGTGTGTGCATATGTGCGTGCGTGCACAGGTTTTGCTAGCGTGTATGAATAAAGTGGTGTTACACCTCTGAGCCAAGTGTTGTAAAAGCAACACCTGGAGGTAAAGCAGTGCTCCACAGTCAGGTTTTTGCGGCTGAACAAAAAAGTCATCTAAACCCTGTTTTTTGAGTTTCTCAATGTCATTCTCTGTTGTTTGAACTTTATTTAAAAAAAAAAAAAAAACATGTTTTCTTTTTTCCCTCTCTTTTCTCTTAAGTGTACGGATGCTGTTTTTCCTCTTCACGCTGATGAAAGGGCGCTCGGACTGATCTGAGAGGAGCCCTGGCCCTTTGATCCATTGGGCAGGTGTGTCCTACTCCAGCTCCTCGGTTGGAAGATCTTCCTCCAGATCACGCTCATCGCTTGGTAACGGCAGGCTGTGTGTGACGCTAGCCAGGAGGGATACTGGTCGGCTGTCCTCTTCCACCTCAGTGGGCTCCTCCTTCACGTGCACCGGGTGGCTGTGGCACAAAGAAATAAGCAGTCAACGAGGTGATGGGGAAGGATTTGACGCAGAGCTTTGTGTGCAGCATATGTACCTATGCAATCACTGTAGGTTCATTAATGTAATACCACTTTATCTCTGGGCACTTCACAGAAAATGTAAGCTTGTCTTGCGCAAACCTATTTACAGTGTTTTGCACCCGTTGGACTTTTTCACATTTTGTCACGTTGTAATCACAATCTATAATTGCATTTTTTCAGGGTTCCATGTGAGGAATGAAAATTATGAATAAAAGTCTGTAGAATAGAAGCATCTTTTGGTTCACTGCTGAAGAGAAGCATCCCCACAGCATAATTCAGCCACCACCATGTTTTACCATTGGGATAAAGATGATGATGCAGTGTTGGTTTTAATCCATGCTTGCATATATAGTCCACCATGTTAAATTCTGATCTCATCTGACCAGAGCAACCTTTTCCATATTTTTGTTGTGTTTCTTGCATGGCTGGAGGCAAACCTTAAACAGGATGTCCTATGGCTTTCCTCTTATCACTCTTTCATGAAGGCCAGATTTGAACCTCTCATTAATGCTCTCCTTGTGCCTTTACTGTTACAAAATACAAAATACTATTTTTTTAGATAATGGACTGAACAGTGCTCAATAGATGTTCAAGGCTGGAAATAATGTTTTATAACCTAACCCTGCTTTAATCTTCTCCACAACTGTATCCCTGATCTCTCTGCTGTGTTCCTTGGTCTTCATGATGCTGTTTATTCACTAATGTTCTCTGACAAGCCTTCACAGAACAACTGGATGCATTGACCTTTTTAATGGTACCATGGTAAAGGGAGTTGAAAAAACTCACTTCTCAGGCTGTTTTTACTTTTTAAATTCATTTTTTTCATTTGTTATGCACTACTATACTTTGCATTGAAGTTTGTGCCAAAATGTGAAAAGGTTCAAAGGGTGTGAATACTATAGCAAAGCACTCTGCATACTGTCCAAAATATGTTCCATTATAATCGGTTTCAGGTTCAAGTTCAAATCCAGATACACATGTCTTAATTCGAGTCAGTCCTGTTGTGTTCAGTGCATTCAAATTTTGTTCAAACAGATAAAGGAAATTTGGAACTGCCAAAAACAAGCATGTATTGATGAAACTTCAAATTTCCTATTTTAAATATGAACCTTAGCAGAATAATAACTCACAGTTCAATCTATATTTTCAGATAGTTTAATAAATGTTTTATAGTTCAAATGTGTTTTAAAGTCACTTCACCAAAACCCAAAGATGACACCAGAAATCGAGCATTTTTCAAGTGCACAAATCATATCATGATTGACGACTTCTAAACTGATTGATGTAAATTCAATGTATTAATGGAAAACTTTCCATGTATCTCTCAAAAATGGCTAAACAACATGTAGTCATTCACTGTCAAGGAAGTCTGTGTCTACCATTGTTCGTACCTGTACTGCTGAGGGCTGAGCGTGGGGCTGCAACTGCCGTTGCTGTTGACCTGCTCCACAGTGGAGCTGACATCATCGTGGCCCACGTGCAGCATGTTGAGGCTGGCAGCAGATGGAGGGGTCACCAGAGGGGGGCTGTTCAGCAGGGACAAACTACTCTCTGCCAGAGCCGCCTACACACACACAGACAGACACGGTCATCATTTTTAATGTCAAAAAGGGGGCATCAGTTTACAAGACTCATTATTTAAGCTGTCTTTTTGATGTAGTTTTGATTGAACACTAAGTCTAACTGACAAGAATAGATCTGAAGCCTAACTTAAACGAATCATTAAAGTGACAAGGAATGCAGAGTGTTTTTTGTTAAATCTTCCACATGTAGAGCTCATTTCTTTCTTAGCAAACATCATGTTAAACCACTAGGGGGCACTTATATACAGTACTTTCAGCCTTAAGAGTTGTTCTTGTAGGTCCCTGTCAAAATGTGTGTGTGATTACACAAAAGTCTCATCAGAAATGTTATGAGAAACAGAGGCACAACCTGAGCTTAGACACAGAAACATAAGTGCAGCATCTGTGTCTACAGAAGGCAAAACAACTGAGGCAACAAGATCAGCTTCTGTCCTTATACTGCACGCTCACATCCAAATGCTGGATAAGACAGGTTGGATGCCGGCTGTGAGAGTCACCCTACCTCCCCTTCTCATGCAGGGGGAAATAAAAAAGAAAAGACAAAAGGAATTCTCACTGGCTCAGAGGTGGGTTTTCTGGGACAGGCAATAATTTTATGCTGTAACCTTAATTGACAACTACTTGACGCTATAAATCATCCCTGTAGCTAAAGTGGATTTGGTGTGCCTGCACTGAGGTGAAGTTATCGAGATGTGTGCGCTGGTGGAGGTGGAACGTTGTGAGATGGGGCATGAGAGAGGAAAGCTGATGTGTGGGTGGAGGCAGCCAGTGTGAGTGCATTTAGGGAATCGGCTAATTATAAGAGGGAATTGATATTAGTGTCCTTGATTCAGGGTTTCTGCACATTTACTATTTTAAAGTTCCTGTGAATGTTTAAAACATTCTGGATATTGTAGTATGAAACCTTTGCCTTGTTGTGTTTTGTCATCTGTATGTTCCACAAATCATCAAATAAGACAATGCTCAAATTGGTCTCTGATTCTGAGGAGTATTAAAGGACTGTTTCCATAATTTTTTTTTACTTGTGGAACAACTCAGATGAGCTCCATGTAAAAATCTGTAACAGTTCAACTTACAAAATCTAGAAAGGATTGTCCTTTAGCTATATCAGATTCTTTAAAAAACCGTTTGTGACCTTCTGATCCTCTAATTATTTTCATACAAATTTAAGAAACAGCTATTTAAATGCTGCATTTGGCATTCAAACCAGAACCAGTTTAAGCACCGCAAGTCCAGTTCAAAACTAAGTACCTTCCAAAAGTATTCCCTTAAACCTTTTATCATTTTGTCATGTAAGAACCACAAACTTTGTTGTATTGTTTTGGGATTTTTTGTAGAGGACCATCACAAAGTAGTTAACAGTGGGAGCAAAAAGATGCACATTTTTACAAAATTTGAAAAGTATTTGTTCTGGTATCCGCAAATAATAACACATCTTAACCAGTTGCAAAGATCAAAACCTTAGCTGAGAAAATCTGTTGACAAGACCACTAATAGTAGTGCAGGAGAAATCCCATTTACAGTTTGCCTCAAGCCATTTAGGGAACATGGCTAGTGGAATGCAGGAGAGGTTGCTCTAGTAAGATGAGCAAAAAAAGTGAACTTTTTTGACTTATATACAAAACGCTATGTGTGTAGGGGGGTAACTAACAGTGCACTGTGAACACACCATCCCCATAGTGAAACATGGTGGTGGCAGCTTCATGCTGTGGGGATGCTTCTCTGCATCAGGGACAAGGAAGACATTCAGGGCTGATTGGAAGAATGCATGAAGCTAAATACAGGGCAATATTGATAGGAACCATGTTAAAGACTTAAGAGGGAGGTGGAGGTTGATCTTCAAGCAGGACAACCACCCTAAACATACAGCATGAGCTACAATAGAATAATTCAGATCAAAACATTATTAGTGTTAGATTGACCCAGTCAAAGTTCAGACCTAAAACTAATTGGGAATCTCTATTTTTATAATTTTTCAATTTTATCATTCTGCATCACTTTGTGTTGCTCTATCACATAAAATAAAATACTTTTAATTTTGTGGTTTAAGAGGTATGAATGCTGTTGAATAGCACTGTAAGAGGCCTCAAACGTGTTACATTTACCTGTGGGTCTTATGTCAATAGCTCAAAAGCCAAAACAATAACTATGAACAAAAACATATTAGGACCTGTTAAATCAATGATAAAAGATGTCATTTAAATATAAATCAATGTAAAAAGCACATCATGTTTCAGTAACTTTTGATTTTTCATGCTCTAGATATTAGAATAAGAAATGTGTGGAAACTAAACTAAATTATCTTTTTCCATACTTTAGAAATCTGTAAGAGCTAATCTCATAATTCTTTAGACCATTTACATACTTTAAAAGTGCTGATTATTACTGCCTGCTATAGGAGCGTTGAAGAATAAGGGAGAGAACCAGAAATGAATGCAAAGTGTTACCTGGTAGCTGGCGTTTAGGGATCCAAAACCCAGGCCTGAAATCATGTTTTTCACCAGAGTGGGACTTCTACACAGAGTCAGAGACAGAAAAGAAAGCGGCATGAAATTAAAGCACAGATTGTGCACACATGTGAAAAGATGTCACCTAAATCAAACACTGTGACAAACGTCCAAAATACTCTACAGACAGAAACATTGGCTGAGTGTAAACAGCTGCTTGAAGCAGACATGTGAAAGTGTCTGATATCTGGTGTGCAGGTGCGTGTGCGTAATTATCCCTGATTGTTGGGGGGAACATCTGTTTACACACGCTAACAAGGTTTTTCTGCCACCTTGCATCTCACACAGCTGCTTACAAATGGTGTCGACAAACAGGGAAAAACACATACAGCACACGCACCATACATCACAAGCCAGAAGCCTCCCTGCCTCACTTTCGTTGAAGTAATTTGTGAGCTGCCTTCTGGGTAACATTAGTGCATCCATTTTAAGCAATCATGGTGCCAGCACCCATAACCTCACAGTCTCGTCAGCATCAGTCACTTATGCACTCACCCGGTCATCTTTGGTGGTCTCCTCTTTTGGTATTCAACTTCGTCCACGGTCCACACAGCACCCTTCACGTTCTCAACACGAACAAAGCACTTGTGCAGACTCAGGTTGTGGCGCACGGCATTCTAGGGAGGAAAAGAAATGGAAACAAGGTAAAACTTTTAACCTTTACCACCCATCACTTTACATTTTCCTGCAGCTCCCTGGACAGAGCCTATATGAAGCGGGAGTTCTCTAGAAGTGTTATTCTATCTTGGATTGTTTCTAATCAGTCATCATCAGCACACGCAAACTCAAACACACACACTCAGACAGCCAAGCAGGCAGGCACACCGCTATCTTCGTCTCAGCCCCCCAGGGACAGGCCTCCCTTTTCATCTGCTATTTGTAGTTTGTTCATACCCAATTTCATTACCAATTTTAATTCGTCTATAATTAAATCCTGCATATTCTCTCTGACACGCTGTTCTAAGCTGAGAGGGAGGGACAGGCCAGGCGTGCATCACTCTTTGCCGTAATTACACACACACATGCAGGCATACACAGAGAATAGCCCGTGCGCACACGTAATTACACACAGCCATAATCAGAGGAGGAACCCTCGCCCCCCTTCATGAACACATCCCCTCCACCCCCCACCCCCGAGCCGTGATTCTAAGTTTTGTAAATGAGTCTGACCCCAATCTCCGCCTGCCACCCTGACAGTGCAAACACACACGTACACACAAGCACAAACACGCACAAGACACCGGTGCTATTGCAGTGTTATTTGCATTCGTCTCCGTGATGAACGCCTAATTCTCCCAGTTAAAACATTAGCAGTCATTTACAGTGGGTCACAGCACATGTGCCACTCATCTCCACTGCCTTCTGGGCTCAGAGTAGGGGGGGGGTGGTGTGGAGGTGAGAGGGGACACAACATTAGGCAGGAATTTCAAAGAAAATCTTAAACTACATACAGTGCTAAGAAAGAAAAAGAAATACAACTATTTTAATTTATTTCACGGTTGCAGACGCTGGTTTGTCTTAATACTGCAAGTGAGTGAATGTTGCGGCAAGTCAGTGATTGGTAAAAAGAAAGGGCAGAAGGAAGGAAAGAAAAAAGGAAGAAGACAAAGAGTAGTGAAAAGGCACAGGGAGAGAAGAAAGGATGCAAAGAAGAAAGAAGGAAGGAAAGTAGAAAACAAGAAAGGAAAGAAGAAAGGAAGGACACAAGAAAAGAAGGAATGGCAAAAAGGAAGGAGGGAATAAAGAAAGGAAGAAAGTGGTGCAACTATTGGCAACACCAACAATTCTTATAAAATAAATATAACTCAAGCTTTTTTTTTCCTTCCATTTCTACTTTTGGTTGGTCAGACTGTCAATTACATTTTAATTTGTAATTCCTGACTTATTGTTTCTCTGGGAAAATGGGATCAACAAGAGAACATGCCACTCAAGCAAGGAAGATAAAATAAACCTATTGTTGACCATATGTACAGCAGGAGCAAAGAAGAAAAGCAGGAAAGAGGCGCCAAATTTCTTTAACAATTTATTTTAATTCTTTCGTACACATCTTCACCATGGGTGCCAATAATTATGGGATGTTCTGTTCATATCAGTAATACTCAAATATCTTCACTTTGTTTTCAAGTCATACTAAGGAAAAAAACTGAGGCTTTTTTTTCTCCTTAATATTTAATCCGTTGTTAAACTTTAACTGACTATAATTACATTTGAAAGAAACGTCATACTCTGTTCTCGTTCAGGCCTTTTATTTCCCCCTCTCATCTTATCCTTATTTTCTACCCCTCTCTGTTTCCAGCTGGCGACTTCCACCGCCTGATACCGTCGCTCTGCTCATGAAATATAATGACTTATTAGAGGACATACATCTCTGCGGCCCCATTTGACTCACCGGGCTGCTACATAAATACATAAAGCCATGCCAGGACTATACGTAAAGGTCCTCCAGATGAATGGAGGAGGAAACAGAACCCAGGCATTAATAGTTAAAATTCATAAAAGTCAGGTGAGGGGGTAAAGATATTCTAGGAACCTTTGTCTCTTAACCTCTGCAGCAGCCCTGTTTCTATCATCATCCCCATCCCTCCTTTGTCAGAGGTATTATAAGGAGGCTGATGTCTTCGTTGTCTTCACCTTTCCGTTACTTGCTAACATTCCCTCTTTCCTAGACCTGAATATGAGAGGAGTTTTGAAAAATAAATAGCTCAGCACCTGACCCATTTGAATTCAGCCTAAGTGTTTGCGTTCTGGACAGGGATAAAGTGAAGAAAGAGACAAATCAGTATCATCATAAACACTGTGTGTTAGCCCAGCACACACTTCTCTGTAATGAAGTGTTGTAGCTGCCTTATGGGGGTTTTACTCTGTCTGAGGCGATGTTTCACAAAATTCATACTTTTCACATTTCTCACAACCCTTAATGTATTTTATTGTGATGAGTGGAAGTTTTTCGCAATTAAAGCTGCAAATCTTTATGGGGTCAGTCTTTACCGATTTTGACATTTTACCATCTAGAGACAGCATTTTTTTTACCTTTCTTCTTTCAACAAAGCTTAAGTAAAGCTTTGCTAAGGCTTCTCAAGTGGCTTTAGGTTTGGACTTTAACTAGACCATTCTTACACATGAATATAGTTTGATTTAAACAATGTATTTGAAGCTCAGGCTGTGTTTAAGGTCACTGTTCTACTGAAAGGTGAACCTCTGTCCCAGTCTTTGGTCCTTTGTAGCCTTTTAATAGATTTTATATTATATTATTTATAGGTTTAGTCCAGCGTTATTTAGAATCTGTTTAATAATTAGGTGACCTATGAGGGCAATTGGTTGCATTTAATTTTATTTAGGGGTTTCAGAGTAAAATGGGCTGAATAAAACAAAAGAACATGTATTGGTTCCCTCCCACTTCACAATTATTCACTACTTCTTGGCCTGCCACACACAATGAAATGCACTGAAAGTTCAGGGACTGTAAATATTCCTTGCACTGTATATGCTGTGGAGGTGAGAGAGTACTTTGGGTCTGAAAGTGAGAAGTATTCACAAGTACAGACCACAACTACTTTTCAGCAATCTCGTTTTAATAAGTCGAATTGAGCATTATAATTTCTTTTTTATCAAAGAATTCCTGCAAAGAAAGCCACGACCCAAACTTTATGTTTCTAAGTTTAGCTATGCTAATCTACTGCATCATTTAAACAACAATATGCTGAACTTCAGATGATAACAGAAAAGATTAAGAATTTACATAAAAGAAACATACGTTTTTGAGAAATATGACATAAATAGACATATGATCGCCTTACCTTCCATGTGGCAGTATTTCTCCTGAAATATGCAAACTTTCGTGTAAACCAGTTGTAAATCTCATTTAGAGTCAACTGTCTGTCTGGAGATTCCAGGATGGCCTGGAAATAGAGATAAAGATGAGCGACAACATAGCAGGATGCCAACAGAGCAATTGTTCCACAGATAGGTAGGCACTACTTACATGACGGATAAGAGAGGCGTAGGTAAATGGAGGCCTGACATCAGCGTTCTTGTAAAACTCACAGTTTTGAGCCAGCTCTGAAAAATAGACAACAAAATGGATTATGTATTATAAAACAGCCAAGAGACAATAAGCATACAATATTTCAAACAATTATTCAATTTAAATTGCACATGAAAACAAAAAATAAATTTCTTAGGCCCAAACAAAACATATCTGCTGATCAATTAGAAATTAGAAAACTGTCAATAAATGGCAGCATTATTGAAAAAGTCAATGCTGTGATTAGAGTGAGAGGGGAGGATAAAGGAAGAGGAACATGGGATTTGGAGTCTACCTGAGGCAATTGGGGTGCAGTACTTGTCAGAGTTGCGCCTACGTATGGGGCCGACCGAGTGCGTGTGGGAGTGGGAATGTGTGTGCAGGCTGGAAGAGCTGATGACAGAGGGTCCCTGGCGCAGTGGCGTGATTGGGGTGGCAGCTGAGGTGGGAGGGTGGGGAAGACCCTCTGGGTAGGCGTCGCTGTCCCTCTTTAACAGGGAGCCGCTGGAAGCCAGATTCAGCTAGAAAGAGACAAGAAAACAAAGAGACAGAGAGAACACCTTAGGTTTATGTTCAGCAGTAAGATTTCCTCCTTTTTCCAGTAAGGTAAGTCTCAGGAAATGCTATATGCACAGTGGCCTGCAAAACTATTTATGCCTCGGGAACCTTTTTAAATGTTGTCGCTTTACAACCACAAACTTTGCTGTATTTTACTGAGTTTTTATGAGACAGACTAAGATGGCTTTCAAACATGTCATGCACTCTACAAATCTAGCAGGTAATAAGAAAGCAATTTTTAAAGAAAAGCTAAAGGTCTCATTTAAAACTTGCCATACGCTATGCAGGGGATACAGTAAACATGGAAGAAAGCTCTCTGGTTAGATGAGACCAAAACTAAACTTTTTAGCCTATGTGCAAGTGTGGAGAAAAACTAACACTGTACATCACCCTGCAACATCCGTATGTTGAAACATGGTGGTAGCAGCATTATGCTGTGGAGATGCTTCTGTAGGGCAGCGAATGATGCTATGATTCTACAGATTTTTATTCACACTATGAGTGAAAACTAACACTGCACATCACGCTGAAAACCCCATTTCCACGGTGAACACAAGGCAGCATCATAGTATTGGAGGGGACAGGGAGATGGGTCAGAGTTGATGGGAAGATTGATGGAGCTAAATAATAAGGAACCCTGGAAGAAAACCTGTTTGAGGGTGCGAAAGACTTGAGATTTGCTGGAGGTTTACTTTCCAGGAGAAGAATGACTTCCAATACAGAGCCAGAGGTCTATTGGAACAGGTTCGATTAAAGCCTAATTATGTTTCAGAATGGCCCAATAGTTGTAACATGACAAAATCTGAAAAGGTTCAGGGGGTATGAATACCTTTGCAAGACGCTGTATGTAACAGCTGATAAGACAGTATCTCACCATGTGTGAAATTTGAAGTAGTTTTAAATCACATACAGCTCTTCTGGTTTTGAAATGATGCAAATATTCAGAAAAGCAGAAGTCCTCAATGTTTCAAATTGATCCATCTATTCTAATTGTTCCATCTAAGGCAAGCTCAGATTTAAAAAAAGGGCCCCAAGCACTTCCTGGAAATACAGGGACATGTCAATGGCAACTTTCTGAACATGCACATGTATTCATAACCATGTATATTCACACACACACACACACACACACACACACACACACACACACACACATACACAGAGGCTGCGATCAACCCTGAGCTTGCAAAAACAAAACCACACGACAGCATGTTTGTAGGAAGGGGAACACACACTTGCACTTTGTGGTGGCATAGCCTTCATGGACTAATTCGGCCCAATTAGGCAGAGCCCGAGATACACACACACAGATACACACAGTGCACAGAACCAGTACTCCCAGTCTCTCTGGGAGATGTGTTGCAGGGCTTCTAGTTTAAAACTAATTAAAACCACTGAGTGTGTGTGTGTTGTCTAGATTTATGTAAAATGTCTGAATCACCTCCTCTTTCCTCTGACCCTTCTCCGTACCATTTGAGCTGACTGGAAGGGGGGGGGGCTGTTTAACAGGTACTTCATTAAAGCTGCAACCCCGGCCCATCACCACAGCAACAGTCGAACACTGTTAATTGAGGCCAAGCTTTGTTTCCATTCCTGACGCTCCTCCTCTGCCCCTCCTCCTCCAATCTCTGACCCCAAGGCCCGTCTCCAGTGGTGACAGAACACGCCTCCTTCCTGATTTCCCATTAGATGATAATGGCAGCTGATCCCCTTGTGATCAACACATCATCCAGTCGCACGGTCTCACGTGCGCACACACATCGTCACTCAGTCGTGCTCGTTTATTTTCTCAAATTAAGACACTCTACCTCTAATTGACAATTAATTTCAACATCTTCATATTTTAATAAGACTCCTCGTCAATCTGAATAATGAAATATTCATTAGATTCCTAATAACAGCCTCACCAACCAACTGCGGTGGATGCACTTTCACACACGCACAAGGAAGCTACATAAAATTTGTATTATATTTGCCAGCACTCATTTAAATTACAGCAAGGTATAAGAAATAGAGTTGCTCGAAGAAATTAAATTCAGCTTACACATAGACCAATGTAGCAGCATAAATTTCAAGGAAATGTACTTGAAATGCACAAAAAATAGTGGATGAAAAATGGAGTGTAAGGCAGGACAAAAGCCTTTTGTGATTTAGAAATACCACATTAACCCTCACTGAACAATAGGGGGCATAGCCACCAAGCAAGAGAGAGAGACACATGATAAAGTCCCATCCAGGGGAAACGAATGTGAAGTGTTGTAATGGGGACCTTGGGGTGGCGGCGTGTACTCACAGGTTGGTTGAAAGGTTTTGGCTCTGAGGGGCGCATGTGCAGGTGGGTCATCATGGCCTGAAGTCGCTCGCTCTCCTTCGCCAGCTGCAAAACACACAATCGAAAAATACATGTCATCTCTTTTCATTACCCTCAGATTGATTTAATGTGGTGTTGACACAGAATTTCAAATACAATTACACCTCAGGCAAAGTGGTGAACATGAGAACGAGGCGTCTCGGCACCCGCAGCTCTCTCTCACACACTTCCACTAGCCCCGAAGACACGCTCGCCCCCGTTTGACTTTGTTAACGGCTGTTTAATGGGGTACCGCTGCAGCCTGTGGAGACGCTGAGGCATTTTTGTATGTGCGTTTATTTTATTTATTTATTTTAGGCCCTGTGTTAGAATAACGGATCCACACTCGGACAGACAGCAGCAGCAACTTACTCCCATGCTTCAGAGATGTGTGCCACTGCATGAATATGAGAAATGTAAGCACAATGCCTCTCCAGTGTCTGGATGTGCGTTGTGAGGTGTGGGAGCGGTGGGAGTCCTGTGGACAAGCGAGGGATGAAGCGGCATATCAAGGAGTGAGAGAGGGAGAGATGGCTGTCCTGATGTGATGTGACACCAGCTGCCTCTCTGTCACTTTGCGTTCCCTGGCTGTGGCTTCAGGGGCTCAGCTAAACGATGTTTACCACTGCTGCAAACACAAAAGCTGACCATAACACTGGCCAAACTTAAAACTGTGATCTAGATTGATCACATTTAGGTCAATTTGCTTTCTGGCAGAAATAAAACAGGGGAGACGTGTAAATGAGAGCAACTTTACAGTTTATGTAAACAGGAAATAATTAAACAAACATAAACAAGCTGATCCTTTGGGCTTAGACTTTTTTTGTCTGAATTAGAATTAATAGAATAGTCTTTATTGTCATTGTACTGGGGTGTTCAACTAAATTGAGGTTTTCCTTTAGCACTTTCTTGTGTGTAGTTGTAGCTCCACTGGTCCTTGAGTTTCCCTGTGACAATTTTGATCACTTATTTTCCCCTAGGTTCCCTTTGTAGCATGTGTTAGACCTTCTCCCTCAGGGCTTCAGTCCATGCTCTACCATGGCTGCCTCATATGGTGTTATTAAGTCTCACCTGTGCCATTAATCACTCCTTCCAGTATTTATGGTCCCCAAATTTTTCAATCATTGTCAGATTCTCGTGCTGCTATCCCTTCATGTCCTGCTGGTTCTTTTGTTGTGTTTTGTTCCCTTTTATGCCATCTTCAGTTTCTGTAAGTTTTCTCTTTTTTATCATTAAAGATCCATTATAGCATTAACCTGCCTAACTCCTGCCCGTGTTCGTTCCTTTTTCAAAGTAAAATATGACATAAGATGGTTGCAAATATTAAAGGATGACATATGCTAATTGGCACTTGATGTCAGGACCTATATATTGTTCAACTTGATTTAAAAAAAGGATTAATAAAAAAAAAATAATGAGATCCAATTCATGATGAACCTGTGAAGTTTGTTCAGAATATTTAAGTGATGAATTATGTGTATGAATTAATTCAGTTTTAACCGTTGCAAGTTGAGCTTACTATATAACTAATCCTAGTAAAGGATAAACACTGTGCACACACACACACAAACACACACCTACACACACACACACAGGCAGCAATGTGATTGCTATATTCAGGAAACTGCGACAGCACGCTACTTTGTCACTTCTTTGTCAGAGAACAATATCATTTTGAGGGTTTTGTTCTGGAGCATTACTCAGATGTTTTATTGCATGCGTGAGTCGCTGGGAAGATCTCCTCGTGGCCCAGTTCTCCACATATCGCTTCCCCACCCCCCCCCCACGTGCTGGTGACCAGAGAAGCTTTATAATTGGAGCGGCAATGGCAGCTTCCCTGCTGACTGTTCCTTTTAAATTACAAGCTCTGCTGCTCTCCATAAACTCTGCCCCAGCCAAAGACAAGTTTCTGCCACTGACAGGCTGGAACAGCCGTCATGATGTTGTTTGTGAGAAAATGAAAATTAAGCTTCTGCGTGTTAGTGATGGGATAATGTTAAGGTTGTGTGTGTGTTTTTGTGTGTTTGTGACCCACCTGTATCTCCAGTTGCTGAACCACCTGCATCTGGACTCTGCACTGAGCAGTGCTGCGGTCATCTAGGGCGTGCTCATTATTCAAGTGCCTGAAAGTAATGAGAGGTAGAATAGGATAAATATAACAAGTTAATTTTTCCTGCAAATCAAAAACCGCAGCTTAAGACTTTTAAGTCTGAAAGATTATTTTCACATCAGTTCACATGTCGTGAATGAAGCAGCAAGTATCCTCAGTTGCTTTAATTTCCTTATAATGAGTTATGAGCTGCTTCAGCGTTATAAAAATAAATCCTAATTTCGGAGGTTCGTTTTGTCTAGCAGACAGAGCAGCTGTGTTATGTGTTTTTTTGCACTTCATTGGAGCCACGGTCCAAGACAACCACCTGGATATGAGCTCATATGCTATCACACAGCCTTATCTTAAGGCGCGCTGTTAGCAAAACTTAACGATGGTGTGTGTCTGTGTGTGGAAATGGTGTCACTGTTTATTTCCTCAAATGTGGGACCTCCTGATCTTTCTCAGTGTGCTCCTCCCAGTCTTCCTTCTGTCATCGCCAAGGTTATTCACAGGTTGCTATGGCCCAAGCAGCGAGTGGTAATACACAGCGCATTGCAAAAATATTCATACAACCTAAACTAGTCCACATTTTGTTACCTTACAAGCACAAATGCAATGCATTTTACTAGAAATTAATGTGATAGACTTACACAAAGTAGTCCAGAGCAATGAAGAGGAAATAAAATAATACATTGACATATAAAGTCTGGCTTGCTTCTGTCAACCACCTCTTGCTGCGATTACAGCTGCAAGTTTCTTGGGGTACCAGCTTCAGAGAGTGAAGTGTTTGCTCTTTCTTCTTTAAAACATAGCTTGAGCTTAGTCAGATTGGATGGACAGTGCTTGTGAACAGCATTTTTTAAGGTTTAGTACAGTTTATTAACTGGATTTAGCTCTTGACTTTGGCATTCTGGCCCATAAATATGTTTTGATAACAGCCACTCAATTGTAGCACTGGCTGTGTTTTAAGGAATATTGTCCTCCTGAATATTAAGCAGTTTTTCCAGGATTTCCCTGTACTTAGCTCCCTGTATTTAGCTCCATCCATCTTTCAGTCCGACATGTTTCACTGTGGGGATGATGTGTTTTGTGCTAGTGTTCTGCCACATTTACCCGTTTTGAATGTATTTTCAAAAAGCTGTATTTTCCTCTTTCAGCAGGCCAGAGCTTCTTCCACATATTTGCTGTGTCCCCACAAAGACACAAAGAAAAATATAAACAGGACATCGTATGGCTTTTTTTCCAACAACGGATTTCTTCCTCACTTTAATTTGAGGAGTGCATAACTATCCTGATAACCTGAGCTGTGGATTTCTGCAGCTCCTGTAGAGTTAGAATATAAGCATTGGCTGCTTCCCTAATTATCTTGTGGACTCTTCTTTCTCAGGCTGTTAGTTCAAGTTGATGGCCATGTCTGTTTCCGTTTTTAGATGATGACTGAATGTTTGTTCGTAATGATGATGTTTGTTGTATATATATATATATATATATATATATATATATATATATATATACAGTACAGACCAAACGTTTGGACACACCTTCTCATTCAAAGAGTTTTCTTTATTTTCATGACTATAAATATTGTAGCTTCACACTGAAGGCATCAAAACTATGAATTAACACATGTGGAATTATATACTGAACAAAAAAGTGTGAAACAATTGAAAATATGTCTTATATTCTAGGTTCTTCAAAGTAGCCACCTTTTGCTTTGATTACTGCTCTGCACACTCTTGGCATTCTGTTGATGAGCTTCAAGAGGTAGTCACCTGAACTGGTTTTCTAACAGTCTTGAAGGAGTTCCCAGAGATGCTTAGCACTTGTTGGCCCTTTTGCCTTCACTCTGCGGTCCAGCTCACCCTAAACCATCTCGATTGGGTTCAGGTCCGGTGACTGTGGAGGCCAGGTCATCTAGCGCAGCACCCCATCACTCTCCTTCTTGGTCAAATAGCCCTTACAAAGCCTGGAGGTGTGTTTGGGGTCATTGTCCTGTTGAAAAATAAATGACGGTCCAACTAAATGCAAACCGGATGGAATAGCATGCCGCTGCAAGATGCTGTGGTAGCCATGCTGGTTCAGTATGCCTTCAATTTTGAATAAATCCCCAACAGTGTCACCAGCAAAGCACCCCACACCATCACACCTCCTCCTCCATGCTTCACGGTGGGAACCAGGCATGTAGAGTCCATCCGTTCACCTCTTCTGCGCCGCACAAAGACACGGTGGTTGGAACCAAAGATCTCAAACTTGGACTCATCAGACCAAAGCACAGATTTCCACTGGTCTAATGTCCATTCCTTGTGTTCTTTAGCCCAAACAAGTCTCTTCTGCTTGTTGCCTGTCCTCAGCAGTGGTTTCCTAGCAGCTATTTTACCATGAAGGTCTGATTCACACAGTCTCCTCTTAACAGTTGTTCTAGAGATGTGTCTGCTGCTAGAACTCTGTGTGGCATTGACTTGTTCTCTAATCTGAGCTGCTGTTAACCTGCAATTTCTGAGGCTGGTGACTCGGATTAACTTATCGTCCACAGCAGAAGTGACTCTTGGTCTTCCTTTCCTGGGGCGGTCCTCATGTGAGCCAGTTTCTTTGTAGCACTTGATGGTTTTTGCGACTGCACTTGGGGACACTTTCAAAGTTCTCACAATTGTTTGGACTGACTGACCTTCATTTCTTAAAGTAATGATGGCCACTTGTTTTTCTTTACTTAGCTGCTTTTTTCTTGCCATAATACAAATTCTAACAGTCTATTCAGTAGGACTATCAGCTGTGTACTGTATCCACATCCTGCACAACACAACTGATGGTCCCAACCCCATTTATAAGGCTTGAAATTCCACTTATTAAACCTGACAGGGCACACCTGTGAAGTGAAAACCATTTCAGGTGACTTCCTCTTGAAGCTCATCAACAGAATGCCAAGAGTGTGCGGAGCAGTAATCAAAGCAAAAGGTGGCTACTTTGAAGAACCTAGAATATAAGACATATTTTCAGTTGTTTCACACTTTTTTGTTCAGTATATAATTCCACATGTGTTAATTCATAGTTTTGATGTACTGTATATATATATATATATATATATATATATATATATATATATATATATAAATATATATATATATAAATATATAAGACTATAAATTATTTAGGAGTATAAGAGTAAAATAGGTCTGATTACATGCCACACTTTTTTAGATTTTTCTCTTCAAATGACATTGAAAACCAAGAGCAATTTCTCTTGTGTCAGTCTATCTTATAAAAATCAGAAGGCCATGCCTGGAAGTTTGTGGTTGCAATGTGACTAAATATTAAAACATTTCAAGCGGTATGAAGAGTTTTACAAGGCTCTAGGATGTTAACATTTTTTTTTAATTCTTAGTGTTTGAAAGTGTGTGTTAGGCTATAACCTCCTTGAGCCATTTCTTTGATTAGTTTTACAGTTAAAAAGTGATAATGTGTGTTACAGATGGAAACGTAGGTGTATGTGAATGTCTGAGAAAGAAAGAAGTTTTCCAACACGAGGCCAAGACTCGAGATGAAACAAAAACAATGATGTCATGGCACGACTAATCTAGGCAGATAGATGGCTCAACACAAGTGCATGATAATAATAACAAAAACATGAGCTCACCCCCGTCTCTCTGTTCTAACTCCCCCTCTGTGTAGCTCTATCTGCCTCTTCGTCACTCACACTTTTGTCCACTCTCCCGCTCCTGCAACTCCCCAAATGCCTATGATTCACACATATTCCAACTAAATCTGTCCCCTGCCCCCTGCCCTCCCATCCCTTCCTTCTCTTTCTCTATGCCATAAACAGTAGCAGTTTTTTTTTTTTTTTTTACTTTTATTCCTTTTTTTTAGTTCGTCCTGACACAGAGGCTCTGTTTACTCCTCTGAGTGCTAGCAGACAATCCTTTAACCCACATTACACCCAGCTTTGGCGACCACAACCAGAGTATTGTAACAGAGGACAGGGAGAGGAAGAGGAGGATAGAGGGGAGGTGGGCAGAGTAAAGAGAACAGAAGAGAAGAAAGACTCGAAACAGTGGCGCGTCCCCCTCCTCTGTTCTTCCGCTCTACCCTTTTCCCCTCCTGGGGCGATGACTAAGGCTGGCTTGGAGGGAGCTCGCTGTTGGACTGACGGCAATATCTGTCGCTGCCTCTGTTTTTTTTTTTTCAGTCTCTCTTCTTACACACACACACATGCATGCTCTTTCACTTCAGCGGCTGCTCTCCTTCCATCTGCCTCCGGGCTAAGTGAAATGAGACACCAAACAACAGCTTTCCTCTCCAAACTTTCCCAGCCGACTTGCAGGCTTTGATCCAACTGTCCAATGCCATTGCCGTCACCACACACCCCCCTGTGATTGTGTGTGAATACTTATTTCATCACTCTTGCTTATTAATATCTCCACTGTTCAAACAACTACAAACCCCATGTTGGTAATGAGCGTAGGTTTGTGTAGGGCTTCATTAAGGGGCTTGTTAGGCCTTTCATTAGAAGCCTCGATTCCATAGGGGAAGTCCAGTGCACCAATAAGGAGGAGGCGTAGTAAATTTCCAAATGTGAAAATGACATAGCGGAGAAGAAAAATAAGCAAGATTCAAGAGGAGGAATTTGCAACAAAGTTAAAACAAAAAAATGGAACATGGCAGTTTGTAGAAGACACACAAAGAATCTTTAGAAAACAAAGTACCAATACACATGACTAGTAACATCATGTACCGGTGTGTTTGTGCATACATGTACGTGCCTCAGAGCAAATGTGATGCAACAGATTGCAAAAGATAAGTAAAAAAAAAACTGAGGAAAATGCGGATCTCCACAGAGATTTCTATGACTGACATACACTATTCAATAAGCTGAAGTTTTAATTCAAATATAGATTTTGGTTATCAGGAGTGAAGTCAAGTTACTGCAAACTTTATAGACTGCAGGCATTAACTTTCTTGATGTACACCTAAAGAGGTTTATTCATAAATCTCTGCAGAAGGAAAAAAAGTCCAAATCCGAATCCCAGTTAAATCTTCATCTTACTTTTTAAATCTATTTTGCAAATTAAATTAATTATTGTGGGATTCCAAAAGTCTTTTATGGTATATTCTAAAATTGTGATTTGTTACTTGACAACTATAGGGTATGAGCTATTTGCAAATACACTCACAAATGTTAACCTTTCGTTAAATTTCTTGAATTATTTTTAAGAAGACCACTATAAGTTTTTTGAAGGCAGCAACAAATGTCAGTATCTTAATAAATATGATCAAATGCAATTATCGTGTGCTGCATAGCAATATAATTGCTTAATAATCAGTTTTGACTGCAATCGCAGACATGGACAACCATAAATTCTATTGCCAGCAAAGACTGCACTGGATTTTTAAATAGTTTTTCTCATCACTTTTATCGTTATCACAAGAAATGCCGCAAAATGTAGTAACAAACTTTTAAGTTCATATCACCCATCCCTCGAAGATAATTAAAAAAAAGCATTTTACTGTCATAGAAACCTTTTTGTGAAAGTTATTGTACAATAATTTGAGTTGTTTTTTTTTTTTTTATCAATGCCAATTATTTTAAACAAGCATAAACAAATATCAAAACAGCAGCAATCTTGTTCATTAAAAATATCATACACATTTGTCATGTCACAATTCCATCCTTTCTTTAGGGTTTTCAGTCCTTTTTAGGCCATTTTAAAGTATAAATTCAAAAGTTCACTACAAGGTTCAGGTGGCTATTTCTACGGTGGTCAGGCCTTAGATATGAAACCTGCAAAAAATTCACAGGAAGAAGAGAGTGGCTGGAGAGTAGTGTTAAGAAGAGGGATCTCTGGGTTTCCTCACAGAGCTGTTATCTCCGGGACAGATGGATGGACGGACGGACGGGTGGATTGATGGACAGACGGACTGACGGATGGACGGACGGATTGATGGATGGATGGATGAACAGACGGACGGATGAATGGACGGACTGATTGATAGACGGATGGATGGACAGACAGCAATGGGATTCCTTATCCCATTAAATAATGGGATAGGGAATAAAGTCTGGACATAGAAATACTCTTTTGTTTTTCCATATATTCCCCGCCTGTGTAGGAACTGTCAGCCATTAAATCATCTAATTTAATGTATTTCAAAGCAACACATTCGATAACAGGACAGACAGAGACTACATAACTCCGTCACCCAACTTAGGGTCAATGGCGCGACGTGCTTATAGAAAAAAAAAAAAAGTCCTGGATCTGGATCATAATCCGGATTACCACCAAAATCTAATGGATTCTTCCTCTTCTTAAAAATTTCTAAGAATATTCTGGTAAAGTTGCTAACACACACACACATACACACACACACAGACAGACAGACAAACAAATACAACTAAAAACACAACCTCCTTGGTGGCAGTAATAAACATATTATTCCCTAACACACATCAGTACTAAAATTGTATGCTAAAGTCAGTTGTTGGCTATACAACTTACTTATAATTTAATATGAGCACAATGACGCTGAGTTAGCATTTGTAGGAGAAGTCGACCAGCTTTGATGATGTTTTGGCTTTTTGATGTTGCGTCCCATTTCAAAGTGGAAGGTTTTAACCGCTACTGCTCGTCACTTTAAATTAAGTGACAAGTTAGCAAAGTACAACCACCTTAAATCAAATAGGTATATGCATAGGAAATGGGATTCAACCCTATAATTTGCCCTGACTGCAGGATTTATAGTGGTAGTATGTGCTATGCTGCATTACACTACGGTATTAAACACATCTTGTGGAGCTTCACCATGTCATTAGGTCATATAAGTTATATATACAGTTCTTGGTGACTCACTTGATAAACTGTCCCATGTCTTCGCACAGTGCTTCACAGCCAGGCCACTTACACTCTCCATGACCGTAGAGGGGATGGGAGCTGCTGAGCTCCTCATGACTGTGGACAAACACATAAAAAGGAGACATCAGTAAGCCTCAACAACAGATGTTACACTTTGTGCATAATCTCTACACAAATTAAGTTCAGACATAATTGTATAAGGAACAGCATAATATTTATTCGGCATTTTATTAAACACATGCATGCAATATGTGAACGTAACAGCAGCGTGCATTTGTGCAGCCATCTGAGTGTGGTTAGCTGTGATTAGTTGGTGCAGATCTTCGAGCCAAGAGCAGGGAAAGGAAGACAGAACGAAGTGGGGGTTAGTTACAGAAGCCAGGCATAAAAAAAGGGAATTGGTCCAACAACCTCAGAGGCACATTCTGAGGTCCATGACCTATCTCCCTGCCTTTGGTGTGTGTTTTGCACATGTGTTTGTATATTAGTGTTGGTGTGTCTTCTACTGTTTCAGAAGCTGACACAGAGCCAACACAGGGCCAACCAGCCATGACTGATTGGTGGTGGTTGCTGTCATTTACTGGTTGCTCTTTTGTGGTAAGCCTGTGTGTGTACGTGTGTTTATGCTAAACGTTATGAGCGTGTGTGTGTGTACTTCTAAACGAGTGTAACAATGAAAGACCAGGCCAGGTTTGGTTTGGACAAATGCAATAACTGTGTTTATGTGCTTGTGCGCGTGGCAGGTCCAGTAGCAGATGTGGTTCAGACCTGGAGCTATGCCTCTGACTGCTGTCTCCACATTTATTGACATGACTTTGGAAGTGTGTGTGTATACGTGTGTGTGCGCGCTGTGCGAGTGAGTAGGTGCATATGATGACTGGGATGGGGATTCTCCCAAATCAACATCAGAAGGCTGTCTAACAAAAAACATTTGTCTTGCAGATGGAAACATGTCTCCCTGCCTCACTTTCTCCCTTTTCCTGATCAGATGTGCAGTCTGGAGAGCAATGCTTGTGTGTTTGTGTGAGTGTGTCTCTGTGCTGGCTGTGCTTGAGTCAGCTTAGAAGCAGCTCAGAAAGCAGACATGACAAACTGCTGCTGACCACATTGTCCTCCACATCAGCCATGTATAGCTTAGGAGGCTAACACAGCAGTGCAAACCTCTTTGTGATCATCAAGGACACAGAGAATGTGACAATACTGCTCAACTATCTCATGCTTGTTATTTAACTTTGACTCACTCACAAACAGAGATATCCCCAAGTCCAAGTCCAGTTTCAAGTCTGGAGGAATATGTTGGGGTTCAGTTGAAGTCTTTGAGGGGAAGGTCCCAGTCAAGTCTCAACTTTCTGAGGGACACATCCAAGTCATTTTTCAGTCTTCGAGAGGCAGGTTCCCATCAAGTCTCAGATATTTGATGGGTAAGTCCAAGTCAAGTCTGACGTCTTTGAGAGCCTTCCAAGTCAAATATCAACTCTGTGGGTGACAAGCCTAATTCCAGCCTCAATTCTTTAACAGGCTGGTTGAAGTCAAGTCTCAAGTCTTTGAGGGGAAGGTCTAAGTTGAGTTTCAAGTCTCACACTACATTCAAGTCAATTCTCAAGTCTTTGACCCCAAGTCTAAAGTTTATAAAGACTGATAGAAACCTTCTGTTATCAGGTGCATGGCATCTAGTCTTCCTATAGCACTGCAGTGCAGTATAGGCTATTAACTGTACTGTCTTAAACTGAGGCCTAATTTAACAAATGAGCATTTAAGAATTTTCTTTTTAACACTTTTAATCCAACATGCAAAAAATTTTACAAAGTGGTCTGATTTATTTAGAAACCCCATATTGTGTAATTTATATTGCATTGGAAATAAATGTCTAAGGAAGAGTAGGAAAAATTACTTGACATAGGCTAATGATAAATTTCTAGAGAGTTTTCATTTTGAATGACAAAATTAACAATTACAAAATATTAATATTAATAATAATAATAGATCAAACACTCAATTTGACAGGTGAATATGCACCTGTCAGAGTTAGTCTTTGGCTTACAACCTATGGTGTACACACTTGCTTGGTTTCACTCTTGACTTCATCACTTAAAAATTATTCATGAGAGTCCCAACCCTCTTGTCTAAGTCAAGTCTAAGCCTTAAATGGCTATCTCTGCTCTCTAAACAAAAGGGCCAACCTTTCCCCTTAAATTAGTGCTAAAATGCTAAAGTTAACCCTTTAGAATTGCATCTGTTCTAGGGTTGTCGGCACATGTGTGTACGTGTGTGTATATGTGATAGCTACTCACTGGCTGCTGGGAGGTTGGCTGCCTTTGGAGTAAAGAGGAACATGGTCATCTCCGCTGTCTGCCTTGGTGAAGGAGGATATCCACTCAAACAGCCTGGCTCTTAAAGATGAAGACAAGCCTGTGAGCGTCCAACACAGCCACGCAGTGTGTGTAGTACAAAAACACGGCATATACATCTGTAATATTGTCCCAACAATCATAATTGCTGGACTAAACCAGCTTTGCTTTCTAAACATCCCCTGAAGAATTGGGCAACATATACTTTTATGTTCTTCACATCTCCTTTAATTAAATGCCTGTCAGAGAAGACTGAACCCAATGTACATTTATACCAGTGTTGTGCATATATAAGTGTTGTGCATGTTTTCGAATGGTACTTATGTTGGTGTAAAAGCTTAGCTGCTAACTGATAAGTATATTATCCGAAAAAGAGAAAATAGCATAGTTTGAATGAGAAATAGAAAAAACAATCTTAGCACCGAGCACACACTAACATTGAAAGCGTGGTTAGTGAAAGAAATCGCCTTAAGCTCTCCTTACCTGTCTCTCTTTGGGGTGTGGTTCTGTCCGTTGTGCAGGCTGTGCAGTGGAATGTGAGCACTGGCAGCTTTGGGGAAGGCTGAGGTAGAATTAGAACTGTTGGTGCTCAAGTCCAGGCCCTCGGCCTGTTTAAGGGCGTCCTCAGCGCTCGGCACTCCGGACACCTCCTTCCACAGTTGCTGGAGGTCTGATGGACACATTGCTAAAGAAAGAATCATGCAGTTAACTCAGCAAATGATTATATGTAACTTATTGATTAAGTTACCACATAGTCCTAAATTCTACAAGAGAGCTGAAAACTGTACAACCTAATACAGCCTAGAGGTTGATTTGAATGTCATGTTGGGCATTAGCCATCTCCATTGTTCCTGTCCCTAACAAAGCAAAGGCTCTTTCCTGACTCATTTAGAGACGTGATTCTATTAATTTAGTGCCAAATTAGTGAGTAAAAAGTAGAGTTAAGGTGGGAGTTGCCCATAAGGTCTTCATCAGCACCTCTGGTGGTGCTAAAAAATATGAGAGCACACTCTGAGCTCCTTCTGCTCACAGCATTATTATTTCTGGTCCAATCTGACAGTAAAGGAGAGACGCCTAAAAATGCCCCAGCCTTCTCCAGCGGATTTTAGCATGCACTCACTCACATATAATACACATCTGCACATACACATACAGGGACCTCGCAGCAATCCAAATATTATGTCTGCTTTGTCTGCATTCTTCTCTGGGCCCCGCCAAAACAAAAGTTCTCACTCTGGAAAAATGAAGTGGTGTGAGTGTGCCGACAGAAGTCTGTGCATGCGTGTGTGTGTGTGTGCAGGAATTATGCGAGAAACCAAACCAATCTGAGGAGACGATCAGAGAGTGAAAGTGTAAAGTGGTTCAAGATTGTTATGTTAGGAAGCCCAAACCACGGGAATCTGTTCAATTAAAAAAAAAATGTAACTTTGGAGAAAACAGATGGAAGGTAGTTTAGTGCCAAGTGTAAAATAAACAAAGCAAGTGAGGATAGATTTGCAATCAAAAAATCATAACTTTATCCAACAATAGCTGGCGTGTCCACATATGACAAGATCAGAGTGTTCCAGCTAACCCATAAGAAGTGCCTTGCAAAAGTATCAATACCCTTTGAACTTTTATCAAATTACCACCACAAGTTTCAAAGTATTTTACTAGGCTTTATCTGGATTTATTTTGACAGACCAACACAAAGTTATGTAGAATTATGAAATGGAAGGAATTATACATACTTTTTATAATTTTCTACAAATAAAAATCTGAAAATTCAATTCAGTTTATTTATATAGCGCCAATTCACAACACATGTCGTCTCAAGGCACTTCACAAAAGTCAGGTACATACATTCCAATTAATTAAATTAAAAGTGTGTCCTACATTTATATTCAGCCCCCTAGAGGGAGTAGTCTGTATAACCTACTTTTGCTGCAATTACAATGGTTTGAGGTATGACCAAATTCATCTAGATACAGATTTTACCCATTCTTTGCAAAATAGCTCCCGCTCACTCTGACTGGATAGAGATAATCTGTGAACATCAATTTATAATTCTCAATTTGATTTAGGTATGGGCTTTGACTGGCCATTCTCACATATGAATTTGCCTTGATCTAAACCATTTCTATTGAAGTGTGTGTATATTCTGCCACACTCTTTCCATTTTGAGATGATGAGCTAAAGAGTGCTCTTTGAGATTTTCAAAGCTTGAGATTTTATTTAAAAGCCTAACCCTGATATAAACCTCTCTACAACTTCCTCCCTGACCTGTCTGCTGCGTATCTTGGACTTCATGATGCTGTTTGTTCATTAATGTTGGCTAATCTCTGAGGCCTTCCCGGAACAGCTAGAGTAAGATTAAACTTTGTGTCTCCAAAAATGCAATTTTTTGGAAAATGAAAAAAAAAAAAAGAGTCTTGCTTCTAATTATAAATTCACACTGTTTAGTCAGTGTCCAACTCATTTTGATACATTTTACAGGACTGTTTTAAACAATGCTACTGTAGATTTGACAGGCAAGACTGATATCTGCAAGAAAGATACAAGTTTTTTGAACAGCAGTTATTTTATACTGCTACTATTTTATTCTATATTGCCAACACTATTCACTCACCTGCCTTGCTTACATATGAACGTAAGTGACATCTCATTCTTAATCCATAGGGTTTAATATGACATTGGTCCAATTGTTGCAGCTTTAACAGCTTCAACTTTTTTGGGAAGGCTGACCAGAAGGATGTTCAGCATGTTCATGGGAATTTTCGACCATTTTTCTTGTAGCACATTTGTGAGGTTATAGACTGATGCAGGGCGAAGAGGCCTGGCTCTCAGTCGCTGCTCTTATTTATCCCAAACATGTTTAAATGGGTTAAGGTCAGGACTGTCTGCAGGCCAGTCAAACCCATCCACACCAAACTCTCATCCATGTCCTTGTGGACCTAGCTTTGTGCACTGGTGCAAAGTCATGTTGGAAGAGGAAGGGGCCATCTCCCAGCTTCTGAAAAACAGCCTCACAGCATAATCTCTCCTCCACCAAACGTTACACTTGGAACAATACAGTCAGACAAGTACTGTTCTACTGGCAACCAGCATCTGATAGACAATCCAGATTTGTCTATCAGATTGCCAGATAGAGAAGTGCACTTCTCCACTTCTCTAGAGTCCAGTGGTGGCTGCTCTACACCTGCATCCAATATTTTGCATTGCACTTGGTGATATATGGCTTGGATGCAGCTGCTTGGCCATGGAAACCCATTCGACTCTTTATGCACTGTTCTTGAGATAATCTGAAGGCCACATGAAGTTTGGAGGTCTGCAGAATTGACTGTGCAGAAAGTCTGCGACCTCTGTGCACTCTACTCGTCAGCATCCGCTGCCCCTGCTCCATAAGTGTATGTAGCCAACCATTTCATGGCTGGGTTGCTGTCATTCCCAATTGTTTCCATTTTCTTATAGTACCACTGAGAGTAGACAGTGAAATATTTAGGAGCAAGGAAATTTCATGACTGGACTTGTTGGACAGGGGGCATCCTATCACAGTACCGGACTGGAAATTTACTGAGCTCCTGGGAGCGACCCATTCTTTCACAAATGTTTGTAGAAACAGTCTGCATGCTGCCTATGTGCTTGATTTTATACACCAGTGCCAATGGAAGTGATCGGAACACCTGATTCTTTTTAATTATTTGGATGGGTGAGCAAATGCCTTTGGCAATATATATATATATATATATATATATATATATATATATATATATATATATATATATATATATATATATAGTTTACCTTCATCTCCATAAGGTCATGGAAATAAACACAAGCCTTAACTTGACCCCCCATTGGTACCCCTTACCACCTATTCACAGAACACAACAGCTTTTGAGGCAGGTTAGCGGTGTGTGTGTGTGTGTGTGCTTATGTGTGTGTGTTTGCATGTTTGTGTGGTACGGCTGGTCAGAGGAATGCTCTGGCTCACGCCTGGCTGAGCTGTCACAATGGACCAGCTCTTTCACACTGCAGGGAAATTCCAGTCTGATGCAGAGAAGGGCAGCAAAGAAAGAGAAAGAGACGTTGAAGCCAAATGTTTGCAACTGTCTGAAAAATTGCTCTGTCTTAACACGGCTGTGTCCTCAAGTCTTATCCACCTAGTCAAGTTTTTTCTCTAATACGAATAAATCCACTTGTCCTCTGGGAGACCTTTGGATTGGAAATTAATGTTTCCAAACCTCCAATAATTTGGCAGAGTTTAACCTTGTTATGCATGAGTGTGTGTGTGTTTCTGTGAGTGACTCCATGCAAGTCTGCATGAGGGGAAAAAGTGAAAGATCAAAAACAGAGGGAAGGAAATGGGTCTGTTTGGTCAACTCAGTCAGCGCTTTAGCAATGTTACGGCCACTTTAGAGCCCCTAAGGCATTCTCTGTGAGTGAGATAGTGCTCAAAAGTATGTGTGAAACATTGCCGTGCAAGTGTGCACACAATAGTGGGTACACACACGTTCACTGAAGATGGGCCAGCAGCAGTCAACATTTATCACTCCAAAACTCTGCTGAGAAGCTGAAGGGACTGTGGGAGAAGTTACACGTAGGAAAAGGTAAAAAAAATCCTGTGGGCACAGGAATAGGAGAAAGATGATTTTCTTGTGTCTGGATAATCTCAAGTACAAACACAAACATGCACACATCTATAAGCAGGGGGGGCTTAGCAGCATATTTTACATATTATCTAAATGAGTACTTTCCACAAACCTACCAATCATGTATCCTTTTATCTTTTATAGGCTGATTAACTTAACAGGCTTCACAGGCAGGGCTGGGCACAGACCCTGTGCGTGTAGTTGGGCCCATGTTTGTCAGGATGTGTCCTGTTTCAGGGTCTGTTTGTGAATGCCTGTGCCTGCACGTACCTTGCTGAAGAGACTGCATGGCGGCAGTGGGCTGCAGCGGAACCAGGCCTTGTCTCTGGAGGTTGAGGATGTGCTGCTGCTGAAGCTGCTGCATCTGGATCAGCTGCTGCTGGAAGGCCAGCTGCTTACTGCCTAGCTGCTGACAGGGAGACGAAAAGGAGGTGAGAGGAGCCAGGCTAGGCTTTCAAATTAGCTACTGTGCTTTGCAAAAGTATTCATAACCCATGAGTCTTTATGCCTCTGTTGCCTTTTTTTGTTTTTTTTTACAAATAAACATCTGAAAAGCATGGCTTTCTTATGAATTCAGCTCCCCTAAATCAATACTTTGTTGAACAACCTTTTGGACTATGTCTCTACCAGCTTTACACATACATACTGAAGCTTTTGCCCACTCTTCTTTGCATAATAGTTGAAGCCGGGTCAAAATGCATGGAAAGCGAATTTCAAGTCTTGCCATAAATGTTCTATAAGATTTATGACTGGACTTTGACTGGACCATTCTCACAAATAACTCCTCCAGGGTTACCCTGAATCTACTGGCTGCTACTCTGAATAATATTCTTCCTGTCCCACCTGTAAGTTTAGATGGACAGCCTTGTTTTAGTAGTATTCTTTTAATTTTCTATTGATGGATTAAACAGTGAGATGTTTAAAGCTATGGTTACGGTTGTGTAACCTAACCTTTGCTGACCTTTCTGGAGGGGATTCTCTGTGTTAATGATTTACACTAATGCTCTCTAATAACCCTCTGATGGATTACTTTACACATAACTATACAGTATGTTGTGACATTATATAACACACAGATGGACTCTGGTTGCCAATTAGATGACTTATGTGCCTGATATTACTTAGAGATCTAAGATTAAAATGGGTGAAATAAGTATATCTGCCTTTACAACACATTTTGAAATCCACTGATTATTTTCCTTCCACATCACAGTTATGCAGTACTTTTTAAAAGTGTTTGTGATTGTTATGTGACAAAATGGGAAAATGTTCAAAGAATACAAATGTTTTTTAAAGGTAATGTAAGTTTTAACATACTTTAACTAGAACTCAACAACAGCATATAATTAATGCAGTAATTTTCAGCTGCTAAAAGACAAAGTGAGAAATAACCTTTTACATCAAAAGAAAACTGGACAGTCCAATTTGGGTAGTAAGGTGGTTAAAATTACAGTGGAGAAGACATAATACGGTTTGCTGATAATGCCAGTGTGTGTGTGTGTGTGTGTGGGTGTGTGTGTGTATCACGATGATAAGTGCCCCCTTTCCTGCTGTCTCAGTCTGTAGCAGACCTGTGCTATTTGCTAACCCCAAGCTGACCCTTCACAAGCAAAACCTCTGAGAGAGGTGCACTTTATCCCCTACATATAACTGGTGGGGCTGAAAAATAAATAAATGCAACTTCTCATTGTGTGTGAAACAGAGCAGCAACCTGTAACTCTTTGAACAGAGAAGAACTCACAGGAAGGGCAAATAGGTCATTTCCTCTCAGACTTGGTGCCTGGGGAAGAAAAGTGTGGTGACGGTGTGTTAATGTGTGTATGTGGGTGAGCTAGAGGTGGGCCGGCGACAACTACCAGGAACATATTCTTTGCATAGGTAATTTAATGTCATACGGGAAACTGCTGAAAATTTGATTTGTTGCACATCTGCAGCTTGTTTCAAAGCTAATTTGCAAAGGCTGCCTGTATGTAGACTCTTTAGGCAAAGAGCTCAACACATTTGTTTGCTGAGGTGGAATCAAAATTATCTTGCAAATCCTAGTTTACACAGTGAAACTCATCCAAGATCCTTTAATTTCTTTATATATTTCTTCTGATGAGCCAGCTTTTCTTGTAATCCTTTAAAGGTACCCTGATCAAAGGTTCTGAGTTTAAAAAAAAAACTTAATTTAAAGTTTTCCTTTGGAATCTGACTTTTTTCACTTATTTTCTATCAGGTCTGTGCGCCATCACAGCTTTTTGAGTTGAGCTGAGTTTGTGTTTTAAACAAAGAGCAAAACGGACAAGAGCATAACCAAAGTTACGAAAATCTGAAAGTAATTTCTTTAACAACTAGAGGCGACTGTCGCTCAGTAGGAAGAGTAGTTGTCTTGCACTCAGAAGGTTGTGGGTTCGATTCCAGCTTCCTCCTGCCAAATGTCGTTGTGCCCCTGGGCAAGGCACTACACCTCAAATTGCCTACCGATCTGCATATCGGTGTATGAATGTGTGAAATAAGTGAATCTGGCTCTAGTTTAAAGCGGTTTGAGTGGTCTGCATGACTAGAAAAGCGCTATATAAGTTCAGTCCATTTACCATTTAGGAAAAAAATTCAGCAAAGACCTGAGAGACTCATCATCCCTTAGTAAATATACCTTTTATATAGGATTATCCAGATTATTTTTTTTGGTCACCAGCAGAGATCTGAGTCATTTGCCACTACAAAGTGCCAGTGTGGCATGCATCTCTAATTTTAAGAGCAAGCACAGATGACCAGGCATTCATTAAAGACTCCATGCTTATTACACCATTGAATGTACCATACAGTAAGTTGGGAACAATTGCCTCTTGCAGATGTGAGATTTGTGAGAATCTATGTTATGCTGAAACAATTTAATACTTTGAACTGAATCACCAGAATCTTGTTGGTTGAAATAAAATGTTAATCAAAACATCCTATCAGACTGTATCTGTTTCATTCCTACATTGCTCTGTCTCCACGGACCCTGGCCCTTCTTTTCAAACTTGTCTGTCCATTCTCTTTTCCCCCTCCCTCCTCTCCCTCTCATTGTCTCCTGAGATATGGCTACGGTTCTTTAAAACACACACACTGAGCGAGTGAGTGTGTGTGCCTGCGCTCTGTTTACATTAGCTGTGGCTGAGTGGCCAAAGCTAGCGCAGTAACAGGCTGTCAATGTGATTTATGAGCACATCACACACTGTCTGAGCCTGCCAGTCACACAGAAGCATACATGTGTACATGCACACACACACACACACACACAGGCAACCATAGATGGACAAGCCAAAGACACACACGTACACAAGCACATATCTTTTTGTGATGGTCAGAGTCACTTCATTAAGCTGACTTCTGACCAGTCCCAAAAGCTCCGGCGACACACAAAACAGCGTGTCGGCATGCACATACATCGTTTTTCTTTCAATGCATCACTTCCACAAAGCCTTGGACGTAAAAAAGGAATTGCAGCTCAGACCGAAAAGGGCAAAAAGTTATAGTCACTGATGTACAAACACTTTCAAAAGTTGGGAGGGAGAATTTTTTGTCTTGCTCTTTCCTCCATAGATTTTCCCCCATTTGCTCCAGTAGTTTTGCTTCTTTTCTGGTGACTTTAAATCCACAAAGCTCACTTAGGTTTGAGATAGAAAAAAAAAGCAAATGCTAAACAAAATGTATATAAAAATCTTATAGCATCTACAGTATTGCATTGCAGTATATGCCATATTTTAATTGATTGTTGATGCACAGTATATCAGCCGCTCAGATCCAGTGACTGCTGGAGAAGGGCCTTGGTCACATCAGCTACTTGCAGCTCTGCGGGGAGGCATATTCCCCCAGGTGTATATGTTTGGCCAGTGGACCATCACACATCAGGCCTCTCGCTCTCTGTCTGCATGTAAGTGTGGCTGTGTGACCAGTGTTTGCACTTGTCTCATTGTTACAGGACAAGCAACCTGAAAACTAGGACAACGGAGGAGCACGGGGGAGAACGGAAAAGCAATTCAGACAGTCGCTCAACATGCGAGTCAACCACAACTGGTTTGCTTTGGTCACGGTAGAGTCGGTCGCCCGCTGTCAGTAAGGAGCATGTTGGCCGAGGTGGACGGGGTTGGGACTTTGCCCAGAGGGAGAGGAGGAGGACAAATTCGAGGATGTGCCTTTTCTTGCTTTTCTCAGAAATGTCTCACAAGCTCTTTCTCTTGAAGGGTTTTCCCTGCATTGTCTGTTTCTTATTATCATCATCACATAAGAATTGCCATTATACACAGATGTAAACACATAGCTCCTTGTACCTTAAACAGTCATCACATTAAATATGTCTAAATGATCCAGATTCTCCTTCACGTGCTACAGTTTGATCCTAGTTGATATTGCTTTACCACAGTGCTGTTTGTATATTTATGTAGACGGAGTAAATTTTACCAAAGAAAACGCAAGTTCCAGTGTTCTGGATGAATCGCTAACTATGCTAAAAATTTTCTTTTTTTTTTGTTTTGATGTGCAAATCAATATTTAACCTATTGCCCCCTACTTGAGGAGCATACATAGCATCTTGGTAAAGTTTCAGATAGTTTAGTTAGAAATATTTCTTCGAAACAGAGAGGAAAAAAAAATTATCAATATCAGAGTAAAAGAGTTAGTGAGATTAATTATTTATTTAACTTGCTAAAAGTAAGCATAAAGTCCTATCCACAGTTTTGGGATGATCTAACAGCAAACGCATGGAAGTAGGTGTTTTTGTCTGATGGTATCAAAATATAACTTTTTGGCCGTTGCTCAAAAACATGGTATTTTTGGTCAATAATGTGTAATTTAAATTGATGTTATTGCCACCTACTGGGCTAAAATTTCCTAGTTTTCATCCAGAATAAGCTATTTCTTCAAAAGTGAGATAAACTACAGCTACTGATGTACTACAACTAGAAAAGGTTTGTCACCTTTAGTTTTTTATTCTTGATGTAGGGAGAGCCGATGCCATGATCAAGTGATCTCAGGGTCCATAAATGTTCATGAATGTATAGATACAAAAAGCCATGTAGTAGACCATTTGACTGCCAAAAGAGTGAAACCTTTTAACAAAACTTCTGCTTAATTTCTAGAGGAAATATCTAATATTTCGAATTACAAGAACATGGATTTGGAGCAGATTCCTTTGCCACTGTGAGGGGTTAGGCCTGGGATTCAGACCTACATTTGTTTGAGCAGCACAACAATATTAAAACATGAAAAACAAGAGGATGAGAACAGCAACATACTATATCTGACCTAAATTCAATACATTACATTTTTTTCTTGGCACTCGTCATGTCAGCCACTTTACTACATTTAAAGGCACTCCTGTGCTTCAGAGTGTGCTTGAGCTGAGTGAGAGTGTACATGGCTAAGTTCACCTCTTTGGCCACCTGCTTCCCGGCCTGCTGATGCTGCTGTTGTTGCTGCTGCTGCTGCTGCTGCTGCTGCTGCTGCTGCTGCTGCTGCTGCTGCTGCTGCTGAGTCAGAAGCTGGAGATGCAGCTGCTCCTGCTGCTTCTTGTAGTACTCCTGTAACTACAGGCACAGAAAGGTGGGGGGAGGCGGGGTGAGGAGAAGGGGGCAGAGGGGTGGAGAAATATGAGTTGAATGAGTCAATACACACTTTTGAGAAGCTTCAATAATACTGCAGATAGCCAGCACTGAAATGATCAGCCATGGTCAGACAATACCAAAACAGGAGCCTCAAATAGCAGAGATGCTTTCAATACTGCCACTTTCAGTTGAGGCCACAACTTATTGTTGTGGCGGTGTGTGGTTTATTGACAAACCACGTGCAACAAGCAAACATAGACCTGGAAGAGACTGCCGAGGTACAATGTACAGCTGTTTGAGCGTGTCACCGCGATTGTGCATGTCAAGGCTAAGCCCCCTCCAATTATTCACAGAGTTCAAGACCTGTATTGCAGTAGCTGGTTGCAGCAAATGTAGGCCGACACACAGGGAGCGGGCGAGAAAAGCACTAGCAGGCAAGCATGTTGGTATAAAAGGGATACGTACAATCCCTTGCACAAGTATTCATATCCACTTGAACTTTTCACATTTTTTCCCATTACCACCACAAACCTCACCGGTATTTATTGGGATTTAATGTGATAAACCAACACAAAGGAGTGCATGTTTGTATAGTTTGTAAGAAAAATGACATGGTTTTCAAAACAAGGTAAAGCTACAAGATTTGTTGGCTATAGCTCTATCAGTTTTGCTCATGTAGATGACCGAAAGTTTTGGCTATTCTTCTTTGTTAAATAGCTTAAACTCAGTCAGACTGGATAGAGAGTATTTGTGAACAGGAATTTTTAACTCTTGTCACAGATTCTCGATTGGATTTATGTCTGGACTAGGCCATTCTAACACACTATGATCAAAACCAGTTCATGGTAACTCTGGCTTGATGTTTAGGGATGTCCTCCTGGAAGGTGAGCCTTCACCTCTAGTCACATGTTTTCTACAGCCTGTAACAGGTTTTCTTCCACGATTGTCCCATATTTAGCTCCATCCTTCTTCCCATCAATTCTGACCAGCTCCCCTGTCCCTGCTGAAGAAAAGCATCCCCACAAAATGATGCTGCCACCACAATGCGTTACAGTAGAGATGATGTGTACAGTGCAATGGGCAGTGTTAATGTGTTTCCACACATAGTATTTTGCATGTAGACCATGTCAGGTTTGGTGTGGAAAACTGAAAAAAACGGGATGTCTTATGACTTTCTTTTGACAATGGCTATCCCCTTGCCACTCTTCCACAAAGACTAGATTTATGGAATAAACAGCTAATATTTGACTTGAAAACAGATTCTCCCACCTGAAATATGGATCTCCAGAGTTAACATGGGCTTCTTGGGGGCTTTCTTAAAGTTCTCCTTGCCCAGCCTGTCAGTTTAGGTGAGCAGCTATCCCTTATTAGATTTGCAGTTCTGCCATACGGACTACACAGAACTCTGTGAGATGTCCAATGCTTGTGATATTGCTTTATTTAAATATTATCACAGCCTTTGCCTTGACATGTCTGCTGTGTTCCTTGGTCTTCATGATGCTGTTTGTTCTCTAAGAAACCTTGGAGTCCTTTTACAGAACAGCTGGACTTACATTAGAGATGGCCTTCCTTCAAAACTATGCATCATTAATGCCCATAATAACACAGACACCCACATCCAGCGTCCTCTGACTGGTCACAGCTTATCTGTTTGTTTGGATTAGAAATCATTAATTTACACAGGAAGCACCATTAAGATTGCAATCTTCAGCTGAGAGGAGAGGAAAAACTCACTGACCACAGTGCATCTCAGTCTGTGTGAGTGTGGAGGAGAGGAGGAGGGGAAGTTATTCCCCCGAGAACAGCTTGTACATGTGTCCATCTGCAGTTTGTCTTTGTTTCATGGTGCATCAAATGTTCAAAGAGGCTTTTCAGCGGAGAATGACTTCACAGCGCAGCAGTTGCTTCGGTCTCTCATTCGTCTGACCCTACCGTGAGCAGACTACACACCACTTCCCATCCTTGCCGCGCACACCCTGTGCAATGCAATGCTCTTTTCTTTTTCAAGCAAATCTGTTTCACATTATCCAGTTTCAGCCACAGTTTCTCCTTTGCATAATTTACAGCTTTACCCCCTATAACAGACCCCCCCACACCTATTTTTGTACTTAATTTATTTTAAATGCACGACTCTTTCCTTCTTGCTGCTCTTTCTTTTACTTTTCATCTGTCTTTCCTCTCTTTTATCACTCCTTAGGCAGAGTTAATCTCTCTTTTCTGCGTCACTAGTCTTCATCGCCTCCTAATCACACAGACAAATGCATATGCAAGTGCACACACTCACCGGCAAGCACGCACGCACACACACACACAAATATACCCTTGTCTGCAGAGTGGTGAGTTGAAGGAATAATTAAGTGATAATTATGGTATTTTAATGATTTGATTCAGTGGCTCTGTACATTAAGCGTATGTGTAAGTGAGGCACTCACCTCTGCAGCCTATTACCATGACCTTGACTTTACAGGAAAACACAGTGAACGAAAGGCAAAGCAGCCGTAGCATAAGTAAAGGTTAGAGGAAACCTAAAGGTTAACGCACAAACCCGCATCCACAAATCGCCGCCGCCTGCAAACACACATCTGCTTTTTAGCAATGGGCTGTAAAACTTACTTACACACTCTTACACAGGGCACCATTGCCTTGGGAATATGAAATTTAATGCTTCAGTGAGTGATGTGTTGGCTGATTGTCCTTTGTGTGTATATGTGTGTGTGGGTAAAAGTGCCGGATTTGCAGATATACACGAAGTGCGTGGCCCATACTGTGGTTAATTAAGTGAGAGAGCAATGTTAAACTTGGTGGTTTTTATTAGCAGTGCAGTGAGTGAGAGTGCATTATCAACCCCCTTTCCCTGCGTCTTCTTTTTCCTCGTTACACAAAATAAAATAAAAAATTAAGAAAAGAAAAGGACCAGTGAGGAGGATCTCTGTCATTCTGCATGTCGTTACCCAGAAAGCCAGCACATTTTTTTACTATTCCATTGTGATACATGTTTTCAGATCTTCCCACTGCAATTAACACTTGCCTAAAGCAACCACTTCCTATTAAATCCACAGTCTACGCTCCAGTTTTCTGCACTACTCCTACCATGCAATTACTCCTGTGTCTCTATGCTGTTAAGAGGCAAATTCACACCCTTTATGGGTCGGCATGTGTGCTTTGCTTGTGCAGGTAGGCAGGGTTGTGTTGGTGTAGCTATGTATTTGACAAATCTGCTACAGCTGAAGAGTGTTTATTGAGTAGTGTCGACATGGTAACCCCAACTATCAAGGGGCCAGGCATCAGCATCCGCACACTCCTGATTCATTATGACTCATGTTTTGATGCTAAAAAGCAAATCTGTCCACATGGCTGAGCACATGCATATCTACAGGCACATTCTTAAAAGAATTATCTAAAAGTAAGGATAGAAGGAAGGGCACAAGAAAGGAAAGAAATAAGCAAAGACACAAGGGAAGAAAGACAGAAAAGGAAAGAAACAGGGACACAAAATATAGGGAATGAATGACACAAGCAAAGAAAAAGTGGACAAAAGCATGGAAAGAAGAAAGTAAGGAAATGGAGCAGGATGGAGAAAGGATAGAAGGATGGAAGGAAGAGAAAAATGAAGGAGAAAAGACACAAGGTAGGTAGAAAGGCAAGGATCAAGGAATGACATAACGGAGGGTAGTGCTATATATAATTATTGTTATGATTTGGGGTTGTTTTTGGTTGCGGGTTTTTTCTCATTTGTTTCTCACAGTTAAGGTTTTGAGTCATGCTTCTGGTCATGTTTTAGTTTTTGTCTTGTTCATGTTTTGTGAAGTTACGTTTTTTGTTTTGTATCTGGTTATGCTTTAATTTCATTGTTTACTAGTTTGTATTCAAGGGTCTCTGTTTTGCTCCAGCCATGTTTTTGTTCTGTCTATCAATTAACTTTATTCAGTTCACCTGCTCCAAGATAATCTGTCTCCTTGCTCCACCTGGTTCACGCTCCATAAATACACACCTGTTCAGTTACTCATTGCGGAAACATTTCAGTTCATGTCACCTGTGTCCTGTTCATCATGCCAAGTCTGTCTTGCCAACCTGCCCATGTCTGTTTTTGCCGTCACCCTCTGTAGTGAGTTTTTTGTTAATTAAATCTTTTTTCACTTACCGTCATGCTGCCTGCTTGTCTGCATTCCGGGGTCCTCTATTTCGCAAGTTCTAACAATTATCTCTAGTTCAAAATCTAAAATGCTTGCAATGATCAAACCACAAATTGATATTTTTATATTAATTACAGATTCCTTAAAAACATTGTGACTTGTGAAACTTACTCTATTTGGGAAGGCAAAAACATATGGATTCTCAGTCTAAAAAATATAGCTAAATTCCCATTGTCTCTTTTCCTTCTTTTAGACATGAATTCACCACTTTATTTAATTTTATAACCAAGAATGTCACTAAGATAGTGATCATGATGACCAGCAATAATTACAAAATTGCAAAAAAAATAGTAAAATACTCATGACATAAAAGAAACCAATCAAAAATATTCCATTTATATATTTAAAAAAATAAAATGACATGATTCTGCTAAAGCTGTTCTCTAAACATGTTTGAAATGACTAAGTACTGGTAATAAATCTCAGTTAAGAATGTTTTGGAAGTCAAACCCCACATGAGTAGCACATGTCTGTATGTGTAACCAAGGACCAGGTATCAAATACACGGGACGGATATTTGAGCTAAGCTCTAAGCACTGAAAACAAAGTGTGTAATTTCTACCTGCTGTAGCATAAGAGCCTGTTGCTGCTGCAGGAGGGCCTGGAGCTGAGGAGGAGACAGGATCTGTTGCATCTGCTGAGGAGTGATCATCTGTGGGCTCATCATGGCCATGGACACGGGCACCTGAAGACAACACAGAGACACACACGTTAAAAGCAACTTAACACACCTGGATATTAGCATGCAAAACAAGAACAACCTAATCAGTCAGCAGGTGAAGATTTCTGTAAAAAGACCCAGTCAGCACAGAAAGCCTCAGACATGACTATGCCCGCAAACTGAAGGCTTAAGTTCAAACAAACAGCTTGCAGTACAAGCTGGTTACACTGAATGCTGGCATGGACAGATAGGCCAGGGAGGTGTGTTGTCTCTTGTTCCCTGTTGTCACTCACTGCGAAGAAAAAAACTGGCAACATCAGATAAAGACAAAAAGAGAGACACACTAAAACACACTCCCACTGTTGACATTTTCCGGCACAAGGCTGGCACTGTTAAAAACCGTCACTTTCCGTGGCCGCAGCCGGAGATGAAAGGACAGATATGCAATCTACCAATAAAATATAAAATCTTATCTACTTTTATAAACACATGATTACAATTGCCGCCAGTTCTCTCCCTAGCACGGCAAGGCCCAGCTAAAAGGAAGAAGGAACAACAAAGTTGGGTATCTGATGAGATGAATATCTGATCAGATAAAGCTGCAGGCAGCTAAAGAAGCAGAGAACGAGGAAGACAGCACAGAGTTGTGATTTTTGCAGATGTGTTGTGCAAACCCTCCTTAATGTTCTTCCTTTGTACACAGAAAATGTACAGAAATGTTAATCTGATAACAAACACTGCAACTCTGGGGATAAGCTTACTGCATAAATCTGAAACTGAGAACACAAATGCATATGCAAACATATGAAGAATAGAAAAAAAACACAGCAGGAATCCTGCTGACAAAGCACTTTTGTGTTTAATAACTCCTGGAGCAACAGCACTTAAAATGCACTTAATAAGGGGGATAAAAAGACAGTGTGGGACTGGTTTTGAAAGCTGATATTTTTTTTCTATCTGAGGGATTCTCTCACTGTCTGAACATCAATAAATGTCCTGTTTTAATGATGGCTACTTCAAAGGGGAAAAAAAACAGCACTACTTCTAAAGAAATGAGTTACCAATATTTCTAATGGTCTAGTGAATATGTTTGTGTATTCAGTAAAACTGCAGTTTTACTGAAGAGCTGTCCACCTACTCACCACCTGAATGGATGGCAGAAGGTAAGAGGGAAAGATAGGTGAGCCATCACCAGTTTGACTCTATTAACAATTAACAAAATTGACTATGAATACTAACTGCCTTGTTACCAACTGCCCTCTATCTTCCTATTCCATACACACGCACACACTGAATGGGGCAGCAGAAGTACTATACAGTACATATACAGTGTCATGCAAACGTACTCATACCCCTTGAACTTGTCGACATTTTCTCATGGTTTTCAAATATACTTTACAATAACAATAAAGTGTGGGGTGTATTTTTACCAAGTTACCGAGTCAAAACCTGTAGAGCAACCTTTCCCTGCAATCACAGCTTCAGGTGTTTTGGGGTAGGTCTCTGCATCCAGAGACAAAAATTCTTGCCCGTTCCTGTTTGCAAAATAGTTCAAGCTCAGTTGGACTGGATAGAACAGCATATGTGAACAGCACTTTAAAGTATTCTTACTTATTCTCAGTTTAGTTTTGGATTTTGACTGGGGCATTGTAGCACATGAATATGTTTTAATATAAACCATTCTATTGTAGCTCTAGCTGTATTGTTTGGGTTGTTTTGTTGGAAGGCGAATCTTAATTCTGCTCTAAAGACTTTTGCAGCCTCTATCAGACTTGCTTCCAGGATAGTTCTGTATTTAGTTCCTCTTGCCTTCCCATGAACTCTGACTAGCTTCTTTGTCCCTGCAGAAGAAAGCATTCCCACAGCATGATGCTTCCACTACCTTGTCTGCAGTTGTGCCATAGTCTTTCCATTTTTGGATGACAGGTTCTCACAATTGTGAGATGTTCAAACTTGGGACACTGTTTTGCAACATAACCCTGCTTTAAACTTCTTCACAGTGTTATCCCTGACCTGTCTAATGTATTCCTTGGTCTTTATAATGCTGCTTGTTTACTAATGTTTTTTAACGAACCTCTAAGTCCTTCACAGAGGAGCTGGATTTATGCTGAGATGAAATTACACATAGGGGGATTCCATTTATTAATTCTGTGACTTGTAAAGAAAAACAGGTTGCAATGAGTTTTATTTAGGGGTATCCAAATAATGATGACTAAACACAAATGCAATACACACTTAACAGATATCTACATATAATTCCAGTGAAATACTCTAAAGTAGCAACATAACAAAATGTGAAAAAGTCCTATGGACATAACTTTTTTTTACAAGATGCTGTACTGCATGACTGCGTAGCGGTGCAAGAGTTTGTGTTTGAAGACTAGATGTAAAGAAGGTGGGAGTCAAAGTGGGTGAGTTAGGCGACCCTTTGGTGCTGTGGCAGTTGATAAGGAAATAGGCAAGGGAGATGGGGGGGGGTTGGCGGGGTGGCAATGAGTAAGATGGGGGTGGTGATCGGTGCCGTCTGGCGTCATGCCAGCTTGCCCCCGCCGCTGGGCCTTGTCAGTCTAGGCTGCCAAATGAAAAGCTGTAATTAATTGCTCTTGTGCATCCCATTCTTCCTCACCGACTACTCATACATTCTATTTTATACACACCACCATTGACATTTTCAAGTCACAGGCGTAATAATTACTGGAGTTATAGCACCTTTCTGTGTGCTGGATTATGCTGTGATGCCAGAACCCCATGTGCGGTCCTGTGTGAGTGTGTACGTTTGGCAGGCTGAATGTTGAGTAGTTAAGGTTTGACGCCATTAATTGCCCCTATAATCTAATATCACAAAGCGTTGTGATTATGGGGCATGCGTTGCCACTGCCATACGACACCGCCAGCCTCAGAGCCCGGGCGCAAAACAAAAGCCTCACCATTAGCGATTTGACGGGCTAGGACAAAAGCGCCTCACAATGCAGAATTATATTTTCATTCGGCTTTGTCTCTCCTGGTGAATGATTTCTCCCCTTTCATTGGACTGTGAATAGGGAGAGTCTGAAAAGCCGGGTGATTTGAAGTCAGCCATTTATTAAATGCATTTAATTTTTTTCTCCCCCCGCTGTCGTCCGTTTTTTTCATGTTGCATGTTAATTTAAAAGAGAGAGATGCGTGGTAGATTAGTGGGAAGAGAGAGGTAAGGTGGTAGGGGGAGGTGTTTGTGAGCAGGAACAGGACAGGAAGAAGGGGGAAAGGCAAGGACATAGCGAGGAAGGAGGAAGTATTGTGGAATAATAGTTGGGAGATAAGAGAAGTGTTTGAGCTGTCAAGCACAAATAACCGAGCAGGTTTCTAGAAGAACAGAATGCAGTTTGGAGTCCGAAGCATTGCACATGAGAGTGCAGACACACAGGCATCCACTGCTGACATATAGGTGAAAAGTCATAATCCTGCACCATATTTCGTCCAACCACTAACAATAGAAAATTAAAAGAATAAATAGTCACTCATATCATTAACAATCCAAGAAAATGCACAAGCAGGCTAGCAGTGCACACATGCACAGGCAGACTCACGCTTCAGAGGGGTCAGTAGCTGACAGAGGTTAACCCCTGCCATGGATGGAGGGAGCTGAGGGAGGGAGACAGGGAAGAGAAGAGAAAGCGGGAGACAGAGAGCGGAGGAGTAATTAGAGGGGTTGTTTGAAGAGGGAGTTTAACTGATTAACAAAGGCAGGGAGAGGGAGCTCGGGAGAGCCCAGAAAGATGGAAAGGAGAAGGAAGAGAAAAGCATGAAATCCCAAAGGAGAGGAGAGAGGAATCAGGGAATGTAACTTGCATTTCAATGAGGATTCATCCCTCTCTTCTCTTCTCCCTTGATGGCTTTTCATTCTTACTGGGAGGGAAGCCTTTTCCCACACAAGGGAAAGAAGGATGGCTGTCTGATATAAAAGCAGCCACCAAACAGGATGAACTGGCCAAAGTGTCTGCATAATCACTGCATTAAAAATTAACAAAGCTTTTTGCACCTGCAAATAAACCCTGATTATGGTCTTTTTTTATGAAAGAAAATACAAAACACACTTTTCACTGGGGCAGAATGTATTAATCCAAAATCAAAGAAGGTATATTTCAACAGGTTATTTGCTTATTTGCTAGATTATATAAGGGGCATTCTGTAAATAGTACAAGGCAGAGCAAGGCATTGCAATGATTACAACTAAACAAAAACACCAGATGTTGGTACTGTACATCCCTATAATATACAAGTCATAAAAGTGTGTGCATGTTGGAGGACATCTCATTCTGACGTCTTTCTGTCAACAAGACAATCAGTTATTTTACGGAAGCAGAGGAGCTCTTTCAAAGTAATAATAATGTTTTGAAGAGGCCGAGACAGAGTCCTGACTTAAATCTTATGAAGAACCTTTGGAGGGAGTTAAAGATTAGGGTGATGGCAATAAGGCCTTCCAACCTCAAAGACTTGGAGCTCATCATCAAAGATAAATCATCAAAATACCAGAGAAAACATCCAAAAAAGCTGCTCAGAAGGGTAATGCCTAAAAAGATTCTTCAACTGATTACTGAGGGGTGTAAATCATTTTTAACATATAAGTTTTTTAATAAAATGTAAAAAAAACAGCACAGATAATTCCTCTCAAAATTGACACAGCTTTGACATGGTTTTATTAACTTTTGAGTCAGCTGCCTCATTTCCAATTGGAAAAAAACTTGGGTAAACTTGGTTGACTGTAAATAATTTTACTAAATATTTTTTGTAAATATGACAGACGTGCGAATAATTTTGTGCTTATGCTAAGTTTCTCACTAATTATTTTAAGCGTACAAGGACTGAATTTAGATTGGAAAAGATAATTAATCGATTAGCCCTAAAAAAAGTTTGCTAAGGCAAAATATTTTTGGTGCAATGTCATTTTAAGTTTGTTCTGTTCTTGCACTCCACCTACATATATCCTTGCAAGCACTGGACCAGAGGTGGCCTACAACAATCCTTTGGAACAGTGACATATCAAAAACTTGTAGAACATAGGATCTTTAGGATTGGCCATCCCTGCACTAGGTGAAGCAAAAACATAAAAGGTAACTTTTTTTGGAAGGACGACAGCCCCATAAATTCACTTCTTCGAGTAATCTGTCCACAGCGAGAAGCCAGTATTCTGTGTGTGTGTGTGTGTGTGTGTGTGAGTGTTTGTATGATGGCAGGGAATAGTGAGAAGAGAGGAAGCTATAATCAGAATCTAAACAGGCTCTCGGTTTAAATGATGCAGCCTCTGCCTCTGGGGTCTACGGGGACACACAGGAGAGAAGAATAATTGAAAAAATGACAAGGTGGGAGCAGGAGGAAGAGAGAGGCTGACAGAGTACTCCTCCTCACCCCCTACCTTGGAAGGAGCTAACCCCAGCGCTGTTTATCCTTGTCACTGAGCATTACCACCTCACATTCGAACTGACTGATTCCCCAACCACCTAACTGTCACAGACACACACATACACTTGCCTTGGTGTGCATCAGGGCAGGTTTGTTTACTGCATAGCTGTTTTAGAGACAACTTCACCTAAAGGCACCAAACAGCAAAAGGCTGCCAAGATGTGCCATCTGTTTGGCATATTACATGCTGACTCTGTATCAGTTTGTATGCTGCAACGTGCAGCTCCTTAACGTGTAAATGATCCTTGTTGGTTGAGGATTTGTTTGTTTAACAGCTGTCATCAGTATCTCTGCTTCCATCTTTGTGTTCCTGCAGATAAACAGGTTATCTGTGCTCATCATGCACAGATATGAAACGAGAGAAAATGGTTTGGGAGCAAGAGCCGAAAGCAGAGAGGCATTAGAGAAAAGCATTTAAGTGAAAACTAGACAGCGGAGGAGTTCCCACTGTGCTGAGAGTGGTGTTTGGAGCTTGGGGCCACTGCAGAAAGTGAAAAAGGGACCCATTGTGTGCAGTAAGCACCCCTCCTCTTGCTAATCTGAAGCTGGGCCATGGGCCACACTACTCCTGGGGAAACTGAGGAACGAAGGCAGGTGAGATTGCCGATAATATGTACATCCTACAGCTTTAGTTCTCAAACCTGTGTTTTATTTTTTGCTGAGTAATGTTTCCATCTGATTCAAAAAATAAATAAATGAAACCATCTTGTTGTTTTATTTGAGGCATATAATAATACGTTTATAGTAATAAATATAAATGTAATAAATATACAACAAATTTTGTATATTTATTATACAATAAAATACAATTGCACTTGAGATTTGAGCATCTTTATGATTAATCTCCATAAATCATAAATCTACAAAGAGAAATAAATTATTAAAGTACATGAGTGTGAAATATGGAGGGATAAAATACATACCGGTCAAAAGTTTTAGATACACTTTCTCACTTTATGGGTCTCTTTATTTTCATTGTAGATTCTCACCAAAGGCAACAAAACTATGAATGAACACACACGGAATCATGTAGTAAACAAAAAGTGTGAAATAACTTTAAACATTTTGATAGTTTAGATTGTTCAAAATAGCCAACCTTTGCTTTGATTATTGCTTTGCTCTCTTGGCTTTCTCTCCATGAGCTTTCCAAAGAGTCTCCCACAGGTCCAATGAGGGATGGTTAATATTTCAGTCATCACAGCAAAGGGCAGCTACTTTAAGGAATCTAAAATATATAACATATTTAAAGTGCTTTTACAATTTTTTGTTTGCTACGTAATTCCTAATGTGTTCATTCGCTGTTTTGATGCCTTCAGTGAGAATCTACGTACAATGTAAACAGTCATAAACATAAAGAAAACCAGTAAATGAGAAAGTGTTCCTAAAACCTTTGACCGGTAGTGTATATATATAGATATACTGTATATATAGATATATATACATATGAGCAATTCTGATGTATTTCTACATCTTTAAGAGTAAGAATGTGCGCTGTTGCAGGCTTCTCGGACATGCACGCCTCCACTAATGTAAAAGCAGTACATAAATAAAAGACATGAAACACAGCTATTGTTGACAGGGGACAGATAAAGGAAAGAAAAAGAAAAAAAACTTAGGAGAGGACAGTGAAAGGCCAGCATGTTTAAGTTGATAATCCCCCCTCCCCAACTCATCCTCCTCTGCTGCTGCCTCCCTCCATCTAACGCCCCAGTGCTTCAGAATAAAAATGACAACACGTTTTCAGAACCGGCGGACCTACACACAGCCGGGGCACTTCATTGGGAAGTGTGATGCCGTTATTGACCATATTTCATTACTGATTTCACTCATGTTTCAAATCTCAAAATAAGACTTTCACACTTGAGTGGCCAGACCCAAACCTCTCCTCTCCGGCCTGTCTGTCTAGCCCTCAGTCCAGAGTCGAACCCAATTCACCGGAGGCTTAGCCTCCTCCCATGCACCCTTCACAAACTGTCAGGATACAATACTGCACTCCCAACACGCAGCTGTAACAGCAACAGCTCCCTCCACACCAAATCAGAGAAACTGCCAGCTAAGCACTTTCATTAAGTGGACAAAAGGAGAGCTTTGGGAAAAACACTTTGAAAGAAAATAAAAAATAGAACAAGAAAAGGAACTATTTTAGTCCGACAGAATTTTAATCTATAAACTCATTATTTTATTGATTACCCAGAAGGCCTTGAACCTTGCCTAACTTTCTGTTTTGTTTTATTCTTTCTTGCAATAGTCTTAATAATGAATCTGCAAATAATGAAAAACACAAGCAACATTAGATTGCAGATAAAAATTTGTAAAACAAAATATCTCAGTTTTAACAATGACATGACTTCATTTGCTCCTTTTGCCTCCTCAGTGTGGATTTTCCTCTCCCTCTAACCCATTGGGCTGGTGTAAGCCCTCTCGAGGGAGCAAGGAGCCAAGCTAATTAACATAAGCCTAATGAGCCTTTTAATTTTTTTTCCTAATTAAACGAGCTCCTCAATAATGCATGAAAACAGGACACCGCACTATTCAATTACTTACGTATGGGCCACGGACAAGCATGTGCCTTAATCTCTACGTGTGCATGCCAAGTGCCAGCTTGTTAAGTGTGCCAAGCATGTGTCTGCCAAGTGGTGCATATGTGTCGGCTCGTGTGAGTGCATGCCGAGTGTGTCCATGGTGAAGAACATGTAACAGTTCATACATATCATGCTGGGTAATCCGCAAAATGCCACTCTGCCAGTCAGCTATATGCCCACGGATTCTCTCAGCAGCACTCATGCCACACACAATTAGGGTAACAGTGGCCAATTATGGCAAACATCTACAACAAACAAAAATCTAAACTGTGAAATTGTCTAAAATCTGCACTGGGATATCTCTGTGTGATTCACATTCAAGATAAAGAAGGGGATCAGGCTGTTTCACTGCTTGCCAGTATTTATTTTAGGAAAGATTAAATGCAACAGACACAAATTTTGTACTACTTAATAGTAGTAGTGCCATCTGTCCATCCATCCATTCTTCTATACCCCCTTATCCTTGCAGGGTCCCGGGTGGCTAGGGACTTCTTCGGTGGTAATTGGGCGAAAGCTTGCGACATGGCTTTTGCCAGACTGCAAACTGTACTGTTTTCACCAATTTTCTCTTTTTACCACCCCTCTATTTGTAAAGATTTGTGGGGCGCACAACTAATAGTTATCCTCATAGGTGGATAGGTGGACACCTCTTATTAGCTTTCCAGTTGTATCATGCACAGATCATTTTGGATGGTTGATTTAACAGTGCTCTGTCAGATGTTGGGATAGAACATACTCCCTGACCTGTCTGCTGTATTCCTTGGTTTTCTCTGATGCTATTTATTCACTAACAAACCTCTGAGGCCTTCATAAAATAACCACTTTTGAACCACTTTTTCAGCAGTTGTAGCAGGAATTTATCAGCCCACAACATCGTTTTTCTGCAAGTGTTCATCTACTTTTGTCCTATTGTTGAGTGTCTCCTGAACATGACCAGTGACAATATTAGACACACACACTCACGCATGTGTGCACTCACAAAGTAGATTGATACCATCTCTCACAGTCAGCCAAACCTTCTCTGAGCAACCAATCATATAGAAGATACAATCTCTGAGTTTCTTTTGCTCTCTGCTCAGATCCTCCCCTCTATTATGAAAAAAGAAAAGAAATATGGTTTGGGAGAGTGGTGGGGGGTTGAGGGTAGGCATGGAGAGGTAGGCGGGCGCCTGTCAAGGCAGACGGAGGTTTCTCCGGAGAAGTCGAGACACACGAAAAAGAAAGTCTTCCCATTTACCCTGTCTGTCTCTGCCATTCTCCCTCAGAGAGAAGGAAAAATCTAATTATCGAGCTCCTAAAGATCTCATTATTGGCTGAGGCTCATTTGCATGTGTGAGAGCCAAGCAGCAGGAGCCAACCTGGGTACGGCCATTTTGATCCAGATGTGTGCCACTATGCAGTGACTTACTGTCACCTTTAGAAATGACCACATTAAATGTCAGCTTCACTTACCCTGATGTTCACTCATCACTTTTTCTGTCATAAATGCAATTTAAAAGTGATGAGAAATTCTGGAATGACAGTAATTAAAAGGTGTCTGCTTCTAGTAGCGATGGTTACACTGTGATAAACAGTCAACTGTGACTTCTGCAGCTACACAATGGTATGAGGCACGCACAAAGAAATCGGTCCTGATCTGTAATCAGCTGGTCAGAAACTCTACAAATAAAGACTGAGTGATCTGTAATCACTAGCAGGTTGCACTGACAGCGACCCTCCTTGGTGTAGAAGTTGTAATTGAGGTAAGAATACATCAGAGAAGAAGCACAAAAGCTGTAAAGAAGCTTTTATTGAGGCATGATGGTTGCTTGTCAGGCTACCACAACAGGGAGTTAGTCTAAAACAAATAAGAGGAAGCTGCATGTACCACAGCAAAACTGTTGTGTTTTATCCTTTCAAGGAGCTCCATTCAGTCCAGCGTGGAGAATGTTGGATTAAGAAAAGTCTCACACTTCAGGTTAGAGTATATACTTACCTTATAGGGTAACCATAGAGTGATTGATAATGGTAATGCTAACCGTGCTAATCGTGCAAAATGGGAATATAGGAAGCTAACAACAGTTTAAAATGTCATCTCATAAAAACTGCTCAATGCTTCTGTGTAGTGAAATTAATGAATTAATAATTTAACAATCTAACATTAACAGTAAATCAGAGCTTCTTCTCAACAAACATTAAGTCTGATACATGTATATCACATATGTTGTGATATGATGCACCTCTGCATTTTTTGATTTCAGGTGCAAAAAAATAAGAGAGAACAAAAGTGAATGAGCTAAAATCTGTTTCCTAAGGGAGTAAAAGAGATATCCTGTAACTCTTTTTGGTTGGATTATATGGACACATACGCCTCATAGTCTGGAGGATTTTACTGTATTTGCAGATTTTGCAAAATGAAAGCTGTATAACTTTTAGCTGCTTCTGAAAAATAACTTATTTTGCAATAAACATTGTATTGAACAGACGATTACATTTTCAGTGTATCCAGAAAGTAGAAAAAAACATGTTCAAATTATTTATAGCTCTTAAAAGGAAATTGGAATTGGCTAGAATCAGAATCTGCAGGTCAAAGCTGTACTAAATTGGAGGGAAATTGTACACAAAATCTCTCATTGCTGCATCTCTAACTGGAACACAAACAACAAACCACTCATTTATTCAGGGACTAAGCATAAAAATCTTGCCTCTGGGGATAATAGCAACCTTTGACCTTTCTACAGGCCCTTTATATAAAGACTGATATACAGGCCCAGTTCCTGGTTATGCCTTTAAATTTTTTTTAAAACCACAAATACAAAGAAACTCAGTTACAACCAGCTAAATAAAACTGAGAACACATGTTTAAAACTCAAAAAGATTCAACGCATTTGCTTTTGTGTTTGTATTCTACTTTGTCACAGACACACACTCACACACATGTAGATCTAACTGTTTTTGTGTGTTTATATTGGTGGAATGTGAGCTGACAGCTCAGACAACAGAGATGTCGCATGGATGCCCTGCAAGTGAATGGAGGCTCTGCAGGTCAGGCAGCAACAAACAGGACAAACAAGACAGAGATAGAGAGAGTTGAGGCGGGCTTTCCGTGGGTGTATATGTGTGTGTTTGAGAAAAGAGAATGAGGGGTAAGGTTGCACTTGTTTTATGTAGGAGATTCGGGTATAAAGCAGGTCAACCAAATGCATGTTTGACCTGCATTTAGTCCTGTTTATGTGGAAATGCTTCCTCATAGACACAAGAGATCTTTCTAAGAGCTATCTTTGAAACTGTTCACCGTGGCACCATCAGCATATTCTTTTAGTCATTTACTGTATAAGTACTTTTGAAATCATTAAAAATATATAATCGGCAGATTTTGAAAACTATCAATCAGTTTTCATTTCATTTTCTTATTGTAGAGAGCCACCAGTTTATTTCTGAAAGATTTTACCCAACGTAAATCCGACTGAAAGACAGGTTCTGATTAAAGATTAATCAGTTAAACCCAGATTTTATTAAATGTTAGACATATTTTTAGTGGGAAGTATTTGTGCACTTCCAAGAGGTCATTTGGCAGTATAAAATTGTTAATTGCAGACATTATTGATTTCCAAATTTTATGTGATGTTACTGTAACATTTTGGCATTCTGTGGTAAGGGACCCTGCAATTATTGATATCCATGAGGATATTTCTATTTAAAACCTTTTTTTTCAACATAAGTGTTTCAAATTAGATGTTTGGATCCAATTTGTGTGCAATAATCTAGATTGTGATTACACTTTCTTTCTCCATGAGCATCTTACTTTCTTCAGACACTACAAACAAAAAGCCTCAGTCTCTGTCTCCCTGCCCTTCAATGTGATGATCCAGCTGTCCGTTTGTTACGTGACATAATAAGAGGCGTAATGCAAGAACCAGACTGCTTACTGCTCCAAAAGACCTATTGCTCCAGTCTCTTTATGTGAGGCGCACTACAAAAAGGAAGAAAAACAAAATCACCATTCTACATGCAAGCATCCAACTGTACAAATTTATAAAATAGGCAAATGTGGTTTACGTGGCAGTGCTTGTGTCCTGCTTGTGACTAAAGCCTGCTAAAGTATATTTCAGTAGGCATCCTGCACTCCAGCTAACCTCACTCTCTTCTTTCTGTGGTATTCAGCTCTGAAAACAGCTCACTACTCAGAAACTACAAAGGCCTCATTCAGTCAAACTAACACTAACTTGCACAGAGACAGAGACAGAGAGAGAAGTGTATAGATACACGCACACTGAGTAAAAAAGGGAAAGATAACATGATCTTGTATTAATCTGTGAGGGTGATGTTGAAAGGTTGGTTGAAAAACAACAATGCAGCTACCAATAAAGTACATCCCTGAATGGGACGGAGCAACTCTTGGGTCGCCCATCCGTGTGTGAGCTCTGACCTGCACAGGGTTCTGCTTGATCTCATTGCTGCCAGGGGAGTTGAGTCCAGAAGCCTGTTGGAGGAGGAACTGTCTGGCGGCCTGGAGTGCCTACAGGAGATGGAAAAATAGGAAAATGAGAAATTAATCATGCGAACTCAGTCAGTTTGAGAAATATATTTTAAATCTCAATAAAGTTACACCTTTAAATGAAAAAGGTTCCGATGTACTGATTTAAATTAGCATCATGTAAGGCTGCTATTTTTAGTACTTTGCAAAATAATTCATTACCTTTGAACTTTTTAACATTTTGTACCTTTAGAAACACAAACGTCAGTGTACTTTAATGTCATTTTGTGTGATAAACCAACATACAGTTGAGCATAATTATGAAAATGACAAATGGTTTTCAAGTTTTTTACAAATGCAAATCTGAAAACTGCAGTGTGAATTTGTAGTTAGCCTCCAACAGTTATACTTTGTTGAACCACTTTTCTCTGGAGTTGCAACTGTAAGCCTTTAGCAGCTTCTAACAGGTTTTCTTCCACAGTTGCCCTGTATTTAGCTCATCCATTTTCCCATTAATACTAAATTCTCTGACAGTAACAGTTGTCCTGTCAGGTGGACGGTCAGATCTTGGTAGTTTTACAGTTGTGCCATACTCCATATTTTTATATCCAAAAGATGGATTGAACAGTGCTCTGTGATATTTCCAAACTGGTGATATTGTTTTATAACCTAACCCTGCTTTAAACTTCTCCACAACTCTATCCCTGACCTATCTGTTGTATTCCTTGGTCTTAATGATGCTATTTGTTTGCTAATAATCCTCTGAGGCCTTCACAGAACAGTTTGGTAACTTCTAAATGGAGTTGGTCATACTTTTATTTAGGGGTATCAGAGTAAAAAGGGGCTATATAAAAATTGCATGCCACACTGTAGATTTTTTTTGAAAGCCATGTATTCTTTTTCCTACTCTTCACAATTACATGCTACTTTGTGTTAATTCCCCCAAAAATGGTAAAAGGTTTCAGGGGTATAAATACCTTTGTAAGACACTGTAAATGAACAAGTCTATCAGACATACACTGATTCCTAAATCTTTTATTTTTTGTTTCTCCACCCATCTTCTCTGGTTTACTCCACCACCCACAACTCCTTTCCTCCCCCTTACACTCTCTTTGGAGGACAGCGCAAAGTGGCTTCTTAACATCCTCCAAGACAGAAGTGTGTCATCTTCATGCGTGCGCGCTGAACTGTGTTTGTGTATTGTCACAGTGATGTAAGGAACTGCTTGCCCTGATGAGACCCGAAAGAGCTGTGACTAACCACTGCCCACCTCCTTGTTCCTTCTCCTTTTTTCCAGCTTCTCCCCTTGTCTGCTCTGCAGTGCTCTCCATCCACACAACAGTGACACCATCACTCCCCAGCTCCATTTCCATTCTTTCACCCTGCCCCTGGGTGTTGCCGATTCATCCTCATTAATACTGCAAACTAAGCTGTTTCTCCTGCTTTCTAAGCACATCCTTTTCTTTTCCCAGCCGCTTTGTGCCCTTCTTTTCTCTCCTGTGACGCTTCTTGCAGTGTTGATCAGTTAAATTCTCCATCATTAGGTCCAAATGAAAAACAAATGCTTCTTATTTTTTGGCCGGAATGTCTAACCAACCCTGAAAACAAAATAAGTAAACACCCATCTCATAACACAAGAGCTGCCTTGCACGTACAGTAAGCGCACACACGGACACGCAAGCGCAACCTCATGACCAAGGGTTGGAGACAGCAGGATGCACATTTGCTTCCTCTGACTCACAAGGGAAAGGTTCCTTAGTAAATATTGATTTATGAAAGTCCCTGAATGTGTGTATGTGTGTATTGGTGTGCCTGTGTGTGGATGTTTGTGTGTGTCCATGTGCGAGTGTCTACAAATTAACGGCCAGATTGAGGAATAGTCTATACAACCATGAAAGCTCTTACTCAATCACTCAGCTGAAAAAATCTGCATCATTTCACAACTATTTCGAACTGTAAAAAAGGCAACACACATTGGCTCTAGAGTACAACTTACTGAACAAATTGTCAAATTAGAAGCTTGGGTACATTAAGAAATGTTTAATTAGAAGAAAGTATAAGGAGAGATTAGAATGTCAAGAAAAAGTGAGAGAGAGAGGTTCTGTGCAGTGATGAAAACCATCTGTAGCGAGCACAGTTGCTACTTTTGCCGAGACCTTAATTAAAACACACACGTGGACGTGCCTCTACTCACTCTCATGTACAAACACACACACACAAATTTTAACACTTTAACAAAAAGAAAACCCGGGACCACTACCCCTCCCTTTCACTGGTTTGACCTCAACATTAAATCAGGCACAAACATATGCACACGTACACACAGATAAACACAACCGCCCAGTTTGTTGGCATGTGGTGTGAATTACTCCTTGAACACCCTGTCTGCCCGAGAGCCAGTCTGTGTGTGTGTGTGTGTGTATCTGTGGGTGAGTGAGTGAGTGAGTGAGTGAGTGAGTAAGAGAGTGAGTGAGTGTATGTTGGCAGGAGTTGAGTAGGCCTGTCTGGCAACAATAAGGGACAATTCCACCCAAATTACCACCCTGATTACCACTATATTAAAGAGCCATTTATGGCTTTCATAAACGCTACAACCAAGCAGAGGTGATGCCTGTCTCCTCTGCTGTGCCTGTATCAATGGATGTGTGTGTATATATTTAAAAGAATGTGCTTTTTTATCTATTTCTTTAAAAGAAGTTCATTGTGAATTTAAACAATTGTGGCACAGCTTAGCAGCAAATAGTTCAAATTTACTTGAGTAAAGATTAGATTTTAAAGTTCTGTTTTACAAGATAAACACAGAGAGAAAGTATTGGCAGTTTAAGGCTAGAAATTAGATTTTTCTACCTATTGACCCAGCATTTTTGTACTTACCATCTCTCCAGTTAAGGAACCTGTCCTGAAACCTAACCTGTGTCCTAGTAACACCATCATATAAATGTTGCTCTAATTCACGTCAAATCACTCACTCAAAGCTGCTCCACTCCACAATGCAGAAATTCTGGAATTAATGCTGTTTTATTGAAGTGTAATACGTTCTCGTGGGGTGCTTATCATTTCGCCGCTGCAACTTTTTGTACCTTTGCAGTTTAGGTCTTTTCTGATCGTAACTTTCCTTCTGACCGGGACGTTACGTACCGACCATGTGTCAGTTCGTATCTATCAGGCAGATGTTTTGTTCCTGCTTTAATAATTGCTGATTTATGGTAAAATTCTAAAATCACCACATAGTCTACTATAAGGGAATGTGCTTTTATGATTCTAATGAATAATATCTATCTACAAGGGGTGGCAAGCTATTTTGGTTTAATTAAGTGGTCGTTACATATAGTAGGAAACAACTGGCCCACATGGAGATCACAACGAGGTTAAATGGAAATAAATAAATAAAGTTTAGATGAGATCTAAGCATTGTTTTACTATTTGTACCCATAATTAATAATAAAAAAAAAAAACTTAATTGCAAAGAAAAAGAAAAACTGTGGTTTAAAAACATGGGTACTAAATGGTTTGTTTGCTGGTATAAAATATAAGTAGGAAAAAATTGTAGGAAGAAATCACAAAGTGTTGCTGTAAAAGCAGAGGAAAAACTGACATGGACCCACTGTCATAATGCCAAAATATTTCTCGCCTATATGAAGTCTGTCTCCACGAAAGCTACGCAGCTGCAGTGTCATCATGATTTTTTTCAGCAGAAAAAAAAACCGAAGCTATTATTATAAGTTCTGGATATGAAGGTCAGTGCGTTAAGCTTAATACTCTATATTTATATTTTCATTTTAATGTTTTATTTTGAAGTCAGAAGAAAAGTGTTCGTTTAATTGGCCTGATGTGTTGGCTAATCGGGTTTAAAACATTCGGTTAGAGCATAGAAGAAGCCCTCACCACTTTAAATCATTAGCGTGGCAACATTTTAGGTACCCAGCAGGAAAAGTAAGCAGAGTGGGGGAAAAGATCTTAATGATTTGTAAGCAATGGACGAAAATTGCAACTGGCGAACTTGATGCAAATGGTCACCAAAGACCTTAGCTGACACTTTCGATAGCGAGAAGCATGAATACCATAATATAAAGAGAGGTCAAATTTAGACTGAATTTGTGAATTAGTTAATTATGTAGCTAAACACCACAATGAAGAGGAAATATTACAGTGTTGCTCCACAGGAGCCCACAAAAACAAGTTTATTTAAACTGGCTCATTTTTATCGGTACGTATTCATTTTAAAATTATATTATTAATAGAATAAAACCCTACATTTTAATGTTTGACAATATGAGAAAAAGAAAAACACACACACACATAAATACCACCAGCAAAGACATCCACTCATGTCTAATTTGTCAAGATGCACTTCTCTTCTTTGACCCCTCTCTTTCATTTCTACTCTTCATATTCACTCCTTGGCTTTTTTCTGTGGAACCTCCACCCACCCCTGAATCCACCCACACACTCACACCAGCTCCTTCTAGACTCCCCCCTAAACTCCTCTTTCCCCTTGTGGCATTCTTGGGGGCGCACTGCACCTTTAAAGAAAATATGAGGGAGGCCAAAGAGGGAGGCCCAACAACAGAGTCTTTGTGCTGCCGCAGTGCACACACACAGGCTCAAACACACACATATGCAGCCATCAGCGGTGTCAGACAGGTTTTATTAGAGTGAGAGAGGGAGGGAAGGAGGAGGAGGAGGAAGGGGAAGGAGGGGTGAGGAGGTCACCGCTCAGCTTGGAGGCCTTAGAGCACAGTGTGAGAGAGCCGGTGAGTGTGAGTGTTTCAGTTCGGTGTGTGAGTTCTTCTGACTTGTCATCGCGCCCCTCTGTAAATCATCGCCTCTGACACAGCCTTTAATAACAGTGCATTTTTTAATTCAGCAGGGTCAGACATGCACATACCTGCATGTCCACATACACACACACACACACACACACACACACACACATACACGCACACGCACAAACACACACACACACACACACACACACACACATAGGTACGTACTCAGTTATGGCTACTTTCTCTCCTTAGCGGGATTCTGAAAAAAGGCTGACAACTTTGTTTCTTTGAAAGGTGAGAAGGCTGGCGGGCGGGTTAGAAAATCCATTAAAAATAACATGGTAGGAACTTTGTTTTACTAAATCTGTGCAATGATCTTGAAGCTTAGGTGTCAGCATGGGTTTGCAAGAACGCATTGGTACAAGAAATCTCAATTTGCTCTGCTGAATATGACTCAGATTTGTTATTATAAGGTGAAGCTCAAATAAGAACAAAAAAAGGGAATCAGGCCTCTTTAGTTTGAGCATGTGTGAGTGTACCTGACTCAGGTTGCCAAAGCAAACAGGTCTCCCTGTGTGTGTGATGAATCTGGCCTCTAATCCGCCCAGTGTGTTCGGGTGACACAGTGCAAGAGAACGCAGAAATAAGCAAAGCCATCCAAACAGGAGACCGTGGAAGGGGGGAGACAGAGAGAGAGAAAGAGACAGGTGGGTACCATATGTTTCAGTAATCCGTCAGCACTGACTGAGGTCCATTGTTGACGGGCGAAACAAACCCGTCTCCCCCCTTCTACATCCCCCCATAGATAAACAGCCCTCAGGGCAGACAGTGGGCTGTCCTTGAGGGAGAAGGAGGAAGAAGAGGGGAGGGAGCTTGGAAGGCCAAGGGGGAAGGCAGGTGGTATCAGATTTCTCTGCTTTTAGGCTGAGAAAGAAAAAAAAACAGAAGCATGTGAGAAGATGAGAGAGAGCTCATTGTTTCATCTGTCCACCAAGGAGGAAAGCCAGCCACAGATTTCTGCAACACCAAATAGATATCCCCTGGCAGATAGTCAACAGTTTAGTCTGGTGCAAGCTCAACATTGAAGGAAGGAAGGCTTGCTTGTAGAGGTTCTACCCTCCATTCCTCTCTCTGCTTTCCTCAACAGAAAAGAGCGACAGATAGAAACTGCTAAACAGACTAAGGGGGAAGATGCAGCAAAGAGCTCGTCACACCCAGCTGCTTCTCTACAGGTCTGCATGCTTTTTGATTTTGGATCAGTGGGAGAGACTGGGTTCAAAAAGGGGCAGTGTATCTTCTTCTTTATTCTTCGAACATCCGTCTTCCTATATCTCTGTCCTGAAGTGTTGTCATTGAAACTGAAAGCCGGATAAAGCTTTTGCATTGTTGCCATCCCCACGGGTGATCCCAGTGATCTCTTGTATCCATTTGTACTGCTTCTCTTCACTTTGGCACCAAAATACACATTCGAAGTCCATAAATCCTTTTAGCTACTTTAATGTATCTCCCTCTACAGTTTTGTTCTTTAAGGATCAACAGGTTTTCTTAGCTCAAAGTGTCTCTTATCTCTGATTGCTTTTCTTATTTGGGTACTTGTGATCACAGAGCAGATGAAACAAGACTGAGATGCAATGCAATCTACAAGGCATGTCAATTTTCTAAAAGGATGGTATTGCAAATTAAACAGCATCAATAAGCCAGAAGACAGGTATTCATTCCGAGAAGCGCTTACAGTTAGGGTGAGTCCTACTACTCAGGGTTACCCTTAGCCCTAGAGGTCAAGTGTGCCCTTGGCCCTTATTAGAATGCATTCAATGTTAGGTACACCTGTTCAAATGCTTCTTAACACAAACATCAAATGAGTTAATCATGTGGCATCTAGAAGTGGTGAAGGCATCTTGTTGTCCAAACTGAGAATCAGATTAGAGAGGAAATGAACTATAAGTGCCTTTGAAAACAGCCTGGTTGAAGCTGGTCCTGAAGGACTTACTTGCTCAAAAGAAGGGATACCAGAATGAAAAATATCAAATGAGGGGTAGCAGTGTGCATGAAAAATGTATTGTTTATGTCAGAGGTCAGAGGAGAATAGCAGAGATGATAGAAATGCATAATTAGCTCAAATAACTACTTGTTACAACATGTTGAACCTTTAAACAGATGAGCAACAACAGAAGAAGACCACACTGGGCGCTACTCCTGCCAGCCAACAACAGAAAACTAAGGCTACATTTTGCACAGGCTCACCAATATTGGAAAATAAAGGATTGGAAGAATTGTGCCTCATCTAATGAGTCTGAGTTCAGCTGCATCATTCAAATGATGGGGCCAGAATTTGGCGTAAACAACATAAAAGCGTTGGTCCATCCTATCAGCAGTTTAGGCTGCTGGTGGTAGTTTAGGGCGGAGGGGGGTCCATCCTGGTCCTAGCAACGCATACCTAATGATGTGACCCGTGAGTGTATTCCACTACAAAATAAGAAAATCATACAAGAAGCCTAAATGCCTCCAGTGGTCACAGATTCCTTTGATGTATAATGAGATTGGAGATCCTATTTCTTATGGTTGTTCAGAACGTTTGTCCAAGATAATAAATCAAATTCCATTAAACCAGACCACAATGCAGCTAAGGAATACTTTTAACAACGTAAAGTACTTAAATTTAGGTCTCATTGCTTGCATGACACTCTGTATAAAAAATGTGTTTGACGGGCTAGATGAACCTGCCACTTTCCGTTGCCTCTTACAAACAGTATTAAAAAAGTTTTAAAGTTTGTGTGAACAAATCTATTCTCCTTTATTTGACTCCATCTATATCAGCTGTTATGTCTCCGTGCCGCTTTATGTAATAAATAGCGCACAATATATTCCAAGGGAATTTTTCTTGCAAAGGATTCTTACACTGTCTTACTCGTGACCCAACCACTATCCTCTCATCTTTAAAAATCTGTTGCCCATACCTTCAGTCGTCACACTAAATTCACAGAGCAGATATGGCTTTGACAGACGCCTAAAATAGATTGTGCAGGCTTACAAATGGAAGCCAAGTCTAGTGAATGCAGCTGTTGGCCTTATGAGGAGACCCTCGCTCTCCTTTAATGGTCCCAAAAGGATTCCTATGTCTAATCTCCACCAAATATCTAGCAAACGGTAAGGGGATAGACATTGTACTTGCATGTGAAATAATAAAAGTTTTGAATCATTATAAATATTTAATTCACTCAAAATAATTTTGCACAGACACTGTGAGCAGTGAGAAAGATTTAAAGTCTCATATTTCTTTGATACTGTCAGGTTCATTTGAATAAACAGTAGGATTTCTTTCAGAAATATTGTCACGGCTAATTAAACTTGTTTTTTTATAACTTTTCACCAGAAGCGTTCACCAGAAGAGCTACCATATATTTGCAGTGGTTTTCATTCAGTCATGAAATAATTTGTTGATTCAACAATGTGAGAAAGAGAATGGCATATACATTTACAAAAGATCAAGAGTTTCCAAGAGGTAGAGGAAACAGGGCAACTTAAACCACATCCTTTCTAAAGCCTGTCAATTTCATGGTGAGCTACAAATAAACCATCTTCTGCCATAACTTTACCTCTTTAGTTTTTTCATCCTAATGTATGCCTTCTCTTTTTCTTATGCTAATCAAGTCTTTCGCCTTTCCCTGAATCAGCTTTCCTGTCATTTGTCTTCACTCATAGGAACGAGTTTTCCACCAAAATAACTGACCCTAAGACGTACAAAATGCCTAAATCTATCTAGGACACCACAGGGCAAGAACTTTCTTGGATACCTTGGAAACCCTCCGCCGGCAGCAATCCCTTTCAGCTATTTAATGTAATGTTTCCGCAATATAAAGGCATCATTTGAGACTCTGAGGTTTTAAAAGGGCTGCAGCAAACTGCTTTGGGCCCAGACTGACCATTAAAGAGAGGAAAGAGCGCCTTCAAGAGCCAATCCAATAAAAACTCGCAAAACTCCAAAAGAACTTCAAAATATGCTGTAATGTTTGAAAACCATGGCTGGTTTTGGACTTTTTTTTTATTCATAAGGTTTTTTTCACTAAAGGGGACCTGTTCTAAACTCCAGGGATGGTGCCATTTTCCAGATGGTTCTCAGTTCAGAACTGTTTGGTGAAATTTGAAGACCCCTCCTTATACCTCACAACACTCATCTAAGGTTTCTATTGATTCATAGGGGTATACGCGCGGTCGTAAAAAAGAGCTGACTGAATGCTCTGGGCTGCTTTAGTCATGACACAATTCATCATCATCCTACTCACACATGGAAAAAAATCCACAGCCTCCTAAAGATATGCTTTCCGCTTGTTTTTCTGACAAGTGAAGGTACCAAGAAACAGACAATTAAAGGTAATGATTAGGTGAGCATGGTTAGAAAAAGAAGGAAACCCCTAACTCCCTTTTTACTGTAGGCCTCATCTCAGTCCAGGCAGCTAATTGATGGCAAATAGCTCTACAGCAGTTTCCCTACACACACACGTCATACGTTATACACACATATGCAGTTTCCCTGCGGTTTTCAACACAGCTCGTTTGGCAGGAGAGGAAGGGCTTACTCCAGACAGACCCAGCCCAAAGAGGAAAACACACATGCACACACACGCAAACATACACACACACTCACAGATGGACACAGCGACTGAAATATTTAGAATCATCTTGTATAACATAGGACAGTTAAGTAGTTTAGGAAGATCCTTTTTAGGTGTTAGGTCTTGATTGGGTGACCTCCAGAATTTAAGCTGTCGATTCAGCTCGATCCAAGCAACTTGCAAGAGGAGACTTTTTGTAAGACCAGTCTGTGATGAGGACGGCACTAGCCTGGCAACCAGGCCTCACATATGGAAACTGTTTAACTCCTATTATTAATAACCCACCAAAAAAAAAAGGAAAAAAGGAGGTAAAAAGCCAACTAATAACACATGCAAGACACTGCCAAGACTTGGCTCAGAGACAGAAGGAAAACACATACATAGACAAACAGAGACTGTCTGCAATGTGCACATGCACATGAAGACAAATGTGGACACCCAGACACTTATTGGTTGAACAGGGGGAAAAAAGAAAGCTAAGTGATTGGCCTTTAAGTGTATTAGCCTGGTTGCCTGCTTCAATGCAAATAAAACTCTTTCATGTTTCTTGGTTCAGAGAGTTTCTACACCTGGTTGTGGCTGAGGGGAATAGAGAAGGGGGAACGAAGATAGACACACCCTCACACGCAGTACTTACCGCACACACACGCCCCCCCCCCCCCCCCCCCCCCCCCCACCCCCATCAACCCACACACACACACACACACACACACACACACACCGGAAATGGGCAGGCACGACAATAGCTGGTTGCTGTGCAAGAAGTTACAACTTCTAAACAAGTGCACGATCTTCAACTTCCCCAAACGAGAGGGGGGGTTACAGTAAAAACTCAGAAAAAAAAGAGGAAAAGGGGAAGTGTGCGCTGGATTATAAGATTTTGTAAGAGGCTCAAATCATCCAGATGTAAAGAGAAACCTCAGTTTGAAAAAAATTATCTTTCCTTTTTTACATGAGTTAAGCTGAACTGGACTAAGTTACATTTTTGTTGACTGTTGACAGTAGATGTACTCAACAGCTTTGTCTTTATTAATTACACATTTCATTAGAAACAAAACATCAGTAACCACAGAGTTAAACACGTGTGGTCTTGTAGTAAATGCTTGGTGCAACTTTCCTTAATCACTGTTTTTTTCTAGTTAATAAAATAGAGGTTATTTTTCTGATACCTTTCATCAAGCTATAAAAATAATCACTAAGGTATGAATTATAAATAAGATCTTATTTTTGATAAACACACATAATTGTTTTAATAACCAAACACTTTTCAAAGGAGCTTCACTATACCTGCTGAGTTTTTTAATTTAACTTTTTGTGTTTTTGTAAATCTTAACCAACAGGACAAAGAGTTATGTTTTTTCTACCAAATGAAGAAAAAGGCTGCCACGCTCTTGTCCTGAGCTCAAGAAGAAGGCAAACTAGAGAAAGAGAAGAACTACATTCCTCTCCTCCTCCCTGTTGACTCTAATCTCTCCTTTAAAATGGCTTGCACAAAGGGCCAGCAAAGACTAGCTAATTAGCAACACTTTAGGCCTCCACAGCTTTTGTATGTTTGGTGTGTATATGTGTGTATTCATTGTGTGCATCCTGGGCTCTCAACAGTTTCCACGGTAACTGCTTGCTTCGTGGCCTCAGAGGCGTTGCACATTTTATCTTTTTAGGATTTCCTCTGTTCCACTCTCTGTGTCCAATAATTTCTGAGTCTGGAGTTGGGAAGCAAAGAGTATAGGGCTTAAGGGAAAGAGAGATCACTCTCTTGCTGAAGAGTTTCAGTCAGGTTTCAAAGATCATCACCAAAACAGCATTGGTGAAAGTCACTAAAGACATTCTCATACTGGACTTGTCCTGCAAGATCTCAGCACTCCATTCCATATGATTAATAGCAATATTATTTTACAGTGACTTGAACATGCTGTAGGGATTAAGGGAACAGCACTAAGCTAGTTTTGATCATATTTATCTGACAGATACCAGAACCATGTCAATGATCATTTTTTCTCACTCAGTAGAGTTAGTGATAAAGTGCCACAGGGTCCAGTGCTTAGGTGGGTTCTTTTTATTATCTATAATGCTTTATCTTAAAATAATGAGATGGCAAGTGATTCATTTCTATTGTTATGCTGATGATACTTAGCTTGTGCTAATTACTGAAGCCTGACAAATTGCATCAGCTACTTGAACTACAAGGGTAAGACATGCTTTAAAATTCAGACAAGACAGAGACCAGATGGAAATTATTCTCTTTGGACCACAGTATCTGAAGAAGAAACTGCTTAGACCTTCACTAATTCTTGATAGCATTACTTTGGCCCTCAGTACTAATGTAAAGATCTTTGGCATTATCTTTATTCAGGACAATCCTGAATTATAAATTATTCTGGCTGTCCTTCTTTCCCCTGTGCAACATTGCCAAACTTAGAAATATCTTGTCCCAGAATGATGCAGAAAAACTAATGTACATGATCCAGTGATTCTGTGTCTATCTTCTTTCCTAGGCTAAGCTCTCGGTGAAAGCTATTACTGTTATTAACTTTGTGCACTTTCAAAGTTTTCTGTACACCGTAGGGTGTATTCCAGACCAAGTGTTTTGTATTAAGTTGTATGTCTGTGACAAAGCCATTGACAAATCTATTGCTATTAACTCTATGAACTCAGTTTCCGTCCCAATTAAAGTATTCCTGGACCACTGCTTCTGTTTTTTTTTCCTTTTCAAATTCCGTAGATGACATGATATATGAAGTGTGGTTCTGCTAGAGATTTACTCCTGTTAAATTAGAGTCCTTCCTCCCCACCGTCACCACATGCTTGGTCTGGTGGAGGGATTGCAGAGTAGTTATTGACTTCATGCAACTTTTTTACCAACTGGCATTGAATTACTGACTGAATCTGACTGTGTTGTATTATAATTACAATCGATTTGGTAACATGTCACTTGGGAACATGTCAGTAAAAACCAGTCATGACTTCTGGCCTTATTCTCTGCCGTAAAGACTAAACATCTGAGAGCCAAAAGTGAAAAACTGAACCTTTTAAACTCTGAATACAGAAACCTTTCATCAGAGATGCCCATCTCAGCTCATGCATAAGTATCTGTGTGTGTGGCATTCATCTGACATCCCAACCAGACCTACCCAGTGCAACTGCTTCCAAACATTCCCATGGTAGCTAAACCAAATCTAACACTTCAGGTACCCCAGTGGGTGTATGTAATCTAGTCTACACACAGGACAAACATGCACAGGTGGACACACACGCCTCCTTCCTCTGCTGGTATCTGTCTGTTCTTGTGCCTGAGCCTCTCTGACTAGTAGGAGGCTACCAACCATGACTGTGTCCGTGCTGGCAGATCTGATCCAGCGGCGGCCCCTTTCTTCTGTCTGCATGCTAGTAGCTCAACCGCATTCTTCCCCCAGAGCACTTCAGAAACCAATAAACCTTATTATTGAGTAGCTTCTGCAGTTTTACTCAAGTAAACACAAACACTATGTAAAATCAGCTGAATTTCTAGACATTTGTCACACTACTGCTTGCCTTTTTTTTGCAAGTACAGAAGGTTATACAGAAAAGAAACACAAAAGCCCAGAACATGAAAGGACACCAATAGCGTGAACAAAATTCTGCTCTCCAACTCTCGGCTGTCATTCAATGGGGCGGGTGGAAAAAGCAGTAAAAATGTTTTATGGGGGCTCATAAATACAATATCTCAGCATCACAGAATTAGGTTTCAATGTGCGAAAAAAGAAAAGAAAAAGTCACCGAATGAGGAAATCATGGAATCATGTGAAAGTCATTAAACAGAAATTATGGATGTTCTTCTGCAGGTGTGTGTAGTGTGTGTGTGCATGTTTACATTGCTGAAGGGCAAACAGCTCTAAATTTGAGTAGGCAGAAAAAGATTAAATCTGTAATAGTTTATTTTAGCACAATACTCTTTGATTTATTGCTAAATTATACATTTAGGAATACAAAAATCAAAGGTCAGATAAGACAGACAACTGGAGCTGCCAGACTCCTTCCAGAAGCTGGTGTTCTATGTGTTTCTTTGAATCTTTGTGGTCAGAGCAGTGGGTGTTCTGTGATGCTAGGCAACCTCGACTTCCCCTCCTCTTTCTCAGATCAACCTCCTGTGACCTGTGCACTACGCTGACCTCACACTAACGGAGGAAGAACTGGTCCAGACAGCAGGGAAAGCTTTTAGGATATGACAGGACTCAGAAATGTGACTCAGGACTGCTTTACTGGCCAGAGGGACAAGCGGGTATATGCATGCATAGTTGCATTTGACACATTTTCCTTCTCTTAATCAAGATAAAACTGAGGTTTGACCTTAAGGCACAGACCTTCCACCAGATCATCCATTCGAACACTGACAATGGACCCTGTGGTTTCATATTTGCATTGCTATTTCTTCCCTTTCTACACTCACTTTAAAATAATTAATAAATCCCATAAACAAAAAAAAAAATTTAAAAAGACTTCAGAAATCATATTATGAATACAAATTGTTTTTTTTAGAGTTGATTTATTTTGATTATTTCTAGTTTTTTTGTTTGTTTTTTTTATTCCGGACTTCTCTGTTTTTAACCTCTGTGAGAGTTAAACTTACTTGTACTTGCTAAGTGTTTAGCAAACAAATACTGATTGATTGATTAATTGATTGATGCAGGTAGACAGAGGTATAAATATAACCTTTTACACTGTTTAGCTAAATGCGAGCCTTATTTGCTAACATGATTTCAAACTATATTTTTGATTCTCCTTTCCTTCCTAAAGCACCTCTTCACCTTCACGTTCTTTGCCCCCATGAACTGAAAGTGAACTCCACTGAAAGGTGGAGGTCAAACAAGACATAACCATCTCAGCCATTGACCAAAATTCACCTCCTATAATTTACCAGAGCTAAAGAATCTCACACACACACACACAGCCAAAACACCCCCACCTCCACCCATACATGCATCAATTATTAAGTCTAGCCAATCCAACAGGAAGTCATACGTTATCTGAATCATGCAGCATCCCTCAAAGTCTGTTACCACGCATGCAGACACACTTATAAACACACCAGTCCCACAAATCTGTCCGCAAAGCTCTCCTTACAAACGTGTGCACACACAGAGAGCAGCTATCTTTCACCAGTGTTTGTGTATATCTGAGATCTGTATCGGTTCCTCCTGATCTCCAGTCATCACTGCGGCTTCTTAATTACACCCTTCATTAACCCACATCAGCTCTCTGCATGTGTGTAACTGCCAGCCTGAATGTGTCTGTGTGTGTGGGGCAGTGAGAAACCAAGATTGCTGGTATGTGTGTGGACACATGAAAGAAGAAGAAGGCATAAAAAAAAAAACTAAAAAAAAACTAGAACATGACAAATGGGACTGGGGATCGAAGCTCCAAACCAATTTCTAAAACTGCCTTTTTTCAACCAATGTTCCATTTAAGCCCCTGGGGGAAAGGGATACCACTGCCATAGTCTCCCTCTCACTTTCTATTTAGATGGGAAAGGACAGAGAAAAAGACTACGGCTGGTTCAGTCCACCGATGAGTGGCTCCCGAGAGGAAATAGGCAACATCACTTTCCTCGTCCCTGATACCCCCCAGACCCTTTTTTTCCCACCCCACAACACCAGCGGCCACAAGTGAAGCTGCTTTATTACAAACAGCAATTAACTGATGGTGAGGAAAAAGGAGGAGACAGAGGGAAGTGGCAGCGTTTACAATCTCCAAAAAAAAAAAGAAATAGGTAGAGACTTATACACATGAGGGGAATTGAAGACACCTGGTTCTCGTCAGAGCACCCTCCACCCAGCCAGCCACACACACACACACCTACACACACACACACATACACATACATACACTTTGAGGTCTGTTAGGATTTATCCTGCTTACATTTCTCCTCTGCTATGCATCATTTCACGTCCACACCCGGCACCTCAACAAAGTGCCCTGTGCTCTCGTCTGCACTCTCACTTTTCCACTTCTTCCTCTTCTGCAACTACTACTACTCTGCTTATTGTCCTCCCTGCCTCCCCCCACGCCTTACCCTTCTCGATGATGGGGCAAATTTAGTCATACGCCCCCTCTCTCTTCACTTTCTTCCTTCCCTGTCTTCCTTCTTTCCAGCTCTGTTCGTTCTGGGGAGGCAGACAGGCCACATTCCACAGGGAGGCCCAGGCGCCCTTTTCTGACACGTCTCAGCTTTACACCCCTCCCTCATCCCTCTGTTTCTTCTTTCCAGCCTCAGATGCCCCCCCATCCCCACCCTATCCCACCATGCTGCCTCTTTGCTTGTCCGTTTACCTTTATTTCCTCTAAATGGGGACTCAAGCTAAGTCAGACTAGATGAAAAGTCTGTAAATATGAATTTTAATGTCTTCAAAAAAAACTCTCATGTGTTAGAATGGCCTCCACTGTTAAGTGGAGGCCATTCTAACACATGTTCATGCTTTAATCTAAACCATATCACTGTAGTTATGAATGTGTGTTTAACGATGTCATCCTGCTGGCAGGTGAACCTCAACCCTGGTACCGAGTCTTTTGGAGCTTCTAACAGGTTCTCTTTGGGAATAGCTTTCCATTTATTTTGACTGATCTTCCCACAGCATTATACTGCCACCATTCATTTCCAGCATCTATCTATCTATCTATCTATCTATCTATCTATCTATCTATCTATCTATCTATCTATCTATCTATCTATCTATCTATCTATCTATCTATCTATCTATCTATCTATCTATCTATCTATCTATCTATCTATCTATCTATCTATCTATCTATCTATCTATCTATCTATCTATCTATCTATCTATCTATCTATCTATCTATCTATCTATCTATCTATCTATCTATCTATCTATCTATCTATCTATCTATCTATCTATCTAGTTTGATGGCTGGCGATAGCTGTGATTTCTCTTAGGTTCCCAAGGGCCCTGAGGTAAAGACAGCTTTGTGTTCTGACAATACGGCACTGTCAGGAGTTTTGTGTGTCAGTGTGCACACTGAGAGGGCGATGGTGTGTTTTTTCTGCTCTAGTGCCCACCGCCATGGTGTTTAAGCACAAACAGTGTTCTGCACTGCACCTTTAGGTGAAAGACTCAAGTGCGGAGGAAAATGGAAGAGAAAGAGGAGGATGTATTTCCAAGATATTTAAGGTGGCGGCTGACTAAATTATTATCCTTCAACCAATATATTCTTAAAAAAGTGGGACAGTTATTTTCTAAGTAATTTTGTAAATCCAGATGCAATTGAAAATTTTATAGCTTTAACACTATATGAGTTCATGTCTACTCAGCTACATGAGAGGTCCACTTTACTCATTAACAGAGGGGCAGAAAAGTCATCTGTTGAGCTAAATGTGGATTGTTTAGGTCTTGTAGCCATCCCTTTCATGGTTGGATGTTGTTTAACTTGAAGGATGCTTTCGTTTTACGAGAAATGTGACATCATTTGAGAAACCATCTGCTGCACTTTCTGCCTCCCTGCAAAAAACCTGACAGTATTTAAAAAAAAAGGGTGCACACGTACATTTTCATGTTGTATGGGTTTTTCTTTTTTTTTTCCTCTTGTTCTGATCTAAGAAAGTTTTTCTACAAAATTGAAAAATGGTTTAATCGGCTCTGTCCAGTTCTTTGATCACTGGTCAGACCAGTCAAATACTGAACAATCTGATGATTTTCCTTATAACAAAAAGCATCACAACTTAAATATAAATGTTTTGTCTATAAACAAATAATAGAGAGGACTTTCCCCATGCATTTCTTTTGTTTAACATTTAGTAATATTAGATACAGGTTAGGGACCAATGCTTTTGTGCATAAATGAGGAATAGGCTTGTGTTCCATTAATTTTCTTCCTCTTTAATGGAACATATAGCACAAATAACACTCTTTTTTACACTTAAATGTTGAATATTTAAAAAATAATAATATAACAGAGAAAAGTTTTTTTGCGTTGTGTTCTTCAAAATTAAATCAAAATTAGACAAAAACAAAAGCAGCAAATCGAACGTGAAGTAAATCCGGGAAATCAGTAACAGTCAGGGAAAGCTTGATCTTGATCTTAAAGTGCTGAAGTAAAAATAGAAAAAAACGAAACTTTGGAATTAGAAACGTGATTAGAAACGTGAACCTGTTTGCTTTACACAGACCTTAACAAACTTGCATCTTGTATTGATTGATCCCCCTTTGTAAGCCCGGTTTTCCAAAGTCCCCTTAAATCATAAATTTGTTCTGTATTAAAACAGAGACAGATTTTGTCATCTCTTAATACAGTTTCAGTGTTTTAATGTTTACATTTAAATTGAAAGTTTGACTTTCTTGATAGTGATTATAAGAAGAAAATGAAAAATTAATTAGAAAGTCAGCTGGTTGTTCTCCAGAGCAATCCCATCAGTGCTCTTGCTTGCAGGGAAGAAGACAGGATGACAGGGACACCTGTAATAGCCTTGTAGAAATAAGATGCCACAGGCAATTTCAATGGTTATACCATTATAAAAAATCTACCCAAGACTAAGAGTCATTAGGAAATGAACATACATAGAAATGAAAAAATAGTCAAGTATATGAAAATGCTCACCACGAAGCTTCTTAAGATGCTACAAATAGAAAAGAGGATCTATGGCAACCGACTGTATGTGGATGTAACATTTTGTGAAGAATGTTGGAATCTGGAGCGAAGGTTGTGCTTGTCTTTCGTGGTCCACAGAAAATAGAAGGAAAAATAAGTAAAGTTAGAGAGAGGAAGAGAAAAAAGATGGAAAGCTAGAGGAATCGATGTTTGTGGTTGGTAACCCGCTCAAAAGAGGAAATACCAGGTGAGCACACACACACACACACACACACACACACAGGTGCAAAAACACAGACCCTTCACACGTCCATGAGCATAAAGACCTGCTTTGTATCGGCTAAAGGTTTAGTGTTAATATGTGTGCATTTGCGCATAAGTGTGTGTCCCGGAGCTTGCTGAGAAAGCAGGGTGAGGATGCAGTCATGAGGAGAAAAAGGAGGGAGAAGAGGGATGGGAGTGAAGGGCTTCAAGTGTTCTTCACTCACCTAGGGCTCCACCGTAATAATTAGAGGCAGTAATTTTAGCAGGCAGGAAACCCCACTTTTTTATTTATTTTCGTTTCCATCACTGAAGACAACGAAGACACATTTTAACAAGCCCAGAACTCACACTGACCCTTTGTGAGTCATTAGACATAAGACATTGGCATGTCTGACAAAATATCTTACCAAGATATAATTTTATGCAGCATTTGCACTTATTCAGCATGTTTTTTGATGAAGAAAATGGGACAGTTTTTGAAAGTCTTTTTTAGTGTATCAAAAAGCCTACTTTATACATGGCCTCTGTTGCATATGCTAAGCAGCCAAGCAACCATAACTGTACGTTTTTGCAGATTGTTTGACATTTGGATAGATGCCTGTTGACTGAGACACAGTTCGATTTCCATTCCTTCCCAAAGAGTGAAAAAAGTTAAAAAGTTATTTAAAAATATAGGGAATTACTGGGTCTATTTGTGACGCAGTTGTTGATGAAATCGCTAACTACAGTCCTCTCAATGTAAATATTTCTAAACATTTCCCAAATTTGGTGTCTAAACAACCTCCTATTAACAAAGGAACTAAAGACGTCCCCATATCTAAATGAAGAAGGCCGAAAAAACCAGAAATCACAAAAATTTGCTTCTGTTGTCAATGTGGATGTGAACACCCCCCTACTGGCTCGGCAAGGACACTTCAACTCTTTATGAATTTCATGCTTTTCTATGGATGCAAATATGTGTTTCCACAGTGACATGGTAATATTATAATTTTTTCTATTAAGAAAATAAAAAACAGCAACCAAATCCTAAAGTACGTTTCCTTTTTTAAATGCCACATTGTTAAAAACATCAACAAGAATGAGCAGGTTTCCATCCACATATTATTTGATTGTGGACAATTAACACATCTCTTGATGATAAAAAAATTTAAAGATACCATTTGTGCATGTGTGTGTGTGTGTGTTGGTGTGTGGAGTGTGTGGAGGTGATTTGTGCAATGGCTCAAGTCCTTCAGGAAAGCAGTCAGCAGTTATTTGTGTTTTAAAGGAGTGGAAAACATGAAAAAAAAAAGACAAGTGAAAAATTTGATCCAAGATGTTCTGGGAAAAGTTCTGACACAACGGACAGTGTGAGTCTTTGTATGAATATTTGCGCAAGCAAGAGTCGGTCTGACACACAGAATAAAAAACAACATTAAATGCTGATGCTACATCCTGACTTGTCATACACAAGCAAACACTACTTCATGAATCAGTGAAATAAAAAGCAGGAAAGAAATAACAGGCAGAGGTGACTCCTGCAGCTCCTTCACACTCTTTGAGCATCTGAGTTGTCTTTGGAGTGTTTGGGTCAGGCTGAAATGTTAAGCTGGTTTCTTTCATTTGGAGAGATATTTCCTTCTGTTTTCATGCAATAATATATCCACCGAAACATTGTCGCCATGAATTTCTTAGGTGAACAGAGTCCCAGTGGAATTAGTCGGTAGATTGTGAGTAGAGGATAATTAGAGCACTGACGAGCAAACCTTTCAGAGCCTTTTGCTGTTCGCACAGACAAGACTGACAATTAGCTGAGGCTGGCCATCGAAATGTTGTCACATCTGTACATTACATCAGAGCATGGTGTGTACTAGGCAAGGGCCTGTGTCTAAGTTTTAAAAAGTTAAATTTTTTAAGAAAATCTAAACTTCCATTACACCCTCCCTGTGGTTTAAAGCCTTTCTAATAAGTTGCCTGTGAAAGTGCAGGAAAGTGTTTTCTTCTGCTTTATGGAACATACAGAGAAATCCATTGTTGGCCGTGCCACACCTGTTGCTCAACATAGTCAATGTTTTACCTTTCCTTGGTTAAAAGAAAGACAAATCTTCCTATTTGAAAATGTTTAATAAAAACATAAATAAATAAATGCCTTTGTGAGGTTCAAAAACAAACCAAATTTGTGACCTGTTCTTTAAGTCAAACGAGAGGAACCTAGTCACAGTTGTTACCCATAAAGTTCTTAAGTGTTTTTCTTTTATTTATTTTTTGTGACAATATGGCCTTTATTTGATAGTAATTTTCATAGGACAAAGGATGTAAAGAAGAGGAAGGCAGGCAGTAATTGGCCCGAAAGCTGTAGTTAAATCTAGGACAGCTGGATGGAGCACTATAAACTCAGCATATTGTCACCTGTTCAACCAACTGAACCAAAGAACATCCTCTTATCTTTATATCCTTGCTTTTTTTTTTTGCATACACATGCTTCTCCGCTGCTAGGTAACTAAACGAGACAGAGAACAGGTACAAGTGGAGGATTTCAGCAGGGTATACATGCAATGCTGATATAATATGCAAAACTCCCATAACGTCGTCTGAGATGTCCATGATGCATTTACATGGGTGTCCAGTAAACAGTGGAATATGGGTGAAGTAATATATAAATATAAGCCAGTTCCAGCTTCCTCCAAACAGTCATGAGTCCCCAGATGAACTGCAATGAGGGATGGTTTCTCTACAAAAGGCACTTAAACATTCCTTCACTAAATTTAAGGGGGGCCTATTCTAGACTTTCGCTTTAGCCTCCATATAAAAGTCAAAATAAAAATACAGATATACAACTATAAAAATATGTTATATTATTTTAGCTGTATAGAAGTAATTGCTGCTTTCCTGTTTCAAATAAAAGCAGTAGGATATTATACATTTTTGTTTGAAATTGTTGTGTACTAAGAAACCATGAACAAGTAGTTTTTTCACTCAAGGTTATCACAAGGTGAAATTCTCATACACATCCATGCCTGTTGTGTACAAACTGTTCTTTACAATTCACTGTGCATGTTGCACAACTTGCCGATGTTGTAAAACAAGTCCTTTTCAGAACATACTGTCAAATGCATGCATCTCATATGAACAAAAGCACACAAGGGGACCCAAAGCATGCACACTCTGTAGGTGCACACACACATACCTGTTGCTGCTGCAGGTGCAGTAAGTCGACCGGACTGATCTCTCCATTGGCGTCCCCATTGGACCCACCCTCTCTGCCTCCCCCTCCATCTGATTGGCTGCTAAGGCTGCTGACTCCATTTTGGTTGGACGGTGTTGTTCGAATGGTCTCAGAGGCTGATTCCACCATCATCACTGGCACCTGTATGGAAAGGGGGAGCAGAGAAATATTAAATTCAAGTGACCAAAACAGAGTCAGTAAAATGCTTATCTGATTAAACAAGCATACCAGGAAGACTAAAATAAATATAGAATGTGATTGAGTGTGTTTATAAAAATATTTATCTTTCTAATATTTAAAAAGAGCTTTAATGACGAACTATTAACCCAGAGGTACAGCAACACCTTTGGCAAAAACTTTTCCTTTGTACTCATGTGAATGTAGGTTTCGGCACTCATAGATTAGGATCAGATGAGCAGCAAATCTAAACTGACAACGCTCTTAATACTTCACTATATAGTTAAATAACACACATTTCTCCAATAATCAGATATGGCATGTGTGCACTGTGTGTAAGCCAGGATCAGGTTGGTCTTTGAGATAGATCTGTTTGATGCACCTTCAGAGGGGCCTCCCTAATTAGAGCGTGTTCCCTGCACAAAAACCTGACAAAACGAGCCGTTCCTGGATGTGTTGTTGTTTTTTAAGAAACAACGCCTCGCAAACACACAGGAGCATTTGCCATCGTTAGGAGCCAAAGCGTGGGAGAGCGGAGACGTACGCACATAGAGCGCACACACTCACACTCGCGGCAAAGCAAAACAAACCTTCACACAAGAACGCAAGGCTGTGAACTCCTAATGACGGCCTCAATCTCGTCTTTCTGCCTTATCCAGTTTTAGAAATTAGCGCACACAAGTGCACACTTTTAAAGGGGAAAGTTCTGCTGCTTTTATTTTAGCTACCCGGAGTGTGTACACAAAACGCCATCGAGGCATTCTACCCACCTCCTGTGTTGCGACTGTGTGTGATTTTCAGAGGCGTACAAGCCATGCCTTCTGGGGAAACAACAAAAGCCATTTCATGAGAGGATCTAACTTTTCTTTTCCTCTGAGGCAAACACAGGTGAACTTGTGTGTGTGTGTGTGCACATTTATTTTTTTTCAGTGAGACTGACAGCGGGTGAGGGTGTGAGAGATTGCTGGTGGCTTTGTTAATGGAATGTTGCCAGATGCTTGCAGACGGACAGGGACCTGAGCATATTACTGAGTGTGAAATATGAGCATGTGCAGGCAGATGGGCTGGTGGGTGTGCTTGTTAAACGGATTGCTCTTTCAAAGCACAGAAATACATTTTTTTGCTGAGGTGGCGTCCTGCACATATATATGTATATATATATATATATATATATATATATATATATTCATCTGTCTCTCAGTACAATTATTATCTCTTCCAACATGTTTAGTTTGATCTTCTACACAGGATTTAAAGACTTCGCACTTTCCGATTTAAGAACCCTAGTAGGAGGTCCAATGCCCACATTTGAGTGGTGGAAAGTTGTTAAAAGCATGCAAGCAAAGTCAGAATGGAAGTGTCAGATGAAATTAATTTTGTTGTCAGTAAATTTTGCTCAGCTGAACCTAAAGCTGACAGTTCCCACCAGGCCAAACCTTCATCCATTACAGGTAGTATCACCTGAAAAATAATCAATCTGTGGCAATGCATAAAAATTTGTAATGGATGTCTCAAATTCTTAATAGTTAAACATATAGGCAGTATGTGCTGCCTTATCAGCTACTGCTATTTTCAACTGTCACCCCTAATAAAAAAAACTTCCCTTGGCTGCTTCCTTCACACCATCCCATCAGAAAGTCCACAGACTCGGCAAAAAGGTGTCCAAGTCCTGACCTTAAAGCCTTTTCATATGATAGTTCTGCAATAAACATGCAATAACAAGCCACCTGTTACAGATCAGTTCAACTCATACAAGGAGATCTGCCAAGATCACGGGCGAACTGAGTATTTAGATCATGCAGCCAGGATTGTGGAATGAAAAGGGCGTGGCTTTTGAATTGTAGCCTCCACCTACAAGGGATTTCCCCAGGTGCTCAGCGCTGTGTTGTAATCCTCGAGAACACTGTTCAAATCCCGTGCTTTAAATACAAGTACTATTCTGAGCATGTTTTTGTCTTCATCAAATTCTGCTGATCAACATATTTCTCAGATTAGATGAACACTGGAGGACGATATGTTGTCTCTATTCTGTGCCAACCAGTACATTAAACAGCAGCTGCTACTGGCTTTGCTATGTAAAATGTCACACTTGCTCGGGAATCCCATAAAACCCTTTACAGTTCATAGTGGTTACAGGTTTAGTACTCGCTCCGTAGGTGGATCCATGAGTTAACATTGGTGGGTCAATTTCAATCCTCCATTCAATGTTGGGACCCTTCAGTTGAACATGACGTGTAAAAGAAGGCTAGAAACACAGTTGCTGTACTCCTGGTATCAATTTTTTCGAGAACTCAGGACTGATAAGTACAGTGTTATTGCAACATTTAAGGTTAATCACTTAATGTTTGGCCTCACTCCTCTTGTCTTTCTGCTTTATTCTCCATCCCATCCACTTCCTCTTTCGTCCAGACCTCTCATGGGTCAAATTACTCCCTGAGGTAATATTATGAAATGAGGCATAGTGGTGAGTGATCAGCACATCTTGCCACACAGTCCACTGACTTTGCACTGCCATAGAAACTCTTCACATCACACATTTCACCAAGCATGAATCACCAGCCTGCTATCTAGCCCACGCTAAACTGAGCAGTGCCGTAATGTACTGTACACCCATCTGCTTCTTACTCTTCCTCATTGACCTTATTAGCAGCTAAGATGAGGCAGATAAAGAGACGGAGCTTGCAGGTGGACAAGGACCTAATGGGAAAGCGAGGTGTGTGCACAGCTCACGCCCTGCTTTCACACCCAGTCAATGTGGTGCTATGATCGTCTAAAGGGTGTACACTTTGTCATATCCTGTAATGGGTGTATATAAGCTGGTGTAATGGAGGTCGGGAAAAAGGCAGGGGCATAAATCCACCCTGAAGTCTTTGATTAGGGTTATGATGCACACATTCACACACACACAGAGACAGCTTAAAGTGTTTCTGGCAGTGAAGAGGAGCTACCCGTGCAGAGGCCTGCCTCAACCCGCCGTCACACTTTCTGCGTGTCTTTTTCTTGCACTTTCAATCGCTCCACATGCTAAAACCCCTCTTTCTCTCTCTCTCGAGCTGAACCTCTGACCTGAGAGTGTGTGTGGAGAGACATTCCCACTACCCCGAGGGGACTGAGAGAGGGAGGGGCACAGATTAGAGAGATAAAGAATGTGTTTGGAGGAGAGGGAAATAAAAGGCCTTCTTTGCCTTTTAATTGGGATAGTGAAGAGAAGAAGGGAAATGGGACTCAACATGTTCCTGATGACTCTGGCATATCTATGTGTGTGTGTGTGTTTGTCCAGGAGGCTGACATCTACCTTTGTACGGTAATGGATTAGCTCACAGCAAACGCCGAGTGCATGTGTTTATGTGTGCATTTGTTGTGATTGATGAGCGAGAGAGGAATTAGGATGAGTCCTGTTAAAACACGCTGCTCGTTCAGACGTTCTAGAAAATTTTAGCACTATTAATAATCAGAACCCATCACTCCCCACTCCTTCCCACTGCTGCTTGCCCTGGGTGTTTGGAGTTCAAACAAGCTGAGCCAAATGCCTAGTGAGCCAGCTCACTGTAGCAGACTCTCTGGCTTTGTCCATGGGATTGGCCCTGTCAGATTCCTCGTGGTCACTGCTTGTCAGGCATGGAAAGCCAGACCAGATTAACTTTTTTTGTGCGTAAGGGGGGGAGTGCGTTGTATACAGCATGTATTTATGTGTGCATCTGTGTTTACAGCAGCTTAGTGAGATAATAAGTCTTTATCATGTTATGCCTCATGTGGGAATATTTCCAGCGGTCCCAGAACGCCTGTTCTGTTTCCTCCGCCTTGCATCAGCTCACAGGAACGCTGCTTATTAGGCAAAGAACTGAGGGAATAAGACTGGGAGGTAGGGCACGCATAGGAGGGGAGGAGGGTGGAAGGGTAAAAAGAAAAAATGAATGTACCAATATATACACCCTATCATCCATCTACTTTAATCTGACTACTGAATTATCTTTCCTGCACTCTGTTTGCTGACTTTCTCCCCTCTGGTATGGTAGCTGGTTCAACCCTGGAAAACATTAAAGTCTTCGCCCTGAAATAGAATCCACATAGGTTATTCCTATGATCTATGACAGTTCAATCAATATTTGTGAACAAGAGAGAAACTCTCTCCTAGAGGCAGAATGTCAGACAATCAGGGAGCCTAACCTGTTTTGTAATCAGGAAGCAAATTCTTGAGGAGCCTTTGTTGACTTCATAAAGTATTCTGTTTACTCGAGTGACTGGTGTTTTCGCTGTCCTCCATCTCTTTGCTGCACACTGCCACACAACTGGCTGAAAGCAGAATTCCACACTTTCCTTGTGCTCAGATATTTTTGGCAATATTCTATGGTTGAAAAACAGTTATGTGTACACCACATGGCACTCTTGTTAAATTAAGGGCACTTTAAAACTACACTTTAAATACTACAAGCTCCTTGTCAGTCAACTGGCGTTTTGACGTGAGCAGATAGCATGACTAACTTTACCTGGATCGCATAAATATCCAGGTATTATCAGCTTGTGTTACTCTATAAAGAGCAGGGGATTCATATTTTACATATTCCGCATATTTATTTGAAACATGCTACTTAATGTAGCAGGGTTTCATTTTATATGTTTCCTAAATAAATCACACAGATAACATTATTATAACTGCAATATTCAGCGCTGCCTCTCCCCCACGTGCTGCTGCAAACCGCAGGTCAGCTGGGTAACAAAGGTTCATACACTTTTCTTTTGCTTTTAAGAAAGACCAGATTGGTTGTTTGGCAATATCCTCATTGTGAAAACATGGACAGCCGGTGTGGAAACTTATGGAGCACAACCGATTACTCTTATTATGGGGAGGGTGCATTAAAACTACATTTGGTGAGGTACGAGTGGAATGTCTGATAAGCAACTGACTGCAGGTCGTCTACCTGAGCAGAACCCCTTACTAATTATACAGCTAATATCAGTGTTACTGTATAAAGGGCAAAACAGCAAAAAAGGATGGTATTCTGGGTAACAGGCACTACTACTCTTGCTTAATTTAATGGGTGTTTATTCTTTATTTTTACTTATGCCTAAGTGTCATAATCAAAGTAATAAATAAATTAATTAGATGGTATTGTTTTAGCTATTGTAAGTGACATGTTAAGTAACTACTAGTGAATTTATTTTAAAAAATAGCCTAACTGTCTGACATGATAGCAATTTATTTTATTGTAAAAAACACTTGCACAATTAAAATAAATCCCTATGGTCGCTGTCACTGTATACAGAAAACCATTTACTGTCAGTGAGACAGCATTGGGATTTGTGAAAAGTGTCAAAGTCTTAGAAGCTCTGTCTTTTATTTATGCTCTTGACAGGGACATGAGTGTTGACATATGATGATGGATAGTAATTTAGTAAGCACCAGTTACGCACCCATATTCTCACACTACAGCTTTTCAAACCTGCCAAAGATTCCCGCACTACATAAACCCTGACGTCTGCCCTCAGGGTGTATGATTAAACCCCAAACCCCAGAAAAAACCCAAAAACCAGATCTGAGATCTTATGTCACCATCAATCTTGCTTCAAGTTTACTCTTAAGACAAACAAGAAAAACTGTTAAAAATATAAATATTTTGGAATATGACCTACACTGTGGCATAGGAAAAACAAACAATAAGTAAACCTGTTTAACCTCTTCCCATGTAGATTTCCATGCAAGCAAATCATGTGAAATATTTAACTAATGAGAGTGTCCTGTGTCTGCCAAGACATGGTGAGACGACTTCTTAAAAGCATTCTGAGTACAATTAAATGAGTGACTCTCTTACACATCTGTATTTATAGACATATTCAAAGATTGCAGCCTGTTGTTACTCAGTTTTTCCTTGTATTTTTCAGCAAACTGCTATAAGTATTCAATGCAATAACTAACAGATACATCTGTTTACTGCAAATATGTTCTGTCAGAGGGATGACTAAGAAAAGATGTTGTGGTATTTCTAAGCTTCAGCAAAAATGAAAATTGAAGGCCAGAGGTTGGCAGAACGTTTTTTTTTTTCAACAGACATACAAATAACAATACAGCAAAAATAAGATAGACATCTTTACAGCATAAAACCATACCACGAGCCAGATACACTTGCACACAGAGCTAAAGCCAGCAGCTAACAGCACCACCTCAGGCCTTTTTGGGTGAAAGCCATCGCTAACAGGTTGGCTAACAGCATCGAGCTAATGGTAGATGTCTGCGGCTGCTCTGGCCCGACTCCAGTGCAAACAGGTGAACTACATTATCCTAGACAGATAGTTAGCTGTGAGCAAGTATCTACAACAGGCTGCAAGGTTGGTTATAAAGAGCGTTTCACAACTTAGAAGGGGAATTTAGGGGGATTGGCCTCCAGGTATGACCTCCAATGTGCTGTACAGCTAGTTTTAAAGGTTTTCTGTTGGACAGTGGAAAGGCAAAAAAAGAAGATTGAGATAAAAAAGTATTGTCTTAGGTAAACACAAGTTGTTGTTTTTTATTTCTCTAAGAATGTCTGCCATACGGCATTAAATTAGATTGGGTAGAGAACTTTTAGCACAGAAATGTTATGTTGTGACCCAAAAAATCAGGGTGAAGACTGCTGACTTGACAGTCAGTCAATCACACCCTCAGCAAGGTCGATAAAGTAACTATCTTCTTAATGGCAAAATAAACTAGCTGTTCATAGAGGGCTGTATCTGAGCATGTTAATGGTAAGTTGAGTGGAAGGAAAAAGTTTAGGAGAAAACAATAGAGAAAAATATGGTCAAGGATGAAGCCTTTAAGGGATTGTGAAGCAAGGCAAGGCAAGTTTATTTGTATAGCACATTTAAGTAACAAGACTATTCAAAGTGCTTTACATGATGAAAAATGTACACTGTAGTGGCATGATAAAGGAAAGTAAAGACAAGACGGACTACAGAAAGAAATTAATGAATACACTCAATGCTTTTACGACCATATTTTCCTAACATAAAACCAAACATTTTCCCTGGTCCAGGACCAAGAGTCAGAGATTTCCTGGAGGTCTGTACCTTCCTCCTAACTTTAAAGGCCATCTTTATAGGGGGGGGGGGGGGGGAATCTAAGGAGTATTGATAAGAGCAAGATAAGAGACACCACAAACAACAATGCAGATGAACTGAGACCCGTTATTAAAGCAATTTAACAGAAATAATAGTTTGAAATATACAACCTTCTGATCTAATCTATACAATGTACAAGTTTCACTTTTTAAGTGAATTATTAAAATAAGTAAACCTTTTATGAAATTCTCAATCCTATGGATGTACACTACAGCACCCTATTTCTCTCACCTTCTTCTTAGGCATGCATCTCTATTTGAGCTTGCATGTGTGAACTGTGAGTCTGCAGCTCTTTGAAGACAAAGTCCCTGTTTACAAAGCCCATAAAGATTAGCCTCCCTCAGACAGGTGGGTTCTGGAGCCATAGGTAAACACACAGCGCATTCCGCACCGTTGAGATCGCTCTGTATATGTGTGTGTATATGACCGGGGCAAACATACACTCCTGCCTTCACCCCGACCCTTACTTTAGAGTGCAGTAAGTGATTTACCAGCTTGCAGACTGCAGTCTGTTCAAAAAATACTGGAGACAGACACAAAGATACACACAAATATTTGTAGAGGGAGCGAACTTCATGCTCACCTCATTTATCTGGGCCTGAAATCTCAAGTTGTACAGTCTTAAAGATGTAAAGCACACTTGTGTGCCTCACATTTGCAAGGTGGAAATTAACTTGTTATCACAGAGATGAAAAACTCCTGTTTTCACCTTCATTTCTTAGGTCCTTTATACCGAGGTCACGCTACAATGTTGAATATTGCTAAGGCCGTATTTAACATGGCAGCAAAGAGGTGAGAAGGAATGCAGGGCAAGAAGTAGAAGAGCTGTTTAAAAAGGCGATGTGCCTTTATTTGGATCTAAAACCAGCTATAGTGCCGCAGAGCAATTAGCAGCTGAATCCTATGAGAGCTCTTTATTAGAATGACCTTCACTGTGAGGGGAGGTGGGGGCCAGGGAGATGGTAAGAAACACAGGGAGAGGATGGGAAATTTGGAGGAAAACACAAGAAAAGACTCATTGAGGAAACATACGCATGATATGAAGGTAAAATACATGAATAAACAGTAAAGCTTGATCATGTAAAAATTTTATTTTTGGATTTCAGGGACAGATATGCAGATTCATACAGTATGATTACCTTGAGCATCATGGGTTCGGAGTATTTACAAAAACAAATTTATCATGATCTCTAAAGGCTTTTTTAAACTTAAATGTAACAATCATCCCTACTGCTGTTAAAATAATATAACGTACAGATTACTACTAAATTAAGTATAAGTAGTAAAGGCTTATTTCCTTTTTGCTATTCTGGTCTTTTATTAAGACACATGTATAACAAGCTAGGATCCGCTGGGTAATTCATCAGGGTATTTGCTGGGGTAGGGCTCACAGACAACTGATTAACAGAAATGCTGCTTGTTGCTATCAGTGTTTTCTTTTCCAAACAGCTGAATTTGAACTTTTGTTATAATGAAATAGTGTAGGAGTCCTATTTCAGCCAGCTGACCGGCAGTGCAAAGCAAAAGAGTAGCCACACTTTTCTGTTCCATACTGCCAAAGAATACTCCAGTCACTCAGTGGCAACGGCATAATGGAAACCAGAACCTTCAGAGTAAGATTGCTATCATAAGTTTAGCCTTCATCTTATATGCTGTTTGTCTTGCTCTCTCTAGCAGCCTGAATGAACCTATCTGTATGTCTTTTTACTTCTAATAGGGTCAACAGAACTGCATATCTTGCAGGTGCACGAGAAAAAATTGGATTCCCTTCACCTAATATTTTTAAGGAGAAGGTAATCCGCTCCTGCATCTGATTTTTCTTCTATTGTCATTGAGAATATCACCTAGTTCTTAAATTTAATTAAATTGGACAACTTAGATTTTAATAAAAGGTATAACCGAGGAACAAACAGAAAAAGGAAATGTATAAAAGGTAAATGTGCCAGTGATTGCCTTTAGCAGATAAATTATTTCATTTATGATCAAAATTTGCATTACAAGGCAGATAAAATGATTTAATAATACCTGAAAAATGGGCAACAGCAACTTGCAATTATAAAGAGTGACAATGGTATTAAAATAGTGCTTTAAAAAATAAATAAATATCAAAGTGGACATGATACAATTGTATACATCGACTTTCAAGTCGGGCACTTCGCATTTCCTATTTAATTAATAGATTGGATCAGAGCGAGTTTAATCAAATGTAATTGAATAAATCCACAGTAAAAAAGAAAAAAACAGACCAGACTTTAAAGGAGACATGCAGAGAGAATGATAGCATGTCCAGTTCACAAATTAATTGAATTTTAGTACTTTTGAACTTGGTCCAAGCTGTTGCAGAGGTAATTAATTCGTATCCTACCCAAAAGTGCTAAAACAAGATGATATCCCTGGGAATTATGTAGGGATGAGCATGGGTGGAAACAAAGTTTTTTTTCTTTTTCTTTTGGGAGACATAATAAAAATAAACACTGGTGTCTGGCAATGACAACCCATATAATGTATTCCACATTGTTTTTTAGTTCCTTTTCACCCTTTTACTCCTTTTGTCATACAGGCCACAACTAAAATATTAATAATTTCGCAGGCAGTTCTCATTGTATTAAAAAATGTCTCCTTTATAATTTATCAGAGAAAGAAAAATCTTTGTTATAGTGACAAGCGTGCTAATTAATAGAAGTAGAAGGAACATTGAGAGAGTTCATACTAATTTGGGACATGCTAATATTAATAGAATAATTTATGGTGTAGTATAAATAAATTACTAGGGTAATACATTTGAAAAAGGGATGCTTTCAGTTCAATTTAGGAGAAAAGAGTGGAAAAAAAAATGTCTGGCTCTTGGACAGGGGCATTAATAAGAGAGCTATTTCACTAGAGCAGAAAACGGAAGAGACAAACTAAACATGCTCTGTTCACTTTTAAATGCATCAATATTTTAGTCTGATAATGAAAATTGGATGAGCAACACTTGTATTTTCCCGCCTTGTTATTTTCATTTGGAGTTAAAGGACTTGTTTAGAGCTGAATTTGTGCAGAATCTGCAGAAGGGTGTTGCATATTTAATATTATTTCAGTCTTTAAAGAAGCTATTCTCTTTGGCTTTATGTAAACTAAAAGCTGTGTGCCAGGCAGTGTGCAAACCAGGCAGGCAAAATAAAAAGGGAGAGAGAAATGGATGGGTCATTACCGCCCTTATTACTTCCTCATTAAAACACACCTATCACAAAGACGTTTTCCGCGCACGCGTGTGCGTGCACGTCCCCGGCACCCCTGATGGTGCACGTGTGCGTCCCCGTGCAGAAGTGACAAAAAAGAACAATATAATTGGAGAAATGTACGCAGTAATAATAGGTATTCACAAAATGATAATTCATATTAAACAGAGTGCACAAAGTCAGCCTCATTTGCATGTTTTAGATTATATGCATTTCAAAAGTAATTTCCGCAGGGCATATGAATGACATTAATTCCCGAGTGAGTTCTGCTATAGACCTCAAACTATCAAACACTCAAACATTTAACAGATGAAAAAAAAGAGGGAGCTGGTGCCTTGGCAAGGGGAGATTTCAAGGTTAAAGTATCTGAATGTTAATTTTAAACTTCTGTCTTGTTTTGTTTAAACTTGCTCCACAGCCACACTGAGAGTTTCATTACCCAAAGATGTATTTCTCTTTTTTTTTCTCATTATTACTGAGCTGTAAAAGTGCACGTGTTTCCTGTACCAGTCCGAGAAGGACACTTTTCCTCCCAATCAAGCACCATTTCCTCAGTTATATAGCACCCAGATTTGTCTGACACACTCTGAGTCATGTGCTTTTTTCACTCCAAAAGCAGACTCGCCCTGTCCGACAGAGAGAAGGAGAGGAACGGTAGTTCATGTTTGGTAACACTGGATGATAGGAGAGGAAGTGATGAAATGGGTAAGAAGACAGAAGGATCCCTCTCCTCATCTTTTGGTTCCTACAAAAAGAGCTTGGGGAGGAAACGGGCTTGATGAGTCTGTGATTCCAACGGAAAACTTGAATTTCATGGACAACATTCTTTTCTCATTAGGGAATCGGGTTTGCAGACACTTTCTAGCGCTTCTGTATCAGAGAGACATAATGTGTGCTGTTATCCACCTGTTATCCTGACAAGAATTTGGCAAACGCACAGATAAGTAGTAAGAGAAGAGAGGAAGAGAAAGTGCAGAAGAAAGGAACTCGGCATGTCTGCATTATGTTTGTGGTTTGTCTTCATCTGTAAACAAAGCCGATGCCGCTGCGAGCGTGTTAACATGTCATTATCTCATTACGAATTGATGGCTTCAGCACAGAGGATTCAAGCTGTTTTGTTTGTGAGCGCTCGGCGACTGATGTTGAACAAACACAACAACCACAAAACATACATACACCAAATGATGAGAGGAAAACTCCAGCAAACACTTACACGCACACACACACACACACACACTGCTTAATAGCCTCTCACTGAAAATCTTAATTTAAAAAGAAACAATTCAACCAGATGAGCATTTGTCTTTTGTCGCATTTTCCTTACTACTCTGCAATCACTCTTATTTGAATGTCTGCTTTATTTCTTAGATTCACTTTGTTCAGCACTTTAAGCACTCAGGACTCGGAATAGAAAACTGCTGTATAAACAAAGTTAAAATATGTTTTTGCAGATTTCCACTGAGAAATCAGTTTATAAGTTTTACCCTAATTGGCCTTGACCAGTGACTGGTGAGAAACTAAAATGTCCTATCTTATTTCAGTCACTGAATAAACCACACCAAGCGCATACTAGGTTGTGTTGACCATAACAATCTTGAGCATGGACACTGTTACTCGGGGAATAAGGCTCAAAGTTAGATATTTTCAGTTTAAGTGAGGTGTTTAAAATCAAATTAGAGATGTAGGCAATCAGGCTGCGAGAGAGAGCAAGATGTTCACTAGGCAACAGGAAAGCTAGACAAATTACAGCAAAGGTGGTCTGTTTTATCCTTTTGAGTTTTCAACCTCCGTATTTAATAGAACATGCTGGATCTGGAAATGTTGGCAGCCTACTGAAAATGACAAAATTAGGCAAGTATCTACATCCTATAAGAAAAACACAGACAGAATGATGTTTTAGTAATTCTAGCCATGATTACTGCTAATATCAGAAGCTAAGGCCAACTTAAAATGTGAATGTATTATAATTCTGGTTTTTTTAATATGAGTAAAACTCTGTTTCATAGTGACCGCTCTCTAACACAGCAAGGCTACGTGGGTTGGATTCGGTTAACATTGGCATCAGTGTGTCAAAACTTTAACCAGGGGCAAATAACTTTGTCTTTATGGGGTGTGCACGTTAATTCTTTTTTTATCCATTTTCTTTTTCTTTCCCAGCCAGTCACAGCAGATCTGTTCATCCGAAAAGGATGACAGAAGGAAGCAAAGAGGATTAAATTCTGAAAGACACATAGACACATGGACCAATTTACTGTGCCATAGGGCAGCTGTGGGGTGCAAGTATTGAACAAGGTCTGTCTGTCTTAACTAAATGACCATCAGGGTGTAGAGCTCTCTGCCGGTCCACTCTGCCTTATCAATACTACACTGCTCGGCCCATTCAGCAGCAAAGAGCCTTCCTACGGCTGCAGCTAAGCTCTGGATCAATGTCATGAGGAAATGCAGACTAACCGCTGCTAAACAGACTGGCCCCTGCCTGGAAGGCTCACATTGCTTCCAGCTACCCCTGGTTCAGATCGTTCCTCTAATGGAGGCCTCCACTGGGGCCCCTGAGGGCCCCCTAACCACACAAAAAAAGGCCCCCAAGGACTCACCTTCTCTTCCTTTTCTTTTTATCTCCTCATCCCTCAATCATTTTTCTGTCCACAAGCGATATCGATCTCCTCTTTAATCAGAAGTGCTGACTCGTGCTCGTGTACTCACAGCATTGCTTCTAAAGCAGAATCTGCGTATTTTAGCCACTTACTGCAAAAGTCAGCATGGCTGTTTGGGGTAACCATAAGGGTGGTGAGGGGGTGGAAAATCCCCCTTTCTCTGAACCTCAAAGAACACTGCTGGGACCCCTCTTTACACGCATCTTGACAAATCATTCTGCTGCATTTGTCTTCTGTAATAACAGTGAAAATAGAAAGAGATGAAAAAGGGGAGCAATGGAAAGAACCTGCACATTTGTCATTTCCGATTGTTTACCTTTTTCACGGTATATTGATTTTTACATCTCCTGTTACTGGAACCTCTGTGGGTACGACTGCCAGGCCCGCCTGACTCTGGCCTGCCTGACTCTGGCCTCATCTGCCAAATACATCCAATGGGCTTTTTGACCTGGCTCTCTGGAGGACTTTAAAGGCGTTCAATTCACAACTAATTTCAGTGATACAATACTGCTTTTGTCCTGACCACCTTTGTTATTTTCTTTCTCTCTCTGATCCCTCAGTTTTCATCTCCTCATTGCCAAATGCTTTTCCACTGCCTGAGGGTTGGTAACACAGACCTAATGCTACTTGTCTATTCCTGTTTGTTTGCAAAAGCTGGGTTTGTTGCATCATGATAGGTTAGCTCTCTATCTAAAAACTCAGAGTGAAAGAAATCCAACAACAAAGTCCTCCAGATGACATTTGAAGTGTAGCTGTGGAGCAAGCCCAGCTGAAGCTGCTATGGGTCACTGTGGTGGCTGGGTGGTGCATTGTGGTCAGAATCTTCCTGGACTTTGGCTAGACTGAGGTTTGCCTGTAGAGACCTCCAGTGAGACAGGCAGCAGGACTGAGCTGAACCAAGGCCAGAGCCAAGAATAGTCTTGAGTGCAGAGGGTAGACCTAGCGGTGTGTTTGCTTGGGTAAACCCAAACAAACAACCTGAATTGAAGGTCTTGAGCAACGTTCAGGCCAGATGCTACAGAACAGGAGAAATCCAAACAAACATATGCAAACACGGCTGTACTCTACGATACAGCAGTTGTTGAAATAGACTTGCGGCAAAAAATGTGCACCTTCTACATCCAGAACTGAGTCATGCCACCAGCCTCGAGAGAGTGCACATTTGTGGACCTCTGCCCAACACGGGGGCCTCTCCGGGTGCCTGTTATGTGTATGTGCTGCTCATGCTAACTGAGGATCCTCGAGATCCCTTCCATATTCACACTAATGAGAGAAAACGGCCAGAAAACCTCTGCTGTAATTACTCCCTAAGGAGCAAGGCTTCAGCGTGGCCAGCGTGTATGCATAAATACACACATACACAAAAGACACACCAAAAATATACAGTGTGATGAAACATTGGACACAGCGTGAGGCTGACATTTAAGTGTGTTTGTATGTTGTATATGGGAACGTGTGTGTATATTACCATGAATGAGATCATGTCATTATAAGAAATTTAAGGGCATCTGCTAATTAGGACTGTGTCAAACAGGCAATTGTGTGTATGTAAGAAAATGTACATTAACAAATATTAACACCCTTCTGCTCACAATAGGCTTAATTCTAATGTAGATCCAGATATCATTGCCAGAATTCCTACAGATTTCCATATCCAGAATCCCTACATTGCCAGACTCATTTTTAGCCCATTTATATATAAAAGACTGTGAATTTACTGCAGATATTTCTATTGAGTTCAAGCTGCATACAATCAAAAGGGATGGATGGATGGACGGATGGTTGGATGGATGGAATAAAAGGGTAATAGAGTCTAGAAATACTATTTTTTTACATCCATACATTCATTGTCTATGCCTTCTTATGGTCACAGGGTCAAAATACTACATCAAATTCCATACTATTAGACTTCATAGGAACCCTGTTAAAACGCCAATCTTATTTAGTATGAGTTTACCTATGCATCAACGCAAATCTTAAGGAGACTGAGATGTTGGACCAACAACTTTTTGGAATCACTATCTTTGCCAAAGAACCTGAATCCTGACTCTTCATGTTCTGTAAAGCCAGCGAGTGATTTGCTTCATCTAAAGTAAGCTGTCACACTTGCTTAGAGTCATGCACTGCAGCAGTGACACACAACAAAATCAAGCTATCCTTTTGGCCTTGTGAGAGGGAATTGTTCAGGAAGTCTTGGAGGTACACACACACACACACACACACACACATGCACGCACCCACATGCACATACAACCCTGCCCTGTGTTTGTGGTGGCGAAGCACAGCTGGTAACATCTGGATGTATTTTAGCAGTGTTTACATTTCCAAAATGCTGAAAAACTAAAAACGAGAGACTGAACTCTGAAAAACACTGCAGGTGCCAGAGGAGTCATAAAAAACAGAGCAAGTCCAGAAATGAAGATTGTTTAAAATCTATCAGTGGAGTTAGATCACTCACATACAAACATGCTCACACAGACACACACGCAAACACACACATATGCTTATTAATGCTGGCCAACTGTAGTTATTGCCATAATCCGAGTCCAACAATAACTGACATCTGGTTTACTAACTGGCAGACTTGCAGCCGTTCCATCTCAGTTTTGTCCCTTCGAGCTTTCCTTACTGGAGTTACTCAAATTAAAACTAGTGTTCACCAGCTGACAACCAGTCTTACGCAGTCACCGCCACACACCGCAAAGCAATTTCCTTTGACACACAAAAACACACACGCACTCCAAACAGCTGCATTTCCATTTTGCTTCCCCTAAATGACGAAAACACAAAAATAGTTGGACTTTATTCAGTCTAATCAAAGCTGACATCAGGAACAGCGCTGGGAGATGACGTCAACAATTAGGTTCCACGCACACACAGAGAGGGACAGAGTGAAGTAGGAGGGTCTTTAGGATGTAATTTCAGTGATTGGGTGTAATTTACCAGCGCAAGTTAAGACCAGACAGGCTCAACTTGCAACCTGAGTGATCCCTACCACAATAGGCTATCAAACACACACAGGCACCCCCTTAAAGTAAAAAGGTACAATGGATATGAAGTCTACACAACCCTGGTAAAATGTGTGTTTTTGTGAATATTAGGGGCAGGATAAATTATTTCCCCCTTAGTGTGATCTATAACATGTGGAAAACACAATTGAAAACCAGTATTTGGAACTGTTCATAATTCTCCCCACCTTGAATAAGGTCCCAGTTCCAGTTGAAGAGAAAATGCCCCAAAGCATGATTCTGCCATCACCGTGCTTCATGGTGGGTATGCTGTTTATTTTGGTTTTGTGCAGTGCTGCTTTTGAGGCAAATATACCTTTTAGAAATATGGCCAAAAAGGTCAATTTTGGTTCTTTCCACTATGCCCCATAACCAAGGAAAACAGGGGATTGTTGTTATGTTTACTACACAGCTAGAAATTCCTGCAGCACCTTTAATAATAGCATAGGTCTCTTTGCTGTACTGTCTGATCAGTCTTCTTCTTCATCAGTTTTGGAGGGACATTCAGTTCTTTCTAACGTCACTGTTGCACCATATTTTCTTTCCTTGATAATATATCTCTTTACTGTGGTCCATGGTATATCTAATGCCTTCAAAATTCTTCTGTCCCTTTTCCTTTTGGCAATGTGATCCTCTGATGCTCTGGTAGCTCTCTGTGGACCATTTCTTTAGCTGTGAGATACGATTAAGAAAAGGTCAGGAAAGGCCAACTAGAACATAAAAACTTTATTTGGGGTTAATCAGAGGTCCGTTATAAGAGGGTGTGTACATTTAAGCAACCATATTACTTTAGTTTTTCCTTTTTATTTTCTTACCTAGGTTTCAGTTTGTTTTTAATTGTAGTTGTACAGGTTAGAGGTCACATCAAAGGTGAAAAAATGTTCTGAAATGAAATCTGGATACACACAGGAGTGTGTAGACTTTTTATAGCTACTTTATGCTCATCTGAAAGTTGGTAACTTTGTTCCTAATGGCAAAAAAAGGCCTCAGGAGTGTGAGATGTCACAGAACAGCATTGTGCTTGAATTTATGAGAAATCCAATCGTGTCCCACGGAAAAGTGTCCATGGGATCACTCTAATCCGCATAGGTATGCCCCTTTCCCATGGCCCACCATAACCTTACCTCAAACACACATACAGACTTACACACACATGCTAACGGAGGAGCTTATTAAAGCAACCTCGTGGCATATGGAGGTTTCTGATGGATTTAACATCAAGACTGATTGTTAACTTTTAGGACTAAAAAGACTTGGAGAGAGTGCTGAGAAAAACAGAGCTCTTAGCCAGACGCGCTGATCACATGACAACCGGGCTGCCGCCACCGCTGCAGCGGCAGCAGCAGCAGCAAGGATCCTTAGGGGGAAAAAAAAGGCACAGCGCCATCGCTTAGATCACAGAGACTCAACCGCCAAGCTGCAATGACGCTCAGCAGATATATCATATTTAGGTATGAGTACACCATTCACGTGCAGAGTGGATTTTGCTGTGAATATGCACATCACAGTCAAGTATTAAAGGAGAAGGAGAAAAAAAAGATAATCGCCATGAAATAAATTAAACCTATTAAGAGGAACGTATGCTCAAGGTGACAGAAGAAATTAATTTGGCTCAACTATTGAGACCCTTACCTCCACCCCAGTATAGGATTTCTACCAAACTAATTACCACGCTCCACTTTCAGAAATAATAAGGAAAGTGCTTAATAGGTTAGGATTCACCCCTGCATTCATATGTCCATTTAACATCCCTACTTTTATGCCCACACACTCCTGCTTTAATGTATTTTCACATTCACAATTTAAAACAGAGGAAAGAATTACATTTCAAGAGGTGTCGGGATTAGAATGCACAAGCAGGGATATTAAAACACTTGCCGGTTCTCCATCGGAGCGTGTGAGGCTTTCCGAGCAACTATGTTGAGATAGAGATGTTAAATGTTTGGGTTTTTTTTGTCACAATTAAGCACAACAGAGGAATAGAACCGCCGATTTTTGATTAGTCGCCTCTCCTTGCTTCTTAAACTTCTCCCCTCCTCTGTTTAATGCTCGTTAAAAGTAAAATTTTTAAACAGAGTGCAGATTCAAAAAGACCCCCAAGTGTGTACTGCGACGCCATCGTCAGAAGCCTGTGTATCCAGTCAGCAGTTCGCTCCAATTATGATGACTTTCTAATGCAACTATTGTTTAATCTCAAACATTTTAAATAATTAAAATTATCTTTTTTTCTATGTTTGTATCCTCCTATCTTACCACAGAATTAACATTTCTACCTGCCCTCCCAAGGCAACGCAGAAAGTCAATAAGGGCTATTTTATTCATTAGTAATGCACCAGAACTTATGCAAAAAGCTAAATAAATAAATAACTTGAACAAGCTGTTTCAAAAGGTTCTATAAAGACTACGTTCTTACATGAATTTAAATGCAATTAACATTTATTTTGCATTTGTGAGGATTTGAATCGAGTTCTATTTTTCCCTTTATAGAAAACATCTTACCTCCTTTGCTGGGCTCTATGTATTATGGTTGAGTGTCCCTGTTATTTTGTTGCCATTTAAAATCCAACAGTGAGTGGAGAGGAGTCAATATCCTGCTGGGGCCTGAAGGGATTACTGCTCTATATGTCACTTCTTCAGAGTGCAACATGTATCACAATAATCATAGACAGAACTAGCGTGAAAATAGCATATGTCAATGTGCAACAGCTGAACTTCTCAGACAAGAAATATATAGAGATTGTGGAGAAGCTTCAGTATATTTTGAGTTTATTATTATTTACCCTTTGAATCCTAATAAAATAAGTACCTGTCATAAAATACAGTATTTCCTTATTATTTAAGGGTTCTAATGCAACTTTTAACTTAACATTTTATTCGACCCTCAAATGGTCATCTCTTTTTAATATCATAATTTATACATTAGGCTTTTTTAGCCTTGTAACTATAACCAAAAATCTATATTTTGCATTACAAAAATAGACTTAAACACACTTTTACCGTTTTTAAAACTATGTTTAATTTTATCAAACCTTTTGTCAACATTTACAGCATAAATATGCCTTACCTTTTTCAATATTGTTATTTTGTTTGAAATCTGAAAATAATTTCAAAGACAGCACACTTGTCGATATGCGGCCGCCACTTGGGTCCCGACCCTAAATTTCAGAACCACTGCTTTAGACTATTAGCATCCGTCTGTATTCATAAGAAGTATCAATGCTCTTTAAGTAATGGAAGCTCAATAAAAACAACGAGGAAAAGTTCTAGGGCCTAATGCCAGAGAAGTAAAGGTATATTTTGCTCATTTGTCGCTTATTTACTCCCTCAATGGTTAGTTCTTCCACTGTTTAGTACAAACAGATGCGGCCTTCTCTTGCTCTTTTTCCAGTTTGTGTCTTTTTAGCGTTGGCTTCTTGGCCTCTGCAGCAAAATCAGCACGGCAATTATTAAAACAGCATGTGGCCCACATCGCAGACACACATACACAAAAGACAGCTGTACTTTTCGCTGAACTTTTAACCTCTTTTAATAAAGTAAAATCTAGCGTATCAAGGAATGGCAAAAAAAATAAACTGCACAATATTTATGAAGATAAAACTTATCACAGCATTAAAGCATGTAGGATATAGGATATCATCTGTCTCTAGTTATTAGTTATTAGTCGCATATTAGTGATCAGAGAAATAATATACCAGGTCACAGAGTGAGTTGAAAGATCGTGCTCTAATAATTTCGAGGAAATGTATCTGCTTTTCAATATCTGTGTGGTGGCCTGGTTGAAATAGATATACACACTTGGACACTGCTTGTGGCCAACACAGCACCTTAGCAGTGACTTTTAATATGCTGAGATATTCATCACTTAGATTTAACGCTGATTTTTGCACACACACACACACACACACACACACACACACCAAAAGTCACACAGAGAAACAGCAGCACGTTACAAAAACATGCTGTCACTTGGCGATCTGTATCTGGACAAGTCAAACTGTGATAAAGTCACTCTACAACTACGGCAATCAATGGAAGTAATTTATTTACCTCGCCAGGCAATTTCTGCTCTGTCTTTGCTGAGAAAGGCGAGAGAGAGAGGGAGGAAGAAAGGAGGAAGATTTGGCACGCATGCGTGATTGGTGTGTAAATTAATTTAGCAGCAGTGCGATCCAGAGCCATGTCTAAGTCTATAAAACAGGGGGAGGTTAAGGCAGCTCACATCATGCTCACACACATCAGGCAAAGGTCCAACACCAAAACCACTTCTTCCTCAGAGAGAGACAAGATGTGAAACGTCATCTCTGTTCCATAAATGTGATGTGTGCTCCCTGGATGCCACTAAAAATGGGGAAAAAGAACAGATAGAGTTCTTCTCTTTTTTCCCCTTCTTTGCTTTCTCTCCCATTCAAAAGCGGCACAGTCGCCGGAGAGAGGCCTGTCCGTGGTCCTTGACTCTAACTCAGTGAAATAAAAAGCACTTAACTAAGCCTCAAAGATCGATACCAAACACCGCTGCGGGCCTGTTTTCACACACATGTACAGACACATGCACACACACACTTATCCCACCTCTTCTGAGGCTCATGCATATGCATGTCCATTGTGATTTATGCATTCTGGCAGGGGGTGTGTGCCTATCTAAGAGCAAGGCCAACACACAGGTCAGCTCATTTGTAAATCAGTTGCCTATTTATGGATCTATACACATGGGTGTTTGTGTGTGTATATGACTTGTCAGCGGATGTTTATGAGAATACAATCTGTGTGTATGCACCTGCTGGCGGAAGTCATCAATGGGCTCATAATCACCACATTGTCTTCATTCAATAAATTTATCGAAGACAGCTTTTGGCCTCGCCACCTGTAAATCATGCATGTTCTCCATGAGTAAATGCTTGTTCAATACAGTGCCTTGTTAAAGTATTCATATCCCTTGGACTTTTTCAAATTTTTGCACAAATAGACATATTTTTCCCCATTTCATATGTATTTTCAAATCTTCCCAAAGCTCTGCAGGGAAGCACCCTCACAGCATCACTGAAGAGCACTGTTAAGTTTTCTGCCATGCATAGTGCTTTACATGTAGGACCAAAGGTTCAACTGAGGTCTCATCTGAGCAGGTCATCTTCTTCCACATGTTTGCTGTGCCTCCTAAATTGCTTGAGCCTAACTGCAAATGGGACGTTTTATGGCATTGTTTTCAACAGTGGTTTTCTTCTTGCTACTTTCCATGGGGCCATATTTGTGGAGTGCACGACTAATAGTACTTGCGGTGACAGAGACTTCAACCTGAGCTGAGCAACTCAGTAGCTCCTCCAGAGTCACCACGGGCCTCTTGGGTACTTCTCTTATTAACGCTCTCTTTGCCTGACAACAATGTCTTGGTAGGTTTACAGTTGTGTCACCACCTCTCCATTTTCCAATGATGGATTAAACATTTCTCCATTACTTTTTCCCTGACTTCTGTGTTCTTTGGTCTTCTTGATGTGTTTTGTTCACTGATGTTCTTTAACAAACCCCTGAAGCCTTCACAGATAGACAGCTGTTTACAAATTAGGTGACTTCTGCATGTGTTTGCATTGGATTTAATTCCAAAGATTTCAAAATAAAAGGGACTGAATAGAAATGCACTCTTCACACCATTCAGATTTTCATTCATAAAATTAAAGAGAAACATGTATCCTTTTCCTTCCACTTCACAAGTATGTGTTACTTTGTGTTGGTTTGGCATTACAGCTAAAAACATATTGAAGTTTTTAGCTGTAATGTGACAAAATATGGAAGGGCTTAAGAGGTATGCGTACTTCTGCACGACATATTGTGTGTGTACAATCCTTGTCATGCCACTTGAGTTAGACCACTTCTGCTGGCCTGCACCCTGACCCCGCTCTTTAGCTGCAGGAAGTCACCCAGCTTGGTGACCTCCCAGAGAATGCAGGGGAAAAGATACCAGAAAAACACCTTCCATCAGAGAAGCTGTCTCATAATGGGGTCCCCATGGTCTCTTCTTTTCTATATGCCTAGGATAGTGGGTAAAAATATGACAAGATCTACACCTGAAAAGGTGACAGGGGTTAAACATGCTTTAATATGTGGCATTATATGAGGACATAGCCTTCTGTGCTCAAAGGGTGGAAAAAAGTGTGCGTACTCTTTTGTTGAAATTCAGTGGTTTTGCTCCACCCTCCTCCCCACCTCCTTTGAACAACAGATTCTGGACTAATAGGGCAGCTGCTTGTCCCTCCTCCTCTTAAACCCTTCCACCCCGTCCCCCTTAAAAAAATCTGAAGCAAGCCTGTTGTTTTCAACTTGTTTTTGAAACAGACATGGATGGAAAAGTTAAAACTCTTGGGATGCTTATCACCAAACAGGTTGCTATTGTTATTTCTAATGCTTTCATTAATTGTTTCAGGGTACAAATTCATTTACAACAGAGACAAACAGAATAGAAAAAAACAGTGGTGTTGTCTGTTTATCTATCGCCCTTTGTATCCGGCTGTCCTGCCTTTAATTGTTATACTGTGTTGTCAACACAGGCAGACATGTAGGGGTGCCAGCAGAAACTTTTGAAAAGGTTGGTAAGATGGGGGCTGATGATAACTTTCAGGGTGGTGCACCAAAACCAAAAGCCATAATAGAATTTTAGTAGTGTTTTTACAATGCAATTGTCTTTATGGGGATGGGGGAAGGAAATTCAAAACTGGGTGCAAAAAAGGCCAAAAACAATTAAATAATTATAAATATCACCACTATTTAAACTAATTTCCTGTGATCTATTCACAGTCTAATTTAAGGGAATACGATTTTATGACACCAATAAATAGTATCTGCCATCAGGAGTTTGTTAGAGAAACACTGGTTTGATCTGAGGTTTTAATCTGTCATATTTCAGACTCAAATTCTTTAAGTGTTTTCAACAAATAATATGCAATTACATTCATATGTACATAAGAACTGAGCATTTTTAGGACTACTTATCTCCATAATTCATGAAGGCTCTGGACTATTTAGCTCCTCCGTCCATTTTTACTGCAATTTCGTACCTATATGTTACCATCTCATCTCTTACCAGTACCACCTTGTGCCTACAAACAAACAGAGCTGTTTGTGTTTTATTGAATTACGGAGATAAATTGTCATGAAAATCCTCAAAACTCAGATCTAATTTAATGTAATTATGTGTTATTAAATGAAAACTTTGTATTACAGCCTATTTAAAAAAAATTTTTTTATCTCAATTTGGTACAAGAATAAACTGATGAAATATGACAGATTATAACCCCTGAGAAAACATTAAATAATTTTCAGCAACTTCCTTCTGGTAGATTGGATTTATTGGAGTCTTTTCCTTATAGCAGAATATGAGAAGACTGTGCTAAATTACCTACTTAATAATAAAATGTTGGTTACGGAAATAAATTCATACAGAGTCACGACATACGGCACAATTTTGTGTCTAAAAAATCTGAGTACAAACAACCAAAACTGCAAATGTGCAAAATGCTAAAAGGGGCAAAATAACCAACAGCTTTATTGAAAATAAACTGATACCTAATGACTTTAGTACATGAGTATAAAATGGAAGTAGAAATCGAGCATATGCAAATCAAAGGTACAAAAGGTGGCACAAATTGACCTGGAGCCAGAAAATGACATATGTATGAGTAAATAATAAATGACAACATAAATGTTGCAATCTATTTAAAAATATCTTCTCATGAATTCATATTCATAAAGAAATATTATCTGTAAGAAAAGGTCTGGTCAGTATTATGCCACCTACCCCACCCTGTGGCACCACTGCTACAGATATATCTTAAAAACAAACCTTGGATCCATAAACCAGTGAATGTAATATAATCAAAATAGTTTAAATTCTCTGCAAAAACGATTATAAAAAGTTTTGAAAAAAACATTGCAAGTGGCTATATAAACCAAACAGAGAACACAAAAAAGAAAAAAAAAAAAACATTGCAAGCTATTGCAGCAGAACAAAAAACTGCAAAAATAAAACCCCTCAAACACAGTCAATCCCTCGTGGCATGTGTAAGCGAGCTCATGGAGATGTTTCAATGGATTGTAAACCATGGCGTGTATGTGTCCAATCCTGTAAGACGGCGGGAGGATGACCTCTTTGTGTGTCTAGAAGTATCACTTTGTGGGTGCGTTTGTGTGAACGTGTGCAACCAGAGCCAAACTGTAAGCCATATGCCACTTTGGTTCTGGTGCCAGCCACCCCCTACCTCACTCCCCAACTTCCACACACAAAAATGTTAACACACACATGCCCTCTCATAAACACGCTTGGATGTACCCACCCAAGTGTCGCTGTATGTAAAAGCAAGCCCCTCCACTTCATTAGGAAAGTAAACACAAGTGCTGTCTGAAGTGGCTAATTAGAGACTAATTACTCCCTGCTCGTTACTAATGCAAATTAGATTATGCTGCTTAACTTCCTCGTGTCCACAACGCTGCTGTTAATTGAGGCCTTTTGAAATTAAATTACCCGCTAATTAGCATATCAAAACCATTAATTCTGAGCAAAGAGGGGGGAAAAAAACAACAACAAATGCCAAGTTTTGCTAATGAGTTTTGCTAATTGAATATGTGTGGGGTTGGTGCCAGGAATACCTATTCAGCTGATCAGCAAGGCTTGTGCCTGTGTGCATGCATGTGTGTGTGGAAGCAGCCAGAGAAGAAACTCCATGCATCATAAGCAGCATATAATTAAAGGAACCATTCCATCTCTCCAAATGCTTTGTCAATATTTCCCTCTGAAAGCCCGACTCCACTGATGTTCAGCGCGCAGGGAGCAGGGGATACAGCGAAAGGGGATGGATATTCATCTCATGAGACGCTAAAGAGCCACTGGATGTGGAGTGTGTGTGTGTGTGTTCTGGTAACATGTGAGCATGGTTAGCGATTGTCCAGTCCGTAAGGTGCCTTTGAAGTACAGAACCCTATCTCCATCCAGCTGTCTCCGTGCCCCCCACCACACCACCCTGCCCAATCCCCTTCAATCTCTCTTCAACTGGCCCTCCTCACCTCCGCTGCAATCCGTGTCCAATTAAAGAAGCAAACACACACATTCGTGCATGTGAGTAACCGGATCTTACCTTCTTTCAGGGATAAATCTGTTTTTTCCTCCTCTCATAGAACTGAACAGGTGATTTTTGGATTAGGAGTGGTGAGCATGTTTAGAGTCAGCTCTACCTGTTCATCAAAAAGATGCACAGAGAGACCAGGAACATTTGGTTCTTTAGTCTGCTGCCATCGTACATCTAAAGATCTTAACCAAGCGTTCCAAGTAAAACCAACTGAAATAGTGAAAAGACCTTTTTTTTCTTTTCTCTAAATATCCATCCAAAAGTAGAATATGGAAAAGCCACATTCAGGTTACTTCCTACACAAATCTCATCATCTTACAGTCTGCAACTGCTCATTTTATTATCTCTATAATGGCAGATGGGGAAAAAGGGGAATGGTAAAATTGAGAGGTTGCCATACAAAAAAATTAAATCACCATGATAATTAGATGTAAAGATATTATAATTCCTTTAACAGGATGCATAGAAACTGCTGCTTGACAGTATTTGCCCTAATTGCTGGAATTATCATATTAACTAGTTACCATTTGGGTAAGTTGATTAAAAAAATTGATTATTCGTCTATTTCTTTTAGGAGTTTCTTAATCAAAATCTAACATCCTTGAAAAATTAATTTGAAGCCGTTTCTTATCAGTTAATTAAATCGGGTGGGAAGTCTTTTTTTTTCTGTGCACCATGATTAGAACGGTTCTGTTCTTTTCTGTTCAGACACCATGACGTTAGAGGGGCAACTTTTCACTGTCTCATCAAACATTCACCACCACATAAGAATAGGACTTCTTTGAAGGGGCCCGCTGCCTTTTTTTTTTTATAATTTTTTTTTTGTCCAAACCTCTGCCTTTCTGATAAATTGTGCTACACCCAATAGATCTTTCTTTCTCGTTAACACATTCTCATTAATGTACAGAGAAAGCACACAGGGAGGGGAGGGGAGAGACAGAAGAGAAGAGCAGCACCGGAGAGGGGAGAGAGGGAGAGGAGAAAAAAACGGAATCAATGGCAAAGATAAGTCAAAGAGAGGACTGGATTCACCGACAAATTTTAATATGAAAACTAAATAATAGGAATAAAACACAAGCGTGCGCTTACAACGTTGCCTGGGTGACAGCCTTGGGGCAGCCAGAGCTGAGACTAAACAAAAACGAGCAGGGAGCTAAAACAAGACCTGCTGTTTCTGCAGGAACTGAATGTCTGTGCAACCACGTTCTCTTTTTTGTCATTTATTTGTGCATTTGAGCATTTTATGAAACTTTCATGACCAAAAAACATTTGGCAAGGTATCTTTAACTGTCATAAAACTGTATTATTTTTTCAGGTGTCAGAATAATTCTTTCTTTTCTGTTTTGAATTCAAGATATACCAGTTATGCCAAAGTGTAATTGGCCAAGTCAGAATCTTGACTTGAACCTATTAAAAAAATCTATAAAGGGGCCTATAGATTAGGGTAATGGCAAGCATTCCACTCAATCTCAAAAACTTCATCACCAAAGGTAAAATTATAGTGGAAACATGCAAAAAGCTTGTTAGCAATTATAGAAGCATTTGGTTGCTGTAATGTCAGTAAAGATTTTCCAATAAATTTTGAAAAGGTATACATATTTTAACATGTAATTTTCATTAAAATGTAAATAACCTACAAATTCTTTTTTCAGAAATACTCCTTTAACATTTTTTTATGTTTTGAGAGATGCCTCTTTCATTTACTATCAGAGACAAAGTTCTTGGTCTTATTAAAATACTTTTAAATCCAAATCTGGGGTATGAATAATGTTGGGCTTAACTGTACATTTTTGTTTAAATCCCATGCTAATTTTATTCAAAAATGTTAACATAGCAAGACACTCACACCAGCTTGCGCCTAGTGATGTCACAAAATCTCTGTAGAAAAACTAGTTTTCTATTTCTGGAAAGAGACTAATTACGTATCTCTGCCCCTGGGAAAGAAGAGCACCTCCAGAAGGAGAGAGAGAAAGAAAAAAAATGAGGCATCGCATCCAGTCACCGTTGGCATTGGTGGAATATAAGTCTCTCTGTGCTTCAGCATGCAGCAGAGCAGAACCGAACTGATATGGCACACTCCTCTCATCTGTCCATCCAAGTCTCCTTGGGGAAGTATGGGAGGATTGGAAGTAGAAGGGGGTGGGGGGGTCAAAGGGAGAATCAGTGAGTGAGGAATAAAAGCGGCGTTTCAAGTCTCGCTGATTGGATAATGAATTGAATGATTATCAGAGCCTGGCTTGTAAAGTTGTGCAAAAAATGTCAGTTCATCAGCCAACCAACCCTGCTCTCTCATCAACCAATCAAACCTCCAGCTGGGTGGCAGTGGTGGGGGGCGGGATCCGTTAAGAGTTTCTAAATTTTTCTATCCATCTGCTTTTCTCACTCAAATTTTTCTCTCTGTTTTTCTCTTACAGCGCATCACTCTGTCTGTGCTACTGCGGCCCTCGTCTCTCTCTGTGGGAGACGGAGAATTCTCAAAGCCACAATTACTACACAAAACTATCAATTTCCCCTTCAATTAACCCTGTGGGAAGAGAGGGGGACAAGGAAGAGGAGAGTGTGGAGAAAGGAATAAAAGATTCAAATTTGGGATGAAGAGGATCGGGCCTAAAAATCTGCGTTCTCTCTCCCTCCGGGTTACAGTCATGTGTTTCAGCTGAGTGGGGAGAGAATTACAACCTCTTCAGGATCAAGTTGACCCCACCATCAGAGGTCAAACAAGTTACTATACAATGTGGGTCCTCCTATTCTCATTACCTGCAAATAGGCTCAGCCTGTGTTCCCTTAATGCACGACTATGCGTCAATAGAAAGCACTCAAAGAGCAGCGCAGATCTGTGGGAAGCTAAAGGCAGAGAAAGAAGCAAAGCGAAAGGGAAAGGAGATGAAAAAAGGACACAAAGAAAAGACTGAGACTTTAGCCAGGAGTTGTGTTTCTTAGATCAGCAACTTAGGGCCTGTGCCGTTACAGCGGACAACTGTGATGGCCCGACCGCCGTCTTTCACTTTGCTCCCCTCTCTCTCTTCCTCTCTTTTTTCTTTTTTTTGCATTCTCACTTCCCTCCTCCACCCACTAGATGAACAAACCCCTCGAGGGTGCTGCTTACAACCAAATCAAGCCAGCCTTTAGCGAAGTTTTTGCAGGCAAACTTTGCACAAGCAGCCCCAGAAACTGTGCGCATGCCTGACACCACATGCCGGGGGGTTTCATTGCCACTCACCCTCCCCTCCTGTCTCCCTCCTGTCCTAATTTTTTGTGTGTGTGTGTGTGTGTGTGTGTGTGTGTGTGTACTTTAGTCCTTGGTTCCTCCCCCCGGTCCCCTCCCTCGTTAATGCTAACAACTTTCCGAAGCTAATGCACAGTTACCGACTGACCTTTAGACAATGGAAACCTGCCGCAGCAGAAGTTGCCGATTAGAGCTACAGGTTGCACACAGCAGCTCTGACCTTCAGTAAGCAAATGAGCATTTTTGGTTTTTGGCATCTGCTTATCTAATAACCCAGTAGCCACTCTAAAAAACTAGTAGAATTGGCCTTAGGTTTTGAGGAAATATTCATTGTTTTCCCCCCATAATATTAAATATACATTGTAGCACATCATAGTCTGCATTTATATATTTAAAAACCCATATTCTCTTCAACATTTAATTGCCCATTTGAGCTTAAAAGAGAAGGCGGTTAAAAAAATAACTACCTTGCAGATATAAATTACAGATTTCAGCAAATTATCTATCAGTTAAAATAATCAGCTGTAAAATGTATCACAGAACTGCAAAAGATTTTCAATCATACCAATTCTGTCCTTAAATGTCAAAAAACAATTTTGAGCAATTATAACCCACTGCCTGTTGGCACCCACTGCCAGGCAGATGGCAGAAAAAAGGCTGCTGCACTTTCTCCTTACTTACAACAATGATAAACTCATTTTGGAAATATTTACAGTCACGAAAAAAAACACACAAAAAAAACATTGGTCATCATGTGGAAGGTAACGTGGCAGAGCCAATCATTTCTATATTTTTTTTCTGAGAATGACAAGATGAAAGATGTGTTCTCCAGGAACAAGCAGGAGTGAGGACAAAAAAGTAAACTTTCTTACGTAAAACCATATTTCAGTCATTTAAAAAGCCCCATATTAATTTGTAACTCATGAAAATTACAATTAGAGCTTCCTGCTTTGGGTGCAGTTTTATAGCAGTGAAAGTGAGTAAAAATATTAATCTGAAAAGATCACTTCAAAGCTGTGTAAAAAAATCTGAAATATGTCTTTTAATTTTTTTCTGCTATTTATTTTTTTCTTCACAATATGTTTACAGTTAATATGCCCCATTAGACAAAAACTAACTCAGATCTATTCTAATCTGTCCACTATTTAATCCAAATGAAACATGGCCTAAGCAGAAGAAGAAACTGTTGGAGGTAAACTACAAAGATCTTGGATGTAAGAGAGATTGTAGCGGGAAAACAAAACTCAGGCAAGGGGAAGAGAAGAAGGGGGGGGTGGAATCAAGAAGACCGGCATGGGGATGGGTGGATGGTGAAAAGTGCAACACAATAAGAAGCAAAGGAGAGAAAAGAGAAGGAGCGTGTGGAGTCCTTCACACTGAGTTACTATTGAAACTCCAACTGGGAAAAGAAGGTTTTTCCATTCTGCACCGGAACAGGACAAAAGGGAACTCTGGAAACTGATGGAAGGCAGGAGGTGTCTATGAGCCTTATGAATGGCACAAACATTTATCTTAAAATGGTTAAAATAAAAAAATAAGAGCAAAACAAACAAAAAAAATGTGTCTTAATGATCATGTTTTTGGTTCATGTAATTATGTTACACTGAATGTTAATTTGTCCATGAAAGAAACAAAATTGTGTCTATGTTGTGTGTGACTTTGAAGCTATAGTGGAAGATGGGAAAAGTGAAAGCATTGTATTTAACGTCATTTGCATTATTTTTTACATTTATCCCAGAAGTTTAAAAAATTATAAAAACAACTGCATTGGATAGAAACAATCTAAAAAAATCTGAAAAACTTCATTGGCCAAAACAACAACAACCTGACATGCCTTTTCCCCAACAGGACACTTTATCCAATCCTTTTTGTTTTTCGTTGCTCTTCTTTGCCCGATACTCTGCCAGCAAACAGTTGACGCTGCTTCACAGGCCAGCAGTCAGGCCTGCGCAAACACACCCACCTCCTCGCTCGCCCCCTTTTCTTTCCCCGGGAACATGAGAGCTGGCTCTAATTCACAGGCTGGTAAAGCTGTGGTGGACAGCAGTCTTGATCTGGCAGGATTAGGCTACTTTTATTTCCCCAAGAGCCAGAGGGGTGGGAGGGAGGAGTGGTAGAAGGAGGCGCTCAAATCCTTCTACAAATGTCAGACAACGACCGGTGACCGGGGGGCTGCGGAAATATATGCACTCTGTGCACGCATGCCAAAAGCTTACACACTCATGACGAAAAAAAAAAGGGAGCGCAGCATCCAAAGAAGAGACCCATCACTCTCTGTCTCATCAGGTGGTGGAAGCAACGACGTGGGGGCAAAGAAGGGAGCAAGAAAAGAAGGAGAGGGAGGAGTGTCATGCAGGCAGGAGGAGGGTGTTGGGTGGGGGATACACAATTATTCAGATAACAGCTGGGAATAATCTAGTGGCAGATGTCTCTTGGTCAACAATGCCCACTGCACACAGACATGTGTGCCTGTGTGCGCGCATACACACTCTCAGTCTCAATAGTCGCATATGAACCAGCATGAGCAACTATAACCATGCAGCTCCCTCACCCTATCTGGAAATCTTTATTCTTATTTTATTCAGATGAACTTATCAGTTAAAAAAAATATTGCTCATGTTTTTTTCAGTTTGGTTTCTTGTTACATCCAATGTATTTCTAAAAACCACAGCCCATTACTTGAGCAATTGTGTTCAAGGATGAATAATGAATGACGGTTAATAGCTGTGGATGGAAGACATGGGTCAGTTACAGAGATCTAGGTGTATTTAGATTTTTAAAAGCTGCGGCTTCAAAATAACAAAAACTTTCCATCATACTGTTCCTGGAGTTTCAAGTCCTGCAGTCCTTCCCCTACCTGTTGCTGCCCACTGCTGGTCAGCTGGCTTGAAGAAGGCAGCTACATTTTTCCTTGCTTGCAAGAAAGTCAAATTTAAAAATGTTTGTCATAAAAAGTCTGAGCAGTCATGTTAATGAAGCACATACCATCACTCTTATGAAGGTACTCCTGGCAAGCTACAAGCTTGAATAATTAACCATCTAATATCGGCTTGTTATACGTATGTTATTCTATTAAGATATAAAGATATATCTATATTTCTGCTTCAGTCTATATAGCAATCTCAAAATAATGAAAACATGTTAAAGACATTTGTGCAACCTCAACAATCAATATAAATAGAGGTTTTAGCAACAGAAGGAATAACTGTTGCCTTTGAGTTTTAATGTATTTACTTTAACACCATGGTATAACCATGAGAGTCTCACACCTGACCATGCCATGTATGAATACACGCATGCAAGAACCATAAGACTGCATTAAATATCTAGGCATGCAATCTAATGCATCTATAGCAACTTCTCAGTAGCAACTGTAGCTACTATCATACCAACAATAGCCAGTAAGTCTGAACCCCTTTTTGCAAAGCCACCAGTCACTCCTTTTTAAGAGCAAAGCAGAGCAAAACGCAGGAGAATGAGGATTGAAGGCGTAAGAAACACTAAGCATTTAGTCTTCTACTGTTTGCCAATTAACCCACTCTAAAAGTATTTCCTCCAGAAATTTTGAGAAAGTATTTTTCCCCAGCTCTGCTCCCGCCATAAGTGAGTAAATCTTTAAGATGTTATGTAGCTGTGGATGGAAGGAAGGAAGAGGGCGGCCCAGGCAAGTGGTGCTCTGGAGCTCTGTCAATCCGTCAACCCCGGCAGCCCATTGTGATGTGGTTTAACACTGGCTAACAGCTCGTCCTGTCAGGGGGATGGATCATCCTGCGGCGCCTCACATGCTAATAGCTTAAGTAGGCATCCCATGTCCCCTGGAACTAATACCACAAATACTAATACCATAAAAGAGCAGTGCTGCAGCCTCACTTTCGCCTGTGTTAGCCAGCATCTCGATACTTTGCGGATTAGAAACATAAAGAGATGCATTTAAATGGTTATTACCTCCTTAGTACAAGAAGGCAAGAAACAGGGGGAAATGCAGCATGGCTAATTTCCTATCATCGTATGTTAATCTACGTTCAACCCAGTTGCAAGAATTCAAATATTCGGGTGTAATGGAAGATATCAAAAAATGCCAAAAAAAAAATCTGCTTAACTTTTTTTAAGTTAAACCTCAGGAATCCAACATGCAGACTGATAAGAGGAGAAATCTGCATCTGAATTCATGAGATCACTGCATACTCTTGGATGATTCTCTATTTTTCCTTCTCTTTCGCCCACATAGAAGATTTTTGTACAGCGCTTCACCACACGGTACTGTGGTTCATAAAATCTGCAAAAGCAGCAGGCAACGGGTGCGAAACATTCGAAGTCTTGCGCCTCACACCTGTCACCGAACCCGTCCTTCTCAGCCATCCCTTCAATACACATTAAACCAAAGCTGCAGTAAGTTTAGACATATTGTTGTTCAGAGGGGAGACTCTCTGCCATTGCGCTCGATTGACGGCTGCCCTGTCAGTTTGTCGCGGGGCTTTAGAAAACACCAACGGCTCTCTGATGAAGTGCTTACAAAAGGTCATAGGGTGGAGGGAAGAGGGGGCTGGGGGGTAACTAAAAGAGGGAGGCAGGGGAGAAAAGGAAAGGAAGACAGGACAGACTGAAGGAAAATCCATAACACAAATATAGCTGTCAGAAGCAATGCAGAGTTAGTGGGGGGACACAATGAACGATGAGAGCTTCTTCACAAGGATGCTCTGCTTGAACACAACAGGCGTCCTCATAGCTTCATTCTTTACTCCCCAGGCCACATTGACCATCTTGAGTGCTCTACCCGATCTGCGTGAATGACCTCTTGATCTGCCGTGTGTCTGAAATCAAACTGCGCTCCGACTGCCTCACTTCAAGTTCCGCTCTCAGTCCTCCAGACTCCACAGTCCCCCCCTCTTTTTCCTTCTAGCTCTAACTTTCAGGTGCCAAGCGCCACTCCAGAGAGGCTGATCTAATGCTTCCTCGGCCATGACAACCCCAGCGTGGAACTCTCACACAGTTGTTTCCTTCATATAGTGCAGGTTTTCCCCCTTATATTTTCTATCTCTGCCTGCAACCCCAATCCAAACCCTCCACACCCATAGGAAACAGTCTCTTCCGCTCTGAGCTCTTGGGTCACGTCTTCCCACATCCATCAGCTGGTAATGGGGCTGAGCTCTGAGAGAGTCAGTGAAATGCCTGCATTACTGAAAAACGCTGAAAAAAACATAGGAAGTGTCTCATCTAAGATGTGGAGACATGTTAATGACCACAGGCTATGAAACCGAGTCACACATAGCGATAAGCATATTAATCAGAAGGCGAAAGGTGCGTAAATTTTACAGGAGTAGCTTGCAAGTTATAATAACATTTCTTTTAAAAACCAAGGTAGGGGTGATTTAATCAGACTTTTCCTGGCTGATACCAATATCAGTCTTTTTTTCCCAATGGATTATAATACCAAAATGAGAACAAATGTGCTGGAGGTTATCTGATAGCGGTTGTAGTTTCAAATCCAACTGAAAATTGAGAAATTTATGAAAATCTGATTATTTGTTTTTTACTCAGAAAATTGCAACAAAACACATACTGTTGTCTGTTACGTTTAGAGATGAAAAATGGTGGGTTAAATTCTTAGTATTGATGCATTTATTAAATAAGGATGCTTCCTGACTACTGACCATAGCCTAGGGAAAATTGGTGGATTCTGATTCCTGCCCGTGCGTCCTTTCATCATATCACTCTCAAAAAAAAACCTTATAGCATCTTTTTCCCCCGTCTGCTGCACAGCAACTTTACGGTACGGCACCACCACCTGACCCGCTATAAGAAAACATATCTAATCTTGGAAAAAACGTGTGGGATTTATTATGAGACAGACGCACACGTTTTTGCACAAGCGTTCGGCCTCTCAGCTTCTCCTAAATAACAGGTTCAATTAGAACCACATGTATAATCGGGCCTCAGTCTGAAGCAGTGCGGCGGCAGTATCACAGTCACTTACAAAGCAATTCCAACTTCATGACAATCATTCAGTTTTTTCTTGTAATTCATCAAAAAAAAAATCTACTTGCATTTTCGTTGTATGTCATAGGATTTTATGTCAATAAAAAAAACATGTTTCTTCGTTAGCCTGGAGACCAACATTTAAAATACCCATCAGGAACGTTTTCGGTTTTAATTTTTTCTCAAAATCCAAATAAAAGGATATTAAGAATTTAAGCATTTCAGCTTTTAAACATGTGAGTGCTCCAACAGGAGTAAATCTAACACAGGTCAAACCCTACATGTATAGGTGCTGCGGTATATTCGTGCTCTTCAACATCACTTTGGAGCAAAAAGCCCACTCAGACTTGTGGGTTTGGGATGACGGCAGAGGGTTTTAATGAAGAGAGCAGAGACAGATGCAGAGACAGACAGCACTGAGCTGTCGATATGCTTCCAACGCTCGGGACATTTAAAAACCTCAAACACTGTCCATTTGCACTCAAGCAGGACAGGTGAATTGAGGAAAAAAGCACTACACACACACTCAGATGCATATACTCTTCCACATGTACCTTCACATGTACTCATGCTGGAGGTAAGGACTTTGTAAGTGAGTTTATGGAATAATACAATCACGTCGGTGGCTTTTAATCCTATTGAAGGGGTTTTAGCGCATGAGATTCATTATTATTGCCTGTCTCTCTAGACGGTTTTCCTACACGGCTCCAGTCACACCCCACATACTCCAGGACCATTATAAAACAAAAAGAAAAATCATTATTTAAGCAATGTGCAAGCACTGAAACAATTGTTTGAAAGTGATAGGAATCTGGAAAACAGGAGCCATTCAAACACACAATGACATAAAACAGGACTTGCAAAAGACACACAAGCTGTTAAGAAGAGGGAAAAATATGAAGCAAAGAGGGAAAAGTGATAAAGCAAGTCAGATGGAAAAAGGTTGCAAATACAGACAATGGCCGACAGTTGGCAAGGAGAGTCATTATGTCTCAGACACCTTCAGCTTCCTCCACTTTTACAGTTCTCTCCTCCAAATAACTACTTTTGGTATCTGAATTACTATTTGTTTTATTTTGACATTATTACACTCCCCTGAAAAGGAACATCTCACAATATAACTGCTTCACAAATACTTTATCCTGTTCATGTTGCTGGTTTTATACTGAAGGTGGAATTTAGCAATAAAGATCAGTCAGCTTCCTGCAAATATTAATAAACAAAGACCATAAATGTGGTTATTTTTACAAGAAGCAAAAACAAATTACTTTAAAATGAGACAACAGATACAGAGAAATTAAAATCATCTATTTCAAATCTTAAAAATTAACATGAGAAAGTTTTCTTTATGCTCTCTGCTTCCAATTTTGAGAGACAATTTGTGTAATTATGTTTGACTGTGTATATTTATCTTATCCAAACTACCAAATTAAATTAATTATTACAGTACAAAATTCTTAAAAACTGTGCTGGCACATAAAATGAATTCATGAGTTTGAGTATCAGAAAGAAAAATTAAAAACTATTTTAAAAAAAACACACACACACAAAAAATCGCAGCAAGAGTGAGAGAAGGCCAAAACTGAAAAAGAACTCTGCTCAGATTTTCATACAAAACAGAATTTGATGGAATAAACGTTTTTTGAAGCATGCATTGCGCACCTGGGGCTTTGCGCCACCGCAAAAACAAACAAACAACCAAAAACCAGAAGCAAAACTGCCTTACTATTTGACTCCAGAACTGTGGCAAGGTCATACCCTATGATGAAGAGCCTTTTTTTTTTCATTCCCGCTGGATCTTCTATTAAACCGCAATTAAAAGTGTGTCATCACGTCGCGAAAATACCGCCTGAGAGAACAAGGAGGGTGGAGGTGGCGAGGCTAAGAAGGGGGGCGGGGAGGGGGGAACAACAGCGCAGAGAGGACACAGTAAATAAAATTAATTATGCCAAATGCCCCCGCGCCCATCAATCACAGGGCAATAATGCCCGTGTCACGGTGTTGCAACCACACGGCCTGTATGCTTGTCTCTGACTGACAGACAACTAACAGCAATTAATTGTCATTTCATTTCTTACCGTTTTTTTTTATGTGCAGCTGACACGCAGCGATCTGCTGGCTGGTTTTCTTTCATAATCTGTATTTTAGTGAGATGAAAGCAGCTGTCTTTATTAAAACTTAAAGTTGCTACTTTTAGTTTGCATATGCAAGTACCCAAAAACAAGTATGTCATTACAACATCCGTTTTTTAATGCAGATACGGTTTTTGTTTCCCTTTTGGAGAAATAAATAATTTCCTCAGTGGTGGAGGCCTACTTTAAGGAAAAACATGGAGGGTTGTGCTTTAGTTTCCACATTAAGACAAAAACTAATCTAAGGCAGAATAAAAGGGAAAAATGTAGTTTGCGTTTTATCCTAAACGAGGCGTGTTTCTGTCTTTCTATTATTATTAATATTATCATCATTAATACAGTCAAGCTCATTCAGCTCCGGTATGTTATACAGAGCTAAAAGGCATCAGCACTGCCTGCAGCCATGCACAATATAAATTGTCATTAATACTGTTTTACAACTTTTCTCTCATCAGAGCTCCAAAAATACGAGATTTTGCGTGTTTTTTAAACCTCTAATTGAATAAAGCATAAAAACAAAATAGAAATGAAGGAAGCGCCGTGGACACATCAAACCTCGGTGAGGTCTCACAGAGCGACTCTAGTTTCAAAAGTCAGAATCTTTTGAAAAGAAAGTATTGTTCCCCCAAACCTATTGACCATGTCAGCTCAAATAGCCCCTCTCTCCTCCCTCCTCAAGACAAGAGCCCTTTTATCTCCAGGCAAAGAATGTAAGTCATTTTATATCATTTTAATCGTCATAGTTTAATTATGAGCAGCCTAATAAAAGGTTAAAACTTTTTAAAAGACGCGTTTAGGGCATTGTGTGAAATATATAAACAAAAATCACTATACTCCTTGTAAATTGATGACAATTGTTGTAAAATCCTTTTTTTAAGTTGATTTCCTTAATTCGGATCCCGACATTTTAGTTGCTTCTATGAGAAAAACTTCGTTTTTCTTTTCTCTGAAGAGGAAAAGCTTCAGGCAAAAGAGGCTGGTCACGAAACATCGCGTTAATAAATGTTATTTGAAAAAAAAATTGTATAATGCCGATGAAGAGAGGTTATAAAACAAATCTTAAAAAATGTTTTCTAATTTATTTAAAAGCACCAAACAGATAAACAAACCGCGATTAACTTTCTGCTAATAAAAACATCACAACAAGTGGCTCAATAGGGGATTTTTAAAGTTTTGGGTTGGAAATAGTCAAATTTGGAATAAAGCAGTGTCAAAAAAGAAAACATGACTGTGTCCCTTGAGTTATATTTACTCTAATAGACTAATAACATTATAAAACTTAACAAACAGTGAGGTAGGGAAAAAGTTGTGTATCAGAGAGTTTCAATGGAAGCGCGGAAAGGAAAGGAAGGGAGGAAGACTTAAAAAGTAAGAGTGCAGAAACAATGCATCAACCTGTTCTCTCGGTTTCTGAAGAAGTCAACTTTCACGCCAGCGGTTGGACCATGTGGACAGCCCGCTTCTGCTCCTCGGACCCCGGCGCGTCCACACTCTCTCTTCACGGCGACAAACAAGGGGGGCACACAAGCCGACGGGACGCGAAAAAATAATAAAAATATATGTAATGGAAAAACAACAGAGAGGAAAAGAGAGCGAGAGACAGAGAAAACTAGGGTGCTAGGACCATTACTTTAAGCGGAAAAAAGCGTGCTCGTTAAGTCCCTTTTCCTTTTCCCCCCTTTTGTGTCCGTCCTCTCTCCTCGGAGTGGCCCCTCTGGAGTGAAGTCGGAACAATACTGCCGCTAAAAACTCTGGCACTGAGCGCAAGTTGCAGCGGGAGAAACAACGCGCCTTTCTTTCGTCTTCTTCACTTGCTTCTCCTGCTTCCACCGGCTTTCTTCTCAAAGAAGCCCGATCAACGCGTAAAACCTCCCCGCTGGTCTGCACTTTTTGGCATCCTGTCTTGTCGCTCGCTTGTTCGCTTGGAAATCAGGGTTGAATCACTTGGGCTGAGCGTGTGTGTGTGAAGTGTGTGTGTGGCGGGGGGACAGTTTGCTGCGCTACCGTAATGTCTCTAAAGCAGGTGCGCAAACTCGTAGCGCACAGTATTCGACGAGAGCTGTGTCTCTGTCTCTCTGCCAGTGTGTATGTGTGCGTGTGTGTGTGTGTGTGTGTGTGGATGAGGGGAAGGCACTGATCTTTTGACCCACTTTGCATCCTTGCTGAGTTGTGCTATTGTGGAAGCAGAAAGCAACAGATGTTAGCCTGCACAAAGTTTGAGCCCTGAAACCGCCAGAAACAAAGCACAATCAAGCCACAGAGTTCTGCTGCTCAGTCCTTGTTCACAGTTTTTCTGCTTTACAAAAGTCTCAAACAAATCTAAAAAAAAAACATTTTCATGTAAATCTAGACTAATACTACTGACCTAAATTAAAAGACTACATAATTTTTCAAATATTTTAGAAGTTTACCAGAGCAATGACAAGTTGAAGCCCGTTAGTACAATTTCATTTGGGGGCTACTTCTAGATTAGCCATGGTTGGGTTGTTCCCAAAGGTCCCAAAGAGCCACATTAGTAACTATAGTTATTTTCATAATATATTACAAAATATAATATAGATATGATTTTAACTGGCTGCAGGCAACAGTACTCATTACAAATAAATAACATATTTCCTTTGACAGAAAACCTTTTACAGCTGAACCTGACTGCATTGGGACTGAGTATAAATGTATGTACCTGAATTTGAATCTGTTGATATGGTTTGATTGCACTGGATTGATTTGATTATATATTTCTCGATATGAATGGGACCTGTTTTTCTTGTTAAGAACCTTCAGATGGCATTTTTGTGAACCGGCACTATACCAATAAACTGAGCAGATATTGAAATAAACTAAAATGCAACCTGCCATACTGACAAGTAAAACTTTGTCTAATCTAACTGTAAATATTATCCTTCAGGAAACAATTAAAAAAATGTATAAAGGAAATAATGAAAATTGTACAAATTGTTGTATTTCACTGGATATTAAGTCTGATAAGGTTAATTCAAGCCGTAGTCCCTAACAACAGCTGCTTGCTCTTCACAAACCTTTCACTTCTGTAAAAAGATGATTAAGAGCAAGGTTTCACCATTTCATTCTAGTGGATTTTAAGAGTGACCTTCAGCATCTTTGCTCGCTGTTCCCAACTCCTCAGTAAGGAAAAAAGCTATTGGCTGTCCTAATACAGTAACACAATAAGCAAGAAAACGACGTAAATATGTTACAAATCCAACATTACTTTCTTCCTTTATCTGGGCTCAGGACTGATAAAAGTAAACCGAAAGAGACACTTTGGTAGAGTTTGTTTTTTAAAGCATTATTATTATTTTAATATTAAGTGTAGTTTGGCTTAGTAGCCCAGCTGTGCCGGCTTTGTGGATGTGCATTTTATTTTTCTGAAGAGGTTTTTTTGTAAAGAGACACTAGAGAACAAGAAAGTTGCTAAGCTAATAACAGTGTCATCGACACAACTATCTGTGTAAGGTGTGGGCATCCAGTGCAGTGACAGTAAATCCAACAATCTGAAGAACTTATTGGCATGCAAAATGTGCATTCATGACAGTGAAATAACAAATAATGGATACTAACTGATGCTTACAATATCATGAATGCACACATTAATGCATTAATGATAAAAGATTGGGCAGGTCTTACTTAGAAGTCCATGTTTTGTTAAAAGTTTACATCATATATCGGTTTCTCTTTTGAGCATTAGTTGACTGCAGCAGCCTTCAAAACAAAGCTACTTTTCAAAATGAAAGCAGTATTTTCAGATTTTCCAACAAAATTAACACTTTATGCATATTCATATTTAGATTTTCTACTGATCACCACAGGCATGTCCAGGAGATGTTAGGAGCTGGATCTGGCTCAATGGCCGTAAAATGTCCTGGTTGGAGTTAAGCTCACCAGCAATCACATTGTTGCTGACCACCCTTTCGTATTGATAATTCCTTCTCTCTCCATTTAACACAAAGTCTTTCACTTTATATTATTTATCAAAATACAAGGAAGACTAGGCTACACTGTAGAATAATAATTATTTTAGCAGCTTTATTCAGTTATTTCCCTCGTGCCAGCTAAGTGGTAAAAATTGCTGACCTATTTGGTAAGAACCATAAAAAAAGTTGTACCAAAGGAACTGGCTCCAGAGTGGTGGAGCTCTGCTGGTAGGAAGAAACATGCAATGTTTTCCATGATTTCCTTGCTCAGACACTAGCCAAAGAAATCATTCTTTTAAAACAAGACTATTAATATACAATAGATCTAAAAAGAGTACACACCCCTTTTTAGTTGCAGGGTTTTTGTGATTTAAAAAAATCTGACGGCCAAATCATTTTAAAAGACGTGACGTTTGTCATGTTTAATTGAACTGAAAAACAAACAAAGCTGTTAGAAGGAAAATGTAAAAATTATTTTTTTTTTAAACGGCACACCCCTAAACTATTGCTCTATTTGAGGCATCTTTTCATTCAATTAAGGTATTCAATATTCTTGAGAAGCCATCAAAAGTATGCTACATCTTCAATTAGTAATATTTACTGACCCTGCCTGAAAACAGTCCTATGTGAAGACATATCTTGTCTACAGAAATCTGTCAGATTTAGTTCTGGACTCTGGATATCCTGTTGCAGAACTATTGTTTTCTGCTCAAGCCATTGTTTTGTTGGTTTGGATATATGCTTAGTCTCACTGTGATAATGAAAAATAGACTTTTCATCTTCAGCTTTGCAGAGGAAACATGCAGTGTTCTCTAAAGAAAAGTAACTAGGATATAATGCTGCCATCACCATGCTACACTGTGAGTATTGCATTCTTTCGTTGAAGTTTGGTTTGGGTCCTTTGTGACCTATCTGAAAAAAAAGATTTGGCTAAATAATGAAAATGAGCCAATGTCAGCAAAATCCTTCTATGACGGCTGAACGTTATTTGAGGTTGATCACGTTTAAGTAATTGATTGCAGGTATGTATGCAAGACTGAATTCAGTAAGTAAATCAAAATGTGCTTCAGCAGAGTATTAGTTTACGTGTGTGAACAATTATTGCAAGGTTTTTGTCTAGTTAAAATTAGGGTTTTTTTTCTCAGTTGAAGTGTCTCAAAAATACATGTCAGATCAAAGGTGGAAAAAGTGTTAAAATTATGTATCATGGTCTCATTTGTATGTCACCAAAAGCTGAAATTTTTAACAGTTCTGTGATCCACTTTCATTTTTAAACTGTGACGTTTTTTAGGGTCATGCAGGCCCCCAGGGGTCCAAGTACTTGCAAAGTTTACTTATGCCTAAGACTAGCCCTAACTTTAGCACATTTTATTGAGAAATTACTTTCATTTATAATTCTGAATAATATTGATTTGTTCTAGAAAGATTTATATCAGCATAAGAAATGCTCCACTGCACAAATGAAAGATAACATTTAGGTGGATCCTTTTCTTTTTCTTCTGATGCACCTGCTTTGGGTTTAGACGGTTATACAGTGATTAGATAAATTTTTACTGTCTGCCTACCTCAGTATGTCCTTTATGTGTTTTGGAAGCTGGACAACTCCTTCTGAGAAATTATCACTGCATTTTTTTTCTTGCCTCCGCATTCATTTACTAATTGACAGCACATCAGTGTGGAGATTACTGATGAATTTTGGAAATTACATCATACCTGTCACTACAAAATGAAAGGGGAAAAAAAGCCATAACTCTAACGAAGATCCTGAAATATATATCTATTTTTTGCTCAGGCCATTAAATGGGAATTTGCCCTTCTGCCTTTTCTCTATTTAAGCTTTTAGTTTTGGAAGATGATGGCAGTCCATCACAGCGCCACACAACAATGAGCCACGGCTGCAGTAAATCACAACACATTCATTAGGGCGATCAATACAGTTGAAAAAAAGAGTGTGCCTGTGTGTGCAAACGTTAGGGTGTGTACATCTGTGAGCGCCTGGGAGCTCTTTTACTTCTTACTTACTTACTTGCTTTCTGTCTTTCCCTGTGAACCTGACAGATTTTGCCAGGGGGAACTTTGTCGTACGTCTCTGGTAAGTCTCTGGAGAATTGATGGGTGCTAATGTGGGAAACGGGATGGGTGAGGAGCAACGCTTTTCAAAGTGGTTTTTCTCAGGATGGAGCACTTTTAAGTCTAATTTTCAAAAAAAGCAAACTGCATAATAAAACAGGTAACTTACAAGGAAAAGTATTGAATATGAGTTCAGTATTTTTCAGGACTGGAAAAAGTAAAGACTAGAGAAAATATATTTATTTCCTGACTTCATTCCTTATCCTAGAGTCTAAATATTGTGTCCTTGCTTCCTCTGTCTCTGATGTCCTTCCTTCTTTCCTTTCTGTCTTGTCCTTCCTTGATTGTGCCCTACCTCTCCTTCTTTCTGTCTTCATCGTGCTTTTTCATTGTTCTTCATGCATTCTGTCCTTTTCTTTCCTCTCTGGTATCCTTCATTTGTTCTTCCTACCTTGTGTTGTTCCTATTTTTCTTCCTTCCTTCCTTCCTTCCTTCCTTCCCTCCTTCCTTCTTTCCCTCCTTGAGTTTTTTCATTCCTTATTTCTGACCTGTGTTCCTTTCCTTTCTTTCCTCTGTCCTTTCCTTGTGCACTACCTTCCTCCCTTCCTTGTAACCTTGATTATTTACTTTCTTTCCTTCCTCATCATCTTCCTTCCACCATTTCTTACCGCTATGGTCTCCCTTTTCCATAATATTTTTTCTCTCCCTTTTTTGTCTCTTGCGTGCACCCACTACCCTTCCATCCTTGTGTCCTTCTTTCCTCTATTGTTCTGTTTTCACGTTCCTTTCATATGTTCTTCCTTTCTTCCGTCCTTCCTTCCCTCCTGATTTTGTTTTTCAGTTTAATCTTTTAATCTCCCCCACTTTAAAACAATCTACCATAAGTTTATAGTGAAAATTATGTTGTTATATTTTCCAGTGAGCGTACAAGTCAGAGAGCTTTGCAGAGCTGAGTCTGGAAAAGTGTGGATTTATGTGAAAAATGGGCAGGAACCCTGTAGCTTGTTGAGCTGTACCAGAGCAACCAAGTCACTATTGAGCTTGTTCTGTGACATTATAAATCATTTGTGCTTGCTTTCAGACCCAAGATTTGTTTGTTGTTTATTTGTTTTTTTTTTCAGTCATGGCTGTTATATCATGATAAAACAGTGTACAATTGTGTCTGAAGTCCCTAGAATGACTAAATGAGAAGCTGGTGTAAAACAGAGCAGACAGCTGGAATTAAATGCCCTCATTCTTGTTCGTTTCTGGTGAAAGAAGGAGAACAGAGTGTGGCCCTCTAACCTATCCTCCATCCCATTTAGGAACCCTTCCTTCCCTTTTAATCAGGGGGAATAATTATCAAAGTGGACAGGTAATTAAATTAAAACATAAGTGGCTACATGAGCCGGGTTGGCTGTACTACAAGGTTTTTTCGGGCTTAATTAAAGAGAAATATGGGAGTGCTCACCCACGGTGTCACAGTGCTGGTATAAACGAGGAAAAAAAACCTTCCTGTCACCAACTCTAATAACTCATTTCTGATCTGCTCAACGCAGGATTTTGGATTACATTAAAGAGCTGGTGGGAGTTTGCTGTTTTTCGGTTCAGACCCGAAACAGTTGTTTGTTTCCAGAGGAAAGCTAAAGCACGTGTGGTACTGAGCATGGGTTGACGAAGTGCAGGATGTTTGGTACCAAAGCAAAAGAAGGGGAAATAAAGGCTGTACGCTTTCACAACCATCTGGGAATAATGTCGTAAAATAAAACTACAATAAAATAAAACTTACAGCTGTTGATGTTTACAAACAATCCCCTCAAAATCCCCACAGCGCCTCAAGAATCAAACCCTAAACACACATACACACACAGATATACAAATAAACAAAGTCAGTGTGGGAATGCTGCACTTCAGCAGAAATTATCCAAACATTCACAAACACATGTGCCCACACCCAATTTGCTTCACATCTGAGTGTGCTTGTTTACAAATAAAGACAAAGTGGGAAGACAGCACACACACACACACCAACACACAAGTGAACCAATGTTGCCTTTGTGGCTATGCAAAGACGACAGCAAACAGTGATTTGAAGTAATACAAGAAAAACAACAAAACATGATCTGTATCAAACATTTGCAGACCTACAGAAAAATCCCTGTAGGCAAAGTCATGTTTCAGTGTCCAGTGCTTTGCAGAAATATTCATCACCCTTGAAACTACATATTTTGTCACGTTACAACCATAAAATTGGGATTGGGATATGCTAGACCAACAAAAAGTAATCGCTGGTCATGAGGTGGAAGGAAAAATAAACAGATTTTCAATATTTTTATTAAGTGTGGCATGATTTGTTTTAGGTCAATCCTTCGTAAAACTGCCTTTTGATGCAATCAGAGCTTTTGCCTTCTAACTCCTGCCTTCTAACTCCTGTTTAGAGATGCTAGAAAGCATCTGTAAACAGTAATTTTTGAGTCTAACCACAGACTTTCAATTGAATATGCTGTGATTTTACCCATTCCACTGTAGCTCTGGCTGAAGCTTTGGTTGCTGTCCTGCTGGAACTTTTGTGACAGTCTCTTTTAGCAGTCTCTAATAGGTTTTCTTTAAGTATAGCCCTGGATTTAGCTCCATCCAGCTTCCCATCAGGTCTGACCAGCATCCCTGTCACTGCTCAAGAAAGCTTCCTCACAGTGTGATGCTGCCACCACAATGCTTCACTGTGGCAAGCATTTTGCAAATTATTAATTTTTGGTCTTATCTGACCATTGAGCCTTCTTCCAAATGGTTGCTGTTTCTTTTACATCGCTTGGGCCTTCTTTTGGTTTGCCTTCAAGAACAGCTTTCTTCTTACTACTTATCCATACAGGCAGGATTTGGGGATTATGCAACAAGAACTTGTCCCGTTTCTCAGCTTCTCCCACCTAAGTTGAAGATCTCTGCTGCTACTTTGGAGTTACATGGACTTCTTGGGGGCTTCTATGATTAATTGAAGTTTGTAGTTATAAGGTGTCAAAATGTGGGGTGTGAATACTTCTGCTAGGATCTGTAGCTTTCATTCAGAGAATAACATCTGGATAATTGTCTGAATATGTATTGCTGGTATTCTAACAGCCAATAACCACCTGCTATCTATTAGCCTCTCATAAACATGTTTACTGTCCCAGCTGCTCCGCATCAAGAAACCACTCACCCACCCACACACACAAACAGACACACACACAAACACACACAGGCAAACCCACACACCCACATTGAAGTGAAAACGGAAGCGAAGATACACAGAAGATTTGTTTATCGGTACTCTCTGCTCATCGTAGTCTTTTGTTGGAAGTAAATAATTAGGGAATCCTCGCCAAGGAAGCAATGCATATGTTAACAAGCTGTTTTAACACACACTTCTTCCTCATGTGCAGAGATAACATCATGCTGTGTGCCTCAATGACTCACTCTGTTTTAAGGCATTTGCAACCCGGTGGTCTAGACTCCAGCTGGTGTGTGGACCTAATAACAGGTATCCACAATGGACTGTAAGTATTTCAAAACAACAAAAAAGCAAAGAGGTGAAGGTATAAATATGAGGATTTTTTTCTTCAAACATTAATAAAACTCAGCTGCACGGTGGCACAGTTGGTAGCACTGTTGCCTTGCAGCAAGAAGGTCCTGGGTTTGATTCCTGGCCGGGGGTCTTTCTGCATGGAGTTTGCATGTTCTCCCTGTGCATGTGTGGGTTCTCACCAGGTCCTCCCACAGTCCAAAGACATGCCTGTTAGGTGAATTGGTCACTCTAAATTGCCCTTATGTGTATGAATGAGTGTGTGCATGGTGGTTTGTGTGTTGCCCTGCGATGGACTGGCGACCTGTCCAGGGTGTACCCTGCCTCTCGCCCATAGACTGCTGGAGATAGGCACCAGCTCCCCCGTGACCCACTATGGAATAAGCGGTAGAAAATGACTGACTGACTGACTGTATGAATGAGTGTGTGCATGGTGGTTTGTGTGTTGCCCTGCGATGGACTGGCGACCTGTCCAGGGTGTACCCTGCCTCTCGCCCATAGACTGCTGGAGATAGGCACCAGCTTCCCCGTGACCCACTATGGAATAAGTGGTAGAAAATGACTGACTGACATTAATAAAACTCATCTCTTTGAAAGTAAATTTTCAGAAAGATAGAGTCTCAGCTTTAGTAAAAAAAAGAAAGAGTGTGTTCATGGCTGAAGGATTAACCGTCCAAGTGGCTGTTGACTCAAAGATGAAAAAGGATTACGACAGTAATTTCTTTTAACTTTCTTAGTGAAAGTCAGTTTTTCGCATTGCTATTTTGAGTTTTAAGCACAAGGGATGATTGTCGTTCATAATTCATTGTGATTTTGCTGTAGTTTTTTTTTTTTTTACTTTTCTTTGTTAGGAGTTCTGTTTGGACATTTATTACGCTATAGAACTGAGGAAATAGTGGTGAGAACCAAAGAACAAAGAAAATGTACATCTGCTTTACATCTGCTTGGTGGGAAAGGGATTTCATCTCTCTTTACCTGCTTTTTTCTGTTCACAGGATTTATACAGAGAAGAATACACAAAATAAACTATTATCCAGGTCTGGAAAAACATGGAAAAATCTGATAGGTGTATGGAAAAATATTTGTATTTCAAGACTCTATTCTCTATCTCATTGTCTAAACATTGTCCTTATTTGTTTGTGTCCCTGCTATTTTCCTTATGTCCTTCCTTCCTTCTATCCCTCCTTTTTTCCTTATGTCCTTCCTTTGTTTCTTACCTCCTTGTGTATAACCTTTTTCTTTTTCCTTCTTCATTTTTCGTGTTCTTTGGTCCTTCCATGCTTGTGTCCTCCCTTATTTTATTATGTCCTCCTTCTTTCCTTGTATCTTCCATTCCTTTCTTCCTTTATTCTGTTGTCCTGTTGTTTTTTCCCTTGTGTCCTTTCTCCTTTCTTGCATTACTCTAGCACTGCATCTGTTATGATTTGGTTTGTTTGGTTTCTGCTTTTTCTTATATGTTTCTCACAGTTTTTGAATCATGCTTCTGTTTATTATTTTCCTGATCATGCTTTAGTTTTTGTCTTCTAGTTCATGTTTTGTCAAGTTTGGTTTTTGGATCTGGTCATGCTTTAGTTTCATGTTGTTCTAGTTTCTGTTAGTTTGTATTCAAGAGTCTCTTTTGCTCCAGCCACGTTTTGTTCTGTCTATCCATTATCTTTATTCGGTTCACCTGCTCCAAGCTAATCTGTTCAGTTACACATCGTGGAAACATTTTCAAATCATGCTCATGTCTTGCTTTCTGGATTATGCTCAGGTCTAGTCGTCTCGATCATGCTCACGTCTTGTTTTTTCTTGATCATGTCATGCCTGTCTTGCTTGCCTCATCTGCCTGTTTTGATTCTGCCTCATCTGGAGTGAGTTTTTGTTAATTAAATCCTTTTCACTTACCATCATGCTGCCTGCTAGTCTGCATTCTGGGTTCCTCCGTTGCTCAAGTCCTAACAGCATCCTTGTGTACTTCCTCGTTTTTGAATGTCTTTAATGTAAAAGCCAAGCTTTTTGTGCCAACAACTATATCAAGGAGGAAACTATTATGTGCATGTTTTAGTTTTTAGGAGCTACTGGTTTTACCAAATATCATATATAATATAATGAAACATGTATAAAACATGAAAAATAAGTAACTTCCTTAATAAAGGTGATCGCAACAGAGATTAGAAATCTATGAGAAAGGTATTACATATGTTTTGTTACATCTAAAATCAACATTAGTAGCATAATATTTTATTTATTTACATACATGAACTTTGATGACATCCTATTCTTAACCTAAAAGGTCTAGTTTGTTGGTGGACCCACTGTTCCCAGCATTATCAACTTTAACTATTCTGTAACCCTTCTCCACAAGGTTTAGGAGTGTGTATATTTTTAGATGAAAAACCCGAATTACATCCTCTGCTCTAGTGTATATTTGATTGTGAAAAATTCTATTGAGAAAATGTGATGCATTTAAGGAAACTTAGTAGTGCAACTGAGTATATAACTTACATAAAACCGAATAACAATCAAGCAGTTTATAAGCTGTGGAACAGGGCCTTCATGGGGCCTGTTTATATACAAATTAATTAAAAAACCTTTTGGAAAAATCCTTGCGAATCTCGTCGTTTTCACACTTACCTGCCAGACGTACAGGCCCACTGTCAAACGGAAACACAGATATATACACACACACACACACACACTCACACACACACACATTTGCAAAGACTGCCATCCACTCCCCCGTGCGATCTTGTATCAAAGCAAACAAATGACATGCTGTCTTCTCCTCTTTCTCCCCCCACTGTCTTTTTTGATGTGCGGTTGTGTAAAATGACACGCCGTATCTCTCCAGCTGACATTATCACTCGCCAGCGCGCTCACATCTTCCGGCCGTACGCCTTTCCCACAGGACTCGCTACAGCAGGGGTCTTTGTCTCTGAAAGCATCACACACACACTCAAGGCACACACACACTAAAAAAAGATGTGGAAAAGCCTCAACTGTTTTACCTTTGCATTGTGTTCTTTCAGGACTGGTTTAAGCAATGACAAAGAGGCGATGTATGGAGAGATGCAGAGGAAGGATAGCAAAGACCTGGCATTTCTTTTGGGGGCGGGGGGGGGGGGGGGGGGGGGGGGGTTGTGTGTGTGTTTCTAATGATGTGATGTGCAGCTGCCTAGTTTTTTAGTACAGCAAGCAGAGTTGTAACCCAAAGAGTTTGGTCACAGTACTGTGACTGTCACTGTGCAGCTGACAAATTTAACAAGCCTAATAACCAGCTCGAGAGCAGATCAGAGAGTAGGTGACTGACGTGTTTGTTTTACAGAAACACAATACTTAGTAAGAAAGATATGCAGTGCTTTCCAAAAATATTTATACCTCAGGAACCTTTTCATACTTTGTCACGTTACAACCACAGTGTATTTAATTGGTTTTATGTGATGGTTACAAATACAAATGTAAAACTTGCAACTGGCTTGCATTTATATTCAGCCTTCCTGAGCTAAATTTAACTTTAACTGAATTTACAACAGGAAGTTGTCGTGCTCCATTGGTATTTGTGTTTTTGGCTCTTACTTGGTTTTGTATTTTGATTACTTTTGGTGGTGGATTATTATCACTCAGGGTGTTGTATACTGGGTTAATTTCTTTGTGCTGAATTTTTCTGTCTTTCTTGAGTTCTATTCTCTGTGTATTAGTTTAGACTCTCATTCTAATTGTTAGTCTTTTACTATTGGTTAGTTGATCCTTTTGTGTTGTGTCTTATTTCCTCTGTGTTCATTTCTGTGCTCCTCAGTTTCAAATGTGACGATCCCCAATTCCTCTTGTGCCTGTTCCTGATCTGTTGTAAGTTTTCCAATAAACCTTATTGCATGTAATACAAGGCTGCCTTTCTCTTATCTTTATTTGGGTCCATCTCCACGGCAAAATATGACACAATTCATTCGGGGTATGTCTTTATCAGCTTTATACATTTACAGACAAAAATTCTTGACCTTTCTTCTTTGCAGAATTGCTCATGCTCAGTCAGATTGGATGGACTTGACCTGGACTGGACCTTTCTCACACATGAATATGTAAATTGAATCCGTTCTATTTTAGCTCTGGATGTATTTTTAGGATCATCTTTCTAGCTGACAGGTGAAAATCAGCCCTACAGTCGTTTGCAGCTTCTACCAGAGATTCTTGTAGTGTTGTTCTGTTTCAAACTGGAAAGACTCACATAATGGAGAAACAACAAGAAGACGGTTAAAGAGTTTATTATTGAAAGATTATTTCTTTGACGCGTGAACGCTCAGGATGAAAATGAGTTTGAATAAACATCTTATGATTATGATTAGGTACGTCCCCCCCCCGGGATCCGATCCTGGTGGTGGCGTAGGCCTTGGTATGGAAGGAGTTGGGAACCTATGGTGGAGAAGGGGTGGAGGAGGGTCAAAGCTCAGCAGAACAGTGGTGTCTTCCATGCAGAATGTCTTTAAAAGTGATGCCCTGGGAGATGATTGGCAGAGGAGGAGTGCGGACCTGCCGTTGATTGGAGCAGCCAGTGAGGAGTGATTGGACGAGACGGGGTGGTGAGTTTTCCATGTTGAATTTTTGTTTAAACTCCATTTAGCTCTGTCCATATTCCCAATACCTCTGACGTCTGTCTACCTTCTATCTACTAAAGAAAAACATCCCCACACCATGATGCAGCCACTATCATGTGTTAGTAGAGAGATGTATTTATGGTAATATGCAGTGTTAGTTTGTTGCCACAGTGTTTTACATGTATGCTAAAAATTCTAATTTCAGTTTCTTCCAACTAGAGTAACTTTTTCCACATGTTTGCTGGGTCTCCTCCATGGCCGGTGGCAAACTGCAGACAGGACATCTAAAAGCCTTTGTCAACAAGACTTTTCCTCTTGCCACCTACTTTTAATGTGTTTTTTCACTGCTCGTTCCATGTAAGAATCAATAAATATCAATACATTCAAAAATCTGATCAAGTACATTTATTGTGTTTAGCAGTATAGTTGCATTACTTAATGCAAGTTGATATTGAAGTAGCCTGTTTGAAAATGGGAAAGTCTTTTTTTAAAGCAGTTTTTGTGTTTATCGGGCTCAGTCACGATCTACTGGTGTTGATGTTCTGATTTTCATCTGTGTTTTCATTTTGGTCATTTTCTTGTTAGGTCTTACCTTATTCAGTCCAATTCTTTGTTATTGGTTAGATGTATTCTGCTTTTTCAGCTGCTCAGCATACCCTCTGATTGATCTGCCTTCTTTCTACCTCAGCTGCTACTCATTCCTCTGATTGGCTCTTCTGGATTGCCTGTCAATTCTCTACCCCTACCAGTTCCTTATGCTTTCCACTGGATCTTTCTGGTTCTACACTCACCGGCCACTTTATTAGGCACACCTGTCCAACTGTTCAAAGCAAATTTCTAATCAGTCAATCACATGGCAGCAACTCAATGCATTGAGGCATGTTGACATGATCAAGACGATCTGCTGTAGTTCAAACCGAGCATCAGAATGAGGAAGAAAGGTGATTTAAGTGACTTTGAACATGGCATGGTTGTTGGTGCCAGACGGGCTGGTCTTAGTATTTCACAAACTGCTGATCTACTGGGATTTTCACGCACTACCATCTCTAGGGTTTAGGGGAGAATGGTCCACAAAAGAGAAAATATCCAACGAGCAGCAGTTCTGTGGGTGCAAAGGCCTTGTTGATGCTGGAGGTCAGAGGAGAATGCCCAGACTGGTTCGAGCTGATAGAAAGGCAACAGTAACTCAAATAACCACTTGTTACAACCAAGGCATGCAGAAGAGCATTTCTGAACGCACAAGACGTCAAACTTTGAGGAGGATGGGCTACAGCAGCAGAAGAGCACACCGGGTGCCACTCCTGTCAGCTAAGAACAGGAAACTAAGGCTACAATTCGCACAGGCTCAGGGTCACCAAAATTGGACAATAGCAGAATGGGAAAAAGTTGCCTGGTCTGATGAGTCTCGATTTCTGCTCTGCTGGTAGGGTTAGAATTTGGCGTCAACAACATGAAAGCATGAATCCATCCTGCCTTGTATCAACAGATCAGGCTGGTGGTGGTGGTGTAATGGTGTGGGGGATATTTTTTTGGCACACTTTGGGCCCCTTAGTACCAATTGAGCATTGTGTCAACACCACAGCCTACCTGAGTATTGTTGCTGACCATGTTCATCCCTTTATGACCACAATGTACCCATCTTCTGATGGTTACTTCCAGCAGGATAACGTGCCATGTCATAAAACACGAATCATCTCAGACTGGTTTCCTGAACATGACAACGAGTTCATTGTACTCAAATGGCCTCCAGTCACCAGATCTCAATCCGATAGAGCACCTTTGGGATGTGGTGGAACGGGAGATTCGGATCATGGATGTGCAGCCGACAAATCTGCAGCATCTGTGTGATGCTATCATGTCAATATGGACCAGACTCTCTGAGGAATGTTTCCAGTACCTTGTTGAATCTATGCCACGATGGATTAAGGAAGTTCTGAAGGCAAAAGGGGTCCAACCCGGTACTAGCAAGGTGTGGCTAATAAAGTGGCCGGTGAGTGTATGTCTGTTGTTTCTTCGCAATTCTCTGTCCATACTCCAAGCTCTGTTCTCCTTGTGCCAGTCTGAAAGCCTTTGTATTTTTACTTGTTCTCATGAACCATTTCAACTAACAATGTTGCTCCTGTGACCTGTCTGCAAGTTATTCAAACTCTTGCCTTGCAAATCATGACCGCTCCGACAGCATGCAGTGACATTAGTCAGAGCCCTACAATTTATTGCCATTGGCCATGTTTGGGAATGAAAACTGGTTTTCAAACATTTTAGCTTATCAAATAAGGTTTAAAATATGGAAATAAATTTTTACATTCTTTTTATTGTCGCTTTTATTATAACCAAATTAATTACCACAAAATACTGGGCTAAAAATTTAAGGCCATTTTGCCCAATCCTAAATAATACAAAAAATACATTTCACATAATTTCACACATATTTACAATAGAAGTATTAGGATAAAGGGGGCCAAATATAGATACACGCTATACTTTTGAAATTTTAATTAGTAAAAAACCTTTCAAAACACATTTTTTTAATTTCCACTTGGAAACAATGCACTTATTTGGGTTGATCTATCACTTAAAATCCAAGTTAAACAGTGATGTTTGTTGTTTTTTATATCACAAAATATGAAAAATTTAAGGGGAACAAATGTTTTACATGAAAGTAAAAATTACTGTGCAAACTACACTTCTTGGCACAATTTGTACTTTTAATAGTAAAACTTAAATTATTGAAACATTTTGATACCAGAAGGTCAATCAAGCATCCACAGCGTTGGAAATAAAACTTCACTCAAGCTGTAAAATATAATGTCAAAAACGACATGAAAAATACACATATATTTCTTTATTTTCAATAAGTCCCCACAACCATTCATATATTTTTTATCGTTATTTCCTTTTATGTTTTCTGCAAAAGCACACTTTATACAAGTTAATTCAGTTGGTCTGAAGGTGTTGATGCGGAATTCATTTTTACTGGTTATTGACATTTATGTTATCTGTTTGTGTATATGAGCTGCTTAATGATTTGTTTTGATCTCCATGTGTGGTGTCCAAGACTATTGGTGCTTCTCTTTACCTCAACTTAATGCCAGCAGTTTCACCAACAACTGTTCATGAATACTCTATGTGTGTAAGACAGAGTAATAAAACTTTTAGAGTAATGTCCTTGTTATTTGCTTTATGTAGGCACAAAATAAAAATAAGTGCAGCAAATTCGCTGGTATCCAGTTAAGCGTCTTCTATACCTGCTTGAGCTTGTTCAGGGCCGTGGGGGAAAGGAGAATGCTCCCAGCAGTCAGTGGGCACAATGTGGACAGATCACCAGTCAATCAAAGGCAGGATCCATGCAGTCATGTTAAGTTTAGAATTCCCATTTGCATGTAGTGTATTGTAATACAGTGCTGAATACTGGCACCTCTAGCAAATATGTGCAAAAAGGCTTAAAATTCAATCATATTCTATTGCAGTAGCATGATCTTTAACCAAATCTTTATTTAGAGTGGAAAGTAATAGTTTTTTATCACCAGTGTCAGAATTATTGATAACCTTAACAATCCAATTAAAATAATTGTAATTTAAGCATTTTTACTTATATTTTACATTTTAAAGTTGATCAGAATTTCTAGGAACTTTCGTTAGCAACATCCTGTTTGCATGTGGTATAAATATGGCAAGACACAGAATCCCGTTTCTTTTAGCCTCTGGCCACTTATCTCCATAAGGAGCCATATTTAGAGTGAGCCAGCAAAGATTAGCTTTTTGAGGTCACAAAGTCTCCATGGCAACCATTAGACACTAGCTACATGCTAACCGATTGCTTAAAAAGCAAGGCTTTTCTGGCCCAACACTGCAAAATGTTAACATGTAAAGTTTGATAAACTCCAACTGGTTTTTAACTGAAAATGTGTGCTTTGGTAAAGGAAGAATCCAATTTATTAAGGTTAGCCCTGCCACTCTCTTAGCACTTAATTTAGAAAGGGAATGTCAGCCTTATGGCCAAGATTTGAGAAATGGGACACTACTTGAACAAGCATGATTGGTTCTAATTCATGCATATTATGTAAACATATGCGATTTAATATGCAAATATATCAGCTATCATTCCAGCATGTCATTTTAGGTTGGACAGAGAGAGAGAGAGAAAGAGAGAGAGAGAGAAAGAAAGAGAGAGAGAGAGAGAGAGAGAGAGAGTTCACGACACACAACATAAATGATAAATTTCCAATTACCATCTCAGACCCCAAAACTAAATCGTATAGAAAACCTGTATAGTGGCCAGAAGAGAATTTTGAAGTGGACCTATGACTCTACAAAATCTGAAGAAATCAAGAGGAACACGGTTTAAGGGCTACACGGTGGCACAGTTGGTAGCATGCGTGGGTCTTCTCCTGGTACTCTGGCTTCCTCCCAAAGACCAAAAACTGTTAGATTAATTGGTCTCTCTAAATTGCCCCTTGGTTTGAATTGGTGTGTGCATGGTTGTCCTGTGTGCCTCTGTATTGCTCTGCAATGGCTGGTGACCTGTCCAGGGTGTACCCTGCCTCTCGTGTGTAGACTGCTGGGATGCACCAGCTCCCCTGTGACCTAGTGCTGAAGAAATGGGTAAAGAAGATGGCAAGAAATGTATTCAACACTGCGGCCCAAAATGCCTAAATAATCCTTTCAGGATAAGCTTGTTCACTAATAGCTGAAATGGGAGAGAAATCAATACTTAAAAAGAGGTTTCTAAAATTAGCAAACAAAACAACAAATGACAGTTTTTTAATTCATGAAAAGTTTCTCATCAGCTCATATTGCTCTTTCGACACACTAGTAAAAAAAGATGCCACATGCAAGTCATATTTTCATAAGGGAGGAAGACAGTAAGGACTGCCAGAGGTCATCCAATTGCTCCACTGCGTCTTGTCCTGTCAAATGCTCATGTGAGCCCATCTTGAGACAATTTCAATATTCATCCTAAAACACTTTTTGTCTTGGGCCACATTCTTCTAAATGTATCTCCCTGGTTCTAATTCCTCTTCACCAGACATCTGGCTGGGCCTCCTCATCATGTCATATGTTCCTTTTCTATTTCCCCTGTGTTTGATTCTGACAAATACATGGATTATCGACCAGGGGGATTTTTAAATTTATGGCTAATGTGAGCTTTCACGCCTGTGCTTTAATCTGCTGAGTATTTAAAACCAATCTTAAGGACAAGGGAGAAAACGCAGAGGTCAGCCTTTTGTTTTTCCAGCAGACGACACCAGAGAAAGGAGAGGGAGCCAAGATGGAGTGCGGGAGACAGAGCGAAAATGTAAGCGAACACGGAGAAGTGAAAGAAAGACAATGATTTCCCCACTATTTGAATTCTAACAAGGATTAACTCTGAAATCACAGGTATCAAACCTCATCTGGAAGCACGGCTGAAGAGTAGTCCTTCAAAGGAAGAAAAAGTTGGTCTCCTCACTGGGGTTGTGTGAGCGTGTCAAAGAAAGACTCTGATTTAAGGTCGTTTCTATGCTTTTTCACTCTTCATGGGCTGGCCTCTCTCAGAGAAATTGAAATTAGAAAAAAAAAAGTATCCCTCACTTGCTTTTTAACAAGACAATGACACATTACAGTAAGGGATGAAAGTTTCATCATGGGTCCACGTCCGTCCAGTTCCTCTGCTGTCAAATTGTCGTCTTCTCATTTACAATTCAGACACCTTCAACTCCTTTTTGGTCTTTCTTCTGCAATTCCTTTCATCTTTTTTCTCGTTTCTGCACCTCTCTTGTCCACAAGTATTTGTCTCCTGTCCTCTCAACTCCTTTTTCTCTCAATCTTGTCATTTCGTTTGTGTGTTACAGTCAGACATGGTCTTTGGCAGTTAAAGGGGCCCTGCATGCATCTGGTATATCAAGTTAAAAAGAGTGGCATTACATCTACAGCTTTAAAATGCATCAAGCTACTTTCAGACCTTGATTTTATGGCCATAATAAGAGGTACTTAACATATTGCAGCCATAAAATGCAACAGATGCAGGGTCAAAGAGCTTGAACACACAGGCAAGCTTGCACATACTACAGTGCCTTACAAAAGGTTTTTACACCTGGAACTTTTACACAATTTGTCATGTTATAGATTTTATTGGGAATTCATGTAAGTGAGCTACAGAAAATAGTTCATAGCTGAAGTGGAAACAAAATGGTGCCTGGTTTAAAAATGTATTTTACAAATAAAAGTCTAAAAGTCTGGCACGCATTTGTGTTCAGCCCCGTTCACCCCGATACCTCAAAATAAAATAGTTTTTAACCGAATGTTTTCACAAGCCCCCTTATTGTAAATAGAGTCATTCTAATATAATATTAGTATAAATCTAGCTGTTCTGCGGAAGCTTTAGAGATTTGCTTAGGTGTTTTTCCACTGCAGGACACTTCATGGGAACCCGTGCTGTTTTCTCGGTAGGTTTTTCTACCTCCACTGCATTTCCACTGCAGGAACCAAGGCATAATCTGACAAAAACACAGAGAACAAATCTTTCCTGAAAATGACCCTGTTGGTAAGACAGGACTTTTAAGATGGACGCGAACTATAGGTGGAACTTTATGATGGGACGATGCAACACATTTGACACTGGATGAATATCCCCAGCATTTTGTTTCAGTCATCTATACTCTTTTGCAGTTCATATTTTCTGTAAACTTTAAATTGCATGACAGGAGTTCTGCATTTTTATTTGCAAACAGTACATTTAACCCAATCAATGCATTGAAATACATTGAAATATCTTACTGTATAAATTAAATTAGAGAAACCATGAACATCCATTTTTAGCATCTATACAGAGACAGAGAGTAACACTATCATTACAACTCATTTTGAGATTTCAAAGTCTGAAGTTTGAATATATTTCCACATTTATGTTCTAACCTGCAAGTTAAAGCAATCACAACTGTCCAGGATTGTTCATCATTCACCAATTTAAAGTCTGAATAAAGCAGATATGCTGCAGCATGCGTGTGTGTGTTGGTACAGTTCCTGGAAGACACATCTTGCAGGCTCTGATTAGTAAAGATCTGATGATTTTAATTCAGTTTGAGAGCCTAACCTTAATGAAATTGTCATAAACTATGTCTTTAGAAAGTCTATTGCATTCCCAATCGAATCTCTCTTTTTTTTACTTTCTCTCCCAGAATCGGGATCGGCACAGTTGATCCATTTTACCTACAAATTTCCTCACAGTTTGGAGTGGCAGTTCATGGCTTAAACCATAACTGCTATGAAACAATTTGAGATTAATGCTTTTTAGTTTGCTTTCACTGTATTCAATCACATTCTGGACTCTGCTGTTGTGTTGATCTGTGTCCCCCGATCGCAGAAGTACTCCTGCAGGAAGAGGAGCCACACAATGTCAGGGAATTTGGGAGACCCCGGTGGGAGAATCCTTTGCCAAAGGATTCTTAAAGACCTTACCAGAACATTTAATGTCCCCATAAAACATTTCTTCTACATTAAACATGTGGCAAACCATATTAATTGAAGTTCAAGCACTAAATTGTGAAAATAAGGTTGCATAGTGATACATTTGCAATATTATGTGCAGCCCACAACCTCGACTGGGGGACATTATCGGGCGGTGGAAGGAGTACTTCGAGGATCTCCTCTATCCTGCCATCACGCATTCCCTGGTGGAAACAGAGGCTGGGGACTTGGGGTTAGACTCTTTCTTCACCCAGGTGGAAGTCACCGAGGTGGTTAAAAAGCTTCGTGGTGGCAGGGCTTCAGTGGTGGATGAGATCCGCCCTGAGTAGCTCAAGTCTCTGGATGTTGTAGGGCTGTCATGCTTGACACGCCTCTTCTTCAACATTGCGTGGCGGTCGGGGACAGAGCCCCTGGACTGGCAGACTGGGGTGGTGGTCCCCCTTCATAAGAAAGATGACCGGAAGGTGTGTTCCAACCACAGGGGGTTACATTCCTCAGCCTCCCTGGTAAGGCCTACGCCAGGGTATTGGAGAAGAGAGTCCGGCCGATAGTTGAACCTCGGCTTCAGGAGGAGCGATGTGGTTTTTGTCCCGGCCGTGGAACACTGGACCAGCTCTATACCCTATACATGGTACTTGAGGGTTCATGGACGTTTGGCCAACTGGTCCAAATGTGTTTTGTGGACCTGGAGAAGGCATTCAACTGTATCCCTTGTGATGCCCTGTGGGGGGTGCTCCAGGAGTATGGAATCAGGGGCCCTTTATTAGGGGCCATCCAGTCTCTGTACAAGCGGAGCAGGAGTTTGGTCCGCATTGCCGGCACTAAGCCGGATCTGTTCCTGGTGCATGTTGGACTCGGCAGGGCTGCCCTTTGTCACCGGTCCTGTTCATAACTTTTATGGACAGGATTTCTAGCACAACCAAGGGCTGGAGGGGGTCTGGTTCAAGTATCTCGGGGTCTTGTTCACGAGTGACGGAAGAATGGAGCAGGAGATCGACAGACGGATCGGTGCGGCTGCTGCAGTTATAGGGGCACTGTGCTGGTCCATTGTGGTGAAGAGAGAGCTGAGCCGAAAAGCGAATCTCTCTATTTACCGGTCGGTCTACGTTCCTACCCTCACCTATGGCCGTGAACTTTGGGTGATGACCGAAAGAACGAGATCCCGAATACAAGCAGCTGAAATGAGCTTCCTCCGTAGGGTGGCCGGGCACTCCCTTAGAGATAGGGTGAGGAGCTCGGCCATCCGGGCGGAGTAGAGCCGCTGCTCCTCCACATCGAGAGCAGCCAGTTGAGGTGGCTTGGGCATCTATGTCGGATGCCTCCTGGACGCCTTCCTCAGGAGGTGTTCCAGGCACGTCCCACCGGGAGGTGGCCCAGGGGACGGCCCAGGACACGCTGGAGGGACTATGTCTCTCGGCTGGCCTGGCCTTGGGCTCTCCCTGGAGGAGCTGGAGGAGGTGTCTGGGGAGAGGGAAGTCTGGACGTCTCTGCTGAGTCTATTGCCCCCGCGACCAGGTCCCAGTTTACTTTAAATAACCTAGTATGATTTTCCTTCCTCCTCCATAATTATGAAATATTTCTTGTTGGTCCATCACATAAAATCCCATAAAATCTATTGAAGTTTGTGTTTGTAACCTGAGAAAACTTGCAAAAAGCAGCTGGTGGAGTTGAGAGGGATCTGTTTAAAGTATAAGTTGTATAAGTTTTTATGGTACAGAATCATGTGTCTAACCCAGGATTGTTAAGTAGGCCAGTGCAGATATCATCTGATACACTTGTTTGCTTGCCAACCATACAATCACAGCCTTTGCCTGGTGAGGAGGCATTCGAACTGCTATTTGAACATCGATGCAGCATGCAAATAACATCCACCACCCCTTTTAACATCAGATAAGATAACCCACAACGTGGCATCTGGCAGCGCAGAGATGTGTTTCGCATCCTAAGGCTATGCTGCTGTTGCAAAACATCATAAATGAACTTTCTTAGCCACTTCCTTGGGAGAAAAAGAGGCAAAAAAGGGGAAGTAAGTGAGAATGGTTTCTGTTCATATGCATGTATGTGCTGAAGTCTGTAAAAATGGCTTGATGGGAAGAGAGAGAGAAGAAGATGAAGACAGGATTAGAGATTATAGCGAGGGGTGAGGAGGCCCTTTAAATTGGAAAGTTTGATGTGAGTGAAGCACATCTGGCTTTCCCCTCCTCACCCACCATCTATCATATCCCATCCTTTGGCATCCCTAATCCCTTATATCAGTTGCACAGATCATCACCACATACAAGAACTATTTTTTTGTTCCCCCATCCACTTTCTCACATCACTTCCCAACTCATGCTCTTACAACAGTTTTTTCCACCTTGAAGAGTTGTAAACATATGTTCTAATAACAAAACATGAGAACCAGCTACACCAGCTGGTTGTTAAATGACATTTCCTTTGTGAACAGGCAAAAGAAAACCAGTGCTAGCTCAATAATAAATTGTTAATTATTGTTAAAAACCTAATTAAACTCTGTGTACTCCAGGTCAGCCCCATTATCATTTTTATTTGGCATTCTCTTGATGCCATGGATACAAAAAGATTATATACTCTTTTAACTATTTCACGTGGATTTGTTAAGTGTGCGCTTCTGCTTAGTTTTCTGTAAGTTTCCATCATTTGCTTATTTTAGATAAAAATACAATAGGTCACTCATAGGACCCTTTGCAAACACTCGAACACCCACTGTTTTAAAATAATGGAAAAGACGAGTCACATAATTTTGATTTCTGTCTTATCTGTTATGTTACCAAATATATTTCTCAAAATAAAGCCATTATTTATGTATTGCTTTCTTACTGTTTTATGGTCACAGAAATTTTAATGAAATACAACGTTGTACAAGCCTGAATTATATTGTGTAGGTCAGTGCTATAGATGATTACCGTATAAAGTTGAGAATTAGACGTTTTACGTTTGCACATTAAACTCACATTGCACATTAAATATTTGTGATTATTTTGTTTTCACTAATGTCTGTACCAATTGTGAACGGGCTAATTAAATTTAAAAGTTGGTGTTACACATTTCAGCAGCACTTCATTGTCGTACTCAAAGGAAAGTGACAAATGACTCCTTTAATATAAAGGAATCTGTATTAATTTGTGTCATTCTCTCTTAGTCACATGAAAAGGAGTTAACATTAAACACAGCAACAAAGAGTAATTTTCAATATTACTTTGCAAACCACAAACATTAACAATCATCAAAAAGATTGACAAAGACAGATAAACACACAAAGACATAAAAATGTTATAAAAGGTTTCTTCTGTTGACATTACTTATTTTTTTAAATCACAAAACTATTTGGTGGTTTTTATACTTGTACAGAGTTGTATTAAGATCTTTTTATTAGTTTATTGTCCTTTTATGCACATTTTTCTTTACCTTATCCATAAACATTAAAAGGACAGTTCTGACATTGACAAATATGGTAATCCACAAAAAATACCAAAGGGGAACTATCTTAGAAACATACCAAACAGCATTTATAAAAAAAAAAACATGAATTGTTTGGACTCATTTTTTTTCAGAATCACATTGCAGAACATTGTGAGCTTCTGTGACTTTTAGAATATATAAAATGATTGTCTGGGCTGTTAATTTGTTGGAATTACCTCTCATACTTTTCAGTGTTTTGCTTTAAGAGACAAAGAAGGATAAAATAGGATAGAGATAAACAAAATATTTCTTCAGTTCAACATTGTAACACAACAGTGGGAGGATAAAATGCCCAAATAAATTTACCAATCAATAAATTTACCACAAACTCTCATTTTTCTTTAAGGCTCTTTTTCAGTCTTAGCTGCAATCACGGACAACAAACATGCTGACAGAACCCTACAGATGTCTTCCCAGAGAATTAAACACAAATAGATCCATGCATGCACAAACAAAACAGCTGACCTTCAACCATGAGGAACATCACTCTACATTTAATGAGCTTCCAGACCATAATGAAGGTGGAACTCTGTGTGCAAAGATAAGTCTCATCCATCCATCCATCCATCCATCCATCCATCCATCCATGGATGTTACAATGGTAACAGGTTTGGGGGGGAAATTCAAACATTCCTCTTCCCAGTGAAACTCTCAAGATCATTCTAGGGGATCCCAAAGTGTTTTGAGGACAGAAGAGATAAACAGTACCTCGATCAATTTCTGGGTATGCCACAAGGTCTCCGCCTGAGGCATATGGCTCATGCCAGGAAAATGTTAAAAAAATGGGGGCATCCAGGAATCATCCTGAACAGATACTCAACCCAGGTTAACTGACCATTTTTGATGGAGCAGTGACTTCACTTTGAGCTTGTGATGCATACCTGCTCCTCAAAATAACTTTAAGGGTGATCCCAGCCATTCTGGAGATGAGCCTCATGTTATTCTGTCGTATCTGGGATCTAATTTTTTTGATCGTAACCTAATCTCATAGATAAATCTAAAGCTTTGCTTTATGGCTCAGCTCTTTCTTTACCATTACAGATTGAAGCAGCAGCAGCATAACTGCAGGCGAGTCCCTAATCCCGCTTTCATCTCACTCTCCATCCTTCCAGCACTCCCGAACAAGACAGGTAGATACTTGAACTAACAACCAACATATTGGGATCATATGTGATTTTATGTGATTGAGACCCGAATCCATTAGTGTGTGTTTTTTTCAAGTTTTGTCACAGATTCTCGATTGGATATAGGTCTGGACTTTGAGTAAGCCATTCTAACACATCAATACTCTTTGATCCAAACCATTCCATTGTAGCTCTGGCTGTATGTTTAGAGTTCTCCTGCTGGAAGGTGAACCTTTTTGCCACTTTTCCAAAATAGTCACATTTGTGGATTGCATGATCATAGGTGTCCTGTCAACAGATTCTCGCACCTGAGATGTGTATCTCTGCACCTCATTCAAAGATACTGTGTGCCTCATGGCTAATTTTCTGATTAATATCTTGATTGCTCAGGGTGTACATTTCGTTGCCCTCTTGTTTTTCAGACGATAAATTGATCAGCACCATACAATTGATTATTGTTTATAGCATAAACCTTCTTTAAACCTCTCTTCAATGTTATTCCTGACCTGTTTATTGTGTTCTTTGGTCTTCATGATGTTGTTTGTTCAATATTACTCTTTAACAATCATTAGAGAACTTTTAGTAGGTGACTGAAGGTTATTGTTTGTACAAGGTTTTTAGTAGGGGTATAAGAGTTAAGAGTTTTTCTTCTACTTGAAAATTATGCACTACTTTATTTTAGTACAATTAAATTCCAATAAAATACACTAAAGTCTGAGGTTGTAATGTGAAGATGTTTTCAAAAACTACAAGGTGTATGAATACTACTGCAAGATACTCTATGTCACAAAGTCTATTACTATGTTCCACTGAATTTCTACTTTGGATCCTGTATGTTTATATCTATTCATAATAATAAATTTCACTTTCAAAGTCAACTACATGACTTTGCTACTAGGCGTGCTCAGCACTATGAAAATGCTTTCTATTCTACCATCTGTTATTTTGTCATGTAAGCAAACTAATAATAAATGCACCATACCTGCATGTACTGACAGCTTCTAAGAAAAAGAGCTGTAAATATGTTTTGAAAGGTGCCCAGGGTGTAACGTCCTGCATCTCTCCTACTCCTGGCCTGGAGAGCTCACCACTAAAGTAAATTACAAACCATCTGTGAGCTTCTCTGTCAATCTACAGATGCGTGGCCTCAAAGTCTGTGTCCATTTGGCACTGTGGCCCCATTGACGGATTTGTAAACATTAGGACCAACACCTCCGCACACACTCACGCACTTACGTACAATTTCTCCTTTTCACTCTCATCCAGTTCCACGCCTGTGTCCAGATGATTATGGGGTCACAGAGCGTCCTCTGACTCCATCAGCACAAAGGTAATCCAGAGAAGAATCTCCAGGCCTTTTTCTGCCTTCTTACTCAAACATAATTCTCCCAATTTGGCATTTTGACATCATCTCCAGTCCTCCAACCCAAGTTGTCTCGTTCCCTACCTGGCTGAAGCGCAGCCACAATAACTTTATTTTCCCTCCCTTCACTCCAACAGAAACCATTCAACCCCTACCTCTCTATTCTCTTTATAATGTGTTTTTTGTGTCCTCTACTGCCTTTCTCTTCTTTTTTCCCCCTGACTTCCAAGGTCAGACAGGACAAACAATGCCACTGGTGTCTGTCTAAGCGTGACTCCCTATCCACTGCTGCTGCCGCTGTTGCCTTGGCAACGGACTAACCATTAATTTTCAATTAAAGCAGACAAAGAGAAGACAGCTCAGGGTCCATGAAAGGTGTCAAGAAGCAGTATTAATATACGACAAGTGAGCATAATTGTGTGTCCATTTTCCTCAGCTCTCATCTATGCTATCATTGAAATGTGAAAGCAGCAGATAATTTGGGGGTGTGGAGATGCCGGACGCTGTTTTTCTTTTAACCAAGATGCCTATGATGTATCACTCTGAGAAATATGGCATTCATCATTACCTTTATGAATATTTTGTCAGGGATGTTATTATTTTCATTAACAATTTATCCAAAAAAAGATGCCATTTCATTCAGAGTCCAAATCCTGACATCTGCACACACACACACCTGTAAACTGTATGGAGTGCAAGGACACGTGGCTGACTGCACTCCGTAGGTTGTTATTTGATTTCCATTAGCCATTACAATGACACCTCCAACTCATGCAAATGCACAAGCGCCTCCTCATCCCTTTGTCTGGAGCTGCAGAAGCAAAAGTATACACATTAAAGCAAAGGTGTGGGATCACACAAAAACACACAATAAAGTATGCACACACACACATACACCCCAGGGTCAATATGAATGGACTTTACACAGTGTAGAGCCTTGGAAAGAATAAAAACATGCAGGACAATGGGATGTTTTTTCACTCTACAATATCTGGAAATATTTTAATATTAATAAAATGAGCTAGGTGGTGGCTGAGTGTTACTCCTACACCAGATACCACCAGTGGGTTCCTAATTTGTATTTGTCGATTTGGGAAATATCTATATCTAGATCCACTGCCATCTGCCTACAGCTAACGTGGACCACCATCCTTGGACCACAAATGAAAACTGAATTTTACTTTTAAAAATATAATGGTCCCTTTTGAAATAATTATGTAATTTTTGCCTACCCAACTTTCTAAATTTTGTTGTAGGCCAGGCACAATATTTTTTTTAATTGTCTGAATCTGAGTTTCTCCTTCCAGTCAGGCTTCCATGCTCACCACAGTACAGAGACTGCCCTTGTCAAGGTGTTCAATGACATCTGTATAAATGCATACCGTGGAAGAATAATGGTGTTGGTATTATTGGACCTTAGTGCAGCATTCGACACTGTTGATCACTTTATTTTATTAGACGACCTAGAAAATTGTGTCGTCCTTTCTGGAACAGCACTCAATTGGTTTAAATCCTACTTAAACGACAGGTACTTTTTTGTGTCAGTAGGTAACTTTACATCAGAGGCCACAAAAATCACATGTGGCGTTCCCCAAGGATCCATCTTAGGGGCCCTCCTATTCAATATCTACATGCTCCCCCTAACTCGGATTAAAATACACAACAGCATAAGTTATCATAACTATGCAGACGACACACAGCTTTACATTACAATGTCACCAGGTGACTATGAACCCATTCAAGCGCTTGGTAAATGCTTAGAAGAAATCAATGGATGGATGTGCCAAAATTTTCTTCAGCTGAATCAAAACAAAACTAAAGTAATAATTTTCGGACCAAAGAAGTTTAAAAGTTAGCACACAGCTTCAGTTAATACAGCTAGAAACCACCAATCAGGCTCGAAATCTGGGTGTAGTGATGGACTCTGATCTGAACCTTCAGAGGCACATAAAAACATTAACAACATCGTCCTTCTATCCTCTAAAGAACATCTCCAGGATTAAAGGACTAATGTCTCAGCAGGACTTTGAAAAACTAATTCATGTGTTCATCTTTAGTAGAATTGATTACTGTAATGGTGTCTTCACAGGTCTGCCTAAAAAGTCGATCAGACAGCTGCAGTTGATCTAGAACGCTGTTGCCCGCTTTCTCACTAAAACTAAGAAAGTGGAGCACATCACCCCAGTTCTAAAGTCCTTACACTGGCTCCCCGTATCTCAAAGAATAGTATTTAAAATACTTCTGTTATGCCCCTTTTCCACTGGTTCGTTTTAGCCGGCATAGCTCTGCACCACTCGGTTTTGCTCTATTCGGTACGGTAACTGTTGTGTTTCCACTGACCCCCCAACAGCTGAAGCTATGGCGACTAAAACCCCACCTCCAGCCATGAGTGTAGAGCGCTGTGCTGCTATTAACGTTACTGTGTTACATTGTCACATTAAAGTAATCTGCGTGAAATGATAAAAAATAAAATAAAAAAACATAAATAAACAAAATACTAATAACATTTGTATAATGCATATGCAAGAATGCCTTATTTATGTTTTTTTGTCTAAAATGATCCACTGGGATAATTATCTGGACCACAGCCCAGCCAGAACTTATAAAATAAGGCTCAGGGGTTCTGATGTTAGGGGGGTGTGGCAGGAGAAGCAGAGAGGAGAGACGGTGTTGTCTGGATGGTGAAGCTCCAAAATTTGCCTGAAGAAGTTACAATTTTGGGCTTTATAAAAAGGTTTTTGTCTCAGCCATGGCAATAACGAGGACAAGGACTTAGAAGCACAAAACAGCAGACTTTTGACCTTCGTAGTTAGTTTTAGGGTGGATATTGCATATTTGTGCTCCGCAGATTCAGTGGGCTTGTCCTCCTGTTTGGTCCGATGCAGGCAGTCTGATTACGGGCAGCTGCTCTCTGCCTGCTCCCTCCTCCTGCAGATGCTGGTTCGCGAAAGGACCGTAAATAAATGTCCGAACCAAACAGGTTGTTTCATGATACTATTGTTTTGTGTGTTTTGGGTGAAATGTTTGTGCCTCTGAACAGCTGATTTTATGTGTGATTAGCTGGTTTAGGATGTTATTAAATACAGCGCTCTGTCTGCATGTAATTCAGAAAGGTGATTTGTCCTTTTTCTTTTCTGTCAGCCTTCAGGCATGGTTTATGACCCGTGAATGGTAAAATTACATGTTTGACCTGCTCCAGCCACTGTGATATCATTGCAGTTGCTCTTGAGTTTTATTAACTTTTCCGTGCACTGTCTCAACGAAAACCTTCTTATTTCTCCTCCTCCCACAGCCAATCAGTGAAAAGCAGTCTGGTCACGTCACATGTAGTCACTACTCAGCCCTGGTCGTATCTACTCAGGAGCAGGAACCAAAAAAGTAGGTACCGGTACGGAAAAAACTGTAATGGAAACGCTTGCAAAGCGAGCCGAGTGGAGTCGAGTAGGGCCAAATCGAGCCAGTGGAAAAGGGACATTCGTCTATAAATCACTGAATGGCTTTGCACCAAAATACATTACAGACTTGTTGTCAGTGTATCAACCACCCAGACCTCTCAGGTCTTCTGGCTCAAATCTACTCTGCATACCCAGAACCAGAACCAAACATGGCTAAGCAGCCTTTAGTTCTTATGCTCCACTAATCTGGAATAAACTCCCAGAAAACTGTAAAAGTGCTGAAACCCTAAGTTGCTTTAAATCCACATTACATTTTTTTTTTTGTATAGAGTGGCCTTTGACTGTGCTATCTAAACATTATCGGTTAAGTTTTCAGTCCAACTTTCCTTTCATTTTCTTATCAATCATTTTAACATACATTTTTTTTTTATTATTATCTTTTTAATTATTCATTTTTTATTCTCTTTAATTATTTAATTACCTTTATGCCACTGTAACGTACTTTTCCTATTATGTCTCTTTTTCTTTTTTTTCATGTACAGCACTTTGAATTGTCTTGCTACGGAAATGTGCTATATAAATAAACTTGCCTTGCCTTGCCTAACAGTCTAAGGGCCTGATCTTCAAAAGGTTCGCATGTACAAAACCACACGTAACCCTGTTTGTGTCCACATAGCTGATCTACAAACGAGGTGCCAATCGGATTGCGTGTGTAAAATCAGCGGAACAGCGTGCACAAACCTTTTAGCGTGTTTGCCTTCATGAATATGCAAAACATATGATAATGACCCAATTGAGCAAATTTATGGGAGGAAGATATGTAAATGTAATACCACCCATAATGCAATTTATCAAACCTGAAACGGATTGTGTGTGCTGTTTTTGCATCTAGATTTTGCAGTTTGAAATGTAGGTACTAACTGGGACGCACAAATGTCTGCTGTCACTGTGGCGAGAAAGAAGCATAGATTGCGGAACACTTGGAGTTGGATCAGTTGGATCAGTTGGATTACGTTTTTCGAACGGGAACACAAGCCAGGGAAGGGTTTATACAGAAAGAAATTATTTCATGTCACCAAACAACAATTCCAACAATCAAACATGTTGTATACCGTTAAAATATTGGCAAAACAAACCAAACAATTTGAGTACAATAATTGGAAAATAATTAATTTTTATTTATATAAATGTTCGATTTATATTGTTTGCAGGACAGGCATGTGACTTTATGTATTAAAATTAGCAAAGCTATGATATACAGATAACCAACTCCTACAACAAACAATGTTTATGCTGCTAATATTACATTCAGGCCTAAATATTTTGGCTGTTTATGACAGACTCTGAACTCTTCAAACACAATCTCAAAACAAAAAGAACCCAGTGAGTGTCTGAAAATAATTAAAAGTTCAAGGGAGGCAAACCTCTAATAAATTAATTGACAGCCATGCTTGTCTTTTTTATTGTTAATATTGATTGGCCAATTTCTAAGCTGCAATTGTTGTGAGTTACGTCAAGCTACACAATTAACGAGCTGTGCACGCTCTTATGGTGCAGACGCAACACTGAAACAATGTCCCTTGTGTTACACACTCAGAGGCGCCCTGCGGAAATGAACACAGAGGAGAAATACTCTCATCAGGGCAGAGGCTGCGATGACAAACCTGCTCCTGTGAATAGCGACAACAAAGGTTAACAAACTGTAACAGTCCAGAAAGGCAGGAGCAGAATGAAACAGGAATCTGCAACTGGATCATTTATAATGATGAAGCACAACAATCCCTGCATGTTTCAAGCAACACAGCAGTGAGGATCTGTTTGCTTTTATTGTTCTCTTGTTCTGCTGGGAGCAGTAACAGCCAGCAAGTAGCACACACAATTTCCTGATTTAAATAGGGCAGTGTGCCTCTCTTTTGCACCTGTTATCCATTGCACGCGCAACCTTTAAAAATTGCACACAACACGACCACTTATTGCACATGCAGTTTTTTTTGTACAAGCAATTTAGCACCCCCTATTTGGGATCTTTGAAGATCAGGGCATAAATGTTTTTTACCCTTCACAGGGATGTTTACAGTAACAGAAAGACCGTATTGGCTGTGCAGCTTGTCTGTCTGTCATGCGACCACTTTCGCAGCTGTGCTCAGTCATCCACTGGGGGTAGGAGAGTGCAGCTGAAACTCGTCATTGAATAAAATGACGTTCAAACCAAGATAGTTAAGTATAGTTTTCTGTAAGCCTTGTTTGCAAAGGATTAACTGTAACTGAAGTAAAATACAAGACCAATTAATAATGACACATATCTAAACAGAAAGTAAACATGCTGACATGAGCAAAGCATATTACAGCAAGAACAAGGCATGCTGAAACAGGACATTAAGACTGTCCTGCAGAAACTACAGTTGCAATAAAGTATCTGTCATTGTCCTTAGATAGGAGAGACTGCAGCATCTAGAATACCATTGCTGACTGATTTAAATGGGAAAATGCTAATGAAATGCAATGTAATTTTTTACTGCACATAAAAATTTCAGCATTTTCAAACACAACCATTATACGATTTTTTTTTTACTTCAGATTTAGCTAGTATCAGACTAGTACTCACTAATGGCAATTGCTCAGTCTCAAATGACTCAGAGCAGTGCCTTCGGAAAAGAAATCTTGATTGTAGACACTGTAGTAATTACATTGGTGCAAGAACCCAATGATCAAACAAAGTGTGCTCTATGCAAAATGACTCTCATTGACAAAGGTAAAGACTTCTGGCAGCTACAAATCACTCAAGCCCTAGTTGCAAGACTGGTTTTAACCCAAAATCTGTAATAAAGAGAAAGTCGGTTAAATTTAGCCAGTGGTGAACTGACCCTAACCCTATTTCATGGCAATGGTACAGTTTTGGCTCATGGTGGTTTGGTAATTTTATTTTATTTCCACAATATTATTTTTGCAAATGAAGCAACATTTTCTCAGTGTCAGTTAAAATGAAGTTCCCATCAAAGTTAATTTATCCAAGTTTAATTACATATATGAACCATTTTGATAATTTCCTTGTGTGTATTAATTATGTATTGTGTATTAAACCATGTTAACCATTTAGGAGGTTTTCACAACTGAGGATTTTAGAATAAAATAATCTCTGGTTCGTTTTCCTCCTTAGTGCAGTTTTGTGTAGATGTAAACACAACAATCACATTGGGCGCAGACCCAAACACCTGTAACAAGACCGTTTGAAGGAGGGGGTCTCGGTACAGTTCCAAAGGAACTGTAGACCTGTTTATTTGTGGTGTGCACGTTGACCTGACACAGCTACCAGGTGAACACTGCAAGCCTGAGCCAAATGCCTATGATGCCAAGTTTACATTGTATTATGGAATGCAGAAGGGTAAACAAACTAACAAACAAATGTGTCGTGCTGTAAGGCATAAAGTCCTATGCAACTCTTAAGGTGTCTTCTACCAGTCATTCAGTATACCTTCGCAGATAATTTTACCTGAAATAGTAATCAGAAACACACTAGTGATATGATTAATTTCTCCATGTTTTGGACTTGCTCAGAACAGAAGCCGTTATGGAACTGTCTTGCTGAAAGAAAGCCCTGGATAAACTCTCCACCTCAACAGTAATAAAACTGTCATAAAATCTGTCATACAGTTGCTCTTTTATCACGAAGTTTGGCACATTCTTTGACAGCTCCTTTAAAAGAAAAAAAGAAAAAAATACACAGAAGACATAAATAATAATAATAATAATAATGAATAATTCATTAATATAAAATAATAATAATAATGTAGAAATTGAAATAGCTAAAATATTATTTATTTAATTCAAGTCAAGGAGTAGATTGTGGTCTTTAAAAGCACCTTAAAAGTCTTGAAATTAGGAGCAGCTCCTACATGGATCGATAGGTTATTCCACACTTTTGTGGCTGCAACAGATTACGCACAGTTGCCTCTACTTTTCTGATCGTACCTCAGAAAATCTGTCAGAATCCGCGGTGTGTCTGCCTACAGCTAACCATTTTACCGCCAGGTGCCGTTGCCTGGAGGTGCTGGAGAAGGGACAGGTGCAGCTCATCAGGCTTATCAACTGGGCAGTATATGAAGAGGCTGCGCCTGCACTTCGTTGCCTGAGCGTTTTGCCCTTGCGGTACAGCTACTGGTCTCCCCCAAAATCTACTCTCGTAGTTTGAAAGTTATTTCTGAAATTTTCTGTAAACTTGCACTGATTTTGCCTGTCCCTGACACTTCCAGGTGCGTTACCTCTGGATCCGACGGAGTTGACCAGAGATTTAAAGAATCGGTCTGAACCGAGTCCCAAACTGAACCTTCAGGCTGACTCTTCTGTGAGCCACCAGTGAAGCGAATCCTGTCCGCCCTCCCTGCACCTTCTTTCGGCACCGTCTCAACAAACATGGTGGTCAAGGCGAGCCACTCTCTCTTACACCATTGGATCTATGACCATTCCCCCCGGCAGGTTTCCCTGCGCTTACCTGTAAGCTGCACAATCAGTTCTGGTGCGTTTTCTGAGGTCCAGTTTGTAACTCTGCTCTACTCCCGCAGCCAGACGCTTTCAGTCTTGTTTCCCGTTCCCAGGATCGTTTGTTTAAATAAACATTCACTAATCTCATCTGTCTCTGGTTGTTCTCTGCATGTGGGTCAGGTCGGCGGTTAACATTATGACAAACTCTAACAGCAAATGATTGTTTCTTGAGGATGTATGCCCATTTATAAGATCCTTTAAATATGATAGGGCAAGACCATCAGGACACTTAAAAACCAGTAGCAAAATTTTAAAATTAGTCCTCTAACAAACATGAAGCCAGTGGAGTGGACCAGAACTGGAGTTATATGTTCTAGTTCCTTTTAAGAGATGAGCAGCTGCATTTTGTACAAGCTGCAAGCGGTGAAGAGGAATTTCAATAATCTATGTGAGTTGATATGAAAACACGGATCAATCTTTAGAAATCCTTAGGAAGAAAATAAAGCTTTAATTTAGCAAGAAGTCATACCTGAAGAAAGTGCGTCCTGACAACTGAACTGATTTGCTTTGTGAATTTAAACTACTGTATGAATTATTTTGTTCTTGCTGTGCAACACTTTGGTGCAACTTGTTTCTTGTAAAATGCAATATACAGGTCCTTCTCAAAATATTAGCATATTGTGATAAAGTTCATTATTTTCCATAATGTCATGAGGAAAATGTAACATTCATATATTTTAGATTCATTGCACACTAACTGAAATATTTCAGGTCTTTTATTGTCTTAATATGGATGATTTTGGCATACAGCTCATGAAAAGCCAAAATTCCTATCTCACAAAATTAGCATATTTCATCCGACCAATAAAAGAAAAATGTTTTTAATACAAAAAACGTCAACCTTCAAATAATCATGTACAGTTATGCAAAATTAGCATATCATTAAAAGGGTCTCTAAACGAGCTATGAACCTAATCATCTGAATCAACGAGTTAACTCTAAACACCTGCAAAAGATTCCTGAGGCCTTTAAAACTCCCAGCCTGGTTCATCACTCAAAACCCCAATCATGCGTAAGACTGCCGACCTGACTACTGTCCAGAAGGCCACTATTGACACCCTCAAGCAAGAGGGTAAGACACAGAAAGAAATTTCTGAACGAATAGACTGTTCCCAGAGTGCTGTATCAAGGCACCTCAGTGGGAAGTCTGTGGGAAGTAAAAAGTGTGGCAGAAAACGCTGCACAACGAGAAGAGGTGACCGGACCCTGAGGAAGATTGCGGAGAAGGGCCAATTCCAGACCTTGGGGGACCTGTGGAAGCAGTGGACTGAGTCTGGAGTAGAAACATCCAGAGCCACCGTGCACAGGTGTGTGCAGGAAATGGGCTACAGGTGCCGCATTCCCCAGACCTGGGCTACAGAGAAGCAGCACTGGACTGTTGCTCAGTGGTCCAAAGTACTTTTTTCGGATGAAAGTAAATTCTGCATGTCATTCGGAAATCAAGGTGCCAGAGTCTGGAGGAAGACTGGGGAGAAGGAAATGCCAAAATGCCAGAAGTCCAGTGTCAAGTACCCACAGTCAGTGATGGTCTGGGGTACCGTGTCAGCTGCTGGTGTTGGTCCACTGTGTTTTATCAAGGGCAGGGTCAATGCAGCTAGCTATCAGGAGATTTTGGAGCACTTCATGCTTCCATCTGCTGAAAAGCTTTATGGAGATGAAGATTTCATTTTTCAGCACGATCTGGCACCTGCTCACAGTGCCAAAACCACTGGTAAATGGTTTACTGACCATGGTATCACTGTGCTCAATTGGCCTGCCAACTCTCCTGACCTGAACCCCATAGAGAATCTGTGGGATATTGTGAAGAGAACGGCGAGAGACTCAAGACCCAACACTCTGGATGAGCTAAAGGCCGCTATCGAAGCATCCTGGGCCTCCATAAGACCTCAGCAGTGCCACAGGCTGATTGCCTCCATGCCACGCCGCATTGAAGCAGTCATTTCTGCAAAAGGATTCCCGACCAAGTATTGAGTGCATAACTGTACATGATTATTTGAAGGTTGACGTTTTTTGTATTAAAAACATTTTTCTTTTATTGGTCGGATGAAATATGCTAATTTTGTGAGATAGGAATTTTGGGTTTTCATGAGCTGTATGCCAAAATCATCCGTATTAAGACAATAAAAGACCTGAAATATTTCAGTTATTGTGCAATGAATCTAAAATATATGAATGTTACATTTTCGTCATTACATTATGGAAAATAATGAACTTCATCACAATATGCTAATATTTTGAGAAGGACCTGTAAATAAAGTTGACATTGACATTTGGTTCTCGTGCCTCAGACATATCTGACCAATAAACAGACTGAATGTTCTAACGTGGTTTCTAGTTACAGGTTTTGGTACAGTTGGAATTTTCTCTGGGTGAAAAAGAACAAAATCACCAGAAAAGCTATAAGTTTTACAAACTCATTCACTGACTCACTCCATAGTAAACAAGCAGGTAGGTGTGAAAACACCCTTAGTTAAGTTATGCTTATTTGGTATGTTGGGTTATTGTTTTCTCAGAGGTTAATAGAGCCATCGCGTCAACTAATTCCTGCATTAGACATAAATTTGTCCAAATAAGAATTACATAAAAAACTATTTTTTTGCATTGCTAGTTTTACCTTACTTTCCTTTTTCCAGCTACAGAGGAAAGAACAGGTCTACACCTACGTATGTGGTGAAAGGTTCCATTAACTGCACTTTTATCTGAAAAAACAATCACGGACAGGACTAAATATTCTAAAATAGTAATGTAATTGAAGGCTGCAGTTACAATTGTATCCATCCTTTTTGTTTAACAGACGGAATATCAAGTTATTAAAATAGCGAATATAGTGTGGGAAGTAATTATTTTGCATTAAAATGTTTAAGATTAAATATTACTGTTCTGATATTGCTGTTGATGTTGTTGTTTGAAGTTACCTCCAAGATTTTTAAAAGGATGAAAAGCAGGACTTATTCCCCAGTGGCTCACTTTATCCTCTGACTTGGATCAATGTACCTCTGTGGTGAGATAAGATGACCCACAGACTAGTTTTTCTTGGAGACATAATATTTGAATCACATTGTTATAGATGAGTTCTTATCATTTCCAGTGACAGTAATCATTCTCAAATAATGGCGGATGTTATTGTTTTACATCTGTACAATTGTGCCTCACCTAGAGGACAGTATATACTATCGGTCAAAAGTTTTAGATACACTTTCTCACTTGATAGGTCTCTTTATTTTCATGACTATTTACATTGTAGAATCTCACCAAAGGCATCTAAACTGTGAATGAAGACATATGGAATTATATAGTAAACAAAAGTGTGAAATAACTAAATGTTTTTATATTTTAGAGTTTTACAAGATAGCCACCCTTTGCTTTGATTACTGCTTTGCTCTCTGAATTCTCTCCATGAGCTTCATGAGATTGTCACCTGAAATTGTTTTCCGAAGAGTTTGAAAGAACTTCCCAGAGATTCATTGAGAGACGGCCAAAGATTACTATGTCAGTCATCACAGCAACGGGTGGCTACTTTAAGGAGTCTAAAATATAACATATTTAGAGTTCTTTTACAATTTTTCATTTGCCATATAATTCCATATGTGTATATGTTCATTCACAGTTTTGATGCCTGTAGTGAGAGTCTAAGTCTAGTCATAAACACACAAAAACCACACAAACAAAACATTAAATGAGAAAGGGTTCTGAAACTTTTGACTGGTAGTGTATGTAAAAACAATTGCTTGTTTAATGGTACTCTCAGATTGTATCAAAAGTTTTTAAATTGTACTGTTCCCTTATATTATAAATCTAGCAACTTTCTTTTTTTCTTTTTTCTAAAATCTTTTCTTTTCCAGTAAATTTTTACCTAATTTATTCCCATTTTTCGATATCAAAAACAGCTATAATCCACCTGCATTCTCTCTGAGTCAGTCCTCTCTTTCATCTCTGCCACCTCCCTCCTTTTGTGTTGAGTGTGCCCCTTAAATCACACAGTCCCTAAACTGCCCTATAAAAGATGGCAGGTTCTCCCCTGCCTCTCCCTCCTTTTCTCCCCTCTGTCTCCACACATTACTGCTTTAATTAAGGTAATTACTTTCAGAGTAGAACTAATCGGATCCTCTTCTCTTCTAGTGTACACTCGTGTGCACACACACACACACACACACGCACACACACACACACACACACACACCTTTGCATGTAACTATTCAATTTATTCATGCACTCTTTTTTTGCAGCAACATAAATGACATATATGCATCCCTGTAACCAGTCACGTCTTTGTAAAATGAACCCTGAACTTGTTTGTTTCGATAAATCTCGAAAATCTAAAACTATGCAGGTTTAAACTTCAATTTAAACTTCAATATACTTTACGGAAGTTTTATCTGATAGATCAACATAAAGTAGAGCAAATTTGTGTAGTGGCAGAAAAAAATAAATAAATTTAACTCCCCAGTGAGAAATAGACCAGATTTCAATATTAAAGCTATATGCAGACCACATCTAAACATGAGTACGTAATACTTCTATTTGTAGCCATGATTTAGAAGTAACATATTTTGTCAAAGCTTACTCCAAGCAAAACTACATGGTCTTTTTAGACCAATCCAAATTTACAAAAAAGGTCCACACAAAAAAGTCTTTAAATCATGTAAAAATACCAGGAAGCATACATCCAAAACCGCATCATTTGAGTTAGTAATATAAATTAATTTCATCATTAGTTTTGCAGTTATTGCACAAAACACCATGTATTATTTTTTGGTGTGTTTCCAGAAATTAAAACAATAGTTGTAAAGTGTAAAAGAGTATGACACAACTGCAAACCTACTGAAACATGACCAGTCATCTAAACTAACATGGCAGTTGGACGGTTAAAGCAGCCAAGAGTCGTAATGCCATCAGCCAGACCTTGGAGCAAGCAAAAACTATGGACACCAGCACCAGTCTTAAATTTAGCAAAAACCGCAAAAGTGTAGAGTGTGAGTATCTTCAGGTCATGGAGGCTTCAGGAAATTCTCAGAAGGAAAACAGGCGTATTACTGAAGGTATCAGACAATGGTTAAGGATGGAGATGTTGAAAGTAGGAGACTCATAACGTGGTTGGATCTGTAGGTGAGGAGGGCAGTGTATTCATGATGGCTGAGGTTGGCGGTTTGAGGAGAGCTCAGTTTGTGATGGTAGTTTCTTCTGACAGCCGACGTTGGAGGGTGGACAGGCAGGCGACGGTCAGAGAAAGTGTGAAGCATTATCGGCAGTGCATCTCTGTGCAACAGAAAGGAAGGCATGAGGAGGACCTGTCCGAGGGAGAGCAGCTCTAGCAGGAAGGAGAAGACACAAAAGGTAAGTAACTCTTTAACCGACTAGGAATTCAGAAAGAGGAGGCCTGATTACCATACTCTGAGTGAGAATTCTCTCACTCTAGATGAGGCTACGATCCAAAATGAAAGAACGTAGCACCCAGGAACGCTATTTTGGAACATAGCCCTCCCAGTCCACCAAGAACTGGTACCAACAACCTTGGGGGAGTTTGGCCGGAGGGCAGAGAGGACTAACAGAGACTGGTTCTATCTGGGAAACATGGAAGACTGGATGAATTCAGAGATGAGCAGGACGTGCCAGTTTCACAGTGCTGGGACTGATGGCAGAGTCGATGATGAAAGGGACTGAGGAAGCAGGATGAGACCAGGTTTTGAGGGGAAAAACTATTGAAGACAACCACACTTTCTGCCCTGGTAAGTATGTGGGAGCAGGAAGTCTCTTTTTATCACCCAACCTTTTGTTCTGGGCTGATGTTCTCTCAAGTGCACTTAGGTATGGTTCCAGATCCGATGGCAGTGCCGAAGATGAGAGAGAACTAATGGGAGGACGGATCAGGGAAGGAAGATGGGAGTAAGGTGGGTTGACAACCCAGAGGGACATTAAAAGGGGAGGGCCAGATGCGGCAGAAATGTGTGAGTTATGAGCATACCCTAACCAAATGTTGGCTCCGAGTGGCGGGATTAGTAGAGCACACACATCAAAGGGCATTTTCCAGCTCCTGATTCATCCTTTTGCATTGTCCGTGGAAACCAGAAGTCAGTTTGAATTTTGCACCTAAAGAGGAACAAAAATCCTTCTACACCTGGGAAATAAATTGTGGTCCTCAATCAGACAGGATTTCTGTGGGGATGCCATGGAGACTGAAGACGTGAAGGATAAGCAGTCCCAGATGCAGATGAGAGCTTGTTTAGGGCCAAAAGGTGACACGCCTTGGAGAATCTATCGATGACTTTTATAATGACTGTTTATTTTTTTTAATTGGCAGTCCAGTAATGAAATCGACCACAATATGTGACCAGGAGCAGGGGTACCAACAGTCCTGAAGGGGGATGATGAGAGTTCTTATTTCTGCCGTAGATGGAGCATGCTGAGATGTACTGGATGACGTCAGAGTTTAGAGATGGCCATCAGAAATAACGGCGGAGAAGACCAATGGTTCGGCTGATCCCTGGATGGCGGGAGAAATGGGAGGTGTGTGCCCAATGAATTTCTTGAGGCCTGACGGATGATGGGATAGGCCGATAGTAGGTAAGAGAGATTTTTATGATCAGTCCATACTATGACCGGTTCTTCTGTGACCTCAAGCCAATTTCTCCATTCCTCGAATGCTAGCTTGATTGCTAGCAGCTCTCGATCTCCAACATTGCAGTTCTTTTCATTTTGAAAAGAATGCGCAGGGATGCATCTTGTTTTCAGAGGGAGTTCCTTGAAAAAGGACGGCCCCGTCCCAGAATCAGATGCATCCACCTTCACAATGAATTGGATGGCCAGATCAGGGTAGATTAGGATAGGGGCTGAGGCAGAGGTTTTTGAGCTCGAGGAAAGCTTTGTCTGCTGCTGGGGACCAAGAGAAAGTTCTTTTGGAGAACCCCAGGAAATGTTGTAGCTGTTTACCGGTGGTGGGTGTTGGCCAGTCCTGTACAGTTCTGTTTTGTTTTCGGGTCGGTCTTCACCTGTCCTCCCTCGAAGATGTTACCTATAAAGGTTATGTATGTTTGATAAAAATAACACTTTTCTACTTTAACAGTCTGTTCTCCAGAAGGTGCTGGAGAACCTTGTGGATGGGGACCTGATGTTCATCCAGGTTTCTGGAAAAGATTAAAATGCCGTCTAGGTAGACAATTATGAAAATATTCAGAAAATTGCAAAGTACATTGTTTACCAGACCCTGAAAAGCTGCTGGTGCATTGATGAGTCCGAATGGCATCACTAAATACTCAGTGTCCGGTGTGTGTCTTAAAGGCGGTCTTCCACTCATCTCCTTTGCAAATGCGAACCAGGTGTTAAGCGTCGCGTAGGTTGAGTTTGGAGAAAATGGTGGCTTGCTGGGCAAACTCAAAAGCTGAAGTGATCAATGGCAGCAAGTAATGGGTTATTTTTAATGAGTCAAGTTTGTTGAGGGTATGGCGGAGCGCAAATAGGTGGGCATACAATATGTGCTTCAGGCTTCTATGTGTAAAATTGACCAATTTAAATCGGGGTGTTGCGTCTTTGAAGCCATGGATAACCCAAAACAATAGGACAAGGGGACGATGAAAAATTACAATATTTCACGATGGTTGCTGGAGGTGATGAGTTGAATGGGTTCGGTTTGATGAGTTATGGTTTCTAAGGATCGACCGTCCAGGGAAGTGACATGAACAGGGAACCCCTGAGTCAGAACTGGCACTGTTTCATTATATCTGGACTGATAAGGTTTTGTTCGGATCTGGAATCAATGAGGTCACCGACGAAGAGATGTTCTTGGTTTATGCAGATAGTGGATTAAATCAGAAATCAGGGACTATTTTTTTTCCTTTTCTCCACCCGCTAAAATCCCCGTTTTCATTGGCAAGCCGGGGAGTTTGAGCGCACAGGACAGATAGCAATTTTATGCCCAAAGTTGCCCCCTCAGAGACTCCACTTCTCTGTAAGCACTCCTTGATGACTGATTGAGAACACCTGTGCAGTCTGCCTACCTAGAGCCACCCTGTGGACAAAAAGGTAAGTACACACACAAGCACCCTGTACACAGCCTCATGGACAAAACACCAAGAGGTTTATGATAACACTGTAAGAGCTGCAGTGATCCACAGCTCAGGTGGGATAATCCATTTACAGGACCACTATCAGTTGTTAACTCCAGGAATCTGGCCTTTATGGAAGAATGGAAAGACGAAAGCCATTGTTGAAATAAAGCATGAGGAATTTTGTCTTCAGTTTGCCTGAGGCTATGTATTGGACACAGCAATACATGTGGAAAAGGTGCTCTGGTCAGCTGACACCAATACTGAAGTTTTTGGCACATAGGCAAAGCATGATGTTTGGCAGAAAACTAACTATATATCACCCTGAACATATCATCCTCAAAATTAAACATCGTGAAAGCAATTTTCTTTGGGGATGCTTTTCCTCAACAAGGACGAGGAACCTGGTCAGAGTGGATGGCAACATGGAAGGGGCTAAATAGGGTCAATCTTGAAAGAAAACTTGTTAGAGGCTACAAAACATTTAACACTAGGGGAAAGGTTCACCTTCCAAAAGAGCAACGACCCTAATGTATGGCCAGGACTACTGGACAATAGTGCAGATGCAAGGGACTGCTCGGAGCCAATATTTAGCAGGATATATTTGAAGTGACCTGCATTCATGCATATTAATTAAAGAGATCATTTGAACAGACTCTTTCCTATCTATCCTTAATGACCACAGCCAATGTTATCAAGCTGAGATGCTAAAGTTCACAAAAAGAGGCTTGGCTTTTGTTTATTATGGCAATTGAATGTTTTTTTCATACTATGCAGCCCTAGTTTAGATCAAAGCATATTCATGTGTCAGAATGGCCCAAAGTTCAACCCTAAACAGAATTGAGAATATGTGGTAACACCTGTTTCCCCAAACAAATTCTTGTTCACAGATAATCTTCATCCAATTTGACTGACTTTGAGAGATTTTGCAAGTTACTAGAAAGCAAAGCTTAGAGCTGTTATTGTACTGACAAGTGGTTTTGCAAAACATATATTCTGAAAAGGCTCTGGGTTGCCCTGCAATGGATTGGCGACCTGTCCAGGATGTCCCCCAACTCTCACCCATTGACTGCTGGAGACAGGCACCAGCTCCCCAGTACTCACAAGTGACTTGCAATAGAGCAAATGGGCCTAAATGCACACTTCTCGGGTATTACAATTTGCTTCCACTTTACAAATATGCATTAAAGAGTACACAATACTTTGTGTTGGTCTGTCACATAAAATAACAAATAGATTGAAATATGTTGTTGCAATGCAACACATTTGCAAGACATCATAAATCAGCTGCTCATTTTCTTAAATAAAACATTTTAACCTTTTCCAAACAGACAGTTCCCATAATATGATATAATTTTAATAGAATCTTGAAAAGTATGCTGTCTTTTCTTTGTTTCTTTTGAGTCATCAGAGACTCCTACTGCATCAGCTATTCTTAAAGCGTTCATACTTTCCGGGTGTGGGGAAGAGTTTTGTTAAAACCTTTTACTTCAGCATGTGAAAACAGCTGGTAAGACCATCACACTGAAGAGAAAATAAACACTTAAGTCCACAGCTCATTCTAATAAACAGTCTAAGAGAAAATTTAGGACACGATGATTGTGTCACTTAGAAAAAGACCTTGGCTTACAACCAGTGTTTTGACAGCTTTATTATAGAGAGACAGAAGTCTGCAGTTGCTTGAATTTGTTCCCTCTTGCAGTTTGGAATATTTGTTATAATTACGGACTTACCAACAGACGTGAAGTGTTATTTTAACTAACAGAGGTCCTATCTGTGAGAGATCTGTTGCAAAACCAATGCTGAAAGCACTGCCTAGGAGAATGGTGAGAATTTCCAAATATTGGCACAGTTCAGGAGATATCCTTGCACCTGATTTCAGAAGTTGAAGGTGAAGAGAGTCTAAGGGAAGTGGAAGGCCACTGCTAGAAGTCTGAGCACATGTTTTGCTTGAATAACTTCATAGATCTAAATGTTTTGCTCAAAGCATACTTTTGCTTCTAATGGAGAACGGAAACAAACACTGAGCTGTTCAGTTTATTTCAGCCAGATCTGAAGTACAACCAGGGGACTAGGGAGTCCTCTCCTTCCACATCCTCCCCCCATTCCCCTCTCTGCTTCTCCCAAAGGCACCTTCACTCATAATGAGAGTGGGAAAGCAGGTATAGCTCCCACTCGGATGGGCATGTGGGGGGATGGGGGGTTCAATTAACGCCCCGCAGATTAATAAAGAGTAATAAGGTGCAGTGCATTTATGCTTGTGTGCTTGTATGTGATTTCTTTGAATGCCTATCTTGTGTGTGCGTGCTCCATGTGAGGTGAAAAGACCCCTGTCGCTCAGCAAGATGGGGACAGCAGAATTAAGACAGCTACCATGAAGTGGAAGACCCCTCAGAGTTAAACCTTTTAATTGGTCATCTCCTTCCTGACAACCCACCAATTAACAGCAGAAAAAGTATTTTAACTATATATGCACAACAGACACAAAGACACAGAAATCAGATTTAACAGATCTTTTTGAATGTCCACACATGTCCATTGGCTGGAAGAGACCATGAAGATTGTGATATTGGCAGGAAGAATAAAAAATAATAAAATAATAAAAATCAATTATGCATGTAGAGAGAATTGCTTTTAAAAGATATTGTGATAACCAAATAAATTATTTAGCATTTTCAAGCCTTAGTAAGTCTCAGGAACATGTGCTCAGCAAGTGGACAAAAGTTTTGTATCGGGACTTTTCATTACTTTATCCATTTCCAGGGACTTCATACACAGAAGACTATGAGCAGATACACCGTCGGACAATATTATTTTTCATTTGGTACCTTGCAGAGAATATTACATCTTGAGGCAACAGAGGACACACTTGTGCCAATAATGATCTCAGAGGTAACCAACCTCATGAGTCGTAAATGTGCCTTGGTACAATGGATGGATTTGCCATCAGAGTCTGTCTGAGCTTTGCAAGTTGGTCTGCAGAATTATTTAAATTGTAGTTTTTATTTTTTGTGTGTTTAATGACAAACAGAGGTTTAATAACTTCTGTGACCCAGAAATATGCAAAGCATGAAGGTTTATCTGGGCAAAGCTTCTCATGTCCAAAGCTAAATAGGCAATTTAACTATCTGGGACTAATAATTACTGTCAAGGAAATCAAAAAATACAGCAAAATGGTAAATTTAAAGATGAGCTAGTTGAACCTTTTATATACAATTTCCAATTAACAACACATATTTTACCTCCAGACCCTCTGTTTTGGGGGGCTGCTTCACCATGCAGCCGAGGTGGGTGGACAGACAGTGGCTACAAACTCCAACTCGCTGATTATAGATGCTGCATAACGAGCACTAACTCTATAATGTAGGGTTTACTCCTAAGGTTAACACTACCATTAAACAAAATGATAAAAACAAATCCCAAGAAATGCACCTGTAGTAAAAAAGATGATAGATGTGACTTTCTCCATTTTTAGAGTAAGCACTGAGTAGCCCTCCACCTGTTTATATTTTCATTTAGTTTGATTTCTTGATAAATCTCAGTGTGCATTTACACACCCAATCACTTTAGGATATGGACTGTATTGTAATATTTCTGAACATTAAAAAATCTGAGAACTAAAGTTGAGAATCTTCTACAGCAGTTTACCATTTCTGACCAATCAGAAGCCCTTTCAAGGGAGGGAAAGGTTGCTTTTTATTTTTATTTTTTGTTTTGTTTTTATCAGTCACTAAACATACAGTAATTGGCTGTGTGCAGGTCCATATATTTTAGGCAACAATGAAGATAAAGAAAAGTTTATTACCACTTGAAGAGTGTGTACAAAGCAGAATAATTTACCTTAGTTCAATTTGTAAAGAGCAAAATCAGCATTTTTCAGGTCTGTAGATAAATGGATTAAGAAAGTATTTTCATATTCTTTTCAATGTCCTTAACATCTTAAAAAGGAAATTTGTCTGTACCTCCTAATACATTAAGTGAACAATCTCTCTGTAATTTGAGTGAACCATCCCCTTCAGTTCCAGGATAGCTGTTTAGTTTGTTTTGTGACACTCCCTGTTGCATTTCCCATGGTGCTGCATAGCATCTGAATAAACAGCCTCACAAAAACACCAGTACACACCCTGATGCCTTTCACAAAACAATGTTGCCTTTATACACGTGATTCAAATGAGCTAAACCTGTTTCTTCTGTTTTTTGCCACTTACCCGTTTTTTTGTTACCGCCCTCTTTGCCTCTGTTCTCAGTGCACCTACAACTTACTGGAGCAGCATTACAAAGATTCAAACTTTTAAAGGGAAAAATAAATTGACCGTTTTATCAGTCATAAAAAGTAAAAACTAGTAAATACCCTTGTCAATTGTTCCTAATTTGAGGGCTGTTCCCATTGTCTTTTCTGTATTTTTAAATCTATATCTGCTAATCTCTGGATAAATACATTGGTTAAAATGCAAAAGATGATCCAATAAGAAAGTAACACTCTCACATCACCTTTCAATTCCCCAAACACTGCAGTCAACACAATTTGACATGTAAACCACACAGATGAACCACTACATAATCAACTGGGAGTCAGATCTCTCAGCAACAACAACCTAATAGCAGCACCACATTTCACAATAGGCTATGCAGATGATTTACTTACCTTGGGATGCTGGATGCTTAAAACTATAATCATCACTTACTCGCTGATTAATTCTAAAATTTAATACTAAGATTGTTAGCTGATCTTTTAATATAAAAAAGAAAATAAAACAGGACATTACAGAAAAGTAACATACCTGCTCAAGATACAGCAGATCATTGTAAATTCCATTCAAGTGATCTCAGTATACATCCACTGTACAGAAAGGGAGCGTAACAAAAGTCACAAGCATACTTGAAAGACGTGACATGACTTAATGTTACACAGCATTTCCTTAATTTCATCATGTTTAGACCGAAGAAACATGTCTTTCAAAATGTCAGCATACATCATAAGATAAGAAACAGTGTAACTGTAGCCTAAAAAATAGAAAATCAATACTGTTTAGTTTCACAATAAATACTTTCATGAAAGTTTGAATGGCCAATATTTACACTCACAAGTTCCAACTTTTATAAGCCCAGGGGTAAATTCTTGAATAGGTTTTCATATTTTGAAAAATAAATAAAAAGGTAGACACTTCCTGATACCGTTCTCTCACAACTAAGCTGGTCTCCAGAAACTTTCTCTTTACTTATAAATTCCCATGATAATGAAGGTACCCAGTGTTAGATTTATGGCTTAAAGCAACTGGCTGTCAGGACACAGTCTTTACAGTATTTTCCTTACCCAAGATTGTGCTTGTTGTGTTTGCAACCGCACAGTTTGTTCAGGGTACATTCATTTATTGTTAACCAAGATTGACTGTGTGCCATGGGACTGGAAATCTTTTGTCTGAAGCACGTAGCAAGCTCTGACTATCTCAAGCATGCAGAATAAATATTTATATTATCAAAAGCTGGATATCAGGTATGTTGTTATTGGTAGATGAGAAGGTATTTGTTGCATTTATTGTGTGTGTCTGGACGTGAGTATTTTTTTGGTGAGTGTGCATGTGTGTGTGGCTCAGGGAAATGATACACAGTGTACATGCCTGCTGATCTTACAGACAGATAACATCTGACATGTGAGGTGTGTGCATGTGAATGGCTTGTCTCTGTATGGCTTTGCCGTTTTCTGACCTTGATTTATGATGCACTGTGTACTTCTACTTTACTGTACCCTGCCGTGACTGAGTGTTTAGGAGGTGAAAAGGATGCTTTTAGGTACCCTGCGGCTTGTATGTGGATCTGAAAACAAACTCTGGGACAAACTGCCCCTGGGACAAGCAGCTGCAAGAATGATTGAGTGACATATGAATATGCCCGATGCATTTCATTCTGGCATATATAGGAGGGAGGAATGCACCAAGCATTGCTTTAATGTCAACAAATATAAGATAATTCAGGAACAAGATAAGTTGGCCGTGGGAGAACAAAATAATGAAACAGAAGAGCAGCATAAAACTGTTTTGATTTTTGATTTTTTTTTCCCAGTACCTAACCAGTAAGTAGGAACAAACAGTGATGGATAATAAAACAGAAAGACATTTGGAAAGTGAACTCATTTCTCCAAATCAAAAATGTTTAGATTTTTTCCTGAAGAAAAACACAGTAAGATGCTTTCTACTGCAGACATTTGACACCGAAGAAAGGTATTAGTGCCTTGGGAAAGTATTCAAAGCCCTTGAACCTTTTAGCATTTTGTCATGTTACAACTACAACACGAAGAATTGCACAATAGGGAAAGTGGAAAACATCTCATAGCTTTCAAGTGTTTTTTACAACATCAATCTGAGAAGTGTTTAGTGCATTTCTATCCAGCGTCGTCGACTCAATAGTCTGTAGAATCTCCTTTCCCTACAATAACAGCAGCAAGTCCTTTGGGGAATGTCTCAACCAGCATTGGACATTTAGAAACCTAAATATTTGCCCATTCTTCTGTACAAAATAGCTAAAGCTCAGTCAGCTTAAATAGAGAGAATCAGTGAATGTCACTTTTCAAGTTTCTCGTGGAAATTGACTGGGCTGTTCTAACACTTGAATATGCTTTGATGTAAACCATGCCATTGTAGCTCTGGCTTTACATTTAGGGTCATTGTCCTGCTGGAAGGTGAAGTCTCAGGCCTTTTGCAGCCTCTAACAGGTTTTGTACCAGGATTGTCCTCTGTTTACCTCACATGTAACATGATACAAAGAAATCTGTCAGTCTTCTACTTTCTTTTCATCTAATTCCTGTTTGCACCTATGTGACTTTCCATCACTGCTCTCATTTGGAGCAAACAACAATAATTCCCACGCATCAGAAAATGTGCAGTTACAGTGACATACGATTCTGTGGTAATGTGCATCACATTAGAGCTATCCCACCTGTTTTAAGTGACCCTTAAGTGACTTTGACTTGACTTTAACTTGGTCTTGTTGTAGGGATTGCTGTGTCTGTAAAATATCTCATTCAGATAGAATGTTATATTTAGAGAACTCTCCATAGCTAGTTAGGGGGAGCTTTGACATCCACATCTTGCTCGATGGTACTCTGGTTGACAATGGATGGTGATATCAGCTGTTTTCCTTCAAGCTCTGGGTGGAACTGTATGATTTGTCATATTTGTCATGTTTCAAACTATTTCATTTTAGTTTTATCCATTCTGTATATAGTTTGGCTCCTGACCAAGGCATTTTCCCTTTAGTGCAGAGGGTGCACTTGGAATCTCTGACTTAAACATTTGTATTCCTCATTAAATGCTTGGATGTCATACTTATATGCTTCTGGGTTTCACCTGTTGCATTCTTCCAAATTAGGTGATCAATTAACATCATGTTTTGACAATTGTAAACTTATTCAGAATCATCCATGTCCATAGGTTCCCCACAGCATGATGCTGCCACCACCATGTTGGTACTCACAGAGTTGACTGGGGGCCAAAAAATGCAATTGTTATCTCATCTGATCAGAGCAACATCTTCCATACTGGTGTGTTTCCTACATGCCTTGTGGCAAACTGCCAGATTTGTGGAGTACCCGACTAATAGCTGGCAAGAGGTGCACACATAGTCTCAATATGTTTGATGCAAATACAGACCTGTCAATAGATTCTCCAACTTCAGCTGTGGATGTCCCCCTAAAGGTTACCATGGGCCTTTTGGTTGCTTCTCTACTTAATGCTTACCTTGAACAGCCTGTCAGTTTAAGGTGATGGCTATGGTTTTGCCATACTCTTTGGATTGGGAAGTCTGGGATATAATTTTGAAACCTAACTCTGTCACAGAGTGACATTTTTGGACTTTGTTTGTGGCTTTGTGTTTGTTTACCTTTTGCTTAGATGTTTCTATTTTGGTTTTTGTATCATGTTTTCTTTTCTCCCTCTTCCGCCTCCTAGTGTTTACTTCTTAAGTTCTTTTATGGTTGTTTTATCATTACTTTGTATGGTTTATTATTATTATTATTGTAATTATTATAGTTCTTGGTTTTCCCTGGGTTCTCTAGTTTTATTTCTCTTTAGTATCTTTGTGTTTTATTGTGTTTTATTATTTGTTCCTTTTCACTCTTCTTGTTTACTAGTTTATTTTCTGTTTCCTTTCCAGTTAATTCAGTCAGTGTGGTTAGGTTTGTTTCTTTATGGGTTCTTTGTTTGTTCTCAGGTTGTCATGATTATTATAGTTTTCTTATTCCCCATTTGATTATTTATCTTTGTCTATAGGTTTGCTTGGTCTGTGTTTCTGTTTATTGTTTATTAGTTACTTTGCCCATCCTCTGCCTTTGTATTTGTTTCACTTATTCCTTCTGCTTCCCTGCCTCCTTATCACACCTGTTCCCTGTTTTCTCTGATTACCTGCCCTTTGTTATCCCTCAGTATATTAGTTGGTTTTGTGTCATTGTTTATTGCTGGTTCCTTGTGTTTGTCATACCCCGTTCTCAACCCACGTATTTGTGCTGAGTTTTTTCCATGTTCCTGCAGAACCTCTTGTAAGTTTTTGGATCAGGACTTTGTTTGTATCTGCAGTGCCTTGTTTAGTTTATTTTGAAAACCTCTGGAAATAAAGCTAAAACCTTTTACAACATGCTGCTGCCCAGCTCTTGTCTGCACTTTAGTCCGCCCGCAAACCATTTTATGACAAACTCTGCTCTATACCTCTCCACAACGTCATCCAGGACCTGTCTAGTGTATTCCTTAGTCTTCATGATGCTGTCTGTTCACTAATGTCATCTCACAAACTTCTGAAGCCTTCACAGAACAGTTGTACTGGTCCTTCTCAAAATATTAGCATATTGTGATAAAGTTCATTATTTTCCATAATGTCATGATGAAAATTTAACATTCATATATTTTAGATTCATTGCACACTAACTGAAATATTTCAGGTCTTTTATTGTCTTAATACAGATGATTTTGGCATACAGTTCATGAAAACCCAAAATTCCTATCTCACAAAATTAGCATATCATTAAAAGGGTCTCTAAACGAGCTATGAACCTAATCATCTGAATCAACAAGTTAACTCTAAACACTTGCAAAAGATTCCTGAGGCCTTTAAAACTCCCAGCCTGGTTCATCACTCAAAACCCCAATCATGGGTAAGACTGCTGACCTGACTGCTGTCCAGAAGGCCACTATTGACACCCTCAAGCAAGAGGGTAAGACACAGAAAGAAATTTCTGAATTAATAGGCTGTTCCCAGAGTGCTGTATCAAGGCACCTCAGTGGGAAGTCTGTGGGAAGGAAAAAGTGTGGCAGAAAATGTTGCACAAGAAGAGGTGACCGGACCCTGAGGAAGATTGTGGAGAAGGGCCGATTCCAGACCTTGGGGGACCTGCGGAAGCAGTGGACTGAGTCTGGAGTAGAAACATCCAGAGCCACCGTGCACAGGCGTGTGCAGGAAATGGGCTACAGGTGCCGCATTCCCCAGTCCTGGGCTACAGAGAAGCAGCACTGGACTGTTGCTCAGTGGTCCAAAGTACTTTTTTCGGATGAAAGCAAATTCTGCATGTCATTCGGAAATCAAGGTGCCAGAGTCTGGAGGAAGACTGGGGAGAAGGAAATGCCAAAATGCCAGAAGTCCAGTGTCAAGTACCCACAGTCAGTGATGGTCTGGGGTGCCGTGTCAGCTGCTGGTGTTGGTCCACTGTGTTTTATCAAGGGGAGGGTCAATGCAGCTAGCTATCAGGAGATTTTGGAGCACTTCATGCTTCCATCTGCTGAAAAGCTTTATGGAGATGAAGATTTCATTTTTCAGCACGACCTGGCACCTGCTCACAGTGCCAAAACCACTGGTAAATGGTTTACTGACCATGGTATCACTGTGCTCAATTGGCCTGCCAACTCTCCTGACCTGAACCCCATAGAGAATCTGTGGGATATTGTGAAGAGAACGTTGAGAGACTCAAGACCCAACACTCTGGATGAGCTAAAGGCCGCTATCGAAGCATCCTGGGCCTCCATAAGACCTCAGCAGTGCCACAGGCTGATTGCCTCCATGCCACGCCGCATTGAAGCAGTCATTTCTGCAAAAGGATTCCCGACCAAGTATTGAGTGCATAACTGTACATGATTATTTGAAGGTTGACGTTTTTTGTATTAAAAACATTTTTCTTTTATTGGTCGGATGAAATATGCTAATTTTGTGAGATAGGAATTTTGGGTTTTCATGAGCTGTATGCCAAAATCATCCGTATTAAGACAATAAAAGACCTGAAATATTTCAGTTAGTGTGCAATGAATCTAAAATATATGAATGTTAAATTTTCATCATGACATTATGGAAAATAATGAACTTTATCACAATATGCTAATATTTTGAGAAGGACCTGTATATACTGAAATTAATTTACACACTGGTGGAATGTAATAAATGACTTCTGAATGCACTTGGTTTCACTAGGTTTTATCTGAGGTATCAGATAAAAGGGATCTGAATGCACACCACACTTTTCAAATTCCCTTCCACTTCAATTATGTGTTACTTTATGTTAGTCTATGACATAAAATCCCAATAAAATAAATTGAAAATTATAGTTTTAACTTGTAAAATTGAGGAAAAGGGGTATAAACTGTTTTGTGAGGCACTGTATGAGTTGGGAAATTGGTGCTGTTTTTCTTTTAAATTTTGCAATTTCTATCAGAACATTTACAGTAATGAACAGAACTGAACTACGAATAACAGGCACAGCTGACGCCTTTCAATATAAGAAGTAGAGAGTTGTAAACAAGCAGATCTACAGCTGATCAGGCAACTATAGCGCAAAATGACTAATGACTGAGTGCTGAAATGCCATTGCATTAATGGATTGATGGAGCTATAAATGTCACATATCTCATGTTTGACATGGGATTTGTTTTACAGCTGTATTAGAAAACTGATGTTGAAATATTAATATGTAGTTCTTTAATAATGCTCTTTGTAAAAAGATAGTAACTGCTCCATTTCTTCTGGGATTTTAACATGTAATAGATTTTCATCTTATTCTAAAATTCTTTAAATCTGGCTTGGAGTGTACAAAAGCTCACAGCACAAATAATACCATGTCATTATTTAGGCTCAAGATAAATTTGCTATTTCACTTTTGAACCTTCATTTCACTGCGATGGACTGGAGACCTGTCCAGGGTGCACCACTCCTCCTGCCCAAAGACTGCTGTAGATAGGCACCAGCTTCCCCGCGACCCACTATGGAAGAAGCGGTATAGAAAATGACTGACTGACTGACTGACTGACCTTCATTTCATACCCATATGTTACAATTTCAAATCTGTAAACAAACAGTTTATGTATACCAGTGGCGATTGCTCTAATACTGCAAGGGAAGCTCAGCTTCCCCTAAAATGTCAAAAAATAAGTGATCAAATATATACCGTTGTGTGTACATGTCATTGACTAAATATGCGCTACAACACGCTCAACTTTTGTTCAGAATCAGCTTTTTATCACTGGTAACGACGTGGCTTTCCTTTCACTCAGACTGAAATCATGCATGTGAGAAGCATGTGCCTTTTGTCTGTTCTCAATAATCAGCTGGTGCTCCTGAGAACCCCCCCCCCCCCCCCCCACACACACACACACACATATACACTCAAAGACACACACCTATTCCAAATCACAAGAAATGCTGCCAACTAAGTCTTGCTTTTGTAGATTTTTAAGTGAATCATGAGGTAAAGAGCAAACCAGACTAAAGAAATCCAAAATAACACCTTTACCAGAGTGTCTCCAATGGGTCACATTTGTTGGTCCAAAGCCCAGATAAAGGATAAGTTTTAAAACTGTGACAGTATAAACTGAGTTGATAGAAGAAAAGTGTATTTGTAGTTGTAAATATGTTTGGATGTTTTTGTCTCTCTCACGATATTATTGCTCTTACCTACAAAGTCTATTTCAATTGTATACATATGGTGAAAAATGCAAATCAGCTGTTGTTATTTAGTGATTTCTAGCATTTTTCTGGACAGCCTATGGGTATTTTCTTGGAACCATATGATTCAAGTCAACTAATTCTACGCAGCCTGTTGTCACAACAGACTATGTAGACTATAAATAGACTTTAGAAAATGACTGAATTATCAGATTTCAAAACAAACATTCATTGCTATCCATACTCCACGATTTCATACTGAGTTGCCACAAATTTGTCTTACAGAATCTTGTCAGAAATCATTTGTCTTTCTCTGTTCTCTTTTTATTCTGAAAATACATCAAACCCGCACATCATACCCAGCCTTTTGTAAATCCATGAGAAGAAAATCTGTTGCATAAATGATTTTCCAAATGTTTTTTTCACATACCAACAGAGAAAACATGTTCAAACCTTAAGTCATTGTCACAGAACAAAAAGAAACAGTCCTAAGAAAAGTCTCTGAGAGAAAAGGTAAAAAGAAGCTGTGACAATAATGACAACAAAGCTCGGTAAGCCAGTGCGTGCAAGGAAGAGAATCAATCAGTCTTCAAGGGCCTGTTGATTAGACATTCTACAACCTTCTCCATCATTGTTAGGCTTTAATTAATTCATAATACTGAAACAAATTACCTTTGCATGGATGAAAATTACACCTAAATGTGGCGTGGCAGTTTGGCATTTGGTGATTAAATTATCTCTGGAGATAGTTGGAGTTTGATAGAGCAGCGTTGTGGTGATGGAGTCCTGTAACATTATTAAGTATGGAATAACAATACTCCTTTCCTATGAAGAGCCATTTGTAAAGGAGCAAGACAAGATTCTACCCACAGGACAGAACAGTGTATCGTTTTTTTTTTTTGCAGTCTGCTGGCTTAAAACGTGCCAGCTTTAACTAAAACCTGTGATGATTGTACTTTTTTAAAGACTTTATAATATTTGGCCTTCGTCCTGTTGTGTGCAACTTCATGAGACGGAGCACATTGTGGCATATACAATTTTTAATCCACTCTTCCCTGAAGCCAGCCTTATCACACGAAAAGAACAGATGGCAGCCCATCAAACCTATAATGTGTTTTTATCAAACCCTTCTCATTGGCTCAGCATACACTGATGAGAAGAAATCATCAGACAATGAAATAAAGTAGTAACAATGAAAACACCTACAATAGAATACTTTCTCATGCAATACAATAAAACAGTCCCTAAGTCTTAAAGAAAGCAGGAGAGCTTGGTTTTGAAAAGCTGATAACAGAGTTAAGGAATAGAATGGCCAGCCGTCTTTTCATCTTATTTTATAGGTTATAGATTAAGGTAAGTAGAAAGCTGCACATTCTTATCTTTGTCTGAGCTTCTCTGTTGCTCCTTGAGTTGGGGGCTTAGACAAAGAAATGCAACAGTGCCTTTATGAGCTTACTATTCCTCTCTACTAGTTCTGGATGCCTGGCAGAGCTAGTGTAGATTTAGTTTAATGAAGATTATTTCTTTCTTTCTTTCTTTCTTTCTTTCTTTCATATAATGGTTGTTGCAATAATAGTTACTGAAATGTTAAATGTATGTCCCTGTCTACCTGTTGGTGTTCTGCAGCCCCATTTTATTTTATGAAAATAGAAAAGTGAGTTTTGTAATAAAACTTGCATTTCCACATTTAAGCAATAAATGTCACAATCAAAGCACAAGCAGAAGAAGGATAAAACAGCATGGGCAAATGGTGTTGAAAAACTATTGTGAGAGGAGGCTCCTGCTATCTACAAACTGTCAAATTCCTGGTGCAAAATCATGGGTGTTGGTCATTAGAAGGATGATGGCCAGGTTTGTTTTCCTCTCTCGACTTTCTGTTTTTGATGTCTACATATATAGGGGTTGGACAATGAAACTGAAACACCTGGTTTTAGACCACAGTAATTTATTAGTATGGTGTAGGGCCTCCTTTTGCGGCCAATACAGCATCAATTCGTCTTGGGAATGACATATACAAGTCCTGCACAGTGGTCAGAGGGATTTTAAGCCATTCTTCTTGCAGGATAGTGGCCAGGTCACTACGTGATACTGGTGGAGGAAAACGTTTCCTGACTCGCTCCTCCAAAACACCCCAAAGTGGCTCAATAATATTTAGATCTGGTGACTGTGCAGGCCATGGGAGATGTTCAACTTCACTTTTATGTTCATCAAACCTATCTTTCACCAGTCTTGCTGTGTGTATTGGTGCACCGCCTTCAGGATACAATGTTTGAACCACTGGATGCACATGGTCCTCAAGAATGGTTCGGTAGTCCTTGGCAGTGACGCGCCCATCTAGCACAAGTATTGGGCCAAGGGAATACCATGATATGGCAGCCCAAACCATCACTGATCCACCCCCATGCTTCACTCTGGGCATGCAACAGTCTGGGTGGTACGCTTCTTTAGGGCCACACCATAACTTTCCCGGATGTGGGGAAAACAGTAAAGGTGGACTCATCAGAGAACAATACATGTTTCACATTGTCCACAGCCCAAGATTTGCGCTCCTTGCACCATTGAAACCGACGTTTGGCATTGGCATGAGTGACCAAAGGTTTGGTTACAGCAGCCCGGCCGTGTATATTGACCCTGTGGAGCTCCTGACGGACAGTTCTGGTGGAAACAGGAGAGTTGAGGTGCACATTTAATTCTGCCGTGATTTGGGCAGCCGTCGTTTTATGTTTTTTGGATACAATCCGGGTTAGCACCCGAACATCCCTTTCAGACAGCTTCCTCTTGCATCCATAGTTAATCTTGTTGGATGTGGTTCGTCCTTCTTGGTGGTATGCTGACATTACCCTGGATACCGTGGCTCTTGATACGTCACAAAGACTTGCTGTCTTGGTCACAGATGCGCCAGCAAAATATGGACCAACAATTTGTCCTCTTTTGAACTCTGGTATGTCACCCATAATGTTGTGTGCATTTCAATATTTTGAGCAAAACTGTGGTCTTACCCTGCTAATTGAATCTTCACACTCTGCTCTTACTGGTGCAATGTGCAATCAATGAAGACTGGCTACCAGGCTGGTCCAATTTAGCCTTGAAACCTCCCACACTAAAATGACAGGTGTTTCAGTTTCATTGTCCAACCCCTGTATGATAATACATTCCTAAAAGCGCTAGAAAAACTACAAGTAAAAAGTTGACATGCATATTACATAGATTCATTTTGTCCATGGTTAGGATCATGGTTTACTTTTATGTTCTGTGCTTTGTACGTATGGATACTATTTCTCTTAGATCACTGTTTGTCTTTCCCACTGTGGTTTGTAGTTTCCTTGTATCTCTGTTCAGCTCCATTCATGTTATCTGGCTCCCTCCCTCAGCTTGCCTGCTTACCTTCTGCGTCAGCTGCTCCAAATTATCTCGTGATAAACACATACCATACCAATTTCTACTCCTCCCTCGGCATATAAGCTCTCTGTTGGTCACTGTTCTCTGCTGGATTCTTCAGTTTCTGTACCATGCTCATTACTTTTGCTGTTTTTCCCATGTAATTCTCTCTATCCATGCTACATGTCTTGTTCTCCTTGTACTGTTCTCTTGTTTTTATGATTTGGGGCACCATGTCATCTGCCGGTGTTTGTCCACTGTGTTTTCTGAAGTCCACAGTCAATGCAGCCATTTACCAGGAAATATTTGGGCACTTCATGCTTCCTTTTGCTGACAAGCTTTATAGAGAGGCTGATTTTAATTTCCAGCAGACTTGGCACCAGTCCACAAGGATATCAAAAGCTAGTTCAATGACCATGGTGAGTATTGCGTGCATACAAATTAACATACTTTTCAGAAGCCTGACATTTCCACTTTTCTATTGAACTTTTCCAAGATATCCTAATTTTTTTGAGCTGTACTTGTAAACCATTATTTTACGGTATTAATACAAAAACTTTAAACAAAAATGTGTAACCTGATCTAGCTATATTATATATTTATATATAACATCAACAATTTTTAATTGCTGCTGCTAAAATAACCTAAAATATCAATTAATACCATTATATTAATGCTTTCTACTGAAATTCATACAGAGCAAGAGAGAACACCAGTGAGAGTCGAGAGTCACCCTATTTAGGATTAGAATCAGCTGTTTAATGTTCTGGTGCCACTTCATCTTTTGCTTTTTTAGGTATTTGACAAAGCATTGTATGTACCTTAATGCCAAAAATAGTGCAAAATGCTCAAATCACCTGGATCTGATGGGCCCTTTTACATCTGCGCATATTATGTGGGTCCACTTTTTGAATCCAGTGTGAAAATCAAGCAGTGCAATGTAAAACTTGGAAAAGTTGAGCAAAGTGCCTATAGCTTCTTGAATTTAGCACCAAGTTCATTTTTTTTTTCAGTGCTATTTGACAGCATTCATGCTGAATTTGTCAGATCTTTTTGTCAGATGAAGCCATCATCAACAATTATTACTTTACTTAATTATTCCATTTATTCCAAAAAGCAATTAAATAAGCTGAGGAAAATAAAAATGGCTCAGGGCAGCAAAACACTTACTTACTTATTAGCCAAAGAGTTTATGTTTTAAAGCCTAGAAGTAACTCAATCACTGCAGATCTCACAACTACTCATAAACAGAAGAGAAAAAATTCTGTTTGCACACAAACTATGTGCAGTGAAACTTACTGTATATGTGTTTGCAGGTGCTGCTTTGTTCACAACATCTTGTTTGCTCTCTCACTCTCACTAAAGGCACGGTAGAGAAAAACCTCCTCCGCAGGCAACGGGAGCTGCCGTGTCAATTATCCTGCCCTGAACCTGTGCTCTCCTCTCTTTTCTCCCTCTTTCCTCTCAGCTTCCCAACCTCCTCAGCTCCTCTAATAGGCCCTCTCTCAGGATGATGAGAGGACATGCTCTCCTCTGATGGCAACGCGGCACAGCTCACAATGCTCTGTGTCAGGGCAAGATTAAGACAGGGCAGAGGGAAAAACATTCTTATCAGACGTGGAGGGCTTTGCATGTGTGTATGTGTGTACTGACAGGTATTGGCGGATGAGGTGTTGTTGCCTGCTCAAAGGGAACATTCCAAACACGGAGGTGAGGTACTAATAAACACAGAAGCCTCTTTACTACAAAGTGAGCATGTATGCACATTGTGTGCAGAGAAAGTGAGGGAATGCAGGAAAAATGAGAGATATTGAAAATAGAGGGGAGAGAAAGAAGAGAGAGAGAGAAGTATAAACTGTCAACAATGTCACGGAAAATGGCTCTCAAATTAAGCCGAGCGTGTGTTTCTACAAGGGACTCAGGGAAATTGCCTTTTATCGCTTCCCAAACAATGGGCCGTCTGACAGCGCAGGGTATGATAACACACACATGCATACACACACACATCTGACAGTGCTATTCCCAATAACTCAGCCAGTCACTATTTACATTATTCCTCCGGCAAGCCTGCCTCTCCTGCGCCCTCCTTCTGTCTACTCCGGCGACTTTTAGTGTCCCCGGCAGCTGCACGCTTTCATGTGGTTAATATCATGCAAAATAACAGCTTCTTATTTTTCCTGCTAGCCCCTCCACCCGCCCCCTCAGCATCCCTTCTTTAATAGGGGCTAAGCGCTGTAAGCTGGCTGAGCTCAATGGCCTCTCATACACACACCGCCATGGTTATCTCCACTCTCTGTTTATTATTGTTATTATTATTAATGCTATGCTGTAACTGCCGAGCAGAGGACAGAGAGATGAAGGGAGGAGGAAGAGAAAGGGCGGTGGAGGGTGAAAGTGCTCCTGTGATGTGATGCTTGTTAAATAAACTGCTATTTATCGCCAAGACAGAGAAATTATTTACAAACACACACTGCTATGTCGCTGGCTGCGTTATCCGTCTCTTCTCCACTGCATCGGAGTCTCCTGTTTGATGCTCCACGAGGGCCAGGCCGGATGGAGGATTATGACGGGCGACAGTGTAAATGAAACGCTTCTACACTGTATATTATAAGGATGATAGAGGCCTGCGAGATGTTAGTATCTAAAGGGATTTGCAATGCACTGAAGTTAGGGATAATGAGGGAAATGTTCATCACAGCCAAAAGCCAGCGTAAACTGTAATCTCACACATCCACCGTTTTTGTGAAGCAATTTCTAGAAGCAGTTTTCTTGATTTCTCAATTAAACTGTGCTCCTCAGTAAGCAGTATATATATATGAGATTCTGAATGTGTGACAATCTTGACTAAAACTTTGAAGGTATTACAGTATTTACACAGACATTTTAAATGGAAAGGTATACAGTGGTCTAAAAAAGCCCCCTGTCCCCCATACAAATTTGTCCTGTTTTTGCCTTTTTCACATGTACAGACCAACAAGCATGTTTTAATATCTGGCAAAGATATCTTAGGCAAATACAAAATGTAGAGTTAAAGGAATGGTGAGAGCACAGTCCCTTGTTGCTAACTACCTGGTTAGACACACAACTCTTCAGTCTCACAAACTATGGTTTGGTAGCCAGGTAGTCTTTGATCCAGGAGATTGTTGAGGCCTCCATCTGAGTCTTTTGGAGTTTCTGAAAAAGCAAATCAGGTTAAAAGGTGTTAAATGCACTGGAGAATTTAAGTGGGTTCATTGAAGAAGGTTGAATGGTAATGGACTGAACTTATAAAGTGCTTTAGCCACATTCACCCAATCACACTCACTAACACATTCATACACCAATACACAGATTGGTAGGCAACTTGAGATCACATCAGGCATATGGCAGGAGGTGGCTGGAATTGAACCCACAACCTTCTGATTGCAAGATGACTACTCTTCCTACTGAGCCATTGTTTTGTTGATATTGTTTTGCTGCACCTTGCTCCCAGATTCTTCTTGTACACAGCCTTTCTGTCTCTTATCTTGACTTTCATTTGTTTCTGTACACTCCTCAGTAATTCCCTGTCTCCCTTTGTGAAGGTTCTTTTTTATTGTTAAGCAGGTCCTTTAGATCACTGGTGTACCAGGATTTGTTTTTGGGGAACATCTCACCGTTCTGGTGGGGATGGTATTATCCACACAGACGTTTACATGGCTCTGTGGTAGAACAGTCTCATCATATGCTAAAGCTACAGTCCTTGGCACAGTTGTCCTGGGTTCAATTCCCAGGCCCATGCCATGTATTGTATGACTTCCCCTTTTCTCTCTGCCCTAATTCCTGTCTAGATACTAATGAATAAAAGCCAATTTTTGGCAAAAAAGAAAAAAAAGAAAAACAGAGGGTTGTTGGGGGATGTTTGTGAGTGCTTGTGTGACAGAATCTAAATTTCAGGTCACCACAGGCTTGCAGCCAAAGCAGAGAGCCAACGTACCTGCTATTAGCTAGTATCAATTGTTAGACTCTCTTTGTTACCCTATATAAAGCAGAATGGCAAAAGGAATGACTTTGTGGTCAAGTAAGCACATTTCAAGATGTATCAAACGAGATTAGAATGTAATTGGAAGTCGGGACACTGTGTAAAATGTAAATAAAAACAGAATACAATGATGTGCAAATCCGGTTCCACCTATATGCTACTGAACACACAACAAGGACCAGATGTTTAATGTTCAAATTATGAGGGTTTGTCTATGGCATGGGTAACATGCACATCTGTAAGGCACCATTAATGCTGCAAGGTACACACAGGCTTTGGAGCAACATATGCTGCCATCCAAGCAGTGTCCTTTTCAGGGGTGTCCCTGCTACAAGCATGTCTTGAAGACATAAAAACTTGGATGACTTTAAATTTTCTGCTTCTAAATTCAGACAAGACAGAAGTTGTCGTCTTTGGACCGGAGTCTTTAAAAAAGAAACTGCTTAGTCAATTACTTAACCTGGATGGCATTAAATTGACCTCCGATAATAAAGTAAAAAACCTTGGTGTTATTTTTGACCAGGTGTTAAATCCCATATTAAACAGGTTTCTAGGATTTCCTTCTTTCATCTCCGGAACATTGCCAAAATTAGAAATATCCTATCCAGGAGTGACGCTGAAAAACTAGTCCATGCATTTGTTACTTCAAGGCTGGACTATTGTAATTCGTTACTATCAGGAGGTCCACAAAATGCCGTTAAAAGCCTTCAGCTGATTCAAAATGCTGCAGCAAGAGTTCTGATGAAAATTAAAAAGATAGATCATATTTCCCCTACTTTAGCGTCCCTTCATTGGCTCCCTGTTAAATCCAGAATATAATTAAAAATTCTCCTCCTCACATATAAAGCCCTTAATGATCTAGCTCCATCATACATCAGAGATCTGATTGTTCCATATGTTCCTAACAGAGCACTTCTTTCTCAGACTGCAGGTTTACTGGTGGTTCCTAGAGTCTCTAGAAGTAGAATGGGAGGCAGATCTTTTAGTTATCAGGTTCCTCTCCTGTGGAACCAGCTCCCAGTTTTAGTCCGTGAGGCAGACACCCTGTCTACTTTTAAGGCTAGGCTTAAAACTTTCCTTTTTGATAAAGCGTATAGTTAGAGTGGCTTAGGTTATCATGAGCTATATTCTTTATTTTTTACCTCCATCTTCTTCCCTCCCTGTTGGATGGAGAAAGGGGGAGTCAGGTTTAGCCTAAACCGGCTCAGTTATGGTTGAGGGGCAAACACACCCTCCATTTCTGCTACCTGTATGACCCCCTCTCTTTTCCAATGGTTATGGTCAATCTGACAGAGAGAGGTATCCCAATCATTGTGGTTTTTAGTATAACAAAGGCCATCAGTGGGCTCTAGATGGACAAACTGTCTACTTTTAAGGCTAGGTTTAAAACATTCCGTTTTGATAAAGCTTATAGTTAGAGTGGCTTAGGTTATCCTGAGCTATCTCTATAGTTATGCTGCTATAGGCTTAGGCTGCTGGAGGAAATAATGACCACTTTCACCCTCTTCGCTACATTCTCACACTACTCTCCAATTTTGCATTATTTGCTGTTATTTCAGTTTTTAACTTTATGTTCTCTATCTTTTCTCTTCCTAGAAGCTACACCTGGCCTGACTCTGTGTCTACCTCTGACACCTTTCTGGAGAGGGGCATCGTTCAAGCTTCTGCTGGCAACAACTTAATGCTCACCCTCTACCGAGGACCCACATGGCCCTGTCTTTCAGTGTTTAACCCTTTCTCTCTCCTAGACATGGCAATAGACTGAGCTTAACTGTAACTAACTGTATGTTTCAGACTCCAACCTTAAAAACTGGCTCAGAGTTTATCTGTTCTTTCTTTCTAGATGAAATGACTAACAGAGCTACATCCATTAACATTTACTTTTCCTTCCCATAGAAAGGACTCCTGGATCAGTGCTTCTTTGTTCTCTTTGTGTCTCTGCTCTGTTCTCTCAAACCCCCAGTCGGTCGTGGCAGATGGCCGCTCACACTGAGCCTGGTTCTGCTGGAGGTTTCTTCCTGTTAAAAGGGAGTTTTTCCTCTCCACTGTTGCTACATGCATGCTCAGTATGAGGGATGGCTGCAAAGTCAACGCCAGTGACTGTCCACTGTCTCTACATGCTCATGTGGGAGAAGGGAATGCTGCAAGTCACTGACTCTATGCAATCTGCTGGGTTTCCTTAGACAGAAAAACTTTTTATCCAATTTGAATAAATAACTAACTCTGACTGCACTGTTCAATGGTTAGGATTAATTGCAATGTATGTACCTGACTTTTGTGAAGTGCCTTGAGACGACATGTGTTGTGAATTGGCGCTATATAAATAAACTGAATTGAATTGAATTATGCTGCCATCCAAGCAGTGTCCTTTTCAAGGATGTCCCTGCTTATTTCAGCAAGACAATGTCAAGCCACTTTTTGCGTAGGTTACAACAGCGAGGCTTCATAGTAAAAGAGTGCAGGTACTCGACTGGCCTGCCTGCAGACCAGACCTGTCTCCCATTGAAAATGTGTGGCGCGTTACGGCGCGCAAGTGACACTGTTGAGCAACTGAAGATGCACATCAAGAAAGAATAGGAAAGAATTGTTCCTACAAAGCTTCAGCAAAGTAGTCTTCCATTCCCAAATGATTATTAGGTTTTGTTAAAAGGAAAAGGGATGTAACACAGTGGTAAATATGCCCCTGTCCCAGCTTTTTTGGAATGTGGGGCAAGCATGAGTGAATATTTGCAAAAAAAAAAACAAAAACAATAAAATTTATCAACTTCAACATTAAATATTCAGTCTATGTCATGTATTAATTTGCATATAGGTTGTACATGATTTGCAAATCATTGTATTCCTTTTTTATTTAAAATCATCTTAATCTCAATGTAATTAGGGTTGTAGATAAAATACACAAAGAATGATACATTTCTTAGCCATTTCTTTAAGTTTTGATGACTACTGCTTACAGAAATGTTGGTTCAGTGAAAAGTATGTCCATGTACTGTACAGTATATGCCCTTTATACTTGGACATGGTCCACAAATCATCACTCACAGTAGAAACCTTACACTGGACCTCAGTCAGCTCAGATTTGTGTGTTTAAAATCTTCCTCCAGACTCTGGGACCTTAATCTTGGGACAACTGAGTAACACACCAGTTATTTTCCTTCACCCAGTTAAGATACTTCTGAAGTTGCCTGTGGAGAAGCTTAACACAAGGGACAAGATTGTTTTAATCAATCTCCAGGCTATGTCTGTCTGTTTTGGCTTTAAAGCACTGACTGCAGTCACAGTCCACACATTGTAAAACTGTAAATGTCTCCAAAACTCTTCAATGAACCCAAACATTCTTCAAAATTATCTCAAGGCTGCATGCACCCTTATCGCTTCTGCACATTTCTCTACCACACCTTTCTCCTTCTGCTTAACGTTCTATTATTATGATTGGAAATAACACTTCTAACAGCTAACTACTTTAGAAATCCCTTTTTGTGGGTTACCCTCCATGTTAGTGACTGCTGTCTGCTGGACAGATGTCCAGTCAACACTCTTACACATTTATGTATTAAAAATGTTTTTACTGGTCAAACATAATATTCTAATTTTCTGTCAGTCAGTCAGTCATTTTCTACCGCTTATTATATTATACATAATCATCAAAAAAAAGATAATAGTTGTTTTTCCATTTAAGTAAAAGCAGTTAGATCGTGTTATACATTTTTGAGTGTCAGTAAGTGAAAGGAAGGGAGGTTATTTAAAAAAATCATTGATTGCATAATACTTAGTGCTATGTTTCCTCATGGGCCAGTGCGCTCCAGACACCCATGAATATACACTCATGCACACCTCTTATTGCTGTGATAAACAAGAAACCTTAACATAGCGTTTAAAATGAGTCTTGAAATGTTCTTTAGTTCAAAAGACTGACAGTGTGCTTTTTGTGTGAACTAAATGGTTCATATAGCCGATGGCTTGTAAACCTACACTGAGACCTTGAGCTTGTAGTCAAGATAAAAGGAGATCTGAAAATCACTTCAATGATTCCAACCCCATAAAAAACGCTCTCATTATCTTATATGTGTGTTACTGTGGTTTTATGAACTTCACTGAGGTTGTATCTACAGTATTTAAAAAAATGCCTGAAGCAGAGCAGAGTACACTCTTCTACTGCTTCACTCCCCCTTCACTCACTCCTTCCCACCCTCCATTTCTGAGTGCATTAAAGACCTGCGAGTTTATCAGACCTAACGTAGCATTAGCATATAGGGCTTTTGCCTGTACGACACTCTATTATTCCTATCTTTGCCACTCGCTGTGCATAAACCTCACTAATGCTATCTCTGCCATTCACAGCGGACAGGGCCCCGCTAACGATGCTAATTAGCAAGTGAGCACAATGCTTGCTTCATCTACCCTCCCACCTGTCAGAAGTACATGCGGTACAGCCTCAAAAAAAAAAAAAAACAGAGAAAATAACTTCCCTCTCCTCCTCCTCCTCTTCCAACGTTCTCCCCACTTCTTCTGCGAAGTGCTGTTTTATGTTTTGTTTAGTTTTACTATAAAAACTCAATGAGAAACTTTGCAGGCTTGCATCAATGTGTGTAGGAGAGAGAATCGATGCAAAACTCATTGTAAAAAAAAATAGGGAAACCCAGGGAAACAAAACAGGTATATCACAGAAGTTGAGAACATAAAAAGGTGCCTCACGTGAGGCTTTGAAAAGAGTAAGAAACAGATTTGAGAGAGTCTGGTGGCTAAGAAAAACCCACACTGGACCCCTGCAACTATCTTTACTCCCCTGTCAACACCTTGAGGGCATTCCTTAGTTCACCTCCTAAATGAAAAGAGTGAATGTAGTCTTTCTGATGCTAAATAGAGTGGTGTGTTTGTACTCCCCAGAGGATGCAGAATCCAACCTCATCAATTCATCCAGCTGCCCACACATGCAAGTGCTTGTTGAGTATATCTGCGTGGGTTAATATGTGTGAGTGCCTGTGCGTGTGTGTGTGTGTGTGTGTGTGTGTGTGTGTGTTGAACGTATTGTTTAAGTGGTAGTTAGAATGCAGCTGCAAAAGCCGCTCTCTAACACGGCACTCATAATCTGAAGGACCCACAGGGTTTTAGTGCCGCTTGCTAACGAGGCATTCATACTGATCCATTACAGAGTACCAAACATACACACACATATATACTGTTGAATGTATTCATATATCTCTCGATATATATATATCAAGATATATATATATATATATATATATATATATATATATATATATATATATATATATATATTTATATATGCCTACTTTTGTAACATGATCCACATGAGATATGACTTGACTTACTGAGTGGGACATTATTCTTAATTATGCTACCGTAAGCTAACAGAGTATATTGTTTATATTGTGCAAAACAAATCTCTAAGTAGAACATAACTTTACTTCAAAAGCTTTAAGGACATTAAAAATTATGGGCCATAAAGATCTTGATCTATTAGGTTTTAAACATATATAGTACACTTGGTAAATTTTGAAAGTTGCCAGACATGGCTCTCATCTTTAAGTCTACGTCTTCTCAAATGAGAACTACTCATAATTTGTAACAAAAAAATATTAACCAACCAGTGACGACCGTTGAATTAATTTAGGAAACTAGAACTGCTAATTTATTCCTTATGTCAGAGATCACCTTCCAGTCATTTTACTATTTGAGTTTTTGTATTTTAAGGGGAAATATAATATTTTTGGGTCAGAAATCCTAAAAATCATGCAGATGGGTTAAACGTATCAAAATAAGTGTTTCCATTGTTTTCCAGAATGGAACACCTTTCTGACACAAAAAAGCCCTTTGAGTCACATTATCTAAAACAAGAAGCAATTCCATAAAACACTTTGTTTCAACATGGCTTCCTCTTCCACTCAACTCTCAATCGTGGATCAGAAAGGGGAATTTACCATGTATGAATGTGTTCTTGCAGGCGAGGTATAACTCTTCAAACTTGGATCCAGAGGGACTACAATCTGACGGTCGAATACCTGCCGATCGAAAGCAACCACAAAGTAAATGTATAACCTGCTGCTCCAATTCTCCAGCATTCACACGAAAGAGGTAATTAAGAAAAGCATGGCTTGAACTTTTTTTTTGAGGCCTACAGAGAGCAACCCGTGTTTCAGAGAGTTCCCAGCAGACACCCTGTCTCTAACAACGTCAAGTGAAGCAGTGTTCCCCACAATCTGGGGAAAAGGTAATGGAACCGCAGTTTTGCACACTAATGTAGCTGCTACCCCCCCGATCAGACTGGACCACTACGCTTTCCAAACCAACGTTCTTCAGACCCCTTGCTTCAGAACAGTTTACTTAAGGTGTGGTATTTGGGCAGAGAAAAGTATTTTACGATGAAATAATCCGAATGGTGTTTATGTAATGATATTTTGCTTTGTTTGTGGTGAAGTGGTTCGAAGTGATAGCAGGTTGTCTGTTCAGCTTATCTAAACACACATTTTAGCCTTGAGGCTTGTTATTTGTTCTGAGTTGTGTTTTAAAGTTGAGACAAACTTTATTTAAAATGTTATTTTTAACACATATCGGCCACAATATGCCATCAATGCTCACATGCATTTTAATCTTTATTAATGGTATTTTGAGGTACACGTTTGACTTTAAAGAGGTGGTGAACAAGTTATAAGCTTACCTTTGTTAGCTACAAACGGCTCACAGCTGAGGCTAGCACCAGTGATGTCAAATGTTTTCACGCGACTCATTGCCAGCTTGTGAGTGTCATGATTGTGGGTTTGGTGGCAGGACCAGAATGCAAAACACGGCGACCAGGTCGCATGGTGAGTAGATGAAGCATTTAATGTGAAGGTAGACATACTTACAGGCAGGTAAGCAGTGTACAAAGTTCAGGCACGTGGTCCAAAGCGTATATTCAGGAGGCATACAGAAACTAAACCACAAGGAGGAACTCGGGAAGTCAACAAGGGTAGTGAGGTAAAATAACATGGAGAACCAGCGACGAGTATTGCAAACAAACCAGTTAATAAACAGAGGGAGTTGGAGAATGGATGTCGTGGGTTCCTTCTAGCTATGTGGTGGGCCTGGACACCATAAACTTGACTCCAAAAAGTGGAAAAAATCACAGAGGGCATGTCAGCATCTGAAGGTTGATCTTTTTATTTACACACCTCCCAAAACTGAAGTGCAGAGTAGCAGGAAAAATGAGAAGAAAAAATTTATATATACATAGTATTTACAACTCATTATCTTTCTCTTAGTGCTGCCCATCAACATTACCTCCTCTGCAACCAGGCCAGACTGACACCAGCAGAGCCAGAAGCTCTTCTTATAAGCCTTAAGCCCCACCCCACAATCAGATCAGCCAAAACTTAATCATTTATTTTACTATACAGAAAAACCAAAACATTAATGACCCCAAAAAAAATCAATATTAACTTCTTGCTTTCATTCTGAAGCTCTTGGTTTTCTTTAGTTAAAAATAATCTACCATTAAATTTTATGGCAGAAAAGTACCGACTTCCTTTATAAACAGGACGAAGCGTTACTCCCACTTTTACTCAAGCTGCCACAGGCAGCTGGTCAACACTACATGAGTGAGTACAAACTTATGTTGTTATGTTTAAATGTGAATGTATTAGTACTGATTTCTACGTGTGCCTCCTAGTGTGCGCCCCTGGTTGCCAAGGTTATATACTGCTAAGGACATGTAGTTTAATGGGTGTGTAGGCACGTGCATTGCGATGTGTGGGTGTGAACAGGTGTGTGCGTTCTATCAACGGAAGGGACAGAACTGCTCCGTCACAACCAATGAGGGAGGAAGGCAGATATTCAGATGGTAACAGGTAACAGGTGCGCAGGCCAGGTGGAGGGAACTGAGGGAATTGGTTGCTATGGTAACTAATCTGAGACATAGGCATGGGAGAAACTAAACCGGACATAACCTACAAAACCCAAAGGAATAGAAACACCTAACTGAAATGTAAACAAACGCAAAACCAAAACAAAGTCCAAAATGGCAGATCCTGACAGTGAGTCCATCGATGTTCCTCGTTGCCATTTTAGTAGTCAGTTATTCAAGATGATGGTTAGTTAAAATGTTAAGAATCAGTTTTCCAGAAATGTTGTTGATTCCTATTCCAGATAATATTTACTTAAATATTATTTGACTAAATAAAGACAGCTAATTAAACAACACTGAGAATTAATTTTCCAGAAGGTCTTTTTTTATTCAGCAAATCATTTTGCAAAATATGATTTTATTAAAATAATGTTTTACCTACTCCTCTGATTTTGCATTGTGATTGTTACATTGGTTATTTGGAGGTATACCACTTATTGTTCTTAGTTCTAAGACCTCATTTTCAGGTCCCTCAGTATAAACATTGGTTCTCAAACATAGATAACAATGAATGGTAATATTGCATTATTTTATTGGTCATGTCTTTTAACCATTTTTATTGGTTCCCTTGTTTTTTCATTTGTATATAGTTCATTTCTTTATTCCTTCATTTTGCTTGGTAGTTTTAGTTGAATTTTTCTAGTACAGTAATGAGTTTATCAACTCAAATATGTTTAACTTTGAGATGAATTATTTTTGTTAATCATTATATTTTAAGAAACTGTGTGCATTTATTACATATGTGTGCAGAGTTTCCTGTTCAATAATGCCAGAGCTTGATTCACCCTTTCATCTATTGTCCTAATTCCACCGCCATAATGGGCTGGTATTTCAGGACAATACTTAACAGACTGAATGGTTATTTAATTAAATATTAAACAATATAAGCATTCTCATTACATTTCCAACTGTGTTGACTCTTCATTTACCTAGATCATGTGAGTCCTTCTGCTGCTTCTTAATGAATACACAAGGCAAACTAGCAGACTGATGGAAACACGGTAGACTCAGAAAGCTACACTAACTCAGCTCATGTGTAGTGTAGGTAGGTGCAAAGTTCTGCTGGGAAACAAAATCCGCATCTCCATTAGCATTTCTCAGCAGAGGGAAGTATGGCATGCCTTAAAATTCTCTGGTGAATGGTTGTGCTGAATTTGGACTTGATAACCCACAATGGACAAGGACAGATGACATGTTTCTGCAAGTTATCCTGTAAATTTATTTATATGTATGTATGTTTTAAACTTATTGTGTGCTTATTTTTAGTAGGTACATGTTCATATTTTATTGCTTCTTACTGAGGTTCATTGCAGATAATGTTCATACTTTGTGTATTACTTTGGTCCACTGTTGATGCTTTCAACATGCCAAAAAGATTATTTTGTCTTGCCTGGACTACTGTGGAGACATCACACTGGATCTCAAACGACATGGAATTTGTGCCTCTCCAGTCATCCTTCATACTCTGGGACCTTGATTTCCACATGAAAATCCTAATTTTCTTTCTATAAAAAGACGACTTTAACCACTGAGCCACAGTCCAGTACTTTTTCTCCTTAGCCCAGGTAAGACACTTATGATGCTGTTTTTGGTTAAGGAGTGACTTAACACAAGAAATGTGACTGTTGTAAACCATGTCCTGAATATGTCTGTGTGGTGGATTTCGAAGCATTGACTCCAGCAGCAGACCACACCTTGTGAGTGTCACCCAAATTCTTGATTTGGCTTTGCTTTACAATTCTCTCATGGCTGCACTTATCCCTGTTGCTAACAGAAAGTTTCCTTCCACTCAACTTTCCATTAATATGTATGGATAAAACCCACTGAACAACTGGAAAGTCAGCAATCTTCTCCATGATTGTGTAGGCCATAACATGACATTTCTGTGTTGCAAAGTAATTTTTATTTATCTCATGCAAAACTGTAATTTTCTCAGAAACTCAGAAAAGCCCTGATAATCAAAAATATATCACTCTGTGTGTACTGAATCTAAATATGATTTTCACTTTATGAATATTCTAATTTATTCAGATGTACCTGTATAATTATTGGAGAAAAACTTTAATTTTCACACAATGTGTTTACCTGTGACTTTTTTCATTTGTAGAGGTAGTTCAAAGACACTCCTCAAAACAACTATCAGGAGAGACAATGACACCAGTGCAGCTTTAAAGTACAAAATGCAGTGCTGAAAAATTGTTTCATTTCTTTCACCCCAAGGTCAGGCACTCTGACCACAAACAACGACTGCAGCCTCACAGCAAACTCATAAAGTAGCGCTGCACATGAATTCATCTACAGCAGAATGTGTGCAACAGTGTGCTCTTTGTATCTTTGCGTCTCTGCCTCTATCCTTTTAAGACATTGATTTCTCTTCATGACAGACTGAAGGCTCTAAAAAGGGACAAAGATGGAGTGATGAATGGCTGCTGTCCTCACGAGGGATGCTTGTTTTCTTGTCTCTCTTTGATGAGATCACAGAGAAGACACTGGGTCACAGGTCATGGAGCCATATAGACGGACATAAAAAAATGACAAAAAACTCACTTTACTCCGTTCAATAGGTCTACAGCTGCAATTACCTATAAATTGTTCCCACTAACCATGTCAATCTTTATATAAACTCAGTTTACACAGAATTCTTCTCAGTCGTAAATATAATCACACATTTCTAGAGAAAACAAACACATAGACACACATCGTATGGTTGCAAGTTTAGCGCAGCAATATTTGGAGATAGAAAATCTGGCACTAAGCAGAGTTTTACATAATAATGTGCTTTTTCAATGTGACTTATGCTGCACACTATACAACCTGGAAATTCCTACATACAAGTGTGTGAATGCATTTGTGTGTGAGCATCCAGGAGCCCAGGGGTCAGCGAGTGAGGGCCCAGGGAATCCTTATGGATCACACAACCAAATTCCAGCCAAACAAAGGTTTGTCAGTACACTCTGTAAGAGGGTGGAGGGACTATCTGATAGGTGACAACACAGTCCTCTAATACTGCTCTTCTTAAATTACTGTTGTAATGTTGCTGCAGAAACCGAGTTTACCCTTTCTCGTTTCTGCAAAGTGGAATCTGTTAGTCTGCCTATAGCAAGGTTTTCAGTGCTGTGGCAGGGAGGTGTTTATGAGGTGGGATGCATGTGGAAGCATGTGTTTTTGGCACCTTTTTCAGTGGATTATATTGTTTGTGTGTCTGGAGTGTGTGAGTATGTGTGTGCATGTGTGCGTTTGTGTGTGTGTGTGTGTGTGTGTGTGTGTGTGTGTGTGTGTGTGTGTGTGTGTGTGTGTGTGTGTGTGTGTGTGTGGCCAACCTATGGTGTCTGACTGTGGAACGCAGAGGTCAAGAGGGATGACCTTCCCTGAGGCCTCAATCCGGTCCAAAAAGAGAGGAGAGAGGTGGAATCATCATGGGAAACTGAGAATGATCAGTTTTTTTTCTACAGTAATATAAAGCCCCTTGTAAAATTATCTTTGCCCTTTTAATATTTTGACATTTACACCTACTACACCTACTAACTTCAATGTATTTTATTGGGAATTCCTGTGATAAATCAATACAAACTAGTGCATCATTGTGAGGTGAAAGAAGGAGGGTATATGGTTTTCAAAATTTACAAAAAAAAGTTTAAAATCTTTGCCTTTTGTATTTGGACCCATTTACTGTAAAACCCCTAAATAACTGTCCCCAGTCATCGCCAAACTAACAAATAGAGTAAACCTGTCAGTATCAGTATGAATCAGTATGAATACAGCTGTTCTATAAAGACCTCAGAGGTTTGTTGGAGAACATTACTGAACAAAAAGCATCCCAAAGACCGAGGAACAAAGCAGACAGGTCAGGGATAAAGTTGTGGAGTAGTTTCAAGCAGGGTTAGGTCATAAACGTACCCCAAACTTAAACGTCACATAGCGCTCAATCCACCACCTAAAAATGTATGGCACCACGACAAAAATATGGCCATCCACCTGAACAGTCAGGCTAGGAAGGCAAAAGGTCCTCTGGAGGAGCTGCAGAGATCCACAGCTCAGGAGGAATAATCTGTATGACAGCTATTAGTCGTGCACTCCGAGATAAAAAGGCATCAATTAAGGAAAGCCTGTTCTGTTTAAGGTGCACCACAAACCATATAGAGGACAGGTTGAATGTGGACAAATTGGTCAGGTAAGCCCAAATTTGTTTTTAGCCTACATGCAAAACCCTATGTGTAGCCGAAAATAAACACTGCACATGACCCTGAAAAGTTAATTTCCAAATTTACACACAGTAGTGGCTGCATGGTGCTGTGACGATGTTTTTCTTTGACAGTGACAGGAAACATTTAGATGGAAAGATGGTAAAACATTTTAAAGGCTGCAAAAGACAAGATGGAGGTTAATGTTTTAGCAGGACAAAAACTCTAAACATACAGCCAGTCTCAGGTATATCTGTACTTTTAAAAGGCACTGTTAGTACACAGCGATCAAGACACATTCAGTATTTTGAAATGTAACAAATTGTGTCATCAATCTACAAGATAAAATGAAGTTAAAATTTAGACAAATCTTTAAAAAAGTTTCATAGAAAAAAATAAGGAATTTCAAGATTTGGGGGCTTTACTAATAATTTTAACATGTTTTGTAAAGTAAAAATATTGCTCTCTACACCTCTGGATCTGAAGTTTTAAACAGCATAAAACAAATAAAACACATCACAAACACGTTTAGCAATTACATACTGTGTTATGCAGCTACACCTGCACTCTGTTTCCTGTTTCTCTTTTTTTGATACTTTCATTGTCTTAGACCCTTACTTTATTTTGCGCTGCTTTAAACTCATCCTTCAGACTAAAAAATGCAACTTGGCTGGGAACAGCTCTAGATTCAGATGCAGTGTCTCTCTTTTTGTTACTTTCTCCTCATTTAGTAACCACCCCCAACATCCACACACACATCTAACCCTCTTGACTGACCTTTGGCCCAACACCCTTCCACCCTCTATGTCTCGAGCAGACTACAAGTGCAGAAACACCTCTCTTTTTTCCCATTCAGCAAAACTCATTCAGTCCTTTCGGTTCTGTTAAGGTGGAGAGCTGTATGTGTCTCTTCTTTGGTCAATGTGCTCTTTTCTTTAGGGGGCTGGTCACTCCATAATTTCGATACCTCCGATTGTTACGAAACAAGTGGAAAAGAGGCCAGCACAATGGATCAGAGTATACCAAGCTAAGGTTAAAAACTGGCAGGCACACGTCTCCCATATATGTGTATTTAATTATTATAGCTCCTATTAGAGGAGATGATGGAAAATCACAACTTACTAAAGTCTTAAATGCCATTGTAATTTTTACCTTGATTTCTTGAAATATATAATACACAGCAGCAATACAATCTCTCAGAAGTGATCATTATTTTCACCAGGGCTGGTTCTCTGAGTTGGGCAGTCTTGATAAGTATAGTTTTCTTTTTCTTTTATTAGGTATAGTTTTCATGATTTAGGGGTTTATTATTTTTATTATTTTTATTGATAGATTTTGAATCATGCTTCTGGTCATGCTTTAGTTTTTGTCTTCTTGTTCTTGTTTTGTCAAGTTAGGTTTTTGGATCTGGTTATGCTTTAGTTTCATGTTTTTCTAGTTGTGTTTCTATTAGTTTGTATCCTTGGATTTCCGTTCTGCTCAAGCCACGTTTTGTTTTCTCCTTTTAATCAACTTTATTCGGTTCACCAGCACCTAGCTAATCTGTCTCCCTGCTTCACCTGGTTCACGCTCCATAAATACACTTCAGTTCTGTTCATTTCTCGCGGAAACATTTCAGATCATGTCACTTGTGTTTTGGATCATGCTTTGCCTGTTTTGCCTGCCCATTTATTGTTTTGTTCCTGCCTCCTCTTTTGAGTGACTTTTTTGTTTTTTCACTATTAAATCTTTTTCACCGTCATGCTGCCTGCTTGTCTGCATTCCGGGGTCCTACGCTGCACTAACCTTGACAATAGTTGCATGCAAAAAATAATTTTACTGCATAAGCAGATACTTTGTTTGCTCTTCGATCGGTTTTATTAAATCGCTGGTGTCATAAACAAACAGCAGTTTGCCTGGGAATTATGTAAAATAAAAGTAACAAAAGCATTTTATTTTATACTTTACCTTTTCAAGTTGATCAGACTTCCTATGAACCTTTTATGTAGCAAGTCATGCCTTTCTGTAGTGTGCAGTAGAAAAAGTACAGAACACATAAGCCCTTTTCTCTAAGCCACTATTAAAATTGGAAAGACAAGAGAACTCGCCACTCAAGCAGAAGAGATGTATATTGATCTTTGTAAGTCATAAAATTGATACAAGAAAATAGCTCATTGCCTAATCGTGTCTGTGTCTACAGTTTTAAACAAGACTAGACGAGGCCTCGAGTTTATCTTGCGTCCTTGGACAGTGAGGAGAATGCAAGGGGGTTAAAAAAGTCTCCAACGTTTATCTTATGAAAACTATTTCAGAGCGAGATTCTCCTACTGCAATAAAGTATATATTTATTTGAGGGGCTTTCAAAAAAATCTTTACTAGAGGTGCAAATAGCTGTAAAGGGTTTTGTACATACATCCTAACTGTTACCAAAATGATTTAGAAGATAAGTTACAGCTAATCATCTGCACTGGATAAAATGATTATTAGCAAGTGTCCACACCCCTATAACAGGATTCCTGCACAATATTTATATCAAAATGTCATACTTTTATCCATTTTCCATTAAACCCAAACTATGAAACAAGAGACTGTAAGAACATCAGAAAGAATGTAAAACAAAATGAAGGAAATGAATTAAAAATTTAAAAAAAGGACACAGGACAGCTGGAATAAAGGGACAGAGTATGGAAGAGAAGAACAGAGGACAGAAGGAAGGAGTGAAAGGCAGAGAGGATAGAAAACAGAAGAATGGGACAGAGGATGGGCAGAATGAATGAAGGACAGAATGCAGGAATGAATGCGTGGAAATCAGGAAGAAAGCACACAAGTAAGGATGGAAGAAGGGAGAGAGAGAGAGGAACAAATAGAACTGAAGAAAAGAAGGTCGGGCTGAAGGAAGGGCCAAAGAAAAGAAGGATGAAAAAAATGGATTAAATGAAGGAAGCAATGAGCAAATGAATTAAGAAAGGATGGATGGATGGATGGATGAATGGATGGATGGATGGAGTCTACAGCACTGTTATGTGATGGATGGGTAAATGTCAACCCAGATTTCTGCTGTGTAATCAAACTAAGCTTAGTTCAGCAGAGGACCAGCAAGTATTAGTATTTGTTGGGTCAGTTTTGAAACATCGAGACAAATTGGTACTGTATTATTTACTTGTTTCTTTGTTCTACACTTAAAATTTTGCAGTTGACCAGAACAATACAACAGACTGTCTTCCAAATGACAGATCAATGCAGCTGTCAGACCTGTTCTTTATAATTTCAGACTATTTTTTCTTAGTAAGGCAATTTCCCTCATTTTTTTTTACATGAAAAAGTTATCCAGCCCTCAATTCTTTCATACTCAACATTTGCTAAAGCAATTACATTAACTCCTTTTCTTCACTCTTTTATGTACAAATGCAGCAGCTCAGTTTCTGACATTCAAACACAAGTAAGACTCAAGCTCACTTGTTCTGGTTGCTCTGCACTGGCTCTCCATTCAATTCAGAATTTAGTTTAAGATTTTGTTGTTTCTTGTTAAAACATTGAATGAGATATCACCTTCACACATGTCAGATCTCCTAACCTCAAAGTCTTCAAAAGGTCACTGAGGTCAGCTGAGCAGATGCTCTTTAAGTACAGAGAAGATTGGGTATTAGTTAATGTATTATTTATGAAACAATGTCCAGGAAATAACTATTTCTTTAGCCAATTGCTGAGCACACGTAAACCCTTGCCATCTCTGTGCATTGGTGCAAGTGAGATGCGAGTTTATCAAAGGCATGCCATTTCACAATGTTTGACAGCCATTTGTTTTGAGTTGTTCAGGAAACAATAGCAAAGGAAGGTTTGGTTTATTATTTGTTTAACAAATTCTTGAGCATGAGAAAATATTATGATAATTTTATATTTCTTACTTTTCCCCAGAACAAAACAAGGAGGATGGTAACAAAAAAATAACATTTTGCCTTTACCTCTTCACAGCAGAGTTGCACAATCTATTCAGTTGCAATCGTTATCACAATAAGTGTATTTAATATCATAATTGCAAAAATCTGCTTGGATACAATATTTGGTAAGATCTCATATTTCAAGTGCCACGCTCCTCATGCTCTGGATATAGATAGTATCTCTGTCAGTACAATGGACTCCTGTTATTGTCAGCACCAGATGTGTATCTTTAACGGCTTAGATGTTTAACACATGGAGAATGGTGGGGACATTGTGTAAAGACAAAGAAAGGAAAGCCTCTGGGAAATGATTTATTGTAATCAATATCCTTATTATTTCAGCAATTATGTCGCAATTAAATATTTTCTTGATATTGTACAGCTCTATTATGCAGATTAAAAAAATATCAAGCCATTTTACAAGATAGATGTACAGGCTCAATATCAACTAGCAAAAACAACTCTGCACTCTACCACCGCATGCATAACACTGTAACAGCACTGCAGAGCTTTGCTGATAGACTGTTGCTTCCCAAAAGCACACCATTACTACTCCCAACAAACACAATACGCTGTTTACATTCATGGTGTTCTTTGCACAGGTTTTCATATTCTTGTAAATAGTCTGTTTTTTGTAAAAACATACTGAAAGCTAATTTATGCATTTGTTACATTACCTAAATACACCTCAATTCTGCTGCTTTTCAAAACTGTATATTTCTGTCTTACACTCTTTATTTTACTGTACAGTGTGTTTTATCTGTGTTTTATGTGTATCTGTTTCCATTTGCCCGATATACATGACTTTCCCCATTGAGGGACAAATACAGGATATTACTGTATTGTATTTTAAATTTAATGTAAAAAGTTAATTACATTGAAGTAAAAAAAAGACTGAACACTTTGGCAGAGGAACACTTTGTCTTTAAAAAGAACACTGAGCACACAAATCTGCATCTGAACAAACCAGAACAATGTCCTTTAGGCCAGCACACCTATAGTGGATATATGTGGTTATATTGCACAGTGCCTTGTTTGATGAAAACCAAATGCAGCATATCAGCACAAAGACTTCATAGCAATTAAAAACAAACAGCGTGAGGTTTAATGTGAGTGAGAAAAACTTCTTTTTTACCAAATAAGTGAGGACTTTGCACACAGCAAAGGACCACACGTTGAGCTTCCTTCTCTTGTACAGATTTTAGGCCATTACAGCTGAGATTTTTAATGAAAAAAGCCAAAAATAGACAAACTGGAAGTCCAAAATAAGGCTCCCTGGTTTATTTTCCTCTGCTCACCAAAGGCCTAAAGTCAAATATTAGTACAACTGCATCTCCACTTCCCCAGAGCTTAAAGAAAACCACCTGAAAATGCAGGGATGCCCTTCTGACCCTTTTCCTTTCAGAGCTGAAGTTCTTCCTCTTTACCCTCTTTAAATTCATCGGTAGAAACATACATGTGTGTATGTGAATGTATGTGTGGAAAGATCTCCAGTGATTCGTTGAACCCTGCAGCCAGTCTCATTTCAGCACTTTTCTAAACATCACCTCTCAGAGCTCATTCCTGGGATAAAAGAAAACATGGAAAGAAAAACAGGACAGCAGCAGAAAAAGAAGGAAATGTTATTTAAAAGGTACCAGACCACAGCATTTTCCAATGATATTATATACTCCCCATCCACTCCAAAATATATATGGGCCACGGTCCAAGAATGTGAAAATAAAACACACAGACTCAACATCTGGAGCAACCTGAACAAAACCTTTATTTAATGTGCGCTGAATACAGCATTCTACGTTTCCACCTTTGGCCTGTCTCACTAACTCACACACACCTTCTTACAGTATATTCAGATACACTTGTATTCCAACAAGACTACAAATAATAAACATGAATTTGAATCTTAAATCTGTCTGTACAAACACTGCTCCACACTGTCCTCAGAATAGCTGAAGGATTTTTGCTTCAGCTTCATGAGTCATTGCTAAAAAAATATTTCTAAAACATCTACAGAGTGTTTTATAGAGAGTTTAGAAAACAAGTACCTGGCAAAAGTACTCAAACCTCTATAGGTTTTGCACATTTTGACCTGTTACAAACTTCAGTGTAATTGTTTTTCTGATTTTGTTTATTGTAAAACTACATGTTTAAAATCATGGAGTGCATTTGTATCCAGCTCCCTGGAGTTAATGCTGCGTAGAACCAAATTTTGCTGCAATTAAAGTTGCAAGTTTGGCTGGTGTATATCTCTACTAGCTTTGCCCATGTAAAGGCTGAAATTATTGCCTTTTCCTCTTTGTAAAACATTAGTTTGTTCATTCTAATGCATGATTTTGGCCTAAACCGTTCATTTTTAGCACTAGGTGTTTATAAGATTGTTGTTCTGCTGGAAGATGAATCTCGGCTCCACTCTCAAATGTTTTATAGCCCTGTAGGTAAACTTGGGGATAGGTAAAGCTGTGTGATCAGGATGATGCTCAATGTTATTTTTCCTCACTTGTTTGGTCAGGTGAGACCAGAACCTTCTTCTACATTTCCTGAGTCCCAAATTGCAACCCAAACCTCTTGTGACTTATCTTTAGATTATTATTTTTATTCTATTACTCTTGTGTAAAGGTCAGATTTGAGGAGTGCACAACCGGATACTTCCACGTGCTTTGTGCATCTCTGCCTGTCAGTTTAGGTGGACTGCAATATCCTGGCTGGTTTACAGTTGGTCCATAATCTTTCCATTTTTGGATGATGAATTGAACAGCGCCCCATGAGATGTTCATAGCTTTGGATATTGTCATATCACCTAGTCTGCATTAAACCTCCGCTCTAATTTATTCCCCGACTTGTCTACTGTGCTCCATGGTCTTCATGATGCTGTTTGTTCACTAATGTTCTCTTTCAAACTTTCACAGAACAGCTGGATTACACACAAGTGAACTCTATTTACTAATTAAGTGACTTCTGGATGCAATGGATTTACTGTAGGGGTATCAAATAAAAAGGGGCTGCCAAAAAAAAATTTACACCACACTTTTCAGATGTGTATGTGTAAAAAACTTGAAACGCATATGTAATTTTTTCCTCCACAACATTTCCTGGTTTTAGTCTATGACATAAAATCTCAAAATAATGTATTGTAGTTTGCAACAATACTGTGACTGTGCAGATCGATTCATGAGAAGAACAGAACTTCCATACCATGCAGCAATAAGGATTACTGATGTTAACAGAACAGGATAGCTTTTTGGTGCTCTTTAACTACTGCATCTTTGTTACATGCTTTTGGGAGCAATGAACAAAATTAATCTGTAGACTTTTGAAAAACTCACAAACAAATAGTGCTTGGAAAGTTTTCAGATGGAAGACAAAGAAGAAAAAACAAAGCCATTCATGCACTTGTATGTATCTTTGTTTAAATATGTGCTCTTCTTGCTTTTTTTATTTTGTCACTCCTCTTTACTACATCACAATGGTCTGGGTTTTTTATTTAAAAAGATTGGTTTAGCGAGGGATTTTTGAAGAGAAAGATCACCAAACATATTTTGATGTGACCTTATGTGTTTCTGATGTGTGGAATTCAGAAATTTTAAAAGTTCTTCATGAAGGCTCTAAGAGTTAAACAGCAGGCCAAGAGATGGAAAGAAAACTTTTGGTTTTGCTGGTCCAGATTTTGAAAAACATTTAACAGATGCCAGGCATAGCAAACTGTCTGCTTCTGAGTCTTTGCTGTAACCTTAGTTTTTTAGAAAAAAATAAATAAATCAGTAATGAAAACCAAAGGTGGCAGAAGGCTGGTGATGCTGTTGAGGCAAACATAATTGTGAAAAGGCTTCCTGCAATCAAAACAGTGACGAGAAGTCTTATTGTAGCCGCATTTTAGAACACAGTACAGAGATTTAATGGGCAGTAATGATGACAATTTTAACATAAGTCTTTGAACATATAAAAGAGTTCTGCTATAGGTGTATGAGCCACATCTGCAGGAAGATAACCCACCTGCTGAATGCTGACAGATGCACCGAATCGGCATGTATTTGTCATTTGTTACAGTTCTTCAATTTCTTATCATGAAATGGGACCATTTCTGAGAGAAGATGTTGAGCAGTAAAATATATGTGGTGTTTTTTCATTTTTGAATAAATTCATAAATAAACTTGCAATCTGCAAAATAATAATTCTTCTTAATGTTGTTGCTAAAGTTTTTGTCTTAGTGCTTGGCATTTTAGTTTTTGCAGCAGTTGAGTGAGGGTTAGGGGGTTAGAGAAGTTTACGAGCTTGCAGTGGCCGCTCTTGCTCCAAGGAAAGCATCAGTTTGTTGTTGCTGTTTTTCACCCTTGTGCTACAATGCAGGTTTTTGTTTTTTAAAGTTGGATTTAGATGGCATTTGCCTGCAGTGTAAACATAGCCTAAGACACCTTCTTGGTCAGCTCTAAAAAAGCAGAGGCAGCATGGGGCAGATGGGACCATTTGTTGCTGACTCGTCTCTGAACATCGAAACAAAACAACCCTGGTTGAAGAATGAAAGATGTTCAACACGTGTACTATAGCTTTCCATGGTGACCCTGTTGAGTTTCCTTCAACGGCTCTTTTGCTTTTTTAAAGCCTCCTATCTGCAGGATTTTCAGACTGGCAAATTTCACTTTAGATTGACAAACACAAGTAAAACAGCTCTTATTCAGTCTTCCTACAGAAAAGTACTGCAGTTTGTTGTGACAGAAAAGTAACCTAATAAAAAAACTGCAATCAGGTGCGCTAGGAACATTTTGAAACCCAACAACCACGATTTTTCCAAAAGTAGGTTTGCTCCTATCACAGTACGGACGAAGAATTATGATAAGTGGGAAGATGAAGAACTTTCCACCAGTATCAAACACACAGATGCACAAACAAACATTGAGGCACTTGGAGGGAACCCGAGAGATGACAGAGCAAGAGCCTGAGAGTCTGCTCCCAGAGATAGAACTGTCAAGCCAGGTTTACAAGCACAAAGATGTATGTGTATGTGTGCACAATATGTGTGTTATGTGCACGCTGGCGTGTTTCATCTTTGTAAGGATCAGATAACCTGTAACCTGCAACCTCAATCCAGCTCTGCGGTGATGGCAGAAGACACAGACATCAAAACCGAACATCACTGACAGCTGTTTATATGTACCACAGGCGTCCTATCAGGGACACCCTCTCTGACTCTTTTTTTTTTCCACACACAGATACACACAAACACACACACACACACACACACACACACACACACACACACACACACACACACACACACACACACACACACACACACACACACACACACGCACGCACACATATGCATGCCTGTGCAGAATTATAGTGTGAATATCAATAACCCTGGACCCACACCATGTAGAACAAGTTACAGGGAATGAAAGCTGGCATCTTGAATGATACATGCAAGACACGCTGAGCAGCCACATTTGTGCCAACACATTGGGGATGTATTGGTGTCCAGAGAAGTCTGTAAAATCCATTCTTCCATTTTAAAGACTTTTGTTGAGGTTTCAGGTGTCCTCTAAATCCATCTCTATGATTTAATCAAGAAACCTGCTGCTATTGAAGAGTTTTTGAATCCTGTTTCATACAATATACTGTAAATGTCAGCTGCAGTTGGTAGGAGTTATGACCTGAAATCTCTAGATTTTTATTTTAGCTTTTTTAATAAATGCTCTATTGTGATGTTTCTCTAATGACAAATAAATATTGTTTTCAAAGTAAACTTTTTAAATGAAGACTCTGTGCTCCACTAACCAGCCTGAAATCACGTGACGCCAAGTCGCTGATGTAAATTCGTATTCTCATAGAAAATAAATTGTATTCACAAACTGTTGTAGCATATTGTATCCATAAAGAATAAACCACAACTGTAAACTTTAACTTTGTGTTTGTAATTTCTTGAAGCTGTAACATTTTATTTTGTATTCTTATAGAGAAAATATACAATACCTCTTTTGGATTTTACTTATGCACAACTATTGACTAATATGTACACATTTCCGTCTTTACATACACATTGTTTTTGACAGCGTTCTTACCCCATAGTCTTCAGTCAGAGGCTTCTTCAGATCTGCTGTAAGACAAACTGCTACAGGAGATCCTTCCTGCCCACAGCCTTCAGTATCTACAACGTCTCTTTGAAGAAACCTGCATAATATGAGCTACAACAACATTTAATTTCCCTTTGGGACAAATAAAGTATTTTTTAATTAAATTAAATTAAATTGATTTAGGGGCTGCACAGTGGCGTAGTTGGTAGCACTGTTGCCTTGCAGCAAGAAGGTCCTGGGTTTGAATCCTGGCCAGGGGTCTTTCTGCATGGAGTCTGCATGTTCTCCCCGTGCATGTGTGGGTTCTCACTGGGTACTCTGGCTTCCTCCCACAGTCCAAAGACATGCCTCTTAGGTTAATTGGTCACTCTAAATTTCCCTTAGGTGTATGAATGAGTGTGTGCTTGGTTGTTTGTGTGTTGCCCTGCGATGGACTGGCGACCTGTGTAGGGTGTACACCGCCTCTTGCCCATAGACTGCTGGAGATAGGCACCAGCTTCCCCACGACCCACTATGGAGCGGTAGAAAAATGACTGACTTAAATTAAATTGAACTTCTGATGCAAGATTCAACCTCTTGGACAACATTTGAATGGTTCGAAAAGCCAAAAATAAAATAGATCATCTAAGAAAACAGACTTTGGTCAGTTTAAAATGGACCTGACATCTGGTCAGCAACCAACTCTCCAAGGTGATCCTTTTTGTATATAATTTATTCAGAAGCATCAACACTTATGATTAAACAATCACAGGCTGAAGTACAATAATTTCAGTTGAGACAGTAGACTGATAACAGTCAGAGATATGAGGAATGCACATCAGAAGTGAAGCTGTGCGTCTTAATAATTAACACGTCAAATGTTGGCTTCAACAAACAGGAAGGCTATTTGATAGTTGTGACTATTAGTAACTATAAGATGTTCCTCCAAAGGTTCTTGCCCTAACTTTCAGAATTAATAAAAGAATCTGCATCTGAGGGGGGTGGCTGCACAGTGGCACTCTTGGTAGCACTGTTGCCTTGCAGCAAGAAGTTCCTGGGTTCAACTCCCAGCCGAGGGTCTTTCTGCATGGAGTTTACATGTTCTCCCCGTGCATGTGTGGGTTCTCACCGAGAAAGGGCTCCCAGAAAGAAGGAGCTCTGGGCATGTGCCCATATTACTCTTATGGTAAATTCAGGTCCAGCTTCAGAGGCCCTGTTTAAATCAAAGCAGAAGCCAATCCTGCTACTCTCTGGATTTTTGTTGGCCTTTGTATCTTTAGGTGGTTCTCAAGTCACTTCAACATGTTATATTCACAATATCCATGAAGTTCATTCATTAAGACCAAAGTAAAACTAAACAAACAGGTGAACCATTTTGCTAGACTAACTGATACAGCGCAGTCCCAGTATGATTGGTTTTGGTGTCATTGTCTGTTTTTTTATCACTGTTTTTAGTTGGTATGACTTAAAGGTTACTGCCTGCTTTTGGGTAGCTGTGGAAGGCAAAGCAACAAAAAAACTACACTTGGAGTGGTGCTGTCAGCTTCAAAAGTCCAGATTTATTTTTGTTTGATGTTGAATGATCTCGTAAAACCAGCAATATGATTTTTTTGAAGAGTAGCTGTGGGAAGCACTGGAATTCTTCTAAAATATTTGTATTTTTTGTCATTTACAAATCAGCAACCTTTAGAATTTTTTTGGCCTTGAATCAATTTACTCCTTTGCTTTGCCTATGCATGTAAATAACTAATGCAAAGCAGTTTATTCAACTAGGTAATTGTCAATTTTGAATAATTATGGAGATTAGTAACATATAAATTCTTAACTAATGTAAAAAAAATTTTTATTGTATATTATAATCTAAAGATTTTATGGCACATATTTTCATTGATTGCAGGGACTCTTATAGGATAGTTGCAATTATGACAATACCCCCTACACTGTGCAACCACCTGTGGTAGATAATGTCTTTGAACCCCATAATTACACTTTCCTTCTGTAGAGCATCAGTATATTATAGAAAATTACTCTATATCAGTGATTTCTAAAGCAGGTAGAAAACTTCCATAAATCAGGTTCCAGTAGACCCATGGTCATTATGAAATATCCCATGACATACAGCTTGTTTTGCTACACAAATAAGTTTGGTTAAAAAACATGTTGGAGTTGTTACCTAGAACTCCTGCGTGTTGGTTTGTTTTGGAAAAGCTATCCTATACTTTATAGTAAAAATAAAAACACAAAGACTGCGCAGTAAAGTTTTTCTGGCCGGCCAGAGAGAAAACGCTGCAGCCCCGTTGCTGCTCACCATGAACGCTTCTGCTCTCCTCTCCAGCTTCAGCAGTTTTTATTCAAAAGCAAGGCGTGTACATGCAAAGAAAAAACATACACTTTATCAGATGTCAGTTGAACTGTCTGTTTCCATATCTTCACTGTTGCTGGGCAAACTTTATCTAAGTCAGACACACACAGGGGCCTGTTAGCAGGCCACTAAGTTACACAATACATTTTATTTCACACATTATTAAACATAAGTTGAGTATAGAAATTCAGACCTTATTAAGTATTTTAAATGTTTCCAACATTACCCCCTTTTGAAGTCTCAATCAGATTATATTTTAAGCAACTTTAAATCTTCAGCATGCCTTCCAGCTCCTCATCATCACTGTCTACCTCTAGCAGTGGCATCATGGTGGGATGCTGAGAAGCCTTCCCTTCAATAGTGGAGGTGATAAATCTTACCAGCTGTCTTACAACATGCACCTGTTCCTTAAACGTTTTCCAAACCGGTGCCTCTGCACCCCGACCTGAGTCATCAATCTCCCTATCAAACTCTCCGTCCATCTTTCACACACTTGTGGCCAACCGGAACATATGGCACGCTATGTCCCGAGCTTCCGGTCTATTTGAGAATTATTCTAATCAATTCTCAAGACACCACAAGTGTTTCAGTCATTCATACAAAACAGCAATCAGTTATCTGTCCTTGTTAACACCGCGAGGTTGCCAGACAGATTAACTGCATTCACACAACAGCAATGAGAGTTTTGCTGACCGCAGCGCTCCTCTCCACTCACACTATTTCTCACTCACTCCTCCTGACAACGTCTGTGTCACAGATTATACCTTTCGTGAACAGCTCATGTATTTTTGTGTTTGTGTTTTGTGCAACTTCTATTTTTTCTGGAATGCACTAAATGCCGTCCAGTTATGACTAGTCTTGCTGAATCATCCTATTTTCAGCTCATAGTTTTCTCATGGTGGTCTTGTTATAAATGTCATTTATAACTCACAGTCATGCTCTCACTATTACTGGTCTCACAGATTCATATGACCTGTTCACAGTAATTCATTGCTTCACAGGACTTATAGTATGTGCTTTGTGTATTATTACATCTGTAATCTGGTTTTATCGAGGCAGAACTCGCATAAAACACAGCATTCACACACTTTTGTTTTTGCCTGGTCTCAGCGTATAATCTTGACTTATATTTCACACAGCATTCGTAGCTTCCCAGACTACGGGCCTCAAACCCAGCACAATCATGAATTTTCGTCAAAAAAACATGTGGAGTTGCCAAACTCAGGAAAAAATCTTCAACCTCTTTTAGAACATTATTGTTATTATTGACCTCATTCACTTTTTCTTACATTTCCTCTTATTAATAAATTTAGCTGAGTTTTCCACTTACTTGGACATAAGACACCATTTAATTTAGGCCTATCAAAAAATGCCAAAAGCAGAGTTTGATTAAACAGGTTCTGCTTACCTTATTTTGTAGTTTAGATGGGTACCCGGTGTCAGATGTCCGTTGGTGGATCTCTGTTTTATCCGAATCTCTCTGCTTTTCCCAAAATCACGTCGGGGCCACCAAATTGTTGGAGTTGTTACCTAGAACTCCTGCGTGTTGGTTTGTTTTGGAAAAGCTATCCTATACTTTATAGTAAAAATAAAAACACAAAGACTGCGCAGTCACGTTTTTCTGGCCGGCCAGAGAGAAAACGCTGCAGCCCCATTGCTTCTGCTCTCCTCTCCAGCTTCAGCAGTTGTTATTCAAAAGCAAGGCGTGTACATGCAAAGAAAAAACATACACTTTATCAGATGTCAGTTGAACTGTCTGTTTCCATATCTTCGCTGTTGCCGGGCAAATTTTATCTAAGTCAGACACACACAGGGGCCTGTTAGCAGGCCACTAAGTTACACAATACATTTTATTTCACACATTATTAAACATAAGTTGAGCATAGCAATTCAGACCCTATTAAGTATTTTAAATGTTTCCAACATTACCCCCTTTTGAAGTCTCAATAAGACTTCACCCTAAAATGCCCGCAGATTATATTTTAAGCAACTTTAAATCTTCAGCATGCCTTCCTGCTCCTCATCATCACTGTCTACCTCTAGCAGTGGCATCATGGTGGGATGCTGAGAAGCCTTCCCTTCAATAGTGGAGGTGATAAATCTTACCACCAGAGAACGGATACATGGCACACAGCAACACCCACACGTCACCATAATAGCTACAAACACAGCAATAGAAAACAACAAAGACATTATCAAACCCTTCCAGTGTCCAAACATGCCCGTCATCCACTCCTCAAGGGGATTATCAATTCCAGAATGTTCATGCATGCATGGTTGCGGAGAGGGTCTTAAGTCCCTCTAAGGCCTTTGACGCTGAACCATCCGGTGCAGTGTTGTTGGGAATAAAAGTGCAACACATATCTCCAAACATCGCGCAGACGCCCCCTTTTTCTGCTAACAACATATCTAATGCCATTCGGTTTTGCACAGCCATGAGGGAGGTTGGTGCCAATTGTTCAGACAGGCCTTCTACTGCATCCCTTGTTAAGTTAGCTAGACGTAAAACATTGTAATGGATGTAGTTGATGCGGTCAACATTCTTATTTGGGGTCACCGGGAAAAAGGCTGCAATTATTGGGATATTTTCAAAACCTGCTGAGACTTGATCTGTGATTTTATATTCATTTGGCACTCCCCGAGGTACTCCTATGGCATCAATGTAAGTGGGGGAGCCCTGACTCAGGTCAAAGGTTCCTGCGCTCCTTTTCATGACGTGCCTTCTTCTTCTACGTGTTAACGCCCTGGTCTTATCATGAGTGGTCATGGCAGATGTTATATTAGGTCCTATCAGGACCAGTGGTGCCTGTAGCCTAACCATGGCACACAATCCTACGGTCTTTTGTGGGATATTAGTGAGCAGTCTATGGTCTCTGCAATAATAGTAGAATCCTGACCTTGCCCAACATCCAATGCCCCCGCCTGAAGCGGTCCTATTACACCAATCTAAGGGGATCTGTCCCACATTGATTTTAGGGTTTTAAGCAGTAAAATTTAAACAAGTGTAAGTGCCATTCCTTCTTTGAGGGGTAAATGGTCCTGTTTTGGTCTTATTGAGGATGGGAGGAAAAATGCTGGCTAGTGTGGTACAGTTAGCTGGTGTGGCCTCCTTAGTTAGTTGTATCATACAATTGTAACCCCACGTGTCCCCTGGATAGAGGGGCGGGATCGGTGGTAAGATGTGGTTGGGCCGAGGCACAGGCCACACACTCAGCTTTGCTTTGTTCTTTTGCTGTTTGTGTTATCCACTGAAGCCAAAGGTTATCTTCAGTATATCCTGTGGCCATTTGGATTACCTCTTTAGGTTTCAATGTGGAAAAATCAAGTTCCATCACCTGGGGTTTATTTTTTGGCCTAACTGTCGGTGGGACGGTAATTGTGTTGTCCTGGTGCACAGACGGTGTTTGAAAATAATTTTTTATTGGTCCCATTGTGTCTGTTCCTGACTGCCATACTGCAAGAGTAAAATACTCTACAGAGGGTTGAGTGCAGTTAACGTGCATGGAGAGCATAAGGGGGTTACGTCCGTTGCCAATGGTTCTACCTAGCATGCCGCACTGGATGCTGATATTCATCAAATTACCGGGTACTGCCTTTTTATCAGTCCATTCAGAGCCCGTCCAACTAGTCACCCCGCTCCAAGAGCCACATGGTAGGGGCCTGGGCAAGGGGTACCTCCGTTGTTTACAGTACTTAGACCATCTTTCATCAATGCATAAATAAATGGCATAACCTTCCCACCCGGTTCCGCCATTCCCGCAATTCACTACCAGACAGAGGTCAAAAGAAAAGGTGGTGGTGGCCCCACAAACATACTTGAGCTCTATCCCCTCGTTTTTAGCCATACACCAGTCCGCTTTTCCCTTATTGGTTGCGCGTTTGAACATTTGCTCAGTTTGGCGGCTGTCAGAGCATGTCTGGAATGGAAGTTCACAAAACAAACCCAAAATCACTGTAATAATGCAAAAAGATATGACACACAAACATCCCATGACCCAGCCCTTAGAGGGTTTTAGTCCTACCCTTTGGCTCCCCATGATTATTCCTGGTAATACTTGTGAGTAATATAATCTTTGATACCTGTAAAAAAGAAATTAATAGAGACTACAAAAGTTTTAGTTCAGTTTGTTTTATTTTTTTTTATTCAGTATTTTACAAGTGGGAGGGAAAACTCTACCACTTTCGGTGAGAGGGAAACTCAATCACTACCGCCTCTTCTCCTGATGTTCTTTCTTCTCTTCAGCTCTCAGGTTAGACTGACCTAGAGCTTTGCGTTCTCACACCTGGGGATTATTCTGCCCCTTCTGTTGTGTGAGAAATTTGATCTTCCTTCCTGGTGTTTTCTCTTAAGTTTTCCTGGACCTCAGCGAGGGATATCTGTGGAGCTTCTGTTGTCGCACACTGACTCCAGTGGTACCAGGTGTCACCTTTACCCTTGAGTCTCACCGTGTGTGAGGTTCTTTCTGTGACCTGGAATGGACCGGTCCACCTGGGTTCCGACCACTTCCTTTTGATCACTTTCAGCAGGACCCACTCAGCTTCTGATGTGGTGGTGCCGGATCTGGTCTCTGGTTCCGCTGGAATCTGTTTGGAGAATGCTGCAACAAGACTGTGGAGAGATCTGTAATAATCACGATGAGACATAGACTGTTCACATTCATTTAGAAAAGGTAGCCTGGTTTGGGGACCTGGAAATGGTCTCCCAGTCTGCAGTTCATGTGGAGTCAGACCATGCCTCTGATTCACAGAGCTTCTTACAGACATCAAGGCTAATGGCAAGGCTGTGACCCAATTCATTTTGGTCTGTGCACAGATTTGAGCCAATTTGGTTTTGAGCGTTTGATTCATTCTTTCCACCTTTCCCTGGGACTGTGGATGATACACCGTCCCAAAGGAATGTTTGAGCCCCAAAAACGTTTCCACTTCTCTGAGCTCCTCGTTTTTAAAGTGGGTGCCATTGTCTGATCTTATCTTGGCGGGAAAATTATGTCTGGGAATGTAATGATTTATCAAACACTTTACCACAGACTTGCTGCCTTCTTTCTTTGTGGGCCAGGCTTCTGGCCAGCCTGTAAATGCATCCACACACACCAACAGATATCTGAACCCATTCACTCTTTCAGTCATATCTGTATAGTCAATGATGATTTCTTTCCCTGCAATAGGATCCACTGGGAATTTACTTGGCGCTGGCTTCAGGTTAGGTTTGGCATTGAACTGTCTGCAAATTTCACATGAGTTTATCCAATGCACTGCCATTGGTTTCAAATAAGGATGCCACCAGTGTTCGAGATTTTTTATCATTTGTGTGGTCCCTACATACCCCATGCCATGGGCTTCTTCCAAGGCTGCTGTAGTGAGCATGGTGGCAGGATTGGACGTCCGTCTGGACTCCTCCAAAGTCCATTTTGGTCCTCACTGCCTCCTCTCACCTTCCAAACTGACTTTTCTTCTGGTGAGGCCCCCTTTTATAGTTTCCCCACTTCCTCCAGGGTGGGTTCTGGTGTCCACCCTACCTCTGAATACAACAAAATGTTTCTAAGTTGGTAACCAGCGCACTGCTTTGCCGTCTGGTCGGCCGCCTGGTTGCCCTGTGCTATTCTGGTGTTACTATTGTCGTGTCCTTTGCATTTAATAACCGCCACCTCCTGTGGTAGTAACAATGCTTCAGCCAACCTTCTCATTTCCTGTTCATGCTTGATGGGTTTCTGTCCTGCCGTTCTAAACCCTGTTCTCAACCATTGCTTTAGTTCCACATGCACTGCTCCTGTGGCATATGCTGAGTCTGTGTAAATGTTTACTTTCTGTCCTTTTCCTAATTCTAGGGCCGTTATCACTGCCAAAACTTCTGCTCTCTGTGCTGATTGTTTGTCTGTCAGTCTTTCCGCTTTCACCGTCACAAAGTCCGACCCTGTGTCCTGCACCACTGCATAAGCTGCTTTAAGTCCTTCTGTGTCATGTCTGAAACAGCAACCATCTTAATACAGATTTCTAGCATCTGTCAGAGCTTTGTAGGTCTGGTCTGATTTTTTCATTAAACTCAACTTTTTCTGCACAGACATGTGGTTCTCCTGACGTCATTCTGTCTGCCATGTTTATGCCTTCATGTGTGTATGTGATGTTAGGAGCTTCCAGCACCCTGCTCAGTCTCTGTTGTCTCAGTGGTGATAGTGTGAATGTTTTTGAGTTCACAAAAGCCACTGCTCCATGTGATGTGAGAATATGAAAAGAGTGTCCCATAACTACATGGGCTGTTTTCTGGATTATTTTAGCCATCCCTGCTGCATGTCTGGTGCATTCATGATGTCTCTGTTCCATGTTGTCCAGCATTACACTTATATACATAAGGACAGTCCTAGCACCCCCTTTGTTCTGAAACAGCACCCCATTGGCTGTTTGTGCTGTTACAGAAACATCCAAATAAAATGGCAACGTGTAGTCAGGGTATGCCAAGTGTGCAGCTTGGGATAAGTTTGTTTTGAGAGTGATAAAAGCTTCTTCAGCTTCTCTGGTCCATTCCAAGGGGGCAGTGAGATTTCTCATGCCCTGTTTTTTCACTAGGTCTCTAAGGGGAGCTGTGAGATCAGTGTAGCCGGGGACAAATGATCTGTTGTAACCCGTGAGGCCCAGAAATGACAGCATGTCTTTCACGAGTAATGGTTTGGGATGAGAAAGTACTGCAGATCGATGTGCAGGGGACATACCGGTCCCTGGCTGGGAGACCACCCTGCCCAAGAAGTCCACCTGTCTTCTGCAGATTTGAAGTTTAACTTTACTGACTTTATAGCCTGTCTTGGCCAAATGTGAAAGAACAACAGCAGTAGCCTCCAAACATTCAGTTACAGTAGGTGTGGCCAAAAGAATGTCATCAACATACTGGATGAGTGTAGTATGTGGATGGAGTGGGCAGTCCTGTCAGGAGTCTTTAAGAACTTGGTTAAAGATTCCTGGGGAGAGAGCAAAACCCTGTGGCAAACGAGTGTATCGGTACCTATGTGATCTATAGGTGAAAGCAAAAATATCCCTGCATTCTTCAGCTAAAGGCAGGCAAAAGAAAGCATTGGCCAGGTCAATGCATATAAACCATGCATGTTCAGTATTAAGATTAGTGAGAGCAACATAAGGATTTGGAACAGGGACAGTGGGAGTGGACAGTGCTGCATTAACGGCCCTCAAATCGTGTGCCATTCTCCATTTCCTTGTTCCTTTTTTCTCAACTGGTAAAATAGGTGTATTCCACGGGGAAGAGTCAGCCGACTCTAATACACCAGCATTCCACAGACCCTCAATTGTGTCCTTGATGCCCAGTTCAGCAGCGGGTTTATAATGGTTTTGGGACCTCCAGATTGGCTGATCAGAAGTAAGCTGAAAAGTAATGGGAGTACAGAGTATGAGGCCCACGTCCGTGGGACCTTCTGCCCAGAGTGTGGAGGGCATGTTTTGTACAACTGCAGCTGCCAGTGGGTGATCTGATTTTTCTCTACCATGATGTCTGTCTAACTGTACATGTTCCAGGGTGCCTACATCTGTGGAATGATTAAGAATGCGATAAGTGTTCCCTGAAGGTGAATAGGAGAGGTTAGGAGTGGTAGAGAGGTGCCAATCCTGTAGGGAGAGGGAGCGTTTTAACACACCCCCTAATTCACGTGCTTCATGTCCTGGATGAAGGGCTAAAGAAACGTGTGGAACGCCATCAGACCACATTTTAAACCATCCTTCCTGTTCTTTGGATAACTGTACAGAGGCGACAACGCCTTCTGGAGCTACATAAATGTCAGTGGTGACAATGTCCCACTTCTTACCCTCCAGCTCATCAGCAAAGCTTTCCTGGTAGCATTCACAGTTATTTCTGTCATAAAACAGGGTGACATGTGGGGGGTCAGGAGGAAGGATGTAGGGTGTGTGGAGATATATTATGTGTGTGCATCATTATTATTATGTTCATAACCAGTGTGGGAAATAAAATGTATAACCTGTGTTAGTATAAGACATTGTGGCCTGCAGAATTGTTATTGCACAAACTTGGCCTTGAGTGTGATGAAGCAGAAAAATACTGAGAGCTGAAGGAGTGTGTGAAAAGTAGAGACTGACTTACTCCCTGCTTATATCAGTAGATACGGGGGTGCAGGTGCAAGACAATGACTGTCTAAATATGGTAAGCCGGAAAAAGTGTATACGTGACTACATGTGAGAAAAAAACTGTAAACAGGGCGCTGCCCATTTTCATGTGTGTTTTAATAAAAGCAATGTGCCCAGTGAGAAGCTCTGAAGTCGTCTCGGTGTGTGGCCTGATCACATGAGAGCTTCCCTGGTCCAGGTACTTTGAATAACATACAGCTGTCTCCGTGTGATTTATTCTAATATGTTGTGAATTCCTCCAGGTTATGGTGAATAAACGAACCCGCAGAAGGCCTCTTTAAAGAGGTTCTTCAACAGGTGCCAGGGTGGAGATCCAGGATTTCCACCGAAGGAAAGAAGAGAGAATGCCTCTGCATGCTGTGGTTTCTGGGTGTAACAGGACCCAGTAAATGTCAGCCATAGGATCAGGCAAGGGCTGGATTAAGTACTGTCCAGATGAGAAGGAGGTGCTGCTGCCACAGGAAAGTTGGGTGCCATTAGGGAGGTTCACCCATCAGAACCACACAGAATTGTTGCGCCCATTTTGATCAATATGTCTCTGCCCAGTAAATCTACTGGTGTGTCTGCAGACACTAAGCAACTGTGGTTCAAAGTTTGCCCTCCTATTTCAGTTCTTAGGGGCTTGGTGTAAGGTAGGACCTGTTTAGCCCAAGAAAACCCCATGACAGTGGTAGTCCTTGTGGAGAGAGTGTTGGGAGGGGCTTGTTTGATGGTTGAGCATGTAGCCCCAGTGTCCACTAGAAAAGGAAGACTTTGTCCATACACCGTCATGGACAGTAAGGGGTCCTCAGTCCCTCTGTCCGGGGGGTTCTGTGGGGACCCTCAGTGGTGGTCCGGCCAGAGACCGGGTTCCTCCCAGGCTGGCAGTTGGAGTGAAGGCTGCTGCTGCTGACCTCCACGTGGTGGACCACCTCTCCCTCTGTAAGGGCGAGCTGCTGGTTTTGCAAAAGGACCATGCTGTCCATGTCTGCCCTGAGGAGTCCTGTAAGGACATTCGCAAGCCCAATGACCTGGTTCCTCGCAGTAAAAACATACATCAGCATTACTCGACCTCCGTGGTGGTCCTCGCTGGAATCCACGTCCCCTGGGCCCACCCCGCCCCCGGAAGCGACCAGCATGTCCCTGAGGAGGACCAGAGGCCAGTGGCTACTGTGCAAACGTGTCCTGATGTCGAGGAAATGGAGGAGCTTGGGGTGGGTGAGACACAGCACCTTCATACGTTATTTTGGTAGGTTTATTTTCTTTTTTCTTGTCTCCTGCTTTCTGCTTAGCCTCTGCTAGCTGCATTTTTAGTAATTGAGTTTGATGTCCGTTGTGGAAGTAATCTATGAGGAAGTGTGGCATCAGGCCGTCAGTCACCATACACAGCAACAGTCACTGAGCCTACTTGCTTAGATGGGGCAGGTGTTGCCATGGTCATGCTTTGGGGTGAATAATCTGTGCAGGGTGAATGGGGTCAGGGATGGTGCTGAGATGGAGTTAAAGTTGGGATGGGAATTGTTACACCATCCAAGATTTCTCGCATTTTTCTTAGCTTAAACCCATCTGGGCTTATTTTAGTATAAGAGCCAACAGAGAGTGCTTCAGAGCAAGCTGGGTCAGTTACAGACAGAGAGTCTTGTGATTCAGATAAGAAAGAAATTAAGTCTTTTTGTTCTTCTTGTGGAGCTGTAGGGGCGGGACAGTCGGTGAGAGCAGCCTGTGGGCTGGGCAAGCCACGAACAGTTACATGCCCTTCTTTGACGTCAAGTACAGGGTACAGCCCTGTGGGAGGAGATGTAGGAGGGGGAGGAGACTGGGCAGAACCAGTGGGAGGTGCATAGGGTGGTGGCTTGTCAGCTACTTCCTTATTCCTGTCAGTGTGTGGTTCTGTATGTGTGGTGTAAGGTTTATCAAACATTGCATGTTTTCCTCCCTGCCATATCAACACCATTTGAGACCAGAAAGTCTCATCTTTTGTTGCTTTGTCTCTTAAATCTTTCGACTTGCCTTTAAACCATCCACTTTCCTTGCATTTCTCTTCTGCCAACTCCTTTTCTTTTTTAGCTTTCTTCATGTGCAGCCAAAACCATCTTCCAACACTCTTTCTACTCTTATTATCTGTTCCATCTTTCTCCACTTCCTCTTGTATTTTCTGGTTAATTTTCTTAATCAACTTTTCAGCCTGTTTTTCCTCCTGAGTCTGCTGTACCAGCTGTCTTACAACATGCACCTGTTCCTTAAACGTTTTCCAAACCGGTGCCTCTGCACCCCGACCTGAGTCATCAATCTCCCTATCAAACTCTACGTCCATCTTTCACACACTTGTGGCCAACCGGAACATATGGCACGCTATGTCCCGAGCTTCCGGTCTACTTGAGAATTATTCTAATCAATTCTCAAGACACCACAAGTGTTTCAGTCATTCATACAAAACAGCAATCAGTTATCTGTCCTTGGCAACCGCGAGGTTGCCAGACAGATTAACTGCATTCACACAACAGCAATGAGAGTTTTGCTAACCGCAGCGCTCCTCTCCACTCACACTATTTCTCACTCACTCCTCCTGACAACGTCTGTGTCACAGATTATACCTTTCGTAAACAGCTCATGTATTTTTATGTTTGTGTTTTGTGCAACTTCTATTTTTTCTGGAATGCACTAAATGCCGTCCAGTTATGACTAGTCTTGCTGAATCATCCTATTTTCAGCTCATAGTTTTCTCATGGTGGTCTTATTATAAATGTCATTTATAACTCACAGTCATGCTCTCACTATTACTGGTCTCACAGATTCATATGACCTGTTCACAGTAATTCATTGCTTCACAGGACTTATAGTATGTGCTTTGTGTATTATTACATCTGTAATCTGGTTTTATCGAGGCAGAACTCGCATAAAACACAGCATTCACACACTTTTGTTTTTGCCTGGTCTCAGCGTATAATCTTGACTTATATTTCACACAGCATTCGTAGCTTCCCAGACTACGGGCCTCAAACCCAGCACAATCATGAATTTTCGTCAAAAAAACATGTGGAGTTGCCAAACTCAGGAAAAAATCTTCAACCTCTTTTAGAACATTATTGTTATTATTGACCTCATTCACTTTTTCTTACATTTCCTCTTATTAATAAATTTAGCTGAGTTTTCCACTTACTTGGACATAAGACACCATTTAATTTAGGCCTATCAAAAAATGCCAAAAGCAGAGTTTGATTAAACAGGTTCTGCTTACCTTATTTTGTAGTTTAGATGGGTACCCGGTGTCAGATGTCCGTTGGTGGATCTCTGTTTTATCCGAATCTCTCTGCTTTTCCCAAAATCACGTCGGGGCCACCAAATTGTTGGAGTTGTTACCTAGAACTCCTGCGTGTTGGTTTGTTTTGGAAAAGCTATCCTATACTTTATAGTAAAAATAAAAACACAAAGACTGCGCAGTCACGTTTTTCTGGCCGGCCAGAGAGAAAACGCTGCAGCCCCATTGCTTCTGCTCTCCTCTCCAGCTTCAGCAGTTTTTATTCAAAAGCAAGGCGTGTACATGCAAAGAAAAAACATACACTTTATCAGATGTCAGTTGAACTGTCTGTTTCCATATCTTCACTGTTGCCGGGCAAATTTTATCTAAGTCAGACACACACAGGGGCCTGTTAGCAGGCCACTAAGTTACACAATACATTTTATTTCACACATTATTAAACATAACTTGAGCATAGCAATTCAGACCCTATTAAGTATTTTAAATGTTTCCAACAAACACCAAAGGAGCAAAGTGGGGAAAGGATGAAATGACCAGCTAGATTCTTTAGGTAACCCACAGTTCATTTAAATGGATATTTAACTCTGTTAGCAGCCAAAAACATTAAAAACTGAAGCTGCAATGCTTAGAATTTCGTGACATTAGTGCACCAACATGTTTTGATTTTTGTAGACAAGAATAAACTCTTTAACAGCATTTGTATCTAAAAGCAGCAGCTGAACCACAGTACTACGCACCAACACTCCCCAAGTCTTTCTGATCCTTACGTTTTCATCCTCTACCCTTTTTGTATATTTATTTCAAGTAGGAGCTTAGCCACTATATTGCCTCCCACCCACCTTTTCTTCTGCTTCAGTTAATTTATAAACAATGTCATTATTGAATATTATTAATTCACATCAGCCCTCACCGATGATTCATTGCAACCCTTCAAATAGAGGGGGAAGGAAACAGGTATTCACATAATAAGAGACTCAAACATACACAAACTAATAGTTCTCTCCGAACTAAAATGTTCTTTTACTTCTTTCTGTGAAAGTCTGACAATGAGTCCCCGACAAACACAAACACAAGTGGGCTCACACATAATAACAGCTTTTTTGCCAGCTCCGGTCAGGGTGTTGGTGTGAGGGTTGTGGCACAGTAAAATGGAAAGCAGTGGAGAACTGACTGAAGCAGAAAGGCTTTTTAAAACAGGCTTTAATGTAGGAGTAAACCATGGATTTTTACTTTACCCTTCATGGTTAAAACAAAAACCAAATATTGTCTTTTATTGTGTATGTGTGTCTGCAAAAAGGTCCTGTGTTGAGGGTAAGGTTGACAACTGAAGAATCAAGGTAAAGTTAGAAATCTGTGGTCATTGAATGGGTAGTGTGTGATCAAGCCAAATGATAAATATAAGAGGAGAATTCACATTAAATCTGAAGACCTATGAGAACTTACAAACTTGCAAAGCAATTGTCAAACTGAAAAAGATTGAATTTAAAATGCAAGCCAGATGTGATTAGTGGAGTTTTAAGATTGTCTTCAATGAATCTGTCACATTTTAGCATAGAGTGCTTCACCTAATGACAGGAAAATCTGAACAAAGCTGTGCTATTTCTTTGTTCTGTAAAAACCTTAACTTGTAATTTTATTGGACAAGAATCCAAAAGGAAAAAAATCATGTCACACAGTTACATGGTCAAACACACACATTCACTGTTTCACAATTACTTAGCCAATTAGTGGGAAGCAGAGTTGAACTCTGCAAACTGCGAGGTGTGTGTCAATCGATAAGAGGTTAAAACCAGGGTTCAAATATAAACAGCTGGATAAGTCACAGTCAATACTTTCTATCCCCTGGCAACTGGTCAATACTTCCACACCAAAGAAAACAGAGAGACAGAGACACGGGGTGGGGTTTCAGTGTGTCAGTTCCACAATAAGGCTGTTACTGGATATACTCACCAATTCATGCACAGGCAATCTATTGAATTAAAAACTTAAAGTTGGGTGACAGACAGCTTAACTTACGAGGAAAAGAAAGGTCTCAATGCATTAAAGGAAGTTCCTAACTATAGCATACTGCAGGAGCCAGAGTCAAATCATGTAGAAATCTAACCAGAAAATGCCCCTGATTGGGAGGTACTACCTTTTTGGATTTACGCTGAAATACGAATTAAGTACTGTAATAGGAGGGTGTTAAACATTTCTTACGGGCTGAATATTCCTACTACCATCTGTCAGGTTGAGCTCCTTGACAGTTTATATCTTTTATTAACTTTAATCTATACGACAGGGATAAGTGGTGTAAACACAACATTTAAACCCAGTTAATCATTAATTGTTTTACAGCACTTGCATTTAAATACATTAATAAAATCAGATGACCATATTGAAAATATTAATTTAAAAAAATCAATCAAACATGGACTTCCATTTTCACTGTCTGCAGAGTTAGTGAGTAAACACTCCTTTTAAAATCATTTTTAGGCACTTAAACCTGTAATGTTAAAAAGTTTTTCAAAATTTTTATTCCAAAATACAAATTACAACAATCACAACCCCCAATTAGTAAAAAACAAAACAGCTACTGATCATATGTGTGGGTGGATAATGTTCCACACATCGCCCAGACTTTAAAGATTAAGAATCTGCGAATGGTACAAACATTCAGTGAATTAATTCATTATAAGAGTGTAACCACTGTGAAATAATCACAAATTATGGCTGTAGAATATCGGGTTGTAATCCAGACCAAAACTGTACTGTAGTTTCATCTTTCTCAAAGTTACACTTAGTTCCACAAAGTTTTGAGTAAATTTAGGTTTTAAACCATAACTGCCTTAAAATAATCTGACCTCAATGCTACATTGGTCTGATTCCACCGTTTTCATATCATTCTGGACTCTGCTGGTACATGACAATCTGTGTCTGCAAATAACTAAAGCTGAAGCAGCAATTCAGACATAATTCACGTAAACAGCCTGATGCTGGACCGCTCAGTTTAACAGGGAGCCAATGAAAAGAAGCCATAATAGGGGAAATATGATCTCTCTTCTTAATTTTAATATCAAATGTTCTGGGATAAAAAGGTTTTGTGCTGCATTGTCGAAAAGGCCCTAATGTTTTCCAATAGCAGTTCCTTCAACTTTTAAATTCTGCTTATTTGATGCAGATTGTTTTTTTTTATTTTCACCAAGCCCAAAACGAAAAATTGACATTGGAAGGTTTAAAGTCCTAAAGATATAAATATTATTCATGTGTGGATATACAGATGTTGATGCACTGTGTGTGTTCGCCACAGTGCTAAGCCATGGAGGAGATGGACTCCATATGCATAGTGTTTTCACAGCCCTGAAGGAAATCATGGCCATAGCAGAAAACCAACAACTTATTTCACTAAGGCCTCATTTGTCTGTGTCTTTGTGTGTGTGTGTGTGTGTGTGTGTGTGTGTGTGTGTGTGTGTGTGTGTGTGTGTGTGTGTGAGAGAGAGAGAATGAAAAAGAGAGAGAGAGAGAGAGACCATGGTTGTGTGGGCATTTGTGCTGTTTGGGTAAGCCTGTGTGTGTTCCCCAAGTAATATTTTGCTTTTATGCTGGCATGCAAAAAGTGTATAACACCCACTTTCCTGCAGCCAGTACAAAATGAGGATATATATTTCTTCCCATTTTCATACCAGGAGTTTAAAGGTCTGTGCACAAGTTTTGAGTGCTGCACTGGTATGTGTGTTTAGAGGGTGTTGGCAGTGCAAAATTGCTTAAATGGAAATGCCTAAAATAATTACCTTCCACGTCAGCAAAATACGTTTTTTTAGATATGCTGGGACATACGGACACTCAAAATCAGTTTTCTGTATTAAAAAAAAAAAAAAACCTGTCAATCATCTCATCCAATAAACCTTGGGTAAAGTTGCAGTTGTTTAACAAATTTCTTTTATTTTGAAACATGAATAAAAGATTATGGGTAAAACAGATTGAATGTTTTAAACTTGCTTGCTAGGTATTCTTGCTAATAGTTCCATCAAACTACTGCGTGTCTGCCTTGCGTTCTAATGGCATATAGAGATGTGTGACGAATAACACACGTGAATAACAACCCACCATTAACTTCCTAAGCAGATAATATTGTTGCATATCTCATCTGATCTTCACTTAGAATACACTGTCATGGATTTTTTTGATATCTTGAAAAATTCTGTGGCATGAGCCCTGCAGCGGAAAGGCACAAGATATGCTGGACACATGCGGCACTGTTACAGAGTTGATGTAAATCCTACGTAACTGTTATGGCAATGACCTAATAATAATGACACTTAATTGCAGGCTATAATATGCAGACACACTCTCTGTTGTTATAAGATTCACTCACCTCAACATGGTAAATGCTTGAAGTAGCTGACACCTTACCAACTGATTAAATCATCAAATAATTATCCGACTATTTGAGGGCACTTTCAGCCCAAAATGCTCAGGGGATCAAGTAAAAATAAAATGAAAGACATCACTGTAACAAACAACAGTGACAACATTCATTCTGATAATTTAGAATTATGTGCAACAGTGCAACAAAGAAAATATAATTGACAGGATTTGACTTTTCGACTTTTCAGAAAATTTGCTTCAGGTCTTTTCGTTCAACCTTTCTAAAACACATTTTGAGATAAGTCAGTATACTTTACAAGATTAGAAAACATGTGACAGTAGCTATGGTCTCAGTGTTTTCGCCAATACCTCTTGTGTTCTAACGGTCCTCATACAACTTGGTTATCAAAAGGCAGCATCGTGGGAGAGTGTCCTCCTTGAGTTCTCAGCATAGACACGTATCTATGACTATTACCACCTAGGCACAAATCCAGAGTGGATTTGTTGATAGTTTCAGATGAAAGCTCCAGTGGGGCTTTATCATTGTAATTAAGTAGGAAACTAGCAGCTATCACTAATGACAAGCTCGCAAATACTGTGAAACCAGAGCCTGGCTAATCTTTTACAGCAGCGGTTTAAGCAGGCCATACAACTCTATTAGTCCAGGAGCGTCATAAGCCTTATTAATGTGTGTTCCTTCTTCGGTTGCCTTTTTTTTCTGTTTGCTAGGATGTCTATTTTGAGGAAAGTAAGGCTTTGGTGAGGATGGCTTTTGAGGGATATGATAAAGGGTAATAGGGCCAGATTTGGGGTTGAGCAAATTAAACAAATGGGACATACATTTAGGATGTATATTCACTTTAATCATTTAGAAGAGATTATCTTCAAATATGGCAGAGGTCTACTGAGGAGAAGAGCTCTAAGATATGACAGAGTGTCATAAGAGAACATCGCCATTGGTGATTACCTAAAACCCCACAAGCTCAGAACACAGTTGGTCTTTATGATGGAATCAATAACCATTCACGGTTGGCTGCTTTGGAAGCAGCAGCTTTTCCTCTAACGCACGCAGATCGATACAGCCGATTATCACAGGTAGCCTTTCACTTTCTCACTGTGATCTTTAGACCACGAAACATTCAGTTCAATATTCTTAGATAACCAGCTTAACATTAAAACACTTAAGGCCAAGGAAGATGTTTCAAGATTCTGACTAAAGGATATTGATTAGAGAATGTGGCCACAAAGTGTTGTCAGGAAGATTTATAAAAACTTATCACCAACACCAATATCATTATGAATGCCTTTAAAATTGATTTTAGCTGCCTTTGTGTGCACTTTAACTTTTTTTCTTTTATTAAATCCTAATAATCCAGCATGCCGCCATTAGCATTAGAAGAAGGAACAAATGTAGTATGTTTCTATCAGTTTTTGGACTGTGTGTTATTTTGTGGTTTTGCATGATGATGCCCTCGTTGCCCCAAGTTGATTCTATGTCTAAGGTCAGTCTCTCTTTCTCATTAGTTTTAACTCTGTGCAACCTCCTCTCATCTGAGGTGACATGTGGGTCAAACCAACACACTAATTATAGGGAATTGGAGGTGGGAAGTGTCAGTGTTTATAGGCTAGAAAGAGGCAAACAATAATTAAAAAATGGTAAACAGCAATGCATGACACTGGGTCATAATTCAGCTTTTCTCAACCAAAAGGCTGACTGCTACAATACATCAGGTCATGCAGTGGTAGAAACCAGGGATACCTAACAAATAACACGCATCGAAATACACACAGCAGATTGCAAATAGATGCATCCACGTTTATTAACCATTTGTTTGAAATTAGTGCACCAGTGGCTGTGTGTTCAATGTATTTTATTTGGAACTCAAAGTAGCACAGAGGTGTGAAGTGAAAGCCACTTAAGTTGTTTTTGAAATAAAAATCTGAAAACATGGTGTGCATTTGTATTCACCTCTCTTTACTCTGTCACCCCAAAGCATATTATTGAATCTGTAGTGCTGGACGTACAAACAGTCAGATTCACCCTGGAAGACACTCTCATTTTCTTTAGCGTCTATTTTATACTTATCCAAAGCTGACATACTTGGAGAAACACAACCTATTGCACACAAGCACATACACAATATATCTATCTGATCCAAAATACTCTAAAAACAAACAGAAAACAATTCCAGGGATAAACAGTACAGACCGAACGTTTGGACACACCTTTTCATTCAAAGAGTTTTCTTTATTTTCATGACTATGAATATTGTAGCTTCACACTGAAGGCATCAAAACTATGAATTAACACATGTGGAATTATATACTGAACAAAAAAGTGTGAAACAACTGAAAATATGTCTTATATTCTAGGTTATTCAAAGTAGCCACCTTTTGCTTTGATTACTGCTGTGCACACTCTTGGCATTCTGTTGATGAGCTTCAAGAGGTAGTCACCTGAAATGGTTTTCCAACAGTCTTGAAGGAGTTCCCAGAGATGCTTAGCACTTGTTGGCCCTTTTGCCTTCACTCCGCGGTCCAGCTCACCCCAAACCATCTCGATTGGGTTCAGGTCCGGTGACTGTGGAGGCCAGGTCATCTGGCGCAGCACCCCATCACTCTACTTCTATGGTAATTAGCCCTTACACAGCCTGGAGGTGTGTTTGGGGTCATTGTCCTGTTGAAAAATACATGATGGTCCAACTAAACGCAAACCGGATGGAATAGCATGCCGCTGCAAGATGCTGTAGTAGCCATGCTGGTTCAGTATGCCTTCAATTTTGAATAAATCCCCAACAGTGTCACCAGCAAAGCACTCCCCCCACCATCACACCACCTCCTCCATGCTTCACGGTGGGAACCAGGCATGTAGAGTCCATCCATTCACCTCTTCTGCGCCGCACAAAGACACGGTGGTTGGAACCAAAGATCTCAAACTTGGACTCATCAGACCAAAGCACAGATTTCCACTGGTCTAATGTCCATTCCTTGTGTTCTTTAGCCCAAACAAGTCTCTTCTGCTTGTTGCCTGTCCTCAGCAGTGGTTTCCTAGCAGCTATTTTACCATGAAGGCCTGATTCACACAGTCTCCTCTTAACAGTTGTTCTGGAGATGTGTCTGCTGCTAGAACTCTGTGTGGCATTGACCTGTTCTCTAATCTGAGCTGCTGTTAACCTACGATTTCTGAGGCTGGTGACTCGGATGAACTTATCGTCCGCAGCAGAGGTGACTCTTGGTCTTCCTTTCCTGGGGCGGTCCTCATGTGAGCCAGTTTCTTTGTAGCGCTTGATGGTTTTTGCGACTGCACTTGGGGACACTTTCAAAGTTTTCCCAATTGTTCGGACTGACTGACCTTCATTTCTTAAAGTAATGATGGCCACTCGTTTTTCTTTACTTAGCTGCTTTTTTCTTGCCATAATATAAATTCTAACAGTCTATTCAGTAGGACTATCAGCTGTGTACTCTATCCACCTCCTGCACAACACAACTGATGGTCCCAACCCCATTTATAAGACTTGAAATCCCGCTTATCAAACCTGACAGGGCACACCTGTGAAGTGAAAACCATTTCAGTTGACTACCTCTTGAAGCTCATGAACATACTGCCAAGAGTGTGCGGAGCAGTAATCAAAGCAAAAGGTGGCTACTTTGAAGAACCTAGAATATAAGACATATTTTCGGTTGTTTCACACTTTTTTGTTCAGTATATAATTCCACATGTGTTAATTCATAGTTTTGATGCCTTCATTGTGAAGCTACAATATTCATAGGCATGAAAATAAAGACAACTCTTTGAATGAAAAGGTGTGTTCAAACTTTTGGTCCGTACTGTATTTTTCTCTGAGATGAAGATCAGACACTGTCCATAAAACACTGGTCAGAATGAGTTACATGGGTGAAAGGAGAAAAAAAATAACAGCTGTGGGCCCAGCTGTCAGGTTCAAACACTCTTGAATACACATCTAGGATGTCTGTGCACAAAAATCCGGGCATTTATTCTTCAATAAGGTTCCTAAACCCCTCGTGGCAGCATGTTCTGAGGTAGAAACTGGATGGGGGAAGTAATAGAGAATATCAGAATTGTTTCTCTAATCAAAATGTATAAGAAATTATGTATATTCTGAAGCAGTTTGGTGCCAAAACAACGCTAAAGCATATGGCTTGCTGCAGAAGAAGAAAAAATAGGTAAGGAGAAGTAAGAAAGACAGAGAGGGGCTAAGATAACGAACCATTAAACTTGGCACTGCTGTCCAAAATCCTGAGGAGAGAGAGATAGTGCATCTTGAAACATTGTCATTTGACTTTGAACAAAGTGACTTTTGAAGTGAAAGAAGCCCTTTCCCCCTTTTCTCTTTTTTTTCCTTCTCTTTTTTTCCCCTTCCCTCCACATTTTAATGCTCCCTGCTCTATCATGTAAATCCCCATTCAAATTAGTTGGGCATTAGAGCCCTCAGCAGTAATGTCAGAGAGACTGAATGAGATGGGGGACTTAAGCACCTAACGAACAATGAAATTCCCAAGCCTTGGGACAGGACAATTAAGAAGCAGGCTTAGCCAATGATGAAAATTTATTGCTATCTAATACATATTTCTATTTTCTGAACACTAACCAATTTGAATGTGATTAAGGGGGGTGAGGCGCTTCATTAAAGAGACACTGGCTCTCAGAGGTCGCTGGGAGAGGAGCCTTTTGATGTTAAATTACAAATACGGAGGAGAAAGGCTCAGCCATTGTCTTTTTTGGGGTCCAAGTATTGTTTTCTGTGGTTCCCCTTAAACACATTACTTAACCCCTTGCTGTCCAGGAGAGATGGTAATATGATGGGCCTGAGGGAGTAAGAGAAGAAGAAACAGGAATGGAGAGGGCTTTTAGTGTGATAATAGACAAAAATAAGTGCCTTGACGTTTATTATTTTCATTACAATGAAAGCATTCATCCATTCATTGTTTCCAGTCTTTTTTTCTCTTACATCTGTCTGACTGTTGGACGTACTCGTGGTGATTGACTTTGCCACACCTGGTGGTTGCTTAAAAGGAAAAGTACATAAGGAGTAGAGCTGGCAAGCTTAGAAAACAATGGCAGATTTATGTGGACAGCTCTAATTAACATTAGGTGTTACTTAAACTTGCTCAGATGTATTTTACTTTAACATATCTAATTAAATTAACTAGGAATATCTTGTGGATCCTAAACATTATACAGTGGCATATTTGTGAAGTTGAAGGTCAAAGGAAACATGGATTTTGCAATTTATTACAAATAAAATTCTGAAAGTTGTACCATGCATTTATAATCTACCCCTTTAAAAATTAAATTAAATTAAATCCAGCTCAGATGATTGCCTCTAGAAATCAGCTAATTAGTAAACAATGGCCACCTGTATGTAATTACATGTAAGTATAAATGCAGCCGTTCAGTTTAGGCCTCAGAGGGTCTTTTAGAGAATATTAATGAGAAAATAGCCTCCTGGAGACCAGAGAACACACCAGACATCTCAAATATGAAGTTGTGGAGACATTTAAAACAGAGTCAAGTTATAGAAACCTGTCCAAACTCCTAGAGGACTTAAGGAACACTGTTCAATCATTCATTCAAATATTAGAAAAACACAACAATAAATCTACCATGACATGAACGGCCATCTGAACTGACAGGAAAGCATTAATCAGAGAAGCAGCATAAAGGCCAGTGATAACTCTGCAGGAGCTGCAAAGAGCCACAGCTCTGGTAGGAGAATCTATGGACAGAATGATTAGTTGTGCACGCCACAAATCTGGCCTTGACGCAAGAGTGAAATTAAGACACCTATTGAGAGTCCCGTTTAACATTTGCCATAAGCCAAGAGGACACAGAAAACAATTAAACAAATTATATTTACTAATACTAAATATATTTTGTCTACATGGAAAACATTGTATTTGGCACAAAACCTTCACTGCAGTAGGTTTCACTGCCATCCCAGTAAAACCAACACTGCAAGGTTAAACATGATGGTGGCAGCATCATGCTGTGGGATGTTTTTCTTCAGCAGGGACAGGTTGGCAGTTTAGAATTAAGGAAAGATAAATGTAGGTAAATACAGACAGATCTTGGGAGAAAATGTATTAGAGACTGCATAAAGTTTGACATTGGAGCGGAGGTTCACCTTCCAACAGGGCAATGAACCTAAACATTCAACTACTACAATGGATCATATTAAAGAATTTCCATGTGTTAAAATGGCCCAGTCAAAGTCTAGACCCAAATAAGACAAGACTTGACATTTTAAGTTCACAGACTCTCCATCTAGTCTGACTGAGTCTGACTATTTGCAAATAAGAATGGAAAAATAATTCATTCTACAGAGCTGGAAAGCTGGCAGAGACCTAAAGCTGTATTTGCACTGAAAGCTATTTCGAAATAGTATGAACTCAGGAGGCTGACTACAAATGATTTAAATATTTTTATGTAGCCCTTTGTGTTGGTCTCTCTCAAAACGTGCCAGTAAAATACATTGAAGTTTGTGGCTGTAACAAGTCAATAGGTGAAAATGTTCAAGGGGTATAAATACTTTTGCAAGGTACGGTATTTATAAAATCAGGTGTTTTTTTTAATGTTATAGATTCAACAACTGAATCAAAACCAGAACCAGTAGGGTCCTGGTGATCACCACACACTCCAAAACAAGCACAAGCTGAATATCAGAATCAGAAAGGATTGGACCACATATGAGGCTCCTGGAAGAGCTTGCGATATTTCTCAGAAGGAAGAGAAGAATGCTTCTTTTGTTTTTTAACCGTCCAGCTCTAAGGAAAGGACCATAATTTGGGTCAGAGATGAGAACAGCAAGCTGTGCATATATCTTATCCCCTGCAAAACATACCAGGGCCAGATTGATTTGAGTTAATAGATGCATTCTCAGGCCCAGTTTGGAGGGGATAAAGGACATTTTCATTAACTTTCTTTATATTTAATGTTCAATTAGTTGCGGGTATAACAGAACCATAATCAGATGGAAATATGGGGAGGAATTAATGCCCCGGCAGGAAGAAGAAAGACCAGGGGATTGGTATGCACCCAGTGCAAGCTCACTGTTAATGTGTATGTATGTATGTATGAGGGCCTGAGTTGTGTGTCTTGAAGACGTAACACCCAATGCTCAGTATGTGTAGCATTGCAGCACAAAGGTATTAAAGCTCATAAATAGATATTTTTGTCAGAGATTACTTGAAATATTTACATAAATACAGAAATATGTGCACTTGTGTTGAGTAGTTATGCCGGCGGGAAAGAGAATGAAGGAGGTTTGTGACAGTATAAAGAGAAAATGAACAGCATGGAAAATAGAAAAATCAAACAGTTTATTGTGTGGGTGAGGCATGCTTTTATCATCCTGATAGGCAGTGTTTAGTGTCGAGTGTGTGCGTCTGTGTCTGTGACTGATGCGGCGTGTTGTGTTGCATGTCACGCTGAGTGATAGGATTACTCATTTTCCCCTTAGCAGAACACAAATCACTCTTTTATCCGCCATCATTGAATCTTTCCAGGGTTAAGTGTTTATGTTCACAGCTTCTTAGAGTGCTGTGTGTCTGTGTGTGTTTGGTTTCTTTTTGCATATTTCGTTTTTGTGCTCAGCAGAATGTTCCTTTAGAAGAAAAAATGTAATGGCGGAAAAGTGACAGCATGAAATTGTGACATCTTGTCTCATTTCCCTGCAGAACTGAGTGAATGTCTCTATAAATTGCTCACACCCCCACAAACACAAACAGACACAAAAAGTAAGATACAACCTGAGATGCTGAAACTAGGAGAAAAAGAATATGAAACAGTGCACAAAATATGAAATACACTGCCAGTCAGAATTATTGGTTCCCCAGTAGACTTGCTCAAAAAGCAGTCTTGTAACCTAAAAATTTTGAAAAAGAAGTCAAGAACACTTCTCAATCATAGTCTCATCTGATCAAAACATATGGTTCCAGTTACAGTCCGGCTAAAGTTTCACGAACTCCACATGATTATGTTTATAATGGTAGGACAGAAAGGGCTTTTTATAGTTCACTTGTACACAGCCAATTAGACTGTAGATAGTTTCTAATAGTCGTCTGTTTGCCAAGTCATTGCATAGAAACAAAAGGAGCGCAAACCCATCTCTTATGTTTATGTTTGTCTAAATACAATGATACTTTGAAACCCCGGTATTTTAAATCTTATACTGCTCCATGCCAACTTCAACAATTTATTCCACCAACACAACTCCTGATGCTCTACATTGTCACATTTTTTGAATGTCTGACTTCAAGCACGTATTCACTTTGGTCACATCCCATTCTTAATCCATAGGGTTTGATATGACGTTGGACCACCCTTTGTGCCTACAGCAGTTTCAACTCTTATGGGGAGGCTTTCCACAAATTTCCACCTCCACTCTAATTCATCCCAAAGGTGTTCTATTGGGTTGAGGTCAGAACTCTGCGCATCGACTTCTACCACACCATACCCATTATTATTATTATTCATATCTTAATGGACCTTGCTTTGTGCACTGATGCACAGTAATGTTTCATCCAAACTGTTTGGAGTACCAAATTTCTAAAAGAAATTACATATTATGCTGAAATATTAAGTCAATACTTTCACTGGAAATCAAGCCTAACTCCTGTAAAACATCCCACATCATAATCCCACCTCTACCAGACTTCCAACTCTCTGGTAGAGAGAACTCATCCAGACGGAGAGGCACATCACCATCACTCCAGAATCCACTGGCTGCGTACTTTACACTACCACATCTAAATGGAAAATCATGTGAATTTAAATAGCGATTTTATAGTCATACCAGCCTCTTAGAGCACAGACCGGTAGACAACCTGGCAGGTGGAAGCTGGAATCAAACCCACAACTTTTCGGATTGCAAGACCATTTCCCACTGAGCCACACTAACCCCATCTGACACTTTGCATTGCACTTAGTGATGTAAGGCTTGGATGCAGCTGTTTAGCCATGTAAACCCATTCCACAAAGCCCTCTACTCACTGGTATTAAGCTAATCTGAAGACTACGTCAAGTTTGGAGGTCTGCAGCTTTTGTCTCCGCACAAAGTTGGTGACCTCTGTGCACTACACAACTCAGCAACCAGGCTAGGTAAATTTACTTTACCACTGTGTGGCTCAGTCGCTATCATTCCCAATTGCTCCCACTTTGCTATAATAATGTAACATAATAAGTAAACTTAGTGACGAGGAAATTTCAGGACTTGCATAGGTTTCATTCTATCAAGTTACCATGCTGGGATTCACTGAGCTTCTGAGAGCAACATTTCTTTTCACAAATTACAGCAAAGGCTGTCTGCATGCCTAGGTGCTGGATTTTATACAGCTATAACTGTGGAAGTGCTGGAAGACCAAAATGCAATAACATGGAGGGGTGCTATATACAAGTAAACACTTACTGTTTTTGACATTTGATACACTGAGAACGCATATGAGTTAAAGCTTTTTCATTACCTGAAGTAAAAAAAAAAAAATTACAAGAAGCCAGTTGGTATTGAAAACTTATCGGCCTTGATATGTTAAGACTAGGCCATCATTTCTTCATTACGTCGTATTTCAGTGCTTTTAGTAACTTATCTCATAAAAACACTTTTACTGTAACTTCTGAGTAATCATTGAGCTTATACTCTGTTGGAAATTTTTTTTCTTTTGGTTTTTCCCTTTCAGGGGTCGCCACAGCGAGTCCTCTCTTTTCATCTAACCCTATCTTCTGCATTTTCTTCTCTCACACCCACTACCTTCAGGTCCTCTTTCACTCCATCCATAAATCTCATCTTTAGCCTCCCTCTAGGCCTCCTGCCTGGCAGTTCCAGCCTTAGCATCCTTCTACCGATGTACTCACTATCCCTTCTCTTTCTATGTCCAAACTCCCTCTCATGTTTTCATTCCTGATCCTATCCATCCTCATTACTCCCAAAGAGAACCTCAACATCTTCATGTCTGCTACCTCCAGCTCTGCCTCCTGTCTCATCCTCAGTGCCACTATTGGAAAAATAAATGTCCTAAATGCTGCTGCGGCTTATTCAGATACAGAGAAACAACAGTAACAGCAATAAGATGCAAAAATCTAATACTCTTCCGTGAAAAAGGTCATGTGGACAAGACGCAATAATCGGTCAAGGCTGCTTATAATTCTTTACCGTTTGTCTTTTCGAAATTGTGACACAATAATGTTCATTTCTTTACCATAGAACAGCCGGAAAGATGAAAATCTTTTTCAGCTTTTGTCAGCCAGATTAGCAGACATTTATATTAAAAAGGTGAGAGCATTAGAAAATCTACTTAATTCTTTTAATTTTATTTAATTTATTTTCATTCATTTAATTTATTTTACAACCCATTCACTGTTTGTAACTCTGACAAGGACATGCGTGGGGCGATTTATCACAGGGAGCAACAGAAAGTGAGAGTGAGACACTAAAAAACCACAACCGTAAAATGCTAACTGTGTATATGCAGCATGCTGCACTTCAGAATTAATTAAATCTAAATAGAAAAACATTTCTGATAACACTGTTTTTATTTCCTAAGTCTTTCATCCCCCTACAACAATAAACTAGTTATATAGCTTAATATAATCACTAGTTCTAGTCATTTACAAACCCAATGTCCTCTCCGCGTATTGGACTTAGTGTTTGTGGGCTCCATCTGAGTGAATTCTTACGCTGCTTTCAAACAATTTCATGCTCCAATTTCAAAGCCTTGCCGCTTTAAAGATTACAGCAGAAAAAAATGAGGAAATTCTGATCATTTGACTGAGATTCCTTCTGAGTTCATTAGCTGCCCACTTTAATTAAAAACAAACAGGATAAATTCACCACAAATGGAATTTTGGGTGGAATCTTGCCGGCAATCCAATAATGGTGGTAGAGAAAAAAAATATAATTTCAATTACAGTGTAAGCTGTCTAAAGCTGGGGTCAGATTTAACCCCTCTCCGCTGAACTTCAGGGCTTTCAAGGCTGTGTCTTGGCGAGACCATTGAGGGACTTGAACACAGACGATTACTGAGGTAATTTGGCTGAAAGCCCACTTGAATTGGCCCGAACCCTCGATAATATCAGCTCCACAATTAACCAACAAAAACAGATAACCTCCAAATCTCTGCAAGCCATTGCAGCTATAATAGCTCACAAATCCTGCTCAGCACTCATTTGCGCACACAGCCAAACACTGCGCACAGATTTGTGCACAGGCAGATACAGCGTGGAGCAACACACTCATGAAGTCACACAAAAATGCTCAAACAACCCAAATACACTGCAGGGATTTCTGTCCAATTAACATGCATGCAAAGCAATTTAGAACCCAACAAGATGTTTTTGTCTGACTGCTCCAGGGTAATTTAGCACTTCTGTTTCCACACAAGTCTGCTACAAGGGGAGGAGGGGGTGAAGTGAAGAGGGGTTAGAGAAGTGGAATGGATTTCTTGATTAAAACTGGCCTTTCCCCCCCTCTGTCAGCGTAAAGACGCACAGGACTGCAGCACCGCACACGCAGCAAACATGCAGCGAATCCATATAGCCTAATACAGAGGCAGCATCATTGTTAATTTCCTCTGTTAGCCGTTTGCTCTACCGGCCAATTTAATTTCTGGTGGTGTTTTAGTGAGAGATGGGCAGGAATTGTATTAACAGACGTTTGTTCAGTCATACATTCCTTCTGTGTCTGCCTTGTTTTGTGTGTGTGTTTGTGTGTGTGTTTGTGTGTGTGTGTGCGTTAGTTTTACATACTGTTCAATAATTGGACTTAGATTACTGTTGATGTGAATGCATGATCACACCAAACCCTCGCTACAACAGAAGTGTGAGGTAAATTGTACCTGTCAGTCATACCTGACTTATCTCTTTGTAACACGCCAAAAAAGGGAACATGCAAGAAGCGTTCAGGAAAACAACAAGCAGCTTCCATCACCATTAGTGCAGATTCTATTTTCCATTTCAGTCACTGTCTGAAATATCATATTTTATCCAAATTAGGCATCAGTCACAGTTTTAAACCAACCTAAACATTTAGTCATTCTGTTCTTTCAGTTTAAATGTATTTTAAGAAGTGTGTTTGAAGTTCAAAGTACTGCCCCACCTTCCCCAATCTGTTGCTATGAGCTGTCAGTCAGCTGTGTATGATAGTTGTAGGAAAAAATTGTCTCCAGGATTTTTCTTTTTTTTTTTTTGCTTTTCCAATAGAAAGAAAATCCCAAAGGCTAATAGTTGAATGCCATCAGAGCACCACAGATCTTTCCTTTAATGCCGTTTCGATACAAATTCTAGCACCAAAAGCCTACATGTCTTTTAGCTGAATAAGCAGCTTGCTGCAGGCTTGCTGCTGAAAGTAATAAAATAACTTATTAGCTGAGTGGTCCCCTTCCACCAAGTGATGCTGCTGCTGTCATTAAGCTGCATCTGAAGGAAGGAAAATGTCATGTTTTTTTTCCTTGGTTGAAAAGGAGGACATGAATGTTTGGAAAGTTTTCTAGCAGCAAAAAACACAGAAAAAGTTCTTGGATACAATAAGACCCCCACCCACGCTATTTCGATACAAAAGTCAGAAACATGGTACAAGAGTTAGTATACCGTTCAGTAGAATAAAAAAGCCTGCTGGAGGCTTGCTACTGAAACAAAAACATTCACTGATTTTGCACTCCTCTTCCCCAACCTGCTGCTCATAGCTGTCAGTAAGCTGTGTATTGTTGGGGTTCTGGTTATGTGTTTCCAAGCTTCTTCCATCACAGATTACTAAAGCAAACCCTGTCCACCCTCCACCACGCTCCACGCCCAACATCCAACACAGACTCTGCAGAACCAGAAATTGTCCTCCTGGATCAAGCTACTAGAGGCAACCTTCACACTTACCTTTGTCGACCTAAGCCGCTTCCAGTTCCCTGCGCACTCTCCTGGCGATTCATATCCCAAGATCTAGTAAGATACAGTTTCAGTTAGCATTGGTTCCTCAAGTAAACCATTATTCACATTCTGCTTTTCTCTCACAGTTGGCAAGAGTTCCCAACCGGTACAGACCAAACTTCTACGTTCTTCTAATAAACCTGTTGAACTTTTCTGATTCTCCTGAGTGTTCTCTGCATGAGGGTCGAATCGGTGACTAAAACGATGACATGTATGATCTCTGCAGAACAGAAATCATCCCCAACTCTTCTCCTATTTAAAAAAAAACCACATAGTTGCATGTGTAAAAACTTTTAAGGCAGAAAAAAACTAGTAAAATAAGTTAACATAAGTTTCCATCCTATTAAAAGGGCCAGCTATCTTTTTTTTAAGATAATGCAATTACAATACAATTTACCCTAGTTATAAAAATGTAGTGCTGTTTTGGTACAAACATTGCCAAAAAGGTATGAAAGTTAGCATTGCTTTTAGTAGAATTTAAAGCCTATTGCAGGTTTGCTACATAAACAAAAACGTTGGTTTTAACGTCCCTCTCCTGTTGCTGGAAACCAGTTAGTTGTGTAGAATACATGAAGGAAGTAATGTCTCCACAACTTTTCTCAGAAAAAAAAGAGACAGAGTTATATGTTTTCAAAGCTGGAAAACCAACAAAGTAATAGTTATTTTCTTTGTTAGGTAATGCTGTTTTGATACAAACTTTAAGAAGAAGGTGTGAGAGTTGGCATGTGGGTTGATCTAGTAAATTGCCTATAAAACCACAATCTCCGGACAGTTGCATAAGGATTTCAATCTTGATCCTATAACATCTATACCTGAATAAATTTCAACACCTGCAATAGTGTTCTTTCACTCCCCTATGATTGTATAATAATATTATTATTCTATTTGACTAGAATAATCAGTATTAAAGCATTATGTGATATTTAGAAGCAGTATTCCATTTCAGTTTTTAAAAAGAAATTAGACACATTTCTCCTTTTTCTTTTAATGTTTTGTTTTGGTATAGTGACACTGTGAAACCAGGTATTTTTGCTCAAGGTTATCATAGCATCACAATATAATACCAGCCCATGCTTGTTCTGAACGTGTTAAACACACAAACACATTTAAAGCTGGTGAATAGGAGTCACTTCAAGTTAATTGCTTCATAACAGATGAAAAGCTAAAAATATGAGGAAAAACAGGCCATAGTCAGGTAATTTATAAACAGAAGTAAAACAAATGTGATATTTAAATGGGCCAGATTTACAGCTCTTTCTTCCTCAAGGTTTCCTAACGTAATTAAACCTATAGTCATTTTCAGTTTTCTATCTCTCTTCGTTGTGCGTGCCTTTATGCAAAAATTAATTAGTCAATTAGACAATTAACATTTGAGCGGGCCTTTGTGTTAACAAGGCTTGTACAAGCGGTGGCAACCCTGCAGTGATGGCAGCCAGGCAATAGATGCCATGGGACAGTTTCACAGAAGACAAATCCTATGTAACCAGGCTGCCTGTGGAGGCACACACTCAGTCACTTATTCCAGATTTTACTTTGCATTACAATTACTTCCTGTCATTTTCTTTTACTGCACCACACCCACTCCTACTACTTACTAAATCCCTAAAACAGAACTCCCACAAATGGAGTATCTTTATTGCAGGGTCAATTTGACAGTTTGAAAGAGAGGACATTACAAACAAATTGCCAACTATTGCATTTTCAGTGAAAATAGTAAACAGTGCAAACAGCAATTATTTGATAGCTTTCATAAGCCTGATTCTGTTTGCAAACTGTTTTTATAGCCACTAGAAAAGCTTTTAGATTTGATAGAAAAAAAAACAACCACTAAGAATCAGGAAAAGTCACTTACACTTTGACAGCTGTCATGGTTGCTACCCTAAAACTCTGTGACATCCTTTACCTTAGAATGGGGCTTTAGATATGGAGCCAAAGCAGAGCAGATGAGTTAAAAGGGGAATAATCTTTGACTTGCATGTTTAAAATTTTGTGTTCAAAGTTATCAAATTCAGTTTTTAAGCCTGTGTTTTGCTTGACATCTCAATCTTTTATAACAGCACTTGAAACGCTCTTGATTTGCTATAGTCTTCTTCTAAATGACAGGTGTCACTGGTGGGTAAAACATACCACTATACAGCTTGAATAGCAATGGGGAAGGCAGATTAGGACACTTTTAAACAGGGTACTGCTTGAATAAATATTTTATCAGTATTTATTCAAAGGAAAAGAAATGTGGTAGATGTGTGCCACTTGCCAAAAATATAGCCAAATGTGATGTTTTTTGCATGTTCTTGGTCTAATGTCCAAACATCTGAGTCTGAAAACCGATAAATATTGAAAGCATGAAACAAAATAAGTGACAGTTGGCTTTTAATTGTTTTTGAAAAAAATAAAAATGTATACTAATGTAAACTTAAATTGCACTTTTTTGACTCAAAAGAACATGTGAAAACACACACCTCAAAATTAGTAAGGCACTACTATACATAGAAGATGACAGCATAAGAAACCACACTGTGTGGAACTGCACTATATCTGTTTCCTTAAACAAAAAAATGGTTTTCTTAAAACCCTCCTCAATTATGCATCAAATGGATGGGAGGCCGCTTTTCGGCTGAGTGAGCCATCTTACTTTGCCAAAATATTTGCAAGGCAGGAAATGTAAGAACCTTGAAAGCAACTTGTTGAATAAGGTGGATTTCTCTTTACACACCAAATCAAACTGTTTCAAACACTTTTTTGCAACAGGATTATGGCACAATTGGAAACTTGGCTTTATGGTAAGAAATAACCGAGGGCTGCAGGTGGAGAACACAACACAGTTCATGCTAAAGTAATGGCAGCTAGCTCTAGCAGTGACTTATCAGTCAGAGTATGATGGCAACCACAATATGTTGTTTTTAAGCTAAAGGTTTTTGAGTAAGAAAATGTGTTTACTGCTCTGAACAAGGGCAAAAATTAAAAGGTCTATCTAAATGCTGCCTGAATTTTAGCTATTAAGTTGTAAGTTTTGTTACAAGGTGTCATTCACCACTTTAATGAATTGCAGGCAGCCTGTTTGTTAAGTCTCCAAACTACTGCTCTCACAACACATTTTCCTGACTTCCTCATCCGCACTGAGTAAATATGTATATCAATATTTGTGTTATGAACCTACATTTGAGCTGAAGAGTTAGTTTTCATGATTTTTTTAAGCACTTCTGTGTGAAATATATGTGATGTTATGACTTTTTTTGCAACTTTTGAGTGTGTTATCAGCTGCCTTGTGCTCACTTTTTTCATTCTTTTTTAATATATATTTCGATTTTAGAAAATGGAAAATCATTCAACTCATGAGCTATAATACTAGACACAATTGAAAAATCTTTCAAAAATGATAAAATAGGATCTATAAACATTTGGAACATAACTGAGGAGCAAAAACACCATCAATGCTCAGGCATAATGGCTACAACCCAAGCAGTCTACAAATCAAAACTATAACCTCACCTTTACTTAAACATTACCCATGCAGTTAAAAACACATCTCCACCCATAAATGTAATTTTTCTACTTCATGTAAACCTTCTTTAGACACGCATTATAAAGGTGCACCATTCTGTAACTTTGTAAACAGATTTAGCTTTTCCTGGCTTGAGTAATACCTTGACCACACATACACACACATTCATTAACTCTGCAAACCCTGAACTCACAGCAGATGGACTCGCTTGCTTATTTTACTTTAGTTTGGTGATTAGATGTCTTTCACTAGGTGAATCAAGTATGTTGGGACTGGCATGAAGTCAACCCAAAAGTCCCTGTAGACTTCTAATGTTGCCTCTTTGAGGCTCTGCTCTGCACTGTTCCCGCTAAAAGCGCCGGCCCATCCTCTATTAGACCCAGACCACAAATCACAGCAGTTTATTTTTACTGTGCATTGTACACAGACACACATCTCCCTCATGAGTCACATAATATGCATGCCCTTTGTTTTTTTCACTCAGACACTGAGGGAAAAAAAACAGTGGAGCTGCATCGAGCCTTGTCTGTTCTGTGTCTGTGTATAAATACGACTTAGAGACAGCAGTAATGGCTCCTGCCTCAAATAAACAGAGAACAGAGAACTCTCCCATCCCCTCGTCTCCCTTACCTAAATCATGGCTGGACAGACACCCCATTTCCTCACATTGGATGTTTTTAAAAAGGCCATTGCGCCTCTACAAGATCTGTCTGTGCACAGCTGCATGCGAATAAGAGGCAGCAAGACAGAAAGAGACAGAGTTGGTTTTGATATATTCCACATGTTGCTCACTATCTAGACACAACAACTTGTTACCATTAGGAAGAGTGCTGCGAATGAAAAGCAAGAGACAAGGAGACATTTCTGCTGGCAACGAGAGAAGGTTATCATGGGGATGACCTCATGGGGTTGAGGTGGAGGGAAAAAAAAAAACATGCTTTTAGCAGAGGAAGAAAAAGGGAAAAGTATGCACTGCTTAGAGTTTCCGTCTACTGAGGTAGTGGATAGATTACGATGGGGGAGGTCACAAAAAAGGAAGAAAAAGGAGGTCACATAAGGTTCATGGTAAGTAGCCATCTGATCGCCAAAAAAAGGACCTGTCATTTCAGGGGTAACTCACACAAACTGACACCCACAAATGTGTACACGCAGATGTTACACTACTAGCAGTGATCTGACTGTCAGCAAAGAGTGCCCGCCTCCTTGAGAACGTTTATTTTCCCGTTCTGTCAATCTAAACAATCCCTTAAAAGGGTATGCTGATGTTTTTGGGCCTTCACAGAATGAATTCTGCTTTTCTGACCCGCACATTCAATCACACACACACACACACACACACACGTGCTCCAGACTGGAGTAGGCACTGATAAGCATGCCAATATACACACACTCAGTAAGAGAAAAAGAAGCAAGAGCTTGTAATGTAGACAGAGTACAGCAGAGGAAGGGACCAGAGTCAAAATTAATGCCACTGACATAACAAACACTTATCCTGCTCTTTCACACATCCTGTTTGGGGATGCAAGGTTTTATTAAGGCACAGAAGTATATTGACCAGACAGGTACTCCTGTCAAATTTTGGTGTCACCAGATAAATAAGAAAATGCAGAGGATGTCTTCTTCTCTGAGGAAGCAGACGAGCAGAGGAAGGCTGCGTGTGTGGATGTGTGTGCATGTGTGTGTGTTTGCCTTTTTTTAAGGCTTGTTAAAAACTTGCCTGCTCTGCTTGGGCTCGAAAGCCACTCAGACAAGCTGTGTTTTAGTGTAAACACGCACAGTGGTTTTTCCCCTTACATGGCAATGCACTGCCAAACTGTGTTTCTATGTGTCTTTGTGTGTTGAATTTGGATGATTGTGCTCATTATTAACCTGCACAAGTAAGATTCGTCTGTGTGTGTGTGTGTGTGTGTGTGTGTGTGTGTGTGTGTGTGTGTGTGTGTGTGTGTGTGCGTGCATGTGCGGATTGCATAGAGTGTTTCTGACAGTGTGCCACATCTCTCTATTGGTATTGCATATCTAGAGACTGAAATTCTTGTCCATTCTTCTTCATTATGTCTCAATTGAATTTAGTGTCAATTGAGCATAACACTATAACACAAAGCACATCACTCGGATGTGCTGTGTTCCTTTTTATCATCCATAGCATTTTGCATTAAGGCCAGGAATATTAATTCTAGTCTCATCCATCCATCCATTCATTGACTGATGCTTATCCGTTATCAGGTTACAGGGGAAACAAGTCCAGGAGAGAACCTTAGACATCGCTCTCCCCAGTGACGTCCTCTAGCTCATTCTGGGGAATCCCAAGGTGTTCCCAGGCCAGGCGGGATATATAGACCCTCCAGTGAGCTCTGGGTGTTCCCCGGGTTCTCCTCCCAGTAGGATGTCCCCGGAAAACCTGCAAAGGGAGGCACATCCCACTGGGAGGAGAACCCGGAAAACCTCCAAAGGGAGGTACCCAGGGGGTATCCTGATCAGATGACCAAATCACCTCAACTGAATCCTTTCAATGCGGAGCAGCAGTGTCTCTACTTTGAGCACCTCACCCAATTTCTCAAGCCAGCCACCTTCTAGAGCAGGGTTTGTCTTTGGGATCTCATTCTTTTGGTCATGATTCATATCTCATGAGCACAGGTGAGGGTCAGAATGTAGATGAACAGGTAAACCGAGGAATTTTGACTGAGCTCTTTCTGCACCGCAACACACTGGAGAAGTGCCTGCACTACTACAGACAAAGCCCCAATCCGGCTGTCAATGTGCTATTCCATCCTACCATCATTCGTGAACAAGCATCAAGATACACCAAGCACCAAGAACTCCTTCACTCGAGGTGGAGACTAACCAACAACCTAGATTGGGCAGTCCACCTTTTTCCATTCAAGAGCCACTGCCTCAAACTTAGAGGAGATGACTCTCATCCCTTGCTAGTTCACACTCCGCAGCAAACTACTCCAGTGCACGTTGGAGGTCATGGCCTGAAAAAGCCAACAAACATAACCTTTTTTCCAGACATAAATTAGTCCATATCATTAGCAAACAACAACAACCACATCATCCCCAAAAAGCAAAGATGAGATCCTGAGGTTCCCAAACCAGACACTTGCCTCTCCATGACTATAACTCAAGTTCCTGTCCATAAAAACACTGGGAAAAGCTCGACTTCGTTCTGAGAATGCAGACACAGCTCTTACTTTGAGACTTTGAGCATACTAAGAATAGATAGCCCTTAAAAGCCACCTAGATACCCTATACTCCCACAGCACCCCCCACAAAATACCTCAGGGAACGCTGCCGTAGGCCTTCTATACAATGCGTGTAGACCAGAGAAGCATACTCCAATGACTCCCTCAGCAATTCTGTAAGGATAAAGATTAAATTTACTGGTCCACTGTTCCACAGCCAGGATAAAAGCTACATTGCTCCTCCTGAATCTGGAGTTTCAACACCCTAGCGTAAGCTTTCCCAGGAAGGCTGAGAGGTGTATTTCTTTAATAATTGGAACACACCCTCCAGTCCTCTTTCTTAAAAACTGGGACCACCACCAGTCTGCCACTCCAACGATGTTGTCCCAGTCCTCCATTCAACATTAAAGAGGCTTTCTAACCATGACAGCTGCACAATGTCCAGAACTTTCAGAATCTCAGGCCGAATTACATCCACGGCAGGCGGCCTGCTGCTTGGGAGCTTCTTAACTACCTCGGTGACCTCTGCCACAGTGTTTCCCCTATCTAAGTTGCCAAACAGCTTTCCAAAACTTCCCTGAAACCAACCCAAAAGTGTCTTTTCATACCCTCTCCAAATTCCTCCCATGCCCGTGTTTTTGCTTTAACAACCACAGAAGCCGCAAACTCCAAAATCGAAGCTCTAAGCCAGGGGTTTGTGAGTATCCCCACCCCTGCCTGAAACGTCTCTCCCGGGTCAACTCCAGCGTAGGGAAGAGTCCAGACCCTGTCCAGGAGTTGGGTTCCAGAGCCCAAGCTGTGCATAAAGGTGAATCCAGCTTTTTCTAGCTGGTATTGCTCAGCCTCAAACAACAGCTCTGGCTCCTCACCAGCCAGTGAAGTGACATTCCATCTTCCTAAAGCCAGATTATGCCACCACAAACTAGCACGCAAAGGCTCCCACGCTCGCCTACAACCCAACTTGCATTGTAACTGATCCCAACGTTCAAGGGGTTGAATACAAATGCATGCCACGCTTTTCACATTTTATTTCCAAAAGTCTTACAAAATCCATGTATAATTTCCAGTGGTTCATAACATAAAAAACTCAATACAAAATGGCAAGTTTGTGGTTGTAACATGACAAAATGTAAAAAAGTATGAGAGGTATAAATGCTATTGCAAGGTGCCAAAGCTGTCATCTTATAAACAAACACAGCTGTGAGCTCTTTGTGTTTAAAGGCCTATCATACCTAAGACATTATCTCGCATGAGGAGGAGATGTGGAATGATTTTGAACTGCAGCAGAGCTATTCTGCCATCTTTAGTCAAATAATTTTCAAAGCATTTGAAAACTCAAACAGGATTTTTTTTTTTTTTGATTGCTCAGACACTTTCCTGTTAGTTCAACAAATCTCCATTGGTTGCATTTGTCAAAAAAGTTAAAGTGCTCTAATAACCTTAAGGTGGTACAGTTTCATATCTGAGAATAATACCAATTTATGTAACTTTGGGCAGCCTTGCATCAGGAGTGTAAAGGGTTGATGGGAGTATTTTGGGAGTCTTTCTAATGGACCCTTGTTCATCTCCTCCTCACACACACATACACACATGTAAATCCTCACATTTAAGTTGGCCAACTTTAAAAGCTCTCAGGGTACAAAGTGTTGCAATTATGAATGGCTGGCCATGAAAAATTAACAGGTTTATCACTTCCCTCGTCCTATCTTTTTCCTCCCTCTGCTCTGAGTATTTCTGCTCTTCACTTTATGGTAGTTACTCTTCATACCAAATTCCCATCCCCCTTTCTGTCCATCTTCATTCGTTCCTACCTTCATCCCAGCTATACTTTTCCAATTTTCTTTCAGTGTGTCCCACTGAGCCCAGGGGAGCACTGGGAGAGAATGGAGCTGTGATTAAGTTGATACATTTCAGATAATAAAGTGGAATGGCTATCATTCTCTTCTCTTTCTTACACTCCGGACCGACTGAAAACCCAACCCCATCCTGCACACCCTTTTTCTTTCTGCTCTGGGCAGTTTGGACACTGATAGACGAATCGTATGTGAGGACAAAGGATAGGGATAGTGCAAGGAAGAGAGAGAATAGTTGAGATATGGTCAGTTTCGTTTTCTTCTCTGTTCCTGATAGCATGTATTACTACAGGACAGTTTCATTTGGTGACAGCACATATTGTAAAGGCAAGAGCAGATATGTTGAAGTTCTGCTATCACTAAAAGGGTCTGTTCTCTTGCCTTTTTGGTTCTTTGCCCTTAGTGCTTTTCTGCTTGCTTAACATTTTCCCTTTTCATACACAACTTGCTCATCTGTACTTTGCTTGTTAAGTTTCCTGAAAACACGTTCTTCAACTTTGACTTCCAAGGTAGTGTATTTAACTGAACATGATTTATTTTCCAATACCTTTTATTTTTTGCAGATGTAGACAAACTCATCTGCCCATACGGTTCTTTTCAACTCCAGATTAGGAACACTTCAAGGTCTCAAGACCATCATGACATCAAATTATGCTACAGTCCTCTTTTTATTTCAAAGATTATCTTCCTGGGATTGTCAATTTATGCACTTTTTATGACCCTTGAACTGTTATGAAAACCAGTTTATTTGCATGGAGGTATCTTTTTTATTCTGCTAATTGAGAGCACATTAAGCTTTTGAAATTAAAATCTGCCACTTTTTTCTTTCTTAATGGGTGTCTCAGACCGTAAAGTAAGTAGCTTGAGCTAAAGAAATACTGTTAAATTCCTATTCTGTGATGCCATCACAGTAGGTAACTTGTGATGGCATCACACTACGAACACACAGAACCAAGAAAAGACACCAAAAAAAGACAGGCCTAATCACCTTGTTTTAAGATTTGGTTTTTGTTTACCATACATTATTATTATTTTTCCTATGGAAAGTTTTGTTTATGAAGGTCCAGCAAACTGCTTAACTCCATTCACATCCAAGGTTTTCCAATAGGATTACCGTATGGTTTAAGATATGAAGGCCAGTTTCTGAAGAAATACCATCAACCAGTCTAAGGGTGACCTTCCTGACTGAACAGCACCTGTGTGTCTAGATACTCACCATTAGCAGTGTCTGAGATCAGCTTGAAAACTGCAGCTTCTGAGCTTCTAGTTCAAGTCCCAGAGAAAAGTGATGCAACAGTCTGATTTTGGACCAAAGTAAGGTTTTTACTTACCAGTTTTAATATGGCTGTTCAGTGGTGGCCAAGCTGAAGGATCATAGTAGGTTTAGTTGAAGTTCATCCCTTCATTTTCTCTCTGTCTAACATTTCCCTCTGACTTAAGTCAGGTAACAAAAACCTAAATTGTGCAGAAATATTTTCTTTTTACATGTTTTAAGTGAAACTGAAGGAATCTTTGATACACTGAGACCTTGAATCAGCTAAAGTAACGCTGAATGTGCATTTTTGTTCCCTTTGTTATTTCTCTTTTAGATTTGATCATTCGAGTTGCTTTGTGTTTGGCTTTTGTATGCTTTCTTAATCAAGGAATAAAATAGTGTTATTCCTAATTGTTTTTTGTTCTGTTAGTGAATAGTTCCACTATATTAATTCCATTTCAATTAAAGTCCTTGTATTTAGTGATTATTATGATATCTTTAGAATATAAATCTAATTTATATGGCTTTAAACTATGCAATGAGATGCTTCCCCGATTAAAGAAAAGAATACCCTTGAGATGGATTTCAGACAGATACAAGTTTAATATTTTTAAAACATAAATAAAGTTAAATAGCCATTATCTATTGCTCAAAACCCATTGGTTGGTTTTAGAAAGGCTTTATATGCTTAAACAACAATTAAGATTTATGGGCCTTTATCTTAAAACATAAGAACACTAAAGTTCCAGAATAGCATAAAATATAAATCTAAAACTGTGCCTAGTCATTCCTTCCGACATTTATGGTAATTTCAATCAGAAGCCTTAGTAATCTTTTTCATGCCCACTCTCACTGATTCTTAATATTAATGTTCTAATCTTACTGTCTATATGTGTAAGAAGTCATAAATATTCAGGTGATTGGACTTTAACAGCACAAGAGCTGGCGTTGACTCTGTCCCATAAAGGCCCACAGACATACACTGAAGAGTCCAGTAAAAACAGTTTGAGGGGAAACGGACAGTCAAGTGCTCTCCTGCCAATGGAACACTTTGTTCCTCCAGAACGTAAACATACTGATTTATCTCAACAGCTCTCTTCAAACATTGCCGCCTCTTTTCCTCCCCTTCTCTGCTGCTCTCCTCCTCACCCTCTCTTTCTCTTCAGCTCAGTGCCCCATTGCACCCCGCTGCTCTTCCCTCATTGGGAGCTTGTGATGTCTATGTCAACGCTTGCTGACCTCACCTCTTACTTTCTGTCTCTGCATCACATGCTAAATTTTAAATAAAGAGATTTCCCTCTGAAACAATCCGCCACATGGGTCCCTGTAGGAGAAATAAGGAACAGTTTTGGAGCAAAGTGACAAATTAAACCCTTCAAACTCCGACAGACCCCTCTCTTTACCAGATATGTACTGGTGCTGCCCTTTCATTTTCGTTCCTGCTCGGTTTACCCTCCTTTTTCTACCTTTTTCTACCTTTTTTCTAAGGACAGAAGCTTGATGGCTTCAGCTGATTTGGACATAGCTGTCAGACTGACAGTTGACATTCTCTCTTCTTTAAAAACCTATCCTGTTCCTTTATTTCCCTCGCTCTGCCCAGATTGCCAGACTATTGTCAGACGTATTGTTCGGGGGGGAGGGAGAGAGGGATGGGGACAGATAGCGGTCCACATGCCCAGTCTTTTTATTGTGTGATTTCAGGTGTTGGCGTAAGTTAAGGCAAGCCTTAAATATTGAATATTGTTCAGACAGACTAAAAGAGATTTAAAAAAATAACATATAGTAGCACAAAAATTTGGAGATTACTTGCTTTATTTCATGTGTTAATAGTTATTTTAACATATTAAATAAATATGAATGAAATAGCACAGAAAAACCAAGACAAGGCTGATCAACAAAAGGTCAAAACCTATTCAGAAGTAATTTTTTTTACACTTACTGTTTGTGCTGTGTACACTTTTTACACTATTTATAACTTCGCTGCTTGGTTTTTTGTCCTGGTTCTCTAAGATGAAATAGTTTCCACCACGAGTGATGCCATTATTGTAATCGAGTTTGTCCATGTGGAAAAACAATACAAGCCAGAAAAATACTTAATGCCTGGTATTTTGTATACATGTCAGATCGCATGATTGTACATTTAAATTGGGTTGGTTTGTGCGCTGCGTGTGAACGAAAAAAGGATCAAGAGCCCTAATAGAGAGGGAGAGAAACCAAAAAAGGAAAAGTTCTGCAACAACAGGTCCAGTACTTAAACCCTTTACATGTAAACAAGAAATGCTTCAGTTTTAACTTCTGAGAGTGCTTATATACATGACTGTGCAAAAATATTTGCACTAAAAACTAGAAAGTAGTGTCACTCCATTTTAACTCATTTAGGACTTCCTTACAGTTTTTATTATTATTTATTTATTCATTTGTTTTCTCTCGGTAAAGAGGAATCAATATGATGGAGAAATTAAGAAATGTGATATTTACATTAAAAAGCCACTCAGAAATCAGCTGTTGATTGGAAACATGACTTGACCAGCTCTGACCTGGGACTGGTCAGTTAGAAACTAAAAAATTCAAATCTTTATTTTAATCAGTGAATGTACCATACAAGCGCTTCCAGGTTGAGCTAGGAGCAATAATGCTTCTGTGTTGAAGGTGTTAATACCAGTGTTGTAAAATTGATATTTTCTATGACATTCATTCAGGATTAGGAGAGGAGAGTGAGACTTACATCAAAGAACAGGAAGGCTAAAAAGAGTAATGCAAAGTTGTTCTGCGGTAATACGCTAATCAGTAATCCATAATAACTTTTGTCTTACTATGTCTGTTTAAAAAAGTTACCACTCTCTCACACAGATGGTGTGTTGTCGCCTCTGCTCTTATTGTTGTATTAATGACAGGAACCCATGAAGGCTACAAAAAATTTGTATTTTAGTTATTTAGTTTAGCTAATAATTTTAATTATTAAAGAGAAATTGGAATCACAGGGTTAGTCAAAAACATTTTCGCTAAATTACTGATGAAGTTCATGTTTAGCATTGTAACTCACTGTGTTTATGGTACTCATAAGTACCTGGCCTATAAAGGTTAACAGTTTTTTTTTTTCTAAATAAAGGAAACAAAAATGTGAGTCAAAGTAAACTTTTGTTGGCTTTGACAATGGATGTTGCAGAGAGGAAAAATAATTGCCGTCACCAGGGAGGACGGTGACAATATTAGTCTATTTGTACCTTTAGACTAATATTGAAAAGAAATAATTTAACTTTTAACAAATGCTCCACACCTTGACTACCCCACAAACATTATATACCAGCCTCTAGTGATACTTGGGACATTTCAAATTCTGCATGGACAAAAGACTGATTTAAAGGTAAAAAACATTCTAGAACAGCATTTCAAAGGTTGTACTTGCTACAAAACAATGCTGAAGAGATAAAAACTGTCAGATTCTATAACAGATAAGTGACAGAAGAGCGACAAAACAGTTTCTGAAAAAAGAATAAAAACTCTCTTTTCTTTATAATTAATTTATCTTGTTCTGTTTGAGTATGTGAAGCAAAGAATGGACAAGTCACTAGGTAATCTCAGGGCAAATAGCAACAAAGTCAACCATATGCTTATACTCATACATGTGCCATCAGACTGGTGCTTTTTCCTAGCGGTCAACGAATGAGAGGCGGGTTGTGGCCTGGACAGATTGTCAGTTTATTGTAGAGCGACACACAGACCAACTAGACAAACAACCATACATGCACACATTTGCACCTGAAGACAATTTAGTTACCATTTAACCTAACATGCATATTTTTGGACTGTATTAGGAAGATGGAGTACCCAGTGAGCACCCACTATACATGAGTAGATCACGCAAACTCCATGCAGAGAGTATTCTAGCGCGGTTTTGAAATCTTGACCTTCTATTGGCAGCAGTGCCAATATATCAAAACAGCATAACAGTGCAGCCATATATCATTAATAAGCCAACAATGAAAGGCTAGTATATGTGCATTTCATTATAAAAGTGAAATTTAACCCCAACAGCAGCTTCACATCAAAGCAGAATAGTGCAGATTAAAAAGCAGATGTGTTTTACACAGAAACCTTTTCTGAGGATGACTTTGTCACTGCTTTATGTAAACATGAGGTCAAATTATTTCAAGAGAGAGGAAACTCAATTTTAGTCTATATATTGTAAAACAGGAATTGTTGAAAACATACAGAACATGTTTGAGAATATTCTGAAAAAGGACTGTGTTGCTAGACTAACAAAAGGCCATGTTCAATTTCTGCTCTGAGGTTAGAATTTCAGATTTCGAAGTTGGAAAAATCTAATAGAAATCCTACTGAAGTCATAATAGGAAGTTCCTGAGCCAGTTATCCAACATGGCTGCTACACATGACTTGTATTATATTAAGCCAGTGGTACATTTAAATTGCGCAACCTCTATTTGGGACAATTTTCCTCTGCTGTTTATATACATAAAACTGAGAGTAATATGTTGTTAGTGTCTAATGTTGGTTAATCCGGTCACTAAACCCAGATAATAGCAGAATCCACTGGATGGCCAAGTTTTGACTTTAACATGCCCAACTCTGCTGTAATGTCATTTCCAGATCCTAAGTTCCAACTCCAGAGGCAAATCAAATGGAGCAAAATTTTAAACCATACATTTTAAACTGCTGTTTATGTAAGATAGTTAATGACTAACACATACCACAAATCTGACAAATGAGGAGTTAGATCAGATCTATTAAATCTGAGATGAAGAAAATTTCAAAAGAACAGTGACAAAAGTGTTTGTTAGAACATTTTTAACTGCAGGTTTACATGATCATCCAACATTTCATTTTGATCACAAACTAAATCTTTTTTCAGTATTGTGCATTGGATGTCATTTTTATATTGCACTTAAATGGGGTTATATTTTAAGTTTTAAATTGTTTGAAAAAAACTATGTCCAACATGTAAACCAGCAGATGAAACAATAGGTCTGTAGTCATTTTATTGCGTGCCATCATGCCTAAACTGACAGGTACATTAAGGACCAATTATGTTGTCAACATTTGTTAAAACAACACAATATCTTTTTAAAAAAAATACTGTTTGCAAAGAGTTGATTTGCATTATAGTTTAGCAAAGTCTGAAGTATTTTTTACAACTCCTTTAAAATCAACAACAATGAAAGATTTAGGTATTTTTTACTGAACAAACTGAAGTTAGAGAAATAAAGATAATTTATTATTATTATTATTATTATTATTATTATTATTATTATTGTCACAGCCAAAAGAGTCAGGAGTAAAGAGTGAGGTAAAATGTAACAAAAATGTTACATTTTACCTTTTATGTTAGAATTATGTATTTGCTTTTAATATAGAATGTTTGAAATAAATTTGCAATAATTTCTTTTCATTTGGTGGAAACTAATCTTTAACCCCATAATTTAACCAAGTATGACTAAAAGTCCAAGACGAAAAGGCAGACAAATGTGAAAAATAAAATTATGACAAAAACCCCTCTTCTGTCTGTTATTTATTAAAGAAACATGTCTCCCCTCAATCCTGCTTTCCTTTCTCTGCCACTCATCCGTCTTTGTGATGTGTTTAAGCCAATCCCATCATAAAGGATGCGGTCATACATATTCATGATAGAAATCTAGTAATTAGTAAACCCCCCTCATGCACACACATACACATGTATACTCAAAGAAAGGCTTCATGCATATGTATGTTCTTGGCAAACAAAGGCAGCTTGCAGCGTGGGGCATTCTTCATTAACAGACACATCCACATATGATGGCACAGATAGCAGACCTGCCATTCACTCACACATGCACGTGTGCAAACCCATCCATCTGCATGTACACACACATTAAGAAGTGACAAGGTTGGGATGGGAGGGATTTTCCTCTCACTTCAATATAGAAGCTATAATTTCCACTAGTTTGGAAAAAAAAAAAACCTGCTCAGATCAGTGCTGACTTCCAACTCCTCACATTTCCACGGCATGACACACAACATGAACACACACTGACAGCACTGCATTACTGTTGCATCATATCTAACAAAAGACAGGGAGGCATGTTAAGAATCCATCCCTGGTGGGATGCTGCCTCTTTAACTCCCATCACTGGCAAACACACGCACAATAACTCCCTCCCTGAATGTTATCTCTCACCGAACAAAAATCAACTGAATGCATGGGAGAATTGGAACAATAAGTGCAAAAGGATTGCATCATGTGAAGTGTGTCTGCTGCTTTGAACCTGAAGGGTTGGTGAATCTGTGGAAAATAGGTTTTATGCCATCTGACATTCTGAGCCTTCCAGCAGATAAGTTTTTTTTGGTGTTTTGCTGATTTAGATGATAGAGAAGTGAGTGAGGGCGGAGAATACAGAAATATGTTACTGTCGGTACTGGAGAGAAACCGGTGCTGGAATTATGCATTCAAATGTTTCAACAAGAGCTTCAATAAACATTCAGTAAGATCCAAAATTTCCATTCCTCTTCACTAAAAACAGTTGATCTCTTCCAACTCATTATGTTTTGTAAATAAAGCTTAAAAAATCCAAACTGCTTGAGTGAACTCTACCACGAGTCAAATAAACTCCCAGAGATATGACAGAAGCTTGATCGTGTCTACAGAAAGTCTCTCTGCAACTTGTATGTATAATTTTCACCCTGGGTGAAGCAGAGAAAAGCCACAATAAAAAAAATAAGATCCGAGAATTAACCGGAGATTCAGGCCCATTACAAATGCTTGCAAATTTCGGATCGGCTGTGTTCACAGTGATACAACGAGAACAAAAACACATGGCCTAATCAGCTTTTGAAACACCCACCACATTATGTGTATCATATTGTGAACTATAATGCCTCAATTCTTTTTTCAGTATACAGCTGCTGCTGTCAAGTATCTGAAGTAGAATCACAAAACTATAGCTGATATTAAAAAGAGATGATATGACCTTGAGCTCTGCAAAAAAAAAATAAGTCATGCATAACACTCTGGGTCTCATTATTACTTTCTCCAACCTTTAATTAATAACTCTTATCATAATTCTTATCATGCTGTTCAAAAAGCTCATAACAGGTTCACCACAGGCCTGTACACATATGCTTTTCAATCTTCTCTGTTTCTACAAAAACTATGGGAGAAACTCTTGGGTCAAGTCTGAGCTGCACAATCAAGACAAGTTTTATTTTTTAAAGAAAACCTTAAAACCTCTGTTTATCATAATTATGATTAAGACTCCTAGTGAGTCAATTTTGTAAAGAGAAGCCCCCAAGTACATACATCATAGGGAAAAAGCTTAGGCCGATCTTTTATGATACAGGCCTTAACAGTACTTTCACATATCGGCATCTAAAAATAATTAGAATACTATAAAAAAGTTACATCCTTTGTCACTCATTTGTCACGGAGTGACATTTTTGGACTCTGTTTGTGGCTTTGTGTTTGTTTACCTTTTGCTTAGATGTTTCTATTTTGGTTTTTGTATCATGTTTTCTTTTCTCCCTCTTCCGCCTCCTAGTGTTTACTTCTTAAGTTCTTTTATGGTTGTTTTCTCATTACTTTGTATGGTTTATTATTATTATTATTATTATTATTGTAATAATTTTAGTTCTTGGTCTTCCCTGGATTCTCTAGTTTTATTTCTCTTTAGTATCTTTGTGTTTTATTGTGTTTTATTATTTGTTCCTTTTCACTCTTCTTGTTTACTAGTTTATTTTCTGTTTCCTTTCCAGTTAATTCAGTCAGTGTGGTTAGGTTTGTTTACTTTTGTATTCAGGTTTTCTTTATGGGTTCTTTGTTTGTTCTCAGGTTGTCATGATTATTCTAGTTTTCTTATTCCCCATTTGATTATTTATCTTTGTCTATAGGTTTGCTTGGTCTGTGTTTCTGTTTATTAGTTACTTTGCCCATTCTCAGCCTTTGTATTTGTTTCACTTATTCCTTCTGCTTCCCTGCCTCCTTGTCACACCTGTTCCCTGTTTTCTCTGATTACCTGCCCTTTGTTATCCCTCAGTATATTAGTTGGTTTTTTGTCATTGTTTGTTGCTGGTTCCTTTGTCATACCCCGTTCTCTACCCATGTATTTGTGCTGAGTTTTTCCATGTTCCTGCAGAACCTCTCTTGTAAGTTTTTGCATCTGGACTTTTGTTTGTATCTGCAGTGCCTTGATTGGTTTCTTTGGAAAATCTCTGGAAATAAAGCTGAAGACCTTTTACATGTTGCTGCCCAGCTCTTGTCTGCACTTTGGTCCGACTCAAAACCACATCTTGACATCATTTCAGAAAGAGAAACTTGTATATAGATTCATTGAATAGAGTATACTCAAAAAATGTGAATATTACATATCAATAACAAAAATTATATTTTAAACAAAAATACCAGGCTCCTGAAAAGTATGTTCATTTCTATGCACTCAACACTTGGTTGGGTCTCCTTTTGCATGAATTACTGCATCAATGCAGCATGGCATGGGGACGACCAGCCTCTGGTTTTGCTGAGGTGTAACAGAAGCCCATCTTGCTTTGAAAGCAGCCTCCAGGTCATCTGTATTATTGCCTGGTGTCTATCATCTTCCTCTTGACAATACTCCACAGAATATCTGTGGGGTTCAGGTCCGGCCAGTTTGCTGGCCAATCAGGCGCAGTAATACCATGGTCATTGAACCAGCTGTTGGTACCTTTGGCAGTGGGACAGGTGCCAAGTCCTCCTGGAAAATGATATCAGCATCTCCAAAAAGCTTGTATAGTGCTTTATCAAGTGTAAGGACTCCAAACCGCTTAACACTACAATCAGTCATCCACCCATTCACACACTGACAGTGGTAGGTCACATTGTGTGTCACACCCTAATCAGCTAATTAATTCAAAACACCTGCAAAAGTTTCCAGAGCCTTTAAATCGTCTCTCACTCTGTGTCAGTAGGCGACACAATCATGAAGAAGACTGCTGACCTGACAGACATGGGCTACAAATGTTGCATTCCTCATGTCAAGCCACTTATGAATCAGAGACAACATCAGAAGCATCTTACCTAAGGAGAAAATAAACTGGGCTGTTGCTCGATGGTCCAATGTCCTGTTTTCGGATAAATAAATTCTGCATTTCATTTGGAAATCATGGTCCCAGAGTCTGGAGGAAGAGTGGAGAGGCACAGAATCCATATTGTTTGGAGTCCAGTGTGAAGTTTCGACAGTCATTGATGGTTTGGGGTGCCATGTAATCTGCTGGTGTTGGTCCACTGTGTTTTCTGAAGTACAGTCCATGCAGCCATCTACCTGTCAGAATCTGCCTCTGTTTGGTTTTTGGTGTTTACTTTCTGCCTAGCCAGGTGCTTTTCAGTTTAGGTTTATTTAGATTCCTTTCTGGTTAATGTTACTTCCTGGGTTCTTGTGTTATATGTGTTAGTTATTTTCTTATAGATCTGGTTTCCTATTTATGTTCTTTATTCTAGTCCTTGTTTACTTGTGTTGTGGTCTCCTCCCTGCTCATTTGTGTTAATTGGTCTCTCTCCCTCAGTTCTCCTGCATCTCTGGTCACCAGCTGTCTCACATTCTCTGGATTAGCTCCTCTCCTAGTTCACTGGTTCACACTCCACTTCCCTCTGTATTTAAACTCTCTGTGTTTTATTGTTTTCTGCTGGTTCCTCCTGATATCTGCCTGGACATTACCCTGTTTGCTACCTGGCTGGTTACCCTGAGACATTCCTGGAAATTACCCTGCTTGCTACCTTGTTCCATGTCCTCTGTTCCCCAGCTCCTGTTTCATTCTGCTCATATCCCTTTCCTGGCTGTTTCCTGTACCTGGTCAAATTGTAATTTTTGTTAACCCATTAAATCCTTCTCATCTACTTCTACACTTGGCACTCGGGTCCTACCTCCAACACGCATCATGACACTACCAGGAAACTCTAGAGCACTTCATGCTTCCCTCTGCTGTATGGAGCAGTGGCTCCATACAGCTCTAAGACTGCAAGGGAAGCTCAGCTTCCCCTAAAATGTCAAAAAATAAGTGATCAAATATATACTGTTGTGTGTACATGTCATTAACTAAATATGCGCTACAACGCGTTCAACTTTTGTTCAGAATCAGCTTCTTATCACTGGTAACGACGCGGCTTTCCTCTCACTCATTCCTGCAGCTTCACAGTGCTATAAACAGTGAGTTCAATAGCGAAGCAAAAATGCTGGGCTTTGTCCCGCCCATCGGACGCTCAGCGTCTCTGGGGGTCTATGGGGCAATGGGCTGGCCTCGGATGGCCCAGATGCTCAGCTTCTGCATGATGATTGGATGATCTGTCTGAGGCTGAATCCTTTTTTGATTGACAGCGAAATGAGTGAATCCGAGTATCAGCGATCTTGAAATTGAGCTTCCCCTCCTTGAAAGACCAGCCTCCGCCACTGGTATGGAGATACCAATTTTATCAGCTCCTGCCCACACTGCCAAAGTTACCAAAAGCTGATCCCCACAGAAAATCTATGGGCTGTTGTCCAGAGGATGGCGGGAGACACCAGAAACAACAAGGCAGATGACCCGAAGGCAGCTATGGACATGTTTTTTGAAGCCTCACAACTGCGCTTAAAATGTCCTTTTTTGATTGGTCAAACGTGATGTTCTAATGTTATGAGACCCTGTTTTCTTTACCTGTAAGCCATAATCATCAACATTCCATGGAATAAAAGCGTAAAATATTTTATTCTATGTCGAATGAATAACTATAAAATAATCGTTTCCCTTTCTAAAGTGACTGGCAAAAAATATTGCACTTTTGAGATGTACCTTTTACTTTTCTGGGACACAAAATTTTGAGTTTTCATCATCTGTAAGACATATTCATCAAAAGTCCCAGACATAAAGACCAGACATATTTCACTTTGTGTAATAAATCTATATAATATATGAGTTTCTAAAATGAGTGAGAAAACAAAAAATCTTGAACTCTTGAACTTTCTTGATATTCTAATTTTTGAGATGTTCCTGTGCATGTCAATATTATATATATAGACATATATATATATATATATATATATATATATAGTCAAGTTTATAAGCTAAGTTAACTTTCAAACATCAAATATTTCACAACCATTCTGTTGGTACTGTTGGATCAACACTAAAATAACTGAAGATAAGACAGCTTCTCTGTCACTCACACAGCACATGCAGATGTCATAGAGGAAGAACAGAAAAAGTTAGATGAATTCTTATGATTTTATTTTTTTTTTTACCAGAGGTTTGTCTTTGCCTAAGGAAGAATCCATTAAATCTTGGTGGTGATCCAGATCCAAGATTTTTTTTGCGTCAGTGACCCTAAGTTGGGTGGTGTAGGTGCGCAGTCTCTGACTGTCTTGCTGATTGATTTATTAATTGACTAATTGTCTATAGAATAGCATTCTGTTATTATAGACATTGTAGGTAATTAATTTGGATCCCATTAATATGCAATCATCCAAGAAAGAAGCCAATTCTCCCTAATGTCTGACTTGGAACTTCCTGGTAAATTTTTATAAAACAACCTGAGGCTAGATTCTGACCATCACAAAAACTGATGCATGCCTTGTGCATGGAATCAGTGAGCTCATAGATTGTCACACAAATAATACCCATCTGCCAAATGCAACAGCAAATAATTCACTTACAACATTAAGTACAATAGTTGCTAGGACACCATTAAAATGTAAACGGCAAACTCAAGAATTACACAGACAAAGTCAGAGTTTCACATGGATCACTTTATTTAATGGAGCCATGGCCACTGTGGGAAAAAAAGTTAGCTGCAGTAGATATCTAAAATTATTTAAAAAACATTTTAGAAGTAATATTTAGGACTCAGAGAAAAAAGAAACTCTGCTGTAGCTGATATGAAACTCAACTGTGATCTTTCTTTTTGAGCTTTCTGTTTTCTTTTTGTGCCTGCATGGGTTTCTGCCTGGTAGACAACCTTACTTTTACATGCAGGTTTGGTGAAAAAAGTTCTGAATGAGTGGTTGGCTGTCTATGTTGGCTCTTTGAGGATGGCCTCCACTCTACTGCAGTTAAAAAGTCTTGCAACCAAACCCCCCCCCCCCCCAACTGTTTCTACACAGAATTGAATGACTATTGTTGATGCAGACTATTATATGATAATGAGTATCATCAAAGCTATGCTCACTGTGGTTCGCGAGACTTAGAGTAGTTTCATGCTTTAAAAAAAGGGTTTTTATTTATAATCTGCTTCAATGAGGGGTTAAATGCAAAATGTGATTACCGAGGCTTCGTATAATGATGTCCAAGATGCCTTCCTTACGCAGGTCGCCATTTGCTCAAGGTTTGTCCAGCAGAGGTAGCTCATATGTTCTTCTTGCTTAGGCTTTGATTTCCATGTCCTTTGAGTTCACCATAATGGTTCTTCTTCAGAAGAAAACACAATTAGTAGCCATCATTGCTCTGCACTTAATCTAGTTCTGACAATGTGTTTAAAAAGGCTAGTCGTGGTTACCTTAATATAAACAACCACGGGCCTTGGTCAGTTTATGCCCTTGTCATATTGGTTGAACTGATGATGTCGCAATGTTGTCAAAGCTGCCATTCATACAGCTCTCATACAAGTCTCATACAAGTTGAGGGCCAGCACACATACAGAGAAGTTTTTGATGACTATAGGCAGGCATTTAATAATGCTAAACAGTGTGTTTCTAGATCCTAAGATTACAACCTCCCAGCAGTCTCCAGGATCTCTATGACTAATTTGAAAACCATCAATTAAGTGTGATACAAAGCATGACTCCCCTGTGACATTACATTGTTTTTTATGCTTTCTTGACCATCCTTTTACAAAGACACCATCATGGATATTGCATCTTCAGTGGGATATTTAACTAGAATGTCCAGAGTTCCCTGTAAATATGGAACGTTTGTGCACCTCCATCATAAGTTTAAGCCTTGCTGTGTATGACTTAACACTATCTGTATCTTCATCTCCTTATTAGCAGTATGTGGGGATGAGGGGGAGGAGGTTTTTTGTCCAGATGCAATCCACCGTGGAAGGTGGCTTTTTTGGGCACTAATTTCACGGTGGTGTAGCACATTGTACACACAACTTAGTGAGTGCAATCAGAAAAAAACATGTAGACAAATCAAGAAATCTTTGTGTTTTTATTAATTACCATAAGCTGATCTTGCCAAGGCTCTGGAGTTGTTTTAATTAATATTTGAAATGTATTTTTATAAACATCCAAAGCTGTTCCTTGTGCTTTTTCTTTATCGTCCTCCACCATCCCTCAAACTTCAATGCCAGAGCCTCTCTTTGACAGCTCATAGCTTTCCCCAGTATTCCAGCAACCATTCCACAAATAATTTGCAGGTGTGGGCACTTCTCTACAATCTCTATTTCAGCCCAGTGTAAGTGTGGTTAAGTTGTTAGCCGGGCATTAGGCAAGCCTGGCAATCCTTCAAATTCTCTGATGACCAAGTAATGCAGGAGTGCACAGGTCATATGTCATGGATAAGATTCCACGGATGCAACCAGCCTCCTCCCTATTGTAGCCAGGACCCATATACAGTGCTGTATAGGTATATGACTACGATAACATTTGTAAATACCAAATACATGTTTTAAATAATGATTTTATGGGGAAAAGCAATCTAAACCAACCTGACCCTTTTTGAAAAAAAGAATTGTTTCCTCTGGACAGTACCAAGGCCATTCCTAAACCTTAATTTTTTTTAACCCATTCAGAAATGGACTCCTACTGTGCTTCAGATAATGTTGCTGCTGCCAAACATAAGTGCCCTTAAGCTTAAGGTCTGATTGCTGAACATTCTTCTTCAGGATAGTGGAGAACAGAAATCATGGTTTAATCAATTATGATAAGTTGACCAGGGCCCCAAGAAGCGAAAACAGCCCAAGTCACTCTTACTATCACCACCATGTTTGAACGTTATTTCTTTTCTGAAATGCTATATAATTTCTACACCAGATGTAATAGGAGGCACAACTTCCAAACAGTTTGTCTTTTGTCTCATCAGTCCACAGAACATTTTCCCAAAACTCTTTGGGATCATAAAGATATTTTCTGGCTAATGTGAGAAGGGCCTTTGTGTTCTTTTTGGTCAGCAGTGGTTTTTCGCTTGGATATCTGGCATGAATGCTATTTCTGTCCAGTCTCTTCTTATTATTTAATCATGAACACTGACCTTAACTGAGGCAAGGGAGGACTACAGTGCTTTTGATGTTGTTGTGGGTTCTCTTGTGACATCCTGGAGGAGTAATTGACGCACGTTTAAAGTGAATTTGGTTGGCCCACAACTCCTGGGAAGGTGTACCACTGCTTCGTGTTTTGTTTTTTAGTTTTTTAGTTTTTTTTGTCTTTGTGGAAAACTACTCTTATTATGGTTTGCTGGAGTCCCAAAGCCTAAAAATGTTTCTGTAACCCTTTCCAGACTAATAGATGTCAATAACTTTGTTTCTTATTTGTTCTTCTTCATATTAGGGCATGATGTGATGTCGTTTCAGAACTTTCAGCCTACTTTCTGTTGTCATACATGTTCTATTTAACTGATTTCTGGATTTTACAGGTCTAGCAAAAATCTGGATTAGTTTTGTCATAGTTTATGTAGGGCCAGGATAGTTTGGATATATTTTTTCCTTCAAAAAATAAAACCCCAATTTAAAAATGCATTGTATTTACTCAGGTTATGCTTGCCTGACATTAAAATTAGATGCCGATCTAAATGTATTAAGTGTGACCAAACAGAAAATACAAAATAAATCTTGACTGGGCAAACTGTTTTTCCATGTACTGTTTTTTCATGTACTGTATGTTGTAAATATAATAATGAACCACCACAATGTCAGCAAAGATGTTTTGTGCACACTCAAAACAGTTTGGGAACTCTCATGCTCTATTTTCTTGGTACATCCTGGAAGACATTTCCCAGATCATTCTTATTTTGGCAGATTTTTAATGTCTTCTAATGTCACAGCACTTTAATTGGTTTCAAAATAAAGTCATGTGATTGTTCTATGCCCTGCACATATATTTTTTAAATTCTGAATAAAAAAAATGTGTTTGTTTTTTAAATGTTTGACGTTATTTTTTACAGGTTTTTACTAGCAGGCCAGTAAAGGCATTTCTTACTGGGTTTGAGCACCTGTGTTTTTATTGCTTCCAAGGCTGATTTATTTCATCTTTAATTTCAAATTAGCTTGAATCTGTTTATAGTCCTGACATTCCTCGTTCAACCACGAAGTTCGGTGTTATTTCTTGTTATATCACAACCTCATGGTCGCATAAGAGCAAGAGACTGGCAGACCATACAATTGACCTGCAAATCTCTCTGAAAGCCAAGAGTGAGTCTATAATAGAAATTCTGAACATTTTGCTTTCCTGTTTTTTCAAATTAGAATAATGAAATTTACTAAAAACTAAAAAGGCATATTTAGAAACGGTAATAAGTCTCACAGCTCATTAAAACTTGCACAAGATGGCCTAATTAGGGATGTCATTTATTATTACAGCTCTATTAAAAAAAACTATTTTTTTTTACTAACCTGCCAGGTGAAAAAGAAACTACTGGCAAAAGAGAAACCTACAAATTTCCATTTTATTAGTGCAGAAAGAAGATGGCAGCAGAGAGTGGAAAAAGCAGGATAAGTAGGTCAGAAGAACTGCAGTGCAGCACACAAGAGACTAATTGATTATTTCCTCACTTTGTAAAGGAAAAAGGACAGGTAGCTGATGAATGAAATACAGAAAATTAATTGAAACATCTTGCAAAGAGTTGGTAGGCTTGATTTTTTAAACAATAAGGAGAACTTTATAGAATAGGGTAAAACCTAAATTCAGAACACAAATGCTCCCAACTGATTCCTCCAAAGCATGTCTGTCATTCTTAATGCTTTGTTTCCACTGTTAAACACAATGTGGATAAACTCTTTCAACTTTCACCATTTTTATTCCCTCAGTCTGAAGGTCAAATAATCTGTGCTCCCAGGAGAGACAGATTACAAACAATAAAAGGTTTGGGTCAGGAGGTTTTGCCAGAGCACATGTGATGTTCTGTACTCAGGAAGCAGTAGTCCAGTGAAACTGTTCGAACAACAGCTGAGAAGGCTATTGGTCCTTATTATCACATTTTTAAATACACAAATAAATATGTTTCGTCACTTACTCACACACACACACACACACATATGTATGCATGCACACACATGCACGCAACGCAATAACAGCCCCCTCTGAGCAGGCTCATCTGAAGTGGTAACGGGTCAGGTATAAAGGGCTTTTTTGTGTGTGTCAATCAGAAAGACGGTGAAAGCCTATGAGCATGTGGAGAAAATGAGAGGTTTGCCACAAAGGAGCATTCAGCCCTCTAAAATAATACAGCTGAACATCCATTCAGAGACTTACCTAAGCATAGAAATCCTAGTGATTAATAAAGCTTCTAACTGTAGAGAGGCTGTTAGATTGGATGGAAGATAACAGAAAAAAGAGTAGATACAGATTCAATGTTCAGGTATTTTCTTGGTTTCTTATATACTGATGCACCTGCAGCCTCTGTTGGTTGCATCCATCACAAACACATTCCCATTTTTTATGTTGGGTAATCCTTTTTTCAATTTTAAAAGGGTCATAAAAGCCCATTTCTCACACAAAATATACAATGACAGACCCCCACTGTGCTGAGTTTGAGGTTAGTCAAGTAAATAAAGCCAGAAGAAGATATGTGTTGAAAAGAAACAATATCTGAGGTGCGAGGAAAAGGAGGAGGAGCAGGAAATGAACTAAACTCTGGTAAACTGCACCTGCAGGGATCTCCTCCTGTGTATAATGAGAGTGTTTAATGAGCGCACACTGCTTAATGCTGCTGTGCTTCTGTGCTGCGTGTATGACTGAGTGTGAATGCTTGCGTGCGTGGATGCATGCATGCATGCAAGTCAGTGTGGTAATTGAAAGGAGACCGGGTCTTCATTCCAGCCCCCAGCGCCCACACAGGGAAAATATCTCATGAATGTGTTCTGCGTGCCTGTTAGTTATTCCTGTTGTTCAAGCTGCTCTCTTTAGTTAGTGATGATGAGTGTATGGCTTTCACAAAGCAGGGGGATAATGTTAAAGTTAAGTGGGCTAATAAAAACAGGAAATATGAATAGTTAAAAGATATTAGCCACATTTTGCCACATTACAAACACAAGCTTCAATACATTTTATTGGGATTTTAAGTGATAGAACAACACAAAACAACAAATAACTAGAGATCCTAGGCTTAGGTGGGAGAATCTTGTTGGGAGGACAACTGTTTGTCGTGCACTTCACAAATTTGGGTACTTTGTAAGAGCCATTTGCGTTTTGCCACAACACAGTCTGAGGGGACACAACAAACACATGGAAGAAGGTTCTCTGGTCAGATGAGACCAAAATAAAACTATTTGGTCAACATGCCAAATGTTGTGGTACCAGACAAACTTTACAGTGAAACATTGTGGTGGCACCATCATGCTACGGGAATGAGTATCTTCAGCAGTACTAAGGAAGCTGGTCAGAGCTGATATGAATATATAATTTTTTTTCCACTTCACAATGATGTGTTACTTTGAGTTGATCTATCACATAAAATCTTCCTGAAATTTGTGAATATAACATGACAAAATGTAACAAAAGGTCCAGGAATTAAATACATTTTGCAAGAAACTGTTAATGCAGGTGGAGCATAGTAGCACACAGTGAAGTTTAAAGTGAGCCACTTGCGCCACTTGAAAGAACCTGTATGCTTAAACAGTTTTAATGAACTAAATATTACAGCTTTCACGTATATTAAAGGGGATGCATGCAACAGTGTGTCACTGGCCAACAATGCATAACAGAAAAGTGGCAGAAAAAGAAGACAACTAATTAGAGGTGTGACAATGTAATGAGTTGTTTATTGCATGAAGGAGACCAGGATGTTAAAAAAGGAGCAGAGACAGAGAGAGAAATAGTCAAAGGAGCAAAGCGAGAGGGAGTGAGGAGGTGGTGGGAAAGATGAGCAATTTATCAAATTCCTTTGCTAGGGGAGACTAATTAATTTGTTTCTGTGATTGCTTTTCCAGTCGGTGCATGCTCTCTCTCTCTTTCTCTCTCACACACACACACACACACACACACATATATACATTCGCATACCACCATCACCTAACTGACAGATCTTTGCACACACATTGACAAAAAGGTAAATCTCTTTCTTCATCTGCAGTCTCTTAATATTTGGTTCGACAACAAGATCACATTTTTCACACATGCGTCATCTGGCCTTTTTCTCCTCTCCTGAGAGTGTGTGTTTTCATGCCACATTTAACTGTTTATTAATCCTCGCTGTCTTTGTGTCACTTCTTATGCTGCAGACAGTTGTTAATTAAATTGTATTTAGGTGGTTTTCACCATGATTCATGATGAAAAGCGCAGCCAGTGAAATAAAAGCCCTGAGGTGCTCCCTTGCACAATATCTGCAGAGACTGAAAAAGCGCAAGGAGGAAGAAGACTGAGTCGTTTATTTGGCTAAATGCTAATGCATAAAGTTTATATCTGCCAATGAATGAAGACACAGAATGAGTAATTTGATACTAATGACATAAACATAATAATGGCAGTTAGAGGCCAATATTTATCTGATCAGTTACAAACTTAAAATTTTGAATGGCAGCAAAAAATGGTTTATATAGAAAATGTAAATACAATTGTTGGATGTGTATGTAACAGGTAATCTTTAGAGTTTTAGGGTTTTGTTTTTGTCATCCTAAAAACACATGTTAATACACAAAATCCAGGCCATGGATGGACAGATAGATGGATGGATGGATGTTGTTTCAGTGGGGAAGGAAGATGAGAAGCCATAGCTGAATTACCATCTACTCCGGCAGAGTAGCACGCTGAATTATTGTCTGAGGGCCAAGAAGATACCCAACAGATTTACTTTCACAGGTAGAGCATTACAGCTAATGCTGCAATGCTCCACTTGATATATCTAAAAAAAAATAAAAACTTTATTAGAACTGCTGTGGGATTATTTATATTGCAATGGACACAGAGACAAAAACGAAAAGGAAAAAAGAAGCAAGAAAGTGAGAAAGGTGGGGCAAAAAGGAAAAAGGGAGAGAAGGAGAAAAGAACAGAGGAGAGGAAGAAGAATGAAGAGAATACAAGATACCCTAGAAGTTTCCTTGTACACCTGCAGAAACACATCTATAACAACAGCAGTGTCACCGAAAAGTGCACAGTACTTATGAATGCAAGATGTATTTAGTGGTAAATGCAGCTCAATATAGAATATCTGTGTATCTGTTAACACCTGAATCCAAACACCTGTGGGTCTAAGTATGAGCACGCTTGTGTATAAAAGGTTTCTACATAAAAACACCGCAAGTGTGAGGAGCCAGACACAGAGGAGATCTGAGCCACAGACATTCCAGAGCACAGGAACCCAGGGAGGACCACTACAGTGAGCCGGCAAACACCAAACCACCCTGCCCCGGACACCGAAACCACCAATACACCAGTGGGCAGAGACACGAGCCACTGGCAGGGAGTGTGGCGGGGAATAAACAGACCCCATATTTGATGGGGGGCCTAAACTGAACCAGGAAAGGGAGCATCCCAAGACCCAACCTGACAGAAAAACTGGCACACACAGTCACAATCACACATTCCCACTCTCATGGTACACATAAAAACACTCACACCCACACACCCAACGTAAAGACAGTGTACGACGAAGGGATGTCGTACACTGTCTTTACACTGTCTTTAGTGCCGGCACTGCCCAAACCCGAACAACCGCAGCCCAGACTTCGGCCCCCAATGACCCCTGTCCCCATCCAGTAAGGAGGCCAAGAACAACAGAGCATTTGCCTTTGTGGTTTTAAACTCATCTAACCAGAGTACCTTCCTCCATACATTTGTGGAGTTGCACACATACCTTTTGGCAAACTCAAAATGTGTCTTCTTAATTGCTTTTTTCTGGCCATTCCTCTATGAAGGCTGGCTACAAGATGTGTGTTGCTTATTGTGGTCCTGTGGATAGATGCTCCAGTCTCCTATGTGGAACTCTGCAACTCCGTGTTGCTTCTCTGATTAATGCCCTACTTGCAATGTTTTTGAGTTTTGGTGGGTGGCCCTGTCTTGGGATGATTGTTGTGTTACCATGTGCTTTCGATTTGAAGTATTATGGATTTTATGGTGTTTCGGGAGGACATCAAAGATTTAAAAAATTTTCATAACCCCACCCTGACTTGTACTTCTCAACAGCATTGTCCCTGACTTGCTTGGAGAGGTCATTGGTCATCATGAGGTGATGCCTCTTGCTTAGTGTGTTGCAGCTTCTGGGGTCTTTCAGAAAAGGTGTGTTTTACAGATCATGTGACACTTAGATTGCACACAGATGGTCTTCATTTCACTAATTCTGTTACTTTTGAAAGTAATTGGCGGCATCAGAGCTTCTTAGGGGCTTTATATCAAATTTTCAGTTTTTTCTTTTTTTTATTATGTTTTGTATATATATGTATGTATATATATTTATATATACAGGGGTTGGACAATGAAACTGAAACAAACACCTGTCATTTTAGTGTGGGAGGTTTTATGGCTAAATTGGACCAGCCTGGTAGCCAGTCTTCATTGATTGCACATTGCACCAGTAAGAGCAGAGTGTGAAGGTTCCATTAGCAGGGTAAGACCACAGTTTTGCTCAAAATATTGAAATCCACACAACATTATGAGTGGCATACCAGAGTTCAAAAGAGGACAGGTAGTTGGTGCACGTCTTGCTGGTGCATCTGTGACCAAGACAGCAAGTCTTTGTGATGTATCAAGAGCCACGGTATCCAGGGTAATGTCAGCATACCACCAAGAAGGACAAACCACATCCAGCAGGATTAACTGTGGACGCAAGAGGAAGCTGTCTGAAAGGGATGTTCGAGTGCTAACCCGCATTGTATCCAAAAAGCATAAAACAATGGCTGCCCAAATCACGGCAGAATTAAATGTGCACCTCAACTCTCCTGTTTCCACCAGAACTGTCCGTCGGGGCTATAGCAACCGGGCTGCTATAGCCAAATCTTTGGTCACTCATGCCAATGCCAAACATCAGTTTCAATGGTGCAAGGAACGCAAATCTTGGGCTGTGGACAATGTGAAACATGTATTGTTCTTTGATGAGTCCACCTTTACTGTTCTCCCAACATCCGAGAGAGTTACGGTGTGGAGAAGCCCCAAAGAAGCTTACCACCCAGACTGTTGCATGCCCAGAGTGAAGCATTGGGGTGGATCAGTGATGGTTTGGGCTGCCATATCATGGCATTCCCTTGGCCCAATACTTGTGCTAGATGGGCGCCAATACACACAGCAAGACTGGTGAAAGATTGGTTTGATGAACATGAAAGTGAAGTTGAACATCTCCCATGGCCTGCACAGTCACCAGATCTAAATATTATTGAGCCACTGGGGTGTTTTGGAGGAGCGAGTCAGGAAACGTTTTCCTCCACCAGTATCATGTAGTGACCTGGCCACTATCCTGCAAGAAGAATGGTTTAAAATCCCTCTGACCACTGTGCAGGACTTGTATATGTCATTCCCAAGACAAGTTGACGCTGTATTGGCCACAAAAGGAGGCCCTACACCATACTAATAAATTATTGTGGTCTAAAACCAGGTGTTTAAGTTTCATTGTCCAACCCCTGTATATTTAAACAATTACAGGTAGGAATGTAACAAAATAGGTATAAAGCCAAGGAGGGCAAATACTTTTACAAGGCACTGTAAAGACCACTTGTCACTTGACAAGTCTGGGCAAAAAACAAAAAGAGTCATAGAGGAATGGCTCAAGTATATACATAAGCTTCTACCTGTCTGATTGAGTTGTGGAAGCTTTTTGCCCTCTGGTCACACTTTAATTAAACTCCTCATCTTTACGTTTCGCAAAGAGATGTTTAGTCAAAACAGAGAATAGAAAAAAATGTGCGCATCTAGGTCTATTTGTGTGTTTATTTGTCACTGCATATAATAAAACTCACCTTCATTTTTTCTACTTTGCACAGTGCCAATATGCTAGATCTTGCAGCCTAAATTGCAGGTTGCAGAAGTTTTCTTTTTTTTTTTTTTTATGAAGGATTTTTCTGTAGAGCAGAGCAGTGTGTCTTCCACTGCTGGTTTGGAACTGGCCGGTCACACTGGGAGGCTAAAACCCCCCAACCACTACTTCAGATGGGCCACTTTTTATCCTGACTTTCTGGATGCTCATTGAAGGATAGGTCACAGCTCACAGCAGTCTGAGAAGCAGCCAATTTCAAACAAGTCACTGTATGTATGTGAGTTTATGATGTCTCATACTCAGTGCCAAGACTGCAGCACCCATCCTGTGTGAGGAGATGTTACTTAATGAAAACAGCAGCATTATCTTACATCATACAAACAGGAAAAAGTCACAAGAGTTACTTTTATCTTTTAAATGGTCAGAGAAGCATAAAGGCATCTGGATCACCTGGCTCACAGCCACAACAAACTGGGTCTTAACACACTTTCAACATCACAGACTACAAGCCACTGGTGCCTGGGTGAACCAGAGGGACAATAATTGAAAGTTGGCTCGCTTCAGGGAGCATAACACAAAACCAAGAGGGGAACCAGGAGTGGTTTTGCTCTGTTTTTATGTTGGAGTTGGTAAGTACTTGGGATAGGTCAAAGGAGATGGTGGTCCTTGCCCAATGGCCAGACTCAGGGGTGGGGTAAACGGCACAGTGAGGGCAGCGAGAGGGTTAAGTCCTGACTGCCATGGCTAATGCTTCAATCTTCTTGCCCCCTCGCTACAACAACACAGGATCAACAAAGACAGGATCAACAAAGCTCCAGCCAAAATCCTCTGACGCACTGAAACAGAAAATTCCCAGTACTCCCTAGGCCGCAAAGGGAACGGCAAACACACAATTACACACAGACACACACAGATGCACATATCTCCGACTGCTTAGGGAACAACAAACAAAGGCTGTAAATACAGCTGCAGACGACTGGGTAGATAAGAGCCAATCCCCAGGCCCTGACTTGTTCTGAGGCTCAGTGGCTACTGACTGCCCTCTGCAGCTCGCTGCCTTGGCCATGCCTTTTGAACAGCACAAACACCTGCTGCTCAATGCTCTGAAGCATTCAACTAAAGCAACACTTTAGTTTTCCTATTCTGGGTGTACAAATCTTATTTTCATGTGAATCTATTAATTTACAGAGCCTTGAAAAAGTATTAATACTCCTTGATTTTTTTATTTTTTTTTATTTTACGTGATAATAGTTAATGTGATAAACCAATGCAAATAGCAACTGTGTGGAGAGAAAATGAAATACGGCTTTCAGAAATGTTTACAAATAATCTGCATTTGTTATAACCCCACTAAATTAATAGTAGAACAACCATACTGTGACATAGTGTGTGTTAAGGGGTGTGCCTCTACAAGCTTTTTACATCTAAGGACTGACATTGTTTACTGTTTTCTTTGCAAAATAGCTCAAGTTCAGTCTAATTGGTTAAAGAGCATATGTGAGCATCAACTTTCAAGTCTTGCTTAGATTTCTTAGATTTAGATAATTAGATTTAGGTCTGGACTTTAATTGACACTGCTATGCTTTGATCTAAACCATTACATTGTAGCTCTGCCTGTATGTTTAATGTTGTTGCCCTGCTGGACGGGGAACCTTCAGAGGCTTCTGGCAAACTCTCAATGGGCCTTCTTATGGTGTTCTTTCAGAAATTGCTTTTTTCTTGCCACTCTTCAATAAGGTCCAGATTTGTGGATAACATGATGAATAGATGTCATGTCAACCGATTCTCCCACCTGAGCTGTGGATCTCTGCAGCTCCTTCAGAGTAACCATGGGCTTCGTGGCTGCTTCTCTGGTTATTGCTCTTCTTGCCTAGCCTGTCGGTTAAGGTAGAGGGCCAGCAGGCATGCAGTTGAAACATACCCTTTCCATTTTCAGATGATGGTACTCTGGGAGGTGTTCAGAACTTGTTTTCGTAACCTAACCCTGCCTTAAACCTCTCCAAATCTTTTTCCCTCATCTGTCTGCTGTGTTTCTTGGTCTCCACTAATATTCTCTAGAAAATGTCTGAGGTTTTCATGGAACAGCTGTATTAATTCTGAGATGAAGTTACACACAGCTAGACTCTTATTACTGATTATTTAGTAATTAGGAGTATTAGGGTAAACTAGAACTGAATTTGCCACAATTTGTAGAATTTAATTAGCAAAAACAAAATAGAAAAGTATTTAGCATTTTATTTGTGTTGGTCTATCATATAACATTTCATTAAAATACACTGAAGTTCACAAAATGCGAGACAGTTTACGGGGGTATGAATTCATTTTTTCAAGGATTTTAAAGATTGCTAATGCCATTTTCATTTATCCAATTTCTAGACTTTTTATGAAATTAAAACAGATTTCAGTTTGTGTGTTTTGATGGAAAGGTGGAGACTCCCTGCAGTGAAAAACTTCAAGAGAAAGAAAAGCAAAAAACAAGTAATAGAGAGAGAAGGAGAAGGTGGGAGGTTTTCGCTGTTCTGGTTTTAGAGGGGTGTTTGATGTAATCCAGGAAGTTAGTTCAGTAACTCCATCCCTCCATCTCCACCCGCCCCCATACCCCGTCTCAGTAAAGGACAGGAGAAGGAGGGATGAAGGAGGCCCTTGTCTAGAGAGCCAGGGGTTTTCCACATCTGTCCTCCGCATTGTAGGCAGCCTCTCTAAACAGCCCTGGAGTCTGTTATGGCTGGGGGAGGCACACACACATGAATACACACAGCAGCTTTGTCTGAGGGAACCTTGTGGAACGCTTTAACACTGATTGCAGTTAAGCATTAAATCATCCATACTACAGTTACCAGTGAGAGAAAACACATCAGAGCACAATTCATAGCTGGGAGATGTCTGTGTTTGGTGCATGTGTGGAGGAGTGTGTGTGTGTTTATGAAATGCCAGTCACGCAAAACTGCTTTGACTGTTGAAGGGATCCTTGTTTTTCTTCTACTTTTCCTCTTTTTTTCCCCTTAAATTCTCTCAAACACCTATTTGGGTCTTCTGTCTGTAGAATATTTGAGACATTACCCCCTCACCCCACTCTGTGCTCATTCCCAAATAACCTGCAACCCCTGCAGATCCTTTCAATGAGCAAACACATCATTTATAAACTTTCACTGAATAGGTGTCAGGCTTGCAGCCTCAGCTCGGTGAAGGAGGATCCATCCATACCTGCTTACATCTGCCCCTTGTGGTTAAAAACTATACTGAAAAACAAATTACAATTTGAAATCTGAATGGTGTCACAATTTATAATTAAAAAAATACATGTAATTTTCCCATAAAAGTAATTGTTGCGCAAGATAATAAAAAAAAAGAAACAACATTATTTTTTTTCATTAGAAGCTGCAAACAAAATGGTCTGCAGTGCTTGATCTTTACTACGTTCACTATACAACTGCAAACCTCATTAAAATCTAAACTCAGTAGAAAGACAACTGTTCCATAAAGGCCTTAGATGTCGTAGAACATTGGTGAACAAACAGCATCATTAAGAGCAATGACGAGAGCAGACTTGAGATAAAGCTGTGGAGAAATTAAAAGTAGGGTTAGGTTATAAAACATCATCCTAACCTTTGAACAGTACTGAATTAATTAGAAGATGGATGGAGGTAAATACTGAGCTATCCTGGAAGAAACCTTGTTAAGGGGGATGCTGACTGGGAACATCGAAGTGGCTCCTTTATTATACATTAGATGCGTCCGGCTTAAAAGGACCAAGACGGGACAAGATACTGGACTCTAGCCTTGTATAGCTCAGTTAGAAGCATTGACACTCAATAGAACTGTAAAAGCAAAAGGATCGCTGGACACTGCACCTTTTAGCAACAGCTGCCTACCAGATGCTAGCGTGGATTGTGTGATAGAAAATAATAGGAGCATGTTTTTTTTACGTATGTCTGGATGTGCATTTTCCTTAAGAGGCTCCAAAAGACTTAAAACTAAGGTTGAGGTTCACTTTGTATGCAGTAAACGTACCACCAGCACTACTATGCATTCTATTAAAAAGGCCCAGTTAATTTCAAGATTTTAATACAGTTGAAAATCTTTGCCCTGACTTGAAAACTAGAATTAGCAAAATGTTCAGTCTCTAGGTTTGCCAAGCTGGTAGGGACATACCCCAAAAGACTTGTGGCTATAATTATATTGAAAGGTAATTACACAAAGTAAGAAAAAAGGACACTGGTGGACTAAATACAAACGCATGCCACACATTTTAAATTTCCATTTGTAAAAACCTCCCACTATGTGTTGGCTTGTCATATAAAATACAGATTGAAAATACATTGAAAAAGCTAAAATGTTAAAGGACTATGAATACTTTAGTGAGGTACACTTTGTTAGACAGCGGAAGCCTGTTAAATAGTGCCTTTTACAAAAACAAGGCTTTTAATTTCTTGGTTAGAATTTGTTCCATATCGGTTTCTTAGCAAGGCAGTCACTCAACATTATTTCTTTCATTCTCTCTATTTCAACAATTTTATGCCAATCTAGGCAGGCTGATAAGTCATTGTAGTGGGCGTATGACAGTCAAACACATTTCAGAGTAATTGCCACCTCATAACGTCATAATTACCATACACGCTGCACCCCTCACATCTGAGAGGCTTGACAATAATGGAAAAGCTGTAATGATAGGTGCGTATCATGACACAGGCAAATACACACACACACACACACACACACACACACACACACACACACACACACACACACACACACAGAAAACAACATTGTTCCCACATGTCTGCCCTAGCTCTGGCACTGACTTTTTGCCAATTCTCCTAATGTAGATATCTCCCATTTAATTCAATTAAAAATCTTAAACAACTTAATTGGAAACAACTGGCTGCAAAATTAAATTACATAAACAAAACTGCTCTGACAGATTTTGTCTAATATTAGGCATCTGGGCCTTATTAGGATCCAGTAATAGCAGCTTTACCACATAGGGAAGACAGGGCAGCAAGCTATTTTCTGCTGTATTAGCTTTGACTGGACACGCAACAACTAGGTAGATTATGTGTATGTGTGTGTGTGTGTGTGTGTGTGTGTGTGTGTGGTGTGTTTGTGTGTGTGTGTGTGTGTGTGTGTGTGTGTGTGTGTGTGTGTGTGTGTGTGTGTTTGTGTGTGAGAGAAATAGAGAGCTGCACACTCAACAACAGAGTAATGTTTATTTATCCTCTATTAGGGAAGGAGCAGACATTAAACTGAAAAAGGACCTGCTCCGAGTGTGGATTTTCTTTTTCCCTCTCACTAGGCCTGATGAAGAACATGTGGGAATGAAACAATGTTAAAAGGTAGAGGGGAGAAAAATGCTGGTGAAGTACATGTGCTAAGAAGTGTTAAAAAAGCTTTTTACTCAGGTTTTGTTGAGATCTCGTGCAAAGAGCAATAAGAAATTGCGACGATATTTCTTGCCAAAGCCAAGCAGCGACTCGAGTGAGAAATGCCAAAATGTTATTATTATCAATGGACTTGAACGTGAGGTCTTTAAGCAAGCCACCCTGTTTGTGATGTTTATTTAGTTTAAAAGGAAGTTGCTCTTTAGTTGTTTCCCTTTTGTGCTAATTAAGTTCTCTAAAGACAATGTTGTGGGGCTGGTCAGCAAGTCTAGCTTAGCATAGCATTGATGAAGACCTTAAACACTGTTAAATCATTTGCAATTCAAGATTTTGGCAACTAAGTAGAAAAAAATAGAGTGGAAAAGAAGAATTGAACAGTTTGTAAGCACTGATAAAATACCATTAATGGCTAATCTCTAATGTTTTTTTTTTTTCTTTAGTTTTCATACGTTTGATATGGTTTTCAATCAACAGGCCTGGTGGAGCAGTTAACACCTTTGTCCTGCAGCAACAAGGTCCCGGGGTAGCATGAGGTTTAAATGTTTCTACCTGTGCATGAATGTTCTCTTTGGCTTCTTTCCACAGTCCAAAAACATTCATGTCTGAGGTTTGTTTGTCCTGTGTGTCTCTGTCTTCCCCCGTGATGGACTGACTACATGGTTGCCTCTCACTCATTGACTGCCGGAGAGGGTACCAGGTGACTGGTTGGAGTTTTAACCCTATGATCCACTGAGGAGCCTTGAACAGCCGGTAAAACGGGGGTCTTGGCAGCTTTGTGCATGTAGGATGGATTAGCATTCTGGACGTGGAGGGGCTCTATGCTGCTGGAAGACTTTTGAAAGAGGACTGATCCCATGGTAGCACCTGTTGCTCAACAAAAATAGTTAGAACTAAACATTCTTTCATGTCAGTCTCTAAAAAAATCATTACATTTGTTACGAGTCAAAAAAGTGACTCGTGATAAGAGGCACGCCTGATTGAGTCATGTATTTTGGTAAATTTACAATATTGCACAAAAGAAAATACACATGAAATTCTCTAAAACAAACTGTGATTTGTGAAGTCCTCATTTGGAAGAACAAACACAAAACCTGGGAATTTTTAGTTCTACCTAAAATGCCACATTCTTACAGGAACGATTTTTCTGTCTTTGTGAGGACCCAAATCTATAATGCAATCATATTCATCTTCTCTCGCTTTAAACTTGACTTTACTTGATGCATCAGGATAACTGAACACTCAAGACCCCAAACTAACAGATTAAACTCAGTTTTTTTTTTTCACCAAGATTTTATTGATCATGAGCAGAAAAACTGCAGCTGCATTTTGTTACATTTCTCTTACAGATAAGTAGCTTAACAACAACATATTAAATGACATGATTGACGGTTTTGTCAGCTAATGAACTTAAACAATATCAGGTTTGTATTAAAGAGGGACATCAAGGTGTTTTAATCTCCTTGTGACAACAATTTTACATTAGCACCTGGATTTACAGTTTACAGATTCACATGACAAAAGAACTAGAATTTTGCCCAACTTTGACAGGATTTTGGACTGCAATATTTCTGTAGTTTTTTGGATCATACTCCTGAAACATCACTCTAAATAACAACCTGGGAATATTTGGACTCTTCTTAGAGTCACGTCAGCTGCCACTCTATATTTAGTTTCCGTTTGGGATTAATAAAGTATTTTTTAACTGAATTTCATTGAATGTTCAGACGGCTGTGCATCTTGGAATGGCGGTGTCAAAGAAACTCATCGTTTTGACTTGGAAGTCTGCTACCCAACATAGTTTTGAACACTGGCTCAGTGAGACACTGTCTATTTTACAAAGGGGAAAAACTTTGAATAAACTTAAAGACATATTTGACAGAATGTGGGGGCCTGTTTTGGCTCACTGTAACAGTGTAACACTCATGAGGACATCTTATATCCTTCCATTTTATGTCAGCTTCACTATAAAACAGTTTGAATGTTTCCTACATTCACCTTGATCACAATTGTGAACTATAATTCTTGTTTGTTTTTTCTTCTTTTCTTTTAAACATTTTCATTGTCTGGCAGCCAGTATGTTTGTTGCTTAGTTGTTGTTTTATTTATGCAATGTTCTTTGTAAGTTTTTTATTAAAACGGATGCACATGGGTAAAGTTATTAAAAGCAAAGTTAAGCTATTAAAATTAGCTTTACAATTAAAAAATGTGCAGAAGCAAGTATTTCTGCACATTATTCAGTATAACTATGGGTTTTGACTGTGCAACAACAGTTTAAAGGGCAAAACAAAAACGGGTGCCAAATCCTGCCTGCAATGACTTGATGGTTAAAAGAGGTTTAAAAAGTGACCACAATTATAATTATAGTTTAATGGTATACATTTTCAGTCAAAATTTCAGTTTGGTTTTCTGATGACAAAATTATTAAAATATTTGAATGAGGGCATCTGATTCAACAGATGTTAATATGTAAATGACATCATTAATATATATATATATACAATACAGACCAAAGGTTTGGACACACCCTCTCATTCAAAGAGTTGTCTTTATTTTCATGACTATGAATATTGTAGCTTCACACTGAAGACATCAAAACTATTAATTAACACATGTGGAATTATATACTGAACAAAAAAGTGTGAAACAACTGAAAATATGTCTTAAATTCTAGGTTCTTAAAAGTAGCCACCTTTTGCTTGTCTTTGTGCAGCGCAGAAGAGGTGAACGGATGGACTCTACATGCCTGGTTCCCATCGTGAAGCATGGAGGAGGAGGTTTGATGGTGTGGGGGTGCTTTGCTGGTGACACTGTTGGGGATTTATTCAAAATTGAAGGCATACAGAACCAGCATGGCTACCACAGCATCTTGCAGTGGCATGCTATTCCATCCGGTTTGCGTTTAGTTGGACCATCATTTATTTTTCAACGGGACAATGACCACAAACACACCTCCAGGCTGTGTAAGGGCTATTTGACCAAGAAGGAGAGTGGTGGGGTGCTGCACGAGATGACCTGGCCTCCACAGTCACCGGACCTGAACCCAATCGAGATGGTTTGGGGTGAGCTGGACTGCAGAGGGAAGGCAAAAGGGCCAACAAGTGCTAAGCATCTCTGGGAACTCCTTCAAGACTGTTGGAAAACCATTTCAGGTGACTAACTCTTGAAGCTCATCAACAGAATGCCAAGAGTGTGCGGAGCAGTAATCAAAGCAAAAGGTGGCTACTTTGAAGAACCTAGAATATAAGACATATTTTCAGTTGTTTCACACTTTTTTGTGCAGTATATAATTCCAAATGTGTTAATTCATAGTTTTGATGCCTTCAGTGTGAAGCTACAATATTCATAGTCATGAAAATAAAGAAAACTCTTTGAATGAGAAGGTGTGTCCAAACTTTTGGTCTGTAGTGTATATATACATACATATATACAGGGGTTGGACAATGAAACTGAAACACCTGGTTTTAGACCACAATAATTTATCAGTATGGTGTAGGGCCTCCTTTTGCGGCCAATACAGCATCAATTCGTCTTGGGAATGACATATACAAGTTCTGCACAGTGGTCAGAGGGATTTTAAGCCATTCTTCTTGCAGGATAGTGGCCAGGTCACTACGTGATACTGGTGGAGGAAAACGTTTCCTGACTCGCTCCTCCAAAACACCCCAAAGTGGCTCAATAATATTTAGATCTGGTGACTGTGCAGGCCATGGGAGATGTTCAACTTCACTTTCATATTCATCAAACCAATCTTTCACCAGTCTTGCTGTGTGTATTGGTGCATTGTCATCCTGATACACGGCACCGCCTTCAGGATAAAATGTTTGAACCATTGGATGCACATGGTCCTCAAGAATGGTTCGGTAGTCCTTGGCAGTGACGCGCCCATCTAGCACAAATATTGGGCCAAGGGAATGCCATGATATGGCAGCTCAAACCATCACTGATCCACCCCCATGCTTCACTCTGGGCATGCAACAGTCTGGGTGGTACGCTTCTTTGGAGCTTCTCCACACCGTAACTCTCTCGGATGTGGGGAAAACAGTAAAGGTGGACTCATCAGAGAACAATACATGTTTCACATTGTCCACAGCCCAAGATTTGCGCTCCTTGCACCATTGAAACCGATGTTTGGCATTGGCACGATTGACCAAAGGTTTGGCTATAGCAGCCCGGTCTTGTATATTGACCCTATGGAGCTCCCGACAGACAGTTCTGGTGGAAACGGGAGAGTTGAGGTGCACATTTAATTCTGCCGTGATTTGGGCAGCCGTGGTTTTATGTTTTTTGGATACAATCCAGGTTAGCACCCGAACATCCTTTTCAGACAGCTTCTTCTTGTGTCCACAGTTAATCTTGTTGGATGTGGTTCGTCGTTCTTGGTGGTACGCTGACATTACCCTGGATACCGTGGCTCTTGATACATCACAAAGACTTGGTCACAGATGTGCTAGCAAGACGTGCACCAACAATGTGTCCTCTTTTGAACTCTGGTATGTCACCCATAATGTTGTGTGCATTTCAATATTTTGAGCAAATTTGTGCTCTTACCCTGCTAATTGAACCTTCACACTCTGCTCTTACTTGGGCAATGTGCAATCAATGAAGACTGGCTACCAGGCTGGTCCAATTTAGAATCAGAATCAGAATCAGAAAATCTTTATTGCCAAGTACGTTTTTGGACATACAAGGAATTTGTTTTGGCGTAGTCGGTGCAATACAGTACAAATTAAACAGTATAAACATATCTACAATATAATATAAATATATGTGCACAGTTTTAAGTGAGTGAGAGTAAATATAGAGCAGTATTGGGTGTGAGAGCAGTACAACAGTGCAGGTGTTCACTGTGCAATTATGGCAGTGCAAGTAAAGCAGGAGTCCCAGCTGAGCGTTAATGTAACGCATAGAGTTACAAGTTACAAGTGTCCTGTCAGCAAAAAGGGGGGGTGTGGGGGAAAGGGAGAGTGTCAAGGTGGTTTCCGGGCTTTGTTAACCAGGCTGATGGCAGATGGGAAAAAACAGTTCTTGTGGCGTGAGGTTTTGGTCCGGATGGACCGCAGCCTCCTGCCAGAGGGGAGAGTCTCAAAGAGTCTGTGACCGGGGTGGGAGGGATCAGCCAGAATCTTCCCTGCCCGCTTCTGGGTCCTGGAGGTGTATAGTTCCTGGAGCGACAGTAGACTGCAGCCAATCACCTTCTCAGCAGACCGAATGACACGCTGCAGCCTGCCCTTATCCTTGGCTGTAGCAGCGGCGTACCAGATGGTGATGGAGGAGGTGAGGATGGACTCAATGATGGCTGTGTAGAAGTGCACCATCATAGTCTTTGGCAGGTTGAATTTCTTCAGCTGCCGCAGGAAGAACATCCTCTGCTGGGCTTTCTTGATGAGGGAGCTGATGTTTGGCTCCCACTTGAGTTCCTGGGAGATGATGGTTCCCAAGAAGCGGAGAGATTCCACACTGTCAATTGTGGAGTCACAGAGGGTGATGGGGGCAGGTGGGGCTGGGTTCTGCCTGAAGTCCACAACCATCTCCAATGTATTTAGAGCGTTGAGCTCAAGGTTGTTCTGGCTGCACCAGTCCAACAGATGGTCCACCTCCCATCTGTACGCGGACTCGTCACCATCAGAGATGAGTCCGACCAGGGTGGTGTCGTCCGCAAACTTCAGAAGCTTGACAGACTGGTGACTGGAGGTGCAGCTGTTGGTGTACAGGGAGAAGAGCAGAGGAGAGAGAACACAGCCTTGGGGGGAACCGGTGCTGATGGTCAGGGAGTCAGAGACGTGCTTCCCCAGCCTCACGCTCTGCTTCCTGTCAGACAGGAAGTCAGTGATCCACCTACAGGTGGAGTCGGGCACACTCAGTTGGGAGAGCTTCTCCATATATATATATATATACATATACAGCTTCACAGTGGCTGATCTGTAACAATAGTCAAGTTTCCATTCACAATCTTATGAGCTACTTCTGCAGTCAAGGTTAGCTCTCTGTCGAAAAACCCTCTTCTCTCCAAACTTTTCCTCTGATCTCCACCTGACACTCTGTCTGTCTGTCTGTCTGTCTGTCTGTCTGTCTGCCTGCCTGCCTGCCTGCCTGCCTGCCTGCCTGCCTGCCTGTCTGTCTGTCTGTCTGCCTGCCTGCCTGCCTGTCTGTCTGTCTGTCTGTCTGTCTGCCTGCCTGCCTGCCTGCCCGCCCGCCGGCCCGTCTGTCTGCCTGCCTGCCTGCCTGTCTGTCTGTCTGTCTGTCTGCCTGTCTGTCTGTCTGTCTGTCTGCCTGCCTGCCTGCCTGCCTGCCCGCCCGCCCGCCCGCCCGCCCGCCTGCCTGTCTGTCTGTCTATCTGCCTGCCTGCCTGCCTGCCTGCCTGTCTGCCTGCCTGCCTGCCTGCCTGCCTGCCTGCCTGCCTGCCTGCCTGCCTGCCTGCCTGCCTGCCTGCCTGCCTGCCTGCCTGCCTCTCCCACTCACTGCTCTCATTCCCCTGCTGTGGTTTCAGCCCATGTCATCACATCACAGTCGACAGCTCTAATCACTGTGCAGAGCGGACAGGCTGTAAAACATGGCAGGGACTGACAGGCAGGCTCAACACTCGCACCTTTCATCTGGCAGGAGCACGCACGCTCTCACATATGTACACCCAGCGTGTACATAGAGTTGTAGATGCACAAGGGCAAGCATGCACATACTTGTATATGGAGCGCATGTTTGCGTAAAACAAAGATGATACTCAGATTTATGTAGATCACATTTTTCTGGGTTTTAATTATGCTTTGAACTGTTCTTTTCCAGGGTGGGAAAACATATCTAATTGGATTTTCTCTAATCCTGAAAACTGCTGGAACACCAGTGTGACAGTGAGGTGCGTTTTTAACTGCCATAGAGAGCGAGAGAGTGCTGACCATTAATAATAATAATCATCTTTATTGGTCATTGCACATGTACATTACAACAAAATTTGTCCTCTGCATTCAACCCATCCCTTACAGGGAGCAGTGGGCTGCCATTGTGCAGTGCCCGGGGAGCATTCTGGGGCTAAGGGTCTTGCTCAGGGACCCAGAGTGGCAATCTGTGGGATATGAACCAGGCCCCTTGTGTCCCCTCTGGAACACAAACCTCCTGTTCTAACCACTAGGCCACCACTCCTACCATGTGGCACCTGTTCCAAAGCTAACTCCTTACAGCCTCCCACATGGACAAGACAAATGTTTTCTAGAGTAAATCTTTTATGGTCAGATGAGACAAAGATTGAGCTATTTGGCCTCAATAAGAAGAAGAATGCTTGGAGGTGTGAAGGTGCGCTTCTCAAACAGAAGAACACTGTAGCAGCTGTCAAGCATGATGGTGGTAGCATCATGCTGTTTTTTTTTTTACTGCTATCAGTGTGTGTGCAACAGCAAAGAAAGAGAACTACTTCCATGTTTTTCGACTTTACCCCAAATCCGATTGGAAGATGACTCAAAAACACAACTCACTCGGTTTTTGGAATGGATGAAGCTGGCTATGATTAAGCTTTTGGAATGGTATCGACCTCAACCTTGGTGAAAATGTATTGACACCGCTTAAAGGCAAAGCAATTTAAATGAATTCTACCTTTCTGCTGCAATGCGTGGTAAAATATCCTGCCAGGAAAACGACAGAAATGTGTTAATGGCAACCAAACGTGAGTGGTCATGGCACATCTCGCAAAGTGATGTCTAATAGTAGTGGGGCTGTATGCCTACTTTAGAGCTTGTAGTGTACTATGTAAAAATCCAAACAAATTCAAACTGCTGCCCCCTTTAATTGTTTTTGAACTTTATTAAAGTTGGTATTTAATCATTCCATCCTAAAAAAAGAACAATTCAGATAAATCATATCACATTCATGCTCATGATGTGTAAGTAAACTTTTCAAAGGTACTGCACATGGGGCTTTTCTCTACAGCACTGCATTCAGATTGTGAAGATAAGTTTCACAGATTTTGATCTATTATAAAGAAATGTTATGCACTCTATCTTGTACAGTTTTTCTTGGGGTAATATCCTTGGTTTTCACATGTGGCAGAGTATTCTGATAAGCGATTGGAAGACAGAGAGAGTCCTGTGTGTTTCACACAAATTGTATTACATATATTGGAAAAAACTGATCAATTCAGCTTCCTTTTGTACTTGTTGGCCCAAAACAACTTGTGAGGCATTGATTAGAGCGGCAATATCTATTCCAAAGAGCATAGTTTAAGCTACTGCTTAGTAATGATTTGAAACAATGAACCCTGTTGTTACAGTGACATTTTAACTCCTGTCATGGGGCATGCAAACAGTATTTAGTAGCTGGCACATTTCCAGTAATGTACTGTCCCCTGTCTTTGTGAAATAAAATGGAATAAAATTTTATGTCTTAAAAAAAATTATGTCTGTACTTCAAATTTACCATAATTAGAGATCATCTTTAAAATAAAATAAAAAGCAATTTTCTACTGCTCTAGCTTGGATTGGAGATTTATTGCCTTTCCCAACTGTTTTGCTATTACTGGCACCAATCTGAAATAGTGCTTGTGCAACTTTTAGCATTTCATTTAGTTAGTTGTTAGTTTAAATTGGAATCTGCGCTTGTGTAGCTTTAAGCTTTAGAGTAGTTCTTAATTCATTTTTCAAAATGTGATGAGTTACATACAGCTTGACTTGGAAAGAATTTGCAACAAAGGCAAGCATCAAGCTCTGACAATGCATCCATGAGTTTACTAAGTATAGAAGGTGAATAAAGCCAAATTATAGATAAATGGATATCATTTACTATTTTACCCTTAAGCACAGGACGACTGACCAAACAGAGTTTATTATCACAAAGAAACCCTAATTAGAAATTAGATCAGGGGTGACACGGCCTATAGCACTGGAACATGTTTTGGTTTGAACTGTTTTGTAAGAGTTTTGGCTGTATGTTTAATGCTGCTTTCTTACTGGAAGTGGAACCTCTGCTCTTTGCATTCTCTGACAAGTTTTTTTTCATGATTGCCTCTATACCTCCATGTGCCCATAAACCAAACTGCTCCTGTGTCCCTGTTGAACGAAATAATTCACGTAGCATGATACTGTCTCCACCATGTTTCACAGCATGGATAATGTGATGTGCAATGTTAGCTTTCTCTTAAACGTAGCTTTTTGCATTCTTTGCCCCCTACATGGCTTCTGGTGAACTATAAATCAATGCTTCTTTTCCATTCATGGTTTCAGCACCACGTGGCTTCCACTCTGCTCTACCTCAGTCTACTCAGCATGAAACGTGAAACCACACCTCCACACTGTAAACCCAGATGACTAGAATCTACTTTAAAAAAAATCAAGGTAACTCATTGCCCTAAAATTTTTAAGTAATGAAACATTAGTTGAATGAGTGAAATGGACTACGTTCAATGTACTTGAGCACCTAATGGAATGGAATAGAACATTCGAGTTGAATTACTAATAGCCACGTTACAGTAACTGAAGATACTTAGTTTAAACAATTAAATAAAATTTGTTATTTGAGTTGACCTAACTTAACCTTTTTCAGTTCCCGAAATTCAAAATATGTCTTTCATGAAGTAAAGTGTCTTGCCCAAGATTTGAACCAGCAACTGGTGGCTGAAGTCAAGTCATTCACCAAAGGCTTCAAACTTGGGTCGAATAACTTGCCTACTAGAACTCTACTTGTTGAAACTTTAAATACACTTGCATTCTTTGTCTCAGTTCTGTCTCAAAAAGTTCAGTACTCATATGTGACAATCTTGTTTAAACTAGATTTTGGGCAGGTGGGTGATGTCAATGCGTTGCTATCAAGCAAAACTGCTGATATTGAGTTGTTTGAGCTCAAACATATAATTACAATAAGATAGGCCATTAAAAAGTACAGTTTACTCAGAAATCGCAATTAATTGTAAAGACATGACAAATGTATTACCAACTCAGTTTGTTTGAGCAGAAACTATTAAATGGACTTAAAAATACAATTACAATAAAAAGGACATGAAAAGTTCAACTCGTTGAGTTGAATCTGGGTTTATAAAAACAAACACTCACCGTTGCACATCATGTCCTCTTAAAGCAGCGAGGTTGCATGGTTCAGTTCTGACAATGCTAATTTCCAATCAGTGAACAGCAGTCTGTCTGTCAGTCAAGTTACATTTTGGCCCGGCTCAGCCCCAATGGGACCTGCTGATGAGCAGGGATCAAGAAAGCCAGTACAGGTCCGGAAAAGCCAGTAATGGAAAGTGGAGCAGGCTAAAGCAGAGCCCATGGAGAGGGAGCATTAGTGTTGTTTGGAAATCTCCCCTTGAAGAAGAGGATCTCAATGAGCCAGCTGGTTAAATGGTTGAGTTGGCTGATTGGGAAGCCTTGGATGGGACTGGAGTTGCTGTACACCAGACAGTTGCAGCCACTGGCTGGCTCCATCTGCAGTGATGACACCCATCTTTAGTTTGGTAGGTTCATATTCCTTCTGTCTGGTTGCAGATATAAGGTCCCCAATTTTAAGACCCAGTGCTACAGGAACAGCTTTGTCCCAGCTCCAATTTTTTGTTGTTGTAATATTAACTTTTCACCTGTTCTTAGACTGTGGAGCTACTTTCATTTGTGTGCATGTCTCTCTTGTCTGCAAGACAAATCTGAAAGCTGGTGACTGATAAAGTCACCTTACCTTAACCAGGGCTTCTTATTGGATTTTCTAAATAATTACTTTTTTCTTGCTGTTCTTCTATAAAGGCAAAATTCGTGAAGAACAAACCTAATAGTTTGTTCTCCTCAAATCTAGTTGTTCGGTAAAAAGATTCTCCCATCTGAGCTATGGATCTCTGCAGCTCCTCCAGAGGGCTGTGGCGAACTGTAAACAAGACTTCTTATGGTGGTCTTTCAAATATTGAGCACATAATTAATGGATATCCTGTCAGCAGATTCTCCCTCAGAGATTTAGATCTTACCTGCTCCTCCATCATTAAGATGGGCTTCCTGGCTGCTTCCCCGATTAATACTCTCTTTACCGGGCTTTACAGTTTAAGTGGACGGCCATGTTTTACTAGTCTTGTAGTTCTGCTATAGTCTTTTCATTTTTGGATAAAGGATTGAGCACTGAAATGTTCAAAGCTTAGCAAGGATTCTAGGGCTGCTTCTCTGATTAAGGCCCTTTTTACCCAGCCCTACTTTGAACTTCCCCTCAACTTTCTCCCTGTTTGCTATGTTTTTGGTCTCCAAGATGCTTTTTGAAACTTAAGAAGGCAATTGGCTGTACTGGATTTTATTTAGGGGTATTAAGAGGGGCTAAATGCATATGCAAGCCACACTTTTCTGAATTTTAATTTTAAACGTCACGCCACTTTAAAGTTATGTGCCATTTTGTGATGATCTCTTTACTAAAACCCTAATTCTAATAAAATACGTTTAATTTCCTGGTTTGAGTGTGACCAAATTAACAGCTAACATTGAAGCAACAAAAGTGTGTTTATGCAGAAGACAAATACATTTTAGTTCATGTGGAATATATTTGCAAGGACAGTGATAAAATCAAGGGATTAAACAAAAAAGGGGATGTTAAACAGTTCTCACAGGACTTGTAATAATCAGCAAAGAAGGAACATTTTATTTTATGGTCCAAAAGATTTGATCAATATCTGTAGAATTTATCTAACTTGCTATCAAGTTTGCCACGCCTTGAATATGTTGTGTATTTTCCCCTTAAAGCAATGAAGTTCTTTGTAAGCTTGCATAATTGGCAGCTTCAGTTGGTGCTGCAAAGTAAAAAAAAAAAAAAATCTCCTTTTGGTGTTTATCCTTGTTGAAAAGTTTTTAAAAGAGGCAATCCAAATTGTTTGGATATTTAGTGCTTGGGTATTTCTTATGTTTTTATCATGTGAAGCACTTTGTTGCTTCTTGTTGCTGAAATGTGCTATACAAATAAACTTGCCTTGCCTTATGAATTTTGTCATTTAAATTTGATTGAGTTATAGAGGTACTCAAATTATGTTTTAAGCCTGGGTAGGGATAAAGGACCAGTGCCTCTCAAGGCTGGTCCGATTTCAGCTGAAGTGTGTCGATGTCCTTGCACTGTCCAGTCCTTGTATGCTCGCTAGTGTTAAGGAGTGCACGTGTGAGAGAGAGAGAGAGAGAGAGAGAGAGAGAGAGAGAGAGAAAGATAAGTATTTTTGCTCTCCCATGCTTGCATGCATTAACACATCAATAAAAAACATTTTCATTGGTTGTCAATGTGCTCTCAGTACAAAAGAAAACTGAGCTCCAAGTATGAAATTCCTTAAGAACACTTTAGGAAAGCGTGGGATCAATCACAATACACAGGTTGCACGCCTGAAGAGCTTCAACAGCTTTACTCACCCGAATGATGTTCAGAACATTATTAAAATATGCAAGCATACAACATTTGTAAGAAGCTGCTCATACCTAGTCTCAGTCACAAATAGACCAGAGAATACCAAATCTCATCTGTATTATGTAAAAGAAAACTATAGCAGGCAGTAGAGATGGTTTAAACCATCTCAAATTATTTGTCCTTGAGCTTTGTTAGAGTATTACCCCCCACCCCCCCCCCCCCCCCAAAAAAATGTAGCCATGAGTGAAGAATAAGATGTTAAAACCACCTGAGCACAAAAAAGTTTCTACCTTTTATGTCCTTAAAACTATGGTGCTTTGCAAAAGCATTCATACCTGTTGAACTGTTTCACATTTTGTCACATTAGAATCAAAAACTTTAATACATTTCATTGGGATTTTATGTTATAGACACACACAAAGTAGCACATAATTGTTAAGTGAAAGGAAAAGTATTCATTTTCTTTATATATTTTAACTAATAAAAATCTGAAAAGTGTGGTGGATACATAAATTCAGCCCCTTTCCTTTGATTACCCAAGATAAAATCCAGTGCAAGCAATTGCCTTTAGAAGTCTCCTAATAAGTAAATATAATCCACTTGTGTAATTTAATCTCAGTATAAATGCAGCTGTTTTGTGAAAGCATCAGAGATTTGTTGGAAAACAAAGAATTAGCAATATGGCAGCATTATACAGATCCAGAAAATGCCACACTGTCATGATCTTTTGGACCACTTTCTGTTTGGTGACTATATTTTGTTATGTCATGCACAGTATGGCATATCTTGATCCTAATTTGTGTTGCAACCTTTAGTTTTTCTTTGAGTACATCCTCCCATGCTGTTCAGTTTCCCTGAACATTCATTCTGTTTATTGTAGCCATTTTTCCTCAGTTAGCTCTGCATGTTTTCCTCAAAGCTAACATTCATACTGCTAATTAGAGCCATCTGTGGTCTCTAGCAACACTTTACAGGGCACCTTTAAAACCAGCATACGAAAATGGAAAGAGTAACTGCAAACCTACTACTATATTTTTGTTGTAATAAGTCCTGTTTGGAAGACGTTTCCCTGCTCAAATGAGACAAAAACTAACTTTTTGGCCTATCTAAAAACTCCATGTTTAACTTATACTGCAGATCTTGAGCACACAGTGAAGCATAGTGGTGGCAGTGTTATGCAGTGAAGATGCTTTTCTTTAGCAGGGAGATGGAAACTGGTCAGAGCTGATGGAAAGATGGATAGAGGCCAACAAAGGACAATCTAGGAAGACGACATGTTTGAGAGGCTGTGTCTTTATCATAAGAGTAGTTGTCATCCATTGCAGCTTCCTTTCTTGCCACATGTCAATGCAAGGCAACTTACCCGACGTTGCCCACTGATTTGCATGTTGGTGCATGAATAAATAGGTTCAATGTAGCTCTAGTGTAAAAGCACTTTCAGTGACTAGTATGAACAGAAAACTCCTTTATGAGTTCAGTCCATTTAGCATTTAGAGCAGTGATGTCCAAACCTTTTGCAATGGGTGTCACAGAAGAGAGATTAAAATATTAAGGGATCCAGTAATTCAGTTTTTGTTATTAAAAATATATATATATATATTTTTATTATTATCATCAGGTAAACTTATGTCAGACATCTATCTACTACAGCAATTTTTTTTTTTATTAGAATTAAAAAAGGAGCAAGTACAGGGAATAAATACCTGGTCTGTCTAATCATAGGAAAATATATATTTAACATAAAAGATGAAATCATGAAAAATGGAAAATAATAGAGATCACACTCCACTAAGTTAGGTTTACATGAGAAGCCAATATTAAGGAAATGTATATTTTATTTTAGGGTTGCACGGTTGTTGGTAGCACTGTTGCATTGCAGCAAGAAGGTCCTGTATTCGACTCTCGGCCAGGGGTCTTTCTGCATGGAGTTTGCATGTTCTCCCTGTGCGTGCATGGGTTCTTTCCGGGTACTCAGGCTTCCTCCTACAGTCCAAAAACATGACTCTTAGGTTAATTGGTCTCTCTAAATTGCCCTTTGGTGTGTGAATGAGTGTGTGCATGGTTGTTTGTGTGTTGCCCTGCAATGGACTGAGGACCTGTCCAGGGTGTACCCTGCCTCTCACCCATAGACTGCTGGAGATAGGCACCTGCTTTACCGCAACCCACTATGGAAGAAGTGGTATAGAAAATGACTGATATTAATATGTGAAAGTGCTCTGTTTGACCATTGAAAAAATATTAGGAATTTACATGCCCAAAAATTGCTAGGAAGACAAATAAAATGAATTAGTATTGTTGTGACACAGTTTAGAAAACTTAAAAACAGATAACCCCAACATCCCCAAACAGATAACAGGTAGAGGAAAAGTGACTTGCTTAGATCAGGCTGTGGTTAGAAGGTAAAACATTCTCCAACCAGTGGCTAAGCCTGCAGCCACCACAACCTGTCCATGGAGCTCTGCTGCTCCAAAAACTCCAGAGCACTTTTCAACGTAGCCTAATTTTTTTAAGAACTGACTGCACAGGTGAAGTTTTGAGCTCTGATTTCTCGCTTACAAACATCTTTAAACTACTTTTTGGGATAAAAAAGATAAATTTGCCAATCACCTACTCCATTTATCCCTGATGGTGGCACAATGCATTGTGTCATGTTGCACATAACCACGCCCCTTTAACAATCCTGGGTTATCTGGAAAGTCCTACCCCAGACCTTTTATCTGTCAAAGTATGGACCCAGGAAATTGAAATTTCTCTGATGAAATTATGTTGAAATGCGGAGGGCTTTCAAAATCCTGGGTATTGTCTGAAAGCCCTGCAAAGGAAAAGGGGCTCTTGCCGCATTTAGCCAAGTGTAAATAATGATGTGACTAAGTCTGCTTTTAAAGAAAAGGCACTAAAAATAAAAGTGTAAAACCTGGACTAGAAAACACATACTTTGTGTTGTACATTTTTTTAATATATTAATTCATCAGTGTAAATCTTACATACAAAATCAGTAAAAAAAAAAAAAAATGTTTATCTGCATTGCCTGTCTGTGCAAGTAGGCCAAAAATTTTAGTATTTTTGAATTGTGGTCAGAGGCCCCACATCTTCTGAGGGCAGCATATGGACCACAGACCACTCTTTTGTCATCCGATAAGACTTCAGACTGGGATGGAGGTTCACCTTTCTACAACCTTAAACATACCATCAGAGCCACAATGGGATGGTTTGGATGAAAGCATACTCATATGTTAGGATGTCCAAATGGTATTACACTTGAGAAGTGATGTTCGGAGACAGTCCATCCAATCTGACTGAGGTTGAGCTACTTTTAAAAGAAAAGAAGGGAAAAATTTCAGTTTTTAGATTTACAAAGAGACTGGCAGAGGCACACTCCAAACGATCTATAGTTGCAGAGAAAGGTGCATCTACAAAGTATTGCATCAGGGCGAATGACTACAAATGCACTCCTCACTTTACAGTTTTCACTTGCAAAAGTTTTTGCAAAATCTGCATCATTTTCTTTCCACATAAAAACTATGCACTACTTGTTGTTGGTCTAATTATTACCGTAGTGAAAATGTGACTTGTGTTCCTGAGGAGGAGTAAGTTTACGTTTCAAACAACTAAATGGACAGTAACAACATGTATTACTTCTCAGACACTGACCGACATCCCATTTAAACTTATTGATCGGAGGAACAATGATTGTGAGCATTATATCTCTGCAAGAAAACTTTTAACAAGGAAGAAAAACACTTAGCTTCCCTTGGTGAGTCAGGACTCTAACAGCTGTTCTGGAACATAACACATATATACAGGGGACAGTTTAAGTGATGTGAATTTGCTTTTCATTGTCGCCCTAAGGGTTCAGTGGTTCAGAAAAAGCGAGAAGGTGGAGCTGTGTGTGTGTGTGTATTTGTCAGGAAACAGGATGGCTTCAGAAGATTTATCACTGCTTGATCAGGTTGCGAGTGAGTTACTACTGTTACCCCTCTCCTCCCTCCTCTGCCCAGAGGCCAGGGTGCTATATCAGCCTATATATGACACGTTCACCACGCACACACACATGCGTGAGTAACCATATAGCAGAGCAGTATATCAGCGTGTCAGTGACAGGCTCTGTGTGTATCTCTCCCATCATCTGGCCATTAGACAGTAATGGCATGGAAAGGAGAGTAGGGTTTCCCTGTGGGCTCAATACAAGAGCATTTATTACACACAACAGAAGCACCATCCTGGCGAGGGAGAAAAGGAGAAGAAGGACAAGAAGTAGGGAAGAAAAACTTGCACCTATGAAAAGTGCATAGATCAGAGAGGTTATATACTCTTTCAGCTTTATGGAGTTAATCCATACCAGCTTTGTAAAAAGGGAGATTGTAAGGGTGTATTAATACCAGGAAAGTCCATGGTTCACTTGTTTAGTACAGACCAAAAGCAAAGTTTTTTTTGTTTGGTGCGGTTTGCTTTAACATTGTACTTTTTGGAGGTGAACTATAACTTGTAAACAAAGCCACGTGTGTGAGGATTGTTGCTCCCATTGGACAAAAATGACTAGGGCGGGACAGAGCACAGACCCAGAAATGGAGGACAACTACCAGGGAAGTAATGTTTGCTGCATTTCTGTTCAGCGTATTTGTTCAGTTATCAGAGCTACAAAATCATTGCGACTGTCAAGAGCAGCTTATTCAACGCAGGTTTTGCAACATTCAGTTTCTAATGTGGGAACGCGTCAGTGAATGCGTGCTGCAAGCCAAAGGAGACGACGTGCTCTGCATGCGATGACCCACAGCATGCTGGCAGCAGCGTTGCTAAGCAAAAGACAGCGGATCAAGTATGACGTCAGTGCATTCACTATTCACAAAATTTGCTGAGATGGCTCATGAAGTCACAAAAAGGCGTGTGTGTCCTGTAGTTGGAACAGATCAAGGCCGGTTCGTATTTACACCAGAAGCGAAGGTAAGTAAGGTATGGTAAGTTTATTTATATAGCGCTTTTCAGCAACGAGACACTCAGAGCGCTGAGTCTACTCTCCGAGACCTACTCTCTCAGAGACCTACTCTCTCGGAGACCTACTCTCTCGGAGACCTGCTCTTTGAGTTTTGGGGTCTGGACCAGGGTTTGCTTGAGTGTATTCACACCTGCATAAAAAGGCCCAGACACGGTGGGAAACGATCTCAGGTCCGTTAGGGGGGACCAAATGTGGCAGGTGTGAATACACTAAAATTAAAGTGACCAACATAGGAGTTGAAATATTTACCAAAAAAGATACAATTACATGGGTTTTTATCTTTTATTCATGAACGAATACAGTTCAACAATAAATCTGAGTTAGAATGGAAAATAATTGGCCAGGTTTCTTTCATTTTTATCCATCATTTATACTTGCATTTCAGCCTTGCAGAGCCTAAACAGGACATCTATAACTCCTTTATCTTCAAAGGGCTGTTTTGCAGGGAGAACGCTGACCAGACACAGCTCACCTGGAAGTTGAGACAGAAAAGCTAGACTGTTGGCTGTCAGCTACTATGCAGGTGCTTTGTCAATTGCAAATAAGTCTTATATTTCTAAAAATGACCCCGGTGATGCTCATAAAGTTGATTATCAGCCTTAACTTTAAGATCGTACAGCATCCAAAACCTTGGGCAAATTGACTGATAATAATTGTCGCTTAAAATCATCATAAGGACAATTTAAAAATCTGTCTCAAGGAATATTATGTCTAACTTTTCTTGAATTACCTAAAGGATCTATTGAGTTTGTAGTTCATGTGAGCAAAAACTGAGTGAAGACATAAGGCAAGGTAAGTTTGTTAGATTTAGGATTTTTGCTCAAACTAGGGTACAGTTTAATACAATAGAAAAAAAATTATCTAGAAGATGGAATTATTGATGGCCATAAACAGTGAACAGAGTTCATATTTTGAACATTTTTAATCTGTCATATTTGTGGTTTTTTTCTTATTACCCAAATGCAGACACAGTCAAGACTGGTCAAGAGGACCCGAGGATCCTGAGGAGATAGAGTTAAACAGTGGACAATTAATTCTTGTGAGTGGCTGTATGGCTCTCAGATCTCCTTGTTGATTCTGAGGGTGATGGATGGACGTTGGAAAGTCAGATCATTTCTGCTGTTACTGACCAGAGTCAAAGATCTGTGGTAGACTGTTTCAGGTGAGTATTCTGGGTTTGGTTCAAAGCTTTAAGATTTCTTCATGGGAGGCTCAAGGTAAGCTTCAGGTGACGTCAGATAAGAATCGACAAAGCTTTAGCCAGAGTAACAGGAAAATTGATTACGGTCATTGACAATTAGGCGTCAAAAGATCGTCTTGCAGATCATTTGAAGTTGCAAGCATGATGAGTTGATTTGACCCAGCAGTACAGTGGAGCAGCCCCGCATTAACATTGAGATTGTCAACTATCCAAGGAGATTGCATTTCAGCAAAATCACCATAAGTTGATGCTGTTTATATTTGAAAGCACACAATCTCAGGCTTAAGTTGACAAACATGCAAGCTCTGCACAGAAGGCCTGCTAAGCCAAGGTTAGAACTGAAGACCTTCTTTGCCTTAAGGTGCCAATATTAACCGATACATTCCAGTGCCCATCCTCAATGCAATGCTTTCTAACACAAAAGCAAATTTGATGGCGCTTAATAGATTCCTCCTTGTGCTCCTGATACTGTTGTGACTCCCTGAGTGAGACTCCTCAGTAACCCCCACAGCAGGATTAAGAGGCATGAAAAATAATGTTTTCACATGCGGGACACTGGGATCTACATCGTTTTAGCGACATACAAAACATGAGCGGACGGGCTGTAATTCCCCAATTTAAGTCCCTTATTTCCATTTTGTCATGTCTGAACGCTTGTCATGCTTTTGAACAAACATTGACATAATTAAAATGCAAATGCAGTTTGGTGGTGCTGGAGACAGACCGAGATCTCTAAGCTGATATGCACACAGAAACAGACGCACAGAAGGAGAAACACACAAACACAGACAAATCCTTGCAAAAAAACACACACAACCTAACAATGAAGGTTAAGATGAAATCTGGTGTTGGAGGGAAATACTACTGAGGACCATGTAAGTGGGTTTTTGTTCTTCCACTCTGAGAGCACTGTTGTACATGTAGGTATGTGTGAGTACGTCCATAGGCTGACACAGGGCTCGATGAGCTGCAGGCTCCCAAGGCCCTGGCCTTTATTAAGAGCAGTTGTTTGATGAGAAAAGGAGCCGGCCTTCACTCCAGGGCCTGTCAGAAGCCTGGGGAGTGGGTAAGTGGGTTAACCCAGAGGCCCAGACAAAGCCAGAGAAATGGATAAGTGGGTCACCCGCCCTCACATGAACACTCAAAGGATCCACTCTTACTCCTCTCCCTTTTCTTATTAGAGTTGGTCTAATGTGTGAAGGGACCTCAAGAAGGAACACAGCACTCATCTCTGCATGAGCATTGAGAGCTTGTGTGTGGGTATGTGCTCACATGTGTGCGAGTGTGAATTAGTGTGTATTCTTGAAGCTAAAAAAGAAGAATGCTGTGGTCCTTAAAGACTCTAAGAACCTAAGCATCCAGTTTAAGACTGCTGCTATACTGTCAACAACAAAGAGGAGACTGGTATAGCAATAGAATTTTATGTCAAGATTATGTAGAGAACGTGTAGTAAGTCACTACCAGTCAAATGTTTTAGATACACTTTCTCATTTAATGGTTTTCTTTATGTTTATGACTATTTACATTGTACGTAGATTCTCACTGAAGGCATTAAAACTGTGAATGAACACATATGGAATTATGTAGCAAACAAATAATTATAAAATAACTTTAATTATGTTTTTATATTTTAGACTTCTTAAGGTAGCTGCCCTATGCTGTGATGAATGAAATATTAACCTTTGGCCGTCTGTCGATGAACATGTGGGAAGTTCTTTCAAGACTCTTTGGAAAACCATTTCAAGTGACCACCTCATGAAGCTCATGGAGAGAATGCTAAGAGCAAAATGCAGTAATCAGAGCAAAGGGTGGCTATTTTGAAGAATCTAAAATAATAAAATTGTTAAAGTTATTCCACACATTTTGTTTACTATATAATTCCATGTGTGTTCATTCAGTTTTGTTGCCTTTGGTGAGAATCTACAATGTAAATAGTCATAAAAATAAAGAGAGTCATTCAGTGAGAAAGTGTATCTAAAACTTTTGACCGGTAGTGTACATGTGAACTGGAAATCCTGGGATTTTTAAAAACCATGACAAACAATGACACATTGGGCTTTCTGAGCTAGAAACCATAACAGTGGGACAATTTCTATGGATTATTTCACATCTATCTTTCTTTGTCCTGGCTCTGTTTGCATTAAATATTATGTTAAACATTATCTGAAGAAGTACATGGATAAGAAAAGCTACACCCAGTCAAAGAAATCATGAGCTACAATTGTTTTTTAGTTTAGCATTCTCAAGATCTTCAACTTTTGAATTTTAATGTAGTTAATGACAGCATTATTGGCACCTCTTGGTGCATCAAATGTATCACAAAATTTCCAGTAGGTGTTCCGCACACCATACAGATTTTCTTTTTCAAAAACAAAAGAAAAAATATGAGTTTAAATGAATATCTAGAATAGTGAAGCTGGAGCTTAAGAAACTGTAGTATCTATCACAGGTCAGACAGATGTATTAATTAATTATGGTTATAAGTGTTGCAGCATTTCCTGTAAAATATCTTTCTTTCTGTGACATTTTTCAGCATTGATTAGCAATGCAACTATCAACTGGCCAGAGATCAGAATCGGTTGCTTTTTCTCTTGATCAGATGCATCAAACCTATGAACTCGCAATGTTTTCAGTCTATAAATGCAACAACAAACAGTATGTGCTTGCAATTTTTTACCCAAATAGAGCTCTTATAAAGGTTAGGGATAACATGCTTTGATGTTTGCGTGGCCATTATGTTGTGAATCCTTTATGTTTTTTTCTGAGCCAGGTGGTGATGCCTCTCCTTTCCTCCTCTACATCCCCTTACAAATTTTATCTACAGACAACTTTTGCCTTCATCTCTGATCACATGTGCATTCAATGACATACAGCTACTGACCTACACTCACCGAACACTTTAATAGGTACACCTTTCCAACTGCTTGTCAACACAAATGTCTAATCAGCCAATCACATGGCAGCAACTCAATGCATTTAGGCATGTAGACATGGTCAAGACGATCTGCTGTAGTTCAAACCAAGCATCAGAATGGGGAAGAAAGGTGATTTCAGTGACTTTGAACGTGACATGGTTGCTGGTGACTCAAATAACCACTCGTTACAACCAAGACATGCAGAAGAGCATCTCTGAACGCACAACACGTTGAACCTTGAGGCAGATGGGCTACAGCAGCAGAAGACCACACCGGGTGCCACTCCTGTCATCTAAGAACAGGAAGGTGAGGCTACAATTCAGACAGGCTCACCAATAGAAGACAATAGAAGATTGGAAAAACTATGCCTGGTCTGATGAGTTTCGATTTCTGCTGCGACAATTGGGTGGTAGGTTCAAAATTTGGCGTCAGCAACATGAAAGCATGGATCCATCCTGCCTTGTATCAATGGTTCATGCTGGTGGTGTAATGGTGTGGGGGATATTTTCTTGGCACACTTTGGGGCCCTTAGCACCAATTGAGCATCGTGTCAATGCCACAGCCTTCCTGAGTATTGTTGCTGACCATGTCCATCCCTTTATGACCACAGTGTACCCATCTTCTGATGGTTACTTCCAGCAGGGTAACGCGCCATGTCATAAAGCCTGAATCATCTCAGACTGATTTCTTGAACATGGCAATGAGTTAAATGTACTCAAATGGCCTCCACAGTCTCCAGATCTCAATCCAATAGAGCACCTTTGGGATGTGGTGGAACGGGAGATGTGCATCATGGATGTGCAGCTGACAAATCTGCAGCATCTGTATGATGCTATTATGTCAATATGGACCAAACTCTCTGAGGAATGTTTCCAGTACCTTGTTGGATCTATGCCACGAAGGATTAAAGCAGTTCTGAAGGCAAAAGGGGGCCCAGCCCGGAACTGGCAAGATGTAGCAAATAAAATGGCCGGTGAGTGTGTATGACATATATGGATGCAGGTACAATCACACAATTACCTGCAGCAGCTCAGATATTTTGGAATACATTTGCTATATAAAGACCTATGGGTGCAGTCTGCAAGGTAAGATCATTGTATATTATTTGCTAATCCTTGTTTGTTGTTCTTGTTCTCTTGTTTTGTTCTGTTCTACAGAATTGTGATTATTGTTCTCATTTCCCTGCTCCCAGCCACCATCTTTGTCAACTAATGATTTTGGCCTGTTAGAATCAGATAAGGTCTGTTGTGCCTTTGAATCGGTAAAGTCAGTTATACATCAGGGCAAATATCTAATTTTCATCCTTTTATTAAACAAATCTGTAACTAACTGTCAGCATTTAAAAGTGTTTGAGTCTTGTTTTGGGTTTTTCTCTAATCATAACTGTTTGTGCTTAACAGGTGGTGCTTTAGTTCATTCCTTTAGGTTTGCTTTCTTACTTTTTATTGTATTTTGGTTGTGGTGCATTTTGGTTTATGTTCTGTTACATCTGTGAGATTTTTCTTTGGTTCCAGCATTTCCTCGCATCTCTGTCCAGCTCATTCATGTTTTAGTTACCACTCCCTGCCATCTTGTGATCATTTTCACTCAGTCCACCTGCACCATGCCAATCAGTCTCCCTGTGTCACCTGCGTGTGTCACTACATATACTCTTCAGTTTTGTTGTTGCTTACTGGTTTATATTGTTTGTCATGCCAAGCCTGTTCATGTCCTTAAGTGTTACCAAGCCAAGCCTATCTACGTACTGGCTTGCATCTGCTCCATCCAGCCTGCTGTGAGTCCATTTTTTCATCTCACTGTGCTTCTTTTGCCTGCCTGCATTTGGTTCCACTCCAAGAACCATACCTCTTGACAACTAACACTACAGGTCCTTCTCAAAATATTAGCATATTGTGATAAAGTTCATTATTTTCCAAAATGTCATGATGAAAATTTAACATTCATATATTTTAGATTCATTGCACACTAACTGGAATATTTCAGGTCTTTTATTGTCTTAATACGGATGATTTTGGCATACAGCTCATGAAAACCCAAAATTCCTATCTCACAAAATTAGCATATCATTAAAAGGTCTCTAAACGAGCTATGAACCTAATCATCTGAATCAACGAGTTAACTCTAAACACCTGCAAAAGATTCCTGAGGCCTTTAAAACTCCCAGCCTGGTTCATCACTCAAAACCCCAATCATGGGTAAGACTGCCGACCTGACTGCTGTCCAGAAGGCCCCTATTGACACCCTCAAGCAAGAGGGTAAGACACAGAAAGAAATTTCTGAACGAATAGGCTGTTCCCAGAGTGCTGTATCAAGGCACCTCAGTGGGAAGTCTGTGGGAAGGAAAAGGTGTGGCAGAAAACGCTGCACAACGAGAAGAGGTGACCGGACCCTGAGGAAGATTGTGGAGAAGAGCCGATTCCAGACCTTGGGGGACCTGCGGAAGCAGTGGACTGAGTCTGGAGTAGAAACATCCAGAGCCACCGTGCACAGGCGTGTGCAGGAAATGGGCTACAGGTGCCGCATTCCCCAAGTCAAGCCACTTTTGAACCAGAAACAGCGGCAGAAGCGCCTGACCTGGGCTACAGAGAAGCAGCACTGGACTGTTGCTCAGTGGTCCAAAGTACTTTTTTCGGATGAAAGCAAATTCTGCATGTCATTCGGAAATCAAGGTGCCAGAGTCTGGAGGAAGACTAGGGAGAAGGAAATGCCAAAATGCCAGAAGTCCAGTGTCAAGTACCCACAGTCAGTGATGGTCTGGGGTGCCGTGTCAGCTGCTGGTGTTGGTCCACTGTGTTTTATCAAGGTCAGGGTCAATGCAGCTAGCTATCAGGAGATTTTGGAGCACTTCATGCTTCCATCTGCTGAAAAGCTTTATGGAGATGAAGATTTCATTTTTCAGCACGACCTGGCACCTGCTCACAGTGCCAAAACCACTGGTAAATGGTTTACTGACCATGGTATCACTGGGCTCAATTGGCCTGCCAACTCTCCTGACCTGAACCCCATAGAGAATCTGTGGGATATTGTGAAGAGAACGTTGAGAGACTCAAGACCCAACACTCTGGATGAGCTAAAGGCCGCTATCGAAGCATCCTGGGCCTCCATAAGACCTCAGCAGTGCCACAGGCTGATTGCCTCCATGCCACGCCGCATTGAAGCAGTCATTTCTGCAAAAGGATTCCCGACCAAGTATTGAGTGCATAACTGTACATGATTATTTGAAGGTTGACGTTTTTTGTATTAAAAACACTTTTCTTTTATTGGTCGGATGAAATATGCTAATTTTGTGAGATAGGAATTTTGGGTTTTCATGAGCTGTATGCCACAATCATCCGTATTAAGACAATAAAAGACCTGAAATATTTCAGTTAGTGTGCAATGAATCTAAAATATATGAATGTTAAATTTTCATCATGACATTATGGAAAATAATGAACTTTATCACAATATGCTAATATTTTGAGAAGGACCTGTATAAGGTAACCAGACCCACCAGACTGTTGCCTAAGCTGACAGGGCTTACACACAACAAAATCTCAATATACCATACATGTCTGTCAACATTTTTCATGTTAATTTCAAGAAACGAGTTAGCAGTTCAAAGTGTTTTTCAGAAAATCACAATGTTCATTTAGAAAATTGTTAGTGTAAAAAGAGAGTTAAGAAGCATTATGTATATTTGATGGAATGTCACCTTGTTGAAAAGCTATCACACTGAAACTGGGTGAATTATTCATAGCATCTTGCATCCCATATTTCTTATTTTAGATGGTTCTGAAAAAAATTTGAAGACAACAGACTAAATGACAAACTTAATTTACAGCAAGAATGTTGTTTATTGATTGGATGGTGTCAGGAATGAACTTTTCAGCTTGATCAGCAGTAAGTCTATCATGTCCATTTGTGTGCTTGTCAAATACAGAGCGCATAATCAAACACTATCTATTTGACTGCAAACTATGAAATCAGAACAACACAATCACAATTCTTTATCATAATTTTTATCCAAGCAAGTTATTATTCAGGGATTGAGCAACTGGCAGGTTTATTTATTTTAGGGTTAACTGCTGTTACACAGAGAATTTGTCAATAACAAATTTGAAATATCTGTTTTCTGTCAGTAATAGTTGTTTCAGTGAAACACAGCGTGATAAAGTATTGGTTGCCTGGACTCTGAAACACAGTCCCAGGCGCGTAGTTAGACCTGGGCTTCGGGGGCGGAAACCCCGGATGTTTTCTGAATAGCCCCGGACTTCTTGATAGAAGAAATTTAAAAGTATTAAAAAGATGCAGCCATAAAATGGTATTGGACTTCGCATTTTTATTTAAAAACAATCAGATTTTTTCAATTGTGTTCCAAATAATCAAGTTTCGCTCCACCTAACCTGACAATGAGTTAAAAGGAGAAGACAAAAAATACTTATTTGCGCAATCGTGGCACCACGAATGCGCAACTACGCGCACAGCCATTCTGGAGAAGTCCAGAACAGCAGTTTACTGCAGATCGATCTGCCTCCTTCATTACCTGAAAAGTTACACTGAACGGCTCGAACAGGGATCATTTCAGAGGAACCGTGGAGCCAACCAGGGAGTGGGAGCCTGGTGCGTGTGTTCAGGAACAGGTGGATGTATAACCCAGACGAAGATAGCAGTAAAACCTGAATGCTGACTCGGAATGGGCTAATTGTAAGTTACAGCTAATCACTTATTCACCCAGCAAGACATGAAGTGGAGGTTCACTCTAATGAGTATCTTCAAGGTCATGATGAGGGACTTCCACCTGAGCTACAGGTGAAGTTAAATGATCTGGCTGTGATAGAAAACAGCAGCAACCTTCTCTGTGAGCTTCTAGCGGGATTTGCATCATAATGTGAAAATATCTGGTCCTCTACTTCAGTAAAAATAAAAGCATTTAATCCTAACGTAGCTGAAGACATTAAAAGGTCCTTCAGATCAACACATTGCATCTCTTTGCTGCAGCAAGTCTTATAGTATAGTTCTACATGTAGACAGAAAAAAGTGTTGCTCAATAAACCAGGAAAATATCTCCTGGTTGCAGTAGAAACTGCAAAAGTAAACCTCCCTCTTCTCTTTCATATCTTCTATGCTGATTCTAAACATGCAGCTCTGGGTTTAAAGATGCAGTATAATTAAGAAATAAATCATAGCAATTAATCACAGGTGGACCATTGATTAGTTTACTATTTAATTTTTCTGAATTACACATGTATTATATAAACTAAACTAATTAAACAAGGATACAGTTTTACTGAAGATGAGACATACATACCATATGTATACAGCTATTAATAACTGTAATATTAGTACTGATAAGGTCCAGGATGAGGCTCCATGCTATATTATAAACACCACAACTTAACACCCTTTCCTTTCAAGGTGTTTAATAGTAAGAACTGCATTAATGTCTCACATGCATAACAAAGGACTGTGTTGTAAAATGTTTCATTTATTATTTTTGGAAAGCCAAATTTCTCCAGAAGTGGAATGAAGGCCTGAAAAGATGGCAATAAAAAAGAACAGGTTCATAAAAGATGGAAACATTTTAATCAAATGTTTCAAAAGCTCTTGGCATAATAAAATAAATGTGTTTTAGGATTTTACCATTTGACTAAGATTTAGGAAAATTATTCCGCTTTCCTTTTTTGAAATATAAGAATAAAGACAATGGAGCCTCAGGAGTGGAACACTTTGATGAGAATGTAAAGTTTAAAAAGGTAATTTATGTAGATGACAAAAGAACCACATTTATCTGGCCCATAGTAAACATCTCTGAATTTAAGAAAAACATTTGTCATCAAAAATTCAGATTAAGTTCTTTTCTAAATGCCTCAAAATGTGTCATTATTTGCTTCCGTAAAATGGTTTTTCATCAGACCTAAACTCTGTTTCTTCTTGTCCTTCATTCAGCTTCTAACAAAAATTAAAAGTAAAATTATTGCAAACCTTTTTTGTTTGATTCACAATAATGTATATTCAGTCTAAAACCAGCCGAGACAGAGAACTGGTACAATATATCCTACATTATTTTAATTTTAAATTATCTATAAAATGTCTTATTGAAATCTAAATATTTTGGATTTGGGCTAAAGTCCCCAATGTTTTGAGACCCTAAAAACGCCCCCAATCCACAAAAAAGTAAAGGTGACCAGTTTATTTACAGCTCTAAGCAAAACTGTTTGAAGCGGTTGTTGGCACTGAATGTTTTATTAGTCCTTGTTTCCAGTATACAGTGAGAGCACCATCAAGGCAGGTGAGCGGAGGGCAAGGTCAAGCTGCTGTCAATCTGTGAATAAGTCATGATGAGTACAACAATTTGGCACTGGAGAAATGTCTGAGCCTGTCTTAAGTAGGTGCTGAGAGACAATCAAGATAGGACACAGAAAGAAACAGAAGAAAAACAGCCTGGATGTGGAGAGAATAGTGTCATTCATCAGAAAATGCCTCCTTATCCTTTATGTTTTTAACCTGCTTAGGGTTTCACAAGATCTGGAGTACCTGACTAAAACCTGTCTGTATATGGGGAGAACATGCAAGCTCAACACCTACACAGGTGAGCTTTGAACTACACATGCAAGCATTTGATAAACTGTGAAGCAACTAACGAGTGAAAAATCCTCCACCTGAAAAGATCTATCCGTGGTGAAACTATCATCATCGCTCTGCTCACTCTTATTCTCCTGGCCACAACCCCACTTAACCCCCCCACCCCCATATGCTTAGATTATAAGCATATATATATACACATATATTATAAGTATGTATTACAAAGCAAAAACCATTATGGAGCAAAGAGATATTTCTGGAGATATTTCTAGTTATAGTCAACATCTAGAAGGCAACACAAGGTGTCGATAAAATGAAACTCTTTCAGTTCTTAACAGGAAACACCAGTGCAATTCCTCATGTCACAATGTGAAATCAAATGTTCTTGCACCATTTGTCCACATACCTTGTGTTTTATATGAAATAAAATCGGACTGGAGATAACAGATTCTTCCGAACATCCTAAATTCATTTACCAGTTAGAAATCAATGTCTGAGGTCAAAAAAAACATTTTCCTCTGAAGGTGAGTTAGGTGTGAAGTCAAATCAGGCAAGGAGTTTTATTGTTGGAATCAACAAGCTAATGTTAGCCTTATCACTTTAGGTAACTCTGCCAAATTCAAACACATCTGCATATGCGAGACTTTATCAAATATTTATCTGGACAAAAGGAAAGCCAATAATTATTAAGTAAAAACCCAATTTTCCCCTTTGAATGCCTCAACCCATGTAGGCCTTCATTCTGGGTCCTTATTCAGGAAACAAAGAAACAGCAGGTTTGGTTTCTGCCAGGGGTTTAATGCATTTTCTTCTATATTTTTGCATGTATTTCATTGTTTTGAGCATAATTTTAGTTGCAAGTTTTTACTGTTCGTTTCCTCACCCCTAATTGTGAAAATGACTCACAGCAATGTTGGCTGAACAATCTATTAGCAAGCAGTTCTAGGTTTTAAAAGGGAACAATGCACATCAAAGAGGGGGATAGGATGCCTACCATGGGAAGATGAACACCACCACGTCCAGTACCACCACCACCAGGAGCAGCAGCAGAGAAGAAGCAAAGCCTAGTACCAGAGGAGAGCCTAAGGGGTGTACTGGAAAAAATCTATGCACTATATATCCATGCACTATAACTAATAAATGTAATTCAGTTTAACTCAGGGTTTGTCCTTCCCAACACATCTCCAGAGCTCTCATTTTTCAATTAAAATAGTACTGGAGGTAAAGCTGAATGCCAATATGAGGCTGTGCACAACACAGGACATACTCACACGTAAAGCAGCAGATACTTTACTAAGAAGATCAGCAGGAGGATCAATTGTAAAATCTTTTGTGTAATGGAGAGGCCTTTGATGAGAAATAATACAAATAGTGTAACCACACCAACACAACACACACACACACAAATCAATTTGCTGATTCCTCCTGATAGTAATTATCTTCTCACCACACTCTCGATAAGATTCTATGCATCTCGTAGCATTGGGTTTCCTGACATTTGTTAGATTAATGAATGACTTTTACTCCTCTAATTTTGAGCGACTGACAACATGCATGTACATGCATAGACAAAAACAGGGCAGGGTTCCCATACAAACAAACAGAGAGGCTTTTTGTATTCTGCTGCACATCGCCACAACACAGATCAACAGTCCCTAAGGTAACGACCAAAATAAAGATCTCATTACTTCACTCTCCGTGGCTTGTCAACTGCCAGGCCCTGACATATCCTTTCATGTTGGCCAGGCCTTTGAGAGAAGCTGAGAGATGCTGAGAGACGCAGAAAGCCTCCCAGGGCTTTGCGCAGCGTTTGATTCCTGCTAGATAATAGCTGGTTCACTGTCAGCCGCAGGATGATCAGTTAAATCCTTAATCACTGCCTGTCCACTTGCATGACAGTTATTTTAGGGTGCTTTTCTGGACCCTATTCTCTCACTTTCCAAGCGTTCCACCTCCCTCCCTCCCTCCCTCTCTACTCCTGCGAGAAGGGATCTCACAAGAGAGGCAACAGAACAGTTGGCTGGAAATGGGACAGAGGGAGATTGAGGGAAACAAAGGATGGAAGTTCGTAATTTTTATAGAGTTTTTTCAACTTTGACAGAAGAGAGACAGATAAATGAAAAGGGTGTCGCCACCAAAAGGTGAAAGGCAGAGAGACAAGAGCAAAGACCAAAATAGGGAAAACCTGTCTTTGACCTGTCAGGTTTGAGACAAAAAGGAGTACTGCTCTCATTCTCCTCCACAATCTCCTCATCTGCCTGTTCTAAAGGACATTCAAAGGCCTGAAAGAGAGACAGTTAAGGCACTTTCTGTCAGACGGCTCCGAACCAGTGTCACAGGTTGAGGGGTTTGCGAAGATGAGTGCTCCATGTTCATGTCCAAATCAGGGCCTTGATCAAGGCGGCTGCACGTTAAGGTGCTGCCACCCCTGACAGCCCTACCTTCACCCCCACCTATCTCTGTCTGTAAGACGGAGGCTGCGTCAGTCTGACAAAGACTGAAGTTTAGGTGTTAGGATGGTGTGGCTGAAGCATAGCTGATGTACACTTTGACTCCAAAGAGATCACAGAAAGTTTTGAACAGTCTGGACATTGATGGTATATAAGAGTGAAGGTGTAAGTTCTAAGTAAGTTGGAATGGTATTATATAGAAAACAAATTATTTCAGCTATTGAATGTATTCTGAAAATACACTGCTCAAAAAATAAAGGGAACACTTAAACAACACAATATAATTCCAAGTAAATCAAACTTCTGTGAAATCAAACTGTCCACTTAGGAAGCAACACTGATAGACAATCAATTTCACAGCTGTTGTGCAAATGGAATAGACAACAGGGGGAAATCTTTGGCGATTAGCAAGACACACTCAATAAAGGAGTGGTTCTGCAGGTGGGGACCACAGACAACTTCTCAGTACCTATGCTTTCTGGCTGATGTTTTGGTCACTTTTGAATGTTGGTGCTTTTACACTCGTGGTAGCATGAGACGGACTCTACAACCCACACAAGTGGCTCAGGTAGAGCAGCTCATCCAGGATGGCACATCAATGCGAGCTGTGGCAAGAAGGTTTGCTGTGTCTGTCAGCGTAGTGTCCAGAGCCTGGAGGCACTACCAGGAGACAAGCCAGTACACCAGGAGACGTGGAGGAGGCCGTAGGAGGGCAACAACCCAGCAGCAGGACTGCTACCTCCGTCTTCGTGCAAGGAGGAACAGAAGGAGCACTGCCAGAGCCCTGCGAAATGACCTCCAGCAGGCCACAAATGTGCATGTGTCTGCACAAACGGTTAGAAACTGACTCCATGAGGATGGTATGAGCGCCCGATGTCCAGGATTGGCAAATTCGCCACTGGCGCCCTGTGCTCTTCACAGATGAAAGCAGGTTCACACTGAGCACATGTGACAGACGTGACAGAGTCTGGAGATACCATGGAGAACGATCTACTGCCTGCAACATCCTTCAGCATGACTGGTTTGGCAGTAGGTCAGTAATGGTGTGGGGTGGCATTTCTTTGGAGGGCCGCACGGCCCTCCATGTACTCGCCAGATGTACCCTGACTGCCATTAGGTACCGAAATTAGATCCTCAGACCCCTTGTGAGACCAAATGCTGGTGCTGTTGGCCCTGGGTTCCTCCTAATGCAGGACAATGCTAGATCTCATGTGGCTGGAGTGTGTCAGCAGTTCCTGCAAAATGAAGACATTGAAGCTATGGACTGGCTCGCCCGTTCCCCAGACCTGAATCCGATTGAGCACATCTGGGACATCATGTCTCGCTCCATCCACCAACGTCACGTTGCACCAAAAACTGTCCAGATGTTGGCGGATGCTTTAGTCCAGGTCTGGGAGGAGATCCTTCAGGAGACCATCCGCCGTCTCATCAGGAGCATGCCCAGGTGTTGTAAGGAGGTCATACAGGTACATGGAGGTCACACACAATACTGAGCCTCATTTTGACTTGTTTTAAGGACATTACATCAAAGTTGGATCAGTCTGTAGTGTGTTTTTCCAATTTAATTTTGTGTGTGACTCCAAATCCAGGCCTCCATTGGTTAATAAATTTGATTTCCATTGATAATTTTTGTGTGATTTTGTTGTCAGCACATTCAACTCTGTACAGAACAAAGTATTCAATGAGAATATTTAATTCGTTCAGATCTAGGATGTGTTATTTGAGTGTTCCCTTTATTTTTCTGAACAGTGTATATTATAATATGTTATGATATTTATTCCACAACCCTGCACAGATTGTAATAATAATGAAATAATCAATGGATGGAATCTCGTAACCTCTCTGCAAACAATGACTTCAGCTGGAAGATGCAAACAATCAAATGTCAGGAAAGTCCTACTGGGACCACTGAACTTTATTTAAAAGTATTCAAATTTACTATAGTCTATGGCAGGGGGGAACTAAAAAGAATAAAATGATAAAACTGAATCAAGTGCTTCGACAAAGTATTAGTTTAAGGTTTTCTCCTCAACTGATTTGTTCAGTTTTTCATGGAATTCTGAGAGATTTACTTTACATCACTTTACATTTTTACATCACGAAAACCGGGCATTTTAACCTTGGAGTATACATTTTCAAAATCTATTGTATTTATTCATTTAATTCATTTTTTTATGGCTATTATAATGTCAAGATAATGCAGAAAATACCCAGTTGAATAATTTTCTCCTTTTTCTCCTTTTTCATTCATAGTCAGATTCACTTTTTTTTACATGCACCACTGTGTGTGTGTACAGAATGATGGCATTGTTGCTTTGCTGTAAATGGCAGACAATACTTCATTGCCTCATCTCCAAGTGTCTCAGCCTTTGACCTGTTGATTCTTACTGGCAGTCCTTTGGTTCACAGCACAGCGAGCCTTTCAGCCAATAGAATTGGAGCGCAACTGGAGGTCAGGGGGTGACAGACGCACCATGTATGGAATTCCATAGAGCCAGGAAGGTCGGAGGTCACTCTCAATCACAGTCAACACAGACCAGAGCCTCATGAGGCTCCACAAGCCACCACATATCAACAACAACAGGGGATGAGTGGTGGGGGTTTGGGGTAGAGATCAAGCAAATTAAACCAGGAGAGGATGAGATAAATCATTAAAAGAGCTAATGAAGATAGAGAAGAGGATGCATTTGCACAAAATCAACCCCACTTATCTCACTTAAGTATTCATTATAATCAGTTAGATCAAAAGCAAGCTTAACATTTCTAGGAATAATGGAAAAGTGTTGTCTCTGTCTGTGTTTGTTGCCTTCATTTCAGGAAACCTTTCTGTTTTGGTACCAACAAATTAATCTGAATCTGCAGCGCTACCCTAGTCTAGAAACAGTTCTCTCCAACATGTTCATTCAGAACATAGAAGTAAAATAGAGTGCCTTGATCAGTTATCCCCAATATCTGAACAAAAGTCACAAGAACATCTGCTGAGTATTGAATAGACATGGCCAATGAATTTAAAAGAAACAATGTTATCCTGTAGATGATTTACTCATTCATTGTGACTGAGAAAAATTTTAGCGTTCATCTTTTGTTGCAGTGGCACAACTTGACAACAAATCTAAAAAAAAATATCCAACCTTTATTTTGAGGGGGAGGGGGGTACTATGTTATGAAATAATTTTTTGGAAAGAAACTCTGGTGGCACAGTTGTTAGAAACCTTGCATTAAATGTTTTCATTTGGCCAACGGTGCAGCTTAGTTTTCTACTATAACATTTTACATTTTTTGCTTGGATCATAGAAAAAGAGGGATCTTTGATTATTCCTCAGCATTCAATCTCTCTAATTCCAGACTACTGTCTTACGCTCTCTTCTCTTTAGCTCACCCACAAGTCGATTAGTTGATTTTCTGCCTGCTGAACTATTTCTTTGTTAATTTGAGCATATGTTTTGGATCATTATCCTGGTGAGACCCAGCAACCAGAGATTTTTTCAGTTTTTGGGCACAAGTCACGAAAGTTTAATTTGAAATTATGCTTTTTTTTAAAAGAGTTGACATGCACTCTAACAAAGTTCGCAGGGCATTTGAAACAGAAAAAGGCCAACAGCATCACAGATCCACCACTGTGCTTAAAAATGAGCATGACATGCTTTTTCCCATATCTTTTTTTTAAACTAATATGTCATGTTTCTAAGCTTTAAGCACGTTTCCATCTAAAGTCCCAATGCTGTTCAGCAAAATAATCCAGGTAAGCCTGTTTAAAAAATGTGTACAGTACGAGGGAAAATACCATAAGACACTTTCACCAAAAACTGTTTGTGTTTGAGGGACAATATACATAATTTGTCTATCTTACCAGGATTATAGATGCCAGTGACTTCAGGAATCAATATAGAATAAAAATATGAAGAAGGCAAATAACCTAGTATGGAGTTGAAATCAATGAAAAATGTACCAATGTTTCAATCTATGATTGTGCAAAGAATCCCAACTAACATTCCCAAACAAGCTGCAATGCTAAGTACAGAAACTACAACCAATAACAATTCATAATGCGGAACGATACACTGAATGTAACATTTTCAGAGATGATAAATTTGTGTACCAAATGTTTCCGTAGGTTTGTAGGTCTCTATTAGTTGCAGTAAAAGAGAAACATTTGCTTCTGAAATAGACTCAATTTAACCCTGAGTTCGTAACACACTCTTTCTGTTCGAAGGACAAAATTTATTCTAATAAAAATGTAAAACTTTTCTAAACCTGTTCACTGCTCTTATCATTTAGTGTAACAATTGTGCAACCATTACTTTGTGTTTCTTTGATTTTTTTAACAGTACACTATTTTAGTTTTATCAGAGCAAAGAATAAATTAGTTTATTCTTAACAATATCAAAGGCATTAGAGCCTGATGAAGCCATGCCATATATATTAATAAATATATAAATATTGCTGTAAGGATAAAAGTGATACTTTATTTTATTTTAACTTTAACGCCCTCCACCCCCACCCCCCCCCCAAAGTACTGGAATCTTTCCTTGATGGGGAAAACCTTTTACATGCACTTGTTACAAAGCCTGCAAATGATTTATTGCTGGAGAGATTTTATATTTCACAATTATTGGACTTTTAAGTCAGTAATAACAGGTGCTTCCACCTAGCACCCTTCATTAAGATCTATATCTTATCTAAATTCAGGAGTATCTGCCTGATGTAGTTCCACATAAGTTTGGAAGGTGTCTGTATGTATGTGTGGTCTGAAGCATGTGTGTCTGGGTCTGTGAAGAGTCCCCGAGGCGTCCTCTCTGCCTAAGTCACTTCTGCAGATCTGTTGAAAGATCATCAAGAGACTTTTTTCTCAGTCTGTGTGTGTGTGTGTGTGTGTGTGTGTGTGTGTGTGTGTGTGTATAAATGTTGTCTCTGTGGGAGCATGCTGACTGCGTCTCCTGCTTAGCACTCACTTTTATCACGCACATGCTCAGAAGTGACAGTCCCTGTCTCTACAAAGGGATTTAGACTATCACCAAGAGACCTGCCATCTTTATCCCTGTCTCTCTTTCACACGCGCATACACACAAACACATACAACGAGATCCCGCTCGCACAAACGTTAAGAAAAGCCCTCGCTCAACTGGTTGCATAGAGATTCATGATGTCACCCAGAGACGCTACTTAGTTACACATAATTTCTCATTATTCCTCCTAATGAATCTTAAAACAAGATAGCAGCTGTTAAATTACCCTCCTGTTCCATTCCTCCTCACCTTTCCCATCATCCATGGCAAATCTCCCCTCCATCCCATTCCCTTTTGACATTTATCCAAGGATTGCAAGTAAATACAAGGCCCACAAAGGGGTGAAAGCCTAAGCTAACAACTGATACACAAAAACACAACAACAAAGCAGTTGTTGTCAGGTTGTTAAGTCCCTGCCACTGTTTCCAAGGGTCGGGGAAACGGCAAGCAGACAGAAAAAGGGGAGAACAGGATGAGATGGGCTTTGGAGAATAAAAGCCGACTAATCCCTGCATTTGGATATGTGAAACGCAGGCCCGCAGGAGAACGCATCAAAGCCAGGGCTAAATTAGCCTACATATAGGGAGCGAGGGGAGGAAAGTAGAGGATGGAGTAAGAGAGAGAGAGGCCGCAGACGTTGCACGGAGCAACGAGAGGCAGTCTCCCAGGGCCCAGATTAGCAACACACACTCATTATTCTCCAGCTCTGCTGCGGCACATAAACACACACAGTGGCATGCACACAGATTTGAAACATACACTTATTATTCTGTCTCAGTGGGACACTAAACCCTAAAATCCTGCATGCTTGCAGCTAGCACTTGCACAGAGACTCACTAACTGAATAACAGGACCCAGCGCTGCTTGTGGAGCTGTGCATAGCTAGTCACACTGAGCACTAGCACCTTATACATCATGTACATGTATGTGTCTATATATGTGTGTGTGTGTGTCATTGAGGGGCTGATGAATGCAGGCAATTAGGACGAAAATAGGGATACAGGTTCAGCTTCACAAGTGTACTCATCCAAAGGACATTAAAAAGGAAACTTGTGCAGACACAGTTTAGGTTAAAGCCTCTCTTTGTCAGAGTGTAGCAGTTGGAAGAAAATGAATGCAACAACACAAGCCCATAATATGAACAAATGTGCAAAACTCAAGTAGAAAAGGCATGAGTTTGAAAAGAAAACCTGTAACAACAAAAGTTGAAAATGTATTCATGCCCCTTGCACTGTTTTGTTTTGTCACATTACAACTTTAATGTATTTCAATAGGGTTTTTTTTAAGATAGACCAATACAAACAAGTGCATAATCATAAAATAGAAGAAAGGGAATATACAATTTTAAATGTATTTTAGAATTTTAAATCTTCCAAGTGTGACTTTAGTCCATCCTTTGTAGAACCACGTTTTGCTGCAATAACAGCTTCAAGTCTTTTGGGGTTGGATAAAAAGTTAAATTTTGGTCCTAAACAAGGCAATCTCATCAATCTCCGCATGGTTGCTGTATTCCAATGGCTTTCTTCTTACCACTTTTCTTTGATGGCCATTTTTCTAGAGCACACATTTTGTATTCTATAGTAGGTTTGCAGTTGTGCCATACTCTTTCAATTCACAGACGATGGATTGAATAGTGCTCTGTCAAATGTTCAAAGCTTGGAATATTGTTTCATCACATGACTCTGCTTTAAACGTCTCCACAACTTTCTCCCTTACCTTTCTGCTTCTTTGGTCCTTGTGATGCTGTTTGTCCTGTCATTTTCTCTAACAAACCTAAAGAACAGCTGGATTTATACTGGGATTAAATAATACACAAGGGGACTCCATTTACTAATTAGGGGACCCCTCAAGGCAATTGTTTTCACTGGGACCTACGATTAGAGTAAAGGGGATAAATACAAAAACGTGCCACACTTTTCAGATTTTTATTTTAAAAACAAATTTAAAATAATAAAAATAAATAAATAATCCTTCTATTTCACAATTATGAGCTTTTTTTGTATCATATAAAATCTTAATATAAATACAATGACGTTTGTGATTGTAACAAACACAAAATGCGAAAAGTTGAAGAGGTGTGGATAGTTTTGCAAGGGACGCTAAATGTTAAGGTACAAAAATCTCTTAGGAACGAATTATTACTTTACTTTATTGTTACAGTACAACCTTGTTCACTAGCCCAACTAAAAGTTGTCTTACCGAGGTGGAAGGAACCCAACAAAGGACTGAGATTTAAGAGGCAACAGATAAACAAAATGTTAACTTTTGATTATTAAAACAAAATGAATTCAGCACATTATATGGTATATTATATACAAGTTTGTGAATTATGCATAATGTTATGTTAAATCTAGACCTAGGAATAACAGACAGCAGATTGAAGGCTACTATTTGACAGAACAAGAGAAAACAGGAAGTACTTCAACACAGAATCAGAAAAGGAGAAACAACAAAAGATAGGTGCGGTAATTAGTGAACAGAAACCTGGATTGCAGGGAGCAGGAAACCTAAACAACAGAGGGAAAAAAAACGTTTGCAACTCTACAAAAGAGTTTTCAGGAGATCAAGCAGTCTCAGGAAGATTAAATGTATCGATGGGTTCAAAGTTCTCTGAAATGTTAACTCCAATCATTAATGTGTTTGTGCACGCAAGTGGTCATTGCACCATTATTCATCAAATAAACAGCAGTAAATATATTGTGGAGACAAAAATATTCCGCTGAGTTATTTATTTATCATATTTGTTTTTACAGCTTTTCTTTAAAAACTGAAAAGAGTCAGTATGGAGGGACAAGCTAAACTGGTTGCTTGACTGTCAGTTGTTTGTTGAGATTTCTGTTTAAATATTGAAACTATACATATACTATACAAATATTGTTAACAAACCTTTATCCTGTGATAATTCTTCTCCTGATCACCATCAACTCATTTTTCAGAGTTTTTAAATTATACTTAATAACTTTAAAATAAGAAACTTTCAAAAGTATTATCATCGTTGTCGTCGTGGGGGTAGCAGTCTCCGCAGAGACGCCCAGATTTCACTCTCCCCAGACGCCTCCTCCAGCTCCTCTCAGGGAAGCCTGAGATGATCTTAGGCCAGCCGAGAGACATAGTCCCTACAGCGTGTCCTGGGGTGCCCCCTGGGCCTCCTCCTAGTGGGAAGTGCCTCTAACATCTCCCAAGGAAGGCGTCCAGGAAGCATCAACACAACGGAACGACATTACTGTGGTGGCCACAACTATCCATTTGTCGATCTCCCGCTCCATTCTCCCCTCACTCAAAATACTTGAAATCCTCCACTTGAGGCAGGAGCTCCCCTCCAACCTGAAGAGGGGCAAGCCACCCTTTTCGGTCAACGATGGCCTCAGACTTGGTGGAGTTCATCCTCATCCCTCCACTTCACACTCGGCTGAGAACTGCCCCATTGCATACTGTAAGTCTTGGCTAATGAAGGCCAGCAGGACCACATCATTTGCAAAAAGGAGAGACAAAATCCACTGGTCCCCAAACCAGACCCCTTCTGGCCATTGGCTGCACCCAGGGAGCAGCTGTCCATGAAAGTTATGAACAGGACCGGTGACAAAGGGTTGTTCTGCCAACATGTCCAACATGCACCTCGAACAGGTGTGACTTAATGCCAGCAATGCAAGCCAAACTCCAGCTCTGCTTGTACAAAGACCAGATGACCTCTTATAAAGGGCTCTCTACTTCATACACCTGGAGCACCCCCCACAGGGCACAACAAGGGGCATGGTTGAACGCCTTTTCCAGGTCCACAAAACACGTTTGGACCGGTGGGGCAAACTACCATAAACCTTCGAGCACCCTGTAGAAGATATGCAGGTCCTTCTAAAAATATTAGCATATTGTGATAAAGTTCATTATTTTCCATAATGTCATGATGAAAATTTAACATTCCTATATTTTAGATTCATTGCACACTAACTGAAATATTTCAGGTCTTTTATTGTCTTAATACGGATGATTTTGGCATACAGCTCATGAAAACCCAAAATTCCTATCTCACAAAATTAGCATATCATTAAAAGGGTCTCTAAACGAGCTATGAACCTAATCATCTGAATCAACGAGTTAACTCTAAACACCTGCAAAAGATTCCTGAGGCCTTTAAAACTCCCAGCCTGGTTCATCGCTCAAAACCCCAATCATGGGTAAGACTGCTGACCTGACTGCTGTCCAGAAGGCCACTATTGACACCCTCAAGCAAGAGGGTAAGACACAGAAAGAAATTTCTGAACGAATTGGCTGTTCCCAGAGTGCTGTATCAAGGCACCTCAGTGGGAAGTCTGTGGGAAGGAAAAAGTGTGGCAGAAAACGCTGCACAACGAGAAGAGGTGACCGGACCCTGAGGAAGATTGTGGAGAAGGGCCGATTCCAGACCTTGGGGGACTTGCGGAAGCAGTGGACTGAGTCTGGAGTAGAAACATCCAGAGCCACCGTGCACAGGCGTGTGCAGGAAATGGGCTACTGGTGCCGCATTCCCCAGACCTGGGCTACAGAGAAGCAGCACTGGACTGTTGCTCAGTGGTCCAAAGTACTTTTTTCGGATGAAAGCAAATTCTGCATGTCATTCGGAAATCAAGGTGCCAGAGTCTGGAGGAAGACTGGGGAGAAGGAAATGCCAAAATGCCAGAAGTCCAGTGTCAAGTACCCACAGTCAGTGATGGTCTGGGGTGCCGTGTCAGCTGCTGGTGTTGGTCCACTGTGTTTTATCAAGGGCAGGGTCAATGCAGCAAGCTATCAGGAGATTTTGGAGCACTTCATGCTTCCATCTGCTGAAAAGCTTTATGGAGATGAAGATTTCATTTTTCAGCACGACCTGGCCCCTGCTTACAATGCCAAAACCACTGGTAAATGGTTTACTGACCATGGTATCACTGGGCTCAATTGGCCTGCCAACTCTCCTGACCTGAACCCCATAGAGAATCTGTGGGATATTGTGAAGAGAACGTTGAGAGACTCAAGACCCAACACTCTGGATGAGCTAAAGGCCGCTATCAAAGCATCCTGGGCCTCCATAAGACCTCAGCAGTGCCACAAGCTGATTGCCTCCATGCCGCGCCGCAGTGAAGCAGTCCTTTCTGCAAAAGGATTCCCGACCAAGTATTGAGTGCATAACTGTACATGATTATTTGAAGGTTGATGTTTTTTGTATTAAAAACACTTTTCTTTTATTGGTCGGATGAAATATGCTAATTATGTGAGATAGGAATTTTGGGTTTTCATGAGCTGTATGCCAAAATCATCCTTATCAAGACAATAAAAGACCTGAAATATTTCAGTTAGTGTGCAATGAATCTAAAATATATGAATGTTAAATTTTCATCATGACATTATGGAAAATAATTAACTTTATCACAATATGCTAATATTTTGAGAAGGACCTGTAGTCCTGGTCAAGTTTTCCATGGCCGGGACAAAAAACACATTGCTCCTCCTAAAGCTGAGATTTGACCATCGGACAAACTCTCCTCTACAACACTCTGGCATAGGCCTTCAAAGGGAGGCTGAGGAGTGCGATCCCCCTGTCGTTTGAACATACCATCCGTTCCCCTGGTTGTGAAGGTGCCACCTGGGCCGTGGCACGCTCGGCCTCACATTACCCGTCAGCTGCCTCAGGAGTCTCACAAGCCAACCAGAACCGATTGACGACATCACTTACTGCCGGTGTTCACCACCGGGTTCAGGGATTGCTGCCACGACAGGCATCGCAGACCTTATGGACACAGCTACAGGTGGCAGCATTGACAATAGAGATATAGATCATAGTCCACCCCCTGATATGATTTGGGGTTGTTTGGTTTTTGGTTTCTGGGTTTTTCTTATATTTCTCTCACAGTTTTTGAATCATGCTTCTGTTTATTATTTTTCTGGTCATGTTTTAGTCTTGTTCATGTTTTGTCAAGTTTGGTTTTTGGTTCTGGTCTTGCTTTAGTTTTTGTTTGTATTCAAGAGTCTCTGTTCTTGCTCCAGCCACGTTCTGTTCTGTCTGTTAATTATCTTTATCCGGTTCACCTGCTCCAAACTAATCTGTCTCCTTGCTCTACCTGGTTTACTCTCCATATATTCACTCCTGTTCAGTTGTTCGTTACGGAAACATTATTCAAATATTGCTCTTGTCCTGTAGTCACGCTACGCCTGTCTCGACCAGCCTGTCCAAGTCGGTTTTTTGCCTGTTCTGCCTGCCCGTTCGTTGTTTTGTTCCTGCCTCTTTTTAGAGTGAGTTTTTGTTTTTTATTAAATTGTTTTTTTCACTTACCATCATGCTGCCTGCTCGTCTGCATTCTGGGGTTCTATCTCACAAACAGCAACACCCCCGGAATCTGTTCAAAGCTCTCCCGGAGGTGGGAGTTGAATACATCCCTGGCCGAGGGCTCCGCCAGACGTTCCCAGTAGATCCTCATTAAATACAAGTCTCTCCGGCTTCCCCCTCTTCCAGCGGATCCAACTCACCACCAGGTGGTGATCTGTGGTAATTAGTAGAGCAACCCCTCCACCACATTAAGGTGGCGGTTAAAGGAGGGGCTAAAGTAGTATAATTCTTGATAACTGTAATTGAAAATCTGCGGTTTTAAGATATATATTCCGTTTAAGAAGGCAAGGACTCTTGGACGCCACCTACTGGCTCAGGGACTCTAAACAGCAGCTCGGTGAACTTATCACGTGGACCAGATTTCACTTTTAAATTTAATTTAATCAAAACTTTGAGACACAATCTTTTTTAAGGGAGTGTCATAAAATAACTTGGATTCTGTCAATTTTGTTCTGTGTATTCAAGATTAGATCATTTTTCTGTGGATTTTTATTTTAACCTTAAACAGGTTTACCACAGTTGTTGTGTAACGATTGTTGTTACTGGCCTCAGCCAGCTGAAACCCAGAACAGGATTTACCAGGTTTGGAAAATGGGTGGAAGTTACTTTAAACATGCATAAAAAGAACATAACTAGTACAAATAAAATGTGGTAACGGACACTCACCGGCCACTTTATTAGGTACACTGTGCTAATACCGGGTTGGGCCCCCTTTTGCCTTCAGAACTGCCTTAATCCTTTGTGGCATAGATTCAACAAGGTACTGGAAACATTCCTCAGAGAGTTTGGTCCATATTGACATGATAGCATCACACAGATGCTGCAGATTTGTCGGCTGTACATCCATGATGCAAATCTCCCATTCCACCACCTCTATTGTATTGTATTGAGATCTGGTGACTGTGGAGGCCATTTGAGTACAGTGAACTCATTGTTATGTCCAAGAAACCAGTCTGAGATGATTCCTGCTTTATGACATGGCGCGTTATCCTGCTGGAAGTAACCATCAGAACATGGGTACACAGTGGTCATAAAGGGATGGACATGGTCAGCAACAATACTCAGGTAGGCTGTGGCATTGACACGATGCTCAATTGGTACCAAAGGTCCCAAAGTGTGCCAAGAAAATATCCCCCACACCATTACACCACCAACAGCCTGAACTGTTGATACAAGGCAGGATGCCAAATTCTGACCCTACCATCCGAATGTCGCAGCAGAAATCGAGACTCATCAGACCAGGCAACGTTTTTCCAATCTTCTATTGTCCAATTTTGGTGAGCCTGTGTGAATTGTTGCCTCAGTTTTCTGTTCTTAGCTGACAGGAGTGGCACCCGGTGTGGTCTTCTCCTGCTGTAGCCCATCTGCCTCAAGGTTCGACGTGTTGTGCGTTCAGAGATGCTCTTCTGCATGCCTTGGTTGTAACGAGTGGTTATTTGAGTTACTGTTGCCTTTCTATCAGCTCGAACCAGTCTGGCCATTCTCCTCTGACCTCTGGCATCAACAAGGCATTTGCGCCCACAGAACTGTCGCTCACTAACTATTTTCTCTTTTTCGGACCATTCTCTGTAAACCCTAGAGATGGTTGTGCGTGAAAATCCCAGTAGATCAACAGTTTCTGAAATACTCAGACCAGCCCGTCTGGCACCAACAACCATGCCACGTTCAAAGTCACTTAAATCACCTTTCTTCCCCATTCTGATGCTCGGTTTAAACTGCAGCAGATCGTCTTGACCATGTCTAAATGCCTAAATGCATTGAGTTGCTGCCATGTGATTGGCGGATTAGAAATTTGCGTTAACACGCAGTTGGACAGGTGTACCTAATAAAGTGGCCAGTGAGTGTATATTTAATTATGTATTCATTCATTCGTTCATTGTATTAGTTATTATACATTTTATATTATTTGTTATAATACATATTACTTTTACGTTTACTTTAGGCATGCATTTTGCTATATTCTCATAGGGCAGGAGTTTGCCCAAAAAGCTGCACTGCCATACCTCAGGTTTTTCAGTCCTTCCTTCTGAGACAGTTCAGTGTTGCATGGTCTCTTTTTCTGTCTCTCTCTCTCTCTCTCTCTCTCTCTCTCTCTCTCTCATTCACACAGACACCAACACACACACATTTACATACATACATACACACACACACAGTAGCAATTATGACAATCAGCAAGTCGACCCAATTAGCGTTTCCTGCTTATTAAGCCCTAGGGGTTGGCTGCCTGACCACCTCACTTTGCATAACTTAATCTGCAATGACAGGGTGTGACACCCAGACTTTTGACCCTACCAGATGCTTGTTTGTGTCTGTGTGTTTGTCCATATGTGTATGTGTGAAATTTAACTAGTTACCTGCCACATGTGGGGTTACAATTTACATCCACCAAATTGTTCCCAGGCTGAGGCAGCTTCATAAGGATTGGTGAGTTCTGGCTCCAGTGGGGAGGAGCTCTGCATCTGGAGGTGATGCTGGAACACGCCTCTGTTCTCCCGAGACCTTCTGCCCTGTCTGAGCTAGTTAAAGAATGATGGACGGTTCTCCTCATGTACAGATATAAGGGCACCAATAAGGCACCCACAAACAGATGCAAACTTGCAGGATTTAAACTCATCAACAAAAAAAGAAACTCCCAGCGCTATGTTTCACCTCTTAGCCCCTAAGCTAGTGTCACGACAGTCAAATTTGTTTCATGGTCAAACACTTGTGCCGTTATGAAGTGTCCTCCCCTCCTCGGTGAGTGGTTGCCCCATGACACATGTTGCTAGGCATTAAACCTGACAGAAACCATGGTTACTGAACACAAAGGAACTATTGTAGAGGTGCGTTTGATCTCGGCTAGTGTGTGCATGCATGTGTGCGTGTTTGAACTCAGTGTGAACCGCGTGGAATCTGCGGAAGCTTTCAGCAGGGGGAACAAAAGCACAGCGGAGCGTGCGAGTGTGGCCATCACCCTGATTGCCAGTTGAGGAAGAAAAACAAAAACTTATATCTCTCTCAGCTTGCAAAGTTTCCCTCTTTTAAATTCCCTGTTTTCCTGCTTTCTTTGACTAATTGTTTTGTGTTTCTTTTTTTTTTTTTTTTCGTGGAGTTCAAAACTGGCAGAAGCGAGGAAAGCATAGTGGGGTGTGTTTTGTACGAGTATCTCTCCGGTGCCTTTTCCATTAAAGGCAGACTGATAAACAGGCTTGGATAATTAAAGGGGAGTGATAAATAGTTCTCCCTTAATTAAAGGGGAGTGATGAGGACACGTGTCGAAATGTTTTGTTAGCGGGCCGACGGACAGATGAAGGAGGAGAGTAATTGCTTTGGATTAATTATTTGGATACGGGCAGCGAGAGGGTACACACATCTCTCGAGGGCTCCTTCAGGAGGAAAAGATGGAGAGGAGGGGTAGAAAAAGAAGAGAGAGAGCTAATTTCTTGGAAATATTCGTTCATCTCTTAAAGTCAAGAATGGCCTTTTGCACCAACATCACCCAGGAGGCTGAGCAAATCAAAATTAAAGTCATGTTTACTCATGTATTTTCATCTTCATTCACCTAGGGAAAGTTGACGAGCAAACCGTTTTTTCAGCAACACTCCCCCTCTCACATTTACACAACGCATACTTTCACACTGGGGAGATGCCCAGTTCAACCACAGACATCAACTGGTGTGTGCTGAGCAGCTGGCAGAGATTAATCCCCTTACCTCTGCAGTACATATTAAGCACATTCACTTTAGAATTACATTTTATAGTTAGAACTTTCCCAAAATAAAAAAAACTAAAGTTAAAAAATGGGGGTTTTTGTCTCCTTTTCTGTTTGTTTAATATATAAACATGTTGACAAGATGCTCATGAAACGAAGTAACTATGGTAACTATAAAAGGTGTGGTTTGATGTGATAATGCCAGATTAAAGCATCTGATCAATGTGGAATAAAGACACTCATATAAAAGACACATAATTAAATTGATGAATGTCTTTCATTTTTACAATACCTGAAGGATAGTTTAACCCCAACTTCCCTTATGATTTTTAGAGACCCAAGAACCCAAGGCGGGTCCTTGGGTCCCAAGTTGTCCCTTTGCTTTCGTCTCAATGGGTTGAAGATGACTCTACTGAGTTAAAATACATTGGACTGATATGGACCTTACTGAAACATACTAAATTGCATTATATTTATATGTTGCCCTGAGAATATTTAGTTGTGAAATAACTTGAAGTGAGCTTCATACCCAGCAGCTGAATGGTTATGTCTGTATTACAAAGGTTTTTTGATGCACTGAAATCTTAGTTCAGATGTTAGAAGTAAAACAGATGGAAACTAGTTATAAGTAGCAAGAAAGGGACAATACTTTTCTTTTGTATCATTTCTGAAGAATGATTATCTTTCATTTGTCGCCTGTCAAGCCTGGCATTGCCATGTTCCAAGTTGGCAAGTAGATGTGAAGTAGGAGACACCATTTTAACCATCAATGTAAATGTCATCCAGCTGATTCTGCAGTGTCCACCCGACTGATGAAACAACTGATAAAAGATGCTTCTAACTGCCTGTTTTCCAGGCTGACAAGATGCAGCTAGAAATGTTGGTTTGAAAAGCACACAGTATAATGATCTTGAGTAAAGATGCCATGTTTTTACAGCATCACTGAACTAAAAAAATTGAAAACAAAAATGTTTAACTTGATTTAATCGATTTTATTTAGAAGAGAAAAGCAACAATATCCTACTGCTGTATAATACACTGGGGTAAAGTATTTGTTCCCTTATGGATTTTTTTCTGCTTTTGCTTTTTTGTCACACTTTAGTGTTTTAGATCATTAGACAAACTTTAATATTAAAGTAGGTAAGTAAATACAAAAGCAGTTTTCAGATTATTTTATTTACTAATGGAAATGACAGATCCAAAACCAACTTGGCCCTATACGAAAAACAGATTACCCCCTTGCAAATTCATGAATGAATTTTGATTAAATACTTTTTTTGGTTTGGTTTTACTAAAGACATCAAGGTTTTATTACTTCCCTATCTGTAGAATTAAGAAACCACTCAAACAAAACCTGTCTGATAACATTAGGAAGACTTAAAGATCTCGTAGAAACACATGAAATGATGAGTAACAACATAATTGATTATTATTCTGTGCAAAAATAGGTTTTGGCTTAGCTATTAACAAGTATTAATAATTATAATTAATAATTATTAACAAAGTTTGAATACTTAAATTTTAGTCAAACAACGTTCAGTCCTTCAGGAATTGTCCTGTGAATGCCAGCTCAATGTGGCAGTTTCATAGGACAGTAGGTGAAGGAGTGAATTCAAGCACAGGCATTCTCAAAAAGCAACCCCTGCATGTATAGAAAAAACTACTTTCCAAAATATAAAAATGTATTAACACAAATAATTTCACTTCAAGATAAGATATTTTAGTTAAACTCTTTAAAAAAAATTAAAGTAAGGAGATTATGTAAAAGAGAACAAAAGAATAAACCATAACCAATAAAATGATGCAATGATATCACGGTTAGGTGTAAATGGGTTTGTTTAAGAAATGTGGAATGAGGAAAAATTAGTTTTAAAACTAATTAGGATAATTTCTATGTGTTCAAAAATCAATTGACAAGAAATAAATAATTTTTTATTAAAAATAATATTTAAAAGTGGAATTTTGCTGAATTAGAAATCAATAACATTTTGGATAATTTATTCTCAATAACTCTCAAAGCTGTGGGTCCCACGCCATCTTCCCGCAGGGTGGTATGAAAAAGCCATAAGAGGGCAAACAGCGCTGTGACTCCTCTTTCCAGGGTCTGTGCAGGATACATTAAAACGGTGCATTGTGGGATTATGAGTTTTTACCAGTCTTTTGTTCTCTATGAGTGTAGTTTAGTGGTTGTTCATTCTGATGGCTGTCCCAAAAATAATTAGTTTTCAAAATGCTACAAAAACATTTCCTACACTTAGTGACCAACAATGAGAGCCATTATCCACAGATGGTGAACTTATAGAACTGTGGTGGATCTTCCTAGGAGTGGATGGCCAATGTTTTTTCTGTGGAGTAACAACCTCTTTTTTTTAAACATGTATACATTGTGGTGAAAAATTGAAACTCCTATTTAATTCAGCAGCAGTTTTAAAGCAAACATGCTTATTTTTTTAGGTTATTATTCCTTTTGCTGTTGAGAGTAACACTCATTATATAGCTAGCTGATACCAATTGATGTCTTTGATTAGAACCTGCAGCTGCTTAACCAACTTGCCACTGATAACTTGTCAATTACTTCCAAATCTTTTTGTTTTTAAGAGATATTGGTTGTACTCTTCTGATTTCCACATCAGTGCTTTCCATCCTTGGCTATCATGTAAGGTGTGGAAAATTACCAGTGCTCCAGCAACAGGTTTGTGGCGAGGGAATTTAATGTGCTCTAGAAAAGGACAACTTGTAACTTACATCTAACTGAAGTTTCCATAATAGATGTTACAGTTAGTTTTTTTCCTGTTAAGATCTTTAAGGTTCTATCACACTGTTTCCAATCTTCACATTTATGATGGCATATTAAAATATACAGGTCTACATGAGGAAATGAAGCAAAGTTTGTCAAACGCAAGTCCTGGAAGATCTAAGGTTTGTGTCACTTTTGATGCTCACCCATTCTGAAATAGTATGTGCATATTTGAACCATGGTTTGGAACTCTGTTCTGCTGCATAAGGATGGGGTATGTTATTTTTGCTCTGATTCACAGTCTCACATAATTTTTTTTATATCAAAAGATAACCAAATTAATCAGAAAGTAAGCCAAGCCGTTAGTTTTAGGTTTAGTCTTTAGCATGAATTTTCATCAGCAAAGACAGAGCATCTTCATAGTTTTACATGAGTTTAAGTCATGTTAATCTTGGATCATTGCTGCAAACTTTGACCTGTAGTTGTGTGAATGTAGTAGTGATGGCACACTTGTGCAGTGCACATGGCTTGTAAGAGCTGCGGCACTCATCCTGCAGAATTTTTCAACATCTCCTCAAAAGAACTAGTGGCTTATCTGGTGATTAAATTGTGCACACTACGGTCAAATGCAACGTGTCAGTGGCATGTTCTTCTTACACCATTGAAACATACAGCATATACACAAAAGTGTGACATCGGGTATGATTGATCAGTACAGTGAGGGGGGTAATGATAGTGTAAATAACAACACTTGAATAACATAGAGCAATGGAGGCAGATTTCTTAAGAAAGCATGGATAGAACAACATTTAGGGAAAAGGAAGGCTAAAAGTTATGATTTGGCAATGAATTGCTTTTATGAACTACTAGGAAAATCCAGGCTATAAACACTGATGCTGCAGTTTATTCAAATCTGTGAATGGGTATTTTTGGAAACTGTGTTTCAACTGCCACTTTTATACTGGATCTATTCGTTTTCATTTATCCACTGATTTTACCCACAAAGCCAGGAAATCAGGTATATACAACCTCTGCTCCTAGCAGTGTGTACGTGCTCACTCACTGCTGCCTGAACTCTGACGCTTCTTTCTTTTTAAAAGCAACATTAATGCCTAAAATGGACAGCACACAGACACACAGTTGACACAATAAACTTACACACAAAAGCTCACCTCTCCACAGCCAGACTCTCTCTTTGTGTGTGTGTGTGTGTGTGTGTGTGTGTGTGTGTGTGTGTGTATGTGTGTGCGCGCGCACGCGCGCAGGTAGAGCCATCTGGGATGTAGATCACAGCCAGATGTCTTTAGCTCCACCGCCAGCCAGATCACCTTACATAAATACTTTACCATGTGAGGGAATCATTTAGCCATATTAATTGATGGTAAACTTGCCCTGCAACAAAGGTCCCAGACTTTTACACACACACACACACACACACACACACACATACACACACAGGCACACAGTTCTGCATCACAGGTGGGTTCCTTCACTCACAGGAGCAGTGAGTGGGTAACTGGTGGTAACCGGACTCTGATCAAAAGGAAGATTGACATAAATAAAGAGCCTGCAGGAATGCATTGTGCAAACAAAATATGAGCTGGGCCCCAAAACATTCCCTGGAGGGGAGGTTGGGAAAGAGGAGGTGAGGGGGCAGAGAGAGAACGGGGGCAGCTGAGTAGCTCTCCTTTTGTTTTGTTTTTTATTCCCTCCTGCCTGTCTGTCTTTCATTTCCAGACATGTGTCTTAGTATTGAAAGACAGATCAAAAACAAGCAAAGTCCAGGTGAAGAAAAAAAGAAAAAGTGCACGCAGGACAGTATGAGATAGGTCTCAGTTCTTGGCAGTAGCATGGCTCAAAAAAATTTAAACTGGAGAGATTAAACCAATGTACGTCAGGGCAGTGCAGACTGGATTTCAGCCCTCTAGTGACGGTCTAATGTTCTGCCACCTATTGTTGCCACTTCTAAACGTGAACCACAAGCCTTCTTTAGCAGGGAAGTGATACATAATCCCCAGTGGCTGATCCTTTGATATGTTAGCCTTCACCCATGGGCCTCTAAGGTTTGTGTATGGTAAGGCACAGAGTGACACGCAGATATATGCACACACAACAAAACCTGTCTGGGGAACTTCCATGTGGTTTCTGGTGCCTGTTTGGCTCCATGTACGGCTTTAAAACCTGGAGGGGAAAATAAAGTGGCATGACCCACATGGACATTCACACAAAACACTACATATGGCCAATAACGCTACCATAAGAGGAACTTATGGCTGATGCTGTAAGGTCACTTAAAGTCACTTCCAGTGCAGGGGGAAAATTTTTTGAAGAAGAGAACAGAAGAGGCTGCATTGCTAATAAAGATCGCAACTGAAACATGCTGCCAATGCACACAAACAGAAAGTCATACTGAACACCTCCATTTACCAGGGCGATCTTCTCTGGGCTTGTGTCATATGTTAATGACTGTAGACATGCATGATTGCATAGTGTTTTTGTGCCCCTAAGTCCCAAAGCATACTGTGCCAGGATCTTTTTTAGGGTGAAGAGAGAAATAACAGGAAACACCTAAAAGGCAAAAGCAACAATCGTAAGATTGAATCACACTTTAAAGCAGGTTGCGACCTCAGTTCTACAGGGAAAACACAGTGTTTTAACGGTGCCGCAGAGACTTCCCTTTCTCAACGGGGACCGGAGATGTAACAGTTTTGAGATTCTGCACATGTATACATGCCCCACAGCAAGGTGTACCACCCCCACAGGTAAGGGTGAAACACCCCTCAGGTAAAGGGATGGTGTTGAGGGCAGATTCCAATGGCAACACTATAAGTGATGGGCTGTTCACTCCTATTCGACAAGAAACAAGAAAACAAAAACTGAAAGAGGAATAAGTTACAGTCCCTGCAGAAGTATCAATAGGTCTTGAACTTTTTCACATTTTGTCATGGGTCAATCACAATTTTCTATGTCTATCACTTTTTATGGTTATTTTTAATGCCTCAGGGAATTTTTAGAAATTATGAGCAAACAAAAAGCATCATAAAGATTAAAGAACACACCAGACAGGCCAGGCTTAAAACAGGGTTAGTTTAGAAAACGAATACCCCAAATATTTAACATCTCACAGTTCAATCCATCATCTGATAATGGAAGCAGTATGGCAGAATTTTAAGCTTAATACCTGGTCATTCCCCTGAAATGATAGTTTCGGGCAAGATCAGCATTACTCAGAGTAGCAACGAAGAGGCCCATAGTAACTCTGAAGGAGCTGCAAAGATCACCAGCTCATGTGGAAGAATCTGGTGATGGGAAAACTGTGGCATGAGAAGTATGTTTGCAACTTGCCACAAGTAGGGGTCACAGCAAGCCTGTGAAAAAAGAAGCTCTGGAGAGATGAGATTACATGCGTGGAGGAAAACAGACACTGCACATTCCCCTGAATAGAGCATCCCTTATACTTGATTCTTTATTTCCACTGCTATACATAAAAAATAAATAAATAAAAATCCTTACTGAGAGCAAAGTGCAGGAGTCAAATTCCTACTTGGTCTGTACAAACATGGCAATAAAGCTGATTCTCATGCCCACATGAAACATAGTGATGGCAGCATCATGGTGTGCAAATTTTCCCATCGGCTCTGACAGGGAAACTGGTCAAAGATTATGGCAAGATCGATGAAGCTAAAACAAGGAAATGAAGACAAACTGTTGGTGGTTCCAAAAACCTTGAGACTGAGCTGGATATTTACCTTACAGTAGGACAACAACCCTAACCATACAGCAAGAACGACAATAAAATGCTTTATATAAAACTCCTTTCATGTATTATAATGGCAGAGTCAAAGTCCAGACCTACATAAAAACTAAAATCTTGAAAACTGTTGTTCACAGATGGTCTCCATCAAATCTGAAAGCAACTGAATGGAAAAATATCAGTCCCTATATGTGGAAAGCTTGTTGAGAAATAATCCATAAAACTACAGCAAAATAAGTATTTACTCAGGCGTGCTGAATACAAATGCAAAGCGAACTCCTCAGATTTTTATTTATGAAAAACATTCAAAACCATGTGTCATTTTCCATCCAATTCACAATAATGCATTACTTGAGTTTGTCGATCACATAAAATTCCCCCAAATCAGTTGAGTTTGTTGTTTTAAGTCAACAAAATGTGGAAAAAGTTCAAACAGCTAAATTCAGGCAAGAAGGATTTCATCCAACCCTCCTTTGCAGGTCGCTCATGGAAGAAAAACAAAGTTGATGGAGGATAGGAAAGAAGAGGAAAGACAAAAGCTCAGTGAAAGGAAAGGAAAGAAAAGAAAAACAAAGCTAGGTAAATCTGATTGCTGAGCCTTAGCTATGGCATCGCTTGTAGTTAACACTGAGATAATAAATACTGCAGCCACGCAACCACACTGCCGCTCTGTGTGTGAGAGATCTTTTTTCCATGTGAGTGATAGAGACCGGAGGAGAGCAGCAGGGAAAGACGAACTCATGTTTGTTTGTACACGGCTGTTTCTCAGGCCCTTGACCCTGGCATTCCAGAGCTACACACAAACACACATGCCAACAATTCATAACCTGTATGGGTCAGATCTCAGCACATATTATTTCACTAACCTTTCCCCACAACGCTGCACCCTAAAAAGACACACAAACAAGACAAAGAGACATTATTAACAATATAAGCTTTTAAAGCGAGATTTACTATGTGCAGATTGGTTTTAGGTAATGGCAGCACTAAGAAACCAATAAACTGGATTCTGCATGCGTTCGTGGCCTTGGCATGCAGCAGAGAGCATCAGTAGAGAAGGTCTAAAGGGTTTTAATTGACACTACACTTTGCACGGTAGAATTAGAGAGCTTAAGTAAGACAAGACATTAATGTTGTGGTCACATATTAATTAACATTGCTTTGAAAAATGACATTTCCTGCTTGTTTCCAACACACTTGCACAATACTTCAGGTCATCTCCCTCTCTCACGCACACACTTATCCAACCCTTGAATACTTGGATGTGCTCACAGCAGGCTTTTCTCAATAACACCTACCTGCTTTGTGTGTGTGTGTGTCACACATTGAGACCTCTAGTCTAACCTAAACACTTGTGAGAGGAGCTTTTTATGCAGCCAGACATTCAAAACAAATCTCTGCCTCAGCTACTATCTGTCTCAATGGGCCGGTGAGACTATTTTAAAAGCCGCTTTTAACGCACGTCAGAAACGAACGTCTCACGCACTTGCCGATCGAGGCCATGCACGTTCTTGTACACCCATTCTAAGTACCCCCACTGGGGAGGTCAGCATGAGGAGGAGGAGGAGGAGGGCAACATGCCATTTATATTAGTGCACTTTTACCATGGATGAAGAATGGCCATAAAAGGTAAAACTATCCTGCTCGGACCTGCTTACTGTAAACAAGTGAAGAGGAAAGTGCAGCGGGTGAGAGATGCCATGTGGAGAGTTGCGGATAATGAAGAAAGCACCTAGGAGGGGATGGAGGGGGAAGTAGCAAGTTCTTACTTTGTTCTGCATCGGTAACAAAATATAATTTCTAAAAAAAAGCCTAAAACCTAAGCTGTTTAAGTTGTTTTTCATTTTTGATTAATTTTATCTTTTTACACATCAACTTCAGTTATTTAGCTGCTTATTAGATGCCTTTGAAAGGGCTTTCCTTACTCATGTTATTACATCTTAGTTTGTGATAAGCGTTATGTGAAATGCCAAACCATCTAAAGAAACACCAAACAGATGTGATGTTTCAGGCAGACTAAGTGGTCAGTAAATTACTTTATTGAACATGACACTACAAAAACAAACATTAAATGACCAGAGCCTGTATTCACAAAGAATCTCAGAGTCCTCTCAAAGAGCTCCTAACTTAGCCTAAAACGTTCTGCCAAGGACTCCAAGCTACTGACTCTGAGCAAGGAGTCGACAGAACTTCCTATCTAATTGAGGAGGTGTGGTTGACCCCGTTGCTAGGTGTGATGCTGTCTTCTAAGAGCTCTGATTGGTTGTTGTAAAAGACAAAAAAAAAGACAACTGCACTCCTAGTAAGCAGTGAAGAGAAATTAACTGATGATTGATTTTAGTTTGGATTCAGAAATGTGTGAATCATGATGATAAAATTTAGGATTAAATTAATTGTCACCCATCAAATTGCTTGAACGTAGCTTATTTAAATGCTCGTCATTATTTTGATTTGCTTATTATTGTTTACTCGCCATGCTGGTCGTTTTCATACTGCATCTATTTCATATTAATTAATTTCATATTAATATTAAAATTCAGCATTTTACTGTAATTCCCTTCTTGTGTAATGAGGTTTAGGTTAGTAAAATGACCAAAACAAAATGGAGAAAAAAACGTGAAGAAAAAACTGAATAGAGGAGCAGAGCTTGCTGGTGGAGGAGAAGAGAAGAGTGTTGAAAAATATATTTGGTCCTGGGATCACAGTGAGAACAAACAGGTATTCCCTAGCACCAGCCTGGAATGTGAGCAGCCCTGGTACCTAATGTGATCAGAAGCAAAGACAGAGGAGATTGCAGCACACCAGAGAACTTCTCCATAGTCAGGGAGCGTTGTAGATGACCACATAGGCTTAGGCTACTGACATCATCGTGAACAATACAGCAAATACTTATTCACCTCATTTACATCTTCCTTCTATGTATATTCTATGTATATAGCGCTTAGATTATTGTACTGTATCTTGTCAAGAGTATGTATTTATATATATATATACAGGGGTTGGACAATGAAACTGAAACACCTGTCATTTTAGTGTGGGAGGTTTCATGGCTAAATTGGAACAGCCTGGTAGCCAGTCTTCATTGATTGCACATTGCACCAGTAAGAGCAGAGTGTGAAGGTTCAATTAGCAAGGTAAGAGCACAGTTTTGCTCAAAATATTGAAATGCACACAACATTATGGGTGACATACCAGAGTTCAAAAGAGGACAAATAGTTGGTGCACGTCTTGCTGGCGCATCTGTGACCAAGACAGCAAGTCTTTGTGATGTATCAAGAACCACGGTATTCAGGGTAATGTCAGCATACCACCAAGAAGGACGAACCAGATCCAACAGGATTAACTGTGGACGCAAGAGGAAGCTGTCTGAAAGGGATGTTCGGGTGCTAACCGGATTGTATCCAAAAAACATAAAACCACGGCTCCCCATATCACAGCAGAATTAAATGTGCACCTCAACTCTCCTGTTTCCACCAGAACTGTCCGTCGGGAGCTCCACAGGGTCAATATACACGGCCGGGCTGCAATAGCCAAACCTTTGGTCACTCATGCCAATGCCAAACGTCGGTTTCAATGGTGCAAGGAGTGCAAATCTTGGGCTGTGGACAATGTGAAACATGTATTGTTCTCTGATGAGTCCACCTTTACTCTTTTCCCCACATCCGGGAGAGTTATGGTGTGGAGAAGCCCCAAAGAAGCGTACCACCCAGACTATTGCATGCCCAGAGTGAAGCATGGGGGTGGATCAGTGATGGTTTGGGCTGCCATATCATGGCATTCCCTTGGCCCAATATTTGTGCTAGATGGGCGCGTCACTGCCAAGGACTACCGAACCATTCTTGAGGACCATGTGCATCCAATGGTTCAAACATTGTATCCTGAAGGCGGTGCCGTGTATCAGGATGACAATGAACCAATACACACAGAAACACTGGTGAAAGATTGGTTTGATGAACATGAAAGTGAAGTTGAACATCTCCCATGGCCTGCACAGTCACCCAATCTAAATATTATTGAGCCACTTTGGGTTGTTTTGGAGGAGCGAGTCAGGAAACGTTTTCCTCCACCAGTATCACGTAGTGACATGGCCACTATCCTGCAAGAAGAATGGCTTAAAATCCTTCTGACCACTGTGCAGGACTTGTATATGTAATTCCCAAGACGAATTGACGCTGTATTGGCCGCAAAAGGAGGCCCTACACCATACTAATAAATTATTGTGGTCTAAAACCAGGTGTTTCAGTTTCATTGTCCAACCCCTGTATATATGTATGTATATATACAGTACAGACCAAAGGTTTGGACACACCTTCTCATTCAAAGAGTTTTCTTTATTTTCATGACTATGAATATTGTAGCTTCACACTGAAGGCATCAAAACTATGAATTAACACATGTGGAATTATATACTGAACAAAAAAGTGTGAAACAACTGAAAATATGTCTTATATTCTAGGTTCTTCAAAGTAGCCACCTTTTGCTTTGATTACTGCTCTGCACACTCTTGGCACTCTGTTGATGAGCTTCAACAGGTAGTCACCTGAAATGGTTTTCCAACAGACTTGAAGGAGTTCCCAGAGATGCTTAGCACTTGTTGGCCCTTTTGCCTTCACTCTGTGGTCCAGCTCACCCCAAACCATCTCGATTGGGTTCAGGTCCGGTGACTGTGGAGGCCAGCTCATCTGGCGCAGCACCCCATCACTCTCCTTCTTGGTCAAATAGCCCTTACACAGCCTGGAGGTGTGTTTGGGGTCATTGTCCTGTTGAAAAATAAATGATGGTCCAACTAAACGCAAACCGGATGGAATAGCATGCCGCTGCAAGATGCTGTGGTGGCCATGCTGGTTCAGTATGCCTTCAATTTTGAATAAATCCCCAACAGTGTCACAAGCAAAGCACCCCCACACCATCAAACCTCCTCCTCCATGCTTCACGGTGGGAACCAGGCATGTAGAGTCCATCCGTTCACCTCTTCTGTGCCTCACAAAGACACTGTGGTTGGAACCAAAGATCTCAAACTTGGACTCATCAGACCAAAGCACAGATTTCCACTGGTCTAATGTCCATTCCTTGTGTTCTTTAGCCCAAACAAGTCTCTTCTGCTTGTTGCCTGTCCTCAGCAGTGGTTTCCTAGCAGCTATTTTACCATGAAGGTCTGATTCACACAGTCTCCTCTTAACAGTTGTTCTAGAGATGTGTCTGCTGCTAGAACTCTGTGTGGCATTGACCTGTTCTCTAATCTGAGCTGCTGTTAACCTGCAATTTCTGAGGCTGGTGACTCGGATGAACTTATTGTCCGCAGCAGAGGTGACTCTTGGTCTTCCTTTCCTGGGGCAGTCCCTCATGTGAGCCAGTTTCTTTGTAGTGCTTGATGGTTTTTGCAACTGCACTTGGGGACACTTTCAAAGTTTTCCCAATTGTTCGAACTGATTGACCTTCATTTCTTAAAGTAATGATGGCCACTCGTTTTTCTTTACTTAACTGCTTTTTGCGCCACTCAAGGTGGCAGTAGGTTGGAGTAGCTCTGTTACTTTTGATTCTGATTTATTCTTTTTTGGGAACTCTTCCTCTTGTGGTGGATACAGTTGATTTTTTTTTTCTTTTTTTTGGACAACTGTTATCTCCGGTGTCAGATGCTGTGCAGCTTGGAGGATTTTTCCTAATACTTTCTATTTTAGGACATTTGTTATGATGCAGTGCCATGGCAACGGTGTTGTTACTTACAACCGGGAGCAGCTGATTACTATCTCAAAAGCTCAAATAATACTTCAACTACAACCCCAAATCCCTGATGAGTTGAAAAGGAGACACCGTGGATGCAGAGCAGGAGCTAAGAGAAGAGAGAGAAGGAGGGAGTTCAAACCATCTCTTCCGTCGATTATGATGGGCAATGTGAGATCGTTGGATGAACTCCAAGCCCTACAAAGGACCCAGACAGAGTACCAGGAATGCAGTATTATGTGTTTTACTGAGACATGGCTGCAGGATCATATCCCCGACTCCAGCGTCTCTCTGCCGGGCTTTTTAACCATACGAGCAGACAGAGATTTAAAGAGGAGCGGCAAATGTAAAGGAGGTGGACTGGCAGTACTTGTGAACAACAGATGGTGTAATCCAGGACATGTAACTGTGCAGTGTCATCTCTGCAGTCCAAATATTGAACTGTTGGCAGTAAGTTTTTGTCCATATTATTTACCCAGAGAGTTAACCAGTGTTATTTTGGCAACAGTTTACGTTCCACCTTCTGCTGTTGCCGACATTGCATGTGATGCCATCAGCTCAGTTGTTGCTAAGCTACAGACACAAAACCCCAATGCTTTTGTGGCCATTTCTGGTGATTTTAATCATGCTTCACTCTCTGCTACCAACGTTTCAACAGTTTGTCAGCTGCTCTACCAGAGAAAACAAAACATTGGATTTGTTTTATGCAAATGTCAAGGACTCATACATCTCTACAGCAAGACCTGCTCTAGGCAAATCAGATCACAATCAGTTTTCTACATGCTGGGTCCCCTCTATGGTGTTGTAGCAAACTGCAAACAGGTCATTTCATTGCTCTCTTTCAACAATGGCTTTCCTGTATATCTCTCCCTCAATAACAAGACTAATATTTGCTGTCGGCAGAGCATTCTACCAGAGCAACTCCTGCAGCTCCTCCAGAGTTACCATGGGTCTCTTGGCTGCATCTCTGATTAACTAACACTTTAACTGAAGATTATAAGAACAATCAACAGGAGGTAGTCACTAAGATAAGCAACAATTGGATTTATTGCTGATGACGTATGATTAAGCAACCAAAAGGAAAATGCAAAAAATACCACAACAAACTAACAAAGATAAACAATGTGAATTATTTCTATTAAAGGCAAAGTTTTTACGCCATGGAAATGAACATTCGAAATGTTATCTAAAAGTTTTAAAACCTAATATTTAGCAGGTTAGTCAATTTCTTAAAAACCTAATAAAAAGGAATTTTATGGCCTTGTTCTGAGTTCTACTACGTACTTTAATCTGAGAGGTGGGGAAAGACGGAGATGAAGCCAAGATTCAGAACCAGTTCATTAGATTTCAGCCTTAGAAACGCCACTGGTATATAACTCTCAGATAACATCCAACTAACATAATCAGTGTAATGAATACATGACAGGTTGACATTGAAACCTTGACACATTAACAATCAGTCAATATTAAAATTTATGATTATAGATCACAATATTGCTTTTTAGATTTCTGAATAACACAAACTTAGACAGTGATTTGTCTCAGAGATTTCACTCATTTTCATATAAACACAGGAATGTATAAGATGTTTCCTTTGACTACATCTAAAGTCCAGAAAAAGCCATTTTAAGTATTTAGGATAAGAGAGCTCTTCTAGTTGAAAGGTCAAATCCTATGTGTGTGTAGGTGAGGGCATGTGTATGTGTTAGTTTGCAATACCAAGGAAAAAAAAGTGCAATTAATACTCACAAAATATGTTTGCATTTTAAGTGTTTACTGTGTTAATTATTACCCCTTTGCAACTCTCCTCTCTGCAGTCACACTAAACTAATATTAGCCTGTTGATAGACGGGCAGTCTACTAGGACAACCAGACAGAAATCGGCTATAATTGCTGATTGAAGCTTGTCAGTTGTCGTTTTAATACGGCATTACATTAACAAGAGTAACGGGTGATATGTCTTTAGTGTCCACACCATGACCAAATGAGTTTTTTGCATTGGGAAAGCGGCTTTCTTAGAGCCAGCTAACCAACTGTCAGAATCCTGACCTGCTGTTCCTGGACCGCCAGGATGCGGCCGTGGAGGGGGAGGTGGTGTCAGAATCCGTGGTGTGTCTGCATGCAGCTAACCATTTTACCGCCAGGTGCAGTTGCCTGGAGGTGCTGGAGAAGGGACAGGTGCAGCTCATCAGGCTTATCAACTGGGCAGTATATGAAGAGGCCGCGCCTGGACTTCGTTGCCTGAGCGTTTTGCCCTTGCGGTACAGCTACTAGCCTCCCCTGAAATCTACTCTCGTAGTTTGAAAGTTATTTCTGAAATTTTCTGTAAACTTGCACTAATTTTGCCTGTCCTGACACTTCCAGGTGCCTTACCTCTGGATCCGAAGGAGTTGACCAGAGATTTAAAGAATCGGTCTGAACCAAGTTCCGAATTGAACCTTCAGGCTGACTCTTCTGTGAGCCACCAGCGAAGCAAATCCTATCCACCCTCCCAGCACCTTCTGTCGGCCCCGTCTCAACAATTCAATTCAATTCAATTCAAAAATACTTTATTAATCCCAAAGGGAAATTAAATGTTGTTGTAGCTCATTATGAGGGTTTCTTCAAAGAGCCGTTGTAGATGCTGATGGCTGTGGGCAGGAAGGATCTCCTGTAGCGCTCCGTCTTACAGCAAATCTGAAGGAGCCTCTGACTGAAGATACTCTGTTGTTGTAGGACAGTCTCATGAAGAGGATGCTCAAGGTTCTCTATAATGTTCTTCATTTTATGAAGAATCCGTCTTTCCACAATGATCTCCAGAGGTTCCAGAGGAGTCCCCAGAACAGAGCCAGCCTTCTTTATCAGCTTGTTGAGCTTTTTAAGTCCCTGGCTCTGATGCTGCTTCCCCAGCAGATGATGGCAGAAGAGATCACACTTTCCACAACAGACTTATAGAAGATATGCAGCATCTTGCTGCAAACACCAAAGGACCTAAACTTCCTCAAGAAGTACAGTCTGCTCTGTCCCTTCTTGTAGATGGCTTCACAGTTGCATCTCCACTCCAGTCTGTTGTCCAGGTGAACACCGAGGTATTTATACTCCTCCATCACGTCCACTTCTTCTCCCATGATAGAAATAGTTTTTTACTTATTCCTGTTTCTCTTAAAATCTACAATCATCTCCTTTGTTTTAGTCACGTTCAAAATGAGATGATTGTTTCCACACCATGCCACAAAGCGGTCCACCACCTTCCTGTACTCAGCTTCTTGTCCATCTCTGATCCACCCTACAACTGCATAATCATCCGAGTATTTCTGCAGATGACAGGAGTCTGTCTTGTACTAGAAGTCTGAGGTGTACAGAGTGAAAAGGAATGGTGAGAGTACCGTCCCCTGTGGTGCTCCTGTGCTGCCGACTACCTGGTTAGACTCACAACTCTTCAGTCTCACAAACTGTGGTCTGTTTGTCAGGTAGTCTTTGATCCAGGAGATTGTTGAGGCCTCCACCTGAGTCTTCTGGAGTTTCTGACAAAGCAAATCATGTTGGATTGTATTAAATGCACTGGAGAAATCAAAGAACATGATCCTCACAGTGCTGCTGGTTTTGTCCAGATGACAGTGGGTTTGTTGAAGCAGGAGTATGATGGCATCTTCAACTCCAACTCCACAGCGATAAGCAAACTGAAGGGGGTTGTGATGGTTTACTGTTTGCTTACTCAGGTGGGCCAACAGGAGTCTCTCTAGGACCTTCATGATGTGGGATGTCAGGGCAACAGGTCTATAGTCATTGAAGACTGATGGGTGAGTTTTCTTTGGTACCGGAACAAGACAGGAGATCTTCCACAACACCGGAACCTTCTTCTGGGCCAGGCTAAGGTTGAAGAGGTGCTGCAGAATCCCACAGAGCTGCTCTGCACAGGCCTTCAGGTCTCTAGGGCTGACATGATCTGGACCTGCTGCCTTATTCCGATTCAGTCTCTCCAGTTGCATCTTCACTTGACTTCTTGAGACACACAGGTGGAAGGGGGAAGCAAAGGAAGCATCAGCATCTTCTGATATGGTTGAAGGCAAACATGTAGAAGCAGAAGGGTCTAGGGCTGAGGTGGAAGATAAAAAATGTGAGGTGTTACTGGACAGCTGTGGGTCCTGTGGGCCAAAGGAGGGTGGAATGTCTGTTTGGCTGTGAGCAGGAGAGGAGGATGCGAAGCTTGTTTCTGAACTGAACCTATTGAAGAATGTGTTCAGTTCATTGGCTCTGTCCAGACGTTCATCGGTCCGATCATCCCTCTGCCTAAAGCCCGTGATCTTCTTCATCCCTGTCCACACATCTCTGATATTGTTTTGCTGGAGCTTGCTCTCCAGCTTCTTCTTGTACACCTCCTTGCTGTCTCTTATCTTGACTTTAAGTTGCTTCTGTATAATCCTCAATAATTCTCTGTCTCCCTCTCTGAAGGCTCTTTTTTTCTTGTTAAGCAGGTCCTTCAGGTCACTGGTGATCCAAGGTTTGTTATTGGGGAAGCATCTCACGGTTCTGGTGGGGATGATGTTATCCACACAGAAGTTTATATTGTCGGTTACACACTCAGCCATGGCATTGATGTCCTCTCCATGTGGCTGGCACAGTGCTTCCCAATCTGTAGCCTCAAACCAACCTTGCAGAGCTTCTTCAGCTTCCTGTGACCATTTTCTCACAGTCCTCTTTATTACAGGTTGCCTCTGAACAAGGGGCTTATATTTCGAGCAGAGAAAAACAAGATTGTGATCTGATTTACCTAGAGGAGGTCTTGCTGTAGAGATGTATGAGTCCTTGACATTTGCATAAAACAGATCCAATATTTTGTTTTCTCTGGTAGAGCATCTCACAAACTGTTGAAACGTTGGAAGTGTAGCAGAGAGTGAAGCATGGTTAAAATCACCAGAAATTGCTACAAAAGCATTGGGGTTTTGTGTCTGTAGCTTAGCAACAACTGAGCTGATGGCATCACATGCACTGTCAGCAACAGCGGAAGGTGGAACATAAATTGTTTCCAAAATAACACTGGTGAACTCTTTGGGTAAATAATATGGACGAACACTTACTGCCAACAGTTCAATATCTGGACTGCAGAGATGACACTTCACAGTACAGATATTGAACTGGACTGTGAAGTGACACACTCGCCTTGACACACTTGACTGTGTGTCAAGGCGAGTCACTCTCTCTTACACCACTGGATCTATGACCATTCCCCCCGGCGGGTTTCCCTGCGCTTACCTGAGGTCCAGTTTGTAACTCTTCTCTTCTCCCGCAGCCAGACGGTTCCAGTCTTGTTTCCTATGCCCAGGTTCATTTGTTTAAATAAAGAATCACTAATCTCATCTGTCTCTGGTTGTTCTCTGCATGTGGATCAGGTCGGCACTTAACAATATGACAGAACGTTCAGGCCAGCCGAACCCCGCGGAGAACCTCCAAAGGACCCTAGCCGAGCACAGCCAGCAGATCCGTTCACATGATTCTACCCTCTGGATCAGCAGCGGCAGACTAGTCAGCAGGTAGAGCAGCTGGCTTCGCTCCTCCACCAGGTTTGTAACCAGACCACCTCAGCACCAGAGCCCTCCACTCCAGTAGGGAGCGCAGCCGCTTACCGTCCACATCAGCAACACCAGCACTTCTGCAAGGTAACCTCCCCCAATTCCAAAAGATATTCGGGGGAGGTCGGAGGTTGTCACGGTTTTCTGCGTCAGTGCTCTTTAGTTTTTAATAGGTCGCCCATTCTTTTCCTCATGATGAGGGAAAGATCTCTTATATTCTGGGTTTATTAACTGGGAGCGCACTCCAGTGGGCAGAGGTGAGGTTTTCTTCCACAAACAGTTTCCAGATATCATATGCAGACTTTGAGTCAGAGTTTAGAAGAACATTTGAGTTAGGTTTTGATCAGACCAGTCTTGCTCGCAGGTTCTGGACATTAAAACAGCGTAATCGCTCAGTGGCTGTTTTCTACAGATTTCCGCACTTTAGCTGCAGCTTCTGGCTGGAACACCAGCGCGTTAAAGGCAGCATTTTTTCAGTCTTTGGACGAGGCATTAAAAGACGAGTTAGCCCTAGTGGAGGTGCCTAAAGAATTGGATGATTATATTGACCTAGCAGTCCGCCTTGATTCCCGTCTCAGAGAGAGAAGGCGAGCCCGCTTTGAAAGAGCTGCCGGTAGACCCCCGCTAGCGGCTCACTCTGTGTCACCTGGTCGGCGGCCTCAGCTGAGTGCTCCCACCGAGCCCGAGCTCATGCAGGTGGGAAGGGCTAGACTCTCTTCCGGTGAGCAGAGGCGGCGGCGGCGGGAGGCTGACCAGTGCTTTTACTGTGGAGCCTCAGATCATTTCATTTCTTCTTGCCCGATTCGGCCAAAAGGGGGGGTTCGTCGGTCTTAAAGGGGCGGCTGACGGACCAGCCTGTTAGCCTAGAAGCCCCTACTCTGCCTGCAGTGTTGTTTAGAAACATCAGTTCCATGTCACTTTCTGCATTAGTTGACTCGGGTTGTGAATTAAACTTAATAGATCAGAAACTTGTAGAAGAAGAAGGTATTGAGACTGAGCCTCTCTTTCATCCACGCCAGGTTCTAGCTTTAGATGGGCTGTCATTACATCAGATAACTCATCGCACTCTGCCTCTGGAGTTAGTGGTCTCAGGTAATCATAGGGAGAGAATTTCTTTTTCAGTCTTCCCTACACCTCAAAGCTCGTTGGTTCTCGGGTTTCCCTGGTTGCGGCTCCATAACCCCCATATTAATTGGGCTGAACGCCGGGTGGAGGCCCGGTCTGAGAGCTGCCTGCAGTCGCGTTTACAATCTGCCGTCTGCCCCAGTTCCTCTCCCGTTATTTGTAACAAGGAGGAGACTCCGGACTCCTCCCCTGCCTTCTAGCCGTCCCCTGCCTTCTAGCCGTCTATATAAGATCTCTGGTCCTGAAAGACGGGTTATGGAAAACTATATAGCAGAGTCCCTAGCGACTGGTATAATCCGCCCATCATCCTCACCCCTGGCCGCGGGTTCTTTCTTTGTTGGAAAGAAGGATGGCACTTTACGCCCCTGTATAGATTACAGGGGTCTTAACGCTATCACTGTTAAGAACAAGTACCCTTTGCCGCTCCTAGCCTCCACTTTCGAGCCCATTCACGGGGCCACTGTGTTTTCTAAGCTGGACCTCAGAAACGCCTACCACTTCGTCAGGATCCGCCAGGGGGAGGAGTGGAAGACAGCGTTTAAGATCCCACTCGGCCACTTTGAGTATCTAGTAATGCCTTTTGGACTGTGCAATGCACCAGCGGTGTTTCAGGCCCTGGTAAATGACATGCTAAGAGACTTCCTGAATATTTTTGTTTTTGTATATTTGGACGATATTTTAATCTATTCTAGAGACCTCGAGGAGCACCCCTGCCATGTCCAGCTAGTCCTTCAGCTCCTCCTGGAGAACAGACTATTCATCAAGGTGGAGAAGTGCGCCTTCCACCAGTCCACCGTCAGCTTCCTGGGATTCATTTTGGATGGTGGATAGGTTCGCGCTGATCCCGAGAAGGTGAGAGCAGTGTTAGAGTGGCCAGTTCCGGATTCACGCAAGAAGCTTCAACAGTTCTTGGGATTCGCAAACTTCTACCGGAGGTTCATCCGGAACTACAGCTAGGTAGCAGCACCCCTTACATCGCTGACTTCCATCAAGGTGCCATTCAGCTGGAACGCTGACGCCAAGGCTGCTTTCACCTGCCTGAAGGAGAGGTTCTCTCAGGCCCCGGTTCTGATCCACCCTGATCTCTCAAAGCAGTTTACCCTGGAGGTGGATGCCTTGGCCACCGGGGTGGGAGCGGTCCTCTCCCAGCTCTCTGTCCAGGACGGACGACTTCATCCGTGCGCCTTGTTCTCCCGTCGCCTGATGTCTGCTGAACGGAATTACGAGGTGGGAGACCGCGAACTACTGGCCATCAAGCTGGCCTTGGAGGAGTGGAGGCATTGGTTGGAGGGAGCTGAACATCCCGTACTGGTATGGGCAGACCACAAGAATCTGTCCTAGAATCTGTCAGCTAAACGCTTAAATTCTAGACAGTCACATTGGTCACTTTTCTTTTCCCGTTTTAACCTGTCCATTTCTTTTAGACCCGGCACAAGGAACCTTAAGCCTTATGCTCTCTCCCGCCAGTTTGGACCTGAAGATTCTGAAAAGAAGGCTGAGCCCATCCCACCTCCAAGTTGCACGGTCGGTTTTCTGAACTGGCAGATTGAGAACCTGATGCAGTGAGCCCTACCAACTGACGCTGGACCTGGTACCGAACCCCGGGACGGAAGTACTGATCAGTTTGGATCGGTGCGATCCAAACTGATCAGCTGGTTTCATTCCGCCAAGTTCTCCGTACACCCGGGCGTCAGCCGAACCGTTGCTTCCATTTCCAGAAGGTTCTGGTGGCCGTCCCTGCACAAGGATATCAGAGACTTTGTGAATGCCTGTACTGTTTGCGCCAGGAACAAGGCGCCTAACCACCCTCCTGCCGGCCTCCTCCAACCTCTTAGTGTACCCACTCAACCATGGTCACACATCGCTCTGGACTTTGTCACTGGCCTGCCCAACTCCCATGGGATGACCGTAATCCTAACCATAATAGATCGATTCTCTAAGGCCTGTCATCTGGTTCCGCTACGGAAGCTGCCATCTGCATCACAGACAGCTAAGCTGATGACCAAGCACGTCTTCCGTCTCCATGGCATCCCACAAAGTTTGCTGTCTGAGTGGGGACCCCAGTTCACCTCCCAGGTCTGGAGACACTTCTGCACTGCCCTGGGGGCCAAGGTGGTGCTGACCTCTGGCCACCATCACCAGACTAATGGCCAGGTCGAGCGCCTTAATGAAGAGCTGGAGGCAGCTTTACAATGTGACCTCAACCAACCCTGCCGACTGGAGCTCTCACTTGGCCTGGGTCGAATACTCACAATTCTCACGTCTCAGTAGCCACAATCTGCACCCCTTTGAGGCCTCCCTCGGTTATCAGCCATCCTTTTTCCCGGCCGACGAAGCCGCTATTGCGGTACCTTCAGTTCAACGTCACATCCGGAGATGCAAGCAGATTTGGGATGCAACGGTTCAAGCTCTTCATCAGACGTCTGCCCATAACAATCGCTATGCTGATCGACGACGTGTTCCCGCACCTACGTACCGCCCGGGTCAGAAGGTCTGGCTTGCTGCTCGGGACATCCCATTAAAGTCCCTATCCCGTAAGCTCTCCCCCAGGTTCATTGGGCAGTACGTAATAAGAGTCCCTTGTGGGACCCACTTCTGTCTGCCTTCGTCTGCCTTCCAGTTTTTCATGTCTCCCAACTGAAACCTGTCCAGACCAGTACACTCTGCCCTCCGGCCATGCCCCCTCTTCCCGCCTGGGACTTTCAGGGCCACCCTGCCTACACTGTCCGCCGGATCGTGGCCTCCCGGCGGCAGGGCCGTGGGTGGCAGTACCTTGTCGACTGGGAGGGCTACGGTCCTGAGGATCGCACCTGGGTGCCCGGCTCCTTCATCCTGGATCCTGCTCTGCTCTGTGTCTTCCGTGCAGCCCGACCTGCTGTTCCTGGACCGCCAGGATGCGGCCGTGGAGGGGGAGGTGGTGTCAGAATCCGTGGTGTGTCTTGCCTGAGCGTTTTGCCCTTGCGGTACAGCTACTGGCCTCCCCTGAAATCTACTCTTGTAGTTTGAAAGTTAATTCTGAAATTTTCTGTAAACTTGCACTGATTTTGCCTGTCCTGACACTTCCAGGTGCCTTACCTCTGGATCCGACGGAGTTGACCAGAGATTTAAAGAATCGGTCCGAACCAAGTCCCGAATTGAACCTTCAGGCTGACTCTTCTGTGAGCCACCAGCGAAGCGAATCCTGTCCGCCCTCCCAGCACCTTCTGACGGCCCCTTCTTAACGAACACGGCAGTCAAGGCGAGCCACTCTCTCTTACACCACTGGATCTATGACCATTCCCCCCGGCGGGTTTCCCTGAGCTTACCTGTAAGCTGCACAATCAGTTCTGGTGCGTTTTCTGAGGTCCAGTTTGTAACTCTGCTCTTCTCCCGCAGCCAGACGGTTCCAGTCTTGTTTCCCGTTCCTAGGATAATTTGTTTAAATAAACATTCACTAATCTCATCTGTCTCTGGTTGTGCTCTGCATGTGGGTCAGGTCGGCAGTTAACAATATGACACCAACAGTTAGCAGGACATGTGGGTATTAGTCTCCATGAAGCCGAAGAAAACTCCAGTAGGAATGGTATGGTATAATATTTAAGTTATTCTGAAACCATCCTAGAAACTGGTCCACACCTAGTGAAGAGATTGGGTGTCTTTCTTGCATCTGACCATTGTTTTATAGACTCCTTGGACCTAATCCCCAATACGTTTCATGTTTCCCTGTGAGTTTGAATTGACTGTTATGAGTTAGTGTGTGAATTAATGCACAGCTTTGTGGAGGGCCAGCGAAGGATCAGTTACATGTCTCTTCGTGTACATCCAGTGAAAGCTTGGAGCGGAAAGCATTAGCTCAACTGTGTAAAAATCAACTCAAAGCAAATGAAAATAAATCAATGTCAATGTTTGTCCTTCTAGTTTCACCTTTGAGATGATAGTTGTTCGATAACCTATTAGAAGTTCGGATGTCTCATTTTGTCCTTACACACACGTATAATTTCTTTTTTCCAATCTAATTTATTGTAAAAGCAGATTATACTGTATATTTTAAGAGATACTTTACATCTAGTGGTGTGATACAAATCTGAATGTCTGAGTTGGTCTTTTTACATCGAGACCTAGTTTCTTTCATTTGTATGAGCAAATAGATGCACTTTTATAAAATAAGCAGGCTGTAGTAAATGTAAAAGGCCATCTACACAGCACTTCTGGGATTTTTTTGTGGTTTGAGAAGCTGTGAGCACTGGTATCTTTGGGTCTTATGGGCAGTATTTTTCCTACTGATATTTCAAACATTTTTTCATATCTGACAAGTATTTACAATACCAGGACCTGCTCAAAGTACTGGTAAAGAGAGAAAGCTGAATTTGGTTAAACAGCTTTTTTTCTTGATATCCCTCAAGAAACTTCGTTGTCTTTCATGTTTTAAAACTGCTCTGAAATAAATGTGTAATTGTTTTATCTAGCCTTTTATTGGTAATTAATTGATTTAGATTTTAGTTGATATGGTTTTCAGTGTTTACTTTTCTCTTGTAGTAGCTTCTGTAATTAGTCTCTTTCTGTACTTTCCTGTTTTAACTTTTTTGATGTTGTTTTATCTGAAACTGGAAAAAGAGATTCTGTATTTCATTGAGCTCTATCTGTCTGAACAAAACATCATTATTACTATTATTAAAGAACCTTACAGATGTGGAAGTATTAATATTCCTGTATTTTTCTGCAGTTTACCTTTAAAACGTGTCAATACCATCTGGTTTAGGCATTTCAGGGCACAACATTAACATGGACATTTCTCTTTGTGTTAAAAGGTGTGTAATAGTGTCATGATTGTGAAAGATTTTCACAAACATTAACAAACTATGTCATCTAACTAATTAAAGCCAAAAGATGAATGAAATCCTAACTAAAGTGTGATCTGTTTAAATTATCTGAAATATTGTTCAATAACATTAGTTACACTGTACTCTAAACAATAATTAGTGGTTGCTGGATGTTTCGAAAGGCACATTAATAATTTGAGAGCGTCTAAATTTATCTTTCAGTAGCTGTTTTAGGCTTTATAAGCAGTTAATGGTAAGCTCTGAGATAGACTTGGACCGTGTTTAACTCCTCACATTGGACAGACAAACTTACTTCATTAAGAAAATGGGTAAATATTCACCCGTTCTTTTCATTTTCCTCTTTTGTGGCTTCACTATTCATATTTAGAGCGATCTTCCTGATGTAAAGCCTGAAAGGCCAAGGTAGAAACTAATTCCCTGAGCCTTGTTAGCAAAGGCTGTGGTGCTTTGTTTGTGTGCAGGTAAGATGTGTCTCTAGTTTCTAAAGCTCGGCTGTTCTCATTTTCTATTTGCTTTCATGTATCAAGTACATTATTTAGTTATTTTTATTAGTCGAAAAAGCCCGGGCTCTTGTGCTCTCTCACTTTCAGGAGTATGAAAATTTAATATTGCATTTGAAAGTCAATTTCCACAATGGCATAAGGCAAATCAGCCTCTCCCTGTTTTACCCTTTTTGCTTCCATTCATCTATCAGTCAGCCTCCTCTACCTTGATGCATGTCTTCATTTGCTGTGGTTTACTCTATTCATTTACAGACATCTTTTATCACGCTCAACACAGAAGCTCATGTGTTTTCCATTTTCCATTGTTTTCCACGCTGCCACCAGACAACCTGAACATTTGTGTGTTTTAGTGACTGTGTGTGTGCCTGCATGTGTACACAAATACTTTGTGCAGGTCTTTATAAGTAAAAAAAAAAAAAAAAAAAAAAAAAAAGGAAACCATAAAAGCCCTCGCTCTTCTAAGCAGTAATGCTTTGGTTGATGCAATTACACATTTAGAGGATGTAGTTATTTATATATCTTTCTGTGTTTTCATTTGCATATATTGCCTTTAGATGTTTGGGAGACCAGTGAAATCATGCTTGTAATTTTTTTTTTATTTTAACGTGTGGTCATACTGAGGTACTCATTATTATGCCAGATTTTCACTCAGTCAGATGGTGGTGAACAGCAGTCAACATGGTCTGCACAAAAATCTGATGGTTATAAATATAAAAAGTTGAAAATAAATAAAACACCATATTCAAAAGATTTTGTTATAATCTTATTTTATAAAATGACATGATCATTTTTAGCTCTTCATAATTTTAGGATTTGTGGAGATATCAAATCAAAATAAATCAAACTTTTTTGTAGAGCACCTCCACTTACCCAAAGTACTTTGCAGAGGTTAAAAACAGACTAACAGACATAAAAACCACAATAATAATAATAATAAACATTTTTTTTCTTAAACTGAAGAGATGCAACTTTATTTTCCTTTTAAAAACCTCAATCAAAGATTTCATGGCAAAACACTAAATAACAGACATTTTTATAGGAACATATTTTATAGGATCTGTGAATCCCAGAACTGTCTAACTAAAAACCAAAGACAAATATGAAACTAAATTATTCATCAGGACTTTCTTCAGCTGATACTTACAATTATTTATTTTGTAATTGACAATAAATAATGTAAGTCCCTAGAATTTAATTATTCCAAAGAAACATGCAGCAAGCATTTATACCATAAAACCGTGATATTTTTGCTCAAGGTTATCACACTGAGTCAAAATCTACGGTGGCATTCAAAAGTGTACACACGCCTGTTGAAATGTTACTTTTGACAAAGTACTTCAAAATATTTTTCACCTTTAATGTGAAAGACATTCAAGTGAGAAATAAACTATGTTATTAGAGAAACATATAATAGAAAATAAACACGATGTGCTCACACTTCCTACCAATATTGCTGAATCTGATTAAGCTGAAATAAAGTTTAGATGTCCAAGCAGGATTTGCCTCATATTTGCTCATTCACATTCTTTGCTGAAGCCATTGGTTGAAAACAGGTTGCAAAAGGTTAAAAGGATTTAAATCTCATAACACAAAGGTATCAGTCAGGACAAGAATGTCATGGTGTGTAGGTTTTGTGAAGGACCCAAACACAGACAGAATTTCAAAAGCAGGTTTTAATAATGGGACAAAAAATAGCTTACAATCGGCACAATGAGCATAAATGGAGAACGACACAAAGACACAGAGTAATGGAACATAGGCATAGAGTAGCGTAACGGAAGATTCCAGCAAGGAACAGAGAAAACCAGACAGCAGAGTACAGAGGAGAAGTGAGGAGAAGGCATGACAAGCAGGTGAGTGTAATCAGGATTCCAACAGAAATAATACAAAATGTACATAAACAGCATTAAAACAGGCTGGGCTCTTATTCGTTTATTCCTTTAGGGTTAGGCTCTAACCCTAAAGGAATAATCGAATAAGAAAAGCACATGGACACAGAGAAATGAAGAAACAGAAACATGAAAGAAACTCAAACACCTAACACTAACAGATCATGACAAAGAATGCAAATACATTCCACAAAATTATATATACACATTATAAGATTAGTCATAGTTCAGAACTAAACATAAGTGAATATCTGTGGAGTCACCTGGAGAGGGCAGCACACAGGAGATCTCCCTACAATGTGAAGACCTTTTTGGAAGGTAGGAAGGGCAATATATCACTAACTCAAGATTTGGCATGCTGAAAACCTCCTACCAAAGAAATGCTGAAATTTCATTTAAAAGTTGGTTTCGGCACTGTATTAGTTTAACTATGTGCATACTTAAACGGATTTATCTGTTTTTCAATTAAACGGTGCGGAATAAATGTCAGCATATGTGGAAAAAGTTTTGGAATTATCTATCATGGTGTTATTCTTAATCACGCCACAAAAACCTGGCTTTTTTAACAGGGGTGTGTTCACTTTTGAGAGCCAAAATGATGTTGTCAGGTAAACCTTCACATTGATGAATACCAGAGTGGGTTAGGAGAAAGTGTAATTAACCAATCAATGAAATCAAGCTGAAAAAAGATGTGTCTTTGTGTTTAAGACCAAATGTAATGGAACAGATAGGCCGCTGAAAGGTACTGTCAGACAGTTAAAACTTAAACATAGGCAGGCAATAGGTACTGGACCTTCACATGCAAGAGCAAAAGAACACATCCCCAAAGAAAATACCCACACACACACTAAAGTCCCACAGCTTGAGCTGTAATCAGTATGTTTACATGTAGTTTATAGAAACCTGGGTAGCTCTGACAAAAAGCATGGAACTAAATGGAGAAATGCTGAAACAAAACACTAAATGGTCTAACCATCATCATCAACACTGAAGCCACACACACACACACACACACACACACAATGTTGTCCAGTGCTGCTCCCTGACGAGGACTAATAGAACGAACGGAGCTGAGGACAGAGGAGTCAAACAAAAGAGTGAAATATGACGACAAGAGGAAACAGAGAGCCCAAATAAGAGAAGAGGAAGCAGAGCAATGGAGCACAGGATGAAGGTGACAGATATTAAAACAGCCAGAGCTCATGGAGAGACATTTCCTTTCCCGAGAGCTAATATACAGAGATTAGTGGGTGGGTGCGAGAATGAATTTCTTAAAACTTAAGGGAAAAAAAGGGGGCTTTATAAAAAGTGAATAATATTAAGTTGCTCTTATCAGTTAGTCTTTCTTTTCTTCTTTATATTTTCAAAGCAAACTTTTCCTCCTACCCTTTCAATTGGCATTCAACATGATACATGTCTGATTTTATATATTTCAATGTTAATAATATAGTATGAAACACAAATATAGCATTACAATTTACTGCAAATTAAATGAAAATCCCTTTGAATTTGCTTGTATTTTTAATCTGATCCCAGCTTTATTTAAGCACACAACAGCATAGGTGACGTGCACCAACTTCTCAGTTAGAGGTTGTTTTATGGTTGGGCAGGAAATTCACTGTATGTTTACACTACAGGTGAATGACTTGGTAAATTCAGGACAAACTGAACATGTGTCTTTTTTCCACTGTCTACATGCTTCCACTCACAGGCTGAAAACCCTCCTCCAGCATGTGTGGGGGTGGGGGTGGGGGGGGGGGGTAGAAAGGTGAGGGGGGGAGTAATATTTCTCTTGAGAGAGATTGATGTGATCTGTTCGGCACTTCAATGTTTGAGGACGATTTGAGTGAACAGCCTGTTCTCAACAGACCTGGCCACCTGAGTGTGTGTGTGTGTGTGTGTGTGTGTGTGTGTGTGTGTGTGTGTGTGTGTGTTTGTGTGTGTGTGTGTGTGTGTGTGTGTGTGTGTGTGTGTGTGTGTGTGTGTGTGTGTGTGTGTGTGTGTGTGTGTGTGTGAGTCAAAAGTACAATGTGAGCATTAAAGGAAAGAAATTGCTCTATTATTTTAGCGACTGCAACAAATGAGTTGGTTCACCTTTGTCCTCCCTCGATTGTTGGAGCGAGCATGGACAAACTCAGGCAGCACACGCGGGACTGCCTGCTTGTCCGTGCGCTGCATGAGCCCAGCCAAGTCAATAGAGCCTTTCACTTCCACTGATAAAGGAGTGAAGTGCAATAAAATGTGTATTCTTTACTCAGTTATACATTTGGGTTGATCTTGTAATCGTTTTAAGCCATCATAAACACTTGGTGGCATGTTCACAATGAATTATCAATGTGATTGTCTGCAAACAAACAAACCAAAGAATAACTGCTAGTGTTGCTAGAGGTGTACACAGCTTTTTGTTTCAGCGCTGTTTTTGTATTTTTAATTGTATTTTAGTTATTCTTCTTACAGACTCGCAGACGTCACGGTAGAGCCCTGTATATGACTCTGACAAAGCCTAGTTTATGGCTTCAACATGCACCTAAAGGGAAGCTGGAGATTGGTGGCTCTTTTTTCCAAGCATTACCAACAAATAAGTGGGTTGAATAATATAAATGGAAAGCAACTGCAAATATCAACAAGTGTTTTATCCTTTTACTTTCTCTATAAAAAAAACCCCAGATGGAAATTCTAAAATCACTAAACGTTTTGTTAAAACTTCATCTTTAGTAAAACAATTAAGAGCACTGCGGCAAGCACATTAGGTTTGATTTTATGTTTCAGAAATAATTACTTAAGTTTGTTAATGATTGTTATTAAGTCAGTGACATTCCTGTCACTTCATCACCGGCTGCATTTCCAACCTACACCTGAAATATGCCGCTTAAAAATGTCAAATACACAATGTGATCTAAGCTGATGTAAAAGCATAGGAAATGCCAGATCAATAATGATTCATTCATTCATTCATCTTCTGTACCGCTTCTTCCAATAGTGGGTCACGGGGGAGCTGGTGCCTATCTCCAGCTGTCTAGAGGCAAGAGGCAGGGTACACCTTGGACAGGTTGCCAGTCCATCACACGGCGACACAGAGACATACAGGTCCTTCTCAAAATATTAGCATATTGTGATAAAGTTCATTATTTTCCATAATGTCATGATGAAAATTTAACATTCATATATTTTAGATTCATTGCACACTAACTGAAATATTTCAGGTCTTTTATTGTCTTAATACGGATGATTTTGGCATACAGCTCATGAAAACCCAAAATTTCTGTCTCACAAAATTAGCATATCATTAAAAGGGTCTCTAAACGAGCTATGAACCTAATCATCTGAATCAACGAGTTAACTCTAAACACCTGCAAAAGATTTCTGAGGCCTTTAAAACTCCCAGCCTGGTTCATCACTCAAAACCCCAATCATGGGTAAGACTGCCGACCTGACTGCTGTCCAGAAGGCCACTATTGACACCCTCAAGCAAGAGGGTAAGACACAGAAAGAAATTTCTGAACGAATAGGCTGTTCCCAGAGTGCTGTATCAAGGCACCTCAGTGGGAAGTCTGTGGGAAGGAAAAAGTGTGGCAGAAAACGCTGCACAACGAGAAGAGGTGACTGGACCCTGAGGAAGATTGTGGAGAAGGGCCGATTCCAGACCTTGGGGGACCTGCGGAAGCAGTGGACTGAGTCTGGAGTAGAAACATCCAGAGCCACCGTGCACAGGCGTGTGCAGGAAATGGGCTACAGATGCCGCATTCCCCAGGTCAAGCCAATTTTGAACCAGAAACAGCGGCAGAAGCGCCTGACCTGGGCTACAGAGAAGCAGCACTGGACTGTTGCTCAGTGGTCCAAAGTACTTTTTTCAGATGAAAGCAAATTCTGCATGTCATTCGGAAATCAAGGTGCCAGAGTTTGGAGGAATACTGGGGAGAAGGAAATGCCAAAATGCCAGAAGTCCAGTGTCAAGTACCCACAGTCAGTGATGGTCTGGGGTGCCGTGTCAGCTGCTGGTGTTGGTCCACTGTGTTTTATCAAGGGCAGGGTCAATGCAGCTAGCTATCAGGAGATTTTGGAGCACTTCATGCTTCCATCTGCTGAAAAGCTTTATGGAGATGAAGATTTCATTTTTCAGCACAACCTGGCACCTGCTCACAGTGCCAAAACCACTGGTAAATGGTTTACTGACCATGGTATCACTGTGCTCAATTGGCCTGCCAACTCTCCTGACCTGAACCCCATAGAGAATCTGTGGGATATTGTGAAGAGAACGTTGAGAGACTCAAGACCCAACACTCTGGATGAGCTAAAGGCCGCTATCGAAGCATCCTGGGCCTCCATAAGACCTCAGCAGTGCCACAGGCTGATTGCCTCCATGCCACGCTGCATTGAAGCAGTCATTTCTGCAAAAGGATTCCTGACCAAGTATTGCGTGCATAACTGTACATGATTATTTGAAGGTTGACGTTTTTTGTATTAAAAACACTTTTCCTTTATTGGTCGGATGAAATATGCTAATTTTGTGAGATAGGAATTTTGGGTTTTCATGAGCTGTATGCCAAAATCATCCGTATTAAAACAATAAAAGACCTGAAATATTTCAGTTAGTGTGCAATGAATCTAAAATATATGAATGTTAAATTTTCATCATGACATTATGGAAAATAATGAACTTTATCACAATATGCTAATATTTTGAGAAGGACCTGTATGTGCGAACAGACCACAAACCTGCTTCTGTCTGTTGAGAATTTACTGAAGAGTTTGGTTTGGTTGCACAAAGGCTCTCTCCGATTGGTTATACAAAAAGAAGGGGGCTGGAATTCGTGGGTTAGACTTTAGACTTCCCTTCGTGGAGATAAAACCCTACTTCATCCCTGCTGGTCAAACTGTCTTGTTCCCGTTATTCAAATAGCTTATTTACGCCAACAGCTTATCATGTTAGGCTCAGAGCCTGCATCAGAGAAAGCGTCTTTCAATCTGTGCCAGAATTTTGTCTTGCACAATTCAGCCAGCTGCTATTTAGGCCTCTAAAAATATTTCACCTAACTTTATGTATTCACAAACTAATAGCTGAATGTTCCCCTTCAAATTTTATGCTTGAAAGCAGAATTCATAGTTCCATTAATCACAACAAATCGCCTCCTCAGGCAGCAAAGCAGCCTCAATATTACACTACCACCACCTTGCTGGACTGCTGGTATGATAATCTTTTCTGAAATGCTGTGTGAGTTGGGAAGTATACCTTTCAAAAGTTCCAATTTTGTCTCTTCAGTCCATGTTTTCACAAACTCTAGAAGATCATCAAGATGTTTTTTGGCAAATGTGAAACAGGCCTTTGGGTTATTTTTGGTCAGCTGTGGTTTATGTGACTTTTTCATAATGCTGAATAATAAACACTGACCTTAACTGGGGCAATAGAGCTCTAGCATTTTAACAGGGATGTGCAGACAGGTGGGCTAATGTGGGCTCTGTGACATCATATTCATATATTACTATTAAAAGTTCCTCAACACTCTAAATGTAAGAAAAGTGAGGTTTACAATAAAAAAATATTTCAGGTATATGTATCTTATAAGAATTGTTTGTCATGTTGTTGATGTGAGATTATGCAACTATAGTAAAAGTAACCACGGCTTTGGTCCAATGATCTGTGTCTTGTCAGCTCGCTTGAGCAAAACACATTGTGTGCTTTAATGACCATAACTGATTTAAGTCATATTATGCTCTGCATTGTGGTGTATCTGATGCCGCTACCGCCATTGGGATCCATGCAATCTCAGGCCACCTGGGAAAAAAATGACTGGTAAATAAATGTTAATATCAAAAATCAAATCTACCTCAATTGTTTTAATTTTTTTTTCACCTCACTCATGGTTTAAATTATGTTCTTTTAAACCACAACCTTTCAATGTTCATCACTATGATTCAGCATCACTTTTTGACAATGTGGTAGAGAGATAAGCCGTAGGGTTATTGAATTTACCTGCACAATTATAGGGATGGCTGTGACACTGGACACAAAGCAGGACACAACCAGTTTTTGTGAACCATAGCACACAAGTTTCCCAGGTTTCTCCTTCATGTGCTGGACTTAACATTTAAAGAATAAATGATAATAGACATTTGTGTGGATTTTTACTGTGTACAGGCAGCCATTGGTTTTGTTATTCATAAGTGCTTGATACAATTAGCAGCTGCATCTTGGACCCAAAAAGACAATATTCAAAGAAAAGATCAAGCTTATGACAACACTAGCTGCAATCACAAGACAGTTTTTTTCTGCATCTTTAAGCCCGCACCTAAAATCATCTAGATGCTAAAGTATCTTTGCTGTTTCCTCTGTGTTCCCCCTTTATGTTGTCTTTTCAAACAACAAACAAGCATTTATCTTACTTTCATCACCACTCATTGTGTTTAATCACTGTAGCATATTAGTAATGTTGGCTCCGGCAGCACATTAAGAACAATTACCCTTTCTTAAATCTGTGTGGCCCAATAGTCCCTTCGCCCCTTAGAAGGGAAAAACATCAAATGAAAGCTTTATCACTGAACAACAAACAAGTCAAGAGAGGATTGGAAGCTGAATGAACCATCGCAGGAGCTGAATAAAACATTTTCTGTAAAAGTGCAGCACAGCAAGCAGAGACGTGTAAGTCAAGTCTGCAGGAATACTTTAGTGACAGATCAGGTTGTGTTGTCCATTAGCTGCAGAATAAAATTTGCATAGTCAACAGAAGCCAGATGTGAAGCAGATGTGCTTTAAAGGTGACACATCTCTGGCTTCAAGGGATTTCCAAATTGACTCCTTTTGAAAAGCATGAGATTCCCACATAATATACACGTAATATAACTCTCTCTTCTTTATTATTCTGAACTCATAAGTAAAGTTTGCTCAATATAAAAAATCTAAACCGATCAATAATGTTAAGAGACATAAGAATAGATTTATTTTTCTAATTTTACCTCATAACTATTTTACAAATCAAAACAAAGTCCAATAACTTTTGTTACTCTCTCTGTTGAAATGTAACATTTCTGACCGAAAGTGCCACAGAAACTTTCATCATCTGCTCTAAATGGAACTGACATTAGATTTGTTGGCCCTCTGAAAGCATTTCAAAAACGTGATGTACCGCTTTCCGTCAACGTCCTCATGAGATGTGCTTTACGAGGCTTGGCGACGCCTTGTGCGCCGCACTTCAGGCAAAGTGTTGCTACTTTGTACTTTCCTCAAACATGTCACAATAATGAGAAGCGTCAGGTTCCATCAAGCAGAAGAGGACAGGTCCACATTACAGATGCATACATCACTGCTCTCATTTCAATGTAATAACACCTGTCAGGACTGATGAGGGGGGAGCTGTGATGGCTTAGTCTGAACAACGGATCCTCACAGACACGCACACACATATATGGACACGTGTGTTCGTACGGTCACACAAAATAACCAAGTCAATAATGCACACGTAACACACTAAAGAGCAAACAATTAATGTATGTTTACCTACATGGCATGGCGTAAGGGATTGAAGTTTTTCCACCTACCGAGTGTTGTTAATAGAAGATGCAATGCATCAAAATCAATATAACCACCTTCAAAGCAACATGTGAATTAAGTGTTTGAATGATTTTGAGTATAGTATTGGTTCATTTTTGCAGTCTTATTTAGCTCAAAATCACAGGTTCTGATCCTAATTAGTAATAATGATTTCACCTTACATTTTCTAATTTCAATATCGCTAATTCAGTTTTTAAGTACAATTTTATTTTATGTGTTTTGTTTTGTTTTAGCTTTGTTTGATCTACCTTTAATGTCATTTTTTTCTTTTATCATTTGGTTACCATTAATTTATCATTTATGAAATATATATTTTTTTATTTGCCTTTACTTTATTAGTGAAATTGTTAAAGCTCACTTTAGTGTTTCAGAAATTAGATTTTAATGTTTTAATAATATTTTATCTCTGATGATTGTATTTTTAGAGTTGCCACTAATTGTTTTGTTGAGTTAGTGCAGCATTCTTCAATGTGAGCGTTTGTATGTTTTAATTTCTGTAGAGCACTTAAGGTTCCATTTTATAATATAAAAAGTGCCCTTAAAATCTGATTGATTGATTGATTGATTGATTGATTGATTGATTGATTGATTGATTGATTGATTGATTGATTGATTGATTTACATATTCAAGGGGCTTTTAATGCATAGTACGTTTGTATATACAGTATCTAATGAAAAATTATAATTACAGTGGCAAGAACATCTATAATTCCCTTCAACTTATAATTTAAGACACTGTTTAAACTAAAAAATAACAACCAGCAGCAGCAACAACAGAAATAATACTTTTACATATTATAATAATTAGCATGTTTATATGATAATTTGAACTGTTTTATGTTTGTAATAGTTATGAACAGTCCTGGAACTGACTGTTGAGCAACCCCACACGCAATGTACAAAAATCTCCCAACTTCACATATTGCTGTTTGCCTTTCAGATAACTTTGAACCTAGTCTAAGACAACTCCTCGTATTCCATATTGTTCCAGTTTTTTTATTAATATATTATGGTTGATTGTGTCAAATGCCATTTTGATGTCCACAAACACTCCAACATCAGTCTTCTTATGATCAGTCATGGTGGTCATGGTGTTGTTGATCCTAATCTGAAACCATGCTGACTTTCACTGATTAATTTTTGCTTTTGTAAGAATGATTCCAGTCTGTTATTAAATATTTTTTCTAATGTTTTTGAGAATTGTGGGAGCAGAGAGATAGGTTGGCAATTGGTGAAGAGATGTTTGTTTTCTGTTTTTGTATAATTAATAATAATTATTATTATTTTGGCTAATTTTCATTTTATTTAGGAACGAATCAGTTTGAAATGACAAATTATTTATGATAATGGTTTAGAAATCCCCTCAGTTACGTTCTTCACCAGTGTCATATTGATCCCATGTAAGTGAGTTTGTTCTCATATTTGTTTACAATATGGAGTATTTATTTTACAATCACAGCGGTGAGGAACATTGAGCTGGGATTCCTATTTATTTTTGAGTCAAGATTTTGTGCAGTACTGGGTGGCTCAGGGATCTGCTTGGATAAATCTGGTCCAACATTTACTGGAAAAACTATTCAGAATGTTAGCTATTTCATCCATGTTGTTGTTTTCAATAAATTTATTAATGAAATAATTTGAATACTCTCATTTATTTGTGCTGTTTTCATAATACTGTTTAGGATATTTCAGATTTCTTAAATAATATGCTTATTTTCATCCAGTTTTTCTTGTATGATAATTTTTTTGCAAAACCTATATTTGTTAATTTATTTTGACATCATTTATATTTAGATTCTGCTTCCTTCTTTCTTAATATTATGAAGTTTCTGTATAATGTTTTTTTCCTTTGTGCAGTCCTGTTGTGATCCATGGACAACTGCTGTATTCATTCTTTTTATTATATACCTTTGATGGACAATGTTTGTTATATACTTTGATAAGTAAGTCAAGAACTACTTCATTGGCACCATTGATACCTATTTGTTGGTAGATATTATCCCAGTTTTGCTTTATTGAGTTACTCTTTAATTGTTTTATTGATTCCATCGTTCTCCCTCTCCTATACAGTTTTGGTTTTTTTAGTAAACCAAAAGCTGTATTATATTTTCTGTCATGTATTAAAAAGACTGGTAAATGATCACTGATATCACTGAATAATAGTCCACCTACTATTTCCTTTCTAGTATAATTTGTGAAGATGTTATCAATCTGTCTGTAGAGGCGTGACAGAGCCAGGGGGCCCAAGCCCCGGCAAGCAGCACTGGGAATGAGCCGGCACACACCAAAGCACCCAGTCCTAGACAGCGATACACCAGCGGACAGAGACACTGGCCACTGGCAGGGAATGTGGCGAGGAGGAAGTAGGTCCCACATTTGATGGGGGGCCTATACTGATCCAGGAGACGGAGTAGCCCATGACCCAACCTCACACAAAAACAGGCACACAGTCACAATTACACATTTCCACCCTCATGCATACACATAAAAACACACACACCCAGCGTAAAGACCCACAACAATGGACGTCGTACACTCACTCACACTCCCCATACATACAATATACTTCCAGGTCCAGGTACCAATACCCCAGAGGGGCAACCGGACCCAGGAGGTGGTCCCTATGGAGACAGGCAGACCGCCTTAGCAACAGCCCAGACTAGTGCCGGCACCACCCAAACCCGAGCAACCCAAGCCTAGACCCCAACCACCCACTCCAACCCCAGCCCCTAACAATCCCCATCTCCATCCACAGAGGGGGATACATACAAAGGATGGGTCTACCTGGTCCAAACGAGCCTGCCAACCAGAGCCGTCTCATGATGAAACAGTTCCAATCCTCCAATGAATTCAGATCTCCACCACAATTTCTGGAGAATTTTACAACCACATTTCTACTGCAAAGTTCATAGTGCTCTGTTGTGATTAGATTACAGAGGCTGCAAATTTTTAATTTAGTCAAAGTCACATTGAGAAAATTCGGGTTGTCATGGCCTGATCTATGGTAAACTTGTTTTGACATGTTTGACAACAAAAATGCTTCTGAAGACAGAATTCCTGACATGTTGAAAGAGCTGGGTTAGCGATAGAAAATCCCCTTCAATCAGATCTGGATCACCATCTCTTAAACACAAAACTTTCTTGATGATAGTGAATATTTTATTTGCTCTTTAATGCATTTCAAGTTTTTGATTCCCTGTACAATAAGGTAACACAGTATAATAAGACTCCTGAAAGTGAATGGCCAGTTTAAAAATGTATGCACATTTCTAATGTTGAAAGAGGTTTCTGAAAAGTGTAGTGAAACATCAAAATCTGAAAGATGGGAACAAACCTCTGCTGAAATCTAAGTCATATGCTTCTTTGTTAAAAGATCACTACTTGCTGTGATGAGATACAGTTTGCTAAATGAAATAAAATAGACCTGGTTGCTAATGGACTTCTAACTGTTGCTCATTGGTTCATAACAGTCACACATTTTTGGTGCTGTAACAGGTTTTAAGCTTTTAACCAAGGTCTGCACCACAAAATAACCGACCACCCCCTCTAGAAACATCAGAAAGCAGAAAAATTGTGTGCAATACTATATAGTAACCCATCCACACTCACACCTTTCAGACACTAACATACACGCATGGAGTCCACACATACAACAGCAGCAGCAGAACAAGGCATTACCATAAATTCATTAGAGTGGTTGGGCAGTATTTATAAACATGCAGAGATGTTGTTTACAATGTCTGACTGGATGGATTACACATCTACACAGACTAGTGAAGGAAACACTCTCAGCACACACCCTGTTTACACTGGGAGAGGGAGAGAAGAGAGGGGGGGGGGGGGGTTGAGTGCATCGCTCCGTAACGTCCCTGAGTGGCATGTTTTACAGAGTGAAATAAACATTCAATAAAATAAACACCCCTCAGCTGTACTGCGCTCCACTCTTCTGCTGCCATATTTTGGACTGAGATGAGAGAGACAGGCCTCTCTGTGCACCGAACATCTGCACAGGCAGGTAGATGTGTGTCTGCAGATGGGACAGGACAAGGGAGGCTGCTCAATGTGGTGGCATTAGATGAATATGGGACTTTTGCTTCTAAAACTAAACAAAATTACAAAACGCCTTTCGATGAATTAGCTAACCTATCTAGATTTGTACAATCTGTTTTTTAAATAAAATTATTAAATTACCATTTCAAGTCTTCATTTAGTGTCAGTTGAGAGCAGCCACAATACTTGCACAGCAATAATGTCATAAAAATGTCTCCATATTCTAGTAATCTAAGGTTAAAGGCCTAATTACACCTATATGTATGTCTTTGTGGGTGTGTTGTATAATTTTTGTTGATACTGTGGTCAGGATCCAAAGGAGGGTGCGGCGGACTGTCTGACTCACAATGTGTCATTTATTGTAATGGTGTTTGGTTGGGATACGCTTTTTGTACCATCTGGTCTAAAATCTCATTAAAAATTTTATTTTTAACATATATAACTTTGTAAAATGTTATACATCTGTTTATTTTATTTATTTTTTGTTCATTTTTTTAGCCTTGGTGTTGAGATGAAAGAAAAACATCTAATAGAAAACCTTTAAAACAATGGGATGCAGTAAGGTAGATTAATTTAGCAAATTAGATGAAAAACGAAACACAGGGACAAACCTAGAACATAAATAGCACTTACAGTATAACTGTTGGATGGAGTACCTCCTTTTACTCTCCAACATGTTTTCCATGAGTCCTCTACTGGGCAACTTCACTCTTCAGTCTCAGGAACTTTTCAGTCTTGTCCCTCTATTGTGTATCAAGTTTAAGAAACATCCCAGCTTTCTATGCATCCGATACTGTTGCATACAATGCTTGAACTCCAAACCAGTTGGGCTGCCACAGTTTTTTGGAAGTGTCAAATTCAGAGATGCCACTAATGTCACACATGGGTGCCACTAGTATCCAAAAGTTGTAGAACTATCCCAATAATGTTACCTAATCAGATGCTACACTATGCAGGCAATCTGTCTGCACTGACGAAGATTTAGTTATCATTACCATCTAAATGCTTGGAGTGGCTGACAGTCTTCTTATGAATTCACCTAATACTAATTAGATGACTTGGGGGCTCTAATTGACTCTAAAGTAGAAGGTCGGGTCAGTGTCCAATTTTTGGATGCGTCCTTGGTCCAAAACACCTGAATCAAATGGTTGGATTACCTCCTCAGTCTGTGGTGAAGTTCTCCAAAGTGCTGCCAATGATCTAATTATTTTATTTAGGTGTGTTGAAGTAGAGACACATCTTTTTCCACATGCTTCATCTAAGTGACAAAAGTTGATGTTTCAAAATGTAGGTTTCTTTTCAAGGGGCGCTGGTGCCTCTGTTTTTAGAATGCGCACACCATGTGCAGAGGCTATAGTCCTGGACGCAGTTGTTCTGCGATCAATTCCCGGTCTCGGGCTATTTGCTGTATGTCTTTCCCATCTCTCTACACCCTCTTTCCTGTCTGATTACTGTACAATAAAGGCCACAAATGCTTGTTATTCAACCAGATGTTCTACGGTACATAGCTGATGTGTGGCGGAAATAACTTGAAGTAATTCAAAGAAAACATGACCTTTGTTTGTTTTGTTCTTTTTAATCATGCTGCAATTTGCCAATTGGCTTTTCACAAAGGCAGTCTTAAAAAAGCATTTGTTTTTTGTTTTTTTAAATAATACCACTAAAAGTTGCAATCGCATTACATACTGTATGGTGTTGTGAAAAAGTATTTGGACCCTTATAGATGTCTTCTGTTTTTGTTTATTTTTTCAATCACATTTAAATGTTAGAGATGTGGACTCGTGGATAATGGCTCTCATTGTGGCTCACTGCATTCCCAAAGCCTTAAATTTTTCTTTGTAACCCTCTCCAGACTGATAGATATCAGTTACATTGTTTTCTCATTTGTTCTTGAGTGTCTCGATCGTGTTCATTTGAGATTCTTTTGCGTACTTCGTGTTATCAAACAGGTTCAATTTAAGCAATTTTATTCTACGGTTCAGGCAATAATCAGTTGGGCTGTGACTAGTAAAACTGATCTTAAAATATTTGGCTAATGAACGTTAATTCATGATCTAACAAGGGAGTTAATTACTTTTGACATAGGCCCAGGTTGGTTTGGATAGTTTTTGTCCCATTTTTATTAAATAGCATCCTAAATGACTCAGGTTATCTTTGGGTGATACTAACATTTGTTTCCTGAAACATTAAAGTCTGACACAAAAAGTAAAAACAGAAGAAATTTGTAAGGTAACAAATGTTTTTTCATGATACTGTAACTATGGAAGCAGAGCAATTCCAAAACTACAGATTATAAGATGTACTTTATTCCCAACATCTTTTGACCTATTAAATAGATACAGTATAAATATGCAGTTGTTGTGTCTTAAAAGTCATTTGAACAATTGTTACAAATGAAGAGGGTCAAATCAAATTATCAGTCACTTTGAGAACTTATGAGGATCGACTATTTTTGGGAAATATTCATTCATTCATCTTCTATACGGCTTATTCAATAGTGGGTCACAGGGGAGCTGGTGCCTATCTCCAGCAGTCTACAGGCAAGAGGCAGGGTACACCCTGGACAGGTCACCAATCCATCACAGGGCAACACAGAGACATACAGAACAAGCAACCATGCACACACTCATCCATATCTAAGGGCAATTTAGAGAGACAACTTAACCTAACAGTTAAATTTTTAGGACGGTGAGAGAAAGCTGGAGTACCCAGTGAGAACCCACGCATGCACAGGGAGAACACGCAAACTCCATGGACAAAGACCCCAGGCCGAGAGTCCAACTCAGGACTTTCTTGCTGCAAGACAACAGTGCTACCAACTGCGCCACCGCAGTGGTGCCGCACTATTTTTAAGGAAATATAAAGTTCATAAATGCTCTGCTCTCTAACATGGTCACCAAACTCACAGGAAGCACCTAAATGGTAAAAGGACAAAATTTATATACTGCTTTTCCAGTCATACCAACCACTCAAAGTGCTTTACACTAGAGCCACATTTACCCAATCGTGCCCACATTCATAGAGCAATACACAAATCAGTAGGCAACTTGAGGGTAAATCTCTTGAGCAGTGGCACATCGGCATGTGGCAGACGTAAGCTGGAATCGAACCCAAACATGTCAGAGTGCAAGATGACTTCTCTTCCCACTGAGCCACAGTCACCTCTGCCATCTAAAACCATGCTACGGTTAAACATAAACAAATTATTTAATCCTCCTTTTATTCAAAAATACATTAATAATGTGGAACATCTCATAAAATGGTTTGCATTTCTCTTCGAAAGGCAAAGCTGCATTTTTTCCTGACACCAACCATAATAAACCCCAAGAGGGCAAAGGGAAGCTGAATGGATCAGCAGAAGAAGTGATAAGGGTGTTGACGGAGCAACAAAGACAAAGAGATTTTCAGATTTAGAGAAGAGGATGAATTTATTGCTCTGCAGAGACACAGATATGGAGGAGATGTACGGGGTAGGAAAAGGGCGGGGGTAGGAGGAGAGGGAAATCAGACAGGTTGGACTTTAAGAGCACACACAGACGCACTCTGTTTAATGTCTTGCTGACATTTCTGCTCTCCATCTCCACCCCGCCAAGCATCTCTCACTCGAGACAAATGGGCAGAAAGGAGAAGCAGAGGAGACGCTAGAGCAGGGGGGAAGAGAGTAGAGGGGATTTGAAAGGATGTGCAACGTACGGCCAGGATCTCACTCAAGGTCACAAGCCCCAGACAAAGTCAAGGGTCGGGGTTCATGGGAGGGCCAGCCAATGAAGAGGTGGCCAGATCTGGGTGGGATAAGGTTTCACTGCCAGTGGGTCTGCTGTATGGTTCAGCCAGGATCCAGGACAACTTATCCTGTCATATTTTTAATGTTTTACATTTTGTACCTCTCTCCTTGAATTTCTCTGTCCATCTACATCTTTGCACAAACTTAATGCCCTTGTTAAGAGGCCTTAGCTGTATCACAATGTGAAAAAACATCCTGCCCTCTGGACTTTCTTCAGGCCCGTCTACCTAACAGTTCACTCTGAGTCCTTGATGAAATTCCTTCTGGATTCCGTCACTCCATTAACCCGGCCAGTCAGCTCTACATATGTGTATATGTGCATCAATGAGGCCTTCGTACACTGTCGCTGCTCAGTGTCTGGTGCTCATTGTATTGCTCTAATTCAAACCATCTGTGCATTCAGTGGGTGGAATGTCCTCCTTCCCACAAGCTGCCGCTGCCTAAACACCTCCCATTCTCTGACCCAGTGCTAACTGGTGGTGTCCATATCAACAGATGAAACATGTTAGCTACCAACTTCCTTGTTGACCTCAAGATTTATACATTAACTTATCAACCTCTTAATTCGTTGCAGTGTGTGAATATCCACTGTTCAAACTCAACCGACTTTATATATAGACATGCACCAAAAAACTGGCTGCTGACCAGAATCAGCTCATTTTCAACTTGATTGGTCCTTATCGGTGGCTTGTTAGTTGTAAATTGTAAAATGATTATACTGACTAGTGAAGCCACCACATTAACACTTCGAGATGAATACCAACAACAGCCATTTTTTCTAGAATGTTAAAACTAAACAGCAGGAACTCTTTGTTGTTTGGCTGAATAGCAAAGGTAGAGAAGATGCCAAAGGAAAATGATAAAATGTACCATGTTGTGCATTTAACAGGATACATAATTAATCATCATGGAAGCCAAACTTCCAATGACCTTTTGGATATGTTGTAAAGTTCCTCCACATTAGTGCCACAGCTATCATGCATACTCTGCATGTGCACCAATGTTATAGAACCTATGCAACTGTGACTCAAATATCACAGAAATTATTCAATCCCATGCTACCCCATGCAAATGCTTCACTGACCTCGGCATGCCGGAACCTTGAAACTGACAACGTGACCTATGTTCTGATTAATTTGGCTCAAAGTATTGAAATTTAATTCCCAGATTATCCTAAAAAATTAAAATTGATTAAATGAGACAGTAACATTACACCAAAAGTAACGTACCTCTTCCTGATGCAGCCACTTTAAAGAGATGACAAGATGTTCCAAAAAATCCCCTTCGTTTTCTCACCCATGGACCCTCACAACACAATCTTTAACTGGAGTTTAAAAGCAGTTAAGTCAAAAGATGCATGAAAGAAGCAAATTTAAAAGAACATTATCTTCTATATCATGGAAACATGTCAGTTCATTTAGGCTGTGCAGGAGTGAAACATTTGGCAGTTAACATAAAGGGCTGGACATTACAGCAAAGTTGATCTGTTTTATCTGTCATGGATCATGCTCGATCTGGAAATGTTGGCAGCCTTTTAAAAAACTCTTACTTAAAATAAGGGTCTTCTGTTGAAAATACACAGAGACAGCATATTTTGTGTAATGCTGGCTGCACCAACGCCACTAATCACTAATATAAGATCCTAAATACTTTATAAAAATTGTCCACTCCAGAATAATTTTTAATTTTTCTTCTTGACTTTTTTTTTCCTCTCACAGTCTCTGTCTCTCTTATATCAAGTGTCCAGTACTGGCACAATCCTTTTCTCCAAGTTTTGTAGCTCATTTATTGGTGCTAGACCATTTCCCTCTGCTCAGCGTTGAGCGCAGCTGTTTAGACAGTCCCACAGAGGTCTGACCGGGCCGGCTGGCTTGAGTCGTGCAGAGCAGAGAGCAGCGAGGACAACAGGCAGCAGTGTGTCGACTTCTGGCCAGGCCTGAGAACACTTCACTAACCTGATCAGCACCAAGACAAATAGAGAGGTGATTGCTTCCCCGTGGCCCATCTGGCTTCTCTTAAGGCAACTAGAGGGGAAAAACAGGGGTGGGCGTGTGTGTGTGTCTGCTCTTAAAGGCTGCTACTTTACATAGGGTATTTCAAACATGCCGCTGACTTGCTGACCAATTACAGCCAATCGCCGCTGTCGGTCTGACTGCTTTCACCCGTCAATAAAAACATTTTTGTTGGGCCTGTTCAAGCCTCCCTGCACTGCAGACTGGCCCAGACAAACATCTCACCCAGAGCTATGGCATTCCAAGAAGCAGCCGACGGAATGCTAGCACGGCGGGATTAAAGATCGTTGTCGTTTAAAAGAGGAAACGAGGAGCAGGTTTTATCCTAGTGAAAGCACCGGACTGAAACAAGCTGACCACATAGAACAGATGGGGATGTTTTACTTACCATAGCAGTAGTTTAATGAAATCTAAGCATTATGGACCATCCTAACTAAATTGCTGAAAGTGACCTTCTGAACCCAATGTCTGAACCTTCAGGTCAGGTTTAGGCCTTTGATTCATAGATACTACTACCCCCACCTACTGGCTGGTTATAGAACAGCTCTAAACACATATCGATGTCCTCTGCTGCTCCAGACCATTAACTCTAATGCATACTGACTGAAACTGGTCAGCTTTATTTTATGCATCTTTCTCTGACTTGGACATTGTGTGTGTTTCTTTTTCTATAAAGTAATTATAGTGAAAGAGGCATTCTGGATGGTCACTTTTGAAAGAGAAGGACAGTATTGACTACTTGTTTGATAAACATGTTTAACAAAAAGAAAATGGGTGTCTGGTTTACAAATATAATAGTGGTGTGATTAAGATGCTCAAGGTACATCCAGCCCCATGTGGTTTACATATAAGTCCAGTCCCGAAAGGTGGGACCTTCACTGTTTATCCACCTGTAAACTCAGAGTTTTTTCCCCTCCAATTTTAGTTTATGCATCTTCTTATGCATGTGCATGTTTGTGAGAGAGAATGAGTGGGTTTGCGTATGCACATGCATGTGCTTAGGCTGAGGAATGCCCTGCCCAGTTAAAAAGTGGGGGCCCAAGCCCAAGCTGGGGCTTTAGAGAGGGTCAGTATGTGTGCCTGTGCCCACTCACATGAGTGTGTGTGTATGTGTTTGAGCCAGTGGGAGCTTAGGAAGGGGCCCTATGTTTTGTTCTGTTCCACATCAATGGGACGTCAAGCCGGGTTTGGGCCTGACAGCACTCGGATTAAAGGTTTTCTACCAGACACTCTCTAACCACCCACCCCCCTCTGATACTGACACACATACATACACTCACAAAGTGGGCTGAAAGAACACTTTAACTCTTGGAGGACTAAATTGTGATTTGCAAAAAGGATACAAGAAGGGGGACTGGTTTTTACAAATGTAATAAAAGAAGTTAAAAGTTACATGTGTCTGTGCTTGGTTGTGTGTGTTAACCTCTACAAACAGGCACAACTAAATAAAAAGACAACCCTATGCTAATTAAACAAACATGAGCAGCACAAAGTGTTGTCTAATCCCCATTGGTGGTTTTTAATACTGCCCCAGAAACATGTGTCTTGCAAAAGTATTTATTTTCCTTGAACTCATTCAGATTTTGGCACATTTAACCATTAGTGTATTTTATTGGATTATGTGACAGAGCAACACACAGCAACATATAAATATGAAGTGGAAAGAAAATAATCCATGATGTTCAACATTTTTACAATTAATCTGCCTCCTTTACTGTAAAAGTATAAAATAAAATCTGACGCACCCACCTACCTTCAGAAGTCACCTACTTAGTGATTAGAGTCCACCTGTGTGTGATGTAATCCCTTTATAAATCCGGTTGTTCTGTGAAGGCCTCAGAGGTTTGTCAGAGAACATCAGTGAACAAACAGCATCATTAAAACCAATGTCACAGCAGACAGGTAATGGATGGATGGATGACAACTATTCAAGCAAGATGAAAATGGAACGAGTATGGTACAACAACAAACATATCAGGCCAAAGGGGAGCTTTAACCAGAGAAGCAGCCAAGAGCCCATGGTGCTGCAGAGATCCACAGCTCATTTGAGAGAACCTGTTGACAGAACAACTTTTCGTCATTAAGAGTGGGTCTCTGAGTACTCCTAAAGTTTTATGTCAAAAATCTGGCCTTAATGAAAGAGTAGCTAAAAGAAAGTCACTGTTAAGAATCCAGTTTGCAGCTTGCCACAAGCCATGTAGCAGACACAGTAAACATGTCTAAGAAGGTGTCCTTGTCAGATGACATAAATTGAACTTTCTGAACTATGTGTGGGTAGAGGACTAACACTGCACATCACCCTAAATACACTATCCCCATGGTGACGCACAGTGGTGGCAGTATCATTCTGTTGGGATCAAAGTTGACAGGCAAGAGTTAATGGGAAGATGGGAGGAGCTAGTTACAGGGCAAAAAAAAACTGCTGAAGGCTGTGAAAGACTACAGATTGTGGCAGATGTTCATCTTCCAGCAGGTCAAAGACTCAAAATAAACAGCCAGAGCCACAATGGAATGGTTTAGATCAAAGTATATTCATGTGTTTGAATAGCCCAGTAAAATCCTAGACATAAATCTAATTGAGAACATTTGCCAAGACTTAAAAAAATGCTTTTCACAGACCATCTAAGTCTAAACTGCTTTGCAAAGGAGAACAGGCAAACATTTCAATCTCTAGACTTGTAAAGTTGATAGATATACCCCTAAAGACTTGCAAAGCTAACTGCACCAAAAGGCAGTTCTACAAAGTATTAACACAGGCAGGTAAATACAAATGTATGGAATGCTAGGAATTGTATTTGTAAAAATGCTGAAAACCTTATGACAGTGATTGACCTGGACTTTTATATCAAAAAAGATATCCAGTTTTAAAATAAATTTCAATACACTGAAATTTACAATGCCTCTTTCAGTTCTTACATCTCTTCATTTATATGTATCTGTAAGTTTCTTTTATGATTCATATACAGGTCCTTCTCAAAATATTAGCATATTGTGATAAAGTTCATTATTTTCAATAATATCATGATGAAAATTTAACATTCATATATTTTAGATTCATTGCACACTAACTGAAATATTTCAGGTCTTTTATTGTCTTAATACGGATGATTTTGGCATACAGCTCATGAAAACCCAAAATTCCTATCTCACAAAATTAGCATATCATTAAAAGGGTCTCTAAACGAGCTATGAACCTAATCATCTGAATCAACGAGTTAACTCTAAACACCTGCAAAAGATTCCTGAGGCCTTTAAAACTCCCAGCCTGGTTCATCACTCAAAACCCCAATCATGGGTAAGACTGCCGACCTGACTGCTGTCCAGAAGGACACTATTGACACCCTCAAGCAAGAGGGTAAGACACAGAAAGAAATTTCTGAATGAATAGGCTGTTCCCAGAGTGCTGTATCAAGGCACCTCAGTGGGAAGTCTGTGGGAAGGAAAAAGTGTGGCAGAAAACGCTGCACAACGAGAAGAGGTGACCGGACCCTGAGGAAGATTGTGGAGAAGGGCTGATTCCAGACCTTGGGGGACCTGCAGAAGCAGTGGACTGAGTCTGGAGTAGAAACATCCAGAGCCACCGTGCACAGGCGTGTGCAGGAAATGGGCTACAGGTGCCGCATTCCCCAGGTCAAGCCACTTTTGAACCAGAAACAGCGGCAGAAGCGCCTGACCTGGGCTACAGAGAAGCAGCACTGGACTGTTGCTCAGTGGTCCAAAGTACTTTTTTCGGATGAAAGCAAATTCTGCATGTCATTCGGAAATCAAGGTGCCAGAGTCTGGAGGAAGACTGGGGAGAAGGAAATGCCAAAATGCCAGAGGTCCAGTGTCAAGTACCCACAGTCAGTGATGGTCTGGGGTGCCGTGTCAGCTGCTGGTGTTGGTCCACTGTGTTTTATCAAGGGCAGGGTCAATGCAGATAGCTATCAGGAGATTTTGGAGCACTTCATGCTTCCATCTGCTGAAAAGCTTTATGGAGATGAAGATTTCATTTTTCAGCACGACCTGGCACCTGCTCACAGTGCCAAAACCACTGGTAAATGGTTTACTGACCATGGTATCACTGTGCTCAATTGGCCTGCCAACTCTCCTGACCTGAACCCCATAGAGAATCTGTGGGATATTGTGAAGAGAACGTTGAAAGACTCAAGACCCAACACTCTGGATGAGCTAAAGGCCGCTATCGAAGCATCCTGGGCCTCCATAAGACCTCAGCAGTGCCACAGGCTGATTGCCTCCATGCCACGCCGCATTGAAGCAGTCATTTCTGCAAAAGGGTTCCCGACCAAGTATTGAGTGCATAACTGTACATGATTATTTGAAGGTTGACGTTTTTTGTATTAAAAACACTTTTCTTTTATTGGTCAGATGAAATATGCTAATTTTGTGAGATAGGAATTTTGGGTTTTCATGAGCTGTATGCCAAAATCATCCGTATTAAGACAATAAAAGACCTGAAATATTTCAGTTAGTGTGCAATGAATCTAAAATATATGAATGTTAAATTTTCATCATGATATTATGGAAAATAATGAACTTTATCACAATATGCTAATATTTTGAGAAGGACCTGTATATGAATCATAAAAGAAACTTACAGATACATATAAATGAAGAGATGTAAGAACTGAAAGAGGCATTGTAAATTTCAGTGTATTGAAATTTATTTTAAAACTGGATATCTTTTTTGATATAAAAGTCCAGGTCAATCACTGTTTTTGCAGATAACAGAAGTCTAAAGTGCCTAATTTCTTATAAGCATGAGTGGAAAGGATACACTTGGTGGTTACAGTCATTAGACCCAATATATTCCCATGCATTTACATTTCAGCAAAGTGAAAGAGTTAAGCGTTGTAAAAAGTTGGTGTTCGGTGCAGTTTTGCTGGCTGTGGCATGGAGGCAGGGGCAGTGAGATGGAGAGAAGACAGGAGGAGAATAGACAAGCAAGGCAGAGAAGCTGCACAGCCTCTGCTTCTTTTCCCAGGCGGCAACGTAGATCTAGCAGTTCATGCCTCTACCGGACATTCAGCTGACAATATATACCTTTGAAGCTGACTTGCTGTTGGGCTGTAAAAAGTTCCTAGTAAACCCCTGTGGTCCGGGTGTTTGAGGCGGCAAGAGGGGGAACACATCCAAGTCGACTCCCTTATATCCCCCCATGACTTAATTAGTGCTCTCTGATTCCCCGCATTAGTTTACTGTATAGGAACAACTTTTATCCTTAACAGTAATCAGCTTGCCCAGAAGAACTGAGCACAATAAGAAGCCCGTTTGAAGTTTTTCCTTTGTGTTATCTCGACCCTTCAACAAAAGCCCAGTGCAGCTAGCCTCAGTATAATAATGGTCCAGTAGGCAGCCCGTTTGTTGAAAACCTGCAATGTTGCACATGCCACCTGCAGTCACTTTTCCCTAGACTAACGTAGCTGTATTTATTATCTCTTAATTAAAGCGCTTATGGCTTCAGTGGTTCCTCAAGGAATAGATGTTTTTGTGGGTAAGTGATCATATTACATATAAAAGTGATTTTGTTAAATTATCTAAGAATCCAAGCAGCGCGGCCTACCAATCTCATGAAAATGCTCTCTCCTGATTAAAGGATTTATTCCTAAAGTAAATACATTTTGCCATTTATCACCATTTGCCCTCCTCACCCACTAAAAATAAAAGAAATGAGGAGAATTTTTGAGGTGTCATAAATACACATAATAAAGGAAGACTGGACATTGCTCCAGCTTTTAGGTCTGTTATCAAGAGACCACCGTGATAGACTGCAGAGCGTTTATGAAGCTCTTTATATTTCTTGTAAGCACTTTAAAGCTCAAGGTCATCAGTAATTTGATGGCAACTTTCTTCATTTAAGACCTGTCACAGCAAAACACAAAAAATTATAATTAGTCAGAGATTTTAAAAGCATAAATATTTATTCTGTTTAATATGAGAAATGGCTTACTTAGAAGGTTGACTTTACTGTTTGACGAGGTCGAACTACCAGATTAAGTAATGTTTTACTTTGACCGGCATGTTTCTTCTGACTAGAAGTAACAGTAACAGTTTTGGTCCAGCCACAGTCCTCACCCAAATCTGATAGAGAATCTGTGAAGGAAGCAAAACATTAGGGTGATGGCAAGGAGGCCTTTGGGCCTCAAAGTCTTGGAGCTCACCATTAGGGATAAATTGGCAGAATATTTCAGAAATGGCGTTTAACTGCTGTAATGCCAAGAAAGATTTTCCCAATGATTGTTAAGAAAGGGTTTAGATTGACATCCAATTTCTTTTATTAAAATGTAAATAACATAAATATTTGTTTTTAAAATTAGGAGTCATCTTACATTGTTTTATTATTTTTTGAGAGATGCCTGTCTCATTACCAATCAGAAACAAACTTCCTGGTTAAATGAAAATCATTTTAAATTCAACTCTTCCAGGTGTATGAATATTTTTGGGCTCAACTTATAATGCCTCTGATTTATTATTTTTGTCAGAGGAAGATCTCTAGAGCTAACATGCTGAGAATGCAGTAGGCAAAATTAGGCTTTTTAAAATTAAAGGTCATTTGGGTTTCTTTACTCCATTAGATTTCTTTAACAATGAGTAGGTTGTATCTATTGTAACTTTCAGCCAGTCTAAAGGCAGTCTATAAATAGTGCATCTGCACCATCTAGTGTCTAAAGAAGAGAGAAGGAAAATTTACGACCTGCTCAGTCACATGTTTCACAGGGTAAAAATGCTTGATTTGTCTGAAGACAATTGTTGTAAAAACACCAGAGCAACAGTAAACACAAGACCATTTCTTAGCTAGACTTTCAGAATAAAACATTAAACTACATGTTGTGAACATTTCATCAGCAAATACATACTGTATGTAAACTTTTTGTGGTATACAGCTTTCTTTTGATTATTGCCACGCTTGGTAAAGATTGCATTTTACAGCTTGTGTAGTAATCATTAAGTTCTTCTAAACAAAATCACGTAGTGACGTAGAAGAATGGCTTAAAATCCCTCTGACCACTGTGCAGGACTTGTATATGTCATTCCCAAGACGAATTGATGCTGTATTGTCCGCAAAAGGAGGCCCTACACCATACTAATAAATTATTGTGGTCTAAAATCAGGTGTTTCAGTTTCATCGTCCAACCCCTGTATATATGTATGTATATATACACTGCAGACCAAATGTTTGGACACACCTTCTCATTCAAAGAGTTTTCTTTATTTTCATGACTATGAATATTTTGTAACTTCACCCTGAAGGCATCAAAACTATGAATTAACATGTGGAATTATATACTGAACAAAAAAGTGTGAAACAACTGAAAATATATCTTATATTCTAGGTTCTTCAAAGTAGCCACCTTTTGCTTTGATTACTGCTCCGCACACTCTTGGCATTATGTTGATGAGCTTCAAGAGGTAGTCACCTGAAATGGTTTTCCAACAGTCTTGAAGGAGTTCCCAGAGATGCTTAGCACTTGTTGGCCCTTTTGCCTTCACTCTGTGGTCCAGCTCACCCCAAACCATCTCGATTGGGTTCAGGTCCGGTGACTGTGGAGGCCAGGTCATCTGGCGCAGCACCCCATCACTCTCCTTCTTGGTCAAATAGCCCTTACACATCCTGGAGGTGTGTTTGGGGTCATTGTCCTGTTGAAAAATAAATGATGGTCCAACTAAACGCAAGCCGGATGGAATAGCATGCCGCTGCAAGATGCTGTGATAGCCATACTGGTTCAGTATGCCTTCAATTTTGAATAAATCCTCAACAGTGTCACCAGCAAAGCACCCCCACACCATCACACCTCCTCCTCCATGCTTCACGGTGGGAACCAGGCATGTAGAGTCCATCCGTTCACCTCTTCTGCGCCACACAAAGACACGGTGGTTGGAACCAAAGATCTCAAACTTGGACTCATCAGACCAAAGCACAGATTTCCACTGGTCTAATGTCCATTCCTTGTGTTCTTTAGCCCAAACAAGTCTCTTCTGCTTGTTGCCTGTCCTCAGCAGTGGTTTCCTAGCAGCTATTTTACCATGAAGGCCTGATTCACACAGTCTCCTCTTAACAGTTGTTCTAGAGATGTGTCTGCTGCTAGAACTCTGTGTGGCATTGACCTGTTCTCTAATCTGAGCTGCTGTTAACCTGCGATTTCTGAGGCTGGTGACTCGGATGAACTTATCGTCCACAGCAGAGGTGACTCTTGCTCTTCCTTTCCTGGAGCGGTCCTCATGTGAGCCAGTTTCTTTGTAGCACTTGATGGTTTTTGCGACTGCACTTGGGGACACTTTCAAAACTTTCACAATTGTTCGGACTGACTGACCTTAGTTTCTTCCACTTGTTTTTCTTTAATTAGCTGCTATTTTCTTGGCATAATAGAAATTCTAACAGTCTATTCACTAGGACTATCAGCTGTGTACTGTATCCACCTCCTGCACAACACAACTGATGGTCCCAACCCCATTTATAAGGCTTGAAATCCCACTTATTAAACCTGACAGGGCACACCTGTGAAGTGAAAACCATTTCAGGTGACTAAAGTTGGCCACTTTGAAGAACCTAGAATATAAGACATATTTTCAGTTGTTTCACACTTTTTCGTTCAGTATATAATTCCAAATGTGTTAATTCATAGTTTTGATGCCTTCAGTGTAAAGCTACAATATTCATAGTCACTTACAAAATGAGGCCCTCAAGGATTTTACATCCTGCTACTTCGATTCAGGGATGGTACAACAAAGGCCTGGCAGCAGAACTGGTTGTTGCACATTTTGTCATCCTTTTAACCAAGATTTTCTCTGATACAAGGTCTTTTAAAAAAGGTTCTCATTTTAATGTTGTAGTTAAGGGAACTACAAACATTCCCCACCCCTCCCTGTCATTACACTTGGCTAAATGGTGCTATGGTTGTTAAAGAAATTGTGATCAATACCCCACAGCTGCTGAGAAGAGACTCCAGTTTCTTGGGCATTATGTTTGAAATATTCTGCAAACAAAGAATTAAAGTCAAGCCATTGAGTCATTAATTACATTTGATATTTTTTCAGATGGTAACAGATGACAGAGTTATATAAATAACCTAAAATATATTTCCCATTTCAATCATGGCTCATAAAACATATTGAAAGCAACCAATTTATTCTTATATAAACAAAAAGTTGTAATCTGATTGAAAACAGTCATCTCAAAACAAGACAATGTACAAGAGGTGTCATTGTGGAAAAAACTAACTTGGCTGTTTTTAAATTTTAGCAAATAAAATGTCATGTCTCAAATTATCCCTTCCTATCTCAGTAATCAGTGGTAAACCCTTTATTGCCATTACGGGAACTAAACTCTGTTTATAATTGCTTACGAGGTTTTTAAATGTCTTCACTAGTACACTTGACAAGATCAAGTTTCTCTGCTGAAAACCTGTCGTTGTTGTTGAGAATCTCTATACTGTCTTCTTTTTTTCATGAAGCCATTTACTTCGATTTGTTTTGCTGAAAAACACCCCCCGAAGCATCAAGTTCCCAGCATCATACATGACTTTGGATATGGTGTTCTTGGAACAGAATGCTTTCCTTTTTATTCCAGTTAAAGACTACATCATTATGGTTAAACATTTCAAGTTTTGTTTCATCTGACCACAAAGCAGAAGACCAGAGGTCCTCTTCTTTGCCCTGAAGAGATTTTGCAAAGGCGAAGTGGACTTTTATGTGACTCCCTCCTTGGTCTGCATGCGTGGAATCCAGCAGTATGCACTGTCTGGACTGCCTGCACAGAGATGTTGCCACTGGTTTGGTCATCTTTTTCACCTCTTGGACCATCAGCATTGACAGTGCAGCTGTCACATTTGACTTCAAACAACGTCCTCTGAGATTTTCCACAGTGTCGAACGTCTTGCATTTTTTAACATCACTTTGTACTGTGGAACAAGTGGAACACTAGAACATAAGGACATTCGGATAAGGCCTTGTAGCCCTTGCACAAGCTGAGAGATTCCACATTGTGCAGCCGCAGGTCTTCAATGAGCTCTCGTTTCAGCCATGACTTTCCACAAACCAACAGCAGAGTTTCTTTTTCTTCACCTGTTAAATTGATGAAAACAGCTATTCCCAATCAATCAGGAAAATTAGGATGGTTTAAAACGACATGGGCTGTTTGGACTGTTGTAAAACCTTGAATTCACCACAGATGCTCATGGTTTGTAATATGTATGAATAATCTCAGACATACTCTTTACAGAAAATGTATGTAAAACAGAAATATCATACATCTTGGTATGCATCTGTATCCTTTATAATCAGAAGAAATATGTGGGTCAAGTTAAAAAGATTACTTTTACTTTTGAGTTTCATGAACATGAATTTATGTTTCTAATTTCATGTCTGATGTGCCACGTTTTTTTTTCTGCCTTTGTGATTGCGTGTAAGATCCAGCAGAGGTCGCCACAGTCATCTTTGGAGATTTTTCCCCCACGTGGCACGGTACACTGTCACGGTATTACAGTTATTTTATCTTTCGACCAACCGATCATTTTAATTAAACAGTGGCTCTAAGTATTCTAGTATAAAGCTTCAGACACTAAAATGCGGTCTTTAAAACGTCTTAAAGATCTTAAAATGGTTTCACTTTTTATAATCTTGACAACCTTTTAAATTAAGGCATCTCTAATCTGTTTATTTTTCCTTTGCACTGAGATAGGAGGGACGCACTTAATCAAAAACATTCATGTCTTAGCAGGAGAGGCTGGTATAATGAACACCAATTATAATTCAGTTTTCACTATTGCTCAACACTGGCTCACAAGAACGTTCAAGTCGAAAAATGTTGGAGAGGCATGCTTTCAAAGCCATTGTGTTTAAGATGGAAAAATACAACAGCCTCAAGCACTGACATTAAAACACCTGCATAGATAATCCATAAAAATGGCTGTTAATTTTGACATTATTACCAAATCTTCGTAGGGTATGGTCCTTTATAGAGATCAGTTTTTTACTCAAAGAATAAATCCATGAAGCATTACTGGTTGTGCCCACAATGAACTCACAGGATTGTGTTACAGTGTGTCCTTGTAAGTTTCAACTTCTATACAGCGTCTTACAAAGGCATTCACAACCTTTCAACTTTTTCAAATTTTGAGATTTTACAACAACAAACTTGAATGTATTTTATGGGGGTTTTGTGTGACGGACCAACACAAACACACAACTGTAAAGTGAGGATCCATATCAGAATCAGAAAAGCTTTATTGCAAAGTACGTTTTTGGACATACAAGGAATTTGTTTTGGCGTAGTCGATGCAATACAATACAAATTAAACAGTATAAACATATCTACAATATAATATAAATATATGTGCACAGTTTTAAGTGAGTGAGAGTAAATGTAGAGCAGTATAGGATGCCAGAGCAGTACAACAGTGCAGGTGATCAGTGTGGAAGTATGGCAGTGCAAGTAAAGCAGGAGTCCAAGCTGAGCGTTAATGTAACGCAAAGAGTTGCAGGTTACAGGTGTCCTGTCAGCAAAAAAAAAGAGGGGGTATGGGGGAAAGGGAGAGTGTCAGGGTGGTTTCCGGGCTTTGTTAACCAGGCTGGTGGCAGATGGGAAAAAACTGTTCATGTGGCGTGAGGTTTTGGTCCGGATGGACCGCAGCCTCCTGCCAGAGGGGAGAGTTTCAGAGTCTGTGACCAGGGTGTGAGGGATCAGCCAGAATCTTCCCTGCCCGCTTCAGGGTCCTGGATAACAGATACAAATCTGAAAAGTGTGGTATTACTTAATATTAAGCTCCCACAGATAAATATTTTGTAAAACCACCTTTAGGGTTTATCTTAACAAGCTTTGCACATCCAGAAACTCAGATTTTTGTTCTTCTTTGCCAAATACTTTAAGCTGAACGTCTGCCCTAGTTTGAAGTCTTCTGCAGCTTCTAACAGATTTCTTTCACGATTGTCCTGTGTTTAGTTCTATTCAATTCAATTCAATTCAGTTTTATTTATATAGCGTCAATTCACAACACATGTCGTCTCAAGGCACTTCACAACAGTCAGGTACATACATTCCAATTAATTGTAACCATTGAACAGTGCAGTCAGATTAAGTTATTTACTCAAATTGGATAAAAAGTTTTTCTATCTAAGGAAACCCAGCAGATTGCATCCAGTCAGTGACTTGCAGCATTCACTCCTCCTGGATGAGCATGTAGAGACAGTGGACAGTCACTGGCATTGACTTTGCAGCAATCCCTCATACTGAGCATGCATGTAGCGACAGTGGAGAGGAAAAACTCCCTTTTAACAGGAAGAAACCTCCAGCAGAACCAGGTTCAGTGTGAGCGGCCGTCTGCCACGACCGACTGGGGATTTGAGAGAACAGAGCAGAGACACAAAAAGAACACAGAAGCACTGATCCAGAAGTACTTTCTATGGGAAGGAAAAGTAAATGTTAATGGATGTAGCTCCTTTAGTCGTTTCACCTAGAAAGAAAGAACAGATAAACTCTGAGCCAGTTTTCAAGGTTAGAGTCTGAAAGAGAGCACATATAATTAGTTACAGTAAAAGCTCAGTCAATTTCCATGTCTAGGAGAGAGAAAGGGTTAAACACTAAAAGACAGGGCCATGTGGATCATCGGTAGAGAGTGAGCATTAAGTTGTTGCCAGCAGCTCGGATGATTCCCCTCTCCAGAAAGGTTTCACAGGTAGACACAGAGCCAGGCCAGGTGTAGCTTCTAGGAAGAGAAAAGAGAGAACAAGGTTAAAAGCTGAAATAACAGCAAACAATGCAAAATTGGAGAGTAGAGTGAGAATGTAGCAGCTTCCTTGTGTGTTCAAGTGGATTAGTAGTATGCTTCTTGTTAGTAATTTATGACGGTGAAAACCTGTTTGTTATGGGACTTCTCCCATTTCTTATTCAACGATATCTTTCTTCTTGCCACTCTTCCATAAAAGATTCCAGATTTGTGGTGTGCATACTTATTGGTTGTCCTGTCAACATATTCTTCCACCTGAGCTGTGGCTCTGCATCTCCTCCAGAGCTACCATGGGCATCTTGGCTGCTCCTCTGATTAATACTTTAATTTAACAAATTTGGAGACTTCTGAAGGTAATTGAGTTCACATAATTGTATTTAAGGGTGTCAGAGTGAATGCACGCCACACTTTTCAGCTTTTTATATGTGAGAAATTCAAAAACACATATATAATTTTCCTTCTACTTTATAATTAATCCCTACATTTTGTTGATCTTTCACATGAAATCCCAATTAAATACAATAAAGTTTGTGGTTGGAACATGAAAAAGTTCAAAGGGGGCAAATATCATTCCAAAGCACTGCGTTGCATTGCTTAGCACTTTTAGGGGGAAGGTACCCAGGATCTTGTTGTGTGTCAGTACTTTACAAACACCTGAAAGATGTTGCCAAAAAGTTTTCACATGTCAACGTTTTTTTCTTCATGAAACAGATGCAAGTGCTCCAATATTTTAGTTCCTTATCTGATATAATATTGAGTTCATATCCTAACATGAAAATCTCTCTTCTGGTATCTGAGAGGAAGCTTTGACTAACACATAAAATAACATTTGAGAAATTAAACCGAGCCACCAGTTGGAACCATGCATGCTTGACTTGTATTTAGACCGGATGCAACAGAAACATGCAGGGAGGGCTGCAAGAAACAGTTCTTTTCTCTCACTGGCATGCTTATCTGCATTTTACATGCCCCAACAGCAGCAGCATGCAGAAGCAAATCCCATAACACCAGTTGGATCGGTCCAAATGAACACCGAGCCCTCTAGCTACTTTTGAAAACACTACAGACAACTGAGCATTAGGATCATTAGTGTTAATAATCCCCTCCTTGAACCGCCACCTTAACATGGTGGAGGGGTTTGATTGCCCAAATAATCCTAGAGGCTATGTTGTCTGGGGCTTAAATGCCCCTGGTAGGCTCTCCCATGGCAAACAGGCTCAGACAAAAGAGTGGTTCAAGACACCCTCATGAGGACTATACGATCGAGGCACGTGGCGTCGCCCGATTTGCCAGAGCCCGGGGTCCCACCCTCGAACATTCCCTGTCCTGACATGCTTTTTGGAGGTGATTATTTCATTTTACAGGAGGACCCTGCCCACACTGCCAAAGTACCAATTCCTTCTTTAATCGACATGGTATCACTGTGCTTGATTGGCCAACCAAATGCTCTAATCTAAAACACAGACAAAAATCTATGGAGGATTGTCAAGAGGAAGATGAGAGACACCAGAGCAAACAACGCAGAACGGAAAGCTGCGATCAAGGCAACCCGGGCCTCCCTAACACCTCAGCAGAGCCACATGCAGTTCTCCTCCATGCCACGCCACACTGATGCAGCAATGTGCTGTATAGTAAACAGACATACTTCTCAGAAGTCCGACAGTTAAGAGTCCTTTATATTTGGTCTTTTGACGCTAAATTTAGCTGAAAACCATAATCATGACACTCGAATTATCTCACTGTGTGTGTAATGAACCTACATCATGTCAGTCTCACTTTTTGAACTAATAAATCATACTCTAATTTACTGAGATGCACCTGTAGGTGACGGCTGCAACAGGATAAAAAATGTTTTAAACAATTATTTAAAAACAGTGAACAAAATAATGGCATCAAGATCAATTGAAAAAAAAAAAAAAAAGTTTATTAACTTAACAAGCATACAAAACACACCTGTTTAAACTACCAGAGCAGTTTTAGTGCAATTACAATATATATATATATATATATATATATATATATATATATATATATATATATATATATATGTATATATATATATTCCATATGGGCATGTTAATCAACCGTCAGAAACAGCCTTTTAAATATTTAAATATCTTTTAACAAATATCCTAGCCAGAGGTAATTCACACACCATACCGTGTTGAGGTAAAACTTTACACATCCGACCCTTAATGTACAAAACAAAACACTACAGGTCAACACATTAAATATGAGAACAGAAATATTAGCACAATACAAATCAAAGCATTTGTTAAAAAGACTTGAGAAAAAAAAAAAAAAAACAGTACTTTTGGTGTTTGGATTTAATAAATATCAAGCTAATGCATCATTTCATACACACAGACAGAAATTGGTCTAAAAGTTACAGCCTGTCAGTTTTTATTTAGAAAAAAAAGCTGAAGATTTCCTCTTCTGTAAATGTGGGGTTTTTTTCCCGTCAGAATTAAAAGCTGCAGCATAGATAAACACAGGGGCTCAGTCACTTGGCAAGAAGCCATCTTTTTTTATCCGAAGCTTTTAGGTTAAAAAAAAAACAAAAAACAAACATTCAATGTTTGATTCCCTTACAGCAACTGAAAACAACACAAGAAAATTTCATTCACTTCGAGAATCACTGTTACTTTAAGAGAGCATCATAGTATTACCCGGGCACAGCAATGATGCAAGAGCTCAAAGATGCAGAAGAACAAATAAAAACCAATTGCTTCGAGTTCACGTCGCCCCTTCGCAATTTCGTACTCTTGCAGGTTTCGTGTCCAACTTCTTCTCAAATGAAATTTTAATTTGATCAGGGGTCATAATCTGTCATATTAATGAGATCAGAACCACAATCAGTGGAAAACAGGGAATAATTTAATGTCTTCAATACATAGTGTACAATTACTGTAAATTATGTGGGATTTTAGCATGTTATGACCATCTACATAATTCTTCAAAAACACTTAATTACTAAGTGAAACAAACAAATGCACAATGGTTAAGTATTTAAGTATGAAACTGTTTGTTCACGGGTACAAAGCAGAAGTAAGAATGGACAAAATGGCAACATGGAGGTACGAACTGGCGAAGGGGCGAGTTGACCCAGAGCCCTTTGAGTTTGAACTCTAACGAACAGAATCTCACTGTGCTTCATTGACAGCAAACATAATATGAATGAGGTTTTAAAACTAAAACTTGTAACCTTCACAATCCACTGTACCACGTTGAACAGTTTTCTTCAAAAATATGAGATGCTCTGATAATCGATCCTCTAATTACAAGACTCAGCTTTTAAATGAGAAGGCTCATTTATAAAAGGCAAATATTTTAACACAATCCATGATTTTTTTCAAATGACCCCTTGATTGAGTCTTCTCTTTCTCCACAGGTGGTGCAGGTAAACTTAGTATGGATTCTGACATCCTCTTAAAGCTCAGGTTTTATGCGTCCGTCCCCCCACACTTCATCACATTAGACTTGTTTCCCTTTATATATTCATTTATGTCACAACTCAGCAGTTAATTCAATTTTTTGTTGAATCACATCATATTCCTTAGTAAGTATGTTAGTAAGGAAAGCTGTTATACTCTGATGTACCTTTGGGTTAAATGCTAAATATGATGCAATCACAAGTGTACAAACAAAACAAAACAAAAAATCTATGCATGGCAACATCTTTCACTTATATACAATTTGAAATTGTACAGTATCTTCAATACTATGTCCTTTTAAAAAGCAAGGAACTTGTACATCTTTTAATAATATTTGTGCCATTTCTCTAATATGTGAGATTGAAAAAGCACTCGAGGTTTCATTCAGCACCAAGCCACACAGCGAGAACACGTTTAGGCCTTTAAGACAAAACTCTCAATTCTGGCTTAAGTGCACAGATTATAACTGGGTGAGCTGTGACCATCCTTTCATAGAGTCTGACTTAAAATAAACACTGAATAGCATTCACAGCTAACTTATACTGGCGCTTTTTTCAAAGTTATAAGATGTCATAAGAGTCAAGAATGTCCTCAGGTCTCCTCAGCTACATGTTTTATAATAAATGATCTGTGCTTTAACTGTGTAAAGTAAAAAAGAAAGGTATGGCCACAGCTTAAAGGGTAATTCAACACAAAAACTTTGGTGCAGGTGTGCTTTACAACCAAACCCCGTCTCATGAAGTCACAGCAGGTGTTCTCCACTATCCCTCAAAGGTGAAACACCTGCTGCTCCATCACTGTTTGAGGAATGGTTAGAGGCTGCAGTTCCAGCCAACACAGAAGATTACAGCAGAGCTTATCAGCCTTATGTGATTCAGTGTTCAATTACCCTTTAATGCTCCTGTTTTCGGTCTCCTCCCAGCAAGGTCTGTACACTCTCCTAGGTCCACCTGCCCCCAAATGAATGTCAACCACCAAGGTCCTCTTACATTGTCAATGTTCCACTCTACCTAATGCATTCCTCCTCTGATGGGCTTTCTGATTCTTCGTTTTCACTGTCATCCAGCTCTGGAAGATCTCCCCACAGGAGCAAATTCAGACCTGCAGGCATATTTAGATTAAAAATAAAAGACTTAACAGGTCAACACTACACATGTAGAGCAGGCCATAATGATACCCCCGGGGAAAATGTGTCAAGAGTCTTAAAATCAAGTTGTCTTTCATTGCTGTAGCTAAGTGTCATTCTGAACATTTGTTAAAATTCATTTATTTAGTGGAAGGAAAAATACAAACAATGGCACAATTGGTGATACCACTGTGTCAATACTCAACGCATGCTAATTGAGTTCTATTAAAATCAGTTGATTGGAAAATATTAACTCATCTTCAGGTAGATCAAAAACAGTTTGTTGGAACAAAACTTCAACATCATAGCAAGATAAATAAAAGAAAAACAGATAAATACTATTCTGGGTATGTTTATGACCTGAAATTCTCAAAACTGCAAATTACAATCTAAAATTATAAATCACGCAGAAAATAATGGACTGCTAAATATAAACTCCTAGAAACTCTGATCGAGTTATAAAAATAAAGTCTAAACTTAAGAAAATGCTGAATGAATGAACTGAAATTAAAAGTTGGATTTTTCCTATTTTTTCCCCATTGTGTAATTATTCTACTGTGGTGAGGAACGCATTTATTTTAAAGGCTTTTTGCACATCTTTACCACAGATGCCACAAAAATGTGCCTGGTCAAAAATGATAAAAGAGGGGGCTTATACTGACCCGTAGCATCAAGTCTGTTGAGAGTAGACACAGCGTCGCTGTTGAACATCCAGAAATGGCCGTTGTTACATGACAGCAGGCAGGGTTTGCAGGGGGCAACCACATGATAACCCACAACATTGCCACTGGGAGCAGGAGTCAGAGGGAATAAAGAAGAAACCACAAGTCAGCACTTTCCCTGGGGGTATGTGTGCAAAGTGCTAACTCCACTAGTGCCTGTCCATTATCTAGCAGGTGTTTGTTTTTGCCCTGTGTACAACAGCAAAAGCCAGGGAACACAAAAGAGGTTCAAACTCTGCTCTAATGTCAATTCAATTTAAATAAACAGCCATGAAACTGCTAAGCAACTATTCAGATAATTTTTACAACCAATTTGAAGTGGAAATATTAGAAGTTCAGCCACCAACATTCAGAAAAGTGTCCAGAAAAAGTAGGGAATGAAAGTAGTGCTCATCTGCTCTCCGTATATATAATAAAAACTCAAACACAGATGTTTGATGAGCTGTAAATAAAGACTGGACATCCCTAAGCAAACCCCAAGAGGTTGTGATGAAGGGTACATACCATTTAAGACAAGCGATGTCCCTCAGTTTGCATTTGCAGCTTTCAGTGGAGTAGCAGCTGGCCACAAAGTCAACAGTTCTGATGGAAGGAAGCATTCAGATAGAAACATAAACATTAAAAACAAACTAAAAACTGATATTAAGACTTACTACACAAAATACTTTGAGTGGAAAAGGTTTACAGGACAACAACTTTCGAAGCTAAGGTTCTAGAAAGAACAGCAGCGGACATAAACAAAGGCTAGCAGCACTGCTAATCCAGCTAGCACCTACCTGTTTGGAGGTATATCCGTGGAAAAGAGCTCAACTTCGGTGTCAGCAAGAAGCACAGCCTTCATCCCCCTGGTGCAGAGCAGACTGTCACAGAAGATGCAGTTCACTTGGGCAACACATTTGTTCTTGAAGCTGGCGTTGGATGTGGACATTGTTGTTTAGCTAACAAAAAATAAATCCCTCTCGGTGTTGAAGCCGGCGGTATTAAACCAGTCTAGATCGGGTAAATATTAGACGACTAATGTTTACTTTCGATGCGGGAACGACTGCTCCGACGTCCGCAAAAACTGTATCTTTTTTTTTTTTTTTTCTTCCCCTCAAAAGCGCTGAAACGGAAGACAGGTAACGGCACCTCAGAGAAACAGATCCACGGAATAACCGCAAAGTTATCGTTACATGAAAATCGGTAAGCTTGATTACATAGAATTAACCAATATCGCCTCTTTATTCAGCTAGTTCCCCATCCATGTAGGTGCAATTAACAGTTAACTCAGTAGCTGTCAGCTTTGTTTACAACTTCCTGGTGTTTAACGACACTTCCTGAAATCACGTTTAAAAGACCCTAATCTGGATTCTCATTGGATGAACGCTACATGAGCCAATATTATTGGTGAGTTCCCTTTCAGGTCTTGAATTTGATTGGTCAGAAATAGAACTTGAAGCGTTTTCACTACACAATGTGTAAATAATAGTTAAGTTAAAGGTCATTTAAATTTCCTGCCACTGTTAAGAGAAAGAAGTTAGTCCGCATCATTTGTCAGCCGACGAGACAGAAAGGGGTTGCCCCGGGTAGGCGGGGTTCGCGCATCATTTCATCCGGGCATAAACCTTCACATCCATGTTAGTAAAGTAAAACACGACAAGGGACAGATAAAGTATATAAATCTGCACCATATGGCTCTCTGGCAGGGCCTGGGGGCGACACAATGCAAAGCAAAACAGAACAAAGTTATCAGTCATGTGCACATCATGAGTTTTGCTGTACATCATCTGATGATGCTGAAGTTAAAATCTTATGTGCACCTTAGGAGGTAAATGGTTATTTTGGTATTTGCTTTTAAGAGTTAACATTGCATTTGACTGTCCTTTGTTTAAAATCCTACACGTTTACACAGGTGGTACATTGCTGAGTTATAGTGAAAATAGATAATTGAAAACACAGATTGTGATTTATTAGCTCTTTTCTATTGGTGTTAACAGCAAACAGAGAATTTTCAGTGCTCTCTAGGCCTTAGAAGTACATCAGATCGAGACAAGCCAAGAAAGCACAATGTATACAATATTAAAGTCTGGACTTAGTCATTCTAAAGTGATTACAAGCAGTTAAAGACAGCGTCAATGGTAAATCATCTACTATATGATGGAAAAGTGGCATTTTCTTAAAATATTGTTGCCATCTAATTTTCTGTCTAATTATATCAATTCATATCCCATAAGTTTCAGTTCTTAATTTTTCTGATAATTAACATGAAAACAATTTGTTTTATTTTTCTTTTCAGAATGGGCTCCGTTAAGGTAGTGGTTGTGTGTTTTTCCTTGTAACGGTGGTGGCAGAATGACAAGCTTATCCATTGTGCCACTCATGCAAGAACCGGATTCTGATACCAGACTCTTTAGCCAAGAGATTATCTCTGTTAGTTTAGGTTTTATTAATGCCTGTTTATTTGGCCAGCAACAAAATATTTTACAGACTCCGAAAAAGCATCTCTGACCTAAATAACTGCTTCCCCTCAAACTTGAAACAAGCTAATTCAAATATAAGAATATTATAAAATGGAAGCTTACTTCTGATCTTACTACTAACAATGTTTGAATAATCACATGAATGGTCTAAACGGGAGAAGACTTTGGGATATTACCAATATAATGATATTAAGAAAATAAAGTTAGGCTAATTAAAATGTATTTAATGTATTACACAGATATTATCCTAGAAATGTCTGCAGCTTATCTGGATACTGCATGTTCGTGGACTGATTTTAGAAGACTGTAATTTGTTTTGGACATGTGCATAAAAGCTTTTAGCATTAACTGTGTCACTGTGTCAAATTAAGCAAAGGTTATATTGTGTTTTGAAGAAACGTTGTTCAGCAGAAAATATTGCCTCACATAGTGACCTATTTTCAGATTTAATGTACTGAAGGTGTATGGCAGATTTTTCTTTTATAAAAAAAAAACGTAGAGTAACTTGCATCTGGATCCCTTATTTTAGTTCCTATATGAAGAACAAGATACAAATGGGATTATGTATTTAGCCATTCGGTTTCATTTTCTCAACTTATTTTTACAACTACTATTTTACTTCAGTATGTGTATTTTGTTTGACTGATAAAACGTAAAACTAAAAAACCATGAAATGCATTTTCTCCACAGTTAAAGAGGAAATTTCCCCTTTATTCCGCTTCATCATCTAACTCCTCCGAGTCATCTGCCAGCTGACTGTAAAGGAATGGCTGCACTATTTCAGTTAGGTATCAATAACAATATAAACCTTTTAAAATATTGTGTTTTCCTCCAAAAACCGTTCATCTTCAAAAAGCTGTTTTGGATGGTTATTACTAGATAGATAATATTTACCGCCACAACTATGCTAATGTATATGAACATCTGTGGATCTATAGAACTCACTGACTTTCTGAATCTTGACCAGACTATCCTGCAGTAAATACTGTTTCTCTGCACAGTGCATAGAGAACAACAGAAATATTTCAACAATCCCTATTTGAACAAATTGTATTTATTCTAGAGTAATCCAGTCCATATTCCACAAAATATTAGCTTTTAAGATGCAGCTGATTTTCCAGGAGCTACAAAAGTGTTAGAACAGACCTTTAACTACTTGCCAAGCCAACTTTAGTGTCTAGTTTTATTTTTCTCTTTAAACAGCCCTTAAAAAATGCTCGAAACATCCAAAAGAAGTTATTTTTATTTAAAGATACCACCCAGTGGTGTAATTTTTTCACTACCAAAAGCAAACTGACATTTAAGACAGAAATTGGTATTAAACTAAAGATTTCCATCATGAGACTTCATTAAATACAACATTTTTAAAAGCTACACTGAAGAAAAAGAACCCTGAGTGTCCTTTGTGTGTATTTAGGTCGATGACATCACAAGGGTGTTATGAATATAGCTGATCGACTGGCATTAGAAAATAGGTTCTGAACCATTTGAGTTGTATTTGAGTAACATGGGCTTTAGCTTTACGTTTTTGAGTCAGAGTATGACTCCAAATCCAGAAGCCATGATGGATACTGCCTGGGATGATGAAGCAGAAATACAAGGTGACATTTATTGTCTTCAGGACTTAATAATTTGTTAATATTTCCATTTGACTTTTTGTCCATCTGATTGGTTTCTGAGCATATTCACTACTCATAAAGGTAATAGTGCTGGCATCACCTTAAAATAGATTGCGATAAAATACAAACGGTTAAATTGAAATATAAGCTTTCATTGTTATTTGTTTTCAAAAACAAATGAGCAGAAATTAATTTTTTTTTAAAGATATTTTTTCGGCACTAGTGGCCTTTATTTTTCCATTTTTTGACAGTAGGTAGACAGGAAAGAGGGGTAGAGAGAGGGGGAGACATTCGGTAAATGTCGCCAGGTCCGGGACTCGAACCCGAGAGGCCTGCGCGCGGGAGTCGAGAATGGTTAAGCTTAACTCTCTTAACTTTTCCCATTCGTTTCCTACGGTAGTTCTTAACACTACGGATGCAATACACCTTTTGGCCACAAGCGTAATTTTGGGGGCCCTGTTTCTTCCGTTTCAAAACGGAAAGGAGTGAGCGAGTTTTTAAGTGTGTATGCAGTGTATTGTCGTTCCTGTGGTAGATCATTTATATATTTTAAAACCATAATATACATTGGTCTTTTTTCACTTTTTACAATGAAAAGGAAGCTGATCTTCCCTTGGAAAATTCATGTCAGTTTCGGGAGAACGGTTTGGACTGCAGCATTTGGAGCCCAGTTGTCCTCCTGTCCCTAGAGTGGAATAAGCATAGGTCACAGAAAATCCCAGACCCTCACCACTCTGAGCAAACCCCTCCCTGTGTGACAGCCATTAACCTACCTGAGGAGGTGAAGATAGAGCTCTTAGCTCAGGTAAGCTTTGTGTTTGCTTTTTATTAGATCTGACACATGTTAAATAATTTAATAGTATTTAAATACTTATCATGAACCAACTTAATTACTCATTTCAGGGTCACATTGCTTGTGCATGCGCTCTCAGCAGACAGATGACAGTCCAACCCTGCCCAAAGAAAGGTAAGTCACTTCACCATTCATCTTTCTATGTTTAAGAGGTTGATACACTCAAATGGAAAATAGTGAATTTACTACTACTTTGTTTTCTTTCTCTCAATCAGATGACCCAGTGGTACTAGCACTGTCTTTTGCACCCTCTCCACGTGCTGCTCGCACAGGTCCTGTCAAGGCTGGTGGTCTGCTGTATGTCCTGGACCATTCTAGGTGGACACAGCAAATGAGGGATGCTATTGACCAACTCATGGCAAAGCATCAGGGACAAAAATACTTTCTTGACAAAGTTGATGTAGATTATGCTGCTGTGATTCAGGCTGCATCCAGGGATCCAAACAGCCTCCTGCACCCTACTACTGAATAGCATATATCTCGCTATGTGAAGCACCTGGCTAAGATGACAAACACCAGCTCGTCACTAAACACCAGTACAGAGAAGCTTTTGGAGACCCAACAGCTGTGGCATCACCTCACAGTAGGAAGTGAGACTGTAGATGTTCCTGTGGCAACTATTCCACCTGCCACTGTTAACCCGCCCAGCAATAACCCACTGGATGCCCCTTTGACTCTATCAGAAATTGAGAAAATTGTCAAAGACATTGTTCAAAAGCAGCAGGATCAGCAACAACCACCTGCAAAAAAAAGAACAAGGAACTGTTTGGCTTGTGGTCAGACAAAGTCACGTTTCCGGGGGGATGGATCCAGTATTAATTTTTTTTTTATCAATCAGGAGACGTGAAATAGTTTTACTGTTCCACTAAAGTCTATCAGACCTATGCAGCAGAGGGCCTGGCAAATCCAAGAATGCCATTTATTGATTTTGCCTGCACTCCTTTTTTCATGAGAGAGCTTGAAGCTGCTAAGCAGCGCTCCACAGCCTCAAAGCAGGTTAGGAAGGAAAGAGAAACAAGACAGGCTAAGGAGGAACATACCACTGGGCGGCTGTGCAGATTCTGCCACAGGCCTCTCAAACAAGGACCAAACAGTCCACACATCCACACAGGTTTTCCTGGTGTGGCTGGAAAATATATTTATTGTCCTGCTAAGGTTTTTTCTCTGTACCAGGCTGAGGGGATGACCAGGGAAATGACATGGACAGAGTTCTGTCAGTCTTCTTTTTATGAGGCTGAGAAGAGGAGATGGGCTGTGGAAAAGGGCAAGTAATGGCTAGCTGATCAGACAGCCATTGCTCTATGTTCCATGTACATACTGCAAATATTCAGCCCTTTACATAACACCGTGTTATTTACATACTTTACTTTTTTCCTGTGTATTTTTATATAGAAAATTATTACCTTTTATTATAAAAAAAGTATTTGAAAACCTGCAGTACAAGTTGCTGTGATTTGTATTTCTTGCTGTGACCTATTAAATAAACATAATTGAACTGAAACCAAACTATTTTCTTATAGCTGTTTTCTCATTTAAGTAAAATATTGTGCATATGTATATGATTCATCAAAGGATTTATTCTTAATGCTTCATATAATATGAACTTTAATTTGGCTTTTTGACTTAGCAATAATTCACAACAAAGGTACATTATAAATAAAATAGGGCCATTAGATATCCTGTCCAAATTCAATTCATTGTAATCCAAACATGCCATAACAGATAGAATCTGATTTGATTCTAATTTAATGCTAAAACTTTCAAAACATTGTATCAAAGTGTAAGTATTTATTTAATGATATTCTTTCAATTTTTATCTAAAAAATAAGACATATTTATTGTATAGAAACTAAGTTTAAATTCCTTCCATGACCGGGATTCGAACCCACGTCAGACAGCGGGCACGGTCTTACTGACACCCAGTGTTCTACACCTATATGCGGCTGGCCCTCTGTATATGGTCGCACGCTTTCGCCCATACACCACCAGCACTGCCCAGAAATTTTAAAATTATTCAGAAACAAAACAATTGGCCAGATTTTTTTTCCTAATCGTGGAAAGGTACCTAATACTGCTACCCTCATATTCTATGACTGTAGGAGGTGCTGTTTCTACAAAGGTGATTTCCCTCGTTTTTATCTCCACAAAACAAATATATATTAACAAATATGTATAATATATTAACAAAGACTATTTTTTGTTTCTTTTGTTTAGTTATTTTTATGGTTTTATTATACTGATGTATATATAAAACCAAATTTAATATGTGCTGTTCATGGTGGGGTTGGATTTTATCTTGGTCATAAACAATGTTTTATAACAAACTGGAAAGCAGTGAAAAATTATTTGCACCCTTACAGATTTCTTCTGTTTTTGCTTTATTTTTTGTCACATTTAGGTATTCCAGATCATCAAACTAATTTGAATGGCAGAAGAAGAGAACTCAAATATATATAAAATTCATTTTTCAAATGTAACCCAAGCGAATTTCAGCCTAGAGTCACCGACTGATAGATGGACATTCTCAGGATTCGGGATCCTTCAGGATCCTTAAGGATCTTTTGCCTGAGAGCAGTATTCATGGAATTTATGAGTTGCAACAAATTGACTGGGTCCTGAAGAGAAAGAGTTGCCCTCGACCATCAAACTACCACCGCCATGCTTTAGTGTGAATTGGATGTTCTTTTTCTGAAATGCTGCATTGGTTTAACACCAGTTTTAACAGGGCACACACCTTTCAAATGGTTCCACCTTAATTTGTCAGAACATTTTCTCATTGGAGAAGATTAGACAGGTCTTTACGTTCATTGTGGTCGAGAGTGGTTTTGCCTAAGAAAACTGCCATGGATGTTCATTTTGCCCATTCTGTTTCTTAATGTTGAAACACGAACACTGAGAAAACGCTTAACTGAGTCAAATGAGGTCTGCAGTGCTTTGGAGGCTATTCTGTGTTCCTTTGTTTCCTTTGGCTTGGGTATGATTGGTAAAATGTAGCCAAAAAAACAATAGTGAATCCCACATAATTAATGACTTAACAACAAGGTACAATTATATTTTTAGATAGGACCAGATTATGATTCCCCCCCCCCCCTTAATTAACACAATCACCATTAATAACTGATTGTTGATTAACTCTGGTTACCTTTGTCTGCTAATAAAATTACAGGGGTTGGACAATGAAACTGAAACACCTGGTTTTAGACCACAATAATTTATTAGTATGGTGTAGGGCCTCCTTTTGCGGCCAATACAGCGTCAATTCGTCTTGGGAATGACATATACAAGTCCTGCACAGTGATCAGAGGGATTTTAAGCCATTCTTCTTGCAGGATAGTGGCCAGGTCACTACGTGATACTGGTGGAGGAAAACGTTTCCTGACTCGCTCCTCCAAAACACCCCAAAGTGGCTCAATAATATTTAGATCTGGTGACTGTGCAGGCCATGGGAGATGTTCAACTTCACTTTCATGTTCATCAAACCAATCTTTCGCCAGTCTTGCTGTGTGTATTGGTGCATTGTCATCCTGATACACGGCACCGCCTTCAGGATACAATGTTTGAACCATTGGATGCACATGGTCCTCAAGAATGGTTCGGTAGTCCTTGGCAGTGACGCGCCCATCTAGCACAAGTATTGGGCCAAGGGAATGCCATGATAAGGCAGCCCAGACCATCACTGATCCACCCCCATGCTTCACTCTGGGCATACAACAGTCTGGGTGGTACGCTTCTTTGGGGCTTCTCCACACCGTAATTCTCCCGGATGTGGGGAAAACAGTAAAGGTGGACTCATCAGAGAACAATACATGTTTCACATTGTCCACAGCCCAAGATTTGCTCTCCTTGCACCATTGAAACCGACGTTTGGCATTGGCATGAGTGACCAAAGGTTTGGCTATAGCAGCCCGGCTGTGTATATTGACCTTGTGGAGCTCCTGATGAACAGTTCTGGTGGAAACAGGAGAGTTGAGGTGCACATTTAATTCTGCCGTGATTTGGGCAGCCGTGGTTTTATGTTTTTTGGATACAATTCTGGTTGGCACCCGAACATCCCTTTCAGACAGCTTCCTCTTGCGTCCACAGTTAATCCTGTTGGATGTGGTTCGTCCTTCTTGGTGGTATGCTGACATTACCCTGGATACGTTGGCTCTTGATACATCACAAAGACTTGCTGTCTTGGTCACAGATGCGCCAGCAAGACGTGCACCAACAATTTGTCCTCTTTTGAACTCTGGTATGTCACACAAAATGTTGTGTGCATTTCAATATTTGGAGCAAAACTGTGCTCTTACCCTGCTAATTGAACCTTCACACTCTGCTCTTACTAGTGCAATGTGCAATCAATGAAGACTGGCTACCAGGCTGGTCCAATTTAGCCATGAAACCTCCCACACTAAAATTACAGGTGTTTCAGTGTCATTGTCCAACCCCTGTAGTTTGACAATCCGGAACATGGAAGTGTGAAAAAAACGAATAAACAATAGAAATCTGCAATGGGGCAAATTTCTCATAGCAATGTATGAAGTGAGAACCAAAACGGTCTGGCTGTTAACTTTAAAAAGACACTAAATATATTAGGTGCTAGATGCTGGTAAGATGTTGCTTGCTTGCCTGTGTGTGTTCAACTCGTGTGTGTATGCATCCATGCCTGTCCTGCGCAGTAGCGCTGACCAGCATCACCACTTTGACCCCCCCCGGAGGAAGAACAGACTAGTTGAGTTTAGACAGGCGGGTGAGCTTCAACGAGAAAGCCTCACGGAGAGTTATTTGGCATCAGAATAAGTTTTAGAAGAGCTTACTTATGAGCTGTATGTGTTAAGGTTTTTTTTTTTTCTGTTTGAAAGGAATGAATCGTTTTCCACTAGAAGTTGTTTTTACAATAACCGGTTTTGAGGAGGCGGTGAGGCAGGAGCAGCAGCAGGAGCAGCCGCGCCAAACTCACAATGCGCCCTGAGTGAGGCGAGCCAGAGAGACAATACAGACCACACCGAGAGGAGCTGCGATCTCCCATCCGGGATCTCCTATTTTCACCCCTTCTCTCTTCAGAGCCTTGTTCCAGGAAGGCTTCCCTTTTACCCACAGCCGGTTAAGCGAGTGGTTTAGAGTGGGGAAAACAAGTGAGATCTGATCTCCAAACTCAGCCATGACGTCTCCGGCGAAATTCCGAAAGGACAAGGAGATCGTGGCGGAATACGAAACTCAAGTTAAAGGTACAACTTTTTAATGCATTTTACAGCACAAAGTGACGCAGCGTTGCGTTAAACCCGCGCTTCCTTACTACAACCCTACGGGTTGACATGTTATTTTCTATGTCTATCTCTGCGCCCTCACCTCTCATTTCTGCCCCTTTTTATTGCACCGATCATTAATTGTCGCCATGCGGATGTATCACCTCGCTTATGTTTAAATCATTTAGGGGGCATCATGATTTCTCCAAGCGTGTGATCGCACGGGTATAAGGCAGCGTATAGACAAAGGCAGGGGGAGGAAAAAAACGCGCAGAAATCAGAGGTGTAGTCCAGATGTGGCCTCAGCGGGCTGTTAAGAGACAAAAAACAGCATAAGCAAAGGTGATGTTGGGTTGGAGAGGCAGGAGGTTGGAGGGGGGGTTTCGACACTAAGCTGGGTGTAGGGCGTTTTCTTTCCTTCGCTGCATGTCTCCTGCATGTCTGCCTTGCTGCTCCGCATTATACCCCTCGTTCATGGATTAAACACACATTGCAATTAAATGATCGAATGCATGCTCATTGATTACAGCTCATCTACATGTCAGGGTGTCAAAAAGCAGATAGCACTCTTTGATGTCCCTAGTGGATCGGTTTATCAGAGTTAAGGTGACTGCTTATCAGATCTGTAAGGTTATGTGGTTCATACCCCAAGCTACAAAAAAAGGGGAAAGAAAATCAGAGGTGGTTGGAAGGGGGAGAGGTATGAAGACAGGATATGATCCTCCAATGTGAACAGCCTGAGTGCTACATGCTCTGCTACTGCAGTGCTAGATGACTTAGTAAGATGGGCCACTACTTGCCTTATCATCACCCCTTCTCACCTCCCTTTAGGAGCCGTCTGAAGCCCTCTTCCCACTCACACTGTCACCGTCAGGCGCTCCTGTTCTTCAGCACAACTGCTCTTCATGATCAGTTTGTTCAGCAACAAGGGGAAGAAGTATAAATAATGCTGCCAAACTGGAATTTCTTGTGTTAAAGTACACAAATTAAAAGGAAAATATATGCTGAACGTTTAGGTGTGGAGTCATCAGGTTTTATTTTCCTTTGGAAATGATTCAAGTCTTACAGTACGTGCTCCTCTCAGATGACTGAGACTGGTGACAAAAAAGGTGAATTCCACAATCATCAGGGATGATGACTGTAAAGGATTGTGAAGTTTTTTCCATTTTATCACATGACAAAAAAAACTGGGCTTTATTTTTATTTTAAGTGACCAATAACACAGTATTGTGATCTCTGACTAATAAAAATCTTGTTCATTCCCCTTTACTCTAATGCCCCTAGACCCAATCTACTTGTATTTTAGTCCCAGTATAAATGCAGCTGTTCTAGGATGGACTTAGAGGTTTCTTAGTGAAGTTAAGGAGAGCTTTAGAGTAGTAGGGTTAACGTCTAAAAACAATATTGCAAGTTTTGGTCATCTCAGTGCGCACAGTTTAATCCAACATTCAGAAAAGGAAAGAGTACGATACTACTGCAAATCTATCAAGACATGACCACCCACCTAAACTGACGGGCCGTGGCAAACCGACCAATAATCAGAGAAACAGCCAAGAGGCCCTTGGTAATTCCGAAGGAGCAGCTCGAGTGAGAGCATCTGTTGACACAATAAGTACGGGTCATGCAATCTAGAAATCTGGTATTTAAGGAATTGTGGAAACCATAAATCAACTGAGCTTCACTTTTGGGTGGAAGTTTTCTGGTCAGTCGAGATCATAATTGAACTTTTTTGGCTTATATGCAAAACGCTATATGTAACGGAAAGCTAACATTACACATCACCTAGACCAGAACTTACCAATCCCATAGTAACACATAGCAGTGGGAGATTCATGCTACGGGGATTCTTTTATTTAGCAGAGAAGCTAGATGGAGCTAAATACAGAAGAATCCTATAAAAAGCAGGCTTCAAAAGGCTTGAGACTGGGGCTGAGGTTCAGGTTCCAGCAGGACAATGACCCTAAACATACAGCCAGAGCTACATTGGAATGGCTTAGATCATAGCTTATCCACATGTCAGAATGGCCCAGTCAAAATGTAGATCTCAATCCAATGGAGAATCTGTGCTAAGACCGAAAAATTTATGTTCACAGATGCTATCCATCAAATCTAACTGAGTATGAGCTATTTTGCATTGGGTAAGCATTGAGAAAAACTTCCATCTCTATATGTGCAACAGCACAAGGTGGTTCTATGGAGTCAGAGGGGCTGAATACAAACAACTCATGTCACAACTTTCAGAGTTTGTTTTTGTTTAACATAAAAGTGGAGAATCATGTATACTTTTTCTTCTACTTCACAATACTACACTACTTTGTGTTGGTCTATCACACTATTAAATAAAATTCTATAAAGTTTTAGGATGTAATGTGATGAAATGTAATTAAAGGAGCTTGACTCCTTTTCCAAAGCCCTGTATGTTTACAGGCATTCCTGTAAACTGAACAGAATCACAGAGGAATCTTAACCCGAGGAACTCGCCTCACTGTAAACTGTTCCTCTTTGCCTGTTTGAAAAGTTGTCACCACGGTGCCATTAGTGTTTGTGTCTTAATCTCCCTTTGGACAGCTTTTGATGATTGGCAGCCTGTGTAAAATGCTTCTTTATTGCTGCTGCATTGTGACGGCTGCCTGCCACACATGTCACACTGCGGACTTAATGTTTGTCCATTGACCCCTCCGCATTGATTTCTGCTGGCAGTTACTGCACTGCTCCCCAGTGAGCAACTGCACGGTGTTGCCTCCACTGTCTCTGACTGTAACCTGTGAATATTTCCACACATCTTTGTTTTCTGGAATGAACTGATGGAACGGTAAACCTGCACTTCTGCATAGTTGTTTTAGGTATGTATTGAATTATCTGCAGATAACATCTGCAGTCTGTCTGTTTGTAGGGGCAGTTTGTAGTGCTGTTTCTGACTGTGTAATAGAGGGGATCTGTGTCATACCTTTCTGAAAAAATAATGCATGCTGCAGCAATGCACTGCAGCATCATGGGGAAAATAAATGCAAATCGTTCTGTGTGATAACAATCAGAAAGCTCTGCAGCACAAGGAGTAGCAGCACGAATTTGCACCTATTCTCACAAATAGATTTTGCATTGTAAACTAAGTACTAATGAATCTGCTTATCCTGATTATTTTGCAGTAGCGTTGCATCTGTTAGACACTTATGCATAGTTTTTCTACGCCACACTACAGTGCTTTACTGCACCATATATCCAGAATACTTTCAGTAATAGTATAGTGCCTAATGGATCATCATGCCACTTCATTCTGCCATCCTAATTTAAATAAAGTTTTTACTGTCTTTTATAACTTGATTTTTTGATTATTTTTTTTTACAACTTTTCACTTCCTCATCTGTGTTTAATTGAAAAGAAAACGTGTAAATTCAGATGAGTCGGTGTCAGATCTTAACAGATATTGTTCTCTTGCAGAGAGGCTGAAGAATGTAGCTTTTTATGCTTTCATCCGCATTGATGTTTTAGTGTCCTTCTGAATCTGCTTTAGTTCACACAGATGGAGTGTTGATATGGGATCCTGGCCGATGAGAGGAATGTTCCTACTTGCTCAGGAACAGGGTGTGTTTGTTACTGTATGTATGTATGTATGTGTGTGTGTGTGTGTGTGTTCTTGTACTTGTTGCTGAGTGAGAACCATTTTTTGTATTTTTATCGCAAAGTGAGGACATTTTCCTGGTCCTCACTTTTTCAAATTCCGTTCTTGGGACAGGGGTTAGGTTTAGGACTAGGGTATGAATTGAGTTATTGTTAGGGTTAGGGTTAGGTATTAACTGGTTAGGGTTAGGGTTAGTGTTAGGGTTAGTGTGAGGGTCAAGGTTAGGCACTAAAAATCAAGGAAAATGAATGGAAGTCAATGGAAGTAACCGAAAAGTCCTCATAAAGATAGTAAAACACGGATGTGTGTGTGTGTGTGTGCATATAAAGGGAAACGGATAAGTAAAAGAAAAAAATACAGTGTATTAAGAAAAAAAGAAACTGACATGGCAATAATGGCAGTTAGAGGGAACGAGAGGCACTCAAATGGGGGATAAAATACAGGCGACTTGTTAACACAGCTGGTATAGTTATGGAGTGTGCTTATCTTCCAGTATTTAGACTTCACAATTGACTACATATTTTTACAGTATAGAAAAAACAGATTTTCTGTTCAATACACTGTAAAAAGGATTCACACCCCTTGAACATTTTCAGAGTTTGTTACATTGAAACCACACACTTCTCTGTATTTTGCTCGGGTTTTAAGTGATAGACCAACAAAATCAAAGGAAATGGATAAATGCTTTTCAAAATTATCTAAAAGACTGAAATACTTGTATTCAAGCCCCCTGAGTCACTTTGTAAAACCCTGTGTCACTGCAGTTCCAACTACAATGCTTTCTCAGTCAAAACTGGATGGAAAGCGCCCGTGAACATCACTTTTCAAGTCTTTCTGCAGGTTTTCAATTGGATTTAGGTCAGGACATTGACTGTCTGATTCTAACAGATGAATATGCTTTGACCTAAAACATTTTATTGTTGCTTTGGCTTTATGTATTAGGATCGCTGTTTGATCTGATCAGAACACCTTCTCCCACATGTTTGTTGTCTCTCCTACATGGCTTATAGCAAACAACAAGCAGGACTTCTTATGGCTTTTCTTCAACAGTGGCGTTCTTGTTTCCACTCCTTTATAAAAAAACAGATTGGTGGAATGCATTGGTAACAGTTGCCCTGTGCCCAGATTCTCCCACCTGAGTTGTGGATCTCAGCAGCTCCTCCAGAGACCATGTTAATCTTGGTTGCTTGGTGTTCATGATGCTGTTTGTCCACTAATGTGCTGTCATAAACCTCTGAGGGCTTCCCAGAGCTGGCTTGATATTGAGAATAAATCACACACAGGTGGACTTTTTACTTGTTAGGTGACCTCTGAAGGCAATTTGTAGCACTGTGTTTGAGGAGGCTACAGAGTAAAGGAGGCTAAATGTAAATGCATGCCATACATTTGAGGATTTGTAAGCATTTTTCCTTCCACTTCACAATAGTGTTGCTCTATCCCATAAAATCCCAGTATAATATGTTGACGTTTGTTGTCACATAACCAAAAATGTGAAAAATACTTTTACACTGCACATGCAGAGATGGTGTAGATTTGTCCCACTGATGAGAGATTAGTGTCTAAACTGTGTGTCTGCCTACATGTTATCACTGAGCTTCGTGCTGACAAGGCAGCTGGAGAAACGTATGATTTAGGATAAAAGGCTGCTTTCACAACCACACAATGGGAGAAGTGGTGACATGGAGCAGGACTGTGAATGTGTGTCTTCGTTTTGTTGAAGCCCTGTGTTCGGGCCATATGTTGAAGAGACAGCTCGGCATCTGTAAAACATTTAATGAAACGACAGTAGGAAAGATGTACACAGCAGCTCCACATCAGCCACGTGTTGTTGAAAACATGTAGAGGATGCAGATCATGTTCAAATTGGAGGAATTTAGAGGGGCAACAAGTCAACATCCAGATTATAAGCATTAACATTTACTTCCTCCAGCCCTGTGCAAGTGCACTGATTGAAACTGCTGACATAGCTCAGAATAATCAGGCAGGAAGGAAGGATGTTTGTGTCAAACGGGAACACACATGGATCATACAGAAGTGTGTGAAGCTTCCTGTTTAGGCCCACAGCTTTGTGTTTGGCCAAAGGAATCAGCTGCCTCTCACATAACACACACACACACACACACACACACAAACAGAGAGAAACACACACACACTCACTCACATTGTCAGAGCTACAGGGTGTTGTGTTCTGTGAGGCCTATTTTGGCCCTGCAGTTACCCCTCTTCCATCTTAGAATAAAAAGGAACAGTATGAGACAGGCAAAATCCTCCTTCCATGGCGTGACAATAGAACAGCACGTTCCAAACCAGGTGTCCCTCTGTCCTGTAGGATCTGTGTGCGTGCTGAATCTGCACTAGACTCATTGATTTCCGGCTCCTTTCGCCAGTTAGCTTCCTTATTCTTTGCTGCTTGATATGAACATTTACAGCTGCACCTGAGAGAAAACATTCAGCACTAAATTTACTCATTCTGTAAGTGCTGAGGTGGCCTCTTGCAATGGAGCACCTGTAACCTTACAATGCAGTGCTGCGTTGTTTGATTGAGATGTGTCCGATGACTAAAAAGACACTACAGGAATGGCTGCTATAGCATTTCATGCTTAAAAAAATAAGAAAAACTAGATAAAATCGGAAGGAATTTGAATAAATATAATATACTAACAAAGAAAAGAGCAATCAAGTTGTATAAGGTCAGAGTTCATCTGCTGGGGACTGCTGTGCAAGATGTTCCAGACGTCTGACTTTGTTGTTACCTGCTATGGAAGATTATTTCTTTGCACAATGTCAAGTGTCGCATCTCTACGAGACAGTTGGTTTATGTGAGATGATAAAGTTGTGGCGGAGAAGAAGTTGCTACAAGCCTGTGTTTGTATTTGTGGGGACTATGATTATTGTGTTTTTAGTCTTTTTAAATGATTTTTGTTTTGGGCCATTAGGGCTGCATGTTATTTTTAGAAATGTAAAAATTGCTTGGATGTTTAAAAATGAGTTTTAAAAAAAACACCCACACTGGGATATCCGATCAGATACTGACTCCAGCCATTCAAGACCTGACATTTTCTCAGACCGAGTCCCAGCTGGGTATCTGATGAAAATCAAGGCCCTCTACACTCAACCAGCCACTTTATTAGGTACACCTTGCTAGTACTGCCTTAGTTCTTTATGGCATGGATTTGTCGCTGGTAAACATGTTGTTTGCTTGTAAAACATGTCATTCAGAAAAGTAAATGTGAACAAAATGGAATTTAGGAAAAAGTAAAACAGAATTTAAAAGACTGGACATAAAAATAGATTCCATGATTCTCTATATAATTCACTTATTTCACTTCATTTATTTCAGCCTACATTCAATCAGAATTCACACACTTTTTTCCTCCTTTCCTCCTGTGGTGTTTCTCAGTTGTCATGAAATACAACACTCATTCTCCTATGACAACCCAAACCTATAATCTCCAACTTGTAATCACAGTATACGGCTCACGTATCGTGCGCGTGTGCATGCCTCACTCTCTCCGCAGGACACTGATTTAAAAACAAGCTGAAAGCTGGGATGTTTAGGTGTCACCGAGTGTGTGCTGATGACAGCACCTTTTAAGAGTACAGAGATCTATATAAAACTAAGCAGGGTGGAGACAAAGCCCAGTCACATCCTCTGTAAGACAATCAATGGGTGAACAGTCACCCAGCTGCAAATAAATAGGAGAAAATGAAAGGAGAGAAAATACAACAGACGGAAGGTTGAATAATTCTCCCGAGGGGCGCCAAAGGAAACAGGTTGTGTTTGAACAGCCCTCGTACTGGACGGAGAGCAGGATGAGACACGGAGAGGGGCTCTCACCAAGGAGGAAAAAGGGCAGAAAGAAACAAGTGGAAATCTGGAAAACATGAGAGCCTGAATAGATTTTAAAGATGCTCAGAAACCCCTCTTAGACTCTACAATCTATTTGTATGTGTTGCTCTTCTATCAGCCGTATCTCCATCTCTTCCTCTCTGCTTCTCCCTCCATCAGCATTTTCTCGGCGCGCAGGAACAGTTTGGTTGCCAAGGTTACCAGATTGCCCCATTTTTATTTCTGGGTTTGGGAGAAGCAGAAGGGAAAAATGAGAAAGAATGATGTAGAATCAACTCCCCTGCAGGGTCTGGTTAATCAGGTTAGCACTGTACACACACTTATACTTTAAAGCCAATTTTATCCCTCAGACTTTTGTCTTTCACAGGCTTTTCCTCATTCTTGTTTTAGATTCCAGTTGTTTGGATTTGATGTTTTATTCCACCCTTATTATTCCTTTTTATTTTTTAGTTTCGCAAGATGTCACTGCTGTTTTTCTCCCCCCCCCCACCTGAAAATAAACTGTTGGTTTCTGAGAAAATAGGAATGAGAGATTCACAGGTCAGATTTTCATGGCTGATGCAGATTTCTGGCAATTAAGATTTTTACCATTTTTGATTTCTTTTCTAAGGTCTATAACAAAAAGAGAAACAGAGGCTACGGGTTGCTTTATTTAATAGAAGTGGTACGTTTGAATCGAGCATAAAAGGAAGGAATTCACAGATTATCCATGTTTCTGCATCAAAGCTTTATTCCCTAACTTTTACCTGATTTTTGTTATACTCAATCAAAGAGCATCAAAGTACATACTGTTAGTTGATGCGTTTATTGACCAAAAATGGTGGGAGTTCTTGGTTTTGATGGATTCAGTGAACTGGAAGAAAAATCTCATTTTTCAGAATTTAACCTGCCAATCTCTGGCAGATTTATTTGTTCATCTTTTGTAGAAATATAAACTCCTGCAGCTATTTTTCCAAATTAATTCAGTGATCCAAACTAACAATATCTGAAACTCAATATACTAATGGAAGCCGGGTGTTTCATTATGAATTCTGTAAATAATTAGCCCAGAGAAAACAGGATATGCTGAAATGGGGGGGGGGGGGACAGGTTTTTCTCTGTTGGAACAGAGCAGTCACAGCACACTGGCCCTCTCTATTCAAGTTCACACCTCTCCTAATGCTGTTTTAATGAAGCCATTCATCACCTCTTCTCAGCTGAATCTGGATCACTTTTCACACACACACTGAGCTTCCTGCTTTTTCTTTCTTCTATGTAAACGAGTGTGAGAACGCTTAGTTCTTCCCCCCTCGTTGCCATGTGGATGCACCAGATCTGTTTTAGTGTTTCCCAGATTTGGAGCTGCTCTGGTTGGGATCTCTCCCATTTGCCTCTCCAAGTATTTTTCCTTGTTGCAGGCATATAAATCCTGCAAAAAGAAAAAAAAACAGCCTGGTTTAAAACGCTGAGTCCAACCTTTTCTTCAAACCCACTGTTATATGGGAGTGCTGCAGTTTTGTTTCCCACGGTAAGCACGCATGCGTTCGATATCCGCAGTAAGATGATTGAAAAAACACACATTCCCCTTAAAAGGACCATCCCCTGGTCTGTGATCCTTAAAACAGAGAGAGTTAAGCCCTTGTGTCCCTTTCCAGCCTCTGATTTCACATCATCTGCACAACCTTTGGTGGAGCTTACACTGAAGTAACTTATGAAGGTGTTCACTTGCAGATTAAAGTGTTTCTTAAACTTTTGTTATTGTGTGTGCGCAGGTACCAGATATCTTCTCAAGTCATTTAACTTTTTTAAGTACTTTTTAGGCACTAGCAGCCTTGATTTGACAGGAAATTCAGTAGAAAGATCTGGGGCTGGGTGTGCAGGTATGAAGTAAACGTCAACGGGCTGGGATTTGATCAGCACCAACAGTGCACACCATGATTATTTTCAATTTAAAGTTAAGACTCGATTCTTAAAGAACTAGTGGTGTAACGGTATGTGTATTCGTACTGCAAATATCCAGTACAGCCCTGGGATGCACGTGTACCTAACAAATACAACTTTGTTTTACACCTGAACACATGCAGACTGTTTATATGTGGAACTAAATGTAAAATACAACATTCTTTAGCGCAACTTTAATAAGAAACACCGGAAACGGATCAGACGCCAGCTATCTCTAAACTCTACTGTTTGGGAACATCAAGGTTTCGCATGCAGCTATATTGGAGATTACATGAGATAAGGATAATTCATGAGAACAAAGTCTCAAGCTTTAATTTTAAGTCCAGAGTTTGTGTCGCAGACTTGTGTCACCGCTTGTGCCAGGTTCATACATACCAACAACTACTGGCTACTGACATGACTGTGACTTCACATTAAAAATTACATACACATTAGTGTGTAATGATGGAATTGCTTTTATTTAAAATAGAAAATCAATAATTATCCCTACTGCTGCTAAAGTAAAACAATAATAGGACTTATGGACGGTACTGCTTTAGTTTCCACGTCATGACGGTCTGTGTTTTTTCCAACAACAAATATTTTAACATAAAATAACATTTCTGGTAAGTGAGTGAAGAGGGAAAATGCTGAAGCCTTCTTTTATCCAGTTAATTAGCAGTGTGCAGCAACAGGTGGGGAAGGGAGCGGTCCTGTGTGACTTTATGCTGCATACAGTGAAAGAGAGCTTCTGCACGTACCCTACATCTCATTAAAAGGATTGAAAAGAACCACAAGAACTGTATGATTGAAGTTTCTGGTAGTTTTTAAACCTTTGTATGCCTTGGTACAGGTACTGGCTGAGGCCTAGTCATAAAGGAACACCTGGTGCTGACTGTGATAAATTTCACGTTGCTCCAAAACACCCGTTTCAGTTGGTTGAGTCTGCTCTGCAGAAAGTCAGCAAATTCTGCTGGAGCCTGTTAGTGCCCCTTCTGTTTTATTCAGGTGTTTAAGCAGCAAAACGTCAAAAGCCTTCAGGACACGGATCCTTCAGGAGATGAGTTAGAGGACTGCTGCCCTATGAAAATGGGTTGCATCAGCAGCAGAAGTTCTACTTTTTTTTGTTTTACTTGAAATTTTGGCAATCTTTGTTCCTTGGATCAGAAGCTCTTTCTGTTGTTGTCTGCTGTATATCTGAGAGACGTAGCGAACAAACACACTTTCAGCCCCTGACACATACTGAGCAACTCCTGGCTCATCACTTCATGGCATCTAAGTTTACTGCAAACATGTTTCTTGTTCTCTTTATGTGAGATAGCACTAGTTTGCTGTTTATTTTGAGCACATTTAATGAAGTTTATGCACTGTGTTTGGGTGTGCCTGCTAAAAAGACATTTTTCTTACTAACATTTAGCTCTTTACTTTATTTTGCATAAAGCAGTTCTATTCCAGTCTACACTTTAATTAAACATTAAAACTTTGCTCAAATAGTAAGCGAGACAAACGCACAGGCAGCAAATGGGTCATTCAGGTTTGTAGATTTTTTGTGAAATTCAAGTTGACTGGTGACTGCAGTTTTATGAAAATGATGTGCTCAAAGGCGGCTTACCGGCACTATTTTACAATCAGCAGTTTATGCTTTAGGGTGTGGTTGTTTTATCTCTTACCTTTCTAAATAGATTCATGTATGTGTGTTGAACTAACATGCTACTGTGGCCCAGTGCCTTGGTGCCTGGTTTTTATGAACTCCACCTTAAACTGCGGTTTACCTGCAGCGCAGTCTGTTCTCGAGCTGTCAGGATCCGCAGGCAGGAAGAACATACCCGTGGCCTGTTATTTACCTTGCTGCAGGAACCTGTTAGCAGACACTGGCTTTTGGAGTGCCTCTCACTGAGCATGGCCAGAGGTGCAGTGGTATGAAGAGCAGGCTTGCATGTCCTCTTCTCTCATGCATGTGTGAAGTGTGTCCTGAGGCTGTGGGAGATGTGCTAAACTCATCATCTCTAAACAGGAGGGAACAGGAGGGAAAGTGGATGATTGTTGTGCTGATGCATCTCACACATTCAGGGGGCTTTTTGCTGCAATGATGACATCATCCTCAGAGTAAGATACTAAATATAAGCACACACAGACTTGAACAAAGGCCATGCAATAAAATCGTAATTGTAAATCTTTGTGAGGTTTTTTTGTTCCAGTTGTGCTAGAGGCATACTGAATCGGTAGATGCAAATTAACATACCAATGAAATTAGAGAGTTTCCATGTCCGTGCTTGTGGTATGCGAAGTATTTGAATCTATGATCTGTTGAAAAATGTTAGGCAAGTTTATAATGCTTTTTTTTTCTCATTCCCAGAGACTGTGGCAGTTTTTTATAGGGCTCTGAGTCCAGGGCTACATGCACTCAAAACAAACATTTATGTCAGTTGCACCCCAAACAGGTATTCTTTGGATGTGCAGTCAATGGGCTGTTTTGCACCATTTAAGCACAGCGGCTGGCTAATGCTGCTTATTTGCAACCTCCAAAGTGGGTTATCTGAATGATTTTTTTCTAAGAATCTGGACCACTTGATCATCTCTAGTTTAAATTATTACAGTTATAGTTGGGTCGTAAATAAAACTATTTAATGAAAAGTAAGTCGAACTGTGAATATTCTTTTAGTTCTTATTGTTTTTAATAAGTCCAACCAATTCAGACCAGTGATTGATAGATGAATCTTTTCCATCAGAGTGCCTCTCCTTCAGCTTTTAGCCCACAGTAGTTTATAAAGACCATGTGCCTGCCTGCACTGTGGGATACCCCTCTCAGATTACTCCTTTCGCCCATCCCCTTTCCCTCCCTTTGCTTCTTTCCTCCCCCTACAGATTCCCGACTCAGTCCATGTGCTTCAAATAGAGTGGAAATGTGAACATCCCATCCCTTATACATGCACACACACATACTCATTCCTGTTGTTCAGTAGTCCATTTAGCACAGGGGTTACAGTGTGGCGGGTGGGTTATTTCCTGATAATACACTTTATGATTTGTTACATCTAATGGAAGAAAGTGAGAAGTTTATTTCCATCTAAACCTGTTCTGAGCTGAAGACCAAGAGGTTCTTTTTAGAAATATGAAAAGTCCCAAGTGTCAGGGTGATGGAGATTTTCACAGAGAGAGGAATAAAGAGTTGAGAGGGGGATGAGGCTGAACACAAAGACCCCTTCCATCAATCACTTCATCACATTTGTGGCATAGCTGTTTGACACAAGTATGTTCTTGTGACCCTCATCACTCTTTTTTGTTCTTTTCTCAGAATCTCTTTTCTCTTTCCAAGACAGCATTCTGTATTAAAGGTTGCTGCCCATGACACATCTGCCCATACACACAGGCATTGTCTGTGTATATGGTTGCAGTGAGGGGGCAGCAGTCTAAGTGACAAGAGAGTGAGAGGAGCTGTTGTTGTGTGCTGGTGGGGTTCCCTATCAGGAATGTGGTGGAGGGAGTTTCCCATTCTGGAATGGTAGATTCCATAACATGAAGGTAAAGCATTAGGAATTATTGCGGCCCCATTTGCTTGGTATTGTCTTGTTGAGAAACTGAATAGCAGTTATAACTCAGTAGAGCTGTTTATTTTGCAACATGTGGTAAGTTTTAAAGAGATTATGGAGTTTATATCAAGCGGGTGCATCACACACGTAAGCATCATCTCCTTTGAACAATATTTACACAATAATATTGACATTGCATGGTTTTCTAATATTGGTAAAAGGTAATCAATCAATAAAACTCTTTGTAGAGCACCTTCCATACAAATGTTTAACACAAAGGGTTAAAAATGTATTAAAATATTCAGACAGACATAAAGAACATGCTTTAAATTCTCAAACTAAGTAAATTAAAATGGAAAAAATAGTTAATAGAACAGTTATTACAATCACACAATCTGGGAACAAATTAATGTTTTTATTTTTACCTACAGGTCCTTCTCAAAATATTAGCATATTGTGATAAAGTTCATTATTTTCCATAATGTCATGATGAAAATTTAACATTCATATATTTTAGATTCATTGCACACTAACTGAAATATTTCAGGTCTTTTATTGTCTTAATACGGATGATTTTGGCATACAGCTCATGAAAACCCAAAATTCCTATCTCACAAAATTAGCATATCATTAAAAGGGTCTCTAAATGAGCTATGAACCTAATCATCTGAATCAATGAGTTAACTCTAAACACCTGCAAAAGATTCCTGAGGCCTTTAAAACTCCCAGCCTGGTTCATCACTCAAAACCCCAATCATGGGTAAGACTGCCGACCTGACTGCTGTCCAGAAGGCCACTATTGACACCCTCAAGCAAGAGGGTAAGACACAGAAAGAAATTTCTGAACGAATTGGCTGTTCCCAGAGTGCTGTATCAAGGCACCTCAGTGGGAAGTCTGTGGGAAGGAAAAAGTGTGGCAGAAAACGCTGCACAACGAGAAGAGGTGACCGGACCCTGAGGAAGATTGTGGAGAAGGGCCGATTCCAGACCTTGGGGGACCTGCGGAAGCAGTGGACTGAGTCTGGAGTAGAAACATCCAGAGCCACCGTGCACAGGTGTGTGCAGGAAATGGGCTACAGGTGCTGCATTCCCCAGGTCAAGCCACTTTTGAACCAGAAACAGCGGCAGAAGCGCCTGACCTGGGCTACAGAGAAGCAGCACTGGACTGTTGCTCAGTGGTCCAAAGTACTTTTTTCAGATGAAAGCACATTCTGCATGTCATTCGGAAATCAAGGTGCCAGAGTCTGGAGGAAGACTGGGGAGAAGGAAATGCCAAAATGCCAGAAGTCCAGTGTCAAGTACCCACAGTCAGTGATGGTCTGGGGTGCCGTGTCAGCTGCTGGTGTTGGTCCACTGTGTTTTATCAAGGGCAGGGTCAATGCAGCTAGCTATCAGGAGATTTTGGAGCACTTCATGCTTCCATCTGCTGAAAAGTTTTATGGAGATGAAGATTTAATTTTTTAGCATGACCTGGCACCTCCTCACAGTGCCAAAACCACTGGTAAATGGTTTACTGACCATGGTATCACTGTGCTCAATTGGCCTGCCAACTCTCCTGACCTGAACCCCATAGAGAATCTGTGGGATATTGTGAAGAGAACGTTGAGAGACTCAAGACCCAACACTCTGGATGAGCTAAAGGCCGCTATCGAAGCATCCTGGGCCTCCATAAGACCTCAACAGTGCCACAGGCTGATTGCCTCCATGCTACGCCGCATTGAAGCAGTCATTTCTGCAAAAGGATTCCCGACCAAGTATTGAGTGCATAACTGTACATGATTATTTGAAGGTTGACGTTTTTTGTATTAAAAACACTTTTCTTTTATTGGTCGGATGAAATATGCTAATTTTGTGAGATAGGAATTTTGGGTTTTCATGAGCTGTATGCCAAAATCATCTGTATTAAGACAATAAAAGACCTGAAATATTTCAGTTAGTGTGCAATGAATGTAAAATATATGAATGTTAAATTTTCATCATGACATTATGGAAAATAATGAACTTTATCACAATATGCTAATATTTTGAGAAGGACCTGTACTTATTTCTTTGGACTGGAAGTGATACTTAGTGATTGCAAGGTCCATCGCAGGGCAACACAGAGGCACACAGGACAAACAACCATGCACATACCCGTTCATACCTAAGGGTAACTGAGAGAGACCAATTAATGTTGAACCCTGGACCTTCTTGCTGCAAGGCAAGAAGGTCAGTGCTACCAACTGTGCCACCGTGCCGCCTCCAATTTGTAACCATTTGTTTTATTATGTTTTCAGAGTTGACAGTCTTATTTCATATCCAAAACAAATTTCCTGATTGAATGAAAATACTTTTAAATTTAAACCTACCAGGTGTATGAATAATTGAAGGCTTAACTGTAGGTTGAGATGAAATGTGACAATTGATTCAAAACAGGAGTACAAATTAACCTGCCGTAGTCTAACAAAACAAAAAAAGTCATACTTGTACTGTTGGTTTTGCATAGAAAAACAGCTATTGTACCTCCTCACATGTTAACACTTACTACCCATTGTTTTCAGCCCCCCTTTACTTACTGAAAACAGCCAGGAAGGCTTTACAATGTATAAGTCAGGTCCCTGGCTGTATCCCTCTCCATTGTCATGCTCTGTTGGGATTGACAATGTTGGCCACTGTGCCCTGAATGAAATACATCGCTGACATAGCTTACATTCTGCATGGTCAATATGCACCGAGCACAGCTGTCCTCCGCACAGCTTCTGCAGCATTTTGAATTAATGAATAATTTGTTGTTTTCTGGTGGAAAAACAGCAGAATGTGTCTGTTTTCTAACAAAAGGAATGAGGGGAGATTCTAGAATTTCTGTGAAAGCATAAGAAAAGTGCTTTCCCCTGTATAGTGAGAGAGAGAGAGAGAGAAAGAGAGGAGTGTTCACTTGATGTTTAGGAGCCCGAAAGCCAGCAGGACTCTGCAAGATCAAACAGGCTTCCTCTGCGGATAAGAAAGATAGCCTGGCAGGGACGGAGAGAAAACATGAGTTTGGAAGGGATAAAGGAAAGCAGGAAGATGGCTCTCAGCAGCCGTTCAAGCTGAGGATGACTGTAAGGCTGTGAGCAACAATCCCAACCGACTTACTGTAGCTGATCATTCAGTGGTCTGTTTACTGAGCCAAATTCAGAACAGGTGCAAACCATATGGCTCCTCCTCCGATCTGCTTCCCCCTTTGACCTCTTCAGGCACAGACTTTCCCTAAATCTGCTGATGGTTCTCATACTTGGCACCACATGGGACTGTCACTGTGTGTTTTTCTGACAGCTTTGGCCATGAGAGAAGGACCGTGATAATCATCAAGAGTGCAGGGAGTTTCATCTCCTCAACCCGAAACTCAAAGGCAGCATCAATAATTTAGGCACAGATTGCAGAGGTCTGAGCTCCACAGAGCACAGCTGATTCACTTTTTTGAAATCACTGCATTCCTCAGTGTTTATTCTCCTCTTAGTCCATTAGTATGCCCTAAATTTTGCCTGTTACTGTTTCTCAGACAGGTTTCCACCAAAGTGAAGGATCTATCAAACCCTCAGTTTTTCTTGCATTGCTCAGTGTCTGCATATATGTTTTTCCTCCCTGCTACGATGTTTTCAAATCAGCCATATTGTTATTTCTAGTTTTACTCTTTGTTCTTAAGGAGGCAAAGAAGAGTCTTTAGAGAGGATGTGGAAGGAAAAGGTGTGTCCACCCACACCGTTGTACTCTATTGTGTTGCACTGATTCCATCATGTCCTCTCTCTGATCAACACGCACTCGATGTGGAACCATCGACTCCTTGTCCCACTATTCTCCATTTAGAGTGTACTCTCTTGGTATCAGGGCTGTCCATTCCTGAGCATAGATAGCTTTGTTTAAAGCTATCTGTGTGCAGGAATCGTCAGCCCTGATACAAGAAAAACACTAGCCCCAGGGTCTGGTCAGTGAGCTTCATGTGTTTAAAGCTTACTGACCAGGCACCGAAGTTAGTTTGTGTCAATGGTCAGGAAGCCTGAGATAATAGGTTGTATGAGTGGCTTAAAAACATAGAAAAGATTGAGCAGGGAGGTAGGGATACATTTTGGAAACCTTTGGCAAAAGTAGGTGTTTGTGAGAAATTGGCTGGTGAAAAATCCAAATCTTTTCCCTGTCAGTGAACAGACCATATCTTAATGCTAACAGGACATGCTAACCACAATATGCTACGGTGCTGCAGCTGTCACTGAATGAAGAAGACTCAGAGTTAGCTATTGTCAGTATAAGTGAGGTGTTTAAAAAAAATAAAAGAACAAAGCAACAGGTGGTAGAAATTATAAAAAGGAAGCTGCATTTTATGTGGTGACATGTAAGACAGTAATTACAAGCAGGGAATAATAATGTTGTTGACCGACTGTCTTAGTCTGGACACGGGATTTTTGGATCAAGACCAAGACAAAAGCTGCAACATCCTATTTTTACTGCAATTTACAGGAGGTTTGAAAGTCCAAGCTGCATTTAAACATTTGCACCAAAAACTACAGGGGTTGGACAATGAAACTGAAACACCTGTCATTTTAGTGTGGGAGGTTTCATGGCTAAATTGGACCAGCCTGGTAGCCAGTCTTCATTGATTGCACATTGTACCAGTAAGAGCAGAGTGTGAAGGTTCAATTAGCAGGGTAAGAGCACAGTTTTTCTCAAAATATTGAAATGCACACAACATTATGGGTGACATACCAGAGTTCAAAAGAGGACAAATTGTTGGTGCACGTCTTGCTGGCGCATCTGTGACCAAGACAGCAAGTCTTTGTGATGTATCAAGAGCAACGGTATCCAGGGTAATGTCAGCATACCACCAAGAAGGACGAACCACATCCAACAGGATTAACTGTGGACGCATGAGGAAGCTGTCTGAAAGGGATGTTCGGGTGCTAACCCAGATTGTATCCAAAAAACATAAAACCACGGCTGCCCAAATCATGGCAGAATTAAATGTGCACCTCAACTCTCCTTTTTCCACCAGAACTGTCCGTCGGGAGCTCCACAGGGTCAATATACACGGCCGGGCTGTTATAGCCAAACCTTTGGTCACTCATGCCAATGCCAAACGTCGGTTTCAATGGTGCAAGGAGAGCAAATCTTGGGCTGTGGACAATGTGAAACATGTATTGTTCTCTGATGAGTCCACCTTTACTGTTTTCCCCACATTCGGGAGAGTTGTGGTGTGGAGAAGCCCCAAAGAAGCGTACCACCCAGACTGTTGCATGCCGAGAGTGAATCATGGGGGTGGATCAGTGATGGTTTGGGCTGCCATATCATGGCATTCCCTTGGCCCAATATTTGTGCTAGATGGGCGCGTCACTGCCAAGGACTACCGAACCATTCTTGAGGACCATGTGCATCCAATGGTCCAACATTGTATCCTGAAGGCGGTGCTGTGTATCAGGATGACAATGCACCAATACACACAGCAAGACTGGTGAAAGATTGGTTTGATGAACATGAAAGTGAAGTTGAACATCTCCCATGGCCTGCACAGTCACCAGATCTAAATATTATTGAGCCACTTTGGGTTGTTTTGGAGGAGTGAGTCAGGAAACGTTTTCCTCCACCAGTATCACATAGAGACCTGGCCACTATCCTGCAAGAAGAATGGCTTAAAATCCCTCTGACCACTGTGCAGGACTTGTATATGTCATTCCCAAGACGAATTGACGCTGTATTGGCTGCAAAAGGAGGCCCTACACCATACTAATAAATTATTGTGGTCTAAAACTAGGTGTTTCGGTTTCATTGTCCAACCCCTGTAAATACATAGTTTATATATATTATGACAGCAATGGTCTCATTGGTTTTGTCTTGGTCTTGGACTTTCACCTCCCTCAAAATCTTGGTCTTGTCTAATCTGTCCCTACTACCATAAAAGCAATATATTGGCTGATGATGCTGTGTGAGTTACTGTTCCCCTACTTAATCAGGTAAGTAGAAACCCCCATATACTCAAATCATTCACAAAATTATAATCACAGCCTAAAAGGCAACAGGTAATATTTGTCAATTTACATTTTATTAACTACATGAAAGTACAACCTCAAAAGAGCTTGAAAAGCGTTTGAATTTGGCCGTTTCAAAGATGCAGGGACCATGAATTTAACAACTTTGTTTTGCAACTTATAATTTGTGTAACTCTTACGGTTTTGCTAACATTTAATAAGCAATAAAACCAACAACAAATCTCCATTTGGGACTTTGGAAAAGCTTTTTTAATGGGACTTAAAGAACCTTCTCAGCTGAAGATGTTTCCCTACTCAACAATCCTGTGTTCAACCTGACAGCAGCAATTCATCAGGGGAGCGTTGGTGTGAACATGCTGCTGCAGGTTCTGGTGAGAAGGTGAAAAATCAACCAGAGTCTCCATGTTAAATAAAACATTACAGAGCATTAAGGCTCATCAGAAGCCAGAAAAAAATACTATGCAACAGGTTGTACTAGTTTGGTGGACATTTTTGCAACTCTAAAAGATTAATCACAGAGTTTAATAAAACAGCACGTGTACTTCAGTGTCTTTAAAACCTCCACATAAATTAGTCCAGTGGGCTCAACAAGTCATTGTTTATTCAGCTGGGACATTAGGACCTGTATCTGATGGTGCAGAAAGTTGCAGTGTGTCCTTGTGAGCATCAGGATGGGATACTCTCTGTCTCAAGGAATGGTACATTTGAGCTGTGAGTAATAGTACAAATAACGAGAAAGAACAATTGCTAAACAGCCGAGTGTACATGTGTCAGTACAAAGACTGTGGTTGCTTTGTGTCAGGGCATCCTCGGGCTGCCTATAGATGAGCTGGAAGGGGTTGACAAACCTCTCATCCAAGTATGAGGTCCCACACATTATGTCAGAGATTTATGGAAGGTCACAGTCATTTAAAATTCTGCTCTGAGTGGTGTTGCTCTTCTTCAAGAGCTCTCAAACTTTACGTTCAAAGGTCCATATCAGATTTCTTGTTAAGGTCAAAGGTCTAGAACAGCTAGTGATGAGCATATTCCTTTCTTTAAATTTGCTAAAACAAAAGGCAGTATTTTCCTACAATAGTAAATTTTGATATGGGCCATATGGGCAGTTACCCATGGCGCTAGTAGAAAGGTACCACCAGATAATAAGATATATCTGTCAGTTGTGCTCTGAACAAGTTTTCTCTTGCCTTTCTGTATGGGAAGAAATGTTGCAATAGTTTGGTTTCAAATTGCAACAATATAACCCAGATATTCCACACTTTTCCCTTTCTTTTCCATCATCATGATGATCCTACTTACCTCTATCAGGGCTTTAGCATCGAGGTAACTAATATCTTGATCAGACGCAAGCATAAAGGAGAATCAAAGCCAGGCCCAAAAACGTATTGGAAAGCAGAGTTCTAATGCATGCGACATGTCATGTAATAGCCAAATATCATCCATGCAGATTTAAGAACAAAACTGAGCAAAACTGGACGCACTGATGTTGCATTGATAATTGTTCTTTTTGTAACAGCAACTAACTTCCTCTCTGTTTTGATATGACTCGTTAATATTTCGCATTGTAACATTGTTACCTCGCCAAGGAGGGTGTGTTTTCACTTTAGTTTTTTTGTCTGTCTGTCTCTGTGTATCTGTCCGTCTCTCTGTGTGTGTTAGCAACTTTATGGAAAAGTTACGGACAAATCCTTGTGATTTTTCTTTACCAGAGATGCGTCTTAGCCCAAGCAAGAGACATTTTAGTGGTGATCTGGATCCAAGATTTTTTTTATCTATGGTGTCAGTTACCCTACCTTGGGTGGCGGAGGTATGCAGTCTCTGACTGTCTTGTTTCTTTGTATTCCAGTTACTACTAATCATGTAAACTCAAAGAAATGTTGCTTTGCTGCTCGATAAACCAAGCACTATGCCTTGAACGCCATAATGCTTAATTGTTTGTGTTATAGCAGCGTCGGTTGAGCCTCAGCTAAGCGACTGGATTGACTGCTGCTCTACTGTGTGAAGATCTACTCTGCTCTAACATGAGGGTACCATGAAAGCATATAGAAAATCACATGGAGAGCTCACAACCACCCTAATGTACTGTTGCATGGAACTCTAACCCTAGCCTCCTTCCTTTTGGATGCCGCTTTTGTGTAAATGTTTTAAAGCAGCTCTGATTCACTGACTTGTCCTTTTTTAGACCTTAACGATGTGTGAAAGGTTTCTGATGAGCCAGCCACTAACTCTACAAGTTCCTGTTCTTAATTTCTTTTCTTTTTAGTTTAGTGAACTCATGCTGATTTGGATAATATTCTACCTCTAAATGCATTTAAACAGTTGTATTACTTTGCTAAAGCTTAAACGCATCTGTGCAAGCTCACAAAAGCAATATTAGGTAATTGCTCTTCTCTCACATCACTGCATGTAGTGCAGAAGTATTATCTTATAAGAAGTGTGTGCTACTGGCTGGGAGACAATAATGAGTGTAAATCTGTTTCACTGTCATATTAAGCCTGCTGAAAACCAATGACCTGTGTACAATCTTATTTCCTGTCTTTTTAACTGTGTCTAAAATACCAAAATATTCATTAATCGGCTGAGCTTTTTCATTGAGAAATCGAAACAGAAACTGGGTCTGAAATGGGTTTTAACCTGACAGTTTGTGGTGAACTGAACTGCTCATTTCTCTTTTCAATGCAACCATCTTATATTATCACATGATAATGTTTTACCACAACAATTGATAATCAGGTTATATATTTTTTTGTTTCCTGTTTATCGGTGGCCTTGTCTGCACTTATAATCTTTTTAATTTCTTTAAACATTGGCTTTGTGTGTGGGTTGATGCAATTGTCACTTTTGGTTACGATGACGGCTGATTTATTGTTTTTGATACGCTGAATAAGCAATAGAGAGCAGAGCAGTAAGATTTTATTTGGATTAAATTATCCACAAACTAAACCAGAAGAACGGGTTTATTATGGTGTCTGCCTCTTTTGGCTTTGTTGATGAATGTGTAATGTAAACCACTTGATTCAGAGCTCATCTTTTTATCCCTAGTTGTCTAGAAAATGAAGTATGTTTTATGCGTGCTTAAGTTCAAAGCTTAATAAAACAGTTTTCAAAGAATTCATAAAACACATGGCCCAGACCCTGTTAAATTATTGACCAAGCTCAACTTCTGGAAGGAAGAATAAAAGTGGTGATCGCTTCTTCACCTTTTGAGCAACAGGAGAGCAAAGTTATTTTGTTGGGAGTAACCAAATGTAAAACCAGATAAAGACAGAAAAACAACAAACAAGTGCAAAATGAGATCTGTTCTCAGTCAAATCTCTTGTTCCATCATTGTGCTGCTTTGTTGCAGTACCTTTTCCTAATTTTCTGCTGAGTTAGATTCCCTTTCCTCACATCTTGGCCCAGTTTGTCTTTTTTGTTCTACTCCATTGTCCCTGCAGCGCTCAGACAGATGTCTCAGTGGATGTGTGTGGAGGTGGGAATGCTGAAAATGGTCCACATTTTACAAAGAAGGCAAAGAGAGAACTGCATCGCTCAACCAGTCACATTCATAACTCTTTCTGGTGGGCAGATACTGTAGGCTGGAGCTCTGATGTGCTCCCAAATTTTCTGAAACTCTTCCCCAGGTGCAAAGTTTCTTCTGTCTGCATGATTAATCTGGCTTTGCAAACAATCTATTGTTAGAAGTTTGAGCTTGGTTTTGGACATCCATAAATGCTTAGGATCTGAGCTAGTGTCCTAAAGGCTGACAGAATGGATATAAAAAGTCTACATCTGTTAAAAAGCAGGTTTTTGTGACTTGCAATTGGATTGTAAATTTCAAAAGCTGTCCTACATATGCATGGTATTTGTTTTGCGCAATTAACTTGAAAACCCACCAAATCTATTCGTATTCTAAAAAGCTACTAAAACATGGTTGCAGAAATTTGCACATGTTCAGTCTTTGTTAGGAGCTTTGCATGTCACATCTTCACTTAATATTTAAACACTGCCTTGCAAAAGTTCTCCAAATCTATCAGTTTGTCAGGACATCTCTTGTTCAAGAGACGCTTCAGATTTTCTGTCAGATTAACTTCTGAACTTTTTTGTAATATCTGGTCTATATTCCAGAGTTCTCAGATTTTTATTTTTCTTTCGCAAACTTTTGAAGCCAGAGCCGGTCAGAAACCTCCAAATGTCTTGTTTTTTTTTTTTTTTACAAGTTCTGGCTTTAAATTTATAAGTTCCATTTTCAAGAAAATTGAAAACAGAACCACGCGTAAATAATCGTGGACAGGCCTGTGTGTATTCTTTTTCAATAATACTGTGGGATTACAGCTACTGGAAAATTTCTCTTATCTGTTAAATTAACTTGCTGTTGCATAATTCTGCAGGATGTTTTTGGCTGTAAAATCTGCAACACAAATACAATTTTGCATTTGTAGTCTTTTAACAAAATGTTAAATGACTTTTTTCCAGAAGAAGAGTGCACACAGTCATCCACACTTTGTTAATAGAATTAAAACTTGAACATGGGGCTGCACGGTGGAACAGTGGTAAGCACAGTTGCCGTGCAATAAGAAAGTGCCAGGTTTGAATCCCAGACTGGGTTCGTTCTGCATGCAGTATGCATGCTCTCCCTGTGCATAAACTGGTGGCATGTCTATCGTGTGCACCCTGCCTCTCGACAAATGCCAGCTCAAGATGGTTGCCTGCGTATCTCCATAGAAAACGGATGGATGGACTTCAACATGAGTTGCGTTGTTTTAGGCACATCATATGTCATTGTAGGCATGAATTAGTCCAGCCATCTTTGCATTTTATCTCAATGATGGATGGAATCATGTACCCAAGCTTTGACTAAATGGGAATCATTTCTACAAGATTGTTGGACATTTAATTGAAGTGCATCAGAAACACAATCTGTCCAGGGTGTACCCCGCCTCCTGCCCATAAACTGCCGGAGATAGGCACCAACTTCCCTGCAACCTACTATGGAAGAAATGGTAGAAAATGACTGACTGATGGCATCAGAAACAGTTCTTCACTCAGTTTAGTAACTGCTTTCAAGACTCAGAACAAACATTATAAAGTGGGTAACATTTGTATGTTCCTTTAGCTTCTTCCACTGCAGTTGATATTACGTCGTCTTTTAAGCCTTCCCCGCTGGTACTGAGAAAGTTGAATTCAGTCCCAAAACGGAAACGATGTGACCTCAAGGTGGATTTGCTGATGCTATCTTCTGTTTTGGGTCTCGCCCCTCATTTGATGTAACATATCCCTTTGCTCTCTTCTCGTGGTCTCTTTGCCTTCCACTGGTGTTCAGATAAAAATCAGTAGCCATTAGCAGATATGTGTCACTGCCGAGCCTCTGTTCTCACTCTATCTTTTCCATCTTTTCTATTTTGCTACAGTCATTTGCTGCATGCCGTTGAAGTTTAATGGAATGTTGTGATAAGAATCTGCTGTCTAGGGGCATACATACCAGTCATGTGGGCATAGCTAGTGTACTTTTCGTCTTTCTGTGTGACTCTTGTGTGCTTGTTTACAGTCCCAGTTTGATGCTCAGACTTCAGTCAAGTTACACACTGTGCTCTTCTTCAGATCACTGACCCTATTCGCACCTGGCAATAAAATGCATCCTGACTTATTGCGTCGAGATGAACGCATCTAGAATGACTGTCTTCAAGCCACCTTCAGGTGTGGCTTTAGCACTTGTAAATGACCTGCACTTGTATAGCGATTTATCAAGTCAGAGGACTCCAAAACACTTTACACTACATTCATCCACCTATGCATACACACATTCACACACTGACAGTGGTAGGCTACATTATAGACACACCTGCCCTGGGGCAGCTTGACAGAAGTAGGGCTGCCTTACAATCTGAGCCACCGGGCCCTCTGACCACTTTTAGGAGGCAAGGCAGGTGAAGTGTCTTGCCCAAGGACACAACGACTGAGACGGATTTGTATCTGCGCTAGTGTGGGAGTCTGAACTCAATCCGTTATGGGAAAAAATGAAGATCCCACTGACGTCCGGCATGACGCGACTCTTCTCATACATTAACATTATTCGACTCTAAAACAAATAAACAGCTATCTGGAATACCCTATGTGATTTCTTAAGTTAAAGTGTTTACTTATTGGAATTCTCAATGTTTTATGGGTTAAAATATTTAGTGTCTGTGCGCTGAAACTAAGACTTCTGATGTCAGTCATTTTCTACCGCTTATTCCATAGTGGGTCGCGGGGGAGCTGGTGACTATCTCGAGCAGTCTATGGGCGAGAGGCGGGGTACACCCTGGACAGGGACTTCTGATGTCATATTATTTATTCTTTTTTTCTTCTCTTATATCATAAGTCTTAAGCTAGGCAATTTATCCCTTGAGGAGTTTGTATTAGGACTGCACAACATCAGGAAATATGCTATTGTTTGGGATGATGATATGATCTGTGATAAAGTTATTTTTCACCAAGGAGTTTTATTGCATTTCTGCTTGGGGTTCACAAAAAACATAGACCTCAAATAGTGAATAATGTATCCAGATTCTGGGGAAAAAATTAAAGTCATTACTTTCATGTCAAAAACATTGTTAATGCCCTCCTAAAACTTTTTCTTCTGCATTAAACAACAAGCTTCACCAAATATATTACTGGCATAGTCAACCGGAATGCATGGTACCTATACTATTTAATTTAAGCCACTGAATATATTTCTGATCCTACAGAAACATCAATAAACCTGTTCATTTCTTGTTTGTTGCTCTGCTGACAGCACACTCTGCTGGCAGCACACTCTGTGACGTGGCTGTTTATTTGCCTGTAAACTGGGTAACTGTGATCCGATCACTGAGGACGGATTTAGATGCCAGGTGTGAATGGTGGTTGTTAGGTTTGTCTATTTACATCCTCATCACCCAGGGTGCATGTTAATACCAAGGCTACTAATGTATCTTGTAGAGGGACCTTTATTGGCACAGGCACAGCCCTGCACAGCCATCAAGGTTACTGTGACTCTTTGGTGAAGGCCAGAAAGATTCTGGGGAAAAGATGAAGACAAAATCAGACAGAGTGATGCACCTTTAATGAGTCTTAACACATCCATTCAATGGAGTCATGACAAGTACCAACTTTTTGAAAAAGGTGTGATCGAACCTTGAATCAGCCAATGATGGGTCTTCACATACAATTTGTCTACATGTAACCACCACTATATGAGTGCAGCTATGGATAATTCTTCTGATGCCTGGTTGATTGAGCGTGCACAGTCTAAGACTGTCGAGGCTCAATTAACGTAACTACACACACCATCAGACAGACCTCTCTTGCAGGCAACACACACACACTGGGTATGCTTCTTCACTTGCTTGTGTTGTAGATTAGCCAAATCCCCCGACTGGTTGTTAAGCTGATTAAGGGGATTGTTATGCACTGGCCATTCTGAAATACTAGTAAGGGTGCAGACATAGATTCACGGAGTGGGGCAGCTCAGCTTAATATTTCCTCCCATGTTTGCCCAGGTCGGTGTATTGTCTTTGTGTGTTTGAGGGAGTTTGTCTGAAATCTGTCCATACCTCCTCAGACAGATGGCATAGATCACTAGCGGTCATGGTTTGAATCCCTGCAGCAAACCCAATGTGCATTTATGTGTGTGTGTGTGTGTGTGGGTGTGTGTGACAGAGCAAGAGACAAAATGAGTTGAAGGAGTGAGAGACAGAGATGAAGCCTGTTGGAACAGACGGAGGCGCAGATGGTTACGTCCAGCAGAGACAGGAAATTGAGGTGACACCAGGTGGACGGTATCCTCGAGGATCAACCGCATGCATAAGCACTCACAAGTTAGCCTAAAGGCTACTAATCCATCTTATTCAAAATGGCTGGTCTCAAATCTTTGGAGGTGACAATTCATTTCAAAAGTTCATACTTTTCTAGACCTAAGTTTCTAGATAAATTTTTTCTGCAGCTTTTATAACATGATGGACTTGGTTGGCTAAACATTGAGTGGCTCCATCAATAGTAGTTTTATGTGTTGGCTCCACAAATTGCAAAACAACACAATGAAAATAGCTTCTGATTTTCAGAATGTGCATCTGCATTTCACTTTTTTTTGGCATCTGGAGTAACTTATACCAGCTCTGTTTTAAAATCGGTATCCCTTGTAGTTGTCACAAAGGATTGGAGTATCGTACAATAAGTCTAGATTCAGTTGTAAACTTTGGTACCTCTATTTTGTAAAATAAAAATATAACATGTCAAAACATAGCAGTTGTTTTGCATCTTTACCAGACGCCATTAAAGGACCACGGGTCCACTTGAAGGTGTCCGAAAGTTGTGAAACGGCCCTTTTTGATTTTTGAATATGTGTGTGTTCAGTCAAAAACTAAAAACAAAAATACTGATGGGTTAAATGCTAAAATGAAGTTGTGGCAAATCAAAGATAATGGATCTCATATAAATATAAATCAATGTAAAAACCCCTGTAAATATTAAGTGTTATTGCTTTTGGTTCCTTTAGAAAATTAAAGATGTGGGAAAATGTTTTAATACAAAAAATTATTTTTTCCATAATTATTCAGACCTGGGAAGTGGTTAAAGAAAATTCCATATGTTTTCACACAATTTGAAGACTGTGAAGTAATCCTGTGTAAAATAGTGTGTCCAATTGCTTAATGCAGAAACACAACTTCCCTGTGTGATGATTACGTTTTCCTCGAAACAAATGTGCCAATCTCTGTTACTTCCTGCACGACCTTGTGATTTTAACCCACTGAAGACAACGGTCAGTTTGGAGATCCTAACTTGTGGTTAAAAATGACAGTTAATCTGATACTCTTACTACCAAACATCTTCTAATTCAATATTAGTTTTATGAAAACCGTTTACTTCTAGTTACTGCAGCATCCAGACAAACCCCTCCCCCAGTGTGTTTTTCAAGACTGGGTTAGTAGAGCAGGCAGTGGTTGTGATATGGGAATAAGAGCCATTTAACTTTTGATAAGCTATATTTCATTATGCATGAAACTCCCAGACCACCACCTTAAGTCCCCCAACATGCAACCCCTCTGCCAGCATACGAGATGGAGTCAGCGCACGCAATAGCTTATAAAAGCTACTGGTGTTAGCAGGTACAAAGAGTTTCTGAGAGACAAAGGAGGTGCTTATAGAAAGACTTTGAGAGGTGGTGTATTAGATGAGAGATTAGTTGTTTACATGTTGTTGTAGATTTTTCAGTGCTCAGTCAGATAGTGTATTGTTGCAAATGTTTTACGGTAATTAGTGCAAGTGCCAGGCATTTAGCACAAGAAACCAGGGGGTAACATAGATATTTTATGACAATGTGAATGTGAATTATTTTGAGCGGTTATGAATATGTAGTATCTTACTTACTTTAGGTAAAACAACAAACGACTTCAGATCATACAGATGACTTATGGGACACAGACCAAAATCAATTTTTGCCAACTTATAGCAACTCCAGTATTTTACAGCAGTTTATAGGTGTGTAATAATGCCATTAACTTATGAAATGAGATGATACATGATGCTGGGATCACGAGAACAACACAGGGTGCAGTTTTAGCCACATTTATTAGAAAACTAAGAATCTAGATTTTTTTGTTTTAAAATATAAAACTTCCACAACTTTACTAAGTTTTCAAAACAGAGTTATCAATGTAGAATAATTCAGTCTAGGTTTGCCTTTGAAGTATTGCAGTTTTCAGGCAAGAACCCCATCTAGTGTGGTCCTAATGCTAATAATTGTTGTGAAACCCTCCTTTGCTTAATAGAATTATCTCGTTTAAGATTGATTAGTTTACGTATTTTGGACTTTGAACTAAAACTGATTACATACACAGCAGAGTAATCGAAAAACAGCGAAATAATCCTTTACTAAAGCTGAGAGTTACATGCATAAGTCTTTTTTTGCGCTGCGAATCGGAAGCCATCTTCAATATCATTATCCAGCTGCAGTGTGCAGCAAATATGTCATGTCTGCCATTCAGTTATTGTTTATGGCTTTGGACCTGATTAGAAAAGTTCTTGTTTACGGCGTTTACCAATTTTGCAAATGCTTCTTCCTAAATAGCAGAGGAAGCCTGCCCCATAACCAGGTCATAACTAATAATGTTCCATGTAAAGTGTTACAAAACTGTTTTAAGAATGACCTAAATGGGAAAGTGTCCAATGCAAAAGTAATATGGTGTGAAAATAAAAAAAGTTCACAGTAATTTAAGTAAATGTTTTTGTTGTTGATTTTTATGGTGCTTTGCTTTCCATCAGATAGTTACTAGAGACAAAATGGTGTAGAAAATTGAGAATTACAGTTATTGCTTGCATGTGTGTCACAATTAGCATGAGTTATCTAAATTAGTCTGTTCTTTCTGCATTAGTCTTTTGCTGATGCCCTTTTCTCTCCAGCTCTGGATAAAATGTGTCGCAGTCAAGTAAAGGGTTAATAAATCCCTGAACTGAATGGGGTGTGAAGTTGTGCAAAGGAATTTACCCCTGCTGAGCTCTAACCCTCACAGTAACTCCTCCTCTCACATGGAAGATCTGTTGGTCAAAACTATGCTGGAATTATTCTAGGCTTACTTAATTTCATAATAATTTATTGTAATATTCTGCCACAAGTGTTGCCTAAATTAACTGTAATCTGATAGTTTGTCTTCTTATATTTAGGTATTGACATAATTTCAACTTTCTGGATGTCAAAGAAAACTGATTCTCCTCTATAATCAACCATAGCTTGCAAACAAAAGGAAGGTAGTGCTGAACGTTTGTAACGTTATTGTTTCTTTCAGGTTTCACAGGTTCTCCCCTCTCAGAGTAAAATATATTTTATCAGACAGACTAATTTAATTGTCCATTTATATAGTTTAACATAACTTATCCAGAGTACACTAAGAAAAGTGAAATTCCTCCAACATCTATCATAACTTTAAAATAAAAAGAGTGCTTAAGGTGGATTATGTTGTCATGACTCATATTATTCTTCTAAAACTTCTTGCCATGCCTATAAAGAAGTCTAACATTTCTTATTGCTTCTGCTAAGATTTACACAACTGTAAACATTACAGGAAGATGAAAACATGGGTCATGGTAAACTGTTAAAAAACTGTTGTGGGAGAAGCGAGGTCACACCATGAAAAAACAAGCAGAAGCAGAGCTGAATGGATGCTTTAAAGAGTCTCGTTTCAAAGATGGCAATCCCTTCCTGGTGGAAATCTTAAACAATCTCATTGCCTCATCTATTTTACAATTCGTTTTTCCAGTGGGTACACAGTTTCATTGCGTCATGTTTGTTTGTTTTCTTTGATGCTTCCACACCATCCTAAAAGCATTCTTCAGCTGTCTGTTCTCCATTAGGAGCCTGAGTCAAAAGTCCTAAAGTAACAAAGAGAAGTCTGGAACTTTCCCATTCTAAAACCTTGTGTCCTTTACTTATTGATGGCAAAGTAATTTTTTTCTCAGTTTCTTCCCTGCCCCTCTCAATCTCCTTCGCTGCACTGCACATTTTGCGAAGTGGTTTGGCTACAGCTGGCATTTACATGTGTTTCAGTCGCTAAGCTTGTTCACTTGCATCCATGAGACGACACTACTTTTCCCCATGTGTGAGAAAGGAAATGCCAGCATAACTTTAATGTGTACGTGTGTGTGTTTGTTTTTAGAGGAAACATCCCAGCCCAAGGAAAAGACTTTGGTTGGAATCCTTCCATTCCTGCAATAGTTTTTTCTCCAACACTTACTGTACTGTAACTCTATCTTTTCCTCTTCTCCCTCCTTACTTGGTGTGTGTGTGTCTGTGCACTCAAGCAGAGATGTCTGGAACCAATAGATTCAACCCTGATCAAGAGTCGTATTAGAAAACACTACTTGCAACCTGAGGCTTTACTACCTAGCCATTTAAATTGCCTGAAAAAAATACAACCTGCAGACACAAGCACTCACACATTTGTCCCAGTTTCCTTCTTCATTCTGGTTTCAGTTTATATTAGTGACCTCCTTTACCACCTGTTTTTTGTTATTTTTTGTTAGGGCATTTCATTTATAGGCGCTCACCTCAGTCGTTCCCCCTTATCCTGTTTACTACGTCATACACATGCACGCTTCCTGTAGTTGTTTTGGTGTAACCACCCCTTGCTTTGCCCTACTCTGTGCTCCCTGCTGACACTAAACCGGTCCAGCTGACTTCCTGTCCCTCTGTCCTCTCTTCCTGCATGTACGGGGATGAATGGACATATTCACAGTGACGCAGTGCCCGCCCTCTTACTCACCCTTTACACTACTTTGTGTTTCTTTCTTCTTTTCTTTCTGCTTCTTTCATTCTCATGGGGACAATAGCATGAGCTCACGGTGGTACAACTGAAAACCATTGCCACTCCACCCCTCCTCTTCTCTTTTCCACAGCTCTGTAGTCTATGCTGCAGTATCAGCCCCCGGAGCAACACAGACCAGGCCTTACTGCATAAACATGTTGGGTATGCGAGCTTGCACTCGCTAAACCACAAAAGAAAGCAAGGAGAACGGCTAATGTTATACCATGCTTGTAGCTACATCACGTGGTCCAGTGTCTCTGATTTCTTGCATGTGTGATATACCATGGCTGTCATTTGTTTTTAGCTGTCTAGGGTTATGCTCACTTGCACTCAGAGTTGGCGGGTGCCTTTATGGAGGTATGGAGCAGGGCTTCTGTAGATTATTTTACCTCGTGCTGAGAGCTCGGTTCTTGAAACAAGGATTATGCAGTAAAATGGCTCTTAAAAGCTGAATAATGAGCCAGCCATTTAAATTAGGTGTGTTTAAAGTGGAACCAAACCCCATGGAGAAGGATAACGCCACCCCCAGACAAATTTTTGAAAATGCCACTAAAGTGGGCGTTGCCAAAAGACACTGAGGGCACGGCCAACTGTGGGGATGAGCAGAGAGGGTTAAGCGTGGGTGTTGTTTGGAGGAAGAGGGGAAAGTGGCAGCTAGCTTAATTTGGTATACTGAAACATGGAGAGTGAGCAGACGATGCTGGTAGTTTCACCACGGATAGATCTTTTGAGGTGGAGGGTTTTTCACCCCCATTGTCACCGGAGGTCAAGAGAGGCTTTAAGGAGCCCAGCGGGCTTGAGCCTTATCAGTTCGACCTGCTGGCTCAAGGCGCTGACTCGGCGATGTACGAAGCTGGTGCTGCCGAGGCGGTGGAGGACCAATTCTAACACCTGTCTCGCTACGGGGGCGTGTGTCTAAGTGAGACGCTTTTATACGTGTCTATAGTGAGACGCTTTTATACGTCACATGGCTGTGACGTAGGCATGTACCAAGCTGTACCGCTTAAACCGACAGGAAAATTCAACTGCAGTAACCACCATTCAACCCAAAGAGGGCAGCACTAAGACAGTTTAGAACAATTATAGCAGAATTAAAGAAGTTTACATAAAAATGTAAAACATTGCACTGTAACTGTGTGTGTGTGTGTTTATATGTGTATGTGTACCGAACGGGCTGTGTCCATAATGTTTTCAGATATGAGGAGACCTTTGAGCAGCATGTTTGTCTCCTGTATGTATGCTAGAACAAGAGCAGAATCCAGGTCGACCATCTCACCTGTCAGCGCCAGCCAAAGCAGCCTGAAGCTTTGGGTGTAAATTTGCTGCAAACCCAAACCGAGCCAGAAGATGTAATGTTGCAGAAAAATGTATTTTTATCTTTCGTGTTATGCCTTCCAAAGAGGGATGGATGTCAAATAACTGACTGTGTTGCAGCATTTTTGTTTCCTTTTGTGGTTTGTTTTTATTATATCCTGGCCATGCGTCTACATAGTTGCACACAGCCATACAACAGGCTCTGTTTTGCTTCGAGGCGACACAGACTAACACCCTTATAGGCTCAGCCCACTTTGAAAATTAACTGCAGTCATCATAATCCATGGTGGTAATGCTACTCTGTTGTGGTTAGTTGTCTCCATCCATCATATCCTTGTTTTCATCTTTGTTTCCTTGGGTCAGACTAAGAAAACAAATCCAGGTAAATGACATGCCAACTTGTGCTACGCCTACACAGGTTGACAAAAAACAGATGGTTGTAGTTAATATAAAGAAGTAGATGACAATACTTTCTATAGCTAAATGATTGATGTATCTTGCTAACAATAACATTCCTGCAGAGATAACCAGCTGTTTTCAAGGTAAAGAACGCTTTTCTCTTTGTTTACTGCTGCTGGTTAAAAAAGTGTGCATTGTATGCTAACAGAGGAGGTGAGACACTGGAAGGCAAGAAGGGAGGAAAGGGAAGGGGAGAGTAGATTCCCAGAGCTAGATATTAAAACCTGCTCTCATCTGCTTGGAAAATGTGACAGAGGGGGCGGGAGTGTGGAAGCCTCACATTCCGCTTCACATCCCACTGTGGACTTACTCCACTGTGGACGACGGCCATTACATATGAACAAACAGAAGACTTGCACCAATTGTTATTACTTCTCTTTTTTTTCTCATAATCAACATGTGAGAAGTTAATTTTACCTTCAGTTTCACGTGTTGGTAAAACATGTGATGATAGTTAGGGACATGTACTTTGATGCATAAATAGAATCTTGTAATTCCTTAATTTTTTGTTTGATTCAAAGCTAGTGCCTCAATTGAGGAACCTGCAGCTATTTTTATTATTCCATTTCTTTCTCTCATATGTGTTATTGTTCTTTATATAAATTTTGGGTTTGGTCAAAATAGAACCTGGTCGGACTTGATAGAATCAGCAACAGGAAGGAAACGCCTGATCAGGTCATCTCTATGAGGAGCCAATAAAAATTAGTTCAAGAGTGAAGGGTTTAGGGTTAGCTGCGTCACACAGCTTTGTACCATTTAATGTGAATGCATGGAGTTTTAAGTGTTTCTGAGGCTAAGGGCATGCCCTCCATATTTTCTTCAAGAAGTCCTTCAGAAGTCCCCTGCAGCTGTCTTCAACATGACTGCCACATGCTTTCTGTCCAAATCATGCACCCCATATTTACTGGATGGTCTGTTTCCATCCAAGGCGTTGTGCGTGCGTTGTGTTGTTGTTGTTTTGGATGGGCTAATTACAAGGCCACCACCATCTCGAGGTTTTGTGTCACAGCCTGAAGAGGCGGGACTCTGACTCACTCCCCATCATTGCCTGTACAGCACAATGAGTAAATTACACAAAAACACGTACATGAACAGACTCCAAGACAATAACACATGTTGTCAAAGCAAATCTTCACACCAGGTCATTAGCAGACACAAACAGTGTGCATGCATGCATGCATGCATTTTATTTGAGCTTTGGTTCTGCGATGCTACAATGTTCATGGCTCTGTGGCCTTCTAATCAGCAAAAAAAGGACTGAACAGCCTCTGGGTGAGTGACAGGACGTTTAGGTCCATGTCTATGGGGGCGTGAAAGAGGGAGAGAGAGGTGGGAGGAGCGGCGCAGTCACAGACAAATTTAGATATTCCACTTCTCTTTGTGGTGATGAGAAACTGCACTCTCAGCTGGTAAACACAAAAGCAGCATCACTGCCGGCGTGACAGGCGGCTGGTTCCGGGGGTCTGAGCGAGTTATGTGGCTGAGTGTGACTTAGGGGGGAATTCATACTGCAGCACTGCAAGGATGGAGGCCAAAACTGTCCGATTTCTCTACAGCCAGCGTTGTAAAGGTAAGAGAAGAAATGTGTGTTGTTTCTTACCTCAAGAAAGGATTCATGCTACTCACTGTTGGCAGATTTTGAAGAGAGCATAGCATTGATCTGTCAGCTGTCAGAACTGATTTAGTGCATGTGTGGTTGTGTCTTTGATTTTACGTACGTTTACATGTAGATGCACGCATTTTGCAGTGGTCTCTTCCCTGCAGTAGGCAGCACTCTCCAGGGGATGTTTGTGTTGCCAGTGATTGAATGTGGTTTCTGAGTGTGTCTGCACTGAGTGTACTCTATTAATTTGAGGCCAGGCCAGACCAGACAGCAGCAGTGCAGGAGGGAACAAGGGACGAAGGCAGGAGGAAAATGAAAAGTGATAAGCAAGGATAAATGGCTGCCTCTGGAGATGCAAGAGGATATCTGATCTCTTTCACAGACACATGAATACAGTTGGTTGTAAACCCGATGATGCACACTCATGCTCTGAGGTTCATGCTTCATGAACTAGTGGGTGGGAGACTGACTTCAGCCAAGGCTCCTGGCTTTAGGTGTTTTTGGTGTTGGATGTCTTGCACGCTGGTGTGTTATTTATTGTAATGATAGTCCTACTTTACCCTTTGTCATAGATGCATCGCTTGTTGCATTGGTAAAAACATGTCATTAAAATAAAAATAAACTTTTATGTCAGAATTTCAGGAAGCAAACATTAAATAGAGTTCTGTGAATGTTCTTCCCCCTCACAGATTTACACATTTAAGTGCTTTATTTGTCGCACTTAAATGTTTAAAATTATCAAACAATATTAATATCAAATAACCAGAGTAAATTCAAAATACTTTTTTCAAATAATGACTTCATTTATTAAGAGTGAAATAACCCTGGCCCTAAGTGAGAAGATGATTCTCTGATTTGTTAAATCATGAATAAAACACTTAACTAACTGTGATAAATCACACTTTTTTACTTCAGTTCCACTAACCAGACCCAACCTGGATTATTTACTGACCTCTAGACTCAAGACATCCCCAGCATAGAACCTGGCAACATGAAGTACATGAAGTACAAAAACATTATATATACGTAAAAACGTGATGGTGGTAGTATGGTAGTCTGGGGCTGCTTTAATGCGTCAAGACCAGGACAAGATGCTGTAAAAAATTGAGGTTTTGGTGTGGCCTAGTCAAATTCCAGACTAAAATCAAATTAAGATGCTGTGGCATGACCTAAAACAGGCCATCCATGCTCAAAAACTCTCTAGTGTGTTTGAATTCAAATAATTCTGCAAAGAAGAGTGGGACTCTGCATAAAGTACTTTGTAACACCTAGATTATAGCTACCACAACAAGGTTAACAGAGACTTTTAGCTCCATATTCCTGTTCTTTCTACCTTTGCAGAGGTCCGAGCCCAGTTGGTGGAGCAGCTCAAGTGTCTGGACCAACAATGCGAGCTGAGGGTTCAGCTACTCCAGGACCTGCAGGACTTTTTCAGAAAGAAGGCAGAGATCGAGATGGACTACAGTCGCAATCTGGAAAAACTGGCTGAAAGGTTCCTCACAAAGACGCGCAGCACCAAGGACCATCTACTCAAGTATGTAGTGCAACAGTCACTCAGTTTGCAAACAATTAAATAGAGCTGCAGGTTGGTGCTTTGCACATGTAGGTTTGTGCCAAAAATAGCCAGTCTCCTTATTTAGCCTTTTTGAGCAACATAGTGTTTCACAGACTGCTGGCTTCCTTTCTGAGAAAATAGAGAAGCAGATGAAGCGGGCAAAGAACTGAAACAAAAAATGGCACAAAGAGAGGTGACAGAAGTTGTAATTATGCTGTTGAATTTGGACCTAAATCACTAATTGTTTCCCGCATTGATTTACTAAAACAACATTTTGACAGTGCATGATTTATAGCCTGTACGTAGATTTTCTTTTCAACATATTCTACATCCTGAGAGAAAGGTTGCATATGAAAGATGCGGAATCTGCTGCCAAAAATGGCCAGGTGGTGTTTCGGACTATTTTGTAGCGTCTTGTCGTAAAGCAAACCTTTGCTCAAACATGGGCTCTTTTTCACAACGTCTTTCTCTGTCTGTGACTTCTATTTTGTTTTTCTCCTTCCATTAGCAGAAGGGGACATAAAAGATGCACTCTGAAATTCACTGGTTTAGGCAGCTCAGTTTATCTGGCGGCATTTAATAGGAGAGAGCAGGCTGTTTCCCTGTGGGGAAGTGCTAGCTAATCATAAACCACATGCACACACAAACTTGGCAGAGCTGCTGCAGATAAAGGAACCCAGGGGTGACGTTTTACTGACAGAATTGTACCTATTTTCATCTAACCTCTTTGACTTTTGCGAAGTGACAAGGATTAAAATGTCACAGCACCTTTTTAAACCATGTGTCAGTGGGCCTGTTAACCACAGCTATGTTGTTGAGGTGTTCGTCCTGGACATTAATTTTACTTTTTAGATGTCAAGACACATTTTAACAAATGAGAAATGAGACAGTTTGAGGCCTACAGAAGCACAGCAGCTTATGTCAAAAACATTAAAAGAGTTTTTGGTTGAATTCACTTTCTAACATGCCAACTTTGTTAGCTACCATCAAATTACATATCCAGATTATTTGTTGGGCTGCACAGTTGTAACCGCTGTTGCCTTTTAACAAGAAGGTCCTGGGTTCGAATTCTGGCTTGTAGTCTGTAGGCATGGAGTTTGCATGTTCTCCCCGTCCAAGCATAGGTTCTGTCTGAGTACTTTGGTTTTCTCCAAGAGTCCAAAAACACGACTGTTAGGTTAGCAGGTTACTCTAAATTACCATTGGGAGGGAGTGTATGTTTGCATGGTTGTGTGTCTCTGTGTTGGCTTGTGATGGACTGGCAACTTGCCCTGTTGGGATGGGCAATCATTGTGAATTTTTCTTCTTTTTTTTTGTGATGATTAATTCTACATGATGGTGTTTGCCAACTTTTATTATTTTTTCTTTAAAAATATGGATATATGCAGTTATTGTGTGGTGGTTTCCTAAAGTAGCCTCCTTAATAATCGGTACTTTGTTAGATTAGTTTTTGTAATTTTTAAGCCCAGTATTTGGCCTTTGACAGTAGCTGACAGTCACAACCATAAAATCTCTTGCCAAAAATGTAGAATACAACTGGGAGGAAATCAGAAATTTCCATAGCTTCTTCAGTGTTCCTGTTGACCTCTTGGCAGCAATATTTCACCAATGTCAGTCTCATCTTTTCAGCAGTTTTGGCGAAACGTCCAGTTTCTTTCATGTCCACCTTGTTCCATATTTTCTCTAGTTATCGGTGACTATCTTCACTCTTCAATGAAGTATATATGAGGCTGGTGATTTTTTTTCACTCTCCTTCTGACTGATACCTTTCTACAGTATGATCATTCTTAACCACTCGCAAACTATGGCTGTAGATAAATGATGCATATGAGCAAATGTAAATTCATACTAGCTAAACTTTGACTCAGGTTAATCAGATACCCTATAATTGATGGGAGGAGGGAATTCAAGAAGACAGGTTGCTGAAACAGAACCAAAAGGTGCTTGAACCAGGAATTAGTTTAAGGTTGTGCACGTTTAATCAGGCAGGTTATTGCAGCTTTGTATCTTAATATTTTGTGGCCTGTGTGTGTGTGTGTGTGTGTGTGTGTGTGTGTATACAGGATATATGGATTATATTTATTACCTCACAAAAGCCTGGTATTTTATCAGGGGTTTGTATAGTTTGAAGAACCTCTCCACCTATATGTCCCTTTATTTGCCATTCAGTTATAGACAAATGGCACTGGCCACATCTGTTCACGCAGTTTGATTCTGAGTCATACAGTAAACTGACCCATGTTGGTAAAGCAGTAAAAACAAATTGATGTGGGCTAACGTGAACAGGTTTTAGCTTTAATCAGCTGGAACTAGATAGCTACTATACAAAAGCAGAGCTCTTTACATTGACGAAAAGGCCACTAATGTGTTTTTTAGTTGACCAACTTTGTTTGTTTTTACTCTTTGACTTTTGGAAGTATAATATTTTTGTGCTAGCTTACTTTAAAATGAACCCATGTGTGAATTGTGAATGGAAGAATGTTTATTTGGAGCACTGAGGTTTGACCCATTTAATTAAATAGAGGGAACTTTTGGATGGAAATGTGCATATGTTGATTATTCACGGATGCAGATTTGAAGGAGTTCCAGGTTTCTCTTATCATCACTGCAGTGTTGTAAATCTGCCATTGAACACTTCATGCAGGCAGGAAGAGCTGCAGTGTCATGATTTTCTAAAACAGCTTTGAGTCATAAGTAAATGCCTGCTCTTCCAAAATTATGTTTAGAAATTTGATCGGTAGAAACTAGTTCCTCATTCTTCATTTGTTCTTACTTAGAATCAGTGAAGACCTTAATAAGAGAAGTGAATGCAGTAACTAGGAGACACACAAGTCTTCATCTACATATTGAAACCAACTTGTTTGTTGGCTGGTGCAAAGTCTCTGCAACTTATGCAACAAAGTTAAAGTTCACTTTGATAGTTGTTTGTAAAATGAACAGCTAAAAGAAATGTGAAGATATGAGAAAATTCTTTTTTGGTGGAAGCACTGTGAGTGAAAAATTATTTGCTCCCTATTAGATTTCTTCAGTTTTTTTTTTTGCAACACTTAAATGTTTTAGACCATCAAATAATACCTCATGTATTAAGGGAAAACCAATCTGGGCCTGTTTGAAAAAGAAATTGACCCCCGAACTTAATAACTGTGAAGGAATTTTGGCCTTCAATTATTTTTAGAATTGTTTTAATTCACTTTCAAGGTGTTTTGAGAATTAACCGCCTGTTGATGGTCATGCCACAGTATCTTAATTGGATTTATTTCCAGACTTTGACTAGACCGCTTTAAAACCTTCCTTCTTCCATACCGATGTGGACTTGCTGGTGTGTTTGTATCATTGTCCTGCTGAGTGATTTAAGTGTGTGCTTAAGTTCACAAACTGATGGTTGGACATTCTCCTTCATGATTTTGTGCTAGAGAGCAGAATTCCTGGTTCTGTCAATTACAGGAAGTCATCCAATATTGAAGCTACAAATCAGTCCCAGATTATTACACCACCACCATGTTTGACTGTCAGCATGATGATGTTTTTCTAAAAAGCTGTTGTAGTTTTACACCAGATGCAACAGGACACAAAAATGTTTAATTTTTGAGTGTCCATCCAGAGAATATTTGCCCAAAAATCTTTTGGATCATCAATATTTTTTTAGCAAAAATGAAACTGGCCTTTATGTTTTTGATTTCTTTGGTGAGCAGAGGTTTTCACCTTGGAAATATCCCATGGAGGCCATTTTTGCCCAGCCTCTTTCCCACTGTTGAACACTGCCATTAACTGAGAAGGTGACATGTGAAGTTCTCTATGTGTTGTTCTGAGTTTTGAGTTATTATTGTGTCTTGGAGTAATTTTGGCAGGCCGGCCACTCCTGATAAGGTTGATCACTCTTACGTGTTTTCTCTATTTGAGGATGATGGCTTTCACTGTGGTTTGCTGACGTCCCAAACAGTTACAAATTGCTTTATGACCTTTTCAATACTGAAAGATCTAAATGCCATTGCCTCTCATCTGTTCTTGAATTTCTTAACATTGGCTCCTGATGTGTTGCTTTTTGTGATCTTTTTGCCTACTTCATATTGTCAGACAGGTTTTATTTAAGGAATTTCTTGACCCTACAGGTCAGGCAGCAATCAGGCCTAGTTGTGGCAAGTGATATTGACCAACAAATATGGTTAATCGTAGTTAATTTGTGATTTTCGAAGGGGAGGGGGATACTTTTTCACAATGGGCCCTGTTGGTTTGGAAAGTTTTTTCCCTTAACTAATTCAATCATCATTTGAAAACCACATTTTTTACTTACTCGAGTTATCTTTGTTTAATATTAAATTTATTTGATGATCTGACTCATTTCAGTGTGGCAAAAAATAAATATCTCAAAACCTCTGCAGTAAGGCAGTTACTTTTAAGAGGCGTTACATGCAGATTTTAACGTGTTTCTTAAGAAACAGGAAGCTTTTTCTGCACTTTTTTGATCGACTAGATGTTCCAAAATTACCAAAACATTTGAGAAAGTCTGGGTCTTTTGTTCTGTGCAGTTTGCTTCATTTCCTATTTTTAATTCCGATATACCAATGACCTCCTCAACTGACACCTTCCTCTTTTTTTCCTCCACCGGCGCTCTTCTTGTTTCTTAAACTTACAAACTACCATAAACACGTTTTTCTCTGCAACCCCCACATTCATGGTCCGTCTGACACACAGGCGCAGACTAAAAGGGGTTAATAGGTCCTCTAAACGAAACCCAATTCCTACCATGAGGACATGCCACCCCGACTCAACGTACACCCTCCAGCTCAGATCAATATACAGACAGTCGAATAGTATGTGTTCCATTTTGGGGAAGGGAAAAAAACAGTGAATAAGAATAAAAACAGCTTCTCTGTTTGTTCACATGCCGTGGTCCATTTAGATTAGAAAAACCTGAGCCACTTATTACAGAGTGGTCAGCATTTATTCATGTATTTATTTAGCTTCTCTGTACCTCCAGCATCTGTGTATTTAACACTCTTCTTGCATCTGCTGCTGCTCTGTCAGTGTGCTATGCTGGAATTTCAGCTATTTTCCAGTTCTGTGTTTATATTTATGTGGCTGTTTGAATTGAGATGTGTGTGTGTGTGTGTGTGTGTGTGTGTGCGTGCGTGCGTGTGTGTGTGCGCGCGCATGCCTGAGGGGCTTCCTGTGGCTCATACAGTCTCCCGAGGCCGGGCGTCAATGGTGCTCCAAACAGTGTGGGGTGTGAGGGTTGTAAGTATGTTGATCCCGTAGAGATCCCTGGTATGCGTGCTATTTGACAGACTGCACAGCAGTAGCTACAGGGTAATATGGTTAAACCGTATGGTGTGTATCCATGTGTTAGTATGTGTGCCTGTGTGTGTAAGTGAGTGAGTGCCCTAATTTGCCACATTCAGAGGTTGTCTTAGCAATTCTCCTATCAAAGTGTCCCTTATGCTAAATAATATGTGTGATTCTTTGCACCTACCTAGATTTGGAAGAAATGTTCTCATGGCTTTGTGACCAAAAGTGGCCTAAATATTTAGTTTTGCATCTGCAGATTTTCTTTTGGTCTGGCCAGTGTCTTTCCTACTCCAAAAATAACCACAAAATAAAAAATCAAGTTTTATCTCTTTGTGACAGCAATGATTGAGTCTGGAATGAATAAGATCTGGAAATTTTAATGAATATACAGGGGTTGGACAATGAAACTGAAACACCTTGTTTTAGACCACAATAATTTATTAGTATGGTGTAGGGCCTCCTTTTGCAGCCAATACAGCGTCAATTCGTCTTGGGAATGACATATACAAGTCCTGCACAGTGGTCAGAGGGATTTTAAGCCATTCTTCTTGCAGGATAGTGGCCAGGTCACTACGTGATACTGGTGGAGGAAAACGTTTCCTGACTCGCTCCTCCAAAACACCCCAAAGTGGCTCAATAATATTTAGATCTGGTGACTGTGCAGGCCATGGGAGATGTTCAACTTCACTTTCATGTTCATCAAACCAATCTTTCACCAGTCTTGCTGTGTGTATTGGTGCATTGTCATCCTGATACACGGCACCGCCTTCAGGATACAATGTTTGAACCATTGGATGCACATGGTCCTCAAGAATGGTTCGGTAGTCCTTGGCAGTGACGCGCCCATCTAGCACAAGTATTGGGCCAAGGGAATGCCATGATATGGCAGCCCAAACCATCACTGATCCACCCCCATGCTTCGCTCTGGGCATGCAACAGTCTGGGTGGTACGCTTCTTTGGGGCTTCTCTCCCGGATGTGGGGAAAACGGTAAAGGTGAACTCATTAGAGAACAATACATGTTTCACATTGTCCACAGCCCAAGATTTGCGCTCCTTGCACCTTTGAAACCGACGTTTGGCATTGGCATGAGTGACCAAAGGTTTGGCTATAGCAGCCCGGCCGTGTATATTGACCCTGTGGAGCTCCCGACGGACAGTTCTGGTGGAAACAGGAGAGTTGAGGTGCACATTTAATTCTACCCGTGATTTGGGCAGCCGTGGTTTTATGTTTTTTGGATACAATTCTGGTTGGCACCCGAACATCCCTTTCAGACAACTTCCTCCTGCGTCCACAGTTAATCCTGTTGGATGTGGTTCATCCTTCTTGGTGGTATGCTGGCATTACCCTGGATACCGTGGCTCTTGATACATCACAAAGACTTGCTGTCTTGGTCACAGATGCGCCAGCAAGACGTGCACCAACAATTTGTCCTCTTTTGAACTCTGGTATGTCACCCATAATGTTGTGTGCATTTCAATATTTTGAGTAAAACTGTGCTCTTACGCTGCTAATTGAACCTTCACACTCTGCTCTTACTGGTGCAATGTGCAATCAATGAAGACTGGCTACCAGGCTGGTCCAATTTAGCCATGAAACCTCCCACACTAAAATGACAGGTGTTTCAGTTTCATTGTCCAACCCCTGTAGAATAGCACTTTCATCACAATCCCAACTGCATTATTCATCCTGACTGACTTAAGTAACCAGAACATAACTCTTAATACAACAGCAAAAATATGTTCACATGGTCAGATTTCTTTTTTTTAAGTGTTATTTTAATTACCTTTGTACATATTTTCTGTATATAGAGATATAATAAGGCAGTGACTCTAACAGAATGATTCGATAAAGGACCTCACACAGACTATGACAAGGTGAGGATCTCCATAAGCCGCATATGGTCACTCATGTGTAAACTTCTGATATAAGCCAAGTCCTGCTGTAATCTACAACAAGATTCAAGAGTTAAAGAAAGCATGAAGTCCCAAAATGTGAACTCAAGTTACAATAACGTAGCACAAACAATGAAGACTTCAAGAGATTTGGACATGATTTAGACATGTCCTCTACAGATCTTCTGAATTGACTTCGACTTGTGCTCTAAAGACTCAAGACTGAACGTGTGATTTAAAGACTTCAGACCTGACTTGGACTGCAGTTTTGAGACTACAAACTCATAACTGTTTTCATCTGATGGAATCAGGGGTGAAATTAAGCCAATATGTAGAATATTCTCCTATGGAAGAGTGTATTTTATTAATTTGCCAGGGACGTTTACCTCCACCAGTATGCTGCCGCCTTTTGCTGTTTAGATTATTTTGACTGCACAGTACAACACTTTCACATACACCCCCCACCCACGCAGAACCTTACACCGGTGATTTCACGGATTTCCACACCCTATATTAGAAACTTTGACTTAAACCTTAGTTTCTGCTGAATACATTTATATTTCAGAACTTGTAAACATGGTGTTTTTTTTGTTGTGGCCTTGAGACAGGTTATAACTGTATTTAAAGGATGATTTGTGAGAATATAAAAAAAGTTCAACACTCAAATGTGTTACCTTGTCTCCACTATTTCTTAACTTATGCTTATTTATATTTTTGAGAGGCAAAAATTATATCCTTGTAATATTTTCTCTTTACCTGAAGAATGAAATTTTCTGAAAATAAAAAAAAAACGTGTTAAATGAGGTTGTTGAAAGACTAGGTGACATGCATCTGTTGAAAGAGAATGTTAATTTCCAAACAATGTTTGGAGAAATATTTGAGGGTTTTGTTACATGTTACATATTTTACATGTTTTTTTACAGCAGACAGGATTCATTTTAATGATATATAGAAATATCTGTTCATTGTGACCTTTGGGTATTGAAGCTTCTTCCACTATTTGCTTGTGTTGTCCGAGAAAAGGGTAGTAATTCAGTCAATTGGCGTTGCTGCAAAGATCACTGATGAGAACAGGGTGACATGTCACATGGAGGTGCCGACTATCTTCTTGAAACAACAGAGGAACCGCTACTTTGTGTTGTACAACTGGCGGAGACCAGACAAATGGTGCAATCCGAGGGAAGTGAACACACAGCGTTCACATGACTTTCTACTTTTAAACACATGGATAGTTTCGGGATTCTTGGTGTTTAAGGAGAGTGTGGGGGATTTTTGTCTTTCTTTGTCATGCCACGGTTGTTGTTATCATAGCCATTTGACCTGTGACATTATGTATCACCTCGTCCCGTCCCCCCCGACACACCTCCCCACAGACAAAACCCCCAACTCAGTGCCCTTCAATCAAAGATTTTCTCTGTCTGTTTGACATTGTGTGTGCTTCGGTCATTGCTGTGCTTTCCCTGCACCCCCCACCTTGTGTGTGTGTGTGCATGCATGTTAGTGTGTGTGATGTAAATGCCTTGCAGCTCTTGCTCTTTCTATCCAGCTAAAGCTGCTCTTAATGACACAAAGGCCTTCTTTCATCCACTTACACTCACTCATAATCCATTTTACCTACTAGATCATCCATGGATCACCCACTACTCGTACTGTACTTACACACACACACACACACACACACACACACACACACATCCGTGTTTTACTATCTTTATGAGGACTTTTCGGTTACTTCCATTGACTTCTATTCATTTTCCTTGATTTTTAGTGCCTAACCCTGACCCTAACACTTACCAGTTAATACCTAACCCTAACCCTAACAATAACTCAATTCATACCCTAGTCCTAAACCTAACCTCTGTCCCAAGAACGGAATTTGAAAAACTGAGGACCAGAAAAATGTCCTCACTTTGTCAAAATGTCCTCACTTTGCGATAAAAATACAAAAAATGGTTCTCACTCAGCAACAAGTACAAGAACACACACACACACACACTCAACTTGCACTTCTGTGTGAAGTCTGTGTGAAAGCAGTAGCATTGTAGCTTAGCAAGCAGTTATTTACTACCATAACATTATTCCAGTGACTCCATGGCCACTTGAGTCAGTTTTGAGTTATATTTTTGATAAAATAGCTATGAGTTGTCCTTTTTCTGCCACTTTCGTTCTTATAAACAGCAGCTGTGCTTTTGCATGGAGTGTTACCTCTTCCTGATGGCTTTTCACCCCGGTTGAGGCCTGGCTTTCAATCTCTCTGTGGGGGTGTGTGAGTTTAAAAGAAAAGATGGCTGGTTTCTGTTCAGATCTGGCTGGGATTTGGTTCTGTTTCTGAGCTTGTGGTTGCACATTTTTGCTGTGTGTGTGGGTGTTTAAAACTTGCGATTTATACAATAACTTTCCTATGTATCACTATTGAATTGTACACTCCAGACAGTTCTTTTTAAAATGGTCAGATTTTGTATTTAACCAGTAGCCTTGTATATATTGGTGTTAATATGTTTTATTATGAGAGAATTTGGACTGAAAATGGTCTTCAGAATGGGAATCTATTTAATCTTTTAATGTTTCATTCTTTGTTTTTTGACATTTGGATGTCATTATTTATTCAAGGGAGTTCCTGATGGTGTTGTCAAAATAATCAAAATACCAACATCGATATAAAAAAAAAGAATTATCCAGATACTCGTTTGCGTTAAACTGGTATATACTGATCAATTCTTATTTTTTGACATTGTTGCGCTTCTTCCAGCAGCAGCGGTGCAATAACAGAGAGCCTCAGCCCCTTCCCTTCCTGAGGTGCTGCCAATACAGTAAAATAAAATAACTGTGACTGAATCGAACGTGCACACTTCCACAAAGGATATTAACACTTATTATACATTTATCTTGCCTACTCTTTTGCCATACAGGGAAGTGAAACTTAAATTATATATTTTTCTAAATGAGGGCCTGAATCGTCCCATACTTATTGGTTTCACCCTAATAAAGGAAGTATAAATATTGTCTTATTGTAACTTAGCATATGTTTTCTCTTAACTAGAAAGAACCCAGTGCTTTAAAAAAAATGCTGTCGCAGTATTGAAAACGGTATTGAGGTTGAAATTTTAGGATCATGATAACCCTAGTTCCTAATCATTGGAATTTGTTTGACTAATGAAGACCTGTGAACAAAATGTTGCATATTTATTTTGTAAAGTTCAACATGGTGAGAGACTCCCATCTTTCACACTACTGAGCCATTTAATCACATGAATATGCTTTGATCTAAAAGGGCTAATGTACCAGTTTTCCATTCCACATAGCAATGTGGAGTTTTTATTTCTCATGGAACCAGATCACCGTGTTCGTACATATTTGATGTGTTCGTACATTGCTTGGGGTGAACAGCTTATGGCTGTATTTCAATAATGGCTTTCTTCCTGACAGTATTCAATAAAGGCCAGATTTGTGAAGTGAAAGTTTAATAGTTGTCAACAGATTCCACACCTGAGCAGTGGTTCTCTACAGCTTCTTCAGAAATACCATGAGTTTCTTGGCTGCTTCTTTGATTATTGCTCTCCTTGCCTGGCCTTTAGGTCAGTTTAGGTGGACAGCTATGACTGCAGGTTTGGCGTTGTATTATTCTTTATCCGTTGTCAGATGGTGAATTGAACAGTGTGCAATATTGTTTTAAAAACGAACTCTGCTTTAAACCTCTAGCTTTATCCCTGATCTGTCTGTTGTTTTCTTTTGACTCCATGATGCTTTTGGTTGGCTAATGTTAGATTAGATTTTGTTTGTAAAAAGCTTTGAAATATACATGTCATTTTTATTCTACTGTAAAATGGTGTACACTTCCTTATGTTTTTCTATCACTTAAAATCCCAATTAAATATGTTATGTGGTTGTAACTTCACAAAGTATAAAAACATGCAAAAGAGTTAGAATACTTTTGCAAGGTTTATAAAAATAGACTTGTTGGTTTTGGAAACCCTCTTAATGCTCCCCGTCTGTGTGTGTGTGTGTGCGCAGGAAGGAGCAGACCATCTTATCTCCAGTGAACTGCTGGAACCTGCTGCTGCTTCAGGTTAAAAGGGAGAGTCGTGACCATGCCACTCTGTCCGATCTCTACCTCAACAACATCATCCCCAGGTTCGCACAGATCAGCGAGGACTCGGGGCGGCTCTTCAAGAAGGTAATGCCATTTGCCAATTCATTTACTAGAAACTGAAACCATACAGAGAAGCAAGTATCATAAATCCATGTCCTGTGTCAGACATGCAAATCCATCTACCCTGTATCTGCTTTTTGTCCTGTCTGATTTATTGACAGCTGAACCAACCTGGGCAGTTTATAGTGTCTAGGATTCATGCAGCAGTCTGAATTTATCTTTGCCTTCCCAGTCTTTGAGGTAAAACAGGTAGGAATAAGGAATTGTAGTGGAAGAGCAGGAAAAGGAAAGCAAGAAGATACAGATGGGGGTGGTAAACATGATGAAGCAAATACCAGAGCCCAGTTCTCCCCTGGGAGATGGCTTTTCATCTCCAGCAAGGATGTTTTAGACTATTTGTTGTGCAGGAGTCCCACAGTGCTAGCATCGCTGCAGGATGAGGTAATTTATGCGGATCTTTGGAGCTTCTAAAGATCAAGCTTTGGCTGGGATTCAAAATAAGTTGGTATAGTATGTTTTTTTTTGTTTGTTTTTTTTAAGCAATGAGGAGAGCAAGGAGAGCTGGATTGTAGAGAATTTGAAACCCTCTCAGGTAGAGGAAGATAACGGCTTAGTACAAGTGTGGACCGAGAAGGAAAGTTGGATCTGCATGTGTGTGGAATGTCGAGGCAGAGGCGTCTGATTTTCATGCTGATATGATGTCTTTGAACCACATTTAGTTTAATCCTGATACACCAAAATAAAACAAAAGAAATCTGTCTTTTTCCTTTTCTCTCTCGCTCTTGATCTCGATGACTCATCATTGATTCTCTTTTTTTGTGTATTTTACAAGCACTGGTCGTTGTTCTACAGAAGGGTTGTTTTCATCTTGTCTGGTTCATAAACAGCCTGCGAACTATAAACCCACATAATCCTCTAAAGTCTAATTAAGCATATAATGAGTCCATTTATAATGTTTCCACTGAGCCACAGTAATACCAGTAATGCCAAAGGCTATGACCGTCTCACCAAAGCTCATATTAGAGAAGGCAATGTTGTAGGAGACTGAACTATTGAAATCGACTCTGCTAATTAGGGCTGCTGCAACTAGTACACGTAATTGTTCATGTTGACTAAAATAATCCCTCAACATCAATATTTTTCTGGATTGTTTTTATAATTTTTTTTACTACTTTTTTTATGAATTAATCTTTTTGTTTTACTTTTCAACAAAAGTTACATTGTTTTCTTTCAAGCTGCAATTTATTGACTTGCAATATCAATATTTACAATGTCGCAACTGAGGCAATATTGGTTTGGATTTCATATTTCCCATGCTATGGATGCACACCTTAAATTTGGTATTTTTTTGCCATTTCGATGTTCTCTAACCAGACTTTTTTTTGTTGCCAGGATGCTAAAACTTACAGATAATGGTGGGGAAATTGCAATAGTGAAAAAGAAGGACTCAGGAAAATGCAAGTTAATCATAATTAATATCACCATAGCAAAATTTGGCAATAGCATTGCATTTAGATGTTTGATGATATCATGCAGGCACACTCCTGGCGCTCAAGTGTTTCTGTGCCGCTCCAGTCGATAGTAGGCTGTAGGCTACAGTTTGAAACAAACATGGCGGGTAAAGCGTCTGCATAGCTGATAAATGTTCCAGTTTCTAAATGTTCTTGTGGTCTAAAGTATGAAAGTATTTCAAGTTAGACAGCATAAACAAGGGGTTTGGATGCTCTGTAAGGTTTTGTTACAAACTGCAACAACACAAGCATCATGCATGATGGGCAGCTGAAGAGACGACACTCCATATGCTTTTCTTGAGCTGACAAAAAAGACAGAACTGGCTTAAGTTTGTCTTACCATGCTTAATTTACTCCATTAAGGTTGGACTTTTTATCTGTCTGCTACTGTACTTCTCAACCACAATAAGTGCTTATGGAAAGCTTTGGACACATTATGACTCTTGCAGCAGTTAATGTGCAAACATTATCTACACTTTAAGTTTAGTGTTTACATCTTGTTTGTTTAGTGTTTATATCAAATGAATCAAATTTCAGACAAATGTAGAATGATGCATAAAGTTAATAAAGGCAAGTTAATTGTAGGTTACATGGAAATTATACAGTCTACGCTGTTATATTTTAACTAAAAAGGAATAAAGCTAGTTATTTTTTCTTTGGTGTTGCACTCGTGGCTGAAATCAGTCTTGCTATGTTTATTTCCACTTCAATCATGTCTTGTCTTTCTAAATTTTGGCTGTACAAAATTTTGCAAATATATTGTCATCAAAATATTGGTGTTTGTAATATTAACACTGTAACAGACTGTTAGATATGTAGTAATTGTTTGCTAATGCATTCTAAGCATCAAACGTTTACTCTTTGCCTTCCCATAAATTATTTAATCAAATGGCCACACCCCACACAGATTATAGTGCCCAAGATGGTGAAGATCACAGAGAGTTGGAAGCAAGGTTGAAAAAGAGAGATGTGAGGAAATTATGATATAATTATTGCAGTTGTCACCAATAATATTACCATTGCTTGGTTTTCTAATATTGTGCAGCTCTAGTCTGAATACTCACAAGTAAGGCTTTATATTTGTAAATACATAATAATGATGGCTTTGTTTTTTTCATTTTTTCTATATTGGAGCTGGACCTACTGTACATACATGTTATTCATGCTTTTAGGTTCAAGTCTTTGTTTATAGTACTATGTATAAGTTTATTGTAAAAATGAACAAAGGTAAAAAAAATAATAAAAATGCTTTTCTGAGGGAAAGTTAACCATTTAGTTTAGTTGGTAGATCAACAAATTAGTTGAGTTATTATCAATGGCAGCCCTAATGCCAATGAACATATTTTTGTAGACATTGGGTCTACAGAAATATGTTTAAGTTGTGGTCTTGGTGGGCCTGACAAGATAAGCCTGGGATTACTGAGACCAAAATGTCAGCTCACCACTGTTTACAAGTAGCAGGAACCAGCTGGGCCTGATTGAATGTTTTGATTGACTACGGTTTGGTCACTTTCACTTACCTCGTACAGCTCAATAGAGCATGTGCAGTCCAGCCTCAGTTATCCTGAGACCACTGTTGGGACCCAGCCATGGTGACAACATGAATGGCCAGTATGAGCTTTTCTTGAACTTTCAAAATAAATCACATTAACCTACTTCCAGGACAGCCAGGAAAAGAGGTAACAGCGGACTTCCCGTGACGTCACTGTCCAAATAAAATCACCGCTTTTGCAACAAGCTGACCTTCCACGCAGGTCCCCAGAAGAACTGGACGGAGGGACACAGCGCGCTAATGTCTCTTTGCTGGCAAACAACTCTTCACACTGGATCCTAGAGTGTCATAGGATCACGCGATCATATGCACCAAGTTAAGTAGGAATGAATTGTTTGTGTATCCGGTATTCATTCATGAATGGGGGTAATTAAGGTACAAGCGTTGCTTGACTTTCTCTCTGAGGTCTACAGAAGCAAACTGTGTTCCAGAGAGTTCCCAGCAGAGACCCTGTCTCTACGACGCCGAGTGGAGCAGTTTTCCCGGTCTGAAGGAAGGACAATGGGACCGCATCACTGTGGTTACAGCAGTAACGTGCAGACCGTAGCTCCGTAGCTGTGGGGTGGCCACCCCACCCCACAGCTACGGAGGTTAGCTGCAACTAACCCTTTGTTCACTGTGGATGCTGTCTTCAAACTTTGTCGCCCTGGATAACTTTCCCTCAGCACATTTCAAATAAGAGGTTAGGTTTGGGCAGAGAGAAATAGTTTAGAAAAATGTTTCGTTTTATCTGTTTTTTTCTTAGTTAAGACAAACTTTATAACGCGCCGTCCACGCTTATGCATTTTAACCCTTTTATTAATGGTATTTTAAAGGTATGTGTTTGATTCTGGTGCTAAGCTATAAGTTTCTTTTGCTAGCTTTAAACGCTAACAGCTAAGCACACGTGCTTGTTGCTAAAGATCATTTACTAAACTTGATAACTAAGTAACACAATTAAGCCCATTTTCCAAATATTTGGTTCTTATTCAAAATAATATTTCTTTAAATATTATTTAAAAAAATAAACACAGCTAATTAAACACCGTTGAGAATTGGTCATCCAGAAGGTTGGTTTTATTCATTTTATCTGATCTTGCATTGTGAATGGTTGTCTAAAGGTAGACCAATTATTGCTTAAGTTAATTCCAAGACTAACTTAACTTCACTTCCCGATTCTTCAAGATAATCCTTGGTTCTCAAACATAAATAACATTGCATGATAATGTTGCATCACTCTTTTGATCATGGTTTTCAACCTTCATTGATCAACTTGTTTATATTGTACATAGCCCATTAGTCTTCGTTATTCTTTAATTCTGCTTTGTAGTTTATTTGGATTGTTTTAGCATAGTAAAGAGCTTGTTGATTGAAATATGTGTAACTTTGAGTTGACTTATTTTTGTTAATAAATTCTTGTATTTTAAGAAATTGTGTGAATTCATTCCATGTGTGTACAGAGTTTATGCTGTTCAATAATGTCAGAGCTTCGCTCATCCCTTTCAATTTTGTCCTAATACCATCGCCTTACTGGGCTGGTATTCACAGGACAGCCCTTAACAGCCCTTAACAGACCGAAATATTATTATTATTATTATATTATTGTTAATAAATTCTTGTATTTTAAGAAATTGTGTGAATTCATTCCATATACAGGTCCTTCTCAAAATATTAGCATATTGTGATAAAGTTCATTATTTTCCATAATGTCATGATGAAAATTTAACATTCATATATTTTAGATTCATTGCACACTAACTGAAATATTTCAGGTCTTTTATTGTCTTAATACGGATGATTTTGGCATACAGCTCATGAAAACCCAAAATTCCTATCTCACAAAATTAGCATATCATTAAAAGGGTCTCTAAACGAGCTATGAACCTAATCATCTGAATCAACGAGTTAACTCTAAACACCTGCAAAAGATTCCTGAGGCCTTTAAAACTCCCAGCCTGGTTCATCACTCAAAACCCCAATCATGGGTAAGACTGCCGACCTGACTGCTGTCCAGAAGGCCACTATTGACACCCTCAAGCAAGAGGGTAAGACAGAAAGAAATTTCTGAATAAATAGGCTGTTCCCAGAGTGCTGTATCAAGGCACCTCAGTGGGAAGTCTGTGGGAAGGAAAAAGTGTGGCAGAAAACGCTGCACAACGATAAGAGGTGACCGGACCCTGAGGAAGATTGTGGAGAAGGGCCGATTCCAGACCTTGGGGGACCTGCGGAAGCAGTGGACTGAGTCTGGAGTAGAAACATCCAGAGCCACCGTGCACAGGCGTGTGCAGGAAATGGGCTACAGGTGCCGCATTCCCCAGACCTGGGCTACAGAGAAGCAGCACTGGACTGTTGCTCAGTGGTTCAAAGTACTTTTTTCGAATGAAAGCAAATTCTGCATGTCATTCGGAAATCAAGGTGCCAGAGTCTGGAGGAAGACTGGGGAGAAGGAAATGCCAAAATGCCAGAAGTCCAGTGCCAAATACCCACAGTCAGTGATGGTCTGGGGTGCCGTGTCAGCTGCTGTTGTTGGTCCACTGTGTTTTATCAAGGGCAGGGTCAATGCAGCTAGCTATCAGGAGATTTTGGAGCACTTTATGCTTCCATCTGCTGAAAAGCTTTATGGAGATGAAGATTTCATTTTTCAGCACGACCTGGCACCTGCTCACAGTGCCAAAACCACTGGTAAATGGTTTACTGACCATGGTATCACTGTGCTCAATTGGCCTGCCAACTCTCCTGACCTGAACCCCATAGAGAATCTGTGGGATATTGTGAAGAGAACGTTGAGAGACTCAAGACCCAACACTCTGGATGAGCTAAAGGCCGCTATCGAAGCATCCTGGGCCTCCATAAGACCTCAGCAGTGCCACAGGCTGATTGCCTCCATGCCACGCCGCATTGAAGCAGTCATTTCTGCAAAAGGATTCCCGACCAAGTATTGAGTGCATAACTGTACATGATTATTTGAAGGTTGACGTTTTTTGTATTAAAAACACTTTTCTTTTATTGGTCGGATGAAATATGCTAATTTTGTGAGATAGGAATTTTGGGTTTTCATGAGCTGTATGCCAAAATCATCTGTATTAAGACAATAAAAGACCTGAAATATTTCAGTTAGTGTGCAATTAATCTAAAATATATGAATGTTAAATTTTCATCATTACATTATGGAAAATAATGAACTTTATCACAATATGCTAATATTTTGAGAAGGACCTGTATGTGCAGAGTTTATGCTGTTCAATAACCTTTCTATTTAGTCCTAATACCATCGCCTCATTGGGCTGGTACTATTTAATAAAATATGAAAGTATTAATATTAAATAATATATTCATAATTACAACACCACTATGGTCTTCAGCATTTTTTCTAAATTTGCCTATCCACCCTAAGTTGCTTTGCCAAACCTCCAGTAAGACACACACACCCCCTCCCCCCTTCTTTACTCTCCTGCAGAGGAAGACATATGCTTAATATTCACCTGCAAAATCTACTTTTGCTTACATCACACATTCCTTGTTGCTTTATTTTTCCTTACTTTTGCAGCGTTTTTTTCACCAGTTAAGCCTCCTTTCATTTCGTCCTGCTGTCGGTTACCTGCCTCCTTACTGTTCAACTAAACAGAAACATAACTGAATGGTTTCGTTCATGGTTTTTTGCCTGTTCACCCACTTGTTCTCATGAAGATTTGGTTGTTTCCTGCCTGACCTTGTCATGTGTAAAAGGGACTTCTGCTACAAGATACTTTGCATGGACATTTTGTTCCTGTTTTGACACCTAATGACTTAAAGTAACATTTTCATAATTACATTTTTACATAAAATAATTTATCTCCTCAGAACATTAGGTTTCTTGGTAAAATGTACAAACTAGTGGTTGTTTGCAATCAAAAAATCAAACAATAACTATTTCAAAAGTCCAATATAAATATTACCATGGGTTTCTCCAGATGGAAATCATTTTAATAAATAATGCAGTCCCAAAATTATTCATCCCCTCCTTGACAAGCATTTTTAGTACTTAACAGAGCACCCTTTTGATTTTATGACTTGCTGCAAAAACATGATTCATGGCCAGAGACCAGCTTTTGACACAGTTCCTCTGAAATCTAAGCCAATTCCTCAGTGGCCTCCAGTTCACTAATATTCTGGGGTTTGTATGCTGTACTTGCATTTTCTTTAAATCAAAAACAGAGTTTTAAAGAATTTATGTTAGGTAATTCTGATGGCCATTCTAGTATCTTCAAACTTCTTCTGAAACCAAGCCTTGGTGAAAATGAGGGGCATTTTTACATGTATAGTATGTTTACTTTGTTCTGAATCAGTTGATGAGTTTGTTAACTTGTAACTTTGCTGTGTTCGGAGCTATTACAAAACATGGAGAATGTAATCCTCTAATATTTTTTCTAAGTAATGTGTAAGGCGAAATTATTAGAGAAGTAAGCCGGATGGATTTTAAGAGGACATCTTGAAAGTTTAATGTGGATTTATGCTTTACAAACAAACCACGTGGCCTTTGTTTATTAGCTTGTTCACTCTGCTGCATCCCACAATGCAACGTAAACCCGGCTTCAGCTTCTTCACAGACAGCCTGACATTTTTTCTTTTGCTCGACTGAATCCATCTTACCCTTCATATGCTGCAGGTTTTCTGGTTCCAGGGCAACCAAAGCAGCCTTGGTGCATCACTTAGCGACCACCATGCCTCACTGTAGGCATGGGTTCTTTTCAGCTTATGCTTATACCTTTCTTCCCCAAACATACCGCTGATATATATCTTTAAAATGTTCCGGTTTTGATGAATCACTTCTCAGAATAGAATCTCAAAAAGGTTTTGGCTTAGTTAAACAGCTGTGTGCAAAGTGGAGCTGATTTTTCTTGTGCTTTTGGGTCAGTAGTGGTGTACATCTTTCTGACATGGAAGCCTTCAGTATGTACTTTACTGAGTCAACTGAAGCCTTTTCGGCTGCTACCGTCAAGTGTTGCTGGAGGTCTGTCGAGGGTTTTGTCCACTTGCCTCCTCAGGAATTTGGACGATTCTCTTGGCTTGCCATATTTCTAATGTGCAATAAAACCTTACCGACAACAGTCCAGATATTTGAGGTGCTCTATCTCCAGCACACCTGATGTGGCTAATAAAGCTCTTTATTGGTGTGCTGTCAGCTGTGCCTGAGACCACACCTGGTTTGCAAATGTGTGCTCTTAAAAGGTATTCAGATCAGGGGCTTAAATGCTTTTAAGACTGCGGTAGACAATGAGAGTAGAATGTTCTGTTGAATTTAGATAGAAGTCTTTTTTTTTATCCTGTTTTTTGTAATTTATGCATTGCAAACAGGTGAGCACCCTGGAATGGATAAATGCATTATGCTGTATTCAATATGTTTATTCTGACAGAATAACAAAGTCTCTTAAAACCATTTTTTAGTCTTGATATCATTCTCCTACATGGTGAGATACCAAACATAACGAAGCTCTGTTGGTTTCCTGTGAAACAGTGAATGTCACAATATTTCCTGCTTTGATTAAGCCAAGTTCCAGATCACTACCCCTTCTGCAGGCGCTTGTTTAATCAAACAGCCCTGGGTGTTGTGAGTTTGACAGCTGAGAAAGTCGATGTTGATTTAACTTTTATGTCAACTCACTCGGGAAAGGAACAACACTGTCTTTTTATCTCTGTAGTACATGCATTTGTTAATAATTGTAATTGTTTTGAGGTGTTTCCCAATGTTGGTGGCGATATAATTTAAATGGTTTTAACAGGCCAAGCCGACATTATTTATAAGCATTTTAAAAACAGCCCAACTGACCAAAGCACTTAACAGAAACTAAAGCATAACATAGCAACAGATTAAAGGTATTTATATAGTTTATGTCTGATTGTTTTTTCTGACCTCCTTAAAATTTACTTTTATGGGCTCTCTTGTTCAGTTCAGTTTGTTCTCGGAAGTCAACGTTTAAAATTTCCTGGTGAGGAAAATCGGCTGGAATGCCCCTGGAAGTCTGACTTGGAACACCCAGACATCAAAATCCAGTATTGCTTCCATGCTCATAAAAACCAGCAATAGCTGTGATAATGAGCTATTTATCAGCATGCTGTATTACATCTCTTTAGTTTTTTTCAGTGTTTGAAAATAGAAATGCAGGCAAGAGCTACATCTGCTTGTACTGCTAACTGCTGTTGGACTAGTCACGGAAAACAGTAATTACCAAATTCCACTATTTTTCCGAATGTATTGGGTGTGACGTCCTTTCCAGATCCAAGTTCCAACTTCTGAGGTGAATGAGCTGCAGTATCTGCCCAGGATCCCAGCCGGATGTCCCCAGATATGACAGGTAGTCGAGTTAACAGACTTTTGGCTTTTTTTTTTAACCCACATCTGACTCTTTTGTCAGCTGTGGGCACAAAAAAGGCTTGAAGAGTTATATAACCCTCATCCCTCTCTTTGCACCAGCATTAGAACCAGCATCAAGAAAACCATAAATGTATTATCAATTACCTTTTGCTTAGTTACCTGGATTTGAGACATTTCTGCCCATGCTTGATTGACTAATGTAGTCCTGCTTTATGATGGGAAACTACAGGTTTGTCACATGTCTGGGTTGGTGTAGATTTAATTTGCTGACCAGGCAGATGGTCATTTGTTTTTGAAGACTATGTTAATGTATTGCTTAGAGCACTATGTTCACACAAGCCTGTATTATTTTTCTCTGTTCAGAGCAAAGAGGTTGGAGTACAGCTGCAGGAGGACCTGATGAAAGTTCTGAATGAACTTTACACGGTGAGAAAACCCCTTTAACTATCATCACACATCATGTACTCTTCTTGTATTAGGATTAGAAATCTCTTCAATAGATTTGGTCTCTGATGCTTAAACGGCTTTATTATGACCTTTTCTTTTAATGTCACCGACACAGGACTAAAGTATTTTTTTACAAAGGTTATCTTCAGCAAAAAGATATGTGAAGGCCAACTACAAAGAGTTTTATTCTCAATACGACCAGCAGCCTGACGTTATTGTTTTTTGTGATCTTTTTTTCTTTAAGTGAACTGGTTCAGAGTTATTTGATGGTTTATTGAAAGTTGGAGCTAACAGTGTGGTTTCTTCATATTAGTTGGCACAATCAGACAACCCCTTAATGCTATGATCCAGTTTTGTTTTTGGGTTCCAATCTGAGTCCACTATCTAAATTTCCATGTGTAACCAGATATCTGCCTAAACTGTATAGAAAGATGCTTTCTCGACACATCTCTTGCCGTTACACACACTAATCCTCACTCTTGTTTTGGCCTTTTTACTTTGTCACATGCATTATATTATCTGGCCCTTAATTCCACCAAATGACTGAGTTTATTTCTGGCTTTATACTAAAGCAAGCTACATAGCTGTAGATCAGCCAGGCCCATAAAAGCAAGTCTTATCCTATAATTACAGTGTATAGTAAGCAATAGAAATAGATCTGGTTTGAATGACGCTCACATGTATGCCCGTACACAGAGGTGTGTTTGTCTGCTGTGCTCTTTGAGGGTCTGAGCAGAACTGTTTAATGACAGCCCTGGTGGTGGTCAATGAAATACAGCTGACACTGCACATAAATGTTCATCTCACGTGTTTAGGTCTTTAATGTGAGCTCATAGCGAGCCCTCTGAGCACAGCAGGTCCGCTTTCCAGAGCCAGACTGTTTGAAAACACGTTGTCATGTTCATCGATTAAAGCCTCAAATTCCTGCTCACAGGTGATGAAGACCTACCACATGTACAACACTGACAGCATCAATGCCGAGTCCAAGCTGAAGGAGGCGGAGAAGCAGGAGGAGAAGCAGATGGGACGCTCTAGTCGACAGGAAGACAAGCATACGCCGCGCTCCCCCGACGCTCTGGGCAACATCAGAACCGAAGAGAGAGTCGTCCGCCGCTCCAGTGTGAAAAAAATTGAGAAGATGAAAGAGAAGGTGAGCAGGGTTGGTTGCTTTGGGGGCACTGAGGCCATCCAGCAGGCTGAGGATGGCTGTCTTGGCAGGTCACACACATGTCTTTGTCTCATGAATGATTTATGGCTGGCGACAGGCTTATTACTAACCTTGTCTGCCATAGCTGCGGCTAGTCAGAGCAACAAGGTTCTGCACCTTTTATCCCCTTTAATCAATACTGAGGTGTTTCACTTTAACACCTATTACCCCACCACCACCTTTCCTTCACGCATTCTGTGATCCTTGTTCCCCCTTTTACAGATTCTTCACCTTCTTTTTTACATTTCTCTGTTTTTCTGTTATCTTTTTCTTTGATCAGAGACAAGCTAAGTACACAGAGAACAAACTGAAGGCCATCAAGGCCAGAAATGAGTACCTGCTGGCACTGGAGGCCACCAACAGCTGCGTCTTTAAATATTACATCCATGACCTGTCCGACATCATTGATGTGAGTATAAACACAGTGTTACCATGTGATACAGGCTGGTGTCTGTGGATGTTGCCAGCACTGTGTGTGTCCTTTGTCCTTCTTTTTGAGCTTGAGGTTTCCCCTGGGTTTCTCTTCACATTAGTTTCAGCGCCTCTAATGAAGGCTGCAAAGCGGCTATGCTTTGTCCCTGTGTCCCTTTTTGTTTTCAAAGGCTTCAAACAATGAGTGGTAACAGCTTCTTTATTAGTATTTATGTGGTGTATTTTCTGCTCTGAGTTGAACCACAGAGTAAAAAACTCAACTATAAAGGCATAGAGAAGTGGTCTATGGTTTACTGGGGCAATGCATTAAAGGAGACATCCAGTTGTTTGATTGTGCAGCATATACTTGATATTATGGTGACATGAAGGTTGGGAAGCAGGCTGTGGAACAATGCAGCTGCACTGGACAGGGGTCCTTCACAGTCTGGAAAGCCTGGAATTTTATTTCAGTTTCAGAAAATATAAAAAAATATTTATACTTCCTGACTTTATTTCCTATCCCATTATCTAAATGTTATTCTTTCCTTGCTATTGTCCTTACTTCTTCATGTACTTGCTTCTTCTGTCCTTATTTTCATATTCCCCTGTCCTTTCTTCTTTCCTTGTGTCCCCACTTCCTTTGGTTCTTCTATCCTTGTCATCTATCTCCTGTCTTTCTGTAATGTCTTTCTTACTTTCCTTGTGTTCTTCCTTTCTTTCTTTAGTGTGCTCTTCCTTGCTTCAGTTCTTTCCATCCCTGTGTCTTTCCCTCCTTCCTTGTGTCTGCCCTTCATTGCACACTTTCTCTTTTGTTTCATACCTTCCTTTCTTCCTTCCTTCCATGTGCCCTTCATTGCATACATTCTTAATTTTATTGTTTCATACCTCCCTTCCTTCCTTCCTTCCTTCCAGAAGTGTGTCCTTCATTGCTAACTTTCTTTTCTTGTTTTATACCTCCATCCTTCCTTGTATCATTTGTTCTTCCTTCCCCTTCTTTCACTCATTCCTTGCATATATCCTTGCTTTCTTTCTCTCCTTACTTCATTCCTTCCTTCCTGAAATATTTGCATAGGAAATGTGTAGCCCCCCTGATTGGAAAACATCCTGTTGTGCGTCTGTTCCACCTTTGTTGCTCCGCAGTGGGATGCGTGAGAGACTGCAGCAGAAGTAGTCATAGAGCCAAACTGGTGTGAGCATGTCATGTAGATGGCAGCATGTACAGCAGAGCGTTCTAATGAACAATGCTGTTAGCTCTCAGTGGATGCTGGCTTATTGTGTCTATGTACATGCCAGGGAATGAGGCTGCTTTTCTTTGTTTTGTGTTTATTTTGTTACACCTTGTGTTGCAGCTTATATCTGAAAATCTCCTTCTCAAATTGGACAAGGCTGAAGCGAAACTAGTACTTAGGGTCATTTTAAATTACAATTTGTGCCAGGTGTAAAAAAATATCAAAGACAAACAAATGTGAATATTACAACGTGAATTTTGTCTCTCCTGATATTTACTTGTTGACCTGAAAACAATGAATAACCACACAGTGGTTCTCAAAAGGCTACACTCTCAAAAACATGGTTTAAACATGAAAGTAAACGTTAAAACCACGAGATCATGATGAATTCCTTCAAAGTATTCCTTCACATACAATGTGACATTTATTCTGCACAACTTAATGTTAAAGCAAACATGCTGGTAAAACAAATACACTTTGATGAAAGCCATAGTTCAGTCTAAAGAAAAACATCCCCACAGAATGATGCTACCACCACCATGTTTCACTATGTGAATGGTGAGTTTATTGTAATGTGTTAGTTTGGTTCACATCCAGATTGATTTTGTCTTGAATGGAGATCATCAGTGTATCAGCAGGATATCATTTGATCTCAACTTTCCTGTTTCATCATGTCTCTCACCACCTTTTCTTTCTGTGAAACTTACAGAAAGATAACACCGCTAATTACATATCAAGTATTTATGCTTATCTGAATGCATTTGTGACAGTGCTGCGACCTGGGCTACCATGCTAGCCTGCACCGAGCCCTGAGGACTTACCTGTCTGCAGAGCAGAACGTAGAGATGTCTAAACACACAGGCCTGGAAACACTGGAAGGAGCAGCAGAAAGCCTGGAGCCCAATGGGGACAAACAAAAACTGATGGAGACCTACAACAATGTCTTCTGCCCACCAGCTCGATTTGATTTTCAGTCCCACATGGGGGACATGGTATGGATCATCTTCTTTTTTTCCTGGTCATTGTGTGTCAAAGTGAGATAATTTCTTTGAAGAGGTGGTGATATGTTTGCATGTGTGTGTTTTTGTAGATGGGAATGATGTGTGCGCAACAGCCACTGGAGGTGGACCTCCACCAGAGGTGTCAGCAGCTTCAGTCCCGCCTCTCCACTCTGAAGATCGAGAATGAAGAAGTAAGGAACGTTTTAGCTGTCATTGTCGTGTTTCTCCTTTTGTTTCTAGACCACAAGTTTAAATTTCTTTTTCTTTTGTCCGTTTTTCTTCGACAAGGTGAAGAAGACTATGGAGGCCACTCTGTCCACCATCCAAGACATGGTGACGGTGGAGGACTACGACGTCTCCGAATGCTTCCACCACAGCAACAGCATGGAGTCAGTGAAGTCCACGTTCAGCGAGTCATATCTGAGCAAACCCAGCCTGGCCAAGCGCCGGGCCAATCAGCAGGAGACCGAGCAGTTTTACTTCACGGTTAGTGGAGCATTTATGGAACCAAAGGGACTGCTCTCAAACCAGACCAGCAGGCCTTATTAATTAACTTAAATACCACATAAGCAAGACATTTTTTTTAGAAGCACAACAAAACTGAAAATTATATTAAGCTCTTACTAAACAGAAACTGGAATTTTACAGCTGATAGTAAACGTTTTCTGATCAGTACTGATTACTTTGAAGCTATTTTCCACTATATATACTTACATTTTCTGTGTCATAGAAACATTGAACTATAATGGCTTTATGTTGACAACAAGATGGCTCAAAAGCATCCTAAAGAGCGAGGGTGAATAACAAATCTTTCTCTGTATCTTCCAGTGGTAAAAAGCCAAATCAGGTTCTACAAGGCTAAAAACAACAAACTTCCAAAAAATTAAAGTTGGCTGGAGCTCACTGAGCAATTTTTCAGACTTTTATTGCGCAAACAAAAGCAGATTTCTGTTATAACACTACTGTGACTTCTTTAGAGTGAGGCCAAAAGCAGCACAGATCTTCCACCATGCTTTGCTCTGGGCATGAGTTGCTTTTCCACATATTAATCCTTCTGTTTCAGTCCAAACCCACATCAGCTGCTAAAAGGTGAATTTTGTTTTGTCAAATCTGATTAAAAAACCACTCAGCAGGGTTTAGCAATCTCCTCATATTCACTTTTGTGAAGGTTTTCTGCTATCACCATCCAGTTGGTTCTTATGAAAATTCTGTGACCCCAAAATGCCACGCTTTGCTAACCTTCTCTAACAGTGAGCTTCTGGGATTGTTTTGTACATATTTTACCATCCTTCTCACTTTGTGTGGTGGCAGGATAAATATGGATTCCAGCCCTATTTGTCACAGTTCCAGCGTTTTCATTATTACTCTGACTAGTTTTAGTGCAAGTTTATTTGAGAAGCTATTGTTGTGATAGATAAGGATCATCAGATCTGAAATTACTTGTTTTCTTGTCTTTCCTCTTTTGAAAATGGCTAACAGAATTGGGTCTACGTGTCACGTTGTATTTATATCACAGAGAAACAGGATGTCTCAAATTACTAATAAAAACCTCAGTGTTTTTTAAAACCTTGTCACAAACAGTTTACCTAAATGATCTATTTGTGAATTACAATTTGACATCTATTGTGAGGTGTAAACACCTAAGGAACTGTATCCGACGTCTCTGGTGCCCCTCCCCCACCTGTTACTGAGTCAAAAATGGACTCAGTAACAGTTTCCTTTGCTTTATAAAAAGACAAAATCTACTGTTTGGAATTATGTCTGGTTAAATCATTTTCACTAAACCTAAAAAACGCTCTGTAGCATGCATGCTTTGCAGCTATTATAAATCAACATAATCTGCAGTCATAGTGACTCCGGCATGTGTATGTTTTAATACATCATAGAAGCTGAAGGAGTTTCTGGAAGGCAGGAGTCTGATCACCAAGCTGGAGGCCAAGCATGACTTAATCCAGAAAACCATGGGAGAGAGTGAGTGTCCTTCATGCCTTTTTCATATTGTCCTTTTTTCCAGTTGCGTGAGTCCAGTAGGGCCAGCTACCCCTTGCCTCCTTCCCCACCTCTGGCAGACTGAAAAGAGGTGGGGGAATCAGAGGGATGATGAGTGCAGTGGGGACACATCAGGGTCACAGCAGTGAAACAGAATGAGTTTAATATATCTCATAATCAACCTGTGTGCGAGTCAAAGGGAAGGTCACAGCAACACTGACCATATGTGGATGCAGCTGTGTTCTTCCACATGTCTGTTTGGGGTGTGTTCCTCCTGGTCACACGTGTCAAGAGTTTCCACAGTCTCAGTAACATCTTCTGCATTGTATCTATGTGGGCAGCTTTAAAAGGGAATTTGTCTCAGTGTTTTCATCTGCAGCCATTTCCTCATGAGTTTTGTTCCTGCTATAACTGCCTATCTCTGTGTCTCTCTGCTGTCATAAACCCCCCTTCTCCTTCTTCTTCTTCTTCTTCCTGTGTCTCTCTCCTATAGGTCAGAAAACTGACTGTTGCCTTTCCAGGTAGGTGTGGCTAAGGAAGGAAATATGCTCACACTCACACGCTCATAAATGTGCATATATATCAAAACCAGGGGTCTTTGTTGCCGTTTACAGACATTGTCAAACACATATGTGTGACAGTTGGTACAAATAGAGCATTACAAGAGTTGTGCAAATAAATAGACTTTCTCTGGTGACATAATGACAGAGTGCTGTTACCTCTTTTTCCTTTTTTTTCCCTCCATAGTGGAAGGAGAAACTCTACCGTGCGGAAGCAGGTAATTATCTGTGTCAGGGTGTTTGTGTCTCTGCTTTTAACTTAGGCCTCATCATTTCTGAAAAAAAAACTTATATCCACAAGATGAACTGGCACAGCTGGGTTAACTCCATAGATGGAAAATTGTGCACACATATGGGGGTTTTCCTGGAGTTAAATAACCAAGGGATACCTGTATTTGTAGCTCCCCCTTGTGGACTCACGTGGGGTTTTTTTCCCATAAACTCACACTTTGCAGAGAAATCAGTTTATTTCCTAATCTCAGAGTAAATATTTAACAAATAAATTGTTGTTGTGTTGACATAACACTGGCGACCAATATCATGCTGCATAATTTGTAGCCAAACGTCACCAGATTTCTGGAAAAGTGAGACAAAGGGAAAAGGAAAAGTGTGGTTTCCTAGCAACAGCTGCACCCATCATGCCATCCCCATGTCTGATATGTTTTCCCCCTAAATGGGTTCATCTTTGCAAATTGATGTGCAAGCATGCATTGGGAAGAAAACAAGTATGTGTGTGCATGTACATATTTTTCCTACCAATTTCCTCTAACAGCTTTCTAATTTCCCTATTCTAGGACTCAGTTGAAACCATTCCGCTGATGGTTGAGAGCTGCATCCGATTCATCAGTCGCCATGGTGAGGAAATTCTGCCTGTTAGGTGATAGGTTCATGCCCAGCTTTTTGTTTCAAGGATTGGTGGTTGTTTTGTTTTGTGAGTTGGCTGAAGCAAAACATTACACCCACTAAATTAAGTACAACAGGGTAATTTCACAGTCTTAAAAACTCTGGAAATTCATGGAAGTTTCTCTTATCATTATTTGAGAATTTGAGAATGGAAAAATGAGTTTTCAGACGTTATTGTTCAATTATGTAAAAGAAAGAATTGAAAAAAGTGAAAACAAAATGAATGCTTTTTCTCCATTGATTTATATTTGCAGTGCTTTGAGAATATGTTGGCCATCTTACATATTCTTCTGTTTTTTTATTTGCATCACATTTAAATGTTATTGATCAACCAATTACGTTTAATTTAGGACCAGAGTATGACCAGATTAAATATGACCGTAATAATTTCATTAAGAAAAACCTGGGCGAGATGTGTTGCTGTTTGAGACCTTTTAGCCTGCTTCGTGTCACTCAAAATCAAAATATAATTGTTCTGTTGTTATTTTGACAGACTGACTTAAGCAAAATTATAGAAGAAATTATTTGATAAAAAAATTATTTGAGTGATTTTGCACAGAACATTATATAAAAAGCTGATATAAGCTTTTTAATTAGTCAGGCTATATGCTCAAGTAAAACCTGCAGTTGGCTGCACACTATAGCTGTCCTTGTTTTTCACTACAAGCAATAAAATGTATCTGTCTTTGAGCCAGCTTATTGGCAGTTTACAGCAACAGTTGGTGGAGGTGTAGTGTTGTGTTACACAAGTACAAAAAACTTTATGTTAGAACATCATTAACTTAATACAATTGATGGGTGACACTCCTTGAGTTTTCACTCCCTGGCTGACTTGAATTAGGTCCAAGTAGAGAAATCTGTCTCTGCATTAACGTTAAACCATAGAAACAGTGTGGTGGAAAATGTAGGCGGTGAAACCATAAACGTTTGAAATCTCGGCATTCCTTGATACAGGAAACCAGCCCATGGCTAACCCAGACAAAAAGTGTCAAAACAATGAGGATAACATTTATGTGTGCTTTTGGGTAGGTCTGCAGCATGAGGGTATCTTCAGAGTGTCTGGCTCTCAGGTGGAGGTCAATGACATCAAGAATGCCTTTGAGAGAGGTAACATTATAATCCAGTGTGATACATTATCTCAGACATTTTGTTTCTGTCTGATTTGATACATTTTCTCTGTCTTCTTCCTCCCTCTTCCTTCACATTTAGGCGAGGATCCGCTGGCAGGGGACCAGAATGACCATGACATGGACTCTATTGCTGGAGTGCTGAAGCTCTACTTTAGAGGTCTGGAGCATGCCCTCTTCCCTAAAGAAGTCTTCCATGACCTCATATCCTGTGTCTGTGAGTATCTCTTCCTCAGCCTCTATGCAGCAATCTCTTAGGCAGCACTTATGAATTTATGTTGGGGTTTTTTTCCAGCAATGGAAAGCCTCCAGGAGCGAGCAGTCCACATAAGGATGGGTCTTCATGGTCTTCCAAGTAAAACCCTCATCATCATGAGATACCTGTTTGCCTTTCTTAACCAGTAAGTAGCAGAACACTCAGGCCAAATGTGCATTCATTAATGGTTGTGCATTACAAATAAAGCTGGACAGATGAAAACTGCTCAATATTAATGTCTAAGCTACAAAATGATCTGCAATTAAATCTCTACTGTAAGTTGTTGTGCCACAAACCATTATAACCACTGAAAGCAATGTATCTCATTAGGTGTGTTTCCATTATGCTGCCCTGACCCTTTATCTGCTTGGAGTTAATTACCCTGAACCCTCAAACTCCCCTGAGCTGTTTGCCAGATGTGTTTCCAGCAGTTAAACTATAACTGAAGATCCTGTCACTGGATCATTAGTCTATAGCTTATGTAAAGTCACTACAAACTCTGTGCAAAGGTGAAACTGTAATGAATTTTATATTTCTTTCACGGATGCAGACATCTGCCTTACTGCATTTGTGACAAAGAAGAGATGAATAACATCTCTGAGCAGGATTAGCACCCCATGTTCAATGGCGACAACTTCTGATTCTTTTCAAACTGGTTACACTCTGAAACAAAATAAAAATGCCTCCAAATTCTGTTGAAAAAGATTAAATGAAGCCTGACTTATCTTTTTGGGGAGCTGTGGTTGTTGCAGCAGTTTATTTTGTGCAAGCAAGGGAAAAGTGTAGTGGCCTTCTTTCAGCCAGCTGACCCTCAATGTGCTGCAACAGGCAGGGAAGGGGCAGCCCTGATTAAATGTATCTTCCAAACAAATAGAAACAACTCTGTCACTTTCTCTGGCGATCTCACTAACAGGACTTTAAACCTTTGGAAATGCATTATAAAAAATGTGAGTGCTTTTGACAGCATAACCTTTAAAATTCTTGGTACTTTTTTCTACTGGTAGCATCCCCACACTTAATGTGAACATGAGATGTGACCAAGATCTGTTAGATCATTGAAGGTGCATGTGTCAGCATCAAGCGTTTATGACTCTGCACATTACAAAAATAACAATATGCTACTTTGTGACACTGAACACATAAATGCATAGGACTGTTTTGGATTTAACATGAATTATTGTAATTGGCTACGTATGGATTGCATTTTTGTGAAATTATTATTTACATTAGATTTGGTTTGAATCGCACTGTATTGACCCTTAACGATTTGGAAAAGAATATGTGATAGCTGGCTTAAATAGCACTGCTATTCACTGGGTCCAACCTGAACTTGTCTTCTTTCCAAAGGTGCATTTTTGTTAGGAAAAGGCATTATGGAAAAAAAAAACCACAATTGCACAATTGGGTGTTCAGGTATTTAAGCAGCTCTATTATAGTAAATAAAAACAGAAAAGGCTGTCATATTTCAAATTTGTAGCTAAAGATCCTGCAGACCACTTTGACCCATTTGCACTGAGTTTTCCACAAACACCAGATTAATTTTGGACCCTTACACCACATCCAAACATCCTCTAACCTTTGTCACAGGTCGGTGTGGGCTGTCATGAAATGTCAAAACTGCAAACACTGGAAATGAAAACTTTTCCGAAGAATATTTAGCTTAATTTCCTCTTTCAAATCAGGTTTATTTTTATAATCCATTATAGCATACCATAGCTGCTTTACTATGACATCAGCCACAAACCAAATCTCTCCCCCAAACACATCTCCATTGAAACATTTTAAAGTACAAATGTGGGTTAAATGGAACAAGACATGTCATCCAACATGTTTGGACGCACATACATGCATATGGAGAAAATCAGTCTGTCGCATTTTGTCCTTGAAACCAAGGCAAGACATAAGGCAGGTTTGGGGAGCTGAGGAGGGACCAGACATTTGAGCCTCCTGGGTAAACCAAGCAGCTCATGTGGAAACTGGAGATTCCTCTTTGATTTGACTGATTTACTGTCACCCCTGTGTTCCTGCTTTTACTCCTTTAAACACACACATCCATTGTGTCCTGGATCACCAGGGAAAGGGGTGTCCTTTTACATTGGATATCTAGCAGTTCGTGACTCAGACACTGGGATCCAAAGCTTTTCACTAGGCTGATTCAGGTTGTGGTTGATTCTTTGTGTGTAATACCCCTTGAATTTTTCCACATGTTTTATTGAGATTTTACGTGATAGACCAACACAAATAGTGCATAACTGTAAAGTGAAAGGAAAATAATACATGTTTTTTTACCCTTTTTCACAAATTAAAAATCTGTGGCGTGCATTTTCATGCTTTATGACTTTGATACACCCAAATATAATCCAGAGCAACCAGTGACCTTCAGCAGACACCTAAATAGTGTCAACCTGTGTGTTAGTTATTCTCTATATACATACAGCTGTTCTATAATGGCCTCAGAGGTTTGTTGGAGAACATTAGTGAAGAAACAGCATCATGAAGACCACTTTTATGGAACAATGGCCAACCAAGAAAGCCAAGAAGTCCCAACTGCTTTTTTCCACAATCTAGGTAGGGAACACAGAAACATGTGGAAAAATGTGCTCTATTAGGTAGTTTAGAATAGAACAAGTTGAGATTACTTTGCCATCTCTATTTTATTCTTATTTTCATTATTAACAACTTTGAGTGTGTTTGTCTGCGTCCCATTTACCTGTCACTTCCTGCTGGTACACTGAATTTTCCCATTGGGGGACAATAGAAGATTATTCTATTCCACTTTATTGTATTCTATATGATTTGTTTGGCCTAAATGTGAAATGCTATATATAGCCAAAAACTGACTCTTAAGACAGCTCTTCTACAGTGAAACATGGTGGTGGCAGCATCATGTTGTGGGGCTGTTTTTCTTCAGCAGGGACAGAAAACCTGGTCAGAGTTTATGGGAAATGGGTGGAGCTGAATAGGGGGCAATCCTGGAATAAAACCTGTTAGAGGCTAAAATGACTTTAAATAAGAACAGAGGATGACTTGTTCGTGTGTCAGAATGGCCTAGTCAAAGAATTTGAGGCAAGACTTGAAAGTTGCTATTCACAGATGATCTCACTGAGCTTGAGCAGCTTTGCAAAGAAGAATCTGTGAAAATGTAGGAATGTAGAAAGCATGTAAAGACAAACCCCAAAAGACTTAAAAGCTGGAATTGCAGCAAATTAGGGTTCTGCAAAGTATTGATTCAGGACAACAGATTACAAATGCACTTTGTGTTGGTTTAGAATATAAAATCCCACTAAAACACACTGAGGTTTGCGTTTGTAACATGACAAAATGTGAACAAGTTCATAAAGGTGTGAGTATTTTTGCAGGGTACTGTGTCTGTTTAAGACAGCGGATTAAAATAATGTTAAATCTGTTTTTCCCCTTCCCCCAGCCTGTCTCAGTATAGTGAGGAAAACATGATGGACCCCTACAACTTGGCCATCTGCTTCGGCCCCACCCTGATGTCTGTCCCTGAAGGTCACGACCAGGTCTCCTGCCAGGCTCACGTCAACGAACTCATTAAAACTATCATCATCCACCACGACACCATCTTCCCAGGGCTGCAGGACCTGCCGGGTCCAATATACACCATCCCTGGAGCAGGGGATGACTTCTGGTGAGGGCAGGGAAATGGGTAGAGGTCCTCGGTTGTTCTGTACAAGTAGTTTCTGACCAGTGTTGGAGGTTTTTGGATGGAACAGCTGAGGACAGAGTGAGGGATTTATTTAAGGATTGCCAGGGAAAGATCTTGGGGGGGGGCTCAGCTTGTCTGCTCTACTCAGAGCCAGGGGACCACGGGAATCAGCTTACTGTCCATCACATGGGGGATTAAAGCCCCGCCTGACCACATCAGGCAGCACACAACAGTGCAGGCAGTGGCTAATTTTCAATCTTAGTCTAACAAGTCTTGGAGCTAGTTATTATGATTGCTGCCAGTCAGTAAATCTGGATGGGCTTAAATGATGTTATAACACTAGCAGTGGCTGTGATCTGTTGAGCTTCTAACCTGAAAGTATAACCTTTAATTTCAGAATAAAAGAGCAGACTGCTTATTTAATTTAATTTAAAAATAGAATTATATATATTCCACTTGGATTTATACAAGTGTTTCTGTCAGTTTCACCAAGGAAACATCAACTTTTAGATATCTGTATTACTGTGTGTTTTTTTTTTTTTTTTACTGTGCAATGAAGTTTAAAGGGCAAAACAAAAACTTCATGCCAAATCCCATTAGCACTGTTAGGGTGGAATATCAAACACAATTTTAAAACCTCACCATTGCTTAATAAAACAACTTTTTTAACCTGGATGGTTCATGAAAAACAGCAACTATTGTGCCAGTGCAGAAGTATTTATATCCCTTAGATTTGGCCGCATTTTGTCATGTTACAGTCATAAAGTTATATTTGTTATACTGAGATTTTATGTAAAAAAGTAAAGCAACGCAAAGTAGCCCACAATCGTGAAAACAGAAGAAATATTGTTATTAAAGAAAAGGAAATATCTCAAAAGTATAGTGTGCATTCTTCATCTTCAATTTGATATCCTTGAATACAATCCAGTACAACGGATTGCAAGCAAAGTCCATTGGCATGTATTTTAATTTCAGTAACAATCCAGCTGTTCTGTAAAGGACTCAGATTTGTTTCACATTAGTAAGCAAACAGCATCATGAAGACACAGAAAAACAGCATACAGGTCAGGGAGAAAATGTTGGAGAAGTTCAAAGCAGATTTAGGTTGTTAAATAATATCCCAAGATTTGAGCATCTCACAGAGCACTGTTCAATCCATCATCTGTTAATGCAATGTTTTTGGCACAACTGAAAACCAAGACATGGCCATCCACCTATGCTGACAGGCCGTTCACGGAAAACATTAACCAGAGGAACAGCCAGGACGTCCATTTCAACTCTGGAGGAGCTGCGGGGATCCAATTAGGTGCAATTGGGAGATTTTTGGCTTATTGAAGAGTGGCAAGAAGAACAGCCAGAATAAGTCACATTGCAGCTTGCAAATTGGGAACACAGCAAACCTTTGGAAGAAGGTGCTCTGGTCAGATTGACGGAACTGTAACCTTTTGGCCTATATGAATAACACTACCCTTAACACACCATTTCCCTGGTGAGGCAAATAGAATCCATCTATTTGTAATTTAATGTCAGCATGAATATAGCTGTGATAAACATGGTGGTGGCATCATCATGCTGTGTACCTTTCTTCAGTATGGACATTGAAGATAGATGACAGCAACTCCAGAGGCTACCATATACCATCCCAAAAGAACACATTGGAAACTATTTCTTTTCCAAGGCGGTGTAACTGAAACTTTCCTCCTTTTTGAACATCCTCTGCTGTATGTGTTTTCTGCAGTGACAGTCCACAGTGTGAGCCCCCCCTAGTGGAAGAGCCGGCACCTGACGCCGTCTCAGTCAGCCACAACAGTGAAGAAGGTGTGTACTTTCACACTGTTTACTTCAAGAAACCCTGTTCTTCTGCACACTGTCTGTAATTTGACTTCTTATTATAGCTCCTACCCTGCTTGCTTTAACCTGTTATTAATGCATTTATTATTAGCACTGTAATGCAGCAGCACTAACCAGCTATGCACTAATGTGGCTCTCCACCTCTGTCTCTCTCTCTCTCTTCTATCTCTCTTTTCTTTTTGCACCCTGCTTCTGTCGCTCCACCTGCCTCTGTTGGCCCATCCTCTGAATCTCAGGCACCTTGGCTGTTTCAGAGTCTGAACCAGTCGAAGCCATCGCCCGGTTTGACTACACAGGCCGTTCCGGTCGGGAGCTGACGTTCAAAAAGGACGCCTCTCTCCTGCTCTTCCAGCGAGCCTCTGACGACTGGTGGGAGGGGCAGCACAACGGAGTGGATGGACTGGTGCCGCACCAGTACATCGTTATTCAAGAGACGTAAGATCTTTGTGTGCTGACATAACTCCTGCAGTAGATGTTGGTTTTTATTTTCATATCTTCTTCTGTGATGAAAGTTCAGATGTTTCACTTATAGGACAAAGAGTTTCTGTTTGATACCTAAACAGGGAAGAGGTCAAACACATGCTGACATGCTGACCAAACATCAACAGAAATTCATTCACTGGAAATCCCCGTTGCTAAGGAAGTTGAACAGCAGTGATACAAGCTGCATGTGATCAGGGGTTAAGCTTCCTTCCCAGCTTACGTTAAGCAGACAGAGGTTTATCTGACTCAGGCGGCAAACATTTCACAGTCGCTGCTAAAAGAAAGGTTCAGATTTACAGATTTTCTCACTGATAACATCCACCTGACACCACAGTGACACATTATTATTGCTTAAAACCCAGCTGTGGTGCAGTTCTTCTAGGATCTGGAGGATTACTTTATGTTCATGAAAGACAGACAGATACCTTGACTACCCTTGAACTGTTAGGCATTTTGTCATGTTACAAACTTTAATATATTTGATAGAAATATGACAGAAGTGTTGCATCATTTTGAACTGGAAAGAAATTGATACATCAGTTTCAAGGTATAAAAGTGTGGCATGCATTCATATTCAGTGCCTCCAAGTCAATCATTTTTTAGATCTGCCTTTGACTGAAAATACAGCTCCAAGTCCTTTGTGGTATATCTTTTCCAGTCTTCCACATCATGTTTTTGTTTTGCCAGTTTTTCTTGGCAAAACAGCTCCAGTCAGATTTTATGTAAAGCATCTGTCAACAGTTTTTTTTTTTTCAGTTTTTTCACAGATTCACAATCAGATTTAGGCTTAACATCTGACTCTGCCATGTTAAAACCATTTAATTGTAGCTCGGGCTGTACGTTTAGGGTTGTTGTCCCGCTGGAAGGTGAACCTTCACCCCAGTCTTACGTCTTCTGCAGCCTCTAATAGGTTTTCTTTCAGGATTGTCCTGTAGCTGATCAGCGTCCTTGTATCTGCTGAAACAAGCATCCCCACAGCATGTTGCTGCCACCACTGTTTTTAAAAATAAAATCTTTTTCTTCCAAACACAGTGGGGCTGGTCACACATTTTTCTACATGGTTGTCTCCCTCTCTGCTGTTTGTTATGAGATTAACTGCAAAAGATTTTTGAGCTTTTTCTGCACTTTTTCAGATCTGATGCTGGACGCGGAAGTCCAAAGCCCGAAGTGGACAGCAGGGACCTGCTGGAAGAGAGGGTGTCCACTCGGGGCAGCGCCCCCTCTCCCACAGGAGGCCATGTGGCTGACATCTATCTGGCCAACCTTAAGTGGGTTTCATGTCCACAAAACACTACCATTTCAACTACCAGATGAATTGGTTTTACCCTCATATTGGGCACTTAAATTCAGGGAATATTTTGTTTCTTTTAGGCTGAAGAAACGGCCTGAACCTGGGAGCATCCGAAGAGCATTCAGATCAGAGAGCGACAGCATGAGTCCAGGAGCCAGCAACAGTGGGGCAGGAAGTGCGAGAACAGCGTCTGCTGGCGGAGCTCAGGTGAAAGACCCGGGAGACAAACGTCCAGTCAGCGCTCATAACATCCTCAATTCAGTCACTCGTCACTCTTCACTCAAAACAAAGGTACCCGTTATGTTGAGTTCAGCCATTTTTTTCTTTTGCTTCAGAGAAGCTAATCTTTCTTGTAATCTTTCACAATCTTACAAAGTTGTGAATTATCCATTAAAGATGGATATTTCACAACTATATCATAGGTTTTGTAAAGCTTTAACCTTCCAATAACCTGATGATTCCAATTTCTCTTAATGATCTATAAAATAAAAAGAGACAGGAACAGTATTTAGAATATATTTCTAGCCTTACTGCCATAAGTAGTGATCTATTTCTTATGTATTTTAAGAAAAAGCAGAGCTGATATCCCACTGTGTCTGTGAGGGAGCTGTCACTGTAAAACAGGATTTTACTATTACTTTAAAACACAGACCAAATTACAAGCAAACATTTCAATCTGTAGAATGATGACCCTTATCTTAACCCTGAGATTACCAAAATGTTGCCAACTTTTTTTTATTTCAGCATGTTCCATAATAGTTTAAAATGGTTAAACTTTGCCTCACTCCATACAACTGTTGTAATTATGAATATGAATATATTATTTAATATTTAACATTAATATTTTATTAAATAATATTTCGGTCTGTTAAGGGTTGTCCTGTGAATACCAGCCCAATGAGGCGGTGGTATTAGGACAAAATTGAAAGGGATGAGCGAAGCTCTGACATTATTGAACAGCATAAACTCTGTACACACATGGAATGAATTCACATAATTTCTTAAAATACAAGAATTTATTAACAAAAATAATTAAACTCAAAGTCAAACATATTTCAATCAACAAACTCTTTACTATGCTAAAACAATCCAACTAAACTACCAAGCAGAATTAAAGAATAACGAAGACTAATGGGCTATGTACAATATAAACAAGTTGATTAAAGATGATTGGAAATCATGACCAAAAGAGTGATGCAACATTACCATTTAATATTTATGTTTGAGAACCAAGGATTATCTTGAAGAATCTGGAAGTGAAGTGAAGTTAGTCTTGGAACTAACTTAAGCAATAATTGGCATACATTTAGACAACCATTCACAATGCAAGATCAGATAAAATATTATTTAATAAAATAATATTTTAAAGAATGATTTGCTGAATAAAACCAACCTTCTGGATGACCAATTCTCAACGGTGTTAAATTAGCTGCGTTTATTTAATCGTACTCGTACTTAAAGAAATATTATTCTGAATAGGAACCAAATCTTTGAGAAATGGGCTTAATTGTGTTACTTAGTTATCAAGTTTAGTCAAATAATATTTAGGGAAATATTATTAAGGAAATAGTAAAATAATATTTAAGGAAATATTATTTTGAATAAGAACCAAATCTTTCTGGAGAAATGGGGCTTAATGGTGTTTACTTAGTTTTCAAGTTTAGTAAAATAATATCTAGGGAAATATTATTTTCTAGATGAAAACTAACAACCTTTTTGGGTAAATGATCTTTAGTAGGCAAACACGTGTTCTTAGCTGTTAGCGATTAAAGCTAACAAAAGAAGCTTATAGCTTATCATCAGAACCAAACAAATACCTTTAAAATACCATTAATAAAAGGGTTAAAATGCATAAGCATGGACGGCATATTATAAAGTTTGTCTTAACTAAGAAAAAAACAGATAAAACGAAACATTTTTCTAAACTACTTCTCTCTGCCCAAATCTTGCTGATCCTGAATATAGCTACCTTTGAGTCATCTTCATGCAGAGTGTTGTTTAGTTGTGCCACCTGTTAGAGCCTAGATGTGGTGATTTGACTGGTTAGCCGCTTACCCGTCAGGGCTTTCAAGCTGATAACCATCAAATTCCAGTCATTAGCCAAATTTCTCATTGCATCTCTAATTTTCAGTCCATTTCTAGAAGTTTTTTATTTTGTTTGTAACGGCAGTTATATGTGACGTATGAAACATTCAGGCATCAGGACTCCTAAACCCAATGAATTTACCAGTGCTGTGTCTACCTACAAGCAAAGAACCAATTCTTGACTGGATTTCATACTCCTTTTTACAAGGATCGTGTCACAAATACATTTGTTCTAATTTCTTTAGCTTTCCTTTAAAAGACCTTCATAAAACTAATCACAAAGACCACTTTAAACATTTTTAATGGCTCCTTGGAAGTAAAATTAAAGCAAAGCTCTTGCATTAAATGCAGGGAGTATTGCTACATTCAGAAGATTTTTGACAACAGCCATTATGATTGTTTAGGTGGAGAGTCCACAATTAAGGAAGACGACCCCTGCAGGACGCTCAAAGAGTTTCAGCAACCACAGACCCCTGGACCCTGAAGTCATAGGCCATGTGGAGCTCAGCACACAGGTACTGCACTTACTGCTCTGGAGGTTTAGTTCTCTTCATCCTCTGTGTTTGCTTATAGTATGTCTGTCTGCTGAGTTGCAGGACACTCAAGACTCTGCCCTCAGTGAGCTCAGTAAGTTTGAAAGACAAAGCACCTCCAAACACACGCACGCCCCTGACGTGGTCCTGGACACGCTGGAGCAACTGAAAGGCATTGGCGGAGGCGGAGGAGGAGCTTCTGAGCCCTCCAGCCCTCTCCACTCACGTCTGCTGCGGGACGGTGAGGGCGGACCCTCTTATGTCCACCCGCTTCAGCGCAGCGCCTCGTCAGCGAGTGACGTTCCCTCGTCCTTCCGCCCTCCTAAGACCCGGCCGCGGAGCCCGCTGCCCTCCGCCACTTCTCCCTCCCTGTCCTCATCAACCCTCTCCTCATCTGTACCTGCCTTCAGGGAGCTGCGACCCCCAGCGACCAGACCGAAGCCTGTGGTGTTCCCGAAGGGCGGAGGAGGGTCCGGAAGCCCAGCTATGGGCTCTCCGACCTCCACCGTCCCTCCGACACCACCTCCTCCACTCGTTGGCCACACACACTCTCTCTCTCACACACCTCCTCCTCCTCCACCTCCTCCCCAGTCTAATGACAAATCCTGCCCAGCTTAATGTTCCCAAATTCATTCTAACAATCCTTACAGCTCTTTTAGTGGGTGCAAAAAGCTCTTCAGTTGTTTCAAATAACCTTCTACTCACAAGTAGCATTTTCTTAGCAGCACTGTCTTTAGCAAGAAGAGTGTGTCCTCTGCTGGCAGCTCTTCTTTACTACAAGTAATCTGTAACATTGCATTTTTCTTTCATTCTGCAGAGATCAGAAACTTTGCTGGATTTCAAATATCCAACAAGGGAACAACGTCTGGAGTCTATACACACTAGTTTTTTGGGAGTTTTTTTTATGAAATTGCGTTTGAGTGCGGGTGTAAGAGTTACTTGCCTTTGCAATGGAGCTCTACGTGTAAAGAACAAAAAGCACTGTTTGATTTTTGTATAATAGGGTTATTTTTTTTCTTTTTGGATCACCCAGTGAGTAGAAAAAACAGATGAGAGTGTTTGATTCCTAAGAACAGACTGTGAAAGCCAAGCTCTCACTTTGTAGAACTGAAACACACTGCTTCAGAGGAGACAGATGGGAATTTTATTTTATTTTTGAAACAATGAGAGGAAGGAAAACTGGGCCAAATATCAGTGTAAATCACGTGATCAAGAGCTTTATTTGACCTCTCCCTCAGTGTTTAATTCATTCGTGTTTTTCAGTTCTTTGTTTAAAATTGCATAGATTAAACATGTACCTAACATGTCCAACAGTAATTCTGAATCTAATATAGCAATAAAACAGTGAAAGCAAAAAGCCTGGCGGCATGATGCTGCTGTACTTCAGCAGCTTCACTATGTGTTTGTGTGTAGGGGACTGCTGAATCCCAGGTTCTTTATATGGCTTTTTTTTTTTTTTTGGACTGTGCACACATTTTCCCCTAATGTGTGGTGATTTGAGGCAGCTAAACGCCTTTCAGGTTTTTATCATGCATGCTGGGACCACTCACAGTACCAACTAGCCCATAAGGAGATACCAGCTGTAACATACTTTTCAGAAAGTGCACAATTAGCAGCAAAGAAAAAAAAGTTTAGCCTGATCTTCTGCTTTGTATTTAATAATGATGTTGATAACTGGAAGCATGCAGCTGAGGATCTTCCTGAGTGTGTGCAGATGTAAGCACAACCAACCACCTCATCTTATGTGTTACAAAGTTAATGCCAAGAATTTGTTGGGGGTAAGTTATGGACTGTTATATCTATCTGTATGCATGTGTGTATGTGTGCACATGCATGGGTAGAGTACTTATGCACCTCCTCAACCCTGGCCTGCACATAAATGGATGCCAACTGAAAGCAACATTCTGGAGGCATGGGGCTCCAGCTCTCAGTGTCCTGAAAATGTGTGATTTACAGTCGCAAATGTATTTATACACCTTTAGTTTTTTTCACATTTTGTCACACTCAATGAAGGTTTAATGAATTTTAATGGGATCTCATAGGATAGACCAACACAAGGTAACTCATAACTGTGAAGTAGAAGGAAAATTATAGTGGTTTTGGAAAGTTTTTACAAAAAAAAGTTTGCCGTTTTCTGGAGAACATTAATGAACAAACAGCATCATGAAGACTACGGTTCTCATGTGAGAGAATCTGCTAGCAACTACAAGTATTAACTGTACCCTTTACAAATGTGACCTTTACGGATGAGTGGCCAAAAGAGGTTGCCCCAGGTAATGCAAAGGACAGAGCAAACATCTGTGAGAAGATGAGACAAAGTACTTTTGCCAAAAAAAATGATTAACCCGCATACAGAATGCTGACACAGCAAATCAGTCTGTATACAACATCTCTTTGGTAAGTTTATATGGTAACAGTACAACAACTATAAGCATACAGTCATTAGAATGTCCCATTATAGACCTAAACCTAATTAAGGACCTGTGACAAAACTTAAAAAGTGATGTTCACTAAATGTTTCAAAACCCTGTATAATTCATCTTGGACTTCCTGGTTATGAACCACTTTCTGTTGGTCTATCATGTTAAACCTCAATAAAATACAGTGAAGTTTGTGGTTGTAGCATGACAAACTGTGAAAAGGTTCAAGGGGTGTAAATACTTTTACAAGACATTATAAATTAGGAAAACCTGTTAGAATAGCTGATAAGTTGTCTTCAGCCATTGTAGCAACCCCACCAGTGGCAGAACAGCGTTCTGTTATTAAAAAAATAATGGAAAACCAAAACTCTGGCCTTTTTTGTCTGATGTTACTTTGCCCTTTGCAAAAATCTGTTTGCAGTATGTGAAAAAATGAAAGAGTAAATGAGAGCACAAATCCATGTTTTTTCAGTGTACATTACCTTCTGTGGAAAAGTGTTACATGGGATCGCATCATCCCCTTTCCCCAGCTCTACAGCACTGTCTGCATTCCTGTAATAAACTGTAACTGTCACGTCTCTTTGAAATCTTTGTATACTTTTTGTGCATACCTGGTGTATTGGTGTTGCTCTTACCTCAACGTCACAACTGGAGGGACTGTGTGTGTTCGTGATGCAGAACCATTACTTCTCACACGTACAGTACAGGCATGCATGTGGGTTGTCGGTGCGCTTGTGAAAAGACACAAGGGACCTTCTGTGATCTCTAATCAGTCATTGTGCACTTGGCTTGCATGTGGACTAACTGTGTGGGGATGATGTGTCGGGATTGAATATTGTTGAATATGCATTTTATGTGTGCATTTGGGGGGAAAAAAATCACAGAACTAAAAAAAAGACAGTAATGTCGAATCTATTTATAGTTGTCTCTGTATTACTGGAGAATCATGTGTTCAGATGTACTTTGTATATACAATGTTGTACATTACAGAGGTACACTTTTTTGGTACAGTATTGTACAGTAATAGCAATAGTAGTTTAATCAAACTGGCCTTATATAATTCTATGTGTAGTTCTTGTAGTAGATCTGTTTTTTTTTTTAATAAACATGGCTTGCTATAATGTTTGTTGATACGCTGAGATACAAAGAACAACGGAAACACACATGTAACATATAATCAATCCATCAAATTTTATTTACGGAGCACTTTACACACCCAAAGTGACCAAAGTACTGTACAAGTCCATAAAATGAAATAAAAACATGAAATAACACATAAGATTTATCTACGGTAGTAAAAAACTATATATATTTATATATATATATATATATATACACACAAAATGTACATACATAGTAATCGTATCTAACTCGAACAGTAGGACGAAAAGAAGAGCTGTCGAACTGGCTTTTTCTATCAAAGGTGCAGGGCTGCATCTTATGCTTCACCCTCTACACTAATTGGCCCCTCTGGTAAAGATGTGTCAAAAAGATAAATTCATATATTTTTGCTGCAGTGTAATCTCACACTGAACAATTTAGGAAATCTTAACCTTTCATTTGAGTCCATGTACAGCACTGAGATTAGTAAGTATCTGGCCTCCATGCAGATTTATTCTGTTTTTGCTTTTTTGTTACACTTGAGTGTTTTAGATAATCAAACAGATTTTGATATCAGACAAACATAAATAAAGTAAATTTAAAATGCAAATTTAAAATGTTGATTTACTTTATGAAAGGGAAAAGATAAACCATTAATTAACTGATTCACCACATTTTTAGTGTTCATTCATCACTAGCCACACCCTGGCCTGATTACTGTCACACCTGAAGAGATCACTGACACAGATCCTCTCTGACAACATGAACATAGGCTTAAAGACCTAAAAAGCAACACATCAAGTCCCGATCTAAAGGTGTACAAGAACAGATGAGTAAAAACCTTAATTCAATTCAGTTTTATTAATATAGCGTCAATTCACAACACATCATCTCAAGGCACTTCAGTCAATTCAGTCGAATCATACAGATTCCAAGTCAAGTACATACATTTCACTTGATACCTACTATCAACAGTGCAGTCAAGTTCAGTTTATTATTCAAATTGGTTAAATAGTTTTCTATCTAAGGAAACCCAGCAGATTGCATCGAGTCAGTGTCTTGCAGCATTCACTCCTCCTGGATGAGCAATAGCGACAGTGGACAGTCGCTTGCACTGTCTCGTTGACTTCACATCAATCCCTCATACTGAACATGCAAGTAGCTCCAGTGGAGAGGAAAACTCCCCTGTAACAGGAAGAAACCTCCAGCAGTATGAGAAGACAGAGCATACCCACAAAGATTACACAGAAGCACTGATCCATGAGGACTTTCTATGTTAATGAAAAGCAATATGTTAAAGGCCGTATGGTTCCTTGAGTGGCTTCATCTAGGGGAGAAAGACAGCTAAGCAGATAAACTCTGAGCCAGTTTTCAAGTCTACAATATGAAAGAGAGCACATACAGTTAGTCACAGTAAAAGCTCAGCCTGTATCTATATCTAGGGGGAGGGACAGGTTTGAACACTGAAGTGTATTATCTGTAGAAGGACAACATTAGATTGTTGGCAGCAGCAGCTCAGACGACGCAAGAATGACTCAAACGGCAAAACGTATTGCATTTCATTAGCACCATCTTGATGATCCCCAAGACTTTTGATGAGGCAAAAGTGAACTTTTTTGGAAGGTGTGTGTTCCGTTTATCTGTCATAAAAGTAGAACAACATTTTAGAGAAAGAACACCAAACAAATATCAAAAGGACAGTCAAACATAGTGTCCTTAAACCTAAGCACTCTTCAGTTATGAAACAGGACAATGATCAAATGCACAGCAGTGAGTCCACCTGTGTTGGGCTAAAAAAAGCAATTTTTGAGTGGTCTAGTCAAAGTATTTACTTAAACCTTTTAAAGATGCTGTGGCATAATATGAAATAGGTTCTTTTGGATAAAACCCCTAAAATGTAGCTGATTTGCAAAGAAGAGTGGGCCAACATTTCTTCACAGTAATGTCAAAGACTAAATGCCATTAAAAAAAGAGAAGCCTACAAGTCAATAAAGATATCAGGATATGTGGGGGGAAATAAATGAGTAAACCAGGCTTTTTTAATATTCACAGCCCAAGAAATAAACAACCAACAGGCAGAAACAAGAGTCCAAAGGATGCTGTGCAGCTTTTGCAGAAGAAATTAGAATTTCTAATTCACAAAGGCAAAGGCAGAATCAAACTGAAAATGGAGAGGAAGATGGAAGTGATATCAAGTGATGAAGCATTGACGTACCGTGGGCAAGGAAATGATGCTGAAGCTTTAGTTTGGTGTCATGATCTTTAGGTGTTAGTGTTTTGGTTTTCTTTTGTGTTTGTTTTGTGATCATGTCAGAGTTCTTTATTATTGTTAGAAAGGTCTTGCCAGTTTTTTATTATTTTTATTATTGTTTTGCCATATTAGTTTACTCCTTGTTTTGCGTTTCTTGTGTTCTGTTCTCTGTGCATTTTGATTTATTCTCCTATCTCAGTGGTAGTTTTTTTCCCCTTGGTTTGTAGTTTCCTATGTGTCTAGTTCAGCTCTATCTGTGTCAGCTATTCACCTTCCGTCAGTTTAGATGACTTCCTGAAGAAGCTATCAAAGAGCACCAGACATTTATGAAATGTGGTTGTATGTCAGGTAAAGAGTAAAATACCCAGAGGCGTTCCCTGGCCACTTTATTAGGTACACATGTTCAGCTGTTTGTTAACACAAATCATATGGCATCAGTTAAATATATTCATTTATCTAGACATGGCAAAGACAACTTGCTAAAGGTAAAGCTGAGAATAGGGAAGAAAGGATATTAAAGTGACTTTGATGTGATCGGGTCGTCGGTGCAAGACAGGCCAGTGTGAGTATTTTAGAAACGTCTGATCTACTTTGATTTTCACACACAATCGTCTCTCAGGTTTACAGGGAATGGTCTCTAAAAGAGAAAATGCCCAATAACAAAAGTTTGTGTCGGAGAAAATGCCTTGTTGATGTCACCGACCGTCTGGTTCAAGATACACAACGGATCATATGAAAGCCTGGATCCATCCTGCCTTGTATCAACAGATTACAGCCGGTGGTGGTGAAATGGTGGCCCCCTAGCATTAATTCAGCATTGATTAAACACCACATATTTGCATCGTGGATGTGCAAATCTGCACATGCTGTGTTATGCTGTCATCTCAATATGGACCAGAATTTCAGCTCTGCAGCAGTTCTGAACACAAAAACAGGTCCAACCTCTTGCCTACTAGCAAGGTATACTTAATCAAGTGACTGGTGAGTGTGCAAGACCCTTCTTCTGTCGGCCCCCCAACCAACTAAAATACAAGAAATTATTAGAAAATCTAAGCCAGAATAAAATGCAATGCAGTTCAACAGAAAGCATGTAACAAAGACCCCCTATTCCCAGCAGCTAGCAAATGGGGGTTCCAACTTTCCGTTGACATGCACATACATAAAAGCCTTACAAAACTTGCTCAGGGCACAAATCTATATTTCATCATCTAGTACTCATGCACTCCTCTTTCTAATACTACTCAGAGCAACTGCCCGATTTGCGCAAAACTGCCTCTGTTCATCCTACAAAATGTTTGTTTTGCTACAGCCCCAAAGACAATTGCATGTTTTTCTTCAAGACAAGCATACAGTGGACTCAAAAGGTTTGGAATACCTAACCAGAGCACAGAACAAAACCTGACAGAGTGTCTGTGGTGAAGTAGCACACACAGAGCTGCCTAAGTACAATAAAAAGCAAAAATGAGCTCTGTGTTTATGGAAGTACATACAAGGGAAAGATATACACAGCTGCAAGTCTTGTGGGTTCAATTCCAGCTTCCTCCTGCCACATATTGATGTTCCCCTGGGCAAGGCACTTAATGTCAAGTTGCCTTCTGGTCTACGTATCGGTATATTTATATGGTCGGTATGAAAGGACTGTAAAGGCACTACATAAAATTTACCAAAGGTTTGAGCGTTTAGTATCAGGTGCCTGCAATAACCAGCCAGACACATTTCATATTATTCAGACTGAAAAAAAAAAAGGAAAATTTATGATGGATATATTCCACAAATCACATAAGCTACTTTGTGTGTAAATATTACGGTGTGACTGTTATGAAAAATCCACACAAAATTAAATGTAAACGTTTATTCATTTTTATTTATTTTTTTTATTCATTGCATGGCTTCCTTTTTGCTCGTGGCGTCTAGGCTGTAACCAGCAGGTTGGTTATTTACAGAGGCTGTTAAAAAAGTCGGAAGTTCCCGTGTTATTTCCGCTGGGATTACCCAAAGAGAAACGTCCGCCCCCTTTGATGCTCACACACTTCCTCCATCATACACACCACGACTGGGCTTAAACATACAGGCTGCTGCCTTTCAGGAATCTGTTTAACTCTGAATCCTTGTATCAAACTCAGGAAACCTGCAGCTACTGCACTCAGCAACGAGCTCACCTGTCGAGAAAGCAGCCACCTCCCCGACATGCTGTCACTTTTTCCCGCGGAACAAGTTTTACACGTTGGCGTATTTTGTTTCCAGAGCAGTTAGTTTTACCTCAGCTCAACGGTTTGAGTTGTGGACGGACTGAAAAGGGTTAAAGGCATTGACCCGGGTTAAATAAAACGCTTGGGATGAATAACAGCTCAGCTAACTCCAGAACAGGAACCAGGTAAGCTAACATGGTAACTAGTCTACCTGCTAACTAACTTTCAGACCTAGGTGTCTTTTAATTGGCCAGCTAAGCCCATGTAGCTAACTCGTTATTAACATATAGTGTGGTATTTAGTGAAGATTTATTGAGTCTAACCAGATTTAAGCCGGCTGGCTTAGTTTATTGACAGAGAGCATAGCAAAAGAAAGTAATGTCTTTTATTCAGTAGCAGACTCATAATTGTACAAATAATAAACAAAAGCTGTATATATATATATATATATATATATATATATATATATGTTGGGAGTTAAATTAGATTCATAGCTATTATTCATTTGACTGTCTGTCCAGAGTTGATCAAAGATTTGGGTGGGCCAGCTAATTCATAGGGGTGCCCCCCGACCCCCTCCTTGGTTACGCCACTGAGGTCAAGGTCAGCCTGGGAAGGAGAACAACTCACTGGAGGATTCGGTAGCCCAAAGGCATCGTTCTTTACAGCACCATCAGAACTTTGCATAGAGTTAAACAGTGAATTTTATAGATGCTTTGGATGTGCAAATTCCTGCATTAACAAACATTCGGCACTTCCCCTCTGGGAATTTTAAGGCATCACTGTATATGGTTTTTAACTTCTACATGCTTTTTGTTCTGTGTAGGATGGACATAAATGATCATTAGGGAGGGGTGTGCAACAGGATTTAAACAAAGCTCCCTTTGCTTAGATTGAACAGAAGGTAAAGTTGCAAGCAGTGAAGTTTGAGCATAGGGCTTACAAAACTGATATATTTCAAGTGTCCAGTTCTGTTCATTTATGTGATTATGGTGATTACATGGAAATAGCTAATGAAAACCCCCAAATTCTGTTTCTCAGAAGGTTAAAATGTTACATAAGATCAATTAAAAACAATTTTAAGGCAGAAATATCCGCCCACTGAAAGTATGTCCATGTACTGTACAATATATGCTCTCAGTATTTTTGCATAGTAGACTAAATTGTGCATGGTGGCATGGAGGCCGCCAGTCTTTGGCTTTGCTCAGGTGGTATGCATGTTGCTTTAATATCAGTTTCAGATCATCTCCAGTTTTGGCTCTAGTGTCTCTGATCTTCCTCTTGACAAAACTCCACAGATTCTCTATAGGGTTTAGGTCAGGTAATCTACCATAGTGATACCATGGTCATAAAACCAGGAATTGGTGGTGTGGTAAGGTGCCACGTCCGGCTGGTAAATCAAAGGAGGCATCTCCATAAGCCTTGTCAGCAGAGGTAGGTATAAGGTGTACTGAAATTTCCCTGATGCTGGCTGAGCTGACGTGACTTTAATAAAACACGGTCGACCAAAAAAAATGCAATACCTTAATGTGAAAAGAGGATTTTGGACGACTGGGCAACAGCCCAGTCCTGTTTCTCTTTTTCCCAGATAAGATGTTTTCTCTGGTTCAGAGACAAATACTGGTCCTTCTCAAAATATTAGCATATTGTGATAAAGTTCATTATTTTCCATAATGTCATGATGAAAATTTAACATTCATATATTTTAGATTCATTGCACACTAACTGAAATATTTCAGGTCTTTTATTGTCTTAATACGGATGATTTTGGCATACAGCTCATGAAAACCCAAAATTCCTATCTCACAAAATTAGCATATCATTAAAAGGGTCTCTAAACGAGCTATGAACCTAATCATCTGAATCAACGAGTTAACTCTAAACACCTGCAAAAGATTCCTGAGGCCTTTAAAACTCCCAGCCTGGTTCATCACTCAAAACCCCAATCATGGGTAAGACTGCCGACCTGACTGCTGTCCAGAAGGCCACTATTGACACCCTCAAGCAAGAGGGTAAGACACAGAAAGAAATTTCTGAACGAATAGGCTGTTCCCAGAGTGCTGTATCAAGGCACCTCAGTGGGAAGTCTGTGGGAAGGAAAAAGTGTGGCAGAAAACGCTGCACAACAAGAAGAGGTGACCGGACCCTGAGGAAGATTGTGGAGAAGGGCCGATTCCAGACCTTGGGGGACCTGCGGAAGCAGTGGACTGAGTCTGGAGTAGAAACATCCAGAGCCACCGTGCACAGGAGTGTGCAGGAAATGGGCTATAGGTGCCGCATTCCCCAGGTCAAGCCACTTTTGAACCAGAAACAGCGGCAGAAGCGCCTGACCTGGGCTACAGAGAAGCAGCACTAGACTGTTGCTCAGTGGTCCAAAGTACTTTTTTCGGATGAAAGCAAATTCTGCATGTCATTCGGAAATCAAGGTGCCAGAGTCTGGAGGAAGACTGGGGAGAAGGAAATGCCAAAATGCCAGAAGTCCAGTGTCAAGTACCCACAGTCAGTGATGGTCTGGGGTGCCGTGTCAGCTGCTGGTGTTGGTCCACTGTGTTTTATCAAGGGCAGGGTCAATGCAGCTAGCTATCAGGAGATTTTGGAGCACTTCATGCTTCCATCTGCTGAAAAGCTTTATGGAGATGAAGATTTCATTTTTCAGCACGACCTGGCACCTGCTCACAGTGCCAAAACCACTGGTAAATGGTTTACTGACCATGGTATCACTGTGCTCAATTGGCCTGCCAACTCTCCTGACCTGAACCCCATAGAGAATCTGTGGGATATTGTGAAGAGAACGTTAAGAGACTCAAGACCCAACACTCTGGATGAGCTAAAGGCCGCTATCGAAGCATCCTGGGCCTCCATAAGACCTCAGCAGTGCCACAGGCTGATTGCCTCCATGCCACGCCGCATTGAAGCAGTCATTTCTGCAAAAGGATTCCCGACCAAGTATTGAGTGCATAACTGTACATGATTATTTGAAGGTTGACGTTTTTTGTATTAAAAACACTTTTCTTTTATTGGTCGGATGAAATATGCTAATTTTGTGAGATAGGAATTTTGGGTTTTCATGAGCTGTATGCCAAAATCATCCGTATTAAGACAATAAAAGACCTGAAATATTTCAGTTAGTGTGCAATGAATCTAAAATATATGAATGTTAAATTTTCATCATGACATTATGGAAAATAATGAACTTTATCACAATATGCTAATATTTTGAGAAGGACCTGTACATCCCTGTTGTTTGTGCACCCCTTTCTTCTACACTTTTTCCTTCCTCTCAACTTTCCAATAATGTGCTTGGACACAAGTACTCTGTGAACGGCCAGCTTCATTCGCAATGACCATCTTTGACTTACCGTGCTTGAAGAGGGTATCAGTGTATGTCTGCTGAAGAACTGCCAAGTCAGCAGTTTTTCCCTTAATGCTGTGGGTCATAACACACCATTTCATTGTTAAAAATGCATTTGTATCAGTCTTACGTGTTGCTCTAATTTTAAGAATAACTGAATAAACTGTGACCCGTTATCATCACAGTTAATATATCAATATATCAGTGTGTGTGTAATAAATAAATATATGTTTTTCACTTTTTGAACTGAATTACTGAAATTAACTTGAATGATGTCCTAACTTATTGTGATTCATCTGTGTTACTTTTTTGTTAATATATTTAAAATTGTGATGAAATTGGTTTCATGTTTTTCTGCTAGTTTCTGGCTCTGCGTGACTCTTCTCCCTGCTTCTTCCCTCCTTTTAGTATGTCAGGGATAACAGGAAGCACAACAAATTACCTGTGGTCCTTACATGATGTCCTCGGTCAGGGGGCCACTGCCAGTGTCTACAAGGCACGCAACAAGGTAGCCACCACTGCAGAGCTGTTTGACGTTAACAATGCTTCGCTGTATCATTTTAGTCATCATCTCAGACGTTTGAGCCTTTGCTGTTGCAGCTTCAAAGATAAGAACAAGCTGTGGCTGCAGTGATGTGTGGGCGTCTCTGACGTTCTTGTGCGATGTGTGTGATGTGTTATGCTGACGATTACGCACCAATGTGTGTATTTGTGCAGAGATCGGGCGAGCTGGTGGCTGTCAAAGTGTTCAATGTGCTGAGCTACAGCCGCCCCCATGATGTCCAGATGAGAGAGTTTGAGATGCTCAGGAAGCTCAACCACAGCAATATTGTGAGGCTGTTTGCTGTTGAGGAGGTAATGGGACCACAGGAAGCATGAATACTGTGACATGTTCCAACAATTGCAATATTTCATATTGACAGTGCATGGGATCAAAATTTATCTATTTGATGCTAAAAGTTTTCTTAGAATTCAAAATGTTACACAGTATCGTAAAGAAGTGCAGCTGAATAACTGTGTTGCTCTCCTGCCAGCTGCAAACAAAGCAGAAGGTCCTAGTGATGGAGTACTGTTCAGGAGGGAGTCTGCTCAACCTGCTGGAGGACCCGCAAAACGCTTTTGGCTTGCCTGAAGCAGAGTTCCTCACTGTGTTGCAGTGTATAGGTAAGTTTGCATGTATGATATTGTTCTACAGTTCATTGTGCCCATGTGTGACCTTTACCCTCACATTGTGTTCGCTGCAGTGCAGGGTATGAATCATCTGCGGGAATACGGGGTGGTGCATCGGGATATAAAGCCGGGGAACATAATGAGGCAAGTTGGAGAAGACGGCAAGTCTGTCTACAAGCTGACGGACTTTGGAGCAGCACGAGAGCTGGAAGATGATGAGAAGTTTGTGTCTATTTATGGAACTGAGGAGTATCTGGTAGGATATTAAGCTTATTGACAAACATTGACACCCTTTTTGACAATAGGCACCTGACAAAGTTTAAGATACTCGAAATAAATCCTGAAAAAAGCTTTAATGTGGCAACCGTAGACAAATGTCTTAGAAGCTCTTTAAATAAAGCATTTTGCTAATGTAGAACAAAATGGCAATTTGTGAATGTTATATCATCCTCCATAATTGTTGGGATTCTTAAAAAGCCTTAAAATAAAATCACCTTTTATTGCAGTAATAAAATCACAATAAAACATTGCAGCAGTTCTCTAATTGTGGGTTTCTTCCTCAATATGCAGGGAGGCAAGATAAGCTTAGGTTCTCTATCAGGGTTGTTTCAGTTACTCTGATTGAATAAATGGACACGTTTAGGGGAGATGTTGTCTTGTGGCCATTTTAAGCTTCCTGCATGTGTTTGAAATGCTCTAGATCTGAAGTATTGAGAAAAAAAAATAGAGTATTGAAAATGGTTTGATTTTTCAAACCATTTTTTTCTCATGTCCATCCAAGATAATAAATCTAATAATGCTTAATAATTGCAGTGGTTTTTACAAAGATTTATATTTAAATAGCATGCTTCATATTCGATTTGCGATGTCACAGCTTGATTTCAACATTTTACCCATCAGTATTTAGTCTTTTTTTTTTTTTCGGGCTGCATGGTGGCGCAGTTGGTAGCACTGTTGCCTTGCAGCAAGAAGGTCCTGGGTTCGATTCCCGTCCGGGGGTCTTTCTGCATGGAGTTTGCATGTTCTCCCCGTGCATGCGTGGGTTTCACTGTCCAAAGACATGCCTGTTAGGTTAAGTGGTCACTCTAAATTGCCCTTAGGTGTATGAATGAATGAGTGTGTGTGTGCTTGGTTGTTTGTGTGTTGCCCTGTGATGGACTGGCGACCTGTCCAGGGTGTACCCTGCCTCTCGCCCATAGACTGCTGGATATAGGCACCAGCTCCCCCGCGACCCACTATGGAATAAGCGGTAGAAAATGACTGACTGACTGACAGTATTTAGTTTTTTTCTTTTATTACTGACTGAATGCACTCAAATTATAATAACAAAAAAGGATTATATGCCAACATTTGGACTTAAAATACCTTCAAATTTAGGTTTAACTTGACCTGTGGTTCTTGGACTAGTTCTTGTTAAAATGTCAAACAACTCACTAAAACTACTACTCCTTGGAATTCTTACAGATAAGATAAAGTTACCAAATTTGACAACCTGCAGTACAGAATGTGCATTTATTGCAGAATACCACCGCTGTTCTATGACAAATACATGTTTTAAAATAGAGCTGGTCCGAGTCCGTATGCAAAAAAAGCTGCTCTTTACCGCACACTGAAAACTGCAGGCCAGTTTCTGTACAGACACTTATTTTACCAAAAGTATTTGTCCGTCTACTTTTACATGAACATGAACATCCCAAAAGTGTTCAAGAAGAAGTCAGGACTCTGTGCAGACAGTCTCAACACCAAACCTTATACACCTGCAGCTATGGAAGTGATTGTAACACCAGAATTCATTGATTTGGTGGTGTGACCCAATACTTTTGGGAATATAGTGTAAATTCAAGGTGAGCATTTAGACTGAAATTTCCAGAATGTTATAAAACTGCAGAAGTGAACCTAGAAATGTCAGTTTTGAATAGTAGGGAAATTTAAACTGAAAAATGTGCAGGACCCTTGTCATTTAAGCCGGGCAAATCAACACACATCTGCCCAACTTAAATATTATGTTCTCTTGTTTTTACTATTTTAAGGAGTAACTATGTTGCATTTGGACTAAGCCTTTTGGAAAAAAAAATTCCCACTTGAATTTAACTTTCCGGATCTTTCTAAGATTACGCTGGATTTTGTTGAGGGTGCTGAATACATATGCATGCCACCGAGAACCATTTATCCTTTTCATTCTTCTTCTCTGCTTTGTGTTGGTCTATCACAAAGAATTTTAATAAAGTACACTGAGGTTTTTGATTTAAATAAGTTTAACGGGTATTAACCCTTTTGCGAGGCACTGTGTTTACTGTCAATGGGTGAATCATTGTTATAAAGCACATTCATGAGGAGATTTATTTTGAGACTATTGATGAGATGCCCCTCCTTTAATTGCTGCTTCTTGTATTTAGGTTGCATATTTGCAGCCTCTTTGCTCAACTGTAACTTTTTTCTTTGTTGTACATCCTTGTTGCAAGTTATATTTTGCTATGAGTTTCACAATGGCATGTAAATAATGTTTAAAGATCTCAATATTTAAATCAGATTGTATATTATCAGAGTGAATGTTCTGCTGCCAGTCAAATGAAGACAAATAGGCTCAAGTGCTTTTAATTGTGATCATGCATATTGGCAACCACAGATTAAACAATAGAGAAAATAAAGCATTTCGTATGTTTTATAAATAGCACCCTGACATGTATGAACGCGCTGTGCTGCGTAAGCCTCATCAGAAGTCTTATGGAGTGAGTGTTGACTTGTGGAGTATCGGTGTGACCCTATACCATTCTGCCACGGGGAGTCTACCTTTCACACCTTATGAAGGACCCCGTAAAAACAAACTCACCATGTAAGCTACGATTTTTAACACTCTCCTATAACCTGTTGGGAGTTTTGAAACACTGAAACCCCTCTTTTCTTGGTGCATTTGTTCCTTAGGTACAAGATAACCACCGAGAAACCCATGGGGGCAATAGCCGGCACACAGCGGGTGGAAGGTGGTCCTATAGAGTGGAGCTACCACCTACCTTACAGCTGCCAGCTGTCACAGTATGTCTTCAAACAGTCTGTTAACTAGTGATATATTTAGACCATTTACACACATTTCTTGTCATTTATATTGATACCTGTGTCTGTGTGTTTCTTTGTCTGCAGGGGCCTGAAAGTCCTTCTCATTCCGGTGCTTGCAGGCATAATGGAGGCTGACCAGGGGAGATGTTGGGGTTTTGACCAATTCTTCACAGCCACTACAGATATATTGCAGCGGCAGCCGGTTTATCTGTTCTCCCTGCAGCAGGCCATGGCTCACAGTATTTACGTACATCACTACAACACGTACGTCTGCACTGGCATGTGGTCACCCACTTTCTGATCCAGTTCATCTGGTCAACCCTGTTGACAAAGTTTTATATGCTTTGTGTGTCAGACCTCACTATATGGACATTGTGTCTCTAAAGGTAAGTTCACACCAAACGCGATTTCTGCGAAAGGAACGGCCAATTTACATGTTATCCCTATGTAGAGGCGCGTTCAGGAGCGGAGCGGCGCGGTGCGCAGGACGCAGAGGGCGCGGCAAGCGAAGCGGGAGCGGAGCGGCACGATGGACGAGTTGAAAAATCTGAACTTTTTCCTAAATTCGCGTCGCGTCGACCAATCAGGGACTGGATGTGGCTGTGACGTAGGAAAGGAAGGACCAAAGCGGAGAAGAAGCAGTTGTCAATGATGGAGGACCAGATCATAGTGGCGGTGTGCAGCAAGCCAGAGTTGTATGACTCAACTAATTACTTTTACCGAGACAAGTACAGAAAGGAACTGGCCTGGTTATGTTTAGGCACAAATATCTTAAATTTAGGAGATGTGGACATTAAAAATCGGCTGTTTTTTTTACTGAGCTGAGATTTATTTACTCACCGAAGACAGATGGACAGGCGTTCAGCAGCAGGGATACAGCGCCGGTAAACCGCGGTGAAGTTAGTTTGAAGTTGGATGTTCAAGCTCCGCGGAGTTAGCGGCATCTAGCTCAGGGTTGATCCGATTCAGGCACCCAGATTTTCCACGATTGTTTGGTACGGAAACTTATTGACGGTCCCTAGTGAACCACCGCGCGTCAGAAGAGGGAACAACAGAGAGCAGCTAGCCGAAATCTGGGTGCCTGACTCGGATCGGCCGTGGGCTGGATGCCGCTGGCTCCGCGGAGCTTGAGTGTCCGGTGTCCGGCTTCGGGCTGGCTTCACTGCGGTCGCCGGTAGTTGGCGTCCCGGAGGCCGATTCATCTCCCAACGCGGGGCAGCAGATCTTCGAACTGGGTCCTGGATAGACGGATGTACCGCTGAAATCGACCGTCATCCAGACGCAGCTCCTGGAGTAGGTGGTTGTTATCTCCGAACTGTTCCCATCCCTGAAGAATCTGGTGAACCCAGGGACGTTGATGTCGGCGGCGTTTGTTGGCTCTCCACAGGTAAAACACCGTGATTATACGTGAAATCCATGTCCGCCATGTTCAGTTGAAACCAGCAGATGGAAGCTCCTCCTATTTGATGACGCGGCGAAGCGTTGCCGCTTGTTGCCAAATGCCAACGCGGAGTTCACGCGGAATGTTAAGCGGGCAAAAGCACACAAATGAGGCAAAAAATTCGCAGAAATCGCGTTTGGTGTGAACGCACCATAAAACAGCAAGCACTTTATCCAGCTCAGGAAGTGTTGTTTTTAATAAGTAATATAGGGTAATGGAGTCAAACGTTTTAATGAATCTCTAGAGATTCATTAAATTAATGAATCTGAGATGGTTTTAGGACAAATATTGCAGAATTAAACTAGTTTGTTGATTTGGGGTTTAACTCATCTTTAATACTTTTTTTTATACAATTAAAAGATAATTTACCATTCAATAATATAATAATGACCAATAGTCAAATACCTGCCAATGACATCATAAATTTAAATGTATTAAAACTAATAGTTGTTAATATACTTGCAGTAATGTAATAAAATCTTTCATCCACTAACATAGCAACATTTTGCCACTAACCATGTAACACATGTAGGTCACATGACCACCTGTTACACGCTACCTCAATACTAGCATTTTCTGCTAAGTGATCTAACCATCAGAAGGACAATAAATAATTAAATACATAACATACATTTACATATCTAAGCTAATTACCAATACTCTAAATAAAGTTTCTGTACAATCAGTATTTCTCAAATTGGGTTTTACAACCATAAGGTGTTGCATAGTATAAATCCTGGAATGATATGACAACTATTCCTCCCACTAAACCTATTTTTGTTAAGAAAACTGCCAAAAGGTGTGTAAATATTTTCTTGACAGACACTCCTGTTAATGTATCGTTACATTATCTCCTGTAGTTGATAGATTTTCATTTTTTTATGTGACTTTAAGATAATATAAACGTGTTATTTTAAGCAGGCATATTCCGTTGAGCCTATAAGCACCTTCAAGGAAGCAGGAGTGTAAAAGTGACCCTGGACTGGACCGAATACCTTTCATCTTCTTAAAAGATTATTAAAATTGACTGTAAAATTAAAATGTTTTAAAACGATTTTGAAAAAGTCTTGTTTTTTGACTGTCACTGTTCCTAAAACTGGTTCCTAATGTTGCAGCAGACCCCCAGTGTGCATTTTGCAGAACAACTCATGAGACCAATGCATGAGTTAAAAGTCATAACTGGGTAAAATTAGTAGAAGATTATTTTTTCATATCCTTGTTTAAGTAGATCTTTGCAGGATTTGCAAGGTTTTAACCTTGCTTATTTTGCAGATTGAAATGTGAAGAATTTGGAAACCACAGGTGCGGGTTTTTCACAAAACGACACAAAATCAAGGACGCAAAATTGTGCATAAAATAGACCAAACACATCTCGTCTTGTGTTACGCAGAGTGTCGGTGTTTTTTGAAGAGGTGGCAGCCCAGACTGGTATTGGCATCCAGCAACAACACCTCATGTACCTGGGTCATGACCTGGCTCTTGAGGGCAGCATGAAGGTGATAAACCTTCCATGCACTTCAGCTTCTCAGCCTCTTATTCTGCTCAGCAGCATGCCTGAGACCAACACCAGCCTGCCCTTCCGAGAGCGTAAGACAAACCAAGACACGCACTTCTTCAACTTCAACTCTGGACATTCTTCATGTTTTCCATAGCTGTCTCCCATTCCATCCCGTTTATTTAACAAAATCAGTGTAAGCTTTAGACCAATGTTTAACAGGGTTGCAACTCACATTTAAAATAAAGCACGAGTCATCAGTTTTTAGTAATGCATAAACAATGTTTTTTATCATTTTCATGTAGCGGAGACGCCTCCCATTCCATCCAGGTTTGACGTAGTGACAGATTATAATTTCTCCAAGGTGCCGCTGCTCATCTTACATTCTACCAAGTTAACATTTTATGTTTTTATTATGAGTAATTTATCATGGTGACCTGTTTGCTCCTTTTTTAGGTAACAGTGGGAATAGTCCACCAGTACAAGAGGATCGTGCAGTTACTTCAGACATATAGAGAGTTGCTGCTGCAGGGCTACTACAGCTACATGTGAGACAAATACAAGTTAATTCTCTCTGTTCTGAGGGGTGTAACCACCTGGTGACAGTTCTTATTCCTTCCTTTTACTCTCTTCTTGTTTCTCAGGATGAAGTTACGCCACGAGTGCACAGAGGCCACGCACAGTATTGCAATAATCACCATTAGACTGCAGTCCTGCCTCAGTGCCCAGCACAGGATTCACAGACTGTACGTTTAGTTGTAGATTTTAGAAACTGATCTCATGTCCATCATGTTGTACCTGTGATTTCATACGTGAGGGAGATGCAGTGCCACATTTGACAAGCATTAAAATGCACAGCGGGATTTGTTCCTTGCAATGTGAACATCTTTGCATTCTTTAGCATCACCAGTATTTGCTTTTCTATCATTATCTCATGTGTTACCTTTTCACCTTCTCTCCTACAATGTGTCTTAGAGCTTCTTACTCCTCTGAAAATCAAGGCTCCCTTGATAACGCAAGTCAAAAGCTGCAGCTGGTAAGTTCCTCCAACAACTAACAGCAGGGTTCAATCTGACTTATGTAGTGCTGTTTATACCTACATCATTTAAACACACAGTTATATGTGTTTACTGCTAGTAATGAAAATGATATGAGAACTGTTAGGATAATTTGACCATTTAGGTAAATAACATTTTATCAGTGAAAAATCTGTTTTGTTGTGTACTAGCAGAAATACCTAAAGTACTTTTTGTGGAATATTTTGTACCATCTTTTGTCAAGGACCTTGCTTAGATTTTAGCATCTCTGCACTGGCTTTCTGTGGATTTCAGTATTGTTTATTTTTTTGTATTTTATTTTAATGGTATTTGAAGCTTTACATGATCTTAGTCCCGGAGTCTTTGTCTGAGTTGTTTCTGACTTATACAACCCTATTTCTTTTTTTCTTTTTTCTTACGTTTTTTAAGTTTTATTTTGTTTTTAGCTCTTTGCGGTTTCTTTCTATCAGATGTTATCTAACACTGTTATATTTATGTATTCCTATTTACTGTTATTAGTTGTTCTTACCTGTTTTTGCCAATTTCCTTTATTTATATGTCTTATTTTCTATTAATTTCTCTTAATTTTATTTTCCTTTCTTCTTTACCTTTTATTCTGTGGTGTATGATATCGGAATCTGCTTTTTTTGGCCAGGCTTTTGCACACAAACAATGAATAGGACTTTGGGTTCAAGAGCTCACAGCGAACAGACATTAAAAATAAATATGTAAACTTTACAAGAAATAAAATAAAGGATAAAAGGAACGGTATGTACATGTATATGTATGTACATACCGTAGTACAAATATGCTTTTTTTGTTTAACGGCAGAGTAGCTGACTACTCAGGCTGTAAGGTGATCATTGAGTTCATCAGAGACACAGCCTGGGGAAGAAACTGTTTGTGGCGGCTGGTTTTTATGTAAATAGTGCTCTGTAGCACTGAAGCCTGGCTGAAGGTAAAAGTCTGAACAGTTTGTGTCCAGGATGTTTGGGGCCTGTAGAGATGTTAGCTGCCCTTTTCCTGACCCTAGGTGTGTACAAGCCCCTAATAATCCTAAATGCAGAACTAATTGTTCATTGTAGTTTGGACTTGTCCTGTTTTGTGGATGAGGCAAACCACACTGAGCTGGACGAGCTCAGAACAGACTCAATGATGGCGGTGTAGAAGATGACCAGCAGCTCCTGTTAAAGGTTCTTCTTGTGTTGCTGCAGGACGTACAGTCTCTTCCGGGCCTTCTTCAGAACATGGTTTGAGTTTGACGACCACTTCAGGTGCCATTTAAAGGGTGTCCTAGGTACCTGAAGTGATCCACAGTCGACAGTGTTGTTGGGGATGATGAGGGGAGGGAGTGTGGGGGGTGTTCTCCAGAAGTCCGTCATCTCCACATTATTGAGCGGGTTAAGCTCCAGGAGGTTCTGACCACACCGGTGGACCAGCCTATCCACCTTCTGTCTGTATGCAGACATTTTCCTGGATCAGACCAATGACAGTGGTGTCATCTGCGAAATTTCACTGACGGTTCCGCTGAGATGCAGCCATTTGTGTAGAGGGAGAAGAGGAGCAGGGAGAGAACTCACCCTTGGGGGGCGCCAGTGCTGATGGTTCTTGTGCAGGAGAAGATGCCACCCCGCCTCACCAGCTGCTGCCAGTCAGTCAGGACGCTGCTGATCCACTGACAGATGGAGTCCGGCACTCTGAGCTGGGTGAGCTTCTGGTTGAGGATGTTTGGGTTGATGTCTGCGGTGAAGTCTGCAAAACAGGATCCTGGTGTACATCCTTCGGTGGTCGAGGTGCCGCGACATGAAGTGTAGTCCCAGATTGACTGCATCATCTGCTGACCTGTTTGCCTGGTAATTACAGTGGGTCCAGCAGGGGGCCTGGGATGTCTTTCAGATGCTTTAAGCACCAGCCGCTCAAAGGACTTCATGACTGCCAACAGGCCTGTAGTCATTTAATCCTGTTTTGGTGCGTTTCTTGGGGAACACAAAGCACGATCGAGCATGGTTCCGCGGAGCCATCTTGAATGTATCTCTAGTGTTTCACCATTACAGACAGTTACAGTTTACATAATGTAATGCTTCCTTAGTTGCCATAGCCGTCTACAAGCCTCTGTGCCGGTTTGAAATTTCTGTTTGTATGAGAATCTGTTTCTGTGAGTTTGTATGTGGGGAAAGGGGGCTTCTTTGTTTTTTTCCTTGCATTTTTCTTGGTTTATTTTCAATGTACTTTATTTTACAATTTAATGATTTATTAACTTCTGTATTGGATTGCTAAATTACATTTTATTCAAGGAAATTGTCACCTTTTGTAGAGTGGAAAGTCGGTATATCACAAGAGACAGAGGATGGTCACTAAGTGGTTAATTAAAACGCAACTATTCGTAAATGCGGGCGCTTGGAAAAATAACAGGTTATTTGTTTAAGTGTTGCGGCTGTCATTACAGGTTCATCAGCACCTGCCTGTTTATTCTGCTGGCATCCGGGATTTTCAGACCCAACTGGAGCACCTACAGATACAGCAGGCCAAGCTGGTGGAGACCCTCACTCATGATAAGAGGTACTGTGTGAGAGCTGTGTTGTTGTTTTTTTTAAGGATTTGTTGTGGACAAAAGATTTTCGTTGTTTAACCCTCGGTTTATTTTGCTCCACAGCTGCCAGAAGATGCAGATGCTGCTGGAGAAGATAACGACAATTCATCAGCAGTATCGTAAAGACAGAGTCACAGGAAGTATGCAGAATTTTATGACTACAACTGTTTTATGACTCATAGTTTATTTTAGTTTTAACTGGTTTTTATTAATCAGTGCATTTTCATATTTATTATGGGCTTTAAGTGCATATTTGTATCTTGAATTCTTCAGCTGAGCAATTTGGATGGAGATACAGTGCTGTGAAAAATTATTCAGATTTTCTTTCCTGTTTTGGATTTTTTTATGAACTATTAGATATCTCAGATAATCAAAAATATTTGAATCACAGATAATTGGAGTAAATACAAAATGCTGTTTTTAAATGATGAGTTTTTTCATAAAGGGAAAAAAACTTTACAAACCAACCATGAGTTATGCGGAAAAAAGCAATTTTCCCCTCATTGAATCATGAATTAACAGTTTTGGACAGCTGAGTTCATCTTCACTAGCCATACTGAGGCCTGATTAATGCCCGACCTGTAGAACCAAGAAATCACTCAGAACCTGTCTGACAGCAGGAGGTAGGCTAAAGCATTTCAAAAAGCAGCACATCATGACCAACTAGTCACTCAAATATATTAGTCTGGAAAGAATTAAAATGGCATTTCTAAGTCCTTGGGACTTCACCAAATCACAGTAAGAGCCAATACCAACAAATGGAGAAAACGTCGGTGGTAAAACCTTCCCAGGAGTGGCCAGCCTACCAAAATGACTCTTAAGAGCACATTGATGACTCATCCAGGAGATCACAAAAACCCAGAACAATATCCAAACCATTGCAGGCCTTGAGGTATGGTCAGCGTTCACGATTCAACAGTAAGAATGAGACAAAAACAGAATCCATGAGAGACTTCTTAGGTGAAAACGGCTGAATAATAAAAACTACTATGGCCTGTTTCACCTTGATGATCCCCATGACTTTTGGGAAAAGATTCTGTGGACTAATGAGACAAAGTAGAACTTATTAGAACTTTTAGAAGGTGAGCATCCATTTACATTTCTTGTAAAACTAACACAGGATTTAAGAAAAAGAACATCATGCCTACAGTTAGACATTGGGGGTGGTAGTATAATAATCTGGGCCTGCTTCGATGCTTCGGGACCTCAACCTTATTGTACCTGAACCGGACAGAACCGGAAATTCTGCTCTCTAGCAGAAAATCCTGAATGAACTTTTTTTTTCTAATCAGTTTGACTTTAAGCTCAAGCACACCTGGGTTGTACAACTAGTCTGATTCAGGGCAAATACTTTTTCACAACATTGTGCCAACAAATGAATCCGGAGACTTTTGGCCCTTATAGATTATTCCTCTTTAACACTTTGATTAGGTTTTGATGAACTAATAACACCTTCATTTTAAGTCCATATACAGTTATATATTTACTCGTCTAAATTATTTCTTTATTTGTCACCAGAACTTGCATATAATGACGAGCAAATACACAAGTTTGAGAAGTGAGTTGGCACATTTTTTTTTTTTTTTCATGGCTTCATGTTTCCACTCAGCTGATGCCTCAGCGTGGGAAGGATTTAAACTTGTTGCTGTCCTTTTCCCAGAATTCACCTGTCCTCCCACATCAAGCGGGTGAAATCTCTCTTTAGAGAGGAATGTGTGCAGAGATTTAAAGAGCTCTTGGCTTCAACAAGGACGTGGAGCAGGTCAGAGCAGCACTGCGATCAAAGCCTGCTTTAAGGAGATTACCATAGACCACCATGTTTTGCTCCCTTTCTTTCTCACTTTCGTTTTTACATTAAACAGAAATAAGGAATCCATCTTAATAGGTTCAGAAATATGAATTGGGAATACTTATCTAAATGTATTTCATAAAATAAAATTGGTAAATGCATTATCTCATAATTTTCTTTCTCAAATTTAAATGATCTCCGAACTCAATGTTGGAAACTAAAACATCAGAAACAATTAACCCTATATTCCTATTCACCTGGTCTAGGTGAAGGTCATACTAATTATAAACTTGTTTTGGTACCGTACCTTTCAGAACGAAGGGCCTTAAAATGTTCTTCTGTCAATGCATAGAGTCAGAGCACCACAAAGCCAAATAACAATCTAAAAATGAATCCTACTTATTAATAAATAGGCTACTTCAGCACAGCAGTAACAATATTTAGTTCTATGTACCATTTAGCACCACACAATGATTTGATTCAATCATGTTTTCAAAAATGTTGGTATTTGTTGATGATCTCATGGAACCAACAGTAGGAAAATATTGCTTGCACAGCAAAATTAACGGCCTGAATCTTCAATGCAGATATCATCAGTAAAGGTTTATCATTATCGCTGTAAATTAAAACTTCCCCAAACACTGTAATTGAAAAATAAAACTAAACAGCCTTCTGTTTTAAATCTAGTCACATAAAACAATTACACACACAGATTGAAGAAATCCAAGTATTAGAACAAATGATGATTTAATGATAAATAATACAAGAAAATATTGTCTTCAGAGTTTCAAGGAGTCATTCATAGATAGATGGAGAATTTTCTTTTTTTAAAGGGCAAGAGTGATTTGGAAAGCACTTGGCTGCCTAAAAAATGGAAAATTCCTGACTTTGTCAAGAGAACCGTCAGTAATAATTCATAGCCAGTACCCTAAATACCTGCTGAGCTTTATTTATGACTTTTCTGGGTTAATTATCTCACAACACAATAAAAATAAATACAAGATAACCTGGCTATTCAGATTATCTGCTTTCAAACCAACTAGTCTCATCGTTGCTCTCTATGTATTGATGGTGGAGGTAATGGTTTATAGTGGCTGAAAGTTATTAAGCTCTGTTTTTACTCATTTACAGCGTTCTACTGGAGATGCAGACCCGGTTGCAGGACTTCAATTCTTTCTCTGCTGGCTTACTAGCAGACTTGGAAATAAGTGAGCAGCAGCAGAATAAGGTAAAAATCATTTTCACAACTTTCAGCCTTTCTCTTATATTTATAGCTCAGCCCTCTCTCTGTGGGAAGGTCAAACCCTCCTCTGCATTTATGTACCAGCAGTCCACGTGTGCTCTTTTATTTCGGATTTTGTGTATCTGTGTGGTTTGTGGGGCATCATGTTAGGGTTGTCTGGGATCTCTGTAGATGTTTTGTCTCTTGTGTCCTCCACAGGCTATGGACAGAATCGTTGGCTCTCCACAGTTTGGTAGAGCTGAACAGCAGCCTGAAATCACATGCAGGGACAAGGACCAGATGGTCTCCAGGTGTTTTTTTAAGTTTACACTTGTTTTATTACATCAGTTGGACCACTTGGTCTTGTTAGGGTCATCGTTCCAAAGACCTGTTGAATTAGGACAAAATCCACTTAAAGCCCAGATGTCACTATATGCTTCCCTGTGCAATTTGTTTGGCAGTTTTGATTGTAGAAAACAATCATGACAGTTGTTGAATCATTAGTATGCTTGTTGTCAAATAAAACAAAAATATAAAAACTATATGAAGAGATACTGTTTATGGCTGGAAATTTCATGTGGTAAAGGGAAACTTTAAAACAGATTTTACTATCAATAAAATTTAAAAACAAAGACAAATTAAAATGTGAGGCTTGGCAAGGGTCAAATTAAAATATCTGTAAAGAGAAAAAAACAGCTGATCTACAAGTTTCACAGCCAACATCGCTCAGTTTAAAATATGTAAATATTTGTATTCAGTAAAAACATTATTGGTAAGCAACCAGGTGATTAAGCTCTTAACTCATTAGTGTCTGATTAGTGATACTAATCTCTCCTTTACGTTTCACAGATCGCATCTGTAACGATACACTTGAGCCCAGAGGTATTCAAACCTCTGTCAGATTTAGATTTTAAATGATCTGAACAGAGATTGTCCTTCCATCCATTGCGTCATGACAAACCTTCCTGGTCAATTCCTGGATGGTGCAGAGTTAATTAGTTTGAGTTTTGTTTATCACACTCTTGGGATTGGCATAGAGGAAATCTCTGTGCCCCATTAGAACAAATAATCCCATTTTCTCAAGAGCATAGTGTTTCTTTGGAAAAAGTGTGTATACGTACACAGTCATTCACAATTTTTCCACAGAACTGAGCAACACAGCAATTTGGCTTATTTAAAGAAAAAGAAAAACTCCTGATTTTACCCTGTACTTGTTAAGGATGCACTCTGTGGCGTCATCGCCATTATACTGGTCCTTCTCAAAATATTAGCATATTGTGATACAGTTCATTATTTTCCATAATGTCATGATGAAAATTTAACATTCATATATTTTAGATTCATTGCACACTAACTGAAATATTTCAGGTCTTTTATTGTCTTAATACGGATGATTTTGGCATACAGCTCATGAAAACCCAAAATTCCTATCTCACAAAATTAGCATATCATTCAAAGGGTCTCTAAACGAGCTATGAACCTAATCATCTGAATCAATGAGTTAACTCTAAACACCTGCAAAAGATTCCTGAGGCCTTTAAAACTCCCAGCCTGGTTCATCACTCAAAACCCCAATCATGGGTAAGACTGCCGACCTGACTGCTGTCCAGAAGGCCACTATTGACACCCTCAAGCAAGAGGGTAAGACACAGAAAGAAATTTCTGAACAAATAGGCTGTTCCCAGAGTGCTGTATCAAGGCACCTCAGTGGGAAGTCTGTGGGAAGGAAAAAGTGTGGCAGAAAACGCTGCACAACGAGAAGAGGTGACCGGACCCTGAGGAAGATTGTGGAGAAGGGCCGATTCCAGACCTTGGGGGACCTGCGGAAGGAGTGGACTGAGTCTGGAGTAGAAACATCCAGAGCCACCGTGCACAGGCGTGTGCAGGAAATGAGCTACAGGTGCTGCATTCCCCAGGTCAAGCCACTTTTGAACCAGAAACAGCGGCAGAAGCGCCTGACCTGGGCTACAGAGAAGCAGCACTGGACTGTTGCTCAGTGGTCCAAAGTACTTTTTTCGGATGAAAGCAAATTCTGCGTGTCATTCGGAAATCAAGGTGCCAGAGTCTGGAGGAAGACTGGGGAGAAGGAAATGCCAAAATGCCAGAAGTCCAGTGTCAAGTACCCACAGTCAGTGATGGTCTGGGGTGCCGTGTCAGCTGCTGGTGTTGGTCCACTGTGTTTTATCAAGGGCAGGGTCAATGCAGCTAGCTATCAGGAGATTTTGGAGCACTTCATGCTTCCATCTGCTGAAAAGCTTTATGGAGATGAAGATTTCATTTTTCAGCACGACCTGGCACCTGCTCACAGTGTCAAAACCACTGGTAAATGGTTTACTGACCATGGTATCACTGTGCTCAATTGGCCTGCCAACTCTCCTGACCTGAACCCCATAGAGAATCTGTGGGATATTGTGAAGAGAACGTTGAGAGACTCAAGACCCAACACTCTGGATGAGCTAAAGGCCGCTATCGAAGCATCCTGGGCCTCCATAAGACCTCAGCAGTGCCACAGGCTGATTGCCTCCATGCCACGCCGCATTGAAGCAGTCATTTCTGCAAAAGGATTCCCGACCAAGTATTGAGTGCATAACTGTACATGATTATTTGAAGGTTGACGTTTTTTGTATTAAAAACACTTTTCTTTTATTGGTCGGATGAAATATGCTAATTTTGTGAGATAGGAATTTTGGGTTTTCATGAGCTGTATGCCAAAATCATCCGTATTAAGACAATAAAAAACCTGAAATATTTCAGTTAGTGTGCAATGAATCTAAAATATATGAATGTTAAATTTTCATCATGACATTATGGAAAATAATGAACTTTATCACAATATGCTAATATTTTGAGAAGGACCTGTATTGTAGGGCTGAGTGTTTTAGACATTCTGCTTATAATCTGCTAAAAGCACAACCATAAAAAAATTTTTTGAAATACTTAACCTCTTCCAAAGTCATCAGAATTTAAAATACATGTTCATTCAGTTTGTTCTTTGTTATTTGTATATTATTGGTGAAAAAAGTGATACACAGCTCCTTAATATAAACCCCTACTGCCTGAATTTGGTTACAATTATATAAAAAATAAATTTCACTACGTTTTTGCTGTCAAACAGATTAAGCACATATTGGTAATTTAAATATTACACATAATCAATCTAAATCTCTGTAATTAATATGCAACTTAGCTAAATTAGGCAAATTTGGCACAACTCTAACCACTAGAGCAGCAAAGTGCTTCTGATAGGATCCTTGGAATGTGTTGAATATGCATCAACATTCATCAGTGTGGTGTGGTGGTTTGAAGTGAATTTGCAGCAGTAGAGTTGGCATGTGGGTATAAACTGTTTCAGTTGCCTGATGTTATGTCTTGCTTTGTTGCAGGATGCACAGTTTGAGGGACGAAATGGAGCTTTTAGTTAGAGAACTACAGTGTAACAACAGCATCATAGAAGGGTGAGTTGTGTAAACAATTTTCTGTCTATAAATCCGGATTCTTTAAACTTTTCTACAGCTTGATGTTTGTATTTCTCTGGTCCCACAGCCTGGGAGTGGTGAGCTCTTCAGCTCTGGGAGCCAGTCCGACCAGACCCTCCACACTGTAACAATCATGTGCCATCTATGGATTTTACCTCACAAATCCACATGCATTGTCTCTTACAATGACCGCATTTTAGCTGCCACTGATAAACAGTGTGGTTGATCTTCTATCTAGGCCAGCTAACAGCCTTACTTATGCCTGGGACTAGATAATCTTGATGGACCCCCAACCATGGCATTCTGTAGTAGAAAATTAATATTTACCGTATAAAGACATGACTGTTACTGCCTTCTATTTCCTTCCCCCTTCTATATGCTTTTCTTTAGAGCAGGTTCTAGATAGAAAGCTAGCAGTGACACAAATCCGAAAAGATAATTAGTTAATAAATACAAATACAAATTTGAGTAAAACTGGAAAGATATATGTAAAATAAATGTGCTGAAACCCTCACTCAATAACCGTTGGAGATAGACAATTTCCACGTGTGTAAATATAAATTTTGAGAGTTAGAATTTGTTGAATTTTGAAACTTTTGGCTTTCCATACCTGCTGTGTGTGGTCCAGATCGTTCATATTTTAGGCTTCTGCTTGGGTGACGTTTAGATTTGAGCTCCAGATGGGCTGAACCTTCCTTTAGCAGTTGAGTTGACGCATCTGGTAGTAACGTGGGAAAGACTAACAGTGCAGCCATTAACGTTTACCAGCCACCAAACGTTACCTGTCGGACCTGTTCTAATTATAACTTCCACTAGCAACAGAGGTTAGAGGTTCTGCTGTAGTCTTCAGGTGACGGCTCATTGGACAGTTTAAGGCTGTGTATTTTCATTTCTCTGCCTGTACCGCAGTGGCTATGCTTCTACCTATTAATGGATGTTATCATACAAAACGAAGCAGTCAGAGACACTGAATAAAATGTGAATAATTTAAAGAGAGATGTAGATAGGGCTCAGATGGATTCTTTCAGTCAGCGTGTTTGCTGACTGGGTAAAGCAGTTCAATACAAACCTCATTAGTGCCTTTTGTGTTATTGTATTTTTAATAGGCTGCCATAGTGATAGACTGTGGGGATGAAACAAAACAAATGCTCTGTCAGCAGCTGGAGCGTTTTATTGGTTGCATTTCCTGTTTTTCCTTCCACTAGAGAAGCACTTGAGAATCCAACCATTCTGCTTCTGTGAGGGCATCTATACGAGTACTGATAATCCACATTTTAGGATAAAAGGAACTGATGTATACATATATTCTGTTTTTTCATGTCTTTGTGTTAATGATTTTTAATAAATCTTATTTTGTGAACATCTGTGTGCAGTATTTGTTTTTACTGGCTTCATCTGTAAAGTGATTCGTTTTTTGAAGGAAGAAGAGTCATTCTGGCAGAGGAAGGCCGTAACTTACAGTAAACTAACCAGGAGGAAGAAATAAGATGCATGTGGTGGGCTCTGGGTCGCCTATAAAACCTTAACTGAGGCCTGAAGAAAATTTTAGTCTGTTTGAAAAGAGTATACATTCACTTTAATTAAGTTCTAATAGCTGTAGGTATTGTGAACTTGGGTAATGCAATGATTGTAAAAACACATAGGAATATAAGCCATTTGAATGTATCCCTGAACGTAAACCCAGTGACATTTCTAGTGCATGGCAAATAGTGCCGATGCCCCTTTTATTCCTCCACAGTTACCATGGACCAATGGGCTGCTTCTCTGATTAATCATTTCCTTGCCTGTCAGTTTTGGTGAAGTACTATTGCAGTTGTGCCATACTCTTCATTTTCAGATGATGGATTGAACAATCCTCCGCCAGAAGTTCAGTGCTTGGGATATTATTTTACAACCTAGCCCTGATTTAAACTTCTCCACAACGTTGTCCCTCATCTGTCTGCTGTGTTCCATGATGCTGCCTGTTCTCTAACACACCTCTGAGGCCTTCACTGGACAGCTGGAGATATGTTGACTTACAGGTCCTTCTCAAAAAATTTGCATATTGTGATAAAGTTCATTATTTTCCATAATGTAATGATGAAAATTTAACATTCATATATTTTAGATTCATTGCACACTAACTGAAATATTTCAGGTCTTTTATTGTCTTAATACAGGATGATTTTGGCATACAGCTCATGAAAACCAAAATTCCTATCTCACAAAATTAGCATATCATTAAAGGGTCTCTAAACGAGCTATGAACCTAATCATCTGAATCAACAAGTTAACTCTAAACACTTGCAAAAGATTCCTGAGGCCTTTAAAACTCCCAGCCTGGTTCATCACTCAAAACCCCAATCATGGGTAAGACTGCCGACCTGACTGCTGTCCAGAAGGCCACTATTGACACCCTCAAGCAAGAGGGTAAGACACAGAAAGAAATTTCTGAACGAATAGGCTGTTCCCAGAGTGCTGTATCAAGGCACCTCAGTGGGAAGTCTGTGGGAAGGAAAAAGTGTGGCAGAAAACGCTGCACAACGATAAGAGGTGACCGGACCCTGAGGAAGATTGTGGAGAAGGGCCGATTCCAGACCTTGGGGACCTGCGGAAGCAGTGGACTGAGTCTGGAGTAGAAACATCCAGAGCCACCGTGCACAGGCGTGTGCAGGAAATGGGCTACAGGTGCCGCATTCCCCAGACCTGGGCTACAGAGAAGCAGCACTGGACTGTTGCTCAGTGGTCCAAAGTACTTTTTTTCGGATGAAAGCAAATTCTGCATGTCATTCGGAAATCAAAGTGCCAGAGTCTGGAGGAAGACTGGGGAGAAGGAAATGCCAAAATGCCAGAAGTCCAGTGTCAAGTACCCACAGTCAGTGATGGTCTGGGGTGCCGTGTCAGCTGCTGGTGTTGGTCCACTGTGTTTTATCAAGGGCAGGGTCAATGCAGCTAGCTATCAGGAGATTTTGGAGCACTTCATGCTTCCATCTGCTGAAAAGCTTTATGGAGATGAAGATTTCATTTTTCAGCACGACCTGGCACCTGCTCACAGTGCCAAAACCACTGGTAAATGGTTTACTGACCATGGTATCACTGTGCTCAATTGGCCTGCCAACTCTCCTGACCTGAACCCCATAGAGAATCTGTGGGATATTGTGAAGAGAACGTTGAGAGACTCAAGACCCAACACTCTGGATGAACTAAAGGCCGCTATCGAAGCATCCTGGGCCTCCATAAGACCTCAGCAGTGCCACAGGCTGATTGCCTCCATGCCACGCCGCATTGAAGCAGTCATTTCTGCAAAAGGATTCCCGACCAAGTATTGAGTGCATAACTGTACATGATTATTTGAAGGTTGACGTTTTTTGTATTAAAACACTTTTCTTTTATTGGTCGGATGAAATATGCTAATTTTGTGAGATAGGAATTTTGGGTTTTCATGAGCTGTATGCCAAAATTATCTGTATTAAGACAATAAAAGACCTGAAATATTTCAGTTAGTGTGCAATGAATCTAAAATATATGAATGTTAAATTTTCATCATTACATTATAGAAAATAATGAACTTTGTCACAATATGCTAATTTTTTTAGAAGGACCTGTAGGGGTATACCCAGGGGTGAAAGTCAGCCGGTGTTACGTCGATTCGCGTTTCCCCATCAGATACGGTTTCCCCAGCGTCTCCTTGCCGCTCACGCGGCAAAAAAGGCGCGTGCTTGTTGCAGGCTCGGAACCGTCGCGCTGTGCTCGTACCACAGGGGAACTACGGTAACCCTGAAAGCTCAAATGTCGTGTTTCGGAGAAGTCGATCTACATTTGTTTAGCTAGTGTGTTGTTATTAGATAAACTAATATATCATAATTTTATAGATAGATAGATAGATAGATAGATAGATAGATAGATAGATAGATAGATAGATAGATAGATAGATAGATAGATAGATAGATAGATAGATAGATAGATAGATAGATAGATAGATAGATAGATAGATAGATAGATAGATAGATAGATAGATAGATAGATAGATAGATAGATGAGGTGGCTGACAGGTACCGCGGCCCGGGCGGTGGCAGAGGCAAAAACTTGGACCTGGGAGGAGTTCGGTGAGGCCATGGAGAAGGACTGCCAGTTGGCCCCGAAGCGATTCTGGCAAACCGTCCGGCGCCTCAGGAGGGGGAAGCAGTGCTTCGCCAACACTGTTTACAGTGGGGGTGGGGAGCTGCTGACCTCGACTGGGGACATTATCGGCCGGTGGAAGGAGTACTTCGAGGATCTCCTCAATTCTGCCATCACGCATTCCCTGGTGGAAACAGAGGCTGGGGACTCGGGGTTGGACTTTTTCATCACCCAGGCTGAAGTCACCGAGGTGGTTAAAAAGCTCTGCGGTGGCAAGGCTTCGGGGTTGGATGAGATCCGCCCTGAGTACCTCAGGTCTTTGGATGTTGTGGGGATGTCATGGTTGACACGCCTCTTCAACATTGCGTGGCGGACGGGGACAGTGCCTTTGGATTGGCAGACTGGGGTGGTGGTCCCCCTACATAAGAAGGGTGATCGGAGGGTGTGTTCCAACTACAGGGGGATCACACTCCTCAGCTTCCCAGGTAAGGCCTACGCCAGGGTATTGGAGAGGAGAATCCGGCCGATAGTCGAACCCCGGCTTCAGGAGGAGCAGTGTGGTTTTCATCCCGGCCGTGGGACACTGGACCAGCTCTATACCCTCTACAGGGTACTCGAGGGTTTATGGGAGTTTGCCCAACCGGTCCACATGTGTTTTGTGGACCTGGAGAAAGCATTTGACTGTGTCCCTTGTGATGCCCTGTGGGGGGTGCTCCAGGAGTATGGAATCGGGGGCCCTTTATTAGGGGCCATCCGGTCTCTGCACAAGTGGAGCAGGAGTTTGGTTCGCATTGCCGGCACTAAGTCGGACCTGTTCCTGGTGCATGTTGGACTCCGGCAGGGCTGCCCTTTGTCACTGGTCCTGTTCATAACTTTTATGGACAGGATTTCTAGGCGCAGCCAAGGGCCGCAGGGGGTCTGGTTTGGGGTCCAGAGGATTTCGTCTCTTCTTTTTGCAGATGACGTGGTCCTGCTGGCCCCATCTAGCCAAGACCTACAGCATGCACTGGGGTGGTTCGCAGCCGAGTGTGAAGCGGCTGGGATGAGGATCAGCTCCTCCAAGTCCGAGGCCATGGTTCTCGACTGGAAAAGGGTGGCTTGTCCTCTTCAGGTTGGAGGGGAGTTCCTGCCTCAAGTGGAGGAGTTTAAGTATCTCGGGGTCTTGTTCATGAGGGGGGAAAAATGGAGCGGGAGATCAACAGACGGATCGGTGCGGCTGCCACAGTAATGGGGGCGCTGTGCCGGTCCGTTGTGGTGAAGAGAGAGCTGAGCCGAAAAGCGAAGCTCTCGATTTACCGGTCGGTCTACGTTCCTACCCTCACCTATGGCCATGAACTTTGGGTTATGACCGAAAGAACGAGATCCCGGATACAAGCGGCTGAAATGACCTTCCTCCGTAGGCTGGCCGGGCACTCCCTTAGAGATAGGGTGAGGAGCTCGACCATCCGGGAGGGGCTCGGAGTAGAGCCGCTGCTCCTCCACATCGAGAGGAGCCAGTTGAGGTGGCTTGGGCATCTATACCGGATGCCTTCCTCGGGAGGTGTTCCAGGCACGTCCCACCGGAAGGAGGGCCCAGGGGACTGCCCAGGACACGCTGGAGGGATTATGTCTCCCAGCTGGCCTGGGAACGCCTTGGGCTCCCTCCGGAGGAGCTGGAAGAGGTGTCTGGGGAGAGGGATGTCTATATATATATATATATATACAGGGGTTGGACAATGAAACTGAAACACCTGGTTTTAGACCACAATAATTTATTAGTATGGTGTAGGGCCTCCTTTTGCGGCCAATGCAGAGTCAATTCGTCTTGGGAATGACATATACAAGTCCTGCACAGTGGTCAGAGGGATTTTAAGCCATTCTTCTTGCACGATAGTGGCCAGGTCACTACGTGATACTGGTGGAGGAAAACGTTTCCTGACTCGCTCCTCCAAAACACCCCAAAGTGGCTCAATAATATTTAGATCTGGTGACTGTGCAGGCCATGGGAGATGTTCAACTTATCTTTCATGTTCATCAAACCAATCTTTCACCAGTCTTGCTGTGTGTATTGGTGCATTGTCATCCTGATACATGGCACTGCCTTCAGGATACAATGTTTGAACCATTGGATGCACATGGTCCTCAAGAATGGTAGTAGTAGTCCTTGACAGTGACGCGCCCATCTAGCACAAGTATTGGGCCAAGGGAATGCCATGATATGGCAGCCCAAACCATCACTGATCCACCCCCATGCTTCACTCTGGGCATGCAACAGTCTGGGTGGTACGCTTCTTTGGGGCTTTTCCACACCGTAACTCTCCCGGATGTGGGGAAAACGGTAAAGGTGGACTCATCAGAGAACAATACATGTTTCACATTGTCCACATCCCAAGATTTGTGCTCCTTGCACCTTTGAAACCGACATTTGGCATTGGCATGAGTGACCAAAGGTTTGGCTATGCAGCCCGGCCGTGTATATTGACCCTGTGGAGCTCTCGACGGACAGTTCTGGTGGAAACAGGAGAGTTGAGGTGCACATTTAATTCTGCCATAATTTGGGCAGCCGTGGTTTTATGTTTTTGGATACAATCCGGGTTAGCACCCGAACATCCCTTTCAGACAGCTTCCTCTTGCATCCACAGTTAATCCTGTTGGATGTGGTTCATCCTTCTTGGTGGTATGCTGACATTACCCTGGATACCGTGGTTCTTGATACATCACAAAGACTTGCTGTCTTGGTCACAGATGCGCCAGCAAGACGTGCACCAACAATGTGTCCTCTTTTGAACTCTGGTATGTCACCCATAATGTTGTGTGCATTTCAATATTTTGAGAAAAACTGTGCTCTTACCCTGCTAATTGAACCTTCACACTCTGCTCTTACTGGTGCAATGTGCAATCAATAAAGACTGGCTACCAGGCTTGTCCAATTTAGCCATGAAACCTCCCACACTAAAATGACAGGTGTTTCAGTTTCATTGTCCAACCCCTGTATATGTATGTATGTATGTATGTATGCGTGTGTGTGTGTCCCCAGTGCCTCCCCAGCCCCGCTCTAGCTCTGCCCCTAAGTACCGGCAAGTACTTTCACCCCTGGGTATACCCTAGGGGTATCGGAACAAAGGCATTTCACAGTAATCAGATTATTATTTCTAAAACATTTTTAAACAATGTATATTTTCTTTTACTTCCCAGTTATCAATTCATTTGTGTTGGTTTGCACATAAAATTCTAATATAATACACTAGTTTATGGTTGTAACCAGGCTAAATGTGGAATAGTTATGGGGTATGAATACTTTTTCAGGGCACTAGCTGTGGCGATGAGTTAGTTCCTTTTCTGTTCTGTTTTTGTTTTGCTCATATTTTACTTTGTAATTTCCCATTAAAAGTGAGTAAACATGGTCAGGGAAACTCTGCAGTGACCAGGTTCTGTCTCAATCATTTCACTGACAGTACATTAGAGTAACATGTAAAGAATCATAGTAGGTGTGATCTACCCTGTAGGGGAAATCCAAGACATTGTTGTTTGTGGTTAAAAAAGGGCATTCCAAAAGGTAATGCCTTTATGAGGTTAAACGTACTTTATGCTTTCACACTTACAAACTTTATTCCCACGTTTACATTTTCATTTTATTTCCTTGAGATTTAACATGACATGGATTCTAATTTTTTTTTTTTTTTTGTCTGTCTGTCAAGATCAAAAACAACTTTTATGAAACTAATCTGAAATCCGTTTTGTTCACTCTTTGGAGTACAGAGAAATATATTTAATGTTTTCTCAGTATGTGTGAGTGGGTGTATTTGAGAGAGCCCTCGTGGAGTTTCAATTTTGTTTGAAAGAGGGAAGAAGCGGGGGTAAATTCACCTGCCTCTGTGGGTTGTTAGCCGCTCATATGACGTGCTTTTGACAAAGTGGAAAGTTTGAGGTCCTTTTCTAGCCCACAAAAACAAGTATGACATTGTGATGTGTTTTTTTTTTTTTTTTTTTTTACACTGTTGAGCATTGTTCAGTAAATACAACAGGCGATAGTAAAATGTGAATAAATACTCAAAAGTGTTTTTAAGCTATTCTGCCAAGAAAGAATATTAAGAAATCTGTCTGTCTAATTCTGTCTATTTTGTTTTCTTAACAAATGTACATTAAAAACACAGCAAAATTTCCAGTGCAGGATTTCATAAAACACATACTTTGTAAAAAGTGCACAGAGCACGGTTTGACTAATGACCCCCCCAAGCCATGATGGATAATGTTGCAACAATGATAAGGATCGTCTCCAGAACTTTAACTCTTGTCAGGATTTTTTTTTTCCATCTTACTGGTTTGCATCCATATTGGCTAAAATACTATATTATACTCGTATCACTTTAAATAGTTATTTGCTTTTCCAGAAAAGTTTCATTACATGCTGTCTGAGCTCATTATTTGTTCTTACTTCTTCCATCTGGTGTGGTGATAGTAAGGTGGGGCTAACTGGTAAGATTGGGCTCATTATGTGTGTTTGATCACTTTTGGTGGGGCCAGTTCAATGTAGAAAACATCCATGTGTTTCAATCAACTTGACTCGAAAAGATTGCTGAAGATCTTACATTTTGAAATCTTGCCAGTCCTATCTGCCCTCGACCTCTTCACAAACCACTTCCTTGTGTTTAATATTTTGCCAGATATCCCTGATGTTCATACAGTATTCTTACACTTGATTAAGACTTTGGTGCAGCCTTACAGGATGCATGTAAATACCTTTGACAGAGGAATTTGATTTAAAGAAATGCAAATAAAGAACAAATAGCAAGTGTGCCTGTTTGCACACTAAGAGGTTAGATGTAAACCTGAATTAATAAAAGTCTACAACAGGGTTTGGTTCTTGGACTAATTCTCTTTACTACATACTTCCACTTATTAAAATATTAGCATGGTGTAAATAAATAGAAAAACTCACTATGTAATTTTGTCAATTAGTGACAAACTATTCAAATGGAATTTGATTTATTTTTACAGAGAAGTCTCTCTGAAAGCTTAAAAATTAATTGGTAATGGAAAAAATACCTCAGGCACCTGGCAGACTCTGTTTAGGTGTACCAAATAACTGTTCTTTGTGCCTTTTGTCAATGAGTTCTAAATTAGTCAACTTATATCAGCTTACAGTAAAACTTTTACATTAACTGAAATTATGTTCATAATATATTAGCTACATAGAGAAAGTACAGAATACACAAGTGAACACATTTGAAAATAATTTGTTTAAAAACATACAAATCAGAAAAAAATAATGATTTCTAACAACATATCAAAGCAATCAGATAAAACTGAGTGCCAAGTTCAAGAGGTGACAACCTAAATCTAAAGGGAGTTTGATTTACTTTACAAATAGGTCTATCCATAGCTTTAAAATCAATCAATTCACACACAATCTGTGCTAGGACCACTTCCTGTATGTTTATATACACTGCTCAAAAAAATAAAGTGAACACTCAAATAACACATCCTAGATCTAAATGAATGAAATATTCTCATTGAATACTTTGTTCTGTACAAAGCTGAATGTGCTGACAACAAAATCATCAATGGAAATCAAATTTATTAACCAATGGAGGCCTGGATTTGGAGTCACACACAAAATTAAAGTGGAAAAACAGGCTGATCCAACTTTGATGTAATGTCCTTAAAACAAGTCAAAATGAGGCTCAGTATTGTGTGTGGCCTCCATGTGTCTGTATGACCTCCCTACAACACCTGGACATGCTCCTGATGAGACGGTGGATGGTCTCCTGAGGGATCACCTCCCAGACCTGGACTAAAGCATCCGCCAACTCCTGGACAGTCTGTGGTGCAACGTGATGTTGGTGGATGGAGCGAGACATGATGTCCCAGATGTGCTCAATCAGATTCAGGTCTGGGGAACGGGCGAGCCAGTCCATAGCTTCAATGTTTTCATCTTGCAGGAACTGCTGACACACTCCAGCCACATGAGGTCTAGCATTGTCCTGCATTAGGAGGAACCCAGGGCGAACCTCACCAGCATATGGTCTCACAAGGTGTCTGAGGATCTCATCTTGGTACCTAATGGCAGTCAGGCTACCTCTGGCGAGCCCATGGAGGGGTGTGCGGCCCTCCAAAGAAATACCACCCCACACCATTACTGACCCACTGACAAACCGGTCATGCTGGAGGATGTTGCAGGCAGCAGATCGCTCTCCACGGTGTCTCCAGACTCTGTCACGTCTGTCACATGTGCTCAGTGTGAACCTGCTTTCATCTGTGAAGAACACCGGGCGCCAGTGGCGAATTTGTCAATCCTGGTGTTCTCTGGCAAATCCCGAACGTCCTGCACGTTGTTGGGCTGTGAGCACAACCCCCATTTGTGGACGTCGGGCCCTCATACAATCCTCATGGAGTCGGTTTCTAACCGTTTGTGCAGACACATGCACATTTGTGGCCTGCTGGAGGTCATTTTGCAGGGCTCTGGCAGTGCTCCTCCTGTTCCTCCTTGCAGGAAGGCGGAGGTAGTGGTCCTGCTGCTGGGTTGTTGCCCTCCTACGTCCTCCTCCATGTCTCCTGGTGTACTGGCCTGTCTCCTGGTAGCGCCTCCAGGCTCTGGACACTACGCTGACAGACACAGCCAACCTTCTTGCCACAGCTCGCATTGATGTGCCATCCTGGATGAGCTGCACTACCTGAGCCACTTGTGTGGGTTGTAGAGTCCGTCTCATGCTACCACGAGTGTGAAAGAACCACCAACATTCAAAAGTGACCAAAACATCAGCCAGAAAGCATAGGTACTGAGAAGTGGTCTGTGGTCCCCACCTGCAGAACCAGTCCTTTATTGAGTGTGTCTTGTTAATCACCAAAGATTTCCCCCTGTTGTCTATTCCATTTGCACAACAGCTGTAAAATTGTTTGTCAATCAGTGTTGCTTCCTAAGTGGACAGTTTGATTTCACAGAAGTTTGATTTACTTGGAGTTATATTGGGTTGTTTAAGTGTTCCCTTTATTTTTTTGAGCAGTGGATATTTCCACTTGGTAAAGTTATAAGTCCCCATGGGATAATGAAATGCTGATGATGTCACGGTGTTTTATGGGTTTGTTTTTATGACGCATTGGCTAGTAAATTCAACCCTCTTACAATTGAAATCATTTGAAGGCCACTTGTACATATTTTGATTTTATGGCTATAGAATTGTCAAAAAAGTGTTCTTATGCCCTTTCCTAAGATAACTTTTACTTTCAGTTTCAAGCAGTTCCTCATTATTACTCCTTGTTTTTCACTGCGAAAAGGGCAAAACAAAAACAAAAAACCCAAATATCATATGCCGTTATGTGAGATGGGTAAAACTGATTTCTCAGAAAGTTGCTCTCTATTGAAAACCTCACAGTCACCCGTGAGTGAGCGCGCGCTCCCGACGCTCCGGTGTGGAGCGCGCGCTCTGCATTTAATGCTCTTGATCCGTCGCGTCACTACTACAGATGTGTCACTGGCGGGAGATGAGTTTACAGTCAGCGCACACCTGCTAAATATCTACACAACCAAACACAGTCATTGCGAGGAGCGCAGCGTCATGGCGTCTGTGAGCGTGGTGGGGCAGCAGCCCGGTCCGCACAGACTGGACTCGGAACCGCAGATCCTGCTCTTTAAACTGTCCGGCACTAAAAAGAAAATCTCGCTGCCGAGGAGGTCGTCCTGGGAGAAGATGATGCTCGCCAGGAGCGGTATGGACGCTGCTGAAGAGGAGTTGCGAACTCGTCCTTTACGGCGTCCAGGACCAGGTGGAGGGAGGATGCCCGCTGGAGGATGCGGTGCCACAGCCGGCCTCGAAGCGCCACGTAGCCCCACACAGGATGGAGCAGCGGGCGGCTGCGGCGGCGTTGCCCCAGGGATGACCGGACACATCACCAATGGCTTCATAAACTGTGACTCAAACCAAAATAAGGGCTGTCGGAGGGGAGGATCGCTGAAGGAGCCTGGAGTCTATGCCATGCCAAGCGGAACGGGTAACAGACCGAAAAGAGCACACCGCCACCGGGATGCGTCGCAAGGGAGACGGGGCTCCCGGAATGGAGACAGTCATAGCGGACATCAGAGCGTCTCCTCCGCGGTCTTACCCCCCGGAGAACGACGCTGCTTGCCGCTGGAGCGGCTCACTCAGGGCAGGACTGGGCTGGTGAAGCTGGCCCGCACCGAACCTCACCGCAGGGAGGCCTGGTCTATATTTCCCCGGGAGATGGACCCCCGAGTGAGAGCAGAGAGAGGTGAAGGACACCGGTTCGAGACCAAGCCGGTGAAACAGGACTGGTGTGACGCCTGCAGCAGACAGATTACAGCGCAGGGACTCCAGTGTCAAAGTAAGTAAAGCAGAGAAATCAGTTTTTAATAATTCCTGGAAATCGTTTTATTTACACCTAAAAATGCATTTTAGTTGATGTTGAAAATGGTGGGCTGTCTTTGTGGTTCACTATTGGTGAAGGACATCCACAGCAAGTGGATAAACTTACTTATGTATGGGCACAGTGCCGGCCCAAAGTTATTTGGGGCCCATTGCAGAATTTGATTTAGGCCCCAATGCCTATTCACATCGTAATTAAATAAAAAGCATTACACACATTTTTAACTCTGACTTTCTCATATCACAAAACATACTCTTATCGATTAGTCTGCAGTTACATTGTTGATGAAATGTAACTATCAAAGACAGAACTAGCAGCGCAAGTAATTTACCTTGTGACATTAAATTACGATCGTTAACATGGGCGTTGTCAGATCCATTTTACTGGGGTAAGTTTTTATTTCTTTTAAGGGTTGTTCCCTTCTATTTTCATGTGCTATGTAGTCCTTTATGTGTGTGACACTCTTTGATAACAAACTGACATGACTAGAGTATGTATATGCATACTTAAACAAAAATTTGTTAAATTCAGATTCAGGTATTGTGCTCCAATATGACTTTAGGTGTGTCAAACAAAGAATTATTTTCTTTGTGTAATCAGTGAAATCCTAAATAATTCAAATGTAAATTTTGAAGAATTTAAAATTCTTTAGAAAAAATTGAAATGTAAAGTTTTGAGATCTGTTTTATATTCTGTTTAGGCGGTCAAGAGCTTTTGGGGGTCCGTAGGCTGGCCTGGGGTAGGAGGAGGGTCTAAAAACAGCAACTTAGTTTGTTTATACCTTGTGCTGGCTCTGCTTACACTCAAAAAACGGTGCCTGTGGATTTGAGAGTGAGCTAAGTGTGTCGGGGATGACATATCCAATCATTTTACTCCTCAGACTGAGCCAGAACTATTCAGTGTAAATCCCTTTATCTTGACCTGCCAGCTTTGCCTCCCAGTGTTCCCACTCTCATCGGAAAGAAAGTGGAGGAAAGACCGTGGCATTCATGCTGCATCGATGAAATGCTGCGAGATGTTTTCTACAGCTGCAGTTAGCAGTAAGAAAATGTCAAACCTAATAACATGTTAGGGTTTACGATGTGTTTACTGACTGCAATGGACTATCTGAACGGTTTTAACCAGCAGTGAAGATAAACCATTACATTTTCCTGAATAAAAATTACCTGTTTGTTTTTTTTTTGTTTTTTGTTTTTTTATCAAACAAAATTGAGATTTTTGGGGGAATATTGAAATGCCAGGAAAGCCCGATCTGATAAATTAACACTCATTATCAAAGTCACTTAAAAAGCCCACTCTGAAAGGGGAAAACCCTGCTTTTAGACTTGTTTTCTAAAATGTTGATCACTACTTAATGTGTACATACCTTCTCTACTGAGAGAAAGGTTTAGCAAGGCTGATTTGACCCGGTCATGAATTTACATGTTTACATGTAAACACACAGCCGCTGTTTTGCTGCAAACACTAAACTCAATGGCAAGAACCTTTGTGAGCTTCACACCACCCATGCAGTGTGTATGTTAATGTATGTGTGTAAATGTGTGGCTGCTGAGCAAGCATTGTGTCAGCGGCACTACGTGACAGGGAGGCCTGCATCTGCAGAGCGGCGTGGGATAAACCGAACGGAGAGCTGACTGAAAGTGATGAGAGAAGGGAACATCTATGGAATAAAGAAGCAGAAATGGGAAGGGGAAATGGAGGAAAGTTGAAGAATAGGATAGGATAAAGACTTTTCTTAAACTAAAGGCTACTCAGTGGTTGGATTCTAAGGAAATGTGTAGTCAAATTGATGGGAATGAATAGAGACAAAGGATCTTCATGATGAGAAACCTAACGTGGATGCAGGATGGAAGAAAACAGCACGAGTTGGTCCACCGCTGCAGAGCTGTCTGATAGTGTGCTATCAGCATGAGCTCGCTGGAGCAGGAGCAGAGATTACTAGAGCATTAATCACATGGAGGGTGACACAGACACACAGTTTCTTTACAGCAAAGGAAATTCACTCTTTAAGGATCAAAGTTGTACCTTGTAGAAGTGTTTGCTTTTTGTCACATTATAGCCACAAACGTCAGTGTGTTTTATTGCCATTTTCTGGGATAGACCAGCACAAAGTAGTGCATAATCTCTGTAAATATACATCTGTTCTTTATCAGCCTCAGGGGTGTGTTAGAGAACATGAGAGAACAAGTAGCATCATAAAGAAGAAGCAGAACGGCAGACAGGTCAGGGATGAAGTTGTAGAGAGGTTTAAAGCAGCATTATCTAATTAAATAATATCTCATCTGGACATCTCAAACAGAAAGTAATTAGTTGTGCACTCGACAAATCTGGGCTTTATGAAGAGTCGCAAGAAGAAAGTGAATGATTGTAAAGTATGTGGTTGTAATGGGACAAAATATGAAAGTACTGCAGTAGGAGTTCCTGTGGAAGGTACAGTAACTGTGTTTTGGTCAACCTCTGCTTCTCTCCAAGCATCATCAGAGGTGAGAGTGCTGCAGAGACCTGAGGGTAACAATACAAAGTCAGTTATTTCTGGGAATACTCTGCAAAGAAAAGCAAACAGAAGTGTCAAAATAGAAGCAGCACACACTGACATATAATTGCCTTTCAACTACTCCCATCAAATAACAGGGACCGAGAGAGAGGGATTTGCAACCATAAATATTATACAGTGCCTTTGTTTTTGTTGCTTTGGTCTGTCGGCACTTCTTGGATTTATCGCCCTCCCGGAGTTTGCTGCAGCCTGGTTGCGGATGAATCCTATAGAAGCAACTCCACATTGAGTCCCACTGGGACCTTACCCTCCCAAGGAATCTGACCTCTGCACCCAGCCTCTTTGTCTGCTGCTCTGCTCGTCATCTTTGTGGGTTTTGTTTTTACTTTTTATTTTCATTCCTCGTCTTGACAGATGAGATTTCCATGGGTGATATAACGTTCCCACAGAAAGAATACATGAGACACGCTGCACAAAAAAATTGCACCATGTGTTATATTAGGCTGTAACCGGGCAGAAAATAAAGAATAGTCAACACAGCTGTTGTAATTATGAATATGAATATGTTATTTAATATTTAACATTAATATTGATTATTTTATTAAATAATATTTCGGTCTGTTAAGGGCTGTCCTGTGAATACCAGCCCAATGAGGCGATGGTATTAGGACAAAATTGAAAGGGATGAGCCAAGCTCTGACATTATTGAACAGCATAAACTCTGCACACACACAGAATGAATTCACACAATTTCTTAAAATACAAGAATTTATTAACAAAAATAATTAAACTCAAAGTCAAACATATTTCAATCAACAAACTCTTTACTATGCTAAAACAATCCAACTAAACTACCAAGCAGAATTAAAGAATAACGAAGACTAATGGGCTATGTACAATATAAACAAGTTGATTAAAGATGATTGGAAATCATGACCAAAAGAGTGATGCAACATTACCATTTAATATTTATGTTTGAGAACCAAGGATTATTTTGAAGAATCTGGAAGTGAAGTGAAGTTAGTCTTGGAACCAACTTAAGCAATAATTGGCATACATTTAGACAACCATTCACAATGCAAGATCAGATAAAATATTATTTAATAAAATAATATTTTGAAGAATGATTGAATTAGGTGCCTTTTATTTATTAAAAGAATATCTAAAGAAATATTATTTTGAATAAGAACCAAATCTTTGAGAAATGGGCTTAATTATGTTACTTATCAAGTTTAGTAAAATAATATTTAAGGAAATATTATTTTCTAGATTGAATATTAACAACCTTTTGGGGTAAACCTTTTTGGGTAAATGATCTTTAGCAGGCAAGCACGTGTTCTTAGCTGTTAGCAGTTAAAGCTAACAAAAGAAGCTTATAGCTTATCATCAGAATCGCACATATACCTTTAAAATACCACTAATGAAAGGGTTAAAATGCATAAATGCGGCCGGCCGATGGTGGACATCTTCTGTGTTTAAAATCACCCTTTAAATAAAGTTTGTCTTAACTTTAAAATAAAAAAAAACACAAACACAGAACACACAAACTGATCACATGTGCTTACAGCTAATCTGCTAGCACTAAGAAAGCTGAATTTCAACACAAACAAAACCAAACGTCGTAAAACGAAAAATGTTTAGATTATTTCACTCTAAACTACTTCTCTCTGCCCAAAACCTAACCTCTTACGGGAACCGTGGTGAGGAAACGTTTTCCGGGGCGACAAAGTTGAAGAAAGCATCCACCGTGAACAAAGGATTAGTTGCAGTTAACCTCCGTAGCTGTGGGGAGGGGCGGCTCGTTCTGCCGGGCCGGCCAAACTGTACGTTACTGCTGTAGCCACGGTGATGTGGTCCTGTTGTCCTTCCTTCCTGCTCCACTCGGCGTCGTAGAGACAGGATCTCTGCTGGGAACTCTCTGGAACACAGTTTGCTTCTGTAGACCTCAGAGAGAAAAGTCAAGCAACGCTTGTACCTTAATTACCCCGTTCATGAATGAATACCAGATACACAAACAGCAATTCATTCCTACTTAACTTAGTGCATATGATCACGTGATCGTATGACACTTCAGGATCCAGTTTGGAGAGTTATGTCTGTTTGCCAGCAAAGAGAAATTTGTGCGCTGTGTCCCTCCGTCCAGTTCCTCTGGGGACCTGTGTGGAAGAGGTCAGCTTGTTGCAAAAGCGGTGATTTTATTTGGACAGTGACGTCACGGGAAGTCCGCTGTTACCTCTTTTCCTGGCTGTGCTGGAAGTAGGTTAATGCGATTTATTTTGAAAGTTCCAGAAGGGTTCGTACTTGCCTTTCATTTTGTACCCATGGCTGGGGGTCCCAACACAGCCTGAAGATTTCTCTGCCATAATGTATGTTGTAGAATCAAAAGCAGGCAGACTGGAGTTGAAGAAAACATTTGTAGCTCTATGAAATCAACAGAACAAGAGCGAACTCAGAGACACAAGCCATTAGAGCCAGGTGGCAACAATGAAATGAAATCTAGGACTATCTACACATAGGAAGATGGCAACTAAATGTATTTAGGAATGCCAGTTTCAGGTAATGACCATGCAGGACAGAGTAGACGAAAAACAGGTCTGAAAGAGGATTGATTCACAATTTGGTCAGCTAAGACCCAACATTTAGCTGGGCTGCTGTTTTATCCCAACTTCTTTACATTTCATATCCACGTGCTTAAACAACACATATGCATTTATTTCTCTTTGTTTCCGATGATTTATAAGTATACATAATCATGAAAATCTCAAATGTTATGTATAATTAGATTTTTTGTATATCATTTTTTGAAGACTGCATATTACACCCCGGTTCCATCAGTTGTGGTTCTGATCTCCATTTGGGTCACATTTTGGACATATATTAAAAGACTCTTTATCTCGGCTTTTCCAGTTATAAAGTTGTGTTTTTATTTAATTTGTTAATCCTCCTCATCGTGGAGAATTAAGTGGGAAAGGTCTGGGAATGGCAGCCACATTAATCCCAGCTCAGAGTGTCTCCTGTCTAGGATTATATCCCAGTCGTTGAATAACAGACAGTCAGATGTCAGATTAATATGTGATTAAATGTTTTTTAGGGTCTCATACTGACCCAGTGCATCTCCTTTGTTCGGTCTCATTTCTTTACACAGTCACAGCTTAAGTAGTAGCTATTTTAAATGTGATCAGGGTTAACAACGGGGTTTAGCACCCAAGCTGCAGAGGAAGACACGTAATGATCAGTCATGCCTTGAAGCATGCAACAAGAGGTTGTCGGTGCATAATCAAATATGATTATATATATTTTTCTCTGTCATATGAACTACCTTGCAACCATGTTTACCAACATTCCAGACTGTGAGAGTAATTTCTATGTGTTTTTTTTAACTATGGTGACACAGTCTGTGGCTAAAAGTGTTCTTTTAAAATTATTACATATTTTCTCAACAATGACAAACACAGCAGATACTAATCATTCAAAATAACAATCAGAAATTTTTCAGTTCCCTGTCTGAAAACTGTTGCGCCGAAACTTTATCTATTTTTCATTAATATTTCCATCTTTTAAAATTCCTTCACCCATGGTCACATTTGCATTTGTTAATATAAAGATGTTGCAAGCTAATATTTTACTTGCTGTAGGCACATTGCTATGTTTGTTGTGTGTGGGTACATTTTATATTTTTCATTTAGGAGTTTATGGCCCAAGTTGCCTTTTGCTGCGTTCCAATTTCCTCAGAAGTCAAAACTCAGACTAAACCTAACCGTATTTCAGTTTCAAGTTTGAAAACCTGTGGGGTTTGCTGTTTTTTGCGCACATTGATCCGACTAATGATTAGCAATACTAGATGACATAGGTTTTGTATGGCACTATGATTTAAGGAGTTATAAACTGCTTAAAGTTAAAATAAACATAGTTACTACATCTTACTTTTGATATAGTCATATTGGATTTTGAGGTAAGGATAAGTGTGCGTTCCATTTCCAAGAACTTGGATCTCAGAATAACATTACTCCCATTTTAGCCATTTTCCCTTAAAACAGTGGGGCTTTGTATTGGTTGTGCACAGTAACTAAGCAGTATTAGGAATACAAAACAATTATGTGTTTTCTGCACTCTTATGCTAAACAAACGTGTATAAATACACAAGTTTACTATTTTCCATTGGCAAGACTGATTGCATGAGATACAAACCATCAGAAGTCCAAATAAACAGTGTATTACTGCAGCTTGGAGCCCTCAGGTTCTCCTTATGATGCTCTCCCTCTTTGGTTTTTTAAAGAGATTTTCCTCACTATAGCAGTATTTGTACATTCAATTATTAATAGTAGTGTGTCCTCTGGTGTTGTACCTGTAATTCTTAAACAGACAGTAATTCAGCCTCTACTAAGGAAACCTGCTCTTGATCTAAATATACAGGTCCTTCTCAAAATATTAGCATATTGTGATAAAGTTCATTATTTTCCATAATGTCATGATGAAAATTTAACATTCATATATTTTAGATTCATTGCACACTAACTGAAATATTTCAGGTCTTTTATTGTCTTAATACGGATGATTTTGGCATACAGCTCATGAAAACCCAAAATTCCTATCTCACAAAATTAGCATATTTCATCCGACCAATAAAAGAAAAGTGTTTTTAATACAAAAAACGTCAACCTTCAAATAATCATGTACAGTTATGCACTCAATACTTGGTCGGGAATCCTTTTGCAGAAATTACTGCTTCAATGCGGCGTGGCATGGAGGCAATCAGCCTGTGGCACTGCTGAGGTCTTATGGAGGCCCAGGATGCTTCGATAGCGGCCTTTAGCTCATCCAGAGTGTTGGGTCTTGAGTCTCTCAACGTTCTCTTCACAATATCCCACAGATTCTCTATGGGGTTCAGGTCAGGAGAGTTGACAGGCCAATTGAGCACAGTGATACCATGGTCAGTAAACCATTTACCAGTGGTTTTGGCACTGTGAGCAGGTGCCAGGTCGTGCTGAAAAATGAAATCTTCATCTCCATAAAGCTTTTCAGCAGATGGAAGCATGAAGTGCTCCAAAATCTCCTGATAGCTAGCTGCATTGACCCTGCCCTTGATAAAACACAGTGGACCAACACCAGCAGCTGACACGGCACCCCAGACCATCACTGACTGTGGGTACTTGACACTGGACTTCTGGCATTTTGGCATTTTCTTCTCCCCAGTCTTCCTCCAGACTCTGGCACCTTGATTTCCGAATGACATGCAGAATTTGCTTTCATCCGAAAAAAGTACTTTGGACCACTGAGCAACAGTCCAGTGCTGCTTCTCTGTAGCCCAGGTCAGGCGCTTCTGCCGCTGTTTCTGGTTCAAAAGTGGCTTGACTTGGGGAATGCGGCACCTGTAGCCCATTTCCTGCACACGCCTGTGCACGGTGGCTCTGGATGTTTCTACACCAGACTCAGTCCACTGCTTCCGCAGGTCCCCCAAGGTCTGGAATCGGCCCTTCTCCACAATCTTCCTCAGGGTCCGGTCACCTCTTCTCGTTGTGCAGCGTTTTCTGCCACACTTTTTCCTTCCCACAGACTTCCCACTGAGGTGCCTTGATACAGCACTCTGGGAACAGCCTATTCGTTCAGAAATTTCTTTCTGTGTCTTACCCTCTTGCTTGAGGGTGTCAATAGGGGCCTTCTGGACAGCAGTCAGGTCGGCAGTCTTACCCATGATTGGGGTTTTGAGTGATGAACCAGGCTGGGAGTTTTAAAGGCCTCAGGAATCTTTTGCAGGTGTTTAGAGTTAACTCGTTGATTCAGATGATTAGGTTCATAGCTCGTTTAGAGACCTTTTAATGATATGCTAATTTTGTGAGATAGGAATTTTGGGTTTTCATGAGCTGTATGCCAAAATCATCCGTATTAAGACAATAAAAGACCTGAAATATTCCAGTTAGTGTGCAATGAATCTAAAATATATGAATGTTAAATTTTCATCATGACATTTTGGAAAATAATGAACTTTATCACAATATGCTAATATTTTGAGAAGGACCTGTACTTGAAAATTACAGCCCTTTCTCCAAACTACCTTTTATCTAAGAAAATCCTGAAAAGGTATTTTTCAATCAATCAATTAAAGCGTTACATAGTACCGAATCTGTCAAGAATGTTTAATTATGTGTTTTTAGCAATTGACTCAGTTGATTCTGTTATTGTGCCGTTAGATTAACCTGTTACCTCCGACACAGTGGATAACAAATTTTATTTTCTCATTTAGAGTGGTGGGTGTTAGGACTACTGCATTGTAGTGGTTCAAATCTTATTTGGCAGAGCAAACTTTCTCAGTCAAACTTTCTGATTTTGTATCCTCTGCTGCTGCTCTCGGCTCTTCAATATGATGTCCCCCAGGGCTCAGTTTTAGCCCCCCTTCTTTTTTTTCTATATCTGCTACTCCATGGCTCTATTTTTAGGAAAAAATTGTTTCTTTCCCCTGCTATGTGGAAGAGTCTCAGATTTATCTCCCTCTTTAGAAGACAAATTGTTTCTCAGTAGACTCACTGTTCAAATGTCTTGATGACATAAAGGCCTGGATGGCTTTGAACGTTTTACATTTTAACAAGCAAAAAACAGAACTGGTGATTTTTGGTTGCATTTCTGAGACCTGAGACCTCCACCATAGATCATGGTTCTTTGGCATTGTACGTTTGAATGATCATCACTAATCTTGGGGTTAAAATGGATGCAGATTTTAAACTTGAAAGCCAGATTAGAATATTTTCATATAAGGCAGTTGGCCAGAATAAAGCCCAATCTATCAAGACAGCCTTTTGAAATGCTAATCCATGCAATTGTTACATCTAGGCTGGATTATTGTAACATGCTTTATTTTGTGGTTAGTGATGCGTCCATAAGGCACTGCAGGGTGTCTTTTAAAAGTCTGAGCACATTACCCCAGTTTGAACTTCATTTCACTGGCTAGCTGTATATTTCAGCTCCTTTTTAAAGTTCTTTTGTTTGCTTTGAAAACTCTAAATGGCAAGTGCATAGTAGCCATCACTACCTCTAATACGTATGACAGATATGTTGGATTTTGAGTTTAAGGTTGTTTTGTATTCCTTTCACCTCAGTGGTAAGAACATGGATCTGGCATTGACTTCAAACTTACCAGTGTTGCAAATACAATTCGGAAAACCAATAGGTTTTATTTTCTCAAATGATGATTAAGTCAGGATCAGATCTACTCTTGTAGATAAAGTGTCTTCATTCTAAGTGACCTTTTTTGGTTGGATTTTTATCACCCATTATTGCAGATTTCTTTTTTTGGTTTGTTGCATTTCCAGTGTAACAAACCAAAAAAAGAAATGGAAGTTACTGCAAAGTCCTTATGAATTTTATAAAAGGGCTTGTGTGTGTGTGTGTGTGTGTGTGTGTGTGTGTGTGTGCCCTTTTATAAAATTCATAAGGACTTTGCAGTAACTTCCATTTTTCTGGTCCTCTCTCAGTATCAACCACAAGAACAGACACTGCAGAAACGTAATGGTTCCCTGTCTTTTGTATGCTGTATGACATTCCAGATATCTCTTTAGAGAACTTTCTGTATAATTTCCTTAAACCCTATCAACTCCTGATCCAGCCGATTCCTTTTGTTTACACAGTGTAGACCTTGTCTCAAGAACCTGCTCGAGCATTTCATGTTCGGAAATCCCCACTCAAAGAGAAACATGGGAGGAGGAGAAGTGTTAAATGTAACCGTCATGTCTAGAAAAACTGGAAGGCAACACACATTTCAGGTTAAACATCCCTTCATAGCTCATATATCTCAGTCAAAATCAGTTACATAAGTTTACTGTGCTTTAATTTTGCACAGGCACATTTCCAGTACTTTTCAAAAGTCTTCTAGCACCGAGTTATGAATAATTGTAAAGTGGATGGAAAATAAGAGATGGTTCTGAAAACACGTAGTGTGCATTTTTATTTAATCCCTTTTACTCCTATAACCATAAAACCTAGTATAGCCACAGTCAGAAGTCATTCAGTTCATATAGTCCAGTTGTATTTTAATGTCGGTATAAATCCAGCTGTTCTGTGAGGAAGGTTTAGAGGTATGTTAGAGAACATTGGTGAACAAACAGCATCATGAAGACCAAGGAAGACATCAGTCAGGTCAAGGAGGATGTTGTGGAGAGGTTTAAAGGAGGGTTAGCTTAATGAACAATATCTCAACGTTTGTACATCTCACAGAGCATCTTTCAGTCATTTGAATATGGTAACATCGTGGCCCAACTACAAACCTATCAAGAGTTGGCTGTCCACCTAAACCACGAAGCCGGCAAGGGGAGTAAAAAACTACAGATGCAGCCAAGAAGCACGCCAGGAGGAGCTGTGGAGATTCTGTTGAAATGACAACCATTAGTTGTGTACCTCACAAATCTGGTCTTTATGGAATAGAGGCAAGAAGAACAGCACTGTTGAAAAAGGAGCCCTGTGGAAAGATTATCATAAGCCATTTTAAAACATGGCAGGACAATGACTGTAAACTAAAGTCCGTTTTCCATGGGCTCTACTTTGGCCGGCTCCACTTCACTCAGGCTGTTTTGCGTCCGTTTCCATTTCTGGCTTTTTTGGCCCAGTACTAGCTTTCTTGGTAGCTCCTCGACAGCAGGACCCATTGGGGCTCAACGGTCTAAGTGTGACGTAAATAAACTGCTGTTCACTGATTGGCCATGAACGTGGGCAGCCATATATTAGCAGCATGAGAAAATCAAGACAGATTTTTACTGCACACCACAGTGCCTGGAAAAGCTCCAAAAACCGAAGAGCGACAACAAAAATATGAAGAACCACAATGGCCGGAGCAGGTCAAACCAAAAGCTGTGGTTTAAAATCACTGCTGGAGGACATGATATGCAACAGTGAATATTTATTTTACTTTGCATGTTTGTACTATCTCATGTTTGGTAGGCTCACACCGAACCATTAGACAGTAAGGGTTAATAGCAGCAGAGCACGCAATGCTGATGGCTGGAGGTGGGGCTTCATACCATAACTCCAGCCTTCAGCGAGTTGATGGAAACACAACGGCTTTCGTGCTAAGTAGAGTGAGGCCAAGTGGAGTGGAGCCGTGTGTTTTTGGAACCACAAATGGAAAAGAGGCAATACAGTCAGAGCTACATATTCATGTGTTAGAAAGCCCCACTCAAAGCCTACATCTAAATCCAATTGACAATTTGTGGAAAGCTTTGAAAATTGCTGTTCTGAGATGCTCTTCATCTAATCTGACTGAGCTTGAACCATATTGCAAAGAATAGGCCAAAATTTCAGTCTTTAGATGGGCAAAACAGGTAGAGACATGAATCTGTAACTAGAGTGAAACATGTTTCTAAAAAGTATTGACCCAGTGGGCTGAATACAAATGCATGAGAACCTTTGTCAGGTTTTTGTTTCATTAGAACATTTTCTTTCCACTCCACAATTATGCACTACATTGTGTTGGTTTATCACATAAAATCGTGATAAAATCCATAGAAGTTTGTGATTGTAGCATGCAGAAAATGCATATTTTGTACCCTTTCCTCACTGCATCCCCTGTGCCGTCTACATTGAAGAACTGTGGTGACTTTCGATGAAGTTATTTTTAGGTTGCCCTTGGTTGGTTACTGTTCTGAGGACTGCAGTGCTGTCTTACACCAGAGATAGCAAGTTTAATCTCAAGATTTAGGACCAAACATAATGCATTGCATCCTCCACAACAGGTACACAGAATTGGACAGCTGCTCCATCGGCACAAAAACCTACTTTTGACGACATTGCTTGTGATTATGTCATAATACCCTTGAGTCAAAGTAGTGAGCACCTCCTTCACTTTCTTCTGTTTCAGAAGTGGGACAGGAGAAGAACTCCCTGTAGCTCTTTTCCTTTCCTGTTCTCAGAGCATATTAATAACCGATGTACCGTGCGTCATCTCAACCCACACGCAGGCTGAGGCTTCGTACAGACGAGATACGCCACTGTTGTGGGGCGAAAACAACTGGCTGACTCACTTCCCCTCAGTGAGGAGAGTGAAAAGAGGGAGAAGAGAGGAGGTAGCATCAATGAACATCTCTCTGGAGTCAGAGATTTACCTGCTGAGTAAAAACCACTGGGGAAGAGGAAACAATTTCTGTTGCTTGAAGGAAGAGGAGAGAAAGTACCAGAGGAGCTTTGAGAGGAGTGTTTGTATTTGGGGTCTCTGTCTCTTTAAGCTGGCTGATTGATACTGCAGAGTGTGTGGGTGCTGCAGCAGACACAGAGAGGGGATAAGAGAGCTGTGGTAGCAGCAGGACGAGAGAGGAACAAGTCATCCAGCACACATTTAGGTCTCAAGTCTCCACGCTCAGGTGTAAGGTGCACCATTCAGGAGGTGAGAGCATAGGCGAGTCTGTGAGGAGGACAGTTGGAGGGGTGGCAGAGCGTGTGGAGAGGGGGCTGTTTATTCGGAGCGTGGCACCGGTGGCAGAGTGGCTCCGCTGGGATGGCAGAGGGGGGCAGTGGGTGGGCTGGCGTTGGGGCAGTCCACAGAGGGACAGGGTCAGCCGGCGACAGGACAGAAGGTCCAGCGACGGCTACACGCACCGGACGGTGCCCACCGGATGGTGCCACCATGCTCCATCCATGGCACAGATAGCACCTCTCTGCACAGGCCAGGAGGAGGGAAAGGGGGGAGGAGGGGTAGGGTCAGGGCGAGTTGAAGCGGTGGGGAGGACTTTTCTCGGCCAGGTGTCCCTGTGTCTGGAGGAAGTCAAAGGAGATTCAGAAGGCGAGGCTGGCAGTGCCTGCTTCGGTCAGGTGTCGCGGCGCCTGGGCCGGCTGCTGAAGAGGCTGCCCAAGTCTCGCTCCTGGAGCGACAGCTTGAGAATCCTGCGAAGATCATCGTCTAATGGATCCCTGCTTAGCAATTCAGGTATGACAAAGCCAAATAAATTTCTACTCAGGTTTGTTATGACGACATGGGGGGTCAGTACTTTGAGAGAAGAGAAAAGTTGATGAGTGGACAAGTTGAGCTGGGCTGGCCTCAGAGGCCGGCTGTAGGCCAAAGTATTTCTGTTTTGTGTCGACCATTCTGTCCATCATTGAACAGAAATGCCATGAAGCCCTGTTAGGCTTTGTCTCTAACCCACTATTGACTGAACTATTCCTGATGCTTTTTGTGCGAGAGAAAATAGCACCCATGTGCCCGTAGAGTGCCAAATGCCACAATCCAGTAAATATATACTTTGTTAAATAAATTAACAAAATTAGAAATAAATATGCTAAAATGATCTCTTATTACCTAAATTGTCAATATTTCATAAAATATAAATGTAAAAATCCCCAATTATAGTTTTGTTGATTATGTGTTATTGTAAGTTTTATAACTATTTCAATATTTGCATCATAGACCTGTGCTGTAATACATGATTAATTTATTTTACCTGTCAGTTTCCCATTAATGGGTGGGGTTAATTTGTAGGGGGCATTTGATGACCAATAGTGACAATTTAAATTATTTCATGATAGGCAAAGGAAGCACAAGAAATATTCTTTTAACATATAATTAATCACATTTAAAAAAAATAATTTCCACATTGAATTATTTATTTGTAGATAAAACAAATATTTTTTAATATTTAAAGTGCCTGTGACATCGAATTTTCATGATAAATCCAATTACATTTATGGAAAGGAAACACTGATAAAATATTTAAAAAAAGTTAATTCATGCCACTGAAATGAACAGTTGTTGAGATATATGGTCATACATTTAACTAAAAAGGCATTTCCAGACTACTCCTTTGCGATTTCTTTGCGCTCTTTTATGACGTCAAACGGGATCCTAAATTGACTGCTGCTACAATGGCCAGCAACACAGACAGCAGCGAAGAATCTGATATTTCTTTAGATATATTTCAGTCACTATCGCAGAGAGACGAAGCAGAGTCAGGAGAAGACAGTCAGCTTTCATCAGATGGCAGAGCAGAAGTGCTGCGACGTGCAGACGGCCACCTAATTCAACCAGAGTCTATTTTTGGTAGATGGCAGAGCACAGCCAGAGTCAGTATGCAAGAATCATAACGCACCACCAGGAAACAGAATGAGCAGGACATCAGGATTTTCAAAATTATTCCCTAAAGACAGTCTTGATATATTAATAAATATACACATATATTTATATAGACACGTGTATGTATTAGCAGTTGCTAACATTAGATTAATTAGATCAGTTACTTGGTTAACTAAGGTATTCTAAACCGGCCAATTAAACATTAAATGCACTAAACTAAGCAACAAATATAGCTTCGTGGCACTCAGTGAACTGACCCATTGTAGAACAAAACATATGAAAATATCTGGATGCATAAAACAAAAATGAAGCAGTTTAACTGGTTTAACCTCAGCAGAATGAGTTGGTTTGGACACATTTATCACTGGCTTTTATTGTGCGATTTGCGTATGGTTCTTGGAGCTCCTCCAGCGGACCGGACCGGAGCAGATGGAGTGTAAATCCAGGGTTACAGTAAATACGGCACTGAGTGAAACTGGAGGCGAAGTGCGCAGCATGGAGCAGTAGCAGCAGACACAAAGGATGATTCAAGATCTGAAGACACTACTTGGTGTCATTTTTTTATTTATATTAAAATCTTTAGAGAAACATGTATTTAAATATATCTTATGCGCTTGCAGTTTATCCTATTTTAATAATAATAATTTCACCACCAGCAATGCACCGTTTCAACATATTAACACTGTTTTTAACACAACACGGCTTTATTCACACAATGAATGACCGGAGACTTCCCCTTTGATGTCATTTCTGGGCGACTTTGGACTTGCAACATTCAATATGGAAATATGCTTATTTTGTGTCCTAATCTTAATCCTAATATCATGTAATTTACTGCTCAATCCTTTTAATATTAAGATGTTTTCTTTCAATTCTGCATTTGTGGGAAAAGTGTGTCACAGGCACTTTCATGCTTTCTTTTCTTATTTATTTTATGTAAATATTTCCAATAGTAGAAGTTATCACACGTACAAATATTTTACTAAAAGATCTTTAGCTGATTGTGGCACTTTTTTCCTTCCATACCTTTCAGCCTTTATGAGGACCCAGGCTGCAGACTGCTTGGAAACAGCAAAATAATTAAATGAAACAGGGCAGATGACCGCTATTGTTGCTTTTGCAGCTCCAATATTGAATTTGTTCTCGCGGCAGAAATTTGAGAGAAGATGGACCCTACCATAGGCTGTGCAGCATCGATTTTCCCCCTTGTTGTACCCAAATAAAGGACTGAGCTAATGGTTTTTGTTGTTTTTTTTAGAGGGCGCTGAATACATGATGTAACAGTAGCCTGAAGTGCGTCTGGGGTTAAAAGAGACAGTGAGCGAATAATGGCTGGGTGCTGCAGATGCATTGATTCACCCACAGAGACAGAATGACACAAATCTTTAAAACAAAAAGGGTGGCTTTAGCTCTTTTATTGTGTGTGTGTGTGACCTCCTGTGTAAGCATGATTAGACTCTGACCAAACATGACTAAGGCAGCACTTTTTCTCCACCAGCTCTCGACCTGAGTGACGTCATGCTGCAGACTTCAGAGTCTGAGAAGCAGCATCACCAGCACAGCCTCACTGCAGACTGATAAGAGCTATTTATAGATGCCGTTCCCTAGAAGGATACCCAGTTAATCCCTTTAAAGAATAAACCGGTAATACTTATTCCATTAGGATTTCTGCATGCTGAGCGTTTACAAACATTTAAAAAAGATGTGGTTCACCAAGTTAAGCAACAATGGCCCAATCAAGGTTTACTGTCCAGCATGTGGAGAAAGTCAGAGGTTACTTAGTGTGAGAAAGTAATTCCTGTGATCTCATTAGATACTAACAAGCTGAAGCCCAAGACTAACACACACTTTGGTTAGTGACATGCAAGCAGAGACGTTTCTGCTGAAACTATATTGCAGGAAACAGTACCCTAAAGTGTCTCTCGAGTAGTTTATCCTGCCGTCTGAGTATAGGCAGTCTTTAAGGTGAACTTTAATCGTGTTCATAATATCATTTCCAAGCATAAACAGAGAGTCTAAAAGGGAGTTCAAGTAAAGTTATCTTATCCCTTAAGCCTAAATCCAACACGGTTCAACTGCAGGTTGTGTGGTTGAACCGTACCCTACAAGGTCCCACTGACAACAACACTCTACGGTGTGGATGGAGTTACTGTGCGAGGAAGACTCAATGTTTGAAATTTTTGTTATCGCTAAGGTGTTTAATAAGTCAGAGGAAACACAAAGGTAGTGATGTAAAAGTAAACTTTATTCTCAAATATGTTGGGACATGTCTGTGGCTCAGTCAGGCTCTGAAAGAGAGTGTGACTTTCAGCAGGTAACAGGAAGGCTGAATGAAGTACATTAAATCATTTTCTTTTATTATTTTGAGCTTAGAGTCATGTCATGTCATGTCATGGAACATGCTGGATTTGGAAAATGTTGGCAGCTTTTTAGAAGTCTCAGAATAAGGGTAAGGATCACAGAGGCCACTGTTTTAGTAATGCTAGCAGTGCTAACCATGCTAATTGCTAATATAAAAGGTTAAAGATTCTCTCACACACAAGGTGTGATGTCATCAATGCTTCCTACTATCTACATATTCAATGATCAATCATAGCAGAAAGGCTAAAAAACATATTTTGAATACTGTTTGTATATCTAATTTTGTAGTTGTTTAAGCAAAACTGGAATCAGCTAAAATAGGTATCAGCAAGTCAAACCTGGGATCAGAAATCAACTAGAAAATTGTTATTGGTGAATCTCTTGTTGACAACCCTTGGAAGCTCTGTGTAAAACCATTGGAATAATTTCATCTATTGTCTCTTACAGTGAGCTATGGAGATTTTATTTTTCTATTTTTCATTAATTATTTATTGCTCAAGCACTGACCAGATAGTTTTTATTTCTCAATGTGGTATCTCAAAGATATTCTGATTCAGATTTCATCCATGCCATTCTTCTAACCAGGCTTGGAGGGATTCGGGGAGATAAACCTGGGTCCTCATTCAGCCTTGTTTGTCACAGTTAAGGTTTTAAACTTTGTAGTATCTGCTTCTACTGTAGAAATGGGCAAGTTAAGATGAGCGGTTATTTTCTTGTAGGCATTTCCTGACTAAAGAAGACCAATCCACATCTGGCTTACCTGACAGGCATGTTTTTTTGTCATTCCCATTTTAAAGAGTAATTGATCTCTGTGTGTGGATTCCTGATTAGAAGTTAAAGTATAAATAAAAATCTACTTTAGTTAATTTGATGGTAATTGTCAGGGATACCAGTAAGCCCAAAACTACAATTTCTTAATATGTGATTTTTTTCCCCCATTAAGTAACTCAATTTAAAGGTTGGATTTTTCTACATTTTCTCAGTGTACACTTCTGCTACTGCAATGAAAGATGATTTTTTTTTTTTTACCTTTCTTTAACATTCATACCAATGAGGCTAAAAACTATCAGAGCCATCTGATTGGCCATGTCATTGCATGTGGTAAATGACTCAAGCGTGGGCAGGCAGGAGGTTAATGAGGAAATAACTGAAAAGGAAACTGAAAATGGAGAGTCAAGAGTGTAATGAAGACTGTAGGTAGTTCCTCCACAGGAGGAGACTGCTTGAAAGGAGAACAGAGGGAACTCACTGCACAATCTAATAAGGAACAAACGTCGCAATAAAATTTGGAGACCTGGGAACAACTAAACAAAACCAGTAGTTCACAAAATAACACAAGAATGACTCAGAATTTGAAAACCTAAACTCCAGAATACAAAACCTACAAAGAACTGACTGAAATCATGGAAACCACAACACAAAACGGCCAAACTAAACCAGGGTCCTTAAATCATGACCAGCCAAGCTGTCCCTGACTTCTGTTTTCACCTGTTGGTCTCTGTTGTCCTGTTTAATCTGTTTCTAAATAAATATGTTAGGAACAGGAAACGTAGAAGAAATATTGGTGTACATGACTATCTGTGTGGCGTGTGAGAGACCTGCAGTCCTTCCAGGATTGACCCTAGGGCACAGTCTCTGCCGACTTGATAAGGTTCTGTTTATTTGATTTGATTCAACTATTAAGATCTGAAAAGACCGATTTGCTGGTGTGAACATTTATAAACCTGGATGACTTTTAATGTCAACTAATTTAAGTGAGTTATATATGTTCAAATATATTTTTCAGCAAAAGCTCTTAGTAGGGCCTAGATTGTTGATTTCATGATTACTTGTTCCAATATTTTTCATGGTCTACTTGAGCTGATTGAGTTTGTTGGGGTGGAGTGGAGATGGTTTAGTTGTCCAAAATATAAATGTTTCTTTATTTTCATCATAACACAAGAGGTCTTGCTACTCCTTATCCATTAGATGCTACAAGATGTAAGACAGATGTAACAGAATAATGGCACAAATAAAACATATCCCATTATACTGTTCCTGTTTGCAGAATGGAAAAGTATGTCATTTGATTAGATCTTCTTTCAGACCTGGATAGATCTAGAAAAATTTATAGTTTTGATTTTTGGAGCTTGATTCCTAATTCATTATCTAAAAGGTAAAGATCTGAATTGCTGAAACATTAAGAACATTTATTGGTTTATGAGTTGCTGACAGACTATCTAGCAGATTAATGAGCCCCTATTCAATAATCACTAAGGCATCAGTTTACAGTTTTTGGCCCTGTAGACCCTTTTAGATCAGGGTTCTAAGCTGGTTCTGGTTTAGATGGCAAACGAAGCACCGCCACTCCAGTTTATTTAGTTAAGAGTAATCACTAATCACAAACTGGGTTGGAAAGAATTTTTCGTATACAATAATACAGTTCAAATTTTTAATTATGTGATATCTGAAAAAAAGAGCTGATCTCAATTGGTCTAAATGTCAAAAAGGAAGTGAAACAGCCCTTTACCCCTCCGCCAAAGCGAAAGTCAACTTGCCTGTGTGTAAGACAACCAAATGGTACAACCGAAGTAGGGTTCTACCATCGGGATATTATAAAAACTATAACAAAACTGTGGAAATGTAATAAATTGATGTAGAAAATGTTTTAGAACCTTGGTTTTCGTTCTACAGCCATATTTCTGATTCTGAATGGCACTAACATATAGCTTTAACTACACTTAATTTATCTTTCAATAATGAGGTACAGTTATTTGCTTCTCGTGGGTAAAATCTTTCATAAAGAGAATAGAGAATCTGAATTTTTTGGCCTTTTCTTGTGGATTTTGGGAGCATCTGTATCTGCACAGACAAAGATGTAAAGGGTGAGAAAGAAGACAGGCAAATATGAACCCACAGTGTGCAGGAGGAAGGGGTTCAGATTTTATCTAGCTCGAGGATTAGACTTGTGTGGTGTGCTGGTGGGTCATCACATAAAGGGATTTTTTGGTAAATGTGTTTGTTTGTTTGCAAAGGGATCAGAGCTGGATGTGATGCCAAATGTAGGAAAATGGAAACACGTAATATTTTTATATACCATTAGTGATGAAAAAAAGGAGTTTGAGAAGGATGGTGTGTCTCTGTCAACAATTCCCACATGGGAGAACATGAATAATAACTCCAAATCAGCTGTGATAGGATCAGACTAGTTAAACCTCCCCACAAAGACCCCCTAAGCTGCTTTCAGGTCCTTCTTAGACCTCAGAGCTTGCTTTAGATTCATTAGAGATCGTGTTAGTATTCCTGCCCCTTATGTTAAACCTATCTAACCCCGTGACCTCTCCATCCTAAACCAGACATGGAGTAAGTACAATAAATCCCCCCGCCCTTTATTCCCCCTCTCTATCTGCTGCCATGCAGACATCCTCTTTAACCTGGGAGACACTTCTAATCTGTCCCACACCCACTGTCTCACAGAAACAGAAAAACAACAACCCACATCCTCACATCTTGTAATTCCCGTCTCAGCCCAGTTTGTGATTGCCAACAGTGATGCTTCAGGTTACTTCAGATGAAGATGTATCTTCAGGCTTCATGGGAGACTAAGGAAAAAAACAACTAAATAGAATACACACAGGAGACGCTGTGTCCTGTGTGGGTAAGACAAAGTGTCCTGTTTCCCATCTTCCACTTGTTTATCGACCTCTGACGCAGCAGAAGTTAACACAGCCTCCACAAATGGATTTTTACATACTGCAGGTCTGAGCTCCCCTCTCTCCTCTCGTCCGCTGCACTGATGCAGATCCCTGAAGACGTGGCTTTTTCCATCGCCGCCTCCCTGTATCCACACCCTGCATATCTCTGTCGAGACAAGGTCAGTTAGGAGGTAAAAACCCTGCATGTTTTTTCTTGCAAAGCAGAAGCAAGCCAAACTGGTCCACCAGAGTGACGCACAACACCAGAGACAACATTCATGTTGGGACAACACACACCGGTTCTTGGCATCAACACTGTGCAGGGGGTTTGGATGGTAATGATTGTTTATGGCACAACTTCATTACAGTCTCGGTGTGTCCTGGACTGTGGTGGAGGAAAATATATCTTACATTTTTAAGTCAGTGATGACAGGATTGAGCAGGAACTGAGAAGGAGGTGCTCCAGTGTCATGGTGTAGAATGTATGGAAAGGGTAACAGCCATTTCTAAGGCTGTACCATGGTAAAGAAAGCTGAGTCAAAAAGCGAGACTCCTGATTTCTTGGGCCGTCTATGCCTGTGAGCCTTTTCTCTCACCTGTAGTCAAATCATATGCATCATATCTAAACCAATATGGCATTATATTAAAAACATGATCCTTCCCCCTTCTCAAATCATGAATCACGAAATTGCTTAAAGGGGCCTGTCTTTAGCAGGAAGTTGGTTTAAAAATCTCCAAAAGCAAGCAATGAATTAATAAAAAGACAAAAACTAAGTCATTTACATCTTTTCGTCATGTTGAAGACAGTGGTTAGCCAAGAAGTAAAACTTTTTTTATTGCTGTCTTTTCCTGTACCTTCACCTCAGGTTATTGCCTAAGAATGAAATCCTGGATACAATCGGCTAAAATAAGCTTCCTCCGGTGTTTGGCTGGACTCCATCATCCAGCAGCAATTCGCAGTAGGGCTGCTGCTGCTCTGTGTCAAAAGGAGAGAGTTAAGTTAGTTGGGGCTTCTGATCAGAATACATCCTGGGTGTCCCCTTTTTGAGGTTTTCTGGGTACGTCCCACTGGGAGCAGAACCGGGAAAAGACCATGAACTCAGTGGGGGGATTGTATATAACCTCTGTTCTAGAACATCTTGGGATCCACCATAAATACTAGGGAGTAAGGATGTAAAAAAGAATGTCTGGGTCAGAGGTTGCACTAGACATTTTTGTTGTCTGTCATTTTGACAGGGGTTGAAAAAATCCTGTAATCCAAATCATGACTTTCAAGGGGGCTTTCAGTAACCATGTTGGTGACTCTTTTTCAAATGAAGGAAGCCATGCTCTCTGTTGAGGGGATTTTGTTCCTAAAACAAAAGTAAAAATGTGGAGTAAAACATTGTTCTTTTGCCCGGCCTGTAATAAAAATATAAGTAAATGTCAGTAATTCCTGTAAGTGAGTCTAAAATTCCAATTTAGGGAACTTCTCAATCTGACAGGGTGTTTAACTATAAAATTTCCACAGAAGCGAAAAGGGAAAACCCCTCATCAAGCTCCAACAAACTGAATTCAACAGCTAATGCTCAACAAGTTGCACAAAAAGACCGCCCTTATCGCTGCCTCCATCCTATGGCTGCTATTTAATGTTCTTTCACTTTTATTTTTCTCTCCACCTCTACGCGTTGTTGTCATACCTGGATATATATCTGGAATCTCCTCCAGATCATCCGTTGCAGCAAAATGTTTGTACCTGCACGCCTATGCAGACAAGCATGTGAAGACTTGTTGCTGAGTTGTGTAAAGCTCACTTTTAAGAGTTGAACTGAAAACAAAGAAAGCAGAATCAGTTGGAGGGCTGTTGCAGTTCCAGTCGGGTCATGACCTCAACAGCAATAGGAATGTAAGTGTAAATGTAAGATTAGGAGGTGATGCCAGTGTTTGTGATCCAATCTGAATATGGTTGGTGTACATGAAGCAAAGTGAAAGACAGGAAAAGGAGTTTCTCTTTTCCTTTCCTCTGTTAGCTTCCTTTCTTTCTGTCTCCCTGCAGTGACCTCCAAAGTGCCATGAGTGGAGCATCCTCTTATCTGAATTCTTCCCTCCATTAACACAACCCTGCCTGTCAGCAAGGCAGTGCCAGCACTTCCTTCTCCCTCTTTATCTGCCAATCCAGTTACCACCCTTCACATACTGTCCTCCTGTTCCAGTGCAGTCACATTCAGATATCAGTGTCCTCTTAGCTTCACATCTTCCTTCTTTGTTCTTTGCCAAAGCTTTAGTCAATAGAGTAACTCTGTCTTTACAATTCTTTGTATTTATCTGAAGTTTTTATCTTACAGGAAGAAAATGCCTTTACCTTGGATTTTAGCCATAGAGCTTCAGTACAAGTAACTAAATAATGCTACCATGATGCTCCTCCTAGTGGAAAAATATCACTGGTATTTGCAGAGAGAGGAAAACAAGCAGACTTATCTTATTTTTTCAGGAAAACATGTTTTAATATTCAGCAAATGGTTGAAACTTGACATGTTTATGTTTTTTTTATTAAGGCGTGAACAAATTTGTTGGAACCCTTCCATGCTGTCTTAGATTTACTGGCATTCTTTGTGTTTTTTTCATGTTTTAAATTGGTTTGGTTGAATATTTCATACAGTGCTGTGAAAAAGTATTTGCCACCTTTTTGTTTCTGCCTCCGTGTTTCAGATCACCTCAAACAAATTTTTATTTCAGACAAAGACAAAACAAAGTTTGCAATTGATGATTTCATTCAGAATGGGAAAAAGGATATTCAAACACACTTAACCTTATGGTAAAACGTAATACCTACCATAGTATAATCATGAATTAATTGGCATTAGCCACATTTCTTAAAAAGCTGATTTCAGTTTCATTTGCCAAACCTGACCTGTAGAATCAATAAATAACTTAAATAGGACCTGTATGACAACATGAAGTAGGCTAAAATATTTCAAAAACCATCACATTGTGCCCCAATATATTGAGAAGAACAGATAAAAAATAAAATCATTGACATCTATCAGTATGGAAAGGGTATCAAAGCCATCTCTAAGGCTTTGGGACTCCAGTGAACCCCAATGAGAGCCATTGACCACAAATGGAGAAAACATAGGACAGTGGCAAAAAAAACCAAAAAACACTGCCGATCAAAGGCCGGTTTCTCAAAAACCATCTTGATGATTCCTAGGACTTTTGGGATACTAAAACAAGAGTATAATTTTTTTAGAAGGAGTATATCCCGTTTCATCTGGTGTAAACCTACATTTCAGAAGAAGAACATCCTACCAACAGTCAAACATGGTGATGGTAGTGTGATAGTCTGTGGCTGTTTTGCTCCTTCAGGATCTGCATGAATGGTGTAATTGATGAAACCATGAATTTAAAGCAAAAAAACATGAATGTCTGACCATCAGTTCAGGACCTTAAACTTACTCACTATGCACACACGACTTACCCAGCTCTATCTACGGCAGCTGTGGTACTAAAAACATGACTGTAACACAAAGATTAGTAGTTTCTTTACCTGTACCAACAAAGCAGTCCTTACTGTGTTAGCATATCTTCAAAAAACAAAAATTATTTCTTTTTACTGTTGTATTTTTTTTACTTTTGTCACCTACTGAATACATGTAGTTATACCTTAAATACTTGCTTTTATTAAATCACTTACAGAAGAAAATGGGCCTTCGAAAAGTGATAAGGGCACCAACAAATTTGTTTTAAAGTTCCCTTACTTAAGGATAAACTGACTCATGTTTCCTTCTAAAACATCTGTGCTTGCATGTGCAGTTTTATGGTCTATTTTTTCTGCTTGTTGCATGGCTTGTGTCCCCGCTGAGGAGAAGTGAGATCTGAGGCTGGGAAAATCCTCCAACCACAAGAAAGTCTTGGAGGCATAAGCAAGCAGAAACTTACATATGTGGAACTAGTCTAAAAGGGGAGAACAAAAGAGGACTATTTGAAGACGTTTTGGTGGCCTGGTCAATATTTTGGTTTTCTCAGAAGCAGACCAGAGTTCAATGTTGTATATCTGGGAAGCTGCTTATGTTTTTAAAAGCTTTAAGGGTGCAAATGCAGTGTCTTAGTCAATTGCTGCAATATATTACAGGTCCTTCTCAAAATATTAGCATATTGTGATAAAGTTCATTATTTTCCATAATGTAATGATGAAAATTTAACATTCATATATTTTAGATTCATTGCACACTAACTGAAATATTTCAGGTCTTTTATTGTCTTAATACGGATGATTTTGGCATACAGCTCATGAAAACCCAAAATTCCTATCTCACAAAATTAGCATATCATTAAAAGGGTCTCTAAACGAGCTATGAACCTAATCATCTGAATCAACGAGTTAACTCTAAACACCTGCAAAAGATTCCTGAGGCCTTTAAAACTCCCAGCCTGGTTCATCACTCAAAACCCCAATCATGGGTAAGACTGCCGACCTGACTGCTGTCCAGAAGGCCCCTATTGACACCCTCAAGCAAGAGGGTACGACACAGAAAGAAATTTCTGAACGAATAGGCTGTTCCCAGAGCGCTGTATCAAGGCACCTCAGTGGGAAGTCTGTGGGAAGGAAAAAGTGTGGCAGAAAACGCTGCACAACGAGGAGAGGTGACCGGACCCTGAGGAAGATTGTGGAGAAGGGCCAATTCCAGACCTTGGGGGACCTGTGGAAGCAGTGGACTGAGTCTGGAGTAGAAACATCCAGAGCCACCGTGCACAGGCGTGTGCAGGAAATGGGCTACAGGTGCCGCATTCCCCAGGTCAAGCCACTTTTGAACCAGAAACAGCGGCAGAAGCGCCTGACCTGGGCTACAGAGAAGCAGCACTGGACTGTTGCTCAGTGGTCCAAAGTACTTTTTTCGGATGAAAGCAAATTCTGCATGTCATTCGGAAATCAAGGTGTCAGAGTCTGGAGGAAGACTGGGGAGAAGGAAATGCCAAAATGCCAGAAGTCCAGTGTCAAGTACCCACAGTCAGTGATGGTCTGGGGTGCCGTGTCAGCTGCTGGTGTTGGTCCACTGTGTTTTATCAAGGGCAGGGTCAATGCAGCTAGCTATCAGGAGATTTTGGAGCACTTCATGCTTCCATCTGCTGAAAAGCTTTATGGAGATGAAGATTTCATTTTTCAGCACGACCTGGCACCTGCTCACAGTGCCAAAACCACTGGTAAATGGTTTACTGACCATGGTATCACTGTGCTCAATTGGCCTGCCAACTCTCCTGACCTGAACCCCATAGAGAATCTGTGGGATATTGTGAAGAGAACGTTGAGAGACTCAAGACCCAACACTCTGGATGAGCTAAAGGCCGCTATCGAAGCATCCTGGGCCTCCATAAGACCTCAGCAGTGCCACAGGCTGATTGCCTCCATGCCACGCCGCATTGAAGCAGTCATTTCTGCCAAAGGATTCCCGACCAAGTATTGAGTGCATAACTGTACATGATTATTTGAAGGTTGACGTTTTTTGTATTAAAAACACTTTTCTTTTATTGGTCGGATGAAATATGCTAATTTTGTGAGATAGTAATTTTGGGTTTTCATGAGCTGTATGCCAAAATCATCCGTATTAAGACAATAAAAGACCTGAAATATTTCAGTTAGTGTGCAATGAATCTAAAATATATGAATGTTAAATTTTCATCATGATATTATGGAAAATAATGAACTTTATCACAATATGCTAATATTTTGAGAAGGACCTGTATAACTATTTAACACAGCTCCATGTTACATCTTATAAATCTATTATGAGTTTTCTAATGGATCTGCATCAGAAGATACTTGTAGGAGATTTTCACCTGTGAAATTGACTGTCTTTACATTCAGATTAAGTAATATTCTTTGTTTATTTGGTTATCTTCTGTGTGCAGGTATTTGGGTCAAAATCATTTTATACGCCTCAACTTGTATTAGTGAGTTTTAGGTCCCACTGCAGTGATAATGTTGTTTTTATGTGTGAGTCTGGTTTCAGCCACTAGATGGAGACATTTCTTTTTTGTACAGAATCAGTTATATTTCTGGCCTTCATCTTGCACTGCTGCTGGTGGAAGTCCACTGGGGGAGCATTAGTTGTGTTGTTTTATCGTTCCTGCTCACTGATTGGTTCCTGCATGCACTGATGTGTGTTTTTCTGTCCCATCAGACTGCAGCTATACCTGTCACCTGGAGTGTGAGGGTGAGGTTCAGCTCGACTGCAACCAGAGAGACAGAGAAACAGAAGAAAGCTCAGACCTCAAATGTTGCTCTTCTTCCTCTTCCTCCTCTGCAGCTCCTAGGTTCAAGGTGAGTCTTTTATTTAGAAGAGTGATTGACTTACAGAGAGGTGCACATGACTCAGCTCTTAATAGTTAATAGTATTGTTCTCGCTGCATCATCTTTCCATGCCTACACTCTTACGTAATCGTCTTCCACTCAAACAGTGGACTGTCCAGCATCACTTCAGGTTTTATTTATGTGCTCAGATACCTTTTGTTGCTCTCAGAATGTTCTGAGAACAGGACAGTACATCAAATAAACATCTGCCTACGACCTCCTTCGTCCTCTTCTCCTGCTGACTCTCTAGTACTCCTCTTTTTACTTTTTTAGCCTCTCCGTCGTTATTCTCCAACAGCAGGGGTTTGCTTTATCGAATCAGTTCTGGCCCATGATGTCCTCACTTTCCCGCATCCTGTCAGATGGAGGAAACCAATTAGGTTAATCACTGTTTTCTCAAGGGACATCAGTCACGGCAAAGCTGCATTATCCCAGCATGTTTTCTCTGATCTCTGACTAAACCCTTCACAGAGCAAATTAAGAGTGAATGCTAGTCAACGTTACGGCATTTAAAAAATTTTTTTAAACCATTTCTAAAAATCAAGATACAGTTGAGTCAGATTAATCCTCAAATAATTAGACCCTAAGGGAGTTTTGGTTAATTATGTAAATCTGTTCTGTATGCATCATGGGTGAATGTTTGTGTAATCTACATCTTGCTGGAGAGGAGCCTATTTACGGTACTGCATAGATAACAGTCTTTAAGGTTCATACAACAGAAAAAGCATGGGATGGGCTTTTAACGTGTTCCGGGTATGCATAAGTATGGACTTTTTTCCTTCTTTCATTTTCTAAAGGACAAAATTCAAACAATGCTCAAAAATCAAGAAACTATAAATTTTACTATCTTTTCATTCTCTAGACAACTCTAAATTCAGGTTGAACTGAGCTTGCAGTTCCTAAACTGAGCTTAAAATTAAAGCTAAGCACAAAAACTCCTTTTTATTATGAATGTTTATGTGTAAAGCAAAAGTACCAAAGTTCGCCAACTCCACCTCAAAGAATCTGCCTTCAGTTTAACAAGAGTTATAGATTTTTAACAAGAGTTATAGATTTTTAACAAGAGTTATAGATTTTTAACAAGAGTTATAGATTTTTAACAAGAGTTATAGATTTTTAACAAGAGTTATAGATTTTGAAATAGAGTTATAGATTTTTAACAAGAGTTATAGATTTTGAAATAGAGCTGATCTAAGTTAGTCTGGATGGCACAGAAGCATTGAAATGGCTTTATAACATGGAATCAGATTAAAGCCAGTTTGAGCATTAAGTTGCTTTATTGGTTGTGGAACCTACGGATAATAGGACCCGCTATTATCTACTATTCAAAAAGGTTTAGGATTAATACTTTGTACTCAAATGCCCAAATGACATAAAGACGTAAACAAAATTTGAGCTAAATCTTTGGGAAAACTAAAGATCTCAATTTTTCAGTTTTTATAACTTCAATAAAGGTTTCAAAAGTTTGTTTTAAATAACCTGTGATCAATGTAGAATAATTCTGTCAGGGATTGAAATTTGAAACAATCAAATGAAGGTTATGTGCTTTGAACAATTGTGAAATAGTCTTTCTGCTTAGCAACTGAAGGAAACTACAAAGCAGATGCTGACTTTAGCTAAATTAGCTGCTAACAGTTAGCGCTCATGGTATTCTCACGGTCCTTACAAATCAGTTGTATCTTGTCAGCGTTTTGTCTGTCGTTTTCCCTTCTTTAACACATTGTAATCAGTGTTGTTACTGTCCTGAAGAGTAATTTGTATCAGCTGACTGGCAACAACTCAAAACTGCTTCCTCCTTACTTAAAAGTAGCAAACACTGGTACAAGCTAACTGGCTTAAAGCGCTCATTGTCATATCTAGGGTCTGTGACAACAGCATACACTTCACGAGATTAAACCACATGATAACAGCAAATGAAGTTTTGTGGCATGCATGCATCGCTTTAACAAGATGCACCGCAGTGCATCTTGTTAACAAGTTGTAATGGCCCAAGATCAATACTTGAAGAAAATATGGGACAAATGTGACATTACAAGTAGACTGGACTACTAGAAAAATTATTAAAAACAAGAAGACTGATCAGGGGGGCTGCCAGGAGGCCGACAACAACACTGAAAGAAATCCACTCACCTAATTTCTGGACTAAAGCTACACAATACATCAACTTGCTGTCATCATTGTGATATCCATGTGTGCAAAATATAGCAAAGAACTGTAATACATGCAAGTTCTGCATACCAATAATATATCTGGCCTGTTGGATGGGCTTTAAGTGCCCTCGATGACCAACTTCATGTATATTTTTAGTGGCTGGGATGCTAAAACATGCAGAGTTGTGGGGACAATGTGATGAAAATAAAGAAAAGAAAAAGGAAAATTGGGATGAATCATAATCAATATCCATAATGCAATATTCAACAATAGTATCACAAAAGTTTTTTTTCCTGATTTCGTGCAGCCCTAGTCTGGACTAAGAAGTAGGGTTGCAAATCTAAATTAGCCCACTCTGCCTGGCAGAAGCTCTTCAAATCTAACATCCCACATCTGGACTTAGTAATATTAATATTACTAAATCCAGATGTGGGATGTTAATAGACTCCAAAACAAGAAGACTGATTGCTGTTTTTGAATATAAAGGTTCTTTAGGGTGTCCACACTAATGCAACCAAGTTTATGCATCTTATTTGTTTTATTTTTTATTAAATCTTGCTGGATGTATGTCACAAAATCCTGACCTTTTAACAGATGTGTGATTCACTTCCAGTTCCCCTATAACGTATTGTTTTAAGCAGGCTTCACCTGCAATATCCCCTTTTAATGTTATCAACTGAATTTTGAAACAGAATAAACAACAAGCCGATCAGAATGAGCTGTGATTCAGAAAGAAGCAAACATGGACAATCTCTGTCTTGCACATATTGGAACTGAGATTTGTCTTTGTGTATGCTGTGGTTTGGCTCAGAATATCTCAGCAGTGCTACAGACCAGAGAAATGATGACAGTTTATTTCCGGCTGTCCCCCGTTTTTCATTTGCTCTGTTTTATCGCTGTAGCTGTGTGTCTAGTTGCTTTTTTTCTCAGTCTTTTGTTGCTTTGTGTGTGTCTCAGCAAGAATTGATCCCCTCGCGCCTCAACATGCACAGATGCTGCTGTGGCTGCACTCACAAATCAAAGCACTGACCACGTTGTATTGATCTGAGATGGGTGTATGTTTGTGTGTGTGTGTGTGTGTGTGTGATTTTTCCATCCCTCTCCTTTCTTGTTATTTTACCCACTAGCAGTTATACAGGAACAGATCTGCAAGTGATCCCATTTGAGCAGAGTCAAAGCTTACAGAAAGATGCAGAATAAAATGGTGAAGCAGAATAGTTCAGCTCTATCATAACACGCGCCAGTACAGCATTTGTGCAGATTTGAAACAGTCTTATAGAAGCACCATGTCCATGCAGATTCAATCAATATGATGGTTGAAGGGGGAGGCTTTAGCTGTTTTCTGACAAGGGAGGTCACTACTAGGGAGAAAGGGGTGATTTTGTGCTCAACGTAAGGTTAGAAGGTCGCTACAGTCTTCTTTTTTGGGTAAATCATCATTATTTTGTTCATCTTAACAGACACAAACCCATCTCTTCAGCAATAAATCAACAGGGGTAGGACAGGTGGATTGGGAAACTTTTAAATGGTGTATTTCAAAAAATGACAAAATAATTGAAAAGGGCATTAATTTCAGTAGTTAATTTCATTTTTGATCTCATGTATTGTATAGATTCATTTAACAGTGTTTCAAGCATTTATTTCAGTTCAGTTTTAATGATTGTGGCTCATAATAAAAACCTATAATTCAGTTTCTAAAATATTAGAATACCTATGTTTTTGCTAAGGTGTTAGAGAGGCCCAGAATGTTGTAATGGTGGCCCACGTTTGGCTGCATGACCTCTATGAAGGTTATCAGCTTGAGGAGCTTTAACATTTCCTAGCTAATAAAGCACATTAAATGCAAAATGTTCTTTCATCTAAAAAGAGGAATTGGGACTAGCAGTCAAGTCCTTTTTCTCCTTTGCCTAAGTTGTTTGTGCACCTTTTTTCTACCGCACTTTTTTCTTCCACTCAACTTTCTACATATATGCTTAGATACAGCACTCTGTGAACAACCAGCATTTGTAGCCAGAACCTTTTCTGATTTATACTCCTTGTGGAGGGCATCAGTGATTGCCTGCTGGACAACTGTTAAGCCAGCAGTCTTTCCCTTGATTACATAAACCATAACATAACATTTCTATATTAAACATGATCAATGATCCTTTTTAGTTTTAGACTTTCTCTCTATCTAATGTATGAGTATTGCTTTTTCTTTTGAGTTGCTGAAATAATTGAACATTTAAATAACATTCTAATTTTTTCAGATGCACCTGTATGGTGGTCTTGTTTTGAATTAGCCGTCACATACAGCAACAGTATTTCGGCAGCCGAGCAGCCATCTTTCCCAGCCCTGCTGGTGCTTCCTCCGCTGCTTGAGCATACGCTGCCCAAGAGCAGCGAGGCTTTACATCTCCAGCTCATGAATGTTTGTCTTTCTGTTTACTCATGCCTCTCCCCCTCTCTTGCGTTCGGCGTCTTCTGTGAGAGGAAGTGGCCATGCTCTGCAGGGTGCAGTTGCCTGCAGGAACAGAGAAAGAAAAAAGGAGAGAGAGAGAGACAGCAAGAGAGAGAGTGGAGGGAGAAGGGGGAGGGTGCTCTCAGGCTGATAACATGCACAAACCACAGATGGTTGAGGGAGGCTGCGAGAGACCGAGGGAGTGAAATGATCGCAAAGACAGGAGGATTGAGAAAGAGCAGAGCTTGTGTGGGAGAAATTAGTCTAAAGAGATGATGAGAAGAGGAGAGTGTATTGTCATCAGCACCGAGATATCTTCTGCTACTTCACAAATGGATGGGGATCACTAAGCTTCTCCTTCTTCTGCAGCCAGAACTTGACCTGAGCTGTCATTTGCCCCTTCGGGGTGAGACAGAGCCCAGTCTGAAGCAGGATGTGGCTTTGCATGCATGCCTTCATTAGTTTGTGAGCATAGCAGGTGCCGTCAGGTGAGCCGGGTTAACTTGACACCAACCTGTAAGTCGACTCTGTACCTGTATGGGTATGAAGGAGTCCCAGCCTGCTGTGTGAGAGAGCGTGTGTCAGTTGCTGACAGCCAGGTACTCCACAGCCTGTTTGTGACAGCAGCATCAGAGCTTTCTCGAAAAACAGGCTCGTAAGGAGGAAGTGACTGTGCTCGCTCTCGTATTTCCTGGTCCTGTTCTCCGGTAACACTTAGGGTGCCGGATCCAAGCCGAACTCACCTGTTTTCAGCTCCTCACAGGCGGTGTTTAAGCTGGATGCATCAGCAGATGAGCTCTGACTTCTTTTGGATGAGGAAAGGACAGTTAGATGCCTCTGGAATCTGACTGCGGCTGAGCATCACTTCAGCCCCGCGCTTTGAGAGAACCCAACGCTTTCCTCAAGCTGTTGGCGTGCCGCTCCGGTGTCTTGAAAGACCCCTCCATGACAGTCAGTACAGTGCTGACCCCCTCCATGACCAGCAGTAACAGCATGAGCAGCGGGTACTGCAGCCTGGACGACGAAAGCGAGGACTTTACTTTCTTCACCGCCAAGACCTCGTTCTTCCGCAAGCCCAAGCATGCACCAAAGGTACAGATCTGCATCATTTTTTCAGAGATGGATAAGATCTTGATAAAAGAGGGAGGGGGACAGTTTGATGAATAAGATCAATGGTTTGATTCAGTGTGGCTGGGAACAAGAAAAACTGCCATTTATGTGACAAAAAATGAAACCTGAAAGCAGAAGTCTGGAGAGGAAGTGGTGTTGTTGTTCAAGCAGGCCTCTAGGTGTGTGTGCGTGCAAACGTGAGAGTATAGGAGGGGAGTTACTTTCACACATCTGCATTGTCTAACTATGATCTTCCGTAGGGACCCATTTAAACTCCTCCTCTAATCACCTGAACCACTCAGAGTCGAAACTGAAGTGCTGCTGCTGCTTTGGCTGCTTCATTGGCCTCCTCAACCAGGCTGGCAGAGATAATGTGTTTGCAGAGATGTTAATGATGTAAACCAGCGGCCATAATAGCTTCCTCTCCACTGCGAGTGGGAGAGGCTTCTGTAGGCATGCCGCCGATGCCCGTGCACCACTCTATGCTTTTATATTTGTGTGCAAGGTGCAGATTACTAACCAGTACTATGTAGTTACCATGGCAACTCTTGGTTTTGTTGGCACCGTTTGCTTTTCCTGAGAAATTTTGCTGTGGTTTGCACTCAATCACCTCACACATAGCTGCTTGATGAAGCATTAGCAGCAGATAGGCAGCACTGCTTGTCCTCTGGTGTGCTGTTTATGCTTCTGCATAGGGGTTGGAGGCTCATTGTTTGATCGCCACTGAAACACAGCAACACGGACAGTCGCGTTAGTGAGTGAACTCCTCCGGCGGCCTCATGCTGACCTTGTCCTTGCCTCTCTTTGATGTCTGAAGGTTTATTCTCTGAATAATTCACCCGCTGTGCAGAGTTAGGGTTGCTGCCATGCTGACACAGAAGGGTTCTAAGGTGAATGTGTCAGATCTGTCAGCATGAAGGGTTGTTACCACAGATCCAAAGACAAATAGCGTAGTTTTAAATGCAATAAAACTGAGCCCCTAGTGAGAGTATATAGAAGTATATGCCGCTCCCACACTACAAGTTCAACAGGAACTGACTGTGTACTTACCTGTATTTGAATATGAAAAAGAGGGACGAAAAGATCCGCGTGTCGCCCTCTGAATATACACAGCATTCTTTATTTTTAGGTGTAAATCTTTGTCAATGGGTTGTTGTTTTTTAAGCACATCTGCTCAGTCACATCCATGGGGACAGCAGAGCACATCTCCTTCCTTTATGAATTTTTTCCAGAGCTTGTCCCTTTTGCTTTAGATTAGCCGGCCTGCATCGATGCATGTGCCGGACTGGGCGGGTGTGCAGCGGTTGAATGTGGGACACACGGATGCAAATGAAGGGGTGACATCTCTGTCAACTGTTTAGATGCATATTTGCATGAAAACTTTGCTGATCTTTATACAGTTTATTACGGTAACTGTAATATTAATGTCACTGTGCATTTTAGAGCACTTTTACAGAATGTCATCCTTTTGTTTTGAAGAATTCACCCAATTTAATTTGTTAAGGAAGTATCTTGGCAAATGATCCATGCAAAGTGTGTGAATATCTGCAGTTCACATGCCTTCACAATTACCAGTATAGGATTAATTTGTATTCAGTCCCCTTTACTCTGATACCCCTAAATAAAAGTGTCACTAATTACCTTCAAGAGTCTGCAAAATATTTATTCATATTTCATGTATTAGAATGGCCTAGTCAAAGTACGGTCCTCAGTCCTATTAAGATTCTTGGCAAGACTTGAAAATTGATCCTCACAGACACTCTCTATCCAATCTGACTGATCTTGAGCTATTGTACAAAGACAAATAGGCAAGAATGTTAGTCTCTAGATTTGCAACGTTCTGAGAGGCCACAAGGACTTGAAATTGAAAATATATTGAAAGGCGCTTCTACAAAGTATTTGTGCGTTCACATTTGCAAATAGTACATTGTAAATAGTAAATCAAATTGGAAAACGTGTTATTTTCTTTCCTCTGCATCACTATGTACTGCTGTGCTGGTCTATCACATAAGATTACATTATATATATATATATATATATACAAAGATATATGTAAATATTTAAAAGTATTTATTTCAGAATAAATTTATGTTTCATTTGATGCAGATGCTGAATTGTATAGAAGGCTGGAGCAGAGACTGAAATACATAACATAGTAATGTTACATTTCCATTTTGTAAGGATGTCAAGAAAGAGCATGTCCTCATTTCACCAGTAATTGTAAAAGTTTTTGTATGCAGACGTGTTTCAGTGTCAGAAAAAGATCATATTAAATTTCCAGGAAGTTAACACAGCCAGTATTCTCTGAAGTAACGGAAATAGGATTTTATATCTTCTAATAAATTTACGTAAACACATGCGTGCGACGACCTCAAAGCTGTGAATCTTGAACCTGCATGTGCATGTGCGTGCGTGTGTGTGTGTATGTGTGTGTGTGTGTGTGTGTGTGTGTGTGTATGTGTGTGTGTGTGTGTGTGTGTATGTGTGTGTGTGTGTGTGTGTGTGTGTGTACGCTCTCTGACGACACTATTCATTTTACACAAGCACATGCAATCTATTCACGCACAAAAAGGCATATGGTCTGATATAGCATTGAATCATAGGTTAAGAAACAGCTGGTTAGGTTGAAGGAAACACGGAGCATCCTTCCAGACTGACATTTCAAGCCGTCCTGACCTCTCTTGTCTCATCTCATCAGCGTAAGACGGGCCAACGATTTTTCATGTCACCCTCAGGTTCTGCATTGCATTCATCCACCAACGTGTGTCTGTGTGTGGCGTTTACATGACTGTCAAAGATATCCTACACATCTGTTCCACCCAACACCTGTAAGGCTAACACTGATGGACTAGATAACATGGCATCTGTCTGGTCACCTGCAATGATGTTATCTTTACTAGACAGGGACTGAACAGCCAGCATTCAGAGCTTTTGTAAACTTGGTAAGAAATCTCATCAGCTGTGTTTGTGGAGCTCCATGCCTTGCTCTGAGTTTAAAGGGAAAACTATGGTATGTAACATTTTAAAGGCAACCAATGCATGCCCAAAACTAGTCAACAGTCAGCAGCTGTGAAGTTCATTTGTTTAACAAATAAAATCTAAAAAGTGGGGCATGCATATGTACACGCCCCCTTTTAAACTGATACCTCTCAATAATATTCAATGCAACTGATTTCCCCTAGAAGTCACTCTATTGGTGTTTGGGTTTTTTTTTTTTTTTTTTACAAAAAGGGTCATGGTAACCCTGACGGAGCTGCAGAGATCCACAGCTCAGGTGGGATCATCTGTCAACGGGACAACTAAATCTGGAAAATAGGAGGCTTGCCACAAGTCATATATGTTCTGGTCTGATGAGAGCAAAATTCAACTTTTTGGACTAGATCTAAAACTATTAGTGACCGAAAACTAGCACCGCACATCACCCAGAACACACCAACCCGTATGGTGAAACGTGGTGGTGGCAGCATCATGCTGTGGGGATGCAATACATCTATTACATAAAATCCCAGTAAAACCCATCAAAATTTGCATTTGTCATGTGACAAAATGTAAAAGAGGTTTATAAATACTTTTGCAAAACACTGTTTGCTTTAACCTAATAAGATACTGTGTGCATGTTAACTGATGAAAAAGTACATCCAGACGGAACGTGTGAAGATAAGGCCCCTGGGGAGGTTCTAAAGACACGTGAATTATATTTCTTTGTAATTACTGTAAATCTCTCTGACTCTGTGTGCTCTTGGTCATCGGCTCCAAGCGGCCCATTCCAGCCGGGCAGCTTTCTGGGACTACAAAGCTACACCCACACTGTCCTGCTCCATTGTGCTCCCATCACTCTCACTGGTATGCAGAAAGGGAGGACAGGGCACGGCCTCCGTTACATTTAGAAACTCATACAAACGCAGGAATTCCTGCAAGGCTCCTTTCACTTTGTTGCTTTTGACTGTCAGGAATTCTAGAAAGAGCCCGACTCCTACATACAATAACCCTCAGATTCTTTTCCCAACCCTGGAGCATTCAGTGCTTGCTTAACATTTATTCTGCTTGTTGTTTTTATTGTGTTTTAATGCTTGAGAACAGGTCAGAGGGTTGGAGTTGGTGTATTTCTCTATTTGTTGTTCAATTTAAACAGTCAGTCAGTCATTTTCTACCGCTTATTCCATAGCGGGTCACGGGGGAGCTGGTGCCTATCTCCAGCAGTCTAAACAATAACCCCTTAATAATTACATTAGAGAGTGTCTGATTATACAGTAGCTTGCAAAGGTATTCATACCTGTTGAACTTTTCCACTTTTGCCATATTACAACCACAAACTTTAACATATTTTATGGGGATTTTGTGTGATTGACCAACACAAAGCAGAACCTAATTGTGAAGTGGAAGGAAAATGGCACATGGTTTTCAATTACAGTAGCAATACTTTTAAAGTTTCTTTCTTGCACATCTGGAGACTGAAATTAATATCCATTATTATTTTCAAAATAGCTAAAACTCAGATTGGATGGAGAGCGTCTGAAAGCAGCAATTTACAAGTGTTGCTGCAGATTGTCAACTGAGTTAAGTCCGGACTTTCACTAGGTTGTTCCAACACATAAATATGCTTAAATCTTTCCCCTTCCATTGTAGTTCTGGCTCTATGTCTTTTGCAGCCTCTGGCGAGTTTTCTTCCAGGATTTTCTTGTACTTACTGTAGCTTCATTAATTTTCTTACCAGTTTCCTGTCCCTACTGAAGAGACACATCCCCACAGCATGATGCTGCCACCACCATGGGTCAGCGTGTCGATGATGTGCCATGTTTGTTTTCCCTAAACAGGAAAACTTGCAAAATGCAATATTGCTGAATGTTGCAATGACAATATGACGTGTGATAGATAAATACCCTAATATATATATTAATGTCTGTCTGGTTCACTGCAGACATAGATCCCAAATGGTGGGTAGTTTATGCAGATATTTGCAAAAAAATGAAATTATTATTGCTTTTTTATTGCGGCTGTTTTGGTAATGAAACAAATATTTTTTCAATTACTAGCAAAACGTCCTAAAGACCCTCTCACCGCAACACAAAATCTATCCATCCATTTTCCATACCTGCTTCTTCCATACTGGGTTGCAGGGGAGCTGGTGCCTATCTCCAGCAGTCCGTGGGCGAGAGGCAGGCTACACCCTGGACAGGTCGCCAGTCCATCGCAGGGCAACACAAAATCTATTCTGGAAAATAAAACTTACATTCAGTTAAGCCCAAACATATTCATACCCCTGGCATATTTTGGTTTAAATTAATCTTTTTATTTTACCAACACATATCTTTTGACTGGAAGTATGCTCTGAGTGACAACAAGAGTCCGGACTTGAATCTGACAGATGATCTGTAGAGGGAGCTAAAGATTAGGGTGATGGCAAGGAGGCTTTCCAACTTCAAAAGCTTGGGGCTCATCATCAAAGATCAATCCTGAAAGTACCAGTTAAAAATGCAGAAAGTTCCTTAACAATTATAGGAAGATTTTTCAACTGATTATTGTAAAGTGTATTATCAATTTTCAACATGCCCATTTTTAATAAAATCTAAATAAAAACAGATGTTTTTCTTTTTAATTGACAATCCAGATGTCTGTCTAACTTCTTATCAGAAACAAACATCTTGGTTGAATGACAATAACTGTCATTAAATCTGCCAGGGGTGTGAATAATTTTGGGCTTAACTGTATATGGAATGATTACCTAACATTGGAGATGCACTGATTTGTCTTTTACTGGCTGATAATGATTTCTGGTGTTCTTTAAGGTCTGATCACCGGTCAGAACTGATCAAGAGAATATCGGCAGATTTTAATCGGTGGCTGGTTGGTCGGTTTGTGATATATTGTGCAGCCCTGTTTTCTGCCATACAGCCTTTTGCATTAAGGACAAATATGTCAATTTGGGTCTCATCTTCCACATGTTTGCTTTGTCCCCAGCGCTTGGGTTATGCAGCAAGTAGGACTTCTTATAACAAAATGTGAAAAAGTTGTGATTGCACGATGCTGCAGGCTCTTCTTGCTCCACTGTCCTCCAGGATTTGTCACAGCCTACGTGTGTGTATGTTAGGCACAAACTCACCCTTCCTGCAACCGTGACCTCATCGTCCCCGTCCTCCGACAACGTTTGCTGTTCCTCCCACGCTCTCCCACTGCCTCAGAAAATGCAAACGATTTGTAGAAGAGGGAGAGAGAAGATGGGAAGCAGAAGCTATTGTGAGATAGAGACGATGGGTCCCACTGTACTATAAATAACCCAGTCAAACTCTGTGTTGCTAAGGCTTGCTCAGCAGCCATTCTTTCATCATTCCTCACTCCTCACGCGGTGCCTCCCACTGTTTGACTCCCACATCCTCCTCCTCCTTTCATGGTTTCCTCCGTCACTCCCCATCTCTCTGCCAGGGGCATGAATAAGAGTGAGAGGGAAAGCAGTATTCTCATGCTGTGGTGCTCACTGTGCTCTTGCTAAGTATGTATGACAAGCAAAAGAAGCAGCTTTTCTATGTGGGGATGAGACGGAGAACATGAGAGCATGGAGACCCCACTGTTTGGGCTTTTTAGCTTCATTATCAACCTAATACATCCATACATCTTTCCTTCAGAGACTGAGAGGCTGAAAAGTTTGTCCTCATTCCTCTTTAACTTTTCCAATGCTCAATGGGTTTTTGTTTTTTACTGGAAGAACTGAAACAGCGCCATCTGCTGGTGAAGACAGAACACTGGTTTCGTTCATGAGGGTCTTCAACTTGTTTCTTTTCTCCTTTCAGCAGAGTGAAACAAAGGAGGAAGAGGAGGGAGGCGCTAAAGAGCTGTCAGAGGAAGAGGTCCGAACCAAGATAGAGTCGTACAACGCTCAAGTGTCTGAAAATGGCATGAACCTGGTGAGTTTCTAAAGACATCCTCGGCTATAGATGCATTTTTTTGTGTTTGTTGATTTATATTGGTAAATAAATGCAAACAAATATAAAGAGTATATTGCTTTAATGTGTTGTATGACTACAGGTGTTAGATATTAGCATTTAATAACAACAATCAGTCATCCTAAGATAACAATTAACTCTGAGGGTTTGCAAACCCCCAAACTCATTAATTGAGGTTTTTTTCGCCTGCAAAATATTTTTGTCTATGTTGGCTCCATAAGAGAATAAATATATACTGTTTGGGTATAGGTTTATGTTCTACAATAGTTCTGATTAGCATCATTTATGTGTACTGCTTAGCAGCACAGTTGTACCACTTAATGTAAATGCTGGGATGATGAAGTTTATTTCAGCTGTATTTTAGTTTTATAGTAATGCTTGTATTTTAAAGCTTCAGAATGAAACATGTTCTCTTGTTTTTCGCACATTTGAAGATGACCTAGAAGGAATGGGCCTCTGTGTCATGTAGTATTGGTACCCCAGGGAAACAGAATTATTAATTAAAGGGCCATGACACTCATTCAGTCCCTTTTTCTCTGCTTTTCCATTACACGCTTCAGGCTGAAGATGGATCTTTCACCGGCTTCATCAAGGTCCACCTGCGACTCAGTCGACCGGTCACAGTGGAGGGCAACCAGGGGCGCGCCCCATTGGACGACCAGGACGGAAAAATGGCAGAGCATACAGAAAAGAGGACATCCTTCTACTTGCCATGCGATTGTGTGAAGCAGATCCACATCGGCTCTCTGACAACCACCAGTGAGGTGATACAGGGCTTGCTGAAGAAATTCCTGGTGCTAGATGATCCTCGCAAGTTCGCATTATACAGGCAGACGCACAGAGACGGACAGGGTAAAGAAAAGACCTCCGATGTTTTTTTATGCATATTTAGCAAGACAAATGCCTAAGATTTTCTTGTTTTTTTATTGTTCTGCTGCAGACTTGTTCCAGAAGCTCCCTCTGTCTGAGCATCCTCTTGTCCTGAGGTTGATAGCAGGACCAGATGCTGAGCTGCTCACCTTTGTCCTGAAGGAAAATGAGACTGGAGAGGTTGAGGTGAGAGAGCCTAGAAATATGCACAATCAAGCAATACCTTGCAAAAGTAGAACTTTTCTCATTTTGTCACATTACAACCAAAATCAACAGTGTATTTTATTGGGATTTTGTGTGACAGACCAATACAAAGTAGTGCAATAATTGTGAAGAGGAAGAAAAAAATGATCCTTGGTTTCATTTTTTTATGAAAGTCTGAAGAGTATATTGTCTATGATATAGGATCCTGAGGAAATACATCGCAGTTTGAGATTGCAAAGTGTTAACTACGGTGTGGAAATGTGTGACGACTAGGAACACATTAGCAAAGGCAGTGTACATGTGCATCATCTTTTATTGCTAAATGCATAATTGCTTAGGCAAATATGCCATGAAGCTAACAACATTTTGATGTGGCAGGTGAACAGGAAAGGGTTTCGAGACAGATAGTTTCATAAATGCAAAGTAAAAAAAAATAAAAATAAAAAAGAGGCTGTAAAAATGAACTAACATCCTTCTTTGATTTCACCCTTTATTCCACAGTGGCACGCATTCTCTGTCCCTGAGCTCCAAAACTTCTTGGTCATCCTGGAGAAGGAGGAGGCGGAGCGCGTACGAGCAGTGCAGCAAAAATACACCATTTACCGACAGAAGCTACAGCAGGCCCTTCAACAACACGGCCCGTGACCCCTCACCTGTCCCCTGATGTCTCCAACCCAGGGATGCACAGACCTTTAGGACAAGGACCCAATGACTCCCAGTGATCTAAGTCAAGAGAGTGAAGCCTGAGCTGAACCTGTGTTTGGACTCTTCATCGACAGACATTCAGATACAGACAAGTGACACACTGATGCATATACTTTCTCAGGTCGTGTACAGGCTCCCTTACACAATCCCATCATACAAGCAGGACCCGGACAACAGTTGTTTACCCTGCCAAGGAAGATCTGGAACTGCAACTTCTTCTTGAGATCTCATTTATGACTGATGTGAATCAGCAATGTTTTTTAAAGTTTTCCCTTCTTTTCTGCTTGTACAACTACTGCTGCTGCTGCTACTGCAAGTGTTACTTATGCATGAGTCTCTCAGCTCATCCACCCTGCCCATAGGATTAGGATTAGAACGGAAGGCATGATTACTTTTAGCTGTTTTGAGCTGGAGCTGAAACACAATCATACTGTGTGTTTGTTTTTCTTAGAAATGATGTCTGAAATCATCCGATTTCATCTTTCATCCTTTGCGTTCTGGATTTGCAGATTTGATCAGGAAAGGTCATGAAGCAGATTGCTTAATTTGCTTTCAGTTCATTGAACAGAAAAAGAGCAAGATATTAACTTGCCTCCTCTTTCTCTACACCTTCACAGCATGATGCTGCCACCACCATGTTCTCAGTATGTGTTTAAATGCTCATATTAGCCCATACATGAAATAATTTGAAAGTAGGAAAGGGGTTTGTTGTTTTTCTCCTCCAATACATCCAATCCCACCATGATCACCGATGGCAGATGAAGTTACTTTCTTTTTTTTTGCTACCTAAATCCACAACTAAGAATACATAAATCCCATCCTGATGTGATACTAAGAGAGGCAGCCCACATGCCTTTACTTGCAAACAAACTGTTGCTGTTTTGGGTTTTGTATTTGACCGTGAGAGGACGTCTGCACCAATGCTTACACTGACGAAGAGCATTTTAAATTTATTTGGGGGTGGTGTATGTAAAAAAAAAAAAAAAAATCGGCCTCTGTTTTGCACATGTTGATCTAGACCACATCTCTGAGGCTGTGCATGCCTTTTAGTTTTTCTTCATACCCCTAAAAAGGAACAAACATATGTAAAATTCATAATAATGGCTATGATATGTTTGCAATGCTAGTGATTTGTGTAGACACTGGAAAAAAAGTTTTTTGACATCATTACTACTTACTGTCATGTGTGTGTGTGTGCGTGTGTGTGTGCGTGTGCGTGTGGTCATCCTGGGTTGTGAGGATTCATCCCACTGGTTCTCACTCATATGTTGGTTATAACCTGCAGATAGGTGAGGCCTGTTGTCCATGAGGACATACTTCGCTGTAAAACCCACGTTTGTGTGTTACTATCTTTCCCACCCGAGCTGTTCCTGCTGGCAGTGCCTTTAGTTTCATGTGTTTTCTGCCTAACATGGGTTTCATCACGCGTACAGGTGCCTGATTGAGTTACATGTCTGGGTCCTTCTGCATGTGTGCGATGATGTTTCTGAAGTGCCGCCGTGCGTTGATTTATATTACGTTTGTTCCTTTAATTCCCATTTTCAGAATGCTCCTTTATTTTTCCAGCAAATCCCATGTGGGAGTTTGTGTGTATGTTTGCGTGTGTGTGCGTTATATTTATTTCATGGTTCACAACCATCCATGAGAAATTGTGTAAAGAGTGTTGCTTTATTTTTGCAATTTATTTAGTTTTACTTGCACAACTGTGCATAAATATATGACTAGACCTGTACAGAAATTTAAATGAAATAAAAGGTTAACCTCCTTATTGAACTGCTGGTATGTGTTTTTCTATAGAGTAACACTCTTCACAAGTGTAAAATCACACACAAAAAAGCCCAATTTAGTAGTAGTACGTATAATTTGGTCAAGAGACACAGCAAAGCACCATCTAACGGGTCATTAATATGAACACAATGTGAAGTTCAGTCATGAACCTCCTAGAAAATGCTGAACTGCATGTATTATGATTTCCTAACGAGAGGCCAACTTGTATTGCTTTCAAACCACCAGCAGATGGCGACACCTGACCTAAACCACAAGAAATATCTGTCCATGCTGCATGTAGGCTCCATGGGTTTGTACTATTCTTTGTTTTTTAGGTGCTTAACAGAGAATCATAAAGATGTGGTTCTTTTCACTAGTACTAAATTTTCCAATTACTGTCACACTGTCAAGCATTGGAGGCTTTTCAAATGGCTCATACCGCTGATATGGCATCACTTCTTAACCTTTTTGCAGACTGGTATGACAGATTATGGCCCTGATCAAACCAAAATAACTGATTAACTTCTTGCTGGCAGATATGAGTCATATAACCACTCCACTTTTCCACTTACAGTAGAATGAGTAGATTGTAGAAAATGAACTTTAAATCAACAATTGCCACACGCAAGTACAAGACCTCCCCCTCTACAAATATACAGATGGTTGGTAAATGTTCCACAGTATATGGAACCAAGAACTTCAAAGGTATGAAGTGGAGCATGGTTGAAACAACCACCACCTGGACCTTTACTGTTTCTTGTGTTTTGACATGATACAAAAGGAACCTTCTTGTTCATTTACGCTGCAAGTTTCTATATTGTAAACAATGTCCAAATTCCAAGTCAGAAAAATAAATAGAAATAAAAAGAAAGGTAAAAATTAAAGAGGGAAATATGAAGGTTACTCAACCCTCACTGCAAAAACCGATATGGGTGTTGTGTGTTTAAAATTAGTGATGACTGTAGTAATAAATAAAGTATAAAAAATTTTGCAGTCTGCATATTAATAAACCTTTCATACACATAAATACATGTAAAACCTCTATTTGTAAGTGTGTTCATTTAGTGTTTGAATGCATAAAATGCAAAGAAATACATTGATTTTAGCTGGTGTTGAAGTAATTAGTAGTAACACTACTGGCTAGTAATTAGCCAGGTTATTGAGAACAACACATGACAAATCTTACTGGTTTTCCAGCTTGCAAATAGAACAATAGAACATTTTGGTTTAAATTTAAACCCTCATCCACTTTTTTGGGGGTAGGATCTTTATTTTTTACTTTTAATTTAAGTGACCTCATTACCTTATATACACAAGTTAAATCTGAACTGGATAAAATGCTAGATTACATCAGCAGCCTCTGTGCCTCATGTTTGAACTGCTCATCCTTTTGATTGTTTGGGTTTTTTGCTCTACATTAAAGCTAATTTGCTTTGTTTTTTAATTTTATGTGGCTTACAACAAAATTTCCTCTAAGTATCATGGAAGGCAACCTGAGCTCCAGCCGTGGTACTTGGAGCATAGCGACACTTTGGTTACACAACGCGTTCCCTTTTTTAAGCTGAACTCTGTTTTCAGTGTCCTTTCAGAATATGGTGATGAAGCAATAAACTCACAGGTGTCAGTGTCTGTCACAGGATTTATGACCAAATACAGCCAGAACCCCCCACAAGGACCTATAGGCAGCTTTGCACATGGCCCTATGTTTTGCTGTAGCTGTAAATTCAGCAGCTGGGTGCAAACAGGGTGCTTGGTCACACTCTTACAAGTCCAATCTGTTTCAGAAGTGCAAAATGCATATCAGTTTATAAGTATTGTCACACTATTCTCAGTATACACCACCATCTAAGAATAATCAATATGGTGTTTAAGGGTTGGCTGTCAGTCAGCGGGCAAACTAAAACTCTGTTCAGCATGCATATTTATGGCAGCAGATATAGACAGGGCTCTCTTCTCACCTCTGAGAAAGAGCTATGATTAGCTTGACCCTCTGTAGCCACCATGTATCACTTTCTGAATTTAGCTCTGGTCCCCTTCTCATGCCGGCCCGGTCTTACTCCGTCTGTCCTGTTTGCTGCCTTCAACTATTTGTGTCTCAGTATGGATCTTCATGACCTCTTGGGTTTCAGTCCACAGTTTTCCTCATAGGGTATTTGGAGAGAATGACCATTAGCAAAGTGTGACCTAATGAGCCTGCAAAAAATATATGCTTTACATTTTTACCACATAAACGTTTTTTTCCTCACTCTTTACACTGACGAACAGCAAAACACTTATTAAAAACAGACAAAAGCTATGCTAATTTTGGAAGACTGAAAATATTATGGTTAGAAAAATGCATGTTATTTTTAATAGAGGATGCTTAAAGCATTTAAACCTGCATATGTGGTATAATTCTCTACTAAAATACTGTACTGTTCAAGATCCTTAAGGGATAGTTCACAATTTCTGAAGTGAAGTCCTGTAAAAAGGCAATGAGCAGTCAATATCTTCCCTGCAGTAGATAATCCTCCCGGTGTCTTTTTCCAGTGAATTTGAGATCATTTGGTCCCAGAGGCTGAAGCTACCTTGTAGCCCGAGAGGGACCAAGAAAGAAAATTTGAAAAATACATGATTTATAAAAACACTATTTTATCAACTTTTAAACCCCTGGGTGTTTATTTACCATGGGAATTGTGTGTAAGATTTTCCTGTGTGAACAGAGAAAGAAACATGTAAAGCAGTTCCAGAGCAGTTCATAGACACTTTTCATAGCAAAAGTAAGGAGGTGTAAAAATCAATACAATGGTGTTTATTTAAACTGCTGTAATATTTTGGATTTTTATACACTTTTATATTAGACAGATACTCTGATCAGAAATGTTAACATGTCCCATGCTCAGTGTATGTTTCACACAGGAAGATAAACTTCCATATCCAGTGTAAATAATTATCAGCGTCTGTGTAAAAAATGGCCGACTGCAAACATGACAAAGGTTTAAGGATTAATAAAATAGTGTTTGTGTTTTGATGTTGTTTTTAATTTGAGTTTTAAGATGGTTGAAGTCAACTTTGGTCGTGCCCCCTCTTGGATTAGCTGTTAGCTTCAGCCTCAGAGACCAACTGATCTGGATTTCTACTAAATGAAAATGCCAACAGAGTTACGTATTGCAGTTAAGATATCAACTGCTTATAATGTTTTGATAGAAACTAACTTAAAAAATCCTGAACTATCCCTTTAACCTCTCTATAAGCATTCATAATACGTTCATTTATAAGTTGGCTGTAATGTAAATATTAGTTACAAAATTCTGATTGTTTCACAAGTAGCATCATACACAATAGTTAAAAATGTAGCTGTTTGACATATTTGCTTGATTACCTTATAAAGTGTTTATTACAACAATATCTACAGACTAAATGCCAGTCCAATGATTTATTTGTTAATAATTTTGACAAATGTGGCAATTCCTGCATACATGCAGCAATGGGTGAGCCTCTCTTTCTATAGCGCCTCCTCTCCCATCTTAGTCCCCACACATAACCAAACACATACTTACTCCCACACGCACACATGCCCACTAATTTTGTAGATGACTATTTCATGTTTGATTCTAATTTTCGTTTTGTCCCTAAAAAGGCTTCATGAACTTTTTTTGTTGGGGAAAAATCCAGTTTGGGTTTTACCAGTCTAAGTGTTTTGGTTTTGGATAATCAAATCTTTGCAGTCCAGATTCAGTAAATTAGCCCCTTGACCTGGAAGCTTCAAAGTAAACGCCAACTTCAGCATCATAGCCAGCTGCAGTGTTCAGACATTTTTCTTACAGCCTTACATGGTGCTACACTCTGTGGAGTAGTGCTCCCCACTGACAAGGCACATGTTTGAGAAGGAAATAACATAACCTATTAAATTTTGAGTTTTAATGGCGCCTGCAGGATATGCCACTCGGGTGGAGAGTCCTATCACTCTTATTAAAAGTAAATTTTTTTATTTGATAGTAAGCAGATAGAATAGTGATGCTATAACAACTGCTTATATTATATATATTATATATATATTATATATATATATATATATTATGTTTATTATGTTTATTATGTTTAAGTTCTTTACAAAACAGATATAAAGAGCAGTTGAGTTTAGTAAACACCATCGACAGACAGCCGATGGTTCTCCTGCAGCGCTCTGAGTAGACGCTGGGGGGCGTCGTTTCCGCGTGATTTTAGCGTCTCTAGCTAAGCGCCGCCCCGCTCCCTCCCTCTGTTTCGCCGCTGACTCTGGGTTCACTGAAGACACCCTTAGCAACAACACACAGCTCGGTCAGAATAAGATACTCTCGCCACTCTCAAGGCGGATTTAACAGCACTGACCTCAGCTGAATCTTTACGCGCAGAAGGACCATCCGCCTTTTTTTCTGCTGCGGACATGGAGCTTGTGTGCGGCTCGCCTGATTATTTGACTAGCTTCCCCTGAAGAAGAGTGAAGCAGCTCTGAGCTATCCCGAAAGAGGACGAATCTCTGGGGTGGGGCGGTGGGGTGGGAGAGTGCTCAGCATCGCTGTTTGCTAACAACCGAGTCAGCCAACCGGGACGGGAATGGTGCTCTGGACCGACTTATGGTCTTGTCAGAGAAAGGCGAGGGGTACGAGGGCCGAATCAGCCAGCTGTGATATTCGGACTCAAACTGTTTTCAACGGAGGGAGAGGCTTCGGTCCGGACGGGTGTTTTTGTGGCTGCATTGAGAGCTAGCTGGTCTGGCTAGCTGTGGGTAACGACCCCCACTGCCTGTTGAAGTCTTTTCAGACTGGAGCCGAGGCTGAAGTTAGCCAGAAGTAAAAATACAGCAATCTTTTGTTTTAAAAAACACCGGGAATCACTGTTAAAGCCAGAATAAATACATAAAGTAACCCCCTCGAAGAACAAATTCGTGTTTAAACTAAAAGTTAAGTGGGGACTACTTTCAAACACTAAAACAAGACTTATTGTGGATGTTTTTTTTTTTAATCTGGGTTTTTTTCCTCTATGGATGCTGGAATCACGTTTTAATTGCAATTATGATGATAATAAGCAGAAAACCAGAAGGTCCGATAGCAACAGGTAACCAAAAGAGCTCTTCCTAACGTTTGCTGTTGTTTCTTTTTGAAAAGTTGAATTTAGTACGAATTTCCCTCGTCATTCTAAATGATTTTGATTGTGAGCTCGGCCAGTTTTCCCCGTTTAAATGTTATTCTGTGTACCGATGCGAGCTGTAAACATGTCTTCGTGACCTTATCAATCATGAGACCTCTCTGTATGTTTTTGGAAGATAGCCCAGGAAGTGCATCGTTGTTTTTTGTTTTTTCTTACATCAATCCAGTAAGGCCTCATTCTGTTTTATAGTCATATTATTAGGGGCTTTTAGAATTTGCACCCATCATACTATGACTGATATTATTTTAGTGTGTTGACTGCACGTTTATTGTTATGTACACAAGGAAATAGATAAGATGGTTTCTGCTTACTGTAGAGGAAGACTTTACTACACCACAGCCCCATTTATACGTTTTATGATAAATTAACTGCTTTGTTTGTCTACTGGACTCTTGTCTCTTGATGTACCGATTTCCATTCTCCAGGTTTTGTTAATACTTCAACCTGCTAATGCCTATTTTAGCCAATTTTGACTTATCTTTAACAACTATAATTACCAGTAAGTTGGAGATGCACAAGTCGATGATGGTCAAGAGATCCTAAACAGACAATTTTCCCCGGATTGTTAAATCAGACTACTTCTTGCATCTTATTAATTTTCTCTTCTATGTATTAGAGTCTTTGGGGGAAAAAAATCCTATGCTTAGAAAGTGATTGTTGGCATACATCATATTGTCTCTAATCATCTTTGGATATCCAGTTCACACGTACAGAGGTCCAAGTTGTTTTTAAAAATCTAAGTGTAGGAAAGCATTTTTCTTCTTTCTTTTAATTCTTACCAAAATCTCATTTTACATGTGGATGGGAGGTGCAAACACAGCATAAAATCTTTGGATCTCAGGATTAGTGTGGACAGGATTTGAGATTTCCAAGAGGCTGTCCACAGTTCCCAGGTCCACCATGTTCCATGACAGACAAGGGCTGAAAGCTCACAAGGATCAAGTCTGTAATGTCCACGAGATGGGTGTGAATTCAGGCCCTAAGGCAGAGAACTTGTTTTTTTTTTTTTACCTGAAAATGTTGAAATGACCAAAACACCAAAGCTATAAAATGTATAAATGTGTAAAACAGTCAACATGCTTCCTTTAAATAGCTTCTGGCCTTTTTTTACATGTTCCCTTTAAATAGCATCCTACGACTTTTGTGCTTCTTGGCTAATTTTAAGTGTCTTCACTCAATAACAGCTCGGACACTGAAGTGTGTTATTACGTTAGCAGGTAGCATTTAGGCACGTTTCGTTCACTGATCACAAAAGGATAGGATTTTTCACTTTCCGACCATCTGGTCACCTGTTAGGGCTCAAAGTTAGCCAGCTTTAGTCAGCAGCCAGTTTCCTGGTGCAGCTCTAGGATATTTCTATTACTGGATGGATTTCTAAAGTCAGTTTCTTTGCAAAGGGTTGCTTGGATTGGACAAGTAAGTCAGATTGACTTGAGAAGCTGCTGATTCCCTACTGAGTAATTAGGAGTTTGCAGAAGACTAATGGAGCCCATGCTTGCTTAATATTGTGTGTGTGTGTGGCCCTAATGCGACTGGTTGCTGTGCTGTGCAGGTTTAATGCGTCTGTATCCCAGCAGCAGGTCTAATCTGTCCAGAAGCTGGTCTGTTGACGGAGTTGAACGGCGGACGTGGGCACTCTGACGCATCTGCGTATGGTTAAAACATTCTCAAGGCCCAGTTTGGTAGAAGATCAAACAGGTCAAAACTGAAAGCTTTTGTTAAAGTTGTGAAGTGGGTTGGGGCTGGCTGGCTGGTTGCTGTAGTTTCAAATTTACAGAGATTATCCTCTCGCCTTTCTTATGCTGAACTAACAATAAGTGTAGGAGCTAAATGACTGTTGAAATTAACAGCCGGGTGATGGGGGCTTGTCATTTTAGTAACAGCCTCCCAAATGCTCTGTTCATCCACATATCCTCCTGCCTGTACCATCTCGAGTTACTCTAGGTGTTTGGCTTGAGGCCACAGAGGTGAGCATGAAACTCTGCACTTATTGAAGGGCAAGTCCCCGCATCTCTCCATCTGTTGGCTCAAACTCCCAAGCACACCTGGTGTGGGCCTTAAAAGATTTGGCCGAACGGGCAGATGGAAAGATGCTGTCGTCACTGAGGCATCTGTTACCCCCATTAGGCCAATAATACCACTTGCAGCGCTAGCGATCTGGGACCCTAAGCCCTATCTAAGCTGTTCAGGTCAGAGCCCTGGGCTCGGATACAATGTATGGGACACAATAGATACAATGGTATACCTGGTAATAATGGCCTTTTCACTGTAAACGTGGGCTGGGATCTTGTGGCAGGCAATGTTCACTTGCACTGCTGTGCAGAGAACAGAAGGGTGAGGGAGCCCTGCTGAGGTTGGCTGAAGGGATTTGTCAGGCAGTAGCAAATCCTTTGTATTAGTGATAAGGTAATTTTGAGAGAGAGATGTCCACATGATTGATGAACTAATCAATGGGACTTTGCCTGGTTTTGTCTCTGTAGAGGGAGATTATTACCTCTTATCAGACTTGTATCCTTGAGTGCATCTGTGTTGCAGATTGGATCGGCCACTGTAATCATACTGATTTATTTGGTCACTTTTGTCCCCTTCAGCACGCCATGGTGACGGCCTGTACGACTCCTACATGAGAACAGACCACATTCTGAAAGACGAAGCAGACACAAACAGCCCTTCTGGACTGCCCCCGATGCCTAAACACACAGTAAGTATGCAGAAAGACACAAACACGAAGAGCTTGGAGCTAGTTAAGGCGCGTTTCCTGTGCTGAGACTCTGCCTTGAGACATCCTATTCCTCAGAGAGACATCCCCTACAGTCAGCCCTGTTCCTGTTCATCTTCAAACGCCTCTTCCTTCTTCCCACTGTTTTTCTGTGTTAGGGAAGCTTTTCTCCTGCCGTATCTCCTAACTCCAACAAGTTTAACCTGGTCAATTTCATGCCCCTCAATGAGGAAGCAGTGATCATGTGAGTGGTATTGATTAAGTTCCTGGAGGCAACTGGACATGGTTGATGTTGAGCATCTCTCTGCCACAGCAAAACATGCAGAGTGAAACAGTCATTTTATGTCCTCAGAGATCCTGCAGGATTTATTTGTTTTGTCAGTAGTGCAGGGAAAACGAATACACGTTGTGTACGGTGCAGAAATACGCCTGCCGCTTGAACCTTCTCACAGTTCGTCACATTAAGTGCATTTATATTCAGATGCTGTTACTCAGCAACCTAGAGGCCCATGGTACCTCTGGAGGAGTTGCAGAGATCCACAGTTTAAGTAGGGGACTCTGTTGACAGCAGACAGCCATTGGTCTTTACAGAAGAGTGGCAGGCGACAGTCATTATCGAAAGAAAGCCAAGAAAAGTCTCGTTTGCCGTTTGACACAAGCCATGCAAGGGACGCAGCTCTGGTCTGGTGAAACCATAATTGATCTTTTTCCTTTATATGCACAACGCTGCTCTGTCTCCACAGCAAAACATGGTAGTGGCAGCATGATGCTGTGCGGAGGGTTTCCTCAGCCAAAAAGATGGATGGAGCTAAATGCATGGTAATCCTGGAAGAAAACTTGTAACAGGCTTAAAGCTGGGGCAGAAGCTCAGTCTCTAGGTGTGCAAAATAAGCAGACAAACCCCTAGACGCTAAGGAGTTTGCAGTTTGTAATTGTAGCAAAAGGTTAAATTTTTACCGTATTGAGTCATCGAGCCTGAATACAAACCCTTGCCTTAGTTTGTGAAAATCCTTAAAAGGCTATGTATCATTTTCCTTTAAATATATGCCAATTTGTGTGGGTCTGTAACACAGATCCCAATAAAATCAATTAAATGTTATGGTTGAAATGTGACAAAATGGAAAAAGTTCCAGGAGAATAAATACTTTTTCTGTCCACTAGTTTAACACTGAGCAGTCCTCATCTGCTTGTACATATTGCTGGCCTAAGGAACCACTTTCATTCAGATTTATTCTGCAGATATCTACATTGATTAATGCATAAGATAACGTGTTCTCTACTGTATATGAATCTGTAACGTGACCTAAAATAGATTGTCACTGTTCCCCTCTCTAAATGTCCCCTTCAGCAGAAAACACATGCACTGTTTTCCACATACCAGCAAAAAAAAGGCTGGTTTTATACATTGTAAAGATTTATTGGGCTTGAAAATGTGACCCACAAACCAAATCACCGATCAGCGCTCTCCCTGCTGCTCCTGTTATGTTCGTGTAATCCACCATCGGTGGGCTCGTGCCAAGGTTAGGACTGGTTTTCTATTCTAGTCCGCCTCTTCCTCCTGTAGTGTTTCTCTGTGGCGTCCTCTGCTCATTGTGACTGACAGGACCTCGACCCAGTTCGAGCGCACTCAGAGAGAAGCTATATCCCTTTTAAAGTGATGGGAAGTTATGGAAGTTGACTTTATGGAAAATGCTGGACTTACCATGCTTTATTCCTTATTTCAATTAAAAAAATAACAACAATCCTGATTTTCTACCCAATTAATGGCTTTTTAAACAGCTTTTTTTCAAACCTTTTGGCTTTTTGTCCCATCAAAACTGAAGCAATTGTTTATAATTAGTGGCTCAAAACCAAAGCCGGGCAACTTCAATCAGAATTTTAAGCTGGGCCTGTGGTTTCACACCGGGTCAAATATATAAAAAGCATATTCTAAAGCATAGTAACAAACAACAAATGTTGGTGAAAAAGTAAACACATGGTGTCGTTCCCTCAAGCCAAAAGCAACATGAAATAATGGTTTTTAAATGAATTTGGTATGAATAATGGTAATGTATTCCTAAAAGATTCATTTTTTTTTTTACAAAGACAGTAAATGTATCACAAACTGGTATAAACAATCTAAAGTTAATGTCATCAAGCCCAGATTTTCCTAAGTGTTATAGATTTCGAAGTAGAGTTGAATTAGATGCAAAAGCAAGTTGTGAAGATTATGCGCATTTTTTCTTCTCAGATGTACAGAAGGTTATAAAAAAAAAAAGGTGTTTAGGTATGAGAGTCAAACTCGAAGGAGCCCCAGATCCAGTTTAAAGCAGAGTATTGCCAAAGTGTGTTGTTTTTTTAAGTGCTACAAAAGGCATAAACCTGTGGAGCAAAAGAAAAGCACCCTTAGGTGTTTCTGACAACTAAGAGATAAGCTCTTCTCCATCTGTTGTCGCGTACAGATTTGCACACAACTCGCATTCCCCTCAGTAATACCTGCGTTAGAAATCTGCTTCCTGTTTCCATTTTAGTCCACGTTTTCAAACGAATTTTGTTTTCGTATTACGGCCATGGCCCGGTCATCCGGTAATCCGTTATACCGCAGCACGTGTGCGAAGCTTTGATTTTTATAGGAGCATGCACGTGTCTGCCTGAGCGAAGGGACTCGATCGATGACATTCAGTGTGACTGCAGGACAGCTGCGCGAGACACTGCTTCAGCAGAAAGGCTCGTAATAAGTTCAGACTATATAGTTACATGTATGGAAACCAACCCTTCTGTCCTCGTCTATTTTAAGGATTCAAACTTACAACATAAACACCCTCCCGACTTGAATTCTCTTTCAAGGGAACATGTCGGCACCCACTTTGAAATAACAACTCCTTGTTTCATTGTCTCAAATATTTAGCATGATTTCAGTCACTTCAGCGTTGAGGAAACTCTTTGCACTTCCAAAACCACTTGGCAGTTAGAAGAAGAGAAAGTGTGTTAGTTAGAGTTAGTGTGACTGTTTAAGTGTTGAGTTTGTGTCAGTAAGTCTTTATAGCTGTGGTGCTTCTATAGTTTAGGAGCATAATCTGACTTTAATGACTATTATTTCCTCTGTGCTCCATAATCTTGTGGGGGGTTTTTCCATTGGTGAGAAAAAAGAAGGTCAGACAATAAGGAAGAAGGAATTCCCGGCGTTGCCAAAATGAAACGCTTTACTGGAAAGGCTCGGGAGCTTTTATTTTTAGACTTTTATAGCCTTTCTTCTCCCTTTTAAGAATGATGGATATCTCACTTTACAACTCTGAGCAGATAGTGTGATGTTTTGATCTGGATACACATGGGATGGCTGTTGTCGTTGTCAGAATCTTGTGTCTCGTAGCACAGAGACGGCCAGTGTTGGATGTCTGAGTCCAAAAACAATATCGGAGATTACCTCAAGAAGTTAAATGCTGAATTTTACGAGTTACACGTGGCTGTAGTACTTAGATGCCTTTTGGGTACAGGGTCTTGGAGAAAGTGTTCACACCCCCTTTTGACATTTTGTAAGGTTACAACCAAAAACATCCATGTAATACACAAACACAAGGTAGTGCATAATTGCAAAGTGGAAGAAAAACACATTTTTTGAAATGTGTGCCATATACCCTCAGTGTGGTGCCCCTAAACAAAATTCAGTGCAACAAACTATCCTTTAAGTCACCTAATTGGTAAATGAACACACTATACCAGCAGTGAAATGTGGTGGTCCAGAATTCTACATTCATGGCATAACCTAAAAACTGATACTCGCAGACGCCCCTCATCCAATATGACCGAGCATGAGCTATTTTTAGACATACCCCAAGGAAAATGTATATTTTATTGCAGCAAAATGTTAGTTCCACAAAGGTTCCGCTGAATACAAAGGTGCGCCACATTTACCAGTCATCTGATACTTTGTGTCGGTCTAGCACATGAAATACCCCAAAATAAATGGATGTTTGTGGTGGGTTCAGAGGCTTTTGGATATTTATACACGGTGCTGTAAATGCTAGAGCTATAACACAGAGTAGGAGGTGTGGTTTAGGTCATTTGCATGTGTTTCGGTTGGGTGTGGGGGTTTATCACTTTGTAGAGTTTACAGTCAGACTGGATCTGGATCCAGTTGTGCCAGTTTACCAGCTGCAAGCTGCAGCAAGGCTACTTGGGTAAAGCTTTTAACTCAAGAGTTGGTTGTTTATATTTATCCTCTTGCCTGTCAAACCCTGACCTTTTTTATTTTCAGCAGTTAATCCCATCTTGTTTCTTCCCTTCTTTTTATTATGCTTTTAACCACAAATAAAACTATTACAGCCCCTGCTAACGATCATATAAATTATAATTTAACATGTCAGATAAGGTATTTCACATGACTTTGGCCACTTCTAAAAAATAAAGGGAATCAGATATGAAGGTCGTGTTTTGCAGGTCCTTATGCGTTTATTAACGTGTAACTGTTTCTTATTCTTCCTCACAGGTTGTTGGTAACAAGGTTGTAATGAGGGATCAGGTGAACGTGCGAGGTGGCCAGCTGAAGGTCAAGTACCTGTATGAAGACTCGACCAATAACCGAAAAATCAACGCGATAACCACGGCTGTCATTCAGAATACTGGGAGCACTGGCCAAACGCCCACTAAACCTGCAGTCTCCAGTCTATCCAAGGAACACAGTGTGGACAGGTGAGGAAAATGCACTCCAGTTATCAACTGCTTCCTTTAAGCAGGCTGGAACTACACACTTTAGAGGAACGCCTAATTAGCTGTTGATCGGTGTGTACACGTCATGCTTGTTTGCCACAGCACTGATTCCAGTAAGGGCTCCAGTGAATCGTCTGGCTCACAAGGAGCTGGAAACAGTGGAAAACTGTGCAGCACACTCAGTCCTGAGCAGGCTCTGAGACTCTACCGGTCCCAGCTCACCACCCTGGAGCACACAGAGATCCACTCCTACCCAGAAGTCTACTATGTGGGACCTAACGCAAGGAAAAGGCCCGTCGTTGCTGGAGGAAACAACAACTGCGGCTACGACGATGAGCAGGGTGGTTACATTCATGTTCCTCATGACCACCTGGCTTACCGATACGAGTTCCTGAAGGTAACATCGACAAATATTTATGGGTCCAAGCCAAAACCTTGAAATAAATCCAGACAAATCCCTGGAACTACTTGGATAAAAAAAAAAAAAACACTATTGTCCACCAACAGGTGGCGCTAATCTTGAAGTCAACAGTGTTTTTGCCATAAGCGTACATCTACCTACTTGAATGATTCTGTACCACTTTGGTTAGGCCACGCCCATTTCTTTTTTTTTTTTTTGCTACATTATAAAAATGCAAGTGATGTCCCTCCTGAGCTGGTTGCAAGTCGGAAAAAAAACAGCATTTGTTTTCTTCTTTTTTTGTGCTAATAGCTCTTACCCACACAGGCTGCTAAAATATTTCTCTATTTTATGCATTCAAACACCAAAAGGAACATGTTCACAGTAGATATTTTACAGCTCCAAGTGTGCCGCTGGTTTAAAGAGATAAAAACCATAAGAAAGCTGATACTTAATAAGACAGCAATGTTCACCACAATGTATGCGTGCCGCCATATTGGATACTGAACTCGGGGTTGCTCGGAGAGATCAGACTTTCCCTTCGATTCTTTTGAGAAATTTAGTATTTTTAGTGAATGTTTAAAATGTTTGGTCTTTACTGTGAATAGGCCGAATGCATTTCATGGTTATTGACGTTCGCGATGAGTACAATCAGTTTGATAACTGTATCCATTGTAAGCCAAACTTCATTTACTAAGTAAGTTATAGGTCTGACACCTGGGGTCACATATACCAAGAAAATATATCGCATAAACGGCAAGAAGAAAGCCCAGAACAAACCTCCTTAAGTAATTTATCCTTATTGGCACTTTATATTTCTGCACAATCAGAATCGAAAAAGAGCGTAAAAATCTTACTGTACGTTTCCAGTGACCATATCTACATTTAGTGGACTGACCGTCCAAGGGGAGGGATGGGTGCAGGGCCTGACTTGCTAAGGAGGGCTTGGACCCTTATCCGAACTTCTTCAGATTTAGTTTGTTCAACATTATTTGATCTTTTTTCCAATAGTCTGAAATAATTTCCTCTTCCTCTTCAGATAATCGGTAAGGGTAGCTTTGGACAGGTGGCTAAAGTTTACGACCACAAACTGCAGCAGCACCTGGCTCTGAAAATGGTACGCAACGAGAAGCGCTTTCACCGGCAAGCGCAGGAGGAGATCCGCATCTTGGAGCACCTGCGCAAGCAGGACCGCAACGGCGCCATGAACGTGGTGCACATGCTGGAAAACTTTACCTTCCGCAACCACATCTGCATGACCTTTGAGCTGCTGAGCATGAACCTATATGAGCTCATCAAGCGCAACAAGTTTCAGGGCTTCAGCTTGCCTCTGGTCCGGAAGTTTGCACACTCCATCCTGCAGTGCCTGGAGGCTCTGTACAGACACAGGATCATCCACTGTGACCTGAAACCTGAAAACATCCTGCTCAAACAGCAGGGCCGTAGCGGCATCAAGGTAACATTCCTGACAAGTTCACATTACTTAAATGTTTGTGCACATTTCTACGGCTTTACAAATGTGGTGCATAGTCCTGAACCTTTTATTGTCTCTGCTAGGTTATTGATTTTGGCTCCAGCTGCTTTGAACACCAGCGGGTTTACACCTACATTCAGTCCCGCTTCTACCGAGCTCCAGAGGTGATCCTCGGCTCGCGCTACGGCCTTCCCATTGACATGTGGAGCTTCGGCTGCATACTGGCCGAGCTGCTGACGGGCTACCCATTGTTTCCCGGCGAGGACGAGGGTGACCAGCTGGCCTGCGTCATGGAGCTGCTCGGCATGCCCCCGCAGAAGATACTTGAGCAGGCCAAAAGAGCAAAGAACTTCATCAATTCCAAGGGTCACCCTCGCTACTGCGGAGTCAACACCCTTCCGACCGGCGCCACTGTGCTGACGGGGACCCGTTCCCGCCGCGGCAAGATGAGAGGCCCTCCAGCCAGCAAGGATTGGAGCGTTGTGCTCAAAGGCTGCGAGGACCCCACTTTTACTGACTTCATAAAGAAGTGTTTGGACTGGGACCCCTCTTCCCGCCTCACGCCTAGCCAGGCCCTCAGGCACCCCTGGTTGTATCGCCGGCTGCCCAAACCCCTCCCTGGGACTGAGAAAAGCCAAGGGGTGCCTGTGAAACGACTCCCCGAGCACCACAGCACCTCCTTTCCCTCCATCCTGACCAAGGGGGGGCCAGGATTAGGCACAACAGCTCCCAGCAACAAACTCAAGAGCAGCATGATTGGAGATTCAGGGGAGGCCATACCTCTTCGTACAGTCCTACCTAAACTTGTCTCATAATAGGAAGAGAGAGAGAATCCTCTAACCTCCTCTCCTCCCCACATTCTCCTTCTACCCACTCCTCAGGAGGAGTCTGAAATGGAGAAAGTGGTTTTAAAACTTGTTTGGTTGTTCTTTTATTTGTTTTTCTAAGGAGGTGTCGACACTCCAGTTTCTGGTTTTAATAATTAGCTAAACAAAGGAGAGCTCCTGAAACAAAAAAAAAAAAAAAGAAGAATTACATAGAGGTTTTTATACAGAGGATTTTCTTAAATGGCTGTGAATGTTTCAGTTTACAGCCAGTTGAAAAGGTTTGATTTTTAGATGATGCTTCCTTGTGAGTGGACAGCTTTTAATTTGTTAAAAGAGAAAATGTTTTTAACTTCTGCTCGATCTCACACGAGTGTTCTAGCAAAACGCACTCGGGCACACCTGCACTGTCACTTGGCTCGCTTCACACGGGACACTCGCCATTTTTCATTTGTTCTTTACACGTGAAAAACTTGAAAAGGGCTGTAGAGATTACTCCTATCAGGTTAGAGTTGGCTAGGAAGAAAGTGGATATTAGGCCAGTTTCAGTTGATCGAAAAAAAAAATGCAACTAAAATATGAATCTGTGCTCACAACACAAACGTCTTTAGAGAGGGAAGACAGGAGGATAATTACAGAAGAATACAACGCCGTGTAAAATTATTCACCCCGCCGGAAGGTTTAACATTTTTGTCATGTTGCAACCTCAACCTTGGGATGATGTTTTTACAACCTGAATCTGCTTTAAGCTTCTCCACGTCTTTATCCCTAACCTGTCTGGTTGGTTCCTTAGTCGTCGTGATGCTGTTTGTTCATTAGTGCTCTCCAGGAAAACTTCTCTTGCCTTCACAGAACAGCTGGATTTCCACTGAGATTGAAATCTTTGCTGTTCTTCTATGCAAAATAATCCCAAGGCTGGTTAGAATAGTCACATGATCCAGTTGCAGCCTTCAAAGGGTTTTCTTCCTGTATTCCCCTATATTTAGGCTGCAACCATGAAGAGAAGCACTCCCGTACCATGATACTGCCACTACCATGTTTCACACATGTGTGTTAGATTTAAGCCAGTAAGCCTATTTACTCAGATGATTTCTGACCATGCTTGGCTTTGCAATGGATTTAATTTACGGGTAACCAAGTAAATGCGGGCTGAATATAAAAATGCATGCCACAATTTAATTATTATTATTATTTTTTTTTTTAACCAATTTTGAAGCCCATGCATCCTCTTGAGTTTGTGGTTGTAACATGTTAAAAATGTTCAGAAACGTATGAATAGTTTTCCGGGGCACCTTTCTTCCTGCCCTTCCTTTTGCCTTAAGGACATCAGCCCAGTGTTTGACGTTACTTTAGCTGAGAGGTGCTGCAGTGGGAAACATCAAGGAAAAGGGCACAGGGCAACATATTTACAGCTTCTCTTCCCAGTTTTCCCATACTGGTGGAAAAAAAAAAAAGGGAGGGCAAAGAGGACAGTAGCACCACTCAGACTCTGTCACGCAGGTGTCATCGTCACACCCGGCATTTAACGACTGGTTTTATGAGGGGTTGCGATGTGAGGCCGGCTCCCATAACCTGGTAAATATAGAGAGAGAACCAGAGCAGTGAACATAAAAACATGCAGGGCGATTGTCAGGAAGGTTTGGATGTTTGTCAACCTGTGACAGGCCGATATGTTTGTCGGTGCGAGGTGGGAAATATTGTGAGGTAGCACGAAGAGCAGAACGTTTCAAATGAGCCCAGATCTCCCCTTCTGTAGGCGGGGGGGTTGAAGTAAAAGACAGGCCAGTGATAAAGTAGGATTATTATGGTACTGAAGACTGATGTGTTTCTCAGGGAGACATACTTGATGCATCCTTTTCATTTACTGTGCTCCACATACACTACAGTCATTTACCGCTGCAGTGGGTGAGCATGCATGCAGATCTGTCCACAGAGAGCGAGAGACTTCATTTATCATGTTTTTTTTTTTTTTTTTTTTTAAGAGTAGGGCGGGTTTGGTGCCTGCGCTTTAGCATGACCCAGATTCACCACCCCCCACCCCCGACATCCATCTCCTCTCTTCACTGTCTTATATAGGGCAGGGAACCTCTCTGGCACACACAGATAGTGAACCGTGGTGCTGTCCGAACGCAGAAACCCATCAGGTGCATGTTGATTATGGACCACACCGTTTAAAGAGTTCTGTCTCTCAGCCCTCATTTTCTAAGCGACTCTGTCAGGGATTTGTACTACTCCTCCATTTTTATTATTATTTTTATAGAAGTGGTTTATAATTGCTTTTCACATGAGAATACCAAGAGGATGTAAAACCTGAAAGCAGAAAAAGGAGAAAGTCGTGCACTGACATGTGCTAGAGCAGTGTGAGTTAGTCGCCAGATGTTTGGTCTTCAGCATGAAATCACAACCTGTTAACAAGACTGAGTGACTATGACCTGAAAAGAGAAATGTACAGAAACCAAATGAAGTTGTGATAGTTTCTTTTTCTATAAAAAAATAAAATTTACTGTTAAGTGAGATGTGCTGTTCTCGGTTCATTTTGTTTTGTAAATCTGATCACTTTTCAGTTTCAACTTAGATTTCCATTGAAAAGCTTTAGATACATTCATTATTGGGATGAATTAATTGTAGGCTTTTAATGATGCGTTCAACCTTTTCTTTTGTCAGCATGGATCCATGTTCTGCTGGACTACTAAATTGTCTCAGTTTCAACCATCTGACCCAAACGTTCGCCCTCAATGAAGTAAAGTTGGTTATGATTTTTTAAAAGCCAACAGAAACTGCAACACCAGTGACGTTTTATATGAACGTGGAATAAGAAGGTGCTGACCAAGCAAGAAGCATCTGGTCCAAAACCAACAACCTAAACCTTCTCTGAAATTTGCCACTTCCCATACGGACAAGACAAATTCCAAGTTCAGATAAGTATTAAAGTCAGATGAGACAATGTTTGAGTTATCTGGCCACAATCAGGAAGGCACAATATTCGAAAAACGTGACGCGCAGTGGCGGCTGGTGGTGATATTTGTAGGGTGGTCTAACCGATAAATATAGATATTTACAGGTCCTTCTCAAAAAATTAGCATATTGTGATAAAGTTCATTATTTTCCATAATGTCATGATGAAAATTTAACATTCATATATTTTAGATTCATTGCACACTAACTGAAATATTTCAGGTCTTTTATTGTCTTAATACGGATGATTGTGGCATACAGCTCATGAAAACCCAAAATTCCTATCTCACAAAATTAGCATATTTCATCCGACCAATAAAAGAAAAGTGTTTTTAATACAAAAAACGTCAACCTTCAAATAATCATGTACAGTTATGCACTCAATACTTGGTCAGGAATCCTTTTGCAGAAATGACTGCTTCAATGCGGCGTGGCATGGAGGCAATCAGCCTGTGGCACTGCTGAGGTCTTATGGAGGCCCAGGATGCTTCGATAGCGGCCTTTAGCTCATCCAGAGTGTTGGGTCTTGAGTCTCTCAATGTTCTCTTCACAATATCCCACAGATACTCTATGGGGTTCAGGTCAGGAGAGTTGGCAGGCCAATTGAGCACAGTGATACCATGGTCAGTAAACCATTTACCAGTGGTTTTGGCACTGTGAGCAGGTGCCAGGTCGTGCTGAAAAATGAAATCTTCATCTCCATAAAGCTTTTCAGCAGATGGAAGCATGAAGTGCTCCAAAATCTCCTGATAGCTAGCTGCATTGACCCTGCCCTTGATAAAACACAGTGGACCAACACCAGCAGCTGACACAGGCACCCCAGACCATCACTGACTGTGGGTACTTGACACTGGACTTCTGGCATTTTGGCATTTCCTTCTCCCCAGTCTTCCTCCAGACTCTGGCACCTTGATTTCCGAATGACATGCAGAATTTGCTTTCATCTGAAAAAAGTACTTTGGACCACTGAGCAACAGTCCAGTGCTGCTTCTCTGTAGCCCAGGTCAGGCGCTTCTGCCGCTGTTTCTGGTTCAAAAGTGGCTTGACCTGGGGAATGCGGTACCAGTAACCCATTTCCTGCACACGCCTGTGCACGGTGGCTCTGGATGTTTCTACTCCAGACTCAGTCCACTGCTTCTGCAGGTCCCCCAAGGTCTGGAATCGGCCCTTCTCCACAATCTTCCTCAGGGTCCGGTCACCTCTTCTCGTTGTGCAACGTTTTCTGCCACACTTTTTCCTTCCCACAGACTTCCCACTGAGGTGCCTTGATACAGCACTCTGGGAACAGCCTATTCGTTCAGAAATTTCTTTCTGTGTCTTACCCTCTTGCTTGAGGGTGTCAATAGTGGCCTTCTGGACAGCAGTCAGGTCGGCAGTCTTACCCATGATTGGGGTTTTGAGTGATGAACCAGGCTGGGAGTTTTAAAGGCCTCAGGAATCTTTTGCAGGTGTTTAGAGTTAACTTGTTGATTCAGATGATTAGGTTCATAGCTCGTTTAGAGACCCTTTTAATGATATGCTAATTTTGTGAGATAGGAATTTTGGGTTTTCATGAGCTGTATGCCAAAATCATCCGTATTAAGACAATAAAAGACCTGAAATATTTCAGTTAGTGTGCAATGAATCTAAAATATATTAATGTTAAATTTTCATCATGACATTATGGAAAATAATTAACTTTATCACAATATGCTACTTTTTTGAGAAGGACCTGTATAATAACATGCTGCAGATTGGACTCCAACAACAGAACCATCCCATTTGAAATAAAGAAAACCTGCTATAAATTGACATGTCCTTTTTCAGCTCAACGACAACTACCAAAAGTACCAAAAACCACAGCTTCTGTCAGTTGTCCAACTTGATTCCTCTGCATTGAAGGTTTCTACTAGATATTTCAGATGATTTTGTCCCACACTCCTTTACACAATCACACTGATAAAATACAATAAAACAAGATGGTTGATTTAAAAATTTATTGCAAACCAAAATCCATAATGTCTGTTTTTGACTTTTGTAATGAAAATGTAACAGTTGTAATGTTTGCCTTCCTTTAGTTTAGCTTCACCATTTTACTTTCATGGTATAATTAGTGTGGATTATTTGAGGTCCTGTACAGTTATATTTTAGCACTAACATATTTTAACACTTATATATTAACACTAAGCACTAAGAATGGATCAGCCAGTTTAAATGAGCTCTACTGATCCTGATAAGTGTGGACAAATATAAAGCCAGAATTATGCCAGAAGCTTGTTGATGGCTACAAAAGGTAGGTAGTTTCTCTACAACTTATTAAGGGATATGTAGGAAAATAATAGACAATAGTTTTGACCGTTTGGATGGGAGCAAATCTACAATAAATTCAAACCTGTGTAACCAGTTCCTGCTTAAAATTCATTGTTCAAGTTGTTTGTTGTACCACCATACCACTCCTCATCAAATGGATCACTAAAAACCCCAGATTTATCTGCCAATCAATCTGAAAATGAGTGTACGTTAACTTCTGACTGTACAAAGTAAAATCTAGTCTTCATTGTCTGTTGGTGCAAAGTTTTTGCCATTTCCCATCAGTCTTCTGTATTATGATTCACTCATAAAGAGAATTAGATTCAGTCAGTGATCAAGTTGCAGACCATTGAACACCCAGGGAAACTGCTGAGTCAGTGACCTGTAAAATTAGCATTTCCTTACTCCAGATAAAAAACACAGCCATGTGACAATAATTCAGTCATACAGGAAATAAGACTGCTTATCAAAAGAACAGTCAGATACGTTTGTTCAATGTGCTCTTAAAGTCAGGTTATTTCCAATCTACTTTTTCCTCTGCGTAGAAGATATGCTAAAACATTTTGTACACTTGGTTCATAACTTAGAAGATAAAATGAAATATTCCTTCCTGGTAACTAATACTCTTTTTACTCTTCGTTTTCTCTCATGCATTAGCTGAACTAGCTTTGCAGACTGGCACATATGCTTACATATATATAGTAACAAATTGCCAGCCCTTGCACGTTGCAGTTTTACAGTGCAAGTGGTGAGTTTCGCAGTTCACGCTCAACAAGCTGTGAATGCTTTGGTTTTTTGATTCTTTTCTGGTGTTAATGATAGCAAGTCCATGGTTTGTTAAGAAAAACCGAGTAAGCCTCTCTGTAATAATACTGCAGCAGAGCCTCTGAGAGTGCTGATCAGTCACTAGTCCCTGCCTGCACCTTTAGTATTGTTTACTTTTATTACCTAGATATTGGATTTTGTTATATACATGCAATAAAGTTTGCTTTAAGTTCTGGTGGCACGGATTTCCACAGTGCCCTCCATACCTGTTAGCTCGGGTTGCATATTCTAATTTACTGAATATGATGTAGGTATGATTTATAACTTTTCAAAGTGGGAAAGGTAAGAGAACATACCATTTAAGGTAGGAAAATGTTTGTTGACGTGTCTTTTTGTATGACCCGTCCTTGCAAAAAGATATTTCCAACTGGCAAAAGACGTGGTGCAAGATATTGGTATAAGGATTCATTAATGTGGGATTTTGTTCCCACGCTGAATAAATGTGCCCCGACGTAAGGTCTGGTTTTTCATTTTAAGCCTCTGATAGTCATTTCATGACTTCTGAAGATTAATTCACATCTGCCCACACCAATTGCATATTGGTTGTTGAATATGTTTATGATAAACAGTGTAGTGGAACGGATTTATTTTGCTTAAGCTTTTTGGGACACTTAAATGTTTTGGATCACCACATTTAAAATTTCAGAAAATATCCCCTGAGCAAATATAAATAGCAGAGCATTAAGGGAAAAAAACTCCCCAAACCAACCTAAAACTGTGTGAAGAAGCAATTTCCCCATAAATATCATAATTGTGTTACTCACTCTTGGAAGCAGCAACTGCCATCAGGCGTTTGCAATAACTGGAAGGGAGTCTTTCAGATCCCTGTGGATAAACTTTGACCCATGATTTATTTTAATTAGAGGGTCTCAAAGCATAGCCAGTCTGTTTAAGGTAACGCCAAAGCATCTCAGTTGGATTTAAGGGCTATTATATTAGCCTAAGTTTTGACTAGGCCACTCTAATATTCTCAGAGTTGAACATGCTAGCATGCTTCTGAACATGGCCACCGAATTATTTTTCCCAAAAGTCTTGAGGATCAACAAGTTTTTTGCCAAATGTGAGACAGGCCATTGTGTTCTTTTTGGCCAGCAGTGGTTTCTGCCTTGCAACGCTCCCATGGATGCTAATTTTGCCCAGTCTCTTTCTTATTGTTGAATCATAAACCCTGACCTTAACTGAGGCATGTGAGGCCTGCAGTGCTCTGGACTTTCTTCTGGGATTGTTTACCTGCTGGATGAGTCATCTATACAGCATTTGAATAATTTTGGGAAGCCGGACACTCCTGGGAAGGTTTCTCAACATTTTTTCTCCATTTGTGAATAATGACTCACTTTGTTTTGCTGGAGTCCTAAAGCCTTAGAAACTACTCTGTAACTCTTTCCAGACTGATATATGTAATTTTGTTTCTCATCCATTCTTGATTTTCTTTAGGTAAGCATGATGTGTTACTTTTTTAGATATTTTAGCCTTCTTCATGTTGTCAGACTGGTACTATTTAAGTGATTTCTTGATTCTACAAGTCTGGCAGTAAGTCGGGGTGTGATTTGTGAAACTGAACTCAGCTTTGCATAAAATATGGTTGACCACAGTTAATCCATGACTCACTGGGGGGAGCAATTACTTTTTCACATAGGGCCCAGCTGATAGCAGATAGAAATCCAGCAGTGTTTATAATTTCATTTGTCATTTTTTAACACTCAACCCTTCCAGGGAGGAAACAGATGCAGCCTATAAAATCTAAATAGTTGCTGCATTTCTACTGAATCGCTGACGTCATATTTGTTGCTGCGGCTCCAGATGACCTGCATCGAAATGTAAAATGGCTCTGTGGTGTGTGGAGCTCGAAAGAGTTAGCTGAGGAGGTTCAGTAGTGTATTTCTAGGAAATGCTGGTTACAGCTAAACACTCTGTGACAGTTTTGTCACAGTCTGAGAGGGTGTTCTGGTTCATATCCTTGAAGCAGAAGTACAAGTCTGAAATAGCTCCTCTCAGCATTTCTTTAACCCCTTTTCATCATCCGTCAGTCTGTGATTCAACTTTAAAATGGTTTACTAAAGTAAAAAAATTACCTTTTTTTCAGATTAAATTAATCATTGCAAAACCTAAAAGTGTAAAGAAACAAGTTGAAAAATCTTTGTTGTCATGAGGACAGCCAGCTGACGATCCATGCTTATGATTCACTGCCGTTCAAACTTGCAGGCAGGTGCCTGGAGATAAGAAAAAGTCAGGTACACACGCAATAGAAGGAAGAGGAGGGTAAGAAACCGGTAGGGTGACATTAGCTAATCCAAAAAACAAACAATCTGTTTGTGTGTGTGTGTGTGTGTGTGGGTGTGTGCAAGACAGAGAGAAAAACAGAGAAAGAAGCAGTGGATGGTTGACTATGTGTCAGAGAATTTTGGCTCATGTCTTTCAATGCCAGCTGGTCTTTAAACAAGTATGCATCATTTTCATTCTTTCTTTACCATACTGGGTGTGTCTCTGTTCCGATCAGCTGCGAGTTGGTGCATTCTCACTGCGTCATTATTCAAATACGAGGCCCCGGCTGGGCAAACAAATAAGCTCTTCTGGACTCTGTTGATCTTAATGGGATTTGAGGCTTGAAGTAGCTGTGTTTTTACTCTATTCTAGTAATCGGACTTTTTCTCCATAAAATGACATGTTCCACCCAGGAATCCATTTTGATGGATTTTTTCTAAAATTCATTTTCACAACTGATACACAAGTAATGAAAATATATTTAAATGTTTGCCTTTTTCCACCGTCTCATTCATTCAATGTAAAAGCAGATTAGATCAATCCCATTACCTATCAACCCAGTCAGCCTCTGACCATATGGTCCAGGAATCCTTCACTTTGACACACTAATTGTTATGTTAACCTTACACTTCTCTCCTCATCCATACAACAAACATCCTGATGTCTGCAGACCTTTTGGAGCCACAGCAGGTTTTCTGATCCTGACCTTGGACCAGGAGGGGCTGCGTGCTGATTACCACATAGGTTAGGAAATCTTGACCTGTCCGTTGCTCCGCATTTGGCTCAAAGGGTAACCGTGTTTCTGTCTGTCACCTTCTTTCCCTCGGCTCTCTTGTTCACATTTTGTCATGTAAAAACCACACACTACAGTATATTTCATTGGGATAAAATGTGATAGACTAACACATATTTTTCTTTAAAAAACATCTAAAAGGATTGGAATGCGTTTGTATCCAGCAACCATCCATTATCTGAAATGAAGACTGTGGCATAACTGTAAACGTGAATGGACATGGCCATCCATCTGAACATGCGGGTCAGGCAAGAAGAGCATTAATCAGAAAAGAAGTCGAGAGGTTCATCTAACTCTGGAGGAGCTGCAGATATTCACAGCTCAGGTAAGATAATCTGTTGAGAGGACAACCATTAGTCATGCACTGGCAAAAAGAAAGCAAGAGGAAGTTCCATTAATGGTTTGCCACAAGCCATGTGGGAGACAGAAAACATGTGGAAGAAGGTGCTTTGGTCAGATGAGAAAACAACTGACATTTTTGGCCTGCATGCAAAACACTATGTTTGAATGAAAACTAATACTGCGCATTACTCTGAACACACCATCCCCACTGTGTAACATGGTGATAGCAGTATCATGGTGTGGGGATGTGTTTCTTCAGCAAGGACAGGGAAGCTTTCAGCGTTGATGGGAACAGTGATGGAGCAGAATAAGGGGCAATACGAGGGGAAAACCTGTTCGAGGCTACAGATGATTTGACAGTGGAAGGGAGGTTCATCTTCCAGGAGGACAGCGAGACTCATACAGCCAGAGCCACTATGGAACGGTTCAGATTAAAGCATATTCATGTGTTAAAATGGCCCAGACAAAGTTGAGACCCAAATTTAAGCAAACATCTGTGGGTCTAACCTTAAAAACTAGCTCAGAGTTTATCTGTTCTTTCTTTCTAGGTGAAACAGGGAGTGGTGGCCTAGTGGTTAGAACAGGAGGTTTGCGTTCTGGAAAGGACACAAGGGGCCAGGTTTGTATCCCACAGATTGCTCCCCAGACGCCGCACAATGGCAGCCCACTGCTCCCTATAAGGGATGGGTTAAATGCAGAGGACAAATTCCGTTGTAATGTGCAATGACCAATAAAGATGATGATTATTATTATTATTATAAAGGAGCTACATCCATTAACATTTACTTTTCCTTCCCATAGAAAGTACTCCTGGATCAGTGCTTCTTTGTTCTCTTTGTGTCTCTGCTCTGTTCTCTCAAACCCCCAGTCGGTCGTGGCAGACGGCCGCTCAGACTGAGCCTGGTTCTCCTGGAGGTTTCTTCCTGTTAAAAGGGAGTTTTTCCTCTCCCCTGTCGCTACATGCATGCTCAGTATGAGGGATTGCTGCAAAGTCAACACCAGTGACTGTCCACTGTCTCTACATGCTCATCCAGGAGCAGGGAAGGCTGCAAGTCACTGACTGGATGCAATCTGCCGGGTTTCCTTAGACAGAAAAACGTTTTATCCAATTTGAATAAATAACTGAATCTGACTGCACTGTTCAATGGTTAGGATTAATTGGAATGTATGTACCTGACTTTTGGGAAGTGCCTTGAGACGACATGTGTTGTGAATTGGCGCTATATAAATAAACTGAATTGAATTGGTATACTGTACAGTTTACTGTGTTAAAGTTTTAAACCAACCTTAAAAGAAAACAACTAAAATACCCCTGAAAATACTATCCTGAAAAATAAGTCATTAATATCAATTTGGAAAGAAAAGCAAAAAAAAAGGTTTTATATTTTATCTGTCCAGCTATGAATTTCCAATGAGAGCAGATCAATTTTACCTGCATTTAGAGATGTGAGAGAGTGACCAATATGGCAAACACAAGGTCTGCCGGTGCCTCTATTAGGTTTTGCTGAATTACATAATTGTATGTTTTATATGCACGTAGCTTTTCTGATCTCGCTGTTGTGATCCCCCAGAGAAAACTGTCTGTTCTGGACCAATGAGTCGACTAGAATTCTGACTAACCTCCCTGCAGCTTATCCCCCCCAGCTATGCAAACCTCTCGTTTGCTTTATGCAGGACAATATGGTCAAGCACACAGACAGTCTCAGGTCACAGAGTGCAGACACACAGCAGAGCTATGTGTGTCGTCTGGCTTCTGCCCACATGGACAGCTGAGGGTACGACCAGGCGTGGAGGCAGCAGAATGCCACATTAGTCCCTCCACACACACACACGTCCCCACTTGCACAAAAACAGACTGCAACTCACTGTTACTTAGTCATAGACTCAGTGACACGCTCACAGCTGAGCCCACACCAGCTACACATGCACAGTGGAGCACATGTCAACACAGGCTGAACAGATGCAGATCGTTGGGAGAGGTGGGGTAGTGCTCCAATAACAAAATCCCACCAAATCTACCAATCTGCATTCCACCTCAGGGAAGAGGGGCTGTGCACAAGTGCATTTTCCTCCTTGCTGGTGTAAAAAAAGTCTCAGCTGAGACTTCCCACCTATTGTTGCTGGTTAAAATCCCCAGTTTCATCTCTTGCAACATCTATCATATGCCTATGTGCAGCCCCTCTCCTCCACATTTAGGTTTTAGATTTCCCTGTCTTGTTTACATGACATGGACGGGACACAGCTGGGACGGAAATAGAGGATGAGTTGTTCTCTGTCTACAGCTATTAATCCTGCTGCATGTCTGTTTCTGTGGAGTGCGTTTGCAAGTTTACATGTTTGTCTTCTCAGAGCTCTTATAGCCTCAAGGTAGCAGGTCTGCATGGCAACATTCTGGGAAGAAGCTCCAAGCTCATCATTGAAGCTATCATTTCACAAGAACTATATACCCAACCACTCATAGCTCAGCAGAAGATATTTTCCACAATCTGGTTATGCTAAACTGCAGAAATGAATGGAGGCCAGTCATTCATCACCAAGAAGACAATCTGGATTTTTTATCTGTATCACAAAACATCCTCAGGTAGAATATATGGACAAAGAGCTTGGAAACTATTTTACAACAATACAGTTACACTAACTATTACAACTGGTAACTTTTTTTTTTTTTTTTTTTTTTTTTTTTTTTACTTATAGTGCTAGGAACATTATTGGTACAACTTTTTTCTATTTTCTTACACAAATCTTTAATTTCTCCTCAGGGTTTTCATTCCATTGTTAGCATCAAGTTAGCACGCTAGGCTGTGATTAGCAATGCTACTTAGTTCACTGCAAGCACACAGCTTCAGTTATTACAGCTAGAAACCACAGATCCTGCAAATCTGGGTGTAGTGATGGACTCAGACCTGAACCTTTATAAGCACAGAAAGACAGTCTCTAAGTCTTCTGTTACCTGAAAAACATTTACAGGACTAAAGGACTCATGTCCCAGCAGGATCTTGAAAAACTCATCCATGCGTTTATCTTTAGTCAAATTGATTACTGCAACAGTGTCTTCACAGGTGTGTCTAAAAAGTCAATCAGACAGCTGCAGCTGATCCAGAATGTTGCGTTCTCACTAAAACTGAGAAAGTGGAGCACATCATCCCAGTTCTGGAGTCCTTTCACTGGCTCCACGTATCTCAAATAATAGACTTTAAAATAATTCTGTAGTTTATAAGTCACTGAATGGCTTAGCACCAATTGATTTGTTGTTGTATCAACCTTTCAGACCACTCAGACAACTCTTCATCGCTGGAATCAGAACCAAACATGGAGTACCAGTATTCAGTTCAAATGCTCCCCTAATCTGGAATAAACCTTCAGAACATTGCTGAAATCTTGGGTTCTTTTACAGTGCCTTGCGAAAGTACTTTAAACGAGACTTTTTATGGATATCTTTGAGAAATGGCTTCTTCTTGCCACTCTTCCATAAAGGCCAGATTTGTACAGTGTACAACTGATTGTTGTCCTATGGACAGACTCTCTCACCTCAGCTGTAGATCTCTGCAGTTCATCCAGAGTAATCATGGGCCTCTTGGCTGCATCTCTGATCAGTCTTCTCCTTGTTCAAGATGAAAGTTTAGAGGGACGGCCGGGTCTTGGTAGATTTGCAGTGGTCTGATACTCCTTCCATTTCAATATGATTGCTTGCACAGTGCTCCTTGGGATGTTTAAAGCTTGGGAAATCTTTTTGTATCCAAATCTGACTTTAAACTTCTCCACAACAGTATCTTGGACCTGCCTGGTGTGTTCCTTGGTCTTCATGATGCTCTCTGCACTTTGAACAGAACCCTGAGACTATCACAGAGCAGGTGCATTTATACGGAGACTTGATTACACACAGGTGGATTCTATTTATCATCATCAGTCATTTGGGACAACATTGGATCATTCAGAGATCCTCACTGAACTTCTGGAGTGAGTTTGCTGCACTGAAAGTAAAGGGGCCGAATAATATTGCATGCCCCACTTTTCAGTTTTTTATTTGTTAAACAAGTTTGACACATCCAACAAATTTCATTCCACTTCACAATTGTGTCCCACTTGTTGTTGATTCTTCACAAAAATTTAGAATTTTACATCTTTATGTTTGAATCCTGAAATGTGGAAAGAGGTTAAAAAGTTCAAGGGGGCCGAGTACTTTCGCAACGCACTGTAAGTCAATGTTAAAAACCTATTTGTTTAGAGCTGCCTTTGACTGTTCTACTTAAAGTATTAATTGAAACATCATTAGTTTCAGTCTGTAGTCCAATTTTTATTTAATTCACCTTTATTGTGTCAACACAATGTACTTTTTTCTATTTTCTTATGTTTTCATCAGGTAAAGCACTTTTTTATTGTCTTGTTAGTGAAATGTGCTATACGAATAAACTTGCCTTGCCTACAATTTAACAGAAATATGAATAAGTGAATCAAGAACTATCAAAAATATTTTCTTTTGTACATTAATTGACAGCTTTCAGCTCAGAACATAAGTAAAAGAGTTTAATGGGCTACATCATTTGCATAATTGTTTTGCCCATTACATTTAACAACACTGCTGAGCCGAAATGCCTGGCTTAGAAACTCTACAAACCATATTATAACTTTTAGTGATGTAAATGAGCACAGCACACGGGTTAAAGGTAGAAAAATCGAAAATATGTTTTTAACATCATTTGAAAACTTCATTTGGTGTTTAGGTTTTCTTTGTCTGATATTAAAATTTGTTTGAAGATCTGAAACGTTTAGATCTGTTTCTAAAAAGCAGAAGAACTTTGTAACAGGGAAAAACCTAAGAATGTAGTGTTTTGTCAGCAGGACAAGAACTTTCTGTATATTTTATCCTGCTTGATCAACTGGAACTGTACTGAAAGATTTTATGTGAATTATCAATGAGTCAGATCAAAAAAAGAGTAAACATACTAACATAACAGCCTAGCAACTCCATAAGCCATGGTTTTTATGTGTTGAGTCTGATATATCTTTAGCTATTGACATCTCATGTGATATGTTTTCAGGACACAATAGCAGCTTTCTTAACTTTGCTAATCCCCTGTCAAAGCAACGAATGAACGCAGGGATCCAGTGATGAAACTAATGTTAATTTACTGCACTCTAAATCTACTGATCTCAAAAGTACTTGAATAACACTGATTTTATTCATTTGAGTGCAGTATTAGATTGTTTTTAACCTTTTAACAATAGACCTTTATGTACTAGTTAACATTACTGACCATCACTCATGACCTACTGCTTGTAAGGAGGTTTTATTTAATACAGAATTCAAACTAATGGGAGAGGATTTTGTTGCTACTAATTAGGCTTAGACATTTACTTCAAATAAGTGGTTTCTGTTTGTGCTCCAAATCCTAATATGATATAAAAGCAGTGTCTGAGAAATGTTCAGCTGATAAAATAAATCATTATTTGTTGACGGACCGGCATGTTACCATTCTGATTCCTTAGAATGTCTCTAAAACCTAATCTCTGAGGAAATATTAAAAAGAATGAGCATATTTCTCCTAGAGCATAACATTTAATCAACAGTTTTGGTAAAATTACATTAAGGCCCAGACAATTTCAAACTTGAATAGCAAGCAACAACAATGTAAAATCAATTTCAAAACCGGAGTTAGGTGTTTGCACATTTGACTCCAGGTTAAAGACGAGCTGCAGTTTTCAGTACAGTTTGTAACTGCAGGGATATATCTGGACAAAAGGTGTTAAAAGCATAAATTAGATTCTCCAGATTTTTTACAGAATGTGAAAAGAGGGAGAAAACATTTCCAAACCATTTCTGATAACTGGTGGATTTATTTTATTTTATGTACCCCTCTTTTCAGGATTTGCCTAGATATGTTTTTCTTTGCACACAGCAAGCTAATTTTCACAGAAGACCTACATGAGTGACATCCTCTTATCTCCTCTTATCACTTTCACCCACATTTTATTTTAACACTTTCCTCCCAATCATCACACAAACATACACTCCCAAAACTATCAATTTTTAAAAGCATGGCCATCCAAGAGCTTCCACTTTAAACACGTTACTGCAACCATTAAATGCTGTGCTGATTTAACTAAAGGTTCAGACTCTTGTATCCCGATAAAGCACCTTCTGCCAGGACACCGTTGTGGCTTCCTTTCTGTTGCCGGGTAAATTGGATATTTGTGGTTGGTTTCAGGTTTCCTTGACAAGACATGGCAACATTTCATGGACAAGACAGCTACACTGCAGCTCTGAACCTTTAGTAAGCTACCGTGCCGTCATTATCAGGTGTTAGTTAACATTAGAAGACACATTCTCATGTCAAAGATTTTATTTCTCAGACACTGCCTTGGAAAGGTATTCGCACTACTTGAGCTTCTTTACACTGTCACGTTACAAACACAAACTTCAATGTATTTTACTGTAATTGCAGTGATAGACCAACACACATAGATTACAAATAAAACATCCCAAAACTTGGCTGCAAATATGTATTCATTCCCCTTTAATAAGAGGTCTCTAAATACTATTCAGTGCAAACAGACGCCATTACAAATAATTTATTTAGTCCATTAACTAGTCAATAGATTTCCTTTGTGCATTAAATGCAAAGGATGGCATAAACTATATTATCCGGACCTCCTAATGCCCACGTAAAACATGGTAGGCAAGCCGGTCAGAGTTGAAGGGAAGATGGAAGGAGCTGATTTCAGGGCGGTCCTGGAGGAAACCATGTTAAGGGTTGCAAAAGACCTGAGACTGGGGTGGAGCTTCACATTTCTAGCAGGAAAACAACTCTAAACATACAGCCACAGCTATGATGAAATGGTTTAGATTAAATATCCATGTGGTACCATGGCCCAGTCAAAGTCCAGGCCTAAATCTAATAGTTTGTAGCAAGACTTGAAACTTTTTAAAACCATATATTGTTTTCATTTCATTTCGCAGTTATGCACAATTTTGTGTTGGTCTCAAAAATATCTATTGCATAAACTGAAGTTTGCGGTTATAATTTCAGCAAATGTGAAAAAATATGTATGTATGCATGAGACAGGGTCACAATCTGTGTGTGAGTTTATGTCAGTGTATAAACAGAGTAAACACAGACCTATCAGTTTCCGTCACATGTTCAACCTTGTTTGTACTTTAGCAGAATCTGCTTTTCCAAGTACAAAAATCAATACAGAACAAGGAATTTCTATGAAATTATCATTTTGTTTTTCTGCAGGCCACAAAGTCCAAAGAATTAGTGAGTAGTGAGCATGCGTACTTTTCTTCGAATGCTCTCATATCAGCTGGTAATTATTTATTAAGTTGCTGCTTGGAAAATCAAGTCATGACTTATTATAGTAAATCTAGTTTAAGGGGGTCATACTGAATTACAGTGTTATGAGGGACAAAAGTCCCACTGACATGTTCCCTAAGGATATTAAAGTGATCAATGTGAGGCAATGTTTCCAGGACACGGTGGCTCCAGTACTGCACACAGCACATATCTCTGAATTTGTTTCTGTTTGCTGGGAAGCCCACATTTGCTCCATTATTTTTATGTTCCCTTTCTCTGATCCCTCTCCGTCTGCACCGTCTCAGCTGTTCTGCGAATTGTTATTCTGAAAATATTTTACATGGTGGAGCTGGAAGAGCCAGTTCCCGTCTGCTCCTGACACGAAAAGCGCTGACCTACTGAAGAAGATGAAAGGAGAGTTTCCCCCTGGGGTTGAAGTGACAGACACATTTTCCATCAAGCTCATTGTCTTAGTTTAATTTGTTGTTTTTTCCACACATTCAGAAGGAGATTAAAAAACATGCATCAGCTGACCATCAATAATTCAGCAACAATCAAATCAAATACAAAAAACACCAAGTGGCTACAGTTTTAGACTTGGAACTTTGACTTTTCCATATTTGCATTTGGACAGGATTAAATAAATTCAAAATTTTCCTCCAGCTCAACTTGACCCTCAGGCTTCATTTTGTTAGAATTAACGTTAGTTATGCTGGTTCTGTTCAGCTACATTCTCTAAACACTAATAACCACAGAACCAAACTGGTGTAATGTGTTGAGTAAAATATGTGTAATTTTTGAAATGTGTCGGGGTCAAAATAAATCGGCTCCTTAAAGTTTGAATTTTAAGGACAGAATTTAGAATCTTTTTTGAAAGAACTTCAATATAACAATAGTAATTTTTATATCAAAAATAATGATCAAAAGGAAAAAAATAAATAAATAAAAAAGCACAAAAACTCAGTAGCGAGTTCTACCCCATCACACTATGTATCTGCTACAACAGTGCAACACTGTTCATCTCGATACATGTTCCACAATGCAGTTTATTTCTTCGTGTTTAGACCCATGTAAAACCTGCTGTTAGATACACCAACATACATGGGAAGTAAAGAAACTGCATGACAGCTAAGTGTATTCCAGATTGTACCTAAAAACAAACTTGCAATCTTTGTTATAAAAGTTTGATTTCCAACAGTTTAAACCTGTTTACATAAATCTAGAAACTGCTTGTGTTTGTTGTTGTAAAGACAAAAAAAAAATCAGATTCAGGTGAAATGTCTTCCTAACATGCTGTAAGAATAGTAATACTGTAATTTAGGTCATGGAAACTCTCTGCAAGGACTGTAAATAAGGAACAGCACAGTTTGTTTTTACAACCGTGTTGATAGGCAAATCTGGCTCTATGAAATCTTGCACACTGTTTACCTGCGGGCGTTCTCTGTTGTCAGCTTACTGGCAATAGGAAGGTTTCTGATTGGTACTAAATTACACAGTTCAATCATACAAATTTTTAAAAATACATTATCTTTTGGCTTTGGCCTGTTGAGCTGCTGAAAACATAAAAAGGCCACTTAAAACTACTTATCTGAGTTAAAACATCCAAAGGCCTTTGGTAATTATTCAGGATCTTACAGAGCAAAACAGCAGGGAAAGCAAAGCGATGCAACTTACACCACGTTTAACAGCAAATCATCTCATTTTTCTGCATAAACTCAATAATACACTAGATTATCACTATATGAGTATGACCAAACTGACCTATTCAAATGAGCCAGACATTCTTCCCTCTTCATTGCAGTTGGAATATTTTATCTTATATAAACACAGTTGTGCAGAAATATGTTTTCTGGTGTGGGCTTTTTATTGGCAGCCATGCAGGCATAAACATAGACGATAATAGTGTATCTTTAGCTTTCAGCCTTTTCTAATAGTTTTCACATCAAGGTCTGCAAGACCTCTCAACAAGATCCGTTTGCTATCTACAATAAAAGTGTACTAAATAAAACAGTGCAAGGCCTGCTGAATTTTATTATTGTAGTAGTGCACCAGCCATGCTGCTAAAGTGCATTGAATCCAGAGTTCAAGAGTTCAGGTGTTAAAATTACTAATCCTGTTTGTCAGTGAAATACACAATGGAAACGTGAGGCTACTAGAGCGGTATTGTCTACAAACAGCAAAGAATAGTAAAAGTACAAAATTACCTCTGCACATTACTTCAGTGTAAACGGCTTGGGCCGTGTTACAAAGAAACAGGTGTGTGCATGCGGCATTGACCATGTGAACATGTTTTGTGTGCGATGGAAACGGGGCACCTACAGGGCAAAAGGCGTGGCGCGATATGATAATAGTTGAGAGGAGTGTGATCGTAAGACTGGGCACCAAGAATGGAAATCAGAGTTAGTGGGGCACGGCCGTCTACGGGTCACACGGCCATACAAGGACATAGCTAAGGCAAAGGTCCATCATAGTAGCAACACAAATGCACACACACACAGAATATTGTATGTGGATGTGTGCATCTCTGGAGCTGGTGGTGTCAGAGGGTTGAAGTGCCAGCTGGGCTGCTTAAAAATAGTGCAGCGTGGAAGATTGCCAATGCACGAGACTCTAGGAACACATGATGGTTGGTGGGCTAGTAATTCACAGCAGATTTCTTTCAGATTTGTGACGAATGATGAGGAAAAGAGATGATGTTTAAACCGAGCCGTCTCACAGGGCCATAACAAAGCTGTCTTCTTTCCATTACGAGAGGAGGCAGAAGGAGGGAGCTGTTTGTAGGTCAAGGTGATGGCTAATGACGTCACAGAGCCAGTAAACTGAAGAATATGGAGTCTTCTTAAGCAAAGCTGGCCAAGCAGACATGCAAGGGCAGTAGGCTGACGTGAAACGTGATGAGGATCAGACTGCTAAGATTTAAAGAGCACTGGGCTGACCCCTGCTAATGCACAGAGTGCAGTGGAAGGATGAAGAGAGGAGGGAGGCTGCAGGAACAGCTGCTCCCCCCGCCTATCTCTTTAACACAAGATCAAAAACTCATTCAGTCAGTTCAAGATATGGGCACACAGAAACACAGCCATAATAAACTACATGACTGATTTAACATGGATAAAGTGGCTCTTTCAACTCATGTAATCTTAATTTGGATTAGGATGGATTATTGGATTACACTGGCCTCCTGGGAAGTAAAGAAGAGGAATGACAAGACAAATGATGGATAACTGGGGGAAATATTTGGAGAACACAAGATTTATGTGTAATATATCTTCTCAATTGGTCAACTTCTTTGAACATTTCTATTTAAACCCTTGCATTTTACATATCCTGTTGTGTTCAATTAATCTTTCACTGTTTTTGTTGTTTTGTTTGCTTTAGTCCACTTTAGAGATAAAAAAACAAACATTTATTTTACCTCCATTATTGCAGTAAGTGGGTCTTACACCATATACAGCAGCAATTATAATAATGAACCTTAATATTTCCGGCTGACTCAGGTTTAATCAGAAGTATTCTCATAAATACAACAACACTGACGAAACATAAAATACTGACTTATTGACTGAAAAAGTAGATGGGATTGTCTGGCACTGTGCTAAAGTTTAGATCGTACCGGTCAGATCGGGAATGTTTTGCGTCATTTGGTAGTCAATCTGAGCAAACAAAAATCACATGTGGGGTTCTTCAAGGATCCGTTCCTGGACCACTTTTATACAGCATCTGTATGCTCCCCCTAGCCCCCTAGATATGTTATATCTTGCCATATCTATGCTGATGTTGCACAACTTTATATACTTGTGTCGCAACCTGACCACACTCTATCACAGTCACTAAACGGGTATCCAATATATCCATGAGTTGATGGGATCAAATTTCCTCTGTAGCTAAAGCAGAAGCCCTTGTTTTTGTGCCCCAAAGCACAACATGACAGATCAAGACTCAGCTAGACCCAATTAGACTAAAATGTCTAGTTTGAGGGATTTTTTTATAGACAGACTGCTACGATTGCAGTGTATGGAGTAACACACTAGAGTCCATTGAAGACGCTCATATACCATGATCCCCCACAATCTGTCCTGATTTTTTGCATTAAGAGCATTACAGTTTTTCTTAATTGGCACTATATAGAGATCTTTGCTGCATTTTATGATAACAAGGGTCAAATTAGAGTGTATTTAATCAAAACCTGTGTACACGATTGAATTGATTGAACTATACATTTCTATATATAACTTGGGTCAATTTGTCCTGTTAGGTTACTTGGGTTGACACTTGTTGTGAATTGGCTTTAAATAAATAAACTGCATTATCAGAATCAGAATCAGAATCAGAAAAGCTTTATTGCCAAGTACGTTTTTGGACATACAAGGAATTTGTTTTGGCGTAGTCGGTGCAATACAGTACAAATTAAACAGTATAAACATATCTACAATATAATATAAATATATGTGCACAGTTTTAAGTGAGTGAGAGTAAATATAGAGCACTATAAGATGCAAGAGCAATACAACAGTGCAGGTGTTGAATACATATACATGCTCAATACATCCCCATTGAGCATACAAAAAGCTCAATGGATGTGTTGAAAAGATTTTTTGCATAACCAAGTCAACTCTTTAGGTTTATTTATCTGTGTTTCTTTCCGCCTCCATCCAGGCGCTGTATGTATGTCTCAGCTTTTATTTTTGGAATCTCTTTTAATTTGCTTTCTCTCTTTTAACAAAAGCACGTGCCACTGTTTGAAAAACACAAACCCAGCTGTATTTCCTCAAACCTTTGGTCTTGCTAAATTTTTTAAGGCCCTTATAAGGAATGTTTATGCTATTAGGGAGGTTTATAGAGAAATACTTTAAATAGTATCCATAATATCCATAAAATAAACATATACATTAAAAATCCATATTCCTTCTGGGCCTTTTTGCTAGTCTGAGTTGACTCTGCTTGATGAACTGATTTAAACCGCAGATTAAACCGTATGACTGGGTAGGTGTTACTCTATCTGCTCAGCAAAGGGTCGGTGGCCTGCAGTGAATTGCAGGGAGAATAAGCAGTCTGACATTGTTGTGTCTGTTTGGAAGCAGTTCCTGTGCCAAGGCATCAATAACTGTACAGATTCTCTCTGTGCAGAATAACTGGAGCATCCTGCAGCCACGTGTCACTGGGTCAACAAAGTCAGATCTGTGTGTCTGCATATCTGCAGAAACATGGAAGAAGAAACAAAAAACAAAAGATAATGGCAAGTTTATGAGTGACAAAGCAAAATGTGTGTGAGTGTGTGCCTGTTTATTAGCAGAGGGGAAAGTAGGGCATGCTTCACAGCTGAGTAGAGAGCAAAAGATGAGCTGGCATCAAAAGTAGGCTAAATAATTGTCTCCAGTAATCAAACAGTCTCTTGTTTAGTGGAGGGACACGAGAGAAGATAGGAATGTCCGTGTGACTAAAACGTGAGAGCAACTGCTCGCATACAGGCTGAGAAGTTGGTGCCCCACTAACCTCAAAAGATACAAGAAATAAAGATAGAGAACATTTGTTTTTTGGTTCTAGTCTATTTTTCTAATTAACTACTGAAAGGTTCAACGTTTTCTGCTTATAACCAGGATCTTGTACATATGTACTTTTTTCTACTGTACGTCCCCCGCCATAGCTCCACGGGGGATTCCAGCAGGGGTCACATGTGTCCTGCAGGGCTGTGGAAGAGGCCAACCATTTCATGGGTGGCACACCATACATGGTTTTCCTTTGTGTGGACGGCATGTGCAGAACTGCATTATGCAGCTTTGTGAGTAAAAAGCAACGCATGCATGATGAGGCCCTCTTTATGGGCCAGTAAACTGAAGGCCCTGACCTGTCTGCTGTGTTCCTTCATCTTCATGATGCTGTTTTCTCACTAATGTTCACTAAAAAAACTCTGAGGCCTTCACAGAACTGCTGGATGTACGCTCAAAACAAATTAGACACCAGTGGGCACTATTGAATCGTTGTGCAACTTCTGAAGGCTGTTTATTTAGAGCTAATCTACTAAAGGGTCAGTCAGTCAGTCATTTTCTACCGTTTCTTCCATAGTGGGTTACAGAATCTCCAGCAGCCTATGGGCAGGAGGCGAGGTACACCCTGGACAGGTCGCCAGTCCATCGCAGGGCAACACAGACACACACAGGACAAACAACTATGCACACACTTATTCACACGTATGGGCAATGTTAGAGAGACCAATTAGCCTAACCTAGTAAAGGGTGTTGAATACAAAAGCACATTTTGATGAAATAACTTTAAAAATCATAAATCATTTTCCTTCCATTTCAGTTATTTTGTTGGTCTGTAACATAAAGTCACAAAACATTTATTAAAGTGTTTGTAAAATGCAAAATGTGACCAGGCTCAAGGAAGGCATTGCAAAACTGTTTGATCTTGGTTGTCAAGGCTTTTGAACAGTGTGCACTAACAGGTGAATATGCTACATGAAAATAACGTGACTGAACTACTATTGCTCTAAAAAATGCATGAGCTGCATTAATAAATTATAACCTGTTCCTATGGTGTTCCTGCAGTATATACATGCAAAACTCCATCATCTCTTGTCAGCCATAGCACACTTCCCCCTCATGAGGCTTGAGTTGCAGAGCTGAAAGTAGAACGGCCCATAGACTACCTCCATTTAAAACTTGAATCGATCTTTGACCTCAAAATGTTTGAGACAAGTAATTGGAGATAGACATTTTTACACGTTTGCACAAAATGCAAAGCAAGGAGAGAATGTGGACTAAAGGGAAGCAGGGATAAAAGAAGGAGGAGACGTCAGGGAATTCATCTCTGTTGTCCTCTGAGAGATATCTTTATTTTGCTTCACTAAGGTAAAGCAGGTCAGGAGCAAATCCTATTGCAAATATAAACAGGTTTTTACTAGCAGACTGGCTGATGAAGTTTTCAGATTTCAAAGATACTCTATCAAGTTTAAGGTAATGCAAATACAAAGTAAACATTAATCATTAGATCAGACATGAGACATTGTTTGTCATCAAATATAAGAGAAAGACAAAGAGTTTAAAGTGGTGAGTTTGTGTGTGTGTGTGCGTGTGTGTCTGTTTCTGTTTCCAACGGTGGGGTGAGCCGGTTCAACAAGTCCCATGTTGGACTCGAGGCTTTGAGTGTCCAGGTGCTAGATTCCTATATCAGCGCCAGTCCTGACCATGGGTCTATATCAAGAGCCGGCTTGGGTTTCAGCCCCCAGGCAGAGGATTATTCTGAGAAAGACGGGTTCTGTCCTGCCTGAAATAACTGCTGCGAACTTGCTCTGAGTTAGGTGCACAAATGAAGAACGGGGCAATAGGGGATGGAGGAGAAGAACGAGGCTGGATCTGCACCCCATTCACCCCTGCTCTTCTTCCAGTAAAGAGCTTTAAATAAGTGCTTTGGAACAGGAGAGAGTGTATCCAGAGTGAGGTCTGGGAGGAGCGGAAAAAAGGAAAATGTCAGCATGCCAAACTGAGCAGCTCTGCACACAGGCCAAGCATTCCTAATGCTTGTAGGCCAGGCGTCCTTGTTGAGCATAACCTTGTCTTTAAAGTTGGTGGTAAAATATAAAAAAAGGTTTCAGATCGTTTTTACTACAAATGAACATAATAAGAAGTATTCTCCCATCCTTGTATGATTTAGGAATAAAACCTTCTTTGTGGCAGTTTTTGGTGATATCCTTTTATGTTATATTGTGGCAAATGTGAACTGAAAGCAGCAAGTTTAGCATGCATGCAGGATGGCATTCTGTTGCTGAAAACAGCAAAACCTGTCCCTCAAAACTCTAAAACTGGATGGCAGCATGTATTACTCCAAAACGTGCATGTCAAGCCTGAGCGGTGCTCCAGCACATGCCCTAAAAGTGCCATGTGTAAATCTTCAGACCACAGGTCAGTTTTCTCTTTATACCACAGTCCCCATCTTCCTGTCAAAACACATTTCCTCTAAATTGTTTTGTAATTGCAGCTACATGCAAAGTCTGACATTTTCACAGTATTATAACTTTCAGTTGGAATACAGTTTTATTGTATTAAAATATAAACACAAAAATGTAAAAGAAAAATATGCAACTTAAACTAAATTCTTTTAAAACATAAAACACAGCTGAGAATGCTGACAGTTGTTTAGGAAGTAAAAATAAACTTAACCAACTAAAGATATTCCAAAAACAAAATCAGGAATAGAAAACTACTTCAGTCAGAAGAAGTAAAGTAAAATTGTAGTCAGGTCATTCAAAAAGGTTACAATAAGACATGTACACAGTGGTTGAAGAAGAAAGCAAAATGTGGAATAATTAAACCTGAATTCAGGAGAAGCATTTTTGTGCTTACTGCACAGAATGTTATCACTTCTTGCCACTCTGCTCCTCATAGAGTAACACTAAAAGCTCATTTTAGCTGACTAATTAGCGAAGCCTGGTTAGCTAGCCTGCTTTAAACTTAGCATACCAGGTTTTTGTAAGCGTATAATCTAAATAAAAGTAATAATGCTCTAGTTTTCTGCCCATACTTTCCATGGAACCATTACTTTCTTGTACACAAGACAAATGAATGAGACCAAGCGGTGCTCCAAAACAGGGAGGGGCACCTACACCCAAACTCTGCCCACTCCGGAACCTTCACTGTTATTTCATTGAGGGGACTTTACACCATAGGAGCGGTATTATAGAAAATGTTATTGAGACCTGCCCAGGCCTATTTGCAGCTGTGGATGCAACAATAAATTTTGACCTCTTCCAAGGAATTTCAGAAGCAATTTTACTGCCTTTCGATATTGTCCTGTTCCTTTCATGCAAAAATGTAACGATTTTGTGAACGCTTCAATAGAATTTTTTTAGGGAGTCAAAAATTGTTTGACCAGTTGTTTAAAGAGTGTTTTAAGAGTTTCGCGCATTAACTAATAACCTTTTGTTGGCTTAGTTCTGCCTTTTTCAAATGTAAGACGTAAATCACTTTCAAAACCTCCTTCTTCAACATAGACTAAAGCTACTGTCAAAGTGTTTATCTTGTAATGTATATTTGGGTATCTAAAATGCAATCACATGATAAATGTGAACAAATGAAGCTCTTTTTTTGAAGCATCAAGTCCAGTCACATCTATGAAGTATGCATGTCTCTATTGAGCCCATTTTGTGTAGTATGTACGTATTGGAATAAAGGGGGTAAAGTGTACAGTCCAGTATGGTATGGTCTTAAGGTAAGTTGCCATGACATCACCATCTCATTTGAATTTTTTCATATTTAACATGACCTAACCGTCCATGGATGGAATTCAACGCTCCATATACAGTCTATGAGCGACTCCAATTGGTTAAATAATTATTAGCCAGATTACTCAAAAGACAACTCACCGGTCTTGTTGTTACTTAAAGCATTCGGCATGCTTATCAAAGCAGACAGCATCTGAACAGCCGAGTATGAGAAGTAATGCTAATATTGGGTCACTGCTGTACCATTTGTGTTGCACTTGCGTTGATTCTACCCCATGTGCCATGTACATACTCAGCATCTCTAAATTGCGAAGATCTTGGTAAGGAACTATCAACATTCAAAAAATCAATAGCAGCCTGGTTTAGTTGGACATCACACCACATATGCTACAGTATGAGTAGAATGGCAATAATGGTAAAGCTATCTTTGCAAACCATTAAAACACAACATTGTGATTGGATTGTAAGAAAGTGAAAAAGAAATGTTCTTGAAGGTAAAATGTGTCTGAAATGTTGAAGCTCTAAGTACTGTGCTTAGCCAGTATCAGTTCTCAACTGAGAGTGATCTGATAACATAATCTTTACCAAGCTCCTTTGATTATTTTATTTTGCTTTTTAATATCTTACATCATTAAAATTCATCAAGCAGGGATTTTCCAGTCTCCTTACTGATGTGCCACCCCATAAACATTTTGCACAGTATCCCAAATAGAAGGTTTGTATGGTGTAATTATTTTTGGTTTGTTTAGTGTAGTATGTCCAAAAATAAAAAACGTATTGCATGGTGTTTTGGTACTTTGACTTAGGTGATAAAAGCTTCACCTCTCATAAAGTGGTAAACTATGTCAACATAAACTTTTGAAGCAACGTGTATGTTTTTAAAGATGTACTTTAATTTTGTGGCCATCTGATATACTTCTCTTACATAACGGCTGGTAATAAGAATGAAATGGATTCTATACAGGGTACAGGGAGCACTCTGTATCTGCATAACTTTCTATATAGGCAGGAGAATATGCTCTTACAGAACATAATCAGTAAATTTATTGTTTTTATTTTTGCATTTAAAAGACTCTGTCGACTTAAAAAGACACTGATACGTTTTTAGCATTATTTTATTATACGTTTATTTAACCAGGAGGTCTCATTGAGATTAGACATCTAGTTGACAAGGGAAAACTGGCCAAGATGAAAGCCACTTCAAATCAGAACTAAGTAAAACAAATAAATATTACACCATAAATAAAACAAAACGCCAAATAAGGTGACCTCTTAGAAAAAACATGGATTATGGCATATAATGGACATATAATGGCCCTAAAAGAGGCGTAGCATTCCGGACTTGAGCTATATTTGTTTGCTTTTATATTAAAGCCAGATTTCAAAAGCAAGCAAAATACAATATTTATTTCCAAAATATAATTTCTTCCATAGTGCTCTTGTCTGCAAAATATGTTTGAACTGAAGCAAAACAGTGTGCAAGATGCACACAGGTGCTACATTACACAGTTGGAAATTTAGGACTGTACATTTCTGGATTTGAACTCTAAGGATGTTTTTATGCCACTTTGAACATGAAAGTGCATCATGTGTGTCACATGTGTGTCACAGACCTTTAATATTTCTAATCCCCTGTAGGAAAGTCAATGTGGTATACAGATATTCAATTAAACAAGGCTGCTCATCAGACCACCAACAAAGTAGTGTGTATTGTGTTTTTGTATTTACCCCTCTGTACTCTGATCGACTGAAATAAAGTTGTGGAGATGCTGAAAGCAGTGTTGGGATACTCGTGAAGCTGGTCAAAGAGAAGACTGGTGTAGCTAAATACCAGGCAATCTTGTAAAAAAAATTGTTAGAGGCTGTACAAGACTTGAGCAGACATTGAACAGAGAGTCAGAGGTACAATGGAATGTTTTACATCAAAATGTATGTGTTAAAAGTGGCTTAGTCAAAGTCCAAACCTCAGTCCAGGTGAGAATCTTTGACAAGACTTGAAAATTGATGTGTACAGAGGCTCTCTATCAAAACGAGCTGAGCTTGAGCTGTTGAGCAGATTTCAGTATCTGGATGTACAAAGCTGTTAGGGCCATACCCCAAAAGACCTGAAGCTTTAATTGCAGCAAAAGGTGGTTCTAAAACGTATTGATGCAGAGGTCGTAAACAAATCTTTAGATTTTTAGTTGTAAGAATAAAATAACATCAAATATCTATGTGGAGAGTCAGAGTGCATACATTATTACACAATCATAGCAATACACAAAAACCTTTCTGGTTGTGCTTAAAGCCTAAAATGGAGATTCTTCAAACCACAGTCACCATGATTCTCCAAGTCTTCTCCAACAAAATATGTTTTGCCTTTCTTTAAATAATATACTGAGCTGCTGTCCTGTGTGACAAACACCATTCATAACTTTTCAAACGTGGTGTAAACATAAGGCTGTCTCTGCCATCTAGTGGTTAGTGGTAGTACTGCATTTCAGTTCCAGCCATCAGAAGAAACCACAGAGCAGATTGCACTAAATAATGGAACCTTGAGATAAATTAAGACGTGAAATGACTCTCTGCCAAGAACCTTCTAACCATTTATGACTTCTAATCACAGAAAGCTGATGTGCCAGCTCCTCCTTACATCAAGGAAAATGTTCTGCTACCCCAGGACATGCCAGCTGTGAGTTTCAAATGTGTAACTTTTATGCTTTTTAAAATATCTCTCTTTAAAATCTCATTAAAATGAATTGTTAATGGCTTCACATGGTTCTAAAACTTAGTGATTGTTGAAACCTACTTTCAACCAGAAACACCGTTTAAATTTCAGGTGAAAGACCAGGTTTTGGGCTATTTCCAAAGGATTCAGCTATTATCTTTTACAGTTTTCATAACAATGATGTTGAAAAACTATAATTGTTGGGCTCAGATGCACTGCCTAAACTGGTCAACACCCTTGTGCTGTTATATTTTCAGACACATCTGACGCTCATGATTCAAGAATTTCTTTGATACCTTTTACCATTTTGTCACTTTTTGTTTTTTTCATAGTACAAAAGATGCCCTTCCCTCAGACAGCTTCAGATTAAAAACTTTGTACATTATGCCCTTTTTTCTATCGTCAGACCTCCTAGATTTTTGTAGACACATAAAAATAACCATTATGATTCCCCGAGGCCTACTGATACCTACGGTGCAAGAATCACATTGATAGCCCTTACATTTTCAGAGAAGGAGAACGTTGTTTAAGAACAAGTCAACATTTTTCACTTTTCCACCAATTTTTTCACTTTACAGTCTGTTGCCTTTTATAATATATTATCAACACAAGGGGATTCCCGTTGACATCCCCCTATCTGTTCTGATAAAAACGGTCCAGGACTGACGTTGATAGTTTTCACGTTTTCCGAGTTATGGACCGTTGTTCAAGAGCACGGCTCCATCACATCAAATAGGCTGGGCAGACAGATTGTCTACGCAGCTACTGCTGCAGCATAGTGTGGAGTTAAGCTGTACAAGTGCCATCCTGTGGCAGGATTGAGAATTACTCTCCATAATGGCCCGTTAGTTGTAGAGTTTAGGATTCATGTTTAGCGTAACACATTTCTAGAGGGTTAGCGTAAATTTCATCAAACTTAGTGTATCAGTAGCTACCATTCATTACTCTGTAACCTATGATGATGAGACCTTTGTTCTTGCAATTTCATACACTTTTGCATATAGGCTGTTGTAAGCATAATAGATGGAGCAAGTTTGTGTTAACTAACTTGCTGTTGTTAGCCAATCTACTGAAATTCACATTTTAGCTAATTTTGACTTAAAAGCTAAAGTTAACATACTGAATGAACTGAATTAATGATAGCCAACATGCTAGTGTTAGCTAACAAGATAATGTTAGCATGTTAACTGACATGAACATTTTAGCTAGTTTAACCTAAAAGTTAAATATAAACATACTGAGTTGACTGAGGTAATGTTATACATCATGATTGTGTTAGCCAATATGGTACCATTAGCTTTTTAAGCTATTTTAACTTATAATCCATTGGTATCATACTAGATGGACTAAGTTATGTTAGTCAACATGCTAGTGTTAACCAACAAGATAATGTTAGCATGTTAACTGACATTAACATTTTAGCTAGTTTAACCTAAAAGTTAAATATAAACATACTGAGTTGACTGAGGTAATGTTATACATCATGATTGTGTTAGCCAATATGGTACCATTAGCTTTTTAAGCTATTTTAACTTATAATCCATTGGTATCATACTAGATGGACTAAGTTATGTTAGTCAACATGCTAGTGTTAACCCACAAGATAATGCTAGCATGTTAACTAACATTAACATTTTAGCTAGTTTAACCTACAAGTTAATTCAATTCAATTCAATTCAAAGATACTTTATTGATCCTCGAGGGGAAATTAGAAATATAAACATACTGAGTTGACTGAGGTAATGTTATACATCATGATTGTGTTAGCCAATATGGTACCATTAGCTTTTTAAGCTATTTTAACTTATAATCCATTGTTATCATACTAGATGGACTAAGTTATGTTAGTCAACATGCTAGTGTTAACCAACAAGATAATGTTAGCATGTTAACTGACATTAACATTTTAGCTAGTTTAACCTAAAAGTTAAATACAGGTCCTTCTCAAAAAATTAGCATATTGTGATAAAGTTCATTATTTTCCATAATGTAATGATGAAAATTTAACATTCATATATTTTAGATTCATTGCACACTAACTGAAATATTTCAGGTCTTTCATTGTCTTAATACGGATGATTTTGGCATACAGCTCATGAAAACCCAAAATTCCTATCTCACAAAATTAGCATATCATTAAAAGGCTCTCTAAACGAGCTATGAACCTCATCATCTGAATCAACGACTTAACTCTAAACACCTGCAAAAGATTCCTGAGGCCTTTAAAACTCCCAGCCTGGTTCATCACTCAAAACCCCAATCATGGGTAAGACTGCCGACCTGACTGCTGTCCAGAAGGCCACTATTGACACCCTCAAGCAAGAGGGTAAGACACAGAAAGAAATTTCTGAACGAATAGGCTGTTCCCAGAGTGCTGTATCAAGGCACCTCAGTGGGAAGTCTGTGGGAAGGAAAAAGTGTGGCAGAAAACGCTGCACAATGAGAAGAGGTGACCGGACCCTGAGGAAGATTGTGGAGAAGGGCCGATTCCAGACCTTGGGGGACCTGCGGAAGCAGTGGACTGAGTCTGGAGTAGAAACATCCAGAGCCACCGTGCACAGGCGTGTGCAGGAAATGGGCTACAGGTGCCGCATTCCCCAGTCCTGGGCTACAGATAAGCAGCACTGGACTGTTGCTCAGTGGTCCAAACTACTTTTTTCGGATGAAAGCAAATTCTGCATGTCATTCAGAAATCAAGGTCAGAGTCTGCCAGAGTCTGGAGGAAGACTGGGGAGAAGGAAATGCCAAAATGCCAGAAGTCCAGTGTCAAGTACCTACAGTCAGTGATGGTCTGGGGTGCCGTGTCAGCTGCTGGTGTTGGTCCACTGTGTTTTATCAAGGGCAGGGTCAATGCAGCTAGCTATCAGGAGATTTTGGAGTACTTCATGCTTCCATCTGCTGAAAAGCTTTATGGAGATTAAGATTTCATTTTTCAGCACGACCTGGCACCTGCTCACAGTGCCAAAACCACTGGTAAATGGTTTACTGACCATGGTATCACTGTGCTCAATTGGCCTGCCAACTCTCCTGACCTGAACCCCATAGAGAATCTGTGGGATATTGTGAAGAGAACGTTGAGAGATTCAATACCCAACACTCTGGATGAGCTAAAGGCCGCTATCGAAGCATCCTGGGCCTCCATAAGACCTCAGCAGTGCCACAGGCTGATTGCCTCCATGCCACGCCGCACTGAAGCAGTCATTTCTGCAAAAGGATTCCCGACCAAGTATTGAGTGCATAACTGTACATGATTATTTGAAGGTTGACGTTTTTTTGTATTAAAAACACTTTTCTTTTATTGGTCAGATGAAATATGCTAATTTTGTGAGATAGGAATTTTGGGTTTTCATGAGCTGTATGCCAAAATCATCCATATTAAGACAATAAAAGACCTGAAATATTTCAGTTAGTGTGCAATGAATCTAAAATATATGAATGTTAAATTTTCATCATTACATTATAGAAAATAATGAACTTTATCACAATATGCTAATTTTTTGAGAAGGACCTGTATACACATACTGAGTTGACTGAGGTAATGTTATACATCATGATTGTGTTAGCCAATATGGTACCATTAGCTTTTTAAGCTATTTTAACTTATAATCCATTGGTATTATAATAGATGGACTAAGTTATGTTAGTCAACATGCTAGTGTTAACCCACAAGATAATGCTAGCATGTTAACTGACATTAACATTTTAGCTAGTTTAACCTACAAGTTAATTCAATTCAATTCAATTCAATTCAAAGATACTTTATTGATCCCCGAGGGGAAATTAGAAATATAAACATACTGAGTTGACTGAGGTAATGTTATACATCATGATTGTGTTAGCCAATATGGTACCATTAGCTTTTTAAGCTATTTTAACTTATAATCCATTGTTATCATACTAGATGGACTAAGTTATGTTAGTCAACATGCTAGTGTTAACCAACAAGATAATGTTAGCATTTTAGATAACATTTACGTTTTAGCTCATTTTAGATTATAAACAATTGTTATCATACTAAATGGACTAAGTTAATGATAGTCGGCATGCTAATGATAGCCCACATGCTAATGTTAGCAATGTTAGCTAACACTAGCATTTAGCTAATTTAGGTTACAAATTGTCATTAGCATACTAGATGGACTAAATTAATGTTAGTCAATATGCCAGTGATAGCCCTTTATAGCATTTTAGCTAATGTTGGCTTACAAAGTATAGTAAATAATACTATCAAAAGTAAGTAAATGTGAGGCAACGTGCTAGTATTAGCAAACAAGACAATGTTAGTATTTTAAAAAAACATTAGCATTTTATCCAATCTTAGCTCATGAACTAATGTTAGCATACCAGATGGAATAAGTTAATGGCAGACATGCCAGTGATAGTCCACATGCTAACGTTTGTCATTTAGCTAAAATTAACATTTTAGTTTACATATTGCTGTAAGGATGCTTGATGGAGTAACTATTAGGAAACATAGCAGGTAGTGCCCAACATATTCAAGCATAATAGCTAACTTTTTTGCTACTTATAGCATGTACACTGCTCTTAGTGCAGTAAATAAACTTTAGATCAGTATTATCTTGACTGCTCAGACTATTGAGCAGATTAGATAATAGCTTAGCTTTGTAAGAAGTGTTCGTCACCAAGACTAGCTACTTTTACTTTCACATTTTAGCTGACCTTTGAGCCTCAGTGGAAAGATAAGTTGTCCTGCATTCTGGAAGTTGTGGGTTTGATTCCAGCTTCCTCGTGCTAGATGCTGATGTGTTCCTGGGCAAGGCACTTATATTTCCAACCAATCTGCATATTGTGTATGACTGTGTGTGCGTTTGCGAGTGCAACTGGGAATGTGGCTCTAGTCCAGTGCTTTGAGGGGGTTAGTATGATTAGATTAGTGCTACAAAAATTGAGTCCATTTACCATTTCTTCCTCAGTTTTCAGATCTGCTGATAAGTCTGGTATTGCTAAAAAAAAAAAAAAAAAAACCCTAACCTTGAGGTAACCTGAAGGCTTCTGGTCAGAGATCAGTGTGTCTATTTTTGTCCCACCTCGTTGGTACCATCTTTGTTAGAGAGTCTTTTCCTTTCGACAATGCAACGACGAAATAAAGACCGATTTGCAAGGCAAAATATGACACACAAACAAAACATACAGACAAGGATATGGTTTAATTGTGCTTGTATTAAATGGTTTGTAGCTCGCCTCTAGTCGCTGTGTCGTTTCCTCTGTCGTACTTCTCCTTTAAGCACCGAAAAAAACCCCAGCTATGACGTGAGGAGTAAAACCTGCTGGCTGCCTGTCCATTGAAAAGTGAAGTGTGTTTGTCGAAGCTGTGGGTGTCGGACTTTCTCTCTTATTTTTTCTTTTCTTCTGTGGTTTCTGTCATCTTTAAGTTAATTTTCAGGTTTCGCGAATTTTCTATAGTGAAACCAACCGCTGTAGCTAACCTAGAGGATGTTTTAGAAAAGTTCCTTCAGCGTTTTTTTAGGAACCGGTGGAAGGCGGACACCACCAGAGATGGATAAGCTAACAGATAGCTCACTTGTTAGCCGAAAATCATAGATCACAGAATAGATTTGAGCTAGCATGCTAACAACTGTCTAACTTAGCATTGTCGGCTAAGTGAGAGACTTTAACTCCTAACATCAGAATTACTCCCTTCTAGTCTCTGGGCCTTGTTGTTATTTCGCCGTGTTCCGTTTGTCAGAAGACTGTTCAAAAAAGGAGAACGACGGTGCGGCATTGTCGAGAAGTGGCAGCTAAGTTACCTCACCAAGACTGTGGACATTATGCTGTCTAACGCTCAGAACCAACCACTCTTTCCGAACCCGGCGGGCCAGCAGAACCCCACAGGCCAGTTTCACGCCAGACCCCACCTACAGATTAAGAAGAACGCCATAACAGACGACTACAAGATAACCAGCCAGGTGCTTGGGCTGGGGATCAATGGCAAAGTGGTGGAAATCTTCCAGAGGAAGACCGGTGACAAATATGCGTTAAAGGTGAGCTACAGCAGTCAAACATGTCCTTATAAATGATCTAATTAGTATGAAGTTCATAGAAATACTGAAAAAGATCTAAACGTTTTGGTGTTTTACTTTTTGTCCAATCATTGTAGTTATTGCTCATGTTTTTCAATTCAGTTTATTCTTACTTGTTCTGCTTTGGCTGTATTACAAGAAGAAAAGGGGGGACAAGTGAGTTTATATTTAAATAGTAAATGTAATTTACACTCCCAAAATATCTTAAGCTAAAAGAACATGCAATAGCTGGAAAACAGACATTTTAGTTTAAATGTATTTAGTTTAAACAAGTAAAATATCCAATATAAAGTTGTTTTTTTAATTCAAGTGAGTCTTAATCAGTGTCTTACATTGAACTAGGAAGACTTGCAGAAACCCTGTATGTAATAAGATATTAGAACAACATTGAAAATATGTTTTTCTATCTTTGCTGCCATGAGCGGCAATTAATCCTGTATATGAGAAGCAGAGGCGACATCACATCATTGGAGTTTTACAAATATTTTAAAGCAAACACAAAATAATTATAGAGTGGAGATTATCAACTGTATTTAGCAATACACTGTTAGTGTGGCTAGCATTATTAAAATATCAGTGTTTACTCCCTGGAGCGGTGCTTTTTAAATTACAAAATGAAAAATATTTGATAACCTTGCTATTAAAAATTCAGGGTTTTTTGCATTCCCCTTCAAACGCAGTTTCTCCTGTGCTTTGTTCCATTTAATCAATTTATAACTGCTCAAGGAGTGCTTTTGAAGATGTTTTTCCTCACAACGTGCAGAAGTATTCAACATGAGCTGTCCCCCTCTTCCACTAAGCACTATAGTTGTCTAGTTGCTACTGTTCAGTAAAAAAAGTATTATTCCATGACTTCAGCAAATAACCAACCATAGTTTCACAGATGACCAAATTAATCCCTTCTAAAACAGTTCCATGGGCAATTTCTCATTATATACCATTAATGTCTTATTTTTAATAAAGGCCAGAGAAGAAGGAAATACAGAGATTTAATTAACTGGATACAATTTCCTAGATAACAGATAAAAGGTCAGAGAGTACAGTGAAGTTATGACTTTTTGTTTTTTGTTTTTTTTTGTAAAGCAAACTTTATTTTTTTCCCAAATGGAGGGAATTAGTCATTCCTTTGAGCCAAAGCCTAAAACTGGACGCTTATTCCAGGAAGTCAAAATAAATTTTTCTGCAATAATTTAGCTACAACGGAAAGAATAGCCAATTTTTTAACACATTTAAGACCATAGTGATATATATTTGGGATGAATGTGTAAACAGTAATTGTGATGCAGATGTCCGTATTTTTACAGCCCTTTTCCATATCAAGGGTGTTCCATAACGATATAAAATTCGAAATGATAAAACAGAGCTTCTTGGCTGAGTTGAATGAACTGTAGATGTGTAAAATACAGTTTTTTTTCACATATCTTCTTCCTCTGATTTCATTATAAAACACCTTGCTGACATGGAAAACATGTTACATCGATTCATCTTCACTTAGTAACTACAAGGGTTGGACAATGAAACTGAAACACCTGTCATTTTAGTGTGGGAGGTTTCATGGCTAAATTGGACCAGCCTGGTAGCCAGTCTTCATTGATTGCACATTGCACCAGTAAGAGCAGAGTGTGAAGGTTCAATTAGCAGGGTAAGAGCACAGTTTTGCTCGAAATATTGAAATGCACACAACATTATGGGTGACATATCAGAGTTCAAAAGATGACAAATTGTTGTTGCATGTCTTGCTGGCACGTCTGTGACCAAGACAGCAAGTCTTTGTGATGTATCAAGAGCAACGGTATCCAGGGTAATGTCAGCATACCACCAAGAAGGATGAACCACATCCAACAGGATTAACTGTGGACGCAAGAGGAAGCTGTCTGAAAGGGATGTTCGGGTGCTAACCCGGATTGTATCCAAAAAACATAAAACCATGGCTGCCCAAATCACGGCAGAATTAAATGTGCATCTCAACTCTCCTGTTTCCACCAGAACTGTTCGTCGGGAGCTCCAGAGGGTCAATATACATGGCCGGGCTGCTATAGCCAAACCTTTGGTCACTCATGCCAATTCCAAACGTCGGTTTCAATGGTGCAAGGAGCGCAAATCTTGGGCTGTGGACAATGTGAAACATGTATTGTTCTCTGATGAGTCCACCTTTACTGTTTTCCCCACATCCGGGAGAGTTACGGTGTGGAGAAGCCCCAAAGAAGCGTACCACCCAGACTGTTGCATGCCCAGAGTGATGCATGGGGGCGGATCAGTGATGGTTTGGGCTGCCATATCATGGCATTCCCTTGGCCCAATACTTGTGCTAGATGGGCGCATCACTGCCAAGGACTACCGAACCATTCTTGAGGACCATGTGCATCCAATGGTTCAAACATTGTATCCTGAAGGCGGTGCCGTGTATCAGGATGACATTGCACCAATACACACAGCAAGGCTGGTGAAAGATTGGTTTGATGAACATGAAAGTGAAGTTGAACATCTCCCATGGCCTGCACAGTCACCAGATCTAAATATTATTGAGCCACTTTGGGGTGTTTTGGAGGAGCGAGTCAGGAAACGTTTTCCTCCACCAGTATCACGTAGTGACCTGGCCACTATCCTGCAAGAAGAATGGCTTAAAATCCCTCTGACCACTGTGCAGGACTTGTATATGTCATTCCCAAGACGAATTGATGCTGTATTGGCTGCAAAAGGAGGCCCTACACCATACTAATAAATTATTGTGGTCTAAAACCAGGTGTTTCAGTTTCATTGTCCAACCCCTGTATGTCCACAATGAAGTGTTGTCAACAGTATACGAACAGTATGTTCACTGATTGGAAAATGTCTGATTTTAGAGTTTCTGACTGCCTGCTGATTTCTTGCTACATCTCTGCACAGTACCAATTCAAAGTTTTGACATGTTTACCAATTCAAGATAAACACGTGGTCAACGAGCGACTGTGTCTGCATCCTGTTGAAATGTAATGTTTGGTGGCAGGAAACCCACCATGACGAGCTTTACTTATTCACCCAGTTATAAACTAGTTATCTGGAAATTAACGCCATTGGATGGGGGTTCTCATGTTTCATGTGGAAAGAGGTTCTTCCTCAGTTCTCTTTGAATGGTTGACACTTGTTTAGTGAGCTGCAAATTTGGATTTAAATTGTGTCTCCTTCATGAAGATCACTTTCTGTCCTGGTCAATGATTAATGAAGAGCAAACGTTTCTAAAGATAAACCCACATACAACAGACTGATGCATGTCCACGTTTACCAAAGACATATAAGGATGAATTTAGCTTTGCTGGACTGCGCTGAGAAGTGTGGTGTGATGTTTGTTAAGGTACCGACTATGGAAATCTCCAAATAAATCCCTATCTGGCGAAAGCCTGTGTGGCAGGTCAAAATCTGATCACAATTTATGGCTGTGATAAACAGTGTAAACACATGCTTGCTGTTTAACATAAATCTGACCAATGTTTTAAGGGAGTTGGTTTTTAAAATAACTTTTAAATGCCTATTGTTGGTAAACCAGCTTCATACAAGGAGCACAGGATGGAACTTGCTAAGCTGCTCTGTTGTGGCTTTAGGTGTGTAATCTTACTGCTGGTCTCTACATTGTGCTGCTGTTAAAGTAGCCCTGACCAGTATTTTCACATAAAGATTTTAAGCAGACGATTATTATAAGTACTAAGTTTTGTGTTCTCTGATGTTTATAGGATCTGAAAGTGAAGTCCCAAGAGTTGATTAGTTGAAACCCAACGCTAATAACCTACTTGCTAAATTAAAGAAAAATGAACGAAATATTCCAGGGTTTGATTTATAATTTTATTGCGTGTGGCATGTTACCTAAACCCTTAACTCTTAATGTATTATAGCTAAATGAGGTCAATATTATACTCTAATATTTTAGTTGTGCATTTATAACAGAAAAATACATCACAGGTGTTTGACTTGAGCATGTAAAATAGACACCATACTGAAGTTCAGGAGGTCACGCCACTGTGGTAGCAAAGAAAAAAGACGTTAGTTTAAGATGGACCGATCAGACATTTTGTGGCGTATTCCTGATTCTGTTAAGATACAACCTGCCAATAAAGATTTGGTACAATTAAATAATAAAAAATACCTTTTGGTTTTTTTTGGGTAAATGAAAACCAAATATTTATAAGAATAACAATTTTATATTAAATAAAACAATGATTTCCTAAACAGCTCAAAGTTACAAAGTCAGATTCTAGTAATACATAATCATTTTCAAGGTTGTGGAGACGCATGTTAAACTTAACCAGGAGCTGGGCCTGGTAATTACTTTTCTACATGTAATACTGTGTTATGCCTGTTGCCTGGTTTAAATAAGTTTTAAAATAAATAAATATATATATACATACAAACAAACAAATCTGGATTAAAAAAAGAATTTCAGCATTTCTTGTTTAGAAATCCACAAAATTGATAGTCACTTTTTTATTGCACAGCAGAAAACATGTGCTCCATATTTTAAGATATTAATTTTTTACAAGACGAGTCAGAAAATAAATAACAGCGATGTTCAGCTTCATATTTAAGAGACAAAAACTCTTGATATTTATCGTTATGTTTTCAAGTCATTCGTTTATTTCTTTTATTTATAAAGGAGTCTTAAGCAGCTTTTCCGTCCATGATGGAACATACGTTTTTTATTTTAGACCAGAGGTGGCATTACAACATGTGTGTGTGTGTGCAGTTGGTGTTACACAGCTCTGCAGTTGAACAGTATTTCACATATAAACAAGGCATGATTACAAAGCTGGGATTGTAAACTGTCTTTAGCAGCTTATATTATGCAATCACCACAATTAGTGTTGTTAGTAATAGTCTCTGTGTGTAAGGCAAGGCAAGTTTATTTGTTTAGCACATTTCAGCATTAAGACAATTCAAAGTGCTTTACATGATGACATAATTACAGGTCCTTCTCAAAATATTAGCATATTGTGATAAAGTTCATTATTTTCCATAATGTCATGATGAAAATTTAACATTCATATATTTTAGATTCATTGCACACTAACTGAAATATTTCAGGGCTTTTATTGTCTTAATACGGATGATTTTGGCATACAGCTCATGAAAACCCAAAATTCCTATCTCACAAAATTAGCATATCATTAAAAGGGTCTCTAAACGAGCTATGAACCTAATCATCTGAATCAACGAGTTAACTCTAAACACCTGCAAAAGATTCCTGAGGCCTTTAAAACTCCCAGCCTGGTTCATCACTCAAAACCCCAATCATCGGTAAGACTGCCGACCTGACTGCTGTCCAGAAGGCCACTATTGACACCCTCAAGCAAGAGGGTAAGACACAGAAATAAATTTCTGAACGAATAGGCTGTTCTCAGAGTGCTGTATCAAGGCACCTCAGTGGGAAGTCTGTGGGAAGGAAAAAGTGTGGCAGAAAGCGCTGCACAACGAGAAGAGGTGACCGGACCCTGAGGAAGATTGTGGAGAAGGGCCAATTCCAGACCTTGGGGGACCTGCGGAAGCAGTGGACTGAGTCTGGAGTAGAAACATCCAGAGCCACCGTGCACAGGCGTGTGCAGGAAATGGGCTACAGGTGCCGCATTCCCCAGGTCAAGCCACTTTTGAACCAGAAACAGCGGCAGAAGCGCCTGACCTGGGCTACAGAGAAGCAGCACTGGACTGTTGCTCAGTGGTCCAAAGTACTTTTTTCAGATGAAAGCAAATTCTGCATGTCATTTGGAAATCAAGGTGCCAGAGTCTGGAGGAAGACTAGGGAGAAGTAAATGCCAAAATGCCAGAAGTCCAGTGTCAAGTACCCACAGTAAGTGATGGTCTGGGATGCCGTGTCAGCTGCTGGTGTTGGTCCACTGTATTTTATCAAGGGCAGGGTCAATGCAGCTAGCTATCAGGAGATTTTGGAGCACTTCATGCTTCCATCTGCTGAAAAGCTTTATGGAGATGAAGATTTCATTTTTCAGCACGACCTGGCACCTGCTCACAGTGCCAAAACCACTGGTAAATGGTTTACTGACCATGGTATCACTGTGCTCAATTGGCCTGTCAACTCTCCTGACCTGAACCCCATAGAGAATCTGTGGGATATTGTGAAGAGAACGTTGAGAGACTCAAGACCCAACATTCTGGATGAGCTAAAGGCCGCTATCGAAGCATCCTGGGCCTCCATAAGACCTCAGCAGTGCCACAGGCTGATTGCCTCCATGCCACGCCGCATTGAAGCAGTCATTTCTGCAAAAGGATTCCCGACCAAGTATTGAGTGCATAACTGTACATGATTATTTGAAGGTTGACGTTTTTTGTATTAAAAACACTTTTCTTTTATTGGTCGGATGAAATATGCTAATTTTGTGAGATAGGAATTTTGGGTTTTCATGAGCTGTATGCCAAAATCATCCGTATTAAGACAATAAAAGACCTGAAATATTTCAGTTAGTGTGCAATGAATCTAAAATATATTAATGTTAAATTTTCATCATTACATTATGGAAAATAATGAACTTTATCACAATATGCTAATATTTTGAGAAGGACCTGTACATGATGAACATTTTTAAAATGTACATTGCAGTGACGTGATATAGGAAAGTAAAAAGTTTGACTACAGATTGAAATTAATGACCTCAACATTTTGTAAAATCTTGAGACTAAACGAACCCCCTGCAGGATTATTTAAATCTTTAACTCATTCATTGAGGCACTCTGTGCTTTGTGGTCCATATTTTCCACAATAAAGTCAAACATTTCTGCCTGGGGAGGAGGTAATTTCTTAGAACCCTTCTGGGCTGTCTGAGTAATGGTGGAATATTCCTTTAAGACTTGTCCACGTCTGGACCAAGACTCAGAGCGTTCTTGGCGCTCTTCAACCTTGCCTCTAACTATTGTTAGGACAGCCCAGCTCAGCAATGGTCAATTGGGGAAGTGGTCTTTAACAATGAACTGCTTCTCACTGCACACAGCGAGGTCCTGTATTCCCTGAAGAGTTAGTAGACCTTTACCATAACTGAACATTTTTAAAAGACTGTCAACCTTACCTAATCTGGGTGGGTCAAGTAAAATAATCTGATTTGGGTACCAGCTGATTTTTGGGTGCATCTCTAGCACGGTTGTGTACTTTGTATGATGTAGTTATAGTTTTACTCTAGTTATGTTGATGTTGCACAAATTTGTACTAGAAAAGTTACCGTTTGAGGTAAAACTGCTCACACTGTCCAAAGGGCAGAAAAGTAGAAAATAGGCTGCTGAAATTGATTCTTGGCTACAAAAGTGCTTGTGGTGTATTTGACGACCCCTTCTGGATCAGTTCCCGTTTGATCAGTTCCTGTTTAAGACCTGATCTTGACACCCTTTTATATTTGGGTGTTGTGCGTGTAAAGGTTTTAATTTCATATTAAGTCTTGTGACTTGAAGATGAAGATCAGCTCCTCCAAGTCCAAGGCCATGGTTCTCGACCGGAAAAGGGTGGCTTGTCCTCTTCAGGTTGGAGGGGAGTTCCTGCCTCAAGTGGAGGAGTTCAAGTATCTCGGGGTCTTGTTCACGAGTGAGGAAAGAATGGAGCAGGAGATCGACAGATGGATCGGTGCGGCTGCCGCAGTAATGGGGACGCTGTGCTGGTCTGTTGTGGTGAAGAGAGAGCTGAGCCGAAAAACAAAGCTCTCGATTTACGGGTCGGTCTACGTTCCTACCCTCACCTATGGCCATGAACTTTGGGTCATGACCGAAAGAACGAGATCCTGGATACAAGCGGCTGAAATGAGCTTCCTCCGTAGGGTGGCCAGGCACTCCCTTAGAGATAGGGTGAGGAGCTCGGCCATCCAGGAGGGGCTCGGAGTAGAGCCACTGCTCCTCCACATCGAGAGGAGCTAGTTGAGGTGGCTCGGGCATCTATACCGGATGCTTCCTGGACACCTACTTCAGGAGATGTTCCAGGCATGTCCCACTGGGAGGAGGCCCAGGGGACGACCCAGGACACGCTGGAGGGACTATGTCAGAACGCTTTGGGCTCCCCCCGGAGGAGCTGAAGGAGGTGTCTGGGGAGAGGGACGTCTGGGTGTCTTTGCTGAGTCTGCTGCCCTCGCGACCCGGTCCTGGATAAGCGGAAGACTACGAGTCTTGTGACTTGTGTAGCCAGCCTGTTTCTGCAAATGTCTCAGATACAAAAGGTTGTTTGCATTGCAGTAGGGCTGAAACAATTAATTTGATTAATTGTGATTAAGCAATTATTTAAATAATTGTCAATTAATTTAGTAATAGAATAATTGTTATCTTGAACATACAGACTCTAAAACATGTAATTTGCTCAAAGAACAACCCACTCAGAGCAGTAATTAGGCCAGAATTGTACAACAAATATATGCATTTTGCATTTAAGATGAAAAACCTTCTTTGTCTGTAAATAAGCTCTGTCCACAACTCCTAAAGTGGCAGTTTTAGTTTCACCTGGTTCAAATCCTGTAAAAAAAAAAAAAGAAAATCTCAAACACATTTTGCCATGTGATTATCAATTGATTAATCGAAAAAATACTCTGCAGATTAATTAATTACAAAATAATCGTTTGCTCCAGCGCTAGTTTGCAGCATTAAGGCATTTCACTAATTCAAAGAAAGAAATTATGAAAATCCTGTGTCCATCTTTGAGCAGCTTTTCAGTATACATAAAACTCCTTTGAGAGCTAACAAGCTCCTGGATTTACACTACAGGGCTTTCAAAGTGACTGCCTGATACGGTTGGGGACACTGCCACATGTTATGTCATATCCATGTCGAACAGACATAGATGTAACACACAAGAATAGATACCACAGCTTTGACCAGTGATACTGGTTCTGCTCATTGGTAAAAGAACAAGGAAAACAGATACAGATGCCCAGTTTGAGAGATTGTATCTGAGTTCTAATGATGGCAAATTTGATTGTAGAAACTAGAGCTTTTTGTGAAGTGTCTGGTTTTTATGCCCAGGTACATGGGTATATTTTTAAACTCAGCCCATAAAGCTACTTCCCAGCGAACTATACACTCCAAGCTTCTCTGTGTGTTTGGGCCGTCACCAAATAAACTCATAAAGACGTGAACATTTCTCAATTTTCATATCAAACAGAATGTAAAAATTTGATAAAAGTGTGATATTTGCTTTCATTGTTTCTTTAACGTTTCTTTGTGAAACAGCTTGTGTATTTCAGGGTAATAGGGGGCTCTGTGTAATATTAAAAATAATCAGACGGTGAGGTGGGTGCTGCCAAGACAACATTACACACCAAGTTAAACTTCCTTTACGGCATTTTGAGCTGGAGCAGTGTACATGAGCCTGGCACTTGTCATTCATTATGTCAAATATATTGATTGGAAACGCAGACCGACGCAACACCAGCGGTACAATACGCTAATTTGCCGTCTTTAGCTAATGGCTGCAGGTAGCATAACTGTTACAGTTAGACCGCCATTTGTTGACATGGCGCTTCTTAGAGACGCTCATTTGAATTGGTGATTGACATCCGCCAAGCTCGTATAAACTCCCCTGCTCCAGCTCAAAATGCCGTAAAAGTTTCACCTGATGTGAAACGTGTGTTTGATTACTCTGTGGGTTTCTCAAGGACCCTGATGAGTGACACAAAAAAAGCAGAATTCTTTTCAGTTTCAAACCGTTAAATTCAGTTTCAATGTAATAAAATAAATTTTCAAGCCAATGCATTTAATTTCAAATTACGTGAATACAGATTCAGTCTGAGCATATTCCGTTTCTGATGGGACAAGCTTCTGCCCATACAGAACCTGCTTGCTGCAAGGCAACAGTGCTACCAACTGCTCTGCATTGCATCCCATTGACTAAACACGTTGGTGGGAATTTTGATGTTGTTACAATCTCTGTTCAGATTTACAAGTTATGAAAATCACTTCTATTGGTGGCCCACCAAAAGTGTACACACCTGTTTTTTAAAAGGGTTGGATTTTGTAAAATGAACCAAACCTTCTCCACAAGTAAAATCACATTTATCCTGTACAATTCAACTGAAAAACAAAAACCTTTGAAGGTGGAAAAACATAGGCAATAACTCAGTTGCATAAGTGTGCAGACCTTTAAACTAATACTTTCTTAAAGTACGTTTTGACTTAGTTTCGGCCTCTGTTTTTTGCTTTGAGTCTATCAGCATCCCTCGGCATGTCCTGTTATTATCTCCCTACTTTGCCTTGCAAAGGTTCCTCCGATCCATCAGATCGTGGGGACATTTCTTGTCCACACCCCTCTAAAGGTGACCCCACAGATTTAGCTGTAATCTGTGGGTGGGCTATTTCAAAACTTTCATTTCCTTCTCACAAAGCCATTCTTTTGCCAATTTTGATGATGATTCACATTCCTTGTAAAGCTGAAAAGTCAAATTCCTCTTTGTACTCAGCTTGCTTGCAGATACATGTGTTGTGGTCAAAACTGATTGGTATTCATAATTTTCTTCAACCTTGACAAAGGCATTTTAGTTCCATCTGAGGAAAAAGTAACTCCAGATCACAATGCTGCCACCTCCGTATTTCACTGTGGGTATGGCATGCTTTTGAAGATGTGCAGTGCTGTTTCTGAGGTAAATATGCAGTTAAGATTTATGGCCAAAAATGTCAAAAAAGGTTGGTTTTATCAGACCATAACAAATTCTCCAACAAGGTTTTGGGGGATTTTAGCATTTGAACAAGCATGTGTATACTTTTAAGTGTCATTGCAGGTAAACAAAGGTGGTAATCTGGCATAGAAAAGAGGAACTGGATATCTGGCCGTTTAAATTTATGATGAGTGAACTACTAAGCCTTACTCTTACAATGAAATAGAACTGCTTTTGCTGAGACGCTGTTTTATGACTACTTTGCGATAACGAAAATGTCCAGCGGATAATAAAGCCACTAGAACTTGCACTGTTATGTCTGATTAAACATTAAACAACATGAATACAGTGAAATAACTGTGGCAATATATCAGTCACAAAAAGAGGAAAGATGTCCAGATGTGATGTGTTGTTTCTCTGAATGATTTCTTCACAGCTGTTTGTTCATATCAGTATAAGATTGTATGTCTCCTCATTCCTCATTGATAAACAGATGCTTCTGTTCTACCTGTCGCTGCACGTTTGACCTGAAGCAAGAAATCTCCGACTTTTAGTCATAAAAACATTCATTGTTCATAGGTTGTTAGAGTGAGAGGCTTTTCCTTCACGGTTTGTCCTTTTAAGTTGTTATTAACACCTTACTTCTTACTGCGGTCTTACATTTTTCTCAGTTTCCTTGTACTATACATTGTTGAGATGATTCCCTTTAAATCGTTTTCAGTTAGCTACTACATTTAATTTATGTTCATTCACAGTAAAAAGAAAGTACACCCCTTTTAAATTTTAGAGTTGTATGTGTCTATGATTTTTATCCTGTGTTTGTTAGGTTTTCACAAACTTTTCCGTCTTGGTTTAATAAGTACTGATGGTGTAACCTGTAAAACACTTGCGGTTAGCTTTGATTTGTAGAACCTGATAAACCAGTTAATTTTTACTTTAAGCCTGACATCGGTAGATGTAAAGTTGTCCATTTTCTTTTCCCTGTGATAAGAATTTTTCTTCCTCGTTTTCTTTGAAATGTGTAGCCATCACATAAGGTGAGCTGGTTAAAGCAGTAGCCGCTCTTTTGTAACTATTAATCTGTTGGTGGAGACATTTCGGCTGACTTAACTTTTTTGTTTTTAAGCTCTGGTTTTTGAAAACTAAAAATCTAAAATGTTAAGATGTTGTGATGTGTTTCTTTTTCTGTTTATTTACGGTAGATTAACATTTGGCACTTTCCTGGTCTTTTCTGTCGTTACAGTATTCTTTCTCAGCATTTGTTCAGATTTGCAAAAGACTACATAATGCACATGAGGAGCATCAGTGACACTTGTATTGACCGACATAGATCATTAATAAGTAAAGCCATGTGGTATTTGTTTTGTCATGTGATAGTGATGCAGCGCATGATTGTGGGTAACGGAAGCAGACAAGCAATGTTAGCGGTATGGTCATTTTCACAGTGTTGAAACGGTAGAAAAATATGTATTTAATGGCAGTAAATATTTTTCATCAGTCCTAACAGCAGTATTAATATCTGGTATCAATATCAGCCCAAACAAATCTGGCCAAATTTTTATATTGGTGCATCTCAAACATTAATACAAAAACTAACAAAATTATGAAATAAATTCTTAATAATATTCAATAAAAAAAGGTCATGACTAATCAAAAATAAGACCAAGGTCTTGCAGCCAAACAGGTTTGCCCTCATCTTGGACCACTGATGCCAGTGTCTTCTTATATTAGTTGCTAGTAGATCAGTCTATGTGTAAATGTCAGGAGATTGTTCAGATTTGTTTCGTTGCGCAGACGCCACAGAGTAGTAAATCTTTCACATGATGTGTTTCTGATCTTTGTCTTAGAATCATAATTTCTCCAACACGAAAGAACTGACTACACCTTCGCTTTGTTTGCGGCTGTTGTTGCTGGTGCTGGTCACTTTGGCTGTTCACTGTTTTGGTCGTTTTATGCCTGACTTTTTTCAGGTAGGAAATGTTGCCGTCTACCGCAGGAGTAGTACTTTCGTACTGACCATGCATCAAGTGATTCAAGCCAGAGTGAGGTTTCTCCTCTCCCCTCTGCTATCTTTATTTACTGTGATCAGCTGGCACAATGCAAGTGGGTTCTGCCTTTAAATGTGTCAGAAGCGGGAGACATTACAAAATAAAAGCATATTTGCAAAGCAGACTCAGAAGAGACACTTAGACGTCCCTCTACCCAGACACCTCCTCCAGCTCCTCCGGGGGGAGCCCAAGGCATTCCCAGGCCAGCCGAAAGACATAGTCCCTCCAGCGTGTCCTGGGCCGTCCCCTGGGCCTCCTCCCGGTGGGACGTGCCTGGAACATCTCCTGAAGTAGGTGTCCAGGAGGCATCCGGTATAGATGCCCGAGCCACCTCAACTGGCTCCTATCGATGTGGAGGAGCAGCGGCTCTACTCCGAGCCCCTCCTGGATGGCCGAGCACCTCACCCTATCTCTAAGGGAGTGCCCGGCCACCCTACGGAGGAAGCTCATTTCATCCGCTTGTATCCGGGATCTCGTTCTTTCGGTCATGACCCAAAGTTCATGGCCATAGGTGAGGGTAGGAACGTAGACCGACCGGTAAATCGAGAGCTTCGCTTTTCGGCTCAGCTCTCTCTTCACCACAACGGACCGGCACAGTGTCCCCATTACTGCGGCAGCTGCACCGATCCGGCTGTCGATCTCCCGCTTATTTCAAAATATTGCTATAAATTATTAATCTTTTCACTATTACTTTGTTTTTGTGATTGTTTGAAGCCAACATTGAATGATAGATTTTGTTTCCTTGCACAGCACTGCCTGTCCAAACTTAAGCTACAATGAAGCTCCACTGTGAAGCTGAAGGTTAATAAAATTTTTATTTTCTCTAAAATTAACATCTGATGTACAACAAAATATATAAAAAAGACATTTGAAAAATAAGGACTCAAGTCTTACAAGCTTGTATTTGAATACGTATTTCTCATATGTGTGACCTTTTGGGTAGCTGTCCACACACTCGCACGGACCTGGTCTTTCTGTTTCTGTGTGGGCGGAAGTGTGCTTGTGAGGATGTGGTTCTGTGGTTTTGATAGATGGAGAAGGAACTTGCTCTCTAACTGTAAGAACGAGTACTTTCCAAGCCAGAGAAACTATCATACTGTAAAAAAAAAACCCCATTGTTTGTGAATATTTTTGGTTAAAAAAAATGGCTTAATGAACACAACTCATAAAGCAAAACGTCATGAATGTGTTCTTTAGCAACCATTTCTCTGTGTGTTGTTTCCTGCTTATTAACTTAGTTCCTGATAGGGAAGCAGTGTGGTTAAATAGTGCTGAATGGTGTTAACGGTAAAGGGAAGCACTTTTCCCCCTTTTTGCAAAGTTCACTTAAACTATTTAAAGTCTTGTTGCTCTGTTATGAATGGTAGCCAGAACAATCCATAGTGGAATTATTTGTTTTAGCAAGTCTAATCTGGACATAATGAAACAGAAGTAACAATCATAAAACACTAGAAGCAGAGAAACGAAGAAAATAAAGTCTAACCTTAACTTGATACGTTTATAATGTAATCTTTATGCAATTTTTACATTTTATACGGAGAGCATTAAGTATAACTGCCCCCATCATATTGCAGTTAGTTTTGTTTAGAATAACATCCTTATTCTTGCTTAAAGTGTAACTAAACCCCAAATCAACTTTTTTTGCAAATAAACTGTATAAACTGTGCCTTATGGGTGCCATCTCTGTTACTGTGCAAATTTTTCCATTTTCATGTAAACGTTTTTAATTCCGACATATTTGTCCTAAAATCATCTCATTGCTGCCCTCTATGAGTCGAAGGGTGGCTCCTACAGTTGAGTTTTCCTATTGGTTCAAACTGTACAGCATGGTACATGCTTATATCACAGCCCCATTCTCGGGTATTAAACCATCTCACTCAGACATGCTCCCGTAGCGAGTCAGGAGTTGGAATTGCGAGCATTGATCATAGCCGTTTATGCTTTATACCTTCGATCATATGCTTTACTTGAGATAATGTAAATCTACATGTAAATGTAAACTTTCTGAAAGTTTGTAACTGCTTTGAACGTGAGCCCATGTTAGCAATGATGCTGCTAACATCACTTTACCACTCAGAAACTGGACCCATTCTGTCCTCCACCGCCCCGACAGCGCCGGCTTCGGGCATCGCTGAGTCAGCACCTTGAGCCAGCGGCTCGAACGGATAAGGCTCAGGCCCGCTGGGTTCCACAAAGTCTCCCTCAACTTCCAGTGATGAAGGGGTTATTGTGAGTTAATGAGTTAATTTATGAAACTTTAGGTAAAGGACAAAACTAAACTGAAATGTCTGAGCAGGAGCATAGAACTACAGTACATAGAATTCACCTCACAGACTATCCCACAATTTCTATGCTTTGCTGACTTGTCAGCACTTTCTAAACCTTCAGGATCTAATATTGTCATATCGTCCACTCCCATCTCAAACGTATATCTTGAACATGTCCATGAATTCACTGTAGTCCAATGGCTTCCACAGTCAAAAGATCTAGATCCAATAAAGCACCTTTGTTTTGGTAAACTGGAGATTCACATCATGAATGTGAAGCTGACAAGTCTACAGCAACTGCTTGGTGCTGTCATGTCCATATGTACCTAAATATTGACATGATGCATTTTCAGCCAATAAAAGCCTCAGCCTACATGTACTTTCATGCACTTTCCTTTTTGAGTTTCTTAGAGAAAATTCTCAGATTCCTTCTTCTATCTATATCAGAGACCCTGCACCGCATTTCCTTAGGGAAAAAAATCTGAATTTGTCAAAATAAAATTGCAATTGGCAGGCTGCACTAGCTAAATAGGGAATTTATCATCAGGCAGCAATGGCTTAATCAGCATATCTTAAAAAAACAGGCAATTACAGAGTTTTCACCTAAATTTCATTGCAAGATACGTTTTTTTGGGGTTGTCGATTTAGTTTGAAACAATTACACACAATTCAACAAATGGGATAATTGACCTGCTTGGTACGTTCGCGTACCCACAAAGGAATGCCCCAGATTACTTTGAGAGCAGAAATGACTGCAGCTAACAATGCAGTGATGATGATCTATATGCTGGATTCTATTAATGTCCATTATGCCATCAATTTAGTACCTACTAAATATTGAATAATGAATATGATAATGGTAATGGTAAAAGGGAGAGGGAATGGTTTTTATTTTCTCTTCATGCTGCCTGAGAAGATGTTCAGTATCTGCACAAAATGCACAACTCTTCCAAACTGGGTCTGGTCATTGGTTCAACATTTAAAAATACACTAGTGCTTGAATTTATCAGTAACAAAAGGGGATCCACACTATGAGTCATGAGGTTATTAAAAGGATGCGTTAGTGAAGTCAGGCCAGAGCGTGGGGTGGAGATTGTTTGACAGTCAGAATTATATCCGGCTCCTTTATTCTCTGTTGAACCTCCATAAACAGCGTTATGTCTTGTTTCTAATTATCCTTATCACTCACACTGTTACGTTTCAACTTCAAAGACTCTTCTACATCCACTTCCTTTTCCATTAGGAGCTTTCATTCTGTATCAGGAAGTGAGATGACAGACAGTGCGACAGCTTAGGTTGTAAAACAACACATCCGTGCCATAGAGATGTAATAGATTCTCATTTCCTCCTCTGTTAGGACACTGGCTGAGGTTGCTGTGTTTTCAGTGGTTGACTGTTACTGTTGCTTGAAACTGTCAGTTTGACGGTTGATCTCGGTAAGGTGGAAGTCTCTACTTAATATATATATATATATTTATATATATAAAAAGTCACTATCGACAAGTGGATGTTTTTCCCCTGATTATTTTTTACAATTTTTTCCTCACTGTCTGACTTTATGTGAACACTTCCTGTTTTAGGTCTTTTGGGATAGCCAAACTTATTTCTCTTAGCAGTTCAAACTTAGCCACAAACTGGTTTTCCAAACACACACTGACCCTAATCATACCGCAAAATTAGATACAAAGTGCGTCTGCAAGGTGGCCTACAAACCGGATCCAGTTGCACCAGTTCTGTCTGAAGGAATGGACCAACGCTCCTGCAAACTATTGTGAGAGACTACTGGAAAGATACCCAAAACATTTGGTCCAGTTCACACAGTTTCAAAGACAATTCTAGTGAATACTAAGAAGATATACGTAACCCTATGAATTTGAACAAAAAAAATAAACCCACCTCTCAGTAGTTTAGCATTTAGGAAATAAATAAAAAAGCTGATTATATGATGGTCTTATGTGGCTTGGCAGATGTCTTTAAACGGATATCTTTCTGACACATGCTTCACTGAGTCCACACTAAACAAGTCAAAAGCATGAACTGAATCTTTCTCTGGAAACTTGTTGTTTAGCCTCCTTTTGTCACAGTAAGAAGCTTTTCTGTTTGAGCCGAGCTTAACCTGTCACCTCTGCATAATCTAAGTTCCCCACACATTTTAACTGCACTGCACCCACAGTGTGACTAATGCCGCTTTATCCACTGGCTTGATTTGGCCCTACTCGACTCCACTCGGCTCACTTTGCAAGCGTTTCCATTACTGTTTTTTCCGTAACGGTTCCTAGTTTTTTGGTCCCTGCTCCTGAGCAGTACGACTGGGGCTTAGTCGGGCCTACATTTGACTTGAACAGACTGCTGTTCACTGATTGGCCATGGGAGGAGAAGGAATGTGAAGGTTTTCGCTGAGGTAGTGCGGGGAAAAGTTAATAAAACTCAAGAGCTACAATAATAATATTAAGGACCACAATGGCCGGAGTGGGTTATACATATAATTTTACTATTTACAAATCATAAACCATGCCTGAAGGCTGAAAGAAAAAACGGACACATCAGCTTTCTGAATTACATGCAGGCGGGGCGCTGTATTGAATAACATACTAAATCAGCTGATCACACATAAAATCAGCTGTTCAGATGCACAAACATTTCTCTCAAAACACACAAAACATTACCACTATGAAACAGCGTGTCTGGTTCGGAAATGTATTGATGGTCCTTAAGCGAACCAGCGTGTGCAAGAGGAGGGAGCAGGCAGAGAGCAGCTGCATTGTATCGCACAGGAGGAAGAAACGCTGAATCCATGGAGCACCAATGTCCAATATCCAACCTAAAGCTAACCTTACCACGGTCAAAAGTCCACGGTTTTGCGCTTTAAAGTCCTTGTCATTGTTATTGCCATGGATAGGACAGAAACTTTCTCATAAAGCCTACAATTGTAACTTCTTCAAGGCAAACTTTGGAGCTTAACCATCCAGACAGCAGCGTCTCTCCTCTACGCTTCTCCTGACACACCCCCCTCACATCAGAACCTCTGAGACTTATTTTTTTTAAGTTCTGGCTGGTCTATGGTCCAGATAATTATCCCAGCGGATCATTTTATACATACAAAACATAAATAAGACATTCTAGCATATACAATAATATACATTATTAGTATTTAATTTATTTATGTTTTTATTGTTACTAGCAGCACAGCGCACTACACTGATGGCTGGAGGCGGGGCTTATGCCTCCATGAAAACACAACTTGTGCCGTACAGAGTAGTGGAGCAGACCTGCCCTGGCTGAAACGAGCCAGTGAGCTGTTTCTTGGCTCAGTGCTGCAGGTGGAGGAAGGGGTCTTCTGTTGCTGAACTCTCTCACACCTCCTGCTGTTTTACTCAGGAACTTTTGTTTGGCTTGTGGGAGGGTGTTGTGTGCCCATCTGCCTCCCTAATAAGCTTCACTGTTTAGCTGAAAAAGGCAAACGGGAGGTGATTAAAGGGCGGCGGGGGCGCGATGCTCGGACACCAGCAATGAGGTGACAGGAGTCTGTTTTCATGTGCAGAAGTGCATGTGGCTGAAGGACAGAAGCACTTTGTTTTTTTATTTTATTTTTATAGGATATGACTGGATATTGTGTCTATCCTATTTTTACTTTTAGGGTCCGATGGGACAAATTCAGAAGTTCTTTTATAATAGAAAATACGGATTAGCTGGAAATGTTTTTGGTTCTGCTTCAATGAGCGTTTCTGGGCTAACCGCACAAAGAAATGGTCATCTCCTTTAGGGCTGCAACTAACGATTATTTTGCTAATCGATGAAACTGTCGACTATTTTATTGATTAATCGATTATTAATCGTATAGCAAAAGGTGCTAAATAGGAGATTTGTTTTTACAGGATTTGTACTAGGTGAAGCTAAAAATGTGCCACTTGAGGAGTTCTGGATGGAGTATAGTTATAGACAAAGGAGGTTTTTCATCTTAAATACAATATATTTATAATTTTTGTACAATTTTCGCCAAATTACTGCTCTGATCGGGTTGTTATTTCAGCAGGTAGCATATTATAGAGTCTGTTTGCTCCAGTTAACGAATAGTCGATTACTAAATTATTCATTAATCTTACTACACTGTTTGAAGCTGAAATCTCACATTATTTAGCAGAAATTTGAACTTTTTTTGATTTCACACCATAGAAAACTGTTCCAATTAAAGCTGGGGTTTGCTTACGGTTTTCTGTGATCAACAGGCTAACTGCTATTTTCTGTAAAAGCCATTGACGGTGTATTTTGCAGCATTTTATAAACACTGTAGCTTGAAGTTCTCGAACAGTTGGTAGAAATTGATCTGGGTTCCAATGTCGGGGCTCGTTCCACCCGAGTTTTCAGAAACTCCAACTTCCCACGTACATCTGGAATGCAGCACTAGCTAAGTAAGAAATGATATATTTGTAATTTGATTTATTGCTTCATTTCATAAAAGTTTGTGTATTTTATGCACAGCTCTTCTGTCACAGTCCAGCGTCGTAGAAGTACCGATGTCTGGGCTTCATGCCGACCCCTTGCTTTCTTATTTTTGTTTTCACAGTCATTCTGTTGTAGGCTTGATGGTGCTTCCCTGGCTGCTTCTATGACTCAAATCTGTTCAAAACACGGGATGTTTTTAACATGAGCCTAAATCACCACAGCTCCACCGCCATGCTGGAAATCTAGCACCCAACTATTTGTGTTGTTATATTTGGGTTAACCACATGTGGCAATGTTCATGTGTCTCTACTTCAGTCTCATTTATCCAAAGGCCTTTGTTTCAAGTGTTGTTCTGACACAATTTAACAAGCTGGAGCTGAAACAATGCATGATATATTTTTTTTTTACAGTGCTGGCATAAAGGTAAGTATTTTACAATATAGTCTAGATCAGTGGTTGAGGTGCAATAATATGACATTTTGCTATCATGACTATTTTGTAAATTCATGTTTTATCCACATAATCGTGGTTTTGTTGAATTTGTTTAAGAATTTGCATGAAATATTACAAGCTGAAGTTCCTGCAGCATAAATGCTATCAACATCATTATTATCACTTAGTAGTAGTAGAATTAGTGTTATTGGTACTATTTTACTCAGTCCCTGTTTCTCTGAAGTTACCTTAATAAATAAAGATGAAATAAAAGACGTATAAAAAGGACCATAGAATAACTTCTTGATTTAAATAGTTTATATTTTTTATAAGCTATAAGCCAAATGATAGTGATTTCAGTGAATGAACACAAGACCACAGCAACAGAGAAAGTTTTCACTCTTTCAAAGGTTTTTACACGAGTCAACAAATCTAACATATTCCCCCAGAGGGGCGTTTTGCAGGAAGTTTTCTCAATTCTCGTGTTGGTGCTTTTAACAAAGTAGATGCTTGCTGAATTAGCATAAAGCCTTGTGTTTTTATTTTGGCTGTCCTGAATATGAACAGATGCTCAGCTACAATGCTGCTAGTCTCAGAAATCTGACAACCAGATTATTCAGAAAACATTCATTTGGCTAGAAACTAACTTAAGCTGCTTGGAAGGTCATGGCTCTTGGAAAAGGGAGCAAACTTCTAGTGTCTTCAACATGTAGAGACGATAGAAATGTCTCCCAAAAGTCCAAAGTACAGCTACATTTAGCAATTAGTACTCTTTTTGGTGGTCGAGGTATCCCTGCATTATTTTTACTGTCTTCTGCTTGTGTCTGAAGCTTGAATTTGAGACATTTAATCTGACTGACATTGAATTAAATTTAAAAATACTTAATTAATTCTAAAGAAAAATGAAATATTGCAGTAACTCATACTATCCAAGATTTTTCAAAGATTCACTGTAGGATCTCCCTTTGTGTTCTGTAATGCAGCATAATTTTGGTAATTTATTTGTAAATCAACATTTTTTGACATATTATATGTTATTACCTAAGCTTAGTTGATTGGCCACTTCTAGTAAGACTGGTTTAGCACATTATTGTCTGTAAATTACCATTAATCATTACCATTTTGTTAATTGATGCTGATTTTTCAGTGCTTTAAATACTTTAAACCTGCAACCTCTAAAAGGTTCAGCTTGAATTGTTACTTTCTCATCTACCGTTTGGACAGCTAGAGCTTTTTAATCCTGTTTTTCCTCTGGAAAGTGGTGGTTTATGAGCATCCAGTTCCACTGACTGGTCTGTGTTGTGAAAAACCAGAGACCAGAGGGGAAACGTTTTGCTCAGTGGAATGAAGCCTATTCTGTTGTATTATGACAGTGGGCAGGGTTGGAATGTAACATAACAAAGTAGACTGTGGCTCATTGTCACGGCTACATTTTTTCATTTGCCGCATTTATTTTCACCCATGAGAATAAAAAAAAAAAAGTTGTTATTTATGGGGTTGATATCTCAATATAAAAATGTGTACATAAACTTATTTAGCTTTTGCTTTTGTTAATCATACAGCCTATACTTTAATCAGTATTAGTTCAAGGCTTACAAATAAAATATACCATAAAAGACTGTAGATAAATGCACAAGTATGATTGGTACAATAATAATTAAAAATTGTATTTTTTAGTTTAAAGACCACACTGTCTGGTTGAAAGACTTCAAGCATGTTCATGTTTTTTTTTTATTTCCTCCTACTTACAGACTGATGTTCAGATCCTTATTTAAACAACCAACAGTTTTTTTTCTACTATTGGATAGACTGTCCACTGTTTACTCTTCAGTACACCTAATTTGTCAGTCTATTAAACCGAAAACATGACAAACTGCCTTTTTGACTTGTCATTGAATGGGCATAGGTGTATGTATCTTTTAATGTATATGTTTTGATGGACATGGAAGCTACTAACCTATATTAAATGACTGGTTGAAATCCATCTAGTTTTCACAAGGCCAGCGGCAGAAACAACATCCACTGCTGTTGAGGGATGTGTTGACCAAGTGCCGCAGACAGAGGGGGCTACTTGTACACAAGTCTGAATGGAAAAAATACTCATGTATTTTTGACCTTTCTCCATCTGGTGGCAGCACAACACTCCTATTTGCAAGTGTTGGGTTTCACCTTGTCTCTTATTATTTTATTTTTACCTCTTGTTAAGGTGCAACATTCTGTCATAAGGCGGTAACTTTTTCCTTTTAAAATCTCTGACTTTAGCCTTTTTACCTGTGACTGCTGGTTTTTTATGTAATCTAGGTTTTTCAAAGTGCAGTACAAATAAATCTGTTGTTCATCACACTTACTCTTTATTGTTTTGTTTTCATGGCCAGATGCTGCAGGACTGTCCCAAGGCACGCAGAGAAGTGGAGCTTCACTGGAGGGCGTCCCCGTGTGCCAATATTGTGCGCATTGTTGATGTTTATGAGAATCTCTATCAAAGCAAGAAGTGTCTGCTTATTGTCATGGAGTGGTGAGTGCACAGGTTCACTACACACACCATCACTCAATAGCTGGTCTTCTTACAGTTTGTGAATCAGTTTTAGTGTTTTTTGTTTTTGTTTTTCCAGTTTCTGTTTTAGCTGAAAACTCACATTTATTGCTCCAAGTCTCTAACATGTCATGAAATATCAGTTCAAATTTGTTGTTCTAATATCACTTTTCTATCATATAATCTCAAATACATATTTTCATGTCGTGTTTTTCATGTTTAAGTTTTAAAACTCACAGAGCTTGACCTTGATTTGACCTGAACATCAGCATTAAACAATCCATCAAACATTTTTTGCAGGATTTAAATGAACAAGATCAGGTCACAATTATCTGTACAGGTCCTTCTCAAAATATTAGCATATTGTGATAAAGTTAATTATTTTCCATAATGTCATGATGAAAATTTAACATTCATATATTTTAGATTCATTGCACACTAACTGAAATATTTCAGGTCTTTTATTGTCTTAATACGGATGATTGTGGCATACAGCTCATGAAAACCCAAAATTCCTATCTCACAAAATTAGCATATTTCATCCGACCAATAAAAGAAAAGTGTTTTTAATACAAAAAACGTCAACCTTCAAATAATCATGTACAGTTATGCACTCGATACTTGGTCGGGAATCCTTTGGCAGAAATGACTGCTTCAATGCGGCGTGGCATGGAGGCAATCAGCCTGTGGCACTGCTGAGGTCTTATGGAGGCCCAGGATGCTTCGATAGCGGCCTTTAGCTCATCCAGAGTGTTGGGTCTTGAGTCTCTCAACGTTCTCTTCACAATATCCCACAGATTCTCTATGGGTTCAGGTCAGGAGAGTTGGCAGGCCAATTGAGCACAGTGATACCATGGTCAGTAAACCATTTACCAGTGGTTTTGGCACTGTGAGCAGGTACCAGGTCGTGCTGAAAAATGAAATCTTCATCTCCATAAAGCTTTTCAGCAGATGGAAGCATGAAGAGCTCCAAAATCTCCTGATAGCTAGCTGCATTGACCCTGCCCTTGATAAAACACAGTGGACCAACACCAGCAGCTGACACGGCACCCCGGACCATCACTGACTGTGGGTACTTGACACTGGACTTCTGGCATTTTGGCATTTCCTTCTCCCCAGTCTTCCTCCAGACTCTGGCACCTTGATTTCTGAATGACATGCAGAATTTGCTTTCATCCGAAAAAAGTACTTTGGACCACTGAGCAACAGTCCAGTGCTGCTTCTCTGTAGCCCAGGTCAGGCGCTTCTGCCGCTGTTTCTGGTTCAAAAGTGGCTTGACCTGGGGAATGCGGCACCTGTAGCCCATTTCCTGCACACGCCTGTGCACGGTGGCTCTGGATGTTTCTACTCCAGACTCAGTCCACTGCTTCCGCAGGTCCCCCAAGGTCTGGAATCGGCCCTTCTCCACAATCTTCCTCAGGGTCCGGTCACCTCTTCTCGTTGTGCAGCGTTTTCTGCCACACTTTTTCCTTCCCACAGACTTCCCACTGAGGTGCCTTGATACAGCTCTCTGGGAACAGCCTATTCGTTCAGAAATTTATTTCTGTGTCTTACCCTCTTGCTTGAGGGTGTCAATAGTGGCCTTCTGGACAGCAGTCAGGTCGGCAGTCTTACCCATGATTGGGGTTTTGAGTGATGAACCAGGCTGGGAGTTTTAAAGGCCTCAGGAATCTTTTGCAGGTGTTTAGAGTTAACTCGTTGATTCAGATGATTAGGTTCATAGCTCGTTTAGAGATCCTTTTAATGATATGCTAATTTTGTGAGATAGGAATTTTGGGTTTTCATGAGCTGTATGCCAAAATCATCCGTATTAAGACAATAAAAGACCTGAAATATTTCAGTTAGTGTGCAATGAATCGAAAATATATGAATGTTAAATTTTCATCATTACATTATGGAAAATAATGAACTTTATCACAATATGCTAATATTTTGAGAAGGACCTGTATATGTTTACCAATAAGTTCATTTAAAAAACTGATCTTAGCTCTGTTTTCGCTTAGTTTATTGGCCAAACCATCTGTATAGCTGTATTCAGACATCCCTTTTAGAGTTGCGATTCCTAATTCTAACCTACAAATTTTGAATAATGTTAATAATACTCTGCCTGGCCAAAACAAAAGGTCACACACTCAAACATTTTGTTGGACCGCCTTTAAATACAGCACTCATTCATTGTGTCATTGTTTCAATAAAATTTTATAACTGCTTTTGTATTTTTTTTCTGCAACATTCTGGACCGTTCTCAACCCAATTTTAGTAGTTTCTGCAATCTCCTTAGATCTTTCCTCTTCTATATGCCTGCTATTGATTTGATCCCTTTTTAAACAGACTGACATCTCTTCCGCAACCACATGATTTCTCTCAACATAGTTCGTTAAATCGTTAAAGCGACCTTTTTTTTTAGCCAGGTAGTGTACATTTTTATTGAATAATAAGTTTTTGTCAATATAATAATATAAGTTTCTGGGAATGACAAACATCCGGATGATTTAGCGACTTGACTGGTCAGTTGGGTTCAAATTGCTCAGCTTTATTCTGAAATTACTGCCGTCTAATAAACTCCAACTGAGCTCTGGCAGCATGTGATTCTTTCACAGTTTCAACGGGTCACGTGTTTAGATTCATTACACCCCCAGCTCAGCACACATACCCAGCTGCATTCGCTGTAGTGAGTGGTTCCGAATAGGAAGATAAAGATCTAAGTTGCTTGCTAAAGAGGAATATGCCAGCTGTATCTGTCTGTTTTTTTTTCCATTGAGCATTTGGTTTGTAATCACTTTCACGAATCAACATTTGATGGTTTAATTAGGTATTCACAGGTTTGTTTTCTTAGTTAGATGCCATGTTTCATTCGTTTTTATTTTGTATAGCATCAGAATCAGCTTTATTCGCCAAGCTTGTGCACAAAACAAAGAATCTGACTACAAATTTGCAATAAAAACATTCTAAATATAGATATAGAGAAAGTTAAATATTGTTTTTTCTCTATGAATATATATCTATGCAGTGTTTTCACTAAAAAGGAAGACACGGTTGAATTAACGCAAATATGCATGGTATCGATCTGGGTTCTTTGATTATGTGTTCATCAGAGACTGGGGAAAGAAACTGTTTCTGTGGCAGCTGGTTTTAGCAGACAGCGCTCTGTAGCTCCAACCTGAAGGTAAAAGTCTAAACAGTTTGTGTCCAGGATTTGTGGGATCTGCAGAAATGTTAGTTGCCCTTTTCCTGACCCTAGACCTGTACAGGTCCTAGATGGAGGGGTCCTATCCGCAGACCTAATTGTTTGATACAGTTTGGACCTGTTCTGTTTTGTAGATGAACGAAACCACACAGTGATAGATGGGCTCAGAACAGACTGAATTATGGCAGTGTAGAAGATTACCAGCAGCTCCTGTTGAAGGTTGTAGTTCTTGAGTTGCTGCAGGAAGTACAGTCTCTCCTGGGTCTTCTGACGAAATGCTTGTTCCTAGGAACTGGAAGTGATTCATAAACGAAACAGTGATGTTGAGGAGGCTGAGGGGAAGCAGTGTGGTGGGTTGTTCTCCAGAAGTCCATAATCATCTCCATTCTCTTGAGCGGATTAAGCTCCAGGAGGTTCTGACTGTACCAGCGGACCAGACAATCCACATCGCTGTCTGCATGCGGACTCGTCTTTGAGAGGACATTTTATGTGGTGGACACTTGCACATATTTCCTCCTTGAATATTCTAAGAAAAATGTATCCGGTTTTTGCCAGGACTGATGATTTTTCTTAAAAATCTGGTCACCCACTCAACATGTGTGTGAATAATACAGATCTCACATGTCCATTTGTATAAAAAATGCTTCACACGATGGCTGATGCACCCAACTTTGATGATCAGTCATGAGAAGCCCAACATTGTAAGTGTCCAACTCCATATCCTGCAAATGTGACACTGACCAAACAAGTGAGTCAGTTACACTATGCAATGTTTTTCTTTGTTACCCATTTAAGTTTTCGACTTTTAAAAGGCGTATACATATCTTATGTGATCACAGCTTAGCATAGGGGCTTTAGTTCTAGTAGTAAGTTCTTTTTACAGGTCGGTGTAGTTTGGTTTGAAGCGTAATAAAATCTCCCTCCCTCCTCAGTCTAACAAACATGCACACGCAACACGCATACACAAACTCAAAATTCCCATATGTATAGGGAATGCTGCAGCATGAGTAGTCATTGCTTTAAAAATAAATAAATATTATATGTTCCCAGTGTTATTTCCGACACAGTATTAAGTTACTATACAGTGTTTCCTCCACAGTGTAAAGTTATTCAGTGTTAACTTACTAAGTTACTCAAATAGTAAATATTTTTAAACTAAAAGCATCCTTAAAGAAAAGCGTAACATACAAAGTAAAACATAATCATTGAAAACTATTGTACATTATATTGTCGGGTGGGAGGTCTGATTCAGACCTTAATGAATTGTTATCTGTGACCAGTTCAGCTTTACTGTGAATGGAAAAAACCTCCTACATCTCTACATGTTTCAATGGTGAGTTTTAACAGTTGTCTAGGTCATATGTTCAGACACAGCAAAGACTTACTATTATGGATGCACCGATATCTAAATTCAGGCCAATATCAATATCTGACCACAAAACAACCACACCACTTGCATTGCTTCTCTACCTCAGTTAGAGACCATATACAGGGGTTGGACAATGAAACTGAAACACTTGGTTTTAGACCACAATCATTTATTAGTATGGTGTAGGGCCTCCTTTTGCGGCCAATACAGCGTCAATTCGTCTTGGGAATGACATATACAAGTCCTGCACAGTGGTCAGAGGGATTTTAAGCCATTCTTCTTGCAGGATAGTGGCCAGGTCACTACGTGATACTGGTGGAGGAAAACGTGGGCATGCAACAGTCTGGGTGGTACGCTTCTTTGGGGCTTCTCCACACCGTAACTCTCCCGGATGTGGGGAAAACAGTAAAGGTGGACTCATCAGAGAACAATATATGTTTCACATTGTCCACAGCCCGAGATTTGCTCCTTGCACCATTGAAACCCACGTTTGGCATTGGCATGAGTGACCAAAGGTTTGGCTATAACAGCCCGGCCGTGTATATTGACCCTGTGGAGCTCCCAACGGACAGTTATGGTGGAAACAGGAGAGTTGTGGTGCACATTTAATTCTGCCATGATTTGGGCAGCCGTGGTTTTATGTTTTTTGGATACAATCCGGGTTAGCACCCGAACATCCCTTTCAGACAGCTTCCTCTTGCGTCCACAGTTAATCCTGTTGGATGTGGTTCGTCCTTCTTGGTGGTATGCTGACATTACCCTGGATACCGAGGCTCTTGATACATCACAAAGACTTGCTGTCTTGGTCACAGATGCACCAGCAAGACGTGCACCAACAATTTGTCCTCTTTTGAACTTTGGTATGTCATCCATAATGTTGTGTGCATTTCAATATTTTGAGCAAAACTGTGCTCTTACCCTGCTAATTAAACCTTCACATTCTGCACTTACTGGTGCAATGTGCAATCAATGAAGACTGGCTACCAGGCTGGTCCAATTTAGCCATGAAACCTCCCACACTAAAATGACAGGTGTTTCAGTTTTATTGTCCAACCCCTGTAGTTCTGCACTGCATCACTACAGGTCCTTCTCAAAAAATTAGGATATTGTGATAAAGTTCATTATTTTCTATAATGTAATGATGAAAATTTAATATTCATATATTTTAGATTCATTGCACACTAACTGAAATATTTCAGGTCTTTTATTGTCTTAATATGGATGATTTTGGCATACAGCTAATGAAAACCCACAATTCCTATCTCACAAAATTAGCATATTTCATCCGACCAATAAAAGAAAAGTGTTTTTAATACAAAAAACGTCAACCTTCAAATAATCATGTACAGTTATGCACTCAATACTTGGTCAGGAATCCTTTTGCAGAAATGACTGCTTCAATGCGGCGTGGCATGGAGGCAATCAGCCTGTGGCACTGCTGAGGTCTTATGGAGGCCCAGGATGCTTCGATAGTGGCCTTTAGCTCATCCAGAGTGTTGGGTCTTGAGTCTCTCAACGTTCTCTTCACAATATCCCACAGATTCTCTATGGGGTTCAGGTCAGGAGAGCTGGCAGGCCAATTGAGCACAGTGATACCATGGTCAGTAAACCATTTACCAGTGGTTTTGGCACTGTGAGCAGGTGCCAGGTCGTGCTGAAAAATGAAATCTTCATCTCCATAAAGCTTTTCAGCAGATGGAAGCATGAAGTGCTCCAAAATCTCCTGATAGCTAGCTGCATTGACCCTGCCCTTGATAAAACACAGTGGACCAACACCAGCAGCTGACACGGCACCCCAGACCATCACTGACTGTGGATACTTGACACTGGACTTCTGGCATTTTGGCATTTCCTTCTCCCCAGTCTTCCTCCAGACTCTGGCACCTTGATTTCCGAATGACATGCAGAATTTGCTTTCATCCGAAAAAAGTACTTTGGACCACTGAGCAACAGTCCAGTGCTGCTTCTCTGTAGCCCAGGTCTGGGGAATGCGGCACCTGTAGCCCATTTCCTGCACACGCCTGTGCACGGTGGCTCTGGATGTTTCTACTCCAGACTCAGTCCACTGCTTCCGCAGGTCCCCCAAGGTCTGGAATCGGCCCTTCTCCACAATCTTCCTCCGGGTCCGGTCACCTCTTCTCGTTGTGCAGCGTTTTCTGCCACACTTTTTCCTTCCCACAGACATCCCACTGAGGTGCCTTGATACAGCACTCTGGGAACAGCCTATTCGTTCAGAAATTTCTTTCTGTGTCTTACCCTCTTGCTTGAGGGTGTCAATAGTGGCCTTCTGGACAGCAGTCAGGTTGGCAGTCTTACCCATGATTGGGGTTTTGAGTGATGAACCAGGCTGGGAGTTTTAAAGGCCTCAGGAATCTTTTGCAGGTGTTTAGAGTTAACTCGTTGATTCAGATGATTAGGTTCATAGCTCGTTTAGAGACCCTTTTAATGATATGCTAATTTTGTGAGATAGGAATTTTGGGTTTTCATGAGCTGTACGCCAAAATCATCTGTATTAAGACAATAAAAGACCTGAAATATTTCAGTTAGTGTGCAATGAATCTAAAATATATGAATGTTAAATTTTCATCATGACATTATGGAAAATAATGAACTTCATCACAATATGCTAATTTTTTGAGAAGGACCTGTATCTGTCAAACATGCCCAGACAAATACCACATGGCCAAGCACCCGCAACCCCCCCCCCCCCTTCACAAAGCTACAGCTACAAGGCGATAATAAATATCGGTTATTAATATTGGCCTAGTTTTATTTATCAGACCAATACAGATATTGGTCTGATATGTTAAAAAACGTTATAATGTTGTCAATGCCGATATATCGTGCATACTATTAAAATAAACACAATTGTATCTGAATTGTACCCGCATAAATCTAAACTGTAAAGCCTGGTTTGACTAGTAACCCAGAATATGTACATCGTGACTGTCCATGGATTTGGGTATTGCAGGATGAGGTGTAGTCCCAAGTTGACTGCATCAACTGTCGACCTGTTTTCCCGGTAGTTAAACTGCAAGCGGTCCAGCAAGAAGGCCTGTGATGTCCTTCAGGTGCTTCAACACCATTCGCTTAAAGAATTTCATGACCACAGACATGACAAGCCTGTAGTCATTTAATTCTTTGATGCTGGGTCTCTTGGGTACTGGGATGATGGTGGAGTGTTTGAATCAGGAGGGAACCTCACATAGCTCCTGTGACTTGTTGAAGATCTCAGTCAAGATGGCTGCCAGTTGGTCGCTACAGGCTCTCATTTACCTTCTTCCCCAAGGCAATACCTTCCAACAATTTAACATCCATTTTCATTGTCATCCTGATGATGCCCAGCTCTCTGTCTTGTGAGCCACGTTCCACACCCTTCCCTAACCCCATGCCTATCTTAAATAAACTCTTGGTTCACCTCCAACCTCCTTAAACTGAACAATGACAAAACTGAGATCCTTCTTGGGAACCAAATCTGTATTGTCCAAACTGACAGTTTCTCCCCTTTCATTTGATGGGTCTACACTCTCACCCTCACCTCAGGTTGAGAGTCTGGATGTCATCTTCGATGGCGCTCTAACCTTCACTTCTCACATCAGTAACATTACCCGTTCTGCTTATTTTCATCTACACGATATTAATTGTCTTCATCCCTCTATTCCCGTACACCGCATTTATTCTTGTCAATAGCCTTGTCACCTTCCCCATTGATTAGTGTCAGTAATTTTTCTTTGATTTTCCTCAGAAATCCCTACACACGTTTCAAATGGTTTAGATTAATTACCCAAACCCCCTATTTTCATCACATCACCCCAGTCTTACAGCAGCTCCCCTGGCTCCCTGTTAAATTCAAATACCATTTAAAATTCTTCTGTATACATTCAAGGCTAACTACAACCTCACTGCACCCTGCATTTCTGATCTCCTTTGCATTTCTGCTCCCTCCCGCATTCCTTGGATCTTTATCCTACTTTCACTTTACTGTACCTCCTGCCCGCCACAGCACCACAGGGAGCTTTCTCTGGGGTTCTCTCCCTCTGAAAATTTGCTGACACACTTTATTTGTTTATGTCTAAGCTCAGAAGCCATCTGTTTAAGAGTGCTTACTCACTGTGATTGCCTTGATCCATTAACTTTTAATTTGTATGGATTTTATCTTGTTTTATTGTCGTTACTCTGATTGTACAGTGTCTTTTAAGTGCTCTGAAAGGCGCTTTTAAATAAAATGCATTATTATTATTATTGTTCACAGATGTTAGTGTTAAGGAGGCAAAGTTTAAACTGTCAAATGTGAAAATTATTCAGGTTAATTATTGTAAATTTGCTCAGCATGACCTTGGTGCATAATGACCCATTTCCTCTAAACAACCTTGCTGTTATTTCCTTTCTATTTCCACCTTGTTGCATTTAAAACCACCAAACCCCATTTAGTTGTCACACGTGCATTATTTTGCTGTGTGGTTGTCATTGCTGTACAAAGTCAGAGACGTGTGAGCTGACAGGCGCACATGCTGTAGTGTTGTAAGTGATGACTAATTTCCTTGAGAGATTGAATGACAATTAAAGAAAAAGGTAGTTTTTCTTATGAAATCAAAACATTTCCTAGAATATCACACTTGGCGAAACAGCAAGATTACCTGATTGTTCTTCTGTCTGACATATGAGTCATTAAGTCTGACCTGTATTTGGCTCTTTGAAGAATTGACCCATGTTGTGTAAAGGGTCGCGGTTTTAAGTCTCCTCACTAAATCAAAAAAATTCAGCACCTTCCTTATTTAAATCTACCTCTTGTAAAGCATAAATATATTTAGCTTAAACATATTAGATTACAGATGGTTTTAGCAAAGAACTTCCTAATATAAAATGTATAATCCAGACATTCTTTATATATACATATAAAACCCACAGACCAACATTATATTTGGTCTGTATTTATTAGAAATCATTAGAAATGATTAGTGCAGCACATCTGCTGCACTAATCATTAGATTAGTGCAGCAGATGTGCTGTCACTTGCGGTCTTTATTTTATCGTCTGAGATGGTAAAACATCTTCACACTGCTGATGGGATATGAAAGAGTGTAGGCTGATGTGTGTGTAAGAATGGCGTTTCATGTTTTTGCTGGTTCAGTGAGAATCGTGTACCTGCTCTCCACCGTTAATCAAAATCCTCACCTTTTTGTAAAACATAATTCATGCTTTTGTCAACAGTTTTAAGGAGCGTGGAGGAAGAGCGTGGGTTAAGCGACTTCAAGAATATCTACTTCCTCTGAAATATGTTAGAAAAAAAAAAAAGATTTGCATAAAAGATGGTTGCGTTGCAGCTTAAGGTTTCTGGTGTCCGTTTCTCAGAATGCAAAATTTAACCGGTGCTGAAGTTTGAAGTGTGCTGCGGTTTTGCAGGGGGGTCCCTCAGCTCTAATTCTGGGTCTGGCTCTCCGGTAACCACTCGTAACTCTGAGGAATCAGTCTTTGGTGACTTGAGTCTTTCAGCAGATGTGAAATTGGTATTGACGATTTGATATGAAACTCTTGCTGTCATAGCGAGCAAAAAGATTAAATGAAACTTATGGAGTTAGTTGGAGAGAGTTTTCTCATACTCAGATGAAGTAGGTAAGCATTAGTTGCACTTTTGTTAGTATTTGCTAAGACCTTGTAAAATTCTCTGGTAGTGTTCATGTGTGAGGTTGTCTTTATAATTGACCGCACCGGTGTCACTAGTCTTATATGGATTGCCGCTGAGAAGTATGCATACACTTATCAAGGGCATGAATATCTTGCTGTCAATCTAGGACAGGAGTCTCCAACTTCAGCCATCAAAAGCCCTGCATGTCTGAGACACATCTGTGGTCCAACACAGCTGAATTAATATGGTCATGCTATCAAGTTCTGCATAGGTACCATTAATTGCCCACTCTTGAGGACTGGAATGGGACACTCCTGGTTTACTGCTTGTTAAGGGTTCAATGATAATGCATCTTGACTAGAAGTTGGAGTTGGGTGCACAATCACATTTTGTGTTGATTACAAAAAGAAACGCAGTCAATATTATGCAAACAGGCTCAAACAAACACATACACACCCACTCCATTTAGATATTTGTTTTCTAGGAAGTTGCAGAGGAACTTTACATATATTTATTTTAAGTTGTATATGTATTTTTTGTAGACTTAAGCAAGGACCAGAATAATTCTGACACCACATTTGACCACTCTTCTTATCAGACTTGATAGGCCTGACATAAGTTGGTCGGTTTCCTGGCATAGACTGGGGTTTTAGGTCTTAGCTTTTCCCTTGCATTGAGTTTTGGGGTTGTTCCAGAGACTAAATTTAAGCCTGCATGATCTGTTCCCAAACAAGTTTCAATGGTGTTTGAATCATTGTCCTGTGGTAAGACCAAAGTGTGGCCAAGCGTCAACAATCAGTCTCAAACCATCATCCTCAGATGAAAGAAGAGTGGTTAGCAAAAACTGGAACAAGCTCAAGCTTAACCTCGGAAATCCTGTAACACTGGTGTTGCCGTCCACAGTGAAAAAGGTCTTACTTTACCAAGTGACTTGGGGCGTGAAGACTCCTTTAAGACTTCATTTGCAGCTAATGGACAAAGCTGTAGGGTCAAACGATACCAACATCGAGCTATTTGGCCATAATAACATAAAGAATATCAGAAGTGGTCAAAGTGAATCTTTCAAACCAAATAACATTGTACCATTAATTTATTATATTCTTGCTTTCTCTCTTGCTTTCATGAAAGATGGCAGCAGCTGTCTTTCATGCTGGGAATTCAAACGTATATGTAAATTTCCAGCGATCACACTGTTTAATGTGAAAAACCTGCTGATTAGTCAGAGAAAAGGTTGCTGCTATTAGTCACCCTGTTAAAGACCATACTTCTATTAGCTGCTGTGTTCAGACAGGTTGTGTGTATCAGTCTTTAGCAGTGTGCTCTCTAGGCTGATATAACTGGGATTCTTTCAGTAATTGCGATGAGTTGCCATATATATTTAATAATGTCTCAATTATCATATTTGTTCTCAAGATAATATACAGTATGTTCATTCAACAAATACTGGGAAAACATCTGTTCAAATTTCCAAGTTCAGATTTTATTTCACAGTGACTAAAGGGTAAAGAAGAAAAAAAACACAAATTTCTAAATAGAGAAAACCCCATTATCACGTTTTGGTCACCCGACAAACCGCAGACCACCAGTTACAGGGAAAAGGAAGTTAGAAACGAGGCTTGAGGCGTCTGTTCTTTGAAACAGCTGGTCGGTTAAAGTAGGGCTTGTGTGAAGTACTTACGAGTAGAGCGGTACCATATTTGGACATTTTTGCACTGCTTTACTTATGCAACAGATCAGAGCTTTCTGCTTTTCAGCATTTTCCTCTTTTAACTTGCACCAGGGGGTCATTTTTTGACATCCACTCCTGCTTGAAGTGACATTGAAATAACTCCTTCCTGCTGGGTTTCTGTGGTTGGATGTTGTTCTGTTGGAAGCAAACCCCATTACAGGCCTTGTGCAGATCCCCTCGATTTCACCTCACTGGTTTCTTGAATAAAAGTTTTTCTGTTTGTGTAACTCATCTCAATAACGTGTTTCGCTCTGTGGATCCCTGTATTTAGCTGCATGTATGGTTCTTCACGTCATTTATTTCATCTGTCTTCTACAGTATGGATGGGGGTGAGCTTTTCAGTCGAATCCAGGACAGAGGAGACCAGGCCTTCACAGAGAAAGGTAATACGGTTATAAACACCTAAAAATCCATCAAAATCTATTCATGGTGAGATTTTATCTGCTGCTGGAGTCACACTGTTGCGGTGCATGTTTGATACCGTCACAAGCAGTCACTCGTAACTTTGCTTAAAATATCTTTATTGTAGAGGCCTCTGATATCATGAAGAGCATAGGAGAGGCCATCCAGTTCCTACATGCAATCAATATCGCACACAGAGACGTCAAGGTTTGTTTCATATTTTAGCGTTAAATTCATTATTAAGCAGGAATTTTGCCCTTCTTTCTCCTTATAGTAAAGGAGCTAAAAGACACGTGCAGGTTCTAAAGTATTTCCATGTGCTTCCTGCAGCCCGAGAATTTACTGTATTCTTCAAAGAGGCCCAAAGCTCTCCTGAAACTCACAGACTTCGGCTTTGCCAAGGAGACGACCTCACACAACTCTTTAGACACTCCCTGCTACACACCTTACTATGTTGGTAAGAGTCTGCACCTGCATGTTCTGTTACACAAAGTCTCTACATTGTTTTTTAGGCATAGGCTGGTTTGAGATTCTCACAGTATGATGACTTTGAGTAGCAACGTTGTGGTTTCATGGCATCTACACAGAAACTTGATCTAATAGCTTTCTTATCGACAGAAAAGTATCAATTATTTCTAATGCTTCTAAAATAACGTAAGATACTGATTATTACAAACATAATTTTATTCATAGTATTTATGTATTGTTATTTGATTATGATACACAGTTAAATAAGTTAAGTAACATAAACAACATTTCCTGGTGGTTTTGGAGTTCCTACTGTACAGAAGATCAAACCTTTGGTTTTGTGCTCTTCATCCAGATTTACAGACATACTGTTTATAGCCTAACCAGATATAGCTTTAAATGGCATTACATAAGCGTGATGAGAGTGATCCTTTAATTTACTTTTTTCTTTTTTTTGTTTCTTCACAACAGAGATATTTTGAACAGAATGTGTCTTTCTTAGAGTAGGCCTCATTCAGCTTCTGAGAAAAGTGTGCAGCAATAGGTGGAGGAGGGACAGTTTTCCTTTAAGCAATGCTCCATACAGCCAAAAGAATAAATAAAAAAAACTACAGCCAAACAATTTTATTCAGCATTGTTTTTCTTGCTTTTAATTCAATTCTGTTTGCAGCTCCAGAGGTTCTTGGCCCAGAGAAGTATGACAAGTCATGCGACATGTGGTCTTTGGGCGTCATTATGTATATTCTGTAAGTCGGCCCTTCTGTTCTTTCTATGTCTTTGGCTTATCTAGTTCTTTATGTTGTCTCTAATGTCACTTGTTTTTAAATACCCAACAGATTGTGTGGGTACCCTCCTTTTTATTCTAACCATGGACTGGCCATCTCTCCTGGGATGAAGAAGAGGATAAGGATGGGCCAGTATGAATTTCCCAACCCTGAATGGTCAGAGGTGTCAGAAGAAGGTAAACCTGTAAAGCCGAATTTGAATTTTTTAAGCAGTCTGTGAAAAATTCTGTAAAATAACTGAGCAAATGTATTTATTGTAGTGCTTTTTGTGGTGGGAGTTTCAGCTTATTTAAAAAAAGGGATAAAAAAAAAAAATCATTTAATCTATTATTGTTTTAAATGGTGCATTTAAAGCATTTATGGAAATTTCTGCTTTCACAGTTGATTTTGTTTAATTACAGTTAGAATTTCAAGACTCCATAATAATTTTATAAACTCCTGCTGGGGTGTGAAACTATCATAAATAAATCAAATAAATCAGAACACAGACGGATTTCACAACTGATCAGGAAATTGAAACTGATTAGGGTGTTTCACCTCATTTTCTTTGGCTGCTGCCTGCTAAGCTGAAAGTTAGCTCTCATTTTATGAGTAATATGCTGGTTTTAAAAAGAAAGCTGAAGCTATGTAGTGATGATGTATAGGTATCTATTTTCTCTCCAAACGATGGATGCAGCAGTGGAACATCTAGTCGAACTCAATTTGAAATGAAAAGAATCCACTCAGTGTTGTTTTTCACTAGCAAAGAAATTTGATCATTCCTCTGGTTCCGTCTCTAGAACATTACAAAAAAACCTACTTTGCTACATTTCTTTAAAACAAGTGTGAATCCATTAATGCATTGCCTCATTAGTATGCAACAGGAAGCAGTAGAGAAAGGCTGGTCGGAATTTTCTACGCTTCTTCCGATCTCTGTTTTTGGTGAAGCTTTGTCCTGATTCCAGATTTTATCTAAGACATTGAGATGTAAGAACAGCAATCAGAGAGTTTGTTCCAGGCCTTCCTACCATGAGTAGTTATATTATACTTATATTAAAATGAGAGTCAATGTAAAACCCAATTTTACTGATGTTTAAAAACCAACAAAACATGATAGGTTTATGTTGTAAGACTGACATAATTTCCCAGTCCAGCATGTTCCATGTCAGATAGCGGTTAGAAGCTTTCTGGTTTCTGCTGAAAGTCTTGCTATCTCTCGCAGCCTGAATAAACTGCTGACTTGCTGTGTAAAATGCAGTTTACTATTAAAATGCTCCCTACAACTTTATGCTGTCTCTGCCACTGAAAATGGATAACATTTCTTCACTCAGTGGCCACACTAAAGAGTAGTGCTGTCAGGGCGGCATTGTAGCGCTTAGTACGATTCACAGATGGGGCTGCAAGGATCAGATTTTCTAATTTCTGACTAGACTATTTCTCAGAGCATCTCATTTATGACACCTTGGTACCACAGCTTGGATATTGCTGTATGAAAGAGCTGATTAATATACATAAACACAAGCATAAATGTGCTTATTTTTTTTTTGCAGCTAAACAGCTGATCAGGACCCTCCTAAAGACTGAGCCGACCCAAAGGATGACCATCACAGAGTTCATGAATCATCCGTGGATCAATGTAAGCGCCCAAACCATAACCTTCATCTTGATGTTTTATTGATTTCCTTCTCAATCATTTTGCTGCACTACTGCACTAACGTTAGACATGCTACTTCTTCTGCCCTAAAGCAATCAATGGAGGTTCCCCAGACGCCACTTCACACCAGCAGGGTTTTAAAGGAGGAGAGGGATGCATGGGAGGAAGTCAAGGTGAGAATCACGCTTGTCTTTCTAGGTCTACAATAAGATACAACACACTGATTTAACTGAATGCATGACTGCTTAGTTACTTTATCTGTATCAAATACAGTATATATACACTACTACCCAAAAGTTCAGGGCTTCCAAAACATGTCATGTTTTTCCATGAAAACTCACATTTTATTACACAACTGAGTTGTAAAATGAACAGAAAATATGGCCAAGACATTGACATTGTTACAAATAATGATTTGTACTTAAAATATAATCTTGTCCTTCAAACTTTGCTTTTATCAAATAATCCTCCATTTGCAGCAATTACAGCCTTGAAGACCTTTGGCATTCTAGCTGCCAGTTTGTTGAGTTAATCTGAGGAAATGTCACCCCATGCTTCCTAAAGCACCTTCCACAAGTTGGATTGGCTTGATGGGCACTTCTTACGTACCAAATGGTCAAGTGGCTCCCACAACAGCTTAATAGGGTTGAGATCTGGTGACTGTGCTGGCAACTCTATTATAAACAGAAAACCAGCTGACTGGTTCTTCCCTAAATAGTTCTTGCATAGTTTGGAACTATTCTTTGGGTCATTGTCAAAATTGGCTCCAATCAAGAGCTGTCTACACTGTATGGCATGGCATTGAAAAATGGAGTGATAGCCTTCCTTATTCAGTATCCCTTCTACCCTGTACAAATATCCCACTTCACCAGCACCAAAGCATCTCCACAGCATCATTTTTCCTCCACCATATTTGACAGATGGCATCAAGCACTCCTCCAGCATCTTTTCATTTATTCTGCGTCTCACAATTGTTCTACTTTGTGATCCAAACACCTCAAACTTAGACTGATTTGTCCTTAACACCTTCTTCCAATCTTCCTCTGGCCAGGGTTTGTGTTCTTTTGCCCTTCTTAATATTTTCCTTTTGTTTGCTAGTTTCAGATATGGCTTTTTCTTTGCTACTCTGCCTAGAAAGTCAGCATCCTGGAGTCGCCTCTTCAGTGTTGCCATATGTTTTTCAAACTAGAGGCTCTGATGTGCTCATCCTCTTGCTCAGTTTTGTGGCAAGGCCTCTCACTTCTCCTCTTATTCTGGTTAGAGCCAGTTTGCCCTGTTCTTTGAAGCGAGTAGTACAAACCGAGATATTCAGTTTCTTGGCAGTTTCTCTCATTGAATAGCCTCGATTTCTCAGAATAATAGACTGACGAATTTCAGTAGACTATAATCAAACGCACAAATGCCGATGCTGCAGATACTCATCTAGCCAAAGAAATGATTGGACAAGGCCTTTAAAATGATCAATTAGCCTTTTAACATGGTATAACTGGATTGGCTAACAGAATGTGCCATTTAAACACAGCAGTGATGGTTGCTGAAAATGTGCCTCTGTACACCTATGTACATTTGCCACTAGTAACAGTTATTTACCACATTAACAATGTCTAGACCGTCTTTCTGATTCATTTAATGTCGTTTTTAATTGAAGAAAGTTGTGCTTTTTATTAATAAGGAGATTTCTAAGTGACCTACAGTGCAGAGTTATTTCCTGCACGGTTTATAGCCACCCAAAATGGGGGTTTGGCAACTCTTCACTGCAGCACCTCTAGTAACTGTGACTTTTCTGTCCTTAAAATAGTAACTATAAAGTAAGCCATACTCTGTAGAAGTGGTTTTGAATGCTGAAATACAACCCACATTAGGGAATAAAACCCTAGCATATTCTTTTTGGTGTGATTTAAAGTGTAAGTAAAAGGAGTTGCACCAAAACACCTCTTATTTTGCAAGTGTTTGCAGCAGTTTTTCTCAAGGTGTGTTTAGTGGTAAAAATATATTTCATTCTGGAACAAAGATGCTTTATTGTGTGTAAATGCTTTTAAGTCTTTCAAAGAGAAAACAGAATTAAGGTAATGTTATCTTAGATAATCAAAATAATCAAATTTCAGTTTCATTTTTGCTCCAAATCACAAAAACCTAACATGATTGACCCAACGTCCATGTACCCTTAGACTTTCAGGATGTAGAAAATGCTGAACAATTTATTGTAAAAACTCTTGAATATTGTATCATTTGTTAATGTGTAAATATGAGTTCCAATAAGAATGGGGTTTCACTTACAAGCTATAGATTTATATCACAATAAAAGGACAAACACATACCGTGTTTGTCGCAGCCTCTTTCTCTCGTCTGTGTGATGTGACTGGGCTAAAGTGAGGCTCAGGTTTCCTCCAGCCAGCTGTGTGTGGAAGCACAGAGCACAGCGAAAACATTAGTTAAGTTTGCACTGAATAACCTCTAATCCTCCTTTACACAATTACTGTCATCTGGGGCAGGTGTATGTCTTATAAGCGCACCTCAACAAATAACAAATTAATTGAAAGTTAATTTATTTCAGTTATTAAGTTTAAAAGGCAAGACTTGTATGTCATATAGATTCGTTACACACAGGGTGACATGTTGACACCACCTCTAGTTCCTCCAGGGGGAGCCCAAGGCGTTTCCAGGCCAGCAGAGAGACATAGTCCCTCCAGCGTGTCCTGGGCTGTCCCCTGGGCCTCCTCCCGGTGGGACGTGCCTGGAACGCCTCCCGAGGAAGGTGTCCAGGAGGCATCCGGTATAGATGCCCGAGCCACCTCAACTGGCTCCTCTCGATGTGGAGGAGCAGCGGCTCTACTCCGAGCTCCTCACCCTATCTCTAAGGGAGTACCTGGCAATGCTACGGAGGAAGCTCATGTTAGGTATTATTCAAGTCAACTCAGAGGCAAGAACGATACAGTTCAGTTTTACTTGCAAGGGTAGCCCACTTTGCAGTGCAAACTACATCAGCAACTTGGTGTCACGTGATCTCAGGCTCAGAATATAGTGGGTGGAGTTATACAATGATGTACAGTAGGTGGCAAATGGAGTAAGACCAGTTTGATTTGGAGTTATTCTCATCCATAATTTAACCAGGGTTAGGCATTCGGGCCATGGCCTCCCTGTTTCTTCCATTGTTTTCCTTAATCTTTAACTGAAACCCTAATGCATTAGAACTTAGTTCTATTAATTTATTTACAAAATGAGTTCCATTATCTGACCTTATAATCTGTGGGCTATCTGATAGATGTCATCTTTTTTCTGTGCTCCTCTCTTTAGCCAGGCCTTTATTTCTGTCTTGGGTGCTGACTGTTGGGCGTCTTTCAGCACGTCTGTGTCTATAAATAGCAGATCTGACATTTTCTCTTTGATAGGTTGAAATGAGTTAGTTCTGTCCCTGATGATGTTTTAAAACCTCTATTTTGCCAAATCTTAGCATGGTGATGTACTGATCCGAAAACATATTGGCTGTCTGTGTATATACAGGTCCTTCTCAAAATATTAGCATATTGTGATAAAGTTCATTATTTTCCATAATGTCATGATGAAAATTTAACATTCATATATTTTAGATTCATTGCACACTAACTGAAATATTTCAGGTCTTTTATTGTCTTAATACGGATGATTTTGGCATACAGCTCATGAAAACCCAAAATTCCTATCTCACAAAATTAGTATATTTCATCCGACCAATAAAAGAAAAGTGTTTTTAATACAAAAAACATCAACCTTCAAATAATCATGTACAGTTATGCACTCAATACTTGGTCGGGAATCCTTTTGCAGAAATGACTGCTTCAATGCGGCGTGGCATGGAGGCAATCAGCCTGTGGCACTGCTGAGGTCTTATGGAGGCCCAGGATGCTTCGATAGCGACCTTTAGCTCATCCAGAGTGTTGGGTCTTGAGTCTCTCAACGTTCTCTTCACAATATCCCACAGATTCTCTATGGGGTTCAGGTCAGGAGAGTTGGCAGGTCAATTGAGCACAGTGATACCATGGTCAGTAAACCATTTACCAGTGGTTTTGGCACTGTGAGCAGGTGCCAGGTCGTGCTGAAAAATGAAATCTTCATCTCCATAAAGCTTTTCAGCAGATGGAAGCATGAAGTGCTCCAAAATCTCCTGATAGCTAGCTGCATTGACCCTGCCCTTGATAAAACACAGTGGACCAACACCAGCAGCTGACATGGCACCCCAGACCATCACTGACTGTGGGTACTTGACACTGGACTTCTGGCATTTTGGCATTTCCTTCTCCCCAGTCTTCCTCTAGACTCTGGCACCTTGATTTCTGAATGACATGCAGAATTTGCTTTCATCCGAAAAAAGTACTTTGGACCACTGAGCAACAGTCCAGTGCTGCTTCTCTGTAGCCCAGGTCAGGCGCTTCTGCCGCTGTTTCTGGTTCAAAAGTGGCTTGACCTGGGGAATGCGGCACCTGTAGCCCATTTCCTGTACACGCCTGTGCACGGTGGCTCTGGATGTTTCTACTCCAGACTCAGTCCACTGCTTCCGCAGGTCCGCCAAGGTCTGGAATCGGCCCTTCTCCACAATCTTCCTCAGGGTCCGGTCGCCTCTTCTCGTTGTGCAGCGTTTTCTGCCACACTTTTTCCTTCCCACAGACTTCCCACTGAGGTGCCTTGATACAGCACTCTGGGAACAGCCTATTCGTTCAGAAATTTCTTTCTGTGTCTTACCCTCTTGCTTGAGGGTGTCAATAGTGGCCTTCTGGACAGCAGTCAGGTCGGCAGTCTTACCCATGATTGGGGTTTTGAGTGATGAACCAGGCTGGGAGTTTTAAAGGCCTCAGGAATCTTTTGCAGGTGTTTAGAGTTAACTCGTTGATTCAGATGATTAGGTTCATAGCTCGTTTAGAGACCCTTTTAATGATATGCTAATTTTGTGAGATAGGAATTTTGGGTTTTCATGAGCTGTATGCCAAAATCATGAGAAATGTCTTGTCTGGGTTTTGTGTCTTCTTCAACTTTTGCTTTATAAGAATGTGGTTTTCCATCTTCTGCAGAAGGTATTAGAGTACTTGGATTTAAAGGGCACATCTTTTCAGAGTTATGTTTAGCTGTGATAATAATAGCGATGTCAGTGTGATATGCCTTGCATGTAGCGTCAGGTGCTTCTCTTAATATTCCTGACTTCAACATATCTTGTATTACTGGCTTAGTACCTTCTTCAGCTTCTGGCTTTAAGGGGTATTTGCGTACTAATGGCCTTTTTTCAGATATTAGTTTTAACCTTGTATGGTGGGAAATCCCTTTATAAGTCCTACATCAGTTGATGATTGGGACCACAGTTCAGGTGGGACAGCAGCTAGGGCAGGATGCATGTTGCTCTCTTTGCTCTCAGCTAAGCCCTGTATTTGTCCCTCTGCCTCATCTAAATGTGTCCTTGGATGGACTTTGATTGTCCACGCCAGAATGAGCTTCCAGATTCCTGTATTAGGATCTACCTTTGACAGTGTCAGTGCTGTTCCTGCAGAGGTTTAAAGCCTCTGTTTTTCCAAATTCTTATTATTCTTTTTTATTTTATTTTATTGGGGACTTTATTTTATCTTTTTTTTTTATAAAGTAAGTCCTTATTACATTTAAAAATGAGATCACTATTTTTGGTAGTTGCTATTATTTTAAATAATGCTTGGTTTAGTTCTTATTAAAAATAGAAAATAAAAACTCACTGATGAACACAAAAAATGAAGGGCATATTATATCTTATAATCTTAGTTTATCTTTTTTTTTTTTTTTTTTTTTTTAAGATATTTTTTCAGCACTAGTGGCCTTTATCTTTCCATTTTTCGACAGTAGGCAGACAGGAAAGAGGGGCAGAGAGAGGGGGAGACACTCGGCAAACGCCGCCAGGTCTGGGACTCGAACCCGGGACAGCCGCCATTCAAGGACTGCATCCTCTGTACATGGTCGCGCGCCTTCGCCCCTACACCACCAGCGCCGCCCTAATCTTAGTTTATCTTACCCAGTTTCATAGAGCTATAGAGCAGTCAGCTTTGTATTTAGTTCAAGTAACTAATGTTTGTTTCAATTAACTCAAGTTTTCTCTATTTCAGTCCAGTCCAGTAATTCTGTTGAGGTTCATTTCATCTTATGTTAAGTTTGAGTCTAATTCAATCATTTTGAACCTGACTGGAAAACGTCTAAACGTCTGTTAAAATCTTTTCGTTTTACCATAGAGAACTGACCTAATATTATTATGGTATGTTGAGGACTCTAATTTTTACATAACATGAAACTGACATTTATTTCACGAAAACATAAAGTCAAACACAGACATTTGGCCACATGAAAGTTTAAATACCCTGTTTGTAAAAGAATTGTGAAAAATTGAAGACGGATCTATGAACTTTCTTATGGTTATCAGTATTTTCAATACAGGTAGAACCTTTGCTATCTTTATATGATTTTTATAGTTAGAGCTTCAATCCAGGTTAATTTTGTGTCTTCAGACTTTAGCCAATATTTCTTTTATTTTATTTTTTTTACATAAAGAGCAAGATTCAAAACATTTTCAAAAGGCAGATTGTGGCAGAATGTAAACAAAACTGCTTATTGATTGACAAAATAACATTCAAGCACACAATCACCATATTAAAAGGCTCTACTTCTAGAGAATCACTAAACTTCTGGGGTCCGGTTTTGGCCCGCGGACCTTGAGTTTGACACACGCAGGGTAGAGTTACAATTTTTTTTTCAGACCTTTCAGCAGACACAGGCTTCTGCTGTTTGCAGAAGTTTTATCTTTTTTTTAAGGCAGCTGCATCTCTTTGTTGTTTCACAGAGCTGAAATTTAACTTCTCTCAAAGAATGCACACAATCTGAGCCAAATATGGAATTATTTCCCTGCAAAATGAATCTTTTGCATTTTATCATGATATCGTTGGTAGTATAACACCATAGAATGATTTTTAAAGCACCTGTTTCTCACTAATGCTTGCCTACAAAATATTTTACTCTCAGATTACTTCTTTAACAACATTCTGTTCTCCCTTCTCTAGTCATTGTTCACTGGGTTGTCCAGTTGGACAGTTTCCATGTTGTCCACATTGTCACCTCCTCTTTTAACTTCTTTTACCACGTCCTCTAAAACCACCTCTTAGTCTTTATAATTTGGGGCTACCTTGGTATTCTAAACTGGGATAGGTGGCGGTCCGCCCCCCTTTATTTGTTTTCAGTTAAGCTGAAAGTTTTTGTTTTTCTGTACTTTTCTTTAGGCCTCAGTATTATGGCTATGTCATTTAAAGGCTGCTCTTGTTGTTTTTTTAATTCATCTTTTTGTTTTAATCTGTTTATCAACTGTGTGCACTTAGGGACTGAAAGGTCCCCTTTGAAATTATAATCTGGCAAGGTTTTTTATTGTCTCTTGAATCGTTTGAATGCATAATCTCCAGTTTAAGATCCCCGTGTAGTTTTAGGATTTCGGTGATAATTAAGTTACCTGAAAATCCGTATTTTTTATGCCATCGTTTACATATATCTTCGGCCCCCTTCACATAATTTTCCATAAACTTTACATCTCCTTTTAAATCAAAGCTTTTGCTCTGTCTCTTCTCCATTGTTCTTTGTTATTTTTCTTCAAACTATGAATGTCCCAGATAAAAGGTCACTGGCATGAGACTTATGGGGAGGACATTAACACGCCCTTCTACTGCGACTAATTCGCAGCGGTGTTAATTTTCCATAATAAAATCCGACCTGAATCACCAGTACGTCGTTTTAATCTGGGTAAAATAAAACACAGGACTAGCAGAATCCTACTATGATTCTATTAAAATGCTTGGTCCTCCATACACACACAACACAGACACACAGTTAGTTTCAGGTACCTTGTAATTTTTTCTAAGTTAACTTGGTGTTTTTTATGAGCTCAATTTACTCCGTTCTTTTTACTTTTATAGTGCTTATTCTATTCCCTCGCAGGGGAATAACCCTTAGTCGTTTTATTTGGCCCCCTTCTTGGCGGGGCCTTACCTTAATTTATCGCAATTCCTTTCACGGTGGAATAAAACCTTCCCAATGCAGCGCCCTTACCGGCGACGCACTACCAACGACTTTTAAGTACTTTTCTTATGAACTGTATTTTAAAACTGTCTCACCTCGGAGCTGACTTCTTGGTGACTCTCTGGATCCTGTGAGAGTCACCCGGTGTCGAGCAAGACGATAATCCACCGGCCTGATGCAAATCTATACACCGGGACTTTCAGCCATCCAGGCTAAGGGAGGCCGTGCAGCGGTGCTTCGCTCGACGTCAGGCTTCCCCCACGGATCCCAGAGTCACTGTTAAAGCAAAGAGAAATAAGGTTATTGAATTAATCCGGCTACGAAGGACCAAGTAAATGTTAGGTATTATTCAAGTCAACTCAGAGGCAAGAACGATACAGTTCAGTTTTACTTGCAAGGGTAGCCCACTTTGCAGTGCAAACTACAAAGTTTTGACACCCTATCTCTTTATTTATATGCTGTGGTCCAAACACAGTTCAACAGACAGTTCAGACAGGGTGTGTGTGTGTGTGTGTGTGTGAGGCTGAGAAAAGGCTGGTTCTCACAGACCTCTGGTGAATCCCACACACACAGGGAGAGCTGCATACCAGAGCATGATACAGAGCAGAGTGCAGATGCCTTGCAGCACAAACTTTTTACATGAGTGATAACAAGTCCTCGCACCCATCCAACAGCTCATTTCAGCCGCTTGTATTCGGGGTCTCATTCTTTCGGTTATGACCCAAAGTTCATGGCCATAGGTGAGGGTAGGAACGTAGACCGACCGGTAAATCAAGAGCTTTGCTTTTCGGCTCAGCTCTCTTCACCACAACGGACCAGCACAGCGCCCCCATTACTGTGGCAGCCGCACCGATTCGTGTGTCAATCTCCCGCTCCATTCTTCCCTCACACGTGAACAAGACCCCGAGATATTTGAACTGCTCCACTTCAGGCAAGAACTCCCCTCCAACCTGAAGAGGACAAGCCACCCTTTTCTGGTCGAGAACCATGGCCTCGGACGTGGATGAGCTGATCTTCATCCCAGCCGCTTCATACTCTGCTGCGAACCGCCCCTCAGGAGGGGGAAGCAGTGCTTCGCCAACACTGTTTACAGTGGGAGAGGGAGGCTGCTGACCTCGACTGGGGACATTATCGGGCGGTGGAAGGAGAACTTTAATCTCCTCAATCCTGCCATCACGCATTCCTTGGTGGAAACTGAGGCTGGGGACTCGGGGTTGGACTCTTTCATCACCCAGGCTGAATTCACCGAGGTGGTTAAAAAGCTCTGCGGTGGCAAGGCTTCGGGGGTGGATGAGATCCGCCCTGAGTACCTCAAGTCTCTGGATGTTGTAGGGCTGTCATGGTTGACACGCCTCTTCAACATTGCGTGGCGGTCGGGGACAGTGCCTCTGGACTGGCAGACTGGGGTGGTGGTCCCCCTTCATAAGAAGGGCGACTGGAGGGTGTGTTCCAACTAAAGGGTGGTCACACTCCTCAGCCTCCCTGGTAAGGCCTACGCCAGGGTATTGGAGAGGAGAGTCTGGCCAATAGTCGAACCTCGGCTTCAGGAGGAGCAGTGTGGTTTTCGTCCCGGCCGTGGAACACTGGACCAGCTCTATACCGTCTGCAGGGTACTCGAGGGTTCATGGGAGTTTGCCCAACCGGTTCACATGTGTTTTGTGGACCTGGAGAAAGCATTCGTGGTGCCCTGTGGGGGATGCTCCAGGGATTTTATTAGGGGCCATCCGGTCTCTGTACAAGCAGAGCAGGAGTTTGGTCCACATTGCCAGCACTAAGTCGGACCTGTTCCCGGTGCCAAAAGTACCAATACTTGGCATTTGGTAGGAGTAAATAATGCAATTTGAGTGCATATAATGTACATAATTTTCTGTAGACTGACATTTCTGTAATCCGTTTTTTTGCCTTATGTATTCTAATTTTCATAATGAACCAAGTTAACAGAAACCAACTTTTGATGAATTACGTTACACTGTAATTATTCTAAATCATAAGTAAAATACATTTTCTTTTAATGACATTCAACGTGTACCTAAACGTGTACTCTTAAAAAAATTAAAATGGGATGTTTTTATTAATGTTTATGCTTTCTTATTGATCTATAGTTTCTTGAGACAAAACACCCAACTTCAATGCGTAAAAGAAGCAGCCTAATGTCTTTTGTTATTCTGTTTCTCAGGAGGAAATGACCAGTGCCTTGGCAACAATGAGGGTCGACTACGAGCAAATCAAAATCAAGACCATTGAAGACTCTACCAATCCACTGCTAACGAAAAGGAGGAAGAAAGCCAACAACGCCATGCCAGACCCAAAGTCTGCTGCCCATTGAAAGAGTCAGGCTTGCATGCACATACAACACAGGTTGAGAGGAGAAAGCAATAATTTGTCGACACAAGTCGCACTGCATGGATTTTCTCAGTGTATTATTTTTCTTGGCAAATTCTAAAGTTTTGTATAAGTGGTTTTTGTTTTTGTTACTCTGCCATTTTAAACAAGCTCATCACTCTGCTCCTTGCAGGGTGATGAGCAGGTACATGTTTTTACACCAGAGGACAGATAATGAAATGCAGAAAAACAGAGGAACAGGGTGTTTTGGATCTCTCTCTCCTTCTCTTTTCAAGAATCTCAGACTGTAATTGAGGGGGTTGAATATTGAAACAAAACATAAAGAATAGCATTAGCTGTAGCGAAATTGTATCCCACAGCCCTCCTACCTGTGAATGTTATATCACATGACTTATTCCCAAAAAATGGAAACAAGCGAAGGTTTCTCTCTGAGTACATGCAAAGTAAGCAGAAGTATTTTGAATGACAAGAGGAATGTATAGACACTGTTGCGGTCTGTGGGAATTAGGAAAAAATAGATGCTGATTTCTGGGATTTGGACAGGAAGGGTCTGTCAGTTTCAGTTTGTCTTTATGAATGTTAAACTGAGGCCTATGCACTCACACAAGGGAACTGTGCCACTGACAGAGCACCTCACTCGTAGCCCTTCTCTCCTACCTAACTAGGTGCTGGTCAGAAAGAGAGAGTGAAGAAAGATATTCCTGAACGACTCTTTCTTTTACACGTAGCTCACTGGAGAGGAGGCAACAAATGATACTGTATTTTTTCATGGATTTTTATGACCGTTTTAGCCTAGGCCTTACTGAGTATTGCTTATCAGTAAATAGCTTTTAACCCCTTCTTGGCATTTGGTTCAAGCTTTTACCAATGTTACTCTTCTGATTTGAAAATATTAGCAGATTGACTTTCAGGTTAATGCTATGCAGATGTGTTTGTCAGCTTGGAATATTGTTGAAACTGTCTTTTTTTGGTATCTTCTGATTGCAAATGTGTTGGGAAGATGTTCTGCATCGATATGAGGGGTTTATGTAGGGAGTAGACTCCTGTAAAGTGCACACTGACCAGTTCTGTTAGGGGGCTATCTTTAAACTAACCTGGATTTATGCCACCATTCTCCAGCAATTCTGCCCACTTCCTGAAGTACTGAGTTGAATTAGAAAGAACTATGGTGCACAATTGAAACCACCAGCAGGTTACCACACTCGCAATTTTTCATTGTCCTTAATGTTTTGTCAATCTGCCAGTACACTTCCTAACTCAGTTGGGATTATAGAAAATGATCAATAATTTTGTCATTTGGTCTTTGTCACTTTGTAAAATCACATCCACGTCACCATTTGTATCACCTCTCATAGTGAGAATGTTTCTGATTGCTTTCGACCCCCGATGTCTGTCTTTACCCTCGTCTTTGAGTCTGTTCAGCTCCACCTGCCATACTTTTTTGTCTGCTTCAGCTTTGGATTAAAAAACACTTGTAAAATAAACTGGTTCTTTGGGGGGGGGGGCGGGGGGGGGGTTATGTGAAATGATTTGAAGTCTTTGAAAATAAAAGGCATTGCACCACACAGAGACAGCTTACTTTGCAAATTAATGAACATTTAAAAAAAATCTAGAGATTCCTTTTTAATGAAGATTATTTGGTTGTCTGCTAAATCTTTACAATCTACAGTGCTTTACTTTGAAGTCTCATATTGCAACGTCATAATCACAAACTTCAATGTTTTGGGATTATTTTTAGATTTATTTTGTGGTACTAGTTGCCTTTGGTCACATTTTGAGAGGAGAAGATGTGGGGGTGCAGAATGTTGTCTTGAGTACAGGAGAGGAACCCTGAATTGCTGCTTCAAGGACTAATGACCTCAGTGAGCTGCCTGCTCTACAGCTACACCACAAAGCCCCTGCTTCATTGTAATTTTTGGGGATTTTATGTGATAGACCAGTAAAAAAAGGAAAAGTTTGGCACAGAAGTGGAAAAAAAAGCTGTTCCTTGGTTTTAAACCTTTTTTCTAAATGAAAATCTAAAGTGTGGTGTCTTTTCAAAAAAAGCTTAAACTCTGTCTGATTTGATGCAGAGTGTGAGTTTCAACTTTCAAGTTGAGACCTGGGTCATTCAAACACATCAGTACTTATTACTCCATTGCTTTGTAGCTCTGGCTGTGTGTTTAGGGTTGCTGGAAGGTAAACCAACACCTCAGTCTCAAGCCTATTGCAGATTCCAGGGGTTTTACTTCCTGGGTTGTCCTTAATTTGGCCCCTATCATCTTTTCATCAACTCTGACCAGCTTCTCTATCTCCTGAAGGTTTTGTTTCAACAATGCTTTCTTCTTGCCACATTTCCATAAAAGCCAGTGCCCATATTCACAAAGAATCCTAAGTAGTTCCTAGTGATGTCAATCTTAAGGAATTTTCCCCCGGTATGATAAAACATATTCACAAAGCATCTTAGGCCTTAAGAGAGCTCCAAAGGTAAGGAAATGTTAAGAGTAGTGAGGAGGACTTTTAGTGAGTCTAATCTTAAGCAGGAAACATGACGGAAAGACAGAGAGAAAGGAGAGATTCTCTGAACAATGAATAACAGTGAATTAATAAACTGCTTCCGGCTCGATCACACATGGATCCACCCCCTTGATAGTTGAATAAATGAGAATATGACCTTCTATAACAATCATACTAATATAGAGATAAGATAAACCTTATCTCCCTAAGGGGGACTATAATAGTTTCAGCGGCAGGACAGATTAAAGGTGCACCTCTAGTAAGGTAATATTAGAAAGGATAAATAAATAATAGAAACAATAATGGAAAAACCATGAATAAAAAGTTTTAAAAAATCACAAACAATATAGTACAGAATTATTTAAATATTTACTGTAAAATGCTTTCTAAAAATAAATTTGGCAAAAATGGGAAAAACTCGGAAACAATATATATACAATTACAAACTAGACAAGATACAGTACAATAATCTAAGCACTATATACATAGAAGGAAGACGTAAATGAGGTGACTAAGTTTTTGCTGTATTGTTCATGATGTCTGTAGCTAAGTGGTCATCTACAACTGTCCCTGTCTGTGGAGAAGTTCTCTGGTGTGCTGCAATCTCCTCTTTAGCTTTTAATCACAGCAGGTACCAGAGCTGCTCACATTCCAGGCTGGTGCTGAAAGCAGAGGAAACGAAGCATTGAGCTGCTAGGGGAATACCTGTTTGTTCCCACTGTGATCCCAGGACCAAATCTACCTTTCAACACTCCTCCACCAGCAGGCTCTGTTCCTCTATTCAGTTTGGTTTTCTCCATTTTGTTTTGGTCATTTTACCAAACTAAACCTCATTGTACAAGAAGGGAATTACAGTAAAATGCTGAATTTTAATATTAATATAAAATAGATGCAGTATGAAAACGACCAGTATGGCGAGTAAACATTAATGAGCAAATACAAATAATGTTGAGCATGTAAATAAGCAATGTTCAAACATTTTGATACTGTATGACAATGGATTTAATCTGGCTAATTTTCATCATGATTCACACATTTCAGAATTCAGTCTAAATTCTATCGTTGGTTAATTTCCATTGATTACTGGGGGCGCATTTGTTTTGCAACAGGGTCAACCACATCAACTCACTACGATGGGAGTTTTTCCCGTCTCCTCGCTCAGAGTCGTTCGCAGCAGCGAACAGAATCACACTGAAGCTAGGAATCCTTGACAGGCTACGTTAGGAGCTCTCTGAGAGGACTCTGACAATCTTTGTGAATACGGGCGCAGACTTGTGGAGTGCACGATTAAACACTAAAGTCTTTTCTTATAAAGCAAGAATGTCGGGCACTCAAACATTTTTATTTTTTATTTATTTTCCACATACAACCAGTTTTACCAACCCCAATGAAATGCACTGACAGTGTTAGCCGTAGTTGACCTCTGTGCTTACATTCACCATTATGTTTTTCACACCAATCACATCTCCAAATATGACTCAGGTTGTTGTGTCTGCTTGGGATTTGCGGGTTTTGACACAGGGGTGCACGGACTGAACCCATGACAGACTCACCGCCACAAGCATGAGTGACTCCTGGAATATACACATTTACGCATCAAAACAGAACAGTGCCATTGACTCAACACCCATTTGCCAACACTGGGCTATTCAGAGCAAGTTTCCCGCCAGTGTGTAGGGCTGTTTCTTTGCAGGTATGGGGGTAACTGTGGCTTCTGAGCTTCCAGCTCTGAGTGTGATGAAACCGATAGTCATCTCTGTCTTGTATAGGTCTGCTGGGTAAAAGATAAGCTTAAGGGGGTAAATGGTGCTTTAGGGGAGTCCCTGTAGTAAACCTGTGGAGGCTGTTACCCCTTACTAAAGACCCAATAAACCGCAGGACACCCACCAGATCGGTTTTTGTAAAAAGGTGAAAAACCTTGCGACTGCTGCTGTGGAAGGAAGGGTTGTGGTAAGAAGCTAAAACCTGTAGCAAACAAGCAGCATAAATGAATTGTTTTGTTTGGAAATAGTCAGCAGTATGTCATTGTGCACTGAGTATAAAATGTGAGAGGAAATGTGGAGGATGGAGACTTCTCAGCTGAGGCTGTGATGTACCGTCCTTGTTGCTTTGAAGTGGCATGCCATCGTGTTTCACACACACACATCCTCTCCCCGAGTGACCCGTGCCAGACAAGCCTGCAGCAGCAGCACACTCGCGGAGCAAACTTTAAGCACGTTTTTCAAATGGAAAAATCGCCTTATTTACTTTCACATGTTTCACAACAAGTGCTTATCTTTTGCTTGTTTTGGAAATCTGTTGGGTCTTACTGCAAAGAGCTGTAACAGTAACAGTAACACCAGGCACACCTTTACGGACATGCTGTGGTTGCTGTGGTTGCTTTGATTGTCTTTTCTTCCTCAGATGTTGTCAGATTATTTTAAAAGCAAGCCTCCTTTATAGGAACTCTTCACCATCTTGCTAGAACAGCAGTCATGTGAAGATGTACAGGTGCATGTCAATACATTTGAATGTCGTTGAAAGGTTGAGATATTTTGGTACTTCAGTTCTAAAGGTAAAACTCATATTTTAATTATATAGATTATTTACAATCAGAGTACTTTATTTCAAGTGTTTATTTCTATAAAGTTGTAATTCTAAGAGCATTCAGTTTACTTTTCATTAAGTCCACATTTCTGTATTAATTTTCTTATTGTTCTGATGTAAAATATAATAGCAGGGTACACCCTGCTTTAGCGTCTGGTCCCCAGTCCATCACATGGCAATAAAGAAACACAAAGGACAAACAGCCATGCACACACTCGTACCCAAGGATAATTTAAAGAGACTAATTGTTCTAACAGATATGGATTCAGACTCTAGGAGGAAGCCACAGTACCCAGAGAGAATCAATGCATGCAAACTCCATGCAGGCCAGGATTCAAACCCAGGGCCTTTTTGCAGTAAGGTAACAGTGTTGCAAACTGCAGCCAGGGCCATTAAGACATTTTATATAATTTGAAGAGCCCTGCTTCTTCTAGTTACTTGCATTCTTTGGAAGCTAGTAAAAATTTTGGAAAGTGCTTTGCAGCCCGGTAGCCATCAGGTATCTTCTTTCTCCCTATGTTTTCACAGATTAACTCCATGATGTTGAAATGATGGGCCTCTTGGAGTTTTAAAAGAGCCCCTCCTTGCTCTACTTCTTCTTTAAAAGAAGCCTGTTGTATCTTGAGCCTTTGTTGGGACTGTTTTTTTGTTTCAGAAGAAACATTATCAAATTTCTGTTTGATACGAATCTAGGTGTCTAAAATCTTTTCATCACCGCTTCACATATTTATACATTGTGTGTTAAGAAACATCCTATGGGACGATCAGTTGACAAGGTTTAAATGCTCCTCTGAGTTTTATTGTGGATTCACTTGTTGATTCTGCAGGTCATTCAATATTTTCCATTGGGACAAACTGGAAAACATACCTTAACTGTTAAAAAGAGGATCCACATACCCAACAAGATTACGTGCATATTCAGGAAGTACCCAGAGTTCCACTTGTTGCACAATACTGTGGTTGACTTCTTGTTAGTATGCCTGCTGACAGTGCCACTCTGTCATTCCTTATTCTGAGTTTATATGTTCTGTTGAATGATACGGGAAAAACGTCATGAAAAGAATCTGATGATGGCCCCAAACACTCACCTTGCATCAGTCAAAGTGGGGTTTACTTACAACCTTTAAGCAAAGCTGTCCTTATGACACAATCAATTCTTTTCAGGTTAATTATGGTAGTGACTTCTTACTTCTGACACATTTCATTTGCACAGAATTAGAGACAGCATATGTAGCCATTGAATCATCAGGAGTTTACACTTGACTCATGATTTTTTATAAAGTTGCTCACAAATTTTGTCTCTAAAATGAGACGTGCTTTTATATAAGCTTCTAAAACTGCATGTGCATAGTTACTGTTTTGTGGGGGAAAACAGAAATGTGAAGAACAATGTAATATTAGGTCTCCAACATAAGAAAGAACTGGGCACTCGGTTTTAGATATTTTCCGATTCCTACCTTAAAGGTTATTGCAGGCAGCCTTTTAATTAAGTCATATTTTAACTTGCATTATCCGCAATCATACAGTCACATTTATATTCAAGTATACACAGTCCAGTATAATCCAAATTATTTTACAGTATAATCAAAGTCTGTTCATCATATTAAGCTAATTGGTGAAAAGCTGTCTATCTAACAAAACCCAGTTGATTGCATTGTATTACTGACTTTGGAGCAATCCCTCATCCTTAGGAAGCATGGGGTGACTGCAGATAGGAATCAAAGCATCCAACAGAGCCAGGCTTAAGAAGAAAGCCATTGGGGCTCCACGCCACTACTTTTGACACACTTTTAATGACACTTTTAACACACATTGAACGCATCGTGCTGAAGTGTGCCGAAACAGAACAGATATATATTTCAGTGGATTTTAGCCCTTAATACAAACATGGAAGAAGGCTTGAAAAGGGTCACTGGTCACCACGCCTCGGAGTATTTTCCCCTGACCAAACGCTGCTGTTTTGCGTTGTTTCCTAGAAAATAATGAGAGCGAAGCCACATGCTGACTAGTTAGAACCTCCATCTGATACTGATGCCAAACTGCCTCCCTCTCACTTCCATTAGTGTCATTAATTGTGCAATTTAACAAAACCATTACACAAGCTGCTGTAGCATTATATCAATGATAAATGGAGATCCTTACTAAATTGTTCTTAGCTGTCACCATATTCTTGATTCCATTTACACATTGAAAATTAGTTGTTCCAGGTAAACAAAACTTTTATTCACAATGTTGCAACACTTCCTGAGGATATAGCCCCAGCCATTTCCTGCTGCCTTGCATCACTTTCCTTCATGGCAAAGCAGCCCTCTCTTTGTTTCAGTTTCAGCACAATCCTTTTAGAACATTCCCTCAATAGAAGACGACTTGGAAAACAAAGAGTGACCACACCGAGAGAAGTTGCCAGCATTTCCCTATATGGGCAAAGCAAGACTGCACTAGAAGTCCATCTTCTAGACTCTGGTAACAAACGAACTGAGCATAGTTGCATAATCTTCTGAATTCAAGGTCAGCAGATTTTGCTTTAAATCAAATCTTCATTGGTTTGAGATGTATCTTTAGGGTTAATTTATTAATTGCATTTGTTGTGCTCAAGAAAAGTATGCCATCTAATCCTTCTTGGTTTACCCTGGCACATCAGCCACACAAATCTACATTTCTTTACAATGAACCAGGATTAGATTCAAAGAGAAATTCAAATATCGCACTCTTTATTAGTTTTATTAATGTTTAATAACTGTGTTCAGCTGCTTATCATTTAACTTGCTCCTACCCTGCACAACATATAAATTGTGCTAGTGTTAGAGGCATTTCTCCAACAACGTTTTTCTGGTTCACCAAACTGCCATCATTCTGATGTCTTGTGTCTTGTGGTGGCTTAACCATGTGAGAATTTAGCAAGAACTTTGCTGCAGAGGAAATCCTGTTTTACATACTGACAAAATTCTTGATTTGTTGTTCCTGTTCAATGTACAAGCTAGTATCTGCACTGTAGCACAGCTAGGCTTTACATGAAGTTAGAAATGTTTTCTTTATATTGCAGCCATTTCTTGACCTTGTAAAAGCAATGCGCGCTCCCAAAGTACCTCGTTTAGCTGACTGGCTCTTTGGTGTTTGTATCGGATATTTGAATTTGTACCTCCTTTGTTGAGTACATCCAACGATTGATTCTTGTTAATGTGAATTAACCTAGATTGTTGTAATTCCTTTATAGAAGTAGACCGTGTTTGGTTTGTATGCAAACTCTCTGATTTAACTTTCATATTGTTTTAATTTAATTTATATTTTATTGTATACTTTTATGGATTCAAGGATTTTTATTGTCATACCAGCTCACAGTTACATGTTATGGTATGAAATTCGGACTCAGGTCCTGGTTAAGAAGCCTAATACTTAAGTAAAAAGAAAACTAAGTATAACATTCAAAGCTAAATCTAACAATAAATGTCAATCAGTAAAAATTTGTGCAGCAAAGAGCAAAACAATAAAAAAAATATAAACAGGTAAATTGTGAAGCTAAAATTAACTTTTCAAAGTACTAACTACACATGTAAAGCAAGAGGTAGTCCTTAATATTGCACCTATAAGTGAGTGAAATATTGCACCTTTGCTGGGTGAAGTGTTTAGTGCAGTTCAGTGAGTAGTGAGAGAGTCTACAGAGAGTGGCTTGAGTTATGCAGTCAGACAGCTTCAGGGAAGAAGCTGTTTCTGAGCCTGGTGATCTTGCTCTGAATGCTCCTCAGCCACCTGTCTGAGGGGAGGACAGTTCCCCACAGTCCTCTTTCCAGCTTTATCACCCTCTGCAGAGCCTTCCTCTCGGCAGCAGTGCAACTGCCGTGCCATAAGTTGATGCAGGTGTAGAGGACGCTCTCCACCGCACAGTGGTAGAAGCTCCTCAGGACTGAGCTCCCAAGTCCAGCATTCCTCAGTTTCCTTTTTTTTTAAAAAAAGAAATGTAGCAGTTTTCCATCCATGTATTGATTTTTATGACATAGCAACTATTTTGGCAGATAATTTTTGTGACTGTGTCCATCCATCCATCCTTGTCCTTGAACCCCTCTGGAGGAGCCGTCCCAAGCTTGGACGTAGTGCTACAGTGAAGTCCGGGCTGACATGCAAGCACACATGCAAATGCGCACCTGACAGAACTTACCTTTTGGTTTCAGCAAAACTGGCGCGGTGCGTCATGGGTGCACACACGGTGTTCCTGCCTCAGTTGTCATACCCAATATAGTTTGTAATTTACAGTGTCAAAGATTTCCCTCAGTTATTCAAGTTAAGGTATTTCTGGGTGAAAGCCACCGGATGGGAGTCACATGATGATGTAACGGTGATGTCATCAGGTCGCTGTATTAATTTTGTACGTTCTATTAAATTGAGTATATACGTATGTATTGGTTACAGGTTTCTTTTCATTAGGATTTATTTATTTATTGTATATTTACATTGAGAAGAGCTTACCTGAGTTATAAGTATTTGTTTAGGGGTTTTCTTTGTTGTTGTCTTCTTGTGGGCAGAGCCTATGGCTATAAAAGAGGGCTCTGCTCCACAGGGAGTCAATTTGAGTAAATAGTCGTTACAGGTCGCACTGGAGGTGATGGACTTTTGAGCTGTTATGAAGGTACTGCTGTTTATGTCTGTTTTTACCTGCCTGGATGTCCATTGTAAACATACTGCACAGCTGCTTTTTAAAAATTTTTTCCACTTGAAGATGAAGAAGATGGCCGATCAGGGATGTAACCAGGAGCAGACCCTCCGCCGACCCTCCACGGAGCCAAGAGCTGAAGCTTCGTGCCTGCAACGCTCTCTGCGGTGCTGAGAAGAGGCTAGGGGAGAGACGTAGCGCAGTGGACTGGCTCCTGGAAGGGTAATCGCCAGCCTTGAACCCCAGACTGGCGATCGCTGCTCGTCCCTCGTCACTCGCTGCTCCTCCGCCACTTCAGCCTGGCATGCGCAGCTCTCCAAGCACGCTGGAGACACTCCCACAGATTATCTCCCCACCTTCTGCTTGGTCCTGTTGGCTGTGTCTTAATGTCAGATGTGCAGTTTGTGGGTGGGACCAAAGTGCAGAGAAGGAGACACCAGGAGTCAGATGAAAAATGGTAAGTCCGAGATTTATTGTTCTCACTAACGTACCAGCCAGGGAAACCAGAACCAGGCCAGGACATAGGATGCACCACCAGGTACGACCAGGAACAAGTACGACGCAGGACACAGCAGGGCCCAGAGGCAACTAAGGAATATATATTCAAACAGGAAATGCAGGGAGAACCAATGAAAAACAAGACCAGGTAATTAGGAGTAACAATAAACAAGTTTGTGCTAGGCTGTGGTAAACAGAAGGAAACAAGGACCAGACCGGTTAAAATAAACAAAAACACAAACTCAGAAAACAAAGACATTGGCTGGATACGACACCATCCATCCATCCATCCATCCATCCATCCATCCATCCATCCATCCATCCATCCATCCATCCATCCATCCATCCATGTCATTCAGTGAGAGGTGGGTTCCAACACAAACACACACACACACACACACACACACACACACACACACACACACACTCCTAAGGGCAATTTAGAGTGACCAATTAACCTAACATGCATATTTTTTACACTGTGGAAAGAAGCTGTAGTACCTGGAGATAACCTACACTTGAATGAAGAAAACATGCTAACTCCATGTAGAAAGAACACCGCCTGGGGGATTCAAACCTAGGACATTCTTGCTGCAAGGTAACAATGCTAACAACTGCTCCACTAAATAAGTAATACTATGCAAAAGTTGGTGGGGCAAAGTTATGAAAAATAAAAGCAGTGGTGTAGTTTTCCACATTAGTACTAATTGTTTATAACATTGCATGTAGAGTTTATGTACATCCAGGATTTCTTTCCTGTACATTCTGGCTGGTTTCTCTAATGAGTAAGATTGTGACTGCACATGAAGACTTTGCCGAACCTCTTCTAAAAAATAAACTATTGCTTTTCTTCAGAAAGGCAAAGAAATGTTTTGCATGTAAAGTTACAAGGTCTTTTGGCTTTAATGAAAATAGATACTGTCATTATTTCAGCATTTGCTAGATGCTTATTAGAGTCTCCATCTTTTGACTTGTGAGATCCTTTTTCCCACCCTGCTTTGAAAACATTGGTGTCTGAGCAGAGGTTTACACTCATTCCATAACAGCCACATGTGGCCATACTGACTTCAACAACTCTTGAAACTCTTGCTATGTGTTTAAGCAGTATTAAAGTGTAAACTCTTGTTCATTTTTTATTTATTTTTTATACATCTGAAAAAGCTGCAGTTAATGTGGGTAAAAATAAAGGGTTTACGTTTGTAGTACTGATGTTATGAATGATAGCTTTTTCATAAGTACTGTCAATGCAGGAATGATACTACTCAAATCAGCCCACACTGACTAAACAAATGACCGAGGAGACGCCATAGAGTAGTTTCAGTGCAAAGCCCTGAGTCAAGTATAGAGAGAGCCAAATCATGAGCTTACAGACACTTCTGTCAGAGCGATACCGCTACATAAAATTTAAACAATGCTTCTGCAAGATGCAAAGCAAACTTGTGTGCCAAAGCAATGTCGATTTTATGTATGGCACGATTTATACACAAAGCAATTAAAATTTCACTGAAAAAAAGCATTCGAAGAATAACATCAAGAAGTATCATGACATATAATGAAAGGCCAAATTAAATAGTTTAAGTTAAGTGGTTTCATTGTTTTGAACTGAATTCAAAGAGGCTAACTAAGACTATACATTTCCCACTTTTCAATGCAGGGTTGATTTAAAGCCCACGCGATACTTCTGCTATATAAATGTGTGTGTGACTAAGCGAGATTCTTTCTGCATGCATGTGTTTGTGTGCAAGTGTGCATATGCCATGAGGGTGAGGCTGGCTAGTTACAGTTACGGTAAGTTGACACACAGGCTCGATCTGCTGCTGGTAAGTGATGTATATGGGTCATGTTTGAGGTTAGTGCATCAGCATGTCTAGTTTACACACTGGTTCTGCATGTATTCAATCTGCAGGATGTGAAAAAGTATATATTTCCCTGTTAGTCATTCCAACATACAATCACATGATGGCAGTTTTATCATCTTGGTAAATAAAGTCAGCAGAGAAACTTGCCCTTTTTTATAATCTTTATTTTTTTAATAAAGTAGAAAACAGGCAATAAATATCAAAATACATTATATGACACATGCAAATAAATAAATATCCTTCATACTGAAAAATACAGTTATTCTATATTTCTGTGTGCAACAGATCACAGTTTTCAAACAAAAACTTGTCCTTGGGACAAAAACAAGTAAACAACAATCTTTGAAAAACAAAGACAGTTCAGCAGGTCTATAATTACATTCATAGTTCTGGACAAGTTGAAGTAGATGCTTGTTAGTCTCAATAAAGTCAGCTGGTCTTCACTATTGGTTTCTATGCCGTTTAGATGCCAGGTACGTCTCAATGTAGTTAAACAACAGGCCCAGCTCCCCCATTGCCTTAAAAACACCTTTACTCTCCATCTGCAAGCAAACAAATGCCTTAAATATTACAATTGAACATCCAAAGCACAAGTCAATTGTAGATCTGTTTGTCACAATACATGCAATAACGTAAGCATGACCACAAAGCTCACCTGTGCATAGGTCAAATGTAGGCTATTGATATCAAACAGCTTCTTGCAGGAGAAGTAATTTTTCTGAAAAAAAAGAAAATTACAGAGATGTTAACACATGGGTTAGATGGCCGTCCTGTAACAGTCCAATGAAAAAAGCTTTATAAGCAGCAACAAAGGAGCAAATCCACAGCAAGGAACTCAAAAAAGAGAAATACTTAGTCTCGCCCTACACTTCTGCTGTAAGCAGAACTAGATAGGAGCGTACATGCTTCTGCAGCAATCGCTGACTAAACACTAAAATCATGGCCAAATCGCACGAGCCATGGCTGACCTCTTCTTATTATATGTCCTGATGGTCATGAAAGGTGGTTTTTAACAGTCTGACAGAAATATTTAAATTCCAAAAAGTTACAATAGCAAACTGGCCAATGTAGGGCAATTTTTTGTACCTGAAATATGACACACTAACAGCAGACTAGTGATTGAGTTTTAAAGCAGGAGTTGTGCATATAATTTAGAATTTTTCTTTTGCCCCAACAACCACAGAAAAGAGCAATTTGTAACCAAAGCTCTGCAGCAACGTATTTCCATCATGTAGGAGTAGAACACGTGTCTGAGCTACTCACACAATTATTGACATCCCTCTTGAGCTTATCGAAAATCTGCTGTATGGACTCCACATGAGGTTTCAAATTTGCGGTTTCTTTAGTCATTCCGTCCATGGCAGTTGGCAGAACCGTGCTCAGGTAAAAGTCAAGGATGCTGTTCATGGCTTGGCAGGCAAACTGGCTCTGAAAGAGGGAAAACAGAAGAAGTCTGGTTAGTGGATGGTAGGTTTTGAGATGCAAAATATGGAGGACCATTTGTGCCAAACATCAGCATTTTATCACATAATCAGGATGCCGGTAAGAAAGCTAAAATGCTGTATTTTATGCTAGTAAGGGGTGGTCCTATATGATGAAAGAATATACGGTGTATTCTTGTCTTGTTGCTGTTCAATTAATGCCTGTCTATGATAGCAGAAAAATAAACTACTGTCTGGTCATAAATAAGCATTGACTATGGAGCTGTGTAACTTAAAAAGGGATGATAAAAGAATGCGTAAAAGAAATCTGTATGCTTTCTGATCTATTAAACAGAGATTTAACATGTTTCTTACCAGACAGTTTAAAGAAATGGTAAATGGTCTGAACTTGCTTTTTGCTAGCGCTTTACACTGGAGCCACATTCACGCAATCGCACTCACATTTATACACTGATACACAGATCAGCAGACAAGTTGAGGTTAAGTGCCTTGTCCAGTGGCACATCAACATGCAGCAAGAGAAGGCTGTAATCAAACCCACAACATTTGGATTGCAAGACGACTACACTTCCCACTGAGCTTCAGTGGTAGCAAAACTTGCCACTAATGGCTTGCCTTAGCTGTTTCTCTTGCCTGACCGTGCGCTCTGGTGTAGTTCCCTATTAAAAACGTCAGCATTTCATTTTGTTTGCGAACAAACTCACCCTAAAGGAATCCTCGACGGTCTGGTCTAACAGTGCCTCATCCAAGTCGTCGTTTGCTTCCTGAAAAGACAGGGGGGTGGGGGGTAAAAACGTGTTGAGTTGAGAAGCGTTTGCACCTGCTGAGGCGAGGAGCGCGCTGCATCACTCGTAGATCTCCAGCGCAACAATGATGCTGCAACAAACGGAAATGCTCAGTACTCACATAGAAATCTCTGAGCTGTGAATAGTCCTGCCTGAGCTTCTTCAGCCTGACAGGGAATTCCTCCACGAAGCGGCAGCACCGGTTGTTGCACATGGGAACGCACCACGCAGAATTCAAGAAGGACATCAGGAACAGGACGCACAGGATGAGAGACCGAGGAGTCATACTGCTGCTGCTGGACAAGGCGGATAAACACTGCAGAGAAAAAAAAATGAAGAGTGGACCCTCAGAGAAGTGAAGACGCGGCTCAGTGGGTTCAGTGGATTTCCGACAGGACAAAAATGCCTCTTGCAGGATATTGCTGGAAAGCTCACAAGTGCATGTTTTGGGGTTCATCTCTGCAGCCAATTTATACCCAAATTGTGCTAGAATTAAAAGGGAGGAGACTTACTGGAAGGGAAACGGTTAAAGATACTTCATACATGCGGGGAAATTTTTTAATGGGGAGGGCTCCTCCCATGAGGTCTTTACTATTGATTTAAAAAAAATGTTTCAGAGAAACCATTCAAATATTATTATTATTAATATTAATAATATTAATATTGTTGTTAAAACTGTATATAAGCTAAGATATTAACATCATTTTATTTTTAGAATGCCTAAATGCATTAAAATATAACGCTTCATTTTTGAATGATGTGTCCTCAATTACTAATCAAACATTACCCTCAGTAATAATATTGAGTCATTACGATTTTTATTATTATTGTAGTTGTTAAATTTTTTTCAGTACATATACTGGTTGTGTATATGTACTATTTACAAGAACTAAAATTAGAAATTTCCATTTAATTGCCTAAATGCAGTAAATCACCATGTTTTATTTGTGTGCATTTTCTTCACAATACCGAATTAAACTGCCCCCCCCAATATGGAATTAATATTGAGTTGTGGTTTGAGTTTGATGACGCCGTGGATTCTCTCTCTGTGTCAGATATACGTAAGAAAACTGACAGCGGGTGGAGGAGAGTGAAGATGCCTGGCCCATGTTTTCTTTCTTGTGATTCCATTATGTTCTTTGTTTGCATGCGCTGGCAAAGTAGTAATATTTTTGAAAAAGAGAAACCACAGAAGTACAAACAATACAGAAGTAACAGGGTACTCTCAGAAGCAGAGTAAGCGGTGTAAGGGGTGTTTTCCCCTCAGTACTTTTTTGCGCTCTGTGGAATGTCCATTTATCCTCTGTTATCATGAGTCTGTCTGTCCAGTTCTTGGTCAGGCTGAGCCTATTTACATTAGGCAACCCTGGTTTTTCAAGAACAAAACGTTTTGTAGCAAAACTCTGAAGGGGAAGAAAAACAATATAGTCTTCAAGGTATAATTAACAGGCCCCATATTATCCTCCCTGTATTGGCTGCCTGTACGTTTAAGGACTGATTTTAAGATTTAAATTTTTGCTTTTAAGTGTTTAAACAGTCAGGCACCTCTTACCTGGCCTACCAGAGTTTCTGCACATGCATGTTCCAAGGAGAAGTTTGAACTTCTGTTGCTTTTAGATGTTCCTAGGACTCGTCTTATGTCCCATTTAAAAACTCATCTTTTTAACTTGGCTTTTAATTCCAGTATCAGTCTGCTTTTAATTATTAGTTTTTTTTTCTTTTTCTTACTGTTTGATTGTATTTAGCAGTTCTGTTCTTCTTGGTCATTTGAGGTATTTTTGGTGTTCCTGTCCTTTTGGTCATTTTTATGTTTTTGTCTTCTGTTTATTTTTGGACCTGTGCAGCGCTTTGGTCACTTGGGTGTGTAAATCTCTATAAAGGTTTATTGAATGATTGAACCGGCAGGTTGAAAGGTGGTTGGGTAATGAAGCAGGCTAACTAAGCCTCACTTTCAGTGTCTTTGTTTAAGCTAAACTTGGACAGGATCTTCGGGCTAAAAGTCAACACATATTCTGGGCTGAATAAAAACCAGGACTGGACACGACCCTAACAATCCAGCCGGATTACCAAAGAATACTTTAGATCAAGCATATTCATGTGTTACAATGGCCCAAATAAAGTCTGTAATTAAATTCAATGAGGAATGTTTGGTAAGAATTGAAAATTGATCTTCAGACACCACCTGGTCCAGTAGGTGTAGCGGCAGCAGAATTATTTGCAAGCCCTGCATAATTTTTCTTCTCATCATGTTTATGACCTACATTGTGTTGGCTCATCACATAAAATCCCAATAAAGTACATTAAAGTTTGTGATGGTAAGGTGACAAAATGTGAAAGAGCTCAAGGGATATGGGGCTGTTTTAATAGAAACTGTACACATTAGTTTCCATAAATACAAAGCTGCATTCACTCTTTATTCTTTAATAAAAAGGAATGTATCTTTAATCAATTAGTAAAAAATTTTTCTGATTATTAATGGCTTTCTTTAAGTATTTCTATTGTGTTAATGTTGTGGTTGTTTTCATACACTTCTCTTCTTGCATTGTAAGATTTTGGAAGAACATTTGCATATTCTTGCACCTACGTTTTAATGAAAAGTTGTTATTAATCACAAAGCCTTAATACTGCATTTGTTTTTGTGAAGCCTTTCTGTGGAAGAAGGCAGTGAAAATAGAAACTGTTCAGTTTCTTGCTGATGCATATGTGATAACATGTTTTAAACAATGGAAAACTGACATTACTGACAAAACCCCAAAAGTCTAATTAAAATATGGAAAATAATGGCTTCAGTAGAATTGAATTCTATTAAAAAGAAATGTTCTTCAGAAAAAAAAACTACTTCCAACATCTGTGTGGATAATTAATAATAATCTTATTATTACATGAAAAAAGGAACTTTATTAATTAAAAAAAACAAGCTCAGTAAAGCAGTTATTATTGCATCATTTTCTAAAAATGAATCTTTTCAAATATTTTCTGTTTCCTCCTTGCAAAAAAAAAATCAGAGACAAATTGAATTTACTGTAGATTTTATATTAATATCTACAGTAAAAAATGTTTTTGTGACTGTTAAGCATGTCTGAATCCAAGTTAATATGAGTATTGCCGTTTACTAAATATACTGGTCCTTCTCAAAATATTAGCATATTGTGAAACAGTTCATTATTTTCCATAATGTCATGATGAAAATTTAACATTCATATATTTTAGATTCATTGCACACTAACTGAAATATTTCAGGTCTTTTATTGTCTTAATATGGATGATTTTGGCATACAGCTCATGAAAACCCAAAATTCCTATCTCACAAAATTAGCATATCATTAAAAGGGTCTCTAAACGAGCTATGAACCTAATCATCTGAATCAACGAGTTAACTCTAAACACCTGCAAAAGATTCCTGAGGCCTTTAAAACTCCCAGCCTGGTTCATCACTCAAAACCCCAATCATGGGTAAGACTGCCGACCTGACTGTTGTCCAGAAGGCCACTATTGACACCCTCAAGCAAGAGGGTAAGACACAGAAAGACATTTCTGAACGAATAGGCTGTTCCCAGAGTGCTGTATCAAGGCACCTCTTTGGGAAGTCTGTGGGAAGGAAAAAGTGTGGCAGAAAACGCTACACAACGAGAAGAGGTGACCGGACCCTGAGGAAGATTGTGGAGAAGGGCCGATTCCAGACCTTGGGGGACCTGCGGAAGCAGTGGACTGAGTCTGGAGTAGAAACATCCAGAGCCACCGTGCACAGGCGTGTGCAGGAAATGGGCTACAGGTGCCGCATTCCCCAGACCTGGGCTACAGAGAAGCAGCACTGGACGATTGCTCAGTGGTCCAAAGTACTTTTTTCGGATGAAAGCAAATTCTGCATGTCATTCAGAAATCAAGGTGCCAGAGTCTGGAGGAAGACTGGGGAGAAGGAAATACCAAAATGCCAGAAGTCCAGTGTCAAGTACCCACAGTCAGTGATGGTCTGGGGTGCCGTGTCAGCTGCTGGTGTTGGTCCACTGTGTTTTATCAAGGGCAGGGTCTATGCAGCTAGCTATCAGGAGATTTTGGAGCACTTCATGCTTCCATCTGCTGAAAAGCTTTATGGAGATGAAGATTTCATTTTTCAGCACGACCTGGCACCTGCTCACAGTGCCAAAACCACTGGTAAATGGTTTACTGACCATGGTATCACTGTGCTCAATTGGCCTGCCAACTCTCCTGACCTGAACCCCATAGAGAATCTGTGGGATATTGTGAAGAGAACGTTGAGAGACTCAAGACCCAACACTCTGGATGAGCTAAAGGCCGCTATCGAAGCATCCTGGGCCTCCATAAGACCTCAGCAGTGCCAAAGAATTCCCGACCAAGTATTGAGTGCATAACTGTACATGATTATTTGAAGGTTGACGTTTTTTGTATTAAAAACACTTTTCTTTTATTGGTCGAATGAAATATGCTAATTTTGTGAGATAGGAATTTTGGGTTTTCATGAGCTGTATGCCAAAATCATCCATATTAAGACAATAAAAGACCTGAAATATTTCAGTTAGTGTGCAATGAATCTAAAATATATGAATGTTAAATTTTCATCATGACATTATGGAAAATAATGAACTTTATCACAATATGCTAATATTTTGAGAAGGACCAGTAGGTTTCAAGCTGTTTAGCTGTGGAGCCTGGTGGATTTTAAGATAAAAGAAGCAGCTTTTGACATGTGGCTGATGTGTGCACACACCTAGTGACCAGATGAAATGAAGTGGGCTAAAACCAGCTAATTCTGTGAGCAAAACTTTAGTCAGCTTTTCGCGGAAACGTCTGTCATCAGACTATTTCGTATTGATGTGTTGAAAATGTAACTGTGTTTAATATTAGTATTGCCCCTTATGTAATGAGACATGCCTTTTGGTTTCTTTGTATCAAAACGGATGCGAAAGTGGTCCAGTTAGAGCTGAATCCAGCTGCAAAAGCTGTAATCTGTTAGCTTTGCTGAAGAGCTGGAGTACCTCTTCTCTGAACGAGGCTTAAGCTGAATTGGTTCGATCTTATCAAACGTTCGACAGTTTTTCGCCTGTGCAATGCTTCAGATCAGGTGCTGATGTGGTGTCTTTTTTCTTGACCCCTTACCTCCATAGTGTGACTCCTCTGTTCCTGATGTCAAGAATTGGCAGTTTTCTGAACATTGTCTGAAACCAGACTGCTGATATTACACTCAGCCCACCACTTTGTGCCATTATCACAAGTGGCAGAAAATGTGTGGAGACTTCACAGCAAACAGCTGACAACTCTCCGCTTTAGGACTCTTCTTTGAGATCCCTTTTGATCTGCAGAACTGATGAGTTGCAAAATGGTCTGCAGCTGTGCCTTCACACTTCCTCAGTGTTCTGCGTCACATTCTCTGTGCCTGAGCAGATTTTGCTTTGGCATAGTGTATTTGCAAATGTCACCTTTAGAGGAAATCAATTTGTCTTTTACTTACAGACTCACCGCATTCGTCTTTCACTTTCACACTGTTTGTCCATTTAACTGTTTCGATGATTGTTTATGTTGAATGTTTGTTGGCACTGAACAAGAGCAGAAACTGTAATGATTGTGTAAGTGTGTGGTAGTTTTTCAAAGTTTCTGTTGCAAAAGTTTCAAAGGCAAAAGGGAAACTCTATGAAATAGATTCCTGCGGTTCTTATTACAGCTGGGTGACTCTAATCCTGACCGGCCGTTTTTTGACCCCCACGCGATCATGGGTGTTGTGGCATGTGTTGCAACCACTCATTTGATAATTCTGGTTGGTGTATAGCTTTTGAGAGTATTATGCAGAATGAAAAACAAAAATTGTTAAGAGTTTCCTCTGTGTGAGCAACTTTTTGGACTTCCAAATAATTCTTTTGTCAAATCAGCTTCCTCGCTGTTCCATCATCACGGTTGATATGAGCTGTTGATTTATTACTGATAATACCAACAACACCCTCTAAATTTCAGCATTGAAATATCACCACAATAACCTGCTACAACCTCAGCAGTGAACTTATCATTTCTGTGGAACTCCAAAAACATTAGTTAAACCTTAAGTAACCCATTGCTGAGCAAGCATCTTGATGAAGAAAGATGAAACTTTAAAAATTTCCTCTGACCATAGCATCTAATTGACCCCGATTGAGAGCAGCGTGGGAAGGTTGAATTAGTGTAACCTGTTCCGGTCCAGTTGGTTTGTAATGCAGAACAGTAAAATGTTTTGCTAAATTTTCCATGCTACTTTTAGTTTTTAGTGCACTTGAGTACATATGCGTCAGCAAATTCATGCATATGACCAACTGCATAAAACGGTGTTAACCACAGTTAAGCATCATTCGTTGTCACAGCTCACATTTTCCCAAGGTTTTTTGAACATATGAGTGCTGAATAAGTGAAAGCAAAAAAGAGCACAGTTTCTGAATGCAAATCGAACAGTGAGTCACAGAGTATTTTGGTGGATATGTACAGTACCAGTTAGTGTACTTTAGCAGTGCAATTACTGATGGCACTTCCTTTTCACATTCGTTGAACTGATGCCATGTACAGGCCAAGTTAACAGTTCACAGTACTGACCCGACAGGTGAGGCCTAGTGTTTGCTCCTCAGTCTTTAAGTAAAATCGTTAAAGAGAGAAATGTTAGTCATTTTTATGGCGATGGAGTTGAATAGAAGGCAGAACTTTCTGTTTGCAGGCTAAAACCTACTCTCAGCTTCTCTCTGAGAGGCAGACATCCTGTCTACTAAATTGTCCTGTATTGGCTCGTAAAATTAACTTTCTGATTATAGTTAGAGCAGCTTACATTTCCCTGAGCTGCTATAAACTTAGGCTGCTGGAGGACTTGCAGCTTTTCCTTGCTCTGCTGTCTTTACTCCCTCTACTCACCATTAAAGTATTATTTGAAATTATTGGTCCCATTTATCTCTGTATGTTTGTTTTTTTCTACAGAGGCCACACTTGGCTGAGTGATTTCTCTGTTTAGATGTGTCTGTCTCCTGGAGGTACCATGATAGAGTTATTGCTACTTTTTAGCCTGTGTACACTCTCTGGTTTTTATTTCCCAGAGAAGGTACTCCTAGTTCAGTGGTTCTGTGCTTAGCTGTGCCTCTTTTCTTGACAGAGCTGTTGCTGCGATACAGTGAGTATGCTGTCGGTTTTTGGTTTTTCTCCTTCCTAGATGGAGTCATTCACAGATCTATTGCTCACCTTTATTCTTGTCTTTGTTTTTTTGTATTTCTTTCCTATAGAAAGTATTTCTAGTCCTGTTTTTCTGTATTTAGCTCTGTCTTTTTCATGGACCAATCCACTGTGCACTCTTTATTCCTTGCTATAGAAAGTACTCCTGTTTCAGGACTCATCCTGTTATTTTCCAACAATGTGGAAAGACTTTAACTGATGTAATAATATCCCTTTGTTTTTTGTTTATTTTTAGTTATGCTGTGAATAGTGGGTTATTTACAGAACTAAATCACATGTTCCCTTTTTCACCTGCCCACTTTATTCCTAAATAAACTGCTAAATGATGCTTAGATTCCTTTGGTGTAAGTTCCAGTGCTTTTTCACTTGCCTAATTTGAAAATAAATTGCCTCACATGTCAAGTTACACGTCAGCCATTCAGAGACACTTTTTCTTTGTTCAGGTTTCCTGTTCGTACTGAGCAAGCAGTCATCTGATGGAAACTTTAGAAGCAGCCAGATGTAGGATAACAGATGAATGATTACTATATTTTTATGTACTTTGTAAAGCATCTGATAGTTGAAATTACATATTAATTAAAGATTAGTTATCTCTAAAAAACAAAGTTATTCAATTACAAGTAAACATCTAATGTAAGCTTTGTTTTGTCTCATTAAAAAAATTTGGATTCAAATTGGCTAACAAAATTAGGATATCCTAACCCTTAATAACTGGTGATACCCTTTAGCTGAAACAAATTCAGTGCAATGTTTCTTGTAGCTACCTTGGACTCTCTGACATTGGTCTATGTTTCTCACTCCTCACTGTCAGCTGTAAGATAATTAAGAGTTTTTTTACATGTGCTGACCATTTAAAGACACCAACAGCATCCCAATGAGATCAACATCCAGGCTTTTCCTTTCTGATTTCTCAGCCAGTTATTGCTGGATTTACTGGTGTGGTTAGCTTCATTGTCATGTTGCAGGGTCCAGTTCTCCTTCACCGCCAATATTTTTACAGATGGTGTCACATGTTCCTCAAGCAAAAGGTAGAAGACAAGGTGGAGAGTGACGTATTTGGTTTATGCTAAATATTTCTTCAGTTCTAATATCCATTTTCAACCTCATCTTTTCAAAGAGCATTATTGCAATAGTCCTTTGCATATGTTCTCACTATCAAGTTTTAATGTGGCATTAATGTTTTTTATTTATTTCTTGAGTTATGAAGTGCTGTTTGTCTAATAAGTACAGAAAGCAGAGTGTTTGACCTGGTTTGTGAGGACTGAGAGGCTCATAGAAACATTAACTGGTAGAGGAATATACTGGCAGGACAGAATGTTTATTTCAGTGGAGGTGAAGACAACAGTTGCTTCAAGTATTGATCATTAGTTTTATCTGTTATTAATCCATAAGTAATATGTTTTCCTGGCCCAGCTATGCTGTGTCCAAGCTCATTGGCTTCTTTATTTCAGACAGGAATCAATGTGCCTTTACAAATCAACAGATGATGTGCAGTTAATAGTATCAAACCCAAATAGTCTTAACTGATCTGTTTCATAGCAATATGAGTTAAGATTTTATAGATTGCTGTTTAAGCCATCGCTTCTTTTTCTCCTAAAGAGTCGGGCTTCGGGTTTGGCTGGGAGGTTTCTTTGTTGTCAGTTTGCTTATTGTTATTTATTTTGCTTCAGATGAAACAGTTCCTGCGTGCAAAGAGTTAATTAATTAATTAATTGGTCAGAAGACTTATCACAAACTCATCAGACCTGTCAAGTTTCTTTTCCTTTAAATAATCAGAATAACTTATGGGAAGAGGGTCTTGGTCAACAAAAAACATTTTATTACTGGTGTATGTGTTGCTTCTTTAGGTAAGTGGGGAATTGCGATCACATCACAAGGTACATTTGTCTTTATATGGTCTTTCTTGAATTTGAACGAGTTATTTTCTTCTATATATTTAAGGACTCTCTTAGATGACTAATGATGAACTCAAATTATGTGTTATTTTTTGTAATTTTGTTTATTTCTGTTTCAGGCAGGGCATGTGTGCAGTGGTTATCAGTGTTGCCTTGCAACAAAAAGGTTCTGGGTTCAAAAGGTTCTGGGCTGTTACCATGTTTTCTCTGTGAATGTGTAGCTTCTCTCTGGGTACTCCGACGTTCTCCCACAGTTAAAAGACATGACTATTAAGTTAATTGGTCTCTCTAAATTGCCCTCAGGTATCAGTATATGTGTGCATGTTTGTTTGTCCTGTGTGTCCCTGTTTTGCCCTGTGATTGTCTGGCAACCTACGCAGGGTGTACCCCGCTTCTCACCCAGCGTAGCTTAGCTCCCTAAGGCTCTGTACAGTTATTTAATTTAATAAATGTAGTGCCTAATTTAATTGATTGTTTTTTTTTTTTTTTTTAACATGGTAAGTTTTCATCATTAATAATCTAACCAGAATCTGGGGCCATGTTGCCTTGCTTCAAAGCAACAACTTTTTCGTTTTTAGTAGAGATATTTTTTGTATTTTCAGCCTTAGAAATATATGTGACTGTCAAATAGTCTGTGTGGACAAACTGATACCCTCAACTGTCCTGTTAAAGTTCCTTCGAACAGACTGCCTTAAGGAAACCTTTAAAACACATAAACGTTTCACAGCTCACCACTTCCTGCTTTCTGCTGAAGACAAAACGGAACAGCCAGTTTCTATCACTATCTATCCCAAAATCTTTTTTAAGAAGATATGTCTGAAGACCTGAATGCACACAAGATCTCTGTGCTGTGTGGAAATAACACCGTATCCTTCTTGATTATTGGCAATCCTGGTAAATTTGTGTAAAAAGCCTAGAAATAATTTTATTGTAGCAGCAAAACCTCACACTGAAAAATGTAGAAAGATCCAGTCTTTAAGGTTCAATTCAATTCAATTAAATTCAAATTCAAAAATACTTTATTAATCCCAAAGGGAAATTAAATGTTGTTATAGCTCATATTATGAAGGTTTCCTCAAAGAACCGTTGAAGATGCTGATGGCTGTGGGCAGGAGAAGGATCTCCTGTAGCGCTCCGTCTTACAGCAGATCTGAAGAAGCCTCTGACTGAAGACACTCTGTTGTTGTAGGACAGTCTCATGAAGAGGATGCTTCATTTTATGAAGAATCCTTCTTTCCACAATGATCTCCAGAGGTTCCAGAGGAGTCCCCAGAACAGAGCCAGCCTTCTTTATCAGCTTGTTGAGTTTTTTTAAGTCCCTGGTTCTGATGCTGCTTCCCCAGCAGATGATGGCAGAAGAGATCACACTTTCCACAACAGACTTATAGAAGATATGCAGCATCTTGCTGCAAACACCAAAGGACCTAAGCTTCCTCAAGAAGTACAGTCTGCTCTGTCCCTTCTTGTAGATGGCTTCACAGTTGCATCTCCACTCTAGTCTGTTGTCCAGGTGAACACCGAGGTATTTATACTCCTCCACCACCTCCACTTCTTCTCCCATGATAGAAATAGTTTTTGACTTATTCTTGTTTCTCTTAAAATCTACAATAATCTCCTTTGTTTTAGTCACGTTCAAGATGAGATGATTGTTTCCACACCATGCCACAAAGCGGTCCACCACCTTCCTGTACTCAGCTTCTTGTCCATCTCTGATCCGCCCCACGACTGCAGAATCATCCGAGTATTTCTGCAGATGACAGGAGTCTGTCTTGTACTGGAAGTCTGAGGTGTACAGAGTGAAAATGAATGGTGAGAGTACAGTCCCCTGTGGTGCTCCTGTGCTGCTGACTACATGGTTAGACTCACAACCCTTCAGTCTCACAAACTGTGGTCTGTTTGTCAGGTAGTCTTTGATCCAGGAGATTGTTGAGGCCTCCACCTGAGTCTTCTGGAGTTTCTGACAAAGCAAATCAGGTTGGATTGTATTAAATGCACTGGAGAAATCAAAGAACATGATCCTCACAGTGCTGCTGGCTTTGTCCAGATGACAGTGGGTTTGTTGAAGGAGGTGTATGATGGCATCTTCAACTCCAACTCCACAGCGATAAGCAAACTGAAGGGGTTCCTGATAGTTTATTGTTTGCTTACTCAGGTGGGCCAACAGGAGTCTCTCTAGGACCTTCATGATGTGAGATGTCAGGGCAACAGGTCTATAGTCATTGAGGACTGATGGGTGAGTTTTATTTGGTACCGGAATAAGACAGGAGGTCTTCCACAACACCGGAACCTTCTTCTGGGCCAGGCTAAGGTTGAAGAGGTGCTGCAGAATCCCACAGAGCTGCTCTGCGCAGGCCTTCAGGACTCTAGGGCTGACATGATCTGGACCTGCTGCCTTATTCCTATTCAGTCTCTCCAGTTGTCTCTTCACCTGACTTCTTGAGACACACAGGTGGAAGGGGGAAGCAAAGGAAGCATCAGCATCTTCTGATATGGTTGAAGGCAAACATGTAGAAGCAGAAGGGTCTAGGGCTGAGGTGGAAGATAAAAAATGTGAGGTGTTACTGGACAGCTGTGGGTCAAAGGAGGATGGGATGTCTGTTTGCCTGTGAGCAGGAGAGGAGGATGCGAAGCTTGTTTCTGAACTGAACCTATTGAAGAATGTGTTCAGTTCATTGGCTCTGTCCAGACCTCCATCGGTCTGATCATCCTTCTGCTTGAAGCCTGTGATCTTCTTCATCCCTGTCCACACATCTCTGATATTGTTTTGCTGGAGCTTGCTCTCCAGCTTCTTCTTGTACACCTCCTTGCTGTCTCTTATCTTGACTTTAAGTTGCTTCTGTATAATCCTCAATAATTTTCTGTCTCCCTCTCTGAAGGCTCTTTTTTTCTTGTTAAGCAGGTCCTTCAGGTCACTGGTGATCCAAGGTTTGTTATTGGGGAAGCATCTCACGGTTCTGGTGGGGATGATGTTATCCCAAACTTCGTTCAACACCATATTCCTCTTGTATTTTTGCCATAACTGCTGGTTTGATTTCATACTCACTCAATGCTGTTTTGTTTAGTTAGATATTTTACCCTTGTTGTGTAGAACTTTGCATGTTTGATTAGGTGAAGATAATTGAATCGGAAGAGCGAGTTGTATCAAGGCTGTTGATTTAATAAATATTCACGTAGATAAAGAGAAGGCTTTGTGTTTATTTTGTGCAAGAGTGATTTGTCAGTCAAAATGAGGTTAAAGTTCCCCACATTTCGGCAGAAACGGTTGATTAAACAGTGACATCTAATAATAGTTATCAACTGAGAATTTAATAATTGTAATTATCAAGGGCTTTGAGCCACAATTACAACCCCAGAGGACATCTCTGGTTTCGATTCATAAATGAGGATTTTTGGTTAAGAAATTAATTTTCTCAAATTATGATTTTTAATTATAATTCTTGATAAATATCAATTAATCAATAATCATAACCCAAAACACCAGAAAGGCAGAGATGAAATGGAGGAAAAACAAACTGACAGTCAATAGTATGTGAAGAGCTTAATATCTACAACTCTGCAGTGAGCAATGCAAGAAATTCCTGTTTTGCACAAATAATTAACAGCCACAAGAATTATCTCAAAGATCTGTTTTTCACCATTGACAACCTGCTTAATACGGATTTTACAACATTTATAAATACTTCAACTGACTCCCTCTGTGAACAGTTGGCTAATCACTCCTGAGGAAAGATTGAGTCAGTTAGAGCTAAAATGATCTCTGAGTAAAATACAGTTTTAATTCAGTTGAATATCTTACCTGAGAAAACAGTGGATATTTTTATCTTGTTTGATGCAGTGATGGTTGGTTGAGATTTCTACCAATCCAAACCAACCATTGTTTGGACCCAGTTCCTACATCACTTTTTAAATCATTCTATACATTCTTTGAACATGAATTTTTAAACATTGTGAATGGCTCTCTTCAGACTGGAGCTTCCCTACTTCCTTAAAAACAGCTCTTAATAATTATAGACCTGTATCCGTAGTACCATTCTTAAGCAAAAGTTTGGAAAAGTTGGTTTTTATTAAAAAAAAAATTTTATAAGCCTGGTTTTAGGACAACCCACAGTACAGAGACAGCCATATTTAAAATGATTAATGATGTAAGGTGTAATCTGGACTCACACATGCTCTCTGTCCTTGTGCTAGTGGATCTAAGTACAGCCTTCAATGCAGTAGATCACCAAATTCTTTTAAACAGATTGAAACACCTGGTTGAACTCTTTCTGGTACTGTCCTTGCAGACAGAACATTTATGGTTAGCATGGGTACGTGCTCCTCACAGATCCATGAGGCTAACAATGGTGTTCCCCAAGGCTCTATTTTAGGCCCTATACTTTTTAATTGCTTTTATTTTTAGCTGTTTAGATTATTGTAATGCCCTGCTTTCTGGTCAAAGAGTTAATGATGCCATGCACGCTAAGAAGGTTCACCACTGGAAGAGAAGTAAATCAACACCCACCACATATCCTAAGTCGTACTTGGTTTTGCATTTATTCAGACTCACCTAGAAGGTTTTGTTGCTGAACAGCTCAATCCTATTTAAACTAATCAGACCAAAGCGCAGATTTCCAGCTAAGGTTTAGCATTTAGACACCTGATCGTCATCATCATCAGTAGAAGGAGACTTTGCTTTAACCAACTGTGGAATATTTTAACAATTTCAGTCATTGCCCAAACCAGAAGGTTTTTTTGTGAACTGGCTGGATTAGTCACAATGTTCTAATGTACAGAGTTAGTCACATGTATTACTGAAAGATAAGCAGACTTTGTTTTAAAACCAGAAACCAAACAAGTGTCTTAACGACATATAGTCATAGTTTTCAACTAATCCATAAGGGTGGCTTTTAGATTTTATTAGAATTCAGCATGACTCATAATGTATTTAAGATAAAGCAGTATTTTTATGGTGAAATTTTACTCAAGTACAAGTCAAACTGTAAAACAATTGTTATTGTAAAGAAAAAAACTAACTAATGTAAAATGTACTCCAAGTTCTAATTTTGCTTTCGTACTTTTGCAATAGCGCAGCGGGCAAAATCAAAATCCTGTTCATCACATGCTCAGCTTGTCCAACAACATCTCCATCCAGTTTCTACACCTGTTTAATCTGGCTGTTTGGTTGTTATGTCCATTATAACAAAGCATGCTTGATGCACCACATGGCAGTTGCTTTTAAAGCTCTTTTAAATTTGCTGCTCTCTTTACAGTTTATCAACAATTTCTTGTTGTGCTACAATTTAACAGTATTTTTTCCCCCCGAGAAACGACACAACATGAGCACAAATTTTAATCAAGGAAATGCTCCTGTGTCTCATATGGGTTTACATAAAAAAGTATCACCTCATCAATGTATTGACTGGGGTTTTGAAATCATTATAATTTTTACTTGTTTACACAGCACCTTTCAGTGAATAAAAATGCTAAACAACACAATATCAGAAAAATGAAATAATGCTGTTGAGGACAGAAACAAACACACTTTGTCCTCGTGATCACTTGGTACCTCTGTGTTTAGTTGTATCTGTTTTTGTATCGGCACCAAGCTCTTCAACTACATCAGCCCTTTGTGCTTTCTAAATCAGGTCAGATCTGATTAGATCAATTGTGCACATCGCACAGCCCCAGTTCACAAGCACTGGACTAAAGTCGATCATTTGTATAGTTAATTTAATGGGACTGTTTATGAGAATATATTTTTATTCAAATTTAAAAGACAGTCATTTTATTGAGACATAATTTTCAAGATAATTATTAAAAACAACTAGAATGAGCAGCTGTGTGAGAGTAGCTAACCAGAGCAAAATTATCTGTAAATAAGATATTATTAAGGTCTTTGTTGTATAGTATGGGTCGAAAGGGACCCAAATGAGTTTTTATGTTCTTTGTTTTTGCAGTAGATTAATGTCATCATTCTGTATTCCAAGTATTCTTATTGTACCTTATCCTCATTGGATTTCTTTCACTGTTACTGTTGGACAGAAAACTATTTTTTACCTCACTACCTTTCTAATCCACAACATTGATCAAAAAAGACAAATTTCCTTTAATTCCTAGTATTTTTATTGTATATCTTTGACATAGTGTATTTTATCATTTACTATTTTAAAACTGCAGTAAATAACTGGTTAAGGAGAAATCAGAATTGTTTAATTTCCTATCCGACTGTGATAGAGCGAGTCGAAAAGCCGGAGGAGTCACAGGAATTATTAGAAAATTTGTTTTATTTTTATTTTAACACAAAAAAGTTATAATTACAAAAGTGACAACTGAGCTCATAAAAGAGGACAAATAAGCAAAGGTAAACTCAGGAAAAAAATGTGAACAAACCAACTGACAGCACAAACAAACATAACTGACCTATTAAAACATGACAAACAAGGGGATATATATATATATTGGTTGATCAGACCACAACACAATAGGCTTAACTAAAGAATACAAACACCAACTACAAAAAAACAGCACAGTACAGTAAAGTTTGTTGTTAAATTAAAAACAAAAGGTAATGAAAAACACCAAACTTTGAATATCAATCTTTAGTTAAATACAAAAGAGCTACTTTAACCAAAGAAAATACAAACTCCCCCTCTCCAGCTGGAGTTGTTGGTGCAGTTCAATTATCCAACAATTATTTAGGTACTCTGAGCCCTGGCCATCACCTTTTGTCTGGCCAAACTCCCAGGGATCATGGGAGGTAAGAAATTGGTAAGAGAAACAAGAATTAGCAATAATTACAAATCAAAGATCAGAAATGAATTGTTAAAATACAAACCAAATGTGCGCACTTACAAATAGACCCCAGGCATTTAAACACCTCAATAAACTTTGTTGCAAACTAAAGTGTATCATTGTGTTTGGACGATGGTTAAGAAACAACCCACCTACACTTAATAGAGATGTCTGATGTTAGGGTATATTGTGCAAGTGTGAGAACTGTCCAAACAAAACTTTGTCCAGTAACCAGTTTTCGCACGTTGGTTTTCAAATTGTTCATTGTGTATTATATATTTTTTCCTAATTTCATTTCTCGATATGCAAAATGGTAAAATAACATGCAATGCAACAGATTATAATGTTAGAATACAGAGTTCCAGTGTCACACAAATGGTATAGGTTATGTGTGAGGCATTTAAAAACTGAGGTTTACTTTTCACCAGTTTACTTCAGTTACACAACAGATATATTATAAACACATAACCTCTTATCGCAGGTTATGTGTTTGCTCAACCCAGTAATGTCAAACATATGTTTAGCTGTTCGGCATTTCTTACTGCAAAAAGTAATAATTTTAAATAAATTCTCTGTGTATTATAAGGTAGCTTAGTTTTTAATCACACCTGGAAGAATGGGCAATTTGTGATTCTGCAAAGGCAGTTGCTAGTTTTTATTTTTTTCTAATCAAACTCAATTTGCAGTGGTGGATGAAATATTTTAGATGCAACTGCATTTTTTATTTTAGGGTTCTGATTTAATTAGTTAAAATTTAGTGGGCTTCCAAGTCTGTCCTGTGGATGCTCATTTAATTTTGTACAATTTCACTGAATAAAAGTTATTCTCCCCTGCTCTGATCTGCTTAGGCACAGTTTGGTAGATCAAGGAGCTTAGATTTTATTAAGTTTAATGAAACACCTGAGATGAACTTGGTATCAACATTATGTATTTTATTATTTATTTATTATTTTTGAGTGTTTGTTTTATACCTTACATAGAAATTTGTTCTGACAGCATCGTGTTGTTATGATTGGGCAAACACAAAAAGTATATGAGATAAACTTATTGAGTATATATGTTTTAAAACTTGTCTTGTAGGCTGAGGAGGGGGAATGGGGAAAACCTGGTCATGACACTGGAAAAGCGAAAGTTAAGTCAAAATGTTTGGTCTGTTGTCTCTCATTTTGTTCTTGACAATACTCCTTAGATTCTCTATAGGGTTCAGGTCAGACATGTTTGTTTGCCAATCAGTCACTTTGATAGGTTTTGGTACTTCTGTCTGTGTCATGAGGTGCAGGGTCCTGCTGGAAAAGGAAATCAGCATTTCCAGAAGAAAGCATGAAGTGCCGTAAAATTTCCAGGTAGGTTTCCAGGTAGACCCTGGACTTGATAAAAACACAGTGAACCCGCACCAAGTGATGACATGGCTCCGAAATGTTGAATGAAGATTTCACAGCAACATGAATTCTGTGCCTCTCCACCCCTCCTCTAGACTCTGAGACCTTGAGTTTCAAGTAAGAAGCAAGATTCACTTTTCTCTAACAATGGGGTGTTTAATTACTGAGCTGTCCTGTCCATTTTCCCTTTTGCCCAGATGTCTTCTGGTCAGGAGTATAAGACAAAGGTATGCAACAGTTGTAGCCGGTCCTGGTGATGTCTGTGCGTGGTGTTGAAGTAATGTGACCTCTATTAAACTCTTTAATGGACTTTTCTTCACAGTCCACTCAATGCTCCGGGTATCTCTATTGCCTGTGCACCTTTTTTTTACGACACTTTTTCTTTTATACAACTTTCCATTAGTTTCCTTGGGTACGCTGTAAACAGCCAGCTTCTTCTACAGTCACTCTTTATGGTTTATACTTCATTTGTGGAGGTTTCCAGAATTTAAGATTTGAAGAGCGATGTTCTTGGATTTTTATTAGTTTTAGCAATTTGAATATTTTAACCAAGGGAATTACATGAGTAAAATGACACATTTGTTCGGATGTGGTAACTAGTTCAATGAAATATCCATTGTTCATACTCTCTATATCCATTTAGGGGAACTTGGAAACCAATGTACTAGAGCTATTTTTGTTCTAATATTTAGAAATTAATTATTCTAAATTATTTTCACCGTTATTTATAGTATTGCATCATTATCGGTTTCCTATAATGCTAGTATATCATTCAAGTGTTTTAAAATATTTAAATGCATATTTTTATGAATAAGCCATCTGAAAAGTCCTCGCCTTTTACTAAGTTTTGATCTTGAAATGTTTTGCTCTTGAAAATCAACTTGGCTGCTCTTTGCAGCTAACAGTTTTCAGCTTTCAGTATAAAAACCACAAAGATTTCAAAGAAAGAAAGTACAACAATTGAACTAAATATCTCTTTTGGTTTCTTATTCTCTCATTTTAAGAGTGAAAAAACAACATTTCAGTCAAATAATCTCTGAATTAGAGGGGTTCACAATTGTGTTTGGTTGTCTTCTGTGCACTTGATTTTTTGACTTGATAACTGTGTTTTAGAGAATGCAATGTTCCTCTGAAGGCCTAATTTTCAACAACACTTGAAGTCTCAGGCATGTTTTTAATCACAATGCTATGCATGAAGACATGCTGCTAAAATTACATTCTATGAATACACCTTGGTTCTTTTAAATGATCCAAGAAGCTTCTTGTTTTTGAAAGACTAACCAAGATATACTTTCACAAATCTACCACCTCGCCAATCATGGCACCATGGGGTTGAAAACTTCACCCTACAGGTGCTCTAACGCCACCTGCTGGACTGATGTAGAGCTCAGATGAGCTTCACACATTTAAATGGATTTACTTAGGAATCTGCTGAGAAGTGGTTATTGAGAACTAAACCCTTATGAATTGATGTAACATAAGTGTTTACTGACCTTAATGAAGTATACACTGCTCCACCATCAGTCTCCTAAGGAAGACAAAGGCTTCTACACACAGTTGAGTGTAAATTATAAACAGTCAGTGTTAGTTGATACAATTTGTCACTTTAAGACAGATGAAATGTCAATGGGTTCAAAATGACCAAGTGGGTGTTTTTCCAAATCAATCAATCTAATGTTTGGACTTTATGTCTTTGTTGTCTCACTGCCTTCAATGCTTATTTAATTTGTTTATCTATTGGTTTATTTGGCAGGGGACAGTCCAATCAGAACACTGGAACGGGTTAGTTTAACATATTACAGATGTGTTGCATTCAAGATGTCTGGATAATGGCTAATTTGCAATCCTTGTCCCTGGTTAGACTTTTCTACTTGACAATACAGAGCAACAAAAATCAAATTGTATTCTGTCCTGAAATATCTTGATTAAACAAATACAAAATAAAAGATCAGAATAACAGTGTCTAATTATGTATATCTCTAAAAATCAAATGACATTTCAAAATTACAGTTGCTAGAATATTACAATATATAATAACTATAGTAAAATGAAGAAATTGTTCCTGCTGGATCTCCCACTGCTCAGTAATGGAGGAAGAGATGCTGAACAGAACAAGGAAACAGAAGTGGACAGATGGGTCAGTGCTGTTCAGAGCAGAGCACAACTGTTAGGTGATTTTGATTCAAACAGAATAACTGTACTAAAGATTGTGGGTACTCTCACGTTACAACCACAACGTTTAAAGTAATTTGTTAGGATTTTATGTGATACAGACGACACAAAGAGCATATTTGTATTTAGTTCTCTTGAGTCAGATAGATTGTAACAAACTACAAAAAGGTGAGATTTGTAATGTACACAGTCAATATTTGTTCTCCTTGCCTGGCTTATCAGATGGATAGGTTTGGAATTGGTTGTCTTTCCATTTTCAGATGATGGAATGAACAGTTTTCTGTCAGTTCTTCAAAGGCTAGAACAATGTTTTATAACCTAACCCTGCTTTAAACTTCTCATCAGGTTTATCGCTGACCTGTCTGCTATGTTCCTTGGTCTTCATGATGTTGTTTAATCTCTAAAGATTTCCAACAAGCCTCTGAGGCCTTCATAGAACAGTTGGATTTAAACTGAGATGAAATTACACACAGGTGAACTCTGTGGGACTTATTCAATTGTTTTTGGATTTGTAAAAAAATAAATTGAAACCCACATATCGTTTTTCTTTCATGTCAGAATTATCTACTAGTTTGTGCTGGTATATCACATAAAACCCTAATAAAATATGATGGTCGAAAATATGAAACGTTTAGGTGGTATCCAGGGGTATTCAGAATACAATTCAGGAGATAGCTACAAGAAAATTGCTGCTGCCCCAAACGTGTTAATTGAAACAGTTAGAGCACTAAGCAAAAATCTTACATCAACTGTAACTGTGACAAATGAGGCTGGATGAGGACCCAAGTTTAAATAACTACCAGAGGAAAAATAAGTAAATACAAAATCGTTGTTTTTAGAACTGCAGCAAAGTGTCTCATAACAACAGTTTGTTTTAGGGGCTTTTCTGCCTATATTTTCAAGGACTTCAAATAACTGTGGCGAGAGTTGCTCATTAATGTGAATATCTTTACTCTCTGTACTACTTTATTGCATGTTTCTTAAGCACCACTAGATGGCAGTAAATAACAACCAGTCAGTCAGAGTCATTTTCTACCGCTTCTTCCATAGTGGGTCGCAGGGAAGCTGGTGCCTATCTCCAGCAGTCTTTGGGCGAGAGGCGGGGGGCAATTTAGAGAGACCAATTAGCCTAACAGGCATGTCTTTGGACTGTGGGAGGAAGACAGAGTACCCAGTGAGAACCACGCATGCAAACTCCATCCAGAAAGACCCCCAGACCGGAGTTGAACCCAAGGCAACGGTGCTACCAACTGCGCCACCGTGCAGCCCTAATAACAACCAATTCTGAGAAAATTAAAACGTAGCCACATACTTTTATTTTAGATTAAATCCTTGTTCTAATAAAAACATATTTTACAAGTTCACAAAAACACATTTATTTCAACTTTATATTTCTGAAATATATATATTCTTCTAAAAGTCAGTTTTAAACATTTAACCAAAAACAGTCCGGGCAAGAGAATACAAATATTTACAGTTTTAAGTTAATTCAAGTACAAACAGAGAAATGCAAAATGGCTGAAAGGTACAAGTCACTCTCGTTTGGGTCAGCTTCATGTTCATGACTTAACAGTTCCCAGTTTTTCTAGCCAGTCCAACACTGTGTCCAGTTCTCCCACGGCCTTCTGCACTGCCTGCTGGATCTGTAGCTGCTCAACATCAAGGAGAAACAGATGGAAGGAAGAGAGCAAAGCGGTTCAGATATGAGTAGAAATGCAATGTCAGTTCAGCAACTGTGGACTAACTACAATTAGAGTGGTTTAAGAAAAGAGATTTTTTTAAATTTAACTATTGATAATCTGTTGTTTTACATTCTAATCAAAGAGTTATGATGAAAAATGTCAAGTTTGTTTGTAACACGAATAAATGCTCAATAATTTCTGAAAGATAACATCTTTAAAAAGCTATTTCTTCATCAACTAAGACAGAAACCCTCTGCAGTTTGCTGTGGGTATGAGAGCTGTGATAAGATGTTTGCATGTTGAGAGTAAATTTAGTGAACTGTACCATGTCAAACTTGGTGATCACTGAGTCAATTGATCTCTGGGTTTCTTCTCCACAGTTGCAATGCTGCAAAAAGCAGAGCAAAAAAAAAAAATTATTAATATGAACTAAAGCGGCTTCTTATAATATCACATCTGAAACATTGCTAGCTTACACATTTATGCATTTCCCTTCTGATGCGGACAAACGCGTTTGCCAGGGAGCTGGAGCAGCGCTGCTGATGCGGCTTGGAGGACTCGTAGTTGCTGAACACTCTTTCAACGTAGAGGCGCAGCAGGAGACGCATAAAACAGCATGCCTGACCCTCCTGATGGATACAGGTGTCAGTTATAAAAACATTCATCATTATCTGCTTGGAGAAAACTGCACTGAGAATTATTTAGATTAGAGCAAACAAATGAAGATGCAAGATGGAAAAGCCATTGTGTGAAAATGCCTCAAGAGCTCACCTGAACATTTTCCATCAGTGATGCATCCAGAAGTTTCACTCCAATCTCTCCATCTGCTGATATCTGTTATGTAAAATCAGAAAATTGTGAATTAAAATTTCTCTCAGGCAGTCTTTTCCATCTGAAGGAGGGAATGTTTTCATGTGTCTGTATGTTACTCTGGATGAGCAGCTGCACTGATGTAAGAGCGTGTGGGTGTCTGTGTGTATTAAACTCACCGCATCGGATCTTATGTCAGAGAAGTATTTGCGTAATTCGTGCAGGTGAACGCTGGCAGAGCAGCCATCCACATGCAGGGTCCGGCTCTCCACGGGCCTATTGAGAAAGCCGAGGAGGAGGAGCAGGGTGCAGATGGAAGGACTGAGCAGAATCTTCATCATTGTGGTTACCTGGAGATGAAGCTGACAGAAAGATTTTGATTCGTTAACAGGAGGTCGTTATGGGTAAGGGTCAAAACACTCAGTGATAGTTGGCAACCGTTTGCTGACACAACCTCCTGGTAAAAGGTTGCAGCCATTGGTGTGTAAAGACTAAAGGAGAAGCGTCACCGGATGTATGCAATTACTGCACCACTTAATTATAAACATATAGAATCCCCTAACTACATTAGAAAACTACATGGAAACAGTTAGTGTGAACCTCAGCACCCGTCACCATGACCCAGAGCAGCAGCAGCATCTCCTGTGCTCAGACTCACCTGTTTGTTTCCTGAGAGGATGAGTCCTAGAGAGGAAGTGTCTCTGAGTCTCCATTCTCTCTCCTCTTATAGTAGACCGAGGGGGGTTTTTGCCATCATACCGACCCATACAAACGAAGAAAGCCGAAGGCGTACACACCTTTGTTTACTGGAGAAGGAAGTGTGATGCAATTAAAGGAACTCCTCATTCATGCTATTGTAAAAGAAAATGAAAAGCATAATTGACATTTTCCTCCTTCTGACGTAAAGCCCAGTCACTGTGGAGAGTCACTCTCACTGACATGCATTCATGAGTCATTCATCAGATTAAAGTGTCATCTTTCCTTTTCTGGCTTATAATATGTAAACTTCTGTGTGTTTGTGGTTTTAGACGTAAATAACTGTTTGGTCCTAAAGTAATTTAGTTTATTGTTTCTTAGAGAGTTTTAATTTGATTGATCATTCATTCTGCTGTTGAACACCAATAATCCATCTGTCAGGACTTCTTTTTTTCTTAATCCTTTACCTCAACACAGGTTAAGCAAGTTATTTTTCAGAAACACTTGCTAAACCTGCTTGCCTCTGACAACTGAGAATCCATTCATGGTTAAAGAAAAATGTTTGCAGGGAAGTGCAATGGAAAATGGAATTACCAGCACTCTTGCAATTAAGTTGAGTCATTCTGTCTGTTCCTATAGGAGTATAGGTGCATAATTCTCAAGGTTCTTTCGAGGCAGAAGTGTGTGCATATGCATAACCAGTGGGGTCACCACAAAACTCCATGAGCATGGCTTTTCTCCTATATGAAAGAGCTCTCAATGTGTTCGCCAGAAAGATTTTCATGTCTAAAGCTTAAATCTGTATTTTCTGATCTGCCGGAAATGTTTGAAAGTAGAAGAAAAATGCTATTTGGTTTAAAATTCCTTTACAAACAAAATCTGAAAAGTGTGGCATGCTTATATATGCATCCCCTTTTAGGCACATCATTAGTGAAAACAGTCCACTTAATCTCAATGTAAATCCAGCCGTTCTATGAAGTCCTTAGAGGTTTGTTAGAGGACATTACTGAACAAACAGTATCTTGCTTAAAAGAGACTAAGATTGGGCTTTTCTGTAACAAACCCCTAGCATGACCCAAAAGGATAAATTGTGGAAAAAGCACATCATATCCACTGTAAGTTATAGTGGATGGGGCATGATGATGTGTGACTGTTTCTTTTCTAAAAGTTGAACCTTGCTAGAGTGCCTGGCATCATGAGCTCTTTAAAATACCTGCAGATTTCAGTTAAAAATCTTGGAAATTCTGCAAAAATGTTAAATGTTTAGGAGAGGACTCAGGATTATCCCCCTCTGTGTGCTCCAGCTTTGTGAAGTCCTATAAGGACAACACTAGAGCTTTGATCAGTGGGGAGACTAGTCAGTTGAGGTTAATTTAAGCTTTCCTTTGCTGTCTATCAATGTTTCCTGGGACAAGACACCTTGAGTGAAAAAACTGCTATGAACAATAAGAAGAGTAGATTTAAAATTTTATATTTAAAATTTAGTTTTTTATTTCAAGCCTCTGTTCTGATGTTCTGGTGTTTTCTGTTTGTTTTACGACACACAGCATCCGTACAGGATTAAAATTATACCTGGTTGTATGTGATGGTTTTCTGGTTATGATCACATCCTTCCCATCGCAGGTTTCTTCCTGCAGCTCGACATGAGGAGAGTAACTTCCAGAAACTGCAGCCGGTGTGCTCCATTCTGGTAAGATAGCAACCCATGCTAATGTTTCTGTTTTTAGAAACAATTAAAAGTTTTTCCTGGTCTAACTGACTTAATTCCTGCATGATGACAATACATTTACATAATCTGTTAAGAACAGTTGGCCTCACTAAGAACACAAACACCTCAACATTACCAGAAACATAACTCCAAAGAGCATGTTTTGGAGTTTGAAGATGGGCACAAAAACCTTATTACCATCAGGATACTGTCATCCCAGACAACGGAAAGGCGAACATAAGGCATCAGAGTAGTGTTTTGACATGAAAAGAAATCACAGAACTCTAAAAAAAGCAAATAAATTTCAATTTAAGATCAACTACATATGAGCAAAGACCTTTTATTTTTTCAGTATTTGTACAAAGCGCCTTTATACAGAAGAATAACAGTTTATTAATAGGAAAAACACAAAAACATTTTTACACAAAGCCCCATGGAAACTCTAGGCACTTTTTAGGTCTATGCACCACAATTGTTAGTCCCTAAACAAAATTGCCCTCGGTGTCTGTAATGCAGGGGCATCTCAATAAATTTGAATATCATCAACTAGTTGATTTATTTTAGTAATTCAGTTAAAAAAGTGAAACTCAAGTTCAGATTCATCCACACACGCACATATCCAGAACATTGGCTACATCTTTCTCATTCCTTGCGTTAAGATACTCTGGAACCAGACAAAACATTGGACTGATGCTCAGTGTTTTCCACAGTTCTCTTTTCAGATCAAAACATTTGGCATTTGATAAGGAAATCATGTCTGGAGGAAGAGTGGAGGGGCAAAGAGTCCAAGATGTTTGAGGTCCAGTTTGCCTAGGGAGCAACTAAAGCAACCTGAAAGTTCTTAACACCTCAGCAGGGCTGCAGGGTTATCTCTTCCATGCCACGCTGTACTTCTGATGTAATTCCAACCAGGAATTGGGGGCTTATGGACATACTTTATGATTTGTACATAGATTTTTTGCATTGAGTACTTTAATGCATTGACATTTTTAATTTGCTTTATGTATGGTTCTAATTTTCATAGCCATCAACCTTAACAGAAATAAATGATTGAAACATTTCACTGTGTGTGATGGATTTGTTTAGCATGAGCTTCACTTCTTTCACTGAAATAAAAAAAATGAATAGCTAACTTTTTTTAAATTCACCTGTGTGTCTACAATAAAGATTTTGCTCATTCATTTCTTTTCTGTTTTTATTAAAGATATACTAAACCTCCCATGCAAACCATAAGCTAAATGTTCCTATAATCTCTTTTTGCCAGTTTGCAGTCCATTGCTTGGATTTTGGCAGCAATGACGCTTTCTGTCATTTAAAAAGTAAACTCAAAAAGCTTTGCAGCTGAGCAGAGTTCCTCTTGCAGTAATGCAGCTCCGCAGCTTGTTCAAGTTGGAAAGGTTTTGCTTCACTGAGCATGCTTTATCTCCAATACCCCATTGTGCACTGCTGTCATTCATTTGGTTGTAATATGTTGGCAGGTTTGTGTGAGATAGCAAACCCTCTCCTAAATGACAACAGAGTGAAGGTGTCTGAAACACATGATGACATCCATAGGGATGGGGGGATGCAAATGATTCCCATCCAGACGCAGGTACCTGAGGAAGCAGAACAAAATGCATCAGCAAGGGACCTGATTGTTAGTTCCTGTTTCCAGCATGTTACAGCACCAGTACATGTAAACGGATTCCTAGATGTGTTACATATCTACCTTAGTCGTGGCACCAGCCTGTCATCACTCAGGTCGGCCGTCATGCTAAATGGGCAGATCTCAGTGCCATTGATGCCTGTTAGTAAAACAAGTAGTTGCAGACGCTAAATAAAAACTTATTTTATTATCTTCATTCACACTTTCAAGGACTAGAACATTTAATACATGGTGGAGGGTTGTGTTGTCCAGGCAGATTGTTAGCTGACCTCAGGCATGTACATTAAATATAATCCACACGCATATGCTATTTTTAGTGTGCCACCATTTGTTTTTTGGGTTTAGTTTTAAAGCTGTAACACCGCATTAGGAAGAGTGTTATTATATTGCCACCAATGAGTTAAATCGAGTCACTTACTCTCAATGTTGTTGTGGTTGAGATGCAAGTGCTCCAGGTGATTATTGAAGAGAGGAACCACTGTTAGCTGGTTGTGAGCCAGCTGCAGCTCCAGCAGGCTGGTCATGTTGAACACAGCCTTGGGAACTCCTTTATCACTCAGCTGGTTGTAGTTCAGCCTCACAAAAGCCAGGTGGGTGAAGTCTTTGAAGTAGTCTCTGAACAGCACAAGTATTGAGGAAACAAGCCAAGGTAGCATTTCTTAACAAATTAGCTTCATACAAGCACAAATTTGGGTCAGAAACATTATTGTATTTGTAAATCCAGCTTTGTGGTGCTGTGAAGGAAGGTGCAGCAGGTATTAAGGTTTGTACAACAGTCAAAAATATACGTTATTGGTGATTTAGTTTTTTGCAGTTTGAGAGCATTTAAATCCAAATAAAAAACAGTGACTCTTAAATTACAAGTGCAACTTTTGTTACAGTATTTACTCTTCAAACTGATTTGTACAGTGAGCAACAAACTGACCAATCAGAAGAGAGGGAGTTTTGTTGCATTTAGATTCCCCCTGAAATCAGGGTTCAGCTGTCAGTTTAACTGGTTTGCAAACTTTATTAGCCATATGGTCTTGTTATTTTTAATTTTATTTAAATATTAAATTCATAAATAAATGTAACTGGACATGTTTGGTCTAGAAATGGTTATTCATAATATTTCACTTCAGGCAAATGGGGTTCTTCAAACAGTCATCTTATTTTATGATTAATAATTTTGTTTAGGACCATGAATCCTGGCATCTTTGGATGTGAGATGCAGAAAGGTAAAAGTAGGTGCTGAAATTGACATGTCTTCTGAAATATTCCTAATAATTTTTCACAAAAAATAGTTCTGTAACAAAATTGCAAAACGTTATACACAAACCCGATATTTACATACAATGTTTGAAATGACATATAACTTTTCTTCCTCACTGTCGACATTAATTTAGAATAAACTTTATCGGTTCCATGTTAGTTAGGATTATTAAAATAATTTCTATTTGTTAAATGCCAGAATAATAAATGATGAAAATGACTGACTGACTGACTGACTGAACTTATATCACACATTTTGGGTATCCTTCAACAAGGTTCACAATAGTTTGCTGGATTTTTTGTCCATTCCTCCTGACAGAACTGAGTCGAGTTTGAAAGCTGCCTTGCTCACACATTTTCAGCTCTGCCCACACATTTGCTACAGGACTGAGATCAGGCCTTTGGGATGGCTACTCCAAAACGTTGACTTTGTCATCCTTAAGACACTTTGTAACTAATGTGGCAGCATGTTTGGGTCATTGTCTATTTGTAAGAATCATTTATGCCCATACTTTAAATTCCTAGCTGATGCCTTGATATTTAACTTCAATATTTCCACAAATTTTTCTTTCCTCATGATGCAATCTATTTTGTGAAGTACACCAGTCACCCTCTTGCAAAACATCCACTCAGAAGGTGTCATTATGCTTGGGTTTTGAAACACCAACGTGTAAACAGGAGTGTGGGAGCAGCATGGTGAGTCGAACAGTCTTTTATGAATCAAACTAGTAGGCTTACAAATGGCAGGACATGGAATGCAGACAGGTGTACAGGCAAGGAGCGGTTAATAAACAAGGAAGTCCAGGTAAAGGACATGGAGCAGGAAGTAGCCAGTAGAAACCAGTGGTGAAAAATGAAAACCTGAGGGTATAAACACAGAGGTAGGGTGGAGAATGGACCAGCTAACAAGGGGAGCTAATCAGGAGAAATCTGGAGCAGCTGGCGAGGGGGGGGGGATATGGGACAACTGAAGGAGGAGGGCTAATTAACACAGGTGAGCACGGAGTCCAGGGAAATAACAGAATATCCAGGCACAATAATGAAAACAAACTACAATGAACAACTAAAATAACAGCAAGTGAAGAACATAAAACACAGAGGAAACAGATCACCAAATAAACTCAAAACCTAATCATGAAAGTGTGATGCTGCCATCCCCATACTTTACAGTTGGGATGATGTTCTTGGGCCTACAATGTTCCTCCTTTTTCCTCCAAATGTAAGAATGGTCATTATAAACACTTCAATATTGGTTTCATCAGACCACAGAGCAAGTCTTCAAAAATTAAGGTCTTCATCCCTGAGTGCACTGGCACACTGTAAACTGGCTGTAATTTAGCTTTTTGATGTAATGGCTTGGTGATGATTACACTTATTTTCTGTGGCTTCTTCTAAACGTTTCTGTAGTCTGATTATTTAACTAAATGCAAACATAACACGGTCATATAGCTGAGAAAGTTGGCTAAGCACCTGAACTCGTATTGAAATCCTTATTTCCTGTGGACTCCATATGCAACAAAACATTTGCTCTTCTGCCAGTCTGTTAAGTTGCTGCCTAAACTGTTTGAGGTGTGAAGATTGTGTCAAAATGAACAGTAGAATACTTTTAACTACAGATTTCTGGTTTATGTCTGTAATCAGATGTTGATAAACTGCACAAACGTTTTTTCCAAATATAAATATCTAGAGCTGCACAAATGTTTTAAATCTTAAAAATTTCTTAGACAGAATTTCAGTCCTTATGTATGCCATACCTATTACATTGTCATAATGCTTGCAGTGTGTGTGTCCATACATCTTCATTAACCAATACATGGTGTGTACTTGCTTTGGTATGTCATCTATGCGGTTCTTGTCCAAGAACAGCTGAATGAGGCTGTTTGGCACACCAATAGGCATCTTCTTCAAAGTGTTGTGAGCCAGGTTAAGCTGCATGAGGTTCTTCAGGTCCTTAAGTGTGTTCTTACCAAGGTCACTGTCGCTCAGCTGACAGAGAAGACACCACACACTGATAATCTACTCCAATAATGACAAAAGCAGTTGCCTGGATAGAGTGTTAAATGTGGTTTACCTGGTTGTAGTGCAGGTCCAGCAGAGTGAGGTTCTCTAGTTTGGTGAAGGCACCAGCAGGAATCTTTGAAATGCGATTCCTGTCCAGACGAAGCTGTTCCAGACTTGTTGGAAGGCCTAATGGGACTTCATTCAGCTGGTTTCTCTGGGCATAGAAATATAGCAGACCTGGGATCTTCTCAAAAACCTGCACAAGACATGGGCACCAGTTTACCTCTAAAAACAATTTTGCCATATTTTAGTTAGGCTTTAATTGACCAAAATTTCTGTCTGACCTGTTTGTCTATTCTGTGAATGACGTTGTTTGCCAGATTGATCCAGCGGACATCTGTAGCATTATTGAATGCCTCTGCAGTGAGTTTGGAGATGTAGTTGTTCTGTAGGTACAAGTAATGAGTTCTGAATGGGATGACTGGGACCACACGGAGGTTCCGGTTCTCACAGTTGAGAGAATTTGGGTAGCTTGGATGGCATAAACACTCTCGGGGGCAGTCAGGATAGATGGACGGCGGGCCAAGGATGGGTGGGGGGAAATCTGTGGGCTCCTGGGGTTCCGGCCCGACTGGTACCACACGCTTGGGGACAAAAGGCTTCCTTGTGGTAGCTGGACGTCTGGTAGGCTTCTTTGGCCGTGGTCTCTGGGCGAAAAGTTCTCCCATCAAAAGGAACAGGAGCAAAGAAGGGAAAAGTCCCACACCAACCTTCATCGTCCTACAAAAGAGCATTAAAGAGAACTTCTGGTTTTTCAAAGCAAAATGCATATAACATTGCATCAAGCACACAGAATAAAAAACACCTTAACTTCAATTACATTTAATTCTCTGAATTATGGTGACTACGCAGTAAAAAATACAACACCTTGCAAAAGTATGCATACCCTTTGTACCTTTCGACATATTTTTAAAATAATATTAAAGTTATTACTATCAGATCTGTAGAATCAAGAAATCACTTGAATTTAACCTGTCTGACAACTTGAAGAAGGATAAAAGATGTCAAAAATTAAACGTATCATCCTTCGGAAGTCAAGTACAGGCGAGATGCAAAGACACCAACTACCAGTGTTGAGAAGTGTTACAAAGCAATTTCTGGCTCTGGAAGTCCAGCTAACCACGGTGAGTCATTATCCACAAATGGAGAAAACATGGAACAGTGGAGAAGCTTCTCATTTATGGACCTACCAAAATTACTCCAACAGCGCATCAACGACCCATCCAGGAGGTAACAAAAGAACCCAGAAAAACACCTAAAGCACTTCAGGTCTACTCTGCCTCAGTTAAGATCAGTGTTCACGATTCAACATTAAGACAGAGACTGGACAAAAAGGGCATTCATGGGAGAGTTCAAAGGCCAAAACCACAGCTGAGCAAAAAGAACATGAAAGTCCATTTCACATTTGACAAAAAGCCTCTTGATAATCCTCAAGAATTTGGGGAATATATATTTTTTGAAAGGTGTGTGTCCTGTTACATCTGGTATAAAACAGCATTTCAGTAAAAGAAAGAAAACATCTTAACGAGAGTCAAACATGGTGGGGGTAGTGTGATGTTCTGGGTTTGCACGGGTTCTTCAGGTCCTGAACGATTTACCGTACAGGATGGAACCATGAAATCTACTTCCTAGCAGAAAAGCTGCCGGGAGAATGTCCAGCCATTGCATTGTGACCTTAAGCTCAAGCCCTGTTGGGCTAAACAGCAGAACAATGATAATAACAAAAAACAAAATAAAGGTTTTGAGGTGGTCTTGTCGATGTCTGGACTTGGATGATTAAAATCTGCAAAAGCGTTTGAATTTTGAGGGAGGCAATTACTTTTTTTTATTTTCCATTTGGTTCAAATCAGAAAAGGCTGCTGTGCATCTATATTCATCCGTGTTTATCCTAATAACCTTATATAAAGTCCACTGCAGCTAATTGTCAAGTAACCTAGTTAACAAATATAGCCCACCTCTGTGTATTTTAATCATTGTATATAAATCTAGCTGTTTTGTGAAGGTCTCAGAGGTTTGTTAGAGAACATTAGTGAACAAAGAGTTTTTATCACAAACCAAATAGCACCACTGAATGCAGTCGCAAACACCTTTGTGGTTCTTTTGCATCAGACCTGTGCGGTGTAAATATGAGCTACTGGTATAAACACAGCAAGGACAGAACTGTCAGAAAAATATTGTGCTTCCACCAAAAATACAGATGAAATAGAGGAATAGTTTAAATGGATGGCCTCTCTAATAAAATATTTACTTTATAAAGAAACAGACTGTAAACAATAGTGAAATGATTTGTTTCTTTAGGTTAGTCAGTACTGACTGAAGTTAAAATCTATTAGATTATATGATCACAATCTACACAAATATGACTTGTGTAGATGAGGGCAGGTCTTCTTTACGGAGTGAAATTATTCTGGTTCTATAACCTCTGCATGTCAATAAATTGTTTCTAAAATTGTTGAAGCATTCCTTAAGAATTAGTTTTTTTTTAAGAAGTAAATTTTATTTTATAGTGTCAGTTCACAACAAATATTGTCTCAATGCACTTTACAGAAAAAGTCAATCCAATTATAACGATAGAATCAAAAACAATTACATACATACCAATTTGATCCTAAACTTATATCCTTATATCCTAATGCAGTCAAGTTCAGTTTATTATTCAAATTGAGTGAAAAGGTTCTCTATCCAGTCTAAATGTAAAACAGTTAGGACTGAATTTAGCGTACTTTTAAAAATGTATTTGAAGGTCACAGAAATTATTTACACTCTTCACTGGAAGGATGATTTCTTTTCCTTTTCTTATTTTAACCAAAAAAACAAAAAACGGTATAATTTAAGATTAACATCTGGTTACCCCAGTTGTCACCACAGAATCATATAACAGACAATACAGTCAGTGCAGTAAAATGATTCATTCATCTCATAGGAATATTAGAAGATGACCTCCTGTCTGGACCTTAAAGATTACAGCGTGGTGAAAAAAATCCAACTCGGCTGGTTTAGGACTCCAGGTCTGCTGTGCTGTGGCTCTATTATTTTCTACTGACAGATTTAAAATGCTTACCTCAGATATTATTCTGTAAGGTACGTTCACAAAGCCAGTGTATTAAACTTTAACTGAACCATGTGGTTGATGTTGATTCCGGAACAATGAATTAGCTATAACTTTTGTCTTTGCATGTCCATTATGCAGCAGGTCAGTTTATTCTCCTCGGCTGCACTCAAAACCACCTCTTGGGTTTTTTAATTCATACAACTAAACATTTATCTGATGTTGCCCTTGAATGCATGAATGATTTCTCATTTAATTTTGGGCAAGCTGTGCCAGCAGAGAGAGAAACTATTTGCTCTTTTTAGCACATTTTGAGGTGCATATCTTCCTTTACAAAAGGGCCTGAGGACAGCTCTGAGCTAGACAGACTTCATTGTATGTGCAAAAGTCATAAAATCCTTCAGTGAATCAGGGACCCCGAGTAGTTGCACAATAGTCAGACTCACTAAAGGTACAAAACAGCCTTATGTATGCTGTACATAATAATATGTCTATGTTAATTAGAAGGGATATGTTTTCTACTTGTCCTTTAATTGTGTTATCTCCTAATTAGCATGATCGTTAAACATTTTTTTCTATTCCTTGGTCCTGCAGTTTGGCACCACCTGTCTTTACTTTCTTTTTGGATCATTTGCTAATTTACTTTGAGTGTTTTAGTAAACAAATGACTGAATCCTCCCTGCATGATCTTTATTCAAGCCAGCTGTTGCAGTAAATGATATCACTGCCTACTTTTCTTGTTGCAGATTTTGGTCCCCAAATAATCCTGGGCTTATTGTTTTGAGTGTTACTTGTTTGCAAAATACTCAGCGTTTTGCCAGAGGAACATTCATATACATAGTATAAGTGAAGATTTGTCAAGTATTACATGCAGTGCTCTTTTTTGGCTGCTTCTGCTTTCTGTTTCATGCATTTCATATTTACATGTGGGACAGTAACACATGTATCTCAGGCTGCCCAAATATTGCTTTCATTGGAGGTGTTTATAACAGTTTTACATTAACTGTAACCAAACAATTATAATCTTAGCTATCTATACATTTTTTCTCTCACTATTTATTTTCCTGCCAGTTTTTTTTTGTGTAAGTTAAAACTTTTCAATCTGCTCCTGCGGAAAGAGAAGATGGTTGTCATACCTGACTGTCAGTGTTTTTTTTATCAGCTTTGAAGCTCATCATAACTTGTTGGTAAGGGGATTTTCTTCTCTCTGCTTGGATTCCTTTGGTCCCGGCCAGATTCAGAATCTTAACTAAAATCATCCTGTTCCTCGCTCCACTTCATGTGACTTCTGTTTTTCCTGCAGCCATTGGCTTTGTTCTTCAGTCATAATCAAATCTCTCTGCTCAAAGGCTTTTCTCTTTCAGTTCTCTGACAGAACAGACTGAGTGTCACTGAATGTTCAAAAACCCATCTGAACTGTTTAGGATTGGTAAAAGTACACTGTAAAATCTATTTAAAAAAATTGACTTACTATAGCTCTCTATATAAATGAAAGCTGGAATGCCATAGCTTTATGGTGGAGCCAGCTGGATGGAATTTGGTGTTTTTGCAGAATTGTTTTAAATTCTTGTGAAGGGTAGATAATAGAATAGATCAGGGCCTTTTGAAATAAAAGGAATGACGGCTGTATAGTCAGCATTGCCCAGAGAAAAAGCAGACAAGATCTAATGGAAACTGCCCTAGAGCCCAATGAAACAGATAAATTAATGGAAATATCTTTTTTAACTCCGCAAAAGCTGCTTGCTATTTTCAAACCAGACAAAAACAGATTCTTGTGATGTTGGTGGTAGAAAATGCCCCAAATTCGTCTGCTTGCATGAAGGAATCTTTGCTGCAGTTTCTTCTTAGACACATCCACTTCTTATTTTCACCAGGAGAACAGAGAGGGAGGATTTTTACTGCATGCTGTAACCACTGCTTTTTAGAAATATATTTTACAGGTGTGAGAAACCAGCTCAGCTGTGTGGATTGTGCATTTACAGCATCTGTTCATTCAAGGGATTTAGTGTAAAGAATTGGTGTGCACGAGTCTTCTCAACCAGCAAACATCCCAGATAAGAAAAACCCTGCTGGAAGTAATCACCTCCATGTTTTAACTAATGGTTCTTGATTACTTTGGCTTTGGAAAGCTGCCCAGTTTGTCAAACTTCATGTCATGGGAAATTGGCTCAGTAAATAATGGACAATGATTCAGATAAGTCCAGTTTGACCAGTCTAAATACAGGTGCATATTCATATGTTAAAAGATCATCAGAAAGTTAATCTATTTCTAGATTTGAAATGCGATTATCGGTCACAGCTAATGTAAACCCAAAATTCAGTTTCTTGGAAATGTTTGAACATTACATAAGAACAATGAAGACTATTTTTAATTCAGAAATGTTATGCTATGGCCTACTACGCAATCATGGGGAGGACTGCTGGATGAACACTGTAAAGTTGTCACTGACACCCTTCACAAGGAGGCTGAGCCACAAAGGGTGATTGATATACAGGTCCTTCTCAAAATATTAGCATATTGTGATAAAGTTAATTATTTTCCATAATGTCATGATGAAAATTTAACATTCATATATTTTAGATTCATTGCACACTAACTGAAATATTTCAGGTCTTTTATTGTCTTAATACGGATGATTTTGGCTTACAGCTCATGAAAACCCAAAATTCCTATCTCACAAAATTAGCATATCATTAAAAGGGTCTCTAAACGAGCTATGAAGCTAATCATCTGAATCAACGAGTTAACTCTAAACACCTGCAAAAGATTCCTGAGGCCTTTAAAACTCCCAGCCTGGTTCATCACTCAAAACCCCAATCATGGGTAAGACTGCCGACCTGACTGCTGTCCAGAAGGCCACTATTGACACCCTCAAGCAAGAGGGTAAGACACAGAAAGAAATTTCTGAACGAATAGGCTGTTCCCAGAGTGCTGTATCAAGGCACCTCAGTGGGAAGTCTGTGGGAAGGAAAAAGTGTGGCAGAAAACGCTGCACAACGAGAAGAGGTGACGGACCCTGAGGAAGATTGTGGAGAAGGGCCGATTCCAGACCTTGGGGGACCTGCGGAACCAGTGGACTGAGTCTGGAGTAGAAACATCCAGAGCCACCGTGCACAGGCGTGTGCAGGAAATGGGCTACAGGTGCCGCATTCCCCAGGTCAAGCCACTTTTGAACCAGAAACAGCGGCAGAAGCGCCTGACCTGGGCTATAGAGAAGCAGCACTGGACTGTTGCTCAGTGGTCCAAAGTACTTTTTTCGGATGAAAGCAAATTCTGCATGTCATTCGGAAATCAAGGTGCCAGAGTCTGGAGGAAGACTGGGGAGAAGGAAATGCCAAAATACCAGAAGTCCAGTGTCAAGTACCCACAGTCAGTGATGGTCTGGGGTGCCGTGTCAGCTGCTGGTGTTGGTCCACTGTGTTTTATCAAGGGCAGGGTCAATGCAGCTAGCTATCAGGAGATTTTGGAGCACTTCATGCTTCCATCTGCTGAAAAGCTTTATGGAGATGAAGATTTCATTTTTCAGCACGACCTGGCACCTGCTCACAGTGCCAAAACCACTGGTAAATGGTTTACTGACCATGGTATCACTGTGCTCAATTGGCCTGCCAACTCTCCTGACCTGAACCCCATAGAGAATCTGTAGGATATTGTGAAGAGAACATTGAGAGACTCAAGACCCAACACTCTGGATGAGCTAAAGGCCGCTATCGAAGCATCTTGGGCCTCCATAAGACCTCAGCAGTGCCACAGGCTGATTGCCTCCATGCCACGCCGCATTGAAGCAGTCATTTCTGCCAAAGGATTCCCGACCAAGTATTGAGTGCATAACTGTACATGATTATTTGAAGGTTGACGTTTTTTGTATTAAAACCACTTTTCTTTTATTGGTCGGATGAAATATGCTAATTTTGTGAGATAGGAATTTTGGGTTTTCATGAGCTGTATGCCAAAATCATCCGTATTAAGACAATAAAAGACCTGAAATATTTCAGTTATTGTGCAATGAATCTAAAATATATGAATGTTAAATTTTCATCATGACATTATGGAAAATAATGAACTTTATCACAATATGTTAATATTTTGAGAAGGACCTGTAGAGCTGGTTGTTTAAAGAGTGCTGTATCTGAGGACTTTCATGGAGAGGAGACTGGAAGGAAAACGTTAAGCAGGAATGGGTCCATACACAATAGGGATAACAACAGCCTTTTGTAAATTGAGATGCAAAGTCCATACAAGAAGTACTTGACAGTGGAGTTAGTACTTCACTACTACACACATACATATCCAGGACATGGGCTAAAAATTTTGAATTTCTTGTTTTAAGCCACTCCTGAACCAGAGAAAACAGCAGAATTGTCTTACCTGTGCAAAGGAGAAAAAAAATGCCACTGCTGTTCAATGTTGCTCAAGTAAATGTGGCATTTCATTTGGAAATAAAGGCCCTAGAATCTGGAAGAAGAGTACAGAGGCATATAATCCAAGCTGTCTGAGTTCCAGTGTGAAGTTTCCACAATTTAAGGCTTTCCCAGTGCAAACGTGTATAAATAATTTTTTTTGTATTTCAGATTTTGAATTACGGATGATAAAATACAGTCCATTTTCCTAAAAAACCTATTGACACATTATATTTTCGGTGTGCAGGAATCTGCGACATTGACACTTTCTTCAACATTAGCTAGCAGGTGCATTTCTGACACCCAGTCCCTTTGACTGGGTGTTAAAGCGAGCAACAGAAAAGTCAATTAGGTGCAAATGAGCTGCCAGCCACTGAAGTAATGGTGCCCTGGATGGTGAGCTATATTGCTCATTTTCAAAAACCTCCATTGAACATAGACTAGGATGTGACAAAGGGCAACTAGGATTATACTGAGAGGGTTAATGAGCAACAAGTAGTGAAACCAGTACGTGGCATAAAGAGAGAAACTGAACAGAAACTGAGACAAACAGAAAAAAAGCTAGACTCAAGAAATAAAACAAAATAACAGATTAAACTAAATTAAAATGAGCAAAATTAAATAAAAATGAAAAGAAACCACAAAACATAACTAATGGAAAGCAAAACAAGGCTTACACATCACACAAACATCCCAAGGCAGGAATGAGCCTCTGCCTGAAAAAACAGATCTGAAGTTTCTGGTGTTCCCTGGTGTTGTCCTTCCTTTTTCCCTCTCAAAGCTTGACAGCCCTTTAGTTTGAAACCAGAACCAGCTTTCTCTCTCATTTTTGTGCTATTATATGTTGAGAAGTGTGGTAAATGCTTAAAGACTGACAGAGATACTTGACTCATTGCAGTGTTATGTGTCATCCTGATAAGTAAATCTGACAAAAGAACATGCGATTTAGACTTGTAGCACTATATGTTCTTGTAGTCCATCAAGCTTGAGCCAGACAAGCAATCTAACCAAACACTAACTGGAAACGTAGATGTAGCTAACTGTGGAATCATGAACTCATATTTCAAAACACAATGGCACACTGTGATAAGTAAACCTTTTTTGATGATGTATGGATGATGGCTTGTCATGTCATTTAGATCCCAAGACTCTAAAGGGTTGCTGCTCTACAAAAGAAATCCCCTTTATATCCAGAATACATTAAATGAATCTGTTGAAAATAGCCCATTTCTCATAAAGTGAGCAGGAAGTAAACTATAGTAAAGTATAAATGTTTTTCAGGTAACAAAAAACTCTCTTTTACAGATACGTTTTCTATGAGTACAGAATGTCTATTGATGTCTACAGATCATGTTAAATCACTAACATCTAAACCTCCATCTCTTCAAAATGTAAATAATGCATGTTGAGGCATGATAATTAGCCTCAGCTGTGAGTGTTTTTTTCCTGGTACCTGAGCCAAATGAAGGAGTGTTTGACATCTGCAATCTGATTGTATATCAGTAATTTAACATCCCTTCCATTCACCATATGTGACTTTTAAGGGCCAAACGACACGTTGTTGTTCTGAGAATTACTGGAAACAGATCTTTGGAGTTTGTCATAGACAGTGTCCTTGTAAATAACACAAAGCAACATTACAGTAAAGCAGTTAACCCCTATGTGCAAAACACAGACTGATCAAGTGGTGAAAAGTGAGACTTGCACTACCATTGCACAACATGCTAAAATAAAGTAGGCTATTCTAGTGACAGAGTTGTTGGGAGGAATGTGCTGATGAATGCCTGTGCACATCAGAGCATGAATGCTGGTCAGAACGAGGGACAGAGATTACAACATTATTTCAATCTGTATAAATTTTAGGGTTTTGAATTACAGATATTTTGCAAGATGTCACTCATCACTGCGATGAATTACAGGCAGGTTGGGAGTCCTACAAAGAGCTTTTACAACCCCCTGTAGGGTGCTGATTTGTCTGGTCTCCAAGCTACTGCTTAGTCCTCCTCACTTGATACATCACCACATAAACTCAACTACGTTAGCTTGTTTCTTTGCCTGGCCATTTGTGTTATACATTATTGGCTGAGTTTGGGGTTTAAAGTGCAGTGTCACTACTTTTCACCAACTTTCAGTGGTGTTTTCTTGTGCCTTCTTTTATCTTTCACACTTTTAACGTTTCTTGATTTCAGGCTTGAAAATTAATATTTCCATTATTAGCTACAAGCCTGAAAACAATTAAAAACCTGTAAAAATGATGCTATATATATATATATATATACCCTTTAACATTCCTGTATTAAAAGTTACCTCAGGAATAAAATTCTAAATCTGGGAATGAAATTTAAGAACTGCTATAATTTTGATCTGACCTGTCAATTCAAAACATCTCTTGGAGCTTCAATATGTATTCATGTTTAGGGTACCAGTTAAAATCTCACTTAAAATATTCTTTAACTGTGCAAAAATGGCTTTTCCCAGATGTATAAGCCTATAAAACTAAAGATTATAAATATCTGAATGATTTTACTCCTGTGTTTTAGGGTTACTGAGTTAAACGAAGCTATTTCAATTCTTGGATTAAACCTGATACAGTATTTAATAAAAGCTTTTGCTGCAGCAGTCCTTAATAATAAGCTTTTTCCAAACCTCTATTCTGTTTTGCCTGAGCAGTAACTGTCATCCCTTGATCCACAGTCCAGACCAGTACTTTGTAAAAACTCTTGAGCTTTGCAAAAGAGACAGGTCTTTCACAGCTGAAATTAATTATCTGACTGTGTTATCTGGCAATATGTGTGACCATATCGCACATTATTAGTGTGTGTATATGTCTGGTTATAGAATCAAGTCACTTATGGTAAATTATATACAACTTTTTAAGAAACAAAATGACCTAAACAACAGATACCTACATAAAGTCAGTTGCAAAAAAAAAAATACAAAAAAAGGAAAGATGTTCTGTAGCTGCCCTGTTGTTCTACCTCCAGCTCTGAATATTTGTAGTTTTCGATCTGACAGGAGACTCTAATGCCTGCATCTTTATTCTGAGCATCAGCCAATATTGATCTCTGCTTACTTTTGTACATTCTTTCCACACTGCAGAGACTGTTCATTGTAGTTTACTCATTTAGACGAATAATAAGCACAAAATGTGTTCGCTTGGAAAAAAAGAACTGAAATTTGCATTCCAAAGAGTTTTCCAGAATATTTTCTTTTCTGTTTTATAATGGCTTTTGGTTCTCACCCACCTAGGAGTGGCATCTATCTACAATCCCTCCAGAGGGTTTCAAGCAGAGGAGTAAAATGCTGCTTGTGTACCAAAACCTTGAAGAGCCCAATCTTAATCACATAAAGTCATGATAACTACATTTTGCAAAGTAAAAAGCTAAACATCTTGATTTCAAATTGAATCTTAATGCAATGGCAGCACTGCTCAATCACTGATGAATAAAAAGCCAAACTGATGGTGAGTGTGTGGCAGATTTAAAGTGTCCCAGCTGATCCCTAGAGGACAGAGCACCACTTCATACGTTAGAGTGTTTCTATAGAAACCCACTCAGCTGTTTCTGTACCAGGATTTAGTCCACAAACATTACGCTCTGTCCTCCTGCGTCCTTAGACTGCACACACAAACATTCGTGACTGCTTCCTCACTGCTGCCATTTTTACTGATCATCATTCCTCATGAAAGATTCCTTGACAGGACACAACAAACAAACTTTCTTACCTGTCTTTGGGACCTGCCCTCTTTTGTCAAGTCACAAGTTAGTGTCTTTACTCCTCTATGTCTTTCACACTTCTTTGCTACCCCTCCCTCCTTCTCTCTCTCTCTTCCTCTGTTCACTTCCCTCCCTCTTTCTCTCCTTCCTACTGGACAGACCTGCCTTTTGGGTTTGTTCCCTGGCTCCTTCTCCTCAGAGGATCACAGTGGTTCTTCTCCCCCCTCTGCTCTGCTCGGCTTCGTTTCAGAAAGATTTAATCTTAATTCCTTCTGGAAAACTGCAGGCTCTTTCATGTGACCCAAATGAGTCACGATTTGCGGTTAATGAGTTTTGCCTCCCCAAAGTATGGATGGATGTGTCCCACAAGACAGAAAGCAAGTCAATGAAGCATGGATCTGTTTGCAAATTTATGTCAATGCAAAAGTCTCCATGAAATGCTTGAAACAGTGGAGCTCTGTGTGGGAAACTCCAGCTCTAAACACATCTCCAACCCCTTTCACATTGTTAGGATGACAACACACAGATGTGCATTTGCATCCTTCCACTGATTTAAACGTGCAACTGATGTTTTGGCATCTTTTCCGTATCCATTAAATTCCCAGAGCTTTTTGTTCTTTCTTAAGTGAACCAATGAAATCCGATTACAAAATTCAGGCTGAGGTGGCTGATGTAACAATGCAGCTCAGGAAGTGGAGCTTAGTGAAACTGAAATGAACAAAGCGTTAACTTTATGTGCTCCTAGGTAACCAGGCGTTTAGGGGTGGGTGTGTATTTGTTAGACTGCAATCCTATAGTGCGAGATGCAGCTGTGAGCTAATGAAATGATCATATTTAGGTATCAGATTCTAACATGTTTCTCTCTGCTTCTTCACTCACATTTATTAGTCATTCCTTACAGGTTGTTTTTTTCCAATTAGTCTGGTATAAACACTCTTGACAAGACTAATAGGTCCAGATTAATCCAGACTCAAAAAAAAGGAAATGACACATCAACAGTAAGCACACAGAAAAGGGTTTATGTAATCACTTTCTGGGTATACGTTTTTGTCTTTTCTGCTATCATCTCACAGGCTGGAGGAAAGCCTTCATTGGACTTCCCATGAAGTGACCTAATGTCTGACAAAACCTTGGATGCTTTTGTTCCTTCAGAATAAATCTCTCCTGCAAATTTAGTAGTAGTTGCTGTACAGTAAAGAAGTACTTACTAGTGATGGGACTAACGGCTCTTTGAAGGGAACCGAATCTTCAGGACACGTTCACTTAAAAGAGCCATTCAAAAGAGCCGTTGAAAGGATCCGTTTTGTGCATATTTTGAAGAACAATCAATTTTACCTGTGTTAAATATATACATTTTTGGAAACCTGGCATATGTGGTTGAAATAAACAACTAAAGCTAAATCATCTAAGTTTATTATTATTATTTAAAAGGTGCAAAATAGAACCTCACTATGTTGATGCAAAAACAATTTCTTTATGTATATATTTTCTATAAAATTAAGTATATATCAAAACATACATATCAAATACCCATGTAGTTCTTTACTACAAGTGTTGTATGCATTACTAGCATTTTAATTCTATATGTAAAATAGAAACAAAATTAAAAAAACCCAAAATAAAACAAAATAGAAGAGAAAAAAAGTGCTCTTGAGTTGCTTTGGCAGAAATAAAAATCACCTCCTGCACCATTAAATAAAACTATTAAGGCAACACAGTAACGGTAAACAACAATAAACTGGAAACAGTAAGCAAATAAAGTGTGCAAACGTATTGTTGTGCCACTAATTATTTTGTCCTCGAGCAACGAGAACACTGTGACTGTCCTCTCTCCCACTGCAGGCCTCGGCATTGCAGCCAGGTCGCATGCAGCGCTGCAACCCCTACCACCATGACACGTGACGAAGACAAACAGTGAGCAATGAACATGCACGCTGTATGCTACCCTCTTTCGGTTTTCGTATTTAATTGCCTAAGTAATATAACGTATTTAAAATTAAATTAAATTAAATTGAAATTGTAGCATTACCAAGCAAAGTAATAAAAACAACAGCTCTCTCTAACTAACACTTGAGTCATATCGTTCAAAGTAAGGAGCCGTTCAAAAGAATCAATTCGTTTGTGAACGTCACATCACTAGTGCTTACTCCCATATAGATTACAGAGGTCTGCTTTGCTTTTTTGTCACACATTCAGGTCATCAAAAAAAATTTTACATCACGCAAAAATAACCAGAGTAAAAATAAAAGTATTTCAATTATGGTTTCATTTAATTGGGTAAAAAAGCACCAGCCTTACTCCAAAAACTTAGTTGATCAAAGTATCTTCCTCTTTTTAAGTCATGAATTTAATGTGATCAAATTCATTTTTCTGAAAAGCTGAGATCAATTTTATTACCTACACCTAGGCCTCATTCCACAACCGTAGAATTGGGAAAGAACTTAAATAAAACCTGTTTGGCAACATGTAATATGCTAAAATATCTCAAAAAGAAATTCAAGACCAGATAGGAAACAAAGTCGCCAACATCTATCACTGTGGAAAGGGTTACAAAGTAATTTCTGAGACACAGGGACTCCAGCTAACCAGTGAGAGCCATTGTCCACAAAAAGAGTAAACATGGAACAGTAGGGAACCTTTCCAGGAGTACTTGGTCTACCAAATCTTCTCCAAGAACATATCAGTGACTCATCCAGGATGTCACAAAAGAATCCAGAACAACATTTAAAGCACTACAGGCCTCACTTGCCTCGGTTAAGGCCAATGTTCATAATTCAATGGTAAGATGGAGATTGGGCAAAAAGGGCATCAATGGGATAGTTTCCTGCATTGTAAATTGGATGCTACATTTACAAAATTGTTCAGTTTTAAAGTTGTTGAAGTCCAAAGTTACTACAGCAGGGTTCAACGGTTTTCTTATGTTTTATTGCTGTCTCTTGAGGTGGACTTCAAGCACCAACAACTGGGTATTAGAGGGAGATATCAGTTGATCTTGCACTCCAACATCCTTTCCAAACACAAATAAATGGTAGGACACAGACTTCTGTCTAGTTGTTTCGGTTATATTTCCAAGTCTCATGCTTTTGGCAAAGAAAAAAAATTATTGCAGGACATTCCATAAACAACATTTTTCCAATGCACTGTTGGAGGGCAGCATTTCTTGAGACCAAATTTGGTTATTTTGACTCCCTTCCATTTCTTTAGGTTTTAAAACAACACATTTATGGAACATTTATGTTGTTTTCTTGTGGACCATGAGTCTGTTGAATAAAGTAATCACAATAACTAAGACAAAACAGTCAACAGTAATTTTCAGAAATATTTTCTTTTAGTTACCTGAATTTAACAGGATAGTTTTTGCTTTACTGACCCAGTGAAGCAAATGTGTTATTTTTTGTTCCCCGTCGTGTAAATAATCACAATTCTGCTTACATTTGGATAATTCAGGTTAGAAAATATTATGGTTTTTATTGATATAATTATCTGTTAACACCGTGTCATTAGGGTTTTTAGTGCTCAGTTTTAAGAATTATAAAAACGCTGCTTCCCAAAGAGAGGGGTGCAGTAGCAATGTTCTTATAATCGTCACAATGCCTTGCCTATTGAGACGCCACATCTGTCAGAGTTTAAGCAGTTTGCATAGCAAGATCCAGTTTTTTCATGTAGAAACATACTCTGTGGAATCATCTGTGGAATGTTACTACTTGGCATGTAGCTTTCAGGTTCTGGAAAGAAATAATCGGGCAGTGGCGTCCCTCTTATTGAGGGTTGGATTCAACCTGGTAATTCAGGAGTGGAGATCCATATTTATAGGCTGAAAGTTGCTTATACTCCAGGAAATCTTAAAGCAGCCCTACCTCCCAGTGCTATTTAATACCACAACAGCTGTTTTCCAAGCAGAAGGGGACGGGACATGCTGCAACTCAAGTCCGAAATTACTTGTGTGTTTAGTAATCTGTGAACCTTCCAAGAACGGCCTGTTCAGTTATCTTCTGAGTGATTTAGATCTTTAAGCTGTTTTGTTCAAATGAGATACAAGCGGCTCTCTGCCAGAAAGGTTCCCACAGAATCAGGAAAACCAACATATTCTCACCATTTACAGAATGTTCTGCTGAGACAGCAAAGAAAAGGCAGCATCCTGCAAGAACAATCCAAACACATGGTGCAGCAAGACACTAAAACAAGCTAAAATTAAAATGTATGGGTGCACATACTGGCAAAGTAGATCACTTAAACAAATCATATTATGCAGGCTGTAAACATATTTAGCCATATTACAAATTATAAATCTTATAAATAGTTTTAAGACAACTGCAGTAGTGGATATCTCATTTAACATGCTCTATAAAATAATCCAAAGGTTTCATAGAAATATGACTAAAGATGAGAAAAAAAAAACATTTAGACTGGTAAGGAGAATTTAAAGCCACCATTCAACACAAAAAATATAAACATTATATATTTAGATAGTTAGATAGACTACAAGCATGTCTTGAAGACATAAGAACTTGGATGACTTTAAATTTTCTGCTTCTAAATTTAGACAAGACAGAAGTTTTTGGACCGGAGTCTTTAAAAAAGAAACTGCTTAGTCAATCACTTAACCTGGATGGCATTAAATTGACCTCCGATAATAAAGTAAAAAACCTTGGTGTTATTTTTGACCAGGACATGTCATTTAAATCCCATATTAAACAGGTTTCTAGGATTTCCTTCTTTCACTTCTGGAACATTGCCAAAATTGGAAAGATCCTGTCCAGGAGTGACGCTGAAAAACTAGTCCATGTACAGGTCCTTCTCAAAATATTAGCATATTGTGATAAAGTTCATTATTTTCCATAATGTAATGATGAAAATTTAATATTCATATATTTTAGATTCATTGCACACTAACTGAAATATTTCAGGTCTTTTATTGTCTTAATACGGATGATTTTGGCATACAGCTCATGAAAACCCAAAATTCCTATCTCACAAAATTAGCATATTTCATCCGACCAATAAAAGAAAAGTGTTTTTAATACAAAAAACGTCAATCTTCAAATAATCATGTACAGTTATGCACTCGATACTTGGTCAGGAATCCTTTTGCAGAAATGACTGCTTCAATGCGGCGTGGCATGGATGCAATCAGCCTGTGGCACTGCTGAGGTCTTATGGAGGCCCAGGATGCTTCGATAGCGGCCTTTAGCTCATCCAGAGTGTTGGGTCTTGAGTGTCTCAACGTTCTCTTCACAATATCCCACAGATTCTCTATGGGGTTCAGGTCAGGAGAGTTGGCAGGCCAATTGAGCACAGTGATACTATGGTCAGTAAACCCTTTACTAGTGGTTTTGGCACTGTGAGCAGGTGCCAGGTCGTGCTGAAAAATGAAATCTTCATCTCCATAAAGCTTTTCAGCAGATGGAAGCATGAAGTGCTCCAAAATCTCCTGATAGCTAGCTGCATTGACCCTGCCCTTGATAAAACACAGTGGACCAAGACCAGCAGCTGACACGGCACCCCAGACCATCACTGACTGTGGGTACTTGACACTGGACTTCTGGCATTTTGGTATTTCCTTCTCCCCAGTCTTCCTCCAGACTCTGGCACCTTGATTTCTGAATGACATGCAGAATTTGCTTTCATCCGAAAAAAGTACTTTGGACCACTGAGCAACAGTCCAGTGCTGCTTCTCTGTAGCCCAGGTCAGGCGCTTCTGCCGCTGTTTCTGGTTCAAAAGTGGCTTGACCTGGGGAATGCGGCACCTGTAGCCCATTTCCTGCACACGCCTGTGCACGGTGGCTCTGGATGTTTCTACTCCAGACTCAGTCCACTGCTTCCGCAGGTCCCCCAAGGTCTGGAATCGGCCCTTCTCCACAATCTTCCTCAGGGTTCGGTCACCTCTTCTCGTTGTGCAGCGTTTTCTGCCACACTTTTTCCTTCCCACAGACTTCCCACTGAGGTGCCTTGATACAGCACTCTGGGAACAGCCTATTTGTTCAGAAATTTCTTTTTGTGTCTTACCCTCTTGCTTGAGGGTGTCAATAGTGGCCTTCTGGACAGCAGTCAGGTCGGCAGTCTTACCCATAATTGGGGTTTTGAGTGATGAACCAGGCTGGGAGTTTTAAAGGCCTCAGGAATCTTTTGCAGGTGTTTAGAGTTAACTCGTTGATTCAGATGATTAGGTTCATAGCTCGTTTAGAGACACTTTTAATGATATGCTAATTTTGTGAGATAGGAATTTTGGGTTTTCATGAGCTGTATGCCAAAATCATCCGTATTAAGACAATAAAAGACCTGAAATATTTCAGTTAGTGTGCAATGAATCTAAAATATATGAATGTTAAATTTTCATCATGACATTATGGAAAATAATTAACTTTATCACAATATGCTAATATTTTGAGAAGGACCTGTAATTCTTACTTCAAGGCTGGACTATTGTAATTCTTTACTATCAGGATGTCCACAAAATGCAGTTAAAAGCCTTCAGCTGATTCAAAATGCTGCAGCAAGAGTTCTGATGAAAATTAAAAAGATAGATCATATTTCTCCTACTTTAGCATCCCTTCATTGGCTCCCTGTTAAATCCAGAATATAATTTAAAATTCTCCTCCTCACATATAAAGCCCTTAATGATCTAGCTCCATCATACATCAGAGATCTGATGGTTCCATACGTTCCTAATAGAGCACTTCGTTCTCAGACTGCAGGTTTACTGGTGGTTCCTAGAGACTCTAGAAGTAGAATGGGAGGCAGATCTTTTAGTTATCAGGTTCCTCTCCTGTGGAACCAGCTCCCAGCTTTAGTCCGTGAGGCAGACACCCTGTCTACTTTTAAGGCTAGGCTTAAAACTTTCCTTTTTGATAAAGCTTATAGTTAGAGTGGCTTAGGTTATCATGAGCTATATTCTTTATTTTTTACTTCCGTCTTCTTCCCTCCCTGTTGGATGGAGTAAGGAGGAGTCAGGTTTAGCCTAAACCGGCTCAGTTATGGTTGAGGTGCAAACACACCCTCCATTTTTGCTACCTGTATGACCCCCTCTCTTTTCCAATGGTTATGGTCAATCTGACAGAGAGAGGAATCCCAATCGTTGTGGTTTTTAGTATAACAATGGCCATCAGTGGGCTCTAGATGGACAAACTGTCTACTTTTAAGGCTAGACTTAAAACTTTCCTTTTTGATAAAGCTTATAGTTAGAGTGGCTTAGATTATCCTGAGCTATCTCTGTAGTTATGCTGCTATAGGCTTAGGCTGCTGGAGGACATAATGACCACTTTCACTCTCTTCGCTACATTCTCACACTACTCTCTAATTCTGCATTATTTACTGTTATTTCAGTTTCAAACTTTATGTTCTCCCTCTTTTCTCTTCTTAGAAGCTACACCTGGCCTGATTCTGTGTCTACCTGTGACACCTTTCTGAAGAGGGGAATCGTCCGAGCTTCTGCTGGCAACAACTAAATGCTCACCCTCTATCGATGATCAACATTGCCCTGTCTTTCAGTGTTTCACCCTTTCTCTCTCCTAGACATGGCAATTGACTGAGCTTTTACTGTGACTAACTCTATGTGCTCTCTTTCACACTCTAACCTTGAAAACTGGCTCAGAGTTTATCTGTTCTTTCTTTCTAGTTGAAACAACTAAAGGAGCTACATCCATTAACATTTACTTTTCCTTCCCATAGAAAGTACTCCTGGATCAGTGCTTCTGTGTTCTCTTTGTGTCTCTGCTCTGTTCTCTCAAACCCCCAGTCGGTCGTGGCAGATGGCCGCTCAGACTGAGCCTGGTTCTCCTGGAGGTTTCTTCCTGTTAAAAGGGAGTTTTTCCTCTCCACTGTCGCTACATGCATGCTCAGTATGAGGGATTGCTGCAAAGTCAACGCCAGTGACTGTCCACTGTCTCTACATGCTCATCCAGGAGGAGTGAATGCTGCAAGTCTCTTGACTCGATGCAATCTGCTGGGTTTCATTAAACAGAAAAACTTTTTATCCAATTTGAATAAATAACTGAATCTGACTGCACTGTTCAATGATTAGGATTAATTGGAATGTATGTACCTGACTTTTGTGAAGTGCCTTGAGACAACATGTGTTGTGAATTGGCGCTATATGAATAAATTGAATTGAATTGAATTGAATATTTCCGATGGATGGCTTTTCTAGCAGACTTCAAATCCTGTTTTACAGTTTATGAACATTGGCAGCATATGGCTCAGTTTTGGTGTTTTGGAACCAAAACCTGCTGCTTTTCTAGCTTCCCGTAGCAGTGAACTGTGCTATAGTGTTTATATGGAAGCAGGGACACCTTGTAGTGGATTGAAAGGCAAGGTTACACTGTTCTAATGTATCCCAAAATTATCAGTCCCATTAAATATTATTTAGCCCCTTAAAACTGATGAAGTTCTAGTTTTTTTTCTAGAAGAACAATTTACAAAATAAATGAAGAACCTCTTCATTTATTTTTGTGTGTATCCATAAAAACAAGATTTTATTTACAATCTAATTATTTGTAATCAAGGCTTATATGATTAGGAATCAAACAAATGCCTACTCTCAAAGGATTAATGAATCACATCCTACTTTTGGAGTTACCTAACATTGTTTCGGCTTTGAAAGGTTGTCAGAGGAAAAATTAGTGTTGTTACCTTTCAGTAAGATAGACTGATATTTTGAATTACTCACAAGTCAAACTGCACTGAGGGCAAAAAAAAAAAAAAACTAAAAGTAAATGGACTGAATTTATATAACACTATTCTAGTCATATTACCCACTTATAGAGCTTTACACTAGAGCCAAATTCACCTAATCACACTCACAAACATGGACAGATTCATACAACGTTGCACAGATCAGCACACAATTTGAGGTTAAGTCATAGGGCAGGAGGAAGCTGGGAACAAACAACAACAGGACAACTATTTTACCTGCTGAACCACAAGTGACCCCAAAGAAAGTCACTGAATGATACTTAGCATAAAAAAGACCTGGAGGAGAAACAAAACTAAATGTTGCTGGAACTTCACAGAAAAACATGACAAAAATACAAAGAGTACGTTGCACAAAAAGAATTTGGCAAAGTGATCAAGCTTGATCCAAGACTTGATGGAAAAGTTGTTGGTTCTGTGTTCTGTTTCTCGATTGGGCTTCTTTGTCTGAAGCAGCATCCAAAACACAAAATTATATTATTTTTTCAAACCACATTCTTTAACCATCATAGAGTCATAAATGTATATTAAAGGTAAGATCTAAGGTATTTGTATGAACCTGTCATCTTATGCTGACGTTGGGGACCCACGAAGCAGGAATGAAGACAGGAAGCGCATGATGAAACCGGACAAAACTCAGGAAACATTGCAAAAGGCTGACAAAAACAGAGGATCTGACAAAGGAATAACTGAATCCTGGAGTAATTATATAGGGGAGTTTGATTACTAAATGCGACACAGGTGACTGAATGAACAGATGAGGAACAGCTGCGGGAGAATATAAAACTAAGCCACTTAATTTGTTCATCAAAATCAGATGAAAAGCTGGAGCACACCTTGCTTACCTAGAAGACTACATTCAGTTTCTAGATGTAAGAAGAAAATAATTAATAAAAGTTTTATTCTTTGTGTAAATGGTCATCAAGGCACCAAGTGAGCTGGATTCAGCTTGCTCGAATAAATAATGTGTAGTCTGAAATAGCAGCTGATGAGACCGACATCTTTTTATGGTCAAATCACTGTCTAAAAGTCATCAAGTTCAAATTCTTTTCATTTGACATAATCAAGACTGGACATGCTGGAGGGACTATGTCTCTCGGCTGGCCTGGGAACGCCTTGGGCTCTACCCCGAGGAGCTGGAAGAGGTGTCTGGGGAGAGGGACGTCTGGATGTCTCTGCTGAATCTGCTGCCCCCGCGACCCGGTCCCGGATAAGTGGAAGATGACGACAACAATAATCAAGACTGTAAAAGAGAAAAAAAATCAGCAGATGCTTCCAAACCAAAACTTCTCCATGATTCATGAAGTCAAAAAGTGTCCTGCCCAGACAGGCTTCAGATTATTGACAGTTCACATTTATTTCACATCAGGCATTGAATTCAATAAATATATAGGTTTTTCTTTGCTCTGTCTGTGTTAAAACTGTGAAAAGATGGCAAAAGGCCTTCAAGGAATACTGCCATTTTTTTGGATTGAAAATGTACCTTAGCCGGTCTCACTTTCTTGGATGCTTGAGCTTCACACCCAGAGCCGTTCCAAAGCTGTACAAGGGTCTGAACAGAATTTGATTTGGGGTCCTTCCAACAAACATCACCCACTCCAGCAAAACTAGTATACCCTTTATGTGTTGATATGTTATCAAACTTTTATGTATTATACATCCAACATAACAATTATTACAACTGGACTGTAATATTAGCCATTCAATAAATTACATTTATTACTAACAACCAAAAGTGTGTTGCTTGATACTGATAGTAGTCAGGGTGAAGACAGAGTATTTAAATATAATTTAATTAAAATAATATTCTTGAGTTCTTATAGACATTTTTCTGTGGCTTTTTTTGATGTTCTCGCAGTTTAAGGTAATTCAATTCAATTCAGTTTATTTATATAGCGCCAATTCACAACACATCTCGTCTCAAGGCACTTAACAAAAGTCAGGTACATACATTCCAATTAATCCTAATCATTGAACAGTGCAGTCAGATTGAGTTATTTATCCAAATTGGATAAAAAGTTTTCCTGTCTAAGGAAACCCAGCCGATTGCATCCAGTCAGTGACTTGCAGCATTCACTCCTCCTGGATGAGCATGTAGAGACAGTGGACAGTCACTGGTGTTGACTTTGCAGCAATCCCTCATACTGAGCATGCATGTAGCGACAGTGGAGAGGAAAAACTCCCTTTTAACAGGAAGAAACCTCCAGCAAAACCAGGCTCAGGGTGAGCAGCCATCTGCCACGACCGACTGGGGGTTTGAGAGAACAGAGCAGAGACACAAAGAAGCACTGATCCAGGAGTACTTTCTATGGGAAGGAAACGTAAATGTTAATGGTTGTAGCTCCTTTAGTCATTTCACCTAGAAAGAAAGAACGGATAAACTCTGAACCAATTTTCAAGGTTAGAGTCTGAAAGAGAGCACATAGAGTTAGTCACAGTAAAAGCTCAGTCAATTGCCATGTCTAGGAGAGAGAAAGGGTTAAACACTGAAAGACAGGGCCATGTGGGTCATCGGTAGAGGGTGAGCATTTAGTTGTTGCCAGCAGAAGCTTGGACAATGCCCCTCTCCAGAAAGGTGTCACAGGTAGACACAGAGTCAGGCCAGGTGTAACTTCTAAGAAGAGAAAAGAGAGAGAACATAAAGTTTGAAACTGAAATAACAGCAAGTAATGCAGAATTAGAGAGTAGTGTGAGAATGTGGGGAAAAGAGTGAAAGTGGTCATTATGTCCTCCAGCAGCCTAAGCCTATAGCAGCATAACTACAGAGATAGCTCAGGATAACCTAAGCCACTCTAACTATAAGCTTTATCAAAAAGGAAAGTTTTAAGCCAAGACTTAAAAGTAGACAGTTTGTCCATCTAGAACCCACTGATGGCCATTGTTATACTAAAAACCACAACGATTGGGATTCCTCTCTCTGTCAGATTGACCATAACCATTGGAAAAGAGAGGGGGTCATACAGGTAGCAGAAATGGAGGGTTTGTTTGCACCTCAACCATAACTGAGCCGATTTAGGCTAAACCTGACTCCTCCTTACTCCATCCAACAGGAAGGGAAGAAGATGGAGGTAAAAAATAAAGAATATAGCTCAGGATAACCCAAGCCACCCTAACTATAAGCTTTATCAAAACGGAAGGTTTTAAGCCTAGCCTTAAAAGTAGACAGGGTGTCTGCCTCACGGACTAAAGCTGGGAGCTGGTTCCACAGGAGAGGAGCTGATAACTAAAGGATCTGCCTCCCATTCTACTTCTGGAGACTAGGAACCACCAGTAAACCTGCAGTCTGAGAACGAAGTGCTCTGTTAGCAACATATGGAACAATCAGATCTCTGATGTATGATGGAGCTAAATCATTAAGGGCTTTATATGACTGTGGCTCTACCTCGCTCACGTTAGACTGTAACTCTCCTCCAATGAGCTCCACGCCTTTCCATTCTCACTTTGGACGGATCAGCCAATCTCGCTTCGTCTCACAATGGACCGTCGAATCTACGTCCTAGCTCACAATGGACGTCAGCCAATCAAGGCGAAGCACTACGAGCCAATCCACGTACGAGTTCACAATGGAACTCAACCAATCCACGTACGAGTTCACAATGGAGCTCAACCAATCCACGTACGAGCTCACAATGGAGCTCAACCAATCTACGTACGAGCTCACAATGGAGCTCAGCCAATCAAGGTGAACGGGCCTCTTTAGATTAACAAAATAACTTTAAAGTATTTTCGTTTGAAATTAAGTTGCGAGGACGGTTGAATTAATAGAGTTCGTTGGTCCAGCGCCGTTAAAGAGAGATTCCACATCGCTTCATTATTCTGTCACCTCTGCCCACAGCAAACAAACAACTTTACTGTAAGTACCAATATGTAATTGTTTTTGTTTTACGTTCGTGAAACGAAGTTGTTCTTGTGACCGTGAAATACATTGTATTTCAGTTCAATTTACTCACATAACTAGTCGATTAGATGTTCTCATTTTACATTGAGGCAGATTTATTTAAAAAACGACATATCCAACACATGTAAAATGTACAAAGATAATTGTCCTCTTCTTGTGATTTAATATATAATCCTAACTGACACTGTAGAAAATTGTCACTAACATTACTTTGTATATTTTTTGTATTAAGTGCACTATAAGTTAAGTGTGCTGTTATTGTTATTGTTATTATTAACTGTTATTTAGTAGTGACACAAAATGATGCTTTGCTTTGGATTTTTTGAAAATTGCTGTCATATAAATTTTTTGAGTTATTAGATATTTTACTTCTTTTGTTGAATGCAGTAAAATTGCGTTATTACATTTGATTCTTAAAAATCTGTTGATTTTATCTTCAGATGAGCTTCAAACCAAATAGCCATAAAGCCCTGGGAGATGAGGAGTGGATGGCAAGACTTAGGGCATTTGCCAGCGATGGGGTTTGGCCGTCAAATGCAGGGAATAGACCTGCCCCGAGGCAGAAGAAGTGGCATGCTCTCTATCAGAAGGTAAGGCATACCCACTGTACCTGTATGTGTAGTGAGGCATATGAAGGTGAGGTCTCATACGAATTCACTGAAGCCCAACTTGGTTGCTCGGAAACCACCGGGCCCCTCTCTGCCCTCTCTGAGGACCCCTAGCCTGGCACCTTCCTCTGTGAGAACCTCTGGCCCCTCTCCATCCTCTGTGAGGACCCCTAGCCTGGCACCTTCCTCTGTGAGAACCTCTGGCCCCTCTCCATCCTCTGTGAGGACCCCTAGCCTGGCACGTTCCTCTGTGAGGACCTCTGGCCCCTCTCCATCCTCTGTGAGGACCCCTAGCCTGGCACCTTCCTCTGTGAGGACCTCTGGCCCCTCTCCATCCTCTGTGAGGACCCCTAGCCTGGCTTCATCATCCACAACACCGACACACATCTGCCAGACAGTTTCACCTGTGAGTACAGCAGTATGTATTCATAAAACCAGTTAAGTTTTTAGTCATCTTTAATGAAATATATGTATGCAGATTTCCACATCTTTTGTTGTTCTCTCCAGGAGGAGCCTGCAGCGTGTGTGCAACAGTCAGATGCAGCTGGTGATGCAGGACCTGGCTGGTTGCCGAGTGAGATGAGGAAGACCATTCCTGTAAAGGACCAGAGATGGATGGGAAATACCCTCTTTCATGCCGGCAAAGTGCGCCCAGATTTCAAGTTGTGGTATGAGCCTCCTGTACCAGCCCTCATCTACCACCAGGTACCAACACCCGATCGTTTTGTTACCCACCGGCTTCTGGTGTGGATGCCCTATCATCAGTGGAAAGTTAGGGTGTTCTGCCAAGCTTGTGGGAAGCATCTTACGAGGGCTGGTGTTCCACAACATGCTCCTGCTCTGTCTCCCACTAAAGCACCCCGAAAACTGACCCGCAAGGTTTTGCACAATACATGCAAAAAATGTGGGCAGTTTAGAATTGCTGAGACAGGACACAGCCAGTATAGAGGACATATTTACTGTCCCTCCAATGAAAGCATGACAAAGGAGCTTTGGCTATAACACATTAAAAAGCAAAAATAAATGTGAATCTGTTTCCTCTTTGTCTTGTTTTAAATATGATAGCTTTTACAAACAGTTTTATTGTGTACAGTTACTCCTGTTTCCTGGTTCTCACTGTTTTAATTGTTGAATAATAAACATTTGGTTCTATAAAAAATATTCAGTTTCTTGTCTTTAACACAGAAAGTACTTTAGGAAAGACATCTTTCCAGAAAATACTATACTTCAAACTGCTAATTTGCAGCAAATAATGAATATAATAGCTAGATATGATTAATGCTATTAAAGTACACTTGAATGTATATAATGTGCTTTATTGAAATATGTCATTGAAAAAAATAAAATTAAGAACACTTTAGTTACTATGAACCTTAAAAAAATTAAGGATTTTGACAAAGGAATGCTGTATTTTCAGTTAAGTTCAAAGCTAAACAGCTAAGTAGTTGCTGACATTTTTATTTGCACAAAATAATGCATTTAACAATGATTTTAGTTTTTAAATGGACATGTTGTTTACTTTTAACACTTAAACACTTTAATTGTTATAAATATTTTCTATAAACAACATGCTCACAGGTGGAATCGAACTCACTAAATCCCCTCTTTTCTTCCCCCTTTCTTCCCCCTTCTCTCCTTTCTTCCCCCCCAGGGGCAGACTATTGTTCCCCAGCTTTGGCTCAGTAGGCAAAGTACTTGTCTTGCAATCAGAAGGTTGAGGGTTCAATTCCAGCTTCCTCTGGCAATATGTCAATGTGCCCCTGGGCAAGGCACTTAACCTCAAGTTGCCTACCAATCTGTGTATCGGTGTATAAATGTGTGAGCGTTAGTGAGTGCAATTGGGTGAATATGGCTCTAGTGTAAAGCTCTTTGAGTGTCCTGCATGACTGGAAAAGTGCTATATAAGTTCAGTCCATTTACCATATTCTGGATTTAACAGGGAGCCAATGAAGGGAAGCTAAAATAGGGGAAATATGATCTCCCTTTTTAATTTTCATCAGAACTCTTGCTGCAGCATTTTGAATCAGCTGAAGGCTTTTAACTGCATTTTGTGGACAATAGTAACAAATTACAATAGTCCAGCCTTGAAGTAACAATTGCATGGACTAGTTTTTCAGCGTCACTCCTGGACAGGATCTTTCCAATTTTGGCAATGTTCTGGAGATGAAAGAAGAAAATCCTAGAAACCTATTTAATATGGGATTTAAATGACAAGTCCTGGTCAAAAATGCCACCAAGGTTTTTTACTTTATTATCGGAGGTCAATTTAATGCCATCCAGGTTAAATGATTGACTAAGCAGTTTCTTTTTTAAAGACTCCGGTCCAAAGACGACAACTTCTGTCTTGTCTGAATTTAGAAGCAGAAAATTTAAAGTCATCCAAGTTTTTATGTCTTCAAGACATGCTTGTAGTCTATCTAACTGGTTGGGCTCATTCGTGGATAAGTAAAGCTGAGTGTCATCAACATAACAGTGAAAATTTATTTTATGCTGCCTGATAATTTGACCTATTGGTAGCATATATATATAGTAAAGAGAATTGGCCCAAGTACTGAACCCTGTGGTACTCCACAATTAACCCTGGAGTTTAAAGATGATTTATCATTTACATGAACAAACTGGAATCTGTCAGAAAAATAAGATTTAAACCAGCCTAGCGCTGTTCCCCTGATCCCTACAGCATATTCCAGCCTTTCTAAGAGAATATTATGATCGACTGTATCAAATGCAGCGCTGAGATCTAACAGGACACGTACAGACACAAGTCCATTATCTGAGGCCATAAAAATACCATTATTGACTTTGAGCAGAGCTGTTTCAGTGCTATGATGAGCTCTGAAGCCTGACTGAAACTCTTCAAGCAGGTCATTGCTGTGTAAATGCTCACACATTTGATTAGCAACTATTTTCTCAAGAATTTTAGATAAGAATGGAAGATTGGATATAGGTCTGTAATTTTTCAAGTCATCTTGATCATGCGAAGGTTTATTAAGTAAAGGTTTAATTACAGCTATCTTAAAAGCCTGTGGTACATATCCATTTACTAAGGATAGGTTAATCATACCTAAAATGGGGCTGGTAATCAATGGGAACACTTCTTTAAATAATTTGGTTGGGATTGGGTCTAACATACAAGTTGAAGGTTTAGATGAAGCAAATATTTCTGATAACTCAGGAAGCTCCACAGGATCAAAACAGTCCAAACACAGATCAGGTTCTACAGTTACTTCCAATGTTGTCTCACTTCCTGAGGATTAAGTAATCATCTTCAGGAGTATGTCAAAGATTTTCTTTTTAATATAATTAATTTTATTTTGGAAGAATCCCATAAAGTCGTGACTGCTGAGAGCTAAGGGAATGGATGGCTCAACAGAGCTATGACTCTGTTTAAGTTTAGCAACTGTACTAAAGAGAAACCTAGGATTATTGTTATTATCTTCTATTAATGATGAGAAATAAGCTGTTCTAGCTTGGCAAAGTGTCTTTTTATACAACAGTAGGCTATTTTTCCAGATTAAGTAGGAATCCTCTAGGTGTGTAGAGCACCATTTTCTCTCCAATTTTCTAACATTGTGCTTTAAAGTACACAGCTCTGAATTAAACCAGGAAGCTAGCTTCCTATAAACAATTACCTTCTTTTTCAAGGGGGCTGCATTGTCTAATGCACCACGCAATGATAAAGTAACACTATGAACAAGATAATCAATTTGTGAAGGGGAAGAAACTAAATTATATCCCTCCACTGTGCTTTTCTGTGATAATGAGGAAATCAAAAATGGAACAGATTCTTTAAAGGTTGTTACAGCATTGTCTGATAATGATCTACTATAATGAAATGTTCTTTCAGGTGTGGAGTGCTCAGTTAAATTAAACTCTAAAGTTATTAAGAAATGGTCAGACAGGACAGGGTTATGAGAAAATATTGTTATGTCTTCACACTCAATGCCATATGTCAGCACAAGGTCCAGAGAATGAAAACAAAGGTGGGTAGGTTTGTTAATGTTTTGAGCAAAGCCAATTGAGTCTAAGATAGCATTAAAGGCTATATTTCAGCTATCACTTTCAGTGTCAACATGAATATTAAAATATCCCACTATAATAACCGTATCTGTATTTAACACTAAATCAGATAAAATCAATAAATCAATAAATCAGACTGAAAGATGGTTGCTACTCCTCCTCCTCGCCCAGTATTTCGAGGAATGTGAAAATTTAAATAATTAGTAGGAGTTGACTCATTTATAGTAACATAATCCTCTTGCTGCAGCCAGGTTTCTGTGAGGCAAAATAAATCAATCTGGTTGTCTCAAATCAGGCCACTAACTAGCAATGTCTTTGAAGAGAGAGATCTTATGCTCAGTAAGCCACATTTAATTGTTTTATTTTTCTTTTCGGTCTGAGTTGTGTTTATTTGTATTAGATTTTCCTGATTTCCTCGTTTTAGATTATTTTTTTATCTATTCAATTTTGGCCATGGTTGAGACACTGTCTTAATAGGGTAATAGTGTGTAGCAGTACAGAAGCTGCAGAGAAGAGTGTTAAACTACAACCCTGCTTCCTGGTCTGAACCCTGCGTTGTCAGAGGTTTGAAGAACTAATAAATTCGGCCAGATTCCTAGAAAGAAGAGCTGCTCCATCCAAAGTGGGATGGATGCCGTTATCAATGTAGCCCACATTGTTTTCTGGACACCACCTAGACAGCCAGCGGTTGAATAACAACATGCGGCTAAACATGTCATCACTGGTTAGATCAGGGAGGGGACCAGAGAAAATTACAGAGTCCGACATTGTTTTGGCAAACTTACACACCGAAGCAACACTAACTTTGGTGACCTCCGATTGACGTAACCGGGTGTCATTACCGCCAGCGTGAATTACAATCTTACTGTATTTACGCTTATCCTTAGCCAGCAGTTTCAGGTAGGATTTGATGTCACCCGTTCTGGCCCCTGGCAGACATTTGACTATGGTTGCTGGTGTCTCTAGTGCCACGTTTCTGACTATGGAGCTGCCAATTACCAGAGTTGGCTTCTCAGCGGGTGTGTCGCTGAGCAGGGAAAATTTGTTAGAAACGCAGACTGGTTGGTGGTGACCTGTGGGCTGGGATCTAGAACTATGCTTTCTACGTACCGTCACCCAGCCAGCCTGAGGTAGTTTGTTCTTACTACTGAAGTTTAGCTACCATCTATAAAGATGTGAGTAAAGTATGTAAAAACAGCTATGGTACCACTAGAACGGTAAACAGTCATTTTCTACCGCTTATTCCATAGTGGGTTGCAGGGGAGCTGGTGCCTATCTCCAGCAGTCTATGGGTAAGAGGCAGGGTACACCCTGGACAGGTTGCCAGTCCATCGCAGGGCAACACACAAACAACCAAGCGCACACTCATTCATAGCCCTAAGGGCAATTTAGAGAGACCAATTAACCTAACAGGCATGTCTTTGGACTGTGGGAGGAAGCCGGGAGTACCTGGTGAGAACCCATGCATGCACGGGGAGAACATGCAAACTCCATGCAAAAAGTCCCCCAGCCAGGAATCAAACCCAGGACATTCTTGCTGCAAGGCAACAGTGCTACCATCTGCACCACCGTGCAGCCCTCAACAAAAACATTTACCCAGAAATGTCTTTGCAATCTGACTGCACTGATAAACATATAACATTTCTTATACGACAAGTTTTGCTAGATTACTGCTCATGTTGTAAAAAATATTATATAGGTGAATAAAAGGTTTAGGGTTCAGTTATTTTAGATCTTGGTTTGATTAAACATAAAATTTTGGCAATTTGGTTTCAAGGTCTAAACTGCTCACAGATGATCAGTGCTGTTCATCTTCTACGCCACCATTATTCAGTCTGTGCTGTGTTCATCCATCTCTGTGTGGTTTGACTCATCTACAAAGCAGGACAGATCCATCTGCAGACAGAATCATCAGGGCTGACCTTCCCTCCATCTGTGACCTGTACAGATCTAGGGTCAGGAAAAAGATAACAAACATCTCGGTTGACCCCACACATCTTGGTCACAGTTTATACTTTTAACTTTAGATCGGTGCTATAGAGCAGCAATGACAAAAATGATCTGCGACAGGCTGTCTCTCTGTTGAACACAAAGATCACTTCACAGTCAGGGTAGGCAGCTACTCTGCTGGAAACAAATAAGCATACTGCGCCATCACAACCGACCTTCCCTCGTCTTGTCTACATAAAAACACACACTTGTGGGCACTTATTTATTGAAGTACTTTTACGTATTGTGGTTATTGTTTGGATTGATGTTTATGTGAGCGATTGAAACCAAACACAAACTCCTAGTTTGTACACAAACTTGGCCAATAGAGTTCATTCTGATTCTGATTAAAAGAACGAGTACTTTTTTTATTTTGTGTAACTACGACATTTTGTTTAATTTATTAATCTTATCCCTCTCTCATTTTTTATTTATTTTTAATTTAATAATTGCTCTGTAATTGATCACAGTAGTTTTAGAGAAAAGACAGTACAATCCATGTTTACTTTTAATTATTTTAAGTACTAAAGTTATGAAGATCAGCCAAATTACAAAGACATCCAGCCTCTATTAATAGACTGCAGGCACTATCAGCTGCTTGCCCATTCTTTAACTTTAGGGAAGTAAGAATGACATCTGCCACTGGCTGACTCAATTAGCTGTAAACTTAATTAAGTTAAGGTTGGCGTCTCACCCAGATAAAAGTTTCCAGTTGACTCATTTTAAAGCAGGAATCCTTTGAAAGTTTGCCTTGATTGTATCAAGCTCCTTGTGAAAGCAAAGTTCACACTGCTTCGGCATGTTGAGAAATTCAAAGCCTGGCCAAGCTTCTTGGCCTCAGCATACACTCAGCGTCTACTTTTTGTTTAAAACAAATCTAATATCTTACAGTTTGTATCATCACATGATTGTATTCTGAATTTGTAGGAAAGGCTGATGTCTGCATAGATTGCCTCTGTAAGATGTACACACCATACACTGTGGCTTGCAAAAGTAATCATGCCATATGAATTCTTCCATAGTTTGTCCTTTTACAAACACAAACTTCAATGTATTTTATTGGAATTTGATGTCACGACATGGAGTACAGACAGAGAAACAGGCAGTGTAATGGACCATAAAACCAGAAACTAAAATACTGAGGGGTGGAAAATGACAAAAGAACCAGAAGAGCTAATCAGACGAGATGTGGAACAGCTGTGGCAGAATGAAGGCAGGGAAGCTGAGGGAGGGAGAATAATTAATACAATCCAAGCTGAATTAAAACACAACAAAACAACTACCCAAGGAACAAGACAAACACTGATCTAAGAGAAATACATCCAAATGCACAGTGCAAGAATAGAACACAAGCATAAACTAGAAACTCAATGAAAAAGAATGAACTAACATAAAAACACCTTACTACCAATAATGAACAGAGAAATGAACTGAATATGGGAAGACCTATAGAAAATAAACAACAAGGAAAAGCACAGACACTAAAACACAAACACAGACAGATCTGAATGTAAAGTGGAAGAATAATGATGAAAGAATGAAATAAAAAAACTTTTGAGAATGAAAATCTGCAAAGTGTGTATTTACATTCAGCTTCCCTAAATCAATAGTTTGTCATACATTTTGCAATTATAGCTGCAGATCGTTTGGTGTAGGTCTCTACCAGCTTTGCACATCTACAGAGAGCAGATTTAGCCTTTTCCTCTTTGCCAAATAGCTCAACCTTGTCCAGACATTTGTCTTGTCACAGATTCCGATTTGAATTTAGTTCTTTGACAGACCCTACCTAACTAGTTAATATGCTTTGATCTGAAGCCAGATGCTGGTCAGACAAAATATTTTGTCATGAGAGAAAATCTTTGGTCATAAGCCTGAATCGGTGGTCTGTGGTTGTTCTGTGTGAAAGCACACTAACGGCTGATTTAGCGTCTGAATTGTTTTCTCTTTTGCCCTGTCATGAACACTTCTACGTCATCTCTGCTCCCTGTTTATATCTTTCAACTCTAAAAATGAGGAAATTAACAGCCATAACTTGCTGGTCATTTATTGATTGGCTATTATATCCATCAGATTTGTCTGATGCAATCGTGTTGGAACAACAGGTCATGCAGACTGGCACCTTCCATTGTGTAGTGTCACAAAAGCTACTATATTATCTTGTTTTCACAGTGTGACACGTTCAAATCAACCTATTGTAGCTCTGGCTGCATGTTTAGGGTTACTGTCCTGCTGGAAGGTGAATCTCCACCTCAACCTTTTGCAACCTCTGAAAGGTTTCTTCCAGGATTATTGTGTATTTAGCTTCACACAGCACCACATTTCCATCAACTCTGACCAGCTTTCATTGCTAAACAGGCGCATCACCACAGGATGATGCCGCTGCTATCATGCTTCACATTGCAGATTTTTATTTGTCCCTCACGAATAATCAGTAAATACATTGAAGTTTGTGGTGGTAATGTGATAAAATATGAAAAGATTTAAGAGGAGTGAACACTTTTAAGGCACTCTATGTGGTTTGGGTGCAGTGGGGCAGAATGTGGGTTTTTTCACATTTCCATATTGCGTTAGGTAATATGGATATGTTTCAAACATGAGGCTGTGCTGGTATATCTCCTTTGAAAAAGGAATGATATATATATCCCATAAGGAGTCAATGTTACAACAGAAAACTTGTCATTTGGAGAAAATACAATGAAACTGAAACACCTGTCATTTTAGTGTGGGTGGTTTTATGGCTAAATTGGACCAGCCTGGTAGCCAGTCTTCATTGATTGCACATTGCACCAGTAAGAGCAGAGTGTGGAGGTTCAATTAGCAGGGTAAGAGCACAGTTTTGCTCAAAATATTGAAATGCGCACAATATTATGGGTGACATACCAGAGTTCAAAAGAGGACACATTTTTGGTGCACGTCTTGCTGGCGCATCTGTGACCAAGACAGCAAGTCTTTGTGATGCATCAAGAGCAACGGTATCCAGGGTAATGTCAGCATACCACCAAGAAGGACGAACCACATCCAACAGGATTAACTGTGGACGCAAGAGGAAGCTGTCTGAAAGGGATGTTCGGGTGCTAACCCGGATTGTATCCAAAAAACATAAAACCACGGCTGCCCAAATCACAGCAGAATTAAATGTGCACCTCAAATCTGATGTTTCCACCAGAACTGTCCGTGAGGAGCTCCACAGGGTCAATATACACGGCCGGGCTGCTATAGCCAAACCTTTGGTCACTCATGCCAATGCCAAATGTCGGTTTCAATGGTGCAAGGAGCACAAATCTTGGGCTGTGGACAATGCGAAACATGTATTGTTCTCTGATGAGTCCACCTTTACTGTTTTCCCCACATCCGGAAGAGTTACGGTGTGGAGAAGCCCCAAAGAAGCGTACCACCCACACTTTTGCATGCCCAGAGTGAAGCATGGGGGTGGATCATTGATGGTTTGGGCTGCCATATCATGGCATTCCCTTGGCCCAATATTTGTGCTAGATGGGCGCGTCACTGCCAAGGACTACCGAACCATTCTTGAGGACCATGTGCATCCAATGGTTCAAACATTGTATCCTGAAGGCGGTGCCATGTATCAGGATGACAATGCACCAATACACACAGCTAGACTGGTGAAAGATTGGTTTGATGAACATGAAAGTGAAGTTGAACATCTCCCATGGCCTGCGCAGTCACCAAATCTAAATATTATTGAACCACTTTGGGGTGTTTTGGAGGAACGAGTCAGGAAACGTTTTCCTCCACCAGTATCACGTAGTGACCTGGCCACTATCCAGCAAGAAGAATGGCTTAAAATCCCTCTGACCACTGTGCAGGACTTGTATATGTCATTCCCAAGATGAATTGACGCTGTATTGGCCGCAAAAGGAGGCCCTACACCATACTAATAAATTATTGTGGTCTAAAACCAGGTGTTTCAGTTTCATTGTCCAACCCCTGTAAATGGACAAATCATGAGTTTTGTTTTTCTTTATGGTATTATTATGAGTTATTTTAGAAAGTCTCCCATTGGTGCATGGGAATTATGAGAGGGCTGCTCTTATTTCCTCTCTTTAAATGTTATTTTAAAATCTGCAGTCAGTTGAACTGCTAATGAATTTAATCCCTCACTGGCTTTTGAAATTAAATCTTCTCTAAAAATACAGTAATCAATAACAGAATAGTGTCAAGATGTTTTCTCTGTGTTTTCTACCAAAATACAGTACTTGGCTAAAATGAAGTTCCTGCTTTTTGCTTAGTTTCCAGTGAAATAGGAAAAAAAAGAGCTCTTTTTTCAGAGCTGACAGGACAGAACAGACAGTGTTAATAAGCTGAGTGTGTGTTCAGTAAAGATGCTGGAGGTCTTAGTCTTGTAAACAGGCCTGTAAAGGAAACTAACAGCTTCCTCAGTCATCCAGCCAAAACCATAATGCCATGCAATACTGCAGCAGATGTAGCCCCAGTTTCCCTAACAAATTCTTCACACAGCCAGGATGCCAATGCATCACCAGTCATTATTCTTCCATTAGCCTGCTGAAGCATTCAGTCAATTTTGTTTAATATCAACTTTAAGAGAAAATACTTTTATAATTGCCCAAATTGGTAGTACAGGAAAGGGTTGAGTTGAACAACAGATAAGATAAAATGTGACAGATAAAAACAGGTGAATAACCTGAAATCCCAATCTGAATCCCATTACACTGAAACAGAAGAAGCTTCAGTAATATTCTAAACTTTTTCCACAAGTCAAGGCTGGCCTACACTGGCCAGGGTGTGTCTGGACAAGCTGTCACGACACAACCTAGTTTCTAAGTACAACACCCACACCAAGAAACAGAAAACTGTGAAGTTATTTATTTCCCACAGAAACAAGTTTCACCATCTTTTTTAAGCTAAAGGACAGGAAAATGATTAACAACAGCCATGCTGTTGGTGCACTTCATGACAAATTTATTGTATGAATATCCCATCATATTTAATAGTGAGGGGTCGCAGGGGCTCTTTTCACTTTAAAACCTGATGCCTGTGTTTTATGCGTTCTTTCCTCTGAGTTTTTGGTGCTGTTTAAATGCTGTTTTTTTCAACACAAACTACTTTGAGTTTGCACATCAGTGCATGGGTGAGGTAAGGAGAACCTCACGGTTTGTGGCATTGCCAAGTATGTTTTAACTACAGTCATATTCAGTAAGTTAGAATATTATATAGATTACTTACACACACTGATGTTTTCAAGCCTTTATTTCTGTTGTTTATGATTATTTTATGCCCACCGCTGATGAAAACATTACATTGAAGATTAAAATTTTAAATCAGATTACTTGAAAACAAATACAGAAATATGGACTTAATGAAAAAATATACAGCAAATATGACATTTTAAGTGAGCTTAGGGTTCTAATGTACTGATTACATTTGGAAAAGATTATGGTTTTGTTGGGCTCAAATGGTTCTCCTTACCTGTTTACCCTTAAGCCCTTTAGTCAGAAAAGAAATACTTCCCCTGTCTGGAAGGAGCACAGAACCAACATCATTGGGGTGAGCTGGAATCTTTATTGTGAGCCAGAACTCATGACCCAACATCACAAATGCTCTCTTGTCTGAATAAAAGCAAATCCCAGTAGGTAGTTACATAATGTGTTTTTATAATACGAAGGTGAGATACATCTAAGAGGCACACAGTCCTTGCTTTTTATGTCTCACATGAATTTGACCACAGATTCTAATTTAATAGACAGGTATAAAAATGAGTGGGAAAAAAATAACTAAAAACCATGTGCTGTCTAAACAACGAACTGTTCAAAATCACGTTTGAGAAGCCTTTTTTGCTTCAGCTCTAAAATAATCTGTGTAATGGTTTTTATTTGAGTTTCTGTCTTGATCACCCACGACTCACGTAGAGCTCAGCTCACTCCATGGAGCAATGAGTTAACAAGGTAACTCCTTCCTGGAGCCTGGATGGCCAGTTTTCTCCTCCTTTCCTTCAGGCAGACTGAGAGTTATATGGCAGAAAAACAGTTTCTTCCCTTGGGCAGTGCAGTGACTTCTGAAACTCGAGATGTCTCAGCTCAGACATACTTTGAACTTTACATGTTTTAATTAAAAATAAGAAATTTTTGTTTTATGGTAAAAAACAACCTAATTTATTCAACACTCAACTGACATAATTTAAATAATTTTTGTGATTAATAAAAGTATGGATTTTTTTATATTCTTTTTCAATGTTAATAATTTTACATTTTTGCTAAACTGAGTTACATTTGCATTTTCTTGTATATATTTTATTCAAAGTGATAACATCAAAACTTCAATTATATGCAGAGCTCACTAATACCTCAGATTTGACCTTTCACCTAAATTACAATTTTTTGCTCTTTCTTTCCCTTTTGCTCAAAGTGTCCCTATTGGACTTTTAGATCCTGTCAAAATAACTTCTTGTACGGTTTCCTAGAATCTTCAAAATATAAAGAAATACCCAACCCCCTAACTCGAGTATGGTAATGTAACTTACTTTTTTATTGCACCTTCTGTTTATATGAAAGCTGCCAACAGATCTGAAAAGTTCTCCCTAGGATAAGACGTTCAAAAAAGTGTTAAGCTTATATGAATGAACTTATTTAGCTAATTTAGATATTCAGAAAGCTTCAAAATAACCCATGATTAGTCTGTGATTGACTGTCAAACTCCCATGTTACCCCAAGTCCATTTCTGATTGGTTGATCGGCCCCTTATGACTTCTCTTTCCCCAGAAGCGTCTGTTAAAGAGGCGGCTGGTTTCTCACTGAACCAGAGAACCCAACAAGTGACCCTGTCTGACCTTTTCAGAAAGAACTAGTTAACATCAGATTCATTTGGGTTGATTCAATTTTTGTTTGTTTTTGTGTGAAGCTGTCCCAAGATTCTACATTTCTTCCATCCACCTCTGACATGTATTCCGTCTTACTTTGTGACCTTCTTTAAAAGCATTTCCATATTCTAAACCCAAAGTGGGGAACCTCAGGGACAGAATTGAAAATCTGCAGTCTCGTTCTTGGTAAAAATCCCTCCTGTTATCCAGCTAATGAATATTCGCAGAGTGAATGACAGCGTTGTTGTTTTCCTGAAAGTCATCTCATTTGGTCATTTTGTTGGTGCATTCATTCAGCCAGAAGGCTCAATCAACATAGCTGCATATAGGAAAAGGGACATAGTTCGACTGAACAAAACTGCATCAAACTTATCAACGGTCTCTCTTAAAATTGTAGACTGTTGATATTTGCTAACATGAATCAATGCATTGTTTTAAGAGGCTTAAGTCTGCTAAAATAGGGTATATCTGAAAGCCATAGCTTCCACCTCACCAAGGATCTATTTACTTCTCAACTAACTAAAGGTGATATGGCATCTTTATAACTACAGATCAGGAACCCTTTAAGTATTTCATACATGTTTGACCTATCCACGGTGTACCCTGCCTTCCGCCCATAGACTGCTGGAGATAGACAACAGCTTCCCCGCGACTCACTATGGAAGAAGCGGTAGAAAATGACTGACTGACTTCGCTTTACCCTTAAATTCAATCTATTTTTGGTTCAGATCCCAGTGTTGGCCTGTTGACGCTTACAGAATATAACAGCTTAAGATCAAACCAAAATAATTTCCTGTTTGACAGTTAGCTAAGAGTGGAATGCAGAAAATTACTTTTACTATCATCAGTTGTTAAAGCTATGGTAATATGAATGGTAGGTACAAATTGGCGCATGTTTACGTCCCACATTAGTTATTGTTGCTGTATTAACATATGCATAAATGTGCACAAGTTGCCATCATTTGTGAAGCTGTTTGGAAACAATGAAGTATTAGATTATCTTAAAAAAACAAACAAACAAAAACAGATTAAAGACTCTAAATACATGGTGAGAGTCTTTGATAGTAAAAGTCTGACTTTTCTGTGAGCTTCCAATGATCTTTAAAAACGATGTTGCCAAATTCATATAGGGCTTTATTTTGTAGAGCAAAAATTAATCTTACTGTAAGATAAGATCTGATTAAATCTTACAAATTAATCTTATGTTACAAAGGAATGCATTAGTGCTTCCCTTTTTTAGTGTGAGAAAAAACAGGAATATATTCTAGGACAAGGACAAGCCAACAAAAACGGGGACAAGCCCTAGTTTTCAGAAACAAGTTGGGTAACCTTTGAATCTCTCCAACATTTTTCAGTAAAACAAATGGAATAAGTAAAAACATTCCAACTGATACCATGCAGTGCTAAGACTAAAAACTGATGGCTACAATTTATAATAGGATAGAAACAATTTATCCTAGTATGGTACTGGTTCATATCAGAGAGGATAGTTTTGCTTTTATAGAAAGTTTTTGAGTGTGAGCAAAAGGATGTAATCCCTAATTGGTTCTTCTGCTTTGGGCTACTGTATTTTGCTGTAATGACACCACATGGAACTTCACAGCAGAATGCTTTGACTGTAGTTTCCAAGGTAGAGTATAGTTCAGAAGCAAGGAATGGCCAGAACTTTAATGATTCCACCAGATAGGGTTTTATTCTGCTTGAAAAATGCTGCAAGAACAATCCCCTAGACAAGGAAAAACCTTTATATTTCAAGTATTTTATCAGAAAATAACTGACGTCATCAAAGAATGAAATCCAAAAATGATATCATTGATCCTTAGAGATATTATTTATTTAAAAAAGGACAGAAGAAATAAACTGGATGGACATGGCAGGCTGAGGCCATCTGGTAACCCTTCAACAGGTCTGATGTTATTGAAACCTGCATGGGGTACCATAGGCCTCTGGCTGTTGTGGCTCTTTCTTGGAACAGCTTTTAGTGAATATTGGGAAACCTGCTGTTATCAACAAGGCTTAGACTCCTTCTTCTTGTGCGATGTGAAATTAGACCTCCAGGGCAGGTAGTGACAGAGCTGGGTAGGGGAGTTGGTGTGCAGTGAGGGCTAGAGCATACAGGGCTTCATCAGAAACTACAATGTATGCTACGTGTATGTAAAAACATCGCCCTCTCAGCTGGTTAAGGGGTTAACAACATACTCAACCATAGGTTTTGCATATAATAGTTGCACAGTATATTTTGGTATGCGCTGAAAAAGCAGCTGCACAGTTTGAGTTTTCAGGTTTTTACGGGTACTCAGGTTTCCTACCACAGTACGAAAACATACATGTTAGGTTAACTGGCCACTCTGAAATGGCCTTAGAAGTAAATGTGTGTGTGTGCTGGCCTTGTGATGGATTGGACTTTTATAGGGCATGTTGACAACTGTGATAATTCAGCAATTACATTCAAAAAGTAAAAACTCATGTCATATGGAGTCATTGCACACAGTATGATATACAGTATTTCAAGCATTTATTCCCAATAATTGTGATGGTAATACAACGTGTTATTTATCTTGCTTTTACAGAACCATTGCTAAATACCTCCGTCATCATGGAATCTTTTCCTTGAACCTTTCTCCTTCCACCATGACTTCATAACACCCAGTAGACTGTTGGCTGGCCAATGATGGAACAAACTGGTTAGCAGTTAATCCTCATCCTTAATAAATCTGTCTGAGTGTCTGCTGTCTCTGGTAAAAGCGGGTAAATATGGTAGTACATTTTGTGTAAGAACATGGCGCACCCGCAAACACACATGTTAATCTCTTTTGAGTAGTATGATTCTGGTAGAATTTTGAAGGACTTTTAAGTTTTTTTATAAACATTTCACTTGTGTCTCTTGAGGCCTCCTAAAATACCCAAATGAAAAAAACAAAAAATACATTTGTTATAGTGTTCTATGATTACCAAAATTATTTCTACTTGCATAAATACCAGAATAACATACTTGTTTTATTACTTTATTTTACGTCAGAAGTATACACATACTATACTATGCCTTTAAATAATCTGGGAAAGCCCAGATAATGATGTCATGGACCTTCTGATTCACATAATTTAATTTAAATGGAGACAAACCCATTTGTGAATTTCAAACCAGCACTTTATAAACATTGCTTCCTGTTGTGACATCATGAAAATTACAAAACAATGTCACACACATCGGGAAGATAACCTTTGAAACTCCATATGTCTGTTTTATCCTTGGCTATAATCAGATGCTTAAAGGTGTTGCATTCATCTGTTCACAAACTTATTTTATTTATTTATTTATTAGGTTTATCAGGTTATTTATTTATTAGGTCCCATGTGTTCATCACTGTGCTTATAGCGTGAGCTATTTTGCAGCACTTGTCCCTAGAAAAGCTTTTGTGAATATCTTTAAAACTACAATAAATACGAAATAAACAGTAGACAATAATACAAACAACATATTCAAATACAAACAACATATTCAAATACAAACAAATACAGCAGAGAAACTAAAACATAGCAATAAAACATAATAAACATGATCACAGTGCTGTTTTTGACAGCCAAGATTTGGTTGTTTTTAAATACGCTGAATCTGGTCTCAGATGTTAAGTTGACAGGGAGTGTTTTCTAAACTCTGGTACCTCTCATAGAGACAATACTTTGGGCAAAAGACGTTTTATAGAAAGGAACCTTACAATCACCCTCTGAGGCTGCTCTGGTGAATCTGCTACAGCTCTGCAGTTGATTCAAACACTCATTTTGTGGTTTTTGTGACAGTCTGTGACCAGACAATAGCTCTGTAAGACAGGTGACGGAATCATTGCGTTTAAAACCATTTTTGCACAGACAAAGGTCAAATATTTTATTATTATTTTAAAGCAATTGATGTTTGATGAAACAGTTTTGCTAATTTGTTTACATGGTTTTTAAAATTTAATTTAAAATTATTCCTACATATTTTTCCGCTTGTTGTTGTTCAGTGGAACAAGAGCCAGTTAATCTGAATTTGCAAGGACTCTGATGAGGTTTTCGTAATTGAAAAGCAGATGCATGTTGTTTTCTTTGTGGTTAGGGTTAGTCATTAAGCCAAGCAGATATTTTCTGTAAGATGCTGGTTTGTTTCTTGCTGACTGTAGTATCACATTTACCACATAAACAACGGTGTCATCAGCATACATTTGCAAAATGGTTTCAGGGAATATTTCAGGAAGGCTATTAATATACAAACATAAAAGAATGGGACCTAAAATAGTTCCTTTGAGGAATTCCTGTTTCAATTTTGCTAAAAATAGATTCACTAATGTTGATGACAACACATTGTTTACGATCTTTAAAGTATGACTCAAACCAAAACAATGATCGTTGTGAGAAAGGAAACGATGAAAGCTATGAAATTAGTAAATTATGGTTCACAGTATCAAAAGCCTCTTTTAGATCGAGGAGCACTGCACCAATTATATTTCTTCTATCAAGAGATTGTTAAACCTGTTCCAACAACAGACAAGTAGCAGTCTCTGTGCCTCAGAGTCTGTGGAGTGATTATGTCTGAAGCTAAACTGGAGAGGATGGTGAAGGTTGTTAGTTTCTTGGTAATTTAACAGTTGTTCTGAGACAATTTTCTTTGACTTGATAGAAAGGCGGTTTATTGGCCTGAAGTTGCCAACTTCTTGAGGGTTTCCTGATTTAAAAATAAGCTTCACAAGGGCATTTTTCCATGCATCAGGAAGTTGCCATGTTCTGATGGAAATATTATTGGCATAAGTTAGAGGCTCAGCTAAGATATAACTGTACTTTTATCAAAACACAGCATCTAGGTTGTACATACCCTTAGCAACAGGGTTATCTAAATTAATAATAGCTTTTAGCTGGCAGGGTTAACCTTTCTAATCTCAAACACCTCTGTATCATTTTGGTATTATATGATACATATCTGAATTTTCTCTTGCCTCTGACAAGACAGTTATGTAATATTTAGGTTTGGATTTGCATATTTCTTTCACCACTTGATTTCTCATACTTACTTACATAAATATCAACAAATCATTATGATCTTTACTCTTGAGGAAAGTTTTTAAAGCCTAATCCTACAACTAATTTTTTCATTAACTGTTAGGCATCGTCAGATAGCCATGGGAGCTAGACCTTTTTTTGGTACCTTTTTTTTGTTTTTTTAAAGAACCTGTTCACAGTGTTATTGATATTAGTTTTGGTGTAAAATGTGAATCAGCCATGGAACACAATCAAGAGACCTTGTGAAGATGCTGGCTAAAACTGATAAGAGTGTCACCATCCACAGTTGAAATACTCGACATTGACTGAAAGGCCAGTCACAGCGAGGAAGAAGCAATTACCTGGATTCGTACTCGTCGTCTTCCGCTTTATCCGGGACCGGGTCGCGGGGGTAGCAGCCTCAGCAGAGACGCCCAGACGTCCCTCTCCCCAGACACCTCCTCCAGCTCCTCCGGGGGGAGCCCAAGGCGTTCCCAGGCCAGCCGAGAGACATAGTCCCTCCAGCGTGTCCTGGGCTGTCCCCTGGGCCTCCTCCCGGTGGGACGTGCCTGGAACACCTCCTGAGGAAGGCGTCCAGGAGGCATCCGATATAGATGCCTGAGCCACCTCAACTGGCTCCTCTCGATTTGGAGGAGCAGCGGCTCTACTCCGAGCCCCTCCCGGATGGCCGAGCTCCTCACCCTATCTCTAAGGGAGTGCCCGGCAACCCTACGGAGGAAGCTCATTTCAGCTGCTTGTATCCGGGATCTCGTTCTTTCGGTCATGACCCAAAGTTCATGGCCATAGGTGAGGGTAGGAACGTAGACCGACTCCTCCACTTGAGCTAGGAACACCACTCCAACCTGGAGAGGACAAGCCACCCTTTTCCAGTCAAGATCCATGGCCTCGGACTTGGAGGAGCTGATCTTCACCCCAGCCGCTTCTCACTCAGCTGCGAACTGCCCCAGTGCATGCTGTCGGTCTTGGCTAGAAGGGGCCAGCAGGACCACGTCATCCGCAAAAAGAAGAAACGAAATCCACTGGTCCCCAAACCAGACCCCATCCGGCACTTGGCTGCACCTAGAAATCCTGTCCATAAAAGTTATGAACAGGACCGGTGACAAAGGGCGACCCTGCCGGAGTCCAACATGCACCGGGAACAGGTCCAATTTAGTGCCGGCAATACGGACCAAACTCCTGCTCCTCTTGTGCAGAGACCAGAAGGCCCCTAATAAAGGGCCCCTGATTCCATTCTCCCAGAGCAACCCCCGCAGGCCACCACGAGGGACACAGTCGAATGCTTTCTCCGGGGCCACAAAACACATGTGGACAAATTGGGAAAACTCCCACAAACCCTCGAGTACCCTGTAGAGGGTATAGAGCTGGTCCAGTGTTCCACTACCGGGACGAAAAGCACGATGCTCCTCCTGAAGTCAAGGTTCGACTATCAGCCAGACTCTCCTCTCCAATACCCTGGCGTATGCCTTACCAGGGAGGCTGAGGAGTGTGATCCCCCTGTAGTTGGAACACACCCTCCGGTCACCCTTCTTATGAAGGGGGACCACCACCCCAGTCTACCAGTCCAGAGGCACTGTCCCCGACCACCACGCAATGTTGAAGAGGCGTGTCAACCATGACAGCCCTACAACATCCAGAGACTTGAGGTACTCAGGGCAGATCTCATCCACCCCCGAAGCCCTGCCACCGAGGAGCTTTTTAACCACCTCGGTGACTTCAGCCTGGGTGATGAAAGAGTCTAAACCCGAGTCCCCAGCTTCTTTTTCCACCATGGAATGCGTGATGGCAGGATTGAGGAGATCCTCAAAGTACTCCTTCCACCGCCCAATAATGTCCCCAGTCGAGATTAGCAGCCTCCCACTCACATGGTAAACAGTGTTAGCGAAGCACTGCTTCCCCCTCCTGAGGCGCCGGATGGTTTGCCAGAATCGCTTCGAGGCCAACTAGTAGTCCTTCTCAATGGCCTCACCAAACTTCTCCCAGGCCCAGGTTTTTGCCTCTGCCGCAGCCTGGGCCGCGGCAAGCTTGGCCTCACGGTACCCATCAGCCGCCTCAGGAGTCCCACAAGCCAACCACAGCTGATAGGACTCCTTCTTCGGCTTGGCAGCGTCCCTTACTGCCCATGTCCACCACCGGGTTCGGGTATTGCCGCCGCGACAGGCACCGCAGACCTTACAGCCGCAGCTACGGGCAGCAGCATCGACAATAAATGCGGAGAACATGGTCTACTCGGACTCTATGTCTCCAACATCCCCCGGAATCTGGTCAAAGCTCTCCCGGAGGTGGGAGTTGAATACGTCCCTGGCCGAGGGCTCTGCCAGACCTTCTCAGCAGACCCAGCAGACCATAAAAAACCCGATTACAGTTTGCAAATGCACTCAAGGACAAAGTCCTTAACTTTTGGTGGCATGTCCTGGGGTCTCATGAAACTGAAGTTGAAGTGTTTTGCAATAATGATCATCAATATGTTAGGGAGAAAACAGAGAAGCTTCCAATCTCAAGAACTCTATCCAAGCTGTGAAGTACAAGGGTGACATTATAATGTTGTTTGGCTTTTGTGCTGCAGGAGGATTGCACAAAATAGATTGCATCATGGGGAAAGAAATGTATGGAAAAATACTGAAGCTTAAACCATCAGCTTGGGCACAAATGGGACTTCCAATGGACAATAAACCAAAACATTCCACCAAACTAGTTATAAAGTGGCTTAAGTACAAAAAAGGCATTATTTTGGAGTTACCATCACAAAGCTCTGGTCTAAGTCCCATAGAAAATATATCAGCTGAGCTTAAAAGGTGTGTGAGCAAATCTCTCATCATTTTGGCCTTTAGCAAGTAGAAATATTTTTGACAACTGACCTAAAACACAGAGACGTTTAGTCTGATTTATTGTCAGACAGTGAAAACAGGCTATGTGTCTTTTTATACAATATAAGGCCTCTGGACTCACAGCCTGCTGCCAGGCCTCTGGACTCACAGCCTGCTGCCAAGCTACAGGACCCAGAGTCCAGAGAGGGGTTCAATGGAGAGCCGCCTCTCATCCTAGCTCCTGAGTTTCCTGAGGGGTCCGAGGTCGGACCGCCTCTCATCCTAGTTCCTGAGTTTCCTGAGGGGTCCGAGGACGGACCGCCTCTCATCCTAGTTCCTGAGTTTCCTCAGGGGTCAGAGGATGGACCGCCTCTCATCCTAGTTCCTGAGTTTCCTGAGGGGTCCGAGGACGGACCGCCTCTCATCCTAGTTCCTGAGTTTCCTGAGGGGTCTGAGGACGGACCGCCTCAAATCTTGGCTCTAGGACCCACTGACTGTGCTCCTGCGCAGTCTGACACCACAACTGACTCAGGGCCAGACACACCACAGCCTGACCCAGGATCAGACACGCCACAGCTAGACACACCAGAGCCTGACTCTTTGCCTGACACACCAGGGCCTGAATCTTTGCCTGACACACCAGAGCCCGACTCTTTGCCTGACACACCACAGCCCGACTCTTTGCCTGACACACCACAGCCCGACTCTTTGCCTGACACAGCACAGCCCGACTCTTTGCCTGACACACCACAGCCCGACTCTTTGCCTGACACACCACAGCCCGACTCTTTGCCTGACACACCACAGCCCGACTATGTAATGACTCTAAGCCTGGGTCCACGCTGGACGCCAGGTTCAAGTCTTCAGGGTTTCTGCCTGGGTCCAAGCTGGACGCCAGGTTCAAGTCTCTGAGGATCTCGCCACGTCACACACCGCCTGACTCCTCGCTTCGTGGGCTTCCCGGGCATCTCTGCTGCCGGCCTCCAGGCAGCCTGCATCCTCGCCGCAGACCTCTGAAGGCCTCACTTCTTGGGTTCCTCTGGCCACGTCGCCGAACTCCTGACCTTCAGCTTCTTCGTTGCTGGCTTCTCCACCGCTGGCCTCCGGATCATCGGCCTCTTCGCTGGCTATGTCGCTGCAGGCCTCTAGAACACCGGCTTCTTCGCCGCTGGCTTCGACGCTGCCGGCCTCCGGATTGTCGGCCTCTTCGCTGGCTACATCGCCGCAGACCTCCGGATCGTCGGCCTCTCCGCTGGCTACATCGCCGCAGACCTCCGGATTGTCGGCCTCTCCGCTGGCTACATCGCCGCAGACCTCCGGATCGTCGGCCTCTTCGCTGGTTACTTTGCCGCAGGTCTCCACGGCTTCACCGCCGACCGATCAGAACTCTGTGGTGCAGGTCCGGTCGCCTGCCTGAACTCTGTGCCTGCTGGGGACGACCTCCCGGTCGCCCGCCTGAACTCTGTGCCTGCTGGGGACGACCTCCTGGTCGCCCGCCTGAACTCTGTGCCTGTTGGGGACGACCTCCTGGCCTGAACTCTGTTTTTTGTTTCTGGCCCTCCTTCCGAGGCCTACTGGTCACCCGCCTGAACTCTGTTTTTTGTTTCTCAGTCACTCAGTTTGGTGACTCATGGCTCTGCTCAGACTTAAACTGCTCCTTCACCTTTTAATGAAAAACACAATGTCTTTAGCTTTATTGTCACTGGCTGACACCCAAATAGTGTACATTGCATGTTGTTTGATTTAACCTTCTCTTTTATAATAGATTGTCTTTAAAATAATTTCCTCTACTCCTAATTTATGTTGCAAATGAAATCCTGTTTGAAATTATGTGACTTATTTAATTAATGCTGAATACAACAACAAAACATAAACATTTTCATATTCTGCGAGAATATTTTGGATGGACATTTCCATAACTGTGGATTTGAATCTGATCCCATTTACGTAATGTCTGAGCAGCGGTAAGTTTTGGAGTGTGTCATAACAGTAGCTCTGACTGAAATCTAGGAGGAAAACAAAACCTATGAAGGGTAGGAAATTTGTCATTTGAAGTAAACTGTATCTGACCTTTACAGACAGTCTGCTACCAAAGGAATAAAAAAAAAAGAGAGGAAAAGCTTATGATACACAGTTTCATAAAAGATGTCTGTCCAATGACTTCCACTGAAGAGAAAAAACATCAGCTCTCTTTGCATGTTTGTTATGTAAAACTGGCAGCTATTAACATTGAGCCATCCAAGCTGAAGAGGTACTTAGAAACCAAGTGTCTCTTCTGCTGTGAGAAAAATGTAACCTTCTTTAAAACAGGGCGAGATCTTAACTTGTGAGAGAAAGATCAGTTAAACAGTGTATATGTGTCAGATAAGATGGAGCTGACATGTAGAAACAATACGGTAATGTCAAATTTAAAGCTCCTTGCCAGACTTTCATGAAAAAAAAACCATCAAAATAACTTTAGATATAGTTTAGTGGCTATAGAACATGTCACGGTCAGGTTTTTTTTTTAATGTGTTTTGCTATTTGGTGTAAATCATTATTGAATGTTTACCCTCTCAAAATCAAGTTTCCACACCCTCATGCCTCTGATGACTTCACAGAAAGCATAAGGTAACTGATCAGCTCTTTTGAGCGCTTCTCTTTTTAATCATATTCCTCTGTATAATGAGCCTAAACCTACCAGCTACCAGTACCAAGAAACTATCAGTAAGATCATTGTAGATCTAAATTGGTTTTCCACATTTGCCCTATTAAAAGAAAGGAGCATAATTTGCTAATTTATTTGGTTTGATTGTTTTCTATTTTCAGGCTGCACGGTGGTGCATTTGGTAGCACTGTTGCCTTGCAGCAAGAAGGTCCTGGGCTCGACTTTCTGCACGGAGTTTGCATGTTCTCCCTGTGCATGTGTGGGTTCTCACTGGGTACTCTGGTCCAAAGACATGCCTGTTAGGTGAATTGGTCTCTCTAAATTGCCCTTGGTTGTGAATGAGTGTGTGCATGGTTGTTTGTGTGTTGCCCTGTGATGCACTGGCGATCTGTCCAGGTTGTACCCCGCCTCTTGGCCATAGACTGCTGGAGATAGGCAGCAGCTTCCCCGCGACCCATTATGGAAGAAGCGGTAGAAAATGACTGACTGTTTTCTATTTTCATGCTGTGCAATGAAGGGTTTTGAGTAAACATTAATGCATGTTTGACTTCCTATTTCATGAGAAATTAAAATTAAAGCAAGAAAAAATCAGTAATAAAAGACTAATACTGTTTACGTTTTCCATTTGCAGAAAATGTTAAACCAGTGAAAACCATTGCATTTACGGAGACTGTAGGTGGTGATTAGTCTTTTACAAAAAGCAAAACATGCTTCCCCCCTTTAATAATGGGGGAGCAGTTGCTACATTATTGGGGAACCTCTGACCATCACCATCATTCCGCTTAACACCAGAGGTAACAAGTAAAAAAGAAATCTCATTCAAATTATTCATATTACTGACAGATTTAGATTAAAAATTATTTTTGTTTAACCAGTAAGCTTGATTCAGATAGTAAATGACATGGGCATTCAAACAAATAAAACTAATCAATTTATTAAAAGAGTGTTGTTTTTATTTGCATTTGTCAAAAACAATTTAGACTCTCCTCAGTAGTCACTGAAAAGCAATCTAACCCTTCATATCATTGCTGAGCTTGAGGTTGGAAGGCCCCTCTGCCATCACCCTAATCTTTAGTTCCCTCCAGACTCAGCCTGGGTTGCTCCAAAACATGAACTTTGCGGACAGACAGAACAAAACACGTTGCTAAGAATAAAAGATGACTTCAAAATGGAATTGGCCAGGGCTTAACTATAAATTCAGACCAGTACCGCTGTACTGGTAAACCATGTTACTGTTTAATGTGATACAAGCAAATCATGGTATCTACTCATTTAAAAGTGGAGAATGAAAAGTGAGAGTCCTCTGGTGAAAAACTAAAAACCCCTAAACCATGTCCATCATGGCTTAGGGGACTCATCAGAGTCAGTCACAGGCTCCAACATTTAAGGCTGAACCCACGTGTAGCTCAACTGCAACCTGAATGCTTCAGAATCCGTCAAAATCAATCCAGTAGTCACTCGTCAATCATAATGTTTACTAAAAACAGTTGATCAGCTTGATTATTTGCCTCTTGTAGAATCAGCTGTTTTTGCCGCAAATGTACATTTTTATCTTGTAATTTCTAAAATTTCAGTTTTATGAAATTCAAAGCTGTGTTTTATTGTCAGTCGTGGAAAGAAACACACCACTGGACAGCACCTTTTGTACTTTTATTGTGAGATACATTGTTTACACTGAACATACAGCTTTGTTTTTTCTGTTTTGAAATGTTGGTATCATTTTGACTTTGAACAAGTTAAAATCCTTAGTTCAATCCTTGTCTATTAATATGGATTTAAATGAGCTTTCAGATGATTAATTATGCCATCTAAGAGTTTGTTTCCCTTACTGTAGACTGTTTCTGTCATATTCTAATTTTAATATTTCTGGTAAAATACTCATCACATGACAATTCATTCATCTCTGTGGGGTCTATATGTGACTGGCTTGTTGTTCGAAACCCTTACAGCCAGAGCACATGAGTCGGTATATTCAGAGTTTTCCAATGCTTTTATCCAGTAACACAACACAGATGTCTAACCTTGCAGTCACAGACCTTGTATAGAAATTGGATTGTAATAATATGAGTAATGTTATAATTATCAGTTTTTGCATGATCCTAAAACAACATTGGCGAGCTAAATTTAATTTTTGGCCTCTTTTAAAGGTTTGTTTTACATGAAATGACTCAACTTGTTCTAAATAGTCAAGACAGCATAAATCACAGCTCTCTGATTTTAGACTTTAATGTAAAGATCACACATGATGAACTAGACAACAAAAAGCTAAGGTTTAGTCGTGTTTTTCTTTGTAGCACCGGTTGGAGTTGGAGGAGTACATGCTGTACTCGTGTTTAACTGCTTCTCAGAGTCAGATGTAGATTCTTTGAAGCACTCTGAGACAGTAAACCCAGTCAGGGGGCAGCTGGTGGTATGTCATTTTATTTCCATCCAGCCGTAGGATTTTCATCCTGGAGTAGGACAGAGACCCCACCTCTCTGCAGAAACTAGTCACGTTGAACTCTGTGGAGAACAGACAGCATTATTTAGATGGAGATACACTGCAGTGTTTCTTTTTCATATGTGACTTCCTACTGGAGCAACTCAGACACATAATGGAATTTGTCTATCCAAAATAGCTTGCTGCAGTCTGATCCTCCACTCAGAGTCTGCATTTCCCATTAGAGGTCTCACAGGTGCAGAGGTAAGAGCAGAGGTAGTGGAAACTGCTAAACCCCTTTTTTTTAACCCACTGCAAACTTCTCCCAGCCCACACTTTTGGCTTCAGTTAGAAAGAACTGTGGTAGCTATTAAGGTATTAGACAGTGAAGTGAACCTATTGCTGTTTTTCTACGTATTGTCTGTCTCATTAGAATAGTCCCCGAGTTCTTTGCTAGAGCAGATTAAAAAACAAGAGCACATTTTATTTTGGCAGATCCCCATTAATCAGCTATGCAACCCCTGCTTTTGCAGTGCCTTGCTAAAGTATCCATACTTTTGAACTTTTCCACATTTTGTCACGTTACTACCACAAATTTCACTGTATTTTTTTGGAATTCTAAGTGATACAGCAAAAAAAAAGTAGTGTACCATTGTGACGTGGTAGGAAATGAATCCATTGGTTAATGTTAATCTATGTCTCATTTTTGTTTCAAATATAATAGTTGTTAGTGCAGGGTCCAGGTTGTCAACAGGAGAATCCAGCGAGGACTGGATCAAAATAGAGAGTATGAATGTAATGAACAGGTGAGTTAACCAATGTTAAACAGCTGTAGGGGCAACTGTGGAACGGTGGCTAAAGGATATGAAACAACAAGGATAATTGAGGAAACACTGGAACCAGGAAAACAACAATGAAACTGAGCAGACCTAAAGAGACAAAAGAACTCAGGAAAAGGTGTTAAAGTGAAAATAGGACCCAAACAAAGCACATGACATACCTAGAGTACATAACAAAACATATGATGAAGTCCTAACAATTGTGACATTAGTCACAATTACAGCTTCAAGTCTTTAATATGTCTCAACAATATTTGCAGATCTAAAGATTGAAATTTCTGCCTATATTTCTTTTGCCAAGTAGCCCAAACGCAATCAGATTAGACGGGGAGTTTCTGTAACATCCGTTTTCAAGTCTTGCCAAATATTCCCAACTGGATTTAGGTCTGGACAGTTAAACACACAAACCCTAAATCAAAGCACATTATTCTGTTTTGATTTAATGTTTTCCATAGTTTAGAAACGTCCCGCTGGAAGATGACCCTTTGCCCGCTTTTGCAGCCTCCAACGTGATCTTTCCAATATGGCCAATATTTAGCTCCATCTTTCTATCAAATTGCTTTCCTGTCTCTGCTCAAGAAAAGAAAAGCAACCCCACAGCATGATTCTGCCAACACCATGTGACACTGTGGAGAAAGTGTTTTCAGGGTATTGTGAGTTCTAATGGGGACAGGTGGACTATACCTACATATTAGGTGACTTCTGAAGGCACAGGTTTTTATTCAGGGTCTGAATAGATATACAGCCACCACAGTTTTTAAAATTTTATTTGTAAAGTTAAAAAAAAACAGGTATCCCTTTTCCTCTTCCTTACAATTATGACTGCTTTAGGTTGTCTTTCCCAATAAAGAGGACTATATGAAAAGTTCATGGGGTTATGAATACTGTCTCAAGGCACTGCAGGTGGGTCTTATGAGGCACTGTTTAGCGCCTGGAGAGTCCTGCAGCATCATATCTGCTGAAGTGATAGGGAGCAGAAAGGCTAACAAAGAGCAACAATGAGACTAAAGATGGGAGCAGCTTCAGCTTCTGCACCATCTGGCGCTCCCTCCTCTCAATCTGTTCCAGATGTTCTCATACCACTCTCCCTGCTCCTAACCTAGTTTCTCCACATCCAATCAGCTGATATTCAGTCAGTTTTCTCCCATTCTCCACCCTCCTCTCATGTCTTTTCCCCTCTTCTGAAGTGGCTCACCGTCTTGCTATGCAGTCCAACTCCTCCCATGTCCATATACAGCATTGGGGCCTTGCCATGTTTAAATAAGGCTTAGACTGGGAACATTTTTTGTTACATTTTGTCCTTCTTTCAATCACAGCTCTAATCAAAGCCTCTGTATTAATATTGCATCTGTGTATTTGTGTGTATATGCATGCTTCCTCAATGAGTTATTACATCACCTTGAATTCTATTGGCCTCCAGGTAGAGGTACTGCAGGGTTGTTGGAACTGTGGGGATGGTGGTCAGTTGGTTGTAAGAGAGGTCCAGCTCCACCAGGCTGGAGTGGTTAAAGGCTTGTGGGTGGATGCCTTCGCTCTGCAGACCGCAGTGGCTGAGACGCAGATACTTCAGGTTGTGAAAGCCCTCAAAACTGCCCTCATGCAGTCCAGAGAAGGAGTTGTTGGACAAATAGAGCTGCTGGACGGAGGGAGGTAAATGCTTGGGGACAGCTGAAAACAAATTTCCACTGACGTCCAGCAGATTCAGTCCAACCAAACCTTTAAGAAGATAGGAGAACATCTTCACACACATGCAACAGTTAATTGAGACCAATGTGATTGGTTATAGCAATGGGAGATAAGAGCAGGTTAAAAATAAATGGACTTCATTAATAATAACTCCCAGCTGGGACAAGTCTGTTTCCCTTGCAGATGTAAGAGGTCAATAGGAATATATGAAGAACAAGAACCAACAAATTATATTACCTTTGACGTCATCCCCTGTCATGGTTTGCAGTCTGTTTCCCTGTAGTAACAGCAGCGTCAGATTTTGCAGGTTCTGGAAAGCTCCTGTGCTGATGCTGCTGATTTGGTTGTTGGCCAGTCGCAGCTGTTTGAGTCCGGCTGGTAGACCACCAGGCACTGAAGTCAGGTAGTTGCGGTTTGCAAAAAAGTAGCGCAGTTGTGTCTGGTTCTGCAGAGAGGTCAGTTCCAGTTTGTCACTCTTGAGCTGGTTGTTGTCAATGATTAGCCAACGCAGGTTGGTTAAATTAGCCAGGGCGGAGTAGGACAGGGATGAGATGTTGTTCCCCTGGGAACAAAAACAATTCAACCCCTGATATAGTTGAAAATGTGAAAATGAACATGGTTGCATTGTGACTCCAATGATAAGCATTATTGCCTTGCAGATCTTTCTATACTGAGCTTGAATGTTCCTTTCTTTCTCTTTGCCTAATTCAAAACTTGCAAAAACATTCCCTTACTCCCAGGACCCTAACAGGATTAACCTGTGGAAAGCCTGTTAATCCTGCCAAGGAGCAGTATGTATTCCACTGTTGATGTGTCTTGTAATATCAATAAATAAAATATCTATCTATCTATCTATCTATCTATCTATCTATCTATCTATCTATCTATCTATCTATCTATCTATCTATCTATCTATCTATCTATCTATCTATCTATCTATCTATCTATCTATCTATCTATCTATCTATCTATCTATCTATCTATCTATCTATCTATCTATCTATCTATCTATCTATCTATCTATCTATCTATCTATCTATCTATCTATCTATCTATCTATCTATCTATCTCTCAAAAATAACCTAATCTCTGTGTTTGTGGTTGTTCTACCTGTAAAAACAAGTACTGGGTTCTTTGTGGCAGCCCCTCAGGGATGTTTTCAAGGGCTCTGTGGTCACAGTAGAGGGACGTTTCCCACTGGATGGGGCAGTCACACTGCTCTGGACAGGTCTGGGGGTTGTTAGCCCGAAACCAGGCCGGGTCCATCCGTCCCTGCAGACTTAAAACACTGGGCTCACCCAGCAGCCGGTTAATCCATAGAGGAATGCCTCCATAGTCCATGTCAGTGACTAATATGGCCCAGGCAGCATCAAGACCACACAACAGAACCAACACACCACAGAACAGGAGAGCCATGGAGCCAGAAGATGAGACTCACAATTCTGCCAATGAATAAAAAATGAAAATTACGATTTATGTGTTTATTCTGGGGATAATGGTGAAAGTCTAAAAAAAGTAGGTTCAATGACATCAGTTTCTTGGCCAAATCAGTAAATAATTTTAAAACAATCCTGGAGGCCAGTTTCCAGTGTGAGCAGCAATAGCATGGTGCAGTATTCAGATAGGGTATGGGGGCACACTTTGGGCACTTTTCAGTTAGCTGTGGGACCAGTTTTATTGATGTCAAGCTAGTGTCAAAGCATCACTGTTGTTACAAGAATTAATGTTATGGTGTGATGGAAAACACATCACATCACCCAGAACACACTATTTCCACACTATTCACTATTTCTACAGTGATACATGGTCGTGGCAGCATCATGCTGTGGGAATGTATTTCTTCACCAGCAACAGGGAAGCTGCTCAGAGTTCATTAGAATAAATCTAGGGGAATCATGGAAAAAAAAAGCTGACAAAGGTTTCAAAAGCCTTGAGAATGAGTCAGAAATACATATTCCATTAGAACAACCCTAAATTTAAAGCAAGAGCTAAACCATAATCATGTGTCAAAGTGGCCAACTCAAAGTCCAAATCAAATGAATAATTTGCTACAAGACTTTAAAAATTAATAATCACAGGTGCTTTCCATTCAATTTGACCGAGCTTGAGCTGTTTTGGAAAGAAACCGCTCTGAAAGAATGGGCAAACATCTCAGTCCTTAGATGTGCAAAGCTGGCAGAGAAACACCTCTAAAATAGCACAGCTGTTATTGCAGAGAAAAGTGGAGTTATGGGTAATAATGTTTAACTATCACAATAAATCTCAACAACACACATTGAAAGTTGAGCTTGTAATGTGACAAAATGTGAAAAAGTCTGGGAAAGTCTGGAAAAACACTGAGTTCTGTTCATTTCAAGTAAGATACCGACTGCTCACAGAATCCTTATTCAATGCATCCAAACATTGCCCTTAACACCAGTTAACAAATGATACAATTTTCACATCTAGAATATTATTAAACAACAAGCACACATTTTCACATAGAGTTGCAAGTCCGATTTTGCAGTCCAATTTTTCAACAAATGTTATTCATCTGAAGACTTGGCATTTTTGAGAAAATTTCTTTATGTAAAAAACTGAAAAGATTGAAACTTAGTGTTATTGGTTTGTGTTCCAGTACGCATAGTTTCTTCAGCATGCAACATCTACTAAGGGGAATTAGTGCAATAATTTCCTTCTTGCATGGATGGTTACAGTAACGTCTGTTCCACATAAGTGTTCCACACGCAAAGAGGTCTGATATAGCTGTGATTTGCAGGAAAGGTTTGAATCATCAGGAACTTGATTAACGTGTTTGCACGTGCTTCTTTGCGGTGCAACGAGTACTCAGAATGTTGTCAAGACTTTACTGTAATGAAATGAGCATGCATTGTAGTAGTGATTATTTCCAGCTTGGCCAGCCTTGCACAAAGAGGAAACTGAGGCAGACTAGAAAAAATACAACCTAAGTGTCACTTACCTGTTTGATCAGTAGCTACACAGCAGAGACAGGTTATCTTCAGTCCTCACTAAAGCCCTTGAGAGATGTATGTGTGTGAGAGTGTGGGTTTGTGTGTGTGTGTGTGTTTTCAAGCTTCCAGTGGTGTTTGCCCACTGTCTTTGCAGTCCTTCTTTTCAAACACTGCCCACATCCCAGACACCAGACCTCCTCTATAATGTTCACTCACTTAGGTTTTCCTTTCCCACTTCCGCAACTGTTAAACTCACATTAATGGTGTCAACGTCTTGGCTTGCTTTATGTAGATGCACAGAAATACACAAAAAGCCTTATCAGTTCAGAAAGTCATCATTGTCAAGTTAATGTTAGTTGTTAAAGAAATAGGGGAAAAGGGCGATTTTAATAAGCACCTAATATTTCTCTCTGAGTGTGTGTGTGTCTGTGTGTGTGAATGGGGTGTACAGTATGTGTTCTTGCCTGGAGGCACAGAAGCCACAGAGTACCTGGGGAGCCAAAGAGACCATTCTGTGTGTATGTGTTTTACTGCATGGTCTGGGCAAGTGTGTGTTAAAGGAAAAACCTCCTTGCAAACATCTGTGCAAAAGTGAGCAAAATGGTTCCAGATTATTTTCACTCCATAATCCTGGAGAGTGTTTTAAAGAAAGTAGTTATTGGGGAAAAAAACAGCGCCCTCTAGAAAAACCATTGAAAATTACACTCACGAGACTTTTTAATTTCATCATTATTGGAGAAAAGGCAAGGGTGGGTATTAGGTTCATGTCATATGATAACATTAAATTAAGTTTTACTGTGTTTACACAAAACAGTGTAAAAAATGATTTAACTGATTTAACAGAACAGCAGCAGTCACTCTATTACTGCACAAAATAAAAGAGCATCTTGATTATAATAATAATATATTCTATATTAATAAATTAATGATAATTATCTAGAATATTTGTGGGCTGCAACGTGGCACAATTGTAAGCATCATTGCTTTACAGCAGGAAGGTTCTAATGTACAGGTTTTTTTAAGTGCTGTCTGCATGTTCTCACCATACAAGCATGGGTAATTTCATGGTGCTCTGGCTTCCCCTCACAGTCAAAAGCATGACAGTTAGGTTAGTTGGTGTCCTTAGGTGTGAGCATGTGTGTCCATGGTTGTTTGTCCTATGTGCCTCTGTGTTGCCCTGTGATGGACTGGTGACCTGTCCAGGGTGTACCCCTCTGTACACCTCTCGGCCAATGGCAGCTGGAGCTCACACCAGCACCCCAACCGCAAAGCTAAATACAGGGCTATCCTGGAAATAAATCTGTTGGAGGCTGGAGTTCACCTTTAAACAGGATGGTCAGCCTAAACAAACAGCCAGAGTACCAATTCATGTCTCAATCTAATCGAGTCATACAGATCCCAAGTCAAGTATATACACAATTGATCCTAGTTATCAAACAGTGCAATCAACTTCAGTTTGTAATTAAAATTGATTACATCTAGTCAGTGACCCTCTCCAGGAAGGTGTCATAGCTAAACACACTGCCAGGCCAGATGTAGCTTCTAGGAGAGAACATAGAATTAAAAGCTGAAATAACATCAAATAATGCAAAATTGGTCATTATGACCTCCAGCAGTCTAAGCTGTATCAAACACGGCACTGAGATCTAACAGAACAAGTACAGACATTATCTGAGAACATGAGAATAAAATAAGTGACTTTTACCAGGGCTGTTTCAGTGCTATGATGAGCTCTGAAACCTGACTTAAACTAATCACACAGATCATTACTGTGTAAATGCTCACACTGTCAGGATCTGGGGTTGTGTGTGTTTGTGTTTTTGTGCTTGCCACATGTGCTCATTCTCAGGTGGTGCTGGAGCTCTCAGGTGTGCTGGGTGACAGGTGCGACTTGTTTCACTGATTACCATGAGGAGTACTTAAGCAGGAGGCTGCCACCACTTCAATGCGAGAGTGTTTTGCCATGCTGGTACAAATTCTAGCCACACTCCAAGTTATGCTTTGTACTTCAACCTCGTTTAACTGTGTTTTTTGCTCCTCTGCAGATTTTGAAAGCCTAAGCTTTGGATCTATGTCACTGAGTTTTCTGGACTACGTTTCTGAAAGTTACTCTGGATGATCAAGCCTGTCTTCGTTCTGAGGATTCCTATCCTGTGATCTACCTTCGTTTGGATTCGCATCAAGCTGGCAGCTTCCTGTCCTCTTCATCTCCTGAGCCAAGCCACAAGCGTACCCTGTCCACCCTCCAATGTTATCCAGCGCACATCGAACTTGTTTATGGTAACCTGAGCTCCACAGAACAGCACCAAGTGAACTCTCTACGGATGTACCTGCTTAAGACCAGGATCATGAATCTCATTCCCCCTGGCGACCTGACTATCATAACTCAGTAAGCCGATCTCAGTATCAAAATAACTATTTGCTCTTAGTTTCGTTTTTCCCTCCGTTACCCGCACTCATCCATTCTCTTAACTTCTCTCCTTGCAGTGAGAGATTTCGTCCGTTTCGTTCCTGACTATATCTTCAATAAACAATCTTTATTTTACTTCCTCCTCCTGAGTGTTCTCTGTATGTGGGTCCGAGCTATTTCAAACATAATGGCACACACACTTGATTAGCCACTATTTTCTCAAAAAATTATTAGATAAGAGTGGAAGATTAGCTAAAAGTTTGTAATTTATTAACTTTTGATCAAGAGAAGGTTTCTTACGTAAGGTTACAGCAACCTTAAAAGACTGTAGAACATATCCATTTACTGAGGATATATTAATCATATCTAAAATGGGTGGTGATCAAAGGGAACACTTCATTAAATAATTTGGCTGTGATTGGGTCCAACATTAAGGATTCAGATGAGGCTAATATTAACCAGAAAGTTCAATTGGATCAAAACAGTCCAAACACAGATCAGGTTCTACAGTTACATTTAATGCTGTCTTACTGAGGATGAAGTATCCAGATTCAGGAGGATGCCAATTTAATTTTGAATAGAATGGATTTTATAAAGAATCCCATAAAGTCATTACTGCTGAGAGTTAGTAGGAGGGCAAACATTGGCTAAGGAGTTGTCACAATCAAAGCTAGGTTTTACTTTAAACTAGGATTTGGGCAGATATGTGTTAATATCTACATTTGAAGTGTCAGATATTTAATTTTACATGATGCTTCTATGTGCTGTAGCAAATTATAATAAGGCTGTATGCATTTTAAAGTTGGTGCCTGACAAATTAAGCAATTTCATTCAGACGTTTGAGAAGTAGTCTGTATTAAAAACCTATATGTCGAAGCCTGTTTTTCTTCCAATTTGGCAGCAAAGCAGAAAAGCAACTAAGGCTACATTCACACATATTTTGATGCGCAATTACAATTTTTTGCTGAAATCTGATTATTTTGTGTTTTGATTCACACTATCATTCAATTGTGGGTGCCATCAGACTCACCACAGAAGGTGAATGTAGACGTCACACAGCAGCACATTGTTTAAGCAACTAAAAATGAACGTCAGTGTCTGTGTATCATTTTTAAGGTGTTGAGCAATAGGAACTGACAATATTATGACCACGTCATAACAAGACAAGGAAAGGTAAACAAAAAGAGAGCACTTGTAACTGTTAACAATGACCTGTGGAGCAGTGACTGCTGATTCTGTAGAAATGTCTGTGTGGATGTGTAGTCGGAGCCAAGACACTGATGTAAAAGTCGGAGGAATTGCGACTTCATCGTTCAGACTGTTGACGCTTTGCAAACCATTGGATACATATCTATTTTAGTACCACATATGGAAGTGGCACCATTCTAAATTTTTGGAGGTAAAACGATCAAAGGTTGGCCGTTCAAACTGCCATGAAAAAATCAGAAATGGGTCGCATATGGGCAAAAAAAGATATGTGCTGCATTAGCCTACTGTGTGAATGTACCCATTCTGGTCTGTGTTTGTGCATGCAGGGCCGGCCTACAGTCAGACACTGACTCACTCTGCAGAAATGGGACTTGCATCACCTTTCCGCAGGCACTTCATAGAGATTGTAACAGCTGTAAATTGTCTGTTAATTGGGTTTATTTTTAGATGTCCATTTGTTCCCTTTAGTCAGACTATTGTTTATTTATGGAACACTGTGTTCTGTAGCTCTGCGGGAGAGATTTATTTTTTAATTAAACATGAAGTCATAAAACAACATTTTACCGTTACTTAAATTCCAAAGAAGAGAGAAAGAGAAGAGAGAAACTGCGATGTTTTGAGCAAACTGAAAACTGAACTTTGCGCTTTTAAAAATAACCTCCATCATCAACAGTTGAAGAAACTTTCTCCCATTAGGAGTATTGCTGTCAGTCAGTCTTGCAAACCAAGGTGGAGGTGTGCTTCAACGCCATTTACTGAGTTGCCAGTATCACATATAAAATGTAGTTTATTACAAAGACCCTTTTATTGTGAACACAAACAGGGAAATTTGTTCAAGATCTTTTAAATGTAAGGGTTTCTGTGCAAAATATTTAGGCAGTAACACACCTTTCAGGAGAGTTTGTGTGTCCTCTGGATCTACTGATTTCCATGTTGTTGGCACAGGGAACAGCACAATACAAGTCTGGTAGAACGTGAATAAATGGTCATGTTTTACATTAAAATGGTGTTCTGTCATAACCCTATGCATTTTAAAGTTTCACCCAATCACTGATACTCTTCCAGACATTCTGAAGGATTGTTTTTGAAGGTATGTTTTCGTAAGAGTTATCTCTGTGTCCGACTGATTTCAGAAGGATTAATTACTTCGGACAGTTTGAATATTCTGCTAACTACATTACCTCAGACATCCTGGTAATAAACCAAAGAAAATTAAAAAGGCAACTTTTGAAAAGAGTAGTATTAGTAGCAATCCACATAAAAACTGGACCCTAGAATGATTCATCCCTCTTTTTATTACAAACAGCACACCACACCAGAAGATTTTAACAGATTTCAAATAATTATTTTCAGATTATTGTGTCTCTTACAGAGGAAAATGGCACTACTTGAGATGATGTTTGATCATAGCAGGTTTTCTGGTTCAGTTTTCTTCCAACACCACTTCACTAAACATTATTCTCATTTTATATGTTGATTGGGCCAAGTGGTAGAATAATGGAAACGGAGCTTCGAGTCAAACCATAGTTTTGCTCAAGAGGAAAATATTAAACAATCAGAACTTAATACATTTATGCACCCTAACCCTGATTTTTACCTTAACTGGTCCTGACCATGACAAGCCGGTCTAAACTTTTTAAAACAAGATTTTTCTGATTAGCCAATGCTCTAATATGTACTACAAGGTCAAGCTAAAGGCAACATTCTTCAGTTTTGGAAGTTGTTACTGCAGGAAGAGGACTCAAAGTTAGCTGTTTTTAATGTCAATGAGATATGTAAGAATAAAGCGGGACAAATCTCAAAAGCTGGAAGAAGCCACTTATGTTTCTACAGCTTTAAGCAGCCTGATTATTTACAAAAAGGAGCACTCTTCAGCCCCTTTTGGATGATTTGTCAAACTGGCGAAGGAGCGAAACTAGCAGCTCAGTTTATCTGCTTTTTATTCTTTTAAGCTCTTATTATGAACCTCACATATAAAGGTGAGTGCTTGTTAACGATATAACAAAAACGGTATGTATGTTTGGGACTCTTATTTTGAAGTAAGAAAAGAAGTAGTTCTTGATTTGTCCGTTGTAATGACTGAGTTGTTTATTAAAGATATAATGATATTAATACTAATGATATTCTTATGGCCTCAGATAATGAACTTGTGTCTGTTCTGGTTCTGTTAGATCTCAGCGCTGCATTTGATACAGTCGACCACAATATTCTCTTAGAAAGGCTGGAATATGCTGTAGGGATCAGGGGAACAGCACTAGGCTGGTTTAAATCTTATCTGTCTGACAGATTCCGGTTTGTTCATGTAGATGATAAATCATCTTTAAACTCCAGGGTTAATTACCACAGGGTTCAGTACTTGGGCCAATTATATACTATATATATATATATATATATATATATATATGCTTCCAATAGGTCAAATTATCAGGCAGCATAGGATAAATTTTCACTGTTACGCTGATGATACTCAGCTTTACTTATCCATAAATCCTGATGAGCCCAACCAGTTAGATAGACTACAAGCATGTCTTAAAGACATAAAAACTTGGATGACTTTAAAGTTTCTGCTTCTAAATTCAGACAAGACAGAAGTTGTCGTCTTTGGACTGGAGTCTTTAAAAAACTAACTGCTTAGTCAATCACTTAACCTGGATGGCATTAAATTGACCTCTGGTAATAAAGTAAAAAAACCTTGGTGTTATTTTTGACCAGGACATGTCATTTAAATCCCATATTAAACAGGAACATTGCCAAAATTAGAAATATCCTATCCAGGAGTGACGGTGAAAAACTAGTCCATGCATTTGTTACCTCAAGGCTGGACTATTGTAATTGTTTACTATCAGGATGTCCACAAAATGCAGTTAAAAGCCTTCAGCTGATTCAAAATGCTGCAGCAAGAGTTCTGATGAAAATTAAAAAGAGAGATCATATTTCTCCTATTTTAGCTTCCCTTCATTGGCTCCCTGTTAAATCCAGAATATAATTTAAAATTCTCCTCCTCACATATAAAGCCCTTAATGATCTAGCTCCATCATACATCAGAGATCTGATTGTTCCATATGTTCCTAACAGAGCACTGCTGGAGGACATAATGACCACTTTCACCCTCTTCGCTACATTCTCGCACTACTCTCCAATTTTGCATTATTTGCTGTTATTTCAGTTTCTAACTTTATGTTCTCTCTTTTCTCTTCTTAGAAGTTACACCTGGCCTGACTCTGTGTCTACCTCTGACACCTTTCTGGAGAGGGGCATCGTCCAAGCTTCTGCTGGCAACAACTTAATGCTCACCCTCTACCGATGATCCACATGGCCCTGTCTTTCAGTGTTTAACCCTTTCTCTCTCCTAGACATGGCGATTGACTGAGCTTTTACTGTAACTAACTCTACAGGTCCTTCTCAAAATATTAGCATATTGTGATAAAGTTCATTATTTTCCATAATGTAATGATGAAAATTTAACATTCATATATTTTAGATTCATTGCACACTAACTGAAATATTTCAGGTCTTTTATTGTCTTAATACGGATGATTTTGGCATACAGCTCATGAAAACCCAAAATTCCTATCTCACAAAATTTGCATATTTCATCCGACCGATAAAAGAAAAGTGTTTTTAATACAAAAACGTCAACCTTCAAATAATCATGTACAGTTATGCACTCAATACTTGGTCGGGAATCCTTTTGCAGAAATGACTGCTTCAATGCGGCGTGGAATGGAGGCAATCAGCCTGTGGCACTGCTGAGGTCTTATGGAGGCCCAGGATGCTTCGATAGCGGCCTTTAGCTCATCCAGAGTGTTGGGTCTTGAGTCTCTCAACGTTCTCTTCACAATATCCCACAGATTCTCTATGGGGTTCAGGTCAGGAGAGTTGGCAGGCCAATTGAGCACAGTGATACCATGGTCAGTAAACCATTTACCAGTGGTTTTGGCACTGTGAGCAGGTGCCAGGTCGTGCTGAAAAATGAAATCTTCATCTCCATAAAGCTTTTCAGCAGATGGAAGCATGAAGTCCTCCAAAATCTCCTGATAGCTAGCTGCATTGACCCTGCCCTTGATAAAACACAGTGGACCAACACCAGCAGCTGACACGGCACCCCAGACCATCACTGACTGTGGGTACTTGACACTGGACTTCTGGCATTTTGGCATTTCCTTCTCCCCAGTCTTCCTCCAGACTCTGGCACCTTGATTTCCGAATGACATGCAGAATTTGCTTTCATCCGAAAAACGTACTTTGGACCACTGAGCAACAGTCCAGTGCTGCTTCTCTGTAGCCCAGGTCAGGCGCTTCTGCCGCTGTTTCTGGTTCAAAAGTGGCTTGACCTGGGGAATGCGGCACCTGTAGCCCATTTCCTGCACACGCCTGTGCACGGTGGCTCTGGATGTTTCTACTCCAGACTCAGTCCACTGCTTCCGCAGGTCCCCCAAGGTCTGGAATCGGCCCTTCTCCACAATCTTCCTCAGGGTCCGGTCACCTCTTCTCGTTGTGCAGCGTTTTCTGCCACACTTTTTCCTTCCCACAGACTTCCCACTGAGGTGCCTTGATACAGCACTCTGGGAACAGCCTATTCGTTCAGAAATTTCTTTCTGTGTCTTACCCTCTTGCTTGAGGGTGTCAATAGTGGCCTTCTGGACAGCAGTCAGGTCGGCAGTCTTACCCATGATTGGGGTTTTGAGTGATGAACCAGGCTGGGAGTTTTAAAGGCCTCAGGAATCTTTTGCAGGTGTTTAGAGTTAACTCGTTGATTCAGATGATTAGGTTCATAGCTCGTTTAGAGACACTTTTAATGATATGCTAATTTTGTGAGATAGGAATTTTGGGTTTTCATGAGATGTATGCCAAAATCATCCGTATTAAGACAATAAAAGACCTGAAATATTTCAGTTAATGTGCAATGAATCTAAAATTCCTGGATCCTGGATCCTGATCCTGATCCTGGATCAGTGCTTCTTTGTTCTCTTTGTGTCTCTGCTCTGTTCTCTCAAACCCCCAGTCGGTCGTGGCAGATGGCCGCTCAGACTGAGCCTGGTTCTGCTGGAGGTTTCTTCCTGTTAAAAGGGAGTTTTTCCTCTCCACTGTCGCTACATGCATGCTCAGTATGAGGGATTGCTGCAAAGTCAACACCAGTGACTGTCCACTGTCTCTACATGCTCATCCAGGAGCAGGGAAGGCTGCAAGTCACTGACTGGATGCAATCTGCCAGGTTTCCTTAGACAGAAAAACGTTATATCTAATTTGAATAAATAACTGAATCTGACTGCACTGTTCAATGATTAGGATTAATTGGAATGTATGTCCCTGACTTTTGTGAAGTGCCTTGAGACGACATGTGTTGTGAATTGACGCTATATAAATAAAACTGAATTGAATTGAATTAAAGACTGCTGGTAATACTGCTCAAAGCCCACAAAACCACTTTTACATCATTTGTGTTGCAGCATTTTGGATGCTCTGTGTAAAAAAGGAAACATGACAGAGTGACTGAACAATTTGGAAAACAAACAGGTTTGAATTCTGCGACTGGCTAAAATTTGGATCTGCTTACCAGTGGCAATTAAATAATGAGTCTGGAAATTCTTTGATTTCTAGTTCAGTCAGTCAGTCATCTTCTACTGCTTCTTCCATAGTGGGTCCCGGGGAAGCTGGTGCCTATCTCCAGCAGTCTATGGGCGGAAGGCAGGGTACACCCTGGAGAGGTCGCCAGTCCATCGCAGGGCAACACACAAACAACCACACACACACACTCATTTACACCTAAGGGCAATTTAGAGAGACCTATTAACCTAACAGTCATGGTTTTGGACTGTGGCAGGAAGCCGGACTACCCAGAGAGAACCCACGTATGCATGGGAACAACATATAAACTCCATGCAGAAAGACACCTGGCCAGGAGTTGAACCCAGGACCTTCTTGCTGTGAGGCAACAGTGCTACCAACTGCACCCCTGTGCAGCCCTAACTTCTGGTTCAAAATTGTAAATATTTAAAATAACATAGCCTAATCTGGGCAACTCAACACTGAACAAACATGCTTAAAAACTGTTTAAGATGAGTGAAAACTTTATTACAGTTGTAAGAACACAAATAGGAGCATTATCAATGCTTTTTTGAGCATTAGGACCACCCCAAATTGCAACAAGTATGACAAACAGAATGAATTGAATGATCAAAATAATTTTGTGATCACAGATTGATTAAAATACAGTTTGGGGTAAATAAAACATTTACCAAATTGGAAAAAAAAAATCCAATATTAATTTTAACACACTCTATAACTTGAACATTTGTTTTTCTGCATCACCTGAGTATGGAGGTGTCAGATTCTCTTGGTTCAGGGTCTATCCTAGACCGTAGGCAGTTCCTGCATGACTGTTGCACTGGACAAGTCCTGCATTGGAAGCAGCTCCAGCCTCAAATCAGTTTGTTGGACCTTAATGCACCAAAACAAAAATTTTTGTCATTGACTTACTATATGAGAATCATTGAGATTTAAAACATAATAAAGTAAGATTATAAAAAGTTTTGAAGTTAGTGCAGTTCACAGTTACAACACTGAAAATTTCAAGCCTCTAAAATGTTCGCTTGAGTGAGAAAGGGTCAGGAATCACAGTTGCTACAGCTTGAAATTATGGGTCAAACTCAAAGGTGGGACTGAAAAGATTAGGTTTCCTAACTTTCTCTGAAGGTTATCACCTTCATATTTTGAGTTCTGCTAACTTTTCCTTTTTAAGTGTGGACCTAGAGATGAGCAACACACTATGCTGTAAAGTGAGATTATTAGTGTTAAAATGTATTACATTTTAAAATGTAGTAAAAGGTTACTTTTTAAACAATATCTCAATATCTATTCATTAATAATTAGTCAATATCTGTTTGAAAAAGCATCCTTCACAAATAATTAACAGGGAGCTAAACAACTTCTGCACTGTGACATAAAATAATTATGACAACAGCTTGAACCCATTACAGGAAATGTTTTTTTACTTCCAGTTATGCCATCTTAGGTTTGTAAATAACTTAACTAACAGGAAAACTTGTTAGATGGAGTCTTCTGCTCTTGCAGGCTTGGAACGTGTTGCTGCACAAATCTATAATTGGGTTATTGTTTATGTGAAGTACACACATCATACAGGTTTCCTGGAAAGTTTTAGCAAATTGCTCTTGCAGTTTAACTTCATTGTGAATTCTGTTTTTTTTTTTTATTTGGCAGAACGTTTGCTAGATGCCAGCTGTGTGGTACGTTACTTTGGCACGCCACAGGAACATATAAAAATCCAACCAAACAGGTTCGAAGTTTGTAGGAAGTACCATCTTCTGCAAAGCAAATTTTTGATGACGGTGAGATGTTTCTCAAAACTGATGTCATCATGCAGCATTTAAAAAACAATCTAATGACATAAAACATGTAAGCATTGAGACTTGGATGACTTGCTTTGACCTGAACTAAATCAGTTCTATTAATGTCTTGGCTTTCGCAGCTAGAGATACAAGGTATTACACACACTATCGTTAACCAGTGTTATACACAGGTTGGCCACAAAGGGGCAGAACACAGGAGAGTTTTGCAGCTCTAATGAATAAAGAGTGAGTGTATCTGAAGAGATTATTACAGAGAGAACAAAATAATCCAGCTATCAATCTTCCTCAGATAAGCAGTATGTAGAATTTTCATAAAACGGTCACATATAAAAATATTAGTTTGCAATTTTTTAGCAGTTTCACAAACAAAGAGCACCTACGTTCTTCCAATTTCCATTCATAAGAAACATCTCTAGTCTCATCATTACTTAAGATGATTTGGGTTACTCAAGGAAAGATATCCTTAAGTGATCTGATGGGGGAAAAAATGGCCTGAAATACATAAAACTTCAATAATAACACAACTTTTTATTGAATTTAATAATTACAGACATGTTTTTTTCTGATTATCTATCAAAGGAAGAATAATATTCAAAACTGATCAAGTGCTTTAACAGGAGACGGATGAGAGGAGAAACCAGATGTTATTTATCATTAAAGTATATTGAAATTCTCCTATACCTAACAAAAAAAAAAAAAAAAAAAACATCTGTTATGGCTTCTGAGAAAATAAAATATACCACAGGGCAAAGATCAGTATGTGTGCTCTTTGATTGAAAGATTTATTGAAAAGGTTTGTAAAACATCTTTTTTTAGACTACTAAACTGTATGGTGCTTCTCATTAATTGACTGCATCTACAGAAATACATGTTAATATATATCGATCAAAATGTCACATTAACAAATGTAAACAATGTGCACAGCAAGTCCAGTTTTTACTCAAAATGTGAATTGTTCTCTTGTTCTCATTTTGCTCAAACCTACTGCATAGCAATTTCTGTCTCGTACACCAGAGGGCAGTGTTGCTTCATTAAATAAAAGCAAATGATGAGCACAAGCTCTCACCCCTGCCTCAAGCAGATGCAAGGTTTGCTTATACCTGGGACCGGTTCTGAAAATGATGACAATAAACTTGAGCTGCACAGTATACTGACGGCGTCACAATAATAGTCTGTGTAAAACTGTATTCACAATGGACTCCTTGTATGCAATATTTTGTGGGATTCTACACTTGTAGTATCAGGCATTCACTCTCTGCCTATAGAGAGTATATATGCTGAATTAACTCTAACTGCCCGTGGAGTTGAATAACCTGAATAGTAATAAACTGAATATTCTAAATTATATAATTTCTGTTTTAGTCCCTGCAATACTGAAGCACTTGGAGATTGGTGGGAACATTGCGCAATGAAAGGAACAGAAGTGTCAGAAAAATTATATTAAGTATGATTGTTAGTTGTAATGGCAATTTCAAGCAAAAGTATCACAATTACATATTATCCTGATATTGTGGCTCCCTGTAAGAAACTGTAATCTAGTCAAAGTATGTATAAATATCAGACATGATAACCTTTTAAGTGGGAACAAATTAAACCAACCCTCTTCATTATGAATACCTCTATTTAGATACAAAAGTGTTGAAATTGACCTTAGATTCATGATCCTAATTGTTTAGGTATTATTCATACTACCTAAATATTTTTGCTATTGCTAACATCATGTTTGATCACCTGGACATTTTAGTGCAGGTTTAATATCTATCTGTTAAATAGAATCTCAGCTGATTTAAACTAGTCAATATTTAGAAATGTCATCAAGGTTGATGCAATTAAAACATTCAAATGGAAATTAGCTGTTTTTCTTTATATAAGTAAACCTTTGAGATGCTGCATAACGTTTAACATCTGTGTGACTCAGCATGTGTGTGAACATGGACATCTGCTTTCTATTGTATGGTTTTGTTGCCCCTGTGCCCTGGAGGGCCGCAGTTCAAATTACCTCAAGGAGCCACGGTGTCCGAGCATCACTGAAAACTTTTCTTTAAAAATTCCTTCAAAAATCCTTCAGCGTGCCATACCACTTTGTATGTTTTAATAATAAGTAGAGTGTTATTCAATGTATGGATGCAGGAGGGGGAGGTGTGTGGGGGGGGGTTGATGTCTTTCTGTGTGTGTGTGTGTGTGTGTGTGTGTGTTTGTGTGTGTGTGTGTGTGTGTGTGTGTGTTTGTGTTAACGAAACACACACAAGCACCGTCAATATTAAACCTTTGTTAAAGTTTTACCATTAGCCTATGGCTAAGGCCGGGATTGAGGCTGGTTTGAGGCACTTTAGGGTTAAATTTAGGGTTAAAACTCAGGAAATGAGAGACTTAAAGGGGGGAAACCTATGTAATTAAAGAACACTGGCAAAGCTCTGTCAGGAAACATAAGATGTTGATACTTTCCAATAAAGGAAAAATGATTTATTCATCTGTTGCCTTATTTTACTTTAGTCTGGTGTAAACAACAAGCAATTGCCTAACACCACATTTTAGCTATTAGAATGACCCATGGATTTCACAGTATTATTGCCACTTTATTCTTTAGGGCACCCTGAGGGACAACATGTAAATGATTTGTATACAAGCATGCATACAGTGCCTGAAAATGTTTTTTAAACCCTTTGATCTTTTTCACATTTTGTCACTTTACAGAAACAATCCTTTTTGCATTTTATTGGGACTTTATGTGATAGATCAACATAATGTAATGCAGAATTTTTTTAAGCAGGGTTAGGTTACAAAACAATATTTGGATCTTTGAACATTTCACAGAACACTGTTAAATTCATAATTTGAAAACTGAAAGAGTATGGTACAACTTTAAAGCTACCAAGAAATGGCTGTTCACCTAAACTGACAGGTAAGGAAAGCAAAGCATTAATCACAGAAGCAACCAATGGCCCATGTAACTCTGGTGGAGCTGCAGAGATGGACAGCTATAGTCTTGCAGTCCACAAATATGACCTCTGTGGAAAGGGTAGAGAAGAAAACCACTCCCTTACATAATTCATGTAAGGGAGATGGCAAATATATGAAAGAAGATGTCTGGTCAGTTGAAACCAGCATTAAACTTTGTGGCCTACACGCAAAGAGCTATGTTTAGGAGAAATCTAACAATGCACTTTGCTCTGAAAACATCCAAATATGGAGGTGTCTGCATCATGCTGTGGCAAAGCTTTTTCTTTATAGATGCTCCCTGTCAATTCTGACTAAGCTTGAGCTGTACGCCAAATACTACAATCCATTGACTCAGGGAGGCTGAATACAAATGCATGCCACACTTTTTAGATTTTGATTTCTAAAACATTTAGAAAACCATGTATCCTCTTCCTTCCACTTCAAAATTATTCACTACATTGTGTTGGTCTACCACTTAAAATCCCAATAAAATGCATTGACGTTTGTTGTAACGTGATAAATGTGTAAAACCTTAAGGAAATGAATACTTTTGTCAGGCACTGTGTAAACATAGTTTATTGCAGTTGTTTTCCACATGGTATTATGTCCTCAAAGACATGACGTCTATAATAACATCTTAAAAGTCTATAAAACCCCTCATTAATATCCAAGTAAGAGGCAGCAGAAGGTTTAAAGATGAACATCTGAGCACCTCCCATTTCCGTCCTTCACATACTTCAGAGGATGGGGGATGGATGTTTTTGAGTGATTTTTTTCCCTTTTCCTTTGAAGTCACGCGAATCAATTATCTTTGTTTAAATGCTGCACACTTCACTTCTCATCCACATACTATACTTTCCTTTGTGTTCTTTATGTATATAGCTTTTCTTTTCACAACACTCACCAGTTTATCAACCTGACCATCACATAAACATTTTATGACATGGTCAAGATGAGGTTTTATGATAAAACCACATCTTAGATGTTAAATTTGGAAAATTATTTACCTCTATGGCTCGTGACACTGAGTAAAGAGTAAATAAATTATTGTATTATATTAATACTTGCACATGGGTTTGCAAGGCAGACCGGTTTCTTCTGCTGCATCTGGTGTCCACAACCCCCTGAGGCATGGAGAAAAGAAAATGTCTGGACCGGTCTAATGCAATGCAGACATCAGGCTTCGTCCCATCCATTTTTGATGTGTAAAGGCTTTTACTGATGTTTAACACAACTGCTATAGTCAGGAAGAAACAACGTAAATATTTTTTCTGGCCTGGAGACTTTTGTAAGCCTTTTTTTCAGAGATACTTCAGCGCTGACCGGACTGTTAGGACCCTGACAAGTGTCCAAAGTTTCACTCATGGATGTATATCATCACTTGCATTGGAGTCAAAAGTATAGATTATCACTACTACAACCAAAATACATGTATTTTTTTCTGCCTGGGAACTGCATACTAGGTTAGACAGTTTCAGTGTAGCTCCCTACATCTGAATCTTATATGGTGATTCTACTTTATGTAGGAGATAAGGGTGGTCTAATGCAAGAATTGTGACTTAGGAAGAGACCCTTTTCTCTCCCACACAGGAACAAGATGGCCCTCATGGTGTACAATCAAAGAAAAAATCAAGTAACGATAAAAAAGCTTTTTACCGGACTGATCTGTTATCTGTTAGGAAAAGACCTTAAACATTGGGACCAAGACAAAACTTGACATCATTTGAGTGAAAATTACTTTTTCAGTTGATGTTCTCATACTTGAGTGCCCAAGATGTAAAGCTGATGGCAAAACATATGAAATTGCTACTTTTGGAGGACATTCAATCAGTTGAGTAACGTTTTGGCAAATTCAAAAATAATATTGCATGTGGAGAAAGGTACACTCTGACTTCATGATGATTGTGCGGTTTTCGGTATAACTGTTTTCTCAGAAACATAGTGGAAATATTAATTCTATATATCAACTATACAGTATTGTGTAAAAGTTCATCATTTATTTTTATCAATCAACAAAATGCAGTGAATGAACAAAAGACAAATCTAAATCAAATCAATATTTGCTGGTACCACCTTTTGCCTTCAAATCAGCATCAATTCTTCTAGGTAGACTTGCACTCAGTTTTTGAAGGAACTCGGCTGGTAGGTTGTTCCAAACATCTTGGAGAACTAACCACAGATCTTCTGTGGATGGAGGCTTTCTCACATCCTTCTGTCTCTTCATGTAATCTCAGACACACTCAATGATGTTGAGATCAGGGCTCTCTGGGGGCCATACCATCACTTCCAGTAAGTCTTGTTCTTCTTTACACTGAAGATAGTTCTTAATGACTTTGACTGTATGTTTGGGTTTGCTCACTTAGCATTTTGTAAATTGATCAAAATAAACAATCATTATTTATAGTTCTGAAAGCATTCTTTGTTTACACCATTTTGTCACATCTGCCTAAAACTTTTGCACAATACTGTATATATCTAATTATCTATCGATATATTTATATAAATATACTTGAGGTTCATAAACTGTGATTTTTACATCTCAAGTCTACAGACAATCCTCCAGAAAATAGAAAATGTCCCGTAAAAATGCCACTCTGGTTGCCTTTCCTGTCAGCTAAGAACAGACACCTGAGGTGTCAGTTCAAACAGGCTCACCAAAGTTAACAATAACAGAAAGGAAATGCTGCTCATTTGAGTCTCGGTTTTGGTTGCAACATTCAGATGGTAGAGACAAAATTTGGTTTAAAAGACATGAAAGCATGGATCCATCCTGCGTTCTGTCAAGGGTTCAGGATGTTCTTGGTGTCATGGCATCTTTTGACTGCTTCCTCCAGCAGGATGATAAACAGTTCTTTGTTGTTGTTTTTGACATGGAAATTATTTCACTGCCTTCCAGATCTCAATCCAGTAGAGAACCTTTGGGATGTGGTGGAGCAGGCAATTTGCAGCATGGACATGCAGTCGACAAATCTGCAGCAAAGAGGTAATGCTATCATATCAATATATACCAAAATATTCAATAATTGTTTCCAACACCGGATTTAATTTATGCTATGAAGAATTAAGGCAATTCTGAAGGCCAAAGTTTGTCCAACATGGTTCTGGCAAAGTGCACCTACGTATTTGGTAAGTGTGAATGCTGAATCACATGAAGTTAGCAAAAGTTCCAATGTCTTGAAATACATGACCATGCACTTTAAACAGTGCAGTACTATTGGAACTATAAATGTGCTGTGTGCTAAAACTACCCAGCGATCACTGCTCCACAGATAAATCTCATTCTGGTGTTGTCGGGGTCTGGGAGACTCTGTCTCCTTATCTGCCTGCTGCTTCCTTTGTTTCCCTTTAGGTGGCGCCAGAGCATGGTTACTGGAGGTGTGACAGGTGTTTCCCATCAAGCCTAATCTTCCTAGCAATATAAGAGGAGCCTGCTGTCAGCACTTCAGCGCCTGAGTGTTAACCTGCAGTGGTTGCATGTGTGCACTGGATACCACTCCAGTTCACCATCTGGATTCAAACCTCCTTCACAGATTCAGACAACCTTTTTGGACAAGATCTTAAACCTTCCTCTGTCTCCTGAGTGTGTTCTGCATGTGGGTCAAAGCAGCAGCTAAAACGATGACAGAACACTCAGGCCAGTCTGACCCAGCAGAACCATTTGGGAGGGTCATTTTAGATTTTGGACGCCAGATCCAATCACATGACTCCACTCTGCGTGCATTAATGGGCCAACAAAGAAACACTAACCAACAACTCGAACAAATGGCATCTCTCCTACAACATGCCCTCACCGTCCAACCCTCCTCTACTCCAGATGGCGTTGCTGTTCCCGCGGCCTCATAGCAGCTCTCTCACTCCCGTGATGTCATTTCCCCTAACCTGGAAAGGTTCTCAGGTGAGGTTGGTAACTGTGGAGGATTCCTCCTTTAGTGTTCACTAGTGTTCAACCATTCACCTCAATCAGTTCCCCATGATGTAAAGATTTCATTTATTCTTGGCCTGTTAACGGGTAAAGCTTTAAAATGTGCAGAAGCTCGCTTCACAGATTATAACCTGTTTGGGTGTATTTACGATGAATTTCTGCAAGAATTTAAGCAAACCTTCTCAGCTGAAACAGATCAGACGAGCGTAGCCCGCCATCTGTGGTCACTCAGACAGAAAAATGTATCTGTTTCAGAGTTCTCAATAGAATTTTGCACGTTGGCTGCTGCTTCTGGTTGCCAACGTGGTCCCAAGCCCAGATCGAAACTGAGCCCCTTCCTACACCTCTACTTGTTTCTGCCATTGAAGGAAGGGTCTGTCAGAGAATCACCCACCAGACTAAACCTATAGAACTGGTCATTTCGGGTAATCAAAGAAAACATATTTCTTTTTATATTTTTCCCATTTCTCAGTCATCTGTTGTCCTAGGCTTCAATTGGTTGCAACAACATAATCCACATTTAAACTGGTCTAAACTTCGCATCGATTCCTGGTCCACTAACTCTCTTCCTGTTTACAGTCTGCAGTGCCTCCCAGGGCCAGTCCATCTACCTCTGCTGAAGCTAGTTCTATTGATCTATCTCTGGTACCTGAGGAATACCATGATTTGAGACGGGTATTCAGCAAAACCAAAGCACTCTCTTTACCTCCACATCGCCCATACAATTGTGCAATAGATCTTTTTCCTGGAGATGCTCTACCGTCCAGCAGAGTATACAGGTCCTTCTCAAAATATTAGCATATTGTGATAAAGTTCATTATTTTCCATAATGTCATGATGAAAATTTAGCATTCATATATTTTAGATTCATTGCACACTAACTGAAATACTTCAGGTCTTTTATTGTCTTAATACGGATGATTTTGGCATACAGCTCATGAAAACCCAAAATTCCTATCTCACAAAATTAGCATATTTCATCCGACCAATAAAAGAAAAGTGTTTTTAATACAAAAAACATCAACCTTCAAATAATCATGTACAGTTATGCACTCAATACTTGGTCGGGAATCCTTTTGCAGAAATGACTGCTTCAATGCGGCGTGGCATGGAGGCAATCAGCCTGTGGCACTGCTGAGGTCTTATGGAGGCCCAGGATGCTTCAATAGCGGCCTTTAGCTCATCCAGAGTGTTGGGTCTTGAGTCTCTCAACGTTCTCTTCACAATATCCCACAGATTCTCTATGGGGTTCAGGTCAGGAGAGTTGGCAGGCCAATTGAGCACACTGATACCATGGTCAGTAAACCATTTACCAGTGGTTTTGGCACTGTGAGCAGGTGCCAGGTCGTGCTGAAAAATGAAATCTTCATCTCCATAAAGCTTTTCAGCAGATGGAAGCATGAAGTGCTCCAAAATTTCCTGATAGCTAGCTGTATTGACCCTGCCCTTGATAAAACACAGTGGACCAACACCAGCAGCTGACACGGCACCCCAGACCATCACTGACTGTGGGTACTTGACACTGGACTTCTGGCATTTTGGCATTTCCTTCTCCCCAGTCTTCCTCCAGACTCTGGCACCTTGATTTCCGAATGACATGCAGAATTTGCTTTCATCTGAAAAAGTACTTTGGACCACTGAGCAACAGTCCAGTGCTGCTTCTCTGTAGCCCAGGTCAGGCGCTTCTGCCACTGTTTCTGGTTCAAAAGTGGCTTGACCTGGGGAATGCGGCACCTGTAGCCCATTTCCTGCACACGCCTGTGCACGGTGGCTCTGGATGTTTCTACTCCAGACTCAGTCCACTGCTTCCGCGGGTCCCCCAAGGTCTTCTCCACAATCTTCCTCAAGGTCCGGTCACCTCTTCTCGTTGTGTAGCGTTTTCTGCCACACTTTTTCCTTCCCACAGACTTCCCACTGAGGTGCCTTGATACAGCTCTCTGGGAACAGCCTATTCGTTCAGAAATTTCTTTCTGTGTCTTACCCTCTTGCTTGAGGGTGTCAATAGTGGCCGTCTGGACAGCAGTCAGGTCGGCAGTCTTACCCATGATTGGGGTTTTGAGTGATGAAACAGGCTGGGAGTTTTAAAGGCCTCAGGAATCTTTTGCAGGTGTTTAGAGTTAACTCGTTGATTCAGATGATTAGGTTCATAGCTCGTTTAGAGACCCTTTTAATGATATGCTAATTTTGTGAGATAGGAATTTTGGGTTTTCATGAGCTGTATGCCAAAATCGTCCGTATTAAGACAATAAAAGACCTGAAATATTTCAGTTAGTGTGCAATGAATCTAAAATATATGAATGTTAAATTTTCTTCATGACATTATGGAAAATAATAAACTTTATCACAATATGCTAATATTTTGAGAAGGACCTGTATAACATCTCTCATCATGAACGTTAAACCATGGAAACCTACATCAACGGATCATTTGCCATGGGAATCATCCGTCATGGGTCCCTCCAGCACTTTATTGATTACAGAGGATTAAACCAGATCACTGTTAAGAACAAGTATCCTTTCCCCCTCATTTCATCAGCATTTGAACCAGTGACTCAACCATTTTCACCAAGCTAGACCTCCGCAACGCATATCATCTGGAAAACAGACTATTCGTCAAAGCAGAAAAATATGAGTTTCATAAACCTTCAGTAACATTCTTAGGATTCATCCTTAAGGGTGGGCAGGTTCATTCCGACCCGGACAAAGTTAAAGCAGTTCTCGATTTGGCCCGTTCCACCCAACAGAACCTATGTTTCATCCTGTATCCACTCCCACCTGATCCACTGGTTTCACTTTGCCAAGTTTTCTGCCCATCCTGCTTCTAGCCGAACCATTGCACTTGTTTCCAGACGCTTTTGGTGGCCATTCCTTCACAAGGATGTGAAGGAATATGTGCTCGCTTGTACCATCTGCGCTCGCAACAAATCACCCCATAATCCGCCTGCTGGTCTTCTGCAACCTCTCATTATACCCAAACGACCCTGGTCACACATAGCTCTAGATTTCGTCACTGGACTCCCCGTATCTCAAGGTATGGCCACCGTCCTCACTGTCATCGACCGTTTTTGTAAAGCTTGTCATCTGGTTCCCCTCAGAAAACTAACTCTGCCTTTCAGACCGCTCAACCACTGGTGAAACATGTATTCAGACTCCATGGAATCCCCCAGGACATCTTATTGGACCGCGGACCGAAGTTCATCTCAATGGTTTGGAAACAGTTTTGTTCAGCACTCATGCTAAGGTTTCCCTAACATCTGGTTACCACCCACAGTCAAACAGTCAGACGGAACGCATGAATCAGGAACTGGAAACCACCCTCAGATGACTCACCTCCACCAACCCCTCAGATTGGAGTAAGTTTCTACCCTGGGTAGAAAAAATGTGCCCATAATTCACACGTTTCTGCAGCCATAGAGCTGTCCCCCTTCGAAGTTTCTCTGGGTTATCTACCACCCATTTTCCCCTCAGACAAAAAAGACATCTCAGTAACATTGGTCCACCACCATATCCGTCATTGTAAACAGATCTGGTCAAACACAGTCAGAGCACTCCAACGCACTGCTGAACAAAACCGAAAATATGCCGACAGGAAACATAGACCCACACCACAATATTCTCCAGGTCAAAAGGCTTGGCTCTCATCCCGTGACATCCCTCTCAAGTTTATGCCCAAGAAACTTGCTCCTCGCTTCATTGGACAACACGAGATCGAGTCAATCATTAGCCCTACCGCAGTCTGCCTCCGTTTACCATCTAGACCTAGCATCCATCCTACTTTCCACATCTCCCAGATTAAACCGGGTCTTACCAGCACTTTATGCCCTCCAGCCAAACCCCCTCGACCCACCCGGGACTTTGAGGGACACCCAGTCTACTCGATCTGACAGATCGTGGACTCCTGTCGGTGGGGTTGTGGCTGGCAGTACCTCGTTGACTGGAAGGGCTTCGTTCCTGAGGATCATTCCTGGGTGTCCCGCTCTTTTAACCTGCAGTGGTTATATGTGTGCATTGGATCCCACTCCAGTTCACCATCTGGTTTCAAGCCTCCTTCACAGATTCAAACACCCTTTTTGGACAAGATCCCAGCTGACAGCGTTCTGGCTTCTCTCTCAAGATACTGGTAAGCAAACCCTGCGAACCCTCAACCGTGCTCACCATCAAACCCCATCCTGCATCGCTCTGGTCTCCCTCCTGGAACCCACTTACCTCCAGCAAGCAGCTTGGAAATCCTGGATCGAGTTCATTACTCAAGGATGAACTCTCCACTCCCAGACCCACCTCATTTTCCACCCTGGCAGTTCATCCACTCAACAACTGTAAGCACAAGATCTCATCAACATCTTCATATATCTCAGAGTCATTCTAACCTCCATGTCCTCCTTCCTGCACAGTTGAAGTGTTCCTGGTTCCGGATCCCTGAAACCTTTTCTTTACAATAAACATCTTAAACCTTCCTCTGTCTCCTGAATGTGTTCTGCATGTGGGTCAAAGCAACAGCTAAAACGATGACAGGTGTTGGGAAGTAGTCTCACTCAAATCTCTCTAGAGGTTCAGGAAACATTTGCAGGTGTTTTGAGCTAATTAGCTGATTAGGAGGTAACAACATGAGTTCCCAATATTAAAATATACTTTGTTTTCTCTTTTTAACTCTGTCCTGTCCAGCAAAGTAACACTGTTGTTTGAGTGACAAGAAGAAGCCCAACAGATTTACATTCACAAGTGGAGGTTTACATCTAACACTATAATGCTCCAGTTGATATTTATTTAAAAAAATTTAATTAGAGACTGCTCTGGGATTATTTCAATTGCAATAGGCACAGAGGACGGAACGTAAAGGGTAAAAAAGAATCAAGAAAGAGAGAGAGGTGGGGCAAAAAGGAAAAAGGGAGAGAAGGAGAAAAGAATAGAGGAGGAAAAAGAAGGATGAAGAGAATACAACAAAACACCCTCGAAGACCGCTTCTACACCTGCAGAAACGCATATATAACAACAGCAATGTTATTTAGTGGCAACGGTAGCTCAATATAGAATACCCTAAATACCCTTTTTTATGTTGTGTAATATTAAAATTTTCTGAGACACTGAATTTTGGGTTTTCATTATCTAAAAGCCATAATCTTAAAAATTACAAAAAATAAAGCCTTAAAATATTTAACTTTATTTTAAGGCTTTATTTTTAAGATTAAAATATTTAACTTCCCCTCCTTGAACCGTCACCTTAACGTGGTGGAGGGGTTTGAGTGCTCAAATGATCCTAGAGGCTATGTTGTCTGGGGCCTAAATGCCCCTGGTAGGGTCTCCCATGGCAAACAGGCTCTAGGTGATGGGTCAGACAAAGAATGGTTCAAGAACCCCTCATGAAGAACAAAATATCGAGGCACGTGACGTCGCCCGGTACGGCGGAGTCGGGGTCCCACCCTGGAGCCAGGCCTGGGGTCGGGACTCGTCGGAGAGCGCCTGGTGGCCGGGTTGCTCCTTGCGGGACCCGGCCGGGCCAAGCCCGAACGAGAGACGCGAGGCCATCCCCCAGTGGGCCCACCACCTGCAGGGGGAACCGTGAGGGATCGGTGCAAAGAGGATTGGGTGGCGGACGAAGGTGGAGACCTCAGCGGCCCGATCCCCGGATGCTTAGGCCGGCTCTAGGGACGTGGAATGTCACCTCGCTGGGGGGGAAGGAGCCTGAGCTTGTGCGGGAGGTCGAGAGATATCGACTAGAAATAATCGGGCTCGCCTCCACGCACAGCATGGGCTCTGGAACCCATCTCCTTGAGAGGGGTTGGACTCTCTTCTACTCTGGAGTGGCCCACGGGGAGAGGCGGCGGGCTGGTGTGGGTTTGCTTGTTGCCCCCCAGCTCAGCCGTCTCGTGTTGGGGTTTACCCCAGTGGATGAGAGGGTTGTATCCCTGCGCCTTCGGGTTGGGGAGAAGTCTCTGACTATCATTTCAGCCTACGGGCCGAGTGGTAGTGCAGAGTACCCTGCCTTCTTGGCATCCCTGTCGGGGGTGCTGGATAGTGCCCCTCCCGGGGACTCCATTATTCTGCTGGGGGACTTCAACGCCCACGTGGGGAACGACAGTGACACCTGGAGAGGCGTGATTGGGAGGAATGGCCTCCCCGATCTGAATCCGAGTGGTGTTTTGTTATTGGACATCTGTGCTAGTCACGGATTGTCCATAACGAACACCATGTTCAAATATAAGGGTGTCCATCAGTGCACTTGGCACCAGGACACCCTAGGCAGGAGGTCGATGATCGACTTTGTTGTCGTATCATCAGACCTTCGGCCGCATGTTTTGGACACTCGGGTGAAGAGAGGGGCTGAGCTGTCCACTGATTATCACCTGGTGGTGAGTTGGATCCGCTGGAAGAGGAGAAAGCCGGACAGACTTGGCAGGCCCAAGCGCATAGTGAGGGTCTGCTGGGAACGCCTGGCGGAGCCCTCGGCCAGGGATGTATTCAACTCCCACCTCCGGGAGAGCTTCGACCAGATCCCGGGGGATGTTGGAGACATAGAGTCCGAGTCGACCATGTTCTCTGCATCTATTGTCGATGCTGCTGCCCATAGCTGCGGCCGTAAGGTCTGCGGTGCCTGTCGTGGTGGCAATCCCAGAACCCGGTGGTGGACACCGGCAGTAAGGGATGCTGTTAAGCTGAAGAAGGAGTCCTATCGGCTGTGGTTGGCTTGTGGGACTCCTGAGGCGGCTGTCGGGTACCGTGAGGCCAAGCGTGCTGCGGCCCGGGCTGTGGCAGAGGCAAACACTCGGGCCTGGGAGGAGTTCGGTGAGGCCATGGAGAAGGACTACCGGTTGGCCTCGAAGCGATTCTGGCAAACCATCCGGCGCCTCAGGAGGGGGAAGCAGTGCTTTGCCAACACTGTTTATAGTGGGGGCAGGAGACTGCTGACCTCGACTGAGGACATTATCGGGCGGTGGAAGGAGTACTTCGAGGATCTTCTCAATCCTGCCATCACGCATTCCGGGGTGGAAACAGAGGCTGGGGACTCGGGGTTGGACTCTTTCATCACCCAGGCTGAAGTCACCGAGGTGGTTAAAAAGCTCCGCGGTGGCAAGGCTTCGGGGGTGGATGAGATCCGCCCTGAGTACCTCAAGTGTCTGGATGTTGTAGGGCTGTCATGGTTGACACGCCTCTTCAACATTGAAGAGGCGTCGGGGACAGTGCCTCTGGACTGGCAGACTGGGGTGGTGGTCCCCCTTTATAAGAAGGGGGACCGGAGGGTGTGTTCCAACTACAAGGGGATCACACTCCTCAGCCTCCCTGGTAAGGCCTACGCCAGGGTATTGGAGAGGAGAGTCCGACCGATAGTCGAACCTCAGCTTCAGGAGGAACAGTGTGGTTTTCGTCCCAGCCGTGGAACACTGGACCAGCTCTATACCCTCTACAGGGTGCTCGAGGGTTCATGGGAGTTTGCCCAACCAGTTCACATGTGTTTTGTGGACCTGGAGAAGGCATTCGACTGTGTCCCTCGTGATGCCCTGTGGGGGGTGCTCCAGGAGTATGGAATCGGGGGCCCTTTATTAGGGGCCATCCGGTCCCTGTACGAGCGGAGCAAGAGTTTGGTCCGCATTGCCGGCACTAAGTCGGACCTGTTCCCAGTGCATGTTGGACTCCGGCAGGGCTGCCCTTTGTCGCCGGTCCTGTTCATAACTTTTATGGACAGGATTTCTAGACGCAGCCAAGGGCTGGAGGGGGTCTGGTTTGGGGACCAGTGGATTTCGTCTCTTCTTTTTGCGGATGACGTGGTCCTGCTGGCCCCCTCTACCCAAGACCTACAGCATGCGCTGTGGCGGTTCGCAGCCGAGTGTGAAGCGGCTGGGATGAGGATCAGCTCCTCCAAGTCCGAGGCCATGGTACTCGACCGGAAAAGGGTGGCTTGTCCTCTTCAGGTTGGAGGGGAGTTCCTGCCTCAAGTGGAGGAGTTTAAGTATCTCGGGGTCTTGTTCACGAGTGAGGGAAGAATGGAGCGGGAGATCGACAGACGGATCAGTGCGGCTGCCACAGTAATGGGGGCGCTGTGCCGGTCCATTGTGGTGAAGAGAGAGCTGAGCCGAAAAGCAAAGCTCTCAATTTACTGGTCGGTCTACGTTCCTACCCTCACCTATGGCCATGAACTTTGGGTCATGACCGAAAGAACGAGATCACGGATACAAGCGGCTGAAATGAGCTTCCTCCGTAGGGTGGCCGGGCACTCCCTAAGAGATAGGGTGAGGAGCTCGGCCATCCGGGAGGAGCTCGGAGTAGAGCCGCTGCTCCTCCACATCGAGAGGAGCCAGTTGAGGTGGCTCGGGCATCTATACCGGATGCCTCCTGGACGCCTCCCTCGGGAGGTGTTCCAGGCACATCCCACCGGGAGGAGGCCCAGGGGACGGCCCAGGACACGCTGGAGGGACTATGTCTCTTGGCTGGCCTGGGAATGCCTCGGGCTCCCCCTGGAGGAGCTGGAGGAGGTGTCTGGAGAGAGGGACGTCTGGGCGTCTCTGCTGAGTCTGCTGCCCCCGCGACCCGGTCCTGGATAAGCGGAAGACGACGAACGAACGAATATTTAACTTGAGTAATGAATCTACATAATATGATTTTTACTTTCTGACACAAGTGACAAAACTATTTAACTTTTTCATGATATTTCTATTTTTACATTTTACCAATTGCAAAGTTTGTTGTAGAGGGGATTTTGGTGTGGAGTTGTTAAGGAGTTGGACTTGGCACCTTAATTCCAGTAGAAGAACCTCTGGAACATGACTGGACTGCACAGAGTACTGACCTCAAGTCCGTAGAACACATTTGGGACAAATTATACCAGAAACTGTGAGCCAGGCCTTCTTGTCCAACATCAGTGTGTGACCTCAGAAATGTGCTCCTGAAAGAGTGATAGAAAATTTCTAAAGACACACTCCTAAAACTTGTGGAAAGTCTTCTCAGAAGAGTTGAAGCTGTTATAGCTGCAAAAGGATAAGAGCGATATCTTCCATTATGACAGTTGTACCGTATTTTCCGCACTATAAGGCGCACCGGATTATAAGGCGCACCTTCAATGAATGGCCTATTTTAGAACTTTTTTCATATATAGGGCGCACCGGATTATAAGGCGCATAGAATAGAAGCTACTGCAGTCAAACGTTTGACTGGGGTTGCGTTATGCATCCACTAGATGGAGCTGTGCTAAAGAGAATGTCAACAAAACAGTCAGATAAGTCAGTCAGTCAAACTTTATTAATACACTACAAACCAGCGTTCTGATAACTCCATTCACTCTCATGGTAAGGTCTCCTCTACATAGAATTCTATTGAATAGAGCCAACCGCACGTTAGGAATGCATTGGAGTCTATGAAGTTGAAGTTGAAATCAAACGTTAGTTAAAACGTGAAAGGGAACTTTTCCCTGATTCAGTAAACACGTAAAAGAAACAGTTTGATGCACTAAATCAAACGTTAGTACTGTTAACCTTTCCTGTTTCTGTCCCCTGACCGTAGTCTGATGACACAGGGGAGACGCTTTCTCCAGGGCCGAAGTTACTAGTTTCCTCAGGGTTAACTCCCTCACTCATACGTTGCTGAGTTGAGCATGAAGAAACAGCATCAAAACACTGAGTTGTTGACGAGATTCGGGGTTCTTTTTAATGACTTTGCAGCACGTAAAAACACAGGGCTTACAGACTCATACACCGCTGCTCCGGTCGCCGTCTCTACCCACCCCACACACACAATAATACCGACGTCACTCCTTCACTCTTGATTCTCAGCTACGGCAGCACACAGCGCCACCTCTGTCCGGAGGAGTAATGTCAACATCTTCCATACACACACACGAAACATACACCCCACACACTGAGCTTCTAATCACATATAGTTCAGGCAATTCCTGCAACAGTACATTCAAACGTTATACACACACAAGTGGTGTTGGACTAGGAGTAAGCACAGTACAGGTGTTTACCGCTATTACTTCGGCGACGCCCCTGACTACGTTAGCCGTAATGCTGCAAGCAGTGCGGCTTTGTAGTTTACCAGTCGTACTGAAACATTTTGACAGAGCGCCGTGTACAACCAGTATGGATCAACCAATTAACCAATTGATCCGTATATAAGGCGCTCCGGATTGCAAGGCGCACTGTCATTTTTTGAAAAAATTAAAGGTTTTTAAGTGCGCCTTATAGTGCGGAAAATACGGTACATATAAAATGTTATCCTCAGAGAATGAATCACATGGAAACATATGTAGGAACTGATAAAAAGCTTAAATTTATTACTTTTTGGAGAAATAAAAGACAGTAGAAAGTAAGCATAAAAACCTAGGTCCAGATGGGGCACCAGTTTGAAAGAAAATTCAGTGGCAGGAAGAGGCCCACATCAAAACCAGACAGACACCATAAGAGGACGGGCTGACAGCTGTTTCCATTTAACGCTCCACAAGATGTAAAAGTGTTGCAGAGAGTTGGAGAAAGTTGAATCCATCCAACATCAAAACAGTTTTTTGTTTTCAAATGATTGGCAGACAATTTGCACAAATGTAGGCAAAAGAACAAATAGGACCACTTAATGGAGCACTGTACAAACTGTAATAATGTTAATATTTGTATGTCTTTATTGGATCTCATGCTTTAGTATTATTTACTCTACGAAACGACAGCAGCTTCTTGCAAACCTGTGCTTTCCTTGTAACACAACGTCCTCGTTTGAAACTGCTGCAATTCTCCATTAATGGAGACATTGTGTTATTTCCCATTCTTTATTTCTGCATCAGCAAAAGCAAATGCTGTAAAATGTTGGCACATTACTTATCAGGAAAACCAACTACCCCCAAATGTATACCTATAATTTATATCACCTTTCTTCCATTATACTAAATTAGGTTTTATCTGCCCTGTCCACCCCAGTCTGTGCTTGACCAGAAAAATCTACAGTACTTTGCAAAGGTTTTCATAACAATAAACTATTTCACATTTTTTCACATTATAGCAACAAACTTAATTAATTTAATTTGTAGGTTTATATAATAGTACAACTCAGTAGTGCATCATTTCCAAATGAAGGAAATGATACATGTTTTTGTATTTATTTTATTTTTATTATTTGTTTATTAAATAAAACTCTGAAAAGTGTGGTATTTATTCATATTCAGCCCCTTTACACTGATTCATCTAAATAAAATCCAGCCCTCCTGTGTGTAATCTGCGGGGATACTGTGGGGACACCTTTGTTGGAACAGCCCAGACTTAAATCCAGTCAAGAATCTGCCTCAAAATTTCAAAAATGCTGCTGCCAGATACTTTTTTAGCCAACCCGACTAAGCTTGAACTATTTTGCAAAGAGGAGTGGGAACAAATTCACTCTCTAGATGTTCAAAGTTCTTAGAGACATATCGGCTTTGCACAAGTTTGCTCAAAGGGACTGAATAAAAATGCACTGCACAATTTTCTGATTTGTCTTTGTAAAATAGTTTAAAAATCATTGATCATTTATGCACTACTTTGTGTTGGTCAATCACATAAAATTCAAATAAAAAAGCAATGACGTTTGAGATTGTATCTGAAAAAAGTAAAAACTATTTCAAGAGGTATAACTTCGCAAGGTATTGAAATCACTGTGCTTATTATATACCTTTACAGAGTTTATTTGCTATGTTTGTTAACATGTTACATTAATCTTTTTCTTGACACTGCCAAGGTTTGCAAACATAACATGTTAGATGAGTGATGTGTGGTTTGGTTCAACCTTTTTATTATAGAAACCAGCTTTTTTTCCCCTCAGCAAGTAATGATCTGATCCAATGAGCCAAAGTGTTTGAAAGCAGTTAGATTCAGCTGACAGAAAGGGGGAACGTGAGGGGCACACATATGGGAACAATCCTTCACACTCGCTGCATCTCACATCATACGCATGTGAGCTTCACTGTTGACTTTGCCCTAAATTAAGCGGAGCGGGGTGCAGGCGACTGGATAAAGGGGAGTAAGTGACCAGCAGATGGAGAACAGACAGAGGGGTGGGGTGAGGGCTGGCATAACGGAAAGGAGAGCAGGGAGGGGGGAATGTTGTTTTCTTTAAACAAAGTGTTTTTCTCTGTCCTCTCCACTCCTGAGCACACTGAAAGAGCAGGGACAAGGAGGTCCAGTCTCTGATCAGGTAAGGAGCATGTGTCAGTGGTTGATTAGGGCTGGAGATAAATGAATACAATTATACTAGAGTTGTATTTTGTTTTTTTTGCACAACTACAATAACTACAAAACCTTTTTAAACTTTTCCTCTAAGCTACCAGACTTTCTGGTGTTTTTTTTTTTTTTTTTTAGTTTTGATCAGCAAGTTCTCAAGGCTCCTTGAAGGTCTTGCACACCTTTACTTTGGACTTTTTCTGCTTTTTTGGTAATTTCAGTTCAAGCTTTACTGTTAGGAAACTTATTCATGACCCATAAATTATTCAGACATAAAAAATCCTCCCAAACTGAGGGGATCAGTGTAGTGTCAACACCTTATGGACAACTTAGTAAAGCAACTTTTAGAAGGATTTTATGGAGCTAAATTGGGGCCATAGAATTGGGGCAAAAGAAAAACATTTGAACCTGAAAAATTATTTTGAACCTCCCCCCAAAAAATTTGAAAACTAGAAAAACGTTTAGCAACTGAAAAAAAAAGATGTGAAACTGGAAAAAAAAAAAAAAGTTCAAAACTACTTTTCAGATTCAAGTTTTTTTTTTTTCGAACTTGCAGATTTAATTTTTTTGGCTTCAAACTTCTGGCCCTGTTTTGGCATGGGGTCGGGGCCTCAGATCACGGGGTTGCGGAATCATGACTGACAGCTCAACACAGCGGCTGAACAATATATTCACAGCTGTTGCATTCAGGGACCATGGGAACTGGAATTATCTGTAACACATCATCAATATTCTATATGCATGTGATTGGTTTTGAATGATAACATGCTTCACCGATAGAAGCAGTTTACGTGAATACACGACGCGCATCTCAGTGGAGAAAACATGATCTTGACAGATTTGCACAGCATTTTAAGTCCGTGTTGGAGATTTCCCATGCTCTCAACATAAAGAACCGCCAGACTGAGCGGCGGGAGTATATCACAAGTGCGAAAAAAAAATTTAATCTGAAAAATAGTTTTGAACTTTTTTTTTCCAGTTTCACATTTTTTTTCAGTTGCAAAACTTTTTTCCAGTTTTAAAATTTTTGAGGGGAAGGTTCAAAATAATTTTTCAGGTTCAAATTTTTTCTTTTGAACAAACTTTTATTTTTCAGGTTCAAATTTCTTTCTTTTGAACAAACTTTATGGCCCCAATTTAGCTCCAAAGTATTTTTGGGCATTTTGTTACTAGGCATGGTTCAGGTCCTATGCCTATGTTGTTTTATTGTCTGGTTTCTTAAAGAACTGACTTTCAGATTAAGTTTTTTTGTCCTCCACTGGACACTGCAGTGTTTGTGCAGTGTTTCCTTGTAACACTGTGTTTGTGCAGTGTTTCCTTGTAACACTGCACAAACACTGCATTTTCTCTTTCTGCCTGTACCAACATACGGCCTTCTCAATGACTTAGAGGCAGAAACATCTGTCTGTAGATTGTTGACCTAACTGATTGGGCTGAAAACATTCATTCTGAATGTGGTTTGTTCGTTGTAACTTGCTCTGTTCATTGTGCAATTGGCAGAGCACTCAAGTACAACATTTTACTGACCTCAATGACTTTTTTACTGGGTAAATTAATATACTTTTTGAAAATTAATTAAATAAACGCATAAAACACACACCATCACACTTAAACACATTAAAGTGCTTGAAGTCCAAGTTGCTCTTGAGAACATTTTAATATATGGCCATATGAACGTAAAAAATATGAAAGAACAAAAACTGCATTTAAAAGAATGGGTTTTAGCTGACCTCCTTCTCACAAGAGTTTATACAAAATCAAATAAAATAATTTATTAATCTAACATAATTTCCAGAAAACATTCAGAATCATTTGCAAATCTGGAACTTTCAGATATTTTTCCACTTTAGCATCCCTGTGGATTAAGACTGCTAAGAATGTGCCTTTCTGTGGACTCACATGTCCAAAAACAAAGTTAATGGCTCTGATTGATCATTTAACCCCAGTAGGAGAGTCATGAAAGCCTTTTAGGAGCAAAACATTTGTTGAGAACAGCAGCTTGAGGATATAAAGGGTATAAAAATGTCTGTAAAAATCCCAGGTTTTTGTGACATAAAAAATAAGGCCATAGAAAATAATTTCAAAACTTTTTTTCCTTTATTGTCACATTTATTCTGTTCAGTTTAACTGAAAAGAATGCTAGGGGAAAAAATAAATAAATAAATGAGCTGCAACATAACATAAGTGTGCACACCCCTTAACAAATACTTTGTTGAATCATCTTGGTCTCTCCTTTTTGTCTATCAGCTTCACGCATCTTATCAAGTCAGTAGTTTCCAGAATCTGTGAAACTATGAGGACATCTCTTGTCCACAGTCCTCTTCAGACAACCCCACATATAATCTGTCAGATTCAGTTGTGGGTTTTGGCTAAGCCATTCCAAAACTTTCATTTTCTGTTGATCAGGCCATTCTATTTTTGTTTTTGATAATGTGCTCTGACTCTCATCCAATAGTAAAAAATAAAATCCACATCTTCTGCTGAAGGTTTTGAATCAAAACTGTACGAATGAAAGGAACAACTTACTGCCTCTGATATTAGTACAAACATTCAATTCAATTCAATTCAAAAATACTTTATTAATCCCAAAGGGAAATTAAATGTTGTTGTAGCTCATTATGAGGGTTTCCTCAAAGAACCGTTGTAGATGCTGATGGCTGTGGGCAGGAAGGATCTCCTGTAGCGCTCCATCTTACAGCAGATCCGAAGAAGCCTCAGACTGAAGACACTCTGTTGTTGTAGGACAGTCTCATGAAGAGGATGAAGAATAATGGATATTTTTACATGAAGAACACAACCAGCATTAACCAGAAATTCTTGCAGCTCCCTCAGTGCTGCTGCCAGCCACTCAGCACCCTTTCTGTCCTTTTTCTGCCTTGTCTTTCAATCAGTTAGGGAGAAAAGTGCAGTTTTAGTAATGTCATTATTGTTCCTTATTTCAACAATGTTTAATGACTCTCTCAGCTGTGGTGTAAATATATGTAATACTGTGGATGTTTTGGTAATCTTATCCTTACTGAGACCTTTGTACAATGAGATCCTTTTGATCTTTTGCAACCTCTCGACAAGATATGGTCTTAGTTAACAGATGCAAATGAGCAAATCAGAAAAAAACCATACAAGGACAGGTAAACTTTATTTCTGGTTAGTCAAAATCACTGTAATTGATAGTAGGGGTAAACTCAAAGCGATGAAACTGAATCACAAGGGTTTTCAGTGGAGTTTTAGTTTAGGGGTGTCCACACTTATGCCACCAAGTTGTTTAAACTTCTATTTTTTACAGCAGTTTTTAGTTAAACGATACAGGATATATGTCACATTCAAAGTGGGAAAAACCCAAAATAATTTATGTTGATTTCATTTTGTTTTATATCATAAAAATCTAGGGTTTGAACAAGGCATGTCAGTGTATTTTAATTGGCTTTTCTGGTGTTTTGACTATTATATCAACCTGTTTGTGAAAACAATCTCCACAATTTAATTCAGTTTGCCGAGGAAACTTACTCTGAATGCATTCTCTCTATTTTCTGTGCCAGGCAACTGTGAAGATTTTTGTGCTTTGTGAAAATGCGTCTGAAGACTATAATCCTGCTGTCTGCCCTGCTTCCACTCTGCTTCTCTTATGGATGGGACCCTCTGGGCTGGCTGTTTCACCGACACGGCCAAGCACAATATTTTGGCTCGTTGCAGGCAGATACAACAGGAGGCGCCTGTCCTGCGGAGTGTGACTGCCCCCCGACATTCCCTGTGGCGATGTACTGTGATGGGAGGGGCCTGAACGCTATACCATCCATTCCGTCCCGCATCAAGTACCTGTACCTCCAACACAACGCCATCTCAGTTGTGCCTGACTCCGCTCTGATCAACGCAACTAATTTGGTGTGGCTCTTTCTGCATCACAATCAGCTGACATCTGATGCCATCAGCAAGGAGGTAACCCACATGTGATCACACAGACATGCCCAGATGTGTGTGTGAGCTTGAGTGCAGTGATGCCAGTCTGAAAGGCTGACAGATGGCAGGCAGATGTCTGTCAGGGTGTCATTTGAGTTTTTTCCTGTCTGTGTTACAGAAGTTCATTGATTCTTTTTGCAGTTGGAGAAAATCTAACGAATCCTTGATTTAAACGGTTCTCTTAAGAGAAAAGCCAAAACCAAGGGAGAAGTTAATATAATTCAGTTTAGTTTACATATTTTGTATGTGCAGCCATGTTGCTTCATTTAAAACATTCTGAAGCAAATTTGGACTAAGTAGTGGGGTCTGCAGACAGACATCAGCTTGGGATGCAAAAGCCACAGACTTTGTGATGTAATTCCAACATTACAACTTGCCTTGAAGTCTGCTACAGTTATGCTTGCAAACGTATTCATACCCCTTGAAATGTTCACATCTCGTTACATTACAGCCAGTTTTGTTGGGATTGTATGTGACAGACCAACACAAAGTAGTGTATAATTGGGAAATAGAAAAATTGGAAATTATTTTCAACATTTTTACAAATGAACATGTAAAAAGTTTGGCATGTCTTTGTATTAATTTTCCTTTAATCTATAACTGATAAATAAAATCCAGCGCAACCAATTACCTTCTGTTTAAAGCAGGCTTAGGTTATAAAATAACAGTAAAACTACTACTCGTGCACTCCAAAAAAAAGTAGCGTTTGTAAGAGTGTCAAAAAGAAACTCATTTTGGTAGTATTCCCTAAGAAGTCCTGTTTCCATTTTCCTACCGGCCATTATTGGCACTCAGCACCTAAATTTCATTTGTTACATAACAGTCTCCTTAAGTGGTCCTGTTGGTACAATCTCAAACTGGAAAGACCAACGTTCTCTTCTCTCTGATAAGCTAGGTAGTGTCTTCTAGATTTAACCAAAAAGCCCCTTTAACTGCATTATAATTACAAACAACATATAAAACTCTGCATGTAAAGATGTTAACCTTCCATACCATTATTACAAAAACGCTATTTAATTTTAGGTATTTTTAAAGCTAGAAGGATTGGAGCGATTATTTCTACATCACAATAACTTGACCAGCATTCCTCCAAACCTTCCTCGCTCCCTACGGGACCTTAGGATTGACCATAACAGGATTGGAAAGGTAAAGTTTTACACTGTTTATATTCCCAAACTACCACTTTTCGTTCTCTTCCTTGCTTTGGCCGTGTAACAGGAGAAATAACCGACTTTCAAATTATTTTCGCTCTTGTCTAGGTAATCCCAACAGATCTAGAAGGAATGGACAACCTCACTATCTTGCATCTGCATGACAACAACATCGCAGACATGGGCACCTCACTGAAGGCTCTGAAATCTCTCACACTGCTCGACCTCAGCAACAACAAACTAATAAAGGTACTTGGACGTCTGAATTTTTGATTAAAAACTGAGTAAAAATGTTTTCTTTTTTAAATCTGAACAAAGATCACATTTGGGGTTCCTCAGGGCTTTATTTTTGGGGCACTTTTATTCAATTTCTACATGTTCCTCCTTACTTGAGTTTTATTAGAATGCTACAACATCTCCTACCAATTCTATACCAATGAAATACTGCTCTATCTTGCTGTGGCACCGCAAGAACAAAGTCCTTTACAGTCATGCAATCTGTGGATGGGTTAGAATTTCCTCCATCTTAAGGGAGAAATACATCTTTGTTTTCTTTGCCAAAAATGAAAGGTTAGAGATAATCACTCAACGGGACTCATTGAGGTTGAACTACAGAGCATGGCAGGGTGATATTGTTTATTGCAGCTTTCCCATAAAGGCCAACATTAATTTTATTATTTTATGTCTTGACTGTTCAGTTTCTTAATTTGCATTTTGCCCTCCTATTTTTTTCAATACAAAAGTGTAATTTTATTGTTATTGGGTTTTTTGTATTCTAGTCTTTAATGTGAATTTTCTTTATCTGTGTTTTCTGTTTTTTTCTTTTCTCCTACAAAGTCCTTTGAATTACCTTGTGTCTGAATGACGGCATGCAAATCAAATGTTTTCTTACCTGCTGCAGATCCCAGATGCTCTTCCTGAACATTTGCACCAGTTTTACCTGGAGTTCAACTCCATTGACTCTCTACCCGAGGGTTTCCTGGGGGGTTTAGCTCAGCTGCAATATGTAAGGATGTCTCACAATCAGCTAACAAACAAGGGGATCCCGTCCAATACCTTTAATGTGACCGGACTGGTGGAGCTGGACCTGAGCTACAACAAACTGGAGAGAATCCCTACTGTCAGCACCACACTGCAGCATCTTTACCTGCAAGCCAATCAGATCAAAGGTAAAGGGCCTTTCAGGCATATTTACACACATTTTGTGTTATTTTAAGTTAGTCTCACAGTATTTCTTGAACCTTCTAATAAATTTAGAAGTCATTGTTCCGTTATTTATATTTTTTCAGAAATCTGGGTACTGATATTGCTGATAGGTTTATTTAGGTGATTTGTGTGCCATTACCACCCATCCTTTGTCCTGTGGTTGCAGAGTTCACTCTGGGAAGCTTTTGCTCCATCGTGGATGTGACGAATTTCTCCAGACTGCAAACACTGCGACTGGAAGGGAACGAGATTAGCCAGGAGGATATCCCTTTAGAGTCTGCTCTCTGTCTGCGCAAGGCTTCCAGCATCCAGATCTAACCAAATATGTTCAAAATTGGGCTACTCTTCAGCGAAATGTGCCACAACCAAACCAGTGTAGACCCAGTGATATAATGTGATGCCACCAAGCACACAAATGTGATTGTTTAAATGTGAAACTTAAGACATTTTTTTCAGACTGAGAGTCCTTTAAAGGTCAGAAAACATTGATTTAATTTAGTTAAGAGCCGTCGGTTCATCATGATTACATGTTGTACTCATAAATCAGTTTAGAAGCTTTAATATATTGTGTATTACGTGATACTTCCGTGACCATGATCCTTTTTTGCTGTGAGGATCATTGACCTTTATACCCTTTTATTTACCTTTTATTTCTGTTTTTCTTTATGTGTCTTCTCCTATATTTCTTATTGTTTACTCTGTTAATTCTGATATATAATATACAGTCCCGATCAAAATCTAAAGACTAGGAAAAAGCTACAGGTATTCACATTTCACCCTGCTTGATCATAGCCAGGTTTTAAGACCAGTGAAAATAAACACAGTTAGAAAAAAGGCAGGTAATAAAATTGAAGTCTAACACCATTAATTAAAATAGCCCTAAAACAGACATTAGTGTCCAAAATAGGACTCAGTATGAGAGAAACCCTTGTTGTGCTCTTCAAAAATGTATTTTAGACATGATTGATATCAGTGTTTTTAGTTGGCTGGTGGGAACAAATGTCCATGCGGTGAAGATGGCTTCTCAAAGGGTATCCATTCTGCATCCAATCTCTGCTGTGGCGGAGCATTATGAGAGTCTTGCTTGTGCATCTCAACAGTCCTGCCAGGTTCTCTGTCTTGATTAGCTGATAAACAGCCTGTTTAAGTTTAAATGAACTTTTTTAGTGATTTGCCTATTCTGTCTGCATTTTGAAGCTCTACATAAAACCTGGCTATGATCCACCAGCAGAAAATATGAATAGCTGTAATTTCCTCCCTAACCTATAGATGTTTATCAGTAGTGTATTAAGTATTATGTGAAGTATTTAAATTCATAATAAACGTTATCTGGTGCTAAATAATATGGGACACTTTACCACAATGTCTCCTGCATTTAAAAACATCCAGTTACAGCTGCAGCACACTGGGACACTTCATATACTTTTCTTGTTGCAGCATTTGTTGTGCGAGTAAAATCCGTTTCATATAGAAAAGACAGTTCATTAAAAACATATATGTATATAGATAAAAACTTTAACTGCAGGACAAATTATCAGTTATTGTAAGCATGACATTTTTATATAGAGTTTTCATTTTGTACACGAGACAAACAAATAAATGATTTTTTTTTTAATTAGCTGGATACTTTTTTGGAATTTGTTTATGTCTGTCACTAATAATGCACTGCAGTTTGTATTAATGTATATATTGTTGGGCTGTTTGGTTCATACTGTTTATGTGAATGTTAACCCACATCTGTGGTTTGTGGCATCTGCCATCAACCATGTAATTATTGGTGATACATTGTTACATTAGGACTAATCCCTGGATGATCAGTAAACCAGTGGTAGGGTAGTCAGAGGTCCTGTAATTTCTATTTTTAGGGTATTAATAATGATGTTTTGTCATATGTAATCAAACAAGCAGATTGTCTCAAATGTTTCAGTGGTGAACTTATGATTTAGTGTCACCATCTAGATGATGCGGGACTTACCAAAGTTTCTTTAAACTTTAACCTTTTTTTAAATTTTGTCATGTTACCACAAAATTGAATGTATTTCTGTGGAGTTTATGTGACAGCCTAACACAAAGTAGAGCATAATTTTGTGGAATCACAAAGTCAAAGGAATCACAGTTTTCCTTTGTTATATACAAATAAAACTCTGAGGTATGGCCTGCATTTTAATTCAACCCCTTTAACTCTTAAACATCTAAATAAAATCCATTGAAACCTGCTGACTTCAGAAGTCACCACATTTGTAAATAGTTCCAATTTTGTGGGATTTCATCTCAGTGTAAATCCAGGCCTCAGAGGTTTGCTAGAGAACATCGGTGAATAAACATCATCATGAAAACCAAAGAACACAGCAGACAGGCCAGAGACAGAGCAAACATGTAGAAGAAGCTGCTCTGGTCAGATCAGACTGTAATCAAATGTTTTGGCTCATATGCACAATGGTATGTGTGGCAGAAAACAATCGCTATACATTTTCCTGAACACCATCATTCAAAATTAAACTTGGTGGTGGCTGGAAGATGCTTTGGTAAGGCGTTTCTTCAGCTGGGACAGAGGGGGCATCGCACTTGATGAAAAATTGGATGATAAGTATGGCGTAATCCTGGAAAAAAAAAAACTTTTTAGAGGATGCAAAATATTTTACACTGAGACTGATGTTCACCTTCCAGCAGGACAACAACTTTCAACCTATGGCCACAGCAACAATAAAATGCTTTAAAACACAGCATATTCATCTGTTAAGTGTGCCACAAAAGTATCGACCTAAATCCAATTCTGTGGCAACACTTAAAAATTGATGTTCACAGATGCTCTACATCTAATCAGACTCAGTTTGAGCTATTTTTGCAAAAAAGAATGAGCTAAAATTTCAGTCTCTAGATGTGCAAAGTTGGTAAACACTTTATAGTAAAGCACTTTCAGCTGCTTTTGTAGTCAATGAAGGTTCTACAAAGTAATAACTAAGGAGCTAAATACAAATGCATACAACACTTGCCAGAATTATGCCAGTATTGCCAGTATAAGTAAAACACTTGTAACCCGCCTTCCATTTCACAGTTAGGCTCTGTTATTGGTATTTCATATACAGTCTTAGCTAAATGCACAAAAGTAACAAATGTGGAAAAGTTGAAAGGATGTGCACACATTTGCAAAGTCTTGTACGCATTACTGCTTATCCCTGTTATCCATTACACATTTTCCTGGTATCAGCTGGAATTCTAAACACCCACCATCAAAAATATGTTTCAACGGAAAGGAGTTTTCCCGACTGTAGCAGCAATACCTCACTGTGACTGATTTATTTAGATGGGACTCCACTCAGCTTCTTCTGTTTTGTCTGTTAACAAGTTACAATAAATTTAGACAAGAGTCAACAAACCCACAAAAAAAAAACAACAACAGAAACACTACGATAAATCACAGAAGTGAGACAAATGAGTTCCTGGACAGTACCTTCAGTCTGCTGCATTCTGCAGGTTTCTTCTGTGTACAACAATGAGTGTCAACAGAAAACATTTGTCATGATTATACTAGCACACATAAACATGACTGCTGCAGCTAGTAATCACTCACAAACCAAGTTGCATTTTTTAAACTCTGGTTGACCCTGAAAACCTGTGGAAAAATACAAATGTTTAAGGACCAAATCACTTGTGGAAGTCAATATTACTTTTATAACACCATACCTGTTACACACTTCCAGCACGTTGCTATGAATCTAATCCTTCACATTAAAACGATACGGGTTTATGGATTGGGCAGAAAATAGCTCTAAAAAGATTAAATTTAAATTAAATTTAAAATGAGAACACTTTAGCCTTAAATCCTGCTGCTTAATTTAAAACAATGACACAAGTTAAAATTAATCAGAGAGATCTCTATGTTAGGAATCATGTGATGAGACAGCAGCTACGTCATCAGGCTGTGGTGATTATATGCTGACAATGTGACCACATCTACGCAAAATCCAGACCTGTGTACAAGCCTTTATTATATGTAGATGTCATTGACCAAAATGAGCTCTCTGCCCCATGCATCAGCAGAAAGGAGTATTAGACTGTACTGAAGACACCCTGAGAGAAACCACTGTTGAGATATCCCAGACACTGATGAACAGATCTCTCTATTTATAAAACATTACTTCTATGCAAGAGATAGAACATACACACTATATTTAGCTGCACAAATGAGCAATGTTAATAAAAAAAAAATAGCAGCTGAAAATGAGTGAACACTGATGATTTAATTGTATCATGAATTCCTTCAGTATCACCCATCATTTTCCTATTTAAGAGGATAGGTTGCAGAAACAGAGACCACAAAGGGAGGGTCAAAGCAGGTGATAGGTAGGAGGAGAGCCATTAAAGCAAACTTGAAGAGGGAGAATCAGTTTTCTCATTCAGAGTTTTAACTAACAGTGGAAGGATATGAGGAAGTACGGTTGGAAAGGTTTTAAGGATTTAGTTTTAAGGAATCCTGTCATTGTTGATCAGGTAGGTTTGAACCAGAATTTAACATATCTTTTCCTTTTTTTAATGGTGAAAAAACTGAAAAAGGAGACATTCTGCCTCTATTTCTGACTTTGAATCCAACTTGCTTCAGATTAGGAGAACAAGTGACTAGTTCTCCTCATCATTTAATTTCAGTTTGATTACAGCAATCCTCTCTTACAGGAAAATATGGTGGCTAAAAAAGGAAAATAATAAAATGTTACCAGGGTCTTTTGTTCGATTTATTTAATTATTGTTTTTCTGGTGGGTATAATAATTAGAGATAAGCTTCACAATGATTATTATAACCAGTTTGTTACATATCTAAACTTTTCATTGAGCAGGATCCACATTTAGATTCTGGGGATGAAAATGCTGAACGTGGGAACTGGTCGAACAAGAGGGATTACATTCTTTCTATGATCGGCTATGCTGTCGGACTGGGAAATATTTGGAGGTTTCCATACCTGGCCTACAAGAATGGAGGAGGTACATTGGTATTATCCCATCCATTATCCAATCCACTGGTGATTATTTTCAATATTGTTATTAATTGTGATATCATTTTTTTTATCTTGTGCCATTGTCATATAGGGGCCTTCCTTATCCCTTACTTCACAATGCTGGTGGTGACTGGGATTCCTCTTTTCTTCCTTGAAAGTGCCTTTGGTCAGTTCTGCAGCCAGGGTCCGATCAATGTTTGGAGAGCAGTGCCGATCCTGCAGGGTGAGATTAGAAAACAGCATCTTCCATTCATATCAGCGCAATTAAAAGACAGAGGTTGTTTTGTGGTTAATGGTCAACCCTAAAACTACAAATGAATGCTATCTGCTGTTTAATGAGACTTGCTGTTAATGAACCACTCTATTAAATTCAACCCAGCTCCTGATTGTATGCCATCTTCTTTAAGACTTGAAAAATGCAGAGAAATCTTGAGCTGGTGAAAAAGCATCAAAAACTGTGACAATAAGAGAGTATCATAGCAGTAAAATCCATATATTTTATTTGGCATTAAACAAATCATTCACTATTCAATCCTTTGTTAAAAGGTTACATTTTGTTCTCATTTTGGCTTCTGAAGACAAGTACTTGCATTGGATTTTATTCAAGGGGAATCAGAACAAAAGGGCTCTGAAAACATTTGAAAATCAGTTTTCAAACTTTAATTTGTGCAAAAAATTGAAACCACATGTCATGTTTCTTTCACTGTATAATAATGTGCAACTTTGCGTTGGTCTTTCACATAAAATCTCAATCAAATACTTTTGCAAGTCCTGAAACTCATAAAACATTTCTTTTAAGGAAGTTTTATAATTTCAACATTTGTTTTTCCACCCCTCTTTTCAGGTGTTGGCATAGGGATGGTGATGGTGACTCTCATGATATCTATTTACTACAATGTCATCATTGCCTACAGCCTGTACTACATGTTTGCTTCCATGCAGTTTCCTCTTCCGTGGTCCAGCTGCCCCAACCAGACTGACACTAACTGTAGTGACACGCCTATAGGTGCCTATTTAAAATGTCATGGTTGCATCGGCTTTATTGTAGAGAATGACATTTCTATAAGGTTTTAAACCCTTTGGAAACATTATTAGACAAATGATATGATCCAATTAAAGGACATTTCACCCATTCTCTAGTTTTTCATCTCTTTTTAGTATATTGCAACGTGAGTGGTGTTATAACGGCCAACTGGACCCAGCAAAACAACACTTGTAATTCATCTGACATAATCACAAAGGCAGTCCAGAGCCCAAGCGAATACTACTGGGAGTAAGAACAACACATTTCTATTGAGCAAGCTTATATGTACTTAGTCATCATGTAGACCTGAATGCATGCTAAAGACGTCTCTCTCGTTATGTTTAGTAATGTGGCTCTGCAGAGATCCAGTGACCTTGGTGAAACAGGACCAGTAGTTTGGCACCTTGCTCTTTGTCTACTGTTGAGCTCCATCCTTGTAGCTGCAGCTCTGATCAGAGGCATCAAGTCATCAGGAAAAGTATGTCTACACACTCAGCTTATGGACAAGCTTGTCAATAATTGCAGAAATTAAAAAAATGACTAAAGAACACGTCTTACACAATGAAAAATACAGTTCAGTTGATCCTGTGAATGAATGTCATGTTTATTTTAGGTTTTTAATAATTAATTTGTACTTATCTTTTTCCAGGGTGCAATGATTACAAAACTTACTATTTTAATGATTTTTAAAACAAGTAAAACATGTATGGCTTTGAGTAAAAATTTGAATAAAATTATGGAAAGCTATGCATGTACAGAGGAGAACATTAAAACTCCTTGCAGAAGGACCGCAGACTTAGATTAAATCCCAGGACCTTCTAGCTGCATAGCAAGAGGGCTATCCACTGCACCACTGCACTGCCAATTATACAGACATTTGGGTAAATGTCCCTTAACAAGTTGCATTGAAACCACACACCTTTAGAACCAACATCCCTAAACCATATTGGGGGAGTTGCAATTCAGTTGTAATTTTTAAAGCTGAGCTGCTGCTCCTCTGGATTGAAAGGGTTGTAGTCACTTGTGGCGGTTCAGGCATCTGATACGAATGTTTCATGGATGCCTCCTTTCGAAGAGTTTCCAGGCACGTCTTACTGAATGTATCTGGCATGGAAATCTATCTGGAACCCCAAGAATGAGGTGGATATTGATGCTGGGAGGAGGGATGTATCCCTTTGCAATACGGACGGACGGATGAATGGACGGATGGATGGGTGGATGGATGGATGGATGGATGGATGGATGGATGGATGGATGGATGGATGGATGGATGGATGGATGGATGGATGGATGGATGGATGGATGGATGGATGGATGGATGGATGGATGGATGGATGGAAGATCTCAATAGCTGAAACTCAAACAAATTTAGAAGCAGTAACTGCATAAAACAGTATACAATAAATAAAGACTATAATTTAATTCCATGATCCACATACCTGTTGTATACATTTTCACTCTTTGTTGTTTCTTTATTTCTTGCCTTGGACATATGTGAAATAACAGGTGTTAATTAACTTTTTAACCAAAAACAGACGGATAACTATATTTTAGCACATGGCTCTTGCAGGACATAAACAATTTATTTAACCTATTCAAGAACTTGAAAGTGAAGGAAGTCCTAAAAACCACTGAAGTGCTTTGTGTATGCTAACCAACCTAATAATTAAAACACTTGTATCCTTAAACAAAACTTAAAAAATTGTAAAACAGTATGGTGTGACATGGTGTAATTAATTAAATGTAAAATAAATAGTATAGCGAAAGCATGTAAGTGGTAATGCAACATTAGTGATAAATCTATTGAAAATGAAAAGAACCAATATTTGTTGTCTTTTCAAATGTAAAAAGGGTGATTTGACAGTTCATTTTTGTTTAAGTATATTTTTTTACTTTAACTTTAGACTAAATTCCATGTGAAGTTTAAGACTGTACATTAAGACCTTTATGTATAACTCATATTGTTTCTGTGAAGGTTGTGTATTTCACAGCCACGTTTCCTTATGCGGTGATTTTGATCCTGCTGATCAGAGGTGTGACACTAGAGGGAGCTAAAGATGGGATCGAGTTCTACATCGGCACCCAGTCTAACTTGACAAAGCTGACTGAAGCCCAGGTAGGCGTCCAACCACTCATTATCTGCCTCAGCATAGTGTTATCATTTTAAGCTGCAGTGTGTGTGTGTGTGTGTGTGTGTGTGTGTGTGTGTGTGTGTGTGTGTGTGTGTGTGTGTGTGTGTGTGTGTGTGTGTGTGTGTGTGTGTGTGTGTGTCTGTGTGTGTGTGTGTTTGTATAGGTGTGGAAAGATGCTGCAACCCAGACCTTCTACTCCCTCTCTATCGGCTGGGGAGGACTCATGACTCTCGCTTCCTATAACAACTTCCACAACAATGTGTTCAAAGACTCATTTGTTGTGACACTTACTAATGCTGGTAGGAGCTCAGCTTACAATTTATTTGTCAAAATTCATAATTTGTCAAAATTTCATAATTTGTTTTCTTGTCTTTAAAGGGACCAGTGTGTTTGCTGGCTTTGCTATATTTTCAATACTGGGTCATATGGCTCACATCTACAAAATACCAGTTGAGGAAGTGGTGAAGGAAGGTCAGACTTTCAAAGTGTTTGGCTGATGACTAGTGTATAAAATTAGCAGCACTGATGTAATTTTGTTATTCTGCAGGTTTTGGTTTGGCCTTCATTGCTTATCCGGGAGCTCTCTCTAAGCTTCCTATTTCTCCACTGTGGTCCATTTTGTTCTTCTTCATGCTTCTCACTGTTGGCCTGGACTCTCAGTTTGCAGGAATAGGTTAGACGTTCAGTTCCGACGCCATTTAAGAACATTAACCCCTTACCTGAACGATTTTTGTTTTCTAAGGCCTTATCTTTTGTCTCTAGAAGTGTTAACCACCTGCCTGCTGGATGCTTTCCCCAAAGCCTTTAAATCTAAGCGAGCCTTACTGACGATAACTACATGTTCAGTCCTCTACCTTCTGGGCCTGCCGTGCGTCACAAGAGTAAGTCTATCTCACTGCAGCTTTCTTTTACTGTTTGCTGATTTTAAACCCAGCAACCTGTTCTATCCGTGTCTGCAGGCCGGAATATACTGGGTGACACTCATTGACCAGTTTGTTGCCAGTTGGGTGCTGCTATTTTTGGTTTTCTTAGAGATTGTCGGTATTTCCTACGTATACGGTAAATATGATCACTGGAGACAGGTGCACATAGTTATAAAAAAAATGTCATCCATAAACGTAAATGTATTTGTCTTACATTTAACAGGAGGAAACCGTTTTATTAAAGACATCGAGATGATGGTTGGAAAAAAATCCTTTGGTTTCTGGCTTTGGTGGAGGGCATGTTGGTTCTTTATCAGCCCCTGCATCATACTGGTAAAAAAAAAAAACTGTTTTCTTCGATTTATCTTTTTTCTATCAAAACACAGAGTGCTGTTTCATGTACATAAATATATTCAATCCTTGATAAAATATCATTAAACAACAGATAAATGCAATGTGTTTTCATATCTGGGTTTGTAGTTATATAGAATGCAGGTGAAAAGATTACATTGACTCACCAAGGACATGTAGTCAAAAATAATTTGACAATCATACATTTTTTGCAGCCATCAAGAAGTTTCTAGCGTAACTCTGGCGGGACCACTGTTCTTATAGGAATTGGTAGAGCTCATTTAAATTGGTTGGTTCCCTGACACCAAACCAGCTAGTATGCATAGTCAATATATTTTGACTAAAGTCGAGGTCAGGCCACCCCAGAAATGTTATCCTTTTTTTATCCATTCCAAAAATAGTTTTGATCTTGATTTCTAGTGAATTTAATGAATTTGTCAGTAGCCTTCCTTATTCATCAATCATTCACTTCTTGCCAGTGGTTTTCAAACAACTCCCCAGCATGATGCTACCACTATCATGATGGTCAAGGTACACAATGTTCTCATGTTTTTTATGTTTTAAAGCCTCACCTCCAATTTGCCCAACTTACTTACAGCATTATTTTTTTACTTGGCTAGTCCACAGGAGCAGCTGTAAATTTCAGCCTAGCTTGAAGGTGTGGATTTTAGAACAGCACTTCTGTCTTGGTTGATGTTTGACTCTCCTCACAGTGGACAGTGGAGCTGGTGTTCCTGCAGTTTCCAGTTCATGGCAGGCTTGAACCTAAGTTTTTCTTTCTTCTAGGGGCAACAGTTTTGGTCAGAAGGTTAAAACTTATGATGCAGTCAGGTGTTTCAACAAAATGATGCAAAAACACATTAAAACTAGTTTTGGAATGATTCAAGAAGGCTAATATTTACCTTCTGGAATGGTCCTACCATCAACCCTATTAATTAAAAGTCAGGTTAGTGCCAGGAAACCAACCTAGTTAAATGAGCGTTCACAATTCTGGCCTGGAAAAGTGGACAAAAATCCAACCAGAATTGTTTTTCTGCAGCTCGCTAAAGGACTTATTTGAAATATTAGCGGAGTTTGTATTTCTGAATGTATAATAGTGGCTCTGTGTGGATTCAAGAAAATTCTAAACAAACTCAAACTTGTGTATCTGAAACCTGCTTTTAAATACTAGTAAAAAAAAAAAAAAAGGTTGAAATACATTATAAAAAGACCTGACTTTTTTTTTTGTTTGGCTCCTAAGGAGTGGTTGTAAAATTCCCCACGGCACTTTACTTTTGTTTAACATTTAACGCAAAATCCAGATAACGATCCAAGCATTTTTTTTCCATCTGAAGTAATATTTTGTTGACTTCTTGTTTAGGTTATCTTGGGATGGTCTGTAGTAACTTTTGCACCTCCCACATATGGAAATGTTGAGTACCCATCCTGGGGCTTGGCTCTGGGGTGGTGCATGGTGGTTTTCGTCCTGATCTGGATCCCTGCCGTCGCTGTTTATAAGCTGATAAAAGCTAACGGAAACCCTTGGAAGGTGTGTAAGCAAGTGATTATTTGAAGTCCAATTTGTCATTTTTTCCTGCATTTCCAGATTTGTATTATTCACTGTTTTGTTTCTACAGCGTCTGAAATCGTTGTGCTCACCATCTGAGGAGTGGCATCCCTACCTGGACATCCATCGAGGAGAGCGTTACTCGAAAGAGCGATGCTTCCGTAAGAAGAGTGAGGAAAATCATCCTGAGGTTAATGTAATCTCCAGCTCCTGGCTTTAATGTGTCTTTTAATCCGTTAACTTGTTTATTGGTGTATATGTGACATCCTTCATAATCTATAGAAATCATATTTTTATATATTGCGTGAAGTGAATTTTGTAGTAATGCAGACAAAATTGATTTATAACATCACGTTGACTTTTATTTAAAGGCATAGTGGGAGTTTTACCAACTCTGAGCAAATTATCTTAATTTCTAATCTAAACATAAACTTACTTGTAACATGTAACAATTTTCTTCATTACTATTGATCCTAATTTATTTCTGTCATATTTTTATTTGATTTCTTTTAACAAGTAAGCACTTTTTGTGACAATTTTACCCAACAAGGTGACAATCTGCCATTGTCTTATTGTGCCTGTCTTTCTCAGCAACGTTGTAATGTCCTGTGGAGAAACGTACAAAAGGCCTAAAAAACAATCAAAGTTTTACAGACAAGAAGAGGTACCCAAGTACAGATAAATCACGACATGGGCAAATATTGTCTGTATGTTACCGTTGGGTATTAATACACAGTCTCTTGCAAAAGTTTCATCCCTACCTCTTGTTCTTTCACTCTGTGGAAACCGACGGTGGCAGCATCATGCTGTAGGGATATGTTTCTTCAGCAGGGACAGGAAGGAGGGTCAGAGATTTGTTTTGGCTTACACGCAAAATAACATGTTTTCATCAGCACGGTGAAACATACTGGTGGCAGCAGCATACTAAGGGGATACTTTTCCTCAGTTGATGGGAAGATAAATGGAGCTAAATAAAGGGCAATCTCAGAAGAAAACCTGTTAGAGGGTACAAATGACGAGACTGGGGCGAAGATTCACCTTGAAGCAGGAAAATGACCCAAGACATACAGCCAGAGCTACAATGGAATGGTTAGATAGATTAAGGAATATTTATGTGTTAGAATGGCCCAGGCAAAGTCTAGACTGAAATCAGATTAAGAATCTGTTTAAATAATTGAAAGGTGTTGTTCACAGAAGCTTATTATCCTGTCTGACCACACTTGAGCTATCTTGACTTTTTCAGACCTGCAGCTCAAATCCCTTCTATAGCAATCTAGGCTACCCTCTTTTGTTCCTGTCTGACTCATAATTTGGTTTTATTGTTCCATCCAGCTCTGCAGAGGTGAGGAAAAAAAGAAGGGGGGTGATATCTGTGCCTTTTTTTAACCACCGCTGAGCGGCCAGATAATCATTATCCTGGGAGCTTTAGGGTATTTTTAAAGTCCTTGTATCTGCCACCTAATTACCTCAGTGAGCATGAACCACACAGCTGGCTGCTCTACACACACACACACACACACACACACACACACAGACACACACTGCGCTGCCCTGTTTCTTTTTAACAACAACAGCATTACTCCCAGGTTAACCACAAGTTAAGCTGTATCAGATATGATGCATTTGTTCATGATTCATACAGAGTAGATTCCTCTCCACACAGTGTCACTGCACACCCAGTCAACGTCAGTCAATCAATATCACTGACTAATCCAAAGTCATGTTATATTTTTATGAATAATTCTTTGGAGCTTCATATTTATCACACTGAGATGTTTTTCTATGTAGTTCTCTGTTGATTACACACTATCAACTGAGCATGTGTTTAATTTGAAATTTTCACTTAATCTATAATCAGCATCAACTGATTTTGTAAATGAATAAATGTCTCTATTGTATTCTTTATATGTAACAAAAATGGACAAGATGTTAAAAAGGAAACATGCATCAGTAGCCTAATGCTAAGATGGATACCAAACATACTTCTGGGTTTGTTTGTTTTTTCATAAAGATTAAATGGATTGTATTGACTGTCTTTTATAAGTTTGTACCTTTCTATGAAAAGGAATATAAATAAACCAAACTGAATGTCGAAGTGTTTTGATTGCATTAGTAGCATTTTCACCAGGACTTATGCATCATAAATAGGAGGCTGGGTAATAGGAAAATGTGCAGTTACTATATTAAAATCATGACATTAGTTGTGATTAAGTCACATTTTTCTTATTATTCTCTGTTTTCAATTATCCTTAATGTCCCCCTGAGTCTCAATGAGGATTATGTCAGAAATTAAATTCAAAAATCACACCCCACATATTATTACACACAGTCATATTTTAGGCATTTTTTCTATACATTTTAATAATTATGTCTTGCTGCTAAGGAAAACCCAAATTTTTGTTCTCAGAAAATTGTAATATAACATAAAATCATAATAAACAGCAACTTTTTTGGCACAGATGTTTTCGGTTATGGTCTACAAAGTCATGGAAAAGACTTGTTGTCGAGCAAGCAGTATCTGAAACCCTTAAAATAATATAAGACTTTATCTTTTTATGATAATCTAATATGCTAAAATGCACATGCCTAACACCCTTTGCATCAACGCAGACTTTGCAACTGCAATATTGAACATGTCTTTGGCTTTGATAACTACTAATCAATCATACTGTGCAGCCTTAAGGTATCATTGATTCATGTCGGCCATAGCATAACAGAGGGAAACCGTCCATCCTAACAAATAATAAGGATGATGAAGCATATATATCAAGGTATGGTTATTTAGTTCTTTGGGGATACTTATTTATAATATTTTCTCTTTGTTACTAAAACAAACTCTTTTGCCCTTTTGCTTTATTTTAACCTATCCTGTTGTCTTCACGTGTTGGTCTGAGCCTTAGAGAGAATGAAGAAAAGGAAAAAACACGGTAGATGTTCATTTTTGATGTTTTAAGTCACACCATGGCTCCAACACAAATAAAACTCTAAAGCTACATGTAAGATTGTAACATAGAAATGCAAAAGTTACTGCTGAATTTGTGTTCTGAATCACAGGCTTTAAATTTTCTACAGTACAACACGATGTTTTAGTGAAACCATATTACCTTTTAGAGTTCAAATTCACATTTTGGCTAACTTATGGCTTCCAAATGTAAACATTTATGCAACATTCTTTTACTTTTCTGAACTGTTTTCTATTGAAATCTCATCTGCACAGTAGTGTCCATTATCCTTTAGTCTCTCCTGATTTGTCTGTATTTTCCTTCCTAACAGTTGGATTTTGTTGTAAACGTTTGAAATAGATCTTTAAGCACCTTGTTTTCCAAACGTTGCAGTGTTTTGTTTTGTTTTTTTTGCTAAATATTGATGAGGAATTTTACTGGGGCACAGAAGAAACATCCTGAGGTGCGTGCCCAGGTAAAACCTCTACAGTTCTGGGTCCTAAATCAGCTCATCCCACAGGTTATCTAGTTTAGGTATGGGGACAGAAAAGACCATGGGACCAGTTGGATTTTGTCCTTGATCAACCATTTCTCCTTTGATTTGGACATACGTGTCGGATAATTATTTTGCTGAAAGACCTAAAGATTGTCCAATTTAAATGAACTTGCAAAGTCAATCAGATTTTCATTAAAGTATCCTGGTATTTTACAGACTAATGATGCTATGCAGTCCAACAGGGTAAATAAAGTAGACTGGCCAAACTTGGATTAAATTATGCTGCACTTTTTGCAGATTCTTTCAGATCTTTGAAACCTTTACCATATTTCTATCTTTTTATTAGGGTTATAAATATACGCAAAAATTTATAAATAACTCAGCTTTAAAGTCATTTTTTTGTTTTTTTTTTACTTTATATAATGGTGAGCAAAGTATTTTAATGTTTAATGTAAATAATTATTAGATCTTATTGGTATATTTTACTATTTCAAAAATTGACCAGAATAGAGCTGACAAGAAATTTGAATCGCTTTGCTCAATTAATAAAATCATTATGCAACAATGAAATCACTCCAAAACGGTTGCTGTTGTCATTTAGGAATTTTTAATAGAACTACAATGACCTTTGTTAATACAATAAATGTTTAAATTACGTAGGAGTTGTTCTGATATATAGATGATCCAGTTTATGAAAGTGGGAAAAAACACTTTGGTTCCACACATTAACACTCTGCATATGTTCAGGTTTTAAAACACATTGTATTGGTTGGTCCACATTCCTGACAGGGCTGCATTGAAAATACTGGATACACCTACAGTTACGCCTGTACTATCTGTAGCAAAGTAAAAAATTTTGTACCACTGACAAGTTTAGGTTTAAGTTATCTTTTAATTTTACCAGCATGTCTCTTGTGACGGAAAATGTTATTAATGTTTTGGAGTAGCCCAGCCAGAGTCCCGGCTTAAATCTAGTCGTAGAATATTTGGAGGAAGCTAAAGATCATGGTGATGGCAAGAAAGCCTTCCTGTCAGTGGAACCCCTCAAAATACCTTGATAACAAGCAAAAAGCTGGTCAGGAATATATATATATATATATATATATATGTATATATATATATATATATATATATATATATATAAGCTGCAACACCACGTCTGACCGCCAGATAGCGCTAAACAGTCACGTGAAGTCCAGTTTTATTTTATATAAGATGCTCAAAAGCCTACCTCAAAATATAAAGACAAGATAAAGCCAATGGATTTACTGCAGAATAGCACTTATGACTATAATAGATGTATTTATCTAATAATAAAACAGAAGTGTACAAAAGTTCATTTTTGCTTTTAATTCAAATGTGAATAGTGTTGAAAACCTGAGCCAAGCTTCAGTTCTGTTTTCCATCTCTGTCCCTCTCCTCTCTGTCCACCATCACCCGCCTCCCCCCACCTTCCTACTCACCCAGATAAGTCGGGCTTCTCAACAGCCTGTTGCTATTAGATACCGCTCAGCTTGTCACCATGGCAGCAAATGCTCCATCATTTTTCTCTTTAATTTTACTGATGCACACTCTCACGTACACAGCCTCCCCATCTGACCACAGCATTATAGGGGGCTTTGATGTGATAGGACGGTTGTCCTTGAGTTGTTGAGTCTTCTCAGGTCCAGCTGGGGGGGACAACCCACCTATGAACAGAATCCAAATGCCCAGACAGAGGGAGACATGCTCTCCCTCACATCAACACATATCCCTAACATTTCTGCATACACACTAGGATGTGTGTGTAGGTGTCAGGCCCGTCCTCTGAAGTATATGAACTCTATAGTAAGATGTGTGTTTGTATGCAGAAGAAATAATCATTTTCATTTAAAATGCCTTATTCATGACTTTAACACTGCTTCAAGAGAATGCAACAATTACACATACTCTGTAAATATGAGAAATAAATCAATGCGTCTGTTCACATGCAGACAACCACTCGCTGAACATCACTTGTTGTGCTGACATGAAGAGATTGAAACGCCAGACGTGACTTGAATGCTCACGTACTGTGCAGATGTCCCAGGAAGCTGACGTCAGATGAAAAGAAAACCCACAGAGAGGGAGAGAAGGTGAGACGGGGGAAGAAGAAGAAGGAGGAGAGATGAGGATGGGAGAAGACTAGGGGAGATGTGTGGATAGTTAAAGCTGATTCTCTTTCGCCAGTGAAAGCATTAAACCCCCAATGTTGCCATGGCGACATGCTCTCGCTACCCTCTCTTCAGCGAGCTACCACTTATCCTTGCTGCCTTTCAGTCAGCAGGGCATGTGGGTGTGTGTGCTTTTGTGTGTTGGCTCTTGAATGAATCAGGCAAATGAAAGGGAGACCATTTAGAGAGCCAAGTTTGCAATTGTCTTTAATTTGAGTTGTCAAACTTCTATTTTCCTTTACTTTTCCTCTCCTTTTTGTGCCCTTAACTAAACAGTAAACAAACTTATTTTTTGCCATCTTACTATCACTGTGTATTTGTAATGCAGATCAGATCTTCTGTTTTCTTTTTATGTGATAAAAAAACGAGTAAGACGAGCAAAGACACAGGCTGAACACACACTTGTGTTTAAAGGAATAGCAGTGAGCTTAACAAATTAAATAAAGCCTATAATGCTTACAAAAGCTTTAATTTGTATAAAAGCAAATGAATTAGGAAAACTGCACATACTATTCCAAATCAAAACATGAAGAAAAATATTTTTAATGTGCTTACACTCTAAAAAAAGTGAGAAAAACTGATTAGTTGGCTTTTTACAGACTAACATTTACTGTACAATATAATTTTTACAGATACATTTTATTCAATGTGGAGGTTCATATTCTGATTTAAGTTTCCTATTTACTGTATAGATTTTTTCTGTTCCTGTTGTTGTTTAAGGCATAGATTAATTTTTTATATATATATATATATATATGTTTATTTATGTAGCTCTATTTGCCTCTCCTTTTGCTGCTGTACACTGGGGGTTTCCCCGATGAGGGACAAATAAGAATTATTCTATTCCAAACATGGACAATTTTGAAGGTTTAGCTTTTCCTTAGCACCACTGAACTAATATTTCTAACCAAGGTAGGTAGAATACTTTCTGTCAACGAATAAAATCTTCAAACAGATACACTACAGCAGCACATGACCACCTGTGGTCCCACTACTGTCAGCTAAGGAACAGGAAACTGAGGCTGCAATTCACACAGGGTCTCCAAAATCTTACAGAAACAGATTGGAAAAATGTTACCTGGTAGAATAAGCCTTGATTTCAGCTGCAGTGTTTAGATGGTGTGGTCAGAATTTAGTGTAAAGAGCATTGAAGCATGGATCCATCCTGCCTTTAAGTGTTCAGGCTGTGATGGTGTCATGGCGTGGGGGATATTTTTTGGCAGACATTGAGTCCCTTAGTACCAATTGAGCATTGTTTAAATTTGTGAGTGCTGTTGCAGTATGCGGTTGTCTACCTCCAGCAAGATAATGAACCTATTACAAAGCTCAAATCATCTCACGCTGATTTTATTGATCACTGTACTCCAATGGCTTTCACCGTGACTAAATTTCAATCTAATAAAGAACATGTGGGATGTAGTGACAGGGGAGATTCATCATAGGTGTGCAGTCAATAGATCTGCAACTGTGTGACGCTGCCATGTTGATATAGATAAAAATCTCTCAGGAATGTTTCTGATACCTTGTTGAATTATTGACATGAAAAATTAAAGCAGTTCTATAGGCCAATGCTGGTCCAAACAAGTACTATCCCTCCCTCCATTCATCCATTTTCTAAACCCGCTTCTTACTTACAGGGTCATGAAGGGCTGGTGCCTACTTTCAGCAGTCATTGGTTCGCAGGTCACAAGTCCATCACAGCAACCAAGTACTAGCAAGATGTATCTAATAAAGTGGTGAGTGTATAACAGTAGTTTTGAATATTGCCTGTCTATATGGACTTATTGACCAGTTCTTTGGTGAGAGTGTGAACATTGAACATAGCTGGTACTTGCTTATGCTAACCACTTAGCAGCTAAAATGTTAAAATTATTTCAAGTGAACAAACTTGTTCTCTAGTGTGAACTGAAGTCAGTAACACAACCCATTGGCATTAACATTATTATAATTAATGAGCAATTCTTTTGGGTCTTTTCAGACCAAATGTTTGGTTAAAAATACCCAAATAAAATATCTTGCAATTATAACCCAGCTGTAATTTGTGAGTAATCAACTCCCAGCTTTGCTGTAATTACACTTTCTTATAGCTCTTTACATTATTTTAAACAAGACTGCAGAGATGCACGACATAGCTCACTCACTGTTTTTGTTTGTTTTCACACTGTGAAAAAACCTCTAAATGTATCAGTGACTCAACATCTGCATATTTTCATTGCCCCCAAAGCAGTAGGCGTCTTTTCATTTCATGTCCTGTTATAACCCCATGTGAAAATGTTGGACAGATGCCCACAACATTGAAGTCATCCAAAATAGTTAAGGAATTATTAAACTTTCCAAAGCAGATGTAATTGATTTCCTAATTGGAAATAAAACATGATATGAATAAATCTATTGCATTGTGCTGTGCTGAAAATATATTTCCAAGGCTTATTTTCCATACCAAAACCAAGCCATCATCAACTCAAGAACCGCAGCTATTAGTTACCCAACTTCCTTGCTGTTTTATGATGTTTTGGCCTTTTGCATGGCTAAAAATAAGGCACTTTAAATTGATTGACTTTGTACCCTGCATGATTAATCACACGCGGTACCAGCCCTTGCCAGCATCCATTAGTAATACCTGTTTTATGTTGTTGAGTGTCTCAGGAGGGTGTTTCTTGTTCCAGCTGCCACCAAAGTAGCAAACGTCACCTCTCCTAACAGGCAGTTTTGTTGGGGTTTTTTTTATGTCAATAAGCCCTCTTCATCATCAGTCGTTTGTGTTGTTGTTTCACCCCTGTCATTCCTCAAATGTGTAATTTCAATAATTACCTGCTTACATGTATGGGTTAAAGCATTGCATGTGTTGTAGAAGTGAGAACATCAACATTTATTAAGATACATTAGCAGAAATTAGCTTTGATAATTATACATTGACTTACAAAGGTGCAGAATTTACTTAAACCTTTTTATATTTCGCTGTGTAACAACCACAGAACTTTATAATATATTTTTTGGGCTTTAATGTGAAAGACTGACACAATGTATGTCATATTTGTAAAGCGAAATTAAAATAACAATGTAGATACATAGAGGCTGCCAATTATTATTATTTTTGCCCATTATTCTTTTCAAAATAGCTAAACCTCAGTTGGATCTTTCTTCTGGTTGAGAGTATCTGTGAATAATTCCTGATTATACTGAAGTCTAGAGACAATTCTGTCACAATAATGTATCTTATTCTGAACCATTCCATTGTTTTGGGACGATGTCTTGCTGGGAGGTGAATCGCTGTCCCTCTCAAGTCTTTTGCAGCCTCTGAGAGGTTTTCTTCCAGGATTGTCCTGTTATTAGCTCCATTTATCTTCCCATCATCTCTGAGCAGGTTCTTTGTCCCTGCTGAAGAACTGAATCCATACAGCATGATGCTTTCACCAACATGTTGCATTGTTTGCATAGTGCGTTCAAGTTTTAGTTTTGCAGCCAAGCATTAGTGTTTGCATGTTCTACTCTCATCTGACCATAGCACCTTCTCCCACATGTTTACTGTTGAAACCTGCTGAGGGAACTTCTATTGGCTTTATTTGAATAATGATCAGTCTCCCATAGAAGTCATATATCAGAAGTGAATCCTTAACAGTAGTCCAGTCTACAGATTCCCCCACTTAACCTGTGGATCTCTGCAGCTCCTCCAGAGTTCCCATTTACCTCTTAGCTGCTTCTCTCCTTAATCTACCTCTCAGTTAAGATAGATGACTGTTTTTTAGTAATTTTGTAGTTGCTCTATATGCTTCCCATTTTCAGACGATAGATAAAACAAAACTCTGTGAGATGTTCAAAGCTTGGCATATTGTTTTATAACCTAACTCTGCTTTAAACGTCTCCACAACTTTCTCCCTGTCAGTCTGTTGTGTTCCTTGGTCTTCATCGTGTTGTTGTTTGCTCACTAATGTTCTCTAACAAACCTTTTTCGCAGTCACACTAGGGTGCATATAAATACTAACTTTATGATAAATGTATACTGATACTTAGTATTATTAAATAGCATAAATATCTCATTATAAATACAGCTGTATTTATACTGAGAATAAATTACATACAGGTTAAATTTATTTAGGAATTAGGTGACTCCTGAAGACCGTTGGTTGAACTGGATTTTATTTAGTGTTATCCAAGTCAGAGGGATCTGAATTTAAATACATGCTGCAGTTTTTTATTAGTGGTATTATCATTTTCCAACAGGTGTTAATACTTTTGCAAGGCACTGTGACTAGTGTAGATCTGGTGACAAATTCACATGAAACTAAACATCCCAGTAATTTTTAGAGCAGGTCATTAGGTTCCAGATAACATTAGTCTTCAGTAGTGTTGGACAGCCATGATTTTTACATTTCTGCGGGGTCTCTTGTGTTTTCAAAATGTTTATGTTTGTTTAGCTGCAATCTGAGACACTGCCCTTTAATCTCCAGACAAACAGAGTTGAAAATTTCAGTGGGGACAAACTGAAGATGATGTCTTGCAGCAGTTGTGTCAAACAAATGACAGCATCAGTTTTCTTCCATATTATGTAGTAACTGTTATATTGACTAGAGGATTTCATCACCTCAGTTGAGAAAATGTCATATTTGAAACACATCACCACTCAGTTTTTCTTGTAAAGGTGCATAATAAGATTCACTCTTCATCTAGCATGAGATTTTGTCTATCTAAAGAACAGAGTATGTGTTTCTGTGATTTACAACAAATATGAAAGACAATAACATTTTAAGAAGTGTTTGTGCTTTCTCACTTATCACAAATTCTCTGCATTAATCTTATTTAGGCCTTCAAATCACCTTTACTGTCAGCACTTAAATGCACTCTCCTGCTGTAACTGCAGCTGTAACATGCAAAAGAAATCCTTCTTTTCAAGTTACACCTGCTCCGATTTTAGAGCGTTTACTGCTTATGCATGGTGGACATTTTATTTCCACAGGTGACCTTGCACTATTCTGCATGCAAAGTGTTCATCATGTCTAATTTGGATTGCAGAGGCCCGGTGCACCTTACAGAGTAAAAGGTTTCCCTGCTGCTGTCTTCATTTGTAACATAAAGCCAACACAATGACATGAGTTATTCCATGCAGAATTATTGCACTGCTGCTGATGTACAAAGCTGCTGCAGCATGAGCCTCTCAGTGTTTGCAGTCATATTACATTACTGTCATACATAAATTACCACCAATAGCCATAACTGTTAATGTTGCATATAGAAACTGAAAGCTCCTTTGGCTGTGAATTCGAGAAAAACAGAGAATGGAGACTTGTGAAGAATGTTATTAACAACCAGAAAACTAGCAAAATCAGTTTGTAGTCTCTATAAAGACCTTCACAGTATCCTCTTAACAAAAGATTTGTTATGACTTATTAATTGTCACTAAACTTTAATTTAGCTGAATCTGCATAACATGATCTTAGGACATTAAATAATTTTGATACTCTAGATTTAATTTCTTTATTTTGTAACAAATCTATCCATATTCACAGGCCTTTATATTTGTAAATTGATTTTAAAATCTGGTTAATTCAAGAAAATATTTAAATATTACATAGGATCAGTAAAAAGTTATTTACTTAAGAAATGTATGTTTCTTTAGTTTCTTTGGGATTAACCTAAAGAAAAGTATGTCTATCTACTCTAGTATATACCCTTAATATTTGGTCTGGGCTTCTGGGATTCTTGGTAGATGGCGGCACTGACTTTAGACTTAATAAAACACAGTGGACCAACGCCAGCAGATGACATGGCACCCCAAATCATTCATGACTGTGGAAACTTCACACTGGATTTCAAGCAACTTAGCTTGTGTGACTCTCCACTTTTTCCAGACTTTGGGACCTTAATTTACATCTAAAAAAGCACTTTGGACTATTGATCAACAGTCTAGTGATTTTTGTGCTCAGCCCACATAACACACTTTTGATGTTGTCTCTGGTTCAGGAGTGGATAAACACAAAACATGCAGAGAAAGAAAGCAACAGATGTAGCCCCTTTTCTGGATATGACCGAGTTTGATGGCTCTTGGAATTCTGACTCTAGCCAAAGTTATGTTGTGAACCTCTCCCAAATTATTCAACTGGCTTTGCTTCCTACTTATGAAGCTCCACTAATCCCAGATTCCACTTGATATTTTGTTGCACCTTTTTCAACCACATTTTCCTTCCAACGAACTTTCCATTAATATGACATGGTCAAACATAACAATGCTGTATTAAAATTCTTTTTTATTCGATTTGTGTAATACACAAATCTTTGGGTTTTTAACAGTTGAAAGTTCTTAAATCTAATCATCACAAATAGGACAAAAAATGATCGAAATACATTAGATTTTTTGAAAAAAATAGCTTTTGGGTTATTTTCTAATTTATTAAGATTTACCTATATGTTATAATTGCTGCACATAAGTTATAATATGTCTCCTGGTTTTCCCAATGTGTGTATGCATGACCCAGCACTGTGGCTTGGTGTTCAGTGTGCATTCACAATGCTATTGAAAGACCCCAAACAAACATTTCATCCAGCAAAAAAAACAGAAAAAAAAACAGCATGTTGTTATAAAAACAAGAGGTTTTCTATTGGCTTGTGAAATTGGAAAATAGAAAGAGGCCGAGACTGAGGCAGGCAGGAAGAGAGAAAGAGAGAGAGAAGGAGAGATGAGAAACGCTGCTGCAGAACACACCTCATCTCCTCTGTAGCTGGAGGGATAGAGGGAGAGAGAGATTCAGTCTGTGCCAATTTTCTCCTCTGCTCCAGAGACGGAGAGGGAGAGCCAGGAAAGTGATATTTCAGAAATCTTATCAGATAAACAAACAACAGACAGAGACAGAGAGAGGGGAGAGGCAGAGGAGAAGAGGTGCCTTTCCGAATGAAGCATCCAAAGAGACAATACAGAGAACAAATGGAGAAAGAAGAAGCTACAGCGAGAAATGTAGTCAATGCTTCTGTTGAGGTAAGAGGCTGGAAACATGTTGATATGTTTGTGCTAGGAGAACATCCTAGCACACGTAGAGACATGCACATATGCAGCACTGAATGTATGCGCATCCACTTAAAGGTGAGGACAGCAGGTGTGAGTGTGTGCATGAGTGAAATGGAGAGGCTTGTAGGAAAATAAATGTTTGTGTTGAGGATGTCTGTGTGCATGTTGGAACAAATTCAGCTCCAGAGCAACGCATCGTTCTCTCTTCTTCTTTTTTATTTCAGTCTGCGTCCAGCACCTTTATCTCTGTTATACCATCCCTCATTCTTGCTCTCCATTCTGTCCTGTTGCTCAGGCTCTGTGCTGGAGCTGTAGAGCCCACATAAACGAACTGCTCAGGAACATTTCCTGCATGCAGCTCTACTTTAAACCATTTTCTCTCTGCTTGCCTCTGACTTTATCCTGAATTGCATAGAGTGCAAATGTGACTAATCAGAAATTACTTTGTTTTATGTTCTCCCCATCATAGTTCCCATGTAGGTTCAGCCCACTGTTTTCTTCGGAGTTTTCGGTTAGAACTTGGAGATTGCAACGGATTATCATCGAATTATCCCACTACTGATCTTAAGGTAGAGCTGAGTGGGAAAAGACAGAAGGCAATAGGTCTCTTTAGGGGTTACCTTTCTAGTTTAACATGTCCAATAAACACCTCCCTTTATCTGCTTTTTAAAGCGGATGTTTACGAGTTCTGTTTGCTTCTTTATTTTTACATCATCTTTGACAATCACACAAATATTTTCACAAATTGGTCCCTAAGAGTTTGCCTTTGTGAGTAGATATGTTGTAAGGAATACTATACATTTGGATGTATGAGTAAGGTATTGTCACAACTAGCTAAAAATAAACTCAAAAACAATATAAACCATGAAAAGTAATAATAATAATAATAATCATCATCATTTTTGAGCCATGACCCTAGCAAACACAGGGGTATTTGGCAGTGAAGTACAAAGCAGCTCAGGTCATAACTAAGTGTTTGGCCACAGCTCTTGGGCATAAAACCTTTGGCTTTCCTCTACAGGGAACAAATACACTGTTGACTCAAGTTAAAGCTGTGGTCAAAAGCATTACAACCCAAAGAGGCTTTCTAAAGCCATAAAAGCCACATGACTCTAGAAGAATATTTTTGCTCATCCATTTTTAAAAATAAAGATTCCAGAAAATGTGTTTGTTTTATTGGTAAAATAAATAATCACAGTTGGATTTTTATTATCTCTTTTTGAAAAAAATTCTAACTTTTGCAAAAAGATTGGGTACATATTCTTTGATTAAAAAAAATTGCATAGTTTGGAATGTAAAGACAAATAAACAAATAAAAAACACATTAATTGCACTAACAGTGTCATTTTACTGTGAAATGTTTATTTGCAGATACTGCATAATACATAAAATACATGATAATACACGATACAGGAAAAACTGCTAAATCTAGCCTTTTAATTACCTTTATATTTTGGGCTAACGTTATCAGGAGCCACTGTGGAGAGCCTGCTGAGACACATGCGGCCCTGGAGCCACAGGTTGGAGAGCCCTGGGCTAAGGTTCAGGTTATTTCTTGGTCTTTTACAGAAGTGGGGGCAGATGAAGGAGATGACAGATGAAGCATCAGAAGTGAGTTTGAGCTAAAAGGTATCCTATAGGCTGCCTTTAGATTCAGCTGTTCATTGAACAGATGAGATCAATTCCTAGAGCCCCCTTTCCTTAAGCCTGAACTCACAGAACTGTGGTCTGCCTACAGGTCCTGGAGAGTTCTGCTTAGTTAAATAACATTTTGTGGCACCAGAGAGAGGCTGCAAGTGGTCTGCTTCTAAGAAATCTGCAGAAATGAGCACATCTCATGGCCACAAGCCTGCTTCTGCAGCAGAGACAGCTTACAGGAATGTGATGGCGGAAAAGTTTCATGTTGTCCCATGAAATGGTTAAATTAATTTAATTGCATATAGCAGACTGTCACACTTTTTTACCCCTGTAGAAAGGCTTTATTGTCTTATGTGCTTCTATTTTTAGGCATGAATTTATTTATTTTAGGTTAATATACTTTGTTTTCATTTATAGTCCCACTTTTAGGAAGATATCCTCCTGGCCCCCATCCATTGTACTGAGATACCTAAATAGAATTCCTGAAAATGTCTTATTGTTCTGGTATGGCACCCCAAGATCATTATTAGCTCCCAGTTGAGCTCCCATTGCAAAAACTTTATGGAGACGCCACTGAGTCACATTTAATTACTTTTTCAGTTAAGCTCAACCCTTAAAGCAACATTCCCTAAATGGTCATTTGAGCTTTCTTTTGATAATTTTTCTTTAAATGAGCAAAGTCCTGTTGCAGAAAATCGCTGGGTTTTTGTAAAGCTTCATGTGAAGTTTCTACAGAAATATGGAGTCTGCAGAGTACGAATGGGCAGAAATATACTGCATTTATCTAAGCTTAAAAAAGATTGCACAGTGTAATGAAGGTAGCCACTGAGACATACACATCTATTTTACTCTACTTTTGTGAAAAATTCAAACACTTTACTGGCACTTAACAGCACATGATTCGGCATTTCTGAAATGGCCGTAAATGCTATGAGCTTTCCAGGACAAGCGATTTAAGCAAAGCAGATCAAAATTAAATGATGAATCCATTACTGAGCAGGTTGCATGTAAAAGGATGAATGAGCTGAGATTAAAGCAAATGGATGATGAAGGGGTATGATGAATCCTAGGAGGATGAAATTGCTCATTTTTACTGTTACAGCTCACACAAACTGACTTATACACAGCACTTAAAACAACTCCCACCTTTTGCTGGCTAAATTATATTATTTTTTGAACACCTCTCATACTGAAAGAATATCTTTAAAACACTTTGTACTTTAAAAGAAAGATTCTCCTCACTTTTTCTCAACCACCAGCAAACACCTAAACACCAAAGCTTTAACATTTCTATATTTCCTTCCATCACGTAAAAACTGCACATATGCAGAGTTTCTGCACACCAATTGATAGGATGAGCTAAATTTGGAAATGTCAGGAGAGGTAATTAAATACTTACAAAACCTAATTACAGAAATTGAATGGATGGCTTTTATTGCAATGCAAATGGATATTTATGCAGCACATGTCCTTTTGCAGCTTGATGTTCAGGACTGTACAAATGTTCTGGGCAGGTGAAGAGGCTTTTAAAATTAATTCAGTTTAATTCAGGCAACTGCACAAAAATCTGATTTTATAAAGTGGAGTGGTAATCCTTTGCATCTTCCAGACAAAAAATATGCCCCCTGACTACCCATTAAATTTTACTGTATAATTTACGTCACGTATTTATATCATTATGTGATTCTTCTTTTCAAGAGTAGATGTTTTGTGGGGCAATATTGTCTGTTTCTGAACATCTGTCTTGATATCAAGTAATTTAAACAAAACACACCTCGAAATTTAAACTGAGTGTCTAACTAAACCACTTGAGATTTTGTCTGCACACATATTCCAAAATGTATTTATCAGAATCATTCCCATCAGAAAATCCTGCAATGCCTATGCTATGCCAGCAAGTGGCGATAGCATTGAATTTTATAGAGTTAAAATTCAAAACAAGAAGACTGCTAAGAAGTGTGGCTAAAGCCTTGTTAGGTTACAGATTCTCCCAGTGCAATTGTGGCTCATGTTTTCTTTGACACTGTCAGCCCATTTCCTCTTAGTCATTAAGACAACAGTTAAGGTTTAATGGAAGCCAAGTCAGAACAAAGCAAGGATGATGGACTTCGCTGTTGTTCTGGTTTCTAGCACAGGAAGGAAAGTAGTCATGTACAAATTTGGCCTTTATCTTTTCTCTGAATATCCATCCAAAATACATACAAAACATACAAATAACATGTTTTTGAACATAGCCACTCTGTAGCGTGGCAATCTCATTTTCCAAAAGTTCCCATATTTTGTTTTTACTAAAAACTAATGCTGCTTGTAGATGGGAGGTGAAAACCCAGGGGGAAAAGTCTGTTTTGCAAAACATGCTTGGTAGTTTACAAATGTACACATGGCTGTAAAAGAGACTAAGGTGGGAATATTTGTTTCCATGTAATGTAAGCAGGTAATAGGAAACGAAAGTTAAACATAAGATCCCAAAATGTACTCAACTATTCTGGGAAGGCTATACAAAAGTATACAATAAATTGAAATTGTGTTTCTGTTACCTATTAAGTAGTATCTTCAGACGTGGGAGTTTAAACAGTACCTGGGAGGGGAAAGCAGCAATTGGCTGACACCGGGCAGCAGGAGGACTTGCCAAAAAAGTCAGTGCAACTCCATGGTCAGCGATAATGTCCATCCACCAGTTCATAGTCAGTCTCCATGGTAACCAATTGTTGTATTGGCTGATGGGAGGTGGTAGCCTCTGCTACTTCCACTACCTCTTTGAGTTAGCTCAGATATGTACCACTGCTCTATACAAGCAGGCTCGCAAGCTTACAAAATTGTATAATTTTGTAAGCTTGTATAAAGCTTACATGGTTGTATAAAGCTTGTATCTTTATAAGGTCTCTTCCTAAAATGACCTGGACATCATATCCATTGATAAAACTGAATAAATTGTCAAAAATGTGACGTCTCTGAACAGATCAAGAATCAGTTTTCTTCTACGTTGACACAGAAACGGTGTTTGAGCCCTCCATCACCAAAGCCAAGGGCTTTACCTCATTGTTTCAGGTAACTTTAGGTTTAGGTCCTCAAAACATTATGACAGGATCTTCTTGTTCTCACTTCTTTAAATTTCATGAATACCAATCCAGGTGGCTTTTACATACATCTGCATACTAATATAATGCCCTGAGTTTGTACAACAGCTGAGGCAAGATCATCCAAATCTGCAGTGCTCCTACGTTATTGAAAAGGTATGATGTTTTCCATATCTCTTGATGCAGATAATTATTTGTCTTATTCTAGTCATGTGTGCGATTTGGACCAACAGTTGGTTTTGCATAAGTTTAATTTGACCAAAACAACAAGGATAAGCCTTTGCGATGATATATACATATAAAAATTTGAAAAAAGCCAGCACTTTAAGTCTCATGAAAAAACAATCATATAACTTTTTTGAATAGTAATAGTCTAGATTATGCCACACATTGTTTGGGTTTCTCCTATTAAAATCTGGTGTTGAGATAAGGTTGAGAAAGGCACATTGATTTTTTTTAACTAAGTGAGTCAATTACGGGGCTACTTTGATTGCTGCCAAACATCTATGATCTGTTAGAATGATAATTCTGTATTATGAATACTAAGTTGCTCCTGACATGAAAGCCTGCCAAAAGCTGATGTAACTCTAGTTATGTGTGTGTGTGTGTGTGTGTGTGTGTGTGTGTGTGTGTGTGTGTGTGTGTGTGTGTGTGTGTGTGTGTGTGTGTGTTTGCTTGTTTCAGCAGCAACTACTCACCCTATTAGAGTATTTAAAACTCTAATGTCCCCATTAGAGTCTTAAATACAGAGGATTGGTGACATGAAAGATTCTTGGGGTCCAATTTTAATGTTTCATAACATTACACTCTGACCATGTCATGTGAAATATTGAAATATTGATGACTATGTTGCATGATTACATAACTCCTGGTGGAAAATAACAGCAAAGATTGGAGCAGAACATAAATGTATGTGTCCTTACTTCAACACCATTTTTTTTTTAAATCACAGTCGCTTAGCTTTCACAATCGTCGCCATTTATGTGCTATTATTCTGCCTCTGCCTAAATGGACTTTGAAGGGAGAAACCTATTTTTGGACACCCAATATTCTTGATTGTGTGTTTCTGTCGTTTTTCTGTTCTGAGTTGCAGAGAATGTGTGTATTTATGAGTTGTGCTTTCAAAAACTCATTAGCAAAATGCTGCAACATTGTTATAGCAAAATGTTCTAGCATCCAAATGTTATCTAAAGGCTTTGGAAACGATGATGTTAGAATATAATTTACAGAGCATTATAATTTACAGATTTCCTGTGTTTTTGTTTTTTTGTGTGTTCAAATGTTTCAGATCATCAAACAACTTTAAACATCAGAAAAGGATAACCTAAGCAAATACAAAATAGCAGTTTTGAAATGTTGATTTTGTTTGTTGAGGGAAAAGATATCCAAGCCAAGTTGGCAGAATATGGAAAAGTTATTGCCCCATTAAACTAATAATTGCTTGTGCCACCCTTGGCAGCAAAAACTGCCATCTAGATAAGAACTGGCGGTGAGTCTTTTACATCTGTGTGATGGATTTTTGGCCCACTCTTCCTTGTGAAATTGTTTAATTCTGCCACAATGACTCTTTATAATCAAAAATGGCCTTTCTGTAACACTACACCTTCTCAGTCAGATTTAAGTCCAGACTTTGATTAGGCCATACAAAACCTATAACTTTTACATTGTCGTGCTGCTGATAGGTGGGCAGGATATTCTAGTGGAGAGCAGAATTCATGGTTCCATCAATTAGAGCTAGTATTTTGGGTCCCAAAGCAGCAAAGCAGTCCCAGAGCACAACACTGTTTTCCCTATTAAAGTCAAAACTAAACCAAACAAACATGGCACACACATACATTGCAAACATTTTCACTTTTGTCTTGTCAGTTAACCGAATAGGTTCCCAAAGTCATCAATATGTTTGTTTGTTTTTTGGCAAATGTGAGACAAGTCATTTTGGTCTGCAGTGGTTTTGACCTTGGAACTCTCCCATGGATAAAATTTTTGCCAAGTCTCTTTCTTAATGTTGAAACATGAACACAGACTTAAAATAAAGCAAGTGAGGTCTGCAGTGCTTTGGACTTTTTTCTGTTTTTTTTTTTTTTTTTGTCTCCTCCAAGATGAGTCGTAGATGCACTCTTGGAATAATTTTAATAGGCCAACCACTCCTGGAAAGTTTTACCACTGCTCCATGTTTTCTCCACTTATAGATTATGACTCTCACTGTGTTTCTCTGCAGTCCCAAAGCTTTAACACTGGCATTGTAACCATGCAGATTGATACATGTCAATGACTGTTTCTCATCTGTTTTAAATTTCTTTAGCATGTGCTGCTTTTTGAAATCTTTTAATCTGCTTCATGTTGTTATTGAGTCTACTGGTGAGGCAATTTGTTTGATAATCTGAAGTAGGCAAATACTTCTCAGAACAGTACTTCCATATAGAAATGGTCTCTTATTGAATATCTTTCTGATCTTGTGTTTCTGAAAACAGTGACCCAAGGAATGAGTCATCCACCTGCAGCCAGCACCTGAGACTGACCTTCTGACAACGAACACCATCAGCCGACAGCCGTTGCCACTGCAAAGTCACACATTGTGCAGAAGAATTGTGTTAATTAGTAGATCTACATTTACATTTCTCAAACGTATTCAAAACCACTAACTCTAAATGTTATGCTGAGTGGTGAAACCAAACAATCTGCCTTAGAGTTACAGTTTGCTCACACATCTCCTGTCCAAATGATTCATCCTTCATCTCCATAACAAAGTCTTCCTTACTTTGTATGAATCACCTCCTGGGAGGATTATGAGGCCAGCTTTAGCTCTCCTGCAGTCAAATTGTCTCTTGTTTGTGTTTAGCGGTATGTGCGTGCCCATTGTTGTGGGCTCCCTGCCACCAGCACTGCCGTGGTATGTTCCATGTCCAGTGAGGTGTGTGTGTCAGATCAAGCCATGGTTCTCCCCAGATTCAATCTACCATGAAGCCCCCACAGTGGACTGTAACAATCTGTTGCTGACGAATCTCCCCTTGCCTTTACCACTGAACACCCATACCCTTCGCCTGCAGAGTAACCTGCTGTCAGTGCTGGACACTGCAGTGCTACATGGGCTCTCCAACCTCACGGACTTGGACCTTTCGCAAAACCGCTTCAGTCGTGTTAGGATGATAACCCAGAGCTCCCCCCTGCCTTCTCTGCTGTCGCTACACCTCGAGGAAAATCATTTCAGTCACCTCCCAGAAGCCTCCTTCTCATCACTGTCAGCTTTACAAGAACTCTTTCTCAGCCATAATAACCTCCATTCAGTTGCACCTGGAGCCTTCAATGGCCTTAACTCCCTTCGCCGTCTTCACATCAATAACAACAGACTCACGACGATTGACCCTCTGTGGTTCAGAGCATTGCCACAGCTTGAGGTTCTCATGCTTGGGGGAAACCCTGTGGAGGCTCTGCCTGAGAGGGGCTTTGTGGCCCTAACATCCCTACGAAGCCTTGTACTTGGTGATATGGGTCTGAGAGGTTTGGCTGAAAAAGCACTTGAAGGTCTTGATGAACTAGAAAGCCTTTCCTTCTATGAGAACCATCTTACTAAGGTACCAAGACAAGCTCTGAAAAGGGTGCCAGGTCTCAAGTTCCTCGACCTCAACAAGAACCACATCAAACTGATCGAGACAGGGGACTTTAAAGACATGGTGAATCTAAAAGAGCTCGGTCTGAACAACATGGAAGAGCTTGTGTCAATAGATAAAGCCTCCCTGGAAAACTTGCCAGAGCTTACCAAGCTTGAGATCACCAATAACCCACGTTTGTCCTATGTTCATCCTCAGGCTTTTGTCAGGCTGAGCAGACTGGAGAGTCTTATGTTAAACTCTAATTCTCTAAGTGCTCTGCACCAGAACATCATGCTCTCCCTGCCAAGTCTTCAGGAGGTCAGCCTACACTCCAACCCACTGCGATGTGACTGCCTGTTCCACTGGGCCGCCAGGGACACCTCTCATCCTCGAATTGAAAGGGACATGCAAATGAAGACCCAAGCAGCCCGGGTAGTACGCTTCATCCAACCCGAGGCAACCTTGTGCTTTGAACCCCCAGAACTGAGAGCACGCAGAGTAAGAGAGGTCTCTTCTGGAGAGATGTCTGCATCCTGCCTCCCAACTATTCCTGCCAGTTCCCTTCCCTCATATGTTGGTGTTCAAGAAGGGGGGAAACTGGTTTTGCACTGCCGAGCACTTGCAGAGCCACTTCCTGAACTGTACTGGGTGACCCCTTCTGGCCTGAGACTCGGCCCTTCAGCAAACAGTACATCAGAAAGTTTTTCAGCTTTTGCTATCTGTAGAAACACAACTTCTAATGGCTTTAACCACACATCTGCCCTCAGTTTCCAGCACTCAAAAGCTCAAAATGATTCTGTTTGCCAGTTCTTCAAACACTACCAGCTACTGCCTGAGGGAACTCTAGAGATTAGCAGGATCACCCCCAGAGAGGGAGGTTTGTATACCTGTGTGGCTGAGAATGCATTAGGAGCAGATACACGCAGTGTTACGGTAGGAGTACATGCCAGAGGGAAAAATAGAAAGAGGGGGGTGGTGACTAAACCGAAGAAATTTCAAGCCATCAGAATAGATGCAAGGTTGGAGTTGAACGAGGTTGGAGAACACTATGCTATCTTGTCCTGGCAGTACAGACAAAACCTCCCCTCCACTCGCCTATCCTGGCAGGCCCTGCACTCCAACTCCCACACACCAACGTTCACCACACGGATTCTTGCTGGCACGCAGAGCTTCAACCTGACTCACCTGCAGGCAGAGACATTTTACATAGTGTGTTTACATCAAGGAATCAGTGAAGATGGCAAGCATGCCAACCAAGGGTCAGGGGAGAGCAAAAAGCCTCAGTGCGTGTCGTTCAGGACCAAGGATGTGCCAGAGACCCAGCCCGGTCTGCAGCTCAACCCAGAGCTGACCTCCATAGCGGTCACACTACTGCTTCTTGGCTATATACTGCTGCTAGCGGTGCAGGGCTGGGACACCGAACCTGGTGAAGGAGCAGGGAAGCATCACAATGCCCTCTGTGTGGATATTAAGGGTCCCCAGACTGTAATCATCGGTCAGAAAACAAAAGAGAGTAATGAAGATCAAACAGACCTGAAAGAGAAGCTGGAATCATATTATATAATTTGAGATAATTATACCCATTCTGATGCAGACAAGATAAACCGGCACACATCCATAACATGGAACATGAAATATACACTTTAGCACTCACACAAATGAAGGAAACAGAGGTTATGGCGCAACAAGAGATTTGTATTTATTTTATATAAGCATAAAGTATATATTGACTTTGTTTCTGTGTTGAGATGTGCTGTAAAGATTGCTTATCTCCCCGTGCCAGGAAAATAAAACTGGACAATTATACTCCTGCTTAACACAAGGGAAACAACTGAGCCCGAGTTGCCAATGACCAGTGGACTGAAACTAAAAAGAGCTTCATACATTTCAGGAACGGATATTTACAGAAGAGAGCTGCTCAGACCTTCGGGGTTTTGTCCTGTTTATAGTCAACATGTTTCCACTGACTCGAGCATACTCTCTCAAAGCTGATAAATCTGCGTTACGACGGGCACTGAAGGAACTTTCTGCTTGTATGGACAGTCAAATTGATTCATGTACACAGCACTTTTGCTTTGTTCTTGGACTGAGATGTCCATCTTGCATATGGTGAGCTCATCCCTGATGCAACATCCCACACTCTGTTTTAAAATAAAAGTGATTTAAAAGTGACCCCTTTTGAGCTTCATAAATTACATACTTTGCATCTACTTATATATTTTGTTTCATCAAAAAGAGTTTTAATGTATTGAAAATCCTCATTTGACAGGCTTTGAGATTTAAAAAAAATATTTATAAATCATTTCCACAAGGCTTAGTTTCTTTCCCAAACCAATAAGAATACTAATGACGTTTAGACATCTGATGCCACAAGACACAGTATGTCCCCTGCTGGAGGAGGAATGTAATTGAGAGGCCAAATTTAGGGGCTGGACGTTGTAATTTTTCCAAAGGCATTGAATGTTCATCATATCAAAGCTGGATATTAAACTCTCTAGATAGCTCTATGCCAAGATAAAAAAAAATATACAACATTTAAATGACAAAAGAAAGTATACAATTTACTAATTAGGTAGCATCTGAAGGCAGTTTGTTTTAGTTGTAAAACACTTCATAATTATGCATTACTTAGTGTTGGTCTATCACATAGACCAACACTAGGACATTACGTTGGAGGTTGTGTTTGTTTGTAAGATGACAACATGTGAAAACCAAAGATCAATACTTTTGCAAGGTAATGTAATTCAGTGTTAAGAATCAAAACATAAAGCATTAGTTAGGACTTCTTTATTCACGCAAAACATAATACAATTCTTCAATAAGGCAAGACATTACTGTATATACATAAAATTATATATATGTATACCATATTCAAATATGTATACAACTCTGTCATTCTTTAGTAGAACTACATAGTGTAAATACATTTTTGTAAGTCATGTAAAAGAGTACCAGATCTAAAAACTTCAAATCCTTGTTCATTCAAGGCAAGAGTTACCCAGTTATGTAAAATATTACGATTATTTGTTGCAACAGTAGTTGATGTAAGAACATAGTCACCTAGTTTAGTTACTGGTTTGATTATGGGTGGTAAGGTGACTCTTAGAGCTCAGAGTACTATGCTTTAGACAGGATGAACAAAAGAAAGACCAGGTCAGCTTTTTTCACTAATTCACTACAATAAAAATAAAAAAAAACATTTGGTAAACATAAAGGCCGGGAGGGAACTGCATCTTTTACACAGTGCATATTCAACTGATGAAAATGTACTTTCTAAGTTTGATAGTGTTTTCCTCGGCCTACACTGATATGAACTGAACTTATTTTTTTAACTACTTGAATTTCCAATATCAGATTAAAACCAAACTTGGAAAAAGCAAATCTTATACACAATGTTCCCTCTGTTACATTAGCATCAACAGTTACATAGGTTTTCAGTACAACCTGACATCATAGTTACAGTAGATTCTGGGAATGGCGTCCTTACTAAACAATATAATGCATTTGGTTCCGTGTATAATGAGCATGTTGAACTCACAAACTGAATGCAAAAACACTCATAGACAGGGTCCCTTCACATTTCCAATTTTAAAACTCTCCTTTTACAGACTTCAATCTCCAGACATCTCACTACGTTTTCACCTACAAACATTTACTGAATATATTCTGTAGAGGCCATACCCAAAGAATGGATAACATATTGAGTTTAGGGATGCAATCCAAACATTAAAGTGTTCTTAGATGTTCTTGGATGTTTCAATTCAGGGTAAACTGGAAAAACCACCTACATTTAATGTGCAACTTTTAGCAAATTAGCTAGGCTCATCAGATGTTTAACTGAACTAAAAATATGGCAATGATCATCTTTTATTAGTAAAAATAGAATACTCTGCTTCTTTGAGCAATTTATTTTTGGAAATTCATTCTTTTAGTTTTAACGTTGCAAAGGGAAACAAAAGCCTGAAATAACACGTATTTTACTTTTCTCCTTAATGATCCAGAACTTGGAAACACTGGAAAGCAGACTGTGTAGGAACCCCTTCTTAGAGCAATACCCCATTTCATGAGAAACATGTGTAGTCATTTACAAAAATATAATTCTATAGTGCATTAACAAATAGTAGCAGTGCTTAGCATCAGCCATCAAGCCTAAAGTACAGGGCCAGGAAATACTATGTGGAAATAGAAAGTGACAACAAACAACTGCGCTCACTTGAAAACACACAATCCTGTGTTCATGTGATGCATGAGCAGTAACAGATGTATCTGGTTTTTGGAGGGTTTGCATGCACTTTATTGGAGCATGGTGTTGCCTAGCACAGCTCCATGAATAGATTGCAGAGAACCTCCTTAAATCTGCTGGTCTGTGCATTGTGAGTAAATGTGTTCAACTGCTAAATAGGTAGAACAAATAAAGGCAGCATCCCTCACTTGTGCAATGTCAGATATGTGTTTATGATCCAAACCCACAATGAAACACCATGCTTTAAACTGTCAAAACACAGTCCCACTTTACTATAATGCTGACCTAATGTAGCATTTATATTCAAAACAAATTCAAAAGTTACTTACTTTACATCCAACATGATGTAGTTGTAGCCATTTTAGTACATCTGTGATTAGACAGTTGTTAAGTACCTGAAATAATAACCATTTTATGTGACAGTGTAACTTGGGCATCATGTGATTATTTACCCATAAAAAAGGTTTTTCCTGTTTCACATATATGCACAACATGGAAGAGAAAAAAATATTTGAATGATTTTTAACACTGTTAAATTGTTGTTTAACAAGACATAATTACAGAGGTATATTATAGTTGTATACTGTGTATTTATGTATACTCTAGTTAACTGTTTATAAAACACCTTTAAACACCACTTCATAAAGCTGCAATTGATTAGGTTTTTCTTGACCAAAGCTAATTTCCAGTTTTCTTTGAGGTCTGACCTGTAGATTTTGATCTTGACTGATTTAGATTTTTTATTCTAAAGTCTTTAACACATAAAAGGCATAAACTGAGCTGCAGGTTCTTTGAGTGAGACATTACTTTTAAATCCAACAGAAAACACTGTGATATTTATGAACCATATAGTCAATAAAGTTAGTTTTGATGTAGGGGAAAGAAAAAAAAAAAGATTTTTCATAATCTGGAAAATTATCAGATTCCGATCTTTGGCCGATTGATTAATGGATCTCTACTTCACAGACAATAACATTCTCTCTTATAATATCTTTATGTCTGCTACAACTAGATTATACAGGTATGCCACATGTTCCATATAATACTAGGGCAAGTTATAGTGGTAAGGCAATACATTTTAAGATTTTAACATGCTGGACATGAGACTGAACCAAAGGTTCAGAGAACATATTCTGACTGTTCCTTGAGTCAGTGGTTCCTAAACTTCTTATAACAAGTACCACCTCAGTCAATACTACGCTTTCTAAGTACCACCACACTACATACCACGGGACTTAAACTTCATTTCTTTTACAATTTCTTGCGTTTTGGGTGCACCACTAGACTGGATGCTGGTCTTTGGATATGAGTATCTTCAACAGAGATACACATTTCTGGGGACAGTTCTCTAACACATGAACATCTCATTTCATAGCAGAAACAGACCATTACAGAGAAAACGTCCATCTTAGCCATCTAATTACAGTACAACATGTTTGATATTAATGAGGCAATAATGTAGGAGTTGATTGCATTTTACTGTACATATGAAGGGATGAAAAGCATCACAGCAAGATTTAAACTGAAACAGTAGCCCCTTCATTCCCAGTTGCCATGGCTATCAAACATGGCTTGACTTAGCAACAACACCTTCATTTTACCAAGAAAGTAAAAGCTCGTCTGCAGGTTTCGATCCATGTCAGCCATATTTAATCTCTGTGCACAACAGAAAAGTGAAGATGCGGCCAGGGTTCTCAACTGTTAAGTAAAGTTTAACCTCTGACCTCACCGTAAAGCTATTATAACATTGTGTTTTTAAATCTAGCAACCATACTGCATCATAAACATTTGTTTAAAGTTCTGGAAAGAAGAAAAAAAATCAACTGTTAGAAATGTAAGCAGCTAAATTCATCAAAGGATGAGTAAACGTATCTTTTATCAACATATACATGCATGGCATTTGAGCACACACAGAAGCACACACACGACTCAGCTGTAGTTGTAGGTGAAGTTATAAGAGCTAGGCTCCTTTGGCACTGGAGGCGGGGCTTCGGGGATTGTGATGTTCTCAAGGTCGAGGAGGCGGAGCTTCATCTCCATACTTATGAGAGTATCTAGGTCGCTGCGTGTCAGGTCACTGCCCATCTCTCTCCCCAGCAGCGCACATAGCCCGTCGGTCCAGATGCAATACTGCACATGAGGGCACACACACAAATATACACAGAGGAGCTTTGGTGAATAAGGATCCTTCACAGTTGAATTTACTGACCGCAGTGGCTCTATGAGGGGGATTATACCCAGATAATACACACAGTAAGGAGAGCAAATTAGGACACCCTATTACACATTCTGCTTTATATCAAGAAAGGTTCACATATCGATTTCTAATATAAATGTGTATTTCTGGAAAAGAAAGTGATTTAATTGAACTTAAACAACAAAAATTCAACTTGTTTTCCAAACGATATCAATAAAATTTGTTTTCTAGCTGAGGAAATTTTCGGGGCGTTGTCATGTTGCAGGGTCCAAATCTGCTTCTATTGTCATTTTTTTTAAAGATGGTCTCACATTTTCTTCAAACCCCCCTTTGATACACAGTAAAGTTCGTAGTGGATTCAATGAGAGGGAGCTGACCAGGTCCTGCTGCAGGAAAGAATGCCCAAACCATGACACTACCACCTCTATGTATCATGGTTGGTATGAGCTTCATTGCATTGTACAGACATGTCAACAGTAGCAAGAGCCTGCTGTTGGTCCTTTAGGGTTTGTGGTCTCTGTTGTGGTATGCTCTTGGGGTAAACTTGCTTGGTTTCCTAACTTGCTTGTTCTGAATGTCCTCCAGTATTTTTTTTTTTTTTTTTACAGTGAAATGACATGTTTAAAATTCTTTTGAGACTACTTCAAATCCATTGCCAGGCTCATAGGATGTTAAAATCCTATTTCTGAAGGCCTCAGAGTGTCCAGAAAGTCATTTGTGAGTGAGTTAAGTGGTTTTTATCATGAGGTGGTTGCGTTGTGTCTCTCTTCGTGGGACATGTTGGTCTTCTTCAACAGAGCAACTTCTGGCCATTGGCTCGAGCACACAGTGAAGTCCTAAGTACACCTGAGTCGGTGCAGCAAATCACTTTGATTCCTGTTTATTCTCCTAAGATGAAAGAACTCCTAGCTCTCAGCTGTTGGTGCATATTCTACGCGAATGTCACAGCTAAAATAACGCTGTTCTTTGATAATAGAATCCTTCTTCCTAAAGCTGTGACTAACAAACCTTTAGATAAATATGGATAGATTTTCCCCTAAACACAAGCATAATACAGCATTAAAATCAGAATCAGCTTTATTGCCAAGTTTCTAAAGACAAACAAGGAATTTGACTCTGGTACACTTTGCTCTCAATAATAAAGAATATATTTTTTAATGAACATATATACACAATTGACTTTACAATGGAATATAATGTGAGATCAGTCCAAGTATGCATTGTGTTGTTCTGAAACTCTGACTGTCAAGTGTTCATCAGAGAAACAGCCTGGGGGAAGAAACGGTCTCTGTGGTGGCTGGTTTTAGCAGACAGCGCTCTGTAGCGCCAACCTGAAGGTAAACATGTTGGCAAAATGTGCAAATCATCCTATATAAGGGCTTTGCGAATTACCGAGTTCCTACACTTTTCTAGACTCAGCTTTCTAAAGATCTCAGTTCTGTCCATTTCAAAATATTAAAATTATAAATATAACTAAAGCAGCCAAAACAGAAAAGAGAAAAAAGGAATGAATAAAGGACAGACAAATCGAAAGAATTAATGATTTTAGGATACAACAAAAGAAGAAATGAAATGAAAGCAGAGGAAAGGAAAGCAAAGGAGAGCAAAGGAAAGGAAAGGAAAGGAAAGGAAAGGAAAAAACATAAAGAAGAAAGGAAATAGTTGCACAAAGAAGAAAAAACAGACTCCAGTAAGAAAAAGGCAAAGTACATAAAAAAGATGGAAGGTTTCTATCCTATAGAAAATGAGAAGAGAGAATGAAGCGTGGGAACACAAATACTTTTCTTCATTCTTATTTTCTGTTTTGATACGTATCCAGGCATGGAAAATACAGAAATCAAATTCTAGACTTTTCCATACCTTTCCAGACTGTGTAGGAAGCCTGAAATCAGATGGACTTACAAACTATGTTTTATGTGCACTTTGTTGATGCAAAACCTTTAGTGAATCAGCCTGACTGTGTTCAGGTAAGGAGACATTAGCCAGTATCCAAACATTACTGCATCCTACCAAGGCCATCAGATGAAGGCTAAAACACAATACATGGTAGAATTTAATTCACCTGTTAATAAGTGAGACTTTGCAGCAAAACATTTGAACAAATAGCCAAAACCTGCAAAAATCATCTTACCTCATATTTGTTCGGTGCAACAAAATTAAGCGTTTCGTCTGGATCGTAGAGGACAGAGAAGGCCAACTCCAGCACCTCCTGACACAATCAAACAAATTCAACAACAATACACAAATGTCAGGGGTTAGCAAAAGATGTAAGACCAGAAATAAATGAACATTCTAGTACCTTGTTTTGTTTTAGAGCACTTTTCTCTTTCATATGAGGGCAGTCCTTTCCTGTTAACACAGACTTGATATCTGAAACAGGGACTGAAGAAAACAAAAATATAATAATTAGAGAATGTTCTCCTTTGATCTGCCCTATGAAAGAATCATTTTATTTAACACGATAAAACAAATTAGCAAAAACAAACAAGTGTGTCGTACTCTTGTCACTTAGCAGCTCAAACGGCACTTCACCCTGAGGTGACTCCTCCAAATCCCCGTAGTGCAGAACTTTGTGGTTAAGAGATAATCGGCAGAACCAGAACTTTTCTACAAAATAAAACATTAATCAAGAAAAACAACTCTCCTACTGCAAAAAGATAAATGACTTTAGTGTTCCTGTAAGTACCTTGCCTTCGACGATTTCCCAGTTTACGGAAGCAGCTTCCCTCACATAACCGGTTGAGCCGTTGCTGCTTGATGAGCTCTAAGATCTCGGGTTGAATTCTCTCCCGCAGTTCTCTGCAGCACAACACAGCATGAAGAACAGGAACAAAACATGTGGACTAACTGTTTGTACTATTACACAGCATAAAATATAAAAAACAAATGCAAATAATTTGAAGCAAAACTATAACATGACCAGCTATGCTTTGCTAAAAACTATGAACAACAAATGTATTACACAGTAAAGTTTAAGACTGACATGATGGGCGGAGACTGGAAGTCATCCTGGCTCATCCTTTCTGACTGCCGCAGACGCAGTATCTCGGAATAGTTGAGGCCTCGCAGCTTGTTCTTCAGCTGGTCTATAGAGGACGGCTTCATGGCCAGAGCCCTGGTGATCTGTTCCCGGACCACCTGCATTACCTGAGGAGGGTTTACACAAGCACATTAAACAATGAGGACTGATGGAATAAAAACGCAAGGCTCGAGCGTTTGGTTAACGCTGGCATGTGAACTCTTTAGACTTGTTTTTTATGTGAGCGTTAGATTCTTTAAGTCTAATTTAGTCGATCTGAGTAATTGATTGTTATTTTTAAGGTTCAATAATTAAAATATACAAAATTATTGCAAATGTTTCTTTATATTTTATTGAACTTAGTAGCGCCATGTGTGATAGCATGAACAATGGCAGTGCTCACCCTCAGATTTAGCTCATTCAGTCAAATATAACCATGTGTTAAAAAACTCACCTAACATTACAAGTCTGGACCAGAAGCATAATGACAATAGGTTTAATACTGGAATTGAAAAATGCTATTTAATAAGAGGCTTACAATTATCATATCATTTTCTTACTGAAATCATATGAATTCTCTCTGGTACTATCTGTTCCTCCGCTCATCCCACAGGTGTTGTAGATGATTTACGTCTAGGGACTGAGATAACCATGGAACAAAGTTGATTTTGTGTCTGGTGAACCATTTCTGTATTGATTTAGCCAGATGTTTTGGATCATTCTCCTTTAAAAACAGTTGTCTCCAACCACCGTACCTCAGAACGGTACTCGGCCAAAGGTCTGTTGGTAACGGGCAGAGGAGTAAACACTAAACATATGTGGTTAATTTCTGTGGTATTGACGAGCAGAACGTGTGAGCACATTTATTTTGAAGAACCAGAACCATTTGTGTGCCTCTATTGGTGCGCATGAGAAGTTGGGAGACTCGGGGTCAAAGGCAGCAAAAAGAAAAGCATATGAGTTGACATGAATAGAAGTCCTGTTCAGTGGTACGTTGCACAGAAAAGTGCAACGTACCACTGAACAACCTCATGGTTGTTATGGAGACTTAATGATCCAAAGATAACTCACAGAAAGCGATGGAGATTTTTCGCCCCCCCGACAATCCTCCTAAGTCAGTGTGGTGGCAAGATGAACTTCGGTCTTTACCCAGCCTTCTTTGTTGAAGTTTTAACTATTTTAAAGCTTTTAACTATTGCACGTAGTTATTTTCCTAAAACCATTTTATCTCATGAAGCTCAACACACAGTTGTCTTACAATGGTTGCATGTTCTCCTGTCATTTTGAAGAGTGGCTAATGGAAATGGGCCTCTGAGATGTTATATTTATACCCCAGGGAAATAGAAAGCAATTGAATGTAGGTTTATAGAACCTCTGATCAAAGTAAAAATGTGAAGTATAAATAAAAATTACTCTTTTCAGTAATTTTATTGATTAAATATGTTTTTTATTCATTTTTATTTTCTTGTTTTATTCTTTGTTTACTGTTAAAGCACTTTGTGGTTGTCACCATTAAGAGGAGGTAAATAAATAAATTTTACTTATCAGGAATAGTGCCAATAAGAGTGGCAACAGTGATTTAGTAAAAAACAATACTTTTATCCCCACTGAATAAATGTACTCATATTATAGGCTGGATTTTTCTACAGTTTTAAAAATAATACAAATAAATGATCAATTTTTTACTCACTGCCCAAACATTAATCCCCCAAAAGCAATGGCCCAATTTAGATGCAATCTTGTGTAAATGCAGACCAGCAACAGATGTTTAAATAATTATCTTTGCAATGAAAATGCAAGTTTGAAATGAGCATAAGTGGTGGCCTGTGCCGGGATGAATCGTGTTATGAGGCCGATTTTGGAGTGTTTTACAGTCATTAAAACTGTGAGTGAAGGTCACTGCACACAGAAGATGCCTCATAGACAAATTAGGCAGCTTTATCAGCATTTGATGAGGTTTGATCGGGGTCACATTGTGAGTTTGCATGAGATCAAGCAGTCGTATCATGTAATTGCTCGGCATGAGCAGCTTGCAGATGTCACTGTGGGCCAGGGTTGGAACCAATTACGAGAGGGCAACCACACAGGTTGTGAAGTTCAAGTTGTCCAGGACCGTCCACTTTTGAGCACCAACTCTTAAAGGATACTGTGGCAACTACATCTGCTGTTTGAGCGTAACATGCGTAACCATTTACATAAGCCCATTTGACCAGTATTTTTGAGCCTTTTTACTACAGAGTCTGAGGGAAAAAGTAAGCATTTCCATTTAATATATTTCTAGTACAATAGTTGTCCAGTCTCTCAGTGTCGGTGGGGTTCTGGAGGAGATTAATGTTAATTGTCAGTGAACATATTTTCCCCTTTTTGGATCCCTAATTCTGCTTCGGTTTACTATCAACAATAATGCATTAATGCATTAATGTTTTTTATTCAAAGCACGGAGGAGGCACACTTTGGTTTAAAGCCATTTAAAAAATGGAGAGCCAGATAATTGGAAGGCGGTGGTTTGAAGTACATGGCAGCCAAAGGTGCTAATTTTCCCACCTCTAAACTTAGTAGGCAGAACAAATAAACAGGAATAAACCACATTTGTCCTGTTTGGAAAGATTGCCATCCGCATTGTGAGTGTATATAATATTACCATATGTTTCAAGGTTTGCTTTAGAAAGCTTAAATATAAAAAGGTGAAAGCTAGGCTAAAGAAGGGCACATTAACGTGTACATCTGAATAGAAATGAGAGGGTTCAGTAATCTCAGACCTTGTTGAAGTCCTCAGCTGTGGCTCTCATCTCCTTCCATGTTTTATTAAGCAGCTGGATGCAGACGCAGAAAAACTCCTCCCACGCTCGGTCATGAGTGAAGAACATGGGGTGATAATCGTTGCAGCCCTCGTTTGCTGAACAAACAAACACATTTCCAACGTAAAAACATGTAGGTTGACCATATGCAGCAGTAGAACTAGATACTAGGGATGCACACAAATACTGCTCTAATATCGGCATTGCCTGATAATCAGCATGTAAACTGTCATCAGTCCGTTTACACATGGTTTAAACCACATTGTTGCACTGACCTTGCCCTGAAACTGCCAAGGGTTCAGTTTTGCAATAAGGTTGCTGCATTAGGAAGGGTTTATCAGCAGAGATGTTCCAAGAAATCTTAAGGTGATCAAAATCAGCAAATTTTATTCTTTAGCGGCGCTAATCAGTAATCTGAAAAAACAAACCCGATCTTTTTTTCGGACAATAAACACACCACGGCAAAGTACTAAAAGGGTCACGCTAACGCCACTATTGGGTTAAGTTGTTACTGAGGGATATTGACTCAGCTATTTTCTGTATCAATGTGTTTATACATATAACATGAAATGTCTAAGAAGCTTGAAGGAAGGAAACTATTTCTCAGACACAGCAGGACTTTTAGGAGATAACAGAAAGGCTGAGTACAGCAGGCTGCACAGTTTTATTCTTTTGAGCTTTTAATCTCATTCACATGTTGCATCTGCAAATATTGGCAGCCTTTTGGAAATCTCATAGATAATGGAAGGGTGGACATTTTCGAGGGAAAACACACTGCAAATGCTGTTTTAGTAATGCTAGCCACTTTACATGACACAAATCACTAATATAAGATGCTAAAGACAATTTCAAATGTCACTTCTGTAGTCGTGTTGCTGACTGCAATTTATTATAGTTACAATAAATAAAATTAATGATTTAAAAATCTAACAAGTATATCAGGGCTTATTTCTCCAAAATATTGAGTTAGACATAGTTACTATTAAGTTTTTTATACAAATAGATGTTGGAGAAAAATACTAAAGATCTTGTTATATGGGGCATCTCTACATTATTAAAGGTTGTTATTGAGGAAATAATTATTTTATTTCAGTGTAAAACATTTATTGAGAATAAATTTTCATCTTTAATTGTTTAATATCCACTTATAAGTTAGGAATTATAGTATTAGTATTTAGTATTTATAAGTTTCCTAATATTTGTATTCACATTTTCGACACACAGAGGCAGGTATACAAAGCTACTTACGCAGTTCTCCAACCTGGAGTATCTCACATAGCATTCGAGTGAGTTCAATTGCACACCGGCCAAAGGGACACTCATGCTTGTCCTCTCGACTGCTGTTCTCCAGGACGATCTGTCATAATTAGGAAGACAAGTTAAGGTACGGCCTTTTCAGCTCCTTTTGCAGGTCAAAGTCATGTCTGATACCAGCACTGACCCTGATGTAAGTATCCTGATGAACCCTGGCCAGATACAGCATGTTATCCAGAGCCAGCATCCCAGGGGGAGTCTGGGTAAAGTCCATGGCTGGGTTTAAATGATTCTGTGTTTCAGGCAGAGATAATGAGGCAAGAGAAAAAGAAAACAACACTTTTGTTTTTCAGTTTAAATCTGATTATGCATAGTTGTTTAATATTTCCTTTGACAAGAATAGAATGTGCACTGCAAGCTCACAGTGAATCCTAACATCTTGTAGTCCTTGGTGTACATTGCTTTCCTCTTCTCTGTACCGGTGGGATCAGTGTCTCCATCAAAGGCAATTCTACGTAGCTCAAAAATTATGTCCCTCTGAGCCTAGGATGGCAAAAAAACAACAATGTTAACAGCTTATCAGCATAAAGAGGGAAACATTTACCATGATTGCACCAAAATTACGAAAGAAGCCAGAAAGTAGATGGGTCAATCAGCGTTGAGCAGATGGCTTGCAGCAAGCACTGGCAAAAACAGGGAAAGCTTAATTTTCTGGTCTACTGATTACACTTAAAGCAAATTTATCAGCGTGTGCTACTCTCGTAATAGGATGTCTCCATTAAACCTTCACAGCATAGACCCCCTCCCATTTAATTAACCATGGTTTTCATTTTAACATGCAACAGCGGATTGCCAACATGTTGTTTTTCTTTACACTCACGTGCATACAGTGGTGCCTGAATACATTTTAGGAAGACTATGATGATGTGAAGGGTATGAATGGTAAATATTTAGCTTAAAAATCCGACCTGGTCATTGGGATCCATTTTTGTCATCATTCTTTCCTCCAAAAGGTTAAAGGTCAACACCTGCAGCACATAAAGCTGATGTGCCATCTCTGCTTTTATAGGTCGATTTCCCCTGATGACGTGCTGAAACAGAGAGAGCCACTGATTAAAGCATTGAGGTTTCCATACACTGCAAACAATAATGTCCTCTAATAAAGAAAAACAATGTAGTATTAAGAACCTTTTCACATGTTGTCATGTTACAACAACAAACATCAATGTGTTTTATTGGGGTTTGATGCAATAGACCAGCAAAGACATGAATTTTACAACTAAAATGATAATTATTTTATTTAATACAACACAAAATACACTCGACTCTAACTTACCAAAGCCACCTAGCAAATTAGCCAATAAAGACTACTTGTGTGTAATTTAATCTCAATTGAATTATGCCATGTAGGGAACACAGAAAACAAGTGGAACAAGATGCCCTGGTAAGATTGAATTTTTTAGCTGACATGCGTAGCACTGTGGGCAGTGGAAAGATTTTACTGCAAATCACCCTGAACACACCATCTCCACCATGAAAGCTGGTGAAGGCAGCATCAAGCTCTGAGGAGACTGCTTTTGAGCAGAGACAGGGAAGGTGGTTAGAGTTGATGGGAAGATGGATAGAGATCAATACAGCCCAATCATGGAAGAAAACCTGCTAGAAGCTGGAAACGTTTTAAAACTCGGACGGAGATTCACCTCCCAGCAGCACAACAACCACAAACAGAGAGATAATGAGGTCTCAGTTGCAGTATATATTTTTTTAACCATGGACTTTTTACCGCAAAACTAACAAAGTAATAACTTTTAGAGGGCACAACTCTTCTAGACTTAGTGACAGTAAAATAGTAGCAGCAGCTGTGGACTTCTTGTCACAGAGAGAAATCAGCCAGCAGATAAGTAGAGATAGGTAAGCCTGTGAAAAATAATGAAGGTTAAAGAAGAACCTTGGCATGGCTGTCTCTGAAAAGAAAATAATTGAGATGGGTTTCATTTACACTGGACTGTCAGAAGTTTAATGACCATAAAGAGCTTTTAACTTTCCGAGCTGCCACAAAAGTTAAACACAAAATATTGGATGACTTACACTAACATAAATCTAAAATTAAACCACAAATTAGCAAAGAACCTAGTTTACAAGCTTAACTACTTAGGGCCAACTCAGCAGGTCATGCAGGTAAAAAGTACATGAATGCAGTACATTTGTATTATTTGAGGCAGTTCTAGACCAAATTTACCAGGAGGGCCAGTGAGGGGCCAGTGTTTTCTCATGGGGGCACAGAACAAAAGAATTAAACAAAAAAAAGCTGGGCAATATTTTCCAAGTTTAATAAAACTGTAATGGTAAAAAATGAAATTGGTCCAAGGGAACAGAGCAAATAGCATCATAAGAAAGTCATTTAGTATTCAGTACAGAGGCCATATCAGGGGCCAGGACCAGTTCTACAGGGGCACTGGCCCCTGTGAGCACCTGTATAGAACTGCCCATATTTGAGGTTACTGACATGTAAAAAAAAATGAAAGGAAAACAAGAAACATTTTAAGTTGTGTTTTTTTTTTTTTCAAAAGAAGGCACTACATTTACATGGTATTTCAGTGTTATCTTACTTTACTTTTAATGCCAACACTATTTTAATTAATGCTGAAAACAGACAACCATTTTATTTTATGTTTAATCATTAAAGTTTTGGTTGGTTGATTCCACTGAAATTCGTAAGAACGTCCCAGTCAACATCCACTCCTAAATCCAATCTCTAAAATACCCTAATGTTTGTGACTCTGATGTGGCAAAACGCTAAATTGTTCCATAATTTTCTGAAAATAGGACAGTATTTAACTTTGTGCTCACATTATTCATGAGAAGTCCCAAGTGGCATGGGGGATTGGAGGGAAACAGCACACATTTTATTGTTTTCAGGTAACTAAGGCTCGTTTAAAGAAGTGTTAAGAATTGCAGAGTTTTTTTCCAAGAAAAGTTTGAACAACTCAAGGAAACTGGAGCGCAGCATTTGATGACATTTGCAGCCAGTTCAGGCAGGTCATTCCTGACAAGTGCCAAGAGAAATCATTTTCAGAGCAAATCCTTTTTCACTTCATGGACTCGGTGCCACATCACATTTACTGGTTTGGGGTCTCAGCTTTCTGAGTGAAGCTCATGATTTTTCAAAAACTAACCAACTTTTATTCACAGAGAGGATCTTCAGTCAAGTGGAAAACCTCACTGCTACCATGTATATATTCCAACATGAAGCTACTGAGCTTGATACTCACATTTAGGATTATGGACCGCAGGTGTTTCTGAGCCAAAGTGCTTGCCATTTCCTGAGGATACACACAAGTCAACAAGAAAATCAAATAAGAAAAGATGATTTACCAAACAGCAAAGGAGCAGAGAAGTAACTTCACAGAAGTGCACAACACAAAATTTAAATTTCCGCTAACATATCCTATAGCGACATTTCTATTAGCGGCTTGAATGATGTTGTATTGCAAAATAACATTTAATGTGTTGTGAGATGTTTCTGCCAGGAGACTCTGCCTGCTGTAGCACCAAGCTGTGGTTCTATCTTAATATGAATAGATTATGCAATGGCTGGCCGTGACACAAAAAGAGCTACGAAGTGAAGGAGGAGAAGGGCTGTGGGGCGGTATGAGCTGCTGAGAGGATGTGTACTCACAGTAAGGTGCTGCTCCAGTGGGTTAGTATACTCCTCCTATGAGTGGGGTGCAGATAGGTGGGGTATGGGTACGACGGTAATGGAAACAAAAAGTGCAAACACACGGACTGTGAGATCCAGGCATTACAAGCATGCAGTGAAATAAGAAGATGAATCACATCACATGAAAAAACAGGCTGCTGATTTAGCAGCTGGCGTACCCTGCACATATTGCATTTATCCAAATAATCATTTCTCTGTTTTTTAAAGACTTTCAGTCCTTGTTAATGCAAAAAAATATATATAATAATAAATGGGACAGACACCTAACATATAAAGAAAACAATCTTTTAAATCTTCATTTAGAGAATAATTTTAAACTAATATAAGATTAGGTGTTTTGGTTGTTTTGGTCAAATCTAGTCCCTCTTCTCTTATTCAGGCATCAAAACTGACTCAGTTCGCCCTCCAGTGGTCAGTAGTAGCCGCTGAATAAAAAGTCCACACATCAAACCCTCTTCCATATCAAACATCCACCCATCCATTCATTCATTGTCTATAGCAGCTAATCCATGCAAACTCCAGGCAGAAAGACCTCAGGCAGGGATTCAAACCCAGGACCTTCTTGCTGCAACAGTGCTACCAGCACTGTGCAGCCCTCCATAAAAAACAGTGACTTCCATATTTTGCTTCTCTTTAATTATTTCTTTACATCGTTATAAATTAAAAATAAACGTGTTACCTTAAAATCTAAGTAAATTATTCATATCAAGCATATCTTTGATTTCTGGACCCTTCTTTAGGCCAGACCCATGTCATCCAGGAGCTACTGCCTAACTAAAATCCTTGTTTGTTCAACATATAATTTGAAATGATTTACCTCTTGTTGATGTTACTGAAAGTGATCCATGTCTCCTGCAAAAACTCACTCTGAAATCATGAGCTGCTGCTGCTCATAGTCTGTTGCCATGTGATCAAAACTGAATGAAAAGTGACATGTCAGGGGATAAAAACAAGCTTTCTTGCCCATATTTTGTCTATATAGAAGCATGTAAAAATGTTTCTACATATAGTTAGTCACTGGTCCATATATTAGGTACACCCTGCTAGTAACGGTTTGACCTCCTTTTGCCCTCAGAATTGCCCTAATTCTTCGTAGCATCGATTCATCAGGGTGTCCAAACATTGCTCAGAAAAGGTTTAAATTTACATGGATGCATCACACAGTTGGAGCTGATTTGTTCACTCGACATCCATGATTTCCTGTATTTCCACACCCCAAATGTGTTGAATTGACGTATCCATCAGAAGACGGGTACACTGTGGTCGGAATGGGATGGACATGGTCAGGAAGAGTACTCAGGAAAGATGTGCTGTTAAACGATGCCAAGTTAGTACTAAGGGTTCCAGGGTGTGCTAAGAAAACATCCGCCAAACCCTTAGAATACCACCACCAGCCTAAACCACTGATACAAGGTAGAAATTATTCATATTTTTATGTTTACACCAAATTCTGACCCAACCATCTAAATGTTGGCGCTGAAATTGAGACCTATCACAGCCTATATTGTTTTTTCTGTTATTGGTGGCTCTGTGTGAGTTGTAGCCTAAGTATCCTGTTAGCTGACAGGAGAGTAACCCAGTCTGGTATTCTGCTGCTGTAGGATATCTCTCCAAGGCTTACAGTGTTGTGAAATGGTATTTGTCCTCAAAAAACAATAACTTCAGAACACGAAACATTCTTTCTCACAGTTTATGAGGTACTTATAGTAGCAAGTTTACTTTTTTGTATTTACTGATACTTTGTCTTTCCGATTCTTTTATGTTATTATTTACCTTACCAATACATATAAGACAAAGCAACAGAAAAACAAGATTACAAACTGAGGTGTTGTACAGAACAGCATGAAATACAGTATGTTAAGGGTTACTACAGCACAGAAACAATCATGCAGGGAAATCAGATTTTATGATAAACTTTCAGTATTGGTAAATTTGTCTTTTCTACAAACATGCAGTAGGTGTCTTATTCTATTTAGTTCAGTTGAAATATCATCCATTGATCCATTGTCTATACCCACTTCTGCCATACTGGGTCACGGGGGAGCTGGTGCCTATCTCCAGCAGTCTACGGATGAGAGGCAGGGTACACCCTGGACATGTCGCCAGTCCATCGCAGGGCAACACAGAGACACAACGGACTAACAACCATGCACACACTCATTCACACCTAAGGGCAATTTAGAGAGACCCAGTAACTGTCATGTTTTTGGACTGTGGAAAGAATCCTGAGAACCTGGAGCGAACCCACGCATGCACGGGGAGAAAATGCAAACTCCATGCGGAAAGAAACCCCAGCAGTGAGTCAAACAGAGGACCTTCTTGCTGCAAGGCAACAATGCTACCAACAGCGCCACCATGCAACCGATATATAGACCCATTCAATAAATTAGAATATTGTTGAAGTTCATTTCTTTCAGTAACTTGACTCATTAGATGAAACGCATAATATAGATAAACTGCACACAAACTGATGTTTTCAAGCCTTTATGTCTGTTAATTATCATGATTTTCTGCATACAGCTAGTGAAAACACGACAGTTAGGATTAGAATATTACCTCACACCAACAAAAAATAAAAATCATTTTTATTACAGAAATGTGGGCTTTTTAAAAAGATATGTTTTATATCTGCTTGGAACACATATTCTAATTTATTCAATATGACTGTACATAATTAATAAATTAGAATATGCGTTTCGATGAGGTTTGTTTGTCAGAATAAAAATACCTTTTTAAAATAACCTTTAAGCAGGTATTAAACATACATTTCATTAAGCGCACATTTCTGTATAAATGTTTTTTTATTTTTATTAGTACTCGTACTCGTACTTGTACTCGTCGTCTTCCGCTTATCCGGGACCGGGTCGCGGGGGCAGCAGACTCAGCAGAGACGCCCAGACGTCCCTCTCTCCAGACACCTCCTCCAGTTCCTCCAGGGGGGCCCAAGGCGTTCTCAGGCCAGCCGAGAGACATAGTCCCTCCAGCGTGTCCTGGGCCTCCTCCCGGTGGGACGTGCCTGGAACACCTTCCGAGGAAGGCATCCAGGAGGCATCCGGAGCCACCTCAACTGGCTCCTCTCGATGTGGAGGAGCAGCGGCTCCACTCCGAGCTCCTCCTGGATGGCCGAGCTCCTCACCCTATCTCTAAGGGAATGCCCGGCCACCCTACGGGGGAAGCTCATTTCAGCCGCTTGTATCGGGGATCTCGTTCTTTCGGTCATGACCCAAAGTTCATGGCCATAGGTGAGGGTAGGAACGTAGACCAACCGGTAAATTGAGAGCTTTGCTTTTCGGCTCAGCTCTCTCTTCACCACAACGGACCGGCACAGTGTCCCCATTACTGTGGCAGCCGCACCGATCTGTGTGTCGATCTCCCGCTCCATTCTTCCCTCACTCGTGAACAAGACCCCAAGATACTTAAACTCCTCCACTTGAGGCAGGAACTCCCCTCCAACCTGAAGAGGACAAGCCACCCTTTTCCGGTCGAGTACCATGGCCTCGGACTTGGAGGAGCTGATCCTCATCCCAGCCGCTTCACACTCGGCTGCGAACCGCCACAGCGCATGCTGTAGGTCTTGGCTAGAGGGGGCCAGCAGGACCACGTCATCCGCAAAAAGAAGAGACGAAATCCACTGTTCCCAAACCAGACCCCCTCCGGCCCTTGGCTGCGTCTAGAAATCCTGTCCATAAAAGTTATGAACAGGACCGGTGACAAAGGGCAGCCCTGCCGGAGTCCAACATGCACCGGGAACAGGTCCGACTTAGTGCCGGCAATGCGGACCAAACTCCTGCTCCACTCGTACAGGGACCGGATGGCCCCTAATAAAGGGCCCCCGATTCCATACTCCTGGAGCACCCCCCACAGGGCATCACGAGGGACACAGTCGAATGCCTTCTCCAGGTCCACAAAACACAAAACTCCCATGAACCCTCGAGCACCCTGTAGAGGGTATAGAGCTGGTCCAGTGTTCCACGGCCGGGACGAAAACAACACTGCTCCTCCTGAAGCCGAGGTTCGACTATCGGTTGGACTCTCCTCTCCAATACCCCGGCGTAGGCCTTACCAGGGAGGCTGAGGAGTGTGATCCCCCTGTAGTTGGAACACACCCTCCGGTCCCCCTTCTTATGAAGGGGGACCATCACCCCAGTCTGCCAGTCCAGAGGCACTGTCCCCGACCGCCACGCAATGTTGAAGAAGCGTGTCAACCATGACAGCCCTACAACATCCAGAGACTTGAGGTACTCAGGGCGGATCTCATCCACCCCCGAAGCCTTGCCACCGCAGAGCTTTTTAACCACCTCGGTGACTTCAGCCTGGGTGATGAAAGAGTCCAACCCCGAGTCCCCAGCCTGTTTCCACCACGGAATGCATGATGGCAGGATTGAAGAGATTCTCGAAGTACACCTTCCACCGCCCGATAATGTCCTCAGTCGAGGTCAGCAGTCTCCCGCCCCCACTATAAACAGTGTTGGCGAAGCACTGCTTCCCCCTCCTGAGGCGCCGGACAGTTTGCCAGAATCGCTTTGAGGCCAACCGGTAGTCCTTCTCCATGGCCTCACCGAACTCCTCCCAGGCCCGGGTTTTTGCCTCTGCCACAGCCCAGGCCGCAGCACGCAAGTCTGTCCGGGTGGTGATCAGTGGACAGCTCAGCCCCTCTCTTCACCCGAGTGTCCAAAACATGCGGCCGAAGGTCTAATGATACGACAACAAAGTCGATCCTCGACCTCCTGCCTAGGGTGTCCTGGTGCCAAGTGCACTGATGGACACCCTTATGTTTGAACATGGTGTTCGTTATGGACAATCCGTGACTAGCACAGAAGTCCAATAATAAAACACCACTCGGATTCAGATCGGGGAGGCCATTCTTCCCGATCACGCCTCTCCAGGTGTCACTGTCGTTCCCCACGTGGGCGTTGAAGTCCCCCAGCAGAATAATGCAGTGACGCCAAGAAGGCCGGGTACTCTGCACTACCACTCGGCCCGTAGGCTGAAATGATAGTCAGAGACCTGTCCCCAACCCGAAGGCGCAGGGATACGACCCTCTCATCCACTGGGGTAAACCCCAACACGAGACAGCTGAGCTGGGGGGACAACAAGCAAACCCACACCAGCCCGCCGCCTCTCCCCGTGGGCCACTCCAGAGTAGAAGAGAGTCCAACCCCTCTCAAGGAGATGGGTTCCAGAGCCCACGCCGTGCGTGGAGGCGAGTCCGACTATTTCTAGTCAATATCTCTCGACCTCCCGCACAAGCTCAGGCTCCTTCCCCCCCAGCGAGGTGACATTCCACGTCCCTAGAGCCAGCCTAAGCATCCGGGGATCGGGCCGCTGAGGTCTCCACCTTTGTCCGCCACCCAATCCTCTTTGCCCAATCCTCTTTGCACTGGTCCCTCACGGTTCCCCCTGCAGGTGGTGGGCCCACTGGGGGATGGCCTCGCGTCTCACGTTCGGGCTTGGCCCTGCCGGGTCCAGCGAGGAGCAACACGGCCACCAGGCGCTCTCCGACAAGTCCCGACCCCAGGCCTGGCTCCAGGGTGGGACCCCGGCTCCGCCGTACCGGGCGACGTCACGTGCCTCGATATTTTGTTCTTTATGAGGGATTCTTGAACCACTCTTTGTCTGACCCTTCACCTAGAGCCTGTTTGCCATGGGAGACCCTATCAGGGGCAATTAGGCCCCAGACAACATAGCCTCTAGGATCATTTGAGCACTCAAACCCCTCCACCACGTTAAGGTGGCGGTTCAAGGAGGGGTGGCGGTTCAAGGAGGGGGGCGGTTTATTAGTCTGATGCAATATTCTAATCTTAAATGCCATATTTTCATTAGCTAGCTGTAGGAAGAAAATCATCATAATTAACATAAATAAAGGCTTGTAAACATCAGTTTGTGTGCAGTTAATCTATATAATGCGTTTCACTTAATGAACTGAGTTGCCGAAATAAATTAAAATGAACTTTTCAATAATATTCTAATTTATTGAATATGCTTGTATGCACTGATGAATGAAGGTGAAACATTTTGTAATTCCTTCTGTTGGCTTCAAAACGACTACCTCTATCAAAGAACCTTTTTCTTTATGTAGAAAACTCCTTAGAAAATATGTATCAGTTGGTAAAAATCTAAATTTTTAAGTCAGACCTCAAAGAAAACCAGAAATCGATATCATCTGGGAAAAGTCTGATTGGTGCATCAATAATTAAAACAGTCACAGCTAACGTAAAAGTCTTCGTGATTATAAATATACAAATTTTTAAGGAAGGTGGATGCTTTAATAAGTGACAACATTATTACAACAATGGTTACCAGACAGAATCCAAAATGCAAGAGCTTGCTGACAGACGTGTTTCCATGAATGTAGCTCTAACTAATCTACAGATGCAAACATTACCAGCCACAGCGAGCCAATATCTACAGCTCTATAGCCGCAAAGCCACAGCAGTCTATGTATAAATGGCTTTCTTTAAGATGATAACATAACAGCGGTGTACAATTAGAGTCGTCTTGTCTAAGTATTAAGTCATTTTCTATATTGCAGCCCACTATGTTGCGAAAAGTTGACTGACCTGCCGTCTGTCTTCTGGCGCTTTCAGGAAAAGAGCGTTGATGAGAGCGATGGCGTAGGTCTGGATTTCCTGATTTGACCTGAGGAAATATCCAGGAGTGCAACAACCAGTTAGAAGCATCATGCTCCACAAATATACAGGATCTTTAAACTACAGGCTAGCAGCTACTCTGTCTACAAAACAAAAACTAGGGACTAATGCAAGTTTTTAGAAGATTCTCTATGACGCAACTAACTTGTCTCAGTAGAAATGTATTACAACCAAAGGACCAAACCCAGCACTAAAAGCCATTGCAAATATTACATTTCTAAGGTAGATCACCTTCATTGCACATAGACCCATGGCAATCTTTTCAAAATTATAACAGAAAGTCATTATTGTTAACAGGAACCTTCTAACTCTGGTCTGCAGCACTTCTGAGATGGAGTTAAGACAGACAGGCAGAGACTGATAACTCAAAGCAGACTTGTAATGTGGGCTCTAAGGTAGCAGGTTATGTACAGCAAAGCAGGATTTGGATACTGCTAAATTTACTTTTAAATTCAGAATGAAAACAAATCTGAAAAAAACTTAATTTAGTTTGAACTAAACTAAACTTTTTACCAGGTAGCATTTTATCATCAACTGACTGTTGTAATATAATAAGGATCAGATTAGATTGTATGTAACTTGATCTGCATCTGACTGGATGATTGGATTGGAATGAACTGGCTTAATTAAAAATTGATCTGGACTCTATATCTTTGAGCACAAATCCGACTATAATACTTGAGTGTATTGGTAGGAATGAATGGATTGTCCATTTCTATATAATTGGATAAATTGGACCCACTTGTCTTGTAAAGTGTCTTTATACAGTATTTGTTGAAATTGGATGCTGAATAAACACACTGAGTTGAACTGAATTTGTTTGAATAGAACTGAGCTGTGTCCAATTGGCCACATGTCATGGAACCGTATCTTTCTAATAACAAAACGTATACAAAATTTTTAAAATGAGTGTTTCAGTTAATTTGGCCTTAAAGTCAGGCAAAATAAAAGGTAGTTCAGAACAAAATTGTGTAGCTATAAAAAAAAAAAAAAAGAGCTAAAATAAACCTTTGCATACTCATCTTGTGTGACTTTGTATTAACACTAGGTGGCGCTTGTTAAGAAACTAGTGGAGATTTTTCCTTTGGGTCTTTGGTGATACTTGACTCTTTATATAATGACATATTTTTAACTCTCCCAGGCGTTGTTAAGCACCAGGGCAACTTGTGAACAAGTGGGTGAAAATGAGCATGATATCCCCACAGGCTTGCATTAGTTGAGCTAATATATGACGACCCAGCTTTCCATATTTCGTTCTCTCCACTGCTGCATACACTGAAGAGTGAAAGCAAATCTGCACACAGCAGATTGAAAAAAAATCATGTGGGTCCATGGCCTCCAGCATGTCTTCATAACCATCATTCCTCCAATAGTTTAGTGTGGAGCGCTGAATACAGTAACTTAATCTACTCATTCTCAGTTAAGGCACTCAAAAAAAGCAATAAAAACAAATCTCTTCTAAATGAGAGTAGTGATCACCTGTGACTGATCTATATTTCATCGTACCTATGGGAGGTATCTCTGTACTGCGGCAGTTCAATGCAGAAACATGTGGCGTTACACCCCTAGTTTTAATCAAACTTTTTGATGATTTCAGTGTTCTTCATCTTTTTCTTGCATTAAAGACACTTATCTCCAGTGTCGTCAAAGAATTCCTAATCTTATAGTACATCAGTTTTATTACACAACTCATCCTACAACATTTTTCCCCCTTTCCCCCAGTAACAGAGTGCAGGAAGCCCCTGTGCATGTGTGTGTGCTCACACTTGCAGGTGCCCGATGAGCTGTCCCACGGTGATCTCCTGGGCCACTCGATGGTAGAGACTGTGGCTGTTCAGGACCATGCTCTCCAGGATGGCCAGCGAGCGCTGCAGGATGGACACATCCACCATGGGCTGGTTCACATAGCCTGCAATCTGATGACAGGCAGAAGCATTAGAAAGTAAACTTTATATTTTAATTGTGAACCTAGAACCAAGACAAAATTTAATATTCTTATAAAAAAAACTTAATCAAAAAGGCTCTTTAGAGTGAGTCTCAAGGCTGCAAAGAGGTTTACTGAGGAAAACTATTTACATACACACTGAAGAAGCTCTAAAAAATGCTGAGTTACTAGGCAACATCATCCACACATTCCTGGCATTTGAGTCTAAAAGAAGGCAAAAAAATGTAAGAAAAAACACAGATAAACAGAAAAATCTTAAACAGACAAATCTTAAAGTTCCAAACAGTGAATACATGTACGTAGAGTTTGTGTAAAATGGGCGTAGCACCTGTTTGATGAAAGAGAGGGAGATAAGATCCCAGGATACAATGCCATGATCCATCAACTCCAGAAAAGCAGTGAGAGTAAAGGCCAACATTTCCCCAAAACTTAAGAGAGAAAACTCACAATTAGTCCAGATTTTTCAAAAGGTCTGACCTAAAAATTGAAATATGCAAAATAAAATATATATATTAATTTTTTAAACAGGAATGAGTGGCTTATAGCTAAATCTCAATACTTACTGGGTGCCACTCTCTACAAGCCGTGCCAGTGTCCCTATGCCCTCCATATTTATGAACTCTGCAGCAAAGGTCGGATCTGCAGACAGCTTTGCGAGCTCCTTCAGAGCCTCAAGGCGAGCATCAATACTATGCGACTGAATCCTCTCCAAGAGTTGACGGGCGGCACGAGCCTGTTGAAGTCAAAAAGTTCACTGACATTGCTGTTACATTATCACATTGGTTTAACGGGCTTATCAACATGACTTCGTTTTATAAAGGCTTCTTCCACTGGGAATTCTGAAGCAGAGAACAAAGACACCACAGCAATGACTACAGCACCCTCCACAAATATTGGCACCCTGGTAAAGATATTTACAAAAGCCTTAAAATAACTAATTGTTATGGAAACTCTGTGAACCCAATATCCCAATAAGTTTGGCTGCAGTTGCTTAATAGTAAGTTTCAAAAGTTTTTTGCCTTGCATTCCATCATTCTTTGGCCATTGCCAGCCTTGTTTGTCACAATTCTAGTTATTTTAAACTTTCTTATTTTACCCATTGTCCTAACTGTAGACATGGTTAAGTTCACACAAGAAGCTTTTTTCTTGTAGCCATTTTTTTAAAATAAGGCACAGTTTGACTGCATGAACCTTTTCCAGGAACTAGGGTACTTTCTAGAGTCCCTTATTTACTCATTTGGGGCAGATTTTTTCAGCTTTGTCTTGTGATTTATATTCTCAGTTTTTGGTACGTTATTTTTGTGTTTGGTTATGTTCACTGTGTTCTCTCATGTAAGTTAGTTTTTCTGATCAAATATTTTTCCATGTGTATTCAATTATGTGCCTATTAGTCATGCTTTTTCTCCTGGTCAGGTTTTCTTCAGCTCTAGCACTTTCAGTATTTAGGCTCACCTGTGTTGCACTCCAGTAATCATCCTCCCAAAGATTTAAGTCTCTCTGTTTAGTCACTCATTGTCAGATCCTATTGTTGCTCTCCATTTATGGCTCCTTCGCATTTCCCTCCAATGCATGTTACAGCTTTGGTAATATCTTGCCATCCTCTTGCCTGCATTTGGGTCCTACTTCACACTCTTCAGAACGTAGAACTTTTTTGTTATTTACTTTAATTATGTTTTAGGCTGTAACTGCTGTAAAATTACCACAAGTTATGGCTATACAACATCACGCTGTAATCCTGACCAGAGCTCTCCTCTCCACTTCAAAACCAAGAAAACAGGAAGTTTGCATTGGTAAAATTCATATAAAGTATTTTAAAGTAACACCTTTCCATGAAACTTTAAGTTTTAAAGTGTAATCTCTTTAACAGAATCATCCATTGTAGTTTGAAAATCACAGCTTTTTAATTTCACAAATCAAATTTCTCTTAAAAAATCCTTTTTGAGATCCCACCAGATTTGTATGTCTATATTACAAATGTCTGTACATTGATAGCAAAATGGGCCAAACCTGGCCAATAAAGCTGATTGTAGTTCTGAGAGTCTCAGAAAAAAAATCAGAGTGACCCATTAAGCATATGTAGACGTAATTTATGTTTTTGGACCCCACAGTTAAAATGTGCACAAGAAATGGCCAGAACGCATTTTAAGATTCTTGGAAAAAAACCTCTGGGGGAAACCATTTCAGGCCTCCTAGTCGAAACACGCCTTTATGTAAAACAACTCACAGCAGCTTTACATGAATGAAATGTTCTCCTGTCTTTCCAATTTTGAGTAGTGGCCAAAATAAATGGTGCACTGTGTAATGTCATATTTAAATCCCAGAGAAAGAGGAAGTCATAAAGTATACATTAAAAGTTCTTGGACATCCTGATTACCTGAATAAGTGTGAGGTTAAACATTAGCCCTCAAGAGCTAGGGTCCTGTATGTTTTAGATATTTTAATGGTTTATCACTCCTTAATAAAAGGAATGGTTCATTGCTAATTCCCCTGTAGGGCTTAATGGTGTGCAGAAGATGTACATCAGACATTTGAATCAGTTGTGTTGGTGGAGGAACACGTCTAAAACATGCAGGATAACAACCCTTGAGAGTTGGAGTTGGGAATTGCTCAGGGTGTAACTAACTGGAACAGGTAATCTATGATGGTTTACAGCTAATGTTTACAACCTGCAGTTTAGCTTAAATGTGTCTTTTCTGCTGAAAAGGCATAGCAATACAAACACATTTACAACTTGTGTTTGCATCCAACTGCGTGTGTTTCATGGCCCAATCCAGCTGGCTTTGTGAATGCTCACACATTGCTAGCATATAGCAATAAACTCGACACATAAATTGATGTAGCAAAGGCAGCCATACCATCTAAAAATAAAATAAATCCTCAGCACCTTTGCTAAACTGGAGATGGAGGCATCAACTCCAGTCTCAGTGGACTTAGATGCTGGGTGGGATTGAAAAAGCAGGTAATCACACATGATTACAGAGACAGAGACTAGTGCTATTAAACGGTACAGATATCCTCAACTCCTCTTACTCTTATAGAAAGCAGACTGTGCACTTCATGTTTGATACTAATTTGGCAAAGATCTGTACCAAAACGTCACAGGACGTCCGGTGATTTTTTTAAGTGCAGTCCACAGTGAAGTGTGGCAATAGGTGCTTAAATTTTGTAGGGGCTGCTAGTTAGCAAAAAACTGATTATAAACTAACAAACCTAATTATTAATGTTTTATGCAAATGTATGTTTAACACCCTTTAACAAATCAAAAGCAAATACAATGCTATTAAAAAATACTGTGACCCTTAGAGATTTCTACAATTTTAGTTTCTTTTTTGCAACGCTTAAACGTTTCTTACTCTCAGTAAATCACAATAAATACAAAATACAGGTTCCAAATCATGATTTCATTTGATAAGGGAAAAAAGCTATCCAACCCAAATTGTCTGTAATAGCTCCATACTCTTCCCACATATATATTTATATATGAAACTGAAACACCTGTCCTTTTAGTGTGGGAGGTTTCATGGCTAAATTGGACCAGCCTGGTAGCCAGTCTTCATTGATTGCACATTGCACCAGTAAGAGCAGAGTGTGAAAGTTCAATTAGCAGGGTAAGAGCACAGTTTTGCTCAAAATATTGAAATGCACACAACATTATGGGTGACATACCAGAGTTCAAAAGAGGACAAATTGTTGGTGCATCTGTGACCAAGACAGCAAGTCTTTGTGATTTATCAAGAGCCACGGTATCCAGGGTAATGTCAGCATACCAGCAAGAAGGACAAACCACATCCAACAGGATTAACTGTGGACGCAAGAGGAAGCTGTCTGAAAGGGATGTTCGGGTGCTAACCCGGATTGTATCCAAAAAACATAAATGATGAGTCCACCTTTACTGTTTTCCCCACATCCGGGAGAGTTACGGTGTAGAGAAGCCCCAAAGAAGCGTACCACCCAGACTGTTGCATGCCCAGAGTGAAGCATGGGGGTGGATCAGTGATGGTTTGGGCTGCCATATCATGGCATTCCCTTGGCCCAATACTTGTGCTAGATGGGCGCGTCACTGCCAAGGACTACCGAACCATTCTTGAGGACCATGTGCATCCAATGGTTCAAACATTGTATCCTGAAGGCGGTGCCGTGTATCAGGATGGCAATGCACCAAAACACACAGCAAGACTGGTGAAAGATTGGTTTGATGAACATGAAAGTGAAGTTGAACATCTCCCATGGCCTGCACAGTCACCAGATCTAAATATTATTGAGCCACTTTGGGGTGTTTTGGAGGAGCGAGTCAGGAAACGTTTTCCTCCACCAGTATCATTTAGTGACCTGGCCACTATCCTGCAAGAAGAATGGCTTAAAATCCCTCTGACCACTGTGCAGGACTTGTATATGTCATTCCCAAGACGAATTGATGCTGTATTGGCCGCAAAAGGAGGCCCTACACCATACTAATAAATTATTGTGGTCTAAAACCAGGTGTTTCAGTTTCATTGTCCAACCCCTGTATATATATATATACACACATATATAGAAAAAAAATCAAGAGCCACACCAAGACTCACTACTTCATACTATCAAGAAATCACTTAAACACAATTTGTCTGACAACATGAAGTAGGCTAAAAGATCTAGCACTGTGTTTATAAACAAAGCCAACTTACTGGGGAAATTGCTAATCGAAGAATAGTCCCATTTTTAATGTCGCCACGGCTCTGAAAAATATTAAAAAGGGCAGCTTATGGTCTATATTGCTTCACAATGTCTTCAACACAAGGTGAAAAAAAAAAACAAAGAACCAAACCTGTTCAGTGATATATAGCTGAGGACCATCAGCGTAACGGAGAGCAAACTGCTCAGAGCCCGACAAAGACCATCTGAGGGTGCAAACATAGAGAAAAAGTTGATACAAATTACAATAGATTGTAAGTAAGTAATTGCGAGCAACAAAACGTGGGAATGCTACAGAGTGCAGCATACTCCAGCGTGAAAGAACAAAAGGTTACCAAAGTCAGGCCATTCCCTCCGGCAAATTTATTTACACAAGAGGCAAACTGCAACTGTGAAGGCGAGTTTTTCAGTGGGCATTAACAGTAAAAGGATTTTCAGCTTCCAATGGCAGAGGGAGGCAGTGGGTAGATGCTGGCATTTTTGGAGATGGATTGGTGGGATAAAATGTGCAAATATCACAAAGTTCAAAGCAAACAATTCTGAAACCTAAAACATAAGCATCTACTTTCCCCAAAAGCAGTTTTAATGGTACAAGAGTTATTAAAACACTGACCAGAACACCCACGCAAATTTAAATCTGAATTTAAACTAATATAGAGGTACAACATTTTTACTCTTTAGCTGCTGTTTAACTTTAAATCAGAAGCTAAAAAAAAGTCCCTAAAGAGTCTTCAAATGCACATGCAGCACTTTACAAATGTAGTCATTCCCCTCAACTACATTTTGGCTCGGGACAACTTCAAACCCTTAGTGTATTTTATTCAGATTTTATGACATGTCAGAGAAGCAGCTAGGAGGCCCATTGGAGTAGTCGCACAAATCTGTAGCCCAATTGAGAGAACCATGCAGGTGATCCCAAACACACACACATAAAGGAAGCTGATCTGGTCAGATGAAACCAAAACTGAACTTCTCTACATACTACTATACATTAAGTTTGAGGCTTTACAAGAGAGTGTACACCTTCTAGAAAATAAACGCTTCAACTAGAAAATAAACACAAAAAACTAATTTTTAACTAAGCAAAGTCCCTAAAGCAACAGTCAGGCTGCTTACTTCTTTAGAGCTTTCACTTATTTGCAAGAACAGCGGATGTTGCTAAATTACGTTTTAAGTCACTTCTGACGGTATAGTGTACATGATTTGCAGTTGGCGTGAAGATCATTTTTTTATTGAACAACTAGATTGTACAAAGTACACAAAAAAACACTTTTTTGATAACAATCCTTGAGGGACAATTACAACACTGATCCCCATGCTTGGTTTATTCTAAGCTTGCTAAAAAACTAAATGATTGCAACAATTTAAATCATTTGGAAAACGTAAAATAAAAAACTGGAGGAAATAATTCTTACCCGTCACATACTTCCCGTATTATAGAGGATAGGGGTCTTTTCTGCAAAAACAAAACACAGAGAATAATGATGAATGGCTAAAACAGAACAATCTGTCACAGTCACAATAACAGAGAAAACAGCTTTTGATACTCATTAACTCTCTTTTAGCAGTCACAATTGTTATATAGGTTTTTACGACCTTAAATAACTAAAAATACTTAAACAACCAAAATATCTCCACATGCAAATGAAGGCTGATAATTAAAGAAGGCATTTCACATTTCTCTCCAATACACACCTGGTCCATTTCTATAAGCTGAGCATTGGCACCAGGCCACTCAATCGCAACCTTCACAATGTCAGCTGGTGGCGGCATAGCTGTTTGTTATGGTTATAGCACCCTACAGGAAAAAAGAAAAGAGAATCTCTGTTGATCAGCATCAACAGAGATTTTAGGAGAATTAATGGAGAACCAGTGAATTAGGAGAACCGATGTATAGATGGTTTGGTAAACTGAAACAATGAGCTATAGTCATTAAACTGTGGCCTTAGTGAAGACTGCCTTCTACGGACAAGGTAATATGGTATATATACTGGAAATGATCCAATGGCATCTGTAAAAAAGACTGAATGTTACATAGGTATAGCTGGTTTGAATTCAGTGTTGAGCGCTAATGTTCATGCTGCAATATTCTGTTTAATGTTATTTTGTCCCTTACGGGATACCGTGGTTAGAGTAGTGATGACGTCATGCGGCTGTACCTAATGTTACTGATATTTCGGTGGATAAGTTCGGCACGAACTGTTGCATTAATCCAGAGGGAGGGATTTTCCTGGTGTTGTTGGTGTGTTCTCCTCATGTGTGCGTTATTGACAAGTAAGTTGTGGGATTTTTGGGTGTTTATGGGGACTATATGAGCAGTTAGAGGTTTATCTATTTTATGTTGTTCGCCTGTTGCTAAGTCCGAGCTAGCTGTATTGTATCCACTCCGTTCATTATGTAATGTGTAATGATGTGGTGTAATGTGTAATGATAGGACTACTCAAACTTATTTTGTGTATTCTGTTTGTTCTAGGAAACCACACCCACACACACCTGCACACTATGTAAATGGACATGAACTCAGCTGAACCTATACAGGGAACACTCGCTGCTGTAAAAGACCTGTAAGCTGTTTCACCCTAAGTTTGGAATACAGAGCAGTTGAAAGAGTTTGCCTCCTGTCTTCATTACTCTGACTGCTGCACCTCAGTCTAACATCCCGTCCCGAGCTGAATCCTGGCCTAAGTGGTGTTCTGGCCGACACTCCAGGTTGAGAGCAGTGCTAAACACGTACAGTGCCTTACAGCCCTGTAACATAAGCTACCTCAGCCACATTAATGGTCCTTCGAGCCGGATGCACTGCCTTACCCCAGTAAAGATGGATGAAGATCAGGACTACAGAACTAATGGTGGACGTCCTAAACGCCAGCTTCGTCTCCCACAACGTTATGAGGATTATGAGCTTGATGTCAAAGGTCTCAGTTCTCACCAATACAGAAGGGAAAGGGGGTGGATGACTCGGCAAGAGGGATTGGCCAAGAAGACCCCCCTCACCACGTCATATGTTTCCCCAACAGATTCTGAGGCATTGGATTTTTGCAACCCTGTCAGACACTGTACGGGAGGGAGTCTGATCCACCAAGAGGAGCAGTTATCCCAATCAGGGGTCCTCGGGGAAAAGCAGGTACCATTATGGAGTTATCCCAACCCCCATAAAATCTTACCTCCTACCAAGAGAGAAGCTATGGCTTTAAGATCAGAAGTGGAAGAACTCCAGCATGAAAGGTTTCTCCTTCAGCAGTCACAACAGCGCATATCAGCAGATCTGGCAGATTTAAGAGCTATACAGACTGGCATGTTACAGATAATGAATGCTGCTCAGGAGGCTAAGCATGAACAACTGGAGGGAACAGCATGCGCCAAGCCTCTTGACCCACCCGTTGATGGTGAAGATGAAGAGTGGCCCCTACCACCACCCCCACCTTGGATGACTGAAGAGGAGGAGGAAACACCCACTAACCCACCTGTTGTGGAGCGCCTGGACAAGATGATGAGTGAACTTCAGATTTTGAGAAGTGCGGCTCTCCTAGCCAATCACAGTCCGTCGTCAGCTCAATTAGTAAGACAAATGGCGGCAGGTTATCAGCAGGTAAAGAGTGATCATCAAGTCAGCAGTCATGCCCCCTTTGGAAGCCCACAGAGGAATATGCCACCCTATTCTTCAGCTCCATCGACCATGAGATTTAGCTCCACCACAAATTATAGACCTATAGCCATTCAGACTGCTTTCCCTCAACAACCGATGCACCAACCAGCTCTTCCACACCTTCCTAGTGTACCCCGAACACCCGCTCTGAACCCTGAGCCACCCTCACAGAGCTTCAGCCCAGATACAGCCTATCATGGTCCACGTCCAACCATCCCTAACCTATTTCAGAAATCCTGGTGAGTTTGCACACCTGAAGACGGTGCTGGAGAACTTACTACCACCTGACAGTCCAGAGCTCTTTAAATATCAAGTTTTGATGGATCATCTGAAATTGGAGGATGCCAGACTGGTAGCAGAAGCATATCTTCACTCCCCCACACCATTCACAGATACCATGATGGCTTTAAATGAGAAGTTTGGACAACCTCTCCAACTAGCCCTGAAGAGAATTGCCACTGTGATGGACTCACCTGACATTCGAAGGGGGATGTGTTCACCTTTGAAAGATTTTCTCTCCAGACCCAGTCACTAGTTGGCTTGTTGAAGACCCTTGGTCCTGAGGGTGAAGTGGAGCTATATTGTGGCTCACACGTTGCTCCTCTGCTTAATAAGTTACCCCCGGAGCAGCGAGCAGAGTTCCGCAGATGTATGTTCAAACACTCTGGGCGTAACCACACCCATATTGATTTGGCTGACTGGCTAAAATACGAGTCTTGGTGTCAAGATTATGACGGTCAACTACCTCTTAGGGGACTAAGGGAGAAACCAAGCAGCCAGAAAGAGGAAGGAAGATTTGGCAAACGCTCAGTGGCTGTGTTACATGGCGCAGACAGCCTAAATCAAAGACCGAAACCACCAAGTAGTTCACCAAATCAAACCAGATCTCCCCCCTACTGTGCGTTTTGTGATGTTAAAGTGCACCACCTGAGTCGATGCACAGCCATAAGTAAATTGTCAAGGGAGCAAGTCTCGGATTGGATAAGGAACAACAAAAGATGTTGGCGCTGTGCACGCTCCCATTATGCTGCACAGTGCAACGTGAAGAAGCCTTGTAACCTGTGTCAGGGTCGACGCTTACAAGTTCTTCATGACATTAACACAGAGACAGCAAAGGGCCCATTACTAGCCTCGATAAGCCAGGAGAGAGGGGAGAACTCAACAGGGGTGCAGTACCTCGATCGACCGACAGAGGGCAGTCGAGTCCTGTTGAAAGTCGTTCCTGTTCTTCTCCATCATGGAGACAGAACTCTGGAAACATATAGTCTTAGATGGTGGTTCCGAAAGAAGTATGCTCTTGCCTCCAGCAGCCCAGAAATTGGGACTGCAGGGCACACCGGAGTCCCTGCACCTACGTACAATCAGACAGGATGTTCAAACACTGAATGGTTCCTGTGTTTCCTTTACCATTTCCCCCAGAGCTCGGCAGAGGATCCAGTACCGTATACATAATGCTTTCAACACGGAACGTATCGACCTAGCAGATCACACTTACCCCATTGACTCACTCCAGAAGAAGTACAGGCATTTGACTGGCTTACTGATCCAGCCCTTTAAGAAGGTGAAACCTCTGCTTCTGATAGGTAGTGATCACCCACACCTCATAACTCCTACAGAGGCTGTACGACTGGGTCCTCCAGGAGGCCCAACTGCTATTCATACCCGGTTGGGGTGGACGCTACAAGGTCCTTCTAGGATCATACACCAGCTGGAGAGGTCACAGCAGTGTTTGGTAACCTCTGTCCCCCCTCAAGTGAGTGAATTGATGAGACATGTGGAGAAGCTCTGGAGAACAGATATCATCCCTCTTAGGAATGATAAAATGGTGACACACTCCAAGCAAGATAATCAGGCTTTGAGCCTTCTGGAGACCAAAACCATACTAGTGGAAGTCGATGGCACTTCACGCTATGCCACGCCATTGCTGCAAAGCAGAGACATGCCCCTCCTGCAGGCCACACCTGCAGCTGTCATGCCAAATCGGAGAGGTGTTGAGAAAAGGCTTCGCAAAGACCCAGAGAAAGCAGAGATATACCAATCAGAAATAAAGAAACTGATAAAGGCAGGATATATGCTGCAAGTGGAACCTAGAGAGGTGAAGGGAGAAAATGAAGCGTGGTATATCCCTCATCACCTCGTCAGCCACAATGGCAAGCATAGACTAGCTCCTTCCAGCACCAAGGGCAAAATCTGAATGACCACCTCCTACCTGGCCCAATCCTTGGGGTCTCTCTGCTCGGGGTCCTTTTAAGGTTCCATGAGCATAGAGTGGCAGTAAGTGGTGATATAAAGGCTATGTTCCATCAGGTTCGCTTACTGCCCGAAGATCGCCCTCTTCTGCGCTTCCTGTGGCGCAACCTGCAACCTGATGACCCACCTGCAGTGTATGAATGGCAGGTGTTACCCTTCGGCACTACCTGCAGCCCATGTTGTGCCACCTTTGCCCTGCAACGGCATGCCAAAGAACACAGTCAGCCAGGGCAAGAGGTAAGAACTTCCATAGAGATGTTTTTATGTGGATAACTGTCTCCACAGTGTGCAAACAGCCACGGAGGCCAGGGAATTAGTGGATCAACTGAGAGCCCTCCTGTCATCAGCTGGGTTTGTTATGCAGCAATGGGCCAGCAATGAATCATGTGCCATTAGTCACCTACCTAAAGAAGATCGATCAGACAGTGCTGAGCTCTGGCTTGCAGAAAGTAAGACGGAGAGCCCAGGATCAACCTTCGGTCTTAGTTGGCACTTTGCTACAGACATGCTTGGCTATAAGCACCGTCAAGTCCAGTATGCAACTCCTACCATGCGCATCATCTACAGAGTACTGGCCAGTCAGTACGATCCTTTAGGGTTCAATACTACCCTACACAACCAGGGCTAAGATGTTAGTCAGATGGTTGTGGGAGAAGAATCGGGGCTGGGACGACCCCCAGCTCCCACCTGACCTCCTGCAACAGTGGGATACTTGGGAACAGGAGCTGAAATGTCTCCCTGAAATCCGTCTCCCTAGACCATATTTACCCACTGAGGCAACAATGGAGCTGAAACAGAGAGAGCTGCATGTGTTTTGTGATGCATTGGAGCAGGCTTATGGTGCTGTGGCGTCCCTCAGAATGATAGGAGAAAATGATCAAATACATGTGTCCTTTGTGATGGCCCGCTCCAGGGTAGCTCCCAAACGACTGCACTCCATTCTGAGGCTGGAGCTATGTGCAGCACTTATGGGAGCCCAACTTTGCAAGCTGCTGGAGAATGAGTTGTCTCTGCCAATTGAGAGGACAGTGATGTGGACAGATTCTACAACGGTGCTTGCATGGCTGCGATCTGAATCCTGCCGCTTCAAGGTTTTCATAGGCACGCGTATCGCTGAGATTCAGGAGTTGACCCCTCTGTCCAGCTGGCATTATGTGGAATCTGCCCAAAATCCTGCAGATGACATAACGCGGGGTAATACACTGAAGGAGCTGGCAAGACCAAACCGATGGAGTCAAGATCCTCCCATCCTACGTCTACCACAAACTCAATGGCCAAAGAATCCAACTAGTAGCCTTGAAGCCTTCCCAGATGCATCTGAGCTTCACAAATCAACCTTATGTGCTGTGACCTCCGCAACCCCACCTCATGAGATTCGACATGAAACATGGCAGGAGATGCTCGATGCAACTGTCCAGGAGCTTCATGGGGGGGCCAAGGGTAGTTGTCCCAATGCTGAGGATTACCGTCAAGCAGAGATGTTTCTAATTAAGAGAGCCCAACGGGAAAGTTTCCCTGATGAATTGCACCTTCTGAAGGCAGGGAAACCAGTCCAACGAAGTAGTCGTCTTTTAACCTTGTCTCCAGAGCTGGAGGAAAGCGGGGAACTGATAAGAGTGGGTGGCCGTCTACGTAGAGCTGAAGCCATAACCTTTGGCAACCTTCACCCGCTGGTTCTTGATCCATCACATCCAGTAACCAGGCTGCTCATCCAGGACTTTGACAGCCGACTACGGCATCCTGGACCAAAACGAGTATTTGCAGCGATGCGGTGCAAATACTGGATCCTAAGAGGCAGAGAAGCGGTTCGGTGCTTCCAGAAAACTTGCACAGATTGTCAAAGATGGAGGGCGAGGCCTGTTGTTCCTAAGATGGTTGACCTGCCGGTAGCATGACTCCGCCTCTTCAAGCCAGCCTTCTTTTCCACCGGAACTGACTGCTTCAGGCCCTTTGAAGTTAAAGTGGGTTGTCAATCAGAGAAGAGATGGGGGATAATATTTAAGTGTATGACTGTTCGAGCCGTGCACTTGGATGTGTTAACTTCTATCAACACAGACTCCTTTCTGATGGCCCTGCGGCGGTTTATTGCCCGAAGAGGGATCCCATCAGAGCTTTATTCAGACCAGCGCACAAATTTCAGAGGAGGTGATGCTGAGTTGAGGGAAGCGTTTTCAGCCATGTCAGTGGAACTTCAGCAGTTACTGGCTCCATATAAGATCCAATTTCACTTCAATCCGCCTGCAGCTCCTCACTTTAGAGGGGTGTGGGAACGAGAAATCAGTTCGGTGAAAACAGCCTTGTACGCTACGGTTGGAGCACAGCCGGTCACAGAAGAGGTCCTTCGTACAGTACTTGTGGAAGTAGAGGGGATCCTCAACTCGAAGCCGCTGGGCTATGTCTCATCCGATGTCAGAGACACAGATCCTGTGATGCCAAATTGCCTGCTTATGGGGCGGCGAGATGGGTCGTTACCGCAGGTGGTTTACTCCGGGGATGAGCTCCTGGGCTGTCGGCGGTGGAGGCAGGCACAAGTGCTTGCTGATAATTTTTGGGCATGGTTTATTCGTCTGTACCTACCTGGGTTGCAGCCCCGTCAGAAATGGCAAACCTCTAGAGAAGACATTAGAGAGGGGGCTGTTGCCATGCTTGTGGATCCTCAGCTACTCAGGGCTCTCTGGCCCGTGGGACACGTCATCAAGATTCACCCCGGTCCTGATGGCCACATCAGGTCAGCCGATGTGAGAATTAAGGACCGAATTTATACTCGACCTGTGGTTCGGCTGGTGATCCTCCCTGCTATACCTGACGAGGCCGGTGACCCTCGGACATGAGGTCGTCCTTTGTAAAGTCTTTGTGTAGAGCAAATGTATTGTATACATTTGGGGGCGGCTGTACAAAAGACTGAATGTTACATAGGTATAGCTGGTTTGAATTGTGTTGAGCGCTAATGTTCATGCTGCAATATTCTGTACCTAAAGTTACTGATATTTCGGTGGATAAGTTCGGCACGAACTGTTGCGCTAATCCAGAGGGAGGGATTTTCCTGGTGTTGTTGGTGTGTTCTCCTCATGTGTGCGTTGTTGACAAGTAAGTTGTGGGATTTTTGGGTGTTTATGGGGACTATATGAGCAGTTAGAGGTTTATCTATTTTATGTTGTTCGCCTGTTGCTAAGTCCGAGCTAGCTGTATTGTATCCACTCCGTTCATTATGTAATGTGTAATGATGTGGTGTAATGTGTAATGATAGGACTACTCAAACTTATTTTGTGTATTCTGTTTGTTCTAGGAAACCACACCCACACACACCTGCACACTATGTAAATGGACATGAACTCAGCTGAACCTATACAGGGAACACTCGCTGCTGTAAAAGACCTGTAAGCTGTTTCACCCTAAGTTCGGAATACAGAGCAGTTGAAAGAGTTTGCCTCCTGTCTTCATTACTCTGACTGCTGCACCTCTGTCTAACATCCCATCCCGAGCTGAATCCTGGCCTAAGTGGTGTTCTGGCCGACACTCCAGGTTGAGAGCAGTGCTAAACACGTACAGTGCCTTACAGCCCTGTAACGTAAGCTACCTCAGCTACAGCATCCCTCCAAAACTGGAATTACCCTCAAATCATCTGATCTCAAAGTTCTTCATATTTTTCTGAAGAACAATTGGTTTTGCAAAAGTAAAAATAAGGTACCAGAATAAGACCCACCCAAAATGACACAAACAGACACAAAGAATGCACACCCTGATCTATGGATCCCCAGATCAACCGGGGGTTGTGGTAGTAACATTATCTTGTCTCACAATTAAAGAAATGACATTACATTGATAAATATCAGAAATAAAAATTAAATGTTTTTAACAGCGGTCAGCGCTTCTCCAAAGAAGAAAAACAACATCACAACCACCCTGAGGAGCAACCCTTCATCAGACATGGAATACAATACCCCGAAGAAACTGCTGTGACAAAACTTTGTAATTAAGATAAAAAACAGAAGTGTACCATAGGGAAACATGAAAGGAGTTAACAGATCTATTTTTACTGGGTTTTAGCCAATGGTTTGCTTTTATATTGTGGTGCACCAATCAACTGGCTAAATAACAAAACGGGCCAATTTTCTTCTGATCGATGACTAACAGGTCAAATACTGAAAAACCTGATCTTTTCCCAAAGCGTTAAAAGCAAGAAAACTAAGAACGGACAGTATTTTACATCTACATAGAATATAACCCAACAATATAGACATCGACACACTTTTTCAGGGATGTGCCGTGATGCAAAACTGGCCTTTATTCTTTTAATTTCTTCTTTTTATGCTAAGTTTAAAAATGCAGCCTTTATCAAATAAACCGCGTCATATATTTTTCTTGTATGCGTTCTAGTCTTTAGATTAAAAAATCTGAATTACTTAAAATTAGATTGGCAGGTCAAGACTTTAAAGAAAACCAGAAATCATTATCGTCACAGAAAAGGCTTATCTGTGCATTTGCTACAATTACACACATGGTTTACTTTGAAAATCACTCAATTTTTAAAAATAATTATATGAATTATATATATATATATATATATATATATATATATACTATATGTAGCAATCCAAATTATCAGAGAAAGACTACAATCCATTCAATTATTAATTAATTCATTTTATATCAACCCAAACATTCATTTTCGATACATGCTTGATTCATGCAAGATTGGAGGTAGAAGGGTAGTATCTCCAGCCATCAATAGGTGAAAAGAAGTGTACACACTAATCATCAGTTTATTTCTGGGTAACACAGATACATAAAGAATGAAACCATTCATATGCACTTAGAGTGAACAATTAACCTAAAATGGATGTTCTGGATTGTGCAGGGAGGACCAGAGTACCCAATCAAAATCCATGCATGAATGTAGTGAAGATGCTGACTAGACACAAGGAGGTCACAGCCCATTGGGATTGGAACCCAGGACATTTTTCGTCTGAAGCAACTAACCACTGCCCTATAATGACATCTGAATGATTACTTATTACCAAAAAACTTAATGTTACAAACTGGTGACCTGATTAAGTTAAATTCCAATTCATTAATTTTGATGTATAACTCACTCTTGTGTGGCACAAGGACAGCAACGTTTAGCTTTACATAGGGAAATCCTAAGAGGATACAGCATAGAGATACAACAATATCAACCACCGCTAGGTTACGGTGACAAAAACACTCTTTAGTGTGGAAGTTGTCATTGGGGGAAGAAGACTAACAAAAGTTAGCTATTAGCGGTGTCAGTGAGGTGTTTGAAAATGTAGTCAGGGGAAGCTCAGAGATGTATGAATCTTTTTAAAAGCAAACTGTATCATCTCAAAGTCGGAATATGTCTGCAGTACATTCAAGCTGCAGTATTCTATAGAGAGCGAAGCTTTAGATAACAGAAAGGTTGGTTGGAGTAAAGCAAATTGCTTTGCTTTATTCTTTCCGTCTCTGTGTAACAGGGACCATGCTAAATCTGGAAATGTTGGCAGCTTTTTGGAAATCCCACAGTTAAGATAATGATCTACATATTCTTGGGGATACACAGGGAGTCTGCTGTTTTGCAAGGATCACTAAAATACTCAGCAATTAATTAAGATTCCAAAGACAGTTTAAAATGTCAACACAGTAGTCTTTGTCTTAGTTTGATATTTATTATTTTACAGCAACTCCTCACTCAGACATATTATGATGATGCCTCTGCTAATAATATAAATAATTAATGACGACTCACAGTAATTACACATTTCCATATTCTTATACTAGAGTTATTAAAAAGAAATCAGAATCGGTGCATCTCAAATGGAGGCAACATTTTTCTACTCTCACATTTAATCACTGCTTAAAGTCAAACCTATTTCCCAACCTGCAACAACAGCTTTGTAACAAACATGAAAGAAAAGCACAACAGGGGCCAGGTTTATGGCACAAATAAGAGAGTTGTCTTTATTCTGACAGAGAGCATGAGAGAAGGAGAGCACAAAAAAATGAAAGATGACAGGCTCGGCTGATGATTTGAAAACTGTTTTTTGGAACAGAGAGAAAAAACTGCTGTTCTCCAAATGGCTCTGTGCGTTCTGATTGCTTTCAGGATTAAATAAAAAACACTTTGTATGGCTTAAAGGTTCGAGAATAATTTCTATCAATGCTGGGCTGCTGGATTAAAAAAAAAAACAATAATTGCCTTCGACAGAAAATCCTCAGTGATGCAGTATGATTGAGCACTGCACCACAAGCTTTGTGAGGAGTTTAGATGGAAGTTCTATAAATATCCTCACCTGCCAGTTTACAGTGACTGAGGTGTCTGACGAGCTCGTCTTTAGATTCATTTTAAAATTAAGAAAAAAAATAAAATGTCCTCCAGCAGATTTGATTCTTTTGTGAATTCAGCATCATTACTAGCTTCATATCATAAAAACATCCTGGAATAAAAATTCAACCTGTCAAGTCGTGAATAATAAGCATGCCTGAGTGCTTTGATCTCCATATCTCCGAGCCATGGGACTACTGAAGTATGTTCTCTGAATTATCTGTCACAACAAAGCATAACAGATGAACTCTGGGTGAAATGCAACACGAGGGCTTTAAATCATGGCAGTAGATGACGCTAAAGTAGTCTACTGCCATGACTCACAATCCAATCTGAAATCATTTTTTTCAGCAATGTCTTCTCATCTTTACCAGATACCAAAATGTCATGAATGTCAAACACAAGCGTTAAATGTCATTAAAAAGTCAGAACTGTTTCTCTAAATCAAATAAAGATTTTAAGGCTAAGTATAATCTTTCCTTGGGATGTTGCCAACTAGCTCGGAGACTTAACAGTGGAAAAAAGCATCAATAGAAAAAACTGTAATTTGGAATCCTAACATTCTGACAGCATTCAGTTTAGACCTTGCAGTTTTTGCTCTGGTTTAATCCAGCACTGTTACTTTGATGCCCACTGACGTCAGCCCTCCTATTTCTCCAAACAACTGTCACCAAAATACTTTATATAGTCATGCAGTGATTGTGCAAGTCTCACTTTTATCCACATAATCCCTCCATGTTTTACCCTTAAGCCCAACTACATACTTCCTACTCCGCTCAACTATCCACTTAACCACAAAGCCTGTGTGACATAGTTCATCATCTGTTCGCGGGCCTCTACAGATGTTCAAGTCCAGCCCAGATTTTTGTGACTGGGTTGGCTGAGGCCAGAAAGGGACAAAAATGCTCTCAGTCAGAGGGTGGAGCCAAACACAGCAGATAAACTACAGACCAGACCACGAGCACAAGAAGAAAAATAACAACAAATACAGTGAGGAAAGACCTGCTTTTTTTCCCTGAGTGAACAAAGACACAAACATTACATTGATATTCTGGTGAGAAATCACTATATTCCTTCTTTTCAGATGTTTTCTTGTTCTACTCCTCTCAGAAGACAGTACATAAAGCAGCCCATATTTTCTGTCAACAGCCATAGAGAGTGACAGACTGCAAGAGAGTACTATTATGGATGCAAAGTCATTATCTAAATACGGCAGTGCTTTCCTGTTTAGTGGGAGAAACTCAAAAGGCTCTTTTAGTTTTAGGAAAGTGTGTTTTAAAATTACTTATCCATTTTGAAAATCAAAGAGAAGGATGAATGTGATTTAGGTACATACAGTGGGTTGCATATGTTCAAGATTTATTGGTTTTCAGGCTCTAAAATAAAAGATTAAATGTGTTTACGGCCAACTGACTCTAGGCTGAAACCTCAGTATCATAATTAACATCAATAAAAGAATATGAGAATATTGTTAAAACAGATTATTTAAAAATCTCACCTCTGTGTGTTTTTATTGCAAAGAAAAAAACTAAAATAAGGAGGTATATGAAATTTGGACAACTATAACAAAACTTCTTCATACTTTGGTCAGCTTAGATCAAATCGCAACCTAAAATCATCTTCTCCTGCAGCACTAGCCTGTTTCAAACACTAATTGATCAAGTTTTTGTCATCAGTTCCTGAAGCAAATTCTGCGTTGTTGTAGATGAGACCTTGCTTCATTTCTCAAACTTATTTCTAGCATTGCCTCAGAGGTCTTTTGAATTCTGCTGCCAGTGGAGAGTGGTGCATAAAATTGTGTTGCATATGAGAATAACATCACATTTATCAGTTGATATGGTTCTACACACTCGTCCTTTAGTTAGTGAAGGCCCATACTGAAAAGAACCTTGATATTAAAAAATGAAATAGGGATGTGGTATAAATATTAATAAGTTTCAGTCATAATCACCATATTAATGTGTGCACTTTTGCAATCACAAAAGGCTGCTTGGATGCAGTATTTGGTAGGCTGTGAATATGCAGATGACCCTTCAGGTGAGGTCCTCATAATCATACTTGTTGAAAAGAATTTAGAACAGCCTAGGATAAACTAACTAGTATAACTGTAATGAGTAAAACAAAGTATTACTGGTACTCATGGGTAAATTTCCTCAACACAAAAGGATTTACAGTGCTATAAAAAGTATTTGCCTACTGATTTTGCTCTTTCTGATCATCAAACCGATTTCAATATCAGACAAAGATAATTTGAGTCAATACAAAACTAAATTGTTCCCTTCACAAAGTAATCTAAACCAACCTGGCTCTATGTTAGAAGGGATTCAATCCCTAAACCTAATAGCTACATTCAAGCCTTTGTGGTAACTAGCAATAAGTCTTATTTCTCTGTAGAAGAATTTTGACCCACTCTTCTTTGCAGAATTGTTTTTATTCCGTGACATTGAAGAGTTTTTTTTTTCTGGCATCAGTGACCTGTTAGGGTATGCCACAGCATTTTAATCAGTTTTGCATGGAAACTTTGACTAGGCCACTTCAAAACCTTCATTATGCTTGTGGCTTTAGCCATTAAGATGTGCTTTTGGATTAGTTTTCCTGCAGCACAGTGAATAGTTCTGTATTCTCAATTCCTAGATATTGGCTCTCACCGTAGTTCAGTAGAGTCCAAGTTTCATAAATGGCTTTATAAGCCTTTACACATGTCAGAAACTACATTACTTTAGATCTGGGCATTATGTGTTGCTGCTCGAGCTCTTTTGCCCTACTTCATGTTGTCAGACCGGATTGTACTTAAGTAATTTATTGATTTTGCAGTAATCAGACAACTTTTGGACGATGTCATTAACCGACATGAAGATGACAACCAACAAAGTAAAGTGATGGAAACTGGTTCCCATTCTCTGTACGGTCTCTAGACACCAGGCTGCCGCCATGTTTGTTTTCTTTTCTCCGACCCGTTAACATTAATTTGGCTGCACGCGCTGTTGCCGTATCTTAGCAACAGTCGCCAGGGAGCTCCAGACTGAAAGGAAATCTGAACAGTGTGGCCTCAACTCAAAAGACTTGCTCTGTCTCCCACCAGCTGCTTTTCACTGCTGCCCGGATGTTTCTGTCGCCATTTTAGCATTCCTTTAAAAAGAAATGTGGTTAGTGGGGGTTCCCTGGCTATAAAGAGATTCTCACGGGGGGAAACTATGGAGCGCCTAAACTTTCCTTCAAAAGTTAAGCACGAAGCAGCTGCGCCCCCTATGGCCACATGGCGTTTATAAGAAGACCACTGAGATAGATTTAATTTTCTCTGTAATATCTACATTTACGAGGATGTATTGGAAGCAGTTGGGGTCAGTTAATGCTCTACAGCGCAGCATCAGCAAATTTCATGCCCTAATATTTGCTACCTTCATCGGGTAACTCTCGTAATAAAAGCGGAGATTTTACCCATGTAGAAATCTAGCAGCACGTAAGTTATAGAAATGTTTGGGGCCGATTACAGGTGATCGACCAGGCTGGACTGGATCAATGATAACCACAAAGAGCCTACAGACTGGTGCGGCAAAGGTTTGCTTGTGTTCTGTGGTGAAATCAATCACAACTCGCCCCGCTGTCAAGCATTAAGAATGAGATATTTACTCCCCTTGTGTTAAAGTGATGCTGTTGCTCATTATTCTCGCTGCTAAAGTGAGCAGCAGCGTTATTCCTCAAAAGGCGGCTCATGTTTCCAGTCATCCATTTTATCCTGTCCGCTCCTCCATTACTGACAGGATGCAGCCCTGTCACGGAGGCAGATGATACCCTCTAGCTCCCCCTCTCTGGGTTTAATCAAACCATACAAACGGGCTAATTTCATTCATCCGTGCTACTCACCCTGTGTCCGGGCCATCTATGGTCCACTCGGTAATCCCTCCGTCCCCAGTGAGAGCCTGGTGGAACGGAGACACGACTCCACGCCTAGTAGGCGTGACACAATGTAAATGTCACCGTCTGCAAATGAGGCAGACCCTTCCTCTTTTAAGCATGTGGGTGCGCTCACTGACATCCCCCCGCCCTCATTCGTACACACGTACTTCTCTATAGACCGCCCCGTCACTGCCTCTAATAGGCACATAAATTGAATAGCTATTTAAGTGGGGTTATTATGTAGGCTCCCTGGGATGTAAAACACCAAATTACCAGACTAAATGCAAAACAAAACTCAAAATAACTTAAAAGCTTTTTTATACCAAAATACACAAGAACAAACCCCCTATAACACACCACAGAGGTGGTATATACATAGAATCACAACTAAACAAAGTTACACATACACTGCCTTGCAATAGTATTCATACCCTTGACCACAAAGTAAAAAACATTAATAAACAAACCGCATCATGAAGACCAAGGAAGACATCAGACAAGTCAGGGATAAATATGTGGGAAAATTTAAAGTGGGATTAGGTTTTAAAACAATATACCAGGCAATGTTCAGTCCATTCTCCAAAAACAGAGTATAAACCAACTGTAAACCTGGCAGGCTGGGAAAGGGAAAAAAAATAACCAAAGAAGCCATCATCAAGAACAGCTCTGGAGAAGCTACAGTGATTTATACCTCAGGTGACAACATTTGACAAGAAAACTATTAGTCGTGTCTTACATAAATCTGGCATTTATGGAACAGTGGCAACAAAAAAGCCATTGTTGACAAAAAAGGCATAAGAAGTCCTGTTTGCAGTTTACCACAAAGCAAACATGCTAAAAGGTGCTGTGATCAGACGAAACTGGACCTTTGGGTCTACATGGAAAATGCTAAGACTGACACTGCACATCCCCCTGAACACACGACTCCCACCTTGAAACATGGTTGTTGCAGCATCTTACTGCGGGGATTCTCATCTTCAACAGGGTCAAAAAGGCTCGTCAGATCGGAAGATAGATGGAGGTGAAAAACGGCAATCCTGGAAGGCAGCAAAATACTTGAGACAGGGGCAGAGATTTGACCTTTCAGCAGGACAACCAAAAACATACAACCAGAGCTACAATAGAACAGTCTGCATCAATATTTTAAAATTGCTCTTTATATAAGTTATTTCAATCCGACTGAGCTTAGATAATTTTACAAAGAACAGACAACCTTTTCAGTTCCTACAAATGCAAAGCTGGTAGACATACCCCGTACAAATGGAGCCCTTGAGTGCTGAATATGGCACGTGTTTCAGATTTTAGGTTTAAGAAAATGAAAATATATATACACACCATGTCTAATTCTCCTCCTACTTCACATTTATATTGTAATCTATGTTGGTTTTGCCCATATAAAGCTTATACATTTTTGTGGTTGCAATGTGAAAATGTTAGTATGATGCCTAAAGCAACTCTGCTGAGCTCCTTCACTGCAGAGGCTCTACTTTGAACTTCCTTCAGGTGATGGCGCTCCCTACTACATCTCAGAGGCTAACTTCAGTTGCTTGTAGGGAATCTACAGATGCTGCAGAGATTGTGAAGAAGTATGACACCCTTCTTACTACTGCATATTGTAAATCACAAAAGTTTTTTTTTTTAAGGTAAATTACTTGATCAGTACTCTTCCATATTTTTTAATATATATATAAAGATATAGTCCCCATCAATTAGAATTTACAGCATCAGGTTTAAAGTTTTCTTGTATCTGCTTCATTTTTTTTCTCCACAGAAATCTTGCCCACCTTTAAACCTTTTTACACAGAGTGCATAATGGTAGTTTGAGCATTTTAGGGGTAAATATTTGCATTTGAACATAAAACGTATTGCAGATATTACATTTAAAATCTGGATCTTTATTGCTGAAATTTTGAAATATATATTGACACAATGTTTGCATTTATAAAGCTGTAATTAGCTACAGCCACGTCAACTAAAGAAATGACTGTACACTCCAACAGAGTCACTCACGATACGGTTTTATTTTACACTGAACCATGAGTACAGGAAAAAATATCCACAGCCCTAAAGTGATGGGTAACACAGGCTCACCTTATAGGAATGCTGCTGGTGAAACAAGCAGACAACTGCACTTTAATTCACCGAGGAAACAACTTCGTGTATTCATATCCACTTTAAATATCATGCATGACATCAAAAATAGTATTTTGACATGATTAGTTTCACAGCTAAACAGACATACCCAATCTCAAATGTTGTACAGGCACAGAAAGAGATCAACTGATGCTCTGGGAAACTGTATAAATTAAATTACCATAATGTGGAAAATAATTAGTTATTAATTAAAAAAACCCAACTTTATACAAAAAGTAGTTAAATGCATTTTTTTTTTAGCACATTCTGTAGTTTATTCATGAAAAAAGTGAGCCAAACAAGACATTTGCTGGTTTACTGCTCTTGTGCCTCTCTTAAAAACAAAGCAAAAGGTGACATGTCTCAGCACAAAGTCTTCCCTTAAAATCACGAGGTTTTATTTCTCCTTAATACAGCACAAAAAAGGGGGGAAAAACCCAACAGAAGTACCAGAGTCTTCACATTGTTTCAGTAATATAGCGGACGTTAAGGGCAACATTTACTGAAATATACACCTCACTGCATCAGAGAGAGAAACACAAGCAAACATCCATCATTATCAACAGGAAGTTACCAAGGCTGTTTAAGGCTTTCACGCTTGAGTGTACATAAACACGACTGCAGAGTTTTAGCAAGACGAATGTCACAGGAAGGATTTCTTATTTTAAACAGCGCAGAATTTACACTGAAAACATCACTACGAGAGTCGTCATACAGTCACATTTTTTAAACACATACACACAAAAAGAACAACAGGTGAAAGCTGAGGGACTCAGAAAACAAGATTGTTCTCCAAAAACAAATTAAACAGTAATCAAATGACTTCCTCAGAGGTAGGAAAGTGGATTTGGACGACATTTCTTCTATCATAACAAATCTTTAGGCCTAATGAGACTGTATCTTAACAGTTCTAACAACCCACTGGCAATTTGTAACGGATTCATACTAAAGACGTATCAATATTTTTGAATTGGATTTCTTGCACACTAGTGCAAGAAATCCAATTCAAAAATATTGATACAAATTAAATTTTTTCCCACACAGGAAATGAGCTGTCCAATGAAATTTTCTTAAAAGAATGATGTCCTTATGAAACTAGTGTTTTTTTTTTTTTTTAATCGTATAAGGATAATCCAGTTGCTTCTATGATCAGTGAGTGCAAGTAAACCGATGCAATTTGCCATCAAAATAACTCAAGTGTTTAAAAACAATGATAATATATGCATATGGGCTGTAATGAGCATCATTTTTAATATTAACTTTAAATGTGACCACATGTCCAAAATTAAATTCCTGCATATTAGATGAAATATACAAATACCTCCTGAGTTGATGTCACAGGTATTTTGCTCACAGATTGGCTGCTTTAACACCATCCTCATGAAAACAGTCTTTGAAACAACTTTCATTCGCATGTACAGTACTGAGTGCTTCACTGCAACAAGAAACGTCACTTAAAATAATTAATAATGAATCTGATTTTTTTTTCTCCAAAGCTCCATAATATAAATCTTCAAAACATAAACTTGAGGGTAAAAGGATAGGTCTGCTCTAACACGAGGTTTGTGTAAAACAAATCTGACCTGAGCATTAAAGATGGAGCGGTATTGCCACATTGTATCAATCATCACAAATTTGTGAAAAACGCAAAACTGAGCATGAAGGTGAAAACAACAATAAGACTAAACGCACAAAAGGCCCCAAACAGACCCTCATAGCTTTAAAAGAAATATAGAAAATTCATGTGATGAGTAGATCATATTATTAATTGTACTTGTTTAAATTTCTATGAAAATGAGGTAATACACATAATTTGTCTGGTGTGTAATGATGGTTTCATCACTCCCTAAGTGCACAAGCTCACTCTATGCTGAACTGGATATACAGAAACAGTAAAAACTGTTCATCCATTGAGAAACCATTTTCTCTTAACATTAGGAAAGGAATGAATTTAACTTGTACTAAAACATATGTAATTGAGGTCTGTGCTGTAACTTAGCAACACTAGCCTGCGGCAGGTTCATTTTCAAACGATCCCGTTGTCTCCTTTTCTTGTCCTGCTAGCACAACAAAGCATTCTGCAGCTCTCACATTCCTCAATGCAGTTTTTGGGAAAACAATGTTTCCAACATGACAAATGATATATGAACACCAGTGTTCCACATATTAAATTTATCTGTAGACAACCTCTTACAATGACGGTTTATTGTAATTTAATATAAATCAATAACAACTGTAGGGTCTAAATGGGCATCAATTGGTCAAAAAGGCTAATCTGACTAAACAGAAAACAATACTGTAATATTTACAATGACTCATATTTACAATACCAGTTTTGTTTCCATAATGCATTAATTTTATTGTTAGAAAACAACAGTGTTGCCAAATCACTGTTATTGTTGGCACACCGCTTTATTTTACTTTACAACCACAATATTTGGGTAGTCCATAATGTAAGTCATGTATTTATCTACACTGATCAGGCATGACTCTTTAAGATGGGGGCATTACCTAATAAAATATAGTTTCATCGATTCTGTCTTGGGTAAATAATAAATTCATTCCAAATGCATATATAGGAGTTAAGCCAATGCAACTCTCTTCCAGAAAGTACAAATGAAATGAACAACAGGAGATAAAGAGGGAAGAGGTGGAAAGGAAAAAAAAAAAGTTTAGGTGATATAAGTTTGTGAGGCAATCACCAGCCGGCACTATCCCAGGCTTCCTCAGCAGGCTTTGAGGGACTCTTCTTTGTCTTACCATCCGCATTCTCCCAGTTGTTGTCCCAGGCCTCCCAGCTCTCCTCTGTGCTGTGTTTGTTGTTGGAGGCTCCTTCAGAGCCCCAGTTGTCCCAACTGTCAGAGCTCTTTTTGGCAGAATTATCTGCCATGGTCCAGCTGTCACTGCTGGGGGATTTCTTCTCCTTTAGAGAGCTGTTGCTGCCAAAAGTTTCCCAGAAATCCCTTGACACGGGTTGACTGGAGCTGCCTTGATACCCCTCAGTGGCATCCATGTTCTGGTAGCTCTCTCCACCAGAGCTGAGCATAAAAGGAAACAAAGAAATGTTAATTCATTGTATGACTCTTTAAGATGGATTCAAGTATGTTAGGTCTGTGTGTGAGGATTTTAGATCATTTTTACAATATCAAATTGTTTTGGTGTGTGTCAGCTTGGGCAAACAGTATGGTGGGTTGTCTTGCATTGTGGTATACAAAAGGGGAAAGATTTTCTCTCTGTTGCATACCCGACTTTATTCAATTTTATTTATTTTTTT